>NC_063996.1:0-9345000 GCF_932276165.1 Plutella xylostella
ACCTAACCTAACCTAACCTAACCTAACCTAACCTAACCTAACCTAACCTAACCTAACCTAACCTAACCTAACCTAACCTAACCTAACCTAACCTAACCTAACCTAACCTAACCTAACCTAACCTAACCTAACCTAACCTAACCTAACCTAACCTAACCTAACCTAACCTAACCTAACCTAACCTAACCTAACCTAACCTAACCTAACCTAACCTAACCTAACCTAACCTAACCTAACCTAACCTAACCTAACCTAACCTAACCTAACCTAACCTAACCTAACCTAACCTAACCTAACCTAACCTAACCTAACCTAACCTAACCTAACCTAACCTAACCTAACCTAACCTAACCTAACCTAACCTAACCTAACCTAACCTAACCTAACCTAACCTAACCTAACCTAACCTAACCTAACCTAACCTAACCTAACCTAACCTAACCTAACCTAACCTAACCTAACCTAACCTAACCTAACCTAACCTAACCTAACCTAACCTAACCTAACCTAACCTAACCTAACCTAACCTAACCTAACCTAACCTAACCTAACCTAACCTAACCTAACCTAACCTAACCTAACCTAACCTAACCTAACCTAACCTAACCTAACCTAACCTAACCTAACCTAACCTAACCTAACCTAACCTAACCTAACCTAACCTAACCTAACCTAACCTAACCTAACCTAACCTAACCTAACCTAACCTAACCTAACCTAACCTAACCTAACCTAACCTAACCTAACCTAACCTAACCTAACCTAACCTAACCTAACCTAACCTAACCTAACCTAACCTAACCTAACCTAACCTAACCTAACCTAACCTAACCTAACCTAACCTAACCTAACCTAACCTAACCTAACCTAACCTAACCTAACCTAACCTAACCTAACCTAACCTAACCTAACCTAACCTAACCTAACCTAACCTAACCTAACCTAACCTAACCTAACCTAACCTAACCTAACCTAACCTAACCTAACCTAACCTAACCTAACCTAACCTAACCTAACCTAACCTAACCTAACCTAACCTAACCTAACCTAACCTAACCTAACCTAACCTAACCTAACCTAACCTAACCTAACCTAACCTAACCTAACCTAACCTAACCTAACCTAACCTAACCTAACCTAACCTAACCTAACCTAACCTAACCTAACCTAACCTAACCTAACCTAACCTAACCTAACCTAACAACCTAACCTAACCTAACCTAACCTAACCTAACCTAACCTAACCTAACCTAACCTAACCTAACCTAACCAACCTAACCTAACCTAACCTAACCTAACCTAACCTAACCTAACCTAACCTAACCTAACCTAACCTAACCTAACCTAACCTAACCTAACCTAACCTAACCTAACCTAACCTAACCTAACCTAACCTAACCTAACCTAACCTAACCTAACCTAACCTAACCTAACCTAACCTAACCTAACCTAACCTAACCTAACCTAACCTAACCTAACCTAACCTAACCTAACCTAACCTAACCTAACCTAACCTAACCTAACCTAACCTAACCTAACCTAACCTAACCTAACCTAACCTAACCTAACCTAACCTAACCTAACCTAACCTAACCTAACCTAACCTAACCTAACCTAACCTAACCTAACCTAACCTAACCTAACCTAACCTAACCTAACCTAACCTAACCTAACCTAACCTAACCTAACCTAACCTAACCTAACCTAACCTAACCTAACCTAACCTAACCTAACCTAACCTAACCTAACCTAACCTAACCTAACCTAACCTAACCTAACCTAACCTAACCTAACCTAACCTAACCTAACCTAACCTAACCTAACCTAACCTAACCTAACCTAACCTAACCTAACCTAACCTAACCTAACCTAACCTAACCTAACCTAACCTAACCTAACCTAACCTAACCTAACCTAACCTAACCTAACCTAACCTAACCTAACCTAACCTAACCTAACCTAACCTAACCTAACCTAACCTAACCTAACCTAACCTAACCTAACCTAACCTAACCTAACCTAACCTAACCTAACCTAACCTAACCTAACCTAACCTAACCTAACCTAACCTAACCTAACCTAACCTAACCTAACCTAACCTAACCTAACCTAACCTAACCTAACCTAACCTAACCTAACCTAACCTAACCTAACCTAACCTAACCTAACCTAACCTAACCTAACCTAACCTAACCTAACCTAACCTAACCTAACCTAACCTAACCTAACCTAACCTAACCTAACCTAACCTAACCTAACCTAACCTAACCTAACCTAACCTAACCTAACCTAACCTAACCTAACCTAACCTAACCTAACCTAACCTAACCTAACCTAACCTAACCTAACCTAACCTAACCTAACCTAACCTAACCTAACCTAACCTAACCTAACCTAACCTAACCTAACCTAACCTAACCTAACCTAACCTAACCTAACCTAACCTAACCTAACCTAACCTAACCTAACCTAACCTAACCTAACCTAACCTAACCTAACCTAACCTAACCTAACCTAACCTAACCTAACCTAACCTAACCTAACCTAACCTAACCTAACCTAACCTAACCTAACCTAACCTAACCTAACCTAACCTAACCTAACCTAACCTAACCTAACCTAACCTAACCTAACCTAACCTAACCTAACCTAACCTAACCTAACCTAACCTAACCTAACCTAACCTAACCTAACCTAACCTAACCTAACCTAACCTAACCTAACCTAACCTAACCTAACCTAACCTAACCTAACCTAACCTAACCTAACCTAACCTAACCTAACCTAACCTAACCTAACCTAACCTAACCTAACCTAACCTAACCTAACCTAACCTAACCTAACCTAACCTAACCTAACCTAACCTAACCTAACCTAACCTAACCTAACCTAACCTAACCTAACCTAACCTAACCTAACCTAACCTAACCTAACCTAACCTAACCTAACCTAACCTAACCTAACCTAACCTAACCTAACCTAACCTAACCTAACCTAACCTAACCTAACCTAACCTAACCTAACCTAACCTAACCTAACCTAACCTAACCTAACCTAACCTAACCTAACCTAACCTAACCTAACCTAACCTAACCTAACCTAACCTAACCTAACCTAACCTAACCTAACCTAACCTAACCTAACCTAACCTAACCTAACCTAACCTAACCTAACCTAACCTAACCTAACCTAACCTAACCTAACCTAACCTAACCTAACCTAACCTAACCTAACCTAACCTAACCTAACCTAACCTAACCTAACCTAACCTAACCTAACCTAACCTAACCTAACCTAACCTAACCTAACCTAACCTAACCTAACCTAACCTAACCTAACCTAACCTAACCTAACCTAACCTAACCTAACCTAACCTAACCTAACCTAACCTAACCTAACCTAACCTAACCTAACCTAACCTAACCTAACCTAACCTAACCTAACCTAACCTAACCTAACCTAACCTAACCTAACCTAACCTAACCTAACCTAACCTAACCTAACCTAACCTAACCTAACCTAACCTAACCTAACCTAACCTAACCTAACCTAACCTAACCTAACCTAACCTAACCTAACCTAACCTAACCTAACCTAACCTAACCTAACCTAACCTAACCTAACCTAACCTAACCTAACCTAACCTAACCTAACCTAACCTAACCTAACCTAACCTAACCTAACCTAACCTAACCTAACCTAACCTAACCTAACCTAACCTAACCTAACCTAACCTAACCTAACCTAACCTAACCTAACCTAACCTAACCTAACCTAACCTAACCTAACCTAACCTAACCTAACCTAACCTAACCTAACCTAACCTAACCTAACCTAACCTAACCTAACCTAACCTAACCTAACCTAACCTAACCTAACCTAACCTAACCTAACCTAACCTAACCTAACCTAACCTAACCTAACCTAACCTAACCTAACCTAACCTAACCTAACCTAACCTAACCTAACCTAACCTAACCTAACCTAACCTAACCTAACCTAACCTAACCTAACCTAACCTAACCTAACCTAACCTAACCTAACCTAACCTAACCTAACCTAACCTAACCTAACCTAACCTAACCTAACCTAACCTAACCTAACCTAACCTAACCTAACCTAACCTAACCTAACCTAACCTAACCTAACCTAACCTAACCTAACCTAACCTAACCTAACCTAACCTAACCTAACCTAACCTAACCTAACCTAACCTAACCTAACCTAACCTAACCTAACCTAACCTAACCTAACCTAACCTAACCTAACCTAACCTAACCTAACCTAACCTAACCTAACCTAACCTAACCTAACCTAACCTAACCTAACCTAACCTAACCTAACCTAACCTAACCTAACCTAACCTAACCTAACCTAACCTAACCTAACCTAACCTAACCTAACCTAACCTAACCTAACCTAACCTAACCTAACCTAACCTAACCTAACCTAACCTAACCTAACCTAACCTAACCTAACCTAACCTAACCTAACCTAACCTAACCTAACCTAACCTAACCTAACCTAACCTAACCTAACCTAACCTAACCTAACCTAACCTAACCTAACCTAACCTAACCTAACCTAACCTAACCTAACCTAACCTAACCTAACCTAACCTAACCTAACCTAACCTAACCTAACCTAACCTAACCTAACCTAACCTAACCTAACCTAACCTAACCTAACCTAACCTAACCTAACCTAACCTAACCTAACCTAACCTAACCTAACCTAACCTAACCTAACCTAACCTAACCTAACCTAACCTAACCTAACCTAACCTAACCTAACCTAACCTAACCTAACCTAACCTAACCTAACCTAACCTAACCTAACCTAACCTAACCTAACCTAACCTAACCTAACCTAACCTAACCTAACCTAACCTAACCTAACCTAACCTAACCTAACCTAACCTAACCTAACCTAACCTAACCTAACCTAACCTAACCTAACCTAACCTAACCTAACCTAACCTAACCTAACCTAACCTAACCTAACCTAACCTAACCTAACCTAACCTAACCTAACCTAACCTAACCTAACCTAACCTAACCTAACCTAACCTAACCTAACCTAACCTAACCTAACCTAACCTAACCTAACCTAACCTAACCTAACCTAACCTAACCTAACCTAACCTAACCTAACCTAACCTAACCTAACCTAACCTAACCTAACCTAACCTAACCTAACCTAACCTAACCTAACCTAACCTAACCTAACCTAACCTAACCTAACCTAACCTAACCTAACCTAACCTAACCTAACCTAACCTAACCTAACCTAACCTAACCTAACCTAACCTAACCTAACCTAACCTAACCTAACCTAACCTAACCTAACCTAACCTAACCTAACCTAACCTAACCTAACCTAACCTAACCTAACCTAACCTAACCTAACCTAACCTAACCTAACCTAACCTAACCTAACCTAACCTAACCTAACCTAACCTAACCTAACCTAACCTAACCTAACCTAACCTAACCTAACCTAACCTAACCTAACCTAACCTAACCTAACCTAACCTAACCTAACCTAACCTAACCTAACCTAACCTAACCTAACCTAACCTAACCTAACCTAACCTAACCTAACCTAACCTAACCTAACCTAACCTAACCTAACCTAACCTAACCTAACCTAACCTAACCTAACCTAACCTAACCTAACCTAACCTAACCTAACCTAACCTAACCTAACCTAACCTAACCTAACCTAACCTAACCTAACCTAACCTAACCTAACCTAACCTAACCTAACCTAACCTAACCTAACCTAACCTAACCTAACCTAACCTAACCTAACCTAACCTAACCTAACCTAACCTAACCTAACCTAACCTAACCTAACCTAACCTAACCTAACCTAACCTAACCTAACCTAACCTAACCTAACCTAACCTAACCTAACCTAACCTAACCTAACCTAACCTAACCTAACCTAACCTAACCTAACCTAACCTAACCTAACCTAACCTAACCTAACCTAACCTAACCTAACCTAACCTAACCTAACCTAACCTAACCTAACCTAACCTAACCTAACCTAACCTAACCTAACCTAACCTAACCTAACCTAACCTAACCTAACCTAACCTAACCTAACCTAACCTAACCTAACCTAACCTAACCTAACCTAACCTAACCTAACCTAACCTAACCTAACCTAACCTAACCTAACCTAACCTAACCTAACCTAACCTAACCTAACCTAACCTAACCTAACCTAACCTAACCTAACCTAACCTAACCTAACCTAACCTAACCTAACCTAACCTAACCTAACCTAACCTAACCTAACCTAACCTAACCTAACCTAACCTAACCTAACCTAACCTAACCTAACCTAACCTAACCTAACCTAACCTAACCTAACCTAACCTAACCTAACCTAACCTAACCTAACCTAACCTAACCTAACCTAACCTAACCTAACCTAACCTAACCTAACCTAACCTAACCTAACCTAACCTAACCTAACCTAACCTAACCTAACCTAACCTAACCTAACCTAACCTAACCTAACCTAACCTAACCTAACCTAACCTAACCTAACCTAACCTAACCTAACCTAACCTAACCTACCTAACCTAACCTAACCTAACCTAACCTAACCTAACCTAACCTAACCTAACCTAACCTAACCTAACCTAACCTAACCTAACCTAACCTAACCTAACCTAACCTAACCTAACCTAACCTAACCTAACCTAACCTAACCTAACCTAACCTAACCTAACCTAACCTAACCTAACCTAACCTAACCTAACCTAACCTAACCTAACCTAACCTAACCTAACCTAACCTAACCTAACCTAACCTAACCTAACCTAACCTAACCTAACCTAACCTAACCTAACCTAACCTAACCTAACCTAACCTAACCTAACCTAACCTAACCTAACCTAACCTAACCTAACCTAACCTAACCTAACCTAACCTAACCTAACCTAACCTAACCTAACCTAACCTAACCTAACCTAACCTAACCTAACCTAACCTAACCTAACCTAACCTAACCTAACCTAACCTAACCTAACCTAACCTAACCTAACCTAACCTAACCTAACCTAACCTAACCTAACCTAACCTAACCTAACCTAACCTAACCTAACCTAACCTAACCTAACCTAACCTAACCTAACCTAACCTAACCTAACCTAACCTAACCTAACCTAACCTAACCTAACCTAACCTAACCTAACCTAACCTAACCTAACCTAACCTAACCTAACCTAACCTAACCTAACCTAACCTAACCTAACCTAACCTAACCTAACCTAACCTAACCTAACCTAACCTAACCTAACCTAACCTAACCTAACCTAACCTAACCTAACCTAACCTAACCTAACCTAACCTAACCTAACCTAACCTAACCTAACCTAACCTAACCTAACCTAACCTAACCTAACCTAACCTAACCTAACCTAACCTAACCTAACCTAACCTAACCTAACCTAACCTAACCTAACCTAACCTAACCTAACCTAACCTAACCTAACCTAACCTAACCTAACCTAACCTAACCTAACCTAACCTAACCTAACCTAACCTAACCTAACCTAACCTAACCTAACCTAACCTAACCTAACCTAACCTAACCTAACCTAACCTAACCTAACCTAACCTAACCTAACCTAACCTAACCTAACCTAACCTAACCTAACCTAACCTAACCTAACCTAACCTAACCTAACCTTTTTTTTTTTTTTTTTTTTTTTTTTTTTTTTTTTTACGTGGGGAAATGCCTAACGCATACCCAGCCGCTCGGGGAAGCGACTGGGTTATGTCGGGCTTGCACCGACTAAAACCCCACGGTGGACTCCATCGCGCTTTTTGGAGGTGTCCCGGGAACTTCCTTGTGGCATACTACCGGTAGCCTCCGCGCAGGCTGCTGTGTGAGCAGCAGCACTCCTGAGGGTGGGATTTCATACCCTCCGCAGTAGCACGCATCCACAATACGTGTTACCACGCCGCAGGACCCGCAACTCGACGCACTAAGGGTCTCCCGCCCCTCGTGCGCCTGTGACTCCAGGGCCCCTTTGAGGCAGGGGTTACCGTAGCTCTATTGTAATGCCCGAACTACAGGGCGGGGCCCCCTTTAAGGCAGGGGATACCGTTTATATCGCTCGACTCGCAGGGCGACAGAGATGCTATCTTCTGCCACCCCGGGGTCGGCGGCCTCTTCTTGCACGACGCCTAGCTGGGTCGTCCTGTTCCCGCTCGCGTTCTGCGTCTTCCTTCTGCGACATGACGGTCTCACAAAATGTTGAGAACGCACGCCAGGCAGGTCTGCTGCTTACGATCGCTGCAATTACTGCAGGCAGCGTTAGGTCCTGCCCGATGACCGCGCAGAGAGCGCTGCGCTCATCGGCCCAGGCTGGGCACTCCGCCAGTGTGTGCTCCGCGGAGTCCACTGCAGCACCACAGTGGTGGCACGCTTGCGTCTCTTCCCTCCCGATCCGACACAGATACTTCCCGAAGCATCCGTGCCCGGAAAGCATCTGTGACACACGGAAAGTGCACGACCCGTGCTCCCTATCTAGCCACTGTCGCAGAGCAGGGAGAATCGCGTCGATTGTGCGCCGGCCATAGGCTGATTCGTCGAGCCTTCTTGTCCATAATTCTATGGCATCGTCCACGTACCCGTCTCTCGCAGCCCCGATCTCTCTTGGTGCTGGACGCATGTCTGTCCGACGTGCTTCCTCCCGCCAGTGATACAGGGATGAGAGGACACCGGCATCTAAGTCCCACGGTAGGGATCCAGCAATCAGGCAAGCGGCTTCTGCGGAGATGGTGCAGTATGCCCGAATCACCCTTGAGGCCATCACTCTTTGCGCTCTGCGCAGATGGGTGATGTTCGACCTCGATAGGTTATCGGCCCACACAGGAGCACCGTACATGGCCATAGAACGCACGATGCCCATATAAAGCCGCCTGCAAGATGTTCTTGGCCCACCAAGGTTGGGCAAGAGCCTACTCAGTGCCGCACACGTGGCGACCAGTTTTATAGCCAGCCTTTCAAAATGGGCGGCAAAATTCCACCGGCTGTCCAGGACGAGTCCCAGATATTTCATCGTCGACTGGACAGCGATACGTTCTCCGCCAACTACTATGGCTGATCCAGGCGGAGGAGCATTTCGGGCCCCGTGGAAGCACAGGGCCTCTGACTTGTGTAGAGCTACCTCCAGCCCCAGCATTCGGATGCGGCGCACCATCTGGGCGACTCCAGCCGTTGCAAGAATGGCAGCATCCCTGAACGTGATGCCCCGAGCCGTAATTAGGGTGTCGTCTGCGTAGCAGGTGGTCTCGATACCTCTGAGGGTCGCGCCACGCAACACCCAGTCGTAGCCGATGTTCCACAGGAGCGGGCCAAGAACCGATCCCTGTGGGACGCCGCACGACATCGCCTTTCGGCCCCAAGCCTCCCGCCCAGGGTATGTAATAAACCTTTCGGAGAGGTAGGAGTCCACTATCTCTATCAGGTATTTGGGCATCCTGTGGTACCCAAATGCTTCCTTTATGCAGGGCCACGGTAATGTGTTGAAGGCATTGGAAATGTCAAGTGACACCGCAATCATCACATCACCATCGCGCACTGCTTCGTCCGCCAAGGTCTTTACCCGCAGAATGGCATGGACAGTGGACCTACCCCTCCGGAAGCCGAACTGGTTTTCGGACAGGTTGGGTCCTTCTGACTCCAGATGTTCTGTAATGCGGTCGGCAATGATACGCTCAAAGAGCTTACCGACCTCATCTAGCAGCACGATTGGGCGGTATGCTGAGGGTGAATCTGCAGGCCGTCCCTCCTTCTGTAGCAACACTAGCTTGCCAGTCCACCACTGCAGTGGGAAACTCCCCTGCTCTAGGCATTGTGACAGAAAGCAGAGGAATCTTGGCCCAAGGTGCTCCCTGAGAGCCAGGTACACCACACGGCCAGGGATGCCGTCAAGCCCAGGGGCGGCTTTTCGCGTGCGGAGTCTATGAAGGGCTACTCGAAGCTCCGCTTCCGTTACAGGAAGAACAAGATTCTCCTCCGTTGGGTCCAACACGGCTGCCATCGATGGTGGGGCATGTGGAGGCCTCGTCGGAAAGAGAGCCGAGGTCACTTCATTCACTAGCTCGGGCCGAAGACTTTGAGTCAGCGGTGGAGCCCAGGTGCGGAGCTTTTTTCTCGCAGCCCTGTACGGCCGGCCCCAGGGATCCACGTCTAGGGCCTCCAGCATCTCATTACGAGCAGCCTCCTTGGACCGCCGTATTGCAATTTTTATTGCCTTCTTGGCTGCCTTGTATATGGCAAATAGGGCAACTTCTTCGGCGTCTGGGGGGACGTCATTCCTACGCCTGGTTCGTCTTCTGTGTCGGGTGTACTGGCGGCGAGCCGACATACACGCGCGGCGTAGTTCCGCGATTTCAGAAGACCACCAGTACATTTTCTTCTTGGGAGGAATTGGTCTGGCGCGAGGCATAGCTGCATCGCATATTTGCGACAGAGTCTCCCGGAACCAGTTGGCTTCATCATCCACATGCGGAAGGCTTTCCGGGCTTGATGCCCAAGCATGGACGATGGCCGCTTCCTCTAGTGCTTCTCGGTCCAGGCGGTGTAATACCCACCGGGGGCCGGCACCGCATATGTTGGTCCAGCGTGTGGTATCCAGTGTTGCGGAGACGTTGTATCGGATATACCGGTGGTCTGACAGAGTCTCCACATTCACTATAACCCTCCAGCCCTGGACACGGGGCTCCAGTGCGGGACTCGCGAACGTGACATCCACAATGGAACCACCATTGTGACGCACACAAGTCCATTCTGACCCCCGGTTGAGAACAGAAAGTCCCACCTGGACAAGCCAATCCTCCATAGGCTCAGCACGCTCATTGCGCACCGGGGATCCCCACGCCTCTGATTTCCCGTTCAGGTCTCCTGCCACAATGACTGGGTATGGTCGACTTTGTAGAACCAGTGATCCTAGCTCCGCGAGGAAATGTTCAAAGTCCACCACATTCCTGTTGGGCGAGAAATAGCATCCAATGATCACTATTCCGCCCAACAGTGCCGCCACGCATCCCCTGCCCTTTGTTACCTTTTCAAAAGGAGGGGAACCAACGGCACCCCGCGAAACCAGGGCCACCGTTCCATCCCGGTCCGAGACCCAGTCTGGAGGCAAATAGTATGGCTCGGACACAATCGCCAAGTGTATCAGCCACTGCGCCATGCTCTGGTACAGTAAGTCCTGAGCGCTTTCACAGTGGTTGATATTCGCCTGGAGAACTCTGAGGGCCATCTAACTGGACATTGTTTCTTCCACCGCCGCTGCAGCTTCAGCATTAGCCGAGGCACTGGTAGGCAGCGGTTGTGTGGCCGCCAAGGTCTTCTTCCACTGCTTCTTCGAGGGAGGAACGCAGGCTTTGCCACCCACCCTGTGGTTGGCCGGTTTACCAGCGGCACTGCATATGGAGCAGTGAGGGTCGGCATTGCAGGTGCTGGCCTTGTGGCCAGGCTGCCCACAGCGGTAGCAAGTGTTACTGCGGTCCACCTCCGACTTGCAACAGACGCCAACGTGTCCTGCCTCAAGGCAACGGTAGCATCGCATTGTCTTCGGTGGCTGCAGTTTTACCGAGGCTGACGTCCAACCAATCCTGAGGTGTTTAGCCTTGTTGATTTTTTGAGCAGCAGCGACGGGACAGCTAGCCAACACACTGCCCGTGGTGGAAGGTCCCATACGTAATTCTCCAACTTTTATTTGCTCTTTAGGGCATCCTCCGACAAGGGCAATTGCCTCAACCACCTCTTCCGAGGTTGAAGAGTCATCCAGACCGTATATGCGTAGACTCGCACACTTTGTGGGCCTAGACACTTTCACAGTCTCGGATCCTATAACTTTTTCAATCTCTGCTGCTAGAGCGTCGGCAGCGGGCTTGCTTGCTATTCCCGGAATTTCAAGGATGCGGGCACCCGTGGCTGCATTCCTAATCCGCATCCCTGAAACTCCTAGGCTAGAGAGGTCGATCTTGGACTTCGCCTCAGTAAAGACTTTGGCGTAAGTCATTCCTCTGCCCGCCGCTTCCGGCTGTAAAGTTATCACCACTGCCTGGGATCGTGGAGGCCTTATTTTCGTCTTGGGGGGTTCCCTAGTAGGCGCTTTAGTGGACACTGGCGCTTGTTTCTTGGCACCACGTTTGACAACCGTGGTCCAGGTCTCCCCGTTCCTATTAGGACCAACAGGTTGTGAGGGTGACACTTGGTCCACTGGTGCTGCCACATTTGGTGCGGGCCCACTAGGTTTTTTGCTTCTTTTTCTTTTTTTGCTCTTCTTTTTCTCCTGGCTAGGTCCGGGTTGTTGTTCAGCCACTATTTCTCCTGAGGGTGTCTGGATCTGCTTCTTTGCAGTCTCCGCATTCTTTTTGTCCGCAGGTAAAGGTGGACGGATCGGAGGAGCGGGTGGCAGACGCGACTCTAGTGAGGAGAGCTTGGCATCCACCATGTTCCCCACTTCCAGCATTATAGCACGCGCAAACTCGGCGAACTCCGGTCTCACCTGCTCCGCCGGCGGTCCTGCCCGGCTGGATTTGCTTGGTTGTACCGTCCGTGCCGGTGAAACCCGACGTGCCTCCTCTATTTGCCTAGGGCCTACCAAGGGAGCAGGGGAGGGGGATCGGCGCCCATTCACTGCTTCGAAGCCGGAGCGAAGAGTCTGGAACTCCCTTCGCAGGTCCGCTTGTTCCGCTCTGAGTGCCTCGTTCTCCCTTCTCAGGCGCTCAACCTCGGACTGCAGGCGATTGTTATCAGCCTGTAGTTTAGCCACCTCTTCGTTTGTAGTCCGAACACTAAGAGTTTTCACAGCCGTGGAAATTGCCTCGACGGAATCTTTTATCGCCCGCACAAAGGTGCCCTTTAGGTTTCGGGACTTTTTCCCCACGTCCATGATAACATCCAAGTTATTGGCTATAACTGTCTGCAAGTCAGCAGACAGCCTATTATCTCCATCCCCAAGTGTTTGGGAGATGGCCTGATCCAACCGGGAAAACGACTCTCTGGCTTTCAGAGAATGGTTTGCAACCTCTTCTTCCAAGCGGAGCCGTAATTCTTTCTCCTTGGCTGCCGCGAGTTCAGCTTTGGCCTTTGCTAAGCCAACGTATTGGCCAGTGGTAGGCGGCCTGCCTCGGCCCCTTTTGGGTGTGCCAATCTTGTTAGGCGCACCGCTCGGGCTTCCTCCTGAGCCGCTTCCAGAGTCGAAAACCATCTGCGGGTTTACGTTTTTGGGACCTACTCTGCCAATATTTGCCAGAGGGACCCACTCTCTCCTCGTCTGCAGTGCTCTCCGCGCTGTCTGTAGATTCTGCAGACTCTAGCATGACCACACTAGCCTCGCTTACATGGGTGGGAGACTCGAGCGATCGACCCCTGCCGCTTCGGATCGATCCCTCAGAGACCCCGTCCCTACTTCCTCCCTTATTGGCGCGAGCGCCCTGGCCAGAGCCCTGAACCGATTCCGGGGTGGTGGAACCCGGTCTCAATCCAGTTTGCTCCGCGAGCTTTCCGCCCGCTTTAGTGCCCAAAGTGTGTGCCTTAGCACAATATTCATTGCTACTACTCCTACTACTCTCCTCCTCGACCTCAAAACTTAACCTACTTAAACTACGCCTCCTACTATCTACAACTTCATCTTCGTCTTTGTTGGATTGTTGCATGTTTAGATCCCACGAGTATGAACATTTTAAAATATCCCTAATACACCTGGAGTGCGGGACTTCTCCAGGGTTGGTCGTTAACGACGGAGATACTCCCCCGCCTCCTACCCTTGCGAGTAGGAGCCTGACGCCACGCTAGACCCGTAGGTACCACAACGCCAGTAACTTGAGGATTTTTATTGAGGTTTTCTCCTCTTGAGCCGGCCGTTTAAGGCAAGCTCCCTGTTCCCAGGCCGCGAGACATGACCACGTCACCTTGGGATAACAGGTTTGCCGGCGGTGGCTTGTAGAAAAGCCTGTCTAGCAGCCTGTGAATTCACAGACCTAAGACCCGCCGCCCGTGGTTTTTGAAGAGGTTGTCTCCTCGTGGCCCCTATCACGAACTGTGAGAGCGGCCCCCGTTCCTCGGAAATATCCAAGGGATACGGGTTGCCCGGAAACTAATCAAATAGCACCGCGCACGGGCGTTTCCGCCTCCACCTTGGATTTTTTACAGAGGTTTTCTCCTCGCAGCCCCTCCCACACAAAGAGAGCGGCCCCCGACCCTATGATGTCCCACCACAGTACATCCAGGGTTACGGGTGGCGTAAGCAAAAGCATGCCCGTGGCTGGGCACGCTAGCCGCCCATGGGTTCCTCTTGGTTTCACTGTATCAGTCGAGTTATAGCGGCAGACTCGACAGTTACAGCTACTCAGCCCCCCCGGCACGACAAGCCGAGAACCCTTCGGGGGGGAACCTTTTTTTTTTTTTTTTTTTTACGTGGGGAAATGCCTAACGCATACCCAGCCGCTCGGGGAAGCGACTGGGTTATGTCGGGCTTGCACCGACTAAAACCCCACGGTGGACTCCATCGCGCATTTTGGAGGTGTCCCGGGAACCGCCATGTGGCATACTACCGGTAGCCTCCGCGCAGGCTGCTGTTAGAACAGCAGCACTCCTGAGGGAAGGATTTACCTATCCTCCGCAGTAGCACGCATCCACAATATGTGTTACCACGCCGCAGGACCCGCAACTCGACGCACTAAGGGTCTCCCGCCCCTCGTGCGCCTGCGACTCCAGGGCCCCTTTGAGGCAGGGGTTACCGTAGCTCTATTGTAATGCCCGAACTACAGGGCGGGGTCCCCTTTAAGGCAGGGGATACCGTTTATATCGCTCGACTCGCAGGGTGATAGCGATACTATCTTCTGCCACCCCGGGGTCGGCGGCCTCTTCTTGCACGACGCCTAGCTGGGTCCTCCTGTTCCCGCTCGCGTTCTGCGTCTTCCTTTTGCGACATGACGGTCTCACAAAATGTGGAGAACGCACGCCAGGCATGTCTGCTGCTTACGATCGCTGCAATTACTGCAGGCAGCGTTAGGTCTTGCCCGATGACCGCGCAGAGAGCGCTGCGCTCATCGGCCCAGGCCGGGCACTCCGCCAGTGTGTGCTCCGCGGAGTCCACTGCAGCGCCACAGTGGTGGCACGCTTGCGTCTCTTCCCTCCCTATCCGACACAGAACCTAACCTAACCTAACCTAACCTAACCTAACCTAACCTAACCTAACCTAACCTAACCTAACCTTTTTTTTTTTTTTTTTTTATTTTTTTTTTTTTTTTTTTACGAGTGGGAAATCTTCAGAAAGATTCCCGCCGACCTCGGGGGAGGAAGACGAGATATGTGGGATTTTTACCCACTAAAACCCCCTCGGTGGCCACCATCAGTGCAGGTAGGTGCTCCGGGATCTCCAGGGGAACGCACCGGATGTACATGGCCACATGCACAGCCGCTCTTCCCGGGGCCGCTATTATGCGGCGGCTCGGACCCCCGTCCTCACCGCCCACAGCCCCTAACCTCCTTTTAGTCGCCTTCTACGACGGGCAGGAGATACCGTAGCCTTATTCTTACTCCCGGGCTACAGGGACGCAACGGGCTCACCTGGCCTGAGCCCTTCGCCGTCGCCTCCGAGCTGGATCGGCCCTCTCCCGATCTCGCTCTGCGACCTCTTTCTGGACCATGACGGTCTCACAGAACGAGACCACGGCCTTCCAACACTCCTTGCCTCGAGTCATGGCTGCCACCACTGAGGGCAGTGACAGATCCGGCCCGATCCTGTTAGCCAGGATCTGCCTTTCGGACTCCCACGCTGGGCACACTGCAAGTGTGTGCTGCGCGGAGTCCAGGCTGCCTTCACAGTGGTGACACGACGGTGCAACCTCACGCCCTATCCGGTGCAGGTACTCACCGAAGCAACCGTGCCCGGTCAGCACCTGCGTCAGACGATACGTGAGGTTGCCCGGTCGTTGCATCCATGCGTCGAAGCACGGAAGTACGGCTGCGACAGCTCGCTGCCGACAACTTCTCGGCTCCTCCAACCGCTCCCGCCAGTGCTCCAGAGCGACCTGGTGCTCGTATCGCCGGACGGCTGATGCCGGCTCCGCATCGGCACCTTCCACATTGTGTAGTCGCTGGTACACTCGAGCGTCCATTTCCGCCAAGATGTCGAGTGGCGGAAAGCGACCCAACAAAGTCGCCGCATCGTACGATATCGTGCGATATCCACGAACAACGCGGATGGCCATCTTACGTTGGACGCTGTTGAGCAGTGCTCGGTTGCGTCGGACACCCGTCAGTCTCTTCGACCAGACAGGTGCTCCGTAGAGGGCCATGGATCGCACGACTCCCGTATAGAGGCGGCGGACTCCTTCGCGAGGACCCCCCAGATTCGGAAGCAGCCCATGCAAAGCACCAGCTACTTTTTGTATCCGGGGGGCTAACCTTTTGAAGTGTTCCTCGAATGACCAGCGACTATCCAGGACTAGGCCGAGGTAGCGCATATGCCGTCCTATGGCGATACGAGCATCACCAACTTGCACCGCTAGGTCAGGTGGTTCCCTGCTCCTAGGCAGTTTGTGGAACCACAGCGCCTCGGTCTTGTGGGGCGCTGTTTTGAGACCCAGCTGGTGGATCTTGCCAATCACTCTGGCCACAGCATCTTCCGCCCTTGGTATAGCCTCCTCGAAGGAGGCCCCGTTAGCAACTACCAGTGTGTCGTCGGCGTAACACACTGTGCTAACACCATCTGGGAGCTCAACTCGCAGGACCGCATCGTATGCCAAGTTCCACAGAAGAGGGCCCAACACCGACCCCTGTGGAACTCCGCAACTGACATCCCTCCGCGAAAACATACCCTCTCTGCCCGGGTACTTGATATACCTGTTCGACAGGTATGACCCGACTATTCGCTGCAGGTAGGAAGGCAATTGGTGGTACACAAGAGCCTCCCTAATGGTTCCCCAAGGGATGGAGTTGAACGCATTAACTATGTCTAGGCTAATAGCCAGCGCAACTCCCCCTTGGATCACAGCCTGCTCCGACAGTGAGCGAACGCGAAGTATCGCATCCACTGTCGATCGCGCAATCCGGAAGCCGTACTGACTATCCGAAAGGTCGGGACCATCCCGTCTCAGGTGTGCCTGGATGCGATCGGCGATGACTCGCTCAAAGAGCTTGCCAGCCTCGTCCAGCAGACAGATGGGTCGGTACGCAGAGGGAGAGTCTGCGGGCCTGCCTTCCTTCTTCAGGAGCACCAGCGTGGCCTCCTTCCAGTCGGTGGGGAACTCGCCGTCACTCAGGCAGCGGTTCAGCAGACAGATGAACTGTCTGAATAAACCGGCCCTGAGCGCCAGCACCCACACACGTCCTGGTATGCCATCGGGGCCGGGAGCGGTGTTCCGCGCTCCGAGACGCCTGACTGCTCGTTCCAGCTCCGGATCCTTCACTCCTAACTCGTCAGACCACGTGGTCGGGTCTAACGGGAGAGGGTCTTGTTGACCTTCCTGGCCCCTGGGAAACAGTGTGCTGACCACCGTCTCTACCAGGGCGGATTCCAGGGTTCTGGAGGCGAGCTACGTGAACGGTTTGGGAACTGATAGTGCGTTTCAAGATAAGTGTGATTACCGGTATTGAAAATTGTTCCGGTATTGAATGCCCTACATGACACGATTAATCGAACAACTGATATGATGACATCTCCGACATGTATATGTATAAAAAATGATATAATAATTAAAAGTTTAAAGGTTGACGCACAATAAATAGCGTCAGTAAATAAAGATTTCAATTAAAAAAAAAAAAAAAAAAAACCTAACCTAACCTAACCTACCTAACCTAGAAATGAAAATGAAAATGAAAATGAAAATGAAAATGAAAATGAAAATGAAAATGAAAATGAAAATGAAAATGAAAATGAAAATGAAAATGAAAATGAAAATGAAAATGAAAATGAAAATGAAAATGAAAATGAAAATGAAAATGAAAATGAAAATGAAAATGAAAATGAAAATGAAAATGAAAATGAAAATGAAAATGAAAATGAAAATGAAAATGAAAATGAAAATGAAAATGAAAATGAAAATGAAAATGAAAATGAAAATGAAAATGAAAATGAAAATGAAAATGAAAATGAAAATGAAAATGAAAATGAAAATGAAAATGAAAATGAAAATGAAAATGAAAATGAAAATGAAAATGAAAATGAAAATGAAAATGAAAATGAAAATGAAAATGAAAATGAAAATGAAAATGAAAATGAAAATGAAAATGAAAATGAAAATGAAAATGAAAATGAAAATGAAAATGAAAATGAAAATGAAAATGAAAATGAAAATGAAAATGAAAATGAAAATGAAAATGAAAATGAAAATGAAAATGAAAATGAAAATGAAAATGAAAATGAAAATGAAAATGAAAATGAAAATGAAAATGAAAATGAAAATGAAAATGAAAATGAAAATGAAAATGAAAATGAAAATGAAAATGAAAATGAAAATGAAAATGAAAATGAAAATGAAAATGAAAATGAAAATGAAAATGAAAATGAAAATGAAAATGAAAATGAAAATGAAAATGAAAATGAAAATGAAAATGAAAATGAAAATGAAAATGAAAATGAAAATGAAAATGAAAATGAAAATGAAAATCGGACAAGCATTATTTCGGTGAAGCAACCTTGTCATCGATCTGTGCTTTTGAGGAACCGCGATATAGGAAAACAATAATTTTAGTAAACGGTTCGAAGCTCTACAATAGGGCATGCAATACCGCAATACCGGTATTCGTAATACCGGTATCAGGGACAAAATTCACGCCTTTTTCAGTACCGGTATTGAAAGTTAATACCGGTATTGAAGCAATACCGGAATTGGACTTTTTTAGGCTATAATAAAGCAATTAAGATATAGTATTCCTATGTACTGTGAAAGCGCACTTGTTTCCAACCGTTTGATGCAGTTTTCGGCCGTTTGATACTACTGTTGCCCATGCGTAAACGGACACTGGATGTAAAAATAATAATTTATTGTAAAATTTAAACTCTAATACTCAATTCTCCTAAGAATCTATCACAAAAAACTGAATTTCATTGCTTTTTCTCGTTTTATTTTGACCTATACGACCTTTAATCACAATATATGCCATTTATTACAAGGAAATCTAATACCGGTATTAATACCGGGATCCCGGTATTGAGTTGCAATACCGGAACTCAATACCGGTATTCAAAATAGTTCCGGTATTGCACGCCCTTAGCAACTAGGGCATGCAATACCGGAACTATTTTCAATACCGGTATTGAGTTCCGGTATTGCAACTCAATACCGGGATCCCGGTATTAATACCGGTATTAGATTTCCTTGTAATAAATGGCATATATTGTGATTAAAGGTCGTATACGTCAAAATAAAACGAGAAAAAGCAAGGAAATACAGTTTTTTGTAATAGATTTTTACGAGAATTGAGTATTAGAGTTTAAATTTTACAAAAAATATTATTTTTACTTCCAGTGTCCGTTTACGCATGGTCAACAGTAGATATCAAACGGCTTAAAACTGCATCAAACGGTTGGAAACAAGTGCGCTTTCACAGTACTTAGGAATACTATATCTTAATCGCTTTATTATAGCCTAAAAAAGTCCGATTCCGGTATTACTTCAATACCGGTATTAACTTTCAATACCGGTATTGAAAAAAGCGTGAATTTTGTCCCTAATACCGGTATTACGAATACCGGTATTGCGGTATTGCATGCCCTAGTTGCTATATGCCGTTGAGGAGTTCCCTTGACTAGGTACCTTCCGTTTCCATCATCAGATCAGCTCAAGGTCACCATCATCTTTTTTTGTTATAGAATAGAATAGAATAGAATAGAATAGAATAGAATAGAATAGAATAGAATAGAATAGAATAGAATAGAATAGAATAGAATAGAATAGAATAGAATAGAATAGAATAGAATAGAATAGAATAGAATAGAATAGAATAGAATAGAATAGAATAGAATAGAATAGAATAGAATAGAATAGAATAGAATAGAATAGAATAGAATAGAATAGAATAGAATAGAATAGAATAGAATAGAATAGAATAGAATAGAATAGAATAGAATAGAATAGAATAGAATAGAATAGAATAGAATAGAATAGAATAGAATAGAATAGAATAGAATAGAATAGAATAGAATAGAATAGAATAGAATAGAATAGAATAGAATAGAATAGAATAGAATAGAATAGAATAGAATAGAATAGAATAGAATAGAATAGAATAGAATAGAATAGAATAGAATAGAATAGAATAGAATAGAATAGAATAGAATAGAATAGAATAGAATAGAATAGAATAGAATAGAATAGAATAGAATAGAATAGAATAGAATAGAATAGAATAGAATAGAATATTGCTTTATTGAACACCACATAAATCAGACACACAAAAAAAAATACTTATAGACTAGAACTAATGTACAATAGGCGGCCTTAATGTACATAAGGAGGTTTCGGATGTTTCGGTGGTGAATAAGGACATTCTTGTAATTCATACAATGCTGCAACAAAGTAGCAGGGGACCATACATTACAAGAATGTCCTTTGTTGAGAATGTTTGAGAATTTCGAAACCTTGATCTACAGATTGACAGCCCGCCGGTTCATCACCCCTGACAGCAGTTTCTGTACACATCTGCTCGCGCTCTTGCTCTTCTTCTACCTTTTCCTCGACTATCTGAGAATGCTGTGACTGTAATTGCTAAAACCCTTCAAAATCATCCTCAGATATCTTTGGATGATTACTAACAACACTTGTGATCCTTGCATTCGTTGGTGACTTGGCCGAAAAGAATCCAACCAAGTTTTGTGTTTTGGGCCAATGGGGTACCCGGAGGGCCCCTAATTAAACCATCGACTATAATTTGGCCACAAACTTCTGCTCCTAATAACAAGTCAATCTTGCTGGGGGTTGCGATTGTAGGATCTGCTAACTTAACCTGATATGACTCTGGCCACCAATGGTGGCTTCACTTGTTGATCAGGAATAGAACTTGTAAGTTCTCTCAAAATGTGTGGTTCTTGTTTCGTCTAGCAGTGGACGACTCTGCTAACGATTATCACCTCCATGCATCATTCAGAAACCGCTGAACCCTCCGAAATCTTTGCTATTTTAATTAGTCAGTACAAAAACTATGTAATATTAAACCTACCAATAAATTAAAAAAAAAATTGATATGTCTATTAAAAAGTCGCTTATTAACGACAGCTATAAAAAATATATCACGGACCTATTTAAAAATAGAACTCGGTCTATGTGCCGAATACCCTGTATATATAATTTGTTTTAGTAGGTAACTAGGTATACTGAATAATAATAAAAAAACAATAATAGTATCTTGCAATGCTGTTTAATTTTATTGCTAAATAATAATAATTGGTAAGTACTTCGTCATAATTCCATTTAGACTTTAGACGTTCCTGTTCGCCTTTCGTGACACGAGATGTGCCTAGTACGCTAGGACGAGTGCAGTGGTTGTGGGGAGCCGATGAGGACAGCCACGCTGAAGCAGAACAGGTCCTCCCCGCCCCCCGCCGCGCCCCCCTCACGCACCTTCACCTCCAGGTGGCCGCCGATGCCCTGCAGCACAATCAAACAAAAGGACATAAGCAAAATGTGACCTTGTGAATCATCAATAATTATCACAGAGATTATGACAATAATTTAGTTTGGTGAGCTGACTATCAAAAATATATTATAATCAAAGATAGCCACTGGCCATGAGGCTTAAAGCTGACGCGGCAGTTAGGCAGGACTCTCTCTCTACCCTAGTAAACACGAACATAACACGTTCTTGTCGGATTGTAATAAAACAAGTGAGTGTCACCAACCACAGGCAAGTACTGTTCGACGTAGATCCGCAGCCGGTAGCGCAGCAGCTCGCCGCGCCGCACGGGGCAGGCGGCGCCCTGCAGGCCGGCGCACGTGGCGCCCGCCGCGCCCAGCGGGAACGGTATGGGCTGGCCCAGCAGCGCCACCGAGGCCAGCGTCTCCATGGACTCCAGGTCGCGAGCTGGAATGACTTTAATATAATACCTACATACGAGTAATAAGCCATAATATTAGGTTACCATGATCACTCCTAGTATCGGCATTATCTACTGCTGAACATAAAAGAGCGCTACAATGCTGTGTCGTCGGCCCTCCTGCAGCCTTCGGCCACCGTCGTCGCTCCAGTGATATCATATACTTACCACATTTTAAGATCGATCTATATTAATTTTTTTTCAGTTCAGTAGTGCTTTACCAGATTTAAGATCCAATACTCTCTTTCTATAGACATCCGTTGTAGATATTATAAAGCAAATAAGGCTCTAAGCGCCAAAGATACGGCTCTTTTGCGCTGACAGCCTCTACAAGTAGAGTCTACACAGTATGCAGATGGAGTGCTCACGTGCTCGGAAGGCGATGTCGATCTCGGCGTGCTGCAGCTGCGGCAGGCGGCAGGGCGGCGCCGCGCAGCCCGCCACCAGCACGCGCAGCGGCAGCCCCGCCAAGGAGCTGGCTGCGGGCACAAGGAAGGGAGCTGTCAGTACCCTTACAGAAACATCGTTTTTAAATGCAAATTAAAAAAACAAAATAGATAGCACGACAAGAGCTGTTTTTTTATCTATAGCAATATAGAAGAATGGTTAGATGGCAAAGGCTTCAAACTGTAGAGGGATTTCGATATACCTAATTCCGTAGAGCTGTGCTTACCAGTACACCTGGAGACAGCCGTGCTATTGTACGGCTCCACCCCCGCCCCCGCCCCCGCGCCCGCCCCCGCTGGCGCCGCGCCCGCCGCCGCCAGCAACAGAGACACTACTACATGAGACCACATCTTCACCGCACCGCGATTGGTCTGACTGATTGAAAAGTTCATCTTGTTTGAATTATTTATACTATTTTCATGGTGATAGGTACCTAACTCATCACATATTTGATATTTAGATAATAGAACAGGTGTGCATTTTGCTTGGAGATAAGGGCTCTATTTTGGAGGCCCAGCTGTATTAGAGAATTGAGATTTGCTAATCTGCAATTAATTAGACCGCTTGTCAGATAGCGACAGCGGCAGATGGACAGTGCGCTGCAACAACAATACAACGTCAGATTAAACAGGTGTCTGACTGATTTCATGAGTCATTTATAGGGTTCGGAACCTCAAAAAGGGAAAAAAGGATGAGTCAGATATTATTATTATTTTTTACGTCAAAAGTCGTAAATAAGAAAATAAGTTATCCATAATGATCTCCTGAGTCACCCTTCCGGCTAACTAAACACTCTTTCAATATCGTGTATTAATTTAAGCAAAAAGAAGATTACTTCGAAGATGCAAACAGCATTTTCTGTCTACACTGTCAATCAAAATGACCCCATATTGAGAAGTTATCCAGCACTATCCAGATGACTTCTGAAGTTTATGTTGTTAGTACCAGTAGCTACAGTCGGGAGTTTTAGTTATTTTAATTTCCGTTATTCGTTATTTATATTACCATTCATACTCAATGGGTTTATCTAACATACTTTACAACAAACACAGACACTCAGACAAGATATTCGGACTTTCGATTCGACCATAACTGCAGAACAAGTTCATAAAGCTGTGAAACGAATTAAAACAGCGGCCAAAGGAATGGAATTGATTTCGATGGACATGGTAGAAATGACATTTACTAACCTATGGACAGCACCTGACTATAGTTAACAAAATCATTCTGAGAAAACATTTCCCGACGATTGGAAGATTGCTAAAGTTTCCACTTTCCCTAAAAAGCTGAACCCTTGCGACCGGTTAGTATCGAAGAGATCCGGTTAGAAGAAGAAGAACTTGAACTATTGAGCAACTGTTCAAGTTCTGAGCAGCTACTTATTCAGGTACTTAATGTGCCAATAGAGCGGGTTACTGAAGCTAGGAACTTGGGTATACTAATGGATGGACAGTTGAAATTCGAGGACCATATTGTAGGGGTGGTAAGTAGCTGTTTCTACCGGCTCAAAGTACTGTACAGAATACGGGACTACCTCAGTGTCGAAATGCGGATCAAATTGTGTGAGTCACTGGTGTTGTCCAGGCCGAACTACGGTGGGTCAATCAATCTTTGTTTGTGGCTTGATGCAGTGTGTGACTAACACAGCATATTCGGCCATTTATTTTATTTTATTTTTATTTAACTCTTTATTGTACAGATATTACAAATAAAAGTACAAAGGATAGTTTACGATAGTTTTTGAGATACACATAGTGTTTATAGCTGCTACGGTGGGTCCTCCTCGGTAGATCTGGACAGCTGGTGCAGACAGTTCAGAATTCCTTCTGCTTCCGTATAAAATGGCGGCACGAAGACGATAATATAATAAAATTATACTTTATTAAATAAAACTGTAATTCAAATACTATGTGATCTACGACAAATTAACTTAAACTAAAATATTATTATTTATTTAAGTAACCATGTATATTTTACTCTTTTGAATTTTATTTTAAATTATTTAAGTACTTCATTATTAGATACGATACTTATTGTATTTTTGTCTCGACTTGGTCGTTTCCGTGAGTCACGTAAAGGGTCCCTGCTAAAAATCAGAGCTGCAGGTACATGTGCGTGAAGCATATATGCTGAGCTCGGGACCTTTTTGGTGCTGCGCTTACACACCACCACCAACACAGACTGGCTAAGTTTATTTCTTATTTGTTTAATATTTGTGTTTTGCGTAGGTACTGTCTGTGTTTGTTTTACCGTATACCTACCTAAATTGTTTTTCTGTAATTCTAAATAAATGTCTTTTCTAAACATTTATTTCTTTCATTCATTCTGAAAAACATTTATTCTTAAGAGTTTTATCAATTCGTGAAGTGAGTCCCTCGGAGTGGGCACCCGCGTCCCGGAGCTGGGAACGCAGCCTTATCTCCGAACAACATGTGCACCTGTTTCACTATCGACATATTCAATATCTCATGAGTTACCTATCAGCATTAAATTAGTATAAATAATTCAAACAAGATGAACTTTTCAATCAGTCAGACCAAGACAGCGCGGTGCGGTGAAGATGTGGTCTCATGTAGTAGTGTCTCTGTTGCTGGCGGCGGCGGCGGGCGCGGCGCCTGCGGGGGCGGGGGCAGGGTCGGGGGCGGAGCCGTACAATAGCACGGCTGTCTCCAGGTGTACTGGTAAGTACAGTACAGCTCTACGGAATTATATTGAGAACTGCCTTTCATTTTGAAGTCTTCATCTCCTTACCATTTTTCTAACAAGGACCTAGAATTGGCTAGATTTTAGCGTAACTCGCTGACTGCCCCGTCTGCGCCCGGCGTATATGTATATGAGACGAGAAGGCACCTTAATGCTGCTATAGATAGTTATGTACCTATGCTCTGGTCATGCTATCCATTTTGAGAGACTATTGAAAAACGACATAGGTAGCTGTTTTTTTTCTGTATTCAATAACTAGCATATCCCGAGAGCCAAGTTTCGCTTTAAATGATTTTCCCGTGGGAATTCGGCGAAAAATTTAAGCTTTTATGTTCTGATGATTCTAAGCTTCAAGTTTTATCAAAAACTAAACATGGTTTTGGCTTAAATTGGTATATAAAACTACTTACTAACTTCCACGGAATATTAATCGATATTTCATAAAATGGTTTTTCCCGGTAACTCCCGTTCCCGTGGCAATTTTGCAATATCATGTTGTACCTAAACATATGATTTTTCACACTAAAGGATTTTCGCGCTAATTCCCGTTCCCGTGTTTACTCATTATTTCCCGTCTTTTGCGCCATGCGCCACTTGTCCAGCCATTCCCGCAGCCGGTCCAGCAGTCGCTGCATCTGGACACGGCCAGGTGCACCTTCAGGGATGAGGCAAAGTACGCACTGTCGGCAAAAAGTGCCAGCTCCACGTCTTGCTCACCGTCAGTCAGTGAACCGGCCAGTGTCGGGATGCTATCAGTTGATCTCTGGAGCTCCGGACTCTATCCCAGAGCGGAGTCACAGCACGGCGATGTAGTCGAGCACCCGGCGTCGGCGAACATAGCCTTCGCACTGCTGTATATAAGTCAATTCTTATAATTATGTAAATGATGTGACCCCCGCAGAGAGTTCCGGCGCGGCGCTGCCGCTGCACGTGCTGGTGGCGGGCTGCGCGGCGCCGCCCTGCCGCCTGCCGCAGCTGCAGCACGCCGAGCTCGACATCGTCTTCCAAGCACGTGAGCACTCTTATATTATGAAGGCTGTCGTCGCAAAAGCGACATATCTTTTTCGTTTAGAGCCTTACTTGCTTTACTTACCTATATCTAAAATAAATATCTACAGAAAGCCAGGATTGCATTTTAAATGATGTAGAATAGTACTGAACTAAAACATATATAACTACTTAGATCTTAAAATCTGACGTGAGTCAGTTGGTCCCATCTGTCCAAGAATCGATAACCGGTGGGTTGAGCGAGTTCTTGATTGAAGACCACAAACTGGCAGCCATGGTGGCTCCGACCAGCTGGGTCGACGACCCTAGACTTGTGGCCGGAGGGCTGAAGAAAGGGAGCCTACAATACAGTATTGTACCGTTCCTTGGGACAAGTATATGTCCAGCAGTGGATGATATTGATAGATTGATGATGATACTATAAAGTTATGGCTAGATATTATGGTCAAGTGATGAGACTCATTGTATGTAAATGTTGCAGCTCGCTACGTGGAGACCATGGAGACGGTGGCCACGGCGTACTTCCTGGGCCAGAGCACGGAGTACCCGCTGGGGCCGGACGCCGCCACGTGCGCGGGGCTGCTCAACTCGTACTGCCCGGTGCTGCGCGGGGAGGTGCTGCGCTACAAGCTGCGGCTCTTCATCGAGCGCTTCATGTTTGTGGTCCGTATCCATTCACTTGTTTATATTGACGGCCGACCTAAATTGGCACAATGTGCCGAAGTTATAATAACTAGCTCGAAGTACCTGGCTTCACCTCTGTCTAGTGTCGGTACTAAGACTGCTAAGTTAATTTGTCCGGGCTGTAGTTACCTGAATCTACCTGAAGCGTCCGTAGTCGAGCGGGCTTCAATGATCGTAACTGATCACTGCTGTATAGTGTCGGTACTAAGACTGCTAATTTAATTTTTCCGGGCTGTAGTTACCTTAACCTACCTGAAGCGTCCGTAGTCGAGCGGGCTTCAGTGATCGTAACTGATCACTGAGTTAAAGATGCAACTGGCACGGTCAGCCATTGGATAGGTGACCGATTGCAAGTGGTTCTTTTGTGGACGCTTCCGTGCTTCGGACGGCACGTTAAGCCGTGGTAGGGTGGGATTTGGTGAAGAGTGGTCTGTATGGAAAACACTAAACCGCCTCCGGGCTGGCGTTGCCCGGACGTAGGACAATTTAAGGCGATAGGATATGCTCCCAGCCAATGCCAGCACTCTATGCAGTTGCGGAAGCCTCCAGACTACGTCACATCTTATAGAGTGTCCAAATGCCCCAAAGTGCAGTCAAGGAGAGCTGATGAAGGCCAATAATCTTGCAATAAGAGTAGCAAAACACTGGAGGAAGTTAGCTTAGTGCATTTACACGATTGAAGAAGAAGAATAATTTCATAAGGTAACAGTGTGATGAGGTTGTATGTGTTTTTGCAGGGAGTGCGGGCCGACATAGAGTTCAAGGTGCGCGAGGCGGGCGGCGAGGACCTGTTCTGCTTCCGCACCGGCATCCAGGTGGTGCGCCCGCAGCCCTGACTGCTGACTGCTGACTCCTGACTGCTGACTGCTGACTCCTGGCTCCTGACTCCCGACTCCTGACTCCTGACTGCAACACTCCTCTCACCATCACATGCATGTCGCGACGGACGAGCAGCATATACATTTTGGTGCATTTAAAATATACAATTTGAGGAAACCAAAAAGCGATTGTTCAACTACAAGTGGTAAACTGCAGTGGTTTTAGTAAGTTTAAAATTCTTGATTAAATTAAATTGATAATTATAATACCTTTATAAAGCCATATTTTCTATTTGGTGTATTTAAAAATATATCTATTTTTGCCAGAATAACTTATTTCTTTGTTTGGTTACTTACCCACATAGCTGCCCATAGCTTAGCTACATAAGATCAGTACCAAAATTGAAGAGACAAACCACTTACTTCACAACTACAGAGCCTCTAGTACGAGTTTTGCAATTTAAGCAAACTATAAAAGTTTTTTTTTCTTCTGTAAACTACTACCTACTTACTTGATAGTTTCCGCTAGAAGCGCGTATTTGCATGTGAGAAAAATTAAACTTTTATAGTTTTGGACGAACTATCAAACCTGTACTAGTCGTACAGATGTAGCATTGAGTCATGCAAGTAGGATTGAAGTATTCTGATTCGGAGGTGATCCAGTCAGTTGATGAGGTTGACTTTTGGGTCACCGTGCGTGTACCATACTGTCAAAATTTTCCGTTTGTGATATAGTAGATTGACTGTTGAATCCAGTTGAATCAGTATAGGAACCTAAACGATCACATTCGACAGGGGATAACAAAACACGAACAAAAAATATATAAAGCTATTTAATAAAGTATTACATTAATGGGTATAAATAGAGGGTGATCATTGCTTGGCGGCCTCGGCGATCTTCTTCTGCACCTCGGCGGCGTTCTTGGCGAAGGCCTCGTAGGCCTCCTTGATCTTGGGCGCCAGCTTCTGGTTGGCGGTGTCGAGGTTGGCGGCGACCTCCTTGGCCAGGCGCTCGGAGTGTCCGGCGGCGCCCTGCACGGCGGCCACCAGCGTGTCCCGGAGCTCGTGCGCCTTGGCCTCCACGTCGGGGTGCGCCGCGCGCAGCTGCTCCGCCGTCTTCTGCAGCTCCGCGCGCGTCTTCTCCAGCGCCTCCTTCGCCTTGCCGTTCGCGTCCACCAGCTGTGGGGGCAGAGGGGGGATCGTCAGTACACAGTCATACGGGGGCTACGGAGGTAGCTTCCATAGGTAAAGAGAGATAAGAGCAAAAACAAGCAGGTCTTGTGTATAGAAATAGTTTTGATCAGTAAAAGTCAATGTTTTTATCATTAACTTGAACTTGGCAATTAACTACAATACTAGATTAGGTTATATCAACTGCCAGAATACACCAACTTATCAGTATATTTATATTGATTACATGATTGATTATGTAAGTTGAATTTAACTTGAAGTAAATAATTCATTATCGAGAGAAAATTTATCGAATACTATCTAGTGCGGTAAACAACAACGGACTGGTAGTAAGAGCTATAAATTATAGCCTATAGCCCGGGTTTATTGTCACCATGGTGTAAGGATGTGCCAGTCAGGATCACCGTGAATCAATGAGTCGTTCAGGGTCTGAATGTATATAGACCAGGGACCAGGGCAACACAGTCATGTAATGGTTGCTGTAGTTGAAATAAATAAATAAATAAGTAGTGTAGTGGGTGCTACGGGGGCGGTGGTGGTGTTGTGGGTGTACTCACGGCGGACTGCAGCGAGCTGGACAGCACGGAGATCTGCTGCAGCACGGAGTCGGAGCCGTCCTTGAGCGCCTTCTGCAGCTCCTGCGTGTTCTTGGACGAGGCGAGCGAGTTCAGCTGCTTGGAGAACTCCTTCTGGAACTCCTGCGCGTGCTTCTCCAGGTCCTGCAGCTGCGTGCTGCCGGCCGGCGCCTCGCGGCGGACCATGCCGTGCGCCTGCGGGGCAGAGGGGGAGGGGGGGGAGCATTAGCACGGGGGAATCGTTGATTGGAAGCTCGAGCCTGAAGGGAACATAAGTGCCAGAAATCCAGCCTGGACATGATACTGCCCAGTGGGATACCTCACTCTGGAGAGTGCAAAGTTCAGCTAGGAGTAACTGATCCTACAGGAGCACAAGGGAGGGAGGGTACTCACCACGGCGACGAAGGCGAGGAGAGCGACGAACTTGTACATGATGCTGCTGTGGGGTCTCGGCGAGGAGTGTGCGGGTCCCGGCGCGCGCGCGGCTTATGTACCTGCCCGGGGGGCGCGGGGCGGGGGCGGGGGCGGGGGCGACCAGCCCTGACCCTGCTGATAACATGTTCCTGACCTAGCGACTGCTGCATTTCTTCCGACTGATACCCGATGTGCATCGTAGGTACGGAGGAAAAACAGCACGTCTAGTAAATAATAGTCAGCAACTCGTTATACATAATAAGTACTGATTAGACAAAGAAATATTACTTTGTATTCATATCTTGGAAGCTTTTTCACAAATGACATGATAACATACTGAAGTCCAAAGTTACTTAGTTACATTGCTTGTAGTGGAGTAAGTACTTAAGTTGAGGGAGAGGCTAGAGGGGTCGTTGTCGGAGCCTTTCATTATCATGTGAGTGATCTGTTCGTGTTATCTACGGGTCAGGTCTACGGCTAGTTCCGGCTGCGGGGAAATAGTCTGTATTGCCTGCACATAGAGGAGAGCAATGTCCAGGTGGACTGGCAGAGCACTCACGTGCAGCGTGCCGCTGTCTGCGCGGGTGCGGGCGCTGCCGGGTCGCGGGGCTGACGGCGCGGCGGGGGCTGACGGCGCGGCGGCGGCGGCGGCGCGGCGCTGCTGCCCGACTAGCTCAGTTTGTCAGTCAGTGCCATTGTAGTTGGTTCATCATAATATTTTTCCAGTGAAATAGATACTTTCATGTAATTCCTCAAAAAAAATGCCAATTGCTTATCTATCTAAACAAAGCCTCTCAATTCGTGGAACAATCTTCAATATCTCCTAATTTATCCTCCTAAAATAATATGAATGTCTTTACAAAGAAGGTACTTAATAATAATGTTTCCATTGTTATTTTTCTAGAAACAGATGCAAAGTACTTTCTAACCTAGGTACGTTAAGTAAGTTTCGATTGTCTTGTTGAAGTTGTAAACAGATAAGTTTTACATAACGAGGGACGAGGGTGACTAACAGCTGATAACGATGCAGTAATAATGAGTAAGAGCCGCCCGGCCGGTGGATCGCCGGAGCGGCCATTGTGTGAGACAACTGTGGCCGTCCTTGTGGCGTCCAAACAGATCGCGTCGCGTTATTGTAGTTCCTAATTGCTTTGTAAACAGTATTGTTGTTGCTTCCTGGAAGCCCGCACTAGCCGAGGCGGGCCTACCTGGCGGAGGCAATAACACCACGAGGCACGAGCCTGTACCATATTTGGGTAGTTATAGTACACCTATAAAATACTTACTTATCTTTATAGTAAGTATACCTTAAGTAGGTACTTATACTAAGAAAAGCTCACGATAAAAATGGAATAGGTGGGCTCAGCTTTATGTACTTTCATCGATGCATTAATGAAAAGTATAGTAACTAAGTACCTCAAGTGACTTATCTAGACGACAGCGGCGGCGGCGACCGTGTAGGTAGGTCTGAGGTAGGTATACGTAGTTTTTCAGTCAGATGGAGATATTCGCCTCTTGAAGCTTTTCGGGACACTTGGTGCCCTGAAAGAAAATTTGATCGTGATTTCTTTTCACCAAACGAACAAGAACAAACCTCAGTCAGTATCGTGCCGGCGGCGGCGAGGTCTCCTTGACCCCGCACTTGCTCCCGCAGAGATAGTGGCTGGAGATAGCGGACACAATAAGTAACGTAACGTTGGCGATATTTGGCCAATCCTTACTGTCGCTGATATCTGCCGCCGCGGCCCGCGCCCGCTCGTCACCGTCAGGTCATACATCATGTCACTTCGTGTTACTAAATATTTACTAGGACTCAGAGTGAACATTCTGGGACGTTGTATTTAAATTGATAGAGATCCTGAAAGCGGCAATTATAACTAGTTCAATGTCTATTTTTATGTGCGAGTGTGGATAAGACTTATTTTGTACTTCGCAATGTGTAGATCATCATCATTGTTCATTAGCCAACATCACCCGCTGTTGGACAGTGGACCCTCCCTCGGAGCTCTACAACACGCTTTCTTCTGCCCGATCGGCCTACGACACCTCTTCATTTTGTAATAAGTACATTAATAAAAATGTTAATTACGTAACGTGTGACATGAACCTGTAAAACTGAACACTTTTTTTGAGTGGCCTCATCATCATCAGTCATCACCTCATGTCTATATGGAGATAGCGGAACGTAGTCCCAATACCTTGATTATTCGTCGAAACTTGTGCGTCTCGCAGGACTATGTATACATAGCAGCTGCAGTATCGGTGGCGATGCCGAGGGCGCGGGTGTACCGGGTGCGGGGCGCGGGAGGCAGGACTGTGGACAAGCAGCCATGAACCACGGGAATACACTGCGTATCAGGCAGCAGGCGGCGGCGACACTGACGCTGCTGGAGGCCCGGGCTGCGTCTCATTGTCAGAGTCTCATTGTGCTCCCTACATGGCAGCCACATGGCATCGCGCCGCAGGGCTGCCACCGCTCGCTGACCAACACTTACTATAATGTTTGTCCTATTGTTGAGGTTTAAGTATATTTAAAATCCATTATAATTCGGTAATTCCAATTAGTAATGTATAATAATATGTCAATGCGTAATTCATAAACATTTCTGAAACCATTTCATAGACATCGCTCAGACCACAGAGTAAGTAAATGCGCAGACATCACTCAATATGCTCAGACGCTTCTCAGACGAGATATTCGAAGAGTAAAAACAATGTCGCGCAAACTCACTGAGCCATCAGCGCAAACCCACAGAGGTATAATCGTGACAGTTCTGACATTGCGAAAAAGAGACGCTTAGCTACATTAAGCGTAAGAAAGAAACGTTAAGCTGTAAATGTTTTTTGTCCTTTTTGCTGTGGCGCCTGTTTACGTCAGTTCTCTTTGCCAAACAATGAAACAAATGAAAAATCTTTGCCAAACAAAGGCTGACAGTTACAACAAAATTTTCTAAATGCTATTTATTTTTGATTTGCTAGTGATTTGTGGGTGTTTATTAAGTTTATCAGACTATTATCATCACTTAACGAGTGTGTGACATGAGTGGGTGGATTTTGTTCGGTTGTATAGAGCATATTGAACGAAAACACGATGGAATGATGGATGAGATATATTTTCACATGTAAGTAGATACTATCAAGTTTAACAAGCTTACATTCATCATAGTACTATCTATTGGCTCGATTTTAATATAAAACGATACTAATTTTAATACTGTAAGGTCTTTTAGTATCAGTTTTAAGTAAAAATTACGAGGTACCATATCATAACAAATCACATGGTGTTGCAAGTTATTGAAAATTTATTTTACCTACAAATATTATAGTATGCAAAGAAAATACTAGAAATTGTAACGGAATTCGGTTTTTGTGAAGATTGTATTTTGTAGAAGTCATTCTCCTCTTTCAAATGAGGTGCCTCTCATTGTGAGGAAACGTTCATTTCGTTTTTTTCTTCTATGTGTGATTTCTTCTGTATAATATAAAGTTTATTGTATAGATACGAAATGCGTGTTTCCTTAAAAAAAAACCCCATCACATATTTGGCCCACGATTATAATGCTCATGCTCATCCATTTATCTCTGCTTCATAGGTTTCCGACAGAAAAAAATATATCAAGAAAATGGATAGAGATTACCGGTCGCACAAATTGGGAACCAAAGAAACATACAAAAATTGTGTTCGGCACATTTTGAAGAGGATTGTTTCGATTGGACGAAGACAATGAATCATACAATCCACTCAGTTTGTGTATATTAAATAATTATATTGAAATCAAATAAGTATGAGTAAAGTTTTTTTTCTTATATCGTCGGTTGACAGGAAAAACTCACTAAGGCTGATTTTTCAATATTCAGATAAATGTTATCTGGGTAATACAAACATTGAGAAACATTGAGACGCAACAGCATCAAAATTATTTCCCAGCAAAACTTTTATCTGGCTATTGAAAAATTAGCCTTTAGTGTCTTTTTCCTATCAACCGACGATATACTCAAGTTTTGTTTTTGTTATTATGATAAGTTGAATTTGCCCATATTTAGGTTTAATTTTTTTGTCGGCAACATCTATGGTTTGAGTGAGAAAGAGAATAGTGCACACGGCGATTGCCAGTCTAGAGGTAGTAGGTCTATGGCGCAAACCATATAACAACGCGGACTCGTACCCTCCATATCCATACTCAATGGCGCAAACCAAAGCGAAATAAGTTTTTATCTGCGAGTTTCTTTATGATAAAATGTAGATGGCATCCAGCTGCCTCCAGCATTATACAGGGTTATTGTTGTTTATGTTTATATGTGCCTTTTAGCTTTTAAGCTCGACGCGCAAATTTCTGTTCACAGTTACAAACTTATGTACCTACTTATAGTAGGTAGACCATTGTGGGTCCGCAGAGGAGCATTGTTGCACGAACTGCACCCCGCGCCCCGCGCCCCGCGCCCCGCGCCCCGCACCCCGCGCCCCGCCGATAGCGTCGTGTAAACAAACAGTGATCACCTCGTCTCACCTTCCCGCTGAGATAACTCGTGTTTATGTTAAGGTTCAAGCGGTGGGTTAACGTAAACAGGGATCTAACACATTCTAAACATTCATTATAATTTTCCATACGTGCATGCATGTACTAAGTCAGGGTACCACTACCAATACCAATAGTACTTAAGTGCACTGCTCAACTATCACCCCGAAGAGCCAGGCTCGTGAACATTGAACACTGCCTGTACACGTGACCACCTTCAAGTCAGTCACTTATACAAAATAGTAGGTACTATCCGTAAGTACTTACCTATAATAACATAAATATCATCGCATCATCCCTGCTATCGCCAACAAGGGTTACACTTTTAACTTATGCTGCCTCTACCGGCTACCTATCTACTCGTAATGCTCGAGGGTATCTCCATTCGAGAGTTTGTGTACCGCAACGTCCTTGCTGGTTCTTCCTTCGTCAAATGTACGGCCGCCGGCCGGGCGGGCCACAGCTTGCATATTAGCGGCCTCACGATACGCCACAGAGGTAAAAGGTCAAAATATTAAGATGTAAGTATATCAATATTTAGCACTTAGAGCTTAGAGATAAAAAGAAAAGGTTTCTAGGTACTTAAGTATTTCACCGTTAAAGCCATAATACCGTCTCTGGTATTCATTACCTTTAAAAATCCGTAGTGCAAAATCCGATTTTAAAATACATAAAGTTGTTAGACATCGTCTACAACCCTAGCTCATTTTACAAGTGTGCAGTAGTGCACCCTACATGGAGTGAGCATGTGCATGGCCCGGCGGAGGTCTACGCGAGGCGACGACGACGTGACGGCGGCGGCGGCGGCGGCGTGAGACGTGAGTGTATGTGGGCTGAGCACTTCCTCCTGCAACCATGCCGAAACCGACGCCACCGACATTTTTTTCAAATATTTAATTTAAAATTTAAACAAAATATTACCGTTTTTTATTGGTAATATCCTGTACTGTACTGTACTTTGTGTACATTGTATGTGAATCAAAAGCACCTCAGTGTTTTAACTTACTTTTATTCTTACCCGTATATTTTTTTTGCAAGTAACACTATAGTCAGTGTTCTCATGGCATAGTAGGTAATTCGTTCACCCATTTCATCAGTATTAAACCGAAACTTTCCACATATCTCTGCCTTCCACCCCCACCATACGATAATGTGCATCATCTATTTTTTATCGTAGTAAAACCAAGTAAATTTATTTGTTTTAGCCATCAACAATATTTGACGACTGCGGCTACACGATGAAAAATTACTATTATCCGAGCCCTAGTGATGATAAAATATCCTCACCATCACTTCTCCTGAAAAAACCGACTAAACGGATTCACGAAAATATTGATTCATATTTTGAAACTCCCTCGAAGAAATCTAAGAGCAAAACATTATCTTCGACTGTCGGGCGCTGCCAGCGGGGGTATTTCATATATATCCACCAATGGTGACGACGGATCTAAAGCGACACACCTCATAAAAATTTAAATGTACGAAATGAAAAAATTGAAAGATTTACCACCCAGCGAACATTGGAAAAAAGCTGATATGCGAATCAAACTGTATTGTACCTCTGATCATATTTTTTTCCATGATACTAATCAACTCATGTTTTCTATAACAAAACAAATAGCTACAAAGACAGATTGCAAAAAATATTTTCTCGAGACATCGAAGTAAAAATAATAATGTACCACGACCCCCCGGCGTAAAGACCTCACAAACAGGTACACAACATCGACAGAGACGCCCCTCTATTTCCTACTATATAAACACGCGGCATTGAACGGTGACTTCCTTTCTCTTCTCAAACTCAGCTGCAAACATGGATCTCTCCCTCAATTCGTCAAGCTACTATGCAGAGCTACTGAAGGCTTTAGCTGACTACAAAAATCAGGAAACGTACGTAAGTGAACAGTTATTTTATTTCACTATTTTTATGTGTACTTATATGTAATTTGATGAAAATAGTGATGGTGTGTGAATATTAGTGGGGAGGGGGTGGGTACATGCAGTGTAAATGTTTTATTCTTAAATTTGTACTCTCACTCTTGTGTGTGCGTTCAATACCTAGTCTAACAATGATGAATTTAACTTATGAAGATTTATTCCCTTTTAACAAAACTTTATTGTTGGATAAATTTAATAAATATATTCGATTATGATATATAAATGGGGTCTTACCAGCTTCATATAAAAATGATTCAAACGTGATTCTTTTTTACACCCTTTGTAAAGGACACCCTATCAACTCTTCTTTATTAATATAGTTATTTAACTAGCTGTTCCCGCGAGATCGCTTTGCCTTAAAAAGTTTTCCCGTGGGAATTCCGGGATAAAAAGTAGCCTATGTTTTTTCTCAAGGTCTAGATCATATCTGTACCAAATTTCATTCAAATCCGTTCAGTAGTTTTGGCGTGAAAGAGTAACAGACAGACAGACACAGTTACTTTCGCATTTATAATATTACTTAGGATTAGGATCAGTGGCGGATTTACCTATAGGCCAAAAAGGCCAGTGCCTAGGGCGGCAGATTGGGAGGGGCGGCAAATTTGGCAAATAAGTAGTTTTTTTTTATAATTAATTATACGTGTATCATCTGTACCATCCATGTATACATTACTATTATAAAATACGAAAACGATTAATAAACGCTTTGTAATATTTCGATAAAACCGGATCCTGGATCATTACATACATATCTATATTTGCTACTGCGAAAACAGAATTTGGAGCATATTATTATTTATCCAAACTTGGATAGCATTTTGCATTGCACAACGCTGCCCCCTACTCTTGAAAGGCAATGTATTGCGTCTGTCTTGCGTTGGCAACATTTAGATTTTGGCCAAAAAAGTCTTTTGGCGTTTTTGTAGGCATTACCTAGCTGATTACATACTTAAGTATTTTTAGTCTTTGGGGCCGTCCATTAATCACGTGAGGCTCAAAGGCCTCCCCTCCTTGGAGGCTCCTTGGAGGGGGTACGGAAAACCTCACGAAACATCACGAGGGGGGGTCTCGTTAGACATCACGTGTATTAATTTTTGACAAAAAGCGCCAGGTATTTCTGAACCGAAATTTTGAACGGCGCAAAATTTTCTACAATAATAACTTTTATTGCAAATACACATTATAAATGTTTTCCAATTCAAAACGCAATTTTCGATACATTTGTATCTATGTATTTGTGTAGATATATCAGCTGTCCGATACCCATAATACAGGCTCAGCCTAGCTTGGGGTTGGATGGCCGTGTGTGAGATGTCCCCACATATTTATTATTATTTATTATTTTTTCTAGTCAAAAATAGCCTTTACATAGATTTCCAAAAAAATACACGTGATCCAGGGGGGAGGGGGGTCCCAAACCTCACCGAATATCACCAGGGGGGAGGGAAAATGAGAAAAATGACCTCACGTGATTAATGGACGGCCCCTTTGTAAAAACGCTTTTGAAGAGAAGTTATTATTTTTAAATGTTGACAACGAAAGACAGACGCAATACATTGCCTTTCAAGAGTAGGGGGGCTGAACGAATAAACCGATTTAGTTTTTTTTGTATCACATGTGTTCGACGGGAGAGTGTTCTTAGACAATAAGTTTGCTGAAAATCGATTTTTAAAAGTTACAGATGTTTTACGCTTTAAAGTCTTTTTACGGGTTTTTTATTTGCCTGTCAAATTAAACTTTTTAGGTTAACATTAAATTCAGTACATAGCGGGTTGCAAAAATAATCTAATTAAATGACAGAAATATGATTAAGTTCACAATCGTACTAATGACGGAATTAAAGTAACGTATTGAATTTCAAAAGTCAGTAGGGGCGGCAAAATATTAATGGCCTACGGGCGGCAAATTTGTAAATCCGCCACTGATTAGGATACCGATGAGATAGATGGAGTACATATCATGCAGGCATATTGTAACATTTGTACAAGATCGGAGACTAGCACATCAATTTCATTAGGTAGCTACTAATAGTTAAATATCTGGATAGGACAATGCAAATTTTCTGCATATATTATGCTTCTAATGTCTATGTATTTCAACTAAGTTGTTTTTTATTCACAGATTAACTGGAAATGGAAGAAAAAGAAAATGGGATTATGTCACCGCCCCTTCAACGTCGGCCGCTGCTACGAACAACGACCCCTCCCAGGCAGCCCTCCAGGCAACCCCTCTAGAAGAAGATACCCCTCCAGGCAACAACATTAAATGTGATGCGTTTCAAGCTCACATTGGGAAGAGGTACTTTTCACGTCATTTAAATAGCAAATTACATAGGGAAAAGGTTTTAAGAAACCATGAAACATTAGAAAACGTGAAAATTATTGAAAGCGCATTTGGACAACGAGTGAAATCCTATAGTATTCAGCTCGACTCATCTAATTTAAATAGTTCGGTATCAGCAGATTGTGTAATAACAGCCGAGGTAACTTCAAAAAAAATAAAAAAAAAATATTTAAACAACTAATGGATAACATAGATTGCCATTCATTCATCAAAGTAAATTTTGTTTTACACGCAGAATTCATTCAAATCACAAAAGACTTAGTTAATTCTTTCGATTTCCAGGGGTATAATTATAGTTTTTGCCAGGTTTTGTTGTTGAGTTTTCCAACAAATTAGGCGAATTCGAAAAAAAGGACAGTGGATGGAGTCTAAAAAAAATCTTATTATAATATGTTGATATGAACGTAAATAAATTTAATCCATTGCGGGGCTCAACATATATTGGTCCCCGCATTGATTTCTGTCCTGAAACAATTTGCACGCCAAATAGATAAAATTAGTACCAAATTTAAAAAAACAAAATAAAATATAACATTCACTATAGAAATTAGAAAACTTAAACAATGTATTGAAAACGGTTTAGAACTAACTAAAATTCACAGAGTTTTAAAATTCAAACAAAGTGACTCGTTAAAAAAATATATTGATTTGAATACTTCAATGAGAACTTCAGCCGTAACTGATTTTGAAAAAGATTTTTTCAAATTAATGAATAATGCCATATTTGGTAAAACAATGGTAAACATAGAAAAACGTGTGAATGTTCACTTAGTTACGCAATGGGAAAATAATGGGAAAATTCAAGGTGCACAATGTTTAATTGCACGACCAGAATTTCACAGTGCATCATGTTTATCTGAAAATTTGGTTGCAGTTCAATTAAATAAAACAAAACTTTTATATGATAAACCAATTTATCTCGGCTTTTGCATTCTGGAACACTGATGTACAAGTTTCACTACTCATATATGAAAAATAAGTTTAACGATAGGTTAAAATATTGATGTACACTGATACTGATAGTTTAATATATCACATTCAAACCGAAAATTTATATAGCGACATAAAGTAAAATTTAAAAGACTATTTTGATACCTCTGATTATTCAATCGATAATCGTCATAATTTTCCACTTGTTAACAAAAAAAGATTGGATTTTAAGATGAAAATAATGGAAATATTTTCAGAGAATTTGTAGGTTTACGTTCAAAAATGTACGCAATCGAGGTAGAGAATGATTTTATTGCTAAGGCGAAGGGCATAAATAAATCTGTAACTAAGACGTTTCAGCTAAATGACTATAAAAGATGTCTATTTCATAAAACCCGAAAAATCGATTGTATGTTAAGATTTAAATCAATAAAACATGTTATATTTACACAAAAATGCTCTAAAATTTCACTGTCTCATAATGATACGAAGCGAAAATTATTGGAAAACTCAACTGATACTGTTGCCTGCAGGCATTATAAGATGCCTGAATATTTTTTTTGTTTACCAGTTGAGTAGTTTTAAAAATAGTTTAGGATTTTTATCATTTTTGTGTGTGTGTGTTATGCTTTTTGCTTATTTGTTTTTTGTATTGTGTGTATTATTCTATTTAGTTTTAAATTAATATTATTTTATTATTCTATTTAGTTTTAAATAATTAAAGCGTGTTTAGTTTGTATGTAGGTTTAATTTTAGTGTGTAGCTTAAGATTAAATCATAAAATAAATTTATATTTTTATAACCACAAACTCATTTTTCATTTATTCATTCAACGCAAATCAACAGTACTTAGTAGACGTTACTCAAAAATAACAAATAATGCATCATTTTATTCATCCGTTCACAGCTATTATTGGTGGACCTAGTGGCTGTGGCAAAACTAACAACGTCACAAATTTTATAAAGTCTGTTTAAAAAATCTGCAACACAAATTTTTCAAATGCAACCATCATATTTAATTTATTAGAAGTTAACTACCACCAAGGCTTGTCGGAACTTACCATGTTTGATGGTAAAACTCCTCATTTAGTAATAATAGATGATTTAATGAGAGAATCCGACGGAAAAATTTTAGTTTTGTTTACATACACCATAGAAACCTCAGCATATTTTATATAACACAAAATTTATTTCACCAAGGAAAAGGACAGAGTGATACTTCTTTAAATTCAAGTTATATCATATTTTTTAACAACCCTAGAGATAAGACTCAAACACGGTATCTAGCTCGTCAAGTTTTCCCTGAGAATCCAAAATTTCTTGAAGAAGCTTATAAAGACGCCACAAAGGAAGCTCACAGATACTTAATGGTTGATCTTAAACAAAATACTTCCGACATTTATCGCCTTAAAACAAATCTATTTGAACAGCAGCATTGCATAGTTTATGTACCCAAAAAAGGATTTAAATACGATGTGCAAAAACAAATACCTATCATTTCCAAATAATGCCTAACGACTCATAAACATTTCCTCACTGCATTACAAAAACTCAAACCGAAGTTTCGTAAAGCACTGTTAAAAGTTTGTATTGAAGATGAAATTAACTGTATTTGTGAGTGAGTGTATTCACAACGTTTAAATATTCCTCTTCAAAACAAAGATTCAATTAAATTAAGAAAACATAAAAGAAGGTTCTTTGAGAAAATTGGTTTCTAAAGGTGGTGCCTTTTTACCTATTATATTGGGTTCTGTTTTAACCGGATTCTTCTTCTTCGATCGTGTGAATGCACTAAGCTAACTTCCTCCAGTGTTTTGCTACTCTTATTGCGAGATCATTGGCCTTCATCAGGTCTCCTTGACTGCACTTTGGGGCATTAGGACACTCTAAAAGATGTGACGTAGTCTGGAGGCTTCCGCAACTGCATAGAGTGCTGGCATTGGCTGGGAGCATATCCCATCGCCTCAAATTGTCCTTCGTCCGGGCAACGCCAGCCCGGAGGCGGTTTAGTGTTTTCCATACAGACCACTCTTCGCCCCCTCCAGCAGGCAGCTCCTCAGCTGGCTGGACAAACTGACGCAGGTGGGAAGTATCGGCTCTCCAGCGGCTCAACCTGAACTCCTGCGCTGTCTCGTTAGTCAGCGGTTCGGTTGTGACGAAGCTTCTGCGTGATTTAAGGCGCTGCTGCACTGGAGCATGACCATACAAAGGATGGCGCAAGTCATTCAGTTGTTTCCAGCGCTCTTGAGCCGCAGCGGCCTGTCTGCGAACCGCTGGCGGTGCTATTCCAGCGAGCAGGTATAGTTTATCAGTCGGAGTTGGTTTTAAGCAGCCTGTAACCAGCCGACAGGTCTCATTTAGTGCGGTGTCCACCTTCCCAGCGTGAGCCGAATTGTTCCATACTGGGCATGCGTATTCTGCCGCGGAGTAACTCAAGGCTAGGGCTGAGGTTCGTAGGACATGCGGGTGAGCCCCCCAAGTTCTACCGGATTAATTAATAGTATATTACGGTGAAAACTATAATGGATAATACCAAAAAATTGTTACTTGTAGAACCGGAATTTTTAGAAAAAATTAAGCAAACTGATAAACCTGAAACGACCCTTACTCGGTTAGATGATGAAATGAATAAAATTTTAAATACTAAGGTAGATGACCGAGAAAATTGGACTTTATACTTACAAACTCTGCAAAGATACTTACATTTTATTGAAGAAGAGCGACAACCGCGGCTTACTATGAAGAACAATCTTACCGAGAACTCAGAAGAAAATATAGCGACGACAGTTACCAAATCTGAACCATTAAAATAGGACGTCAGCAAAATTAATTATCCTTTATCTGCATACACCCCATCACATTTACTAAAATTAATACCAAAAACTTATTTGGTATTAATTTTAGTAAATGTGATGGGGTGAGTTGCTGCTGGAAAACATCCTGCAAAATAAAGATAGAGTTAATTGGAATGATCGCGGGGAAGTCACCATAAACAATCAACCTATACTGCATAGCAACATTGTGGATTTAATAAATGATGTATCTATTTATCGGGAAGCTGAAATCCTCTGCTTTAAAATTAATGTACATTGTATGTCAGTTATTCCCTTTAAACACCTATAAAAATATATTTATGTTCTGTAAATTCTGCGGTTTGCTAGACCGGGACCTTAAGACCGCTTAAGCGCGCGAAGCCCAGAGGTTGGGAAGTATTTAGTTCACTGCTGCATGATATAAAAGTTCCTCTATATTGTATAGGCAATCAAGCTAAATTAAATTATATAAATTCACTAAATTCAAAAGAAATAAACTCCCAATTAAAGGCTGACACTACCTGGGTCCCCTTCCCAGGTGTCTGTGTAGATTTTCCAACAGGAGTGCAAAAAAATAATACAATAATATTTTATAATATTTTATATTTTATATACATTAGTATCATAGTTAGAACGAAATACGCAAGAAAAGCCTAAGCTACCCTTGCGATGTGACCGGCCCATTTCCATACAGTTTACAGAGCATACCTACTGCATCCGTCACTTTTGTAAACTCTCTAATGTCTTAATGTTTTTAACCCTGTCTCTTAGTTTCAGCCCCAGCATGGATCTTTCAGTGATAACCTATCCAACGATATTCAAAAATTCCCTGTTCCCCAATAAGGAAAGAGTCGTCGCAATCGACAGAAGCCAGGAAGAGGACCAAATAGGAAAGCGTGTCGCAATAACATTCATTCCAATTACAAAAAGGTCGCGGATCGCGGGCGCGAATAAAACCGCGGATTTAATTAGGTCGCGGGCGCTAATTGGTAATTGCTCATTAATAAGCTCGCGTCTGCTAATTGCCTTAATAAAGTTTATTAGGTCGCGGCGACCTCCACAGCATCCTCCTTCAGGATCATCGCCACAGACAGCGCCTCGGAGGGGGGAGGGGCAGGCAGGTGGAGGAGGGGGTAGGGGCAGGCAGGTGGAGCAGGCGGGGAAGTGAGCCTGAACCCGTGAATCCCTACTACTGCTACCCTTTTCCGTTTAGGGTAATTTGGGGCTTTTCTCAGTGGAACTTTTACATTGCCCGTTAGAGTATTATAAGTAGTATGGAGGAGCGAAGGTGTTGCCACTCCTCCATTGAAAAGGGAGGATCCTCCGACCAAGCTGGGCGGTTTAGCTTGGTGGGCAACTGCCCGACGGTTACATGTCGGGATTCTGTATATATACTGAGTAGCTGTAATTCTTAGATACCGCGATGTAGGATTTGGTATTTTTGCTTTCACTCTTCCATGCCATCTGTTGGTCGTCCTTGATATCTCTTTGCAGGATCTATATCTTGACTTCTATGCTTGCGCGTATTCATTATAGATGTCGCCACATCATTCCCCCCCGAGACCGTAGGTCGATATTCTTCAGTGCTTCTGATACGTCTTGTTCACCAGGCCAGATTGCCGCTAGTCCGCCTTTCAGGACTATCTGCGGTCTTCATTCGCCGTAACCCCACTTCGTCTTCAACCGGGAGAGTTGACGCTCGATCGTACCGGCTTGAAGAGTAGTGCATGGTTAGGCGCGTGGCGATGTCCCCAATCCAGCTCCAACCGGGAGAGTTGACGCTTGATCGTACCGGCTTGAAGTGGACTGCAAGGATCGCTCTGCTACGACTGTTCCGGTGCGTTGCCCCAATGCTTCTTCGACCAGGAGAGGTGGACCCTGGACCGACGCTGCTACGGCTGGCCGAAGTGCACTGCAAGGTCGCTGCAGTCTGTCTGCTCGAGGGTGTGACCAGGCTCGCGCATTTCCGCTGCAAGCTGGTGGTCACGGTGCCCATGGAATCTGCAAGCTGGTTGACTCGGGTGGCTGCTGAAGGATGCTGTGGGGGTGATGGTACTGCTGGACTTCATCTTGTAGCTGCTGGAAGGTCTGCTGATCGTCTGTGAGGTCATCGACATGGTGGAAGATGTTCTGCTGCTGCTGTTCTGCATGGTCATCATCAGGTCGTGTTCAGGTTGTAGGGGTCACCAATATGGAGGAGCGAAGGTGTTGCCACTCCTCCATTGAAAAGGGAGGATCCTCCGACCAAGCTGGGCGGTTTAGCTTGGTGGGCAACTGCCCGACGGTTACATGTCGGGATTCTGTATATATACTGAGTAGCTGTAATTCTTAGATACCGCGATGTAGGATTTGGTATTTTTGCTTTCACTCTTCCATGCCATCTGTTGGTCGTCCTTGATATCTCTTTGCAGGATCTATATCTTGACTTCTATGCTTGCGCGTATTCATTATAGATGTCGCCACAGTAGGATTGCTTAAATTTAAATGTCGCATTTAGAGATTCTACTTTAAAATGTAATCTAACGATACTTAACCAAATTACAAATGTGATTACAAAGTGAATTTGATGATGATTCTCTTCGGTACTGACTAACTTAGAGATCTGACGATCTCATCTCCTGAGGTGGCAGCGCCACACTTTGTAAAACATTTGTACTTTGTGTTGATTCTCCTAGATATGATACATAAACATGAGATACCCACTGCCCCATATCTCCTACATTGAGTGCAACGCTGAGCAGGGAGGTATCGACCCCTGAACCCGGAATAAACGTGATTCATGTAATAACGAGGTAAACACAACCCGCACTATCGCGGGTTTATCTCTCGGAGCCGCGGTGCAAACATCCGCCACACCGCCGCCGCCGCCGCTGCCACACCCGCCGGCCGTGGTCGAGCCGGTAGCTGCGGTGGTCACCTCCCAATTCAACATAGAGTATATCAATGCAAAAAAAAATATTATAATAATATGAAGGTGGTAACCTTCGTCCTATAAACCCTCCGTCGCTGGATATAATATTCGAAAAACAGAACATGATCGGTTTCCGCTGATTGGCTAGGTAATTTGGGTAAGTATCGTTGTTTGAGAACACTCGAATCACTAAAATTATTACTTACCAGCCGACATAATGATCACATTGAGGGACAGACAATATTCTTACTGGTTAGTCCATGCCATAGAACCAATAATCTAAGGTCCTTCCACCACGGTGATAACCCTTACACCAGCAGGCTCTTCTGTAGTCTTTGTCACCGATACGCTAAACGTAAACGTAACGCGTTGTTATTCAATAAATATGTGAAGGTGATTGGCCGTTCTTCACATTTACCCTGCACGTTCTGGAAAGATAAGTAGGTAGTCACTTACTGATTTTTTTCCTACATTGGACCTCCAATCGCTTTGGAATCGCTGTCTTGTTTTGAATAGAAATCCTACATTTTATCACAACAGCGCCACCTGTCCCTGAACCATTACATTATCAATCAGTTTGTTTTGTAGCAGAATCAGACAGTTTTTCAATATTTTACTAGATGGAGCCAGTAGTATGAAATAGAGTTAATTATTGTTAGTACCTACCTATAAATATTCTTATGAATGAAAATAACTTCTTGTACCTACATTATGTATAAATATACTTATCCTACTACCTATTGTATTTACTTACCTAGTCATTTACCTTGCCTTGGCCAGGAGTAGAACTTTTATACAGTTTTATACAGCAGCAAGCGAGCCAGCAACGGCCAGTCATGACTACTCATGATAAATTTGTAGGTACTTATGCTGTTTACATCCCGCACCACACTGTCCCGGCTCGCCCGTGACGCGACGACGAGTGTCCGTGAAGGTAAGCGTCCAACTATCGCAATCGTACGCAACGGACGTATCGCATTACGTATTCTTTATAATAGAATGGACACACAAGTGCGTCCACTTCATCGACATTGCCGACTCCGCGCAAGACTTAACTCCATGCATTTATGACAATCCAATTCGTGTGTACGTTACCGATAGTTGGACGCTTACCTTAAACCACCACAAGAGTCTACACATCATGTAGCATTCACCATGACTCCTCGTAGTCCTCATACCTCACATATTACTTCGTCTATGAAACCTCAGTCGACATCATGTATACGTAGGTATACCAGCCTCGTGCACCTCCTACTAGCTCGTATACAACATCCTGGATAGGCGATGGCCAAACTGCATTTGTGGTGGTATTTTGTTCGTCGTTGAAGCGTATTCAATATTACTTAGTTGTGGATATTTGGGTTAGAAATAAAGATACATTTTATAATTTTTGGCTTATTTTTAAGCATTTTATTGTTCAGTTCTCATTATAAAAATACTGCACTGTATCCTTTCCATTATTATACCTACTTAAATAAATAACATTATTGTCAAAAACAATCAAGTTTTGATATTTTATTGATGATAGGAATAGATTGGATCGTGTAGGTTAGGTACATTGGAAATACTTATACCAGAATTTGATAATATTTTTTATTAAGTAAATTGCTATCGAAGTTAGGTATTTCCTTAGCTCGCGTAAGGCCCCATCTATCTGTACTCTCAATGTTTTTTATTTTTGAAATGAAATAACCATGCACCAACAGAGTTGTGTTTTTAAACCTTATAAAACAAAGTCAAAATTTAAAAGTACTTTACACTTGACTGATATTCATCAGACATGTACCCCGTTCGCATTCATCTACTTGAATCATACCTACTCTTACTCTTAACACAGACTATATTATAATAATTCTGAATCACAGCTTAACAATAATTCAATGAAATGCCAACCCCTTCCGCACGAGAGAACGCGTCCCGCTTACAACAACCAACACAAGCCGTCACTCAGTGTAGAGAGGGGTTCGTGAAATAACGACTCAAGATTAACTATAAAAATAAATTTAATACTTGAATAGGAATTCTATGACTAAGCGTATGAGCATGTGTTACCGCAGCGGGTCGGCGGGCGCGGGGGGCGGGGCGTGCGGGCCCAGGCGCAGCGCGCGCAGGGCGGCGTCCACGCGGCCGGCCAGCGCGTCCCGCCAGCGCCACAGCGTGGTGTCGCGCACGGGCTGGTCGCGCAGCGCGGCGCACGAGGCCGACAGCGAGCGCACGCAGTCCGCGCGGTAGTGCTGCAGCCGCGCCAGCGCCGTGGGCAGCGGGTAGTTGCTGCACGCGCCGCCCAGGCACGCCAGCGGGAAGTGGTTGTGCAGCGTGAGCACGCGCTGCGTGTCGTGGAACGCCTTCACGTACTGGCCGGGGCGCGTGAAGTTGCGCGTGCGCCACACGTGCGACAGCATGTGCAGGTGCGCGGGCACGCCGGGCTCCGGGCCGCCGCCCTGCTCCTGCTGCAGCGAGTCCAGGTAGTACAGGTTGGACGCGTAGTAGGCGGAGCGCGGCGGCTTGCCGGGGGCGGGCGCGGCCAGCGGGAGGGCGCGCCGCAGCAGCGCGGGCCAGTCCGCGTCCTCCGCCGGCACGATCACCTCGTCCACGTCCAGCAGCGCCAGCCAGCGGTAGCGGCCCTGGTGCCGGTACAGGCAGTCGTTGTACGGGATCAGCTCCATCTGGCGCTTGTTGTTGGTCTTCTTCTTGAGGTAGATGTGCTGCAGCGCGGGCAGGTTGGGCATGCCGCCGGGCAGCGTGAGCGGCGTGAGCGTGAGCAGCCCGCGCGCCTGGTAGTGCGCCAGCACGCGCTGCACGTTGGCGTGCGCCTGCAGCTGGTACATGTGCACGGCGCGCGCGCCCAGCAGCAGCACCAGCTCCAGCCACTCCACCAGCCGCAGCGACAGGTCCTCGTGCAGGAAGTCGAGCCCCTTCACGCACACGGCGAGGTCCTCGGGCGGGCCGGGCGCGGCGCCGCCCTGCACGCGCAGCAGGTTGCTGGCCGCGTCGCACGCCTCGCGCACCAGCGACACGGCGGCGGGCCGCAGGTGCCGCACTCCGGCCGGCAGCACGCACGCCAGCAGGTAGGGCTGCCACAGCCCGTCGCGGTAGTTGCCCCACTTGCTGTTCCAGATGTACTTGTACTCGAGCACGCGCACGATGACGGGCGCCGCCTGCTCCTCGAACCAGATCTGGCAGTGCGTCTTGAGCGCGGGGCGGAGGCGGTCGTGCACGGCCAGCAGGCGCACGGCGGGCCCGATGCGCGACGTGTTGCGGTCGTCCAGGTACGCGCCGAACAGGTGGAAGGCGGTGTCGTTGTCGGCGCGCATGGTCTGCCAGTACGTGTCGTGGAACTGCAGGTCGTACAGCGACGGCAGCGGCGCGCAGTTGCGCGTCTTGTAGAACTTGTTCTTGAGGCCGGCGGCGCGCTGCAGGTAGTCTAGAGGCAGCGACGGCAGGCGGCGCGCCGCGTCCGCGCGAAGCTCGGCGTCGCTGAGCGCGTCCGGGGCGGGCGGCGGCGGCGCGGGGGACGAGGGCGGCGGCGTGGCGGGCGGCGTGGCGGCGTGCAGCAGCGCGCGCGCGGCGGGCGCGGGGGCGGGCGCGGGCGCCAGGCGCGGCATGCCCAGCGCCAGCAGCGCGCCCCACGCCAGCAGCGCGCCCAGCACGCGCGCGCGCCGCCCGCCCGCGCCGCCGCACCACGCGCACGCCACGCGCACTCCACGCATACCCTGCAACCACACACACATAGTTAAATTACTAACTGGAAATCATAATCTGTGCCGTCAAATCATATCAAACGGTGAAACTACAGAAATATGTCTGAGAAAGTTTATTGTGTTTTTATTCTTCTTGATGAAGTTAAGTAGGTACCTAATAGGGCGTGCAAAACCGGAAGGTTTTCAAAACCGGTTTTGAATTTTCGGTTTTCAGCCTCAAAACCGGGTAACCGGTTTTTCACCGGTTTTGATATTACTTAAATATTTTTTGTCATACAGTACTAATTAAACAAGGAACCCATATTCTTAGATAGAGATATCCACAAAACATACGAATAAAACATTTTTTATGATATACTTACCTATTTTTAATCAACCATATGACAAATTAATAATTTAGTGAACAGGAAAAAAAGTTAAATAAGAATTATCATAGTACATACTGTTATCACATCTAAAAAAAGTGTGTGGCACCTTAATAGTGTTTTTTATCGTTCTGTTATCATATATATATATATATTTCGTTTATTTTCCAAAAACATTTTATAATAGGTACATAAGTTACAACAAAAACCTGCCGCTTAAACCACGCAGGGTTTATGTGTGGCAAGTGCAGTCAGAAGTTGCATAATTGTATATTTTAAACATACAGGCAGATTTAGAAAAAAAAAACATTTATCGTCTGATTCTTACGACCACTCTATAGTAGCAGTAAGATGATGAATGTTTTTTTGATGTATTACAGATTTGTTCATATCAACGCAACGAAAGAAAGCCTAACTCATTGATGGACACGACTGCATTTGATTTGACGTCCTCAACACTTCATGAAAAAAGTCCATAACGTCGAATGCAGTCCCCGCACTTGGCCTAATTATATTTTCAACAACGGTCAATGCAGTCCTGTTTTACCTAGAGTTTGTATGAAGACCACCTTGTTGTGCTTTATTGGGCCAGATTTCAACGTTAATTATGTGCACCCAGAGTACCTTTTTTTCACACAGCAATAAGTTTTCATACAGCAAAAAATGTGAACTCACACGCACACATCGGTCACTGACGTCGTGTTTGCTTTACTGCGCCTAGGCAGAGTGCCGGCATGTGCACCAGAAAATAGTCACTCAATTTCCATACAATATTTTAGTTCTTTTTTATGAGTTTCACCATTAATCTAGTGTCCATCAGTGTGCCAACCGATATACAAATTCTTTTATTTTTAGAGTTTATGGGTTCAACTTCTAATGTATGTAAAAAAGTATATAAAAATACGATCAAAATCGGTGAAAACCCGGTTTTCGGTTTCCGGTTTTGAACTCTCAAAACCGGTTATGAAAAACCGTGATATATTGTCCGGTTAACCGGTTTTCCGGTTAACCGGTTAACCGGTTTTGCACGCCCTAGTACCTAAGTATACATTAGTATAAGTGAGAAGTATATGAACCATATAACAGAATAAATGGAAAAGGGAAGTCAAAGGGACCTAGGGTTGTGGAGCGCCTCCAATGAAGTTGTATTGTATTTGTATTGACTGATGAGATGACGACGTTGCCTATTATTGTTTTTGCAGAAGTGCAATGAGTACGGTGTAGAGTAGAGCATGTGGAAGGAGAAGAGGAGCTAGTGTTGAGAACGACGGCGGCCGCAGCCACTCGGAGCGGCTCGCGGCAGCAGACCGCGGGGAAAGTTGCAGCTGCACACACACACACACACACTCACACACGAGTCACACGACGTCGCTCTTCTAGGCAAACATTTCAGCTTCAGCAGACATTCACAATGACGACAGATAATTAGGTAAAGTGTAGAAGAAATTCCAATCCTATGTTCTAGAAGATTTATAACAATATATATAAAAGCTGTGCTTCGTCTAAGAAAGTTTTCCCGTGGGAATTACGGGATAAAAAGTAGCCTGTATAATCCACGATGTTCAGTAATTTTAACGTGAAAGAAATAAACATTTCACGTTGACAATAATTAAATATTTGTATAGTATATTTTATTTTGTTATGGTTTATGTAATTTTGATATTTTGAGTGAACATTTGCATGCATTTAAACGAAAACTAATCACCTATTTCACACATTTGGATAAACATATTTAATAATTATTAAACTGTAAACTAACCAACCTTAACTAATTTGTTGTACCTACTTAACTAATCTTTGTTTTCATATTTTATATTATTTCATGTTGCTATCTTTGTAAGCTGTGGTTACCTATAAGTGGATGGTCACCTGACCTGAAACATCTATTGTTAAACTAGCTGTGCCCGCGAGCTTCGCTTCACCTTAAAAAGTTTTCCCGTGGGAATTCCGGGATAAAAAGTAGACTATGTTCTTTCTCAGGGTCTAGACCATATGTATACCAAATTTCATTCAAATCCGTTCAGTAGTTTTGGCGTGAAAGAGTAACAGACAGACAGACAGACAGACAGACAGACAGACACAGTTACTTTCACATTTATAATATTAGTTAGGATTAGGATTAATTAAGCTGTTTTTTAATGTAATGTGTACCATCTGTTGGTGATCCATAAATAAATAAAAATTTATTTACGACCATATTACTGTATAATACTTAGCCACGTAATTCACGAGATAAATATGCAATGATACAATAGAAGTTGATACACTATTTGAGAATTGCAATTTCAGTGAGAGCTTTTTGGCAAAGCTCATTAGAAAAAAATAATATGGTGTCTCAAAGATGGCCAGTCGTGGTGGGCATTCACTGTGTGTAAAAGCGTGAATATTACGAGTACATTGCAATTGTTTATGATGGGGTTTACATAACGTAGATGAATACGTATAAATGGCCGCACAAACGGTTCACTTATATGTATACGAGTAGGTAGTTTACTCAGCAACTGTAGAATGTGAACAGTTCAACGGCCCACAAGTTGGGTTGCAGAAACTTATAAATAAATGATTATTTATTTATTAAGTATTGCATTGTCAGTACATTGTACAACATTGTTGCCCGGTGGTCGGCGGCGGCGGCGTGTCAGCAGTGCGAGTGTGAGATCGACTCATACAGAATATAAGTTTTATATTTTATTATTATGGACTAGTTAGCTATAACTGCCAACGTTGCAGAATTGCATTTATTTGTAGTACTTAAGTACAACTTTATGACCGTCACAAAATTATTGAAAATAGGTACTCGTTGTTTATGTGAAAGGATGTCGCCAAGGCTGCGTCTTGGCATGTCTAGTGGCGCTTGCAATGTACAGTATCCACTAAGTATATAATATCTAGACAAAGAACTTCGCACTACGACAGACAAACGAGCTATATCTGGGATGGGAACGTAAGATGTGCATGATGAGATTGATGAGCAACCACTCTGCTGTCGATCTGTCAACTCTGACATAAGACCATGATCGAGGGCAGAGAGGTGACTACACCCACCGGAACTGAAATTGTAGTGGACAATAAATGGACGTGTCTACTGTTGTCTACTGTCTACCGGTGCCGGCGGCGGCGGCGGAGGCTGTGCGGCGCGGGGGGCGATGACTGAACTCGTGACGTCACGGATCGTGATCTCGGAAGGACAAACACTTTTTTATGTATTCACGATGATGATAATCGTGCGATGACGAACTCCGCATTTGGTATATAAGTTCATGATTCAGCCGGCTCGGTTGCGGAAACACATCAGGTTTTCCACTAGTGTCAGTGTGTGTGTGTGTGTGTGTGTGTGTGTGTGTGTGTGCGTGTAGCAAGTTCTCGGCCGCGGGCTCGTAACGGGACGCGTCTCCATCACTCACTCACTCGCAGAGCTCATTAAATTACGACCTACGCTACGGTTAGGTGCAAGGATTCACTACTGTTGCTAGCTGATTTCCCTTAAATATCAATAAATTTACTGAAACTTTCGTATTTCTACACTACTGCTGATCTATTTATGCATTAAAATGTCACATAATACATAATTAAGTACCTATCTAATGATTACAACTTTACGACCTTGATTTATTTATACCCACTAAGTATAGGTGCTGTTTTTTATTAGTCATTGGATTATTACGTTAGTAAAGTACCTATAACATCAGTAGTGGTACTGGTATGGAATGGATCTCCCTCCCCACGCCGCACCCTTCACCCCCCGCGCGCCGTGACGTCACGCGGGGTCGGCGACCCGCAGTATGGCCGCCAGGACTCCTCCCGAGGAACTGTATATTCACAATACAGCGGCCACGGCGGAAATCGAGCCGCAAATATGGCTAATTGTTGGCATTTACAATGATAAACTCAAAACTCAAACTCAAATTTTTTTATTCATCGTACAAATATAAAATTTTCTGATGAACGTCAATTTTTACAAATTACTCTCCGTTCGGATAAGGGGGGGCTCTTTCTGTCTAAGGAGAAGAACGGAGGCAAGAAACTCCTGAGCCATCTTTTCAAAAAAAGACTTAAAACTAGTTGGTATACAATACATATAAGCTTAATTATTATTATTATAATAATATGAGCAGAGCTAACTACTTATCACAGCCATGCATTAACGTCCTCTAAGTAATCATCAATTTTATAATAAGCTTTTTTACTGAGTTTCTCTTTAATGTAACACTTAAACTTATTCTCTGGCATTTGAGCAACTTCTGCTGGAAGCTTATTATAAAATCTAATACAGTACCCTAAAAACGATTTATTAACTTTCGCCAGACGCATCGCTGGAAAAGCCAGCTTATGCTTGTTCCTAGTATTAATGTCATGATTACTGCCAATTGTATCAAAAGTTGAAATATTCTTTCGTACATACATTAAATTGGAAAAAATGAACTGACATGGAACTGTAAGGATGTTAATTTCTTTAAATAGTTCTCTCAATGAATCCCTGGAACCAAGTTTGTATATAGAGCGGATGGCTCTTTTCTGTAATACAAATATAGTTTCAATATCAGCTGCTCTACCCCAAAGCAAAATGCCATACGATAATAAGCTGTGGAAATAACTAAAGTAAACTAATCTGGCGGTTTCAACGTCGGTCAGCTGTCTAATTTTCCGTACAGCAAAAGCTGCGGAGCTCAACCTTCCAGACAATTTTTCAATGTGAGGTCCCCACTGTAACTTTGAATCTATAGTCATCCCAAGAAAGACAGTATCATTAACTAGGTCCAATTTATTCCCATCTAGAATAATGTTAGTATCGCATTGTCTAACATTCGGCAGTGTAAATTTAATACATTTCGTTTTCTTAGAATTCAATAGAAGATTATTAACGGTAAACCAATCGTGTATGTCAGATAGAATTGAATTAATTTCATTAAAATTATTTTCTCTTCTTTTAACTTTAAAAAGCAAAGAAGTATCGTCAGCAAATAAAACTATATTAGTCAATTTTTCAACCATAAAAGGCAAGTCATTAATATAAATGAGGAATAAAAATGGTCCTAGAATAGATCCTTGAGGGACGCCTATTTTTACATGAGCCCCCTGTGATTTAGTATTGTTAATATCGACCCTTTGTTGTCTCTTGTCTAAATATGAAGATATCAAATCTAAAGCCTTTCCTCCTATTCCATAGTATCTAAGTTTCGAAATTAAAGTCTGATGGTCTACACAATCAAACGCCTTCGACAGATCACAGAAGACTCCAAATGACACATATCACGAAGACAATGAGCGCTTCAAAAGGTGGTGCGAGTCACCGCGGCGGCGGCGGCGGCGGCGGCGGCGGCAAACATTGGAGAACCATTTTTTACTGAATACGAACATGTAGCAGGTAAAGAGGCCGTCTCTGTGGAGCGGAGCTAGAAACAGTATTCATTTCGGAAATACCGTTGTGGAGCCGCGTCATGATGCTCTCCGCAGACAGACACACGGGACCAGCCGCATCGCGGGGGAAACAATCACCGAGCACCTACACAGAGCAGTCCGAGTGCAGCGGCGGGCGCGGCGTCCGGCGAACAATGGCTCCCAGGCCGCGGCGCTTCCGCCTCCAGTGTTGTTCAACACTGCTATTGTAATTAAAAATGATTTTCTCGGCGGTGTCTCCGCACTGTGTGTGTGAAGCAGTTTGATTATCAAAACTTAATCTGCAATCTGCACTAACAACAAGATTGTTCACTACTGCTCCAACACTGTCTATTCGAATCACCTGTATTTATTCGACCATCAGTAGGTGGACCTGGTGATGTCACGGTTACTTCATCAAATCATCTCGTTGTAATGCAATAAAAACAATAATAAAGTTAAGTGATGGGTTTAACCTCCCGCGTGTGACCCGGCTGGCTCGTGCTCGACCCGCCGTCGCTGACCACGCGGCCGTCACGTCGCGGACACTGCTTTATTACATTTTAATAAAACAAGGAAGCACATTAACGATAAATAGGTACATCATGTATAATGTACCATTAAGCTAATGCATTCAAGGTTCAAGTAATTGCCAAAAAACTACTAGTTTATAAATTATAAGTAGTAAATCAACGAAATAAAAAAATCATTGCTTTAAAATGTTAGTCGTTAATGAAAACATGGTTTGCCATTCAATCTGAAGTATAAAGGTGTAATCATTATGACGAGATGACAATACATCATAGGAGTCATTCACACTCACGACAGTTTAAAGTTTATACTATTACTATACACTACTAATGTCGTATTCACTATGAACACTGGCTCGCCTCAACGCAAGCCGCAGTGTGATATATCGCGGAGAGAGGTGCGACAATGTGCGGCGTGTGGAGCCCATTATTATAATTATATCACAAGTAGTTGCATTGTCACTCGAAAACAATACATCAATCATTTCTCATTCATATACGTACTTAAGTGATAAAGGCAGTGGAGTCAGGCTAAAAAACAAAATTTGCTCTAGCGGCTAGCAATGTAAATATTCACAATAACCTCTACAATCTTTCTAAACTATGCCGCATGGTGTTTGATAGATAGATAGATAAGCATGGTGTGAGATTCCATCAAAAGTAAAAAATTCTGTCAAAAGTACTCGTATGCGGAACGTATCCATACGATGCTGTAGTTACTTTGGTAACGCTGACTGGTGTGTTATATTGGTTCCTATAACAACAGTAATAACGTCCAGCAAGAGGCAGTCTGCAATAAACAATAGTATGAATACAGTTACGATGAGGAGTGCCGTGAGAGCGGCCTTTACTGTCAACGTTCACTGAATGGATGGAAATCTAATTTTGATCATATATTTAGGTACCTACACATTTATATAAAATAAAACAGTTTAAAGACTGTCTCCATCATGTTATACTTCCACACCAGCACCAGTGTGGCTGCAGCCCTGCTGCCGAACCGCCATCATTTTATCAACTCACTGAATACATTCTAATAATAGGATTTCGCTAAATTAACATTCCCAAAAATTATAGACAATTGGAAAGGCTGCTGATGTAATAAAATAACTGTGTTATGTTAATTCTGAACCAATGAAACGGTTAATTGTTTGCATAATCTTTAATTTCATTAAATAATCCGAATTGAGGTTAACCTCATAACACGACACACGACTCGAGGCCCAAACACTGCGAGTACAATGCAAACAATTAAGATATTCACTCAAAATAAGTGTCGTTATTTAACGCCCAATGTGATTAATAAAAATACAATAGATCATTTATTTTATCATTTACCTAGTTAGTTTTATTTTCAACACTGTAATGAATACATTACACGACCTAGTTATAGACAGGGCCGCGGTCCCTGGCGAGTTTACAATTCAGAAAACAACACACACTCACGCCTTTTGCCACTCCATCTCAAATGCATCGCCGCACTCACATTTCGTTAATTATATTGTTATTAGTCCTAACCTAACGTAATTTGGGATCCTATGGATATTTTTTTACAATACATATGTAATATCCGAGTTCAAAGAAATAATTCAAATTGAAAACTCCAATAGTAAAGAAGGCAACCCTTACACAAGTAAGTACCTCCTATACGGGCTACGGGTGCTTCATACAAAAGAGTTCAACGCGCGCGCGCCCCCGCCACGCCCCCGCCGCCGCCGCCGCGTCAGCCTCCAAGTAATGTGGGAATTGCTTCATTACTGTACTTTATTGTCATTACCAATTAATCCATTGTTATTGCCAGTTATGGCTGGCAACTAGCAGTATGCTAACTTCTATATTACGGATTATTGTTTTTTTCTTCATCTTGTTGCTTTGTTTTAATAATTTATTAGGAACCAGTTTCCTGTACGAAGATACCATTTTTTTATTTCATTTATTTACAAATAAACAGAAGACATGGATAAAATAATTTATGAAAGATGAAAACCAAATAATAAAACATAATTATAGGTCTTCTTCTTCTATCGTGTAAAATGCACTAAGCTAACTTCCTCCAGTGTTTTGCTACTCTTATTGCGAGATCATTGGCCTTCATCAGGTCTCCTTGACTGCATTTTGTGTAATTATAGGTATTATACCCCAGTATTTATGAATGAGTATGTACACATATGTACTATGTAGACGATTATTTGCTAATGATAGTGAATCGGTCAGACTTTTTAGGTATTATTATTCATATATAAATAGTTTATTCTTCGTAATACACTCGTATTACATTTTTAAAAATAATAGTTGTTTACTACTAATATGGTATGACATCAAAATCAACGATCGACATAAGTAAACATTATTTTAATCTTCTGGTATCTTATTTATCGGCTTAGCTTATTCGTAATAAATATAATCGGTATTGGTAATATCTGTCTCAAAATACTGCACTGCACAGAGGTTTCTATTTCACTGCCAAAACTTTTAAATTTGCCTATAATTTTCAAATGCAGAATATTGAAAACGCTATAATTCCACTAATGACCTACAGAGTTTGCAACGCGTATTCCACTAACCAATTGAGAACTCACTCGCCATAATTAGCGTCATACTAACTACTCCTAATACCCATCTACCAGTATTCTGTGACCAATTTACAGCGCTATAAATAAAATTATAATCACTCTGCGAAAGAGTCGGTGCGAGCTGACTACGGAACCTCTTTGAAACAACAGCTTATTCTTAAAGTAAGCGGTTTAGTATTTATTTATAAGAAATACTAATAAAAACCGATACCTGTTTGATTTCATAGTTCTAGTTGATCGGTTATCGAAGTCACTCCACCTGTTCAGTAAACATTCACTGGCAATCGATACCTACGTTTCATCTGCAGCAATGTTCGAGTATAATCGTCGACTTGTCATCAAACTTCGAGGGAAACGCAGAAAATATCTTATTACATGATTTTACGTTCTTTAAAGGCATGATAATAAAAATACTTAACCATTTAGAACACATATGGTCACGGTTCATCATTCATTGCAATACTTATAGTGAACAAAAATGTAGAAGTTACATTCCGCTTCTAAACGATGATGAGTAACGTGAATACGGAATTTATAGTAAACGCAGCAAATAGTCGGTTTAAAATAACTATGGTAGGTAATGTTTTCATTTGAGTGGGTGCGTTGTACACGGGAGTCCGCGTTGTTCTATGGAGTGGATGTGATGCGGGCTCGCGCGGGCGCCGGTGACGGGCCGGTGACAACACTATGCGGCACTCGGCTCGTGTGGCGACGCGATAGACGACCAACAAGGAGTAGCGTGTCATGTATACAGTATACATGTAGTCAGTTAACTATCACATAAACAATCATTTACGACAAAGCAGCGGCAAAGCCATGGTGTCAATCTGCTCCTTTGGTAACAATGAGTAATGATTGCAACATCATGCCAACAACATCATTGTATTTTGATGCGCAACTATAATATGATACATGTATACTATTATACATTAATCCATAATAATTATCCGTCATCATTATTTATTTATCCTGAGAATTCTCCCACCAGGTGCGTGACGGAAAGTATCTTCCGTCACCATGGTGATGACGGCGGCGGAGTCCCCGGCCTGCCGCTGCGTCCTCCCGTCGCCAGGCGCCACTCGGCACCCTCTCACACTCCACTCCGTACCTTGTATTGATACCAATTACGTCCACATTCCGTCGTGAGTAGACTGCACGCCATCGCCATTGTATTCTATAATTGGTGAGCAGGCGGGAATGTAGCGGGCGACGCTCGGCGCTGCGCTGGGCATGTGCTGCGCGTGTGCGGGTAGCAAATGATATCTCGCAGTTGAAATGCGACTCTTCTTGCAACTTCAAACAACGTCTAATTACTGTATTATTATTATTGTTGAAGCTGCCATGTCTAGGCTGTACGTTCAGTAAAGAAATCGTTCTTTATAGTTACTTATGTCTGTCTGTGTATTTTTAAAACTGAGAATTCTAACATCCTAATTGATTATCTAAAATCCGAAAGTTGTTTTGTACACTTGGTTTGAATATTTTTGCAACTAATTACTGCATACAATGAGTCTCCGGTAGAAAGGAGCCACTTTTTGAAACCAGCATAAAAAACTATGCGCATCATTAGTCGCGAGCTCATCCTCAGCGCTCCTCGCAGTGTGCAGGGAGTGCAGTGTGTGCGCAGGGGGAGCTACACACGCGGTGTGCACACCGACACCCTCGCGAGTCACGTGTCTGGCAGCGCCACCACCCCGGGGACAGGTCCCGCAGGTCACTCCAGCTTATGAAAATCTAAGTTTTGGAGCGCTGCTGTGCCTAACACGACTCTTTCCCGTTGTATTCAACATTACATGACAGCTCTCATTCCTCCGCTTTCCGTAAAGCTTGGGCAACCCTCCTTCTCTCCCATTCTCGCTACTTCTAGGGAACTGATCATTTCCATGTTACCTAACCAGTAACCCTCCTATATTACCACCCACCTATTACAAAGTACGATTTTTACTATATAAAAATATAAATCAGTTAACTAGTACAGTTTTTACTATACCTATCAGAATATTAATCAGTTACTTGCAGAAATACATTATGAATAAACATTGTAATATATTTCAGACTCTACATTGCGTGGCGATTAAGTGCCTGCCTGCCTCGCGCCTCGCAGCCAAACATTCTGTGTTGTTATCGTGAGTGAACGAGTCACTCATACTGTGACATTTTAATACGTTCTATGTAAGTGTACCTATGTATTAGATATGTAGAATGATATTATGTACTACAAGGGCGTACAATGTTTATTCACCTGAATACAATAGAATACTTCAAGGGGCCTAATTATAACCACATAGAGGAAACAATGTACCTAATTAAGGAACCTGTATAATGATTAAAAGTACACATTTTGAGTGAATAAATAATCGAAATTATTATTGCTACCTAACGGAATCAGAAACTCAAATAAAGCCATGAAATCCAGCGACTTATGAATTTGTGAAAAGAAATCTTATTTCTTACCGTTGAACCTTCCATGACACTACACTACAGGTATCACTGGGGAAGAGTTACATTTCACAGAAACTACCAATATCAAAACACACAACACGAAACAGACGAGCTATCACTGGAAATATGTCGATATAATTGGGTCGAATATCAGCATGCGGCTTACAGATTAGATATGGGATTATGTCGATAACTAATAAAGATATTAGTGAAATTCGTGAATGAGTGACACAGCAATACTGATGGGTGAAGGAGACGGGCTGTTCTCCCTCTCGCTCTGCCAGCAGCAGGGAGCCGGGGCCTGCAGCCTCCACCACGACGTGGCATCGTGACGTCATGCATCACTCTGCTTTGTCCGCTGGTAGACATGTAAGGTTGCTGAAGGTGAATCTTAACTTCGGCAAAGCATATAACTGATATCAGGAGATTCCCTTCAGTTAACAATGTTTATTCCTTATCTTCAATTCAAATAAATAGGTACAAAAGATTGTGATGATCGTGATTCTTGAAAGGATGTCGAGACAAAGCCTTGGAAAGTCGTAAGTTATTGGGGTTTTGTTGCGCCCGGACCGGTCCCGGCCGGGAGGGGGCGCGGGGGGCGACGAGCGCGGGGGGCGGGGGACCGGTCTCGCCGAGGTCACTACACGCGCACTCTGCAGCACACTTAACTGTTTGTTACATCGAATTGCGCATTACCACATCTTATTATGATTATGCTCATTTGCGATTAGATGCACTCGACACTGAGAAAGCATGTAATTGATCGTGTGAGAAGGCGTCACGTACAGGCGGGCGGCGCGGCCAGCTCATGGCGGGTACCAGGCGCGCAGACGGCGCAGGAGGCTGCTCCCGCGGGCTCGCGCTGGAGACTAGCGGGGCCGGCGCCCGCTGCGACTGCGAATCTCATGTTTGCGAGGAACAAACACTCTCTGCTATTACGTCTCAACAGAACTAGATGAATTCCCCGGAGCTGATAACGATAACGTGAATCAGATAACAGTATTATCGCTCGGTAGGAGTGCAACTCAAACATCTGATACGATATTGATTAGACTAAATAAGATAATAGGTACTTATGTATATTTGTATATCCGGTGAGAATGTATATGGTGACTCGTTGATGACGCGACCTTAATATAAAAAAAAACTCATGAGCAAATGACAAACGCTGAGTATAAGTGCGTGGCTGCGCGTGCGCCGGCCCTGAGACTAACTGGCACAATGCTGGCCGCCGCGATTAGGATATCCGAAGTGCGGCCGCACGCCTGATTTACTATTTACTTCAATTAAGACTCATTGAGTGTTTGTAAACTTGTCCCCGGCCACTGCAGCTAGTTGGTGCATGCATGAAGCCAGCCCCGGCCGGCGTTGCCTCAGCGCGCGTGCGCCGAGATGCTATCTGCCGCCGCAACAATGCAGCGCTCTCTCAGATCATCAACAATGTCTACGATCGTTGCCTTTTCAAAATTTGATTAAGTAACGACGCGGATATTGCTAGAAGATTTTAAATTAGATATACCTCTGTAAATGAACCGTGCGAGAGTTCCCAAACTGCCAAGTTGGAGTTAGGACTGTTAAAAGCCGCTGGACGGACGCAGATTTCTCTCGAGTCGTCGGCGTTTCTCCTCGAACCTCGAGCCACGTGTCGTGTGCACCCCGCGTGCTGGAGCCACGTGTCGTGTCGTGTGCACCCCATGTCGTGTCGTATGGACCGCGTGCTGGAGCCGCGGCTGCGAGTGCTTCCGCTGTGCGGACTTGCTGTTGCTACTCCACGTCGTCTATAATCTAGCTCGTGAAAGGAGTTCGGAGCGGTTCGGCTCCTAGAAACTCTGCAAATATGTCACAACTCACGACCGTTGTCAGACAAACAAGTTCAGCTAGATGTTATTCTACAACAACAGTAATACTCTTACTGCAACGTAGACATGTATACCTACCTATACAATGCGGTTCTATTGCATATTTATGTAAACTGTTCTTGCATAAACAGTTACTTTACTGCTGATCATCTAAACAAGGTGCGATCACGGAGGAAGAAATAAGACTGTTTCCGCATAGAGGAAGGTGCCATGGGAAAGGACTTCTTCGGCAATTATCCTTAGTTATAGCAAATTGCTTTTCACGTCCAAAATTTTCATTAAATGACCATTATAGACCATGACTTTAATATTGTATGTGAAGTACATAGCGGTATTATCTCCCAACATGGGTGTCATTAAGTGTGCCTCCTGTGAGCCCCGTGACAGGGTGTCATCAACGCCTCGAGGCAGAGCTCATCGGTGAGGCAACTCGCCGGAATGCTGGAGGTTGCAATCTGTGAACTGTGGGACGCTTTCATCAAACATTCTCGCTTCGTGTCTCGGCTAATGGTAGGCGGCCGTTATGAATTTCTAATTAAATTCATTCAACTTCTGTCGTGCGCCACATATCTCTACTGTGGAATGGGTTACCTCAGTTTGTTGGAGCTTTGGAAAATGGTCAATCTGATTGGAGAACTCTATACGATCAAACGAAGTAGTTACTTCATCATTTATCTGTATCTATATTGATCTCAAGCTATTAGAAATCTATACATTCTTGCGATTTAAATTATAATTTTTTGATGTCTTCAGAAATGTTTTATTGGCACCCTGAAAGAGTGATCGGTTAGTGGGTAATCTTGGATCTGCTGCGGTGGTCAAACTGGTGGTGTTGGTGATGTAGAGGGTGGTGTGGAGGCTCACCGGGTCTGTCGTGGCGGATCAGCGGCGCGGCGGCGGCGGGCGGGCGCGGCGCATGCTGCGGGTCACTGGCCGCACGAGGACACTGCACACTGCACTGGGCTCCACTGGGGCTGCTGCACTCGCGACACGACACTGACTGCTGGCACTGACGCGGAGACACGTGCGGTCGACACTGGCGCTGGCGCAGCACTGCCGCCCGCCCCGCGCCGCGCCGCCCCCGCCCCGCGCGCGGCCTTGACCTCCCTCCCCCCGCCGGCGCCGGCGCATCGCCAGTTCCGCACACGCACACACACACTCCTTCTGAAAGCTCCCTCGACTTCCACACATCGAGCCGTCATCAGTCAGGTAGCTAGTACGCTCACTGCATTACCAATTTACTCGAAGTTGAAACATTCAATAAATAATTTACTCCAGACGAATTATTGTACTTATCCTCAATTCCTAGAATCTTAATAAGCATTTGATAATTAAGGTTCAGTTTTTTTCTACAAAAATTGCTGTAGTCTTTAAGAGCAACCGTAATTATTTCATTCTGGGTATAACTGACAACATTCATATTTATTTTTAAATAATTTTCATCATACAGTTTATGTTACTTTGTAAGAGTAATATGCAATTTGAAGAGGTGTACCTCAAGGCAGTTTTCTAGGACCCCATGTTTTTACTTATACTTGTAATGAAGATTGGTGCTTATGCTTATAAACTCATCAGATCCATTATTATCTTATGATGTGATGACTTGATGAGCACGATAATCTCAAAGGTATAATATAATTATGCAGTTTTTACATTTGATACGTACTCACGATTCACGATATTTAAAACGAAGGTGACAAAAAGTATAATTTAATTATAGCATCCTGAACATAAATCAAGCTTTCAAGGTTTGCTTTAATAAAACGCATGCAGCCGCGCATTTCTAAACACAGCCGTCATTACGTGACGTGACATTAAAATGTCACGCGCCTATTACAGCCCGTTTGAGATTCAACGTTGCAGTTTAATGGAGGTCTTTAGCTGAACGAGCCGTGTTCAGACACACACATGCAGAGTCACGGACGAGCGTATTCTTGTTATTCATGTGCATGGCAAGAAGTGGTCCTGGTGCATGCAGACCGACACACACACACACATACACACGTGCGAGCCCCCTCGGGAGCTGGCGGCTTCCGTCCGCCGCCGCCGCCGCCGCGCGAACAGGACATTCGCCATTTTCTACAACGCACTGCGTCATCGTCATCATCCACTTAGCCATACACTCTGTAGAATAGGCCACAACTGCGTAATTTTTGTTTACAAACCTTCGGGCGTCTCTATTTTAGTCACCTGAATAGGTCTATAAATTACCATCAAGAAGCAAAATTTCATGTTGTTCACAATGAGCCAATATCAGTAATAGGAACGATGAAGATTTAAATATTCATGTTTATAATAATCTGAATGAAACTAATCTTGTTGTCTCATATTCCACGGGCTCCACGGCCTAATCGAGACCTACAGTATATTATTCAAAGATTCCATTTCCATCCATTACAAATTAATCGTTTTATTGTAAATTGCAACTACAGTTTTCGAAGACCTAAAAAAAATATGCGATCATCTCATCTACTTATTTTGTTCCAGACTCGATAGCTAAATCATCCGCGGGGCATCGGCATCGCGCGACGTAAATAGTAACTACTTGTACGTTTAAAAAACTTCGGTCGTTGATAGCTCTTCGCAGAATGTTTGTTTTTTTGTAAAAAATAGATTAAATAGCGTCGTGTTGTCGATGGTGCTGCATTTATAAATAGTTATAGTAGTTGCCTACAGCCGGCGGAGTTGACTGACTCCGCCGTGCTCGAGCCGGCTGGACATTGTTGTTGTTCTCATTTCATTCTCAACAACATTCTCATTGCTTGCTCTTCCTTAGTCCGCTGTCCATATAAGGGTCTAACTTCTCTATTCTTGGCAAGCAGTAATATATAATTATTTATGTATGAAAAAACAAAAAAACACACACACGCACTCACGTACTCCCTAGCGGGGTAGGCAGAGGTGCATTGCTGCACCCACTTTTCGCCAGAGTGTATGTTAGTCCCAATGTAATAGGGGGCGGGTCTATTGCCATTTTACAGGCACACCCAAGACCCGAGAACAAATATCTGTGTTTAAACAAATATCTGCCCCAGCCGGGAATCGAACCCGGGACCATCGGCTCAGTAGTCAGGGTCACTAACCACTACGCCATTCGGTCGTCGTTATTTATGTATGAATTACTTATAGTTTTCCTGATCTGTGGCCATCATCATCGTCAGCCCGTTAGCGTCCACTGATAGACAAACCTATCCAAAGAGCCCCAAAACACTCTGTCCACGGCATTTAAGAAAGATAAGAGAGGGCAGGCCGACAGTAGGTATGTTTGCCTTGGACGTGGTCTAGATTCCAGACCTGGTCTTTCAAAGTCAAAGTCAATTTTTTTTATTCATCGTTAAAATATATTTTTTTCTGATGAACGTCAATTTTTACAAACTACTCTCCGTTCGGATAAGGGGGGCTCTTTCTGATATCCGTGTGCCGTTCATCGGTCCTTCGGCAGATATTGTACGGCCCACTCCAGCGTCACCACCGCACCGTGACCCGCTGACACATGAGTAATGGTGGTGGAGGCGTAGGCGGTCTGCTGACCTACAGCCCCTCATTACCCGCGTCGCTGACTGCTGTAACTGCTGCGGTACTCGATACTCCTATTACGTCATTATTAAACTAAACAAGGGTTAACGTGATTGCCATTTACTTGTTACATAAATTAGATTTAGTTATACGATGCTTGTAAGATATTTTTTGCTGTTATGGTTTTATCCCATCACATCAGACAGAATGTTTAATATTGAGTTCTATAATGCCAGATTGAGGTCTGTCCTCTTCTATAGACGCTCGATTGCCAAGCTGTGCGGTGCTCCGTACTCCTAGACTGCTACACTCTACACTGTTGTATACAATTAGTAAGTAGGTGTCAGAATTCACTTTCTATATGTGTCGTATATCCATTTAAAAGTTTTCGGATTATCCATTTAAAAATTGCGTCGTTGATAATGATGTCTACCATGAATGTTGTGTTTTTAAGTAGTTGATGGATCTTTTAAATGCCATAGGTAGGTAGGTACGTAAGATTGTGTAACACATGCCGCTGAATTAGCATTTTAAATATTATTATCTTATTACATTACCACTAATGAGTATTAGTATTGACACGCAAAAACTTTAATCACGAATAAAGTAATAAAATAAGTGACACATACACACTCGCTCGTGTTCATCAATCACGGAGCTTCCTGCACACGCCGTGTCGTCGCTAGTGGAAGGTACTGCGTGTTGCGTCACTCCTCTACAAGATTATCAAATCTTTTGTTGTCAAAAACGTAATAGGCAGATGTGAGGTGTCTGTAGAAAGTTCTGCGCAGGCGCAGCTCGGCACTTGAACCTTTGAGAAAGGTGCGACATTTGTCCGCGTCGGGAATGCCTCCGAGATCATCTTTGCAGTTTAGGTAACAGCCGATATCATATAAGTTGTTGTATGACAATATCTTTCATTATAGTATAGGATCATCGAAACTGTGCCTATTTTTAGTAGAGACTTTGTTGAAGTTTCAACCAGTTTTAAACTAAAAAAGTTTTCTTTCCACTGAAGGCACGAGGCAGCTCGCGCCACCGTGTTAGGACTGTTAAGTCAACTTGCAAATTAACACTGAAACTGATAAATAATGCATGTGAATGCAGAAAAGGGCTAATTATTATTATTAAATAAAATTTCATAAAGATTCCGGTTGGTATACAGGTAAAGTAATTATCTTAGATTTGATGAGCTGATGAGGGAAGTCATCACAATGATGCTGATTAAGTACTTGAAAAAATATTCATAAGTATAAATTTTAATTAACAGAAAAGGTTAATTAAAAATTGATTCATTATTTGTAGCGATGCCAATTATTGCTTGGTTATTTTAAGTATTGTGACCTTTGCTTAGAATACCATGTCTCGATTTATCGTCATCATTAGCTGACTAGAGATCATGAAAAACAAAAGCTTTTAATTTTTTTTATGATATTCCGCAAGTGCGCCAGTTTGCACTTTCCAGGGCATTCTACTGCCGCGCGAGCTAAGGAGCCCGCGAGATCGACAAAACTTAAAACTAAGAAAGCTTTACTGAAATTCACGAAATAGAGGTAAATACCTACTTAGTGAAATGTGTGTACCTGCGTCCTCCTGGCCCCTGCTGCGCGCCTGGTGGCGAGCCGGCGCGCGCTCAGCCCCCGCCGCCCGCGCCGCGCGCCCCCGGCCCCGGGCATGGCGCTGCACTCACACCATCCTGGAACCAACATCAATTAAATTGATCATCTTGACTGCCAAGGTGCTCAAGGTGCATAGGACGCATTATATGCCTACAGGCAGCGTTGATGTTGATACGCCACTCGGGTGGCTCCTTTCGTACACCTCGTAAAGATTATATAGGTAAATCTAAGTAAGTATGTAAGTACTTTATTTATTTTTTTCGTAACTAAAAGCATGACTACCTACTAGGCCTAGGTACACTGTACGATGTGCTAATGTTATACAAGAGTATAATATATATCGACTCCGACTAGTAGGTCCCTACATGACGTTTGCAGCGCGTGCTCTCTGTATAGGACAGTTAAATGTTTTCAAAAGCTCACTGCGATTGCGTTTGGCTTCAATACTACACAAAGCGTATGTGCTTTATGCTGAATGTTCATTATATGAGACGAATAGCTGTTTACTTATAGGCTTTACAAAATATAATGTGTGTGTTCGTAATAAGAGGACGTTGGCAACAGCTCCACTATTGTAAATATACAATTTACTTGTGCAGCGTTAAAAGCTCTTTAGTAACTATGACTTTACCTTTAAATGCCACATTATGCAGATGCACCTATACAGAGAGAGAGGCATTAGGTAAGTCTGAGGAAGTATATCTTGACGATGTATAGGTACTAGAACTAGGCTAACTTAGGTTAATTTTACAATGTAGTGGAAGACTCACTGTTTATCTAAATAATTGCATTGCAATCGCGAAGGAAGCAAATAGTGATTATCTGAGCATATACTTATCGCAAGTTTCATGAAGACGGTACCTACAAGTACTAATGTTTGAATTTAGAAACACTGTCTTCTGACGTAAAGTAGTGCATGTTTCGGCACAAGTCATAGATCACGCTGCAACAGATCGGTCGCTATTTGCGTCCCGCGACCCACTTCCTGCAGCGAGGGGATCACTGGGTGTGTAGTTGTGTAGCGCCGGGTGTGCTGTGTACTGCACACACTCACTAACCAGGCCACGATGCTACTAACATCTCGTGGGCCGTTCTATCTACGAGTATACAATCCAGTGGTGACGTCATTTGTTTGTTTTATTTAAAAGAAACGTGTCGAATCAGCTTGCCCCTGACCGATGCCGATTAACCCAGATCTGAGATTAACGTCACATTTGTGGGTACTTTCATGGTGAAATAGGGACAGATCTGGACGCTCCAGCATATTTTTAAACGCTCACACACACAAGGTAATAGGACTGTGTGTAATCTCTAATGTAACATGCCACTATATCTGCAAGCATTCTTTGTTAATCCTTTAATCCCCAGTTTACTCTACCACTGAGTTCGTGCACTAAACACCGGGCGGGACCGATTACTGCCGAAAATATTTATCGAAGTAATATTATAATATGGATAAGTACCTACCTATAAAGCGTATCAACACTATCAACCCATGACCGTCTTCCATCTTATTGCTCCACATATTTTGTGTTACAATATTCTCAGCGCCATATTGACTACATCGACCGACCGGTTCTAAAATTAGGCGAAGAGCGTATCAACTAGATTCTGGATCACATAAAAGTTTAATAGTGCGTAAGTGGAAGTAATCAAACGGCCGCTAAGTGCACGATAAAGGGGAGAATAAACCAGAAATAAAGTTATTAAAACGCCTGGGTGAATTTCCCGCAGCCAAAAATTGCGTGGCATCAATGAAATCAGTACTAAAAAACCAAGTAATAATTTTCTAATATTTTTTTCCGGTTATCTGAAATAGTTATCTATGTGTAGCTCTAAATATTTTATCAATAGGATTAATAGATATTTAAAAAAAAATTATTAAACCTCCAAATCTTTCATTGCCGTGTCTGTCCCCACGTCACCACGTTTTGTATTATTCTTCATTGATGAAAAAATATTGAGTTTTTATAGTTAAACTTAGTTTCATTTGATACATTAATAGTTAAAGTATTGTCACGGAATACATTTATTCAAATATATAAAGAATATAACGAACGGTAAGTGAAAATTCATGTGTCCCAGAACTTCTGTTCATCGCCGTGTCCTAAACATGATCAAGGATATTGTTTTACCTATGAACTTGGGTGCCCCCCTCAGTGCGCTAATCGTTTCTTACATGTGTCGCCTAACTGCTCGACGTGGAAGGAGGTACATCGGTGCCCGCGTTTTTGCGCTATAGTGAAAATCATTAAAAATTTTGGGGGCTGGACATTTTTTCTTTCATTGCCGTGGATAGATATAACTTCTTTAAAATTAAGTTTGTCTTCTAGAGTAAGCATTCAAAAGAAAGATTTTTGAAAATATTTACCTCATAAAGTGTTTATTTCTTCAAATAGTTAATACTTTTTTAGTTATTTATAATTAATGCCTTGGTTTTCATCGCCATGCTTTCATTTCCGTGGCTTCCGTGGCCAATATTTGCTATGGCAATGAAAAAAAAGCCACGGCAATGAAAAAAATTTCATTGCCATGTCTTGTAATTAATTTGTATTCATTGCCGTGGTTAGGTTATTCATTTCCGTGGCCAGGTTATTCATTTCCGTGACTTATGTTTTCATCGCCGTGGTATGTATGATTAGGCAAAGTAACATATCTTTACCATCTTTTACCTGTAATACAGGTAATACCGATCACTGACATATTATCTACAGGACTTGTCAAATTACCTCTTTTTGCAGTGCGTTAAAACGGGTGCGTATCGCGATGTATAAAAACAAAATATATAATATTACATTAATAATAACAATCACAACATAATTATAATGAACGTTATGTATAAATAAGATCGGTAGTAGCTCAGTCGGGTAAGCGCCCGCTTCCCACGCCAGTAATGCGGGTGCGAATTCCGGCGCTGACATGTAGGTACCAATGTGTTCCTTTGAATTTAAATACAATGTATACCATCGCTCTTACGGTGAAGAAAAACATCGTGACAAATCCTGCATATCTACTTATTGATAGCACATCTAGATAATATGTGAACCCACCAACCCCCTGTGGACCAGCGTGGTGGGAAATGGTTCAAGCTTAGAAAGGCAGCTTAGACCTTGGAATAGAATATTCACATTGCACAAAGGTCCCATTCGAGAGAGCCAGCTGCAGGTACTTACACCTCCCACAGATAGTAGAACAGAATATAATAGAACATACATCTCTGCAGGAACTCAGCTGGATGCTAAGTGGCCTTAATGTTGCTTGCAACGTGTAGGCCTCCGTACAAACTTGGGTAAGACAAAAGTCATGTAGAATGTTCACATAAAACCGGAGCCGGTGATCGTTCGTGATTCGTGAGACAACTATCGAAGTTGTGCAATAATATGACTACCGGAGGCAAACTATTCGGCTAGGCAGAAGCAACTTCGACAAGGAGGCTGAAAGGCGCATCCAACAGTATTCAACCATTGCGCCCTGCCAGTTATGAGATATGGTGCAGAGACGTGGACACTGATGGTGGGACTGGTCCACCGATTTAAAGTCACTCAGCGTGCTATGGAGAGAGCTATGCTTGGGGTTTCTCTAATGGATGGTATCAGAAAAGAGGTTATTTATACGTCAGAGGACTAAGGTTACTAACATAGCTGTCAAAATATGCAAGCTTAGGCAGGTAGCCGGTAGTGGCTGGATTCGGAAGACCGAGGACCGAGTGTTGTGGCGCTCCTTGGGAGAGGCCTATGTCCATTATTGGATGATTATAGGCTGATGATGATAACATGTGCGTTTCATATTATTATACCAATTAAAATATACTATGATTTAGCATAAAGTTCATAAAATATTCTATCATATCACATAATCTGTGTTAAATTACACAACACCATCAAAACCTCTAGCACCACAACCTAAAGATAGGTGCGATGACGAGAAAAGCGAGGAGGAGCGGTTAAGTGCACTTGTTCATCAAAAGCGAAGCGGGGCTACATGGGGAGACGCTCTATGTTTAGGTTTTGGTGCAAGGAGTTTTGACTGCGTTATTATTATTGGCGCTAAACTCAAACTCACTCAAACTCAAATTTTTTTATTCATCGTACAAATATAAAATTTTCTGATGAACGTCAATTTTTACAAATTACTCTCCTGTATGCAGGGGGCTATGTAGGGGGACGCTTACCTGACCAACATGTGCACCTAACCGCACCTATCTTTATATTTTGGTGCTATTTGTTTTGCCGGTGTTGTGTAATTCTGCACAGATTATGTCATATTATAGTATATTTTATGAGTTTGACATAAAATGAACAGTATACAAATTGGATATACCTTGTGAAAATATAGATGTTATAGGTAAGGTTTATGATCAAGGTTTGTGAACGTTATTAGTGTGAAATGAAACATTTTGTTTTATACGTCGCAATACGGACCCCACAATGCTACTTAGAGAATTCCATACTATATTCTTATTTTTTATACATACTGTCGTTCTTTCTTTCGTTCTAATATCTATCCAAATATTTCTGCCATACATTCATACATACCTGTCTAAGTTTGCGTTTCCTCACAGTCTTTTTAAAAAATTGCAGTGGATTGATCCTTTCATTTCCATTGTATACAGTTCTTTCATTGCCGTGGTAGTTTGTTTCATTGCCGTGGGCCTTTGTTTCATTGCCGTGGACGCTTGTTTCATTGCCGTGAACGCATGTTTCATCGCCGTGGCACGAAATTTTTAATCATCCGTATCTCGTTAAGTTTTTAACTTATCTGCTACCCATTTAGTAAGAACACTAACATTAACAAAAACTTTAATAAAAGCGTTTTTTTAATATAAAAAACCTTAAGATAAAAAAGTCCACGGAAATGAAGATTTTTTAGGACTTGTTGAAATCCACCCGCCTATAGGTTTCGAGAGTTTTATAAAACATCAAGTGCTTATTTTAAATTGACTTTAATAGCTGTTTTATGGCCAATTTGACTGAACATGGTCTAAACATTGGGAAAGTTTAAATGTAGAGATGTAGCAGTCGGCAGGTGGTCCTCGTGGAGATTTGAAAGCCGATTGTGAATATATAATGCGTAGAACAGCACAGACAGGACCGCTACCAAATATCATGCTCATATCAACGTACGTAGGTAAATATTCCCGGGCCCAAGTGGTCATAATGATAGCCGACCTAAGATAGTAGATGGCACCTGAAGAAGAAGAAGAAGGTAAGTATACGAACATTCCTTTTTTTGCGTTTTTTTTATGTGTTTTACCTATTCGTATAACCCAATCATAAATCTACCTTGTTCATACAGTTTATTATGCCTAGTTGTATAGTCAGTAAACATATGACAATATTCGAAGTGCTCATTTATTGACATAGTCACATCAATATTGCACAACATCAGTGCAGTGTGTCGTGTTGCGCGCACCGCGGGCTTTTCTTAGAATATTCAGGTTTATAACTATTTTATGTTTCAGGCCAATATTTGCACAACAAACATTATTATGCGTATGTACCTACATTATTATTATACAATGTAACCGAAAACCTCCACCCAGCTGGATGCGTTATCTCGACATCATTCCACGTGAATGCACCTGTTGGACACCCATTATAATCATCATTCATCACCATCTTCGTGACTCAATGATGTCGTTATCTATAAACAACCAGAATTGATTTCTAAGAATTAAAAATATTCAGTATTATAATCAAGAAATCAATTATGTCAAGGAAACACTAAATTATTTGTCGCCTACAAGTGGTCTAGATTTATAAATGTGAAGTAAACCTTGTTTCATTAAATCAAGAAAACTATTAGCGGTACGTAAGTACCTGTATATTTCTATAAAATTGCAATAAATTTATTCTTCCGTTACATAAATATACTTACTACTTACCTATATATACCTAACGCATATGTCAGCTGTGCACTAAATTTTTTAAGCGGAATAAGAACATTATCAAATATCAAGGCACATAAAAAAATTAAACACATCATTACCGCAAAATATCCGTTGGAATGTTGACGATGCGGGTCGATATCATCTACGATAGCTCAGACAATGCGCCTGAAACTGAACACAAGCACTCATGGCTACATGCGGGTAGGTACATGCAGTCTGAAATATGTAGCTAGAACAACATAGAGTCGCATGAACAAAATAATATGTAACATGCATGATGACAAAACTAAGGGTGCTGACATAGAGAATCGGGTTCTCTGTATCTAAACCAATAATAAAATAAATAAAATAAAATGAAAAAAAAATAAAAAAATAATTAAAAAAAAAGCCTTTATTTCTACCATAAAATATTAACATTAAATTAACAAGTTACAGTATTATGGCCCTCATGTTACAAGTAAATCACACTTAATATCATGCTATAATCAATTCGCACTTATAAATTTATTTCACAATTAAAAATTAAATTCAGACAATACAATACAATTTCATTATACATATAGGTATTACAATTATTTACAATTATTACATTTTTTTTTTTATACAATTCTTACTACTAAATATAAATTCATTTATTTCATTAAGTACATATCATTTAATCACAATTTAGTTATTAAATTAAATTAGATAAACATTCATTCAATTAACTATAGGCCATACTAATTATTTTGTAATTATGGAAGTCGCCTCTTCGGCGTAGGCCTCCCCTAACCTCCTCCACGTGACCCTGTCCCTGGCTTGTCGTCTCCAAGTCTGCCCGCATCTCTCTCTAAAGGTATCTTCCCATATTTTCCTTGGTCTGCCTCTCTTTCTCACTCCATCTCTTGGTAGCCATTCGGTTAGTCTCTTTGTCCATCTATTATTTTCCATTCTACATACGTGCCCTGCCCAGTTCCATTTTAGTGTTCTTATTCTTTCGCATATATCCATTACTTTTGTTTTTTCTCTAATTGATTCATTTGATATCCTATCAGATAATCGTATTCCTAGCATACTTCGTTCCATTTTCCTTTGATGTATTGCAAGTTTAGTCTCATCTTTTTTACGAAGGGCCCAGGTTTGACATCCGTATGTGAGGCAAGGTAGTATGGCTATTTCGTATAGTTTCCGTTTTAAATTCATTTGTATGTTTTGGTTCTTCATAATTTCTTTGTAGCTCCAGTATTTCTTCCAGGACAAAGCAATTCTTCGGTTGATTTCTTTTCCTGTTAGATCATCGAATGAGATAGATTGTCCCAAGTATATGTATTCTTTGACATAGTCAATATTTTCGCCAAGTATTGAAATAATTTCTTCTCTACCATTTGTCAGTATTTTGGTTTTTGAGGTGTTCATTGATAGGCCGACCTTATTGCTCTCTGTTGCTAGTTCTTGGATCATATTCTGTAATTGCGCAGGATTTTCTGCGAACACTGCAATGTCGTCTGCGAATCGAAGGTGGCTTAAGCGTTCTCCGTCGATATTTACACCTCTACTCTCCCAATTAATGTTCCTGAACACCATCTCCAGTACAGATGAGAATATTTTGGGTGATATGGGGTCACCCTGTCTCACTCCTTTTTTGATTTGAAATTCTGGGCCGTCTCTCTCTAGACGTATTTTAGTGGAGCATTTTGTATAGAGGTTATGAAGTATCTCTACATACTTCATGTCGACTCCTTGGTCTAGTAGTGCTTGCCATATTGCACTGTACTCCAGTGAATCGAATGCTTTGGTGAAGTCAATAAAACATATATATAGAGTCTTTCCATATTCTTTTGTTTTTTCTATTAGCTGCGTTACGACATGTATGTGGTCGATAGTTGAGAAGTTTTTACGGAAACCCGCCTGTTCTCGTGGTTGGTTTTCATCCAAAATTTTTGAGAGTCTGTTTAGTAGTATTTTGGAGAATATCTTGTATATGTTTGACATTTGGCTTATCGGTCTGTAATTTCCCAAATTGTCTCTATCTCCTTTTTTGTAGAGTAGGGTCGTGATCGATGCGGACCATTGTTTCGGGGCTTGCTTGGTCTCCACCACATTGTTGAATAAGTCTTGTAGAGGTCTGTTTAGACATTCTGCCATTGATTTGAGAAGTTCATTTGTTATCTTGTCTTCACCAGGTGATTTGTTGTTTTTCTGAGATTTAATTGCATGCCGTATCTCAGGTTCGATTATTGTAGGAAGTTCTTCATTGATATATGCATGGCATGCAGAATTAATTATGTCAATAGATGAAGTTGTTTCTGAGTGGTAGAGATCCCGATAGAACTCCGTTGCCTCGTTTATGATATCGGGACGCTTGGATAGAGATTGACCTTTTTTATTTTTCATGTTTACAGCCCACTTTGAAGATCGCTGCAGATCTTTGTATGCTTTCTTTATAGCTCCTGAGTTCGTTATGTGTTTCTCCAAAATGTTCAATCTGTAACTCTTTTTGTGCAATTTAATCTGTCTATTTATGTCTTTACTGATTTTTGAAATTTGTTCCTTTACTTCTCTAGTTCTTTTTGTCGTATATAACTGTTTCCTTTCCTGTAGTAGACATCGTATTTCGGTAGTTAATAGTTCATTTTTTGCTTTTGTAGAGACTGGTATTTGGTTCATCAAATCTTTCATAACGTTTTCTAGGTTGTTGTATTGAGTTTGTGTATCTGATGCTGATTTGACTGCAGTTATGAGCTTTTCTTCCCATTGTTTCCCGCTTTCTCCAGTAAGTTTTGGTAGATTTCTTGTTATGTTTTTTGGGATACATTTCCTTTTTTTCCTGTAGTTTGTTAAAGCTATTTTGCATCTTATCATTCTGTGATCAGAATTATAATTCAAATTTCTTATGATATCAAAGTTTTTTATATCCAGCTTGTTATTTAGGATAATGTAATCTATTTCGTTTTTGTAGAGTCCGTCAGGGGATTGCCAAGTCCATTTTTCATCAGGTTTTATTTTGAAAATACTGTTTGAGAACTTCAAATTTTTCTCCAGCGCGAATTCTACAAGTCTCTGGCCGTGTTTAGATCTTTTTCCGTGCGAGTATTTTCCAAAAATGGATTCCTCGCCTGGTTGTATCTCGCCAATTTGGGCGTTGAAATCGCCCATGATAATGAGATTTTTTGAATCAGCGCACTCTATTGCGTTCTCTATCGTTTCATAAAATAGATCTAGCTCTACATCTTTACATTTTTCAGTAGAAGAGTATGCTTCAATGAGAGAAAGTTGGTAGTTTGAGAAATCTAATTCCAGTGTCGCTACTCTATCGGAGTAGCTCTTGAATCCGATAATATTTTCTTTTAGGTATCTTTTTACCAAGAAACCAACTCCGTATAAGCCGTTGGTAGTGTCGCTATGATACAATATAAAATCTTGGTATTCTTCCAAGCTTTCATTGCTTCTTCTTGTTTCACTTAATCCGATTATATCCCATTTCAATTCCTTGCCAGAATGCCATAAAAATGTATAAGATGTAAAAAATAGCAAAATGTGCCCCAATCAAGGCGGTTTGCCATCATATCACCTTCACAAAACTTAACAACATTTTTATAAATCAAAGCGGTGTAAAACACTCGAGGAGACGATAATTAACGCTAATAGTTCCCAAGTGAGGTCCTCCGTAAATGTGTGGCGGCCATCTTGTGTGCGACCCCCGCCGGGGACGTGCACCGTGCCGGGCGGAGCAGCCGGCTGAATGACCATGAGCAGTCAGCGGTCAGTAGCCACCAGGAACCAAGGTAAATAGCTAAACCTGAATAAGTTCGGACCAGCTAATAGTGGCGGGGCAGAGCAGCTTTGTGTGAATTTACCTAGTGTTTGCCTGTTCAAAGATAAATAAGTACTTACGAACTTCTGTAACACTTCAGGAAGAATTGATTGTTTTTATAATTTTTTCCTCTTCTCTAGACACCAGCTGTATGGATGTCCTTTCAATTTATGATAATTAAACTTAAGCATGGTTGGTGCAGCAGCAATGTTTAGCAGACTCGGCCCGCAGTGTCTTTGAGACAACAGCTAGTAATTGGCGTGCGGGTCGCGTCATACATCGCTTGTGTAAACAGTCGTTGTGCTAATTCGCTAATTGGCAGCGGCCGATGGTCACTGCTCTTAGCGGAAAGGTCAAATAAAATAAGAGCTTCGAAACTCACTTGAGGTTTGGTGGTGGTAGGTACTTAGAAAATACTTCAAATAAATAAACAAACACAAGTGGCTGTAATGGAAGCCACAGGTTTAAATAGTTTTATCTCTAAGTACGTGACTCTATCAATAGAAAATCCAACTAAGATCCTCGGAGTTGTGCACTTGACCACCAGGACAACATGAGCGTCGTGCGGTCTCGCTCGGCGGTCGCCTGCTGCTGCAGAGCGAGCGAGACCGGCGCCCCCCGCGACACCTCCGCCCCAGCGCCCGGTGCGGCAATCAGCGCGCGCAACTAGCGCTAGGAAGCTGGACCTGCAGGGTTGACACCACTGGTCTATAATGTTATGAATCATCCAAAATCTGTGCAGAAGTGCTGTCATTATTAAACTGGCTTATTTTTAACATGGAGGTACTAGTTCAGTTCAGCAGTCAACAAATTTCCTGCTTATTCACATCCGATACATAGGTGCTCTGAATAATTTAAACAATTCTATACCTACAAATGTCAGGACCGGTGAACAGAACGACTCAGTTGGCTCGAATAAACGTCAAGCCTGACCTGGCGTCACCTACTGTGGATATGTCTGTAGACTAGCAACTCCTGAGCAGCAGGTGGCAGCCCTGGCGGGTGCGCCGTGAGGGCCAATGTCCGCGCCTGGCGCTGCGCCACGAGTCACCGAACTGTCCCGAGAGATGCGCGAGCCTTTCCCACTCTTACGCCACTCGAGTTAAGAGCCATGAGGAGTCGGAAGCGGCTACGCACGATGAGTCCGCGCCCGTAGCTAGTAATAGTATAGACAGTATTGACTCATGTGTCTGAGGAACTATTAGGAAGCGCTCCGCCGGTGATTGAAGACTTGTTGCTCGTTGTGAATGAGATGTGACAGGAGGAAGTGCTCTGAATAGATATAAAGATGTAATCATTTTGAAAGCTATTCATGAATACTGAATGAGCCACAGCAAAAGCTCTGTAAAGCATTGACAGACCACAAGTAAATATTTATCTCTGCTATGTAAAAGCTCTGGCACTCTACATCAGTATAATCCGTCACCTCCTCAAGTCTTCATGTACAGTGCCACAAACTTATCTGTTCCGGTGACAGTTCAAGTAAATGTCTAATATTTCTTCATTCTATAAGATTTTAAGTTTGCCCGTGGTGGTAATTTGCCCTTGCGGTTATAATAAACCCATCTAATCTATATCAATATACAATTAATTAGTAAGTAATGAGATATGGATCCATTTAGTTCGCTCTCACCGGAACAGATAAGTTTGTGGCACTATAACAAACTAACATAACAACAGAGACGATAAGCAACATCACGTATTATGTTTATGTAGTAGGTACATAAGAGGTACAGTTGGGCACTTAACACCTTCGCACCACGTCTTCATCGACACTAGAGATCAGAAGTACAGAACTTCAAAGTGGTGAGTGTGCGGTGTCGCCCACTGTACGCGGTGGCGAGTTGAAGATGTCCCAGTTTAACTGCAAGAGGCTTCAATTGCCCAATGTATTGGTATTTTATTGCCTACTGACACTGGACATCACGTTGTTGAGTGTCGGTGACACGGAGTGTGCGCGGTGTTTGTTTTACAAAATATCTCCAATTGTTTTGAAATAATTTGACCTACCGAGTCACAATCACCAGTTGTATCTACGTCTACTTACTGTTTTACCGACGTGAAATAAGTGTGTTCGATTCAGAGCGACAGAATCGTCTTTACGTAAACATTGACTGTTCCACTCACTTGATAATGCCTACTTCCTTACTCATTCACTGAGTGCTCAATTACCACCGGCCACCGCACAGAGCGTCCACACACAATGACGGCTAATAGCATCAGTACGGTTCCCGGGTGAAGCTGCCTGAGCTAAAGGTTTCACAACTCAGATTATGAAAGGAGGAAGAGCGGTTGATCTCCACCGCGTGACGTCACGAGCCGAGCTTACAGCCGCTGTGGAGACATGGTCTCACTTGGCTCATGATCATGCATAACGTAGGTTAGGCATAGGTACTTTAATTGTAATTTTGATATTTTTAGTGAACATTTGCATGCGTTTAAACGAAAACTAATCACCTATTTCACACATTTTGATAAACATATTTAATAATTATTAAACTGTAAACTAACCAACCTTAACTAATTTGTTGTACCTACTTAACTAATCTTTGTTTTCATATTTTATATTATTTCATGTTGCTATTTTTGTAAGCTGTGGTTCCTATAAGTGGATGGTCACCTGACCTGAAACATCTATTGTTAAATTAATTAAGCTGTTTTTTAATGTACTGTGTACCATCTGTTGGTGATCCATAAATAAATAAATTGTCACAAATAATGAATTCGTACATAACTACATAGAGTAGGTATTCGAAAGATATTATATGGAGCTACACATAAAAAAAAAACCTCATACGTACTTATTTATTAAGATGTTTTTAACATGCAGACTAAAAATAAAAAACAAGCCGTTCTTATTAATTAAGATGCTTTTAACGTGTAATTAGTCTTTAACCTTAGGAAGTCGTGCGAATTACCCATTAGCCATTTCATCAGAAAATCGTCGAAATAAATAATGATGTTCCTCCAGCACAGCCTTGCCCGCGCCGCCGCATCACGCGCCACGTCTCACCGAGAGATCGAATCGCAGCTGACGCGATTACTAATTAATTGACATTGAAACTACCGAGTACTCACGACGCATATCGATTACTGTAGGTAGGTACATTGAGAGTGGATTATACAGCTTATATATCTTGATGCCCAATAGATTTTTAATGTTCGACTAAATCAATAAATAAATAAGTACTTACTTAGTGAGTGTAATAAAAACCTGATCGTTTTTATATTACAAGCCGACCTCGATAACTTATCCACAATTAATACTTGGTACCCGCCGGCTTGTTCGTACAACAACTCTCCTCCCACAGTCATCTGCATTCTGAACTCAGTGCGTGTAACGGCTAGTCAATAACTAACCAGTCGTTGTCAAATAAATATAAACTGGTGTAGAATAAAGTGAGTATTTTACCCGAGTGGCTGACCGTGGCCGCCATTAAGGCTGGTAACAATGTAGTATAATGTATCTTAGTTTACTCGTAAAATCTTTGACTCATGTTCCTTTGTCCATGTCACATCGCGCCGAATGCTTAATGATCGTCTTCAACAGGTACTTCAGTCGTTATTTAACGTTCAACTATGTACTATTTCTTCGCACCTGTAGTTTCATACAAGTAACACAATCTAGACTTGGGCAGGCAAGGGTTAGGGTCAATCAGAAACTAGATGCATAAATCGAAGAGCGAAAATAAGGCCATAGCGATCATGGCACAGGTCCCGGTAAGTACCAGGTCATCATGAGCTGTAGAAAGCTCCCGCGGCCGGTGCAAGTGCGGCTGCAGCGCGGGGTCACCCCACTTTCGCCCAGTGCGGCCGGCGTTGCCTCGGGCCGCGGCGTGTGTTTACATACAATGACTGGGCCCTTCTTTACCTTCCTATAGGGTTATCGACTTATGAAATGAGTTAAACCTCAATAGGTAGTAGGTGACCACTTACCTATAATAATCGGTCATGAACATAATTATATCATCGTTAAATATAGATCGCCAGATAAAATTTACAAGAAATTTGACGCATTATTTCCGGTATAAAGTAGGGTTCATGATTGTGATTCCGGACCTTGAAATCTTTGTCCTGAACATTGGGAGGATAGAGGATAATGAGGACCGCTGACTGGAGTCAGTAGCTGATGTGGCTAAATAGATGTAATGTAGAAACAGTGTCGGCAAGTGACATCCCTAGAGGTACTCGAGAAAGCCAAGATCAGCAAACATTAACAGGTTTTCTAAAACCTAGACGATACCCAACGACACCGTGGAATACGCACACAAATATTTAATGTAAAGTAAACACTGACATTGGTTGGACGGAGAAATTATGTAGCGTTTCAATATCTAACCAAACCTAACACTCATGTTACCTTGTAACGTAGCGCCTTAGGGGCGGCTAGCTCAGGGGGTGCTACGCTAACATTAATTAACCTAATGACTGATCATTTGGGTTACTTATCTGAGTGGAGTTTGAATTGAAACAACTGATTTGGTTTTACGAATACAACGAGGATAAAATCTTTGACTTTTATTTATATATAATGCTTAACCAACGACACGTTATAATTACAACATACGGCCCAGACTATGAATACGACCAAGAACCGATAATCTAATTTTATTGACAATTCTGATGCGACTCGTTATGCTTTTAAATGCTTTTGGATATGACAATTATGCTTGCGGCTGAAGGCCCTTTTACAGAGAGGTTGAGGAAGCAGGGGTGGAATAAACGTGGTACAGAATCCGGCAGTTCCTTTGGGTTCTGGGAGCGACGCGATCGATCGAACCGCAACCAGACTTAGTAGAAGTGCCAGGTCTTTCGAGAACTCCGTAGTTCCACCAGGCTCTTGCAAACGTGTGCGGGGGAAGACCACAACGCAAGCTTGAGGAAGGCAGACTTACTGAGCCGGTCTATGTCTTAGCGCACTAGACCTCCGGAAGCGACGCGGTCGACCGAACCGCAACCAGAGCTAGGTGTGAGCACTAAGACGACCCCACGAGTATTGCCTTTCTGTCCGCGCGTGCGCCCTTTTATATGCGGCTTCTGTAGTGGGGAGTGGCGGCACGCGGCGGCGGCGAATCTTGTTTACTTCAGTGGCAGTGGAATCTTCCATGACGTCATCGAGTGGCGGCAGCGGCGGCGGCGGATGTTGTTTACTTGCTCGCGGCCGTGGAATTTTCCGTGACGTCGCGCTGTCTTCTTGTTTCTATGGTGCGCGGGCGTCACATTCTCCCCCTTCTTATGGAGATTTTTACCTGTAAAAATCACCGTCTAAGTACATGTTGTATACTCTGAAATCCTTTTTTGGTTTTGTCCCTCAAAACTTGCGAAACTTAACTACCTTCATACTTTTAAGTGCTACTTAGAAAAACTAATTTACTAACTATTCCAAGAATAGTAGTCCTATACCTATATAAGCGACTATTTTACTAACTATTTTAACCTAATTTTAACAAATAGTACCTACTCCTTCTGCTTTTGACTTTGAGTACACAGAATAAAACAACAAAAAAAAACTTTGTCAAAATTGTGACGAACCAAAATTACCAACAAAAAAATTAAAAAAATGTAGCTCCTTTGCTATTAAAAAGAAAAAGAAAAGGAAAGGGAAAACCGCGCTCTTATTGCGATTTCCTGATATATTTAGGGAGACGGACTATCCCACTTCGGTGTCCCCCGTTCCTTTTTTTTCCACTCCTCTTCTTCTTTTTCTTCTTCTTCTTACCATTGGCACTCTTTATATGCATTACCCCTGCCTTTTTCTCTTGTGATGGTTTATGCCTTTGACATGCTTCGCATCTGCCCACGTATCTCGTTACGTCCTTATACATCCCAGGCCAAGTGTATCGTTGGGCGATTCTGTTCAAGGTTTTCTTCACGCCTAAATGTCCCGCACTTGGGTCGTCGTGATTTTGTTCTAAAATTTCTAAAGTTTCCTCACGTGGTACGCATAATTTCCATTCTGAATATTCTTCTAATTTCATGCCGTACAAGTGGTTCGTGATTTTTTTATATAGCTTTCCGTCTTTTATACAGTAATTTTCGTCTTTCTTTTGGTTTTCCGCGATTTCCTTAAATTTCTTGTCATACCAATTTTGTTTTTCGACTGCACTGGCGTATCCTGGGTTCCTAGACAACTCGTCGGCTATTTTGTTTTGTGTCCCGCTGCGGTATTGTATCTCGAAATCATATTTAGGATATTCTCCGATTTCCCTTTTTGCTAGGACTACCGGTGAGCTGTAAGGACTACTTGATTTTTCTATAATGCCGTCTTTTAACATCTTATGTACGTGTTCATTAATGATTTCTTGAATCTTTGGGTTCCGTGGGAAGTATCTTTGCTTGACGGGTTCCTTATGTTTAAGCTTTATTTTATGTTCCACCCATTTGTTACCGATTGGGCTGTTTTCGTATTTCTTGAACTCTTCATCTAGGACTTGTTCTAATTCCTTTTTTTGAGCTTGATCTAAACTATCTTCTGATGGTATTACTGTGCTTTTCATTTCATTTGTTTCGGCTAATTCAGGTTTAATATCTTTATTTTCCTCTATCTTGTTCCACTTTATGTCCATCCCTAGTCTTTTTAAGATATCCATCCCGATTATTATCCTTTTCGTGTTAGGTAACATGTTGACTTGGTGTTTTATTGAAATGCCGTCTATTTCTATGTCTAATGTTAGCGCTTTATTTATTTCTATTATGCTTCCGTCGGCTAGGATAACTTTCTTTATTGTGTCAAACTGCATTGCTCCTGCCTACAATAATTCCTTGTAAATTTCGTGGTTTATATATGAATTTGTTGCCCCCGTGTCTATTAATGCTTCAAATTTCTTCCCGTTAAGTTGTATCTCAATAAATATTCGATTATCGCGCGTTACGTCCCTGATTGTGTACGATTCATTTTCTATTGTTCTTGATTCTGTCTTCAGGCAACAATTAAAACTGGTTCTTCCCATGATTCCGCATTTACAACAAAATATTGCCCTCCGACTCCTACATCCTCTAGCTAAGTGGTCCGGCATTCCACACTTCCAGCAGTGTGTTTCGCTGTTGTAGTTTGGATTTATTTTACGACCGTTGTTTGACCTATGTATTCTATCGTCGTCAGGTGGTCTACGGTTGCTTCACAATGTTGGTTTTGTTGCGGCGTTTGGTGTTGACCTTGATTTATATCGTTCCGCGTTCAGTTTTTCGAAGTCTTTTGTTATCGAGATGAGTTCGTTAAGTTTACTGAAATCCTTCCGTTTGACGTAGTATTTGTAATTTGTGTTTAAGTTTTCGTAAATTCTTTCGAGTTTTCCTTCTTCTGACAGTTTCCCGTATCGCCTCATTAGTGTTTGTATATCGGTTAAATAAGTATTGAAATCTTCTAAGTATCTTTGCTTTCGCGCGATTATTCGTTCTAATAAACTATTTTCCTGGTTATTCGGGTAATAATGGAGTTGAAATCCTTGTATAAAGTCGTCCCAAGTATTCCAGAGACTTTTATTGTTCCTATACCATGCTAATGCCTGTCCTTTAAATATCCTCGGTAACAGGTGTAATAATTTCTCCTTATTCACTTCTGTGCCTTCTATGAATTCATCTAATGTTTCTATGAAATCTACTGGGTCGTTGTGGTTATCAAATGTGATATTCCATCCCAAGACCGCCTGCATGATTTCCTTGTTCGCTTGTATTTCTGCTGTTATCTTGACTGCTGAGCCGTCTGTCGGGCTCCTGGCAGACGTTGTGCTGTTCTTTTCTTTTGACATTTCCTCTTCTGACCTGCTATCCTCCCAAATTTCTTCCCCCCTATCTGCTTGTTCCCTTAGTTTTTTAATTAATGTTTTTCTTAAATCCTCTACTGATAAATCTTTAAACTGTAACTGTATATCCTGTTTTTCTAACTCGTTGATTAAATCCTCCTTTTTTAATTTATATATCCACGATGACATTTATTTATTTCTTTTCCTATTTCGTTCCTTCTTACTCCGTTGTTATTTCTTGAATCCCGGGTTTATTTTACTTTTTTGTACTGACCGTACCTTTCTTTGTGACTGGTGTTTGACTACTGAAACCTACCGAATCACTTATTAAACTGAGTCGATTTTGACGTATCCTACTAAGTTACTCATAATACGACAAAAACCGAACCTCCCTTGTGGTTTGACCGACCGATGAAAACGAAAGACTACCGAAGTACCTACTTGTACTCTTGGCCTGAATTCCGAACAAAATGGTCTTCCCGTTTGGATTACTAATTTGGGCAACAAATGTAACGTAAATCTTAGTATTACGAAACAAGTGGGCCTACCCTTTCAGGGTTATTTCGTTGGGCGCCAAATGTAACGTAGCGCCTTAGGGGCGGCTAGCTCAGGGGGTGCTACGCTAACATTAATTAACCTAATGACTGATCATTTGGGTTACTTATCTGAGTGGAGTTTGAATTGAAACAACTGATTTGGTTTTACGAATACAACGAGGATAAAATCTTTGACTTTTATTTATATATAATGCTTAACCAACGACACGTTATAATTACAACATACGGCCCAGACTATGAATACGACCAAGAACCGATAATCTAATTTTATTGACAATTCTGATGCGACTCGTTATGCTTTTAAATGCTTTTGGATATGACAATTATGCTTGCGGCTGAAGGCCCTTTTACAGAGAGGTTGAGGAAGCAGGGGTGGAATAAACGTGGTACAGAATCCGGCAGTTCCTTTGGGTTCTGGGAGCGACGCGATCGATCGAACCGCAACCAGACTTAGTAGAAGTGCCAGGTCTTTCGAGAACTCCGTAGTTCCACCAGGCTCTTGCAAACGTGTGCGGGGGAAGACCACAACGCAAGCTTGAGGAAGGCAGACTTACTGAGCCGGTCTATGTCTTAGCGCACTAGACCTCCGGAAGCGACGCGGTCGACCGAACCGCAACCAGAGCTAGGTGTGAGCACTAAGACGACCCCACGAGTATTGCCTTTCTGTCCGCGCGTGCGCCCTTTTATATGCGGCTTCTGTAGTGGGGAGTGGCGGCACGCGGCGGCGGCGAATCTTGTTTACTTCAGTGGCAGTGGAATCTTCCATGACGTCATCGAGTGGCGGCAGCGGCGGCGGCGGATGTTGTTTACTTGCTCGCGGCCGTGGAATTTTCCGTGACGTCGCGCTGTCTTCTTGTTTCTATGGTGCGCGGGCGTCACAACCTCATTAACTATCAACAAATATTCTCACAGGAGCATCACTTTACCTAACAGTAGAAGCACACATATGCGTAGAATTACGTTTTAATTATGTACTTTCTAACCAAACAAATGTCAATCAGTCCCGTTGCAGGCCGGTATTGTGCGCGGCTCCCAGCGACTGCTGGGGACCTTGCTGGTGAATGTCACACGGCGCAAGAAACCACACAATGCCTTCAAGATCAACGCCACCGAAGATGCTGACAAAAAGTGGTGATGCCTGCAGGGAACCGATTCTACTAATGACGGTAATGGAGTCACACTCATCGTCAATGCATGCAATAAGTGGAATCCCAGCATTATATTGTAGTGTAGGCCGCCCTGTAAATGAAGAGTGGCATTACCTAGTATTAGTCGCAGGACGTGAGGTAAACGATTTGATGCAATTTGTCGTGACTAGAGATGCCAGTGATGGATCCAGCAATGCGACCATACCACACCAAGCTGTCCCCCTGGCCCCGCGCCCCACAGCCCCCGTCTCCACCGGACTCCGCTCCTCGTCACCCAGTGACAGTGATACTGCTCCTCTCCGCTCGTGGGAACCGATCACAAACAATACGCGTTTACTTTCACACATTGTTCTCAGAAACCATTATACTATTATGATTATGAATGTAATGCTTAATTCATCGAAAACAAAAGTTGTAAAGTAGAAGAGCAGGATCTTGCGGCCACAATGGAGGAACTCGGTCGAAGTTTAATCGTTATGCTAAAGATCCTAATTTATTCTAAGTTTCTCGTAAAGAAACGGCGGGTGGTTATGAGTAAGCTTTCTAGTGAATCTGCATTGGTTATCCGGCTCGACCTCAGCTTAACTGTGACAACTGATAATATTCATGCAAATCTTAGGGAATTCCACCTCTAACCTCAAACCAGCGTCCTACCGACTTCAGCCATGTAAAGTCAAGTCACGACTGTTAAAATATTTCTTTTTATATCAAAATACCTAGATAGGTATTTTTGTATCATAAATATAATTCATATGGCCATGACACGGCCCTGCTGCGGTGATGATGACTTGATGACGTCTGAAGTAGTTTACAAGAATGATAAAGAATAAGCCATACTGAGAGAGAGAAGGACGTATAAAGGGAACATAAACGCAATATCACTTATGCATACATTATTGAGACACTTATCATAAAGTTTTATTCGAAAGTCATGGAATAAATTACTTATCTGATAAACCAACATGCGATGATTTGTAATCTCACCTCGGCCATGGGTGAGACATGTATCTCCCATAGGATCTCCAAGCACAAACAATCGGAAGAAATCAATGCCATAAATCAATAAATATATTTAGTGTTGATGCATGGAAGTATTGGAAATAAAAAAAATCTACCAACTTCCATGCGTAGATGATAAAAAATTACGTATTGTAGGTAGCACTCTTTCCTAACAACAATAATCTCTCTGTGACCGGCTCATGTGTCGGCATTGGCAGACATTCCTGTGGTTGATGTATGACAATGAAACACGATACCCTCGCTACTGAGTTCCATGGCATTGGTCCATCCAAACATTAAGGCCAATTAACGGCCAACGGTCAGAGGTGCGACTGAGATAGCGATCTGACCACTACCCTTGACCGGATAACAATATAATAAAACAAAATATAGACAAAGGTCACGCAGGAGTGAAAGTGCTTAGATAATTACAAACAGTTATACTTTACAAGTCTTGGCAATTTGTGAGAGATATGCTGCAGAACATGGCCTCGCTTACAATGTAAGAAAGTGTGAGTACATCGTCTTTGGGGCCCCCGGTAAGTGCCAGGATAGTTCACCTTATATCACTCTGAATGGCAAAAGTATAAAAAGGGTGAACAAATTCAAATATCTGGGTCACGTCATTGCCGAGGACCTTAAAGACGATGCTGATATTGAGAGGGAACGTAGGGCTCTAGCGATCAGGGGTAACATGCTTGTCCGCAGATTCTACCGGTGTAGTGAAGAGGTTAAGCTAACCCTGTTTAAGGCGTATTGCCAGAGTTTCTACACCGGGAGTCTGTGGGTAGACCATACTAAAAGATCGCTGGATATCCTGCGTATCCAATACAATAACATCTTTAGAATGCTGCTGGGACTGCCTCGCTTCTGCAGTGCATCGGGGATGTTTGCCGAATACCAAACGGATGGCTTCCACGCCATCATTCGGAAAAAAACAGTATCCCTGATCAACAGAGTGCGGGACAGTCACAACAGCATTCTGAAAACAGTGGCTGATGACCTGACGTCCTCCCTGTGGAAGTGCTTGGTGAGGAGGGTCATATGATCTTTTAAGAGACTAGTCTGAGTTCAATTTAATTTAATTTAATTTAATTTATATAATTCAGTTTATTTACTTTAATTTAATATATTAATTTTAATCTAAGTATTCAATATTATATTATTTGATTTCTTTTTAAATTGTTTTAAGTATTTAATGTAAGATTTATAATTAATGACTGATTTTATACTTATATGGACCTCATTGTCTCAAATAAACGATTTTTATTTATTTATTTATTTTATACAATGAGAATTGATAAAAAATTACAAAGTCAGCAGTCTGTAAAACAGCGTCTAACTTAGCACACCACTCAATAAACTTGCTTTAATGGGTGATATCCAAGAGCATTCGACCACAGACTGGTCTGACCTCTGTGCTGGCTCCCGCAGTCCCCAGTGAAGGACGCAGGACGCCGACCTGCGAGGCAATGAGCTGATCGCATCAGCTTCATCACTTAGTGTGATCTGTCGTGAACATGACACGCGCAGGGCCGTCGCGACGCGTGCCACATTATTGATGGGACTTTATGCCACGTATTGTTTTATGATAGAAATTGGAGAGAATTTTGTGATTGTCAGTAAGAAGCAGGGAATTTATAGAAATATTTATTTATTACACATAGAAACAGAGAACAAGTAAATAAAAAGATTGCTCAGGGCCAAGGGACAAAGGAGGTATATTTCACGAATTAATTGCTTCTATACCAAACATGTTGACAACTCTGTGCTAGGTAGTAGTAATTGTTGTAATAGTAAACCGCAGCGGCCGGCAGATGTGAGGAGATGCCACGTGACCGCAGACCGAGGCATCATTCGACCACGTATTGTATGTTTACGTAAGTAATCGTTTTTTTTATTACATTCCATACAAAGTGTGGATGACGATTGGGTACCTACTAATACAATCGTAAATGTTCCGGTTAGCCACGCTAATTCAAGCATGCGTAAGTTTACTTCCTCAACTTTGATCATAAACCTTGATTACCTATCAATTAAACAATTATAAACTAATTAACAATTACTTATATAAAGTGGATTTGGGTTGAGTGCCATGAACAAGGGATAGTCTTTACTATGTGTATAGGCGTTGCAATCGATAATACATACCTACAAGTCACTTAACTATCGAGGTGACCTTTGGGTATAATCTAACATTGCTGTAATATAACTGCAAAAACTATAGCAGATACTGCATGAGGGCCGTAGCCGGCGACCCTCGGCGCGGGTCCGGTGTGCGCGCCCGGATTGTCTCACACAATGCGCTGCCACTGACACCCACCGTATACTATACTTAGCACATCATTCATTAATTAAGGCCCAAGAACAGTGCTGTTGGAACAACGTTGTTTACCAGATAGGTTACCCTGCGTCGCCTCACCGCGGACGCCAGCCGGAACTGCGGCCGCTACAAAAACACCTATAATTTGAGACATCAATGTTCATCATGCGTTTTTGTTCTTAGCGAGGTTACACCTCCACTGAGGCCGGTGCCAGGAGATTCTGGTGCTTGTGTTGTGGGCAGTAGGGTGCGGGCGGGGTGCAGCGCGCGCGTGCGCAGAGAGCATGCAGCCCCGATGCGCGCCACACTTCTGTGTTTAATGCACTTGTCTGCGAGGAAGTTTCTATCCAGGTCTGATTGTCTTCAATTTCATTTGTGGATCGTGTTGGCTTTGTAGCGTTTTCATTTATGCATTTATCTAGCTTCTACAGCAACCTATAGACTTCTATTGGTATTGTTGGCCCCTGCTAGATCCGAGTTCGATGGCAGGGCGCTAACACTGTAACGAATTTACATTTTGCCACGCATGACGTGAGCTTCCGAATCGGCAGACAGATGGGAACGTACTCTGGTTTCCCACGAAGGGGTATTTACCCGGCTGCTATCGGACATCTACATTCAAGGTGTACAAGCACCCTTTCATCAGGTCCCGCTGGCGGGGGGGCAGGGGCGGGGGCGCGGGGCGGCCTTGCTCCGTCACATTGACATTCACAGTCCGCGGGCACCACCCAGCCGGCACTAATATAAACATTACATTATTATACTTTGTTGGTTATTTTAGGCATCGTTATTATTCGGAAGGTGCACTAGTGGCCGTCTGGTGCGGTGCGGGGTTCCACTGACAAGCTCATAAAGTGTCTAGAGTATCGTCGGAGCCAACGAGATAACTGTTTGTGCGTGATTTCCACCCACAACCTAGTGTGTGAATTACCTTCCATCCTGTAATGACTCATTAAATAATGGACTTCTATAATATTATATTAGTCTCTAATGGTGTCCAATCATGCCTTAATTTTGAAACGCATAAATAAATCTAGACCAAATTAGTTTTGCAATAAACGTCTGCATCTATTCATAAATAAATCGGTCAATATTGCACACAGTAGAGTGGACCAAATTGCTCCGATCAAAGAATGGACTTGCAAAGAGCAATAATAATGGACGCATCTAGAACGTGCGCGGGGGCCGCCGGAGCGTGCTGATGATGGCCATTTACATAATGAGGAGCGCATGGTCGCGTGGGGCCAGCAGCACGCAGACGATGCTCCCGATGACCAGTGATCATGAGCTGCCATCACGGAGCTGCTGGTCACGTCATCTATCAGCAACGGCAAGTGTACTGCTGGTGATGGTAGCTTCGCGGTTTGACAAATTGTTGGGAATATTTTCGGGGGAAAGTTTATTAAATGTTGTCTTCAAATCCACGTCCAAACTATGTCCACTCAACAATATCACACCGGACATGCTGATTGATGACACCAACTACGAGCCTATTGCATAACTAGGCAGCATACATATAAGTACCCATCATGTAATCAAATTAGGTATAATGCCTCTATTGACGAGAGAGCACTCAATCGTACAAAATGTCCAATTACTCATTTATGCTGCAGCCTCCAGCCATGTTATTAATTCTGGTAAGCCTTCGTTACTGACTGGTACTTTGGAATATACAAAAACATTAGCATGTGTGTGTAATTCTAATTATACATTTGGGTAAACATTCTGTGTCTGTTTCCTGTTTATTGAGACTCTATAATATTTTCCACGTGTCCTGAGACTTGATTGAGCCTTGTCGACTAACAGCTGTTCACATTCTTTCATTTTTAATCTATTCTTTACATTCTCATCGACGGAATATCTTAATAATGTCGGCTATGATGACTAGGTCAACATTATTACATTCTTCAACATAGGTAACTAGGTACTTATTGCCATCATTAGTTTTCCATGCGTCCTCAGCGAACGCTTCACCGCCCCTCACCCAAATAACTGCCATCAGCCTGGCATTTATCTGTAGAAATGCACCAGCTGGCGCCTCCCTCGTGCAGCAGCTGCGACGGCGGCGGGGGCTGCGGTGCGAGGGCGCCGGCTGCGGGGGCGGGGGCGGTGGAAGAAACCCCGCCATTAGCGTCACTGACCTGGTTCCCGGGGGCGGCCTCGCGCCGCCTCGCTGCCCCGACCCACCAGCTCGAGTTTCCAACGAACTGGGTCAGAAGAGTCATGTGTTGCGTATCAGGTTTCACTTAGATAGTACCTACTCTATTTATTTGCTCATAAGTATGATGTGTTCATCCATCAATAGCAATATATGATAACTACTATTTTCACTTCTGGAAGGTAAATTCATCGGTTTCATAATTCTATAGTGGCTGCAACTGCTTAAATGAGATCTGTAAAGAGTGGATGCAGCAGTAACCTCTTAACTTTAAATGTCTCTCGTCTTCTGAAGATTGTCGTCGATGGAAGGCAGTAAGTACTCGTATCTCGCGTATATCACCGTGCTGTAAGTGGGTCGGGGGGAGTGGGCTGGATCCCTTGCGACAGCCCTCGCTCCGCGCGGATGCACCGCTGACCTCAGCACAATGCTCTTGCGCAACACATTTCACGCTCTCCCTGTGTGCGTGCGTACACACACGAGGACGTCCCTGTGTGGGCGTAGACCGAAGAATATCGCCGTTCCGCTCATTTAACGCGAAGTAATTCTGTTCAGCAGATTATGCACACTCACTTCGGCCGCGCGTCCACTGACAATGTGCAAGCCGCGGCGCGTTGCGTGAGGAAACACGCACTAAAAGCTCAGAGGACAGGGAAATGGAGAAATGAGTATTAGATACCTACATAAAGTACCCAATACGTCCTACGTCATCGTCCACCGCCGGTCAGCGTCTTCGCGCATGCTATAATGGTGTGGTTGGTGGAGAGGCCACCTTACTTCTCACTCCTAAGCAGCAAACCTCAGTGTGTACAAAACTCTGCCGATTGTTTGCGCCGACATTCGGTGGTGTAATCACATCACACAATTCAGTTTCGTCTCATTTATTGCCCAATAAAAGTGGGCAATGCGTTTACATTCAAGTGGCTTCTAATTGAAGCCATTTTAGATGATTCATCTTGCACAATCGCAGTGCGTCTAGCGAAGTGTTTGACTTGTCTGGGTGAAGGATATTCGCATTACATTTCATTGTATCAACAGTTTGTATCACGTTCAATCAAATCACGGGTCTCGGAGTGCCTAATCGCATTGTTGATGTTAATTACCGCGCGTTTATATGCGGGACTGCGGGTAATAGTCGGCAGCGTTCATTCGTCTCACCCGATGTTGTCGACGAGCGAGGCAGTCACGGCTACAACTGCATTCGCTACACATACTTACACATAATTCACTAATCAGTAGTACACAGTCCTATAACTGATAAGGAACATCCATTAAGTACTTACTTTGTATTTTGTGTATAATTTTCTAGGTCTTTATTGTTAAAATTACTACCGTAGAGAAACACGGCATGAACTTTTCAGGCTAGGCAATGCATAGACCCGTACGGAGGTGTATTATAAATACCAGCAAGTTAGGCTTATGCTAACATCTAATTAGGTATGTAACCGGTCTGGGTAAAAGCTGCTCCCCACGAGAGGCAGGCACGCTGCGTCTTCCTAGTTCCATCTGCACGCGCATAGCCGAGCCGCGGCATTTAAACACGAGAAGAAAGTGCTAATGCGCCAGACAACTCGTTTTAGCGTCCGGAAGTGTGGAGTTTACCTACCTAGCTATAGCTATAGGCTATTACTCGCTACAGTATAGCACGATCTAAAGTTAAAAGCCGGGATGGACATAATGCTTTGAATGTAGAGTTCGAGTTCAGCATTTTATTCATCACTAGCTGTTCCCGCGCGCTTCGCTTCGCCTTAAAAAGTTTTCCCATGGGAATTCCGGGATTAAAACTAGCCTATGTTCTTTCTCAGGGTCTAGACTGTACCAAATACTGTATACCAAATTTCAATCAAATCCGTTCAGTTTTGGCGTGAAAGAGTAACAGACAGACAGACAGACACAGTTACTTTCGCATTTAGTTAGGATTAGTTAAGATTATCGTCCTTAGGAACAAACGTTGGGGCTATGTAAACCGGAGTTGGCAACGTGCCGCATTCCTGTTTGATTATTTCTCCGAAAAGTAGAACTCATCTCCGTATCATAGATAGCTTGGTTAGGTACATACTACATCATACTCAATTACCATAACACCGTCGTGGCGGCCGCGAGTGGGGTGACGACCGCGGCTGACCCGCGCGCGCACCAGATCAGCGCCTGCTCTAATCTGTGTCAATATTTACTGATGTCATCTCTAGCGCAGCTTCTGTGGCGAAACCCCCAACTTGGTAGCTAATCCTTATAATCGTAATCTACTGACCTATCTAGATAAGTCTGAGGAATGCAGGTAGTTGCCACAGCTGAGGTAATACATTGATAATTCTGTAAGAATGTTTTCTAGGTATTTCCCAACTTGATCAGAGATTCCAGCAACAACAGTGGACTTGTGCCAAAGAAACCGAACACATCGCATAATCTAGATTAGCTAAGCTGCGTATACGCATACCCGCTCCAGCAAGATGTTACGTTAGAGTGGAGAGTACAGTTAGTTGTTCAATAAACAGGTAAGAGCTAATATCATTAGAGGATGAACGGTACAGCGACCGCGAGTGGGCGCCGTGGACCAACAGCTGACGCGGACTACAAATACTGTGCCATTATACCGTATTATAGTATGTAAAACAGCAAGAGTTATTAGTTAATTAGCTCTATGTAATGTAAACTCGCCTACATGTTAATTCCATGATACGGGTGTTGATTGATTGCCAATGGTTGAAAGTATCAATTAATGAGTTTAAAAATAAGATGCCGATGTCCTCAGAGTGCTGTATGAGAGAGGGAGAGATGAGGTGACTGCTCTTACTTCAGAGATAATAAACGAGTAGTTCGATGTAGCAGCTCTTCTTTCCGCCTCCTCACTGAGCATCTACAGGGGCATCTCCAGCGCTACCACGCAGGAACCCACCGACCGGTCGGTATGTGAGTAGGTAGGTATATAGTGAACTACCAGTGTCCATCCAGATACTAGAAACTATAGCAGTAGAAATTCGAAGTAGTTATATGTTTTATAGCTATACAGCACAGATATTGAGATGGTTTAATGTAGTGTGGTGTGCAGTGTGTGCCTGCAGTGCGCCGCTCCGCTAACTAGGCCGACGCGGCGTCCGCGGAACATCTTACGATGTGATTTACCACGAAGTCGGGGCATTTTAATTATCCTCATAAACTTCATAAGTAGGTTGTTTGTAATAATAATAACAGCCATAAAGACTTTATTAATAACATAGAAAAGAACCTAGATGTCCTATATAGCGATTATGTAAGTAAGTATATACCTACTGAGCCATCCTAACTCATTGTTATATATTTTTGCATATCATATGTAGATATATCGCATAAAATATAGGTACCGCATCGGCAGCAACTGTCTACAACCGTCTCATCATCTCCTGGTCCACACCTAGAGCCTAGGAAACTCGTACTGCAATGGCCTGTTTGTTATGGGAACTGATGCAGGAGTCGGTAGTCCCATGTGGGATGTGGGTGGCGATGGCGTGGTTAAAGTTATGAAAGAAGTTCCAAAGCCATAAGAGATTTCGCTTACCTGGATGACTTGGCTCTGAATTTCAAGCTTTCACTTATTTCACTACACGAACACTAAACATAACTAATATAAATAAATAAAAATATAAAATAGCAAAATATATATGAGGTGTAAACAAAAACAATCAAAATAAAGTCATCTCGCCATCAGTCATTCACTGACACTTTGTGGTAGGTCTGTGGCTGACACTTTTTTTTGTAAGTACCGAAGTTTGTGGTACACCTATTTATAGTTTGGTAGTTTTCTTCCCTTTGAAAGGAAAAAGCTATGTATTATAATGGTATTATATAATAATTAATACATCATACAGCCCACTGCCACTGCCTAGTCTTATTGTAACGTCTTCCATGAGGCCAAAGTCAAAAACTAAAAAAACGTTCTAGTAGAATGTTATTTGTTCTCATAGAATAGTCTCCATCTGGCCAGGTGGCTCACTCAGGCTCCTCAGACCCACGGGCCATTCCTCGCACTACTAATATACTTACCACTGGTCGTAGTCGTACTGTTTAAAGTATTATTTTTATTTGACTCTATGGTGTAATGAGGGTTAGGGCTTATTCAATCGACCCTTCGCTACCTCACTAACCTCACATCGGGAGGACGGGTTCGGCAGCACGTCTGATGACAGAGCAGCCCTATTTAGGATCGCACTGCTCTCCCCAATCCGGGGAGGGGCCTAGAAAAGGTGGCCTATACATTGTCCGTCTCACCTCTGCTCAGATGAAGATAAGATTAAATTCTACCAAGATCTACGCCACGTTCTAGAAAGAGTTCCACCACAGGACAAAATCATGCTGCTAGGTGATTTTAATGCTCGTGTCGGCACGGACTATGATGCATGGGAGGGGGTCCTCGGACGGCATGGGGTTGGGAATTGCAACACCAATGGGCTTGATCTCCTGACTCTGTGTATGGAGTTTGACCTCTGTCTCACCAATACATTTTTCCGGATGCAAGACAAATATAAGACAACGTGGATGCACCCTAGATCAAAGCACTGGCACCTCATAGATTATGTCATTGTTCGTAAAAAGGACCTTAAAGATGTTCTGATCACAAGAGCAATGAGAGGCGCACAGGGCTGGACAGATCATCGCCTAATTAGGTCAAAACTTAAACTGTCATACAAACCACCTCGAAGAGCAGCTCACAAAACACCAGCAAGACTAGCATTTACAAGACTCGTTCACAGCAAAGAACTTCAACAAGCGCTTGATACTGATTTCGGTGCCAAGGTGGTCGATATTAACTGCTCGTCTGTAAATGATGGTTGGTCTTCGCTAGCATCGAACCTTCATGGTAGTGCTACAAGAGTCATCGGTAAACCTGAACGGAAACACCAAGATTGGTTCGACAACTCCGACACAGAAATCCGAAAACTCGTGGAAGATTATAGAAAATCGCTCAATAACCAATCAAATAATAACGATCGTCAAGCGGTTCACCGCCAGCTCAAGGCAAAAGTGCGTCAGTTGAAAGACAAATGGTGGACAGATAAAGCCGAACTGCAGCTTTTTGCTGATACAAACCAAACAGGTAAATTCTTCGAAGGCCTACAGACTGTCTTCGGTCCTAGATCAAAAAGGACAGCACCGATATTCTCGCAGGATAAGAGTTGCCGACTGACCGAACAAAAAGATATCCTAACCCGCTGGGCGGAACACTTCAATGAGGTCTTGAACCCTATTGCGCAGACTACTGACATGTCTTATATAGATGCCCTCGAATGTCTACCAACGAGTGAAAATCTTGCTCATCCACCAACCTTTCAAGAGTTCCATCTGGCAACCAAACGTCTCAAAAACGCCAAAGCACCTGGAAATGACAGTCTACCTTCAGAAGTGTTTAAATATGGTGGCCCAAATATTAAAAACAAATTGTTTGAGCTCATAAAGAAAATCTGGCAGTCTGAAGTAGTGCCACAGGACTGGAAAGATGCCTCCATCTGTAAACTTTATAAAGGCAATGGCGAAATATCTGACTGTGGCTCTTACAGAGGCATCTCCCTTCTCTGTACTGCTGGAAAGGTGCTAGCACATATAATTAATACCCGCCTTAGCAAACTCGCAGAAAAAATACTTCCAGAGACTCAGTGTGGCTTCCGCCCGTATAGGGGTACTGTAGACGGCATATTTGTAGTTAAACAAATACAGGAAAAAAGCCAAGAACAGAACCAACCCCTATATATGTGCTTCGTCGATTTGGAAAAAAGCATTCGACCGTGTGCCGCGCAATGCTCTCTGGACCGTACTAAGGAAAGCTGGCTGTCCTGAGAAATTCATTAATATAATCAGACAGTTCCATGATAACATGAATGCCAAGGTCCAACATGAAACCGAATTCTCAGATCCTTTTCCAGTGTCTAGCGGGGTTAAACAGGGTTGTGTCATGGCGCCAACACTATTTGCAATATATTTTGCGGCTGTTATGAACGATGCACTGAAACAATGCAATGACAAAATAGAACTCACTGTTAGGACAGACAAAAGCGTGTTTGATCTCTCTCGATTCAGGGCAAAAACTAAAATTCGCAAGCTCTCTGTCATGGAAGTCCTCTATGCCGACGATGTGTGCCTGATGACAGACTGTCTAGAATCGCTTCAGAGATGCATGGATTCTCTGCACAACTCTTGTTGTAAATTTGGCTTGGTCATAAGCGTCTCAAAGACACAAGTCCTTAAACAACCACCTAGAGGTCTTGACGCCAACCGCTCGTCAGTACAACTGTGCGGAAAACCCCTAAAAGAAGTGACCAAATTTCAATACCTTGGTAGCCAAATCAGAGATGACAACAGCCTCGCGTCGGAAATACCTGGACGCATAGCTAAGGCAGCAGCCACTTTCGGCAAATTAAATAGTCGTGTTTGGAAGTCACATGACCTTAAACTGCAGACGAAACTTTTGGTGTACAAAGCGCTTATTCTTCCCATCTTACTGTACGCTGCAGAAACCTGGTGCCTCTACAAACCAGACATTAGAAAACTGGATACATTCCATATGAGATGTCTGCGCTGTATTCTGCGCATCAAGTGGCAAGACAAGATCCCGAATACCGACATTCTTCGTCGTACTAACATGCCTGGCATGGAGGCCATGTTGATGAAGAGCCAGCTCAGATGGTGTGGACACGTCAGGCGTATGGAAGACTGCAGACTACCTAAAGCCGTGCTCTACTCAGAGCTCAGTCGCGGGAAACGGAACCGTGGCGGGCAGTACCTGCGCTACAAAGACGTGCTCAAGCGTCACCTCGTTGCTTGTGGCATATCACCGGACAGTTGGGAGGAACTAGCTGAGATGAGGCCAGAGTGGCGTAACTCTGTCCACAAAGGCTTAGAGAATTTTGAAAAGTCTCGACTTCAAGACCTTGACGTGAAACGCCACTCTCGGAAGACACGCCCTAAGCCCTCCTACAACTATACATACAACAGGATGGGACAGCTCTACTGTGCTCAGTGTGACAGGGTGTTCAAGACGAAGTTCGGACTTGCCAGCCACATAAGAGCACATAACAGAGTGTAGCAAGAGTCGCTGTTGTCGGATACGACGAAGAGGACATCATCAACCTCACATTGACTTTGACTAGTGGCGAAGGGAATAATAATATAATCATAATAATATATACTTAACCATAATAATATAACGGACATCAAATTGCTCATCTTCAGTAGAGAGTAGCTCCATCTAGCGAGGGCGCGCCGAACTAACTGCCTAGAGAGTTAACTGTTTTTAGAGCGCTGTATAATTTCTTAGTGGCTTGCAGTGTTAGTGGCTTGTTCAGTGGTAGTCTGAGAACAGATGTGAATGAGACAGTTGCAAGTAGAAATTCGTCAGCTGCCTCTACCCATCATATCCATTGACCAAGTTGTTTTCTGTGAATTGCATAATTCAGGATTATACTTATTGTAACGTACAATAGATACTGCAGTAATTTTATAATAAAACATTATATTTCAACAAGTCTTACATGAAACTAAAACGATAACAGTCAAAATATTTGATAGGCAACTATGTAATTTAATTACAATAAGGTAGTTTCTATTCTACTATAATACTCTATTTTGTACACTAGTACTGACTGCAGAACTTTCACAGGGAAACCGTTGAGACTGGAGGAGATATCTTGGCATTATCAGCTTTGCCCAACTGTCAAATCTGACACATATTCGACAGCTCAGGTGTAGATAGTGGTTCGGTCCAGTCTGTCCTCAGTCTCTCCTGTCCCCGCCCCTCACCGCTTGCCCCCGTACCCCCCCTCGTCCCCCCCCTGCCTGTCCTCCGGCCGGGGCTGTGACCGCGTGATGACGGCGACCCGCCGCGCGCGCCGCACCGCCGCCCCGCGCCACGCGCTCGCCGCGCCGCCCTCCACGGCGTGAGTGAACTGGTAGCGCGCCACGCCGCTAGTGGGAGAAATTTGGCATTAGAGAACAGAAGACTAGAGGTCTGTGAAGACACGCACAAGGTTCGCAGGTACGAAGTCCAAAATGGACTATGGAGTTGCCATTATCCGCACCCTGGGCAGAGTCGTTGGATATATTGCTACTGACAAAGAGATTGCAAAAGATTATCCTGCAGAATTTAGCGACCAAATAAAATTTTAAGGATTATCAGTAACATCTGCAAACTTAGAGAATGAGTGGGCTGGCCAATTCTACTAAGCAATCATGCAATTACCATTGGGATGAGCCTGTTTTCAAGAGGAGACCACGAATAGGCAATTAGGGGCTCTCCAGCCCGACGACTTTAGTGAGACAGATAGCTGGCAAGTCGAGTGAACGAGATCACAGATCGAGCACAATAAGAAGTAGTTGTACAGATGTTCGGCTACTCACGTCATGATGTAGAGGCTCCTCCGCGGCAGCAGCGCCGCCACGTCAAGGGGCCGCTCGGAGTGGCGCAGCGACATCACCGCCGGCGACAGCAGGCTCAGCCCCGCGATCGTCGCGCCACAGAACTGCAATGAACAGAGAAACGTGTCTAAGGTTGTTGTGAAAATGATTTTACTAACTGAACTTAGGCTATGGTTGTTGCCGTATTTTAAAAAACCGAACTATAAATGAATGCGTTATGAGATATAGATTGATAATTTACCTTTGTGAGTATGTAAATAGCACAAAGCTGTTCCCTGACATGAAAGAAGAAGAAAGCACGAAGCTCATAAGAAAAGTTTCCAAAAAAGTGATGCATCAACATTATGTGAAGAAAAATCTGTAAGTAAGTATCCCATACCCGCACAGCGTCAACATGCGGCTTGATGTGCCCGGTGGGCGCGAGGTCCAGCACATGCTGGTGCGGCAGGGGCTCGGCCGGCGGGGGGAAGGCGGCCTCGAGCACGCGCTGTAGCACTGCCTTGTTGGAGGGGGACCAGGCGCTGCGCTCCGTCTCGCGGAACCCGTGGATGGCCTGGAATGTGGAGGTAGAAGAGGTGTTAATGTGCTTATTCATGATTGCTTGTGTTCGTTGTTATGTTGAAGTGGTTGCTGTTATGTTTGTTGTTATGTTCAAGACAAATGTGGTGAATGCTTGGGTTTCTGTTATAAGCATACAACAACACTATACTGTATACTCTTTTGGTGTACCACCACAACACTCCTTTTCGCTCAACAACACTTAATTGCTGCAAAATTACTCAAAATTCTTTCGAAATCTAAGGTTGTCTGTAAGAACACTCTTATTATACATTGTTTCTAGTCTGTATATTTTATGTACTAATTTATATGGTGTAAGTATAGTAAAGTTATATTCTATTCTATTCAAATGAATACACTCTGTTATAGTATTGTCAGTGGGTACTAACATCATCCCAATGATCAAACTCATATCTCATCTTCTTCAGATAGGGCTCGAGCTCGGCCATGAGCTGGTCCTCCTCGGGCTCGGAGATGAAGTCGGGCAGCACGCGCATGTCGCGCAGCACCGCGCGGCCGAGCGCCTCCTCGCCCGCCGGCCAGACACCAAGCAGCTCCACTAGTGGACCAGCTGGGGAAGAGGGATAGGGCACATTTCTAGTATCAAATCATATTTATTGTCACCATTAGACATAGGTTTCACAAGAAATAAACAGTAGGTAATAGTGGGATAAATAATTTATTAAAGTACTTAGTTGGTACATTGGTATACACAGTTAAACAAAAGTAGTGAGAAGGTATCTCGCACTAGGCACAGCCTGTAAGTATCTTTATTGTCTCTGTTGATCAATGTCCTTGCACTGTCCATTGGCACCAAGTTGGACAGTTATAATTATTTGTAGTCAATTCACCTTCTACAATCCCCAATTTACTTTTGATCAAACAGAAAGAAGTTTAAAGTAAAGTAACCTCAACTACAAGAGCATCAAGCGGGGACTGGTGCTGTATAGTGGACGCGATGATGCATGTCTCAGCACGCACATAGTGATAGAATAAGGCAGGTTTACCGTGTGTTTCTACTTGGAGCTGCTGCTGGACTGTGTCACTGAAGAGTCTCTGAGGTGGACGATGCAGAAAACTCTTGTATTTACAGTTTCGAAGAAAACTAAAAGTAAATAAACGCATTGCTTTGATTAGGGAAAACCTAAGCAATTAAATAACAATAAAAAAAATGTGAAATGAAAACTGAAAATGATAACCCGATAAGATTTTTTGACAGATGATAAAAATAAACAAAAGTATGTTGACATTTGGCTGACACAAAACAGCTGTTTCCCACAGATTAAAATGTTTTTTTGACAACTCATAAAAATTACAGTAAAGTTAGAAATCATAGATGGCGTTAGTAGTTTGCCATGGCTAGAAAACTAGAAAATAAATGGGTTATTTTGCCTTGTATCCTTTAGAATAGCATCAATTTATATCCTACTAATATTATAAATGCGAAAGTTTGTGAATGTGTATGTTTGTTACTACTACACGTCATAACGGCTGAACCGATTTTAATTAAATTTGATAAGTATATATATTTTTTTTTTAAATAATCATCTTTATTTGCCCAAAAATAGTACTTAGTAGGTACAATAATAAAGTTGCTTAGTTATATAATTATAAGAATCTAACAAATGAGCAATATGCATTAATAGTGTGAGTTTATATAACAGGGTAACCCTCTGACACCTAAACTAGGTAGAACCTGTAAGATAGGCATCAGATATGGGTTGAGTTAGCTAATATTTTAAACTTTTTATCGCGAAATTCCCACGGGAATACTTTTTAAGGTGAAGCGTACCTCACGGGACCAGCTAGTAGATACTGATAATATGCAGGTATGTTTCTGTACGTCAGTGTTTTTCAACCTGTGGGTCGCGACCCCCTGGGGCGACTAGCTAGCTTTTACCGTTTAGAATTAATTGTTTTTCTGAGTAGAACCTTTTCTTTGCCCGTGAGTGTAATTGTAAAATAATATGTTTTTATATCCGATAAGCATGTACTTATATCCGAATCCTAATCATGAAGATCATTAAGTACGTCGTATGGAATGAATATTGGAAATACTGACATATATGATACACTACACATACATAAAGTATGATAAAAAACTGAGGGGTGAAGGGGGTCGCGAAATATTTTTTTGTACCAAGGGGGTCGCATCATGAAAAAGGTTGAAAAACACTGCTGTACGTTGTTTCGATAAGACTTTAGTCGTGGTGAGTGACTCTACTTGCCAAATTTTAAAAAAGGTTAACGGGAAATATTGTATGAATTTTGTTGAAATACGTTGAAGTTTATTGAGGCCCTAACTATAAAAGTTATAATCGTAGGCGAAATTCATTCGAATGATTTTAATATTAAAATACGACATTATTCTGATAATTTAAAAACATACACAGATTATAAGTAAAATTTCATTGCTCTGTGATATCAGTAAAAAAAAAAAACAAAAGCACAAACAAAATTGGCGGCCATTGTTTTGGTTTTGTAAAAGCCGAACAAATTATTTGTGTTTTTATCGGTAATCATCTAGATTACAGTGCATAAAACCTTTGATATTTTGTGAGGAAATTTTCCTAAATAACTAATAATGTCTATCGGTGTGCCTATTAAAGTACTTCATGAGGCAGAAGGCCATGTAGTAACCTGTGAAACAAATACCGGGGAAGTCTACCGCGGAAAGCTGATAGAAGCCGAAGATAACATGAACTGCCAGATGATGCAGGTCACAGTGACTTACCGAGACGGCCGCGTCGCCCAGCTCGAGAATGTTTACATTCGGGGCTCCAAGATCCGCTTCCTCATATTACCAGACATGTTAAAGAATGCTCCTATGTTCAAACGACAAGGGAATAAACCGACCGCAGGACGCGGTAAAAGTGCTATATTACGTGCACAAGGTCAGTATTTCCTACAGCCCTTACTAAATTTCCATTGTTTGTTTACATCTGGTATATTGTTTTGGGTCCATGATAGGTTATATTTTCTTGTTGTCATATCTTGCCCCTATTAGCGAGCCCAACCTCTGCTGATCTATTTACTCGAGCATCCCTCATAATGTTTCTGTATAGGTATAATTTAAAACAATATAAAGTAATGTTGTTTTTGTGAAGTTTTAATGTTTAGTAATGTTGTTGCATGGTGTTTTCCAGTGGCGGGCCGGGGCCGGGCGGGCGGGCGCGGCGGCGGGCACCGCGGCGGCTGGCAGGGCGGCTCGGGGCCCTCGCGACGCTAGGAACGAGCCGCCCCACACCTCCCCTAGTATAAGGCCCACTTCTCAAACACGACCAGCCGCTCACTTACTGAGCCAGTACAGATACCTAAAGTATGTATTAAGTCATTATTTTATTTTTAATATCACTCAATCAGTGAAAGTATCCAGTGTGATATTCAATTATCATCTTTTTAGCTGTTAGGGAATACTATGTTTAATTTATAGGCTTGTAAGTGAGTCTATGGCATTGTATAAAATTGTGATAAGAAAAGAATGTGTGTATGGTGAGTGACACAATAAATAATTGTCTTCAACAGACCAATTTTTGTCTTTTAATCAAAATACACATACAAACACACACATCTCATAAAATGTAGAGCTAAGGAAAGTTTACTCCTGCCACTGCCAGTAAGGTACCTAATTTTTTAATTAGAACTAAGCCCACAGGCTATTAAAATAAGTAAGCTGGATAGGCAGTGGGCCTACTATATCAAAGGGCCCATGGAGGTAAATGAGTTGTAGACGGGAGGCCACTAACATAATGTGCAAAGCCCGCTGAACTGAGACAGGGTGTTGTGGTGCTCCTCTTGAGAGGCCTGTGTCTAGCATAAAAAAATAAATTACAGGCTGATGCTGATAAATGAAAAATTGAAAATACAATTTAAATCTTAAAGGATTTATTAATTGTTGTAATTCCATAGGAAATATTAGGTATTAACTAATACATAGGGCATATCCAGGCAACTTCCCAATTAGTCTTCTCTTATTGCAAAAAATCTGATCACTTCATGAAGTTGACAAAATCAAAAATGCATCCACATTGAAGTTAAAATTTTGTAAAAATTATTTGAAAGTAGGTACAGGGCAAAACAAATATTTTAAAAATAAAAATTATATCTATATTACAAAGTCATTTCTACAAAGTAATAGTCCTTCTTATATTGATGCACCAAACTTCATTTAAAAATACAGAAAATATCGGGATTGATATCACAAATTTTATATCACTAACAATTTACTTAACCTAGTAACAATATTTACAACCTTTATTTCTAGTTATGTTTAACCTATCATAAACATACAGAAATATTCTACATGAACTTCATTTATAACATCTATTTATCAGTTGCATTTTTGTGACAAATGCATCAATAGTTTACTACTGTGCGTAGTAATATACCAACTGATCAGAATCAACATAAATGATTCTTAACACAAAAACAGTCTTTAGAAGAATTGTATTGATAACCGATAGAAATTCTCTTGATCAGACAACTATCCACCTAAACCATTTTATTATTTAGATAGACTTGAAATCTACATTAATAACAGTTTGTCAGTCCATATCCTTACACTAAACAATGAGAACATGTCACCGTCCCCACACCCTGGTCAAGTCCAGGTAGGCTAAGTATGTGGTGTCTTCTCCACGGTGTTGTTGTTGGTCTCGGGCTGGACGCGCGGCGCGGCGCGGGCGCGGGTGAGGGCGGCGTGCAGGCGCTGCGCCGGGATCTCCACCAGCAGAGCCAGTGGTACCGCTGCCAGGTATGAGATGGCTGCAACGCCGCACCACTCGAATACCTGTGGGGTTATGATAAGACTGGGTATATTCATTTATCAACAGAGACTGTATATCAATGCGTTCTAAAATGAGACATATGAGCTTGCTGCTGCCAATCACAAGCGAGCTTGCCTCTTAGAAGGTCTTTATACATAGGAAGGCACCCATGTTCGGTAGGCATATTTTAAGAGCATTCCCTCTTCTACTATTTTTCGTGTGTTCATATTATGTACGTAAGCCTATGGCAGAGACCACTGCTGCTATTGGTTCCCCATAAATGTGTACATACGGCGGTGAAGCGGTCGAGCTGCTTGGGCTGCAGGCGCGAGGCCACCACGCTCTTGTTGATGGGCATGTGCAGCAGCAGCGCGGCGAAGGAGAGCCGGGCCAGCGGCGCCCAGCCCGCCCAGGAGAGCCCCGAGCGCCACGGACCTGCGGAGAGCGGGGGTCAGTGGGAGGACTCGGGGACATGTATAGATCGTTGAGTCATAGAGTATAAATTGTGCTAGTATACCGTTTTAACCCTTAACTGAAATAGAAGGGAGTTACGATGTGTGTTAAATATGGATTGATCAGAATACGGATTTCAGGGATGTAAGACGGTTCGTAGCCATGGGCTTATTTTATTACTGAGATTTTAAATTTAACATAGAGTTTGATTTAGTGTTACTACGTTAGGTACTTGTACTTCTTTTGACTTCGTCAGTCGGGTTATCGATGTTATGATCTCAAGAAACTACTATATGTACCTGCATTTTTCTAAACCAAACCCTGTCTAGGACTAAACTAGATCACATTACTATACAGAAGGTGTTACTGAGCTAAATAGTAATAAACAGTAACTCACTCCTCACGCCATGCAGCGCGCCCAGCATAGCCACCCCCATGCCGAGCGCGAACACGGGCCGCTCGAGGACTGCCAGCGCGGCGGCGGCGGCGCGCGGGGGCGGGCCCGCGCCCAGCAGCCGCGGGGACAGCGCCGCCCACAGCACCGCCAGCGGGAACGCCGCCAGCGAGCTCCAGCGGAACCACTGCCGGGAGATCAGGGGTTAGGTTAGCTCAAAATAAGATTGGCTATATCAGTCATTTCCGTGCGCATATAAGGCGCAACCCTAACCAGCAGCAGTCGCCGTAGCCGTATCGGCTATCATCATTAGGTAGCTACCACTAGGGGGGTGCTCAAAAGGAGCCACGAATGAGGTATCAATGGTCAATGGTCTGACTGGCTAATTATTTATCTACGTCTGCAGAGCTGGATTAGCGCTATGAAGAATATTACATAAGCACCGTAGCCTAGACTGCCACTGGGATTGAAATTGGTACGTCAGGAACATTTATGAAAGAAAATAATATAGTACCTATGGCACTATTTTAATTCAATATTCTAAAATCGATGCATACGAGGGCGATACCGAAATGATCGGGAATAGAAAAAAGTACAAAGATACTTATCATAATATTATTTACTTTTATTGTTTTTCAAAGTAGTCTCCGTGACATTCAATGCACTTTTTCATTCGATTAAACCAATCATTGAAACAGTAATTCCAGTCTGAAGTGGATACTGTCAAAACAGCTGATTTGTAAGCTTCGACCGCCTCTTCTGGGCCGCTAAACCGTTGACCACGTAGCATATCTTTAATTCTTGGGAATGTAAAATAATCATTGGGGCTCAGATCAGGGCTATACGGAGGATGGTCCATCAACTCCACGTTTTCCATATTTAAAAACGTTCTTGTTTTGCGAGCGGTATGAGAGCTTGCATTATCGTGGTGAAGGATTATACGACGATTCGGGTTAGTTTTACGAAGTTCTCTTACGACTTCCGGCAAACAAACTGTTGTGTACCAATCAGCAGTAACCGTCCTTTGTTCTTGTAATGGAATCGTAGCCACATGGCCAGTTTTCGATACAAACGAAGCGACCATTTTTTTCGACACGCTGCGTGAGCGAATAACTTTTTTTGGCTTGACCTCACCTTCGAAGACCCAAACTGCCGATTGATGTTTTCTTTCGGGCTCATATGAATAAATCCACGATTCATCACCAGAGACGATATTGTAGACAGCATTTGAACTGCCTCCATTGAACCGTTGCAGAGCAGATCGACACCAATTAACACGAGCCGACTTTTGTTCCTCGGTCAAACGGTGGGGCACCCAGCGCGAAACTAACTTCTTGACACCCAGTTCTTCATGTAAAATGGTTTGAATGGCTGTCATACCAATGCTGAGAGAAGCCCGAATCTGTGTCACATGTCTATCTTCTTTTATTAACTGGCGTACAGCATCGATGTTATCTTGTGTTACCGCTGTTTTTGGCCGACCAGTAGAAGGGACTGTGGTAAGAGAGGAACGTCCACGGCGAAACTCAGAATACCAACGATATATAGTCGTTTTACTTGGTGCTTCAAGTTTATAAATAGAAACAAGCTCGGCGAGACATTGTTCTTGAGATAAACCTCGACGAAAGTTGTGAAAAATTATTGCACGGAAATGTTCCCGCGTAAGCTCCATTTTTTACACCGACTTGTCAAATTCAAATGGTCAATACTCTTTTATTTTTTACTTTTTTTAAAATTCGAAAATGGAATTATGTTTGAAAATACACTACATTTGATACACCAAAAAGGTTTCACTCTAATTTATTCCTAAGTATTCTATTCCCGATCTTTTCGGTGTAGCCCTCGTATCTACACGTAAATACAATACAAGGTAGATGTATCAGTTAAACTATACACCTATTTTGGCATAGTAAAGTGTACAGTTCTTGTAACATACAGGAACTGAAGCTCCTCGGGTCTGGTGAAAGTAGGCAAGTACTAGATGTATGCACTAGTCTAGACCAGATTGCAGTAAGCCCTACGGTTGTGCAACAGTGACGGTTGTTTATTGAATCCTGTTTAGGTCTTATCCACGTAGGTAGTTGTTAGTTCTAGATAAGTTACGAAATTATTTATTGAGATAGATTTGGTTGGTTCATAGTACGGAAAATACTGATCGTTAGGAAACTGCGAAATGGAATCAGACAACCAATATTCGTAATAGCGAGATGTGGTTTCATAAAATAATACAAATCAGAAGTTAATTATAGGTACAGTTAGCTTTATAAGCTGCTTTACACTTTGGTACCTAAGTACCATCTTACACTAACAAACCGCCTATTTATTCATTGAAACATTACTACTTTAGTAAGCTGACAATTTGCAATGATGCATAGCCAATGCAGCTAGACAGAAGCGCCTGTGGTCCTTTTGACAACCCAGCTGAGTGTATCCTAGCTACCAGGAGCACATAGCCGTGTGCTGCACTCACCGGGTGTTCCTCGGCCTTGAACCCTCGGTCCAGCAGGAGATGGTGCGTGTGCGCGAGCACGAGGCCGGCCAGCGCGCCCGGCACGTTGCCCAGCGGCGACTGGTACAGCACGTTGAACGATGCTTCTCCGTGGTATGCGCGCCGGATACATCTGCGGGCCGATCGGTCGTTGAAGTTTTAGAGGTTAGGGTATGTTATGGTATTTTTGGTCGCTAAATTCTTAACCTAGGTGCTTAATGGTCATAAATCCGTTGATAGCGGTTAAAAGGAGGTTATGGAAAATCTACCATAATATTTATTAACCACAAGCAACACTATAACGGTTTGCGCCATATTGGAGCCACAGCCTTAACGCTGATGTTGATGTGAGTAATTTATTTAATATGCGGTGACACCTCGACCTAGTGAAGGGCTAATAATAACCAGAACTAAATTTTATTGACGGCCACTTTATGGTTGATGATGATAATATTCTCTAACGGGCACCGTTTACAATCTCCAACCAATAAAAGGAAGAAAAAGATTTTATTTGGTGCTGCACAAATACACCGAACAAATACAAAAAAAACACTACAATTTAAATATACAATTAAAAACACCAACAAAAAAAAAGAGTCTCGACTGTTTTGCATGCCTATGGCACTGTATCTGCGAAGGGTTTATTTATTGGTTTAACTCACTCGGGGCGGTGCATGACGAAGGTGGGCACGAGTCTCCAGGCGTAGGCCAGCGCTGCCAGCACGGCGAGGGACAGCGCCAGGCAGCCGGCCAGCAGCGGCAGCGCGCGCCGCGGGCCCCACGACCCGCGCGTCAGCACCAGGGTGAGAGCCAGGCAGAGCACGTAGACTTGCATGTCTGCTGCCAGGTACCTGGAGGGGGTTTCAAATTGTAATATGTTTTTCATATACGTATATACAGGGTGTTGCAAAAAGGGTATACTAAGCCGAAACCTACATGTGCAGCATGGTTTCGGGCTTAGATATACCATGCTGCACATGTAGGTTTCGGCTTAGTATACCAATTTTGCAACACCCTGTATATTTTTCAGTAAATATGGAAATAATCAGTGGTGGCGACACTGGTAATGTCTGTAAAATTACTACGAATATGAATTCGTTCTGAAAGACCACCATTAACCCTCGTACCCCTTATACGCATTCAAGTCAATCCACAAGGAAACTGTATTGCTAGCCGGAAAATGAGAAAATACATAATTTACATAATAACTCTGTAGATATAGAGAAAGCGCACGTGGACTACAACAGGCTATCAACTAAACTCACCAAGTCTGTATCAAGCACTTATCATCCGAATAGACGACGTTGTTGAGGTAGAGCAGGTGCGTCCACCACTTGTGTCTGCAGACGGCGGCCTCGGCGCCCACCAGCGGCGTCCACAGCGGGCCGCTGCCCAGCCGCGCCCACCACGACGCCGCGAACCAGACTACTGCCCAGTACGTGGGGCTGATCCTGCAGCGGAGGTGACAGGGTTAGTGGGGATACTGTAGCTCGTGTCTAGGTACTTCACATGGGATCGGGGCCTTTACATGAGTTATAAAAAATATTTTATTGCTCTATTTCCACCTACTCTGATGACCACGTATGTCTTATGAATATTTGCGTATATATTATTCAGTCATGTTGCTGAGGTTCGTAAACTATACAGCGACCTCTGATCTGACCTTGGATGTAGGGTGCATGGAAGGAACCAACCCACGAGAAAAGTAATCAACAACTGTAGGTAGGTACTTACCAAAAAGAATACAAAATACCACAAAACAAAGTGTAACAAAATTCTAAGCATGGAATATGGGCCACCTACCTGATGATCCTGTTGAGCATGGTCTGGCTGAAGGTGCCCCACAGCGGCAGCGCGCCGCGGCGCCGGGCGCGGAGCAGCTTGTGCGCCAGCAGGAACGTGGACATCATGAAGAAGATCTGCACCACCAGCGTGCTGTTGGTCATCAGCATCACGTCCGTCTCGCGACGCTTCTGCGAGTTGAGGGTGCAGTTAGAAACACAAACAAACACAAAACAGACAGAGGGTTTTGAATCCAAGCGCAGAATATTGGGGTTATTGATGATGGTATTATGTAACTACGGGAAATCTCTCACGGTGAAAATAGAACCGAGGAGAAGCCCTTAATCGAACCCACGACCTTTCAACAGCAGCCAGTGCGCCATCCAGTCGTCTCCATGAAGACGAATCAAAGGGGTTAAATCGAGGGTTCACACAGTTTCAGGCTGAGATCCGTCGTTAAACTGAGGTTTCCGGCTTGAAAACGAACGAAAGATGCTGTATATCTACATAATAGACGACGTTATGACTCACCTCCTCCGTATACCGCGGGTCCGAGGAGTAGGACAGCGTGGCGAGCCAGCACACGTGCTCGATGATCACGCAGAACATGCAGATCACTCTGCGAACAGCACCACAATCAGAACAATGAAATAAGCAAGCCGATCAGACAGATATACAGACGAGAGTATATAGGAGGGCTCCTCTTACTTGACGAAATTGGAAGTTTCGAAGATTTGTCATAATATGTCATGCAATCACAAGAAATTTCGCGTTTCGCGAAGTAAGACTTTCCTTAGGGCTTTTCCTTACCGGACTCCATCGAACATCCGCAGGTCGGACTCCTTGGAGACGGGCGGCGTGGCCAGCAGTGCGCGCCAGCACCCCACCACGGACCAAGACAGCGCCCACTGCATGCCTGCAGCAACGGGGGTACTTCAGTTAGGTTATATTTCCTTCACCCAGTCTCCTCTAGGAAAACTTATTAATATCCTCAAGTGATGTCGAGGTAGCCCACCTTACATTTTACGTGTAGGTACACTACATGCCTTGCCTATGTCTATGCATCGGGGTTGCTACGAATTAAGTTATGCCTCTATATCGCAATTGCTCAAGGTAAATAAACTTAATATGTCTTAAAAGTGAGTGTAGTGTAATTTTCCTCTAGGTGTTTCCAAGTTGCAGTTAGTATTTCCTTGGCCAATCAATGGAACTATTTAAGTAAGCAAAGGAAAGTGGTAAGTATTTGAGTTGCAGTAACAGTTGGTGGCTATCGCGCGGTTGCGGCGATACATAGTAATGAGAGCGGTTGCGCAGCGCGGGCGGCGGCGGCGGCGGATTCAGAGCGGACAAACGAGGAGACGCAGGACCGACCCTAGCGCGGACAGAAATAAGTGATATGATGTCTACCTACAATAGCAGACCTTTCTGGTTGAATTCAGCGTAAATTAATCAATCAGTAATTAAAGTTCTAAATTAGCAATTGATTAGAGAAAGTAACTATAATTTTGTGCGCAAAACGTAAACAAAATATCTATTTTTAACTTAAGTTCTTACAAAATATTATATTTTTAACTAATAATTCTAATAAATGCAAGAATGTTTGCAAAATTGTTAAAGATAAACGATCTGCATACTTGCACAATGGAAGCAATCATAATAACATCTTAATAAACGAGCGACGCATTTCATAATGACCGAGTGTTTACACGAAAAGAAGCGGCCTAAGTTGAGAGCCTTGCGGCACACCGGCGAGAAGCTTCAGATGTACAATGGCTCGAGATAGAAAGTAGCGTTCTAATGTATTGTGCGAAGAGTTGTCGATGTTCGCACAAGGGTCGCCCTGCCGGTATCGTCACGTGGCGGCCAGTAGAGCTGCCGGAGAGTGTTTACGTAACGAGCCGTGGTCGCACGCATCGTCATTAACGGTAACAGACTCCACGTAATGCCGAAGTGGACCAATGGCCGGCGACAGACACAACATGACGGTTGCAATGAAACAGTAACAGAAGTGAACGCAGATTTCAATATTTACCCACGCATTATAAAGGACCTTATTTAAAATTCATAACTTAAATGACTTAGAATATTAACACATGCAATTATTATGTGCTTCGCAGATACGTAAGTTTTCCGTAGCTTCTCCCAGTGCACTTAGATTTTACAGATTATCTTGATACGACATTTTCTAAATCTGTTGAGTTGTTGAGTAAATGTTGTGCTTTGGTGCACATCACTTGGATGTTTTGGGTCTTTTTTGGGTAATGGATGCGGAGTCCGCATGCAGTCACGTGCGACTGACGTAACGCGCTCGTGTCGGACACGTGAGATTCGGCGGACAAGGTCGCGCCGCCTTCCTCATTCATTGCCCCATCAGCTGCAGGGCTTTTGACCTGTAGCTGTAGGGCCTACTACTAAGAACAAACGGTTGTTGTATGGATTTTTTTTTATATTGGCTGTTACCTAGATGACATAATCATTATCTAGATACCTATCAGATGGTTATTTTTAAACTTGGCGTTTCCTGAGTTGGTTAAACCCAAGAGGCGAGTGGTATCACCAGTGTGTGTGTGGAGAATGTTTCTCAAGGCGTTGGGAAAGCCGGACCGGTCGCTCCTGCGTTATCTAACGGAGACGCCTTCTCTGGCAGCCTCTAACTGCAGTCACTATAAGCTGTACCTATACGTAATATTGACATTAAATCAGCCTAAAAGGGACGGCATTATACGTATGGTGGAGTGGTAGGTATATCAGCATATTTTTACCTTCACACTCACAACCGCTGAGGAGCATTCGATGTATAGGTGCGTTCGATCCAACCATAGTTAAGTCTGGTGGTCAAGTTATACAATATCCCGCGATTGAACCAGATCGAAATTCGCGGACTGGTTCGGTGACCCTCTTTCCAATAATAGACATTAAGTACCTATTGAAAACCTGCTTCGAGATGGCAAATATGGATAAGTAGTTAAGTAGCTATTTGATAATCCCGCGGCTGTAGGTTTAATAATGATCTTGCGGTCTTACTCCATACCCAACAATACATATTTTATTACTCAGTCGATTTATATTTATAAATAAGAATGCATGTTTCTTTGTTTTTAAATACCAAAATGGTTAATTTTTTGTTTAGAAGTTATTTTAATTTTAATTTTATTTTATTTTATTTTGTTACTAATGAATATAAGTCCACGAAAAATGTTCCTATGATTAGTCTTAGTAATTTAAACATTGTTTACATTTGTTTTTACTGTAAGTGCTACCTACCTTCTTTGTTAATATTATACCTTTTATAACCGGTACACCGGCATCCACGACACAGGCCGAGCCTAGTGTGGAAGCCACCAAAACTCGTAAATTTACTAACTCACACACTTCCAATTTAATTTCATAATATTGTACTTACTCATTTAAATTCATATGTGTTTAAATAAATATTTTTGATTTTGATTTGATTTTGATGCAAAAATGCACTCGCAATTCTTAAAACTTTATTGTTGTCTGTAGGACTGGTTGTGCAAACGTTTACGATTTTGCTCAACTTGTGTTTGTGAAGCGCACTATACATAAATAACAGACAGCTAAACTATTGCATGTAGGTATCTACTTAATTATAATTAATTGACTTGTCAAAATGTAGATCAAATGGTTACGGCTGAATACTTTCTTATTCTAATAATGATTTATGACTGTAATAACAAATATCTCAACTGCTTTATCACGGATTCTCGAAAAAGAAAGGGCTTGTCAAAGTTTCACTCTGATTTTCAGTATGTACCTGTACCTAAACAATCTTACAACATTTGTCTGTTTTATCGATGTTCGGTTTGTTGACTTATACAAGATAGATAACAAACGGAATTTAGATAAGTAGATGGATATCAAATGCATGAGCTACCGGCGCCGGCGCAGGGCCCGTTCAGTCGCTCAGTTGGGCAACCGCTGGACCCTTCACCAGCGCCCTGCGCCAAGGTGGACCGGGAATGTTACACGGACTGACACCTACCATTGCTACAATAACATACGGTAGCAAAGTAACTGTATAGTGAGTTTAGGATCTGAACAAAGCCAATTAGTTAAAAGATAAATTAATCTAATTTATTGCGGAAGTCACGTGAAAACTAGTCGTAGATAAGATGGACCAACCAATTAAACCAACTATCCTCTAACGACCATAAATATTTACAACAACTACCAGGATCTCATAAGCGTGTAGGCGTCATACCCTTCCTGTTATGATCGGGCAGCGTGAGGTCGAGGGTGGTGGAGACGGCGGCCAGCGCCAGCAACGCCGCCGCCAGTGCCGCGGCCGCGCGCTCCGAGGCCCCCAGCGGCGCGCGGTGCTCCTCCCCCGCGCCCCCCTCGTCCCCCGCCCCCTCGCCCCCGCGGCAGTACTCCAGGGTGGTGAGGGTCGCAGACATGTTGTACTCCGCCATCGTGGTCGCGTTCACGCAGTCAGCAAACCTGCAGGAGGGAAAGGTTACAGATTTTGATGGAGGGAGCATAGAGGTCAAAAGGTGGAAGATGCTGATGGTGATGACGCCAGTAAATCCATCGTAAACCAAGTACTTCACCAGCTGTATAGGGATGATTTTTTGCTGCCAGTGAATTAAAGCATGATGGATAAGAATCTGAAGGTAGGGTTGAATGTTTCGGTACTACTGGTACTAGGTAGTTACGTAACTGTCAAACTCTGACTGCTTGACAAATCATCAGTGACATTACCAGTCCTCTAGGCGTCCCCCGGCGGTCCCCGGGCGGGGGCAGCGGCGCGCGAGGCACACGCCGCGGTGCAGGCGCGTGTGGTTGAACCGGTCCACCCAGTTCGCCGAGTAGCGCTGCAAACATACACCATGTGAGGACCCATATCTAGAGATTGAAGTAGATCTGTGCCAAGCAGGGGTTGGACTGAGAGAGACTAAACAACGGCAGACGACATAGTTTTGTCTAAAAGGACATAATAAGGTGTCTGATGGCGGAATAGGATTGTGCCGCTGACTTTCTGCATGGGAACTAATGCTGATGGAAGTCACCAGCACAGCATCATCTAACAAGTTGGTCCTACCTAAGTATAATAAGTAGGAAAGGTTCGGTGCAATCTTTTTAGGCATTTGAAGAGATTTACACTATTATTGGTTAAAAATACCACATTCTGCATTATTCTATCGCATTACAAAAGAAAATAGTAAAAGTGTAGCAACAAATAAACAATATGACCCAGTGACCTTAAACCAGTGGCTCACTCGACCGCGGCGTGTTACCTCATGCGATCAGAACTGTTACCATTCATTACATTACACTGGATATATCGGTTATTAATAACGGATATGAGGCACGCTGGACCGAAGTTCTACACCGGCAGTGGCATAATGAGGGCCAAGGAAGCCCAAATCTAACTTGGCCGATGATGGAATACACGATCGATACTTACACATAATATATCTTGGCTCATGTTGGCCACTGTTGATCGCTCGGTATAAGCAATATGGTTAAAAAAGGCCTTGTCTAAGCACTCAGCTTATATCAAGATTACTTATATGGTCCAGCTCTGACCATTTTTTACCGACAGGCTAAGAAGAAATAGAAGTTTCCCATGGTGTTTCATTACCAATGGAAGCTAATTCAATACCTCATTGATAAATAAATCGATTCAAAGGTCAAAGTGCATTTGGTGACCGTTACGTCTGAAATACATGGGGGCCACATGAATCATTCAAAAATATCATGAGATGAAAGTTGCAATAAACATTATATACGCACATGACATGAAAGTTATAAAGAGAAAAGAAAGTGTTTATTAACATTAGCAGTAATTTTCCACTATATCTAACCATGAGTGTGAACGCTGCAGCATGTCGCGAGCTGGCGGGGCCCGGGGGGAACGACCGAGGTCGCCGTCGTTTCGGCGATTCCATGACGTCGCCTAAACTTCCCTTTCACTTTCTGGCAGATTACTTGATCGCCATCGCCACTCTGAGCTTCTAATATTAGTGCTCGATGTGTTTACCGACGCGACGCCACCGCCGACGTTTTCGTTAACAGCAAGTCGATGGAAACTTACAAAGCTCTACATTTACCTAGACGGACGACAATAAAAATTGTCTACCGTCACAGTCATGATGTGCTGTTGACCTGATACCTCTAAGCTTTATTTATTACTTTACAGTTTATTATCTACCATATCGGTACCGATGTCAGTTTACGCTTATGCAGCTAGTGACAAACGCTGACGTTGCACATTCTCTACACCACGATTGTAATATACCTAAGTACATAATTATAATCGACATTTATCCAGCTACATATTTAAAAAAACGTAGGTATGATTAAAAAACATTTTATTTTTATTTATTTACTTTCTTATGTAGAAATGCACCTAACAACAGTGTCACTAATGTAGGCCAAATTTTGGATGTGAACTGTGAATGTCAACGACATCCACTGCCTCAAGGTTAAGCATTAGCATACCTAATGGCCACAAGAAGCGGCTCGCTGTTGCAAGTCAGTGTCGACACGCGGCTGTTTATAGATCGACACTTTATCATAATATTTGCCAATGCTATTTTGATCATTGCAATGTTTAAGAGGTTAACAACCTGGCTATAGGTATAAGTATTTTTATTGTTTCTTCATATAAATTATTTATTAATAGGTACATATTTGCAACTTCTGGCACCTGTAGCTGCAGCTTTCGCAGCTATAATACCAAGATGTTAGACTAAAACAATGGGCAAGAGCATTCAGAAAGACCATTCTGCAGCCTCAAACCCTCGTGGGCCGGACGTCTGTATCAAAGTACCAGGACCTCAGAAACTGCACGGTGGTAGGTATACCAACCTGCATGAGTCGGAACATCTGGCCGGCCTCCGCGCCGCGCGGGCTCAGGTCGAAGCTGCCCACGCAGTAGCCCAGCCCCCGCGCCACGCAGCCGCGGTACTCATCCAGGGCGAACAGCTTCGGCATCGTGTAGTACTCCGCATCTGCAGGGGAGACCAGGTTAGAGGAGGGCCAGGGGAGCAGGTCATGAAGGAGGATTTACAGGTGTAGCTGCCGCAATGCGGTAAGTAGAAGTACAGGTAGAAGTAGCGGTATTTTATTGACACTGAAGATAAGACACAGGTTAAACCCGACTATATTACCCATTGACCTCGTCTGTCCTCTGAAAATTATAATGAATTCAAGAGCATTTTTTACTCTTCGAGCGTATTTTTGCAGACGACTTTAATGACTAAAATTTAATTAGGATATCAAATCATAATAAAAAGTCGGTACGCACCGAAGCGAAGCCAGGAAATTGAGATAAGCACATTATTATGATTTTGTGATAAACTGAAATATTACGAATGTGGACCACCAGCTTCCTCATAATTGTCAACTTGTAAATTATCCGAACACTTACTCAGTACTTAGGTATACCGGTTGATACCGGTCAACCACATAAACCTTCTTTTAACTTTGCCGTGGTCGAGTAAAACAAACAACGGCAAAGACTAGACGGCGGCGGCAACCTCAGAAGTAATAGCGTAACCACAATAATTTAAATCTCAGTTTGTATAAAATCATGGTATGTAGGTATACCTATGGACTTTCTCTTCGGATTCTTATGAATAAGGTTAACTATCTATGACTAAAGTTAGTCTAGCTAACTATTTGGTTTTTAATAACAACGACGATGCATTAATGATGCATATCTGAAAATAAATAATTATTATTATTAATAATATTAATGCACAATCTTAATAATGTTTACAGCCCACATACGATTCGGAGTTGTAGCCACTACAATAATAATTCATATACCTAGGTAATCAAGCCATTGGCATACCATTTTATTACAAAGAACTACGAAACTCTATACATCTAAGGTTCCAAGTTTGATACTAAGAACTAAACATGGTCTGCTTGCCTTTTGCTCGACTGTACCTAGTTGCAAAGCTTAGAATGGGGGTAACGCCTCTGCTATGTTTCCTGGTGACCACCCAGTAGTAGGTAACTAATGTTGAAAGTGAAAGCTTATTTACCACGTGCCATACTAGTCGCTATTGCAATAGCAGGGTGTAAATTAATATAATTTGACATGAGTGCTCACGACTTGAGAGAGATCCGGCCGCAAGACGGACTTTTTCGTGTGGATCAATCTTTGGACAATAGATACTTAAACAAACCCTCGCTACCTGGTGCTAAATTAGCACTACTAATCACACTTACTACTAAAACGCTACCACTACCTACATGTCATAAATAAAATTCCCATCTTAGGCCATTCCCAAGGAGATCCTCACCTCATCTCACCACACGTCATAGCCCAGACACATAACCAGCCAACCCGCCGGCCAGCCTCTGCTCCAGTGTTAGGACGGACGGAAGTGGCCCTGGCTCTATTACCTATGTAGCTAGAAAGGACCTGCTGTAGTACCTACAGTCTCATGTCGAGTACTGTTTGCTATGATGTAAATACCGCCTTCGCTCGTCTGCACGCACGCACGTGTCATCGTCATAATTATCATAATTTCGATAAACAACTAAATTGTAGTATTCTGTTGCAAGTGTGTCTGTTTCGACATGTTGCCGCGAGTGCAAGGAACCGTCAAGATGGTGAACACTTTCGTTACGTTTAGCAAACATATGCAATGAAGACGTTTAGGTACTTGGTACATTAATCTACCTTACGGATTCTAATCAAAACCGACTAAACTTAAATTAAAAACTATGAATCTCTTAAATTATCAAAAATATATTATGAAGCGGTATGAATTAATAGCATGTAATAATTAGGTTCCTTTGTACATTATGCGGTGAGGAAAAATCTGTTCACAGATCTCTAGCTGGATTCAGGGTTGTCCAGAGAATAGTGGCTCTTATCTACTATCTCTTAGTGTTGGAATGTACATTCCTATTTATTTTAATAAGTACCATAGGTACTATAGTATAGTAGATCGCGACCAAAATAATACGAAATAAAACTAATTTATGGCAACTTACTATAAATATGGACCCCTGATTTTGCTATATCTTTTACGGATAAAGACAACGGAGAAGATTTTACAGTGGGTAAATTATTTTAATCTTCAGTACCATACATAGGAATAATTTTAAACTATGAGAATAATTAGAAAATATCCCTTTTCGGCATTTAATTTTTTTGTATAGGCACTAAAATGTTAAAAACAATAACAACCCTGTTTCTTCATACATTAGAGTTCAACGCGTTCCAAGTTCTTCCCAATACTTATCCTTTACGAGTACAACCGTTTCAGATCCTTTCACTGAAGCAACACATCCAACGACATCGCGTCCACTTGTTTCATTATCACAACACATCATCATCATCACCATATTGTGATACCTTCCACCAGGATATCAACAATCACTAGAGAGCACTTAGGTAATTAAATTATTAGCGGAAAATAGAGCATCTTCCTGCAGGAAAAGTACTAGGAGTACAGATGATGAAGGAGGTTACCGGAGATGTGGAAGCCGAAGTCATCATCTTGTGCGGCGGCGGCGGCGAGTGCTGCAAGCAGCAGCGTGAGCGCGCGGGCCATGGCGGGAGCGGACTGCAGGCCGCCGATCAGCGCCCGCCGTGGCTGCAGTGGCCAGGGAGGGGACTCCACAACACACACGGGGAGCCAGGCATAGCCACCGATAGATGTGTAAGTAAATGCGGCTCGCGCGATAATAAGTTATTTTGAGTCGGTGTTATAAATTAATTAGGACAAGAATAAATGTTATGAGACGTCATGTTTAGCTATGAACTAAATTTGCATAATAAATGAACAATCTAAAATAAAGTTACAGGTGTTGCAGTAATGCTACAGTAAGCCAAAAGGAGGTCATGTCATGCTATAGCGCATCATACTAAATAGTGTTTGCTCTACATTTTATAAATTTTCGCGGAAAAGTTTGGCTTGGCAGCAACTTTGTCTGCACGTGACTTTCTATTTAGTAAGGGGAGTAGATATGTATTAGGTAGGTACTTAACCTTTGTACCCGCTGGCATGCCTGAGGCCAGTAGCCTACCACCTAACCACTAACTAAATAACTAAATAATTTGTTTATAAAATAAAATATAGCGGCAGTCTGAGGGACTACAAGCTGTATTTTCCCTGGTAAGAGTGAGGCGTCCCCGCAGGCTTCATTGGTCTTTACGAATAACTACCAACGTATCAGTGGGAAAATCTAAAGCGAGGCTTACAATCAAAATTATACGAAGTCTACTTTTGCATTTTTTCGCGACAGTGTAAAACTCGCGTTTTCCTTCTTATCACCACCACTGGCCATCGCCATTGGATGGTGCTTCCCTCCCTTCCATTCCATAATAACATTGTTCTTTGGTTGGGTCCCCCACTAATGAAAATTGAAATCCTTCCACCTTCCTTTCGAACGTTTAAAAAAGTTACTTAAGTGCTTACTTCTATATTTTGTAATTTGTCTATGATAAATTATATGTAAAAAAATAGTGATGGGGCATTATAATTTTATTATTGTTCATATTATAATTACTTAAATAGTTACTATGTACCACCATTGATTATGTTATTTTTTGCTGTAAGTATGTATAAAAAAAAGTTAGCTTTCTAAATAAGTACTTATATTTTAATATACACAATTACCTAGTTACTTAGTAAGTAGGGCATCAAAATCTAAATTCCGTATTTTAGACTTTTTAGAGTATGGAAAATAGCAGATACATATTATTCGTAGATTTTCCTTTTTTAACCGACTTCAAAAAAAGGAGGAGGTTCTCAATTCGTCGGGATCTTTTTTTTTCAATCAAAACACTCTACACAACAAAGTGTATTAATGTTTAGTGGTAGGAGGCCAGTGTCGTCACAGTATTTCAACTATATTATTATAACATTGTCATTTCTTATTTTAAATGGAAACTCAAAAAACAGGTGTTTCATATTTTTATATTCCTTACAAAGTGACCAAAAAATTAAATTTAGGAAACTCTAGTCTATTTGACTTTGACCTCAGTTTTAAATTGCTACCATAAAGATAGTAATATTTCTTCCAAACAGCGAACTATAAATAATTCTTATAATTTTCATATAGTTTCGTTTTGATGAATAAAAGTGACATAAGTGACATCTGTTAACAAGCTCCAAAACCTTGTGCGTAAATGGGAAATAAGAGGGTAATGATAGTTAAGTGAATTTATGAAAGATGGCGCTACAGTCGCATCTTCAGCTGTCACGCCATCACTGGTGGGGACCTTCAAATGACCTTTGTTCGTGTCCTCTGCTTAGTTTGACAGTAGTTGTACTGCGAGACGGTTCGGGAGTGTCAGTATTTTACAGAATCATTCCTTTTTTATATAAAGTAAGTCCTTTTTATTATTTCTATTAGTAAGCATGCAATTTTTAAGGATATTAAGTAACTGAACATTTTAATATGTTTGACTAGCTCTCAGTTTTCTTGTGTATTTTTGAAATTCAATTTAATATTCATTTAAATCGCATAATCAACAACATTTCACATACCATGTACAATAGGGCTTATATTTAAAGATATTAAAACCGGCTTTATTTCTTTTCTGGTGTTCCCTTAAAGTGTCACTTTCCAAAAGTGTATTTATTTTCTCAATATTACATCATGGGGTGTTAATAAGGATTAGAATATAATTTAAAGCTATCTAACTGGAATCTTATTAGACTTTCAAGGTAGGTAGGTACCTATAATTCAAAAAATAATTATAATACTGATGTCTTTCAGTAGTTAGTTACTTATTTTCTGAACAAGATGCCATTTATATGTAGGTACTAAATTAATTCTAACCTCAATAATCTTCGATATTGATCATTCAATACATTTTTAAAAGGAATACCTTCGAATAACATTTTAAAACACATACATTATTGTGTTTTCGTAACCTTTTATAATATATTTTGTCTAGAATTGGAGCATTGACTTCAACTACGTTGTCCGGTGACCTTTCAAGGTCATCGATATAAACAAAATAATCCTAATATCCTACAACTTGTTAAATAACTTTGTCGTTTATATTATTATTAAATATTTGAATTTAACTCTGCAGACTGATTTTTAGCTCCTAACAAAAAAGGGGAAAAACTTGATAGCAATCGATTATTATACGATTTATATGGTGCTCCATCACTATTTTGGAAAAACTATAAATTTGACAATTAATGACAGTGACATTTCTAATTTCAAAATCAAAACAAAAGCTGTAAAATAAACTCTAGCTGGTTTTGAAAACTCTGTTTTGGTGAGTTTTTCCCAAAAAAATAAAGAAATGTAGATTCAAATAACATAAAATCATGCCAACATAGTTTAGATTTAATAATTCCAAAATTAACAAGTGATACAAAATGGGGGCTAAAAAAAAGAAGAAGGGAAAGAAGAAGAAGGGTCCCCCGGAGTCAGGATGGATGCCCGGCTTCGGCACCAAGGGTAATCTCCGCATCAGCTTATCCATCTACTCATAGGCATCAATTACTTAGGTAGTCACCTGATTTTGTATGATGAATCCTATGATCGTCAGATGAATAGGTCTGGTCTGGGTCTTATTTTCTGGCTCGTTTTACTCAGTTCTCGAGAGTTGGTTTAAGATGTGTCTCCTAATATGGATGTGTCCTCTGCACTTCAAGGTCGATCAATAAAATTTGTCTCCTCAGTCCCCCAGACAAAGTTAATGGGGGTCAACAAAACACTTGGGTGCCCCGCCAAAAGCAATGAAACTAAAATAGATTAATTTACTTTCCTTGTATATTCTAGCTACCTGATAGAAAGTACCTAATATATTTTTGAATTAGTTAGGTGCAGTGACCGGCCTTGTTATTCAATTTACATCCTCAAATAGAGCATGGCATTTTACATTATTAACAATTGAAGTGGCACCTATTCTTCAACATACCATTTAGGTAATTGCATTCTACTTACACTGTTCAGTTCCTGAACAATTTCTTGTAGTTGTTAGGTTTACTTTATATCTATATTCTATGGAATCAGCTTTGGAGAAGGTGAAGTGGTGTAAGACATGTTCCAAAACAATTCATTATCAGCCAACAATCATCCACTACATCCTAAACACATATTTTTATAGGTGGTAGGAATTTTGGGAAATTAAAATGAACTTGACTTGAACTTTGTGATGTGACCTTCTATCACTACAAGGTCAAAGATAGTATAAACTACTTCAAGATCAAGAGAAGTCATCTTACTTTCACCTCTTGGGGATTATTTTAATAGTGATATAAATTAATTTGAGCTCTCAATATTTTTAAATGCTTTTATGTAAACAATTGTATTTGTCACCACAATCTAAAGCTTACAGCTTTCTATTGTTGCTGTGTTTGTGTTGAACCCACTCCATATCTACTCTGGAGACAATGACATATTTATAATCTTCAAATTTAGCAGCAATTTAATAGGTTTTTCTAGACAGTACAGTCTACCTTTTCCACTTTAGGTTCCTATTACAGCACATAAATGTACAAAGGCATTACCAATATAGTGCCTTATTGCTATTGCCATGACACATAACTAACATCTGCCGTTGTTGTTGCAGCCACAATGACGACCTACTTCCAGTACCCCGCCCCCGAGCTGCAGGAGGAGCTCAAGAAGATCGCCAACGCCATTGTGGCGCCCGGCAAGGGCATCCTCGCTGCTGACGAGTCCACCGGTGAGGGGTGCTTGCTTTACTGTTACTCACTCATGATAATGAGTCATTGATGATATAGTTTACCTACAATGGAAAAAAATAATAAACACTATCCAGAAACTGCTCAAAGCATTTTCCAGTTTTCTGGTAAAACAGATGATCTAATGGATAATTTGTTAGTGGCAGTCTTCTCACTGCAAAGTATGAAAATATATACCTCCAAGTTTGTCCAGATTTCTAGAGTTTGCCTAAATAATGAGCCACTGCTATACCAACCAAGCTTTTAAAGCAAGTAGTGAATAATGTGTGTTGTCTACAGGCACAATGGGCAAGCGGCTGCAGGACATCGGCGTGGAGAACTCGGAGGAGAACCGCCGCCAGTACCGCCAGCTGCTGTTCAGCTCTGACGCTGTGAGTCTACACTTCTTCATGTGCAATCATCATTCTTATTTGTATTCAGTATTGAGCTTGAGTATGATTTATAGGGTTTCTACACATGTGGCCAACACCTTAAAATCGGCTTCGAAAAGCCAAATTAAGTAATTGCTTACATTGTAAAGTCAATTTGCATAATTAATATTTTATTATCAACTGTATAATTTTACGGAATAACGTAGGTTTGGTTGGGGTACACAGCAACAACTAGAGGCATTGTACTGTACAAGTCCAGTCTAGTTGCTTAGCAATCTTGACCCCTTCCAAGGTGCGCCAGATAAGAACTTACTTTGTCTATAAAATATTGCAAATTCATAAGTATGCTGTACCGTTTTGGATTAACTGGCTTTTAACTTAAGCCTTATTTAGCAACAACATAAGTCGATTCTGACCAGATTCGAGCCAGTATGTTTATTGATAGCCTTATTATTACTCCAGTAAAAAGCTCACCATGGAATATTTAATCTGTGGTTATGGCGCTCTGGAATGGAACCTTCCCATCATAGGTACGGTGGCCTGCGCCTAAAAGTATACAGGCGGAGTTTTTAAAACAGCAATCCCTGATGATGAAGGGACCAGCTACATCTGTTATAAATCCGGGAACGTGTTCTGTGTGGTGGGTAGCAGTGGTGTTTATGTGGATGTGCTTGAGCAGCATGTGAGCTTGAGATCGCTATTTTAAAGACTCCGCCTGTATACTTTTAGGCGCAGGCCACCGTACATGTCTAACTGTCTAACTCCCCACAGGTGCTGTCGGAGAACATCTCTGGCGTGATCCTGTTCCACGAGACGCTGTACCAGAAGGCGGACGACGGCGCGCCGCTGGTGTCGCTGCTGGAGAAGCGCGGCATCATCCCCGGCATCAAGGTGGACACGGGCGTCGTGCCGCTCATGGGCTCCGAGGACGAGTGCACCACGCAGGGTATGAAGTTATGAACATTAGACGCTGTACCACAACGACGGCGCGCCGCTGGTGGCGCTGCTGGAGAAGCGCGGCATCATCCCCATTTGCACTTAGGCCCGGTTTCTCACTCAAGTAAACATACCTAAGGGTGAATTTAGCTACTGGGTACAACTCAACGAGATTTTAGCTAATCACTGCGCTGCATTATGGACTGAAGTGCTGGTTTAGACAATCTATGGATTACTGAATTATTTAGAAATGGCTACTAGTTAGGTATAGGGACTGCTGTATTACCGAAGCCAAAAAAAGCACATTACCGAGGTCAAAAGTGCCGGTGGCTAATAGGAGAAAGTGCAGGACTGGAGGATGAGTGGACTTGCAGCCCTCTGTATCTCTCGGGTATCCTTAAAAAAATATTGCATAAGATTGCCACAAAATGTATCAGCTGCTTCGAGTAAGGTTGTTTGATACGGACGGGTCGGGACACCTCAATATCAAGAACAATATCAAGACCACATCCACTCTTATCACAAACCAGTTTTATTGTGCCCTGCTATACAGCAATATTATTAATATGCCTACTGAAATGATATTAAATGCTAAAATACTAGTTTTTTGCTACAACTTGAATCAGATTAACCTATAGATTGATATTGAATTGGATTGGTAGGTTTTATTAAAACAATACGCATAAATAGTGCTTATTTGGTCACAATAAGGTTGGTTGATGCAGATGTATGAATGTGTTGCTTGAGACCTTTCAACCTTCGGTACAAAGTCAAGTGGGCTCGACTTGTTTATCAAAAGCGATAACAGTTCCAAGCGACCGAAACTTCCAAACTGCCTATGCCCTGTGTATACTTAATGACTGATAAACAGAATAATGTTTACTTTTGCCCATCTGATATTGATAATTAGGTATATTTTCTCTGTCAATTGTTAAGTTTGTTTGCTATATTATAGTACAATGTCGATAACTTTTTATCTGGTATTAAAGTATAATACATAATAAAATTATCTGTATAGGTATATTTTTAGACAGTATGTTTTTTCTTTAGATATTTAGTATGATGCAACATGAAAGCAACTATGTATAAAATGAATGGATGCTAACAGGAAAATGTTGTTACGTTACTCGCAGTATGGCATGAATCGATCCACTCTGTATGTATTTACAATTACTTTTATATCTTAACTTGAGATTTTACCCAAAACAAAGGTGCTATTTTATCTTAAAATTATTCTTAACTAAGCCGTAAGCTTAGCTTCGACATAATAAACCCGTGGGAATTTAAGGATAAAACTTAACTTATTTATTGATCCAGGATGCCAGCCTCTTTATCAAATTTGATTAAAACCTTCCATACCTACAGACGGTTGTACCTAAATAATTATAATTAAACCATGACCTATTCCCTTTTCCCCAGGTCTGGACGGCCTGGCGGAGCGGTGCGCGCAGTACAAGAAGGACGGGTGCCACTTCGCCAAGTGGCGCTGCGTTCTGAAGATCGGGCGCAACACGCCGTCGTACCAGGCCATCATGGAGAACGCGAACGTGCTCGCGCGCTACGCCTCTATCTGCCAGAGCCAGAGGATTGTACCCATCGTGGAGCCCGAGGTGCTGCCTGACGGTATGTCTATAGCTCTGTATGGATTATGTTGTCCTGGTACTGTTACTTACAGCCTGAGTCAGGAAATTGTAGCCATCGTCCAGACCGAGGTTCTGCCTGACGGTATGTGAAGCTCTGTTGTCCTGGTACTGTTACTTACAGTCTGAGGCAGGGGATTGTGTAGCCATCGTCGTAACCGAGGTACTGCCGGAGGCTTTTTGAGCTCTGTGTAGGCTATGTTGACCTGGTACTTTATATTGAGAATGTGGACTCCAGAGCCAGCGGATTGTCCCCATCATCAAGACAGAGCTTGCTGCCTGACAGTTTGTGAAGCTCTGAATAGACTATGTTGTCCTGGTACTTTCTGTGTAAGTTACAACACGTGTTTCGGACGAAAAGCTCTCTTAGATGGAAGTTTTGTCCTCTTTAGATGTTGTCCCACGTAATGGGGACTACCGTTTTTTTGCTCACCAGTTGGCGCCACTGTCGCTGAGGTCAAGAGGTACCATAGCTGTCAAACTTATCAAAGGCGACTGTATCAAATTGGCGCGAAATAAAGTTTTAAAATTTTGAATCTTATAAGCTTATTAATTATAAAATAACTATCATCACATCGAGTTACTATGCCGCAATGTAGTGTAGATCCGTTATGTTTGGAAAGAAAAGGAGGACTTATGTTAACAAGTGATAAAACTGTTCTAAAACAGTGGCATGTGAAATAATTATTATCCGACAATCTCTTGTTTGTGAAAATCATTATAACCAATTTCAGAAAGAACATAATGTAAATAAGGATTAGGCATTTAATAAATACAATAAAAATAAAAGAATTACACACTGATTTAACTTTTATTTATCCTTTCCGTTTAAACACACTGCTATACAAAAAATATAACACATTAGTAATCCACACAATGAATGCTGGTTGAGTTGTTAGTTGAAACTAAATAATGGTAGTATAGTATACAAGGCCCCTGTTTCACAATGTCTGGTTAGGCGCTACCTGTCGGATAAAATACATGCTGTCACTGTCTAAAAAATAATAACAGAGAGTGACAGCATGTATTTTATCCGTCAGGTAGCCACTAACCAGACATTGTGAAACAGACCCTAAGTATTATATTATTTGTGGGGGTGTCAGTACCTGCACCTGGCTCACTCGAATGGAGCCTTTGTGCATATCGCCTTAAGGTCTAAACTCCACTCCTGAGCTTGGACCATTTCCTACCACGCTGGTCCTCTGCAGGTTGGTGGGTTCGAAAATCTAGATGTGCAGGTTTTATCACGATGTTTTAACTAACCGTAAGAGCGATGGTATACATTGTACATAAATTCCAAAGTACTCATTGGTGATAATATCTAGATCTGGAGTTTAATTTTTAGTGTTCACACTGCTATACAAAGTTTCTGAAGGCCACTCAACAGTACACTGAATCATTTTGTTGTATGATGCTGTCCTCTACGTTTCCAACCAAGTTACTGTTACGGTCATAGTCTTGGTATCTGTTAAAAGAAAAAACATAGCTGTTACCTAAGCAAACAAGCATACACTTCGTAAAAAATAAGTTTGTAAACAGTAAACAAACTAACCTCGAAATTAGCTGCTCTTTGAGACTGCTTATTTTTGCGCCTCTTTTCCTTAATTATTCAGCTTTCAACGACAAATAATCCATATTTGCGATAATTTCGCAAAAAGAGATCACTTTTCAACAGGGAAATGAACGAAAATATAATTTATCACGAAGCCCGCCAAACAAATTATATGAAAAGTAAAATGTCACTTGACCTCAGTGCACATCAGCGCCCCTAGCGGCAAATTCACACGCGTTAGCCCCCATTTGAATGCAATGACTAACTAAATGTGTTTCCCGTGTTCCAGGCGAGCACGACCTGGACCGCGCGCAGAAGGTGACGGAGGCGGTGCTGGCGGCCGTGTACAAGGCGCTCAGCGACCACCACGTCTACCTCGAGGGCACGCTGCTCAAGCCCAACATGGTGAGTGTGCTGTCTAGATGTCTACTGCTGGACATGGGCCTCTTTCTTGGAGCGCCATAACATTCGGTCTTCGGCCTTTCTCAGTCGTTTCTACCTCACTACGGGCTACCCATATGTCCTGTAATGTATTAAGATCTTCCCATGTTCGATGTTCTTCTATAGTAGCTTTGACGCAGTCCTACTGCTATCGCAACGCATTATGAAAGGCCGAAGCATAGGTACTCGCATGTAGCTGTGTAGTTCATTATAAAAATACATTGGGCTTTTGCGCTACGCCCCGTCATAGTGTGCGTTTCTAGCGTCCTTTATTGATCGTTCATGCGAAGATGGTTGCCTTTTCTATGAACTCTGCAGCCACTATGTATGTGTCACTAACTCGTGTCCGTGTCTCCCGCAGGTGACGGCCGGCCAGGGCTGCAAGGTGCCCTACACGCCGGTGGACGTGGCGCGCGCCACGCTCACCGCGCTCCTGCGCACCGTGCCCGCCGCCGTGCCCGGTAACTACACACACTTACACATGCACTAGCAGCAGTAGCTGCAACACCAGCCATGTCTTATTTAGCAGAAGTAGCTGCAAGCCGTGGCCTGAAAACAACTTCCGATATCCAATTAGAACTGCACTCCACAAATGCGGGGACGTAACGAGTGGAGAGTTTTTTAAAACTCGCAGAAAACAAGCCTATTGATATGTGCAAAATTATTTACGCTTTTCATGTTTCTATCTACGATCAGCTGCACAAGTAGCTATACACTTCTGTACCTTGTCAAACACTGACGAACCGTCAATGTTTCAATAAATAAGCGGTTGCAGATTGATAAGGTACAAAACTGTATAGCTACTTATGCAGCTACATACATAGTTGTTTCGTCACAATAGTGCAATTCTTTCCTGTTGTATTTCAACCACTGCTACATTCCCCCATCTAATCCCCCACCTCACCTCCACTCCAGGCATCACCTTCCTATCCGGCGGTCAGTCTGAAGAGGACGCCTCGGTCCACTTGAACGCTATCAACGCGGTGGAGGGCATGAAGCGGCCGTGGGCACTGACGTTCAGCTACGGGCGCGCGCTGCAGGCCAGCGTGCTGCGCGCCTGGGCCGGCAAGAAGGAGAACATAGGGGCTGCTCAGCAGGAGCTCATTAAGAGGGCCAAGGTAAGACGCCGGGTCCAATCCCGCCGCTGACATATGGGGAAGTTTCGCACATGGCTATCTGAAACCAAACTGGCGGGGCCTGTGATATGGGTATGAGACAGCTGATACACAGGCTGATCAAGAGAGCTAGGTATACATACAGAGGGGAGGGTAATCAGGACTGATTGAACGGGACTAGATTCACCGTAAAGCTATCAGTCGCTGGACGTACAGTTGATACTTCATTCGGGGAGGCTCCTTTGGTGATAACGATTCTTTGGTTACCAACACGACACCCGGGCTTGGATCCCAGGTGAAAACTTGGAAGAATAATTAATCTGTAGTTTCTAAGTTTGGCAAATAGATGGAATAGAGAATTGTTTTACATAGGTACTGTGCTGCATTAATCTCTATGATAATATTTTTTTACAAAACTCATTGAGATTTGACTCGATAGCTGAAAAATCCGACCAAAACATCCGAAAACTGGAGTAAGTAACTATTCTTATCCTCAATGCAGGATTTGAGATGCAATAAATCCTAGACAGAACTAGGTAGTCAGAAACCTGTAAGAACTACTTTTCACTTGTAGCTTGTACCTATTAGCACATGCTACTCGTAAGTGTTTAGAGTATTATATTGCTTTTTGATACTAGTCTCGTGCAAATATGACTTGGAAACCAATTGAGATTATCAGTTACAATACCAATAAATAAATTATATTGTAATAACTTAAACCATAAAGATAAATTGCATGTTTATAAAAAGGCATTATTGTTATCCAAGTCATATGCGCATTTTAGTTGCATTTGTGTTGTCTTTCATTATTTTCATAAACTGTTCATAAAGTCATGGTAAAACTAAAATAAATTACAGCGCCATCTAGTTACTCTAAACTCTGAAAAATATTATTATTGATTAATATTATTTTCACAAAGCAGTTTTTATGAACGGTTTTCCGAAGCATGTCCTTACTAAAGTACCTTTCTTTTGCCTTTATTTCAATCATTATGGTTCAAATCGCGTTCAATAACTAACCATGCCTATACTAAAGAGCAATAAATTTCTACGAGGGAGGTAAGTGAAACATAGTAAGGACATACTTAGTATAAATTAGTGTTGTCGCCTGTAGTGAGCGTAGTAACTAATGAACTGTTTCCATTCCCACACGCTCGGCGTTCCTTAACAACGTGATCGTCGCGCCGGCACCTGCAACCAAACTTCGACCTAACACCATCACCCTACAACCTAATCTACATCGCACCGGCACCACACTTTATGTTATTTTTCTAAATTTAATCTGGGAATCCTTACAACTAACCGCATCGGCTACTTATACGATGTTATTTGTCTAAATTTAAACTTGGAATGATGGCTGCCAATTTTCAAAATGGCGCTGACAACAGGCGAATTCTCAGGCGAGCCTCGGCAAGTACGTGGCGGGCTCCGCGCCCTCGCTCGCCGGCTCCAAGTCCAACTTCATCAAGGCACACGCTTACTAAAGAGTTAAAATTATAAATGAACCTCCATGGTTTCAAGAGCTGAAATATTTAAAATCTTGTATGTGCTATCGAAGAATGACGATTACTGCTTGGATATAAGTCTGTTATTTGATTGAGTAATTTATTTATAAGCTTTTATTGCACTTTTTATAAAACTCTAAACGTTTATTAGTTTAGCAACATTTAGTTCTTCATCGTATTATTAACTTGTGCCATTCTTTAACTTCATTCAGAACTATCATTAGGTACTTTTGTAGTGTAAAACAAGACATATTTTTCATTTGTCTAACAATACCTTTACCACTTTTTTAGTTTCTAGTCAACCAAAAGATGGTTACAAAATGAAAAATATATCTCCAGTGTCTGCCTAGTCCATGTTGCATGATATTCAAAATTTCTTCCTCCACCAGACAAATAGTAATATTATGAATGGTTTTGTCGTGGAAGAAAATAATAGTAGAGAAGTATTCCTTCACTAGGCTATGCTGTGTTTAATTAGTTTGGCATGTGAGTACATTATGCAGTAGCAGCTCGGTCCAAGGTTCCTCCGGCCAACACGAACATCACATAAATAGACAGATTGATCAAGTTATGTTTAATTATCTGTAATTAAATGTTAGTATAAAAGATTGGGTGGCCCCTTGGACCGCGTCGCACTAACCCCATATTATCTAATATTCTGTTCTGCGATACGATGATAGAACAACCAAATCATGTTTTATTTTTATTGGCAAATTATACAAAGACAAAATTATATTTACTTATTATCTTATATTATGGTTATCTGTATATCAGAATGAATTTTGAATAAAAGTTTTATTAAAGTGTCGTATCGTTTTTTCCATCAATAACGCTTCATCTACCACCATATTAATTAAATGTTAATTGGCGCCCTGTGTTGTGTTTGTCACATCTGTTTTTCTATTTCCTTCCCTGTAAACCCCATAACCTTTCCCTTTCTCATGCATTTCCGCACTTTGTGCCTAGTTGATACATGGATGTTACAAGTTTGTGGCTATTTATGAAGCTGAATGGATGTGCAGTGCCAGCCCAACGGTTGGTATATGTCGTCATTCATTTCATAAACATAACGACGTTTATCACCGATCCAGTATTTACAGCTTATTGGTATATGTTTTCGAGATATATTAATAGATACATATGCAATGTAGCCATACAAGTAATGTGTAGTGTAGTAGGTATACTTGAACAAATAATGTACCTAAGTAGAAAGCCCATCATACTCATTAGTAAAACCATCTTCCACATGGCTACAGCCATGGAGGGGGCAACTACAAACGAGGGTCACGTATGTGTTGTCTATCCCGTCGGCCGTCGGTAAACATGAAGTCGACATAATGAAACAGGAGAATTCCAAGCAATCACAACAATTATAGTCATTATTAGCGCAACAGCAATGCAAAACTTAGGATGTGGTTTAGAGTCCGTCGGTCTTCGCGACGCGGACAGATAGCCGATTCTCAACCACTCTCCTTTTGAGTCTAGTGTCGCTGTGACGACCGACAACCTTCATCCACAAAGTCTTATTGACAAACAAATATTAAACAAACCGCCTGTGGCACGACGCATAGCAAAACAGTGCAGTCTAGTGCATAAGCTATATAACAGTCTGCTAGACACTGACTACGATGATACGTTTACACGGCTCGGCTAGGACGTAGGTATAAATTATAATAATAATATTATACCGTATAATACGAAGAGGACTCCACATCGAGCAGTGGAAACGCCCACTCCGACCCTTGAGCACAGTATCTACGTAGATAACGTGGACGTAACTTTACTCTCTGTTCCATCTATATAAAATATGAGAACATCATCGCACTTTTCAGTAATTACACGATGAATAAGCTCATTTATTTTATATAAGTATTTATTTAATGTCCTGAGTCCTAAAGTCTAGTCTAGAATATTAAAAAAAAACCAAAATGTTATATTCTGATCTGAACCCAGGACCACCGGATCTTTAGTTAATGGCAATATTAACAATGTGTAACATGCTAATTATTTTATTCGCAGGCGAACGGCGAGGCGTCCCTCGGCAAATACGTGGCGGGCTCAGTCATAGGTGCGGGCGCCGGCGCAGATCTATTCGTGTCCAACCACGCCTACTAGACACGCACACAGTAGCACCCTACACCACCATCCTACAGACACACTGCACAGTCGTGCCGGCTTCTGAGAGCAAACATACCCGAACGTTGTACAATGATACAATTTTATAAGCTGTTTGAAAAATGAATCTTTGCTTGTTAAAATTATAAAATGGCGGCGATTTAAATCGGGCGCGTTAATTTAAACTAAACTAAACATCTCAGAAATCGGTACTTTGACATGATCAGTGTTGTAAAGTTTTATCTAAAAGTAAATGTTGTTGTTTGATAAATATTACCTATGACATTGTTGTCGCTTGCTCGAATATTTTGCACATTTAGATAAATATATTGGCGAGCTGTAGCTGCAACGTTTGGATAAGTTTATAAAGTTTCGCGTAGGTAAATGAAACTTTACGTGAAATTTTGAAGATTATTTATCTAGAGTCATAAATATCATTATTAAAACATTTAGAATGTATATTCATTATTTAATAGTTTTAAAATCTGTATTTTGGAGTAGACTTATTTAATATTATTTTAAGTAAAATTGGAGATTAACCTTATCTAAGTAATTGTTGCCTATTTCATGGGATAGCATAATTTTATATATAGAAACGTTAGATAATTTTATATGATTTTATTTGAGTTTTCATTTTACTTTTTGTAACTAAGCAAAAAATATATTACATGTACAATATAAAGTGGTATTAGTAAAATGTAGCGTTGTTTTATTTAGAATACCATAATTAATACCTTCTTAGCATTTATTGATCCAACGATTGATCGACGAGACCATCAGCCGGTAACATGATGAGGTAGGCTGGAGTATAGAGACCTCCACTCCACTTGTCCTGTAGGTAGGTGGTCACGCGTGTCTACTCTTGATGAAATAGCTGACATTAGTGTCTCCATCTGCAGGGCGTAAGAAAAAAAAGAAACGAAAGAAAAGCTGAGGGCAGGCCCGAGGGTGCTGACCGGGGCCCTGGGTCCGCCAGAACCAGAACTCCATAGTAGAACCTACTAATATGCACACTGTGATTCAAGTCTGATCTGTGATTTTCTTATCCTGGACCGTATGGTCAAAATATTATCAAACGAAGTTTTGTGTAAGAGGAGAATAAAGTTCTCATATTTTATTATTTTGGTTTTTATTTCGCATGGATTAATTCACACTATCGGGCCTACCCTCTTGTTATAAAACTGTATAGGTAGGTAAGTTTAGCTTAGTTACAATCCCTATAATTATGATCTATGGCCGCCTACAATCTTACATGACGTTGGGTCCTATACTTACATATTAGGGCCTATACCTACGCCACTGCTCATAATATAGGTAAGTACTTAAGTATTATTATGAATGGGATAATATCTACAGTTAACTTAACTCAGTTTTTTTACTTCATAGGTCTGCCGGTAGCTGAGGGACAGAATAATAAATATGGCTGCAGTTAGCTACTGTTGGAGCTTACTGTTGAACCTGAGACATGAAAAATTCTAAAGGAGTGAGTGTAAGCAATCGACAACCAACCTGTAACATTGTAACACAAGCCAGCAGCTATGCTATGCCTCTATTTCCTTTAGTTGCAGAAAGTCCCTTTCCCAAAACGCTTCAACTTTATGCCACCAAAACTCTAAACACAGATAGAAGTGGGACCTATCCAACAACTACTTGGAAGGTCTTATTACTGGATTTCTATTCCTGCAAGTCCCTTCCGTAGTTAAATGTCACTATTTTCCTCAAACGGAGAGCCTCTTTTTTTCTGCCGCTTGTTGGGCTTTTCTATAGCACTTTCCCGTAGCACTTCGTACCTGGGGTTGTAGATATGTGTAGAGTGCATATAGGGTTCGATACCCTGCAATAGCGATGTCTGCGCCGTACATTCTGAGTTTTATTTAATTAATTTGAAACCCTCTTATCTCCTGTTAGATAGGTACCCTTCAGGTATACGTATACTCCACTTAATTGCTAGTACGGAGACAGAGAGTCAGGTTAATTTCTACGAATATTTACCTCTTGAAGTACCTGAGTAACCTGGGTGTGAGTATACGAATCCTGTTAAATGAGAATACCTATACCTAGTGCATGATGGGTTCAAATGAACTAATGTAGCTTGCCTAAGAAGCGACTGATCGTCTGATTGTCTCTGCTTATTCTGTTTTGGAACGAACTAACTACAGAATACCAAAATGTCCGTAGATTAAATCCACTTCAGTTTCAGCAAAGGGTTATGAATTTCGCTCGCTTGATATCGCCTGTAACTCACGAGATATGTAGTATGAGATGTATGTGATGGTGTTGAGGGAAAATTCCTCCATAAGGACACCGGCACACAGGGCCGGCTCCAGCAGACTGTTTCATTCCGCCCAGTGGAGCAAGCTCCCCATTACTCATGCACTACAGACTACAGTGGTTGTAGTAAGGGGAAATTGACTGTGATCAATATGATCATCGATTATAAACCTATCTAACTAGGTTGTTATTTTATTAATATCATGCTTTTTTTCAGGAACATGAACTGCCGTAAGTTGGCGTGCTTACATACTTGTAAGGTTTTTTGTTGTCAACTCTCTATGTTATTGTAAGACATGTGTCATGTACTTATCGTACTTTTGTGATTGGAAATATAAATAATTATTTGCGATGAAAACGTTTATTTTAGGCTATGTGTTACTCGTCTCTTTGTACCTTGTTTAGTTGATATTAATTTAGGTAAGTAGGTAACTATTATAGACATAAATATATTTATCGGTAGGTAGTGAGTTAAAAAGTGATTGCAAACATACTCTACAGTAGCTGCTGAAAAGCATGACAATGACAACACCCGCCGCATAGACCCTGACACCACGGGCCCTCGCGGCCCCTCCCTATGGGCCCACAGCCCCACAGCCCCCCGCCAGCACGGGCCCACAGGCCCGCTAGTGGCCCTGCCTGTGCTAGAAAAGTTTACGACCGGTCGAAGTAGGCCATCGCGCCAGATTTGAGAAATTGACATATTGTTACAGCAATCTGTAGCCATTGTCCCGCGTGCCCCACATTCGGCATATCGCTTACGTAAATTACCTCTCGGAATTAGGAACTATCAGACTATTTTGGTCAATTGGCGGGGTGAAAAAACTGACCAATACCTAAGGTAGATTGGTTAGTTAAATAGGTAGATTGGTTATAATCTTGTTAGGGCTAAGAGTGTATAGTCGGTCTGTGAGGTCTATGTTAACTGAACTTCCCATGAAGCTTTTAAAATAAACCATCCATCTCTCAACTAATTCAGTTGAGAGATGGATGGTTTTTCATACAAGTGTATATTCCCAGAGAAGTGAACTTTCACGCAAGTACATTATATTATAATTCTGGTAAGTAATGGGACCTTAAAGGGAACGGTTTCTGTAAAAAATCAGCTTGAGGTCGTTTTATTAACTGAGTAAGTACCTATCTATATCCTATGAGACGTGTAGATACACTAGGTTAGGTACTAAAATGTACGGGTACATCCGGATGTAGCAGGATAGTTCAGTGTCCTACAAAGCTCCAAATGCCATAACAATAATAGTAATAATAGTAATATTACAGAAGCAATTTGGAGCAGCTTTTAGGAAAGCAATTGGAGTTAGCTCAGTGGCATATTTTATTAATTGAGTTTATTGTTGAATCATCGACGCAGTGCCTACGCAATCTGGGCCAGCCTGAATAATGAAGACGTTGGAACAAATGGAATGGAGAAGACGTACTTATAAAAGTAAATTTCGCCCATGACATGAGCTATGCTATCGCATGAGGTTTTCATGGCGATGTCTTTCAGGTACCTACTTAACTTATTGTGCAGGGTTTAACGACGTTTAAGTACTGGAATAGGTATTTCAGATTACATAACCATTGCGCAGTAAACGTCAGCAATACCCGTGTCGGTATCGGTAAATTAGTTTTATAAGGAAGGAGAATTGAGTAGGTAGGTAGGTACTATTGTATAATAATTGCATAAGAAATTGAGTCCTGCTCTAGAAGTGGCTAGAAGTTTCCCCACGAGGCTGTAGGTGGCTGACAATGCCCTCAGGGTGCCGTACGCTGGTTCAGCTAATTGTGGCCGGCGCCACGTGGAGGAGTAGGGGGACCAGGAGCACACACACACGAGGAAGTTCAAGGACAAGGAAACCTCTATTATTATTTTAGTTAAATTTGTTTATTTAGTCCCAGCTTCACCATACATACGATTTTTATATCCCTGGAAACAACCAATTTACATTGCAAGATAAATTAATTACTTATATAATGATATCGATTCTGAAGGCGGAAATTTTAAATTTAGAGACGTCAAAACCTTAATTTCTTTGTTTAAAATTCGACTCTATGATTGTTTCCGTAAATGTAATTTTATGCTAGCAATTTTTTTAGTTTGACAACGTTAAAATTAGAATGTCTGCCTTCAGAATCAACATCATTATTATATTATACAGTCATGTCATGTAAAATAGTATCTTATTATTAATTATGAAATGCAAATGATGGTCACCCTACCATCTAGTTCAGTCCACCAGCCAATTTAAGTGAACTTCGTTATTGGACGTGTTCAGTTAGAGATCAATTTACAAGTTTTATTGAGTACTGTCACCACCCAAGTAGATTACTTTTGAGTATCTAAAGATTGAAACTATTAGAACTAAACACCTACGTACCTACCTTCTATCTTACTCAGTTTGTATCAGAACAAAGAAAAGGTGCAGCCAAATAAGAATCAATTAATTAGCTCAAAAACATAATCTCGAGGGCACTCTGATATTGATGTCAGATGCGCGGATTATAATGGCGAATAATTTTTCATTCTTTTCTAAGTTGAGAGGTCGGTGAACGGATCCTGAAACTCCTGAATTCAGCGGTGTCGTGACCGTCGTGAAGCGACTCAGAAGCGATCCTGAAACAAGACGAACACTCATTTTTTCTTGTCCATAGTTGGGCTTAAAATCGGACTATCTACACGTCTCTACCGCAATAGATAGAAAGATACTCAATTTTCAATCTTACTTTTCTTGTTGATTTCTTCTGAACAAAAGTTGTTTTGCATGACAAGTTGTGGCACGGATCGAACTTGCACCACATTATGCTAATCTGAGATTAGACAAGCGATGCCGATGCTTCGCTCGAATAGGGGTTGCTAGTTGCTACCAGTAAAGTGAATAAAAGTGTAATTTATCATTCACTTCAGCGCAGCAGCTACCTTCAGCGGGGTTAATGCCACTTCTGTTACTGAAGTAAGAAGTAAAATTATTAAGACTATCTTATATTATCGTATTTGCTGAAAGTGATGTGTTATGTTAGCCCCTTGGGTACATAATGCTTGTACATTTGTTACGACAGGAGACAGGAATAACGGAATAACCTTTAATTCAGTTACAAGTTACTATGTTTCTTTTTTTGGTTTCTTGTGGAACGGACTTGATATAATTATATTTATATCTTATTCTTATCATATGAAACAAATACCTGTCGGAGATGTCATGATACTAGGTGGTCGATGTCATGGTACTGTCATGATACCTGGTTGTGGCGGATGTCGTGAAACTGTCATGATATCTAGTAGCTGCGAATGTACCACTTTACCGACATCACACCGGAAGGGACGCGAAGTGTGCCGTTGGCGCGCTTTGTCAGAGTCCAACCGTTTACCTTATGAAGACCGGGACGGTGGGTCCCTCACTTTGTGCTGGAGGCAAGCTACCGAGTAGACGTGTTGGGAACTGATCGTGCGTTTCTTGGAAAGTGTGGTATTTGTGAAGTGCTGTACATGTGAAGTGTTAGTTTAGTTGATCTGTGCCGTTAAGTTGATTCCACTTTGATGTTTTGTTAATTGTGATTTTGATTAAATCTTCATTGTGAACTACCGCTGTGTTTTATGTGTCCACCTACTCGTATACCACGTGCCATGTCTGATGATGATGATAACGAACGCTCGGGCCCCCCTCCTGCTTCGTTATCAGAAGTGGGATCCAAGCGAGTAAATGGGATACATAACAGCGGTGAAGACAACGCCTAAAGATGGCGGTTACTTTTCGTAATTCGAAATTGAGGTATGGCAGCCATGAACGAGCCTGCCTCTCGTGTTGGCGTAACCCTGCCGAGGTTCAACCCCGACGTGGTGGAGCTGGACGCGCGCTCGTGGTGCGCCGCGCCGTGTGCCGCGCGCCGCGCCGAGCAGCCGCTGCAGGGCCTGCGGGGAGGAGAGCTCGTGCTCGCTCTTAGCTGAGCACTCCAGGCATTCACTTGGATTTTGCAAGTATCGTTTCATGATATTACTTGGCCCCAGTTTAAAGTGGTGTCAATGGTAGATTTGCTTGTGTGGAAATAACGGCAGCTTCCTTGATTAATTTGCTAATCAGTAAACCTGAGAAGAATGAATGCCTATCTAGCTATGCCAGTCAATTAATCAGTTCCCTAATGAGAAAATTAAATAACATCAGTGTGGAACAAAATTAAATAATGTAGCAGTTTCCATAGTGCTTGCCCACATAGTGCAATTTGACCCCAGGCTTCAACGCCTTGCTTTTACAAATGGAATGCAGTCACGTCATTAGCTTAGACTCGAAGGCTTTTCTTATTTAAAGCGGAAATCATACAGTGTACAAAATAACAGTGAATCCCCAGACCCGAAAAGTGTAAAACTATTCATTCAACATCCTTTAAAGTGTTACAGTTGCAGTGACTTGGGTCATAAGCCATAGGGCAGCCCCGCAAGCGATGAGCAGCGCGCCGGGACCGAGCAGCCAGCAGCCTGCGCACAAGCCTGTTGTGAGGTCCAAGCGTGGCACGTCGAGACACGTGGCTCGTCCCTGCACTGGATGGATACACACGTGCAGCTTGCATCACACTGACCGCAGGACAGCACAATAACCGTGTGAGCATCGTTTTTGATTCTAAGAATTTTGATTCAGATGATTAAATGGAAGTTTCATTGCTAGATAATATTAACGATGTAATTGCTACTGGCAGTAGCTTATGTTTACTCTAGTATAGTGGATTGGTTTCAGTTTCAGCGACTGAGTTCGATTCTCAGTTAGTTGAGCATTATCTAACTCAATTGAGTTTTATGGTGGATAAATAAAACGCCACCGTTAAGTAGAATAATAGGGAGACTGTGTCATATAATCTGCAGGAAGGAGATATCCTAAAGTGTGCTAGTATATTCTGAAAGATTGCAAATATTTCAGATGAAACTAACGATATAGATTTCTGCTATTGATACCCTGGCTTTATTGTTTTTGTAACTCACTTCAATCGCTTTTGCATTACTTACATGGGTAGACAGATATGTCACAGGGATGACAAGTGCAGTCATAGGGATGACTAATGACGATTGAATATCACGGGGATGATATTAATCTAAGAAGAGTCACTGGGATGACAAATGAAGTCACAGGGATGACTGATGACGGTTGAATATCACTGGGATGATATTAATCTTAGTAAAGTCACAGGGCTGACTGATGTTTATTTAATATCACAGGGATGATATTAAACTATGGGTCACAGAGATGATTCGTTATGATTTGTAAGTCACAGGGATGATTTTATTGTGAGCGAAGTGAGGTGCGAATGCATGAAGACAGAATTCAATTCAGATTTTAATTTTAATGGCTTTTAAATAACGTTGTAGTCATAGACTCATAGTACCGCATAGTACTGTCGATGTACCTTCTAGTTTTAACAGAGTTTTAGAAGTTGTTTGGTTAGAAATGCGATAATAGACCATGGAAGATTTGTAATGAGAAACGTAGACTTTTTGGTCAGAATAGGCCGAGTTATAAAGAAAATACTGTGCTGCTTCTTTATTGTTACAGATTAAGTTATCACACGTGGATACAATGTGTGCATGCCAGAATGTCCGAGTCGACGACAGCACATCATGTGGGGACAGAGAACAACTTGTAAAGTGATTTCTCTGTACGAAGTCATCGGGCGAGACATTGGAATACAAGGTTGTATTGTTTTGTTTATTGGTCGATGATTACCCGAATTAGTTTCTAATAAGTTAACTACTTTTTACGATGACTGTGGCTAACTACCACCTATATTCATCATGATGGAGCAGATCATGGATTAATAGTAAACGATAAAATTATCTTGAAAACTTATGAAATTGGAAGTACTTGTGGTAATTAATTGGTTACAATTACAATGGACTATGTGTGATGAGTACGTTTGAGATTTTACAAGGGAAGTTATTTGACTATGCTGTTTCTAAAGTCTGTTTTGTGTTTACCATCACACAAAATACATTGCAATGATAAAAGAGGTGACAGGCTAATAACTTAGTACATTTAACTAGTAAATTAAATGGAGTGTAAAATTGCCACATGAGTGATATCAGATGTTTACTTTATTGGAATTAGGGTAAAACAGACTGAGCGGTTCAAATAAGATTAAGATTTTAAAATTAATGAAACAGATGGTAGAGTTTTTAAAGATTTATTGCAGATATGTTAGTACAAATACAATGAAGAGGTCAGTGGGTTATGTACCAGAGTTGATGTAAATTAATGATCAATGAATTAAGTTGGTGAAACAGAAACATTGTTGAATTTTAAGTAATATTGTATGGGCCGTTCGGTAGGTCAAGTAAACCATGGTTACTGCAGTAGTAGCTATAGTACGTTGTCGCAGCCCGTAGTCGTGGTTGGTTACCCAGATAATGGTTCTATGCGGTGCGGGTGCGGAGTGTGTGGCGTTGATGGACGTCGTGGTGAGCGTGTAGTCGGTGCATGGTGGCCGGTGGTCTAGTAGAGATCAGTGGTGGCTCCATGACTGATGCATAAGACGGATAATGAGGAATCGTAGAGATATGAGCGATGTAAATCGCGGCAGATACTGTTGTAGACAGATGAATACTCAAAGCACTCAAGTCAGTCAAGACAGTCGCGAGATATTGTGGTTTTTGTTGAAATCAAAAGGGATAATTATGAGAGTAATGGTACATGGCTTTACTTGCTTCTTATTGTTGATGTTACTGATTTAATTGTTTTGTCGTATTCAGTAATCAGTAAAGTAATGGATGAATTATGAGATAGAGTTTGGTAACCCTACAGAGGTACAAATTTAAGAGTGCCTCATAAAAATGATGGTCAGGATATGGCCGAGTCGGACCAAAACTGTTGGTGTATGTTTTGTTGCAGATTCAACACACGAGGACGTGTGCTAGCAGGATGGCCGTGTCGGAGATGTCATGATACTAGGTGGTCGATGTCATGGTACTGTCATGATACCTGGTTGTGGCGGATGTCGTGAAACTGTCATGATATCTAGTAGCTGCGAATGTACCACTTTACCGACATCACACCGGAAGGGACGCGAAGTGTGCCGTTGGCGCGCTTTGTCAGAGTCCAACCGTTTACCTTATGAAGACCGGGACGGTGGGTCCCTCACTTTGTGCTGGAGGCAAGCTACCGAGTAGACGTGTTGGGAACTGATCGTGCGTTTCTTGGAAAGTGTGGTATTTGTGAAGTGCTGTACATGTGAAGTGTTAGTTTAGTTGATCTGTGCCGTTAAGTTGATTCCACTTTGATGTTTTGTTAATTGTGATTTTGATTAAATCTTCATTGTGAACTACCGCTGTGTTTTATGTGTCCACCTACTCGTATACCACGTGCCATGTCTGATGATGATGATAACGAACGCTCGGGCCCCCCTCCTGCTTCGTTATACCAATTAAATAATTATTTACTTATCGAATAGCAGGACATCAACAAACGTAAAACAAATGACACTGAACCAAATACTGAACACACCCCCTACCCTATCAGCGATCGGCGACCACCCTCCTGCACTTTCCACTCGCATGAAACTGAAAACGCACACACACATGCACATCCGTCGTAATCACGCGCCTTCCATCGATAGGATGCCGCAACTTGGGCGTGTGTGCGGCGGGTTCAATATAGGTATCGGTAGGTAGGGTATTGGGGCCATATCGATCGGTTCGGCACACCTCCTGGCCGCTCGTGCTCTCCTGGTGCTTTCCGAACGGTTGTCCGTCATCGGCAATTTCCAATAGGTGTTCAATAACCCCCCCCCGCCCCCTCCCGCCCTCGGCCAGGCTGATCAGCTCTGGAATGTGGCCTTTGTTGATATTGGGATGGCGATCATTGGAAGTATCGCAGCTTCTTTTATGAGTGTAATCTGTGTAATGTTTGATCATTAAGTACAAACTTACCTACTTAATTACTAATTAAAGTACTTGTTGACAATAATTAATTTATTGTTAGTGTGGTGTTTTGTTTTTATTGAGATAATTATGGAGATAAATGCACTATGCCTAGGGGCAGAACTGCAATGTTGTTCTCACGGATGTTTTACTAAAAACAAAATATACCACTGATTCTTAGTTAAACATCAATTATATAATTGCCTACCTAACATATCCTTCATTTTCAGGATTCATCAACCGGGATACCGATGGGATCGCTAAGCGAAGCTCCTATTGCATTCTCCAATCCTAGTACTACCGAAGAAGTTTCATCCCGAAATTCTCACGCTCTATCCCCGTTTTCTTTTCTCAAGCCGAAGTAGAACGAATGTCTACAATAAAATCGCCGCTATTCCAGTCTATTACAACCCCTTTTTGTTTGCGTTTGTCTAATTCCTCCGTCTTAAATATTGTACCTGAATGAAGCTTGATCATTTTGAACCTTATTATCAAGAGATGCTGGGCAACAATGGAACGTCGACTAGAGCGGGAACACATGGGGCGTCCCGTTTTCGTCTCTCTCTAATAGCTGAGTTCATTACCCGCGGCACAAGCGCAGTCTGCGGAATGGAACGGGAGGGAAAGGAATGCGCCACCTCCTGCTCGTTGCTGGTCGCCTGGTACATTGTGGATGTTCGGAAGCTCGATGTTTCCCGGCGGGAATTCGTTGGTGGAGGTTTATTTCGCTCGGTATTCGTTGCTGGTTGGCCTTGACATTCAAATAAAAGGGTGATTTTTCATGATTTTAAATAAGCTTTTTGCTCATATAGGTAGGTATGGTAGGATTATTCAAATAAGCCTTGTAATAAATGAAACTTTATTATACTTAGCTTTCTTACTTACCTACCTACCTGTACCTATGGTAGTATGGTATTACCATACTTACCATAGAATAACGAGTACCTACTGTATTACTCAAAATTATGTTCTACTTAACTCTATTAGATATACCTACTATATACAGGGCAAGGTTGTATGGAGTCTAGCTTCTTCATAGAGAATTATTATATGTCTAGGTTTAGCTCAGCGGCAGCGTCCAGCCAGCCGATCCAAAATGTCCTGAATCCTGATTTATTGAAGTGCTTGTTGGAAAGTTTAATTTAGTTTGTGTAACAATCTCTCCCCGTTATTACTCGACTTCCGAAACTAATTAAGCAAATTTTGTCGCGCTCTCAGCTGTGCTTTAATTACTTTTATCACAAAGTTACATCGATGGACTAAATACCGCGGCAATATAGCGCCCTCTTGACCGAGAATATTCAGGGAAATGTAAGTAAACCAGCACAAAGTAAATAAAAGTAGCAGTTCATCACAGACCCTCCCACCTCCCTGCCCAGCTCTACTCCAGTTTGCTGATCAATTATTAAGAACCTTCTATAATTTACTGCAAGCCTAATTATTATAGACTACTAGCTGGTCCCGCGCGCTTCGCTTCGCCTTAAAAAGTTTTCCCGTGGGAATTCCGGGATAAAAAGTAGCCTATGTTTTTTCCCAGGGTCTAGACCGTGTGTATTCCAAATTTCATTCAAATCCGTTCAGTAGTTTTGGCGTGAAAGAGTTACAGACAGACAGACACAGTTACTTTCGCATTTATAATATTAGTTATAGCTGTTCCCGCGCGCTTCGCTTCGCCTTAAAAAGATTTCCCGTGGGAATTCCGGGATAAAAAGTAGCCTATGTTCTTTCCCAGGGTCTAGACCGTATATATACCAAATTTCATTCAAATCCATTCAGTAGTTTTGGCGTGAAAGAGTAACAGACAGACAGACAGACAGACACAGTTACTTTCGCATTTATAATATTAGTTAGGATTAGGATTAGGATTAGATAGTTAGATTAGGATAGGTTCATAGATAGGATAACATGATGTACCGTCCTCAAAATGAAGTTAATAATCATAATCACAGCGTGGTAGGTAATTTAAGAGATTGTAAACAACTTTTCTGGCAGTGCTCTTTGTAGGAAGGTCTTACTATCCATCCATGATTTAGTAAATTTTTTTAATAAAAATCGTCAGAAAACTTTCCATACTTCCGGTCCCAAGAAAGTGTGTTGTGTGGTGTGTATCTAACTTCTTAACTTTTTTATACAAGCCATCTTATTTAAAAAAAAAATACCGACACTCTTCAAAATGGTGTGTAAGTATAAATATCATCTATGGCTTGGTAGAAAGCCGCAGGTCGGATCGTCGAATGCTCTATGGTGAGTTAGGGCTTCCTTTTTCATGTCAATTTCTCTTTTTTTAAATAAGTCCGTAATAAGTAATTAATGACTGTTAATGAATTAATTAATGACTGTCTCCTTAAAAGCACCTACCCCCATAGGGCCCATCCATACACAAGACGGTGCGCAACTAAATTTCCTAAGAATTTATTTCATGGGATAAGTAGGGTAAAAGTACTAGTAACTGGCAGTTTAAGCGACTAGCAACACAAAAAAATATATTAAAAATAAAGTATTGGCCTGATTTAAGCACTGGTAGGCTTGAATTACTGGCAATAAGATGACGAACAATTAAAGGCATAAATGGTAAAGATATATGATTAATATTCGATTTTAATGAAGTTTATATCCACTACCCCCAAAAAACCTAGTAACTGGCAGTAAAAATTAGTAACTGTCACATGATGTTTCAGTAACTGGCACCTTTTAAAAAATCATGCAATTAGGCCAATAAATACTCTAAAATCAATAATATATTTGATATTAGGTAATGTACAATTACCTGTCTAGGTTCTGTACCGGTAAGACTCAAAATCACCGTTGTAATAGTCGAATTCTACGACAAAATGACAGTACAAATATGCGACGAATCGTGGGTCCATATGAATGCAACAAATCGAGAAACCCTTGGATTTGGAAACGGAAATGGAGAAAGCAAATGCTTGTAGACCTTGATATATTCATTCAGCAGCTTCGGAGAAGTGACCTGGCTAAGTTGAAGACTGCTGACGGTAGTATAGTTGCCTCTAAGCTGAAATTTCTTGCGGAAATTGAAGCTTTTTACGGCTTTCAGCTTCACTTAAATTAGTACAGCTCTTCTGAAAGCTATTACTATCCTCGAACAGCTTCAGAAGCTCTTTAACCAATTTTGTTTATAAGTCATGTTTTCAAGCTGTTTTATAAGGTCATCACGAACCATGTTTCTATCAAGTTCTTCAAGGACTATAAGAAAGCCTTTGATTCCATTTAGACCTGGGCAGTTCTGGAATTCCCTCGTTGTAACATGCATAGCGGCCTTAATGGAGCAACAGTATATTATGTCTACCTTGGACAGTCTATTCGACTAGGCAGAAGGAACTTCGAAAACGAAGCTGTACTTAAGGTGCATAAAACAAAATATGTATTACTGGATTGGACTGCATAAGGGAAGATTTGACAAATTTTCACATAAATGCCTGAAGGCAAAGGTCTTCAGTCAATGCGTCTTACTGGTGATGACGTATGGATCATAGACGTGGACACTGACGGTTGGACTGGTCCACCGATTCAAAATCGATCAGCGGGCATTGGAAAGATTGGTGGTTCTTTGAAGGACCATATCAGAAATAAGGTAATCCGTAAGAGAACTTGAGTAACCGATATAGCTCTTAAATTCTGTATGCTCAAGTGGCATTAGGCAGGCCATAGCTGCCGAGGAACCGATGACCAGTGGGGCAAACGCGCTCTAGAGTGGAGACCGCGAACAGGCAAGGGTAGCGGCGGATACCTTCGGGCCAGCTAGACCAACGACCTTATAAAGCTGACCGGTAGTGGCTGGATGAGGAAGGTCGAGAACAGAGTGCAGTGTCACTGCTGGTGAGAGGTCCAGCAGTGGACAATTACAGACTACTGTAGATTGCCTTGATTTTAGTCATTTTTCTGAAAAGAAACATGAAAGAAATGTTTACCGCACCAGTAAGTGCCAGTTATTGGTGCGTAAAAAAAATGTATGCAGATTAGTAACTGGCAGCCCCGTGCCAGTTATTGAAACAAAGCTGCCTAGACACTGGGGGTTTTTACAGTGCACTTTAAATCGTATTTTCTGTCGATAGAAGGTATAAAATAGCTTAAAATCACAAAACCCAAAATATTAGTAACTGGCAGGGGGGTGCCAGTTACTAAGTGAAGATATAAATTACATTTCAGTAACTAGCACCCTCAAATATAACTCAAAAACAACTGAAATCACAGTGAATCGGGCTATTGTGATATTGTTTAGACCTTCCCCTACTTCCTTGTTATTGTCACACTATCAAAAACTTATTTATTTTCGCGAAAACAGGCCATACAAATTTTGGTGTCTCCTTAAGAAAAAACTTAACGCACGTGCATTTTTTTGGCGATCTTCGCCGCTTTGACTGAGATAATTTCCAGCGCCGGAAAATACCCACCTAGCGGCGTAAAATTAAACTATAATATCAATGAAGAATTGGAGATTGCTGTAAACACATCAAAGAAGGTCTTACTATATCCAAAAGCTTAATATATTTAGTTTTATAGTCAAAGTGCCAGTTACTGACACATGCCAGTTATACCACGATTTACCCTACAGTAAAACTATAAAGTCCTGAAAACGGAAGTCGATCGTAATCCATATATTATATTTATAGGACAAATCCATTAAAAAGCCATTATCAATCAGAATTTTATTTTTATAATGTATGCTGTAAGTAAATAACTGACAGTCAATGCAAAATCGCAGTCTTCATCGTCAGGACTTTATAGTTTCACTGTACCTCTCTGCCAAACCGGAAACGGGATGCCACCTAGAATGCAATAATGGCGGGCGGATTAACAAAAACCCGTTTTCACGGAAAAATCTCCCCACGGAACAAGTGAACGTACTAGGAGCACAGATGAGGCGAGGAGGTAAGCGCGATCGGAGGGGAGGTCAACGATCGACCCCGTTTCGGGAACTCGGGTTCACGGCGATGCCTGCACAGGGAGCATGGCCGCATAGGAGGTTGCCGGGAGAAATGGTTGGGAAACGAATGAAGGGGCTGTCAAGCTTATTGAGGGTCGCATGGCCCTTTTGTGTGTGATAGCGATGCCCGCCTCTCGCTGCCAGCTGATATAGGACCGTTTGAAAAATGAACGCATTTTCAGGGAGAGTCGGGATACCTATGAAGATTGATTTTTTCTAGATTTGGTTCATCTCGTAACTCGTAATGTTCGGTGGTTAGGATTGCAGTGCAGGTTAGGTGATATAATTACAAAAAATCTTGGTTCTGAATAACGTCATTGCTTTATACGTAGGTAAATAAGATACTACCTGTCTTTTCATAAATATCTTCATTGATAATAAAATAATAATAGGTATAGGGACGGCTAATATTAGGTAGGACTTATTAAGGACAATACCTAACTAATCTTTTTATAGAGCAAAACAAATAACGGATCGTTACTTGGCAAAACTGTAACCGGGCTTCCGTAATATGCGGAAAATTGCCGTAATGAGACAAAGTCCCTTGTCCATTACACCCAAATATGGCCCAATTTAGCATGATAGCGGGTCCAAGGATGCCGTGCGGCTGGGGAGGCTGCGGCCTCCGACACCTCCTCGTGCCTGATGGAGCCCTGGCACGGGATCCTCGTCTAGTAAATTCATGGTTAAAACGTTATCAGCAAGTATTCCGTTTTGTAGAGTTTACCTGTAAAATTAGTTACATTTTCTTACACGGAATACCTACTCCTGTATTTTGTGGTAGTGTACCTAATGCTTGACTTGGATCAGTGTATTTGCTAATACTATAACGTCAGGCATTTTTCACTTTCATTCAACGCATTATTGCGTACCTAACTAATGTTTGCTCGTGGGTTTATAAGTATTAGGCTTTATGGACAACACATCAAATATGCCACTCAAACTATAGCAATATTGGTATCGATTACGTTAAATTAATTTCTACGGTGTCTTGACCTTCGCAGAAACAAGTAGGTACCCGCGCCGTTCTTTCAGCGGGTAGTAGGAGTATCGAGTAGGAGGTGAACTAATAAAAACAATAGATTACCAGGAACCCATAACAACAAATGAGTCAATTGGTCACTCCCGTCCCGCCACACCGCCACAGCATGTGGCTTGTATAGGTAGATTTACTTTGTTTCTTACATAGTAGATTGAACTAGATTCGTCCAGTAGATTCATTCTTAAGATTCTTAAGCTGATAAATGGTTTTATATCTTGCAGTTACACTGGGCTGCAAAAATAACACTTCTTTCACCAAGTGTACCAAAGAATCCTAAAGAATTATTAACATTTCGGCATAAAAGAAAATAATACTTAATGTAAGTAAGTACCATATTTTTACCCGCTGCATCGATAGCGTTGGCGGACTCTGTGACGGATAATTGATGATTGATTGAATTACTTACTATTTAGCTGAACCAATAACTAGCTATTTGCTATAGATATTGTGGAGAATTCTTAGAAGAGGTGTGAAAACGTAGGTAGGAAAGTACGTAGGTAGGCAGGAAAATGACTCCTGAAATAAACTAAGTCAAGGACTGAGAGTAATTTGAGAAAAAAAGCTTTCTTAAAATGTATGGTGACCTGGATATTAGATTGATTGACAAATATTGAAGAAAAGGGGTCATCTTTGAAGATTACCTTCTTATTTTTTATTATATTTTTAAACTATTCTACTATCTTTTAAACTCACGAGTAGAGTAGGCATATTTTGAATGATGATGCATCATTTTGGTAAGTAATTAGTTCTATTTACTTATGTTTAATATTTCAAATTCAAGATTATAAATACGTATAGGTAAGTAAGATTATAAAAAAATGGAAGCCGAAACCTTCGATCAGGTTTTTTTAATAGATAAAGTACTTAGATTATTTTCACAACTGAAGAGCCGCAGTCATTGATACTTACTGGAACAGTCCAATACTCGTTCAAACTGTTACGATGTCTCGCCGCGGAAATGATGAGATCCATGTGTGTAGTGTAGGGCTTTTAGAGCTGTCACTGACCCGGAGACCCTCCCCGGACCCCGACCCTGGTGCAAGTACCTAAGTATATAGGTATTATACATACCTCGTTTCAGCTAAGATGATTCTTGTGACAGTTATCATCGTAGCATATAATAAAATCTTAGCTGAAACGAGGTTATAGGGTGTTTTTTTCAGCAAATTTTTGCTGGTCTAAGAACCATCTATTAAAATAAATTGATGTGCCATATTATGTTATGTCCTGTGGTCCTGTTTCAATCTCCGCTGTGAGAGTGCGAGTCTCCTGCAGGAGGTTTTACCGGAATCTGCACGCCTGGTTCTCTATACACATAACCACGACATGATAATAAATAACCAGCTCACTCGCAGTGCCAGGCGCAATGTGACAATGATACAACGAGAAGTAGGCGGCGTGAACCGTGAACTGATTACCAATGTGCTGGACAGTGGGAGACTGAACTATAGGAACCTTACCATGTCGCTATGTCGATAGTGTAGAGTGCTGTAGACTTGTAGAGTGATGAGCACCCACTGTAACTAGTGAAACTACTAGTGTAGCAATTACCATGGAATATAGATATAATATGAATGGAATATTCAGGATAGAACTGAAAGCGCAAATTGAAAAGATACCTTCACAGTCTAACCATAACCACGTCACGTCATTAATGGCTTGTTTTTCAAAGTTTTGTTATGAACAATGCGACTTGACAGTCATCAATCTTCCATCTACAGATCTCTGTGGGCCAAGGGCCAAGACATTAAAGGACATTGCCAACTTACACCTCTAACTTTCATCATCTTAAGGCCCTGGTTATAAGGGTGAAATTGCCGTGGCAGTATGTTTAAGTTTTGCAGCGGGCTACGGCGTGGCGTCCAGGTTTGGCAAGTTTTTGGAGTCAATGTCTCGCGATGACGTCCGCGCGCGGACACAAAACAAATATTAGTGAGCAATAACATGACGCGGGCGAAATACTAATCTAATGATTTGTCCAAGTTTGTGAATAGATTTCGTATTGCAGGGTTTCATATGTTTCATAATATTAATGCGGCAAGTATAACATAACATTACTTTTAAAGCAGTCGGCGACTGACAACTAATCTGACAAAATAGTGGAGGACTGGGCCTAAAACCCTTTCTTCCAATTAAGGTACTTATACACTAGTCTAGTTTTTGTCTCCCACACGATAAGAACATGAGCGACACCGTTTTCCATTTATTTGGTTCTCCGTATCTGCATTCACCGATTGTATGTTTGTCCCACGGAACCCTGCCAGTGGTGGGCAGTTGGATTGCAGGAATGGAGGCGATAGCTGCCGATGTCAACATTCAGCGGGTCAAGTGGCTCATCAATCATCATGTGTACCAGCAGCGGCCAAATGTAAATAATATGTTACTATTGTAATTTATGTAGCTACGACTATGAATCCATGACCAGTGATAACGTAGTTCAATAAAAAAAGCTTATATCCGAAACCCATAATACTTCAACTACTTTAGTATGGGTACCAGTTAAGTTGAAATATACAGTCTGGGTCAAAGAACGGGGCACGCCTGAAACCTTCAGCAAGGCTCTTGTTGTCTTAGCTAATGCAAGTTCAATACATACATATGCTATGCCTATGTATGTACAATAATTTTATTGTACATCGTGAGGTAGGTATGCCATGTTGGTTTCTTATGCTTAACCCTAACCAATATTTCATCATCCTTCGCTAATCGGGTTACAGGTTTTCCCCGAATACAAACATTTAAATTATTAAATTATTTCTTTGTCAAAACAATGCTTCAAATGGACCACGTAAGGTTTTGAATTGCAAATGGCTGGCGACCTCAAAACTTATAAAATGGTTTCCTGTTTTGGCTGTTTACCCTTATACAGTCCTGGTACCGTTCGTGTCGGTTACATAAGTCATCGACGAATATTTTCGGTGGGAAAATAAATTTGTAGGGAAATCCGGCTAGATTCTGCTTAATCTGAGAAAAACTTACAAATATGAAACACATGCAGCGCAGGTAACTCCTTCCTCGGCTTTCCTCACCCGGATACAGTATCCAAGAATCCAATTTTCAAAAGGCGACAAAAAATAATTTATTATTAGAATATTAAATTTTGTATTGCGCAATAGTACCTAGTTATAATGTAAGTAGAATATTAATTATAATAAATAATTTGCATTCGTTTTGTTACATAACTAAAAACTTATTCCTATAATCCTTTCCTAAAATAAAAATTTCTAATTTTCGACCGTGACAGGACTCGAACCTGCAATCTTCGGATCCGAAGTCCGACGCCTTATCCATTAGGCCACACGGTCCTTGTTATCGCTGTCGAAATAAGCGATCGGTTCCCATAGCACGAGCCTCCGCACTCGTGACATCACTGTGACGTCACCAGGCCGACCCTCACAGATTATTGCATAACAATTCTTCACTAGTGTTTTAGGCTCATTCATAAAAAAAACATACTCACAGTTAGCTAATGTAATGTTAATTAAAGTTGTAAGTTGCTAATTCATTCATTAACTTAACTACTTACGTACGAACTGCTATAAAAATAAAGAATTATTTTATGATGAAATCATGCGCTGAGAAAAGATAAGAAAATCTAAGAAATTAGGTACCAAATTACCAAAAAAACGGAGTGGGCTGCGTTGCATTGTGGCACAATTATCCCTACTGCAGCCGCTACCGGCTGCTGCGACGCGATGATTGATTCATCATCCAGCCACTGCCGACACCCTGGGGAATCACCCACTTTCCTAAGCTGATTCGCTGATCACCCTAGTCCAGCTCTCGTGTTCCTTTGTCACCGACACTAGAGGAAAACCCAATGTTTCAGGATACAAAAAATGGCCAGTAGAATACAGATTCTACTGTAATTGTTTATAATGAAGGGCTTTAGTCTGAGCTTGCTAAAGGTAAATATTCTTTGAAATATCTGATACCTATCCCTATAATTATGTGTTAAGTAGTTCATTAATTTAGGGATAGGTACTTTTACCCGTTAAATTTTACTATATTTTCGTGTTGCAAAGCTAGCGTTGTCAGACTCTATCATCCCTATATTTTTAATGACCCTGACGTTATTAAAGATTATGTATGTACCTATGTCTGTATGTATGTGTCTGGCCCCCTGTGGGCGATAACCCGGGGTTTCGCGGCCGCGGGAATATTCCTCGCACTATCAGTTAACCGCTGACGCAAAAATACTACATTCATAAGTTTTGCACCAATAGTGTAATTCCTAACATTGTATTAAAGGTTTAAACTGTATGTTTTGACTTTAACTTACTATGTATTAGTAGGTAAATATTGTATTATATTATATACGTAGTATTATACATTATGTTTAATATATCTATTGTATTAGATACATACATATAGTATAATATGATTTATATAGTATATAGGTTAGGTATAGATATATGTATAGTGCGACAAACTTATCTGTTCCGGTGAGAACAAATTAAATTATTCCATATCTCGTTACTCACTAAAAAATTATATATTGATATAGATTAGATGGATTTATTTAAACCACAAGGGTAAATTACCATTACGGTAGAACTTAACATCCTAGAGAATTAAGAAATATTAGAAATTTACGTGAACTCTAACCGGAACAGATAAGTTTGTGGCACTGTAAGTACATTTCATATACCTATGTTGTATTGCTCTATCTACTGCATTTTTTCATAGACAACTATTTTGGGAAAAATCTTTATATATAAAAAAAAAGTGTAAGGTGTTTTGGGGAGTTGTTTAAGGTATATTTTTGTATGAGAGCAGAGGTATATTTTTGTGAAATATACTGGTAGACAATTAATTTGTAAATTTAAATCTGTAAATATCTCAGCAATCGTAAGGTGTTTTGAGGAGTTGTTTAGGGGGAGTTGTTTTAGGTATGTTTTTGTATGAGGGCAGAGGTATATTTTTGTGAAAAATACTGATAGACAATTGGAAATTTAAATCTACCTGTAAATATCTATGAACTTGTGCATTATATGCATAGTATATACGTGATTTTTTTTAAATACATACAAGTAATGAAAAAGTTACAATATTGAAGTACATTTCAAAATTGTAGATATACTAAATCATATCAGTATATATTATTATGTCATGTATACCTGCATCATTTATTTACTGATTATTTAGTACACTTCTTTGATCATAAATATCTTTCATCCCTATGGTTTTCTTGAAAAATCGCTTTAAGCGATAAGACTGCCAGTTTTGTACATATGTTAAGTTATGTTTCATATGTGTGTGTACAAAGGAAGAGTATTCTATCTATCTATGTATCTAATATTAGTAAAAAAATTAAATGTTTATAGGAGGGCATCCCCTTAACTTGAAAATGTGCGGCATAACGAAAGTACTTCATAAGCGAGGAGCGGCGTAACGCAAGTAGGTTGAAAGCGTAGGATCGGAGCGGCGTAGCGGCGGCCCGACGTTAAGCCAGCAACTCTAGCCCCGGCACCATGCATATCTCAATTATGACGAAGATCGCAGGAAACGGCTAGGCTATTTTATAAAATAACAACGTTCCATTTCGTTCAGATGCTCTACAATTTCAGGTGGATCGGCCGGCGGTCCCGTTTCAGGATTTACATCACGTTGACCACGCGATTACATTAGCTCATACGGAATCAGAGAATCTGGAGCAACCGACTTACTGTTATTGAGATAATGTAGGCTATGAACTGTATTAAAATTTGAATGTTGTTTGCATAGCTAGGTCTGCCGTAGTGCGGAAACTTCCCCAGTCTATAATAACAATCATTAGAATCGTCTATCCGAGTTTAGAAACATGGGTAGGAATATTAGAAATACCTTATTTCGTTGATTTTATAAGCTAAAATGTAGGTACAGGGACGAATTACGTATATCAGTGAATAATGTCTCGTTGGCTTAATTATAAAACCTACCTACCTATAAAATTCCACCCTGTATATGTATAGTCTTACGAGTATCTCGGCACATCGCCTCACATGTCCGAATTAATTAATTATGCACCGGATGCATTATAACGGTGGTTCGTTGTTGGTGGATCGTTCAATATTTATTTGTAAGATATTTATGTACTTACATGAACATTTACAATTTACAGTTCACGGCCGTCTTATTGATACATAGAACAACGCGGACTCGGGTGATGTATTGATAAGTATTTGAACCGCCCCCCCCTCTCGTGGTGTCGCTCAGCTCCAAACAATCATTACGCGTAAACGTAATGTAAATGTAATGGACCTAACTTTGAGCTTATTTTAATAACTGATAAACTTTACTGTTCTTGAATGTGCGTGGAAAGATTTGCTGTTAATTTTAGATGGCGCTTTTATGGCACGTTGTGTTTTATCTTATTGTTATTGTTTTTGCTCGTGAACATTGACGCTGCTGGTATTACATCAGGATTTTAAATACATAGATAGTAGTAATAGTTCATAGTTCTGAATCAGTCTAATTAAATAACTGTAAGTAATTAAAATAAGCGATACGAGTACCTACCTAGGAGGTAGCAGTGCAAATCAAATTTCCGTACATGTTGAATAAGCCTGCATGATATCTTTGCAGTTATTAGGTATTTCTTAAATATTTGTACTTACTTATAATTAATAACGTAAAGATACGCGATATGTAAAAATAACTCTGAAAAGTTGAAAATGTACCCGCGTATTTTGTAGTCTACACGGGTAGCGCCGCGGGGCGCCACCAGTCAACAAATCACTGCCAATTACCAGGGAACGAGGAAGCTCGAGGAGATATAAATAAGGGCAATTTTGCCTTTGTAAGGTACGCGTGTGCTCGCTCCCTCCCGCTGCGGGCGAGCTCCTGCGCGCCGTGCCGCCCTGGTACCCGCGTTACAGCCGCTGTAACCAGCCAGAGGGCGTGCCGGTCTCACGATCAACGATGTAAATGAGATATAGATTCATTACGGGAGGTGTGCTTGAAAACGTTTATTAGTAAACAGGCAGCGGTCTGTCAGTCTGAAGTTTCAATAAATTTAATGAAAAACTATTATTTTATATTATTATTAGTTTCGCAGTAGAATTATCAAAGTGCGAGATCGGATTAATCATTATAAATCAACTACTACTTATGTATCTAACCAAGGTTTGTTTATTACTGGGCATGAGATTTATTAGTTACTGGATAGATAGAATAATTATTATTATCCTAACTAATATTATAAATGCGAAAGTAACTGTGTCTGTCTGTCTGTCTGTCTGTCTGTTACTCTTTCACGCCAAAACTACTGAACGGATTTGAATGAAATTTGGTATACATACGGTCTAGACCCTGGGAAAGAACATAGGCTACTTTTTATCCCGGAATTCCCACGGGAAAACTTTTTAAGGCGAAGCGAAGCTCGCGGGAACAGCTAGTACTTAATATAAATTGATAGTCTTTGGTTAATAAGGTAAGCTTATCATACTTCATCACACGAACATCATAACATTTTTTTATCTGAAGAAACGTTTACTGCATGTATACAGTACCACCGTAATGCAATAACAAGCAAGAATTCAGTACGGCATCAGCAGCGCGTTTTGCGGATCAAAATGTATTGAATTTGTCACTAATTACTTCGTTTTGACTTCGCGATAGGGCCTCAGGGTGGAAAATTTCACACAAACGACAAGTCACCGGCCGCGGCCGCCTGCGCTGCAACGTCTCATTACGGAAGATTATCAGCAACCAGCGGGATAAGGCGAAGCACCATCCGACACATGTTTATACTTCTTACGTGTCGGTGACAAAACACAGAGGCCGGCCGCGCTTAGCGCCTGGAGTCTAGCGAAGCGTAGGTATTATCTGTTTAGTTTTTATCCTACCACACACACATAGACACCATTTATAAACACTTCATATAAAATCTCATATCACAAATCACAATAAGAAGTTTATCACGAATTTCCAAAAGTCGATGAACCAGTTTCCAAGTTATTTAAATTGAGCCCTTACCACTTTTTGCAACACCTCCTACTTTAAAGATACTTTAGTAGTACTTACTTCTTTACACTTCTAAAAAAAACGGCATCTTAACCGGGACATGCTGGTGGTCCTCTGAATAATTAACATTATCTAAGTATGTATGAGACAGCTATGTATGATCTCTATCCTGACTGAAGGAGTGGAAGCACCACCGACTGCCCGGCTGTGATGGGTGACTTGCCCTTAACATAATCAGCTGGTAAGAGCGCGGTATGTAACTACTAAACACTGGTATATGTTTCGGTGTTTTTCCTTATGTCATCTCGCTAACTGTAGCTCTGTAATCAAATACGGTTAGTAGATACAGTCAGTATGATATCATTATACATGAATTCAAATCATTTATTAAATAAAATACAAAATTTATCAAACATTAAACATAAAATCCACCCTAGCTTCGTCAAAAATAAAATACATAAAAAAATAAAAATAAAACAAACAAACAAACAAAACACAACTTACTTAGCTAAATAAACCACCCCAGGACGCACCCGACCCAAAAGTCCCCATAACGCTAGCTGCGTTGCCGCGCTGCACGGCAAGGGAGATCCTCTGTGCCAGGTACGCCCCAGAGCGGTAGTCAAAACCGCGGCTCCTCAAGCGTCGCCCAATCTCCCTGACGAACTGCCTCCCCTGTTCCCCCCAAACCCCAGTGGCCTCAATGGCAAGAGGCACAAAAATATAGCCACCCGCAATCAACTGGCCGTATTTGACGCACTTCTGTCGTGCAGCCGCCTCGGCAGCCGCACCCACCGTGCCAGCAGTGTGCCCCACGTGGGACGGGGCAAATGTGCAGACGCATGTGGCGTCCCAGAGCAGGCACCGACCTTTCTCCCACGGTATCAAGGTGAGACCGTCCGGACGCCTCCCATCACTGCGACTGAACCCCGGCGGCTCAAGAACCGCCGGAATGTCAGCAGAAATGAGAGCCCTCCGAACGATATCATTTATTGCGTGATGCCGTGAGATTCTGCCTGCACTTCGGACACAATGAAGCCCATGGCGTCCCTGCACGTCAACGTTTGCACCACAAACACAGCGATGCGGCTGACATACGTCACAGCCCAGACGAAGTGCCACCGCCACACGCAAGGAATTGTCATCTAACAAAGTCCCTAAGTGCGGCGATGGCAAAGCGTGAAGCCACAGCCCGGACTCAGGGCGGGATACAGCCAGCAGACGCGCACGCTCAGCCCCCGAGCTATGCCCTAGGAGGCCATCGAGGGATACTCGGCAGATCTCCTCATCCCAAGCATCATTATACATTGGAACTTGAACTAATACCGTCCTTAACTTGAGAGTCGTGTTGGTGATGAATAAATCTGTAGTCCTACTAGGTAGGTACTTATCAGATCATAAAATTTAGGAGTGTGCTCGAACAAAACTGCATATTACATCTATGTAACGACTGAAAAACCTTCAATCGCAGCATTATTTTTAAACTTTTTAAGCGTTTTTTCAGTATTGATACATAGATGTAGGTAACATACAGCGTTGTTCGAGAAAACTCCTCAATTATTCTAACAGAATCCTTGTAAATATTATTAGAGCTAGTAGGTAAGCCGTTACGTTTTTTGCCACCTGCATGCAGCTGCTGACTCTACCAACCTGTTCATTCATCATTGTAAATCACCTGTTTTAAATGCTATCCTCATTTTTTTCCTGAAACAGTTAAAATTTAAACCCCATAACCCGGATATCAGCAATAACTATGTTACACGAGCCGACAAAATGCTGAATTTCACAATTGAAATAAAAATCTGTACATTTGTTGCTAACAGTCGCACATTTCACTTCGCATTCATTAGATAAGGCCCTGTAGACACTGCGGAGGGCAAAGATCAATATTTGTTATATGAATCAATTACCTTTTTTTACTATGAGTTATTTATATTTAGGTTCTGGGCCTATATATACACAATATTTTTTATTCCTAAATTTAGAATAAAGGTAGGTATTTATAATAATTAACTATGTATCATACCTAGTTGATAAAAAAACCCAAAGTATTAAAGCTCATATCTAGAAATTGTTCTATTGATAGAACATAATCTCTCATTCTCAATGACAGTGCCCATCTCCACCTATTCTTCTCCAGAGTGGTGGACTAGGCCTAAACCCCTTCCTAAATTAGAAGGAGACCCGGGCACCCAGCACTGGGGACGTGATGGGTCGTGATGGTGATGACGAAAACATTATAAACCATATGCATACACAGTTATGTAATATTTAGTGTGAAATCCACCTAATAATTGAGAAGCTTGCAAAAACTATTTATAGCTCACATCTCGAGCGCAATTTTTTGCTTGTAATAAAAATATAGTTGCAACACTGCAAATAAGTCATATTATTTAACCTTCCTGTAACAGTCGCTTGTTGCTACATACGGCTAATTACCACATGTTAAAGTATTTCAGATGCAGCATCTAATGCTTGTAATTAACCCTAGTGATTAATACATACAGGTACCAGGTACGCCATTACCTATTCTAAAAATTATTTTATCTCTAATCGTTCTTTAACAAAATACCTTCAGGTGGAATTTCGCCAAACGCTAAACGTATTTATAGTCGTCTGTCAAACGTCAGTCAAAAGTTTGGGGGTGGCTTCCACCAAAAAGTTAATCAAAATTAAATCTATGATCTCTTGCTCTGACATTGTAAAGCACCCTAAAAGTTGTTCAGATTCACCCCCTGATTCACCCCCATTCGGCTTAGCACCTATACCACTTCTTTATATACCTACTCTATATATAAAGTTATCGTGTATACTGTAAAGTTCACATAATATAATATGGTTCTATCCATGTAAGGGCTCGTGTCACCATACATGCCTCCCGCTAAGAACACGGATGAAGGCATCAAATGACAGATGAATGATGATTAGTTCTGCTGATGACGTCACGCCTGCTCATTGGACTCCGCGTGACAACAGCCCCCCGGCCCCCGCCCCCGGCCCCGGCGTGGCCTGCATGTGACGTGAGAGCGAGTAGACGCATCGACATCGACACCGACCAGCGTCGAATATCGCCGGCTTGCATTTCACCTGCTCTTGATTATGTTTCATCGATCGAATTGTTCAGAGACGTTACACGTGTAAGTTGGTGTTGCTGGGTCAGGTATGGTCAGGTCAGCGTGTTCGTAGTTCCGAGCTGGGGTGCAAGGAGCCCCCAGCATAGCAACTGGACTGCTGCAGTTTTAACAGTCAGTGTAAGTGTCATCGTCTATCGCTAACTGCCCAGGGTGCGTCTCGACGCTAATCTGACTGGCTAATTCATATCACATTGTAAAGCACTGTGAGAAGCCCTAGTGCAGATCTAGTGCTTATCACGCAAAGAATTGCACAAGTGCCATCCATAGAACAACGCGGACTCGGGTGTACCCTCTACTCAATGGTGCCATCTGACCGAATGTATCATCTGAAAAAAAGAGTACATAACTACTATTTAATCTAACTGTACCCTCCTCAACCTCATGTCCAGACATCGTCCTTGAAAACTTGTGCTTATATACCTACTGTTAGTGGTTGGCCCGAGGGGGGCAGCGCGACCCGCCGCCCGCCACTAGCCGGGTCCGGTGGCGGCTCGGACTCCACTTGCAACTTGTTCACGGACAATCAAAGTAATTAATCACTTCCGAGGAAGCCTTCACCTTGCGTCGCTCGGGGTCTCGGCTGTCGGCTAAATAATGTCAGTTACGTGGATTCTGGTCCATTACTAAGTAACTTTAAATAATTATTTAAGTTAGTCAGCATCAGCTCCAGCATCAATAAATATGACGGATAATGTTTGATCTGTCTGAAAGTATTTCTGATAATGTCCAGATGGGCCGAAGTGTCGTAGCGCTACCGCCACCGCCGCGGCCACTGCTACTGAAGTAAAAGACATGACCCTGAAAGCTGCTGAAAGAAAGGCCATTTAGCGTCTTCATGCCACCTCAGCCTTACCAATACGACAGTGAGTTTAGTACATCAACGATACTACTGAAATACTCAGAGGATCTGAGGATCAGCTATAAATTGTAAACAAATATCGTTTCAGTAACGCTGAGGTGGCACGAATACGGCACCTGATAGTTAGTACGACTTTGGAAACTTTCAATGTGAGAAACGATTTAATAGCTCTATTTTTACTTGTGAAGAAAATAGAAAAGTGAGATATTTTAAAGAGCTATTCTTGAGTATAATTCCGCCTTGAGGTCTCCCTCCCGCCGCCGCCGCCGCCCCGACGACCTCGGACTAGACTACACCAGCCCCGCAGGTAGATCCTTCTATTTATAAGTATGTAGGACTGATGCGCAGAATGGTTTCCTATGTAGTTATAAATAAGTACGTAAAATACAATAAAATCACTTTTTAAGCTCCTTAACTTTTTAAAGCTACACTTGTTTTGTTTCTTTCACTTGAGTGGTCTAAAAAAGTTTGAATACTAAATAGTTATTTTAGTAGTAGATAAAGATGTTCCTGTAAGTAAAAAAAAAAGGTTAAAAACCTAAAGTAAACGGACAAAGAAACCTTTATAATAGACGTAAGTAAATTGATCTGTAATTGGCCAAAGTAAATGAAATAGGCATTATGTCCTTATGTACAATGCACAAAATATAATCACAAATGATCTAGGACAAACTGCGGACGCATATGAGGGGCGGAATTACACTCCTACGGAATTTTTAAATGGCATACCTAACTTGTTTTAGAAACTTACAAATAAAAACTATTTATCAAAGGATTTTGTTAATAACATTGGCGCCGACTTGCAAATCTTCTAATCCTTTCAAAATGTTATGAATACTGCCCGGTGTTCTCAGTAATCACAAGCAAAGACATCGCTTGATGGACAGCCGAGTGCCTCGTGATGAGTGGTTTAGTTTTTGTTACGATAAAGTGATTATTTCCCTGAACTGCGAGGGTTTGAGGAAGTTTCCTCGCGGCGGAGACAATGGACTATTGTCTCTGAATACGTTTCATAATCACTGTAAATAGATCGGATTAAATCCTGCATTTTTTTAAATGTAAGTATCCTGTTTTCGGTCAAAAAATTATGAGTTAAAAAGAACAAGTTAGATATCCCATTTTTTTTTTAATAAATACGGTTAGTTTGTTGGTTAACAAAGGATTCCGAATCCCAAACAAACTTGGCAAAAATGGCTTATTTGATACTACAGCACCTATTTCAAATTCTAGCCCCATTATTAAGCAACATTTTGTCACGGCTAGTCTCAGACTACCCCGGAATATACCCGGATAAAAGTACTTTTACCCGGATCCCTGTCTGATCGTGTGTCACGTATTGTATACCCAGTGTGCTGTAAATCGAGGTTATATGAATTATTCGGGGAAAATACCCTTTAACTTAATGATTTTTGTCCTCCAAAAACCATCAAAACTAAATTAAGGTGGTACGTGCCAATAACAAACAACGAAGCAAAATTGAATAAACAATTAAAGTTCATTTATAAATCTTACCTACCTCCCTGTGTTATGTGTTTATGGATTCAACTATCATCATGATATTGGTTTAAATTAATAGTGTACCTAGTTAAATCAAAATGGGGTTCATCATGACAATCAGAAATCTTCATGACACATACCTATATGGTTAGTAATACCTAACAGCCACTTATGATGATATGACTGTATTTGTATCATTTGTACCTATACACATTAGTTATCTTGTTAAGAAGGTCGTTTAATTTGTCACAACATGCGGCCCTGAAGTCCTAACTCCGACTCCCCGAGGCCCACCGTGGCGTGGGGCGCCCCGTGACTCCGTGACTCGGGGACTCGGTGCGACAATGAGCGTGTGAAATTGTGAATACTCCGCTGAGCCTGCTGTTGCTGTTGCTAGCTCTCAAGTAACAGCTGCTGATGATCTGGGTGTAGTGTAGGGACAGATAGCAGAAACACACGCTTCTCTAGTAATACTTTTTACAAAAAAACACAGTCATGGTTACCTACCTAGTTTTATTTCTACATAGATTAAAACGATACGTAAGTAAGTATTCCACGCTTAAAATTATGTGGAAAATTTTTGGGGTATCCGCACAGTACCCAATAAACCCTCAAATTATTTAGATTTTTTGCCATCCGTATGCGCAAGCGCATAATGACGTCACAATCTCTCCTCGCTGACTCCACAGCGTGTAATATGACAGCTACCACATTACAGAGCGAGGAATGTGTCACGAAATGTGGTGTATGCGCGGCGTCGTCATGGCAACGGGCGTCTATTAATCACTAGTGATGGAAGCCCCACTGCGGTCCGGATTGTCATTAATTGATGTCGCCATGAACCAGCCCATCATTATGTACCTACTTATAAGGAGTACCTAGGTGCTCGGTCGCGGTAAAAATCATAATTATGATAGAATAATCACCACTAATAATATAATAACCACTTCGCTAAGCATTCAATAGTTTTCCCGTGAACGAACCCCTTCACTCAGCCTTTTTACAAATTTAATTAATTGATGTAGGTATTATAAAGCATAGTAGGGGGGGTAGTTAAATATTTAATTATAGTCACCCAGGACATAATAACACAAATGATTCAAAACCGAAATTGCCACTATAGATCTCATGTTTTACCGAGACTAATAAGATTGAAAATGGTTTCAGAATTCACCTCAATTTTTCCTGCCTGTACCTATACGTACCTACGCCAGAAACATAACTTGTTTACCAGATGTCTAATGTTTCAGCAAGTCGAGTCCCGATTATGTTAATTACGAAGCAGACATCTAAATATACGGCACACGAAAATAGAGTCGTCAAGTTAAATCTGTTAGTGCGAAGCGACAGGCGTTCGCATTTCCACCTCAACGTGGGTTAATAATAGCCAAATTAGTTCTAATACTTATGTAAAAAAATGCAACTTTATTAAGATAAATATAAAATAACGCATACAAGAAAAAATAAATATGTTTTTGTATATATTTTTACAAATAAAGGGGGGGGGGGTGCGACATCGTTTATAAATGTCTTTTCAAATAACATCGGTAAAAGTGCTTAAAATATACCACCAATTGGTCGAACTATGCGAAATTCACAATTTCTTTTTTTTTTACACACACACACACACACACTCACGCCTTGTACTAATGTACTCCCTTGCGGGGTAGGCAGAGGTGCATTGCTGCACCCACTTTTCGCCAGAGTCTTATGTTGGTCCCAATGTAATAGGGGGCGGGCCTATTGCCATTTTACGGGCACATCCAAGACCTGAGAAAAAATATCTGTGTTTAAACAAATATCTGCCCCAGCCGGGAATCGAACCCGGGACCTTCGGCTCAGTAGTCAGGGTCACTAACCACTACGCCATTCGGTCGTCGTTTTTTTTAAATGTCGTATTAACTTCAGCAGGAAGACTTTCAGGCAGTTTTCCCTCTGTATACAATAGGAATACAATTACATATTCATAATATACTTAATAGTAGTATTAAGTTAATACTGCATGGCTTCGCTTCACCACCAATTAGGTTCTTCGAGTTGGCAGCACACGAGTTCCCAAACTTATCTACGGTACAGTCTAGCACAGATAATCTCCATACATACATACGATATTTTCTAAATGGACCTAACCTATAGGGTGTTAAAAAGGGTTGGTTGTAAGCTGTTTTTTTTTTTTATAATTTATCTTTTGGAGTAGTAGAAAGCAGATGAACATAATAATAATTATTTTATATACTTACCTATTTATGTCTCATGTTTGAAGCTAAGATTCCAGAAAACCTGAGCGGAGTGTAAACACCGAACAGTAATACATTATATACAACATTCGATCAGCTGAAATGAGCTGTACTTCAGTCACTCGAGTGTACTTCTCCTGCAGGAACTGTCGATTAGCGCAGTGTCGGTGATGCGATGTGAATGACAGTCGACGCTGAGCAAATAATCATGATAGTTGGATAGTCGGTGGTTTAGGTCCCACAAGGTATCTTCAATTGGGCCTTAAATATAAATCTTCCTAGTCCAATTCTATGTGCTATGAAAGTATTAAGGATGTAAAAAAAACTTATCTAAGTATGTATATGGGGTGTAAGGGGTTTTACCATCATCTTTAAAAAACCCAAGTCATCCTCACCTGCACGTGGTGCACCCTGCTGTTCAACCGACGAGGCTCTGACGCAATCCCCATCAACACGCACTGGACCAGCGCGGTGGGTGTAAGGTCCAAATCCCCCTTTCAAACATGAATTCACAACCCGAACCACGGCCCCTAGTGCCCGGCGGCTCCGGAGGCCCCGGCGACGACGGTAGCCGAGCCACCTCTGGAGCGGGGGGTGCGAAGAATCCCCGGGCGAATACGACGCTCCGTCAAACGAACTTGGCTCATTGCAAATCGGATACTAGATTGAACCTTTTGACTTACAACGTTCGAACTCTTATGAAGGACGAACGACTAGAGGAACTGGATAATGCCATTAAAGATATTAACTGGGATATAATAGGACTCTCGGAAGTGAGAAGAACGGGAGAAGAGACTCTAGAACGGGATGACAGTATATTCTACTACTACGGAACCACTGCTGGGCTTTACGGTGTGGGATTTTTAGTAAAGAAGAAATGGAAGCATTATATCCTTGAATTTATAGGCTGTTCTGAAAGACTTGCGGTTTTAAAATTAAGGTTTTCTAATAAACAGACACTCACCATCATCCAGGTTTATGCCCCAACATCATCACACACCGACGAAGATACCGAAGAGTTCTACGATAGTTTGAACAAAGCTTATGACGAACACAAAGGTACATGGACGTTGGTCTTAGGTGATTTCAATGCGAAAATTGGTAGCAGACAGGATACCGACAATGACCAAATACTTGGTCCCTATGGTCTAGGTAGCCGAAATGATCGAGGCACGCGTCTGTTACACTTCGCATTTGGGCAAAACCTGAACATCAGCAATAGTTTCTATTACAAAAAACCCCAACGCCGCTGGACTTGGATTTCACCAGACGGCAAAACAAAAAACGAAATAGACTTTGTATTATCATCGAATAAAAATATAGTTAAAGATATTAGTGTTATAAACCGATTTAATTACAGTTCTGATCACCGACCGATTCGAGCAAAGATATCTTTAAATGTTAAAGATACTCGGAAACAATTACATTCCAAAAACAGTTTAATCAGCAAAGAAAACTTATTAGTTTATGCAGATATTTTTAATTTGGAATTGAGTAACAGTTTTAATGGGCTAAAAACCGACACAGATGATGCAGAGCAACAATATGTGAACATCCAAAAAGCCATACATACCGCTAAGAAAAAGGTCAAGCAAAACTCAAGCCGAAAGAACAAGAACAAATTAACGCCAGACACATTATTATTAATAAAAGAGAGAGAAACACACCCCAAATGCTCTAAAGAGTATAACACCATAGACAAACAAGTTAAACGTAGCATACGGAGAGACATTAGAACTTTTAACACTGAAATAATAAAAGTGGCATTAGAAAACAACAAGTCTTTAAGAGCAGCCAAAAATGGTATAAGTAAAGGAAAAACATGGATTACTAAGCTAACAGACGAGGACGGTAACCAGCAAGCAGGAAGAGATAAAATTATGGAAATATGCACAAAATTTTACAAGACATTATATAGAGATACAACAAAAACTAATTTCAATAATCACGATACATATTGTCGTCCGGACTCCATACCACTAATCACAGGTCTTGAGGTCCACCGCGCCATTGCGAGTTTAAAATGTGATAAAAGTCCGGGCGATGACGGCATCACCTCAGATATATTAAAAATTGGAAAACCCGTTCTTGCCCCTCACATAGCAAACCTTTGTAACACTATACTAATTTCAGGAAAAATCCCTAGCAAACTGTGTCACTCAAATATAGTTTTACTCCATAAAAAAGGTGATAAATCAGATATAGGCAATTACAGACCCATTAGTTTAATTTCTCATGTGTACAAAATTTTCATCAAAGTCATAGAGAACCGGATTTCTGGCATACTTGATTCCAACCAACCACCCGAACAAGCTGGATTCCGCCCAAGTTTCTCCACCTCAGATCATCTCCACACCCTCAACCAGATCATCGAAAAGTCTACCGAATATAATAAGCCACTCTACTTGGCTTTTGTGGACTACGCCAAAGCATTCGACAGTCTTTCACATCCTGCAATATTCCAATCACTTATAGACCAAAATGTCCCCGAAACATACATAGAACTAATAAAAACCATCTACCAAAATAGCACCGCCAATATCAAACTACAATCAGCAGGACCCTTGTTTAATATAGAGAAAGGTGTCAAACAGGGCGACCCGCTATCTCCAAAACTATTTACTTGTACTCTCGAAGAAGTTTTCAGAAAGCTCGCGGTCCCATGGGAAGACAAAGGTATCGAGGTCGGCGGCAGAAGATTAACGAATCTTCGCTTCGCCGACGACATCGTACTCTTTGCCCCGTCGGCATCAACACTCGAACACATGCTGCAAGATCTCAGCACGGCAAGCCTTCAAGTCGGATTGTCGATGAATCGGTCCAAAACCAAGATCATGTCCAATAGCGCGACACGTAAGGTCACGGTTGACGGTCAGGATATACAATATGTCAACGAGTACATTTACTTAGGCCAGCTAGTCTCATTCGAAAACAGGCAAGATAAAGAAATCGATAGACGTATCGAAAACGCCTGGAAGAGCTACTGGTCTATGAAGCAGCTGATGAAGGGTAACCTTCCACTGTCACTCAAGCGCAAACTCGTTGACATGTGTATCTTGCCCGTCCTAACCTACGGCGCACAGACATGGTCACTGACCGAACATCAAAAGACCAGACTGAAGGTTTGCCAAAGAGCGATGGAGCGTAGTCTTCTAGGTGTCAAATTGACAGACCGTGTCAGAAACACCATACTACGCTCCCAAACTCGCATAGTCGATGTTGGTGTCGAGACCGCGAAGCTCAAATGGAACTGGGCCGGACACGTCTGCCGCATGCACCCGGACCGGTGGGCCAAGATAGCGACCGAGTGGGTGCCGAGCGACGGGCGCCGGCGGAGAGGCAGGCCGAGACGGAGATGGCGGGACGACCTGGATAAGTTTGATAATAACTGGGCTGAGAGTGCACAGGATCGAAGGGTGTGGAAGGAAAAAGGGGAGGCCTTTGCCCAGCAGTGGGAAACAAAATAGGCTAATTAAAAAAAAAAAAAAAAAAAAGTATGTATATTCTTTACACCTTTTTAACCGACTTCAAAAAAAGGAGGAGGTTCTCAATTCGTCGGGATCTTTTTTAATTATTTTTATGAGGTGTCAGTAAAGCCGCCGACCACGAGGTCCAGCTGCCAGGTCCAGCTGCCAGGTCCAGCTGCCTGGTCCAGCTGCCGGGTCCGACGGGCCCTGCTCCGGGTCATCGGTCGCCGTGTGCTGTGCGGTCTGTGTGAGCAGCGAGGGGCCACACTAGCTTACGAAAGCTGCGCTATTACCACGACTCTACAGGGTGTTGCAAAAAGGGAATAATAAGCCGAAACCTACATGTGCAGCATGGTATATCTAAGCCCGAAACTAAAATCAGAGTTTCAAAATTCGCGAAATAAAAACCATTCTCCATAGTAAAAAGTCACGTGACCAACAAAGTTTCTATGGAAAATGTTTTTTTTTTGGCGAATTATAACGTTGTATTTGACGGACCGATTGTACGACAGTTGTAAGTCCCGTTTGTTTTCTGTTAAGGTAGAGTGACCCTCCTGAGCCGGGAGCCGGGTCCCAACTGCGACGACGCTTCGTCTGCGGCCAGCCGCCTGGAAACTGGATAAAAATGGAAATTACCGTGAAAATACTTATGTTTAGTATTAAACGAGACTAGATTGGTTATGGTAAACACACTTTAGATGCATAAGTCAAGTCCAGTTCATGTAGGTATAGTTGTGTGATGATGATTAAAAACTTACTAGTTAAACTTGTAAGTTGTGTGACTGTGGATGCCGATGTAAAAGGTCAGAGGGACAATTCTCAACCACCCGCCTCCAATTTACCTGACAATGGCATGTCATAAGATAATTAACGCTATAATGAAGATTTGGCATTAAATCGTAATAACACTCGACTCGAAGTAGAAATTAGCCACCAGAAACTGATCACTAAAAAGGTTCAGGGTCGATAGAGGACTTGAAATTAAAACAGTGGCCCTGAAACAGGAAGAAGCTTTGCTCTGGTGATAATCCTATCAATCCATAGAACAACGCGGGCTCGTAGTGCTCGTACTCAATGCATCAATCAGAAAGATTGTTTGCTGTCATTTTCCACACATATAGGTAGTGTTTATCTCCCAATGGGCACTTAAAACATGCTTACAGCTGTAAACGGGTCACTAACCTACATTAAAAGCATTAACTTAAAATTGAAAGTGGGGTTCATTACTTTTATCTACAAGTTTTTTCTCATCGTTTTAAAACGATTTTAAAATGGTTCTTATCATATTTGTGTAGGTAATATCCCCACCATTACACTTCTAATGATCCGCTAGCTTATACTACGCTAGCTGAATGATATTATATAAAATGATAATAGTGATATCAAATAAGTTTTGTAAGTAAATGAATTTCAAAGTATCACTTTGAATTCTGCCTATCCTGCCATCCGTTTCGGCAAAAAGTGCTGAATAAACTCAAAAGTATTCTGCTACAACTCTATAAGACATACATACAAGTACAATGTACATATATACGTACCTATAAGTACACATAAAACATCATTAGACTAATGACGGCCGTAGTCTTCGCTTACAGCGGTTAACCGACTTGTGTCGTCCACAATTACACATTATGTACATACATATAATTATGTAATTACATAACCCAGCTACTGCTTGTATAAGGTTTAATGACAAGTTTGGACTTTCGGAGGCTGTTTAGAACGTGTGTGGTTTCGCAAAGGTCACGAGCAGACACGCTAACTTTGGTATGTGGAAGTATTTGATGACTTCTTCTTGTTATCGGGTAGGTAACTACCTCACAATCATATAGACTCACTCTCTTCCATCCAAAGGTTGTCTGGTAGAGATTGCTATAAGCAATAAGGCCGCCTCTTTGTACAGTTTAATTTTACAGTTTTGTTTTTTTTGTAATTTTTGTTCTTTGTGCAAATAATGTGTATTGTATTGTAACAACAAACATTACTGGAGGCTGGATTAGCGTGCACAACATCCGTCTCTACTCTACACGACGTGCCTACCTCAGTAATAGCTGATTTTGAAATCTCTGACGCAAACATTGTGTATTTCCAAAATTGTTGGGAATTTTTATGGTAGCCTAATTATGATAATTAATTACTCCATAGACAATTATAAAGAATACTGTTTTATTTTACTTGAGTGTGAGATTGACGAAATCCGCCACAGAGGCCGCCAAGCATGAAGTTTGACGGTTAAACCCAGGGAACTACTATTCCTGTAGTGGGTACATTTATAAATTCTATGGGTTAAACCCCAGTTAAACAATTAGACAATACTTACAAGCTGCGGAAATCCGCGTGCGTGAGTCCTGTACCCGTATCACGAAAATTCGAGCTAACGTATAGAAACGAATGCGAGTGCGACAACTGTCAATTTTATAGGTAAAAAGTGTTCGAAAGTGCTGTCAAGTTGCCACTAGTCGCACTCGAATTCGATTCTATATTGTTCGTGATCGCCCTGCAGAAATGTTGATCTAATCTTTGGGTTTCAAGAGTCATTCGTTGTTCACCTGCAACCTGGTACCAAGTGTGCGTACCAACTAAGTTCTATTAGTTACTAGTTATTATTCTGTGGTTCTATGTTGTAAGCTTTTGTCTATTTTGTATCCATTGAGTACGAGTCCTCATTATTCTACCTACCTATAGTTTTATTCATCAAATGAACTTAGTATATTGTTATGCTTTGCTACAGAATAGTAACAAGTAACTAGCGTTATCTTTGCTTTGTTTTGTATGTCAAGCTAGTTTTCGTTTCGATAAAAATTGCGCTTGAGGTGGAGTTTTCTTATTGCGTTCAATTCATCAAAAATGCAGTAAAAATGTAGTAAGTAAACACAACTTTTCAACAAGGCTGAGGCCTTTTAAAACTTCTGTTTACTTACTACATTTTTATCAGTTCTGTACATAGGTCAGACCATAGGTAGTAAAACGTACTTACATACAAGGAAAGTATAATAATAGTGTACACAATAGTTACTTGTAAGAACTATGTATTTCGAGTATATTTCCTATTTTCCTACAAGGAAGGAGTCTCCACGCGTTTTCTTCACCGCAGTTGCTAGAATTCCTATTTTTGGGAAAACAAAACACAGACACTTAAGTGTGCGGCGCAAAACAACATCATAAAACGATTATTAGCAACTACCGGAGCGTAAACAGAGCTTACCAAAGCTTATGTTTTAGCTGTCAATATGAAAGTAGCGAGACAGAGCGCGATTGTTATCACGACGTGTTTTTTTTGTTGTTTTTATTGTGTTTGTAGGTACTTAAATGATATTATATTATTAATAACACTATGCTATTTCAAGTTATTGACGAGTTTCGTTATCACAACGCTGACGCAGAGCCGAGCCCCCGCGGCCGCGCTAGCAACGAGAGAGTGAGAGTCTCTACGATGTTTTTAACCCTGGGATTTTATTCTTATACTTACCTACTTATTTACCTATGTTTAAATGTGTATACTACAGTCATGTTTGACAGTAGCCGAGTAGCTGTTGAAAGCTTTAACGGTGTGTCTATATATGCCGTGTTTCATCGAAATTAGTTCAGCAGTTCAAATCTTAATAAGTTTCAGTTTTCTTGGTTTTGTTTTTTATACGTTTACTTTTTAAATTATATGCAAAAAAAATACTATGATAAGTATCTAAATATAGAGCAGAAGTTCTATCAAGTATGAAAACCCTTGTTTGTACAAATACAAAGTTATCTCAAGTTGTGAGGTTACCCGCTTTACCCTTTACCCAGTTCTGACAAGGACTGTTTACGGTTCGTAACCTACCCGTATTCAACTACTATAGCCGCTGCCAATGGCTACCTTACACAAATAGTAGGAATCATAGGTCAGGGCTTCAAGAAAGGGGCCTCCTTGAGTTAGATATCACCTATTACTTCCTTACATACTCACGCGCAATGAAATAGTTCCACCTACCATCGATGTCCCATTATAATATTTTCCTGGAGCATTTTCATTGCGCATGAGTGTATTGTATAAGACTAGCGCGATTTTCTATCTAAGCACCTAAATGGTAATAGCAAGGTATGTGGTTCTACCTTTTTTGGCATAAGATTTTTTTGCCTAATCTCGTATTGCATAGTAACGTTTGGTCAAAGTCTCGTTACGCCGAAAATCGTATGGCATAAATCTCGTTTAGTAAAAAGTTATTTCGCATAACATTGTTTAGCCTAATAATGGTATGGCCAAATCTTGAATAGCCTAATAATGCTATGGCATAGGTTTATACAAAGTAATAATATTCTTTTGGCTTTAACTTTGACGGAGCGTCTCCCTACATAGCGCAAACTGGTGCCTTGTATTGTTTCCGCTGTTTGGAAAACGCTCCGCTCCGCTTCGCTGCGCTCCGCTTTGGTTTTGATGAACATGTGCACCTAACACGCTCCTCCTCGCTTTGCTCGTCGTCGCACCTATTTTTAGGTTTCGATCTCATGGGGTTTGTAATAATTATATTGGTCGTTAACTTTCGATTTTTTGATCATACAATATCGTGATTTTCGGGATGTAGGAGAAAAATACCACAATTTGTACATTTACTACATACTTAATATATTATTTATTAAGATAACATTAGGAGAAACAAGATTATACATAGGTATAGACGAACATAAATTTGATCAAACGAAACTTAGGTGTTTAAAGATTGTGCCTAAAGAGTTTTAGACGAAACGAGCCTTATGCCACATAAGTCTTGGCAAAGTGATGGTTCGGCCAAAAAAGTTTAGACCATACGAGTTATGCGAAATGAGTTTTGGTCAATAAAGATTATGCCAGATGAGCGGAACCCACCTGGCTGGAATCAGCACAACCGAGTTTATTGTAGGGAGCGGTCTGACTTCTACTTTCATAATATAATCTATCTGTTGTTACTCGGTTACAAAATACCATGTTACATTACAACAATGCAACAACTTAGATACTTACAGTAAATGTAGCGTAGATTGCTACAAGCTGAACCTCAACTGATATAATTATTGTTTTGTAAACTAATTACTGTACGTTTAATTTCAAGGTTGGTCCAATTGTGTGTCTAAGTAGCGACAGGTAGGTACTGTAGTAGATGTTACAATGGCGTGCCGATCTCAATTTGGTGTCACTGGACCTTCCAGGTGGCCATGTTTATAGACGTCTTAAATCTGCAATTATCTAAGTACCTACCTAGTTTTAGAGGCCCAAGGCAGGTATTTACTTTAGATTTGTATTCATTTGTCCTCTACTGAAAAAAATAATATTTAACATCATTCTAACAGGGGATGTATGACTCATATATCCTAATATACAATATATATCTGTTTAAATACATAGTATTACCATATTTTATCATCGTTTCATAAATCAAGTTTTCAGTAAGTAGGTAATTTCATTGAAATTTCTTGTTCGTACCCTAGTTTAATTATCAAAGGAGAAGCTATTTCAAATAAAACCGCAGGAGTGTATTAAAGTGTTTTATTGTTTTTTAAGTCTCTCGAATATGTTTCTTTCATCTTGTTGAAAAAGCTGGAACACTGAGCAGGGGGGTCATTCTATGTAACGATAAACGAAGTATCGGAACGCTGCTGCGAGCCACGACTCTACCTCGTTGTATTAAACGTGCCGATTGCACGATAGCTCTCGTTCCTTCGTTTTACGTCAGTATAGAGTAACCCCAGTACCTACACGAAGAGGCGGCCACGTAACGTGCTGAAATGAAACGTGTCAAGGCAGGAATGTCCTAGATTGTAGTTTTGTCTGAATACTGAAAGCTCACTGGCATGTGGGTACGCGAGCATGTCTCACAAAGGTTTCATATTATAATTTCGTTCGTTTTACCAGCAGTTCTTTGACAAATGTGAAAGCGTAAAACTGAACATAACTTCTCATGAAAATCATGTCATGGACCAATTTTGATTCGATGGCATCTTGTTGGCATGGTCATTTATGTACCTAAGCATGTTATAAAACTTATAAATTTTAATCATCTGTGGAGTGAAATAAAAATATTTCATTAAGTAGGTATTTCTTTTCTTTTGGGTCGTAATAATTTTAATTTTTCCATCCGCAAAATAATCTGATTTTGCATTTTCGGACACAAAGAACCAAAACGGTTTATAAATTCAGGCAATTAAGTTGGTGGCGTTTTTCAGCAGTCCTGCATTTCCTGTTTGTTCGCGCGCGATGTCACATTCACGAGCTGATACACGTTCAGTGTCCGCAGCTGACAAGTCACTACCACTCTATCTCGTTGTTTTCAACATACCGATTGCGTTACAGCTCTCTTTTGTTTGTTAATTTGAATACTAGAGTGACCCTCCGTTACGCAGTGGGTTTGTAAATACTTAGCTGATACTTGGAGCCGTAGGTAGTGGCAAGACCAAGCAAACCTTTGATAATTATGATACACTAGCGGAAACACAGACACAGAGCTCTACACAAGCTGTGTGGTGAACAGTCCAGCGGTCAGTGTCCTGATTTGTGCAGGTACCTTCAGACATAAACTCGAACACCTGCGTATAAAAAACAAATAAATAAACAAGACTCGGCGAGACCTTCTTATCGTTAATCAATGGCCGCTCCTCGCGCGCACCCATTGTTACTGCGGGACGCAGACTAACAATATGCGAACTAGATGGAGTGTCAGAACAAAAGAAACGTCCCGACAAATAATAACTCACGTCTACGCCCTTATTTTGAATTAGTTCGGTTAGAAGTTTTGTGACCTTATTCACTAGTACAATGGTTGTCATTAGGTTGAAATTAAAAAGGTTTGATAGTAAACAAAATGCGAACAGTTTTTGCTTTGTTTTTGTATCTGAGAAACCATGTTGTTCTCATATTGTTAATCTTAGTTGACGCCAATCATAGTCTCGATTCTCGATACATTTATATTCCGTATATAATTGTATTGTGTTCCAGTGTATAATTACCATTTTAATGTGTACTGGGAAGTCGTCACCGTCTTGATGATCGTCATTAAACTCATTGACATCATCATCACCGACGTCATCGTCATCCGTGACGAAATGACGCAGTGTCCGATCTTTTCATTGAACGTCATTAATTAAATGATGGTAAGCACACATAACTAAGTGGTAATTCCAAAGTGCCGGCAGGTAGGTCTACTTTACGGATGTTTTTGATTTTAAATTTATCTTTTCTCGTAAAATCGTTGAGTCACGGTGATTTTTATAAAATCCTATTGGATTACCTTAGATGTACATCAGGTACATATCAGCCATCGTTTCTTGAGTAGGTCTGACGTAGTGTTTGCAGCCGGCTCCTTCACGACTCCACATTCAGTTAAGTTAAAATTCTTGAATATTCTCTTGATGTGCGCGACACAAAGGCGACTTTTTGTACTCTTCTATAACATTATTTAAATTAAATTTATATAATATTTTATATTCTATAAAGAATTGAAGAAATGAACAAATTTTAAGAATGTTTCCTTTATTAGAGTCATGGATAGGGGAGACCGGGGACAAAAGTAACAGTTTGTAGATTCTGTCTGATTTCTCTTTATTAATAACATTTACGATAAAATAAATATAGTCACATAAAACTTTCGTATATAGTCTACAAATATCCATTATTACTTTACTTAATACATCTCGAATTTTGGGATTTCTAAAGCCTCAAAAAAAAAGGGAAATCGTTACTTTCGACCCCATAGTCAGGACGAAAGTAACAAGGCATGGGTCGAAAGTAATAACCCATAAATTCTGCCCAATGTTATAATTTCGATTTAAAAGAAAGAACAAAAAAACAATCAAATTATTTAGTTAATAAAACTTCTTAAAAAACTATCGAAACTAAAAAAACTTATGACTTATTGACAAAACAAAAAAAAACTTCTTAATATAAACTGTAAATGACATCCATCATTTAAAGTGACTAACTGATAAGAAGTTGTTTTATTTGTGCCATAATATACAATATTATGACACAAATATCTAATCAAAACAACAAAAAATAAACATTTATAATGTGACATGGCAAACTTACATAAGTAATTCGTTACTTTTGTCCTGCCGCGAGCTGTTACTTTTGTACCCATCCCCATTTTTGAAATATCAGGTGACATCACTTTAAAACAGCACGTGTTATTCGAAAACAATTTATGACATGCTACAGACAATCTTATAATTAATCAATGAACAAATAGTCATATGGTTGTTGGCATCTTAATTCTACGTAAAAACTAAATGAATAAACACCAAAAAACTTACTTTTGGTGTGTAAAATCACGAAATGCTCACTAAAACAACCTTGCACCGCGGCACGGGCGCGGAAAATGATATCATGCGCGGGGGGCATCGCATGCTGACTACCAGCTGTCGCTTGGGGCGTTAAGGTTATTGGGGAAGTCCACAGAGTCTTTGTTACTTTCTACCCGCTGTTACTTTTGTCCCCGGTCTCCCCTACCACATAATATCTCATGTGTTCAGATGATGTGTAGATAGTAGAAGTTGGATATGAAAAGCGTTCTTCGGTCTATCTACGAGGAGGTAAATGAACAGTACCTCGATATAGATAGAAATAGTAACATTTTTAATTTGTTTACTACATACAACATACTAGTAGGAAAAGTACAAGATACTCAGCTTAATGATGTGTTTACTGCCATCATGCGAGCATGTATCACGACTGTGTACGACTGCCGACTGTCTGGTGTTACATAGGATTAGGTATATTATGTACTTCGTATGTATTATCGTTACGACGATGTTGTCATTCGAATATTTATTTACTCAAGAAATCACAACACTACGTTTGTTTGTCTCGTGTTTGCCAAGTCGCTGCGTATCGCAACTCTAGCGGGACAGTGTGAACCGTGTGATGATGTCGTCAGATCAGATTAGGAATACTTACTTCGGAGATTGTTTCCCTAGCTTTTTTGCGTTGTAGCCAAGAATGTTTTTACAGAATCATCTGAAAATATTAAAACTTTGCATAAAGATTAGGCATCTTCATGCAAAGTTTTAATATTTTCCGTGTATTTATTGTAAACGAAGTACAATCTTAAATTCAGTTTACAAAAAGTGCATTATTGTACTTTATCTATAGTTACGTAGGTTTAGGTTTAGTTTTTTAATACACTTTCATATGTCAGGCCATATCTGCAGTAGTTCTGAGATCATTGTACTGTGAATCAATGTAGTGTGCTTGCTGTTGTTGCTTGCTGCCTGTTCTATTCCATGAGGAGGCAAACATCTACATCTAGCCCTAACCAGTGGTTCATTTTGCGGTGGTACCTAGTCAGTTTTTAATTTGAACCTTTTATTTTCTAACATATATCAAATTTATCCAAGATTGCACTGTATAAGTTTTATGTTCTTGTAAAGCCGTATTTAAATGGGTTAATTATTATCTCTATCCTCCACGGGACAGGCATTGCCTAGTGTGGGGTCAGTACATTCACCATCTCTTGTATATTTTTAAAGGAAATAAACATTTTAACTTTTTTACTTTACTTTAATGTTCCATTGAGTTCGGCCTCGTTCATGAAACCATCTTTATTAGATTTTCCATCTTTATATACTTACTATCATTATTCACTACACTTACTCGTAGTCTTCCACAGACGTATATTTCTCTCATTTCATACTTACACTGTCACGTAACTTCGTACTTACTCAGCCGGTACCAGGAGTCCATAGTCCTCCATGTTCGGATGTCCTCCCAGCTCCTCCTCCCTCATTGGTCGCAGCTAGTCTCCTCGTCCAGGGTTGTGTTATGATTGTGATCACTGACCTTATGTATTGTACTGAATCGTTTTAAATTTCTTATTTTCTATGCTGTATTTTGAACAAATTCAAAAAGTAATATGTATTAAGCATAAGTAGTTATGCTTTTATTCCTAAAAAAGCTATTGAGGTATACTTATTCACGATGCATACTGTAACAGTTAACGAATACTCATTAATCTAAAATGTTTGTTCGTGAAGCTTGTAAGATGTCATGTAGGTAAGTAACTAAGTACTCTACAACTACACCTAATTCTGATGCAATGAGACGTGAGGCCTGCGTGCGGCGCTGGAGCCTCCGCCGGGTCTCACGGATGCAGGTCAGTGGGGCGGGGTACAGGTAGACTAATGAAACAATAAGATTACATTTCGATGCGAATTTATATTTTTTTACCATCAATACTTATTCAATTCACACATAATAATATCAGGTATTTTACAAATAGTGGTCCGCTCAGCGGAAAGGTACATATGGACACGTTAATAAATAACTTAGAGCTAGATCAGTCTCACGGTCGCGCGGGCGCGGCTTAGCCTAGTATCACAGATGAGTAGAGCGGTGGGGCGCGGTGCGGGGCGCGCGGGGCGCGGGGCGCGGGGCGGGGCGCGCGGTCACTCGTCCGAGGCGGAGGACAGCTGCGTGCTGCCGCCCGAGCTGAAGGAGCCGCGCCCCGCGCCCCCCGCGGCCCCCGCGGGCGCGTTTCCCGGCGCCGCCCCCGCGCCCCCCGCCTCCTCGCCCGGGGACAGCGTGCGCAGCAGGTCCAGCGCCGCGCGCGCGCGCTGCCCGTCCGCCGCCGCCGCCGCGCCGCGCTCCCACGCGCTCTTCTCCGGCAGCAGCAGCCGCCGCGCCTCGCGCTGCACGCGCCGCGACCGCAGCGCGAACAGGAAGGGCGCCGCCGCGGCCCCCAGCAACAGCAGCGCCAGCGCGGGCAGGCGCGCCGCCTCCCCCACCCCCCCCGCCGCGCCCGCCGCGCGCAGCACGCCCAGCGCCGCGTGCGGCACGTGCAGCAGCACCAGCGCGCCCGTCAGCAGCCCCACGCGCGCAGCGCGGGACTCCTCGCGGTACCGGAACATGGACGCGTTGGAGATGCGGCAGCGGATGGAGGTGATGCGCGACGCGGGCGCCGGCGGGCGCAGCAGCAGCGGCGCGGCCAGCAGCGGCGCCGAGCTCACGGCGGGCAGCGCGGGCCGCTCGTCGCGCCGCGCGTGCTTGAGGCTGGCCACGGACGGGCAGCGGCGCGGGCGCTCCGGCGGCAGCAGGAAGGGCCCGTAGCGCGGCTCCTCGGCGCCGGGCACGTCGATGCGCAGCGTGAGCCCGTCCTCGTCGGGCGGCGCGGGCTCGTGCAGCTGCAGCGCGCTGGCGCCGCTGGCCCGCGCGCGGCGGCCGGCGCGGCGCGCGGCGCGGTAGATGCGCGCGTACACGGCGCACACCAGCCCGGCCGGCGCCAGCACGCCCAGCAGGAACACGCCGGAGTAGGCCAGCCGCAGCGCAAGCAGCAGCGGCGAGGGCGGCAGCAGCGCCTCGGCCACGGCTAGGGCGGCGCGCAGGGCGGCGGCGGCGGCGGCGGCGGCCCCCGCGGCGGCGCACAGCGGGCCGGGCCGGCGCTGCAGCAGGCGCGCGTGGCAGCGCAGCGGGTCGGTGACGGCGTGGTGCTGGTCCAGCGCGATCAGCGTGACGCCCAGCAGCGCGGCCAGCGAGCAGCCCGCGGCCGCCGCCTCGCCCGCGCCGCGCCACGCGCCCGCGCCCGCGCCCGCCGCGTGCTCCGCCAGCAGCGCGGGCGCCAGCAGCGACGTCGTCACCACGTTGCCGGCCAGCAGGTTGATCACGAACCTGCAACAACAGACGCCGCGGTCAGTACACAGCAGACAGGGTCGGCTCGGCGGCGCGGCGCGGCGCGCGCGGCGGAACGAGCACGAGCAGAGAAAGTAATCTCGCGGGTCATGTCACCGCCGTATGCAAATGTAGAGTCGCAGAAAACAATTTATGTCTTAGATTAGTTTGTCTAACAAGCGTAATTGGACACTCCGTGCGAAATGAAAACAAATTAAAGTGTTCGACAGCGGCGATGTTTGCTCGAGTGCGACCTTCGGGCAGTCGTTAGTGAGGAGTGATGGCGACCCGGGGCCACTCTAGCTAGCTTGACCATAAACTAACAAACGAGAGCTTTCATGCTACCTGTTACGTTTAAAATGCTACAAGATAGTGACTCCTCAGGGCTGTCGCAGTACCGTGCGCCGACACCTCACCTCACTATTGACATTCACAAAGAGGTCGGAGAAAGTCAAAGGACTACTCAGAGAGTTCGAGAATCCCACAAACCATCAGCCTGCGGGGTGCGGCGGCAAGCATCGCTCGAGAAGGGCGCTGACGGCAAACATACTCTATTTGTGGTCATCGCGTCACGAGCCACTCCGAGCCACGAGTGGAGGCGACTGGCAACAACACTCTGTCACTATCGGACACAAAAAACTGACAGTGACGGCTTCCGGTTGCGAAAAAATAACTGAAAAACTAAGTAACAGCGAGAGACACTTCTAGAAGAAACTTTGCAAGATCTAACCGGCATACTATAATGGGGAATAACAATTTTGTTGCAACTGTAAATGTTGATGTGTGGATAGATTAGGCGCCATGGTTGGTACAGTCGGCCACAATGCCACTTGCGCCACGGCCGGAGTTGCGTAGCGTCGCCGTCGCTGCGATCAATTCACGTGCTATTTATTTCGATTAACTTGGTCAATGAACGCGACTGTACCACAAATACGAAGAAAGTTAGTTTCACTTTTCTTACTGACTGTACGCTGTTTTGAATATATTTAAACAAAATAGAAATTAAAGAGGAGTTTGAAAAGTACGCTGGTACAAAAATCTAATAATAATAATAAGTACTTAGACAAAAATAATTTGACAATATCAAGAATGTAAATTGAATCGGCTTTTTTGCTAACAAGTCACATTTCAATATGATTTATCGAATTTCATTATAATATGATCTCTGCTTGATCTTTGTATGCAGTTTATATATGTACCTATCGAAATAAATGAAATGATTTCCATATTAAATTTGTTTCAATAACTTCAAGTCTCTTTAGTACACAGGGCGTTGCAACAGTAGTTTATAGAAAGCCAAATCACATAAACAACACAATGAATTTATCGATGTATTTATACTCAAACAAAGTATGCAATCTAGTGCGATGAATTTTCTTTTGTCTTCAGTATGCAGTTATTGCGAATGTGTAGAGTCGGGAAGTAGGAAGCGGCCGGGCTCTGCTCATTACGACCACCGATAGAAAGGTCACCACAGACAGACAGACAGATACACGCACGGGGTGAACGTATAGCTGTAATTAATGCATTTCAAAACACGAGCAGTGCGACCTTCACACTCTCAACATTGTAAAAAGTAAGCGTGATTAAAAACTGTATAGTGCAGTTACCGGATTTTGAATTAATGAAAATTATGTTTTAATGTGTCCTTCTTATATACTTATTTAGTGATATGATAGCTAACTGTTCCTGAAAGCTAGTCAATTCAAAGTTAGTTAATTGTGTGCTAATCATAGCTCATGTGTCTCTTTACGATTTATTGCAATAACACAGCACCCTGTATTCGTGCAACATGTAATTATCAAAAGATTAATTTGACTGGCGGTTGCAATCTCATATGACATTGTAAACATAATTGTAGTGGATTGGTTTAAAACAAATGAAAGAATTTTTATTAATACTATTAAGAACCAAATTCTTTGTTCAAATTCGTTCCTAAAACAAAATGATGAGGTTGCGCAATCCGCCGGATGTTTTAACAAAGAGCCTGCGTCTCGCCTTCCCGCTACTGACGCAAAAGAATTAAAAGTAAACTAATCCACAGAGTAGATGTATGATTATAAATGGTTGCACTCTCCGCACCTGCCTCGCCAAGGGAAGGTTGTTTTAAAACAATAAATATTATAAAACACAACACCGCTGCAGACTGAAGGAACTAACCGCATTCTTTGAAATAAAAGTTATTTTTGATATCCCTAAAAGCTTGACCCTTTCAATAAAGCATGCTGAATAGATAATAAACAGGTTTGCTCAAAATAAACCATTTTCCATGGATTTAGTGCGCCACTTTACAGGTAAGTACCTATACGTAAACTGATTGATTTATTTATTTAATTTAGAAGTATTATTTTAAATAAAACAGTGTTATATAAAATACCACGTGCTACGAATAATAATATAATTTATTTGAATGTTGCTGCGTAGAATTTCGTAGATCATGGCGACTTGATGACGCCATGATGCGGAGAGGGCTGAAATCTGAGCACCAATGACTTATAAATTTGTGAATATAAAATTTTGAAGCTTCGCTCATCATAATTCCGAAGAACTGCTTTTAGTTAATTAGTAATATACATTTATTAGATACTCATATTTATAGTAAGTTGTTAGTGTAGTTAGATTAAAATTGAGCCATCTCCATTGTGTTGCAAAACATTGCAAATTCTTAACCGCAAAGTACAACAAGTTTTAGTTAATTTGATATATTTGTTACAAGTCTTAGAAACGAGCCTTCTGTCCTAGTTAAGCCTTTGAAACAATGAAAGCAATCAAGAGTAATCAAGACTAAACAATACAAATCTGGGGATTGACTCGCGCTGACCTTTAACTAAAGCCCTTTTTAGCAAATTAATGGAGCAAGGGCGATCCAGAACTCCAGAGCATTCCTCGCTTATGTAAGTATAATTATAATATGCGGGGCTGCCCTTGGAGCGCAGGCGACCTTCGGCAGATCTCGACAGGCGCAGTCTAGAACCTCCGCTGATCATTATTATCTTGTTGCTAGGTAACGCGCCGCTACAGTACGTACCATACACAAGTAGGTTCTTATGTATACCCAAGCAATCCTAGTTCAAAGTAATCTAAATCTTGCCACTCACGAATGAGATCGTGACAACATCTGAGTCAGACTCTACGTAAAAGGATTTAAAATGCCATCTCATCTAAATAAACATAACGGTCAAAGCTCGGCCTGATCCATCTTCGAAGATTCACTTGACGATATCACTGGCATGCTGTTAGAGGATTAGGGAAATCAGTGTCAATGTATAAAAAGCTAGACTTATTTCAAATAAATCACTGATAAACGATAACAATATTGAAATGCATAAACATGTTATTGCAACGAATGGACGTGAACCTCCCACCTCGTCTCGTATATCTAAAACCGAATTCCAATAGTTAACAAACCGGTTGGAGCTGGATAATTTAAATTATCAACGAATTAAAATTACATTTACTACAACATAGAGTCATCTGCTAATCTGTGGCAACAATGATTGCGACGGGTAAAAACATTAGGTTAAAAAGTTGAGGAGTATAAAACTCATTAGGTTAAAAACTTGCCGAACGGGTGTGGTATCACAAAGTAATGTTCAGTAGCTAATTTGCGTTGGTAATGTATTGAACGGTTGTAGAAACATCGGGGCCGTCGAAAATGCATGTCGAGGTGACTCCCGCCGCCGCACGCGCCGTCACCGCCGCCGATGCACTGTGTCAACACAACACAAATCGAAAGAATATTGAAAATTACCACTTTATGGATAAAATGGATATTATAATAGTATATTCATCTGTTTCTATACTGTGCCAATAAGTCCACCTGGCCGGTATAGAGCCGAAAGGTACACAACCTTAAGCCGGGATTATTTATAGAATTCATGACTAAGCAATGCGCGGACGACAAAAAGTCGATTAGTTGCAAGAACCGGCACCGTCTGCTCCTAGCCACTCGATTTGACTCGATAGATACGTTTAATGAGGCGGCGGAACCTATTATACTAAGCTAATGTTTGTGTTTAGAGCAACAGTTAAGTCGAAAAAAGTTCTAGTTGTTACGAAATATTTAAAGCATGCTTTTTTCCTGTTACTAAAAGTATGATTATCGAGCAGACGTCTATCCGGAGACAGACATCAGCGATCTTCGTTGAAGGAAAACGGAAATAGATGATAATCGGTTAAAATTTCGGCATTAATAACGATAGACCTTGACACTAAAATAGATTACTTTGATAGAGCAATAGTCAGCTCGTCACTAAACTAAAAGAATTCCTGTGAAAGAGGACGCACGTGCTAAAAAGTGTGTCAAATCTTAGAAATAATATCCCAATTTCAATTTAATTCTCACTGAAGTAGCTTTTATGATATAATTGAATTGAAGCATCAATCATCTTCCGTGTATATAACCTTGATCTGAATATTTAAATTTATATTTTAGAAGATATTCGAATTTCGGTATATCCTGGATTGATGAGAGTCGTTGAGAGCTTGTGTTGTCTGTGTGTTATATACAAGTTATACAGTTACAACCAATACAACCCGCAGCTACACGCACATTGCCATCATACGCACATGTTGTACGGGACTCAATAATAAAAATAACTTGATTTACTTAAGTGTCGTTCCAAAACTTTCCGTTTGCAGAGGAGTGCATGAATGTATTTATAAACCTCACAACTTGTTGATCCAAACAAGAGCGGGGAATCCCCAGCTTTTAGTCAACTTGATTGAATTGAATTTGAATAACCAAATTATTAGTCTGACGATGACGTGCTTGCCAATCTACGCAGATTTCGTTAACATTATAATTAGAAATATTTGTATAACATATTGATCAGAACTGCGCCACGTCACGGCTGCTAGACGGTTCGGGAGACCCGAAGGCTCGTTCCTCAGAGGTACTGAGGTAAAGACAAATAAATCATGGCAACAACAGTTTACTTACTTATTACAATATTGAAAACATGTTATAAAACTTTTCTTATTCAGTCAACTTACGAGCAATATTTTTGAATAAAATCAAATTATTTTATGCATACAAAGTACCTACGAATAAAAATGAATTTCGATTAAAATGTTACTCTATTTTAACGGTTTATCTCTATTACTTGTCACGTGCTTTTTTAGCATATTTATTGTTTTCACCAGAAACACTTTATTTTTGTCACAAACATAATTATTAATTTAACGATTTGATGTCAATTTACATATTCAAATATTTTGCATGTTTTTCTCCTCTTAGTGGTTAATAAAAATATATCGCAGTATACCTAAATAATAATAATAAATTCTAAGTTTCAAACTTTGATTAATTTAAACTATTAAGAGCTTGTAACCTCGTTTCTAAAGTTCATGAAACAAAAACAAAAGGTCGTGGCGACGCTGTGAGTCAGTGCTAGCGGCGGCTGGCGGCGCGCCAGCTGCGGCAACTGGGCCGCCCTGCTGCTCACCTGAGCACCACGAGCCAGCCCCGGCCCCGGTTCCACTAATCCGCGACGCCGGCGCCGCACAGACACCTCTGTTCATACTAATCAGGCTAATTGGTTGCGGTTGGGTTTCCTTCGCGGTTAATGGAATGGCACCTCGGGGTGAGCGAATGATGAGTCAACTGGAGGTTTCTTCCGCTGTGCCAGGGATCTTCCATGCCGTATACATGTATACTGTACAAGTATACGTACAGGTGCAGTACGGGACATGCTGCCCTACTTTACACTCTGTACCGTTCTTATAAGTTCGCGCAAGAGGCAATGCAGAATGTTCGAAAGAGTTAATTTTGTATTGCACTTTGGGTGGAGTCCAATCTAGTCTCTACTATTTATTTACGCTAACATGAAACTTAACTGTCGTACTTTAATGATTGAAACACAAATTTAAATAGGTTTACTTTAATAGCTTTGTTTAGCTATGTAATGATACCTCTATCTATGTACTTATTAAGAGTTACGTATCCCATGTCTTGATCTTTGGACGTTGGCTGTCGGTAACACAATACTGGAGTGAATACTGCTGAGTCACCGTTCCACGTACAGAGAGCCGTAGAGCTCCAATCAGAAACTAATGACGTGCATGGAATGAAAACATTCATTCACACGGTCACTGCTTTTTAATTTTTATAGTGTCATCCTAATCCTAACTAATATTATAAATGCGAAAGTAACTGTGTCTGTCTGTCTGTCTGTCTGTCTGTCTGTTACTCTTTCACGCCAAAAGTACTGAACGGATTTGGATGAAATTTGGTATATATACGGTCTAGACCCTGGGAAAGAACATAGGCTACTTTTTATCCCGGAATTCCCACGGGAAAACTTTTTAAGGCGAAGCGAAGCGCGCGGGAACAGCTATATAGTAATATTTTAACCAAAACTAACCAAAAAAACTATAGTCCTAATTTACTACGTGCAATGTACCTTTAATTAATTTCGATATTAACAGTATTCAGCAATGGTTGAATCGTTTGAAGACAGAAAATGAATGACGCATCAGTTCAGGAAGTAAAAACGTATTATAATTTAATTAAGCCATACTTGAAGTGGTATAAGCACCTCATATAAAACAATAGGACATGCATTAATACCGCCATTAGGTACCTAATTGATAGGTTTCCAGCCAGGTCTAGCCTAGTCCTTGCTGCCACAAGTGGGAGTAACTAAACTGTTTTCCGTTATTATGACAAATGATTTCAACTCTTTATTGAGGATGTGATCGGCTGTAATTATAACATTTGAATAAGAAATCAATGTCTGATTTGTATTCTACTTTTGAAGACTTTAAACAATGTCCTAAACATTGAAGAAGTATCTATGGGACGCCATCCGGCTGGACCAACGACGACGGCTAGTGGACGAATGAGGAGGGCTGAGGATGTGCGGTGGACGAGGAAAGTGCTGATGATGGTGATGCGTTTTGAGAGATGTTGCGTTTGATTACTCACAGGATTAAGCCCAGTGGAAGAACTTAATCCATGTGATCACTGTATTATATTATGAAATATTATATAGGTAACATACAATATGTAGAGTCGGTCTTAACTCCACACAGATTTACAATTCAATTGTGTGTATTTTTTGCAAATGTTTGGCGCGGGCCGAGGCGCGGCGCGGTGGCTATTGTCAGTGGCCTCGCGCGTCCATTACGGACATTTCTTTGTGATCTCACCCGCGAGTGGGTGCAGCTTGATGGAGTAAACACAGAATTACCACCATCTTGTATAGAATGCCTTTCAAGCTCAAGAGTTATGGGGGTATAATGTTTATGCGACGTACCTTCTTTGTACTGTTGTTTTTTACTGCTCATTGGCATATCAACCATTTTGTGGTTGTTTTATTCGCACCAATGAACATTGGACTATTTTTAAATAACAAGTTTTTCCAAAAAAATAACGAGTTAAGTACTCAGAACAACACTTTAAATGAGTAACAAACATCGAAACGAAGAAACGATTCAAGAAGAAGACCGGATAATAAAAGTGAATAACACGTGTAGAATAACACACTTCTACATTCTAATCAGAGGCTATTGTTTTATTATATAATCAACATTATAAATTGATTTGAATAGGATGCTATAAATTAAGTAGAGGTTCAGACACGGCGCATGCAAACATCAGGCTGATTCGCGAAGTGAGCACTCCTTATTATTCATTAACACAACTAATTTATTTATCATTTGTCTATAATTAAGTTGCCGGAATGCACACAATTGATAAAACGATGGAAATTTTAAATTTTCATTAATTTAAGTAACAGGTTCGCTGCGCGTTGCACGGCCCAGTTTGTCTTCATTGCAAAGCTCCGTTAAACAGAGCTTCACTGTTCTTGAAGCAGATATATATTTTTTAAATATTTATTCCAAAAAGTAGGCACTTTTAGAGTGCCGGGAATGGAATCTAGAACTCATGACTGGGAAGAATCGCATTTTACCAACGTCTGCCTAAATAACTATATAAACCTGTAGCTGTTTTATGTAGTAGAGTAGAGCCTATATACATACATACGTAGTAGAACCTATATACAGTGAGTTATGCATGTAACTAAACTGTGGCAGTCATTAGCTCCAAGTTAAACCGGTTTGTAGTTTCTATTAGGTTTTAACTCTCTCTCTCTCTAGGTGACTCATTTATTGTGCTTATCAGCCAATATTTTTGGTGTTAAAAGTTTGAGAATGCAATTTTTGAACTCCAAAGTAATTGAACACCTTTATAGTCTTAAAAAGTCATATAAACTGGCAAAACAGCTTCAACTTCTTTAAGTAATATTTTTCTTCAGTAAAGCATTAACCGAAGTTTTTAGAATTTTTTAAAATGTGCCAACGTTGGTCCCCGTTTATTAATATCTGGTTATCGTCATCTATACCATAAACATAAGACGACTGTGTTCGTTAAGGCTCGTGAAGGTAATGAGTCAAAACGGCGTGTGGACATATTATAGTTGTAAAAACTAATACACACACGACCGGCATTGACATTGATCACCGAGCACAGACAAAGCAGAGCCGCCCGCAGCCTCGCCTCATTCATAGCATTATGTAATACTTTTCAAGAACAACATCGTAATTAAATAGAATTGTTTTATATTACACCTTTACATTGGATCTTAATAACTTTGTAGATAATCCGCGGCTCGGTCAGCTGTGTGCTCTAGAGTCGTGCTTTATTTGCGGACGAGAGATAAAGCGGCTTCAATGCTACAGCCGAATGCCGAGGCGAGGGGAGCCCCCGGCGGCGGCGGCGGCGGCGGCGGGGGGCTACTTTTACTCAAACTTTACTTTTACTCCAACTATACACAGCAGGAAATGCGGAAAGGAACTGGTAACTTTTAAAGGTAAAGGACAAACAATTAATTTATTATTAGTTTACTATCTTAATCGTTATAGAAAGTGTAATAATATGCCTGGTTATCTCAAACTGAATGATAAAACCTTCACGGAAATCCAATTTTAAAAATGTTTCTTTTTTATCCGGAAGTAGGTAGCGTTATGTTTATTGTTTAACATCCTGCGACGTTCTTAAGACCATACAATATGTTTTGATACACCAAGTAACTTTCAATAAGTAATTGAAATAATCAAACTTTGCTTATTAGCAGACAGAGCAGTATAACATCGAAAATATGTTGAAAGTTACTTTAATTTATAAAATGCACATTAAATTGTGCAAGGCCAAACATTACAAGTTCATTACCCAAATAACGTTTACTTTCCGTGTAAAATATACAATTAGGTTAGTTATTCCGTAGGGTCATAGAATACAATACAATACGTGTGTGCAACTGTTTGTAGTTGGCAAGTAGACTGCACTCTGATCAGAATAGATAATTAATAATAGGCGATATCTCACGTAGCAAGTGTGGGTCGGACGTCACTTCACGCGTCGGCTAAACTTTCCGCAAGTGTGTGGATAGTGAGAACGAGCGGGTTCTCCAAACAGTGCGGAACAATGAGCATTCACTGCTCTACACCTGAAGCGAACACTTCCGCTCAACAATTAACACTTAAAAAGTGTAATTTTTGGTTAACATCGTGCCGTAGACCGAAGTTCAACATAACTTTGCTACAGAATCTAACGGTCTTATTCATAAAAAGTTACGGAAGACCTATAGGCCTGCTATAAGCAAATGTCAAAAAAACTTTATTCATAAACGATCAATAGCGCTAAAGAACTCTCCAACTGATTCGTAAAACCTTGATATGCTAAAGTTGGCTGGACCCTACTATACACCTTCCGTAAGCCTCCTCTTGTACAAAAACATGGCGGCCGGTCAACAGCTGTTCTGCTTTATTGACGATTTGACATTTGTTGTGAGTTAATATTTGCTGAAAATAAGTTGCCATGGTAACGTAAAAATTTTTTTTTTTTTTTGTGGGTTTTGGCTTGGCCAACTGCGCCTTTAAGCCAACGTAAACTTTTTTAAGTGCCGCGCCGTAGGTGTGTGAAGTTAGCAGCCTAAAGTTAGCAGCCTTTGAATACCCGACCAAATTAAGATGGTCACTTCAGTCATTGCATACTTTATCAATTAAAACACGTAAAAAGCCCCAAAAACATTGGAATAATAATGCTAGGTATTTATATAAACACTAAAATATGTTCTAAAATAAATAAATTCAAAAAAATACGACGTTTACTTACTGACGCTCTTGTTGGTTAATGGATATTTTGTATGGGGGCACCAAGATGCTATAGACCTGCCCGCATCTCACCTGGTTTATTATGTGTGTTGTGTCATTAGAAAACACTGACAGAAGTTTCATCAACATTGAAACGGTACAGCAGGTGTCCAGGAGCCACTTTCTGACAGATTTTGGGTGAAAAATTGTCAATATTTCACGAATATTCAAGTTTGCAGGTGGAACCTGAAGAGATTCAGTTGAATTCTTGACATATGTGTCAAAAGTCAACAACTAATCCCTTGTTGGTTTTGTTTGTTTTGAACATGTAAAAGTCATTTCCATCTCTCTTGCTAACCTAAACTACCTCTCTCTCCGCAGGCTGGGTGATGGGTTGGCTGGGCGGGTTTGGCGTGACGGGCGGCGCTCATCGCTATTGGACCCACCGCGCCTACAAGGCCACGCTGCCTCTGCAGGTCGTCCTGATGCTCTGCTACTCGGTGTCTGGACAGGTATGGACTATTACATCTTCTTTTACACTCATGAGTCATGAAGAAATTCCACTTACGAAATGTCGACACAATGACCCTATTTTGTCTATTGGTGGACATAATAGGCCACTCCGGAGAAGCCTCACAACACTCGACCCACGGCCTACTTTAACCACGATGTGTAAGTAAAGTACCTACTTAATTGCAATTTCTAAAAATAAACAGTTTTCTTCTCTGCACTCTACTCCACTTGATTAAATTTTTCAAATGCCTCTGGGCCCCTATCGCGAACTTGTTTTGCTAACGATTTTTGGATTCAAAATGTAATGTGATTGTCTCATTTATAAACCATACTTAGTTTTGACTTCGCGATACCCCCCCCTTTTCTTTAACCTACCTAGCTCATCTGAATATCTAGTATCTATCTAGTATCTAATACTACCTTTCATATGAAAGGTATTATTAATACCTAGAAACGGTTTTCAGCAATTTCAGATTAAATGACTTTTGGTGAATATTCAAGGTGAAAACCAAAAAATAAAACTTAGCAGCCCAAGATTAACATTTTGTATGGGGGCACCAAGATGCTATAGACCTGCCCGCATCTCATCTGGTTTATTATGTGTGGTGTGTCATTAGAAAATACTGACAGAAGTTTCATCAACATTGAAACGGTATAGCAGGTGTCCAGGAGCCACTTTCTGACAGATTTTGGGTGAAAAATTGACAATATTTCACGAATATTCAAGTTTGTAGGTGGAACCTGATGAGATTTAGCTGCAAATGATAGTTCATATGAAAGGTATTATTAATACCTAGAAATGGTTTTCAGCAATTTCAGATTAAATAACTTTTGGTGAATATTCAAGGTGAAAACCAAAAAATAAAACTTAGCAGCCCAAGATTAACATTTTGTATGGGGGCACCAAGATGCTATAGACCAGCCCGCATCTCACCTGGTTTATTATGTGTGTTGTGTTATTAGAAAACACTGACAGAAGTTTCATCAACATTCAAACGGGATAGCAGGTGTCCAGGAGCCACTTTCTGACGGATTTTGGGTGAAAAATTTACAATATTTCACGAATATTCAAGTTTGCAGGTGGAGCCTAAACAGGTACAGCTGCAAATGATAGTTCATATGAAAGGTATTATAAATACCTAGAAACGATTTTCAGCAATTTCAGATTAAATGACTTTTGGTGAATATTCAAGGTGAAAACCAAAAAATAAAACTTAGCAGCCCAAGATTAACATTTTGTATGGGGGCACCAAGATGCTATAGACCTGCCCGCATCTCACCTGGTTTATTATATGTGTTGTGTCATTAAAAAACACTGACAGAAGTTTCATCAACATTGAAACGGGATAGCAAGTGTCCAGGAGCCACTTTCTGACGGATTTTGGGTGAAAAATTTACAATATTTCACGAATATTCCAGTTTGCAGGTGGAGCTTGAACAGGTACAGCTGCAAATGATAGTTCATATGAAAGAAATTATTAATAAATAGAAATTGTTTTCAGCAATTTCGGATTAAATGACTTTTGGTGACTCTTCAAGGTGAAAATCAAAAAATAAAACTTAGCAGCCCAAGATTAACATTTTGTATGGGGGCACCAAGATGCTATAGACCTGCCCGCATCTCACCTGGTTTATTATGTGTGGTGTGTCATTAGAAAATACTGACAGAAGTTTCATCAACATTGAAACGGTATAGCAGGTGTCCAGGAGCCACTTTCCGACAGATTTTGGGTGAAAAATTGACAATATTTCACGAATATTCAAGTTTGCAGGTGGAACCTGAAGAGATTCAGCTGCAAATGATAGTTCATATGAAAGGTATTATTAATACCTAGAAACAATTTTCAGCAATTTCAGATTAAATGACTTTTGGTGAATATTCAAGGTGAAAATCAAAAAATAAAACTTAGCAGCCCAAGATTAACATTTTGTATGGCGGCACCAAGATGCTATAGACCTGCCCGCATCTCACCTGGTTTATTATGTGTGTTGTGTCATTAGAAAATACTGACAGAAGTTTCATCAACATTGAAACGGTATAGCAGGTGTCCAGGAGCCACTTTCTGACAGATTTTGGGTGAAAAATTTACAATATTTCACGAATATTCAAGTTTGCAGGTGGAACCTGAAGAGATTCAGCTGCAAATTATGGTTCATATGAAAGAAATTATTAATACCTAGAAATGGTTTTCAGCAATTTCAGATTAAATGACTTTTGGTGAATATTCAAGGTGAAAACCAAAAAATAAAACTTAGCAGCCCAAGATTAACATTTTGTATGGGGGCACCAAGATGCTATAGACCTGCCCGCATCTCACCTGGTTTATTATGTGTGTTGTGTCATTAGAAAACACTGACAGAAGTTTCATCAACATTAAAACGGTATAGCAGGTGTCCAGGAGCCAATTTCTGACGGATTTTGGGTGAAAATTTTTAAATTTTTCACGAGTATTCAAGTTTGCAGGTGGAGCCTGTAGAGATTCAGCTGCAAATGATAGTTCATATGAAAGGTTTTATTAATACATAGAAATGATTTTCAGCAATTTCAGATTAAGAGACTTTTGGTGACTCTTCAAGGTGAAAATCAAAAAATAAAACTTAGCAGCCCAAGATTAACATTTTGTATGGGGGCACCAAGATGCTATAGACCTGCCCGCATCTCACCTGGTTAATTATGTGTGGTGTGTCATTAGAAAATACTGACAGAAGTTTCATCAACATTGAAACGGGATAGCAGGTGTCCAGGAGCCATTATCTGACGGATTTTGGGTGAAAAATTTACAATATTTCACGAATATTCCAGTTTGCAGGTGGAGCCTGAACAGGTACAGCTGCAAATGATAGTTCATATGAAAGGTATTATTAATACACAGAAATGATTTTCAGCAATTTCAGATTAAATGACTTTTGGTGACTCTACAAGGTGAAAATCAAAAAATAAAACTTAGCAGCCCAAGATTAACATTTTGTATGGCGGCACCAAGATGCTATAGACCTGCCCGCATCTCACCTGGTTTATTATGTGTGTTGTGTCATTAGAAAATACTGACAGAAGTTTCATCAACATTGAAACGGTAAAGCAGGTGTCCAGGAGCCACTTTCTGACAGATTTTGGGTGAAAAATTGACAATATTTCACGAATATTCAAGTTTGCAGGTGGAACCTGAAGAGATTCAGCTGCAAATGATAGTTCATATGAAAGGTATAATTAATACCTAGAAACGGTTTTCAGCATTTTCAGATTAAATGACTTTTGGTGAATATTCAAGGTAAAAACCGAAAAATAAAACTTAGCAGCCCAAGATTAACATTTTGTATGGGGGCACCAAGATGCTATAGACCTGCCCGCATCTCACCTGGTTTATTATGTGTGTTGTGTCATTAGAAAACACTGACAGAAGTTTCATCAACATTGAAACGGGATAGCAGGTGTATAATAAAAATATTGTAAATTTTTCACCCAAAATCCGTCAGAAAGTGGCTCCTGGACACCTGCTATACCGTTTCAATGTTGATGAAACTTCTGTCAGTGTTTTCTAATGACACAACACACATTATAAACCAGGTGAGATGCGGGCAGGTCTATAGCATCTTGGTGCCCCCATACAAAATGTTAATCTTGGGCTGCTAAGTTTTATTTTTTGGTTTTCACCTTGAATATTCACCAAAAGTCATTTATTCTGAAATTGCTGAAAACTGTTTCTAGGTTTTAATAATACCTTTCAAGTGAACTATCATTTGCAGCTGTACCTCTTCAGGCTCCACCTGCAAACTTGAATATTCGTGAAATATTGTAAATTTTTCACCCAAAATCCGTCAGAAAGTGGTTCCTGGACACCTGCTATCCCGTTTCAATGTTAATGAAACTTCTGTCAGTGTTTTCTTATGACACAATTCACATAATAAACCAAGTGAGATGCGGGCAGGTCTATAGCATCTTGGTGCCCCCATACAAAATGTTAATCTTGGGCTGCTAAGTTTTATTTTTCGGTTTTTTCCTTGAATATTCACCAAAAGTCATTCAATCTGAAAATGCTGAAAACCGTTTCTAGGTATTAATAATACCTTTCATATGAACTATCATTTGCAGCTGAATCTCTTCAGGTTCCACCTGCAAACTTGAATATTCGTGAAATATTGTCAATTTTTCACCCAAAATCTGTCAGAAAGTGGCTCCTGGACACCTGCTATACCGTTTCAATGTTGATTAAACTTCTTTCAGTATTTTCTAATGACTCAACACACATAATAAACCAGGTGAGATGCGGGCAGGTCTATAGCATCTTGGTGCCGCCATACAAAATGTTAATCTTGGGCTGCTGAGTTTTATTTTTTGATTTTCACCTTGTAGAGTCACCAAAAGTCATTTAATCTGAAATTGCTGAAAACGGTTTCTAGGTATTAATAATACCTTTCATATGAACTATCATTTGCAGCTGTACCTGTTCAGGCTCCACCTGCAAACTTGAATATTCGTGAAATATTGTAAATTTTTCACCCAAAATCCGTCAGAAAGTGGCTCCTGGACACCTGCTATCCCGTTTCAATGTTGATGAAACTTCTGTCAGTGTTTTCTAATGACACAACACACATAATAAACCAGGTGAGATGCGGGCAGGTCTATAGCATCTTGGTGCCCCCATACAAAATATCCATTAACCAACAAGAGCGTCAGTAAGTAAACGTCGTATTTTTTTGAATTTATTTATTTTAGAACATATTTTAGTGTTTATATAAATACCTAGCATTATAATTCCAATGTTTTTGGGGCTTTTTACGTGTTTTAATTGATAAAGTATGCAATGACTGAAGTGACCATCTTAATTTGGTCGGGTATTCAAAGGCTGCTAACTTTAGGCTGCTAACTTCACGCAGGTCCGCGCCGTGGCTAACATAGATAATAGAGATTGATAAATGAATGAAAGTTTTCGCTATTTTTGTTTATGGTTTCGTCGGACCGGCAACTTAATAGGGTAAATGTCAAAATGTTTGGTCTGTGAAATCTATTAGCATCACTATAGTTACTGAAGGTTTACGGAACTATTATGAATAGAGATTTTTACGAAACCTCAAATAGGCTTAATGTGTTCCGTAACTATTGAGCTCAGTAAACCTACTTTAAGGTTTTTTTATGAATAAGACCGTAAGTTTAGACCGTCTCATGAGCTTTTAAGTACCTACAATCATTTCGCAATACATACGCATAAAATTAATATTTCGAACACAGTTTTGAATTTGAAATGAGATCGATTCGAATCTTTTAAAGTCGTAGAGGCTATCTGAGATCTTCCTCTTTTTGGGGCATTGTGAGGAGGCGGAGGAAAAAGGTTTTTCCGAATTCAAATTCGAACCTCTTTGTTGATCGAACGATGACTTCAGCCTCTTTGAATAGAATAAAAATACACTCGTCGTTCGTCAAACGTCGGAATTAAATGGTTTTTGGTCTCAGTATTCTGTGCACGATGGTTCTTTGTGGGGATTGTCCAACATGAACATCGGTGAAGGTTGCCGCGTGTGGACATGTCTGTGGGTGTAATCGAGCCACTGCTATCTGCACAACTGACTTTTAAATAAATCTAATAAGTATTTGAAACAAGGATACATATAGGATGTGGGTACCCATCGTCGTATTGCAGGATGTACCTAGGTAGGTACTAGGTACAAGTATATTATATTCCAGTGGTCGCGATCACGCGCCCGCGCGCGGACAAAGGACGGTGAACTGATTGTATGTAAATACGGCGACGACACATTTCACAAGTGTGAGAAAGTGGTAGGCCTTACGATTTATTGCAAGAGCTGACCCAAAAATCTGAATTAAATACATAAAATAAGCTAGCTTGTTGTAACCTATATTACGAAACTCGCCTGTCTCCTAGTAAGTAGGTATGGCAGGATCAAAATCCTGGATAATCCTCAATCTATATTTGCTTATGTGTGGCCCGGTAGTTATAATGGGAAGGGCGGTTATGTCGGGGAATGTGTTTATTTATAATTTACATGGTACAGTCATACACTTCATCGTGCCATCAGTTGCATTGTACTAAGTCGGGGAAAATAGATAAAACTCTAATGGACTTTCCCGGTATGTGTAGTTCTTTAATAGTTTATCCTGTACATAGTTGAACATTGAAAATCGTACATAATATTTAGATAATAATAAGGTAAATGAATTTTATTATTTGAAAATTCACCCACGAGCCGCCGACAATTATACTAATTTTTATTAATATTCAAGGCTCAAAGAGCAAACCGTACTTATGATAGGTGCCTACTAACAATATTATGATTATGACTGACCTACATTAAACATAATTATTTTGCAATTAAAAGCAGGATATTTTATAACTTTTCTTCATTTGTTTTTGTATGTCAGCAGCGTTTACCGGGACTAGGAGCTCTTATTATTGGAGAATCTTATTATTATTATACGTTCAACCTAAGCAAAGCAATTAGTCATTTAAATTTTTAAATAAAGTTTTAAAAATATTACCTAAAACTACAGTTGTATAGTATGTGAAGAAATAGCCAAAGTGTACTCATGATTTGCATTCCTTCATCGGCATGTATGTAATCTGTAGCTGGTGCAGCTCCGTTTATCGCGTTGTTATAACTCGTGTGGCTCAAACATCCGCTCAGCACCACTAACATAAACACGGACGCCTAATCTCTGAGGGGGTAGGCAGAGCTTCTTTACTGCTCCTATATTGTAGACTTTAGCACAAAGATTCAGGCAAAGGGAAGGGGGTTACCGCGCGGGACCTCCAGCATTCATCATCATCAGGCTGTCATTAGTTGTACAGAAACAGACGGATACAACCTGAAGACAGGTGCCCCTGCTGGTGTCAGGGCGAGGTGGCTTCAGCCTGCAGTGTCTGAAATAGGTCAGCGGAGCCTCCACCGCAGCCGCCCAAGGGCAGGCCTAGCGTGAGCCGCAGACCTCGCCCGTTCCACACAATTAAATGCACCATTTCAGCAGTTATTATTGCAAAAAAGGATCATCTTTTCAGCCTTTTTTGCTGTCAATAATTGGCGGTTTGCTGGTTGCAAGCCCTTTATTATAATGTCAGTTTACGGAATATTTTCGAGATGATGGCTGCTTCAAATTATGTTAAACAAATGAAAATAAGGATGTTATAAGTTATTATTTGTAATCAAGAGTTTTTTCATCAATATCGGCCTATAAGCGCAGATTTATTCTATTATTTTAAACTCCGATTATGATAAAAATAGAAGCCGATGACAGTATAAAGACGAATGATTACTAAGTGTAATGGCGGCGAGTATCGAGAATCACTATAATAATGCCTTTGTATTTGATTCTCACGGATAAAACGCAAAAAACACTCGATTAGGCCAAATGATGATGCATTTATAATATCAATGTCACGCGGAAAACGGTCGCCATCTTATATTATTACGACTAGTTTTCTTGCATAAAACGTTTAAAAAATACGAATTTTACATTAATTAAAAATTAAAACATAGGTATAGCTTTATAATTTAAATTACTCTTTCGTACACGTTTGGAAAATGTATTAAACATATTGCCAAAAAATGTAAGTAAGTAAATATTCAATTAAAACTACAATAAAAAGTTTATACAGCTTGTCAGCCAGTCCAGACCACCTCAACATTATGAAACATGAAGTGATGTCATTACTCGCAATCATTAGATTTTACGCATTTCAAGAAACACAAATTGCTTCAACTTCGATGCTTGAAAGTAATCCGATGTTTCATCTAATAATTGCGAAAATGTAGATAAGCATGACTGTGGCTCGCGTGATTTGGGACCACCTCGCCAAGTGGCAGACATTGCTATTGCAATACCTATAGGAAACTATAGGGAACTATGGTTCCTGATTGATGAACATTTCAGGCCAAACAAACTCTATGGTACAAATAGTACCTATAATGGTAAGCATTGACTTATAATATTTATAGGATCCTTTTGAAATAATTGATGGTAAGTATTCTTGGATATCATTCGAAAGCTGTTTACCTTAAGTTTAGTAAACTCTCTATATATTTTAAATACACAATAATTAAAGTGTCCGAAACGAGATTATGAAACACATTCCTTGACAGAATGTTTGGCACAGTGAGTGCACTTGTTTAGTGACCCTCCACCAGGGGTCGTGGTCTCCGGCTCTCTGAGGACCTGGTTCATTTCACTGAGTGAGCTTGTTTATTCAGGGGTCTACGTACGATGGTTTCTTCAGCTTCTGTACTTTATATATTTCAGTGGAACTTTGCATGTGAATGCAGCGGAAATGATTGGTTTTCAAACAAGAATATTGATATTGTTCGATGCTAACGTCCTGGACTTGTTTATTGAAGATAGTAATTATTCAGTAACATTTTCTGTTAAATTTTTCAGCAGCAGTATCTATAATTTTTAAGACTTTTTTAAAGTCAAAAACACCGGTGTGCGTTATTTTTGTAAAGGCATACAGATAGAAACTTTTACATTGCCTGTCTCAGTATAAATTTATTTACTTTCTTATGCGCCAGATACATAATGAACCGTATCGCTTAATGAATACACTGTGAGTATATAAAAATACATACATGTACATTATTTACATACATAGTAGCACTTAAGCTCTACGGTAATGTGCCACTTTCAGAGCTGCAGGTCGAAGTTCAAAGAAATCACAATTATTTTCATGTGAAACACAACATTTTTATATAAGTATAGATTTTTGGTGATATATTTACACACGTATGTTAAAGCAGGTACTTATATGAAAATTAGTGACGTCATATTTTCAAAACACATTCATTCAAGCATAAAAATATTTTTTTCGGTTAGTTAAATGTAATTTTTTTTTTTTTTTTTTTTTTTTAAATGTGCAAATGGAATGTTCCAGTTTCTTATGTAAGAAAGAAATATGTGTCTGCCACGTTCATACACACGTATACTCAATACAATAGCTAATAGAATTGTATGAATTCTCTGTGAGAAAGTTGCACCGATTGTTGTTGTGAACTTTTGAAAGTTGCGACTTCGTTCATTCATTTGTCAAACTGACGCAGACTACATTCTGGTCGATTATAATCTCGGAATATTGAATTCACACAAGTCGTATTACCATCACGGGTCGTTGTTGCAAATCTATCAGTCCTTCTGCTGAATCGACAGATTTAGTCATCAGAGCTTAGATTTTCATGTCACAAACACAGTAGTGTAACCATAATGCAGCTGTAAAATGGGATTCATTCCTGCGATGGTCTCAGAAACGTTTTTTAAACGCGACGATTTGAAAACGTCTTTTATATTTGAGGTCTAAATGGAAAATGACAGATTGCGATTTATTTGGGACTGTCTTTAATAGACTCACACTCTTAGTGGAATATGTGAGGCAGCAGCAGGCCCCCGCCGCGCCGCCCTCCTTGTCTCAGTACAATCTATCAATAGTTCGGCGTCCGATGGCACAGACCGCCATTAATCATTTTCTGAATATAGATTTAAAAAACATTTGCATCGTTATCGTAACAAACACGCACTCACAAGACCATTTGCCACCCATTTCATATATGTGCAAAAACGCGGGCACCGATGTACCTCCTTCCACGTCGAGCAGTTAGGCGACACTTGTAAGAAACGATTAGCGCACTGAGGGGGGCACCCAAGTTCATAGGTAAAACAATAGCCTTGATCACGTTTAGGACACGGCAATGAACACAAGTTTTGGGACACATGAATTTTCACTTACCGTTCGTTATATTCTTTATATATTTCAATAAATGTATTCCGTGACAATACTTTAACTATTAATGTATCAAATGAAACTAAGTTTAACTATCAATACTCAATATTTTTTCATCAATGAAGAATAATACAAAACGTGGTAACGTGGGGACAGACACGGCAATGAAAGATTTGGGGGTTTAATATTTTTTTTAAAAATATCCATTAATCCTATTAAAAAAATATTTAGTGCTACACATAGATAACTATTTCACTTAACCGGAAAAAAATATTAGAAAATTATAACTTGGTTCTTTAGTACCGATTTCATTGATGCCACGCAATTTTTGGCCGCGGGAAATTCACCCATAAGGTTCTATTTTATCGATGAAAATAATACATAATATGATAATACATATAATTTCGTAACTACATTTACTTTAATGTCAAATAGCATGTGATGTCCCCGTAAGTTGAACGAGGCTACTCGCTGCTTTTCCATTATTTCGACTGTATATAATGTTCGTTTACCGATATTGTAGGGAAATGTAAAGTCATTAAGATTGTGTGGAGCGGAAGGTGAAATAGTGAAAACCCATTTACTGATATCGAATGTTGCCCAACTTGAGGCATGCACTTAAAACATTTAAATACATAAACACATTTCACAGTCTCTCAACGTTGCATTTAGAAATTACAACTTAAATCCACTTTTAAGTTGTCGCCACTAAAGAGTTCGACTAACAAAAAACAAGCCGTCGTTATATTTTCAAAAAAAAATAAGTTTCAGAATGATTAATAGTTACGGACGGATTCAAATGAATTAATTAAATATTATAATACAATCCATGATTTTTTATGAAATCACTAAGTAATCTGCAGACTGATTAAATACTAGCTAAAATGTCAATTACCTTTTGGCATCTCTGGGTCAGAGATAATGAATCAACAAATAACAATATAAGTATTCAACACGTAGACAGATAAAAAAGTGAATAAAAATATCTCGAGTGGCAAGTCCAGTGATAGAGATAACAGTAGTTCGGTTATCTACACGTCCCGCGGGTCAGGAGCCTACCCTCATTTCTGGACGTGGAGCGATCATCACCTACATTTATTGAACCTACTCGTAGATGCGTGAATATCTGTTAAACGGTTCGAGAAACAAAAAGTTAGCAATTGAGATAAAATAATAGCCCCAAACAACGGTTCATTGAACGAATATCACCTCTATAGCACTAGAGATAAAGCCAACAGATGAATCGATCTTGACACACATACCAATCAGTTTGGTTCGTTCGGCGCGCCTGCACAATGTCTTTGTCAAGGTACATGCAAAAAGCCAATAATATAGTTATCACTTCACTCATAATCTCCTGGTACGATGGAGCACATTTGTAATCCACTGACCTATTTTTTTAATGGGTTTTATAGCTCGTACTTGCGATCAGGAAATTAATAAACTTTTATAGTGCATTGAAGGTTACAAAATTACAAACTACTAACAATTTTGTCTATTAGTAATTCGTTCACGAAAATATGATTATCCTACTACAGTACGTAGTTGAAATTAATTTAAGAATTTCCTGTTATCTTGAAGATTTCTGCTGAAAAATCTGTTTTTATATATTTTCTCTTGTTAGATTTGAAATGTTCACAGTAAATGGGTGTGTGAGTCAAGTTGGTAGCATTTCGCAACTTGTACTTGGCCGCCTTCTACAGAGGTGTCAAAAGAGCTTACAACTAATTTTTTTCAAGGAAGTGATGGAAGTATCAACTCTACGGTTATACGCATAAAGTCCTTTCCCCCAAATTTTTCTACACTCGAGTAGAAGTTTTAGAACGCATACATACGCACTCTAGATTATCTACAGCTACAACTTTTACAAACAATGATTTACGAAAACTTCAGGACCATAAAGTTAATCCACCACGTTTAACGGGAGTTTGACGGAAATGAACATGTTTTTGGCAGCCTCTTGACAGCTTTTTGCAAATTTCTAATTTTTGATGAAGGCCTTTTATATGTCGTTTTCTTCTCTTGATGACATATTGTTCCCTTCATGTCCACGAGTGTGGTCTGCGGGTCTCGGACGTGCTCCGCGCGCGCTCGACCACTATCTTAGATTATTTGTGAAAACATTACAGTTCAAACGTGAAGATATAATACTTATTACCGTATTACATTAAGGTGGTCACGTGTAAGGTTTATATACTGAAGATAAAGTACTTACTTTTACTTAAGTTCTTCTTTTTGCTTTCAATCGGAGTCTGAACTATTGATAATTTATCTCTGTTAAAATGTTTCTATACAACAGTATGTACTTATTACATGGTAGGTATTACAGATATAAAATAATTAAATTACAGAAGGATTTTTTTATATTTTTATTTGTCTTCCGGTTTTGCAAGAGAAAGAACCTTCTAGACTTTTGTAATAAAAAAGTCATTATTTTCCTGCAAACTTTTCACTTGGCTTTTATAAAGCTCTAAAAATAAATGTGACTGTAAAGTTAGTTCCTTTATTATTACGAAATCGTGAAACAGTTATAAACACCAAAGTACGAAATTTCACACCAAAATAACACATGACTTGTTATCCTAATCCCAGATCCGACTTGTATCGGAAAACTACAAGTTTTTGGTCATTATGTCAGCATTTCCTGGAAATTATTCCTACTTCAAACACTAGTTAGGCTCTTACTTAAAAAAAGTACATACTTCAGCAGAGATTTTATAAGTCTAGTTCATGTATGAAGTGAAAACATTTAATTTCTGCGTATTGACCACGGTAACGTGAACTTTATATGCTCATATCAAATTTTGCGCTTAAAACATCTGTTCAAATTTGAAATGACGCATCTGCATTGTCATTGCTGTTCTATGACGCAATGCTGGTCTACATGACGATCAAGTTTGGCGGTAGTTATCGTTTTTTTGGAATTGCTGAAAACAGCGCTATGGCCGACCATAGCATCAAACTGAGCTACAACTTTTTTTAAATTATCAACCATAATGTCTGTAACACACAGAAGTATAGTCATTGGTAATAGGTGGTTGTTGCAGTAATGGATTGAGATTCGAACATATTGCCAATTAGTGCCGATGGAAACTAAAAATTAAGAACAATCGCATCACCAAATTGGGAAGTTCAAATAGCAATTTGGCGTGCCAGCAACAATTGACTTACGGAGGTCGCGGCGTGACTCACGCCTGAACTCTGCCTCAATGAGCGGAGAGCTCCACTGCTGGACAGATAGTGCACAGAATGCGCTGATAACTGGAAATTAATGGGTCAGGGACCTCGTTTTGCCGATAGACGCACTAAGCTGCTCTTTACTCTCTTGTTTATATGCTTTGTACCACGTGTTTGCGTTTTCTCCTATTATAGTAACAAGTATACGTATTTACGTAGCCTTGTAGAGGTGCGGCTTATTTGATTTAAATTGTGTCATTTACTCCCAAAATTACTCAAAAGTCTGTCGTCTGTAAACACAGTAGAGTATAAGCAGAATTTTCGTAAAAACTGATGATGCTACACTCTGTTATCGGAACTAATTGTTTCGCCGAGCGACGACGAGCCAGCTGGAGGTTGATATTCGATAATAAACAGAGTCGAGTTGCCGTCGACGACTCGAATCACTTGTGTTTCCAATGAAACCACTTGACAATGACAATTACAGTAATTCTACAGACGAGAATGAAAAAATCAATAGCGACAATTATGTACTTTCTTCAATTTCAACACTAATGCGTGTATGTACATAATAGTGTGACATAAATGACTTTAAACATATATTTGTCCGTTTGTTGCACGAGTTGTTCCGTAAGTATAAATAAAGTCATCAAGAATTCATCATTAATGTAATTTTAAGAAATGTAGCTCTTGAATTTGTGTAAGTACCTAGTTTCTCTTTAAGATTCTTATTTATATGTCTCAGAATCAATTTATGTGTATATAAATTATGGTGGTGTGTAAATGATTTTAATTAAAAGGGTCTGAAAGATCTTTGAACCTTTACTTAATACAATGACAGTTAGATAACAATGAATAGCGCACAGTTAATGGAGTCAATTTAAATGGGAATATTTTGAGCATGGAACATTCGGAGTCACCGTTAGCGTGTGAATTTTAAATTGTAAGTAGAGAGGTGGAGTTTTTGCAGTTGCAATTCGCCGCATGATTTCAACTACCGTTAACGTTTTGTGTTCCAATTTAGTCGGTTTCTTTAGTCTGGGATCAAGCGATGGTCCGACCTTCGTTCTTTCACGAAACTCTGATTGCACCAGCCGAAAGTGAATGAATATAATGTGATGACGTACAGAAAAAAACAATTGACGCAAGGCCGGGCTTCTCATTACAATAGACTTTTACTAATGATATTGATATTGGTAATAGTGGAGTTTGAGCAATGTTTAGAAATGTGAATGATAGAAATGCTAGTAATGTCGAGGGTACGGGGCCATAAATCATAGATTTCGGATGAGAAGAGCAGTTTGTGCAGCTAATAGCGGGGCAGGTAGACGAACTGTCAGCTACTAATAGCTGCATGAGGCGGGTGTTGGCGGGCTGCCCGGGGCGGGGCGGGGAGGGGAGGGGAGGGATGTCGCACAAAAAAACTTTTTAAATAATCTGGAACCGTGACGATAACCTCCTACCGCTGCAAGGTCATTTTTGTTTTCGAATATATTTCATATATTTTGTTTCCCGAATATATAACTTTGTCTTGGAATTTTTTGGGAATGATTGCTTCATTTTTCTTTTTTATTGGTGATTCAAGAAGATTTTGTGTGTATTTTTATAAGACCAGTCATAAAATAAGTAAGAATGGTAAAATTGAGGGTCGGTTGGATAATTTGATGGAAGGTGAAAGACGTAGATCTTGTAAATTATATTAGAAGCCAGCTGGATCTTCAAACTTGGATGTTTGATTCCAGTATTTAAGTGTGCAGTTTCTGCAAGTCGCAGGTAGAGCTCACAATCAGATAGATCCATACAAAGTGGGTATTAAGTTTTGCGTGAAGAGCCGAGTCAAGGGCGTCCGCTTGCAATCCTCTTACTTAATTAATAACATCCTGTTTTAAACACGAAACGAACTTAGTTTGATGGCTATTAATATCAGGTCTCTACATAAGTATTTCAGTGTCGGTCGTAAAAGCTGCTACATTAGGAATTACCAAAGCTTCTAAAATTCCGAACCTAACAAAGATATTTAACAGCTTTGCAAATGTTTCAAGTTACCAACACCTAGACCACAACGAAACGACGTCAATGAATGACTTACATAAAATATTATCCGACGAAGGAAACGAAAACACAAATTGTTTGTACGGCGATATGAACTGCATCCGAGGGGTCGTGGAAGATTCCAAACATAAACTTGGAAACTTGATTTGAGAACTTACCGGTTAGAAATAGTCCTGAGTCCAGGTCGTCGGCAGAACACGAGCAGAGCCAGGGAGTTCCCCGCCGTGGAGACCAGGTACAGCGCCAGCAGCACCACCTGCTCCACCAGCCGGTCCCGCTCCATCCCCTCCACGGAATCCATCAACGGACGTCCAAAATACCAAACACACGATCCGAAAGTTCTATTAACATCACTATGCACTTGACACTGTCCACAAAGAAGAACACTCTTTCAGAAAAATGTATTCCTTTTTCGAATTTGCAAAAGGAAGTTGTTTCGTAAAAGCTGTTCGCGTCAAGTTTGTAAAGAGAACACGTCGAGCTAGGCCCGCGTCTTTCTCTTGCGGCTGTCGGGTGACAACTGGCGCTCGCTGCCTCGCTCGCGGCTCGCGTGCCGGCCAGGTTATCCCCTCTCCGAACCTATTCTACAGACCATGCGATAAATTCTCTACTAACTTGTTCACTAACTACACGGAGTTCGGACAAAATTCTCACGGTATGGATGTATGGAGTTAGGGAATAGTTGACTAGTCTCGGTTGAGTTTCTCAGTTTGGATGCAGAATTCTTGTTTGATGTTTTACATTCCTGGTGCGGTCGCGTCGCTCGCAATTTAGATTTGTTTTGCATTAAGTATACTTAATGCCGGATTAAACAAAAATCCGCTTTGTCTGCAGAAGGAGGCTTTAAAGTAACAATACACTGCCAATTCAATTCACTTCACTAAATAATGAAGTTAAAAAAATATATTACGAGTATAAAAGTGATGTTTTCTTTCAGGACAATTACTTATTGAAATATTCGTGATTTCACGCTACAAATACGATAAGCACATTTATTGCAGTAGATGTTATTACAACTTACGTCAATTTCATATTTAATAGAAATATTTTGAAAGATATCTAAATAATGAAGTGAAAATAATAATATTATATTACGTGCATTGTAAACATTTTTTTTATTTTAAAATTATTCATGCATTATCAGCTATAATTAGTAGTATACCTACTTAGATAAGTAAATAAATAAATAAATAAATAATAAATATCTATCAATAGTAAGCTCAAAAAAAGGCAAATTATAAGACAGTCTTTTATGAACCACTTTTTTAACTTTGGAAAATACGATGGGAAGTTGATTGTTTTTTAATTTGTTTTTCTTTCTTGATATTTTGAATCTTTCAATTTTGTTCCTATCATTTTAGGCCTTCTCACTAAACACAACTTTTTCAACTTCTCGCTTTAAAGTAATACTTACAAACATTGAATTAAGTAGTAGAAGTAGAAAAACACGTCGCTGACTTCAATCCATCTAGTGTTAACAAAATCTATAATTATAGAAATCTACGCTAACAAAAGCTATTAAATTCTTGATGACTAATAGGTATATTTTTATTTGTTAGTACGAGTATTATTTATTATTATAGCAATCATTTCACATTGACGATTTGTCATTGACAGTAGTTTAAACAAACATAAATATCAAACAAAATACTTACCTATTTCCATATACCAAGCTAACATATTTTATTAGTACGAGAGGAGTTAATAATAAACAACCGCAATATCACAATTTAGAAATTTTCTCTATCAATTTAGAAACAGACGGGACCAGCATAAATATTCACAGTGTAGAATAGAATAGAATTTTTTTTTATTTTACATCATAAAAGAAGATATTACAATACAATGTGATAACTTATAAATTTCATCAAATAGGACATAAAGGCTTATTGATTAATGCAATCTCTACCAGACAAGCTTTGGATGGAAGAGACAATGTTAACATAATTTATGAGAGTTGAGGTGCAAGATATAAGAACAATGTACAGGAAGTGTGCGGAGTGTGACTCCGAACCATAGGTGCATTGCTGCACACAAAACATATTGACCTGGATTTGTATAACTCTATGCTAATTGTGCTAATATAAAAACTGTAAATAGGTATACCGACTAATTGCCGACCACCTTTCATGATGTGAAACTATTCTGGGACTCCAGTCAGGAGTCTGGCTGGACCATAAAGACATGCATTCTTTCGCATTTCATCATTTCAGGCCGGTCACTCCAAGTCATTAAGTTTTGGAGCGCTCTGCTGCGTTCACGTTATTCTATGCTACAACTCTATCTCATTGCATTTTAAATGTACTGACGACATGATAGCTCGTTCGTATTTTTGGCAATAATAGCAGGGCTATACAGGGTGACGCAACTCCAAACAAATTCTAACAATATGGATTTTTGTACCGGTGGCACGCAAAAAACTGATCCAAGGTGTCGATTTTCAGCAAATTTATAAAAGTGTCAATATCTTGAAAATTATCGAGATTTTACTAAGGTCATATTGTGATATTCTGGCCTCTCATGAGCTGACCTATCAGCCCTTTAAGGGATGACGTTGACTTTTGGGACACCCTGTATATGCTAACGACTGTAAACCCCGAAGGAGTCACCCGCTTTTCGCTGTACATTTGTACTCACGTGATAGGTCGCGAGCCGTATCGCCGTTTTGAATGAGTACAATGCACTAAAGTTGTCGGGTAAGTAGGCAACCTGACTGTCAGATGTTTTCAAGCTGCCCGAAGGCCTCTAAACAGGCTTAACGACTGCTGCCGAAGCAGCAACCGGGACCTACGGCTTAACGTGCCGTCCGAAGCACGGAAGCGTCCAGAAAAGTACCACTTGAAAATCGGTCACCCATCCAATGGCTGACCGTGCCAGTTGTTGCTAAACCTCAGTGATCAGTTACGATCACTGAAGCCAGCTCGGCTACGGACGCTTCTACATAGTATAATAAACGGTATTCCCCACGTTTTCGCACTTGAAATAATAACCAAGTGCAGTAACTGCCCTCACTCACGACTCGTCATGGCGGTGGCATCCTCGCACAATGCACAAGTAAACAGAAAATATGTTATTATTTATGTACTATATATAATAATAATAGGTACGTGTACGCTCCACCGGTTTATGACATTATCGGTCGTAAATAGGTGGATTTGCAGTATTTGCACGCCATTATACTATCGTCATGTGAGTACCTAAGCTATTCACAGTAGGATGGTATTTCTATTATGGAACCGCTACACATCATGTCCATTGGTTCCGGACCTCGGCACAGACAGATACAACCAAACGTATGACAGCTTGTTGCGGTCCGCGGTTATAAACAATGCGGGCGATGTCCGCGTGATGGACAGATGTTCGATTATTTATTTATTTCAGTTCAAGTGCGAAAAGAAGCTTGTCTGTTAAACCGAAAATAAATTCATTGAAACTGCTGCACGATGATGAATGCGTGATTCATTGCAACTTTGTACGAATAATAACATTCTTCAGGTATAAATTGAAAGAGTATATTCTTACCGACTAAATAATAGACCCTGCGTGTTTTATATATAATTTTTCACGGAACAAGCAGCAATATACAAAGGAAAACTATCACTAATTTAAATTAAAACTAGACATTAAAATCTGTATTATATGCACAAAGGGGATATTATATTCATGGGTCCCAAGCAAGAGAGCCAACGTACAGGAACTTCGTTCCCCCTAAGAGAACAGAACAGAATAGAATCTGTATTATAGCCATCAATCTGTTAGAAATAAATACTTACAGTGAAAAAATATAAAAATCTGGAAATTTCTTAACGTTTAATATTCGATGCGATTAAGATTTATAAACTTTATTTTTACTTATTTTTGGACATACTGTGAATGAGTGCTTTATTTACTTGAAAAACAATAAATCTAAATCAAAACTGAGCTTGGTGCGAGTGGTGCAGTCTGTGGGTTCTTACTAAAGCCAAGCGTTATATTCGAAAGATATGTGCCCAAAAACTATCTCATTGTAAGTACCACCTGAAAGTTTATTATTAAGTCATTATTTACTATCAAATGCTTAAGTAGTGCTAGGTATGCAACTATGCAGCCTTAGAACACTATGTACTCATAGATAAAGTTAAGCAGTAGGTACATAAGTCGAATGATCAATGAACTTTATTTTGAGTCACAATACTCACAACGCGGCGCGTGTAGGTTACATTATTATTGCCGTAAGTATAGCACACGTGAGTACCAGTTATGTTACATTTAATAAGAGTCTTCGCTGCATGGGTCCGTTATCGCCGACAAAAAACTTCACTAACGTCACATGTGTTGAAAGCTTTAATAAAGTTTATCGTCGTCGATAACGAATCCGTGTCGCGAGATCAGGGAGAACTCTTGCTAATCTGTCCTTCTTGTAGAGCTGTCATGCAGCAGGCTGTGCTAAATCCACTGAGATAGAGACGAGGTTGGCGCTGAAATATATGTAGTTTTTCGTAAAGCTATAGATTGACCCATCTGCACCGTCACGCGCACTTTGCGCAGCAGGGAGACCCTTTAAGCTTTAGACAAACCCCACAGATTGCAAAGGGAGATTCGTTAATTAACAGATGCTGTGGCCAATGATTATTGTTACATTACGAGTACATAGTAAAAGTTTTTATTTATATGCAAAACAATGCTATCTGCAATATACAAACCAAATATTAGATAATGGTAGAGTATAACAGTGTTAAGCCAGCGAGCACGCGCCCCGGCAGTGATTCACTGAGACAAAGATGATCACTGGATCACTACAGACATAAAGGGATTTAGACTCGACACGTCTCTGATTACTTTATCTACAATCTCGTGTCTGGATATTTCGGAAAGTTTATTGCCAGTTGACGTCAAGATACGATCGGTCAGTACCTAGGTAGGTATCTACATTCTATCTAGAGATTAAAGTGCCGTGTGAGATTTGTTAGAATGGGATTTTAGATATCGGTCATAGAATAACCCAAATTTTATGAAAAGCCAGACTGATATAATATCATACCACTAACGTAATTCCTCGTGTCAGCTTGTGAATAAATTTACGTTGCGATTAATTTTCATTTTCCAATGACTGGTACTTGACAGTACCTACAGGTACTTAACAGTAGTAAATTCTTATCTACATCTACAAGTAGAAAACCTAAAGGTATAAATAAGTAAAATTAAATGAAACTAAGCTAAAAAGAAGAAAGGTATCTCTTTAACTTCATCAGGAACCTCACAAGAACCAGTGCAAACCACAAAGGAAACATGCATAATAATATAACCTAGGATAAGAGTATTTATAATAAATCTGATGAGTATTTTAATGATGGCGATGAAAATAAATAACAGGTGGCGCTTGAGATGAAAGGTCACGATGATAGAACATCATGTTGTGGAGGTCAAAGTTTAAGGCTTCAGGCTATAGACATCAATCCTTAATTTCGACATTATTAAACATTAGTTTTATACACAGATTATGTACTGAGATTACGAACAGGAACTCGTCCAGTGGGAAGCCCTTCGGCTGGCTGGACCTATCAACCACGTTTAAAAGAGGCTCGAGAATGGTCGACAGTATATAGTTAGAGGCCTATGTCCAGCGGAGGGTGATGATGGAGTTTGTAACCCTTCTAGCTTTGAGAAACTAAATTATACATACTTACTTACAAATTGGGCTCTGGGGCGTACTTGATGCAGAGGATGTACCTCGCTGCGCAGTGCGGTAACGCAGCCGCGTAAAGAAAACCTTTTTTGGATCGAGTGCGCAACAGAGTGGTCTTTTTTAATTGATAAAAATTTAGTCAAATTAAGTCTCTTTATGTGAATAATTTGATTTGAATAAACAATTATCTACACCTTACAAATGATATAATTTTACATAAATGTTTACAAAAATACTAACTAAATGAAATCATCGCATACCTTGATTATCTTCAATAGATTACGTATCGGCACTCGAATGTGATTGATTTCCAAGGAATCCCCGGCGAATCACTTATTGTGCCTTCCCTTGCCCGTCACATCCGATAAATGCAGATTGCAAGATGAAATGTTATGAAAAATACGTTTCGTTTCATTTAGTTAATTGAAAACCAAAAATACTATCTTCATGCATTTCCCTCTACATTTACGCATAACATTTAACAAACATCGCAACTTGCGCGAGTGCAATGAATGAATAATCACTGTTACATTATGATTGATCCCGCTGATCACTGCACACGAGCCACGCGCCAGGCCTTGCACTTCTAATGATAATGATAACAAGTTACGGAGTCGTCGAGACGCCGAGGCCGCCGTCTGAAGGGGTACGTTTTGTAATTGTTATCAATTTATCAATGTTTTCGGTATTATCATGTGTATAGGAGTGTGTTGATTGTGCAACTTGCCATTGAACGAGCCGTGACCTAGCACAAGCTGAGTTTATAGCATTGATACTGAGTGTTCATTTGATCATTTTAACTTTATCATACTTATAATAGCTTTTTATGATGGTAATTCCAAACCTGAAATTCATGTCAGTAAAAGATTTTTTCACCTACCTCAAACTGCAAGTCACCGTGAACATAACAATTCTACGAGTAATTTCCCTATTTTTAAACGTTATCGTTCCATAGAATGCACTAATTCGCCTGTTTCCTTGAATAAGAAAATGATCTAGTCACTGTGTTTAATTATCTCTCGTCCGTTTACCTTCCGAGAAGCTAGTCCTACCTAGGCTGGCTGATCACCTGTGACCCGCGGCGCGTGCTGGTAATGTTTTGTACAGTTCGGTTCAAACAACATGGTAAGTACTTAGGGTGCTTACATAAAGAACCGGGTTGCGGGTTCCCTGTATCTACCCGTACCGGTAACTTGATTAGGTATGCGAACTGAGAGATTTAAAACCCGCAAATGCTCTAGCGCACTCGCAGAAAGATAAACAGCAGAGGTTACCGGTACGGGTAGACAGGGAACCCAGTCTCTCTATGTAAGCACCCTTAGTTATGAAATAGGCAGGAATGCACTTTTGTACCTTGTCAAACTTAAAAACCGCCTATTCTCCTACTAATAATGATAATATGGGCCATATTAGCGTATATTTATTTTATTTGGATTACTAATAAGAATCATGATCATAAACTATTGTAGTTAGTTCACGTGACTGTCCATGTGTTGTATTGTATGTAATTGTATCTACTGTATATTATATCGCAACGCAACACAACTATTGCAATACGACATGCTCCAAAATTATAGGAAATTGATATCATTCACATGACAATATTAGTCATTGATACTTGTGCCATGTGCAGTGTTATTACTAAATACTGTTTTTGGGCTTTCATTTGAGATAAGCACAGTCATGTCAACCAAGAAACTTATTTAATGTATTGAAACTTTTTATTCTATATACAATAATTATACATGGGCACACTATGCCTAATATACTTAAGTGCAAAAAACCCTCGCATTGCTTATGTATTATTATTATGAAGCATATATTAAATACCCTAGAATTAGTCTGTATAAGATAGCGTGTTCTAGTAGTGAGGTCGGCTGAGCAGATCATTGCGAGGTAATGTCGGCAATTACTCGCCTCGTTAGTCTATGCACGGCCAACGGGGTAGGGGAGGGGAGCGGGGGCGGCGGAGCGGAGCGGAGCGAGGCGGAGCGAGGCGGATTAAGCAAGAGAGAAGAAAAATTTGACGCTTGTAGTAGGTACGGTATATAAATTGTCTCCTTCATCCAAAGGTTGTCTGGTAGAGATTGCTTTAAGCAATAAAGCCGACTTTAAAAAACTTTTTGTAAGATTTAAATGTCATGGTACAAAATAAGAGTATTTTTTTCTAATATATAAGTACCTATGTATAATTTGTGCGTTGTGGCAAAATGATTAACTGTTTGTTTCCAAAGATAACAGAAGTAATTAAAACCCTATGTCCAGCATTCGAAGATTGTCTAATGATGATATAGTTGACCTGATTGAAATGATCTATGATTGTATAATATCTATTAAGTAAGTATTTTTTTTCCCGAAACTATGTCGAGAAGTGTAGTGGAGTAGGTCATGAAGTGAAGGAATAATCTCGTGAGTCGGGACACTTGTGACCAGACCACCAATATGTCGGTCAAGAATTACATTTAAAATCCGCAAAGCTGCTGTGTAACATCACGAAATCCTGCGTAATATATTATTTAATTTAATGAACGGAAGACCTCCTGGGTTGTGTTCTGCTAATTGATGTGGAGTTGGACAAATTTTTATCTACGAGGACAAAGTTTGGTTAAGCTAAGAGAACAATTTTAGATTGAACATAGCCAATAATACGTGTCGTCTACATAGGTACTTAGTACAAATAGTCTGAATGAAGTGATGTTCACAGAAGTGTACTTGGTCGCGGTGCTTGCACTTCAATAGCTCTTGAAGGAGAAATTCATAAAAAAATTGAGATCCGAGAGATATTCTTTTTTGGGCGTAGTTACAGATAATACACTCCGACACACCGTCGCAAGGAAGTGAGCTAGCAGAAAGTGCCCCCATACTGCGTCCGAATTCGCATCTCGTATCGACGAGGACGCGGCAAGGCGAGCGGTCGACTCGTGTTTAAACTGTCTCTCGGTGATGCAGCACCGCCACACTACGGGGAGGCCATTCCAAAATATAGGTCTCATTTGACACATTTGTCAAATATGACCTCAGTATATTTTATGTTGCACTTGTTACCTATTTGAAATGAATTTCAGATACTTACATCGTCCCACCCACCCCCACTCCTCGCTATAAGAAGTGATAGATTTACAGCATATATAAGGTATCTCTACGTTTATATATTGTTAAAATTAAATGTATTTAGCTGCTTATCAACGGTAGATAGAGTTATTAAACTGGTAGTTATTTGTTAGATTGGATAATAATATGTAATATTAATCCATGGTTGTAGGTAAATGTACGTACCTAGTGCAGACTCTCGTTCAAGGTGAAGGAGATATTATGCGGAAACGAATAAAGGCGGACTGGAGGTCATAAATATGAAGTTCTGCCATAAACATTCGGTGACAAATGTTTAATAAAACATCCGGTGGAATTTCAAGTCGCCACGCATTTGAGAAGGTAAGTAGGTAAGTGTTTTATATTTGTTTTGTATTTGTAGTGGTAGATCTAACAGTCAGAAATTAGATGGACTTGGATCATGCATAGGTAATTATTCTAAAAATCATTTGGCGTATTTGAAGATAACCTTTAAATGCCAAAAAGCTTTTAATTATATACCTTAAGCACTTACATACGTGTTTGGAGGCACGCACTATCTAATATTTTCCATCTTAATAAATAAAACATTAATAATCTGAATATAATTTCCCCATTAATGCCTAATCAAGAGTAATGTAATGAATAATTGTCGAAGCTCATGTGTCTCCTGGTTTATTGCAGAGAACAATTTGTGTTGCGCAAGCGCATCTGTCCTGGTGCACACGACCCCGCTCCCCGTCCGACCTGCGAGTTGGCGCAGAATATATAATATTTATAATCATACCTATGATGTACGTATTGTTTCTTTTAAAAACTAAAGGAAAGTCGCATTAAGTAAAACTTTCTGCTTAATTTAAATTTCTGATTATTCTTCCACTCTCTACCTATATATATTATGTGCACTGTGCAGGTATATACCACTGGAACTAAATTTGTCATTTTTAGGCATAAAATATAACGTCTGTACGGTTACCTACCCTAGTTAGGTTACACGCAAACACACACAGTTATACACACATAGTGTAAGTTAAACTTTCTATACAAATCTCCAATTTTATCGTAGCTCAACGGTTTTTGTTTGTGAGCTCCCTAGATCCACCCATTAAAAATGATAGAAGCCATCAACCACAATATGTGCAAACTGCATGTTCGTATGTCTCGGGTCCAACCCGCTGGTCCGCGGGCCACGTGCCGCGTCACGTGTCGCACATTGGGCAACGCTCGAGTCCCGGCCGGCACCGGACACACGTGAGCCGGTCTAGACTGCCTAGGTAGTCTAGGTGCGTTGCAATTATCATTATACCTAGATTTGCAGCGGTCGCCGTGGCGCAATGATGAGATCGATGCACTCACGCGGCCGTGTCGATGTTGTGGATTGTGAAAACTCATTTTGACATCAGCAGGCATAGAAAAGGTTTTGATCTATTGTGTAAAAAATGAAAGTCTAGATTTTCTCGCAAACAAAGTATGTAGCGAAAGCGAAGCTTGCGAGGCCAACATGAAACTTTTAACAAATAACTTGCACTTTTTTCTATTTTGCTATTTTTTACACTATGTAATATAATGCTCACGAATGTAATCCCCGAAGGGGTAGTCATAGGTGTCTAGCAAGAGTCGCAAGCGAGCCACCAGCTTTTCGCTGTACTCACGTGATATCGCAAATCGCAAGCCTCATCATCGCCGTTCATAACTTTTTAACTTTTTTAATACAATTTTATAAGCCAAGCACATTTCTTAGCATACCTAGAGCACCTAGGTACTCTATTGTAAAGCCTAGAGCTAGCTCGCACGTGAGTCAGGGGGCAATGTATTCGTGTGAGCTATGAGTTAATTGTTTGTTTGTTTAATCGTTCATACAGTTTAATAGAAAACGTGTTCACTGTTGAGGCATCGATCACATGCTATGTTTTCTACATTTCTACGGCTCTACTAAGTATTTTGCAGAGGGAAATTCCTTTAATGTTACAATTTTTGAGATGGAGCTTTACCCCCTTATTCATAGAAAAGTTACAAGACGTTTTAACTAATATACTGTTTTGTCCCTCTCTTTCAAAGAACAAATTGTTCTTTGTCGGAGAGGGACAAAACAGTTTATTAGTTAAAACGTTCTGTAACTTCTCTATGAATAAGGGGGTTAAAATATAAAGGCGGATTAAGAACCTCCCCTTTCTTTCCAAGTCGATTAAAAATACGATGAAAGTGGAAATAATAAAATGGACAGCAGATTGGCAGTGCCTAAGTTTTCTAACCTTAGCCTTAAGGAATTATTTATCTAAACATTATCCAAGTGTAATCGGCGGTAACTCAACACGCTCCTAAATCAAATAAAAAGCCACAAAATTCACTATTCTCGAGACGAATTACTTGAGAACTTGCCAAAGACACGTTTAATAGATGTCCCACTGGTTTGCGCCCGCGGCTTGGGTTCATTCATATGAAATATGTAGTACCTAATCAAAAAAAAACAAAATTGGCCGGAAAACCTCCAAATGTTGAAGATACCTAAAACTATGTAAGCCTGAAAACACCGAATTTTGATCATTTTCTCTATAGTTGTACCATAAATACAAAATAATATATTACCCCGCATCACTCGTTAAATCTGTTGGGACGTGCAGCGTGTAGGAGCCTGTCAGCAGCTCGGCGCGACGCCAGAGACGAGCGGGAACACTGAGCAGCGGGACATCGCCGCTAAATGACGGCCATCATCCTCTCATCTGTAAAAAAACTGTTGAAAATCAACTTTATGAGCTGAAATGCTGATGCTCTGTTAGATTTATGACCCCGTGATCTGCTAAGAGTGCCGTATGTGGCATTGGGGTTTCACTTTACTTAATTGTTTTCAAAGTGATTTTACAACGCGATTATACTTGTTGCGTATTGGCGTCGTTAATGCTAACAGAACAATCCCTACCAAAAAAGTTCGATAAAGCTAGAGCAATACAGCCTCTAATATGGTAGGTATCTACTCCTGATATGTCGGTTATAACAAACTGGGCTCTCATATTCCTTGTGTACAGGATCATGTAATATGTATGTGTAGTCTCTTCCTTCATAATTATGATTGATATAATTTCACCCTGTACAAATTTCCATATAATAATTTCTTATTTAAGAAGCAAGGTGAAATGGCGGTCGTCGGTCTATTTGTCCAGGCCAGGTACAAAATTAGACTCATCAGTCGGAGCTAAATAAATGCTGAGTTCGTATAGCAGCAGGCGACAAGTGCTTCCACTCCTCATTCATAAATATAGATTTATGACGACAATTTTTTGCCACATGCTTCATTTATTTGTAAACGGTCGGTATTCTTGAATAAGTACCTAATTATGTCGCTTTTAAAAAGAAAATTGGACAAGGACATTATTTAATTTTTTCAAAGAATATTAGCTAAATGTTTCAGATTATTAACTTCAGTATATCAGCCTACAGTTACTACTACCATTGACTTATATTAAGTACTTATTATTATATTATATTACTCAGATTGCCTCTGTTAATTTTTTTAGTTTATATTAGGTAGGTAATTCAACGATTATACTTACTTAAATATTTTTTTACTAATTAAAATAAGGGACTAACATAACACTCTGGCGAAAAGTGGGTGCAGCAATGCACCTCTGCCTACCCCGCAAGGGAGAACATTAGTACAAGGCGTGAGTGCGTGTTTTTTTTTTTTAAATAAGTACCTACTCTGTATTTTTTTTATACTATTAAATAATTATCTAATGTGACTGGATACTAATAGCCAGTTATTTACTCAACGGAATGGTCATTGGTCGATGGTGATTGCTGCTCGGCCCGCGGTGGTATCAGCCATAGAGCAACGCGTGGACTCGGGTGTGCCCTCTCCTCGATGGTGTCGCTCACACGACACACGACACACGACACACGACACACGACACACGACACACGACACACGACACACGACACACGACACACGACACACGACACGTGTGCGACCACGCTACCTGCCCCCCCCCCCGTGAGCAGCAGTAAGTACCCAACTATAAACATCTCACATGGTCCACCTACTCAGGACTACACAGAGATTCTAAAGCGATGCTCAATTCGTCGTATCGACGACGTTTGGACACACGTAGAAGCTATAGAAGAATATAGAAGCTGCGTACACACCGGGCCAACGAAGGCCAACGAACGGATTTCGTTGGCCTTCGTTGCTGCAATCTGCCCTGTATTATGAATGATAAATATCCATCGTTGGGATAACCGTTGGCGTTCGTTGGGCGTTCGTTGGCCCGGTGTGTACGCAGCTTAAGAGGCGCGAGCATAGGATTCGAAACCTCCGTTTACGTTGCGTCTCGTCAAATGTCACTGTCAAAATGTAAGGCTAATTTGTTAGTTCCAAAAGTGGCATTTGTTTTTTCCATATGTTTGTGTAGATTCGAAAATAGTATCGAATCCTGTGATCGCGGCTCTGACGTACCGCGATTCTGTTATAGTGACATCATCACCGCAATCTACCACTGCTGAACCTTGTTTCCTACTCATCAATTGAATCTACATTATACATAGCGGTATTGTTTACTATCGCTTTCAAATCCCCGAGTTGCGTCGAATATGGCGCCAGGTCCAGTGCATGTCTACCAGACATCTCACAAGCTATTTAACATTTGGCATCGAACTAACCACACTTGTGCACTAAACTATAATTAGCCAGTTTACTATTCATTTCAAGTACTTACATTTTATGCGATAGTCATTTTATGCTATAATGAGACCGCCTTACTCATCACCATCAACGCGACCAGCTGTGTGGGTCTGTTAGTTCTAGGTTCCGCACCGTGATGCTTCTTCTTCTTCTTATCATCATCATCATCAGCCAATAATCATCCACTGCTAGATATAGAACTCTCCCAAGGAGCGCCACAACACTCGGTCCTCAGCCTTCCTCATCCAACCACTACCGGCTACCCGCCTAAGGCGTCAGTCCAGCGGGCATTCTTATCATGACGGTAACAAACCCTAGCACCGTCTCCACAGGCGAGGAAAGCTTTGCTCACGCATTTAGCTATGAATCTGCAACTGGCGACGTCGCGTGTTCACCGCGGCCCCCGCGCAGCCTCTGACCGCAGCCCGCATGCGGTCTCTCATCCTTGGGCTCCAACTGCTGAGGTACATTAACTAGACAAACCCACTTATATAATTATTATAATTACGAATAGGATGTACTTACTTTAGTTCGTAGGTAGACACTGCCATAAACAGAATGTTATCTATTTACATAGAGACATCGATAGTGCTGCGCGCTGCTTCCATATTTTATAGATACAGGGTGCCCGAAAGATGGCTCCAAGATTAACGTGTCCCTCCTTATTGAACGAAAACTTTTATCATTAAATATCGGTAAGGAACTGGTACGTTGATGCTATATTTACTTAAATAAATATCCAAAACTTGGAAAATAGACAGGTGAATAAAAAATAGGGAAATATAAGTCCCTAGCCCACCTGTGATTCTAAGAATATATTTTTTCCGCCAAATAATAAACATTTAAGGCTTGTATCATCAGGTGTCTGTTTGGGCACGGAGTATAAGTTCTACGAATCTAACAGCAAGAATAGATTATTTATGCGATGGTTTTCCTCATCCTTCTTGCCTACCAATAAACGAAGCTTAACGTTAAATAAATACTCATTAGTAAATCCACTACTCCCTTTTGTGGGACATGTATGGAAGGGGATGAGACAGTTGAACACATACATTATGTTAGCTTGTCAATCTACAACAGAAACGAGGTTATCAATACTTGGACGAACAGAGCTCCTATCTCAGTGGTTGCTGCTCCAGTTTACTCGGGAGTTGGGCTGGCTGAGCTGAAAATACGGGGATTTGTACAAAGGTTCCACTCGAGAGACCCACCTACAGGAACTTTCAGAATAGAACAGAACAGACGCAAAGCTACGTATATGCTTTCATACTGTATGTTATAATCCCTTAGTGATCTCAGTTCCCATGTCCGAGTTAATTATTTAAATTCATTTTATAACAGTATTCAATTAAACTTCAGAAGAGTTGTCAGCTATTTCTTTGTTTATTTTATAATACTCAAGCATCAGAATTAACTGTTGCACAACTGCCTAGATCTAGGTATTCGTCAGTTCGTGCTAGAACTAGACTCAACATTAACTTATAGTCTAACTTCCGCCATTCTTGCCATTTTTCCCACCATGATAAAATTTATATTAATATCATTCGCAAATTAACAGACAGTGTTGGACTCAAACGTACTATATTATTTAAATATAAACATAAATATATATAAAATAAATATAGCTACCTGCAAAATTATATTATTAATTTATCTTTTCAATATAAAAACACACATTTAATTTTACATGATCATGCTCACTGCATGCAGTGTGGTTCATTTAAAAGATCTCTTAATTTTATGCATCTACAGTTTTATTTATTTTTTACACAAGCAAGATATGTTAAAAGCAATCTGTAATGTTCATATTCAGCGCAAACTCGACATAACCGGCAAAATCTGTACCGGGTTCAAATTCTGGCCGGGCAGGTTTTCCTCTTGAGTCTTGAATGATCAAAGTGTGTATCCTTCAATCTCTTACATTACCGATTGCATTACCTCCAACCTCCAACTGTGGAGGATTGTCCATTTGATTATAACTTTTTCCGAAATTAAAGTCGTAACTTTCTACCTATTTACCAGTGTCACTGAATCAATTAAGAAGGAAGACGTCATTGCTGCCACGTGTTACGTGCCTATGAAGGTAGGTTCACGTAATTTATTTATTTATGGAATAAATTCGGAGTGCGTCAAGATTAATGGTCAGGTACAATATGTCCTCAAAGTCATTGCTTTTTAAAATTATTTAAGCAAAACCACTTTGCTATTCTCTGCGTTATATAAGTAAATTACGGCTTATGTTAGCTGTGAAGATAAAGCTGGCTGGTTAAACCAAAGCTTAATGGGGTCCTTATGAGGATCACATTTGGTTGAATTTCGGCAAATTAATGGGTTTCAGTTGAGTTAAGATTTTGCCACCAAACCTGCAATAATATTGAAGTTTTCAGCATTTTAGTCACGTGAAGAGGCACGTGCCCACATTTAATATAATATATAATTACTAATATACTGTAAGTTTGAGCGTGAGAAATAAAAGAAAATACTAATTATTCCATAAACTCTGAAACCAGTTATAAAATTATACGTTACGTCTAGAAATAAGAGTCGAGATGAATGTAGCCCAGCGATTTAATTTATTTAATCATTTTAATATGCTCGTGAGATTCTTGTAATAGCAAAAAGTTGTCGCAGCCATTGTAGTTGACTGATTGCATAGTTTCTTGACATGATAATCTAAGTAGGCCTTGTACAGTCAACAAAAAAGATTATGACAAACAATTTGATCCTAATACCCATGTAGGTATTCTACTAGTAGAATTTATTAATATAAGTAAATAACTTCAGAATTCATTGTTATTATTGATAATTTGAGTCCTTTAATGAATCAATGCCATGGTCAATAGGTCATGTCACGGGCCTTGCTTGGCCCTTCGCCAAAGATACTGATGGGTACATACATAGTTATTTACTTTATATACTATTATTGCATAAGCACATCATAAATCATATTTTACATATGCCCCACTGACTGCATGTACAGATATGGCCCCCAGAACAGGACAACATGTCAAACATTACATATCTTTGTACATAGGCATACTTACTTACAATTTTACATCGTACATAAGTTATAAAAGTGTCACGTAACAGAAAGTCTAGACAAAGTTGGCGTCACAGTAAAACAAAGTAATATATTATATACACAATAAAAGTGTATACCTACTTACCTATGTAGGTATTGTAATTTTCTTATTATAATATCAATCACGGCCATCCGACCGCAAGGTAGGCAGAAACTGTAATATTATGGGTACTGGACAGATGATAATATATCTACCTACACAATAACACCCAAGACCCGTCTATAAATATCTGTCCTTAAAAATATCTGGCCCGGCTGGAATCGAGCCCGGAACCTTCGGCATAGCAGCCAGTGTCACTAAACACTGCACCATTCGTTCCATATGCTTGTTTTTGCTTCATTATTTAAAATTTGTGTGTAGGTAGCTGATACCCTGGATAAACAAATAGGCTTTTTATCCCGGAGTTCCTTAGAAAACATATCTCTGCGGAGTTCCCATGGGTACTCTTTGAGAGTAGTTCGCAATTGGCAATCGTACATAATATGGTCTTCACCTACTTGAAGAGCTTTGCAGGAGTTTATTAGAACTGCAATCTGTGCACTAAGGGTGCCTTCTGTCTACAGACATCAAACTAATTTCGGTACATTGACTCTGTAAAATATTACCTCATATAATATTACCGAGACTACGATAAATAAGATCAGCAAAAAAATCACGTTTTTCTCATGACCCCAGTAATTTATTTAATTTTGTTGTAATTGGACTATGAAATATAAAACCTACGTATCTACATGACCTTGGCAACTAATGTATTTACACATGACTATTGTCTACTGTTTAGGATTAATGTATTAATTAAAAGAAAGCTATTAACATCTGATGAGTTCTACACCTTTGCAACATTATCAGGACCCGCTGCTGGCCACGAGATGGCCGCGGGCGTCCCACGCAATATGGGTAAGTACCTATATAGGAATGTATATAAGGCCAATTATTGTAGCCTAAGTGGGTATCCATTTCATTCGTACAAGCATATCTAAAGTGGACAAGGTCTGAATGACCTGGACGCTCCGTTTTTAAGTTATTCTAAGGTTCACCTCTAGGTCATCAGAGATAGATAGCTAGATAATCTAGAAGAGGATGCTAAATACCGGATGAGAATAGGAAGTTAGTCTGAGGAACATTTCCTGATGAGATAGATCTATATAAATAAAAGCAGATGCTGTTTTTACCTAATTACTATTCTATTATCTGAGGGGGTATAAGTATCTGCACATCCCCAAGGTCTAAACTGCATTCATAAGGTTGGACCATTCATCACCACGCTGCCGCTGGTCTACTGCGGGTTGGTTGGTTCACATATCTAGACGAGCTAAATCTAGATTGTGAACCGCATCTGTCGTGCAAGAAGCGGCCGGCACCATGTCGTCACCGATTGACCAGCTACAATAATAACAATAGGTAATATAACATATTCTTTCACTTACACACAATAGAATGCCTAAATATACGTACACGGAAAAAATATCAAGTTAATTTGACAGACATTATTCAGAAAAGAAAAGAAGAAAATGCAAATGTACCCTCAGAGATTAACAGAAGCCCCGCGCTCCTATTCCGTGAGAAATACGATCGAACGCAATTCTAAAGCGATACTCAACACAATGTTTTAAATAACGTAACTTCAAGTTTTATACATATTTATCTGTCCTGGCCGGGAATAAAACCCGGGGCCTGCGGCATAGCACTCAGAGTCACTAACCACTACGCCATTCGGTCGTCAGTAGCTTCCAAGTCCAGAATACTGCTGCCGGCGCGTCCGCCTGTAAACCTTGATGTCCTCTCAAATGAGGTGTCCATCCTCGTGAATAAACATGACCTTTAATCACTGGCTTAAAGAAAGAAACTCTAGCAGAAATACTTACCCGGAAAGCAATAAACTTTTACGATAAAAACAATAATTTAATGCTTGATTTATTTCAAAATGGGCGCCATTTCGTCCGTTTTACGAGCGTTAATTATTTACCGAGGAGCTGGCGCGTACAATATATATTGATTGAAGTTATGAATGGTGTTGCAAAAATGGTATAGTAAAGGGGTAACTGATGCCGAATTGCAGAAAGGAACAATAGCAAATGTCGGCATTAAATCTATGTCTGTCTCTTACTGTCCGTATACTGTCAAAGCAAAGTAATAGATTTAATGCCTGCGTCCACGCCTACGTCCAGCAGTGGACTGTTATAGGTTGATGATTAGCTTAGGTTCCTTTCTGCAATTTAGCGTCATTCTAAAAAACCTTTGTTCTAAGACCCGTATTTATAAAGAAGTACCTAGTTACTTTTTGCTAAGTAGTAGTGCTTTTGGCCATTCGCTCTTCAGTGGAGATATCACCAACAACAATACTTCAATCTCCGTCTTCTTTAATCACATCACTTATAAACTGTAGGTATTCTTTAATTAGTCGGCGAGTGCTTGATGACAATGAATAATGGTGAAGTTTGCGTGCTTCTAATGACGATGACGCCATGTCTCTTTTACATCTTTAGTACCTACCAAGTACATCTACTTCCTCAGGAAAAAAAGGAACAAAGATACTTCCGATTGTTAAATCACTTGAAACTTTGTATTTCCTGACAGACATTCAATTATATATCCCTATGTACATTGTAAAGATAAGACATAATTCAATCATTATTACAAAATTTATACTTATTTCATTATATGGAGCAAGTCTCGCAACTCTTCTCATTAATATTAGTTATATTGATAGTTATTAATATATAAAATGTTGTCACTTCTAGGTAATGAAAAACTAAGTTTCGGGGGCTCTATCTGGTTATATCCCCAAGGACTAAACTAGGACCATTTCCCACCACGCTCCGGTCCAGTGCGGGTTGGGTTCAGAGATCTAAGATATCCTAGATCTAGGTAGATGTCGTGACATAACCACCAACACTATTATGTTTCTGTGAAGATTAAACACACAATATTGTTCATACATTAGCTTTATTGTTTAGCTGCGCTGGCTTTAATCTGTGACGGCCTCACCTTGGGATCTGTCTGTTTCTATTTTCTTTCCATTATACTTTCTTTCTTTTGTTTACTATTTTTTGCACTTACATTTTGCCTTGTGAATGACATAACAAGGATAAACTATTTTCTGGCAAGGACGCTATCAGTAAAATACGCGATTTTAGATTCAACTTGCAAAGTTCGGAATTTTTATAATACTTAGGTACAAAGAATGCCCTTAGGCCTTAGGAGCAAAATGTAGCTAAACACTTTTGTACCTTGTCAATCTGAAACCGCCTATCAATTCATTGAAACATTGACGGTTCGTCAGTTTGACAAGGTACAGAAGTGTATAGCTACTTATGCTGCTGACCGTACATTAGTCAAAATAGGAACAAGACGTTGAAATGTACAGACAGTACATAAAAAAAATGTGCAATAATAGAAGGCATCATCCTAAGATTCCTAAAAAGACGAGTACTTATGTATTCTTACATTCAGAAATTAAAAAAGAAGCTAATTTTAGAAGAAATTACCAGAAAGCATCTTCAAAGCACCACCACAGAATAGGAGGCGACGCGACGTGACGTAGCAAGGGAATCCGATCACTCGTCTTGGGAATACTTACATATAGTCCTGTTACTCCCCTGTGGAGCTTAGGCCTACAGACATTCTTCGCCACGCTTCCCTATCTTGAGCCACCTCGTTCACTTGGGCCCGCGATAGACTTGCTCTCTTCATTTCCGCCTCCACGGACCTTCTCCAGCTCTGTACGGGTGTACCTGGTCTCATTCTTCCGCCAGGCTGCCACTCGAAAAATCTTGGGAATCCCCTTTGCATATTCGGTAAACAAGCAATTGTCATGTCGTCATCACGCCGTGGTCCTCATAACACTCCGTATCGCTTGTGGATGTGAATCACGTATGTGCTAGTTGGGCGGCCTTGCTCTTACGCGGAAACAACGCGTTTCTGTTGTCGAAACAAAGAGAATCCAGGAAATGACCGCCGCCCTTAGGGACTGAGATTTCATACATAATAATGTACTTTGAGGTGCGTGCGGTGTTTAAATGTCGTAGTGAATACGAGTAGGCTCTTGCATGTCGAAATAACTAAGTAAGTACTTGATGGGTATTAGTGTTGAGAGACAAGTTTTTTGAGTTATTAGTCCAATGCAATGCTACCTTTCTAATTTGAATTCTATTCAGTAAGTAGCCCCTGAACCTGAAGTCTGCTCAATTTTAGTTTAATCAATAGTAGTCAGTACCAATAAGGAATGACATAATTATTTGCCTACCAAATAACTGTTAAATAAATTTCTACAATAAAATTTAGCAGACTTCTTGCCCTGGTGTGGTCTAGGTCTAAGTAATTCAGACAATGATTTCAAACAATGCACTAATTAGAAACGGAGACCATCATAAACTTTACGTACATTTGCAGTGTCCATATAGCTCCACTTAAAATTACATACTGTACAAAGTCCACATCATACTGCCCGCATAGACCCCGTGAATGGTCCATTACAGAAGATACTTCAACATTACATCTATAAGTCCATAGGTACTTACAAATTACAAGCAGGATACTCAATTACTCACGTGTGGTTTTTGTCTAACCGTGTCATATTTTGGCCGCTGGACTGCTAGCTATATCAGAGCGGGCAGGAGTCCAGCGGAGATCAAGCGTTTATCATCTTCATCATAAATGCTACGTTAATAGCTGCAGATGAAGTAGGTGTACACGAGTTGTAGGTGTACTTGTGACGACGTGTCGGGCATCGATTTAAATAGTCTGGTTATTTACATCTTCTTTTCTGGTTATTCCGCAAACAATAAGTGCCGTTCAAAAATCGTAACGATTTTATCACGTAGATACAATTGTTATCCAGGCATCATGAAGCAATGTTTTTATTGTTAGGTAAGTACTTATATTTAGAAAAAATTGAGGCAAGTACATACCTACTACCTAGTGAAAATAAACCCTGGACGACACGTGAATGTAAACAAAAACGTGACTACAACAAATGTTTGTTTAATGCGCGCTCGCGGCGGCAGACATTAAACTTTCATGCAGTTTTTGTTCGAATAATCTTTCTGAATGAATACCAAATGGAATTGACCTAGCGACACAGTCGAGACTTATATATCTCTGAAATAATTGGCTTTTTGTATTATCTACCTCTTCTATCCTCTGTGGGGGTGTAAGTACCTGCACCTGGCTCTCTCGAATGGAACCTTTGTGCAATTCCCCAAGGTCTAAACTCTCTTCTTAACTCTCTTCTTGATTAAGCTTGGACCATTTCTCACCACGCTGGTCCACTGCGGGTTGATGGGTTCACATATCTAGAATATCTAGATGTTCTAAATTTAGAGATGCAGGTTCCATACGATGTTTTCCTTCACCGTAAAGGCTTTAATATACATTGTACTTAAATTCCAAAGAACTCATAAAACTATCCGTAACGCGGGTGTGATGCAACACATGTGATATGACGCCCGAATGATGAAGTGGTTATAGTGACCCTGGCTGTTATGCTGAAGGTCCATCATCGTTATCCAGGTGTCCATCCCCGGAAGGTATTTGTTTATAGGCCGACACGGCACTGATATTTAGAAGTTTATTTTTATACCATTTTTATGTTTTGGTTGCTTCTGTAGTGGATTATTATTACGGGCTATAATTTAGACAAATTACAGTCGAACTATAAAGTCCTGACAATAAAGAGTGCGCTTTTGCTAAGACTTTTTATCATTGTCAGTTATTTACTTACTTTTAGATACCTACATTTTACGTACTTTATAGTTATAATGTAATCTAAAGTAATCATCATCATCATCATCATCATCTCAGCCATAGGACGTGCACTGCTGAACATAGGCCTCTCCCAATAATATAATTATTATATTAATTAAGTACTTATTGCTTCAGGATTAAGTAAGTAAGCATAACTACAACCTAAACTATATCCACTGGAACGCATGTGTAGGCTGCACGTGTCGCCCGCGGGTGTGGTCGCCGCCCGCTCGCCGCCCGGCTCCCGACAGTAATCGCCACTGAGACATGTCGTGTGACAACTTGGGACGGGTATTTCCGGACTGTGGACACTCGACCACTCGCTCATCTAACTTCAGTTCCTGTGGGTGAGCTGTGTTGCGGTTAAAGTTCAAGTTAGGGCGTATTTAGTACTTGCTGGTAGACTGGTCCGTTTTCATTGGTTAGGTAAAGTATGAAGTAAGTACCTCTTAGCCAACATATTTTACTACCGTCAAGGTACAGTACTTCCTCAATTTCAGCTTGAAGTATCAAAACATCGCGAGGAGACATATGTCCCAAAGGGTGATATGAGAGGAATATAATATCATACGGGATCCTCACGGGAGTATCGTGTTGCCGTTTACAGCTCAATATCTTATTGAATATATATAAGAAATGTACATAAAAGTACATACTTACTCAAGTAGCAGAAGAAACGTGAGCTTAACTTAACGATACATGGAAACTTTACACTCTGCGAAAGTGTCACTGAACTTGTTACCAAACTCAGTAATCCATATAGCGGGTGGAAAGAAACTTTGTTTTCTCAGATCACTGATGAATACAGGGGCCCATACTACCGCCCAACTGGCCAGGTTTCCTGCGGGCCAGCGAACCGCAGGGCTGGCAGGGCATCAGTGTCTGTTCACGTTCTGTGGTTTTTCTTATTGTGTCGTAAACACAAGAGCTACACTAGGATTTATCCATTGTGGTGATAGGATCCGTCAGATTAGTTTCAGTCGCTAACAGTGCATGGTGCGACAGAAATAAGGAATACGTGATACGTCACTAGGGGACACTTCTTTCTTACACCTGCTGTAGTAACTGCTCATAAATTTGAGTAAGATAGCTGGACGTTTCCTCAAACGCCCGGTGGCTCTGCCTGCGACATGGCGCGGCACGCTCGCGCTCCCAAGGTCGGCCGAGGACAGTGACTCCTCCGTGCAACTATAACTCATACTCGGCTCGAGAGTCCCCGATGTACTAGAATGAACTGCGCGAGCCTTGTTGTGATTGTTTACTTGTTGATGAAAAACTGCCTCTGTGGTCTAGTGGTAGAAGCTTCGCTTCATGACCCAGAGGTCCCGGGTTCGATTCCCGGGTGGGACCATCAATTTGTATTTCTAAATTGTGGTTCCAAGTTTGGTTAGGACATAGAAGGCTGATCACCTGTTGTCCGAAACAGTGAAACGATCCATGCTGTCGGATGGGCATGTAAAGCAGTCGGTCCTGCGCCTAGCTCTCTCCAGTCGTGTCGGTCAATCCGTCCCATTGGGCTATGAGAGTGATGGAACAGAGAGTGCTCCTGTGTACTGCGCACACACTTGGGCACTATAATCTACTCCTGCGTAGTTGGCTGATCTCAAAAATGAAATTGGCCGCCGTGGTCGAAATTCGGCTAGGAGTACATCATTACTTGTTGATGCATAAATTAATTAGCTGTTTAATTACATTTGTGGCAAAGGAATGGAATTAATTTTGAAAAGTTCACGCTAAATGAATTTTAATTTTAAATTGTGTAGCTCACGGGAAAATATTATAAGCATGCTTTAACATCAGGAGAAACAACTACTAGTTGTGTTGTAATAGTGCTACGCGGCGGCGTAGCAGCATAACGGCTACGCGCGCCGCTACGCGCTGCTACGCCGTGCTACGAAATCCGTTACAATACTTACAACAAAGCTTTGACTTTTGTGGCCAGGGCACAACGGTGCATTATAATTATGTAGAGGGATACAAAACTTTCAGGTAAGTATTTTTATAGATTACTAGCTGTTCCCGCGCGCTTCGCTTCGCCTTAATAAGTTTTCCCGTGGGAATTCCGGAATAAAAAGTAGCCTATGTTCTTTCCCAGGGTCTAGACCATATGTATACCAAATTTCGTTCAAATCCGTTCAGTAGTTTTGGCGTGAAAGAGTAACAGACAGACAGACAGACAGACAGACACAGTTACTTTCGCATTTATAATATTAGTAAGGATAACTAATACAATTAAGTACCTAAGTTGAATAAAAAAAAAAATAAGTACTTACAAAATGCCAGACTCCTAAAAATATTTTTGGAATGGTCCTATGAGTAATTATTACTTAACAATAAAAAAAGTCTTTTGTGTGTTTTTTTTATATAAATTCATGATAATTTGTCTCTTTTTAGCTATCAATATCTCTTTGAAGTTGTTCAAATTTTCTTCGTTAGGAACGTCGATCGTATCATTAGCGGTGGCTGCCTCGCCTCGTAATACTGTTGTGGATTTATTCGTGTGCGAGGTCAGCGCCCCCTGGCGTGAAGCTTCCAGCAACAGGTGTTAGATAAGGGAAATGTTCAGAATTACTCACTGAAAATACAGACGTACACACACCCACGGCGTCTGCTGTCGTAACGAAGGTTATATAAACTGGTGTGAACCTATAACTGATTGAATTAAGTTTATTTCTTGCATGTTAATTAAAACCATTTGTTACGTAACCTACGAGTAGTCACATATACATAATTAAATACATGCCTTACGTAGCTAAACGTGGTAACTAAGCGAGTGATGGTTTTTTAAAGTAGACAGCGTTGCACTTGCGTAGGCCACTGGGAGTGATATCACCATTTTACTAATCGAAAAAAAATTATTGCAAAGATATAAACAGGAATTAATGCTATCTACCAGACAACCCACAGGAGTTCCAAGATAATTTAACTACAAGGTGTGAAAAATAAAACAATTGTAGATTCTGGTGGTGACCCCGAGTTAATTAAGTACATCATGCAACTGGGACTACATAAGTACAGTTCCCCAAAATTGATAATGCGCATAGAAATCTTCGCCATTGTTCGGCAACGGTCGTATTTCCGAGCGCCAGAAAACTATATGTATTTAGAGTGGTTAAGTGCATATTCTTCATGCATTTTTTTTAGATTTATGTGTTTGGTGCTAAAAGAGATATTGATTTATCAGTAACAAAATTTGAGTCGATAATTCATAATATTGTCATAATATTAAAATTTACTTCGAAAATGTTACAGTACTTTTCAAATGTCTTGCTCAAGCTGGTGTTAATATGGATGAAATAAGGTTTGAATAACACAAGGTTTATGTTAGAAGAAGAAATATCATGGATTTAAAACACAGGTTTACATTAAAATCTCAGTTCAAAAGTATTTACAGCGCTGATCATTCACAATAATATTACAATTACAAACTTGGTCTTTTGGGTGTGGCTTTATTGGCTAAGTGAAGTCTATGAATGTGACGTATATTTTATTCTTAAATGTGCCTCATAATATGGCGTCGTCAAAAATAATTAAAGTTGAAATTAAATTCACATTTGAATAAAATAACAAGAACGATGTGTAATTGCAGCTCTTCATAATTCCACAAAAGTAATGCTGATCTTGACCTTGAGATCTTTGACAGCCACCGACCGCCCAAATTGTTTTCGATTATGTGTCACATGATATTGACTACTATTTCTTTCGAACAAGGATCAAAATGCAAGTGCTCTTACGATTCAATGATTCGGGTGTTTCCGGGAATACGACAGTTTGCGAAGATTTGCATGCGCATTATTAATATGGGAGAACTGTACCTACATGATTGTAATTTGTGCCTTTTTATGACATTCTAATAATAATGATTTGTAAGTTATATTTAGAGAAGTCACGGCGCGGGCACTCGTGGGCGGACCACCACGACCGGTGTTAAGGGTCGGCAATAGGCAATCGAGGGTTGGCATTGTCATAGAATTATGTAGTAAATGATGCTCTACAGCCTTGAAAAAAATCACACCGGTAGTCGAAGAGTCTAGCTAGGTGCTGAATCATTTGAATTTAAGTAAAAGCTTATGGATAACTGTAAATTAAATTCAGAATATGACGAAAAACCAGTAAATGACACTCCCGTATTGTAACAACTGTGTCGTAATCATCGAGAATTTTCATATGATTTTTATCATATTATAAAGTTAAAGGCTTGGACTAGGCGCTAAATACCTTGTTTTTTAATAAACACACACTTATTTTGTGTAAATTAATCCCAAACTTGAGCAATTTTTTCCCTCAAAACTTCATACAAATATCTATGGCGGTTTTCTGTGTTATAAAATCATAAACACAAGTGACGTTTGACTCAGTTGGCCGCTGGCCTCCAAAGAAGGGTCACGTCGGTTTAGGCAGCACTGACAGCTCGCGATCTTATCGTGTACAGATACAAAATCACTGCACATTGGTTGTCATTGCACTTTTTCAACTTTTATGACACCAACATAATTTGATTTGAAATTGAGGAAGCATATTTCTTCCAGTATATTCAATACATTAAATTAAATTAGATAGTGTGCAATATTCTCGTGACATTACAGTCTCGTAAAGGTCTGATGAGGAGCAGGAATATAGCGAATGGATCTAAGTGATGACAATACGCATTACGCACCAACATTAGGTTAGGGATCAAAAATACAGTCTCTTGGTGCTGGTTGAGGTATGGTCTCGTGAGGATCTGATGAGGGCAGTAACACGGTGGTGGCTCAATTTTATTTCAAAGATGTTAATAGCTAAAAGCATCGAGTTTGGGCTATTAAGTATGTTTTTCAGAGAGAGAGAAAGAGATTTTATTTTTCCTCTGGATGTGTTAGGTTTACTGGGTTTACTAAGTTCATTCTGTTAATGGCATCAAGTTGTTATGTGTTCATAAGTAATAATTATTTTTTAACAAAATGCTGTTGGTTCTCCACGAAAATGTAAAAATAAAAATAAAATAAATAAAAATAAATTCGTAACGTAAAATTGTCAATGACGGAATTTCTTATATAGACAGTAGCCACAAAAAAAACAAACGATAGATGGCGTGATTTGAAGATAAAGATACATTTATTCGACACATAGACAGCAACAACAAAAAAAAAATACAGATTTAAAGTAAACAAACACATACTTATACAAAACATCAAAGAAAAAAAAGGATACACATCAAAATAACTGGAAAAAATATAAGCCCCAATTTACTTGTGTGGGACAGGGAGTACCATAATATTTTTTTTGGGTTACTCCCCATCTATGCGAAATATCAGCTTGATATCTTTACCCGTTTCTGAGAAAAAGGGCGGTGACAGACGGACAACAAAGAGATCCTATAACGGTTGCTTTTTTTCTTTTGACGTTCGAAACCCTAAAATTAAGTAAAAATATTATGCTGCTACCAAAAAATGTACTTACAGGTATTGAAAAAGCGGTATATAGTACTAAAAAAATTATAAACAAACAAAAAACCCGACTGCACGCTAAAAATATGAAGTTCACCATTTAGCTGAATGTTACTTAGAAAACGGCCTTGAGTGGCGGTCAAGTTGGTCCCCGCCTGCGATACTTTCCATTAACATTGGGACTTGTTTTCATGTTTTTAGCGTACAGTCGGGATTTTCGTTTGTTTATAATTGTATTTTTTTATTTGTAACTTTTTAGTTGTTTTTATTTTATGAAATTTTACGTCAGTAGTTCATGATCATTTTTTATTTCAATAATTTTGGTGTTTTTATTTAAATACCTTCAATATGCATATTTTTATAATGTGAAAATCAAGCCCTTTCATTTGATACCTTACACGGCAAAGTTGAATTATTATTTTTTCGATCATCACGTTATGTCCTCTAGAGGGCGCTATGTTCATTTCAATGGAACGTCACATAGCCTATAATCATCGCGCCATCAATACGCTTCTAACAATACCTCATACATCAAAATCTATCAAGCCGTTTAGGCTACAGGAGGGAACAAAGAAACAGACAAACATAAATACATACAATCAAAAAACATTACCCTCCTCTTTCGGCAGTCCGGTAAAAAGGATTAAGACAGGGGGTCATTCTGAACTTTTACTCTGCGAGTTTTGGAAATTAACTTTGTTGGACATGTGACTTTTTACCATGGAAAACGAATATTTTTTTTCGCGAATTTGCAAATCTCGTAGAACAAAAGTTGTTCAAAATGACCCCTTGAGTCATCCCCTTTTGGTTTAGTATAGCCCTTTTGCGACACTATGTATTTTTGCGACACTACTTTGTCGTCGGGGTTCAGTTGGCTGGAGAATGCCCGAAACTTATTATCTACACTTTAATACTTGTAGTTACCTTTCTACAAGTAAATACCACATTTGTTTGAGAAAGCTAATCGGGTTCCGAGTATAGAGTAAAGTGGCACCCCTATTAATTTCTACTCTTTCCTGGTGCCTACCAGTGTAAGTAAGAATTATACTTACTTACCCTAAAATCACCCAAAATGTACTTGAACATAATTGTCAATAAAGTTGGCGAGTAAAAGTTTATCGACCCACTGTGCAAACTTACATGTGTGCGTGTCACTGCGTGTGCTGTGTGAAGAGCATTGAAAACCCAAAATTGGCGCGGCACGTCACCCTGTACGGGCCCTTAAGTAAATTTGTAAATGAAAGGTTATTGCTCTTTTCCTTATATGTTATTCAATACATATTATATTATAAATGTATTTTGATTTGACTTTGAATTAGTTTGTATGGTCTTTTGAGTGAAAAAGAACAATGTACAAAATGTTACTTGTATTACATTGGAAGTAACATTTAAACCACCTCTGAGAGTACACGTAATATAAATTAATTTGCAGTCCCAATTTCTCAGTAACAATCCTTATTTCAACAACAAACAGGTGGCAGTGTTCGTGTCCGAATATATTATCCTACGCAGTTCAGAAACCTGTAGCCTGGGCTAGAAAAGGGACATCGAAATTACGAAAATATGTCTATTCTGAGATCCCTAGATGTGTCCCACTTAAGCTGCGCTCTACATTTTGTTATTATCGTAATTATATAGGTATTTTAAGCCCACGAGTTTGTGATACACCAGATTTATACGCTTGGTTACATTGTGTAGGATTATTTCCTACCTACTTACCTATATGCAGGGCAACGTTATACTCTTTATAAATATTAAGTATAACAACATCAGTCACTGATAGTGAATATGTCCTAGAGAGGCAGGATACAAAGGTTCATGTCGCTTGTTATATTTTATGAGAGTTTACGACCAAAAGTTCTGGCATCAGTGTCCATAGAAATTCAATGAGGATACGAATCCCGACGAGTTACAATCAAAGTTTTTGTGAGCCACCCACTTTTCGCAGCACATTTGTACTCAAGTGATAGGTTGCGAACCATATCGCCGTTTTGGAATAAGTACAATGCACTTAGGATACACATCTAGAATCTAGATGTAAAGGTTTCCTCACGATGTTTTCCATCACCGTAAGAGCACGTGGTATTATTGTACTTAAACTCCTCAATTGAAAACACAATTGAAAGAATTCATTGGTACAGGCCAGGATTTGAACCCACGGCCTCTCGATTGAGAGGACGAGGCCTTATCCATTACGCCACCACCGCTCTCTATCAAACACGCGGCCATTATATTGACCAAAGCAATAATGAGGCAGTGAATCAGGTTAAGATTACCTAGATCTAGGCAATAATGGGTAAATAGGTCCTACAACATAATAGTGATGGTACATAAGCCGCAGTTACACGCGCCACCACGCTGTCAACAAACAACACGCGTACCCGTTCCAGCTCCCGCTCAGCGTCGCCCGCATCCCTGTAATATTGAAAACATATTGAATAATGAAGCCCATTGTCCGCCGGTGTACACCAGCAGCAATCAGCCGCCTCGTGCCCTCACGTCCTCGTTAGAGGAAACCCGTGTAATGTACAGAATGAGGGAAAACGAGCTACTTTGAGGAAATTAAGCTTAGTTATATTGAGCTAAATTGCCGATGTAAGAACTGCGCAGTTTGAGAGCTAAGGCTTAGGCAAGTACTCAATATAAAACTGTTAATGTGAAAAAATAACAGTTAAGAGAGTACCTAGCCTCTGTCCATCATCTCCTTTCATGTTCTCAAAGCTTTCTTGAGAATAATTTACGAAATCTACACTTGACTTTTAAAATAAAAATTAGAGGGTTATGATTATGATGAGTTCCTCGTATTTTTCAATGCTTTGAACAGACCAATGATCGCACATGATCACCAAAAGTCTCGACAGGACATTAAATTCAACACGAAATTATTAATATTCTACATAGCCCTCACCCCAGCCCGGCACACACTCCAGTGCTCACGCCGCGGCGCCGCGGGGCGTCCCACGGTCGCCTACCGCGGCATGCGCTACAGCGGCGTCCGACCCGCCCCGCTGTGTCCAGTGTCAAGGGGGTCACTCTATATGACGGAAAACTAAGTGCGAGCCACGACTCTATCTCGTCGTATTAAACGTGCCGATGGCACGAAAGCTCTCGTTCGTTCCTATTTCGTGAGTATAGAGTAAGTACCCAGTACCCTCCAGCAGGCAGTGGCTGACGTCAGCGGCCGAGGGTGCAGTCACTGCTTCACTTGCAGAACCAACAAATTCCAATGCACTTAGTGTAGTTTCTTCCAGTCATGTTCATACATAACTGTCGATGTATTTATTTAATACCTACTTTTGTTAACAATCACTAATAAAACCATTAATTCACGGCGGTTGAAAGCTGTCGGAGAGACATTCCAGCTACACCTCTACTGACTTTAAAATTATATTAATGTTATTATGTACTTGGTGGTGTCATCATGGTTCATCCACGCAACATGCCCTCGTGTGTTCATAAAGCCTCTGAAGTTTACTGAAGTTTACCAGGATATGTAAATTAACCAGGAAGCCAAAATTATTATAAGCAAGGTGATTATCTTATATTTATTTTTAGATAACTGTTATGAACTTTTCAGGAGGGTATCATTATAATTGAACAAGACACGTGTAGTGGCAATAACGCAGCTATTCAAAGATTATTATAATTCTCCAGAGAAATTGAGCTTATAGTGCTACTAAATATAATGGAATTGGCAAGCTCTATCGCCACGCGCGAACTTTTCAGATAAAACTAGGTACAAAGTTACTATCTTCAGGCGGTGCAATGAACTCTGTACAGTAAGCTTCACAAGTTTGTGTTCACATTTTAGTGACATTTAATAACTTGATAAGCCTTATTTCCACATTTATCCTCGTCCCTGTAGGTATAATTATCGTATGTATTGGGGGGTGGAAAGGGAGCCTCTTCAAGCCTCAAAATCAGTAAGCTGAAGTGGCTGTGGGCTTCCATATATAGCGAAATACCGATGACTAGTGGTGTAAACGAGTTCTTGCCTAGTCACCTCCATCGAACTGGCAAGCGTAGCTAGACACCCAGGCCGCTGGACCAGACCTTGTACGAGTAGCCGGTAGTGGCTGGATGAGGAAGGCCAAGGTGGTAGGATGAGGACAGAGTGTTGTGACGCTGCTTGGGAGAAGGGCCTATGTCCAGCAGTGAATCATTACGTACTAATGATTATACTTATAGTGTATGTCACAGGTAGAACTTATGAGGCCGACTGTACACTGCTCGCTGCTCTCTTATTAGATGTGTAGTAGGTGCGCCCGGCACGAGCGAGCTATATTACATTACACGAGTACCTCTAGGTACATCACATTAGAACAAATAGAAACCATTTACACGGGGAGATGATTATCAAGACATTGCCGTACTCGCATTTTCACAGACAGGATTTTTGTTGCAGAAAATAACTCTTAAAACAATAAGAAGTAACATAAGAAGTAGAGGTACACTATTTCTAGGGGTACCTCATCATGATCATCATCAGCCAGTTATGAAGCCAGCCACTGCTGAAGTCCACTATATAAGCATCTCGCATCAAGGAGGGCCAAGTTGTACAACACAATCCATGTCGTTCTCTTGATACCTAGTATATGTATAAAATCCAGACATCTGCAAACACCTTAGTGGATGGCAGCCATTGGCAGCAACAACATGGAAGTGCGTAGTAGCTTCCCGATGCCCGAGTGGACTGCGTTTGACCTGGATAAGTTTGCAAATACTCCGGTTTCCCTTCACCCTACTGCGCTACTGCTAATACCAAGGTGGTACATCGGTAGATATGGTATAGTGCAATGTGCGTATGTATGTAAATAAAGGTCTGAGGGAGGCGAGGTCTCCTAGGTGAGGTCATTGTCTCGATGTAGCCTTTTAGGTTTCGGTGAGAAACAGTTCTGTATTTGTAGCCATTCGTCATCGTTGTGATGCGCCTAAAATAGCTGAGATAGGGGAGCCGGTTGGGCCACGGGCCACGGATGGAACTGTTGGTAATGATTAATTATGTCACTTTTGAATGTTGATGAAACAGATGAGGTGTGTATAGAAACTAACAAATATAACCATAATGATAAGGTAATGTTATTCACTTTTTGTTTTGGACTTAATAAACATTGAAAATAAATTGAATAAATCGAGTTTTCTAATTAGATTGTGATTATCTTTGTGTTATGCTTATTCTCTATTCTATGTAAATCACATTTCCATAGCATTTCAGCAAAAGTAGTAAGTGATTATATGTGTATGTATGTTTGGTTGGTACACAACTCCACACGGCAGACCCGTCAGGTCTATCAACCTTTGACCCACTTCCAGACTATTTACTAGTTTGAGTCGAGCGAGGAATGCCCGCTTAACGCGCGGGTTGGACCCTGCACAAACTTTCCCTTATTAAAACACTGTGGTTTATTGCTCCTCCGCACTGGAGGGTACAAACACAAATATTTGACACTACGAGATGTGAGCTCGTATGTTGAGGACTTAGGACGAACTTAGTGCGGCTGTTTGGATTGGACTTAGGCGCTGAAATGTGGTAGTTCTTTGTTGAGAGTCCACTCAGACAAAGTGGTCGTGTCTTCTCATTTGTGGGTACTTTGTCTTTATCGATGCGACGGATTGCGGGTTCATCGAGGACTATTGTAAGTATATTGTGGGTCCGCAATTAACATTTAAATGTCCCGACAACTCAAAAGCAGAAGGTAGGGGGCAGATTTGCCTATACTTTGCAAAATATACTTAGCATGAGCCTTATGACGTTTGATTGACAGATCCTTATTCCTGGTAGGTAAATCAAGTTGGTTTTCCCTTGAAAACAAACAAATGTATGAAATGTAGGATTTGACAGTTGTCATAGGACTCATGGGACTCATGCTATATTTTACAAAGCATAGATGGCATAGGTGCTGACTTTCGTCAATGGTGCTGACCTATGTGTCAGCGTGTCATGTCGACCGATACAAAATATTAACAAACAACAATATTAGTATTGCCTATTACAAAAGATTCGAGACTCTAAGAAAGCTCTATTTCCTTAGTTACCCCAGTTATCTGTTATCATAATATCCACTGCGAACACCCTCAAATTATAACCATTTTCTCTTGACCCACACTCGTTCACACTTCGTCTACATGAAGAGGTCTGCCTAAGCTGTTCATGTACAGTTGGCTATTCTTTTGTCACTAGTGGTGTAACGTTTATTAGATTGGGTCACCTCGATGTCTGGACTCCTGGTATGTGGACCTAATGTTATAAGATTGAAAGATGGCCTCAGCGGTGCGGTAATAAACCTAGTTGTCACCTCCTGGGCTGGCCTGCTCCCCTGCTCCTTATCAATTCCCTTATTAGGAGCACTCCGTTATCGAGAGCAGCCTGTGTCATCAGTTGGGGCTGGTAAACAAACATACTTTATGTAATGGCATAAATATGTAGATAATAGGTAATCTTTATAGCGGCATCTCAGTGTTGAAGTAAATTGTTTGTTGTCTGTACTGTATGTAGGTACCTTGAGCCTTGGTAATCCAGACAATTGCTATAAACAGGGGCTCTATAGCGAAGTCAAAACAAAATAACATTATTTTACGAAATATTGTTTTAAAATCCAAAAATTATTATATCAAAACATTTCTTGATATGCTTACTTAAGGGGATTACGAAACCTAAAATGCTAAAGTCGGTTTGATATACTTGATTAGATTGGAAAAACGGTAGCTTCTATCACTTTGAGAAAAATATATATTGTAGCAGAGGGTATACTCAACATGATATTTGCTTAGAAATTGGTGCAGGATTATAATAAGTATGTTAAAAAAAATTGCAAACAGACCATGTCTTTTGCCATTTTTCGACTTATTATGAAAAAACCCTCGAAATCAGAGGGCCCATTTTCATGGAATCTTATATGTATGTGTTACCTACACATACATATAAGATTCCATGAAAATTAAATTCTTAACAAAGTTACCTTAAAGAGTTGGATTTAATGGACCAGAAGTCAACTTTTTTTGCAAAAAACTAATAAATTCCGGTTTAAAAATGATGACGCCGTGACAGATTTCAGATTTCTTCAGTCGTCGCCCTGGTGGCGGCCTGTTAGGAGCGAGCAAATATTTCACAAAAACTGATTAAATCAACAAATGATGACTGCAAATATTATAATACATATGCATTTGCTATGAAAAGTTAATTTTCTAAACATTTTAGATGGAGAAAAGCCGAAAATTTTTAGAAAACATTTCGCCTTTTCGATTTGTTTACATTTTTTACTATAGAGTTACAGATGCATAGATAAAGGTAAACATTACACATAATGACACTTATTAGATTCTCCGAATAAGAACTATACGGTCAATACAGTATGCCAAAGCGCGAGCCTGTTTATATTCTGAGGGGTAATAATTTAACTTTATTTTATTTTAACGGTTGTGTATGCTAGGTAAGCTACACAATATACAGGGTGTTGAAAATTAAGTTCTCAATTTGTATTATTTGAAACCAAAAACCGTAATTTTTTATAATATATATTTTAAGATGTGGTAGTCTGTACACTAAAGGGTGTTCAAAAGTATAAGTACTTTTAAAAATTGAAGAACTAAAATGTACATATTTTTTTAAATCTATGAAGGTATTTAACAAGCTTTGCAAGCGGTTAAGTGCGACTTTATCAACATATATACACACATACATACACTCTCACGCCTTGTACTAATGTAATCCCTTGCGGGGTAGGCAGAGGTGCATTGCTGCACCCACTTTTCGCCAGTGTTGTTTAAATCCCAATGTAATGGGGGGCGGGCCTATTGCCATTTTACTGATATTACCTATATAGGATGTTGCAAAAAGATTATACTATGCCAACAGGGGGTGACTCAGGGAGTTATTCTGAACAACTTTTGTTCTACTAGTTTTGGAAATTCTCGAAAAATAAATTCGGTCTTTATAGTAAAAAGTCACGTGATCGAATAAGTTTCTTTGTAAAAGGTTTTATTTTGTGAATTTTCAAAATTGTTGAAAAATTGTTGTAAAAGTGGATCAGAATGACCCCTAAATCCACTTTTGGCTTAGCTTTATACCCATTTTGCAACACCTTGTATATCGTCAGCGTAACCTCAGATCGTAATCATCGTAACTCCTCGTGACCAACTTTAAGAGGAGACACATATACTGTTTTATTTGTAGTTCTAGTTGACATTGATTCATTAAAAAAAATGGACAACATTTCATTTTTTTTACCCTACATTTTTATTAGCTATTCGGAAAGTTTATTAAAAATTAGAGGACCCGTATTTTTTTTTTTCTTGTACATTTCTTTTTCCATGTTATTTTTAACTTTAAAGTTTATTATTTTAAAACCGGAAGTGACGTCACATATTAGGCTCAATTTTGATTTAAGTCCTTTGCCTTAGTCTCGAAAAAAAAAACATAAATGACACTGACAACTGACAGGTGACATAAACTTTGTTTACGTGCCAACCAGCAAATGGGTCATTTTCAAATGACAAAAAAAGTGTGACATTGATAATTCTGATGATACAAAATACTTATCATGAAAAAATAATTTTACTAAGCATTCCAGTCAAGCATAATTGAAACACATGAATGCATAATATATTACTATTTTAAAATAAATATAACGTACTTATCCCAATTTTTTTAGCTATGTAGGCGGTGGCATGCTCTGGGACATATTATATAGCGGGTCATCTCTTAATGCGTACTAACCATTTTATATACGATCAATAAAAAAAAAGTCAAAAAGTGTCGGAACACAATTTATGAAAATGACCCAAATAAACAATAAAACGTCAACGTCAATCAAAAATGACAGTTACTTTTTGTTTTTCATCGATAGGCTTTGAGCAACAAAATTCATCGCACCTAATGCATGACGTCATCAGCACTTTTTGACTATTTTATGAATTTCTCCAAAATGATACATCCAAAAAATTCAAAAATATTTTTTTCGTGGCCTTTATAGCTAAATCTCGAAATGGTTTCCGATTTATAGCAGCTTTAGTTTTTTGAAATGTTGTCCATTGCTGGAGCTGTGCTCGCCATGCAGTGCATGGGCTACTTAGGAATCTGGGAGGCTGTTGCAAAGGAGTCCGTTGCCTCTATACGGTACGGGTGCCGTGCGATTTATGGCCCTTCCAGGAGCACCTGTTTTGTCAAGTCGAAGAGAATGGCTCGTATTCGACGCAACCTGCAGTACTGGTGGGATTGGTTGGAGGTCTGGACAGCACGTAGCTGCAGCAGCCGTCATGCCGTCATTCGACGCATAGATGCAAAAAAAGTTGAAATTCATGTTAATAATTAGATTTTAATTTTACAATATTGCAAAAAAAAAATATTAACATTGTTGAGTATGTTATTTTATTTTAGTAAAGTAGTAATAAAAACAAAGGCTTATTGCATAGTTTTCGTTCACGGTTAATACCGGTATTGAAGTAATACCGGAATCGGACTTTTTAGGCTATAAATAAAGCGATTAAGGTATAGTTAGCCTTGTGTTCTTATATACTATGAAAGCGCACTTGTTTCCAATAGTTTAATGTAGTTTTTGGCCGTTGGAAATCTACTGTTGCCCATGCGTAAACCGACACCAATTTTTTTTTTCAAATCTATCATTTTAACTCTAATACTCAATTGTCATAGAAATCTATATCTATAATTACAGAATTTGATTGCCTTTTCTTGTTTAATTTTGGCCTATAGTCCTTTAAACACAATATTTGCCATTTATAACAACAAGAAAGTCTAATACCGGTATTAGTACCGGAATCCCGAAGTAGTAATACCGAAACTCAATACCGGTATTGAAAATTATTCCGGTATTGCATGCCCTAATTGACACCAACTGACACTAATTGACTTTTCGCCGAGAAAAGTGGAGTTATAATGTTTGCGATCTAAAGTGATTATAGAATAATTAGAACTATCTATTTTTTTTCAGTTCACCCGGTGTTGACTGAAATTGTAATTAGGTACTGACTCCTTGACTTGAAAATAACTTTTTTTATAATCGTTATTACAAAACCGCAATTTTTTTAATACAGCAATATTTGTAGGTACTTACAGTAAGCAAAAGAGCGCAACAAGGTTTTATTTTTTTTTGGTTTTAAGAAACAAAAATATTATTTCTATCATATCCAAAATACACATACTTAAGTACATATTATACCTCACCCAGACCACCCCATATCACCACCTTTGCCAGCTACGTAACCTTTTGGGACACCCTGTATATGCAGAGTTCTGCAAACTACTGTTCTGCTTTTAAAACACCAAAATAAAACAGATCGTCTAACTAAAAGGTCACGTGACCAAAAAAAAATATATGGAGAAGCGTTTTTTTTTTTTACGAATATAAAAAAATACGTAGGATAAAAGTTATTCAGAGTAACGCCCTTTCGGCTAACTATACTTTTTTTAATACAACACCCTGTAGTCCCTCTTATATTAAAATCTGCCCCCAAGTGAGGCTATACTTAATTCGCGAAAAAAAAACGCGAATTTTTACATTCTGATTTCATTTCCAAGGTTTTAGACATAACATCAATAACATGCTGCACACGTAGGTTTCGGCTTAGTTTAGTATACCCTTTTTGCAACAACCTGTATAAATATCGGCACGGGCACGACTTTTTATAATTAATGATTAAATATTAAAAATACTTTCAAATAAAAATAAATATTTTCGTATCACTTACAAAACAATATTACTTACTTAGTATATGTTTAACAAAGTGGCATGTCTTCACTTTAATGTTTTCGAGTACTATGTTAAAATTTCATGTCATTGTCCGGAGAACGCCCCCGCATACCTCAACCCCCCTCACTAGATTTGACAGATTCTGATTTTCTTCTAGCTTTAGTGACAGCCTTAAAGAAGAATTCATGATACAGCGATCTTTTTGTGTAATGGGTTTGTGGTGGCGGCCGACATGTAGGCCGGCGCTTGAGTTTCAATGTTTCCAGTCCACTTCAGCTAAAATAAGCCGCCCTCCGTCTCACTGTGTTACTCTCCTCATTTCGCAAGCGCATCCACCTACAGTCCACACGTACTCGCAGTTTACGCAATCCTTCATTCATTCACTGCCTACCTATTTTGTGCAGTCAAATTATACGACAGAATATTCTTGGCGGATTTTCAAGAATGCTGTAGTAAAACTGGTGTTAAACTTGTAACGGGCATTGTTTTATGGTGCCGAGTGGATTTAAGCTTTATAACTAGGGAGATAAGGACTAACGCGTCAATTATTGCAGAAATATCGAAATCAAATTTGGTAATAGTGACCAGTATATTATGAGCTCTCGTGATGCCAGCTGGCCCTCTTGTTGCTACTGCCGGGGAGGGGTCACGTATCCTGGTGGAGGAGGGCTGGAGTGTCCATAAATAACAGTTTATTTGCAATTAACTTCAGGCAGCCAGGTAATGTGCCACTGTCAGTATTTACAGTTATCGGTCAGTTTCAGTGCATTCGTCTTTGAAGTTGCTATACATTTGAGCAAATAAAACATTTAAGGAACTTGTCCGTCCCAAATAATAATAATAAAGCATTTATTTCAAAGATAATTCCATACACAATGGACAACATTTCATTTTCTTTACCCTATATTTTTTTTAGCTATTCGGAAAGTTTATAGAAAATTAGTGGACCCGTATTTTTTTATTTTGTATATACATTAATTTTTGCATGTTATTTTTAACTTTAAAATTAATTATTTTAAAACCGGAAGTGACGTCACATATTAGGCTCAATTTTTATTTTTGTCTATTGCCGGAGTCTCGAAAAAAACATAAATGACACTGACAAGTGACATTTAAACTTTGTTTACATGCCAACCAACAAAGGGGTCATTTTCAAATGACATTGATATTTCTGATGATGGAAAGTAGGTACTTATCATGTAAAAAAATAAGCAGAAGCATTTTTTCAACTGTGTAGGCGGTGGCATGCTCTGGGACATATTATATAGAGGTCATCTCTTAATAATAAATAAAAAAAATAGTCAGAAAGTGTCAGAACAGAATTAATGAAAATGACCCAAATAAACAACAACGTCACGATAAAACGTCAACGTCAATCAAAAATGAAAGTGACAGTTACTTTGTTTTTAAATCTATGGGCTTTGATCATCAAAATGCATCGCACATGATGCATGACGTCATCAGCACTTTTTTACTATTTTATGATTTTCTCGAAAATGATACATCCAAAAAATACAAAAACATTTTTTTTGTGGCCTTTAGAGCTAAATCTCGAAATGGTTTTCGATTTATAGCAGCTTTAGTTTTTTGAAATGTTGTCCATTGTGTTAGTAATACAATACTTAATCTATGTTAGTTAGTAAATTAAATATTAATCAGTATTTATGTACACAGAAATTCAAATTGCACAGCCAGCACGCTTCCTAGGCTTTATCACCTGTTCGGTTTCAGGTGTGGTGTGTCCAGTGTTGTAGCGACGGACTATATAAGTTTTGCCCAACCATGCACACATTATGCTACTACTATACCTACTATTACTACCTATAGGTACAAATGAGATACCTACACTATCTATATGAAAGTATACTAAAAATAAAAGCATCAGTGATAGTATTTCTATATGAAAGTAGGTATACTAAAAATAAAAGCATCAGTATTTGTATTTGGCCAGCACGTTCGCCTCCCTCATGAAAGTTTCTTTCATGAAAATGCAAGTCCGTCGCCAACAACGTCTTAATAGTTGTAGTCATCCGGATAACCGTAACCGCCATCGCCTCCGCGGCCGCCCCCTCCCCCGCCTCGTCCGCCCCTTCCCCCACCCCGTCCGCCTCTTCCCCCACCGCCTCCTCCTCTGCCACCCCTCCCGCCGCTGCTGCCCCCGCTGCCGCCTCTGCCGCCGCGGCCGCCGTCACTGCTGGCCATCGCCACGGCCCTGCCGTCGCCCGCGACAGCCGTGGCCCGGCTGCCGTCGCCCCCCGCAGCGGCGGCTGCTGCTGAGCCCTCGCCGCTGTCGTAGTCATCCGTGTAGCCGTCGTCGTAGTATGTTGCCGTTGTAAAAGCAAACGTGGCCATTGCCTGAAAAAAATGCAGGTATTGTCAAGAAAATGCATTATGATAATTATGACTACTCCTCTCTCACCCCGCTGGCGATCAGCCCTGCCGTCGTCGTCTCCTGGGTCTCTCCTAAAAAGCTCTACCGTAACCGTAATAGATACGATGGGTGACACAAATTAATAACAACAACGATAAACGCAAATAAATTAACAACATATTCGATGAATTCACTGTCTCTTGATCCCAAACAGACAAAAAGAATTAATAGACTTACCACACAAGCGAATAACAATATCACTAAAGATTTCATTATGTTATGGTTTCTGATATTATATTCTCATTAATAAACTTAGTACGAGTACCCAAACTAATGTCCCCACACTCCCCACTTGTAGTGGAGTAGATGCACTGACTCAATACTATTAATTGCAATTAATTTATAGGGTTTTATTTACAAATTCGAACGACGCACAGCTATGGTGCATTATTTCTGTTTATGTTATTCGCATTAATTACTCGTATTGACATCGTATTACAGCTTTTCTAAAAAATGAGTTTAAATTATTGTTATGTATAATTTATGGAGATAGTAAGACAGTCCCTTGGCGGATAATCAAAGTGTCCGATATTAGGTACGAACAGTTAAAAATACATGACAAGTTTAAGACATCGAATATAGTTTATTTCAAAAAATCGTGCGGTTATCCGCGATCACCACCCCTACTGCATATTATTGTTATTATTAATTCGTGTGAGTAAAACGAATTTTGTTGATATTTTATTGCAACTGTTAAGTTTAACAAACATAAAATTACACAAACCCGTTAAATATACAAGTTGGGTAAATAACTTTACATGCAACTATGAGACAAATAAACAATTTATGTATAATACTTATGTACACAGCTGTGCTGTTGTTTCATAGCTGAGGTCACCCAACGATACCTAGAATACCTAGAGCTAGTTCGCAAGGTATTAGTATCTGGAGGGTTACTCTATCTATACTAATGAAAAACGAACGAACGAGAGCGCAAACGGCTCGTTTAATACAACGATATAGATTCGAGTCGTCATACAAAGTGACCCCCTGTAAGTAGACTATACTTGTCTCGGCATCACGACCCTTCACTTCCTTACTTTTTGGAGCACGTCCACCACGCTGGCCTAGTGCGGGTTGGTGGACCTCAAAACAAGTAAGCTTGTCCTGCGACAGTTGTTGGGCAAGTGGGCCATCCGACTGTCAGATATTTTTAAGCTGCCCGAAGGCCTCTGGCCTCTGACTAGGCTTAACGACTGCTGCCGAAGCAGCAACCAGGACCCACGGCTTAACGTGACGTCCGAAGCACGGAAGCGTCCAGAAAAGAACCACTTGAAATCGATCACCCATCCAATGGCTGACCATGCCATGTGCTTTACCTCAGTGATCAATTACGATCACTGAAGCTAGCTGGACTACGGACGTTTCTTAAAGAATAGAGAAAAAACCACGCTGGGGCCGTTTTGGGGAAGTTTGAATCCGAAAATTGTTATCAAAATGATCGCGAAAGGGCCCCTTGAGCCTTACAGCATATTCCACTGCATCACGTACATATGAATTAAGTACATTAATATGAAAGACAAAATAATAATTAACTATGACAGTAAATAATTTAACAGCGGAACAAAAGGCATGAACATATTTCCATTTATTAACCGAATACAAAACCGCGTGATGAGTGTATCTAATCGTATCAAATTGTACAGAATGTGAGTGCATCAGGGTCCTATAAATGATCAATTTTAGCGGAGTAGAGTCACATTCCCCTCACCAGCTGCAGTGAAGGCATTTGGATCAAGTTACTTTTCTCAACGAAGGTAGTAAAGGAAAATAAAAATTATGAAGTCGTTTCTGATCCTGTCAGTCCTTTGCGTGGTAAGTTTATTAGTTCTCTATCATCATAATCATCAGCATAGCAGAACACACACTCAATATCGATCGATAAATACGTTTTAACACATCTATAAAGTCTGCCTGGCATCGAAGAGCTCTGAATCCAACGATAGATTTTAATGGACCTGTAATCCAGCTCTTTGTCTTTGTATAAGCAGTCCCTGTATGTATACTTACATACATACAATGACTGCTCAGTGCTGGGATCCAGAGTAATTTAACACTTGTCTATAAGTTATTAATCAATAGGTGGCTCACCGGGAACTTATCTTATGAATATCCTATACTAAATTCTCTGGCAGCAGAAATATTTAAAGATCCTTTGTATTTTTCAGACAATGGCCACGTTTGCGGCCGCCAAGCCAACTTTCGACTTTTTGTCGTTTTTAGGCGGATCCCCTTCACCTTCGTCGCCGTCGTCTGATGACTGCGACGATGGGGGCGGCCAGAACGTAGCACCAGGGGGCGGCCAGAACGTAGCGCCAGGGGGCGGCCAGAACGTAGCGCCAGGGGGCGGCGGCGGCGGCGGCGGCGGTAGCAACGGCAACCCAATCAACAACTATCCCGGCGGAGGGCAAGGCACCACTGCTCCTATTCCTTCTAACCAAGGCCAGGGTTATCCTACTACTGGCCAAGGCACTTCTACGGGTACTACAGCACCAGCTGGCGGGAATTCCTCTGCTGCTGCTGCCTCTGCTACTGACGACGCCGCCGCCGCGGCCGCTGCTGCTGGCAACAAAAAGGGTAATAGCAACGCTTCTTCTGCTTCTGCTGCCAACGACAACGGTAGTGCCAGCGCGGTATCGGCTGCTAGTGGCGATAACAACGGCGGTGCTAGTAGCACGGCGGCGTCGGCTACTAGCAACGGTGCCAATAACAATGGAGGTAATATCAACGGCGCTCCTGCTGGAGGCAATAACAACGGTAATGGTATCGGCGGGGGTGCTCCCGGAGGCCAGCAGGACCTCGGGAGCGCGGCGGGGGGTGGAGGGGGCGGGAACATGGCCCCGGGCACTGGTGACGATTGCTATTGAAGACAGTGTTGGCGACGTATTGAAGGGATGGCTTTCTCATAAACTAAATGTATGGTGGACATTATAATACCGCTAGGATCATTATCTCTCGAAATCGCGAAGAATATAACAACTCACAAATAAAAAGAAAAGGTTGATCCTGTTCGAGATCTGGTGACGGTTTCACTAATAAAACTTCACCCTATTACCCTACACTATGAAAAGTATCTCCTTCTCAACTTAACCAATTCCACTGTGATTGTAATTACTTTTAAATGTTGTTTTAGATTTTATTCTTATATTTTTTTTATAAATTATGCTATCACTTCCAAAATTTTGATAATCTGTTATACTACCTACATATGTACCTACCATAATAAAATATATTCATTTTAAATTGACTTTTATTATGATACTGAAAATTTCATCTTTACACCTCTCGAATAAGACCACAAAAGGTGGTCTGCAAAGGTCTAAAAAAGTCTAAAAGCTATGAAGTTAATCCCTGAAAGAAAATATTATGTAGCAGATACCTAGCTACCTACAGCAAGAATAATTAATACTTTACATGTAAGTGCACGATAATCGCCTGACATCCGGATCCTCATTAAGAACTCGTTAAAACGTCGATCAATGGAAGCCACAATTAAAATAATAATGCCATCTATTCTAAATACCATCCATGATCGATTATACTTAAATATGAGAAAAGTAAGACAATAATGTAAGAAGGTAGGTGTAATTTACTTCAAACAATAGGGAGGAAAACCAAAAGAAAATGTTAACTGGAAACCCTTAATTTATAATATACAATATCTAATATCTTTGTAGAAACAATTTGTTTAAGTATTATTGATTTAAAAACTGTATTACTTACCATAAAATAAGTTAAACCCGTACAGAAAAATAAATTTTCTTATTAAATTCACCTCATAAGTACCAACTTACTTTGTTAATAATTCTACAAATTAATTAAATTTCCTGCTTCCGATCATAATTATATTCAGTTAATCACTAATAATTACTAGATCAAACGGTGAAAACTGCCTTCGTAACCAATACATTTATAATTTGATTAATTTTCTAATCTAATCTACACATCGACACGGGCCTACTGAGGCGCGAGTCGGTCTGAAACCGCTGAAATTTGTCCTGAAAGTGTCACGACGACTCCGGGGTCGTTCACCCCGCACCTTTCACAATTCCTAGGATTAGAGTGATCCTCACACCCGGTGAGCAGCGAGCGGGAACCGACAAACAATCCACATAGGCACAGTCACTTTAAATCTACCAAAACATGAACTTTATGTTCTCTGGTGTTAAAAGGTAGATAATATATATTAGTTTAGTAATGAAATTAAATTACATTCCTTTCAGAAAGACACTGAACCCTATTTTTGTGTCTCTTTTAGTTTATCCATCCAAAGTTGTCTGAAAGAGATGGCTATACCTAAGCGATAAGACAGCATTTTGTACCCTAATTAAGTTGTGATGAAAATAAAGAGTACTCTATCAAACTCTATCTATCTACACCTATATCTTCCATGTCCATACGTTACCCAGTATAATTTTATTATCAATCAACTATAAACACAATTCAACTATAAATCTGCAGCCTTGACGTGTCGTGTGGAGTGCTCGCCTGCTGGCACCGCGGCGATGCCGGCTGCTCTTGTGCTGGGCTTGAGCTGATGGTATCTCCGAGGGGCATATTGCAGGTGGTATTCATGATGATGAAAAAAATATGGTTAGGTATAGGTATGTTATTTTATATTAAAATGTCATTGGGGAATACAAGATAAAGCTTTATTGTAAACTTTGTAGTAGTTTCCTAGCTAGCAGGTACCTGTAACACAAAGTGGCTTCCCACTGCTTGCTGCTTTCGTTCAAAATCATACCGAGTCCGCGTTGTTCTATGTTCAAAATACATAAAAAAAACATCTTACTGTCTCCAAATTTTGAAATAGTTTGGTACTAGACCTTTTGTTTTGTTTGTTAAAAAACATAGTAAATAGGTATCTATTTACATTTATTCACAGATCAAACTAAATTATAATAAGAGACTACTAAGACTTAATTTTAAACGAAATTGATAAAATGTCGCTTACTATTTAACCAACTCAATATTTAACACCTGTGTAACAGTGTAACATGCAATATTAAATTTGTATATTTTTGGATTTGTGTTGACTTTAAATTCAACCGATCCGATTCGCCTACAATAACACAAGCAGCCAGCATACATGTAGGTGCTTGTACTTATAAGTTTGTAAATTCAATGTTTCTGAAAGAATGTCATTATCATCAATAATTTTAACTGTTTGTAGAAATGACTGAAGATTGCATATCTTCAGCTCCCAGAATAAGCAACTGGAAATGGCACGTGAGCAGCTGAGCAAGAGGGTTACTCTATCTATACTGACGAAAAACCAACAATAGCTGTCGTGCAATCGGCATGTTTAATATCACAAGATAAAGTCGTGGTTGCAGCAGGGCTCCGTAACTTAGTTTTTCGTCATTATAGAGTGACCCCTCAGCACTCGACAGTTTCGGGGTCAGCCCCCGTATTATGTAACTCCGAGTGGGGTTGGTTGGTATAAAATGGCTGACAATTTAGAGCATTATTAATTAATAACTTTTTACTGACTTATCTGATTTCACAAACGTTTATGTTGAATGTAAGGATATATTGGTAGGCTTCTTGCATATTTCTTTCACTAAGATTTTTGGTGTTTTCGGTTAATAAGTCTCTAAGTTGATACCAATTATCACCGGTTGCTAACTCTCAAAAAGTTACAAAATACGGGGGCAGAGCTGAGCCCGTAATGGACGAGTATCGAGTAGTGCTGCGGCTATCGATGTCGATAACTGTTGGCTTCCGCGGGCGACCTCGGGCAGTGTGTCGAGTGTTACTGCTGTTTCCTTTCAGCTAGTGTTGGGAACATACTGAGTCTAAATATATTGGATATACTGGAATTGTAGGTAGTAGGTATACTGGGTTTGTTTTAACTGTTAACTAAATTAATGCAGACAAAAAATATATAAAACGTGTTTTTTGTATCATTTTAGTGCATAGAATTACTGTTTCAACAATAGCAATCGTTATCGTAGCAATAGCAAACTAAAGAAGGACATTATTGTAAAGTTGGATATTTATACATACAGTAAAATAAAAATACAGGCATATTTATACAAAAGAAGCGTTGTAGATTGTATCTAAGTGTTCTTTAAAACTTGGAACTCTCAAGCAGCTACCAAAAAAACTACTAACCACTTTATAAATGTAATCTTTACACATCGACATCAATTATTTATGTGACTGTCCCATGTCTAAATATTGGATAGTTATCGGCAACTAATATTCGAGGTTGTGTAGACGGCGGAATGGCATTCGAGATCATCTTGAATTCACACTATCTACCATCTTCAGATGCATTTTTGCGGAAACCTCTCGTGAAATGCACAAATGTTGTCGATACTGAAATAGCTGAAAGGTATAACCTATTATGAAGGCCAGGTATACATGTTGCAGTTTGGTTTCTCTTGGTCTGAATTTCTGAAAGTATACATTTCATCATCATCATCAGCCTATAGCAGTCCACTGCTGGACGTAGGCCTCTCCCAAAGCACGCCACTGGATGCGATACATGTAGGTAGTAGATATCGATCGTTTGTTCAATAAATCGAGGTGAATGACAAGTGACTAAGCTGCTACAGGATGGTAATGTTAGTATGTATATCTACTGAATAGGGAAGACGTACAAAGGGTAACTACTTATAAAATAACGGACATCCATGTCTTTTTTAAATAGCTGCTGCTATAGCTCGCGGAATCAGACTATGCGAGCAATACTGAACAAATTAACTGACTATAAGTGTACCATATATAAGTGGTCTAACTTTTTATACTTAATGTATTATTGTACGTATCTGAATAACAAACCGCCGGGTACCTAAATTATTCGTACCGTTATACCGATTCATCAATTCTTCGAACCGTTATATCGTTATTTATTGAGTTATACAAACTATTCGCTGAAACATTGTAATTGAATCTGGAATTCTGAGCGTATGAACAAACGCCCTATTTATAGTTTAATAGAGCAAGATTAGAATATACGTGTGATGTTGTATGGACATGAAACACCAAATATACAGCATTGACATAGATCAGGCTCCGCCACAGTCTATATGCTGTGTACAGTCGGAGACATATTATAGTTGTATAAGTAACTTATTAATGAAGGTAGTAGATGCCTTTTCGGTACTTTTATATCGTTCGTAGACATGATACTCCTGGAAAACTAATGGCTAAAACGTCCACAGGTGACAATAAAATTCATCTTATCGTGTCGATATTTTTCTTTGGTATTCCACCACCCACGGTGAAAGGATTGGTCAGTCAGATTAGCGTCAGTCGCTGACTGCCCACCTGCCCAGGTCCAGCGACACGAGTTCGTATCGACTACCTCAAACTTGTGAAATGCGCGCTCCACTAATCACAGCGGCGTATTTATCGCGAATGGCGATAATGTGACGTTTACGTCGGTAACTAACCCATGCAGCGGGAACAGTAGTACCAGGTGATACGCCTCTTGAGAGGGCTGCTTCCGTGGAGTCCTGGTGACAATTGAGGATGACTTGTGACTGCAACTGTCCTCAGTGCATCAGCCGGGGTCACGTGGAGGCGCGAGGGTCACGCAGGTGTGATGGCGGCACAAACGTGAGTGCCCTGCCGCAGCCTTGCAATGCTCCGAAGGGTTACTCTAGATTACAAAAACGCGCAAATACAATGCAAGACGGATCTTCTTGAGATCAGCACGTTTAACTAACCCAACCACAACGTTAAAAAAACCCCCGAAATTCAACACATTATAGGTCGTATAAGTTTATAACGGCTGAGCCGATTTTCATAAAATATGGCTATGAACACATGTATTTATTTTGGTAACTGCTTGAGGGTGAATTCGTCCAAACATCACGTTACACGAGAATAACTATACCGGAATTAAAATTATACGCGAGTAAATATCTAGGATAAGTACATTTGCATTCTACCAAGTTATACCATGATTAAATTGAATGAACGAGGAACGAAACTGTAATGCAACTAAAATAAAAATAGCTGCGTTTCAAAGCATGCAATAGAAATGACATGCCATTTTATTCGCTGTTGTTATTCTGAGACTTTGCCTTTTAACGTACTTTTGTTTATGTTTTGACAGATGTGTTTATATGTCATTATGACGGTTTTCTAATCAGCTGATGTGCTGCCGCCATTACAAAATTACTCTCGGATAAGCTCGTTACACGGTCAATTTTGGCGGTATAACATTTTATTCTTGGGATAAGCTAGTTATCTTGGTTTCAGGTTTGGTAGAATGCAAAATCTGCCTACTCGCGAGTAACTGGTACTTTACTCGTGAGTAAAAAGTTACTCGACGTTGGTCGAATCCGCCCTGAGAGTTGCAAGTTTTAGTAGCTAAAATATTAAGAAGGGCGAAGCTCAGCCACCTTTCCTAAGAACCAGCCAGTATTTGGTTTCCTGCAAAAAACAAATAATGTCACCTAAATAACGTTTACTTTGAAGAAAATTCCTTTGCGATTTCTTTGAACCACAACTTTTCTCAGATATTTTGAGTCCTTTACATAGAACAACGTCCTTTAAGAGATTTCAGAGACTGTGGCTTCAGGGTATTTTTTAGGTATTTATTTGATTAGGTACTTATATAGTTAAAATATCATGTGAGTATAACGTAAGCATATATCACACGTCAGATCTCCGTAATTAAAGATACCTAACGATGTATTGTTCATTTCTGTATGTATGAAAGTCATGTTATGCAGGACTGCAAGTAAATAATTTACAAATAAAGGTTTCTATTTATTTCTTTCGACAAAATGTAGGTATAACTATAAGTACTTCATAGAAATAATAGAAAAATCTATGTAATGCCGTCTTGTCTGCTGCACCATCATATTGACAGTGTCAGTCGGTCAGTCCTAATAGATCTTTAATTGCTTAAAACATGCATTAGAAATGCTAAATGAATCACATAATACATAATAAATAACTACCTACCTACTTATGTATTTCAGAATGAGACGCATTTCGCTGTGGAGACGAAGTTTACAAACAGTGGGCCGCTTCATGCACAACTGCACACTAACTGGAGCACATTTCACTAAAAATACATTGGTAAGTGGGTACAGTCAACAAAAAAAGATCGAAACGCATTAATAAGGGTCATATGATATAGGTGGAATACTTATTAGGAATAAATTAAAAGATCTATTCACTGTACTTTATAAATAATCTATCTCTTGGATAAGTACTTGGTGAATAATGATTCAGTAAGTAAGTTAGTTTGTGCAATAAAAATAAAGATCTAAGTAGTAGACAGTAAGTAGAACCTTAAATGAAAACTCCTTCCCGGATACTTGCAGACATGAAAACTACTTGCAGGTTTTCAAAAGTACTTACTTTTTTCCTGAAAAGATTTTTATTTCAGTTAAAGAAGTCGTTCTACAAAAAAGTTATAAGTAATTACATTGCAACGCTTCATTAACACAAAACAAAAGAAAAACATTACGAACACCAGAAATGAGGCGTCAAATTAATTAATCAACAACTTTTTAGTCGACCTCTAGTACACTTTTTTCTTAAAATTGTCGACAGCCAGTAAAAACGGCCAGTCAAGTAAAGAGGCTATACCGCGTAGCAACTGGCCACCGAGTAGGAACAAGGAAACTAAAGATGAGAAAATAGTTTCACAGCTTGATTTGAGTAAAAACTTTTTGTTTGTAAACATTTAATGGATCAGTGGGTCAGCCTTGCTTGTGATACCGGAAAGCGGTTTAAACTGTTTAGTTAGTTTAGTTAACTAAACTGGAAAATAGTAACAATCCTTCCGAATATTCAATAATGCTTAAATTTTCTGCCTGTAAAAATATATCTGAAAGAAAGAATTCATTCCTCATACTAAGAAGCGATAAAAAAAACTTCAATTTATTATATAGGTATGTTCCTTTTGAGGCGCAGAAAGCGCGAAAACCATAAAAAGCTTAATATCCCTGTAACCTCGGGGGTCGTGCCTGAAACAGCTGAAGCCGACATGTACCCGGTTCAGCCGGGGTCGGCGACCTTGCCGGAAGCACTCTGGTTCGCAGTAAGTACCGCGTAATGGGCCCTTACTACATATATTTTTTATAGGTTATTCGGTTGTTATTCTAATTTTATTATTTTACTACCCACGAAGGAATGGAAGAAACTGAGGTTTGATTTAAAGAAATTGTTGTTCCATCGAAGATTTATGAATTATGTGCCCATATACTTGCTTATTATCCATGCCTTAGCTACGGCCTGCTGAATTACAGGCTGATGATGTAGTTGGTAAATAGCACAGTGTTTTCCCTGGTTGACTCTTGAACTATTTTTTCTTATACCTACTTAAGTACCAACAACAACTAAGTATGAAGAGGTACAGTTTGTAAAGTTATAGGGTAAGTAAGTACTTATAGCAATTCTCGATTTGCAGATTTTTACAAGAAGTGGCATTACACTTTGTCCACTCTGCAAAACTCTACAGGGACCGAAACATTCATCAACAAATCAATCCAAAAACAAACTTCAAGTCCAACGATCGATGTGAAACGAGCAAAACCCTGAGGTATATAAATATACAAACATTGTGTTTCACAACACAGGTAAGTAGCTAATCTCACTCGCATTACTTTACCAAATGTATCTCCATATATTTGAGTATGTTATGCACCGTGGTTTCACTCGCAAGAAATATATTTTAACAGGTGTTTAGATCACTATTTTGAATATTTTTAATTCGTTTTACCACGTATTGACAGCGATTAACTGTGGTAAAGTCAATAAAATTGCGACATTTTCGGTCATCGTGTGCACTATAAGTATACCTACTACAATACATTGCATATTAATACCAAAATCATTGTAAGTGATATTAAAGAATGTAAAAAACTATGGCGATCTGTGATTGGACTTTCAGAGACATGAATTGATATGATGCATAGTTGCATACGGTCTACAAACTGACGACATGTAGTGTTGTACCATGCCACAAGGAGGTCTGTGCAGCAGACGACCGCGATGGCCACAAGAACGATGCCACCGACAGACGGACAGAGCATTTACGAAGTTCGTTGCAAGGATTAAATATAAACAGTTCCAGCGAGTGAGTCACCGAGTATTTACAGAGCGCGCTCTTGACGGCTCTTCGGCTCTTCAGGGGAATATGCTGCAGCTGCGGATTGAAGGGTACATCTGTAGGTACGGCTACGTACTACCAACCAACAAACAAAACAACAATCCTTGCTTATCGTTAAAAACTGACTTAATTTATAGGATCTGATATAGGTATGTACGTTTAATAGATTCGATTACAAATAAGCTCTTATAAATTTTAATCATCACGACCCATCACGTTCCCACTGCTGGGGCACGGGTCCCCTTCCACTGAAGGAAGGGTTTAGGCCTAGTCCACCACGCTGGCCTAGTGTGGGTTGGTGCATGGACCCCAACACAAGCAAGCTTGTGCTGAGAGAGTTGTCGGGTAAGTGGGCAACCCGACTGCCAGATGTTTTCAAGCTACCCGAAGGCCTCTGACTAGGCTTAACGACTGCTGCCGAAGCAGCAACCGGGACCCACGGCTTAACGTGCCGTCCAAAGCACGGAAGCGTCCAGAAAACAACCACTTGAAAACGGTCACCCATCCAATGGCTGACCGTGCCAGTTGTTGCTTAACCACAGTGATCAGTTACGATCGTTAGATACTACGGACGTTACTGCTGTGCATGGGCCACATACTACATGGGTAGGCTACCCATGATGGGTAGTAACGAATGAGCAACCTGCCTATAAGCGAATATCACTGATAAAATTCCAGCCTGTACTTTTTTGTCCTTAATTAAGTACCATGTTTATAACTATAATCATTAAGAACTAACAATATTTCAGTGCAGTAATTAACTCTTATACACTCCCGGGCAATGAAAAAGTTCCACTCACAAAATGGCGACACTAAACTACCCCAATTTTTTCACACATTTCATTTAAAATTTGATAAAATGTCATTGATATTTTGTTCATTATATCCTCATGCTCTGTTAAATGTACTTCAAAGTTGCAGAAGGTGTCATTAAGCTAGCGTTTTCTGTTTATGAGTAATTTGGTGTTTTTCTCAGTGGAACCTTTTCATTGCCCGTGAGTGTACTTGTACTAACACTAACCTATATGATTCATAACATTTCGATTCTCGGAATAGGTTTCATGAGAGTAGATTTCAGTAAGTAGGTACTTATTTGTTTTGTAAACTTCATGCTCTAGAACTTTAAGGCTAAGCTTAGTCATTGCCTGAGACGAAAATATAATAAACCATCAGGTTTAATATACTGAAATAGGAAACATTTCTGATGAACAACGCGGACTCGGGTGTACCCTCGATATTTTCAGTAAAGTAAACATTTTTTTATCTGTTATGAAATTTATGATGAATTTAGGTATATTATGTTTTATAAAATCCTAACTGATTTTGTTCCACGATATTCACCACATATCTCATATAATTAAGAATATTTATTCATTAATTGCTGAAAAGATCACCAATAGCATAATAGTCGATGATGGCGTTTTGGTAGAGGCCTGTGTCCAGCAGTGGATGATTTATAGCTGATCAAGGATATGTCTGGTATGTAAATTAAGAAAGCATTTGTTTATCACAACAAGAAATCATCATACATGTTACATTGCGAAAGAAACACGCCTTGCCGGAGACCGCTATTTAAATCGAAAATTTGAAATTCGTATTCAGACAAGGGACCGTTTTGGATCAAAATTATGCTGTGGCTGTGGCCAGTATTTTACAGTTAAAGAAATCGATTTATTTTATACTTACATTTCCCATAGTTTACCTTACCTAACAATCTACCTAATGTACTTACATACATAGATACATCCATCCTGACGTCCCTCAGCAGAGACAAAGGGCTTTGAAGAGATTTCTCCATCTGACTCGATCTTGGGCAGCGGCTGCGAGATCTTCCCACTCCATCACCACAACCTTTGCCTCCTTCTCCACTAATGTACTTACATAAATAAAAAAACAAGAGTGATTTCAGGACGTTATTAGGTATAAGTACAGTAAGAAAGTGATTTTGAGGTTATTGTATCGCTGAAAACGCTGAAAGCTGCGTAAGATCTGGGGCACGTCTTGATGTGGCTGTAATTTTGTATCTTTATGGCATCTCTTTTGCAACTCTCAGCCTTTTAGTACGTTTTACGGTCTTCCTTCCACTGTAAAATCCGTTACTCGTATTCCAGACCGAATAATTGAACAATGAAAAAGTTCCACCTTATGGCATTTCCTTGTCATATGATGACTATTCGCATCATCATCATCATCATCATCAACATTATCTCGATAGGTACGTATACAGTAGCTTTGAAACCCTCTGCCTACTAATCTATCGAGCACTATCAAGGTAAAAAGAAAAGCGAGCGTTGCCCCTCAAACTGTGTCAGAGTGAGAATTAAGAATCATCTTTTTATAAATTACAATTATACCTACAACATTCATGCAATGGCGTAATGATTACAAAATGAAAACGTGATGTTAGAAATGTAAACGACGCGATCGAATTCAGGACACGACGCCATGTTTGCCTAAAATACACAGATTTGAAATTCTATGAACCGTTGCTCATGGATTTGAATTTTGAACCCATTTCGAACTGATTCTCGAACTACTTAGGTACCATTGTTTATAATGTAGGTACATACTTACCTATAGGTACCAAGACATCCTACTCGTAAACAAAATTTATAAAGTTGTGTTGTTTAATTTTTAAAAGCTTTTGTGTTTACTGCTTGTTTCTTTTTAAGAGTCATCCATTTCATTTACTGCATACATATTTCTTTGTTTTATCCATACAATTGTTATTATTATTATGAGGATCGGCTCCTCAGTCAGAAGATCGCTCTCATATCTTAAGTAAATAAGCATCAAGCCACGTACAGGAGCCTCCGCGCCTCTCAAAATAGAATAGAATAGTGGATGTCCGCGGCCATTATTGAGAAGTTCACAATTTTTTACTAATCTTGCCCGGCCGGGATTCAAACCGTCGCAACAAGTCGTCGTCTCTGCCACGCCATCCAGTCAGGCACAACTACATCTGCATCTTATTTCAAGTAGGTATACTTTTTTAGGTAGGTACCTATGTACCTAATTCATGAATAACTGAAATCATTCTTACTCACCTACGACCTTTACAAAAGCGACGAGCCGTCGAATCAACAAACCACTTCGTCCACGTTCTGCTATAAAAAAACGGCACACGTGTAAGATATTTTCAGTTTAAGCGCAATTTTCTTGAGTCAGACAAGAGAGACAAATCTCCTCAGTTCTCAGTCTCACGCTGGGATAATGAGCTCCAGCCGCGGTCAGCCTTGGAGGACTAAATTATGTTTATAAGTGGATGTGGTCGCGTGTACGCCTACCGCTGGCACGAGCCACCATTGATGATTCGCGATTCATTGCTAACATATTTAAAGAAGGCACTCAATTAGATGTATAATAATAAATTCATAAATAAATATCGAGTCGTGAGCAACTTTTGTGCAACTTCCACTAATCTAATCTTGATATCTAGGTCTGAGCATATTATACCTACTACCAAAATTTAATTTAATTTAAACCTTTTGGTGGAGGATTGACTTGAAGAATAAATGGGAAAAGCGAGTGAGGGCGAGTGGTAGGTTTATAAAAGAAAACTATTTGAATTTACCTTTTTATTGTTATTATTTCAACCTACCTACTTATACCTACTCTTAATATAATCTACTTAGGTATATAGTTAATGATTAATTAATTTATAAATAACAAATTGAAACTCTTACAGGTACTTACTTTTAAGAATAAGCTAGGAATCTACCGTGGGCTGTTCGTCGGCATACGCATAGTTATTGTTCGCATCTTGGAACTTATTCGCACTGTCGTTGTTGTGCGTTTCTTCATCATTGAACATCTGATCTATTTCTGACGGCTCTTCTGCACCTGGCTCTTTCTCTTGTGCCTTCACATCGTCCACCGTTCCTGTTCCTCCTTGCTGATCCGTTTGTTCACTTGATTGTGATCTAAAGTCATTGTATTGTGGTTGTGCATATAGATTTGTGTTTTCATATCTTGGCTGTTCTCCGTCATAACTCTTATCATCTGGTATGTATTCATTGTTTAAAGTATTATCTTCAGCATTGGATACATCAAGAGGCCTTTCATTATAAATTTCCTTTTCATTGACTTGAGTATCTTTAGATTCATCATCATTTTCTACTTCGTTTTCAGCATCATTGCTTTGATAGTTGTAAATGTTTGCGTTAGTTTCCTGTATCGGAGATTTTTTGTCACTGTTCACATAATTTAACTCATCATCAGAATTAACTCCACTCGATCCATCAGTTATATTTGCTTTGGAATCATTACTGCCAGTTTGTTCTCCAGTTTCTTTGACTCCTTCGGTCATATCACTTCTTAAGGTACCAACAGTGACCACAGCTTCGTAAGGCACTCCGGCATTACCAGCGAAAAGCAGCACGACGTAGTTGTACCCCGGGCCGCCTTCAACGATGTTGGCTTTGAGATCTGTCCCGAAGTCTATACCGCTGACTCTCACGTGGATGATGGTACCGCCATCGCCATCCGCTGGATACTTCAGAGCGACCGACCCACCAGGGACTGACAATCTAATCTTTTCAGTGTTTATATTCTCTAGCGCTTCATTGCCAACGTCTAGTAGAAAAACGTAAGGGTATTTGTGAAACGGATTGGCTAAGCTGAGTGCGACTAGTTGGTGGAATAAGATTAGTTTTAGGAACATGGCGACCGGTCGCGTTGTTATTGTTTGTGATTAGTTGTGGTGCGGCGAGGATGGTATTTATACAGATCAGTTTCATGGTCCGTGGTTCTGTTTTTGCGGAGTGCGCGGCGATGCGGCCGGCGGTGTCACGGCTGCCTCCCTTCCTGCAGAGACGCTCACGTGCCTTGGACCAGCAGGTCTTGTGAAGATGCCACCTACCTACTTCCTAAATACTTATTGGGGAAAATTCAGTTGTGGAAATATTCAAAACGACAGCATTCAAATCACAGATTAATTTATTTCAAATATATTGCAGGTAAGATTTAATTTAACAATAATATCAATCAATAAAAGACACATTATATTTATTGTTGTGTTTCACACTTTGACAATATTTTTTACTATCACATTATCATAACTTTTCATAAACAGGGATATTGGAAGAGCATAACAAGCACGACACCGTGAATAGTTTTAACTGAAAGACTTTGAAAATATTGGATACGTAGGTAGGTATAGCAGGTACCTTAGTATACCTTAGTATAGCAGGTACACATAGAATACACATTTACAGAGAGAAGATATAGATTTACTATAACCTAGGTAAGGAGGGTTCTTGTAAAAGTCTAGTAAGGAATAACAAATAAGTATACCCCCGTAAGCATGTAAGTAGGTACTTAGATATATGTTATTAAGAATCTAGTGTATTGTCAAGCAATTAAGCTACAATTGATTATATTACTAGCCAAAGATTCATAAGATGAGTATTTCCACGCCGAATCCCTTTCAGGCGCATTTCCAACGTTCTGTAAACATTACCCTACCTACTCTCGTAAGCCTTAAAATATACTAAATATCACATTTCCATCGATCAACATAAGAAATTATTAAATGCTTATTCAAAATCTTACTACCCAGGTTGGGAATCAGGGGACAATTAGATTTGTTTCTAGACCATCAAATCTCATATCAACAAATATGTAGCTAGCTGTTATAATTTTACTTTTTTCTCAAAATGGATGCCATCTGCTTATTCTGGTGGTCCATGGAGGACTGCGCGCGGTCCGCCTGCTGCAGGATGCGGTCGAGTTTGTCCACCTGGCTGGTCACCTGCGCGCCTATGTCCTTCACCGTGGACTTGCTCAGAAGCCCCGCACCCTGGATCTCTTGCATGTTCTCCAAGTCCGACAGAGCGCTGTTTATGTCGCCGCCATTTTGGAACTTAACGGTCGATTTTCCCGCGCTTGCTGACACTGACAGCTCCCTGTCACTTGGTCCCAGACCCGTGTTCACAGACCCTGCGTCTGCGGAGGTCTCGGCTGGGACATAGTCCTTGTCGTAGTTGGTCTGGCCGACGTAGCTTGGCTCGCTGGAGTAAGATAGGTTGTCTTTAGCGGCTAGTTTTACCCGGAAGAAGTTGGTCAAGCTGCCGCACACACCCTAGAACAGATATTTTATAGAGCATGAGTTAGCGGTTAAGCTTTAATAGGTGAAACTATGTAGGTAATACTAACTACTTCCATAAGCATGAATATGCTCATGACAGTAATCCCTTAGACATATCCCTGTTCTCTGCTTAGGGGGAAGTCAAGTCAGACAACCGTATAGCTCAAGGTAGGTTATTTTCTCTATGGGTAGATGTTTTGTTATATTTAGGTTGGTGCTTGTTACCTACTATAATTTTATAAAATTATGACAAAATATTTACCTTCAACTTGTTAATTTTCGTCTGTGTTGAATTCAAAATAGTGTTCAACTCAACAAATCCCCCGCTGGTGGCATTTATGTCTTCACCCAGCATCGCAGTGTTCTGAAGATTATATTTTATATAAATATTAAATAGTCTAACACTTATTATCAGAATTTATAAATATCTTACAGTTACTTACACCATCTAAAGTCTTATAGATAACTACATACCTCAGCACTTTTTATATCCACTTCTTCAAATTCGACAATATCCAAATGTTTGTTTTTGGCCAAAAACTCGTCTTTATCTGGTTTGGGTTGCCCAAATAACTCTGCCCTGAGGCAAGCATCTTCATACGCTTTCAGTGACATCCTTTGACATATACCTACTTAAATGCACTTATTCTAAACACTATGTAGATGTGAATCACGCCTATCTATAATTTTTATCTTAAATTGTACAGTGGTAATTATTTATACCCAGAGCTAGAACAGTGGAACTACACATAGTTGCGTATGTCGAAGTTATTGATTTTCTCTCAGTTTGGCTACGGCTAGACTAGGGTATGAGGGAACTAAGTAGGGATATTAATGCGAATATATTCACAGTAAGTCTAATATTAGTGTTGATCTAATAAAAAACTCTTTACAAGTTTAAATGTGAATTATGAAGCAATACTTACTCAGTTATATGTTTTGTACAGTAAAAGTAATGGTAAACAAACACTTACCAAGTTATTCTCAAAATTCCCGCGCGAAACCAGTGTTGCTACAAGTAAATTTGGCAGCATTCTTACGTCATTCACCATTTTTTTATTTAACTTTATTTAAATTAATTATACATAAATGTCCATTATTATCCAAGTTAAAGAAATAAATAGGTACCTAATATAAACTAAATACCAGATCCTGTTGCAGAAAAATATATTGAACGCATCCGTAACTTTGTCCTAGCCGGGGCATTGACCTTGTGTCCGCCAAAATAAACTGCTGTTGAATGAAAACGAAATTTCATTCAGTTCATGGGAGGTCATTGTCATTGTGATGCTCGGTACAAACTGTAACTTTATTTTGTAGCTGTACTTTTATTAAATCAGCTGTGTTATGTTCTGTTTGAGTAGATGCTTGTAAAGTTAGCGATTACCGCATTAGTGAAGCGCCGAACGCCGTTGTCCTCGAATTTGTTCAGAATATCAAGAGCCACCATGTCGACAGAACGTAAGCAAAATATCGTTTACTTTATAAAATGTATAAGTAATCTTCAAAAAAATACATTAAATTTGTGTAGTTATTAAGTTATTTTAACACAATTCCAAATGTAGGTAGTAATTTAAATAGAACATTAGCATTTATTATTCTTCTTTTTATTAAGTTTTTTACTTTTTAGACCAACCAGTCTCAATTTCTTTAAATAGGTACCTAATACCTACTTACACTTGTACTTACCTTTTTCATAACTAATAATAATAACAAAAGGAAGACCTAATACTGTTGCTATGCTGTTGCTTCTCTACAATAGTGACACCTGACAGAATAGTTGCATCTTTTGAAAGTGCACTCACTTGATTTTTTATCCATAATAATTTTATTAACAAAAGTGCTTGTGATCTATATCTATGACCACTCTCTCCCTGAGCACCCTGTCCAGGAAGGACAGCTCCTTCCTGCAGACTCAGGCACAGGCCAAGAGTGATGGAGATAAAACTCCTACTGAAGGTTTGTGTGCTGTGGACTTTAGTTAGTTCTGTAGAGATACAGCTACAGATCTTATTTAAAATATTCACAGAAGTATTTACAGTTTACACTCTAATATTGCACTCTAATATTCATCAAATATTTTTTATTGGTGTTACTATCCAATAACATTGATAGATAGATAGATAGATAAGTTATTTATTTACTTAACACAACAATGGTTATTTATTTACTTAACACACACAGGTCACATGGCAAGATACTAACATTAACATTGCAATATAACTGGCTCCACCCAAGACAACATACCCATCAAGTATTCTTGATTCCAGAGCCCCTTACCTTGGAGGCACTGAACAAACTGAGAAGCGACTTCTATGCGGACCCCAAGAATGAGCTGGCACAGAATGTGTGCACCCGCTTCGACCCATTCGAGGTGGCCATCAGCCGGAAGAAGGCCGACTCCACACTCCATGTCTATAATATTAAGGTAAATTCATAAGAAACATATACCAAGAAACATATACCAAATAAGGTTTAATAGCAGTTTACCATGAACTGTACATACATTATAATATGAAAGAGTTTACTTACCTCATTTGTAATTCAAGTATTCTTGGCCATTTGCTTCAGTATATGGCATATAAATATAAAGTACTTAGGTACTTAGTACAGATAATTAATATTAAGTATGAATTTTGCGCTCAAAATTGAATTGCATTAAACCTCACCTTCAGAGTATCAATACTTCATTCTGTTTATGTTTAGTGTACAATTGTTAATGTTCAACCTTCCGTCTGGCAGATAGAGTCGGAAGGCAAGCCGGTGACGAACCAGGAGAGCTCCGGCCGCTGCTGGCTGTTCGCGGCGCTCAACTGCATGCGCCTGCCCTTCATGAAGAAGTACGCCATCGAGGAGTTCGAGTTCTCACAGAGGTTCGTAGTCTATTCTATTGTCTGTGGGGGTGTGAGTACCTTCACCTGGCTCTCTCCAGTAGAATTTTGTGCATATAATTTCCAACCACGGCACATCTAGATATGCAGGTTTCATCACAATGCTTTCCTTCACCATAAGAGTGAAAAACATGATTTTCCGGAATAAGATAAATATTGTAAAATCGGTAAAGTAATCGCGCATAAACATAGCATCTCCTTTTTGTGTCTAAACACTTGATGCTATGTTTGTTCTATGTTATCACTATCAGTCAGTTGTAAGTACTTAAGGATCCACTCACTAATACTTTAAGAACATTAAATACAACACCGAGTAACCGACACAGCTATGCTTTTGTACTGAGGTTCTAGATTAGGTTGTAGACTAAACAAAGTGTCTCGTTGCTAGCTGCCGTAGCTGCCCATAGCATAGCAACAGCTAATTTTAATGACGATTTCGTACTGTACAGTAGAAGCGAGGTAATCTGGCGCTAATTCTAGGACAACAGCTTTGGGCTTATGTAAAATTTGAAACAACGGATTTTGGAAAAATATGCAAATTAAATGAAGATTCATTCCAGAAGAACCGTGAAGTGGCGACATAATTCACATAATCATGTAGGGTTAATTTCGCTATAAAATTGGTGCATAAAAATTCTGAAATTACCTACGATAGATCGCTTACCGTAACTACAGACCGCAGTTTTTTTCCGTCCCAACATCATATACTTTACCTTGATGAGGTCTGGCCAGCCGCCCCGGGATGAAACAGCAACGCGATGCCAGCGTGCCATCCGTGTAATATCATGTGGAACTCTGGCTGGCGTCGCGTCGCCGTCTCTCCCTCTGCCCAGACCCTAGCCCTCACACGAGCCCCCTGTATCCCGCAGCTACCTGTTCTTCTGGGACAAGGTGGAGCGCTGCCACTACTGGCTGCAGAACATCGTGCGCACGGCCCGCGCCGGCGAGCCGCTCGACGGACGACTCGTCGGCTTCCTGCTCAAGGTACCACCACCCTGTGTGTATGCAGCTACCTGTTCTGCTGGGACAAGATGTCTTCTCCCTGTGGCCACTTCATCCCACTGTTTTAGTCCGATTAATCAGATGACGAGAAGTCTTTCCGGATGGTCCGATTGTCTAGTAGAACTAGGAGAATAATTTTTCAGTCATTTTCGTCGATGTCGTGAACCTACGAAAAACGTTGTGTTTAATTCTTGTTGTTCGGCTGACAGCAGCCAGTAGGGTAATAGTGGGTGATTTATCTATGGGGTTACTAAGCTATTGCGTCACCGAAGCTCATGGTAGACAGCCAGTAAGCAACCTAAACTCTAAATAGGCACTGAGCTAGAACAAGGACATTCTTTACTTTACTAAGCGTAAATGTTCTTTCCTAATACATAATTACATTCATTCTATTTCTATTATTCTCTTGTTATTGGCAGTAAAATCATAAAGTACACAATACTAGCTATTCACTACCAGTAACTAGTCACGTAAAACCACTAAATATTTGTTCAATGATGCCTTTGTGCAAGTGTTATGTCATCCTATTTACTGACAACTGTAGGTATATAGAAATACCTTATCATGTGATAAAATTATGCAGCTTGTGTGCAACTATTCATAACTTCTATTGGAATAATTAGTCAATTTAATGAAAAAGACTCATTAATGACTGGGAATTTCGAGAAAAACTAGAGGATGTCTGCTTCGTACTTGCAAATCATTAGCCTTTCAAACAGTAACAAACATTTAACTGAGCTACCACCATCAAATTTTGGCCATTACAACATTAGCTTGCTACAAGTGTGAAACATGACGCTATGTATTCCCCCCGGACCCACGACCTCTTGACACAAATGTGAAACGTGACGCCATGCATTTCCTCCAGGACCCGATAAACGACGGCGGTCAGTGGGACATGATCGTGAACCTGGTGAACAAGTACGGCGTGGTGCCGCGCCGCTGCTTCCCCGACGCCTTCAGCTCCCGGCGTTCACTGCACATGAACGCTATACTCAAGACTAAGGTGAGCACTCTGATGGTATAGACGGGTGTACCCTAAAGGAGATTGGTGCCTATTGAACCTGTGTAATGGCTTCCCAGAGGCTTTTCGTTCTAGACTCTCAGCTGTGGCAAATACTATAAATAAATATAAATACTGACATACATAATAGATTTATCTTATCTTGGCCAATACACATTACACATGTCTGTGTTTAACCATAATCATTTGCTGGCGTCTTGTATCAGCGGTAGTGGCCAAAAGCTTTATGGGAAATATAATTGATAGTTATTATGATGTGGTTTACCACAAAAGGAATATTGATTACAAAAGTTATAGGATACTTTCCTACATGCAGTAGATTTACCTACATCTTTCCGAATGGGGAGTAGTTATTAGTTGATTTTCATTAAAATGTTTTGTTTATTTATTTATCAGCACCCAATACTCACCAAAGGGCATAGGCTTCCTTTAAAGAGTATTGTAACCCTCTCCTTGTTTCAAGTCGGCCAAGAGCCAATATAACTCTGTTGTTATCTTTTATTCCAGTTGCGTGAGTACGCCAAGGAGCTGCGTGACCTGGTGGAGGAGAAGGCCACGGATGAGGCTATTCAAGCCGCCATCAGCCGCCAGGTGGCCGTCATCTACAATATTGTCGCCACCTGCCTCGGTAACTACACTTCTTATTCAGCCTGTAGCAGTCCACTGCTGGGCGTAGGCCTCTCATAACACGCCACTGGATGCGATCCGTAGCTTTCCGCATTCAATGTTTATCAGCCTTTTGCAAGACACCCTATCTAGCTGGAAGGCGCCCTATGTAGAGGTACTCGTACTACGGTAACTTCACTACTGAGATATTACTCCAACAACAAGCCGGGAATCGAACCCGGGACCATCGGCTCAGTAGTCAGGGTCACTAACCACTACGCCATTCGGTCGACTACTTCGTCATACTCCAACATTAACAGACAATAATGAGAGTGCTCTGCTGGACATAAACCTCTTCCAAGGAGCAGTGTCCATAGTTCAAAATAGCTGCTGACCATATTCTTAGCTTATCTGTGACAAGCACTAGTGCTGGTATATATTTTTGGAAAGGATAAGCCAGTCAGATTATAGACAGACGTATATAAAGATGCTCCTTTCGTCCACCTGACAAAGACTGACTAAATTCATAACGCTGGTCTTCTGCATTATTCCGCAACGTAGTCTAATTATGTAAACCCCCTATTTCCAGGCACTCCCCCGGAAAAGTTCCAGTTTGAGTTCTACAACAAGGAGAAGGCGTACCACAACTTCGGCATGCTCACTCCACAGCAGTTCTATGAAACGCATGTTAGACCCGTGTTCAACGTGGATGACAAGGTACCTATACACGGTGTTGCATAAGTTGTATACTAAGGTGGGAGGGGAAGGGGTGACTCATGGGTTATTTAACAAATTCTGTTCTACAGTTGAGTCACCCCATTCGGCTTAGTTTACCGCTTTGGCAACATCCAAAATATACAAAATTAATGATTGACAATCAGGTAGACTGATATATTTACTACCAGTAAACTTGAGGTTCAGTTACATAACTATAGAGGGATAAATGAACATTTTAACCAAAATCACCAACCTACTTACTTATTCCAAAATAAGTAATTCCAATCGGTCCATTCATTTAAGGTCCTGGCGGCAGATGTAGTTTGTTGCCGCATGCATGATTCCTAAAAATTTTCCCTTCCCCCTCCTGTCTACTCTTAACCATCAACCCTACAGTAATATGTCAACCTCCGCAGGTGTGCCTGGTGAGCGACCCGCGCGCCTCCAACCCCTTCGGGCGGCTGTACACGCTGCACTGCCTCGGCAACGTGCTGGGCGGGCGCCAGACCGCCTACAACAACCAGCCCATAGACACGCTCATGCAGTACGTACCAACCTGCGTCTATACATATAACCCATACCAGAAGGGCTAGCACGGGGCGCATTTATATTTTGCATCGCGCTCACTCACATCGCGCAGCCTCAAGAGCGAGCGCGACGGAGACCTTTTGTCACGTTTTAATAGCGCACCGTGCTACAGGGATAGGGTCAGGTACTATGTCATATACTATGGAAGTAGGTTATAACCCGCAAGTACATTATAAGTACCTACCGCCCAGTCAAGCAGTCTCGTGCCGCCAACAGCTAAATCTGTAATAGTTATAGAACTTAAAACACAATATGAGTGTTACAAAATGTGCTAAATAACTTTCCTTCTACATTGTGCAATTTACAATGTCTCAAACTATACAATAATTGTGTGTGTTTGTTGCAGGGTGGTGAAGGCGAGCATCTCCGGCAACGAGGCGGTGTGGTTCGGCTGCGAGGTGTCCAAGCGCTTCGAGCGCAAGAACGGACTCGAGGACCTGGACGCGTGAGTACCACCCAGCTACTGCTTCAGAGGTCCTAGTGGGCAGAGGACCTACTGAGAGTCATTGTAATCTAATTGACTTAATGCAAAGAACCTGGCCCCCGTAGAATATAAAAAAACGAAATCATCATCTTCCCGAATCCTCCTTACATCCGGCTCGGAGGACCAAATTATGTTTGTGAATTCTTAGCACTTTGTGTTTGCCTTGTGTCTGGTTGTCGTTTATCTATATATTTGTGTAGATATATCATCTCTCCAACTCTTATATTACAGGCTCTGCCTAGTTCAGGCCGGATTGCCCTATGAGATGTCCCCACATATTTATATATTTATTTGCCTCCTCAGCCACGACTACAAGCTGGTGTTCAACACGGAGGTGCAGGTGGGGCTGGCGAAGGCGGCGCGGCTGCAGTACGGCGACTCCTGCATGACGCACGCCATGGTGTTCACCGCCGTCGGCACCGATGTGAGATACTACCATTTATTATACAGGCATAAATTAATTTATAGTGCAAATAGTTTTTTTTTCACGGACGTCAATATTTTACTATCTACTCGCCGTTCTGAAAGGGTCATTTGTCTTTGCAAGGAGAAGAATGGAAAGAAGAAATTCATATTTTTTTCAAAATCTATTGCCTTTACTCCTACGGCTACAGGATTTGTTATAATATCGCGTTTAGTCCTATTGTATTGAGCATATTACAAACTAACTTTGCCACCAAAAATTACTGAAAACATACTTTATTTATTTTGTACCAATAAACTCTATTTTGTAATTAATTGTATTTGAGTGCCTATAATAAATGTTATGAAGCCTGTTTGGACGTCTCGCATCATCACTCGGCGTACCAAGATCAGAGTTTTTAACTCCAATGTCAAGTCAGTCCTCCTGTACGGGTGCGAGACATGGCTCGTTAAGAATGAAGTAACCAGTAGACTTCAGGTGTTCGTGAACAAATGTCTGAGGCGCATACTGGGGATCTACTGGCCACGAACCATATCTAACGCAAGACTGTGGGAGATGACTGACCAGACACCCATTGACAAGGAGATCCTACTCAGGAAATGGCGCTGGATTGGGCATGTGCTGCGGAGACCAGACAATCACCTGTCCAAACAAGGGTTGAAATGGCAAGCGAAGGGGAAGAGAAGGCCGGGCCGCCCCCGTACCACCTGGAGGCGGTCAGTTGAAAAGGAGGCTGCATCAACTGGTCTCGGCTGGGACGACCTGGAAGCGGCCGCGCAGGATCGGGAGAAGTGGAAATCCTTTCTTCGAGCCCTATGTCCCTGATGAGGGATAAGAGGATTTCATCATCATCATCATCATAATAACTGCCTCTGTGGTCTAGTGGTAGAAGCTTCGCTTCATGACCCAGAGGTCCCGGGTTCGATTCCCGGGTGGGACCATCAATTTGTGTTTCTAAATTGTGGTTCTGAGTTTGGTTAGGACATAGAAGGCTGATCACCTGATGTCCGAAACAGTGAAACGATCCATGCTGTCGGATGGGCATGTAAAGCAGTCGGTCCTGCGCCTAGCTCTCTCCAGTCGTGTCGGTCAATCCGTCCCATTGGGCTATGAGAGTGATGGAACAGAGAGTGCTCCTGTGTACTGCGCACACACTTGGGCACTATAATCTACTCCTGCGTAGATGGCTGATCTCAATTGAGATTGGCCGCCGTAGTCGAAATTCGGCTAGGAGGACATCATCATAATAAATGTTATATGATTTGATTGTGTATGTTGCAGGAGCTGGGCAACCCCACGAAGTTCCGCGTGGAGAACTCGTACGGGGACAAGGAGTACGACAAGGGCTACCTGCTCATGTCCGCCGAGTGGTTCAGAGAGTTCGTGTTCGAGGTATGTACACATTACAAATAACCACAAAATTATAGATAATAGATATACATTTGGCCTTAAGTATACAGCCTGGCAAGCAAGAGTACCTATAGTTTTGCAATGTATAATTTTGTCCCATAAATGTAAGTATACATAACTTCTCTGACATACCTACATATCACAATGTACCTATATGAATTCTAAAAGTACTATGTAACTCCAATAAACCAAACCATCATAACCCCCCCCCCTCTCTTCCCCCACAGGTGGTAGTGGACAAGAAGTACGTCCCGGCGGAGGTGCTCGAGGTGTTCAAGCAGCAGGCGACGGTGCTGCCGGCCTGGGACCCCATGGGCACGCTGGCCTGCCCGCTGTGCGACCGCGAGTGCTAGCGAACTTATACCAGAGAACCTTAGTCCAGCTACCGTACCACCACTGATACATTAGCAATGAACAATCTATAGCAGCGCCGCTCTCCTGTCACATCTGTCAGATGCATATAAGTTACGTCAGATTTGGCAAGCGAGCGACACTGCTAAGGATTGTTTCGGGTGGTGGTAACCCCAAGGGTACTTAACACCATCAGCGGAATCGGATCATGTTCTATTTTCATACTAGTGGGCTATTAGCGTCCGTCCTCTAATCATGTAAAACCGCAAAATCAAGCATATCCTTACGCGTGAATTCTTAATACGACCAATCGCAAGTAAGCAAGGATATTATACCGACTCTTAGATGATTGGACTATGGTTCCACGGTGCTTTCGCAAGATATATAGACAATAATATTGTATAATATATCCAAAAATAGTAATGTGCTAGCTCAGTAATGGTCATGAAATCGAATGTGTAAACAGTATGCACATTCGATTTGTTTGCATTGTGTTTAGTCATTTTGGATCTGTAAATACAGCCTGCGGACACAAATAAATAACTTAGGAGATTGCATTCCAAATTAAGATTGTCATCTTCTGCAATAGATCTATCATAACCTACTAGACAATAGCCAAAAAAATGTTCTTCACTGTGTTTGCCGGCTGTATTGTATTGTACTGGTAGTGTACTTTTATGAGGGGTTACATCCCTGTTTACCATCAAGTGCTCATATTTTAAGAGAATTTAGTGTTATTTTGTAAGTTTTATGTATTTATTTTCTCTACAACAACAGCAAGAAAATTAAGACTGTCAAGCAATAATAAAGAATGTGAATAGTCTCATTTCTATTGTAGGACCTTGAAATTTGAGTGGATTTTTATTTACTTTTTTATCTAAATTGTATTTAAATTAATAAAAGATATAAAATACTTTTCTGGGTGTTTTTATTAACACGTACATACTTAATTACAATTATTTACAGCACCAAACAGAGTTTATCTACAAAATTACAAACACACATTATATGCAGTTTACTTTAATAGTAATTTGTGGAAATTGGAACATGGGACAGTCTATAGGATATGGTTGATAGTCAGTAGAGCAGGGTTTATACAAAGATTATTATTATTAAACACCAAATCTAATTAATTTCTTGCCATTGTACCTACACAACATTTTCAGGAACACAACAGCAATTATGTGGACAGGTGTCTAAGGGTACATAAAATGCTACAACTATAGAAAACTAAATCAAACATTTATGTGTGTATTCTCCATTAAAGGTTATCATAACTTTAATAACAAAACTTGTAACATAAAACAAGACTAGACATCAACCTTTTTGTCACCATCTTCCTTGATCAAATGTGATGTGGAACCTCTCTTTTGTGCCCGCATGTACTTGAGCTTGGCCCACACCCCCTGGCACATCCGCAGCAGCCGCTTGTCCTTGGTGTCTCGAGCGAAGCTCGCCACATGCCTTGTGATATGCCGGGCTAGCTTGAGGTTGCCCTTCTGGGCCCAGGATATGGCAGAGTACAGCTGGCTCCGGGCCGCCAGAGAGTCATCTCCAAGCATCATTGACAGTTTGTACTGTCTCTGCGATATCCTGCCGGCTTCTTCAGCCTGAAAGTAGACCATAATTTAAGGATACTAGTGATTGGATTTCATAAATTTTGATGCAAAGATGTAACAGGTTCTGATTTATAAAATAGACATAGGTTATCAATCTTTTATGTTAAAATACTTACGCAATTCTCAAAATAGTCGCCTAAAGCAGAGTAGGCCCCACCAAGAGTTGATAACCAGGAAAATGCATTCTCTATTTCAACTCGGCTCCACACTATCCTCAATATTCTATCATTCCTGTAACAAGTTCATCAAGGTTATGTAAACATACATAATGTATGCATCCGTGAATAACAGAATTAGTATTTTACACAACAATGCTCACCATGCATAGTCAATAAGTTCTTTGTCCGGAGGATCTAAGATTAGCTTAAAAAATACAGTTTCTGTATCAGGAATGCCGCTGAGTTCTCGTAAATGCGTGAGCACCTTCCATCTGTAGATGTCTGACTGTATGCACTCCCGCAGGAAGGGACGTAGGAAGTGGGCACTCGTCACCAAACGCAGGGGTTTTCTGCCACTCGAGTCATCTTCACTGTTTACGAAGATATCGCAGGAATTGTGCCTTTCAAAACCCAAAGCCTTGTACACTTCTGCATTAGGGAACACGACGTCGTCCTCTGATATGTAGCTAACCGTGTACGGTTCCCCGAAAAGCCGTATTTTGGTGACTAACTGCATAATCGAAGTGTGAAGGTTAGTTGGAAAAATTCACGTGTAACAAGCAATTTTTCACAGTAAATTGTGCTTGAGAGCTGGGAATATCTCAGGTATCTTGGATTTCACGTGAAATTAGCTAGAAAACTTTTTTTTTCTGTTTTGGTAAGATTTTTACTTCAGCGAAATGATTCAAAACAAAACTGAAATATGTAATGTAGGTATGTGACACTGACAGCATGTGCCAATGACAGCTGATATAAACTGTGGTCTGTAATGCAAGCCCCTTATTATTCTGAGATATAAGACCCTAATGGCCACGTTACACGATACGTTTCATGAAGAAAGAAGCAGACAGCAGGAATATTTGAAATCCTCCTCTTGAAAGCCGTGAAGAAAATATTTGATGGAAACCCTTTGTACTGAAATGTCCGTGGACATCGTGCCTAAAGTTTCAATAATACGAATGAATCTGTAAAAACGGATGTGAGAATGAATGAGTAGCATCTGCGTTCTCTATTACAGTTCACAAATTCTTTTATTGGTCAGTTCAAATTCCAACCAATGGAATGACGTAAAATGTTTTCTATGAAAAAATCCTACCGGAAGTCGGCCATTTTGCCTTGTCGAAAGTGACAGGGCCGGTTTACAGAAGAAGAATAATTTTCGGATTATTCTTTCTTCCACAGTTTTGAGACAGAAGTTTATGTAAACGGCCTCAAAATTTCGCGCTACACCATGGCCCGTTACGGTCAAAGACCGGAAAATGCCCTCAAACGGGCTAATGGTATGTACAAAAACCCTATCAATTTACCACGTTGCAAGAGGCTTGTCAACCTTGCTTTCCTATCTTTCCGATTACGTGAATGCTATCACCTATCTTCCACGCCCAAAACTATGTATATGTCCTTATTTCCACCTCAAAACCACAGAAATAACCACCAAAATGTCGATCACAACAAACCGAAACCTAACCAAAAACAAACAACCTCTAACTAATGTTCCCACCATGCAGAGTTCATGGACCTGGACAAGCCAGCCCGGGCCCTGGACACGCTGCAAGAGGTATTCCGCAACAAGAAGTGGGCGTACAACTGGTCGGAGTCGGTGCTGGAGCCCATCATGTTCCGCTACCTCGAGCTGTGCGTGGAGCTGCGGAAGAGCCACATCGCCAAGGAGGGGCTGTTCCAGTACCGGAACATGTTCCAGTCCGTCAATGTGGGCTCGCTCGAGCAGGTCATCAGGTTAGTAGTGGTGTTTTGTAAACAAATGTGTGTTTGTACCTAAAGTTGATGTGTAATGTACAGTAAACTTAGATTAACTTTACAAGCTCCTGATTCCATCGTTTGGATGGTGAATCAAATAGATTGCATTGAATAAAGGTGCTAAAGCAATGCTGTTCCAACTTTTTAAAATAAATAAACCTTTTAATTAATTATGTTTTATATAAATCCCCAGAGGCTACCTCCGTATGGCTGAAGAGCGCACCGAAGCAGCCCGCACCCAGTCGGCGCAGGCCGTCATTGACACCGACGACCTAGACAACCTCGCCACCCCTGAGAGCATCCTGCTGAGTGCCGTGTCTGGGGAGGACGCACAAGACCGTTCCGACAGGACCATCCTTACACCATGGGTAAATTAACTGATTACTTATACATTGTAGATTTACCATGCAAAGGAGTACAGAGTTACTGAAGTATGCCAGTACTGGTTACAGAGAGACTGCTTTAAAAAGCTGTGTCTGTTTTGTTTTGCACCTTGCTGCCTACTGGAGCAGTTAGCTACTGCCACCAATCCTTTCATCACAGTAACAAACCCTAGTCTAGCTAATATGTTTGTCACCTTCATAATAAGAAGAAGGAGGCTGTACACTGCAGAGCAATTTTTTTAACACACTCTGTAAGCCTACATCACTATTAATAATTTTTTCAACATCACCAAAGTTAACTGGTACTGGTAGAGCTACTAGCATTTAACCTCTAGAATGCCGTGTGCCAGATCTGTCCCAACCCCCCTTGTCTGCCTAGTGACAGATCTGTCCCAAGAGCACTTCATCGCGATTTTTGTGATTTTAGTTATTAATTACCACGAAATAGAGTATGAAATCACCTGTTATTTATTCTATATGAATGAAACAACCATCGACAACTTTCATTGAGTCAAAAACTTCACTTGTTTACTAGTAGCGCGAAATTCAAATTTTGGTACCTTGAACAGTCCTTGTACTCGCGACTGTTGGTAATAAAATAGTGATTTCGTATCGAAAAAACGTCACAAGGAAAGTAAATACTATGTTTTCTTGTTATTTATTCGATTTTGAAGGTATAGTGATAAATCAATATTATAAAAAATTACAAAAAATCGAGTTTTTATCGATCTAAAATTGTACCGGATTATTGCCTGAAGGGTGCGTAACTTTTTAAACTGTTTTCTATTCTGTTATGTAAAAACATCAATAAATAATTTATTTCATTTATAAAGATAATTTTATTGATAATACATATTTATATCGGTTTTTTCAATAAATTGCCAAAATATTAGGGAATATCAATATTTATCAAGGTGCATCCAAAATTCACACACACACATACGCAAACAAAATGGCCGCCGCTCGTGTATGCACACGAAGGGCGTTGGGTTGCTATACAGCGTGTTTTATTTTTTAGGATTTTTTCTCTACTGAACGTGAAGTTTAGGCTCTTTAGAATGCTATCGGTGTATAGATGAGTCTGAGAGGGTGATTACTTGTCCTATTTATATAAATAAATATATGTATTTATATATGTATGTATTTATAGTATCATATTTGTTGAAAGTAGGTTAACAAATAAGTAAATATGATTCAGTAAGTAACTTACGGTTAAGTTTTTATAATTTAGTATGCTAAAATACGAAACATTATAAAAATAATTATCATTCATGTTTTATTTCATCAAAAGTGAACACCCTTGATTTGGGACAGATCTGTCTCACGGCGCACTGGAGCAAACTCTTGTCACGCACACATGCACATGTACAGAAAATTGTGTCTTTTGAAATACAGCAAATTATAATCAGTTTTCAAAATATAAATTATGAATCTATTTCCTCTAGAGTTTATATTTTATTGATATCAGTTGATAGCTGTATAATCTCTTCAAGTAATAAATATAAAAAATCCTGGATTGAAACTAAAATTATATTGAAAAAGACGTATTTTTCTGTGATGGGTGCAGTTTCAAGTAAAAATCTGTAATCAATGACCTACAGAAATCAAATAAAACAATTATAATCAATAAAATTCATTGTAACACGTTCATTAGCTATCTGACAATAAATTACAATCAATACATTATTGAGTACCAAACAATAATACCCAAATATTCATATAAATGTGATTCCCGCGCGGGCGCTCTCAACTGTCAAAAAGCGCCGGCAGACGGCGGTTACATGTGTGCGCGGCCGTTCGGCATAGGAAAGGTTAATTCCCCTTTGTAGCAATTTACTTTGTGCAATTATGAATTTTGTAATAGTAATAAGTAACCTTATTACTATTACAAAATAGGACTATATTACGATTAAAATAATTACTCTAGCAACACCTTATCTCTTCATCCCCAGGTGAAGTTCCTGTGGGAGTCCTACTGCCAGTGCCTGGAGCTGCTCCGCACCAACGCGCACGTGGAGACGCTGTACCACGACATCGCGCGGATGGCCTTCCAGTTCTGCCTCAAGTACTCGCGCAAGACCGAGTTCCGCAAGCTGTGCGACAAGCTGCGCAAGCATCTGGAGGACATCTGCAAGCTTACTGTGAGTAGAAAAAATCATTTTATCTGATCAATCTGATCATATAATAACGCTGGAGGGATCTAGTTGCAAAACAATTAATAGTATATATAAATATAAACAAAGCAGCTTATTTGTGATCATATCACTGACGACAAATGGCAATCAAGGGAGTATACAGGGTGATTGGTAATTAGTGGCGGACCCGTTAAGGGCAGATAGAAGAGGTCAATTCTAGTCGATTTCAACAACGTATGTACTATCCGAAAGTTAACCATTTCTGAAATATTAATAATTTTGGAATTTTATAAAAAAATCGTCCGTAAAAAGTTTAAACATTTATTTAAGAAAAAGTAGACCTTTTTTAACCACTTTTTAAATGGTTTTACATTATTAAATAATTGAAAAATAATAATAGCTATTAAATTTACATAACTAACGTTATCTTAAGCCATATAGGCTTCAAAACATGAAAATTAAAATAAAATAAAACAGTCACTTTACAGAAAAAACCTTAATTAAAATAAAAAATCACATAACAATTTTTGTTGCAAATTAGCTTTAAAACTTCAGTATTTCATTAGAATGAGGTATAACAAACCTAAATTGGCCAAGGAATGCCAAAAATATGACTTACTTAACACAATAGGACAGGTAAAAAACTAGAACAAAAAAGTCAAAGGAGTATTGTTATCTAAGGACTACTTGGCAACCTTTTCAGTCCACTCCTGAAATTTCATGCGTTCGGATGTGTTTAAGTAGTCGAGCGGATCTCAGTGATCGTAACTGATCACTGAGGTTAAGCAACAACTGGCTCGTTCAGCCATTGGATGGGTGTCCGATTTCAAGCGGTTCTTTTCTAGACGCTTCCGTTCTTCGGACGGCACTGCTGGGGCACGGGTCTCCTTCCATTGAAAGAAGGGTTAGTCCACCAAGCTGGCCTAGTGCGGGTTGGTGAATCCCAACACAAGCAAGCTTGTGCTGAGTGAGTTGTCGGGTAAGTGCATGGGCAACCCGACTGTTCAAGCTGCCCAAAGGCCTCTGACTAGGCTTAACGACTGCTGCCGAAGCAGCAACCGGGACCTACGGCTTAGCGTGCCGTTCGAAGAACGGAAGCGTCCAGAAAAGAACCACTTGAAATCGGTCACCCATCCAGTGGCTGAACGAGCCAGTTGTTGCTTAACCTCAGTGATCAGTTACGATCACTGAGACCCGCTCGACTACGGACGCTTCTTAAACACATCCGAACGCATGAAATTTCAGGAGTGGACTGAAAAGGTTGCCAAGTAGTCCTTAGGTAACAATACTCTTGCGACTCTTTTGTTCTAGTTTTTTACCTGCCCCATTGTGTTAAGTAAGTCATATTTTTGGCATTCCTTGGCCAATTTAGGTTTGTTATACCTCATTCGAAAGCTAATAGCTTGTTTCATAGCCAGCAGTATGGTTTTACAAAAGACAAATCAACAGCCGATGCCGGTACTGCGTTGATTAAGCACATATTTGACGCCTGGGAAGACCATCACGATGCTATTGGAGTCTTCTGTGATCTGTCGAAGGCGTTTGATTGTGTAGACCATCAGACTTTAATTTCGAAACTTAGATACTATGGAATAGGAGGAAAGGCTTTAGATTTGATATCTTCATATTTAGACAAGAGACAACAAAGGGTCGATATTAACAATACTAAATCACAGGGGGCTCATGTAAAAATAGGCGTCCCTCAAGGATCTATTCTAGGACCATTTTTATTCCTCATTTATATTAATGACTTGCCTTTTATGGTTGAAAAATTGACTAATATAGTTTTATTTGCTGACGATACTTCTTTGCTTTTTAAAGTTAAAAGAAGAGAAAATAATTTTAATGAAATTAATTCAATTCTATCTGACATACACGATTGGTTTACCGTTAATAATCTTCTATTGAATTCTAAGAAAACGAAATGTATTAAATTTACACTGCCGAATGTTAGACAATGCGATACTAACATTATTCTAGATGGGAATAAATTGGACCTAGTTAATGATACTGTCTTTCTTGGGATGACTATAGATTCAAAGTTACAGTGGGGACCTCACATTGAAAAATTGTCTGGAAGGTTGAGCTCCGCAGCTTTTGCTGTACGGAAAATTAGACAGCTGACCGACGTTGAAACCGCCAGATTAGTTTACTTTAGTTATTTCCACAGCTTATTATCGTATGGCATTTTGCTTTGGGGTAGAGCAGCTGATATTGAAACTATATTATTATTATTAAAGTAAGTAATTTTTTATGTTGTTTTATATAACTATAATAATATTATTGTTTAAAAATGTATGGTTTCTATGTGTAAAATGTTTAGGATTAAGTATTTATTGTGTTTGGCAATAAAAACCATTTTCTTTCTTTCTTTCTTTCTTTCATATTTGTATTACAGAAAAGAGCCATCCGCTCTATATACAAACTTGGTTCCAGGGATTCATTGAGAGAACTATTTAAAGAAATTAACATCCTTACAGTTCCATGTCAGTTCATTTTTTCCAATTTAATGTATGTACGAAAGAATATTTCAACTTTTGATACAATTGGCAGTAATCATGACATTAATACTAGGAACAAGCATAAGCTGGCTTTTCCAGCGATGCGTCTGGCGAAAGTTAATAAATCGTTTTTAGGGTACTGTATTAGATTTTATAATAAGCTTCCAGCAGAAGTTGCTCAAATGCCAGAGAATAAGTTTAAGTGTTACATTAAAGAGAAACTCAGTAAAAAAGCTTATTATAAAATTGATGATTACTTAGAGGACGTAAATGCATGGCTGTGATAAGTAGTTAGCTCTGCTCATATTATTATAATAATAATTATTAAGCTTATATGTATTGTATACCAACTAGTTTTAAGTCTTTTTTTGAAAAGATGGCTCAGGAGTTTCTTGCCTCCGTTCTTCTCCTTAGACAGAAAGAGCCCCCCCTTATCCGAACGGAGAGTAATTTGTAAAAATTGACGTTCATCAGAAAATTTTATATTTGTACGATGAATAAAAAAATTTGAGTTTGAGTTTAATAAAATACTGAAGTTTTAAAGCTAATTTGCAACAAAAATTGTTATGTGATTTTTTATTTTAATTAAGGTTTTTTCTGTAAAGTGACTGTTTTATTTTATTATAATTTTGATGTTTTGAAGCCTATATGGCTTAAGATAACGTTAGTTATGTAAATTTAATAGCTATTATTATTTTTCAATTATTTAATAAAGTAAAACTATTAAAAAAGTGGTTAAAAAAGGTCTACTTTTTCTTAAATAAATGTTTAAACCTTTTACGGACGATTTTTTTATAAAATTCTAAAATTATTAATATTTCAGAAATGGTTAACTTTCGGATAGTACATACCTTATTGGAATCGACTACAATTTGCCTCTTCTATCTGCCCTTAACGGGCCCGCCACTAATTACCAATCACCCTGTATAAGTCCAAGGAGCATATGAATTATCAATGCCTCTATCGAATTATCATGCCATGTTTTCATTATATTCTTGTGGTGAAGATGTGAGGGTTTCAATATCTGAAAACATACAATAAAACAGGTCAGATGAATCAACAGTGTTTCAAGAATATGCCTCTGAATTAAATCCCATTTCAAGTATCATCTAGGTACTGGAGTGGTAGGCCTCAGAGGAACATAATATACATAGGCAAATCTGTGACGGAGCATAAACATTTGTGTTTTATAACATTTTGTCTGTACAAACTTTCTTTCTTTTACAATAAATTAATTTGTACTACTAAGGCAAAGTAATGTAATATGTATGTGTAACTTGCAGGTCCAGACCGGCAACGTGAGCATCTCTAAGCCGGAGACGCAGCAGCTGAACCTTGAGACCAGACTGTTCCAGCTGGACAGCGCCATACAGATGGAGCTGTGGCAGGTAAAATTCTCACTTAATTACTCTACAAACCTGAAGATTAGAACAGGGAGATAATAAGTTTCGGAGCACAGCTAACCACTAATCCTATCACGGCTAAACCCAATCATATTGTTTTATATTTCAATCTGAAAATAACTGGGTGACAATATTCACCAAAATTTAATGCACAAGATTAGCTCAGAAGCATCTTTTAGGTTCACTGAAGGCGCGCGCGCATATCATGTAAATGCTCAATGCCTCTGAATTAAATCCCACTTCAATTATCATCTAGGTACTGGAGTGGTAGGCCTCAGAGGAACAGTATAGCTGGTAAAATACCACGGGTACACTACTATTTGTGTTTTCTATGTTATTTTTGCCCACACTACAATCACTACATATTCATTAATCAGAAGAATCTTATCCAATGTAACTTATTATCAAAAAATACAGTCACGAGCTTACACAATACCACCTTACAGGAAGCATACAAAGCCATCGAGGACATCCACAACCTGATGAACATGTCGAAGAAGACCCCCGTGGCCAAGACCATGGCCAACTACTACGGCAAGCTGGCACTCGTGTTCTGGAAGGCGGGCCACTGCCTGTTCCACGCCGCCGCGCTGCTCAAGCTCTTCCAGCTGTCCCGGGAGATGAAGAAGAATATTACGCAGGAGGAACTGCAGAAGTGAGTGTGTTTTGTTTTGTGAGATGCTCATATTGGTTAGACGGGTTAGACCCAGTTTCGTTGTCTATTTGCACTGTTTATTATAGAATGTTAACAACTGATAATATCATTGGAAACAATCAAAAATCACGACATAGCTCTCTTCTTGGTCTGCATTCAACATTGTATATTTTATAGTGAGAGCCTCCAAATTAAATCCCACTTCTGGTGTCTACCTGATCACGAAGTGGTAGGCCTTGGAGGCAGAGCAACGGGACTTGACGCGACAGGCGGCTACTACATCTGCTGTCTGTGTTAATTTAAGTCACAACAATTACTTTAAAAAGTTCATACTAAGCTATAGAAATTAGATTTTGGAACTCACTTTTCTTTTGTATTCTTCTTTAACACCGCTTCTCTATGGAAAGTAGTTATTCTAAAGCTGCCAGTACCAGTGATAGTGCGAAAATATCACTATGCACTACATGCCACATTATGGTCTCTATACTCTTATTCTACTTAGCATATCGTTAGCAAACACTACAGCATAACTAGAGTTTATAACTGTGGTGAGAGGATGAGTTGAGCCCAGGGTGCATTGGACTGATATAAAGAGGCTCAACACATACGTCACTCAAGTAGTCTCTTTTCTCCCCACTTCTAAACCCCCCCTCTTCCCTCCAGGATGGCGTGCCGCGTGCTGGTGGCGGTGCTGTCGGTGCCGCTGCCCTCGCTGCACCCCGAGTTCGACCGCTTCGTGGAGACCGACAAGAGCCCCGTGGAGAAGGCGCAGAGATTGGCTGTGCTGTTGGGCCTGCAGCAGCCGCCCACGCGCGCTAGTTTGCTGAAAGGTATGGAGGTTCTACATAAAGTGTGCTCAAAGGTGGATAATCTAGATAAAAGTGATCTAAGAGTGTTATAGGTCATGGAGAAATTAATGCTGCTGGTCTTCACGGAAATTACCTCACGCTAAATTACCTACTAATGCGGAATTCATTATTGAGTAATTTTGGCTCAAAGCTCCCATATCTTGTTCTTCCCACTATTTTCTCTGCGGAGTGTGCCTGCTGGCTCACTAAATTTTACTTTAGATTGGTATACCTAATGTCACGAGAGCTTACTCAACCGAGCTTCCACCCCTCCCACCTATACCTATCAATCACACTAACCCCCCCCCCCCCTCTCTCCACAGACGTGGTGAAGCTGAACGTGGTGTCGCTGGCGTCGCCGCAGCTGCAGCAGCTGTACGGCTGGCTCGAGGTGCAGTTCGACCCGCTCACCATCAGCCGCAACGTCAACGGAGTGATCAAGGCGCTGCAGGAGGAGCCCAGTGAGTGTGCAGATTTACTTTATTACTAGTGGTGTTAGCCATTACTTGTAGATAAATAATGTTCATTATAAGACATACGAATAAGGTGAGATTGTATGAGCGCATCCGCCATTTTATAATGCATAATGCCACCGTCCGGACAAGCGGATAGAATATCACGGTGTCATTCCATATTCAAATCTGACAACATCAGTCCCATCTGCTGGACATAGGCCCCTCCTATCCTAGGATGTACTTATGTTGTCCAGCCGTTTGTAGTGTGGAGAGTAGTAGATAATTTGGAAACTACACTGCCTCTGAATAAAATCCCATTCCAAGTATCAATTAGATATTGGAGTGGTAGGCTTCAGAGGAACATTATTCAGTGGGTATGATTTTAATACATTTCATAGTCACATTGTGGATTGTTATAATCAAGCCTGTACATAAATATTTTTGTCCATGTAAGCATTATACAAACAACATGGATATCCTTACATTTTGTAAGTAAAAACACTATTTAGATAGGGGAATAAGAAATACTTCATAGTTTTCTTCTCTTCATCATCAACCTCAGCCAAAACTTTCCCCATAACACAAAACTAACACCCCCTCCACCCCACAGACTCCCCGCTGGCCCAGTACACCTCGGCCCTGAGCGACGTGTCCCTCGTCCGTCTCATCCGGCAGACGGCGCAAGTCTACTCGCACATCCGCTTCGAGCGGCTGCTGCAGCTCGCGGCCACCGACGACCTATTCCGTCTGCAACGCCTGCTGGTGGATTGTGTCAGGCACAATGACATGCAGATTAGGATTGATCATGCTAACAAGTGAGTGGGATACTGTTGTTATTTTAGGGGCAGATTTTTCAATAACATATTAGGTCCTTACATATGAAATTGGCGTTTTCTATAGGAGGAACATAAAGTCGTTTTTTTTTTTAAATGAAATATATTAAATTAATCAAAGTATGTACCATTGCTATGTATGCACTTTTGCCATCTCATAGGTAGTTCATTGATCCCCTTACTAAAAAAACCATCCGGGCGGGAATCAATAAAATCTTTGAAGGCGGTTTGGACTGCCCCATCGGAGTTGAATTTTTTTCCTTGCAAGTAGTTATCCAAATTGCGAAAAAAATGGTAATCTGTTGGAGCAAGGTCCGGAGAGTACGGTGGATGTCTTTGAAGCTCCTCTAATTTGGTAGCCGTCTGTTGTGCAGTGTGTGGTCTAGCGTTGTCCTGAAGCAGCAGTGGCCTAGAGCGATTGACCAGCACCATCATGGTTTGCAGTTGCTGACAATAGATATCTGCCGTAATCGTCTGGCCAGATTAGAAAGCTGTAGTGAACGACACCGGCACTAGTCCACCCAACACTTACAAGCAACTTTTTTTTAGTAAATTTTCGCTTAGGGCAGGATTTGGCTGGTTCGCCAGGGTTCAGCCATTGCGATGAGCGCTTCCGATTATCGTAGAGGATCCACTTTTCATCACAGGTAATGATTCGATTTAAAATTCCTTCATTATTGTGCCGGTTGAGTAACGTAACGCACAGCAGTCGACGCGCGTTTGTCGGTTTGCTTCACTCAATTCATGAGGTACCCACCTTTCAAGCTTTTTCACCTTCCCAATTTGCTTCAAGTGGATTAGAATAGTTTTATCACTAACACCGGAGCCTGCAGCTAACTCGGACGTGGTTTGCGATGGATCCGCTTCCACAATAGCCTTCAATTCTTCATTATCAACTTTGGTCTCCGGCCGTCCACGAGGCTTGTTCTGCAGGCCGAAATTTCCAGAACGAAAACGTTGGAACCAAAAACGCACTGTGTTTTCTTTTGCGACACCGTCACCATACACATCATTAATCCTTCGAGCCGTTTCTGCAGCACTGGTGCCACGGTGGAACTCATACTCGTAAATAACGCGATATTTCAAGTTTTCCATTTTGTAAACAGAGTGACACAAAGAAAAAAACAAAAGAAGAAAAAACAAATGAATTAGGTGGTTTGAAACACAAATGCATGAGTAAATAGCTGTATGAATTTGAATTTGGAATTCCTAACCATAAAGGTAATATTTGAGATCAAAGTGGCCAGTACGACAAAACGCCAATTTCATATGTAAGGACCTAATATAAAGCCGCGCGACTTGCAACAACCGTCTGCTGTCAAACACTGCGTGTCGCGCTGCTCTTTATAGTATAGTAGAAGTAGCAGCGAGTCAGCCAAGCGTTTGTCATGCTGCTTACGCATAACTGGCAACCACAATGTGAAGGCGCTCTAAAATTTATGTCACATCTTGTCTGAGCTACATGCGCTGATCCTCTGTCAAATGCGCCCACTGTGCTCTTAGATCACAATCAAGATTCACATATTCACAATATCCCCTATAAACAACACAAAGTGCACATAGTGTAACGTATGTTTTCCCCAGGTCGGTGCACTTCGGCGTGGAGGCGGGCGGCGGCGAGTGGTGCTCCGCGGCCGACGAGGCGTGCGGCGGCGCCATCCTGCAGGCCACGCCCGCTGAGCAGGTCTGTACCTGTTTGTGACACTGTATGAGTAGAGCTCTCTGTGTGAGGGTACTACCCGATTGATGTAGATAAAAAGGTGGTAGAGAGGCTATTTAAAAACGACATAATACAAACAAAATGTTTATATATCTAATTGTTTCGCTTTTTGAAATCCCCCGTCTGGTAATACTTGACTGGGTTTTTTTAGATATCCTGAAAGTTCTTAAACTGACTTCGAATCCCAAGCCGATCGTAGTAAGGACAATATGTCTATACAGACTGTTAAAAGTAGCATAGTAACCTGAGAACTCGAGGGGCCTAAGGAAGGTGCTCTGGATTTTGTTAGCTCAGTTCATCTCTAAAGCTAAAATGACTCTTTCCTAAAGATTGTTGACGTTCTAAACAAACCAACACCCCCTCCCCAGGTCCGCGAGCAGCTAGTCCGCGCCGCCGAAGTCCTATCCCGAGCAGCCCACACCCTCTTCCCCGCCCGGCAGCGCGCCTCAGCCGAACGCGCGCGCGCCGCCATGCTGGCGCACTACCGCGAGAGCGCCGCCGCCGACCACGCCAGGGTGCTGCAGCGGCACAAGATCATTGAGGAGAGGAAGGAGTATATAGAGAGGCTGAATACGAGAAGGGAGGAGGAGGAGTTGAGGTGAGATATTATATCTATTATTCAAAATAATAATGAACTTATTGGCAAAAGTCGTAAACTTGCGCAGAAGACACAAGATCATCGAGGAGCGGAAGGAGTATATAGAGAGGCTGAATACGAGGAGGGAGGAGGAGGAGCTCAGGTGAGGATTCAGATAGAATATATGCCAAGCAGATGGACCGCGGAAACGCAAAGACGGACCGACTTGAAAGAGAGATAATATATGCCAAGCAGATGGACTTCAAGACTTTGCGTTTCCGCGATCCAGCAAAAGATTATCTGACTTGCGGGGATAATGTGACGTCGGAACAACAGGGAGAGACATTTTGATGCCGGAAATAAATATATTTATTACAGCAGAAGCTAAAGCAGGCGATCAAAGACTGCATTGAACTTGTAAATCATCTGTAGTGATGCGTTGTTGTTATTCTTTTATACTACTCCTTTTCACTTGCTAACTATTATTATCTATTCCAGACGCCAAGAGGAAGCCATGCGTCAACAAGCCGCCGCCGAGGCTCGTCGCCTCGAGGCGGAGAGAGAGGAGAGAGAGAAGAAGAGACACGCGAGCGAGCTGGCCGCCATGCGCGAGCGGCACCTGCGGGAACGTATGGCGCTCATCAGGTGAGTGGCACGGGAGGCACCTGCAGAGAACAGAGAAGCTACTAATGTATCCTGCTACATAAACTATTTTAGTTTTTTATAAGTAGTCATCATCAGCCTATAGCAGTCCACTGCTGGACTCTCTCAAAGCACGCCACTGGATGCGATCTGTAGCTTTCTTATAGTATTATTATGGATTTCATTGGGGTCACAAGTTAACTCTTGAGGGTTGTAAACTGGGAACAATATGCAAGAGCTTATTTAAACTTAAATAATGAAACAGCAGTTGTATTGCACAATATCGGAAGAGACTAGTACCAACAACACAGGGTATCCTACTGTGGGGCTATAATGTGGCAAGTTGCTTGGCGACCCTCCTTGCGGGGTGAAAGAAGTGGCGGGGGCGAGGTAGCACGACATGCTACACACGTAGAAAAGTGTGCCCGGATTAATCTCGCGATAGCTTGTAACTATTTCTGACGTAAGTAAAATTTTATTCTATAAGTGTTCCCGTAAATGTCATATTTAGCTTAAAATTTATAGTTTGACAGCATTCAAATTTGGATGTTTACCTTCAGAATATCTACCAATTTGAATTTATTTATGTAAAAGTGTTTTATTTTATAAATCAATTTCCATGACACTTTCATGTTCACTCTCTGTTTGAACTTGTTCATCGTCGTCGTCATCCTCATCTTCATCATCGTTTTCATTAACTTCAATTATAAATCTAAGACAAAAACCAAAAAAACATTATAAACACTTTGAAGTATAATGTACTAGAGTATGCCAGTCATATTAGTTCAGTGTACACCTATAATATGTTATGTTTAATTTACATTAAATTATAAACAAACAATAACATACCTGTCCAATACATCGTCAAATACTCTATCAGATTTATAATATTCGTCTTAATTTTTTATGACATGGTCGTCACAATTTCTCCACTTTTCAGGCGAATAATTAGAGAAAAGCAACTCAAAGTCTTTTATCTCTTTATCTAAGTTAGAGTCAATCGACGTTCGTTCTTGCGAGCTCGCCTTTCACGTACCGCCACACAAGTTCAATAGGATTTAATTCCGGGTGGTATGGGGGTAGGCGAAGCACCATATGACCATTTTCTTTCAAAATTTCATCAATTTTGTAATTTTTCTCTGTGTTTTGCTCATTAATTACTTTCATTAAATCACATAAATTTTGGTTGCTTTCCTAGTACAAGAACTGACATCTGACGCACTACACTGTCATATGGACTCTTCGTCTTTGTTGTTTACTTTTTCGTATCTGACTGCGCAGTACCAACCTTTAGCCGCGTAGCATGACTGATCCGGTACGCTGTTCTACATGAAGCCCCTATATTGAGACATTATACGATTTGTTGTTTTTAACGTTATTTTGTTGACGAATTGTAGATACCTAATAATAATATAATGATAATATTAAAAAGGCCTCAACACTCATCCTAAGACTAATGGTCTCAGGATCAATGATCTCATGTGGGTCGCACTCAAATTATGACAGACTATATAAGACATGTGGCCGCCTCGGCTGCGCGGCCGAGACTGCCGTAACAATGACATGCAGTGCACGCGTTGCCCTTCCCCGCTACCCTCCCGCTACCCGCTGTCGTCTTGGGTACCTCGTCCCCTCCGCGTCTTTCACCCCGCAAGGAGGGTCGCCAAGCAACTTGCCAATCTATAGTGATAACTATTTCATTTCAGTAGTAAACATTAAGAAGGTCAAATTACCACATTATACCTCAGCACATCACATTCATTCTAACCGTTTATTCCCCCCCACAGCCAGAGCAGCCACGGCAAGAAGGTGCTCCAGAAGCTGGACGAGGAAGACCTGAAGAAGATGGACGCGGAGGCCATCGCGCAGCGCGAGGTGGAGGAGCTCATGAAGGAGAGACGCGAGCTGCAGGCCAGGCTCAAGAGCCAGGAGAAGAAGGTAACGTGATGTGGAATTAGCTAGAAAATTGTTTGTTGTTGGCGTAGTCATTGATTGGTTCATCAGGCGATTTGAACTTAAAGCATTAGTTATTGAAAAGCCAATTTAGGGCCAGTTTCTTATTTAAATACCTACGTCCTACCATCTCTTTCCCAAAGAGCATAAAGCCTCTAGCTTTGGCTTTGCAATTACTTCCTGTCCAAAATCTTCCGTTCCAAGAGGCTGACGGTCTCTCACGCTATGTTTGCCTGTTTTTCTTCACTCAAGACCACGTTTATCCCGAACTTTATAGGCCTTTTATTGGCCTTTTTGTCTACAAACCAAAATGGCTCCCATTCTCACATCACCCATTCCCCAGGTGGACTACCTGGAGCGCGCCAAGCGGCTGGAGGAGATCCCGCTGCTGCAGAAGAGCCTCGAGGAGAAGCAGGTGCACGACAAGGCCTTCTGGGAGCAGCAGGAGCAGGAGCGGATCAAGCAGCTCATTGGTGAGTGTAGAGGAGGCTATAAGGGTCACAGTAGATATAAAGAAGCCTAACGTAAACGAACTTTTTTTTCTTTTGTCAATCGGTGTTAGCGAGCTCGCGAAATCCTGGTTGACAGAAGAAAAAAAGGCGATGCGTTTACGTTACACTTATATGTGCTGTGACCCTTGTATTACTGGCGTTTGTGCCTTTTCCCCACGGGGTTAATGTAACGCATTCCTCGTGTGAATTATGGGAGTTTATTGCCTTTGGTTCTGTCAGTAGTCTATTTCATCTGCCTAGGTAGAATACTTTCATCTAAGCTTTGTAGGTATACCAGCACAATATGAGCGTAGAACCTAAAATTACAGGATTTATGGCGATCACCATGTCATGAATGCACTAAAACACTCTTAAAAAACTCTGCGTGAAAACCCTAAATGTGACGACCTCGTGTGGTTTTTTTTATAAATCTATTTCACCGACACTCACTCTCCCTCCCCCAACAGAGGCCCGAACACGCGACGTGGCCACCTCGGAACGCCTCTCCCGCATGCACCAGTACCGCGACGAGTTCACCTCCCGTCTGGCGGCGGAGCGCGGGGCGTCCCACCAGGCGCGCCTCAAGGCCTTCCAGGAGAAGCTGGCTGTGGAGAGAGAGAAGAGGCTGGCTGAACGCAGGAAGCAGAGAGCAGAGAAACGCAGGCAGGAGGTGAGGATGCGATGCTACGTTTGAAAAATATTTTTTTCAACAAATTCGTTACGCATAACACTATTTGTTAGGTACTACATAGGTTAGGTAAAAGCACGATAAGTAGCTATTGCTGGTTGCAGTCGGTTTTCATTCGTTTTAGAGTTTAGAGCCTTGGTTGTCCACTGACCTGCTAATAAACATCTCAAACAGATAGATCTAGTGAAAACAGTAGACTTTTAACCGTGCGTAGAATCTTGGCGGCACTAGCCACGTAGCCAGACTTTATATAGCCCTGGCTGTCAATATCCTCAACTTCTACCCCTAACTCAACTAAACTCCCATTACCATCACTCATCTAAACTCCCATTACCGTCACTCATCTAAACTCCCATTACCGTCACTCATCTAAACTCCCATTACCGTCACTCATCTAAACTTCCACTTTACTCATTTAACTCTACATCACAGTGGCTGAACGAGAAGCGTCTGGCGGAGGAGCGCGCGGCGGAGGCGGCTCGCGCGGCCAAGGAGGAGCAGGAGCGACGCGACAAGCAGGAGCTGGAGAGGAAGCGCCAGGAGGAGCTGCTGGCGCTGCGGGAGAGGAAGGAGAGGGAGGAGAAGTGAGTACACGAGGCACGGGCGGGAGAGAGAGAGAGAGACAAGCAGGAGCTGGAGAGGAAGCGCCAGGAGGAGCTGCTGGCGCTGCGGGAGAGGAAGGAGAGGGAGGAGAAGTGAGTACACGAGGCACGGGCGGGAGAGAGAGAGAGAGACAAGCAGGAGCTGGAGAGGAAGCGCCAGGAGGAGCTGCTGGCGCTGCGGGAGAGGAAGGAGAGGGAGGAGAAGTGAGTACACGAGGCACGGGCGGGAGAGAGAGAGAGAGAGACAAGCAGGAGCTGGAGAGGAAGCGCCAGGAGGAGCTGCTGGCGCTGCGGGAGAGGGAGGAGAGGGAGGAGAAGTGAGTACACGAGGCACGGGCGGGAGAGAGAGAGAGAGACAAGCAGGAGCTGTAGAGGAAGCGCCAGGAGGAGCTGCTGGCGCTGCGGGAGAGGAAGGAGAGGGAGGAGAAGTGAGTATGATGATGCTGCTGATTTATCACACATTCTGATAAACAGCTGATGAGCTTTCTGAAATCCTTGCATATTGAAGTTGGAGCACACAAAGTATATAATTAGAAGAACTTTGATAGAAGAATACCATTTCTATGGCATAATCATATCATCGGTTTCTCATCTTAACTTTTTTAAATATCAAAACTAACAGTTGTTGTTTATCATCAGGGAGCACATGGAGATGCTGGCGCGCGCGAAGGCCAAGGCCAAGGAGGCGGAGAGCAAGCTGGAGCGCAAGCTGGAGCAGGAGCGAGGAGGCGCTTCTACCTGGCGACGGGTGAGCTATCATTATTGTGTTCTTCTTCGTAGTGTCGGTGACGAAACCTAAAGCTGAACTAGTGTTTGTTGCTATGGTTTAAAGGGTTAACCGGTCAAATAAGTTGTCAATCGCTGACTGGACAGGGTGCCCTACCCCACGATGGCGCATTACTTATAGGCTGCTTCGATCCCCGCCTGATTCTCGGCTCTTGCATGTTATATTTGTGCTATGTGAAATTTTCCAAGCGTGGAGATAAAAAAGCCCATTACCTAGAGGAGGTAGAGCTCCACCGGGCAGAAGTCTTAAAAATGAATGAACTCCATTATTGCTATGGCTTTGGTCAACATTGGCGGCTTTTACAACCATATAATTCTTGGATGCAAACATAAAAAACAATTTAAAATTAAAGACAGCTAAATCGAAACAAAGAATTCATAAAAGTACCTTGCTATCTACAGGGTTATTGGTAAGTAGACCGGATCCTTTCAGGAGGTGATAGAGGAAGGCATTTCCAGTCCAGGGTGTCCACTTTCTGGAAAGTCAGGGATAGTCAGGGAAAAGTCAGGGAAGCTCAAGGTGGTCATGGAAAGTCAGTGAAATTGATGGGCCACCTGGAAAGTCAGGGAAAAATGACTAGTAAAGCATTTTTTTGTAGTTACTTCCTTTAATAGTTATTATTTTTCTCCTTCTATTTTAAACGTAAAATACATAAGTCATAAAATAAAATCTCGTTAGCCAGATTCCAGACTGAGTTCACAGTTTATTAAATAGTAGAATGATGTCCCCGTAATTCAATTTCTTTCAAAAGAGTGTGACTCAGCTTGCCATTCTGAACAACTTTTGTTTTAAGAGTTTTAGGAGTATGTGATGAAAAATAAGCCCCCATATAACGTGACGCGCTGTATCGGCGCTCATTTCATCGATAAATTCTCATACTTTGCGCCGGCAGCGGGACCGCATGCAGACGTGCCTCCACGCGGCACCTAATGTTTTTTTTAAAGCGTCGCGCCCATTCGAAAATATTTGAATTTGGTTTTGTTTTAATTAAATAAATTAAGTACTGAATTTACAAAGCTGAACCCGCTTTATTCGAGTTATTTCGGTTTTGATGGCCCTAAGATTACTATAGACCTAGTTACAAGTTTTATATACAAAATTTAAAAGTTTATTTTATCTACCAGCTTCCAACCTCGCATTTTCTGAAAAAAAATGGGGAGGCGTACTTTTAAAGCACTCTGTTCTAATCCTACCATCAATAAGTGTTCTTTAAATAGTTCTAACTAAGGTATTTTGCAATAATAACCAACAGTGGATCCCGCTTGGGTTTCCAAAATTTAATGACTTTTGTCCAAAGTAAAATGACATTTTGAAAAATAAAAATTATGTAGGTATTTCTCAATTTAGCAAATTCAAAAAATAATTACACGTTATGGCAAAATAAATGTATTTAAACTTTGTTGTACAAAAAAATTAAGTAGGTACGGTGCCCTGCGCCTAAAAGTATACAGGCGGAGTTTTTAAAATAGAAATTTCAAGCTCACATTTTCAAGCATAAACACCACTGCTACACATATCACACACAACACGTCCCCGGATTTATAACAGATGTAGCTGGTCCCTTCATCATCAGGGATCGCTATTTTAAAAACTCCGCCTGTATACTTTTAGGCGCAGGCCACCGTACTTATTAAACTTAATTTATTATTGCTTTCTATACAGCATGTTGCAATAGTGGTAGGTGAACATAGCCGAAACGGGGTCAATCGAAATAACTTTTTTTTAAATAGTAAAACCTGACCTGCAAGTTTTTATGGACTTGCAAATTTTTTTTTTTCAATTTTATGTTTTTGAAAATGATCTGTCTGAGTCACTCTTGTCTCTTTCGGCATGATATACACTTTTTACAGCCCCTTGTATAAATATTTTACGCAGTCGAAGTTTTTTAATAAGTTTGAAGCAAATGAACGAAAACTCTCAAATCAAGCTTTAGTTTATTTTGATCTCTGGTCAGGGAAAATTTCTGAAATGGTCAGGGAAAAGTCAGGGAATTTTTTGGAGCATTCTGAGTGGACACCCTGCAGTCGATTGAACCCAATAATACATTATCCTAAACTTAACCATTTCTAAGATATTTCATATTTAAGGTTTTTTTTAATTTTTTGCCAAAATTTTATGCTTAAAACCGAAAATAAAAAAAACTAGCCACATTTCAATAATTTTTTTGGTTGTTTTGCATAAGTAACACCTTAATAAACTAATTAAAATAATCAAATGCTCATTATTCGACTTAAATTAGACATAATACCTCAAAATAGTTAAACATTTTGAAAAAATATTCAAAACGCAAAAACAAATAAATTAAATTAAAAAAGATTTTCATATGACATTTTTTTGTGCACTTCAGATTAAAAACATGGTCAACTAATAAGCTTTCAAACAAGATGATTCAATACCAAATCGATTAAGATATCACCAAGATATGGCCAAAACAACCAGAGAAAGCGGAGAAAACTGAGCAGGGGTTTCCATACTAAAGTTAACAGGACTAAAAACAATCACACTTTTTACCTTTAAATTGGGCTAATTTTGTTAGTTTTCCTGTTGAATTTTGTCCGTCTGTGCTGGTTGTTTTGGCCATATCTTGGTGATACCTTAATCGATTTGGTATTGAATTATCTTGTTTGAAAGCTTATTAGTTGACCATGTTTTTAAGCTGAAGTGCACAAAAAAATGTCATATGAAAATCTTTTTTAATTTAATTTATTTGTTTTTGCGTTTTGATTATTTTTTCAAAATGTTTAACCATTTTGAGGTATTATGTCTAATTTAAGTCGAATAGTGCACATTTTATTATTTTAATTAGTTTATTAAGGTGTTACTTATGCAAAACAACCAAAAAAAAAATTGAAATGTGGCTAGTTTTTTTTATTTTAGGTTTTAAGCATAAAATTTTGGCAAAAAATTAAAAAAACCTTAAATATTAAATATCTCAAAAATGGTTAAGTTTAGGATAATGCATTATTGGGTTCAATCGACTGGAAATGCCTTCCTCTATCACCTCCTGAAAGGATCCGGTCTACTTACCAATAACCCTGTATATGTCCCACTCTCTATAATAACACATGTCTCCCCCAGGGTGAAGCTCCCCCGGCGCGCGCGGCCCCCGAGCGCGAGGAGCGGGAGAGCGGCTGGCGCAGCGCGCCCAAGGACGACGCCAAGAAACCAGAGCCGTGGAGACCAGGTCAGTTCCACCACACTACACATTCACATTGAAGAACAGTCGATGACCACATACGGTCAGCTGCATAAGTAGCTTTATATATTGCTCCTTATTGTCAAACTAGCTACATCACAAACTGACAATATTTGAATAGGCAGTTTGTGTGTTTATGTACAGCTACTTATGCACCTGACTGTACATGGCAATCCGGCTCGAAGGATCAGTGTCTAATGGCGTTAACTGAATACACTGGAGTGAATATGAGAAAGTAATTAAATAATACGCACACGGATTAACCCATTCAGAAGCAAAAAGTACACAGTTCATTTCGGGATAAATAGTGGCCTACGTTACTCTACAAACTTGACAATAAGTCATTCCATGAGAAATTTGACCTCATAACTTCCTCCGAAATAAATCCCACTTGCGACCGCGCACAGGTGGCAGGTGGTAGGCCTCGGAGGTACATTATATTCTGATTTAACGCGACAGGATTTGTCTACTAAAATTCTGTGTTAATTTAAATCTGTACAATCTATTTCTTTGTTCCCCATAGGTAAGGTATGACTTAAATAAGTCGAATAAATCTATTCTGTCGCCATATAGATGGCTTCATTTTTATATTTAACCCCCGACAGAAACGACATTACATAACAGCATAACATTATGCACACCATATTGCGATTAATAATGTTGACATCTATCTTTTAGCCCGCATGCGCGAAGGCGCGGACCGCCCACGTTCACCCGACCGCCGCGCCGCGCCGCGCTCGCCCGACCGACGTGGACCCCCCGCCAGGTCGCCTGACCGCAGGCCGCCGGCCAGGTCCCCGGACCGCCGCCCCGCCGCCCGCTCGCCCGACCGCCGCGCGCCCGCCAGGTCGCCTGATAGGAGAGGACCGCCGAGGTCGCCCGACCGTAGGGGACCACCTAGAGATGACAGGTAACTAGCTGTTGCTGGACCTATCTTCCACTTGAAATGTTTTCCCGTTGTAATTCCAGGGTGTTAGCTTTCTGCATACCAAATTTCATAAAAAATCTGTTTAGTAATTTTTACACTGTAATATTAGTATGTTAAAGAAGTCACATCTGTGGTATAAGAGCGTTCCATATAATTTTGTAACATTTTAATATGCAACTTCAACTTTAAGTGCCTTATTTATGTCTCTAAGAGATGCAATAATTTTCAATTTGGAACCCTAATTTAGTGTCGCTGTACAAATATTAGTTTCATAATGTTGTTTGTTGTCCTGCAGACGCGACGACCGCGGGCCGCGCGACGACCGCCCGCGCGACGACGGCGTGTGGCGCCGCAACACCGACTGGGAGCGAGACAGGTAACACACACTCATACACTTCAACAGCTAGAGTGCTTCAGTCACCCACAGCAGAACTAAGAGAATAATAATTATTATAAGGATTTAATGCTCATGTAGGCAGCAGAGATAAATCTCGGTGAGCCGGGCATTTCAGTGAGTTGAAGTATCTTCGTCTTTTTACGTCCAGGGCACGATGTGCAATCATTGACTGCTAATCTGACTGGCGAATCCTTTCGCCCCAGTGACAAATGTAGCTCTTATGTTTGTCGCCGACACTATAAACGCTAGTCATGTATGTGTTCCCTCGTCATTAACCCAATGTTTCCACTCCAGGGCTCCAGCCGCGTACGGCGGTCGCTCCAGTGGCCCGGCTGATGGAGGCAGCTGGCGCCGCGCCGCCGGGGCCGCCGAGCCGCCGCCACCAGCCGTGAGTATACTCACTTTTTAACCGACTTCAAAAAAGGAGGAGGTTCTCAATTCATCGGTATCTTTCTTTTATGTATGTTCACCTATTACTCCACCGTTTATGGACCGATTTTGAAAATTCTTTTTTTATGTATTGGGTTGAGCTCCAAGATGGTCCCATTTTTTTATCAGGATTTTTTATCCCTATAAATCTGTACTTCAGAGATTACTGTGTACCTAAGTGTATAAGTCCACTTTATTTTACAATACACTTTATTTGAACCAAGAACAAAAATTACAAAAAACAAAACTTAAAAATAAAACAGTACATAAAGGCGGCATTATTGCCTTATTTTAGTCTCTTTTTTTACACTTATGATAGAGCTTATTCACCCGATCCCAATAGATTAAAACATTTTTTCTTAAAACGTCTCCCTCTGAATTTTGGTATTTTGAACATAAGACGTAGAAAGGATTATCATCAAACAGGCAATATCTATGTGAAATCAAACTTGTTGTCTACAGAGAAAAAAAACACAGTCGTGTATAAAATAAAGTATTCCTTGTCCTCTGAATAAAATCCCATTTCAAGTATCAACTAGGTACTGGAGTGGTAGGCCTCAGAGGAACAGCATCTTGTGGGCACAGATACACGGGTGCACGACTGTTTGTGTCATCATTGTTATTTTCCCTGCACAAAAGATCATTTATCAGCTTTCATGAAACTAAAGCCAACTTCTTAAAACGTGAACCCCATGCATCTTCGTCTCATCCTATAGCAAAAATATCCCAAATTATTCACACCATCATTGATTCATTCATCGGTTGTTACTTGTCGGTGTAAGACGCATCAATCCTAACACCCACCTACCCTCTAAATAAATAATTATGGCGAAGTGTGATATTTGTAATAAAATTGTAACTAAAAAGACCCCTGGCCTAGAGTGTAACAAATGTGAAAAACTAGTGCACTTTAACCCACAATGTAGTGGTCTAACCAACAAGCAAATAACTGCCCTTCGTGCCGCTGAGAACCTGGAGTGGACCTGTCAAGAATGCTGCAACTCATCAACAAAACGCAGGTCAATCGTTGTGCCGGATGATGAGGAAGAAGAGGAAAATGAGGCCCTGCAGAACTCATCCATTGATGTCAAGCAACTCCTAAAGGACATCTCCAAAGAAGTCGAACGAGCTATAAAGAAGGAGCTCCGGGAGGTAAATACTGCAATTCAATACTGTTCTGATAAAATAGACGAGTTTACAGAATGTATGGAATCGTTCAAAATTCGTGTGAAAGAGCTAGAAAAAACTACTACAACAATGAAAAATACAAATGCACACCTGCAACTCAAAGTTGGAGCTATGGAACAGCGCATACAAGAATTAGAACAGATTCAGTTATCGAGTTGTATTGAAATTGCTAACATACCCAGCACCCTAAAAAAAGAAAATACGCAAAATATTATACTTAATATTGCCAAGAAGCTAGACAAAAACCCCCAAGATGTCAAAATAATCAGAAACGTCTCCATTCACGAAACCCGTGGCGGTTACATCCAACTAGAAATGAAGGAAGAAGACACAAAGGAAGGATGGATAGCAGCCGCGAGGGAGAAGAAACCTTCTGCTTCGGACCTGTCCACTGTGGTCACTGGAGAAGACGGCCGAAACAAGATCTACATCCGTGAAGCTCTGACGTACTACAATAAAACGTTACTCTGGACCGCTAAACAGGAGCTGCAGGCTACACACCAATTCGTATGGTATAAGAAAGGCAAAATACTAGCTCGGAACAACATCAGTAATAAAGTATCCAATATTAGATCTATGGAAGATATAAAAAAACTAACAAATAGCTCTTCTTAAATCATAATACTCGTATTATTATACTATACCTATTATATGTACTAATTTAACAGAGATATCCAATGGCGGTTGTCAATAACTCAATCACAGAAGTATTTAATTGTCCTAACACCAATACTTTTCTTCACCATAATCTATCAAAAAACAAAGATAATTTAACTTGTATGCACATAAACATACGATCATTAATAAAAAACTTCGCAAAGTTAGAACAATGTTTGTCTAACTGTAAACAACTAATAGATATAATTGTACTAACTGAAGTCGGAATATCAAATTGTATTAGCTCGTTTTATTCACTAGAAGGTTATACGATGCAAACTAACCTGCGTGCAAATAGAAAGGGAGGTGGTATAATCGTCTATGTAAAAAATAAACACAAATTCAACTTAATTACCATCACTTTGTTACACGCAGAAAGCTTGTTTCTAAAAATAACCACTTCATCCAACTATTGTTTATACCTTTGCGCACTTTATAGACCACCTAAACTAAGTAAACACTTATTTATACAGGAAATTAAAAAAACTTTGCAGCACCTAGCTAACTCGTCTGATATATGTTTTCTAGGGGACATAAACATTGATCTGAAAACTAATAACTCAATAAGGGACCAGTATCTAAACATGATGTCGGCGAGTGGGCTCGAGTGCGGGATAACTGATTACACTAGGATCGAAATGAGGAAGAACAAAGTTACAAAAAGTTGTATAGACCATATTTTTATCAGATCACGCACACGAGTTACCACCACGGCGGCATTAGGAACCGTACTGGCTGATCATCGCATGACGATATTTACTTGCTCCGGGCAATCGACTGTACAGGTGTTCCAATATACAAAACCATTATCGATAGCAAAAAAATGATCCAGTATCTTCATAAAATCGAATGGGATACAACAAATAGTATGAACTGTCCAAATGAAATATATAATTATATAACAGATAATTTTACCAACTGCTATAATTCATCTAAAAAAACAATCAAAGTACCAAACTCAAAGAGAGGACATGAACCATGGGTCACATTAAAAATAGTTAATTCTTGTAAAAAAAGGGACGAAACCTTTATAAAATGGAAAAAAGATTGCAATAATTTATCTCTTAGACTAGAATATAATAAAATAAGAAATAATGTGAATAAAATCATAGATAAAGCTAAAAATGAATATTATAAAAATGAAATTAAAACTAATAATAACAATCCAAAAAAAATGTGGGAAATATTAAACAGGATATCCGGTAAAATCATGACATCCATTGATGAAACAATACAAAAAGCATTTCATGACCAATCTGAGCAAGTAATAGCAGATAGTTTTGCTAAATTTTTCGATGAGAATGTAAAAACAATTGTGCCAAACTGCAACGTACCCCTTATCAATAAAGATAAATATGTAAGACCAGCAAATGTATCAATATACTTTAAAAAGGCATTTAAATCTGACATCCAGAAAATCATAAGAACCCTCAGCATAAAGAAAGCACCAGGAGTTGATGGCATTCGAAAAAAATAAGTGATAAAATATCCTCGGCTATAGCAAGATAGTGTAGTGTAAAAGAGGGCATTTACCCAAAAATGCTTAAATCGGGTGTAGTGAGGCCTATACATAAAAAAGGTTCCCTCAAACAGCTCGATAAATATAGACCAATTACTATTTTACCAATAATCGATAAAATAGTCGAAAAATTTATATGTCGCCAAATACACGAGTTCTTCCGGAAAAATCAGATACTTACAACTAACCAGTATGGATTCCAAGAAAATAAAAGCACTACTTTGCTTCTATCAAAATTCACCGATAAGATTAATACATTGTTGAACGAAAAGAAACACATATTTGTTGTATTCATTGACTACAGTAAAGCATTCGACACCCTGCAACATGACATCCTAATAGAAAAGCTACATGATAATGGCATAAGGGGTAACTTGCTAGACTGGTGTAGAAACTACCTACAAGAAAGGAGCTTTTCTGTCAAAATAGGCAGACAATTTAGTGACAAGATACCAGCTACGGTTGGCACTGCACAGGGTTCTGTGTTAGGCCCGTTGCACTATCTCACTTACGTTAATGATATGACTAACATGGTAGATGATTGCGAAGTGTATTTGTTTGCGGATGACACTTGCCTTGTATCGTCCGACGTAAATGCTGACGCTGCTATGCATAAACTTCAAAACGATTTCACAAAAATATGCAAATGGTCACATGATGCGGGGCTCGTACTCAACGCCGATAAAACTAACCTTTTACATATCCACTCTTGTCACAATAACTCGGGAAAGGCACATACTGGACTACTAGCTCACACCCAACACTGTCTACACAGCGCCCACGTAACTTGCGATTGTCCAACAATCAAAGAAACTGATAAGCAAGTCTATCTGGGTCTTACTATAGACAATCGTTTTAACTGGGATCCCCATATTGAAAACATATGCACAAAGTTACGCGCATTACTGGCAAAACTATACTTAATTAAGAATAAGGTACACTTTCCGGTCCTCTTACAAGTATATAAATCATTAGCAGAATCGATTATAACATATGGATTAAGCAGCTATGGCCGAACATATGTAACTTACTTAGATAAAATACATGCATTACAGTTGCGTATGCTTAAATTAATAGTGCCTATAAACATCAAAGAAAAATATAGTAATAACCCCATTTCATTATTCAAATACTGCAAAACCTTACCAATCCACCTTCAAGTGAAATACATGCTCCTTAAGGAACAATTCTTCCGTACTGACATTCAATCACAAACAGACCACAAAATTAAAACAAGAAAGATTACCAATAAAAAACTAAATATTCCAAAAGAAAAAAATTTATACGGCCGGAGAACGTCGGAATACTTAATCCCAAAATTAATCAATAACCTTCCTATAGACCTCCGGGACTCATTAAATATAAAAAATATAAAATACAAGCTGAAATCATATCTTCTAAGCACACTTTTATTATTCCCTAGATACGAATCAACTTTCCAAATTTACATAACATACCTACATATACTACTTATATATATATTTTTTACAGAATAGATAAATAGGTTTTTATTTTCAACAAGTTATACCTACTACACTACCTCTAAAATATGTTCACATTCACACCCTGTAGATCTAACACACAAATATTGTTTACGCTTATCGCTATACCTACACCCAGTGTACCGTAATTAATACCTGTTTTTTACAAGAAGCGGTGAAGTTGTTGTGAAGCATTATTTTATTTGTTTGTTCATGTTAAAATTTCATTACATTATCAACTCAAGAATGTTTTCTAATAATACCCTACTATGTTTTTGGAACTAATTTATAAGTAACACCAATGTAATCTGATGTGCAGATAAACTTTTACTAGGTTTAAGTCACATTATTTAATAGAACAATAATGTAAACTATTAAATAAATAAATAAATAAATAAATAAAAATATGCAAATGACGCGAGAGAGTGTTTGGTTTTTCTAAGCGAGACTTAACACTTTCCTCAATCTGCATCCTAAATATATTTGACAAAGAACTACAAATTAGCATTCTTTACTTTCTTACAATTTTCCTTTTCACGTCACTCAGTATTGCATCAGTGAACGAGGATACAAGCATAATATTTGTAGACTGACTCAAGTCCGTCGGGGTCTCCTGGGAAAGAGCCCAGGACAGAATCGTCTGGAGGATAACTGTGGAGGCCCTATGCTCTTCGTGGAGTCAGAAGAATAACAATGATAATCATGTTATAATAATTGTACAATTTCCTTATCAAATAAACCAATAATGTCATTACACAGGAGCGTTCATCCGCCTGGCGTCCCAAGGAGGGCGCCGCGCCGCGCGAGCGCGAGGGAGGGTTCCGCGACCGCGAGCGCTACCCGCCGCGCGACGGACCACGCGACGGACCCCGTGATGGACCACGCGATGGACCACGTGATGGACCGCGCGACCGTGACGGACCTAGAGACCGGGACGGACCAAGAGATGCACCCAGGAGGGACGATAGGGACGGACCTAGGAGGGATGATCGGTGAGGTTTTATTTTGTTTTGTATTAGGTTAGGTTAGTTCTCGATATAGGTTAGCAATGTATTGAAGGTGAACTACAAGCCAATGTGCCTTTAGTGCTATTTATAAGCATAAGTTTTGGAACCTCAAAATTTTAATAGTTTAGTTTCCTCCCAATTCCCAACCCGAACTGATGATCTTCACAATAGGACAGCGTTTATAGAGTCCTATATCCATAAGTGGGCTTGCACAAGCTGCAATAGTCAGAGCTAGTAGAGTAGCACTAACACGTGACGTTGCACGGACAGGGAGCGAGCGCGCCGCGACCCCTGGCGACGCTACGATGGGTATTTACACTGTTTATTGTAGTAGGATAGACTCTACTAAAATATTTAAAATGTCTGTTGAGATGTAAAAAAAATAAGAAAGCAGTAGTATATTGACTTTACAAGAATATAATTATGTAGGATGTTTATTTTATTTATTTATTTTTGATGTTAGTTGAGGTAGCTTGGAATAGTTAGAGGGAGAATAAAAGTGTAGCATAATGTAGTTGTGTAGATTTGGTAATCAGATACAGAGCGTATTTGTAGGGTCCATCATCAGCAGCTACTGCTGGGTAGAGCAGCAGGGTAGCTGAAATGTGTAAATTGAATTGTATGTAATTTCAGAATGTATCAAGTGATATGTATCGTTTATAGCAAAATTTAGAGAACATAACAGTTGACTCGCTCTTCTCAGATATACATATACCATTCATTTAAGTTTTCCTCCGAAATAAATCCCACTTGCGACCGCGCACAGGTGGCAGGTGGTAGGCCTCGGAGGTACATCATATTCTGATTTGACGCGAGAGGATTTGTCTATTAGAATTCTGTGTTAATTTTAAGTCAGTACAAATACAACAACAACAATAGACGCAATTTATGTCGCTTGAGGATCGAATGTTCAAGATAGAAATCGATAAAAACCATTTATCATCATCAGTCAACTACTACGGAACAATTAGAAATAAAAGATACAAGTTATTATAGTAATATTAACTGATACAATCTTATTGCAGTGGAGAAGCTCCACGCCGCGACGACCGCGACCGCCGGCCGCCGCCCGCGCGCCGCTCCGAGGAGAAACGTGAGTACCACACGATCATCTATCACTTTATCTACGTAGATAAACGTCTATATCATCGGGACGTGCTGTATACGAGTTAAATAAAGGATGGCGGACAGCCAGCAGATGTTTATATCAGTGAAAAATTTCGTAATTGTAATCATTTTTTTCACATTTTTTTCCTCCGAATTAAATCCCATTTGCAGTCACACAAAGACTGCCACATGGTAGGCCTCGGAGGTACATGATGGTCTGATGTGACGCGACAGGTTTTGTATTTTATAAATCTGTGTTAATTTTCATCAGTACATATTTAGTCAATACAGCGATCCCTATTCTTAGTTTAGATGCAATCGGTTCGCTTGAGTTTTTCCCCTGAAATAGGGTAAAGTCGTGTTCACAAGAACACAACTACTTTTCACAGTAGCCGACCTCACATTTGTTCACATAATTTTTGTATTGAAAGTCTATTAGCATACCGCTAACGATTCTTTATCATCCGCAGCGCGCCCGGCCGCTGATGCTGACGACGGCGAGTGGAAGCCCGTCACCCGCCGCTAGCCGCCCCCGCCCCGCGCCGCCCCCGCACACCCCCCTCCCTGCACCCCCCACCACCGCGGCCGCCGGGTGACCAGTGATACCAACAACAATTACTTCACGAGTCGCTCCAGTGGGCCGATTCTCGATCGATCATTTCGTTTGACATCTGTCAAAAGTCGTGTTCAACATAGAGTTAAGTACATTTTTAGTAGTAGAGTGTTCAATGGTACGTCTCGTATCGGACACTCGAAGTTTCATACATGTTTTATGAAATTTCACTACTCTTGAAGATACCGAGTTATCTGCGATTTAAATCTATGATAAAGATAGATATTGCATTGGTATCAGATTTGTTGAACACGGCTAATGGCTGAAAACATTTTTGAGACATTTATACTGTGTGTCGATTGAGAATAAGAATTACATAGTGCTGGCACTGTCCTGTCCATTACATTGCATCCACTAAACTCATGCGTTTACTCATTACTATAAAAAACACCATAATAACATTACACTGTGTAAGTATTACATTATGTACTAACAGTCTTGCGGCGACGAAGCTGAATCTAGATATTTGGACCCAAAGAGTGCATTTTTACCTTATAACAAAAATATACTTGACGTATTACGCTGCACTGTCCATATATCTTCATTAATCTTTGTCGTTGAATCATAATTTATGATATGTTTTGATATTATTAAAGGTTTCCGTGGAAAATTAAGGGTATTGAACAGCATTGTAATAACACTAAATTCAAATTTACGAGGCATCGCAAATGGTGGTTTGGTAATCATTTAATGTTTGCATTTAAATTGTCTACATACATTCTGTTCACGCCCCTTTTCACGTAAGGTACATTGGGAACTGCCATTTATTACATGGGCTTGTATTATGTATTTCAACTACGCATACAGTTATGATTTTAGGCGAATGGTATCTATTGTCTATCGTTACACATTCTTCGATTGGTAAAATAATCGTATTTATTAATCAACCTTTATTAGGCTACATTCTAAGAAAAATAAGGTCACACTTCCTTCAAAACCCGCTTGCCTTCGTCATAAAGTGTATGCCTATTTGAAATACGGTGTAGTTAGTATATCATTGAAATCTGTGTATTCTATGTAATCTTAAATAAATGATTCAGTAAAAATATATATATGTTTTTTTATTTATTTCATCTTAGTTTAGTTTGAGGACTTTTAAATAATTAGAGCTTTAAATGACAATGGGCAGATTGGGACCACCCTCCAATAGCATTAAGACTAACATCGTTGGATAGATCTTGTCAATAGGAATAACTTTTTCTATGACAGCTTTGTTGTCACAGTTGTCCGTTCAGAGATATATGACTTATAAGTTCCGATACTCGTCAGTTCATCTTACTGCTATTGGAGGCTGGACCACCCTCCAATAGCAGTAAGACTAACGTCGTTGGATAGGTCTTGTCAATAGGAATGACTTTTGCTTTGACAGCTTTGTTGTCACAGTTGTCCGTTCAGAGATATATGACATATAAGTTCCGATAGGGGGTTAATTAAATATTTTCTTGGGAAGAAAAATAATAGCACTGGTGATTCTTATTTATTATTATAATTACACTATCTACACTATACATAAATAAATAAAACTGACGATAAAAAACAAAAAGGGCAGCGGTGGAGGTGTATTCTGCCTCCAATAGCAGTAAGATGAACTGACGAGTATCGGAACTTATATGTCATATATCTCTGAACGGACAACTGTGACAACAAAGCTGTCAAAGCAAAAGTTATTCCTATTGACAAGACCTATCCAACGACGTTAGTCTTACTGCTATTGGAGGGTGGTCCAGCCTTTAATAGCAGTAAGATGAACTGACGAGTATCGGAACTTATATAAGTCATATATCTCTGAACGGACAACTGTGACAACAAAGCTGTCAAAGCAAAAGTTATTCCTATTGACAAGACCTATCCAACGACGTTAGTCTTACTGCTATTGGAGGGTGGTCCCAGCTCCCATATATTTTTGCCCATCCTCTTTAATGCGACTATCAATATAAAATTTTGCAACGACTTAAAGGGGTTTGCATTTTATCAGTGAACGAAACAGCATAAAATATGTGTTACCCTACCGTGAACAATACGAAGGCCTTGTAATGTTATAAACAAACCATTTTCGTATTATTAAGGAATCCTGAATCAAGGTCCGTGTAAATTTAGTACATTAACCTTCCATAGGGGGTTCACTGGTAACATTCCACCCCGTATAAACAAAAGAGAAAGAAACAAGTTTAGTAAATAGTAAGTGTTGGCTGGTCCCCGTGTGTAGCCACAACAACGGCTCGACAACAAAGCGTGCTAAAATCGCGGCCAAGCGAGAAAGTTGTGTTTTTTACTCGAACCCGCCGCCGCCAGTCGCCGCCCGATCCCCTCCGCGGCGCCACGCGCGCTCGCTCCTACACAACTACAATTTAATACATAAACATTACGTGTTATCGATATTTAAAAAGTAAGGAAAAAACTAAAACTTCCGCCCCAAGAGAAATCTTTGGATTGTTTGTGAACGTGACTTTTTTTGTTGGCTGTTTTACTGGCTGGTCCTGAAACAAGGAGGCGCTGTGAAAAATGAACGTAAGTTTTTTTTTTATTACCGGCCAGCTTGCCCCAAGGCTGTCGCGCGAACACGATAGTCGATCATTTGAAATTGGAATATTTGAACGTTAGAAAGTATTTTGCATGCATAGCAATAACAACTTTTTCTAACACCCAAGTGCAATTAAACTTGTTTGGAGAAGTTTAAGGTTGTTGATCTTTAGAACAAGGTCAAAATAGAAATAGAGCTATAAAGTTGTATATTAATATTAACTAATATTCTTTATGAACACGTTATTTTTAAGGTAAACAATATTCATAAAATGTCGCTCCAGTTAACTTAATTTGTAGTTTCAAGTTGAGCAATATGAGCGCATTAACGAGTGCTTAAGTACCTAATGAGCGAGGAGGCGCTAATTAAACATATTTAATGTTAAACCTAAGTAGGTATGTTTAGAAAATTGCTCAAACACTTTATAATTATAGAGTTGGAGATTTTTATAGAGGTTTTTACCCGACTACGGCGAAGCAAAAAGGAGGGCTATGATTTTGACCGGTAAATTTAAACTAACTGAGTCCTTTAGTATGTACCTACTTATACAAGAATTATATAAGATCCCAATTATATTAAAACTGTAAGTATAGTTTTAATTTAGTAATTCGCCTATGTCTATTGCTAAGACGGCCGGGAGGCGCAGTGGTTAACGACAATGCTGTGACCAGAGTGCCGGGTTAGATTCCCGGCCGACACAGACATAATTAAGTATAACTTACATGTTCTAACATCAATATTTACACTGGGTTATGTTGTGTCCAAAGGATGCATGGCTATTGGCTTGCCCTCTAGGTATAGGTACTCGCACATACAGCACTGACGCAAAGTGAGTGCAGCAATGAGCCTCTGCCTACCTCGCAAGGGAGCACAGCACAGTATATCAAGTAAAAATACATAGCAACACGCATGTTTTCGTGTGTGCACTTATTCCAAAAAGGAATTTATTCCAGCCACCCTTTGGGTGGCAGCACAGCGGCTAACGCGTCGCTCATCAAGAGTGAGCGCGGGATCATCTCGTATACCTGTTTACCTGCTACTTCTACCTTGGCACCGCTAATTTAATGTTAATTCAATTTAAATCGCATCGCATATACATGTCTCAATTATTTCACAGGAAAGATTTAGCAGATAATATAGGTATGTATTTCGTATAGCCGTAAAATATGCTCTAACATTTTTTACAACCCACAACAATAGTCAATTCTCACGAAACACAAAATAGTTTCGAAAATCCAACGTGCTTATCGCTAATATTGACATTGACTTGTCTCAGATATGAAACTATAGCTAAGTAATTCCGTCCAATCCCTAGGTTTCTAAACGTGAGGCGAGATATGTATAATTTTCTACCACTGGCCCAGTTTTCTATGCGATTTCTCAGCGCAGCTTAGCACAGTAATAGCCTCCATTGTTGAACGAGGTGCCAGGTCTTTCTGTGAGCTTGTTAGAGGAGAAAAGTTAAGCTTCTTATTTCATTTTTTATTTGTTGAGTAATTAATTAGATAAGTACTTACTTACCTAATTAATCGTGGGTGTGAAAAATATTATCTTAGTTCTACTATATCCTAATCAATCTGCCTGTTTGAGTTTTTGGCAAGTCCACTTCCTGCTTTACTTGAGATTGAGACATTAATATGCTTTTAAATAATAAACTAAGTTTACACCTTATTCGCGGTATGAAACCGCAGCATGGGTCACCAGCCCTGACTCATTTTCCCTGAGTCACTGTTCCAATAAATACTCGATTACGAACAACTGAGTTCCCTAATATTTATAAGCACTTCCTTAGTTTGGTCATGTTTGGTATTAATAATAAAATAAGTAATACATAATATTCACTAATCTGAACATAATTCTTATAAGTTAGTAATAAGGTAACGTGTTAGTATTAGGGCATGCAATACCGCAATACCGGTATTGCGTAATACCGGGATCCCGGACAAAATCCACGCTTTTTTCAATACCGGTATTGAAAGTCGGACATTTTTTAGGCTATAAATCAAGCGATTAAGATATAGTTAGCCTTGTGCTCCTATATACTATGAAAGTGCACTTGATTTCAACCGTTACATGCGGTTTTTGGCCTTTTGAAACCTACTTGTGGTCCATGCGTTCTAAAATTTTAACTCTAATAATTCTCGTAAAAAATATAACATAATACAGGGTTTGATTGCTTTTTCTTGTTGTATTTTGCCCGATACGACCTTTAAACAAAATATATGCCATTTATAACAAGGAAGTCTAATACCGGGATCCCGGTATTGAAAATATTACCGGTATTGCATGCCCTAGTTAGTATTGGACTACCTAGGTTACCAATATTAGTTTTTTTTTCAGCACATACAATCCTTAGTAAGCTGTTAAATAATAGTTAGACTTCATTAAACCAATTACCTATGAATTCTACAAAAAAACTTCTAAAATAAACCAAGTTAGGAAGTGAATTTTTCATGCTTCAGCACACTCGACTAGCAACTGCAGACTTCATTCTGGCTCAAAGTAGGTTGGTTTAATGCAACGAAAATTAATAAATAACTAGTTATACGTGTGGTTTTGCACTGTGATACATGTGTGTCGTTAATTTGTTTTTTAATGCTTTATTAATCAAATTCAACATTTGTCACATAGTTTGCAAAGCACTATCATTGATTGGCACGCTATTCCAATGTAAAAGAAAATGATATCGTTTACTTTTAACAATAATTGTTTACCAGCAGTCTGATGATGATCAGTAACAACTATAACTAATATAGCCGACCATAGATTAACATAATACGAACTCGTTAATTAGTATATTGTTAATCTAGAGTCGGATATGTAGCTTAAAGTTTACACAAATAAAAAAAGTCCACTTGCACTCGCTGTTCTGAGTAACTTATTGCCAGTTTGACTAGTTTTTTTTGTCACAACATCCGCTCAGCAGCAACCCATTGTGAAACCGGTAGGAGATCAACTACGGAACGTCTCTCCTATGACGAAGCTCCGACTATTTGAAAATTAAGTTATACACTGCATCTAGTTATCTACACAGAGCTTTTTAAGCTACAACGTAACTAAAAAACATAGGTATTACCTAGTTAGGTAGGTACTTACATATAATTAAAAAAAAATATTGTTATCACTTGATATGGCATTAAAATGAGTGCAGCACTCACCTTCTGCTAGTATAAGGGGCTTACATAGTAAAATTTGATTAAAAAAAATATATGACCTATCAATAGTGTACAACTTATTGTATATTTCTTAGTTTTTAGAGTAAGCATTTTGCTTTCTTAGTTCATAACTAGGTAGGTACTAAAAGTATACTACGTTATGTGCTAGCTCTTACCCAACAGACCACTACCTAGCTATAAGTAGCTTCTGTTCATATTCGTGTACTTACTTAACTACCTTGACATTTCATTGCCCCATAGTATCACTGCACTGAATCTTAATGTTTCAAACTATTTGCTTAACTACCTACCTAACTGTACAAAGCCAACCGTTTTTATTTATTTAAGCAATTACCTATTTTCGTAGGGGTGTTGCACCAACCACGACTCAATGCTCGTATTTATCTATCTATCTATCTATTTAACGTAGGCCCCGATTGCATGAATAAGTTATCTTGTCAATGTTAAGCTACTTATATAGCTGCAAGCTATGTATGTATATAGACCCTGCTGATTAGTCCAACAATACAATAGATACATCTAAAAATGTATGCACACATCAATCAATACCAGGCTTATAGTAACTGACCATAACTTTCCCGTACCTAACAGTCTAGCAAGCTAAAATCCTCATTGTTAATGTCAACCAATCTAGTTCTGGTGATCACCTGGTCACGACATTTTTATGTCTTGAGCTGATTAGTGAGGCAACCGCCATCCTTCTACAGCTGTATCGTGACTGAACGCGATGTCAGTCGGTTCGCCAGCGCTTAGGTACAAAAGTTGCATTGCATGCGGCAAATTTATTCGGAGAACCATTTAAGTCTTTATAGAGAAAGCCATGTTGTAACAAAAGAATGGTGGGTACCTCGGGATAGGAGAGCCGTTGGAAAAGTGTAGCTTATTTTGTCATCATAACATAACAAATAAGATTTTAGGTACTTAAGTATACATAGTTTCGAAGACATGGCAAGTACCTAGTCCGTAACGTTTTCCGAATGTCACTCGGGAAGGCCTCTTTTGTGGATAGCTGACCCTCTTATATTATAGTCTCCAATACTTCCAACCCCTTAATCATGATAATATATTCACACTGAATTAAATAATATCTTATAATGTACTTGTAAGAGTTGTAAGTACAACTTACATGTACCCACCTATCAATAGCACAGAATAATAACTACATAGTAGGTACCACCAATAGTTAAGTAATTTGTTTCGACATCTAAAGGAACAACCTGTGAACTAAATAATCAAGTAGGTACATAACAATGGCCTGACACCACATGGTAGTTCCCATACAAATGTGTTCTATAGGGTAGCGTCACATACAACGTTAACGTATTTGGACCAGAAAGATTCAAATCTGTTGTGGACACATAACACCGCTACCGTGTACAATGTGCATGCGTTTACACTACATTGATAACTGATATTTATTATATAACTGTAGGCACCTGCTTACATAATATTATGATGTTACCCTTTCCCTGAAAATCCGGAAAATTTAGGCAGCGTCCCGTATCACATATATTTACTTCTCCACAAATTAATATTAGTAGAGAATGTAAGTCCTAAATCCTCTTACAATAAGCCGTGTAAGGACGTCAGTCGTGCTGGGAGTGTGTCGTTCCTAGGTCTCGTAGAACAATCAAGCGGACGACAAAGGCTATCCTTGGCTCTGACTGTTCCTAATAACTCTTTGTCTACAGTACCTACCTAGGTAAGGTTACTCTACCAATGTGCCGATGTAATAGGTATAGGGACATTGTTTAATTAGTAACCTTCAGTGGTCTCTCTCCCATTGACTGAGCGTCCTCAATATTTTCAAAAAAAAAAACAACACGCATTCACGCCTTGTACTAATGTACTCCCTTGCGGGGTAGGCAGAGGTGCATTGCTGCACCCACTTTTCGCCAGAGTGTTATGTTAGTCCCAATGTAATAGGGGGCGGGCCTATTGCCATTTTACGGGCACATCCAAGACCCGAGAACAAATATCTGTGTTTAAACAAATATTTGCCCCAGCCGGGAATCGAACCCGGGACCATCGGCTCAGTAGTCAGGGTCACTAACCACTACGCCATTCGGTCGTCATTTCTCGGTACGTCATATTTTCAGTACCTACTTAATTGAATATCTACCATCAAACCTCCAAGATTTAATTCAGATATAAACCTAGGTCAAGTAGACAATGACGAAACGTCTTATTTATTGGTAGAAGTGAGAGTGGTCGAGGAAATGCAGCATAATGCATGCGCATGAGCATGGCCTCTAGTGGCGCGAGGCGGCGGCGGCGGCGGCGCGGCCAGCCGGTGAAGCGTGGTGAACGAACGCTGAATCATGTTGCTATTGTTGATATAACTTTATGTCTTTTAGGATGTGAAGGGTTCCTTACGATGCTTTCCTTTACCGTATTTAATAATAATATAATATAATATAATATATGGGGACATCTCACACGGCCATCCGACCCCAAGCTAGGCAGAACCTGTGTTATGGGTATCGGACAGCTGATATATCTACACAAATACATAGATAGATACATACTAAATATAAATATCAACACCCAAGACCCGAGAACAAATATCTGTGTTTAAACAAATATCTGCCCCAGCCGGGAATCGAACCCGGGACCTTCGGCTCAGTAGTCAGGGTCACTAACCACTACGCCATTCGGTCGTCTTAATAAGCACGTGGCGTAAATTTGAACCCACGGTCTCCGCAATAAGAGGTCTCTTATCCGTTGCGCACACCACGGCTCTAAACTACTTAGATATAATCATTCGTAGACACTCAGGGGCTTATTGTGAACAACTTTTGCTCTACAACCTGTGAGCTCCTGAGTCGCCCCCTTTCGGCTTACTATACCACTTTTACGACACCCTGTATTGATATTTAAACTATTTAATCATTCGTAGACACTGCGACAGCCATACGGTCTCAACGGAACTCAGGTGGTAACAGAACAACCATCGAATACTGATCGTAGCCTTGCAGACGTGGTTTACCACTTCCGGACTTCCTTAAAGCACTGCCATTTCATTAATATAGTTGGTAGGTAGGTACTTGCTTAAATCGCATCGCGAGAGAAATCACTTCACTTTGTTTCCATTGTAAATGTGAATAGTTATCTAGAATAGGTAGAGGTAGGTGCTTAGCCTAACTACAGTAATCAACCTAATAGCCTGAATTAAAGAATATCAGTTGGATACTGTGTTACGTTATGTAAACGCAACGCCTATTGAAGCGAATTGAACTGCTAAATTACACCACAGAAAGTAGAAAATGATTATGATCTTCATTTGGATGGTGTGATAATTTTATAAATTATACCTATACTTAATTATGTACCTACCTTTTTACATAATAAATTGCATTGCACGGCACGAGTATTACAAAGGTTCGGAACTTCGTAAGTAATCCTGACAAAACTATACTTAGGTACCTATAACTACAAAAGGAATAAGTTAAGTCATAATTTTTGTTACTTATACTTATGTGAGTATTTAGTTTTTTTCAGGAATATTAAGATAAATTCCTTCCTAAATTCTTAGCACAAAAGTTTCTCAGAATAACGAGGTGCACCTCCTTATTGGCATTACTACTTGCAAATCCTGTAAATTTCAGCTGTTTAAGGCCGAATATGGTGCTATAACGAGGTGCACCTCCTTATTGGCATTACTACTTGCAAATCCTGTAAATTTCAGCTGTTTAAGGGCCCGTACAGGGTGACGTGCCGCGCCAATTTTGGGTTTTCAATGCTCTTCACACAGCACACGCAGTGACACGCACACATGTAAGTTTGCACAGTGGGTCGATAAACTTTTACTCGCCAACTTTATTGACAATTATGTTCAAGTACATTTTGGGTGATTTTAGGGTAAGTAAGTATAATTCTTACTTACACTGGTAGGCACCAGGAAAGAGTAGAAATTAATAGGGGTGCCACTTTACTCTATACTCGGAACCCGATTAGCTTTCTCAAACAAATGTGGTATTTACTTGTAGAAAGGTAACTACAAGTATTAAAGTGTAGATAATAAGTTTCGGGCATCCTCCAGCCAACTGAACCCCGACGACAAAGCAAAGTAAATACATAGTGTCGCAAAAGGGCTATACTAAGCCAAAAGGGGATGACTCAAGGGGTCATTCTGAACAACTTTTGTTCTACGAGATTTGCAAATTCGCGAAAAAAAATATTCGTTTTCCATGGTAAAAAGTCACATGTCCAACAAAGTTTCTATGAAAAAGGTTTTTTTTTGTTAATTTCCAAAACTAGTAGAGCAAAAGTTCAGAATGACCCCCTGTCTTACTCCTTTTACCCGACTGCCGAAGGAGGAGGGTAATGTTTTTTGATTGTATGTATGTATATATGTATGTTTGTCTGTTTCTTTGTTCCCTCCTGTAGCCTAAACGGCTTGAGAGATTTTGATGTATGAGGTATTGTTAGAAGCGTATTGATGGCGCGATGGCTATAGGCTATGTGACGTTCCATTAAAATGTACATAGCGCCCTCTTGAGGACATAACGTGACGATCGAAAAAATAATAATTCAACTTTGCCGTGTAAGGTATCAAATGAAAGGACTTGATTTTAACATTACAAAAATATGCATATTGAAGGTATTTAAATAACAACACCAAAATTATTGAAATAAAAAATGATCATGAACTACCTGCCGACGTAAAATTTCATAAAATAAAAACAACTAAAAAGTTACAAATAAAAAAAAAACTAAAAACCTGACTGTACGCTAAAAACATGAAAACGAGTCCCAATGTTAATGGAAAGTATCGCAGGCGGGGACCAACTTGACCGCCACTCAAGGCCGTTTTCTAAGTAACATTCAGCTAAATGGTGAACCCTCTGCTGGTATAATTTGTTTATATACCGCTTTTTCAATACCTGTAAGTACATTTTTTGGCAGCATAATATTTTTACTTAATTTTAGGGTTTCGAACGTCAAAAGAAAAAAAGCAACCGTTATAGGATCTCTTTGTTGTCCGTCTGTCTGACTGACTGTCTGTCACCGCCCTTTTTCTCAGAAACTGGTAAATGATGGGGAGTACCCCAAAAAAAATATTATGGTACTCCCTATCCCACACAAGTAAATTGGGGCTTATATTTTTTCCAGTTATTTTGATGTGTATCCTTTTTTTTTCTTTGTTGTTTTGTATAAGTATGTGTTTCTTTTCTTTAAATCTGTATTTTTTTTGTTGTTGCTGTCTATGTGTCGAAAAAATGTATCTTTATCTTCAAATCACGCCATCTATCGTTTGTTTTTTTTGTGGCTACTGTCTATAGAAGAAATTCCGTCATTGACAATTTTACGTTACGAATTTATTTTTATTTATTTTATTTTTATTTTTACATTTTCGTGGAGAATCAACAGCATTTTGTTAATAAATAATTATTACTTATGAACACATAACAACTTGATGCCATTAACAGAATGAACTTAGTAAACCCAGTAAACCTAACACATCCAGAGGAAAAACAAAATCTCTTTCTCTCTCTCTGAAAAACATACTTTATAGCCCAAACTCGATGCTTTTAGCTATTAACATCTTTGAAATAAAATTGAGCCACCACCGTGTTACTGCCCTCATCAGATCCTCACGAGACCATACCTCAACCAGCACCAAGAGACTGTATTTTTGATCCCTAACCTAATGTTCGTGCGTATTGTCATCACTTAGATCCATTCGCTATATTCGTGCTCCTCATCAGACCTTTACGAGACTGTAATATCACGAGAATATTGCACACTATCTAATTTAATTTAATGTATTGAATATACTGGAAGAATTATGCTTCCTCAATTTCAAATCAAATTATGTTGGTGTCATAAAAGTTGAAAAAGTGCAATGACAACCAATGTGCAGTGATTTTGTATCTGTACACGATAAGATCGCGAGCTGTCAGTGCTGCCTAAACCGACGTGACCCTTCTTTGGAGGCCAGCGGCCAACTGAGTCAAACGTCACTTGTGTTTATGATTTTATAACACAGAAAGCCGCCATAGATATTTGTATGAAGATTTGAGGGAAAAAAATTGCTCAAGTTTGGGATTAATTTACACAAAAAAAGTGTGTGTTTATTAAAAAACAAGGTATTTAGCGCCTAGTCCAAGCCTTTAACTTTATAATATGATAAAAATCATATGAAAATTCTTTATAATTACGACACAGTTGTTACAATACGGGAGTGTGATTGACTGGTTTTTCTTGATATTCTGAAATTAATTTACAGTTATCCATAATCATTTACTTAAATTCGAATGATTCAGCACCTAGCTAGACTCTTCAACTACCTGTGTGATTTTTTTCAAGGCTGTAGAGCATCATTTACTACATAATTCTATGACAATGCCAACCCTCGATTCCCTATTGCAGACCCTTAAGGCCGAATATGGTGCTAGTAGACATTAAATACTCCTAATCACGAAAAACAAGGGAGAGTAGAGTCTACTCTCTATTAGTCTACTCAGTGACCAATCGTAACGCTAGTAGGTATTTGATGTAAGTTTCGATTAGTCATCGGTGTGACACTGCGTGATGAGATGAGACTGCGCGGGCGCAGCGCTCGGTCAATAAACGTAGCGGCATGCGCAGCCGCCGCCGCCGCCGCCTACTCGTCTCATCACTCTTATTGCACGCTGCCTTGCAGACCTTGAAACATTGTGGTTGATATTTTCAGGCCCTTTTGCAGGTTTGTTGCAAAAGTGGTATAGTTAGCCGAATGAGGAAGGTTCAGTCACTGCGTAAAAAGTGCACCCCATAGAACAAAGTCACGTGACCATTAATGTTTCTATGGAGAAATAAGTTTTTTTCCTTTAATAAGTATTTTATTTGCTACTAAAAAGTTCCATTCCATCTAGGTACGTGGGTCCTTAGACAACGCTGGGTACTTTACTGAGTTGTTTCCGTTGGTTCAACAGCAACAGAGTTAGTTAATAACTCACAAAACATCTCAATTATTAAAAAAACGATTAGAGATTCTTCACATCATTAGATAATGCATAAATAAGTATAATTTCCTTCTGCTCTACGTAGTAATAATGGACAACATTTCATTTTCTTTACCCTATATTTTTATTAGCTATTCGGAAAAGTTATAAAAAATTAGAGGACCCGTATTTTTTAATTTTGTATATACATGAATTTTTGCATGTTATTTTTAACTTTAAAGTTAATTATTTTAAAACCGGAAGTGACATCCCATATTAGGCTCAATTTTTATTTTTGTTTATTGCCTTAGTCTCGAAAAAAAACATAAATGACACTGACAAGTGACATTTAATCTTTGTTTACATGCCAACCAACAAATGGGCCATTTTCAAATGACATTGATATTTCTGATGATACAAACAAAGTAGGCACTTATCATGTAAAAAAATAAGTAGAAGCATTTTTTCAGCTATGTAGGCGGTGGCATGCTCTGGGACATATTAAATAGAGGTCATTTCTTAATAAGTACTAACCATTTTATATGATAAATTAAAAAAATTGTCAGAAAGTGTCAGAACAGAATTTATGAAAATGACCCAAATAAACAACAATGACTCGATAAAACGTCAACGTCAATCGAAAATGAAAGTGACAGTTACTTTGTTTTTAAATCTATAGGCTTTGATCATCAAAATGCATCGCACCTGATGCATGACGTCATCAGCACTTTTTTACTATTTTATGATTTTCTCGAAAATGATACATCCAAAAAATACAAAAACATTTTTTTTGTGGCCTTGAGAGCTAAATCTCGAAATGGTTTTCGATTTATAGTAGCTTTAGTTTTTTGAAATGTTGTCCATTAGGTAATACACTTTCTCCTCTGATTGTCCAGTCCGATGCAATCAAAATGGCGGGATTAAAAAAGAACAATGGTGGAATTTGAAAAATGGCGCCAATTACGTAAACGATGCGTTCATGATAAGTGGTGAGGTGAATAGATGCGTTCAAGGAAAAGGAAATAGGTCCACTATGCGCGGCATTTCCACTTCACACGTTGTTGTTATACGGCCAGTAAGTACGGAGTATTGCCCATTGTGCGTAAAGGATGTTGCTACTGAATTCCAAGAAATGAAATCCTATAAGCATTAATGAAGGAAGTTCTAGAAAGTAACGCGGTAATAAAAAAAATGAGAGGCTTATAATGAGGTTAATAAAATTCGAGATTCATTCGCTTGTAATCACAACACCTAGACCTAACTATAGCTAGCTAGACATAATATAGGAACAAGAAAATACTATTTTTTACAAAGCCTATATTAAGCGAATAGTAGTAACTCTTGGTGGTTATGGCTTTTAATCTTTGTCCTGTACCTAATTGAACTATTCATTACACGTCACGACAACATTCGGCTCACGATCACGAAACGAAACTTGTAGAGGTAGATTTTTTAATGAGTAGGGGAGTTATAGATCTGAAAAAGGCTTGTAGGGTCACTGCGGCAGTTGCCGGCCACTTTTTAAACTTTAATCTTACTTATAAAGTAGCCAGGTATTATGATAATGATACATCTGTTACGGCTAATACATAGGTAGGTGAAGTACATAGGTAGGTGAAAGGTAAAATTAAGATTAGCCGGTTAATTCTGAGATTAACCGGGAGGAGCAGATATTGTAGGTAGGAGGAGTAGGAATAAGTTATGATCTGGACGATTTTAGAGTCATGGTGATTGTGCCAATAGTTTTTATAAGATTCACTTTTTACCGATGAACCTATGTGATCTGCCGTGGATCTGCCAATTACCTATACACTGGTTCATAAATTATAATGCCTGAAATATTAGATGAAACCACATAGGTAGTTTAGTAAAAATAATAAGTTTGGTTATATCGATCTACCATTTGACTACCCCTGATATGACCTGTTTTTTTTTGACACAGTAAAATGCAATATTACTTATGTTATGGATTTAATTACTTACTCGGACCTCTCTAAAAGCGCCCCAAGATATTAAGTAAGTAGGTATTATGATATCGGCATAACTACAAAAGATACACTGCGATACTGAACTAAAAACATGAAGGCCACATGACTTCGCATGCAATAACTAATAGTACATATTTCATAAAGTAAAATTTACTTTCACTCACTTTTTATCAAAACTTTCCATTAAAGGTTGATCGGTCAGTCTGTGCAAAACAAAAAAGTTTGTTCCACATCAAGTGACTCTTGTTTTCAAAAGATTAATTAAGTTAGGCTCACTTATTACTTTTTTCTGTCCTCATTTATTTATGAGTAATTTCATGCCGTCAGGTTGTCGACAGTGACACTAGGTTCGATTTCCGAATCGCCAAATCCACTTAAAAACGAAAAAAGTTCCAAAAATTCGTCTATTTGTGCGTGGTTTAAATTATTAACGGGCATAAGTTCTTATATCCTAATCCTAATATATTATAAATGCGAAAGTTACTGTGACTGTCTGTCTGTCTGTTACTCTTTCACGCTTGTCCACCTCAGCTAAGGCTGTTGGAAAAATTAAATAGATATACTTAAGTAAAATTGTACTAGAAATAAGTAAAAAATTGTATTAGATATAAGGAAAAAGTTGAAAAGATGCTCGAGGAGTTTCTTTCGCCATTGGGCCTTTGTGAAATGGTGGTAGATTATATATATATATATATGACTTTTGACAAGTAATTCTAATATTCTACGTAAAAAAAAAACGCCAAAAATACTGAACGGATTTGAATGAAATTTGGTATACACATGGTTTAGACCCTGAGAAAGAACATAGGCTACTTTTTATCCCGGAATTCCTACGGGAAAACTTTTTAAGGCGAAGCGAAGCTCGCGGGAACAGCTAGTCTATAATAAAATAGGTACTATATGTAGGTATTTATAAGTAGGTAGACACTTACTGAAAGCAAAACGTGGTTGAGAAAGGAAAGGGTACGGCCCAGTATGGACTTGCGTAGGTCGAAGCACTAACCAGTTTGTCGGACATTCGCAGCTCCTAGTAGGAGGCCATTGCTGCGCCGCCGCCGCCGTCGGTAATGATTTTAACCACTTTGCCACAGAAACACCGAGTTTATTGACTTCTGACATAAATCTATTATGTAGGTATACAACGTTTACGGAAATGTAAGTAGGCGCATCTCGTGGGATCAATAGGACATTTTCTTAACCTTCATACAACAACAACAAAAAATGAGGTTTTACTAGCGCTATTTAAGATTTTTTTTAATGTTCAGTCAGAAAATCTCATGTTCCAATATCTTCCCTTGAACACAATTCTCTCCAAAGACACACCTAATAGAAACCCTATAAAACTAAGAGTAACCGCACAAGCAATTACTGGGTGAATTTCCCGCGGCCAAAAATTGCGTGGCATCAATGAAATCGGTACTAAAAAACAAAGTTCTGATTTTCTACTATTTTTTTCGGGTTAAGTGAAATAGTAATCTATGTGTAGCATTAAATATTTTATTAATAGGATTTATAGATACGGTAAAAAAATTTATTAAACCTCCAAATCTTTCATTGCCGTGTTTGTCCCCAGGTCATCTCGTTTTGCATTATTCTTCATTGATGAAAAAATATTGAGTATTTAGATATAAACTTAGTTTCATTTCATACCTTAATAGTTAAAGTATTGTTACGAAATACATTTATTCAAATAAATAAAGAATATAACGAACGGTAAGTAAAAATTCATGTGTCCCAGAACTATATTTCATCGCCGTGTCCTAATCATGATCAATGATATTGTTTTACCTATGAACTTGGGTGCCCCCCTCGGTGCGCTAATCGTTTCTTACAAGTGTGGCCTAACTGCTCGACGTAGAAAGAGGTAGACAGGTGCCCACGTTTTCGCGCTATAATGAAAGTCATATTTGTTTTTGATGACTGGACATTTTTTCTTTCATCGCCGTGGATAGATATAACTTCTTTAAAATGAAGTTTGTCTTCTTGAGTAAGCATTCAAAAGAAAGCATTTTGAAAATATTTACCTTATAAAGGATTTGTTTCTTCGAATAGTTAATACTTTTTTTGTTATTTATATTTAATGCCTTGTTTTTCATCGCCATGCTTTCATTTCCGTGGTTTCCGTGGCCAAAATTTGCTATGGAAATGAAAAAAAAGTCACGGCAATGAAAAAAATTTCATCGCCATGTCTTGTAAAATTATTTGTATTCATTGCCGTGGCCTTGTTATTCATTTCCGTGGCCAGGATATTCATTTCCGTGGCCAGGTTATTCATTTCCGTGACATATGTTTTCATCGCCGGTACAGGTACTTACACCCCCAGCAGGTAATAATAATAATAATGTCCTCCTAGCCGAATTTCGACTACGGCGGCCAATCTTAATTGAGATCAGCCATCTACGCAGGAGTAGATTATAGTGCCCAAATGTGTGCGCAGTACACAGGAGCACTCTCTGTTCCATCACTCTCATAACCCAATGGGACGGATTGACCGACACGACTGGAGAGAGCTAGGCGCAGGACCGACTGCTTTACATGCCTATCCGACAGCATGGATCGTTTCACTGTTTCGGACATCAGGTGATCAGCCTTCTATGTCCTAACCAAACTTAGAACCACAATTTAGAAACACAAATTGATGTTCCCACCCGGGAATCGAACCCAGGACCTCTGGGTCACTAGACCACAGAGGCAGCAGGTAATAGAATAGCATAGAACACATCTCTGCAGGAACTGAGCTGGATGCTAAGTGGCCTAAATGCTGCTTGCCAACGTGTAGGCCTCTGTATGAACTTGGCAAGACGAAAGTCATGTAGAATATTGTAGAATGTTCACATCAAATCGGAGCCGGTGAACCAACTGGGTTGGACTGCATTCGGGTATCATCGCCACATATTATGCTCCTCGGCCATTCCTCAGAGCCTGAAGACAAAGGTCTTGAACCAGTGCGCCCTGCCAGTAATAACGTATGGTGCAGAGACGTGGTCACTGACGGTGGGACTGGTCCACTGATTTCAAGTCACTCAGCGTGCTATGGAGAGAGCTACGCTTGGGGTTTATCTAATGGATTGTATAAGAAAAGAGGTTATCTGTCAGAGGACCAAGGTTATAGGATAGCTGTCAAAATATGCAGGCTTAGGCAGGTAGCAGGTAGTGGTTGGAATAGGAAGGCCGTGGACCGAGTAATGTGGCGCTCTTTGAGTTGAGGCCTATGACCATTAGTGGATGATTATAGGCTGATGATGATAACATACATTTCATGTTTATTATTATAAAAGTTAAAATAAACTATCATTTAGCATAAGTTCATAAAATATTCTATCCCCCATCAATACCCCTAGCACCAAAATCTAAAGATAGGAGCGATGACGCGAAAAGCGAGGAGGTGCGGTTAGGTGCACATGTTCGTCAAAAGCGAAGCAGTTCGCAGCTAAGCGGAGCGGAGCGCCTCCCCATATAGTGCTATTCTATTCTATTCTGTGTGGGGGTGTAAGTACCGGCACCTGGCTCTCTCGAGTGGAACCTTTGTGCATATCTCCAAGGTCTAAACTGCCTTCCTAAGCTTGGACCATTTTCCCACCACGCTGGTCCACTGCGGGTTGGTGGGTTCACACATGCAGGTTTCCTCACGATGTTTTCCTTCACCGTAAGAGCATTCGTATACATTGTACTTAAGTGAAAAGAACTTATTGGTACATGTCAGCGCCGGGATTCGAACCCGCGTCTCTTGCGTGAGAAGCCGGCGCTTATCCGACTGAGATACCAGCGCTCTTACATGGGCAGACGCTTCGCTCCTCCTCACTTTGCTCGTCGTCGCGTTTAGGTTTTGGTGCAAGGAGTTTTGATGGCGTCATTATTATTGGCGCTATGTGGGGAGACGCATAACTGCGCCCCACTTTGCTGTTCATGAACAGCTGCACCTAACTGCACCTATCTTTAGGTTGTTGCTAGGGGTTTTGCCGGTGTTATTTAATTCAGCACAGATTATGTCATTATATGATAGTATATTTTATGAATTTTACATAAAATGAACAGTACATATACGAATTGAATATGATACTTTATGAAAATATAGATTTTATAGGTAAGGTTAATTATACGTTGTGAAAGTTGCGTTTACCTTATATTCTTTATTATTTTATATATCATGTCGTTCCAATAATTAATAATGAGATCCATAGTCTCTGCCTACCTCCCTGGAAGACAGGCGAGAGTATATATATGTATGTTTGTCGTTCTTTTTTTCGTTCCAATTTCTATCTAAATATTCCTACCTTACATAGTAGGTATGTCTAAGTTTGCGTTTCCCTCACAGATACTTCTTTAAAAATTGCAGTAAATTGATTCTTTCATTGCCGTGGACGTTAGTTTCATTGCAGTGGACGTTTGTTTCATTGCCGTGGGCGCTTTTTTCATTGCCGTGAACGCATGTTTCATCGCCGTGGCACGAAATTTTTAATCATCTGTATCTCGTTAAGTTTTTAACTTATCTGCTAGCCATTAAGTAAGATCACTAACATTAACAAAAACTTTAATGTAAGAGTTTTTTTGAAATTAAAAACCTAAAGATAAAAAAGTCCACGGAAATGAAGATTTTTTAGGACTTGTTGAAATCCACCCTACTATTTTATCACGAACATTTATTAAAATACCCTAGAAAGCTGACATTTTAATAAGTATAATAAATTGTATATTTGCCGTACCTACGAGCAATAAGTATGGGCGCGAAAGCGCTGCCTTGCGGTACGCCCAACCAGACTTGCGCTGCCACCCTTTCTCTAAGCAAAAGGTCGAAATACTGCAGTTATCGCACAATTTATTACCTACTTACTCTACAGTCTACACTTTACCCAGAAAAATCTTACATTGAATGAAACGCTAAGTATAGTTAAGTACTTAAGTAATTAAATTATAATTTATGCAATCGGATGCTGCGGCTATTAAGATAATTCATATTATTGGCAGCACGAAATACTTTATTTCAAATAAACATTAATTGATGAACCGTTCAACGGTTCACCTACTTGCGGTTTGATAACTTTCTGAACAATATTTGGGTGATTCTTCAGGGACCGTATTTTCGACGGCGTTGAGGATATCTCTGTAACCAATTAAAATAATGATACGTATTTTAATAGCTCTATCTCTATTAGTAACCAATCTAATTTTTTCAGTAAATGCTGTTTCAGTACTGAAAAAATATATTTGAAGTGTGTTATTCTGATTCATATAGAGCGTCCGTTTGCCAGCTTTTAATTTATTAACATAAATTAAAATTTCCTTTCACAAAAAAAATATTTAGTAATAAAATGTCCATATAAATCAGACGAAGAATAGAATTTCTAAGGATCACCCATTTATATATTATAATTCATACACTTTTTAGTCACCTAATGTAGGTAGGTGTTGTAGGACTTCACCTGCCACACCTTGTCTGAATGTAATTTTTTTTTTTCCTAGTACAGTTATTTCCGATATTTCAGTTCTGTTCCGTCTAAGTTTATGTGACACATTTTAACTTCTCAGGGTTTACCGTGGCTATAGACTCTAGAAAAGGCTGGTAGGTAAGTAGGAGGTAGCTAGTGGCTGGATAAGAGGCCAAGGACTGGGTCCCCCTAAGTTTTGATTTTTTTACAATAAAATATCCCAAGGAATAGTAGTAGTTAGGTAGGTAGTCAAGTAGGTAGTCAGTTTTCCTGAGTTAAATAGCAAGGCCTTATAGAGAAAAGTTTTTACCTACGTTGTTGCCCATTTCCTGAACTGAAGTTGGCATTCCTGAGCGAGAAATGGAACCCGTCCAACATCCGAGCACAGGCCCAGGGTACCGTTATCACATCTGTCAGTGTTTTCACTTTCCTTGCCGATTCGCTGCACGCCCGTTCTGGGCCGCCACTTGAATTTTAAGTGCATTGTCCTACTGCTTGTGGAATAGTTGTGGACTATACTAATGAAACACTGGCAATGTGTGCGAAATATTTTTAGGTAAGTATGTAGGTACCTTATGTAATAAAAATAAGGTAGGTAATAAGTAACAAAGTACAAGCTATATACCTAGAAGAATATAGAATACGTCGTGGTATCGTAACAGTTAAACTTCAAATTGACCTTCACAAAATAGTTTATTCCAAACATAAACATAAAACTCGTGATGAATAACAATTAATTTCCTCATCGAAAACATCATTTTTTGATAGCTGAATCCAATGATATTATTATGTTGGTCAATAACCACGATCGACACATCACATCAGGCCATGATGATGCCCCTCACGCCTGCACTGACCCGCGATTGCCAAATACGTCCCTATTGTTCTCCATGTGGTAATGGTAACACTGCAATGACAACGCGGCAATAAATTAATTTAAAAAAAAAACAAATAAAAATGGCGGACCTATGACAACTTAACCTGATTGGTTTAAATTTAAAAAAATATGCTGATATTTGAGTAGGTACTTATAAAAGTTTGTAAAGTGTTTTGGTACCTACCTTGCCACCTTCAGTGGGGCATTATACAGTATGTAGATTGTATAGTATTGGCATATGCAATAGCCATGACCATCATTCACCCATTCACCCTGCATGACAGTAGATAAGAAAGCATTCCAAGGTTTACTTTATGCGGGCAACGAACAAGTTGTAATATTAGCGTGTCGTTTGTTTGAAAAAAAAACTATGCTATTTAAAATAAGTAAGTAGTTTAACCCTGGGTTAAGCCCGAGATCACTTTTAATCATGCTGAGAGCGGCGTTTAGAAATGGTCATGACATGGTCTGCAAATAAACCACTGGTATCAGATCTATACTTTCACTTACATTTGCCAAGAACCTAAACGGTTCTACCTTTTTTGGCATAATATTTTTTTGCCTAATCTCGTATCGCATAGTAACGTTTGGTCAAAGTCTCGTTACGCCGAAAATCGTATGGCATAAATCTCGTTTAGTAAAAAGTTATTTCGCATAACATTGTTTAGCCTAATAATGGTATGGCCAAATCTTGAATAGCCTAATAATGCTATGGCATAGGTTTATACAAAGTAATAATATTCGTTTGGCTTTAACTTTGACGGAGCGTCTCCCTACATAGCGCAAACTGGTGCCTTGTATTGTTTCCGCTGTTTGGAAAACGCTCCGCTCCGCTTCGCTGCGCTCCGCTTTGGTTTTGATGAGCATGTGCACCTAACACGCTCCTCCTCGCTTTGCTCGTCGTCGCACCTATTTTTAGGTTTCGATCTCATGGGGTTTGTAATAATTATATTGGTCGTTAACTTTCGATTTTTTGTATGAACAATATCGTGATTTTCGGGATGTAGGAGAAAAATACCACAATTTGTACATTTACTACATACTTAATATATTATTTATTAAGATAACATTAGGAGAAACAAGATTATACATAGGTATAGACGAACATAAATTTGAGCAAACGAAACTTAGGTGTTTAAAGATTGTGCCTAAAGAGTTTTAGACGAAACGAGCCTTATGCCACATAAGTCTTGGCAAAGTGATGGTTCGGCCAAAAAAGTTTAGACCATACGAGTTATGCGAAATGAGTTTTGGTCAATAAAGATTATGCCAGATGAGCGGAACCCACCTAAACACGTCTTGTCTATCTACTTATTACCTTTCAGTGAAACGTGATATTAATCTTAATGTCTGCTTGACCATAACACGCGATGTTACGTAGAGACCATAGGCCGTGGGTAGAGACTGGCATAATAATAATTACTTATATCATACATACACGATGCACCTCTGTCCTACCACTAAGCGTTCACATTCTGGACTTCATCTACTTTTTACTGCACAAATACTTATTCAATTGATAATCGTAGAGTTTCTATAGAGCAAAAACTAGAAGATAAAGAACAATACTGATCGGAGTGATCTGCCGAGGTTCCCACGCCGCGATATCATCATGTAATATAATAATACAATACACTAATATTATGTTCGTTTGCTCGAAAAAACCTTGTTAATTTAATACACGAGCACACAGCCAGGTACTTTCCCAACTCGATGAATGAAATTGCACAACTGAATGTAGGTACTGTGAAAAATTGCCTAATATCAATTCAAAGACTATTTGGCGTTATGAATATATAGATACTTTAGCAAAATAAATATGTAGGTCGCTTAAGTTAGTTAGGTATACGGGGTATACCGAGTATTTTTTATTTGGATTCATGAATATGTCTTATAATGTCTAAGTACGATTTTATTTATTTACCTCATTTGTATTTTGTTTGTTTTATTTGTGTATACCTAGCCCAGGGTACCTAGGTATTTTATTTTTGACGAGGAGTACTTACCTATAGATTTTAAATTTGATTAATTTTGTATTATGAAATTTTGATTTAACTATACTTAAAGAATAAGTTCTATTCATCTAATCTATAGGTAAGTACTCCCCGTCAAAAATAAAATACCTAGGTACCCTGGGCTAGGTATACACAAATTCTATTCTATGAATAGAATAGAATAGAATTTGTGTATACCTAGCCCAGGGTACCTAGGTATAGATTTTAAATTTGATTAATTTTGTATTATGAAATTTTGATTTAACTATACTTAAAGAATAAGTGCACTTAATTTAATATATTTAATAGATAATTAAACTTGATAAATGTATTATAAATTCGGAACCCTATTAATTAGATTGTATTTTGTTCACTTATTTAACTTTACAGTTAACAAATTCCACAGAGTAACTTGAATTTGATACTACGAGTACACGCGTTGAACTCTTTTGTATGGAAAAAATGGCGGAGGCCGGTTTCTAAGTACGATTTGATATATTCCTTGTTTGCAAGTTTGCATTATATTCACTAATATAATTTTCATGGTTTTTCCGGTCGCCGGGAGTCGTAAAATAAAACTACCAAGCATACACAATACACAGACATGCCACACGATTTCGCATCAAAGTCTCATAAATACTCATAGGTAATACACACATATCTATAACTGCGGCATTCGTAACTACTTATCCTACAAGGATTCCGTGACTGAAAGCCAACGGAACTTTTTGCAAAACATTGGAAAGTTTGAATTTACATTTTCTCTACTATTTTCTTGAGTCGATCTATTTGATTTAGTGCCAAAACTGTCGAGTGCCATAGCAAGGAGAAAAGTTGTTGCTCTAGGTCGTATCTTAGTACCTAAGTAGTTTAGTTAATATTCAGCCAACATACGTAGACAGACGAACCTATAGTAGAGTCTAATGAAAGCTGACCTCGCTACTGAGAGGGGTGTTTCTTAAATAACTTCCTCTATAACACATTCAAAGGAATAAGTACCTACATACACGTAAAGCGTATATACCTAACCAAGACGGAAAGAACAACGACATAATACCTGATATAATTATCTGTATTGTTCCTAATTGGCAGCCATTAATAATTTAAGCCGGTGCTATTCTCGTCATAAGCTTAAGGAAGTTTTCATGAACTCACGAGGTCATATAAGATTGGTATCGAATCAGCAGCCTAACGGATGTTCCTAGATTCTATACAGGGGAGTAGTAGGTATTATTTCCTGCACCTAGTTATGTTGCACTCCTGTAATCCTGACAACGCAATTGAAATATACTGCTAAAGCTTGCTTAAATTTTAAAATTAAATATTCATCACCCTTAGGAATATGTAGGTACTTCATCTATGATGTTCGTCGTTAGCGTCTGCATGCAACTAAGCCTACAATAAGTTATGCTAATTTGACAGCATTATTACCTTTAATTTAATAATAACAATGGAGATGATATCGAATTTAATTACGCGATTTTTTCCTTGTTAGGCTGTCATGTGTGACTCATGCAGATTTTTTAATAGGAAGGGCGAGGGCCTACTCCTAAGATATAAACGTCCTTACGGGCCTAGGGGCGCGGTAAAATATTAGGCATACGCAAGACTGACGCAATACATTGCCTTTCAAGAGTAGGGGGGCTGGTCAGTGGTCATTGCGCCAGTGATAAGGGTGGATTCTAATTAGAATTTTGAACACTCCGATTGATATTTTTTCTAAATATTGTTTCAAATCCTACCTGTTTGGACGCCAAATGTAGCTTCTGGAAAAACTGGAACTTCCTTTGAAGTAAAGCTCAGGATTGCTCTGGATTTAAATACAAAGTGTGCTGCTCACAGCTTGTTCAAGTAAAAAGTCATGGAGATTTTTTTTTTGACACTACCCTAAATTATAAAGAAATTAATACTACCCTACACCCAAAAAGCCTATTCACCTGCAAACTATTCAAAATAAAACGTTGCTATGCAATCTAAAATAATGAGCAAGTACTTACGTAATATGCTTTTCTAGAGTTAGACATTCTTTAGCGGCACCAAATAAATAAATAATTCTAGATAATCCATTGTATTATCCTCTAATGTAACAATTTTTTCATGTAATTTTTTAGAGGATTTTTTTATTCTACAAAATCATTAGGTACTTAACTACCTAAATAGAGGTAAATAATAGTCGCCGGCATGGTAACTACCTGCGTCTTTATCGTTTCTTCACGGGAACTGCCGGCTATTGCTTATTGTTCGCAACCGGTTCGCTACCGAGAAAAACACAGAAAAACATGCCCTTTCGTGCTATTGTGCAAGTACATACCTATACCTACTTGGAGCTGCATTATCCGGGTGTAAAAAAGCGCTAATATTGTTCCATGTTGGTTGCAGGTGGTGTGGTGGTGGCTGGGCGCGGCGGCGCTGGCGGGCGCGGCGGCGGGCCACGGCCGGCTGGTGGAGCCGCCCTCGCGCGCCTCCGCCTGGCGCTTCGGCTTCGACACGCCGCACAACTACAACGACCACGAGCTGTACTGCGGCGGCTTCACGCGCCAGTGGAAGCGCAACGGTGGCCAGTGCGGCGTGTGCGGGGACCCGTGGGACGCCCCCGCGCCGCGCGCGCACGAGCTCGGCGGCCGCTTCGGCAAGGGCGTGATCGTGCGCCGCTACGCGCCCGGCGCCACCTTCCCCGTGCGCGTGGAGCTCACCGCCAACCACAACGGCTACTTCGAGTTCCGCGTGTGCGACGACCCCGCGGCCACGGACCAGCCCTGCCTGGACCGCCGCGTGCTGCGCCTCAGCGGCCGCGACGAGACGCGCTACTTCCCGCGCGAGGGCAACCGCGTGTACGAGATGCAGTACCGGCTGCCGGAGGGGCTGGAGTGCGCGCACTGCGTGCTGCAGTGGCGCTACATCGCGGGCAACAACTGGGGCACGTGCGAGAACGGCACGGGCGCCGTGGGCTGCGGCCCGCAGGAGGAGTTCCGCGCCTGCGCAGACATCGCCGTCGGGGACAAGTACGCGACGACCACGCGGCGGCCGCGGCCCACGTACGTGCCGCCCGGCCAGCGCCCGGCCCTGCCCACGCCCGCGCCCGCGCCCGGCGGCTCGGCCTGGCACGGCGCGCTGGTGGCGGCGCTGGCGCTGCTGCTGGCGCTGGCGGCGCTGGCCGGCATCTACCTGTACTACTACCGCGGCGGCATGCGCATCAAGAACCTGCTGCGGTGGAACAAGCCGCCCCCGCCCCCCGTGGCGCCCCCGCGCGCGCGCCGCGGCCCCTCGCTGCCGCGCGACATCCCGCCGCTAGAGGGCGCGGAGAAGGTCGCCGTCATCTCGGACTCTGGATTTGAAACTGTAGACCTAAGAGCCAAGTGATTCCTTCTAACGATAGGTAAACAGCCACTGCCGAAAAGTGATATTTAAAGAATGTTTAGGAAATGTGACGTGAGAGTGTGCGGTGTGCCTGCGCTGCACTGCCGTGCTTCAGTGATGATGTATAGAAAATCTCCGTGTTGAGATCTGATTGTGAACCTACGTAGTTAGTTTAGCTAGGTAGATAAGTTATACTTAAGTTTGACTCGTGTAAATTATTGTTTTATTTTTTATTATACATTTTACAATACAAGGAAATGTCTTTTCTTTATTCAAAAATCTTTCCATGCTGGATATAGGCCTCACCAAAGTAGGCTCACATTATAATTATGTTCCTTTCTTCCGTGAGTTAATTCTAATAATCTTCCCAACGCTAAAGTTTAAAAATCTTCCCTACGCTGAACTCTGAATACTTCTACCATGCGGTACCAAACCAAGTGCACATAGGGTACCTGGGTACATAACGTACATAAACGCTAAATTGCCCTATCACGTATGTAATAACAATGACGTGAACGTAATGAATGGCTGTACCGGAACGGTATTTACAATGCGGAACCAGCGGGTATTATAGTGCTAAAGTGCAATCAATTAGAAAATTATTTTAAATTCAACGTAACTTAAATGAAACAAAACTCTATTATTCCTACCTAGGTACAGACAGGTGCAAAGAGACCTGCCTGACCCCCCTCCCTCTAATACTAACAATGCTTCTGCTGAGGGGGGTCAGGTTTATCTGCCCCTTACAAACGGTAACCTCTATAGTTACCTACCTCTTCTATCACCATTGGTAGGTACTTGGTTATAATTATATTATGATTATTATCACTATCTCGGCTAAATTAGCATTTGTCACAATGAATAAGTGGACTCTGAGGGGGAAACGATTTACTCCAAGGAACATACGACGAGATAGGTACCAACGAGAACATTAACTCAAATTAGCTGTCAGTCGCTGACTGCCCATCTGTCTGCACCGGATGTACCTATAAAGATCACAGCGCTAATATACCTAAACCTTAAACCAGTAGAACGCGAGCTCGATAACGCCTGGTTGACAAAAGAAAAAGAGGCGATTAATCCTTTACGTTACGCCCATATGTGCGGTGACCTTATGGCGCTCACCTTACTAAAAGATTAGTAACTATACTGAATTTCCATTAGAGAAGTAGGTAGGCCTACCTATTATGTTCCATGATCTCAAAAGCCTCCTGCCTATCGTCGAGGATTCGAGTGTTACTGCAAGTAGGTACTACAACTGGATCCCCTTTATATAAACCCAAAATATAATATCAGCACCAGCCGTGCTAATAACTGCCCAGTGCCCAATGCAATGGACCTGCATTAAATAGATTTACAGTTGAGTATGCTACAGTTTCATCCCAGTCCAGTCCAGCAAAAAGAAGGTCCTGTATTCCTTCTGGATTATCTTCTTGGAAAACAGAGTTATCGACTAAGGTCCCTAAACAACCCCTTCCAGCGGCAGCGGTGAGTAAAAGATATTTAAAATGGTAAAAAAAGTGTTTCCGTTATTATTCTGAGGTAGACTGCAAAAGGAGAACCATAGATACATAGAGTTTAAAAATATAAAAACAGAAATGTCAATCTAATCATCTGTCAACGAAACGTCAAATCGCCTAAAGATATTTTTGTAAAACTCGCTAGAGTTTGTATTTATTTAATTTTAAAGTTTATGTAAATGAAAAATGGCAGTGCGTCCACTGCACAATCATGATGGTGGGATCATGGAGCGCCGGCTTCGTCCAATATACGGTATATTTCTGTTCTTGCAACAAGTTTGATCATCGCCATGGGGGTGCAAAAATTTTTCGGCTCAACTTTTTTTGTTCTTAAACTACTGAATATACATTTCAGACTGGTTAGACAACGGGAACAATAAAAAGGCGGTACAGGAGGCTGAAAAAGTTTTGAAGAAGACGCCTAATTTGCAAGCGGCGAAGGCTTTGAAAGCTTTAGCGCTTTTGAGGTTAGGAAAGTCTGGTGAAGCGAAGACGGTGCTGGACGCGCTGACGGCGGAGCGGCCCTGCGACGACACCACGCTGCAGGCCATGACCATCTCCTACCGGGAGTCGCAGCAGTGTACGTGCACCCTAACTCTACTATTTACTATATCAATTATCATTACCAGACAGTTCATTACAACCTATATTATTTTGTAAGCAGATTAAACTGGTCAGTAAATCTACTCAACATTCATAGTCTTCTGTAACATTTAAGTTAGCTACTTGGTATAACAAAGCCTTTAAAATCTGCAAGCTGAAGTAGCTGAAAGCCGGAAATCTGAACACAACCTTAATAAACTTTGCAGTAGTAGAAACTATTGCTTAATTTTAAATTCATATTGTACAATCTAATGTACATTTTTGCCGAACCAGTCCCACAACAACCCTCTCTCCGCCAGTGGACAAGGTGTGTCGCCTGTACGAGGAGGCGGTGAAGCAGGAACCCTCGAGCGAGGAGCTGCACTCGCACCTGTTCATGTCGTACGTGCGCGTGGGCGACCACCGCGCGCAGCAGCGGGCCGCCATGCAGCTCTACAAGTTCGCTCCCAAGAATCCGTATTACTTCTGGGCGGTCATGAGCATTGTTTTACAGGTTTGTGCAACTGGACTGACTTAAATTGAATATTTGTGAATATCCCTATAAGGGCTTAACTGCCTTGGTAAGCATGGATCATTTCCATCCGGTTCAGAAATCTAGATGTGCAGGTTTCCTCACAATATTTTCCTTAACCATAGGAACAATAGTAGGTATATTTTGTACATTAAAACTCTTCTAGGATAATACATGTCACCCCAATGTAAGAAGTACATTGAAGTGACGGTCTGATTGAGCTACCACTTTCACCTACCATTCTTTTTACTTGAAGGTTATAGCTGTTTATTTATACAAAATAACACCTTAGTTTAGATCATTAGATAGGTGCTTATGTGTAAAAAATAAAACTATATGTTATTTGTTTATGTATTGTGTGTTCCAGGCCAAATCAGAACCAGACGCAACCAAGAAGAACATCCTGCTATCCCTGGCCAAGAAAATGGTGGACAACTTCATAACCGAGAACAAAATAGAGGCAGAACAGGAAGCGCGCCTCTACATCATGATCCTGGAGCTGCAGGAGGACTGGCAGGGCGTCCTCAACTTCCTTGAGAATCCTCTGTACACGCGCCTGGTCCCGGGCTCGATGCCACAAGCATGCATGCCGTACTTGAAGAAAGTTGGGCAATGGAAGCGACTGAACTTGCTGTGCAAAGATTTGCTCATAGACAACCCAGACCGCTGGGACTACTACATGTCGTACTTCGACTCGGTCTTCGAGCTCATCAACAACCCGTCTGAGGCTGATGGGGATGGTAATGCGGACGACACTGCGGAGAAGTGCCATGAGTTCATCTGCTCGCTGATTGAGAGTATGAGCACGGGGAAGCGGTTGCGAGGTATATGTATAGCTTTTATTGTAGACCTAACAAATTTTAAGTTCTATTTTGGAAAAAAACTACTTAGCCTCTGTTTTTCTATCTCGAGATCCTTATCCTAACAGTACGCAATACGTAAAATACTCATTTTTATCCAAAAATATGTACCTAAGTATTTGAATGACGAATAAAAACCAATTTTCAACATGCTTACCCGAAAACCTAACTCTCCGGGCTGTATACCTCTTATCCTTCTGTTTGCACTCCACTGCTCTTCCAGCAAACACTAGTATACTCACCCACTTTCCGCACTCATATCACAATCTACCATTACCTCCAGGTCCATACCTAGCCCGCCTAGAGCTCTGGCGGCGTCTCTCCACCACGGGCGACGCGTCGCTCCTGGGCAGCGGCGCGGCGCTCTGCCTGCAGTACCTGCGAGCCTTCGCCCACAAGCCGTGCGCCGTGCCGGACCTGCGAGCCTACCTGGATGCCCTGCCGCGGGGCGAGAGAGAGGCGCAGTGCCAAGAGTTTCTGACTTGTCTGGGGTTCGATGAGGACAGCGAGCCGGACAATGTGAGTATATGGTGTTTTTATATAATTATGAAAGGTGCTTGGATAGCTAGGTTGAAAATAGGGCATTCAAGGGAGCCACTTCGTCATCAGTCCTTCATTTATTGTCCACTGATGGACATAGGCCATTCCTAAGTGTAAGAGCACACGATGCGCAAAGATTCCACCGTGTCCGTGGGCCCACAAGCCGTGCCCGACCTGCCTCGACGCACTGCCGCGGGGCGAGAGAGAGGCGCAGTGCCAAGAGTTTCTGACTTGTTTGGGGTTCGATGAGGACAGTCAGCCGGACAATGTAAGTGTGGATACGGTGGCTCCTTGGAAGTAGTGCTGTTAAAGTTGATTAAAGTCTGATGTGTTTCTATCCATGTAAAATTATAGTTATTAATTTTAAAAGGTATACGAAAGTTCCACTCACGAAAGCTACTTACAGGAGCTTTATTATGTTAATCCCTTCCAGTTTAGGAGTGTATAAAATACAGCTTGTAGATAGTTTACTGCAGTACGTGGGTCTCTTCCAGAATTGAAGAATAGGTAGTTCATAGATTCCCATAGATACTTCGTGGTGTTGCGTTTAAATCTTGGCATATACCAACGAATTTGGAAGGTTAATGATACCAGGTATAACCCCTCCCCCCTCCTCCTTCCCCCTAGATGGACGACGTGCAGCGGCACGTGAGCTGCCTGGGCTGCTGGCGCCTCGCCGCGCCGCCGCCCGCCGCGCCCGCCTGCCTCGCGCTCGCCAACACACTAAGGGGGCATTATATACGGTATGTTACGGAATGTTCACAAAGTTTACTGGCTAGACTGCTAAGTCTAGCGAATTGCATATACTATTACTTAGGAGTTATTTTTATTTTGGGGGTGCACTAAAATAGCGCAGCCATATTGTGAACGGTCTGAACTGTAGACTCTACAGCACATGCTGAGGGGTTGCCTTTACAGGACAACATTTTATGTTACTCTCTGTTTATTGTACTGTTTCCTGTATTGTTTGCAGTGTGTCATAACATAAACCACGTTCGTTTATTGTTTATCAAAGGGCATAAGAGTGTTTGTAACCGAAACGCTAAGATTATATTCCGTTATCGTCTGCCTCCAGTTGCGTGGAGCGGGGCCCCTACTCCAGCACGGCGACGGAGTTCTGCGCGGCCGACGTGTACGCGCTGCTCGCCGCGCACCACTACTACTACGCAGGTTAGTCGTCTTCTTCTTCTGGTGCCTCTCCACTACTGGAGGTTGGCGGTCAGCTCTGGATACTCCAATCTAATCTTCGCCAAGCGCATCAACTGTTCCACGCTGGCCACTCCCGCCCATTCTCTTATATTGCGGAGCCACGACTTTCTCATTCTGTCCACACGTCTTTTCCCCTCTACCTTGCCCTTGCAGGTTAGCCTACGGAGTAATTATTACAGAAACACATACAGGATAAAAACAGCTGTTCTGTTGTTCTGTTTACTTTTTTTTGTGTTCGTTAGTGTCACGGCAAAGCCGGAAATCCCACGGAAATCCCTGGGGGAAAACAAACAATAAATAAACAAAGTTTTCAGTATATTATTTTATTGTGCATGACAGTGATTTTTATGTGAACCCTGTAGTTTAAAAATAAGAACATTATTATAACACATAATATCTAGCGCGGCCTGAAATCGACCTTATAGCACATCGCCTTGATCTCAGAGGCAGAAATTCTAAAAGAAAAATCGTGGCGTTTAGCCCATCGCGTTCCAGTTGCACAATTTTCAGCATTAACAGTAACGCGCTAACAGTTTGCCTACTGCAGAAGTAGTGCTAACCTTCCACTCTCTTGCAGCGCAACAGCAGCAGTCGTCCTCCCCGCTGCTGTCTGCGTGTTCGCTGCTGGAGCTGCTGCTGCGCCGCTCCCCCGCCAACTTCCACGCCAAGCTGCTGCTCGTGCAGCTCTACCACACGCTCGGTGAGTATACTACTTTATACTGTCTATCGTTGTAGTGCAAAGTTGCTGATCCGGCTCGAAGGACCAAAGTACAGTCTTATACATGTACAGCGTTAATCTCTAAGGGTTTCCGTTGCTTCCCGACTATCCCTTTAATCCAGTTTCTTCTCCTTCAGATTTTAAATTGGTTGTCGTCTTCGTAATCCGTAACCCGATAAACAGTTTTATTAGGTAAACGGTACCCTTATTCATTATTTTGTTTGCTAGTCTAACAACCAATCTCCGCTGGGGAACAAAGGGCCGAAGTGAAGCGCCGCCATTCTTTACGATCTTGAGCCAGCTCAGAGACATCGTCCCAAGACATCTACGTTTGGCCCATTTCCTTCTTGACAGAGTGCTGCCATGTTTCTTGCGGTCTGCCGAGTCTTCATTTTCGCCCTCAGCTCTAATTCCAGCTCTATATGACCCTGACTCTTATATTCCCATCAGGTAACGGCCTAGCAGCCGACCACTGGTTCTCCCGTCTGGACGTGAAGCACGTGCAGCTGGTGTCCCTCGGCTGGCTGCACGCGGCGCGCCTGCCCCCCGCGCTGGCGCCCGCGCGCGCCGCCGCCGCCAGCCAGCTGCAGGCCACGGCGCATAAACACCATGCTAAGGATGTGAGTGAGACGAACTGTTATATTATAGTGCCTAGTCTTAGGTTAGAAGGTATAGCATACAGCGTAACAGACGCAAAGACATAAATGTGCAGAGCAATAGCGATGATGATGATGATTTGTTAAGTATAGCATAGTTATTAATTGTTTTTAACTTAAATATTTTATGTTATATTGCACTTTTTTGTAATATTATTATATACCTAGCACTTTATATCATTAAAATAGTAATGTGATCCCGAGAGGAGGGACGGGGTCTCTGTAATACAGGTCTCGACTTAGCACAGGACCCCGGCGCTAAGTTTTCTTTGTAAAATGTTTTAATGAATAAAGATTTTAATTTAATTTAATAATTTAATAGCGTCGCAACGTTTTAGGGACGCAGACAGCGTGCGTGACGGCGACGTGACGTCGACGCGACGCTTGCGTGAAGAATGTGGTCATCTTACACATATTCTCTTCGAATCACTTACAGATTAACTGTTTGTTACAGCGCATAAACATGTAACTTTCTTCTCCCCAGAGCGTAGAACACCTGACCTACGCCTACAAATACGGCACATTCGAGAAGCTGGTCTCCCTCCTGTCTCTTCAGCGGCGCATGGCGGCGTGCGCGGGCGCGCGGGGGGGCGCCGCCGAGGCCGCCGCCGCCGCGCTGCTGGCCGCGCCCGCGCCGCCGCCGCCGCCGCCCAGCGCGGATGGGCCCACCACGTGAGTAACAGTAGCCAGCGTGAAGGGGTTCAAAGTAAAGTCTTACCCCTTTATTCATAGCGACGATTTAGCTATTGAATAGTTTTGCCCCTCTCTGTCAAAGTACAATTTGTTCTTAAACCGTTTATAATATTAAAACAATTCCATTTCTACATCTGTCTGTGAGTTTTTTTTAAACAGCTAATCCCTCAGGCTTCGCTTCGCTTAAGTCTTTGAGTGTTAATTACGGTATCAAAAGAAGCCTTTGTAACATCGAGGTTTTCAGCTTCCTACAAACCAAATTTCGTTCAGTAATTTTTGCGTCAAAATGTAACCTCCCATCACAACATCCCTTCATAATAATTCCACTCACCCCCTCCAGAGACAACCGCGACCTAAAAGTCATCGTGAACTGGCAACCCTACGAGCAACGCGACCACACGATCCAGCAACGCTCCTTCGAGCAGGACGGGGCCTACGTCCAGCTCAAGGAGGCCCTACTGCAGGCCGTGTCCACGTGCACGGAGCTGGCGGACACGAGGCCGGTTGCGGACAAGCGCGGACAGGCGGACGCGCTGCGGACGCTGTTGGCCCGGCTGAGTGACCACTATGAGAAGTGTCAAGAGAAGTATAACAAGAAGGAGGCGACGGGCTTGAGTGTGCCGCTGCCTAGTCGGATTATTGGTGAGTTTTGTTGAATTTGAACATATTTATTTGATATAGCTTGGGTAATGTTTTTCCTGTGCTTGTAGTAAGCTTGGTATGACAGGGCCCATCGAAAACATTTAACCTTGCGCGGATCCTTCCAAGATGTAATAGAATTTCAACTGTGTGTGCTTAATGCGTGTACAATGTGGATATGGCTACGTAGCCCTGAGATAAGATCCCCTTGGGTCTGATGACCGACCTCAGACAGATAGCCGGTAGTGTCTAGATAAGGATAGAGTGATGTGGCAATCCTTGAGAGAGGCCTATGTAAATCTGTGTCAATTTGTTGTCTAGCTATCTGATGATTATGTATGGCAGTTTCTTAGTAATTTTATGGGTCTTTATACTGTACTGGTGCAAAATAGTAATACTACAATTTCCTGAAGCCATCACTTTCCCTCCCAGCTCTAGTGAACTCTCCAGTCCCGTACCGGGAGCTGTACGTGGGCATGTTCACGATCGTGGCGGACCTGTCGCTCAACCAGTTCGACGACGCGGCGGCGCAGTGCGAGCGCGTCCAGCGACTGGTCGAGCGATCTGTGGAGCTGCTGAGCCAGTCGCTGACGGAGCGGTTCGGCTGTGACGATCCCGGCTGGGTGATGCGGGAGGCGCTCGAGGATATGGCTAATTATTGTGAGGTGAGCGCTCTTTGGATATGGGGATATGTTTATCCGCATTTTTAAGCAATATTTATGTTTTATAAACAAGTAAATTAGAGATTATATATGATATAACCTGTAAGCGGTACTGGGCAATTCTTGACCAGTATATATTTTTGTACATAATAAATTTTATGTTTTTAATTTTTTTGTACATAATAAATTTTATGTCTTTAATTTTTATTTCATCCAGTATAGTGGTTTGAAAGGAATCTATTTCTACAAGTACCTAAAATAACCCTGCTATTTACTAATAAACACCCATACATCCTATTCCAGTTCATAGGCTTCATATCCTACGCCATCGGGCTGTGCAGCGAGCTGCTCGCGCCGGCCAGCCAGAAGAAGAAGAAGAAGACGGGCCAGTCCCCGGCCGAGCTGCGCGCCGCCGCCGCCGCGCGCGCGCTCAACCACGCCACACTCGCCAGTCTCAGCACTCTCGACAACATCTTCGAACTGTGGCCGCAATACGTGGTCACTTCCACCCCACTGATAGCAGACTACAAATGCCCGGTTGAGGAACGACTCAAGACAGGCCATGCGGAGATGTTGACGGATATTAGGAATATATTGAAGAAGAAGGCGAAGCATTTGAAGAGCTTGTTTCAATGAGGGTTGTGAGGAAGGGTGGTTTGAGATGACTGGTGTACGGTGGTGTGCTCAAAGATTCTTGATAGCTAAGTACTGGTTAACTTGATTGACATTGTGAAACGTAAAATATTCGTTTTGAAAAAATATGTTTTTTTACGTTTTAAGTATGCATGACTAGCAGCTACTGACCACCAAATCAGGCTTTTAAAACATAAAAAAGCAAAATTACAATAAAATACTGATAGCAACGAAAATTTTCTCTATGAACTGAAGCACTCCTCAAATTGGGAAAACAGATTTTCTTTTGCCAAAGATGGTGGTTTAATCATTATCATTACTGACTGCAACTAGCGATACCATTCAACTAAAACTCAAGTGAGGCAATAATAATTGTAAATAAATAATAAACGGTTTGCTTTTCGATTTGTTTAGATATTAAATGAACACTTGATATTTTTAATGTATGATATACTTGATACTAACTTAGTGGTACGATATTTTAGCGTGTGGATTGTGATTGTTTCTTATACTCGCCGGTCGAGTGTGAAGTTGCATATCTTATAATAATTACTTATAATATTATAACGACCCATGGTTTGATGTTACATTCACTATTGATCCCAAAGGGGGGAAGTTATCAGTAATCAAGCCAAGGGCAGTATATCCACTGATGAAACCCTCCTTATATGTATTGATCAATTGTTACATAATTTAAAAACCATAATCTTTAATTCAATGGTTGTTGACTGACAAAGAAGACTTCCTAAGTAATAAAATTACATGTATACATGTACAATTGTAAACTAGTAGGTTCTTTCCTGTGCACTCCATTTCTCCAGGATGTGACCTTACCTCCTCTGATGGAGATTGCGTTTTGTGTTCACTAATACTGTGTTTAGATTTGAGTTTGTTGTATTACTCAATATATCTTCCACACTGTGACTTTATTATACTATTATAATAAGTCCCTAATGGTTGTCAAAACTACTTTTACATGTAAATAAATATGTACCTTAAAATAAATGTTTTTATTTAGTTTTAACGGTATAAAAAAGTCTAAATAACCAAGGTAAATTTGCACGAATCCAGAAAGACAATAACGTTACGTTGTTTTTAACTAATGATTGTTGCCCATATCAAGCCACATTTCTAGTCTATTCTCTGCCTAATCTGATGTGTTTTATTTTAATTCTACTAGATACACACAGGTGGATATGATGATATCCACCTGTGTGTATCTACCAGACTTGTTAACTAGATCAGCCACTCTTTCAGAAAGCTAATGTCGAACTTAAATAGATTGCTGCCTCGGTTTGACAGTATACGGACAGAAAGAGACAGACATAGATTTAACACATCTACACAACCCACATAACATATTTATCTGATGGATACTCATTCTTATACTTAACATAATAAAAGTCTTGGAACCTAAATTAAAATTTGGCAAGTGGAAAGGAATTTGTTCTGCTGACAGTAAAAAACTACTGTATGCTCTAAAAAATCTCTCAAGACAAAGAAATAGCATTTAATTGTAAAACATGTGAATTGGGTAGATTGTTGGTGCTCAAAAGAGTTAAATATTATAGGAAATGAATTAAGTTGTAAATCCTGATTTAAACACAACTCATTTGTTAAGCTAAAAAATGTATAAAAGAATTGCATCGTCTGGTCAGTTTTACTAGAATAGTCTTTGCTTAAAATTAGTGTGTACGATCGATGTAATGTAATTAAATTACTATTCTGTATTTAATTATAATTTATACATGAAGACTTTGTTTTATTTTAGCTTTTATGTTTGTTAGTGCAGCTTTAGTTGAATTTACTTATTTGTGTTCGAGAAATGGCTAAAGTTGGAACCCTTGCCATTGGATGTAGCTATCAAATGTCTTTTGTATTTGTAGCAAGTGATAGAAATCAGGGTTAAAACTCAGATAAAATAAATTAAGACCTGGAAAGGGCAAATTCGCCGCGATTCTCTCGCGCCTAATACGCGCGACCGTTGCGTCCACAAGGCGAACATTTGGGGAGGAATTCAGTACGAAATTCGCTCTAGAGTTCGCGCGTCAACTGGACGCAACTAGGCGCCCCTAGTATCTAGACTCGCGCGCTTAGGCGCGAATGACGCGCGAGTTGAGAGTCTGGCGTATTGCACGCGATTTACGCGCGTATTTTGAATTCGCGCGATGCTTGTGGACTCGATGTATTGATGTCTAGTATCCCAACTACGCGCGTATCAATTCGCGCGAAACGAATTCGCCCCTTCTGAACCAGGTCTAAATACACATCTTTGTCACAACAACAGAAACTAAAAGAAAGTTTATAATTTTGAATAGTTTTATTTACAACACTGATATTATTGCAACTACAGATCGAAGCTAAATCAGATTTATCAAGGTATTTTATGTTTTAAAAAGAATGAAAACAACAATCAATCATTCATTACATACGGAATGTGGAACAATACTGCTCTAGATAAATTCAGTTCAATAATTTGTAGCAAACCAGCACAATCAATATTTTGTTTGTCCTTAAATTAAGATTATATAAAACTCTAGCGAAGAAATACAATAACAAAACTGAAAATATTCATTAAATAATTCTTAAACAATGTAATTAACAGAAACCACGCGAAATCAAAACAATTTCAATACATAACAGGGCGGAATTTCATTAGAGCACATGTGTCTCTACTCTCTACCAGACACTCATTATTATATTACGAGTCTTTAGAAGTCTGACGACCGAATGGCGTAGTGGTTAGTGACCTGACTACTGAGCCGATGGTCCCGGGTTCGATTCCCGGCTGGGGCAGATATTTGTTTAAACACAGATATTTGTTCTCGGGTCTTGGATGTGCCCGTAAAATGGCAATAGGCCCGCCCCCTATTACATTGGGACTAACATAACACTCTGGCAAAAAGTGGCGTGAGTGCGTGTTTTTTTTTTTTTTTTTTTTCTTCAGAAGTTTAGAAGAGAACTTTAGAAGTCATGTATCAAAACCAAAATCACGGCCATACAATGAGAGGATTCATAGCACGTCTTTGCCGTATTTATTTAATTATTTATTATATAATTAGATTTAGAGTAAAAAGGATGGACGTAATGCTAAAAGCATTTTCTGCCAGTCAACTTACAGGATAGACGACTATCCCAAAACCCGTAATAGACGAATAGATTGTAGACGCGTGTTTGCAATGGCGTCCCTCGGTGTTGGCACATTCACCTCTCATCTCCAAGAGGGTGTAAAAAGCGTTTGGTGCGCACTGCTCAAGTAAGCGCATGATTTCGAGTGGCCCTACTGAGCATTTACGGAATTCAGCTTTTATAATATTTAGTATACTGATAAAACTCCAGCCTCTATGTATTTGAAAGTTTAATCCAATAAGGGCTGATTTTTCAATAGTCAGATAAAAGTTATCTGTGGAATAATTATGATGCTGTCGCGACTGAATGTTTGTGTTAGGCCTGGGTCTCCTATTTACGCCGTAGGTCGTGTCCAGCGTCACGCCGTAGGCCGCGTCACGATGCTCACTATAGAAATGTACTGATGCGGTCTCCCTCACACGCCGACGTTGGCGCGTAGACATAATGAGCATTGTGACGCGGCCTACGGCGTGACGCTGGACGCGATCTACGGCGTAAATAGGAGACCAAGGCCTAAGACAGTGACAGCAACAATTTTATTCCTCAGATAACATTTATCTGACAATTGAAAAATCAGCCCTAAAATAAGTGTAAAATTAAGTTCTAAAATTAAACTTAGTGGCTAGACTAAATAAAATATAAGAACACTAAAGTTGTAGCTTATTTATGCATAAAGAAGTACAAGTTACACACATAAAATTCAGAAACAAAAACTATTGCACTGTCTGATGACACTTCATTCGTAACGATTTTGATAAAAAAACAATAAATAAATCATTATGCACCGAGCGAAACTAGAATGATAGCTTAAACTAAATATATTTTTTCTTAATTATAGGCATTAAACTCAGACACATAAGGTATTAAATTAACGAGCCCTTGAAATATCATACTGAAGGAACGGAAATAAACTTTTCAAAATACAAAAAAGAGGAAATTATTAAAAAGGAGATTCATCATACAATACAGCTGTAATTACATTGTGCGTTTGTCAGTACATCAGCAATTTAGCATAAAGCAAACTAAATCCCCAACATTTCTCTGTCCCTTTTGTACACTATATGGGTTTTTTTATAATAGATATTATTCATAAATTAAAGATCACTATTTATAAGTGTAATAAATAAATCGAATCATTATGAAATTGTTTAAGAAAATAATATATAATTATAAAGAATGCTAGGCTAAAACTAGTAAATAGCTGCTGCAATCACATAAATAAGATACGATTACACAGGATCATTCATTCAAATACGGGTCTGTCGCAGTTTACTGTTTATGTACTACTAATAAGACCCATATTTAAGCTCACAATGAATGTATGAATTATAATAATTAATTGCCATTCAAAAATAATACACTATCTAGATATTTTTTATAGTGAATAAGTTTGTAGTTGGCGCAGTCGGTAGGATTCTGTACAAGTAATTAATATTTTTAAAGATATGTACAATATTTTTAGTTATCTATTTAGTTTTAAATCATCTGCGATACAAAAATATTGTATTTAAGTTTCACAATCACACTGTTGTACATAGTTGGGGGGTATTGGGAAGACGGGGGGAAAGGGATCTAATATAATTGTAATATGATGTAATAATATATCTTTTTACAAACAAAAGAGTTAGTTCTTACAATCAAATTTCGGTGTTATAAAAAGGTATGTACAGACCATTTTTAAGAAACCTTACAAGGAATATAATCTCTATTTCAAATGTAGGACTACTGTTTGTTTATTGTTAGTGAATAAACCTAAGATAACGTTATTTCTAAGCATTTTAGATAATATTATTAAATAATACTCTTAATAACAAGACTTCCTACTTGTACTTTAACAGATACTGAAGTTCTTATTTACAGGGATTACATAGAGATATGTTTATATACATCGATGCTAAAGGCAACCATCTTTACTTTATATTTTCTGAACATTTTCGTACAGCGATCAATTGATCAAAAGCATCCCAATTTTACAATCAAAACAAGTTTAACATTACCCGGAAAAAATATTGAACATTATAATTAAGTAATAAAATACTGAATATTAATTCGAGACTATAAGTGTTACGTATGTATGTGTTCTAAAGTAATCGGTATTACGTATTTGCAAAAATAAACTGTTTATTTTAACATTTGTTTATGTAAACAGTTAAGCGGAACTCTAAATATATCTTCCAAATGATAAAATTCGTTATAATTTAAAAAGATACAACCATACATTCTATTCAATCCACTAATCTATATCTACACTCTCTTATGTAGTTAGAAATCAGTCGTTTTCTTCGATATATTCTTCGTAGATTTAGATTCTGTCCACACACTCTGGGCCACTGGGCGATACCTTATTTATACAATACACAAATAGTCACATAGACCCCGAACACTAAAGATAAGTTCGATTTGAGGAAAGACATGTTAATAAATTTAAGGAATCGCAATGTTGCATAAGATATTCGATAAACTATCGGTTTTACATAGACAAAGTCACGGATCAAAGTTACAACAAGAGCCAACGGTTTTGTTGACTTTACAGAAAAACTCTACCTCTTCAGAAAACTAATGCTGGACCGTTTCAAAAGTAAAACCTTCCCGTTCTATCTATGCCCTGTTTCACGTGGAAAGACATCTGACAGAACCCTTATTACATTCGAATAAGGGTAATTTTTGTTTGTATCAGATGTCTTTCCCCGTGGAATGGAATATACCAACTCCACAACTTTGACTGATTGTCCAGGTACACACTTCTAAACTTTCACTGATGTACAATTGAACCTGAAATCGTCCTTACCTCTAGCCGCAGGGCTCACACTGCGTCCACACTCACTAGCGTCATTGCACTGAACGTCTCACACTTCACAGAGTGTTGAAGAGATTCCTCGCGCTATTCTTGGAATAGCGCTTGTAGGAATACTCGCTGAATCAGCTGCCACTGGAACAGAGAGAGATAACAGATTGAATATGCGATCTATATGAAATAATTTATGGAATAAGGGGCTTCGTCAAGACCGAGTGACGCCAATGATTCGGTCGCTATTCATCTATTGGGGTATTGACGTGTTTTGCCATTCGTTCTTGACAGACACAGTAGGTATTTATAAGCTCCCTGGAGGCGGTATATTGTTCCAGCACTTTCTTACATGATACTTAAAGCTGCCGCGGATGGCTGCAGTTTTGCTCCGTGTGTGTACCTACCCCAGGACGACAGTCACTGATTCTGACCTCACATAACACATATCGGTCCTTCGAGCCGGAGGAGCAGTCGTACGTACCTCCGCTGCGCGTGCAGGGCGCGGCGGCGGCTGGTCTGGCGCTGGTGCTCGAGCTCGAAGTCCTCCTCGCTGAGCGACAGGCGCTGCATGTGGTACACCAGGTACTCCTCCGTCAGGATGTGCTCGGGCGGGTGGCGCAGCACCTGAGAATCACAAATAGCTATTTTACAAAACTTCAACGACATCGCAGAGGATAAAGACCGCGCCTTTCGCACTCAATACATCATTAAGGGTGGATTCGTCCAAACATCTCGTTACACGAGAATAACTATACCGGAATAAAATTTATACGCGAGTAAATATCTGGGATAAGTACATTTGCATTCTACCAAGTTATACCATGATTAATTGAATGAACGAGGAACAAAACTATACTGCAACTAAAATTTAAATAGCTGCGTTTTCAAAGCATGCAATAGAAATGACATGCCAACTTAGTTTGAATGGATTATAATAGTAGGAAATTGTTTATGTTTTAATATTTTATTCGCTGTTGTTATTCTGAGAATTTGCCTTTTAACGTACTTTTGTTTATGATTTGACAGATGTGTTTATATGTCATTATGACGGTTTTCTAATCAGCTGATGTGCCGCCGCCATTACAAAATTACTCTCGGATAAGCTCGTTACACGGTAAATTTTGGCGGTATAACATTTTATTCTTGGGATAAGCTACTTATCTTGGTTTCAGGTTTGGTAGAATGCAAAATCTGCTTACTCGCGAGTAACTGGTAGTTTACTCTCGAGTAAAAAGTTACTCGACGTTGGTCGAATCCGCCCTAATTAGTTATCCTTTTTATAAAAAATACAAAAATAATTTAATTCCTTTAACCACAACTTTTTATACAACACAGTACTAGAACCTATCACGACTTATCTCGGGGGACATAATGACGAACCGTTTAGCTCCATTCTAAAATATATGACCTAGTAGCGTTGGACATGAACCTGATGATAATCTATGTTTTATTTTTAATGTTCCTTGTCTTCACAAATGAACCTAGGCATTTGTTACGTATACGTATGTAGGTATCTTTTTTGCAGTAGTAGTCTCGGTGCACATACCTCGAGTGTCTCGCACAGTCCGTTGGCGCGCTTGCGCACCTTGGCGGGGCCCAGCGCGCCCGCCAGGATCACCAGCGACACCTTGAACAGCACCTGCAGACAGAAATAATTGTAAGGGGGTTGCAAAGTGATATAGGAAGCAGAAAGGGGTGCTTCGTAAGTCATATTTTTTGTTGTTGTTTTTAATTTGCAAAATTAACAAAAAATAGTTTATTTCTTACAGGAGTTATTTAGCAGTGTCCTAATTTACATATTTCACCCAGCCTTATCCCAATTTACATATTTCACACATCTACCAAAAGACCGATTACCGGTGCGGTAAACGAGTTCTCGAGACCACGAACAGACAAGAGTGAGACGCCGTCCAGCCCACTGGAGACCTTTATTGAATGAAAAGTGAATGAAAACCCATTAAGACATGACAATAGCTTTGCATCGCGCTCACTCTCATCGTGCAATCTCAAGAGCGAGCGCGAAGAACTTTTGTCACGTATTAAAAGCGCCCCGCGCTAGCCCTTCTAATAGGAACTGTTGGTTCGGCTCGAAGAACCATTCTGCCACATCTCGCCACACTTACCTTGACGCCCTCGCACAGTCGCAGTCCCACACGAGTCCCAGGGCAGCGTGCGGGGAGCGCGCACAGCAGCCACTCCGTGCAGTACGCCGCGGGCTCCACGCGGCGGCGCCAGGTGCCTCATAGCCGCCGTCACGTGCGCCGGGGCAGGGCAGCACATAGAGAGACTGGGTCCGTGTAGCTACCCGTACCGGTAATAGTGGGACGCCCTCGGGCCCGCTGGAGACCTTAGACAGTCGGCTGGTAGTGGCTGAATTAGGAAGGCCGAGGACAGAGTATTCTACCGCTCCTTTTAAGCCAATTCTTACTAGAAGCCTTCTTAATTGCGTTCCAACGCGAAGAACTAGACTAGAAGCTTTCTTAATTGCGTGCTAGCCGCACGGGGCGCAATTAAGATGTGTCAATAGTTTTGCATCGCGCAGTTTCAAGAGCGAGCGCTAAGGAGAGCTTTTGTCACGTCTTAAATGCGCCCCGTGCTAGCCTTTCCAATGGGAACTGTCGGTCCGGCTCGAAGGACCATTCTGCCACATCTTGCCACACTTACCTTGACGCCCTCGCACAGTCGCAGTCCCACACGAGTCCCAGGCAGCGTGCGGGGAGCGCGCACAGCAGCCACTCCGTGCAGTACGCCGCGGGCTCCACGCGGCGGCGCCAGGTGCCTCATAGCCGCCGCCACGTGCGCCGGGGCAGGGGGCGCACATAGAGAGACTGGGTCCGTGTAGCTACCCGTACCGGTGACCTGCTGTTTATCTTTCTGCGAGAGCATTTTCCGGTTTTAAATCTCTCAGTGAGCATACCTAATCAAGTTACCGGTACGGGTAGATACGCTCTGGAGACCTTAGACAGTTAACCGATATTGGCTGGATGAGAAAGGCCGATGATAGACTATTCTACCGCTCTTTGTCAACCAATTTCCACTAGAAGACACGGAGCGCTATTAATACATGACAATACATCGCTTTTAGTGATAAGACCGCCTTTTGTACCCTAATTAAGTTGCAACTTGTTAATATTCTTGGTTGGTGTACAAATAAAGTGTATTTTATCTATCTACATCGCGCAGTCTCAAGAGCGAGCGCGAAGAAAAACTTTTGTCACATCTTAAATGCGCCCAATTCTAGCCCGTCTAGTGGGAACCGTTGGTCCGGCTCGAAGGACCATCCTGCCACATCTAGCCACACTTACCTTGAACCCCTCGCACAGTCGCAGTCCCACGCGAGTCCCAGGCAGCGTGCGGGGAGCGCGCACAGCAGCCACTCCGTGCAGCACGCCGCGGGCTCCACGCGGCGGCGCCAGGTGCCTCATAGCCGCCGTCACGTGCGCCGGGGCAGGGCAGCACATAGAGAGACTGGGTCCGTGTAGCTACCCGTACCGGTCACCTGCTGGTTATCTTTCTGCGAGAGCATTTTCCGGTTTTAAATCTCTTTCTTTCGCATACCTAATCAAGTTACCGGTACGGATAGATACAGGGATCCCGATTCTTTATGTAAGCACCCTAATGCGTGGAGGATGTCGTGAACACATCGACCACAAGACCGATTACCGGTGTGGTAAACGAGTTCTCGATTGGAGACCACGAACAGACAAGAGTGAGACGCCTTTCGGCCCGCTGGAGACCTTAGAGACAGTTGACCGCTATTAAATGAGAAAGGCCGAGGAAAGACTATTCTACCGCTCCTTTTCAGCCAATTTCCACTAGAAGGGTTAGCATAGGATGCAATCAAGATGTGACAATAGTTTTGCATCGCGCAGTCTCAAGAGCGAGCGCTAAGGAGAGCTTTTGCCACGTCTTAAATGCGCCCTAGCTAGCCCTTCTAATGTAACTGTTGGTCCGGCCCGAAGGACCATCGCGCCACATCTCGCCACACGCACCTTGACCCCCTCGCACAGTCGCAGTCCCACACGAGTCCCAGGCAGCGTGCGGGGAGCGCGCACAGCAGCCACTCCGTGCAGCACGCCGCGGGCTCCACGCGGCGGCGCCAGGTGCCTCATAGCCGCCGCCGCGTGCGCCGGGGCAGGGGGCGCACATAGAGAGACTGGGTCCGTGTAGCTACCCGTACCGGTAACCTGCTGTTTATCTTTCTGCGAGCGCTAGAGCATTTTCCGGTTTTAAATCTCTCACTTTCGCATAGATAATTAAGTTACCGGTACGAATAGATACAGGGAACCCGATTCTTTATGTAAGCACCCTGAGACCACGAACAGACAAGAGTCGTACGCCCTGGAGACCTTAGACAGTCGACTGGTAGTGGCTGAATTAGGAAGGCCAAGGACAGAGTATTCTAACGCTCCTTGTCAGCCAATTCACACTAGAAGGCGCGGGGCGCTATTAATATGAAATGAAATAAAATCGTCATATACGCATGACAATACATCGCTTTTAGTGATAAGACCGCCTTTTGTACCCTAATTAAGTTGCATATTCTTTGTTGGTGTACAAATAAAGTGTATTCTATCTATCTATCTACATGGCACAGTCTCAATAGCGAGCGCAAAGGAGAGCTTTTGTCACGGCTTAAATGCGCCCCGTACTTTCCCTTCTATTGTAACTGTTGGTCCGGCTCGAAGGACCACTCCGCCACATGTCGCCACACTTACCTTGACGCCCTCGCACAGTCGCAGTCCCACACGAGTCCCAGGCAGCGTGCGGGGAGCGCGCACAGCAGCCACTCCGTGCAGCACGCCGCGGGCTCCACGCGGCGGCGCCAGGTGCCTCATAGCCGCCGTCACGTGCGCCGGGGCAGGGGGCGCACATAGAGAGACTGGGTCCGTGTAGCTACCCGTACCGGTAACCTGCTGTTTATCTTTCTGCGGGAGCATTTTCCGGTTTTAAATCTCTCACTTTCGCATAGATAATTAAGTTACCGGTACGGGTAGATACAGGGAACCCGATTCTTTATGTAAGCACCCTAAGGCCTAATTTCACACCATTCGGTTAGGTTAAAAATACCTCGGTTTGGTTACATGTTGGACCGTAAGGCCTAATTTCACACCATTCGGTTAGGTTAAAAATACCTCGGTTTGGTTACATGTTGGACCGTTAAGGTTAGTGAGTGTCCCACCATGCTAAATCACGGGGTTAACTCCCTTGATCGGGTGATAAACTTGATTGCTGCTGTGGGGTTCCGCTAAGACTTGGTTAAGACCGGTAACCAGGCAACGGGTTGTTTACTTGTCACTCATTCTGTGAAGATTCAAGATGGAAAAATGAACAGAGCCTTTGATAAACAATATACGAACTAGATGTTGTGTGACATAAAAAATGAAGCGAAATACTGTCTGGGTTTTATATAATGTCAAACCGAGATAAAAGTTTAAATTTAATGTCCTAACCTAACTTGGAACCGCAATATAGAAACACAAATTGATGGCCCTACCTGGAAATCGAACCCGGGATCCCTGGGTGATGAAGCTGAGCTTCTACCACTAGACCACAGAGGTAGATTCAAGAAGTTAAACCTAATGACTTAATGAGAACTATTGAATTAAGTGAAAAATCTTCTAACAAAATATTTTAAAATAAGACCTTACTTATAATGTGGCAAGTTACTTGGCGACCCTCCTTGCGGGGTGAAAGAAGTGGCGGGGGCGAGGTAGCACGACATGCTACACACGTAGAAAAGTGTGCCCGGATTAATCTCGCGATAGCTTGTAACTATTTCTGACGTAAGTAAAATTTTATTCTATGAGTGTTCCCGTAAATGTCATATTTAGCTTAAAATTTATAGTTTGACAGCATTAAAATTTGGATGTTTACCTTCAGAATATCTACCAATTTGAATTTATTTATGTAAAAGTGTTTTATTTTATAATACAATTTCCATGTCACTTTCATGTTCACTCTCTGTTTGAACTTGTTCATCGTCGTCGTCATCCTCATCTTCATCATCGTTTTCATTAACTTCAATTATAAATCTAAGACAAAAACCAAAAAACGTTATACCTACTTTGAAGTATAATGAACTAGAGTACGCCAGTCATATTAGTTCAGTGTACACCTATAATATTTTATGTTTAATTTACATTAAATTATAAATAAACAATAACATACTTGTCCAATACATCGTCAAATACTCTATCAGATTTATAATATTCGTCTTAATTTTTTATGACATGGTCGTCACAATTTCTCCACTTTTCAGGCGAATAATTAGAGAAAAGCAACTCTAAGTCTTTTATCTCTTTATCTAAGTTAGAGTCAATCGACGTTCTTGCGAGCTCGCCTTTCACGTACCGCCACACAAGTTCAATAGGATTTAATTCCGGGTGGTATGGGGGTAGGCGAAGCACGATATGACCATTTTCTTTCAAAATTTCAATTTTGTAATTTTTCTCTGTGTTTTGCTCATTAATTACTTTCATTAAATCACATAAATTTTGGTTGCTTTCCTAGTTACAAGAACTGACAACTGACGCACTGTCATATGGACTCTTCGTCTTTGTTGTTTACTTTTTCGTATCTGACTGCGCAGTACCAACCTTTAGCCGCGTAGCATGACTGATCCGGTACGCTGTTCTACAAGAAGCCCCTATATTGAGAAATAATACATTATTTGTTTTTAACGTTATTTTGTTGACGAATTATAGATACCTAATGATAATATTAAAAAGGCCTCAACACTCATCCTAAGACTAATGGTCTCAGGATCAATGATCTCATGTGGGTCGCACTCAAATTATGACAGACTATTAAGACATGTGGCCGCCTCGGCTGCGCGGCCGAGACTGCCGTAACAATGACATGCAGTGCACGCGTTGCCCTTTACTGCTACCCCTCCCGCTACCCGCTGTCGTCTTGGGTACCTCGTCCCCTCCGCGTCTTTCACCCCGCAAGGAGGGTCGCCAAGCAACTTGCCAATCTATAGAAATTGATATGTTATTTCCCGAGAAGTTTCTTTTGCACTGACACTCCATCTTGTTCGTTGTATTGTTTTTCAAAGGGCATGGCGTAATAATATTATTTTCCATTATTTTCAATGACGGATGTCAAAAAACAACCTCGGTAGAAATAGTAACCATGGCAACCTCAAAACCAAAAAGTTTGGTTGTTTGAGGTTGTTTGAAATCACAGAGACATAGACAACAAATTTCAATGAATATGACAGAATATTGAGTGAAGTGTGAGGGAAATGAGTGAATGATACACATAATGCTGGATTTATGAATGGTCTGTTAGATTTTCGTCGTGGGACCATGGAAGTAACAATACAACAGGAATGCGCACTCACCAAAATGATGCAAACAAAAATAGACCTAACGAATTCACCTTAAGATTTATATTTGAAGTGAGAGAGGCCGTGAGCCGATAGAGAGGGTTACCACAGAGCCCTTCCTCTCTTTCTAACAATTGCCAGGATTTAGTTCTGTAAACTTTAGTAGATTTTGTACGAAGAGAGCTATGCAAAAAAAATATTAAATTAACTCATAGACTACTGTATATCATATCATTTTCAAAAACAAATTTATAATAAATCTTTATAAACATGTAATTTTAATGAAATATTTGGTATTTGTATGAATAATAATTTCATAAAAAATATTGGTAGTTTTTCTAAATACTTTACGACAAGACCGAAGTTGTCAAGATGATGTTGTGAGAGACGTTATGGTTAGGGTGACCATTCATTCGTACTTTTGAATCACTTTCCATTGTAATCGTATCATTAGATATTATTGTGGCTGTTATCTTATAAGGCTGGTAAAGAGTTATGAGCTGTTGATTTTTTTGGTGATAAATATGAGTATTATAAGATAATTTATCAAGCTTAAAACCGGCGGAAGCACTTAGGTTGAGATATTTTTTTTGAAATCTTATGAGAGTAAACACGTTTTAGGTACATAGTTGCGTTTAATGTTAACCTGTTTTGACACTTTCTTGTCAACACTACACCCAACTTAATTTTATTTACTTAAAATTATATTTTCCCAAATTTCAGCTTTCCTTCCAATGAAGAAACATAGCAAAGGTGGTTCCAAGTAATTCCCACAAATTTTCATCATTTTAAACCCGATGATAAATCCCGATTCATCGCAAGTGTTTATTATCGTTACAGTCGAACTATAAAGTCCTGACAATTGTCATACGAGTATCACCAAAATACATTCGTACCTACATTGCAATCGAATTATTCGAATAATAGGTGACTTTGAGACCATCGACACCTATTCGCGACATGATAGATTAGAAGTGATGTCTCATGAATTACCTAAAATTATGGTCACCAAAAATAGAAAGAGATGGAGGGCTCCGTGCTGACTATCTCTGTCGGCTCGTTTTTTTGGTGCAGTGCGCATTCCTGTTGTATTATTACTTCCATGCGTGGGACTCATCCAGTTAACAAGGGTTATAATCCTTAAACGCGTCGTCAGCAAATCCGTTATTGAGACTGTTACTAACAGAATCATGAGAAACCAGGTCTGTGAGGGCCAGGTCCACACACCAATATGATAAGATGATAGAAATGATAAAAGAAGTATGTAACTTATGATAATTTGATTTATTTAAACTGATAACTATTCTATAATGATATGATGATGAGTACGTGTCGCGCGCGGTTGATGACGGACAAGAACTGACTTAATTTAGGTCGCTAAGGTAAAACTGTTAACATAGCAAAATGTACGGCTATTGGCCCGTACATACTCCCCCATCAGAGAAGGAAGAAAAATCTACTAAGTGAATGATAAAAGCAGAATATATATATATATATATATATGATATGATGATGAATGACATGAGACATGATGATTGAACAATATTAATTTCATTATTTAAAAAAAAACTTAAAGTCCACTAAAGTATTATTTAAAATTCGCACTCATTTATTTTTGCTTTCACATTGATCTATTGAACTTTTTATTACGCGGGCTCACTATAGGGACCTTGTAACCACTCTCACTACACTGAAAATTTAAATTATCACGACCGAAGTTTGCTATTTCACATGCACTACACTTAACACTATAGAGAACAGCGGGCTCGGGCTTAGGGCCGCCCGTGGCCGTCGCCGCGCCCTCGGCGGAGCGCCCGCGCCGCCGCGCGCGCCTCCACAGGAACCAGCCGCCCGCCGCCGCCATCACTCCCAGCATGCTGTACACTACCGTGTATTGATGGATGTCGTGATATGTCGCTCTGTCTGATAATACCGGAGTTTCTTCTTTCATAGCATCTATTTTCTGCTTGATTAAATTTAGCTCTGATTCGTGATATTCTGATATAGTCATATTAGCGTTAACAGGTAAGGTAATGTTGATGATGTTGTTGATTGGTGCTATTTCTGGGATTGATAAGTCGGCCTTCATGGTCAGGTTGTTCGACCTTTGGTAATGGGATGTTATGGTTAATTCCTTAGCTCTGATCGTGCATTCTCCAGACAGAGTGAATAATCCAGCCTGACTGAGCTGTAGCGCAACAGCTTGGTCTTGGCATAATACTTTGATGTTGCATTGATTACAACAAAAATACATATAACTATTGATGGAATGTAATTCTATCCAACTGTTTCTACAATCAGTGATAACTGAGTTACAAATGGATGTTTGATTATTCTTCTCGCATAAACTGTCATCATTTGATATATGGTACATTGGTTTGCTGATATGGCATAAAATTGTTTCTTCGTTTTGGTTTAAGCATGTATTAATATCTTCGGCAGTAATAGGTATCATAGACTCCTTCTGTAGGTTTATCGCTACGTAACTTGATATAGGTATTATTTTCATCATATTCTTGTGTGATTGTTTCGGAATGGGAAGGACTTGATATATTTCGTACGTATTTCTTGATAGTAGAGGTATGGAAATCTCGAAGATTAAATACTCTCTTGATATTTTTGATTTTACTTTAAGAAGATGATAAAGTTTAGGTAATTGCACCTCTGATGTCGGGATGCTTAAATCTCTCGGTATTTGTGCTGATATGATGTTTAATTCTTGGCGTAATTGTTCCGGGGTCAACATGTGCAAGCTCAGCTTTCCATTGTAAATATCTGTGATGGTGTCAAGTAGAACTGTCTGCACAGATTTAAGTTGATTTAATAAATTGTTGGCTATTATTGATGATATAGTGAAATCGTTTATCAGTGATGAGTAATTTATTTGTTTCCCCATGGTATTCATTGTGTTTTCGAAACTTGATAAGCGTTGATTGATAGATTTGTGCTGTTTATTTATAAAACTCTCCATTCTTTTCATAAGGTTAAATTCTGCCTCTACAACTGACGTTTGATTTTTCCATAACTTCGCTAAATGATTTTCATTTTCTCTGATAAGGCTGATGTCCCTTTCATATTTTGAAGCGAACTTATCGTCTAATATTCCGAATAAGTTGTTTGCTAGGTTTCCAATACCGTTTATCAGTCCGCGACGATGCCGTCTGTCGTACACGCTTGGCCTTTGAGTCAGCAAAACGTCATTGTAGTAGCGTATTTCCGAGAACCCGTGCTGTAATTGTGATATGATCTGTTCGCAATGTGACTGACCTCTTATCGCAGAACATGAGCTGTCCAGGTATTTTAATTGTTTATTAAGTGTTTCTAATCCAGCCCAATACGGATCTAAGTCATAATAGACAACGAGTCGCCAGTCGTCCTTTATTATTTGCATGTTGGTCAATTTGTCGAAGTACAACATTTGATTAGGTGGTAATTTTATGAAGTTGTAGGCGCATTGTGACGTGGTTAACATGCTGAAGAAAAACAATAATGATGTGGCTAATGATAAAAGGTTTATGTTTTTCTTCCTGATTGTTCTCTGTGGTCTTTTATTATTTTCTATTGATGCAGTGGGTTGTTTTAGGTCTTGATTGCTTGATGAAGATGATACGTTTTCGGAGCAGTTTGATGATTGGATAGGTAGACGAGAGAGTTTTACGATAGGTCGTTTTAACACTCCGTTCTTCGTCTTCACAGACACCACCCTCACATACCCATCCTTTCCGGGGTGTGTCTCCAGTACTCTACCTAGCGCCCACTTGCCGGGCGGTAAATTGGCATCTTGAATGATAACGATGTCTCCTTCCTTGATATTAGGTTGCGGTGAGCGCCACTTGGGACGAATTGATAATTGTGAGAGATATTCTGCTCGCCATCTCTTCCACACATCTTGATATATTTTCTGTACGAGATGCCATCTTGTGCGGAGATCGTGTTCTGTTTCGACGATTGTCAAGGTTGGACCGCTTGCTAAGAAGTGAGCTGGAGTTAAATAGTCTAGCTCCTCCGGATCCTCACTGATAGCGCACAAGGGTCGCCCGTTTAAGCACGCCTCAATCTGAGTCAACAGTGTTGCATACTCTTCATAGGTTAGTTTGTGTGTTCCTATTACTCTTGTTAAGTGCTTTTTCACTTGTTTCACAGCTGCTTCCCAGATTCCTCCAGCCGAAGGCCATGATGGGGCCTGAAAATGCCATTTAATTTCCATTTCTGATAGTTCACTGATAAAATGATGATCGATTGATTTTAATGTTTCTTCATACTCTTGCTGTAAAACTCTGTTTCCTCCAATAAAGTTAGTACCGTTATCGGAATACAGATTTCGGGGGGTCCCTCGTCTCCCCGCCATTCTGCGAACTGCGGCCAGCAGTGCAGAGGTTGATAGATCTGATACTAGTTCTAGGTGTACGGCTTTTGTCACCATACAGACAAAAACTGCTATGTATCCTTTGCTGGTCTTTATTCCACGCCCTTTGTTGGCTTTTACCATGATATGTCCTGTGAAATCGAGTCCAGTGTGATAAAATGGACGGGATGCATTGATTCGGTGTTCCGGTAAATCTCCCATTAACTGATCGGCTTTGCTTGGACTGTGCTTTCTGCAGGTTACACATAGTCGCAGTTGTTTTTTGATCTCCCGGTTTCCTCCCACTATCCAGTATTTCTGTCGAAGAAACGCTGAAGTTATCTTGGGGCCTCCATGATATGTATTTTCGTGACCGTGCCTGATCAGAAGTTCCGTCAACTTGCCTTTTGTCGGTATGATAATTGGATGCTTCATTTCGGGATTGATATATGCGTTCTTGATTCTCCCACCAACTCTCATGATTCCTTCCTCATCTAGCTGAGGTCGCAGGCTAAGTATTTTGCTCTTTGATTTGATTTCCCTTTTTGCTTCTAAGCACTGAATTTCCTTTTCATATTCCTCACGTTGAACATGCTTAATGATAATAGTTTTGGCATGTCGCAATTCTGATATAGTTAAATATTTTTGATAATCTGCCCTTTTGTCTGATAGATATTTGATAAATCGTGCAAGCCACGCTGTTGCTCTTACAGCTTTTGAAAATGAGCTGTAGTGATCCAGTATCTTTGTGATTGCATTTTCTGATTTAAGAACACTGTTCACTTGTTTGATCTTTTTTACCTCCTCTTCAGTCGAGTAAAGTGTCCTTTCGGCATCTCTGTTTTGATATGTAGGTAGCCACGAGGGCCCTTGCCACCATAGACTATGGTTTTGTAGTTGCTCCGGTGTGATACCTCTGCTTGCGCAGTCAGCCGGGTTGTCCTTGGATTCCACATAGCGCCAGCAGTCCGGTGGTATAGACTCGATTGTTTGCTGCACTCTGGTTGATACAAATGACTTCCATCGCCCTGGTTCACCTTGTAGCCAGGCTAAAGTCACCATAGAATCCGTCCAGCCGAAAACTGATATTTGATAGGTTGGGAAGCAGTCCTTCACCTTGGACATGACCTTTGATAGTAAGTGTGCTCCGCATAACTCGAGACGAGGTAAAGATACTTCTTTCTCCAGTTTTTTGATAGGTACAAGTCTCGCTTTCCCGATTACTTGACTCACATATGTCTGCCCTGCTCTTCTGATTACACTATAAATGACGCAAGCGTAAGCTTTGGTTGATGAGTCACAGAAGCCGTGCAATTCTATGACGTCGCTGCCATTTGTTTGTAACCATCTCGGTAACCTGATATCGTTGATAGCGATTAATGTTTGTTGTATTTTGATCCACTCCTTTTCAATATTTTCGGGTAATTGACTATCCCATTGCAGGTCATAGGCCCAAACGCTTTGAAAAATGAGTTTGAGCTTTGTTGTCACGGGAGAAAGCCATCCTAACGGGTCGAACAGTTTTGATATTTCTGATAATAGTGATCTTTTTGTTGGTTTGGTTTTAGTTGATTTCGAATCGCATTTCAGTTCAAACGAGAATACGTCCTCCTTCGGATGCCAACGTAACCCCAGCGTCTTCATGGATTCTTCGTGTCTGAAATCAAATGCATGTTGATGGCTGTCAGTTACATGGCTTCCTTGCAGTAACTCTTGATAGTTTGATGACCACTTTCGGAGGTTGAAACCGCCTAATTTTAGTAGCTCAATTAAATCTGATTGTAATTGTTTTGCTGATGATAATGAGTGGTCGCCATGGAGCACATCGTCCATATAAAGGGATTCTTTTACCACCTTTGCTGCTGCTGAATATTTTCGTTGATACTCTTCTTCACTCGCTAGATGACGCAGGGTCATCATGGCTAGATATGGGGCTGAACGGGTCCCATAAGTCACGGTCGTTAAAGTGTATTCTTTGATAGGTTCATCAGCTGAATCTCTCCAGACTATCTTCTGAAATCTCTGATCTTCTTCTGCGACCCATATCTGGCGGAACATCTTTTCAATATCTGCAGTAAAAGCGTATTTATACTGTCGCCACTTCAAGATAAGAGTTTGGAGGTCCTGCTGCAGATTTGGGCCCCTCTCCATGAGGTCATTGAGACTTAAGTTTGATGGCAGTCCTGGTGTGCTAGCATTGAAAACAACTCTTAACTTGCTGGTAATAGAGTCCTCTCTAGTCACATGATGATGGGGCATATGATAGTCGGGTTTCATGTTGTTATCGGCTGGTGTCATATGACCGAGCTGTTTATATTCATTCATAAATAGTTTATATTGTTCCGAGATGTTTTTATTGTTATTTAATTTTCGTTCTAATTGATGAAATTGGGCGAAAGCTTTTTGTTTTGTTGAACCCAATTTTTCTTCAAAGTTTTGCTTCATTGGCAGTCTTACTTCATATCTTCCGTCTGATCTGCGTTTTGTTGTTTCTTCGTAAAACTTGATGACATTTTGATCTGATACTGATAATGATGATGTTTCCGTGATATCCTCGATTTGCCAAAACCGTTGTATTTCGTCCATGTTATGTAATACGATGTTGCATTGATATGATCTGTAATTACCGCTTAAAATCCAACCTAAGCGCGTCTGTTGCGCAATAGGAAGGTTGTCATCAATTTTACAAATTCCATTCATTAATATTTTTGAATATACTTCTGCTCCTAGCAATAAATCTACTGGACGGCTCACGTAGAATTTAGGGTCCGCTAGGTTGATATTTTCTAAAAAGTTCCACTGTGGTTCCGCAAAGGAATAACTAGGCAGGTTCCTGATAAGATGATTCATGATAAATGCTTCTGTAGAGAATGAAAAGTCATGGTTTATTGATGAACATTGTATGCTGATTAAGCCCTTACAACTGTTTTCCTTCATTCCTACTCCTGATATAGTTCCTAGGCATTTTTTCCGCGAAAGACCAAGCGCTTGTACCGCTCGCTCCGTGATAAGGGATGTTTGAGATCCTTGGTCCAGCAAGGCTCTGAATGTATGATAGCTCCCGTCGGCTCCCTTGATATTCATAATTGCTGTTGCTAATAGGATCTCGGTGACGTTATGTGGTTGCAATGACACGTGCGAAGTTCCACGTATTTGACCATTTTCCATTCTTGCTGATGATGATTGTGGCTGTGACACGCCCGAGCGTTGAACTCTTGCAGTAACCTGATTATTTGTTTGCGCATGTGTGTATGCGTATGCATCATGTATGATAGTGTTGTGTGGCAAATTGCACTCACGACAACGTTTTTCTGATATGCAGGGTTTTCCGTGATGGCAATAAAGGCAATTTTTGCATAGCTCATACTGCTTGATAATTTTAAGTTTGGCATTTCCAGGCATTTGCGTAAACCTTGTGCAATAAAATATCGGATGATCGTAGGTATTGCATACCGGGCATTTTGATTTTGTCTGATAAACATTTTTGCTGGTTGATGGTTGCGAAATTGAGTTATTTGTCGTCGTAAATGATTGTTTTAAATAAGTGGGTTTTGAATATTGATATTTGGAATGATTTTGATTGTAATTTGGACCCGTTTTTGATATGGTATTCTCCTGTTTCTTGCGCGATGACTCCAATGTTGTGAATTTATTTTCCAGATATTTTAAGAATTCATCCAAATTCGGTAGTTCTCTTGGTTCTTTAAGAGAAGCCAAGTACTCATTGTGAGTCTCTGAGTCCAACTTCTGTGCTAGAATGTGGACGAGCAAGGGATCCCAGCTGCTGGTATCCACGCCAAGTTTTTTGATAGCGTTGAGACATTCTGACGCCGAGTCGTGAAGGCGCTTGATGCCGTGAACTGATACTGCTTGCATGATAGGGAGGTTCATTATGATATTGATATGGGATGTGAAAATTAGTTTTTTGTTATTAAATCGTTGATTAAGTAGTTGCCAACAAACGTCATAATTATCTGAGCTGATAGGAAGGTGTTGGATTAAACGTTCCGCTTCTCCTCTCAACTTTGATTTTAAATACTGCATCTTCTGTGCGTCTGATAATGAAGGATTTAGGTGGATGGTCTCCGTAAACAGGTCCTTGAAGGACACCCACTGGTGATAGTTGCCTTCAAAGGTAGGTATATCCATCTGTGGAGTAAGTTTGTCACGATGTTGAGTCGACCACATCTTCTTGTTAATTTCTTTTTTGATATTGTTGTAGCTTTGCTCGTAATAAGAGAATGCTTCTTCATATTCCTCATATTTTCCCTCCAGTTCGCTGTCCAACTCCCAATGTAGCGAGTCTATGATCTGCCATCTAGCTTGGATGCTGCGTAATGCATCTTCCAATTCCCACTTCTCCGTTATATTATTGATGTTGATACCTGTTAACGTGCGCTGCAGAGCTCTGAAGTTACTATTTTGCTTTTTTAATAACTCCTTCATTTTCTCAGATAACGTTAGAGTAGAGGTCGAAGCAGACTGAGATTGATGATGTAGAGTAGGCGATGGTGTTCCCTGTCGCTCGGCGGCCTGCTGCTGCGCGCTGGAGCCCGCGCCGCCCGCCGCGCCGCCTTCTCCTGAGGAGCTGGCGAATGCCTCGCCAACCACGAGAACTGGCGGCTTCAGCAGGGAAGCCGGTTTCTCATGTTGAACAGCTTCGATCTTGCCTCTTATATACTCGTACCTACTTTTACAACTCTCGTATTGATTTTGCGTAAAATATTGATGAGTTGGGATGTTAAAACCGCAAAGTTTGATATGGTTTGTCTGAAATTCTCTCCAATACGCGTCAAGGGGTTCGAGTTTCCTTTTAGCGTAGCCAGGAGAATGTTTCCTCTCAAAGTTGTCTTTCTTAAAATTAACGTAAAGTTGTTCTACGCCGTTGATAATCTGCTGCTGAGTAGCTAAGATATCTTCCATCTCGCTGCTCATTGATATAAAGGCTGATGATAATAAAATGGATGGATCTTACTTGATAAGCTGCCAAACCACCTCGATGACTCCGCTTCGAATTCCTGGCGGGACCAATCGGATCTGTCTGACCCGATTAAATCCAAATCCAAAGGAGTCACTTCACTGATAAATTGTTCACTGATATTTGATATAATATGATAGTTTAAAGTTTTTGATGAGTCTTTTTGATAGTCACTGATAAATTGATATGATATTGTTCTCGATATTGAACTGATAGTCACAGGAAGTAATTAGGCTACACAAACACGTGTCCCGAAAGTTCGAAGTTCGCGATTGTCAGCCCCGCCTGTCCGAAAGGCTCGAAGGACCAAATGATGTGAGGGCCAGGTCCACACACCAATATGATAAGATGATAGAAATGATAAAAGAAGTATGTAACTTATGATAATTTGATTTATTTAAACTGATAACTATTCTATAATGATATGATGATGAGTACGTGTCGCGCGCGGTTGATGACGGACAAGAACTGACTTAATTTAGGTCGCTAAGGTAAAACTGTTAACATAGCAAAATGTACGGCTATTGGCCCGTACAAGGTCTAATGCGTGGAGGATGTCGCTCACACATCTACCAAGACCGATTACCGGTGCGGTAAACGAGTTCTCAAGTGGAGACCACGAACCGATAATAGTGGGACGCCGTCCGGCCCGCTGGAGACTTTAGACAGTTGGTCGATATTGGCTGGATGAGAAAGACCTAGGACAGACCGCTATTCTACCGCTATTCTACCGCTGCGCATGGGGCGCAATTGCATCGCGCAGTCTAAAGAGCGAGCGCGAAGAAGAACTTTTGTCACAGCTTAAAAGCGCCCCTAGCTAGCCCTTCTATTGTAACTGTTGGTCCGGCTCGAAGGACCATTCTGCCGCATCTTGCCACACCCACCTTGACCCCCTCGCACAGGAAGCAGTCCCACACGCGCAGCAGCGAGTCCCAGGGCAACGTGCGGGTGAGCGCGCACAGCAGCCACTCCGTGCAGTACGCCACGGGCTCCACGCGGTGGCGCGCCAGGTGCCGCTGCGCCGCCGGGCATGTGCGTTTGAGGAGGGCTTGGAGGATGTCGCCGTCGCGCTGTAGGACCTAGTAAGAAATAGTAAATATAAATACTGAAAACTGTGTCAAAAGCAGTTTGTATATCACGAGTATTGGTGACTTAAGTCTGTTCGGTTCGGTATGAGTTTTATTAGCTTCTAATGTTACCGACAGGGGCGCTTATCAAGATGTCAGACAAATTGCTATCGAAATACGCTAGCGAATTGAGTTGACAGCACTTATAATACTAGTTAACAAATATACTGTACATATCGTTCAGATTTAGAGTTACGTTACTGTAATAAGGACAAATACAAGGCACATTATATAGCGATGCCACACTAGACAAATTTAGGTCACGACGCGTTGAAGTAATAAAAGATCATAGTTAAAAGTATCATAGATGAAAAATAAACTACATATGTGGTAAAGATACAGATCTAAATAGGCGTGGCCAAATACACACAGGAAGTTAAAGTACTTGTATCTGAATATGGCAATAAATTGTAATAATTACTCATGAAACTTAAACGTAATCCGCTAATTTACAGATCATTACACAAACACTTATAATACGTGCGTATGCAAAAGAATCATTTATTATGTAATACAAAACCCAATAACCAGAACATTATGAATGTGAGTATTTAAATCATGTGCTTCATAAATAGACGCATGAATGCAGAATAGAATAGACCTGTTTCTAAAGGCAAATGTAAATTTAATCTGTGATTAAATATCTTATAGGTATCGCTGATAGCAAGGAATGCCGTCATATGTAATGATAAAAAAGAAACATCAGCTTTACAATTTTCTCGCTTGAATACCTTTAACTTTATTGACCATTATGTGGTTATAATAAATAATCAATATCAACTTGGATCGGTCTATGGGAAACCGGCCGCTAGACACGTACAAAAACAATCCATTGACAGTTAACGACAACGCAACGCGGTACGTTACGAAACTCAGATATTGCATTAACGTTTTTTATAACTATTTAACAGTATTGTTCACTGGCTGCGTTGCATATGCAACAGTTTTTTTTACTGTGCAATGGAGTGTAACGTACTTGGATATACATATTATAGAGACAGTCTTGATAAACAACCACTGATAAGTAAGAAATGACCTTAACCATTCAAAAATTACGTGTTTTCAAAAGCTAAATCCGTTCATTAAAAAAGGTATTATCACTTATTATCTAAAAATTTCTCTTGGCTTAATACCTACATATATTTGACAGCCTCAAAATGAAATAAATGTAGCTTTAAATTTTGCAACTCTTATACTGAAGGGATAGCAAGGGGCGCATTTAAGACTTGACAAAAGTGTTCCATCGCGCTCATTCATCATGCCTCAAGAGCGAGCGCGACGGATAACTTTTATCACGTCCTTATATATAACTTTTAGCCCTTTGCTAGCCTTTCTAATCGTCAGCTACTTTTCACACCCCTAAATGTAAAATGTGTAGCTATAAATCCACCAACCTCTAATCCAGGATTGTAGTACCCGGACAGGTACTTGTCGCTGATGCTGACGAGGCACCAGAAGGCCTGCTCGGCCGGCATGTGCATCAGCAGGAACGCCGCCACCGGCGCCTGCGCCTGGAAGTACCCCACCTTGGGGTTCAGCACTGAGTAGGCTTTGAGAACGGAGAAGAGCTCTTGTTGGCTGCGGGGGAGAACAGAAGAGTGTTAGCCTTGGTTCACACCGCCTTTTACTGCATGTTTGCAGTATAAGTAGGTACCACAAAGCAAATATTTGCTTTGTGGTAGGTACATCTATTAGTTGCACATACAATGTACGTAGAACCATTAAAATTAAAACGTATTTTGTACGTTTGTGTAAAGAACATCATAACAGTTAAAATAATAAAAAAAACTTGCAAGGCAACGCTATGTCATACTCGTAATGTCCACTTTGTCGTGTTTGTTTTATATGGAGGTGTTTTACAGCAACACACCTAGACATATCGTTATTTAATTTATTTTATTCGTGTCCTAATTTCATTTTCCCATCAAAGATTAGCAGAAAACGCGTAGATTACCTAAGTTTAAAAATTATAAGGGCCTGGTTCACTATTACAGAAGTAGCAATTGTGACACAGGCCCTAAAATAATAGCATTCTGTAGTTCTTAATATATGTATGTATAAACCCTCTATTTAAATATTTCACAATATATTGCCAAATAGGTATAAGAGCATGATTTTCATCACACGTAACATATCCAGCCATGCTGAAACAGGCACTGCTAAACAGAATCACAAAAAACCCCTCACCCGGGCCCCTCCTCCTGTATAAACATCTCATGATGCGGGAACTGTCGGTGCAGGTCCTTCTTGATGTCGTCGACGCAGCGAGGGTCCCCGGGCGCGCGCCGCAGCTGCTCGTACACCGCCGCGTGCTTGCTCATGAGGAGGGAGCCCCCGCACAGGTACAGCCACGCTTTGGGACGGACGGACGCCGGGATACCTGGGGAGAGCAGATGATAAGCCGATAAGATGATGCTAAGAAGATCCCAACAGTAGTACTCCGAGCCGGACATGAAGCAGCGACTTATAAAACAGCCACGCCTTGGGACGCACCGACGCTGGGATGCCTGCGGGAGAGTAGATAGTAAGATGCTTGTGGGAAAAGATGACTAAAGCGGTATACAGATTGCACAACGCATCGCCGCGTGCTTGCTCATGAGGAGCGAGCCCCCGCACAGGTACAGCCACGCTTTGGGGCGGACGGAGGCCGGGATGCCTGCGGGAGAGCAAATAGTAAGATCCCAATAGTGGTCGTTCGACCGGATATGAACCAGCGACCTATAAAATACAGTTCACTAAGGAGATCCCAACATATTGTCGGGAAAGGTAATAAAACCTACTAATATTTTTTTTACAGATGGCAAGGTCTATCCAAAAGCGCCACAAGACAATGTCCTCGGACTTCTTCACTGGTAGAAGAAGGATGTCATCGGTTCAGAAGGAGAGAAAAGTTAGGTAAGTAAGTAGATGGAATTTTGCAGATATCAGGCGATTTCAAAGAGCACGGGAACTTTGACTTTGGTTCAGTTTAAGGAAGTCTGGCTCAGGTGTTTCTCTTGCGAGTCACTGCTGGCTACTTCTGCTTGTACAGCAAAATGCAATTATGTGAAGAAACGTACAGTGGTTATTAATTCGGGTTTTCCCACACCTATTTTCAATACATAATGACAAGACGAATTTATACTAATGGCTAAGGACATTTAAAATACCCATTATTTATAGAAGATTTACATCATTTATGACATAGGTATTCACGAGGAAAACTCGTTTGTGAGCAATGGACATAAGTTTTCAATGATACCGGTTGAGATATGCCACTAATTTCCAACCTTCATTGAATTAAATAATGTTAGGTATCCTGATTCAATCCCACATTCATTGGAAATGATTGAGTCATTCCAGTCATGAATTGATTGAGTAATGTGGACAGGTATGTCAACTAGTTTTCGCCAATATTTGTTTTAGCAGTGGCGAGGCCAACCGGCTACATATTATTCTCACACTGATGGGAATACTTGAATCAATATGTGATGTAACTGATGTGATTTTGTGCGAACTTTACTAAAGGGCTTGCACGAAATCTAGTCGTCTTATTGGAAATACGGTTTTTGCTTCGTTACATTTTTTTGTTTTGTCTCTGTATATAATTTACTGTGTTTGTTTATAATTTTTTATTTTTGATGTTGTGTGATTATGAGCCATGCTCGAAATAAATGAATTTGAATTGAATAATCGTACAGAGTAGAACATTGGCCTTATCCCTGAGTTGACACGTGTAATAAATGAAACGTAGTGGCTGGATAAAGAGCCAAGAAGGCCTAGCACAGGGCGCAAGACGCGGACGTCAAGACGTGATAAAGATTTGCATCGCGCTCACTCAAATCGCGCGGCCTCGGGAGCGGGCGCGACGGAGAACTTTTGTCGCGTCTTGCGCCTTGTGCTAGGGTAGTAAGTATATGCAGCAGTAGCCGTATGTTTTGTTTTCGACGGAGCTACACCTTTGCAGAGAATAGAATAGAGAAGAGCAGCATACCTTTCCGGCACCTCTCGCGCACCTTCTTGTAGTTCTTGCTCATGAAGGACTCCCAGTTGTTGAGCATGCGCAGCCACTTCTGCTCGCGCTTGAGGATCGTGCTGGGGGACACCGTGCGCCGCCTGGAACGAGGGGGGAGGGGGGGTCAGCTGTGGCGCGACAGAGACGGCAAATAAGTAGTAGTAGCTAGGTAACACGGTCTATACGCTAAGTTGCACGAAGCTTTATGCCTAGTTTCACCATAGTCTGTTAGATCATTAACCCATGTTACATAGTAATGTCATATTGAATTCTAGACAGATGTGTCATAAGTCAACAATTAATCCCTTGTTATGATCTAACAGAGTATGGTGAAACTGGGGCTTAAACTAAGATTGACCCTAAATCAATTGCTGCCCTGCTTTGACAGTATAGGGACACAACCTAAGTTTATAGTTTCAGGGGGGAGACACAAATAGGTAATTATGGCCACCGATAGTAATCTAAATCCGAACGGAATCAAGGGTAGATAAGAATTATAAAGCAAGCTATGTGTGTGTACTGCTCGTGTATTTTAGTGAATATTTCTGTGTTTGTCGGTAATACTTTCAGGATGTAAATAGTTTTACGTTTCCTCGAGCCATTTCCGTTAACCGTCATATAAATGATACATTTATTTTAACACGAATAATATACAGAATCACAGGTTTGCCTGAATAACATTTTATGTTTAGGTACCCACCTCAGATTCTACAGGAAAATCCATGTAAAAAAATTGGTTCAGTATTGGGCAAGTACCTGTATTCCAGAGTATCATTATCTCTACCTTCTATGATAGAACTTCTATCTTAATACAGGCTTTATAACATTAGAAAAGTATACGTAGCTCAGTGTTTCCGTAGCTCGCATGCTGACTAACAATTAATTTTAACTTAACAACCGGCGCCTGCAGCCGTGAGACTAAACTTTTCTGCAGACCCTACTTTGTCAATCAGCAAAAAAACTCCCCAACTGCCTGCACACTGCACAGCTCCGCTCAACAATAGAACGTTTTTGTTGTCAGTATTTTTTACTCTTTTAAACTTTCCTTTTGCAAAAACTAAAAATATGAAAGCGTTTGATGTTCCGCGGAGTTGTTGAGAGAATTTCTCGCTAACTGCTGAGGTCATAATGAAGCAATTAAGTGATACGAATAAACAAGATTAATGTACGATATATGAGGAGTTTATATTTAGAAATGTGTTATATCTGATAAGGGAAGTAGGCCATTTACCTTTATATCACCGATAGATAAATTGTAGCTATTTCTATCAATTAAATAAAATGTATATTATTAGCTACATCTACAGGTGTGTTGTATGGTCTGGACGCAAAACAAGACATTGCCCGGGAGGAATTTCTGTATGGAATGCTTCATTACCGAATAACATCCTGTACCACCCAATATCGTACCTCGTACCGTCTTCAAGGCAGAGACAGAAGTAAATTTATGTATAGCATTGGATTGTTTACCAATAGATGTTTTTCAGTGTATCGGTACATCGATCTACCATTCTTCTTCAATCGTGTAAATCCACTAAGTTAACTTCCTCAAGTGCTTTGCTACTCTTATTGCGAGATCATTGACCTTCATCAGGTCTCCTTGACTGCACTTTGGGCATTAGAACACTCTATAAGGTGTGACGTAGTCTGGAGGCTTCCGCAACTGCATAGAGTGCCATTGAATCGGATTCAAGTCATAATCATAATTAAGTAGATGAAAAAAATTAGGTGCAGCAACGCACACCTTCTGTTCCACTGTTCTAGATATAACAAGCATGCATGTTTATTTATGTTTTTATAGTTACTACCACGTACTACATACCATGTACTTAGGTATAACATTAACATGTCTCATGTGCGGAGATTACGCAAGAAGTAGATGACGGGACCTCCGACTACCCCCCCTGGGGGATTACAGACTTGACGCGGTACAGATTGTACAATACATAGATATAAATTATGATAATAAACGAAGTACGTGATATTGATATTATGGCTGGGCCGAGTTCTTGTGCGAAACAAGGCCACTGTTGCGTGAAATTAGAAAAGGGAAAACCCCGAAAAAGGCTTTGGGTACTATGGAGACGTATAGGATACGTCCTGTCCGGGCTGCACGGCACCGTTATCGACGTAGATACGTATACTTGATGAACAATTTGGGCCCGAGCGGGCGGACTAACCAGCGACCTCTCGGTCGACCGATTAGGTAATCGGTAGCAAGTTACTTACAACCAATGAAGACGTTAAAAGCAGTAAGTGTGCATACTATGTATGTACTTAAGTATATCAATCGTCGAATGGACCGACCTAAAATGAAACCAAACAATAAAATTTCCAGCCACCCAGTCATTATTTGCACAATTGTAAACTGTTTAAATTTTCATATTTAGCTCAAAATTGTTGCAGTTACGGCGAAGGTTAATCTTTTTATTTTAATTGTTCCTGAACAATTGCTAGATGTAGTTAGAATATACCTGACTATTTTGGTATGTGTAATGGAGGTCATTACAGAAGGTTTATCGACTGAATGCCGAATCGAGTGCAAGTAGGTACAGTTCGGTCCAAACAACTAGAATGTTCCTGAAGTTTCTGCGATTATACTTTTATGCTTTGTTAAACTAACCAACTATCAATCTTTGCAAGAATGAAAGTTACCAAAATGAACCTTTGCAAAATAAAACTTTTCCATTTGAGCTTCATAATATTATTATGATTGAGCTGAAATATTTGAATAGTTAATGTACTGCAGTGCAATGCCGTCTGGCGAAAGCTGACTGCAGTCTCATTATAATAAAATTATCATTCATATCACACCGCCGTCTCATAAGTAAATTATTTACTGTAAAATAATTGGACTGAAAAAAGAAGAGTTGGTGATAGTCGGAGGTCGCGCGGTACTGCGATGTGTATGAAACCATAAAATGATGCTTATTTCTATAGCTTAGCATTGAAGCTCTCAAACACAGTCTAAGCTAAGCTATATATAGAAGAATCGGGGAAATCGTAAAACAAAACCATGAGTACCTATTATGTAGCGTGTCAGAGACGTAAACTAAATAGATGATGTCGAGTGAATGAAAAACGGGGATTGAAATATTTCTCAAAAGCGTCCAAATCAAAATGCGTTACTCAGATCATTAATTGTAGTAACATTAACTGCAGACAGAGAAGTTCGCATGCAACAGGTGCCAGCTACTATAATCTTGATCAAAGGTATAATAATCTTGTCACATATTCATTGTAAAGATCTCAATACATGCAAAAAATATACTTCTGTTAGACTTTTCTGAAACTTTAGGTACATACACGATGTGTAGCTCTTTTTGCGATAACACACAGCTATTGTTTGAGTTGATAAAATTACGAAAGTGTTGGTTTCCGTTTTTCTTCTTCTATTTAATTATTACCGCGATTGATCCAGTAGGTCGAGCCGAGTCGAGAACAGCGGGATGCAGGATACATAATAATAACAGAAACTCTTAATACATAATATATATACCTACAGTCGTCACTTAAGATGTATTGGATTTTATATAAAGAGGCTGGGTCCTGATAAAATTCAGAATGTCTTATAATACTTAACACTGAGCCCAAGGTGGCCCAACAACCCTTAATAGGAGTGAAATTAAAGTACACAGGAGCTGAAACCGGTTTGCTGTCTGGGAAACACATCCATGGAAAACTCGTCAAGACGTCGCGACGCGATAAAGGAATATTAAAAGGATGGATAGCATGAGTTCCGGTATTTTAATATTGTTTCCATATCAACTATACTACACTGATGCCACTTATGCCTTGCTTCTCATTTGAGTGAATCTATCCACAAACATTCAGCTTCAATTGAGCCACAGTGCTGCATTGCATACCAGTGTTATGCTATTCCTTACACCTGCCATGATGCGACAATAAAACAATTATGAAGTCAAAAATGAAAATCAGCATCACCTTGAACACACTACTATGAACATAGTTCTATTTACCTACCTACCTAGGCACTTTGTGTGCAATTTACATACAAGTTTCCTTCATTAATAAATGCAATTATGTAAATAATGGTTATATACTGTTAGATTTGGCAACATCAGATACTACATGGAAGTTGAGCAACACTGACCAAGGCTGTTTCCTCTTTGCCAGTGTTACCTTACTGATATTTGCAAAGACATACTAATTATGTTTCAATTGGTTAATTTTACATAGGTTCCTATATATATTTAGCTGTTAATTAGTTATAAATATGTAGTTACCATTTAGGTATACAAATATGAAACTTTTCCTTTCTTTGCATTTATTCTTTTGAGAAAATCAGTCAATAAATCCTAAATGCTAAAATTTTAATTTCAGATAGCCATACACTGCAAATATTAAACTAACTCTTCCCACGCTCAGCGCCTAAGCTCTAATAGTGTTTGTCATTGACTAGATATGCTAGTACTTACCATATTATTATATTGCATATTGCGCAAAGCACCAGATTGTATGTAATTGTGTGTTATCAATGTTCACACAACCTGCTATACTCTCATATTACACTGTCAACATTCATGCTTTGATAAAAAATACTGCAATAGGGATTAATGATTGTAATACTTATCGTGAATCCTGTGTCTGACTATCTATCTATGTATTTGAAGAAGACATAGGTGTAAAGATTTTTTCAGAATATTTGTAATAAAGGCAGGAATGTCCCAGTCAAGGTAATTTAAAACAAAAGACATATATTAAATAATTGAATCATCACAAGAATGGATAAAGAACAATATTATTTCAGATGAAATTAGTCCCCAGTGTTGTGTTAGTCACAATTTATTGGATCAATGGAGTGCTCAAAAACAATGATGCTTAAGCAGATTTCTGCCCAAAGTTAATTATTAATAAATAAAACATTGTATGTTAATAAATCATAGACAGAGCACCAATCTAACAACAAATTAGCCAGTCCAAATCAAAGTGAAACAATGTAAAAAATGAAATAGTAAAACTTATACATTTACAGAACAACATCATTTACAGAACCTGCCCAATAGCTCATTAAACAGAAGCAATTACTCAAATTCCGAGGCACTTATTATTAATTATCATGTAGGTGTAATCGGCTGTGAGGTGCAGCAACCAGAATGTACACAAATTCTAGTTCTGCCCACACGACACCGCCATACCCTGATTACTGTGTGTAGCATAACTAGCGAGACCTTGCCAGTGTCCTTAGGGCAAACAGGCAAACCTGTAGAATCACAATACGCTCTTAACGCGACAAGGCTGCGCCAGATATGGCTAACAAGCATGAAACGTGTTTATAATGAGTCACTGACTAGATAACAGCAGGGGCATGGTGAGGCTACTCACGGCTCGGGGCTGTACTGCGCGCCGCCGAAGAACCCGTGCCGGTCCGGCTGCGTGGTCACCGACGAGCAGATGGACGCGTTGTCCGCCGCCTCGCTCCGCTCCGCCGCGCCTCCGCTCCGCACACTTTTCTCACTCTTTTGCAAAGACATCGTCGCAAATTCACAAAAAAACAGTCAAACTTTATTTACAGTGACCACATCGCGCAAATATTCAAGCGTAGAATGCTAGTGTACAAATTAACAACAAACACATCTAACTGTTTATGAAATTCACACCCAAATCTACAACACAACACTTTTTACACTTCCAAACTCGAGACATACGGACTTTGTATGTCGCAGGAACGAGAGTCCGCAGCTGCCATACTGCGGAAACAGATGTCCTAGGAATCCTATTACGTTAAATATCGCTGTAAACGTGCTTTGGATACCAAATACAATGGAATTTCTTATCAAACAACTAAAGTGATTGGAGTGGGACAGTGGGTGGGTGGACGACGAAGAGGAAAAAACCACAGAACAAAATACGACAACGACATGTCAAGTTGTCAAGTATTCTGTGTTGTACACACAGATAGTATGAAAAATCAAAACATCACAGATTACAGAAAAATTTGAAGTTTAGGAGGATTTGAGAAGAATTTTAAATTTAAATTAAATTAAAATCTTCTTTTAGGTAAATAAATTCTAATCTAAACTATATAACTATACGCATTGAATCGTTGTGGTTTAGTCCAGTGCCTAACAAAATCCATATTTCAGGGGTCACAAGAAATGAATGCTCTAAGAATGATTTCCCAACTGAGGCCTCTGGCCAGGCTATCTTCCACCAGCAGCACTCAGTTTGTAAACAGAAATCCAAGAAACCTGGAGCGTATGAGGATAGCGCGGAAACCAGCTGGTTACCACTTGGACAAGCCAGGGAGAAGTTATTGGCATAAGTCAGTATTATATACATAACCTATAAAATAAATAAAATACTTTTCATGAAGTGGAAAAAGGTAACGTACGGAACTTTTCAACTCTCACTTAGAGGTGGAGAGGAATAGCCACTTTAAAAATACTTAGGTACATAATAAACTATAGACATGTGTGGTATGTGGTTACTATTAAAATATTTTTGATCAAGTCATGCCTCCCTCGCCTTTCCTGGTTTCAGTGAGTCTTACGTGGAAGGTTATGTGAATGTACCATTTTCATGATAATATATTTAAATATACATTTCTATTTCAGACTAGTCCTCACATCAAGTCAACGGTCAGTTAAAGCTCAAATAGTCCACTTCCTCAATGGACCAGTAATAGAAGCTAAATCAACAGAATGGGCAATCAGAAAACAACTGTACAGTACAATAGACACTTCTGCTTACATTAATTTGGGACAAATCCTTGCACAAAGGTGTCTGGAGTCTGGCATAACGGAGGTGTCCTGTGACATAGAGGGTGCCAACGCAGGGAAGGTCCGAATGTTCCTCAACGAGGTGAAGAAGTCGGGGATCCGGTTGAAAGAACCAGAGCAGTATGTTAAACCAAATCCCTGGGATCGCACCCGCCCTGAGAAGCCATGGGAGGTTACTGAATAAAATTTTATACACATAAAAGTAGTAAGATTATTGTTAGTTTTTAAATATTAAATAAGATTTAAATTATTGATCCTTTTTGTATTTAATTTAAACAGAACACCATGCTACAAAATAATGTGTCTTCTGTAAAGGAAAGGAGTGTGACATATACAGGTGTACATAACATGATTCCGAAAATATTCAGCTCTTTCCTCAAGAAAGTTCAAGTTCTGTTCCATCCATGCTTTCTTGACAGATAACAAGATACAGTGCCACAAACTTATCTGTTCCGGTGAGAGCGAACTAAATTGATCCATATCTCATTACTTACTAATGAATTGTATATTATAAAAGATTAGATGGGTTTATTAACACCGCAAGAGCGAATTAACAATACGAGCTGACTTAAAATCTCATAGAATTAAGAAATATTAAACATTTATGTGAGCTGTCACCGGAACAGATAAGTTTGTGGCACTGTACTTTGGATGAACTTCATCACAGTGGAATAGTTTGTGATTTTTCTTGGTGCTTCCATAATAAGTTAATTTATAGTCAAAGTACAGAAACATGTAGGTATATAACAATGCAGACGATCAAGGATTCAAAGCACTTAATTTTTTTTATTTTTTTACTTTAAATGGAACTCAGAATAATTATTTTTAAGTCAGGTAAATCTACTCTGTGTGCTGAATGAAAGTATATGATCATGACGGAACGACACAAACTGCTCATTTAAATTTCCGGTACTTTCCCTTTTTTTTACATACTTTTATTGTGAAAGTTATAATGAATATAGCCATAAAAAAGTAAATAATTTCATAAAATACTAATAACTACTTCCAAACTAAAAATAAATAAAATTGATTGTAAATTGTGCTTCAAACTATAAATAGACCTAAAATGACTCGGAGGAAAAATGGCGGAAACAATAATGGCGTCCAACAGCCTCGAATGCGGGAGCTAAGTTCTTTCTATTTGTCTCTTTCTTGCACATAGAATCAACCATTTGGACTGGCTTGGGCACGCACGCGTAGTGATCAATATGTCCACGTGACCTGTCATGTCGAATCCAGTCGTTCAGTGTTCAGTCAGTCATCGCGTAATAAATTGAGAAAATAAAAACGCAGAATGTCTTAGAAATCGTTTGTTTTACAATGAAATTGTATTCTAGCGTAATGTTATAGTGTATAGTGTAAAATGCCTGCGTCAATCGGTGTTAATTTACGAGTGACGGGCCATTGTAGCCAAGGCGGGAGAAAGTACATGGAAGATTTGTTTTCCGTTGCTTATCAACAAACCGAGGATGAAAGGGACTTGGAATATGCTTTCTTCGGTATTTACGACGGCCACGGTGGAAGTGAAGCGGCTGCTTTTGCTAAGGAGCACCTCATGGACAGTATCGTGAAGCAGAGACAGTTTTGGTCTGATAATGACGAGGACGTCCTCAAAGCAATCAGAAATGGATACATGCTGACCCACTTGAACATGTGGAAGGAGCTGGGTGAGTGTGGGAGCACGGAGCCCGTAATCTGGCTATCTGATGTCTGATTGAATTTGGCAAAGGCCCTCCACGGCTGATTCAAGGATTATTCTATGTAGTGATTGTTAGATGGTTGACCTTGTTTTTGTGTGTTATTTTTTCTGCCTAACGCTTTGACATTGAGGTTTGACTGCCTATTCAAGTTGCTGTAGATTTCTTATTGCTCATTGTGGGGCCTGAGCGGGCTCTTGGTTGATAATTTATGCTACCAAACATATTTGGTGTTATTTTGGGTGTCCCAATAAAGAGGGAAAGTGAAAGCTGTTTAACCAGTTTCATTTTTTACTTGTTGTGTTTCACTTGGTGTTTCTTCAATGTTTTGGGCGTTTTAAGGTGTTTCAGTGGAATTGCGGGAAATCTGAAATAATACTTTTTTACCTATCATTCCAATAGGCCAGCAGTACAAGTGTGTTGATGATGAATACCTCCAGTTACTTACACTTAATTTTATGTCCTTTATGAATGAAATACAATACAAACTGATTTTTAATTATTTTTCTCAACAGAAAAATGGCCAAAAACAGTAACGGGCCTTCCAAGTACAGCGGGCACAACAGCCAGTGTGGCGTTCATCCGACGAGGGAAAATATATATTGGTCATGTTGGAGACTCCGCTATTGTGCTAGGCTACCAAAAAGATGGTAAGAAGATTATGATTAAAACAAAAAAATATGTTGTTCGAAACCAATGTGCATATTTAAAACATTTTAGTATTAACATTTATATCACTTTTATTGTAGATGGAGAAGAATGGGCAGCAAAACCACTAACTCTCGACCACAAACCAGAGTCCACAGTGGAAATGGAGCGCATACAGAGATGTGGCGGGAAAGTGGTGTCTAAGGCAGGTGTGCCGCGCGTGGTATGGAACCGACCCAGGGCTGGACACAAGGGACCAATAAAGAAGAACACCCCCATGGATGAGATCCCATTCCTCGCCGTGGCTCGGTCACTCGGGGACCTGTGGAGCTATAACACACAAAATGATGAGTTCATTGTAAGCCCGGACCCCGACGTGGGGGTGCTCACTATTGACCCAACTAAATTTAGGTAAGTTGAGATGCATGGAGCATGATACCTTGGTTCTACCAAGTTATGGTAAATAAGAACTCTGATTAGTTAAAGACCTATTTAAGATCAATTAGGTTTATTTCAATAAGTACTTATTGTTATTAATGAGATACATTGTAATTGTAATAGAAAAGTTAAGAAGGGGAGTTTGTTTACCATCAAACCATTAATGGTATTATTTTTGCACACCACTAATAACACAAATAGATAATATTATTAGCACTAAGTTAATTTTTAACTTGTAATATCCATCTAAGTACCTATTGTAGGGACCCGTTAGCAAGAGCCCTCAGATCTTTCGAAGCTCTTGATGAAATGTTATTTTTTGTCTAGATAACAAACGTGAATACCACTTATACTTCATTCCCTCCGCAGGTGTCTAATATTCGGCACGGACGGCCTGTGGAACATGCTGTCGCCGGAGGGCGCGGTGAGCCTGGTGCAGGCCACGGAGCGGCACAACGAGGCGGCGCTGGTGGCGGGCGGCGCGCCCCCGCGGGACTGGCTCAACCCCTCCAAGAGCCTCGTCGACCACGCGCTCGAGAGGTCAGTACGAGTAGCCAGTACAACAGGACCACGGGTTGCTGGTGATTTGCTGGAGGGATTTAGATATTCGTTCTCAGATTTTGGATGTGTGTGCCTGAGTAATTACTGATACCTACATGGAATTTATTTGAATAATAATAAAATTAAAACATCTTTTCCTCAGATGGTCCAACACTCGCATGCGCGCGGACAACACGTCGGTGGTGACGCTGATGCTGGACCCGCCCGGGCCGCCGCGCGCCGCCGTGCTGCGGGCCCGCGCGCCGCGCCCCGCCCCCGCCCCCGCGCCCGCGCCCGCCCCCGCCGCCGCCGCGCCGCAGGGCGGGCTCACCATCATGACGCGCTACTCCGACGACAAGCCGCCGCCCGACGCCGAGCGCGCGCCGCTGCCGCCCTGCGCCTCGCTCGACACGCGCTTCGCCCTCGACCCCGCCTCCGCGCCCCCGGCCGCCCCCGGCCCCGACGACACCATCACCAACTACGGCAACCCCTCCGAGTCCTACTTCATGGCGCGCCTGCTGAACCGCTGCGGCGTCGTCAACACGCTGCGCGACGTGCTGCACGAGCTGGTGCCGCCCGCCCCCGCGCCCCCGGCCACGGAGCTGCCCCCCGCCGCGCCCGCCTCGCCGCCCCCCGCGCCCGACCGCTCCCGGGAGAGCCTCGGCGAGGAGGGCGCCGCGGCCGAGGACGGCGGCATCCAGATCAACGAGGTGTCCTCCAGCTCGCCCACGGAGTGCCCGCGCCGCGCGCGCAAGAAGACCGACGCCAAGCCGGAGAGCGGGCGCGTGCTGCGCTCCCACGACGCGTCCCCGCCGCCGCGCCCCGCGCCCGCCCCCGCCGCGCGCCGCCCCGCGCCCGCGCTCGAGCGCGTCGTCATCCTGTCCCGCGCGCGCGGCGCCCCCGCGCCCGGAGCCCCCGCACCCGGCCCCGAGGCGCCGCGGACCCGCGCGCGCGCCGCCTCGCAGCCGGCGGGAAACGCGCGGCGGCGGGGCGGGGCCGCGCCAGACTGCTCCAAGGAGAACGTGGCCTCGAGGCGACGCCGCGCGCCCCCCGCGCCGCCGCGCCCCCCCCGCGCCCGCGCTGAGCCCGAGGTGCACTCCACCACGGGCGAGTGCGCCCCCGCCGCCGCCGCCGCCGCCCCCGCGCGCGCGCTGCGCTCCCGCAACGAGGCGGCGCCGCCCTGTGCCGGCAAGCGCGCGCGCCCCGCCGACCCGCCCGCGCCGCACAAGCTGCCGCGCCTGGCGCCGCCGCGCGCGCCCGCCGCGCCCCGCGCACCCCCCGCCCGCGCCGCCGCCCCCTGGGGCCCCGCGCTCGCGCTCCGCAACCGGCTGCGCAAGCGCCTCACCAAGTCGCCCCCCTAGTTTAGTGAACCCCATGGTTACCTGCGAGTGGATGGATAACGGTGCCTTCTAGTACTGCCAAAGTACTGTTTGACGTTACATATTTTTTTATTTTGTCGTGAGACATCCAAAGATAGCCGCGTCGTCTAGTAAGTAAATCTGTTGTTGTTTTTTTATATAATTAAGACAAGACATGCCCCTCGGGGGCTGGTGGCCGCGCCCGCTGGCGGCGCCCTCGTGATCTGCACATGTTCTATTCTACATTATACAGAATCCCCGTACATGGTACTCGAGATCTTTAGACGTATTGCGTATATATTTATATGTCTATTTCTTTTACAACAATAAAATTACATTGACAAATTTTGCGATGATATAATGAAACCTTAGGTCAGAAACGACGATAAAAAATAGTACAAAGGGAGTTATATTAGATACATTTATGTAATTTGTAAGTTTAATAATGTGGACCACAGAATAAATATATTTATATACAATGATAACTGTAAACTGAATGCATTTAATTTTTAAGCTTGAGTGTGGTTCATAATTCACTAATATGTATATTTATATCATGTTAGAGGCTATATGTACCGACGCCATTACCTTGTACATAATGATGTGTATTAGACATCACTCGCCCTAATAATTCTAAATTATTTAAGCAATACATAAATCCGAAAGAATTGAGTACTCCAATATTGCCTTAAATCTTCTATTGAAAGTTGTAAGATAGCGATGCCTAGAGCAGCGTAACGCTTATATTGTAATGAAATTAATGTCGATGTTTATGTTATAACAATATGTAGTTAGTGGTGACAGATTCGTTACAAGATAGTCAGGCACCCCTCAAACCAACTCGGTAAAAATATTTTTAATATAGGTACAGGGTGCAGCAAAATTGGTATACAAAGCCGAAAGCGGGTGACTTAGGGGGTCATTCTGAACAACTTTTGTTCTACAACTTTTGGCACCCCCTTTCGGCTTAGTATGCCACTCTTGCAACACCTGTAAAACCCCACATATCTTTCATGTTAGTACATAGACCAAGAGAAATAGCAATACATAGCTTAATAATATGATAAAATATGGTTGAAGGGTGCCTAATTGCCGATGCCTTATATACCTGGGTGAGCCAAAAAATATATTGAAGAGTGCTTCTATAGACATTATATAAATCAGAGTGTATATTTTATATCAAGTTATAAATTACATACTTATAAAAGGAATAAATTATCATGTAAGCTGAGTAAAACGTCTCTGTTTTACCGTAACAACTATTTATTTCATTAGTAAATATCTTTATTCTTTTGCGAATAGAATATTAATTTTGGTCTGCAATAACCTATCAGATGCTTGACATGTCTCATGAAGTATTTTGTACATATTCTTCACTTTCTACTGTATTTGATTATTTTGTAAATTTCTTCCACTATTTTTCTACTAAATTATGCACTAACGTGGCACTAAAGCCCTAAAATGTACCTATTTAAATTTATTATTACAAGTTACTTGACAGTGTGGTAAATAAATAAATTGTTTACGTTTATCTTCGGCTTGGTAGATGTAACTTTTAGCAACTTTGACCTTTGTTTATGCCTGTAAATGTTATAAACTTATATTGTGATTGCAAACCATTGATTAAAGAAGCATATAGTGAAAGTTACTTTAGCTCTAAAGTTGTAAGCGGATAGTTCACGAAGAACTCTTCTAAATAAAGCCCTAGGCTATTTATTATATTCTTGGTTTTTAGCTTCTGATGAAAAGGTTCGTTAAAATATCCACATCATTTGATTGGCGCTAGTGATGTTTCAGTTCTATCGCCTGACATTTCCTAGGATCATAATCATGATTTGATCGACATTTAATATTAACTATTGTCGGACTGATGAATGTATAATGAACACCGAGAGTTATCCTGTAGAATTAGTAACGCGTTTAATAATAAATAATATGTGCCTCACTCGTTACCGATTCGAAAATACATGAATAAATGTATTTTGATGAAACAAATTTTACGCATTGTAATTTAGTTGTAAAAGATTTTTAATATAATTTGTTACTAAGTTTATCTTGTAAAGTTTAGCATGTAAAGAGAGTTCAATATCAAAGTGTGAAGTGTCACTTTATATCAACTTGATAGATTGTTTTGTTGTGGACATGACGCAGTTTGAGTGAATGATCTACACGTGGGACGCCCCTGAGCCTTAGATGTTAAGTTTCAAAGAATGTTCATTAAACGTTTATTTGTTAAAGGTAATAACTGCCTTGAAAATTTGCTATATACAAACTGTGCTATAATAATGAATAGTGTAAATTGAAAAGTAAAAGCAAAGTTATTATTATACATACTACATAGAAAATTATAAGAAAAGGATTATTGTAGATTTTATTTTTTGATTTGAATAAAGTTTGTATGAAATATAATTTATCTTTACTTTGATAACCTAAACAATAATACAGGTTGTAGTGGGGTTCGACTTAGTATACCCTTTTTGCAACACTATGTAGTAATAATATCGACTGTGTGGTGGCCAACTAAAGAATCTGAACAAGACGTGCTGATTTGATTACATCAATATAAATAGTTACGATACGACTCGTTTGTAAGGAATAGCCGGCGGGCGGAGCAGCCGCACTAATCTGTACAGCCGATAGTCCCCGTTATTCGCCGCAGGTACACTTTTTGTGCCGACCGCTGAATGCGGAAGCGCTCCCTAGGGCGCAGAACCCTGCATGAATGGCAGCAACCCTGCCCATTCCCGACGCACCCGGCGCCTTCGCGCCACCTGCCGCGCCCTACACTCCTAACTTGGCTAGGTTATAGTAAGGGCGGTCGCCTAGCGTCCTGCGTAAACTAAACTGGCCAGTTACGCCACGAATGTAGTAAGCGGCACTACTGCGGTGCGGATTCCACTATGTGACTTTATTATTGTGATTTAAGATAAAATTGCTGAACAAACGAGTGTTTTTGAAAGTGCTGCGCTGTGTTTTGTGTGAGATTCTAGTGAAATTGGTTTACCGCCAAAAGGCCGGGTTTGACACGTAAAAAACGCGGGAAAGTCATTCTGAGTGCGTTCAGGATATTATCGATCGCCTGATGCCAACTACTGCAGTGATGCTGGTGCATTGATAATGCATTGTTTACGTCTCGTTTTGGGCGTTTTTATCAGTGTTCAGTGAATTTGTAGAGCGGCATAACTTCCTTTATACTTACCTAAATATCACAATACATACACGTGTGGTTATTTTTATGATTAGTTAAGAGTCTCTAACTATCAAAAAAATATATAAATACCAACTTGAAGTGCCAAATACATATACTTAGTGAGTTAGATTATATTATAGAATCTCCCAGATGTCTGGGACAGAATTCCGATTAGAAAGTGCAAGCGCAGTAGGCACCTAGCCAGGTAACATCTGTGAAAGTGCAATTTTTGAGAGATGATTGCCGTCGTCGGTCTGCGACGCGCAATAGCGGAGAAAGCAGAACTAATTAGATTAGACTAGTTGTCGGCCCTAGGTTTCTTATAGCTTAGCCTCTTGAGGAAGGATGACGTAGTGCAGTGTTGTACTTAGAGCTCTTTGGGAGAGGCCTAATATAGTTACGTTCAGCAGTGCACTTTTTTTGGCTGATGATGATGACGAAATATTATATTGTGGAGCGTTTGGACTATCGAGTTAGAACATACAGGGACAGGGTGTTATTAATTAAGGTTTAAGATACTTTATTTCTCATAAGAGCATTATAAAAAACATTCACTCAAAATGAGAAATTAAAATTCTAAATATTCTTAAGTACTTACTTAAATTACTTAGTTAATTATAATTTAACATAGGACAGGTAACTAGAGGAATGGAGCGGATAAAGCCATTCGAATGAGTTTTATAAGTATTGTTTTTTTTCGGATGAGACTGTACCGAGGCTTAAATTTATCAAAATCGGATTACCCGTAAAAAAATAAACGCGCCCATTCGGTAGGTAGGTAGGTAACTATCAATGTGGAACATAATGTAGTTATACATGTACTCTACCTATAGGTTGAGTATGTAAGTAATAAACAAAATAATAATGAAATTCAGAACTCCACATTCTTTAAAAACAAGATCGACCAGTTTTTTTGTTGATTCTACATTCAAATGGTTTTATTTGGCAAAAAGATGGCGTTTAGTTAGATGGCGATTTTGGTCTTTAGACGATGAGAATATCAGGTTGCAAATAAATATGCCTGTGTCTTCCGACTAGTCCCTACTAGTCCCTAGTCAAAAATACATCTATCAAATCTGTAACTGCGGGTTCTTCGATAGTTGAGGTAGAAGGCAAAATTTAGATTGTGACATACAAATTTTAACCTCTAGTGTTAAAAACTTTGGCAATGGTTGTTAATGTCGTCGTATTTAGCAAGAGCGGAACTAATGCAAGCCAGAGCTAGCGTAACATCCTTGAAACCTCAAATTGTAGCGCAATGGTGGTGTTCACTGCAAGATCTTATTAACCACTACACTACGTACTTATAATAGGTAAGTACTTATGATTTTATTTTAAACTTTACTAACTAGTTAGTTAACTAAAATATGTATCACCAAGCAAGCATACGTCTCAATAGATATTATTCCTTAACCAAGGAGCTCAAAAACCTTCATCAGCCACCTACCCCCGACTACCCAAGGTCGTGGGTCCACATTGCACACGTCTCTTGCGTCAGAGTGCTGAAGCCGTATCGGTCATGGTTCGCCACTTCAGCACTTGTAACCTGAAACCCTGAAAACCTGAACTGTATGTTATGTACTTACCTCACAATAAGCGCGCATGATTCATACCTAGCTAGTTTTGTTGGAACATTAGTAGATTTAGTAGGCTAGGTAGGTAGGTATATATATATATATATATATATATACCTACCTACCCTATATATCCTAACTTATATTATAAATGCGAAAGTAACTGTGTCTGTCTGTCTGTCTGTCTGTCTGTTACTCTTTCACGCCAAAACTACTGAACGGATTTGAATGAAATTTGGTATACATACGGTCTAGACTCTGAGAAAGAACATAGGCTACTTTTTATCCCGGAATTCCCACGGGAAAACTTTTTAAGGCGAAGCGAAGCGCGCGGGAACAGCTATATATTATATAGGTACAAATACCTACGAGTACAAAATGGTATAGTTTACTGAATACACTGCCGGCTATTGTGGCTGACAATGGCAAGGAAATTGCCGAGTTCACTTTTGTATTGGATTTAGTTTATTTCCGATACTTATCCATCTATTTACAATATTATGTAGATCGTGAGACCGAATCTATGCAAATTTCAACTGAAATGTAACTAATGAGTAGGTATCTGTATACTACATATGTATAAGGAAGGCCGATTATGTTATATGTAATGGTATGTAGATTTAAGTCATATAAGTAGGACAATACAGCCGGTTTATTAACGGTACCTGCTACCTATATATATACTTAGTTATCGATCGAACCCGAGCCTCAAACTGCAACCAAACGGTTAACCAACATGCCACTGGCGCTGCTCAGACCATTAAATATTATACATAAAAACGCTTTCAAATCTATCAAAACGGGTAATCTTCATGGTTTGCAAACATTAGGGGTAAACCGTTTCTACCTGTGCACTGTGCCTAGCGCCACAGACTATCATTAATACAATAAAAGCACTCGTTTGCATATTATTATGTATTTAAGTAACGTATATTGGTAGGTACGTTAGGCATAGTAAGACAAAATAAAATAACTGTTACAATAAAATTACAGAGTTTTGGAGTTTCAACCTTTTCAGCGCACCTAGCGCGACTTCATGCAGCTGCTAATCCAATCACCATACACGGTGACAGTGACAACCCCTAGTCACGTTCTATATGAGTATTTAAATGTAGAACTCTGTCACTAAAACCTTCCTAACAACAGTCTCAATGAATAGGTTTAAAATAGGTTTGTTTTTCAGATGGTGAACAAACTATTAACCCAAAGACAATCTGTGATGTGATTTGTTGAAGTGATAAATAAGTGATTGATTGTGAAGAAATTGTATAGAACTGTATCACCTGTTGCAGATATTTGAAACATGGAGTGTTATAAAATCAGAATGATTGGTAAGTCCCTATTCTATGGCATATTCTATTCTACCAACTATAGCGTGCGCAGAAGAAGAAACAATGCGAAAATGGCGGACGCCCGGGTGGACCTTAGGGTGTTTGTACACGGTGCAAGTAACTTACGCATGTTGAGGCACTTGTGCGTTACATGCATCGCATCGTTAACATCATCGTAACAAACATATGCTTGGAAAACTCGAACAAATAGCTTGCGCATTACTCGCGCATGTAAAGCTGCGTACAGACCGGCCAAACGAACGGGTTTCGTTGACCTTCGTTGCTGCAATCTGCCCTGTATTATGTATGATAAATATCCATCGTTGTGCGTTCGTTGGACCGGTCTGTACGCAGGTTAACCCGCATCTTTACTTGCTCCAGCCACATGCGCCGTGTACAAGGACCCTTATGATGTCTCTCTCTCTCCCAACACTCACACTTACGAGACGGCCGCCATTTATGTATTGGTTCTTTATCTACGCCCGTTATTACCTTAACTACCTTACTTACAAATCTTCATAACTACTTATTCATATAAACTTACTGGAGATTATCCTGTTTAAGGCCTAGTCAAACTCGCAGGCCCAGTGCGAATTGATGGACAAGATTACAAGTACAGTACTCGTTATTCTATGGTAGTATCTATCTACCTTTTGTATCATGTACTTACTTACTTAACTTAAGTAAGTGCATGTAAAGTTAAATCTAATTTAACAACGTCAACATTCGGTGATCAGAGTAGGTAGTTTCGACTTGTGTAAAGCAGATAATCAATAAAACAACAAACATAATTGTCTATGATCGAATCAGGTAGGTAGTTAGGTACATTGACACCAATTATTTTATCACTCACAGTTCGCAAACACCTACTACTCTTATATCAGATACGCAGGCAATAATATACTCTGTTGTATAAAATTTTAGATGCATTCTGAGTGCACCAAGCCATTGGTAAATTTTGTTCTTAGCAGAATTTATCTACTGCTATTTTATCATTCCAAAACTATACGTATGTCCTAAAAATAAGGTGCATTTTGCGGGTACCGTGTTATTCAGAGGTAATTTTACAGCTTGTCGAAGTAAAATGGTTATTGAGCGTTTGTAATAATGTCTACAATAGCATCGATTCTAATTAGAGGCTATGAGCAGAAGAAATACAAATGTACAAATAGAACATTTCAACAAAACTACAAACGAAATTAAAGTAATAAAATCTCAGGAGATACAGCTTACAGGTTCCATTCCACAAGGCAGCGTACTTGGTTGCGTATTGTTCCTCATTTACATCAACGATCTTCCCAAATGTTTAAATAGTCAGTCAGCAACATCTGTCCTATTCGCCGATGATGTATCTATCCTTATTGAATGTGATGAAAATGATCATCACGAAAACAAATTAAAAGCTTGTTTCGAGACAGTGGAGCATTGGTTAGAGGACCACAATTTAAACGTAAATTATAATAAAACTAAAATTATCCAATTTCGATCACACCAGAAACACCCATTAGATATTAAACTCCAAATAAAAAATAGTAACATAGAAGAAACAAATACATTTTGCTTACTCGGAATAAATATTGACACTCACCTAAACTGGAAAAACCACATCGAAAAAGTAAAATCTAAATTATCACAGTTTCTTTATGCTTTTTATGTAATAGAACGTACAACAGACACCCCTACGGCACTGTCGGCGTACTATGCGTACGCATACTCCTGCCTTAGATATGGAATCATGCTTTGGGGAAACAGCGTAGACGCAGACCAAGTTTTTATCATGCAGAAAAAAATTATCCGAATACTAGCACACATAAAAAACCAGGAAAGCTGCAAACCATACTTCATAAAAATGAAAATTCTGACACTTCCTTGTCTATATATATATGATATTAGTATTTTTGTATTTAAGAACAAAGAAAAATTTCTCCAAACTAAAGACACACACAGCATAAACACCAGAAATAAAAATAAACTTTACCTTCCACCATCTAGAATAAAGATGTTAAATGAAAGTCCACATTACATGGCAGTAAAAATATTTAATAATCTACCTACAAATATAACATCAGAAACGAATATAAAAGTCTTTTGCAAAAGTCTCAAACATTATTTATTGGATAAATGCTTTTATTCCATTAAAGAATTTATGAACCTAAAAATTGCTCAGAAATATGATGTTCTGATCTAAATAAATACTTCATTATTGTTTTGTTGGTTAGTTAATTATAAGCTTAATATTATTGATTTAAGAGTTATGAATAAGAACCTAGTATTATTGTGAAATTGGTTCCTACTAGCTTTAAGGGAATTTGCAGTGCCCACTATGGGTATCAAGTTGTAAGTACTATATTATTTTAAGATCATTAATGTACACTTGATGGCAATAAAATATTTGATTTGATTTGATTTGATTTGAGAGAAGCGATATTCAAAAATATACTTTTGTGTCATAGTTATAATTTATGTATAACTATAACCCATAACTAGTTAACTCTATGTATATGTATACTATAAACATAACCATATTAATAAATAATCATACTCCCGTAAACAAAGGAATCTCTCCATTTCTAAATCCAACGGGTCACTTTACCTCATCATTCCTTCTCCTCATCCGTTTCTTCTCCTAATGTAATAAGTACTTGTATAACCAACCAATTATATTAAGTATATTTTCCTCTGGAGTGGAGCGCTTCACCCTCCTACAGGCTACAGGCTAATTGTTCATGGCAGTCTCGCTCACTTTCGCTCCCCGTTCACGCCCTACTCCCCGCTCACGCCCGCTCTGCGCTCACGCCCGCTCTCCGCTCGCGGCTCGCGTCCGCGGCACCGGCAGCAGATGGAAAGGCGTCGCGGCGCGTTGGCGGAGCGCGCCAAAACATCTGGGTCACGTCTACACGGGGCGTGGGTTCGATTCCGGTTGTGAGCTATTCCGACTGGCGTTGATTCGATAGATAGATATAGATTTGTATCTGTTTGATTGTCTGTCCCATTGTTTTGGTTAACTATTTGCTTCCTTTTTTGGTGCGCGCGTCGTTTGGAGTTAGGAGGGGCTGTGTCGGCCTAACAGCTGTTCCTATTATGTGTTTATTTGTTGTTTTTTTTTTAATTTTGTAGAGTTACATGAATATAGTTTTTTGGTCATATTTTGAACCCCTTACTTGGTGTCTTACTTGGAATTTTTAACAACTGTTAGAAAAAGATGTGTGGTATTTTACTGATACAGGGTGTCCCGTAAAAAATATACAACTCAGTAAAACGTACGCTGGTATAATAGTATTACTTTAAGTATAAATATAAACAAAACATCTATCTACCTACGATTTAATGCTGGATACTAATTCAATTACTAATGGACCTAAATATGATCGATCGATTTTTATAAAATGCATTATGCTAATATCGGTGTCATAAATATGATATGACTCATAATAATAATATTATGTCATTGACACGGCAGTAATGAAAGATTGTGTACATACAGGGTGGAAATTTACCACATAGGGTGGAAAATATCGACTGTGAGTAAAGACTGCTTTACTTAACCCAGTTTGGGCCACTGATTTAGGTTTTTACTGAAAGGCCGAGGTATTAAGCCTATTTGCCTTCGAGCTACGTCGGAAAACGTGAAACATGGTACGATATTACGATATCAAACAATCACTAAACTGGTAGATGATAAGAGAGGCTCTATTCGTGTTGGCAGACTGTAGACAAATAGAAAAATGAGTACGTACATAACCTACAAAGGTAGAAGAGAAAAAACTTCGCAATTTACTCAATGTAACTAAGTACTTATTTTTTGTAAAATGTAATATTCAATCCAGCAGCATGAAAACCATTCATAAGGTATTAAACCTAACCTACCTTCCTAGCGATCCTTAACGAGGGCCCCAAATATTTACCCCCACGGCAGATTCGATTCGAATAATGATCTCAAAATGGCGTTTCCAAAATCTGAATGAAGTCATTGACTTGCAGTAATGCGCAAGTGAGGCTGGCTCGCCCAAACTGAAGACCTCAATGCGTCCTCGTGGGCGGGTGTGGTAACTGACACTCGGGTCCTGGGTAGAGCGGTTAGACGTGGCCGAAGACCTTCGGCTTGGGTGTTATAGGTGGCCGAAGACCTTCGGCTGGGGTGTGATAGGTAAGCCATAATACATATTAGTAGTAGTGGCTGACCGAGTCGCATGACTTCTTTATGTATACATACGCAGATTAAATCATTTATCATTTTTGAGATTTATTTGTAAATAAGTACTTAAACTTTACTTAAGTTTCATCACCAAATTGTAGTGAGTGCGGAGTGGTTGAAGACGCCTATCATATCATAGTGGAATGTGTGCGGAACGAGTCTAGAAGATTTGTATTAACTCAAAATAATATTTATGTGTGTAATGGAGGTGTGAATACCATATTATCATATCCACTGTCTGATGAGGCACGAGCAATTGTTAAAATGGTGCAACTGGGCCTTAAAGCCAGATAAAGAGTGCCTTTTAGTTTTTAAGTTTCTGAATCTAATATATGTTAATTTTACAGAAGTTGTAACCTAGAGTTAAGTAAAATAGTTCCTTATTATCGTTAAGTATATGTGTTATGTCCCGATGAAGGCGACATGGTCTTCCTTTGTTAGTACCAAGCTTTCAATAAAAATAAAGGATAAAAAAAAAAAAAAAGTACTTAAACTGGCATATTTTTGTACTTTAGCGCATACTTAAACAAAATAGCTTGCGAGTCACCTCTGACTACCCTTTCAGGGATTACACTCGTAAGCATAAAATTAAATGTATGTATGTAAAGATGGTAAATTCAATTTCATTTCACTATCTCTTCTGGGAAATTCTCGTTCGCAAATATCAATATCATACTATGGTAGTAAGTAACCATTAAGCCGAAAGCTGAAGATGCGCCGCCCTAGGCAGATTTCGAACATCGAATTGTTGCGCAAGCGCATAGGCTTGCAAATAATGTCGTAACCATTGTAAGCTTAAAAACTTTTTGTAACCAATATCTTTCATTATTGTCAGCGGCTAATTCAGAAGAGGAGACAGTATTTAAATTATGAAATATGAGACGTTTTGGGGACAAGTAAAGCAGATCTATTTAAGTTCTTATTTATGAAAGTTTTGCTTTGTCAAAGCAAAGAAAGTAGCAGTCATTCGGAGCATCCCACTGAAGCAACCCATTATAAAATATAGGAGTACACCTAGGTACCACCACCAACCTACAGTGTGGAAGGAAATTGCAATACGCTACAATTTAATCGTAAGTGTCTCACAACTTTGTATGTATTGCACCGGCCCTTACCTATGACTGATGTAGCGTAACTTTATCGGCGTGACCATTTCATTTTATAGAAATAAGTATGTAGTTCATACAGCAACAGACAACAAAAATCTCGATTTATGGGTACCTAGCTACTAAATTTACTTCGCCTTCAATAGTACTTACAGGCAGGAAGGTGTTTTTCTGGATAGAAGATACTTACCTAAGTGTTAAGTGATCAGTATGATCACTGAAAATACTTAGAAACTGCAAGTATAAAATCTTTAGCTCACTTTAATAAAAGGGGGAAAACCTTCGTTGGTTTTTCTTTATGGCAATCTACACTTCAATAAGGTAGGTACTTTCTTTGATAAACAAAATCCGCAGACACTTGAAACTCGATACATAATCGTCGGTTTATCAATCACACCCACTGGCCGTCTTGCGTTTTGCAACAGTCAGGTTGTTCGTTCAGAAACCTGCAACGTTCCCGCCAAGACAGGCTGTTTGCGCGCGCGACGAAAAAAATACGTTCCATAAACACGTGATATGATAGCCGAAAAAAAAGTAAATAAAGTGACGTCGAGATTCGAGATAAGCAGTGATCGCGCGTTATCATTTGAATTTAGAATTTGGAATGGAAACCACCGTGTTTTTAATTTCGATTTTATTTTGTGTTTGTTGATGAGTTGAGTGCATGAAGTGGTGAATCGATTGCAATAACAATAATCGACTGAGTACTTACCTACGTGTTTTATAAGAATAGTGTGTTGATGTCGATAAGGATTTCATCCAACTCTGGGTGAAAGGTGGGTTTACATTTAGATACTAAGTATTTTTTTTATCTATAAGTACCTACTAGTTAATATTCATATTCATATAGAAATGTGAAACACTTTTATTTTGTTTTGTCAATGAAATCTCTGCCCCCACATTCAAAATCGACCCTCATCTGCTTATGTAGCTAAATAAAATATAAAGATCTACATTTGCCATCCTGTATAAGGGTTAGTCATAATCAGTCCGTACGAATGTTTATTTACACTTTATTTTACATAAAATAGACAAGATTTATACAATACAGAGTTTACTAGTTTTTAGTGCTGCGAAGAGTGGGTGGCTCGCTTGTGAGCCACCTCTGACTACCCCTTCGCAGATTATAGTCGTGCGTGAGTGCATATACCTACATACATATACATATATACTAGTTTTTATCCCGGACCCCATTTTACCTACGTACAGCCTGTATATTCAACTACTGTCAAAAGTGTTGGTTGTCTTTGCCAAGCTAGACATTGCCAACTATTGCCAAGCATCACAATATCACAATGACATGCGTCAGTTAGCTCAGAAAGTCCTAATTTCCCTTTCATTCCCATTCTGCGAGGATAAAACTGAAGATCTTCCGCTTCCGCCTATTTCGCTTTTATTATAAACCCGTTGTGTCCCACTGCTGGACAAAGGGTTTTCCCTGGTTCTTCCACCTATCCCTATCCATGGCCTATTAAGTTGGTGTGTACTTCCTTACTTACCTAAATTAAATTACCTAAGTAGGGACCTATCTATACGTTTACACTATTGAACTTAAAATTTACCTTACCTACCACACCTACCATTGTACTTATAACTCGGTTTCGTACTTATTTATAGTACCTAAGTGTTTATGCATTCAGCTTCAGACACATTGTAGACGCAACGCAACCAAATTGTATAATCCCCATTATGTATGTATTTAGATCACATAGGTAAGTATACTTACAATATCTGGTTTCGGAAACACAATGCTTGAGTATTGTACCTACCGAACTATTACAAGATAAGTAAGAATTAAATTAAAAAATAACTTTTAGCACTCGGTTGGTGCATTTCTCTATGAATAAAAACCATTAAGTATACGTAATTTCGACATAAAAAAATAAAATTCTCGAATTTCTAAAAGTTGCTGAACAAAGGTTATTAAATTATACTAAAGTAATTATATTATTAAATTTGTACCACTTTATATTACCGAATGATGGCGAGTGAGAGTTTCGGCTTACACCCCGGCTTTTATTAAGTACTTATATGTACATATAACTATTTAGAATTTAAAATTAATTTTAAGTAGGTACATATATGTATTTTGATCCTCACTTATCGATAGATAGACAGAGTACTCTTTATTTGTACACCAAGAAATAATTAACAACTTTACATACACTTGTAACTAGGGTACAAAAGGCAGGGTAGGTAGGTACTTAATACTTATATGTAATACTAGCTGTTCCCGCGCGCTTCGCTTCGCCTTAAAAAGTTTTCCCGTGGGAATTCCGGGATAAAAAGTAGCCTATGTTCTTTCCCAGGGTCTAGACCGTATGTATACCAAATTTCATTCAAATCCGTTCAGTAGTTTTTGCGTGAAAGAGTAACAGACAGACAGACAGACAGACAGACAGACAGACACAGTTACTTTCGCTTTTATAATATTAGTTAGGATTAGGATATGTATAGTATAGGCAGATATAGTAATTATATACTTATTTGGTATCTATGTTGATTGTTAACTAATATATATGTCGCAGGCAACTGGTTTAATCTCCTGTTTGATTGAACCACTAGCCCGTTCATTGGATGGCGCTGTTCAGTTGTATGACTAGGCCGAACGTTGATTGTGCAAGCGTCACAAAACGTCCAACTAGTTAGCTGACTTAAAATGAGTCAGGTGGTGAATAAAACAAATATGGCGTCTAACAGCTAACAGCTGACACAAAAAGCACCTATATTGTTAGTTTTTTGCAAATAAATTAGCTTTAAAGTGCGTTATTTGTGTTAAATAGTGTGACAACATGGATTTACCTATTATTACCCCGCGGGCGCATAGTTTCAAAGAAAAAAAGTGGCGAAACTGGATAATTATGAACAACAATATGAAGGAACGTTTATTGTTATTGTTTAGTTAATTTGTGAGATAAGAGCTTTGTAACATAGTCTTTTTGTTGACTCTTGTCTGGTGATGTTCACCCTAACCAGACAGTACAAAGTTGCTATACTATATCCCATTCAACGACTTCGCTGAATGACATTCAGTCAAGACGTCGAACGTTACAATCAACGACTTGACGAGTTGTCCTTTAGTCATACAACTGAATAGCGCCATCCAATGAACGGGCTAGTGGTTCAATCAAACAGGAGATTAAACCAGTTGCCTGCGACATATATATACCGTTGTTGCACTGATAAAACTTCACCCTGTGTTGTGGACGAAACATAATTTATTTAGTTTAAAATTAGGACAATGTTCGTCTAGCAAGATAAGACGATATGATACCATTCTACAAGGTTAGGTTAAGTACCTACTTACACATTATACATATATCTATCTACCTATGTGTTACATGTTACATTACGGCATTACATTGCATGTTACATTACGGCAGTGTGAAGATATAAGTTAACTTCAGATTAACCGGTTAAACCTAAGATGAACATCTTGAACATCGTTCATAATTTAATAAGTAGGTATAACTATACTATTGCCGCGAGTTTTTATTTTTGTTAAACCTAAAAGCAATAGTTACAACCTTATAAATTCAATTAGGTAAGTACTTACTCAACTATAAGTACAACCATATCGTATCTAATAGGGTACCTGAGTAGTTCGCATAATTTTACTGTTTCTTTTCGCAAGGGCCCTATATCAAACTACAGCTCGTCTGCATCATCATTTTAATTTTAATTTTCTTTATTTGGAAAACAAACAACTTATACTACCTATTACATATTATAAATTGACATTAGGTTTACACACAAGCCAATAAAGTTTTCACACCTATTTTTTTATATTAAGTAATCCTTTTTTATAGAAACTTTGTTGGTCACGTGACTATTTACTATGGAGAATGACCCCTTGAGTCACCCCCTTTCGGCTTAGTACCTAAACCCTTTTTGGAACAGCCTGTAACATACGTCGATTTTATAGATAAATGCTTGTTGAGATAGAGAGAGAGATAATTATTTTACTATAGAAAACATAACATACAGTAATATACTTACCCATTTTAGTACGTCCCTCGAGCTATAATCCTCCAAAATTGAAACTCAATAGAAACTATTTTTGATGATGCCAAAAAATAGTCGTGAAATAGTCATAAATAGTCGTGTTTTCCAAAAAAATAGTCGTATCATACTTTCGGAGTTAGAGCTATACTTTATGGAGGATTATAGCTGGAGGTCTCCAGCTATAATCCTCCAGTCTCTTCTGAACGAACGGTAAGGCCTATCGACTTGGTTAAGGTCTCAAAAAATAGTCGTGAAATAGTCGTAATGACATGCCAAATTTCAGAAATAGTCGTCAAAAGATAGCAGAGATATAAAGGTACTTTGCTGCAGCCCTGGTGGAGGATTATAGCTGGAGGTTTTGAAAATATCGAATATCTTTGGAACTACTATGACTATCGGTTTGAATTATGTCTCAAAAAATAGTCGTGAAATAGTCGCTTCTATTTATTATAATTTTAAGCTCGATAAAAGCTGTTAAATAATTATATCAAATTCTTCATACAAATCAAAGTGGACGAGAATGCCAAAGCAAGCCAGTACACAAAAATAATAGCACCGTAGCATTGAAGTACTCATGTCGAATTTATCTATAAATCATTTATTTCGTCATACTTTGCATCAATAGTATCTAAACTAATCTTGGGTATGACATTTTATTGCTTTTGCTCTTAGCCTTTACCTTACTGTGTACAGAGAAAACGTATGCCTATACACGCACACATTTATCTCTGTTATCTTGACAAACGATAGCGATGACGACTACGGCGAAGTAGTACCTAGGTCAGTTATTGTCATCCCTTACTATCCCGTGATCAGACAAATATTGCTATCCTTGTCTCCTTTCTAACCGGCATGCATCGCACGCAAAGAACGCGTGAGCGACCGCATAACATCTTGACAAGCTATAGCAAACCGGTATTTATTACGTCCCTTATGTGACCGCCGCCGCGCGCCGCCGCGCGCCGCCACCGGTGAAGTTGGGGTTAGTATTTTGCATGTTTTGTTTGATAATTTGTTTACAGTTTAGTGCAAACTATGGTCACGATCGGTGTTATTGTTGGTTGTTAAAATATTGTGAGTGCTCTATACGCAAATGAATATTCAAGATGTTATATTCTAAAAGATATTAGTGGATGCACATAAGTGAGTGCTAGAGTGACAGAGTGTTTAGTGAGTGCTATGTTTGAATATTGCAAGTAAGTATCCTTTTTAATACTCAATATCAAAGCAAGCCATCCCATTTTGTTATGCTCAGCTTATTTATTAACATGATTTTTTATTGAAGTAACGTAGCCAAATTTTTTTTTAATATCTATGCTTAATATGTATGGGGATTGTTATTAAATTAGCAATTTTACACTATGAGCGAGTAAATTGTGCATACATGCAATCAAGGCATTAATGTACATACGAGTATCTTAGTAGATACGAAAATATGTGGGTATCATCGATTACCTACATATGGTAGTCTTGGTTAAATGTGGATATTTACCCCTCAATAGCAAAAAAGCGTTATTGTTTGTATTTCTGAATGAAACTAGGCAAATAAATATATGTATTAAAAAAATATATGTGTAACCTACCTATAAGCCTACCCATTATTATTTCAGGTGAAAACACAGCCTATCGATGTAATGCGCCGATAAATTATCATGACTCCATTGATGTAATGCGCTTAAAAAACTGCAATGGCTCCGAATACATGATTACCAGATAACAAATCCTGGGTAAGAATTTATCACTATTTTCATATGGTATTGTGCTTATGCTAGGCCTATACAGTGTTGTGGTGCTGAAGTTGATAAAGTTATAACAGCCAATTTACTTGTCAAAACTCATTTGTACCTATCAGCTACAAGCGACAAAAACGTGTTTCTGAACTAAATACCTAAGTAAGTAATTCACACCCTGTGAAATTTCATACAAGTTTCAAACGCACCGTCCGACCAAACCGGTTTTGGACAAAAGCCAAATTGTTTTCTCAGCTATCTCTTTCGCTCAAAAACAATAGAGGTCGGTTATCGGACATATATATTGAAAAAGGCGAATACACTAATGAACAGTATTTCTACTCTACCCTTTTCGCACAAAAGTTCGCAGTTTCAAGTAATTGTTGCAATAAGTTACTGATAAGAAATTTTACTCCACTGTTTGCTGTGGTCTCCAAATGACAATAAATTACCAAACAAATAGTCTAGGTGAAATAACGTTATTACTACTCGTATCTACCTACTCGTATATCATATATATATGTATATAATATTAAAAAAAAACAAATATTTTTATTAATAAGACGTTAATTTGCCTTATTTTTTTTTCAGCGCAGCTTACGTGTGTTCTTCAATAACGTCGCAAGCTACAGTGGCTGTTGATAATTTTTGCAAGTTCTACACCTACAGGATTCAGTTATCTGGGCATTATAGATACCCTATAATCACCTACGAAGTTATTTAGGTATATTTATTAAAACCATTATACAAGGTGTGGCAAAAAGGGTGTACTAAGCTGAAAGCTACATGTGCAGCATGGTATATCTAAGCCCGAAACTGAAAACAGAATTTAAATATTCGCGAAAAAAATATATCATTTTTCATAGAAACTTAGTTGGTCACGTGACTTTTTACTATAGAGAATAAAAATAATTAAATCCTAATCTACCTAAAGATTGTTTAATGAATAACCTAAGTATAAATAAAAGTACTTTCGGCCTGTGATTGTAATTAAATGAGTTATATTTCATTATGACAATAACCGTGATTATACTTACCTAAACCTACTAATGAACAATCTGTGATTACTTTAACTTAAGCTTATTATGATATAGGGCTAGAAAATAATTATTTTTTATAGTGAAATAATTACATATTTAAGTTCATACCATGTTTTTTTTATTGAACTACGTCAATATTATATTATTACTTAGCAATAAAATAACTGTGATTATTTTAAATTAAACTAAATATGTTTATAGGTAATAGTCAAATAATACTGAGATAATTGTATGAAACCTAATCTACCTAAATATTGTTTAATGAATAACTTAAGTATAAATAAAAGAACATTCGGCCGGTGATTGTAATTAAATGAGTTATATTTCAAACACCGTATTTTATTCTTATCGCTTGAGTGCTACCCTGTACTGCGTCTTCAATAAAACTAATCCCAATTTCACCGGCGGAGGTGGCGGCCACATCAACGCTAATAAAAAAACAAGACAGCACTATTTGTGTGATCCCGGGATAGTAAGGGACGTAATAAATACCGCTTTGCTATCGCTTGTCAAGATGCAACCGATGACACGTTCGTTCACGCGTTCTATGCGTGCGATGCATGCCGGTTAGAAAGGAGACAAGGATAGCAATATTTGTCTGATCACGGAATAGTAAGGGATGACAATAACTGACCTAGGTACTACTTCGCCGTAGTCGTCATCGCTATCGTTTGTCAAGATAACAGAGATAAATGTGTGCGTGTATAGGCATACGTTTTCTCTGTACACAGTAAGGTAAAGGCTAAGAGCAAAAGCAATAAAATGTCATACCCAAGATTAGTTTAGATACTATTGATGCAAAGTATGACGAAATAAATGATTTATAGATAAATTCGACATGAGTACTTCAATGCTACGGTGCTATTATTTTTGTGTACTGGCTTGCTTTGGCATTCTCGTCCACTTTGATTTGTATGAAGAATTTGATATAATTATTTAACAGCTTTTATCAAGCTTAAAATTATAATAAATAGAAGCGACTATTTCACGACTATTTTTTGAGACATCATTCAAACCGATAGTCATAGTAGTTCCAAAGATATTCGATATTTTCAAAACCTCCAGCTATAATCCTCCACCAGGGCTGCAGCAAAGTACCTTTATATCTTTGGTATCTTTTCACGACTATTTCTGAAATTTGGCATGTCATTACGACTATTTCACGACTATTTTTTGAGACCTTAACCAAGTCGATAGGCCTTACCGTTTGTTCTGCAGAGGCTGGAGGATTATAGCTGGAGACCTCCAGCTATAATCCTCCATAAAGTATAGCTCTAACTCCGAAAGTATGATACGACTATTTTTTTGGAAAGCACGACTATTTATGACTATTTCACGACTATTTTTTGGCATCATCAGAAATAGTTTCTATTGAGTTTAAATTTTGGAGGATTATAGCTGGAGGCACGTATTTTAGTTTATGAAATATAATTTAGTTTAAAATGTGGTGTTGTTACAGACCGGGGAGGGTATGCAGAGGAGGGAGCCGCCGGTGCCTCCCACTAAAAGCGGGTGAGTGTTACTTGACGGTTTTTTTTATATTAAAGTATAGGTAAGTAGTTACTTACTTATTTACTTTACTAGTAAGTATTATGACTAAGAATTTCTTCGTTAATTACAATCTTCATCCAATGAAAAGATAAATTAAAAATAACCAAAACTGGTGAGGCACTGCCCGAAAACCCGCACTCGCAACGTCTGTGGGACGAGCCCAAATGCCTGTCTACAGGAAGGCACCTGCTCGAGACGAGCACTAACGATACAGAGAGGGCAAGACTCCTGGCGACAGCAGAACGCGAGTCAGGGGTCTGGCTCCATGCCCTGCCCTCGCCGAAGATAGGAACCTTCCTCGACGACAGGTCTTTCCAGACGGCGATCGGCCTTCGCCTTGGCATCAAAATTGTCCAGCCCCATCACTGCATATGCGGAGCGGAGGTCAACCAACTCGGCCACCATGGCCTCTCGTGCAGACGCAGTGCCGGCCGCCTGTCCCGCCACGCCGCATTGAACGACATCCTGCGCCGGGCCCTAGTGTCAGTCAACACTCCGGCGGTGCTGGAACCTGCCGGTGTCATTCGCGACGACGGGAAGAGGCCCGACGGGATGTCGCTCATTCCCTGGGCACACGGGAGGTCGCTAGTGTGGGATGCCACGTGCGTCGACACACTGGCGGCGTCACACGTCCCACACACATCCAGGGCAGCGGGAGCGGCGGCTGGTACTGCTGAAAACCTGAAACGGGAGAAATACAGGTCGCTCGACAGCACATACTTATTTCTCCCGTTTGGTGTTGAAACCATGGGGCCATGGGGTCCGGACGCCAAAAGTTTGGTCAAGGAGATCACTTCCCGGCTCGCAGACGTCTCAGGTGACAAACGAGCCGGGGCGTACCTCCGCCAGCGCCTGAGTATGGCGATCCAGCGGGGCAATGTCGCCAGCGTGTTGGGGACCCTTCCACAGGGATCAGAGCTAGAAGGGCTATTTTATTTATAGTTTTATAGTTTTTTGTATAATATATAGGTAGTTTAAGTTGTAACATAGTGTATTATTTATTATTAGGCTTAAGTTATTATATGCAGTAATTGTACATTTTTAGTAAATAATTATATACCAAAAGTAGTTCAAAACATTAAGTAAGTACCTAAGTAAACATATTTTATTTCACGTGTTGGACGTTCCTTAGCAAACTATGAAATTAGTTCCCGCTTCCCATTCCGAAAGGGCCCTTGGCCATAGAAGAGGAATACCTCAAAACCAATCAAAACAGACAGCTAGCGCCATCTATTAAATTATTTTGGAACGAAATAATAGTTACACATTCATAAAGATGGCGCTGTGTACTGCACAAAATATAGAGTAATTTCAATCAGAGTCACAAGTGGGGATATAGCTCAGTGGTAGAGCATTCGACTGCAGATCGAGAGGTCCCCGGTTCAAACCCGGGTGTCCCCTGGTAGCTCTTTTGTTTTTTTATTTTTTGTTTATACGCTTTCATTATTTTTTAGCCAAGAATCAGCATTTAGCCGAGTGAAATCTGGATTAGCATCAAGTTTTTTCAAGACTACATTTAGTTCACGATCCAAGGCGGTAACAACCGCCTGTTCTACCACCAGTGAAGACGAAAATAGCAAAATAGGTAGTGCGGAGACCAAGCCTGTCACAAGGAACCGACCTAGGACTGGTGAGTACCTAACTAGACTGTCTAGTTACGATCACTAGCTTCTAATGAATTATTAAAACCTCATCACAACAAACCTTACATTTCTGTTTCCAGCGCTAGAACCTCTAGATCAGACAAATGAGAATGCTAACCAGCTAACCAAAGCTCCAGATCGACCCAAATCCTCACTAAAACGACAGCATAAAGTCAGTGCTCTTACAGAAAGACCAAGAAGGCCAAAAACTGTTGCCCCGGACCCTGGGGCCACTAGACCACTCAAAGAAAACGTGAGGAAATCCCAAAATGACTTGAAAAGCCCCAAGGCAGTGCTCCAGGTCGTAAAAAAGTCGCAAGTTGAAAAGAACAAGGCCCCAGAAGCGCCAAAAAGCATTTTGCCGCCAACGTTGAAGCCGAAAGCGAACTCAAATAAATTAAAAATAACGAAGAACATTAATAACAACCATATTTGGACGAATGCAAATGAGACGGCCAAAAATACTACACCGAAATCAGCAATTACGTTAGTAAGGTCAGTTCAATCAACCCATTACAGCCATGGTGTACTTGTCTACTTACTTGTTATACCTATAGTTCAATTAAAATTCATTTTCAATCCACAATCCAAACAAAACATCACTTGATAAAAAAGTTTCACAGTTCGATTTGAATTTCCGCGCCAAGATATTCTATAGTAACACATTTAAATCTGTCAGATAATTTCAAACTTTTGTACAAAGAAATAAATTTCAAATTTCCATTCATGAACACTACGTCCATAATTTGATTCATCGCACGCCCGTCTATGCTCCTCGTATAAGACGTTATGCATCTCCCTCGAACCTATGGCGATGTCTCTCTCTTGGCGCCGATCGCGTCGCTCGCACACGTGGAATTTCAGCCTGAGCATGCAATCCGATAAAGTTGTTCGGGTAGCCGTGTTCAAGTTCAGCGTTCGTTGCATAAGATCTTCCGATATCGGAGGGGTTATAGTGAAGGGTATTCGGACTTCTTTTATCTCTTTCTCGCAGCCGACTCGGCATACATCGACATGACATTCGGCAAGTTGTTTGGTTCGCAGCACGGATGTGGCGTGCGGTCGGTTGTGCTTTCTTTTGAACTTTAGATGAAATAAACTAAAAGTTTTTACCAAGATGGTTCATTAAAACCCGTGTTTATTTTGTGTGAAGTGTGTTACCCGTGTGATGATCATTATAACGCGAAACGGTGTGTTATCGAGGTGTTTATTTGTGATGAAGATGAAGCTATAGCATTTAAACGTGTACATACGAATTGGAATGAAGTTGTAACTTATTTTGAACCTATTTACCTACGTGTTATGTGCTATGTGGTGTGTCGTTAATCATCTTAATTCAAATATGGTGAATGCCTGTCTGTCTTGTCTATTTACAGTTGAATGTAGTTCGTGATGTGAAAGTAAATTACTTACCTAGTCCCTACTACAACAAGTAGCTAGGACTAGGTATATCATTAAGTATTAAGTTTGTACCTTCTTGATTCAGTTGCAACGACTGCAATAGGTAGGTAAGTACTTATGTACGTAACCCAAAGGGCCTAACAGATAGGTAAGTACGGATGTAATGAACCTAACTACCTACATCCCTTCCCTATGTATGAGAACTACTCACCTGGTTACTAAGTCCTCTGTTTACTAGGACAGACACCCTTTGGACCATTATATGTAGGTACCTACTTTTGAAATTTTGACTAAAAACCGCTTGCTAGAGTCTGTATCTATTAACTATTATCTATGCATTGAACATGACTTTCGTCATGTCCAAGTTCATCCAAGCCCTACACGCTGGGAGGCCACTAAGCATGTCACTGTGTTCCTGCAGAGACGCCGCCATGACCATACATAACAATGACATCCGCGATGCGGAGGTGTGAAAGGTCCTCGACATACATATTCCAGGCCAACGTGTAAAATACATCTATCTTCCAATATATATCAATGCTTCCAATGCATTGGTACCTAAACAGTGTCGGAATATCACATTCCTCTCTCACTCCTTGGTCACATTGGATATGCTTTGTTTTGTGTCCTTGTTTGGTGGTTTCAGACCTATACTGAAACAGTAAAGTTACTGCTGCGTTGTACAGACTACTACATTCACTTCAAAACACTTCGCGAAACTCGATTTGAGATCTCTGCAAGGATTCTAAGTCTGCCCGTGTGCCACTGCATGAATTCGATGGCTTTCTCATCATAAGCTCACATTCCAGTCCCCGCTGCACGGGTCCGGCCATTCGCGATTAATGCGCCTCATCTTCCAATAACTTATTCATTGACATACCGTGGTTCAGATAAGATCCCGAGTCGGGCATTGCCAAAGACACTATCAGTGTGTAGGTGTACGACTGTACGTGTAACTGATAATTGCTGATGCAAGCACGAACTCAATGCCAAATGCAAAAAGCAAGTCGAAACTGTGGCAATGACAACCTCTCATATTGCTACGTCTTATTGTCTTGTGTGTCACAATCGCAACTCGTAACAACAACGCACTCGTAACGTATGCATGCATTGGCGTAAACTAAACTGTTTCTTGGTAGATTGAATGTGTAGGTACATAGTATTGGTCAAACTAGCAATAGAGGGTAAAAATGCAAGCACCAACAGTAATTTTCTTCCAGCCTCTTTTGGTTTTTTTCGGCTCTTGCTTCTCGACAATTTTCCCATCTTTACCACTCAAATTCTAGATTTCCAATAACAGCCATTGATGATTTGTGTAGTTTATAAATAGAGAAAACAATAAGTAACTAAGTATTTTTTTTAAAGAGGCCACCAATGGTTCTTTGTTATCGTATCGAATATTGTGACAAATGTTTACTCGCACGGAACTTATCGCTGTAAACTTATCAAACCGCAAACCTTTTCCTGATAATGTGATTGATTAACAATGCTATCTTTTAGCTATCCATATTTAAAATAATTGTCTAAGCAAAGCACCTATTTATCTCAGTCCTATCTCTATTATAGAATTTTGGCGCTCTTTTTTATTTTTAGTGCGTATCGCTAATTATGGAGTAAGTACCTACTTATTAGGTATTTAAAATGGAGATAACCAAATCAGTACTTCAGTATTTATTACAATATCGCTTCTTTGCATGTATAGTGCAAGAGTTGCAAGACTTTCTCCTCTGCAAAACCAGTTTCTGCGTCTGTCCATCTTTGCAAATGTTACAAGAATGAAACTGTTCGTTTGCACTCAGGCCCAGATAAATAGTCGTTGCTTAGCACTTGCTCAAACTAATGCTTAGCCAAGTACGACTTCACCTGAACTAAGTCGAGTTGCAATGAGTCTCTAAAATAGACACTACTTAGCGTTTGCTCGGCTAAGTCACTGTCTTAGAACCTGTTTTGTCAAATCTGCGTCAAATATATATTTATTTATCTGTGGTCATGGTTTCATTCCGTAGTTTTTTAGAGAATTTGGTATAAATGTGGTCTGTGGATAGCCTGAGAGCTTAGAATAATAATTTCCTGAGAGTGTGGCAGATGTGACAATAGACAAAATTGTATGTATGCTAAGCAAGGGCCAAGTCTTGACAAATGTGAACTCGAACTTGGCTAAGTCAGAGTGCGAACTTACTGGCATAGTCTGTGCTCAAGTAGTGTCTATTTTAGTGAATTCGTGTTCTTAGCATGTGCTTAAGCTAAGACTCCGTCTTAGTTTCGTCTATTTATCTTGGCCTCAGTGTCCTCTCCGGTTACCTCAGAAAAAAACAATAATAATGTCAGAAGAAAGTCTTTAAACAGAAACAGAATAATGGAAATTACTCAGATGCTGTACTCAGGTGGCGTCACTTTCGCTCGCACGTAACTCACATACGCTTACGCGAAAGATACAATAGACCCTGTAACATAAAAAATTAAGACATTTTGCCAGTATACCGATACCGTATACCCTATTATTGATAATGCTTAATTATTATTGAACGGCTATACCGTTATCAGCAGCAGCAGAACTATTTGCGGTGCAGCCGCAATTAATAGAAAGACGAACGAGTTCTTCAAAGCAATTAAATTGAATGAAACACAATACCGTACGAGTGTTTACCGCAAGATCGCACGGAATGCAACATGTCGCCTGCAAGGACGCGACGCCAGAAGCCATTAAATTTAAACGAACCTCAGGGCTTGGCGCCAGTGCATGCATCACAAGGATTGCTTTAATTTGGTTTACTTTAGCTTTTGTAAAAATATACTACAGATGTTGCAAAGGTCTCGTTGAGCGATTTTGTAATGAGATGTGGAAAGAAATTGACAGAAACGAACACGTCGTATGAGATATTTGAATATTCGACAATAGCGGACGTACGGAGGATATTAATTAGCGAAATAACTTGTTTACTTAGTCATGTTAAGAGTAGAGTATAGCACTTGCTCGTCCATACAAAAAGAGAAAACGTTTTACTACCCCTAAATATTATCCAATCTCCATGATTTTTTAATATGTTATTGACACAAGGAATAACTAGGTTTATAGGTTTTCCTTTTTTCAAAATTTTCTATAGATTCAAACTTAAAGGCACCTCAAATAATGTTTTTTTTGTGATTGCGACTTTGTTGAATTAAGCCGTTTGTGGATCAATAACAACGTATTTTTAAAAAAAAAGCGAAACCTATAAACCTAGAATATATTAAGCTGAATCGATTGACACTAAAATCAAAGAGATTGGTTGATATTTAGTTAGTGTAAAACGTTTTCTCCCAAAACCAGAATTTCATCAAGAAAAGTACCTATTGTCAGTCCCGAGCTGCAGTGCTCTCTATCGCACGATTGAGGGTCGGGGGGGGGAAGCTAAGCACACGTACGATAGGGATGTCCATAGTGAAGTCGATAGTAGAGATGGGATCCCGCCTGCGTTATCGATATCTATAGATATACAGGATGTCCCATGTTAAATTGCACATCCGAATCATAGTGACACAACTCGTCATTCTAAACATCTTTTGTTTTAAGACTTTTGATTGTTTGCGAATTTTATTTTTGCTAATTCATAGAAACTTTGTTGGCTATGAGATTTTTTTACTATAGACAGTAGATTTTTTTTCACGAATTTCCAAAGGCGAAAAATAAAAGTTGTTTTTAAAATTAAGTCACTATAATTTGGATGGGCACTTTAATTTGGGACACCCTGTATATAAAAAGATATGAATAGGAAAAGTTTAAAGTACTAGTAGGTAGGTTTTCAAGCAAAAAATGACTAGTGACTATATTATATTTAATCCTCACTCAACATGGATTAGGTTACTTAGGAAATTTTATTAACTTACATCTAAACTAACATAGTTACTTACATAAAAATATAATACTTACTTACTTACTATAATTGACTTGAGGCCACAAAAGCGAATAATAAAATGTATTCTATGATATAATTACTTAGGTAAAAGTATACTAAGACATCATCAGCCAATAATCATCCACTGCTGGACATAGGCCTCTCCCAAGGAGCGCCACAACACTCGGTCCTCGGCCTTCTTCATCCAACCACTACCCGCCACCCGCCTAAGGTCGTCAGTCCAGCGGGCAGGAGGGCGTCCCACGCTGCGTTTGCCTGATCGTGGTCTCCACTCGAGAACTCGTCTACCCCAACGGTTATCGGTTCTTCGGCAGATATGACCAGCCCACTGCCACTTCAGCTTGCAAATTTTGACAGCTATGTCGGTAAACTTATTCCTCTGACGGATAACCTCATTTCTGATACGATCCATCAGAGAAACCCCAAGCATAGCTCTCTCCATAGCTCGCTGAGCGACTTTAAATCGGTGGACCAGTCCTACCATCAGTGTCCACGTCTCTGCACCATACGTCATCACTGGCAGGACGCACTGGTTGAAGACTTTTGTCTTCAGGCTCTGAGGAATGGCCGAGGAGAATATGTGACGAAGTTTCCCGAATGCAGCCCAACCCAGTTGGATGCGCCTTGCAGCCTCCTTGTTGAAGTTGCTTCTGCCTAGTCGAATAGTCTGTCCGAGGTAGACATATTCTTGCACAACTTCTATTGTTGCCTCACCAACGGCGACCGGCTCCGGTTTGATGTGAGCATTGTACATGACTTTCGTCTTGTCCAAGTTCATACCGAGGCCTACACGTCGGGAAGCAGCATTTAGGCCACTTAGCATCCAGCTGAGTTCCTGCAGAGATTCTGCCATAATAACGATGTCATCCGCGAAGCGGAGGTGTGACATGTACTCACCATTTATACATATGCCATGTCCTTTCCAGTCCAACGTCTTAAAGACATCTTCCAATGCATTGGTGAACAGTTTCGGAGATATCACATCCCCCTGTCTCACTCCACGTTGCAGTTGGATAGGTCTTGTCTTGTGGTCCTGTACTTGGACAGTCATAGTAGCGGCATTGTACAGACATCTCAACACCTCGATATAGCGCCAATCGATTTGGCATCTCTGCAAGGATTCCAAAACTGCCCAGGTCTCGATGGAGTTGAAGGCTTTTTCATAGTCCACAAAGGCTAGACACAGAGGCTGATTATACTCTTCGGTCTTCTGTATAATCTGCCTTACTGTGTAGTACAATAGACCACATTGTACTAAAGCCTTTTCGAAACCCGGCCTGCTCTGGGGGCTGAAACTCGGATAACTTTTGGGCAAGACGGTTCGTGATAACCCTTGAGAACAGCTTGTATACATGGCTTAAAAGCGTGATCGGTCTATAGTTCTTCAGAAGGGTTTTGTCACCCTTCTTAAAGAACAATACCACGACGCTCTCAGACCATGCCTCCGGTGTAATGCCATTGTGAAGAACCGAATTGAAGAGCCTCTGGAGCTGTTCGAGGATTGCAATACCTCCAGCTTTCAGAAGCTCTGTAGTAATTCTGTCTTCACTCGGAGCCTTGTTGTTTTTAAGCTGCAAGGGCTATCCTAATCTCGCCTATGTCGACGTCAGGGATGTCGTCAGTGTAGTGGCGTATTAGTGGCGCTCTGGAATTGGTGAGCTGAGCCACAGACTTCTGCTCGTGTGAAGCATAAAGTTGTCCGTAAAAACCTTCGATTTCGGCAAGAACCTCCGGCTTAGAGGCAACGATATTACCATCTGCAGACCTCAATTTCGTCAAGTGGCCTCTCCCAAGTTGCTGAACGAAGACTTTTGACCCCCGATTTTGCTCAATTGCTGCTTCTATGGCGCGTGTGTTGGAGCGACGGAGATCTCTTCGTATCAGCTTCTTTATACGCTTGTTCAGTACCCGTAGTTCTGACGAAGTGTCACCTGCCGACGGAAATTCGCGTCTCTGCCTCATAAGCTCGAGTGTCTCGCTTGAAAGTTTAGACTCCTTGCTTTTGCTTCTCATGCTAAAAGAAATAAATACTAAGACAACTCAACATTTATAAACAGCCCCGAAACTTTGTTAGTAGGTACTTATAAACTTATATTTTTACAAAACTATCATAATGTTTTTTAGATTCACTGCATATATACGAGTAGATCTAAATAACCTTACATACAAAATGATAGTCCAAGTACCGGCAAAAGGTCTATTTTCCAATCATCAAAAATCCATTTTATGTACTTACCTACTAACTCGTTACTAGGTACATAGGTAATTAATTACCTACATAATAAAATACTTACTCACATCACATGAAATTATCACTAATTACTTATACTTTTTTCTATTTATCTTCAATAATTTCAAGTTTCGCTCACAAGTCACAACTAACAATCACAACACAGAAATAATAATATGAAGGTAAGACGAAGACACTCCGTGTTTGGTCGCAATTTCTCGCCAACCGGCGCGGCGGCGCGGTGGCGGCGGTGGCGGCGGTGGCGGCGCGGCAGCGTCCATCGATGTGTGCGTGACGCTACTTGCATGTGTGTGTGCGGTGCCCGGCGCGGGCGAGTGCACGAGCGACAGCAATACTTTTCCTAAATACCTATTTCGCTAGGATCGCGAAGCTATACTCTCCTCTTAATGACAGCATTAACAATTATTTATCCTTATGCCTTCTGGCAATGGTGGGATATTCACATTATTGTTAGTGTTATCTTATTCAAACACTTGTGATTGTGACGTCGTCGTCATGTGTGTTGATAAAAACAGTGTGTAGTATAACCACTTGGGTTTTTATTTGAGAACTCAGAAGTAACTCACACATGACGGTTCTCAAGAAATAGTATACGAATGGATCCCACGGATTTAAAAGACAGGATTGTTAAAGTAGATCTAGACATCACCAATGCACAATGCAATCGAAGGATAAAAAACGAATTCCTTCACACAAAAAATACTACTTAGTACAAGAACAAACTACCAAATCCTATATACCAATTTGCTCCATATCAACCTTGTTATGTTTTTCGCCAGACTTAGACTTGATCAATACGCTGATCCTTGGTCTCACATCTGTGCAAACAGACCGACAACCGACATGGCTTATTATTGCAATATACGTGGAGGCTACTTGCTACCTCGCACTTAACAATGTGGGATTGTGGGATGACCAATCATTACTTAACTAGCTTCATTTGATTTTAGAAGACCCAAACATATGATAAAGATTACCCAGCCGAAACCAGCATGTCAACAAAAACCTTAGGCAATATCATTTCGCATTTCAAGCCAGATCACAATTGCTCACGTTATGACCTAAACCTTCAGGAAGGACCGAAACTTGCTACCATAAAAGTAGCTGTGCTATATGTGAGTGCAGAATTGCAGATATAATACAGAGTTAGTTACTGACCGACAGCTATGCAGCCTCAAAGGCCATCGGGTATGGTAGGGTCGTTCACCCGCACTGTACTACGAACTACGAAGCTATGAATGGAATCTTGCTTTGCTATAATAGAACTCCGAACAATATCTTCCGTGCCATACCCGATGAAAAAGAAAATAAATTATAAAAATTCGGAAACTGTTGTGTATTTGAGGAATTCCAAATTATTCGTTCTGATGCAATCATGCAAATCAGTCAAAAATCAGCCGTCAGAGAGCTTCTAAAATTGTTTGCCAGTTAATACAAATATCTAGATTAATGTGAAGTTATTGCTATAGGTAATTACAAATATTGTAGCCACCCACGGCATCGGCATTGAATTCGATAATACCTACCTACTATAATTTTATTATGTCCTATACCTGCGTTTTGTGTTGTTTTTCATGTTCACCCGTGTGGTAAAGTAGGTAAATGTTTATGGAATCCATTTTATAATCATTTCATTAAATAGTTAGTTTAGTTGTAGTTTTAATGTGGTGCCTAGAATTTCTTTCGTCAGTTTTTAGTGTTCTTCGCCACAAAGTTTCCTGATAGGTTATCAAGTTACATGCAATGAACATTCTGCAGCACTACCTTGCTAAGTGCCAATTTCACAATCGGCTAAACACAGGGTCAACCTACCGACGTCCGAATGGCGTAGTGGTTAGTGACCCTGACTACTGAGCCGAAGGTCCCGGGTTCGATTCCCGGCTGGGGCAGATATTTGTTTAAACACAGATATTTGTTCTCGGGTCTTGGATGTGCCCGTAAAATGGCAATAGGCTCGCCCCCTATTACATTGGGACTAACAGAACACTTTGGCGAAAAGTGGGTGCAGCAATGCACCTCTGCCTACCCCAGAGTACATTAGTACAAGGCGTGAGTGTGTGTGTGTGTATTGGGGTAATAATGATTGATCTTGATAAAAAAAAGTCAATACGTAGGCATCGTATCGCCAGTGGTATCGTACCTAACTAGTTATATTAAATACTAACTACTTTCTGCTCCTGAACCTCCTGCAGCTTGACTGGTACAGAATGATCTTAGCATTAAGTCCACCTGATACCTGATTGTACAATTGTACATGTACTTTTGTAAATTGTGCAATAAAAGTATAAATAAACAAATTAATATTTCTAGCACCTTATACTGACTAGACTTTACTTGTAAAATGAACCTAAATTACCTATTATATTAAAGTTCATACGTGCAATGCAATGCAATACAGCATAAGTAGTTTAGACCTAATACATACTGATTTTTACACCTACAATGGAATATCTACTAGGATAGTAAAAAAAATACTAGGTAGATACTCTGACAATTTGGTCAACGAACTCAGCCTGGCACCAGACAGGGAGTGGTTCCGGTTGCGTGTTAGTATTCGTATAATAAAACAAAGGTTGAATTCAATAAAAATAGTACAAAGAGGTCCTAGTTTTAGGAACAAACAATCTTGTAAGTTGAACTTAATTATATCATACAAAAATCCTCTTGTCCCCCTATAATTCTCGTCGGTTAGTATCAAACAGTTACCAATAAGGATAAAAATATATCGTCCATGCAGCCCTCTTCTCCCCTAACTATTAGTGATTTGCATGAGGGGAGCGGCACTTCCTACTCAGGACATGACTGTCTCTTTATTCGTTGCGTGACGGAGAGCCTTGGAACATAGGGGCATAGCGTAATTGATTGACTGTGCCGGGAGTGCCGTGGCTTAATTATTGAAAAAATATAGGAAAGTTGTTTATAATTTACGTTTTTGTGAGGAAAACTATCTGTGTCTGGTGCCTAGTTACCTACCATAATTCTTACTGTTACATGCTTTTATGTGAATCAGACGATAATGATCACATCTAACTAATCATATTGTAAATTTACCTCAGCAATAGATACCTTTACTCGTTGCCATTGTATGCAGATAGTGATTGAACATACCGCCCGCCATGGACACACTGTCCATCAAATAACTGTAGAAATCGCTATACATTGAAATAAACAAAACTAAAAGTACACAAATCTCAGTAACAAAAACAAATAGTACACATATTGCATTACATAAACAACACTTAAAATATTAAATAACAACATAACAAAACAAATAGCAACTGGTAAAACACAAAGTTTGTGCTTGATCTTTTGACAATCTCCTTAAGTACATATAAGACTAACCACACAGGTGCGATTGTCCAAACCAGCATGCCTTGCTTTGCTGCTTTGTCATCATAACGTCCATGAGCCCGAGTCATACTATTCTCCCTTACAACACAAATATCTCCGACTCTAGGTTCAGGTGTTGGATGTGCACATTTGTACTTTACATACTTGCGTACATAAAACCTAGCAAGGTTTATCCTATCGAACACCCAATACTTGAATCGTAAGTTCAATTTAAGGAGCCTGAGGATTGGTTGTTTAACCCTTTCGTCACCACCAGCCTCATCAACATCACCGCCCACCCTCAGGGCTCTCTTTGAGCCAATGAACGGATTCAGTTTGGTGTTTCCTGTGTTCTTTAATCCTACACAATAAATAACAGTAGCTGTTGCATTTGACTTCAACTCTAAACCAGCTTCTGCTACCTGTTCGGGGATACTCAACTCTTCTGCAACGTCAATCAACAGATTGGATAACAATGCTACCCCATACGGCTCCAGACGAGGTACGGAGATCTGTTTGATCACGTGATCTTCCTCCCCCCTTGCATCTACGATGCGAAACTCTACGGCTGCGGCAAATGCTTCAAAAACTGTTTGCAATAGATCTGTCATCTGTTTGTGAATATCGATACCTTGTTGTACAGATTGACAGCCCGCCAGTACATCACCCCTGGCGACAGTTTCTGTAAACATCTGCTCGCCTTCTCTCTCTACTTCTACCTTTTCTTCGACCATCTGAGAATGCTGTGACTGTAATTGCCAAAACCCTTGAAAATCATTCTCAGATATTTTTGCATGATTATTAACAACACTTGTGGTGGAACAGAGCTTGTTGTCCTTGCATTCGTTGGTGACTTGGCCGAAAAGTATCCAACCAAGTTTTGTGTTTTGGGCCAATGGGGTACCCGGAGGGCCCCTGATTAAACCATCGACTATAATTTGGCCACAAACCTCTGCCCCTAACAACAAGTCAATCTTGCTGGGGGTTGCGAATGTAGGGTCTGCTAACTTTACCTGAAATAACTCTGACCACCATTGAAGCTTCACTTGTTGATCAGGAATAGAACTTGTAAGTTCTCTCAAAACGTGTGCCTTGACCTTAACTATACAAGCAGGGTCGTGTAGTGATTGAATTTGTATTTCTACGACATACTTAGAAGCACATGAAGGCTTTTTGTCACTACCGACACCTGAGACAACACATTTGTGGGGCACTCTTTGTAACCGCAGGCGCTGCACGGCAGCTTCGGTTATGAAAGAGGCTTGGGAACCCTGATCTAACAGACTGCGAAGCACTTTGTTTCCTGCTGAAGACTCGACCTGCACTAAAGCAGTAGCTAGGAGCACCTGACTCTGCATACTAGTGGAACAGGAAACAATCTTATTTGATTCACCTGGGACAGTTGGTGAATTGAAGGGCGTAACTCCTTCCTCGACTTTGTTCCCGGACAACCTTACGGGACATTTTTGTGTATGTAAGAGAGAATGGTGCTTTTTGTGACACACTCGGCATCGTGTGATCACCCTACAAAGGTACACGGTGTGGTTCGGTGCTAGACAATTGAAACAAAGCTTGCTGCTTCGGACAAACTCACGCCGCGCCTCTACATCCTCCTTACCAAAACTTTTACAATTAGCAATTTTGTGGGCATCTGAACAATATTTACAGGTAACTGAAGAACTTTCAGTTGTGTGCAGTGACTTAATATGATTACTGTAATTGGGCTGAGTTACCTTTGCATTACCTTTACCATCCAAAAACTCTAGAGATCTAAATCTTTCCTCAAGAAACTCTTTGAAAACCACTAACTCTGGGAGTTCTGATGATGAATCGCTGGTCCTAGCTTCCCATAACTTTCTCGACTCTGGATCCAGTTTTAAAGAGATTACATAGATGACCATAATGTCCCACGACTTGATGTCGACACCTAAACTCAAAAGTGCATGAAGACATTCATTTGTTGTATCTAGCAACTCTTTGATTGCACCAGACGATTCACCTTGAAGAGGTTTCTTATCAAACATTCTTTTGAGTATACAATTTGCCAAATATTTTTTATTGTTGTACCGTGACTCTAACTGACCCCAACAAACTTCAAAATTATCTCTACTTATAGGGATGTGTCTGACTAACTGCTCCGCTTCACCTACAAGGTAGCCCTTTAAGTAGTGTAGTTTCTGCACTTCGTCTAAAGAATCGTTTGTTCGGATTAACGAGTCAAAGAGATCTTTAAAGGTAACCCACTCATCATATTTACCAGAAAAGGTTGGTATGGATATCTTAGGCAATCTTATGTTACTATTGTTATCGCTCTGCTTCCCCGACCCCGAAGGCACAGGTGTCTGAATCAACCTTTGCAATCTACTCAACTCTTCCTTTAACTCAGACTTATATTCGATATAAATCTCTTCAGTTGATTCATACACATTGCCTTTCATATAAGTAGACGCATCTAACATTTTAGCATCTACCTCGGTTATCATTTGCCTATGCGTATTATAGAACAATGTCCAATCTTTCTCTAAGTTATCCAACCTAGCCTCTACATAAGCCGCAGTACGCTGCTCTTTGGGCGCCTTTTTATAGTTGACTCTACTTCTTGAAATATTATTCTGAGTGTCAGTTTGAGTTTTAATGTAAGTTTCCATTTTGAAATTACAATAGTCTATCCCAAATCGATGATTAAATTTTGAAAAGTTTGTTTATGTTCGAATCCAAATGTCAATGTCAAACTGAAATAACAAACTCTTGACAAGTCAACAATGTAAACAAAGCGAAAATATGTAAACAAAGAAGTCCATAAACTAAAGCGTAAATTTTCAACGTTTTTTCTTGTCTTGACTTTAAGGTTCTAAATTGTCTGACTCTCTTGAATATACCATTCACCCGATCGGCCTCCACTCAGAACAATGAAATTAATGTACTCACTCACTGCACAAGACACTAAACCTGTCTTGCTCGTCGACTGTCCCGCCACCAGGCGGGGTGCGCGGTGCGCCGTCGCGGGGGCTCCTCCTCGGCTCCGCAGCCGCAGCTCGTCCTTGGGGTTGCCGCTCCCCGCAGGTCTCCGACTGCAGCCAGGCTCCTTCCTCCGCTCCCGTTCAGGCACAAGCACTGAGCACTTTTCACAAACTTTTTAGCCGACGATAGCTTTATTGCCAGCACCATAGGTAGCTTTATTCGACTCGTATAAGGACCATGAAAACTCCCAAGATTGTCCGGCGATATTAAAACAACGGTGTCCCAGTTATGAATGAATCATATATTTCATTGACACAGCTTATTAGAAACCTGACTATTCCAAATACGAATTACACCCTCTGTAGAGGTTTATAGCCCTAAATATGCCATAGATATGCTACTAAACAGATAACACAGAGGATAGATATCAATACCAATTAGTTACAAATAAGCCTAATAGAGGTCGTTGCCAGCGCCTCTGATAGCGATTGAACAGTATCATAATTATACTTTATGTATGTTTCAATTATGGCTAGCATAAGAACCTAAGTTTGTACAAGAACAATAACACTCACTGGTAAAATTATTCTATAGGCTAAATGACCTTCGTATTCATTGTTCCTGGCACTAAACAGTTGAAATGACGATGGGCTATGGACCAGCTTTGAACATTTATCTGGACCAAACAAACCAACCATAGTTTTCAGACACATTTGTATCTACTTAGGTACACACTAAAACCAATAAGGAAACTAGTTAGGTAGGTACTTTCTTATAAAATAAACAACAACTAACTATGAACTTATTTAAAAATAGTTTCTGTTATGATTCTCGATCCCACGCATTGTTCATTCATTAGTGTCTTAGTTTGAATCTATTGTTAGTTTTTATTTAACTAACTAAGTATTATTCAGAATATACGCTTATTACCTACGCTTATACAGACTTCGATGATCCTATACAGTATGAGTCGGGTTACTAACTACGTTTAATGGATTACCATGGACTTTATTGTATGAAATACTTCTAGACCAAAACTAAGTTACATCTGAAATTCCTACCACATCCATCGTATCGTATGATAACCGCGTCTCCTCAATTACCTTAATTACCAAACCGTTCAACAACGAACAGCTCCCACATCGCAGATAAACACCCGACAACAGCCAACCGTGACGACACAGCCGACAAACGAAACAACGACATGCAAAAAACGAACTCAATCGAACTGTGAAACGATGAACTAACCTTCAAATCCATCAAGATGATGAAGTTCAAATCCCTCTTCCGTAGAGGGCCAAGCTCGGGAAAACAGGAGTCTTCCCTCAAAGGGGCTCCGTCCGTGTCCAGCCTCGACTCCAAGCACCACAAGGTCGCGCCCTCCCGCGACAAGATCAAGATCTTCGGCTCGAAGGAGAAGCTGAACAAGCCGAAGAAGCGGGAGTTGGGCAACAACAATGCGGTGATCGAGCACCCGGGCGAGGTGGAGTTCGAGGATGGAGGGGAGTTCGGGAGCGCGGAGGAGTTGGAGGGGGCGGGGGGGTCCCAGGAGTGCGTGAGCCTGCCCGTGCTGCTGGACCACATGCCCGCCTTCCAGGACGTGGAGTTGAGGCCGAGGCAAGCGTCTGAGGTGAGGGAATTTATGTTTGCTTTATTTTCTTTATAGATTTCTTAAGCAAACTGGCTTCAGAAAAATTATAGGTAGGTACTTATATCGATTTTCACATTTTAACCATTCATCATCCAACCATTAGAGAGAACAGAGTAGTTGTGGCTACCCTGAGAGTAGTTGTGGCTATCCTAAGACAATCCTATGTCCAGCAGTAGAAGACAGTTAGCTAATCATGATTGATGATGCATATCAAACGAAGAAAATACGTACTTGCTCAATAGTATACTTACCTAAATACTTCATTGTGGTCACTTACAGCGTGTCGGCCGTTTCCATCTTTCTCCATCCATCATTAACTAACCCCCCTCCTCCCGCAGACGTCCCTCTCCCCAGCCGCCCTGGAGCTGGAGTCCCTGCGGCTGGAGCTGCAGCAGTGCAGCATGGAGCGCGCGGCGCTGCAGGCGCGCGTGGACGAGCTGCTGCGCGGCCGCGGCGACGCCGAGCGGAGGGCGCAGGAGCTGGAGCGACTCAAGGTGAGAGGAGGCGGTGCTGTCTAGGCCTCCACTCCAGAACACGTTTACCCCATCGGTCATCGGTTCTACGACAGATGTGACCGGCTCAATGCCACTTAAGCTTACTAACTCCGTGAGCTATGTTGGTGACTTTAGTTCTCAGTCTTCTGACATCATCAGCTCTGGCATTTTTCATCAACAAAATCAATCGCTGGGGTGCATGAAATGAGCTTCCGACGACGCTGTTGAGAGACGCATCATCTTTGCGTTGGTTAAATTTTGTCTTACCTTAGTCAAACTGCAACTTATCTGGCTGGCTATTGTTTTTAACTTACATTATGCCAACTACTGAAGCAACTATAGATCAGAGGAGAGACGAAATCAGGCATTCCTAAATCTGGTATTCGCCTCTCTCTGTCCATATTCCCATGAGCAAACCTCATTTCCAAAACAGATATCCACAAAACAAATCCTCCACTAACTAATAAACCTCCTCCCCTTCCAGTCGCTGGAGCTAGAGCGCTCGGCCGCCATGGAGCGGCTAGCAGACGAGAACGGCGCGCTGCGGGCGCGGCTGCGCGGCGTGGCGCACTCGCCGCTGTCCGACAGCGAGAAGCGCCAGCTGCTGCTGCCCGCGCCGCGCCGCATGCACTCCTCCGCGCCCGCCTCCATCGCGCTCGCGCCCCACGTCAGTACCTGCACGCGAGTACACTGCACACACACGAGTACACTACACACACATGAGTACACTACACTCGCCGCTGTCCGACAGCGAGAAGCGCCAGCTGCTGCTGCCCGCGCCGCGCCGCATGCACTCCTCCGCGCCCGCCTCCATCGCGCTCGCGCCCCACGTCAGTACCTGCACGCGAGTACACTGCACACACACACGAGTACACTACACTCGCCGCTGTCCGACAGCGAGAAGCGCCAGCTGCTGCTGCCCGCGCCGCGCCGCATGCACTCCTCCGCGCCCGCCTCCATCGCGCTCGCGCCCCACGTCAGTACCTGCACGCGAGTACACTGCACACACACACGAGTACACTACACTCGCCGCTGTCCGACAGCGAGAAGCGCCAGCTGCTGCTGCCCGCGCCGCGCCGCATGCACTCCTCCGCGCCCGCCTCCATCGCGCTCGCGCCCCACGTCAGTACCTGCACGCGAGTACACTGCACACACATGAGTACACTACACTCGCCGCTGTCCGACAGCGAGAAGCGCCAGCTGCTGCTGCCCGCGCCGCGCCGCATGCACTCCTCCGCGCCCGCCTCCATCGCGCTCGCGCCCCACGTCAGTACCTGCACGCGAGTACACTGCACACACACGAGTACACTACACTCGCCGCTGTCCGACAGCGAGAAGCGCCAGCTGCTACTGCCCGCGCCGCGCCGCATGCACTCCTCCGCGCCCGCCTCCATCGCGCTCGCGCCCCACGTCAGTACCTGCACGCGAGTACACTGCACACACACGAGTACACTACATTACATAGACACGAGTACATACACATGAGTACACTATAGCTGAACACAAAAGAGTAGAGATTAATGTTTTTGGAACTAAACAGATTTAAACCTGGCAATAAAAAAAAACTTGTGATTTGTGGTCTGTTTCTATGGTTTGAATGTCAAACTCGCCCTGTTCCTGTATAAACAAATCGAATTTTGCTTAATTTTGGACTTTTGTGGATTGTTGAGTTTGTTCACGAAGTGAAAATGAATAAAACCATTCGCAGCGAAGCTAGACAGATGATTTACAGCGTTTACCTACGATGTTTGGCGGAGAATGAGGCTGGAGAAGCATTAGTCAATATATACGATGTTTATGAAAGAGCAGCGTTTTATACTGGTGAGTAGGTACTTAATTTCTAACCATTAACATACATTGCTTATATTTCTTGTAAAAAAGTACTATTTTGATGAAATAGAATGCCTTTCAATGTGTATTTGTTATTCTTATAGAGGTTAGAAAATACTAGTGTCAAACGTTACATGACATCAGGGCCTGGATGCTAATGTTGTTAAAACATCAGGTCTAGATACTTTTTTACTAACCCCCGACTCAAAAAGGGTATCGATAAGTTTTACAGCTGTAGGTGTCTATGTGTGTCGGTCTCTCCGTGTTAGAGTACCTATTGTAAAAATATGTGTAAGAATATGAGAGTCGGTATAAATTCCCCAGACATAATAATTGGCAAGTCACTGCTTTTCTGACCAATTAAATAATTAGTTGCAGGAAAATCGGTAAACACAGTTTTAGAAGAATTGCCGGGCACATTTGAACTTTTTCCTGAGCAAGAAAAAACTGTAATAAAATATCGATGTGTGATACTATCACTTCTCTCCTATAGTAATTACATAATGGGATAACCAACACGTGTTTCAGTGCAAAAAAACATTATGAAATACACAATGAAATAAAAGTTACAGTTGATTTGATTTAATGAAATTCATTCAAGACTGCCCCCCTCTCCCCTACTAATTTCTTCTCTTAACATAAACCTCCCCAAAAAGTGGCATTTTATAATTAGTAAATATTTGAAACATTTCTCGTTTTGATTTTTTTCTGCTAAAGTATCGTGATACTTTTGTCCGTTTTCTATACTATAATAGTGTGGCCACTTTCTTAGATTGCCACGCCCTCAATTATTCTCTACTCTTTTATGTTCAGCTATACATGCAGCAAATCAAAATATGATTGTAATATTAACTATTTGACATCTGAAATTATTTTATTTATTTATCTTTGTATAATATCATGCATGTTTATGATTATAATTTACTTACATAGACTAACCCCCTTATTCATAGAAAAGTTACAAAACGTTTTAACTAATAAACTGTTTTGTCCCTCTCCGACAGGGAACAATTTGTTCTTTGACAGAGAGGGACAAAACAGTTTATTAGTTAAAACGTCTTGTAACTTCTCTATGAATAAGGGGGTTAGGATACATTGTAACTAACACATTTTATGGATTGTAATATCTGAAAATAAATAAATTATTATTATTATAAAATCGAATTAATAGAAAAGGCGCGGATTACACAGAAAAGGCATAAGGCGAAGGCGAAGCGGAAAGGTGCCTGTGCCGCGCCTTCGCCTTATGCCTTCTCTGTGTGTTTCACGCCGTATAAACTTACCACCAACTAAATACATAAATGAAATATACTTGTTTGTTAGGGCGAGAACGACAGCGGCGACGGCTGCGCATGGGAGGCTCATTCCACCTCCTCCCTGAGCGAGGTGTCGGTGGCGTGCCTGCAGGACCGCATCCTGCAGATGGAGGAGCATCAGTACAGGTACACACTGTCATCATCATCATCATCATCATCTACACTCCACCTCCTCCCTGAGCGAGGTGTCGGTGGCGTGCCTGCAGGACCGCATCCTGCAGATGGAGGAGCATCAGTACAGGTACACACTGTCATCATCATCATCATCATCATCATCTACACTCCACCTCCTCCCTGAGCGAGGTGTCGGTGGCGTGCCTGCAGGACCGCATCCTGCAGATGGAGGAGCATCAGTACAGGTACACACTGTCATCATCATCATCATCATCATCTACACTCCACCTCCTCCCTGAGCGAGGTGTCGGTGGCGTGCCTGCAGGACCGCATCCTGCAGATGGAGGAGCATCAGTACAGGTACACACTGTCATCATCATCATCATCATCATCTACACTCCACCTCCTCCCTGAGCGAGGTGTCGGTGGCGTGCCTGCAGGACCGCATCCTGCAGATGGAGGAGCATCAGTACAGGTACACACTGTCATCATCATCATCATCATCATCTACACTCCACCTCCTCCCTGAGCGAGGTGTCGGTGGCGTGCCTGCAGGACCGCATCCTGCAGATGGAGGAGCATCAGTACAGGTACACACTGTCATCATCATCATCATCATCATCTACACTCCACCTCCTCCCTGAGCGAGGTGTCGGTGGCGTGCCTGCAGGACCGCATCCTGCAGATGGAGGAGCATCAGTACAGGTACACACTGTCATCATCATCATCATCATCATCTACACTCCACCTCCTCCCTGAGCGAGGTGTCGGTGGCGTGCCTGCAGGACCGCATCCTGCAGATGGAGGAGCATCAGTACAGGTACACACTGTCATCATCATCAGGCAATGAGCTTATAGAACTGGACATAGAAACACCAACGAAAACGATATCCCGTGCACAACTCTTGACAGGGATATGTGGACAAACGACTGGTGTAGTTTCTAGAATAACTGATTAAAGTTGTGGTATGTGCCGTGTCTGTAAATACCACTATATGCATCTATCTACGTACATATAGTACAGAGAAATATGCGCGGCGATATTTCAGCGTTATGATTCGGTGGTTTCGAAAAACTACAGTGTAAAGCCACACTATCCCTAAGTGCAACAGGCTACTTAAATCCTTTAAAACTCACAAAACCGGCACGAGAAAGCCCTCATTTATTTATTTATTTTAACAAGTTCTCGTCCTCCCTATTCCAGCACAAGCGAGGAGCTCCAAGCCACGTTGGCCGAGCTGGCGGATCTGCAGTCGCAGCTGTCGGACGCGCACGCGGACTGCTCCCGCCTGGCCGAGGAGAAGCAGGTGCTGCTGGAGTCGCTCTGCCGCCAGACGGAGAAGCTCGAGGACACCCGGACTAAGGTACTCACTGCAGTACTCACGTACTCACGCGGACTGAGCGTGGTTTGAAGTATTCATCATACATATACTATGTCATAGCGGCGACGGCCCGTTGGCTATATACTTCGCTTTCTGTGGTATAAAATATTATATAGGTATGACCGTCTAAGGACGAAAAAATCAAAAAACCTTATCACCAAAATCGTTCAAGCCGCATGATGCCATGAGTGGTCGTGGCAAAGGCATCAAGTAATCAACCATTTCTTTTAGATAAACTTACATCTAACATCATCATCATCAGCCTATAGCAGTCCACTGCTGGACATAGGCCTCTCCCAAAGCACGCCATTGGATGCGATCTATAGCTTTCCGCGTCCAATCATCTAGCCGGAGGGCGTCCCACACTACGTTTGCCTAGTCGCGGTCTTCACTCCATCTAACATACAGACTACAAACAAAAGCCTTGTCCTTCCAGGTGGACACGCTGCAGGAGCTGCTGCTGCGCGAGGGCGTGGAGCCCGACTCGCTGCTGGCCGGAGACACCGACCAGCTCTTTGCCGTACTCAAGGTATGTGTCTGGAGTATAGTGTACCTAATGTTTACATGTTGGATAACATGGTTGGCTCAATGATGTGCTGAATAGTAGTCTAGTGGTGGAAAGTAGAGGATCACAATGTAGGCAGTGTGTATATTGTCGCTTATTGTCTTAGTTTCTTTCGCCATTTCTTTCCTTCTTAATGACGGGACCTTTGTGGAATGGTGGCAGATTATGACTTTTGACAAGTAATTCTAGTATTCTACGTCGAAAAAATAAACGATTTCATTTCATTTCATTATTAAGATCCTGACCAGAGGGCCTAGTGGAAATTATTTCCACCGATTGAGCTGTGACAGTTAAACGTAATTTGGTATGGCGCTGCGGAAGTGCAGCGTGTGTACATTACAAAAATGTTATACATTTTGATTAGATTACACTGCTGCACTGCGATATAATACAAACAGCGGCCACTACACGGGTTCGTTGTTAACGTCGATAAAGTCGTTTAATATGCGATCCTCAAATCAAAGCGTCGTATTCATAACTAATCACGAGAAAATAACGTTTATCTACGTCAACAACGAACCCGTAAAGCAGCAGCAGGGTACACCATTAACTTTTACCCTATATTCTACAACCCTACATTCCAGCTGTCCCAAGAGGACCGGCGGCACCTGCTGGCGCAGCAGGAGCAGCTGGCGGCCGAGCTGGCGCAGGTCAGGGCGCAGCTGGATGAGAGGAACAAGGAGAACGAGGGGCTGGCTGAGAAACTGAGGTATGGGGGTTGGTGGCGCTGGTGTTGTGTTTGAGGTGTGGTAAAAGTGGAAGGGGTGACTTAAAGGGTCAATGTAAACAACTTTTGTCCTATAACTTATGAAAATTCATGAAATAAAATAGTACTTATCCAAAACCCTGTAGATTAAATCGATAAATACTTAAAATTATTTCATAATTAGTAGTATGGCTGCAGTAATAAGTATTTTTTAAGATTTAGGAGATCTAATAGGTACTTGATCGGGAACGGTGGTCAATTCATATAAGGAGGCCTTTCCCAGCAGTGGAAAACTATACATAAAAAAAAAGGGAAATTATAAAACGAGCGAACAAAAAATTACTTTGCGACTGATGATGACATACTGTTTTAATAACTTGAGCGGTATGAATTTGAGTAAGCGAAAAATTAACTAAACTGACGACGAATATTGATTTATAATAAAATCCAGAACGAGCTTACAAAAAGTGGATTGTGATAAATACATTTCAGATATTAAAATTTTATCCGAGCGACTTAATTACTAAGTGAGCGACTGGAAATACAGAGAGGGCAACTTCAATATTAACATAGATTCGATTTTTCTAAGTGAGGTTATACTTAGCGAACTACTAAAAAGTTCACTTTGAGCAAAGTTTTGTATGCTGCTTTATTAATGATTATTGGTTACTGATATTCTATTTGAGGGCTTATGTTTTTTTATTTTGATACGCTTTTTTAATGAAAACTACAGAATTTTTCAATAGATATGTATGCAAACACTTTTTGGGGCTAGCAATTCGGCTCAAACTGACAACACCACCACTGGAAGCAAAAATGATACCCATTGGACAAAAAAGAAAACGAGGCCGGCCCCCTAAGTCCAAGCCCGCACTTATTTACCAGTGACGATGAGTAGTAGGGCTCCTCATACCTATCAATGTTTCTTAGTATTAATAAGAAGTTTTTTTTAGTTGACTGACGCGTCTAATTTTATTTTTTGTTCATTTGATTGAAATAAATGCATGCATATTACTTTATTTTTACGGAGTATATTGTTTTATTTAATTACCCTTATATTTCAATAATAAAATAGTGTTTCTTTAAATAGTTATTTCATATTATTTTTATTTTTTAAATGTGAGCTCATTATACTCTACGGTCGAATGGCGTAGTGGTTAGTGACCCTGACTGCTATGCCGAAGGTCCCGGGTTCGATTCCCGGCTGGGGCAGATATTTGTTTAAAGACAGATATTTGTACTCGGGTCTTGGGTGTTGATATTTATATTCAATATCTATCTATCTATGTATTTGTGTAGATATATCAGCAGTCCGATACCCATAACACAGGCTCTGCCTAGCTTGGGGTCGGATGGCCGTGTGTGAGATGTCCCCACATATTTATTTTATTTATTTATATTTACTCTACTCATTAGTGCATTTTTCAAAGTGGTTTTTGTATTCGAAGCACTTCATTTAAGATAAAATGCCGCCCAGTATAAAAAATACATTTGCCAAATATTGAAAAAAATGCAGGACGTAACGTTGACTCTCAAACAAATATTAGGTCGCTCAAATATTATGATATATATTATGAAGCTGCTCATTTTGTATTTTAAGTAACTCAAATTAATGTTTGTAAGTTGCTGTTCTGTTGATTTCTCGTCACTCGCAGTCAGTCGCTCACTTAGTAATTCTATAACCCAAATTAATTAATTTTGACACTTAGAACTGTAATTTAAAGTCACTCGTTTTATTGCTACCCAAAAAAAAATAGTTACTTAATCATTGCTTTTCTCATCACTCCTTACCCACAGTCAAACCATATTAACATTTGGTTTTGTGGGATGTATGTAATAGCATAAGTTGTTTTCTTTGAATAAAGATTTATTCTATTCTCTTCCTTAGTTCTTTCTCAGAAAATATTTATAAAATGACTAATAATTATATATCCCGTGTCCAGATCAGTGGAGGGCACCCTGGAGCGCGCGGAGGCGGAGCGCCTGCAGTGGCAGCACGAGGCCGGAGCAGCGCGCGAGCAGCTGCACGCGCTGTCCGCGCTGCTGGACGCCGCCCGGGCTAAGGTACACGCGACATAACTAATGACACCAACAGAAAGCGTCTATACCCAAAAACCGTGATTTAGATAAAAGACATTTTCATCTCGACAATCCATATTGCGAAAATTCACCAGACCAACGATAACGAAGTACATACCTTAATTATGGTTGGTATGTACTAACTTTTACACTACCATGTCGGAATCTTCATAACAAATTAACAAGCAATGTTCTACAGGGTGTTGCAAAAAGGGTAGGTATACTAAGCCGAAACCTAAATGTGCAGCATGGTATATCTAAGCCCGAAACTGAAATCAGAATTTGGAAATTCGCGAAAAAAAAAATTCATTTTCCATAGTAAAAAGTTACGTGACCAACGTGGCTTAGATATACCATGCTGCACATGTAGGTTTCGGCTTAGTATACCCTTTTTGCAACACCCTATATATAACCACTCCCACTCAAACTTCCTTGGTAACTACTCGCTTTTACGTAAGCTCTGAAACACCTCCATGTACCTAATATCCCCTCCCCCTCTCACCCCCAGCTAGCAGAGCGCGCGGGAGCAGCAGAAGGCGCAGCAGAAGCCGAGGCAGCCCTAGCCAGCGCGCGGCGCGAGGCGGAGGCGGCGGCGGCGCGCGCGCGCGGGCTGGCCGAGCGGCTTGCGCACGCGCAGCGGCAGTTGGATAGGGCGCATAGTGACGCGAGGAAGCTGCATGATGATGCGCTGGTGAGGGGATTGATGGATTATGTTTTGAAAGCCCAAGGAAATGGAGGGCTAGTGCTATAACTTCTTTTTGTCGAAAATGGAGTGTTAGTGCTATAAATTCTTTTTGTCACCGTGCTGAGAGGATATACCAAGGTGACTCCTTTATGTGTATACTGTGGATATTGTGAATATTTTGTTCATCGAGGGTTTTTTGAGCCAGCAAAATAAATATGTTGGATTTTCTTAGTTTCGTAGTAAAAAAATGTTTAGGCACTGGCTTTATTGCTGGCATTGGCTTCGCAATACATTGAATACTATAATAGACATGCGGCAGTCTCGCTAAATGCCTATAAATTTTTGAATACATAACATCTTTCCCACCCCCAGGTGTCCCGCAACACGGCCAAGAGCACCATCTCCGAGCTGCAGTTCCAGCTGGAGCAGGCGCGGAGCGAGCGCGCGGAGCTGCAGGCCGCTCTTAATAGTGCGCAGGAAGGAAGCGCGGCGCTGCAGCATCAGGTAACTACTTCATCAGCCTATATCAGTCTATAGCACTGCTGGACGAAGGGCTCTCTCAAAGAACGTCTCTGGATGAGATCTATTAGATTTCCGCGACAGTATCAGGTTACTAAGAACCAGATTACAGGTAAGTAATACCGATTAGGTTGACTACTGATTGACCAACATGCTCTATTTATGAAAGAACGAGTTATTTTGCCCTTAAAATGACTTTCCTACTGATCCAATTACTATCTGAAAATACTTGAGGTTGCCTGTGTTGAATAGGATCGCTGGTTGTAAAGACCAAAGGGTTATAAAAATAGAAAATACCTTAGAAACGCGATGTACAATATGGGAATGCTATGCCTATTTACAACTGAACACTAACCTCCCACCCTCACATTCCAGCTGCAATCAGTCTCCGAAGAGAAGCTGTCCCTCATGTCTCGAGCCTCAGAAGCGATGTCCCGCGCCGGCGAGCTGGAGAGACAGCTGCAGGAGCAGCGGCAACGGAACGAGAAACTGACGCGGGATCGGGAGAGAGATGTGAGCATTTACCTATAATATAGGAGCAGTCAGCAGCTTTACACCGCCACATTCCAGCTACAATCAGTGTCCGAAGAGAAGCTGTCCCTCATGACCCGAGCCTCGGAGGCGATGTCTCGCGCGGGCGAGCTGGAGAGACAGCTGCAGGAGCAGCGGCAGCGGAACGAGAAACTGACTAGGGACCGGGAGAGAGATGTGAGCACAACTGAGCACTTACCAATAATATAGGGGCAGAGTTAACAGCTTTCCACTGCCACCGACATCTCATCTTCCTGGTTTATGTTATCGATGGCGATAAACTCGTTTAATTCGTCAATCACGGCACAGTATTTATGGCGAATCGCTATACATAGTGTTGCAAAAGGGGTATACTAAGCAGAAAGGGGATGATATTGTATAGTGACGTTTATCTCCGTCGATAACCAACCCGTGCAGCGGCAGCAGGTGTTTTTCACCAGCTATAAGAAAAAGAATATGTTTCGTCTAACGAAGAAAGTTGAATTTAGTCACATTTGAACAAGATACATTTATTAGCGCTGTACTGTTCACATATTAACCAATGATTAGAGCAGTTAGAGAACAATTTATTGCCTTACCTAATATTTATTTATAGTAATCAAGCAATATGCTCCAAAGAAACTCATTGTATTAAATAAGCTTATCAAACTCTCATTATAATTGTTCCCTCTCAATACAGGAAGCAGAATGGCAGCAGTTCCAATCCGACCTCCTCATGACTGTCCGCGTCGCCAACGACTTCAAGACAGAAGCGCAGAGAGAACTGGAGCGGCTCGTGTCAGAGAACAAAGTGGCCAGAGACCGCATCCGTCTGCTTGAAGACCAGATGCACAACATGAAAGGTAAGAGCGAGATGGGAGATGCGTGCATGTGTTAGTAGAGTAGAGATAGAAATAGGTTGAGATTTGTTGAAGAGTTGTAGTTAGAGTTTTGTATATAAATGATTTGTATTTTGATTTAGCATGTGCGGTTGTAAATATTTTTGATGATATTTTAAGATTTCTGTTTGCTAGAAATTTTGTGGTAAGGTTATTTTGAACCATGGATATTCTATTTATACGTAGTTACTTACTAAGTCATAAGGTTTGGCATGTCCGAAACTTAATGTTACAGAAAATTATGTACTTAAATGACATCAGAATTAACTCGCATAACCATGCACTAATTCTGTGTATATAGCTTACGTCTATAAAGCGACATTACTTGTATTAGGTACACTAACTTATTCTAATTTACCATCAACTATGTTATGTTTCTAATTCGAATTTCACACCAAAACAGGTAATAACAAGTCTGGATCACGCGAAAGTGTTAATAACTATTCCGATGACGAAAAGAGGTTCTCCAAAGACTCAGATTTGGCAGATTCACCCTGTGACGGCTCATCCAAAGATATCTTCAGAAATATAAAGTCTAGATATCTTACTAGGGTGCACAGTGTTATTGAAAACCCGTCACCTAAAGATCCCAGTATAGTCGGCCAAGCATTCTATAGATTAAATAGCGTTCCAGAACCTAAAACAGACTTCGAAATTATACCAGATGAGATTAAGGTCGAAATTGAAAATGTTACAATGGACGAAACAAATGATGATGCAAGTAGAACAACATTGTCCGATAACAATGACCATTTCGAAACCAGAATACTCGCTGAAGTTGTAATGCCTCCTTACGATGAAGTTGTTCCTAAAGATTTTCAAAGGCAAGACGCCGTTGACGTCCAAAAACAGAAAATGTGCAGACAAGACGCTCTAGATATTGAGAATGAACCAGTGGAGTTGAGAGAAAAAAGCGAACGAGTTGTGTCGAAATCGGAATCTAAAGAGCAAACAAAACCAAGAAATACAATATTTAGCAGGAGTCTGTCTGGCTTCTACAACGGAAGACCAAAATCATACAGTCTTGATAATTTACATACAGAGTCATTTAAAGAAGTGCTAAGAGAGGCTACTAGCATAGAGTTCTTAGGTAATTTAAACTATTACAGTGATCAATCTGTATTCACTGAAGGTTCAGACAGTGTGTTTACTTCGCCCAAAGATAAAATGCATTTCAGTACGTTTAAAAGAAGCCGGGACTTCACTCCTGAACCGAGTGTTCGCAGTAATAGCACCTCCACAGCTAGCAGTCCCAGGATATTAACACAGGATACTAGAAACCCACCCGTGGTTAAAGCGCAAACAATGTTACCTTACCCATATCCGGATGATAGGAAACCTGAAATGCCTAGTGCAGATTTTTTCAATAACACAAACATTACTCGTAATGTTTCCGACGCCAAAGTCGAGAAAGATCTTAAGAATGTTGGAGAAGAATTGAAAGAATCTTTCAAAGCAGCAATAGATAGAATTATTGGTGTCAGTAAAAATAAGAAATCGCCTCCTCCCAAGCCAAAATCGAATCCAAATGGAGATATTACAAAACGTAAAGCTTCGATAGATACTAAAGTAACAATCAATAAAGACACAGTCAATGTTGATGTATCACAAAAACCTCCCATGGATATTTATAAACTTGTAGATATTGCTATCGATAATAATCAATCTGATATAAGTGAAACTAACTCACCAACTGTAACTATTGATGCGCCTTCAGTCAAAGAAACAAATATTGAGAGAACAAGATCATCATCGGAAATCAATAATGATTTACCCGATACCAACCCCTTCAAAGAACAACCGAGCACAGATAAATGTAACGTTGAAGTTAAAGTGGAAGACGTAGAGGGACCTGTAGAAAACAACAATGTTGTGAGCTATCACTTGAAAATCAATACTATGGATACTGAAACTCATTCAGATACAGAATCAAATGCACCCCAAGAAATAATACCAGTACAGAAAGTTGTTGCGCCACCAAGGAATAGGTCACTTAGCAAAATAAACACATTGATAGCTCCACTTAATATAGGCAAAGATGGTAATTTGAGAATAGACCCGTCGTCACCAGTCATCATCAGCCCAGTGCTAATCCACCCCAGCTTCTTTCAGCAAAACAGTGATAAGGTTGATGGAGGAAACATGAGTGGAACACTCTACTACAGTGATATCGAACAAGTCAGAGAAATTGAGCGCAGAACTCCCAGCCCCAGAATAATAGAAACACCAAAACCTGAAGAGAATCAAAAGAAAAAAGGTTTATATCAGAAGAATTCCAAAGCTAAACCAACGCTGCCATTTCTCTCATGGAAATCTTTGTCAGGTAATGACAACCAAACGGAAACTAAATCTAAAAGAACAGCATCACCAAGAAATTCTGATGCTAAAATAGATGTCGGTCGACTATCGAAAACTCCAGAATTTCTCATCGACAATCAATACTATCAACCTGTCGACAGTGTACCCTTCATCATCAATACAAATCAAGCAGCGGTTACTAAACCCAACTATCCAGACCTCGATAAACATCCTAAGCCCGTATCCCGCAACTCTCCTAACCTTTTCTTCCCCCCAACTACAAAAACACCTGAACCGGAGCCTGAGAATTATTATGAAGAAATAGGACAACCTACTGAGAGGCAGCACCAGCCAACAGCAGCACCGCTGACGCCGAACAGAAATGTCGCAGACGACGAAAAAATATCCAAAATAACGTTCAGAAATAGCGCCCCACAAGCGGACGACTTCAACGCAGTCACCAGAGAGGAAATTCTCAAAGTTCCCAGAAAACCAAAGCGGCCTAAAACTCTCGAGGGAAAGCGCTCCAGCAGACCCAACATCTTTGTAGAAACTTCTCCCCAAGACTCGACAATAGACATCGATGCCAAAGATTGCGCTGAAATAACCAAATCAGTCATCACGTTGTCCCGCTCTCCGAGCGCCAAGGAAGTGGCGCAAAAACCGGCCAGCACAGTCTCAGAACTGATACAGAGCTTAGAAAACCGACCGACGACACCTAGAAGCAGGAGCGTCACGCCCGAAGGTCGAAAGCTGTCTTTACAGGCTAGAGAAGCCCCGAAAGTCACTGAAACAAACACTAGTTCTCTTCCTCGAGAGAAAAAGTATCACTGGAAGAATCTAGAACACAAGAGGCTGTCGTACCCTCTGCGGACGCTCAACGCCGCCGCGCCCGCGCGACCGCTACGTAAGTGGGCTCAAGAATGTCCCCGTGTGCGCCCTCCATGTCAATAACTCAAATGTACGTCTAATATAATTGTGTGATGTGTTTTTTTAGTGCTCATTTGTTCTGGTGGTGGGTTGAGGTGATGGTGTAATTTTGTTGAGTCACGGTTGTTGTTTTCTGCTGAGCGGTTTCGTCACGCAGGTGTCTGCTTGGCTTGCTTTGGATTGTTTGCAGGTTTCCCGAGTTGTGTAAGTTATGGTGGAGGTTTTTACATAAATTTTGTTATGTCGATATTTTGTATTTATTTACTTCTTTCGACTAAAATATCGGCTAAAATACATTAAATATAAGTACTTACACTACATAGTTAGGTATAGTACTACGTTAACCTGATACCTACTATGAAACTTTCACTCAAAGCATTATCTACGGACTTTAATGCAGTTGAGTCCTTTATCAACGGCACCTAATTCCCAGAGCTGTCAGTATCAGTCATGGAATATTGCATTACTATGAACGCACTTTTTTCATATACCTATAGACATTAGATTAATATGGCAATGTATATATTTATGATAATAAATATAAATTTGTATTTCCCAGAGTAGGTATGTTAACTTGACTAAACAATTCCCAGGTAGAAAACCCTAGCAGTATAAACATAAATACCCAATGCCCATTATAGTTCCTCTAGATTCTAGTACATACATGTGCTTTCAGAGACGATTATATATCTTACTGTTTATAATATTTCTTTATATCATACCTACTTATTTATTTGATTGCCACAGAAGCCACACTGTGACATCACGCGGCACGATTCGATATTAAACCCAAAATTTAATCCTTCAACGGCTCAGCGCCCTTACAACCCTTCCTCCAAAGTCGAACTGCGGTCATTAACCTCCCCCCTCCCCTGCAGCGCTGCCCTCCCGCGCGGAGGAGCCCCCGCCGCCGCCCCCGCTGCTGTCCAGCGCCTCGCTGCAGGACATCATGGCCACCGCCGCCTCGCATCGCAGGAACAAAGGTAGGCAGCACAGGCATCAAGATATAAGTCGTATGGCATAACTGGCACAAGGTGTAGTTTATCAGCATCAGCCATTCACCGCGACAGCGATAGGTATGAGCAAGCCGCTATGCACGGAATTTTACTTTTAAACATTGAGGCGTCGGGCTGCAGATCTGCATGAGGGCCCTTTGTGTTTGGTGTGAATCAATCATGATTATATTTATCGGCGCCACAATTCGTGGTCCTTTCACTACTTGTCTAAAGTCGTCGGTCCAGCGGGACGAAGGGCATGATAAGCTAATGGGCCGATTACACCTAACGAGTACCTACAGTGGCGAGTCAGTGTCCTCGGCCGCGCACTCGGTCACTTGCTAGCCGTTCATTGGTCGAGGATCGGCCGAGGATACTGTCTCACCACTGTACTCCTTAGGTGTAATCGACCCATAAGGATGCCCGCTCGCACTCTACACTCGTTTAACGATTCTTTGGCAAACCTGGACTTCAATAGCTATCTAAGCTGCCCAGAGCACTGTGCTAATACTTTAAACTTTAAACCATGTTTGTTCCACAGGTGTGAGCCGGCAGGACTCGCGGCTGTCGGTGAAGTCCCTGATCGAGAGCATCGAGAACGCGGCCAAGGCGGCCAAGGCGTCGCCCGCCGCCACGCCCACCGCTGAGTGGCCACAGGTAAGATGAGAAAGGAAATAAATCATTATGTAGGTACACTGGTATATACGCGAATGTGTAAGTAGAATCTTGGTAATCTTCATAGCACTTTCCGTGGTTGCGGTTCATTCTCAACTGAAGCATGGGTATGTAAAGCATTCGGTTCTGCACCTATGGTCCCCAGTTGTGTCAGTGTCTGCCTTCCGTCTGATTTGGTGATCAGAATAATGGAAGTGTGAGTGCTCATTGTGTCCCTGCAGTACACATAATATAATCAACTCGGAATACACTCGGACATAATCGTGAAACATACTTCTACCTATCACTATTTCTATGAGTGCAAAAGCTAATTATTATATATTTTGTTATTTTTATATTGCGTTTACATTTAAACCCGCAGCTAATCTTACACAAAAATCATCCCTACTCCAGTCCTCACACCTCAAACCTCATATTCCAGGTGCAAACCCCCGTCAGCTCGCCCAGCCCGACCTCTATGAAGAACGGCGTGTGCGAAGCCCCGCCCACCAACGGGCTCTCCACCAATGGGGGCTTCACCAAGCCGCCCGCCGCGCGCGCCCAGCGCCAATCGCCTAACGCCAACGGTTAGTGATAGTTGTGTTTCTATGTTTAATTTAAGGATCTAATTATAACGTAAGCAGATAAAGAAATGATATGAATATGGCGGTGGTTGCATATGTGTGAGTAAGAAGGATTGACAGGCCAACAAATAGCGTACGACAGAGCGAGATAGAAAGAGTCTGTCCGCCATTTAAATATGTTTTCTTTATCTGCGCGACTTTTAACTGTTTTCAATCTAGAGTATTTTGTTTGAATACAATTTTTTTGTTAATATATTTCACATTTCCTAAAGTACTTACTTACATAATAATATTTTATTTTATTAGATCTGTTTCATTGGAATGAAGTGATACTCAAACATTTCATTTACCACTATTTTGATTCTCATGAAACATTTATGTCTGAAATTTTATTAAGCTAACCTTTGTTTTTACACCACTAAAACAACTGAAAAAGTTCCAAATATGCATGTTTTTGCTTCCAGCATGGCGGCATGTGAACATCGCCTAGCCCTACTTACTTCTAACTTATTTATATGTGTTTTTGCCAAAACTGTGCGCCTTTTGATTATAAGACATTATTTATTACAAGCATGACGATTTACTTTTGGGTTTTTATTGATTTTGTGGACCTTTTCTTGCTAAAGATTATATGTGTTGAAATTTATTTTTATTTGCACTTCACTCGCTTTCTTGCACTGGTTACGGACGGGGTAGATTTCAAAGTGTGATAATAATACTTAGTTAAATCATGAAAGTTTCTTAATTAAAACTTTGTAAAGTACCTACTTATACCTAAGTATATCTTTCTAATAGAAAATATGATGGTCGCTTTCGGTTGTGGTGTTGTGGTGTATTTTCATCGTGTGCGTGTTCCATTTAAGGTTTACAATTCCATCTACATATGTGTGTCTTTCTATAAATCTTATCATTTTATATTGCAAACAAAAGTACCATGCATAGAGTTACCTGATGATAAGATTTAGCATTTATCAGGGCGGTGCTACTGTGCCAGAACTTTCCTAAAGCGTTTTTGACTTTTGTCCTATTCATTTCTACCTACACCTATAAATGGCTGTAGAAAAACTGAGAAAAACCAAACATTTTCCTCACCTCAACTCCATCTCGCAAAATTTCAAAACCCCGCCATTTCCCTCCCACTCAACTGTCAAACAAACGTCACAAACGTCAAAAGCGCGGGGTGCGTTCAAAACCTCCTACTGGCACAGTCATAGACATTAATATACTAGCGTAAATATTAATGTCTATGGGCACAGTCCACCGCCCCGCTTACCTTGTGTCTAACGCGGGGCAGAGGCGGCGGCGGCCAACATCCCCGACGAGCAGCGCGCGCTGTCGCTGCAGCAGAAGGCCATGGAGAGCTTCGTGAGGAGGAACAGCTACGGGGATATCTGTGAGTATTGTGGAAGCTTCAGGGAGAGGGTAGTTGTGGCATCTGACTTGGCTGTTTGTGTGTGTGTTCCATTGCCGTGAGCGTTGGATTTAAAAAATGTTGTGAATGATTAGTTTGATGAGATCCGCTAGATGGCGTTATTACTATAGGGCTTCATCATATTAATGTGATTAGTATTTTGAATGTGTTTGAGTAAATTAATTAATTGTAGATGAGAACTGTAAAGTCCGGTGTCACCGACATTTATTTTAATTTATGTGCAGCGTGAGGTACTTAGTCACTTCATATTAAATCATTTTCAACGACAACATTCCTCATTTAACTGTACCATGAAATGTAACCTATCGGTTACACACAATTAATTTAAGTAGATGCACAAAATATTTTTTTTTGTTTCTTTAGTAAGTATATTTACTTACTATGCCGCACTATGTGCATCCACAGATAGACACACACACAACACACTTCCAACATACATTATTCACCTTCTTGGTCAAATATCCTTTATTTTCCACGCTCCTGGCGAGCGTAATTAAGGATGCCATCAACACGATACACAAACACTCTTTAAATACCACCTATTGAGATTGAGTCCCCATGTGAAACGAGCTCAAAAATTAAGGCCTCACCACAAGATACACAAACACCTACACCCACCATTCTCCCCTCTCTAACCCCCCCTCCCCCCACCCTCTGCCCCCGCAGGCGAGCGCAAGGACCCGCTGAACGCGCTGCAGGTGAAGAACGGCGGCTCCAAGAGGAATGCGCTGCTCAAGTGGTGCCAGCAGAAGACCGTGGGGTACAACAACATCGATATTACCAATTTTAGGTGAGTGTTTCATTGATATATGTACTTACCTACTTATTCATGTTTATAGACTAGGCAGACGAGGGACTTTAGTGTCCAAGACTTTTGATATGAGGGACAAAAGTCTTAAGCTGCGTACAGACCGGCCCAACGAACGCCCAACGATGAATATTTATCATACATAAAGCCGCGTACAGAACGGCCCAACGAACGCCCGACGATGGATATTTATCATACATAATACAGGGCAGATTGCAGCAACGAAGGTCAACGAAACCCGTTCGTTGGCGTTCGTTTGACCGGTCTGTGCGCAGACTAAATGCTTCGTTTTACGTTAACGTTCGCTTTTTGTGTTATACTAGATACTGAGCACAACAAAGGCCAAGGCACTAGGTCTTGTACTCCTTATAAAACTTGTTAATTTTATCGAGCCATGTCTTACGTCTGCCGCTGCCGCTGAGGCGGGCAGTTATCTCCTGGGCATTTCATTCAGACGATCAGCTGCCTGGCTGAAGTACTTCAAATCTGCATACCGGTTCAATATTCAGGGTTCACGGTTCTTCATCATCTGTTATTAGCCATAACTGGTTCTGAGGAATAGCCACACACCCAACCTAACCCATTAGTCAAGATTATAACATTGAGCGCACAAGTATGTATTTAATACTAATCCACCCACACCTCAATTCCAGCTCCTCCTGGAACGACGGCCTCGCGCTCTGTGCGCTCCTGCACTCGTACCTGGGCGCGGGGCGCGTGCCGTACGCCTCGCTCGGCGCGCACGACAAGCGCACCAACTTCTCCGTCGCCTTCCAGGCCGCTGAGGCCGTGGGGATTCCCACCACGCTGGTAGGTTTATTGTACTCTCTTATGCTACTCAAAGTACATTGGTAGATACTAAATTGACAGATTCTGAACGGATCAACAGTCCATCAAGTAACGTACAGTGCCACAAACTTATCTGTTTTGGTGACAGCTTACATAAATGTCTAAAATTTCTTAATTCTACAAGATTTTAAGTTTGCTCGTATTGTTAATTCGCTCTTACGGTGTTAATAAACCCATCTAATCTTTAGCAATATACAATTCATTAGTAAGTAATGAGATATGGATCAATTTAGTTCGCTCTCACCGAAACAGATAAGTTTGTCGCACTATATCGTTCTATTGGCGGGACAAACGACGTTCACGAACCGTTCAGAATCTGTCAATTTAGTATCCGAGGTTAAAAAGCAGACTTCAGGTAGTGACTAAGCCCTGTGCGCCTGCTCTCGTACCTGGGCGCGGGGCGCGTGCCGTACGCCTCGCTCGGCGCGCACGACAAGCGCACCAACTTCTCCGTCGCCTTCCAGGCCGCTGAGGCCGTGGGGATTCCCACCACGCTGGTAGGTTTATTGTACTCTCTTATGCTACTCAAAGTACATTTGTACGAGTAGATACTAAATTGACAGATTCTGAACGGCAGAGCGATCACGAAAAACAGAGCTAACGTATAGAATCGAATGCGAGTGCGACAACTGTCAATTCGATAGGTAAAAGTGTTCGAAAGTGCTGTCAAGTTGACACTAGTCGCACTCGCATTCGATTCTATATTTTTGATCGCCCTGCTGAACGGATCAACAGTCGATCAAGTGACGTATCGTTCTATTGGCGGGACAAACGACGTCCACGAACCGTTCAGAATCTGTCAATTTAGTATCCGAGATTGATGATGTCCTCTTCGTCGTATCCGACCACAGCGACTCTTGCTACACTCTGTTATGTGCTCTTATGTGGCTGGCAAGTCCGAACTTCGTGTTGTTGAACACCCTGTCACACTGAGCACAGCAGACTTTATCTAGTCACTCACTAAGCCCTGTGCGGCTGCACTCGTACCTGGGCGCGGGGCGCGTGCCGTACGCCTCGCTCGGCGCGCACGACAAGCGCACCAACTTCTCCGTCGCCTTCCAGGCGGCCGAGGCCGTGGGGATACCCACCACGCTGGTAGGTTTATTGTCACTAAGTACTCGCTTATGCTAATCAAAGTACCAAGAGACAAATGACAGCAGATGTTTGCAAAGAACAAAAAATGAAAACGCAGCTGCTTTTATATATGTACGCGGATGATACTTGCTTACTATATTCTTCAAAAAATTTGCAAACTGTCATAGACAAGATACAATCAGACTTTGAAAACATTACTAAATGGGCCCATGACAATGGCATAATAATAAACCTGAGCAAGACCAAATTTGTGCATATATATTCTCCATATAACAAAATAGCCAGAAATATTGATAAATCGGATATAAACATTCTAGGTCATACTTATGAATGCTTGCATAACGGTAAACTCACCTGTAAATGCAATAAAATTGATTTTGTAGACAAGTATAAGTACCTAGGTGTATATATCGATAGCCACATGAGCTGGAAATCACATGTTAACGATGTTTGTAACAGGCTCCGAACAATATTGGGTAAATTTTATCACTTAAGTAAAATATTAAATAGAAGCACCTTATATAGTCAGGGTGTCCACTTTCTGGAAAGTCAGGGATAGTCAGGGAAAAGTCAGGGAAGCTCAAGGTGGTCATGGAAAGTCAGTGAAATTTATGGGCCACCTGGAAAGTCAGGGAAAAATTACAAGTAAAGCATATTTTTTTGGAAAATTCTAGTTATTTCCTTTACTAGTTATAACTTTTTTCTTCTTTTAAACGTAAAATACATAAGTTATAAAATAAAATCTCGTAAGCTTACATAAGTTATAAAATAAAATCTCGTAAGACTTGAAAAGTAATTGTAAAATTTTACGTAAAAAAAATAAACGATTTCATTTCATTCCATTGAAAAAAAATGAGGAGGCGTACTTTTTCAAAGCACTTTGTACTAATCCTACCATCAATAAGTGTGCTTAAATAAAATTAAATAGGTCTAACTAACGTCTTTTACAATAATAACCAGTGGATCCCGCTTGGGTTTCCAAACTTTTTATGACTTTATTCAAAAGTAAAATGGCATTTTGAAAAGTAAAAAAATATATATTCCTCAATTAATAAAAGAATAGGCAAAATAAAAGTATTTAAACTCTGTTGTACAAAAATATTAAGTAGGTACTTATTTATAATTTATCATTGCATTCTATACATAATCTGGCAATATTGGTATACACTTTGATTATATACAATGGTCGAAGGGTGTACATAGTCGAAATAGAGTGACTCAGGGGATCACTCGAAACAACTTTTGTTCTACGTGTTTTTGAAATTCGTGTTTTTTTCTCATATAACTTCACATGTCTAGCAAAGTTTGTGTGGATAATTATATATTTTTTTGAATTTCATGTTGTTCGAAATTATCTGCCTGAGTCACTCTCGTCTCTTTCGGCTTAATATGCACTTTTACAGGGGCCTGTACCCTGTATAAATATTTTAAGTTTTTTTTTATAAGTGTCGCAAATGAACGGAAAACCTTCAAATCAAGCTTTTGTTTATTTTGATCTCTGGTCAGGGAAAAATTCTGAAATGGTCAGGGAAAGTCAGGGAAAAGTCAGGGAATTTTTCGGAGCATTCTGAGTGGACACCCTGATAGTGTCTATTACGCTCTTGCTGACTCATTGCTGAACTATGGATTAAGTACATACGGCCGAACATTTAAAACCTATCTCGATCAAATTAAAGAACTGCAAATTAGACTGTTAAAATACTTAGTAGACAAAAGAACTAAAAATAATTGTAATAATGAATATGAAAAACTCTTTCTTCTTTGTAAAATATTACCAGTACATAGCAAAGTAAATTACTGTATAGCTATTGAACAATATTATTGTAATGATTATAAAACACTTGTTGTACAAAATTATTTTTCCCGACAAAAAGGTAAACTTTATCAACCAAAACATAAGAACTACTATGGTCAAAGAATTCGAAAATACTTAGTGCCTAAAATATTTAACAGTATACCATTGTTAAAAGAAACAAAAAAGTTAAGTAAATTTGTCATACTTAAAGCAAAAATTAAAAACTATTATGTTGGATTTGTTTAAGAAAGAACTGAATGATGTAGGTATATTATGAATTCGAACTGTTTAGATATAATGTAGTCATTAATATGTTGCATAGCTTAACTAAATTATATACTTGGGCCTTAAATTATATACCTTTATATACTTGACTATAAGGGGTCAGTCTCCTCAAGGGAAGCCAGTGTGTACCGAGCTGGCTTGAATCGGTACCTCCTTCAGATGAGCTCGCAAGAGCTGATAACAGTCAACTAAATTATATACTTAAGTAACTATATATTATATGTAGTGTCGCGAATTTATCACCATAAAGTCGAGTCACTAACATGGGTAGATATAGCAGGTAATGTAGATATTTAATGTTTATGTTTAAGAGAGCTCTCTCCGCCAACAAACTATGTGTCTATAGTTTGGCGGATTTATATTGTGTAATGTAATATGTATGTATTTGAAAATAAATAAATAATAATAATGTTTTGCGCAAATTATCATAAGCTTCGATCCCAGGAACAGAGATCCATCCATCCAATTTCCTACGCTGACATTCCTAGTCATAGTCATCGACGAGCTAGGAAGAAAACTAGATCACCCTACGCATCATTATCATAATATTAGGTAACGCTCTAGTTGTGAAACTAAGAAAGCCAGTTGATCCGAAGTCCGACAGCCTCCACCAACATACTAGCTGCAGTTTAGGCTAATAAACTCTATTAATCTGTGCTGCAGTTGCTAAGTATCCCTTCCTCCACAGAACATCCAAGACATGATCCAGCAGGAGCGGCCGGACTGGCAGCAGGTGATGGCGTACGTCACCAGCATCTACAAGCACTTCGAGACGTGAGCACCAAAGGACCAGGGGCCATGGACCATGCACCACGGACAACGGACCATGGACCACCAGCTATTGACATTCTATCGAGGTCTCCAGCCGTGTACGGCTTTACGGTCCGGTACGGCTGTCATTATTGTCAGACATGCGTATAATTTTGTTATATTATGCGTGATATGATACCTATCAGATAGCGCCTTAAGTGCTAGAAAAAACAAAACCTTCGCAGGGGACTTGGCTTGAATTCATACAAGTTATGTAACTTTGGGCAGATTTTTCAATGCTCAGATAAAAGTTATCTGAGGAATAGTTCTGATGCTGTCGCATCAGAATGCGGCATGTGACAGTGACAGGAACTATTTTATTCCTCAGATAACGTTTATCTGATTATTGAAAAATCAGCCCTTATAGTACTAGTTAAACATCGATATAAGAGATGATGGTACCTACAGCCTTATTTTCAGAATAATTTATGTTGATAATCATATTGGTAGTCACTATAGCCACCTGGTGGTGAACTTGAGTACTAATAATGAATGATATTGTATGGAAATGGTTGTGTGAAACATTCCTCGGTGATAAATATGTGTAGAACAGTTTGTGTGTCTGATAATGTGCTAATGTGAGCACTGAAGATTGCCTTTTGACGTGATTTAGGAATTGTTGGATAAGGCGTCTAACTAATTTAATTGTTTCTTTATACACCACTGTATACTCATATTAATAATTGATACATGATATATGAAGGGTGATAAGAAACAAATAATTTGGTGTAAGTTGACGCATATATTTTTGAATGTCTTTCTGAATAAAGACTGAATATGATAGAGAGCTAGGCTGGAACAGTAACTAAACAAGTATTTACGGAGTAGAACTTTACCATAACATTATAATAAAGTGCACTTAGGTATAGAATTACCTATACTACACTCATTACTTCTTGCACTTTAGAATAACAAGTGGCGCCATCTTTTTGCAGGAATCAAAGAAACCTACTGCATGTTGACTTGTAAGTAAAAAAAGACAACATGATTTCGATTTATATCCTTCAATATTTATATTCGCCTTATATGTAACTTATGGGCCTTATAATATACGTGTATTTTTGTATGCTAAATTGAATGAGTACAAGCGGTAGCGAGTTCAATTGTAGATATTTTTATAATGTGTGTTAATCTTCTGTCTGATTGATGCCTGAATAACAATCATATAACTTGTAGGAATTGTAGTGGTTGTAATATTCAATGTAACTGATATTTTGTACTAACAAGCAAGCGATATTCAAATATTGAGATGGTATATTCCCCATTTTCCCTTACTTGTCACTTTTCCATTGTATAACATATTTATACACATTTAGATGAAATATTTACATAACAATATAAGAACCTAATATAGTGCCATGTAAAGGCATACGAATAACGAATCCATTATATTTATTGATTTTAAATAACCATTCCACATTGTGACAATGATCTCAGTTGTTAAGCAACTATCCGCTATTATTTTTGCTTGCAATCATCAGTTTCAGTCTCTTTTTCATCTTACTTGTTGCAATTTAAGTAATACATACAAAAAACAAATATTATTTATTACAGAAGACGTATGTTTGTGAACTGAAACTTGCTAATTACCTGGATGGTTCTTGTAAAAGGTAAAATAATTTAAATAACGTATTTTCATAAGCTTCCCGCGATGTGTTGCTGCAGTTCGGTTGTTATAAATAAAATTAGTTATATTTTCGAGAAGTTTGTATTTTTGTAAATAATTATAGCTTATTGTATGAATAAAGTTCCTGATTTATTAAATACGCTTGTTTTTCTTTATGGAAGGTACCAATTGATTAAGTAGGTACTTACTTTGTGATTAAAGTACCTAAGTAATAAAAAGTAATGTTATTAAAAATATTTAACATTTATTTGTATAAGTTGTTCCATTCATAGATTTTATATTTTGTACAATTATTTGGTATTGTGAGTTCGTAACTCTTAGTCCTAGTATGTATAGCACCTATATTACATTATAAAATATTATAATTCATAACAAATTTTAAATAAGTAAGTCATCCTCATCCTACACAATAACTATAGAATGTTCATCATTGTCTTCAGTCGATAAAATATAAATTAGTTAGATTGAGTTTGTTTTGGTCGAAGCGGAGCATCTATAATCTATGTTATGTAACTAGGCATATATTACTCCAGCATCGGTAGGTTTAGGTACATCAGTGACTGTTCAGAACTCGATGACCCCGGGTATGTACTTGTCTATGAGCGACTCGTAGTACGGCCACAGCGCCTCGATGTCCGGGACCGCCGCGCTCTTGGAGTACAGGTCGTATTTACTGAAATTATATAACACTGTTAGGTATAGCTGGTAAGGTATAACATGGGTAGGATGGCGCGGGGATAGGAAGGTGTAGCGAAGGACCCAGATTCTCATTTCAGCCTCATGTGCCACCGCAAGAGGCGATCTTTATATGCAGAACTTTCCTGATTTAGATATTGTACCTAGTTTATTTCAAATAGAATTTAGAAAAAAGTTCAAACTGAGACATGATTTCAAGCAATAAGGACACTCTTGCTCTCGAGTAGTCTTGCTTTCTTATAACCGTTCATATCATGTACATACAGCTATTGGTTCTCATCATGCCTTTATTTGACCTTATATCTCATGGGACTGAAGTAAAATACCCATCGACCTGTCGACTCTAGACCCTCTTGAGTATACTCACTTGAACTTGAGCACCTGTTGCTTGATGTGTTCGTCGCGGGGGGTGCCGGCCAGGTGCGCGTAGTCGCCGCCCGCGTGCCACGGGTAGAACGAGTGGTATCTGAGGACATTGTGAAAAAGTTACGTCAAAAACTCAAAATGAGTACATATTGCATATCCTGCTTATAGAAGATTTAACTGCGCCCCAGCACGTGTCACCCTAAAGCAGTGATTATAATCCAGCTATGTACGTTATAACGTGTCAACTCAGCCAGCTAAAGGATATCCCATTTTCTATTTTAAAATCGGCTTCAAATCAAACTTCAAACTGGTGTCTTTTACGCAGCGGAGTTTTCCCCCGCGTAAAAGACACCAGTTAACCCTTTTACAGACAAGACAGTGGCTGAAATATTGCCTCTATCCCATGGAGTACATACATACATACATATACTCACGCCTGTCTCCCAGAGGGGTAGGCAGAGACTATGGATCTCCACGTGCCACGATCCTGACATACTTCTTTCGCTTCCTCAACATTCATTAGTCTCTTCATACACGCACGTCGGTTTCGGAAACTCCTAATTTGGCTCTTCTTGAGTATGTCGCCTATCTGGTCGACATACTTTCGCCTAGGACGTCCTCTACCGACACAACCATTCATCTCTGCACAGTAAATTTCTTTCGTCAGTCTTCTTTCATCCATCCTTTCAATGTGACCAAACCATCTCAACATTCCTTTTTCAAATTTGGTCACTACGTCTTCTTTTACTCCAACTCGCTCTCTTATAATACTATTCCTTATCCTATCATTCAGTTTCAGTCCACACATACTTCTTAGAGAGCGCATCTCAACAGCATTTACCCTACTTTCATTCTTCTTCTGCCAGACCCAGCTTTCACTTCCATACATTAGCGTAGGGACCAACACTCCCCCATGAACAGCCAAACGAGCCTTTTTAGACACACTTTGACTCCTCATGAAAGAGTGCAAGGCCCCATTCACTTTATTTCCCGCTTTCACTCTTCTTTCAATATCCCCCTCACATTTCCCATCCCTCGTAAACAGACTACCCAAATATACAAACTCATTCACTTGCTCCACTCTTTCGTTCTCGATCGTGATCTCACATTCAGTTACCTCTTTATCTCTTTCAAACACCATCACTTTCGTCTTACTAACATTCACTTTCATTCCTTTCCTTTTAAAACTTGCATGCATGAGAGTTACTTGTTGTTGCAGCTGTTCTACCGATGATGCAAGTATGACTTGATCGTCAGCATACAGCAAGCACTTAAGAAGTAACTCTCCTATTCGTAAACCTCTTTCATCATCTTTCATATCCTTGAGACAACTATCCATAAACAGATTAAACAGCCAAGGCGAAGCCACACATCCCTGTCTAACACCCCTGTGGATATCAAACCAGTCCGTGTAGGCTCCGTTTATCCTGACACAAGCGCTAGACTCCCTATAAATATAAAGGGACCCCAGTGCCCGCGTCAGGTGACTGTCCACTCCATAAACGGACAGTGTCTCCCATAAATCATTCCTCCTCACTCTATCATAAGCCTTTTCCAAATCTACGAAGGCACAAAACACCTTTTGCTGCTTTGCAAGGACCTTTTCTGTGACGCTTCGTAGAGAAAAGACTTGATCCGTACATCCCATCCCCTTTCGAAAACCACCTTGCACATCCCAGATCTTTTCTTCCGTCTCTTTCACTACCCTTTCAATCAATATTTTTGCATACAATTTACCAACTATACTTAAGAGGCTGATGCCGCGGTAACTGTTGCAGGTCTGGAGCGAGCATTTTCCTTTATACAAAGGAACTATGACCGCTCTGCACCAGTCGCGTGGCACCGCACCGCAACGCCAGCACTCATTGAAGAGTTGGTAAAGCTCACTTGCAGCCACTCCACCTCCCGCTCTTAGCATCTCTAAAGATACCCTATCATACCCGGCCGATTTACCAACTTTCATTCTTTTTAATGCTTCCATAATTTCTTTCATACTTATCTTGTTTTCCTCATCTACTATTCTTTCATTTTCTACCTCTACATCACTACTAGTCCTACAATCTGTGCTTTCAAACAAACTTTCAAAATATTCTTTCCATCTTTTAAGAACTTTATTTTCATCTTTCAAAACATCTCCATTTTCATCCCTTATCACATCCAGATTTGTATTCTCTGACTTCCCTCGAGCCTTTCTTACCAACTTCCAGAACAATTTAATGTTCGCTCGAAAGTTGTCAGAGAATTTCCTGTCATATTCATCTTTTAATGCCTTCTTCTTTCTTTCAATCACTTCTTTTACTTTTTTCTTTAGCAGAACATACTTTTCTCGAATCTCTTTCATTTCATCGTCCATTCCCTGATTTCCTTGCATTCTGTTGTTGGCTTTTTTAGACAAAAAATCCAACCATGCCATTTTCTTTTCATTCACTACCTTTTTGCATTCATCATCCCACCATGTAAGCTCCCTCTTACCACTCTTCTTTCTTTTATTCACTCCACATACTTTCACCGCCGTATTTACTAAACTATCTTTCAAGCGCTTCCAATTTTCTTCTAAATCATTTTCATCTAAGACAATAGTGCTCTCTAAATTATCTTTCAAACTTCTTCTATACTCCTCACTTACTACATCATCTTGCAATTTTTCTACTTTGATACGCTCTAAATTTGTTGTTGATACTCGAGGTCGGTGTCGCCAAGAATTAAACAGACCACGAATCCGGCTTTCAACCAGAAAATGGTCCGTTCCAACATTGACACCCCGATAGACTCGAGTATCAGCAACGTTTACGCGTAACCTTTCATCCACAATTACAAAGTCTATTATGCTCCTTTCATTCTGTCGTTGCCATGTATACATATGTATCTCCTTGTGCCTGAACATAGAATTAGAAACTATAAGGTTTCTTTCTAAGCAAACATTCAGGAGATACCTGCCATTCTCATTCACTCTTACGTCACCAAATTTACCCAATACACTTTCATACCCATCACGCTGTACACCTACCCAACTATTAAAATCACCGAGCATAATAACCCTTTCATTCTCAACGCATTCATCCAACACTACATTCATACTTTTCCAAAACTCATCTATCTCCTGTGCAGACTTTGACGTGTCCGGGGCATAAACCCCCAGAACAAACAATCTCGTCAAACCTACTTTTAACCGGATCCAGATAAGTCTTGGGCTCACGCACTCGTATTCTTTCACACAATTATTCCAGCGTTCAGATAGGACAATCCCAACCCCTTGACAGCCATGCTCAGATTCAGGAACCCCTGACCAATAGGCTGTCAAGGTTCCGTGCGTGGTAATTCCCCTACCTTTCCGCTTGGACTCATTCACACATAGCAAATCTATTCCTCTTGTGTTAAACACCTCGCATACTTCATCTAAAGGTGGAAATACAATTATATCTTTAACAGTTTTGCCTTAAACGGTTAACCATTTAACCGACCTGATCATGAAGAGCCCCTCCTCGGGTATGGTGGCCCGGTTGTGCTTCAGCAGCCGGTACAGGTACTCGTCGTGCCCCCACGACATGGTGAGCGCCTCCACGCCGCAGTTCGGGGTGTAAATGCCGCACGGGGTGCTGGGAAAGATGGAGTCGGGGTTAGGGTTAAGTACTAGCGAATTTATTATAGAACCAAGGGCTTAGGTCAATATTACCAGAGGGCTTAGGTTAATATTACCAGATATTCCAGGATCCTCGTGAATATACAATAAAAAGGAGTTTCTTTAAATCAAATACGTTGTAGGTATATTTTCATGGTTCCCAGTGGCAAAGAGAGAAAAATATTTAATTTTCGGATATAATCTAAATAAAGCGCCATCTTTGATCTAAAGGCTGTACTAAGAAAACAACAGTTACAATGCACAATTGAATAGATGGCGTTACTAGATATTTAATAGGCTGATGTAAGGCGTTGCCTATGTCCAACTGATGATGATGAAGATGATGGAACCACTGGTGCAGCTTTTGTAAAAATTCTGTCATTTTCCAACGAGTCTTTCTCCTGCCTCGTATAGTTTATATAATAGCTTCAATATACTAACTTGTACTTAGGGTTGTAGGTATCCGGATTATCCTTGAAGCTGTCCTGTCCGTAGACGATGGAATCGGCCCAGCGACAGCCCACCGGGAACGTGTCGCCCACCACGCACCACTGCGGCTCGCCGTAGAACGCCATCACCTGGACACAACAATACAATGAGAGGGGTTTGAGACCGTAGTTTAATTGGAACGTTTTTCTAGCGGCATGAACTATGAGCTAGATGTCAAGTCAAGGTCAAGATAAATCATTACTGAATATATATTATAGATGTGTGTGTGTGATGAAGTGTGGCTACACCCATGACAACAACTTGGAAGTTCAAACAAATATGGATCTGCAACTGAAATCAACCTGACTACAATAGTTACAAGAGACTTATTGAGATCAAGATCCCTTTACAGTGGATGCGTGAAAAACTGAAAACTGCAATATAGACACGTTAAACTTAATAGGTACCCCTTTTTACTTCGGGAATAATTAAGTAGGATAACTTCCTACATACCTTCCCAAGGTCATGTATGAGTCCTGTCAAATGGAACCAGTCCTCATCCGGGTAGTCAGCGCGTATGTTCTCTGCGGTCTGGAAGGCGTGCACGATGTTGGGCAGCTCGGAGTCGGGGTCGGACTCGTCCACCAGCGAGTTCAGCCGGATGAGCGCATCCTTGATGGTGGACTTGAAGTGGTTGAACTTCAGCCAGGTCGCCATTTTGTCTGGAATTTAGGAGAAGTTGAAGTCTTGCATCTTCTACAAACATGTATTGTACCTTACCTACCGTCAGAAAAATTCATACTGGCTGGATTTCAAAACAAAGTCCCATTCAAAACTCATCGTAGGTATGTGGCTAAAAGAATCATAGATCTAAGGTCCGAATTAAGTAGGTATGAGATCCTGAAAACACTTCTGCTGGAAGAACGGGCGCTTAATCCGTATCTATGTAGTAATCTGTGGCGTAAGTAAATAGTGTGATCCCGCTCTGGATTATCTAGGTATATGTCGGTGGAAGCTAGATTAGGGAGAATGAGCATATAGAGTTGTGGCACTCCTTAGAAAATGCCGATGCCCAAAGGCCGATTCCTGCCTAAGATGTTGATATAACTGTCATATTCACCTTGAACGAACTGATACGTCATCTGCGAGTGCATGTCATAATACGTCCTCCTGACCCTCGCCCGGAGCGGGTCCTCATCGTCTACGGTGTAGTCTCTGAAGGCCTCGATGGGCTTCCCGTTGAAGACTTCTTCAGGACGCAGCAGCAGGGAGGGGTCGAGCAGGGCGACGGGGGAGTCCTGGGGGATGAGGGTTATTGTTAGGTGAAATGCAGGTAGATAAAGAAATATAAGTGAATGGAGGAATTTAATTAAGTTAGAGTGGGTAGATTGAGTAAAAATATTTTATGCCAGTCCGCCATTTTCCTATACTTTCTTTATCTACGCACCCAAAGTCAAAAATATGTGACAAAACTAAAAAGTCGGGTTTTTTGGAGTAGTCAAAAAAAATCTAGATTCTAAAAAGTAATACCACTAATACCTGGTGTTTGCTCATCTATAGTTTAGGTACCTACACTACAGCCACCTACTGATCTTGGTATTAAAGATCTATTTGTTCCAAAATAAGACTAGTGTTATTATTATTAGATAAGAAGCACATGCTTCATTGTTATTAGTGTTATTTACATCAAGTACATAATTTAATTGCTGTACTTTATCATTATCAGTATGTAAATAATAATTTGTCGCATAATATTTGCGTAAGATGAGCTGACCTCTGACCAGACATAATAAAAAACTTAAAAAAACACGATAAGTAAGTTTTTTTTAAACAAAATAATGTTTCTGCTGGTCTGCTAAAAATTATCCATAGGTACACGTACCCAATAGTACCTATTCAAATATAAATAAACACGTGCACATGCAAAATTTATTAAATACCTATTCTTATTTATGTGCCATTTGATCTGGGACAGGAATAAGGATCTTACGGATTTAATTAAGTAAGTAAGTAATACTTACTTATAAAACATATTTATTTTGTTAAATTTTAGAATACGTTATATGAATAATTTAGAACAGAATGACAAAAATAGGAATAACTTTTTTGCGCCAATTTAATTTCACAAAAAAAGTAGGTACTTACACTAAGCTGCAAAATAAAAAGTAGGTCTACTCTTTTCTCAAAAATAAGAATTCTAAACTAACTATAAAATTAATTGTTAAAAAAGTTATTCTTCATGGTAAAACACTTGACAAACACTTACAGGTTTCGGTTTCATCTTGTCTGTCTGTCTATCCGTCTGTTGCTCGCGACACAATCACCACAACTGGCACATGCTCGTTTTGCACTTGACTTAAATGATCAGTGTTATCAAACACACGAGGGGTTAACTAGCTAAACTGTACAACGCACTATGTGTGCTAGCTAGCGAGCTTCGCTTGGACTATTCCCGTGGGAATGCCGGGAAAAAATGTCTTTCAGTTTGCTATCCCAAATAAAAACACACACACATCGCGAGTCACTTTGTGGAGACTACGCATGAAATAAGGACAAATAAACAGACAGAAACTCTCATTTATAATATTAGTAAGTACAGAAGTAAATGCCTCACATGTTAGGGTTATCTGCTGTAGCTACGTCACGGATGAAGCCTTGAGTTTGCGCTAAAATAGTGTATATTTGATGATCTGCTTGGTTTTGTTGATATGATAATTGTTTTGAGTTGAATGAAGCCTGGTATTAAAGATTTGGGGTAGATCAGTGTTTTTCAACCTTTTTCATGACGCGACCCCCCTGGTATAAAAAAATATTTCGCGACCCCCTTGACCCTTTCGGTTTTTTATCATGTATGTATGTGTATGTTACAGTATTCCCAATATTCATTCCATACGACGTATTTATGGTCTCCATGATTAGGATTCGAAGTAGTGCATACTTATCGGATTTAAAAATACATTATTTTACAATTACATACATCGGATACGTGTCGCCATACGGTACATACCTACGTACGACTAATGCTATTGCGACCCGGAATTTCTTTTTCGAAATTAGCTTTTTCTTTCTGACTTTTTTGAGCATTTAAATATCTTGAATAAAAATTTTCAAGTGTGAATTGAAAATAAAAAGACCTGGCTTTACAAAAAAATAAAATACTTGTGGTCGTCGTCTTTGAACTAGGCAGGAAGGTCTCCCACGCTACGTTTGCTTATTCGTGGTCTATACTCGAGAACTCGTTTACCCCAATGGTTATCGGTTCTTCAGCAGATATGACCAGCACACTACCACTTCAGCTTGCATATTTTGACAGCTATGTCAGTAATCTTAATCCTCTGGCTGACGGAAAACCTAATTTCTGATACGATTTATCAGAGAAACGCCAAGCATAGCTCTCTCCATAGCATGCTGAGCGGCTTTAAATCGGTGGACTAGTCCTACCGTCAGTGCCCACGTCTCTGTACCATACGTCATCATTGGCAGGACGCACTGGTTGAAATCTTTAGTCTTCAGGCTCTCAGGGATGGCCAAGGAGAATATGTGCTGACGAAGTTTTCCGAATGCAGCCCAACCCAGTTGAATGCGCCTTGCAGCCTCCTTGTTGAAGTTGCTTCTGCCTATCCGAATAGTCTGCCCGAGGTAGACATATTCTTGCACAACTTCGATTGTTGCCTCACCAACGATCACCGGCTCCGATTCGATGTGAGCATTGTACATGACTTTCGTCTTGTTCAAATTTATACCCCAATGCCTACACGTTGGGAAGCAGCATTTAGACCACTTCCATCATCCAGCTGAGTTCCTGCAGAGATTCTACCATAATAACGATGTCGTCCGCGAAGCAGAGAGGTGTGACAACATGTACTCGCCATTTATACATATGCCATGTCCATTGTCAAGCGGCATCGCACAGACTCCTCAACTCCTCGATATAACGCCAGTCGATTTGAAATCTCTGCAACGCTCTAAAATTGCCCATGTCTCGATGGAGTTGAAGGCGTTTTCTTAGTCCACATAGGCTAGATACAGAGGCTAATTATACTCTTCGGTCTTCTGTGTAATCTGCCTTACTGTGTCGATGTGGTCTATTGTACTAAAACAGATTCACGATGAGATATTAAGAAAATTTTCAGTAAAAGTTTTATTTAAAGTAAGAGTCTTTCTTAATAAATTAATACTAATTGTCTTTATTGTTTTTTTTTACTAAAGTTCCCAGTTTTTTCGCCCCTTGGCGACCCCCCTACAGAAGCTTCGCGACCCCCCAGGGGGTCGCGACCCACAGGTTGAAAAACACTGGGGTAGATAAATAAATGCATGTGTAATTTTTTTTAACTACTTACCTACCCACAAACTGTTGATTTAGTATAAATATCATGGAAGTTTCTACTTCCATGATAAATTTAATATGATAATATGTACATAGTTACTTACCATTTGTATGTATTCCCGTGCTTACTTTGAATTTACATATAAGAGTAAATAAATAAAATTACATAAGTTTTACGTTAAAAGTATGTTTTATTAAGACAAAGTTTTGTTTGTTAAGTTTGTAACTTACATTAATTTATTGCTTTTTGTTGGAGATCTATGATAATGATAAACTACATAACTATTAATTCATATTTACATTAAGGATATGTATTTCTTAAACATAACAAGCTTCTAATCTATTATTTAATAAATAAAATTACGTAGGTATATAACTATACTTACATATAATGTAGATAAATAATATACTACACAGGGTGATATAGGTAACTTCATGAATTCCTAAAGGTCTAGAATATTGGTAAGTATATGATTACCACTCGAGCACCCCGGGTATGTACTTGTCAATGAGGGACTCGTAGTACGGCCACAGCGCCTCGATGTCCGGGACTTCAGCGCTTTTTGTGTACAGGTCGTATTTACTGAAAAAATTACATATTGGTAACATATGATATGGAGATAGTCAAGCTAGTGAAATGTCTTCTTAGCGGTCTTTAGACTGGAAGCCGTCAGGGCAACCCGGAAGTCAAGTCGGCTTAGTGCCGAAACATTATTGTCTGATTAAGGTGGGACAGGGTGTTGTGCCACTCCATGGAGATTGTCGGCACTGAAAAAGCAGAGTAGGCCGAAGAACCGATTACCAATGGGGTAATCGAGTGGAGACCACAAACTGGCCAGCATACCGTGAGACGCGGCCGCCGTCCGGCCCGCTGGAACGACGACCGTAGACAAGAAGAGGCCTATAGCCAGTAGTGGATGATTACCGGTTCATGACTGATACTTACTTGAACTCCAACACCCATTTCAGGATTTCTTCGTCTTTTTCGTTCGTCAGATGTCGGTAGTCCCCTCCGGAGTGCCACGGGTACAGCGAGTGGTATCTGATGACAAATAAGAACATAATTAAGTATTATAAAGGGGAAAATGATGTGAAAACTACTGAACGGATTTTGGTATGAAGAAAGCTGAAACCCTGGATTAACACGTAGGCTATTTACTAGAAGCAACAGCTAGTCTTATTATAATTACCTGATCATATACATCGCCTTCTCCGGCAGCGTAGCCCCATTGTGCTTCAGCACCTGGTAGAGGTACTCGTCGTGCCCCCACGACACCAGCAGCGCGTCCAGTCCGCAGCGGGGCGAGTACATGCCGTAGAGAGAGCTGGAAGTTATGAGGGTGAGATATAAGCTCGGTAGAAGTGTAAGTGAGGTTGAAAGCATTACATACATACATACACGCAAGGACCGAGTGAGTTATTAATCTTGGCGTGTGTCAAACATGCAAGAGCGCATTTAGGGTTTGTAATCGCGGTGAAAGGATTAGCCGGTGAGAATAGCGGCAGCAGTCGCTGACTGCCTAAGATGCGACGGACTTATACAAAAGTACCTACTACCTACATCGGAGTTGTCCGATTTTCGGAATACCAAGGTGGGAATCTCTGAGGAGATTCATTGGTTTCATAAAGTAAATACTTACTTGTATTTCGGATTATAAGTGTCAGGGTTATCCTTGAAGCTGTCGAGTCCGTAGACGATGGAGTCGGCCCAGCGACAGCCCACCGGGAACGTGTCGCCCACCACGCACCACTGCGGCTCCCCGTAGAACGCCATCACCTGGAGATGATGATGATGATGATGAGGCAAGTCACCAGAGAATATGTGCAGATATTTAAGTTGACAACTGTTACGAATCAGGATAAAGATGACGATAGTTAGTAAAGTTATGGACCAGGATAAACATGAGGATATGTAAAATTATGTGATGGGAGCAGTGGCCAAACCGCCTGCCAGATGGTCAGAGGACATCGTAAACGAAGGCAGTGGTTTATAGAGCACAACATAGCTACCGTATATTTTCAATTCAAGTTCCCGCAGATTTTACAAATAGGTAACTACGCAATTGTTAGGTTAGGCTAGGCTGCAGGACCGGAAAAGTCGACGTACTCCTTTCATAAGGCCCTATAAGTATATTGGTATAACACAAACATCATGTCATGGCATCATCACCATCTTTAGCCTTCGCAGCTAGGTACCTGCTAGCCTTCTCTAACACTGATAGCTTTCTCTAGCTAATCAATGGAAAATTGTGCGCGAAACTGATAAGGAAGCAATAACAAAAGATACATTACATAGCAAAAACCATGATATGTATGGCGGATTGATACGACTATCGCGGGTTAAGGTGAAGGTCAGAGCTGTAAAACTAGGGTTATCTACGCATGTCACAAACAACCTATCTACTATAATTAGTACACACTTTTTTAATTTCAATGAACTTCTTCTGCTCTAGGTAGTGAGCGCTATACTCTAGGTAGTCTAGATAATCTGACTGGCCAATCTTTTCCCCATGGTGACAAACCCTAGTCTATAACTCTACTAAGCCCTATCACCGACACGCTAAGAAGAACAAATACGAACGTATATATGTGCTTCAAAATTGGCTACGTAGTTACTAGACGTATTTTTTGATGAATGAAGATGGGATGCCATTAGCTGGGTCTCCACCAAACGATCCATCGCGGTCCGATGATAGAGCGCTCCAACAAGTTGTGTACCTATGTAAAAATCCTTGTAGCGCGATGGATCGTTTGATGGAGACTCGGCTGTTCACCCGGCTGAACTGACGACCAGTCGGTAGAATAGTGTTGAGAAGCTCCTTTAACATAGGCCTATGTTTGGCAACGGATGACTGATTACGGGCTGATTATCATATTTCTTACCTTCCCCAAGTCATGTATCAACCCGGTCAGATGGAACCAGTCGTCCTCCGGATGATCCAATCGGATCCTCTCTGCGGTCTGGAAGGCGTGCACGATGTTGGGCAGCTCGGAGTCGGGGTCGGACTCGTCCACCAGCGAGTTCAGCCGGATGAGCGCGTCCTTGATGGTGGACTTGAAGTGGTTGAACTGGAGCCATTTGGCGCGTTTCTCTGGTGGGACGGGGTGGATTAATAACATTTTTATAGTAAGTATTTTAAACAGATTTTGTATAGGTGATTACGAATCTGAGCCACAATCTGTCATCGGTCACTGCAGCCAGTTTCAGATGCTTAAAACATAAGGCCTTACTTATAGAAATGATGTGGTTAGCCCTGATTTTCATATAGTATAGGTACCTTCAATACAACAAGATTGAGTTGTGGTTAGATTATTGTTGGAACCAGACTACTTTTTTATTCTCAATTCATACTTAATAACATTGTTAAAAGTAAATAATCCACACTCACGTTTAACAAACTCCACGGTGACATTCCCATGCATGGCATAGTAGGTATCCTTCACCCTCTTCTTCACCGGGTCGAGGTCGTCCACGGAGTAGTCCCTGAAGGCCGCCACCGGCTTGTCGGTGAACGCGGGCTCCGGGCGCAGCAGCTGGGAGCCGTCTAGCAGGGAGATGGGACCCTGGCAGGTGGGGAAAGACGTGCATGATAGTGATTTGTAATTTGGAGGCTGGCTTTATATTTCTGGCTGTAGCACAACAAAAGCTGTTTAGAATTAAGCTTTAAGTTACCCCCTTTCGGCTCTTTTTCAACACCCTGCTAACTTTTATATACCGGGTGGCCCAAAGAGTGACGTCCAAAGGAAAAATATAGATTCCTTAGGTCAAGGGGTAGCCAAATAAGCATTTTTTGTATGCGATGATAATTATTCTAGTATAAAAAGACGTTTATAGGCAAGTTAATTCACTGCTGAAAATATCTATGGAGTTAAACCTCACTACACTTTTTCACTATTGAAGAGGACCATATCTAAATATAGTGTAAGGGATAGAATAAAATTTACTTACTTTTTCACTCATTCTTCAGGTAAATATTCACGTTTTAAAGGAAGATCCTTTCCACAAAACCTAAGATAGAAAACACACGATTAAATAGCAAAGACATGTTTTTCCCCATTTTATAGCCATCTCTCAGCAAAGAGATTATTGTCTCAATTATATCTGTTAGATAAGCTTTATTATATATTTTAAAGATAACCGAATCCTCTTTTGTTCTCAAAACATATGAATACCGTATTCAAATAATATAAATGCGAAATTATGATTGTTTGTTATTCTTTCATGCCTGAAACAGCTGGACTAATTTAATTGCATTTTGGATTTTCATTATGTATATTAGGTACTTAGTACCTAATACCTATGGTGTTAATGCACTCTGCAAGAGTGCATTTAGTATAAATATATGATCAGTGTAAATCAACTAACTATATTTTTAAAAGAAATGTAAGAAGACAACTTGTTTTTATGCATCAGGCATTTTTATCAATAAGGTTGTCACACTTAATTCCTTTATGGCATTATCCCTTACATGTTTCAAGTATTTACGGCATTTGTCGGCAGTTCTTTACTCCAGATATCAGATCAGATAGTAATGGCTGGGGGTTTAGATCAAACACAAACATGCTCACCGCTGAAAGATAACAAATTCCTACCATTAGGCTGCGGCCCCAGTAGGCCAACTGTTGGCCACTGACTGAGTTCAGAGTCGTGAGCACAAGTTTCGATCCTCCGTTAACGTTGCGTATCGTCAACTGTCACTGTCAAAATGTAAGGCAAAATTTGTTCCAAAAGTGACATTTGTTTTTTCCATATGTTAGGTGGAATTTCACCAAACGCTAAACGTGTTTAGTAGCCTGTCATACGTCTGTCAGTTAGTACAAAATGTATTTAAAATTTGATTTAAATACGTTTAGCGTTTGGTAAAAGTGACCCTTCGTGTAGATTCGAAAATAGTATCGAATCCTATGCTCGCTGCACTGTGCAGCAATCACCGGATTCGATACTATTTTCGAATCTACATAAACATATGGAAAAACAAATGTCTCTTTTGGAACTGACAAATTTGCCTTACATTTTAACAGTGACAGTTGACGATACTGTTATTTTTCCATATGTTTGTGTGATTCGAAAATAGTATCGAATCCTATGATCGCTGCAAAGGTCAGAGACTCACTACACATACCCACGTAAGGTAAACGGATCGCCCGTCATTGTACATTATGCCGTGTCGTATAGAAAACACAAATTTAAAAGTAATTAAATTAAATTTATTTTAAAATTAAATTAACTATTTACATTCATGCTGCTGGCTCAGTCATACAAAACATTTATTCACAAATATCTTTCTCAAGTTCACACATTTAAGATGAGCTATAAATATTATCTTGTACATAATGTAATTATTATACATCAATTAAATGTCTTACGTGCTTTCCTTATCCCACAACTACATTTAACTTTAAATAGGTATCTCTGTATTCGGTACAAAAATCGATTAAAATATATTGAGAATCTGCTACTGAAATACCTCTATGTAATATGTCATTTCCTAACACAAAACATCAAAATTACTACAATAAAGGTATTCACAATAAATAACAATATAATTTCAGACTTATTTAATGGTGTTATAGAACGGTATTGGCGTATTGAATTATGAGCTGTAATTCGTTGTGATAAGGTTGATATCACATAATGAACTATTTATCTCTGCTCTGCTAACTAGTATTACTATTCCATAATTATTTCTTTGAATGTATCTAACTTAGAAAATAAATGCTGACTCACGTATTGCCATGTTTCTGTACTTATCTGAAACAAAATAAAGAAATACATATTAATAACGTTATAATTATAACTATCCATGGTCGTGTAAGTTAGTTTTACTGTAGGTAAACTGCCCCATACCATATAATTATTATGTGAGTACCTATAAAATTTTGTAGTGTTATTGTCATTTAGATTTGCCACACGTATTGAACAAAACACTATTTACAGTTACACCGAAGACCTATTGATACTATGGATAGTAAGCCATACTTATAGTAAAGTGTTGGCGACATTCATAAGTCACGCAACAAGTAGTAAACAATCAACCGGATTGTTTCAAAGCCTTCTGGATAGCAATAAGACTTTCTATTGTTCATAGTTCTGTTGTAGTCTATAAATACATTTCTCGTTAGTTTTTTCACGGCGTTCCTTAGCATTTTATTGGTTATTTCAAGATTTAATATTATTATTCAACAATATATAATATCGTGTATGATTTTATTCATATTGTACAAATAGAGTCAACATCTATTTCCAGAGTGTAAATTGGTCGAGAGTCGAGACGTGTTGCGCAGGAGTGCGCTCATAAATATCAATGTGTGTGATATTGCTATAAATAAACCGATGACTGCAGGAGGTGACAGTTGGCTCAAGGTCAGCCTGGAGTCACGTGCCTTGTCCAGGCAATATAGGTTACTATGTCTTGCTGTAGATCAGATCCAAATTACAACCATTAGTCTATTTCAGGTGAGGCACTCCCACAGACGTCTATTGGCACTCCTCACTCTTTTTAAGTTTATTGTAAGATATGAGGTTTATGCACCGTTGGACGCTGAGACCAGAGCGATTTTAGCCATGTTCTACAACATGCAGTGCTATGTGCTTCGGTTAATTTAGGAGATATTTATTATTTAACTATAACAAATCACAAGTTAAAAATAATTTATGTGTAACACAAAAGGTATAGGCTCTAAATGCAAGCCGTAGCGACCTAAAAAGGAACCCCAACATTTCCAAACCTCCATAAATAAACGATTACTACCTCTATATTTATCGGGGAATCAGTAGAGCGTTTTTAACACAGATAAGAACAAAAGAAAGAGACGCACCTATCCGCTGTCCTCCTCCCCCGTCGTGGAGTCCTCCTCACTATCGCTCGACCACTCCCCCTCGCTATACTCCCTCTCTTTCTTCTTCCTCTTCTTCGCCACCCGAATCTCGTCCTCATCCTCTGACTCAGAAGACTGGTTTTTCGACGGCGCACTGTCGTTTGTCTCTTCTGCTACTATTAAGTTTCTGGTTGGAGATGAAGTCCTAAGTCCTTTCAAAGTGGTTGTCAGGTCGATGTCCGAAGCTAGAGGGTAGTCTTCTTCTTCTTCTTCTGGTTCGGTTTCTGCTTCTTTGCGCTTCTTCTTTTTGCTTTTGGATGTGGATTTCTTGTCCTTCTTTCGTTTCTTCTTCTTTGAGCTGTGGTGGTGAGAAAGATAAGTCAGTAATGGTATTGGGTGGACGGAAAATAGATATGATAAGGAAGTCGTAGGAGAGGTCTATTTTCATGAATGGGCTCCTATAATTATGAAAAAGTGCTGGAAAGAGTATATGCATGGTAGCATTTCAAAATTATGCACCATCTACGCATTCAGTGGGATATTAGGCTCGTTGGAAGGATGGCAGGTGGACAAAGTGTGGGGTGGACTCAAGTGGAGACCACAAATAGGCAAACATAGCATATGGTCACCCTACAGCCAGCTGGACAGACCATTTAAGACAAATAGCCTGTAGTGTCATGGATGAGGAAGGCCAACGGAGTATGGTGGCGTTCCTTTAAAGAGGCATATTTAGTCCAGCAGTGGAAAATTTTAAGGCCTAATCATGATACCCAGCAGAGGTCGATGGAGGGCTGCTGATGATGATGATTTAACAAATAAATATGAATTTTTCACCTCTCTCGGTCGGTGTCGTCGTCTTCGTCTTCGTATTTCCGCCGCCGTCGCTTCTTGTGTGATCTTTCCTCGCGATCGCCATTGTGATCTATAGTAAAAATTATAATGATATTAAACTTATTCAAATAATTTAATATCCCATCCACGTCAGCAACACTGTAGACAGTATTTTAGGAAATAACTATTTTAAGAGAATTGATAGAAACATTATTGTATTTTTGACTTCACTGCAACATTTTTCATAAAATAGTTAGGTACCTATTAGAAAATTTAGTACGTAATCTACTTAGGTATAAAATTATGATTTATGTCATTAACTTACTGGATCTATGTCTTTTCTTTTCTCTCTTTCTCCTCTTCTCTTCCTCTTCTGCTTTTTTCTTACGGATCGATTCGAGTGTGTCCACCTGCAACAAGATACCGTTTGAATTCACAAGCCTCCATAAGCTGTAAAATTAATACAGGGTGATTGGAAAGTCGATGTATTCCTTTAAATGGGTTGTAGACGAAGGCGTTTCCAGTCGATTGAACCCCATAATGCATTATCCGAAAGTCAACCATTTCTGAGTTATTTAAGTTTTAAGTTTTTTAAAGAATTTTGCCAAAATTTATGTTTAAAAGCAAAATATTTCAAAAACTATCAATTTTCTTAATACTTTTTTGATTATTTTGCATTGGTGACACCTTAGTCAACTAATTATAATCATTAATTGCGCAATATTTAACTCAATTTAGACACAGTGCTTCAAAATAGATGAAACATTAAAAAAAATTTACGAAAGGTGAAAACAAAAATGCTAATTTAAAAAAGAATTTTATCTGACAATTTTTCAGGCACTACAGCTTAAAAACATGATCAATTTATAAGCTTTAAAATGACATATTCCAATCTAAAATCGATTAAGGTATGACCAAGATATAGCCTAAACAACTGCATAGGCGGACAAATCTCAGTAGGGAAACGAACAAGATTTTGTTTTAATTTTAAGGTAAAATGTCTTATAACTGGACTTTGTAGAGCTCCGAACCGTTTACTAATTATTGATCTCCAATAGCGCGGTTCCTCTAAGGCACCGATCGACTACAAGGTTGCTTCACCGAAATAATGCTTGATAATAATGCATTATGGGGTTCAATCGACTGGAAATGCCTTCGTCTACAACCCATTTAAAGGAATACATCGACTTACCAATCACCCTGTATAATGTTCCGAGTACGATGATTTGTTACTGCCCCTCAAAAATACACACACAGCTCGTAAAAGCCATACACTTTTGTACCTTGTCAAACGAACAAACCGGTATTGTCTTGTTATTCAAACATTAATGGTTTGTGAGTTTATATATCAATGTACGGTCAGAACAGACGATACAGAAATAACTTATAAAGGCTGCGAGCCGCAGTTGTGCTAGCCGTACACTGCTGGGAATGTGCTCCAAGGCTGGAGTGTATTAACATAATTTCCACCCATGGTCCAGGCCGGGACACAACCCCAGGAGCACGCGAAGTTCAAACACATACCATGGCGCTGGCGAGCGAGCTGGCGGGCAGCGCGGCGGCGGCGGGGTCCACTCCGGCGCGCCGCAGGAACTCGGCCGCGCGCCGCCGCCGCTCCGCTTGTTTGGCTTTGTCCGCCTCCGTGTCCACTTCTGGAGGGAGAGAAGGAGGAAAAATATAAATACATACATGCGTAACATGATCAAGAACACAATAATGCATTAAATAAATCTGCATTGCCATGTGAGACACTTTACAGTGTCACTATTTACATGATGATGGGTTGGTGCACGATATAATGGCACAAAGTATGTATTAGCTAACACACACGTAGACGTACTTTTAAAATCATGGCTTATAAATCGTTTAACGGGATAGATTTTACTCACTCTTACCCTCTGATTAAAATAGCTATTAAAATTGCAAATTTTGTAGCAGAGAACAGTATCAATATAACAAACACATGGAATCATGAAACACTAACCTTTAGCATCAGAAAGGTCTTCAGTCAGATCTATAAACTCATCGTTATTCTCCTCCAGCGAAATTATCTCACTTTCCAGCTCATCCCGGCTGTATTTCCGTTTCCTCTTCACTCTCTCCTTCTCCCTCTGTCGCCGCCTCTCTTTCTCCGGACTCCGCTCGTCTCTGCTCCGGGACATGGACCTGTGTTCACGCCTCTCTTTATATTTCTTCTCCTTTTTATCGTATTTGACCCTATCTTCTTTAACTTCTGGAGATTGTGATTTCGCTTTCACCCTTTCTTTTTGTTCAACTTTTGTCGGTGCTGGCTTTTCAGTGACGGTTTTCACTTCCACATTCGTTACATCTTTAGGATCTGCTTTTTCTATTGTCATTTTATTGTCTGTAGATTTATCAGTATTGTTAATAACTATGGGGTTGGCTTGGTCTATTTTGTAGACTACAGCGGGGGGTACTGAGGAGGGTTGAGGCACTTTAGTGTTGGTCGGTGCGGGCAGCCCGTTGTCCGGGGCGGTCTCTGGCTTGGTCTCGGCTGGCTTGGGCTCGGACTCCTCATCAGAGCTGGACTCGTAAGGCAGGGCTGGCTTCGGAAGCACCGGGTCTGGCTCTTTCAGTTTCTTGATGGAGAATGATACTGGTGCTGTGAAAATAATATGTAATATTTTATTTTATTTTTGATTTTATAAATGAGAAATTGGGAGATTTTATAAGTATGGCGCTAACTCTATGGCCATGTAGCTCTAAACGAGCGGTACCGATTCAGCGTTTTGTTCATATTGTTTATTAGATATATTTCATCAAAATAGGTTCAGTATTGTAATTGAGTTTGGTTATCTTTTATTCTATAGGTTATCTAGGTACTCACCAATACTTTTATTTTTACTTTCTTTCTTCTTGTCCTTTCCTCCATTCTCGACTCCTCGCTTCTGCCTCATCAGCCTTAAATACCAGGCGTGGTACTCGTTACTGGGCTCTAAGAACATGAACCGAGGGTCGTTTTTCGCTCGCACGATCTCCGCGAACTCGTCGCCATTTCTCGCTACGTATGCCGCCATTTTGTCGATGACTAGTTGTATGTCGTCTGGAGGCGTCTTTATTGGAGGCTCCTTGGCTTTGCTGTCTGTTGATGAGGTGTCGTCTATATCTTCTGAAAAAATAAATAGATAGAATATAATATAATATTCTTTATTTGTACACAAGAACAGAATTTACAAAGCTTATTATACAAGGTACAAAAAAGGCGGTCTTCTCACTAAAAGCTGCCTATAAATGTGTGTATTTAAAACAATACAATCAATGTATCTGTATGTTTGGAAACCTAATAAAGCGTAGAGGAAAATTGCGAAAATATGCGATTTTTTTTCTTAGTTTGTCCGTGACACACACTATAATACATGGTGGCAAAAACATTCTTGAATTAGGGAATTTAAAACATGATGCACACTTACCATCATCACTCTCCGAATCCGTATTGTAATTATTCATAAGTGACAAAGCCGACGACTTGATCGGTGCCACGGTTGGGGCCAACGTTGGGGCCACTGGCGGGGGTACTGAGGGTACTGTTGGTGCAACTGTTGGGGCCAAGGCTGGGGCCACGGCGGGGGCGGGGGGCGGTATCGCTACCGACCCCGGGTAGTAGTATGCCATGTATTGCTGGTAGTATGCTTGCGTGGCTTGGTCTGAAACATTAATTATGATGATGCTTATTATTAATGATTATAACATACTGAATAGAATAGAATAGGTGATTAACGAAATTGATTATAGAATCCTATGAAATTTTTCACGTTTATAACTCTCGTATAAATAAAGAAACGACCTGAAAGTCCTCCATATTTTTATTGTGGTACAGCGAGCGAGATAACATGAGTCTATTCTGTATTTTTTATTTATCCAAATATCCATACGCTATAGGTACGCTATTTCGGAGCCTATTCAATAGTAGGTATCTACTTGCCAACAAAAATCGATTCATTATTTTTATACATGTAGTTAAGTCGAAAAACGATTAAAAATACTACTTAGTGCAAACATTCATCACATACAACTTCACTAACCTTGCGCAGCAGCATTCACACTGCCCTCAGCAGCGCCAGTAGGCAGCGCGGTGGGCTCCGTCCCGGGCGGCGGCAGCTCCCCGGACGCGGGGTCGAAGCCGTCGCTGCGGTCGCGCATGCGAGAGATCAGGAGAGAGTAGTCGCAGTCGGCCGAGGGGCGGTATGGGATGGACGGGATTGAGGGGGCCTGCGGGGAGATACTCATTATAAGGTATTTGCTGCGTAACCAAGTTTACGAATGGAAACCATTCTGGCCTGTGAATTCAGATGAACTTAGTAGACAGTAGCCGATAGTGGCTGCTAGGCTAGATTTATAATTTTGCTCCTAGGGAACAAGAGTTATTTATTTATTTATTTTAGAACTCCCTAACAGCTAAGAGCTGTTATGGGATGTTTCCATTTGTGCCATGTTCTGTGATATATTGAAAGAATAGTAGTACCTAGTATTGGACAATATATGATAGGTATACTTTACTCACAGATTCAATCGCCATAGTGGAGCCCAGGCTTGGATGAAGATATTCCTCGTTTTCTGGATGTTTCTCTGAAAATAAATTTCAATATATGTAGGTACTTAGAAATGCATGAAAAAGGCTAATTGAGATATTTAATTATAGAACCCCTTCAGGAAAACATTCTCACTCACAACAAAATCTGCAGGAAGACAAGCTCATCCATAGAATAGGAAATTCTTTTTACCTTCCACAGCTTCCTCATGCACCCTCTCTGGCCACTTGCCACTCTTCACCAGAGCGGTCAGAGCCATATAGTATGCATGCAGCGGAGACTCCTTGCTGAGGAACTGGAACTGCGAGTTGTCGGCCTGCTTCGCTCGCAACAGGATCTCCATCTGAGCACCCTGGGTGGCGATGAACTTGGCCGTCTTCTCGATGATTGCGTTGAGTTTCTCACCGTCAGGCTAGAGAAAGCGTGATTATTAGTAAAGCGATAAGATTATCAGTATAGTTACTATTGGTTGAGGAATTTGGAAAATTTATTTACTACTTATAACCTATAGTCTGTTATAGGAATCATAGCTGCGATCTCAATCCTTATCTATCTGACAGTTTTCTTGCACATTCATTCCTCATGAATTACTCCTTCTTTCTCACCAATTTTCCAGATTATTTAAAAAAAAAAACTTACCAAAACAATATTTTCTGGGAGAAGGGCAACCAGACTTGGCGGAGCAACAAAGGGCACATCATTCTCAGTGGTAGGTGTAGTGGGCTGCGGCTCTGCTGGTGCATCATAGTTGAAGCCGACCTGGCCGTAGCCGGCTGCATGGAGCCTCTTCAGTTCTTCCTCTAGGGATAGAAAGATGAACAATTTTATAGTATGTAGAAGTAAGAAGTGTTGTGGGGTTCCTTGCAAGAGTCCTGTGTCCTGCAAATTATAATGATGCTAGTTCTATGGATACCATGAACTATTATGTTTCAATTTCTCATATTGCAAATTTATATCTATCAATAAGAAGCTTAGCCAGTTCACAATTTTTATGAAGCCATTTAGGTACTTATGCTTAACAATATTTATGAACTAAAGCAAACAAGGCTGAAAAGTCAGTTTACCTTTGTACATTTCCTCTTCATCCTCGTCAGTGTGCATGGCCCGGTACCGCTCCTCGTCACAGAGCTGCTCCACGTCCAGCTCGTTCCTGGTGAGCTCCACGCGCCAGTCGAAGCCGCCCGGCGGAGCCTCCAGCCGGGACAGGTCGTGGAGTGCCCCGCGCGCGTCATATCTGTCAACATATTGCAGTATTACCAACCACACCATACTGAGTCACTGCTGCTGCCAATACAAAGATCCTGAACTCACAGAAAACAATATTAAACATATGCTAAAGTTAAACAGTTTATGTGTTGTGTATTGTGTATGTGTTTTGGTTGCATGTAGTTCCTTAAAATCGGTCAAGTCTATCCTACAATATGTACAGATAAACAGTGGCATACTTAAATCTATAGTCATAACTCATATACTCATAGCATATCCCAAGATTTTATAGGATTGATCATAAATTAGGTCAATTCAATCAAGTTGATTAGCATTTTATAGTTTTTAGGTTAAATCATAAATAATGTTGGTACTCAATGTATACCGTTTGCAAGTTATACATACCACCGTCGAGTGTCACCGTAACATAACGCGAGGGGTCCCGCGCGGTCGTCGGTTCAGCCAGCTACTTCATATTTTCTGTGAAAATCTTAAGTTCTTCCAAAATTTAATACGCATTGAAAATCGCAATCACTGTTTTAGTTTTTAACGCCATAATGAGCAGTCTTATAGTAAAAAACTTGTCGAACCTGTCGATTTTCAACGTATCATCCCCCATCCACGGAATGAGATGCTTTCCTTGGTCAATGTGAAGAGCTTTCTCATCGTCCCTGAACAATTTGCACGAGTAGCCGAACACAAACAGTTCTTCTTTCTTCTCTTTAACATCACTTTTGCGTAAAATACCAGATTCACTGTGATTTCTAGTCCACTTTGTCGACATTTTTGTATTTTTTTACTTAATCTTATAACTAAGAAATGAAAAAAACAATAAATTCATAATTTATACAACAAAAGCCACGGCCGCACGCGAAATGAATTTGACTGATCTGTGGCATCCTGTCACTGTCAGTGTCATATGTCAAGTGTCAATTATCGCTATCATCACAGAACACAATATATTTACTCTATCGTGTCTTTCATTCTCATGCTACCACCCCACTTGACTATAAAGTACAAAACACGATAGTACAGCAAAAATCGACCCTTGAATCCTAGGTTTTACTATATAAAAATTATTATTTATGCTAATAACATTCTCTACCAATCAACTTGCAGAAGATAATAGGAGAAGAAAGAAGAGAAGTGCACCCTGCACAATAAAATGGTTCAAAATCAAGCAAGTGTGTAGATGATACTTATTAAAAAAAAGTATGGCAGCACTATATTAACCGTATAAATGTGAAAGCTTTTTTGCTATGATTCACAAACTAGCGATCGGTACATTTTAATTTGCCAACGTAATACATGTCTCAAAAGGCATATGGCGGACGTTTTATATATTTTTGCATCGAAAACTGATAAATTCTTTTAGTTATGAATATCTTGTGACCGCTAGAAAGTATTTGATAAAATTAGCGATTAACGGTAGTTTTAATGTGTAAATAAGCTTAGTATACCTTGTTTCTTGTACATATTGATAGTATTTTCGCGTGTGTACGTGTTGATCCGTATTGTTTGTGAAAAACGAAAAGTCTGTGATATAAACAATATTTAGGCGATAGAGTAATTTCCTGAACATTTTTGTAAATATTGTAAAGTTATTTTAGCTTTAATAGAGTTAATATATTGAGCGAAGACTGAGGATTGAGTGTGAAAGCTACGACTTGGAGCTATGTCAGCTGTGAATCTGTTGTCTTCACTGCGGGAGAAACCGATGGGTGCTGAGCTGCAGGAGGAGACCAACCATGAAGGTAAGCCGTCCCCGCATCCTGCACCTGGCACTCCTGAAGCTAGGGAGCTTCATCCACCTTCAAATTGTGTCATAAATATTCACTGGCTATTTCATTCAAATTTCCTTTGTGGCTGTAACTGAAGTTTATTTTGAAAGCTATCCCTGATTAGGAGCAGATTTACCTAGGCATATACTTTCTGCCAGTGGGCCATTATTCACTGAAGATGGTATTTTAACTGCCTGACACCTTTATTTTTGTTTCCAAATTACAATTATTTACCTTTGTTACAATGAAAGTAGGTCGAATATTCAAATAGGAAGGGTAGATGATGAACTTTGTCTAGTTTTTTGATTGTGAACACATCAGTAGTCCGTTTTGGACTTATTATTTCAGCTCTCATCATAATTTTCTTAAACAGCTGCTGCATAAAACAAGTAAACATAAACATACAGACACCTACTTTAAAAGAATTAGATGGTTAACATACAATACATCTTCATCACATTTTACACCTGATGTTGCAGGATCAGATGATATAATGTTAATTACTGATTTAGATTTATGCATAATTGATTTTCTGCAATTTTTGCAATGTCATCCAAGTCAGCAGTTTCACTATTCTATTGCTATATGGTTCATTGATATTTCATTACCATTTTTGTAGAGGTCTTATTATACCCTGGTGGTGCCAACTACGACCAACAGCCTAAACAAGGCTGTTTCACACTATCCATGTCAAACTTGTTTACACAAAAATCATGTTTATTAATTATCTTTTGAACCAAAAAAGTTATTGAGTGATTTATCACCTGTTCCTTATAAATATTAAGAGTGGTGCATCCTGGGTGACCTGATCTGACCTTTCACCACCGTGAGAAACTCTAGCTGTTCTGCAGTGTATTATAGTGCGTTTGTAGTCATAAGAAGAACTATCATTTAAATGTTATGTGGAGATAGCTTTCACACAGGGTCATCCAACACCAAACAAGACTAAATCTGTAGTATGGGCGGCCAAAGCTGCATCAGAATAATTTGTTTACTACCAGCTTTCACCTAAATAACATTTCATTTTAGAGTTAATTTAAAAAGTTCATGCTTAACTTCAATCATAACTTCTGCTTAGGCTACATTCTAGTGGACAAAATGCTTGTTAGTCACTCAAACTGATATGCCGCTGATATTTATATTTGAAGAGTGCCTGCTAATGACATACAAAATAGGTATCAGTTATGTATCATATCAGTTTGTATAGATATAGGTTGCATAATTATGTTGGAGTTTTATTTATGATAAAGTATGCATGGGGAACCCCTGCCATTCCCCTTAAAACCTAATATAGTACTTTCACCTTTTTTTAAACTTAGTTCTGAAATAACAACTTTTTATTTCACATACATTTTAACACAGGTAGTTTGAAAGTATAATATACATATTATGAGCATCAATTATTTATAATGAGTATAGTTTGGGCCTAACCATTCACTCTTGCAATTTAATTATGAGGGGAGATTGCCCTTCAATTTTTTCCATTTATAAAGAGGTCAGGGTTCTTTTTAAGGGGATGCACTCCAGTCAAGGTTAGAGGGGATCCCTCTGCTTAATTCTATGTAAATAAGGTTTCATGGATGATGAGAGTTGATATCAGATTAGCTATTTATGTTTGTTAACCTAATTTCAGTAAAATTTTATGACAACACCGTTATTATGCAATGAAAATGCGTTATCATTATCATTGTAAACAAAAGCAAGTCTCTTTATCAAAATTTCCAACCTGTAAATTGCCAATATTCATTAATTATCTTAATTCAAGGTTAAATACCCTTCTCAATCTCAATACTGAGATTAGTTTTTGGATTTCAGTTCATTTTACATAATTATTACTACGATCATCTCAAATCATATTTACAGATTTATCGGACAAACGATTATAACTTTTACGCCATTGTAATACGCACTATAAAAAGACGAGTAGACTTGGAAAATTCCTAGAAACATTTATTTCCAAGTTGAGGGTAGTTGCAGAAATGTTTCAAGTTAGCAACAAGCCCAACGGCCGGCCAGTTGCCGCGTGACCGCCTCCTACCGTGCCGCGACTTCCGACTTTACTATAGCTTCTAAGTTTTACCCCTATTTATATTCTACGTTAGCTTTTAAGTGTTTTTACCGTTTTATATTGTTTTTATAAGTGTTAGTTTTTAGTTTTAAGTGTTAGATAACGAGACTGTTAGATTCCGTGGTTTGATTGCCGCCATTTTGTCCGCGCGTTGGTTTCTCTCGCTGGTCAAGATACGTTCGACAAGTAGGTTCGTGATGGTGAGCAAGGAGGCTGGTGGCGAGGGCGGGCGGCGGGCGAGGCGGCGGCGGCGAGCCGGGGCGCGGGCGGCGCGGCGGCGCGCGCGCAGGGCGGAGGCCGAGGCGGGCCCGGCCCGGTGCGCCGTGCACTCGTTCGTGCTGCGCTACCAGGCGGCGCTGCGCCGGGTGCCCGCGCACCTGCCGCCCCGCGTGCACGCCGGACCGCCCTCCAAGAGGGTCAAGCGCGTGTCTTGGAGTAAGTGATGAGTTGGTGATGGATTTCAAGGTCAATGACTGAATTGGGGTTAGCTAGCCGTGCATCGGACTACTATTGGTTAATTTTACGAATTGGTTTCGCCTTTCGCGTGTTAGTATATAGATTTCTCATTGGTGAAATCAGTTCTACGTTTTCCCTTTCAGTCTGATAGGTAAATGATAATGCATTCTGACTTACTATACTCTTCTATATACATATATTATATTCAATTATCGTTTTATCATTAGTGCTATAGTTAATGCACTTCACATTCACATAGGAATTCAATTTTCAGTTGTCTGTTGATCTAGCAAGTTATTTGCTATTGTTTTCGTACTTATCGTTTCTACTTTTAAACTAAAACGAATATTGTTATGCCCTAACAATAGTATAAACAGATTGAGAACGAGATATTTAAGAGAAACTGGATAGACAATAGCAAATGATACAGGAAATGAGATAAAAGGTAGTTGCCCCGTTACAGTCGCCTCCGAAAACGTTGATATTTGCTAGCTGGGCGTGATACTATGGTTGGAAGAGCTCTCAAGTAAAGACCATGAACAGGAGAACAAAGAGAGAAGCGTACTTCGGCCCGCTACAGCTAAAAAAAAATACATGAGGTATAGGACCAGTGTGAAGTTGGCAGCCTAAAGTTAGCAGCCTAAGTGTAGGCGACCAAATTAAGTAGGTTACGATTTGTACCACACATATTATTCAAAATTAAGGCTAATTTCATATTACTAATAAATACAAATGTATTAAATAATGAAAATTTAAAACATCAAATAACAAAACCGCAAAATAAAAAGCAAAATAATTTTTTAAAAATCTATTCTCCATAAGTGGATGACGTTTCAACCACGAAGGAGTCGGAAAGCCACGACCAGACCTAGTTTAAATCGAAGGTTGGTTAAGTACCAACAGCTGAAAGAAGTTTCATCCACATTAAAAGAGGATTACAGGTTCTTGTAAGAAGATGAATGCTGAATTCCGGGAAAAAAAAATAACATTTAATAAAGTTTATTGACATTTTAGATGGAAACCCTCATGGATCCCCTAGAAGTAGTTGGAAAGCCACGACCAGACCTAGTTTAAATCAAAGGCTGGTTAAGTACCAACAGCTGAAAGAAGTTTCATCAACATTGAAAGAGGATTACAGGTGTCAGTAAGAAGAAGAATGCTGAAATCTGGGGAAAAAATACATATTTCAGAAAGTTTTTTAAAATTTTCAGCTGAAAATGCTGATAAGACCACAACGTCTGCTAGTTTTTATGATCGGCACTGATGATTGCTGAAAACCATTTTCAGGATTTTCAGCTCACATGAGTACCTCTTCAGTTATAGGTAAATAGGTATTTAGCGGCCTAAGTCGAAATATTACACTCATACCCTCAGATACCCAAGAAGCAGGTGGAAAGCCACGACCAGACCTAGTCTCAATCGAAGGTTGGTTATGTACAAACAGCTGAAAGAAGTTTCATCAACATTGAAAGAGGATTACAGGTGTCAGTAAGTGGAAGAATGCTGAATTCTGGGGAAAAAATACATATTTCACAAAGTTTTTTAAAATTTTCAGCTGAAAATGCAGATAAAACCAATACGTCTGCTGGTTGATATGATCGGCAATGATGATCACTGAAAACCATTTTCAGGATTTTCAGCTCACATGAGTACCTCTTCAGTTATAGGTAAATAGGTATTTAGCGGCCTAAGTCGAAATATTACACTCATACCCTCAGATACCCTAGAAGCAGGTGGAAAGCCACGACCAGACCTAGTTTAAATCGAAGGTTGATTAAGTACCAACAGCTGAAAGAAGTTTCATCCACATTGAAAGAGGATTACAGGTTCCTGTAAGAAGATGAAAGCTGAATTCTGGGGAAAAAATAGACATTTCCCAAAGTTTATTGAGATTTTAGGTGGAAATTCTCATGAATCCCCTAGAAGCAGGTGGAAAGCCACGACTAGACCTAGTTTAAATCGAAGGTTGGTTAATAACCAACAGCTGAAAGAAGTTTCATCAACATTGAAAGAGGATTACAGGTTCCTGTAAGATGATGAATGCTGAATTCCGGGAAAAAAAATACACATTTAATAAAGTTTATTGATATTTTAGATGGAAACCCTCATGGATCCCCTAGAAGTAGTTGGAAAGCCACGACCAGACCTAGTTTAAATCAAAGGCTGGCTAAGTACCAACAGCTGAAAGAAGTTTCATCAACATTGAAAGAGGATTACAGGTGTCAGTAAGAAGAAGAATGCTGAAATCTGGGGAAAAAATACATATTTCAGAAAGTTTTTTAAAATTTTCAGCTGAAAATGCTGGTAAGACCACAACGTCTGCTAGTTTTTATGATCGGCACTGATGATTGCTGAAAACCGTTTTCAGGATTTTCAGCTCACATGAGTACCTCTTCAGTTATAGGTAAATAGGTATTTAGCGGCCTAAGTTGAAATATTACACTCATACCCTCAGATACCCTAGAAGCAGGTGGAAAGCCACGACCAGACCTGGTCTCAATCGAAGGATGGTTATGTACAAACATCTGAAAGAAGTTTCATCAACATTGAAAGAGGATTACAGGTGTCAGTAAGTGGAAGAATGCTGAATTCTGGGGAAAAAATACATATTTCACAAAGTTTTTTAAAATTTTCAGCTGAAAATGCAGATAAAACCAATACGTCTGCTGGTTAATATGATCGGAAATGATGATCACTGAAAACCATTTTCAGGATTTTCAGCTCACATGAGTACCTCTTCAGTTATAGGTAAATAGGTATTTAGCGGCCTAAGTCGAAATATTACACTCATACCCTCAGATACCCTAGAAGCAGGTGGAAAGCCACGACCAGACCTAGTTTAAATCAAAGGTTGGTTAAGTACCAACAGCTGAAAGAAGTTTCATCAACATTGAAAGAGGATTACAGGTTCCTGTAAGATGATGAATGCTGAATTCCGGGAAAAAAATACATATTTCACAAAGTTTTTTAAAATTTTCAGCTGAAAATGCAGATAAGACCACAACGTCTGCTGGTTTATATGATCGGCAATGATGATCACTGAAAACTATTTTCAGAATTTTCAGCTCACATGAGTACCTCTTCAGTTATAGGTAAATAGGTATTTAGTGGCCTAAGTCGAAATATTTTAAAGTAATATTTCGACTTAGGCCGCTAAATACCTATTTACCTATAACTGAAGAGGTACTCATGTGAGCTGAAAATCCTGAAAATAGTTTTCAGCAATCATCAGTGCCGATCATAAAAACTAGCAGACGTTGTGGTCTTATCAGCATTTTCAGCTGAAAATTTTAAAAACCTTTCTGAAATATGTATTTTTTCCCCAGATTTTAGCATTCTTCTTCTTACTGACACCTGTAATCCTCTTTCAATGTTGATGAAACTTCTTTCAGCTGTTGGTACTTAACCAGCCTTTGATTTAAACTAGGTCTGGTTGTGGCTTTCCAACTACTTCTAGGGGATCCATGAGGGTTTCCATCTAAAATGTCAATAAACTTTATTAAATGTGTATTTTTTTTCCCGGAATTCAGCATTCATCTTCTTACAGGAACCTGTAATCCTCTTTCAATGTTGATGAAACTTCTTTCAGCTGTTGGTTATTAACCAACCTTCGATTTAAACTAGGTCTAGTCGTGGCTTTCCACCTGCTTCTAGGGGATTCATGAGGATTTCCACCTAAAATCTCAATAAACTTTGGGAAATGTCTATTTTTTCCCCAGAATTCAGCATTCTTCTTCTTACAGGCACCTGTAATCCTCTTTCAATGTTAATGAAACTTCTTTCAGCTGTTGGTACATAACCAACCTTCAATTTAAACTAGGTCTGGTCGTGGCTTTCCACCTGCTTCTTGGGTATCTGATGGTATGAGTGTAATATTTTGACTTAGGCCGCTAAATACCTATTTACCTATAACTGAAGAGGTACTCATGTGAGCTGAAAATCCTGAAAATGGTTTTCAGTGATCATCATTGCCGATCATATCAACCAGCAGACGTATTGGTTTTATCTGCATTTTCAGCTGAAAATTTTAAAAAACTTTGTGAAATATGTATTTTTTCCCCAGAATTCAGCATTCTTCCACTTACTGACACCTGTAATCCTCTTTCAATGTTGATGAAACTTCTTTCAGCTGTTTGTACATAACCAACCTTCGATTGAGACTAGGTCTGGTCGTGGCTTTCCACCTGCTTCTTGGGTATCTGAGGGTATAAAAGTAATATTTCGACTTAGGCCGCTAAATACCTATTTACCTATAACTGAAGAGGTACTCATGTGAGCTGAAAATCCTGAGAATGGTTTTCAGCAATCATCAGTGCCGATCATAAAAACTAGCAGACGTTGTGGTCTTATCAGCATTTTCAGCTGAAATTTTTAAAAAACTTTCTGAAATATGTATTTTTTCCCCAGATTTCAGCATTCTTCTTCTTACTGACACCTGTAATCCTCTTTCAATGTTGATGAAACTTCTTTCAGCTGTTGGTACTTAACCAGCCTTTGATTTAAACTAGGTCTGGTTGTGGCTTTCTAACTACTTCTAGGGGATCCATGAGGGTTTCCATCTAAAATGTCAATAAACTTTATTAAATGTGTATTTTTTTTCCCGGAATTCAGCATTTATCTTCTTACAGGAACCTGTAATCCTCTTTCAATGTTGATGAAACTTCTTTCAGCTGTTGGTTATTAACCAACCTTCGATTTAAACTAGGTCTAGTCGTGGCTTTCCACCTGATTCTAGGGGATTCATGAGGATTTCCACCTAAAATCTCAATAAACTTTGGGAAATGTCTTATTTTTCCCCAGAATTCAGCATTCTTCTTCTTACAGGCACCTGTAATCCTCTTTCAATGTTAATGAAACTTCTTTCAGCTGTTGGTACATAACCAACCTTCAATTTAAACTAGGTCTGGTCGTGGCTTTCCACCTGCTTCTTGGGTATCTGAGGGTATGAGTGTAATATTTCGACTTAGGCCGCTAAATACCTATTTACCTATAACTGAAGAGGTACTCATGTGAGCTGAAAATCCTGAAAATGGTTTTCAGTGATCATTATTGCCGATCATATAAACCAGCAGACGTATTGGTTTTATCTGCATTTTCAGCTGAAAATTTTAAAAAACTTTGTGAAATATGTATTTTTTCCCTAGAATTCAGCATTCTTCCACTTACTGACACCTGTAGTCCTCTTTCAATGTTGATGAAACTTCTTTCAGCTGTTTGTACATAACCAACCTTCGATTGAGACTAGGTCTGGTCGTGGCTTTCCACCTGCTTCTTGGGTATCTGAGGGTATGAGTGTAACATTTTGACTTAGGCCGCTAAATACCTATTTACCTATAACTGAAGAGGTACTCATGTGAGTTGAAAATCCTGAAAATGGTTTTCAGCAATCATCAGTGCCGATCATTAAAACTAGCAGACGTTGTGGTCTTATCAGCATTTTCAGCTGAAAATTTTAAAAAACTTTCTGAAATATGTATTTTTCCCCAGATTTCAGCATTCTTCTTCTTACTGACACCTGTAATCCTCTTTCAATGTTGATGAAACTTCTTTCAGCTGTTGGTACTTAACCAGCCTTTGATTTAAACTAGGTCTGGTCGTGGCTTTCCAACTACTTCTAGGGGATCCATGAGGGTTTCCATCTAAAATGTCAATAAACTTTATTAAATGTGTATTTTTTTCCCGGAATTCAGCATTTATCTTCTTACAGGAACCTGTAATCCTCTTTCAATGTTAATGAAACTTCTTTCAGCTGTTGGTTATTAACCAACCTTCGATTTAAATTAGGTCTAGTCGTGGCTTTCCACCTGCTTCTAGGGGATTCATGAGGATTTCCACCTAAAATCTCAATAAACTTTGTGAAATATGTATTTTTTCCCCAGAATTCAGCATTCTTCCACTTATTGACACCTGTAATCCTCTTTCAATGTTGATGAAACTTCTTTCAGCTGTTGATTATTAACCAACCTTCGATTTAAACTAGGTCTAGTCGTGGCTTTCCACCTGCTTCTAGGGGATTGATGAGGATTTCCACCTAAAATCTCAATAAACTTTGGGAAATGTCTATTTTTTCCCCAGAATTCAGCATTCTTCTTCTTACAGGCAACTGTAATCCTCTTTCAATGTTAATGAAACTTCTTTCAGCTGTTGGTACATAACCAACCTTCGATTGAAACTAGGTCTGGTCGTGGCTTTCCACCTGCTTCTTGGGTATCTGAGGGTATGAGTGTAATATTTCGACTTAGGCCGCTAAATACCTATTTACCTATAACTGAAGAGGTACTCATGTGAGCTGAAAATCCTGAAAACGGTTTTCAGCAATCATCAGTGCCGATCATAAAAACTAGCAGACGTTGTGGTCTTATCAGCATTTTCAGCTGAAAATTTTAAAAAACTTTCTGAAATATGTATTTTTTCCCCAGATTTCAGCATTCTTCTTCTTACTGACACCTGTAATCCTCTTTCAATGTTGATGAAACTTCTTTCAGCTGTTGGTACTTAACCAGCCTTTGATTTAATTTAGGTCTGGTTGTGGCTTTCCAACTACTTCTAGGGGATCCATGAGGGTTTCCATCTAAAATGTCAATAAACTTTATTAAATGTGTATTTTTTTTCCCGGAATTCAGCATTCATCTTCTTACAGGAACCTGTAATCCTCTTTCAATGTTGATGAACCTTCTTTCAGCTGTTGGTTATTAACCAACCTTCGATTTAAACTAGGTCTAGTCGTGGCTTTCCACCTGCTTCTAGGGGATTCATGAGGATTTCCACCTAAAATCTCAATAAACTTTGGGAAATGTCTAATTTTTCCCCAGAATTCAGCATTCTTCTTCTTACAGACACCTGTAATCCTCTTTCAATGTTAATGAAACTTCTTTCAGCTGTTGTTACATAACCAACCTTCGATTTAAACTAGGTCTGGTCGTGGCTTTCCACCTGCTTCTTGGGTATCTGAGGGTATGAGTGTAATATTTCGACTTAGGCTGCTAAATACCTATTTACCTATAACTGGAAAGGTACTCATGTGAGCTGAAAATCCTGAAAATGGTTTTTAGCAATTATCAGTGCCGATCATATTAACCAGCAGACGTTGTGGTTTTGTGCGCGTTTTCAGCTGAAAATTTTAAAAAACTTTGTGAAATATGTATTTTTTCCCCAGAATTCAGCATTCTTCCTCTTACTGACACCTGTAATCCTCTTTCAATGTTGATAAAACTTCTTTCAGCTGTTGGTACTTAACCAACCTTCGATTTAAACTAGGTTTGGTTGTGGCTTTCCACCTGCTTCTAGGGTATCTGAGGGTATGAGTGTATTATTTTGACTTGGGCCGCTAAATACCTATTTACCTATAACTGAAGAGGTACTCATGTGAGCTGAAAATCCTGAAAATAGTTTTCAGTAATCATCATTGCCGATCATATAAACCAGCAGACGTATTGTTCTTATCAGCATTTTCGGCTGAAATTTTTAAAAAACTTTGTGAAATATGTATTTTTTCCCCAGATTTCAGCATTCTTCTTCTTACTGACACCTGTAATCCTCTTTCAATGTTGATGAAACTTCTTTCAGGTGGTGTTACTTAACCAGCCTTCGATTTAAACTAGGTCTGGTCGTGGCTTTCCGACTCCTTCGTGGTTGAAACGTCATCCACTTATGGAGAATAGATTTTTAAAAAATTATTTTGCTTTTTATTTTGCGGTTTGGTCATTCGATGTTTTAAATTTTAAGTATTTAATACATTTGTATTTATTAGTAATATGAAATTAGCCTTAATTTTGAATAATATGTGTGGTACAAATCGTAACCTTCTTAATTTGGTCGCCTACACTTAGGCTGCTAACTTTAGGCTGCCAACTTCACACTGGTAGGTATAGGTTAAGTTACCGGGATGTACCTATCCTATTTTGCGTCATACTGCAGCATATTTGCAGTTGTATACGTCACTTGATGAGATCGGAAGTTCAAAATTTAATCTACCCTTTTCCCAAGTAGCTTCTATCATTCTAACTACCATCCGATATAGCCAAGGGGGTAGTTAGTTAACAAAGATTGCAGCTCGTGATTCCAGTAAACAAGTAATTAAATTAATTCAGATATCCCGGTATGACCTAGTTTATAGAGAGCTGCGTAGATATACTGAAAATCAATACGCTGGCTGGATTCTGGGAAATCTGGAGCTGAAAGGCCCCGTCGCTCCCGGGGCTCCCCTTTGTGTCGCACGTAATTGCATGTTCATAAAAGAAGCTCACGCTGAGTGAGTGAGGAAAGGTAAAAGTAATGTTGATAATAGTAACATTATTATAAATGCGTGTTTTGATTATTTAACGTTCTTCAAATCATGCGTTTACACAATAAAATTCAGTACAGACATTGATAAATACAGTAAAATAGTAAGCAGCGCTCGGCATTGTTTTTATATTTTGTTTCATTAAATCGCAAACATTATATCGCGGTTATAATGCCTGTTTGGTCAAGTTGTTGGAGTTTGAAGTCTAGGTAGTCCCCATTTTTCGATCCCGAATGATTTTTCCACTGCACCCATCATATAACAACGGCAACGTGGACTCTAGTGATTCTATTCACAGTTTCATAAAAAACATCGTTCGTATACGTTTGTGCCCAGATCGTAGTTTTTTTGTTATTTAAAAAAATGCTAGTACCCGTAACGTAAATGGAAAATGTAAGCCTTTGAAGCGTCGGTCGCTCATCTCTTTTACTTTATTTTTTTAAATACGATTCCTTTTTCCCTGAAATATTGATTTTTCATTTTGTGCGTCTGTGATGTGTGCAGTCGCGACTGTTGATTTGGTTTCAGTACCGGATGGATGTGCACACATACATTTTGGCCAACGAATACTCAATGTATTTTGCCGCTTTTGGGGATAGGGAATGGTTAATGCTTATTGAAGAACTGTTTACCGGTGTGGTTGCTACTTCCAGCAGTGGAAGATAACTGTTGATCTTGATCACCCCACATCGAGTTTAGTATAAGGTTTTATTTAAATGTTTTATCCGAGTCCACCCGTTTTTACGACACCAAAAACAGTCACAGGTATAATAATAATAATAACATTACCCTTTGAGTTCGCGGGTGAATAACTTTCAAAGCATAATATTATTGCTTGTATTTACGGAAACTTATATCTAGGTCACGAGCTTATTATTAAATCTGACCCCCGGAGCTTAATAACTTTACCGAATTGTTGGCACATGGAAATTCACTTTGTATGTTTCTTTTTAGCGTCTCTGTATACTAGAGCTGGGATAGGATTTGCCACCGTTGTGAAAGGATTACCTAGTCAGAATGGCATCAGTCGCTGTCTACCCGCTGCCGCTGCATGGGTTCGTTATCGACGTCGATAAACGTTCATATATCACGTTACGCCTGTGATTGGTGGATCGTGCATTAAACGAGTTTATCGACGTCGATAACAAACCCGTGAAGCGGCCGCAGGGTGTACCGGACGTAACAAATAACACAGTTGATATTTGTCACTCGGGGATGCTCCTTCCATGCACCCTACTTTGTATGCAGTGCGATATGTTGTTCAATGTGTGTTGATTAGTCGTGTGACTGAATTAGCGGACGCGGTCCGGTGCGCATTGCAGCCACACACCCTTTGCACTGGCTGTGTTGGTTGTTTTATTCACTTCGATCAAATTTTATCACCCTTTTTGGGTTTTGTTCTCGAGTCTCGTTTCACCTTGAAATGTTTAACGTGGCGTTGAGATTTTGTTGATTATTTCAGTAGCCGATATTTTCTCCAGCCTCCAAACTATTTCGTATCGCAGCGTTATTAATAAACTTGTTTTGATAACAAATATTGAATCATTATTTTTCTATATCATTCATATTCATTTCGTTATAGGTAGTCGTATGGTAGGTACATATCCTATTATTGCTTAGTCTATAATGGATACAAATAAAATAATACGAGTGCGACTAAACATCAAAATAATATTATGGCCAATACTTGTCCGTATTTTGCAATGAAAATGAGCTTGTTACATTGTGAATTCGCGAGTCTATTTGGCAAGTTAGTACGAGGTGCGATCGTGTAGCGTTCTGTATCGGGTATCGATCTACCTCGTGACGTAGCTCGAGATGACACGGATTGTTTGTTACAATACAAATCACGTATCTTGATTCTTTGAGGATGTTGCATGTTTGAGCGCTGGTAAAAGAGGGTTGGTAGTGTGTTGGTGTGTCTTCGCCGCAATAGACGAATAGCGTCGGAGCGGTTACTTTATTTGTAGTGTACTCTTTTATTGAACTTAGTTTATCGTTTTATCAATTAAACTTCACGCTAGACTTGTTTCTTGCTAAGACTGACCGTTTCTCTCTCACTTACTAATGTAGTTTACCACGGCTCCAGCATATCGAGGATACAGGGTTGACTGGAAGAGATTTAGCGCGTTTAGGCGAAAAGTCCGCCCTTGTATACTAGTTTAGCTAAATTCTCTGCATCTTTTATTGTACCTATGCATTTTGTATATTAAATAAAATAAATAAATAAATTGGAGAGATTTTAGCGGCAAGGCCGTCCTACTGTATAAAAAAACTAATAAGTACCTACTCAAATTTGTATGTTTTGCACTAAATCTTTTGTGTCCTAGGTAGGTACTGCTGCACAAAGGCCACAAAGTCACCATCGGTCTTCCACCTATCCCTGTCAACGGCCTCCTCATTCCAAATAACACATTACGTGGGTGGTCTGAAAAGTTTCCGACCTCAACGTGAAGATGGCAGCACACATCAATTAAAGTCAGGGAATGTAATGGTGCATCTTTTGACAGCAACACTTCAAAATTTCAGCCATTTTTGACGCGCTGTTTTTATTTGACAGTCGCTTGAGTGAGTCAATCTGGAAGTCGAAAATCTTTGTCCTCCGAGCGCAGTTTTTAGATGAGGGAACAGAAAGAAGTCGCTTGTGGCTAGATCTGGTGGTAACGTGGATGGTCAGGCAGTTCAAACCGGAATTCATGGATTTTCGCCATGGCAACCGTTGAGATGTGCGACGGGGCGTTGTTTTGGTGAAACAGAATTTTCTTTTTTTGCAAATGAGGCCACTCACATCGACTCACTCAAGCGACTGTCAAATAAAAACCGCGCGTCAAAAATCGCTGAAACTTTGAAGTGTTGCTGTCAAAAGATGCACCATTACATTCCCTGACTTTAATTGATGTGTGCTGCCATCTTCACGTTGAGGTCGGAAACTTTTCAGACCACCTACGTATTATTACAACTAACATGATCCTCCACCCTCCAGGAGACGAGGAGTGCTACGGCGGCGGCGGCGGCGGCGACCCGGCGGTGCTGGCGCTGGGCCCGGCGCGGCGCGCGCTGGTCTACTCGCGCGAGGAGCTGCTGCGCCTGCGCAACTCACCGCACAGCCGCACGGCGCTCGACGCGGCGCTGCGCGGCAGCGAGGCGCTCGCGCTGTGAGTGTTTCGTAATACCTACTTACAGTGCAATTATAGGGGTGGCGGGTAGTGGTTGGATGAGGAAGGCCGAGGACCGAGTGTTGTGGCGCTCCTTGGGAGAGGCCTATGTCCAGCATTGGATGATTATTGGCTGATGATGATTATAGGGGCCCCCAGTACACAAAACCGCGAATAGCGGAGATCATCATTAGCCAATAATCATCCACTGCTGGACATAGGCCTCTCCCAAGGAGCGCCACAACAATCGGTCCTCGGAAGTTTAGACCTACTTTAAAAAAGAGTAGCCTATTAGGTAATCGGGAATATGCACGTATTTTTTTTATACTTATTCTTATTCGATAGTTTTACATCGCTTTATAATAATAATAAAAAAATCAATGCCAAAAAAAGTAATCTAAGTTATTTTAAAGAAAGTTAAAAATTTATAACCGACTCGTCTAGTATAAACGCCAAAAACTTTGTGTGAAGAGGTGTGACGTCATCACGTTCGTTTCACGGCTCAGAATAATGACTCTCGCTAGTCGCGCCGACGCTCAGTTCTATGGGTATAGACTATTCAGAGATTGACACATCGTCACATCCGCTCTAAGAAAATCCGTCACGTTTCAAAGATTAAATTTCTTTTTGTACTTTCAACAATTATTTACTCGCTCAAAAATTAATTATAATCAGAAATATTGATGCAGGCATAATTCTGACATAACAAAGTTTATTAAAAATAATATTTGTCCTTTATTTGAAAAACGTGCATATTCCCTATTAGAATTAATAAAATATATGTTAATTTTTCCACAGAGTGTTGAAGAAACGTCCCGACTCGCCCAACGATGAGGACCGAGGGGCGCGGGGGGACGCACCCACCGATAAGGTATACTTACCTATTAAGTTTTTATACAGTGAAACCTGGTTAAGTGGGACCTGGATAAGTGAGAAACCACCATAGCTGGAACTCATGCTGAGGTCCCAACACTTCGGCACTGAATTACCGCTGTTAGTGGGACGAGGTAAGCCTCTATAACTGGGATTTGTTCTTTCGATTTATCATCATAGTTACCTCTATAACTGAGACATCGAGTAAATTTTTTATGCATAAACCTCTGTAACTGAGATAACATTCTTTGTTTTACTCATTCTTATTCTACCCACATATTCCACACGTAATTCCAGGTACGTAAGTACAAATTTTGAGCTTCAGTTCAGTTCAGTTCAATGTATTTATTAATCAATTACCTTTAGTTTTAGTTTCGCTTTACTATCATACAGATGTTTAAATTTGAAAAATGCCAAAACGAAAGCTACAATCGTTATCATTACGTGAAAAACTGAATTTAATATCCTTTTATGAAAGTGTGAAGATACGCTGAATGCTGCTGTTTGTGCTGAATTTTAATTAATGAATAAAAATTATATATTAAATTAATTTTATTTAATGATTGCACCTGTATTACTGAAATAACCTGTATTCTCACCTCTATTAATGGAACCCTCTGTAAATGAGACAGATATTTATTTGTACCTGTATATCTGAGACACTGGGTAAGTGGAATACCTCTATAAGTGAAACGATATTGCAGGACCCTTGAAGTCTCACTTAACCAGGTTTCACTGTATTTATAAACTCATTTCTAAGTATCCCAGAGAGTACAGTGCTCTTATCAATGTTAAAGTACTTATTTTCTATTTCGTTTCTCGTGCTCTTGTCTGTCCCCCAGCCACTGTATTTACAATTACACATTTGATACATGAATCTGTCCCTTATACAGGGTGTGTACGGTCGCGAGCGCGAGCGCGAACGTCGCTCGGCGGACCCGCGCGAGCGCGTGCGCAAGGAGAGCGAGCCCAGCCCCGCCGGCATCGTGCTGTCGCCGCAACGCAGGTATGGAGGGATTTACTGCTGATGTCTCTTCCGAGGAGCGCCACAACGCTGTTCTAGGCTTCCCTCCAGACACAGTCGTGTAGCTGGCTCTGTCTAAGGTCGTCGGTCAATCGGGCGGTAGGACGATACGCTTGCCTATTCGTGGTCTTCACTAGATAAATCTTAGTGTCAATAGACAATGGTTTTTACCAGCTCACTACTACACAAGCTTCCCTTTTTCCATTAGAGCATTTCTGACCATCCGTAGCATTGAGCGGCTTTGCGATGTGGCAAGCAGTGTAAGGCCTGTTCAGTCACAAGAGAAAATGTGGCTCTCAAAACCCACAGCCGCTGCAACAACAATCTGTCAATATGCAGTGGCCAATGATGATGGAATGATGACCATCAGTAATAACATGACCTTATTCCAGGTCGTTCACGTCAGGCTGCGGGGCTCCGGGCGTGCCGGCGCCGCCACCGCACGTGGCGCGCACCCGCCCCGAGTCGCCGCTGCCCGCGCCCAAGCACGACCAGCAAGGTATGTGCCACCCTGTATACATACCTGATCCCTCTTAGAAGTATCTTTGTGGTTGTAGTCAATATTTACGAATAGTGTTTTATGTTAGATTTCATTGGTATCATTTTGATGCAGCTTTTGAATCTGCTATATTAAAAGTTGGTTATTATAGCCGCAGGTATGCAGTATACACCATTAGATATCATTAGAATAGATTGTGAAATAGAAACGCCTTCCTTTGGATTGAATTTTGGTGGTTTCGTGAACCTCATCGTATACCATTTACGTATCTTAAGTATATTTAAATTCGATATGTCATGGCCAGGACACAAATATTGAAAAGCGCAATGCTTTTGAATATTAGTTTGAAATAAACAGACGGCCTATAGTAAAACAACAGTTACAGGTGACGTATACGTTTGAAGACCTAACGTGCGTTGTATAAAACTGCTGACAAATTTTAGTAATTTTATTGTAAATCAAAAGTCAATCAAAGTACTCATATAATAATATCTTATAAGTCTGAGGGCGTCTTGCACAACAAAGTTAAATAAAATTAAATCTATGACCTCTTGCTCTGACATTATACTGTCAGAGCAAGAGACAAACTATTTAATTTTATTTAACTTTGTTGTGCAAGACGCCCTGAGTTATTTATTTATCTACGCACTACGCTGATTGAATAATCCTCTTAGGAAGGTGAAAAACTCTAGACCAGATTTAGTATTTGCTACCAGCAAGCCAGGAAGAAGCGCTTACTATTTATGATCTAGACTTCACCGCCTTCAGTTAATGATACATAGATATTATTTATTTGTAAACAATAGCTCACAATCACACTAAAATCGGTTTTGCTCTAGACAATCTTTTACGAATAATTGACAATTTCCCCCACAACTTTATACCCCACTCCCTTCATATCACGGCGCGTAACTAACCGTGCAACACATTCAACAGCGGCGCGCCGCATCGGCTCGGGCCGCATCATGGTGCGCGACGTGGTGACCGCCGCGCCCTGGGAGCGCACCGAGCCCGAGCCCTACCGCCCGCCGCGAACCGAGGCCCGTAGTGACACGCGTAGCGACACGCGCGGCAACACCGACAAGTGAGTACACACACACACACACACACACACACACACACACATGTAGCGGGGAGCGCACCGAGCCCGAGCCCTACCGCCCGCCGCGCGCTGAGGCCCGTAGTGATACGCGTAGCGACACGCGCGGCAACACCGACAAGTGAGTATACACACACATACACACATGTAGCGGGGAGCGCGCCGAGCCCGAGCCCTACCGCCCGCCGCGCGCTGAGGCCCGTAGTGATACGCGTAGCGACACGCGTGGCAACACCGACAAGTGAGTATACACACACACACACACATGTAGCGGGGAGCGCGCCGAGCCCGAGCCCTACCGCCCGCCGCGCGCTGAGGCCCGTAGTGATACGCGTAGCGACACGCGTGGCAATACTGACAAGTGAGTACACACACACACACACACACACACATGTAGCGGGGAGCGCACCGAGCCCGAGCCCTACCGCCCGCCGCGAACCGAGGCCCGTAGCGATACGCGTAGCGACACGCGTGGCAATACTGACAAGTGAGTACACACACACACACACACACACACACACACACACACATGTAGCGGGGAGCGCACCGAGCCCGAGCCCTACCGCCCGCCGCGAACCGAGGCCCGTAGCGATACGCGTAGCGACACGCGCGGCAACACCGACAAGTGAGTACACACACACACACACACACATACAGGTTGTTGTAAGAAGGGGTATACTAAGCCGAAACCTAAATGTGCAGCATGATATATCTAAGCCTGGAAATGAAATTAGAATGTCAGGGCTCATTCAGTCATTCATTTTACAAAGTAGGTATAAAAACAACGTAATTTCACTAATACACTTTAGGTCCCCTTTTAAGTGCTGGGTTATCCCCAATAGTGCAAGATGCCCGCCGGTTTTTTCTTCATTCATGAGGCAATTTTCAAGTGAATGTATAAGTGACCATTGTTTGTTTCCCTTAGGTTCGAGCGGCGCTCGTTTGGGCGCGACTCCTACTCCTCTGACATCAAGAGGGAACGGGAGGAACGGTTCAACAACGAGAAGGGAGGCCGCGACCGGTACGTTACATTGTCAACTTTGTGGTTATAGTGTTAGAAGCTGTATTGGTGTGGCATTTGTAACAATAAGAATTCAAGTTGTTTATTCATTGTTAACATCACTGAATACAGTATTGAACAAATGTAGTAATTGAAATGACACTCACTATGCAATATTCTTCATTATCAGACCGTAATCATCCACTGGCTATCCCGAGGAGTGCCACATGACTCTTTCCTCTGCCTTTCTCATCCATCCACTACCGGTTGCTTGTACTGTAATCGGCTAGAAAACTATTATTATAACTTTCTTATATTACTATTTTTTTCTAAAATATTATTCTGTTTTGCAGAGAGGACAACCGTAGATCTGGCAGTGGTCGCTTCAATCAACGACGATTTGATAAGGAAGATGAACCCGAATGGTAAGTAACTTCAATCCGCATATAAGTTCGAAAGCAAAATTCAAATTCAAATTTTTAACCGACTTTATTTATTTTGGGCTATTCATCCCAGGAGATCGATATGAATAGATCTCGTTTTAAAATGAATTGCTACTTTAATGTTTTAAAAAAACCGGCCAAGTGCGAGTCGGGCTCGCGCACAAAGGGTTCCGTAGCAGCAAATATAATATTACAGTTAAATCAACCTATCTCAAAAACTATAAGAGATACTTTGATCAAACCAAAAATCGTTGAAAGAGTTAATTAGCATGCATCACCTCTATTTTTTTTAGAATTTTATACCCCGTAGTTATAAAAATAGAGGGGGGGGGACATACTTTTTACGACTTTGAGAGCTGATATCTCAAAAACCGTTCACTTTAAGAAAAATGTTTTTTAGAAAACTTTATATCATTTTAAAAGACCTTTCCATTGATACCCCACACGGGTATGTACATCGAAAAAAAAAATTTCATCCCTCAGTTACATGTATGGGGGGCCCCACCCCCAATTCTTTTTTTTACTATTTAGTGTCATATTTTTGTAGCGGTTCATACAACACATATTCCCATCAAATTTCATCACTGTAGTACTTATAGTTTCCGAGTAAATCGGCTGTGACAGACGGACAGACGGACAGACGGACAGACGGACATGACGAAACTATAAGGGTTCCGTTTTTGCCATTTTGGCTACGGAACCCTAAAAAGCGACACTAGAAAAGGATGCAGATTTGCAGAACCTGTATTAGCTTATCGTTTCTCTCTTAGGCTTAATGTAAATAAACGTCTCTTTTTCTCAATCTGTCATATGTCGTGTCTGTCCCCCTGTGGATAAAATACTCAAATGGACAATAATGTTGCAGGTTTAGCGGCGGGCCGACGTCGCAACACGATACGATCGAGCTGCGCGGCTTCGACGAGACCAGAGACAAGCGCAACGGCACCGGGAACAACACTAAAGAGGACGTGAGTATCATGTTACATGTCATGTTGCGCGGCGCACATTAAGCAAGAATACTAAAGAGAGCATGAGTATCTATTCCGGCTCTCTCGAAAGGAACCGTTGTTTATATCCCCAAGGTCTAAACTTCCTTCCTAAGCTTGGACCATTTCCCACTACGCTGGTCCACTGCTGCGGGTTGGTGGGTTCACATATCTAGATGTGCTAAATCTAGATATGCAGGTTTCCTTATGATGTTTTTCCTTCACTGTAAGAGTGATGGTAAATTGTACTTAAGTTAAAAGACAAGAGTTGGTACATGTCAGCGCCGGGATTCGAACCCGCATCTCTGGCGTGAGAAGCGGGCGCTTACCCGACTGAGCTGCCACCGCTCTGCCACTCCGAGCATGAGTATATCGCGGGGATGAATGTTCCAATGCAGATTGCTCGGCAGACATTATTACCGGACTATCTACGTAAACATGGTGTGACAAGACCAAGGTTATACAATAGGTACACTTTTGAATGTCTCAGCCATCTATTGTATAAGTACCACAATCTATTAATACTATACCTAGCTGTTTCTAAATATCTGTACCATCAATTCCGGGCACTAACCTCTACTAACTCTTACAGAAGTGGAACAACAACCGGTCGGAGACCAAGTCGCCGCCGCCGCGCCGCGCGCCCTCGCCCGCGCCCCCCAAGGACGACTCCACTGACACCAGCACTGTTAGCAACGTGAGTTTTACATATATGTATATAATATTATGCTTACGACCGAAAGGGTAGTCACACCCGCTTTTCGCTGTACTTTTGTGATAGGTCGCGAACCGTATCGCCGTTTTTTAATATAGTGCACATAGGGTACACTCCAGAATATTGTTTTGTTATAATCTTTATTTATTAAAGAGACTACACACTGACCATTCCAGTCTCATCTTTCTAGACTAGAATCTACATGTGCTGGTTTCCTCACGATATTTGCCTTCACCGTGAGAGCGATGGTATACATTGTATTTAAATTCCAAAGAATTAATAGATACATGTCAGCACCGTGATTCGAATCAGCATTTCCGGCGCTTACCCGACTGAGCTACCACCGCTCTTTTTTCATTTATTGTCCAATACAGCATGTATTATAAGGCTATGATTAACTTTGTCTTTTTCCTCTCCAGGATAAGGACTCTGGCGTGGAGTCGAAGGGCTCGGAGGGCGCGGCGGGCGCGGAGGCCGCGGACTTCAACCTCGACGACTTCCTCAAGTTCGACTCCATCCCGGACGTGCTCACTGTGAGTATAGCGAAGGTTTTGTCCATTAACTATGTACAGTTTCGTGGGAAAAACGTTAGTTGGATGTGATGTTCTGTGGACTGAAAGCTCATGAATCTATTTACTTTTGATGAACAGTTTTAAAGAGGGCGTATTATTATAAGGGGGGCTTTGAATAGAATGCGCCTAAACAAGCATGTCACGTGAATTTCTTGGCCCCATGAGTGCGGCCAATCATAACGCAAAACCATTACGGCCGGCTCCATTACTTTCCTTCCCCCTACTTTCAGTTCAGCACTTCTCAAGTTTCATTCCTCATAACTTTTGAGGTCGTTTTTAGGGTTCCGTAGCCAAAATGGCAAAAACGGAACCCTTATAGTTTCGTCATGTCCGTCTGTCCGTCTGTCCGTCTGTCCGTCTGTCACAGCCGATTTACTCGGAAACTATAAGTACTACAGTGATGAAATTTGATGGGAATATGTGTTGTATGAACCGCTACAAAAATATGACACTAAATAGTAAAAAAAAGAATTGGGGGTGGGGCCCCCCATACATGTAACTGAGGGATGAAATTTTTTTTTTCGATGTACATACCCGTGTGGGGTATCAATGGAAAGGTCTTTTAAAATGATATAAAGTTTTCTAAAAAACATTTTTCTTAAAGTGAACGGTTTTTGAGATATCAGCTCTCAAAGTCGTAAAAAGTATGTCCCCCCCCCTCTATTTTTATAACTACGGGGTATAAAATTCTAAAAAAAATAGAGGTGATGCATGCTAATTAACTCTTTCAACGATTTTTGGTTTGATCAAAGTATCTCTTATAGTTTTTGAGATAGGTTGATTTAACTGTAATTTTGGTTAAGTTATATTTGCTGCTACGGAACCCTTTGTGCGCGAGCCCGACTCGCACTTGGCCGGTTTTTTGCACCATGTATTTTAAATTTCGTCTTCTTCGCCGTTAAACCCAAAACGCTTATCACCCATCAATTGCAAGCCAGTCACCGGCTTTTCCCTCTACAACCTATACTAACTTGGTGTTCCAATCCGCAGAACGGCGGCAGCGAGACGGAGGGCAGCCGCTTCAGCCGCTGGTTCCGGCGCGAGAGCCCCACGCACGACAACCGACACTACGAGAGACTGCTCAACAACATGGTCAATGGTTAGTAGGAATTATGTTACTAGGTACTGTAGGTACACTGGAAGTCATGTGTGGCGTGGGAATTTCGGGATGAAAAAGTTGCCTATCTATGGGTGGTTAGCTTACTAAAATGTACTTGGTTTTGTGGAAATGTACTTGGTTTTGTGGGATGTATTAGGTTAAGCTTATTTGTGAAATTTATTTATTATATTTATTCATTTATTCATTCATTCATTTACTACCTGCCAAATTCAATAAAAATGTATACAGCTGATTTCCTATGTGAGAGGAACAAACAAACTTTCACGTTTATATAATGTTATTGAGGATGATAAGAGATGATTCGCAGCGCGTCATCGCCGCTATAGTCGCATGGCGGTCGAGCGGCATGGCGCTCCAATGACGTCGCGCGTTTTAGACATATTCCATTCCGCACCCTTTTGGGTTTCTAAATAGTGTCGTCCATTACGTGTATCCTAATAAACAAGATGCACTGCTTTGTATCGCCTAACTCTTTTTGTAGTTGAAGACGATGTTGTATATGATACCTTTGAAGTTTCTACAAGCTAAAACCAACACCAACACTCCACAGATCTCGACTCGTCGGACACTTCCCTCAACAATCCGGCGGCGGGCTCGCAGCAGCAGTTCGCGCCCATCTCCCCCGCGCGCCCCGCGCCGCCGCCCTCGCTGCTCGAGCTGCTGCGCCGCGCCAACGTGGACGACCACCGTATGTACACCTGCCGCTACATGGGCTCGTTATCGCGATTCCCCATAAATACGGCGCTGTGAGTTTGTCGCCATCAATAATGAACCCATGTTGCGGCCGTCCTTGGGTTTCTGTACAGGACACTACTGTGTAACCTGCACAGAACTCTGAGAAGGGGTCAAATTTCTTTGCAGCCTATATCATGATACAAGAACTAAATAGTGAAATAATTATGTTCCATTTATGAGCGAACAAGCTGTTGCTCCCTAGCTTTTTCATTGAAGTATTCGCATCTTTTCATAATGACTTACCTTTTAAACTTTCTATAGATTTCCACAAATTATGCACCTATCCTCTAACATCCTCTGACCAACTACTGGACATAGGTCTCTTCACGCGACACACGTTTCACAAACACTAACAGCCCATCCATACTCCACAGAGATGAACGTAGCAGCAGCGGCAGCCAACGCCGGCGGAGGCAAGATCCATTCGCTGGAGGAATTAGAGGCGCGCCTCAGACCGCAGCCCGCGCCGCTGCCCGACCACGACCTCACCGCGTTCAAGAGACTCGTGAGTAACAACAAATACCTAGCATGGGCCGCAGGATGCGCAAGACAAGACGTGAAAATAGTTTTTTCTAGCGTTCGCTGTCGAGGACAGGCGATGCGGGAGAGCGGAAGATTTTTGTGATGCGTTGCGTTTGTCTTGCGTTCCGTGCCAAATAAAGTTTAGCTTTCTTTATATCACCTATTTACCTATACTAGAAAAAAAAGTTTTACCTAGAACCACAAATAAATAAATAAACAGTCTTTCAAAGGTAATCCTCGAATTTGTCATAAGAATCTTTAGATTTGAAAATATAATTTTTTCTCCCTAGTTGGCGCAAGTATCGGGCGGACACGCGGTCCCGGCTGAGCACCGCCCGCAACCGCCGCCGCCGCCGCAGCCGCAGCCGCAACCCATGAGTCTACTGCAGGTAATATTATATACATTGCTATAAGATTTCCCTAAACTGCACAAACTTGCCTAGTGAATTCTGACTAGGTTTATGTGTGAATCGCTATTATTTACATCATCGGCATAACCCTTGAATCATCTGCCTTGCTCACCCAGCTACTACCGACTACCTGTCTATAATTAACCGGTTGAACCCCGTGAAATAGGCCACATTTAAAATCTATTGTGTCTCGTGCGTTATCGCTCGATATCGCGCTTTCCGGAGCTTACAGGTTTAGAATAATGTTGTGTGTTTGTCAGATGCTAAACAAGAGCATGGAGCAGCAGAAGGCGCCGCCGCCGCCGCACATCCCGCAGGAGCTGGTGTACAAGCTGCTGCAGGTGCAACAGGTACACACATCACGATCAACTTATAACACCCCACTTTTTATGCCGGGGGTAAAAAAACACGTTGGCCCACCCCCCTGCTACAGTCTTACTATGAACTATAAACTTTTATTTACTATGTATAAACTTTTTTTATGAATAAGGGGGTTAATTTGTAAACGCTCAGACAATGACCATTGAATTGTTCTTGGGTTGTACTATGACTAATCTAGCTGCCTGATCCTTACAATAAATATTTTCATAAATAAACCCATGTAAGAAGACCTATATAGCAGACCTAAATCTGCAAAAAAAATACCTTTACACTATTTAACCTCCTCCATCCCGCACCTCCTATCAGAACTCCTACAAGAACATAATGACATTTGCAGCGCCAACAACAGCCGCCAGAGATGCCCGCCGGCATGGGGGGCGCGGGGGCGGCCATGGGGGGCGCGGGGGGCAACATGCCCCCCCCGGTGGATAGGGAGCTGCTTCAGCGTCCGGAGGCACAGGCTATTATACACGGTTGGTACACCAGACGATATGTATACTATAATAGTTGTATTTATTTGGGGATTTCTCAGACACTGCAAACCAACCGCAAATACAAAAAGTCAAAGTCAAATGTGTTTATTCATCGTATAAATATAAAGTTTTCTGATGAACGTAAATTTTTACAAACTACTCTCCGTTCGATAATATTTCTACAAAGCCTGTAATATAGGTGTCGGACAGCTGATTTTTATGTAAATATAGGACAACCAGATATCCAATACACGAATGTTTGACTTGGGCGAGATTCAAACTAACGAATCCAGACTCCGAAACAAGGCTTACTTACTACCTGCTCCTCCAAGAGGACGAAGAATGTAACTTTAAATTGCTAGATACTTGCTTTTTAGTACACCCTTTCGCAACTGCTACTGATAATAATTCCACTCCTTCCTTACCCCAGGTCTGAAGGCAGGCGAGATCACAGTGACGCACCTGATGCAGCAGCTCGGCAACCCGGGGCTGCAGTCCCGCCACCGCGACCTGCTGCTGTCCATCCTGCGCCTGCACCAGCACCGACAGGTATACCACCAGCTCTGATGCAGCAGCTACAATCCGGGGCTAATAATGTCCTCCTAGCCGAATTTCGACCACGGCGGTCAATCCAAATTGAGATCAGCCATCTACGCAGGAGTAGATTATAGTGCCCAAGTGTGTGCGCAGTACACAGGAGCACTCTCTGTTCCATCACTCTCATAGCCCAATGGGACGGATTGACCGACACGACTGGAGAGAGCTAGGCGCAGGACCGACTGCTTTACATGCCCATCCGACAGCATGGATCGTTTCACTGTTTCGGACAACAGGTGATCAGCCTTCTATGTCCTAACCAAACTTAGAACCACAATTTTGAAACACAAATTGATGGTCCCACACGGGAATCGAACCCGGGACCTCTGGGTCATGAAGCGAAGCTTCTACCACTAGACCACAGAGGCAGGCAAGCCGGGGCTGCAGAGCACCTGCAGCTGTCCATTCTGCAGTCTGCACCAGCACCGACAGGTATACCACCAGCTCTGATGCAGCAGCAACAACCCAAGGATTGCGTCGAAACAACAGAGTGGATGGGTATTGTTTGGCGAAACTGAAATCCTTTCATTGCGACGATAAGTAGCGCAGCCGTAATACCTTTAGCTCTACTCATACAGCGACACCAGAAAATAATTACTAATATAAGTATATTACTAATACCCTTCTCTCTCCACAGCAAATGGGCGGGTCCCCGCTGCCGGCGCCGCCCGCGCACCTCGTGGTGCCGCCGCACCACCAGCCGCTCCGCCTGTCGCCGCTGCCGCATCCAGGTGTGTACCAGCTGTTGTTACTAGTGTATGTTTGTGTGAGAAGTGAGGATGGTACTAAATTGTAACTTATAAATATCAAGGTCATAAATAAACATACTAATCTATAAATTATAATTATAAAATAAAAAGTATTTGGATTGTGTTATTTTTAGTTTGATATTTGGAACGATTCTGAAGAGTAGATTAAATTTTATCACTGTAAAAACTTTTTTTTCTTACTAGAAAATCGAATTATTTGAGAGCACTTAATATGAGCGTTTTACCTACCAATAAAACGCTTATTAATTTACTTACCTTGTTCGAAGCTTATAGCTATTGAGATAGGTGCCATGTTTCCCGCCTAAATAGTGCCGTCTCTTTCTTCCCTATAGCGCTGTCTCTTTCGCTTGTCGTCATTCTACTACCGCAGGTGGGGCGATGACGTGGTCGGAAGTCGCCCCACATTTGCTCATCATTGAGTCGAAATTTACCAGGCAGAGATTATCCTATAAGCTTCGAACAAGGTAAGTAAATTAATAAGCGTTTTATTGGTAGGTAAAACGCTCATATTAATTTGACTTGACCGTTGTTCGAAGCTTATAGCTATTGAGACGTGTTTGTTATCGCCTGGTAGTAGAATGCAACTGGACGCCAATGTGAATATGTGTGTGCGTAAAATAATGAACTCAAAATAAAAGATTCAAGTATGAAAAAAAAATAAAGTAGTATATTATTTTAACCAATAACTATAAAAACAGTTTGATAAGGGAAATCACCTACTTATATAAACAAAAAATCATTAAAATTATTTAATCAATTGAATCAAAAGTACTAGCTATATTATTTACTCTCGAAACAGGCATTACTTCGCGCCTGTAAAAGTTTTTAAAAGTGTTTGCACTACGCCAGTTTCCTCTGGATAAAATCTCTTCAAGAGGATAATTATTGAGCCAGTTATTCGACGCTACAGCAGAGCGTACACTCCCAGGTGTTGCTTTAATACCTGCTGCTACTAATAATGATTTAACCCAGCCGGCGATGATAGCGCGAGACGCTGGTTTAGCTTTACCTCTAAATGACATAAACAATTGATTACAATTTGCCTGTTTCCGGCGATCAGCTAATAATAGAATCAATTGATTAATCCAAAAGATTGAATTGAGATTTCTACAAGATTGATTAGGTATGAGTTTCCAACCCGATTGCCTATACTCTGAAGTATCCGTTTTCGATCCCCAGATAGGCCAAAAAATTATACAATCATCTGATCTTATACAATGCTTGTCATCACATGAAAGGAGGGTCAGATCATGAATCCTTCTTCCTGAACTTAAAAGTAACAACATAGCGGTGTGCCGAGAAACTTGAAACACATTAGACAAATCAACAGAGTAATTTTGTAAATACAATGATAATTGATCAACATTCCAGACCGGTGGTTTATGAACCTTTGGCTTTTTAAGGGCAATTGATTTCATTACATGTTTGACTAAAGCATGTGACGACAATTTGCCAGACATATTAACATTACAAAGTGTGCAAACCACTGATTTATGTACAAGAATAGTGTTATATGATAATGCATGGATTAAATGTAAATCAGCTAAAAACTTGGCTAACTCACTACCATCAGGACAAGTCGGACTACAATCATTAGTTTGGCACCACTGAACCCATCTATTCCAAGCAACGTTGTAGGTTTTACGTGTAGACGGGCGCCAGGAGGATTCTAGCAACTGTACCTGGTCATTATTCCAGCTATTCAGTTCCTTTGCCCACCCCCACACTTCCACACTTCTAGCTCCATCTCTTGGACATTGGGGGGCGGTAGACCTGTCGATAGGTCCACTAGTACTTTGTCTAGGTTCCATAATGTGTAAGGGGGAGCTAACGCTCGAGGTCGGAGATCTGCTCTCCAAAATACCTTCTCCCACCTGGGAACTACCAGCAGGAACGTCCCTGTCGCCTGATTGAGATGAGCCAGCACTCTGGGTATGAGGAATGGCGGTGGGAATACCCAAGCCAACTGGTAATTCCAAGGTTGAGAGAAGGCGTCGTGGAATACTGCCTGGTGATCTTTCAAATCCAGGGTTACGTAATTGGACACAACATGAGCCCTTTCTGATGCAAAGAGGTCTATGACAGGGATTCCCCATTTCATGAACACTTTTTCCGTGCACGTTGGTTTCAAGTGCCACTCTGGTGGCCGACGTAATCGCGACAGATGGTCTGCGTGAGCATTGTATTTTCCCGGTAAGTGGAACAGATTTAGATGAATCTGATAAAAGTCTAGGAGTTCGAAGACTCGATAGGTCAAATCCAGTAGGGCGGATGACTTGGTTCCACCTTCGTTCCGGAGATAGGCGATAACTGTTTTGTTGTCGCACTGAACCATCACTGTGGATTGACGCAGGAGCAGACAATGACCTTCTAATACCTTTAGAATTGCCAGCATTTCCTTCTGATTGCAGTGCAATGGACGCTCTGCGTCGTTCCACGATCCCGACAATACCAGGTTGTCTAATTGAGCCCCCCAGGCCAAATCCGATGCATCGGTGGTTAGAAAATGACTCGGTGGAGCATAATGAATTAGGGAAGACTCGCAGCAATGTATTAGCCACCATTCTAGGTCTTTCCTGGCACAATCGGGTATTCGGTGACAAGTCGTGATGTTGGTTTTGGTCAGAGAATTTTGCAGATTGAGAAGAGCACGATAATGCAGGCGGCCCTTGGGGACGGCAAAACTGGCGAAATTGAGGAGACCCACTAAACTCTGAAGCTCTTTGAGGGTTGTTTTCCCAGTTGCCAACTTTTGATTTATTTTGTGAGTTAGTGTGGCTACTTTGTCCTCGGGTAGCCTCTTTTCGTTTCTCCAAGGGTCCCAATCTATGCCTAGATACGTAAGGCTTCTCTGTGGAGTTAACAGAGACTTTTGATAATTCACCATCCATCCCAAGGACTCTAGGACTTCTAATGTCTGACTGATATGGTTCTGGAGAACGCAGAACTCTTGGTTCGCCAGCAAATAATCGTCCAAGAATACCACGACTCTGATTCCTTGTTGGCGTAGGTACTGTGCCACCCAATTCGTAAGAGCAGCGAAGGTTTTGGGGGCTGTGCTTAGACCAAACGGTAAGCAAGTCATTTGGAGAAGTTCGTTCTTGTATATCATGCGTAAAAAGCGTCTGTGGCTCTGAGAAATTTTTAAATGAAAATATGCCTGCGACAAATCTATTTTGCAAAGCCAGTCTTTGTGCTGCACAAAATTGGGTATCCGATAAATGTTCAAGAGGCTGAACTTCTCCGTCATGACAAATTGATTTAGTGCTTAAAATTGAAAATGGGTCTTGCAGAGCCGTCGTTCTTGGGTACCAAAAACATTGTGGACAGAAAGCTTGGGGAAGGCTGGGCCACCTCTAGTACCTCCTGGTCTTTCATTTGATTTATGACTACAGTCATGTTTTCTGATTCCGGGATTTGATATCGACTTGTGGCAGTGTCCGGATAAATTAGAGGCGGTTTTTGTACAAAGGGTATGCGATACCCTTGAATTATGTTCAGAAGGAAGCTCGGTGCTCCTTTGGTTTGCCACTGTTGGTAAAAATCGCCTAGTCGACCCGCTCTGAAGCGGTTCGAGTCAATATCTTCGCCTTTTATTATTTCCTCTATAGCCAGATGAGGATGGGCGCTTCTGACCACCGCGGTTTGGCTGGCGTTGCTCTTGAGACCTTTGTCCAGTTCGAGGGTTCTGCCCTCGAAAGTTGTTACCTTGTCCATTTCCACAATAATGATTACGCCCTTGCGGAGGGTATGAGTAATTCTGAACACCCTGCGAGGGTGCATTGTGTGTGCCTGAGGCATGTGCATTACTTACATTTGCACAAGGTCGGCAATTTGTACCCTGCGAGGGTAAAGAGTGCTGTACCTTCCCCTGCGAGGGGCAGCTGTTATATGCCCTACTAGGTCCCGCCTGCGGGGCGGGGCCGCTGGCATTTCTTTTTTGTAATGGCCAGAAACACCTCCTGACACCTCCAGCTTTTTCTACAGCAGCGGCAAATGCGTCAGCATTGAACAGGTTTCGACAAGATGGTGGAATTTTTTAAACGTAAGTTTTTCTTGGAGGTCATGCACTTGTTGGGTTAGTTTGTCTATTCTACGGTCACTGCGAGTCACTCGTTTGCCCCCCCTTTTCTTTTGACGGCGCCTGTGACGACGCCTTTTCTTATTTTTATGGTCAGAGGAAGAATCCGAACTAGAAGAGCTACTACTACTAGAGCTCGAGCTAGTTGAGGAGCGGCGCACGCGTTTGCGACGCTGCGGTGACCCTGAGGGCGTGCGTGGACGTCGACTATCTTGGGGCTGCGCGCGCGGGCGTGGCGAACGCTCGGGTGGCCCTGTGTCTGATACTAGCTCTTCATTACCCATTGCTCCCTAATAGAACAAAATAAAAAGAAATGGGCAAAATATGTAGGTAAAATATAAAAAGTCGAACGGAAAAACCGTTAAAAAGAAGTCAGTTATAAATATTGGACACTCACCTGATCTTACGCCCTTCAGGTAGGCGTAAGCAAAAGCACAATTTATCAAAAATTACAAAAAATTATGCAGAAAATCAGAAAACACCGTTAATTTTTTAAAAATTATTTCGTATTTTACGGACGGACTATGTTGAACGACCGTTCACGGCGGGGAACAAGACGCCAATGATGAGCAAATGTGGGGCGACTTCCGACCACGTCATCGCCCCACCTGCGGTAGTCAGGCGCGGATCCAGACCTCAAAATAGGTGATGGGCAAGTCAAAAACCCGACCAATAATTTTCATTTAATTTCATCATTTATGTACGGTGGCCTGCGCCTAAAAGTATACAGGCGGAGTTTTTAAAATAGCGATCTCAAGCTCACATGCTGCTCAAGCACATCCACATTAACACCACTGCTACACATATCACACACAACACGTCCCCGGATTTATAACAGATGTAGCTGGTCCCTTCATCATCAGGGATCGCATCTACTACTACTACTACTACTACATCCGTGAATTTTTTCATATTTTTTGGATTAACCATTTAGCCAACAGGGGGGGTGGGGGGATCCATTTAGGTCTAAAAATTAGCACTTCAAAGCTTAATATTTCGTAAACCAATCACTGAATCAAAAAAATGGTTTGAGCTTACTTTGTCGGGGCCATAAATTTGTATAGGTATTTATGCGGAATATCAGCTTGATATATTTATCCGTGTCTGAGAAAAACGGTGGTAGTGACAGACAGACAGACGGACAACAAAGTGATCCTATAAGGTTGCCTTTTTTCCTTTTGAGGTACGGAATCCTAAAAAAGGTGGTTTTGCGTCGCCTTGAGGTATTGATAGGATTGATAGGTAGCAGATTTTTGTGTATGTTGGTATTGATCATAACGCAATTTTTCCTTTTCAAAAGCCCTCTGGATCAATAAATAGTTATTTATTTATTAAATAAGGAACACCAGCAGTTAACACAACAGGCATAACAGTAAATTTTACATTTCAAGTCTGAAAAAACAGGTTATGAAATTTTTAACCGAAAAAAGTTTGTGCTAACGGCAAAACTTAATAAGTATACAGGTATACAACTATAGTCGTTTGCAATAGAATCCAACAATCGTGTAAACAAATATGGCGGACTGACATTGACAGCGTATTGTTTATGCCCATAGTGATGTCATAGTGTTCTAATTAGATTAAATATATAAGCCATAGACTATAAAATAAAACTGATTATACAGGGTGATTGGAAAGTCGATGTATTCCTTTAAATGAGTTGTAGTCGAAGGCATTTCCAGTCGATTGAACCCCATAATGCATTATCCGAAAATCAACCATTTCTGAGTTATTTAAGTTTTAAGTTTTTTTTAAAATTTTGCCAAAATTTATGTTTAAAAGCAAAATATTTCGAAAACCAACGATTTTTTAAATACTATTTTGATTGTTTTGCATTGATGACACCTTAGTCAACTAATCATAATCATTAATTGCGTAATATTTAACTTAATTTAGACACAGTGCTTCAAAATAGATGAAACATTAAGAAAATTTTACGAAAGATGAAAATAAAAAAGCTAATTTAAAAAAGAATTTTATCTGACAATTTTTCAGGCACTACAGCTTAAAAACATAATCAATTTATAAGGTTTAAAATGACATATTCCAATCTAAAATCATTCTATCTTTGAACCTATCGTCATCAAAAAGTACTTTCGGCTAACCGTGTTATCGGACAAGCATTATTTCGGTGAAGCAACCTTGTAGTCGATCTGTGCCTTTGAGGGACCGCGCTATCGGAGAACAATAATTAGGAAACGGTTCGGAGCTCTAAAAAGTCCTGCTATAAGACATTTTACCTTAAAATTTTAACAAAATCTTGTTTGTTTCCCTACTGAGATTTGCCCGCCTATGCGGTTGTTTTGGCTATATCTTGGCCATACCTTAATCGATTTTGACCCGAGATACTAGGTTCCAGCATCGCTTTAGCGTCAACATGTGGTCAGGCATACTGAACGGAGAAATGATCGGGCCGTTCGAATTGCCGCCGAGGCTGAATGGAGAGACGTACAAATTGTTTCTCGAAAATGATCTTCCCTTATTATTGGAGGAAGTCAACCTCGCTTTTCGAAGACACATAGTTTTCCAAAATGACGGTGCACCATGCCACTACGCAGCACAAGTGCGTAATCATTTAAATGAAACGTATCCCAACAGGTGGATCGGACGAAACGGTCCAATCAGATGGCCTTCACGATCGCCTGACCTAAATCCGATTGATTTTTTTATTTGGGGTTATTACAAAGACATAGCTTACGCCCGAGAATCGGTAAATGAAGAGCAGCTAAGACAGCGAATTGGAGAGGCCGGAAATGTCGTTAGAGAAAACAGAGAAGCGTTTAGGCAACTTAAACAAAATTTCTTGCGTAGATGTAGGCTGTGTATTGATTTGGGAGGTCGCCATTTTGAAAATTTATTATGAGTGAATGTGTCAAATAATTATTTGAGTCTATTTACTTATTGTTAATAATACAATTATCGCATTAATCTTACAACTCACACTAAAACATTTTACTAAGAATTTTCATTCAAACATGCAACTAAAATAAAAAAAATAGTACCTAAATAATTTTATTTTCCCTTTAATTTGATACATTTTCTAACTTAATTAGTCCTTAGTAATGACCTAACAGGAATCTTTAAACTTTCTGAAACAATTTACTAATTAGGTATTTTCCACCCACGTACCTTTGAAGGCTGTTTTCTGGAAATAATACCCCATTAAGCAATAGTTTATTTTTATTTTTATGTAATTTTGGAACCTTGCGGAGTTTTTAAAATTAATAAGGGACCATGAGAATAACTATTTCAATTTTTAATTTCAAGTTGAAAATTCAGAGCAGTCTAGCTCGATGATATAATTTGAACTTTCGATATAAAAATAACTAACTTACATTACAGCTAGGAAGCTGAAACTTTTATGGTTAAAAGAACAACTTAAGAGGATGACACAAAAATAAAAAATTATTTAAATAAGTTATCCAAAAAAATAATAAAACATAATTGATCCACTGAGGTCGATTTTCGTAGAAAATTTGGAAAAAAAATCATAACTCCTAAACTACTAAAAATTGCTGAACATACATGGGGGTGATTTGGCTACACCTTGACCTAAGGAATCTAACATTTTCCTTTGGACGTCACTCTTTGGGCCACCCTGTATAAAAAAATGTTATTAAAACAAATTTAAATCTTCGTCTTCTTCATCATCACTATCAGAAGTGACACCGGTGACCGTAATTATAAATGGAACCACTGTGTCATCGCTTGCCGTGTCTAAAATGCCGTCGAGCTTTTTCATTTCTTCCTCTTCCTTTTTTCATTTCGGTTAATTATATTAAGCTCTTGAAAAAAAAAAATTGTATTCAAATACTATTAAATTAAAATAATTGATTGAATTAAAATTAAAACATAACTTCAGATTACGAACAACACTAACTTTTCAATGACTTATAGAGTTAGATGAGTAAAAAACAAAGATGACAGCTTGGCAAATACTTCGAAATTTTTACGTTGCAAATGTTTTAACAAATTTAACTTATAAATACAAGTTAAATCGTGTTGAAGATAATGTGAAAACAATGGTGCGTTCGTTGAAATCAGACTATGTTCATAATTGATCGTCAAATGTATGTGATTACGGAGTAATCGTGACAATTTGGTTTGTTTACATGATTGTTGGATTCTATTGCAAACGATATAGACTAAATTCTCATTTAATAGGGAATATGCATGTGTTTGTCTTTTTATTCGATAATTTTACATGACTTTATTATAGTTCAAAAAATTCAACGCCAAAAATAGTAAATTTAAGGTATTTTAAATAAAGTTAAAAAGAGGATGGGCGTTTTGGGACATATAATGTCCAGTCATACATCGTTGGATAGCTCTTTTCAAGTGCGCAAAAAATATTATGACGAAAAATCCGTATAATTTATTAATTTTGAAATATATTCGTCAGAAGCAAGTCTTTTTCAGTGACTTTGCACTCTCTCGATGACAGTTAGGGCGTAATACACGTAATATTAAAATGAGAGAAATTACTTTCAACTGGTTTTATTTACTGAGTTAAAAATTCGTGTCGTTTCTAAAGTTTGTATTTATTGCAGTTTTTTTCTACTTTTCAACAATTATTTACGTGCTCAAAAATAAATTATAATCAAAAATATTGATGGAGGCATAATTTTGTAATAACAAAGTTTATTATAAATAATATTTGAACTTTCTTTGAATCACATGCATATTCTCTATGTGGCTAATTTTATCTTTAAAGGCCGAATAGTTTTATGTTACCTACAGCTATTTCATTAAAAGTCTACTTATGAGCAATAAAAAAGTTACACTTTAAAATATGTCGACACCAATTTTTAATAAAACATTTCGAATTTGATCAAAATCTTAAAGTTTTTTATAATAATACAGTTTATTATAAAAACTATATGGCTTATTGGGGTCAAACTAGTCACGATGTACTTATACATAAGTAGTGACATTTGCTGTTAGCCGAAACTCACTCTTGGCATGACCGAAAATTTTATGGTTTTTGAATTCTTCACAACTATCCAGAGGGCTGCCGAGGTGGAAAAAAAATATTTAGCATAACCAGAAATCATCACCATCAGCATCATTACAAAAAACAACCATACGAAAATGATAAAATAACGAAATTATTATATTGAAATCCCGTGGTGTGATATGGCAAGGAATTTAGGTGATGGGCATGCCCATCTTGCCCATATGGGTGGATCCGCGCCTGGCGGTAGTAGAATGACGACAAGCGAAAGAGACAGCGCTATAGGGAAGAAAGAGACGGCACTATTTAGGCGGGAAACATGGCACCTATCTCAATAGCTATAAGCTTCGAACAACGGTCAAGTCAAATTAATTTAAAATTGTTTGCTTCGGAACGTATTGCGTCCTGTAGTATAGATAACTTATAAAATTATTGTAACTTCCGTTCCCGATCTGTATTCGCCAATACCGTGTGTACATAATTATGAACATCGTTTTTAATCCCGTGGACGCAGCATTCTGTGTGTCTCCCATAATGCCGACCAGCCCCAACACGCTGGGCGTGCACCACCCAGGTATGAGAAATGTGTAGAATTAGACTTAAAAAAAAAACAATTATTTTTCGTTAAAACGTTTTTGGAAGGCTGGTATTACGATAATCATTACATGATGCTACCCCTGTGGCACAGATTTGTAGCATAGCATCAAGGGAGCAAGGCCAAGTGGTAAATCTTCATCCTTATTAGTCAATATCCACCCACTGCTGGACACAGGCCTACTAAACAATACGGCTACACTCCTCGGCTTTCCTCAACCAGCCACTTATCTCACCAAAACTGTGCTCTTGCTTGAAGAAATATTAGTTAGCCCTACAAAACTTCGATACTTCCCTCTAGCAGGGATGGCCATCCAGCTACACGATACCAATAGCCGGGAGTCCAACTGACAACCTAACGCGATCTGATCACGTGAACCCAGGAATTTCACTTACTAAAGGCCCGCGAATGGATTGCTCTGTATCATTTGGAAGAAACCCGGCTATTAACATCCTGTAACGATGCACTAACCCCCCTCTCCCCCCGCAGGCGTCCCAGCTCGCATCCCCTCCCCCCGCGAGCTGGCGGCTCACACGCAGAGCATCATGCAGAGCGCGCTCATCAAGAAGAAGCTGGAGGAGCAGCGCGAGAACTACCGCCGCCGCCACGAGCCCAAGAACACGCCCATCTCGTTCACGCCCACTTCTGTGAGATATTGCCGTCTGACTCCTATTATTAATAAGCTAGATTTACAATAAGTGAACTGAGGCTGGCTGAGCTGGAAAATAGGAATAAGTTCAATCGAGAGAAATTAATACAGTAATTTCTGATACGCGAACTATAGCAATTTCTGATATAAAAAGCTATGCAATTTAGCACAAAAAATAATTAAAAAAAGATATAGGCATTTACGATATGTAGAGATAACAATTTAGCTTTGCAACAAAAACAAGTGACAACATAAAATCACTCTTTATTCTTTTGTGTCGTTATATTGTATATTCGCAAGTCTTGCACCTGTAACTAGTACTAAAGTGTCGATTTCCCTCGCAGGTGCTCCGTAAGATGACGGCGGAGAAGGAGCAGGACGCGCCGAGCCCCAAGCAACAGCAGCAGCAGCAGTGGAACCCCAACCCGCCCAAGATGCCGCAGGGCAGGCCCATCGTCAAGGTATGTGGGCTAGATGAGTTATATGTACAGGGTGTTGCAGAATGGGTATATGTATACTAACACCCCATTTCGGCATAGACGTCTAAGCATACCACTATTTCTTAGCGTGACGGTGACAAATATTAAAGCTGAAATTTATTATTGTGGTGAAAGCTCAGTGGCCATTACTGATTGCTCATGGTGCGCGGCGCCGTACGTATATTGGTCGGACGTCACTCTGGGGGAGGGATTTTATGGGCTATTAATTTAGTCGAGTGGCTAAAGACACCTTAAGTTACACTAGACACCACACTAGTTAGCCAGTGATTTAGTCACTAAATTACTATCCACTTGACTAAATTACTAGCCTAGTGCAAACAAAGCTTACATGCGCCGTGCGCGTAGCCGTAGGCATTAAAATGTGTGTGTTATTCCAGGGTAACCAAAGCGGCGCCGGCCCCATGGGCTACGCGCCGTCTCCGTCCGAGTACCAGCAGCACTACCTGAACCAGCAGCAGGTCAGTAGCACCCTGGATTTTATTATGTACATTTTGTCGCTACCGTGGTATGGTAAGCCGAAAGATATCTACTCGTTATACAAAAAAATCACGTGACAAAAAGAATAAGCAAATGTTCCAACGTATACAGTGAGCTGCATAAATAGCTATACACTTTTGTACCGTTTGTTAGTCGTAAACCTCGAAATCAAAAAATCCTATTAGCTTTTCACCTATTCGCATTTCGCAGCGATATCAAAATTTCTGAAAAGATTTTTATTCTTGTAGTATAATTTTTGATCGCTACTGACAATTGTCTGAAAAAATCATAGTAGATTTATTTTCCTGCCTGTTTTCACTGTAGTCGCTTTTCACCTTGATAGATATTTGTTTGTAATGCATTATTAGGTACATATCGTGATATTTCTTTTACACTACAACAATATGCAACCCAAATAAGATGCGACAAAAAATACTTACTTGCTATTCAAAATATATGCAGCTTAATAAATAAGCTATTGATAATATATACTACATCAAAATTTGCTACTGTTGTAAAAATCTGTTAAAAATATATGCTAGTAACAAAATATACTACCGATATTATACGCTACAACAAAAAACGCTATCACAGTGAAATGCGAATAGGTGAAAAGCTACAAGGATTTTTTGATTTCGAGGTACTTATACGACTAACAAATGTTTTGTACCTTGTCAATCTGAAAACGCCTATCCATCCATTGAAATATTGACGGATCGTCAGTTTGACAAGGTACAAAAGTGTATAACGACTTATGCAGCTGACGATGATGAACTCCTTCTGAACTACGCGTAGTTCAGAAGGAGTTCATCATCCCCTTTCGGCTTACTGTACCACCCGCTATATGTTCGAAAGTGGTATGCTTGCTATCATTAGGTGTGGTGTTCTGGTGGCGGATGGAGCTATCTTGGATGGGCGTAGATTCATGAAATTGCTATCATTAACATGGGTCAGGGTGGGATTCGTTTGAGTAGCCACGTCGTCATAATGAATGGTTAGACCTGGCAAATTGAACGACACTGATGACACGGGTATCAGGTTACTAACCTTACTGTATAACACAAAACAGTTAAAACTGTTTTTATAAGGTATTGACGTTATATTCTAGGGCCATCATAAAATAATTATACGCATTGCCATGTCAGTAAAGATACTAAAGATACGTCTGCAAAAGATCAATTTCGCTTACATCATTTTTGCTTTATTGTGATCGTGTGTGTCGTGTACATGTCAGTGAGTGCGTGGCGTGCGGCATGTTATAAACCCGTGTTGTGGTGTATTCCAGCAAATGGCCAACGCCATCCGTCCCTTCCCGCACCAACAGCGGCCGGGGGCGCAGTCGGTGAGTGAATACCTACATTCGGGGGATGTAAGTGTTGTGCATGTTTTACTGTCGTATTATTATATTATAGCGAGAGGGAAATACATTATAGATATTAATAATAATGTTATTGATAAGCGATAATCATTAATTTATATTTTTCTAGCGAAAGCGAGTAGCAAAATATAGCCAACAGAATAAATATGATGCTTGCGTTATTTTTTATTTATGATTCTCGAAAATTGCTAATGCGCCTGAAGTTGGGTCTTTTGGAATATGCAAGTTTTAGTGTGTAAACGTCGTCGATAACGGTCATTATTGCTGGCGGTGAATAATGGCTAGCCAGGCGCAATAGCAACTTGCGGGGCTTATATCTATGTACAGTCAGCTAAACATGTAATTGTATGAATGCCACCTTAGCGGAAACAGTTTAATCCTAAGACTCATGGGTGGAAGATAGATGATTCAAATTATATTTTACTAGCTGTTCCCGCGAGTTTCGCTTCGCCTTAAAAAGTTTTCCCGTGGGAAATCCGGTATAAAAAGTAGCCTATGTTCTTTCTCAGGGTCTAGACCATATGTATACCAAATTTCATTCCAATCCGTTCAGTAGTTTTGGCGTGAAAGAGTAACAGACAGACAGACAGACACAGGTACTTTCGCATTTATAATATTAATATACAGGGTGACTTTTTAGTCACTAACGAAATTTTTTCCATGAGTTAGGTATGTACAATAGAGTCGATTTCAATGAAAAAATTAGTAGGTAAATTTTTCATGATTTATTTTTTTTGTATCCCGAAATATTGGTAAAATATGGTCACTGAGTCACTGAGCAATAAATGTTAAAAGCGATAGGTTTCTCACGAAACAAACAAAGCCGAAATTAGACCTTATTGCCGCCATAAACCAATAAACTCTCGTTTAGCGTGAGAAAGGGGCGGAGCTTCATTTTGCAAAGGATGCCGCCGCTAATGGGTAATGCGTCATCGATCTGACGTCAGTCGCCTGCGCACCGCCGCGTCACACGTGTCTCTGTTTACTCAAAAACCCTTTTTCTTTCGACGCGCGCGCACCCCGGCCCCGGGCCGACTTGTGTTGTGTTTGTGTGTGTGTGCTAAATGTATTCTAACCAAGAGTAGGAGTAGGTATGTCGAAGAGTCCCAAAATCTCGCAGACCTCAGAAATAAGATAATTGTCGCTTTCGAGGAAGTGAAAAATTACATTGTGGTGTTAAATAAATTAAAATACAATGAGTTGAAAGTGTTGTGACGTGCCAGACTTTGTGTAGATGTGTAGAAGGGACTCCACTTCGAACAATTTGATACTTCATCATACAGTGATTGAGGAAGTGTGTGCTAATTACGGTGTTGCGGTAAGGTCCCCTTGGATTTGGATTTTTTATTGCAATTTGACGGTTCTAACTCTAACCCCTTGAAAGTATGGGGAAAATCATTGAGCAACTTATGAATTTATTTGAAACTAGCTGTTCCCGCGAGCTTGGCTTCGCCTTAAATAGTTTTCGTGTGGGAATTCCGCGATAAAAAGTAGCCTATGTTCTTTTTCAAGGACGAGACCATCTGTATACCAAATTTCATTCAAATCCGTTCAGTAGTTTTGGGCGTGAAAGAGTAAAAGACAGACAGACACAATTACTTTCGCTTAGTTAGGATTCGCGGGCAAGTGGGCGTGGCCAGACGCGCTACTCGCGCTACTCGCGCACGGTGACCATGAGTCTTGGTTTTCTGGAGAAAACTTTGTGTGCCAATATCTTATAATTTTAGTACTGAAAGGTACTGAAAGAAAATACACGTAAGTTATATTTTTAACCAAGGAATGTTATATTACAATTTCGTTACTGACTAAAAAGTCACCCTGTATATGTGTATATGTGCCCGCGAGCTTCGCTTCGCCTTAAAAAGATTTTCCCGTGGGAATTCCGGGATAAAAAGTAGCCAATGTTCTTTCTCAGGGTCAAGACCATATGTATGCCAAATTTCATTCAAATCCGTTCTGTACTTTTAGGATTAGGTAGAATTATAGGTATTATTCAGGTTACGTATAACCCGTCTCTGGATCTAAAATAAAGTGTTCGCGCTGGGTTGGCCTATGTATCTTGTTTGCTGACTGTAGGTACATATTTATAACATTTGCAGTGTTCCTTTAGTCTACATAAATATTACATTGTATCCTATGGGAGAAACTACTCTAGGAGCTACTTAATCAATCACTTTATGAAAGCTGGTAGAAAATTCTTTTAGCATTAAGTCCACCCTTTGTACACTTATTGATATATTTGTGCAATAAAGGATTAAATAAATAAATAAAGCTTGTATCTTGGAAATTAAATATTTTTATTTTTATTTATGATGTATTTTCTCATCTGGTGTAATTGTCCGCAGCAACTGAACAACCTGGCGCGCGGCGTGGTGGGCGGCGCCACGCTGCAGCAGCTGCTGCTGCAGTCGCACCAGCGGACGCTCAGCGGTACGTGCTATACAGGGTGTCCTGAATTACTAGTTGAAGATTTTAGTACAATATCTAGTGACCAACGCAGTGGCAGAGCTTGTCCCAATATTCCAATACGGGGTGTCCTCAATAACTAGCTAGAGGTTTTACTACAATATCTTGTGACCAATGCAGTGGCAGAGTTTGTCACAATATTCCAGGGAGAGAAAGGAGCACCAAGTAGAATTTTAGCGACTTTTTTATCGTTATCATCAGGCCGGAATCGTCCACTGCTGGACATAGGCCTCTCGCTAAGAGTGTCACAACACTCTGCTTTTTTCATCAAGCCACTATCGGCTAAATTTCTAAGGTCAGCGGATTTGAGGGTGCTCCAGCTACATTAACTTAATGCTCAATTTCATACCATCAAATGCTAGTTTCAGAACACCAAAAGAATAACAAAACAATAACACTATCACTCCCTACAGAGATGGGCGGCGTGGGCGGCGCGGGCGGCGGCGACAACCAGCTCGCACGCTGGTTCTCCCCAGAACTGCTGGCGCGCGCGTCCGCCGGCAAGCTGCCCTCGCTGCGCGTGCCCAACGCCCTCTCGCTTGAGGAGCTGGAGCGCGGACACCAGTCGCCCGCCGTGCGCAACTAGAAGTACACCAAGCAGGGGATAGATGGCGTGCAAGCGAGTTTTCGAAAGGACCGTTTTTGTTTTGTGCAAATTGATAAGTGAATGTGGGACATCCAACAACCATCAAGGTTGTTGTTTTTAGGAAGAGAAGAATTGAGGGAAGTAGTAATGTATTTGTCTTGGAGCTTAAGAGAAACACTCGGAACTGAACGTTAAATTCGTGTTGTTAGAAAAGAGTGTCGGTTGAGTGCGAAACTAAATTAACTAATTTATTATTGGCCATTGCCAGTGGCTGGTTGTATCCGCAGTTCTATCTGCTATGTCGTCGTGAATCATCACAAAAGTGCCACTGTAATAGATCTCACGTGCAAGTGGTTCAAATATGTAAAATACTCAACTCATCAAATTAATGTATCTCTAAATATACACGCATAGGTTTATCATCATGCCTTTTGGTCTGAAATTTATAAAAGCCTGTCAAATTAAATTTAATTCTAATCGTAGAAATATATTTTGACAGGCAGAAAAGACTGGACGTCAATGATAAGATAATGTAAAAGACAAGAGAATACTAGATTAGATAGGATGTTAATACGGCCAGATTATGATGTACCTATTCCAGTGTTTCTATACAGTTGCACTTTTCACTTTTATTTATATGTCGGTTTATTTAAAATTCCTGTATGTTTACTATTGAGATGGAAGCGTCAGTATTTGTGACTAAACGAAGGTGGCAGCTGTTGGGGGTTTCCTTTTGATGTATTAATTTCTAGTGTATGTATGTATATGTGAAGTTGTTTAGCCCCCTCGTAGTGCCGGCGGCAGTGCCTCGAGCCACGAAATGAAAGCAGGACTTTGAACCTGAACGTAGATGAGCGACAAGAGAAATTAGACTGTATTTAATTTGCATGTAAGTAGGTTTTTAGTCATATTGTAAAGGTTGAAAGTCCGCTGGTGGCCGCCCGCCGGCCCACTTGTGTTGCGCCCCCGCAGCTCCCTTCCACTTGACGGGACTCTTTCACTATCGGATAAGATTCTTTCAATTTTGACTATGTATTGATGTTATCGAGGATCCTACATGTAGAGTTGATGTAGCCTGTCCTACTTGTGGACGTGCTGTCGTCCGCCGCGCGAGCGGGCGGCGGCGGTGTCTGCATGATGACGTCAGCGTGACGCGTCCTGTGTGCTGACGGAACGTGTATGAAGGTTGTGTTTGTAAGCAGTTTTGTTACTACGTCGTTTTCGTGAGGAGGATGAATTTTCGTTTTACAAAAAGCAAATAAAGAGATATTGCCGTTTACCAACTGAAAACCTTATTATTTTGAAACGTCTGAACGTGGTGTGACCCTGTATGTTGGGGCGCAGTTAGTGTTTCGAGTTTGCGTTGGAAATTCCTTGATATATATTTTTTTAAATGTTTTACTAGTCGCTCCGCATGAGGAATGTTATACCTTTCCTCACTGGACAACGATGTGACACACAGAGGAATCGCGTCAATTATAATTTAGCGAAGGCTTCGGACATTGCAGTTGTAGAGTACCCGTCCACAGTCGAGACTCGACCTCACTATAAGCAATAACAACTCAACACTTCGCCTAAACTGCCGACTATGTATTCGGAGACTTTTCGATATGAATTCAGCCGGAGTGTGCCGGCTAAACGCAATCATGATGTTTCTTTTGATGGAGTTTTTCTTTAATTCCGATGTCAGCGTGACTAAGGTATCGCCACCGGGCCCGCATTAGATGCGAGCTCGAGTATTTTGGTTCTATAGATGTCGATAGTGGCGAAATGAAATTTTTGTTTGAGAGTAAGCGCCGGCCCCACCGCCGCCGGCTGGAGCCGTGTCGTGCGTATTGCACGAAAAAAATGGCTCCTGTAAGCTTTAAATTATTAATTAAAGAAAATTTGAAAGTTAAACTCTGTGTTTTGCTATTTTACCCCGCATTGTCATTAGAGGATAGTCATGAGTTTTTTTTGTTCTCTTAGGTTGCTGTATATTTGAACTGAATTTTGTAACAGTGTAGTGCAATGTCACTTGGATTAAAAGCAGACTTTGTCTAAGCAGACTTTGCACAGTACTTAAATTGTTTCCAACCTCCTTAATAGGGTAAGTAAGTATGCATGTTTCACGTTTGTTAATATAAATGTAGCTATTGCGGAAACGGCAGCAAAGTGGGCCAAGCAAGTAGGTCGTAGTTGTTTGTGTTACAACCTCGTATCGTAGTGATCGATCTATGTGACGACGCCCACTTTGCAGTCATTAGAAATGATAGCATTAGCTCGTCTCCTTTTACATTGCTTGTTTAGTTGACCAATACATCTATGCCTACCCTGTTGGGAGTTCATCGTCCATATCACATAAACACATCTGTAACAAAAACCGCAACGGACTTTAATTTTCTTTTCCAGTGGCAGCATGTATGTTGCGGAGACCAGACGCTTAGTGACTGAGAGCGTTTAGCCGAGCTAGCGGTTTTATAGTGGCGCAAGCGAGCCACTGCGCATGCCCACAACCGACTATACGGAGAGATAACGTTTTCAAACTGTCGAGTGCTGTCGAGATCAATACGGTACTCGGCCGCTCGCGTTCAACGTAAGGTCAAACGTAGGACTTTGCGTACAGTCCTCTTCACAATACCTAGGTTTAATGCTTTAATATGTGAGCTATAAGGTCTAATTTGATACGATTGTGACAATGTCCATTAGTGACGTCAACTGTACCTGGTTGTATGGGGTTGAGGCACGGATTGTGTAAATCGCAATAGCGTTAGTTCGTGCACATTAATGCACCTCCAACATTGAATTAATTTAAAAAGGTTACTGTTAACAATATAACAACTAACGTGTTAATCAAGTGTTGACACATCAATCAACACCATTTAAAAAGTGAATTTAGACTAGGTTTTCAGAAGTCTCCGACCTTAACTAAATCTGTGATCCGGTATGAAAACCAATGTAAAATTATCCTACCTACTACTTAAGATATCATACCTAGTATTTTAGTTCCGGAACTTTCTACTACTGCTAAGAACAATTGTCTTTATATTCTAAGATAACACACAGACTTACTAGTTACCTACCTAGAAATAAAGGGAAGCGATATTAGTTGAGTACTTAATTTGTTATCGCAGGTTCCTAGAATCTTTGTGTGTTCTGAGAATGCCCGATGCCCAGGTGCCCGAGTGTGTGGTCTGGGTGTGTGTGGGTGTGCGTTATTCCTACGAATAAAACAGTGTAGTTAGTTCCACTTGGTTAAGTTACTTGATCTTTGTAATGATGTTTATATGACCTATGTAAATATGTGTTACCTACTTTTATTTTGGCAGCGTTAGCAACCAGGGCTAATAAAGCAGAACTTATCAAATCATTATCTCTCATTAACTCTACATATATTAATTCACGCTATACACCATTTAGAGCAAGTTACGTAACCATTAAACGGGGAGTAGTTAATTAATTGCGTTCGTTAACTTTCCACAGTTGTTCCTAAGTGTTAGCTGACGTGGCTGACAAGTTTTACATGCCGTTATGAATGCAAGGCCATACTTCTCGATAGCAGGGGCCTCGTCCCCTGCAGGGTATGCTGCTGATATTCAATACTATTATTATTAGAGCCGCACAATGTGTATGGTCTTTGTATTGTACAGTGGCCATTTATCTCTGTCTTTCTTGGTGGCATCTCTCTCTGATTCGCGAGGCAGCTTTACCTGAGGGGACGGACTTACTGTATTTATTTTTAGACCGTGTACGGATCATCGCACCGAACCTCGCACAACTAAACACTTATTATAAGCACTTGATAAATATTTGTGGCGCGGACACACCGTAGGGACATTCCTGACAGTTACTCGGCTGTGGCGAGGACGAGGCCCTGGCTGCTAACCCAGAGGCTAGCAGCCAGGCTGTATTCAGAGGCATTGCAGGAAGGCACGATTGTTTTCGACGTGTCGTGGGCGTGTGGTGATGCGGAGGCGAGCGGCCGCGACCGGCCGGCGCGGCTGCGTTCGAGGAATGATCGTGATCGCGGCGTGGAGCCCGCGGCGCGAGGGGGCGCTGCGGGCCTGGAGGGGGCCGCCGCCGCGCCCGCCGCCGCATACCAGCCCACCAGTCGTCGCCCCGACACACACGGACAAAGGAACATCGAACATTATTCAACCTCACCCGGGCATATTGCAGACGCACTATGTCCCGCCAAACTATCGTGCTAACGTGTCCACTGTCAGTGCTTACCGACTGATTCTATAACATTTGTAGTTCGTTTTGTTAATAATAAGGTTAGTGTGCACATCCGTTCCTCTATTAAACCTGGTAATTAAACGTTATACCTCATTTATGTTCGCGTGGCCGCTGCGCAGGACGCATTATTTTATCTGGCCGTAATGGCGTCGCGGTCGAAGCCCACCCGACACAGCTAGATTGTGAAACATAAAATGTATTGCGTAAGAAAGTGAATATCTATGCAGTGTTAGATTCGCAATAATATAGGGATAATTGGGCAGTTGATAATTGGGTCATTAATGTTTAATGTTGCAATTAAGTTTTATTTAGTAGGTAGCTAGGTAACCTACATAGGCACTTAAATAATCTCAATGCATTTTTACCTGCTCTTAAAAGAGCTGCATAAAAATATATTTGGTGGTGCCAATAATAAAGCTGAAACTCCAACGAATGCTAAGACTAAAACCTATCTAAAGAACTTCTCTGTTAGGTAAGTGTACTACTCGTATAACTACGGTGAAGAAATAAACCGACAACATAATTCGTGTAGTACAAGCCTATCTTGCCTACCTATTGTAGGGAACCAACTAAGTACTTTATGTTGTTCCTATGTGGTTTACTATAGGGAACCCATGTAACTAGGATATTTGTTAATGCATCTACCCATTTTACTAGCTGCTTATTCGGACTAAGGAATAGCGGCGACGTCCAAGCAATGGCCGCTTCTTGTTCTCAAGAATTAGGATAACTTAACAATGATTTCGTTTCAAAGGTATGTGCTGTTGAGAAGTTCAATAGTTATGTTCATTTACTTTGCGGAACTTTTTTTATAGCTACTTTCTTACTATCTTGATATTTTTGATTCTTGCTTTGTAATGTTATACGTATTTACAACTTGATTATAATTTTGCTTATCTTTTCTTTGTTTTTCTAAACGGAAATGGATATGAATAATGATGCATGCTCTAAAGTTAATTATTTGTAGATGGCGCTATAGTTGAAAGTCAAATTTGTAATTATTTTAGCTCTATAAAAGCAAAAAATAAACGAAGTATTAAGTACTTATTTATTAAATTAGATTTAATATAATATAACACCATTATTACGGTAAATAAGCAAAATTTTAGCGAAATTTATTTTAAAAAGTGCGAAATGGGATCGCCCTATCTTTAGCCACTTCCAGTTTCTATTCATTCAGTGCACAATCGATCGATCGTTCGTTCACTCACTCGGCTTGCTCCGTCTCTCGGGCCTCTCGGCGTCGGCTCGATTGACGCCATTTTGTTTTCATCATTTCACTTGTGCGTTTGCTGGCTGGTGGTTGCGCGGCCGCTTCGTTCTTCGTATAATTTAAGCGACTTTGTTTGGTTAGTGCAGCGGCCATAATCATGGACGTGATTATAGTGAAACAGTGGCTTTATTAAAGAAGTGAAATAGGAAAAAAAAGACAATCCACACCCGCCTTGAGATTTGATAAAAACCCACTCAATTCAGTAAGTTGTTTGTCAATTTGTTAAAGTAACGCGCCTCGCTTCGGCAGGGAATCACATCACAATCTATAATTTATGTAGGTAGGGACCTTTACTTTATTTTTTTTATGAATCTATTGGATAAGTATATTTTTCAGCTGAAAACTGGTTTTTTAACCGACTCCCGAACCCGTGTAATTTTAACGAACTGTGTCATATCATTTTATTTTTATATTTGAATATGACTTAATAAAGTATTTAAATATAAATTAAGTAAGTACTTTCCTACTTACCGAATAATAAGATGAGACTGACTGAATGAGTTCTGTTTTATTTTAGGCAATTTTTAGGTTAGGTTTCTTTTTTCTTTTGTTTGTCTATGGGTTTGATCACAGATTGAGAGATTTTGCGACAGATCATTAAAAAAAAACTAAATCATAGATGGCGCTCTTAATATACATCTAATTTTTTATGGATTTTTAATAGGTCGGCCCTGGATTAGACGCATTCAAGTCAACCCAAAAATACTTGTAAGATCTACAGAATAAAAATTACTTACCTATGTAATAAAAACTTAGCTTAGCGATAAGACCGCCATTTGTACATTTTGTTAAATTAAGTTTGATCATAATGTGTTAATCTTTTTTGGTGTGCAAATAAAGATTACTTATATTATTATTATTAAAAATAAACTAATAAAACAACACGTGCATACATACCCGAGTCAACTTCAGTTCCCTCAGAAGAATGTCGCTCATAGAAAACGACAGGCCGGTGGCCATCTATCGGAAGATTTCGGAACTTTTAAACTATCAAGGAAAATCCCTCATTATTCTCAGGGACGTAAAGGCTCCCATTCACGGGCGCGCCAATCCGCGGATTTGTGGCTGGCGACAAGTGCCCACCACTATACTATACTATATTAAGTAGGTATGTCGTCGTAATATTACAGTTCACTGTAGGAGAAAGAAACCAGATACAAGTCGGCCAAAATGGATTGAAGTATTAAAAGAATTAAACAAAAGTCCAAAAAGATGTGGTCGTCTCTCTCTCTCTCTCAGCCTTCTATAGTCCACTGTTGGACATAGTGGTCGTCAATACGCGCAAAACGCAGAACCGGAGACATTCGTGCAACTAAAGCTGGGTCTAACAACTAAAGAAGAGTTTGGCTCATCCAAAAAAAGCATAACCTATTAAAAAAAACAGTAGCGGCGGCCATCTATCGGAGGATTCTTGAACTTTTCTTAATGAACAGTCAGAAAACTTCTTATTGACTATTCTCAGCATAGGTCCCGTATTCAAGTCCTGGAGGGTCACTCTCTAAAGCCGGGTCCAGACATGTATCATTTGCCCGATCCGATCACCGTATCCGTATCGTCGAACGTACTTTATGTCGCTGTCTCATTCCTTCGCCCGTGTAATGCTCGTACGAATTTATGTATTCCTTTCGATGACGCTCGTAAACTGACAGCTTACAAGCGTCATCGTGATACTATAAAGGCCCCGGGTGCGCCAATCCGCGGCGCTCGCCGTCTGGGCTCGCGAGCGCAGCGAGAGAAGTACGAATATGTTCCTTGTGCAACGCTCAACAAAGTTCACAATCGACTGGCTGCAACTCAGGGCTCGTGTAGTGTGTGGGCGATGACGGATTTATCCACGGAATGGGCCGGCTCGGGGCTCGGCTCGCGGTGCGTGAAGTTAACGGGGTGCTTAAGTTTCGCTTGCAATATAACGTAGTGTTTTTCTTCCTCAATGGCTTACACACTCCGGTGTACCGGAGAGGTATGCCATTCTCGTTAGAAAGGTACTATAGTACTATGTTCTTTGGGTACCTATGCCTGCGCAGTTAGTTGCAGATTTTCTGAGCTATGTCGCTTTCCCTAGTTCTCTTACAAATTACCTGTTAACTGATTTGGCCCTTCATTTGAAGATCTTTGTCTTGCTTTGAGGAATGACCGAGGTGAATATGATAAGTATTATAGACCGTCTATTAAGTAGGTAACTATACATTGTTTTTATTTTGTATGTATATTTTTTGTAAGTCTTATTTATGCGGTGTATAATAAAGATATGTTATATTCTTATAACGATATGTCTAAAGTCTAAGCTCCCCGTATACAGACAGCCCGACGAAGGAACACAAGTAGGTACTTCTTTAAAGCCCGACCCGACCCGTAGTACTAATATGTTCCTTGTGCAAGGGTCGTAAAGTTCACAATCGACTGGACTGCAACTCGGGGCTCGTGTAGTGTGTGGGTGATGACGGATTTGTCCACGGAATGGTACGGCTCGGGACTCGGCTCGCGGTGCGTGTAGTGGGGGGGCTTTATCGTTGCTAACAGATTGTAGTGCGCGTTGAGTGAGAGTGTAGAGGGCCTATTCGGCAGGCCTCGCCAGTAGTTTATAGTGAATAAGTAATTAATTTTGTTTTATTTAATAAATAAGTTTGTTGAGACGCAAGACAAAACCTCTCGTACAGAGTATGGCGCGTGCTTATGGGTCGATTACACCTAATGAGTACAGTGGCGAGTCAGTGTCCTCGGCCGCGCACTCAGTCACTTGGTAGCTCAAGAGGATCGGCCAAGGATACTGTCTCACCACTGTACTCGTTAGGTGTAATCGACCCATTACGGAGGAGTGAGATGAGCTGGCGCTGCCGCTGCTGAACAAAAGACGACATCACATGACATGCGCGCAAGCACCACGGAGGAAGTTAATGTTTTTTTTATAACTCCATGTGTTTTTACCAATAAACATATTTAATGTTCTTATCGCATATCAATTACTTATTATTATCTCAGCACTTTATAGTAACTAGGCTTCAGACTAAAGATGATTTAAGTACTTAATTAATTACTAAAATACTTACTTTAAATAGGCAAAGGCACCCAGAATCTAACTTCGGTATTTATAAAGATGTATTGTAAAATAACAAAATGGCGGCCATATTCGCGTATTGCATAAATATTACAGGATTCGGAGAAGTTCAATGGTTTCGCAATGCGTCATATTATTAATTATCTGATTGATCATGAACGTAGCGACATAATTCACTAATCACATAAGTACATGTAGACTTATTAATATGTAGTTAGTTCCTTTAAATTAAAGATTCTGTGTTCTATATTATAACGCATATAGCAGATAACTATAATGATTATATTTTTGGTTGCTACGTTTCTTTTGATCTTATTTTTTTGTTTGTTAGTATTATATTTATTAATAAGTATCTTAAAAATCTCATCATGGCGACAACTGTTGTAGGCCTCAAAATGGAGTCGGCCTACGACTCGAAGTTCGAGGAGATGAAGAAGTACATTCCGTTCCTGGAGAGCATGATTAGACGCCTGGAGAGCACCGGCTCGGGCGCCGCCAACCCGCGGCAGGCACAGCTCTCCAAGATCAAGGCTTTGAGGGACCTACTGTCTGATAAAAGTAAAAGGTAAATAATGTTTCGAACAGAGTGTTTGGTACGATGATTTTGATGATTGTTCGGCTGTGTAACGTGATTTGTGAATTTTGCAGGATGAAAATGGAGAATCTACTCAAATGTGAGCAGGTCCTCTTGAATTTGTACGCCAAGGTCGAACAGGTATGGATTTGTATTTATTTGAACCATTATGGCGTAAATTTTTACTAGCCAACCTAGACATCTAATTATAGGAACCATTCACTTAATAATTAACTGCTTATGTCGTAGAGTATGTATCTACGTAAACCAAATACATAATAATACATTAAAATATATAAAAATACATTATATCATATTTATAACATTTATACATGAATCTATTTAACGAACTTGCTGAAGTAGTTAAGTATATTAAGTAGTACTTAGTAAATAATAGTAATTATTGAAACATGCCAATTTGAAACGTTGTTTGTTATAGAGGGACACGTTGCCTGGCATCGAGAAGGCTCCGCAATCGATCTCACCGTCTAGAAATAAGGATCCGTCTGCTAATTTAGATAAAGCGCGACAAAAGCTGAAGGCTACGTCGATATCTCAAGACAATACAGACGATACTCTACCAGAAATAGCGCGGGCGAACCAGTCTGAAGTGTACTGCTCCCCGGGGAGCAAGGAGCCGGCCTTATTCCAGCGGCGCCCGCACCGCGCGGGGTCACCCGGCCCGCCGCCCGACGCGCACGCGCCGCTGTCGAAACGCAACTACACCCGCGTACTCGTCTCTCCGCCGCGAAACACCACCGACCGGTGGTCCGCATCCCGCGACCGAACTCCCGAAAATCAGCTCTTTCAGCGAAGATCTCCTAAAAAAACCCCAAAGAAGACTCCACCGTTCCATAAAAAGGAACGCAAAAAAAGACGCGATTCGGATCGTAGTCGAAAGAACAGTCGTTCGGAGAAAAACCTTAACATAACGCTTAAAGTACCAGAAGAAAGCTTGGATTCCTTAAATACTGAAGATATTCTTGATAGGATTATTAATTGTGACAATACCGATGTTGATATAGGGACTCTGAGAGAGTTACGGTCTCAAATATTGGGCGAGCTCAAGCAAACTGGTGCAAATGAAGATATTTCAGATTTGATTCTAAAATCGTATCGAAATAAAGGCAAGAAGATTAAACCTAAAGATGTGGAGGAAGGAGAATTATCTGACAGTGAAAGCGAAGCAATAGAACACATTTACGGAAGTTTGGTAGTAGTTGATAGTGATAAAAAGACTAAAGATGATAAATTGGCAACAAGTACTTCAAAGGCATCTGCCAAAAATACAGATTCGCGTAAAATTCAAATTTGTCTTGTTATTTCAAATAATGAAGGCGACAAAGCCCTAGCGAGCGTCCCAACCGAGACAAGCGCTAACCCTCCAGTATCAATTGTGAGCGATCAATCTAGCGAGCATTTTGAAGAAGTATTCCCAAAACCGGGACCACCATCATCTTTTGAATCACCTTTTAATACTTTCAATTTGTCTTCAGATGTGCCTTCTAAAGAGGAGGAAATTGAAAATAAACAGAAAAGCCCTGCCAAAATTGCTTCCGGTAACAAAAGTTCGACTATTGTAAGTAATCAATCGATTGTTAATATAGAACCACTGGACCTAAACGATCAAACAAAAAGCAATGAAACGGTTCCATCGGTTCTAATTGATAAAGTAGAAACAATTGATAAAACTGAAACAGTCAAACCCGTCCTAATTGATAAAGTTGAAACTGTAAAGGAAGATAATAGAGCTAACTTTTACAAACCCATAGAACAAGGTGACATTGAAAAACCTAGAGAAAAGTTGTCACACATTACACAAGACGTGAAAAAACCAGAAGAAAAGCCCGAAGAAACTAAAGTGGCTGAAAGTCAAGAAAGCTTGCCACTCGCACCTGAAGATTACCTAAAACTGACTTGTGAGTCTAATGATGAAGATGATAAATTACAAGATTCTTCATTTCTGACTACTGACGATAATACCACACATATACCTTTCTTATCCGATCCGCCTCCATACAAACCACCGCCAGTGCCACGCAAGGAAAATAAAGAGTCTGTATCTGAAATCGACATCCTACAAGCTCTCAAAAAAGAAATCCTAAGTGAGACTATACCTGGAGCTGAAAGCGTCACACCGAATTTGCACCAACCAAAAATATTAACGAAAGTTTCCAACGCACAAGATATCGCCGCTAAAAAGAAAATATCGCTGGAAAATTACAAAAAAAAATCTGTGCAAAAGCCCAAGGAAACTCAGATTTCTATTACAAAAGACGATTCAGAAAAACTAAGTAGAGCATTAACAGCTAAAGAATTTGAACGTTTTAACATTACTGGCCTAGCTATCGACAGTGATAGCTCTGATGATAATAAGGAAGATGACAATGATGTGTCTTTGAGTGACATCTACGGTGATTTAGACCCTCGTTCACCTGAAAATGAAATAATAACAGATGACATAAGTGAATCTCCGGTAATAATTCCTGATGAGCCTGTTAAAGCACCTTCTGTTGCCCCGTCAGATGTTGACATGAGAGTCGTGCCGAATGCACCATCACATAGTATCCAAAATCAAAAAGACCTTGGAAACACGATTAAGAAAGCCGAAGAGGTTAAACCTGTCGAACCTCGGATAGATCCGAGAAAAAGAAAAGATATGAATACTTTATTGAATAAAGAACCTATGAATTCTCCTCAATCAATCAGTCAAGTCAATCCTGGTGGAACACCGCGGCCACTTATGCAAAACTTACCCAATATGACTCCAAGTAGAGCTCCAATTATGACACCGAATTCTAGAGCTTTCGAGATGACACCTACACCACAATCTTTTGAGGTCGAAGAACAGACTAAAAAACACGTTTACGCACCTTTACCATCTTGGGAGCGTGACGGAGAAAGCTCCAAAGATTCAAATAATTCACGATGGGAATCACACGAGTCGCGCGGCGGCAGGGAGGGCTCCGCGCGGCCGCGCAACCGCTGGAACAATGAGCGTGATGACAAGTTCGCTCGGCAAAGGGACCCTCGCTTGAACCTCGACAGACCAGAACGATTAGATTGTCCATCTACCCCAAGCCATTACTTTGGTAGAGGTGACTACCCCACAACACCTAGTCATCCTTTTGGCAGATCTGACGGTTCCATGACACCAGTACATCCATTTGGAAGATCCGATATGGGATCGTCTACGCCGAGACACTCGTTTGGAGGCGGGGATGGTCCATCTACCCCTGTTCACCCATTCGGAAGGGGCGATATGACCCCATCTCATGCCTTCGGTAGGTCCGACTATCCTGTGACACCTAGTCATCCGTTCGGGAGGTCGGATTGCCCCGCCACCCCCAGCCACCCTTTTGGAAGATCGGAGTCTCTGAATGCCCCGAATCGTCCGTTTGACCGGTCCGACTGCCCTCCCACGCCCAACCATCCTTTCGGTAGAACTGGAGGCTACGACTCAAGAAACAACCGACGAGGTTACGATGAGGATGATAGAGGTTATAATTACCGAGATCATAAAACTTCGAACTATAAGCGAGGTGGCTTTTACGGTAACAAATCTCGTAGACCCTATGCCGCAGAAGATTCACAACACAGGTATTCAGATGCTTATGATGATCGCGGTGACGCAAGATCCGATAATTATTCTCGTGAGTACAACGCTGGGCGATCAGATTATAACCGCTACGCTCAAGATCCCAGTGTCGATCAACATTATGGTAACGAGGGCTTCAGAAGAGAAGCCAGTGTCGGCCGAACGAGGGAGCACAGTGTCGGCCGCTTTAGGAATTACGAGGAGCAACATGCGTACCCTGACGAATACCACCACCACCGCGGCAGAGGCCGGGACTCCCGCCGGGGACACCCACACAGAGATAGGAGGGAAATGGGAAACATGCGTGAAAGAAGCGTTGGCAGAGGCATGGGTGATGAACGAAACTACCGCGCTAATTCACGTGCCAGAAGTGTGGGTCGAACTTACGAAGAAATGCCAGTTAAAACTGTGTCGGTGGAATCTCACGCTGGTCGTTCCTTTACTATCGATACTAGTATTAATTCTACTTTCCAAGCATTCAAACCAGATGATTCTTGGAATTTATTCGATGCCAGAAGAAAACGAGCTTCAAGTGTTGGTCGGTCAATAACTCGTGAGGGCAGCGTCGGTCGAGCTTTACTACCGAACCCTGTTCCAGCAGCACACCAAAATCCATTCACAATAGATCGAAGGTCAAACTTTAAAAGAGCACAAAGCGTTGGTCGTGACGTGGTACAGAAGGGTTCAGAACGTAGCTTTAAAGATATCAAAGCTGATTTCGAGGCATTTAAAGCTCGTGAAATGAAAAGTAAAAACGTTAAAATTCAACCAGAACCAGAACCTAAAAAGGCCAATGAAACTAAAAATGAAACTATAATTATTGACCAAGTCCCTAAACCCCAAAGAATAATGAAGAACAGAGATCCAAGAAACAGAAAAACTGAATTAGAGGAAAAAGAAAAGGAGATGCAAGCTAAGAAAGATGCATACTCACCAAGGAAGAATCCGCGTGATCCTAGATTCCGGCGGAGCAATGATTCGCCAACAACAAAATATACTAAAAATCCATCACCAAAAAAAGATAGCAAATCAAGTCCTCGTGATAAGAAACATCACGGAATCGTCTACACTAATGATAACATTGCTAGAGGTAACATCTTAGGTCCCGGAGCTGGAGTGAAAAATTATAAAATACCAAAAATAAAACGTCCCCCAGAAGAGGAAAAGGTGCCTGACGAACCTCAGCAACCTGATATTAAAGAAACTAAAGTACCTACACCTTCTTTAAATGAGACAAATGAAACTAAAAAGGTCAAGGAAGATAAAGTCGCCCAAGCCGATAAAGCAGAGATTAAAATGAAGAAAAAAGGAGTTAATGAAATAAGTACAACATCGAATACTGATAAGGTTATTAAGAAAAAAACTATTGCTAAAAAAACCATTGAACCAGAAAGAAAAATTGATGAAGAAGACAGAGTATCTCCTAGAAGGACGAGGCGCGCTAAAAAAGCGGTGATTTATGACACAGATTCTGATGATAATACTTCAGAAACATCTTCCACTATAACTGTTGGTAAAAATATATCGGATCCTAAAGATACAAAATCTAAAGATATATCTGATCCTAAAGATGGAAAAACTAAAAATAAAGTTGTTGAGACTACGGATAATCAGGATAGTAATAGTATGGACTTCTCTTTCGATCTTCCTGATGCAGAAATTGATTTGTTTACAGATAACATTGCATCAGACACTGTGATAGATAATATAAATGATTTGATCGCCGGACTTGATAAGGACCTACATAGTACTAAAGAGTCGGATTTAATAAACAGCCTTTCCAAAAACGATGTGTTCGATAATCTGCTGAATAGCCTTACTGATTCTGATAGCACGAATTTACAGATTGACTCACAAGAATCACAAGATTCAACATCAAAGAACTCTATTGAGGAAAGAAATGAAAACGAAAAAGTTACAGAACAAACGCATACAAGTGACGCTAATCAAGTAGAAGCTTCTGTTGAAAATGTAGAGACAGGAAATGCAGAACATAGTAAAGATGAAAAAGAATCTAAAAACGACATGTCTGATTCTATTTCTCAAGCTAAGGTTCCAGATAATATTGAAGTAGTGTCTACTTCGGTCCCAGAAGAAAAAGACACGCAGAAAATAGAAGAAAACATTGAGTTAACTCCTGTATTAAGCAGTGAAGCATGTTCAACTCCCGATAGTACAATAAACACTGAAGAAAATGAAACAGAGAGTAAACTTACTCAGGATATACCTGATAGCACTAATACACAACAAACAGAAATGAATTCCGATATATCGTCCACTCATGATACAACTGAACAGCCCACCACAGAAACATCGGAAACTAAAACTGAATCCGCAGCGACCGCGGCGAGTGCTGATTCGCTTGGGAATATACTATCAATACTCAACAATAAGTCCAGAATAAAAGAGTTGTTAAGCATGCTGGACAACAACGCCGACAGCGAAAAGCTTAAAAAGAAACTAGAAAAACTCAGTGCGATTGTGTCTGATGATGAAGACTCTGAGAAAGAGGTTGAAGAGTCTAGTAAAGTTGAATCAGAGATGGAACAGCAAACAAATGAAGATGATAATAAAAAAACAAATGAGGATGAACCTCCTGTCGAAAATGAACAAAAACCATCTGAAGCTGATGAGGAAAAGGCAGAAAAGGGTAAAGACGAGGCCTCTGTCGAAAATGCAAACGAAAGTAAAGACTCTGAAGAGACTAGCCAGCCTCTTGATAAAATTGAGAACAAAGACGATGAGCAAGAAAAAACTACTGCAGAGCTTGACCAAAGTATTACAGATGATGACAATGAATCGATTGCGTCAAAAACTAAGAGTCAAGTTAAAAAGGTGACTAGAAAGACCAAAGTAGTATCGAAAGGAAAAAAAATAACACGTAAGGGGCAGAAACGTGTAACTAGGTCTGTAGCCAGCGCGGCTCAAAAACCTAAACCAACGAGAAAACGAGGGAAAAGGGAGTTGGAACAGTTGCAAGAAGATATAAGGGATATGTTTATTAGTAATGACGTTATAAACGCAACAGGAATACGAATGTGTCGGTTGGCAAAGCTAGTAGAAGAGAAGAAAAATCTTTCCGACACATCTCCCACTAAAAGCATTGAGGATCCTGCGAAAGATCGTGAGCCTGCAGGTCCCGTGGTAGTTATAGAGAAGAAAAATCTGACATCGGCATTAGCAAACCCATCGACATATTCTGGTAGAAAGCGTGGACGTAAAACTAATGCTGAAAGAGCGACATTGAAGAATGTATCGCCAGAGAAACCACAACCCGTGCAGAAAAATAGGCCGGGGCCAAAATCTAAGACCAAACAGCCGCCAAAACATGAAATCGAGGATCCGTATGAATTTGAATCTGATTCACTCTCTGAAAGGGCGCCGGCCAGCGAGAATTCTCCTTCCAACTCTGAGTCTGACAGTGACTCCATGGATTCTTCACAGAGCAACAGCTCAGACTTGCTCGTCGAACTGAAGACGAAGTCCAAACGAAAACGACGCAGCTGGCAACTTGGAGTGATCAAATCCAAGAGAACCAAAAAGAAGTTAAGTAAAACAATTGATAAAGAAGAGGTATCTGAACCAGTCGTGTCCGAAATAGCGAAGCCGGCAGTACTCCCAGACATGAACTGCTTTACAGACAAAACATACTGTTTCATCAAAACGGCTAAAGTGTATCCGTGCCGCCTGTGCCACTTCGAGGGAGAGGCGATCGTCAGTCACTACAAGAAAAAGCACCCGCACTACGAGATCCCACTATCACGGATGAATCCTCAAATAGCCAAGAAAGCAATCAACCAATCAATGATAACAAACTTCTCAGAGATACGCACGATTCCAATATACCAGTACATTTGCCGGTTCTGCTCGAAGGTGTTGAGCGACAAGCGCGGGCCCGGGCCCACGGACGCCAAGCGCAAGTCCGTGCTGGAGAGCTTCTTCTGGCACGTGGTGAGCACGCACACCGGCGAGTACAAGCAGCAGTGCTCGGACTGCACGTCGGAGCGGCGCTGCACCTTCATGCTGGACATACCGCCGCCGCCGCGCGCGCCGCACGGCCTGCTCATGGGCTACATCTGCGGCAAGTGCAACTACACGCAGGTCTCGCTCGAGAACCTCAAGAACCACGTGTCCTTGCGCCACAACGACGAGGAGACGGAGGTCTACACCATCAGCCTCAGCGTCATGACGCTCGCCATGCTCGACAAGCTGAAGAGGTCCAGCGAAAGTGAACCTCGCACTTTGAGAAGTTTAAGGTCTAAGAATACTGTGGAAAATGAGGATCAACAGGAACCGGCCGCGGCTGAGGTCGATGAGCCCGAACCGGAGAAGGAGGAATCAGATAAAGAGGAGCCGGAGAAAGAGGAACCGGAGAAAGAGGACCCAAAGAAAGAGGAACCTGTGAAAGTACCACCTCGACGACGTAAACCGGGGCCTCGCTCCGTGCAGTCCAGAATTAACTTTGAATCAGATAACGAGACCCTTGATACTGATACCGTCGTGAAAAGCGAAACAGATGATAATGATGATGTACCCGGCGACTTAGACGACTCGTTCGACGAGCACAGAGACCCGACACCCCCACCCCCCGCGGCGGTTGAGCCACCCCCGCCTCTTGTCGAGGAACCTGTGCCCGCGCTGGTCGCCACTAAACCAGATACAGATCCTGATCTGAACGACAAAGACCCTGAAATCAATGTGGCCAGTGACGTATACTTGCTCCCACACTTCAAGATTAGTTACACAGACACCGGAGCTAAAGAGTACGTTTGTTGCATTAACGGAGAGAAGCACTACACGACCTCGCTCCTCATATCCATGAAGCGGCACATACAGCTCAAGCACGGGAAGGAGTTTTGGGATGGATACTGCTCGATGTGCAAAGTGATCATCTTGCCGCAAGGCTGCTACTCGTTCAAAGACTGCTTGACTCACATGCTGGACGTGCATTCGGATAATTTCCCGACAGTCGAGGCAGCTCCAGTCGAGAAAATAGAACCTCAAGTTCCGGCGGCGTCGTACATAAACGTGCGGCCAATAAGCGACCTAGTGCAGCCCGACACACCGCTCGACGAAGAACTTGCGATGCCAAAGATTGCATGCGTTATGAGCTTAAACTCTGAAGCAACAGTCCAAGCGAAGCCACCGAGCATACCAACCGATGTCAGTCGTCCGACAACGTCTAAACCGACTGAAAAAGTGACAACCGTAATATACGAAGAGCACCAGATGAAGATAGTGTCTGAAAAACACCGCATCATTCTAGACCTGATGATGTCTTCGGAGAAGTTAGCCCACGTGTTCAAGTGCGGCGGTCGGTTCTGCTCCTTCACGAGCGACTCTTTAGAAGACGCGTTGCAACATGCGTCTGCGCATCAGAGGCTGGGCGGAGAGAACGCATTAGTTTGCGCGTACTGTTCATTCGACGCGGGGGGGAACGCCATAGATTTAGTCTCTCATGTGTTCAAGGAGCATGGAAGCTGTGTGTACTGTTGCAAGTGGTGCTTCTACCGCGGGTTCTCTGGGCCGCTGGTGGAGGCGCACTGCGGGCGGCGGCACGCGGGGCGCGGGGGGGCGGTGCTGCGCGCGCGGGGGGCGCCGGCCTGCGAGGGGGCGGAAAACGACGGCCTCATGTCGAGGCAGGAGGCGGTGAAACACTACGTGTGCTCGATCGGTAAGTTGGGTGAGTATGCGCTGTTGTGTACTTACTTTTTCATTTTTTATTTATTTTAAGTTTGTTTTTGATATAAAAGATATACTTAATAAGAGTCGATAAAGTTAAAGTCTGAATTATGCATCAGACCATTTGTTGTAGTCCTAAATGGCATGCTTTATTATACGCCCACGCATGGGCAGATTGCTTTATCAAGTTCTGTCAGAATTTCAATTTCTGTCGGAGTTTGTGCCGTAAGAGTGAAAGCTTTAATTTCTTTTAAGTTTACTTTTTTCGTTATTGCACTCTACGTTGTCTGTGATGAGTACATTAAATAATACGCTATTATCATCAATTTTCCAGACAGGATCTGCCGGTTCCGCACCTACACCGTCAAGAAGTTTCTGGAGCATTACGAGCAGAAGCACCTCGATGTCACCTCGCACCCCTGCAATGTACGTACTGAGAACTAGAGTTTACACCTTACGCGGATATGTACTTATTGTATATAGGATGCGTTCGAGCGAGTCCAGTGTAGGGACTAACAACCCCCGCACAAAGAGAAAAAAATAATTAAAGATAAGAAGAAATAAAGAAAGAAAAAGTTCAAAAAGATTTCAAAAACTATAAATACTATTCTTATTGTGACAGTCGATTGTTCAATCTGATTGATCCAACGTTCCTGTAAATACCTACATCGTCATTTTTTGGCTAATCGAAATTTATGTTTCGCTGCTTTAGAATCAGCTCCAATGAACACACCACTGAACGTGTTCATTATAATTATTACGAAACGTCTCACGCCATCGAAAAAATATGCTTAGCTTTTCTTTCACTACTTATTCCTATTGAAGTTTTTCACGCTTATGTTTTTACCGCACAACGTATCATGAGAAGTTGTAATAAATTCAGTCATGTGTTTTTAACCATAACCACTCACATAAGCTTCTATGTACTTACACTTCAGACGAGCATTAAACTACACCTCCTCAAATTAACCGTCTCAATTCCAGGAGTGCTCGTTCATCGGCGTGAACCCGGCCAGCCTGGTGAAGCACCTCGAGTCGCACGGGCTGCGCGCCTACCAATGCGCGTACTGTGCGCACGGCGCCGCGCAGGAACAGGACATGTTGGCGCATGCGTCGCAGGCACACCCGGATAAGGTGCCCAGGGCGTATTTGAGGCATATCGTTGAGACTAAGGTGAGGGAATTGGAGGCATCTGGAGATATTATGTGTCTTAATTCACGTAACAAAACGACTTCGTGTAAACTATGCGACGGCAAAGTTAATACACTCAGGAGCAATGAAAAAGTTCCAGTGAGAAAAGCACCAAATTACTCCTAAATGGAAAAGGCTAGCCCACTGCAATATTGAAGTACCTACATTAAAAACTTCGCATTAGAATATTATCAACTAAAAACGAAAATATTTTGATGAAATCCTAAATTAGATGTTCTAAAAATTCGGTTCGTTTGGTGTTGACATTTTGAAAGTGGAACGTTTTCATTGCTCGTGCGTGTATACATAATAGCTACGGCATCCCTTCGTGAAAAACGGGCACTAATTTCGTTCGTTCAAGAATTAGGTATATCGTGCGGATATTGTCACGCACGTGTGATACAGCACACGCTCGATGTCCCCGCATGCGTATTAATGATTGCATGTTACTTCCACATAACATATTTAACTAAAAATACAACATTTAATTTCCAGGAGGGCGCAACAGTATCGAAATTCAAGGTTCTCCCGCTCGTGAACATCACTAAGAAGGACGCCGTCCGGCCCTACGACGTGTCGGCGGCCTCCAAGGTGGAAGACCCAGTGAAGGAGGCCGAGAGAGCCCTAGACTTGGAGAAGCTCATCGGAAGAACCTCTCAGAGCGCCCACAGCGAAGCCAGGGCGCCGGACCAGCCACGGGATGTACCAGAGGAAACTCCTGAGCCAATAGAGACTACTCCTGTTGAAGAAACCCCAGTGGCAAAGCCCATAGAGCCTCCCAAACCCGCCACACCGCCGCCTGAAGAGCTGCCATTGACGGACCGAGCCACGCCCAAACTGAAGACAGAAGTGGCGGAGCCAGCCACCCCCCCGACCACTAGAAAGAGGGCGGCCGAAGTTGTGGTGCTGGACAGCGATGATGAGGAAGATAGTAAGAAACAAACTGCTGAGAAGCCGGGGAAACGATCGAAAGACGTTGATATCGGTGACGTTGTACAGTCGTCGCAGCGCTACACGCGAGCGAATCTATACAAGTGCGGGAAGTGTTCCACTATTCTCAAAACGGCTAAAGGCTTGAAGCGGCACTACTCGTTCTGCTACACAATATCGGACATGATCCAGTGCGCGTTTTGTTCGTATGAAACTCCGGCGGATCTAGCCGCCATGATGTTGAATCATTACGCGGAGAGACACGGGCCGGAGGAGCGGCACGCCGCCGCCGCCGCGCCCGCCTGCCAGCTGTTCTCCGTCACCCCGCAGCCCGCGCCGCCGCCTGTACAGCGCGCTAAGCGCAAGCGATCCTCCACGGAAGCCCCTCCACCACAAGCCAAACTAAAACGCTACGATCTAACTAATCTTCCGCACAACCAGATATTCGATGAAACCGCCCAGTGCGCTCTATGCGAGTTCACAACGAAAGTGCGTCAAAATCTAGTCCGCCATTTACAGCTGCACAGCCAGCGGCGCGCGGTCCCGGACTCGGCTCCCGTCAACCCTGTACCTCATCTGGAGACTAATGAGATGCACTTCGACCGCATGGTGAACCTGGCGTCGTCGTCCGTGGCGACCCGCGAGCGCGCCGCCGACCCCGCCGTGGCCGTGTACGTGGCGCCCGAGCTGGCGGCTCGCTACCCGCGCTACGTGCCCGAGCGGCAGAGGTATGCCTGTGGGGCTGCCGGCTGCTCCTACATCTCTATAGATGAAGCCATGCTGAAGTGCCACTGGGAGACGCTGCATGCCGGCTCGGGGACCTACCACTGTGTGCACTGCCCCGCCAGCCAACAACTAGATACCTCCAGACCTTTAACCGCCCCTAGAATCCTCGCCCATCTTCACATGCACGATGTGAGGCTGTTTGGATGCACGGCGTGCCCCTACTACCACCACCAGCAGTATCTAGTGGATAAACATGTGCGGGAGAAGCACGCGGGCGCGGGCAGCCTGCGCGTGGTGCGCGGGCCGGCCTCCACGCCGCCCGCCCCCGCGCCGCCCGCCCCCACCATGGACCTCAAGCCCTGGCAGTGCGGCCTCTGCCAGTTCAAGAGCATGCTGAGACCCGAAGTCGTCGACCACTGTTCGAAAACGCATCAGTCCAAATTCCAGTTTAAATGCGCGTTCTGCCCGTGGCGCACGTCCACGCTAGAAAACGTCACAAAGCACCACAATAACTCGCACGCGGGGCAACAAGGGGAGGTGTTCTACTTCTACTACAGAGAGGGGAGCATCCCGGACGAAGCGGACGGCACGCCGCGGTGGAGGCGGCAGCGGGCGCGGGCCGGCCTGCCCAGCGAGCCCGAGGTGAAGGCGGACCCCGAGCCGACCCCCGCCCCCGCGCCCCCCGCGACCCCCGCGACCCCCGCCGTCGACCTCAACATCGTCAAGAGCGAAGTAGAAGACCCAGATGAACTGTCTATAGAAGCGCTATGTGCGAAGTTCGGTGCGTTCTGCGAGCCCAACGGCATCCGGTACAAGTGCTGCCTGTGCGGCGCCTGCGAGGACTCGCGCGGCGCCATGACGTCCCATCTGTACGAGGAGCTGCAGTACCGCAAGTAAGTACACAGTGTTGGAGGTATACAATACAATTTATTTGCACCAAAGTAAATAAAACAAAACAACTTATAAACTTAAAAAACACAGTACAAAAATGTGGCCTTATTCGTATAATTATACGGGTTTGTGATGGTAAAAGATGATTGCAAATAGATTGAATATACTTTATTTGTACAAAAAGAAAAACAGAAGTTACATAGCTTATTATACTAGCATATACGTACAAAAATGGATGGAAGGATATTTATGATCAAATAGGGTCTTAGTGTACTGAACCATTCTCAAGAAATAACATTTAATTACAAATAAGAATTTCTAAAGAAGATAGTAATATTTAATACGTGAGTTTATAGCTTATCCATGTTGCCCGCATCCGATATCGCTTAGTGCTTTCGCTTCTACTTCCGCCTCACCACTCCAAAACCACTAACCAACCTATAAAACTTTATAATTAAATTTGCTCGCACCTCCTGTGGGTTGACTGGTACAAAATGCTTATAGCATTAAATCCACCCTTTGTACACTCTTTCAATTAAGGATTAAATAAATAAATACACCCACACATTAAACACCCTCCCTTTTCCCTAGATGGGGCTGTCGCATATGCAGCTACAAGGCGTTCCACAAGGAAGGTCTCCAGGAGCACGCTCGCTCAGAGCATCGGTCACAGGCGGCACCGCTCGAGCTCGCAGCAGACGCAGGCGTGGAGCGCTGGGCCCGGGCACTGCTGGATAGGCAGGAGCAGGTCATACTGCAGAGGAGGGAGAGCTTCCAGAAGCAGCATGTGCAGACTCCTGAGCAGGTTGGTTGAAATTTGAATTTATTTATTTATCAATATGGTACACAAAACAGCAGTTAATCAAAACATGGTACACAGTTTTAAGTTTCTAAGATACAATCTGGATTCTAGATCAACTACCGAGGTCATGTATATGTCGCAGGCAACTGGTTTAATCTCCTGTTTGATTGAACCACTAGCCCGTTCATTGGATGGCGCTATTCAGTTGTATGACTAAAGGACAACTCGTCAAGTCGTTGATTGTAACGTTCGACGTCTTGACTGAACGTCATTCAGCGAAGTCGTTGAATGGGATAAAGTATAGCAAATTTGTATTGTCTGGTTAGGGTGAACATCACCAGAAAAGAGTCAATAAAAAGACTATGTTACAAAGCTCTTATCTCACAAATTAACTAAACAATAACAATAAACGTTCCTTCATATTGTTGTTCATAATAAATCCAGTTTCGCCACTTTTTTTCTTTGAAACTATCCGCCCGCGGCGTAATAATAGGTAAATCCATGTTGTCACACTATTTTAACACAAATAACGCACTGTAAAGCTAATTTATTTGCAAAAAACCAACAATATAGGTGCTTTTTGTGTCAGCTGTTAGCTGTTAGACGCCATATTTGTTTTATTCACCACCTGACTGATTTTAAGTCAGCTAACTAGTTGGACGTTTTGTGACGCTTGTTCAATCAACGTTCGGCCTAGTCATACAACTGAACAGCGCCATCCAATGAACGGGCTAGTGGTTCAATCAAACAGGAGATTAAACCAGTTGCCTGCGACATATACACATCCTGGAAAGCGCATGTAAACAAAAGCACTAATTTAACATCATAGATATATATATTTAATTATATATTAATTTAGGTACTATATAAATATAAAGTTATTAAAAACATAAACTTTCATGCAAACTTAAAAGTGATAATAATAATGTAGTTATAGTTAAGTACTCTGTATCAAATTTTAACATTCTTACTTGCCTTTTAAATCTGATGACTTTTAGAATTGCATGGAGTGCATGTTTATTTAAGGGTCTGCAATAGGGAATCGAGGGTTGGCATTGTCATAGAATTATGTAGTAAATGATGCTCTACAGCCTTGAAAAAAATCACACAGGTAGTTGAAGAGTCTAGCTAGGTGCTGAATCATTCGAATTTAAGTAAATGATTATGGATAACTGTAAATTAATTTCAGAATATCAAGAAAAACCAGTCAATCACACTCCCGTATTGTAACAACTGTGTCGTAATTATAAAGAATTTTCATATGATTTTTATCATATTATAAAGTTAAAGGCTTGGACTAGGCGCTAAATACCTTGTTTTTTAATAAACACACACTTATTTTGTGTAAATTAATCCCAAACTTGAGCAATTTTTTTCCCTCAAATCTTCATACAAATATCTATGGCGGCTTTCTGTGTTATAAAATCATAAACACAAGTGACGTTTGACTCAGTTGGCCGCTGGCCTCCAAAGAAGGGTCACGTCGGCTTAGGCAGCACTGACAGCTCGCGATCTTATCGTGTACAGATACAAAATCACTGCACATTGGTTGTCATTGCACTTTTTCAACTTTTTTGACACCAACATAATTTGATTTGAAATTGAGGAAGCATAATTCTTCCAGTATATTCAATACATTAAATTAAATTAGATAGTGTGCAATATTCTCGTGATATTACAGTCTCGTAAAGGTCTGATGAGGAGCAGGAATATAGCGAATGGATCTAAGTGATGACAATACGCACGAACATTAGGTTAGGGATCAAAAATACAGTCTCTTGGTGCTGGTTGAGGTATGGTCTCGTGAGGATCTGATGAGGGCAGTAACACGGTGGTGGCTCAATTTTATTTCAAAGATGTTAATAGCTAAAAGCATCGAGTTTGGGCTATTAAGTATGTTTTTCAGAGAGAGAGAAAGAGATTTTGTTTTTCCTCTGGATGTGTTAGGTTTACTGGGTTTACTAAGTTCATTCTGTTAATGGCATCAAGTTGTTATGTGTTCATAAGTAATAATTATTTATTAACAAAATGCTGTTGATTCTCCACGAAAATGTAAAAATAAAAATAAAATAAATAAAAATAAATTCGTAACGTAAAATTGTCAATGACGGAATTTCTTCTATAGACAGTAGCCACAAAAAAAACAAACGATAGATGGCGTGATTTGAAGATAAAGATACATTTTTTCGACACATAGACAGCAACAACAAAAAAAATACAGATTTAAAGAAAAGAAACACATACTTATACAAAACAACAAAGAAAAAAAAGGATACACATCAAAATAACTGGAAAAAATATAAGCCCCAATTTACTTGTGTGGGACAGGGAGTACCATAATATTTTTTTTGGGGTACTCCCCATCTATGCGAAATATAAGCTTGATATCTTTACCCGTTTCTGAGAAAACTGTCAGTCAGACAGACGGACAACAAAGAGATCCCATAACGGTTGCTTTTTTTCTTTTGACGTTCGAAACCCTAAAATTAAGTATAAATATTATGCTGCCAAAAAATGTACTTACAGGTATTGAAAAAGCGGTATATAAACAAATTATACCAGCAGAGGGTTCACCATTTAGCTGAATGTTACTTAGAAAACGGCCTTGAGTGGCGGTCAAGTTGGTCCCCGCCTGCGATACTTTCCATTAACATTGGGACTCGTTTTCATGTTTTTAGCGTACAGTCAGGTTTTTAGTTTTGTATAATTGTATTTTTTTATTTTTAACTTTTTAGTTGTTTTTATTTTATGAAATTTTACGTCGGTAGGTAGTTCATGATCATTTTTTATTTCAATAATTTTGGTGTTGTTATTTAAATACCTTCAATATGCATATTTTTGTAATGTGAAAATCAAGTCCTTTCATTTGATACCTTACACGGCAAAGTTGAATTATTATTTTTTCGATCATCACGTTATGTCCTCAAGAGGGCGCTATGTACATTTTAATGGAACGTCACATAGCCTATAGCCATCGCGCCATCAATACGCTTCTAACAATACCTCATACATCAAAATCTATCAAGCCGTTTAGGCTACAGGAGGGAACAAAGAAACAGACAAACATACGTATATACATACATACAATCAAAAAACATTACCCTCCTCCTTCGGCAGTCGGGTAAAAAGGAGTAAGACAGGGGGTCATTCTGAACTTTTGCTCTACGAGTTTTGGAAATTAACAAAAAAAACCTTTTTCATAGAAACTTTGGTGGACATGTGACTTTTTACCATGGAAAACGAATATTTTTTTTCGCGAATTTGCAAATCTCGTAGAACAAAAGTTGTTCAGAATGACCCCTTGAGTCATCCCCTTTTGGCTTAGTATAGCCCTTTTGCGACACTATGTATTTACTTTGCTTTGTCGTCGGGGTTCAGTTGGCTGGAGGATGCCCGAAACTTATTATCTACACTTTAATACTTTTAGTTACCTTTCTACAAGTAAATACCACATTTGTTTGAGAAAGCTAATCGGGTTCCGAGTATAGAGTAAAGTGGCACCCCTATTAATTTCTACTCTTTCCTGGTGCCTACCAGTGTAAGTAAGAATTATACTTACTTACCCTAAAATCATCCAAAATGTACTTGAACATAATTGTCAATAAAGTTGGCGAGTAAACGTTTATCGACCCACTGTGCAAACTTACATGTGTGCGTGTCACTGCGTGTGCTGTGTGAAGAGCATTGAAAACCCAAAATTGGCGCGGCACGTCACCCTGTACGGGCCCTTAAAGAAAATAAGTACTAGACTTCGACAAACAGAAGACGTTACTAGTCAGAGCGCTAACTTGACGCTGCGCTGTGACGCTAAGATGACATGATGTGTTGTACTACTGTGGTAAAATACCAAACCAGTCAAATAGAGCGACAGCGCTAGCAGTACGCAACGCATCGCTAGTAGTAGTACAAAACAATGTTACAGTCGTTGAAATTATAATAGGCCCTACACAAATTTGCTATTTACTCTTGATTTACTGGATGAAATACATAAAAAGACACATAGGGCGCCTTCAAATTAGTCGCTAATTGTCGCGCGACTGCAGCGCTGCTGCAGCGCTGCAGCCGCGCTGCTGTCAAAATCCATATCCAGCATATCCATTTTAAGCATCAAAAGTTACTTATTGTTTAGATTTTTTATGGGCCTCTTATATTTCGACGACTTTAACGTCAAGTTAGCGTTCTTCTATTTGACGAAGCCTTAAACACATATCCATGTCTCGGTGAAACATGACAGACACTATAATTTGATATTGTAAGAACTGATGTACCTAGAACCTTGTGAATAAATGAATTCTATTCCATAGAAGCAGGTGCAAGCCCCGGCCCCGCCACCCGAAGAGCCTAAGAAGATGAGTATGCAAGAGCTAGAGCAGGCCTTCGGGCCCTTCGGAGCGCCTAAACAGATGATGTTCGCGTGTCCCAAGTGCGACTACCAGGCGAAGGACGAGGCCAGCATGCACGAACATCTCGAGATGGAGCTCAATAAAGTTAGGTGAGTAGGTGGTTTGAAGTTGGTGGCTTAAAAATATAGATTTGACTTGAAATATAGCATGAATCCTATCTACCATACTTGATAGACAAATTTAATTTTATCTTGAACAACTTTACTAACAAATGACAAAGAAATTGTATGGAAGTCATTGAAGGCTTTGAAGCGAAGCGGACTGTATGTGTATGATTTGTAGGCCCTCAGGGTACTTGGGGAAGTAATAAAAAACGTGGATTGTGTTGGATCTGTGTATTTTCGTCTGAAGAGCAGAAATGGGAGAGGAAATTGTACATAGACAATTATATAAAATATAGGCTTTACAAAATGATTGATTAGTTGAATGAGAAACTGGTTACTGAGTGAGTGCGGTGTTGCAGGTGGAGCTGCAGCCTGTGCCCCATGAAGTTCCAGCACTACCACGAGGCGCAGCGGCACTGCGGGGCGCACGCGGGGGCCGCGGGGGGCGCGGGGGGCGCGGGGGCGGTGCGCGAAGCCCCGCGCGCCCCCGGCCCCCGCGCCGCCTGGCTGCGCGCCGCGCTGCAGGTGCAGAAGCTCACCATGAACGTGCAGCCGGCGCCCGCCCCCGCCCCCGCGGCCCCCGCGCCCCCCGCGCCGCCCCCCGACAACTCCCTGCTGGTGGTGCGCTACGAGGAGGACGCCGAGCGCCGCGCCGACAGCGACGACGAGCGTCTCGTGATCGACGAGCCCGCGCCCCCCGCCGCTCCCGCCGCGCCCCCCCGCCCGGCCGGCGCGTTTAGCTGCGCGTACTGCTCGCACTCCACCAACAGCCGCGGCGGGCTGGCCGACCACGTGCTGCGCCACTACAGCCTCAAGCCGTACCGCTGCGGCCACTGCGGGCTCAACGCGCACCTGCAGACCCTCGCGCGCCACCACGAGCGCGACCACCCGGGCCTGCCGCGCCGCGTGTCCCGCGTGCCCGCCCCCGCCGCGCCGCCGCCCGCCGCCGCGCCGCCCACCGCCGCGCCCGCCTCGCCCGCCGCCTACTGCCTCATCTGCTCGCGCGCCGTGCCCCAGGCGGAATGCGCCGCGCACGCCTGCCGCGCCGACAGCCAGCCGCAGCTCGTGCAGCCCGGCCAGCGCGCGCTGCAGTGCGCCACGTGCCTCATCCGCCGCACGAGCAGCGCCGCCCTGCGCGCGCACCACGCCGCCGCCCACGCGCCCGCGCCGCCCGCCCAGCGCGCGCTGCGCTGCGAGCAGCTGCCCGACCAGGTGCTGTGCCGCCTGCGCCGCTGCGGGAAGGTGTTCACGACCATGGCCGGGTACCTGGCGCACCACGACGACAAGCACGCGCCCACGCCGCCCGGCCTCGAGCGCAAGCCCGTGCTGCGCCTCGTGCCCGCGCCCGACGACGGCGACCTGACGGACGAGCCCGCCGCCGCCGTCAAGAGGGGCCTCGAGGACGCGGCGGAGCCCCCGGTGAAGCGCGTGGCCAGGAAGTCCACCACCAGGCTGCCGGCGCAGCGCGTGGCGCGCAAGTCCACGGCGCGGCTGCCGTGGCACGCGCCGGCGCCGGGCCGCGAGGCCGCCGGCGACTACTCGTACTACGGCGCGGCGCCGGCCCCGCTGGCGCGCTACGCCGACGTGCGCACGCACCTGTCCCTGCCCGGCAGCGCCACCCCGCTGCCCGTCACCGTGCGCGCGCTCGCCAACATACTCGACATCTGCCCCAGACTCGTGCTCAAGGACGCCAACACAGACAAACAGTAAACACAGTCAGACTGAAGATATAGTGATGCATGCAGTGGGTGATTCCAATTAGAACAGACTGATTAATGATCGTTGATTGTTAACTTAGATGATATGTAAGTGTTAATTAGAGCCAACAGTATGTGGCAGTAAAAAATCTGTGATTCCTACATTCTTACCTCTAAGGATTCTGTATATAAGTAGGTATAGTTACTCAGCTATTAGTTAGGTAGGAGTTGAGATGATACATAATATTCTACGTCTATTTAATTGTACGTACATACCGTACATATTCATAGATATAGACAGCTACAGTGATTACATTTCTGATATTATTTTTATAATATTACATAGTACACAGTGTAAAATTACTTCTTTACCCAGAACGTTAATAACAGAAATTAATTTCAGTATAAGCAGGTGTAAAAATATACTGATTGATTTAATTGGCTTAGTAATATCCTACATTTTGTTTCAATTCTATTTCATAATTTATAATCACCAATTTGCATTTTTCTCAAAGTAAGCGTTCGCTGCATCAGTGAATAGTAAATGTAGCTGTTTTTTGTTCAGTCAGAAAAGCATTTTGTTAATTTTATTGTGTGAGTCATTAGTGTTTTTCTAGAATTTATCTAATTAAAAGTTCCATTTATACATAATTATTACCTATTCCGTAATAGTTATATTGATCTTGTTAACTATTGTCAACAATTAATAATACGTCTAATATGACTGTTGACCGGTGATTTTCAAGTTTATTTGCCAAATAAATGTTATTTAAGATTTATATTTAAGTAAAATATTTTTTGTATAAGGAAGAAACCGTGGTTTTGTTTAAATAATTCAGTACCTATGTACAGAACCGTACACCTTGCGTGACGTCATACGCGTCATACACTTATTACTGCATTCACACTAATATTACTTTGACCTAATTACCTACCTAACTTCAGTCTTGTATCAACCGTGGAACTCGCAACTTACTTACGCGGGCAAGGCTCAAAACCACTCATAAACTGTGTAACTACTTTGGCCATAATAAACATACTTACATTTAGTGAACATCAGTGTTTCTGTGACTGTGCTTCCTAATACTACAACTACAACTAACTATCAACTACTACATCTAGTGTATGGGATTCTCACCGTCTACTAAGTGGGGACCCGTACATTTATGTAGTAGTTGATAGTTAGTTGTAGTTGTAGTATTAGGAAGCACAGTCACAGAAACACTGATGTTCACTAAATGTAAGTATGTTTATTATGGCCAAAGTAGTTACACAGTTTATGAGTGGTTTTGAGCCTTGCCCGCGTAAGTAAGTTGCGAGTTCCACGGTTGATACAAGACTGAAGTTAGGTAGGTAATTAGGTCAAAGTAATATTAGTATGAATGCAGTAATAAGTGTATGACGCGTATGACGTCACGCAAGGTGTACGGTTCCGTACAACCTACATAAACCATAAGTAGTCATGGGGGGTACTGCCATCTGTTCTAACTCAGTCACTTTGGGGTACCTATCCTTTCACGTAGTTTAAGACAAAGTTATATTTTCTGAAATTATGTGTTTCACGCTACTTACGGAGAGCATAAAATTAATCAATAGCTCTTGAACATCCCTTCAATATCTATCTATCGTTTCCTAGAAAGTATTATATAAAGTTATAGTTTCAATACTTTCAATGCTGCAGCGCCATCTATTAATTTTAAATCGACAGTAGTGGTTGTGTAGACGAGACGACGATGACACGTTACACCGGGCGGGCTTTATAACCAGGCGACTCACGTGCTTAGTTCTCATACGAATCTCTAGATGGCACTGACCTAAATGTTTTTTGGAAGCTTTTGTTTTCTTGAATTTTCAAAAGTTGTTGATAATGGCTTCATTAGTAACTTCCGGTCGTCTTACTAAACATCTTTATACATAATTATAATATACGTACTCTAAACCCTGTATGTGTATAAATAGTTGGCTACCTTTCTATTTATTATAGTAGGTACTTACCTTATACGTATTTAACTATTTGTTTGGGAGAAAGATGTTAGCGTAACTATTAGGGGTATATGTAGGTACTTACTGATAATAAATAACTAAGTAAGACTTATTCTTCTTATTTTTCAAGCGTGAACAATGAAAGAACATCTTACTCATAAAACATTTAATTACTAAATCAAACAACACATTCAAAATCCTAACAAGAAAAATACAAGAATCCATGATCACTTAAGTTACTTATTTAAAAATCGTTTCTACACTATTCCTTAGATCTGTAGGTACTTTGTATAAATAGATCCAGAATAAATAAAACAGAAACCCGAATAAACCAAATCCCTAACTTCAACAACTTTATCTAATGAATATTTTGATTGGTACTGGCGTCTCTTGGACAAACTTATCGGCTAAATCAACTTACATTTAAACTTAATTGATCTACTCAGATTGGCAAATAAACAACTCACTAAGAAAAACACACCTAAGTATAAAAACCAGAAGGCAAATCAAAAAACCAGATTACAAAGCAAAAATTTAATTCAATAAATACCTAAAATACAATCGAAAACTATCTAAACGTGCGTAATTTTATACCGAGCTTACTCCGCCTTGACGGACCTCTGAGTCTCGACCATGGAGGTGACCACGTTGCCGGCCAGCTTGCCCGGCGCCTCCTTGTCCAGGATCACCCGGTTGATGATGTTGGCCACGTCCTTGTTCTCGATGATGCTCACGTGATTACCCTCCAAATAGTGCACCGTCACCGCTCCTTCAGTGAACTTGTCCAGACCGTAGTTCTCTTCTAGGACCACGCCTGGCGGGTTCTCTTTAGGCCTGAGCAGGGTGATGGGCGACTTGATCTTCTCGAAGGTCTTTGGGTTGAAGTTCATGACCACCTTCAGCCTATCGAAGCATACAGCAGCCGTCGCCGCGATGAAGTAGTTGGAGTACTTGCTCTGCACCGGGCTCACCTTGATGGCGTAGGCGACTCGCTCATCATAAGACTCTATCTCGTTGAGCTTCTCCATTAGGTTGAGGGTGACGTCGTTGTTGGGCGCCACGATGTCGATGGTGTGGCAGATGATGCTGTTCTGCAGCTGCACGTCGTTCTTCACGCTCATCGTCATGCTGAGGATGGATGAGAGGAAGTCCGGCGAGCCGTCCAGGCAGAATACGGTGCCTTTGTGACCTGGGAAATGGAGGTTTTAGGTGTTAGCGAGAGGTTTTGACAAATGCGTGAAGGAAGATTGGTTGCTGCTGCTGCTTACCTCATTATAGTATAGGTAACTAACAATAACTTGCAGTAGTTAGTCGTTGTGAAGGAGAATGGTAGGTAGCCTTCTATGGACGTTTCGCACCACTATGATGATGGATAGATATGGTTATTTACCTTCATTCTCGAGTTTCTTGGCGAGTCCGAGGGTGAGCTGACATCCGAAACTGTATCCGAGCAGCGTGAAGGGAGCTCCGGGTGACAGGCGCGTGTTGATCGTCTGCAATACAAACAATATTAGTATCCGGGGGCGCAAACGTCCACGAAAAATGTTAGGCAACTGAAATGATTAACAGAATTCATCATCGCAGCTTATTGGCCTTTAGGTATACGAGATACCTTTTCTGTGCCTTTAGAATTGAACTGTGACCAAACTTTAATGAAAAATGGCAGTTGAGAGTTAAGCCTCGTATTCACTAGGCGACAAATCGTCGCAGAACATGTCTAGGCACATGTCGTCTACGTGTCGCCGCGACGTCGCGCTCTGTTCTGCGACGTCGCACGCGACTATACAGCGACATCTACGTGTCGCAGAACAGGTTCCGTGTTTTGGCTCGCGAGACAGAACTTCCTGCGACATCTGTCTAGCGACCGCTGTTGCAGAGTGTGGACGCGTGCGCAACTTCTAGCACGCAGCACTAACTGCCACGACAACCTCGGGCGACATGTCGGCGGAGACTGCTGGTGTGGACAAGCAACATGTATCACGACATGTTACCAAAATGTTCTGAGAACACGCACCGGAGATGTTCTGTAACAGTCTCAGAACTTGTGCCCTAGTGAATTCGAGGCTTTAAGTTTAAATAGTGAAGTAGGTAGTTAGCGGTATCGGTTGAAATTTCAGCAGCTCACTGACAGTTACGTAATTTCATTGCTCGATATCAGAAGTTCAAGTAAAATCTAAACAACGCTGAAATGCTAGTACGGGGCGCATGACATGACGTTACAAAAGTTATTCATCGCGCTTGCTTTCGAGGCTGCGCGATGTGAGTGAGCGCGATGCCAAACAGCGCCCCGTGCTACTAGCCCAGAAGGGCTAGTACGGGTCGCAATTAAGACGTGACAAGAGTTTTGCATCGCGCTCACTCACATCGCGCAGCCTCAAGAGCGAGCGCGACGGAGAACTTTTGTCACGTCTTAACAGCGCCCTGTGCTACAGGGCCAGGAGTAACTAAACTCCATCTTAAGCCAACTCACCTGGTGCAGCCGATCCACCATCTCAGCCCCGGTCTCGTTCCTGTGCTCGAGCCCGAGCTGCAGCACGCACACCTGCGTCTTGAGCCGGCGGCACAGCGGCTCCAGCACCGCCGCGCACCCCTCGAGCCCGGGGATCATGAACATCAGGTTCTCTGTCTCTAGGAGCGCCTCCTCGCCCTGTGAATAGGAATATCGAGGGTTAGTACCTATGTGGGTGATAGAGAGCTATTGGAAAGTCAAGAAAGGCAGACGGACTGAATGTCGATTACTGAATGACTTGAAAGTGATATTGGAAAGACAAGTCAATCGGACTTGACACACTATTTAAAAGTCGCTACTACATTGGTTTTTATTCATAAAATACTTCACATAGGTAGGTACCATACTTAAAGAAATGTAAGGATTCACTTGGAAGCATCAGAGCATTATCTTTCTAATCATGGAAACTGTAGAAGACGTTGACAAATGGGTCATAAAACCCCAAAAATTCGCAACACTCCCTTACCTCCTTAGCATCAGTGACCATAGTAGGCATGTAGATGAAGGGCTCGGACGCGAGGTTCTCGTCCCCGAAGTTCCTCATGAACACGCGCAGGCCGGCGGCGCCCTCGGGGGCTGCGAGGCGCGAGGCGGATGTGGAGGCTGCTTCCTCGCGGGCGGCGGTTAGCTCTACTAGTCTGTGGGGGTTGGGAGGTGTTAGTGGTTGATGTGGTGTGATACGATGATGAGAGGAATACGAGTATACCTCTCATCATCGTATCATAACGTATGCCTATGGGATGATGAGAAGGTATAGGTACAAGAAAGATGCAATTTTGGGACTCAAAATAAGGTAAGGGTCAAAAAACCTTGGCTCACATTTAAAGGGCTCTAAACTTTGGATGAGGAAGGAAGGACACAGTGATACAACTGATACATCACTAAAGCTACAGCTACAGTTCTTAATGGGAAACACACATAAGGTTTGCTGATGATGAGAATAAGTGTCGGTTGGCAAATTAGTCCTCATCATCCATCATTATCATCGACAAAGGTTCCACCGATATAGTTAAGACGTTTTACCTGGCAAAAGTCAAAGTTCTGATGTCCTGCGCGGTGAGGAAGATCTCGAACTCTCTCTCCAGCGTCTGCTTGATCTCCACCGCCATCATGCTGTCCATGCCGAGCTCGGCGAGGGAGACTTGCTGTGAGACCGTCTTCAGGTCCTTGATACCTGGAGGGGGGAATGGGAATTGTAGATATAAATATGTCTGAACATAGCGTGATTTGAAGCATCCATTGAATGAACTCAAGCATAGCGTCACCGCATATACTGCTGACTGTACCACCCGGATTTCATTCAACAAATAATAAGGCTAGGGTAAGACGAGACGAGAAGAGTCTAGCGCATCTAGACTCTCTCATCTAGGTTTTCTCACGAAGTTTTACATAAGAGCGATGGTCATAACTAATGCATAAATTCCAAGAATTTATTGGATCATGCAGTTTACTCCGAACTGAATATACCTATCTAGATTAGATAAAAAAAAAGCTTTTGTCACGTTTTTATCAGTAACTTAACTCCTGCAAAAATACTTAAGTTAACTCACCCATAATCTGCGCAACAGCGTCCACAATGTTTCCACAACCGGACCCTCCAGCCTTCTTCTCGGCCACCACGATGGAGGACACGATGGGCTCGTCCTGCTTCAGGAACTTGTCCAGCGCGAGGAGACACGAGGAGATGCGCTGTTGTAAGGTGCCTCCGATCTCCAGTTGCACGTCGTCGTCTTGCGTGTCTGCTACTAGACCCACCTGCGGATTAGGGTTGTTTGTTTAGTGGGGCTTTGAGTGGAGATGGTGACTTACATGACTTGTGATTATAGGTATATTGTGATAGGTATTATTTTAATGTTCGTTGGAATTGTATTGTTTTTAAGAACATTCAACTTCGGAATCTGGTGTTTTTACAGGTTAATTGGATGCAATTTGCACAAATACCATTAGGTATCGAATTTATATAATATATACCTACTTTAGTACTATCGGGGTGAAAGGTATGATGAAACCTACGAGCATATTAGCTTATAAGATTTATGGATGTAAAGAAATTATGAACATGGCACGCGTGTAACTCCATAATTATAATTAGGTTTCACCGTTTCGGAGAGAGACCTGGGTTGAATATAAACCTATGTAGGTATTAACATCGTATTGTTATCTTCATCATAGAAGATACAATCAAATAAACTTATTCAGGGTTTAGCACTCACGTCTCCAATAGCGCCCCACTGCACGGCGAGCGCGGGCAGCCCCAGCTTCTTCCTCCACTCGCAGATCCTCTCCATCACGGAGTTGGACATGCCGTAGTTGGTCTGCCCGGCGTTACCGCGCCCGCAGGACACCGAGGAGAACACTACGAAGTCACTGGAAGGAGGGGTTTGGGGGTGAGAAAGTGGTAGTAGGGGGAAACATTGGGTGTTGCAACTGAATATGCCAAGTCGTTTGAGGACGAAATGCTTGATGGAGCGGTTGGTGTTGTAGTTAACTATGCAACATTAGTCAGCATTCTAAAGAGTGCAACACCCAATTTTCTTGGGATGTTGATCCTCTCTGTAGAGAATACCTACGATGGCTTAGTGGTGACGTAGTTTGATTATTTCAAGTCAGAAAGGGTGTAAGAATGGAGTTGAAAGTATTCGGCTAAACCTTGATCTAATTTAACTTCTAATAGCCAACTACATCTATTATGTAGATACTTACTGCAAGTTCGGGCACAGTTTCTTCGACAGCCTGTCCAAGTGCATCGTAGCTATCGCTTTCGGCGCGAATGACGTCTTAAACGTCTCCGGGCTTTGGTTGGCGAAGACCGAGTCCTTCAAGATGACGGCCAAGTTGAAGATGGCTTCGACTTTGCCCATCTTGTTGGACTGGACCAGCAGCTCCTCGCATCCCTCGGCTGTCGTCACGTCGGCCGTGCAGATCTGCACGTCGGCGCCGTAGCCTGCCCATGCCCTGGGGGAGGAGTGTGGGTTAGTGGAATATTATGTTTAGATGACAATACGATAGGGTAGTGGGTTTAAAAAATGCATAGCGAAAAATGTGCCTTCGACAGTTTTGGCTAAAGACTATCACTGTCAAGTAAAGATAACTCTTGTTATTTACCTCAATAGGCTGTTGTAAAAAACTCGGGGGATCATTCTAAACCAATTTTTTTCTACGACTTTTGGAAAACTAAGGAGTACTATACCTAGATAGGAGTATAGCTACTTAATACCTACCAAAAACTCAATCAAAAAACTACAGTATATCCAACTCACTTCAACCTCGATGCCTGGTACCCATTGGAAATGCCTCTCCTAGAAGACAGCATGAGCCTGCGCGCGCCGCGCATGATGAGCCAGTCCGCCAGCTCCAGCCCGAAGCCGCCCAGCCCGCCCACGATCACGTACACGTAAACAGCATACTTCGCCGTTGTAGGTTGTAGGCTCAATAGATAATCATATCAAACAACCACGGTGTAGTCAACTCACTTAAGAGCCTAGACGCCTGGTATCCATTAATGATTGGCCCACACAACACACAAACAACAACAGTTCATCTACTCACTTCAGCCTCGACGCCTGGTACCCATTAGAGATGCCCCTCCTAGAGGACAGCATGAGCCTCCTGGCGCCGCGCATGATGAGCCAGTCCGCCAGCTCCAGCCCGAAGCCGCCCAGCCCGCCCACGATCACGTACACGTAGAGAGCATACTTAGCCGTTGTAGGTTGTAGGCTCAATAGATGATCACTTAAGAGCCTAGACGCCTGGTATCCATTAGAGACAGGCCAACACAACACACAAACAACAACAGTTCATCAACTCACTTCAACCTCGATGCCTGGTACCCATTCGAGATGCCCCTCCTAGAGGACAGCATGAGCCTGCGCGCGCCGCGCATGATGAGCCAGTCCGCCAGCTCCAGCCCGAAGCCGCCCAGCCCGCCGACGATCACGTACACGTAGTCTTCTTGGCACATGTACCTGGGGGAAAGAGGTTGGGTTAAGTTGGGAAGGACTTTTTTGGTTGTGTCTTAAGAGTTAAGGGTAGTGACGCGGGGAAATTTAATAATTTTGCAGTTTATAGCTATGTAGAAAGTTATTTCAGTTACTGTATCTGTATGGGGTGTTTCTATGCTCCAGGATTACTTGGACTATCCATAGCGTAACAATGGCGTCTATGAAACTGGTACGAGTAGTTAAGTGGTAGCCTCCATAACTCAATGGAGGCACATTCACAATCTTTAAAGCCCTCGTAGAATTAATGAGTATATTTATTTATTTATTTATTCCTTCATTTCAACAGTCATAAGTCTTTTGATTCAACGAAGGTCATGCATAAAAGAAACACATCTAGTGAAACTGGTAACTAGTGAAGTGGTAACTCAATATTAGAAACCTGTTCTAGGATTTTGAACAGAAATTTTGAGAAACACACATTTAGACACCAGATTCCACTCACCTAGGCACAGCATCGACAGGGAAGGCAGTAGGCCTCACAGGCCTGTGGCTCCTCTCCTCATCCCTGATCTTGATGATGACCTTCCCGATGTGCTTGCCGGCGGCCATGTAGCGGAAGGCAGTCTCTACTTCCTGCTTCTCGAAGGTGCAGTAGGTGAGCGGGCGCACCGCTCCGGATTCGATTCCCGTTAGGAGCAGGTCTTGGAGACGCTGGGGGAAAGGGGGTGTTGTAGAGGGAAAGAGGTTTTGTGGTGGAATGGAGTCTGCTTATGAAAAGTTTAGTTTAAAAGGGAATCTGATAGCAGGCTATCATTATGTTAGTAATGATGTAGCAAAGATACAACGGCAAGGGTTCCAAATATAAGATCTTCATGAAGACAATTATTAAGCATTTTAATTCTAGGAACTTATAGGTAAGATCTTTGATCCATTAATCTATGACAGAGACTAAAACTTTTATTGAGCTAGGGTTTTCATAAAGGTCAGGTCACGAGACATTACTGTCTTCTACTCGGCTCAATTAAGTCAACGATGATGATCGCGTCTCAGCAATCATGAAGAAGCAACATACCTTCCTGAAGTCGAAGCTCTGGTCGAAGATGTAGTCCAACATAATGCCGTGGAACGAGGTCTCCTTGAGGAAGAAGTGCATCCCGATGGGAGTGTTGTTGCTGATGTCGAATTTGCCGATCTCGAGGAAGCGGCCGCGGTAGCCGAGGCAGCGGACTGACGCCTGAGGGAGGATGATGGTTAGACGGAATGGAAGTGCAGAAGATTGGTGGAAATTTCGTTCTAGCTGATGTTTGAATACTTGTAGATACATTATGTCTATTACTATCACCACTAATTGCTTCTTCTACGATTATTGCAACAGTCGCTTAGGTCTGAATATGTCTTACATAACTGGTTAGTTGACGAGCGCCGATAACAAAGTGATACGGTGCTCCTTGGGAGAAAAAGTATGCCCAGAAATGGACAATAGGTAATTGACCACCTATGCTGATGAAACTACGTATCTAGCCATGTATTATATTAACCTGCAGCTTGTCGTCGGCGAGCGAGTTGAGCACGAGGTCGACTCCCTTGCCGTTGGTCTCGCGCCGGATCATGTCCTCGAACGACGTGTCTCGCGAGTTGCCGATGTTGCTGTCTGTACAGAGGACATGTTGCAGAGTTAGAGGGATGAAGGGTTTGTTGTGATGAGATATAGGCGTAGGTAGAAAGTGGATCAAGTAATAGACCATTTATAAGTAGCATTTGTTTTAATTAAACTGAGATCCATGGAGTTTTAAAGTAGCAAAATAAGATGGTTATGGTCGGATGGTTATCCATGGCCCTACATTAGGTGATCATCAGTACTAAATGACGGTCCAGTTAGAGCTAATTAATGAACCACAAATTTAGAAGGATGGTGAGGGTTTCACTTGGTAATCAACTTTGTTCACTTTCTAGAGGTGTTGAAGTAAAGACCATCAGATCATAACAATGTAAATATTTACTCTCGCACTACTAGTGCCTACGCCTTTAAAGTCATCAGAGATTGCTAATTTAAAGGCACATTTATCTGGATCCTTACCCTTAAGCTGCGGGAACAGCTTCTTAATAAACGCCCTCTTCTCCGCAGTACCGACGGTGGTGAACACCTCGAGCCCATAGTGCAGTGCCACATTGATGGCGGCCTGCCCCACGCCGCCGGACCCGGCGTGGATCAAGATCGACTCGCCGCGCTGCATCTGGCCCACCATTACCTGCACAGAGTACATACTTTGATTACCTGGGAGTGGGGGGTGGCGGTTAGAAGTGGAACATGGAAATTAAGAGTGGCGTTGTAGGTAGATTTTCAGTTATGTGTAGGTTTTTACAGCTGGTGAAGACCATTTCAAATAAATAAAATAAAATAAAGGTAGGTAGTTACAGGTAAAAAGGGAGAGAAGTGATTTACCTTAGACAATAAAATTGGATTACAATATACCTCTACTTATACCCATAAGGAAAAGGCAAAATCGAATCACCAAAAGGACTACGTATTTTCACTTTTCACCTTCATTATCCAATAATCAGCCTTTATAGGGCCCTATGGGCCTCCTAATTTGGCAAATAGGTATTCTTATAATATGCGCTTTCTAATCCCATAGTTTATTTTTCTCGTCTGAACTTCAAAAGAACAAGGTCCCATCTTCACAAATTTTCCAACCCATTCTACACCCAAAAAACCCACCTACTAAAGCTTCATATTATCACTCACCATAGCGTAGTACACAGTCCCGTAAGCCACGGGCACGGTGGCGGCCTCCTCGAAGCTCCACTCGTCGGGGATGCACCACAGCAGGCACCGGTCGCCGGCCACCATGTTGGCCATGCCGCTGTTGCGCACCATCGCCATGACGCGGGACCCGCTGCGGGGGGAGGGAGGGGGTTAGGGGGGGAATATTATTCGTAATATTATGTTGTGTCAGTTAGAGGCCCTTATGACCCTTGCCAGGCCCGAGCTTTTGCGAGTTTTGATATATGGTTTCCCTTCACCGATAAGTATTATTTGTCTAAATTCCAAAGAACACACATTAGTTCTTCTGGAATAGTATTATGTACTGCTTCCTATAAAGCGGGGTAAAAAAATTCAAGAGGTGTTGTTACAGCGTCATTTTAACCAGCCTCATAAGTTAAGTTATAAGTAAAAATTTTGAAATGAAGCGTTGAAAGCGAGCTGCGAGCTGCTGGACTTAGCTGGAGCGAGGCCAAAAGTACAGTCGAAGATAGACGGAAATGGCGGAAGATAGTGGAGACCCTCTGCACCTCTGGGGTGCCGTAGGAATGCAACATCGTCTCTCTGTATAGACTACGTACTTGGGCGTCCGGCCGGTGATCTCGAAGCCCTGCACGCACTCCTGGTGCAGGCGGCCGCGCGCCACCGCATCCACCGTCACGCGCCCCGTCGCCGTCATCACGTCGCGGAAGTTCAGCGCCGCGCAGTACACCTGGAGGGATAAGTAACCAATTTTATTTCAAAATCTATGTAACCTACTCCCTACTCGGCACGGCCAGAGGATAGTCCGGTGGCATAGCCACCGGCATGTGTGTAGTAGGCTTTAGGATGAGGAGCTGAATTCAAGTAGGTATCTGATGTGCAAGAAGACCGAGGACAGAGTGTTATGGCGCTCCTTAAGGGACCAGTGTCCAGCAGTGAACGATTATGGACTGATGGTGTTGATAAAATATACGAAATGGTACTCCCGGAGATATTTGTCTGCCAGTCCACTGCTAGACAAATCAAACGGCCTTAATCAGTCTGATGGCGATGGTTATGTTATGTGAGCATTGAGCCTGTCAAAGCAGCAGAAAAACTTGTCTAAAACGCAAGCAAGCTTTACTTACAGGACCTTGACATTGTACGTATAAATCGGTGTCTTAATCAGATTCATACCTGAATAAGCACACTGTCAGGGCTCTTGAACTGGTGGTTCTCCTTCAGGTGTCCCTCGAGCCAGCTCAGCGAAGAGAGATCTCCGATGGTGATGGTGTTCACGTAGGCGTGAGTGGCCTTGATGGTGTCTAGGTCGCTTAGGAGCAAGTGACGGTATGTGCCCCATTGACCCTGTAGGTAGAAGTAAGGTTGAGAAATGTGAAGAATCACTATTTTGAATCGTTAGGTTGGCAGATAAAATAATATATGTGTATATATATTTTATAATATATATTATTTATAATTTAAAGTATATATGTATGCAGTTCTATTTTATATTTATAATTTATTATGATATTATTTATATTTATATTTGTAGTTTTGTCTCATGTTTGCTTTAATAATAGTTAGGATTTATTATTTTTGTTAATTGTACCTACTTCAAATTTAATTAGTTAAAAGATTTAATTTTCTATTTCTCTTTCACCCAGTCGTAGGTTGGCTGGAAGAAATTGCTTTTTGGCAATAAGCCCGCCTTTGTATACGTCCTATATGTTTTAAATTTGTAATCTGTTTTGTATATTGTTTGTTTGTGTACAATAAAGCGTTTATAAATAAATAAGTTTTCTGATGCTATGATATGGACAATAATATTTTCGGCTATTGAGTCCAGGATATTAAATAACCATTAATTGAGACTATATCCATCTTTTGTATAATAATGATATTTTTTTAGTAAATTACACAAGTTAAGAACCAATGTAGAAAACTGAAACTCACATCCTGGTAGACATTAAGTGCCAGATCCTTGTCCAGTTGCTCTTCATACAGCTCCAAGTCAGGGTTGAATGGAGGCGCGGAGGGGTCTGACACCAGCAGACCGTACACAATCTCGCCACCAGGCTCCCTTCGCAGACAGTTCACCAGACCAAGCAGACCGTTGATAGCTTCGTCTTGACCATAGAGCACGATCTTCTGTCCATCCTTCATCTCTTCCTTAACCTTATCGATCCATGCAAAGCTGTCGTCGGAAGACACGATCTTGACAAACTTAGCCGGCTTGGCTCCAACTCGCTTCCTGAAGAGGACCACGTATTCTAGGCCGGTGTCCTGGATGGTGATGATGTCTAGTTTGTCGGAATGGTCCTTAGGATTGGGGCGGTCCTTTTCACGGGAGATGATGAAGCACTTGTCTCGCAGCGTGCCTAGGGCTTGTGTGAGCACCTGGAAATATGGTTGTTTATGTCAGTTGATTTTATTTTTTTCTCAGAAAAGTAACATGGGCTGTGCAACCTGTACCGGCCAGAAGACCCAAAAATTATGCATTATCTGCTGATAAAGAACGGCTAAGGCCAAAAGTCTTGCGCAGTGCCTTGATAAAGGTCTATATCCAGAAGCAGTACTGATTATGATGTCTCACCTCAGGCCTCTGGAACAGGTTGGCTCCGATGAACACGACGGCGTTGGTCTCTCCCGTCAGCTTCTTGTTCTCCACGGTGATGTTGTGCGGCATCTCCAGGGCTTCCTCAGAGATCACCAGTAACTCAGCCTGGAAAAAAATGAATTTATCAGTTACGTGATGATAACATGAGGGCATATTGTGTACTGTGCCATAAAATAGCAACCTTTTACATCCAAAAACCCATTATTAGCTAATATTACGCTTTATCCAAATATCCACTGATGAAAGGTGAGATGGAAGATTTTTGTATAAGTCTCCTGTTATTATCTTGTTCTTTGATTTGTATACAGGGTGTTGCAAAAGTGGTATACTAAGCCGAAAGGGAGTGACTCTTTTCCTTTTGCATACGCTCCCGTGTGTTTGTTTTTTTCATCGCAAAAAGGACAAACGCACAGAACAAATTCTTATTCTAACAAGTCATTACCTGCATGAGCGGAATATCCCCCAGCACTTCAGCCACGGTCTCCATGGCGGGCGCCAGCTCCAGCCGCTTGTACTCCTCGTCCACGTACTCCAGCGCCTTCACCTTGAACGTCTGGATGTTCTCCAGCACCAGCTGCAGGTTGGCTCGCAGGATGTCACCGAGCTGGTGGAAGGTCAGGGTTAATGAGACTGATGGTGGGGTTGGGGGGTTTAATGAGAATTCAATGGGTGGTTAATGCATCCTTAATCGTTATGGGTTCCGTGATTGAAGGGTACTTAGTGGTTTGAAGGATACTTATGAGATTGAATATTTTAAATCTATAGCCGGCAGTAGGCCGGTCATATAATATGTCGGGGTCGAACACGAAACCTTTGGCTTGAAGCAAAGCTTCTACCTCTAGACTACATAGGTAGTTGGGTAAATAAGTTCTAAGATAGACAGAGGTAACTCGGGACCTCCAGTGGCCCGAAGAGGAAGGCAGATGACACTCTTGTTGTGATCCATGCAAGGGACCTTTATCTCCAGCACCAGATATATTTTTCGCAACGCTAAATGATGATTACGATTCCAAGATTCAGTACCTTCATCTTGCCCTTGCCGAAGCTGGGCACGAACACGTTCTTCTCGAGCACGGGCACGCCGAGCGGGATCTTGCGCGTGATGGGCGTCGCGTTAAGGCCGCGGAGCTCCACACCACCAGCCCTACAGACAGGAGATGTGGTGTTAAGGTATTTGTTGGAGGAAAGGAGGCTGAGATATGAGATTCTTATTTATAAACTATCTATTACAGCTTTGATTAGCCATGTTTGGGTGGCCTAATAAGGGTAATCTGGTCATTCTGGTCTGTCTCCTGACTATCTTCAAACGTGGACGGCTATTTTTACTCACTTGACATTCATTTGCGAATCGTAAAATATTCTATGTAGCCCTCGATAAAATATGTCGAGTGTGTAGAGATGATATCGAAGGGGCGAAAATGTAAGGGCTATCACATTTCGAATAATTATACATAATTATGATCCGACAGGGAGTTGGACGGGGTTATAGGCATAGAGAAAATAATACTACGTTTAGTTAAAAGCACGTTAAAAGTATCAATAAAAGTGAAATCCCTTGAACTGACCTGATGACTCCTAGGTCGGGGTATACTCGGATCTCGAAGGAGTGCTTGCTGGCGTCCGGGTTCATCTTGGAGATGGCGTTGTAGTGCATATTCGCGTCGATCGACACCTGGAGAAGGAAATAGATATGAGGTCTTGTATAGCTAGACGATGTCCTGATGACCAGAGATCTATGTATAGAACAACGTGGTTTCAAGTGTATCCTCAATGGTTTGGGGATCATAATGATGGTGATGACACAAGAGGTTTTTAGAGTCACCGGTAATGTTTGTTAAGTCTGCTATCATTGGCTATGACATCTTCGGTAGCCCGTGTGAATGTGAAGTCCTTCGTTATCTACAGCATCTGTATATAACGGCTATTTCTTATAATACACCCACCCTAGGTATTCTTCAGAGACTAATCATCTCAACACGGTGGCAAAGCCTAGTCTTGCTCTAGAATAAGATATACCGAACTGCTTTCTTAGCAACTTATCTACTTGGAAGACCATTGGACAACAAACCTTCTCAATCCTAGTAGGCACAAACAGCCCACGGGTGTCGTGTCCGATGATCTTCATCTGCAGCATGCAGTCCATGAAGGTGACCCAGTTGTTGACCCACGCGAGCCGGCCGCGCGAGCCCTCCACGTTGCAGCCGATGATACCACGGAAGAGACCGCTGTGGGGGGGAATAGGGTCAGTTGCTGGAAAAAGCTGGATGATGTTGTGATATATGGTTGAAATTCCATTGTTGGTTATGACAGGAAAGGTTTTGCCGTAAACTCCCGCTTGGTATGATAGAGTAGCATGCTACTTAAATTTGTTTATTAATCTTTGACTCTTCATCCCGCTAATTTAACCGATGGCCTTTAGGTATGAAGTTATGTGTCAAGTTCTGTGAGACACTGGCACTTCTCCATCCAGAGGCTTCCGGCAATACCTCGCGGTTTAGCGATAGGACTGCCTCTTGTTTTATGTTATGTTATACAGAATAAAACTTCACGATTTCATTCTAGATACCTTCAGTTGATACTTACCTACAATTCACGAGAGCCATTAAGTACCCACCTGTACTGGTATCCTCTCAGCCTCAGCTCCTTGTAGAAGTCCTTGGTCAGCAGATGCTTGACGTTGGGGCCTGTCTTCTCGGGCACGGCGGGAAGCACCCTGTAGTCTTGGCCCACGTTCTTCTTCGCGTAGATACGACCGGTCACGATGGATGCTCCGCTTTCTACGATCTGTGGGGGTGGATGTAGTTAGAATGGCTCATTGTCATTAGGTTCTTGATCCATTGTTGTTTGCGATGTTTGTTTGATGAGCCGTGTAGTAATTCTGTACAGCCTTCCAGAAAGGGGCCGTAAATGTGAAACTATGATTGATGGAGACTCTAAAAAGTGCCATAGGATAGACAATTTGAACATGTTTAATGGCTAATGATTCATAAACTTTGCAAAGCTCCTGACAGGAAACCTTGGTCTCTTCAGATTCAATCAAGAATCGCCTAGATTGTATATCCATCCAATGCAATATATTTGTTACAATAGTTATGCCAACTCACCTCAAAGTTGCCACTGCCCTTCTGAATCATAATAATGAACTCCAGGTTGCCATCCTTGGGTATGTTGGTGGCTCTCTGGAAGCGAACGTTCTCGAAGACCACAGACACTTCCGTGTAGAGCTCTCCCATCATCATGCCGAGGGTCTCCCAGACTAGGACCAGGTAGCCTGTGGCTGGGTACAGGTTGCGACCTGGGGGTCGAAGGGGGTGGTTAGCAAATTGATGCTGTAATTAATTATATCCTAACTTGTTGAGGTAATGAGACCGAACTAAGGATTTAAAAAGTGCACGACTGGGAGCCTTCCTGATAGACTCAGGGAGATCATTCCACAGACGGACTGCTGAGACAGAGAAGGAATTTAGCATAAAGCCAGACTTAGACCGTCCACCACGTGTCCCGCCAGGTACTCGCTGTCCTATCCTCATATACATGGTGTTCAACACAGTGTCTGTAGCTACAGTACGTACCGTCCACCACGTGTCCCGCCAGGTACTCGCTGTCCTATCCTCATATACATGGTGTTCAACACAGTGTCTACAACACCCTGTAGCTACAGTACGTATCGTCCACCACGTGTCCCGCCAGGTACTCGCTGTCCTATCCTCATATACATGGTGTTCAACACAGTGTCTACAACACCCTGTAGCTACAGTACGTACCGTCCACCACGTGCCCCGCCAGGTACTCGCTGTCCTGTCCTCATATACATGGTGTTCAACACAGTGTCTACAACAGCCTGTAGCTACAGTACGTACCGTCCACCACGTGCCCCGCCAGGTACTCGCTGTCCTGTCCTCATATACATGGTGTTCAACACAGTGTCTACAACAGCCTGTAGCTACAGTACGTACCGTCCACCACGTGTCCCGCCAGGTACTCGCTGTCCTGTCCTCATATACATGGTGTTCAACACAGTGTCTACAACAGCCTGTAGCTACAGTACGTACCGTCCACCACGTGTCCCGCCAGGTACTCGCTGTCCTGTCCTCATATACATGGTGTTCAACACAGTGTCTACAACAGCCTGTAGCTACAGTACGTACCGTCCACCACGTGTCCCGCCAGGTACTCGCTGTCCTCGTCCGCTATGGACATGCGGACCGTGCGCTCGCCGGACTTCATCTTCTCTTGCGCCTTGTAGGATGTCACGTACCTGGGGAGAGGGGTGGGGTTAAATTGGTGTTTTTGTTGTTATTTATTATACAACAGCAAGCGAAGGTTGCCTGGAAGAGATCGCTTTCAGCCATAAGGCCGCTTATTATATTGTGATTTAGTTATATGTTTGAATGTTATCTTAAAAAATGTTTTTATGTACAATAAGGTTGTACTGCTGTACTACTAATACGAGAGTATTTCGTCGGCAAGTTCACTTCTTCTTTTTAGCGTGACGGTGACAAACACGAGGCACTGGAGCGCGTCCAGGATTTGTCATCATGCTGAAAGGATTAGCCAGATTAGCCAGTCAGTATAGCGTCAGTCGGTCCGCCGGATGTATATGTATAAAGTACCTACAGTTGATACGTCACTCATCTCGTGCATCCCAAAAAGACTTCCACTATTATTATATTTAAGTAGAGGTATAATGTTGTAATAAATACGTATTTATGGCGCACTTATTAACTTCGATAAATGCAACCACAATGCCAATAGCTTATTAAATCCACCGAACATTCCTAATAAAGGACATATTAATGCCTCGATAAAGCACCGAAACAGTTTTCATATAATCAGAATTTCAGTAATAACGCCCGTTAAACCTGCCCTAACAATGTAGATGGACGATAAGGCTAAACCGTTTATGAAATATCGCCACAGCCTCCGAATAGTAAGCACCTACCTACATTGTTATTACATCATGACAGTTTTTTTTTACCCTTAACTGGAATAGAGCAGTTATGTTGCATGCCCCACTTCGGGTAATAGATGTACCTATTCATGAAAATTGTTTCAGCAATACAATCGTTACGTGCTCATTTAAACTCATAAAAAATGCCAAATTTCCGAAACTGAAAATACAAAAACTTTAACCAAAATATGCAGATTAAAACACGCAGTGAAATAAAAATTACAAATGGAATGAAACATCGGGATTAGGTAAAAATTTGACTAAAACCAATATAATCCAGGCTTTCATGCTTCACTGGGCTAAAAGCCATATTATTTTTTTGCTTGAATTTTTCCCAAATATAAATCTGTAATTTTTGCACGAAGAGAATTTCAGTTGTGTTGGGATTATCTTTTCAAATCGAATAATGAAGGTCTAACAATGATGATGTGGAAATGGAAATACTTTGCTTAGGATGGCATGCCGCGTGCCTAAATAAATATCCTTCGTATTACTTGTACATAACTATGTAAGTACCTATATGACATAATACATCTTAGGTACAATAACACGCATGAACAAAACTCTAGAATTGTTAAATAGCAGCCGAACTTAACCTTTAAGGTAAATAGACGTTATCATGACCAACACTGTATGTAAGGAGGATTACTCATTTTGACAAACTAATAACTGAGAGCTGTTAAGCGATCGCCAAGTTTAATACAACGAGTCGTGGTTTTCTGAAACTTCGTTTCTCGTACGCTAAAGTAACCCCCGTAAGGAAGGAAGTTCCTTTCACCTTAGAAGAAGTCTAAATATAACCTGCCTTTATTACAGTTTTCACTCAACGAACGTCCCTCTTGGTTAGAGGGCAATAATGTCTGCTTACACACTCTGACAGGACATGTTTTATGTATGTATGTACTTAGCCACCCCGTGTGACGCCCTTTCTTTGACGGTGTTTTTTTATTTTATATTTTTATTCCTATGATCCTTTGAAAAGGAATGTGTGCATATTTTATGTCCGTAAGTATACATTGCACTTTGTAAAGCGTTTTTATAATTTGTTTTTCAATTGAATACAGTTAGGTACCGTACCTGTATTACTTACCTATAATACCTATTACTCTTTGAATTAATTAGATTCGAGAACGATGTTGTTGTTTAATTACTTAATTGGAAAATTTAATGAATCCATATGACTGAAATAATCTCTCAGTTAAATGTACAAAAATTGCATTGCATATTGAAGCGAGCAGACAGATTAGTCGGTCGTTCGACAGATGAGCCGACAGTCGGTCGCTCGACAGACGCAGGCTATTAGCGGAGTCGGCTGAGCGATGGCGGGCTATTCATTTGTGGCGTGTCTTTATTGCGTTTCGGCCTCCGAGACAAGGCCGCGGAGTGTGGCCTATCTCGACATAATTCAACTATTGACACAGTAGAAAATACCTTACTGAATGATATTCTCCGACCATATTAATATGCTCGTTATGATTAGGCAATTTCGTAGTGTAAAGTTTTGGTATATAATACATGTAAGTTTCTGACTATTTATGGACTCTTTCTATTACATATACCGAAAGCTTTCCTAAAACCGGGATGCTACGAGAATGATATCATAATGAAGGCAACAAGATAGAATCGTAGGAACGCTCCGAAACTTATTTTTTTGTAAGCTTTGAGAGGCCCACTGACATTGGCTTTTCATGCATTAATAAACTAATCTAAAAGGGCCAAACAGGAACGTGTCGGGTGCGGCGCCGCCCGCGTGCAATGCGTAGACAATAAATATCGGTCAGAAGTGCGGAACTCAAGGAGTTCGGTGATTAGTATGTTTCTAGAAAGCACGTTACTTTACCCCCTAAGTACAATCAGCTACAAAAGTCGGGATAAAAGTTTGTACAGTTCATTTGCCATAATAAAGTACAGTAAGACATGTGAGAGTAAAAAACTTATCTGAAGCGGATTGCTCGTAAAATATTTTGAATTTTTGTGTTACGGTTTACTCAGATATGTTTTCTATTGGCATACAATTTTATTTATAGGTACTATTTAGTAATATAATATTTAGTAAAATAACTTGTATGGTAGATTAAAATCGCATCACACACAAACCTTTGAAGGCTTATGTGGTGTTGTATATTGTTAATTATATGTACCAATAGGTGTTTGTTAATAAATAAATAAATAAATAAAATAAATAAATAGTATTCCACTAGCCTGCTACAATAACAAATACAATTACTTACCGTTATTCAGACAAAGTGTCGGTACAAACTAACTCGTGTAGACGGTAGTACAGCCAGGAATACTTCAGTCGAGAATACGAGTTGCAGTTGCGGTGAGTTTCAAATTCACTTTGAGATTCATTACCTATACCTTACACCCCCATCTAGCGTACCTAGGGTAACTGTTACTGGGCGCTAGTTCGAAACTGTTTGAAATAATCAATTGGGAACTGAGAGTTGTTACTTATACCTACTTACTACTTATTAAGGTTTGAAGTCTGATTTATATTTGAGTCTAGATAGATGGAAAATAAGCAAAATACAGAAAATAAGCAGGATTCTTTGAAGTATTCACAGACTGTGATGGAATGGAGAAATAATATTACGTGAAATATAATTGAGGCTTCTCCAATTCATCACAAATCATGATAAAAACTTTATAGCTATTGGATGATACTTTTTTCGTTTTTCCTTTCTATGGGGCTGTAATGTAAAAAACCAACCAAACGTTTGTTGCTTATGGAGGTGGAAGAAAGTTTTCCAAATGGCTATTACAAGTGCACCTACTATATTCGATATTTCACTTCTTTCAACATTGCTAACTCGAGCTAACATCTAAGGGTTTCACTTTTCTTCTGGTCCACTAAGAATTGTGGTTGACTTATTCGGTAATTTTCCCGTTCCTTAATTCATAAGCTCAGCGTAAAATCTGAAGTAGCGTGGCTCCACATGAATAGCTCTACACGAGTGAGGTCAAATTAGGTTTAAAAGCGACCACTGAAGCGGATAGCATCCTACAATGAATCTCTTTGTTACGTGAAAGCGGGGTTTTAACAATTTAAATATATATTTTGGCCGTCTTGGTAAAAGTTTGAGAGTTTTAGTGAAGTATTTTTGCCATTAGGTTTGTTTTTTCGACTATCTATTCCTAGAATCTATTAGATTTTATGAGTAGTGAAATGGAAATTATTGTTCATGTATTTAGAAAATATCCGTTTCCATAAGTATACCGATAGCAAACGCAATTTATAAAGCGTAATTAATTACTAAGGTATGCAGGTTTAACCTGAACAAAGTCAAAAATACTTGAATAATCACAAAAATAGAAATTAATATTTTTCAGTGGTGAATAACGGCACGACGTTATAGCCTCATGAATACAAACATTATTGCGTCCTTCTTAGACCCACTTCCGTAACGGCAGGCATTTTCATATTGTTTTTTTATCTACCATCATAACCCATCCGTCCCCACTGCTGAGGTGCGAATCTCCTTCCAATGACGTAGTCCACCACGCTGACCTAGTCCGAGTTGGTGGAATCCACGTGGTTTATTTATCTACAAGCGTCATACCACACCACTGCCGGCTCCTAAACAACAAAAGATCGTCTAGTGTCCTCACCAGTCCTCGCTGTGCTCCCACTCGACGAGGTGCGACAGCATGGGCGTGCCGAGCGTCACGGGGAACTCCACTCGCGGGTAGATGTTGGCCAGGTGAGGGTTGAGACCGGCTTCGAAGAGGCTGTGAAGAGGAGATGATAGGGTCAGCAAAAGAGGTAGGTAGTGAATGATGGGTGGCGAGGCTAGGTTCCAATTCTGTTAATTCTGTCGGGAAATAGGTGCCCCGAATCGAGTCCGTAGAATCTTAAAGTCTGACGTCTTCAAATCTTAACCCAGTCTACCAACTGCTGTTCCATACCAACACATTTACACGGTCTTTTTTGTAGGTACCCAAAATATGGCAATAGAGTGAGTGCATTATAAGTGCAGCAGCATACTTTCCTCAAAAGAAAGATGTGGGTGTTTACGTTATGACTGGTGTCAATACTCACGTCCCCACAGCAGTAAGCAGCACATTCACATTGTCCTCATGTCCTCGCTGCGTCAGCGGGATGTTGGTGACATCCTTCTTGAGGCTCCTGCGCAGGATGGCCTGGAGCAGCCCGTGCGGCGCGATCTCGATCGTGATGGCGTTGGGCTGGATCAGGCGGGAGGCCTCCTCGAAGAGGACTGGGCTCTGTTGGGGTTAGGTTGGTTTAGATTGGAGGTATTATGTCGTGTGACGGTGAAACATTTGATGATAAAAGGGCATAAAAACATACAGTAGCAAAACCTTAGAGCTTCTTAGTTGGTTTTTGCGAGTCACAATTCAAATTATAGAAGACTATCATGGCTTCAAGTCTTAGACAAGTAACAGTGCAGTATACTATATGCTTCTTAGCATCTTGGTGCCATAACTATCGTTATACTTATAATTTACTATACCGGCTATCGCTGGTCTAGTGACAATAGTATTTGTCACCATGGTGAATGGATAACCTGTCAGATTAACATCATTAGCTGACTTCCCAAGATTCACCAAAAGTAGGAACGTACAGTTAATATTATCTCTCGAGCAGACTCCCCATCCATACGCCCCTATAACTACTACTACAACTGTCTAAAACATCCACCCACCAGCAGGTTGTTAGTGTGGTATTCAGCAGAGCACAGGTCCGCCTTGCCGGAGCCCCACTGCGCCTGCGCCACGGAGGTGGACACCCAGCGCGCGGACCGCGCCCGCGGGGACGGGATCACTGCCGTGAGGTACTTGAGTAGCTTGGGGCCTGTGGGGGAAAGAGGAGGGTGAGATGAAGAACAGTAATAAATTATTGGGGATTTTGAGATTTGCTAGATGAGTAGCTAATGTAATTTGCGCGAACATGGTTTTAAAAAAAATAACGTCAATGCAAATCAAAAGAAGGTCACCACTGATTCAGAAAAACATTCACAATTTTCGTAACTTTTTTTGAAATTGGACAATTTGGATTACTTTTGAATAAAATTCTAGAAAAGGTATTTCTATAATGAACATCTTTTAAAGCACTCAGTATTGCCCTTGGTTACTTTTACTGGTGACTATTTTCAATAATTTCATGTTCAATAATAGATTGGTTGGAATAGTCACTATCTGAATCTCCCTAATATATGGTGATGATTGATCACCTAAAAACCCTCTACATCCATCCTTAACTCACCAGCCTCAGCGATGTACTTGGAGTGGTACGCAATGGAGGAGCAAGGCACCTCCTTGGCGAACACCCCGGCGGCGGTCAGCTTGCCCACGAAGGCCTTCATGGCCTCGGCCGGGCCCGACACCGTGCTGGAGTCGGGGCCGTTGTGGCAGGCTACTTCGATCTCGGGGGGGCACATGGATTTCACCTGGAAGAGAGGAGGGGGTATTGTGAGTTTGTCGGGTTAGGTGATTGAAGCGTACTTATAAACAGGTAGAAACTGAGATGAAGTAGCCCTAAAAGCTAGATTATTATGGATAAATGAATAAGGATTCGGTTTTAAAAGCAATCTGTGCATATTTTACTAATCCATGAAACGTGATGAAAAAAGAACCAAAGAAAATTCGTGGCCTACGGTGCTACGGATTCTCGTAGCTATGCTACGTTGCTACGAACGGCTACGAGTTGCTACGCCGTGTCGTAGCCCTAATAGCTTATTATTTTTTTCTATGAAAATCTCTGATTTATTCCGGTCACCTATTCTTTGCCTATTCTATTCTATTCTATTCTATTCTCTGTGGGGGTGTAAGTACCTGCACCTGGCTCTCTCGAGTGGAACCTTTGTGCATATCCCCAAGGTCTAAACTGCCTTCCTAAGCTTGGACCATTACCCACCACGCTGGTCCACTGCGGGTTGGTGGGTTGGGTTCACATATCTAGATGTGCTAAATCTAGATATGCAGGTTTCCTCACGATGTTTTCCTTCACCGTAAGAGCGATGGTATACATTGTACTTAAGTTAAAAGAACTCATAGGTACATGTCAGCGCCGGGATTCGAACCCGCATCTCTTGCGTGAGAAGCGGGCGCTTACCCGACTGAGCTACCACCACTCCGGTCACCTAAACTTCTCTAACTATTTTGACATAGAAATACAGATAGGTGTACCCTTGGGTAGCGCCAAAAAATCGCACGCGGCAGAATTCACAAGCATAACATAATTTATATAAGCCGAAACGAAATTATCTAGAAATACCTGGTTGTACCCCAGCCCGACGGCCGCCATGGAGCCCTTGATGAGCTTGGTCTCGATGGAGGCGAGCCCGCGGCTGTAGGCGGCCAGGATCATCTGCTCCGCCGTGAAGCACCCGTCGGCGTACGCGCAGCCGAGCTCGCCTACACTGTGGCCTGGGGGGAGAGGGGGAGAGGGGTTGTTAGTGGCTTGTGAAGGTGACAGGTCATCCAGAAAGTTGTTGCGGACCAAAAGGGTGCGATTTTTTATTTCTTAACATCACTACATTATTATAAATAACGGTATAACTCGTGTTTTACATATTTCACTCAGATTACGAAATATTTCGTGTGCCAGGAAATTTTTAGTGAAAATTGGGGGCAGATAGGCGCAAACCGCTGATTTTAGACTTGGTCCGTTGGACCCAACCGATGGCTTTAGATAGACAATGCATTTGTGTAATGAGGTCCAGCAGAAAGCGTCTTCACTCCTTGGGAAAGGCCAATATCCAACAGTGAAATATTACGGGTTGTTGGTGATGATGATGATACCTGCATTATAAGTTTACTCACCAATGATATGGTCAGGCGTGATGCCCAAAGCGGTCAGGACATCAGTAAGACCGATCTGCACGGCGGCGATGCCGACGAAGGAGTTGAGGATGTTGTCGTACACCCTGGGGTTGGGGTCCGTGACGATCTGCGTCAGGTTGATGCCCTTGGGCTCGAGCGCTTTGTGGCATCTGGAGGAGAAATATGGTTTAAAGGTTGGTGGTGCAGCTAGTTGGCCACCGACATACAGGAATGGATGCGTCTTTTGTAAGCCTCAGACTCCTCAGAGGAATAGAATGAAGAAGTGTCGCTAGTGTTGATTTGCAGAACTTTATAACAGTCAATATTATTTTCATTTTCCTCGCTTGCGGGTCCCCACTGACTACCTCCTTCGGGTTAACAATCGCGAGATCTCAGAAATACGAAAAGTTACCAAATCCATTCTATTGTCCCTGATTACAGATGTTGCTATACAGCCATCTGAATCAACAATACGTAACCTATAATACTCTTAAACCAGAGACCACCACTCACTTCTCAATAGCAGCAGCAAAGACGGGTATCCTCATGAGCTGCGTGGCCATGCCGGCCCACTGCGAGCCCATGCCGGAGTACACGAACCACACCGGCCGCTTTACGCCGGAGAAGTACTGCACGTCACGCGCCAGACGCACCGCCTTGGTGGGGGTGGAGCCTGCAGGGAGAGGGTTATTTATTTATACTGGCTCGTGGACCTTATTTTTCCTTATTGGACCTTAATACTAGATGATGCATGTTATACCAGCCGACCTGCAGATTCAAGACAATATGTGGATGGTTGTTGACAGAGACTGGACTATTTACAGAATACCAGGGTAGGATACCTAAGTAATTTCTACAATGATCTTTAACAACAGTTTTTACAGTCTCTTCTTGAAAAGCTCCAGTTTTTAAGTGGTTTTCAGATATGAGTATAGATAATATGGCTTCTAATCTTCTATAACTATCTAATCCAGCAACCCCCAGAGATTACACACATTTACATTTGACACCTAAATCTTCAAGTTTGGATCACTATACAACCCCTGTTTCCAACATCCTCAAACACCCCCAAACTCACCCAACAAAGAGAATCCTCTGACGACATGTCCACTAATATCTTCATCATGTACAGCGTGCAGCAGCCTCACTTGCTCGGCGTCCACAGTCCTGGACTCCAGGTCGTCTAATATCTTGGCCACGGCGGACTCCGTGCGGCCCGAGGTACAGACCAGGCGGGGGAGGTCGTCGCGCGGGATGCCGTTGTTTATCTGGTGGGTAAGGGGAGAGGTTATGGGAGTGTTCATGAATGCATAAAATGAGGTGGTATTAGACCCAAAATTGATAATATAAACGACCAACGCACTGCTCTTGGCCATTTCAGGAGAGTTACATTATTATTATTGTTTTTACATGATGATAGTGTAGTGTGACGCTCTTTGGAAAATGACTAACTTTAGCAGTGCACGATTATTGTCATTATTGCACATTGTCCTTACTTAAAAAGAATTTTGGAATGTACCATTATCATAATTGACATTCTTTGTTCCACAATAAAAAGTATCTAACCCATGTCAACAGCAGAATTCTTCACAATCGATAATATTATGAAATTATATACTAACCTTAGGCTTCGAGATATTCTTCAGCAGCACGTGAGCATTAGCCCCACCAAAACCAAAGCTGTTCACTCCAGACATGCCCTTGCTCCAAGGGTGCTTCTCCGTCACGACCTGCAGCCTGCCCTCCTGCAGCGCGGCAACTCCTTCACGAGGGTTGTTGAAGTGCAGGTTAGGGGGCAGGTAGCCCGTGCTGTAGGCTATTATCATCTGGGGGTGGAAAAGAGGGGTTAGATTGGAGGATTAGAGGAGTAGTGAAAGGTGGTGGTTTGCAACTGTGGTTTGTGAGCGTTGTAAACTCATTTCTTTTATACTAGCAAAACAACCAGTTGTTTATCGATTTAGGAAAACCACACTGAATTGCGTTAAATATTTTGGATATCCTGGTCTTTGACAAAGTTAAGTTACAGTATCAGAGAGTCTGACTCTTCAAAACCACTGATAATCTCTGTCTCCTTTTGTTATCTGACCATTTTTACAGACAGCTTGCCACAATAGGCTACTTGGTGGACCAACTAACTCATCAATCTGATCCTGCTCACCTTAGCAATAGAACACAATCCAGAGGCGGGCTCACTGTGCCCCAGGTTGGACTTGATGGAGCCGATCAGCAGTGGCTTGGAGCGCCCCGTGCAGAAGATCTCGTCCAGAGCCTTCAGCTCCTCGGGGTCACCGACCTTCGTACCTGATGGGGGGGAAAAGTGGTGGTTATTTTATTGTTGTCATGTTATATGCTCCCAATAATCCTATAGTAAGATTGTGTGTCACTTCTTTCTTTCATCCCATAAGTAGTAAGATTGTGTGTCACTTGTTGTTTCTGTGGATACCACCCGGGTAAGTTTACTTGGCACCTGGCGGGCAAGAATCAAGGGCCAAGCCTGGTACACCTGACCCGGGCTAATTATTTGGACAGCTGGTTCTAAGGAGCCAAGTTAAATTACCAGGTTGTACATCCTGTACATTTGCGATTTCATACAAATATTTCAAAGTAAATTCGGCATTCCGTTACAAGGCTACACAAGCGAGCACGTGGTCATCAAAAATATCCAACGAATATTCTTCAAACATTCATGCACATGAAATAGTCTAGTTTTTTATTTATTCCTCTATAACGATGCCCTGTTTTTTTAATAGAGTGGCTTTGCCTCGTGACAGTCGGGGTACAAAGCCAATTATATTCGTCCTTTCCAGCTCCCATTTCAGTTTGTTTCGTGGAAATATCTTGGATGATATCATACACGCTTGAAAACATCTTGTCGTCTAGTCCTAGTTAATTGATGTTCCACTTTATGGAAATACTAGACTCAGACACCTAGACAGAGTGAAAGCACTCATTAAAATAATGTAATTACATTTTATTAATATAAATATTTACTCTCAACGTAAAAGAAGGGTGTTATAGATATTACGCATTCTGAAGTAATTTACTGGTTATGTACATTGTACAATGTAGGATACCTAGAAGATTTTTAGTAACCTATCTCACGCGTTTCAACTTTTCACAAGGGGTTAAAAGCTGGTTAAAAGGTAATACCTAATAATGAAAACACCACTTTTCGCACTGCATTTTCCTTTCATAACATCATCCGTTCAAAACCTAACAAAGCTCTCTCGCAGTTTATTTTCCATTGTACGTTAAAGAAAATCTAGCAGCCATTTATAGTTTAAAAGCTAAGCATATAATATTAATAGCATGGCATTGTCGTGCGGAATGGGCGCGCGATCTTAAACCATATTGCGCCAGTAAATCGCTCTAATAGAATAGAGAAGCGATCTCGTCCGTATTAATATAAAAGAAGGTGGGTTATATCATCCCTTCGGCCGTCAATAGAACTGGTTCCATATACAGAATGGTACATAATAAGCGTGTTCATAGTTTATAAATACCCACTCAATCAAAATGGAATAACAAATGGAATGCGCTTTTTTGCATTGTTGCCCAGAGTGCAGGTATATTGATTGATTTTGATTTTGATTTTCAAAGTTCTTTATTGACATATAAGCAGTACAACTTAAAACCTAGTGTACATATTTATCCTAGGATTAAGTAACATAATGGTTAATGTTTTTAAGCACCGAGGCTTTTTAAAACTTTTAGAATCACTATAAAATTATATAAAAAACCTAACTTACGTTATGAGAATCGGTGTACATTCAATGCATTAGGTTGGTACACTATGATTACAACTATGCACACTTTGATAGTGCGCATTTGATGACAAAAAACACGACACTTACACATTTAAACGGTACAATTCACAATAACAAGTATTAACACACAATACAACAAATTAAATTTTAGTTATTATATTCTACCAAAAGTGGGTAGATTTAAGTCTCAACAGTACGGCGGCAAGCAGTTGGAGTGATGACGTCATGCAACACATAGTGATGGGGTAGTCTTGTCGTATATCGATATCGATTATTTGGGATCGGGCGGGACTTACCTATATTTGAAATAAGTAAATTGGAATGGATTGGGTTGGTAAACAGATAAAACTTTTTACACATTTTTATGATGAAATTAAGTAGGGATGGTAATTTTATTTTATCTTGTAATTTTGTTAAATTGGTCTTAAATTGAGTATTGAAAGCTATTTTTAAAGCGCGATTTTGGAGGACTTGTAGTTTCAAGTGGTTAGATTTTGATGTATTGCTCCAAACGGGACATCCATAAGTAAGGCATGGTCTGATTAGAGAGGTGTAAAGCAGTAATTTAGTTTGACTACTTAAATTAGATTTTCTATTAAGAATTGTACTAAGGGCATTAAAGGCTTTCATACCTTTTAACCTCAAGTACGACACGTGTTCGTTCCAATTTAATTTATGATCCATTATTAGCCCCAAATATTTCACAGATTTACTCCACGCTATTGAATGGCCGTTTATCTTTAAGGTTCTCAGCGGTTGTGTTCTTTTACGAGTGAACAAGATGGCTTCAGTTTTAGAACTGTTTAGTTTCAATTTCCACTTATTGAAATATTCAAACAGTTTTTCAATTGCCAACTGTAGCCGATCTATTATTAGATCCAAGTCGGCTGACGAGGTAAAACAAGCTGTATCGTCTGCGAAGCATGCTAGGTCAGTTCTGGTTTGGGTAGGGATGTCGTTTAAATAAATCAAGAATAGGTAAGGACCCAGTATAGATCCCTGTGGAATTCCAGCAGGAATATGACGAGCTTCAGAAGAAGCTTTATCGATATGTACCGTAAAGCTCCTATTAAGGAGATAGGATTGAATAATTTTGACGAGTGATATGGGGACATTATACTTCATAAGTTTGTGGATAAGACCATTGTGCCACACAGTGTCAAAGGCTTTTTCAATGTCTAAAAGAAACATGCCTGTGGAGATGCCTAGATTTAGGTTTTGAGCTATGTTTTCAGCTACTCTTGCGAGTTGTTGAATAGTTGAATGTCCATGGCGAAATCCAAACTGTTGGTTGATTAGAATATCGTTTGTTACTCTTTGCAGCCTACGGCAAACAACTTTTTCAAACAGCTTAGCTAAACTTGGTAAGAGGCTAATGGGTCGGTAGCTGGTGGGAATTGAACGGTTTTTACCAGGTTTCTTGATGGCAATAACCTTGGCTAACTTCCAGATCGATGGAAAGTAAGCCAGGGCAAGGCAAGCGTTAAATATTTTAGTCATAAGTACTAAGGCTTTCTGAGGGAGGTTTCTAATCAGGAGGTTAGTTATCTGATCGTGACCTGGGGCTTTTCGTATTTTTAGTCGTTTTATGAGCCTACGAATCTCACTAGTGTGAACCAAGCTAAATTGGGACCCTTCTTCCATGTTTCTTAGACATTCTATGGACATGTTCACCTCAATATCGGTTTCACCGCTGTCCCATGCAGTCGTAAGACACATGTTATTATGGAAGGCGGTGGCGAGTTCTTCACACTGATCTTGGCGAGACTGTGTAAAGGTACCATCTGGTCGTGACAAAGGAGGAATAGATGTTGGAGTATCTGACCTAACTGATTTAGCTATTCGCCACAAATCGGAGCTTGGGTTGTCTACTTTGCTTAGTTTTTCGTTCCAGATTCTGTCCTGGTGCTGTTTTAAACCAAGTTTAATTTGTTCACCAAGGAAGTTTATTTTAGAGCGGATATTTTTACGGCAGTCGGGTTTGACTTCGTTTGTGAGAGTTCTGCGTAGTTTGTTTTTAACGTTGATTAGTCTCTTTATTTTTCGGGGAATGCTGCACGTAGTTGGTTTAATAGAAATTAAAGGTACGGAGTGGTCTCTAGCTGATATTATTGAGGTGCTTAGGTTTGCGATAGCCATGTCTATTTCATGCGGACTTTTAAGAATTGAGGAGGAGAGATTGATTGATTCATTTAAGAGTTTACGGTAGCCATTCCAATCCGCTCTAGCGTAGTTAAGACGCTTTAATGACAATCGATCTACTTTCCCAGTTATCTGGAAGAGAACTGGTAAGTGATTCGAGCTCAGTGCTGTAACTACACGGACGTCGTTAATAGTGTGTATATTATTTGCAAGTATCAAGTCTGGAATGGATGGTATGAGGTCATCGCGGTAGTGAACAAGAGTGGGGCTGTCTGGTGCGTGAATGGAATAGTCGTGGCAAAGTAAATGGTTAAAAAGCAGGTTACCGTTTGTGTTTCTAAGTCCAGGGTACCAATGGTCATGTTTGGCATTGAAATCACCCATTAGGATAACGCTTTTATCCGTTTTCAACAACAAGTCTATGTCTCCAGTAACAAAGGGAAGGTTAGGGGATTGGTATACTGAGTATATCGAGTAGTGGCAGTTATTAACTTTAATTTTAACTCCTATTGATTCTAAATAATTTGTCCCCGGAGTATGGACGAGAGTGTGTTCAATATCGTCTTTCACTAGAATTGCAACTCCTTGACCCTTGCCATTCAGGTGTTTGTCACATCTGTAGCAAGAGAAGCCTGGAATTTGTAATTTAATGTTATGGGTCAGTCTTGTTTCAGAAATAGCTATTACGTCAACAAGTAGATCACAAACTAATTTAGAAAGCTCCAGCTGCTTACCGCCGACACCGTCGGCGTTCCAGTGCATCATGCGTATCTGATTATACTTAGACATATTTACCAAGGTGAGATAATATTAACACTACTTTGTCAATCATTGAAGTACACTGTAGAAACTGTCCCCGTATAGTCTTCAAGGTAACCATGATGTCGAGCATTTCTCTTGTTGCCACGTCGTGGTCTTCTGGGATTAAATTGTCGTGATCTTCTGGGATTAAAGAGGACTTTGGAGGGATTGACTGCACGCCGGAAGTGACATCAGCCCAGGTTTTAATTCCAAACTCAGGGAGATAATTGTTTTTTTGTTTTTCTGCATGGGGTTGATCATTTCGTTTTGGAGGAACAGGTTGATTTGCCGTTTTCCGTACGGCACGTTGGTTCTTAAGCATGAGAATGTATCTCTGCCGCTCTTCGCACTTTGAGTAGTTTGCAGGATGATCTAGCTGGCAGTTGCAACATTTTGCAGGAGTAGCTTTGTCTTTTTTGGGACAGTCTTTCGTTTGGTGTTGTTCGGTGCATTTGACACATCTCGCGGGAAGGTTGCAATTACGAGCAGCATGTCCGAATTTTTGGCATCTATAGCATTGAGTGCCAAGAGAGGCATTTGATCGAAATCTTTCAATTTTGACGGAGCAATTTCCGATATATTTAATGGAACGAATCTTTCCTATATCTGTTCCGGATGGCATCTGCACTAGGAAAGGAGGACATGAAACTGCGTATTTATTTTTATAGTACAGTTTAGATACTATCGCTCCACTGAATCCCATTGAGTCCAGTTCGTCGGATAAGCACGTCTCAAAGTAATCCGGGAGACCTTTGATGACTACCTTGGACGTCCTTTCATCTTTCCGGGTAAAGGTATGGAAGAGCATATTTTCGCTTTTGAGGCCTTCTTTGATTGCTTGGTGGGCTTCACTTGAGTAACATTGAACTGCTACTTTATTTTGCCCTTTATAGCTAAGATGAAATTTTTTGTCGTACCTTTCTATGACGTCCTTGATTTTTCCGTGAGTCCATCCAGATTGCAGCTCCATGATGATTGGAGGAATTCTAGCAGGATTGTTCCTTTTTGTAATTGCCATACGGAGGGGCTCGGGTAATTGGTTTGTTTGTTCGACGTTGAGGTGACTGAAGCGATTTGAGGTAGACAAAGCTGGCTTACCGGGAGGTGATTTTTGAGCAGCAGCTGTTCTCTTGGGTTGTTGCCACTCATCCGATGGTTCTTCATCACGCTGGCGTTTTGGAGGTGCCGACGATTTCGTTACAAATCTATCCATGGGTACTGTGAACGGTATCGATATTCCCACCTATCGATACTATACCCCATCACTAGGAATAACAACCAAGTACGGCGGAGCTTTAGAATGCGTGCGGTCAGGATAACTACCCGACAGCGAATGAACAACCAAGTACGGCGGAGCTTTAGAATGCGAATACGGCGGAGCTTTAGAGTGCAGGTATATTGAGACACCCAAAATACTTGTAAAACTGGGTGGGATATTATCGGTGATCCCGAGAAGGTTATCCCCCATACTGTAACTTAAACCTTAATATAAAAAAACTGTCTTATTTTATCCGTCATTTAACAAAACGTCGTCATTTAAAACCTGAAAATGTTTCCTGAAGTGAGCCCCGCGTGCTGAAGCCAGGCTGCGCAGTACAATCGTCTCTAATTCCAGTAGCGAGCTGCAGTGCAGTATATTCTTTAAACATTAAGAGGACGCGTAATGGCCGCGCCAAGTGGCGGTGCCGGCTGATCATGAGTTCACTAGCTAGTGATCGGAATACTTGTATCAGATCGGTCTACTTCATAAGCAGCTACTACCTATACATTTTTGTACCAAACCGTCAATGTTTGAATGAATGGAAGGAATTATCACATGAATAATATATAATTGGTATGTTCCTATTTGATTTCAAGTAACTAGAGTATATTTATGTACTTGTGTTGTTATAAATCATAACCACAATATAAAAATACCTATTTCTCAATTAAAAACGTGGTTTTACCGCAAAACCTATTGAATATGTTTGTATATAGACAATATAACATCTACACTTGGCTACACTATAAAAAGACACTTGAATGTTAAGTTTCAAACCGATCTCAAAAAATTCCCAACGGATTACTAAACCGATGATCAGCCACGACCCCGCAAGCCAAGTGGCTTATTTACCCGACTGCTGCAACTGAAAGGGGGTGAATAAACAAAAACTAATTGTCGTCCTATCCGCCGCGGCGCCGCCGGGACACGGCCTAATGAATGACCTGGAGGACCGCGGCCACAGCTGGGGCTAGCAGCTGGAAGACCTAAGATATATTGCAGTCCAGGTTGAAACCTAGCTTCGCGACATCTGCGCCTTCGTGCAGTGATAGGTGGAATGCTTTCTTAGTTTCAGTGGGTTTATTATCTTGATAATCATTTATTGTAAGAGCATGAACTGAGGCACATAGTTACTTATAAATGTATAATGGGTACGTTTGAAAGTTTATCTGTGCGTTCATTATAACATTATTTATGTACCTTAAAACGAATTACATTAATTTAAAAAAATATTATTTCGTCGTATCATATTAATATTGTACGTACCATGATAGTTAATTTGTCGTAATCTGCAAAAATATCCAGTCCAAAAACATAATCGCGTCGCCGTCTTGGCTATTAGATATACGGAGATCTGAAACATTGTGGCCCCTCGCGCACCCTTAGTCCCTTACCTTACGTAGGACTCAATAGCTCAATACTCGATAAAAAAACATTCCAACGTTTGAAAACTCAAACGCTGAACATATACGACGACGCCTTTGTAACCCAGCTCTATCCCTAACAAGTTCTAAGGTTCATACCATTAGAAAAACAACCCAGGAGCATTTCAGGTTAAAAATACAGATCTCGACCGCTTAATTACCTTCAGAGACAGGAAAATGGTATCTGGTACCTTTTTCTGTGACAATGGTAAGAAGAAAAAGCATTGCTTTAGTTAGATTGTGTGATAGTTATAAAGAAAAAGTGCTTTTTACATTTATTTTTACACATTGTGCCATTACGTGGCTCACTTGTCTAAGGCCATTATGCACACTTCTGTTGTACTTGTATGTAGTACTTAGTGGTTTGCCAGGCAGCAATGAGTCATGGGCCAATATGTGAACACCAAGTGATCGTGATCGTGGCCTACACTGTTGCATGGCCGAGCGCTGAAAATGCTCAAAATGTTTCTTACGCCGTTTCTTCTCCTAAAGAAAAGATTTTCCTCAAAAACTGCACGAAGTTGATGCAGTTTATTTAATTATTTCTACTCTTGTCCGTCGTGTGACTGTAACTGCACAGCCAAAGGTACAGTGACAAAACACAGGCGGCGTTGTTGCCGCCTTGACTCGCAGAAACATTTCCGCTTTTACTAAGAATTGTACTGCTCTTTACATTTTTCATTTTCGCGAGCATTCCCCGGGCTTCAGATTAAATGTGTTTTTTACCCCCTTTTGTTCCTTAGGTGCTGTGTGTAGCTTTCATTAAGTTTGTCACTCGGAATAAAAGGTTCGGTCACGCTGAGGCGGTAGTTTTTTAATTGTTTATGGCAGGTGTAGGGTTTTGTTTTTGCCAAGATTTTCTGTGTTTTCTGTTTTAGCTTTTATTTTTATGAAATGGTAGGAATATCCACGTTTTGATTTTAAAACAGTGATCTAAGTACCCGTTATACTGAGAAATTTCAACTGAAAAGGAGTTAAACATTCATTCTCGAGATTGTGACCTTACCAAATAAACTAAGATAGTGTTTAACAGATATCTAGTATTGTCAAACGCCTGATAAATCAGTTGAATTACGTTATGAGCACTTGATTTTGTGTTAAAACCGAAAAGGTCTTGCACAAAAAACATAGACAACAACGCCCTATAAAGGTAGCCATTCTCCTTTTCACCTAACTATAACACACGAGTCCGCGTTGTTCTATGTAGGTACATATCTATAGAATATTAGCTATAAGAGGTCCGTTTTCCCACTTCACTCTTCACCTCCGGCACCCTCCACTCACCAGTGCCGTGAGCCTCCACGAACTCCAGATCGTTGGGCGGGATGGAGCACTCCTCGTAGAACTCCTGCAGCAGCAACTTCTGGATGTGCCCCGCCGGGTACGTGATGCCCTGCTCCTTGTAGCCGTCGCAGTTCGTCTTGGCGTGGAGGACTTGCGCGTAGACTCTGCGGGTGAGAGGGGGTTTAGGGGGTTTTTACTACATGGGAAATCAGGAAAAGGGGGCATCAAGGGGTGTTTTATAGAATTTTAGGGTTTTCACTACATAGATAGATACTCGAGTGGAAATAAGCTGGAGGGGGTTATGTAATTTAGGTGATACCGTTTTAATTTAATTTTACCGGCATCATAAAAGTACAAACTTATGCTACGGACGCATTGCATTCAGTTTTTTTAGGTACTTTGAACTTCGTTAAAAAACTATATCCTGTAGTAAAGTCATTAAGAAAGTTTCTATAGAGAAACGAATTTAGTTTTGTAAAGTCTACAAAATATGCCAGTGGTCGCTATTGCAAGTGGAGGGTATTAGAAAAAAAATATGGCGCGTCTTGAAGTTAACTCACCTCCTAGAGTCCTTGGCTTTCTGTAGGAAGACCACGACGATGGCTTCCGAACGCGCGTAACCGTTGGCATTGTTGTCGAAACTCTTGCACCGCCCGTCAGCCGACAGCACTCCCAAACTGCAAAATGAACATAATTGTAAAATTTTCCACTTTACACAATAAATTTGTCATAGCAGAGATAATAGAGAAAAAAAACTCAGAGCGGGAAAAAAGAAAAATGATGTTTTTTTAGGTTTCCTTTGAACGGAAAAGGCAAAGGTCATCATCCTAAACACCCTGGTCTTATTTCACTTTTAAAAAACAAAGTTTGAAATTTAAAAACTTACCGGGAGAACTGCAACGAAACATAAGGATGCAGACACAAGTTGGACCCTCCAACGATGGCGGCGTCGCAGTGTCCGTCTCGGATGGCCCTGAAGGCGTGTTCCAGCGCGTACAGTGAACTGGAGCAAGCACTGTCCACTGTGTAGGACGGGCCAGTCACGCCGAGCCAGTACGAGATGCGGTTGGCCAGCATGGCGCGGGAGCATCTGAAATGAATGGACGATATTAGTTTAAAAAAAAAAAAAATTATTGCCTTAGTTTAATTTTGCTGAATGTGGCCTGAAAGTGATTGCTCTTAGCGATAAGGTTGACTATTTTCTTTGTTTCTACTTTGTAAGTAGGATTATTTTTGTGAGTTTAATTTGAGTAGTGTTCAATAAAGAGGTAACTATATTTATTTAAGGGTTTGGTACTCAGAACAATAAGAGTCGGTACTGCTTTGATGACATAACTTTTTTTTGCAGTTTGTTTTTCTCAGCGTTCTGAAAAATTAATATCGTAACATTTTCTTTAAAAATCGAACCTACCAAACAAAATCCAATTAAAAGTGGAAAATAAAAATAAATATGAGAGTGCTCTCAATATAAAAATCATAAGTCATTATTTACTTTTTTTTCCTCATTTACAGCAAAATTAAATTAGAGCGAAACATCTCAGGACAATCTCGTCGGTACCTACTCCAATTTATGTAATGGACCTTTTGTTCTATTCTGTAACAAAGCTAATCACATAACAATAATATTAGGTTATTTCGATGGCTTCTAAGAAATTTGCCAAACCTTCCCCATAATTTGATGAACGTAAAAATATTCTGTTTTCTTTTGTACATTGAGTTACGTACGTATTTTTGAAGCGTTTAGATACTTTTGATTTTATGTTGGTTCCTGGTACTATGTATTTATTTGAGTAAGTTATTAAGTAGCTCTTTTCAAGGTATACACCTCGGAAGTTCAAGTTAAGTCTCTAGAGTCTAGTTAATTAAGTACTTAGATAGATAATGTAGTTTATTTTTGGAAGCACGTCCTTTAATTTCTGTACTTACGTACGTACAGTAAAACTATAAAGTCCTGAAAACGGAAGTGCATTCTAAGTAACTGTTACAGACCGTATTTAATCGATGTATTTTATTTATTTAAGGACAAATCCGTTAAAAAGCCATAACCAAACGGTATTTTATTTTTAAAATGTAAGTACTTAAATATAAATAATAATGATAAAACGACTGATACTTAATGATAAAAAAGTCTTTGCAAAATCGCACACTTTATTGTCAGGACTTTATAGTTGGTCTGCACAGTCTGCAGGTTACTCTTATTTGTCTAAATATACTTACCCAGTAATACCGAATCCGTTGACCTGCATTTTTTCATAAAACCAGGTCTTTTCAGACTCGGAGAAACAGGCGCCGATGAACACACCGGTCTTTGTGTTTCTCAGCTCCTTGGGGTTCATGCCTGAAAGGATTACGGAGATTTCAGATGTCTTATCTTGTTTATCATACTAGAGAGAGACATATAGGAAATGGAATATTTAAAAATAACTGGGAGAAAAGTAGGTAGGTATTACAAAGAGTCTAGTCGCCAGTGATTAATCGTCTGGGTTATTTATATCACTATTTGATATTATACTACAAATAAAATGTAACGTAATCTGCAAAATTAACATCTTGTAATTAAAGACATTAAAGTTTTACATTAACATTCCAAACTGCCAGTTCTGTTTATTATTCTTTGCTGCGATTCTCGTTTGTTTCAAGTCATTTAAAACATTCGCGACCCTTTGTCCTTATCGTGTTCTAAACTTGAAATGAAAGTTTTCTTTTGTCTCTGTGACATTATTCTTTTACAAGATTTAGCAGGCATGGGCTGGCTCTCATTCAGCCAACCAAGAACTGTTAACTTCTTCTTTGACTTGTTGAGATTCGTCGTCTTATCTGGAAATCCATTAAAAGTTTTACCTCAGAGCAATTATAACTCAATACTGTCACCGATGGATGCCATTTTAAAGGGAGTTTAATGTTATTCGTTGAGGACTCGGCACGATCACTAGGTGAGTCGGTATATTTTTTTTGTTTACCTATGTTGGTAATACGTAGGTATATCGTATAATGCTAAACTATTTAAACACCTTACATGTACGGTGGCCTGCGCCTAAAAGTATACAGGCTGAGTTTTTAAAATAGCGATCCCTGATGATGAAGGGACCAGCTACATCTGTTATTAATCCTGGGATGTGTTGTGTGTGATGTGTGTAGCAGTGGTGTTAATGTGGATGTGCTTGAGCAGCATGTGAGCTTGAGATCGTTATTTTAAAACCTCTGCCTGTATACTTTTAGGCGCAGGCCACCGTACGTAAGTACCGAAGGATAATATGCAATACTTAGCAGTGAAATTATTACATGAAACTTTATTTTAATATTTAGGCAGTGAACATTTTACTTTCCAATCGTGTTTTATTTATAGAATGTTCTGAGAAGCGTTTACAACAAGTACCGATAATAGATATTATCTGTATCCCCCGGCGGCCATGAATTATTCATTCTAAATCGACACATTTAAGTATTTATACATATCTACGTAGCTACTTGCGTATTCACGAAAATTGGATATTGAAATTTGTGTTCTCAATTCAGGTTTTTTACTTTATTCCTGAATATGTAAATACTTATAGATACAATAGATTATTGATGTGTGCTATCATTATAATCATCATTCACAAAGGGTGAAATTTATTTATTTAAGGGTGAAAAAGGTGAAATAGATATTACAATACAAGTGATCATTTTGTTCGGGCTGATCACTCATAAAATATCTTCAAGCACCTTACTAAGATATAAGATATTCTTTATCACAAAAAACTTAAACTAACACATATTTACAAATGGCCGTCTTATTATCGCATAAAGCGATTTCTTCCTTTTAAAGCGACAACCTTTTATTTACACGGTAGGTCGACCCCTCCACCTCCAAACCTCCATTACCTCCAGATTGGAATCCTTGTTGGACATGGAACTATTACAGCTCTATTCACAGTGTCAATTGATACCTCCTGACTGAAGACTGGATTCCTCGGCATTCAGCCAGAGACAGGGGCAGGGGGGGGAATATTCTATGCAACATCGCGATTTTAAATCGATACTCTATATTCTTCCTATTCAAGAACCTTTCAGTGGCTAGAGTGTCAAGGTAAGCGTGCGGTATCGTACGTATCCGACCAAACGGATTTTCATAAATGTATGGAGCAACGGCGTCGGATCCAATGCCCATGAAGTGGCCACACTTGTGTGAATTTCTCATTTCTATACAAACTCGATGACTTCTGAATGCGATGCATCCGTTGCCAATGATACCTTAAGAGGTAATAGAGTAGCCACTGGATTTTCTATCAGAGCGGACATACATTGCCGTCGTCTCTCCAGTCTCTGAAAGGTTCCTGAATAGGACGGTAGCTTGGATCTTATCGTGGCACGTTTTAGCGTCTAAAGGAAAATTAAACCATTGGCAATGCTTGAGCACTATAGGACGTACACGGGGCTTTTCTATAGAAACCTGTTGAAACCGTATTTTTTATAAACAATTTGATTGATTATCTCAATAAATTACGTATTCTACGGCCTTACCTGAGCTTATTTATTTATTAGTAGGTAGGTACTTTTATTGCATAATTTACTAAGAATGTAAAATTAGGTGGACTTTTTGCTAAAAGCATTATCTACCAGATAAACTACAGGAGGTTCAGGAGATTCAGGAGCTATATTGTTGTGGTGGGGCTGGATACGAAACTAAGAATTGTCATGTTTATGTTTTACTAAATGCCGAATTTGTAGGTATAAGGTTTGACCAGGAACGTCTACCGACTACATTTATTTATGAATTTTACTCGTATTTGCACAATTTAGCTATAAATCAGGAATTACAAAGCAACCTGCCTACGTACACACAATATCTGAAATATTTGCGAACTAATTTACTTAGTAACATAGACATTTCGCACCCAGAGCCCCGTAACCGCTGTAGTCTTAGCTTGAATAATTAATTGTCAGGTGAACTGAGTCTTTCTGTACCATTTGTATAGCTCAAAGATAGACTGCCTCTCCGATCTTCCAATGAAATTGCATGAGTAGTTTTTACAAACGTTGGGGGGTAGTTTTTTTGCCAATAAACCTTTTTTTATTCACTGTTTTTTTATGCACTCATTTATGTATCGTTTATTATGTGTAATCAATTTTATTGTTTACATACTTCGATCATTATGATCGTAGTTTACATTGTATAATATAATCTCGCTTTTGTAATATCACGTGTACTTACAATATATAAACCCCCTTATTCATAGAAAAGTTACAAGACGTTTTAACTAATAAACGTTCTGTAAGATCTCTATGAATAAGGGGGAAAGTCTGTAACCTTATTTTAAGCTTCACCGTATCATTCAATTCTCAGATATACCAGAAACTTAAGAGAACGCTTTTGCGATTATACCACCGCTACCGTGAACCACCCTTGGAGCTGATTACTCTATTAATAAACAATTAGTACCGATATACTGCCTTATGTGGAGTGTTTGTCTTAGCTCTTAGAATGTGACACCCTTAATGAATAGATCTTGAAATTGCTACTCACATAATAACAATATTATTAATACATTAGAGTACAGTAAATCTGACAACAAATTCCAATGCATATTTTAAAAGACAACATAAGCAACTGGTTTAAAACTTCAAGCACGGATTAATAATATCAGTTACTAGCAACTATATCTCTCCCGCTCTTTCCATATCCCATCCCTCTCACTCACCAGCATCAATAACAGCTTCGTAGGCCTTCTCAAGCAGGATCCTGCACATGGGGTCCATGGTGTGGGCCTGCTTGTAGTGGACGCCGAAGAAGGAGGCGTCAAACTTGTTTACATTGTTGATCTTGCCAGTCCGCTGCGGGATCTCAGGGTGGGCGAGTTTCCAGCGCCGGGCGTCTCCGGAGATCAGGTCCACCTGAGAAGGAAAGAGATGGAGATTAGAAAAGAGGGTTTGGAGGTATTCTAGGCTATTCCGAGGGCGGGTGAAGCTTCTGTTCGTGGCTCTCTCTCTACCTTTATATCGCCCTAATTTCGGCTCAGCCAGCCGTGTAAATGAGCAGCAAGCCTAGATGTTGTAAAAGGTTTGGTTGATTTGTTGCTGAAATTTGTCTATTATTAAGTCTTCGACAATAAGGCCGTGAGTTTCCTCGGTTGTATGCTTCTAGCAAGGTTGGAAGATTTTGTCAAAACTGTATTTAACTTGAGCATTTAAACTCATCTATCCTGATAGCCAAGACTTCTTAAGACAGCAGGCAGCCCGTAGTAACTGTTTGAAGAAGGCTGATAGCGATCCTTGGAGAAAGACCTATATCCAGCAGTCGACCAATACCCGCTCACGATCATGAGTCTCCAGCCAAAACCCACCTTATTAAACAGGTTATCCTTCAGATCCATCACGGAGTCTGAGTCGGGGAAGTACCCGGAGATGCCACTGATGAGCACCTCATCGCCGGGCGGCGGGTGCGACAGCCGGTGCCCCGACGTCAGGCGGTCCTCGGCGCTCGTGGTGGGCGGCATGGCTCACTGGGGGCGGAAGGTTGGGCGGTTAGTATGTTGGTAAGTATACGTGTATGTGATTGTGAATATTATATGGGTAAAGAGTTAACTAGTTTAAGATAGCTTTAAGTTTTTAACAGTGGTCTATCACTGGTCTAGTCATAGTCTGGTCCCTCAAGATACTTGCATTCGTAAGGTCTTGGTAAATACTACACTCTCACATTGCCTAGACGAAAATTAGCGATAAATTCCCCGATCGCACTAACATCGATATGACGCACGAAATTAAATTCTGTAAATCAATCCTTAAATTCCCTTTGTCTTTTTCCCCCTTGCGTTAATGAAATGCAAAACATTGACAAACACAATACGTAAACGAATAATTTAATACTTAATACCTACGCTATGTATATACAAAATGTTAGAAAATGCGTAGGCGTGAAATCCAAGTGTTAAAAATAAATATAGTAGGTAGGTATACCTACATTATTAATTGATAAAAATTTCTCTATTTTATAGATTAAGTACTAGAGTCCGACAAAGCTACTCGTAACTCGTAACTTTGAAATAGAAACCAGCGCAAAGTTTATTAGTGCAATGAATTATTCTTTGCAATTTCTGACACTGTTATAGTTAACGTGCATACATTAAAAATAAAAAAAATCTATCTTCTTATTAATAACCGTTGAAAAATTATCTGTGACTCTATCTGGTTTGCTAATGTCAATTCTAAAGTTACCGGGGTGGCTCACTCGCAAGTCACGTCTTTTAAAAAAAAGCTTATTTTATGCCAAAACTTTTATTATATTTTCTCGTACTTCACATGCACGTCGTGACCGTATGCATAGCCCTGACGTCAACGATCAATAATGAAGTTTTAACGTTATTTTCATGTAAATGCTGAATAATTAAACTGTTCCTGCCATTGTCGGCAGGGTCAAGTCTTGGGCGACTCTTTCGATCCAATTTCCATATTCAAATTGTGCTTACCTAATAAATATTTATTTGATTTAATTATCGTACCGATTAAAAAAATATTTTCGGTGCAAGTGAGAATGTTGTGCATTGCTTTTCTATTAAGATTAAGAAGTTTTAGCTTTCATTTAAGCCCCTTTCTCTATTGAATTACCGGTGATGTGTATATTTCTGATGAGGTCCTTAAAAGACCCCAAGCATGGCTGTTTTAATAGAAAGCTGAAATGATCGAAATTGGTGGAATTATCTTAGCATCAGGACCTCAAGAACGGGTTTTGAAATTTTCGAAAAAGAATAAAGATTGAAGTTTGAAAAATTTGCTCCACTTGTTATGAAAGTAACTAGTCCAAATTTAATAAGTACCGTCAATACTATTGTAATGGGTATAGGTATAAGTACTTTTTTTGTTGATATAGGAGGGAATCTTTTAATGGCATTTCCGTTTTCGCAAAATTTACAATAACATGATATAAAATTTTACCATAATATCATATTTTTATATAAGAAAATGCTGTTGATTCTCCTTGAAAAATATATATTCTCTCTAGCTAGACGAATCATTCCGCAGAGTCGTAATACTGAATTCATAGAACGAACAGTCAGTTTACTAGAGGCTTGCAAGCATTCGTTTAAAGAGAGCCAAAAATAGTATGGTTTCATTTAGTTTTCTTTATGTTCACTTGCTGTAGAGTTTTTTATGAAACTCTGATAAAAATATATCAAAAATCTTACTGAAAAATGCTCGTAAGTAGGTAATGTGTAATCCCTTGCTGAACAAGATTAAACTTGAATGGTTTGAGATATATGTAATCAATCTCGTCCTAGTAATCAGTACTGCTGGGATTTATATTGTTCACAATGAAAACTTACGTAACATTGCTGTTCAAATCACTGACGAAAAATAGGGTGTTATAGGTTTAACTTCTGGGTATCTGTTTGTGGTACCGTAGCTCTCAAACGGCTGAACCGATTCTCGATTTATTTTTATGGGTCATAGGACTCATAGCTAATTTGGTTAGCCCAAGTGTTCTTAGCCATATTTTATCAAAAACGGCTTATGCCTAGTTTCACCATAGTTTGTTAGATCATTAACACCCCTGTTACATTGTAATGTCACCAATTATACGTCATCCTCATATTAATTTCTTGACAGATGTGTCCATAGTCAGCAACTAATGCCTTGTTATGATCTAACAGAGTATGGGGAAACTGGGGCCTAGCCGTACAAAAGTTATGCGACTTTCAGTGTTGAATGTCGGGGGTTTTTAACCCTTTATAAGGCAGAGTAAGATTGAATATTTAATTGGACCTTAAGTCGATGTCATAAAGTTAAAAATATGATGCCCAGAGCCTTATAACGTTGTTTAGTTTATTTTACACAAGCTTTTTCACACAAGTCTTGCTTTTCTTTATTTGTAGTCAAAAGTATCCTGTATGATATATTGGTATTATGGGAGGTACTCGAAACTCTTTTGTGAGAAAGAAAGTAAGTTATTTTCTACGGGTGTAAAGTGAACGGTTACTAATATTATTGCAATATCTTCGATATGAATATAATCATAATTTCACTTATTTTTATTATATTTTCAACAACCCGACTTCACAGTTCTAACATCCAAAATTTTCTTTTCAGTAAAGAGTTGAACAGGAAAATCTAAAAAAACTCGGAAAACCACTTTCATAATTTTGGCACTTTGCTCTTGGCCTCAAAAGGCTGTAAAATAACGACTTTTAACCACAACTTAAATAAAACACTTAACTAAACCAAAATCACTTACAATTTAAATTGAGTATTCCAAAACTGAAACCGGAAATGACGAACTGTCAGTCCGTCGTCCGTTGAGTTCGAAGTTTAAAATATAGAACCGGGAGAAGCAGACCGGCTAACACCCACTGCGCGTCTGGGCTGGCCGTAGGTACGTAACTCTTTTATAAAACCGCCATTTTGATTCACAATGTAGCTACAGGTTCTGACTTCTGACCCTACGCTCACTAGAAGGTACGCATGTGGACAGTTACTATTCGCTAGCTGAATGTAACGTTTTCAGGCAGCCAGGTTTTTCCTGCTTTCATTTGTTACGCTGAGCTTTTAGCTGAGCTTTAAGAGATTGACTTGAGAGCTGGTTCCGAAATACTTGGAGTCTACGATGTTGGAAATTTAGGGAATTGGTCTTGCTTCTTCATTGAAAAGGAAGTCTCTTATAATATATAGTCACGTGACTTTTTAAGATGGAATGAAGATTATCAAATTATACCATTTGATCCACCTGTGATGTTTGTGTGTGCATGTTGCACTGTGTAACTTTGGAGTCACTTTATAATTATCTCAATATAGTGAAATAATCTTTATTGGTACGTTTCCGAACGGAAATGCAAATAATAATATGTGGGGACATCTCACACACGTGACACACGACCATCCGACCCCAAACTAGACAGCCTGCAATATGGGTATCGGACAGCTGATATATCTGAACATAACCATATTATATACATTATGTGTAAAAAGTATCGGGACTGGACCATAATTTTTTTTTTGTTAAAAAGCAATCTCAAGAATGGAAGATATCCACGAATACCTAGGTCTTAACACAGTTAAGGCGGAAATCAATAAGAAAACAAAAAGATACAAGGACAGGATTACCCATCATCAAAACAAGCTTGCTCAAATGCTTAGCGATCCACCTAAGACCAGACGCCTGAAGAGGCTGCACACATGGGATAACCTATAAAAAGGGGAAGAAAATAATAAAGGGTGCCTGACAGTGGGAGGGCTACCATACCAAGCCAAAATCTTTTTATTCCACCTTCAAGGGTGGGTCAAGGGGTAAAAACAGGGTATGAATTTCCATTTTGGGTACGTATTAACAGATTCTAATGAAATTTAAAACGAAAATATAGTTCTTATAACAAAAAAATATGATGGTGACCTTGAGCTGATCTGATGATGGAAACGGAAGGCAGTCAAGGGAACTCTTCAACGGTATATAGCAACTACCTCGTGTTTAGGCTTGAATGATTCGTATTGACTAGTAGGATTTATTGGTATCATTTGTATCTTAATTTTGATTGACAAATATTGAAAATAAACTAAAAACCATTAAATAAAATAATGATTTAAAAAATGTAAAAAACCGACTTCAAAAAACCACTAAAAAGTAAGAAATAATTTAAGGTTTACACCAATTCTATGTGACAGTACAAATATACCTAAGCAGGAACTGTTATTTTTTGAAGTTGGTACCATATTTCTTCAGATTACTTTGTCACCGCACCAACTTCAAAAAAGAACAGTTCCTGCTTAGATATATATTTGTACTGTCACATAGAATTGGTGTAAACCTTAAATTATTTCTTACTTTTTAGTGTTTTTTTGAAGTCGGTTTTTTAAATTTTTTTGAAGTCGGTTTTTTAAATTATTTTAAACAATTACTTAATAGGATATTTATTATATTTAACTGCCTTTGTGGTCTTGTGGTAGAAGCTTCGCTTAATGACCCAGAGGTCCCGGGTTCGATTCCCGGGTGGGACCATCAATTTGTGTTTCTAAATTGTGGTTCTAAGTTATAACATAGAAGGCTGGTTAGGACATAGAAGGCTGATCACCTGATGTCCGAAACAGTGAAACGATCCATGCTGTCGGATGGGCATGTAAAGCAGTCGGTCCTGCGCCTAGCTCTCTCCGTCGTGTCGGTCAATCCGTCCCATTGGGCTATGAGAGTGATGGAACAGAGAGTGCTCCTGTGTACTGCGCACACACTAGGGCACTATAATCTACTCCTGCGTAGATGGCTGATCTCAAATGAGATTGGCCGCCGTGGTCGAAATTCGGCTAGGAGGACATTATTAGGATATTAAAAAAAAACGTTTTTAGTGAATAGTATTCTGATGTACCATTAAATGTAGAAAAATAATGCAAAAGGCGCCATTAACTTAGTTTTTTTCGTTAAGGACTAATGAGGTGCTTTCCTCTCTGGAACATTTTCAATGCCCGAGATTGTAGTTTATAGAACTAGTACTACCTACACTAGCCCAGTGTCCTGGAAAGTCTGGGAGTCTGATAACTAATCGCCCCCCTGACACAAAAGCTCATTGTTTTCGTGTACTAGTTTGACTTTTCTACATCCGATGTACGTACAAAAAAGTTATCGCTTCGTTAACGAAGTACGCTTTAGCTTTTGCCGAGAGCTTCTGAATGGGTAATCCTCTCCACTAACTAAAACCTAGATAAATGTGTGTGTAGTCGAGCTAAATATTTTTTAAATTTTTCTTGCTATACATGCTAAAAAACAACATTTATAAATAGATAGGCACTTAAGTAAGCATTCATATTATAAGTTTTAGAAAATGGAATTTATACACTCACGGGCAATGAAAAAGTCCCACTCAAAAAATGCCGACGACAAACAACCTCAATTTTTCCAAAACCATAATTTAAAATTTGAATAAAATATTAATGTTTTTAGTTGGTAGTATCCTGATGGTCTATTAAATCTACTTACTTAAATGTTGCAGAAGACGTGACTAATCTAGCCTTTTTTTAGGAGTAATTTGGTGGTTTCCTCAGTGGAACCTTTTCATTGCCCGTGAGTGTTGATTCAATTTCATTCATGTAACGTTTCAGTGTTTATTCAGGCTGTATTATTGAAATACCATTGTGCTTCCTGAAAACTACGCTACATTTTAAAAGACCCTTCAGACAAAACTACACAACAAACATTTTGATTCTGAATTTCAATAACTTACATAGAGTCAGTGTCCTCTAAAACTTCTACAAACTACATTCAGTATTCCCGAGGCGCATGGTGTGGACAATGTACTTAGTCTTTATGTGCTAATGAGGAGCCCCGGCGGTAACTTAGGCATCTATATACAGGGTGTTTCATAATAAATATAGTAAAAAAATAACAAAAGTGACAGACATTACATGTTAATGTTACTACATGTTATTGTTGTATTAGTTGTGTGTTGTCATAACGGCAAATACTTAATTAGATTTTGGAAACACTCTGTATCGCACCTACGTATGTAGTTACATGAAGTGTTGTGATAGAATCTTGCACTATGACCTGCCTGTTTTCATTAGTGCCCGTATAGTACATGCGAGCGATACAGGTGCGTTAAGATCCTTAGTTAAATTTATGAACACATCAAAAATTTTAGATTGACAGGAATATAAATTATTACATAGATATCCATATTATTGTAAATTAACACATAGGTATCCTGTTAGTATGTGTAACTGCTCTATCGTGTAATATATAAAAATAATAATAATAGTTAAAATAGTAATGATGCTATTTTATCGACTGGATGGAGTCCAGTGGATAAAATGGTTAGGTAATTAGTTCACAATATATTAACGTACTTACATACTTTACTGATGGCTATAAGTGATCTCTTCCAGGCAACCTTTGGGTGGAGGAACGACTTACTGAATAGAGGAGGAAGGCATTATTACCTTTTGTATGTATATACCCATTGTCTTTTGGTATTTGCGTGCACCTTAATTGCGCGAACGGCTTGTATAACAAAGTTAGTAGTAAATAACTCACAAGTTGCACCGAGCAGAGTGTGACTACACGATGCATCTTCATTCACGGAACTATTTATATTTCATTACCAACATCGATCACGTAATTAGTTATAAAATTTAACTCGGGAACCTGTCCTCATGATTATTAGGTCCTGAGAAGCCTAATCTAGGGACATAGGAGATGAGACCTATTCTACTAGACCATGAGAGATGAGACCTATTCTACCAGACCTATCCTATTCTACGACCTGAAATTACACAAGAAATTTACCTGAATTACATATTTAAAAGTAAATTTACTATTGTACAAAAGAAGACTCGGATACCTATGCTACCTATTTATTTCATGAATCTTCTTCTTTTTCTAGTGCCTCTCCACTACTGGAGGTTGGCGGTCAGCTCTGCATACTCCTCTCTATTCTTCGCCAAGCGCATCAGCTGTTCCCCGCTGGCCACTCCCGTCCATTCTCTTATATTGTGGAGCCATCTCAGGAATGGAAACTTCCTAAACCTTAAATAAATACTAAAACGCATAAGTAAATGTTATGATTGTATGTAAAGTGAAACGTGCAAATTATTCAAGACCTTAGTTTGAGGATGAAGTATTCTTACAATCCTGTGCGTAGAATTGGGTAAACAAATACCTACCTAGCTATTTTATTTTGTATGATAGACGTACTGGGACACTCGGTGTGAATTTGTAACTGTTTAGAATTAAACTAATTAATAAAATGTCTCGTTTTTCTGACTCTAAGCTACCTATATCTTTTCAAGATAACACTACCCTGGGCTGCAAAAATAAGCGCCAACGGGTACACTACATAATTCCGAATTACTTTTTTACGAATATGAAAATAACGATTTTTAAAATTTCGAATTTCATAGTTCCGAATAATTCACAATCCCGAATTTTAAGTTTCCGAATAACGAAAATCACGAATAGTTTCAAAATTTCAAACAACATATTTATTAAAATGACGAAAGTCAATTTTCCGAATATTATTATTTCGATGTTTCAAAAGCACGATTTTTTATTATATCGAATTGTTAAAATTACGAATCCCGAAGTTTTAATATTCCGAAAAAACAAATTCCCGAATGTTTCTTAGTTAACAAGAAATGGTTATATCAATAATGCAGCATAATGCGTATAAAAACAATATTTTTTAAGCTATATTATGTGAAACGCTCCGCTCCGCTTCGCTGCGCTCCGCTTTGTTTTTCGATATCAATGTGCACCTAACACGCTCCTCCTCGCTTTGCTCGTCGTCGCACCTATCTTTAGGTTTAGGTCCTAAGGTTTTAAGTTTAAACACCATAAAAATCCTAGCAATTGTTTTGCTCTAAATTTGAAACGCTTCGCTGCGCTCCGCTTTGTTTTTCGATATCTATGTGCACCTAACACGCTCCTCCTCGCTTTGCTCGTCGTCGCACCTATCTTTAGGTTTAGGTCCTAAGGTTTTTAAGTTTAAGCACCATAAAAATCCTAGCAATTGTTTTGCTCTAATTTGAAACGCTCCGCTCCGCTTCGCTGCGCTCCGCTTTGTTTTTCGATATCTATGTGCACCTAACACGCTCCTCCTCGCTTTGTTCGTCGTCGCACCTATCTTTTGGTTTTGGTTCTAAAGTTTTAAAGACGTTTATGTTTTTTTGTCAAAATCACGAATTATCATATTTCCGATCGGGATTTGACTTTTTCGTGATTATAATAAATCGGTATTTTATTTTTCGTATATTAAAGTAATCGTATTTTTTAACATTCGTATATTTAACTGTTATGTTTAAGACAAATAGGAAGCGAGGTTAAAAGAAACAACGTGCTAGCACGATAGCTGATTACGCACTGGTTTATTGATAGCTACCCGCTTCTCGCGGTACACAACACCCCTCCGCAACTAAATAAGAACATAACACTTGTTTTCTTACTGATCTAGATTACAAGTTATCCTACAATAATAATTAGGTAAGTACCAACTTATACATATAAAGTGCAACTTATGTTACTTAATGTTTATAATTAACTTTGGGTAAATTTCTAAGGGTCATGGTCCCACCCCTTCTGGGTGGTTCCTGCACGGCAGGTGTTATTGGCGAACTACGAGCATCATCGTCAGCATCATAGAACTCATCAGATGGCCCCGGTGCTGGGCACTGGCCCTCTCCCCTGACAGGTTCCGAGCGCGCACATTCGTTGGTGTCAGGTGTGTCATCAGACAGCGGGTGAGTCACCGGTGCAGCGGCGGCGGCGGCGGCGGCGGGCGGCGGGGCGGCCTCAGTGGCGGTAGGACTCGGTGGCGAGAGTGGACTTTCTACAACTGAGGGCGAGACTATTTGCCAATCACTGAAATTATCGTCCTCTTCGACTTCCATGGAATGACCAGAGTATTTTAGTATTTGATTCTTATGTCTTTTAATAGTTAAGTTGAAACTAGGTATGTATACTAAATAGACACTTTGACCAATATTTCCTTTTATAACAGCTTTTACCCAAGATTTCTTATTCTTATCATACATGCACACTAATACTATTTCATCTACGACAAAGTCTACAATTCTTGATCCTTGGTACAATTTACATTGTGAGCACTGTTTATGAAAAACAATTTGTTGGAGGGCGTCGTCCGATGTTGGTGAATCTTGTGTAGGTACAATTAAATCCAACCTTGACCTGAGCGGGCGGCCCATCATTAGTTGGGCAGGAGATTGTCCAGTAGTTGAGTGTTTGGAGTTCCTATAATCCAGCAAAAATTGCTTTAATTTTAATTGAACCTCTTTTTGAGACGAACACGAAGCTATTATACTTTTAATGCCCTTTTTTATTATTTTAACATAACTTTCGGCCTGACCATTGCTAGACGGGGAATATGTTGGCGTAGTTATGTGTTTAATGCCGAACTGTTTACAAAATGTTTGAAATTCACTCGATACAAACGCCGTGCCGTTATCGGAAACGATGAATTCCATTATACCGAATCTGGATATTACTTCGTGTAGCTTATCAATAACGGCAGCAGACGTACACAAACTCATCTCAAAGCATTCTACCCACTTAGTGTAGGCATCAACAATGACTAAATAGGACTTAGAACAAAGAGGTCCCAAAAAGTCTATATGAACTCGTTGCCACGGCTTCTTAGGTAGCGGCCATGGTGTCAGAGGGACGCGGGGGGGAGCAGATCTGAGTGACTGGCAAATTTCACAATCGGAAATGAACGTTTCAACATCTTTATCAATTTTAGGCCACCAAAAGCGCCCCCTGGCCTCTGATTTAGTTTTAACAATACCTAAATGTGATCGGTGCAACTCATTTAGTACTTTAGGTCTCAAGGTCACTGGAACAATCAGTCTGTGACCTCTCATAAGGCATCCATTTTCTACTGAAATCTCATTTTTGCAATTTTCGTAATGTTTTAAGCTTTCTACACATGTATTCGGCCAACCATTCTGAACGTAATTATAGATTTGAATTAATTCAGCATCGTTGGACGTATGCTCCCGGACATCACATAACAATAACGGTAAATCATTAGATTCAATATAGTGAACATAAGTAGTCTTATCGCAGCCAGCTGTGGTGACGTCACGCGCAGCGGCGGTGACGCGCGCGCCGCCTGCGCCCTCCCCACCACTCGCCGGCCCGGTCGAGGTTGTTCCCGTATGAGCACGACTAAGAAAATCAGCGCAATTATTTTCGCTCCGTACATATTCGATACTAAAATTATAAGCAGATAAAAATAACGCATATCGCTGCAATCTATTCGCTGAGACTTCGGGAACACCTTTTGGCATGGCATGCTATACAACTAACGAATACTTTCAGACTGTGAAAGCCATTCCTTGATTTGATATATTTTCGTACAAATATTGTACCTATATTGATTTATTATATTTATTATTATTATGGCGATAAATTGTATTAATTGTAATTAACTTGACATCTATCAATAATACTGTATTAATTTAATTTATTTGACATTGATAGTATGAATTTATTAATTTGACATTGAAATATAATGTGAATGATGCTTTTTTTACTGTGACATTTTTTGTAATACGTACTCATATAAGTACCATATATTTTTCCTTTGACTTATAAATTATTGATTTATGAATAAATGAGTATTTCAGTATTTCAGTATTTCTTTACTAGGGTTAAATATTGACAAAAGTGGCTTATGATCCGTTCTTAATATGAAGGGTATGTCGCGGCCGTAAAGGTATTGGTGGAAACGCCTTACTCCAAATATTATCGCCGTAGCTTCCTTCTGTATCTGGCTGTAATTATTTTCAGCCGGTGATAGGACTCGCGACGCGTAGGATATGGGTCGTTCAACACCATTTTCAATTTGTGATAAGATGGCCCCGAGGCCAGTGGGGGAGGCATCTACAGTTAGAATAAGTGTGGCGTTCTGATTAAAATGAGTTAAAACTCGATCTGAAGCTAGTTCTGATTTAATACTATTAAATGCCTCTTCTTGTTCCCTTGTCCAATTCCACTTAGCATTTTTAAGTAGGAGTTTATATAGTGGGCTCAATAGGGAAGAAGCCGAGGGTATGAAGTTGCGATAGTAGTTTACTAACCCAAGAAAGGATTTTAATTGAGTTACGGTTTCAGGTCGCGTGGCATTCACTATGGCATCTATTTTTTCAGGTGACTTGTGCAATCCGTTCTTATCGATGATGTACCCTAGATATGATACGGAGTCCTGAAAGAATGTACATTTCTCTTTTTGAAGGACTAGACCTACTTCACGAAATTTCGTTAGCACTGCTTGTAGCCTATCCAGATGCTCATTATCATCGCAACCAGTAATAAGAACATCATCCTGAAAAATAAGTACACCCTGTATACCCGATAGTGTGTTTTCAATCGTTCTTTGAAATATTGCACTCGCACTTGATAGGCCGTAGATTAGACGCGTATATTGGAATAGCCCTTTATGTGTGTTAATGCAGGTGAAGGGCTGAGAATCATCAGTCAGTACCAATTGTGCATATGCATTTGAAAGGTCAAGTTTTGTAAATTTTACACCCCCATGTAATTTTGAAAATAACTCCTCAATTTTCGGTAGTGGGTATTTATCAATGATGAGTTGTTTGTTGATTGATACTGAAAAATCACCGCAAATCCTTACACTACCATTGTTTTTTAAAACGGGCACTATAGGGCTGGCATATTCTGAATGCTCAATCGGTTTCAGAACACCCTGGTCTACTAATCTGCTTAATTCGCGGTCAACTTTTTCTCGCAACGCAAATGGGACTGTTCTAGGTTTAAAATAGATAGGTTTTGAATCGGGCTTCAGATTTAAGCTAACCTTGTGTTTGTTAAAGCAGCCGAGTTTATTTGAAAATACTTCTGGGTACTTTTGAGTTAATGACTGTACAGTTTGATCAATCTCAATGTGATTGACCTTGCAAAGTTGCAGGTTGAATGCCGATAAAAAATTCCTACCCAATAACGGTGGGCCGCCATCGGCTATAATGTAAATATCTAACATTTTGGTTTCGTTTTCATAGGTCACTGGTAAATTTATAATTCCTAATGGATTTATTATGCCACCAGTATACACCTTTAAAACTAAACTAGTTTTATTTAATGGAATAGAAGTGAAATGTTTATTGTAAATTTTATCTGAAATAGTTGTTACGTAGGATCCGCTATCTATTTCAAATGCAATGTTTATGCCCTTGACATTGACTGTTTGTATCATAGCTTCCCCGTGGTGCGTACGAATACTATAGATATAATTACACATACCATCATCACCAACATCGGCAGCGCTGTCCTCCAAGTAGTTATGTTGTTTTACTTTACTGTTGAACCCCTTTTTAGTACAAACTCGTTTCAAGTGGCCTTTAGTTCCACAACGCTTGCAAGTATGGTTAGAGAATTTACAGTTATTTGCCGAGTGACTTGTATAACCACACACTGAACATGGCTTTTTTTCCTCATTGGAAGTTGAAACTCGGTTGATGCTAGGATCATGAAGAAGGGCGGTCTTAGCTCCTGGAGTGTTGAACCTGGCCGCGTCGCGGGCGCTCCGTAGACTCTGTGCAATGTCCAGCGCCTTGGCCAGCGTGAGGGTGGCCGCGGTCTCGGTGAACAGGCGGTCGCGCGCGGCGCCGGGCTCCATGCCCAGCACGAACCGGTCGCGGAGTGTCTCGTCCAGCGCGCTGAACTCGCAGTTGGCAGCCAAACTCCTTACACGAGCAGCCCACTCGCTGAGTCCTTCGCCGGGTTGTTGCATTGCACAGTGGAATATATGACGTTCACCAATGATGCACCTCCTCGGACAGAAATGGTCGTCAAACAACTTAATCACTTCTACATATGACAGGCTGGTGATGTTTTTCGGATGGCCGAGATCGCGCACCAATTTGTACGTTCCCTCGGCGAGTGCGCTAAGCAGGATAGCACATTGCTTCGTTTTGTCTTCACTTGCAATTGAGTTTGCCAAACACCATTGTTCAAAACGCTCCTTGAATACAGTCCAGTCTTGTATTTCATGGTTAAATAACGGCATTGCACCAATTAACGAAGTATTTGCCATTTTACCGCTTTTACTCGTCGACACTGTTATGTTTAAGACAAATAGGAAGCGAGGTTAAAAGAAACAACGTGCTAGCACGATAGCTGATTACGCACTGGTTTATTGATAGCTACCCGCTTCTCGCGGTACAATCGTAATAACAATATTCGTGATTATAATATTCGAAATTATAATTTTCGTGATTATTATAATTCGGTATTTAAAAAAATCGGTATTGCAATATTTCGTAAATTACATATTCGGGGTTATCAAATTCGGAAAAAAGTTTTTCGGAATATTTGGGTGTTCCCAAGCGCCAACTTGCAATAACTACTTACGATACGCGCCTTATTTTTTTGTGTAGAAGTATATTTTAACATGTGTTGTGTACCTGTATTCTCATGTTGGCAGCACTGGTGGCGTGGCGCCATCGCTCACACACATAAATTGCGTTGTCGACGGCCGCCGCACATTCCAAGCCTTTTTTGTGATTTATTATAACGTTTGCTTCCCTGATTCCCGCCATTTATTAACCTCTGAAAGGGGGCCTTAATGTTGACGGGAGTATCTGTGTATTTGTTTGTGTCATCATCAGGTATTCCTTTATTGTCAATGCCTTGGTGACCCGAAGAATTGTAATTATCAATAGACCAGCAGTCTCCTCAGTACAGGTCTGTTAGCGACGTAGATAAACGATAAATACGGCGCTGTGATTGGTGGTAGGTATCGACGTCGATAACGGGCCCGTGCCGCGGGGCCAGAGCTATACATAGAGCTGAGACCACCGCAACACTCGGGAATCTAGGACAACGGATGCACTTCGGCTCCCATAGGGGTTAATTAGTTTATTCGTATTTACTTCAAGTATGGTTATAAGTTTGCAGCTCTGCCTATCCTGTCATGAACTTACCCACAGTGTGGCATAATATCAAGTTTCTTGAGCAGATAAAATTAAACTACAGTTACTTACATAAGCTGGATGTTGGATGTGCCAAACAATGTTAAAGTTGTGTAAAAGTTGTTGAAGATGCACCACCACCTACCCGACAGCGTAACTCTGCAATTTGCTAACACTTCCCTCTAGACAAGTAATAGTGACGTAGGTACCTAGTTCAGTTAGGGCACAAGGTGTTTTTTTACAAAAGGAAAACAGCTAACTTTGCAAGTAAGTAAGTTATACATAATACCAATATTATTTACTTTGTCTTAGATACATTTTATTCCTATGTAAAAGTAGTCTTAAACTGTATATTTCTGTGTATAGAAATAGAAACAGGGGATAGGCTGACTCTAGTCTGGCGGCATAAAATTCTTTAATTGTATGCTATATTGTTAAGCTAGAGTCGGCCAGTCCCCGCTGCACGGGTCTAGACTATCTAGACTTGGCTGAATGGTTAATTGCCGACAGACAACTCCGCAAGATTGATGATGTTATTAAAATAATGTACGGCGGTATCGGAGGTAGTCGATAATTCACTTATCAACGAAGTTTGCTAGAATCTTCTCAGATAACCTTGTTAGAAGAACAGATAAATATACATAGGTATACTGCTGCTAATCATGATTCTGCCTCGTCGTATTAAAGGTATTAGTACCCATTTATTATTTAGCGACTTTGTTGGTTTGTCGTCGACACGATAAGAAGAAAAAGTACCCATTAAGTACTGAGCCTTCTCCTAAAGATGGTATTCATCAACTAACAGTATCCCTTTATATAATTGACTTATATACATTGCTTTATATCTATTCTTAGGCCTGCTGAAAATAGTTAGCTACATTGTATTAGGGAAGATGTCGGATGACAAAAAAGGTAATTTAATATATCGTAACTAGGCCGGGGGCGTCCCACGCTAGCTAGTTGTCAGGTGAAATACACAAAAAGCTTTCATTCTCCGAGTGAGTAAACGATGCCATAGAAAAGAAAATCTGTATGAAAATGTAGGGACAAACATGAATAATGATAAGGATAACTAAAGCATTTCCGTATGCTTATGTGTAAGTAATTTAGTACATTTCAGTAAGTGGATTGCGTATTTTCTTACGGGATTATTTGTATCGAAGGAACTAAGGTCACCGGAATCGTACCTACGTATCGCACCAAACGGATTGTCATAAATGTATGGAGAAACGGCGTCAGCCATACGGATGAAGTGCACTGGATTTCTATACAAAAAATACTGAATGCCATGCGTCCGATTCCGAAAGCTGGACGCTTACCTTAAATCACCACTTTCTCTCCATGTATTGAAAAAGTAAGATAGTAGAAAATAAGTATATTTTTAAGGTTGACCTTAGTTTAAAGTTCTCAATGCAACTCAGAATTCGTTGAAAATGCAAAATGGTGGTCAGCGACCTCACGGGTAGCAACAGCGGTAACGTAACTGGCATATTTTGTAAGTAAGTACTCAATAGATTTACATAAATTAATATCCAAATTACTTATAGATACTTACTTCATTTGCGCGAATACACGACGTCATATTACACTCATGAGTACAAGCAATGAAAATGGTTCCAGTTAGAATAGTACAAATTAGATTAATGAAGCCGTCTGCAATATTGAAGTAGGTACATTTTAAAAACAGCGCATCAGAATATTCAACGAAAATATAAACATTGTGTTTAAATTTTAAAAACATGTATTAAAAAATCGTTATAAAACAAATTTCTTAAGAATTACGAGTTCAGTCATACCCTTTTCGGTCTACTATACTTTACCAATTATGCAACACCCTGTATAGGTGTGCTTTCACAGCATAACCGTCGTAATGAGGCATAGAGCTGCCGTCTCGCTGAGCACATTTGGCTAATCGCTGGGCCAATGAGCGGTGAACACGTCACGAAGATATTCTCCGTTCACTGTACTTTAGCCCCTAGAAGATTGAATGAGAATATGAATAATTACTCTTTATTAAAATTCTCCATTGAATGGCATGTACATTTGTAGCTAGTATTTTTATTCATTCACTTACAGGCTGTCAAAACATAATATTTTATTAAGGTTTATAGATTCACTGTTATGTACTGTTTTGTATATGACTACACTATCCTCTGATATGAACATCATCATCAAGATTTATAATATTTTGGTATGATATTTCAGCAATTGGGTTGTAAATTTCTTCTTCACTTCCCTTTAATAACTAACAAACTGATGTCGTAAATAACCAAGGCGAGCCAGTAAATATACGACAAGCTTTTACCTATGTGATAATCAACGAGCAGGTGACAAATGTCTCGAGGACACGCTACAGTGAGCGGCCCGCAGCTAGTCGTCACGTCGCGCGGTACGTGACTTGCAAGGATTTCGGATGCTTCTGCTGATCTGCACCGAGCCAAACACCCTGTATACATGTTTAGAGAACAGCTGAGCCGCTACATTCTGTGCGTGGTGGATTTTACTGTTTAACTACGGGGTTTAAAAGGGTGCTATGTGTTTGCCACTGTATATGACTTTTAGCTACAGTGTATTTTTTTACATCCTAGGTATGATGAGTTTTACAGACAGTCAACACTCAAATGAGAGGACGAGGTCTTATAAATTACGCCACCAATTCATGCACTATTTTCGTTTATCGACCTCTGTCAGTTCTCGCTTATTATAGTGGTGACTGTACTGTCAAAATAATGTTTGCAAAATATTAATTCTACAAATCTTCTACAAATAGAATAGAAAATGAGATTGTGAAATTCTACAGGCTCGATAGGTCTCGATTATAATCAATGGCTCAAAGTCGATTAAATTTTATAATAAAACGTAGTGTTCTTTTCTCTATGTTTAAAAACTAATTTTCTCTATGCCCAGTGCAGTGCTATCATAAAATGCCTGTCATAATTGATCATAATAAATAATGATGCAAAACCTTTGCAAAACGAAGTAGTTATAACTAAGTTATTATAACAACGTAAATATAATAGAAGCAAGAAAATATAGAAATTGAAACAAATATAATTACGTCTATAACTTATCATATAAAATATCGAACGGCAATGACTGATGAATACAGGTAAATTCATTTTATAAAACTTGATAAGAGTGTTTAGTTGTGGTTTTATATATATTATACTTACAAATCTCATCGGGGTTTGGGGTTGGGGTTAGGCAAAAGATTTAAGCTTATTTCACACATACTATATTAAACACAATGATGTCACCGCAAATAATCCTTTAATCCCAATATTCCCACGGACAGTACATAGGTAGGTACTTGGCCGTAACTTTTTTACTAAAGTGTATAGCTGGGGTGTTACCACCGTCAAAGATTAGCAATGAACAATTCTGCTAATGAATCGTACGTCGCTTGTATGGATTCGACTGATGTTGCCAGGCGAGTGACGCTGCTTATGGATTTTTTATTGCTAATAATGTCGGTCATTCTTCAGTAGCTGGTTCGGTCAAGTGCAAAGAAACCTGACCCCCCTCTCATACTAACAATGCTTCTGAGGGGGGTCAGGTTTATCTGCCCCTTACTGTATTTTTCGTTCCAGCTCCAAGCGGCGCACCCCGTCGCTGAGCAGCGCGGCGTCTCCGCTTCACTTCGCGCTGCACCGGCCCGGCTGCCAGCTGGAGAGCTGCTGCGGGGTCTGCAACCTGTTCCCAGGAGTCATCCTTATTGCATTCTCTCAGGTAACATGGACAGGAAGTTATCAAGGCCTGCTGTGTTTATGAACAAATTTTTCTTGCGAACTTCTTTTTATCTAGGGTGTCAGCTTACTTATATTGATTCAGCCGTTTCGCCGTGAAAGTGCATGTAACCAACATCCCTCAATTCATACCCAAACTTTCACGTTTATTATTAGTAGAATGGTAAGAAAGCATTTGGAAAAAAATGGCTTGGTGGTCCAGTAGTAGATGAATTTCAGACTGATGACGAAGATAATATGTTTGCCGAGTGTCGAAACGCGTCCTTGAGCAATATACGAATAGCAGCCGAGCATTCACCCTTCGCAACACTGCCTGACTATACCATTTTCCAGAACCAATGATATGGGGGACGTTTTCATGACGTTTTGAGTTTGGCAGTTTTAGAGATGTCCGAGAGTAATATTCTATCGACTTGTACCTATCGATATTTGTACGGGTCAATTTGTATGTGTCAGATTAAACACCGACATTGATGATCAGTTCATCTTGCAAACAATCTATCCGAGCCAAATAGTCACAGTCTTGTAATATAATTATTTTTGTTCTATCAACCAAACTCAAATGAATTACAAACTCACGACATTCCGAGTTTAAAACAGCCTTTCTCGCCATTTTGACAAAAATAACAAACAAAATGAAAAAAAACAGACCGAAATTTTGCAACAACAATAGGATAATAAAACCATAAATTAAACTTTACTCAAATTATACGAAGGATATCGATGAACTACATGAAGGTAGATTATTAATAAAATATATTAAAATTGTTATTATTCTGAGAGGCAGCATGAGAGAGATATGCACTCTGATTAAAAACATCATAGTTTGTTTTAAAGCTGTTGAGTTACTACCTATAATGCAATGTTAAAAAATCTAATATTTTATCGATTTCAGAACGTCGACTTTGATGTGTCCCGTCTCTAGTACGTTCCATTTTACCAAAGTGTGTACTCAATAAATATATATTATCTGTGGTCGTTGTCAATAAAATGACAGATTTTGCAATAGTATTCATGCGTTAAATGGAAAATTTTAAAGTGTCACCCATATCATTGGTTCTGGAAAATGGTATAATCCTCTTACCACACGGTGCCCGGATGCACGAATAAAGATCGTCATTATGAAACAAACAAACAGACTGACTTTTCACAGGAATCACTCAAAAGCTGACCATGTATATAACCTATGGGGGATATGGATCCCCCATAGGTTATTTGCGTCAGTGGGTTCTCCACCTTTGTACCCTACTCCTCAGGTGCTGGTTGGAGCCATTCTCCTGACGCTGGTGCTGACGCACGGGGAGCAGTACGACGAGCTGCACAACACGCAGCAGACTCAGCGTAAGTTTTTTTCGTCTTCCTCATATCAATACCTGTTGTATTTTTTGTCCTCCAAAGAAGATTTTTTTTACGGCTTCTTTTCAGGGTACAGTGGAGATATAAGTACAAAAGTATTTTAGTTTAGACCGAGTACCTTATATAAGCTTTCAATTGGTATTTTCCTTTTAAAGATAATAAGCGTCCATCTATCGATATCGTACACTGCACCACACGGATTTTCATTTTATAAATAAACGGCATCTTAAATGCCGATGAAGTGAAAGCACTTGTGTGAATTTCTATTCAAAGAATGCGATTCTTCCGTTGAGTACGATGCCGATAGGTTTGCGCTTACCTTTAGATTAAGTCGTCAGCAGTAAACGACTAAGTTCTGATGATGATGATTATGTATCCCCCAGTGATGAGTGCGGCGACGGGCGTGGTGCTGAGCGGGGTGACGGGTGCGGGCTTCCTGCTGCTCGCCGTGGCACTCACAGAGAACTGCAGGGCCATGGTGGTGAGTATATAGAGATTAAGTACTTATCTAGAGATGATACACTCACGAAAGTCACGAGCATTAAATAAAATAATGTTCCACGTACAAAGTGCCGACCCCGGCCACTTACTAAATAACGCCTATGTTTTAAACACGAATTTAGAATTTTATCAAAATATTTACGTTTGTAGTTGTTAGTATTCTAACGCACTCTTCAATATTGTAGACGGCGTGTTTAAGCTAGTTTTTTCCGTTTAGAAGTAATTTGTTGTTGTTACTGGAAATTTTAAATTGCTCGTGAGTGTATTATGAGAAAAAAAACTACTTCCCATTGTAAAATGTCTCGTGATCAACAAAGCTTCTATGGAGAAGCTTATCGCAAGTTTTGTAAAGACGTAGAACAGAAGTTGTTCAGATTGCCCCCCTGAGTTACCATTTTTGGCTTACTATACTTGGCCTGTTTTTAACACCCTGTATAGTGTATCTGAATAAGCGTCAGTTAAGTTAGTTTCAGATTTCGGTATGGAAATGATTTCAATGGATTCATTTGTATAATTTAGATTTCAGTGCTCCTGATAAAACAATATTTATTTGCGCAAATGTGCAACTAATTATGAATGCGCAATAAAACAAATAGCTAGTTGATTGGAATAAAGCACCATTTCACACATGCACTCAAATAACACTCTGTGTGTTTAATTAATATTGTACTATCGGCTCTAAATTTATATGCCTGTGAAATTATAGTGTGTGCATATTCAATTTGTACTGTATTTTATTGTTCAGAATGCAACGATACTTAAAACGTACTAGATGGACTGTCAGAAACGTCTCGACAAAATAACACACTGAGCTCCTATTTTGAATTAGTTCCGTTAGAAGATTTGAGACTTTATTCAGCGGTACGGTTGTTATTAATTTGAATTTAAAACGGTTGGACAGTAAACAAACGCAGACAGTTTTTTATTTTGTTCTTGTATGTGACACACCATCTTGTTCGTATATAGTTAATCTAAAGCCTTGTATCCACTTGAGCATGCTCGGGCGAATGAGCGGCTCATTTGATATTTATATAGAAGATAATTATAAAGCTCAGCCGTCTCCACTTGAGCGGCTCGGTCAAACGAGCCGTTCATTTGCCTGAGTATGCTTAAGTGGATACAAGGCTTAACAGCTACTCCCTGCAGGTGTACCTGCTGGTGGCGTCCATGGTGTGGCTCGGCATCGTGTCGCTGGCCACGTTCAAGATCACCACGTCCTGCGTCAAGTTCGGACAAGGTGAGCTATTTGCACAAGCAACGTTAGTAACACAAATATGTCAAATAAAATTTAATATGTGTATAAATTGTCGGCAATTTATAACTGTACTAGCTGTTCCCGCGCGCTTCGCTTCGCCTTAAAAAGATTTCCCGTGGGAATTCCGGGATAAAAAGTAGCCTATGTTCTTTCCCAGGGTCTAGACCGTATGTGTACCAAATTTCATTCAAATCCGTTCAGTAGTTTTGGCGTGAAAGAGTAACAGACAGACAGACAGACAGACACAGTTACTTTCGCATTTATAATATTAGTTAGGACAAAATTTAATATGTGTATAAATTTATAACTGTATGTAAAATTACAGTGTGTAAGTACTTATTTAGGGTTAGATATTTACATATTAAAATCAATATACATATAATGCAAAGCAGGATTTAACAAAATTTAATATTTTGTCCTTTATCTCAGTTAGGATTTAATTTACGAACGGAGAGTAATTTGTAAAAATTGACGTTCATCAGAAAATTTTATATTTGTACGATGAATAAAAATTTTTGACTTTGACTTTGACTTTACTTGCCTGTAACCAGTCTCATACTTCTCCTTATAAATTTTGCTATGAATTTTCAGCTCCAAAAGTGAAGGATGACATGCACAGTATGATCAACCTGGCGTGCGTCAGCGGGCTGTTCACGTTCCTTGGCGCGGGTGAATACACATTGTATATATATGTATCACAACGGCTTTAGATTAATACTCACAAACTTTCACTTTTTAGTCCCTGTCCTGTCCGAAACATCGAAGTTCAAAAGTTGAAACTTAAAATATTTCCCTATTTTATAATAATGTATTCAAAACAGACACAAAAGTATAAATTTTCAGTAGTATGATTTTAATAACAATGTTTTAAAGTTTTCGTTTATTTAAACAGTCCAAGTAAGTAATAAATAACTTTGAAATAAGTTTTAACTTTAGTGTCAAGTAATATTTTACCAGGAAATATCAAGTTAGTCGAAACTTTCAAATAAATCAGAACAAAACATTTTGTTCACAAAGATTCCGTTTTATTTTTAGAATCTCATTACGTATTGTTTAAAAATACAGTCAACTTACAATTAAAAAGAATAACAACAGCGATCTTTTTTCAAACAATTAAAATTAACGAGACATGAGTTTGGCTGCAAAATATCCATTACCTTTGCCATAATGAATAGAAAATTCCACGCTGCTACGAGATTTCGTAGCCACAGGTCGCTACGAGCGCTACGCCGTAGCCCGTAGGCCAAAGCCTCCATTACTAAGTTCGTTTAGAAGCAATGCTCTGGCCGGGAATCGAACTTGCAACGTTTGACATCATAGAGCGGTGGTAGCTCAGTCGGGTAAGCGCCCGCTTCTCACGCAAGAGATGCGGGTTCGAATCCCGGTGCTGACATGAGTGAGTGAGTGAGTGACATCAATGAGTTATTTTAACTTAAATACAATGTATACCATCGCTCTTACGGTGAAGGAAAACATCGTGAGGAAACCTGCATATCTAGATTTAGCACATCTAGATATGTGAACCCACCAACCCGCAGTGGACCAGCGTGGTGGGAAATGGTCCAAGCTTAGGAAAGCAGTTTAGACCCTGGGGATATGCACAAAGGTTCCACTCGAGAGAGCCAGGTGCAGGTACTTACACCCCCACAGAGAATAGAATAGACATCATAGCCATCCATAACCACATCGGTACCTAGTAAATTGGACCAGGTAGTCAGAGGGTAGCTATGTCTCCTTAATAACCGTATATTTACTCATACATTTTGTTATTGTTTTCAGTGGTGTACTTGTTTTCATTCGTCGTGGTGTTCAGTTTCTACCACTTCAGGTACGTGCGACGAGCCATACTTCTCCATGAGGCCGAGTGTACTTAGTCAATTATAGAACTTACATTTGGTTGAAGATGTCCATTTAATTTTAGATTGTATTTATTTATAGATTGTGTTTTGATTTTAATGAATAATAAAGTTATAGTTATTATGATTATTGTTTTCTAACTTTTATTTATCTCTCCGTAGTACTCGTATCAAGTGAGTAAGTATACCTACCTCACAAATAAAAATCGTTGTAAAGTTGGCCAAGACCGTAGAAGTTTACAAATAACAATCAAATATGTATTACTATCCCATAGGACCTCCAAGTTGGTTCCACTGTGCCGCACTCAGAGACATAAATTACTGGAGAAGTTTCACTTCGGACGCAGAGTTGGACCCTCAAGGAGATGCATTGTAATTTACATTCGCCTTTGCCTGTTGCAATATAGCCTATTGGCCATTATTTTCTCAATTCCAGCCTATACCACGAAGTTTAAATTAGGATCGATCTTACAGTATAGTAAGTACCTACTGAATAATTTCTGCATATAGGCTATTTGTAGGATTATGTATAATTTAATTACTTACTTAATAATTAATTATATTTAATGCATTTTTTTGTTTAAAATAGCGCTTCGCTTCACATCAATGTAAAGAACAGGATAATTAAATTTGATTGACTTGGCCTAATTTATCGAAAACAGTTTCCCCCAAAAGCCAAAAGTCAAAATTCACGTAGAGGTATAGCGATGACGCTTGCAAGCCTCTTGTACAGTACACTGACCGTTCTATGAATTTGGGGGTTTTGCTGCGTCTCCAGTCACCAAAAAGTTTAAGGCTTGGTGTACTGTATTTTATTTAAACATTTTATTTATCTCAACTCAAGAACGTAGAAAGGAAAAAAAAACTAATAAAACTCATCAGGCGCGTACCAATATCGATCAATATTGTTCAATGTCAATTTACGGAGTTTCACAGAAGAATACTTTATATTTAGAATTGATCCAGCAGCTTGTTAACACGTAACAGAAACCACGCCATCCGTCTCCATTCATCAGCCTCGAGGGTTACTCTATACTGACGAAAAACTAACGAACCAGAGCTGCTATTTTGTATGTATGTATTTAAGTATTTATTAATAAAATAAGTAGGTATTAATTTCTTTCTCTTTAGTGTTTATATTTTTGTACAACTTCCTCATTTATATTCAAAATTGTCTCTCTTAGCTCGTAGGGTTGCCTGGAAGAGCTTTTAGCGATGAGGCCGCCCTTATTGTATTATAGATTTTAAGTCTTAAATGTTATTTAGTGTTTTATGTACAATAAAGTAAAGTTATACTACTTCTTCTACTGCTGTGCAATCGGCATGTTTAATACAACGAGATAGAGTCGTGGCTCGCGTTGCAACGCTTTGTAACTTTGTATTTCCTCATGTAGAGTAACCCCTGAGTCGTGTAGTTTTTACCGAGGCGAGAAAATATATCTAATTTCTCTTCTGAAATGATAAAAGTTTTAACAAGCCTTTTGGTAGGTACAGTCGGGGGTAGAGACACCTGACCCCTCTTAAATTCACAATGATCTCTGAAGTCCCAAGTGAAGACAGCAGATATATTAGTGTCCTTGTTGCATAATACACTCACGATCAATGAAACTGTTCCACTAATAATACAGCCAAATTACTCTAAGAAATGGCTATGTTAATGACGCCATCTGCAATATTGAAGTACATTTAAGCGTCAATTCACACGTACCACAACCACACCACGTCGCAGCGACAAAATGTGGTCAAGCTGTGGTTACGTGTGAATTGTGTGACAGCGGCTTTTTGCAGTTGCGTTGTGGCAGCGACAAAATATCGATGTGGTTGCGTTGTCGCTGTCATTGCGATGTGGTAACCACGTCGTCGTGTGCATTTAATATGGAAAACAGGTTGCCGCGGTGCCGCCGCCGCGTGGCGGCGTTGCCGTTGCGATGTGGTTGCGTTGTGGTTGCGATGTGGTTGCGATGTGGTTGCGATGTGGTCGTATTACACAGGTGGTCGATAACAACGGCAAAATGTGGCACGTGTGAATTGAATTATTCATTGTCAATACAAAATATACGCCCGACCACACCGCGTGGTTGTGGTGTGGTTGTGGCTGTGGTGTGGTTGTGGTACGTCTGAATTGACCCTAACAGCGCATTCTGATCCCGTAATGTATGGTCAGCTGCATAAGTAGCTATACACTTCTGTACCTTGTCAAACTGATGAACCGTCAATGCTTCAATGAATAGATAGGCAGTTTGTTAGATGGACAAGGTACAAAAGTATATATGTAGCTACTTATGCAGCTGACTGTACGTCTACTACTAAACAGTGTGTGAATTAGGCTTTAGAGAGGTCTCTTTTTAGAGGGGTCAAATATATGCTTGGAAAACACTAGTCGCGCAACATATAAATTGTAGACATTTAAAGTAGAGTTTAAATATAATACGAATAAATCTGGCTTAACGTTGTAGTATAAAATAAGAGGTATTTAGACAATGCGGCGGCCTCTTTCTAATGGCCTTAGGATTTAATTGTTGAAACGCTAGTGCAAATGAAAAAAAAAAACAAGTACCTAAGTACCTATATCTGAATCATGGCCTCAAGCTGAGCTACAACTTCGTCATTTATTAAAAAAATCTACCGATGGTGGTAGGTATTGTCCCTTGGAATGAAAACTACTCATATTTATCTTCCTTTCGCACCTGTAACGGACGCAAGACACAGAAAATATCTGCCCCGGTCGTGGATCGAACCTGGGTCCTTCAACGCAAGAATCAACGCTCTATCCAACTAGACTACTGGGTCGTCCCTTCCTTTATAATGCAGAGTGGCACCCGCTTCAGCAGTTCCGCAGGTCACTCTCTAAGGCCCTGTTTCATAATGTCTGGTTATTGGCTACCTGCTTAGGGTTTCGTTCCCGTGTTATATGTGAAATATGGCATTCCCGAAACCGGGAAAAAAATATCATTCCCGGGAATTCCCGGGTATTATTTTTCATCGATTCTATGCTATATTTTCATCTTTATTTATCTGTTTCTCCTAACTAAAACCAAAAAAATATCGGCTTTTACATATGTGACCAAAGAGTATGTAAAAGCTAACGGTAGTGTGACGCCTGTCATATTTTTTACCCGACTGCCGAAGGAGGAGGGTAATGTTTTTCGATTGTATGTATGTTTGTCTGTTTCTTTGTTCCCTCCTGTAGCCTAAACGGCTTGATAGATTTTGATGTATGAGATATCGTTAGAAGCGTATTGATGGCGTTACATTAAAATATACATAGCGCCCTCTAGAGGACATAACGTGATGATCGAAAAAAATATATTTTTGCAACTATGCCGTGTGGGGTATCAAATGAAAGGGCTTTATTTGTACTTACATTACAAAAATATGCATATTGTAGGTATTTAAATAACAACACCAAAATTATTGAACTAAAAAATGTTCATGAACTAAAACCCGACTACTGACGTAAAATTTCATAAAATAAAAACAACTACTTAAAAAGTTACAAATAAAAATATATAATTATAAACAAACAAAAAACCCGACTGCACACTAAAAAGGTGAAAACAAGTCCCAATGTTAATGGAAAGTATCGCAGGCGGGGACTCCGGGGACCAACTTGACCGCCACACAAAGCCGTTTTCTAAGTAACATTCAGCTAAATGGTGAAACCTCTGGTGGTCCTCGCCCACGATACTTTCCATTAACATTGGGACTTGTTTTCACCTTTTTAGCGTGCAGTCGGGTTTTTGTTTATAATTATATATTTTTTATGTCCCGATTTTGTGTCCGCGTTTATTTTTATAAAATTACTAACGCAGAGAACTAAAATAAGAAGTAGGTTGAGCGATAAATCGCTGAATGAATTAATTTTTCTAAAACATTGCCTCAAGTGCAATTAATTTTGAATAATATTATTTTCAAACTGTTAATAATCATAATACCTTTGGTTTAATTTACAATTAAGAAAAACAAATGATTTTGCATGTAAAACAAATCATTATAATTTTGGTTGTTAATTTATCTGACTGTTGCTTTTTTCTACCTATACGAGTAATAAAAGTAAGAGTTATAAAATTATATTTGATTTAATTGTTAGTGTTTTAATACCCGAAAATAGCAAAAACTAGCATTTAAAATAAATTCCCGTTTCCCGGGAATTCCCGGGAAATCTTGAAAAAAATTCCCGTTTCCCGGGGACAGAAAAAGGTCGGGAAAAACGAAACCCTATACCTGCTAGATAAAATACATGCTGTCACTGTCAAAAAAATAATAACAGAGAGTGACAGCATGTATTTTATCTCACAGGTAGCCACTAACCAGACATTTTAAAACAGGGCCTAAATCTACGATGAACGAACAATAATGTCACGCAATCGGCACGCTTAATACAATGAGATAGAGACGAAGTTAGCGCAGCGCTTCGAAATTTCGGAAAATCAAAACTGCAGCGCTAACCACGACTCTATCTCGTTGTATTAAGTGTACCGATTCAATGACAATTCTCGCCCGTTCGTTGGTCAAGTTACAGTAAAACTATAAAGTCCTGAAAATGGAAGTGGATCCTAACGAATCGTTAAAGAAGGTATTTAATCGATCTATTATATTTATTTAACCTCAAATGTATAAAATACATTATAAATTGATATATTTTTATATATAGATTTGTAAATGTAAGTAAATAATTAACAATGATTTAAAAGTCTTTGCAAAATCGCACTCTATACTGTCATGATCATAGAACAACGCGGACTCGGGTGTACCCATGACTTTATAGTTGGACTGTAGAGTGGAGGACCCCCAGGTTCCAGTGTAGATGGATATCGTTAAAAATGAATGCCGGTTCGGTTTGTTCGTCGGTACAGATGCAAATTGAGTACTAAGCCGATTTTAATTATTGAGCATGCCATAGAGACTTTTCGGGACTGATGCTGACTTGAAACTGAAATTGTACAAATGAAATGGAATAAATAATACACTTGGTGAATATCTCTCCCACAAACTCATTGCAAAGGTTTTATTATAGGAACATTTTTTTTATCACAAAATTTTCAGTAATCCTCTTTGAAGGAAGAGTATTATTTAGCGACTTTCTTGGTTTGTCGTCGACACGATAAGAAGAAGAAGAAGAAGTTTAGATTATATAGATAACTTTGTATATAAAGAGTTCGTAATCGAAAAATCTTCCCCTTGTACTTAATGCAAAAAAACTGAAAAACCTGGCCACTTTACTCGTCCTCACCACCACTTTTTAACATTACCAAGGTTATTTATCTAAACCTTGATCCATCTGTCGAATAGGCTTACCGAATAAATCTTTTCCGCCTCTCCACTATGCCTGTCGATAGTTAAACTAATGGTCTTATCGAGATGGCCAATCAATTGTTTGCCGAGAGAGTTGCGAGCCAAATAACCTCATTGCAACTAATCCCGCTGATTAGATCCTGTCGGGTCACTCTATATTAACGAACGAGAGCTGTTGTGCAATCGGCTCGTTTAATACAACGGGATAGAGTTGTGGCTCGCGCAGAAGCGCTCTGAAGTTAAGTTTTTCGTAGGTAGATTGACCCTCCAGCTCTGATTTGGCGGGAAAAATTGGGCCGCTATCTTGTTTTCACTCGAGTGCTGCGAAACAAAAAGTAGGGTTATTTTGTTGTGTTGGTTATGTAGGTACGGTAATACTTTGATAGTTTGGTATTTGTGGTAGTGGCTTAGGAAATTAAATTTCTAATGGATTCCATGCAAGCCAAACTGCTAAACATGCTAGGAACTCATATGTATTATTTAAAAACCAAAAAGTTACTGACATATAATATAATTAAACAAAAACTAAGTCGCTAGTCGTGTGGATAGACTTTAGCTGGTATGGTAGATCCATGGATTAAATTAATAAATAAACCTTTGATTCAATAGGAGAGTTCCTTCCTACCTATGTACTTATTTTATTAACGGAAACACGACAGGATAGTCTCCGCAATTGTATAACCCGTTACGTTGCAAAGTCAGGGATTTCGAACTTTGCAATGCAACGAGTTTTCGGATCAAAAATGTTTTGTAAAAATCAGGACTATGATATGGTCTACATATTATAATACGCGGGACATAGTCTGGGTCTCACATTAGCTGTAGGTACAACAATTAGCTGATTAGCGATGCTAAAATGACAGCACAATAGGCCAAGATTAATGGACAGATGATGAAGTGTCTGTCTGCGCTGATTGATACGGACTCATTAATTAGAGTACAGCATTCCGCCTGCACCGCGGACATTATGCTGAATTAGAGAACATTAAAGGTAAGCGTCTACCTTTCGGCATCGGACGTGACGGACGCATCGCAGTATCCTTTGTATAGATCATCACACTAGTGCGTCCACTTCATCGGCATTGCCGACGCCGTTGCTCCATGGCTCCATACATTTATGACAATCGGTTTTTTGCGGTACTAGGCCGACATGTGGACGCTTACCGCAGAAAAAATCACAATAATTATGTGGCGATACGCGGTAAACAAGACGGTGTGATTGGTGGAACGTACATTTAACGAGTTCATCTTAGTCGATAAAGTTGCCGTGCAAGCCGGTCTGGTTGTAATTTATTATTTTCTATGGAAACTTTGTCGTCTGCTGCTACCTCATGTCGTTGGCTACCAATTAGCACCTTTACAGAATATTATGTATGTCTGTATTTGAGAACATTATGCTACGCAAACGTGCAGACAACAGACAATGCTACAACTTAGTGCTAAGTAATTAGTTAAATCGTGGTTAAAACATAGTGACATTATTTTGTATGTGAACACATGGCTACTAAGTAGTTTTTAAGCGTTTAAAGATAATATATATTATATTATCTTTGCGAGAGTATGTCTACTGTCCAGTCCGTTGCCCAGTGCATAGAATTCCATATGATTCCAAATCACCCTCCAGCAATCACAGCGGCGCCCCGTGACCGTTAGCCGTTAAAAAATACAATTAAAATGTTCACAGTGCGAAACAATTAATTGTCCTAAACCCCATGCCTGGGCAATGTCCAGAAGAACCCCAGGGGAAGGCGAGGGGGGAGGGGGCGTCAACATTCACCAACTTTACATTATGCCGGAAGCATTCAGGAGTTAAACAATTTTAATAGTTTCGTCCCTCCCGGGCTCTGGCTTAATGTGGGGAAACAATTACCGGGGGGTCTACTCTATACTGACGAAAAACGAACGAACGAGAGCTGTCGTTCAATCGGCACGTTTAATACAACGAGATAAAGTCGTGGCTTGAAGTAAAACTTAGATTTTCGTGATATAGAGTGACCCTCCAGGGACGGATTCGGGATTTTATGATGGAGTTCCGCCTTTTAATCCGATGTTTGCTTTTGGCATGCAAATGCGCGGATCTGTGCGGCTGACATGTTGAATTGTTCCGAGCACTTCGGGGAAATTCGGACATGTGTTCCGACTTATTCGGACCCGTGAAATGATTACTGTTAAAGTACTAGTACACAGGCTCTATTTTATTTAGGTTATTATTTTTGGCTCGTCAGGCTGCGCTCCAGTTGCAACAACATTCTGGCCGTTATAGGTAGATAGCTATGACCACGATATGATGCGCCACTTTTTAAACACTGGTGTAAAAATTGTAGATAAAAATAGTATGTACTAACTTAGTTTGTAAGTACCATTGTTACTAACCACATAAGGATTTATGGTCTGAAATAAATGATAATTATATTATTATTATTAATGCCAGGACAGTTGGTCCCTTAAATTTCCTCAGATCATCATATCAAGGAGCAAGAGTGCTTCTAAAATCATAATCTGAAAAATACTAGTATATGTTAGGTTCATTAACATTGTTGGAATAAGAATTGAATTTTAACTTCAAAATGTAGCGGAGGCTTTAAAAAAAAACAAGTGACGTTTGGGCAATTGGTCTATGGACTCGACATGGATGGATTCTTGGATTTTGCGATTGATGTTAAAAATTGTAAAAGTGCAAAAAGTACGAATATAAGCGAATGGTCGAAAGTTATACGGTGTCTCATTTCACTCAAGGATAGAATACAAGCACACATAAGAAGGGTTAGCGCCTTTATGCTACATTTCAGGAGTGGTAAGTTTCCGCGTGCATTTTTGTTGTAAGAATCTTAATAATGACTTCATTAATCTTGTGAATACTACGATTTTATGTGGAATACAATAGTATACTTAATAGCTTCAATTAACAATGGATATTTTACCCACGAGTGAAGTTAAACTTAAATGTCAAAAGTTTTCATAACCTCAAATAGTTAGAAAATGAGGAAAAATTGTGTTTAATTAAAGAAAGAAAGAAAGATAAAACTTTATTTGACAATGACAGCAATCATACTTAATTATTATTATTATGAATGCAAGTACAGTCAGGTGCAGAAAAACCTGACCCCCTGCATTTCAAATAGAAATTCAAACTACGCAAAGCCAATTTGTCGGTGTGACGTATGTTGCGGTAGTGCTCGTGTCTATAGACAGACACAGAACTATTTTACTATTCTCCTATTTATATCCATCATTTAGATTTTAGATAATATCCATCATTTACACAAACTAACGAATTAATAGAACAATAATATTATGAAATACAAAATTTAAATTATTTTTGTTATTCATCTGGGCTCGAACCCGCGGCCCAATTATTCGCAAACCAACCATTTGCCCGCTACGCCACGAAGCTTATTGAACTCGTTTGCAAAATAGTGAATATGTTGCGGTTCATTAGCAAAAGTATAGTCTATGTAGTGAATAGTGATAATTGTTTACAATATGAAATATTATAAGCGCAGAGGGTATTTTGAATTTATTTCTCATTTGAAATTGTAGACTTGAAGAGAATGTTTTGTTGCATTGAGATGGGTTTTGTTAATTCCATCTGATTGATCTGATTTATATTTATACCTATAATATAATCAAAATTATTGATTTGTAACGATGACAAACGAATTTATTAACAAGGTCATCATTATTAATTGAGTTAAGTGCCAGGACAACATTGGGTTCGTATTTTCTCTTTATAATTTTATTGGTTACTTTATATATTATTGGCTTTCATTTATTTTACTTATAGATTATCATAATATACTTTTTACGCTATAGTAATAATGTCACAATTATTATATTCATTAAGGCATGATCAAATTATTGTTTTTAAAGGTTACCGAAGATGGATGTCCTATAATGGGCCGTTATAAAATAGCTAACGCATGACAAGATTTAATTTGAGAATTTTATGGATGATATTATGGTTGCTGTTTGCATTGCGTGAGAAATATCTTCTACACGATAACAGCACAACTCGCAAAGAAGAAATGGAACATTATAACTATGTTATTATACGTTTAGTAGGTATTTAACGGGTCCCCAGTTTAAAAATGAGTAAAATTTATTTAGTAGTAAGATAATTATTTGTTCATACTGTTAAGATAATTGATTACATATTTATAAGTAACTACTTAGTAATAAAATTGTTGCTTATTTATAATTTAATTGTAGAAAACAACAAGAGATGTAAATTGTGAAATTTAGTAACATGTTGGTTCTCATTGTTGTAATTCTACAATTTTTGAATTTGTTTACTTTTGTTCATAATTATTCTGCATACAGACTAATAATATTTACTTGTTTAGTGAAATAAAGTTCTTTTTCTTATATATTATGTTTTTATTTTATTTCCTGTTCATATTGATAAAGATAGTCTAAAATAACCTATCTATAATGATTAACAAAGTAAAACATAAAAATAAATTTTAAAAGTCACACCTCCCAGAGATTTGAACTCTGAACCTCCATATTGAAAGCCGAATACCTTAACGATTACACCACACCGTCAAGTAGTTAAACTGGTGAAAAATGCAATCACTTCGTATCACACTGAGCAGGCTTGCAATAGTTAAAAGTGAACAACACAGGTTTTAACATTCTGGCATGAACTTTATGAAGCTAGTTCCAATATTTGATTTAAGATGGCGCTTAAATTAATAAAAGTCGATATTTAGCGCCATATTTTAACACACATACAGAAGTCTAGTAACGAAACAAGGTGTATGTAGTTCAAGGTTATTTTACATAGGTGGCGCCTATGTGGGAGGGTTGTAGTTATAGCTATATAGGGGATCAGGATTAATTGCACTTGACTGTACAAATAGTTTTCTAGACATAACTGTTAGTCTATATCAATATAGTTAGTTACGCGACCCATAAAGCATCCCTTTGGAAACAAGTGACATATTGATACTTGGTCCCAAAACTTATACACAGAGTTGTTAATGCTGCCTAAGAGGTGGTAAGTACATGTCTTGTGCCGATTCAAACCATCTTTTTTTTTGTGTGCGAGTTTCAGAGACACCACATTGGGGACCAAGATGGTCTCAGGACCATGGTTTGAAAAGAAGAAGGGCCCAAGGTGCCCAAGGCCGAGATCACAGAGTCCAAGGTGCCATGGAGGATGAGGCCCGGGCCAGGGTCTGTGCTTGAGCAGAAGGCAGCTGGAGGCTGGAGCAGAGCAGACAGTGGCTGCAGAGGAGCAGAAGGCAGCTGGAGGCTGGAGCGGAGCAGACGGAGGCTGCAGAGGAGCAGAAGGAAGCTGGAGGCTGGAGCGGAGCAGACGGTGGCTGCAGAAGGCAGCTGGAGGCTGGAGTGGAGCAGACGGTGGCTGCTGCGGAGCAGAAGGCAGCTGGAGGCTGGGGCGGAGCAGACGGAGGCTGCAGAGGAGCAGAAGGAAGCTGGAGGCTGGAGCGGAGCAGACGGTGGCTGCAGAAGGCAGCTGGAGGCTGGAGTGGAGCAGATGGAGGCTGCAGAGGAGCAGAAGGCAGCTGGAGGCTGGAGCGGAGCAGAACGTGGCTGCTGCGGAGAGAGAACAGCCGGAGCGGAGAGAGGACAGCCGGAGCGGAGAGAGGACAGCCGGAGCGGAGAGAGGACAGCCGGAGCGGAGAGAGGACAGCCGGAGGGAAGAGAGGACAGCCGGAGCGGAGAGAGGACAGCCGGAGCGGAGAGAGGACAGCCGGATCGGAGAGAGGACAGCCGGAGCGGAGAGAGGACAGCCGGAGCGGAGAGAGGACAGCCGGATCGGAGAGAAGACAGCCGGAGCGGAGAGAGGACAGCCGGAGCGGAGAGAGGACAGCCGGAGCGGAGAGAGGACAGCCGGAGCGGAGAGAGGACAGCCGAAGCGGAGCGTAAGGCGGGGCCGCTGAATCCAGATTGCCCTGGAGCGCTGCAAGCGGTCTGGATGGATCCCAAGCCAGAAGCCTCGCTTCCGCGGCTCACAGCTGGAATGGAACTGGAGCCAAGGACATTGAAGCTGGAGCCAGGGTGGCGGCCTGGGTCCCGAGCAACACTGAGACCCAAGCTGGAGATGGCAAAGGACTGGTTTGAGGTAAAGAGGTGGGTCTTGTCTCGATAAAGAGATATTTTTGAATGTTTAAGGGATAGCTTTACAACACTACCATTCACTTTGCACTGCAAAAGCTTCAAGGTCTGGCTAAGATTTGGTATGAAGGTCTTAACTCTATTCTCTTGACTAGACCAGAGTGGCAAGGAAAACTTTTAAGTGTGTTCCGTATGAACTAATTATGGCCAGATCTTGGAAGAGGTGCTTGGCAGAAAAGAAGACTTGATTGGTCAATTGAGGATTGTTTTTGTGAGAGGTTGTCTTTCCTCAATCAATGTGGTGTTCAGAGAGAGAGTGTGCTGCTAACTGTATCATACACTGACTTGGTAAACAGGGACTTAGATTGGATGATTTGGTTTTGCGCTGTTTTCATCTAGATCTGTTGTTGCAATTCTTGATGAGCAGTGGGTTTCCAGCCCTACAGGACAGGCGGCCCTGCTCTTTTATAATTATGACATACTTTAAATTTTTTATATGTTACAAGATGGACATGTTAACAACAATCAAAACTATTGTGATGTTATTCAAAGCTCAACTTTGGATCTGTTTTAACTTATCTTTTAGAGACTTGTTATGACTGTAAAGTAAGGGGGCACCGTTTTTTTTTTCGCCGTATCCTAAGCCAGTTATGAGTGCACTTAATGCAACAGGGTTGGGTTCCCAACTGATGATTGACTTAGTAAAGCCAATAATAGTAAAACTACACTTACAGATGAAATTAAAAATTGGGGTAAATGTAATGGGGTAAATGTAAACTACTAGATAGGTCACATTGTGAATGAAGTTACAATTAATTAGATGTTTAGTATTCCCTACCTCTATTATTAGATATTGATGAAACTCAAATGCTTACAAAATACTAATGTTGAATCTCATCATCAGCATAGCTCTTTACTGCTGGACGTAGGCTTTTCTCCCAAAGCATAACACTGGATGCGATCTATAGTTTTCGCTGACCTTGACCTTAACTAATCACATTTCAAACACAACATAAAAAAAAACTATTCAAAGTTTGTTACATTCAGTAGGGAAAATATAGTGATGCAAATAGATACCTTACAGTTGCTTTGGTGAACAATTTAACTTAAATCAGTATATTTTTTTCAACAAGTTTTATTATCTGATTGAATTTATTAAAGTACAGCTAATAGTGTATAGTGTTAGTGTGTGTCACATCTGGGGTCATGACACGCTTATGAATAATAACTAAGAATCGAATTCTAGAACCAGTCTCAGCAGTAGCGAATTTCTGATGCTACATTTACCCTTGAGAGTCTACAGATCTTTTATATGGGTTCTAGAATGCGACCCTTACACTTACAACCACATGTGGAAAAGTGTAATTAGCTAGCTAGTAGCTATTTACCTAAGATATTCATATTGTGCTATAATATACATAGCAGTAACTTCTCCAAATATTGTAAAATAGAATGAAATTAGCTAAACTTAAACAGTTAGGTACTCTAGTAACCAAATAAAACATTAAATTAGTTTAAAACAATAAATGTGCAAATTCTTGAAGAAAATAAAAATAAAAACACAATTGTTTTAAACATATGATAATAGTTACATTATGTATGTAATATTTTTACCATAGGTAGGTAAATGTACATTCTGAAACAATTGCAACTTAACTTATAACTTAATAAATACATGGTGCATAGTTCACTCAAAACCAGTAAATTTAATTAACAAATTCCGAATTAGACTTTTACATTTTAATAATTTGATTATAAGTAATTATAAACAAATAATAACATAAAAAGTTAATTATTTTCTACATTACAGAGTTATAAACCAAATCTATATCTAATATTTTATTTTATAATAGGTACTGAGAAAACTTAACTAAATTTTAATATAGGTAACTATGCAAAAGTAAATTATGTAACTCAAGTTTCCACTCTACTGTTACTCTAGGTAGACTAGTTAAATGGTACAGGGAGGTTTAACTATACCTATAATAAACTATATCTAATCGTAAGAGTTATGAACAACCGCTATTTATGAACTTAAATACATACAAAAGGAGAGAACGACATTATAAAATAAAAACTTAAAAAGAAAACGAACTAAAGTAACCAGGTTTATGAGAAGCAAAATGATCACAAATCAGCCTATTGCAAATAAATGATAATCTATAATGTGACGTGCACACTGAGTCTTTACGAAAACTTAGAAGCTACAAGTGCTGGGAGTCTGGTGCTGCATGGGGTCCATTTTGTAACTTAGGTGCTCACTAAGACGGGTTTTTGGGATATTCAACCCCTAAGGGGGAATAGGGGGTGTCAAGGTCAGAGTCAAATGTTTTATTCAATGCATAAATATAAAATTTCCGCGTCCTGCGATTTAGAGCAAAGTTATTGATCACAATTGTACTGGTCATATTATGGGATATCGCATAGCACCGTTTAAGTTAGACGCTTGAAAATTCACATGCCAACCTTAGTGAATGCAAAGTTATTTGGTATTGCATTAATTGGCTACATGCGAAACACATAGATTATTAATTGAAATGAGTATTTTGCCATTGCCATTTCCATACAAGTCTTTGCCGTATGAAGTCTGGTAAATCATTTTTAGTGAAGTATTTGTCAATTCTCATGTAAGTAGTTTAATACCACCATGGCAAGTTGTTGGGTGGGTAGTTCGGGAGTCGTCCACGGGAAAACATTTTAAGGCGAAGCGATGATCATAGGCAACAGCTAGTGCTAGTGATAGGAATGACCATGGCTTTATAGTCACGTAAAATAAGTATTATTAAATATAAAATAAAAATATGTGTGATCGGAATGACAAAGTTAATTTAAAAAAAAGGGGCCAGGTAGGGCTGTCTACTAAGCCGTAAATAATAATAATGAAAATATGTCAGCTTTTTTTACGGTTTGATAATGGAGGAGGTGATGACGCATTCAGCGGTCATCATTAGCTGGGAACAGCTATACCGGTCCTGGAGGGCAGGTATTCTAAAAATCTTTTTGTATTTGTCAACCCAGTTTATACATTCATGGTACCTAGGATTCCACACTTGTGAGGCGTAGTCGAGTATGCTTCGAACGTATGAGTAGAACTTGTATAAGAAGGTTTTAATTTTTAAAAAATTAAAAAAATGTTTATTTCAAAAACTTTTCACTTATAATTAATACAAGGTAAAGACCTCCTATTAAGCATAAAAATACCTGTGCCAGGAGATCTCGCTCTCCATATCAAATTATCATTAAAATTATTCAGAAATAAATGGAAGGTAACAATAATAATCTATGCACAGGTCCCTTCTTGGACAAATTTCTCGTAGTACACTCGATTTCGGCATGAGTAATACACAACCTCCCATCCTCATATCATTCGGTGTGCTGGTGGAAAATGTCTAGTTCTAAACTAAAACTACATCACATACAAATAAAAAGAAAACCCTAATTAACACAAAACTAATAGGGCGACAAAGGCAGAAAAACAGCACCAACTTATGCACAAGTACTTGTTCTGACGATGAGGGACAGAACTAGAAGCTCTTATCGCCGTACATAGATCTATTTAGGGTTGCAAGAGTCTTAGGAAGAGAAGTAGCTCCTTTGCCAGGCATTTTCAGCACCCAAAACATTGTAATTTTGTAAAAACAATTTTGGCATTATTATTGAGAGACTGCTTGCTAAAGATTGTATAATATGTTTATGAGTTTGGTTACTGATAAAGTTCAGTACAATGTTTATGATGATAATAATAATAATCCATTTATTTCAGATTGGTAACTGATAAAGTTCAGTACATTGTTTATGATAATAATGATAATAATCCATTTATTTCAGATTATATGTTTGTGAGTTGGGTTACTGATAAAGTTCGGTACATTAGGAAGATGATTACGAGTTGGGTTACTGATAAAGTTCGGTTCCTATACTCAGTACTGATAAAGTTCGGTACATTAGTAAGATGATTGTGAGTTGGGTTACTGATAAAGTTCGGTTCCTATACTCAGTACTGATAAAGTTCGGTACATTAGGCAGATGATTGTGAGTTGGGTTACTGATAAAGTTCGGTTCCTATACTCAGTACTGATAAAGTTCGGTACATTAGGAAGATGATTGTGAGTTGGGTTACTGATAAAGTTCGGTTCCTATACTCAGTACTGATAAAGTTCGGTACATTAGGCAGATGATTGTGAGTTGGGTTACTGATAAAGTTCGGTTCCTATACTCAGTACTGATAAAGTTCGGTACATTAGGAAGATGATTGTGAGTTGGGTTACTGATAAAGTTCGGTTCCTATACTCAGTACTGATAAAGTTCGGTACATTAGGCAGATGATTGTGAGTTGGGTTACTGATAAAGTTCGGTTCCTATACTCAGTACTGATAAAGTTCGGTACATTAGGAAGATGATTGTGAGTTGGGTTACTGATAAAGTTCGGTTCCTATACTCAGTACTGATAAAGTTCGGTACGTTAGGAAGATGATTGTGAGTTGGGTTACTGATAAAGTTCGGTTCCTATACTCAGTACTGATAAAGTTCGGTTCCTATACTCAGTACTGATAAAGTTCGGTACATTAGAAAGATGATTGTGAGTTGGGTTACTGATAAAGTTCGGTTCCTATACTCTATAGTACTGATAAAGTTCGATACATAAGAAATATGTTTGTGAGTTAGGCTACTGATAAAGTTCGGTACATTATGTATATGTTTGTTAGTTAGGTTACTGATAAAGTTCGGTTCCTAAAATCTATGTTACTGATTATGTTTGGTACATGATGAATATGTTTGTAAGTTGGTTACTGATAAGGATAGATTTACATACTATATATTAGTGATAAAGTTCAATACATTATGAATATGTTTGTAAGTAAGGTTACTGATAAAGTTCGGTTCCTATACTTTATATATTACTGATAAAGTTCGGTACATTATGAATATGGTTGTAAGTTAGATTACTGATAAAGTTACATTCATATACTATTTATATTAGTGATAAAGTTTAATACATTATGAAAATGTTTGTAAGATAGGTTATTGATAAAGTTAGATTCCTATACTCTATATTACTGATAAGGTTTCGGTAAATTATGAATATGGTTGTAAGTTAGGTTACCGAGAAAGTTCGTTTCCTATACTCCTTAGTTAATGATAAATGTTGAGTGTATATTATTAAGTTGGATTGTTTTGTATAATTTGTGTTAACCGAAGAACATTCCCATTCCTTTGTTATTGTTAAATGAATTTATTGCTTCTTCCGAGTTGGGTTACTCTTGAACATTCAGTTTTTATAAACTTTAATTCTTTTAATTATGTTTAAGTTTACTTTAAAAAAGCATTGTGATTACATTTTGTTTAAATATAATATTAGTAAACTTAGCTATATTATTGTTAAACTTAATGATTATAAAACATATTGTTGATGTTAACTGTTTCTAAATTGTAGTTTATAAAACATAGTTTATTTCTGGTTTGATGATTGTAAGCTCTGTGCCATGGACCAATGTTCCCAGCCGATTGTTAGGTTACGCACCGGCGTCGTGCGCGGGGTCGCACACGTTGTCAGGATGGACGATTGTTAGGTTCATTAACATTGTTGGAATAAGAATTGAATTTTAACTTCAAAATGTAGCGGAGGCTTTAAAAAAAAACAAGTGACGTTTGGGCAATTGGTCTATGGACTCGACATGGATGGATTCTTGGATTTTGCGATTGATGTTAAAAATTGTAAAAGTGCAAAAAGTACGAATATAAGCGAATGGTCGAAAGTTATACGGTGTCTCATTTCACTCAAGGATAGAATACAAGCACACATAAGAAGGGTTAGCGCCTTTATGCTACATATAAAAAGAAATGTTTTAAATATTTTAAGTAATAACTAATGTAAGTAATACGATCCCGATATAATATGAATTGGTACAATAACGACAACTCCTAACTTTAAGCCGAGTGGCAAACTTTCTCCAACATTGTACTACTAAATTAAGTAAGTGTTGATCAATGAACAGCCCGATATTGAGAAGAAACTATTTGCGCATAAATTCACTCCTCCATAACTTGGTCGCATTCCCGCGCGGACTCACTAACTCAAGCCCGGTTTACACTTCAATAAGTACAGCAGTGAGTTAAGTTGATTAACAATTTAACAACAAGTATCAGCTGTCAATAAATTAAACTCGCAACTGAATATCGTTCCATAAATCTGCTTTGACTGAGTAGGTATATTATGGCCTACAAAAATATTACAAAAAAAAGCCTGCAGGTAATAAATAAAAATATCTACTTAGGAACAGTAACATAGACTAAACTGTACTTAGGTACCTTGAGTAGGTATATATGTACCTAACAAATTATACTAACCAGCTTTTCAGTCTTGAACAAAGGCTGTTCAAACAAGTTTTCAGATTATAGTAGGCTTTGTTTCTGAAGTAATTATAATATGAATGGGGATGCAAATGAATTAAATACGTTTTGAGGTTACCGGCGTCATTTCAGAGCTGCTAATGGAAAAGGCATTCATTTCAACGCAGGCAGGTGACACTTGTTTATGAACATATACGTAAGAAATTGCTTTTTGGCAATAAACCCGCCTTTGTATACGTTTTGTGTTTTTTGATTTGTAACTGTTCTCTTTTATGTTTGCTTGTGTATGTGTACAATAAAGTGAATAAATAATACCTACGTAGTTTCAATCTTGTGATATTAGGAAAACCTATGCCAGTACATAAGTAGGTATAGGTAAGTATAAACTTTACTCCGTATTTATTAAAATAAATTTTAATCTAATAGGTAATCAAAGACGCAGACGGACCCTGACTGCTATGCCGAAGGACCCTGGTTCGATTCCCGGCTGGACAGATAATGGTTTTAAGATAGTGTAGTGATAGATATACTTTATAGATATATATGCTTACCTTGCTTACTTACCATGTCCGTGTGAACGTGAATAAAGTTAGTTGTTACTCAGCAGTCACCGCGTTTCTACTTATTCCTCCTCCCTACCTTACATGGCGACCCTAGCCACGTACGGACTCGGGCGTCGCGGGGAGGCAGCCGCGAGTCGTATAACAATGTTCCAGTAATTTTCCGTTCGGGTATAACTTAAAATTTATAATATGGGCAATACAATTAAACCCCAAAAAGAGGAAGTGATAATAAATCAAAATGGAATCGGGAGCACAAATTCGGCCAGCACTGAGCAACTACAATTTCATGTATCGGCCATCAGCATAGTGATGATGATGATTTTATGCCTTCTTCTTCTGTTTTCCCATCTGCCTCACGACGAGCCCCGGTGCGCCGGCTGCGGGGCCAGGACCAGGCCCGCCGAGGAGCTGGACGTCGAGAGCAGCAATCCGTGATAACGTGTCGTGAAAGTGTTATGGGCAATATAGTGGTAAAAAAGTGGTAATTTTGTGACGTCTTGTGATTACGAATAAACATTCCCATATACTTGTGCGAAGCTACGATAGAAACATTTGTACCTACTATGGATTTTTGCAGTGCCAGTAATACATTACAAGAGGTATTTTAATACGAGTAAGACGGTATGATTATTATTGTTGTATTTCTAACATTAGTATGTTCATTTTTTATGTGGGTAATATTTTAATAATTTTACTTTAAAATGGGGTATTATGGCTACTGAGCTAAAAGAAATACATGAAAATATAAAATTGATAAAAGAAAATTTAACAAAGTTAAGTTACGAAAAAAGAACCCCAGAACGTTTAAAGAGTAAGCTATCTGAAGCAACAATTTTATATAATCGCTATAAGGATTTATTAGAAATTTTAGACTTAGAGATTAAAAGTAAGAAAATATTTGGGGAAAATTTACTATTAATTAGGTATTATTGTGATAAGATTTCTGAATTGTTTACTGATATAAGTAATTTTTGTAATAAGTCTCATATTAGAGTAAAAGAAAGTACTATAGACACATTTGGTTCAACATCGAGTTCAATAAGTACAAGTAAAAAAGAATACAAAATGGAGTTTGAATTGAAAACAGCTCTTTCTCTACTACCAGCAATGAATGACGACGTCTCCTCCACTAAACAGCTCATTGACGGATAAATATATAGTAGGTAGTTTAGTATAAGTAGATAAGGTACCTTCCAATACTTATGTATGTTTAGTAAATAAAGTTTACTTGACGGAGTTGAATATTATAGCTCTATTTTAGAGAAAAACGAATGTCAAATTAATTTGATAAACTTTGTGTTAAAGAACCGACTGTCGCAATCCGCAAAGTTGAAATTAAGCTCTTCGTATGCAACTGTAAAGGAATTATTAGCAGATATGCGTACAGCCCTTTTGCCAAAAAAGAGTTATGTTGCTTTACAAAATAGACTCCAAAGTTTGCGCCAAGAACAGAAATCTATTGACGAGTTTGGTAGGGAACTTTCCGAAATATTTATGGACCTTACTATTTCACAGGCAGATGGGAAAACAGAAAATCTAAAAATACTACAGCCTCTAAATGAAAAGCAGGCAATAAAGCGTTTTGCTGACGGTTTGCGCAATAGGCGTCTCAGCACAATAATAGCGGCTCGAAATTTCGATACCCTAAAAGATGCAATTCAGGCTGCAGTAGACGAGGAGGTCCCAGCACCCTCCACGTCAGGAGATATTTTAACTATGAGTAACAGAGGTCGTAAAAGTTTCAGAGGCTATCGTGGGAACCGAAACTTCTATACAAGGACATTTCATAGTCATGTCCGTGGCAGAGGTTCTTATAATCACTCCAGGCCATCCGCCCCAGCCGCCCCTGCCCCCGCCCACCATGGTCCTCCTCACCTTGGTCGTGGGAACCCCGGCCGAGGTCAGTCTTCATACAGAGGTCAGTATCCTAATTCTTATAATAGGTACAACTCGAGGGGACAACGTGGATCATTCCAATATAACGTGAATGTAATGACCAATAATACAGAAGAAAATGGACCTTCTGTCCAACAAAATAAGTTTTTTCGTGACTAAAAGTAATAATGAGCATCATATTATTTGTGCAAGCGATAGTACATGTTGCATAGAATTATACACAGGTTGCAATTATTATTCGTTTCTCATAGATACAGGAGCTTCAATTTCTGCAATTAAACATAAACATGTTTTGAGTTGCAACGTTCCCATCCATAAGGAAACGCTGACGATAAACGGAATCGGTGGGACACTAGAAGCAATTGGATACGTTTGGTTATCGTTGAACACGTGTAATGATTCGACTGGACATTTATTTAAACATAAATTTTATGTGTTCCATGACTTACCTTGTACAGCTAATGCGATTTTAGGACAAGATTTTCTTTTACAGCAAAAGGCAGTTCTAGATCTCAATTCTAGTACAATATCATTTAGCGACTGTTCTGGTGAAAATATAATTTTACCTTTAAAATTAAGAAAAGAAAAAAAGAACCATGGATATACCTTACCGCCAAGATCAGAATCGATTCACTACATAGAAACCGATGTTAAGGAGGAATGTCTCGTGTGTACGTCCGAAGTTCAAAAAGGCATTTTCCTCGCTAGTACATTAGTCAAGCCTACGAATGGTTTCATACCAATTTTAATCTTAAATACAAATGAAAATGAGGTTCGATTAGATAGTATTCAACCAATCCTTCATAAAATCAGTGAGTACGAATTATGTTCATTTAATAAGTGTGAAAAAATTTATGCAGACCGTGTCAAAAAACTATTTAAATTATTAAATTTAACAGGTTTGAACTCTGAGGAACAAGTTTCTATCGAAAATATTTGTGCAAAGTACTCAGATATTTTTCTGTTACCAGGTGATAAATTAACTACAACCAACATTTATAAACACCACATATACTTAAAACCGAACGTCGACCCCGTGTATAGTAAGCCTTATCGACTCCCTTATTCACAGAAAACCGAAATTAATAATCAGTTAAATAACATGTTAAAAGAAGGCATAATAGAACCATGTCAAAGCGAATGGTCGAGTCCAATATTATTAGTACCCAAAAAGGTTGACAGTTCCGGCAACAAAAAATGGCGCTTAGTAATTGACTATAGAAAATTAAATAACAGTATACAGGATGATAAATTTCCACTCCCAAATATATCAGAAATCTTAGATTCTCTTTCAGGTTCTATGTATTTTACATCTTTAGATCTTTCAAACAGTTATTACCAATGTGACCTTGACCTCGACAGCAGAAAATACACAGCATTCTGTTCAGGTCAATACCAAGTTATTCAAAAGGATAACAAAAGTATAAAATGTACTGCTTCTAATTCGGGCCAGTATCAAATGACAAGGATGCCGATGGGTTTAAAAACTAGCGCCAACGCATTTTCAAAAATGATGACTATTGCAATGACAGGTTTAGCATACGAAAAATGTCTAGTTTACTTAGATGATTTGATTGTTTTCGGAAAATCGTTAGAACATCATAATAAAAATCTAATTGATGTTTTTAGTCGAATGCGACAAGTTAATTTAAAGCTAAATCCGTTAAAATGTAATTTTTTGAATAAAGAAATTTTATATCTGGGACATGTCATATCAAGTGAAGGTGTTTTACCTGACCCTCAAAAAATTGAAGTACTGAAAAAATGGCAAATACCCAAAAATGTAGAGGAAGTTGTGCGATTTGTAGCCTTCGCTAACTATTATAGAAAATTCATTAGAAATTTTGCATACCTAGTTTTACCTTTAACCCGATTAACAAAAAAAAATACACCCTTTGTGTGGAATGAAGAATGTCAATCTTCTTTCGATAAGTTAAAAACAATAATATCATCGCCCCCTGTATTACAATATCCCGACTTATCAGAAAGCAACCAGTTCATATTACAAACAGATGCATCCAACTGCTCTCTAGGTGCTATATTATGTAACTCAGATAAGAGACCGATTGCGTTCGCGAGTAAAAATCTTAACAAAGCGGAACTCAACTATCCCACTATAGAAAAAGAGTTGTTGGCGATAGTGTGGGCCGTTAAGCATTTTAGACCGTATTTATATGGGCGAAATTTTATCATTCAAACTGACCATAAGCCGCTTATCTACTTGTTTGGCATGCGAGATCCATCGAGCCGTCTCATGAAGTTTAGACTCGTACTAGAGGAGTACGATTTTTCAATTGAATATATTAAAGGTTCACAAAATGCAGCCGCAGACGCAATGTCGAGACTGTCTATCTCGTCGGACGAGCTTAAAGAAATGAGTCATAGTGTCGTTAATGTTATGACGCGCGCTCAATATAGAAAGTTAAACGATTCTCAGATATCTCGGGGTGCTACGACTCCTATGGACGATCGGCCTGATCAACCGAAAGTTGTAGAAATACATAGTAGACCGAGCATATCTGTTGAACTCAATTTTATTGAAGATAGTTACTTAAATAAATTACGTAAAAATAAACAGATAGAGTTAGAAAACGAAATATTTTGTTATGCACCAAGTAAAATGAGTTTATATATAAATCCAGCCGCCCGATCACAACTGACGCCAGCCGCTTTTGTGAGGGAGCTGAAATTATTTTGTAAAGAAATAAACGTGCACGAATTAATTTTTGTAAGGTGCGAAAAATACGACGAGTTTATAAAAAAGTTAGTAAATGAAGTACAAATAAATAAAAATTGGTCCGGACCAAGATTATGTATACTAAATAATATAAAAAGAATTGAAGACAAAGACGACCAAAAAGTAATATTAAATGATTTCCATCTACTACCATCTAGTGGCCACGCTGGTATTAGAAGGATGTATAATAATATTAAAAAATATTACTTTTGGCCAGGTCTTGAAAAGAGTGTAAAAGAATTTATAAGAAAATGCGAAAAGTGTCAAACACAGAAGCATAGTTCACATTATATAAAGGAACCTATGTCTATTACAACTACAGCCACTTCGGCTATGGAAAAAGTATTCATTGATGTCGTAGGACCATTAGATAAAGACGAAAGTAATAATTCTTACATACTTACCATACAGTGTGAACTCAGCAAGTACGTTGAAGCGTACCCAATGAAGTCAAAAAGTTCATTAGAAGTAGCTACAAACTTCGTAAACAATTTTATTCTTAAATATGGAATTCCTGATAAGTGTGCCAGCGATAGGGGAACCGAATTTTTATCGTCATTATTTAAAGATGTTTGTAAAATACTTGGTATAACTACTCTACAGTCCACTTCCTATCACCATCAGAGCATAGGATCTTTGGAAAACACTCACAAAAGTTTAGCTAATTACTTGCGAATTCAAACTGACAACCACCCACATTCATGGAGCACTTGGCTACCATTTTGGTGCTTTTCGTATAACACGTCAGTTCACTCTTCGACACAATACACTCCATTTGAATTAATATTCGGCAAAAAGTGTAAGTTACCCAGTAATTTAATACAAGACAAAGTAGACCCACTCTATAACTATGACGACTACCCACTCCAGTTAAAGTATAGATTACAAACATCTTTAAATGAAGCCCGAAAAAATTTACTCCAAAGCAAAATTATCAGAAAACAAAAATATGACGTAAATTGCAACCCAATTAATTATAAAGAAAATGATTTAATATTAGTAAAAAACGAAGTTGGTAATAAATTTCAAAATATTTACAATGGACCCTATAAAGTTATCAAAGATGTTGCACCAAATGTCGAAATATTAAAAGATGGTAAAATAGATTTAGTACATAAGAATAGAACCAAATTATACTATCCATGTTAGCTATAGTTTATTAGATTAAGTACTTACTTTTATGGAATAACTCTTATTCTTTGTGTTATTGTGTAACCATGTTTAGTTCATAAGAATTTCACTAGTAATAAAATAAAATTGTAATTTTATTTTATTTTTTCCTCTCGGGGAAGGTGTAGTGATAGATATATTTTATAGATATATATGCTTACCTTGCTTACTTACCATGTCCGTGTGAACGTGAATAAAGTTAGTTGTTACTCAGCAGTCACCGCGTTTCTACTTATTCCTCCTCCCTACCTTACAATAGCTATAGGTATTTTTGAGCTCCGATCTTGGGTGTTAAATGTTTGTATTCGCACCTGTGGAGATTATGGCAGTTATCCACCAACCTTGGAGGAGGCCCATGTCCAGCAGTGAATTATTATACTGGGAGCTGCGTGTGTATGTGTGTGTGTGTTTTATCCTATATCATAATATATCACCGATATTGGTAAAACCATTCCCCAGGAAACAAACTAACTACTTATTATATCAAACCGTAATTTCCAGTAACATTCCCCTGCTCTAGTAGCGGGCGACGCGATATACAAAAGCATTTCTGGAGCCTAATGTGAAGGAAAATACGGCCCGGTACACCTCATGCCGAACCTTCCTTATTCTGAGTTACAAACTGTTGTATTGCGAGTGGCGAATCCTTGGTGGAACGTAGGTCTCTCTAAATGACAAAAAGCGAAGTTTCGGAGCGCTTTTGTGCGAGCCACGACTTTATGTCGTTGTATTAAAAGTGCCACAGAACGACAGCTCTTAGTTCGTTTTCCGTCAGTATAGAAAAACCCCTCGGATTTCAAATTACGGATGTGGTCTATCGTGTCTCTGGTTCGAAGTTTGCTCCAAGGAGTATCTGGATTCTGGGTTCGGTTCGGAGCCAATATTGTAAAGATGTTGTATTTGTGTAGACGCTGGCTGGTCAAAAAGTTGCGTTTACCGTTGTTAATAAATTAACTATTCTATTCATTAATAAAAGTAAGTAGATAATTATTTATTTTAAGACTATTAATCAACACTATAAATATAATTAGATACTTAATGCTATTTTTATAGGTAGGTAGGTACTTCTCGCAAATGAAAATTAGGTAGTTAGTAATTTGATGTGCTAGCCCAACCTATTATAACCCTTTTGTTTCCGCAAGGGTTAAAACAATAAACACGCGGCGTCCAATCGCAGGGCGTCCAACAATAACAGTCGCGCACAATAAATGTATTTGTAAGTAAGTTGCGTGATTAATTCGCGGGCCAGATGTTGGCGTGATGACAAATGGCTGCCCCGCGTCAGCGGCCGTCGATTTGTAATAATTAGCCCGTTATTATTATGATTACCTACTGGCTATTTATTGCTTATCTCCATCATGTAGGTAACAGAACTATAGGTTCTGATTCGGTTTAGGTATCATTCATATAGAGGCCTCACCACATTCATTCATCTGAAGGGATAGCACGGGTCGCAGTTAAGACGTGACAAAAGTTTTGCATCGCGCTCACTCCATCGCGCAGCCCCAAAAGCGAGCGCGACGGAGAACTTTTGTCACGTCTTAAATGCGCCCCGTGCTAGCCCTTCTGTAAGGGCTTAAAACTACTATAAAGCAGTATACATAGTAGCATAAAGTTAGTCCTGTGTCCATTTTCTTGTGTTTTAATCACAATTTTCATTAAATTTCCACCTCATCTAGGCTTTAGAAGGCTTTACATAACGACCTGCAGATTGAAATAAAATTAAATATAAACCACGGAGACTGCAGCGGAGACAAGTAAAATGTTGTTGCTTTAAAAGGCCATTGCATAGGGAAAATCAGTTTTTGAGACTAAGAATAAAATGCAACTTCTAAAATGTGTAAAACATTGTGTGTACTTATTAGTTTTTAAGTCCTACGCTAGTGACCCTGTAATGTATAAAGTTGCGAGCAGTGAAAAAGTTCCAGCGAGAAAAGCACTAAATTAATCCTAAACGGAAAAGGCTAGCTTAATGTCGCCGTGCCGTCTGCAATATTGAGGTACATTTAACAGTGCATCCGAATGTTATAAACTAAAAACGTAAATATCGTGTAATTTTTTTTATTGAATGTTTAAAAAAATCAGCTTATTACGGCTGGCAAAATTGTAATACTTACTTATGTATCTACGAGTATTTACCAAAAGTCATACCTATACCTAAAAATATTATTATTACGTTTGTACCTATATGTAGTAATACTAGTACCTATAACGCATTAACCTCTCTGTGTATTTTTCTTAATTGTTAACGACTGTATTAATACTAACCTTAGTGGTTAAAATATGCTAGTAAAATGTATTAAAAAACTAAGATTTATAATGATAAATAAAAAAATAAAAAAAAAAAAGAAAAATAAAAAAAAAGTGGAACTTTTTCTTTACTCGCGAGTGTAAATACAAGATGTGCTATATTAACTTTATGCTAGAGAGAGTCTTTTTAGTCTGTATTTGTTATGCCTAGTTATTCATATGTTTTTTCACCTCTTTTTTCCCCTCTTAAATGTACGTACACTGCATAAAACACACTACAAACATAATATATCACACAGGTGGTTACCTGAAGTTAGCAAATATACTCGGAAATACGGCAAATATGCAAATGTACGTATTTTAAAAGAATGTAGCTATGTTTTAACTGTAACGTGCTTCGTCATGCGTGCATTAGATTCTCCTGAACTGGCAGGCGATTCCGCTATTTTAATTTCAGCGCCACGCCACCATAACGCCACTTCAAAGAAAGGGATACTTTTAGAATATTTATCTGTTGTCTTGTAATTACATTGCCTGCCAGTGCGTTAGTTTACGGCTTTTATTAGAATCAATACTACCACAGAATAGTAACTAATAACTTATACCAACAACAGTTTACGATTTACTTATTGACCAGCTAGTCCCGCGAGCTTCGCTTCGCCTTAAAAGTAGCAGTAAAGTAGCCTATGTGTTTATCCAGCGTGTCAGCTAACTCCATACTAAATTCCATTACAATCGGTTCAGCTGTTTTGACGTGAAGAGGTAACAAACATACACACACACACACATACTCACAAACTTTCGCCTTTATGGTATTATGTGTAGTAGGATACTGGTTACAAATTCAACTCTACGTAAACTTTATTCCATGCTGATATATTATAAATAGGTAGGTATACTTACTCATAAATCAGTCAAGAAAAGTATTGGTCAGCTGGTGAAAATACGCTTTTTGATAATAGATTGGATTGTATCGAAACTTACAGTTTCAATAATTGATGTTACGCCGACCACTGCAACTCTTTTGACTGTCTCCACAATGATGCTGTGTCGTATCGACACTGTGTCGCTGACGTAGTCCTAGCAGACGCGACTCCCTGCTGAAGCACGAAATGGAATTCAGAAGGAACATTGTCATTTCCTTTGTTATGTTGAACATCCTTTTGCGAAGTTCAGGTGACGTCACGTGCTGTGATATTGCTATAGGCGGCGGCTTCTTTATAAGAAGAAGAAAAGTTGCTATTTTAATAAAAAATTGTGTCAGTAGCGTGCACGAAAAGAGCTTTCTCGAGTGTACCTTAAAATATAATCATACATCCGGAGTATCAGGCGCACCCTGGAAGTCAGCTAATCTAACGCCCCAATTCCTCCATAGTCGGTTATCTTACACCGACCGGGGATTGGTTAATCAATTATACGTCATCTCAATATAAAATTCTTGACAGATGTATCTAAAGTCAACCACTAATACCAGGTTATGCTCTAACCGACTATGGAGAAATTGGCACTTATCCTTTCACCGCGGTGACTATCGCCAGTCCAGGTTTGGTGTTTGTCACCGATAACCTAAGAAGAATAAAGGTCTTCGCACATTATAACAACTCACCGGCGACTCGACTCTATACTAGACATTGATATTTAAGCCCTGTGTCATATGTTCAATGTTTAATTTCAAAAAATGATTATAAAGTAGTGTACAACGAGTGGCCTACGCATCGTACACTAACTGCCAGTTTCTATATCTCTATCTATCCATAACTGGTAGTTACTTTCATACGATTTTGACATAATCAAAAGTAACAATCTGTCAAAATCGTATGAAAGTAACTACCAGTTATAGAAAGATAGAGTTATAGAAACTGGCAGTAACTGTCTAGAAAAACTAAAGGAGTGTGAGTAGAGTTGCTGCCGCGTTGGCGTGGAGTTGTTATAATGTGCGAAGACCTTAAGTGCCTGAAAGCACGTGTTTTCAAATCACAGAACTGAAGATATTGTTGTGAAACCTAATGACCTAACTCAACCAATGCTTAAAAGCGCGTGACATTTAACACTAAAGTCGCATAACTTTTGAACGGCTTACGATTTTGATAAAATATGGCTAAGAACACTCGGGGTAACATTACCTACGACCCTAAAAACAGAACCAAATTGATTCAGCCGTTTGGGAACTACATTAACACAGATACATTAAATTTATAATACTCTCTTTTTCGGTGTTAAAATTATGTCCTTCTAGTAGAGTCAGATAATACTTACTAACTTTGCAACGCGCAACGGTACGTATCCCAAAAGTTAAAACATCTGAGTCAAAAAATTAAAAAGGTAGCCTACAAAAAAAGGATGTATTCCAACTACCTACGGGAACAACAAAGCTTAAATTTATTTGCATAAATTTTAAACTCCAGCCGCGGCGGCGACCCAACAGATCATAAAGTATTAAAACAAATTTATTTGTTTCCGTCAACAGTTTGTTTGCTCCAACCACCTGACCGACGAGATAAACGTGCAGTTTTTCATGTAAATTTCATATGTTTTACAAACCACTCGACTGCGACGCGTTTTAGACATTTATGGGGCCAAAATGACATAGGGTCATTTATTGTAGGATGTGCATAATCAGATAGGTACAAATAGTTGGATGTCACTCCCTCCTACCTACCCTATCACTACCCTATCCTTATGGAAACTGCGGGTAAATGGACAGTAGCCGGCGCCAGCCCATAGGTACTTCATAAAAATGGTCGCTTTTAAATATGAAATATGGAAGAAACGATACTTCATAATCTGCACTGCGACCATTCTATAAGTTTTCTATCAAAAATGTCGAAATTAGGCCTAAGTACTGATCAGTTAAGACTAGCCCTTGCACCTAGGTCTACATGATATTTCGCGTCATTCTTATGGAAAATTCTGGAATATTTCCGGGAGAAATTTCGTCGAAGCCAGCTTGAAGATTTATTTTTACGACCCACAGTTTTAATCGTGAATTTCACCGTTTTAATTTCTTGAAATTTTGTCGTAACGTTCCACAGTCGCAACTTTGACCATCTTGGCATTCTGAAGCATAAAATTCAGTCAAATGCGAAGAGCTTTTTGAGAATTAAATGTCTGTAAAATATTTAATAAGAAGGTATATTTTTTTGCTTTTTTTGTCTGTTGAGATTAGTTTTTCTGTCCTACTCTTGCTTCCTGTGGTAACTGTGTTAACCTAACGGATAACAATGTTCAGTAAGTACAACTTATAAGTTTATTAAATATTATTTCGAATCAGTTCCAAAGGAAATAGTTTTTTTACATTCATAGTAGGTTTACAAAGTAGGTATGTAGGAATGTAACATTATCGTTTAATAATATTTGATAGTGCAGAGTGTATGATAGGAACTATTGTCTATGAAAGCGAGTATTATCTATGAAAGGAAGTATTGTCTATGAAAGGAACGAAGAATGAGTGAGTGAAAGGGATTAAGAAAAGATGGAGGATTAGAAAAGGTTGTTGTGCTCGAAGATAAAATTGTTTTTTAAAGGATGTGATACTGGAATAAACGTGATTCAGTGAAATACTTTTGGTTTTCATTTCCACCGCCTGGTCCCACAATTTTGGGGGCTCGTCCGGGATCGAGCGTGGAAATGCCAAAAAACGACGCGTGATGATGATGAGCACACAGGACGACGACGGCCATTAAAGACGGAAAAAATACCTACGACGAAATAAAATAAAGTTGAAAAAGTGATTGGTCACTAAATATAAGAAGAATATAAGAAGTAGAAGACGGAAAATGACGACGACAACAAAAAACGACGCAAGCAGCAACGCGATGCTTGGTAGCATGGCGTCAAACGACGGATTCAGTGGAATCACCAAATTCAATGGGGAAGACAAGACGTATTCCTCGGCGAAGTGGGCCGCCGACATAGAGGATAATGCCGAGATATTCGGATGGACTGCCCAGCAGAAGCTCATTGTCGCTCGACGGTCGCTTGTTGGTACGGCTGAGTTGTGGCTGAGGACGGAGAAGACGTTTAAAACATTCGATGAACTGAGTGCTGCCTTACAAAAGGAATTTCCCGATGCATTGAACAGCAAGGAAATGCACGAGCTGATGGCTACGAGGAAGAAGAAGAAAGATGAGACGTACTACCAGTATATGCTAACTATGAAGGAGTTGGGCAAAAGAGCCAAGTTTGCCGACTACGTCGCGATTCAATATATCGTTGACGGCATTACTGACTATGAGAATAACAAGGCTATCTTATACGGTGTCACTACCTATTCTGTTCTAAAGGAGAAGTTGGCCATTTACGAGAAGATGAAATCCAAGACGGTAAAGAAGACTGAAGTCGAAAGTAAAACGCAAAATGTGTTTTCATCTTCACGTGAGAAGAAAGAGACGGCGAGACCCGATGGTCGCAGTTGCTACAACTGCGGAGACAAGAATCATCTCGCAAATCGGTGTCCCAATGGCGTGAAATGTTTTCGTTGTAACAATTTCGGCCATATTGGAACGGAATGCCGATCTTCTACTTCGACGAGGCATCAACAACAACAGGGCGGGAGCCGCGGAAGCGGAAACGGCGCCTCCGGTCAGCGGACGATGTGCGTATCGGTCATTCCAGAAGATGGCGCTGCCGCTGCAGTGAACGGTGAACGGGAACGACGCGGAACGAACGAAGTGAACGAAGTCGAAGGAACGGGATCGTGTAACTGTCAATGTCAAAGTCAAAGTGTCATGCGAGTAAATGTAAACACAAACAGTGCGGTCAGTGAATCTCTGTGTAATTCGAATAAATCAGTGAAATTAGTCAAAATAAGTGATGTAGACGTTGAGGCCTTGATAGACTCGGGCAGCGATGTCAACCTGATGTCGTCGGAGCTGTTGTCCCGGCTTAACAAAGCTGGACATGACGAGGACAACGAGGACAAGGTGGTGCTCACTGGACTGGGTGCATCTAGGGTATGTTCCGTGGGAAAGTTCCATACTACGATCAAAGTTGATGGTAAATATTTTGATACTGTATTCTATATTGTACCATGCGGTGTTATGCCATACGAAGTCATATTGGGTCAACCATTTCTGTTGAATACAACTGTGTTGTTAGACAAGGGTACAGTTAAGCTCATGGCACAAACTGAAGGTGGTCAGTACATGTTGTGTTTACCTATTGAGGCTGATGAACCTTTATGTAGTAATCCAGAGGTACAGGAACTTGTTGCTAGTTACAAGCCCATGTTTACTAAAGAGGCTCCAATAAAGTTGAAGATTATTTTAAAAGATGAAGTGCCTGTAGCTCAGCGTCCACGAAGGTTAGCTATCAAAGAGGAAGAAGTTGTTAGGCGTCAGGTGGAAGAGTGGTTAGCTAAGGAGATAATAAGACCTAGTTATTCTGAGTATGCAAGTCCATTAGTATTGGTTACAAAGAAAGATGGTAGTATTAGGGTTTGCGTAGACTATAGGAAAATTAACCAAAAGATGATTAAAGATGAATACCCATTGCCGGTTATAGATGATCACATAGACAAGCTGAGTAAATCTAGGGTATTTAGTACTTTAGACTTGAAAAATGGATTTTTTCATCTGCCAGTAGAAGAAGAGTCAGTAAAATACACGGCGTTTGTGACAAGCAGCCCTGAAGGACAGTACGAGTTCCTCCGAGCTCCTTTTGGACTTTCTATATGTCCTAAATACTTCAGCCGATTTATTAACATCATTTTCAGAGAGCAGATTGCTAGTGGAATAGTGCTAATATTCATCGACGATGTTATAATTCTGGCAGAGAATGAAGAAGAAGCTATTGAAAGACTAAAGATAGTATTGAAAATGTCGTCAGAGTACGGACTTGAAATTAATTGGAAGAAGACACAGTTATTACAAAGAAAAGTTGAATATTTGGGCCATGTCATTGAAGATGGTACAGTGAAGCCTTCACCAAGCAAAACGGAAGCAGTCAGATGTTTCCCAGAGCCAAAGACAGTAAAGCAAGTTCATAGTTTTGTGGGTCTTACCTCATACTTCAGGAAGTACATTGAGAATTATGCAGTGATAGCGAGGCCACTCACAGACTTACTTAAGAAGGAGAAAGAATTCTACTTTGGTGAAGAGGAAAGACATGCTTTTGAAGTATTGAAGACTAAACTATGTAGTGAACCGGTACTGAAGATATATGAAGTTGGTCTTGACACGGAGATGCACAGAGATGCCTCAAAATATGGATATGCAGCCATTTTGATGCAGAAGGAGAAAGATGGGAAGTTACATCCAGTACACTACATGAGTAGAAAGACTAGCGAGACGGAACAAAGAAACTATACAAGTTATGAACTCGAAGCTCTAGCAGTTGTCGAAGGAGTGAGAAAATTCAGGAAGTATTTGTTTGGAATACACTTCAAGATAGTCACTGATTGTGCAGCATTTCAGAAGACGCTTTATAAGAAGGAAGTATCAGCCAAGGTGGCAAGATGGGTTTTATTCCTACAAGATTTTGATTATGAAGTGGAACACCGAGCTGGAGCTAAGATGTCTCATGTGGATTCATTAAGCAGAAACCCTCACTGTTATCTGATACATTCAGAATTACATGCACGGATATGTGCACAAAAGGAAGACAGAGACTTAAGTGTGTTAAGAGAAGTACTGAATGAGAAGACAGAATACAAGGATTTCTACATAGAAAATGACTTGATATACAAAGGTGTAGAGAAAAAGTTGGTAATACCTGACATCATGGAGACCGAAATCATAAAGAAAGCACATGAAATTGGACATTTTGGGAAAAAGAAGACCATGGACATAATAGATAAAGACTACTACATAAAAGACCTAGCCAAGAAGATAGATAGAGTGATTTTAGGATGTGTACCATGCATATTAGCAAGCAAGAAGGAAGGGAAACAAGAAGGATTTCTAAGTCCAATAGACAAAGGAGAGCTGCCACTAGAGACGTTACATATTGATCATCTTGGACCATTGGATGCAACCAAGAAAATGTACAACTATATCTTAACAGTAGTAGATGCATTCACGAAGTTTGTCTGGATTTACCCTACTAAGACGTTGACTGCAAAGGAAACTGTAGAGAAGCTGAGGCTACATCAGAAGGACTATGGTAATCCAACGAGGTATATTACTGATAAGGGAGCTGCCTTTACTGGACAAGAATTTAAAGATTACTGCCAAGAAGAAGGGATTCAACATCATGCTGTAACAACTGGTATACCAAGAGGAAACGGCCAAGTAGAACGCATCCACAGGATTATCATATCTGTTTTGACCAAGATGTGCATTGAAGAACCTACTCACTGGTATAAACATGTTAGTAAGGTGCAAAGAGTGATAAATGGCACTTATCAAAGGTCGATTAACACATCACCATTTAACTTGCTTACCGGTACAAAGCTGAAGCAGAAAGAAGATATAAAGCTCATAGAATTATTAGATGAAGAATGCAGACAACATTTCATGGAAAGGAGAGACGATGTAAGACAAGCAGCTAAAGTACAGATATTGAAGGTTCAAGAAGAGAACAGAAGAACGTATAATAGGAAAAGGAAAGAAGCTCAGGACTATGTAGTTGGGGATATTGTAGCCATACAGAGAACTCAATTCGGTAATACTTTGAAGCTTAAACCAAAATTTCTCGGACCTTATCAAGTAGTAAAGAAAGTAGGTAAAGGTAGGTACCATGTAGAGAAAGTTGATCTTAATACTGAAGGACCTAGGAAAACCTCAACGGGTGTAGACTACATGAAAATGTGGCCATGATTTTAATTTCATAACAGTTTGGTTGAAAGAGGTTTACCCAATATGATTTGGTATAGGTATCAGCTGTTATTTAAATTTCTATTGTGCTTAAATTTAAAATAAGACAATAATAACATTAAAGTTTAACTGTATTTTTATGTGTTGAGTAAGAGTAGTTAACATCTTTAAATATGTAACATTGTTTCAATAATAATAACTTTATTTTCAGAAAGATAAAGTTACAGCTGTTATTTTGTTAGGTAGGGATATAAAATGTTTATATTGGTATTTAAATGTTGTGTTTAATATCATAATAAGTTTGTATTTACTGAAGTCTAAGTAAGGGTGTGCTATATTATGTGTAATAAGTAGCTATGTAATTTAACAAGGTAAATACTATTGATTTAACTTAAAGATTTTTTTTTGCAGTGTTATTCTGTAACTACTAACTATCATTTTATGGTAAAGAATGTTTTTTTGTGTAAGATGTTAAGAAGTTCATACTTTTGTTGAAGTACTTGTTGTGGTTTAAGAGTGATGTTTATTCCTTAGCTGATGTTAACATAACTTTTTTATTTAAGAGTAAGGTAATTTGTTTATTTTAAATGTTTGTGTAATTTAGGTAGAGGTCTATTCTGAAACTGTACTTAAATTTGTTTTTTTTGTGTGAATGATTAGAGTCACTTAAGGAAAGTTATACTTAACTGTTAGATTAATATTTTTTTTGTTGTTGAAAAATTGTAAGGTTATTTAATTGTTGTTTGTTATTGAAGTTAAAGTTGTGTTAGATTGTTTAGAGTAGCCTGAGGTCAGACTACTATACAGGATGGCCGAGTTGTAGGAATGTAACATTATCGTTTAATAATATTTGATAGTGCAGAGTGTATGATAGGAACTATTGTCTATGAAAGCGAGTATTATCTATGAAAGGAAGTATTGTCTATGAAAGGAACGAAGAATGAGTGAGTGAAAGGGATTAAGAAAAGATGGAGGATTAGAAAAGGTTGTTGTGCTCGAAGATAAAATTGTTTTTTAAAGGATGTGATACTGGAATAAACGTGATTCAGTGAAATACTTTTGGTTTTCATTTCCACCGCCTGGTCCCACAGGTATACTCAAAATTTATTCTGAAAAAACACATTCTCTCCATTTCAGCATATATTAACATTTCCATCAATTACCTATATATAAAATCATCATTAATGCAATTGCTTGGCAATTGCAACGCCTCTTCCAATGAATCTGCTTTTAGGCTCCTGCGTCGACAAACATCGACAAATACGCTTTGTGGGCCAAAGTGTGTATCTGTCACAAGTAGTCACCACCCAGCAGCCACCGACGTAACAACACATACTTAAATCAAAATTACAGTTTGGTAAAAAAGAGTAAAGAGTTTGGTAAAGAGTACCCGTAACCGACGAGTATGTATGAATGTGGAAGAAGCGAAAGAGATGATTGTGTCAGAATCGTACCCAGTGGAAGTCCGTAATCTCTGCCTACCCCTCTGGGAGACAGGCGTGAGCGTGTATGTAATATTTGGTAAAAAAAACGATAGAACAGTCTTCTTTAAACATGGAACAGCGGAGAAATTCATTCGTTTTTAAGATAGGTACTTCATGGGTACCTACTTAACTTAATTCTAAAGTATTTTAGTTTATGTGTAGTATGTGCACACATACTCTAAAGGCACTGAGTGAACGTCTTTATTCTCTCTTTCTTTATCCAGTTTGCACCTGACTGAGTTACGTCCTAGGGCCCGCGTTAGTGACAAACACAATTTGTGCCGGGAGTCACATTTACATGCATATTGGATCACCTCGCATCGCGCTAGGCGCCACAGGGTTACTCTACCTTGACAAACCACCAACAAACCAGACTTATTTTGCTATTGGTACGATTAATATCACAAGATAGAGTCGTGGTTAAGACCACAGCGCTCCGAAACTTAGTTTTTGTCACATAGAGTGACCCCCCTGGAACGAGACACCGTCAAACTGAATTCTATGCTGGGGTCGGATATAAAAACAGATTACAGAATCAATGCATAGGTAAATAATTTTATTTCTTAGCTGCATGTTGAAGTGACAGCCTAATAAGGAAGAACGCGGTCGATGAGGACTGAAGAACATGCATAGGGAAAGTAAGCGTGGGACGCCCTGCAGCAGCTGGGGTTTAGGAAGATAAGAACAGAGCTAATTAATTTCTAAGGTATTGGTTACGTTAACTACTACAGTGAATTAAAGGTATTTATGCATTTTCAAGTTATTAAAAAATACATATCGGTAATGCTCACAAGGTTTAGACATGGGTTGGTCACAGTGGTAAAAGGATTGGCTGGTCAGAAATAGCGCACGCTTGTAAAATCTAACGTAACATGTATAGATCAGACAGGCGCGACGTTGCTTATGGATTGTGAATTGCTAAATGTTCGGTAGTGGTAAGCAGTGCAGGTCACCTCATTCTGTGAGGCCCATTCGTACAGCCCTCGTTATCCTGTTAAGGGCCCGTACAGGGTGACGTGCCCCGCCAAATTTGGGTTTTCAATGCTCTTCACACAGCACACGCAGTGACACGCACACATGTAAGTTTGCACAGTGGGTCGATAAACTTTTACTCGCCAACTTTATTGACAATTATGTTCAAGTACATTTTGAGTGATTTTAGGGTAAGTAAGTATAATTCTTACTTACACTGGTAGACACCAGGAAAGAGTAGAAATTAATAGGGGTGCCACTTTACTCTATACTCGGAACCCGATTAGCTTTCTCAAACAAATGTGGTATTTACTTGTAGAAAGGTAACTAAAAGTATTAAAGTGTAGATAATAAGTTTCGGGCATCCTCCAGCCAACTGAACCCCGACGACAAAGCAAAGTAAATACATAGTGTCGCAAAAGGGCTATACTAAACCAAAAGGGGATGACTCAAGGGGTCATTCTGAACAACTTTTGTTCTACGAGATTTGCAAATTCGCGAAAAAAAATATTCGTTTTCCATGGTAAAAAGTCACATGTCCAACAAAGTTTCTATGAAAAAGGTTTTTTTTTGTTAATTTCCAAAACTCGTGGAGCAAAAGTTCAGAATGACCCCCTGTCTTACTCCTTTTTACCCGACTGCCGAAGGAGGAGGGTAATGTTTTTTGATTGTATGTATGTATATATGTATGTTTGTCTGTTTCTTTGTTCCCTCCTGTAGCCTAAACGGCTTGATAGATTTTGATGTATGAGGTATTGTTAGAAGCGTATTGATGGCGCGATGGCTATAGGCTATGTGACGTTCCATTAAAATGTACATAGCGCCCTCTTGAGGACATAACGTGATGATCGAAAAAATAATAATTCAACTTTGCCGTGTAAGGTATCAAATGAAAGGACTTGATTTTCACATTACAAAAATATGCATATTGAAGGTATTTAAATAACAACACCAAAATTATTGAAATAAAAAATGATCATGAACTACCTACCGACGTAAAATTTCATAAAATAAAAACAACTAAAAAGTTACAAATAAAAAAATACAATTATAAAAAACTAAAAACCTGACTGTACGCTAAAAACATGAAAACGAGTCCCAATGTTAATGGAAAGTATCGCAGGCGGGGACCAACTTGACCGCCACTCAAGGCCGTTTTCTAAGTAACATTCAGCTAAATGGTGAACCCTCTGCTGGTATAATTTGTTTATATACCGCTTTTTCAATACCTGTAAGTACATTTTTTGCCAGCATAATATTTTTACTTAATTTTAGGGTTTCGAACGTCAAAAGAAAAAAAGCAACCGTTATAGGATCTCTTTGTTGTCCGTCTGTCTGACTGACTGTCTGTCACCGCCCTTTTTCTCAGAAACGGGTAAAGATATCAAGCTTATATTTCGCATAGATGGGGAGTACCCCAAAAAAAATATTATGGTACTCCCTGTCCCACACAAGTAAATTGGGGCTTATATTTTTTCCAGTTATTTTGATGTGTATCCTTTTTTTTCTTTGTTGTTTTGTATAAGTATGTGTTTCTTTTCTTTAAATCTGTATTTTTTTTGTTGTTGCTGTCTATGTGTCGAAAAAATGTATCTTTATCTTCAAATCACGCCATCTATCGTTTGTTTTTTTTGTGGCTACTGTCTATAGAAGAAATTCCGTCATTGACAATTTTACGTTACGAATTTATTTTTATTTATTTTATTTTTATTTTTACATTTTCGTGGAGAATCAACAGCATTTTGTTAATAAATAATTATTACTTATGAACACATAACAACTTGATGCCATTAACAGAATGAACTTAGTAAACCCAGTAAACCTAACACATCCAGAGGAAAAACAAAATCTCTTTCTCTCTCTCTGAAAAACATACTTAATAGCCCAAACTCGATGCTTTTAGCTATTAACATCTTTGAAATAAAATTGAGCCACCACCGTGTTACTGCCCTCATCAGATCCTCACGAGACCATACCTCAACCAGCACCAAGAGACTGTATTTTTGATCCCTAACCTAATGTTCGTGCGTATTGTCATCACTTAGATCCATTCGCTATATTCCTGCTCCTCATCAGACCTTTACGAGACTGTAATATCACGAGAATATTGCACACTATCTAATTTAATTTAATGTATTGAATATACTGGAAGAATTATGCTTCCTCAATTTCAAATCAAATTATGTTGGTGTCATAAAAGTTGAAAAAGTGCAATGACAACCAATGTGCAGTGATTTTGTATCTGTACACGATAAGATCGCGAGCTGTCAGTGCTGCCTAAACCGACGTGACCCTTCTTTGGAGGCCAGCGGCCAACTGAGTCAAACGTCACTTGTGTTTATGATTTTATAACACAGAAAGCCGCCATAGATATTTGTATGAAGATTTGAGGGAAAAAAATTGTTCAAGTTTGGGATTAATTTACACATAATAAGTGTGTGTTTATTAAAAAAACAAGGTATTTAGCGCCTAGTCCAAGCCTTTAACTTTATAATATGATAAAAATCATATGAAAATTCTTTATAATTACGACACAGTTGTTACAATACGGGAGTGTGATTGACTGGTTTTTCTTGATATTCTGAAATTAATTTACAGTTATCCATAATCATTTACTTAAATTCGAATGATTCAGCACCTAGCTAGGCTCTTCAACTACCTGTGTGATTTTTTTCAAGGCTGTAGAGCATCATTTACTACATAATTCTATGACAATGCCAACCCTCGATTCCCTATTGCAGACCCTTAAGAGGACAGTATACCTTCGCGATTCTAGCGAAATAGGTATTAGGTTCGCTGCGCTCTCATGCCCCGGGAACGTGTGCGATAGAGATGCACTGCTGCACGCGACTGACAATAGGTACTTTTCTTAATGAAATTCTGGTTTCGGGAGAAAACGTTTTACACTAACTAAATATCAACCAATCTTTTAGATTTTGGTGTTAATCGCTTCAGCATAATATATTCTAGGTTCATAGGTTTCGCGTTTTAAAAAAAAATACATTGTTATTGTTCAACCAACGGCTTGATTCAACCCAGAAAAATTACGTTATTGAAAATTACAGGCTGTAAGAAAAAGCTATAAACCTAGTTATTCCTTGTGTCAATAACATACTAAAAAATCCTGGAGATTGGATAATATTTAGAGGTAGTAAAACGTTTTCTCTTTTTGTATGGACGAGCAAGTGCTATACTCTCGATTGCGATTAACTACAAAGATTTGTTAAGTAATCTTACGAGTACGCACGTATAATGAGATAAAGTCCCGTAATCCTTACCTTTATTACCGCTCATCCTCATATTATGTAAATTAAACCTTTTATGTCGGCGCTATTAAAACATCAGATCCTAAAAACCTGAAATGTAAAAGAACCGAAAGATTTGGTTAAATTGTACTTATATTTAAATAATTTATGGAATTCTTGAGCTGATAATATTTAAAATGAAACATAAATAACACAAACTCTATGTTATATCTGTTTCATAATTTTATTTTGAATTGCATTATGCATTTAGGTTCAGAAACTCTCATTTCTTTGCGTAAATACATCGTGAATGTACCGAGAAAATTAACCGTACATTTAATTTTTATCCTTTGACAGGGTTACTCAAAACGAAAATTGTAAGTAGTTAATAAAATACATGTGATTTCATCTCAATTTCGAGTATTTATTGTAACGTTTTTATTTACATTTCAGTTGGATATGTATTCACAAACTATTCATTTAATTTTAAATGTCAAATGATCAAATCTTACACAACTTTAATATCAAATCTTATTCATTAACCTTATTATGTCCTTATATATATTTTAAAACATAATCTATTGGCCATTTTCAGAATAGCTATTCAAAATGATTAACCTTTAAAACTATTTGGTAATATAGCTACCGCTGATTGAAAAGTGTAGAAATCATATTATTTTGATCTAGAAAGTATGATTTTCATTTCAACTTACAATTTCTTCTATTACTTATATCAAAATCTTCTATTCTTAGATTTTGAGTCCTACTAGGTCCATATTATTTACCAACCAATTAACGTGAATCATACAATATTTACTTGGCCAAGTGTAATAATTTACAATTTACCTTCATTTGTCTACTCACAACTTCTGATGTCCATTATTATTACTGATTTCAATTATAAAACCTATCCAATAAAACTAAAACTTAAAAAACTTTTCAGTCTAAGTAGGTCTATCAAACTAAAACACTCATTCAACATAATAATATTAAGACAATGCTAACATTAGTTCGTATAAAAACTGCAATTTTCTGCCAAAAATATTAACATTCTAAATTTTTTACGATAAAACTGAACGACGTATTTTTTTTTAAATTCTAGTGTCTATGATTTTTTCACAACGATTTTGGCGTCGAAACGGAAATGCATCAAAAAGTTATTAAATTCCACTAGGTTCATCGTCATTGTACAAAGATCGTATTTAGATTTCACTGGAATAATATAATAAATCGTAACTTTTTTGCTTGCTATAAAAACAATGACAAGTAACTTTTAAAAAATGGCACAAAAACTTTCAGTTTCTGAGAGAACATTCAAAATTTTCCCCCTAGAGACTCCAGTCGTATTTTTCCAAACAAAAGTAGGGGCCACTAGAAGCATAAATGTCACTAGAGTTGATACGCCTACTGCCGCTACATGGGTTCGTTATCGACAAGGATATATCGCGAATCGCCACAAATACAGAGCTGTGGTGGAATGCGCATAATACGATGTTATCGACGTGGATAACGAATCCGTGTAGCGGCCGGTACAGCTTCGATCAACCCCCATCGTTCAATTTAACCGAAAACCCTTGAACATCCTCTCAGAAACCATTCCAACCACTTGAACCCTACACAAAGATGAAGTCAGGCGTGCGGCAAGGCTCCCCGTCGCGCGGCACGTGCTGCAGCCGCGTCCACTTGCCGTGGCAGTGAGGCGCCACGAGCGCGGAGAAGCGCGTGGCGTGGCCCGCCACCCCGTGGCCCTCGCAGCGCCACTCCAGACCCCGCTTGAGGGCGGCTGTCTCGCAGAGCACGCTCACCTTGCCGCCTGTGGAAGATGAGGATTCTGGTTAGTTAACCTTGGCACTCCTGCTGGACTGTCCACCAACAAGTCTACAGGCCAGCGTGTAGGACTAGGCCTAAAACCCATCTTTCGTTCAGGAGACCCGAGCCCCAGCAGTGGAGACGTGATGGATCGTGATGATCGTGACTCCTGCTGGACTTTACAGGATGTAGGTAGGGTATAAGTAGTTAGCCGAAAGAACCCCTGCAGTAGAGTCCCCAAACCTACATATAACTAATAAACTAAAAACAAGATGAGTTCATTTCCTATAATTTTTATTTTATCAATTCTTCATTATACATATCTACCGACAAGTTCAAGCTTTCCTCATGAAGCTTCAGAATATTAGAGCTATTGAAACTGCTGCACAAAAGCAACCACCATTATCCACACACATATTGCGAATATTCCTATTTACTCACAAGGCATGGAAGTATCACACCACTAAATTAGTTTTAATAATAACACCCGAGATTATGCAATAAGCTCATCCATACATTTTCCTCAACCACTATCTCGGCAGTATTGCGAGATCCGCAGTAATCCGCTAAGAGTAATGTCCCTTCTGTTCTCATTGTCTTGCTCTGTGGTGTTTCTCGGAATCATAGAATAGGCTACTAAGATACAGGGTATCCCACACCCATATGGCTATTTATATTATCCCTATGGAGCGGGGACGGAGAGGGACAGTAGTATCTGCTATAGAACACACTGTAGATAGATTTATGACGTTCTTATTTTAAATAGGTAGTTTCTAGTGACTAATAAGACTCTTTTAACTTTATCTATCTATGCCTTCGTTTTTGTCTAAGGTAAAGTTAAATGGTAAAAATAACCGACTTTTCTATTAATTTCTCAAGTTTTGTCAAAAAACCAATCTTTTACTAAACCGATCGAAGCGCGCAATTAGAATAATCAAATCTTTCTTATTTCAACCTGTATAGCATTATGTAGATCAGTACATTTTGACATTCAGACCTAACCACCCGGAAGGCATCCATATAGCATTTTACAACACTGTCACATTGCCTACTTCAAATTAGATATTTAATACACACTACACACAGCATATCGGCCGACTAAACACAATTATTACTATTAATTAATTAGAATGAAGTGTAATTAGTTTGGTCATTACCCTCCCGCAGCGCTTTGTAATCCGAGTCGAGGTGGCACGCCTTCGATGACTTGATCACCTCGAACTGGATGCAGTACCTGAAAACAAACACACGTGCATGGTTAATTGTTGTTTTGATTTGAAAATTATTATAGGGAAATAGCTGAAGCATGTGAATTCGGCCGGTTGAGTTTGTTTTGTAAAATTTTCATATCGATAGAGAAATCCTATCGTAGAATATGTTCAAAAGTCTTACAATTCATATTTCTCTGCCTCCAGTAGGATCTAATTAACTAACCTAATCAACGTAAAAAATCAGCACTTAAAGTCGCATAACTTTTGAACCGCTAAGCCGATTTTAATATAATATGGCTATAAGAACACTCGGGGTAGCAATAGCTATAATCAAAAACAAGACCAATCTAAAAGGTTCAGCCGTTTTGGAGCTACGTTACCACTGACAGATACACACACATAGATACACAGACACGTAGATATTTCTTCTAGTGCCTCTCCACTACTGGAGGTTGGCGGTCAGCTTTGCATACTCCTCTCTATTCTTCGCCAAGCTGTTCTACGCTGGCCAGATACACAGACATGTTAAAGTTATAACAACCCTCTTTCTCATCTGGTTAATAAATCACAATACTCACTCCCGATGCGAGTTGGACTCGGGGTCGTCGGGGTTGCGCAGGCGCAGGTTCTTGCGGATGTCCACCGTCTCGTTGGAGTGCCGGCTCACGGACAGCGCGCCCGGCAGGATCTGCGCCATCTCTTCTGCATACGGGATAACGGGGTGGTTATATTAGCTGGTTTAAGGGTAGAGTTTTGATGTGAACATAGATTGTGGTCAAAAGCTTCCGAAGTTTAAAATACATATTTCACAGCTAATAACCTCCAATCATAATTGTCATGATTCGAGTTCACTACGTCTTTTTACACTTGGCAACACTGCTCAGTCCCGCCGTCTATGGCTAAATGTAAGAGTGAGCAGTGATGCCAAACCAGTATAAAAGCAAGTGAGAGCCATTAGCTCGGTTCAGTCGCTCTCCGTCAGTCGACGAGAATGGTCGATGTTACATTATTATACCTACTTGTGGATTGTTATTGTGATCTTAAGTGATTTGTAAAGTGAATCTGTGAAGAGGAATAAAGTGATTTGTGCTGTACTTGGAGTTTTCTTATTACTTCAGAAGCGGGATAAAATCCAAGGTATGTACGCTCACATGGTTTATTTTTTCTTTATGTCGAATTGAAATGAGTTGAAGCTACAAGAATTAGACTGGCAGTTAATTATTTTTTTGAATAAATTCATACTCATTGAATATAAAGCATGACAAACATAATTACATAACATTACACTGTACGTGGTCGAGGCTACTCTTCGATCGTACTGACTCGTTAAATTAAAAGTAGGTACTTAAAAGCTGCAAATAAATTACTGCCTAGCTCTTGTTTTTGTAGTTTTTGCTCCAATTACATTTATATGATGATGCTTACATGCTGAAATTTCACTGAGATAAAGATAATATACAAATAAAAATGAACAAACAAAATATTTTACCTAAATTGTATTATTATTATTAAATTCTTTATTGCACATAAATTAATTTTGTACATAGGCGAACTTAATGCTAAAAGCATTCTCTTCCAGTTAACCTTGGGCGTTGTGGAGAAAGTGATAGGTAGTGCGAAAGACAATGAGGACAGTTTAATTTTGTTTAATATCTATATTGTTAAACACTAGAATATATACTTACTTATACATAATATTATAAAATAAACGTATACCTACATACATAATTTAAATATATAGTGTACCCGGTTACAAAGGTGACATGAATAATTATTAGACAGACAATTTGAGTAGGTACATAGAACTTAGATTAGATCTCTGTTGATCTCAATTATTAGATTTTTCAAAACTGATGAGAGTTAGTGGACTAGGTATGTCTACTGGATTATTAGTTGAGTGAACTATGTATGTTCATTGGATTTTTTGGTCAGATAGGACTAGGTATGTCCGTTAGTGAGTATGAGTGGACTAGGTATGTCTACTGGATTATTACTTGAGTGAACTATGTATGTTCACTGGATTATTTGGTTAGAAAGGACTAGGTATGTCCTTATGAAGTATGAGTGGACTAGGTATGTCCACTGGACTATTACTTGAGTGGACTATGTATGTTCACTGGATTATTTGGTTAGAAAGGACTAGGTATGTCCTTATGAAGTATGAGTGGACTAGGTATGTCCACTGGACTATTACTTGAGTGGACTATGTATGTTCACTGGATTATTTGGCTAGAAAGGACTAGGTATGTCCTTATGAAGTATGAGTGGACTAGCCATGTCCACTGGATTACTACTTGAATGAATTATGTATGTTTACTAGTTGTTGACTAGGTATGTCTATTGTCGTTAACGGAAACAGTTTATTTTTTTATTATTAAGTATGATTAACTAAGACATATACCAAATTATGCATAGAGGAAAACTAGACAAGACTTTTTAACTGAATTAAAGATTGCTTTTATTTCTGGAAAAATTAAAAGTTTAAGGTGCTCATGTACATAGTTGGAAATAAAATAAAACAAGATCGGATGTGAACAGTATACATTATTGAATAGGAATTAATGTTATTATGAATGGATAGCTAGTCAGAGGAAATTAATTGTTACAGCTATGCCTCTCGAGAAGGATGACGGCGCTACACCGCCCTCGACGCCACCTATGAAAAGAAAAAGGAAGAGGAGGAGGAGAAGAAGCCCCTCAACATCTTCATCATCGTCTTCTAGTGAAGAGAGAGCGCCCAGGAAAGTGCGTAAATATTCGAGCAGGCTAACTACAGAGGATGTTCTAAAGCTCTTGGCTGACTTCAAGGGTGAATCAAGTAAGAGTTCATCTTTTAGTAACAACTTGAACAACGTGGTACCAGAGTTTGATCCTTCCAATAGAGCTCAAACCATCGAAGGCTGGCTAAAGAAGGTGAATGAATGCGCCACCATTTATGCATGGGACGAAAAGCAAATTGTACATTTCTCTTTACAAAAATTAACCGGATTGGCCAAGAGATGGTTTGAAACTCTACCATCAGTGGTTTATTCATGGAGTGAATGGCAGGTCAAACTTCAGAAGGCATTTCCTAGTGAGGAGAACTATGGGCGTCTTCTTGAAGAAATGCTTAGCCGAACTTCACGAAATGATGAAAGCCTTAGGGAGTACTATTATGATAAACTTAGCTTATTAAACAGGTGTGAAATAAGTGGCAAGAAAGCAGTCGATTGTATTGTACATGGTTTAAGTGAAGGTTCAATTAAAAGTGGGGCGCAAACTCTAGATTGTAGGGAACCCGAAGGATTATTAAATTTCCTTTGCTCCCAACGTTCACAGTCACTGAATCAAAATGAAAACAGAAACTATAGTAGAGGTAATCAAAGAACCATCAACCGAAATAGAAACGATGCCAACCAATCGAATAGGAATAATAACGTTAATTGCTTTAACTGTCGTTCAAAAGGACACCCTTATTATAAATGTCCGAAGCCACTAATTAAATGCAAACGTTGCTATAGAATCGGACATGACAGTGATGACTGTAAGCTTACACCGCTGCAGCGATCACAAGCTCATGAAGATACCACATCTGAGAGAAAGACTTTAAAGATTGACGTGTCCAATAAGGCTAACGACAAATTTTTTAAGGTTATCCCAGTAAATAACAAAACTTTTGAGGCATACATTGATTTTGGTAGCGAGTGTAGTCTCATTCGTCAAACTGATGCAAACGCCTTGCAATTGACCAAGAATTACGACGGGTTACCTGTAGTAAGGGGTTTTGGCAATTCATCTATTCATCCTTTGTATAAATCGCATGTAACGATTAAAATTGACGAAGTTGATGCATCTATTGAGATCCTTGTAATTTCTGATGAAATAATGCCAACATCTATTATTGTCGGACAGAACTTTACTGAACTTCCGTTCATTACGGTTTTAAAGAACAGTGATAGGTTAACCTTTTACAAGAGTCCATCTTGCAATCCGTTCACTTCCGAAACTGATGAAGCTCCACTTAAGCTATACATTGCTGAGCCTACTGAAGTCACGGAAACAAGCATCGTAACTGTACAGGCTGGTGATTCCACCTACACTGGTGATGTTTACATTGAGGGATACTGTTCTGTTGTGTCCGGACGAGAGTTCGGTTTATTTCAAGGTGCTTACCACCTTGCAAATGGCAAGGGTAATTTGATAATTACCAACTTGGCGTCCGGTGCTGTGAAATTTGATACAGGCACTTTGATAGCAAGAGCCGTACCTTTCTTAGAAAGAGATTCATGCCAAATGAATAGGATCGTTACCAATGCGGCTGATTTGGAACCTTTGAAGCGAGAGGATGTGAAAATAGGTGAAGGTTTAGAAACAGAGATAGTAGATAGGTTATACTCTCTTTTGCAAGATTATCGGGACTGTTTTGCCACTAATCTAAACGAAATTGGCTGTGTGAAAGATGTGGAGATGCACATCGAACTTTTGGATAATAGACCGGTGGTATATCGGCCATATCGTCTGTCACATTTAGAGCGCGAAAAAGTAAGGGAAACTATTGATGAACTTCTTCGTAATGACATCATCCAAGAATCAAGTTCTAGCTATTCCAGCCCCATTCTAATGGTTAAGAAGAAAACTGGTGAACAGCGACTTTGTGTTGATTTTCGAGCCCTCAACAACAAGACGTGTAAAGACCGTTTTCCTCTCCCAATAATTGACGACCAGATCTCGAATCTCAGTGGTAACACTTACTTTACCACATTAGACCTGGCCTCCGGGTACTATCAGGTCCCTATGGCAAAAGATAGTCAACATCTTACTGGATTCGTAACGCCCGATGGGCATTACGAATTTAAACGCATGCCTTTCGGGCTAGCGAATGCCCCGGCTGTCTTTCAGCGGATGATCAATAAGATTTTGGGCAATAAGAGATTCGAATATGCTCTTGCATACTTAGACGATGTACTGATACCCTCTAAAAATGCTGACGAAATGTTTCAGCGATTGGAAGACGTTTTGAAACTTTTTAGGCAGTTTGGGCTGACCTTAAAGTTATCAAAGTGTCAATTTTTCACTACGAAGGTTGAGTATCTGGGGTATGAAGTATCCTCTGAAGGTATACAGCCTGGTAAGGCAAAGGTTGCGGCTGTAGAGGAATTCCCTACACCCCGTAACATCCACGAGGTTCGTCAATTTCTTGGTTTGACCGGGTATTACCGTAAGTTTATCCAAGGCTATGGGAAAATTGCCCGACCCCTAACGTACCTACTTAAGAAAGATTCTGCCTGGCAATGGTCTCACGAACAAGATAAAGCCTTTCTAGTTTTGAAGGAGAAACTTGTAAGTAGACCAGTTTTAGCACTTTACGATCCCAAGCTCGAAACTGAACTGCACACCGACGCCAGTTCCCTTGGCGTTGGAGGAATTTTGATGCAGTGGCAGAAGGAAACTCGGGTATTAAAGCCGGTCGCTTACTTCAGTAGGCAAACGACAGCCGAAGAGAAACATTTGCACTCCTACGAATTAGAAGCGTTGGCTGTCGTCTGCTCTCTAAAAAAGTTTAGGGTGTATTTACTTGGTTTGCATTTCAAAGTATATACCTACAGATTGCGCTGCCCTTAGAACTACATTAACGAAACGAGACTTGGTTCCGCGGATAGCAAGATGGTGGCTTCAAATCTCTGAATTTTCTTTTGAAATTGAGTATCGTCCTGGAGTTCAGATGACACACGTTGATGCCTTAAGCCGGAATGCCACGCTAACCGCGGGATCAGATGACAATCCATGCGTTAATATTTATAACATTGAACAGGATAATTGGCTTCTTACATTGCAACTGGCAGATCCCGATATCGCACGGGTGTTTAAAATCCTTAAGCCGGAAGAAGATGAAGAGTGTAAAGATATTAAAAAGAATTATCATGTCAAAAATCGAACCGTGTATAGGAAGGTAGAGGACAGCTTACGGTTAGTTGTTCCGCGAAACGCCAGGTGGCAAATATGCAAAGCAAATCACGATGAGATGGGCCATCCGGGCTATTCTAAAACATTAGAAAGAATTCAAAAAGAATATTGGTTTCCTAAACTTAGGCGATTTGTGAAAAAGTATGTGGACGCGTGCATAGAGTGTGCGTATAACAAAGACAATGCGTCGCGACAAAAGACAGGCCACCTATTTCCCATCGAAAAAATATGCGTACCGTTTCACACCATCCACATTGATCACTTGGGGCCGTTTGTTAAAAGCAAGACCGGAAATACTCACATACTGACAATTGTGGATGGATTCACAAAATACGTTTTTGTTCGTGCGGTAAAGGATACGAAAACCAAAAGTACAATTAAGGTGCTTCAAAGCATTTTTTATGATTTTGGAATACCAGCTAGGATAATATCAGATCGTGGAACGTCGTTCACGTCAACGGCTTTCAAGGATTTTTGTAGCGAGAATGGTATAAAGCATGTTCTAAATGCAGTTGCTTGTCCCAGAGCCAACGGTCAAGCTGAAAGATATAACCAAATCGTTTTGAACTCGTTAGCTACTCAAAATTGTAACAGCCATGAACGCGACTGGGACAAGCAATTGGGAAAAATCCAATGGGGAATCAACAATACTGTTAGTTCCACCACCCAAAAAACGCCAACAGAGGCTCTATTTGGTGTTCGGATGCGAGACAATCTGTCAAACAAATTAGAAATTGGCACCGAAAACGATAATGACAGCTTACAAACTATTCGAGAAGAAATTAGCTCTAATATAGCAAAAGATCAGGAAAAACAGAAAAGTAGACATAACTCAAAAAGAGCACCGGCCGTCACATACAAGGTCGGTGATTTAGTAAAAATATCGCGAAACAATTACGGCAATGACGGTAAAAGTACCAAACTACTGTCAAAGTTTATTGGCCCCTTCAGGATCTCCGAAGTACTCGGTAATGATCGTTATAGAGTAACTGAAGTGCCTGGTTTCCCAAAAAGGGGCAAAGCTTATGACTCTGTCATTGCTGTAGACAGGATAAGACCTTGGATTCACATAAAAGCATTAGAGATTCACGACAGTGACCACAGTAGTTCCAATAACAGTGAAGATTCAGATTAAATATTAGGTTCGTAATATGTACAAAGTGCTGTCTATAATATCTACTTGCTATTTTATTATGTGTGTATTTCAATTGTTTATAATTTAAAGGAGTATAGATTTTGTAATTATTTATATGATTTGGTACCTAGACTATTTTTATGTAATACCTAATATTGTGTTAAGTATGTTATAAAATTACATGTGTAGAATATAAATTATGTAAACTACTTCTAAGCATTTTACACCTATGTGTACCTATATATGTACTTGTATAGTTTATACGTTACATTAAAAAGAAATGTAAATTATATGTATCCCAGAATAACGATAAGTATGCAATTTATCATTGCTATGTATAATAAATTATTTATATCTTTACCGAATGTCATGATTCCAGTTGATGAAATTGTTTAGGAAAGTTTTTGTTTTGTGTTAAACCGATAGGCTGATATGTACATGTAACTTTATGATTAAGACGACTGTCTGACTGTTTATTACGCGTGCCGGGAGGCTACGCGATGTAGGATGGCCGAATGTCATGATTCGAGTTCACTACGTCTTTTTACACTTGGCAACACTGCTCAGTCCCGCCGTCTATGGCTAAATGTAAGAGTGAGCAGTGATGCCAAACCAGTATAAAAGCAAGTGAGAGCCATTAGCTCGGTTCAGTCGCTCTCCGTCAGTCGACGAGAATGGTCGATGTTACATTATTATACCTACTTGTGGATTGTTATTGTGATCTTAAGTGATTTGTAAAGTGAATCTGTGAAGAGGAATAAAGTGATTTGTGCTGTACTTGGAGTTTTCTTATTATAATGTGACGTATAAATTGACCCAGTGGGCCAGTCGGCAACTTTGCTAAGCTTGCCTGTTCGTGTTCTCCACCCGAGATGTTCTCTACCAATCCGTGTAAGGCTGTTTTTAACAGCATGCGGGTTTGTTCGCGCACGCGGGATTGCCCCATAACAAATAATCATTGTAGTTAACGCGTAGAATATGCACGCGAGACGCGGGACAATGGCGTGCGAAATCCGCATGCTGTTAAAACAGCCAAAAAGTTGTGTCACATCTAAAAGTACTTACATACTTATGCTGTTAAATTCGATCGGCATATCCCGAGAGAAGCCCGAGAGATTATAATAATATCCGACAACAGTAGTATTATAGAGGTAGGTATTATATAACAAGATCTATTCTCAGTATCGTATCTATATGAGCTTACAAAGTACGCAACAAAACCAACTACGTCATTATCTCAATTTAACTTTAAATCCACAAACGTGACTTTCCGAACCACTGAATCTTCGTTCTTCCCCCGCTACACAGATAGAGCTATAAATAAGTCGCCACAATTTCCCAAACGCTTTGAATAAATCCTTAAATCCTTTTCCAGTTAAAAGGCAGCTATGATGCCTTCGATACTTCATCTATATTTAACAAGCGATCTCAGCCGTTGTATCGGCGCTGTAAATTTTCTCTCGGCAATTTATTTCGCAAAGAGAGACTCTGCAATATTTACAGCTGGCAATCAATCGCCTGAAAATGAGCTGAGGAGTGGCGTGTTGTTTTCAGTCAATTTATTCATTTCGATGAGGATGCAAAGGGGAAAAAAGTATTTGCATGATATTATGCTGACGACTGTTATCCCCGAGGAGCAATCTGCTTTTTGTTGTACAATTTGTACTCACGTGATCATAGGTATCGTTGTTTCGGAATGAATAAAATACTATGCAGGTAGGTTCTTTCACATCTAGAAAATGTATTGTGGCCTGGTTTAACAATGATGTTGTCTCTCAGCGTAATTATAAACTCTCGTGCAATGAAAAAGTTCCACCTGCTCTTGACGTTTCACCATCACTGGAACTTTTTCATTGCTCGTGAGTGTAGTACAAGTTACAATAACCTACTACTGTAACTATAACTATAACGAGAGCAACCCACTTATTACGGGAAAAATAAAAAATCCGAAAAATGCCAATGAAATATAAATTTTAACTACATGTCAGTAAACTTATATTTATGTAACATTTTTGACATGTGTGTGTCTTTAAAGGAACAGTAGGCATAAGTGGGTAGATACACATTATCATTCTTTTTGCGAGAGATTTATCACTAACAGTGGTTATCTGACTGATGCTTCTCCTCTTATCTCACGAACTAACCTCGTCGCGGCAGGTCGCTCCTCTCCCGGCAGCCGCGGTGGTCGTGGCAGGCGCGCCGCTGCAGCAGCGCGGGGCAGCGTCGGCCGCCGTGCTCGGCCGCCTGCGCCACCCGCCGCGTGCGCACCATGGAGCCCGCGCCGCAGTCGCTGTCGCATTCCGACCACTCGCTCCAGGAGGAGACTACGCAGTCTACCACTGTGGAAGAGGATATTGGTTAGTTGTATTGATGTCTGGGGCAACGAAAGCTGACGACTTCCAGAGTGACCATGATACAGTGATACAGTGGCAAAAAGTTCTTAAAGTAATAAGTATCCACCTATCGATATCGTACGTATCGTGCCAAACAGGATTGTCATAAATGGAGAAACGGTGTCGACAATACCGTTAAAGTGGACGCACTTGTGTGCTAAATGCATAAAATTCATAAAGAATACTACATGTGACGCGTCCGTTGCGTACGATGCCGAAAGGTCGACGCTTACCTACCTTTAAAGTGTGTTATGAACATGAAATGTGATAATTACGTATTTTTTGTCTTTGCAATTAGATATTAATCATAATAACGCACATTCAACCCGGTTTCCATTCTCACTTGCAACAATGGAGCAAGCGACTGACGTAACCAAGTTAATGTTGCAATAAATCAGTCCGCCGATAGATGGCGCGGATCATGAGGTCATCTTGTTATCAGTGCGCTACTTTCACCAAGCTATTGTGGGCCTAAATGGAAGTATCTTCCTACTGCTAACTGCTATTTCTGTAATTCTAATACATATTTCAGATATAAAAAACATACATACATTTTACGAAAGTCCCATCTAAGACTGTGATCTCTCATGGTAACAAAATATGTAATTATAGAGCCATCAAAAGTCATGAAACCTAGGAGATAGAGATCATTTTCAGTTATTACTATACCTATATAGTTAATGTATATTATAGGCCGCCACAGGCCGCTGGCACTGCACTCTACAATAATGCTAGGGTTGCCAACATTTTTTCACCAAATTATAGTATATTTCAAAATAAGTTATAAAAAAATATAGGACACTAGAGAAAAATATAGTACATTTTTTGAAAATCGAATAAAACACTAATTTGTTACTCAGTTTTTATCTAATATAAACGTATTAAATGCTTTTTCGCACTCTATGTTTAAGTTTATAAAAATAAAGAGCTCATTTTTTAATAGTTCGAGCTTTGCTCGATTCCTTTCTTCCCGCCACTTCACCGAAGTGGCGGGAATAGAAAGTAAGAAGGCTATTAATTTATATATATTTTTTAAATTATTCTCAATTTTTTTTTTAAATTATCCATTTTTGGCCAGTACTAAAATTTTGAAATACAGGACAATCTTTTAATTTTTGCAATATTTCATTAACAATTAAAATATCAGAGTAAAGTTCATCCATGTCGATGGCCAACTAAGTTGAGAACGTCCACAACAGATTCACTGGCATTAAAAGATATTTCTTGTTTTAAATTAAATTTTTGTACTTGCTGTAACCAATTATTATCCTCAAAATAAAACCATTTATCTAGGTACTTTAAAGATTTATCTATAAATACTACAAAGTTTTCTGTTATTTTAGCCTTTTCTATAATGCATCAAAAGTTTGCAAAATTTTTCCCGCCCGCCTGCATCTTGCGCCGCGCCACGCGCCCGGTCTCGCAGGTTTTGAGCGCGAATTTTGAATTCATAAGAGTTGAATTGTTTGGAAAATGACCTCGCGCGTTGTTTTATTACTGTGAAAAGTGTACCTACTGAAATATAGTATTTTTGCGTACTAAATTTTAGTTCAACAGTATATAGTATGAAGAGCCAAAATATAGTACAATAAATACTATATAATATAGTACGGTTGGCAACCCTAAATAATGCCCGCAAATATTTAACCACCGCCCATTATCAACAGTTCGAGGTTCGCCAGAATGCCATCTCGACAATCGGGTAAAAATTAATTATACTGATTGTTGCAACCGGTGCGCCATTCCACTACTCAACTTACTTTTAACCACCGACGGAGAAAGAGTGCTGTTTAAAGTTTAACGTGTATGTGTATCTGTCTTATTTAGCGTAGCTTCGAAACGGCTGAACCGATTTTCATTTTGTTAGGGTGATAGGTAATGATATTTCGTGTGTTCACATTAGCCATTATGTTATCAACCGTTCAAAAGTTATACGACTTTTAGTGTTGAAAATCGGGGGTTTTAAACAAACATCTACCCATACCTGGATCGAACCCCGGACCCTTAGCACAGCAATCGGAGTGGCAAACCACTGCGCCATCCGTCCTCGACCCAGTCGTGCAAAACTAATGTATGTAATCACCAGAAGCCCCCTGAAGGGTGATCAGCGGAATGTGTGTGCACACACAACACACGGCTTAATGAACTAAAAGCAAAATGGCCGCCCGGTCATGAAGAATTAATTTTCAGACACAATAAATTATAAGCGAGCGAGGGTGGGGAAATATGGTATCAATTTCATAAAATTTGTGGTAGGGACCCAAATAAAATATGTTTTATTTTGTTTACCAAAATAAACTGCAGGTAATTGTATGTTTTAAATCAGTGTTTTTCAACCTTTTTCATGATGCGACCCACCTAGTATAAAAAAAATATTCTGCGACCCCCTTGACCCTTTGGTTTATTTGTATGTTTTGTTGTTTTATGTAGTATTACAAATTTACTATTTATGGTCTCCAACTAAAGTACCCAGTGTTTTCGACCTCTTTCAACCCCCCTACAGAAGCTTTTTGACCCACAACGACCCACAGGTTGAAAAACACTGCTTTAAATGGTAGGCTCCACGTTTCTTTCGCACTGAAACTCCATCTCCTTCGTATATCAGTAATCTAAGAGTGGCACACGGGATATTGTATATTGAAACAGCACCATGGACTCCCCCGCCTGTACACGGGTGGAAGCTAACACCTATATCGGATTATTTAGATTACAGAATTCCATTCAGCTTCGGCCACAAGCTGATTTAACTAGACTAACCAAATACAGGCGATGTGACGTGTGTGAATAGAATAGAATCTCGTTTATTCAACGTAAAATTTTACAATTATTTGTCAACACTATGAGTTATGAGTCTACCAACATTTCACAAAAGAGACAGACACTGAGGAGAAAAAATGACGAAAGAAACTCCTCGACATTTTGAAGCTTATCTCATGTGATATGACTCAGAAAATTTGGCTGCCCAAAGGGTCTGCCTCAGGCAGTAATTCTGAACAACTTTTCCTATATGTAGTACTTTTTTAATGTAGCGAATGTCCAAAAGTTGTCTAGAATGACGAGCTGAGTCACCCTACTTCTACGGTAGTATACTAGCACTGTAACAACACCCTGTGTAATCTACGATAAAGCTAATAGCCTCACGTTAGGATTAAGCAATAAGAGCTTAAGATGATGATAAAATATGATGCAGCTCCTTCAGGACTTCACGATACAGCTTGAGCTTAAAAACCGGCGAACTATAATCAAAGTTCGCTGTTAAAAACCTTATCTCCATCATATCTCCTTCGTCTGTGATCTGAGATAAGCCGCGATTGACCTCCGACTAATAAGGTTGTAGCTGAAAATTGCATTCAGCTGAACCGGAAGTCGGTAGCTAACTTAGTCAAATGAATGACTTATTACACTCACGGGCAATGAAAAGGTTCCACTGAGAAATACACCAAATTACTCCTAAACGGAAAAAGCTTAATGACGACTTCTGCAACATTGAAGTACATTTAACAGAGCATCAGGATATACCAACTAAAAAAGATAATAATTATTTTGTTCAAATTTTTAAAAAATTGGATCGTTTGATGTCTGCTTTTTCTGAGTGGAACTTTTTCATTGCCCGTGAGTGTATATTTTCGAACATACCCTATCATGTTTGCCAACCATTTGAAAGATAATTAACGATTATTTTGGGTTCGCGCATAACAATAAGGATATGGATATTGTTCCCGATAAGCCTAAATATTATCATAATGTCACTGCATAATTAAGCTGTATACGGGTACAGTGCGACAAACTTATCTGTTCCGATAGAGCGAACTAAATTGATTCATATCTCATTACTTACTAATGAATTGTATATTGTAAAAGATTAGATGGGTTTATTAACACCGCGACAGCGAATTAGCAATACGAGCAAACTTAAAATCTTATATAATTAAGAAACATTAGACATTTATGTGAGCTGTCACCGGAACAGATAAGTTTGTGGCACTGTATATTGTTATAGTTTAATTAATTTATAATACGCATGAGGTTTACAGTTTTCATTATTATTATGATCTATTAGCATCTAAATCCAGACTCATTAGTGTTTGTGAACTATTCGTCGGATTTACTGAAATAACTGAAGTAAGTACTGAATGTTATTATATTAGTGATTATAACGAATACATAAACATAAGCTGTTTCTTTAATTTAAAATACGGTTACATTTGAATGTCTTGAGTCTGTTTTGTAATTATGATCTCAGTAAAGTCAATAGGTTCCTTTGTTCATTGTCATCAGCAAAGAATTGTTCACTGCTAGGTCGCCACCATTAGACAGTAACACTCAAACAGCATACTAGGTAGGTACTATGATGCAATGTAGGAAAGTATGAAATTAACACTTTACCTAGAAAAATGCCATACACGAACAAAACATAACTAAAGGATAAGAACGTAAGTACACGTACTTACGTCTCGTGACGCAATATTTCTCACTTACGTTGTTCTTTGCGGACGCTGTCGGGATTGCGCGAATAACACATACTACCACTCCAGCCTGCCCCTCGTGAACCGGGTTGAGTATAAGCTTTTTATATTATTATTTATTAACCTACTTGCAGAAACAGCGAGCGGTAGTTTTTTGAATTTATTAGAGCACTCTTCAGTGCCTTTTTGTGTTTGAAATATTTATATCACTGCAAGTATACCTGCAGATTTTAAAATTATACAGACTTATAAAAGAAGTACACTCACAACCATTGGAAATGATAGCTACTTTCAAAAGGCCGACCAAAAAGGCCCGTTTTTTTTTAAACATTTAAATTAAAATTTGAACAAAATACCAACGTACGATTCGCTGTGAAATGTAGGTACTTCAATCTTGCAGGCGTAGGCGGCGTCAGCTAGCCTTTACCGTTTAGGAGTAATTTGGTGCTTTCTCTATCTGGAACTTTTTCATTGCTGTTGTGTAATTATTATCATTCATATACGCCCATCCATCAATTTCAGTACCACCAGTAGGGTACACAGAACTCACAAACATTAGTCCTGCGAAAGTAAATGCTGAAAAATTCACCCGTTGGACCATATCCCCTCTATAGAACCGTTAGCGGTGAAGCGTTCACGACCCTGAATAAATAAAACATTATACAGCGTGCCCGACATACATTTAGCAGGGGGTTAGCGTGATGGTGACAAGAAGGTCCTTTATTATTGTAACCGGGTGAAAATTTTGGCCAGTAGCCCTTTCTATGTGTTAGAATAGTTCTAGACATTATCATTATTATCTTCCGGAGCGGGATCATCATCTTAGGTGCTCAAGTCGAGGCGGAGTTGTGGCGCGGGCTAGGTGCAACCGAGGCGAGAACTTGACATTGTAAATATAAGATATCATTACCTACGCCGCGCCGCCTCGATTCTATCCGCGGGCGGCCTTAGGGCCTGGAGGGCTATCTTCACGGGTAAACTTTTTAAGGCAAAGGCAAGCTAGCGGGATTTCTCGTGCATTTTTTTGACATTGTCGAAGTACAAACGAAGCTATCGCTACGATCATAATAGTAAATTAAACAAAAAAAAAAAACACGCACTCACGCCTTGTACTAATGTACTCCCTTGCGGGGTAGGCAGAGGTGCATTGCTGCACCCACTTTTCGCCAGAGTGTATGTTAGTCCCAATGTAATAGGGGGCGGGCCTATTGCCATTTTACGGGCACATCCAAGACCCGAGAACAAATATCTGTGTTTAAACAAATATCTGCCCCAGCCGGGAATCGAACCCGGGACCATCGGCTCAGTAGTCAGGGTCACTAACCACTACGCCATTCGGTCGTCAATAAATTAAACGAAACGCTATAATTTTTATTCAATAAATGTTGAGGCACACACCATCCACTGCGTGGCACCAAGTGATTATGGGAACCCCCTTTCAACGTAGATTTAAATAATTTATCCTAAAAGCTTTATAATCTTCGTCCTAAGACAACAAAAGCACAAATCAAAAATATATCAACAGTAAGTAGTCTTCGTCTAGAGTGATATCAAAATTCGATAAAAAAAACCGGCCAAGTGCGAGTGTGAATTTCTGTACAAAGAATATTGAATGCGATGCGTCCGTTGCGTCCGATGCCGAAAGGTTGACGCTTACCTTCTGGTTCTGGTGATTCTCAATGAATCTTGTGGGTGTAATCAGTAAGTACCTACCTACATATACATATAAACTCACGGGCAATGAAAAAGTTGCATTGAGAAAAGCACCAAATTACTCATATACGGAAAAATCTAACTTATTGATGCCTTATGCAATATTTAAGAACATTAATTGGCGCATCAGAACATTACCAACTAAAAAATATAATTATAAACAAACAAAAAACCCGACTGCACGCTAAAAAGCTGAAAACAAGCCCCAATGTTAATGGAAAGTATCGCAGGCGGGACTAGCAGAGAGTTCACAATTTCGCTGAATGTTACTTAGATAGGACATACATTGTGTGGCGGTCAAGTTGGTCCCCGCCTGCGTTACTTTCCATTAACATTGGGGCTTGTTTTCATCTTTGTAGCGTGCAGTAGGGTTTTTGTTTGTTTATAATTATATTTTTTTATTTGTAACTTTTTATCTTATGAAATTTTATGTCGGTAGTCGGGTTTTCGTTTATGAACATTTTTTATTTCAATAATTTTGGTGTTGTGATTTAAATACCTACCATATTTACCTATATTTTTGTAATGTGCTAATCAAGCCCTTTCATTTGATACCCCACACGGCATAGTTGGAAAAATATTATTTTTTCGATCATCACTTTATGTCCTCTAGAGGGCGCTTTATACATTTCAATGTAACGTCACATAGGCTATAACCATCGCGCAATCAATACGCTTCTAACGATACCTCATACATCAAAATCTATCAAGTCGTTTAGACTACAGGAGGGAACAAAGAAACAGACAAACATACATACATACATACAAACATACAATCAAAAAACATTACCCTCCTGCTTCGGCAGTCGGGTAACAACGTAAGCATTTTGATCAAATTCTAAATTAAATGTTTAAAAAGATTGGGCCCGTGGAGTCTGCATTTTGTAAGTGGAAGTGTTTCTTTGCCCGTCAGTATAATATACACTTATTATACTTAGACCGAAGTCACAAGCCACCGCCGTCCTACATCGATGATATCGTCTAAATCGCCCATAAAACGTGCCTCTAAAAGCTATTCGCTACGAGCTACCATGCTATCATTATCATTGTCGTTATGAAAATCCTGAAGTATTCGGTGGAAAACACACACCTATTCGGTTACACTGAAATTAAAATGCGATGCTGAAACTTTCAATCGAGGATCAAAGTTGTCAAATGCTATGGAAATCCTTCATCGTACTTAAAAATATATTTTTTTCTGATGAATGTAATTTTTTTACAAACTACGCCGTTCGAAAAGCGGAGTCTTTGGAGAATAACTGAAAAGGAATTAAGATCATTTTATTTAACGCAGCGTGGGACGCCCTCCTGCCCGCTGGACTGACGACCTTAGGCGGGTGGCTGGTAGTGGTTGGATGAGGAAGCCGAGGACCGAGTGTTGTGCAGTGTTGCATTATTGGCTGATGATGATGATTGTATTTAAGCTAGAATGATAATAATATAAATAAGCCTACATATTCAAATCAGGATTCAACGACCCTGAGGTAAAAAATAGCAATTGATCCTAATTACTGTGTCTGTCTGTCTGTCTGCCTGTCTGTCTGTCTGCCTGTCTTTCTGTCTGTCTATTACTCTTTCACGCCAAAACTACTGAACGGATTTGAATGAAATTTGGTATACAGGTGGTCTAGACCCTGAGAAAGAACATAGGCTACTTTTTATCCCGAAATTCCCACGGGAAATCTTTTGATGGTGAAGCGAAGCTCGCGGGAACAGCTAGTTTTATTATAAAGATCATTGGTATTACGTCAAGCTTTCAGGGAAAAGGGTGCCTACTCCCACCCCTAATTAGAATTGCGGATACACCACTCCGAAATACTCATTTGCATAAAATTACCTTTTTAAATTGCATTCATTATCGTTCCTTCATTAAACCAGAGGTTTTAATTTGGAAGTTTGAGCTTAAAAAGTGAGTTACGATGCTTGCTTTTTGATTTTTCCTGATAATAAATATTCTTCCACCCAAATGTAGTCTTGAAAAAATAGCTTTTAGTGATAATACCGCCTTTTTTGTACCTATGTGTTTGTATAATAAGCTTTATAAATTCTGTTCTTGTGTACAAATAATGAATATTCTATCTATATAATATTTCAAAAATCATTTTAATGTTCTGATACTTCTAGGCTGATTTGCAATGTAGTGTCACATACAAAAACAAAGCAAAAAACCTTTAAAATCGTCACAAATCTTCTAACCAAACTAACATAAAATAAGAGCTCAGTGGGGTGTTAATTATTTGTCGAGGCGTTTCTTTTGCACTGATACATCTCTTTCGTATAATTGATACCCATTTGATACCCCATTTTCCAACACTCGTTAAAAGTTGCAAAGATGTCAAGAAACCACAAATGGAAATAAAAGAGTTCTTCCGTGAAATATGTCCGGAACAAGCCGAGGTGGACTCAAAAAATCTGGCCGATTGAGTGAGAGTCGGATTCGCGAACCAAGGGTTCCGAAGAAAGAAAGAAAGAAAGAAAGAAAATTTATTTATTTCTCACACACAGTGACACTATTTCTCACACGAAGTTGCGGTATCACACGATAGTTACATTACATTATCACAGGATTAAATTATAGTACTCCAATATTTTTAACAGCATTCATAATTTTGTTCTCCTTAGTGGCAATTTCTCCATAGTCGGTTAGAGCATAACCAGGTATTAATACCACTAATAAGTGGTTGATTTTTGACAAATCTGTCAAGAATTTTATATGGAGATGACGTATAATTGATCAATCTTTCCCTGATTAAGATTTAACCGACTATTTTGAAATTAGACAAAATGTGCTGTACTTTCATTATGTCTCAATGATTTTCACTGATTATTGTAAACCAGCTTATTGTGACCACATTCTTTGCAATAAATGATTTTGATTTGATTTGATTTGATTTGATTTGATTAGACCTTGGTATTTTTATGAAAAACAAAGTAATTTTGTGGTTGGTTACATGGCTGTAACTGCAAATGGTTTTAAAAGAACCCTTTAGCGGTACGGAACCCTATTCTATTCTATTCTATTCTCTGTGGGGGTGTCAGTACCTGCACCTGGCTCTCTCGAGTGGAACCTTTGTGCATATCCCCAAGGTCTAAACTGCCTTCCTAAGCTTGGACCATTGCCCACCACGCTGGTCCACTGCGGATTGGTGGGTTCACATATCTAGATATGCTAAATCTAGATATGCAGGTTTCCTCACGATGTTTTCCTTCACCGTAAGAGCGATGGTATACATTGTACTTAAATTCAGAAAAGAACTCATTGGTACATGTCAGCGCCGGGATTCGAACCCGCATCTCTGGCGTGAGAAGCGGGCGCTTACCCGACTGAGCTACCACCGCTCCAAGGAGCGGTGGGTACGGAACCCTAAAAGAAGTAATAAATAAGAAAAGTTTTCATGTGTCGGGGGGCTGGCTACTTGGCACCACTCCATAAGGTCGAAGGATATCCGGTGTATCGGGATGGCTATTTTATAATTTGGTCAATGGATAAAACCTCAGAAGAAGTATTTACTTGCTTGGTGTAGGAAACGACCTTTCCCTAATGATATTTCAGCTACAGAGTTATTCATGCACCATCATTATACAGGGTTTTGTAAAAGTGGATATTATCCTAATCCTAACTATCCTAACTAATATTATAAATGCGAAAGTAACTGTGTCTGTCTGTCTGTCTGTCTGTCTGTCTGTCTGTTACTCTTTTACGCCAAAACTACTGAACGGATTTGAATGAAATTTGGTATACATATGGTATAGACCCTGGGAAAGAACATAGGCTACTTTTTATCCCGGAATTCCCACGGGAAAACTTTTTAAGGCGAAACGAAGCTCGCGGGAACAGCTAGTACTCTATGAAAGTGAAAGTGTTACAGTGCCACAAACTTATCTGTTCCGGTGAGAGCTCACGTAAATCTCTATTATTTCTTCATTCTTTAAGATGTTAAGTTTTCCCGTAATGGTAATTTAACTTTGCGGTTTTAACAAACCGATCTAATCTATATCAATATATAATTTCTTAGTAAATAATGAGATATGGACCAATTTAGTTAACTGTCACCGGAACAGATAAGTTTGTCGCACTATAATAGAAAGCAGACTGGTCTACAAAGACACACTAATCTCGTTTCTTAAAACCTTGGACTATGACTCCACTGAATCTTTATTTGTAATAGTTGTCTGAGTGAGAAGATAGTAAATTTGATGATTTGTTAAGTATAGCATAGATATTATTTGTTTTTAACTTAAATATTTCATGTTATATTGCACTTTTTTGTAATATTATTATATACCTAGCACTTTATATCATTAAAATAGTAATGTGATCCCGAGAGGAGGGACGGGGTCTCTGTAATACAGGTCTCGACTTAGCACAGGACCCCGGCGCTAAGTTTTCTTTGTAAAATGTTTTAATGAATAAAGATTTTTAATTTTAATTTAATTTAATAACATTTGTAAATAGGTATATTTTAATTAACCTAGATGTATAAGTTACCTGGAAGAGATCGCTATTAGTGTTAAAGCCGTCTTAAGTGAGATTTGCACTGTATAAAATCATTGTTATTTTGTGTAAGTATTCTATTCTATTCTATATACAACCACCAGCTTGCTTAACTTACCAACATAAAACGGCAATTTTTGAATGCAACTCTGGGATTTAAAAGTCGGTGAGAGTCCATTAACGGTTTAAAGCTGAATGACCACAGCTGCTGTCGTGCTGTTCATATATTTAACAAGCAAAGTCAATTAAAATGGACACCACAGCTTTAAATCGAATATATTCATTCATTTTGTTGCCTAGAAAGTAGGGTTTTTAGTTTGAAATGATGGAATCCTGTTTGTACCTACCTAACTAATATTGCTCTATACTATTTCTGCATCGTTATGTCTTCGAAATACCTAGCGAAAAACGCCGAATTCACAGACCGAACGGTCAGTTTATAAGAGGCTTGCAAGTCATCGTGATACTCGAAGTTCAACTGTTTTGTGTTAGACAGAAAGTCAAAACAGCCAAAACAGATATTTTAAATAATATCACGCTAACGCTTGTAAGCCTCTTGTGAAATTAAACTTGTAGTTTTTACTGAGAATTGAGCCGTAATCGTCCTAATACTCTCTATGTCTTCGGATTTCCTCGTCCAGCCACTACGTCTCGCCTGCCTGCTTTATATTTAGTTAAATTTGAAACTTAATATTTTGTACGAAAATAATACCTAACTATACCTATTGCGTTGTATCTGTCGCAGGCAACTGGTTTAATCTCCTGTTTGATTGAACCACTAGCCCGTTCATTGGATGGCGCTGTTCAGTTGTATGACTAGGCCGAACGTTGATTGTACAAGCGTCACAAAACGTCCAACTAGTTAGCTGACTTAAAATCAGTCAGGTGGTGAATAAAACAAATATGGCGTCTAACAGCTAACAGCTGACTCTAAAATCACCTATATTGTTAGTTTTTTGCAAATAAATTAGCTTTAAAGTGCGTTATTTGTGTTAAAATAGTGTGACAACATGGATTTACCTATTATTACGCCGCGGGCGGATAGTTTCAAAGAAAAAAAGTGGCGAAACTGGATAATTATGAACAACAATATGAAGGTACGTTTATTGTTATTGTTTAGTTAATTTGTTAGATAAGAGCTTTGTAACAAAGTCTTTTTGTTGACTCTTGTCTGGTGATGTTCACCCTAACCAGACATTACAAAGTTGCTATACTATATCCCATTCAACGACTTCGCTGAATGACGTTCAGTCAAGACGTCGAACGTTACAATCAACGACTTGACGAGTTGTCGTTTAGTCATACAACTGAATAGCGCCATCCAATGAACGGGCTAGTGGTTCAATCAAACAGAAGATTAAACCAGTTGCCTGCGACATATCCACTGTATTGTAAATTGTTATTTGTGTAATTAGTTTTAAAGTAGTATTCTATTCTATTTTATTCTATTCTAACTGTCCCGAATTCGCATAGCGGTCTTATTCTCTCAATATAAAGCTTGGTTAATCATGATTAGTGATAGTTCTCTTCATTAATCAAGATTTACGAAACTCTACCCGCATTTTTTCAGAGATATACCTACGAAGCAGTGAATTAGCTCGGTTAGAAGATTTGTGACTTCATTCATTGGTACAATGGTTGACCTTAAAACGGTTTGACAGTAAACAAAATGTGGTCAGTTTTTTTTTCTTTTTGTTGTATATCTACGTGGCACACCATCTATGCATATCGTTAATCTAAAATTTCTATAATGCAATTTATTTAACACATCCATAAAAATACATACAGAAAACAATTCATCGCCTATACTTCATTCTGCGATATACAAGGTGTTGCAAAAAGGGTATATTAAGCCGAAACCTACATGTGCAGCATGTCATATCTAAGCCCGAAACTGAAATCAGAATTTCAAAATTCGCGAAAAAAAAAAATTTTTTTCATAGAAACTTTGTTAGTCACTTGACTTTTACTATGGAGAAAAAAAATTTTTTTTCGCGAATTTCCAAATTCTGATTTCAGTTTCAGGCTTAGATATACCATGCTGCACATGTAGGTTTCGGCTTAGTATACCAATTTTGCAACACCCTGTATATATATAGGTACGTGTGAAATACCTGTATACAATCCGCATTTTTTCGGGGTTAAATATTTAATACCTCAATCGTTACTTTACGGGGTTACAAATACATTTTATTATTTGATACCGAATGAAGTGATATCGAAAAAGCGGTGATTTCCCAGCGGGCGCGCCACACGGCGCTGTTATGTCAATATAATATGTTTCCGATTGTATTTCCTTTTAGGTAACGAATACTTTTACGTGATGTGGCTTCTATTCCATATTCTTTTTCATGCTGAGATAGAATCTTACAGAATCTGGATAACTGCATTGCTGTTTTGGAATTCAAATGCATAGATTATCTATTTTGTTTGTTGGATTTTGCCTGTGCGTACTCAATACTGTTCTAAAAACAAATGAATGCAAGTTTCTTGGCTAATAAAAATCTAATTTAATATTATCTATGACTGGTCAAAAAGGCACTATTCATCAAATATTTTATGTACAACCTGAATTTTTTAACAATTTTATCTTTCACCTGTAACTCTTACAATAAAATTAATCTATTACTAATGGATACTTGTCTCTTTTGCCGACTGTACCTAATACCGCCACGGGCCAGCGCCGCTGATGCAAACAGGATTAGACTCAATCAAATAGAGCCGAAATTACATTTTTCTTTCGAATGCGGGTTTTAATCAAGCAGGCAATTGTTTCTCTAATCCACCCCCCCCCCTCTCCCTCTTCCTCTCTCTCTCTCTCTCTCTATTTCACAAATGTAATCGAATTTAACTAGAGCCGGGTGTACGGGTGAAGGCTAGATTGATTGATTTCGTCACCGGATATAATTTAAAATTCCGATTCGATGGTTTTGTTTGTGTTAGATGATATCAGAGCTATGATATACGAGGGCGGGTCAATAAGTCCGTGACTTTTATAATTTCCCGCCACTTAACTGAAAGAACAACACTGCTCCTGTCAACAAGCATCTGTCAGTAGACATCTGTCAAAATTTGCACAAGTTACGTCACTTGGTTTGTGTTTTACACCCGTTCTTAGCAACAACCGCGTGATTTAAAAACATAATGGAAAAAACTGAATTTCGTGTGCTCACTAAGCATGATTTTTTTACGGAAAAAAACCATCACTGAAACCAAGGCTAAGCTTGATAAAGATTATGGGGACTCTGCACCATCAATATCTATGGTTAAAAGTGGTTTACTGAATTCCGTTGTGGCCGTACAAGTACGGAAGATGCCGGACGTCCATGGCACCCAGTTGAGGTCTCTACACCTGAAATGATTGAAAAAATTCACGACATGGTGTTGGCCGATCGGAGATTGAAAGTGAAAGGGATAGTGGAAGCCACAGGGATATTACGTGGCTCACTGGTTTCAATTTTGAATGATCACTTGGGTATGAAAAAGCTTTCCGCAAGATGGCTGCCGCGTTTGCTCACAAACGCAATCGAATGACAACTTCGCAGAGGAGTGTTTGGCGTTGTTAAACCGAAATTCGGACGAGTTTTTGCGCCGTTTTGTATCCGTGGATGAAACGTGGATCCACCACAACACACCAGAGACCAAAAATCAGTCTAAACGGTGGGTTTCTCGGGGTGAATCGGCGCCAAAGAAGGCCAAGGTGGGTATTTTGATGACCTCGAGAAACCTCATTTTTTGGAAGGGATAAAAAAATTGCAGAAACTTTGCACAAAGTGTATAGAGCTCAAAGGAGACTACGTTGAAAAATAAATAAAAAAAATATCCAAAAACCAGTATTTTGTTCAAAAAGTCACGGACTTATTGACCCGCCCTCGTAGTATGAGTGATTGAGTATTTATGTGTCACGGGACTCACGGGTATCTTAGTATGTATTTTTTTTGGCTTTCAGAACAATAATAATAAAATTCTGGTATTTAAAAGATCCCGACGAATTGAGAACCTCCTCCTTTTTTTGAAGTCGGTTAAAAAGACAGTTAAATTAAAATTAAATCAAATTGCAGTAGAAAGCTCAATTCCAGTGAACACCAACTAATTAAACAGTCGTCAGACCGGCTGGACCGACGACCTTAGACAAGCAGACGGTAGTGGCTAGATGAGGAAGGACCAGGGTAAAGGATTGTAGGTTGTAGGGCTCCTTGGGAGAGTCCTATTTCGAGTAGTGGATAGTTATGAGCTACTGATGATAAGAAAACAAATACCTAATTATGTAGAATATTTTATAAATCAATACATGCGTGTGTCCAGACTGTCCAGCAGTGGCCCAATGTTGGAGATGATTATGAATTAGGCATCATAGCATTGTTCAAAAGATTTGTTTTTAATAACAAATATTAAGGTTAAAACTGTAAATTTTCGCACAAGCACGCAGTTAACCCTTGTCAGAATTTCAAGCTGTTTGTTTAACCCGTACGTACATGGTACAATTTACACCCGGTTTTTATACATTTTTTGCTTCCTCTTTTTCCTCTTATTTAGCGCATTCATTTTGGTTTCGTACAAAGCCCCTTTTATAATACTTACCAGTGCTTTCCTGAAATTGCGACAGGGGTGGAACAGAGAGGTTACTTTAGTTTACAGGAAAACGAATGAACGAGAGCTTTCAATCGTTTTCAATGATACGGATTAGCGTCCAACAACGATAACTTGGTAACGGAGTCAAGTGTCAACACTAAAAAAAGTTTATCATGGCGACTAAACTCGCGGGCAATGAAGAAGTTCCACCTACCATTGCCGTTCCATGACACTGGAACTTTTTCAATACTCGTCGTGAGTATTCTTAGTAATTTTTGACACTTACATTGTGTGTTAAAATAAAATAAAATTGGATTAAATTGAATAACGGACTTAAATTAGTTAAACGGATACTACTTAAAGGACTTATAATCATAATAGATACATATTAAGTGGAAAAATGGAAGAAAATAAACATACATAATTTTATTACATAAAAAACCATCCGTAGCAACGATAGCATTCTCTGACTCTAGAGTCACGGATCGCATAACAGCCTTCCTACACTATATTTTACGTAACGTAGACTAACCCCCGTTCTAGGGCCCACAGGAGCAAAAGTTTCCTTCCCCACGCTCGGACCCGCGACATATTTGTCACTTGTCCAACTTGGATAGTGTTCTTGTGAGTCTCAGTGTTGCTAGTTTTAAGCGACATTGTGCTATTCAAGTGCTTTCTGACTTTAAAAATTAAATGTTGTGTAAACTTTCATCGGCATCCCAAGATATTATTATGTGAGTAAGGAGTAACGAAATAATATAAAAGTTATTGTAATTCTGTGTAAATGAATGGAATATAGGACTGTTGAATATACTTGTTACTGAAAAAGGTATTTGTCCACTAAGAATTTATTTAAGCTGATACATAATAATTTGTCCACTTATAAAAAAATACTGATTAGTTTTATTTTGAACATAATCGCATAAAATATAATGTTTTTAAGACTGCCGCGTTATTCCAGCAAAGTCTTCCCTCTAGTTCCCACTAAGGGCGACCACACGCCGGAAGCGGAACTCGCTAGGTGTATACTGTATAAGGCCTCCCGTACGCTATGTGGAGCCTGTGTATTTCAGCGTGTAAGGCTGTTTCTTCCGTGTATAATGTCTTAATGGTTGTCTTTATTGTAATCGTATGTAGGTTTTCATTTATTTCATAGGTAAAATTATGGCATGCAATTAAGTCAGCGTAACTTATAGGGGTGAATTTCCCGCGGCCAAAAATTGCGTGGCATCAATGAAATCGGTACTAAAAAACCAATTTATAATTTTCTAATATTTTTTTCCGGTTAAGTGAAATAGTTATCTATGTGTAGCACTAAATATTTTATTAATACGATTAATGGATATTTTTAAAAAAAATATTAAACCCCCAAATCTTTCATTGCCGTGTCTGTCCCCATGTTACCACGTTTTGTATTATTCTTCATTGATGAAAAAATATTGAGTATTGATAGTTAAACTTAGTTTCATTTGATACATTAATAGTTAAAGTATTGTCACGGAATACATTTATTGAAATATATAAAGAATATAACGAACGGTAAGTGAAAATTCATGTGTCCCAGAACTTCTGTTCATTGCCGTGTCCTAAACATGATCAAGGCTATTGTTTTACCTATGAACTTGGGTGCCCCCCTCAGTGCGCTAATCGTTTCTTACAAGTGTCGCCTAACTGCTCGACATGGAAGGAGGTACATCGGTGCCCGCGTTTTTGCGCTATAGTGAAAATCAGTAAAAATTTTGGGGACTGGACATTTTTTCTTTCATTGCCGTGGATAGATATAACTTCTATAAAATTAAGTTTGTCTTCTAGAGTAAGCATTCAAAAGAAAGCTTTTTGAAAATATTTACCTTATAAAGTGTTTATTTCTTCGAATAGTTAATACTTTTTTAGTTATTTATATATAATGCCTTGTTTTTCATCGCCATGCTTTCATTTCCGTGGCTTCCGTGGCCAATATTTGCTATGGCAATGAAAAAAAAGCCACGGCAATGAAAAAAATTTCATTGCCATGTCTTGTAAAATAATTTGTATTAATTGCCGTGGTTATGTTATTCATTTCCGTGGCCAGGTTATTCATTTCCGTGACTTATGTTTTCATCGCCGTGGTATGTATGATTAGGCAAAGTAACATATCTTTTACCTGTAATACAGGTAATACCGATCACTGACATTACCTACAGAACTAGTCAAATTACCTCTTTCTGCAGTGCGTTAAAACGGGTGCGTATCGCGATGTATAAAAACGAAATATATAAAATTACATTAATAATAACAATCACAACATAATTATAATGAACGTTATGTATAAAAAAGACCGGCGGTAGCTCAGTCGGGTAAGCGCCCGCTTCCCACTCCAATAATGCGGGTGCGAATTCCGGCGCTGACATGTACCAATGTGTTCCTTTGAATTTAAATACAATGTATACCATCGCTCTTACGGTGAAGGAAAACATCGTGAAGAACCCTGCATATCTACCTATAGATTTAGCACATCAAGATAATATGTGAACCCACCAACTCGCTGTGGACCAGCGTGGTGGGAAATGGCCCAAGCTTAGAAAGGCAGCAGCTTAGACCTTGGGGATATGCACATTGCACAAAGGTACATTCGAGAGAGCCAGGTGCAGGTACTTACACCTCCCACAGATAGTAGAATAGAATATAATAGAACATACATCTCTGCAGGAACTCATCTGGATGCTAAGTGGCCTTAATGCTGCTTGCAACGTGTAGGCCTCCGTATGAACTTGGGCAAGATAAAAGTCATGTAGAATGTTCACATAAAACCGGAGCCGGTGATCGTTCGTGAGACAACTATCGAAGTTGTGCAATAATATGACTACCTGAGGCAGACTATTCGGCTAGGCAGAAGCAACTTCGACAAGGAGGCTGAAAGGCGCATCCAACAGTCTTCAACCATTGCGCCCTGCCAGTTATGACATATGGTGCAGAGGGTTTTACCTTTTTTGGCCTAAGATTTATTTGCCTAATCTCTTATTGCATAGTAACGTTTGGTCAAAGTCTCGTTTCGCCGAAAATTGTATGGCATAAGTCTCGTTTAGTAAAAAGTTATTTCGCATAATCTTATTTAGCCTAATAACGGTATGGTCAAATCTCAAATAGCCTAACAATACTATGGCATAGCTTATAAAAACTACTAATATTCATTTGGCTTTAACTTTGACGAATCGTCTCCCTATATAGCGCAAACTGGTGCCTTGCATTAGGTATTTAATTTTCCGCTATGTGGGTAACGCTTTGCTGCGCTCCGCTTTGCTTTCGGCGAACATGTGCACCTAACATACTCCTCCTCGCTTTGCTCGTCGTAGTACCTACCTTTAGGTTTCAATCCCATGGGGTTTAATGGCGATTGTAATAATTATAATGGTCATTCACTTTCGATATTTTGATCATTCAATATCGTGATTTTCGGGATGTAGGAGAAAAATACCACAATTTGTACATTTAAAACATACTGAATATAGTATTTATTAAGATAATATTAGGAGAAACAAGATTATACCAATAAGAACAATTTGAGCAAACGAGACTTAGATGTTTCAAGTTTGTGCCAAAAGAGTTTTAGACGAAACTTGTCTTATGCCACATAAGTCTTGGCAAAGTGATGATTCTACCAAAAAAGTTTAGACCTTACGAGTTATGCGAAATGAGTTTAGGATAATAAAGATTAGGCGAGACGAGGGGAACCCGGTGCAGAGACCTGGACACTGACGGTGAGACTGGTCCACCGATTTAAAGTCACTCAGCGTGCTATGGAGAGAGCTATGCTTGGGGTTTCTCTAATGGATGGTATCAGAAAAGAAGTTATACGTCAGAGGACTAAGGTTACCAACATAGCTGTCAAAATATGCAAGTATAGGCAGGTAGCCGGTAGTGGCTGGATTCGGAAGACCGAGGACCGAGTGTTGTGGCGCTCCTTGGGAGAGGCCTATGCCCAGCATTGGATGATTATAGGCTGATGATGACAACATGTACATTTCATATTATTATACCAATTAAAATATACTATGATTTAGCATTAAGTTCATAAAAAATTCTATCATATCACATAATGTGTGTTAAATTACACAACACCATCAAAACCTTTAGCACCACAGCCTAAAGATAGGTGCGATAACGAGAAAAGCGAGGAGGAGCGGTTAAGTGCACATGTTCAGCAAAAGCGAAGCAGGGCTACATGGGGAGACGCTCTATGTTTAGGTTTTGGTGCAAGGAGTTTTGACTGCGTTATTATTATTGGCGCTATGTAGGGAGACGCTTAGCTGACCAATTTGTGCACCTAACCGCACACGCCTATGTTTATATGTTGGTGCTAGGTGCTTTGCCGGTGTTGTGTAATTCAGCATAGAGAATATATGTCATTTTAGAGTATATTTTATGAATTTTATTTAAAATGAACAGTATACATATTGGGTATTATACCTTATAAAAATATAGATGTTATAGGTAAGGTTTATTATATGTTGTGAACGTTATTAGTGTGAAATGAAACATTTTGTTTTATACTTCGCAATACGGACCCCACAATGCAGTAGCAAAAAGTAAATTCTCTAAGTATAGAGAATTCCATACTATATTCTTATTTTTTTATACATACTGTCGTTCTTTCTTTCGTTCCAATATCTATCCAAATATTTCTGCCATACATGCCTGTCTAAGTTTGCGTTTCCCTCACAGTCTTTTTTAAAAATTGCAGTGGATTGATTCTTTCATTTCCATTTTATACAGTTCTTTCATTGCCGTGGAAGTTTGTTTCATTGCCGTGGGCCTTTGTTTCATTGCCGTGGACGCTTGTTTCATTGCCGTGAACGCATGTTTCATCGCCGTGGCACGAAATTTTTAATCATCTGTATCTCGTTAAGTTTTTAACTTATCTGCTACTGATAACATTAAAAGGCCAAGATGTTCACGGATTTATCTATTTATTATAATATTTATTAATTGCAAGTTTACAAGTAATGGTGAATACTAAGTAAGTACAAAACGATCACAGAGTATGTATATCCAGATAATGAAGTTGACAGTTCATAGTATTATTCTGTGTTGGCTGCGTTCACCTCAACACCCTCTCCTGAACGCAGACCCATTGTGCTGAGGTGCCGGTCATGCTTGAGTCTTTGTAGGCCCTTCGTGAGTGCATCTGCAACCATGTCCTCTGAGCATTGATATTTGAGGCTTATTTGTTTAGCTTCAATTTTCTCCCTTATGAAGTGGTATCGCACGTCTATATGCTTGCTGCGTGCGTGGTATACGTCATGACCTGCAATACTAAGAGCACTTTGATTATCACAGTACACATCAAATGAATCATTGGATAGAGAAGGCCAAAAATCCTCCTGCAACTGCTTAAGCCACATAGCCTCTTGAATAGCTGAAGATAGGGCCATATATTCGGCTTCTGTACTTGATAATGCAACTGTGGGTTGCCTTTTAGAACTCCAGCTTATTGCTGCACCCTGAAATAGAAATATATATCCTGTGCAGGATCTTCTATCATCAGTGTTGCTGGCCCAGTCTGCATCGCAATATCCAACAATATTACCAGCGTCACATTTGAAGACAAGTTGTAAGTCCTTTGTTCCTTTCAGATACCTGAAGACTCTTTTCAAAGCTGCCCAATGCTGAGCTGTTGGTTGGTTATTAAATTTACTTAAAGTGTTTACTATATATGTTATGTCAGGACGTGTTCCTTGTGACAGATACAGTAAGCAGCCAATTGCCTCTTGATAGGGAATATTCCTTAAAATTTCCTCTTCGCTTTCAGCTTTCTTCAAGTTGACACTAGGGTCACATGGTGTTGATACTGCATTACAATCTGACATAACAAATCTTTCAAGTATTTTCTCTATATAAATTGTCTGGCTGACATGAATTTCATCACCACATTGCTTGATTTTGTATCCCATACATTGTTTCACTTCACCCATGTCTTTCATCAGAAATTTTTCTTTCAGTTTCAACTTGACCACTGATGCGGTTTCTTCATCATTAAAGAAATACATTAGGTCGTCGACATATACAGTGATGAACAGGATATTCTTATCATTTACTATTCTGTAGTAAATACACGGATCTACCTTGGACCGTGTCAGACCAATCTGGAGGAGTGCTTTATTGAGCTTCTTGTTCCACTGCCTGCTAGCTTGCTTAAGGCCATACAGAGATTTGTTCAGCTTACACACCATATGTCCTTCTTCGTAGTTGGGTGGCTGACACATGAATATTTCCTCTTCTACATCTCCCTGTAAGAAGGCTGTTACAGTGTCCATTTGATGTATTCGCAAATTGTATTTAGCAGCCACTCCAAGTAAATATCTTACTGAGCTATATCGGACAACAGGAGCGTAAACTTCATGATAGTCGACTCCTTTGGTCTGTCTGAATCCTTTTATCACCAGTCTTGCTTTGTATCGTTGAATGTTACCATTTTCATCCCTTTTTGTCTTGAAAACCCACTTGCAGGGGATTACTTTTTTACCTTCAGGTAGTTCTACTAAGTTCCAAGTATTGTTTTGTAACAGAGCTTGATATTCTTCATTCATAGTGGATCGCTGTCAAGATAGCTCATGGTGGACTCACTGTTCATGCATATGTATGATCTGGGCTGGTAGAACTCGTTTCTCCTGCTAGGTCTTTGTTTGTTTTCAGGGCTGGTGTCTACATCACTTCCACTGGGAACATAAGTCTCATCATTTGGATCAGAGTTTGTATCTTCCTCGTGAGTACTTTCATACAATAATTCAGAGTGTGTGCTTGAAGTGGTTTCATTATAACTTTCATTTTCATTATTTTCAGGTGCTGTTTCAGTCTGTGACAAAGGTAGGTATACTTTATTCTGTTCATTTAAAATGTTTTCCTTTTCTCTTGATTTATCTTCTAACTGTGTTCTATTTTCAACAACTTCTTGTACTTTTACTTCCGATTCTAAAGTATTTTTCTTTTCTTTTTCAGGTGCTGATGAAGACTTTTCATTCACCGTGTTATTTTCAGAAGCAAATGACTGCACTGTGTTTCTCTTTGCTGTGCCTTCCAAGAATATTACATCTCTACTCATGTATACTCGTCTGCTCTGAGGGTCTATAAATCTGTAGCCCTTAGTACAAGCACTGTACCCGACAAATATTAATTTATGTGACTTGGCATCTAATTTTCTTCTTTGTTCTTTTGGTATGTGCACCATAGCTTCACATCCAAAAACTCTCAGGTGACTTAGATCCGGCGCTGTTCCAGTCCACATCTCTTCTGGAGTGATGAAGGAGAGAGCTCGTGTTGGGGAGCGGTTGACAATATATGCAGCTGTGCCCACCGCTTCAGCCCAATAGCCCATCTGTAACATGGCATTAAATAACATACATTTAGCACGTTCTATCAAAGTTCTATTCATTCTTTCACTGAGTCCATTTTGTTCTGGAGTATATGGATTGCTTGTTTGGTGTAGAATACCACAATTCTTTAAATAATTACTGAAATGTTGGTTGATATATTCCTTGCCATTGTCACTTCTTAATGTTTTAATTTTACAGTTCAGTTCATTTTCTACTCTGTTTTTGTACTCTTTAAATTTCTCAAATACTTCTGATTTAGACTTTATAAAGTAAACAAATACTTTTCTGGAGTAATCGTCTATGAAAGTCACAAAATACCTTGCTCCTCCAATTGAAGTTTGTTGCATCGGACCACATACATCTGTATGGATGAGCTCTAGCAATGATGTTGCACGGGAGCTCGCTCTTTGGCTATCACTGGGGAAAGGTAGCCTTGATTGTTTCCCTTCAATACATGAAATGCAGACAGAACTTTCTTTCTCTTCAGACAGTTTTACACCAGTAGCACAGTTTGTTATTTTATTTAAGTCTGTAAAATTCAGATGGCCCATTCTCAAGTGCCATAAATAGGTATTATTATTATCTGTTGTTGCTGCCATAGCATGAGCTGTTTTTGTATGTAGAATGTAAGTATCATTTATCTGACTAGCCATTGCTACTTTTTCTCCATTTTTATTGAATATCTGACAGCCATGCTCATCAAACTGCACCTTACATCCACTCTTTATTATCTTGCTGATTGATAACAGGTTTGCTTTTAAATCAGGAACATATAGGACATTGCTCACCTGAATCATACTGGTACTGCCATTTATGGAAGGTACACATATTTCAACCTTGCCACAGCTTTCAACATGCAGCATCTTGTCATCAGCAATGCGGACATGCCGCACTGGTGGGACTGTCTCGTCTTGCAACCACTCCCGGTGCATCGTCATGTGCATGGCGGCGCCTGAGTCGAGATACCACTTTGCAGAGTCATTGGATGTTAAGGCTGAAAATGCAGCAACAAAACCATTACTTTTATTATTATCATGATTATCTTTCTTGTTTTTAAACCAGCAATTCTTTCCTAAGTGCCCATACTTGTTACAGTTGAAGCATCGGGGGCCCTTAGACTTAGACTGTTGTTGATGGCTATTTCTGAACAATTTTTTAGACGAGTTTGTGTAAAAAGCTGAAGTGGCACTGCTATCCTTTACTTCTTGAAGTAATTTAGTTTTAATTAAGTCTGCACTTATCTTTACACCGGAACTCTCCAATCCCATGATCATTGGCTTATATTCATCTGATAAGCCTGCAAGCATCAATGTGCCCAACCACTCATCATCAACGTGGAATTTTATGTTTCTTAGTTTGTGGGCTGCTGACATGATCTTGCTTATATAATCTTCAACACCGTTACTTGTTTCCAGACTTGTATTAATTAAATCTCTGAGTAAATTTACTTTTCTTGATAGACCAGAATCCTCGAAGGCCTTTTTTAAATTTTCCCATACCTGTCTCGCGGTCGTGGCTTCTTCTATGTGGATATATAAAGACGGATCCACCAGTAGAATGATCTTAGTTTTGGCTTTTGAGTCCTTCTTCGCATCTTTAACAATGTCAGCCTCAATACATTCCAACAATTCTTCATGTTCCAAAAAAGTCTTCACACTAAAACTCCATGTGGCATAGTTATCCCGGCCTTTTAGCCTTTCGATGCCATTGTGGGCATTAGAACTCATCATGAAGCTGATAACATTAGAAGCTGAAAAATGAAAACCGGCGAAAAAAATCCTTTACGGTGGCCACGCGAGTTTCACTTTTAGGTTATTTTTTCAAAATATTGTTAATTTATTTATTTTTACTGAAAATAACACTAGGTACGGGTCGGCCCATAACCTGATAACATTAAAAGGCCAAGATGTTCACGGATTTATCTATTTATTATAATATTTATTAATTGCAAGTTTACAAGTAATGGTGAATACCATGGAAGTAATAATACAACAGGAATGCGCACTCACCAAAATGATGCAAACAAAAATAGACCTAACGAATTCACCTTAAGATTTATATTTGAAGTGAAAGAGGCCGCGAGCCGATAGAGAGGGTTACCACAGAGCCCTTCCTCTCTTTCTAACAATTGCCAGGATTTAGTTGTGTAAACTTTAGTAGATTTTGTACGAAGAGAGCTATGCAAAAAAATCTTAAATTAACTCATAGACTACTGTATACCATATCATTTTCAAAAACAAATTTATAATAAATCATTATAAACATGTAATTTTAATGAAATATTTGGTATTTGTATGAATAATAATTTCATAAAAAATATTGGTAGTTTTTCTAAATACTTTACGACAAGACCGAAGTTTTCAAGATGACGGATGACGTTTATACTGTTGTGAGAGATGTTATGGTTAGGGTGACCATTCATTCGTACTTTTGAATCACTTTCCATTAATTAGGACCTGTTTCATTCAACTTTGAGGAGCATATTGAAGGACAGATTTAATTTAATTCAATTTAATAAGGAACCTACTTTCCCCACGGAAAATAGAATAGAATAGTAAAACGTGTAAATAAAGAAGATCCAATAAATACATTGTATTATACTCATTATAAAAATGTGTCTTAATTGATTTCGCTCATCTTATTATTTACGTCAATCCTAACTCTCTAATAAAATTAAAACCAGTCCATCTTAAGCCGCATACAGACCGGCCCAACGAACGCCAACGAACGTTTTTCGTTGACCTTCGATGCTGCAATCTTCCCTGTATTATGTATGAATAATATCCATCGTTGGGATCACCGTTGGCGTTCGTTGGGCGTTTGTTGGCCCGGTGTGTACGCAGCTTTAGTAGAATTTGGTAAAAAGACAGATTGTTGTTGCTAGTTCAAACCTTGGGAATATCTAATTTATATGGAAAAAAACATATCAATATTACATTGCAGTTTGCGCTGCATCAACACATCTATACAAATTTTACCTTCACCCCATTTGTTTACTCAATTGTCATATCACCTAAATACATTCGTACCTACATTGCAATCGAATTATTCGAATAATAGGTGACTTTGAGACCATCGACACCTATTCGCGACATGATAGATTAGAAGTGATGTCTCATGAATTACCTAAAATTATGGTCACCAAAAATAGAAAGAGATGGAGGGCTCCGTGCTGACTATCTCTGTCGGCTCGTTTTTTCGGTGCAGTGCGCATTCCTGTTGTATTATTACTTCCATGGTGAATACTAAGTAAGTACAAAACGATCACAGAGTATGTATATCCAGATAATGAAGTTGACAGTTCATAGTATTATTCTGTGTTGGCTGCGTTCACCTCAACAGCTACCCATTTAGTAAGAACACTAACATTAACAAAAACTTTAATAAAAGCGTTTTTCTAATATAAAAAACCTTAAGATAAAAAAGTCCACGGAAATGAAGATTTTTTAGGACTTGTTGAAATCCACCCATAGAAAGTTTCACCTTCCCGCTATGAAAAGAGAAACAGTACATTAACTACTTATTATTAAAAAAAAATTAATTATAACGAACCACAAACAACACAATCACAAATTAAGAGTCCTACACAAAAGCGCAAAAAACTCACAAAGCAAAAATTTTTTTTTTAAAACACGCTCATAAAAATCCTGTGTGCACTTCACCGTTCCTTTGCCGAAAACTTTAAAAAAAGCAAAAGGGTATTTTATTTTCCCCGCGCACTGCTCATGTGTGGGCGTAATGGACAGTCGTTTAAAAAATAGCCTCCATTTATGTAACTGGCAGTTTCGGAGAATCGTCAGCGACCATTGATGTGTTTACTTAAAAAAAATAAAAAATGCACTGCCTGTATATTGGTATCGATCACGAAGCATAGACTACCTTCTACCATACTAGTTATTATTCTGTGCTTCTACGAGTATCTACACTCTCACTCGGACACTGAGAGGTTTTCATACAACCGTAAGTTTATTTTTAATGACTAACCAATAAAGAAAATTACTACTGTCACATCGTATGAAAACGTTATGAACGCCATCCATGATTTAGTTATTTTTTACCTATATTAATGAGCTGTCAGAAAATTTCTTTGACTTCACTACTCTTTTAAAGATCTATCAGTTTTAAGCCTGGAGTTCAGGGAATAAACGCACCAGCGGTAATCTTTTAAAGGTGATGTGATGTGAGTGGATTACGGCACCGAAATTAAATAAAGTTGCAAAACTCTAGGGCCGAAAATACCGAGCAACTAAAGGCGTAAATAACATATAACCTCAAATATATTAAACAGCCATAATGGCGGCTTGGCGGGAAAATAAAAGATGGCGGATAAAAAAACGGGAAACAATTTTGCAGCAATTTTCCCCGGCTATTGAAGCTCAATTTGTTCGAAAGCAAAATAAATGCACCGGTATTTTTCAGCTATTTTTAGGGTTCCGTGGATTTGTAAACGATAGTGAAAGGGCGAAAATAAATCTATCTAACTTGGATAAAATCGAAAATGAGTTGATTATATTCAGAAATTTACGTTACCTTGTACAAGGGCTCGAGGTTTGCTACAACTATGGTATTTTTTTCCACCAGACAACACGATTTTTCAAAAATATTGATACATCAAGCAGAATGAAAAGGTTTTACACGAACCCTAAATAAACAGCTCCAGCTGAGTCCTGTTTTTACGATACCAAAGGAAATTGTTAGGTCTCATTTTGTTATTTATGTTCACTGCGAGTTCCCGCCACTTGAGGTTGTACAAAGAGCTGAAACTTGCCGTGTAACTGAACGGAATATTATGTTACATAGCGTATTTTTATACTCGATTTCATTGGAAAAGTAGTGATGAATAATGATTTATTTTATTGCACTGTTGGATTGACAAAGATAGCTCCTGCTGTAGGTTATCTAATGCACAGATTAAGATCTTATGTACCGAATGTAAGTGTTGAACCTTACATATGTATATCAGCTACAGAAATAAAGTTCCTAAATATAGCTTTTTATACGGTATTACGCAATGCTGATGCAGCTTAACTTTACTATATAGCTTCCACAATGTTATTGTATTTATGACGTTTCCTTATGTCTGGTAAGTAAAGTTGGTTTTCCTTTGCAGTCGTCAAAAATGTAAGGGATTTGAACTGTCTAAAAACCAATAATATAATGGACAGAGTATAAGCGTCATAAAAAGCTCCTAAAAAGTTTGTATAGGTAAGTAGGTAGGTACCTATCTATCATAGAAAAATAAAACTATCGAGAATATCGAGATGTCCAGCAAGAAAAGTTTGTAAGTTTTTTCACTCGCCGTCCAGACAGGATTCCATTCCAAACTTGAAAATTCAAAGGTTGAGGAACTTCTTCGCGCTTCAAACTTTTCACTTTTGCAACCGGCGATACACCGAAGCATTTTTCAAATTCCGAACTTTCCTCGCTGGCCAGTTGCTAAGAATTCAATATTCAAACTTGGAAGCCTCGCCGCGGCGGAATCGCATCGGAAAATGAGTGCAATATTTAGGAATCGAGTACTCGAGTACCATCGACTCGACGCATATAGTTAATATTTGAAAACGAAGCGAGATGCCGGCAACTTTTGAGTCAATAAAAGTTGCTTCAACGGAAATTGCTTTGCGATTGTTTTACTCTCTTTTTGCTGTTGCCTACCTATTGGAAATTTACTGTCTATTTTAGTTTTGTAAGTATTGTAAATATTGTATTTTTTATATTATTACAGTGTAAAATGAGACAGACTTGATTAATATATTCCTGGAACAGAGTTCTGAGAACTGTTGGTTATTGACTGTTGTCTATTAGTCAAACTCTAGTCAACTGTCTGAATTTCAATAAATTTTGACGTTGAGAAATAACAAAGCATTGTTAAAACAATCGTAAGAAAATATAACTTCGAGTACACATAGTTACTAGGAAATACCTGCGTAATTCTGAGTAGTCAATTCCATTTAAGTATGTTACCCTAAATTCCTTTGATACTGGAAAACGTTTATGTGTCAAAGGTCAAATGGGGACGATAGACCACTATACGTGACTAATTAGGAGCTCATTTACACTACAGCACCAACTTACAATGACGATTCCTAGAAAAACACATCAAAGAAGATGGCAGTCGCTTTAAACCGACAAAAGACGTGCAATTTGAATTCAAAAATGGAATGCTTGGATCCAATTTAAAATTTTCTTCGCGATGCAGAAATACTGGTAGGATTATACGGTTAGTTACCTTTGCCTGCAATTACTAGCTCGTTAAAAAAAGTCAAAGACGACGAGAAAAAAGGGCCAAGAATGAATCGTTAATTATTTTACTCTTGGGTTTAGTTCTATGTTTTTTTAGGTTTTTGAAAAGCCACTTTTTTATGTAGCCTGGTTAGTGTCCCACTGCTGGGCAAAGGCCTCCTTATAAATACCCACTATAAAAACTAAAAACAATAGCATATTTAGGTATGTTTTTTTATTAATTAATTACTTATGATGATGATGAAATGCCTAATTACTTCCCCAAAATCTTAGCGATTCCTTCTTCCCATCCGCCACGGAACCCAAAAACGGCATCTTACCTCCGCAAGTCGCTTTAAAATCCGGACAGCAGTCCCCAAGCTTCAGGCAGGCGTGGTCGCAGTAGCACGGCTTGTCAGTCAGGTCCTCAATGATGGCGTTCTGATGCGCCTTCTGCACCACGCAAGAGCTGTCTCTCCCGGGGCAGCAGAGGTTGGCGTCTCGGCAGTAGTTGGCCCCGCAATGACCCGCCAGGCACACCGCACTCGCGAAGCACAACCAATAACGAAGCATTTTCGGACTGGCCACTCACAAATTCCCACGAAAAAGTGACGGCTATTATTTTTTCTTTTTCTGCCGTAACTTTTTAATTTTTTCGTTCGAAAACGGTGTTTGTCATTCCTATTTGAACTTCCGCTTGGTCACGATCTGGAAACAAAAGAAAAACGCTTATAGATTTTTCCGAAGCAATTTTCCGAGTCTGATTGGACGGGATGGGAATTCGTTAATTACATCAAAAGATTGCAACTTCGTTTGAAAATGGAAATGCGTAATTATCTCGATCGGGCGACTCGTCCTTTGAGACGTAAAACGGTATCAGAAGAAAATGTAGAACTTAGAATAATAATATGTTAATGTAAATATGAAGGTAATTCAACAGCACGTAATCCTACATCAATAAAAAAATATGATTTCACTTTTTAGATGACCAAAAAGCAAAAAGTACAGATACTAATCTAAATGAGTGTACATTGCACAAAAGCATTGTTAATATAAGAGGGGTTCTCTAACGCTGACCGTAAATTGTTCCTTAAAAACTGCTCTGCCTTAAATTTACGCAAGGCGATCAGATTACTCCGTGGCAGACTGTACCTAGGTGTAAAATAATTGTCAGCAGAAGTTATCATTATCAGATAAGAACAAGACGACATCCCAACTTCTTGAGTCTCGACTTGGTTAAGGCTTTGTAACATTGTAACTCGCTCTTTCTATCTGGTTTCCCTTTCCGACCATTAATTCATAATTTCCGAAACTTTGCCAGTCTCGGCCGTTTGAATCAGAGAGTTCAGATATAGACTGGGGTAGACGCGGCTTACTAAGCAAATCCTAGCTTTAAGTGATCCCTCTACATCATGAAACACACACTAAAGTCTATTTTTTTCTCTCAGATACTAAAGAGGTAACTTGACAATTGAAGTATTACACTTACGAGCAATGAAACAGTTCCAGTGACAAAAGCACAATATAAATCCTGAACGGAAAATGCTATTAATGACACCGTCTGCAATATTGAAGTACTCGTAAGTACCTACATTTAACAGCGCATCTGAATATTAATTCGCCTCGTTAAAGGCTGATTTATCAATAGTCAGATAAAAGTTATCTGAGGAATAATTCTGATCCTGTCACATGTGAATGTTTCTAATAGACAATGGCATCAACAATTTTATTCCTCATATAGCATGATTTTTGATCTGAGGAATAAAATTGTTGCTGTTACATCTGAATATTTGTATTAGACAATGACAGGAACAATTTTATTATGCAGATAACACTTATCTGACCATTGAAAAATCAGCCCTAAAGCGTTTAAATTTTCGGCGCATAGACGGTGTCTTGTCTCATCACGACCCATTACGTCCCCACTGCTGGGGCACGGGTCTCCTTCCAATGAAGGAAGGGATTAGGCCTAGTCCACCACGCTGGCCAAGTGCGGGTTGGTGTCTTGTCTACCTCAGTTTATATTAGAAGTCTTGGGTTTAAATTTCAGCTTCAGAAAATACTGAATGTTGCGCGCTACAATGTTTTTAGTCGATTAAGTAAATAAGTTATTTAACTTGTGTATTTGTTGCTTGATGATGTTTATTATTTAAGACTTCCAAGGAAAAGTTTTGTTATACATTGTGAATTAAGTGCGATGGAAGTTTATCTTAAAAATATATTCTGGTACTTACTAACTCATTTCTACTTACGATGGACAAAAAATACCTTAGACTTCACGTAAAAAAAAACACTTTTAATATACAGTATTTTTACTATAAATTAATAGTATTTATTGGTACTAACCAGACTATTGAGTATGAAATACCCGAGTCCGCGTTGTTCTATGAACCAGACACATATTGTATAAAAGAGTTTTGTTAAATTTACCTGAGTTTTCCACCAACCAAGGGTTGGCTGGAAGAAATTGCTTTTTGGCAATAAGCCCGCCTTTGTGTACTAACTTCTTCTCAATTTGTATTTTGTCTCTGTATGTTATTTTTTTAAGTATGCAATAAAGTGTCTATAAATAAATAAATAATTGACAGATGAAGAAGCCCACTCTTTCTACAGGGTGTTGCAAAAGTACAATAAGCCTAAAAAGAGGGACCTCGGGGGTCGTAACCGTAATTCTTCGGTCGTAATTTTTTTCGCGAATCTTAAAAAGTCCTGAGTCGCGAGCACTGGATTCGATACTATTATCGAATCTACACGAAGGGTCACTTTTACCAAACGCTAATCGTATTTAAATCAAATTTTAAATACATTTTGTACTACCTAACTGACAGACGTATGACAGGCTACTAAATACGTTTAGCGTTTGGTGAAATTCCACCTAACATATGGAAAAAACAAATGTCACTTTTGGAACTAACTTTGCCTTACATTTTGACAGTGACAGTTGACGATACGCAACGTTAACGGAGGATCGAAACTTGTGCTCACGACTCAGGTATACATATTAAGTTGTTCAGTATTTCTTCCTGACTTATCCCTTTTCTATACAATATACAATTCTTCTTTTGCCACTTCCTGTGTGTGTGTGTTCCAAATGATTACATAAACTAGCCGTTTTTTCTTTATTTATAAATGGTGGTGTAGCGGACAATGCGCCGAAGCAGGCAGTCAGGAATCCGGATAGCTCCGTGCATTTCCGAGAGCTCACCGGACGACCGGGCGACCGGGCGACCCGCCGACCGGCATTCCGGAAATGTGACGGAAATTCAGACCTTGCCCGACACATTACATGCTGTTTGGTAGTACATACTAACTTGTGTACTAAAGTTGGCATCGTAACATGTTCTTAAAGATGTTTAAAGGCCTGCGTACTAGGTACGACTTTTTGTAGATTTGATATTTTTGTCGCAGAAATAATCCTAACTAATATTATGAAGCGTCCGTAGTCGAGCGGGCCTCAGTGATCGTAACTGATCGCTGAGGTTAAGCAACAACTGGCACGGTCAGCCATTGGATAGGTGACCAATTTCAAGTGGTGCTTTTCTGGACGCTTCCGTGCTTCGGACGGCACGTTAAGCCGTGGGTCCCGGTTGCTGCTTCGGCAGCAGTCGTTAAGCCTAGTCAGAGGCCTTCGGGCGGCTTGAAAACATCTGACAGTCGGATTGCCCACTTACCCGACAACTCTCTCAGCACAAGCTTGCTTGTGTTGGGGTCCACCAACCCGCACTTGGCCAGCGTGGTGGACTAGGCCTAAACCCTTCCTTCATTGGAAGGAGACCCGTGCCCCAGCAGTGGGGACGTAATGGGTCGTGATGAATATTATAAATGCGAAAGTAACTGTGTCTGTCTGTCTATCTGTTACTCTTTCACGCCAAAACTACTGAACGGATTATAACGAAATTTGGTAGGTATACATAATTATGGTCAAGATCCTGAGAAAGAAGGCTACTTTTATCCCGGAATTCCCACGGGAAAACTTTTTAAGGCGAAGCGAATCTCGCGGGAACAGCTGGTGTGACATATGAGTTTATAATGAAAATTATGTGAATAGCGCGACTAAAAATCTTGTTGCAAGGAGTCGCGAATTTGATTGTGTGTCCACCATTATTATCATCGTATATAGTCTATGGTATAGCGATAACTTTAACAATAAATTGAACAGTAAAACGTTCGCTTTATTCGCCCAACTGACCGGAACGAAATAAAAGTACAGTGAATGTCAAAATGAGTGCAACATTTGTAAAGGATATAATTAACACTTTTTACTTGTTTGTATTTTAATAACTCGGTATTAAAAAGGCTAATCAGATTTGTATAGTGCAATAACGTGTAGTGGTTAGTAACCCTGGCTAGTATGGCGAAGGTCCCGGGTTCGATCCCCGGCCAGCACAGATTTGTATGTGAGATGTCCCCAAATATTATACTAAAGACACAATTTTATTTAATTTTATTTAATTGAACCTTGCGATTTCAGATTGTCTAATAGAAATATTTCTACCAAATACGCATCGATTGAAATATTTTCTACCTAAACAAATAAAACTTTAATTAAATCTGCAGCAAACAATTCAGGCGCGAAATGGGGAGTGTTACCTGTCCTCCATTGTACGAACAAATTGTACTATTTGGGACGAATTAACCCGGCCCAGTGGGTCTTTAACTGTAATTGTCGTAGATATTTCGTCGTTTTATTTTATTTAAGCCGACATCTGCCTCAGAGCTTCTTTATTGGCACTTAGTTAAGTATTGGAAATTGGAATAGATGGCCTTCGAAATACGTTTCGAGTTAAGCTTTCGGGTTGAAGAAATTACGTTGCAAAGCTGAAGTAGTTTTTTTGTTTTGCGGCTTTTCTTTTCTTCTGAGCTAAATAATAGATGGCCTAGCTAGTTTGGCAATTAAGTGAAGACACTTATTTTGACCTAAACATAGTAAACATGCGGAAAGCAAATTGGTAACGTTAAGTTTGGGCGGACTTGTCCATAATTTTTAGCACCACTGTAAAAAACAAACACTACTAGTACTATTGCCCGTAATAATCCAATTCAGGGAATGAGCCTCCCCTAAGACGGTGCGTTATTGTCATACCTCATAATCACTTGGCTGGCAAATTCACTACACTAAAAAAATCTGTCTTCATATCTGCCCTGGCCGGGGACCGAACTAAGTACATTCGGCATAGCAGTCACTACAATCTACACCATACGTTAGCATAAATACCCTTTGAAATGAATGGTGGCGCCGCCGGCGGAGCTGGGGGACACTCTTTTATACGAGAATTGCCACACAATGGACACGCTTAATACAACGAAAACTTAGTTATGAAAGTGCACGAAAGGCGTGTCGTGAAGCGCTCCGAAGCTCCGAGAACAAAACTGAAGCGCTATAACGACGATCGAATGGCGTAGTGGTAAGAGGCCCTGACTGCTATGCCGAAGGTCCCGGGTTCGATTCCCGGCTGGGGCAGATATTTGTTTAAAGACAGAGATATTTGTACTCGGGTCTTGGGTGTTGATATTTATATTTATCTATCTATCTATGTATCTATCTATGTATTTGTGTAGATATATCAGCTGTCCGACACCCATAACACAGCGGAAGAGCGGTCATATCCTAATACAGGTTTTCAAAACTTAAAAGGATGTGGCCTTACATACTTGTAACAAATAACTTCTGTTTTGAATAAATGATTTGTATTTTGTATTTGTAAAACACAGGTTCTGTCTAGCTTGGGGTCAGATGGCCGTGTGTGAGATGTCCCCACATATTTATTTTTTTAATTGATATAACCCCACGACTCTGTAAATTTCTGTCTGAAAATTCTCATTCGTCGATTAAGAGAGTGACCCCCTGGGTCGAATTAAAACAATTCACCAACAGTCCCGTATGCTCGGAATCTTGTTTGAATGTAAGAAAACTTTTCAGCCCTCCTTTAACTTAGTTTAAACAGGCCTTGTGCGGATAATGTGAGCGTGAGACGGATGATACGGATATCCGGATAACGGATATTTTTACAATTTAACATCCGTAATCAAATACTATTCTGCTATAATAGTGTGGAAGAGTGAAAGCTAGCCCCTACAACACAGGGAATCCTAGTGTAGGGACTAGAGATAAGATGCAATTGTGTGTAACTTTACTTTAGCACCAAATAAACGATTTGTATTTGTATTTTGTTGCTGGATAATAACTAGTAACTATTACTTCAATATCGGAAGTTTTGAATTTGGACTAACATAATAATGTAAATGTTAAGTGGGAAGATATTAATAAGATTAACCGGGAGCAGCGTAGAAGTTCGACGGTTTTAAATTTCATCACGACCCATCAAGTCCCCACTGCTGGGGAACGGGTCTCCTTCCAATGAAGGAAGGGTTTAGGCCTAGTGCACCACGCTGGCCTAGTGCGGTTCGGTGCACCCCAACACAAGCAAGCTTGTGCTGAGAGAGTCTATTCTATTCTATTCAGAGAGGGGGGCGAAGCACCTGTACGTGGCTCTCTCGAGTTGAACCTTTGCACATATCCGCTTAAATTCAGCTCAGCCAGCCTAGCTCCCGAGTAAACTGGAGCAGCAAGCCTGGGTGTTGCAGTAGCTGAGCTGAGAGAGTTTTAAATAAGCTCTTGTAATTCACTTATCAAACATTCGAATTATCCGGTATTCGGTGAGAGCATTATTCCGGAGTTGTGTGTTCGCGGCGGATTTGCATATAATGTAAATTTTAACATGTCCCAGCAGGTTTCGAGCTTAATTGGAGAATTTCTTAATTAATAATTAAGTATTATTTTACGCTTACTAAAATGTGTCGAGTGTACCTCTATATAAAGGGATTTGCAGCATAACTTACTGTTGGCTCATAATTAAATTTTCTTAGGGGCTAATAATAGGGTAGTACCTACTATAATTTTCTTAATGAACCCTGAACTTGCCTACCTTATGTTTCAGGAATTTCTTTATGTATAAGAAAATACCTACATTATTCTTCTGTCTCGCTGTGTCTATCTCTTCTTTTGCTAATACGAAAATGTATTATCTTGGCGCGTTATCGTTGGGCAATTTTGGTGCCTTAAGGGACACGTAATATTTTCTGCCTGAAGTCAAAGCGATTTCATACTATGAAATCAAACGATGCGAAAGTGCAATCGGTATTAGTATTGTTATACATAGTTTCCATTAGAATAGATGATGTGGTAACCTCCACCAGTGGACCACTTTACCACCGTGACAAAAAAGAGAATGAATCAGCTTATAACTAAGTAGTTATTACACACTAGCTGTTCAAAGTTTTCCCGTGGGAATTCCGGGAGCCTATGTTCTTTCCCAGGGTCTAAACCGTATGTATACCAAATTTCATTCAAATCCGTTCAGTAGTTTTGAAGTGAAAGAGTAACAGACTGACAGACAGACAGACAGACACAGTTACTTTCGCATTTATAATATTAGTTAGGATTGATAGTCTTCCCCCGGTGACTGTCTTACCCCACCTTATTAAAATTTTTGTTAATTGCATAATCATTACATTATCCATACGAATAAATTATGTAGTGTTATCGTTAAGATGGGTTTATTAAAACCGCAAGAGCGAATTACTAAACACTATGGGAAAACTTATGCCAAGTTTCACCATAGTCTGTTAAATCATTAACACCCCTGTTACATTGACATTTCATCTCCATACAAAATTGTTGACAGATACATACGTCAAAAGTCAACAACTAATCCCTTGTTATGATCTAACAGAGTATGGTGAACCTGGGGCTTAGCCTCTAAAATTATGAAGAAATATTACTTAGACGTTTCCGTGAGCTCTCACGGAACAGATAAGTTTGTTGCACTGTACGTGGCCGGATTCAAGCATATTACTAACCAAAAAATTGATAAAGATTAAAATTAATAATTATTACAGATATTAATCCATAAAAATGTGTTCGTAACAATGTGTCCTTAGTCAGTTAATAAAGAGAAGTCAGTGTCTACCGAGCTGGTCTAAATCGGTAGCTCCATTCAGATGAGCTCGTATGAGTTGTTGAAGCACAATACATTAAAACATTACAACACAACAAACATTGCTCATACATCGGAGACTCGGAGACTTACAGGCAAATCATTATAATCAATAAATTCGAGCACTCGAGGTGGCTGATGATTATGAATTTTGCTGTTGTTTACATAATTATTATAACTGAATATTCACTGGCCTCTAACAAAACCTGAACAAAAACTCTACAGCTAAGAGCCCCAAAAGAGAAAAACACGCGAAAATATGTCCACAAAAAATAATATGAAAATTGTTATTGAAATACTTTCTTACTTACATTTCCCGCGCGGCTGTGTAAAGATTAGAACGATATCGCGTACGTAAGCCGCTTAAAATGAGATTTTTCCAGTATTTGTCCGAAGATTATGAGAATATTGAAATGAAATCTTACGCCGAAAGGTTTCGGTGAATACTTCGTACCGATGTTGTTTTTTAATGGGTTGCCTCGTAATTATTGTAGAGGAAACACAGTTCAAAGGGTTATTTATTTAAATTTCTATAGAACCGTACGGACCTAAGCATATGAGTTAAAGAGCAATTTTCTTATGTAAATATTGAAAGAAATTCTACTTTGCAAAGAACACGTGTACCTACACGATGATTTAAAATGAAACACATATTCTGTAGGTAGGATATTATGTATGACAGTGTGTGGAGGAGGAGAGATAGGTATTAAAGACCTACGGCCATTACGCGAAATCAAATCGAAGTGACATTTACGAAGTACTTATTAATAGGGTCAAATTCAATTCAATTTGAATCTGAAAATCGCAGTCAAAACTAAGAAATTAGAAGAAAAATCGAACAACAAAAAGTCGGTCGTGTGCGGATGCGGACACCCTAATAATAATAAGTTAATAACAATACCTAATATTAATAAGTTAATAAGTAACAATACGTTTTATCTTATTGTGAGCTCCACTACAAGTTATCAACAACAGAACGCCAAAGGTTGAGCGTTAACCCCGTCAGAATCAACATACAAAAGTAGCCGAATGTATTGTTTCAATTTTTAGGAGCCATTCAACTTTTGCCCCAATTTACGAGTGATAGCCACTGCCGGTCAAGTGTAGTGCTGATAAAAATATACTTAAATCATATAAATACCTACCCACTACCCACATATAGTCTAGATGTAGAGTTAAAGAACATTTTTAAAGATAGCCAAAGTTTCTCTGAAAGAGTTTGTTTATAGGGCTTAAAAAAATTAGCTTTAAATTTTATCAGTGAACGTGTACTCGTATCATCACCAGATCAATGTACCGATGTAGTAGAATATGGATATATCCAAATACAGGCCGTCAATAAATTTAGCAAAAATGACAACAAGCCTACCATCTTCAAAGCGATAGCAATAGCCAATTTTAGACAATAATAAAAGGCGCCACCCCGTAGGCATATATATATATATATATATAACCCAGTGTACACACACTGGAGTGATGGTAAATAAGCGCCGATAGTTGATTGATTATTAGATACCGTGTGTGACATCAACAGAAGCTTATACCCCATCCACACGCTCGGCGAACAATGGCAAACAGCAAACAGCAAACAGCAAACACTGACGTGTGGATGGGTGTTTGTCGTTGTTTGCCTGTTTGTGTTTGTGTTCGCCAGTGTTCGGCATCGGTGTCGGTTTTTCTTGCCAGATCAAAGGATGTTCGGCAAACAGTTTTCTACGTATCCACACGTCTGGCAGCGATCAGTATGCGCGCTGAACTTGGAGGAGGCGGACGTATCAACTTGCTACACTTTTTCGTTGATGCGTATTTTTTTTATGTATGTTCACCGATTACTCCGCCGTTTGTGAACCGATTTTGAAAATTCTTTTTTTTTTTGAATTGGGTTGAGCTCTCAGGTGGTCCCATTTTTTTTCAGAATTTTATCTCACCCCTAAGGGTGGGTAAAGGGGTAAAAACAGGGTATGAATTTCCATTTTGGACACATATTAACCGATTCTAATGAAATTAAAAACATAAATATAGTTCTTGTAACAAAAAAATATGATGGTGACCTTGAGCTGATCTGATGATGGAAACGGAAGGCAGTCAAGGGAACTCCTCAACAGTATATAGCAACTACCTCGTGTTTAGGCTTGAATGATTCGTATTGATTAGTAGGACTTTTTGGTATCATTTGCATCTTACTTTTGATTAAAAATTATTGCAAATAAACTAAAAACTATAAAATAAAATAATAATTAAAAAGAAGAAGTCAGTTTTTTTTTTAATTATTATTATCGCCACCATTATTACACCATCGTCTTTGCTTTCTTCTTATTTTCCTTAATTCTTCATTCATTTCTTCATATTTCCCTAGATATTTGTTCTCGGGTCTTGGATGTGCCCGTAAAATGGCAATAGGCCCGCCCCCTATTACATTGGGACTAACATAACACTCTGGCGAAAAGTGGGTGCAGCAATGCACCTCTGCCTACCCCGCAAGGGAGTACATTAGTACAAGGCGTGAGTGTGTGTGTGTGTGTGTGTGTGTGTGTTTCTTATTTTCCTTTTTTCTTTCTCTTGCTTTAATTTATATAATAAAAATATGTCAACCCGAAAGTAATAGCTCGTCGTCCGCCGTGTTTGCCGGTTCGGAATGTTATGAGCGTTCGCCGAGCATGTGGATGGCTGTTTGTGTTCGGTGATTGTGGTTGGTGTTTGTGACTTTGTTTGCTGTTTGCCGTGTTTGTGACAAACAGCAAGCGTATGGATGGGGCTTTAGGATAGATATATTTTGATTTATTCATCACTGGTTATATAAAAAAAAATATACAGGTCACTAAAAACTACAATTAAGGTATCGCGTCCTTATTCCGAGGTAAATCACAACATTTGAAAGTAAGTAAGAAAAATAAGCATTTGTAACCATCAATATTGATGTGAAATATTGTCTTCTGTAAGAATATACCTACGTTAAATTTTATATTTCTTAACACAGATTCATTGATAACACATTAATTATACTTAAAAAAATATAATTTATTACACATGTCGATTTGCCCTAATACCGAGGTAGGATTATGGTTTCTTCCAAAGTCAAAGTCAAAGTCAAAGTCAAAATTTTTTATTCATCGTACAAATATAAAATTTTCTGATGAACGTCAATTTTTACAAATTACTCTCCGTTCGGATAAGGGGGGGCTCTTTCTGTCTAAGGAGAAGAACGGAGGCAAGAAACTCCTGAGCCATCTTTTCAAAAAAAGACTTAAAACTAGTTGGTATACAATACATATAAGCTTAATTATTATTATTATAATAATCTGAGCAGAGCTAACTACTTATCACAGCCATGCATTAACGTCCTCTAAGTAATCATCAATTCTATAATAAGCTTTTTTACTGAGTTTCTCTTTAATGTAACACTTAAACTTATTCTCTGGCATTTGAGCAACTTCTGCTGGAAGCTTATTATAAAATCTAATACAGTACCCTAAAAACGATTTATTAACTTTCGCCAGACGCATCGCTGGAAAAGCCAGCTTATGCTTGTTCCTAGTATTAATGTCATGATTACTGCCAATTGTATCAAAAGTTGAAATATTCTTTCGTACATACATTAAATTGGAAAAAATGAACTGACATGGAACTGTAAGGATGTTAATTTCTTTAAATAGTTCTCTCAATGAATCCCTGGAACCAAGTTTGTATATAGAGCGGATGGCTCTTTTCTGTAATACAAATATAGTCTCAATATCAGCGGCTCTACCCCAAAGCAAAATTCCATACGACAATAAGCTGTGGAAATAACTAAAGTAAACTAATCTGGCGGTTTCAACGTCGGTCAGTTGTCTAATTTTCCGTACAGCAAAAGCTGCCGAGCTCAACCTTCCAGCCAATTTGGCAATGTGAGGTCCCCATTGTAACTTTGAATCTATAGTCATACCAAGAAAGACAGTATCATTAACTAGGTCCAATTTATTCCCATCTAGAATAATGTTAGTATCGCATTGTCTAACATTCGGCAGTGTAAATTTAATACATTTCGTTTTCTTAGAATTCAATAAAAGATTATTTACGGTAAACCAATCGTGTATGTCAGATAGAATAGAATTAATTTCATAAAAAATATTTTCACTTCTTTTAACTTTAAAAAGCAAAGAAGTATCGTCAGCAAATAAAACTATATTAGTCAATTTTTCAACCAATTACCGAGGTAGTCTGTTCCATATTCCGAGTTAGTCCTGTCAGTGGCTCCATGAGTGTGGCCATGAACATAAGGAAATTACAATCTAAAATATCGATATACTTTTTTAACCCTAAAGTACTCAAAATAAATTTAATTATTCTAAATAGTAGTTGAAAATAATGAAAAGAATTAAATACTCTCCATTTATATTGGTTTTCGTGATAATTTCTATTCTTTATGTCACATTTTCATAATTCATTATTGCAACTGGTAACATTGGCTAGAAAAAATATTCATAATGCTTCTATGATGTTCTATGGACTTTTCCAAGCGATTAAAAAAAAAAATAGAGTAGAGATGGGGTAAATTGATGAAATAGTGACAGTAATCGAATATAATCGATTATTGAACTCGAATGATTTAAACATTTTTTACTATAGTTTTTATCTAAGTAAGTAAATTTTTCCACGATATTTTATGTTCTTACTTAAATGTTTAAAAGTTGATGATACGTAATAAAAGTAGATGTGTAAGGGATGAGGAAAAGTATCGAATACTTACAAAAGCCAAATACCTTATCAGTAGTAATTTCCGATGAGTACCTAATGTATTTACCATAAACGAATATGATTATAATAAAAGTATCTACCCAGGAATCGATCCAGCATCGATTATTTTTTCATTCAAGCATAGGTCGGAAGCAAGGAACATTGCACTAGGTACCTACATCTCTATGGCGCATGCGCGCTGGACTGGAGGCGCGCCGGGCCGCCGGCGCCATGTTCAATTTTCCGCCGAAAAGTTTGCCGCTATTCTTTGAAAGTATTTTTGTTAAGTCTTTACATTAGAAAACAAACATCTTTTATTAAATTATTATGTTTGTATTTGCAATATGCAATTGGAAAATCGATAAGGTAAGCTTGTGTGCGAATTATTTTAGGAAATTACGTAAAATGGAAATATTTTTATGTTTTTATCAGTAATTTGGCATCAGTTTAGTTACTAACCTAGGTTTTTGTTCTAGCGTTTTCGTTTCTAAACTCACTAAGTTTTGTGAAAATGGGTACCAACTTATAAGGATAAGCTTAATTCTGTCAACTATCCATACAATTTACCTACTTACTTTATTTTTCAGTGACAACAACAAGAAAATGAAAAAATCAACCAGACCCCTAAACCAAACATGAAATGCAGTATACAGGACATTCATTTATCTGGGAATTCTGGGATAACAATATTACAACGGCCATCAGACCTCGAAGTAGAAGGATAATTGAAATAAAATACATGAAATTAGGCAATTGTGTATATAAGTGTTATAAAAACTCAACCGTCGTGTGTGTTATTTTATTCACCCAAATAAAGTTTTACGTCTACAAAGAAGAATGGCGAAACCTGACCCGCTTTGCATAAGTTAGCAGCCACTAACCAAACCTATTTTAAGTTATTGATAAAAATGTCTATTATCAGGGAAAAATATTTAAAAAAATCTAAACCATGGGGTTCTTGAGATATAAGGGTTCAAAAGTAAATTAATTAAAAATATTTTTTTCGTTAAATAAGATTTTGATGAATGGTACACGCACAAATAAGTTTTATAATCTAAATCATGGGATTCCCAATACATAGTGCATCACAAAATGTATTACATGATTTTATTTATGCAAATAATATCATAATTATTTTTGCACATTTCACACTCGGAAACCTATTTTTATAAAGAGACCAATTTCAAAAATTATTTCATTCTATTCAAGTTCCCGTTATCCCGAAGTAACATAAAATACATTTTATCCAGGAATTCCCACGGGAACACTTTTAAAATCAATTTTTAGTTCGAGGGTAACATCTAGTACAGTAGAAAGACTTGATCTTTCAGCACCTATATCTTCGTTCTCCCATGCCTCATAATAATAAAATTAACACCAGTATACGCTGTAGTCACGGACTACACATCAGTGTATGTTTCATCAATGGCCGCTCTGGGTCATGGCGCCATAGAGAAATGGCCATTCTCCTTTCTTTCTTTCTTCTTTTATAAAGAGTAATAAGTAGGTAGTATCTAGTAGTAGTTTCGTAAAGTCAGGCATATCTATCCACACCCCTTTTATATTTAGGAAGAAAGTCGCTAATTCATCTTGATTTTATGGTTTGATGACGGCATCGGATGACACTGCGAAGGTGTGATGTAGTCATATTCCGATTTCCGAGGTACCTACCTATGTAAAATGTCATACTCCATATTAGGGGTTCAGCAAGTAGGTATTTTAATAATCCATATTTCGAGTTATCAAATTATCGATTTAGAAACAACATAGATATGTTACTCAAATCATACATAAAATATTGGTAAAAATATGTATCACTTACGTTAATAGCGATAAAATAACACTGTTTTTTATCATTTCAAATATACATACTAAGTTAAGGTTTTCTAGGTAACCATGTTTTTTGCGTCAACAATTATCGTGTCATATTAAGATTCCTAGAGGATATTTTGTACCGCCGAATTAGGTTATAAGCTTGTCACGTTCATCATTATTATTATGTAATCAAGCATATACTTCAAATGTTATTATTTGTAAAGTTATAAGCTAAAAATCATGACATAGTATTTTTCCTTATACCGAGGGTACCTCGGAGTTAGGAACAACGTATAAAAATCAGGCCCTTATACCGAGGTATTTTGTTTTTGAGTTTAAAGGGGTTAAATTAGTTTAAAAAGAGTTAAAATTTAAATTTAATGTAAGTATAAGAATATAATAAACTAAATATAAACTATTTACAAAGTTGAACGTCGTATAAATATTAAAAAAACACAATTATTAAATATGGCTGGCCTTACGTAAGCCGGGTCGCGCTTGTATGAAAAACATGGCGGCGTCGCCCTCACGGCACATTACATGAGTTTTTAGTAATTTTAGGCAATTTTAAACATATTTAATACATCAAGTAGTTTCAGTTAAAGATAATGAACGATTAAATGTAATTTTAGAGTATCCAAACCTATTAAAATAAGTAATAATCATGAAAATAAATATAACTCGAAATAAGGACGCCATTTTGAATACCGCGAAATATGGACTCTCTACCTTATTTAAATTATAAAAAATAAAGCAAACAGACAATTCTTTTGTCAAATAAACGATTTGATTTTGACAGAAGCTTCCATCAAATTCAGTAATTAAGTTTGTTTTGCTTCAGTATCCCTGCGTGTGATTAACGCCTGTATATACTAATCTTAATCGGGGGTTATCTAAGATAATTATTTATCAATACTAGTTTATTGTATTAGGTATCATAAAAGACAGTTTTGATCTCGTTTTTGATCAATTTTAAACGGCTTTGTCGAAAAATGATTCGACCGTATAAAATTATTCATGATTTTTTGCAGTAGGTAATAATGATTATCTTTTTTTTTTTATGCATAAAATCCATAAAAATGTGTTAGTAACAATGTGTCCTTAGTCTATGTTAGTAAAGAATTCAAATAAAATAGAAAAATTGTCAAAATATTAATTAACAAATAAACAAACTACTTAACCTAATCAAAAAGACTATCTGTATAATTCTGCCTAGGTTTAGGTCAACCCGAACAAAAACAATGCCAAAGTAAAAAAAACAAAAACTCAAAACCGTTATTAAAAAAACAAAGCCAGACATTTTGCATAAGCACCAAATTATGCGTCTGCCTGCAACACGCGTATCCCGTAACGGTTCTCTGGAGTTTGAGGTTCCTTTTTTGAATAAAGAATGCAGGTCCGGCCACTACCGGTTTGTGGCTGGACAGTTCCTGTGTTTTTTTTTCATCGCAACCTTTTTTCTGTGTTTTATTTTGGGACTGTATCACGCAATACACAGACCATTTCTTTTTATCTTGAAACATAGGTAGGTAGGTATATTAACATAACATTAGACGACCGGAAATTATTAGGTAGATCTGTCCACTGAATCACAAGATTAGGCTGCGATATTATTTTACGCAAGCACATTTTGAAAAGTCAATTCAATTAATTAAAAGTTCCACGATAGTATAAACATTAATGTCTGTGTTTATATCATAGTTTTGGTTAGCCTGACCGCCAACCGTAATTCTGGGTACTCGTTAAATAAGTACAGTTTTAGCGTCAGTGTAAGTTCATATTTTGGTTTTGATACTAACATTTTGTACAGTTCAACTATGTATGAAGGCATGAAAACGGAAACGGATGCTTACAAAATTAAATAGTTTCAACCGGTATTTATAATCGATTTTAATATTGTTATAAGTCAGAACATAGGTATATTTAACTAAGTAAGTAAGCACTCTATGCAGTTGCGGAAGCCTCCAGACTACGTCACACCTTATAGAGTGTCCTAATGCCCCAAAGTGCAGTCAAGGAGACCTGATGAAGGTCAATGATCTCGCAATAAGAGTAGCAAAACACTGGAGGAAGTTAGCTTAGTGCATTTACACGATTGAAGAAGTAAGTAAATAACTGATGAAAAGACTTTCCAAAATTGCACTCTCTGTTTTCATGGGGTTCCGCTCATCTCGCATAATCTTTATTGACCAAAACTCACTTCGCATACCTCGTATGGTCTAAACTTTTTTGGCCAAACCATCACTTTGCCAAGACTTATGTGGCATAAGGCTCGTTTCGTCTAAAACTCTTTAGGCACAATCTTTAAACTCCTAAGTTTCGTTTGCTCAAATTTATGTTCGTCTATACCTATGTATAATCTTGTTTCTCGTAATGTTATCTTAATAAATAATATAATAAGTATGTAGTAAATGTACAAATTGTGGTATTTTTTTTTCCTACATCCCGAAAATCACGATATTGTATGATCAAAAAATCGAAAGTTAACGACCAATATAATTATTACAAACCCCATGAGATCGAAACCTAAAAATAGGTGCGACGACGAGCAAAGCGAGGAGGAGCGTGTTAGATGCACATGTTCATCAAAACCAAAGCGGAGCGCAGCGAAGCGGAGCGGAGCGTTTTCCAAACAGCGGAAACAATACAAGGCACCAGTTTGCGCTATGTAGGGAGACGCTCCGTCAAAGTTAAAGCCAAACGAATATTATTACTTTGTATAAACCTAATAAACCTATGCTATAGCATTATTAGGCTATTCAAGATTTGGCCATACCATTATTAGGCTAAACAATGTTATGCGAAGTAACTTTTTACTAAACGAGATTTATGCCATACGATTTTCGGCGTAACGAGACTTTGACCAAACGTTACTATGCAATACGAGATTAGGCAAATAAATCTTATGTCAAAAAAGGTAGAACCGTTTTCATGACTTTACAGTTGGACTGTATGTACCTATGTACCTAATTATACTATTATATACTTACCTACTCCTGTATTTACGCTAAAGGTTCAAAGGTTTTTGGTCATAAATCGCTTCGCCTTAAAAGCATTTCCCGTGGGAATTCCGGGATAAAAAGTTGCTAAGGACTATGTGCCATCCAGGGCGCCAGAAAAATATTTCTTCATTCTGTTTTAATGCTATTACCTATTTGCTATTGCCTTATCTAATTTAATTGCCTATTGATTTACACAATTTATGGGATTGAGAGCTCAAAGCTTTAAACTGAGCTATTTTAAGAAAGCAACAGCTTTTGGTTCTGACGACCGAATGGCGTAGAGACGACCGAATGGCGTAGAGACGACCGAATGGCGTAGTGGTTAGTGGCCCTAACTACTGAGCCGATGGTCCCGGGTTCGATTCCCGGCTGGGGCAGATATTTGTTTAAACACAGATATTTGTTCTCGGGTCTTGGATGTGCCCGTAAAATGGCAATAGGCCCGCCCCCTATTACATTGAGACTAACATAACACTCTGGCGAAAAGTGGGTGCAGCAATGCACCTCTGCCTACCCCGCAAGGGAGTACATTAGTACAAGGCGTGAGTGCGTGTTTTTTTTTTTTTTTTCTTTTGGTTCTAAATTCTGTCACGGACAAAAGATAATTAGTTTTATGTGCATGCTTTACCCTTGCCGATACAAATGAGTGATATTTATAAATATTAAAAGTGTTATTTAAAACATAATCTTTCAGTGAAAGCTGTCGTATACGAGGATAGCAAATGTAAACTTCGTTAGTACTTAGATTTTTTCCCTCTGAATGACGCCCGTTAAGCTTACCATATCGCTTTTGTAACACCCTGTATATTGTATAAGATTTATAAAGAAAATGTTTGAATATCATGCTATTTTATCAGTACCTACCCACTTCATCAGTTTTTACTTAGTTATAATTATAATTATCTCTTTAAGTAGGTACCTAACGTTATAATAAGTACTAAGTTATTCGACTCACTTCCTTATAATTTGAAATCACGGAGTCATCTCGTTATTAAGATTAATTGGTAAACTTAATTATGGAAATTCTAAATAAACAACACATTCAAAGGAATGTAGAACTCGAGATAAAGTTATTAACCGCTGACCTAAAAAGGGATGGTGTTATACGATTGATGTGGATTGTATCTTTCCGCCATTGCCTTCATTAAGCATAATCAAAATATTCAAAATACAGTACTTACTAATATACTTACATATAACTATTAGAAACTATATTTGTATTACAGAAAAGAGCCATCCGCTCTATATACAAACTTGGTTCCAGGGATTCATTGAGAGAACTATTTAAAGAAATTAACATCCTTACAGTTCCATGTCAGTTCATTTTTTCCAATTTAATGTATGTACGAAAGAATATTTCAACTTTTGATACAATTGGCAGTAATCATGACATTAATACTAGGAACAAGCATAAGCTGGCTTTTCCAGCGATGCGTCTGGCGAAAGTTAATAAATCGTTTTTAGGGTACTGTATTAGATTTTATAATAAGCTTCCAGCAGAAGTTGCTCAAATGCCAGAGAATAAGTTTAAGTGTTACATTAAAGAGAAACTCAGTAAAAAAGCTTATTATAAAATTGATGATTACTTAGAGGACGTTAATGCATGGCTGTGATAAGTAGTTAGCTCTGCTCATATTATTATAATAATAATTATTAAGCTTATATGTATTGTATACCAACTAGTTTTAAGTCTTTTTTTGAAAAGATGGCTCAGGAGTTTCTTGCCTCCGTTCTTCTCCTTAGACAGAAAGAGCCCCCCCTTATCCGAACGGAGAGTAATTTGTAAAAATTGACGTTCATCAGAAAATTTTATATTTGTACGATGAATAAAAAATTTTGAGTTTGAGTGAGTTTGAGTTTTAAATGTTAGTATTGACTTCATTTTTTTTAAAAGTTAAGTTCAAATTGTGTAGCATTTGTTTTGAAGTTACAGGGTTCGCCGAAAACTATAAATTGTCATTAAAAAATACCACGTGCCGGCAGTATTAACTTTTAATTTAATGTGCTTAAATTAACTAAAAAAACTTACAGAACCAATAAACCAGCACCAACAGAAAATGTCACAGCAACACCTCAAAAACGTTCGTTTTGCAAAACACCCGGGAATTCGAGATTTCGACGTGCGGCGTTCGAAATTCGAGATAGTCGCGACGCGGAGCGAGCGTGCGGCGGCGGCGGAGCGCGGGCGCGGAGTGGGACTCCCTGCCAGGAGCAACTGGAGCACCCTGGAGGGTCACTCTATACTGAGGAAAAAAACACCAACGAGAGCTGCTGTCGTGCACGTTTAATACACTCACGGGCAATGAAAAGGTTCCACTGAGAAAAATAACAAATTACTCCTAAACGGAAAAAGCTAGCTTAATGACGTCTTCTGCAACATTGAAGTACTTACATTTAACGGAGCATCAGGATATTACCAACTAAAAACATTAATATATTATATTGTACAAAATTTAAGTTTTATATTGGAAAAAATTAAGGTCGTTTGGTGTCTGCTTTTTGTGAGTGGAACTATTTCATTGCCCGTGAGTGTATAACGAGATAGAGTAGAAGCTCGCACAATAACTTTGAAACTTAGTTTTTTGTCATACAAAGTGACCCCCTGCGTCTGATATCGCACTCTGGATTTCTCTCTGATTTTATATGGAGAAAGTTTTAAGTTTTTGTATGTTTATTTGTTTGTTTTTATCGATCTGCTCGTGTTGATTTATAGAGTAGGTATACGGATTATAGCCACATTTTGGGTAAGTTTGTTTCAGTAAATGAGTATATTATCGCAGTTTCAGGCATTCAAATAAAATATACCCACAAACTTAAATATTGTATATATCATGAAATAACTTTTTTCCTCCTGTAATGCGTAGATTCATATTTACCCATGTATTATACTGAACTGAATACCTTCCATGTATGGGCAAACAAAGCAAAGGGATATGTAACTTGATTTCCCCCAACTTGTTGGCAATTTCCTAGAATACCTAAAGGAAACCTGTAAAGCGAAGAGGATGTAAAGTCCCTCCTCTATGAAAATGCGACCTTATTGAGTAAGTCTAAATGTAAAACGTTCATACAGGATTAGGTTACAGGTTTTAGGTTTTCTTGCATGTATATACCGTGGTCTATATCGTATTACCAATAGTTTCAGTTAGCATCGGACTTTAGTTAGAACATAATATATGTTTTCACATCATATTTATTTAAAATGGAAGGTGTCATTAATTAGCTTCAGCAGTTCAAAATTGACCACTGTTTTCTTATCTCACCGTACTTTTTTTACTGGTTGGTGTAAATAGTACACCCTGTATAGGAGTGGGTAGAGAGTGAGCCAATGAACGCGGCTGGAGGGCAATCGCCTCATTTTTTTGTTCCGTCGTGTCGTCTTGCGGACGCAATATGCTTCCACTGATAAAAAGACTACTTAATTAACGCCTAGAAAACGTCGTAGATATTTTTTTATTATGTTACAGAAATGCGGTAGTTTTTTTTACGTTTGGCCGAGAAAATATAAAGTTCTAGCAGTTGAGTGGGAAGCCAGTGTAATGTAATTAGTTCACTAATTAATCAGTCAGTGGTAGTGGGTTGATTTATTACTGAAATATACAAGTTTTCCACGCGAGCTTTGCGTCGTCTTTAAAACGAAAGTGTAATATATAGATAAGAAATCTCGAAGACCGAATGGTGCAGAGGTTACAGACACTGACTGCTATGCCAAAGGTCAGAGTTCGACCCCGGCCGGGCAGATATTTTTGTTTAAAGACAGATGTTTGCACCCGGGTTTTAGGTGTTAAAAACTATACAATATACCTATCTGAGATGTCCGACACTCATATGACAGGCTCTGCCTAACTTGGTGTTGGATTTCCGTGTGTGCGATGTCCCCACAAAGGTATTATTATTAATTGGATTCTGAATTATTTTTTTTTTTTTAGAGTATTTATTTAATATAACTTATATACTAGGTTACATTTTCTTATTTAGCCATGCACGAAAACTCGCAGAGTTTATCTGTGATGGCGCGGCGTTCACTTATTCTAATTATAAGACTTAAATATAAATTATTTTAGTGGTATTGCATGCTTTTTTATATAATGAAGTACTTAATATTATTCCTATTTCTAACGTTCTTACTTACATTTCTAACGTTCTTACTTACAATTTACTTTTTTCAGCTCAGTTTCTTCTAAGTATAAGAACCGGTGATTGATGATGCACACGGGCCTAGGCCATATTATTATTAATTTATTTATGTATTGTTATTATCTATCTAATTAGATTTTTAATTAAACATGCTGGTTTTTTAATGTATGTAGGTACATGTAATGTAAAATGAACAAAACACAGTCAAAAAGAAAGTTATGAAACTGTCTCAGCAGGAAACTGTCACAGTGTGTTATTTTTACGTGCGCTGCGGGTGAAGCGCGACTTTCGACAGAGTAGCATGTTGCCGGAGACAAAAAGCGATTAGCTATTTTAAATACAATAAAAATAAACGCCACACGCATGGCCGTGTTTTTTTTTACTTTTTAGTAAGTTAAACAGAAATGTATTTCACTTTTAGTTTAAAATAGTTATGAGTACGTCCACTACTCAATCTTAAAATAATAGTTTGAACGTAACATGAACACTGAAAAATACTTTTTAAATGCAGGTTGTTTCACAAGAACCTACACTTCATTTATAATTTCTAGACATTACCTAGAATGCTCAGTCTAGCACATTAGCAGCTACATTCCAATGAACAGATCGTGCGAGCCATGTGTGGGTATTTCTCAGTACCATGTCCTGTTTAGCTTATTTTGTTTTGTAAACAAACTCCTATATCTATTATTAATCTATCGGTGCTCTGTTTTTTCGACTAAGGAGGTCAAAATGTTATGTATGAAGGTATGAAATATAAATTAAATTAAATATATTCCAGGTATATTCCATTTACCCGACGACTCTCTCAGCTCAAGCTTGCCTGTGTTGGGGTCCACCAACCCGCACTTGGCCAGCGTGGCTGATTAGGCCTAAACCCCTTCGTTCATTGGAAGGAGACCCGTGCCCCAGCAGTGGGGACGCGATGGGATGTGATGATAATATACTATTTCCCCGCGAGCAGTACAATCTATTCTTTAAATTCTTCGAAGTCAGCGTAAGAATATTATAAAAAAATACTAATCTTTCCCCTTTACAAAACGATGTTGTTTTATTAGTATTTATAAGAAGTGTTTCCTTATTTGCCGACACAGACGAACACTACAAAGAGGTTTTCATTCCGCAACTTAGAGAATCTGAAAGACGATATTTTCCCCCAACAATTGAGATAGCCGCGGGCCTAAAAATTATACGAGAGTGGCACAGTGCACAACTTTACAGTAAGGCTAAAGCCACACGAGCGTAATTTTGTGAGTTGTGCGCGGCAGAAAAGTGTGCGCGGGGCGAGGGGGGCGGAGAAGTTACTCGCTCCCCTCGTCCCCGCGCACACTTGTCTGCCGCGCACAACTAAAGAACTGTAATTCTTATTATTACCTGACCTAACCTAACCGACGTTAAAACACCCCGACATTCGACACTGAAAGTCGCATAACTTTTGAATGGCTAAGACAAAAAGGATAACAATGCCTATAACTTAAAAAAAAAAAAACAAATAAAACAATGTATTTGTGATGTGTATTTTGTTAGTGAATAAACGATGTGTCTATATCTAAATCGAAAATCGGTTAATCCGTTTAGGACCTGTGCTTGAGATGGACGCTAACCTTCAGGCTCCCAACAAGTGTCTTCTCTACTAAAGATCGTGACTGTGTCAGTGACACGCTGACAAAAGGAAATGTCCTAAAGAATAATGATTTTGGCGTTTATTGTGTAAATCGTGATAAAAGCACTGTTTGTGGCGTCTTAATTCTTAAGGTCCATTTTTCGGATTAGACAGATAAAGCCTCAGCTGAGTCCTCAGAGTGTAGCCAAGAGGAATTAAAAATAAAATTGTTATGATGTTTTGAATGTAGTTCCTACTCGCAAAATTTATGATTTTAGATATTATACACTCACGGCAATGAAAAAGTTCCACTGAGTAAAATACCAAATTACTTCTCAACGGAAAATTCTGCAACATTGGAGTACTTACATTTAAAAGAGCGTCAGGATACTACCAATTAAAAACGGTAAGATTTTGTTCAAATTTTAAATTACCTAAATGTTTAAAAAAAATGGGGTCGTTTGGTGTCGGCATTTTGTGAGTGGAACTTTTTCATTGCCCGTGAGTGTATAATGTCGATGTAAGTACCTCAAATACTTATTAAGTACCTAGTAGATAATCATAAAAGCCTAACTATAATTTTAAATAACATATTTTTCTGGTCAGCTATAATAAGCAACTACTCGAAATATAAACCGACCAGGAAATTGAAGAGCGTTATTTATTTTATTTCATATTCTAAGCGACACCGACAATCTCATCGCAAGACAAAGACGGAGCAGTTCATATTTTATCATAAACGTGACAGCCCTAATGAATACCGAGAAGGCTGAAAGCTGCAAAGATCCAAGCCGGCACTGGCTGGATTTAAAAAAAAAAACTAATTGGAGGGTAAAAAGAAAAACTGATTTGAAACTTGATGCCTAACCTAAGTAATATTTTTTTCGTGAAATCGACTTCTTTCCCATAACAACGTTGCTCTTCTGTTTTTTTTTCGATATTAGATGTCAATTTAGAAGCAACAGACAATGTTTTATGATAAGAAGCTGATGAATAGTGCGAGTGTGGGGCCAGCGTGGAGACGGGCCAACGGATTTAGTTGTGATGAGAACGGAGAAGGAAAGAAGACACTGCCAGAAGTCTGGTGAGTATTTATTTACATTATGATAATAAAAACTGTATCTTTTACGAGTACGTGCATTATTGATGATTTGCTAAGCCTATCTTAATGACTGTTAAGTATTCGAGTGATAAGCAGTTTATAGGCTAAAATTTTAAAGCACTTTTTAAACTTTTTAATATTAAAATTTGTGGTGTGTGGTAGTACGCAGGGAGACCATATATGTGAAGCATAGGTACCTACTCTATTATACTCCTTACTATAATAAAGATATATATATATATATATAACATAACACTCTGGCGAAAAATGGGTGCAGCAATGCACCTCTGCCTGCCCCGCAAGGGAGTACATTAGTACAAAGCGTTAGTGCGTGTTTTTTTTTTATAATAAAGATAAAGGATGTTTGTATATAAACCGTATTTTAGTTGCATTATAGTCATTGGCATTGCTCATACAACTTTGTAATAAAAACTTTTCCTCTGGGATTATCTTACATAGTAACTAAACTACTCAAGTAAGCGCCTTCTCAGGTATTATGAGATGAGCGTAAGTTCTCCCCAATTTTCGTGTATAAATAAGTTAGTAAAGGTTAGGAAAATCCCCACTTGGCGGATTTTTTACAAAACCGATGGAACGGTTAATCTTGTTGTTTATTTTAGTTTAAAACATTACCCTCCTCCTTCAGCAGACGGGTAAAAAGGTGACTTTCAACAATAAAACGTAGCATGGGTCTCCCTGCAGAGTGCTGGGCCGAATACCTCGCCGGCAGTGGCCGGATGAGGAATGCTGAGGGTTGAGGACAGAGTATTGTGGCGCTTGCGAGAGGCCTACGTCCAGCAGTGCACGGGCTAATGATATACCTATGTACTATAGAGCTTCCACTATGTTATTCTATTTTTGACGTTTCCTTATGTCTGGTAAGTAAAGTTGGTTTTCCTTTGCAGTCGTCAAATATGTATGGGATTTCGAATGTCTAAAAACCAATAATATAATGGACAGAGTATAAGTCTGATAAATAATAATGATTAAGTATATTCGCAAAGTTTATAATATTACTAACTTACAGAATGTTTAAAATATTAAGCAAAAAAAAACAACACAGTAAAAAAAGAAACAAATGAATGTATCTTTAAATCTCGCCGTAAGAATACAATGCCAAATCAGGCAGCCAAATTTGCCACTAAACTTTTGTGACAAAATTCACACTTTAAACTTTTGGCCTGTCACTTCACAGAGCGCGCGGATCTTTTGGCTCTCGGCCAGAACTGGTAAAACTTACGGGTTGTATGTTGACATGCCACCAGAGCACGAGACCCTTCTGTTCAGTCGCAGTGGGCGACAATCTTAGAATCTACACTAATGCACTCGAGAGCAATGAAAAAGTTCCACCTGCCATATTGTCATTAGTCACTGGAACTTTTTCATTCTCATTTTGCTAGTTCGTGCAGCGGATATAGGTACAACACGGTATACCTATAGATTTCATCTACAATGCTCAATTGTTCAGTTTCTTCGTGTACCTACAAACAGATTAGAGTGAGATTTAAGAAAAGATAGCATTCAAATTATGTTTTATCGCTACACTAAACGGCTCTTCTAGAGTTACTACTACTCTATGTAACGACTAGAGACCAAGCGATTCTGGTGCAGTCTTTCCATTTCGCAATAAGGTGTCTTTTTGATAACGATTGTGGCCTATAAGGACGAACATAGACACGCCACAAGCGGGGTCTATATGTGTGTATCTACGTAGCACGATGGGTTGGGGTCTGGTTGGGGTTTAAGCATTTCCTATCCGAACATCGTAAAATGTTTTAGTACGTAAGTAAGTAGATGTTTGACACTTGAAGATTAACTTTAGGGCCGTTTACGTACGTTTATTGTTTTTTGTAAGCATGCTCACAGTATTCTTTTAAAACGCGAATGTTTTATGTCTTTTCAATAAAAATATAATAAAAGATAGATTAAAAAAGAAAATATTCCAAAACAAACCGTATCTAAAAGATAAAACAAAACTTTTATCACGCCTTGACGTGCGCGCTTGCTCCTCGTGCTAGCCCTTCCTCTATTCGCACTGCATGTTCCAGTGACAAGGTCCACAGCTGGGTGAAGTCTGAAGACGAGCTGGCGAGCCGCCGCCTGTCCCTGCGAGCCGCCGCCACCCTGGTGGCTGGCACCGCGCGCCTGTACCGGCACAAGATGAACAGCTTGTTGGAAGGTAGAGATCATTGCCTTTTAATTTTTTTTCCATCACCCGTTGATCATACATTGCCGGATATGAAAGAGAGAGGCAGTCCATTGTCACCAGAACCACGCCCGTCGCCGCACTCATCACTGAAAAGTAAATAATCACCATCAGGCTGTAATCGTGCTCTTACCATTAAGTCCACCTGATTGTTCATCTACTTTTGTAAATTGTGCAATAAAAGCATAAATAAATAAATAAATAAATCGTCTTCTGTTGGATATAGGCGTCTTCCATGAAGCGCCACAACCACTCACATGTTAAGAGATGATGTCGGTCTTTTACAAGAAACATGGACGTTATTATGTATTATGATTGCAACGATAAGTGTTTTGTTGTTTTTTACAGATTTGCAAGACTTACAATATCAGAAGAGATTTGATTTCAAGGAACTTGGATCCGGAACAGGTTTGTTTCATGTTTACCTTTGTCTTTTGAAACAATTTAGAATAAACTAAAATAATTTTATTTATTCAGGTTTATTTTATATTTCATCAGATTTTCCTTCAATGACTGAAGATTCTTCATCATCAACATCAGTTGCGTCGCCGGAAGAAATGAGACAGAGTGAAAAATCTCACATCTTACAAATAGATACAAGAAAAAGACATTTTCAACCAATCTCACCTGGTCACTTCGAAATCATTAAGAAATTCATATGTTCTGAAGGCGATGACGAATCGGAACTAGAAAGAAATGATGATGAGAATGATGTTTTTAATGCTAATATCGATGTGGATGATGTTGATAGTGACGGTGAAGTCGCAAATCATAATAGTGGTAATTATCAACATGAGCCAATTGTGAATTATAGTGTTAACAGTAGTAGTAGGACTAATTCAGATGACAGCGAAGAAAATTGCAATATTGATCAATTGCAATTGATTGAAAATTTAGACAAAGATGATGATGATGATGATGAAGGATTAGAGATTGAACGAGAAAGTTTAAGCCATGTGGTTTCAGAGCACATTATTGAAACTGGACATGTAACTGAAGACTCGTTCACTCCAAGAAGTAATGAGGTAGGTAATAAATCAATGTATACGATCATAGTAACTCATAGTTATTAATTATTCTTAATGTTATGGCTAGAGTAATATTATTATTATTATTATTTATTGATTTAAATTGACAACTTCGGCTTATAACTATGGATATGGACCTATCGACGAATAAATGTAAAATAACAAGATTTAATTTGTATAAGTAATAAAACTAAATTTTTATCTTTTAGAACAATGATAATTCTGTCCTCCATTACAGATACTAAATAGAAGAACTCTTAACAGTAAAGGAACGCAAACTGACCAGAACGAAAGCCTTGAGCCAGAGTCTTCTCATAACGACGAAGAAACCGAGAGAAACGAAATAAATAACGTCAATTTACATCCGAATGTAAATTTAGATAGAGTGAGCAATAGTGGGACACCGTACGGCTGTTTCTTGATTTACACTGAAGGCAATCAAATTCCAACTCATGTTATAGTTGGAGATATTAATACCAATTTTATAACCATGTTGTCTTCAAAGGGAAGTGATCAGTAGATAAATAATTAAAAGTAACACATAGATAGTTCCAACTTAGATTTAGATCAAAATTATTTGAATAAGTATACTGTACGTTTCTTTTTTGTTATGTAGTTTACGTTTTTTTGTTTGGGAGTACCCCATTTTGAATTTGTCGAGTCATGGTGAGAGTTTAGTAAGGGTGCCTATGCCTATTCACCAGGCATGTGCTATGCTACATCGATATATTTGGTTTATTATCCACTAATCATTTATTATATTCAGTAGTGCACATAGTATAGCACATCCCTGGTGGAAAAGTGCCCTTAGGCCCTTAAATATCGACATCCTTGAATAAATGACACCACACAATAGACTTAACTCATCTTTTGTTACATTTTTGGCTCTCTTTTTCACGGAGGCACACTTTTGTTGTTACTATAAAAAATAACAAAGGGACCGATAAGTACTTACTCAATTTATGAAATAACCTAACCAACGCAACGTTAGAAACCTTCAACAATAAAAATCTGATAACTTTTAAACGGTTGAACCGATTTTCATACAACATGGCAAAGAACACTCTGAGTAACATCCTAACTTCCTAACTAATATTATAAATGCGACTGTGTCTGTCTGTTACTCTTTCACGCCAAAACTACTGAACGGATTTGAATGAAATTTGGTATACCTACATATGGTTTAGACCCTGAGAAAGAACATAGGCTACTTTTTATCCCGGAATTCCCACGGGAAAACTTTTTCAGGTGATGCGAAGCTCGCGGGAACAGCTAGTTATAAATATATCACCCTAAAAAACAAAATTAAAATCGTTTCAGCCGTTTGGGCTACGCTACCACAGACATAAACTAACACACACTCACACACAAAGGTACACAGATACTTTAACTTATAACACCCTTTTTCCGCCGGCGACTAAAAAAACAGTTTTATTATATTGGTTTCTTACTTTAGATCTACCTACAGACTTTATTTAGTTCACAGTGCTTAGGCTTTTAGCGAATAAATGTAGGTAATTCTTACCAGCCTTCGATTAATTTATTAATTGCGTAAATATTTCAGATGGTGTTTAATTATTATAATGACTTTAACCGCATACATACTAACAGAACATACACAGATAAATGTAGAGGTAGGTACATAACAGGGTGTGCCAATTGAGTCGTTAATAATGTGATACACGCAAAACATTATAATTAAGTATAACCACAGAATAATAACTAGTACCAGGTACAGAAGCCCATCTTCGCAATGGCCTGCAAAGAAATATGACTCCATCCTATAAGCAATAAGATCTAATTTAGATCGCGTTCCGGCCGCACACGTTTTTATTTACTTACCTACCAATTAATTTTTGAGGGAATATGCGCCTTATTTCACTGGACTACGGTGCATAATAAGTTATACGTGGTTATACGCATTGAAAAAGAAGCCACCTTAGGGTTGCCTCAGCACCACAGACTACAACGTTTACTAAGCAACGGACTGACTTTGTAAAAAGAATGTCATGTTTTAAAACAAAATTAATTTGAATTTAGAATACAAAGCTATTCCAAACTTTTTTTCTATTGGAAATAACCAGTAAAAACAATAACAATTTCATAGTTAAGATATTTTGAAGTACATAAAATGTGTATGAATACCTAAAACATTTAATTTTGTGAAAACATGTTTTTTTTTCGTTATAATTTATATTATGATACAGAACGTGTTAGTTTCGTTAAGCACTAATCCCACTCAGCGCACATTTTATAATCGATTCATTAATGCATTTTGAAGGTAGTTGTCTGTAAATTTAATACTTTAACGAAAACAAAATTGGAATAGACTTTGTTCAACGTGGAGAAAAAAAAGGGTTTGTAGTTCGGATTAATTTCATTTCAAATAAGGAACGTAGAAGAAATCAATAAAATACTTAGGACGTCTTGCACAACAAAGTTAAATAAAATTAAATCTATGACCTCTTGCTCTGACATTATACTATCAGAGCAAGAGACAAACTATTTAATTTTATTTAACTTTGTTGTGCAAGACGCCCTTAGATTAGTTTTACCTGTCAGCATCTTTTGGTAATCTAAAAAAAATTAAATTTGGATCACGATCCGTATTTAAGCAATTAAATACGGCACAGTATTTTTTTGCTGCTTTTTTTCTTTTTATGTCCATTTTTCTATTCATAATTTTTAATAAATACCTAAATACGACATTTATAAACTAGTACAAAATAGGAACAAATAGCGCGCGCGTGTATCGTCTTCCGCTTGCGGCAGCCGACTAGATTTGCCCCATCGATGGGGCAGGCGCCAGGCTGGCGCCTGCGCCGCCCATGCGCGGAGTGACACAGGCCTGGTATAACGAACACACGACGTACAGGTCGTTACTTAACATAGATTTTAAATTTGATTTGGTATATTCATACATTTTTATTTACGGTAGGTAAGATATATGGGAATCACAAATCCAATGATGGACCCAATTTGATCCCGATGCAGTGTGACTACCTAAAATAAAACACATGACATTCAAAACAATAAATTAAATATCTCTGCAAAAAACACGTGCCGGAAAACCCGAAGCCCTCGGCGTGAAAATTAGACAACATAGCCCGTGAAACTAGTGGAGCCACTAGATTTACGCCGCCCAAAAGTCACATCGTTCAAATCAGAGATGTCGGTCGCCCACAAGGGTTGGCCCTCGCCCGCCGACCCCGCGTCAACGTCACACGACGGATAATTTAGATCAACCGGGCCGAAAGAATTAGGTAGTACGGGTTGCGGACCGACTGAAGTGTAACTGATAGATGATAAAGCATCTATAGGAGAATTTGTTTGGAGGGCTATAAGCTTAGACAAGTAAACGACGTGGTTGACATATCCCTGGCTTTAAGTGATAGATGACAAAGCTTATCATGCAAAATTTGCGTGACAAGTCTTTTTATTTTACTTGTTGCAAAGTTACGGTTTTTTTAAATCTATCCGGATATACGCGGACTCAATCTTTCCAAGTATCCATGAAACATCAGATATAATGAAACAAACTCCTTCAACAGAACTCCTTCGTCAATTTGCGAGAAACCGCACCTCCTAGCTGCAAAGAGGTCGCGTCGACACTGGCAGCTTGTGTTTAGTGCTGTGTTCTTTACAACACAATCGGGGCATGCAAACAGAGGCTGAAAAGTACGCAACCTTTGCCGTGCGGCATTGTAAAAAAAAGTGGCAGTAAAAAATAATGGTATAGTGCCACAAACTTATCTGTTCCGGTGACAGCGAACTTAATTGAACCATATCTCATTACTTACTCATGAATTGTATATTTTAAAATATTAGATGGATTTATCAACACCGCAAGAGCGAAATAACAATACGAGCAAACTTAAAATCTTATAGAATTAAGAAATATTAGAGATTTATTTGAGCTGTCACCGGAACAGATAAGTTTGTGGCACTATAAACCTCCGCTATCTATACAGTGCGACAAACTTATCTGTTCCGGTGAGAGCGAAGTAAATTGACCCATATCTCATTACATACTAATGAATTGTATATTGCAAAAGATTACACATTTATGTGAGCTTTGTCACCAGAACAGATAAGTTTGTGCCACTGTACCTTGTTCAGCTTAGAATTTTGGGGTTTCAGATACATATAGGTAAGTAGTATATCCCATATTCAAATTCTACGGATTTTGTATATGATTTTTTGTATGAGTCAGTCAAGAAATTTCATTGAGACATATTTTTTAAATAGTATTTGTGCTAATTACGAAAACTGAGAACCATCACAGGAATCATTTCAGCTGTAACGGTAATAAACATCGACTGCTGTAAGTTAATGTTAATTTTATCTGAAGGGCTAGTACGGGGCACGGGCCGCATTTAATACGTGACAAAAGTGTTGCATCAGACCCATTGCTGTGGGTAGCGTTTTTAGACGCTTAGTGGCTAAACTATGCTGCAAAATCAAAATGGGAACCAAAACCGAAACTGATACCGATTTGCATCGCCCTCACTCACATCGCACAGCCTCAACAGTGTGACTTTTGTCTTGAACTTTTGTCACGTCTTATTAGCGCCCTGTGCTACAAGGCCTGGTTCAACTTTTGATACAGTAAGTATTTAGTTGAATAAATTTCACGTTACTTACTCAAGAAAGGGACATTGTGTGTAGGTATGTGATGTAGATTATAAATAGCTAAACACAAATAGGTAGGTTCATTGAAAATGGATTCTATTGAAACATCACTTACAATGTTCTCAATTTACGATGCAGGAATCGTTCCTGTTCGACTTCTAAGAAATCGTAAATCTTTCACTTTATATGTTAAACTAGCTGTTCCCGCGATCTTTGTTTCGCCTTAAAAAGTTTTCCTGTGGGAATTCCGGGATAAATAAAATAAATATAAAAAGTAGCATAATGTTCTTTCCCAGGGTCTATCCGTATGTATACTAAATTTCATTCAAATCTGTTCAGTACTTTTGGCTTGAAAGAGTAACAGACAGACAGACAGACAGACAGACACAGTTACTTTCGCATTTATAATATTAGTTAGGATGTAGTTATTCAATTGGGGGTAACTCCGAATTAATTTAGTTGTTCAGAATGACCTCCTTGAGAAACCGCCTTTCGGATTACTATCCTTTTTTCAACACTCAGTATATTTTGTAGCCCGGCCGTGGTTCGACAACGGAAATCTATCCTCTAGACCCGGGCACGGCACAGAAATCTTAGTCACTAAAGCTGCACGATCCGGTCATCCGGTAAGGGTGTTATTTTTAAAATAACCTAACTAACGTTAAAAGTCCCCGACATTCCACACTCAAGAGTAGCGCAACTTTTGAACAAAAAAGCCGATTTTGATAAAATTTACTAAAAAAACTTTAAGCTACGCTAGTTACGCTACCACAGTCACATACGCAGATACACGTTAAACATATACCTAAGAGATGTGCGTTAAAAAACCAGACCTTTCTCAATTTTATTTAATGCCCTAACAGGGCACAGTCCGATGGGTAAACTGGGTTCACTCCACGTATAAGCATGTTGGCGCAATAAGCCGTACTCCATTATGTCTCACGTTTTGTGGAAAACTGTTCAGCAGGAAGGGACTGTTTCGTGGAAGGCTCCATAGGATCCGCAAGTAATTAAATTTTCGTTTAAATACAATATAATAATAGGATATTTCCACTGTTAAAGGTAAGTCCACCAATCGGTATCGTACTTACGTATCGGAACAAACGTATCAAGAAACATGTTCCTAAAGTACTTCTATAGAGAATAATACGAGTATGCATAAAGTACTTCTATAAAGAATCTCTAAACTAAGTTCAATTAATTATTTATTGCTATTAATTATTTATGCTTCGACGGTTATTTAGACAGAAAGTAACAGAATAGATCTAGCTGAGGTCGGAAGAAGTTTAAAATTCTAAGTTAATAAGAATACGAAGAAGATAAATTAACGACATTCAGTAAAAAAAAAACTACCATCCTCTTTTGTGTCGTGGCCATACTTTATTTTTCCACAAGGCCTCCTTATAAATTGACTACCGCTCCCGATCTAGTGCCTCCTTCAGCCATTGAGGTAAAAACCTGTCGAGGTCGTCCCGCCATCTCCGTCTGGGTCTTCCGCGACGCCGACGTCCGTCACTGGGCACCCACTCCATAGCTATCAGTTAAAAAGTCTTTGTTATTTTCAGCATTTCAGCATGGATTCTGAAGCTATTCCCGCGTTTTTGTGCTACCATTTCCTTTGGCAGCTGCCATATGGCCCATTACGGCGTCCATTCGAATATCGACTTTAGAGCGAGTGTGAGCATTTTATGAGTAGACGGCAGTAGACCACAGAGGCCTAGCGTTTCACTAAGGGCTGATTTTGCAATGGTCAGATAAGCGTTATCTGAGGAATAAATTTGTTGCTGTCACTGTCAAATACAAACATTCAGACGCATCAGTATTATTCCTCAGATAGCCCTCGTATCTGACCATTGAAAAATCAGCCCTAAATAAATCATCTGATGCTGATTTGCACAAAGGGACTGTGTGATTTTAACACCTTGCATTATGTGAACTGTAACTTCACCTTATAATTTCTTTAATAAAAACTCAAATAAGATTTCAGTTAAGTACCCACCCTACACATATTCAAAGCTAAAGTTCAACTGGAGTGCCGTCAGCCAAAGAATATAATAATATTCTCACATATTCTGTAACATCCGCAAGCTTTTCCCCACTTCGACTTCTTTTCAACAGCATATTCACATTACCCTGACCCTACTTCACGTAGTTTTCAAGCCAAACTAGGCCCAAATTCAGAGGGTTAGGATAAAGTCACCATTCACAGATTCAGTTGCCAAAGGACAATGCAAAGTGAACGATGTTAGTAGTAGAATTTTTAAAGCAACCCCCAGGTATAATCGACAAACTGTAAAGATGCAATTTGCTAAAAGTGCCAGCAGTGAGTGTCAAGCGAGTTTTTAATACATGGATGTAGTTCCGGGAATTTTCCACTTTGTAATAGAGTTTTTAAATCCCTTTAAAAAAAAGGTTAGCTGAAGCTTCCTGTAGTAACAATGGATTGGCAGATATGTAGGTATAGTAGTTATACCTACTCGTAGCGAGAAAAATCTTTAATAACTTTTCATTTGATAATCTGTAATAGTTTCAGCGTAGAAAAGTGTCATCCAGAGTGTTAGCTTTCTATCTTAATTAGGTACCTAGGTACCAAATTTCATCAAAATTGTTCCAATAGTTTTCAAGTGAAGGAGTAGCAAACTTGCATTAAAATCAAAATTTCGGGTTTATAATATTGAGATTACACTCGTAAATACCCATCTACCTGTATTATATACAACCTATCTAGGTAACTGTGCATGTTGTTGTCATATCACTTCTCTGAGTACAATGATGTCTCAGAAATACACTCACGGGCAATGAAAATGTTCCACTGAGAAAAGCACCAAATTGCTCCTAAACGGAAAAGGCTAATGACGCCTTCTGCAACATTGAAGTACATTTAACAGAGCATCAGGATATTACCAACTAAAAATTGTAATATTTTGTTCAACATTTAAATTAAATGTTTGAAAAAATTGGGGTGGTTTGGTGTCGGAATTTTGTGAGTGGAACCTTTTCTTTGCCCCCGAGTCCGCGTTGTTCTATGCCCGTGAGTGTAGAACTGCTAGACTAACGTGAGCTGAGCGGGTTCCATTCAAACTTCCACGAATCGCGAATAGACGTTCGCAGCGAAAACACTCTGTTTACTAATTAGTCTCAAAAGAAAAACGAGGAAGTGTATGTACCGAGTACTTACTGCTATAGGAGGGTTACTCTATACTGACGAAAAACAAACGAACGAGAGCTGTCGTGCAATCGGCACGTTTAATTCAACGCGGTAGAGTCGTGGCTAAGGGCAGCAGAGCTCCGAATCGAAATTTTTCGTTATACAGGGTGTTGCAAAAATAGTATACTAAGCAGAAAGGGGTGACTCAGGAGGTTATTCTGAACAACTTTTGTTCTACGAGCTTTAATGACGTCCTGAGTCACCCCCTTTCAGCTTAGTATACCCTTTTTGCAACATCCTGTAGAGTGACCCCACTGAAATCGAGCTTTTTCGAGTGGAAAGGGAGGTTGCTGCCGACTGTATCTCAGAAAGAGTAATAATTAGATTTAGTTCAACTCTGCGCGGCTGGGGGCGCTAGTGTAGCACATTTTAAGCGTAATTTCCAGAGTGTTGAAGCTAATTTTACGTCGATTGTGTCGGGATAAAGTAAAGTACCTAAAGTAAAAACGTAACAAATTGTTTAAGTACATTTTGTGATGTGGCTGCAAATTCCAAACTAGGCGAACCTGTATCGTGGAACTTAGGTTAGAAGTCATGTTCAGAATTCTTTCCGTGTGGATAGTTTTTTGCAGTTTTTAAGCTCACACCGCTGCACCGTAAAACAAGTTGGTTATAATATAAGTAAGTTGTGTCCATCTGTAATTATGATTAAGTATTAGAGGGGAGACCGAGAGTAAAAGAGAAGTAAGTTCAAATGCCATCAAGTGAAATACTAAAAACATAGTTTATTATAAATTTTATCGAGTCTGAAATTACAAAATGGGCACATTGCTCATCTAATAATATTGAAGTTCTACACATATTTACAAATAAATAAGTAATATTATAATATGGTTTCATCCCGTGGCGGCATCCATTTCGTGACGAGTCCAGCGTTTCAGCGGACAATCCTGATGTTGGTTCGGAAGCAGAACAGGTCGGCCCCGCCCCTCTCCCTCACCCTGAACTCGATGTTAGCAGAAACACCCTGTACAAATGAAAGTTTTACTCCATACGGATTCCACATCTATAAGTTCTAGCAGCGTCAAACGGTTAATTTCTCTAAATTACCTAATATTTTATACTATCCTAACCAACGAGCAACATACAAGTCTTTACACCTATCATCATCACCGTATTCATCCATTAGTCCTGGTCATGGTCCACTCTGCCATGTCTCCCACCGTATTCTATTACACTTCGAATAAAAATATCAATATGGAAGAATGGTGATACTGGTGCACGAAAGGTGTCTTGCCTTCCCGAAAGACGAATCAACTGTACGTAACCTATGTATATTATAGTTACGGCCGGTTCACCAGGCGTCAGCGACTGACAACTAATATGGCTGGTAAAAATCATTTCACTACGGCACAAACCCAAGTCCACTTCTTCACCGCCTCACTACAAAGACAAACAATACCAACCACAGCCATGAACTCTTCAATGTAGAGCTTGAGCTTGTACTTCAGGACCTCTCCCTCCAGCAGCGGGCAGTAGGAGTTGACGAGGTTGTTGCAGGTGAAGGAGTCCTGGCCCAGCGGGTAGGGGATGGGCACGATGCCGAGGTAGGCCGTGGCGAGGGTCTCCATGTCCTCCAGGTAGCGAGCTGGAAACAGGAGGAGAGGAAGTTAGTTGTTGAGAGTGTGGTTGAGTGAAGTTCATGAGATGCTGGAGCTAAATATGGTCGCTCCAGTCCTCTGCTAGACATAGGCGGGACAAAGCATAATGTCACTCCCAAAACATAGTATCACTCTTCGCATCCAATCATTATCGTCAGCCAAATCGTCCATCATCATCAGCTACTTGACGATTTGTATGCAAGAATTGTGAATATTCTGAGTGAAGCGTCGAAGTGTAGCAGTAAACTTAAATCTTATAAAAAAGTATCGCAGATTATTGGATGGAACAGGCACGTCAGGGATGCTCACAGAGAGGCGCGGGTGAAGTTTGATGTATGGAACAGTACTGGTAGATCAAGAATCGGGAAAGCTTATGAGGAGATGTGTGTATCGCGTAGGATTTTTAAAGCTAAGTTGAAGTGGTGTCAGAAAAACCAGGAACAAATAAAAATGGACATTTTGGCCACTCAGAGGCATAATAAGGACTTTAAAAAATTCTGGAAAAACACTGATAGACTGAACATCAAGCCAGGCCGACCTGTGAGCATCGATGGGGTGTCCGACCTAGGCGCTATAGCGAACTTGTTTAGAGAACATTTTAGCGTTAAGTCTCCTCTCGGCCCGTCTAAGCTGGTGCTCAGTGCTGGAGCTCATGACGGTGATGTACCAGTTAGGTTCTCGGCGAAGGATGTTGAGAGTGCAATTAAAAACATGCATCGAGGCAGATCACCGGGACATGACAGTTTGAGCATTGAGCACTTGCAGTATGCTGGTGTTCATATGTGCCGTGTATTGTCTTTGTTCTTTTCGTTGTGTGTAGTACATTCATACCTACCGCCTGAACTTGTGAAGGTTATAGTCGTGCCAATAGTTAAGAACAGAACTGGTGATCTATCAGACAAGAGCAACTACCGGCCAATTTCGTTAGCTACAGTTATCGCGAAGGTATTTGATCACCTAGTAGACTCTTGTCTAGATAAATATATTAGCTTGAATGACGCACAGTTTGGCTTCCGCCCAGCTCTTTCCACGGAGGCCGCGATATTATGTCTAAAGCATACGGTGAGGTACTATTTAGACAGAAATACACCTATCTATGCGTGTTTTCTAGACCTCTCCAAGGCGTTTGATCTAGTGTCGTACGACATTTTGTGGAATAAGCTGGACGGAATTATACCAAGTGATATTTTATCTGTGCTCAAGTATTGGTACGACAAACAGGTAAATTTTGTGAGATGGGGGGATATACTGTCTGATTCCTATAAAATGGAATGTGGGGTGAGACAGGGAGGGGTGACCTCTCCTAAATTGTTTAATATCTATATAAATGCATTGATTGGGGAACTCAAACGCACTGGTGTCGGATGCCATGTAGATGGGATTTGTTTTAACAATATAAGTTATGCAGATGATATGGTGCTGCTGGGCCCCTCAGTCAATGCATTGAGGAAATTGTTGGGGGTTTGTGAAACATTCGCAAATAGTCACGGATTGTCATATAACGTTAAAAAATCGGAATTTATGTTTTTTGCTGTAGGTAAAAAAAGGTTTAGAACGGTTCCTGACCTATTTCTTAACGGTACTAAATTGAATCGTGTAAAAAGTTTTAAGTATCTAGGTCATTATGTGACTGAAAATATGTGTGATGATATGGATATGGAAAGAGAACGCAGGGCGTTGGCCATCAGGGGTAATATGTTGGTCCGAAGGTTTGCGTATTGCTCTAAGCAGGTGAAGGTTACCTTATTCAAAGCTTATTGTCAATCAGTGTATACAAGCAGCCTCTGGACTAACTATACTCAGAAGGCTTTCAGCGCCCTGCGCGTTCAATATAATAACACCTTCAGGATGATGATGGGGCTGCCCCGCTACTGCAGCGCGTCAGGCATGTTCGCAGCCGAGCGCACGGATGACTTTTACGCCACTATCCGGAAGCGAACAGCGTCTCTGCTGGGCAGAGTGCGGGCCAGCGACAACAGCCTCCTGAGGGTGATCGCCGAGAGGGTGGATGGCCCTATCTTGAGACACTGGGTCCAAGTACTTAACTGGAACAGGGTAGGATCAGTACTCAGTGTTTCAAAATAGGGTGTGTAAATAAATATATTAATGTGTTTGTGTTTGTATTTAGCCTAACCTAGTATTAAGATTCATTGTTACTAACACTTACTATGGACTATGTGGTCTGAAAATAAATATTTATTATTATTATTATTATCGCTCCATGGTTCACTATGCTAAATCCCTGTCACATCTTCGGACCCTAACCTAACGCACCACATAAGTACTTCTGTTATCTAAGTATATTAAAACAGACGATCCAAGACCACGGATGACCACGGACGGCAGGGCCCGGACGCTGGTGTTAAACGTAGCTACAGAAAAAAAAAACTTCAAGAAGACATTACAGGGCCAGCTTACACACGCCACAAGTATATAGCTGTAGCAGTGGTAGCTCATTAAGTATTTTAACACGTTCACGGACAATTGATGGTTGGAAAATATTTTGATATGACACCTAAAAATCCCATACATTTTATCGTTCCGCCTTGAAACGTATTGCCGTATCTCAACATATTTTATTTACGTAATGTGACAGTTACGGCCATAGACGGTATCGTCTACAAGCGGTCCGCCACATCATGCATATCCAACAATGCGTATAGTGACATCTACGGCTACAGGCGGCAGCCTGCCAGTTTTTTTCAAGGACCGTTTCATTTTCAAATAGGTTTGGACGTTTTTCAGATACAAAGTTCCACTTTTAGCATGCTATTTACAATAAATAAAGCTGATATAGTAAGATTAAACAAAGGGGTTCATCGACAAAAGCTAAAATTTTCTAGTTCCTCATTACAGTTATATCTTTGCTTTTCTTTGTTCCATTTAAGTAATTATAGTATTTGAATCGAATAGGTAGGTATCCTATATGCAAAACAGTAAAATATTTATCGATTTATTATTAATTTACCTCGTAATTTGCCACAAAAATTACCAGACTACCACCCGTACTACACAACATTTCCGCGACGCGCGCGCCGTGACACTAAACTTCTGGAAGGTTATTTTTATTTGTAACGAAACCCCGACAAGTTATTTGTTATGACACCTAGAAACAAATGAATTAGCACAATACGACACTAAATCATGCATCTCCTGTTAAGAATACGGAAATGATACGGCTGTTGACGGTTCGTCCGTTTCAATCAATAGAAGTTGGACGGCCACAGGCGCGTAGTCATATTACAAGGATACTTAATTACGGCCCTCGACGGATTGTCCGTGAACGTGTTAAGTATGCGCTTCTCACGAAAAAGGCACGAGTTTAAATTGCCTCAGAGGAGTCAAAATAAGGAACAATAAGAAGAGAGGATATAAATTATTCTCCTGTCCTTACGTGCTTGGAAGACGACGTCCATCTCAGCGTCCTTGAGCTGTGTGAGGCTGCAGGGGGGGTCCACGCAGCCCTGGATGTACACGTTCATCGGCAGCTCCGCTCTGGAGCTTCCTGGGGAAGGGGAGAATAACTTCAGAGGTTGCGAGTGTCTTCGATAGACCGCTATATATAATACTAGCTATTCCCGCGCGCTTCGCTTCGCCTTAAAAAGTTTTCCCGTGGGGATTCCGGGATAAAAAGTAGGCTATGTTCTTATCCAGGGTCTAGACCGTGTGTATACCAAATTTCATTCAAATCTGTTCAGTAGTTTTGGCGTGAAAGAGTAACAGACAGACAGACAGACAGACACAGTTACTTTCGCATTTATAATATTAGTTAGGATATAGTTAGGATATTAGTTAGGATTAGGATTAGTTAGGATACCCCAAAGCGCACGCTCAAAAGACCTAATGTGTAAACACTAAGTGAAAGAGGTTATTAACGCACTAGCCCGTGAGCCGCTGGGACTTTTCGTTGGGGATTCCAGGATAAAAAGTAGATTAGTTAATCCAGGGTGTCTACTTCCTATGGTCTACATCGGGCGTAAATAGCAGATAAATGTGGATGGAGAATTGCATCAATGCCACGCAACGGAAAAATTATATTTTCTCAGCACTGTTTCTGTCCCCTTTATAAAACAGAATACTTACTGGTGCACCTGGTGACTGCCGTACTATTGTAATACAGCTCAGCATCCACCGCCGCAGCGGCGCACAACAACGCGACAATCGTATAAGACCACATGACTGCTCCACGCACTCTGACTGATTGATGCCAAATGTTCATCTCTGTTTTATATTAATTAACTCAATGAACTGATAATAATAGATAACTTAGATATTGATGTCGATAATCGAACAGGTGTGGATTTTGTACAGAGATAAGGAGAGATTTAGGTGAGTAATTTCTTGAGTAATAATTTTAGTAGCCAGGTGCGGTAGGTATTCTACAGAACGCAGCGTCTTGATAGCGACATTTTGATAAATGGACGCTGAATCCCTTCGCATTTGAAATAACGCTGACCTAGCAGGAATAGGCATTAAGATGTGCATGCATTCTTTTCACCCATACATGACTGACTTATTATTATTATTGTTATAATGTTATCATTCATCGTCAGAAACTTTAGCGAGAATAATTCTCATGTTTTATCGACTTGCACTTAACACAGAAGACCACATTTCGCTGGTCACATAAAATCATCGATTTCAGAATGCGCGGCCTAATGGGATCATGACAGCTGTCAAACGTACAAAATGGCGGCTGAAAAACGGCGGGAAAGTTTCAGAATGCTGGCCGAAAATAGAATAACGAATTGTAACTGACAACCGTGAAACCGAATCCTGCGAAATGAAAAACAAGAAATGACCACCGCACAAAAGAGGATGAAGAGTGAACGTGATTTTTGAACAGAAAATGGGAATTTATCTTCACTTCTAATTTTATTTTAATGATATTTGTTTCGGGTCAAATAAAATTATATTGGCGATATGAAATTAGAACTTAGTTAACACGTAAATTCCCTAAGTGCATACATCTATCTCCTATTGCTTTTACCTAATATGTTTCCCACATTCACTCACCACACACAAAAGGAGAACAACAGCCAATTATTTCCCTCCCCGATTCCTAATTAATGAGTGACAGAGCGGGTGAATCGATCAGAAGCACTCTCTTTGATTGGTGAATTCGGGAACACAAGCCGTGAGGCCGCGGCCGTTTCATCAAACATTTGAAATCAGAACAACTCCCTTTGATAGACTCGGGAATAGGGATGGGTCCTAATGAAATTATACCATTGCCTATTCTATGACTATTGTGATTAATATAGGTATTCCACTTACGATGTTTTCTAACATCTTGAATAGATTTCGTATAACTAGGTAAGTTAAAATCATAAAGATAGTACGGTTAAAATTCCGATATTATGAATAAAAAGGTTTTAAACCAATGCGTGTTGATGTTGAGTGATGAAATATACCTATTTAAAGTTGCCCACCGTGCCACCGAGCTGGGGCTACTCTACCGTCGCGATTTACCATTCTAATTCAGTATTTTCGCTCGCGATGACAGTTAATGGGAATCACTGAATCACTCTATATGACGAAAAACTAAGGCCCGGGTCTCCTATTTACGCCGTAGGCTGCGTCACGATGCTCACTACATCTACGCGCCAACGTCGGCGTGTGAGGGAGACCGCATCAGTACATTTCTATAGTGAGCATTGTGACGCGCCTTACGGCCTGACGCTGGACGCGCCCCTCGGCGTAAATAGGAGACCCGGGCCTAAGTTTAAGAGCGCTGCTGCGTGAGTAACGACTCTACCTCGTTGTATAGCACAGCTGCTCTCGTTCGTTCGTTTTTCCTCAGTATAGAGTAACCCTCCTACATCATGTCCGTCAGTGGAGTCAGTGGGTGCGCTGGACCGCGCCGCCGTCTGTTGCCGCCGTCGCCATTTTGAATTTCCACAGCAAAATGACCAAATGACCAAACAGTGAATGGGTGCGATGGACTGCGGATAATGTGTTGGTATTCAAGAGCCGTAGCTACAAATTAATACAATACAATGCAATACAATCCTCTTTATTTGCACCAAAAAAACAGAAACAATACAAAATAAAACTTAAATTAAGAACAGTACATAAAAGCGGCCTTATTGCTTATTTATAGCAATCTCTACCAGACAACCTAATAAGTAACTAACCAATTAAGTAGTCAGTTTCATACAGATGCACCGACGAATTAAGGATTATACCTACTTATTCTCGATTTTTAAAAATGCATTGAATTTCCAAAATCTAGATGCTCTGGAACCTGGGTACCGACTTGTCACAAGAGATACAATAAATACTTTACTAAGAATTTCAGTTTAAGTATTCAGTAGAGGTACCTACTATTTATTCTCCAGCTTTATGAATACGATATCATCCTAATCCTAACTAATATTATAAATGCGAAAGTAACTGTGTCTGTCTGTCTGTTACTCTTTCACGCCAAAACTATTGAATGGATTTGAATGAAATTTTATATAATAATAATAATATAATAATATGTGGGGACATCTCACACACGGCCATCCGACCCCAAGCTAGGCTGAACCTGTGTTATGGGTATCGGACAGCTGATATATTCTACACAAATACATAGATAGATACATACTAAATATAAATATCAACACCCAAGACCCGAGAACAAATATCTGTATTTAAACAAATATCTGCCCCAGCCGGGAATCGAACCCGAGACCTTCGGCTCAGTAGTCAAGGTCACTAACCACTACGCCATTCGGTCGTCTTTATACATACGGTCTAGCTAGACCCTGGGAAAGAACAAAGGGTACTTTTTATCCCGGAATTCCCACGGGAAAACTTTTTAAGGCGAAGCGAAGCGCGCGGGCTAGTAGAGTATAAATAAGTAATATACCTACGTAAGTAGGTACTCAAGAAATCGATGGTGGAGCTGTTTTTTATAAAGTCGGCGCAAAAAATATTTTCTAAACGCTCTGTCAAAATGAAGTGATGTTAAGAGAGATTTTTCATCAGTACCTACTGTAGGTATGTTGAATACTCATGCTGTAACATCTCTGAAACTATAAGTACTCACACTATGCCTGCGTGTTAGATATGGATGTAAGTACCTACCTATGGCTCGACTGCGAATGAACTGGAATCAATAGATTTGACTGCAACTAAAACTAACCCAGTGAGCCAAATTTAGTTGGTTACAGATTTGGGGCCGGTTCCAAATTATGAAAGTTTTAACGAAACCCTTATACTTTGCGTGCTTCAAATACAAAATGTTTTGTTTAAATCTGAAATAGCAGTGGTGCTATATCTGCCGAAGAAACGTAACGATCGAGTTTTCGAAAGAGCAAACGGAGATACATAGACATATCCGGTAGGTGTCAACAAAAACAGTTTTCTGAACGATGATTTTAACATCCAGTAAGTTATAGTTTACAAAACCATCGCCCGTCCCAAAACATCTCTTCATACCTAGCCTAGTTAAGGCCTTAACTCAAATGCATAATACACTCACGGGCAATGAAAAAGTTCCAGTGAGCAAAACACCAATTTATTACTAAGCGGAAAAGGCTAGCTTTATGGCGCCTTCTGTAATATTGATCAACATTTTGTTTGAATTCTCTATTAAATGTTTTAAAAAAATGTGGACCATTTAGTGTTAGAATTTTGTGAGTGGAACTGTTTCTTTGCTCGTCAGTGTATTTTCAAATAAATCTAGCTTCTAGAGTTAGCACATATTTTTCTCGCTTTACAGATAATGCCAGTAGAACGGTCCCTCTTGGTCCCGCAGGTTAGATAGTCGAGCTTTTTAAAGGCTTTAAAGTAAGTCGCGGAATGAAAGACTGCGTTGAGACGGCGCCGTTTATAACCAGAGCTTTTAAAGCTCCTTTAAAGTACGGCAGCACCGACTAAAAGTCTTTAGATTTAACGGTACGCGTGTACAGTGCATCAGGTCTCAAAGTTATTATCTATGAGTTTTGGTAGAGGTTAGGTTTTAAGTTAATTTATAAATTTTGTACTTATCTTATTCTAAACGAGTCGGTGACAAAAAGTAGCGATATATTAGTACAGTGCCACAAACTTATCTGTTCCGGTGAGAGCTCACGTAATGTCTAATATTTCTTCGTAATGGTAATTTACCCTTGTGGTTTTAATAAACCCATCTAATTTATATCAATATATATGTATGTAAATAATGAGATATGGCTCAACTTAGTTAACTGTCACCGGAATGGATACAGATAAGTTTGTCTCACTGTACATAATATGTATTTGATTACAGATATAGGTATATGTCACCGTGGTGAAAAAATTGGCCAGTCAGATTTTACGAATTGTGTATGTTTTTTTTTGTGTTGATCACTGGAATTATCCCATAATTCCGAATAAAGGATTTTCCTGGCTTCGTGAGCGGATGCAATAATTAATCATGTTGAAAAAACAGTTTTATTTATGTGTCCATATTTATTTCCCACCAGTTCTCATAACTTTATTCAGCAGCATATAAATATTTCGCGAGTCTGTGATAAATTCCCGTGCTCCGTCCCCGAACTATAAATTTTAAATAAATTGAAGCCCAATATGGTGAAAACTTGAATTTATTTTGTTTTTAAATATATCAGATATTCATGTAGATAATAAAGCAGGTGAGAATTTCAGCTGTAATATCTCCATAGAGATCAGAAGAGATTAGGTGACTAATTTTATTTGCAGGTGGCTACTTGCGTCAATGTCTGTATAGTATGCAAATCCTTCCAAATATACAGAGTGTTGCAAAAATGGTTAAGGCCAAGAAAGAGGGTGACTCAGGGGGTCATTCTGAACTTTGAGTTTTGAAAAGTTTTAAAAGTTGATGGCACAAAAAGAGGCCTATAACCTATATCTACCGAACACTGGGCCATGAGATTTTATGTCATATATGGTACGTAATAAAAATACTAAAATAAGTCAAATTATGCAATAAATACCTAATAATCAATTATTCATTTCATTCAAGATGCTTCAAACAAAAAGTTTAAGGTTGTGATCGATGGGTGTCCTGAATTTCAGTCCCTGGGGTGCAGTTATAATAAATATTATTTTCCGTACAAAATACGTATATACACATATTACCAAGAAAAACATATTTACCGAATGTTTGATACAAAATCTAAACATTATAACTCGGCCTCTTGACAGCGTTTAGCATTTTTTGGTGGTAAGTGCCAATTTCTCCATAGTCGGTTAGAGCATAACCAGGTATTAGTAGTTGACTTTTGACACATCTGTCAAGAATTTTAAATGGAGATGACGTATAATTGATGAACCAATCCCAGTCGGTTAGATAACCGACTATGGAGAAATTCGCACTAAGCCCTACTTACTACTAAATTCATTAACTTTTATGATAAATAGGCAAATAAAAATATAATAAATACCTACTTCGTATTCCAATCAAGACAAAGCAAAGCACCATCTCCTAGGTACAACTTACAAAATTATGCTAAATCTGTGTTCTCATCGTATTTTCGTAAATGGAACACAAAACAACATGGCGGCTGGAAGGTTGCCTTTTTAAACAGACGTGCTCCGAATCCGCATGGAATTAGCCAACTTAGGTCTTACACTAACATCGTTCATTCTTGTGCTGGTACTGTTCCTTTGCAGCAAAAAAAAACGCTGGAACCGCATATACATTTTACAGCATTAAATATAAATCGACCCGTGTATACCTACTTAGTTAAGAACTGCATGTTCTAAACCTTATTTCATTGTTCTAATAATGTATGCAACAAAGTTTTAAAATAAATAAATCAAGCGGTACTATAGCGGCGGTCAGTCAAAAAAGGTCACTGTAACTTTCATTCATTAGGTATATGACTTGTAAATTCGTGAAAAAATTTCCTTCGAACAGTTAGGTAATTTTTCTTCTATTTTAAGGATATTGATTAGATTATCATGCCAATGTGTAGGTACGTTCAGCTCCAGGAACAGAAGTACTCTAACAAGAAGCTTCTGATCAATGACGGCTCAATTTTACCACGGCACAACTCTTGCCTGCATTTTTTGCCTCTAAGAGATCAAAGCGCATTACTCAAGCCAACCACAAATATGAACTCACGGCTCCAGCTAGTCAATAAAACTCCCTCCATCCCGAAGGGTTACTCTACCTTGACAAAAACAAACGAGCTGTCATACAATCGGTATATTTGGGCATAGAATAACGAGTACTAGTACTTATAGAATGACAATCTCCTTAGAAAAACTGTCGCCAGGTAGGTAGTTTAGTTTTGAAGCATCCGTAAGATGTCGTCGTTGTAGCATTTTGTCGAAATCTTAAATTACCTATTACATACTCCATTTTTACTACTGTACTTGTTATTCTTAGATTTAGGTAATTTAGACGACCGAATAGCGTAGTGGTTAGTGACCCTGACTACTGAGCCGATGGTCCCGGGTTCGATTCCCGGCTGAGGCAGATATTTGTTTAAACACAGATATCTGTTCTCGGGTCTTGGATGTGCCCGTAAAATGGCAATAGGCCCGCCCCCTATTACATTGGGACTAATATTACGCTCTGGCGAAAAGTGGGTGCAGCAATGCACCTCTGCCTACCCCGCAAGGGAGTACATTAGTACAAGGCGTGAGTGTGTGTGTGTGTGTGTGTGTGTCGTAATGTATATCCAGAAAGAGTCTATCGATCTATCGTGGCGAGCTGATTTTCCGCATTTAGCCGCTGAGGTTATTATGCGAGGAATTGCTTCCGGGTTGTTACAAGCCGTACCCAAGCCAGAAAGCCAGTAGATAGCATAGGTTAATTATGACTTCCCGGAGAGACCCCGGAGATACGAGTATTTTTGCTCGTTGTGTCTGCACGCCATTGCAATGTAACGACTAGTGTTGCCACGAATAGTGAATTGGCCGAATACCGAATACCGAATATTCGGCGACGCTGTGGCTACAACCTGTTTTTTTTTGTTCCTGGAACTGCTTTGAAGAAGTCGCTACAAATTATATGAGAAATGCTAATTATTAGGAGGCAGAATGCTGTGGCAAACGAGTTGATTTTTTATTTGATAATAGTTCGCCTATGTCGGATGGCCGATCCTTACAAGTGGTGGTCAGCAAACAAAAAACAATACCCGAACCTTTTGAAATTTGCAAAAACTTATCTTTCTTCACCTGGAAGTAGCGTTTATAGTGAGAGGTTATTTTCTGAGGATGGTTACAATGAAAAGCGCAATCGTACTACCACGAAATGGCTACGGGCTACCAAAAAATGCTGAAATGCTCGTTTTTATCCAGCACAACTTACTACTGATTATTTTTAAGTACTAAAATGTTGTGATTTTGAAATACATACACAATTTTGATTAAAATAATAAGTTTTTTTTACATGATTTACTATTCGGTATTCGGCCCGAATAGTACGCACTATTCGGCCGAATACCGAATACTGAAAAAAACTGGCCGAATAGGCCGAATACCGAATAGTTGCCGAATATTCGTGGCATCTCTAGTAACAACCATTATGGGAGGCTGTTTGATTTGCCTTGCAACTTCTGCAAAGAAGTGAAGTTTTTCGTGCGAAAAAGATTTTTATTACAATACAATATTTAACTTTATTGAAAAAACACACAACATACATTAAATAACAAAAAAGGAGTACACAATATTGCTAAAAGCGATCTCTTCCAGGCAACCTTTGGGTGAATGAAAGACTTATGGATTAAAAGAGGCACGTGTACACGTATTGCATTTAAATAATTTTATTTAACCGGCAGTGGCATGATAGAGTCGTGGTTCATGATAGAGTGACCTCCCCGATCCCAATTCGTTGGAGTGCATCTAGTTCTGAGTTTTAATCAACTTATATTCGCCTGTAAAAGTACTGACTACCGACGCCGCTTGAATACACCGGAGAACGGAAATGTGGAACGCATTAGCTGTATTATTTATAAAATACTTACAGGATTATAAAATCCATGTAAAAAAACGCATCTTTTATTTTTGTACTAAGTAGGTACTTATTTATATTTTGACCTCAGTATAATATTTTGACCATTTCTGTGAGTATTTGCTCTGGTTGCATTAAATAAAAGGATTTATTATTTCGACCAACACCAGGTTATCCTGAACACTAGACATGAAAATCCTTAAAATAACGAGTACTTACATAAAGAGATCAAATTCTCATGTCGGGGATTTTCCTGACATGGAAGTTTCTCTCCTATGGACATTCGGGATCATCGTTTGCACCGCCAACTGATAGAGAGAAGGAGGTATCACCCTGAATAAGCTGTGTGTTTTTTTTTGTTTTTAAAATTTATAGCGTGTATAATACGTTTTATTTACGTTGACAATATTATTCAAAAAAGTATCTTTGTTTTCTATTTATATTATTTTACTTATTGATAATTTATTTTAAATTTTACTGCATAATATTATTGTACCTAATGAATGTTTTTAAATTTTCTGTTAATTTGATCCGTTAATCCAATTTTGTAAATTGTATTTTTAATGTGTAAATGTAATTTTGATGTTTTATATTATGAGTCCGTGGTTACTTGAAATAAATGAATTTATTTATTATTATTATTATAATACGTTTGTCAGAGAGCTTTAGTGCCAATTTCTCCATAGTCGGTTAGAGCATAACCAGGTATTATTGGTTGACTTTTGACACATCTGTCAAGAATTTAGTATGGAGATGGCGTATAATTTATCAACCAATACCTAGTTACGATTTAACCGACTATTGTGAAATTGGAGCTTAGGCTTTGACGTGGATACTGCTGCTATAGATCCACTCGGTCTGAGCGCGATGTATCGGAAAAGTATTAGTGTCAAAAATGTTACGGGATATCCGATAATGCGACAACAGGTTGAAGTGTTTGTTTTGTTCAACAATATTGTATCAACGATACGTTAATATGGATTGTAGTTTCACGGTAAATCACTAAAATATCAAAATGACGTTAAATGCTGACACATTGTCATTAGGGATTATTAATTCATACAAAACCGGTGAACCACATATCTAATACCATGGCATAATACAGTCACGGGCAAAAGTTCCACTGAGAAAAACTCCAAATCACTCCTAAACGGAAGAGGCTAGGTTAATGGCGCCTTCTGCAACATTGAAGTACAAACAGAGCATCAGGATATTACCAACTAAAAACGGTAATAGATTGTTCAATTTTTAAATTAAATGTTTGAAAAAAAATGGGGTCGTTTGGAGTTGGCTTTTTGTGAGTGGAACTGTTTCTTTGCACGGGAGTGTATCCAAATGACGTTAAATGCTGACACCTTGTCATTAGGGATTATTAATTCATACAAAAACCGGTGAACCACCGTTCATGGCATAGTAAGAGTCACATTGAGACCTCCGGGACTTCCAGTGGTGATATTACACGACTGTAACAATTATTATACATTAAAGCCTTTAAAGCCGACTCCCAAATATATTCAGTAACGTTACTAATGGTATCACTGCGAGTCAAACGACATGCCGTGTCGTAATGGAATTGTGCCGTGAACTAATGAAATTTCGCCATAAACTCATTAATTACGGTCATACACAACATACGAGCAGCGTTTATTCATAGCTAAACGTATTGTTCTGACAATATCGTTGGTTAAGCCTTTAACTAAAGTGCCCACAGATGAGGTTAGCTCGCAGATGTTACATAAAGTAATGATTCTTTTCTAGCTTTTCCAATGAGAAACTTATACAGGGTTGCAAAAAGGGTATATTAATCCGAAACCTACATGTGTAATTGTGTAGCATGGTATATCTAAGCCCGAAACTGATATCAGAATTTCAAAATTCGCGAAAAAAATATATCATTTTCCATAGAAACTTTGTTGGTCACGTAACTTTTTACTATGGAGAAATACTGTGTTTTTTCTCGTATCTCTCTCTTGTAATAAAAAGTATTACCTATATCATTATTTGTAAGTATCAGTACTTAATTCTTATTTTAAGTTATATTCATCATCAAAGATTTTAGTTTAATTTAGGGTCATAGGTAATGTTACTTCCAGTGTTCTTAGCCATCTTTTATGAAAATCGGTTCAGCCGTTCAAAAGTTATGCAACTTTTCAATTTCAACGTTGGCTAGGTTAGGTTATTGTGGTGAGGTCGTTATGGTTAAATGTCTTGTCTGTTCTACGATAAGTGGCAGGTATCTACTCTGTGACTAAAACACTCTAATCCATTATCTTCACGTGAAGGCATTCATATTCTGTGAGCCTGCGCGCTTTGAATAAAATACGATAAAGGTAAATAGGCAATAGAAGGATAAATAACGAAAAAAATATAGATTTGAATTAGGTAGCTACTCGTTCGGTAGTGTTGCAGGTTTTTGGAAATTAACAAAGGTACTAACACAGAAGTTAGAATAGAATATGAACTAGTTGGGCTGGCAATGCAAAAGAAACAAATCAATACCCCACTTCTACCAAAAAAAAAACACGCACTCACGCCTTGTACTAATGTACTCCCTTGCGGGGTAGGCAGAGGTGCATTGCTGCACCCACTTTTCGCCAGAGTGTATGTTAGTCCCAATGTAATAGGGGGCGGGCCTATTGCCATTTTACGGGCACATCCAAGACCCGAGAACAAATATCTGCCCCGGCCGGGAATCGAACCCGGGACCATCGGCTCAGTAGTCAGGGTCACTAACCACTACGCCATTCGGTCGTCTACCACTTCTACCACTGAGCTTCTTATTTTGAATTCGTTCGGTTAAAATTTGGAAGATTTGCGACTTTATTCATTACAGTGGCTGTCATTAGGTTGAACTTAAAACTGTTTGACAGTAAATAAAACAAAATGCATGCAGTTTTTTTTCTTTGTTTTTGTATGTGACACAGTTTTTTTTCGTATATTGTTAATCTTAGTTTAACTAAATAAGCTTTTTATAAGTTTTTTTCTCTACAGATCCCTACAAAGGTGCCAATTTCTGAGGGTTCACCGGAAAGAAACATATTCAGGGTAAAAATATTATTTCCCCCCCCCCCCCCACCTTTTCGCGTGTAATTTAATCATAAATTACTTATTATTTTATTATATTACGAGAGAAAGGGAGTAGTGGCTGGCTTCCCGATCGGGGGGAGATGGGTTTGATCGGGTTTAAAGAAGAAGTGTATTCTTTGTTTATACCTGTCTGTGGTAGCGTAGCCCCGCGGCTGAACACCTTTTTGTTTTGTATTTTTTAGGGCGGATTCGGCCAACGTCGAGTAACTATTTACTCACGAGTAAACTACCAGTTACTCGCGAGTAAGCAGATTTTGCATTCTACCAAACCTGAAAACAAGATAACTAGCTTATCCCAAGAATAAAATGTTATACCGCCAAAATTGACCGTGTAACGAGCTTATCCGAGAGTAATTTTGTAATGGCGGCAGCACATCAGCTGATTAGAAAACCGTCATAATGACATATAAACACATCTGTCAAAACATAAACAAAAGTACGTTAAAAGGCAAAGTCTCAGAATAACAACAGCGAATAAAATTTTAAAACATAAACAATTTCATACTTTTATAATCCATTCAAACTAAGTTGGCATGTCATTTCTATTGCATGCTTTGAAACGCAGCTATTTTTATTTTAGTTGCATTACAGTTTCGTTCCTCGTTCATTCAATTTAATCATGGTATAACTTGGTAGAATGCAAATGTACTTATCCTAGATATTTACTCGCGTATAATTTTAATCCCGGTATAGTTATTCTCGTGTAAGATGATGTTTGGACGAATTCGCCCTAAGAATCATAAGTTATAGGTGAGCACTGACAGCGACGGATAAACCATGTCAGGTTTTCGTTTGCTGTAAAATGTAACTAAACCTAAGTAAGTTTAAGTTAAATAAAAAAATTATAAAAAAGGTAATGTTACCACGAGTGTTCTTACCCATTTTTCAAAAACTGGTTCAGCAGTTCAAAATTTAAGCGACTTTTAGTGTTGCATGTCGGGAGCTTTAACGACATTTAGGTTATCTACCCTGAATTATTAGTACTCAGTCATAACCATAACTGAATATTATGATAGTATCCATTCACTCACTAACGACACCTTAATAGGACTGAAATAATGTAACAAAACAATCCGTCATTGTTATAAAATGTTACACAATAATACTTCGAACTCGCGAACTGGCGAGCTTTTGTTAAAATGTAAAACCCAGCAATTTGTGCCACAATAGGTGACGTGCTTCGGATACATTCATCCGGTGTGAACTAATTACCGAAAACAACAATATACTTACCTATAATATTACAGTTATGAATAATACATTTGTATTATCAGTTATCACGAAAAAGTTTAAAGCAGCTTGAACGGGAGTTGAACACGGTTTTGGCGGCGCTAGACACGTGTTTTACGTGTACCTAGTTTTTGTGTTCGCAGTATATTAGGTCAGCTTAAAAAATATCCAAAAACAAAAAAAAACACTGTCCATTTTTTCAATTTACAGTGAGCTTCCTGAAAAGCTGGAAAGTAAATGGTTGTCTATCGGTCGGTTAGTCGATCTAGATTGCACCTAGATCGTTAATGGTTTAAAAGCTCTGCCACTCAAGCATCCGGTGTAGATGTAGCTACTGAAGAAATATAATGTACACTCACGGGCAAAGAAAAAGTTCCATTCAGAAAAGAATCAAATAACTCCTGAACGGAAAAAACGAACTTAATGGCGCCTTCTATAATATTTAGTTAAGTACATTGAACGGTGCATCAGGATATAAATAACTAAATTTTCTATTAAATGATTTAAAAAATTTGGGCTATTTGATAAAAAAAAGATAAAGATAAAATTTGGAGTCTGTATTTTGTTAGTGAAACTGTTTCTTTGCACGTGAGTGTATTTTGTTTTGTATTCCGTTGTATAGACTAAAAGCTTCATCGACAGGGAGTTTTAGAAATAAATCGAAAACAATTAGATAATTATTACAATAAATTTTTTACAGTGCTCCAAAATTGATAATGCGCATAGAAATCTTTGACAGATGGGTTGTTTTCGATTATGTGACACATGATATTGACTCCTATTTCTTTCGTACAAGGTGCAAAATGCAAGTGTTTTTTAAGGCTCTTACGATTTAATGATTCGGGTGTGAAGATCTGCATGTGCATTATTAATTTTGGACAAGTGTACTGTAGATAATAGTGGCTATATTGACATTTAAACTCAAAATCTATACTCATTACTTGAATGGACTTAATGGGATTCATTATCACTTTTCCAGCAGTGGGAAGTGAACGCGAATTTGTGTGGCGCAGAGGTACTTATGTCGCGAGGTGGTGACTACTGGTGGTAATCTCGTATCATTCACTGCCAAAACGGTCTAAAAACTTGCACTCGACTTCGCATGCAGCTTCTATAACACTGTGGTTAAAACCAAACGAATTATTACAATTAAGGCAGATGAACTTAGATGAATATAGATCTTGGAGTTCGATACCTTTTAACAAATTAAAAAAAAGCTTTCCAATCTTTTTAAGCAACCGTTTTGGTTCACAAATGATTCTGCAAGGTTTTAAATTTGCTTAAATTCAAATTGAGAGCTTAAATTATCATTGTGATTAGCTTATTGGATAGAGAGGGTCCCCGATCGGGCGAGTTTGGGATTTTTATTAGTCACTTAGTCGCACTTGAATCAATGCTATATATGAAGGATTCTCAGAAGAATATCGTAGTCGCATAATGACAGATTTTCAACCATAGACAACCACCATAGACATAAACCGATTATAGATGGCGCTAGTAAAACTTCATACTCAACAGCACTGCATTTTTTTTAGTTGGCATGGATTCCAGTCCTTTCAACAAAAACCCAATGGATGTGAATTTAACCATATGCAATAAATAGCTGTTATATTAAGTACCATTGCATTTATGACATCTTCCGTCGTCCCCTCAAAAGAATGCAGCTCATAAAAAAACGACAGGCCGGATGCCATCTATTGGTCGATTTTGGAAGTCTTAAACGCCAAAAGTAAATTGTAAACTGTGCAGCGCAGAAACTGGTTTCATGTCTTCAGCACAATTTCTTATTACAGTTCTAAGTAGTCAATACAAACAATTCTTAGTATTTAGAAACACGTCCTGTACTCCGGAAAACTTCGCGTTTCCGAGGCGAGTTTGTAGTTAGGAACATCCTGTAGTTGGTAATGAACCGATTTCAGCGCATCCGGCTAAGTTTTTTAACACGTCTGGAAATGTTAGAACTATAATATGTATATACAGGGTGTTGCAGTAGTGGTATAGTAAGCTGAAAAGTGTTGGCTGAGAACGTCGCGTCGTTCGAAAACATATCTTCTACCTACGTCTTTTGGAAAAAATTTGTACACATGATTTTTTACTATGGGAAATTCATATTATTGTTATTCCTGAATATCCAAAAAATTTTAGTCACCTCCTTTCATCTTTTTATACCGTTTTTGCTGTAGATAGGTACAACTCAAATCAAATAATACAAATATTGCTTATTTCTGTTCGCCATCGTCCAAACATATTTTCCCAAAATGTTTTCATAAAGAAGCGAACAAGACGCTCATATAACTGAAATTGGAATTCAAGAAACGGATTATTTGTTATTCATGCGAGCTTGTGTACCGACCACACGGCTGGTGGAGTTTATCAGTGACCGAGAGACACTAGATGTGAAGTAGGCATTAAAAACTACTAACAAAAACTTGCGTCTCTTAGGAAAGTTAAAAAATCCATCCTGTCCATTGACAAAGGAATAAAAATCGGTACTTAAAAATATATCGTCGTCTCTTTTTAACTTATTGGTGTTATCCTACGTAAAAAAGGACAACAGTAGTTTTGTCTTTGCCTAAAATTACAACATTGCGACCGGTCGCCATTTTGATTGACATCCAAACACAAGGTACTTCAGCTGTCAAACAATTTGTTTACATTTTTCAAGAAAAAAGCCGCCATTTTAATTGAAACCAAAGTTTAGGTAGGCGAATTTTTTTCGTGGATATGCCATGTCCTCTCTTTATTCCTTTGTCAATGATCCTGTCCCAGCAGCATGTCAAACATTATTGACGTACATAAACGTCACTATATCGCCTCGGGATAAACACGGTGATGCTGTGATTTGTGGAACGTGAACCAAACTAGTTTATTTTCTAATTCGATATTTTTTTAAGTTTGGCAACAATTTTGTCCTTAACATTCCTTTAGAGTTTTAGACCCTGTATAATAGGGTGTTTGTAGTTGGCCCACAATGACAGTGGAACAGTATGTCGGGTACATTGACCTGACAACGGGACCATCACTTATAAAATTCCCCCTGTATACTTAGCGTGTTCCGTCGGCCGATGAGCTCCATACGCCTCGGTGGACGGACCCGGCCGTGGGGTCGATCGAAGGGTCCAAGAGATATTCTGGTCAAACAAACGTTTCTGAAGCGATCCGTTTAAATTGTAGCCAAAGATAGGGAGACAAAAACATATTCTTTGTACTCTATGATTTGTATTGTGTATTAAATAAATAAATTCTAATATATTCTGTATTCTCATTTACCATTCTTAATAGATTTATAAGGAACAGTAAGTAATAAACCTACTTCGCTAACGAGAAGCTAAAAGAAAGTATGTACCTAATAAGTTATCAAACCCTAGGAAACTTGTCTTCAAACTCGCCTTCCAGTGTAGTTGCACATAACCATGCATAGAACAACGAGTTCGCATTGTGGTGGCGTACCCTCACTTAATGTATTCATCAGTCAACTGCGTAAAACTTATATACTTAATTTGCCATCACAGAATACGGAATCTGGATTACATACAATTGACATTGGATTCACTATTTTCCGAAATATTTCTTATGTTTATACTAGCAGACGCCTGCGGCACCACCTGACCTATTATTGTTTCCTTTATTTCGCTTAGGTTCTTCGACAGATATGAGTCTAGAAACAGTAGAAATTTCTTTATTCTATATCACTTGGGATTTTCATCGCTTAAAGATATTCCAAACATACCTACAGTCTATCCTTTTCGAGAGAACCAAGCCATGTGAACTTCATGTTCTTATTCTATTTTAGCTCTCAGTCTTAGAACAAAAGAATGAAAATAGTGTGACTGAATATAGAGAACTCGTTGGAAAGGACGATAAAATAATAACCCCCGGGTTTCTTATGGGTAAAGTAAACATACGTGTTTCTACTTGATAAGCGGGAACCAGGGATGTCTGCCGAGGTACGCCTGAAATGAAAGAAAATACTAATTTTGGGTAGTAAAATACATTTATAAAAAAATTGCAATTTTGGTTTACTGTTAGTGGCTTAAATTTAATTAGCACAGTCAGCTTGTACGGCAACACAAAAACAACGTAACTATTTTTTTTATCACGTATTTATACTGATGTAAGTATAGCATTTTGGATAAGAATTTAAAAAATGCTTTAAAAAACGTTGTTTTTCTAAAAACAAACCCTTAAATTTGAATGTTGCCGACTGTACTACGACGTACAAAAGAGTTCAACGCGCGAAGGCTACGTATTCATAGTCCATACGTCGCTACGAGATATTGGTTACATACGATTCTTCTTCAATGAGTTTATCAACGTCGATAACGAACCCGTGTAGCGGCCGCTAGGAGTGGCTGGATAAGGAAGGCTGACGGCAGAAGTGACGGTAAACGTCTATAGTTACAAATTAAAAACTTACTTCGATGTTCACGTAAAACCAGTAACCTACTCAGGGGCGTATTTAAATATTGTGCGCCCTGGGCTCCTGTAGTTTTCCGCCCCATCAAGGAATGAAAGAAAACAAAAAGAGCAGTCTGTGTAGAGTACCTACCGACCTACATAATATACAGGGTTATTGAAAGTAGACCGGATCCTTTCAGGAGGTGATAGAGGAAGACATTTCCAGTCGATTGATCCCTATAATGCATTATCCGAAACTTAACCATTTCGTGCCATTTCTAAAATATATAAGTTTTTTTAATTTTTTGCCATTATGTTTAAAACCGAAAATACATAAAATTTTGGAAGAAATGGTTAAGTTTCGGATAATGCATTATAGGGTTCAATCGACTGGAAATGCCTTTCTCTATCACCTCCTGAAAGGATCCGGTCTACTTACCAATAACCCTGTATATGTATTAAGAACATTGTGGTGATAGATTTGCATAGATAATAGTATCTTCCAAACAAAAAAAAGATTTTTCTGGATAGACGAGTACATTTTAGAACGTTTAGAAATAAACTTGTGCAGAGAGACTGAGTGAAGCAATTTTTTTTTTAGATTTCCTTCATATATATACCGAGGCGGAAAAAAAATAGACTATTCCACCGGTTCAGTAAAGAACAAAGGACGGCTTTCATACTTAAAATATCCAGCACTACTCGTCACCAAAATACCTCGGAGTGACCCTGGATAAATCCCTCACGTACAAAACCCACTGCCAAAACACCAACATACAACTATAGATTTCTTTAGATTAGGTTCAGAAATGAACGAACGGCCGGCTTTCATAATTTAAATCATATTTCTTAACACATGAAATCAACATGTGGAAAAGATTGGCTCAGGGCCGTTCTAGGCTTACATCCTAAAATATTGTTCTGTACTTTTTTAATCCTCCAACCTGAAACCCAAGGGCGGCCTCCTGGCCGCCCCTGGGCCGCCCCTCGTCGCCTGCCGCCCCGGGCTGTAGCCCTTTTAGCCCTAGGGTAAATACGCCCCTGAACCTACTAACCACCTAAGGAGTTCACGACATCATAAATTATGTCTAAATATGTAACTGATTTATGATCTAGTAAGCACTTGCCGCAGCAATATGCGCCGTGTTTCGCTGAGGCAGAGGTTAATTTAGCTTGACACGGTGCATTTCGGCAACAGTGCCACTGCACTTCTTGATTATACATAAAGTATGCCAACATGATATGACATATTGTTGCATCAGCTGCCGCTACACGGCCTCGTTATCGACGTAGAGAAACGTAAAAATATCGCGATTCGCAATAAATACAGCGCGGTTATTGGTGGAATAAACGAGATATCTCTGCACACGTTAATTCGAAAAATCTTGTCTACAACGGATTTTTCACGGACTCACTGTATGTATTTGTGTGTGAGAGTATGTGTATGTCTCTATTTGAATGTAATCGTGACGTAAACTGTGTAAATAACATTGTAAGCAACATCTTAAAGTAGTGAGATACCGCGTTCTTGAGAATCTCTGGTTAAGTTTCAGAAAGTTTGCCTGAACAATTCTCGCAGGCGCGTAGCTTGCAGGCGTTTAGTTCATAATCAAATGGCTTTGTACCCTGGAGAGCACAAAGAGAGGTCATTATTAAGTTAATTTGCGACTATTTTACTGTTGTAAAAACGGTTATCAGATTTAATTTTTATAATTTTACTAAGTATACTTTACTTGACAAAACCTTAAATTATACAATTAAATTAAAATATTGTTCCGTAAATAAATAATAGTTTTTCACCGAAAAAAAAAGATATTCTGACATTGGTAAAATTTAAAATTAAATTTTGTGCTTTCAGAATCGTCATCAATATGTCTATTTATATTTCAGTAAGTAATATTATTAAACATAGATACGAATCAGAATTATAAAGGAACCAACCGGGTGCAATATATCAGAATCACCATGTCTCACCCAATTTACGTTTAGACAGCGTCGATGCCTTATCTCTGGGACCACTCCCGGGACGCTTTGTCTTGTGTGTCTATATTATGATTATCAATATCTTATTACGCACAAACATGGAAAATTTATAGGCGCAGTGAAATTAAGATTTGTTCATAACATTCGAGGCAGTTGGAGTAGTGAGACATAAATTAATAATTAATGATATTATGCACAGAAAAGGCAGCGTTGGCGCCCAACGTGGGTTAAGTCTTAGTTTTTGGCGCCCAACTAGGGGCTGATTAAGATAGGAAAGTTTATCAATATTTATAATAAAATAACGCGTTTTTAAACCCACGTGTTCTTAGTCTTACTTAATAGAATGCTTTCGACATCATCGGTTATCTTAAAACTACCAATAAAATATTAAACTCCTGTAATCTGCCCGTCCCACACAACGTTTTACTCAAGCCGCTCGGCCCCCGTTTCCAGATGACAGCCGCCGTGTTTATGACGTCATAAAGGGTGACCGGGCGGACACGTGTTCCCGCCATTTCGCAGCGCCATCTTGTCTGTTCCATAAGAGGTTATAATTTTCCAGAAATCGCTTTTTCTGCTGGACTGCGTACTTACCTACATAAATAAAATGAATGGTGTGATATCTGTGGTAAAAACTATTTGAAGTCAGTTTTACAGCGAGAGTATTTAGTTACGAGTACCTACCTAGTTTTTGAAGTCTACCAGCAAGTAGCTTTGAAACATTTTCATTATTTTAGAGGTAAGTTTATTTCGCCAAACTTGGTATGACAACCTAAAGGATAATTTTTAATAATTGTGATGTTTTTAGTTATTCGTATGTCACTTCTCGACCTATTTTTCGATGTGAATTTTTACGTCCCGTCCCCCCCTTTCCACCCCACGGGCCGGCAGCATTTATCGCGCTTCTTGATTTATTGTACGTACGAGATTTAATATATAAATTCCTTTAATCTGCCTCCATGCACGCACGCCATTATAGCGAATATTACCAGCCTTTACTGGCGATTTTATCGAAAGAGATATGAAATTCATTAAAATTATGCGAATAAAATATTGTGTTATGCACTTTATTAAAACCCCAGCATTTTAATCAGTCTTAATGTGCTAATTTTCTGAATAATTGCAATATTTAACTTAAAGTTTTATGACTCGCCCTATACATTCACATGTATAAAAATTCATCATGAATCACTATATTTAAATAAATCTCCACAAATTTCCCAGTCATAGAACCTACCCTTACAGGTTATTTCGCCAATTTATCTGGAAAGATTTAAGTAGTTTATATTTTAATCAGTAAGTATTTCAAGTTAGCACATTTTTTACATTTATTCACAAAGTTTTAAGAACATAGCTGAGACAGGATCAACACAACCCTTTAAACAGAACGGGCAGCTGGTGCGAAATTGAAAAGCTTCTGTCGAATTAAACTACAATGTCAGCATATTGCCAGCTCCGCACTACGCTGACTCTGTTATTCTGTAAACGATACAACCTGGACGTTACTGAAACAATTTACTTTAGTTATCCATGCAATAGTCGTAAGGCAGTTGTCCCACCGGGCTTGAATTAGGCTATATAGGCAGAGGGAAGCACTTGTGTAGTTATAGCTTTCTGTCTTTTGGCTATATGTTCAGTGACGGATTGGTCAAGCATACGTGTATAGGCGATGATATTTGAGCGAGTATCGTAAGCGAGAATTATCTTTATGAGCTCTTGTTTTAAAGGGACGGGTGAACACTCAGAAATCAACGTTGTACCTCTTTTGTTTTCACAATGTATAATAGGTATGAGTTGTATGTTTCTCGATTGAAAATTTTAAGACGTAGGTATAATCAGTCGTTGTTGGTGGTACAGCCGCCTAATAGTGAAGCTGAAGCAAAAGAATACTGGGAGCCAGAAGGGTTATTCACGGAAGATGCACAAATAAAAACGTTTTTCGTTAGGGGTCCTTAAAAATATTGGTTCAAATATTATAAATTAGTAACTGTATTATAGCGCTTCCGTGCTTCGGACGGCACGTTAAGCCGTGGGTCGCGGTTGCTGCTTCGGTAGCAGTCGTTAAGCCTAGTCAGAGGCCTTCGGGCAGCTTGAAAACATCTGACAGTCGGGTTGCCCAAACCGACAAGTCTCTCAGCACATGCTTGCTTGTGTTCGGGTCGATCTACCCTCACAAGGCCAGCGTGGTGGACTAAGCCTAAACCCTTCCTTCATTGGAAGGAGACCCGTGCCCCAGCAGTGGGGACGTGATGGGTCGTATGAACTGTATTATGCTTACGAACGGTAAGAATAATGGTGCGCCCTGAGAGTGAGGATGTCTACCAAAGGAACGATTTTGGAATAATTAATAGCGACGAACTTATAAGAACGAAGACCCGGATTTGATTCCCGCCGAGTTCTCAGAATTGTTTACATTGTTATCTGTTCATTTTCAACATACGTAATTAACCTTTTTTACTAAAAATATATTTCGATGTGGGTATTTCAACATAAACAAAGACACCTACTTAAAATAAGTACGAGTATATTATACTAGCTGTTCCCGCGCGCTTCGCTTCGCCTTAAAAAGTTTTCCCGTGGGAATTCCGGGATAAAAAGTAGCCTATGTTTTTTCCCAGGGTCTAGACCGTATGTATACCAAATTTCATTCAAATCCGTTCAGTAGTTTTGGCGTGAAAGAGTAACAGACAGACAGACAGACAGACACAGTTACTTTCGCATTTATAATATTAGTTGGGATGTTTGTGAATTTTGTTTACTTATTTGTATTATTTACCTAGTTAAGATGACTCATCTACAACGTATTCTCATAACAATGACCCTTGGCTTTTCCACTGTTCCGTTCGGTCACTTTTTTTTATAAATGCACCTAATTAAGCATTATCAGCTAATCGCCTCACTCATCAAGAATCATACCAGTTTGCGACTTGCGTGTGCGCATCATGCGAAACGAAACGCGAGAACTATGTCTGTCTCTGTCTGTCGTATGAGGATGATAGTTACGTCTCTTTCCTGCAGTAAACTTGACCTTTCAGAAGATTATTTTTCTATATTTCCCTCTCTCGACGGCTCTGTCAGTGTCAACGATATGTGAAGTGATATAGTCGTGTTTGTGTAACAAGACGTTGTTTGTTTTTGACAGACAATTTGTGTGTTTAATCGGATTTAAATTACGACATAATGGTAAGCTCCCAATTGTGCAATGTGTCTTCATTATCATGTTTTAATATCCCATTTCAGAAACTTATATTTTTTGGGCAATGTTTTTTGCATTTATTATGGTTGTAAGTTATTCGTTGGTGCGAGTAATTATGCTAGACGGAAGCAATAAGTGATGTAGGTATTAATTGGTCATAATCTTAAGATACACAATAAAATATGAATATTATATCTGACATAAAATGGTAGTATCGTTGTGTTTGTGGTACTTATGAAATAACAAACCGGTTGGTGTAACTTGGAGGTTGGCAGGACTTGGAATGAATTGATCGCTTGATTCTCTCAAGGTATGATTTTAAAGTAAATTTTGGTAAAGCAGTTTGTATTATAAATTGATACATAATACGTTATATTTAATACCGATAATTCTTACTAATTAGAAGCCCACCATTCGTGTACGTAACTCTGTACCTGATTTCATGTAGGTACTTCTTAGGAAAAATTCAATTGGAGATATTTTATCTTCTACTATGAGGATTTTGCTAATCGGTTATGTGATATGTTCCAAAGAACTATACAGTTTATCCAAAAAATATAAGACTATATTTAAGGGTAGGAATAAGCTTTCTAATCACCACCAAAAGTAGCTCTCAATAAGATTGCATATCAACCTACATGTGAACTTAATGTAAAGATGGTTTCAGTCAAGTTAAAGTAATATTTTTCACGAAACGCATTGGAGTGTGCCTAAACAGAAGGCTTTAATCACCATGTTACCATATAGGATGTTGCAGAAGTGGTATAGTAAGCCAAAATAAGGATGGGGTTCATTCATACTAAACAAATTTTGCCCTACAACTTCTGTAATTTGGTACAAAACAAGTTCCTCAAGCAACACCCTCTGTATAGTATCACAAGATGTATGGAAGGCCCTACCTACATAATACACCGTACATAATACTGCTAAAGTCCGAACAGCATCACCACAAATAGTTGGTTATTTTTAGAGCCCATTATAATGTCTAACACGACAGGTTGCCCTAGAAGGCTTCGCTGGACATCAGGTCAACCACCCCTGTCTTCTGTTTCGAAATAACGATCCCATGTATTTATGGAATAGTCTTTTATTTTTATTAAAAAGATTATTAAAATGTTTTTATGACCCACAAGTCTTGGACGAAACTTATATCACTGGATTGTTATGGGCTGTGCGTTTTGCATTTAATTTGCTTTTATACACATTGTTGCAAAAAGGGTATAAGTACTAAGCCGAAACCTTAAGGCCTAGTAAACCCTTTTTGCAACACCCTGTACAATATACTTAAAGACAAGTTACTTTTTATCCCGGAGTTCCCACCGGAAATCCGAACAGTGTTTCCATAAAACCGCAGCCTGAGACTCAACATTAGGTAGATACAAAATACCAAGTGTACTGTAAGTACGTGTAAAGAATACAATTTACTTATTAGTATTTTTATATCAACTTAACTCGTTCCTTCAAACGGGTTTTTCATCAGGGAATCCCGTTACCCGCTTTATGTTAATCAAGATTTTATTATTTTAACCTCATTACCGTTTCACGAAATAAAGCGAATCTAAAGAGAAGCATTATGGTGGACTTATCGTCTATTTAATTGGACCGATGCATGAGGTGAATCGCATTCAGTATTCTTTTGTCCACTACATCGGCATTGTCGACGCCATTAAATTTATGCATTACATTTATGAAATCCGTTTGGTCCGATACGTACGATACCAATAGGTGGAGCTTACCTTAAGCAACAGCTTTTAATACGCCACTCAAGTCTCCTTTCCTTCACTCTCAAAGCTAAATACTTACAAATTTAATATCAGGACGTATACACGTAAAAACCCGCGTATCAAAAATTTCATAGAAATAAATCTCACCTACCTACTTCTTCTATCTATGTAGAAAGTCAAAAATATTTTTACATAAATGTAGGTTACATTCTAGCAGCTTTCATTACCAGTTTGACACCAAAGATCGCAAACTGGCGTATTTTAACCCCGGTCCAAGAAAATATGTGTTATGTTATAATTATTAGGTTTAACAAGTGTGTGCGTCGGTCTATAGCTCCGTCGCGTCTAAACGTGGTATTATTTTCTCTATAGTCACTGGCTCTGCCAGTGTACCAAAACGGCTGCAACCTTATATGTTGTCCGCTGCCTATTTACACCCTAAGCCTAACCAGTGTTCAGTACTACTACTTCTTCTCCGAGACGTGATGTTTGTATCGCAACCACATACGCACTTTAGATCGTTTCCACCTCAAATGCCTACGATCCATCATAAAGATCCGATGGTCTGACCAAGTGCGTAACACCGAAGTTGTGCGACGGGCCAATGTTGGTGGCATTGAGGCCTATTTTAATGCGTCGACAACTTCGGTGGCGCGGTCACGTATCGCGTATGGCGGAGGAGAGAGTGGCGAAGCGCATCTTTTATTCTGAACTAGAGGAGGGTAAGCGGAGACCTGGCGGACAACTCCTCCGATATAAAGATGTTCAGAAGCGGCACTGGAAAAGATGCAACATGGAGCCCTCTCGTTGGGAAGATTTGGCGGCACAACGGCCTAAATGGCGCAGGGTGGTGGCAAGACGAGTACGCGAATTAGAGCTTCAGCGTAAAGCTGAATTAGACGCGAAACGCGACCAGTTAAAAGCTCGTCCACCTGCCGCCATCAACTATAATTATATCGGCGGCGTACTCACATGCCCACATTGTGCAAGGGGGTTCGCCGCAAAGATCGGCTATATAAGCCATCTTAGGGCGCACGCGCGCCAACAGAACTAGGGGTCGAAGTGGTCGCCATGGCCGAAATCGGTCGGACCAATCATCATCAGAAAATATTATGCAACAGCTGATTTTATTAAAGTATTGAAACCCGTATTTATAGAATCTATGATATAATTTATAGATTCCTATAAATAAATAATGAATAGGTTCTTATTCATACCACATGCTAAATAAATACCGTAGGTACTATAGACGTAAGATACATTACACGATTTGCAATGATAATATCAATTCGTGATGTTTTCCTTGCTACGATTATTATTATATAACTTGTGTAATGTTTAGTAGATAACTAAGTATATATTATAGTATATACATGTACATTATATTGTTTGTTAATGGCATAAGCTTGGACCATTTCCCACCACGGTGGTCCACCGCGGGTTAGTTGGTTCCACCGTTTTGTGGACCCCAGACTCTTTACATATATCACGCATGTTTTACTCTCCCTCCATCCAAAGTTTGTCTGAAAGAGGTTCGTTTTAACAGATCATGTTTAAATAATAGACTTTTTTTCAATAGATTATTAAATTCAAAGTTTACGTATTTCACATACGCACATTTGCGCCTAGGAAGCTGGGTACAGATACCTACTGGATTAAGGTCGAATATCTTCTAATAGTCATGTAGGTCCACCATTCGACATCGTACGCAACGGGTGCATCGCATTCATTATTCTTTGTATAGAAATTCACACAAGTGCGTTCACTTCATCGGCATTGCCGACGACGCTTCTACATAGGTACATATTTTATGACAATCCGTTTGGTGCGATACGTACTATACCGATACGTGGAAGCGTACCTTACGCTGTCTTGCTTAGACATAAGTAAGTAGACGGAAAAAGTGACAGACATAGATTTAAGGCAAATTACTCGTAACTTAGTTTAAAGTTCCTTTGTGCATTCTTATACCTTATGATGAAGTGATCACTACCCAAGTAACTAGTTACAAGCCTGCAACTGCAACCATTCACGTATTAAGTATATTGTAGGGTCGTTGGACTAAAGTATTTTTTCTTTTATTTATTAACCGACCCGGTTCGTTGGGTGGGTCTGGGTGCAAACTTGATTCGAAACTGCTTCTGCTGTCTTGTTTTACTTACATAATAAATCGAAGTTACAAACCGTCTTGTCAGAATTACTCTTAACTTCTGATCAGCATACACTTTTTTGTTGTACATGGCTACTTGGCTATGAACAACCTCTATCATGAAAACTATGCATGATCTTGAATTCATGACACCAAAAAATCCAAAATATGTATCCTAAATATAAGTAATTGGGACATTGACGCTTTGAGTTCGAGTAAAAAGCAGTTGTTCGCACAGCAATGTATTAAGATCTTACTTTTTCGTTTTGATAAGGATTTCATTTAATTAGGAGGCAGTTAATTTAATTCGGCACAGTGGTCCGGTCATGTCGGACCTATAGACCGACGCACACACTTTTTAAACCTAATAAATAATTATAACATAACACATACCTTAAGGAGCGTTTTGAGTTGAGATGCTCCACACACAGCCGCTCACTACGTTCATCTCATAACTTTCGCCTTCATGTTCCCTCTTGCACCACGGTGTTTTATGAGGGTTCCTTCACTTTTCAGGCTGTTAAATTATGGAACGATCTGCCCATGGAAATCAGACTCGCACCCTCTCTACCATCCTTCAAAAACAAGCTCAGACAGCATTACTTAAATTTAGCTTATCCAGATTAGAATAAACCAGCATAATAGATATTTATTTATGTATGTATTGTATTATTACATATAAGGTCTAGGTATATAATTATTAATAGCTATGTAGGTTTAAAGTATTTATATATGTTCATAATATATTTAAGTATTATTGTATGTAGGTATTTACACATTGTTCATAGTAATTATGTTGTATTTTCTCTTGTCTTGTCACACGTTACCCCTTTCTTTATACTTTATATTTCCTTTCAATGTGGTTGTCTGGAAGAGATTACTTTTAGTAATAAGGCCGCCAATTGTACCATTTTTCTTTTCTATGTTTGTGATACTATTTCGTTTTGTTTGCAATAAAGTGTATTTTATCTTTATCTTATCTTTATAATTATTTTCTTGGACCGGGGTTAAAATACGCCAGTTTGCGATCTTTGATGTCAAACTCGTAATGAAAGCTGCTAGAATGTACCTAACCTACATTTATGTAAAAATATTTTTACCGTACAGTTTAAAAAGTGTGTGCGTCGTCAATGACATGACACTGGATTGATTTTTCACTGTAGTTAGGAATTTGACTTTCCAACATGAGTATGGAAAGTAAGTACCTAAATTCACACTACAACGACATCTTCACTACCATAGGTAACTCACTAATTAATTAAACAGGTAGGCACTGAGCATCTAGGAACAAAATTAGTTCTAATGACTAGCAATCACACAAACCACGCGTCATCTTGAAACGTATGTTGTGCTACTCTATCATTTCGTCTAAGTTTAGATATCTAGCCTTCTAGCCTTCAATGTTTCTAGTGTGATAGTATACTATTGTATGTCTCCCCGAGTGACTTATCAACTGTACCATAACGTCGGCTATCAAATATATCGGCTAGTCAGATAAGCGTAAGTCCCTGACTGTCCGAGATGGAGTCGGGTCACCCAAGGAAACTTTAGTGCATCCCTCCGTTACTTATCGTATATCTGAAACTGTTATCAACATTCGATTTTGTTCGCAAACTTTCGTACACATTTTGGGGGCAAAACGATGGTTGGTCGAAGCATTCTGTGGGTCACATTCATGGGTCATTTGACTATTGATGAACAGTTTCATTCCCACTTATTTATGCAAGTACTAAGTAGTTTCGCTTTGCCTTAAAAGGTTCCATGAAAATTGCGGGATAAAATAGCCTATGTGTTAAACCAGGTTATGGGCTTACCGTTAGCCGTTTTTCCGTGAAAAAGTTAAAAACATCCATCTAGTTAATGTACTTAAAAACTTCCCTGATTATGATACTAGTACTTACTTTAACCACGCCACGCACCACCTTGCACCTCCACCAACCCGCACTAGGTCAGCGTGGTGGGCTATGCCTAGAACCCTTCCTTCACTGTAAGGAGACCCGTGCCCCAGCAGTGGGGGGGTGATGGATTGTGATGATGACTTACGATAACGGTCGAAAACTCGAAAGGAGATACGTAGATCTATAACTACTTTACTAACCTCAAGTTCTCCCCAGCTGCTGCTAACCCTGGCGCTACTCATCGCGGGGGCCTACTCCCAGAGCACGCCGCTGTCGCCCTGCCCCAACGTGTTCTCCTACGAGCCCCCGGGGTCGGAGCCCGGTCGCTGGTACGGAGTAGTCAACCTGAGCACTGATAGCACGCTGCATTCGCTGTGGTTGAATGTCGTTTTGGACGCTAAGGCGGATATTCTGGGGGTGAGTGTTTTGGTTTAGTACTTACCTATTTAATACTCTTGTTACACCTACCGAGTAGAGTAGCGAGACAGTATCCTCGGCCAATGAACGGCTAGCAATTTTATTGAACAAGTGTTCGGTCGAGGATACTGTCTGGGCCACTCTACTCGGTAGCTGTAATCAGGGTATGGTGAAATGGACAAGTTACGAATTGGTGAAAGAAGTAATCGAGTAGAACAACTTTGCAACGGTGATAAGTATGGCAGAGTAAACTATTCTGTTTTAATTATTGTTTTTCTAAAATATAAATGAATGAAGAAGGATAATAAGGCGTCTTCGTTTAGTATCCGATGTTACAATGAATAATGAAATAGTTGCCCTAATAATATTATATTGGGGTTAGCATGTTAGCTTTGTCGTTGGACACAAACTGTAGAATATAACTAATACTTAAGTACATATTTTTATTCTTAAAACGAAATATTTATAGTTTTATTAGGTACTTTTCCATTCAACCCAAGATTCCTTTGTATACCTTTTACCTTCATTATCTAGATTGATCGTTATAAAGAATTTAAAATGCCGGTAGGTAAGTGCTTTGCGGTTTTGAGCGAACGAGGAAAACGCTATATGAAAACAACTACACCTCCCCAGCAGTATCGTAAACATCTCAATACTAAAACCGGCAGCTGTGCAACGTAGCTACAACGCAAAAAAAAAATAGTAACAAATGTATATTTAGGTAAACGTATCATTTTAAAAGATGGTTCGTTTGCAAGAGTTCATGGATTTAATTAAATCATAATCAATTTATCAGTCTTTGATTGGTTACATTTAGGTAAGTAAGACTTATTTCAAAGGGCATCTTTGATTATTCGAAGTGAATGCCTCTCGGAAATAGTGCTTTTAGCCATTCTTTTCCATAACTAGTACATGCACATCTGTCAAGAACTAAATAATGTAACAGGGATGTTAATGATCTAACGCAGTGCATGCGGTGAAACTAGGCTTTAGTGTACCAAGTTCTCTCTAAAATAAAGATAACTCCCCAGAACTGGATCGGAGACGTCACCACCTCCGACAACATCGACTTCAAGATCGAGAACACCCAGATGAAGATCCACCCGGGCCCGGCCACGGCCGTCCGGTTCTTCGTGCAGTACAACCAGCTCAACAAGGTGCCGCGGCTGCAGGCCATCCGGCTGAACGGACGAGAGATCTGTAATGCTAATAATGGAGTGGCGACCATTGATCGCCAGGAGGTCGTGGAGACCAGGCCTGAAGGTAAGGGGTTTTGGGATGGTTGAAACTGGGGTGGGGAATGGAGTGGATGAAAGGTTGGTTGTTACAGGGTGGAGGGTGGAGTGGATGAAATTGGTAAGACTGGCAGTGTATAAAAATGTACGCAGACCGCACTGGCAGCGCCGTAATCCATTAGGAAGTCTTTTAGCGTCTTTTCTACGTGGACTGCATAATATTTTACTTTTACAAAAGTCTGTCCCTGTACTTAACAGTTTATTGGTACCTAGTTACTTAAATTTTCTCAGGACTCCTACCTATTTAAGTTCAAGTATCATACTACCGTGGTATGGCAAGTTTAACAACACGTAAAAAATATCCCGTCTTTCTCCAGTGACAACCTCAGGCAGAAGACCAGACACCCAGCGCCCGCCCACACGCCAAGAGACGAGACCACAAGACCGCCCCGTCAGCAGACCACAGGAGAGACCACAGGAGAGACCACAGGATACCAGACCGCAGGATATCAGACCAGAAGACCGGCCGTCCACCCGGCCGGTGCAGGGCTCTCGCCCGGGGGACAGTGGCCCGGTCTACGTCCCCACTCAGAACCCCCCAATAGACCAGAGCAACGCGAATCCCTACAGCATGTGAGTAACTTGTAGGTAAGGGTTTTTTGGGGACTGTTGAGTTATTTAGTATGAAATTATGACCTGTAGGTAGATCTTGAGGTTTAATTTTTTGAGATGTACTTACCTACATTTTTAAATACCGTATTTGTACCTATCACCTTAAAACACCCATTTAAACCAGTTTAAACCATAGTATTATAAATAACGACGGACTAAAATTCGGTTTTGATTAATTGGAACAACTAGGTTCGTAAAATCAGGAACAAATTCCAAAATTTCCAGCCTGTAATTTCATTTCATTAAACCGCATTAGGTATATTGAATTAGATAACAGGTAGTGTGTAAATTTATAGATAAATTGGTGTGTTGCTAGCTAGAATCAATGTTGTTTTAATTACCGAGTCCAATCTGTAATGTCTGTCTATTAAATTTAATAAATATCTTCCTATTAGTGCTACCGGCTTCAAAATCATCGTTTGTATGATAGTTCCAGGTCCAGATTTTCTACATAAAGGTTGAGCATAAGATATTTATTCAAATAAACTCGACAAAAAAAAACTCAACTAGGTAATACTCGTAGCTACTCATGTAACTTGACCAAACATCTGTGCATTTTATGCCATTAGTCCTAAAACCCCATCGTATAACACTTTATATCCAGATAATTTTTGGGGCGTCTAGAATGTAAATTGATATCGGTATCAGACACAACATCGGTTTTTCCTCAGGTATCAGATGCAAGCTCGCGTCCGGTTCTCGAACCTACATTACAACTCCAAATGACTTCTACATGTGACGTAGGAATATATTATATAAATACCTAATAGCTACGTCGTCGCGTCGTCGTCGTCGGTATATAAATAGCTTTTATTAATGAGTCTTTTTTGTCGGGACTGCCCCGCTTTCAATTACCTTCGTCATTACAATACAAAAACTAACAAAATAATGAATTCCAAAATCCAAACTAAAAACAGCGTTATTAGAGCGTAAACATTCATTCATTATTTGCAAGGAGTAGAGGTAATTATGTAACTGGGATCATTCCTAATCAACCGCTAGAAACTAGAAACCTAAAGGCCGAAGCGAAGGTCCTTCTTATCTTCACTTGATCCTTTTACCACCGCAGCGCAGTATCCTTTATTATATAATCATCAGTGTAACCTATTTTTTGAAACCCAGCATGTTAAATCGTATTGTAAATCCTTAACTCCACTTACAACTAGCAAACTTTAGCTTGTCAGCTGAGTTAGCGCCGTATCGGTTTAAAAGTTAGCTACGTTTGCGCTAAGCAATTTGCATACGTGCGCCTAATAACCGTTAAACGATTTGCCTAGCTACGCAATAGCTCCAAAATTTAACCCTCAAACCGTCGACATTTACAACCCTTAACCCTTCTTTAACCCCTCACTTGCCACCTTGCCACCAACAGCGACAGCCACGCCCCGTCACAGAGCACGGGCACACAGACTGTGTCACGGCCACAGACCATAGACTCTCGGCCGAAGCCCGACCCGTACCGCCCGCTCACCACCAGCCGGCCCAAGCCTTCCACCACCACCACGACACGGTACGACCAGGGGGACTTCGTGGATGAACCGTAAGTGTCACTTGTTTGTACGTATATCCTTTCTCTACTTCCAAATTGGCTTATAGTTAACTATGGGGTTGAGGGAGACGACGTGTCTCGTCATCATACTGTTTCTTTTTAACTCTATAGGATCCATTTGGTGTCCCAATAGGCACCTACGGAAGAAGAATTTGGACGTACAGCCTACCCCATATATTAAACTCACTACCAAAAACTTTAATAAATAATGTAAGAGATGCAAATACAAAACAAGTTCGAAGTTTACTTAAACGTTACTATATATATGACAGATATAAGAAAGAAGGGGATGTACGTGCAGATAATTCACATCCAGAATGATAATTGTACTATGTTTGTATTGATTAGGCACTTAATTATAATAAATAAATAAATAAATAAATTTATTTATTTCAAAGCCAAAAACATACGGAAAGGAACAATCTTACAAAGGTTCATAAAATAAGTATAGGCTGTACAGAATATGCTTAAATCGTGTCCCCTGATTCCCAAACTAGGTAAAAACCTGTACGATGAGGATCAGCGGTCACTCACCGTGCTAACAAATATACAACCTAAAAGTATATCAATAGTTATGCAAGAAAGTTATGACAAACAAGGTTAAGAAATAATTAAGAGTAGGAACAATAGCTGTAGGGTACAAGTAATATATAACTAAGTGTGTGTGTGTGTGTGAGTGTATGTGTGTGTATGTTTGTGTGTGTGTGGGTGTGTGTATGTGAATGTGGATGTGTCTGCGGTTTGGGGAAATTGTAATATACTTATATGTACAAGAAATTATACTTTAATTAATATATATGTACTTACAAGAAATTATAACCACATAGTTATGTAAATGAGGGCAACCTTCCCAGGGATAAAAATCTCAAATATGTAAAGATTAAACCCGGGAATTACTAATTTATCCAATTAACCTTTTTAATGAAATAAACAGTTCAAATTTTAATTTTTTTTTTTTTTAAACCTGGCATGTTCTCTGGAAATGCTAGTAGGAGTAAGTATCCTGTGTTATTGTTAATTTTCTTTGTTTGATTGATATCGTTAATTTTCATTGTATCTTACGCGTTTCTAACTAGAATGTTATCTGTAGAATTAGGTAACCTTGAAAACCATTATTTCTTCATTACCATTAACTAGTACATCTATGTCATTAGGTAGGTAAGATACCTAGTTCTTTTCATCGTAGTACCTACCTACCTAACGGAACATAAATCATACACTCACTGGGTCACTTTTTATATAAGTAGTCCTGGCCCTGTAGCACAGGGCGCTATTAAGACGTGACAAGAGTTCTCCGTCGCGCTCGCTCTTGAGGCTGCGCGATGTGAGTGAGCGAGATGCAAAACTCTTATCACGTCTTAAATGCGCCCCGTACTAGCCTTCCTGTATTCTTCCACATCTATCACAGGACTCTTCATTCGAAAGAATAAGCCCCTCATCTTTCTCACCTTTTTCAACATTCTCCAACAGTCCTCTCCTTCCTCTTCCAGGCAGCCTGACGACAGCGAGTACTTCTCCGGCGGCCTCATCACCATCGTGACGGGAGACAAGCGGCCCAGCGGCAACAACTTCTACGACAGACCTGATAGGAACCAACAGGTGGGTGCGCGGGGTTGAGTGGAACTTCTGCTGATGATTTTGCACGAGAACTGTTGATATATTATAGAATGAATGAATCTTCTTTGAATGTTAGTAACAAACACTGGAGCTAGAGCCTAGGGTTTGTCACCGTGGTGAAAGGATTGGCCAGTCAGATAAGCATCAGGTTATACGTCAGTGGATTCCAAGATGGAATTTTCATCTAACACCGTAATACCCGACATACTGAGGAACATTCATAATAAATCTAATTCTGAAGTCGCAAAGCCGTTACATTACATAGCTAGGACCTACCTAACAAAAGTTGCAGGATTAGGTACATCGAGCCTCATCGATTCTCTCTATAAAGTGAACTGCTCTAGATATGCGCTGGTGATAGATTGAAAATAGTAATGACCTAATTAAACTGAGATTACAATAACATAGAATACTCGTAAATAATGAATTAACAAAGCTACTAGTTCACTTTCTTATCTACTAAGATTTTGTAATTGACCTAGCTATCTTATGTTTACTATAAATGTTTCATAAATAGGTATAAATATAATGCATTGAGGTATAAATTCGTTTTTATGTGTTTCTTTAAACTTTGATATGGGCGTTTGTCCATATACCTAACTACCTAAGCTGCAATAAATAGCTACAATTATAGCTTGGGGTTCTATCCTATAAGCATGTATGTACTGTTAGAATTGAATAAAATTTAGTTGGGTTTAAAATTTAATATTTTTAAAGGTAATCATCATCAGTCCATATTTAAATACGTTTACCTACTTACATTTAGAATCTTGACCAGCAGGTTTTCTCACGATGTTTTCGATCAGGTGACAGGTATTTCCCTAATTGAAAAGAAGTCATTGTTGCATCCCAGGATGCAACAATCTCTCACAACCTCCTCATCCATTACGCCCTTACAACTCCTACTAACCTATCACCCCTAAACTTCCAGAACGTGTGCGGCAAGGTGGTCCGCAACTCGAACCCCAACCCGCTGGTGGTGAATGGGAAGCCGACCCTCGAGGGGCAGTGGCCCTGGCAGATCGCACTCTACCAGACGCAGGTAAAGGTCCGCACGACAACTTATATATACCTACGCATAATATACCTATGCATAAGCATTTATACCTATGCATAAGTAGTATCAGCGACTTCAAATTTAGCGGATGTCTTCTCATTACAAATACAGCTGCGTGACTTGCAACACTGACTTGAAGACACCATAAAAATGACTGCTTTTGCGTTGGTCTTTCGAGACTTGCTTCTGCAAACAGTTGAGAAAGAACAGAAACGCAGTAAAAACAAACTCTTGAAGCCTGCTCACGTCATCACTGCAAACACATGACGCTCGCATGACCAGACGCGCGCACAGGATATCCTTTTAAAATGGGGACAGAATGAATTTTCCCGAAGACGGCATATATAATTATACGCACTAACTTCAACCATTTCCTTCCTACAGACAGTAGACAACAAGTACATCTGCGGCGGAACCCTCGTGTCGCACCGGCACATCGTGACGGCGGCGCACTGCGTGACGCGCAAGGGCTCCGCTCTGCCGTCCAACAGCAACACCATGACCGTGTACCTGGGGAAACATAACTTGAGGACCTCGGTGGAGGGCGTGCAGTTCAGATTTGTGAGTGTTTTGATGATGATGTGGGTACAATTCACAATAGTATGAAGGCACAATCACTGCAGCTTTTGATGAGGGGGGTCCCTAAATACAGATCAAGGCTAGGCGGTAAATTTCTCTACATTTTAGGATATTTGTTTAGTGTTCTTACAAGCTGCAACCCACCAGCCAATGTTCGAGATTAACGTAGATAGGTACTTGCAGTAGCTAGGCTATACCAGGATTGTGAAAGACAGATTTTTGGCTAAGGATGCAAGGAACATCTGATCGAATACAACGCATGCCCTGCCTACCTCAGTTCCTATGTTCCGTACCTATTACTATGTCCAGATGGATCCGCGATTGACAATGACTATATCCAGTCAGCGGATTCACTACAATTACAACCCTAGCTCTTACATACTTACTTACGTTCCTACCGTTTTCAATCCCTACCTTCAAATTCAACCTATACTCTTCCTGTCGCCCTCACACCCCCACCGTTTTAGCAATCACTCGCCCCTCTCCCCTCTCTCTTCAGGTGTCAAAGATCCGCGTACAACGCATCCTCATTCGTTTACAATCACTCATCCCTCTTCCTCTCTATCTCCTATCTCCCTCAAACCTTTTGCCATCACTAAACACCCCCTCTCTCTCCCCAGGTGTCAAAGATCCGCGTGCACCCGGCCTACAACGCGTCCTCGTTCGGCAGCGACCTGGCGGTGCTGGAGCTCCGCGAGGACGTGCAGTACACGGACTGGGTGCGCCCCGCGTGTCTCTGGCCGGATTCACAGATAGATCTTAGTAATGTCATCGGGAAGAAGGGTTCGGTGAGTTGCAGTGGACCTTTGTCTCATCGGCTTCCCTTTTAAATTACTGCTTTGATTGACAACCAGTAGTGGAAATGCATTTAAAGGAGAAGAGTATACTTGGGACCTGACCTAGAAACACGGTCCTCGATCGCTCGATCCCGATCAACACCTTCTTACTTCTTTCTCCATCAAAGCAAGCATTTCGGTGACCAGCACTCGACTAGATCAACACCGAAGCTATAATAGGGTTTTACACAATTAGCTCCTACTATACTTAGGTACCAGAACTTAAAGACCACACATTTACCTAAATAAGTGGCCTAAGCTCTTCTTCCAAACATACTTTAACTAAACTAACCTGCAATTCCTCATCCTCAGGTAGTAGGCTGGGGCTTCGACGACAAGGGCGTGGCCACCGAAGAGCTGACCCTCATCGAGATGCCGGTGGTGGACCAGGAGACCTGCCTGCGCTCCTACTCCGACTTCTTCTCCAGATACACCTCGGAGTACACCTACTGCGCCGGGTATAGGGACGGTGAGTTGGACAGAATTTGTATTGGTAGTGTAAATATTTAATCATTTGATCAACTTCTAGATATGAAAAAAGGATTCTTTTTGGAGATGTTGGATATCCTTACATATTAAGTACGTAACTAATGTGTGTAAACAGGTCACTGTGGGGAAAAAAGGCAAGGTGATGTATAACGTACCTCCCCAAGCCGTTGCACATCTTGAACTAAACGAAACTTATAAAAACTTCGTTGGATATCTTTTTTAAACTATAGAGCCATACATGAAGCTCCTTCTAAGGAAGTTGGTACTTGGTCAAGGATTGCAGCATTGTTTCTCTGCATTCTAGCTTGCACTTCCACCTACAATTTAGTTAACCCTGTATAAATACAGACAGGGTACTAGTTTTAAGACCTTAGTAGTTATATACTTTTGCCCTTTACCAATAATAAATTAAAATTTAATTTAATTTACAATAGCAGCATTGTTTTACCCTGTCTTTTCAATCTTTGATGTTAATTACCTAACTAGTTACATATTGGAAGAGGATAAAACTTATCATATATAGAATTAACTACTGTTTCACATGTTATTTTTATTAATGGTAAGGGGTACCCTTTTTGTAGTTACTATATCAGCTTTGTAATTTGCAGGATTGTACAATAAACGTACCGGAACTAGGGAAAGTATGTCTAGATATCTAGCTTTCCTTCTCTAACCTAAATACCTAACTCTAAAATTAAGTTAAGTACCTTCAGCATGGCAAACACTTTCAAGAAACATAACTTTCCACTAATTCTGGTATAAAACCTATACTTATCTAAAACTGTATTCCTTTTTCGAATTGACAAGGGAAGGGCTTACGAGTATCTATCCAAGTTTAATAACTGTAATAAGCCAGTCTAGCTAGAACTAATATTGCTCCACCTAACTTTGCCACCCATATCTTTAACAAATAGTACCTACTTAGCTACCACACTATCTTAACCTACCTATCCACTTTTGAATGGTTAGAAATAAGTGTCTATAGAACTTCAATTAACTTAAGAATAGGAAGTTTTGAAAAAATATGATGAACTGGGTTGATGGTAGTTTCCCCAATTTTAAGAAGACTGATAAAAACATATTTTAACCTTCTTAGTTTATATTCTTGCCAACTGTTTCTGCTATAATAACCCTCACAATAATTCTAACAAACAATAACCCAAGCTAACTGCTTCCTAATACAATTCTCAGGTACATCAGTCTGCAATGGCGACAGCGGCGGCGGTATGGTGTTCAACCTCCAAGGCACCTGGTACCTTCGAGGGCTGGTCTCCCTATCAGTAGCCAGGCAGAACCAGTATAGGTGTGACCCCACACATTACGTGGTCTTCACTGATTTGGCCAAGTTTAACTCTTGGATTCAAAACGTCATTGCTTAGATTTTTTGTTGTACTGTACTCACAACACTATACATACTTAGATCAGATATTACTGACAGTTTAGTAAGCGAAGTTTTCACTAGATGGCGTTGTATAGTAAATAAGTTGTAGCTTTTATTAGATGGCGCTGTAAGCAGTGTCACGTTTGTGGCAATTTATTGATAAGAGCGCGGTAATATTGTATGAATGTTTTTAAGGTTTTAAGTCCAATGTCAATGAAAGCCGATAGGTAACAGAGTGTTGTGCCGGTATTTATGCATTTCATTTTATGTATAAGTCTATAATATAATTAGTGGTCATAAACGGTCCATAACGGAATATTCCATTAGATAATCAGCCAATTAATTCTCTGCTGACCATGACAATGTAGGTACCGATAGCTTCTATGTTTAATTAATAATTATGTATAAAGCTATATAATTTAAGTATATGAAATATAAAAGGTTGGAATTTTATCATTGTTCGTCCCGAAGGAAGTTCAATGTGAATAGGTACCCCAAAAACCTATTAATAAAAATAAAAACAATAAACCTATTTATTCCAAAATTATAAATGTAAGTACATGACATAACTAATTATTGTATTCCTTTAACTGACAAGCGTGGTACTATAAATAAAGTACCACTCACTTTATGATAAAAATATTTTGTTTGAACCTCAGAGATACATGTTGCCGATGGTAGGTAGGATTTTATGTATAGAAGTTTTGTAAACATAATAAAGTTAGGTACATAAACATGTAGTAGGATGTAGGATCTAAGACCTCTTGCTTGACACATATTGCTCTCTTTTCATTGTGTATTTAGATAGGCATCTATGTAATATATAATACGTAATTAATAAGATTTTGACACAAATAAATACATAGTACAATAGTAAAGCTACTATAAATTACAAAAACAAGCCCTGCAACTATGATGACTGAACTAACATGATTAACCAATAAATAAAAAAAGTCTTGACAAACCAGCAGCATTTTTATTTTACCTACATACTAAAATCATGATCAGCCTACACGCCAGGACACAACACCCTGATCCATTCTGTCCATCAATTGAGAACTCCTTGACCAAAGGCAAAATTGGCTATCCTTCGTTGATACAAAATTATTTCACATTCTTAGATATTATGCGTACATACAACGTAACCTATTAACAAGCTATTAAACATCTAAGCAATGATTTCCAAAGAGTTAGCTCTGTCAGTGAAAATAATGTGATGCGTTATGGAACGCCTACACTAGTTCGGTCTGGCCAAAGATAAGGAGATTAGATTTCGATGGTGCCATCATCAGGGATTTATGATCTAAGGGTGCCATTAAACACGATACCACCGCTGTTGTTACTATCACCATTGCAGCTGAAAAATATACCAGGAAAAACCCTTTCCATTCTATATTATTTCTGAAATCCTGAGGTAGGCAAGTGTGATAGTAAAGTTTCTAATTAAAAACGTCATTGGTAACTATCCTCCTCTAAAATTGAGTGTGATTTGTTGGTCCACCCCCAGGTAAGACGTCAGTGTGCAACGGCGACAGCGGCGGCGGCATGGTGTTCAACCTGCGCGGCACGTGGCACCTCCGAGGGCTGGTGTCTCTGTCTGTGGCCAAGCAGAACCAGTGCGACCCCAACCACTACATCATCTTCACTGACTTGGCTAAGTTCAGCTCTTGGATTCAGGATGTGGTTGGTTAGGTTGTTTGTGGCGTTGTGTTCACTGAAATATGAAGTAAATAGCCACTAGATGGCGCTAGTGGCAGCCATATTTTTCTAAAGGTGATTATGGCGTAGAATTTTATCAGTGATGGACAGGGCAATTAAACAAACTGTAATTAAATATAAGTGTAAAAGTTTTGTAACAAGATTTCACTTACTTTTGTAAATAATTAATAATGTGCCATCGACTTCATCGACATTGCCAGTACTGATTACTGATGATGACCCAATAAAAATAAATTTGATGTCAAGTTTTTACAAACCTGTAGTTTTTATTGCACCTATTTCATGTCCATAAAATAAACGTACCTCCGACACCAATCAACATAACACGAAAATAATCTAAACTTTGAATTTTATAAGTAATAAAGTACGTGGAAATTTTAGACTGTTTATTTGCAACAAAAAGGAGTAAGTAAACAAAATTTCATTTACACATAAGTAAAAACACACAAAACAAAAATAATACTATACAAAAAGGAACACTTCGCTAAAATAATATAGTTACATAGATAAAAGCTAGAGATTAGTAACAAATTATTTTGTTCCAGAATTATTTAGATAGAGGGGACCGTTGTAGCTCACACTAACTAACGCAAAACTGTCTCACTACATGCTTTCTACACTGTATATTTTCTGACAGGAATTAAGATGTTTCGCTCTTAGCGTTAAGTCATGAAAATAGGCCATGGCATGCGTTAATAGAATCTTCATGGCATTATTTTTCTATGTATTTACAAACTAGACTCAAATAATTTTATTATAAACAGTAGCTTAGTAAATATAAACTAAGAATTATAAAATAATACATTGGTACTTATGCATTTTCAAGTACCTTTGAAGTGTTAAATCTTCAGTAAAGAAAATTTACAAAGAATAAAACGAAACACAAAAGTTAAAACATTCCGTTACTAAAAGATACAAATTATAACCAAATAAGTAACTCTCATTACAAAACGAAAAACCAAAAACGCTAATTCATACATAAGCTTACGCTAATTCATGTAATGAAAACAAAATGCTTCAGTAAATAAGAAAAAATCAATATATGCTATTTAAAAACTAAAAAAGGATTATGAATAAAATTGCTTTCTTGATACACATCTACTAGATAAAATATTCATTCACACTAGTTATTGCATACCAAACTGAATATAGGTACAGCTGATATTTGACTTAGATTGACTCCAGCTATAAATTGATTCAGTGGTTTATTTCCACATGAATACTAATACCTAAACATCACCAACAACGTTCACACACATAGCAAACGCTATGCTAGTATAACGATAGCAATATCAGCAATACACAATTAAAATTAACGAGCACAAATATTGCGCTCTTCGCACCAGCGATAATCCATTTTAATATTTAAAATTAAATAAACTTAACATATTTACATCAAGAGATCAGCGCCAATGAACGCGGACAATTTAGGAACTTTGAGACGCCATTGCGGCCGCCATTTTACCAATATGGCGTCGGTCCGCTCCTGCAGCGCTGGGGTTTATACCTCTCGTCGAACCCCGGAGCCCAGGGGGGGTTTCTTCCACCCCTACCGGGTCGGGGGCCTTTCCCCGGTAAGTAGTTGGGATACGCTCTAGTGTTGGGGCACGGAGGGGGGCGACAGGCGCTGCGGGGGGTGGAGGGATGGCTGCCCCCGAGGGGTGGGGACGGGAAGGGGTCCCACATGTCCGGCCCCACGCAGCCGTTGCACGAGTTCCACGCGTAATCTCCTGTTTGAGAAATAGATGTTAGGTTTTCGATGAGAAGCTGTCAACAGATGGCGCCACTAGCAATGTAGCAATATGGTGTGATTTTTCAGATTACTTAGTTTAGTAACATTTTCATAATTTATCTCTACAAATCCAGGCTATATTTATTTACCAAAACACATTATAACATAACAGGAGCGCAAAAAAACCAAATAATTACAATAATATCAAACATTACTTATTTATATTGATAGTGCTGCCAAAGTTGTACTAGTTTTTTTTTTACTCTAGGATAAAGGTTATGGAGGAATGAAACATCGACTTCTGAATAATATTTATTTTACATCTCTATGGTTTGGCCAAAATTTGGAAGAATACTTTTTGAGTGGTCCACCTGTACCGAAGGTGGGTTCTTACTCTTACATGCCATTACATTATATAATCACAAAATACTCTCGTTAAGTTACAGGGGGAAGGGCGTTTGAAAATATGAATATCACTGCTATATTAATTTCGTAATATTATAACAACTGACGAATAATTAAAGCCAATACAAAGGGTGACAATTTTTATCAATATAAGTATATCTGTTATAAAGTTCTAATACTTTTATTCTGATTTTCAAACGAATATAATTTACGTAGTTGACTTCACACGTCAATATACACAGTTCAACAAAATATACCAATACAAAGAAGGCCAATAAAAATAATTATTGTATTTTATACATCAACCAAATACTTTAACAAAAGCATAAAACGTTTTTATTCGTATTTTTAAAACAAAAGCATAACATGTTAGTATTTCTAATAATTTTATTCTAAACAAATAGGATGTCATACAAATCCCTCTATTTTTATAAACTTTTAATAATAAATATATTTTGTGATTTGTTATTATCTAAACTAATTAGGTAATTATTTTATTATTGATTCTGTCAAATAACCTATATCCTAAATAAGTACAATACAAATAATATATAAATATAGAATTAGGATTGTAAAATGTATTTCTACTTTTAAGATCATAACTCTCAATCCAAAGGATACCGATTTATTTTTGCTCCAGCTATTTTGTGACCTAAAAAATAAAACAACAATGTTCCTGCTGACACTTGACGGGTAAACGAATGTTAATGTTGATTTATGTAACTGTACAGAGCACAAATTGCATAGTCAAAACGTCCTAAGAAACTTTATAAATACAATTAAAATTATTAATTTAATCAAATATATTCCTAATATTTCATTGAATAAATCTTACGAATAATTATTAAAATTTTAAGGCCAATTATAGGAAATGATTTTATTAATAATCTTTCATAACCAAAATTAGCGCTTTTATTCGAACTTAAACAATGCCCCTAAGCGCGAAGTCATTATAGAGTATAGGAACGAGGAAAATATACAAGATGGATTGATTTTAGTAATCCTGTGTACAGGGTTCAAAAATGGGATAGTTACCTCAAAAAAGCGACCGACAAAACGTCATTCTAAACAACAGTTTTCCTAGAAGGTAAATTCACTAAATTTCTCTCAGTTTGATTTATACTATCATTTTTGAAACACCTTGTAGAACAGTAAATAATACAGTACAATAAATAAATACATTAAAGGAATAAAGGGCCAACTTCCACAACTAACAAACATCATACATTTAGATACATTTTGTAACGAGATACTTTTAAAACTTATTAACAATGGGAAAGAAAACTGTTAGGACTTTGACAGCACTGTCCCGTGACCGCAACCAATCAGGAGAAAGAATTTAACAAGATGGCTGCCTCAGCCAATCAGATGAGCGCTTTAGGTTCAATCGCCGCCGGTGGCGCCCTCTATAATAATTTCAGTTTTCTTTTCCATTCTGACTAGTCACAGGTGACACTATACAAGTGGTACTTATTAGTTTAGTTACAATTAATTAATAAAAAATACGCGTTATTTAGGCACGATTCACATTTAGACTAGTTCTAGCTTTCTAGATCTACGAGATATCCTTTTTTTATTGGGTAGAAATACTTCTGTCACTTGTTCATTTGTATTACTTTATTTTCCGAACCACTTATGCGAATTTATGGCACAATCAGAACAAAATGATTCATCTCAAAATTTAAACAAATTTAGTTTAGTTATTTTAACATTTTAACAGTATTCTTATTATTTTTCCAATAATGTCAGAACTATCAGACCTACAGACTGACCAGAAGAATTTCTACATTCATTTCATAAATAATGTTATAGATATTTTATTTAAAGCTAAAATTACATGTTATACATAATTACAATAATATCTTCGAAACTAATCTAGGAAAGGACGAAGGTAGTGTGGCAAGTATCAAGATAATTTAAGAGAAAAAATAAACAATAAAAAAACGAACCTTAGTGAAATTCATCATCATATTGCGACATAAAGGTCGCATCGTGCATTCCTGAATCTTCGTTGCAGGGTTCACCTTTACAAGAATAATGAAAAAAAGTAAATAAATTTCATAATAACGGTATTAACGGTATTCCTGTTCAGAAGTATTTGTTAACAAAATTTCAGCCAGGAGTAAGGGAAACACCGGGGAATGCAATGACAAACTACTAATAAATTTTCAATCAGTAACCCACTAATAAAAAAATTGATCTAAGTATGAAAAAAAAAAAAAAATTATTGTACTGTATTGTACTATTAAGTATTGTATTGTAGTACCTAAGTATGCATCTTGATACCTACCACAGAGTAAGAAAGACAAGATTTCAAAAGGGTCATACAACAAACAGGATCCTCCGCCACACAGCGGTCGTAATTTGAACTAAACTCATTGAAATGTCTAAAATATTCTTTCGCGGGCACTCACATTATTTATGTATGGGGAGTGCGAGTTTTTACACCGTTCGAGTAGTGGCGAGCAAACGCAAATTTGTATGGCGCGGGAGAGTCAGCTAGCTCTGAGCCAAACAAATTTGAGTCTCTTTTCACTATTCAATCGGTTAAGAAAACGTGCACGTGAAATGTAACCTCGGTTTCCTATATGCTAGAGCAAGACCGATATATATATGCGTCTCGGTCACGCCTCGTAAGTTAAACAACAATCATAGACTTCGTAATTATTGAACATTCGAATCACTCGCTGCGTATTGTCACTGTCAATGGTTCGATACAAACACGTTTTTCCTGTAGATAAACAAAAAGGGTATACTAAGCCACACACAGTAGCCTTCGGCACACAGTCTGCTCACGAAGGATTCGGCTAAGTAGATCCTTTTTGCAACATCCTGTAGACTTAAAGCCACATTGGGTTATTATTCTGAGTAAAATTAATTTCGATGAAATTTCAGTTAGAATATAAAATTCTGCAATTTATTTACACGCATTTGTAACAAAATTTTACATCAACCCTTTTACACCTTAAGAAGGTATAAATTATATATTTTTTGTCAGTTTTCATTTCATATAATATTGTATTGTCTATGCGTTTGTATCGAACCTGCTAACTACGTATATACATATTACCAAACCTAACACCGATAACCGATCTATTTTAATACAAATGTTCGTAAACTATTTCAGATAAAAATATTTCAACACCGTCACATAGGCGCTGATTTTTCATAATATATAAATTACTAACATAAATAAATCTATTTCATATTGCATGATATATAAAACCAACAATTATATTTAAATATATCTTGAAAGCGAAGAATTCGATTCGTTAATATGTTAAAAGCTAGTTATATATTTAATATTACATAATATATTAACAACAATATTCTATTGAGCACACCGTGTGTTTCATAAGCCGACAGATACAGATACAAACAAGCAGTACAAGTAACAGAATAGATAAGTGACCGCAACCAAATTCCAATTGATATTAAAACCGTTTACCAAACTTTTCACTCTTGTACAGTAGGACTCTTGACACACGCGAGATACAAATTCAATTATATATAGTTAAAATAAGTACAGATATTTGTACTAGCGTCTTGGGCACTTTTGGGTGTTAAACGTTGGACGCTTATCTCTTCTGCTGACTGTACGCGTTGTTATGTAAAATTAACAAATTGACAATCGCACAACTTATGTTCGACATTACATCGAGCAACGATGTAAGTTAAAAAATCTGCCAATAGATGGCTACACTGTCATATTATTTAATATTTATACATGGTGTTCGAATCATCAGGATATTAGGGCCATTATTTCAAACTTCCATCGTTACTCGTACAAACAATCTTAAAATTTGAACACCTTCTATTTTATATGCAAACTAATTGCTAATAAACAAATGTACACTTTCGTAACTGACTCTAAAATACGATTAATACAATTTGCAACTTCAACCTTACATATTACACTCGAAAATTGTTTGACAAGTCGATTTCAAACTAGGTACTATTGTACTTGTAAGTGGAAAATAGTTCTTATAGGACAGGGATTAGGACTCGTAATTGTACTGTGTCTACTCATCTAGTGTTTCTATGAGTCTAGACTAGAACAATCTAGTTATTAACAGATTTTGTGCTGAGACAGGGTCCCTTAGTTAAAGATTTTTATAGATTACCTAAACTTTTATCGATTCTTCTATTTGAAATGCCTTAGTACATGGTAACTCCAGTATGTTTCCATATGAAGGAAAATATACAATTGATTATTATAGGTATTATAGTATAATAAACAGGTGTTGCAAATTGGTATAGTGAACCGAAAGGGAACTCATTTGCACTATGTACAGTTTAAGGCAGAGAAATCTGACCCCTCTTAGAAGCATTGTTACTATGAGAGGGGGGTCAGGTTTCTCTGCACATGACCGTACTACTTTTGCAACACCCTGTCAGGTCGATTAAATCCGCCGAAAGGTATTCTGTACTTTAAAAATCAAGTTCCGTTTTTATATTGTTAAGTTTTGTATCGAACATACGGGGCTACTGGCAAGTATTGTGAATATTGTGACTGTGCATGCACTGTTAATATTTTACCAGTAACCCGATATGCCACAAAACAGACAACCAGACGACCCTAAAACTGTCAACAATACATATTAAAATTTAACCTTCGATTTTCCTATAATTATTAATAATAATTACAGTCTTACAGCTAGTACGAAGCGGCGGGACAGTAACAGTGGACAGGGACAATATAAGCGCAACACAACTTGGAACCTCACTGGAGAGTTACTAGGTGTTTCATCAAAATCTGATCAGCCGATCAATATCGGTTCGAAGTTTTTTCCTCCGTATACCGAATAATTTTGACTTTGACACATAGGGTTATTTGATAAGCCTTATCGAAACGAGATTTCTACGTGTTTTATTCCAAACTTAACCATCGGACGTCGATGTCGATAGGCCGGATTTGTCTCATATAAATCCGGCTATCGAATAACCTATCGATATCGACAATTTAAATGTCAACAGTATTCGGGATACGGCCACGGCCACTGATAAGTAACTTATTAAATAATACCTATTTCATTTACGCTGTTTTTTTACCTACCGAAACATAAATACTAAAATTCTTTTAAATATTCACCATTCACTTTTCCCAAACAAAATGCGACCTTAACCCCTAACCAACAGCGTCAAAACTCCCGTAACTCCCCAGCGACCCTTAAAACCTACACTCGCACTATTCACACGCTATAACACTACCAAAACGAAATGTCCGACCGCTCATATCCTTGTATCGGATAGGCGGAACTTTTTGCAGTAAAGCCCTTTTCAGAAGGGACGATGGTGACTCGTATAACCCGACTGGTTGTAGAAGTCGCGGCGCAGGTAGCGGTTGGTCGGGTTCGAGTACATCCCGTAGTTGGTCGAGTAGTCTTGCCGGCTGTGCAGCATGTCCAGCTGGTCTAGGCTGTGATGCCGTTGTGGAAGCACTGTGTGATTCAGTGAGGGCGCTAGTGTCGATTTTTTTGTCCAGGCAGCGTGCACAAACGTTTTTTTTTTATCAGAAAAAATATCCTAGAAATTCACGAGTGTAAAAAGTGTAAAACAAAATCCAACATACCTCTATTGTGATGGAAGCCGGCCGCCCAGCCCGCGTAATACGCCGCCTTCTGCTTCCCATGCTCCTCCGCAACCTGAGAAACGAAACGACATTAGTACATTCGTCTCTCTCGCACACACGCATCGACACTCATGCTATCACTCTCGCACCATTATCTCTGGCTCGTGGAAGTGCGGCGTATGGCATCGCGACCGAGACATGGAGGTGGCGCGTTTGAGGTTGGTCTCCCTGCTTACTGGCTGCCGATAAAAAAATAAACAATTCCAATTATGCGCGGGAACGTTCGAAGTTTAAAATTAAGAACACGCTTGGATGAATAAAGTCTCTACGTACCTCCGAATAGAGACAGGCTGACTGTCGAAAGAAGGATATGTGTATAAGTTTAGTATCGATAGTAGTATAAGTATAGATATCATAGATATAGGCTGGCCAATGATTTCTGGCCACAAATGTTCGAGAAAGTATTTTAATTTGCCCAAATAATCTTAGTTTGGCCAGCCTTGATAAGACAGGAAGAATTAGTAGCAAACAAAAACGTTAACTAGATGGCGTTACTATCGCTCAAAACTAGTCAAAACAAATAAATGGGAAGATTTGTTAAAGTTATTGGTAGATGGCGCTGAAAGTGTGCTTACACTTTCTTCAAGATAATTCCGTATGCAAAGTAGTCTCAGGGTTTTATCGTTTTACAAAGGAACAAGTATTTCATACAGTAATTCAATGTATTTTTTGTCTACCTTTTTTAAGAAAAAAATACTCTTAACCTTTAATGTTTTCTTTTTATTATTTTACTTTGCATACTAGATAAATAAATAGTGAGCTAAATAAACAAGCTTAGTGGAAAGCTACTCAGATGTGTAATGTGTATGTGTGAATTTGTGTATAAAGACAATGAAATACGTGAACGGTCAAATTAAATCAATAAATATTACTATAATTGGTGCATATTTTTATTTATATATATGTGCAAACATTAAGGGCGTCTTGCACAACAAAGTTAAATAAAATTAAATAGTTACGGTCTTATTCATAAAAAAACCTTAAAGTAGGTTTACTGAGCTCAATAGTTACGGAACACATTAAGCCTATTATTTGAGGTTTCGTAAAAATCTCTATTCATAATAGTTCCGTAAACCTTCAGTAACTATAGTGATGCTAATAGATTTCACAGACCAAACATTTTGACATTTACCCTATTAAGTTGCCGGTCCGACGAAACCATAAACAAAAATAGCGAAAACTTTCATTCATTTATCAATCTCTATTATCTATGTTAGCCACGGCGCGGCACTTAAAAAAGTTTACGTTGGCTTAAAGGCGCAGTTGGCCAAGCCAAAACCCACAAAAAAAATAATTAAATTTTTACGTTACCATGGCAACTTATTTTCAGCAAATATTAACTCACAACAAATGTCAAATCGTCAATAAAGCAGAACAGCTGTTGACCGGCCGCCATGTTTTTGTACAAGAGGAGGTTTACGGAAGGTGTCTAGTAGGGTCCAGCCTACTTTAGCATATCAAGGTTTTACGAATCAGTTGGAGAGTTCTTTAGCGCTATTGATCGTTTATGAATAAAGTTTTTTTGACATTTGCTTATAGCAGGCCTATAGGTCTCCCGTAACTTTTTATGAATAAGACCGTTTGTCTCTTGCTCTGACAGTATAATGTCAGAGCAAGAGGTCATAGATTTCATTTTGATTAACTTTGTTGTGCAAGACACCCTTAAAAAAAACTATCTTGTAGTAATATTTATTGCATTTGACCAGAGGCTGTAAGTAGCGGTACTTTATTAATCCAATTCATGTTTAATTTTTCGACGAAATTTTGAAAAAGTAATAAAAACTATGACAAGCCATAAGCCAACTCGTTGAAAATGCAAAAACAATATTTGGTGCGTAAAAAAAGGAAGAACTTTTTCTAGAAACATAATAAACGTAGTTTATAAATTATAGAATGTTTCTATTACAACGTTATTAACGACGCCAAGCACGAATTAATATTCGTATACATATATCGTTAATCTAAGATACCAAGCTATGCCGTAAATAATCCGCCTATAGCGTAATGTGCGTATATGGTGCTTTCTAAAAACGTGTTTAAAATTTATTCAATGAAAAAATGGTGCCGGTGGCAAAACTTCAGAGATAAATTCTTCTACAGTGGCTCACTCGTGTAAAAATCTAAACTAATTTTATATCTATCTTAATAAAAATTAACATCAATAAATTGTTCAAAAACGCATCAATTTATTGCCTTGGGATTTGTTAATCTTTATTTTAGGAAAAACTTAGCGGATATGCTCTGTCATTTCTGTTTTCCCCTTAATCAAGTACACTTTCTGAATGAGGAGTACATGCGTACACCTTTTTTTAGTTATGCTCACGACTTTACACCAGTTCCACCCACTTTTCGCTGTAAATTTTTATAATCACAAGATAAAGGTCCCATTTGCGGCTGTCAACGACGAAGCAGACGAATAGCTGTCAAAATAATTCCATACAAATACAATTAACTTTGTGACACCATATCATCCGCCGCCAATAATGAAATTGGCCAACGCCAAATAATCACGAATAATTAAAAGTTATACAGTAACTGCCAGTTTCAATAACTCTATCTACCGATGACTGGTAGTTACTTTCATACTATTTTGACACATTAATAGTTACAACCAGTCAAAATGGTATGAAAGTAACTACCAGTCATCGGTACATAGTTATGGAAACTGGCAGTAAGTATGTTTATCTTTGATTTGTTTAACTTTTGCTTAAACTTTATAATAAACTCGTATCGTTACCTTGACGCTGAGCGGCTCAGTGCCGCCCTCTGGAATGACGTTGTTGAGCGCCGCTATCGCCTCCTGCGCCTCTTCCCGCTTGTCGTATCTGGAATATGACAATACAGACTGATTAGCAAATTATACTTCAAGAGAGTGACCAAAATAGCGATACTCATGAAAAAAAAAAAAAAAAATAGCGGCCAAGCGGTATAGAGCGTGAACCAATGGCGTCGCTCAGTCTTGACGCATTTCGCTGGACCTCCTCTCGCACGTCTTCGGGACCTAAAATGCGTTCTGAAAATATCTGGTAAAGAAGAATGGCGAAACCTGACCCGCTTTGCGTAAATTAGCAGCCACTAACCAAACCTATTTTAAGTTATTGATAAAAATGTCTACTATCAGGGAAAAATATTTAAAAAAATCTAAACCATGGGGTTCTTGAGATATTAGGGTTCAAAAGTAAATTAATTAATATATATTTTTTCGTTAAATAAGTTTTTGATGAATAGTACATGCACAAACAAGTTTTATAATCTAAATCATGAGATTCCCAATACATAGTGCATCACAAAATGTATTACATGATTTTATTTCTGCAAATAATATCAAGATTATTTTTGCACATTTCACACTCGGAAACCTATTTTTATAAAGAGATCAATTTCAAAAATTATTTCATACTATTCAAGTTCCCGTTATCCCGAAGTAACATAGAATACTTTTTAACCAGGAATTCCCACGGGAACACTTATTAAAACTATTTTTAGCTCAAGGGTAACATCTAGTACAGTAGAAAGACTTGATCTTTCGGCACTTATATCTTCGTTCTCCCATGCCTCATAATAATAAAATTAATACCAGTATATACTGTAGTCACGGACTACACATCAGTGTATGTTTCATCAATGGCCGCTCTGGGTCATGGCGCTATAGAGATATTGCCATTCTCCTTTACGTGTATTGGCATTGTACTGATACCTGCCCATATTCACCTGATAAAAGTCTACTTCGTAGATAAATCATCATAGATGGCGCTAGCAATATAACCGTAAGGCCCGTATTCACCTGACAAAAGCCACGCCCAGCAGGGTGCCCTTATCCCTGTCTCTCAGTATCTAATTCTGGATTATCCTGCATTACTTCCCTTCAATGACCCCTACCTATAGATACTTATATCACAAAGAGTCATAATATTCACCTGACAAAAGCAACGCCTCTGGGGGTCCCATTATTCTTGTCTCTCAGTACCGTAAAACGGGGTGAATAGGAATTCAGGGGTCAATAGGGATATTATCGATGAACGAAATTGAAGCAGAAAATCTACTATAAATATAAATGATAATGGTCAGATTTTTTATGATTTTTAAAGTAGAAAATTGATTTTTGTTGATAGTAACACTTTTTTGACGTGAAGATGGTTACAAGTGAGAAAAAAATACATCTGAAGTTCGCCATTCACAAGGTCGAAATTTTGTTCCTCAGAAACTTTGGAAAAAGAGACGTTAAATGTTATTTTTATTGGATAAATCGTACTAAATTAGAAAAGTAATTTTGTTTTCTATCCAATTTAAATAAGTTACTGCGATTTTATTTATTAATTTTAGTTTAAATTGAAAATTAATAAGACCTGGTAAATTTCTCTAAAAATGGGGGTAATAGAGACGCCTACAGGATATCATTGGGACGACTGTGGGGTGAATTGGGACAAGAGTCCCATAAACTAGGGACGTAGTTGTATGAAAAGGGACACTAAAGCACGGATAGGGATAGGGACTGATAGGGTTGTCACTTACCTATATCGCCAGTAAGTATCTGTACTTATACAATAAAATTATTTCTTTATTACATATTAGTGTGTTAATAAATTTTTATACTTAGGAACATCCAAGTAGAAAAAAACTTTTTTCTAGTTCGATGTTTAGGGACATTTAGGTACTTTTTGCAGGTATTTTTTAAAAATATATACCTAATTTTACAAAAACTGATTTTAAAGTTTTAACTAGGAAAGCAATGAAATATGTAGAGGTATAGTGTACATTTTACTACATATTACTGAAAAAAATTATTTAGGGGTTGTGACAACCATGACTATATTTCTCTATTGTTCTCAATACCGTCCCGATTAACCCCTATACATGTATGAATAGGGACATCATATATTTTATAAATTTACATAAAATTGGCTGACCATCAAAGATTTTCGTATGCATTTTCATAAAATACAGGTCAAGACTAAACTTTTAATATGGTAAACTAAAAGTTGTTAGTACAAAATTCATTAGAAATTGGCACTCAAAGTTGAAAACCATCCCCATTCACCCCATTTCACGGTATGTGTTTCTGCACGATGCGGCCGTACTTGCCGAAGATCGTCTCCAGCTGCTCTTCAGTGATGGCGCGGGGTAGGTTGGTCACGTGACGAAACGCTTGCAATCCTTATGCATATTACAAGGAGACCCATATTTACCTGACCAAGCTACTAATGATCCCTAGATGGCGCTAAATACACTTATATTCAATCGACGTTCAGGGCGGTGCCCTTATCTTTGTCTCTCAGTATGTGAATCTGGACTATCCAGCCATATTTACCTACAATGATCGCTAGATGGCGCTATGCACACTTGTTTTGTATAATGCTTTAGTAACAAGGTCCACATAATCACCTGACAAAAGCCACTCCCCGTGGCGTGCCGTTGTTCTTGTCCCGCAGTATGTGTTTCTGCACGATGCGTCCGTACTTGCCGAAGATCGTCTCCAGCTGTTCCTCGGTGATGGCGCGGGGCAGGTTGGTGACGTAGAGGTTCGTGTCTTTGATGTCGTCGCCGGATGGACGCGCGTAGGATACCTGGGGTGAGGAATGGATTCTTTATTAGTTACTTATCTTCCTCATCATCATCATTGAGTAGTGTACAGGGCATATGCCTCTACCTTTACTAAATAATCAGGTAGTTTCCCAATCAAATGCCAAAGTGTTAATGTGATTTGTTTTTACGCAAGAAATACTATGAATTTACATAAAGCTGTGGACGATTATTTTGTGAACTGCTGAAAATAGGCCTGAAGTATTTGCGGGTTAGCAATTAATTATAAATAATAAAACATATACGTGTTTGTTTTAAAGCGGCCATTTTATTAGTCGTGTGACAAGAGGTGACCATAGACTATCATAGAGGATGACCATAAACACATCATTCCTCCACCTTTAATTGTAAAACTAAAATATAACCTAAAAAACTTGTATACAAAAATATCATAGAAAATACTGTATAGAAAAACTTGCACCTAATAAAATAACTAATAGCCACTTATCATGTCTCATCGTTATCACACATTTCCCCAAAGTCCCGATCTTAAAGTCGCGAACAGTCGTGGACGTTCAGCCGCCTGATCGCGGTCAGTTATCCGCCTGGCGCGTCCACCGCGGCCGCAGCTGAGTCGCGCGCCGCCTCGCGGCACACCGCCTGCTCCCTCCACGCACAGCGAGGGCCTCGGCCTCTGCTGCATACCGCCTGCTGTTGATGTCTGCGGAACTTTCCTTCTTAGTGATTCAGCGGCCTGGCGCGCCTGTCGCACTCGCCGCCTGCTGTTCCACATCCGAAGTCTAGGGAAAGAATGTTGGCCGATTGCTCTTCGGGTATCTTCGCCGGCAGCTGATCGCGCGCCGGTCTCGTGCCTGTCGCTCGGTCCCGCCGCGCCTGCCCCGGCCGTCCTCGAAGTTGCAGCGAACCGCGAGCCTCTCGACTCGTATCTCTCGCCCACTGCTCCGCTTGCCATTTGAGACTTGTCCACATACTATATTAATTATTTCACCCCCCGCCAAATAAACTTATTCACCTTTCACCCGTGGTGCGTAAATTTTATCCCATCCTCGTCGCCATTGAAGTATTTGCGGGTTAGCTTAGATAATAATAAATAATAGAAATATGTATTTGCTTGTTTGCCGCCATTTTATTAGTAGTGTGACAAGAGGTGACCATAGACTATCATAGAGGATGACCATAAACACATCAAGGCCTCTCCCAACCAAGCGCCACGTCGCTAAGCCTATCTCACCTAACCACTAACTGAGGGGTTACCACCACCGAAACATTAGCAATTAACAATCAATAAGCAGTTTCGCTCGACTGTCAAACATCTGATTAATGCGTGGTACGCTATCTAGCTGAAACTGGCAGTAGGGTGCCCGCGCTACAACTCCAACGGTTCCCGGTTTCTCGGCAGACGTACCTTGAGCCTCTTGTTCCGCAGCTGGTACCCGTTGAAGGTGTCTATGGCGCGCGCCGCGTCCTCCTCGCGCGCGAAGTTCACGAAGCCGAACCCGTAGCTGTAGCCAGTCTGGAATTTACAGAAAAAATTACATTCAGTCGGTAGTTATTAAAAGTATAGGTACTTTATAGAGAATGGGTAATAATAGCCTAAAATGACTGTGTTGCAGTCGCGTGGCTTTGAACGCGACATAGCTCATCGAGCTGTGAAGACAGCTCTCATGCGGTTGTATCCCCATTCGTCATGAAAATAGCATATAGTATACATATTTCTCCAAAGCCAAATCGTGGTAAGCCTAGCTTGTATTCTCACCTAACATACAATGTTGCCTAACGTGGCAACTCTCGTTCGCTTCTATAGTGTTATTTAATATAAAAATATGGGTTATGTTATGACCTGGAATAAATAAATTTATTATTATTATTATTACGGTCAACAACATGGTGTACTTACCGATTCTTCTAGAAACTGTGTAACCGTGAAAATCAGAAATGCTAAAAGCGGGTCGCTCTCTGACTATTTACATCTGGTCACCCCTGCGAGGATTAAAATCATGAACATATATGCTTAACAAAACTAAGCCCCCCCTCACCTTAAAGTCCTTCATAACGCGACAGCTCTCTACCGGTCCGACGCTGGTGAACATGGCGTACAGGTCCTTCTCCGCCACGCTCTGCGGCAGGTAGTTGACGATGAGGTTGGTGCGCCCCGCGCAGGCGCCGCCCTCCGACATGCTGCCCCAGCTATTGTTGCTGAGCTTGCTAGAGGTGGAAATTGATCGAAAGACACCCCATTCTTACTTTCTGCCATCGATCGGTATCTTGGCTAATCATGGCATCATACCTTAACATTATTTAGAATCCGAGCGCTCTCCATCGCTTCTATAGCCATGAGCATAGCGTGGTTACAGATCTGGTTGCATTGCACCTTTATCTACCTAGAATCTGGTTGCATGGTACCTTTATCTACCTAGATACTGGTTACATAGTACCTTTATCTACCTAGATAAAGCGTTTATCGTGAGTTTCGTTTATCTACATCGATATAGAGAAAGCCGGGACAGTTTCTTATAGAACCGGATCATCATGGTAAATCTAAAACGCGTTGGAAAGTATGCGAAAAGATGGTAACTCGCTAGCGAGTCACGCTGGCTACCCCTGCGGGGATTAAAATCTTGAGCATAAACTAAAGAAAACATTTACCTTAAAGTCCTTCATAACCCGACAGCTCTCCACAGGGCCGACGCTCGTGAACATGGCGTACAGGTCCTTCTCCGCCACGCTCTGCGGCAGGTAGTTGACGATGAGGTTGGTGCGCCCCGCGCAGGCGCCGCCCTCCGACATGCTGCCCCAGCGCCGCACGCCGTGCCGCCCCAGGTATTGTTGCTGGATTTGCTAGAAGGTTACAAGAACGGAAGATTGATAGGTGATACATTGTTGGGGGAACAATTTAGGATGCAGCTATCGACTGGGGTATGGTGTGGTCATTAGTGATATGCACTGCCAGAGGCATGCGCGGAAAGGTGCGTGGCTAGTTCGCCACGAGAGTGTGACAGAGACAGAGATAGAGAAGTGACAGGGCGCAGCAGCCGATTCCCCCCTCCGTCTCGTCGCGCGTATACCTCAGGGAGTGCACAGCATTTATGGTCAAAAGATAATAGACTTGGTCAATCGGCCATCAGTGTTTAGAGATGCGATCGCAAACAATTTGTCACTAACTGCGAAGGTTCGATTCGAATCTAGTGTCGCTGTATGGGAGCTCGAATCGTTTATTCATACAAGCGATCGAATCGAACTGTAAATCGACAAGTTTCAAATTCTTCGTCATCACTCCAGCTCGCTCCAGCTACAACACACTGATCGGTTTTCAAAACAAGACTAAAATAACCAAACTTTGGAACTATTCAAGAACGAATAATAGGAGATCCCTCACCTTCTCAAGGGACCTAAAAATGTATTCGGCGCAATAGCACATAATAATAACTAGTACCAGGCAATAGTAAATTTACGTGAATTGAACTGTACCTACCTACGTAGGTATCATTGCCTATAGATAATTCGAAACGTGGCAGATTGATCCTCAAATTCACCATCCTTATTAAATGATTCCTAATTTTCAATCTTACAACCCTCCTATTTTGGCTCGAGAATGTGCTTAATCATTCTGTCTCTGTCATATCATAAACCACAAAAGGCTCGGCCCAGGATGGCCCAGACAGTGAGACAGACGTCCAAGGCAACTGCTTTATTCAGCATTTACTCAGGGATTCAAACGCGATATACCTAACCTAAGTGTATTAGTGTATTAGTCTATGACCTAACTATGGGGAATACTTTTTATGATTTCAAAATAGAACAGTAATAATGCCCCACTTTAGTTGATTTACCTAGATGGATCAACTTAATTGCCACTACATGACAATTCACCCTATCTCAGAGCTGCATTTTATACTCAAGTTCAGCTTGACATCCTCAGGTGTGAAGCTGACAAGAGTGAATACATAGTACATTGACGCTAAAGCCTTCACTACCTGAAACTATTTCCCTGCACAGCTAGCAAAGCACTACAAAGCCACTATCGCTTAGTAATCGGCGCGATAAGCCCTGAATAGGGCAACCGGGGCATGTTTCAGACTGCATGGCACGGCGCCAAATACATTCAATTTTGTACCGTAACACTATTAGATAAAAGTGAAACTATTTACTTATATCTGGCGGCTCTTGCCAGCTCTGTTTAGGCTGTGAGGGTTTTGCCGTGGAGTTTCCTGTGACTGTATGCGTCAATTCACACGTACCACAACCACACCACGTCGCAGCGACATAATGTGGTCAAGCTGTGGTTACGTGTGAATAGTGTGACAGCGGCTTTTTGCAGTCGCGTTGTGGCAGCGACAAAATGTGGTTGTGTTGTCGCTGTCGTTGTGATGTGGTAACCACGTGGTCGTATGCATTTAATAGGGAGAGGAGGTGGCCGCGGTGCCGCCGCGATGTGGTTGCGTTGCGATGTGGTCGACCACACGGCGTGGTTGTGGTGTGGTTGTGGCTGTTGTGTGGTTGTGGTACGTCTGAATTGACCCTATGTGTGTCATCATCACATTTCATGACGTCCCCACTTCTGGGCCACGGGTCTCCTTCTAGGGAAGGGTTGTGGGCCTAGTCCAGATGCGGGCCCTGTGCCGATTGGTGGACCCCTTACCCCAACACAAGCAAGCTTGTGCTGAAAGAGTTATCGGGTAAGTGGGCAACCTGATTGTCAGATGTTTTCAAGCTGCCTGAAGGCCTCTGACTATAGGCTATAATTAATGTTATTATTATCGTATAGAGTATATACTATAGACGCGACATGGAAGAAAGGAAGATAACTTGAGCGATATTATTTCCGGACGCAGGGAATAATTCTGCCTTATTATTTTCTTTACACACAAACGTATGCATAGCATGTTAGTGGTAGCACCTCTACTAAAAGGTTTTATTAAGACGCTATTTGTGAATCACTGTCTCAAGATGTACTTAAATACGACAAGTGCAAAATTCTTTACTTTATTAATTTTACATTAGAGAACTTAAAACACCCTCGTATAATCATTTCACCAGCATCTCTGACGTCAAAGTAACAAAATAGCGCGTAGGTTGTAAGATTTATAGTCGTCCAAAGCACGTCGGCTCTCAATGGGTTTTGTTTTCAATTTACATGAAATGAAAGTACTGTCGTGAAGTCGAGTGGAGACGAAGAGGGCCTGAGCAGAATATATTAGCACCACGGCGGCCGTACCGGCATCTCTTGAAGCGGTCCTATTTAGATTCAATTTCTGCACGGGTTAGTTCACGCCGTAGGTAAACGTCACTACACCTATTGCAGTTCGCCATAAATATAGCGATGTGATTCGTGGAACGAGTTTATCGATGTCGATAACAGACGCGTGCCGCGGCCGCTGTTACACAAACTGTCGGTTTGACATAAAATTTAAAAGTACAGTCCGGTGCAATTAAAAATCCCGGAATAAATACACAATTAAGAAATTTGAAACCTAAGTTTAGTCAATTAGCATAGAAACTTCACTCGACTGTATTTAAATATATTTTTTTTTAAGCACTTGTAGTTCTAGTAAGTTAATTTCACCATAAATTTACCAGAAAATCATTTTGGTCTTTCGGGTTCAGCAAGCCGAGGCTGGTCAACGACGAAATATCCGGATATTCCAAATTCAACTCCATTTTTGTCTCATCACGAACGCGTTTTTACTTTTTTTTTCAGGAACCGGAAATACCAGCCACTACCGCCAGCCAGCGATGCTAAACCAAGACTGGACTGCGTTGCCAAACTAGCCCCGGCTAATGTCTGGGTATGGGAAATAAATTTTGCTTGCGCGTAAGCGAGTATCGCCCTTATCGACTTGGGGGTTGCTGAGTAGGTGGGATTACTGACTACTACTGTAAAACAATGCATATAAGAGTAGAAAAAACAAAAATCCCCGCTCGCTCAAAATGTATTGAATTTGACAGTATTACTTCGAAAATGTTATTTTGTTTTGACCTCGCGATACTTACTAAACCCCCTCTGTTTGTCTCTGCACGTAGCTGCACGTATACAAAAATACCTATTAATATCAGCCCTCATTTTCTGTTGCGGGCAAAAAATATATACGCCAAGTTTGTTAATTGTCATTGCGGATATTTGCGCAGTTAAAAATGTATAAATATTTAGTGCGGACTCGTGGATTTACTGACAAACGTGGTTATTTAGCCTTCTGCTACACTCGGGTGTGGCCAGGAAGTGAACTGCTGTTTAGTTTGAAGACAAAGGGGCCGTCTCCACAAGCGGGGAAATCGCTACGATACTATCATACACACATCTATAGGTGTCTCTATTTGTATGGAAAACGTAAATTTTTCGTGATAAGTATGCCAAAGTTATGATAGCAAAGTTGTTCAGAATGTTGAGCTCTGTGAGCTACTTTCGGATGTGCAATAGACGTTAGGTAAACGATTTTTCGATTAGACGTTAAAAACAAATGAACGCTTTTTTCAGGGCCAAACTGTTGCCACGACTCGAGTTAACTAAAACCTTTCCCTATTCACTCAATATTGTTCCTGCCATCGTATACTGCATCTCACTCGCTCATAGAGAAAAGAAAGAGTCGGCATGAGAAGAAATGTTCCATATTAGTATCAAAATTAAGAGCCTTTTGCGTTTGTGAGCAGTAATTTATTAAAATATTCAAACTCATACTTTTAAATAGTTTGGCACGGAAGGTGCTACCAACATGCCTACATATTTCGTCGTTTTTTTTTTGTAAGTATGTATTTATTTACCTACCTATACAATAAATAAAGATTTTTAACGCCATTCAACATGGCAAAAGCTAATAAGTATTCCACAATAAAGGTTAAACCCTCGGTTCAAACTCAACTTTTTTTTTATTCAAAATTTTCATGACAGACGCTTTAACAAAAAGTAGTTTTAGCCAAAGTTTTTTTCGCCCGAACCACTGCAATAACTGCATTCCAAACAGCCAGCCGTGGAAGAGTTTACATTGCCTCCGAAACTAGGTCGTACTCGGCCGTACCCTTGACCTATAATGCTAATATAAAATGCCTGCAATCGGTGACACATTTCTGTATTGTGTACAGTTCCATTCTCATGGACATCTGTGGTGCCGACCCGGTTTTGGGACTGTGTCACTGTAACTTTAGATCGAGTGTGGATAAATTTGTTCTTTCAGTTACTATAGTATAAGTGCACGGTTTAAAAAAAAAACAAAAAGTACCGAATTGTTTCACAATAACGAACTTTTAAATAATCGATTAAGGAATATAATTTTTAAGCAGATTATATATTATATATTATAATAATCTTTTGATTCCGATTGTACTTTACTGCGATTACCTGCGACCGGAAAGTCTGCAGACATAATATTTAGCCTACTAAATATTGTGGATTTTTATGGGTATTACATAATTATTCAGTTGTGTTTTTTACAAATCTCCCAAATCCTACTACTAATATCATATTATTTTTGCGAAAATTTATAGTTAAGTGTAGATGGTTGGATGGTTAGAGCTCTCGGGTAAACGGCTGCACCAATTTCGAATAAATTGTCATATAAAAAGCTGACATACGTACTGGATTAACAAATAGTCTATTTTTTATTCCAGAATTTGCACAATTGAAGCTTGCGGAAAAACTAGTTTCTCGCTCATTATCAAACCTAGAGTAGGTTCGAAAGGACGCATAGCACGACGCCCCTCAGCGGCCGCTATACGGGTTTGATATCGACGTCGATAAACGCGTTTAATGCGCGTTCCACCAATGACAGCGCCTATTTATGGCGAACCGCGATATAGTGACGTTTGACGTTGACGATAACGAACATGTTTAGGCCCGGGTCTCCTATTTACTCCGTAGGTCGCGTCAAGTGTCACCGCCGTAGGCCGCGTCACAATGCTCATTATGTCTACGCGCCAACGTCGGCGTGTGAGGGAGACCGCATCAGTACATTTCTATAGTGAGCATCGTGACGCGGCCTACGGCGTGACGCTGGACGCGACCTGCGGCGTAAATAGGAGACCCAGGCGGCAGCAGCTACGCCTATACTAGCGGCATGTCTAACGCCATGCTCAGCCTACTGTTCCCTTAATCTGAAGCCAAAAACCAAGACGATCCTGCCTGGCACGCGCCCAAGACCTCTCGCCATGGCATTAGTTACAGAAAACATTAATAATGGATTCACTTTTTACTCCTAAGAGCAGAATTTCCGCTCCCATAAAGACTCATAAATTCCGTTGGCTGCTGTGCTCTCACAAAACTATTGTCATAATAAAACTGTATACAGGTATATAAAAGTGGGAAATATGGCGAAGGTAAACTAGACAATCAATTCACACAAGTGCGTCCAATTCGCCCACACCTAATATGTAAGTGACTTTTAATTTTCTTTTTCAATTTTAATTCTAATTTTACGCATTTTACTGTAGGCATTTACTTCTAAAAACTATCTACTCTTGTCGATAAAGTGTGTAAATATTATAATAATATAAATTAGCACACCACTTACCAATATACCTAATGTACCGAACAACTATGTACAAACCGCAAATCACACTATTTAACACTAAGGATAAGAAATACAATAATAAAATAATTATGCACAAGAGATGAAAAAAATATTACAGCTAAAACAATGAATACAAGTACCAAATACTTTAATTGTAGCCAACTAGATTATTAGGCAAATCTGTATGGTCATGGACTCAAAATACCTTGTAAATGTAATAAATAAATAATTGGATTATGACCCTTGTTCTAACCAGCATAAAGTGTAAAGTTCCACTCACCTGCCTGCCGGCCTTTAGTTTTGCAAAAATATTAAGTTATCTTTTAATTCAAGTCCATAGCTGGGGAAAAATATTACAGTATTTTTAAAATAATGAATGAATTGTATCTTTTGTCCTGGGCAAAAATTGGCTATCTGCTGTACTTATTGCCTAGTTTCCTTTTTATTGTTTCCTCAGCTTAAAAATAAATATTATGCATTTCTAAACTATATTCTATACATTCCGATATAATAAATAGGCATATTCCATCAATGTTCTAAGTAAGTACCAAACAGGCACGGATTAACATCTTAACCATAATCATGATTTTGTGAACTACATCCGGGACTTACACAAATGGTTTCAAAATAATATGTATTGCTACATATTGACTAATATTACTTACATTTTCCAATGAGTTAAAGCTCCTGTCCCAACTACTGACAGGAGTGCCACCGAATAGGTATCCCGGGTACCGATCACTCATTTATCCCGGCTTTAGAGCACCACACAGGAAATAGACTTTAGCTTCTGCACTATTGATAGGCAAATTCTCACTTAACACTTAATAGCATTTCTTACTGTCGAAGCCTTTTCAAGTAACTATTCTGAAACAGAGAGAAAAATATTTTATTGTATTACAGTTGTAGCCATAGCCTATTAGATTTAAAGGTCAATGACATCTTTTAAAGGTCAATGTTTTTTGAATCAGGAGGTTGTTGAACTTGATTTTATTAAAATTGGATGATTAGTTTATTACATACTTTTATATAATTTTGAACATTAGTAAATAAATTGAACATATTTTTTTCAATGTTTACAGGTGTTTTGATTTTATATTTTCTCATAGCAAGTTAAAAAATGTTTTAATTTTGCTTTTAGCATCATAGTTAATCCAATCAAAATTTTCGCACGTTTATTCAATTAGGAACCCATACAAGTGTTTCTGTAGTGGAGACTGAGAGATATAGATATCTTAGAAAATTTTACTCAGTATCTTTAGTAAACTAAAATCAAATTAAAATGAAAAAATATAGAAAACAAATAGAAAATATTTTTAATATTTACCCAATATTTCAATGCAAAAGCACGATTTTTAAAATGTCCTAAGGATATTGAATACACCATTGAACACCAGTACTAACTTATTTAATAATATTTATGTATTTTACATAAAAATTAAAGGAAACAGGAAAATTATTTTCTTATTCTCAAAAGATTCAGTTTTTTTCTATTGAAATAATTTCACAGACTAGGAATATTTCAATCACACAGAATATATTAACTGACTGAAACCAGTGTGTTGCGTAGAAAATAAAGACGCCGACACACTAGCGGATGCGGCTTACAGACGCGGCTGTCAGCCGCGACTGATAAGTACGCACGGCCTATTGGGACAGTTCCTTCCAGATCGTCCTCGGACGTCTGAAAGCAGAAGAGACTCAAGGAGTTTACAAACCATATCACCAGATACCTCAACTGACGCGATATCAGCAAGCGGAGCTGAAGTATCAGGCTGTAGGTTATTATCGACCTGAATGGACCCAGGGTTAGATTGTAAGAACGTTGAATAAAAGTATTCCGAGAACATACTACTAATCTCGTGTCCAGGCCTGGAAGTGCTTCATACACGAAGGAAACGAAAATCCCTTGCGTTTACCCTTAATAAAGGACCAAAACACTCGAGGGTTTGAAATAACTAATAACTAGATAACTTTAAGTCGCGGCTGACAGCCGCGTCCGTAAGCCGCGCCCGCTAGTGTGTCGGCGTCTTAAAGCTCTGAAGGCGCCACCTGCACCTACGCCGTCAGCACCTTCAGAGAGAAATATAAACCCCGAGTCTCTAAATCTGCGTACAGACCTGCTAAACGAACGCCAACGAACAAGTTTCGTTGACCTTCATTGCTGCAATCTGCCCTTATATTATGTATGATAAATATCCATCGTTGGGGGTTCGTTGGGCGTTCGTTGGACCGGTCTGTAAGCAGCTTTAAGCGGGTTTCGTTGGCCTTCGTTGGTGCAATCTAGACGGATTAGCGAATGCCAACGATCGCTCGTTGGCGTGTGCCGGTGATCCGAAGCGTGGCGGCAATATCAAAGAAATCGAGCTATTTGAACGAACCCTGTTTGGACGGTCGCCGAAGGCCAACGAACGAACGCTCAGTTGAAGCAAGAGAGCGTAGCGTGTAGACGTACAATTTGATAATTGACAACATTTCAAAATTTTATACAGTGGAAATTCGAAAACCATTTAGAGATATGGCTCTAATATTCACAAAAAAAAATGATTCCGATTTTTCTTTTGATTTATTTCAGAGAAAAACATAAAAATCTAAATTATCATTCGTGACATCACGATGTGGCATAATAATTAAACGGGCTTTTACTTCTAAAACATAAACAAAAAAAAACATGTTATGTCACTTTGACAATGACAATGACAAACATCACTCAAATGTCTGTCACTTTTATGTGTCCTTGTCAATGACGGAAGTTCGTGATTGGTCCTTGCCACAAAATAAAGTTGAAGTTGAAGCTGATTGGTCCTTGTTCATGTCAAGTTAATGTCATCCAACTTTTTTTTTTAGGTTAGGCAGGCAACGAAAATATTTTTATCCCAAGCCTCGACGTGACGTCTCTCATACTAAAAATATTTTGAACTTTGAAATCAAAAAAATATATTAAAACATAGAAATATTAAGAAATAAAAAAATACGGGTCATCTAAATTTGTGATATCTCGTCGAAAATAAAATAAAATCGGTGAGCATTTTATTTGAAATGTTGTCAATTACTTGGATATTTACCGCCATTTAGGTCATGCAGAAAAACAAAGAATGGAGTAACGACGATATGTTTTCAATTATAATGATGTTGTCGTCGTCCAAGATTAAATTGCGAATGAAAGAGAAAAGAGCCGGAATCAAGTGCCAACGAACATTCGTTCGAGCACTAATTGTATTTGGACGTGTTAACGAACACCAACGAGCATGCGGAGGCCAACGCTAGAGAACGATAAATATCCTTCGTTGGCCGTTCGTTGGCCCGGTCTGTACGCAGCTTAACACAAGCGAGGTACGGTACCTACTCGTGATTGACGACAGCAGCTGAGTGTACACTCGCATTCGCATGTAGCAACAAACAATACAATATTATTCGATGTAGGCATGAGGTAGGTAAGTACTAATCTGTGCTTTGTAGGGAGACGCTCAATCAAAGTCGGATCAAATAAATGATTAGGTATTAAAATATAGTTTTATTTAATGGGCTCACAGAAATCCTAACAATTTTACTCCTACGCAACATGGTTTATATAGATTTGGCGGTGAAATCTGTTTCCGGTATGTTGCCCCCGCCCGCCGCCATTGATCCTCCATCTTGTTTTTCATTTAATCTGTCAAAGTTGTCAAGAAGGGAAGGCGTTGTAAAATTTGTTGACCGGTTTATTTATAATTTTTCTCTCTAATAGGTTAATGATTGGTGTTGAATGTGTTTAAAATTATGTCTCCTTTATAAATACGTGTTAGTGATAAAGTACACTGCGTAGTTCTAGGTAAGTAACTGTGCTATTCATGTTTTTAACTCTTGGCAAAGAACATGGCGTACCTAGGTAAATGGCGTCCTTTGCTCTTTCCTGCCCTTTCTCAAAATAATCTAGAAAAAACACAATGATAAATGGGTAATAAATAGTCACCACTTACCGAGGTGTTTAGGTGGTCAAGGTATCATTAAGATATTCGACAGATTTTGTATTTTTGTCTACCAGAATATTCAGAATACAATAACTCGACTCTTATACTTGGTAGAGGTAGAGCTCTACATCGTAATTTGTTGCCTATCTTGAAAGGGTTTGTGGAAAATAACAAACAGCATAATTTTCAGTGTTACAGATACACATTAGTATTTTTACTCAAAAAACATCATTTTTTAACATTGCATTTGAGGTTATTTATTTAACATGAGTCAGTATTAAAACCCCTAATGTCTTCTATAATTTTACTTGTATCATCATACTTCTACAACTTAACTTAATGAAACCAAACCCTGGAATAAACCTCAGAACCAAACATAATTTTCTTTGTCTAGGTATAAGCTGACAAGGACGCAGCAAAAATGAGTGTCATCATAAGGCTTCAGAACCTCCCGTGGTCCGCCAATGCGCTGGACATTAGGAATTTCTTTCGGGGCCTGTCGATACCTGAAGGTGGAGTTCACATCGTAGGAGGGGAGCTTGGAGATGCTTTCATTGCGTTCAGGTAGCTATATGTTATCTTCACATTTATTCAAACCATCTGTAATATTTTCTTCATATTATTGTGTTGAAAATATTTCAGTGCAATGTTTGATTTGTAAGACTGATCTTAATTACTATAAGTAGTTATAAGTATAAGCACACCTACGTAAGTTATACATTTTATACAAATAAATGAAAACTACCCCAGTTCTGTGTTTGATACCCATATTCGTAACATACACTTTGGAACTGACTGAAGACGTAAATTTTTACTATTTTAATGAATATTTAAAGGCTACTTTTCAAGATAACAGTATGCTCAGGCCTTATTACTGTTTAGACAGAACAGACTGGAGGCTCCGGCCAAGCTTACTCTTATTGTGAAAACCCAGCTAACACTAAAATGATTAGAGTTGCAATCAGTACACAGTTATTGATACACACAATACTAGTTATATGCATAATACTTCATAGGGCTGGCAGAATGCTATACAATATGAACAATGTAAGTTATACTTAAAACTGTTTTTAAATCAATTAGTAAAGATAGGGTTATGCCACTGAAGTTATTCTTATTGTGTGAATAAACTATTCTATGTAGGCTAACAAATCTAGCATATAGATGACCTATGTCAGTCGAGACATCTTGGGGATCTCACGGTTACTCAGGATGGATGGACTCTGCAGTGCCGGATATTGTGGATGGAGGACATTGGTAGATCTGAAAAATGTGTATGACGCTAAGATTGGTAATATAGATTTTAAGTTATTTCATATTATTATTACCTTCACGATGCTGTCTACGTGTTTGTATGGAGCTGGCAGTATTATGGTAAGTTTTTACTCTTTAGGCATTTTAATATTTAGGTTTTTTTTGTAGTGTTCATCTTAAATTTGCAGTGGTCGGTCATATGTCTGCATAAACTTTAACTTCGGTTATTATTTTAAATTTAAACATACCCGTGTGATATTTAAGAAATACCTATTTAGAATTGCGGGAATAGAACATACTTTTTAAATGTAAGACTATAATATTTAATGCTACGCATCGGAACAACTTTTGCGATGCAGATATTATTTTAATAATGTCTAAGTAGATTATTTCCCTGAAATTCATCTTTCTATGCTAAGTAGGGCAATTACGAAACTATTAACATAAAAAAAATCAACGATTAACCTCACAGTTCCATAGTCATCGTTTTCTTAAATACTCATAATAATAATTAGCTTAATGAAATCTGATGTTCGAATGTTAACAGCCGACTCTACCTTCGTCTCAAATTAATTAGCTAATTGCAAAAAATAATTTATTACATCGAGAGGAGGATTACTGATTTGGTTCTCTTCTCACATGCTACTGTTGCCTTGAAGTCGATATTTTACTCCGTTCGATCGAGTGGCGAGTAAACGCGAACTGCGAGGGAGAGTCACCAGGTCACCACCTAGCGGTACACGCGCTATTCATTTGCGTTAATTCTTCTCTGCTTGAATTGTTAAGATAAACCTACCTCAGGTGTCGCAATGAGAATGTCTCTTTATAAATCTATGTAAGATACTCTGATGACGTGTGTGTATTCTAATGAGAATACGACCCAAATTTAATTAAGCCCCACTTGCACAAACATATTAAATCTAGATTTAGTGTTAAATCTCGATTTAGTGTCAAATTTTATATGGATTGACGTTTCTTAAATCGAGATTTGACACTAAATCTAGATTCAAATGTTTGTGCAAGTGGCCCTAAGTAAACTTAATTGACTGCTAAGCTTTACGTCTTCTAATACTATTTTCGTTTTACCCATAGATAAAATAACACTACCTTTTAGTTTTACCTACTGGGTTGTCACATAAACTACATCATTATCATTACAACTACGTCATCACTTCATTACTTAAAATGGACGTAGTTACGCAGAAAGGACTCAACCCACACAAACCTAGTTCTGAGATATAGACGTTTTAAGTTCTAATCGGTATTCTTCAGCAATGAAAAGCATCTTATATGTGGAAATTATCTTAAATTATTCATATTTATTGTTATTTTACTATTGCAAATCATGGTGTAGCTGTAACGAATATTTATTGAGTTATTAATGAAAATATGCACTTGGATCCTTTCTCCTAAATTGCTTTTTCTATGCAAGCAGGGAAATTCAACGTTTCGCAGAAAGGATCCAACCAAATATTTATTTTTATAAAATATTTTTTTTAATAACAATATGGTTTTTAAAGTAAAATATTTATAATGTAGACACAAGACATTATTTTTTTACACAAAATAAAAATTATATATCAAAAGTAAACCTATTATTAAATATTTTATATTGAAATGTAATCGGAAACAACATTTCACATCTATATAAAAATCTAACCGAAACTGTATTCTCAAGCGCAAAACTCTGGATCAACTTAACCGATTTTGATATTTTTTTTACAAAATAGAAGCCTACGTTTTTAGTGAGTATCTACGACCCGTTTGTATCCCATAATTTTCAGGATAAAGCATTTTGACGGAAAGCAAACCTCATAGAAAAAAGTTGGGCATGAATAAAATTCTAACCGGAAATGTGTTCCCAAGCGCAAAACTCTGGATCAACTTAACCGATTTTGATATTTTTTTTTTACAAAAGAGAAGCCTACGTTTTTAGTGAGTATCTACGACCCGTTTGTATCCCATAATTTTCAGGATAAAGCATTTTGACGGAAAGCAAACCTCATAGAAAAAAGTTGGGCATGAATAAAATTCTAACCGGAAATGTGTTCCCAAGAGCAAAACTCTGGATCAACTTAACCGATTTTGATATATTTTTTTACGAAATGGAAGCCCACTTTTTTGTAAGTGTCTACGACCCGTATTTATCCCATAATTTTCAGGATAAAGCAATATAAGCAAACCTCAAAGGATAAACTTGGACATAAATAAAATTCTCTTTTACTCTAACTTCACTTCATCATCCTCGGTATATTGCAACTATCCTCCTTTTTATGCCTCCGACTTTATCACTTCGACTTTACTTTGGGGTTGGATATTAAAATTTATGTTAAGATGCAGAATAATTATAAATCTGATAATCATTAACCATCATCACGACCCGTCACATCTCCACTGCCGGGGCATGGGTCTCCTTCCAATGAAGGAAGGGGTTAGGCCTAGTCCACTACTCTGTCCCAGTGTGGGTTAGTGGACCCCAACACAAGCAAGCTTGTGCTGACAGAGTTGACGGGTAATTGGGCAACCTGACTGTCAGATGTTTTCAAGCCGCCCGAAGGTCTCTGACTAGGCTTAACGACTGCTATCGATTTTATTATAATCATAATGATTACGATTATGCTTCTTGACATACATCTAGATCTGGATATACAAGATGCTCCTGGTTTATTGAATCTGCATCCAACTCCTCAGATGCAGACTGGTTTAGATCTTTATAAACTTCGGCAATGTGGTCATACCATCTTACAAGTCGGTCTTCCATAGTAACAAGGAGATATCCTGGGGTTTGTTGCAAAGTTTATTTGATTCTTTCTATAGATCCTTCATGGCAGCCGCTGTTTGTTTTCTCCAAGATATAGAATCAGACTAACAGCATGGGTCCTTTTTTTAAATTACGTTTGATATTTTGTTCACAAAGAAAATACTCGTACGCAACTCGTGCTTCTTTAGTCTAGTTCGATGTTAAGTCTTCCTTGGACAGTTGATCATATGCCATGTTCCTTTAGACATCCATTCTTTATTTAAGTGTTCCTTGTGCCTTATTATTTCTTCGCAAATTTTAAAACATGTCTTTAATGCCAGTTATCTTTGATTGAGGCGCGTCGCACACACTTAGTAGGTTGATGGTATTTGTTGTGGATCTGGATACTAAGTTATCTTCTGACTTCTGGGTCCTGCAGCTTATTTACAGCGACATCTTTGGCAGATCTTGTGGCCTGCTTCTGAGCTCCCGCTATCGTCAAGCAGATTTTTTCAACGACTAAGTGGTGATCACTCTTGACTTTAGCAACCCTTCTTAAGTATTTCTAACATCTAGAAGTGAATGTCTTCATTTTCGAATAATCAAAATGTGGTCGATTTGGTTCCCGGTCCGACAGTTGTGTGAGAACCAATTCACCTTGTGACATTCCTTTGGAGTTACCACCACCGAAAATTAGCCATTAACAATCCTTAGGCATCGTCGCTTGCTTATCAAATCGGGCGTAACTTGTATGAATCTGATAGATGTTTGAGAGTCGAGCGACGCTGCTTATGGATTGTTAATTGCTAATGTGACTTGCCCACACTAACATACGGTGCCGATACATGGACGATGACCAACGAAACTGTGCACCGAATCAGAGTTCCACAAAGAGCTATAGAGCGAGCCATGTTAAGTATTTCACTTAGACGTATTCCCAACGTGGTGATCCGTCAAAAGAGGAAAGTGTTCAATGTCTGTATGCGGGTCGCCGAACTGAAATGGGAGTGGCAGGACACTTGGCTCGTGGGGGGATGGAAGGTGGAAAAATGCAATGACAGAATAGTGGCCAATAGACGGAACAAAAACAGTTTGAATCCTTTCTGCCATATAAAATTTGAACTGTTTTATTAAAAACTTTTATTCTATGAAACAACTCAGACAGTTTGAGTCCTTTCTGCTCTATACAAATTGACTTCTTTCAATCAATAAGTATTTCGCTAAAACGACTCAAGACGGTTTGAGTCCTTTCTGCTAAATACAAATTGTCTTTTTTCAATGAATAAGTATTTCTCTAAAACGACTCAGACGGGTTGAGTCCTTTCTGCTAAATACAAATTGTCTTTTTTTAATGAATACGTATTTCTCTAAAACGACTCAGAGCGTTTGAGTCTTTTATGCAAAACTAAATTTTTCATGGTTTCATAGGAAATGCGTTTCTGTAAAAGGACTCAAACAGTTTGAGTCCTTTATGTGAAACAAAAAAATGTGTGTTTCATACAATGTGGGTTGGTCCCCCACATCAAAAAAGTATGTTGTAGTTGGTTTTTTACTGTGTTTGTTTTCTTGACAGGTAGACCCTACATTAAATAGCATGTTCTAGTATATAACTCAATTTTGACCAAGTTGTGGATTGAGGCCTTTCTGCGTAACTACGTCCAAATATAATCGTGTTTGACTTGTCAGCGTTACATATTGTTAAAATATGTCTCTTCCTTGAGGTATTCCTGCCAACAAGGCGTCATCAATAACAAGACATTATAAATACTGTTGTTAAATAAAATTAAGTACTACTTGAAACCAGTAGGACTGTAAATAAAAAGTTGGTAAGTTCCGTTCTTATTGCGGTTCGTTGTCTCGTTTGCTATCAACCACCATTAGATCGAAAAGAGCGAACTTTTATGCCTAAAATCCGCGCACAACGACAGTCCATCGTATAGGAATTTGAGATGTTGGGCGCTTGGAGTAGTGAAATGAATAACGCGTCGTGTCTAACTGTAGTAAACTCTCTCTTTATTCAGTAAAATAGTAACATATTTATATGAAGATTCTGGAATGCGCTATGACGTAGACATGTCAATAAGGTCTAGTTTGGCTATCTATTAAATAGAAGGTATGTGACTTGTGACGTATGTTGTTTAGATATAGTATTACAAATATTTATGGAATGCATTGTACTACGTCACATGCTACACCACCCCCCTAATTTTGAGAAAAATATTGCAAATATTTTTTAAAATTACACAGACAATAAAAAATGCAATTACAACATACTTACTACTACTAAAGGTTACATAATTATTTAATAGTTAAGGATTACATGGGTTTGGATTACATAATAAAATATTCTAAAGATACATTTCGGTTAAATAAAAGTAAGTTCACTTAGTAAGTACAGTCATTTCAAATGATTACATGTTAATTTTTTTATAATTAACAAATTATTTTTTTTTTTTAATTTTGGTAAACGTAACATTTATCTAATCACATAATAGAGTACCTACTGCACTTGACCTTTGAATAGATTCCCGTCTCCAAATATGGATTATGATTTGATTTAACTTACAACAGGCAAGATGCAACTATGCAAGATGAAATATGATACGCTGGAATTTATTGATGATGCGAACAAATGTTTTTATTGTAACAATGATTTTGAATACAATTAAATTAATTCCAAGTTAAACAGATAATTTAAATTAAACATAGATAGATAGGTATCTAGTATTTATGCCAAATAAAGTACATTATTATTAAATATTAGAACCACATTGTTGACGACTTATTAAAAAAAATACAGTATTACATTAAAGGTTGTCATAACTTTTTCGTTATATTGATATTCTTCAGTATTTATGATTCACTCAGGTATTTTATATTTTTATGATGACTACACGTAGATATACTACGGCCACGTATATCTTTCATCATTGAACTTATAGTCAGTAATTGTGTTTTTATATTATTATAATTCATTGTAACGTCTTTTAACTTATATTATCGAGGTACTTTCCTCTCTTCACATAAACATATTGCAAGCATGCTTTATTTTATCATCATTTTCTTTATTGCGTTATATACCTACACTATTCCTTTATTTAGTGAAACAAAATATATCTGATTCCCTCACGAAGAAAGCTCGTTTCAGACATGATCTGGAATTAAGATTGACACACAAAAAAATCTGCGGTAAAGGCGAATAATGGCGTATTTTCTCTTAAAAATGTTATTTTTCATAATTAATCATGAAAATAAATGTCAATTCCGGTAAATTGTTCGATTTTTAAGTAGGTATCTATATTATTAAAATCACAATTTAGATACCCTTGAATCAATAGTAGTATTTTTCCTTGGCTCTATGAGATTTTTCTCTTGAGTTGAGCTTTTGTCATAATCGATAGCAAATAAGCATATTTGCATTTTTTTGTTATCACTAGAAATTTCTAGGCGCGGTAATTATTTAAGTATTTTTTTATTTCTATATTTGCATGTATCATATACACCATGCTTATTATGCGTGTACGTCTATACTATACTACGCTTATATTTATCGCGTCCATTGCGCGTTGTGCACCTTTGCACTATTATTTAATATTTCTTTACTTTCGTGGAAAATTTCTGCATTTCTACACAGTGGATGCTCGATCACACCATGATCAGAAAGAGAGTCCACCACTCTTTATTGAGTTATGCCTTCATCCTTGTATATATAATTCTTTAAATATTGATAAATAATCAATATACATATATTTTCTTGTCTATATTAGTGTAAATGTAAACGGTTTTTTAAGCCCCTCGTGATTATTAAATGCTATTAAATATTTTTGTTAATATATTTTGTGCCGTCGTTGTCGTCAACAATCGTTTCTAAAATATATCTAATTATTAAAATTAATACTTTAAATATAATAAATCTTTTAAGTAGAATAAAAAAAAACTAAAACCTACATTACATTAACGAACTATTTACTTAACTTTCGTCATATTAAGGATGACCCATGGCAAGTTTTCACTTCACTTTTTTACTTTACGCACTGCACTCATCACGTTACACTTTGACGATGACATCACTGCACTGCTCGCATACGTTGTCAATGCATCACGCTGATTCACATCAGCCATCAGACCAGTCTCCCTGCTCCGTCTGTCTCCAGCTCCATCACCAGCCGTCAGCTCCATTTTATTGTACTGCTCCAGACTCCAGGCGCCATCCAATTATGCTATTTATTTATATTAACTTTTATTTTTATTTTTCACGCACTCCAAAATTATTTTTTTTTAAAGGATTTTATTTTCATTTATTTATTCCGACACGTAACGCGTGTACTTTTACGTTCGAGTGCAACCGGCACTGCCGCGAAGAGGCAGGCCGGCTGTCGCGGTCGCCATGAGATGTTGGGCGCTTGGAGTAGTGAAATGAATAACGCGTCGTGTCTAACTGTAGTAAACTCTCTCTTTATTCAGTAAAATAGTAACATATTTATATGAAGATTCTGGAATGCGCTATGACGTAGACATGTCAATAAGGTCTAGTTTGGCTATCTATTAAATAGAAGGTATGTGACTTGTGACGTATGTTGTTTAGATATAGTATTACAAATATTTATGGAATGCATTGTACTACGTCACATGCTACAAATTGTTGCAGTGGCCCGAAATCAGGAGGATAAACTGAGAGAAGTTTATTTTTGGAACTGCTTCGAGAAATGATTTTATGCATGAGGGTCTATGAGAGAAACGATCTTTTTGGAGGTTGCAAAGGCTTGATTCACGTGATGTGAGACATTATTCCGTTACCTAGGCTAGCCAGACCTTTCATCCTTGTCATCCACAACATACTTAATTTTGAATTATTTATGTAAATTTATCTTCTTCGTACGCCACTCGCTATTCGCACACCCGTAGATTTTATAAAAGAACATGTATATCTATTCTAAGTAGGTATATATATGTCGCAGGCAACTGGTTTAATCTCCTGTTTGATTGAACCACTAGCCCGTTCATTGGATGGCGCTATTCAGTTGTATGACTAAAGGACAACTCGTCAAGTCGTTGATTGTAACGTTCGACGTCTTGACTGAACGTCATTCAGCGAAGTCGTTGAATGGGATATAGTATAGCAACTTTTTAATGTCTGGTTAGGGTGAACATCACCAGACAAGAGTCAACAAAAAGACTATGTTACAAAGCTCTTATCTCAAAAATTAACTAAACAATAACAATAAACGTTCCTTCATATTGTTGTTCATAATTATCCAGTTTCGCCACTTTTTTCCTTGAAACTATCCGCCCGCGGCGTAATAATAGGTAAATCCATGTTGGCACACTATTTTAACACCAATAACGCACTTTAAAGCTAATTTATTTGCAAAAAACTAACAATATAGGTGCTTTTTGTGTCAGCTGTTAGCTGTTAGACGCCATATTTGTTTTATTCACCACCTGACTGATTTTAAGTCAGCTAACTAGTTGGACGTTTTGTGACGCTTGTACAATCAACGTTCGGCCTAGTCATACAACTGAACAGCGCCATCCAATGAACGGGCTAGTGGTTCAATTAAACAGGAGATTAAACCAGTTGCCTGCGACATATATACCATAAACAACCGTTGCCGCGTTGTTTTCTAGACAATCTTACCAATCAACCTCAAATAATCCCAGTAGACCTACACAGCATCAATCTACGAGAAAAGTCTACAAGTACAAATGGATTTTATTCAGTTTGGTATTAATGCAGTACAAGTGGAACCTAAATGTACCTATTTATTTTAATTCTTATGATATGTTAAAACTTTATACCGACACTTATAACAACATACAGCTTAAAAGTATCTCACACATTATGGTTTAGGTAGGCTATCTAGAAGTATGAGGCTAAATCGGCACAGACTCATATACAATGAATACGCTCATCATGGATGGACCGGAAGTTACTACTTACATAATATATTAACTTATATATTTTTCGAAAGTTTTTGCTATAGCAATACATGTAGGTACGACGTTTAGCTATTACGAGCCCGTACAAGGACATAGCTGGACACGCTATGGTTTTACTGCTTCTGATAAAATAACCGTCTAAAATTGGATTTACTACAACCTACAATAGGTAACATACCCACTTAGTGATAGTGAACAACTATGTACCTGCATTACTATCGCTGAATGGAAACTCTGAGTACTATGACGACGTACACTGCAACTGAATGCCTGCATGCACTTACGGAGAATGTATTCAAGGAACCTCAATGCATCACGGCTCATCTATAGCAAAATTCTGTAAACCTGCAGTGGACTAGCAGCTAGTCTGCTCTGTCATAGCTTGGTGGATTATGATTCAGGACAAGGAGCTCAGATCAGAAGGTGCCATAAATACGATTAGCTAAACCCCTTAAAATCCATGATGTCAAACAAACCTATTAAAAAAACAAATCTTTAAAGGGCAAAGACATGAAAATCGAGAAGGAATGTTTAAGAACATAAAATGATAATAACCAAGCGAATGCCGATAATACAGCATATACTTAAATATAATGTAAGTTTTAAAACACCGACATATTAGCTGCCAACCTATTACTTAAATGCAAATGATAAAGATAACTCTGACTCGGAGACTTTCAGGAGCAACAGATCCTGCTTACTTTAGTTTGTATATGTATGCATGTAGGTAATACTTCTGGGCAAATATGATAATGTTCAAGTTGACGCATGCGTCACAGTAAAAGTCGTTAAGGACATCTTATTCTTGCCAAACACTAGGGGCCACTTGCACCAACATATTAAATCTATATTTAGTGTCAAATTTTATATGGATTGACGTTTCTTAAATCGAGACTTGACACTAAATCTAGATTTAAGTGTTTGTGCAAGTGGCCCTAAATCGTGTCTATAGTTTATCTCCGTGCTGAAATGCTTACCTAGTCAGATCAAGTTGCTCACTACCATACCATGCTGCGCCGGACGTAGGTACATAAAATATTGTTGATACATCACTTGGTGAGGCTGCTTTAGTGGTATTCTTAAATACCGTAATTTTCTACATGATCAAAATAGGGTTAGCATACTACATAATTATTATTCCTGATAAACTTTTCAACAAGTCAGTCCATGTACTATTGAACAAAAAAGTGAGGTGCCATTTTTAAAACAAATCCTTTGCAATCCCAAATTTCCCTTTGCCTGTCTATTTAACCAACCCGAGTATTTTAAATTTCATCCTTCAGTACATGGCATGGATATGAATAAGAAATTACATGTGGCAGAACCTATGCCTATTTTAAAATTTAAAACTGAAAAAGAAACTGTTGTACTGGGTATCCAAATCCAGCTCGGTGAAATAAACGAGGAAAATATTCCTATACACATAAAAAAGTTACCATACCAACTAAAACCATTGAAAATATAACAAAGAAATACTTAACTTACCTATAGCTATAGTATGACGTTATTCAAATTAGATGGAATAGTATGCGCGACTTATCACGTGGGTATAAATTGTATTAGTGGAATGCGGCTGGCACCCTCGTGAGTCACCTTTGACTTCCCTTTATTTCGAGATTACAGTAGTACACAACAAATTTTAATGGAAAAACAATGACAATAGACCTAAAATTGTACCTTGAGGAACGCCTTGCAGATCATCAGTCCGCGACCGTCACAACCGCCGGTGCTACGTCAGGAGGAGGTAATTTTTACAGGAACTCGCCTGTACACAACCGCTAAAGTCGTATATTTTTTTCCTAAAAGTTTTTTTTTTTGTTATAAGTTTTCTGTCTGAAGCCTATCAGTCTTTTTTACTATTATTTTGTTAGTTCTTCTGGTAGGCTTACTGCACTAATTTAGTTTACGCAGAATATCCTATTCTAGCTAGGCTTTTGATCAAGGGAATACGGTTCGCTCATTATGAAAGTTGTGAACCTTATCGTTGGCAAATGATTTTTTAAGAAAACAACAGCTGAATAGGATACATCCTGGATAGGACATGTGCATTGTCTCATACAAATACTAATTATGGTATAAATGCTTTATAAAATACCTGTTTTCTTAAAAAAACATCATTCGCTAAAGTCTAAATGCTTCGTTCGGTTTATTCATAGTTATTTATGCCAAAACTTTTCCACATAGAAATTTACGCCCATAAGGTATAAACCCTTCTCTAACTAAACTGAAATATCTAGGTATCTTAGTGAATGCTGCTCTTCATACTTCAAAGCATCAGATTTGATGAGGACCATGGGTGATGTAATAAAAAACTGGCATTAATAGAAACTGAATAAAATCGCATTTCATGATGGAGTATCAATCGCGATGTATATGTTCTACTACTACTTATATCTACGCGATATCTATGTACTACTCTGATACTATAAAAATAAATAGTATTTAAGAATTTTATCGTACTTTCAATAACAACATCATGTCTTCAATAGGTAGTAAGGAATACTTAATAATTTTATCATTTTCTGGATGGAGGTATAGCATAATACGTGAGTTATTTCACCCATTTGACTCCCTTCCCTTACCAATAGGATAAACACATAGATACTTGATTATTATATTAAGATTGTAGGAATAAATCTAAGAGCTTACTCTATTGACTGCGATATAGCCCTGCAGCACAGTCGTTGATACCTATGGACACGAACGCTATTATAATATTATTTCTTTGTCTATATATTTACTTTATTCTATTCTATTCTGAGGATGGGGTGAAGCTCCTATACGTGGCTGTCTCGAGTGGAACCTTTGTACAAGTGCCCCTAATTTCAGCTCAGCCAGCCTAGCTCCCGTGTAAATTGGAGCAGCAAGCCTGGATGTTGCAAAAGCTGATATAGTCGCTCTGTAGGTCCAATAATTATTTATTTACTTGTAAATAGTATTATGTTTAACTGGGATGCAGTGTAACTTCTGGCTCTCCATATAAAATTAAGTGTCATCATCATCAATCCATAATAAATCATCCACTGCTGGATGCTGTCCGATTAGTAGATAGTTTAACCGATTCATCGTGAAAAACAGTTTGTTCTGTAGGATCACGTTCCCATTTCCATTTTCCAACTTTAAAAAAAATGTTAGGTAACTATATAGGTACTTAGGGCGTCTTGCACAACTCTCTCTCTCTCTCCAAAAATAAAATTAAATAGTTTGTCTACATTATACTGTCAGAGCAAGAGGTCATACATTTAATTTTGTTTAACTTTGTTGTGCAAGACACCCTTAGATAGTAGGTAGGTATGTTTATTAAGTGCAGTTAGATTTTTAGGTACTTATATATATTTTCTGTCTTGACTCTGCAATCTTATGTTTCTGAGCATTTCCATCACAGATGTCCTGATGTGGTAAGTGTTGTTGGCCAAATATGTAGAGAACTTCAGGGCTTCTTTCCACCTTTGTCCCGACAAATGCTTTTTTTAATTTTATTATTGAACTGTTACGATCTTATTGCAATCACACTTCTGGGAGGTTTGAGGATTTTGTGAGGAGTAGTAGTGCGGCCTTTATCTGTGCTCTCAGTCCTGGGCCCTTACCGTTAGGGGGGAAACTTACATGCGTTTCTTTGTTGTGAAAATACGTCTTGTCCATTAGTTATGAACTTTTCACGCATAGAACAAAGTAGAAAAAAGTCTTACACTTCACTAGGTACAAACTGCTGGTCCTTGTCTTGGAGGATCCTGATTCGTGGACCGTTCCTCACAATTAGCGATGGTGTATATTGAATGGCAAGTATTAAGATCTTCTTTGCCGGGCCTCACGCTCTCAATACGCTGGTAACTAATTACACTGGTGTAAACTTACCTACACCGCCTAAACAATCGGTTGTTCTTGTCGTTGCCTGAAAAAAAATCTTATAATAAAGGGGAAAAATACAAACCCACCGCGAGCCGAACCATTCCGTGGACAAATCCGTCATCGTCCACACACTACACGAGCCCCGAGTTGCAGTTTAGTCGATTGTGAACTTTATTTTGAGCCTTGCACAAGGCACATCACTTATTTGTCACGCGGCGCTCCGCGTACCCAGTCGGCGAGCGCCGCGCCGAGCGGCAAGCCGCACTCACCAACGCCAGCGACAAATCCGCGGATTGGTGCGCCCGTGAATGGGAGCCTAAAGCACCCCATTCACTTCACGCACCACACCCGAGCCCCGAGCCGTACCATTCCGTGGACAAATCCGTCATCACCCACACATTACACGAACCCCGAGTTGCACTCCAGTCGATTGTCAACTTTATTGAGATTGCACAAGGCACATAACCTATTTCTCTCGTGGCGCTCGCGAATCCAGACGGCGAGCGCCGCGCCGTACCGCGAGCCGCACCCACCTACCTATTCACATGCTGATTTGTCCGCGGACTTGTCGCCAGCGACAAATTCGCGGACTGGTGCGCCCGTGAATAGCCTTGCGAGATTGCGCATGTCCATGACCCATGACATAGGTAGGTAGGAGGCCGCTTCTTGTTTGAAAAGTAAAGGAGAATGACCACTAACCAAATCTATTAAAATTAATTGATGAATGTACTCAAAATAAGGGATTAATATTTTTTTAAATCGAAGCCGTTCCCGAAATATAAGGTCTCAATAGAGTGTTATTTAAAAAACTTTTTTCGTTTTAATAAGATTTTCATGCATAAAAAAGTATTTAATCGTCTAAACCACTAGTTCGGCAACATGTAGCGCATTACAAGAGTGTTATAGGTAATTATTTTATTAATTTGTTCAAATACCTTAGATTAGATCAAAACTATTTTTACTCACAGAAACATGATTCTACTAAGTAGGTACCTACTAATAAAATGAACTCTTCTGAATTCTTTCACCGATAGAAAGCTTCCGTTATCCCGAAGTTACATAGGATACTTTTTATCCAGGAATTTCCACCGAAAATGTTTCAAAGACTATGCAATGCTAAAAAAACTCTAGTATACTACCTACTGTAAATAAAATAATGTTAAGCACCCATATCGTCGTTCTCTCATGCGAACATTAATACCAAGATAGGTACACAAGGACTACACATCAATGGCCTGAGTAAAGGCGCCATACTTTGGACCAAACCCACAGAGCTTTGTGTCCAAACCAAACGTCAATGCCCACATTGCAGCACTATCCGGAATCATTTGAAGAGTAGGTACAGACATTGAATGAGATGAATGCCGGGGAGAAAATGTTAACCATCATGCAGTTGGATGCGCCTTGTAAAGTTAGACTCCTTGTCAAACTAGTTTCTGCCTAGTCAAATAAAGGTAGTCGCTGCCCGAGGTAGACAAATTCTTGCACAACTGCATTGCATCACCGACAACCACGGATCCCGTTTTATTTAAGCATTGCATGAAAAGCACTCAAGTTGGGAAGCAGGAGATAAAGTCTACCCTAGAGACATTAGAGATATATGCGGAGTTAGCGCCAACACGTGAAGAGACACATGCAGAAAAGCTGGGTTGATTTGGGCAACCATTATTCTTTGTATTTAATTTCTTACACTTATGTGTTATTACCTAAGTTAGGGCTACCAGTTAAAAAAACTTGGTTATTGTACCCGTTTCAAAGCTAGCGTTGTCGGACTCTACACGCCTTTACCTTGACAAACTCACAATATTGCTAGTTTCATTCACTCAAACACTTGTGACGGCTTGTATAGTTAAGTTATACTTAAACATTAGTTATTTATTTCTATGGTTTACAAGGTATATGGTATAGGGTTACATAAGTGATGAAGACTGAAGGCCTAGCACGGGGCGCAACCCGTGACAAAAGATATGTTGTGTGTCGCGCTCACTCACATCACGCGGCTTCGAGAGCTAATGCGACGGAATTTTTTTATCATCTTGACGTGCGCATCTTGCGCCCCGTGCTAGGCCTCCTGTAAACAATTTAAGATAGTGTCTGTCTTGCCTGCCGAAGCTGAAATCAACGTGAGTTATTTCAAAATTGAGAATTTGACTGGGTACCAAATTTTATCTCTTCTTAACTCCCTCTCACCTTACATTAATCTGCAGAGTTCAGTTTATCGTCCTATATTCTATCCTTTGTCGTTATGACCCTCAATATCAGTAACTACTAAACTACTGGTTTCTATGATATTCGTAATGGTGGCTAAGTGACAACCGTCTATGACACAGTAATGGCGTTTTCGACACATCGCGTCGTCTGCTGCACTGCAAACTCATGTGGTCCGCACTCCGCACCCAATTTACACACACATGGTCGCCATAACTTGCACTACATCGCACGTGTATGCAAGGGCGTACCCAGGATTTCAGCTAGGGAGGGGCAGCTTATACATATACTTGTTTTCATTTTGCGCAGAGTAGGTACCTAACTATGTAACACGTTTTTAATTCCCACTTGGCAGGAAAATTTACGTTTATTTAATCTTCTAGCCTAGCCTTTTCAAACCTGAGTGCTACGAATGTGCGCTTGATTTTGTAAAAAAATATTATATTAATTAACGAAACTATAAAGGCAGCGGCGGTTCGCGCCCGCGACAGAGACAGGAGACCGCGACCACGACACATAAAATGTATGAAGCGAGACCGAGAGGTAGAGTAAAACCGGCTAAGAGCGTGTCGGACACGCACATAAAAGGGTTCTGTAGCCATAAGATGACCATTGTTAGGGCAACTGCACGTCATAACATAAGTTGGTCGAGTTGTATAAAAAAAAAATACAACTCGACTAACTTATGTTATGATGTTATCTCTTATTAATAAGAGACAGACAGACGGACAGACATGACGAAACTATGGACAGACATACCTAAGGGTTCCTAGTAGACTTGGTAACCCTAAAAATTGGCTTGGTTACATTAAAAGCTAGCTTTTGTTGTGTAGGTTTTCTAGCCGCAAAAATAACTTGAAATATAATTCCGTATAAGTACGGTTCTTCGGCAGACATGACCGGCCCACTGCCACTTCAGCTTGCAAGGATTTTGATTTGTGGACAGGATTTAAGAGCTATTACAGTGCCTTAGTTCTGTGACGAATAACCTGAGGAACCCCGAGCATTCTACCATAGCTCGCTGAGCGCCTAACTTTAAAGTCTTTAAACCGGTTGTCCACTCCAACCTTCGATCACTCCAACCGTCAGATTCATCAGTGTCCAAGTCCAAGTGCCTGCATCATACGTCATCATTAGCTGAACGGTGAACGCACTAGTTGAGGACCTTTGTCTTAAAATTTTCAGTAATGGAGGAGATGATAATAATATGTTACCGCTGAAGTCAATGCAACCTAAGGGGCCGTCTCCACAGGCGAGGAAATTGCGACAATAGGTACTATATCGGCGTGTATTTCTACTTATATTATAAAGGTGTCTCCACACGGCGATATTATCATGGTCCCGTCGCATAACAAAAAGCTATTGAACACTGAGGGCCTACTGTACTCGTAGGTTTTCTAAACCAATTGGTACCGCAGATTTGTATGGCGCGGGATTGAGGAAAATCGCCACCACTAGTTACTAGGCTAGGCCCGTGTCACTGTGAATATTGCGTAGAATGAGCGCAAAACTAGAAAACTGTTAACACTCAGCATACGCACTAAACCGATGCGCTGCTAACTCTATCACTTGAAAACTGTTTGACTGCTGGAATCACAGCCTAAGCTTAACCGTTGGGTGGGTCTAGTAGGCGTGTGTCCACTCGAGCAATGAAAACGAAATGCGAATATTGGTTGGTGCAGCGTTGTGCCGCTAGGTGGCGACTCGTCTGCTTCGTACTACTTATATAGGTACTTAATTCGCGAGGCCCTCTGATGAGTAAGTAGGTATACCTAGTTAAGTTGTACTTACCGAATTAATTCCCAATTTGCCATCATGCGTGCATTATGTAACTATGTGAAAACTTTCATAAGTCAGGAAAGCAAACCTCTGCGCTATCGGGATGTTCAGGAGAGGGTCGATTGAGACCTGTCGTCTGCGTCGTATCGTAACTATGGTTGAGAGCCCTTATGTGCTTTTACTGGCTTTTACCTAAGTATCTAAATACACTTATTTATTTATTTATTTATTGATTAGGTTTTTCAACAGACACACACTTTACATTTATAAAAAGAAAACATCACAATACATGCCACAGTGGGCATCCAATTACAGAAAAACACAACATTTACAACACAATCGAGCAAAACTTATGCACTAATGGACAACATTTCATTTTCTTTACCCTATATTTTTATTAGCTATTCGGAAAGGTTATAAAAAATGAGAGGACCCGTATTTTTTTATTTTGTATATACATGAATTTTTGCATGTTATTTTTAACTTTAAAGTTAATTATTTTAAAACCGGAAGTGAAATCACATATTAGGCTCAATTTTTATTTTTGTCTATTGCCTTAGTCTCGAAAAAAAACATAAATGACACTGACAAGTGACATTTAAACTTTGTTTACATGCCAACCAACAAATGGGTCATTTTCAAATGACATTGATATTTCTGATGATACAAAGTAGGTACTTATCATGTAAAAAAATAAGCAGAAGCATTTTTCAGCTATGTAGGTGGTGGCACGCTCTGGGACATATTAAATAGAGGTCATCTCTTAATAAGTACTAACCATTTTTTATGATAAATTACAAAAATAGTCAGAAAGTGTCAGAAAAGAATTAATGAAAATGACCCAAATAAACAACAACGTCACGATAAAACGTCAACGTCAATCAAAAATGAAAGTGACAGTTACTTTGTTTTTAAATCTATAGGCTTTGATCATCAAAATGCATCGCACCTGATGCATGACGTCATCAGCACTTTTTTACTATTTTATGATTTTCTCGAAAATGATATATCCAAAAAATACAAAAACATTTTTTTTGTGGTTTTGAGAGCTAAATCTCGAAATGGTTTTCGATTTATAGAAGCTTTAGTTTTTTGAAATGTTGTCCATAGTCGGCATATAACTTAATATCTTAAACTTATACAAGTTAAAACTAAACATTTTACAAAAACAAATTTTACATGAATTTTTTATGAATTAAGTACTTAATAAAAGATTTTTTTTGAATTTTTCTAAACGACATGAAAACAGATCAAATTTTTGCGGGTCTTTTACAAAAAGTTCGTTATGCTGTCTACATATTCTGTTTAAAATTGAGAATTTTCCAACATTAGTTTTTGCAGCACGAATATAAAATGGACGATAGTTTGCAATGCGAGCACCACGACGCGGAACAACTATGTTAAGTTTAGATAGCAGAAGAGGACACATAACTTTGTTGTTGAAAATTTTGTAGAGGAATATCTGATCAGCGTTTCGACGTCTATCTTCTAGCGAAAGTAAATTAAAATAACGTAATCGTTCATAGTAATGCGCCAGACTACGACGTTTGCCTTGATGTCCACTCAGATAGTACAGAAAACGTCTTTGTACTCGTTCGATTCTTTCTATATGGCAATTATAGTGAGGGTTCCAAATGGTAGAACAGTATTCTAGAGAACTACGGACCAATGCACAATAAGCTATTTTAATAGTATTTTCATTTCTGAACTCACGGCAATTTCGCCATATGAAACCTAACATAGCGAGGCTTTTTTTAACTATATTATTTGTATGGACATTGAAGGTTAAGCGATCATCAATAGTAACCCCCAGGTCTTTTATTTCTGTAACTTTATCGAGTGTTTTCCCGTCTAGTCCATAAGAAGCTAAAATTGGTGTTTTTTTTTTTGTAAAGGATATATATTTACATTTTTTTGTGTTCAGAGGTAATTTGTTCACGATACTCCATTGTAAAACCTGTGAAAGATCCTTCTGCAAAAGTATTACATCACTGGAGCTTCTAATGGGCCTATATAATTTAAGGTCATCTGCAAAAAATGAATAGTGGGAGCTTTGAATAATGTCAGCAAGATCATTTATAAAGACCAAAAATAGCTTTGGACCGAGATTTGAACCCTGTGGAACGCCAGACGGAGCCGCAAATGGAGAGGACTCATATCCAGCAACTACAACTTTTTGACTTCTATTTGTGAGGTATGAATTAAACCATTTCAATAGTTTGCCATGGACTCCGATACAGCTGAGTTTGTTAAGCAGGATTTTATGGTTTACCCGATCGAAGGCTTTACTTATATCAGTGTAAATGGCGTCAACTTGCAATCCCTGATCTATGTATTCCTGGAGGTCTGATATATAACATGCTAAGTTTGTATTTGTTGACTTATTTTTGAGGAAGCCATGCTGATTAATATTTATTATAGGGTCAAGCATTTGTGTAAAAGTGGGACTTACGACTGCTTCAAATACTCTTTCCATAATACTAAGCAGTGATATCGGCCTATAGTCCTCAATATCGGTAGCGTTGCCACCTTTTGGAATTGGTATCACATTCGCTAGTTTCCATTTATCGGGGAAGATGGCAGTATCGATAGATTTTACAAAGATCATATAAAGGGGCAGCACAAGTGCTTTTACAGTTTTTTTAATAAAAATAGCTGGTAGACCGTCTGGTCCAGGACCCTGATTAATATCCAGCTTGAAAATAGCCCGTTCAATATTTTGAGGAGTTATTTCTATGGTTGACAAATAATCACACGCTAAATAAGTCGGAGGAATTGGGTCGAAGTTGCCGTTGTCATCATCCGCATAGACTGAAGCAAAATACTCGGCGAAACCGTTACAAATAGCTTGAGGGGACGAAAGTTTGTCTTTATTTAGATACATTGTACTTGGGATAGCTTCAATAGTTTTTCGTTTGTTTTTAAGAAAAGACCAGAAAGCCTTAATATTATGGGAGCATATACTGTCTTCAATGGATTTAAGATATATATTGTAGCATATTTTTATATTTTTATGACATAAAATACGAAGTTCACTATAATATAAATAATCTAATGGATTTTTATGTTTTTTGTATCTAGCATGTAGTTTATATTTTTCTTTTATAAGTTTTTTTAAGTTGCAGTTGTACCACACCGGATATTTATGATTAAGTTTTTTTTTCCTCGGAACATGTTTATCTATCAAATTATTTAAAATAGCATAAAACTTATCCAGCATTACATTGACATCTTCATCATGTCCAATTGCGTTTTTCCAATTCACAGCATTCAGATCTATATTGAGAAGAGTGTAGTTAGCCTTCCTAAAGTCATAACGAGGCACGTCGAGTTTTTTTAAATAGGACAATGTTCCAATTTCTAGTTCAATAAGCAACGGAGGGTGATAGGTATCTACTTTAGAGAGCGGTTCGGCCTCGGTAACTTTGGTGTTATCAATTGAGCTTAATACTAAGTCTAGTATTTTTTTATCTCTATTGTAGACTAAATTATATTGATGAATGCCATGTAAAGCTATGAAGTCGTATAACAGTCGATAATAGTTATTTTGAGGGGAGAGCTCAGAAGGCTTCAGCCTACCACCCCTATTCGAATGTGTCCATACTATATCACCAAGATTAAAATCGCCTACTATTAATGTATCTTGTTTATCATCACATATAATAGTGTTAAGTGCGTTTGTCAGTCCGTTTAATTGATTGTCTAGCTTAAGCGGGCTGCAAGGCGAAGGAATGTATACAGCGCAAATATTTAAATTATTTTGTACATTATTACATCGATACGGAATAGTCACCCAAAGATCCTCACCTAAGCTTTCTAAACTTAACCGTCTATACGATTCAAGATGTTTACGGACTCCAATCAACACACCACCCCCGTCTACTTTACTTGTACTATTGAAACAACGATCCCTGCGGTAAATTACAAAACGATCGTCCAAAACTTCGCTACTCATAATACCATTATTTAACCAAGTTTCCGTTAGTACAACTAGATCATAGTCGCATAACAAACTCTGTAAGTACAAATTATTCAGTTTACCTCGTATACTTCTACAATTTTGATAGTATATTTTAATTTCCTTGAATATTAGCTACAATGAAAAAAGAACACGTTTATTACAATATTACTGAAAACAATATTACAGTCCTGAAAGAGTATCGCTATCCTTAATCCATGTACTGGGAGATGAGTCATCTTTCCTTATCAACACACGACCATTTCGGATCCATAGGTATTTATATCCCTTATCTCTTTTTATCTTCCTAGCTTCCGCATGTAGGGATCTGTTGTAGGGCGAGAGGTGTTCAGAGACGTACACAGGTGATTTATCTCCTCCTATACCAAGGTGGGCTGTGTTGAGCTTCTCCTCTTTGGGTTTATTCTTGTTAAATGTCAATACCGCAGCCAGTAGACAGTCCCGGAGTCGAGGAGTAGACAGCTTGAGTATTGTAGCTCTTGGCCTAGATGATTGGTTGTCTTTCTTTGCTACTCTTGTGCATTGCTGGATATCTTTTTCTTCTAAAGGGCACGAGACAATTTTCGCTAGCTGCTGGACCGTGTTTACTAGATTTTCCTGTTTGTGCTCAGGTAAACACTGTATTTCAATATTGCAATCTCGCGAGTACTGTTCCATTTGTTGTACCTTCAATTTCAATTCCTTTACATCATTTAGTATTCTACTGTTTTCTGCTTGCAAAGAGCTGGATAAAGAGCGTAATGACGTCAGCTCCTCATACATAATGTCATATTTTTCAGACATAAAATCAACGGCCTGTTTTAAATCAGGCAAAATGTGCATTTCTTTACGTAAACTCTCAATTTCCATTTTAATACCTAGCTGTGACTTTTGTAGCATGCCATCTAATCTATTCATCAGACGATTTTCGAACTCTTGCAGCGAATTATTTAGTTCCGTAGAGCTATGATAAGAAGGTGACACGGTAGTATCCACATTTGTCTCTTTTACAGGCGTATCATCGGTCTTTGGTAACGGAACTTTGCAATCGGGGCATTTCCAGGACGCTTTGTTCCTAGCTGACAACTTATTATAGTTGCTCTTAATCATTCCGACGCATTCATAATGATAAGTTTGTGTGCATTGTGCGCACGATAGCTTATCGGTTACACTAATCAGTTGCTTACATTCAAAGCATTTGCTCATTTTAGCGGCAAATTTAATCTATCACTATATTCACAGCTGATATACCTATACCTACACTCTTGATTATGACTTATGCTTGTAATTGTAGATAAGTACTTAGTATTTCTGCAACACCCTGTATATGGCTTTAAAAAACCTGAATACGCTATTCAGAGTTAGGGAAAAATCTTGAGTAAGTTGGTTAGGTAGGCATCATAGAAACAAAAGCTCGTTAACGCCCTTACTCAAAGGTTAGGGTGTAGGTCTTTCACAAACGCGAACTGTTCATTATTTTGACAGAAAACCTTTTTTGTTTATCATAACGATCATGTTGATGTTATCCAATGTTACATATCGTTATACTGCCCCTCACAGATATAGCACTTCATTTCTATCTTAAAAAGTCGAGTTCTAACAATACTTTGAGGCCATTCGACATAAGTACCTATATGCCTGAGATGAGATAACGTGGATATGACTGGCCAATACAATGGTCTCTAGAATCTAGAAGTTGAAGAGAGATTGCTGGCATATACAGGTTAAAGGGAGATTGCTGGCAGGTGTGAGAGTGTTGCAAAAAGAGTAAGTATACCTACTAAGCTGAAACTTACGTGTGCAGCATGTTATATTTAAGCCCGGAAATTAAATCCGAATGTCAAAATTCATCAATATATGCTCCACACGTAGGTCTCGGCTTAGTATACCCTTTTTGCAACATCCTGTATTTGTACCCATAGAAATACGAAATAAAGCCGTAAGCATGTAACGTTAGGTTGCAATAAGGGCCTTTATTTAAACTATCTTAAATCTATTGGTTGATACAAGCTGGCATTTTTGGTTGGTGAGTCCTGGCGGATTCTATTGTAGAGTGCGTGGTAAATACTGGAATTACCATTTTACAAACACGTACCACGAGTATACCTACTGTAGGTACCTACCTATACACCAGGATAGATTTAGATTGTATCTAACCTATATGGGTTTTCCCATGATACCTACATGCATACTTATATTGCATGTAGGTACTCCATCCATACAATAAGTTCTTTATTCAGTTCCATCCAACGCAATATATTTTACTCAATGTTCTCTTTTTCAGTAACTACCTATAGATTACTATATAACCTACCTAGTCTACCTGCATAATATTTGTATCCAACGAGTCGTGTCCTAACGTCTACTTCCGTTGTTGCAGTACGGACGAGGACGCGCGCCAGGCCATGATGCTGGACGGAGGCAAGGTGAAGGAGGTCCAGGTGCGGCTGCTACTGAGCTCGCGCTCCGAGATGCACAAGGTCATCGAGACGGCGCGCCAGACCGTGCCCATCATGAGCCTCACCGCCCCTGCCCCCGCGCCCGCGCCCACCCCGGTAGTCAACCCCTTTGCTGCGGCTTTAGGGAATGTCACTGTGGCAAGCCTGGGGATCCCTGGGCTAGGCAACCCGCTAGAGATACCCCAGCCCGCGGTGATAGAGCCCCCCGCGCCGCTGTCGCTTAGTCCACCCCTGATAATTACTCCCAACGAGCCGGAGAAGGATGAGGATGATCGCGCTGAGAATAAGAAGAACAAGGAGAGGAATAGACGTAATAAGTCCGACTCGCCGTCCCGCTCGCGCTCGCGGTCTCGAGACAGGAAGGACAAGAAGCGCGACAGAAGGGACAGGTCCCGCGACCGGCGGCGCCGCGACCGCAGCCGCAGCCGCAGCCGCGAGCGCCGCGGGGAGCGCAAGCGGGACTCGCGCCACCGCTCCCGCTCGCCGCGCCGCCGCGACCGCTCGCCCATGACCGACGCCAAGCGCTCCGTGTCCAGCACGCCCGCCGCGCCGCCCGCGCCCGACCTGCGCGCCGACGCCGGCAAGAAGCGCCAGAACAACTTCCAGCCGCCCGAGCAGAACGGCGGCGGCGGGCGGTTCAACGGCGGCGGGCGCGGCGCGGCGCGCGGGGGCCGCGGGGGCGCGCGGGGCGGCGGCGGGGAGCGCGGCTGCTGCGTCGCCGTGCGCGCCGCGCCCACGCACACCAGCTACGGCGACGTGCGCCGCTTCTTCCCCTTCATGATCGACATGCACGGCATCAAGATGATCAACGACCGCCTCGGCCACCGCACCGGCAACATCTACGTGCGCTTCTGCGAGGCGCGCTCCAAGAACCTGGCGCTGCAGCGCAGGAACAACCAGCTCAAGGGGCAGGACGTGATCGTGGAGCACCTGTCCGACGACGAGTACGACGCCGCCGTGGACTCCTTCCTGCCCTACCGCGAGGAGGAGCCCGCGCCGCCCGCCCCCGCGACCGCGCCCGCCCCCGAGCCCGCGCCCGCCCACACCGTGCTCAAGCTCACCGACCTGCCCAACTTCGTGAAGGAGCACGACATCATCAAGGCGTTCTCCGACTTCTCGCTGCTGAGTATCATGCTGCTGGACGACCGCGCCACGCGCAGCAAGTTCGCCTTCGTGCAGTTCGTGAAGGCGGAGGACGCGCGCCTGGCCTGGGAGCGCCGCGAGCGCCTCGCCTTCGGGCGCCGCGTGCCCACCGTGGCGCCCGTCAGCGACCACGAGTACGAGATGGAGAAGTGCGCCGCCGCCGCCGCCGCCGGCGCGCCCGCCTCCCCGCCGCCCGCGCCCGCCCCCGCGCCGCCCCGCGACCCGCGCCAGCGCCCCGCGCCCGCCGCGCCGCAGCCGCAGCCGCCCGCCTTCTTCCCCGCGCCGGGCGCCTTCCCCCCGCACGCCGCCTTCACCCCCGCGTTCCAGCCGGCGCAGTTCGGCGGCTTCCCCCCGCGCGCCGCGTGGCCCGAGCCCGACGACGACGCGCTGGACTGCGTGCTGGTGAAGGGGCTGCCGCGCGACGCCACGGACCGCACCATCGTGGAGTTCCTGGCGGACACGGGCGCCGTGCCCGCGCGCATCCACCTCATGCTGGAGCCGGGCGGGGAGCCCTCGGGCGACTGCTTCTGCGAGTTCCGCAGCGAGGCGGAGGCGCGGCGCGCGGCCGGCAAGCACGCGGCGCTGCTGGCGGGGCGCCGCGTGAGCGTGGACCCCGTGCCGCGCTCCGTGCTGCAGGCGGCGCTGGCCCCCGCGCCCCCCGCCGCCGCCGCCGCCCCCGCCGGGCCCGCGCTGCTCGGCGACGGGCCCCTGCAGATGCCGTTCTTCGACGGTCCTCGCCAGCCCTTCAGCCAGCGCGGCGGGAACAGCTTCCGCGGCCGCGGCGGCTTCGACCGGCAGGAGTTCAACGGCAACGGCTCCAGCGGGCGCGGCGGCGGCTTCGAGCGCGGCCGGTTCAACAGCCGCGGCCGGGGGAACTTCGACCGCAGCGGCGGCATGAACAATATGGGCGGCGGAGGCATGGGCAATATGGGAGGAGGTATGGGCAATATGGGAGGAGGTATGGGCAATATGGGAGGAGGTATGGGCAATATGGGAGGCGGAGGTATGGGCAACATGGGAGGTATGGGTGGAGGCAACATGGGCGGTCGCGGAGGGCGCGGCTCGTTCGACTCCCGCGGACGCGGGCGAGGCTTCTCTCGCGGCCGCGGCGGTTTCGACTCCGGTCGGGACTTCGACGGGCCGCGCGACTTCGACGGGCCTCGAGACTTTGACTCTGGGCAGAACATGAACGATCACATGGACTCTCCGGACCCCACTCTAGAAGAGTTCGGCGCCCCGGGCTGCGTGGTCACAATGGAAAACGTTCCGTTCCGCGCCAGCGTAGATGAAATCCTGCAATTCTTCGGCGAGTTCGACCTGACGCAGGACGACGTCATCAGGCGGTTCAACGAGCGCGGGCAGCCCACGGGCGACGCGCGGGTGTCGTTCCGCACGCCCTTCGACGCGCAGCGAGCCTGCAAGACGCACCACCTCGACACCATCCACGACCGCCGCATCACGCTCAACATACTCTAGCAAAACGACTGTAGTGACTAAACTGGCAGAGTGAGTGAACTCTATAGCCAGACGTCTAGTGACGTCAGAGTGAACTATAGACTATTTTAGTGATAGACTGGTGAGTTTCTGTGTTGGAGAACATTGTGTGGTTTGACGTGGTTGTTACTTGGGTACGCACTTTACGCACTGCGGCTGATTTAATAATTTGATTGATTGTTAATTAATCTACTGATGATGACAATGATATAGAGAAAGTAACATGAATTGTGTTCCGTTGATGACGTAGCTACGGGTAGCTACGATTGCCTTTATACATGAAACTGAACTGTGTATAGAACTGTAAATGTTAATTATTATAATAATTTAGAGATACCTACCTATTGTAATTTCTAGACTTACGACAAAGAAAAAATAAAAAACGTATTTTAAATTTTATGTTTTATTTTACAATTATCATCCTTCATCGTTTTTATCGCATACAAAAGAGAATGCTCTGCAAAACAATGTTTCACATTAAATAGTAGATATTTTTATTACAGAGGTCTCGCTCTTACATACACAACACTTCACTGTACACAACATTTACTTGCCTTGTTAATTGTAATAATACACATTCCATATGCCTACTGATAAAAATATCAATCGTAAGGGATTTGCTTCTTCTATAGTTTATTAGTACAAAATTCCCTTGGCAAATTCACACCCAATTTATTAGAAAAAACAGATTTAGCAATTCCCCATATTTAGTTAATTAACAACACTAGAAAATTACAAAAATAATTACTTAGATTTAAATAAAATAACACCGTATCATTTAGTTATAATGGAAAAGAAAAATGCAAATAGGATAGAGATCAGACGAAATTTTGTTCATAGGATCTGAAAAGTTACACAGGGGAAGAAACAAATAACTTTATTTTGTGATGATTATACACATAATATGGTTTTGCGTTGCGTTTTACACTTAAAGAACTAAAAAAAAATAAGAAAACACTTTCTTTCGAAAATACAGGAGTACTACAAAAGTAGGTACATAAAAAAATGCCATTTCAAACCAAGTGCTAAAAACAACTTTTCGACTTATCCTACAACATATTAATATTTAAGCTTTTGTAAGCAATAACATCTTTGGACAATACCACATCCCTGCTCACACACTATTGCGGCTTTGTGAATTTTGACAATATTCGAACAAACATTTAAAATCGTCGAAATGTATGTGACCCGTTTTGACAACTGCTTCATTATTGTATTTACTTTGGTACATCCAATTTGGTAATCCTTTGACGAATACATAAAAACGCTGAAAGAAAAAAGTTTTTTATGGCCCGAGTTCCCTCATCTCGTAGTAAGTATATTTTGTTCTGTTCTTTTGGTAACCAATAAAGACATAGGTATACTCTATTCAATAAAATTAAGATCAGTTTGATTTAAAACTATGTCACATTCTATACTTTTAATCGATGCCAAAACGGGCTTATATTATATTTTGACGACGGTAAGATAAATCAATGCACCGTCACCTGCTTTTACTGCTATTGTATTCCAGAGATTTATCAAAAACAAGTCACCAGCTCAATGGAATATTCTCTTTCTTGTGTCTGTACAATATTAAGATTTTTTTTAATGAAAGGAAAACTAAACAGAACTTATTGCTTTCGCGCACTAGCTAGCTAAGAATTGAACTAACAAAACTGACCGCAGTTCCACCATAAAAGCCAAACGTACACTCCACCAATATACAGGTGTTGCAAAAAGGGTATACTAATCAGAAACCTACATGTGCTGCACGTTATATCTAAGCCCGAAACTGAAATCAGAATTTCAAAATTCACGAAAAAAAAGGCTCGGCTTAGTATACCCTTTTTGCAACACCCTTTACAACGACTCGCGTATTTAATTCACTCATAGCAAAATGAAAATAGCCTATCTAATATTTATAACATTTATTCTAACAACTAGGATCATCTGTCGATGCCATATCAAGAGCGTGTTTGTTGGAATATATTCCTTATTGCAATGCAGTAAGACACTCTTGGTATGCCATTCAACTTATATTTATTAAGGCGTGCGAGCCAGTACGGTCGATTCGATCTACATTTATTATAGTTATTTACCAAACGAAGTAATTTTTAAATGTGGTATCCCATTTATAGGACATATGTACCTATAGTATTTTAAGTGGTAAGCTATAGGTAATCCAATTATAGCAAAATAATCAGGTTTATCAATTCGTGAATGTTAAATAGAATACAGTATTGTAATTATAAACACCCGTGTTTGATGCTATTAATCTCTAAAACAATTCGATGATGCTTAAAAAGGTTAAACCCTATTTTTCGGCATAAATTATCTAACTTCCATACCACACATTAAGGCGGTTCTCACACTGCCATGCAATACTCTGAATGTTGAGTGAATGCGTGTCCGATCGCTGCTTGTAAGTACCTGTGCTCCAAAATTGATAATGCGCATAGAAATCTTTGACAGACCGGTTGTTTTCTCTATTTCTATTTCTTTCGAACAAGGTGCAAAATGTTTTTTTAAGGCTTTTACGATTTAATGATTCGGGTGTGAAGATCTGCATGTGCATTATTAATTTTGGACAAGTGTATCTCCATTAGTATAGAAAACACGCACAGTCCAACACAGAAAACGCGTCTATGTGCGATCATGGAATGCACGCAACACGCGGTGTGAAGCGGGTCAGTGTGAGGCCGCCTGGTCCGAACTAACATTGTGACGACAAAATGAATCTCAATTTCTAAACAATGCACCTAATTTAGAAACACGAGACAAAAATATATTTGTGAAAGATCAGCATCGCTATAAATTGCGGTTGCAAATCTGTACCATGTCAAAGTATAAATTCAGATTTGTAAATCGGAATTTTATTTTGACAAGGTACAAAAGTATAATATACAATGTTAATGCACAGAATAACATAACTTCGTGTGGTGTACTGAAAAGCCGACTTTCGAACTAAAGAATAAACACACAAGGATTTTATTTCGAATTCTAAAACTGAAAATAGATGTTTAAAAACCATTAAATATTTCATGAATTAACAGCTTTATAGGATATACCTAGTTAAAGGTATTAGATGTGCCTGTAATAAGCCATGATGATACAGGTTTAGTGTATTTTATATTCAGGGTGTTGCAAAAAGGGTATACTAAGCCGAAACCTACATGTGCAGCATGTTATATCTAAGCACGAAACTGAAATCAGAATTAAAAAAATCGCGAAAAAAAATTTTCATTTTCCATAGAAACTTTGTTGGTCACGTGACTTTTACTATGGAAAATGATTTTTTTTTCGCGAATTTCCAAATTCTGATTTCAGTTTCGGGCTTAGATATACCATGCTGCACATGTAGGTTTCGGCTTAGTATACCAATTTTGCAACACCCTGTTTAATGTTCGGAAGCCGGATTAAAAAACTGTCGTTCCTATACGTATGTATGTACATTGTACATTAAAAAAGTAAGTAAGTAATACTTTAAATAAATCTAAACCCAACTACGTGGTCCCAGTTAAAGTTACAGAATATATTATTAATGTTAATGATTCGATATTTTTGATTAGAAAAGCCATGTGGAAACCTTAGAATATGCTTACCTATAGAACCTGATAGCCAAGTGTTTAATATTGTAATTTTATAAGAGTACTGCCTGAAATAAGCAAATTACTTTTTACTACTCTACCCTCTTGTAGAAGTTTTTATTGCAAAATAAAAACATTCACAATTGCACATTCAAGGTTTGTCCATGGCTTTTGAAATCTGTATTAGAGGCAGGTAAATCAAGAGTTTACCACCGTTAATGTAGTCGAGCAATGCGTCACTAGCATACGACGCTGTGATTGGTTGCAACCACTTGCAGCACTGCTATGATTGGTCAACACCTAACTGCATCCACGTCGGTAAAGTCGCGGCTCAATAAAACTGTCAGTAAATGCATTTTAGATTAAAAAATAAATAATATGCTTATGTTTAGATAACTTTGTAAGTAGATGATAACATTGCCTTTTCTTCACACATATTTTACGGTTTTCGTTTGTATCTAGACACCTTTTTTATTAAATAAGAAGAAAATAGCAATACAATTTACATTTGTATATTATTTTATAGTAGTAAAGTGTCACTGTGACGTGTCGTGTCCTGATTGGTGCACACTGCAGGTGTAAGTTGGTACGATCGTACGGAATAATTCATAGGACTGGTTCACCACGCTGCGTTAGAAACTTACGTTGTTTATGTCGCTCCTACGTCTCCCTGGAAATAGAGAAGATTAATGTTAAAGGTATGTAAGTAATATGATCAGTAAAATATATGTAGGTATAATAAATGTACAGTCAGCTAAACAGAATATATGCTCATCCAAACACTGGTGATAATGATAAATATGACAATCGACATGAAAAATTCTTAGTCAATAGCTTGTTTGTTCAATATGTAAATAAAATTGTTATAAAAGTTAGTTATGTTGAATAAAATATTCCAAGATTCGTCTATCTACCTTTTCTTATTCTTAAAATGCAAGCCACTTTTTCAACACTCTGTAGATGCTTCAACGCACCCGTGTGAGGGATAACATGACTTACTTCTTATGGTTGAGTCGGTTGGGCGTGCTGTGGTTGGACAGCTGCGAGACGTCGCTCAGCTCAGAACTAGAACTCCTAATGTCACCTTCCATCTGAAATGGGAAGCAGAAATTATAATTAGAAAACATTAAGACTACGAACATCGAACAGGCATATGAAGCATAGGGCAACACTGACCCTACGACAAATCAAAACTTTTGTTTTATTGCGACGCGCTCCGTATCAATTTCTTCAAATTTAAAGATGGCTACCATTTGGCCATCTAACTCGCGAAATTGGCGATTGAATCGCGCAACGTCTGAATTCGCGCGTCGCCATTGGAGCGCTCTAAGCCGCTCGGCCGCTATTGGTCGTCGCTCTCTCGTCATTGGTTCTCACCTGTCCGGCGTGTATGGCCTTGTAGGCCACCTGCAGTATGAGCCAGGTCCACACCACGTGCAGCGCCAGCAGCAGGCACAGCAGCGCGTTGAAGATGTAGAACGAGGGACATGGCGCGCTATAGACGCCTAATATGTCCCTTTGTAGGAGCGAATGAATTTTAAAATAGCGCGATTAAATTGGGCTGCTTTTTGTCTATTGCGGCGCGTTCTGCATATCTTCGTTCAAAAATTAAAGATGGCTGCCATTGGCAAGCTAGCGGAATTGGCGAAAGAAACGCGCGGTCTCTAAAATCACGCGACGCCATTGGTCTATTACAGCGCGCTCTGTCTTATTGCGCTTGTTAGTAAAGGATATCACAAAGCACTTTTTTGCATTTAAGCTCATGCTGGAATCTCTTCTCATTGGAACGCACTATGGGGCTCCACGGCTATTGGTCTGTATATCCATTCGTTCATAAATTAAAGTAAAGATGACCGCCATTGGCCAGCTAGCGAAATTGACAATTGAAACGCACGCTCTCTAAATTCACGCGACGCCATTGGGACGCTATTGGTCTATTGCAACGCGCTCCGTATCAATTCCTTCAAAAATTAAAGATGGCCGCCGTTTGGCCAACCAACACACGGAATGGCGATTAAATTACGCGTCGCCATTCTAGTGCGCTATGCCGCTCGCCCGCTATTGGTCACTGCTCTGTTATCATTGGTCCGTTACTAATATACTAATTATTACTAATATCCTCTTACCTGTCCGGCGTGTATGGCCTTGTATGCCACCTGCAGTATGAGCCAGGTCCACACCACGTGCAGCGCCAGCAGCAGGCACAGCAGCGAGTTGAAGATGTAGTGCGAGGGACACGGCGCGATATAGACGCCTATTACGTCCCTTGGAGGTTCGGATGAAATGCTATTAGCTTACTGTAGCAAGGAAGCCCTCCGTTACCTCTCTCACCATTCGTTCATAAATTAAAGATGGCCGCCATTGGCCAGCTAACGGAATTGGCGATTGAATCGCGCGGTCTCTAAAATCACGCGATGCCATTGGGCCGCTATTGGTCTATTGCAGGGCGTTTGTATATCAATTCCTTCAAAAATGAAAGATGACCGCTGTTTGGCCAACAAATCCGTGCAATTGGCTATTGAATCGCGCGGCGTCTGAATTCGTGCGTCGTCATTGGAGCGCGCTATGCCGCTCGGCCGCTATTGATCATTTCTCTCCTACCATTGGTCCATAATATCCTCTTACCTGTCCGGCGTGTATGGCCTTGTAGGCCACCTGCAGTATGAGCCAGGTCCACACCACGTGCAGCGCCAGCAGCAGGCACAGCAGCGAGTTGAAGATGTAGTAGGCGGGGAACATGGGCAGCAGCATCGGGGCTCGGACTGACGTGCTGGGGAAGGGAGGTTGTATGATTAAAATATGACCAAATGACAATATGGTTTTTAGCCGTAAAAAATGAAAGCTAAGTAATAAAAGACTAATTAGACTACCAAAAATCAATTAATATTTTAATAAATGTTTTATTCACCGTACATAATATAAAAAGGATTGATATTTTACAAACTGCTCTTGTAATTTCCCACTACCAGCTTTTCCCGCATGCTCCGCTTCACCTTTAATGGTTTTCCCGTTGGAAATCTGGGATAAGAAGGAGCCCTACGTGCTAGTCCCACATATGATCAGCCAGTTTATTGTCAAAATAAATTTCTTGCAGCACACCTTCCATTGTTTTTTTTATATGCCTAATTTTCGTCCCATTGATTATGATAAGTATGGAAAATGAAGTAGTTAAATACCTAATGTGCTTCTCATTAGAGAAGTATGTCACTTGGTACTCTGACGTATCTATCCAAACATACCTCCACATAACAAGGGGTAAGTATATACTCGACACACGTACCTCCATATGATGTAGAAGGGGTAGACGCCGAGGCGCGTGACGATCCACAGCACGGTGAACGTCGCGAACACGGCGTCGCAGAACCGCTGGTAGTTGGCGTATTTGGCCGCCTTCGCCGCCTGGAATATACACGATGTTCCGTTAACGTTATACTAGTAGGAGAATATATAGGATGCCCCGTTAACGTCATGCCAGTAGGAATACGTATCCATGCGTCACGCAATACGTATCCCCTCCGAGCCGTTTTGTGTGAACGGACCCTTAGGCGCCACTGAAACGGACCAGCCAAGGTATCGCAGCCAAGCAACTTTCAATTTAGCCCTATAACATAATGAAAGGTATCTAAAAAGATAGGTACATCATCTGTTGATACATCAACAGTATATATAGTGTGTAGAATAGGTCAATATGGTGATGTTTGATGCCGCTATGATTACACTTTTGATTTTAATGGAGATAAAATTGCCCCACTTTCTTTCATAGAACCCCACTTTGTTGGTAGGAATAAAAATCTCACCTCCAAGAAGATATCAGCAGTATCATGCAGCAACAACACCAGCGTGCCTATCCGGTAAAGGTTCCCCACCCAGCTGAAGCTGAGCAGCGCGATGGTGGCCAGGTGGTGCACGAACATCTGCCAGAAATCCTTACGTCGCACGTCCCAGAACTGGGACATGGTGAGTGACCAGTAGAAGCCGGAGGAGATCATGTAGTACCACCACACGTCGTTTGTTAGGCCCTGGGGAGGGAGGAAATGGGAGGAAAATTAAACTACGTTTAAAGGGAGTTTGGTGTTTGATATAATTATGATATATGTATAGCTTCTTGACAGCGTCAGCGTTTTGTGTCAAGTTTTGATGGTAGGGCCATATGGGTTGAGTAAAGCGTGGTATGGTGAAGGTTCTACCTTTTTTGGCCTAAGATTTATTTGCCTAATCTCATATTGCATAGTAACGTTTGGTCAAAGTCTCGTTTCGCCGAAAATCGTATAGCATAAATCTCTTTTAGTAAAAAGTTGTTTCGCATAATCTTGTTTAGCCTAATAATGGTATGGCCAAATCTTGAATAGCCTAATAATGCTATGACCTAGGTTTATCCAAAGTAATAATATTCGTTTGGCTTTAACTTTGACGGAGCGTCTCCCTACATAGCGCAAACTGGTGCCTTGTATTGTTTCCGCTGTTTGGAAAACGCTCCGCTCCGCTTTGGTTTTGATAAACATGTGCACCTAACACGCTCCTCCTCGCTTTGCTCGTCGTCGCACCTATCTTTAGGTTTCGATCTCATGGGGTTTGTAATAAGTATATTGGTTGTTAACTTTCGATTTTTTGATCATCCAATACTTTCGGGATGTAGGAGAAAAATACCACAATTTGTACATTTACTACATACTTAATATATTATTTATTAAGATAACATTAGGAGAAACAAGATTATACATAGGTATAGACGAACATAAATTTGAGCAAACGAAACTTAGGTGTTTAAAGTTTGTGCCTAAAGAGTTTTAGACGAAACGGGCCTTATGCCACATAAGCCTTGGCAAAGTGATGGTTCGGCCAAAAAAGTTTAGACCAGACGAGTTATGCGAAATGAGTTTTGGTCAATAAAGATTATGCGAGATGAGGGGAACCCATGGTGAAAGACTTGTAAGAGGGGCTATTCTTGATGGAATATTGTTTGATGGAATAGGAAGACTCGGCCGCTAGCCACGACTCAACTAGGTATAATAAAAACAAAATATCTCGTTGTATTAAAGGAATTTCCATCAGAAATTTGGTCATTCTACTCAAACTCAACTCAAGTTCAAATCTACTGGTAAAGGATGTAAATTACATAACTAGCAGATTTGTATCATGTGTTCTTTTTTACTTTGTAGCAGAAACTTACTTTCATGATAACAGTGCAACACATGTGATTGCACTTTGAATGAGAAAAAGATAAGAACATAACAATAAAGATAAAATAACAATAACATCACTTTCATAAAAGAGAGAGATTACCGTAATATTGCAAAGTCGGGCGGATCGCACCAGATACAGTAATCTTTTTAAACTTGAAAGCGTTTGTTTCTTATCACAGTCGTCATTGCAATTTTGATTTCATTTTGTACACTCAACGCTTATATACTAACTATACAGTTTACAACGTAACTGTATGGGTAAAGTCATAGAATAACGAGTACTAGTACCATTGTACTTGATATTCTATGGTAAAGTATAGTGTTTGCGCTGGGACCTATCTCTTTTGCTGTCTGTACATCCAAATTACCCATTTCATTCCGTCACGAGACCACACACAGACCTAGGAAGACCTGAGAAAGAGCCCTGTGGCGCCCCTTGGGGAAACTTATGTCCACTAGTGGCCGATTATTGGCTTATTACGTTACCTAACCATCAACTTTTAACCTTTTTCATAGAAATATTTCAATTGTTTGATTTCCCGGCAAACACGCGTAAGCGGTAGAATTAACATAGACACATCATTTACTTGTTCACAAAATACACATCACGTCTACATAATAGTATCAATACAAACTCCGTACAATAACAACACTATTTTGGTGTATTGTGTGACATGAAAATGTCTCTGACTCAGCACATGCCGCACAAAAACATACCTGATGCGGATACCCGATATAGCAGTGATCAATATCCCACAGCCACTCCTTGTCCCACAGTATGAACAGGCCGTAGCTGAAGTGGTACAGGTAGAAGGTGCACCGCCACATTTTCTCGCTGAACTTCACGAGGGTGGAGGTATGTGATTCTACTTCTTCCCGTGTCGGTCACTAACAATAGATCTAGCTTAGGGGTTTATCAACGTGTTTAAAGGGTTAGCCAGTAAGAATAGCACCCCTTTGCCATTTTAATCGTCATTCCACCTTCCTTGTACTTACATCAAAATTCTCCAGTTCATTCCGTTACGAGGCCTCACACAAACCTAAACGTCCCTTGAGAGACATGTGTTCGATTATGTGGCTGTGGCTTATTAAGTTACCCAACCATCAACTTCCATCCTTTGGAACCAAAATAAAAAACAAAATAAAAACGTGGTGTGTCAAAATGGCTCTGACTCAGCAAGAGCCGCACAAAAACATACCTGATGCGGATATCCAATATAACAATGATCAATATCCCACAGCCACTCCTTGTCCCACAGTATAAACAGGCCGTAGCTGAAGTTGTACAGGTAGAAGGTGCACCGCCACATGTTCTCGCTGAACTTCACGAGGGTGGAGGTATATTATTCTTCTTCTTACCGTGTCGGTGACTAACAATATATCTAGTTTAGGGGTTTATCAACGTGGTGAAAGGTTTAGCCAGTCAGAATAGCGCCCCTTGATAGTCATTCCACCTTGTACATCAAAATTATCCAGTTCATTCCGTCACGAGACCTCACACAAACTTAGACGTCCCTTGAGATACCTGTGTCCGATTATTGGCTAATTAAGTTACCCAACCATCAACTTCCAACCTTTGGAACCAAAAAAAAATGTGGTGTGTCAAAATGTATCTGTCTTAAACAAAATTACCTGATGCGGATACCCGATATAGCAGTGATCAATATCCCACAGCCACTCCTTGTCCCACAGTATGAACAGGCCGTAGCTGAAGTTGTACAGGTAGAAGGTGCATCGCCACATGTTCTCGCTGAACTTGACGAGCGTGGAGGGCTTGTCCTGGCTGCGCCGCAGCCGCCACCAGCGCTCCACCTGCCGCTCCGACATGTCCAGTTGCTTGGCTAGTGCGCATATCTGGGGAGGAGGCAATAGATTATAAGGTTATTTTATTATGACAATATTGCCTAGTTTCACCATAGTTTGTTAGGTCATTATCACCACTGTTGGGTTGTAATGTCATCTATTTTACATCATCTCCATAATAATTCTTGACAGATGTCTAAAAGTCTACAACGAATCCCTTGTTATGTATGATCTAACAGAGTATGGTGAAACTGGGGCTAAGGGGCTTACTTAATTGCAGGTGGTTTAAAGGCGACTAGGCGAGTGCCTGAAAATTGGCTTTAAGAAGGGCTATCACTCGGCGAATGACACATGACGCGCATGGCAAGACGTGATAACAGTTTTGCATCGTGCTCACTCACAACGCGCGGCCGCGAGAGCAAGCGCGACGGAGAACTTTTTTGACATTTGGACTTGCGCCCCGTGCTTCCTTCAGGTGGACGGAAAACGGTGAGGAGTGAAGACTTTGCAGTGACCAGCAGTGCCTCAGATTCACAATACAAATATCTTTGAAATAGGGTCGAGTGCATTGTTTTCATAACAAAAAGAGGCGCGTTTCGGCTCGCCACGTATCACGTCCACGTGGGATCGAATGTACATTTGACTACTTTTGACAATTAATTACATTCCGAAACTTGGTATTTCTTCAAGCAAAAGGAGATGTGAATAGAAGTATAAACAATGATTTTAAAAGGAAGGATACGCCCTTCAGAACGTTTTGTCAAAAGAAAATGACACCCCCGCGCTGGCCCTAATTCATACAAATTATGACAGATTTATTAGATTTTAGGGCCAACGCGAGGGTGTCATTTTCAAATCAAATCAAATCAAATCAAATATTTTATTGCCATCAAGTGTACATTAATGATCTTAAAATAATATAGTACTTACAACTTGATACCCATAGTGGGCACTGCAAATTCCCTTAAAGCTAGTAGGAACCAATTTCACAATAATACTAGGTTCTTATTCATAACTCTTAAATCAATAATATTAAGCTTATAATTAACTAACCTAACAATAACAAAGTATTTATTTAGATCAGAACATCATATTTCTGAGCAATTTTTAGGTTCATAAATTCTTTAATGGAATAAAAGCACTTATCCAATAAATAATGTTTGAGACTTTTGCAAAAGACTTTTATATTCGTTTCTGATGTTATATTTGTAGGTAGATTATTAAATATTTTTACTGCCATGTAATGTGGACTTTCATTTAACATCTTTATTCTAGATGGTGGAAGGTAAAGTTTATTTTTATTTCTGGTGTTTATGCTGTGTGTGTCTTTAGTTTGGAGAAATTTTTCTTTGTTCTTAAATACAAAAATACTAATATCATATATATATAGACAAGGAAGTGTGAGAATTTTCATTTTTATGAAGTATGGTTTGCAGCTTTCCTGGTTTTTTATGTGTGCTAGTATTCGGATAATTTTTTTCTGCATGATAAAAACTTGGTCTGCGTCTACGCTGTTTCCCCAAAGCATGATTCCATATCTAAGGCAGGAGTATGCGTACGCATAGTACGCCGACAGTGCCGTAGGGGTGTCTGTTGTACGTTCTATTACATAAAAAGCATAAAGAAACTGTGATAATTTAGATTTTACTTTTTCGATGTGGTTTTTCCAGTTTAGGTGAGTGTCAATATTTATTCCGAGTAAGCAAAATGTATTTGTTTCTTCTATGTTACAATTTTTTATTTTGAGTTTAATATCTAATGGGTGTTTCTGGTGTGATCGAAATTGGATAATTTTAGTTTTATTATAATTTACGTTTAAATTGTGGTCCTCTAACCAATGCTCCACTGTCTCGAAACAAGCTTTTAATTTGTTTTCGTGATGATCATTTTCATCACATTCAATAAGGATAGATACATCATCGGCGAATAGGACAGATGTTGCTGACTGACTATTTAAACATTTGGGAAGATCGTTGATGTAAATGAGGAACAATACGCAACCAAGTACGCTGCCTTGTGGAATGGAACCTGTAAGCTGTATCTCCTGAGATTTTATTACTTTAATTTCGTTTGTAGTTTTGTTGAAATGTTCTATTTGTACAATTTGTTTCCTGTTTTCTAAATATGATTGAAACCATTTATATGTTGGGCCGCGAATACCTGAGTCATAGAGTTTTTCCAGAAGGATTTTGTATGAAACTCTATCGTATGCTTTTGTCATGTCCAGTAGTATTCCAAGAGCATATTTTTTATCGTTTATGTATGTTAGTGCTTTTTGTATATATTTATAAACTGCAAGTGTGGTAGATCTACATTGTCTGAAGCCATTTTGGCAATCATCTAAGATTTGGTATTTTTCTATAAATTGATAGAGTCTATTTGACATGGCTTTTTCATAAACTTTTGAAAAGGTAGGTAACATAGCTATGGGTCTGTAATGGTTAAGTATAGTTTGGTCTTCTTTTTTGTGTACGGGTTTTACTAGTGATATTTTCAATAAATCAGGAAATTCGCCTGATTCGAAGCTTTGATTTATTAGAACAAATAGTGGATATATAAGTTGTTTTGCGCATTTTTTTAGAAGTACTGGAGGAATATCGTCTAGGCCATAGCTGTGTTTATTTTTAAGATCTTTTATAATTTTATATATTTCATCCATAGTTACCGGTTGAAGAAACATAGTTTGAGTAGTAGGCTCTACTACTGGCCGGCCGCGAGCCTCGGGTTCGCCGTCATTAGGTTTACCAATAATTGCGAAGAATTCATTAAAGGTATTTGCAATTGTTTCGGGACATTCGTTTAATTGGTTGTGTATTCTAATTTTCAAATTTTTTATATCCTTCCTAGTTTTTCTTTTGCTTTTTTCATTTATTATCTTCCACATCGTTTTAGTTTTGTTATCGGATTTATTCATTTGTTTTATATATTCTAGTCGTTTCGATTTTTTTACTGTTTTCTTTAATATTTTGGAATAAGAGTTGTAATAAGAGTTGTAGTTTCTAGAACGGTAGGGCCTGTCCTTACGCTAGTAATATATAAGTCAATGAGTATAAATTATTATGTGGTTGTCATTGCATTATCTATGCACTTATACTGTGTAGTGAACTCGAAGATAAAAAAAATATATGATGACAATATTTTTATTTGCGGCAATATTGCATTCAGTGGTGAACGTATGTAATATAATACATAATAGATCGTAAATTCAAAATATCGTTATTAAGTTGGTCATTAAATATATGAAAACCACTACACCAATGTGCGTGGATATTAGGTACTAGATATCCTTCAAAAGATGTAAGTTCATCTATAAAATATGTATGTCACATGTAGAGTTGTAGATAAACTAAAATTATATGAAGTTGTAGAGGTTCTAGGAGGTAATCTTAGGGTCTACTTTTACCGATATGCAATGTAATATAGTAAATTTACACATTTACAAGATTGCATTGTTGGACTTACATTACACTCATGGTGTGCATTGTATAAACTAAAACCTAAGCCACCGATTTTGGGATAAATAATGATGAAAGTTGTAGTCAAGGTTAATAAGCCGACTATTTAGAAACAAACCGGTCAAAGCCATCGACTTGTGACTTGAGCAGATTGCATAATCACCATCACAATTTTCCACCATTAAGTTTTATAGCATTTATACAGGATGTTCCTAAGCCCCATTAATTATGTTAAAATTGTCTCTTCCATCCAAAGGTTGTCTGGTAGAAATTGCTTTAAGCAATAAGACCGCCTTTTTGTACTATGTTATATAAGTTGTGACTTTGTAATGTCTTTTTTAATGGTGCAAAATAAAGAGTATTCTATTCTATTCTATGAGCTTAGTATTTCTTTAAAGAATTAGTTGGAACTTAGAACTTTGTTAGAACTTGGAGTTGACGGATAGGAAGTCAAATATAACAAAACCATTTTTATCTATGCTAAAGACTGTTATCATGATAACAGATACAACTTTATCTCTCTCTAATATTTGCCCAAGAAATGCGGTCTTTGCAATAAAAGAAATTCCCTTGACCCATATACTCTAATACGAACTAATTTAAAAAAAACAAACAAGTGAATATAATCCTTACAGCCTGAACAATAGAGCTCATTGAAAATGCCAATTATCGACCTCTGTGTTCTGTACTGTATCGCCCACAAAATCTGATGCCCATTTTGTGGTAATTTAGACTCTATTACGAGCACTGAAGGATGCGTTTTGAACAGGCGTTGTGTAGCAGCACAGACATAAAGGCAATGAACCATTAAAGTCGACCTTGTGTTGCGGTAGGGTTGACACTGTCACCTTTATATTTATTTATTTATTATTTTTCATATCAGCATGCATTGATAGGTATTATTGTTTTAAACAATACATGAACTGAAACATTGAGAATAATGTTTTACATTTTTAATTATTAAATTAAGCATTCGAAGATTTAAAATCGAAAATTTCGATTCATTTAATGAAGTCCATCCAACTTTTTTTGACGCTCAGACGGCTCCTCTGCATTTCTTATGATCCAACTTCATAGCTTTAGCCATTTAGTTTTATTATTACTTCTATGGATAAAACAGATCATCAACTAAGACGTCGTTAACGGGCGCGGGGGCATGACTGCGCTTCATTGACTGTCAAAAAACACACAAAGTAGTACACTTACGGGCAATGAAAAGATTCCATTCATAAAAACACCAAATTACGCCTAAACGGAAAAGGCTAGCGTAATGACGCCTTCTGCAACATTAAAGTACACTTAACAGAGGGAAAAATTGGGGTTGTTTGGCGTTGGCGTTTTGTGAGTGGAACTTTTTCATTGCCCGTGTGTGTATTTTGAGACAACCCTACCGCAAACCCACATTTAGTTAGCCATAGAACAGTGAGAACACCTGTGCTTGTATGGGTTTCTATTCCGAAGCGGCACATCAATACTTTACATAGTTTTGTTTAAGTTTTCTGACCTTACACACTTTCAATTTTAGGAAAATCAATACACTGGGTTCCTTTGAATACCGAAACGTGTATGAATCATGCCTAAATAATACCTAAATGTGTATGCTTTTAGTATTAAGTCCACCTAATTGTACATAATTACTTATGTATACTGTGCAAAAAAGAATAAATAAATCATACTTTAAACTAAAATATTATGAAGGCGGACATTTAAGCTCTAGGACAGCAGATGATCAGTCTTCTATATCCTCAACATACCTACTGTAGGTACTTTGAAACTAAATTTAGAAACATCGATCGAACCTGTGACTTTTGGGTGTTGAAGCAGAGTTTCTACCACTAGAGTCAGTTCTTCAGCAAACATTGAAGATGAAGTAAATCAGTGTCGAAAGTCGATCAATAAACCAGAATACTAATTTAAAACTCTGCTAAGTCTTTGTGGTATTAATATATTCGCGGCATACTCCAAAGAATGCAGTTAAACAGGTTATTGTGATTGATTAATTGTTATGTAACGAAACACATGTTGTGTGAGGTGTTCTCTCGTTAACTAATAATTGATTATTACGATTAAGTATATTGCTTTATGTTTTCGTAGAACAATTAAAATATAACAAAGAGTTCCTGCATATAGGCCTCTCTGGAGAGTTGTGTCCTTGTAGTAAACCTCTTACATAAACCAGTTACCATATCAACCAGATGTACCTACTTTAAAATTATCTAATACTTGATTAATCTGTGCATGCGCAGGCGCCATCACCATAATCATTCATATGAGTTTTATTTATTTATATAATATATCGGATTACATAGATAACTATAACATGGTTGTCTGGTAAAGATTTAAGTTTATAAGTAGTTTTTTATGTTTTTTTTAAATGTGAAAATAAATAGTATTGTACCTATTGTATTTTATATGTATACGATAGATAACTTTTATTTTAAAAAGTTAGCAGAAGGGTGACTCTAGCTAGATTGGCAAAAATGACCATAGAAAAGTTATAAGTGCTGTTAACTAGCTTTCTTTATGTACAGTCAGCTGCTTTAGTAGCTGTACACTTTTGAACCATGTCAAACTCACTAACTGCCTATTCATTCATTCAAACATTGACGTTTTGTTTAGTAGGTATTTTGACAAGGTACAAAAGTGTATAGCTACTAAAGCACTGTACGTACTACGACGAGTGTACGGCCAAACACAAATATTCTTCGTAAAGCGGGTTGCTTACTCATACTCACACTTTTCTACGCAAATATTTATATTTTACGAATTCTTGCGAGCTTATGACGAGTACCATCGTACGATGCGATAAGATATCGAGATATTGTTCAACAGATACTTGGGTCTATACTTTTTACTGATTATGAGCTATGTTAAGAGCGATTCATTTAAATATGAATCACAGTGATTGCTTATTAGGACTTTTGTCCACGACTTATAAAGAGGAGTGTTTGTAATTTGTTCTTAGCCGTGAGTGATTTTATATGTATGTTTGTGACATGGTAGCTTTATAACTATTAGAGCGATTTAATTTATGTTTTGTATATTTTATAAATAATAAACTTTATTTTAAAAATATAAAATATTCCATAGCTTCGTTTACCCTCAAAATGACCGTGAAATCTATGACAATAAACTCAATTAATTTAATTTCAACATCAATACAGATACACCCACATTCCTTCATTATCAACACAGAGAAACGGTCGACAATTGGCTTTATTACTTTATTTACTATATCAATTTATTATGTTTTTTGAACTAGCTTATGCCCGCATCTTTTTTCTTGGTAATTATTATTAAAAGTTGTAAGCATGTTGGGGTGCATGAAATGAGCCTTTTGTAGTGATTTAATATCAACTGTATTCGGCCCTATATACCGTTTTTGCATACCCTATATAGTTTATTATTATTAAATACGCATGTCACATGCGTCATTATCACCCAAATTACTGTCACGATAGATTAGACAAAATTGTCCGTAGTAAAATATGATCGTAAGCGATAACTGTAATAATTAGCACCTGGAACTAGGCAGGTTTCTATCGACGACGGCGGTACGATACGATAAGATTATCAACTTATATTTGATAACGAATACAATTGATAATTATAGTATGTACGGTGGCCTGCGCCTAAAAGTATACAGGCGGAGTTTTTAAAATAGCGATCTCAAGCTCACATGCTGCTCAAGCACATCCACATAAACACCACTGCTACACACATCACACACAACACGTCCCCGGATTTATAACAGATGTAGCTGGACCCTTCATCATGAGGGATCGCTATTTTAAAAACTCCGCCTGTATACTTTTAGGCGCAGGCCACCGTACTATCCTTTAGATTAATTTTAATTGGACTAAGTGAATTTAAAACTGTGCACCGAAATCACAGCAACTATTTTATTCTATTCTGAGAGGGGGCGAAGTTCCTGTACGTGGCTCTCTCGAGTGGAACCTTTGTACATATCCCCTTGATTTCAGCTCAGCCAGCCTAGCTCCCGAGTAAGTAAACTGGAGTAGCAAGCCTGGGTGTTGCAATAGCTGAGATAGGCGCTCTGTTGCTCCAATCACAGAAACTAAAACGGTGTATGGTTGTGCGGAAAGATATATTTAATATGTACAGGGTGTCTTCTGGAATACGTGACCTGTTACAAAAAAGGGGACTTCCTTTGCTGATACAAAATAAGAACTCAGTTTTTTCATACTTATTGTCACACGTAGGTACTTTATAGTTTTATTGAACTTAGGTTGGTTGAAAAAATATAATTATCTTAGATACGAAAGACTTTCAGTTTTGTTGCAATTATTAAATCCGTTAGAAAGATCTAAAATAGGTATTATTTATACTCTAAAGGTGGGTTGCACCATTTAACTTTAACTATTACAAACGTCAAATCCCTTGATGAGAGAGATCAATCTTCAAGAGATTTGACGTTTGTAATAGTTAAAGTTAAATGGTGCAACCCACCCTAAGTACGTGAATTTTAACTTTACAAATCGTTGTTTATTTTTCAATAAATTGTGTATAATGTAATGTAAATATATTGTGGGATAGGTCCCGGACGGTATAAGTAATCAGGTGAGGTAATAAAATACATAAAGATAAATATTGACCTTAGAAACATACGAGTATATAGTAGATTACAACAGTAAATGGCTGAAATAATAATACTTTTATGTACGGACGTTACGATGATAAATTATAAAGTTAAAAAAAACACACACACACTCACGCCTTGTACTAAAGTACTCCCTTGCGGGGTAGGCAGAGGTGCATTGCTGCACCCACTTTTCGCCAGAGTGTTCTGTTTTTCCCAATGTAATAGGGGGCAGGGCCTCAAGTCTGCTAATGAATGGCGGCTCAATGCTGTGTCGTCTGAATGGTTTTCCGACTTTAGGTATCTGTTTTCTCTTGGTTAGTGACTCCCAGTAGTGCAATATGAAACACTTAACACTTATTACTGTTTATTAACGTTAGTTCTTTAAAAAAGATGCAATAAATGTTTCCTAAAACGCAGATAATGAATACCTACAGTGCGAAACCCATGCTGCCGACACACAATTGTGCCGCCATTCTTTAGCAGACTTGGGGCCCTGGTCTATTGCCATTTTACGGGCACATCCAAGACCCGAGAACAAATATCTGTGTTTAAACAAATATCTGCCCCAGCCGGGAATCGAACCCGGGACCTTCGGCTTCGGCTCAGTAGTCAGGGTCACTAACCACTACGCCATTCGGTCGTCGTATAAAGTTAAAGTTATTTAAATTTAAATATTAAAAAGCCTGAAAAACACTCGCCCTGAATAGTAAAAAAAAATAAGTCATGGTCAAAAGCAAAATGACTTTTTAGTGCCCTTGAACTGTAGTTTACTTAAGAGTCACATTTATACACACAGGTTATTGATCTCATCAATATCATAATATATTAATAAAAAAATAGTCTGGTGGAAATAAAATGATTACTTATTATCATAAACTCACGTGCAAAGAAACAGTTCCACTTGCAAAATGCGGACACCAAATAGCCCTAGTTTTTTAAAACATTGTATTTATTTAACTCTTTATTGTACAAATATTACAAATAAAAGTACAAAGGGTGGACTTAATGCTAAAAGCATTTTCTGTAAAGGAAATTTGTACAATATATTTAAAATTTTAGTTGGTTATATTCTGATGCACCGTAAGATATATTTAAATTTTTCAGAAGGCGTCATTAAGTTAGTTTTTTTAGTTTAGAAGTAATTTGGTGCTTTTCTCAGTGGAACCTTTTCATTGCCCGTGAGTGTAGTTGTATGTCTTATAGACTTGAGCGCGTTGCTCTAGTGTTTGACCTTTCGCACTTCTCTAACTCATTTCAATTGCTTCAGGCGCGTTGTGTTTGCTCATTGCTCTTAGTAAAGCTGCGTACAGATCGGCCAAATGAACGCCAACGAACGGGTTTCGTTGACCTTCGTTGCTGCAATCTGCCCTGTATTTTGTATGAATATCCATCGTTGGGCGTTCGTTGGGCCGGTCTGTACGCAGCTTAAGACACGGCGCGCTATGACGCTCGCTAATAAAGAAACAATGTGAAAATGTCGGACAAACTCACTGAAATTCAGTAGGTATACAATACAATAATCTTTATTCACAAAGGACTTTTGCAACACCCTATATTACATATAACTTATAAGGTTGACGCCATTATCCTTTTGCATCTGTGCAGCGTAGCCTCGGATGTTCATGCACTCAGTTTAATAGGTCAATATGCTAGGTACCTGAACTCTCCCTCATGTTTGCAGTAGCAACAGTAATGTTCAGTGTGTTAAGGTCATCTTTTGTTCTTTATTTTTTATCTAATAGCGCTGAATATGTTTTAAGTAGAGATTCAATACAATAAGCCGCGGCCATCATCAAAACATAAAATTTCATATAAGAATATGAGAAGAACGACAATAATTTACGTATTTGACATTCGTGAAATGAGGCTTACTAAATTTGCGCTTATCTTAGGTTTATTTTAACCGGTTTTGTTAACTTTATCTTTTCACCTAACATTAGTAGTTTTGCGTTATATATATATACCTAACATTCTAATAATAAACCCGGTGAAAAAATATACTTACTGGTAAATATGTAGGTATATGATTGAATGTCTGTCGTGTGTTTTATGGACTCTGAAGTAAATTGTTATTTATTTACGTATGGCTACAGGACATGCAATGGCAGGACAATAGGTATAATTACCAGCATGGTTAGTATGTTAATAAGCACGACTCTACTGTTCTACATACTACATTACTTTGGTGCGGCTAAGTTAGTACGCCATCCCTCCACAGTTCGACTGCAGACGTAGAACTGAAGATAAACTGAGCAACGTAGGTATTTACATAATGATTTAGTATACATACTTACTATACTTTTAGATACATCGTTACTCAAAAGTTTTCAGGGTAAGTAAACCCCGACTACTCAAATACTTATTATGTAGAGCAATACATAGGTAGGATAGTAAAATACTTGACCTGTGTGTGCACTACTCAAAAATACCATTTTTCTAGGTAATAATCATAAAGGTTTACGTAGAATAAATGATGAATCTTTATTAATAATCCCCCGAATATTTTTTTTATAAATTTTGAAACTTTCTACGCTTATGTTAGCCATGTTTTACGATGACGCGATGACGCGACGCCGCCGACGGCGCAAATAAATCGTCAGCCGTCTGCAGTCGAACTGTCAGTGGAGGGCGCATGCTTATATCGAACTGTGCCAATTACCTCATCCTTGCTCAAAACGAACTGAAAAGAAAAGTAAGCATAGGTTTAAATGAAGCAAGGTTTTAATTCAGGCACAAACAACATGTTCATTTTCAGTTTAAAGGATAATTAATAAAGAAACACACGGGAGGAAAAGTTATAACTACCACACATATTGTTATTTATAAAATAAACATATCTTGCGGGCCGTGGCTACGAGAGCTCTATTTTTTTGTTATAGATTATGGTTTGTTTAGTAGTTAACTTCAGGTATTGTGAAATAGTCGATTTCACGTAAAATTGCAAGGACTTGTATACGGGGTCATTCATTGTTATGGAGATAAGTGCCTGGGTTGACAAGGTATTTTATGCTGCAATAGGTTTTTATTAGCCAGGCGAGGTTTTAGAAAAGGTACCGTTTTCTTTTGCTGCACTACCTAAACCTACTACATGCAGTATCTATAGTTTTACAACTATGGCAAGTTATTATAAATTATGAGTTAAGAAGTTAGACATTTGTTAGGGGGAGCAACAACCCACGAAAGTAACTCTACTATAGCTCACACATGTGTAGTGTTTTGATAAATAAAAACTTAAGCCTGAACAGATAAGTAAATGATCATGTTAATCATGCGCGGAAACATAAAACATGTTTTTACTTATTATTAAATAAACGCACATTCAATAGTTAAAATAATGCATTGTCATTTTGCATTTTTCCACAAATTGAAAGCATCTCAGACATCACTCTTCTAATATGATACGGATGTATTGAATGAATTGTACCCATTGTCTATCCTCATTTTGGTCATGTGTAAACAGGAGCAGCAAACCTATAAACTTATAAATGTTATAAGTAAAAATAAATGTTGAGTTAAATAAAAAACATCAAGAACATGGTGTCATAAAAGAAATGGAAAATAAGTTTTATAGGAAATTGATTTATGGGTATAACATATTGCGAAACATTGTAGCTAGTCTGGGTTTATACCAAACCATGCCTAATGCTGATGGTTTTCTATAGAATAAATTGCCTGATAGTTGCTTGGTTAGTGTACTGCAGATTACAAAATATGTATGCTAAATATGTATTTTTTTTTCTCATTAGGAATGCAGTTATTTATAAAGATGCTTAAGGAGCTCTTCTGACTGAGCCTTTGAAATGGTGGTAGAGTAATATTATGACAATGGACAAATAATTGTAAAATTTTACGTCCAATAAAATGATATAAATCCTATTCTATTCTTATGGGGTTCTAAGAATTCCTATGATAATATTAGAAATTAAAAGTTATCTATCACAATGTTCTTTTATTTGTAAAATACTTAATTTGAACACACTTACCTGTTTGTGTTTGATCTTGGGGGATGCTTGGTAAGCAGCTTCTAGTTTAGGATTTGTTGGTGCTTTCTTTGGTCTTGTATTTTTGATGCCGAGAGATTTTCCAAATGGCGCAAACCAGTATCTGGAAGAAAATACATGTTACAGAAGTTTTCAGGTTTTTATTGCCAACTGAAGATCAGGAAAGGATATAAAATGTGAGCCACAATAAATCTTAACCCCAAAACTTTTTGGCATGTTAATAACAAACACCAGATGAGAAACATAAGCTTATTCATCAGATGATGAATATTCAGATAATAATAGAAAATTTCTTTGATATCTAATGAAGTTGTAGAATTTATGCATAGAAAATTAACCTCTAATAATCATTTTTCATTGCTTAATTAGTATAAAAATCTTATAATTCAATTTATAAAGAACTGCTAATATAAATATTAAAGGAAAACCTCTCTTGCCAAGGTATAAAGTATACAATTATTTTGTTTAGAACTCATAGGAAAAACTACTAGGTACTTGGCTTTTACTAGCATTATGTATTTCATTAGAATCTAGTAGTTCTAGTGTAACTCTTCCAATAAAACCAAACATACATTTCCATAAAATCGCAACAACCACAACTAACATTCCAGTTCATAAACCAGGCTCCCCATTCAGTGATTCACCGTTTATCAATAGTTACGCTGTAGTGGCAGTGTTAGGAGTGAAGTGGCAATGACATACATCATTGAACATGTATGTAGGTTAACTCACTTTTCTAACACGTAGCGAAGCGCTATCAGCACCAGCGCGAGGGGGATGGGCACCAGCAGGTGGCGGTGGTCCGTGTAGACCACCACCTTGTCCGGACCCGGCGCTATATCCTCCCAAGTAGTGTTCGGCGGCAACCACACATATTCGTTCCAAAACGTATTTATCACTGTACGCAACATCGTTCACAACTAAACACTGGTACGTCTAAGGGCCACCGCGGCAAAAACTTACGACTCGGAGCCGATTTAAATAGACTTAATGGTAATCACGCCATCAACACACCCATTTTAATACGAAAAAATTTAAGACACACGAACGGCCGCTAGATTGACGACAAACCAACTTGACAAATAAAAATTCAAATTGACAAGCTACAAAAGTGTGCCACGATTTTTGATCTGTGGATGACCGTTGAATGAAATAAATGTTGAATGAGATAGTGTTGTAACTGATTATAACGTTACGATAACGTATGTTTTAATTGATAAAAAATCATCAATCTTTTTGCTTAAGTCTGATGAAAACTATGGTTGGACTAACTTTCCTTGAAATTGTTGGTAAAACCGACTAATCGCCCAGCCACAAAAATAAAGTTTAAGTTGGACTTTTCTTGAACTCTATTCATTCGTTCATTCATATTCCTAGTCAGTCTGTTCTGTGTAAATTTTATCTGTCACTTGCTGTGCCGTATAATATAACCTCAAAAAAATCTTACTTAACCTAAACAAAACTTAACAAATTAAGTTTTATTGCACGGATAAATTCCATACAAAACCCTTATAAAGAAACATTATTAAGAAAGTCTTCCACCGATTGGAATCGTCTAAAATATGTATGTAAGATTTCCAACATAAATAAAAAATAATGTTGTTTTGTCCCACTTGTGCTAATATGCTCATGGTAGAAGAAGGGCCGGAGTGTGGTATGCGCTACGCATGCAACACGTGCCCTTACATTTATAATATTACTAAAAAGGTGTCAGCTCGCACATATCCAAAATTGAAGGTTTGTTTTTTTTACTTCATCATTATTTTTATTTGCTTGCACTCTGTCTGTGCTATCAGTTATTAATTTACTGATTATTCTTTGCAGGAACTGGACTATATTATGGGAAGCGCGGCTGCATGGGAGAATGTAGATTCAACTGATGCAGTATGTCCAAAGTGCAGCCACGGCCGGGCCTACTTCATGCAGCTACAAACACGTTCAGCCGATGAACCGATGACCACATTCTACCGCTGCTGCAACCACTCCTGTGCTCACAACTGGAGGGACTAGTCTGCAAATACTGAAATGGAACTTGGAAAAAAACTATATACCCTCAGTAAACTTTTGGTTAGATATAAAACGGTGCCAGCTAAGATGAAGGTTGATAAAATGGCACCTATAATACAGTGTTACGATGAGCTTGCTCATGTAAAAGCAGCAGAGTACCTCGGTAGTGGGCGAGTGATTGCTGTCCCCACGGATACTATCTACGGCCTGGCGTGCAGTGCCAACTGCCCCACGGCCATACAAAGACTGTACAGTATCAAAGGCAGAGATTCAGCCAAGCCTGTAGCTATTTGTGTCACATCTGTACAAGACCTAAGAAAGTGGGGTGAGGCTTCTCATTTGTCTGATGAGTTGCTGCACAGCCTGCTCCCTGGCCCTGTCACCCTGGTGCTGGAGAGGACTAAGCATCTTGATAACCCATTCCTAAACCCAGTTTCAACCAAGATTGGAATCAGGATACCTAACCACAACTTCATGAATCAAGTGACCAAGTTATTTGATGGCCCAGTTGCCCTGACTAGTGCCAATTTCAGTAATGAGCCTTCAACATTGTCAATAAAGGAATTTAAACATTTGTATGGACATTTAGGGGCAGTGTTTGATGGGGGACTTTTGAGCCAGGGTTTGGAACAGAACCGGACCGGCTCCACAGTGGTTGACTTGGCTCTAGCAGGTCAATACAATATTATAAGAAGGGGTATTTCTTATAACAGCATTGTTGGTATCTTAGATAGACATGGACTTAAAAGTGCTAGTAGTTAAGTAAGCTTCCTGCGTATTTATACATTATTATGTTTACTGTGATAAATAAAACATAATCTAAAATATTGAACAGTGTTTATTGCTCACAAATCTGTTTGTAAAAGCTTTTTACTTAAATCATTTTAGCTTCCTTCCTACTTAATTCTAGTTGGACAAAACAAAAACATAAGAACAAAGTAAAATAAAATGAGATGGATATGGAAAGTAACAATGCAATCCACCAAAATTTACCAATCATAAGACTAGACAGAGATCCAAAATGAAGGTTAAAAGAGATATAAATTAATGGTTACAAAGATGCCTGGTAATTAAATTGTACCAAATAGTGGCCTGCAAGATACCTAACATGTATGTAATTGTGTGTGAGTTTAAGTATGATTTGGCCAAGATGATCCATATATTAAAAATCTTTTAAATAAATTAAATTTAGTCTATTTGAGCTTCACAAAACTGTATGTAGGTATATTTTCATACTGATATCACTTGTTTCATCCAAGATGATTAAATCACCCTTTATGCAATATCCCTTTAAGATTTTGAAATTGGTGGCCACTTCACAACCTAGAATTTTCATGCATTTTATGGATCAATCATATTACATTAAAGATGCAAGGTTTAACATGGATAGGTACTACCTATATCATAATCAGTAACAACACATCTACCAAATCAATTCACCTACCACTATTTTTACAAGCTTAAATACTTAACAAATTTAAATTAGGCACTAAATATGCTAGAAAATTTACTATATTGCATGGGCAACAGGTTTTCTGTTAGCTGGCAAGTGGCTCTGTAAGTTCTGCCATCGGTCGGGCGGCCACACGATGGCCACAGCTTTCGCATTGATCAAGCCTAAAGATATAGGACCAAAGGTGTTGCTGTCCAGAGTATGGCCTGTATGGTCGCCTTCCACCCAACAATGGCCTTCAGGGACCTTCACAAACTGGTTCTTGTATCCCAGAGTGTTGACGACGTCCCCTTGTAGAGCTACGACACGTTTGATTATCTTCTGATTAGGGTCTTTAGGGGAAACTAATGATATGATGTCACCACGACGCACGGAGAAGTCTCTGACGGCCCATCGCGACAGGAACACGTAGTCGGTGTTCGTGGACTCCGGGTTCAGCACCGGCTGCATTGATATGCCCTCGACTCTGGCTACATAACCTACGGTGTCGACTAAGGTTATGCCAACTGGTAAGCCGATAACCACGGACTTGAAAAGGTTTTTTAGCCACATTAATGTGCCTGTGCCCACTCCACCCGCAAACGTACTGGTTACAGATTCGTCACAACATTTATTTCTTGAAATAACTGCTTTTTAGCGTAAATAAGCACTGGAATTCTGAAAAAAATCTAGATTTCGTATGACAGTTCAAGTTCAACTTGACACTTGTTTGACATTGACATACAAACACAGATAAACTAATAAATAACAATGCTACCAACTTAACCTCACTAACCTAATTATTATTATTCCGAGGCCAGTTGCTTAAGACCTTGACCTTTTTTAGCATAGCTTCCAGCGAAAAGCAAGATTCTTTTGGACTAAAAACTACAATCTTCTTCTTAATTCAGTTTTATTTCAAGTTTTTTTTTTTAGCAATGTGGTCATGCTTTATGTGTTTTTCATTCACAGTAAATTTTACTCTGTGAACTGAATGAGCGACCATAGAGAATCGTTCTTCAAAAATACTCTTCAAAAAAGTGTTGATGCTTTCTACAGTGAATTACAACCAAACAGAAATTTTGGTCATTTTAATTGTGTTTAAAAAGAGTAATATCACATAAATTGAGTTTAATATGGATTTCAATTGGACAAAGTGCTTCTAAAAATCATAACAAACTACACATGGAAGCGATCCGTGGTCAAGAAAAACTTACATTCTGCATAATCAGCTGTCAGTGAAAGATCATCTGTCCCTGTAAATATAAAAGCTAAAACAATCACAACACGTTTTAATTGTACAAGAGGAAATAATGAGGTAAACAAGGTCACTAAAATGTAACCCGCCGAGGCTGCCAAAGCGTACCCATCCGAAGGCAGTTATGGGATAATAACCTCACAGACGGGACTGCGAGATCGCCATGGCTGGTCTGCCGTGAGGTCGCCACGAGTTTGAGGACAACAGCTCCGGGAGCGCCCGCACCATGGCCGCCGACTTCCCGTACGCCGGGAAGATAGTGTCGCCAGTGAAGTGTAACGAGAAGCCGTGGGACCTGTGGGTCAGCGAGATCGGGCACTCGTCGCCGCGCGCGGACGATGAGGCGGCCGCGGTGTTCGTGTCGCCCGCCGACGTGGACGGCAAGCGGCGCGGCGCGCGCGGCAAGACGCGGCGGCGCGCCGGCCTGCACCGCCTGCCGCGCGCCGCCATGCCGCTGCACGGGCTGCTGCCGCAGGCCGACTCGCTCAACGCCGCCGTGTGCCACATGTGCGGCGCCACCGTCAAGTGCAGTGCCGTGTACAGACACTTACTCGAGTCCCACTCCGCCACCGAGCCCATCAGGCCCCCTCCCCCACCCGCGCCCACAGTCAAGCTCAAACCCACACACAGTCGGAGCAGACACAAAAAGGAAATCGCTCCCCCACCTCCCCCTGTAGATATTCTCCCAGTGAAAATGGAGACTTCCCCTATACACACTGCCACTGCCCCACTCTCGAGGGTAGTGATGCCTCAACCTGAACTACAGTACCTGGACGAGGGCAGCACGAGCTCCGGCGCGGCCGGTGAGCTGCAGGTGTGCGTGGCCAGTGGGGAGCTGCCTGTGGTCAGCATACAGGACACTGACGACCTGCCCCTCGGAGAAAACATCACAGATGACATCTTTGCCATCATGAATTCAGAAGGAATACAGACTGCAGACGACATCACCAACTCCGCCGAGTGGAAGAACATCATTAGAGATATAGGAAATATGCAAGATATAAACTTTTCACAACCCACTGACCCAGTGCAGTCACAGGAACTGTACACCCCCGTAGACACCACCGGGCTGTCTGCTTACGCGATAGCCGACACAGACTTATCTAGTTTACAATTTGCACCCAACACATCACCCATGCTATCGACTGTGATAGACACAAACGTACTGACTGCTCAAGCTTTAAAACCGGCGGCGCCGGCCGCGACGCCGAGCAAGACGCCGGCGCGCGCCAAAACCAGCAAGTCCAAGTTCTCGACGCGCGAGTACTCGCCCAACAAGCACTGCGGCGTGGCGGGCGCGGACGGACGGCCCTGCACGCGCTCGCTCACGTGCAAGGCGCACGCGCTGTCGCTGCGCCGCCTCGTGGAGGGCCGCGCCAAGCCCTTCGACACGCTGCTGGCGGAGCACCGCGCGGCGCGGGACGCCCCCCCCGCGCCCCTGCTGGTCCCCGCGCCGCTGGACCTGGGCGCCTTCACCGCGCTCACCGCCGAGCAGCAGGTCAACGACATCTACGCGTCGCTGCTGAGCGTGGAGGCGAGCGCGGGCGCGCTGCCCGACGCCGCGCTGTCCTCGCTGCTGGGCGCGCCGCTGCCGCCGGACCTGCTGCTGCCGGACGACGCCGAGCCGCCGCCGCTGCCTGAGCCCGCGCCCGTGCTGCCTCCCGCCCCCGCCCCTGCCCCCGCCCCCGCGCCCGCCCCGGCGCCCGCACCGCTCGTGCCCGCCGACGTGTGCTGGTACGCCACGAGCCCGCGCCCGCTCGCGCTGTGCACGTTCAACACGGCGCACGCGGGCGGCGCCATCACGCTCGGCAAGCGGTTCGCGACGGTGCGCAGCAACATCAAGTCGTCGCTGTCGCGCTCGCAGTGCAAGGCGGCCGGCGGCGCCTCCAACAACTTCTACTTCGGGCAGAGCGCGCTGTCGCTGTCCAAGACGGTGCACATGAACAGCGCCAGCAAGGCGAGCAAGCCGGAGGTGCGGCGGCTGGTGGTGGCGTGCGGCCGGGGCTCGCTCAACGGCCACGTGCGGCGCCTCAAGCCCGCCAAGCGCCCCGCGCTCGACCTCGGCTTCGCGCTAGACCCCATGCTGGCCGACGAGAAGTGCTAGCCGCCCCGCGCCGCCACCACCGGTTGTGTAGTCATCTAATTGTATATTTATTTTTGTGTAAATGAAATCGGACTCGTTATGTAAATTAATCACGAATTTTCTCGTTTAACGTTACGATAATGTTAAATATCATTTTGTTTCGTCGACGCGAAGTGATGTTGTTTGTATTATTTTGTAAATTATTTATAAGAATTTTTTAATGATTCTTCGCCGCGGCCCGCCCGCGGTGGGCGACAATGAACATTGAAATAGATTTTACAGAATGGTTGTATTTTTTCGAAATGACATATTACTCATCGTTGCTACCGAATACTGATAATGGCCTAGGATTAATAATGGTTAATGTGATGAAAATTTCCATGTAAAAATATAAATACTATTAAAGTAAGTCTATCCGTAAATAGTAAATCGCCTCCTTTTGAAAATAAAGGCAAATACCTCAATAACTAAACTTTTGTTTCTTAAATAGATCCCTACTCATTTAGGAAGTTTTCTCTGTTTCAAGAGTTTGTGAAATATATTTGCAAATGTCCATATTTCAAATGGTTTCAGGCACTGTTAAGGCGAATAATGATTAGTTTGCTGGCGACGTGACGCACACGCTAACATGTCAAGATATAGATCCTGCAAAGAGATACCGATTACTACCGACAGATGGCATAGTAGCAAGCAAACAATATGGAAGTCCTACACCTCGGTATTAAATAATTATAGCTGGCTGCATTAAGTATTAAATCTCGACATGTAGATAGTGATAGTTGGCCCTCAGGCCACATCGCCCACGCCCGGCTTGCTATACCTATACTTAAATAGGGAATCCTCGATTCCCTATTTAAGTATAGGTATAAATTTATTCAGAGTACAACTAACTTTAGGTATATTTATTCAGGGCTATCCAAATTGGTACTTATAGTACTTGTAGGTGATTCGGAAGAGGGTGCTGAACAGCTTTGGTTCTACGAGTTTTGGAAATTTGTTTACCATACTTTGAACATCTTATGGTACAGATAGCCTATCTTCTACTTCTTCGGGAAATAAGAAAAATCAGACAAGTAGGTAATTCATAAAGACTTTATTTCAATATCATCTCGTCTTAAATACAATACATAGTTTTAACATGGTTTCCTAAAACGACTAGTCTACTTCCTCTTCCCTGCTTTCACGTTGGATCTCTTGTTCTTAGACTTCACCACTCCCTTGAACTGCTGAGCGTTTGTAGCTTTAGTTCTGAAACGAAATATAAGTATTAAAAGAAGTATATGAAGATTAGGTTACCTACATTTGGAAACAACTTGTAACAAACTAATCCAATTTATTGAGTGTAAATAAAATGTTCTTGAAAAAAAAATACAACGTGGTTTGGAGCTGGATGCCATTCCTGGCTGTGATATGTAATGTATACGAATGAGTTCTTTGGAATATGTGTAATTGTCTACAATATATTTCTGGCCAATCCTTGTCCAGGCCTTTATGCGGGTGGATTAGCGTGGTATAAAGCAGCTTAGGAGGGCAGTGTAGATCTTAATGGCATATGCACAAAAAGGTCCTATTCAGAGCGACAGGTGCAGACACTAACATCTAACACCCTTACGGAAAAAAGACTAGAAGTGTTAAGCTCACCTCTTGTTAAGGTTCTTCCGGGACAGCGGCAGGTAGGCGTAGGGGTCGTGCTTGCCCTTCTTCTTCACGTCGCCCTTCGCCTTCTTGGAACGGTAGTCGGTGCCGGCCGTGGAGGCCACGGACGCGGCTGAGCCGAGCGGTCTGTGAATAGAGGGAGAGTGAGTGAGGGTAGTTTTGTTAGTAGTTGTAAGGTTTCTTATGGAGAATAAATACATCGTGAGGAAACCTGGAGAGCAGGTTCTAGGTTTACAGGATGTCGCAGAAGTGGTGGTGAGTCAAAACCTGTTCAAGGCAATGAGCCCCTGTATACTACCCTTCACGTTTTTATACTATTAATTACATCGCCGCGGCATGTGTACCTACGTGCCGTAGGACGCCCTCAGGCCCGCTGCACAGACATTCGGACAACTTTAATCAGGCAGCCAGTAAAGACGGTACTCCTGATGATGATGAGGTTGTCCAGGTCGATATGGCTCCGGCGACTGCTTGCATTGGAAGGTCTTTGGGCGCTCTAAGAGGACTGATATGATATTATTATAAGAGGTATTGTATATTGCGTTTACCTATGAATGCCCTTCCCGCCGGCCTTGTAGCTCGGGGCGGCGGCGGTGGAGGCGCGGCTGCGGCCGGAGCGCCCGCTCTTGATGCTCAGGATGTCCTCGAAGCGCCGCTTGGAGCCCGGCTTGAGGAGGGCCGAGGGGGGCGCGTTGTCTTCTTTGTCTATTGTACATAGGAAATATACGATTTAGGATGTGAGCGTAATTTTCATAGCTTTATTTATACATAGCTTGTTTATTGGTATAATTATAAAGCCTGGCTTCAGTAGGGTGAAAGGCTCTTTTTGGAGGTGATATCATTTGCAATACACAGAAGAAATAAGATTATGCAGTTTATAATAACAATGTACTTACTCCCAAAACTTTATATTTTCCTAGTCCATTTTCGTAAAATATTATAAACAGTAAATGAGGACTTGTGAATACACTCACGCTAAAGGAAAACATTGTGATGAAATCTCTATACCTAGAAAAGGCGTGATTAGGAATTGTTACATAATATTTATCTAGAACCAACCTGTATCATCTGTATCACTGTCCACGTCCCCACTGGGCCGGGGCTCGTCATCATCATCATCATCATCACCGTCGTCCGCGATGATCAGGCGTCCGTCGGCGGCGGTGCGGAACCCGCCGTCCTTCTTCTTCTGAGATTGCACTTCGAGCGCCTTCTTCTTGTGTTGCGGGTTCGTTGCTGGGGGGAGAGGGAGTGTGTTAGTTGGTTTGTTTATTGTGAATGGATTTGTGTTGGTATTACCAACCTCATAAATGATGTGTAAAACTTTATTGGTGAACAGAATCATGAGAATTAAGTCTTTATGGAATTTAGTCAAGATAAATACCAAGAACACCCAAAAAATAATAAAAGGAAAATATTTCAATGTATTCCTTCGTTAAAATGCGAACGTAACGTTATATTTTCCATCGTCGCCGCCATACGTTTTTCGAACGTTTGGGCGACCGTTCCTGTGGGAATGCTCTACGCAACGCACCAATGGAACCTCACTTAAAGGCAATATGTCTATTGTCTAACCTGTAATCTTCCTACTAGCCGACACGTCAGCCAAGTCCACAATATTCTCCGGGTCGTCCTGGATCCAGGCCTGGGTCTTGCCCTTCTTCTTGGGCCGCGGCTCCTCGTCTTCCATATAGTCGAGGTCGGAGTCGCTGTCTGCGAGGATGTCCTCGAGGGTCTTGCTGCCGCGGATAGGTGTGTCGGGCTCGGCGTCTGATTGTTGTTCTCTGCGGAATAACGGATATTGTAGTAATCAAGTCTTTTATTTTGAAAATATGTGCTTTGCGTAGCTTTTGTCACCATGGTAAAGGCCAGTCAGTCATTTAAGACGTGACAAAAATTTGTATCGCGCTCACTCACTCAAGGGCGAGGGCGACGGAGCACTTTTATCACATCTTAATCTTAGTCCCGTGCTAGCCCTTCTGGATTCGCAGGACGTATATAAAGCACAGTTGATACGTCACTCTGGGAGGCTCCTTTTATGTACCCCGGAATACTTCTTTTACTTCATCACTAGACATAATGATTCTACAACTCACTTCTGTCCCTCCTTCTGCCGTTTCTTCCTGTTCTCCATCTTCCTGATGTTCCGGAGCCTCTTCAGCATCACCTCGTCTGTGGCCGGGATCAGCTTCTCCACCGTGTCCGCGCCGTACTTGCGGATCATCCTGTATAGTGGTGAGTTGTTAGCAAAAGAGACAACTATAATATTATTATGACCAAGCTAGAAGTTGACTCTACAGTAAAATATAATAAATGTTAATTTTTTATTACATGGAAAATGCAGATGGCTTTAAAAGTATGTTACTGAGATAAAAAAATAACAAATATGAAATAATAAATGTGTGTGGCTGGGATAAAACAATATTTCACCATAATAAAGCTACATTCTCTCAAAGTGCTAATTTTCAGTTTCTTCAGTGAGGTGTTGTAAAAGCCAGTTCAAATGAGCTTTGTGTTCAGTATAAATAAATGATATGTTATTGCTTTTCCGCGCTTCCGAGGGTTTCCTGATGGAATTCCCTGTAATTCCTGAAACTGAAAATTAGATTTTTTATTTGCACTTATGGTGTTATTAATATTGTGCGGATTTCATTACGCATGTGGGATTGCACGCTATTTTCCACGGTATTAAGAACACCCTAACAATGCAGCTACAAATCAATCCTCAACTTCCCCACAATACCTGGACAGGAAGTATCCGATCTCCATGCGCGCGTGTCGCTTGCAGTCGTCCGTCATGCCGGACAGGGAGCGGAAGATGAGCGGCAGGCTGCCCGCCAGCACCTCCGTGGGGAGGACTTTGGTGTATACCTGGGGGGAGAGATACGGTTATGGATAATGATGGGCATTGATGACCAGTAAATGCGGTGCAAGGAGCCGTAAGTGACTGATTGGCCAATCCTTTTACTATTTTTGGAATGGAAGAGAGATCCTTGGAATGGTTCTCGAGTAACGCATCACCTGTACCTCATATAGGGTGTTAAAAAAGAGTATAGTAAGCAGAAAAGGGGTGGGTCGAAGGGAAATTCCAGACAACTTTTGAGCTTCTGTAAAAAAAAAATGTTTTGTCATAGAAATATCGTTGTTGTTATATTTAGCAATTTCGTATACTTCATCAATCGAGGAGGCGCCGCCAGCCTTTTGGGTACCATTCCAGTGATCATTCCGAAATGAGTCATATGTATTTTCTATTTACTACGTTAGGTATTCTAAATTCCTTTTTTCGCACATACCTTTAAGAAACGCATCCCAGACCCAAACTGAACAAATTGTATCCAACGTAGATTTTCATTTATTCACTCAATATTTCGTTAATTCAATCATTCACTCCATATTGCATTCGTTCAATTCATGCACTTCTCGACTTACCTTCAAGAAACTCATCCCAGATTTGACTGAATCCCTATTATTAGTTGTAATCTTCTCAGCAACAGTCTCCAGCAAGCCCTGCACGCGGGGCAGCCCCATCTGCTCTGAGAAGGTGTATAGGGCTGACGCGAGTGCCTTCAGCGTTGCTTAGTGAAGAATACCTAGCTTCATTAACTATAGCTTATGACACTATACCTTCAGCTAGCTTTGTTGAAGTAGACTTAACCTACCTAACCTAATTAACCAACAATGTAGCATTGGCATTCATTCAATCAATCTTTCGTTCGTTCTGTCTACATTCATTCAATCACTTAGTATTTCATTCGTTCACATCGTAACCACTTACCGAATCAACCACATACCTTCAAGAAACTCATCCCAGAGTTAGCTAGCTTTGTTGAAGTAGACTTCTAATTAATCAAAAATGTTCAATTCACTCAATATTTCGTTCATTCAATCATTCACTCCATCGTTCAATAACGCACATATCGACTCACCTTCAAGAAACTCATCCCAGAGTTGACCAAATCCCTATTATTGGTGGTGATCTTCTCCGCCACAGTCTCCAACAACCCCTGAACTCTAGGCAGCCCCATCTGCTCTGAGAAGGTGTATAGGGCTGACGCGAGTGCCTTGAGGGTGGCGGCGGCGATGCGGGGGAGCGGGGCGTCGAGCCCTGAGAGGAGCATTGTGACGAATGCGTCCATTCCTGTTGATGGGTTGTGGGTTAGTTGTATATAAGGGACACTCCCTAATAGGGGAAAAGTTACATTAGGGATCTTATCTTTTTATACATATTCGCTGTTATAAATCTAAGAGAAGCTGTAAAGTATGCCGATATTTGGAAGGATTTACGATATATTTTGATTGGAAACCGCGGACAGGCAAACATAGCGTTTTACGCCCCAGCGTCCAATCTGAATTTGTGGCGCTCGTACGTTTGTTTGTATGTGTCTTATGGACTTGGTCTAAAATAAAATTATATTTTTAACAGTGGTAGCTTATTTTGCCCAGTGATAATGATGAAATAAAGTCATAACTTACCACCTTCCTGATCCTTCAACACATTCCCTATAGTGTTTATAAGGTTGTATGCACACTGGCGACACTTGGAGTTGATGTCGCGCGTGCAGACGATGCATTCTGCGATAGCGCTCTTGAGTAGCTTGCTCTCAGCGTTCAGGGTGGGTGTGCGGTTGATTAGCAACTCTATGCACCTGGGGATGAGGTCGGATTTTGAATACACATTTTGGTCAGAAAAAAAACAATGGAAGGTGATCGGGAATGTGATGAAGGTAGATAGAAGAAAGTAAATAATGCAATAGTATTATTGAGGAATCGTTTAGGAAAACTTCTGATAAACAGTTCTGAAGATTTTCTTCCTTATTCATTTAAAAGTCCCTCTCTGCCAAAGAACAAATTGATAAAAACAGATTAGTTTTTTAAAATAAAGGCGTTAGAATGTAAACTGGAAAAATAAAGAATATTTACCTCAGACGAGCAGCTTTACTGCTATCAGCGACCTTATTCAAGCTGGAAACCAACAGCTTCTTAATCTTCTTGTGATTCTCCGTCAAAAACTGCTTACAACTCTCCTTGTCACTCTTAAATATCTCTTCCAGAATCCTGTACGCTTTCTTATGCTCCATTTCAAGAAGCCTCGCCTTTTCCTTGAATTTCATCTGCGTTTTTTGGACATCTTCCTCATCTATCTTCTCTGTCTGTTCTGCTTTTTCCTTCTTCGTCTTCTTAAACTTTTTAGGGTCTTCTAAAACTGTAGCGCATAGGGGAAAGACCCATTTGTCGAATAAGTCTGTGATTTGCTCGCAAGACTGGTATAGGACTAGTAGTCGTAGGACGTCTAAGATGGATTCTCGTTGCGCGTGGTTGTCGGTAGATGTCTCTAGTTGTTGGAGGGAGTTTCTGAATAACTCCTCTCGGAGGCTTTGGTCGCTGATTATTAGGTATACCTGTGGGTTGAAATATGAATGAAGAGAGATACCACAAACCGCCAAGGTGACCTATTAAAATTACTTTTCCTCTAAGGGACCACACTGCATTAAACTGAAGGTCTAAAAGAGGTTTTTATAGTTAGCAAAAATAAGTTTTCTCGCATGCAAAGTGGTGTCTCTAGCGGCAACTACTAACAACTCATCATCATCATCATCATCTCATCCATCCACGTCCACTGCTGACAGCCACCAGAGACCACACGAGAGTAGCTCGCAGTCACATTGACCGAACACGGTCTTGAGAATATCTCCTAATGGTTTCCCATATTTCTCGGAGGCGGCCCCAATATAGTCCTTTTATACTATATATTTTAAGTCCCATACCTGAATAGTCTCCAACGCAGCTAACCTCTGCCCCTCCGCCGAGCTGCCCTTAGCCGGCGACATGTAGATATTCAGCAGTATCGGCAGGTAGTTCTTGGCGAACCGCGCTAACTCTGCCACGTCCTCCTGCCCCTCCTTGTCTATGGCGGCGGAGACCAGCTTCCGGAGGCCTTGCATCACGGATAACCTAAACTCTGGGTTGTCCTGGAAAAGAATTGTTTAGTCTTGTTTTAGAGTGTATTATTGGAGTAATGATGGTAGTGGTGCTTTACAAAGAGACTCAATAAGTTACATAATGGCTTAGGCCACTTACGACCTAGCCAAATTTGCATGAATGGCGGTCGATTTTAGTCGTGTAGCTTTAGATAGCCGTGTAAATTCTTGGCATTTCTATAATGTACGATATTTTCAATGCAATACGGCAATCTGTCTTTAAAATTCCTTTGGTCCGTTTTCATATTTGTTGTAATTTCCATTCAATTCTCATAACTAACATTAGAAAAATAGTGACGTGCCTATCATCGCCAAATACAAATACAACAATTGCTAAAAATACTGTAAAATAATAATAAATACATAATTCAACACTAACCTTCAACACATTACCCAAAACCCGCGCCATCGCTTTAAAATTATCCTTTATATCTTGCGGATTATTGCAAAAACTCGGCAGTAAGGCCCAAAACTGATTACACAATAACTCGTACGTATGAGAGCCCGGCATATCATTCTCTTGTGCCAGTTCACGGGATTTTTTCCTGCAAAACGTAGCCAGCTCCAAAATCTCTGTGGCGAAGAATTTGAGGTTAGCATTTGTGATTTTTTCCTTCATAACTGGTAATAACCAGCTTCGTTCTAAGTTGATGGCGTCTGGGTCGCTTCGTATCGGTATTGCGGTGAAGACGAACTCTGGGCCCATGGATTTGATAGCGCATCCCGTGGCGTATTCAACTTCTTTATTGTTGTGGAAGTTGTGGCTCTCGCGGCGTTCGTTCAGCTTCTTGAGGAGGGGGCCGAGGATGTATGCCACCTTTTCGTTGCCGATCTGTTGGGAGAATAAATTATTACTTTTTATAGATAGATTAGAAGTAAGGTGATGATGGTAAAGATATTTCTTCATCTAGCAAGTGCCTGGGCAGTCAGTGAGGGATTCGGACAGTGTCGCTCGGTCTTGTTGCGTACCAAGGTGTCGATCGGCCTTGCTTCATTACCCTCCACCTCCAAGAGAACCTTACAAGGGTGCTTTTCCTCCTGAGACATTCTGTGCTACGTTGCGTTATTATTGAAGCGTTTATGAAATCGACCAATCATATTGTTAGTGGTCCACATAGCACAGTCATAATGTCCCCTTCACTGCTGGGACACGGCTCTCTTTCCAATGATTGAAGGGTTTAGCATATAGGCCTAGCATAGCACCTATAGCACGGATTTCTTTCCCACCATCGCATCATAGCTCCATAACACATCCCTGATGGAAAGGTGCCCTAATTACCTTCTTTTCAGTTATCAGGTAAAGAAATAAAAAGTTTACTCACCTCAAAACAAACAGCAATAGTCAACACAACATGTTTCACAGCCTGGTTGAAGGGGTTATCCAGCCCTGTCCCCACAGTCTTGAACACCGTCTCGATGTGTTGTTTGTGCTTGCTGAAGACGACCGGGTCTGCCAGGGCCGGCTTCACGCAGTCTAGGAGAACCGCCTGTAGAGGTTATATAGGATGTTAAAAAGATTACTTAGTTGTAAGTTGACACAGGAACGATTTTTTGATAAAATCATGAATTACGAGCCGAGTCTACTTTCTTTCGGATTTAAATGCTTACCACTTACCACGGTTCACAGAAAATATTTTATGATAATTAGGTAGGCAACATGTATAGGATAATTTATAACGAACAAATATTAAAGTGTCCTGTCAAACAATATTGCAACCTTAGCCATTGGTTTATAGAAAATAGAGACTACTAGCTGTCCCCGCGCGCTTCGCTTCGCCTTAAAAAGTTTTCCCGTGGGAATTCCGGCATAAAAAGTAGCCTATGTTCTTTCCCAGGGTCTAAACCGTATGTATACCAAATTTCATTCAAATCCGTTCAGTAGTTTTGGCGTGAAAGAGTAACAGACAGACAGACATACAGACAGACAGACAGACAGACAGACACAGTTACTTTCGCATTTATAATATTAGTTAGGATAGTGACCAAAACATACAAAAATTTGCTAGGTATCTGTCTCAACTAAGTTTTAGCCATGTGTATTCATGTCAAGATGCAAATGAGGCATTTGATAATTTCCACAGTACATTCAAACTGTTTTATGATCTTTGCTTTCCTGTTATTAAAGTAAGAGTTACATCATCTAAAAAACCTAAATGGATTTCTAATGGAATAAAAATATGTTCTAAACGAAAAAGAGAATTGCTGTGGAAGTATAGACTATCACCTAATCAAGAAAACAAAATTACATTTCAGAATTATTCCAAACGATTTAGGAAAATAGTCAAACTCACTCAAAGATCGCAGAATGACTATTATATAAAAAATTCAAGCAACAAATGTAAAGCAACCTGGAATATTATTAATGGAAACAAATATCAACAACCTATAGAGGACATAAAACAAATCAAAGTTGACAAAAGAATTATTGATGATCCTCAAGAAATTGCCAATTCCTTTAATGACTTTTATATAGATCAAATTAAGCCTTTAGCTGGTCCCAGTATTTTTAATAATACAAAAACATCCTCTAGTGTCCATTCAATTTTTATGGGCCCTACTACAGCTGATGACATTGTTAAAATTATTAAAAATCTTAAAAATAAGTCTAGTACTGGTTTTGATGACATTTGTACTAAGGTTGTTCAATTCGTTTCTGAAATAATATCACCGATTCTAAGCTACATCATGAACCTATGCATAGAGCAAGGTTCATTCCCTAATCGTTTGAAAACATCAATTATTAAGCCAATGTTCAAGAATACTGATAAAGAGAATATGGCCTACTATAGGCCAATAGCGCTTATTCCAATATTTTCAAAAATATTTGAAAAAGTAATCTATAATTGCCTCTACTGTTATTTTGAAAAATATAATATATTCGCAGCGGAACAAAAGGGATTTCGAAAGAACAAAAATATAAATCTAGCTTTGTTTGATTTTTTGTCTGACGTAGTAACTTCATTGGACAAAAAAATATTAACAGTAGCTCTATATATGGATATGACGAAGGCCTTTGATCATGTTAAACATTCAGTCTTAATACAGAAATTGCAAGACTACGGAGTTAGAGGCAATGTGTTAAACCTCATCAAATCATACCTTAGTGACAGGAAACAACGAACTGCAGTAACAAGGCTCAGTGCAGAAAATAGAATTATAAAAAAATATGTTTCTATGGATAGGTCTGTTCAATACGGTGTACCACAGGGGAGTGTTTTAGGCCCTCTACTATTTTTAATTTACATAAATGACCTACCTAGAAAAACAAAAAACACTATGGTATTATTTGCCGACGACAGTACAATACTATTTAAAAACAATAATATAAATGCTTTAGAATCTGACATTACAAATACACTATCAGATGTGATTGAATGGCTCACCTCAAATAATCTACTAATAAATATTGACAAATCAAATATAATGACATTTAAAAATAATTACAACCCTAAATCAGAATTAGATAATCTTGACATAAAATACAATAATAAAAATATAAATTTAGTTGAATCCACAAAATTTCTAGGTTTGTACATAGACTCACATTTGACATGGAAGAACCACGTAGAAAGGGTTTGCTCTAAAGTTAAATCATTCGCCTACGCTTTACATATGCTTGCAAAAGTGGTCAATCAAAAAGCAGTATTAGCTGCATATTATGCGTATGTGGTCTCTACTCTGAGATATGGTCTTATCTTCTGGGGTGATTCTACAGATAAACATATCGCCTTTAAGGCACAAAAAAGATGCATTAGATCAATCTGTAAATTAAAACCAACAGACACATGCAAAACGCACTTCATACAACTGAAAGTATTAACGTTGCCTTCATTATATATTTTAGAAATAGCACTCTTTGTGAAAGGAAATAGCGATCGTTTTGGAAAATTCAAAAGTAAAAGGTGTGGAAATAAAATCAGCGCTGCCAGCTGCTCAACAGCTCTTTTTAAAAAGAGTGTTTTTGGTATGGCCCCTATAATCTACAATCATTTGCCGAGTTGTATAAGAGAAATCAATGTACTCAATTTGTTCAAAAAATGCTTAGCATTTCTTATTAGAAAAGCCTATTACAGCCTAGAAGAATTTCTTCAAGACCATGTGTAATAGTCACGTTCCTTGTAGCTGTGTCAAAAGTTTATATGTATAAATATTTAATTAGGTATATCTTTGACATGCATGCATTCATTGAATTTATCACTGTTTCTTAATTTTAATTTAATTTTTTATTTATGTTTTAATTTTAATCTAATTTATTTTTAATTTTAAAACTTTGCAAACCCTCTTGGGTGGAGTATAGTTAAGCGACTTTCCTTTATTTATCATTGACGGTCGAATGGCGTAGTGGTTAGTGGCCCTGACTGCTATGCCGAAGGTCCCGGGTTCGATTCCCGGCTGGGGCAAATATTTGTTTAAAGACAGATATTTGTACTCGGGTCTTGGGTGTTGATATTTATATTTAGTATCTATCTATCTATGTATTTGTGTAGATATATCAGCTGTCCGACACCCATAACACAGGTTCTGCCTAGCTTGGGGTCGGATGGCCATGTGTGAGATGTCCCCTCATATTTATTATTTATTATTTATTATTTTATTATTATCATACACCAAACCAATGTACCTATATTCAGCAAAATAAATGATTTGATTTGATTTGATTTAACATACTTAATAATGTAATGTAATGTTGTATACATGTTATGTTAGCTTATGAAATATGTATAAAGAGGGACAAGCATGATGTACCGACCAATAGCTTAGTGTAGAACCTACCCAGTCTCCACAATGTAGATTGGTTCTAAAAATCGAAATTACCGGTGGGCGTGAAACGTGGCAGTTTGGGAACAACGCTTTCAAACGCAAGTTTTGATTTTGTTTCAATTGGGGGCGCTAGTTGTCCTGGTTTTGAACCTTAAATTTAATTTATTATCCAACATTCTACCTCAAAGAGAATAAATGTCTATCTTCGGCACATACCTTCAAGGCGTTGGTGGAAGCGGAGTTGATGTCGGCGACGTCGGCCTGCCACAGCTCCGACACGCAGATGCTCACGAACGTGGGCAGGTTCGGGAGGCACAGGTTCAGGTCCAGGCTGGGAACAAAGATATAAATTAAATGTATGCTCTGAGAGTAGATAGATAACCCCATAGTTAGTTACACGAGCCGTCTCAAATAAGTGAGCCGGTTTCACCCCTTGGGCTTGGCTAATAGATGTCGATGCGGGTCAACAGAACTTTGTATAGAACCGTTTATTACGTATATTGAGCTTTGAGCTTTATGTATATTTAGCCTGGAGCTTAAAAGACCATACCGCGATCGAGGAAACTGTGTACAGACAGAGCCATCTAGTGGTTTCTTTGTGACTTACCCAGCTAAACAGCAATAAGCTTGTTGAACGGTAGCAGCCCAGGCCAGCACCTGCGCGGCGTCGTCGGCCGGCGGCCGCGCGGCCAGGAGAGCCCGGGTTAATAAGGCTTAGTATGCAGTATTTACGCTTATACTTATAGTAATAAAGCACCATTTCCGCCCAAAAAAGATGCAATACGCACCACACGTTCATACATCGGCAGTCAAACCACACATCTAGTGGTTCGTTTATGACTTACCCAGCTAAACAACAATAAGCTTGCTGCACGGTAGCAGCCCAGGCCAGCACCTGCGCGGCGTCATCAGCCGGGGGCCGCGCGGCCAGGAGAGCACGGGTTAATTAGACTTTCTACGGGCATGTGTGTGTGTGTGTGTGTGATCTTAGGCTCTCTGCAACCTTGAGCGTTAGCCTCACCTGCAAACTACGCGACATCTTGCGGTGTTAGTAAATACTTCAAACCAGTAGTCAAACCATACAGAGTTCTAGAAAACTGCATACAGAGCCATCTAGTGAGATTTATCTATGTAATCTTACCCAGCCAAGCAACAATACGCTTGTTGCACAGTTGCGGCCCAGGCCAGCACCTGCGCGGCATCATCAGCCGGGGGCCGCGCGGCCAGGAGCGCCCGGGTCATCAGAACTTATAGCTTCTTAGCTTACTTACATAACAATGTAATGTAAGTAGGCTCAAACCATACCTCGATCTAGAAAACTTTGTACAGCGCCACCTAGTGAGATGTTTTTAAAAATTTTGATCTTACCCAGCTAAACAACAGTAAGCTTGCTGCACAGTGGCTGCCCAGGCCAACACCTGCGCCGCGTCATCAGCCGGGGGCCGCGCGGCCAGGAGCGCCCGGGTCAGCTGCACGGCCGCGCTGGCGCAGAGGTTGGAGCTTTCTTTGGGAGCTGGGGAGAGGGAGAAAGCATGATTTATTTATAATATGTATTCGTTGCGCCTCTATGTTAGGTTAGTTAATGTCACCATAGGCGCCAAAGGTTAGTTAATATCGTCGGATTCTTTATTTTGGCACGCTGATTTCTTATTTCGGAAGTATTTAATCTCTGAGGTGCGCCGATTCACGTGAAATACCTATGGGTATCTAAGGGACCTCTCAAGGCCAAGAGAAATACTTAGTGTTTCAACTTCATAGAATTTCATCAAAATAGCTCCAGCTGTTTTCCAAAGAGTAACAAACATGTACAGTTCCCCAAAATTGATAATGCACATAGAAATCTTCGTCATTGTTCGGCAACGGTCGTATTCCCGAGCGTTAGAAAACTATTATGTATTTAGAGTGGTTAAGTGCATTTTCTTCATGAAATTTTAGTAGAATTATGTAATTGGTGCTAAAAGAGAATTGATTTATCAGTAACGAAATTTGATTCGATAATTCGGTATGTTAAGTAATTTTATCGTGATTGTTTTTATAATTTTAAATTGAAGTATGTTTGAATTTGAGACACTAATTTGAATATTTTTTATTTTACTGCTCTCGTTAATTTAATAAAAAATAATTAAAGATCGGCTCTTTGACGATTTGATGACGTCATTCGCTACCATGCAGCCGCTGACGTCATCAAGATCGTAACTCTGTGAATATTTACACTTTAGATTGACAGAAGTGACATTTAACAATTTAAAATTTTTATTCTCTTTGGTTGAAACTTTAACCTTGCGCAGCGTCTTGAAGGACAAATTATATTTTAATTTTTGATAAAATAATCGGAATCCTTGAATATTTTAAATTTTTAAGAATGAGACACTTATTAAGGAGATAATATCTCGAAACGGTTTTGGAATTAGCATCAAAAATTTTTACTTAACATACCGAATTCATAATATTAAAATTTACTTCGAAAATGTTACAGTAGGAACTTTTCAAGTGTCTTACTGAAGCTGATGTAAAGATGGATGAAAGAAGGTTTGAATAACACAAGGTTTATATTATAAGGAGAAATGGATTTCAAACACAGGTTTATATAAATTTTAATTGAAATCTCAGTTCAAAAGTATTTACAGCGCTGATCATTCACAATAATATTACAATTACAAACTTGGTCTTTTGGGTGTGGCTTTATCGGCAAAGTGAAGTCTATCAATGTGACGCATATTTTATTCTTAAATGTGCCTCATAATATAGCATCGTCAAAAATAATTAAAGTTGAAATTAAATTCACATTTGAAAAAAATAACAAGAACGATGTGTAATTGCAGCTCTTTATAATTCCACAAAAGTAATATTGATCTTGACCTTGAGACCCTTGACTGATCGGTGACAGCCACCGACCGCCCAAATTGTTTTCGATTATGTGTCACATGATATTGACTACTATTTCTTTCGAACAAGGATCAAAACGCAAGTGCTTTGTTTAAGGCACTGATTCGGGTGTTTCCGGGAATACGACAGTTTGCGAAGATTTGCATGCGCATTATTAATATGGGAGAACTGTAACTCTATAACTTTCATGTTTATAATAAACACACACACATAATATTAGTAGGATAAATAAAACCACAGGTTATTTACCTGATAGCAGAGCGTGTAAAGTGTGCAGACAGCACGTCTTCACGTACACGTTGTTGTGGGTCATCAGCGACAGGATCGCCTCGCAGTGCGACTGTGGACAAATTACATTTTCTTAAGCACATGCTGGGTAGGGATCCTTTATCCGTAAACTTTTGACTGTAGAAGAGTTGTCTATGTCGGTAGTGACGGATTAATTATTTCTATCGACCGCACTAAGGATAGCGGGTCGCGGCGCAAAAGTATCTTGTAGCTCGTATGTTTTAGAAAAGAAAGAAATATTTATTTAATACACCGACAACAAAAACAGAAAATGATACAAAACAACAACAAAATACCCAAATTATGCACTAAAAAAGTTAAAAGGCAAAGAAAAAATTAACAAAGGTTGCTGTCTACCTAGAGCGTCAAAAAGGCACCAGCTCAGCATATGCTGTGGAACATAAGGCCACAACGCTGGTTTTCAGCTGGCCCAATGACAATGCGGCCTACTGCTAAAGGGCTTATTGATACCAAGGTAATATACCTTGATGTGTTCCCTGCTGAACGCGGGCAGCAGGTCCCGGCAGTGCGCGAGCGTGTGCAGCGCGGCGCGCGGGCCCGCCAGCAGCGCGCCGGGGGACAGCACGGACAGACAGAACTCGGAGGTACGGTTGGACGCGGGGTGGAGTTTCGGCACCTGTGTGGGGGAATATGGTTTAGAGTTAATGCTTTTATTCATCGTATAAATGAAACAATAATAATAATATTTCACCAACTACTTTCCGTTCAAAAAGGAGTTTTTGTGTATAAGAATGAAAGAAAGAAACTGCAGTTAATTAAACGACAGTGTAACATACATGAATAGTAACTGAGCGACCACAAAAAACTTTAAACACTATTTAACTAGGGTTTAAAACGAAATTTGACAGATTTCGTAGACGTTTGTCAGTGCTAAACATCTGTTAAATACTGTCTAAGTTTTTGTGGTAAGGCCCTATATGTTTTAGTCATTCTGCTGTGTTAAAGGCATATATGGTGTGGCTAAACATAGCGAGACTTAGTTTTACAATCCGAGCAGCAGAATGCAATGCTGGTTTAATTAATCCAGAAAGAATTAAAAATGAATCAATCATTTAGTTAGGCAAACCTTGACTTTTTTGTCTTCCGAGGGGATCATGAAGCAGCTTCCGCGCAGGATGGACGTCACCGCGTGCTGCGCCGCCTTGCGCACCTGAAATATTTATACTAATAAGAAGTGTATGATTTTTATTATGTTTTATGTAGGTAAATTAAGTTAGTGTCACTAAGGGCCACTTGCAGAAAGAAACATATTAAATCTAGATTTAGTATCAAATCTCGATTTAAGAAACGTCAGGCCATATAAAATTTGACACTAAATCGAGATTGACGACCGAATGGCGTAGTGGTTAGACGACCGAATGGCGTAGTGGTTAGTGACCCTGACTACTGAGCCGATGGTCCCGGGTTCGATTCCCGGCTGGGGCAGATATTTGTTTAAACACAGATATTTGTTCTCGGGTCTTGGATGTGCCCGTAAAATGGCAATAGGCCCGCCCCCTATTACATTAATAATAATAATAATAATAATAACTTTATTGATCCAAAAACATGTAAAAAAAAAATACATCGAGTGAACACTATAAATATGGTAAACCTTGCCACCTAAACTAGGTTTAAAGCCTGTAATATAGGTGACAAGCTCTTCCGTTAAATCTAAGTAAGAGCATGTGAATGTATACAATTTTACAGACAAAAAGTATTGATAAAACAAGAAAATTAAAAATAACATGCAAACTTAACTAACTATAATATCTTTTGAAAAACAATTTTGAATGTTATATAATATATGTATGTATATAATCACTAAGATTATTAATTTTTATATGTATGTAGGTATCTAGTTAGTAGACTAAATTTATAAGCAATAGCAGCTATACCTCACAGATAATTAATTTGAGTTACAGTATTTTCATTATAGAAGGAACTACATTATCCCCGAAGGGGTGATATTAATAATTTTTCTGTCTCTTCATAATTAAGTGGTTTGAGCCAGTTTAAAAGTATTCGCTTGATTTCAAATTTATTTAGAGCATGAATATTATATAATTTGTTAGCAACATTATAAAGAAATCCACCAAGGTAGGTCTCTAATCTGTTAATGAAACAAGTCTTAAAGCCTTCAGTTTTAGAGATGTTATGGGAACGACGGGTCGCGATGGTGGCACAGGAGGGAGAATAATGCGTAGACGAATGGTACCGAATTATAGCACACTGGATATATAACTGCCTCACCGTAAGCACACCGCACTCTCTGAATAGGTCGGAAGTTGGGTATCTGATGGGCTTGAAAGAGCTTACTTTCAGTATTGCTCTTTGAGCGCGCTCAAGTGGTAGCAAGTACGTTTTGAACGTACCTCCCCAAGAATTAATGCAATACGTAAGTATTGATTGGCAAAGCGTAAAATATACCATTTTAAGGAGACAAGGGTTAGCTACATGGCGTAAAGTGCTAAAAATTGCCATCAGTCTTCTTATTCTTAGGGTAAGGTTGGCAATATGGTACTTAAATGTAAGATTACAGTCGATAACAACTCCTAAATACTTTATTTTATCTACACTTTCAAGTAGAGTGCAGTTGCAATCCTGTGAAGCCGATGAAGCATCGCCGGGGCAGATGTGAGCCCGGATTTTGAGGGACTGAATTGATTTCCGAGGTTTGCGAATAGAAAAGGACATATACTTGGTTTTATCTGCATTTAACGTCAAACTATTTATGAGTAACCAATTGTTTATTATGTTAAAACCGATTTGGGCGCAGTTAAAAGTATCGTTCCAGTCGTCCCCTTGAAACAAAAGCGCCGTGTCATCGGCAAAGGTAACGATTTTACCTTTAAGCAAATCTATGCTACACAGCTCATTTATGTATAGCAAAAAGAGGGTTGGCCCAAGGATGCTACCCTGTGGGACACCATAAGTAACAGGTAATGGATCGCTAACGTAATTTCCCACCCTAACAACTTGAACCCTGTCTGTAAGATAGTCTCTGAACAAGTCTAGAGGGACACCACGAACTCCCACGCTTTCAAGCTTGCACAATAACTTCGGAACCGATACCGTGTCGAAAGCTTTTGCCAAGTCTAGAAATATTCCTAAGCATTTCTTCCCTTTGTCTAAATTTGTAGCAATAAAGTTAGTCAGCTGCGACACTGCATCGGCCGTTGATTTGCCACTTCGGAAGCCGAACTGATTAGGAGACAAAATAGACATTGACTCGAGGTATGAGACAAGACGGTTGTTCAATAGACGTTCCAATATTTTCGATAGCGTAGGCAAGATAGAAATCGGTCTATAGTTATTGATCAACGTTCTGTCACCAGCCTTGTATACAGGTATAATAATTGCCTTTTTGAAAGCGGTGGGAAAAATACCTGTGGTGAGGGCCAGATTGCAGATATGGGTGAGAGGTGATATTAGGTATTCTTTGTTTTGTTTGATGACTTTTGAGGAGATGCCATCCCATCCTACTGAGCCAAGTAATTTAAGGGAATCAATAGTAGCATTTATTTCAAATTGGTCAGTTGGAATCATTGTAAATGAATTTGGAAGCTCCGCTGGTGGAGAATGACGCCGAGGTATATCGAGGTTAGCTATTTTCTCTGCCAGATTTTTACCTACGTTAGCGAAAAAGGAGTTTGTTTTATTTACAGCGACAGTCGGTGAGCTATCCGATTTCAGTATGTCCTGGGCAGAATCCTTTTTAGGTTTACGGTGAGTAATGCTGTTAATAGCTTCCCATGTTTTTTTGATTCCCAAATTGCTAGCACTTTCTAGTTCATTTCGATCATACTGCCTTTTTATTTTTTTAATTAATTTCCCGCAAAAATTCCTATACCGCGAATAGGTGAGTTTTAAAAGATAATTATCTGGATCCTTCCTAACTTCACTGTGTAACTTGTCTCTATGTTTGACACAACGAAGAAGACCTGGTGTCATCCACTGCTTTAAAACCACTTTTCTTCTAGGTATCTTGACGTAGATAGTATTTTTAGTGACTATATCCGAAATACACCGGACCAGGTAGTCAGTTGCTATGTTGCAGTCGTTAGATTCTAATATTGGACTAAAATTTAAATTTGAGAGATCTTTGCTTATCGCCGGAAAGATAATTTTGGGTACAGTGGTACATGGTTTGAATTTTTTGAGGTCAGATTTTAGTGAAAATAATATTGAATCATGATCCGTTATAGAGCTCTTTATCACTAAAGTGGTGGTGGCATTATTACTTCTCACGAGCACGTGATCTAAACATTGGGACTAACATACACTCTGGCGAAAAGTGGGTGCAGCAATGCACCTCTGCCTACCCCGCAAGGGAGTACATTGGTACAAGGCGTGAGTGCGTGTTTTTTTTTTTTTAAATCGAGATTTAAAACTAAATCTACATTTAATATGTTGGTGCAAGTGGCCCTAGACGTGTTATGTTCACAAGGTTCACCAGATCAATCATTTTAGCCTTTCATATTTTTAAAGCCTTGTCAGCAAATCACGAATATCTTTTGTAACTAGTCGATGGGTAATTCGATAGGCGGTTCGACAGTTAGCGACAGGGGCTCTGATAAATTCGCCATAATAATTTCTGTGAAGCAATTTCGAACGACAAATGACTCTTGCTGGAGGGGTTCTAAAATAACATACATGACTAACCTTAGGCTTAGAGTGCAGTGTGAACGCAAGCACCGCATCGAACACCTTCATCGTGGACGAGTCGCCCCACGCCGCATACTCCTGCTCTCTCAACAGTATCGAGATACAACCTATAACACCTCTCAGTAACGTCCCGTTCTCGGACTGAGCGTATTTCTCAAGTATATCTGTGAATACTGCCGCTGAGTCGGAGAACTGTTTGCGTAGCACTGCTTGTGGGACAGACTTTATGCCCATGGAGAGAAGCGTCAGTGTTGCTGTGAGGCCTTCCTCGCCTTCTGTGGCTTTTAGGGTCTCCATCTGGAAAGATATATAGTATTCTGATGATTTGTTTTATAATAGCTATATCTTCTTCTTTGAAAAGTTGGATAGGGATATAGCTGAGTTTTTCTGTAGACTGCTTGATTTTGAGAAGTTATAAATACAGATAGATTGGACCTTTTAAAATAACAAAAGTAATAATAGTAAAATATTGACTTTCATATTAAATAAATTAAGTAGGTACTTTGAATTTTTCACTCTACTTTTAAGTGCAGATAAAGCCTACAGGGCAGTAGCTGGTTTAAAATTGTAATTTTACTGTGTATTTCGAAATTATATGCTAACTAACCAAGGCAGCAAAGTACTCTGTGGTGGTCTCCTTGCCACCCTGCTCCTTGATGACCTCGGTGACGGCCGCGAGGATCGCCAGCATCTCCTTGTGGACAGCGTTGTTGGAGTCAAACTTGTTCAGCAACCTATAATGTATATAGTTCATAGATATAATAGTGCATAGGTTTTAGTATTGTGTATTTCTCCACTACTGAAGTTATAAGAAGCAATGGTTATCTGAATATTGTAAAGTGAATATATGTATTGAATAGGCTCCTAAACTGTGAGACACATTTGAAATAATCTTTTACCATTATTTATAATGTTAAAGTACCTGCTATGCAGTGCTTAGAGTACTTTCTGTTTAAAGAATTCTCACAGGAACTAAATAAATACTTACTTATTGAAACTAATATTGGAACACTGGCTCCAGTCTGATGCAAATGTCTGAAACGTCTTGAAAGACTTCATAGAACCATGGGAGTACTGTGTCTCTGTCTCCTCATCTCCAGATCTAACCGACATGTTCTCAAATTCTTTGGCGATGGTCAGTTCATTTTCGGCTACGGACTTCTCTTTGCCTGTGCTGTGTCCGTAGGTCATAATAGCATCGTGCTTCGACACTGCTTGCTGTGTCAGACCAGTGTTACCTAGAATAGTGGTAAATTTAGTTTTGATTAGTATTTATATTTTGTAAATTTAGAATTTCACAACATACTGAGGTGTTACAGGAAGGAACTAAGGACAGAGGATAGGAATTTAAACAATTATGCTTTACATAAGCTGTAAGGTTAATAATTTTAGCAATTTTAGATATAAAAATAAAGAAGTACAAACCCAAGTTTTCCTGAAAAAATCTAGATTTTGCCATTTCACGGTATTTTTGTGTTTTGGGGTTTGAATTGGAGGACTGGCCTTTCAGCCACCTTTTTCCCTTCGTCTGACCCTTCATTTTGGACCTGAATTTCCCCATTTTTCTATGATATTTAGTTTATTATACACAAATTGATACCGCACGTGGTGGTAACTTTTTGAAAATGAAATGAAGTTAGTTGCAAATGTCAAATGGAAGAAAATTTGCAGTAATACCAACAGAACAAAAAAACAAAATACACAGAATAGAGGTCATTAGATTCTTCATTCACATCGTTGCCAGTTTTCATTCATTCAGTAAGGGCATTTACACTATTCCTTTTATGATTATAGACTGCTGATATATAAAATAGTCTGCATATCTCATAATAATAACGGCTTCGCGCTTTCTGTTACTGACGTCCCACAGTCTAGAGATTATGTTGCAATAACGAAACGTCTGCTTGTAAACTGACAAACAAAACAAAACGCATGTATTTTTTACCAAATGCCAAATTTCATTCACTTGTATTTCATTGACGTTTTTCTTGTTTGTAAATAAATCAGCTAGAAATAGTACGTTATGCTAAATTAAACGCATTCCTCAGCCAACTGAACATTACGTAAACAACCATTGCACAGGAATTAATTAAAATCCATTTATTTCGCGTCATAACCTATCGACAAGTATTTGTGCCATGCAATGACCGCCTTACAAAAGTGTTTATATTGAGTGATATAGTATAACAATGCCGCCGTTTCGGAGGAAAAAGACTTCCAAATCGTTCCCCGTTAAAGTGTGTACACTCGATGCGGAATTGGAGTTCAACCTTGAGGTAAATTTTCACAGAAGTTGCCAATTGGGTAAATGCTGCTATGACTCATATCATTGGTATTGAGTCCCTGTTATGTTGATGTGGGTATGCTAGCTATAGTGTACTATGGTAAGAAGGGGGAACCTTCTCTGTTCATGTTTCAGGTTCAACTCGGTTTATGCTTGTAGTAGTTCTAACACTGAAGAGAGTTAGGTGGTTATAACTAAATTCCCAAATTATTGCAATATACATGCAACATAATTTCATTCGATAACATTGTCCAATTAACTTATAATATGGATAAGATATAGTTAGCGCAGACACAAACAATTTATACTCCTGTAAGTAAATGAAAAGGAAAAATCCAATATGATATCCATTATTGTATGACGTCAATTGAGACCATAACAGTTGAACCTAGGGCAACACTGTTACTGTTGATTTCAATGTAAAGCATGTATGTTATCAGAAATGAACCTATAAATGAGTCTTATCATGAAGCTTGAACTTTAATGTTGAGGCTATGTGTACTGATTATTCATTATTCTATGTAAGTTTGTAAGATAACAGCAATAGTTATGTCTTGTACTAATTTACTACATTCAGGGTAGTCAAACTTATTTTGCCAATATTATGTTAGCCCCAATTACTAGTGAAAAATGAGATTTAGGGAAACAGTCATAGAGTCAAATGTAAAACAAAGATTTGAGTTTTGTCTGCACTAAAATTAGAAGTTGTGCCTTCAGAATCAACATCATTGACTGGGTTCAACAATAGAATAGAATATAACTTAAAGTGGCTCGCTTATAAGTCACCTCTTACTACCCCTTCAGAGTCACTACTCTTTCGCAGATTACAGTCTTAAGTATGTATTATTATTTTCTTTATTTTAGTGGCGAGCGACCGGCCGTGACTTGTTTGACCTGGTCTGCAGAACCATCGGGCTCCGAGAGACCTGGTTCTTTGGACTGCAGTTTGAGGACACCAAACACTTTATTAGCTGGCTGAAGCTAGATAAAAGAGGTGAGAGTATGGATATATATAGATATGTATAGATATGGATGTCTTATTGACTAGTATAAGTATTATGTAGTTATTATTCAATATATTATGCCCCTAAGGCCATTGAATAAAATAGATCTATACAATAAACACTAGCTATTTCTGTTCAACTCCTAGTGCAGAAGTATCTTCTGTTACATCATACTAAAACATACAATAACCTGAATTTCTTGGACCTTCCATAAAATTACTGTCACTAATACCAAAAAGTCTCCCAACTCAGCACATGCTCTATACCCGCAGTGAAAAGCAATGTGTGTCCCAAATTCTAGGCAGTTTCTTCACACTGCTCCTCATTCAAGTCAACTTAAATGTCCAAATAACTAAAACAAACCCCAGAAAATAGTTGTCTTTACTAACAGAAAGTCCCAAATTCAGCTTGTGCTCTATTCTTTTTCCCTTTTCCCCGCTCAATCTGCCTGAACTTACTAAAAAAAGTATTCCAGAAGCCATGAAATAATAAAATGACACTAAATACCAAAAAGTCTCCCCACTCAGCATATGCTCTATACTCTCCCTCCCCCCGCAGTGCAAGAGCAATGCGTGTCGCAGATGCCGGGCACGCCCTTCATGCTGCTGTGCAAGCTGTACCCCGAGGACGTGGCCGAGGAGCTCATCCAGGAGGTCACGCAGCATCTGCTGCTATTGCAGGTATGGAGGAGACTGTTGTTAAATTGTAGAATAGTGAGAACAAGTTAGATGTATAGATAGATAGGTATTCTTTGTTTGTACATAAAAACATGATAAAACTTATTCTAGCATAAAAGTTCAAAAGTCTCCCCAGTTTCATCATACTTGGTTAGATCATAACAATAAAGGAAATAATTCATCAATTATACATCATTTTCATAAAAAAATTTTGACACATGTGTCAAGAGTCAACAACTAATCCCTGGATAATATGATCTAACCATATATGATAAAAAACTGGGGCTAAAAGGGAATACCTCCAGAAAACCGTTATTTGAAAGTTTCTCAAATATAATAGCTTTGTTTGTGCTACTGCTACTGCTATAAAATATGTAATTAAGGTTTTACAATACATTTTTAATTTTGTACAGTTGGGATAATACAATAGGCGCCCTGCCTACTACCTTATAATATACTCTTATAGTACAGATAACTAAATGAGAATGTAAAATAGAGGAGAATATTAGACTATGTATGTTGTTTCGCAGGTGAAGCAAGCGATCCTGAGCATGGACATCTACTGCCCGCCCGAGGCGTCCGTGCTGCTCGCCAGCTACGCCGTGCAGGCCAAGGTGATACATACATACATACTTCCATACATAACATACTTCCATACATAACATACTTCCATACATAACATACTTCCATACATAACATACTTCCATACATAACGTACTTGCTTATACATACATAATTAGGTACAATAGCAGTGTTGGGGATTCGGGCGGTGGTCTACCTAAGGCTGTGCCCCCAATAGGCAAAGTGTTCGCCACTAACTCAGTTAGAAACGTATCGTTTAGTATGCCGAGTGTTCACTGGCTGCTATTTTGCGTTTAATCTACGCTTTTTGTTTCCAAACCAGGCCAGCATAGCTTTACTAGGTGATGCATAGCCCTTAGGAACAACTGAGCAACTGGACAGACACAGTAGCTTCTTCTGTACAGCAGTAGTTTCTTCTGTAGAACGCGAGCTCGCGAACGCCTGGTTGACAGAAAGGCGATCCCTTTACGTTACGCTAATATTCGCTGACTTGCTGAGACCCTTATCCCCCCAGTACGGAGACTACGACGAGAGCGCGTGCAAGCCGGGCATGCTGGCCACTAGACCACCACTAGCTGTGGTACACCCACTAGACCACCTCTAGCTGTGGTACACCCACTAGACCACCTCTAGCTGTGGTACACCCACTAGACCACCTCTAGCTGTGGTACACCCACTCACTAACTGTCCCTCACTGCCCACAGTATGGAGACTACGACGAGAGCGCGTGCAAGCCGGGCATGCTGGCCAGCGAGGACCTGCTGCCGCAGCGCGTCATCGACCAGTACCAGATGACGCCCGAGATGTGGGAGGACCGGATCAAAATATGGTGAGTTTTATAAAGCTGGTCAACACTGCAAGTAAAACAGTTAAGGTTCAAAAAGACATTGGATTGAACAAAAAAGTTATGGAGGTCATACATTTTGGAAGAATTCAAATAAATAGTCAGAAACGATTCTCTGAAACCAATTACAAGTAAATATCCATAATACATATAACATTGAAAAGGATAAATAATGCAGTATCTCATTTAGTATTTTCCTATATTACTTGACCGCACTCTTGATTTTACTGATTCTCGTGATGATTGCCTACATTATTAAATCACTATTGTAATATCTATATCTCTTCTCTAGGTATGCGGACCACAAAGGAATGTCTAGAGATGAAGCCGAGATGGAGTATCTGAAGATAGCACAAGACCTAGATATGTATGGCGTCAACTACTTTCACATAAAGGTAAGATACGTTTTATCCCACTATTCCCACGAGAACACCTTTGAAGGTGAAACAAATGATGATGGGCACCAATATATGGAAGCTGGGACCAGCACCAATAGAAATGAGTGATACGTCGTTGAAAACGTATATAAAAGATGTTTTAACTTTATACAGCCTTTTATTCTAAAGTTCACGGCGAAAGAAGTTTACAAATAACAATCAGGATTTTCTCAAAAGTTGACAGAGAGTGAGTGGAAAAAAAACCATAGACATAGAGCGGGCGGGAAAGTGGAGTTGTCAAAAATATTATAATTAGCATCTGTGGTCGTCGCGGCACAGAATGCGGCGTGTTATTGTTTTGAGGGAGGCGCGCGTTACAGACTCCCCCTCTAATCCGAATGATGCGACTCCGCGTTCGGGTTAGCTACTACTTTACGCGGCCTACCTCGCTTGCGTTTCTCTTGGACTGGTGCTTGGATGCGACCGACAAATGGCGTAAACTGAGAAACGTGGTATTTTCCCAGGACTTCCCCATCGGTAATACGTTCCAACAAGTACGTGGTAGGACTCACCGCTTCCTTAATCTTGTAGGGGCCGTCGCGTCTAGGGATGAACTTTGGCGTCTGTCCACGATTGGTGTCGTTAGCTCCTTGAGTTTTCAAGAGGACTAAGTCACCTACCTTGTAATCGGGTGATGGTCTCCGGTTCTCATCAGCATTCTTCTTCTGAGCGGCCTGCGCCTTCTCGTGAATGTCCCTGGCTTCTACAAGGGAGGTGGACAACTTCTTCAGGTATGGTGTTATGGCTGGCACGAAGTTATCAGCATCTAAAATACGGCGCATATCTGTGGCAGCGTCAGCGGGTGCGCGCAGCTCTCTACCAAAGGTGAGGTAAGCTGGGGAAAACCCTGTGCTCGCTGTCACGGCAGAATTCATGGCAAACCTTATTGCTGGTAGATGTTGGTCCCAGGTTTCATGGTCTCGGCCAACAAGTACGGCAAGTTGAGGTTTGAGGTCGCGATTCTTTCGTTCAACCGGGTTCGCCTCCGGGTCGTAAAATGGGGTCAGCGTCTGGTCGATGCCCATGCAATGACAAACTTGTTGCATGACCGCGCTGATGAATTGTACCCCGTTGTCGCTCAGCACTCTACGGGGAAAACCAAACCTTAGGAACACTTCGTCGATCAGTGTTCTAGCGCATTCTGGGCTGGTCGCATTCTTGAGCGCAAACAGTTCAACCCAGCGCGTGCTAACATCCTCAACGATCAACACCCACTTGTTCTCAGTAGCAGTTTCCGGGAGAGGGCCAAAGAGGTCAATTGCTACAACTTCAAACCTCCTTGCGGTGGCTGGTGTCTGCAAAAGACCCGATGGCTTCCTCGTGTCGACTTTGTACCGCTGGCACGCTGCGCACTCCTTGATATAATCGGCTACGTAGGACCTCATTCCTGGCCAATAAAAACGAGTATGTAGGCGCGCGAGCGTGCGATCAACGCCGAAGTGTCCGGCGGTCGGTGCATCGTGGTAATCTGACAAGATCTTCGCGCGTTCATGAAGGGGAATGACGAGGCATGCGTTCTCTTCATCATCGTCTGCTTCTGGGCCATACCTATATAAGATGCCGTCGGATAGAACGTACCCGCGGTCAGCCCACGGTCTCCCCCTAAAGGGTTCGTCAGACTCCAAATCTTCTATGATCTTACCTATTTCAGGATCCTTTAGCTGATTCTCTCTGATGTCGCTAGGCGACCGAGTCGGTAAATCCACGGTTGTGAGGCACAGTTCGCAGTCTTCAGGGCAATTTGGCCGCGACAGTGTATCAGCGATGACGTTGGCCTTGCCTGGTGTGTATTCGATGCGCAGGTTGAACTCTTGAATCGCGAGGGCCCATCTAGCAAGTCGGCCGCTCGGTGATTTCAGGCTCATGAGCCAACGGAGGGGTTGGTGGTCGGATCTCACCACGACCTCGCTCCCATCGATATAACCTCTGAACTTACCGACGGCCCAAACTACGGCCAAAGCCTCGCGTTCAGTCGTATTGTAGTTCTTCTCCGCGCCATTAAGAAGTCTGCTGGCATACTCAATCGGCCGCTCATCTGCTCCCTCCCCCTGCAGTAGGACTGCCCCGAGGGCGTAGCCGCTGCTGTCGGTACGGAGAATGAACGGCTTCGATTCATCAGCTTGCCTGAGAATGGGCGCGGTGGTCAGGAGATCCTTGATCTTTTCGAATGCCTCTTGCTGAGATGGTTCCCATCTCCAAGTGCTTGCCTTCTTGAGTAAGTCGGTCAATGGCCGGGCGACATCTGCATAAGCAGGTATATAACGCCGGAACCAACTCGAAGTCTGCAGGAAAAATTTCAACTGCTTGACGTTCTCTGGTGCAGCCATGTCCTTGATGGCAGCTACCTTACCAGGGTCCATGTGTATTCCACCGGGTACTATCACGTGACCTAGGAATTTGACGGAGTTACGAGCGAATCGGGTTTTCTCACGGTTCACACGCAACCCGAAAAGCTTTAACCTGTCAAAGACAGCCTCCAGGTGCTCCAGGTGTTCTTCAAATGTCCCTGACAGGAGGATCAAATCGTCCAGGTAACAGAATATCGAAGAGTTCTCTGTCTGAAGGTTTGACTTGAAACGGTCCATCAACCGCTGGAAGGTTGCACCGGAATTTCGTAATCCCATGGGCATACGCTTAAATCTGAACATTCCGAGCGGTGTAATGAATGCCGTTTTGTCCTGGTCGTCAGGATGGACACTCACCTGGAAGTAGCCTGCTCGAAGATCTAGCGTAGACATGAAATTGGTCGTTTTCGCTGCATGAAGCACATCTTCAATGCGCGGGAGGGGGTAACGGTCTGCCTCAGTGACGGAGTTCAATTTACGGTAGTCGATGCACAGTCTAGTTCCGCCGTCTGCCTTCGTCACGAGCACCACATTCGCTGCCCAGGGCGACTCACACTCCTCAATAACATCAGCATCAAGCAGCTTCTCCAACTCCTTCTTAAGGGCTTCCCTCTTCTTGGGAGACATCCTATAGAGGGGGGAGGCAATAGGCTCTTGATTGTCGTTTACCTTGATACGGTGGATTGCAAATTCAGTGGCGGGGCCACTGGCAGCGAACTGCTCCGACCTGCTCAGAACAAAAGTGTTAAGTTCCTTCTTCTGTTCTGGGGTAAGCTTGGAACCTTCATCGTCCCTCAAGCCAACGTCAGCAGTCGCTATGTTCATCAGTCTGGAATCATTCTCCGGCATAACATACTCACGTGTAAATTCATGCAGCTTTTCAGGAGTGTCTGCGAAGCACCAGGTACCTTGAGGGATATCTAGGGTCACTCCTGCGCTGATAATAAAGTCACGACCCAACAACGTTTTGGTGTTGGCACCGGGGAGCACCAAGAACTGAGTAGGTATAAGTCGCTCCTGTAATGTAACATAGACATTAGTAGAAAGTACTCTACGTAGTTGGCTAGACCCATCAGCCAAACTCACGGTTCGCTCCATCTCTTCAAATGGGACACCGTTATCAACTAGAATTTTATGAAGCGTGGGGCTCGCTATACAATGTGTGGCCCCAGTGTCTAAGATTGCAACTCCTACTTTGCCTACAATTGTTACCGTTACCATGGGCAAGTCGGGATTGTTTGTAACTGATGCACAATTAAAGTCAACATTCATGGAGGAGGAAACAGCATCATTTTTCCCACGGCATGTCTCACATTTAGACCGAACTACACCTTGCTGGCCGCACCCATAACACCTAATACCTGAATTTGTGCCAGGCACATTAGTGATAGGTACCCTTTGCGCTGTTCCTACCTTACGCATATCAGATTTAGCAGAATAGGAATCATTACAACGGTTTTCGCGCCTCATACTCTGATCACTTTCATAGCTTTTAGGTTTTTCCCGATTTTCTCGGTTACGACACTCATCTACGATGTGCCCAAACTGTCTACAATATGAACAACGGGGTCTCACTCGTTTCGACTTTAATGTATTATCTAACGGAATTGCATCATTCGGAGTAGATGTAGGAAGTGAGGGTCGACTTACCGACGATGGGATCTTAGAGGTACTGTCTCCTTGACCTCAGCGCGAGACTCCTCCACATTCCTAGCCGCTTCAAGCAACTGCTCTAAACTACTAATAGTGTCACGCAGTAAGTATTTCCTAATTTTTCTATCTAAAAGTCCATAAATAATATCAATCTGCATCTGCTCCGGCACGGTGTAGGGCAGCCTGCACAGCATGGCGCGCAGGCGGGACACGAAGGCGTCGGCGCGCTCCTGCCCCTGCTCGCTCGCGAACACCTCGGTATTCGGAGTATTCGGTGGGCGGGCCGCGGCGCGCCGAACCTGCCGCGAAGCCTCTGCAGCGCCACTTCCCACGTATCTATTGATGAGCGTACACCTTTCCACCAGACGGCGGCCTCGCCGGTCAGCAGCATCGGCAGGCCGCGCAGGGCGTGGTCGTCGCTCACGTTCGCGCACTCTTTATAGATGTTGACTGTGTCTATGAAGGCCTCCAGCGCCTCGTCGCTCTGGGCCGCGCCGTCGAAACGCGCGGTGCACTTTACGAAGCTGCCGGGTCGTTGACCTCGCGCCGGGTCTTCTGGCGCGGGAGTAGATGTGCTGGCACGATTGCTGGAGAGGAAGGACTCAAACATCTGCCGGTTGGTTTCCGCCTGGCTCCGGGAGACCGCAGCGATGATCGCCGTCAGCTGCGCGTCGGTCATGGACACGACGTTGGTGGTTGCGCGTCGTTCTCGGCATGATATTTACCGGGGACGCGTAAGAGTTTATTTCACGCACAAATTATTTTGCGAGTTCGAGCCTCGAGTTGGGCGCCACTATAAAAGATGTTTTAACTTTATACAGCCTGGATTTTGAATTTTTGGAAGCCACGGCGAAAGAAGTTTACAAATAACAATCAGGATTTTCTCAAAAGTTGACAGAGAGTGAGTGGAAAAAAAACCATAGACATAGAGCGGGCGGGAAAGTGGAGTTGTCAAAAATATTATAATTAGCATCTGTGGTCGTCGTGGCACAGAATGCGGCGTGTTATTGTTTTGAGGGAGGCGCGCGTTACACGTATTTTTTTTGCAGAAAATGAATAACGGAAGCGCTAGTCTTGATTTACTGTCCAATTAGAATAATCGTACCTTGAAAGTTTTTATATTTTATTTCTGTAATTTTAATGTTTTTGTTAGTTTTTCACATTCATTTTTAATTTTTATAACAAATTGATCATATTTCATATAATATTATATTTGTTTATTATCTCAGTAAATAAAACCAGTTGAAAGTAATTTCTCCAATTTCAATAATACGTGTTTACGTGTATTACGCCGTAACCGTCATCAGGAGAGAGAGTGCAATGCCATAGAAAAATACTTCCTTCCGACGAATATATTTCAAAATGGACAGCTTATACGGATTTGTCGCCATAATACTTTTTTGCTCACTTGAAAAGAGCTATCCAACGATGTACAGGGTGGCCCAAAGAGTGACGTCCAAAGGAAAATGTTTGATTCCTTAGGTCAAGGGGTAGCCAAATCACCCCCATAAATGTTCAGCAATTTTTTGTAGTTTAGGAATTATGATTTTTTTTACTAATTTTCTACGAAAATTCCAATATAACATAAAAATAAAAATAAACTATTGCTTAATGGGGTATTATTTGCAGAAAACAGCCTTCAAAGGTACTTGGGTGGAAATTACCTCATTAGTCAATTGTTTCAGAAAGTTGAAAGATTCCTGTTATGTCATTACTAAGGACTAATTCAGTTAGAAAATGTATCAAATTAAAGGGAAAATAAAATTATTTATTATTATTTTTTATTTAAGTTACATTTTTGAATGTAAATTCTTAGTAAAATGTTTATGTCTGAGTTGTAAGATTTATGAGATAATTGTATTATTAATAATAAATAAATAAACTCAAATAATTCTTTTACAAATTTACTCACAATAAATTTTCAAAATGGCGACCTTCCAAATTTTCTTTAAGTCAAAAAAGTGACAAATGTAAAAAATATTACATCTGTCAAAAAGTTAAACATGTCAAAAAAGTAACTTTTCTCAAAAATGTGACATCTGTCAAAAAGTGACATCTGAATGAAACAGAGAAGCGTATAGGTGACTTAAAGAAAATTTCTTGCGTAGATGTAGGTTGTGTATTGCTGTGGGAGGTCGCCATTTTGAAAATTAATTGAGGGTAAATGTGTAAAATAATTATTTGAGTTTATTTATTTATTTATTTAATTCTTTATTGCACAAATATAAAAATACATGTACAAAAGGTGGGCTTAATGCTAAGAGCATTTTCTACCAGCCAACCTACAGGAGGTGCAGGAAAACAAGTACAAAGATGTGCAAAAAAAAAAAAAAAAACGAAAAAGTATGTAAGATGAAAAAACTAAAAACTAAATAGTCACTTAATAATTATCTTAATATATAATAACAATACATTCAAATAATTATATAAATTTATAAAAGATAATAATAATATACATAAAATTATTTACTTAGTATTAATAATACAATTATCTCATAAATCTTACAACTCAGACATAAACATTTTACTAAGAATTTACATTCAAAAATGTAACTTAAATAAAAAAAATAGTAAATAATTTTATTTTCCCTTTAATTTAATACTTTTTCTAACTGAATTAGTCCTTAGTAATGACATAACGGGAATCTTTCAACTTTCTGAAACAATTTCCTAATTAGGTAATTTCCACCCAAGTACCTTTGAAGGCTGTTTTCTGCAAATAATACCCCATTAAGCAATAGTTTATTTTTGTTTTTATTTTATATTGGAACCTTACGGAGTTTTTAAAATTAATAAGAGACCATGAGAATATCTATTTCAATTTTTAATTTCAAGTAGAAAATTCAGAGCAGCGTAGCTCGATGATATAATTTGAACTTTCGACATAAAAATAACTAACTTACATTACAGCTACGAAGCTGAAACTTTTATGGTTAAAATAACAACTTAAGAGGATGACAAAAAAATAAAAAATAATTTAAAAAAGTTATCCAAAAAAATAATAAAACATAATTGATCCACTGAGGTCGATTTTCGTAGAAAATTAGTTAAAAAAATCATAACTCCTAAACTACTGAAAATTGCTGAACATACATGGGGGTGATTAGGCTACCCCTTGACCTAAGGAATCAAACATTTTCCTTTGGACGTCACTCTTTGGGCCACCCTGTATATCTCATCTTTATTGGACATAGGTCCCAAAACGCCCATTGTCATTTCACTATCAAAAACTACAGCTCTAAGTGACAACTAACTCTATTAATACACTATTTAATTTTTAACCTATGCTGTTGGACTGCTTGTCAAATGTCCCACTTTCCACTATCCTAGTCAATGGCCTTATCATTCCAGTTACAACAAAACAAAAGGTGTACAGGTCACCTTTTTCTGCCCCTGTGACGCTGTTGTATTTCACTTAAAACTTTTTCTTTACAGAACAAGAAAGACACAGACCTCTACCTCGGGGTCACAGCTCTAGGACTCAACATATACGAGAAGGACAACAAGCTGACGCCGCAGACCACGTTCCCCTGGTCCGAAATCAAACACATCTCGTTTGATGACAAGAAGTTTGTGATTAAGTTCGTGGATAAGGGCGTGACGAATTTTATTTTCTTCTCGCCTAAAGGGATGAATAAATTGGTGAGTACTTTTAGGGTGCTCGAGAAATACATAAAGTGCTAATATGTTTGTAAATCGATTGTATGTAAAATGGCATTAAAGTGTTTCTAAAACGCGTGTCTTTGGCATCGTTTGCGTTTGAATTGATAATATTTGTATTATAAAAGCGCTTATACGCGCGTATAAAAGCGCTTATACGCGCATTTGTAGCGATACAAACGCACGTGCATAGGAAAATGGAATCGCTGTATCTGCGCGTATACACGTGCTTAACTTACGAGGTTGCCTTAAAATCTCGTTAAAGACGCGTATACGCTCCGCACCAGGGAGCTCTTAACTCTGCGCCTTAAAATACATTGTTCTACGGCTCCATTCGCCGCCATTTTCATATTGTTTCTTTATCAACGCCCGTTATAAACACCTATTTGTATTTATTCATCACTTCTCCAGATCCTGGACCTGTGCATCGGCAACCACGACCTGTACATGCGGCGGCGCAAGCCCGACACCATGGAGGTGCAGCAGATGAAGGCGCAGGCCAAGGAGGAGAAACAGGTACCAAAGATCTTCATAAAATTAGAGCAAAATATAGTCCGTGCCGATAAACATACACAAATAATGCTCACGACTGTAATCCCCGAATAGTCAGCGGTGACTCGCAAGCGTATAGCCGATAAAGAACCAATCTAAATGGCAGATGAGCATATGCTATCATGTGGTAAGTTATTGCAACATTGTTTTCATTTATAATTTTGGCAATATACGTATTACCAGCTGGATTTTTTATTCACCCAGCATTTTACAAGTGATGATGAGGATGTAAATGTTATGTTATTATTTCCAGCGTCGTCAAATAGAGAGAAACAAGTTATCCCGAGAGAAGCAACTCCGAGAGGCGGCGGAGAGAGAGAGAGCCGCCATGGAGCAGAGACTGCTGCAGTACCAGGAGGAGATACGACTCGCCAATGAAGCACTGGTAACTATAATAATTATGTGGGGACATCTCATACACGGCCATCCGTCCCCAAACTGGCCAGAGCCTGTAATGTGGGTAATGGGTATCAGACAGTTGATATAACTACACATATACATAGATAGATACATATTTACAATCAAAACCCGAGTACAATTATCTGCCTAACTGGGTATCGATTCCGAAACCTTCAGGAGAATCTAAGAGGCACTGTAATTTTAAGGAGGAACTCTTTTTTTAAGCGTTATGTACAGAATCTGCTTTTATCCATTTCAGCGTCGTTCAGAAGAGACGGCAGAACTGCTGGCGGAGAAGGGGCGCGTGGCGGAGGAGGAGGCGGCGCTGCTCGCGCAGAAAGCAGCTGATGCCGAGCGGGAGAATGCGAGATTGAGGCTGACGAATATCAAGACTGAGGAGGAGAAGGTAAGATGTAGTGATCTATGACGGTCTACTGCCGATTGCATTCCTCTCCAATAGCAGGATTAATTGAAGCGCTGTTTGACGACGCTACGGTACGAATCATAGGGCCTTAATTAGGGAGAAAGGACTATTTAAAGTTCGCACAAGCACGGCCGCAACACAAAAGTCGCTCATAGGTATATCTTATATGCGCTCCATCATATTGTGATTTGAACCAACTTTTGCGCTGGCGTCGCTGAACCGTACAAAGAGCAGGCGTGTGGTTCCGTATGTATGTATCGTGTTAAGTAAGTAAACAATGTATCTATGTATCTAAGAGTGTCTCTCAGAGAAGGGTCTGGCGGAAGAGGAGGCGGCGCTGCTCGCGCAGAAGGCGGCTGATGCTGAGCAGGAGAATGCGAGATTGAGGCTCACTAATATCAAGACTGAGGAGGAGAAGGTAGGACAGGAGCCGGCTTCGTGTCACCAACATGACACGTGTATCATATCTGCCATCATAAGGTGTCATTTATGTTCGCTAGCTAACCCAGATTTAGCATGGTGTCGCTGTTGACGATTACGTCATCAAAGATATCATATTATTATTTTTTTTATCAGCCTTATTTCTCTCCAGCCTACCTGTTAGTCTAAGGTCGTCGCATGCAACTTTTGCTATGGACAATCTGGCAGATTAAATCGATTTATAGCCATTTACCGATGTCAGTAGCCTCGACAGGTGTCTGTTATAGTTATACCCATAGACCTACTACACAGTTATACCAGATTCCCAAAGTGTACATACTGGGCTTGTCAAAAGGTTGACCAAATGATCACATTTAGTTCCGTCAAGCTGTCATTATCAGTATCAAAGTAATAATTCATATACCGGCACGCTTGGTTTTCATAGAAATGGGTACATTTGTGGTATCTAGTATAATAGACGTCTGTTATGGCCTTACTTCTCTGCAAGACATAATGACTAACCCTTACTCTTTAACATTGTCAGGTGCACCTAGAGCGCAAGACGCGCGAGGCGGAGTTCCTGACGGCGCGCCTCGTCGAGGAGTCGGAGAAGCGCGCCGCCGAGGCCGAGCGACTCAAAGTAAGATAACTAACCTGAGTAAGCTGTGTGTCTAGAGAGCCTATCACATGCTAACGTGGCAATACGCTAGCGTTGGACAATACTACACAAAAATATGGAAAAAGAACAGCGCCAACTTTAGTCACTTTTGGAACTAACAAATTAAATAACAATTAACAAACGCAACGTTAACAGAGGTTCGAAAATCTTGTAAACGCAGCATAGTGTAGATTTATCTTATCCGTTCGAGCAGTGAGCATGAATGCAAATTTATATGCTCGTTAACAGCGTGTACCGCTTGATGGCGACCCTCCCGCACCATACAAAGTCGCGTTTGTAACTCAAATATTTTTATTCATCGTATAGATTTAAAGTTTTTTGACGACCGCCATTATTTCACAAACTACTCTGCGTTCGTCTCTATGTATTTTTTTGGATATTGCAACTGTAACATCATTAAGTACCTCACACACTTAAAGTATCATCCTGTGCACCTAATGAAAATAATGTATTGCTCTATCCTTTCAGGCCGAATTAGTAACCGCGAGAGTAGCGGAGAAACAAGCCAAAGAAAAGTTATTAAATTTCCTCAGTCGGACATCAACGGGGTCACTGCCTACTGTAAGTACCAACATCAATAATGATTCTTATAAAATGCAAAAAATCTTTCACCCTTTAAATACTCTACATATGATACATAAACGTTTAATTAACAATTGCAACTGCATGAAAATCTGTTATTTCTTCACTCTGTAGAATACATAGTCCAGCTAACAGTTCTACACACCTTGTTTGATACCACAAATTAAAATGGTCTTATTTGTTTGCCAGCACTATTTGTACAATGGTCCGTAATTTAATCAATTCTAAATTTATTACACTATCTAATTTCTGCAGACCTTTCAAGCCGTATCTCCATCTTTCAATCAATCAATATAATCTTTGATCCAACCAATCACTAGTACAACAAAGTCACATAGGTGGCGCCATCTACCCATTTCCTCCACAACTAACACGTAACTAACACGCGTGTACTCTGTACTATCAAGGACACATCACTATGCAACGGATCGTATGGCTCGGAGACGCAAACTTGGACGTCGCCGCGGCCCGCCGCGCCAGCGCCGCCCGACATCGACTATACCGTAAATATACAATTCATTACATACTTTACCATAAATACATCCTAAATCTACCGGTCATATCCTTATAAAAAAAAACTTCTTTTAGTATAGTTTGGTCTGCATTATTAGCTTATGTATCGAAAGCTCCACGCAACGAATACTAGAAGATGGCACACAACTGTGTATTCCTTAACAAAATCCATTCACTCACTTCTTACACACATACATACTATAATTTTGGTGTAAACAAAATTTATGTTCACACACATTACACTCATCATTCTCATCCACAGTCATCGACAATCCCGAAAAGCCTGTTCCCCAGCCGGTGCCGAATGACCTTCACACACCAAGCCGCTCACATAATCCATTTATTCAAACATTACACTTATACTTAAATCATCCCCAGTCAACAGCAGTGCCGCCCAGCGTGTTCCCCTCGACGAGTTTTCTACCAACAGTCCTTTATCTTCACACACCACACACACTCACACCCCCTTACTCACAAAATCTATCTCTACACACATTACAATCACCCCTCTTCTCTACCTCAAATCTTCCACAGTCATCAACAGTGCCGTCAGACTTCTTACTTTCGACGTGTTCTACCCATACATAAAATTTATACCCCAAACATTACACTCACACTCACCCCTCTTCTCCACAGTCATCATCAAAGCCGTCAAGCCTGTTCCCTTCGACGTGTATTCTACCAGCGGTCCTTTATCTTCACACACAGAATCTATCTATTTACACGAAATCTCAAATCTTCCACAGTCATCAACAGTGCCGTCAAGCCGGTTCCTCTCGACGTGTTATTGACCAGCTAGTGTCTGATGAACTCATTCATAAAATCCATCGTTATACACATTTAACTCAATCTCAAATCTTCCACAGTCATCAACAATAAATAAATAATAAATAAATAAATAAATATGTGGGGACATCTCACACACGGCCATCCGACCCCAAGCTAGGCAGAACCTGTGTTATGGGTGTCGGACAGCTGATATATCTACACAAATACATAGATAGATAGATACTAAATATAAATATCAACACCCAAGACCCGAGTACAAATATCTGTCATTAAACAAATATCTGCCCCAGCCGGGAATCGAACCCGGGACCATCGGCTCAGTAGTCAGGTCACTAACCACTACGCCATTCGGTCGTCAATTAACAATGCCATCAAGCCTATTCCTCTCGACGTGTTTCTGACCAGCTAGTGTCTGATGACCCCACTCACAAAATCCATTGTTACACACATTTTACTGAACCACAAATCTTCCACAGTCATCAACAGTCCCGTCAAGCCTGTTCCCCTCAACATGTTCGCTGCCAGCGGTGCTCTCCCCCCCGTCCCCCGCGGCCGGGGGCGCGTCCCCCGAGCACGAGCTCACGGCGTACCAGCTGGTGCCTGATGATGCGGACCCGCACATACAGAGGCTGTCTATAGAGATTGAGAAGGAGAAGTGAGTTGGAATTAAATTTAATTTTATTATTTGTAGATTTTCTTGTAAACTAGACGACCGAATGGCGTAGTGGTTAGTGACCTGACTACTGAGCCGATGGTCCCGGGTTCGATTCCCGGCTGGGGCAGATATTTGTTTAAACACAGATATTTGTTCTCGGGTCTTGGATGTGCCCGAAAAATGGCAATAGGCCCGCCCCCTATTACATTGGGACTAACATAACACTCTGGCGAAAAGTGGGTGCAGCAATGCACCTCTGCCTACCCCGCAAGGGAGTACATTAGTACAAGGCGTGAGTGCGTGTGTTTTTTTTTTTTCTTGTAAACTTTACAAAAGTAGCTTTTGGCTGTATTACAAATCCAATTAAAAAAATATATGTAAAAAATGGCTTATTGAAAAGGTGACAATCTCTTCGTCTACAACTAAACACAAGAACAGATGTAAATGTGGATAAAGTAAATACATTTAACTTTCAGAACACTGCCTGCCAATTCACCTCCTAAAACCTATTTAACTAACCCACAATTCCTCAAATTCCAGAGTGGACTACCTAGCGAAATCCAAGCACTTACAACGGCAGCTAGACTCTCTCCGTTGCGAGTTCTCAGTCTTACGCGTCGAAGACTCCCACTTAGCAACTCTAGATCGGCTGCACGAGGCGCAGGCGCGCGCGGGAGACAACAAGTACTCGACGCTGAGGAAGCTGAAGCAGGGCGCCGCGGCCGCCAGGGTCGCCTTCTACGACCATCTGTGAGGTGAGGGGGTGCATTGAGTCATAACAACAGTGTAAAAGCTACTACTCTTCTAACTATTGGATGTCAAATAAATATGTATTTACTGACATATAGTTAAATTATATATTTATATGTTTTCTCGTAACAAGTGTGTTAAAATTCGCGCCACAAAAGTCTTACGGCAAAAGCCACCATTAAATCTTTTCTCGAACTTTTTAGACCGCTGTCTTTCCAATCTCAAACTGCACAGTTCAACTGTTAATAAATTATTATTTTTACCTAAAACTCTTTTCAGGTGGTGCGTCGTTCTTTTTATTTATGCTTTCCATAAACCCCCGAAAGTAGGTGAATAGCTGTTACATAATTATAATTATTAATAAATAAATACATATTTATGATTACATATTTAATATTTCGTATACTTAATGTATTGTCTGAGTGATATTTATTCTTGTTTTCAGATGCGGATTCCACACGGCATATCCAACGCACACACGCGTACATTTTGTATGTTCATACCATTTTCTTCATTTATTTATACTACGACATATTGTTAAGTACACTTTTTTACGAAACTAGGTGTAAACTATAAAACATATATTAGATTGTGTAATATAATCTGTTATTGTGTAAGATTTGTTTGTTGTAATATACAGGGTGTTGCAGAAGTGTTAAGTATAGTAAACCGAAAGGGGGTGAATTAAAGGGCTATACTGAACAACTACAAATACAAATACAATACAATACAAAATATATTTATTTGACCCATTTTCACACACATTTTACAAATACACAAGTCAGTAAAAACATAGGTAGGTACATCAGTGTTTTTCAACCTTTTTCATTATGCGACCCCCCTGGGAGGAAATTTTGATTTCGCGACCCCCTTGACCCTTCCGTTTTTTTATCATGTAAGTAAGTATACAGGGTTATTGGTAAGTATACCTGATCCTTTCAGGAGGCGATAGAGGAAGGCATTTCCAGTCGATTGAACCCTATATTGCATTATCCGAAACTTAACAATTTCTAAGATATTAAATATATTTATTGAAGTTTTTTTAATTTTCGCTTAAAAAAACTAGCTATATTTCAATTACTTTTTTGTTTTACATATAAGTAACTTAATAAACTAATTAAAAGTGCATTATTCGACTTAAATTAGATACAACACTTACCACAAAATAGTTAAACATTTTTTTTTTAATATTCAAAACGTAAAAACAAATAAGTTAAATTAAAAAAAGAATGTCATTCTGCGCTACAGCTTAAAACATTGTCAACTTACTTATAAGCTTTCAAATAAGATATTTCAATATCAAATCAATTTAGGTATCACCAACATTATATGGCCAAAACAACAAGAGAAGGCGGAAAAAACTAATTTGAGGTATTGTGTCTAATAAAATTTAAGTCGAATAATGCACATGTATTTTATTATTTTAATTAGTTTATTAAGGTGTTACTTATGCAAAACAACCAAAAAGTAATTGAAAAATTGGTAGTTTTTAAATTTTTCGGTTTTAAGCTTAAAGTTTTGGCAAAAACTTAAAAAACTTAAATATTTAAATTAAATATCATAGAAATGGTCTAGTTTCAGATAATTAATTATTTCATTTCATTTCATTTATTCATTCACAAAATTACATTGTATTTGAATTTACTATAGACAAAAATATAATATAACATGCATAAAAAATAACAAATTAGAACAATAATAAATTCACAATAATAATAATTAATTAAATATACCCAATTACAAATTACAACAAAATTTTATATTTATATTAAAATAAAATGTCATGCACATTTCTAAAATTAATAAAATCGTCAACAGAGTAGAAACACCTTTTAAACAAGAAGATACGCAAGGAATTTTTAAATTTTGTTATTTCGTCAATTTGTTTTAAGTCAGTCGGTAGTTTATTATATAAGAGGACTGCCTGATACCGAGCGCTATGTCTCGCAATTTTAAGCCTGGCATTCAAGGTATCAATGCGAATGTCTCGTCTTCTTGTTTTGTTCCGTGCTTTTTTATCATCAGGCGACTCATATCTGGGCAATTTTTTTGCAAGGTTAGTGAGCAGTACGAAAACATACAAGCAAGGCACAGTTAATATACCTAACCTAATAAAGTGTTCCCTGCACGAGTCCCAGGGTGCGATGCGAGCCATAGTTCGGATGGCTCGTTTTTGGCATGTAAAGGCTTTTTTAATATTGTACTCATGACTCTGTCCCCAGAACATAATACTGTAACGTAACCTTGATTCCACCAAGGCGTAATACACCATTTTGAGGTTGTCTAGGTTTAATTCGTCTCTTAGGCTTCTGAGAGCGTAGCAAGCAGAGCTGATTGACCCCTCAATTGATGTCAGTTCATGCTTCCAGTTCAAGTAACAATCAATGTGTAAGCCCAAGAATTTGACAGCGTCTACTAAACCTATTTTGTCTCCGTTAAACTCAATATTCATATTGTCATCATTTCGCGACATGTTTCTAAATAGCATTGCACTGGTCTTGTTTGGATTAAGCTGGAGATTATTGCATCGAAACCACCTATTAAAAGCATCTAGTGCTGCCAAAACATTTTGGTTAAGTGTTTCAATATCATCAGCATATATGACAGCATTTGTATCGTCTGCGAATACCACTAATTCTGTATTTGGTACATGTTTTGACATATAGCTAATTAGATCGTTGGTAAATGTGATAAAGAAAATTGGTCCCAAAATAGAACCTTGCGGAACGCCTCTTGTAACTTTGACAATGTCTGATTTGCAGATCTTTTCCTTTCCGTTTTCTTCAAATTTTAACTCAATAAATTGATATCTGTTCTCTAGATAGCTCTTAAATATCTCAAGTGCTTGACCTCTTACTCCATAGTGTTCGAGTTTGTTAAGCAATATTGAGATCAATCGACTGGAAATGCTTTCCTCTATCACCTCCTGAAAGCATCAGGTCTATTATTTATAAATAACCCTACAGGGTGTATAATATGTGAATGTTACCGTATTATTATTTATGGTGTCCATGATTAATTAATCAATATTCATTGTCTTTATTAATCTTTTTTTACTTAAGTATCCAGTTTTTTCGATTTCTGGCGACCCCCCTACAGAGGCTTCGCGACCCCCCAGGGGGTCGCGACCCACAGGTTGAAAAACACTGCCCTACATTAAGCAGTTACTTAAACTATTATTAGGTTAGCATGCAAAACTTAGGTAAGTTATTGGTGTTTTAACAGTGCTCAATATACCTACCAATATAACTTTCGCTTTACGACTGTTGCAATATGACCCTCTTAGTCAATCCCTCTCGGCTTACTATATCACTTTTCCAACACCCTGTACAATTAAACCGATACTATTGGTAAATAATAATGATTGGGATTGATAAAACGTATCCTTATAACGTGCCTTAGGTCGAAATTGAAGCCAAAATTAATATATAACGCTAATTATAAATATGTGTTTGTCGCCATTTTAATGTACAGTAGACATTATAATCATCTGACAAAACATGATCACAATTTTAAATTAAGCACAAAATAAATGTTATTCATGTTCAATAGTATGTGATAATAGGTATACAAACCACCTGTTAAAGCTAAAACTAGATAGTCGCTAAACGGTATCTAAAATAATTAATCATATTGTTTTCTGCTAAATACACACACTCACGAGCAATGAAAAAGTTCCAGTCACAAAAGCACCAAATTAGTTCTAAACGGAAAATGCTAGCTTAATGACGCCGCCACCGCCTGCATTATTGAAGTAGGTAGGTACATTAAAAAAATTACAACAAAAAAAACCTACCTAAAACGTAAATATTGTGATCAATTTTTAATTATGTGTAAGATTGAGGCCATTTTGTGCTACAATGGTGCTTAATTGGAACTTTTCCAGTTCGTGACTGTATATCATAATTTTTTCTAGAAAATTATGTTTTATGCGAGTTTTTGTCAATATAGCTAGTTAAGTACTAATAAACATTTTCTAGATCTGGATAGTTAAACGTTCCGTGATATTTTTTATACGCAATAATTAATAAACTAAAACTTGATATAGTGAAATTTTTTTCACCGACATTATAAAGATAGCATAACGTTCTTCCCGAGAATTCTCTAATTTCTTTGATTCATTATTTCCATCTGTTCTACATGAATCATGAATGTATAATTTATTAACCCTTCGAGTCACATTGGCTTGAAATATTATGTAAGTGTTTTTTTCTGTTTGTTAGGGTTAATAAAAATGAAAATAGTACTTTTATGTACAGGGTGTCATTCACTAAAATACTACACGAAATAATTGTTTAGTCGATTTCGCGGAGTTAAATTGGAGAGCTACATTTTACACCCTGTATTCAATAGACAACAGACCATAATCATTCTATTATGTACCTTTATAATTATTAATGTATGGTTTTTGTACCTCTTAGTTGTACTTATAACCCTTGTGGATTAATAAACAATGTGAAAATGTGGGCGGCACATTTGTAGGAGTATAGAGAGAGCTCCGATGAGTGTCATCATCATCATCATCATCATCACGTCCCCACTTCTGAGACTCGGTTCTCTATCCAGAGAAGGGTTTAAGGCCTAGTCCACCACGCTGGCCTAGTACGGGTTGGCGGACCCCAACACATGCAAGTTTGTCCTGAGAGAGTTGTAGTATGTTACTGTGTCCATCCTTATTTTACAGACCGTTTCTTTACATCCGCACGGGTTATAATTATAATTAACTGAATCTTCCATGGCTACTGAATTTATTTAATTAAACTTCGCCCTTAACTCAAGAGATGGTGGGATCCATATATACGATTGTTGGTTAAGCACATATCCGTAGTACCTACGTACGTAGAACTTACAGTCAATAAACAAATTTCGACGATTTCCCTGACACAAAGAGTCGAAAGTAGAAAAACGCAATTAAATCTATTGCTGTCCTGCTCAGTAATTATACTGCCAAAGCAATCGAGATAAATAGATTTAAATACGTTTAGATATTTCGTGCAAGCCAACCTAAGTTCCATGTACGGGGGATACTTTGAACAAGACAAATGTACTCTTTTATACGTGTAAATGTTAAGCGATTTGATTTTTTCATACTTGGCATAAAAGGTAAACAATAAACTAGGTATAAGGAGCGGTGGTAGCTCAGTCAGGTGAGCGCCCGCTTCTCAATCAAGAGATGCGGGTTCGAATCCCGGCGCTGACATGTACCAATGAGTTCTTTGAATTTATGTACAATGTATACCATCGCTCTTACGGTGAAGGAAAACATCGCAAGGACACCTGCATATCTAGATTTAGCACATCAATCTAGATATGTGAACCCACCAACCCGCATTGGACCAGCGTGGTGGGAAATGGTCCAAACTTAGGAAGGCAGTTTAGACCTTGGGGATATGCACAAAGGTTCCACTCGAGAGAGCCAGGTGCAGGTACTTACACCCCCACAGAGAATAGAATAGAATAGAACTAGGTATAAAAAACCATAAGAACCAATGAAATACTGACTAGCAATTTTACTTTCGCAAACCATTTATCTTAGCTAGTTAATTTGTATCTAATATTTTGATTTAAAAGACACAAAGACCTTTCATGCCAAGTATGAAAAAATGCTGTTATAATAATATGTACCTATGTCAAGTATGTTTGAACAGGCTTTCACCACAAGTTTACCGTATAGTTGCTTATAATGTGAAACTGACTGTACCTATTCCTAAACCTAAGTGCCTTGAGTTAGTACCACCATGATGTAATCATGTAAATATATTTATAATTTACAGTCAACCATGTTTTAATCTTACTAATATACCTACCTACTTACCATACTTTATTTCCTATTTACTGGCTGCCGTATTGAAGAAATATAAATTTGCGTAAAAAGTCTCGGACGGTTTTCAGTACTTTTAGGGCTTGTTTCACAATGTCTGGTTAGTGGCTACCTGTGAGATAAAATACATGCTGTCACTCTCTGTTTTTACTTTTTGACAGTGACAGCATGTATTTTATCTCACAGGCAGCCACTAACCAGACATTGTGAAACAGGGCCTTAGTATGCCGAATGTTCACAGTTTGCTAGTTTTGCGCTCACTCTACGGTATTTGTAACGAGCGAACAGTATGGTATGCCTAGGGGTATCGTAGCCTAAGATTCCTGAGAATACCAATTAAAAACAAAATTAACATTTAGGGCGCTTTATTAAAAAATATACACCATTAAAATTTAACAACAATATTTTTATATACAGTCCAATATTTCCTTACAGTTATTTAGGAAATAATGATTAGGTACATTACGGTACATACGAAATAAATATGTATGTATTTATGTATGTAGGTATAAGTATCTTATTAGCAAGTAAGTATATTATTCACTTTCATAAATGTGCTAAGTTTAAGGACAGTACAACATAGGTAATAAAAAATAAAAAATGCAATGAACAAAGCTGAATTAAAGTATGAAATTAGTTAAGATACTTAACTATTACGTACGGCTGTGTTCGAATGATGGTAATACAGGTAGCATTATCTCATTCACCTACATAATCTTAAGTAAGTAATAAACATCACTTATCTAGTAGCTAGCGGTTTTTTTTTGTATCAGTAGGCACATTTAAATAACCCATAGGTACTATCTAACGGCCTTACCACAAAAACTTAGTCACGCATTCAACATTACTTATTGCTATTCACTCCTTCAGCAGAGTTATTAGGCAATCTTCTTATGCATTGATAATTTTCGTGATAAAGCCTAAATTGTCTATTCATTTTTTAAATTCTTCTCGTAATTTTGTACCTAAAGCGAAAATTTCTGCTAAGTTAGACTTTAAAATTATACAATTAGGTAGAAGTTTAGATTAGATATAGGTCCTAGGTACAAAACTACCTACCTACTAACAGTATTGAAGAGAGAAATGAACATGACTTGTCAACAAAATTAGGCCAAGACATGATTAAATATTGTGAAATCAATCACATGTGTTAAAGGACATAGGTATTGTTACTGGAAGCATCTGGTACTTTTTAAATATCACACCTACTACCTATGTCTGAAAAGTTTAACATGTTGTCAAGCACCTGTGGTATTATTTAAACCCAAAACTCGAGAAGGTGCTATCTTTTCCAGCAGTTACATCAGGTTTATTTATAAAGACTGTGCTAACGAATATAAAGAAAATACGTTACATAACATTATTATTAGCATACCTTGCTAACTAAACTATTAAAGAAGGAACATAATCTATGAATACTAGAATTTTTCAACATAAAGTTACGCAGTCTTGTGATGTGCTACAATAAAGGCCTTCATCTTGACGGACTCATCTTCACTGGCTGTCCTGTAAGGCAATAGTTCTCATGACAGTCCACAAACATTCACAGTATTCCCTAAATATTCAGGGTATTGACGGTTTGTTATAGAGCCTCCTATAGTTAATGCCACTGTCACAGAACTCGTTCATGATGATTCTGCACAGGAACAGATGGAAGACCACAATCAAACATATGATGGACATCCAGAACAGCGGGTTGAGTCCTCCCAGGCTGTGTCCATGTTTGTGCAGCGCTATGACATGGTCCTCATGAGCGGGAGCCTCTATCACTTCCTTCACATGTATCGCATGTCTCAAGTCCTCCATGTGCTGCTTATCAGCTGTTATGTACAGTATAGCAGTCAATGGCTCAGTCAGTTTCACTGGGAAGTATACGCGATAAGCACCCAGCTTGGTAGGCGGGTCTAAACATCCACCGTCGCAGGCGTAGTAGGTGCGGTCGGAGCGGTCTAAAGCAACAAATAAGGCAGCTTTGTTGTCCTCTTGTACTACAACACTTATGTTCAAATGCGTCATGTTGCCATATGTCACACGGCGGAAGAGGAAGTCTCGGTGCAGCTTGGACGGATGGATGTTGTACTCCAAGTGTTGGCTGCTGAATCGTAAGCTACCAAAACTCAAGATCATGGCCAGGTTCACCCCACTGGCTCCTGCTTTTAACAAGTTGTGACAACCTTGTTTCTCTAAAGTAAGCAACCAAATACTTGCCACAGTGTTCAAGTCATTCAGAGTGTGAAGAGGTTTCCACAAGTTGAATGCATCCAGTGTAGAGTGACCTTCGTAACAACCTTCTGAGTAAGTCAAAGACATCAGTATATCAGACCTGGTTTTCGGGCGAATATTTTCCTCATGCTCATAGCTTCTTACTTGTGATAAGATAGCATATATGGTAGCATTGATCCTATCTCCATTAATGACCCCCTCAGCTTTAGAGTCACTGATAGAGAAACCTGTGTACCAGAGCCCATCCCAGACTCTTGCATGTTTATCTCTTAAAGTTTTAATAGAAGTGGGGTCTGATGTTGCTGATATCTTCTCCATTTCATCTAAAGCCTTCTTCTCAACAATATCTTTATACTTTGCATATTCTGACTGCTTTATTTTGCCACTGTAGTTCACAGTAGTCAATATGGTTATCTCAGAGCTCTCCCTGGCTTCAATGATTATGGAGTTGGGCATCTTCCTGCTGACCACTGATGCAGCAATGACCAGGTCACTGTCCGGGACAGACAGCATACCTGTCACCACCTCATAATCCTTAGTGTCACCTCCATGCCGTAGCTTGACAGTCTGGGAGACGGCAGTTGGCCAATCCTCAATCCCAAGTTTGAAGAATTCCACTGACCTTGAGGCACTAGTTGGGTTATTCACATTAATTTCCTGAACAAAAAGGGATGGGATAGTCCTGTGTGCATAGTACTTGTATGAAACTTGCAAACCAGACCCACTGCATTGAAACCTGTGAATAATTCCCTTTCTGTACTCTGCTACAGTGTACTCTTTCATTTCTGCCTCCTTAGCTATGTACAGAGGGTAGTAATGTAGCGGTAGAGACAGTGATCTTCCATTTTTTATCTGCAATGGTGAGTACTGTTCTAATGCTAGGCCTAAATAGCCATTGCCTACATAGGGCACATAGTTGTGACTTTTAGGTGTGTGTGTGCCGGTGTGCTCTTGCCGCACATAGGCGTCGTAGTCGTTCAAAGCCTCTTGGAAAGGTTCTAGGAAGGTGTTCTTGCAAGTGAACTGATGGTCGGTGAATGTCTCTGAGCTCCACCAGTTGAGGAGTGTGGGGCCGATGTACAGCAGCAAGAACACCACTATGAGCACTAGAAGGACGAGTTTCTTCCGCGTCAGGGGTCCTTCTGTAAATCTGTTGATTCGCCGGAGGACCTCTCCGGCTCGACGAGGCATTTCGGTGAAATTATTTCGGACTCTCTCCATTTTAAACACTTAGATGATAACTCGGCTAAGGTGTTTGTCACACAGGAAATGTTTTTAACATTATTCAAAGTGCATTCGACGACTTTAAGTTGAGTTTTTTAATAAAATTTACAGAGAGGAGAGAAAACACAACAACGAAAATGACCGATACTTGAAATCTGTCAATTTTCTGTCATTCAACTCATTCAGTCACTTGACTTTGATTTGACTTGTTGACTGTTCAGAGCAGTGTTTTTAGAGTTCGTATTACAAAAGGGAGCGTGTTTTCAGTGATCTTTAAAAAAGCTGAAAGTTATTGAGAGAGAATATTTATAAACTAAGTGAATGAAAGGATTCAAGTGCTCAAAAACATCGTACGATAAATACTAAAAAGCGATCAACAAACAAATCAATTATTTATTCGATATTTAAACGCAACATGGTTTTACACGTTGTTCAGCCGAAACTGAATGTTGCTAGGATAGAAAAATGTTTGAAAAAATGACATTGTCAAAACAAGTGTCAGTGTAAGTTGTCAACGTCATAAATGTCATTCAATTCAATCATTCATTCCCGTTTTGTGTGACTAATTTTGTGTTTGTGTAGTTATTTTAATTTGTTATCACATTTTGTATAAACCCCTCGGTCTGTCTTAGTACAATGTTTACATTGATAAGAGTGGACACTGTTTACAAGCTTTCATAGAGCCAGCGAGCGGCGCTGTAGTGAGCGGCTCACATAAAAGTACCTCACAATGTCTGTTCACACACAAGTTATTGTGCTAATTTCCTTATTTGTCGGCTCGTGTGTGCCGAAGTCTGTCGAGATCGAGTCCCCTCTTCTTCACAACTACACACACTACGATGACTTAGTGAAGCTGTTCCACGGGTACGAGAAAACGTACCCTGATTTAGCGAAAGTCAGTTCGATTGGGAAATCGAGTGAAGGGCGAGATCTGCTGGTGCTGCAGATCACTGCTGATGTGGGCGCGAGCCACCCGGAGCGGCCCGCCTTCAAGTATGTGGCCAACATGCATGGGGACGAGGCAGTGGGCCGGCAGCTGGTGGTCTACCTGGCTGAGTACCTGCTCACTAACTACAAGAAGGATGAGAGAATCACTAATTTGGTCAACAACATTGATATTTATCTGATGCCCTCTCTTAATCCGGATGGATTTGAAGCTAGTAAGGTGAGATTTCTTATTGGATTATTACCTCTTTGTTTGTTTTCTGCACATTTGAAAGTTAATTTGTTTGATAAGTATGTTAATGTGTTTTCTTTTCCAGTTTAAATAAAGTACTGTTATCATTTAAGTCTTGAGCTAGTTTTAGTGTGAAGTTACCACACTCTATTCCTTAATATTTCCTTAGAAACAATAGCCATAGCCACTTTTTGTCTTCTTTGGTGTGGTAAGAAATCTATTAACTTCAATCTACAATCACTTCTTCGCCCAACAGTAAACAACTACTTAGGAAAAGTAATTAGGGCAATAAAGTCCAAGTCCTGTTCCAGAGTTAAGAGTAAATAAAAGATGCAACTTATGTTATTAAAAATTTAAGTTTTGGGGATAACTATTAAAATATCATGTTTTTTCTATTTTATAAAGACTATGGAGGGCTGCATTACACTAAAATGAATAAAACTGAAACTTTACCTAAAAATAATAAATTTTCAATCTTATAGTCTTCAAATGTAAATTCATTCAGTTACATTTCTTTGAACAATCCTTCTATTCAACATATATTTTATCATTAATTGCATGTGTTACTTTAGAGAATGAATTTCAAATATTATAAATTAATTGATTCATTATTATTTGTATTTGATGAACAGGATGTCACATGACAACAGATATCATGTTATTTTGCATAACAAGTTATTGAATGCAATTTCGATAAGTTATCTAGACTTGACCTCAGATGCACTGACTCCGGACATTATAATCTATGTATAAACATATTTTAAACTCTCAACTTTCCCTAGAAGGGCAGGCTAGGGCATTGGGTTTGATTATTAACACACTCATCATCTTAAATTTTAATCTCAAAAGGATTAGTAAGAGAAAATCCACTTTAACTGTACATTTGTACTCATATTTACAGAAAGTGAGCTGTATCGCTAATACCATTTTTTAAATGAGTTTTTTTAAGTACAAATCTAGAATCTAGATTGACAGATTTTATCATAATGTTTTCTTTTGCTGTAAGAGTATAATGGTACTCAAATTGTACATTAAAAATTTATGGTAATGAATATTGCACTTACTACAATACCTAATCTATTTCTTCTACAGGAGGGTGACTGTTATTCCGAAACAGACTCTGTAGGTCGAAATACGGCCAATGGCGTCGACCTAAACCGGGACTTCCCCGACCAGTTCGACAACCAGCCCTCCATCACTGATGACTATCTTTATAAGGGTAACATATACATAATATAAATATATTTTTTGCTAGTTCATAACCACATAACTTGGGTGACCATTGTAGGCGTATTTGTTTTGCGTGATTTCCCACAGTCCACGCGATCGCGAGAATACGCGACTCACAACTCTCAAAATTACGCTCGTCTGGCCTCACCCTAAAACACCCAATTAAATAAAGAATAACCAATCTAAATATAGGATATTGCGAGGCCTGTGTTACCCCTGATTAGAGATAAGAGGATTCTTGATTATGGTTGGTACTCCCCAGGTCGTCAGGCGGAGACGCAGGCCATGGTGCGCTGGCTGCTGCGCAAACAGTTTGTGCTGTCCGCTAACCTGCACGGCGGCGCCATCGTCGCCAGCTACCCTTATGATGATATTATGGAGTGAGTATTATTGTGTCTTTTACACAGGGTGTTTCATGAGTTAAAGAAGTCGTAGGACAAAAGTTGTGAAGAATGATGAGCTCAGTCACACTCTTTAGGCTATTGAGTATGGGACATTTAATAACCCGTATATAATATAGCTTCGTATCTTATTTAAAAACTTTCGTGGAAATAATGGGATAAGCTGATATACCGAGTACATAATAATAAGGAAGAACTACTTTGGTAAATACTCTGGTTTGTAGGGAATACCAGGAGACGTTTCGTCATTGTACATATACGAAAAACCTTCATTCATGACCCCCGTTGACATCATTCTAATGGTAATCTTATAAATTTATTTTTAATATTATAAACTACAATTTGGGGAAATCCCATTTTTGATAACTGTACAAACTGTATAACAAGTAGTTATAATAACTATGCAAATAACTTGCTTTGGTTCTAACTACCTATAATAGTGAAAGTAAACTGTATCACAGGCCTACTATACAATTTATTATCCGGTTTCCAATTAAGGTCAGTAGCGGCTGCCTGCCCACTTGTCACCAAGCTTTTCATTTCCGAATGAACGTAAATTATCTGATTCAGATCGTGGCCGTTATGTATTGATGTGAATGAAACTGGTTTCTGATCCCTTGTTCTTTAATGGGTATCGATGACAAACAATACTCAGAGCTGACTACACAGCATATTTATTGACGTAGATAAACTTCTTGCATGGTGCATAAATCTCATTGCTATGCTTATCGCAAATCGTGATATTTTGACGTTTACCTACGTCGATAGCGATGCCATGCACCCGGGATTGATTTATCACCTGGGGGAAATAATGACTGGTTGTGTCATTATATAAGATGTCAGTAACTGCTTCCTAAAAGATCCGGACGTTTTAAAATTACTTATGATAGGTACATCGCTCAGGAAGGCCCCATTCATGCACCCGATAAGACGAATAGTACCGAAACTATTCCAGCAATAAATTTTCTTACACACCATTTATCTCTGTATACTGTATACTCAACCTCATATCCCCCTATTATTCTGTAATACATTTTCCTACACACCATGTAGGTACACCATCCATCTATATATCTATACTCAACCTTACATCCCCCTGCAATAAACCCCAAACTCCTCCCCAGCACCAAGACAGACTCCTGCGTGAACAGTCCTACTCCCGACGACGCTCTATTCCGTCACCTAGCGCGTGTTTACGCGGATCGCAACCCGCGCATGCGCGCCGGCGACGCCTGCCCGCCGGAGCGGTTCATAGACGGGATTACTAACGGCGCCTTCTGGTATAATGTTAAAGGTTAGTCTTTAAAACATATAAAGGGTGTTGCAAAAAGGGCTAAGCCGAAACCTACGTGTGTAGCTTGTTATATTTAAGCCCAGAAATAAATTCGCGAAAAAAAACATTCTCCATAGTAAAAGCTCCATGCTGCATACATAGGTTTCGGCATAGTATGTTGGGTTTTATAAGTAAAACCAGTGGATTAAAAGGATTGTAAAGATATATTGAAGAATAGTTTTCACACGACACAGGAAGGTATTGGTGGAAGTACGAAGAGACTTTTCTATTGACATAATTATCTACAATAGACAATAGAAAAACTAAACTGTTGGTTGCGTTTACAAACTCTTTTCAACACTTTCCCTTAAACCAACCAATAGTTATAATGCCTGTCCCTAAGTATTACATACTAAATAATAAGCCTCAGGAGTACATGAGTTACACTAAGTTGTGTTACATAAAATGTTCACCAACATAACAATAAACATAAACAGTTAAAACTTAAACATCCAACAATAAACAGTTAACGAATCTATTATGTTTCATAATAGGCAGAGGCTTTGTCAATAGATCCGCTGGCATTTCATCAGTTGGACAATACTTCAACTGCACCGCATTTTCTGACACAACTTGTCTAATAAAATGATGCCTAACATCAATATGTTTAGTTCTCGAATGGTACATTTGGTTGACACTTAACTTTTGAGCCGATTGGTTATCGTTATACATAGTTACACAAACGTTGATACCTAACAATTCGTGTAAGAAAGAGCGAATAAACAATGCTTCCTTACAGGCATCAGACAGTGCCATGTATTCGGCTTCAGTACTGCTGAGAGCCACCGTTTTCTGCTTTCGACTTTCCCATGAGACTAAGTTATTACCAATTTTGAATACATACCCTGTGTATGACTTCCTATCCACTGCACTAGCTGCCCAATCAGCGTCCACGTAGGCAGTGAGACTTAGTCCATTCTTCTCGAACGTCAAACAATGATTAATTGTACCTTTCAAATAGCGTAGGACACGCTTTGCAGCTTTCCAGTGAACTTCAGCATAGCTTTGATTGAACTGGCTCAATGAACTCACGGCATATGCAATGTCCGGCCTGGTACATACTGCAACATACATAAGGCAACCAATTAAATTTCTATAGTTAAAGTTACCTAATTTCTCAGCTTTATGAAGTTTCAGTCCAGCTTCCATGGGAGTACTAGCTGGCTTGCAATCCGACATCTGGAATTTATTCAGAACCGTCTGAATATAGTTCGACTGGTCCAGAGTAATCCTGCCATCCTTGTTTGTAATCTTCATACCTAGTATGTGGTGCGCTGCACCCAAGTCTCTCATGGCGAACTCCTTCATAAGCTTGTCTTTCAGCTTCTTCTTTTCTTCAGCAGAACATGACGTAAACAGTAATATGTCATCAACGTAAATACTGATTATCATCGGCTTTCCCTGATGCGATTTGAAATAAACACATGGTTCTGTACTTACTCTCTTAAAACCGAAGTTTTGAGTCAAAGCAGTATCTAACTTATCATACCATGACTTCGCAGCTTGCTTGAGTCCATAAATGGCCTTATTAAGTTTGTATACCTTTCCATTTCCTCCTTTTATTTCAAATCCTTCAGGTTGCTCCATATAAACCTGCTCCTTTAAATCTCCATTCAGGAAAGCAGTAATTACATCCATATGGTCAATCTCCATATTATATTCTGCAGCGATAGCTAACAACATTCGTATCGTTGAATATCTTACGACCGGAGCAAACGTTTCTTCATAATCGACGCCATAGGTTTGCGTATAGCCCTTCGCAACTAGTCTGGCTTTGTATCGAAGAATTTCTCCATCAAGCCCCCTTTTCCTTTTGAACACCCATTTACATTTCACTGCTTTGTGATTAGCCGGCCTATCAACTAGAGTCCAACAGTTATTCTTCTTAAAAGAATCATACTCATCTGACATAGCAGCTCTCCATTGCTCAGCCTCGCTTCCACTCATTGCCTCTCGAACGGTGGTCGGCTCGTCAGTGGCAGAACTCTGCATGTCGCAGTTGAAGGCGGCAAACTCAGCACTCTCTTCATAGTCCGTGTCTTCTTCTAGTGAAGAACTGCCTGGAACGTACGTTGAATCCAACGGATCATCTATTTCACCAGATGTTTCAGCATCCTCAGAGTCATCTTTTGAATTATTATCAATCACTGAATTGGAATTTATGTCATCAGATTGATTTAATCCCTCAACAGATGGCTCTGTAGGTTGTTCATTACACTCAGACAAACTACTATTAGAGTCATTCATGTTAGGTGGCGGGCTATGCATGAATACCATATTCATATCAACCTTATCATCATGTGACAATTCCTTAGTTTTAAATTTATCCTCTAGGAATACCACATCCCTCGCTATTGTGAATTTACGAGGATCAGTTGGGTCTATCAGTCTGTACCCCTTTGTTTCCGTACAGTACCCAACAAATCTCCATAGCTTGCTCTTTGAATCTAGTTTCTTTCGATTCTTTACTAAAGCATACGCTATACATCCAAAAACTCTAAGATTTTTGAGGTCTACCTTCTTATTTGTCCACGCTTCCTCAGGAGTAGCACCCATAACAGCTCTGGTTGGGCTTCGATTCTTCAGGTACACAGCGGTGTTCACTGCTTCAGCCCAAAACTCCATGCCCAAGCCAGCTTGCTGCATCATGCAGCGGGCTGCCTCCATCACAGTTCGGTTTGCTCGTTCAACCACTCCGTTCTGAGCAGGCGAATGCGGTACGGTCGTCTGGTGCCGTATTCCAGCCTCTTTGAGAAACTTCTGAAACTGAGAATTGACAAATTCACCACCTCCGTCACTTCTTAGGATTTTTATTTTTCGCTCGGTTTGGTTCTCTACCAACGCCTTGAAATGTCGAAAACTTTCAAATGTTTCATTTTTAGTTTTTATAAAATAAACATAAGTTTTCCTTGTAAAATCATCTATAAACAGCAGGAAGTATCTTGCTCCACTGAACGACGGCTTCTGCATAGGCCCACACAGATCCGTGTGCACTAAGCCAAGTACCTCATCAGCCCTACTAGATGACTTTGATGGGAAAGGAAGTCTAGATTGCTTTCCCTCAATGCAAGCCACACATGACTTATAATCAGCACTATCATACTTAATTCCAGTAGCCATACCTCTATTCAGGAGACCCATGCTCCTAGAGTTTAGGTGACCTAGCCGCTGATGCCACACCTCTTGAGATACCTTGGAACTCGATGAAGCCAAGGACGCAGACTGCTGCACTTCCTCCTTCACATTGCCATTCCCTTGAGATGCCTTGCGGCTAGTCGAAGTCGAGGAAACACACTTCTTAGATTCCTCCTTCATCGCACCATCCTGTGAACATACTAAAGTATTACCTAACCCCAAGCTAGATAACGGTGGCTCTCTAGCTACTTTCGATGCTATCTTACACTGCTCTCTGACACCTACAATGTCGAGCCGGTAAACACCATTGATCTGAGTAGCGCTACCTAGAAACTCACCGTCAGCATTAGTTATTTTACAATGCTCTTTAGTAAATACAACTTTATGGCCTTTTCTTGTCATTGCACTCACCGACAATAAATTTGTGGTTAGTTGTGGTACAAAATAGACGTCACTTATCGTCCTTAGGCAACCACCCTTAAGTTGCACCTTGACCTGACCCATTCCCGCGGTATTGATATAGTCTCCGTTTGCGATCTTCACAGTAGCCGGTTTATCCGATACAAAATCGTACATAACTGACCGATCATTGCACATGTGATTCGTCGCGCCTGAATCAATATACCACTGTTTTTCACTCACAACACTAACACTTAGCGCCGTTAACAGAGCTGAATGGTCTGTGCTTCCTTCCTTGTCCTCGCCTTGCCCCGACTTCCCTCCAGACGTCACCAGTGGACAGTTCCGCATCAGGTGACCAGCCTCCTGGCACGTGAAGCACTTCTTCACCAGTGCCGAAGCTGATGTAGTATCCTGATTGTCCTCCCGTCTGTGGTCATGCTGCAGCAACTTTACCTCCACAGTCTCGCTGGCCAGTTTTATATTGCCATGCAACTGCTCTCTAAAGGCTATATTTGAACTCGACATTGTTTAGTTTGTAACAATTTCGTTTTCACAACAATGACTGCGCCGGCCGGCCTCGGCTCCCGGACAAATTTTCAAACTGTGATACTTCGTGTGATATTTCAAAAATCTTACTAGCAAATGGTCCTGGGCCCATAACCTGTTGGGTTTTATAAGTAAAACCAGTGGATTAAAAGGATTGTAAAGATATATTGAAGAATAGTTTTCACACGACACAGGAAGGTATTGGTGGAAGTACGAAGAGACTTTTCTATTGACATAATTATCTACAATAGACAATAGAAAAACTAAACTGTTGGTTGCGTTTACAAACTCTTTTCAACATAGTATACCCTCTTTGCAACACCCTATATATCTCGTAATAGAGTTAAGTTAGTATGCAGAATCGCAGATGCCACTCACAAATAAACATAGTAGTTATACAGCTGTACAAATAGTCGTATGCTGAAAAATAAATATGAATTAATATATTCAAAGCCTCACCAATGACCTAAGACAGCCTTGTAACTAGTACTTAGCGGATGATGAAGGCTGATGACAGAGATGTATAAATGTATATGATCAGATGTTGACGATTATTGACTGATAATTTAAACGGAATCAAATGCAATCTGGACAGTTATACACATTTTGTAGCCCCAGAACTGAGGGGTTCTATAGGTATTACTTTTGCATCTTGGTTCAAAAGTTACACACTCTCTTGTAATAATATTCGAGATTTATTCTTATTTGTACTTACTCATACTGTATACCATACATTACATATAACGCACCTTTCTTAACGCAACCATCACTGAAATCGACAATTAGCAGTATACAATTATATTATTATTAAGTAAGTTTAACTTATTCCACCACTAAAACCCCATTTCCACCCTCCAGGCGGCATGCAAGACTTCAACTACCTGCACTCCAACTCGTTCGAAGTAACTTTCGAGTTGTCCTGCTGCAAGTACCCGGCTGCTGCACGACTACCGTCCTTCTGGAAGGAGAATGGAGACGCCATGTTGGCGTTCATGGAACAAGCGAGAACTGGCGTGGCGGGAAAAGTTATTGACCAAAACAAGGAGGCGGTCAAGGTAAATTGTAGCTAAATTTGCTCTTCATTCTTTCAATTTAGAATGATATCGATGGTTTCGTTCAGTGAATGAGTGAGTCATCTGACACGGATCTATCATTCTTTCATTCACTCAACATTCATAATTTGTTTGCTCATTCCATCAACCAATATGTAATATACGTATACAGCGACAAATACCAGCTCTAAAGCGTTATTAAATAGCCTACTACAACGATACATACGAGTAGAAGGTAAGAGCCCATCTTCACTCGAGCTGTCCTGCTGCAAGTACCCGGCGGCGGCGCGGCTGCCGGCGTTTTGGAAGGAGAATGGAGACGCCATGTTGGCGTTCATGGAACAAGCGAGAACTGGCGTGGCGGCTAGGACTGGTGTAGCGGGACGGGTGATTACGGGAGATAATGAGGCTGTCAAGGTAAGTTTAAGCTGAATGTGCTCTTCGTTCATTCAATTTCTAATGATATCGATGGTTTCGTTCAGTGAATGAGTAAGTCATGTGAAACGAATCTATCGTTCCTTCGTGCACTCATCATTCATTGTCGTATGTCCATTCCATTAACCATTACGTAATGTAAGTATACAGCGTCAAAAGCGAGCTCAAAACGTAGTAAATAGCCTGCTACAAGGATAGATAGAAGGTAAGAGCCTATCTCCACTCGAGCTGTCCTGCTGCAAGGACCCGGCGGCGGCGTGGCTGGTGCAGTTCTGGAAGGAGAATGGAGACGCCATATTGGCGTTCATGGAACAAGCGAGGACGGGGGTGGCGGGACGGGTTACTGATGCGGATAACGAGGCTGTCAAGGTAAATTGTAGCTAAATATGCTCTTCATTCATTCAATTTCGAATATTTTCGTTCAGTGAGTCGAGTGATTTCGTTCACTCACCCTTCACTCGTTTGCCCATTCCATTAACCAATAATGTAATGTAGGTATACAGCGTCGAATGCGAGCTCAAAAGCGTTAGTAAATAGCCTGCCAAAACGATACGTGGAAGGTAAGAGCCTATCTCCACTCTCGCTGGTTCTCCTGCTGCAAGTAGGCGGCGCGGCTAAACGTAGACGCCAAGGTGTTTAAAAATAGACAGCTAGTTGAATACAAACTATTAAAATTGTATTTTCAAAAATAAAACTATTCAGACATTCACTCACTCAATTCATTCACCGTTGTCCCCAGGGTGCAAAGATCAGAGTGGTGGGGCTGAACCACACGGTGGCGACCACCGAGTCCGGGCACTACTGGCGGCTGCTGCTGCCCGGGGAATACCAGATCACTGTTGACGCTGATGGGTAAGTGGTGATTACATGATTATTTCTGACGACATCATCAATTATTAGGTTGTACAGAAGCCTGTCTTAAGGAGTGCAACAGCGCTCTGTCCTTGACCTTTCTCATCCAGCCACTACCGGCTACCTGTCTAAGGCGTTGGTCCAGCAGGATGGTTTACGATGCTACGATTGCCTGTCCATGGGTTCCATTTGAAAACTCGTTGCACCTTCATTGGTTCTCCTGAAGTCCTATTTATGTCAAAATAATTAGCATCTCATCTATAGTAGATAATATAATTTTCCGCAGATACGAATCCCCACCACCGGTCTCCGTGACCATCCCCAACAACCAAACGTCGCCAGTTGTCCTCAACATGACGCTAGGACGTCGATCCCGCGCGTTGCAGCCAGGTGAGTCCGCGGAACTAGTCGCTTCTGGTGCTGGGAGTAAAACTGTTTACAGCGCCATCTATGTTTGTGTTATGTTGTTAATTGGTTTGGAGTATAATTTGGCTACTAGATGGCGTTGAAAGCAATTTGTTGTGAGATTGATCGATTGTGTGAAGCCTCGAAGGAAACCTTGTAACTATGAAGAGGTGTAATTTGAGATTCGTTTTCATGCTAACCCAATGTAAATAATGATTTAACTGGAAATGTGCCAAATTTTCATCTGCATCATCCTAACAGTATGGTTGTAGTTTGTGATTTTAAATTTGCACACATTACATTTAAGATACATTTAAGATTCAAATTATATAAGCTACGGAATCATTGAACACCATTTGGCTGTAAAGTATGTACCTCCATAATAATTTATCAAAAGTTATTAATAAGTAGTTAAGTTTACAGTATTTCAATTTACCAATAAAATAGGTGTAAGTATATTTGTCAGTAATATTAAGTATAAGTAAGTTTTGTCTATTGAAGATTTAATTACAAAAATTATAAGTAGTAAAAGAAATTTAGCCCTTTTAAACCTCTTTGAAAAATATAGACACCATTCCAAAAAACACAACAAAATCATGTATATATCTCGAAATATTTGATGCCTCAGTGTATACTGACACCGATACACTCCTATAAGCTTATCACTTAATCTTTACGGATGGGGTTTTACAGACTATCTTAGAATATTTGTATAGTACATTTTAAAAACGGTTGCTCAATATTTTTTACTAAATACGCACAACCTAGTATGAATTGTGTAAATATGAATGTTATTGAGATAAAATAACTTTGAAATAACTATGCTACTTTCATTATTGTTCTCTACAAGTTGTATACTACAATAATGACATTTCCTTATACTAAAAATGAATAAAACAGTTATTCCAATGTTAATTTTAATCTGAATATTTCTGTTAGTAAAGATATTTGTAAGTTTATAAAATAACAGTACCTAAGTACTTAAATTATTCATTAGAAAGTGACGGTATTAATATTGAAAAAGTAAAAGTAATCTTCTATTTAATAGAATGCTAATGATCTCTGTATCCTCGAATGGTTTGATACAACTTTGTGCACTGCCATAATTTTATGAATCCGTAGAGCCTGACAAGTACAATTTAGTTAATTGTCAAACTAACAAACCAACAATGTTTGAATGAAATAATAACAGTGAATGAGTTTGACAAGTTACAAAAGTTTTAGCGTGTGGGTGAACGTGTGTAGAATTTCCTATCGGACTTTAAGCATTTAAAATCGGAGTTCTAGACTTTTTCTAGGTAGGTATATTAGCAATAATTATAATGTGATGTTTGTTAAAATATAAATAAATTTTATAGTTGAAATGAGTATTTTAATTAATAGCCATGGTTTGTTTTGTTTTACTGTATGTGTTTTGTTTATACTTTTGGTGATGGTGATTAATTCATTTTTTTAAATTTAATTTTGTGTTCTGTAGTTTTGCCCATTCTTTTATTTACTTTTTGTTTCTTCTTTTATCTTCTCCTTTATCCTTCCCATGATCCACAATCTCATAAAAGGTACATAACATACACAAATACTCTCGCTTCACAGCACCTCGATGCTAACAAATACGTAGAGAGAATAGAATAAGTCGTTTCAATTTAGAGCCAAAATTTTATTACAATGTAGCGTAAACATTATTACCTGCCTCTTTACCCTGTCTAATCCTGTTCGTGTTCTCCACACAAGATTGAACCATAAAAATTATATATTAATTGCTTAATTCACAAAAGTTGGTACAAACAGTTTTGTTCTTGATAATTCATTTTTAACAGTAAATCATAAAGACTCCTTTCAAAATATCCCATCAATACCACATTTTAAAAGTAAACACATCAAAATCCTATCGAATAAAACCTAACCGAAACGAGACACCAACGCAACCTAAGGGCAAACCAACCATCCCTATGGGCAACCCAACAAACCCTATGGGCAAACCGACAGAACACAGGCCAGCGCGTGACCACGCCCGCCCTCCCGCAGCTGACTTCGTCCACCACGACTACCTGATGATGGAGAGCGTCTTGAAGACCCTGGCGGAGCAGTACCCGAGCATCACAAGGCTGTACTCTATAGGGAAGTCAGTGGAGGGACGCGATCTGTATGTGCTGGAGGTGACGAAAGACCCTGGTGTGCATATTCCTGGTGAGTTGTTTATTTATACTTATGTGTTTAGTAAATATACTTTCTGAATTATCGAAAAAGGACTTTGTAAGCTGACTGGTGACGTGGTCATTCTGAACATGTTTTGATCACTGTATTTCACTTAGAGTGAGACGTTTAATTAATAAGAATTATAGTGAAATGAAATTTCTGTCCATTAACGACCTGTTTCAAATGGCACATTTAGCTAAGTCTCCGTATTTTCTCATGAAAACATTATTAATTTTTAACCCACCAGGCAAACCCGAATTCAAATACGTGGCCAACATGCACGGCAACGAAGTGATCGGCCGCGAGCTCCTCCTTCTACTAGCCAAGTACATGTGTGAGCAATACACCGGCGGGGACCAGTACGTGCAGCGGCTGATGAATACCACACGGATACATCTACTGCCGAGTATGAACCCTGATGGATACGAGAGGAGTCACGAAGGTAGGATGTAGTGCGGGGGTTTTACGGTAGATGGCGTTGAATGGAGTAAGTATTTGAGGAATTTGTTGCTAGATAGGGTTAGCCCGGTAATGAGGCTCCCAATAGGTTCAGAGTTGAAAAATATTACTCTTGATGATAACGAGGAAATAAGAAAGAGTACTAATGTAAATCTAATAATTTTCAGGGGACTACAGCAGCCTGAAGGGCCGAGCTAATGCGAACAATGTAGATCTGAACAGAAACTTCCCTGATCAATTTGGGCAAACAAAGGTAAACTAAAACTACCTTTATTGTATACCTATGTCTTATATACCCAAATGACGTATAATAATACAAATACATTTCGTATTACTTGCTTGCATGTCATGTACCTAATCATTACCAATATAAAAATTATCAACCATCTGTGATCATTTTTTGCAAACAATACCTACCATTTAACAAAACAAGCAACCTCCCCAGGACAACGCAATAACAGAGCCGGAAACGCGAGCCATAATGAACTGGTCGCTAAGCCTGCCATTCGTGCTTTCCGCAAACCTCCACGGGGGGGCGCTAGTAGCGAACTATCCGTACGACGGGTCCCCGCGTAGGGTCAGCGGTCAGGCGTACCTGTCGCCGGATAACGATGTGTTTGTGCACTTGGCGCATCTCTACTCTGACGTAAGTGTTTGCTGATAATGGAGGCGTTTAGTTTAGTTTTCTGGCCAATAGATGGCGCTACTTGCGATACGGAAATATATATATATTTTTTTAGGTATGGTAGTCTGTTTTTGAAGGTCAATCATTTATTGCTAAAGTTACACCAAACAAGAACTATAAGTGTGAAGTGTGATGATATGGATGTAATATCTGTGGTATTTTGTTAATTGCAGAAACACCACAAAATGCATCTCGGTCTGCCGTGCAAGGATCTGCCCAATGAGAAGTTCCCAGAAGGCATCACTAATGGCGCTGAATGGTAAATGACATTTATTTCTACTCTCTCAAGTTTCCACACCGCCATTGCTAGACTGTCGGCCAATCCGTGTTATCTTTTTTTTTAGTCAAAATTCTGTTATAGATAATGACTAATTAATAACACTAATAACTTCCCAAATTGCAATTGCATTTGTCATGTGTGAAATGTGACACACTAAATTGACGTTGCTGCATGTTAAACGATTGTATGTGACAAGTGTGAAACATGCGACTATAACCCCCAGGTACGTGCTAAACGGCGGCATGCAGGACTGGAGCTACCTGCACACGAGCGACATGGAGCTCACGCTGGAGCTCGGCTGCTTCAAGTTCCCGCCCGCCGCCGACTTGCCCGGCTACTGGAAGGACAACTTGCCCGCGCTGCTGGCCTTCATTGATGAGGTCAGTGTTGCTAAGTAGTAAAGGTTGCCGGTACGAGTAGAAATGGCTATAGTCATTTCCTCTTTTAATGTTAAATTTTTAAGTTTTTGTTTTTAGAGTGCAAATTAAGTGTGTATATTGATGTTGATTCTGAAGGCAGAAATTCTAATTTTAAAGCTGTCAAACTAAAAAAATTGCTAGCATAAAATGACATTTACGGAAACAATCATAGAGTCGAATTTTAAACAAAGAAATTAAGGTTTTGACGTCTCTAAATTTAAAATTTCCGCCTTCAGAATCGATATCAATGTATGGTATTGTAATTGGCTACTGAAGACATAACTTGTCTGTTTGTTGGGTTTTATGGATGAAGTAAGAGATGCAAGCGGAAAGCGCATATGAAACTTTGACAGTTGTGTTGAGGTTCGTTTCCCGGACGGGGAAGATATTGGTTCACGAGTCTAGGATGTTTAATCTTTGTACTGTGTGATATCCTCAACCCACAGCCTACCAAGCCTGGAGATATTGTTCATCTTATATTGTATTCTATCCATTGTTTGCGGCCCGTGTGTGTGAGTTCTTGCAGTAAAAGCTCACTATAGTATATATATTTTTTTGTTTGTTTATATTATTATTAGTTTTTCTTTTTCTTATTTGTTGACCTCCACAGGTGCACAACGGCGTCACAGGCTTCGTGCACAGCCACATCGGGCACCCCCTCCCTGATGCCAACATCACAGTAGAAGGGATAGAACACAGCGTGAGAACTGCAAAACACGGGGACTACTGGCGACTGCTGCTGCCCGGGACGTATAATGTCACTGCTAGTAAAAGAGGGTGAGTTTTTTAGATGAAAATTTAGTTAAGGTTTTTAGTATTTGTTACAGGGTTGGTCACCGTGTCAGTTTGAATGCAAATGATGCACTGGACATTATGAGAGGATAGCCACTCCAGGAAGCTTCTTTTGTGTTTTAGAAATGTTTTTATTATGTCCAGATTTTGTACATTTATTTTAAATCCTCGATCCAGTCGATTGTGAGGGAACAAGTAAAAAATTTAGCATTTTTTAAACTTAAATTAGGAATATGATAAAGAGTTACGCAGCTAACCATAAAGTCTAATTTCGAACCGAGAATTTAACGATTTCCCCGTACTACATTTAAAATTATTGTAGGTATAAACCTACTTGTGTTATTTCTGAATATCTAAATAAACGTATATTTCTAACCTCCAGTTACGAGAGTATAACGGAGCGTGTGACGGTGCCGGCCAACGGCTCGGTGAGCCTCAACTTCACGCTCATGGCCGACGACCCGCAGCACTGGTCCTCCGCATACGACTTCCGGTGAGTGACGTCACAGTGACTTTATACAGGTTGTTGCAAACTGGTGAATTGGTGATATAAGTTGAAATGAGGCTTGCTGTACGTACCTATTTTGCGACATCCTGTTGATAGTCTGATAGCGATTTATGCTGTAACTTTTGTTTTTTGTTTAAATGCAAGCATTGCTTTGATCATAATATTGTGTGATTGTGTCTTTAAATACTAAGTACGTTTTAAATTTATTCTATATTTTTATTCAACAAAGCATTGACTACTTTATATTTTATATTATTTCTATGTGTTTATATACTTCTTCTTTACTTATGTATGTTTTGTTTTTAACATTTCTATGTTTATATATATTTATGTTTTATTATAATTATAATACATACTACCTATATGCTTTTTATTTGTTTATACAATTTCAATATATATTTATGAATACTATACATAGTATGCATATTTATGTTGTAAATAATAAACTAATTCGCCTGCTTTGTGTGTTTACACCGATTAAACACAACCAAACAAAATTAACTCAGCTTTAGCTTTAATTGAATTTGGAACTTAGGACATGTTAGGTTATGTTTAGACCTCTGAAGTTGGTAAAAGGGCTAAAGGTATTTATTTCATCGGCTCTAACTATGTCACAGTTTATGAAATACATATTTGATCCACTTAAATTTCATTTTCTACGCTTTCATAAAAGTTTATCAATAACAAATGACAATGGTTTCGTGATGTGTAATTAACATTTTCAATTAATCCTTTAGGTTTGACCATAGCTATCCCGATTTCACTGGCCTTATGTGAACATATTATGAGGTATAAAAAACCAACATAGACATCTATCTAGTAAATTTTTTATTAGCAGTCGTCCTCCTTACTATATTTAGTTAGATTTGTAGTAGTAGTAACACATTCGCTACGGTAGTAAGATTATTAGTCAACTTAGCTTCTGAGTTTGTGACAAACAGATATCTATTGATAGATAAAGCGTTTAGACCCTATATTCCTATATACCACCATTGTCTTGAACTGTTTTTTTTTTTTAAATAAAAACTTAAATGGTTTTAAAATATGTTAGCTAGTTATTGGTTGTTATGACTATTTAATGAAAGTCCAATAAGTCCATGGCGGTAAGTATACAATAGGTTTAATACAAACCTATTCGATTTGTTTTTGTTTTAAACTCAGAAAAGTATCACTAATCTATTGGCTTACTTTTTATATCTCACAAACTTACCTATTTTCCTAAACACCCTATACAACACCTACAGAGTGCTAGAAAACATCATCGGCGCCCGCTACCACCACTCAGCTGAAGTGTACGGGCTGCTGGCCGAGCTGGAGAACAAGCACCCCGACACCGCGCAGTTCCGGGCCGGGGACAGTTTGCACACCGCGCTACTGCACCGCTTGGAGGTCACTGATGTGAGTATGTTAGATGTAGTGGGCGTGTAATGAATAAAGCCTCGTCCTCTCATTCAAGATTCTTCCTGACCCGAACCTGCAGTGAATATACTTCTACACTCACGAGCAAAGAAATGTTCCACCTACTAGGTAACTTGCTGTCACTGGGCCTTTTTGATTGCTCGCGAGTGCACCACGTGCTGTTACGCTGCATGAAAATTGTCTAGTCTAGATAATAGGTGTGAGCATTGTATTATACCAAAACGTCGAGGCTAGCGACCTATGACGTGATCAATGGAATTACTATAAACTTTTAAATAATCAAAAAGTGTAGATGTAGAAGATTAGATTTTTATGACTAGGCGACTGGCAACTTATCTAACTGGCTAATCCACCGACAAACTAGGCTACCCTTAGCGCTACTTGATATCTTCTCCTTGAGTCACAATTACCAAGTTTGTCGTGGTCAACAACAACTTAATTTAGTCATACCAGCATTAATTCCTTACTCTTTTATTTCCAGTCGCTAGGAGCGCCAGAAGAATCCAAATTCCGCATCGCGTTCATAAGCAACCTCTACGCCTCACAGCCGCTCGGACAAGAGATGCTTATCAACTTCGCACGTCACATCACCACCGCCTACTCCCTAGGAGAACCTATACACAAGAAACTGCTACAAAACGCCGTCCTACACTTCATTCCTAACTTAGACCCGATGACTGACAAAATTATCCAACAGTACGATGGCACGAGTAAATGTGTTATAGATTCTATGACTGAAGAATTCGGGGACAGTTTGTATAGCTACATAACTAAGAAGAATATAAACCCATTAACAAATTACACGCGAGAAAAGGCATTCGTGAGGTTGCTAGAGCTGGAAAAATACGATTTGATTCTTGACTTGTCTTCGGGGACGGAAGACGTGGCCGCTCCAGAAAGTTCTACTATCTACGATAAGTTCGCGCAAATGTACCAGGACAACAGAGAACTAGACAGTTCTGAGTGTTCTGAGTTGAACAGTAACGTGGTACACGGGAGCTTGATCGATGAGATATATGAGAAGTTCAATACGCCTATTATAGCACTCGGGTTGAGTTGTTGCAAGATGCCGGCGGAGAGTGAAATAGCGATGGTGTGGAGGAATAATCTGCAAGGGATCATGAAGCTCGCTAAATTGCCTAATACAGGTGAGAATGCTGTTGAGTTTATAAATTTATGTTGTCTCATTTCACACACCTAACCTAACTTAATATTCCAGGGATAAGACTTGTTTACAGTCACACTAATCCGGCGCTGATAATCAACTAAACTTTAGTTACATATATTATATTTTTATATGTTAGCGCCGCATCAACATGACTGTAAAGCCAGCCGGACCTGATATATAAAAAAAAATATTTTATGTTTTTTGGTGTTGCAAAATTCGTCACATTTCGGATTACTTTAACCTTTTTTAACACCCTTTATAACACGAACACCCCCTTCTTCAGGCATAACCGGCACAATAAAGAACGAGCTTGGCTCCCCGATGCGAACAGCCACTGTGTCCATATCGGGCTCCGGCGCGCGCCCCGCCAGCGCCAACATGGCGCGGTACCGGGCGCTGCTGCCGCCGGGCCGGCATACGCTCACGGCCTCCTGTCATGGGTATGATGACAAGGTTAGTGGTAGCTATGTATCTAGTATTTCATAACGGCCAATTTCAGCGGCTATATGTGTGAAAATGAAGCTGCAAAATTACAAAAAGCATAGCATAATAGGCAGCAGAGAAAACAAACGCAAATTCTCATTCCACTAAAGCTGTGAGTACTGTTAGGTGGCGACACAGTCGTACGCCATACAATCAGAAATATCCCACTTTGCATTACTCAAAACTGTGTTAAATAATACACTCACACCTACCGTCTCTATGTAAAGATATTATTTTGTTGAATCCACTTTATCTTTTCAACAGGTGATAAACGTGATGATCGAGGAGGGCGTGCTCAAGGTCAAGGACATCGTGCTGCACCGCACCAACGCGGACCGCCTCGCTGGAGGACAGTTCGAGGACATCGCCGTGCCCACTGACAACCCTAACCTGGTGCATGTTACTGGTAAGTGTAATGAGTGTAGTTATGAATTTGAAAAATCAACGCTGATTTACGAGACCCTAGTGAAGAATACGAGCAGGTCCGTAGCATAAACCACCTTAGACAGAATAGATAGCTGCTAGAGCCTACTCTAGCAGCTATGTAGTGCTCCTCACTAGGCCTAGGTCTAGCAGTGAACGATAATTGGCTGATGATGATGAAGGTCAAGGACATCGTGCTGCATCGCACCAACGCGGACCGCCTGGCTGGAGGACAGTTCGAGGATATAGCCGTGCCCACTGACAACCCTAATTTGGTGCATGTTACTGGTGAGTAGAAGAGGCATAAGAGAATTGTGTTGTTTTTGTAGTAGTAGTGTAGTATTTGAATTGTGACTCTCTACCTCGTTTCCTTGGCTATCTCCAGCTCTGTGTACCGCCTCGCCGGGGGGCAGTTCGAGGACATAGCTGTACCCACTGATAACCCTAACTTAGTGCATGTTACTGGTGAGTGTAATAAGTGTCATTATGAATTTAAATAAACAGTTAAATCAATAACACAAGTGTTGTGACTTGTGGGAGAAGCCTCCCGGAGGCCAGCTCGAGGACCTTCCCGTGTCCACTGATACTTAGTGCATGTTACTGGTCAGTGTAATATGTGTAGTTATGAATTTAAATACCACCAATGTTGCGGCGACTTTCAGAGCAAATCATATGTCCAGCAGTGGCCGACGCAGGACATTTCGACGATATAGCCGTGCCCACCGACAACCCTAACTTAGTGCATTTTACTGGTGACAATAGAGATAAGTGTGAGTTGTGGCGCTCCACCTCGCTTCTTAGGTTATGTCCATTGGTGGACGCCTCATAGACGGGCAGTTCGAGAATATAGCTGTGCCCACTGTCAACCCTAAATTGGTGAGAAGTATAGAGATAAGTGTGATATGTGTAGTTATGAATTTCAATATTTGTGTTGACTTCGCTTCTTAGGCTATCTCTATTAGTCACCAGAGGACATTTTAAGGACCTGCCCGTGTCAACCCCAACCTAGTGCATGTTACAAAAATAGTGTAATAAGTGCTATTATAAATTTAAATCGGTGTAAAACACTGCATTTAAACCAAAAACTCTTCCGCCAGGTCTTCTCCTAGACCTCAACAGCGAACCAATCCCCGGCTCCATCACCGTCTACCCGCTAACCCACACACTGCATGCCGTCTCGCTCGCACACACGGCTGTGGACGCGGCCGGGAGATTCGCTGTCTCGCTCCCCGTCACGTATATGGGGAAGGAGGTTAAAGTGACTGCCAAGGCTGAGGGATATGTTAGCACGGAGCGGCATGTTAAGGTTAGTGGTTTGTTTGTGAGTTTAGAAGTTAGATGGATAAGCGTAAAGGTCCCAAATCCTCCTGTAACCTTATCCACGATCCTCTGTAAGCAGTTCTGTATAAGTAAACTGCTACCAAAATGACACTTCAGAAGAAATTGTCTGGGAAAATTAGGCACCTATACAAACTTAAGTGTTCATGATTTAAAGATTTTCTGTTTTATATTGTTTTTTGTGTATTCTTTATAGCTATAATTATGTTATTACACAAAATTAACAGTTTTTGCAATGGACAACATTTCATTTTCTTTACCCTATATTTTTATTAGCTATTCGGAAAGTTTATAAAAAATTAGAGGACCCGTATTTTTTTATTTTGTATATACATTAATTTTTGCATGTTATTTTTAACTTTAAAGTTAATTATTTTAAAACCGGAAGTGACATCACATATTAGGCTCAATTTTTATTTTTGTCTATTGCCTTAGTCTCGAAAAAAAACATAAATGACACTGACAAGTGACATTTAAACTTTGTTTACATGCCAACCAACAAATGGGTCATTTTCAAATGACATTGATATTTCTGATGATACAAAGTAGGTACTTATCATGTAAAAAATAAACAGAAGCATTTTTTCAGCTGTGTAGGCGGTGGCATGCTCTGGGACATATTAAATAGAGGTCATCTCTTAATAAGTACTAACCATTTTATATGATTAATTAAAAAAATTGTCAGAAAGTGTCAGAACAGAATTTATGAAAATGACCCAAATAAACAACAAAGACCCGATAAAACGTCAACGCCAATCAAAAATGAAAGTGACAGTTACTTTATTTTTAAATCTATAGGCTTTGATCATCAAAATGCATCGCACCTGATGCATGAAGTCATCAGCACTTTTTTACTATTTTATGATTTTCCCGAAAATGATACATCCAAAAAATACAAAAACATTTTTTTTGTGGCCTTGAGAGCTAAATCTCGAAATGGTTTTCGATTTATAGCAGCTTAAGTTTTTTGAAATGTTGTCCATTATAATCCATATTCCATATTCCTTAGGGCGTAAAGCTATACTCAATGACAATAACGTTTAAGGACTAGGCCTAAATCCCGTCGTCCATTGGAAGAAGACCCGTGCCCCAGCAGTGGGGACGTGATGGGTCGTGATGATGATGATGATGAATAAGTTTTTTTTTATTGTATAAAAGAGTTCCGTAGTTATATTCACTGTAGTTTTTCACCAACCAAGGGTTGGCTGGAAGAAATTGCTTCTTGGCAATAAGCCTGCCTTGTGTACTTCTTACTTTTTCTGTCTTCATGTTTTGGTCTGTGTATGTTTTGAATACAATAAACGCTGAGTTGCAGGAAGGAACATTAAGCTAATGTCGGCATTAAATCTATGTCTATCTCTTTCTGTCTGTATACTGTCAAAGCAAGGCAGCTATACATTTAATGTCGACATTAGCTTAAAGTCCCTTTCTGCAACTCAGCGAAAGTGTCTATAAATAAGGTTTCACCCCACAGGTGAGCGGCTCGGAGGCGGTGACGGGCGGCGTGCTGCTGAAGCTGGAGCGCGACGACGCCGTGCTGGGCATGCCGAGACTCGTGTTCGTCATGGTGTCCGGTGAGTACAGTGTTGCATTTATTACACTCGTGGAGGCAAATTAATAAGGGTTAAATCTATTTAAGGTTGATTTTTCAAATAATAATATTAGTCAATATACACTCACGGGCAATGAAAAAGTTCCACTCACAAAATGCCGGCACTAAAAGACCCCTATTTTTTCCAACATTTCATTTAAAATTTGGACAAAATATTACCGTTATTAGTTGGTAATATCCTGATGCTCTGTTAAATGTACTTCAATGTTGCAGAAGGCATAATTAAGCTAGGATTTACCGTTTAGGAGTAATTTGGTGATTTTCTCAGTGGAACCTTTTCATTGCCCGGCAGTGTATATATAATATAATTATGATAAATTATTGATGGCGCGACAGCATCAAAGTGACCGAGCCTATGTGAAATAGTGGTAGACTAATAATCGTGACAAATAATTGTAAAATTTTAAAGAAGTAAGTTGAATAAATGATGAATCTGATTTCTTAGATCAGTTTCAATAATCTTGAGAGCTTTGGGGATAGAGTTCAGATTTTGTAATTGTTTGTATATATTTCCTAACAATAAATTAAGATTTCTCTATTTTTATGCTGCTTCAGTGGATATAAAGGTAAATAATTATTAAAACTAATGTAAAGGTAAATGATTACTAAAACGAACTTATCTGTGAACCGTTTTTATCGCTTTTAATTTAGCCCAATGATTAAAAAAATACCAGCCAATTCGCCATTTTTTATACCTATTTCTAACACCCTGTATACCCCCAGGCGTGGTGGGCGTCCTGCTCGTGATGCTGGCCGCCTGGTGCCTGTCCTGCCGGCGCGAGGACCCGTCGCGCCGCGACTACCTGTTCCAGCCGCTCGACAGTGAGGACAAGCGCCCTCTGTGCACAGATCCTGAAGTTGCTGGTAATTTTAAAGCTTGTTTTAGCGCCATCTATGGGTTACTGTCCAGTATGTTGGAAAGTTGTGATTAGCGACATCTATACAGTTCACACTAGTTGGTAGAGAAGCGTCAAGTCAGACTACGTGTTCCAGCCTAATGAAAGTGAGGACAAGCACTCTTCACGGATCCTGAAGTTGCGGGTACGTTTAGTAATTTTATGTTTTGCGCCATCTATTGGTTAGTTTCCATACTAGTTACTAATGAGGCGTCAAGCTAGAGTGGTGGGCGTCCTGCTGGTGATGCTGGCCGCCTGGTGCCTGTCCTGCCGGCGCGAGGACCCGTCGCGCCGCGACTACCTGTTCCAGCCGCTGGATAGTGAGGACAAACGGCCTCTGTGCAACGACCCGGAAGTTGCTGGTAATTAAACAAACTTGTTTTAGCACCACCTATGGGTTACTGTTAACACTAATTCGTAGTGAGGCGTTAAGTCAGACTACCTGTTCCAGCTGGATAGTGAGGACAAGCGCCCTCTGTGCAACGACCCTGAAGTTGCTGGTATGTTAGAAAGTTGTGATTAGCGCCATCTGTTGGTTATTGTCCACACTAAATAGTAGAGAGAGAGGCATCAAGACGGATTACCTGTTCCAGCTTATTGACAGTGAGGACAAGCGCTCTTCAAAGGATTCTGAAGTTGCTGGTATGTTTTCAATTTTTTTGATTAGTGCCATCTATGGGTTACTGTCCACACTAGTTGGTAGTGAGGTGTCAAGTCAGAGCGGTGGGAGTGCTACTGGTGATGCTGGCCGCCTGGTGCCTGTCCTGCCGGCGCGAAGACCCGTCGCGCCGCGACTACCTGTTCCAGCCGCTCGACAGTGAGGACAAGCGCCCTCTGTGCACGGACCCTGAAGTCGCTGGTATGTTAGAAAGTTGTGATTAGCGCCATTTGTGTGCTGTTGTCTAAACTCGTGGCTAGAACAGCTTAATAGAGTCGGACAACGATAACTTTGCAAAAGAAACAAGTGCCAACACTTTTTTATTTTACTTGCCCCACTTAGCATTGTCGGATAAAATTCTATAAGTGCAAAACTTTCTACGAATAGGGTTTTATAACCTTTTCTTTTCATCAGATATAGTCCGCAAGCCGTACTTCGACGAGGAAGACATCCCGCCGTCCGAGACCGACTCGGAGGACGACATCGTGCTGCTGCGGAACGACCGCGAGTGGAGGCAGGCCGAGTAGACACCAGGTATGACGAGTAGACACCAGGTATGCCGAGTATACAGCAGGTATGACGAGTAGACACCAGGTAGGCCAAGTAGACACCAGGTATGCCGAGTAGACACCAGGTATGACGAGTAGACACCAGGTATGACGAGTAAACACCTGGTATGATGAGTATACACTAGGTAATTCGAGTAGACAAATAGGCCGAAGGTAGGTTATGTAGACACCAAGTAGGCCGAGTAGACACCAAGTAAGTGGAGTTCATACTAGGTAATTCGGGTAGACACCGGCAGGCCTGTGTCACTCCGCGCGTGGGCGGCGCAGGCGCCGGCCTGGCGCCTGCCGCCTCGGGGGGGCGAATCTAGTCGGCTGCCGCAAGCGGAAGACGATACACGCGCGCGCTATTTGTTCCTATTTCGTACTAGTTTATAAATGTCGTATTTACGTATTTATTAAAATTTATGAATAGAAAAATGGACATAAAAAGAAAAAAAGCAGCAAAAAAATACTGTGCCGTATTTAATTGTTTAAATACGGATCGTGATCCAAATTTAATTTTTTTTAGATTACCAAAAGATGCTGACAGGTAAAACTAATCTAAGTGTTTTATTGATTTCTTCTACGTTCCTTATTTGAAATGAAATTAATCCGAACTACATACCCTGTTTTTCTCCATGTTGAACAAAGTCTATTCCATTTTTTTTTTCGTTAAAGTATTAAATTTACAGACACAACTACCTTCAAAATGTATTAATGAATCGATTATAAAATGTGAGCTGAGCTGCTCAACTAAACTAAAACAGAACATCATGATCAATTTCATCTCAATATTATGCCACTGATGCCTGAAATAAAGGTTTATTATTATTATGTTGTGTCTTTACCATCACGGGACCATGGGGTCCCGGGCATTTGGAAGGCGTGCATGGGGCCGAAGCCAACATGTAGAGGCCCGTTTGACAACATTAATCTATATGAAATGTGACACCAACCGACGATTTTCCCTGTGTAAACTATGGAGTAAACCCAAGGAAAATCCCCGGTTAGTGCAGGACTATTGTAGGATATGGAGAAAACTAATGCAGGGTTATGGTAGGGGGTGCTAAATGGACTGGGTAACTGGGACTATGGAAGGACTATGGCCCCTGCCTGGACCTATATGTTTCACACACGGATAAAAAGGCAGGGGGTGACTCGCACACACAGTAAATGGGCCCCCCAAAACAGTCGCTAGCACATAACAGTGACGTAGCAACAAGGGGGCAACATGGCATGAGGTGCTAAGGATGGAGAGGTATTCCACGGCTCTCAGGACAATCGCGTTATCGGTCAAGATCCCTACAAGCACCTTACTGGGTAATACATCCTTCCTCGAGCATTGCTGCTCTAGCGGTACACCACTCAAGCCAGCCAATGAAGGCAAGCAAGAGGTGGGAGATCCTGTTCCTCGTCAGTGTTCACTCTGGACAACCAATAAAGGCAAGCCAGAGATGAGGAACAGGGGTTCTCCCCGGCATCGGGTGGGTGGGGTCGCTAATGCCCAACAGCTCGCCACAAGCTGCCCTGCCGCCTTATTATTATTATTATTATTATCACACATTATGAAGAAAAAAATCATTTTTTTGGCTGAAGTAAATGTTTTAGGTAGATATAGGTACCTATCTACCTCTTTCTTTTACTTTTACTTCAAATAATAGATCTATGAATAGGTCTTTAACTATGAAATTGCCGTAGCTTCAACTAGTCATTTCCAATAGAAAATAAGTTTGGAATAGCTTTGTATTCTAAATTCAAATTATTTTGTTTTAATATCATGACATTCTTTTTACAAACTCAGTCCGTTGCTTAGTAAACGTTGTAGTCTGTGGTGCTGAGGCAACTCTAAGGTGGCTTCTTTTTCAATGCGTATAACCACGTATAACTTATTATGCACCGTAGTCCAGTGAAATAAGGCGCATATTCCCTCAAAAATAAATTGGTAGGTAAGTAAATAAAAACGTGTGCGGCTGGAGCGCGATCTAAATTAGATCTTATTGCTTATGGGATGGAGTCATATTTCTTTGATAGCCATTGCGAAGATGGACTTCTGTACCTGGTACTAGTTATTATTCTGTGACACCGGGTAGAATGAGTAGACACAAGGTAGGATGTAGGTCTATAGACACGAGGTAGGCCGAGTAGACATAAGTTATGCGCAGAGTATACCCGAGTTAGTGCGACTAGTCAAACGGTGTAAGTGTTGTTCACGATGTTAGAGATTTACGTAAATAGTTCCTATTCCGACATTTAATTAATCAGGCAATTCAAAGAACTTTGTGTAAGTTCCTAATATACGATTTATTTTTCAGATCCCACACATCAAGAAGCAGTAATCAACATAGCTTAATAATTTATAAGGATATTCCGACCAAGATATTATTTATAGATTTCATCATATTTTAACAATGTGTTATAACGTTTTGTCAAATCGCGAATAATGATACCGTATCTCGATCTCTTTTCTATACGTAACTATACAGTATTAAAATGGTTCCGTCGATTTTATGAATAATAATTGTAAAAAATACTTTGAAATACTGGAAGGTATTTTTGGAATTACTGATAATTACTAAGGTTTAAACAAGCTAGGATTGAAGCAATAATTTTATAATATTTTTAAATATGATATTACAATTTGTAAAGTATTGTTGTAAAGATGGAATTGAAATGAATAACTATTTTGTATGTCTTTTAATGATATTGTAGATTTAATATTATATTTTAATTTCTACTATAGAGTATTTTTAATATAATTATATTTTTCATAAAAAATATTTGTATTTTATAAGAATATACAATCTTGCTAAGACTTTTCAGTTGGAGAGAATCTCGCTCCGCATCTTTTTGTATTGTATTCTTACATTTATTTTTACTATAATACCTAATGTTAACCAATTTAGATTTTATATTCATGTTATTTTAATATATTTATTTTGTAATTTTAACTTTACACCGAATTAGCTTTGCCTACTCCATTCCAATTTCGCATTTAATTATTCTTCCCTGTGCACACAGGACACCTATTTTATAATTATTTTTTTTTAATCTTAATCCAATATAAGTACCTACATTTATTTTAGAGATCGTATGTGAACAAGGAACATAAGTACTTGTACGTGAATCTCTGAACTATAAAGGTGAATCAGCAATAAAAAAATATTTGTTTACGTACAATATATGATTACTGTATTTTTTATTCATAGTTAGGTTAAAGTATTGATGGTGCTCTATCTATTCGTAAAAATAGTAGGTAATTAGTGCGCAAAGCTACTAATAATGTAAAATAAATGTTTGTGATGGTACCAAATAGGCTAAATTGCTGGTGTTAAATAAATAAATATTTAATTTAATTTTGTTTTTTCATTTAACCAACATTTTTTTTTTACCTAGTTACCGCCAGCCATATTTTAGTCTTTACCTTTACTTAGGCCTAGCCTAGTGTGGTAGCCTTTGCTATATCACCACCTTTAAATTGTTGACAAACACTGCAACCTCTATTTTTTGTATCTAATAATCTTTGGTTTAAATAAAAAAAAATCATTTTCACTTGATAAAGTTTGCGATGTTGAACCAGTTGGTTACAGTGCGACAAACTTATCTGTTCCGGTGAGAGCGAACTAAATTGATCCATATCTCATTATTTACTAATGAATTATACATTGATATAGATTAGATGGGTTTATTGAAACCACAAGAGAGAATTACAACTACTGGCAAACTTAAAATCTTATAGAATGAAGAAATATTACACATTTACGTAAGCTGTCACCGGAACAGATAAGTTTGTGGCACTATAGTTCGCTTTTGAACATAGATAGGATAAATCTCAGCATCATCAGCCTAATTAATCAGAAAGAGAGGGAGCCAAGAAGAATACAGAATACAAAAAGCTCAGAATAATAACTTACTCTAAATACACTCGATCGATAGTAATGTTAAACGTGAAACGAAACGTACTCACTATTTGACAAGTTGACAGTGACAGTTGACGGTTCAGAAATTTTCTTTCAGTGATTTTTCGGAAAATGCACGGGAGTGCTGCTTGTTTTGTATCTTTTTTTGTATTTAAACCAAATTTTAAGTGAAATCTGCGGCCATGGAGGCGGTCAGCATCTCGGAGAAGCAGGCCGCGGAGGCTGCAGAGGTCGATCTGGAGGAACAGGTGAGTTTTACTGTTTTTCTGTAATATAATAAAAACTAACTGAAAGTAGGTCACTGCACCGCTTCCTCCCTGAGAATCGGGAAGAATTATTCATCGGAACGCACACAATAAGAGTGGACCGGGAACTATAAAATGAAATAGATGCATTATAGCTTTTCATTCATGCTTTATTAGATAGTTACCTTTATTAAATTGAACAATAAAAGGTCAATAGATCTATTTATTTAGTGAATCAGATGTTTGTGATCACTGCTGAGTTTCTTTAACTATGAGAGATATGGAGAACTGAAAAATACACATACTTACCCATTATTAACAGAATAAAAGTAATTCAGTATGCTTCTCTCACCTACATTTTTATTTCAGTATAAGAATTATTGAAACAGTTATATGCCTGGAAATGAGACACAATTTAATGTAAATTGTATTGTTTCTTAGAGGGATCTGCTCTTCACCTTTTATAGCTTAACAAATTCTATCTTAAATTCTATCTGTGGATAACGGTGTGGGTCTTATATGTATTTAACCCACCAGTGCTCGCGTCAAATTTCGTGACACAAACAGTCGCATGTGGGTCTTTTAGACCCGAAAGTAAATTGCTCTATTTTCTCGAAAAAAAAGAAAATTTAGATATAATTGTACATCAAACGTAAGGTAAGTAATAAATCTATATTCAAATCAAAATTATTTATGAATTTATGGATAAAAAAATATGTTTTGACAGTTTCAAAAGTACTATGCTTCATGTTCTTATTTATCTACATAGGAATATAAATTACAGCTTATTTTTATAAATTTTATATTTATCCATAAAAAAAACTTAGTTTTATCTAAACTATTAACCATTCTTCTCAGTAACAAAAAAATAATTAACTTTTTATATAAAAAAATAATCAACAATCAGCCTTCAAAGTTAACATAAATTTACATATAAAATTACTTCTTCCTTGTATTGATTAAGTATATAATTAGGTATTTTCTTCGGTATTTTCACATATTCGGATTACAATTAATGCATAAAAATGCAGTGAGATCTCTACAAAGATCGTCTAAAAGGTTATGTGACATTTCTGAAAAGAAAAAATAATAAAAGTATCAAAAAAATTATACTGACACAAAGCGTCGCTCATGGGTCGAAAAGACCCATACTCACTTTGAATGTCCATCCTGTCCAGGTGCCGCGGGCAATCTGGTCGGGGTGGGGAGTGCGGCTAGCCTATATGGTAACTTAAAGGTACTAGGCACGCCAATTAGTATTATCAAATATTTTAAAAGTTATCAAGGTATAAATAGAATGCTGGGTCTTTTCGACCCACGCGCGACTATCCGCGGGTTAAGTAACAAAATTTACATGTACTTACAATACCTACTATACAATGACCCAAATAAAAAAATAAAAATAATGTCTTCCAGGTGAAGCGCACAGATGAGCAGCTGGACATGATGTCGTGGAAGATGGACAATGTGGAGAAGCAGCTGGAGGTGCCCGGCGCACCCGAGGAGGCCGTCATACACCTCATGAAGTCAGTCACTGAGGTGAGTCCAATGTCCAGAGCCATGCCAATGTATAACAAAACAATTTTAGTGCTTAAAGAAACCTATTTCTTGATTAATAAAATTAGGTCCACTTAAAATATTCATGAATTTAGGATTAAGTTCTTATGTGTTATGTTATAAATTGAAAATCATAATTGAAAACAATGGAAAAAATATTAAAATTATTTATTTTTCAGCTCTTACAATTTAGGTAATCAAAAAAGGTCAGAGTATAAAAAACTACCAGCATCATGTTGCTTATAATTTGTGATTTATCTATTTTACAAATAAAGTAGAATACATCCTACTTACCTATATACTTTTTTAAACAGTTTGTAAAATTTATTTTAAACATTGTGGTCCAAATAGACAAATCACAAAGTATGAATATCATGCCCATATCTTACTGTAGACGGCTTAACATGGTACAAGTTTGAGCCAATACACAAAGCCCCATGATCTGGGCCTAAATGTTTTACTAATAAAGCTGCTTTACATTCTAGGGCTTTTGTCATTTTTCTTCTTATGGCCTGATGGTAGCAAAAGCTGGGTGTTTGGTGTGTATTTCAGTGCTGAATTTTTTGCACCTTATATTACTTACCACAAATATATTAATTTTAATCTATCAAACCTGTATACTTACAGAGTTAGATTTGTTAGTAGCTATATGGTTTACTACCTTGTGAAACACAGAAACCACCTATTAAATTCATTCACGCATAGATGGTGTAACGTTATTTATTTCTTCCAAATAAATAACTTACATCATAGTAATTAACTTAATAATTTTATTGTAAATTCCCTTTTTTAAAGTATCGACTTTATCGATAACTTAATCTTCGGCGTCGATAATTCTTCAAATTATCGACGCGTTCCCATCCCTAGTCAGCGAAGCGGTCTTTTGTTCTTGTCCCCACTATCGCGGCAGCCCCACTCAGTGACCACTGGCTCTCGATCATTCGTCCACGGGCTACGGCATCGACTGCGCGTGACCCTACCTCACGGCAGTCCTCTAGGTGCCTAGCCCGCTCTAAAGTGTCGAATGACCTAGACTTTACCAGTGGTACCTTGTGCGTGTCTTCCCCAATATCGGGTAAGTGTGATCAGACTTGCTTAGCTCATTTTAGGAACCTATTTGTAATTTAAACTTGTACTAATCGTATCTAAAAGTGTTAATATCAATTTGTGTAACTTAGCTTCCTTTTTATTTTATTCGCTTGCTTACGCGCTAGCTAACTTAACTTACTGCGCACTTATAGCAGCCAAGATGGCGGACATGCAATTACGCATGATAATTTAGACATTCCATCATCATCAGCTCTTATATTTCTTTTATTTTAATTACGCTAGCTTGCCTAAATGCATTAACGTAGTTTAATCCAAATTATGCTGCAGCTAGTGTACCGCTTTCGGCCTTTCCTAATTATTTCTATTTTTTATTTAATTTATGTTAGGTATTCCGTTCTGGTTTCCACTGCCGCCTCAATCAAGTTAGATTAGGTACTCTGCTGTAGGTCTTGATGACGGTATGTGGAACCTAGACGATAACGGTGTACTGATGCGTTGGATTTCCATCTTTTCCAGGGTCCAAGGTCCACGCTACTACTCCAAGGTCCACGCTTACGTCCACGGTACGGTTTACCGACTGCACGGAACTACCTACTTCTACGGCTCGCCCTCTACGTGCTGGTTCGGCAACCCCCTACCTTCGTGTTGCTGACCACGCCGTGCAGCCGAGCTACACGCCACGCGCACGCAACGGCCACGTGACCTGCCTGCCTACCTACCTGGGCACTGGAGAAGAGGACTTCCACGCCGGTCACGTTATCGGGGTTCCACGCCGATACTCTTCGACTCAGGGGAGTCCCTATCCGTGCCAACTGAAAACTGACTGATCGTGTAGTGTAGGCCTAACCCACGTTGACCTATAAATAAATTTGTGTCAAGCTGAACCCTGGCTTCTCATTTCTACCTCTCCCGTTAGCAAGCCATTTTTCACAAGCGCGACACTGGCGCCCTCTACGTGGTTCTAACGGTCAGTCATTTCTTGGTTGGTAACGTAGCTTGTTTTGTGTGCGTGCAACTTGTAAAGACTTCTTTTTACCTATTTATTTTATTCCCGCTACATGTAGTAACTGTTGTGCTGTGTTTATAACCTTGTGCTGTAATCAATGTCAAACTGACGATATCGATAATATTTTACTTTCCAAAATATTTATTTGATTGTTTCTTTATATTTCATTGCTTTTAACACAGTACAATAGTTGCATTTTATTTTCAGCTGCATCTTTTATGTTTGCTTATGTTATTTACTGTGTACTTGAGAAAAAACTGTCTACTTTAATTGATTTTGTAACGGAACGGAATCAATGAGTTAAGTAGATCTGATCACACAGTAGTGTAAAAAATGACGCTTTTCGCCATAGTTTTAGATTTTCGGATAGAATTATTTTCTATATTATTTTAAAATTATTTGACATCTACCCTATATCCCTTGTTTTAAATTTATTGACTGGACTTTTAACTATTCAAATCGTGAACTTTTTTTACAATTCTACCCTCAGTTTAGAATATTTTCTTTTTAAATAATGATTCTACTTGAGTAAGCAAATTATTATATTTGCTGCCTCTTTGAATGAAAGGTGGCCTTATTATTCTCTAAATCTATGATAAGGCCTATTATGATTGAAAGTATGAAAGATTTTTGCAAGAGAAGTATGAATGTGTATGTAGTTTCTTTTAGTTATGAAGAAGTATTAGTTAAGCTGCGGATTTTGACTTTTAGGAGGTCAAAATCCTTGGGCAGAAAGGGGGGTAATGTAACGTTATTTATTTCTTCCAAATAAATAACTTACATCATAGTAATTAACTTAATAATTTTATTGTAAATTCCCTTTTTTAAAGTATCGACTTTATCGATAACTTAATCTTCGGCGTCGATAATTCTTCAAATTATCGACGCGTTCCCATCCCTAGTCAGCGAAGCGGTCTTTTGTTCTTGTCCCCACTATCGCGGCAGCCCCACTCAGTGACCACTGGCTCTCGATCATTCGTCCACGGGCTACGGCATCGACTGCGCGTGACCCTACCTCACGGCAGTCCTCTAGGTGCCTAGCCCGCTCTAAAGTGTCGAATGACCTAGACTTTACCAGTGGTACCTTGTGCGTGTCTTCCCCAATATCGGGTAAGTGTGATCAGACTTGCTTAGCTCATTTTAGGAACCTATTTGTAATTTAAACTTGTACTAATCGTATCTAAAAGTGTTAATATCAATTTGTGTAACTTAGCTTCCTTTTTATTTTATTCGCTTGCTTACGCGCTAGCTAACTTAACTTACTGCGCACTTATAGCAGCCAAGATGGCGGACATGCAATTACGCATGATAATTTAGACATTCCATCATCATCAGCTTTTATATTTCTTTTATTTTAATTACGCTAGCTTGCCTAAATGCATTAACGTAGTTTAATCCAAATTATGCTGCAGCTAGTGTACCGCTTTCGGCCTTTCCTAATTATTTCTATTTTTTATTTAATTTATGTTAGGTATTCCGTTCTGGTTTCCACTGCCGCCTCAATCAAGTTAGATTAGGTACTCTGCTGTAGGTCTTGATGACGGTATGTGGAACCTAGACGATAACGGTGTACTGATGCGTTGGATTTCCATCTTTTCCAGGGTCCAAGGTCCACGCTACTACTCCAAGGTCCACGCTTACGTCCACGGTACGGTTTACCGACTGCACGGAACTACCTACTTCTACGGCTCGCCCTCTACGTGCTGGTTCGGCAACCCCCTACCTTCGTGTTGCTGACCACGCCGTGCAGCCGAGCTACACGCCACGCGCACGCAACGGCCACGTGACCTGCCTGCCTACCTACCTGGGCACTGGAGAAGAGGACTTCCACGCCGGTCACGTTATCGGGGTTCCACGCCGATACTCTTCGACTCAGGGGAGTCCCTATCCGTGCCAACTGAAAACTGACTGATCGTGTAGTGTAGGCCTAACCCACGTTGACCTATAAATAAATTTGTGTCAAGCTGAACCCTGGCTTCTCATTTCTACCTCTCCCGTTAGCAAGCCATTTTTCACAAGCGCGACACTGGCGCCCTCTACGTGGTTCTAACGGTCAGTCATTTCTTGGTTGGTAACGTAGCTTGTTTTGTGTGCGTGCAACTTGTAAAGACTTCTTTTTACCTATTTATTTTATTCCCGCTACATGTAGTAACTGTTGTGCTGTGTTTATAACCTTGTGCTGTAATCAATGTCAAACTGACGATATCGATAATATTTTACTTTCCAAAATATTTATTTGATTGTTTCTTTATATTTCATTGCTTTTAACACAGTACAATAGTTGCATTTTATTTTCAGCTGCATCTTTTATGTTTGCTTATGTTATTTACTGTGTACTTGAGAAAAAACTGTCTACTTTAATTGATTTTGTAACGGAACGGAATCAATGAGTTAAGTAGATCTGATCACACAGTAGTGTAAAAAATGACGCTTTTCGCCATAGTTTTAGATTTTCGGATAGAATTATTTTCTATATTATTTTAAAATTATTTGACATCTACCCTATATCCCTTGTTTTAAATTTATTGACTGGACTTTTAACTATTCAAATCGTGAACTTTTTTTACAATTCTACCCTCAGTTTAGAATATTTTCTTTTTAAATAATGATTCTACTTGAGTAAGCAAATTATTATATTTGCTGCCTCTTTGAATGAAAGGTGGCCTTATTATTCTCTAAATCTATGATAAGGCCTATTATGATTGAAAGTATGAAAGATTTTTGCAAGAGAAGTATGAATGTGTATGTAGTTTCTTTTAGTTATGAAGAAGTATTAGTTAAGCTGCGGATTTTGACTTTTAGGAGGTCAAAATCCTTGGGCAGAAAGGGGGGTAATGTAACGTTATTTATTTCTTCCAAATAAATAACTTACATCATAGTAATTAACTTAATAATTTTATTGTAAATTCCCTTTTTTAAAGTATCGACTTTATCGATAACTTAATCTTCGGCGTCGATAATTCTTCAAATTATCGACGCGTTCCCATCCCTAGTCAGCGAAGCGGTCTTTTGTTCTTGTCCCCACTATCGCGGCAGCCCCACTCAGTGACCACTGGCTCTCGATCATTCGTCCACGGGCTACGGCATCGACTGCGCGTGACCCTACCTCACGGCAGTCCTCTAGGTGCCTAGCCCGCTCTAAAGTGTCGAATGACCTAGACTTTACCAGTGGTACCTTGTGCGTGTCTTCCCCAATATCGGGTAAGTGTGATCAGACTTGCTTAGCTCATTTTAGGAACCTATTTGTAATTTAAACTTGTACTAATCGTATCTAAAAGTGTTAATATCAATTTGTGTAACTTAGCTTCCTTTTTATTTTATTCGCTTGCTTACGCGCTAGCTAACTTAACTTACTGCGCACTTATAGCAGCCAAGATGGCGGACATGCAATTACGCATGATAATTTAGACATTCCATCATCATCAGCTTTTATATTTCTTTTATTTTAATTACGCTAGCTTGCCTAAATGCATTAACGTAGTTTAATCCAAATTATGCTGCAGCTAGTGTACCGCTTTCGGCCTTTCCTAATTATTTCTATTTTTTATTTAATTTATGTTAGGTATTCCGTTCTGGTTTCCACTGCCGCCTCAATCAAGTTAGATTAGGTACTCTGCTGTAGGTCTTGATGACGGTATGTGGAACCTAGACGATAACGGTGTACTGATGCGTTGGATTTCCATCTTTTCCAGGGTCCAAGGTCCACGCTACTACTCCAAGGTCCACGCTTACGTCCACGGTACGGTTTACCGACTGCACGGAACTACCTACTTCTACGGCTCGCCCTCTACGTGCTGGTTCGGCAACCCCCTACCTTCGTGTTGCTGACCACGCCGTGCAGCCGAGCTACACGCCACGCGCACGCAACGGCCACGTGACCTGCCTGCCTACCTACCTGGGCACTGGAGAAGAGGACTTCCACGCCGGTCACGTTATCGGGGTTCCACGCCGATACTCTTCGACTCAGGGGAGTCCCTATCCGTGCCAACTGAAAACTGACTGATCGTGTAGTGTAGGCCTAACCCACGTTGACCTATAAATAAATTTGTGTCAAGCTGAACCCTGGCTTCTCATTTCTACCTCTCCCGTTAGCAAGCCATTTTTCACAAGCGCGACACTGGCGCCCTCTACGTGGTTCTAACGGTCAGTCATTTCTTGGTTGGTAACGTAGCTTGTTTTGTGTGCGTGCAACTTGTAAAGACTTCTTTTTACCTATTTATTTTATTCCCGCTACATGTAGTAACTGTTGTGCTGTGTTTATAACCTTGTGCTGTAATCAATGTCAAACTGACGATATCGATAATATTTTACTTTCCAAAATATTTATTTGATTGTTTCTTTATATTTCATTGCTTTTAACACAGTACAATAGTTGCATTTTATTTTCAGCTGCATCTTTTATGTTTGCTTATGTTATTTACTGTGTACTTGAGAAAAAACTGTCTACTTTAATTGATTTTGTAACGGAACGGAATCAATGAGTTAAGTAGATCTGTACCCGTATCATGAAAATTCGAGCTAACGAATAGAATCGAATGCGAGTGCGACTATTGTCAACTTGACAGCATTTTCGAACACTTTTTACCTTTCGAATGAGTTTCGAAAAGAATGACCACAGATTACATAATATTATTCTGACAATGACCTATGGAATGATAGCTGTCAAACTTTCGCAAATCTGTACACCGCAATACACCGCCATTTTGTTGTTGACAGGTTGACAGCACTTTCGAATAGACTATCGAATAGAATGTGCTGCGTTTTTTCCGGATAGCTCTACTGATCACACAGTAGTGTAAAAAATGACGCTTTTCGCCATAGTTTTAGATTTTCGGATAGAATTATTTTCTATATTATTTTAAAATTATTTGACATCTACCCTATATCCCTTGTTTTAAATTTATTGACTGGACTTTTAACTATTCAAATCGTGAACTTTTTTTACAATTCTACCCTCAGTTTAGAATATTTTCTTTTTAAATAATGATTCTACTTGAGTAAGCAAATTATTATATTTGCTGCCTCTTTGAATGAAAGGTGGCCTTATTATTCTCTAAATCTATGATAAGGCCTATTATGATTGAAAGTATGAAAGATTTTTGCAAGAGAAGTATGAATGTGTATGTAGTTTCTTTTAGTTATGAAGAAGTATTAGTTAAGCTGCGGATTTTGACTTTTAGGAGGTCAAAATCCTTGGGCAGAAAGGGGGGTAATGTAACGTTATTTATTTCTTCCAAATAAATAACTTACATCATAGTAATTAACTTAATAATTTTATTGTAAATTCCCTTTTTTAAAGTATCGACTTTATCGATAACTTAATCTTCGGCGTCGATAATTCTTCAAATTATCGACGCGTTCCCATCCCTAGTCAGCGAAGCGGTCTTTTGTTCTTGTCCCCACTATCGCGGCAGCCCCACTCAGTGACCACTGGCTCTCGATCATTCGTCCACGGGCTACGGCATCGACTGCGCGTGACCCTACCTCACGGCAGTCCTCTAGGTGCCTAGCCCGCTCTAAAGTGTCGAATGACCTAGACTTTACCAGTGGTACCTTGTGCGTGTCTTCCCCAATATCGGGTAAGTGTGATCAGACTTGCTTAGCTCATTTTAGGAACCTATTTGTAATTTAAACTTGTACTAATCGTATCTAAAAGTGTTAATATCAATTTGTGTAACTTAGCTTCCTTTTTATTTTATTCGCTTGCTTACGCGCTAGCTAACTTAACTTACTGCGCACTTATAGCAGCCAAGATGGCGGACATGCAATTACGCATGATAATTTAGACATTCCATCATCATCAGCTTTTATATTTCTTTTATTTTAATTACGCTAGCTTGCCTAAATGCATTAACGTAGTTTAATCCAAATTATGCTGCAGCTAGTGTACCGCTTTCGGCCTTTCCTAATTATTTCTATTTTTTATTTAATTTATGTTAGGTATTCCGTTCTGGTTTCCACTGCCGCCTCAATCAAGTTAGATTAGGTACTCTGCTGTAGGTCTTGATGACGGTATGTGGAACCTAGACGATAACGGTGTACTGATGCGTTGGATTTCCATCTTTTCCAGGGTCCAAGGTCCACGCTACTACTCCAAGGTCCACGCTTACGTCCACGGTACGGTTTACCGACTGCACGGAACTACCTACTTCTACGGCTCGCCCTCTACGTGCTGGTTCGGCAACCCCCTACCTTCGTGTTGCTGACCACGCCGTGCAGCCGAGCTACACGCCACGCGCACGCAACGGCCACGTGACCTGCCTGCCTACCTACCTGGGCACTGGAGAAGAGGACTTCCACGCCGGTCACGTTATCGGAGTTCCACGCCGATACTCTTCGACTCAGGGGAGTCCCTATCCGTGCCAACTGAAAACTGACTGATCGTGTAGTGTAGGCCTAACCCACGTTGACCTATAAATAAATTTGTGTCAAGCTGAACCCTGGCTTCTCATTTCTTCTCTCCTCTTAGCTAGCCACTTTTTATAAGCGCGACAATGGTTTGTAAATTGAATAGGTACCTACTACAGTTACTTAAATAATAGTTGTTTTGGGTTAAGGTTCACCATATTCAGCATATAAATAAAACACATCGCACTCATGCCTTTGCTATTATCAGATATCTAGAGTTGCCACATGTTATCATCACCATCACTATACATAGTTCCAGTTTTCCCGTTTTATTTATTTATTTAACTGTAATATATTTTCAGATATTACCTAAATTAAATTCAGTATTAACAGTTTTTTTAATATTTCTGTGGTATACATACTAATCCAAATCTTTACTTACACTTATTGCATTGTATGTTTCGCCACTATGAATCAAATATGTGATGTTAAGTAAGACTCATGATGCCATCATTTATGAATTTTTTATACACAGTGACAACTGAAGATGATGTCGTTTAATACCATAATCATTATGATATCATGTGAAACCAAATTTAAAGGTAAAGTGAAAAGCTAAGTACTTAACAGTCAGTGATAACAACAATGTGAATACTGCCTGTAGGAAATATTTCACACAATTTTACTTTATTTTACTGTTACCTACAACTCTTCGTCATCATCCCTCATTAAATTAGTTTTGCGTTTCGCCGCCTCTCCACTAGCATTTAAATTTGTGCGCTTTCTCTAAATAAGTATTAAATTTTACAACAAGATCCACTTGAGTCTGGAATCTATCTTCTATCTCGATGTGCAGTCGACTTGTGGCAACTCTCTCTCATAGCGTGGTGTACTTTGCTAGTGTTGTGTGAGCAATAGCTTTAATTTGTTGTGGACTGAAATTTAAGCATAGTGCGGCATTTGAGCGCGGTTGCATTGTGAAAGTCTCAATGTATCAATTCAATCACAATCAATTTCACACTTGTTGGTCCGTAGTTGGATCCGAACGCTTCTATGAAAAAAAATGCAGCTCCCTCTAGTGATCAGTATCGAGACCAAGTAACTCATACGTTTGACATTTGTGGGATTCGAATCGAACCTTCGAATCGGGTAACAAATTGATTGTTATCGCTATCAGCTACACAGTTTAACGGCTACACCACTAAACTATGATAGGCACATTTAACGCTCACAGCGGAAACACAGCCAACAATCGCTTTGCTCACACAACCCGCCATCTTTCTTCCGTCCCCCTGAACCCCGTGCGCGGCGGCCGGCAGGTGCGCCAGGACTACCACCAGCTGCGCCGCGAGCTGGTCGAGGTCCAGGCTCTACAGCGGGAGCTCTCCGGCCGGCTGAGGACCCAACTACGCCTGGTCCACACGAAGTTCGCACGCCTCCGCCAACGCCTGGTCGAGGCCACGCCGCCGCACTGAGCGACATCTAGCGGCCAGTAGCGGCACTTTTTAATTGGGTCAGTTGCTGTAGTGTAGCTCTATCTAGTTGTGATAGTTTTTAATTTTTGAGTTGATGGTGTCGCTTAATATATTTTTATAATTAGATTTTATCTGAATGGTTTTAAAACTGTCGCCAGTGCTGTATGTTTTTTTTTATATATGTTTACTTTAATTTATGCAAGATGAGATAGTCGCGGGAGAATTTAAAAATATTAAATATAAAAATAATCACTCATAATTAATTATGATATATCCTCACACCCCAGTGGCCTATAATGTTATAAAATGTCTATGAGAATATAAAGAGTAGGTAGTTAATACAGTACGAATGTGCCAATTAATTAATTAGAGGTAGCTACTAGTTTAGAAAATACTTTTAACCAAAGTTAAAATTGACACTTAATAATTCATGAGCACATTAATCATTAGATTCATTAGTAATTAAATTGTGTAAAAATATGTAAAATAATAGGAAAACTGTAATTTAAAAGGTTTCTTTGAAAAAAATATCATGAATTTCACATGAAAATTTTGATTTACTCAATTAAATCAGGCAGTCACATAATTATATCGTATATTATGGATGTTTTCAAAATTCTGTAATTAGTGTTATTGAGGTGCATTATTATGTATATTTATTAAATGTTGATCTCAGTAGTCAATATAAGTTTGAAAGTTTTGAACCTACGGGCGTTGTCACTGTATTTTATGATAGAAAAAAAAGGTATGGATTCCTCATGTCATGATCATAATTTATAAAAGTAGGCACATATTACATATACAGGCGATACTTACAGTCACGTTTATTATAATAAAAATGATACCATTTGGTGTAATGACAGAAAAACTGTGCAATTTGGTGCTAAATGGTTAACGAGATTTCATAAATGTATGAAGTATTCAATGAGTATGAAATAATGTTGTTTATCATATTTTAGTATAATTTATTACCTAACGTTATACAATATTTTACTAGTCAATATTGCCTAGGTATATAATATTAAATCAATGAATTATAAAAAAATCTGCCCAGTCTAATTCAATAAGAATCACTCAAATAAAACATTGTGCCCAATCGTTGTCTACGTTGTTCACTTTAATCAAAATATTGAAATTCTGGGCACGTCATTAGGTATCCTACTCTCGAATTGTGCACGATTTTGGATTGAGTGTTCGCATGTAGGTAAATTACATCGTCTGATGATGATCAGGTAATTTTACAAGCTTTTTTGTTTTACATTTGAATAAATATAGGTAGCGATTCTGAATCGACATCATAATATGCATGGCCAGCATTTTCTTTTTAGTTTAATTTTAATTTTATATTAGTTATTTAGATTGTATTGTGTACATAGATATTTACATTTAAATAAAATAATAACATCTGTGAATCAAAAAAAAAATATGCATTATGTATATCAGATTTAATTGCTTATAAATTTTTACTTAATTATCTTTAGTATATTTTTGTTTGCATTTATTTTTGTAGTCAGCATATTATTGTTACTACACAGTTCAGTAGATAAATTAAATAATTGTAATTTGTAGCACATATCACGCACTGACACAGGATAGTGTGGCTTGCACGTTGGTTGTTGTGTAGTAGTTATAAGAAAAATACATGTCTGAACTATGTCTAAGCATTAGATACTAGATAATTTAGATACTTAATCTAGCCTTTGTGACCTCTAGAATTTGTCTTCAGGGACTAGTTTTAATATTAGAGAAGCAATTCCCCAAATATTTAGGTATTATCTAGTAATAACCTGAAAATTATTAGGTATTTTTTGGTTCTCCAATATTTTATTTTTATTTATTTTTTATTTTAACATTTTCATGAAGAACCAACAGCATTTACTAAAAACAATACAACAGAACTTAATAATTTCTTGATGCCATTAATAGGTCCCCGCATATAATAAATTGCAATTCAATATGATTTTGAATAGGTATTACCTATTTGTATGTTTTAATTAATTAAAATTCGTAAATTTTCTCAATATATGTACTTATATCCTTTTTTATCTGTAACATATTACCTACTTAAAAATGAGTACCTAATATTATTCGTCCATTTTACTCAGCACACTATAACATCCTTTTTACTAAACTACCCCGGTTTGTGAATTCAAGACTTATATTACATACCAGACTTTTACATTAATAAAATAATTTGATGTTTATGTATTTTTGTACAGCTGAAACACAAAACGCAATGTCTGAAACAAATTACAAAAAACGCAGCGCACAAATTCCGACTTTTTGACCGAAACAAAAGAGTCGAGATTCTCGTGTTTTTCGCGCAGATTTTTTATGTAATTTTAACGTGAACACGGAGGATAGTGATAATTGACTGTAGCGAACCGTACCTACTACAAATACTAAGACACAATTAGTTTAATTTAAATGAATCAGTGTAGCAAGCACGGAGAATTTGATACTTGTCGATTCGATTGCTTGTATGACAAAACGATTCTAGCACCCCTAGCGCCAAGTTGCAATACTGAATAACTCATACAAACTATAGTATATAATAAGACTTTGGTCGGATTCGAATCGAGGAGGGTGAAATGGTTCGTGCTCCTTACACATTAATCATTCGACAGTGCAGAGTGTGTTTCAGGGCCCTGAGTGTGAGTTTTTTTAACCTATCGAGAAGTGAAATCGAAACGCAGATTTGTATGGCGCGGAGCTAGTACAGCTACTTACCGCTAGGTGGCGTGTCTCCCGCGCCATACAAATTTGCGTTTAGATTTCACTTCTCGATAGGTTAAAAAACTCGCACTCAGGGCCCAGTTATTGTATCTATAGTATGTATCATTATTATATCGAATCGATAACTAAATGTCCAAACTTGACAATATTATGCACACTAATATTCCTATCTCTAAAGTAGATGCAAACTATACTACTGTCTAGTATATATTTAGAACCCTCAAAATTACAACTTATACTTTGTACTATTCTATTCTACTGATTGACTCTTTGTATATTATTTAGTTCTAATTCGTTTTCGAATAAATAATATTTTAAGAATAGTGTGGTTTGATTGAAACACCAAAGTTATTTGAATATATGCTTTATTTATTTGTACTTAAGAACTGGTTTAACAAATCTGGAATGTGCGACGGAATAATCGTTGTTAACAATAATGCTTGGTTAATCTGTTATTACAATTAATTAAACTTATTTACGATGTAGACACGTAACTGGTGCGATTATGTTTAAAACAAAATATTAATTAAAACTTATTAGTTATCAAGCAACTTACTGCCAGTTTCAATAACTCAACTATCGATATCCGACAGTTACTTTCATACGATTTTGATAGAATGCAACTTTTTATGTGTCAAAGTCGTATGATATTAATTGTCAGCCTATTCATAGTTCGATAGAGTATTAAGACCTTGTTTCACAATGTCTGGTTAGTGGCTACCTGTGAGATAAAATACATGCTGTCACTGTCAAAAAAACACAAAAAAACAGCATGTATTTTATCTCACAGGTAGCCACTAACCAGACATTGTGAAACAGGGCCTTAAACTGACAGTTAAACTACTGGTTTTACTAGGAAATAGAAATGAATATTTCAATTATTTTGTGGTAATTTATGGATTTCGATGAATAAAAACTTTGAAAGACTGACATGCTAGAATTTAGAGGAATAGCAAAACCATCCAAGATTATATGAAAAAACTACACGTATTATTCTATTTCCTTGTAAAACCACTCTTCCATTGCTTACAATATAATAAAACATTTCCTTAAACAATTGTATCACAGACAATGCAAACAAAGTGTTTGTTCATGGTAAAACCTTCCAAACAAGCACACATAAGATTTAAATGTAATTAAGTGTCAACATAATTGAAATGGGATCTCAAGTATGGTATCAAAATATACGGAACATCATATTTTTTATTAGAATGGCACCGTATCTTAATAATATTCTACAAAAAAATAACCATATAAAATAAATTTATATTCAGTTAAAATCTAAATATGTTAATAAATTAATCGTGTGTTAAAGTAATTCTTAATTGGAAAAAATGCTTATTAATATTAGTCAGGGATATTACTGCATAGGTACGTTTTTTTACGAAATTAGATGAGCTTTAATCGAACTTTGACGGAAAACGCAAGATTAAAAAAAAAAGAAATAAATATTTTTCGCCGTGAGGTTCAGTACCATAGTTTTTTTTGTAATCAGTACTAAAAAGTATGGAAACACCGAAACACTAATGAATTACAGTGCGACAAACCTATCTGTTCCGGTGAGAGCGAACTAAATTGATCCATATCTCATTATTTACTAATGAATTTTATATTGTAAAAGATTATATGGGTCTATTGAAACCACAAGAGCGAATTACCACTACTGGCAAACTTAAAATCTTATTCAATTAAGAAATATTACACATTTACGTGAGCTGACACCGGAACAGATAAGTTTGTGGCACTGTAATTATAAACGTTATTACAAACCACTTTAAAAGCGTTCTTGAGTATACAGTATTGCTTGCGGTTCTTACATCTACGTATCATATAGTTATATTGGCAACGATTTAAAAGGGAACATTTTGTAAAATTACCTAAATATCTATAGTTAAGTAGATAAATTGGTATAAAAGTGAGCATGCTACTATAACATTAGTACATTACGTATTATGTACACACACTGCCTTATGATTTATAAAAACGACAGTAAGTTTTTAAAGCGGTTGAAAAAACAATAACGTTAAAATATTTCAAGCTACGAGTATATTTAAGCCTATCACGAACAAGGAGAATCTTCCGATACGTGTTGTGATTGCAACACAGAATCAGTTGGGTATGGTTTTTAGGTGTACAATTAAAACTTTCATAGATACTGACGATAGTGAATTAATGACACTGTAACTGAACTCGGTACTATAGGTTTTTTTCTTTAATACCAATCGTTCACGATCAACAACCTAATAAAATGTATTCAGGGTGTTAAGTGTACCCTTTTTGCAACACCCTGTATCACTTTTTTTTTTGGTTATTTTTTTTCCTTTTCATGGAAAAGGCTAAGGGCATTATCCCATACCGCCTGGTCTTATTTAGTTTTGCCCTGTATCACTTTTTTGTCGAGTAAAAGTACTACAATTGACTCTAAAATGACGGTGCATTCTCTAAGTAAGGCACTCGCGACCTTGTTGTTTCGTAAACTCATTTAAACACTGTACAAACCTAATCGCAAGCTACACAGAGTGGAGTGTTATGGGTCATACGCCCGAAGAAGGTTCAATCTATCAGGAAACACCATGTTTTCAGTTGAAAAATGCTCTCGATACACAATCAGTGGTCAACATACTCAACATCTATCGTTAAACCTTTTTATAGGGTACTAGCTATTCCCGCGCGCTTCGCTTCGCCTTAAAAAGTTTTCCCGTGGGAATTCCGGGATAAAAAGTAGCCTATGTTCTTTCCCAGGGTCTAGACCGTATGTATACCAAATTTCATTCAAATCCGTTCAGTAGTTTTGGCGTGAAAGAGTAACAGACAGACAGACAGACACAGTTACTTTCGCATTTATAATATTAGTAAGGATTTAGGGAATTTCCATTTAATAGGTAACGTCCTTAAACTTTACATATGTGCGTAAGTAATATAAAAGCACCTAACATGTATTGCGTTTCCAAAACATTATTAATTATATTATTATCTTTGAGATACAATACAGTAGTATCTATTCTAATTATAAATCAGTACTTATTTTTACTACAGATATAAAAGAGATTCTGATTTTTAGATTGAAATAGTTGTAAATAAGTAACAAATGTAGTAAAAGCTTCTCACTCGTATACTAAGTGATCAAACATTTAAAGAATATCTTCAATAATTACCTACTTAATAATGTTCCAATAAATGTTTACTACAGTAAGTACATACAAACACAACAGATGTATAATTCGGTATCACGTGGCAAGAGTAGGTATGGTATTTAAGGTTACGAATATTGCGTTTATAATTTGTCTTTATATGGAATAGCGACGTCCGAAGTCTTTTTACACTTGGTACAATAGTTTGGGGTAAAGAAATCATACCCCTCTCAGCATTGTCATTCTGAGGGGCCAAGTACTATGGTAATATATTTAGGGATGTCTTTAAAGAACTCTTTCGACCAGCGAATCGTCGCTTAGACTGTCCCTAGATTTGTTATCCGCAGCCTTTTCCAATTCTTTCCCCTTGTTATTAATCTTGAGATTCGCTAAACTCACGTAGTTACTCCTTGAGATTCCGGGCTCGCGTTTTTTATGCAAATCTTTAGAACCACACTTCGTGGGTAGGTTTGGGTCTACGGTAACATGGATGATTTTTTCCCGGTTTTTCTCCACCACGGTGGCTAGAGCGGGTAAGTTGGAGGTCGGTGGGCTTCTAACTAACGGCCCTAGTTTAAGTCTCTCAGTAGTTAGTGGTGCGCTAGTGCGATGTTTGCTGAAATCGATTTTGTGTTCGTTGCCTGTGTGGTCATACTTTGGACGTCGGTAACTGAAGCGCCCGTCTGCAAAGTCTGTGTTGACGATGTTTCTACGGAATATGGGCGTCATGGGCTTGCCCATACTGGCCAGTTTCAGGTCACTCTTAAGTACATTGGATTCTTTCACATTTTTGTGACTTTTGCCGTCTTTTTTGCTGTTTTCAGTGTAGGTATCGTCGATAGGGCGCACTCGGTAACTCGACCGGGTTATATTGCTGGGGGAGGCCGGCCTTTGTATGAAGAACTTGCTTTTGGATTTCTCCTCCTTGTTTTCATCTGTGGGCGCGTTCTTTCTAACAACTTCACTAGTGTTTGGTTTGAACAATCTACTGAATTTCGGCGACATAAGTTTCTTAGAGAAAAAGTTGGATTTTTCTACTGGCTTCGTCGCAACCGGAACGGTTTTCGGCAAGTTTTTAATACCCTGTGCCATTAATGAGTTTTTATTTACCTCGTCTATATTGAACCTTCGCCGATCCACCTCTGGGATCTTTCTTTCGCACTCCGGATTGCGTAATTGCACTTGCGAAACATCATAACCGGCTTTCCTTCCTAGCAGATTCTCGCCCTTCTTCACTATGGCCGCAAGCACGTTTTTCGGCTGATCGAGCTCCATTTTATCCATCATCTTGACGCTCCTATACCACGTGTCGACGTCTTCATCCGACGAGTCGCTATCTTCCTTACTCACCTCGCAGTGGTCCGGTATAGAGAAGTGTCTGCAGAACGGCAACGGCGCATCAATCTCCGCCTTCGACTTACTCTCTAAACCCTCAACCGACTGGTTCCTCAAAAACGGCGGCAACAACAAATCCTCCTCCACCTTCCTGCTCTTATTCTCACTATCAACATTCAACGCACTATCCGGACTAGTCCTTTTCAGCGGCGGTGGGTCTAACCACTCCGAAATATCATCTACCTTAGTTATATTAATGTTGTTGCCGTCATTGCGCAGTATGTAGCCGGCGGTGGCGTGGCACAGTGCGTTCTGGCTGCGGCTGAGGCTGACGGTGACGACGCGGCGCGGGCAGATGTGGCTCGCCGACACGCACTTGCCCAGCGCGCGCCCCGGCGGCGGCGGCGGGGGTGACAGTAGGGAGGCGTTGGATTGAGACTGTGGGAGTTTAACGGTTCATTAAACTTTCAAAGATATAGCAATAAAAACAATTTAGGTGTATCTAAAGGGAGATATTGGAAAGGGGGTCCTGACATAGGTATGAACTTGGGGTATTGCAGGATCTGACTTCTGTTACCTCCTAAGTGTTACCTCAAGGGTGTAAGGCATCGGATGATCCAAGTGGTAGTATTCACATTATAGAGCGCGTTATAAAATACGCTACTCGGCTATAAAGGTAGCCTATATCACACAGGGATCGCTGGATCATGGATAATGGAGCAAGAATGAATCCAGTCGGTCTAGTAGCATCAAAAAGGGCTACAATATAAAAGAAAAAATACAAACCTTAAAAACACCCTCTTGACCATCCAACTCGACACTAGCAACTTTACTAGGCGACCTCCTCAACCCGCGACACCCATAGCAACACGTGTCTTCACAGAATATACCCCCGCTCCCGCAGCCCTCTCCCCGCGCTTGGCAACACCGGGGCGAGGCGCGGGAGTCTCTACACTGACAGCAGCTGTCAGTATGCTGACCACAGCTCTCAGATTGTTGACAGCAGCCGTCGGTGTGACAGCAGCTGTCATTTTGACAGCAGTCGGGCGTGCCACGGCCGGTGTGGCGCTGTGAGTACTGCAAGATGTCTGCTAGTAGGTTCGTGTGGACAGAGGAGGGGTTAGAGAGGAGCATCACGAGGGTTTCCAGCCAGATTTCTAGCACTTCGAATGGTGGTCTGTAAGCAAAATGTTGAATATTACGTTTACTTATTATACAGAATGTTGCAAAAAGGGTATACTAAGCCGAAACCAGCATGTGCAGCATGTTATATCTAAGCCCGAATCTGAAAGCAGAATTTCAAAATGGTTTCCGCTTAGTATACCCTTTTTGCAACACCCTGTATTTTAAGTTTCAGTCATTGGCTCCATCAATGCTAGTCTCGATATCTTACAATGTCTTGAGTTTAGCTTAGGTATAACAATGATTCACACGTGAGAATTCAGGGAAAAAGCATTTTACAAGGTGCAATCTATTTATTTCTCAAAACTCAAGATTATCCCAACAGCCATCAAGTATATTACAAAAAGCTACTCTAACACCCTTTGCATATCCGTTTTCAGTTTCTGTTTCTGCAAAGCATTCTTGCTCTTGTTGTAGCAATAGTCTAGATCGTTTCATATACAAAAGAAACATACAGATTTCGATTACACTAAAAAGTCACCAAATAGAATTTTCTGGCTATTTTCATTTGATGCAAATCCATCTTCACACACAACACACCTGTGCTCCGGGTCGAGATGGCAGGCGAGCGCGGCCACCCGGTACAGCGGCTCGGGGCAGGAGGCGCAGAACTGAGCTCGGAATAATGACTCGTTGAGGCCGAAGTCCGAGCGGCGGGGGAGGAAGTCCGGGTCGGCTGACACGCGGCCTATGATCTGTGGGGGGTTTGTTGTTGCATGTTTTACATCTGTGGATTGTTATTGTTCCCATGTGGCGGCAATCACATAATTTACATACATTACAAATTAACAAAATTACAGTGCGAAATTTACTGTTGCACTTTTTACACCGTGGATGTATTATAGTTGCAATATTTTTATACCAACTGTGTGTTTTCTAACTGTGTCGTTTGTCTCTTTCGTGAAAGGATTCACCAGACATATTAGTAGCCAGTTGCCGACATCCTAGGGGGCTGCAGACATAGACCAAATGAGATACCGGGGAAACTCGATACTTTAATATGTGCTGCAATAATAATTATGTCAGCAAAACGTTTTTTATTATGCATTTTTAGCTAAATGTTCAACTAACCTCACAGAGTATGATCCCGAAGGAGAACACGTCGACCTTCTCGTCGTACACCTTGCCGTTCATCATCTCCGGGGCCATCCAGTACGGGTTGCCCACCACCTGCCAAATAACATACATACGTGTTAATAGTAATTATTGTGAAGATATGGGGGAGGAGCATGAGTGTAAAATGTGCTAGAAATGTGTTACAAATGATATTTTTTTAACAAAGTGCAAAGTGTAGCGATTATTGTTAGCCGAAAGCTGGCTTTTGCAAAATCTTAGAACAGAATTTGTGTAAAATTATCACTTCATTCATTACTTTCTAGCTTTCAATATCCTCTGCTCGTAATCATATCGAGTGCATACTGACAGTGTATCTCTTCTGTCTTGGCGCCTGCCCGGGGCGGCGTCGCTCCAGCGTGTTGCAACTACTTTTAGTACTAAAAAGGTGCACAGCGCTTTTAGCTTAAATGCCACTTGAAACACCCTGTGCATGTTATTGTGGGTATACTTACAGTATATCTCTTTCTCCTGGGCGCCTGTCCGGGGCGGCGTCGCTCCAGCGTGTTGCAACTACTACTTATTACCACTACTACTACTACTACTACTACTACTACTTATACTACTACTATTTATACTACTAAAAAGGTGAAAGAAGTGAAGACCACTTGAAACACCTTGTGCCCTGTGCATGTAATCAGCATATATCATTATCAATTGTGTGTATACTAACAGTGTATCTCTTCCGCCGCGGCGCCTGCCCCGGGCGGCGTCGCTCCAGCGTGTTGCTGGCGGTGCGCTGCACGATGCGAGCGAGGCCGAAGTCCGCCACTATCACCGTGTTGTCCTGGAATAGGGAATATGCAAGAGGTTCAAATAAAGGTCAAATATTATTTATAATAAACTTTGTTATCTCATAACTACGCCTCCATCAATATTTTTGATTATAATTTATTTTTGAGCAAGTAAATGAAGTTGAAAAGTACCAAAAAACTTCGGTAAATTCTAACTTCAGAGAAACGTCACCCATTTTCTTAGGGCGGATGTGACGTCAAAATTCTTTATATATCAATCTCAGAATAATAACTTCTTTGCGTTTACGGCGGAAGTTAAATAAATGTCAAGTGTAAACAAAGAAATGTTAATGTCACCGAGTGTTTGTGATGCTCGTTGTGATCAGTTACGATGGATCACATAAAAATTCTTCCAATAGATCCTAGCCTCCTATAACCTCTCCACTTCTTGTTTGATATGCTTGTTTGTTTGCAAAGTTTAGGAATTTTTTATATTTTTTGTTGGTAGTGTATGGGCTGCCACTAGTTGTTCTTTTGTAATGAGGCGTAAACAGCCATTCGCTAGTCAACGAGCCACTCAAATATGCTCCATATTGCAACACAATAAAATTAAATTTGTATTGTAAGTATTATGACATGAACATGACACAATTTGCTCTTTCTACTTTTAGGTTATAATGGCAGTCGTTAGTATATTTCAAAAGTTGTTATTTTTTTCTAAATTAAGTCATGGAAGAATTCTCGTAATCAGAAGAACTGGACACATTAAATTTATAACGCAGTATGAACGAGTAAACTGTGGCCAGCTGCGGAAAAGGACAGCAAAGACTATTGAAAATTGAGCGGTGGTAGCTCAGTCGGGTAAGCTCCCGCTTCTCACGCAAGAGATGCGGGTTCGATCCCGGCGCTGGCATGTACCAATGAGTTCTTTTAACTTAAGTACAATGTATACCATCGCTCTTACGGTGAAGGAAAACATCGTGAGGAAAACTGCATATCTAGACTTAGCACATCTAGATATGTGAACCCACCAACCCGCAGTGGACCAGCGTGGTGGAAAATGGTCCAAGCTTAGGAAGGGGGTTTAGACCTTCGAGATATGCACAATGGTTCCATTCAAGAGAGCCAGTTGCAGGTTCTTACACCCCCACAGATAATAGAATAGAATGACCCACTAACCCTAGTCTCTCTTACTGAGAACCAAAGTTACAGTAAGAATACGCTACAGTAACATACAATACAAATATTACTTTATATTCATATTGCCTTAATAGCGTAATATTGTGTACAAAGGTCCTCTGGTTTGCGCGCTCCCATTTCAAAAGAGCTACTAGTAGCTATTTACGAGCTCCCATTACAAAACAGCCACTGGTCACACTTTATTACCATTATAAAACAGCCACTGATCACACTTTATACACTTCCTTTTTCGTTTGTTACCATGACAACATTGGTTTGTTGAAAATACAAAAGTACTCTGTGATTACTTGATTAGGTAAAAATCTATGCCGACTGACGGGACTCATTATTCTGAGCCGTGAAATTAAAAGATTATGACGTCACAGCAGCCCGCCATCCTGACGGGAATTTCAAAGTGGTCGTGATGGTTGTAATTTTATAACTTTCTTTAAAATACCTTAAATTACTTATTTTGGCGTTGAATTTTTTTTTACTATAATAAAGTGATGTAAAGCTATCCAATAAAAGTATAAAAAAAAATTATGCATATTCCCTATTATATAATAAGGATTTTTAAGAAGCATATTTATCACTGCATACGTTACACTAGTAGATTCTTCACAAATATTCCAAAATACATTAAGTATGTACAGAACATATGTATCTGTGACAAGTCAGTTGTGTAAATTGAGTTGCATATTCATAACCGAACATATCACACTCACCTCTGTAACGACAGTTGTGTGAAATGAGGTTGCGGTAAATAACATTCATAGAATAGAATAGAAGAATAGAATACTACTTTATTGACTTAAAAACAATTTACACAAATAACAATTTACAATACAACGCAACAGGTGGCCTTATCGCTAAAAGCGATGTCTTCCAGGCAACCATAATTCATACGGCGTAGATAACAGCAACAACTCCTTTACATGGCACATACCTTTTAAACACACATCACAATCGACAGCCCATATTCACGACCGCACATATTACACTCACCTCCCTCACGAGACAGTTGTGTGAGTTGAGGTCGCGGTGTATGATGTTCATGCGGTGCAGGTACCCTACTCCCGCCGCCACATTAAAGAGACACTACCACATGTCACATACATTTTAAAGTCACATCACATATTCATCACTACACATATCACACTAACCTCTCTAACCAGACAGTTGTGTGAGTTGAGGTCGCGGTGTATGATGTTCATCCTGTGTAGATACCCCACGCCCGCCGCCACATTATAAGCAACATACGTCTGAACTTACATACTAATATACCTCTCCAATACTCTCTGTAAAGAGTTGTGACTTGAGGCTGCATATTCATGTAACAGCATACTTATATCTGCACATATTACACTCACCTCTCTAACCAGACAGTTGTGTGAGTTGAGGTCGCGGTGTATGATGTTCATGCGGTGCAAGTACCCCACGCCCGCCGCCACATTAAATGACACTCACACATTCATCATAATATCATCATTCATCATAATCGACAGCTCAACTTTATGTCCGCACATATCACACTCACCTCTCTAACCAGACAGTTGTGTGAGTTGAGGTCTCTGTGTATGATGTTCATGCGGTGCAGATACCCCACGCCCGCGGCCACGTCGCGCGCGAACCGCACCCGCGTCAGCCAGGGGAGCGGGGTGGACTTGTCCTGGAATGTACACGATTAGTATGAATAAAGGTGTTAGAAAAAAGGCATTTCGTCAGCTTTTATGGCGAAGTAAATAAGGACTTTTGTTACTAACAACATCTATGGGTTGTTTTATATGAATTCTATGTAAAATTGTCTGAAATAAATGAATTTATTTATCATATTATTACATAAGTACGGGTTCGCTATATGCGTCCGGCGCACTCTGACAACTGAAAACTAATCTGTCTGGCTAATCTTTTCATAACGGTGATCAAGATTATAAATGTCCTCCTGGTCGAATTTCGACCACGGCGGCCAATCTCATTTGAGATCAGCCATAGGCGCGGGACTGGGTTATGGTACTTATGGTTTATTATAGTGCCCAAGTGTGTGCGCAGTACACAGGAGCACTCTATGTTGCATCACTCTCATAACCCAATGGGACGAATTGACCGACACGACTGGAGAGAGCTAGGCGCAGGACCGACTGCTTTACATGCCCATCCGACAGCATGGATCATTTCACTTTTTTGGACAGCAGGTGATCCGCCTTCTATGTCCTAACCAAATTTGGAACCACAATATTTTGAAACACTTTATGGTCCCACCCGGTAATCGAATCCGGGTGAAGTAGAGCGAGAACACTAGACCACAGAGGCAGTTGTACTCACGTGCAGCTTCTCGTGCAGCGTGCCGCCGGCCACGTACTCGGTCACGAGGTGCAGCCGCTTGTCCTTGTAGAGGACTCCGATGAAGCGGAGCACGTTCGAGTGTTTCAGTGAACGGAGAACTGCCACCTGGTGAGGAAAATAATAATAATATTATGAGGGGATGCTTTACACATGGCTATCCGACCCTAAACTAGGCTGAGCCTGTAACGTGGGCGTCGAGCAGCTGATATATCTTCCCCGGCCGTAAATCCACCCCGGGATGTAAGGCATAGCAATCAAAGTCACATAACCACTACACCATTCGATCGTTATACAAATACACAATAACTGATCATCACTCTCGAAGTTTCTCTGAAGTTTTCACGTAATTCGTAAGAAAACTCGGGTCGAGATTGATCTTAAAATCTGCACGCTCCAGTGGCAGTAGGCCCGAAAGCTGATTAACCAATGGCCGGTGGGGTAAACAAATCCTCAAGTGTCACAAATCCTCACCTCCTTGAGGAAGTTCCTCTGCGCGGCCTCGTCCACGCGGTGCAGCTGCTTCAGCACCATCACCTCGTGCGTGAGGCGATGCGTCACCTTGTACACCGAGCCGAAGAAGCCCGTGCCTAGGAGCTCGCCCTGGGGAAGGCAGGTTACACGAATTAGTATACTACTAAATTACTAACGGAGATAACAGATTATGAGTGGTGTGACTAGCTACAGTGCGTCTGCTGCGTAGAGAGTACCTACGTATGAAGCGGAGATGTTTTCAATGGTTATTACCACGGCGCGGGCGACAGACCCCGCGTAACCACATTTTATTACAAACACATCATTCATGGGGAACTGTATACGTTTTTATAATAAATTATCTGAAGCACTAAATGAAGCAATAAACCTTACTGAGCAAAAATTTAAGAATTATGTTAAAGCTACATTATGTAGTAAAGCTTACTATAGTATAAATGATTATTTAAACGACAAAAACGCGTGGTCTTGTCCACCTCAGCTAAGGCTATTGAAAAAATGAAATGGATATAGGTACTTAAGTAAAATTGTAGGTACTAGGTATAAGTAAAAATTGTAATAGATATATAAGGAAAAAGTTGAAAAGATGCTCGAGGAGTTTCTTTCGCCATTTCTTTCCTTCTCAATGACGGGGCCTTTGTGAAATGGTGGTAGATGACTATCGACAAATAATTGTAAAATTTTACGTCGATTAAACCATTTGAATTTGAATTTTAATTTATATGACATGCGGGAAGGCGCTGAACAAAATAAGCTTATTGGCGCCTGACTGTAATACTGCCAGCACCGTTGCCTCTCTCTCCGCAACCTTAACCGGATGAGAATGAGAGAGCCGAGTACAGAGCGTTGTGGCGCTCATTTTGACAGCGCAATTTGCATACAATTTCTTCCAATAGTTTCATGATAGTTTCCGCAACATGTGGCTCTATGTCTAGACGCTCTGTATCTTGCTAGATTACCTGCACGAGGTCGCAGGCTCGGAACACCTTCTGCCCGGGGGCGGGCTCGGCGCGGAAGGAGCGGCAGCGCGCTAAGTCGCCCAGCACGCCGCCCGCCGCCTCCGCGCCGCTGTCCACGCTAGGGAAGGAATAGAAAATAATTATGGTTTAATAAAACGCACAGCTCATAATAGAATAGAATAGAATAATATTTATTTCAGACATAAATATAATCAGGGTGTCCACTCAAAATGCACCAAAAAATTCCCTGACTTTTCCCTGACTTTCCCTGACCGCTTCAGAAAATTTCCCTGACCAAAGATCAAAATATAAACCTAATTTAAGTAAATTGACGACGAAATCTTAATTTCAAAATTTGCGTTCATTTGTTTGACACTTATTAAAACTTGATTGCGTAAAATATGTATACAGGGTCGGCAAAAGTGGTATATTAAGAGGGAAGTATAGCACTTAACACACGTCGTTCTACTTCTAAATATTATAGGTACAATCTCCATGATTTTTTAGGATATTAACGACACAATAAATTACTAGGTTTATAGTTTTTTATTTCCTCTAAATTTGCTATAGATTCAAACTGATAGGCACCTCAAGCAACGCAATTTTGTGATCAAAACTGCGCCTAAGTTAAACAAAAACAATGTTCTTATTTTTTTTAAAGCGAAACCACAACTCTATAATATATTATGTTGAAGCGATTGACATCAAAATCAAAAAGATTTGTTGATATTTACCTACTCGGTGAATAACGATTTCTCCCGAAATTTTATCAAGGAAAGTACCTATGTCAGTCACGAACTGCATTTATCTCTATAGCACCCGAGCCCCGGGAGATGAGTGCACAAACGATAGTAAATGTTTTTCTAAATGCGTATTTCTCGAGGTTCCCTCTTAAGCCTTAGGAGGTCATTCTAAACAACTTTTGTCGTGCGAGTATTGAAATTTTCCGCAAAAAAATGCATCCGCCTTACAGCTTCCGTAGTCTAAGTTGCTATACTGCCTAGTTTAATAGTCTCACCAAAAATTTACTGATTACCATCGAAGTAGAAATTGACACCGAAATAGAAATTGAAACAGAACCATTTTGTTTGTATGGCTCTCATCTGTCTGACAAAGTTGTTAGTTGTATAAGTATTTTTTTATGAAATTTGATTGAACATGCAGTAAAAAAACATTACCCTTCTCCTTCGGCAGTCGGGTAAAAATAGAATAAAGTTTGTTTTGCTCTGCTAAATTAGTAAAAAAATTGATTATTGAATAATTAGCAAATTGAGAACCTCCTCGTTTTTTCAAAGTCAGTTAATGAGCGCGGCTGCAGCGCGTCTGCACCAACAAAATCACGTCATTTTTTATCACAAACTTCTAGACTCACTTCTAGTTTTTCAAACTTTCGATTGGAGAGATGAGTCACCCTCTTTTATATTAACCTGTCTACACGGGATTCTGGGAGTCTGGGATCTAGCTAATCTTTTAGAATTCCTACTTTTTTTTACATCCGTGATATTCTATTAAATCATGTAAATTTAAAAAACTTAATCGTATATCATATAATTATTATATAATAGTAAGGATCAGTCAAAAATATTCCAAAACTAAACGACATTTTATTTTATGATCTATGTTTTTCACGTAAAAAATAAGTATTACTAGTAAAGGAAAGTACTAAAAAATATGCTAGAAAAAGGTAATTTTTCCCTGACTTTCCAGGTGGCCCATCAATTTCACTGACTTTCCCTGACCACCTAGAGCTTCCCTGACTTTTCCCTGACTTTCCCTGACTTTCCAGATAGTGGACACCCTGATAATGATCATCTGCAGAAGATGAGGCTCTTTCAAGATTTATATAACGAAATTAATATACTTCTATAAACAGGACTTCGCGCGAAGCTCCAGAGCTGCTGTCCACACTGCCAGGAGAGACAAATGAAACTTTGTCTCTGTCGCACGCGCACAGTAATATTGCCCTCACGCTTGCACACCTTGATGACGGCTGCAGAGATTGTGATTGGTTGTAGATGCAAAGGTCAACGTTCGATTTGTGCTTGCCAACCGGCCTTTAGCTTAGTTACTTCAGAATAACACGGTGTTTCATTCCAGAACTACAGTGACCACGGGAAAGCCCAATATAACACTCACTTGTCGAGCAGCTTGGGCATGCTGGTGCTGCGCTCCTTGTCCCTCAGCAGCGGCGACGCCGGCGCCTGCCGCCGCTTCATCACGCGCCGCGCCCCGGCGTCGCCTGGCAACATTACACATTAAGTATTATGTTTCCTTATACAGGGTGTCGCAGGGTTACAAAACTCTTAAAATTAAAATTGTTCAGAATGACCCCATGAGTCACCCCCATTCGGCTTAGTATAGTAACAACCTTTTGGAAACACCGGGTATATTATAAATAGTTCCCAGAAAAATATAGTTCTATTTTTTATAAGTAATTAAATTTCGTTAAATACGATTTTCTTGTTAGTTCGCATCAAAAACTTAGGTAGCTGAACACAAAAAAACATTTATAATGGCCAAAATATGTTTTACCCAATTTAAAAATCAGTAGTTGTTGAAATAAACAATATAATTTTGAATTTAAATTAATCAATTAACAATGTGTATATGTAGATGCCCATGGCATCAATTCTCATATACAATTAAGTACTGACCTTTCCGTTTAAACAGCCTCTCTCTTTTTCCAGCACCATCTTCTACCTCCCTAGCACTACTATCCTCAGTCTGCGTCTGTCTCGCTCCCTCACGCGGAATGCTTTCATCTGGAATGTTCTGTCTCGTTTCCTCCTGCTGCGCTGTGATTGGTGGAGACTCGTCCGGCGTTGGAGGTTCTGATAGCGGGTTGTGTTCCACGGTCAACTGCAAAACGAAAGTATGAATTTCGTAATTATAATTGTTAAGGATTAGACAGTTAGAGGGCTACTATTTTGTTGATGATGTGGGGATCCACACTACCGTGATATGGCAATAATTACCGGGGTAATGGACGTTAAGAGACGTAATTTGATAACCAAAGAAATGTTTTAAGGTATATTTTAATTGTATCATCCATTACAGGCGGCAATTATTGGCATATCATGGCCAAGACCTACAGCGTTATATAAGTTATTTCAGAATAATATATGATAAACCTGTAAAACCCGGTCGGGGTCTGCCAGTAGCTCCTGCACCTCCCGAGCAGACTTGTCCCTGACGGGCGCGCCGTCGATCTCCCACACGCGGTCCCCGACTTGAAGCGCTAGTAGCCCGCAGGCAGGGTCGATGCTGTGGGGGGAAAATACAAGAATGTATTACTCTGTAACCCTTTTAGCATTAGCAGTAATGGTGAAAATATTGCCACCACATTTTGAAAATGTTTTTAAAGCTTTTAACTTCTCGATCAGTTAAAACGTTTTTCCATGTGGATTCCGGGGTGAAAAAGTAGCCTATTTGTTAATCTAGGGTGTCAAGCTAAATATTACATAGCATATTTCGTTTAAAAAATCATGGAAGAGTGACGAAAATCCATACATAAAAACAGGGATAGAGTGTTGTGATGTTAGTTGGGAAAGGCTGTATAAGTACATATATCTTTAACAGTACTTTTTTTCTGTCGTGGTGCCTTATGGTCGAATCCATCGCTACAAAGCGCTTATCACACAACTATACAATATTACTTGTACAAAAATATAATTTAAAACTTACCTACTTAATCAACTTGCGAACAATCCTTGCATCTAGGCACAGTGAATCAACGGACTACCAAGTGCATAATTAAATAATAACATTAAATAAATAACAATTTGCAGTTATCACAAGTGACACGACTATGACTCATGCAAATATTCAGAAATGCCTACTGCTATCATAGCACTGACTCAGTGGGTACATTTATAAGTGTTAAATAATAGGCTCGGGCTCTTTTCTAAGTAAAATAGAATCGCTGGCATTCTAAAATTAGACTTATTTTACAGACAATAAACATCCACTGGCATGCTTCACAAAAAAGAAATGCCACAACACTCATGACTAGGTTTTCCGCGCCCATCCACTGCCGAATATCGACTACCTATCTAAGGTCGTTCGTCCAGCGGATTTATAACTAAGGTTGAAGACTGAGTGTTGTGGCCCTCCATAAGAGAGGTTCTACATATCTACAACAGTGGACGATTATTAGCCGGTCATGACACTGCACAAAACGTCTAATAATACAGAAGCTACTACACAAACTGCTCAGATATACAATACAATTGTATATTGCAGAAGTCCGCTATTACAAGTTAAGATTACATGAAAAATTTGAAGAAGCATGCTTGCACACCATAGAACAAATCTACTTCTGCAATTTTTATTGCCAGGTGTAAATACCGCTTTAGGGCATCCAGGACAACACAGGACAGGTATAGCTACAGATACAGCTACTAAACGCATACACAACGCCTTATACCTGAGACAAGTGAGATGTATGCACACGGCCCGCAGCGCCGCGCGCAGAGCCGCCGCCAGCTTCACGCGCACGCTGTACGCGCAGTCACTGGGTTTGTCGAGGGTTAGTAGAGAAAGGTAGGAGGTTAGTATTAGGTTCAGGCTTGAAATTACATGAATAAAATGACGATATACATACCAATATCATATAAGTACAAGAATGTGTATGTCCCAGAAGTAGTATCGTAAGATGAATGTATTAGTAGACATAATATTAACACGAATTTATAATACCATTCACATACCCAAACCAAAACTTGCAATAAAATAATTAGTTTGATTTAATTTTAACTTCACACTCGTGACAGAAGTCTACAACTTCTTATTTTGTTTTTAGTTTTTTTAGACACTGTCGCACTGGGTGCTAATCGGAATAGTGAATCTAAAATAACTTAAAAATCAATTAGCACTATCTACACAGGTCCAAATGTTGTAATGGCTTGTATTTTTTATTTTATCTGTGTTAGTTATAAGTGAGTGAGTATATAGGGAGAAAAGGATGTTATGTCTTGTTATTATTGACTTATTATTGGCAGTGATCTGTGCTATATTGCCTAAACCTAATACTATTGGCATCAAACAGTTTGATGCCTCTCGCACTATTCAAATGCAATTTACATAAGTTGACGATGGTTGCGAAGGATTTATGAGCGACCGAGTAGTATGCTTCTCGACCGCTATTCACCAATCACAACAGTGCACGTTAGGACAGCTCTCTTACCATTCATTAACTTTACTGTACCTACTAGCACAGATCACCGCCAATTATAAGTCAACTCTGGAGAATCGTACTGTACAGTACAGTAAGGCGATTCACACACGCACCGCCTCACCGCGCGGATTGCGGATTTTAACATAGTAAATTTCCGCGCGGTGAGGCGGTGGCAGTGTGTGCGTTAAATAAGCGTTTTTTCTATATAAACTGTGATTTTTGCATACAGAGTTAATCAGCCTTCCGCGGCGGTGCGCGGTCAAGTGTGTGAATCCTAAATCCATACAAGATGAGTGGTATAGTTACCGCGTGACGGCGAGGTGGTCCCCGCGCGGCCGCAGCGCCACGTGGCGTGGGACGCCCTCCACCACGCGGATGGCGTGCCGCCGCTCCGACATGGCGTTCACGCTGTTGCTGTAGCACGTGACTCACGTGGTAATGTTCATGGTTCATAACTGCCTCTGTGGTCTAGTGGTAGAAGCTTCGCTTCATGACCCAGAGGTCTCGGGTTCAATTCCCGGGTGGGACCATCAATTTGTGTTTCTAAATTGTGGCTTTGAGTTTGGTTAGGACATAGAAGGCTGATCACCTGATGTCCGAAACAGTGAAACGATCCATGCTGTCGGATGGGCATGTAAAGCAGTCGGTCCTGCGCCTAGCTCTCTCCAGTCGTGTCGGTCAATCCGTCCCATTGGGCTATGAGAGTGATGGAACAGAGAGTGCTCCTGTGTACTGCGCACACACTTGGGCACTATAATCTACTCCTGCGTAGATGGCTGATCGCAATTGAGATTGGCCGCCGTGGTCGAAATTCGGCTAGGAGGACATTATTATTAATGTTCATGGTATAGTTACCTCGTGACGGCGAGGTGGTCCCCGCGCGGCCGCAGCGCCACGTGGCGTGGGACGCCCTCCACCACGCGGATGGCGTGCCGCCGCTCCGACTGAGCGTTCACACTGTTGCTGTAGCACGTGCCGCTGTGAGACAAATTGACGGTTTATTAACTGTGCGGATAAGAAACTTAATGAATAAAAATGGCGGCATGTAATAAAGTGGTTCGTTTATTAATTACATAAAAATGAATTGAAGAAAATTTTTACTAGTTTGCCTAGGTTAGTTTATATTAACTAGTTTTCAACTAAGGTTAAGCACATTATAAAAGTTTAACCCACTTATACATAGAAAAGTTATAGCACGTTTCAGCTATTGATCTGTTTTGTAAAGTGTTGACAACACAGTTCATAACTTTTCTAAAAATAAGCTCCCGCAGCGCGTATGGCTCGCCGGGCTCGATGTGCGCCCCGCAGCCCCCGTCATCATTCATTCACTCACCGGGGACAGATTCATTCACTAACCAGTACAGCTGGGAGCGCTCCCGCAGCGCGTAGGGCTCGCCGGGCTCGATGTGGGCGCCGCAGCCCCCGTCATCATTCATTCACTCACTGGGACAGATTCATTCACTCACCAGTACAGCTGGGAGCGCTCCCGCAGCGCGTAGGGCTCGCCGGGCTCGATGTGCGCCCCGCAGCCGCCGTCATCATTCATTCACTCACCGGGGACAGATTCATTCACTCACCAGTACAGCTGGGAGCGCTCCCGCAGCGCGTAGGGCTCGCCGGGCTCGATGTGGGCGCCGCAGCTCGCGCACGAGAAGCACTCTGGATGGAAGCGGTGCCGCCCCGCCGCCATCACCGGGCCCGTCATCACCTGGGATAAGCAAAGCAAGAATTTTATTTAACAGCTCAGTCACAGCACCTTTTACAGGTGCAGCACGGCTAGTATGGCCATAATAAGACAACATGTGAAGTGACTGATTAAATTGAGTCACTTTTTGATATCAGTCTTAAATGTTAGCATAGGGTGTACATGGGACTCATTTTATTAATGTGATTGGGCATTAGTCCCAGTGACACTGTAACTTTTCTGCTCTGTGCAAATAGGTTTTTCAAATGTTATTTTTTTCCGAAAATCTCTCATTTGTGGTTGTTGTTTGTATTGTCTATGGTTTTTTGACAATTAAAATGTCACCAAACGTCAAATTTGAAGAAAATTTTCGCTGTTTGGTGCGTTGAGTGTAATATTTTGGTAATATTACTTTGCTTTGCGCTACCCCATAGACTCATATTGGCTCATTAACTACTTTCTTGAGTTTCTTGGACATCGTCACATGAAATAATATACGACCGAGCTTGCTCCCGACCAAGCACGATCAGATTCCTTGGGAGTTCTACGGCAGACGATTTCTATGCACCGGCTCCATGAGACGAAGAACAAAACAGCATGCCACCTGACTGATGACCCACCCACCGTTTACCCGGCCCCAGGAGCTAGAAGGCCTTGAGACAAAAGCTCGGGCAGGATCCTGACGGGCGCAATAGAATATCATCTACGATGCTTGTCCCACGGCCTGACTGAATAATATTTATATAATCAATGGAAGGAAAAAACAGTAGGTAAGTGCCAGTACCAGTCACATGTTATTATAATTGGGCACATGCACACAAAACAACTCAAAAAACTTTTTTCACTTGGCAGTACTTGGTCAACTAGGCCATTCATTGGAAGGAAACCCGTACCCCAGCAGTGAGGACGTGATGGGCTATGATGATGAAGATGACAATAGGAGTCATAATCTTAGTTCATAAGTATAACTAAAATCTAATGAAACATTTTTGTTTGTTACAGAACATTGAAATTGGCTCGTAGGCAAGACGGAAGATGGTCAAAACCGGTCAGAAAATGATGGCCTAGACACTGTTGGAGAGCTCTTGTTGGCAGAAACCACCTGAAGATGGTCATTTGACATCAGCAACCTTGTGGTGATACAATGAACCGGAGCGGCACCGAACTGAAAAAGTTGAAAAACTTGGCATACATACTATGAGACCTATTTGATGACTGATATAAGCCAAGTTCAGACTGATTAATGTGATAGTTGATAACTAAGAATACCTAATATGCTTTTATGGTGTGTGAAATAGTAAACTTTTTATAATTTATTAATTAAAAGTTTAATAAATGTTTTACTTACCTAAAGAAAATATTATATTTTTATAACCATTTAATTTAGTTGTACATGCTAGCATATCCACTTATTTTTTATAGTTAGTGTGTTGTTGATAAATAATAAAGCCTGACTAGGGTTTGTCGCTGTGGAGAAAGGATTAGCATCAGTCGCTGACTGCCCGGTGTGCCGGACTTATTAAATGTACAGTTTATATTATGATTTACATTTCTTCAACTCCACATTTAACATTCAAACTATTCAATTAGCCACTTCATTTTAGTTAGTGTGTTGTTGATAAATAATAAAGCCTGACTAGGGTTTGTTGCTGTGGTGAAAGGACAACCAGTCATAGCATCAGTCGCTGACTGCCTGGTGTGCCGGACCTATTCAATGTATATGATTTACATTTCGTGAACTCCACATTTAGCATTCAAACTATTCAATTAGCCACTTCATTACCTACATACTTTGACGTGAATAGGCAAACTTAAAGTATATGGGAGACAACTGAAAATCAGTGGTTTGTTCCTAAGGGCAAACATATGCACAGTTGCTTTCAAACAAACTAATGTCTATCTATCTAACTTCTTAGCACATGTGAGCGACAGGATTTGAATCCACATTTCTTCCGTGAGGGGCGGGCGCTTACCCGTCTGAGCTAACACCGCTACATATAAGTAATATACTTAATGTATAATTTTAGTCAAATAAAAAAGAGGATGTGTGTTTTGACAAATGTTGTTTTTAAAGCATTTTCAACGGATTATTAGAGTCCCGGATCATCCTTCCTATAAGTATTATAGTAATTTTCCTTTCCTGCATCTCTTCTTGTAGAGCAAGGATGAAATTAACAAAAACTAAACAAATAATTATTTGTATCACATGTTATCACCACCTTCGAACTTGAGTGATATAATGCTACCTAAACAAATGTCAAACTGAGACATGTGTGGATAAATTGGTACACCCATGTTAGGAAATAAGACAAATCTTCCAATCTCGCTGTCAAAATTGTAACTCACATCTTGTAGTGATTATTTCGTGTTGGCCATGTTAGCGTTTGTGAGGACAACTGGTATCACACAATTTGTTGCAACTAGCTGTCATTTATATCTTGTCACCGCCATACTGTGCTACGCGTGCAGAGGGTGTCAATTTTGTGGCCCTATATGACTTATGTAGAAGATTTTGAGTGTCACCTTTTTGGCAAAGTAATATGATAGTTACTCTTAACATAACTCCTCCAATCTGCATACATTGCGTAAAGTGGGGGTCTGCTCATGTACTTTCCAATATTTGCGCAAAAAGTTTTGAATATTGCATTTGAAGCCTACTCAATCGCAAATATGTAAATTCATTATTGTGCTGTGCAAGTGGGGTATGTGGTAGAATTATTGAATCTTTACCTGGTCGCATTGCTGGCAGAGCTCGCCAAAGCGCGCCCAGTAGTCGCGCTGACAGAACAAAAGACCACCCTTCTCCAGGTACCAGCTGGACAGCTGCACGTCACACACAGAACATCTGGAAACGATTTCACAGAATAAAATTAAGTTGGAGGAATAAAGCAAAAAAAAACTTTTTTATGTAACTGTAAACTAGACTTGAGGCATAAGTGCTAAATACAGTGTTAAGATGTTTAAAATAAAGAAAGAAATCATTTGTTTTCGTTGTAAAATATTAGTACATTCTAATTGAAAGTCAACTAAAATGGTTATTTAACTGGAAGGAGTTGATATAGCTTGTTAAAATAGTTTTGAAACATAGGATGATACATGGCAATGTTCTATGTCCAGCAGTGAATAACAAGGGCTGGTGAATATGGACCAGTGATGGACAATAGTCCAATGCCAATAGGGCATACCTGTACTTTGTAGTCATACTAACCTAAAGCAGTCTTTGTGCCATTCCTGGTTAAGCGCTGACACATAATCACTATTTCCTATGTTATTCAGGCACCCGGCACAACTTGGGGACTCTGTAACCAAAATTACAATACATATAAGGAAAAAACAATGTTAAATACACACTGGAAAATAGAAAAAATTACCAACAACCACAACTTGGAAGCATGAAGAATCCTAACTAATATTATAAATGCGAAAGTAACTGTGTCTGTCTGTCTGTCTGTCTGTCTGTCTGTCTGTTACTCTTTCACGCCAAAACTACTGAACGGATTTGAATGAAATTTGGTATACATATGTTATAGACCCTGGGAAAGAACATAGGCTACTTTTTATCCCGGAATTCCCACGGGAAAACTCTTTAAGGCGAAGCGAAGCGCGCGGGAACAGCTAGTAAAAAATAAAAGTCTTGTTGGAAACTATAAACCATACACACTGACTTCCACAAGAATAATTTCCAGTACAATAACTGTTTTCAAGGCTAATTAAGAAGTTTAAAGATTAATTTATAAGGCATTTGTAATAAAATAACTATATGTAGGTAACATGCCTTTCCAGAATTAAATAAATCGGTGAACCTATTTTATTAACAAGTATGAGGTATACATTAATAACTGAGGTCACATAGAAAATATCAACAAAAGATAACATTTCGCTGCATCGCCTACGCCTATGACAAATACCAAAACATGCGACAAATTCTTTCAAATTGTTTATATTGTTGCTATATACTACACGACGATTTAAACCTACCAGTTTTAACGGAGCTCTCCATTTTCTTTCATAATTTCCGTTACTTTATTTCGTAGCAGCTTTTCTTTTACATTTATTAATAAGAAATTTTAAAAGTTTCATGATTTTAAACACAAAATAAACTATTAAAATTATGACGAATTGACTGAAGTAAATATAAAATTCGTTCAATATTGACGTTTAATTGAACGAATGAAAATAGAGATCAGACAATAACGTCAATGCATACACGTTAATACAACGTTATAAAACGTCCTTGTGTCAACGTTACAGTGGTTACTAAAATTTTAGCAATCTAGCTAGGTCTATCAATCTAGCCTACGAGATAGGAAATTGAGGGATAGGGACTCTGTAACGTCTACTATCTTTAATATTACAACATTACAAGTAGCTTTTTTAACAATTTAGAACACAGACTTATGTGATGGCAGTTGGCAACATTTTAACGACGGCAAGGAGGTGATAGTTCTCTGCACGTCAGTGTCAGAGATGACTGATGACAGAACATAATAAATTGATTGACATTGACAGTTGATAACGGTGATTCAGTGATTGCGGTCGTGGTTTTTTTAAATATTAGATTACATTTATTTTATTTTAAAACATGATACAAAACACGAACTTACCGATTTAGTGATTGCTTAAACTGCCCTTCGTAGAAAAACCTAAAGTGAGATCTCTTCCGGTCATAAAACTGAGTGGACCACTTATAAATGGTCAATGTTTTGTTTGAAACTTGTTTTGAGTGATTTTTAGTGAAAATGCCTTCCGGACAGAGGGAAACCACCGTATCGGTGCCGCTGACGCCGACTCGGTCAGACCTGTACTGGCGCCGAATATTTTCAAAGGTAACTTTTCATACAAAAGTCGACTATTTACGTATCTATCGTGGTATTAAATTTTCTTTTACAAGTATTGTTTTTCAACTTTTATGTGAGTAACTCAACAACACGAATACTTGCAGGAAGTTATCGTACAATTAGTGTAGTAATTAACCTGGTTTGGTATGTGTACCAAAGTGTTTGCTATATCTCTGTGTCAGCATTTTAAAAGGTATTATTAACACGTTTACGTAAATAAGTACCTATAGAGTGACGCTCTTAAAATTACGAGTTTTCTGTTTGTAACAACCATTCACGATTCTGTTCATACTGCATATTAGACCATATATCAATAAGTACACATGTTTTGGTTTATTCTTATTGTTTCCCTAAAATCCATGACTGGCTTCCTATAACCTAAGGACATAGTGGGTGTAGCTATAGTTTTTCTCACTGTAGAAAACTAAATGCAAATCTAAATGGCTCTGTGATAGTACAGCTCATGTGCTGCTAGATAGAAGTTAATAGACACCATAAAAATTTCATTCTTCACTTCTTGTATAAATACATATAGTGTCAACTTTACTAGGCCCTCAAATCATATAGTTTCAGACTATTCCATAATCACTATTATACCGCACCTGTACATCATTGGTAAATCCAAGTGAATAATCTATGAAAGCAGCTAGTTATCATATTATCACCAACATTGTAGACACAAAAAGATTACTTGAGTTTGTAATCATTGAGCGCATAGTTCCACATTTATGAACTGACCAACATGGTATCATTATTTCATTACATCAGATTAGATAAAACAATGGATACTTCTTGTGGACATACACATTATTTATACATAGGTAATGTAGTTTACATTGCTACATTAATATTTATTTCAGAATATGTAAATGACTCATAAATTTGTAAAACTAATTCTTCAGAACAGAACTTAATAATGAGGCTGAAGGCATCATCCAATGGGCACCCTCACATTTGATGATAATATGATTACTGTAACATTTCACTTAAGAAAATGCATAATTTCTTGAGTGGTTTTGTGAGCATAATGTGGCTAATCTATAATAAATAACATATGACTGGTAAACATAATCTACAGACTGAAAATTTGATACTATCAACAAGGATTGCATTCTCACAAAAAAATGATAGAAAGATCTTTGATAAAATGCATTGTGCTTGACTGTGTAAGTGCAAGGTCTGATATTATAAAAAAATATATGTGATGACATGTAAACTACTGTACTGGTACTTTTGTTATGCTATTATTAGCTACACATAAAAAACAACAACGTCGCATCTTACCACTCACTTACTCTACCATTGAACACCTGCGAGTGGGAAGGAGGAAGGAACCTGCGTTTTTACGACGTAAATGCGTATCTTCTTTATGTAACACACACACACGCACTCACGCCTTGTACTAATGTACTCCCTTGCGGGGTAGGCAGAGGTGCATTGCTGCACCCACTTTTCGCCAGAGTGTTATGTTAGTCCCAATGTAATAGGGGGCGGGTCTATTGCCATTTTACGGGCACATCCAAGACCTGAGAAAAAATATCTGTGTTTAAACAAATATCTGCCCCAGCCGGGAATCGAACCCGGGACCATCGGCTCAGTAGTCAGGGTCACTAACCACTACGCCATTCGGTCGTCTTCTTTATGTGTGTTTTTAATAGCGTGCGGATTTGCTCAGGCACGCGGGATTGCCCCGCACGCGTGACACCCACAAGTGTTATTTTAATACAACTATTTATTGTAATGTGTGGAATACGCACGCGGGACACGTTAATATGGTGTGCGATCCCGCATGCTTGATGAAATCCACACACTATTAAAAACACCCCCCATGTTTGGGCTCCCTATGCAGCTAAATCCACAAAACTACACCCTTCTCTCTCTCCCAGTATGACAAGGACAAGGACAACAAGATCTCGTATGTGGAGCTGAAGGGCATCATCGAGAGCCGCGAGTACGACCACGACCTGCCCGACTCCGTCGTCGACAAGATCATGACGCTCGCCGACAGAGACAACTCTGGGTAAGTTGATGTTTTCAATTTGTACATACGGCATAATAGACAGTCCACCCTCAGTACACAAACATACTACCCACTGGGTAAGTTGATGTTTTCAATTTGTACATACGGCATAATAGACAGTCCACCCTCAGTACACAAACATACTACCCACACAGCTTCTAAGCACGGTGATTATGGCGATAACCCTCCAATCCTACATACTTTCGGATCTCCGGGTCCCTCTGGGTAATTATAAGATCCCTAGATCGTCTACTGGCTTTCTGGCGTGAACTTGGGTGGCTTAATAGCTGGTCCTTAAATGCGAAATATCAGCTTGCCCCGATAGATAGAGGACATCTATGTATGCCTGTGTGTAATACTTATTGTACTTCTCAGGTACCTCGACTTTGCCGAGTTCGTGGAGATGATGCACAACCCGATGCTGAAGCCGGTGTTCGGGCACTTCGTCGCCAGATACGTGCACTCCATCATCCCGCAGAGGAACCCTGTTGATACTACCGGTAAGAACTGGTTTTGATTGCACCGAAATCAGTAACTGCAGGTGTGAGAAGAGGATGTGAATAAGTGACCAATAGGGATAGTTTATTTTCGTAGAGACGTAAAATAAAGTGATGCTATTGGGCGACATAGATATCCTTAGCAAACCTGCGTCCGCTACGCGCGCGGGTTCGTTATTAAACTCGTTGAATACGCGTAAGCGAATAGCGATATAGTGACGTTTACCTACGTCGATAACGAACCCGTGTAGCGGCAGCTGTTGGATCCCCATTCGTATAGCTGTATTTTGATAATTTGGTCCCAACTTCGGAGAAACATTTGTCGGAGGTCCGTTTCAGATTCCTCCCAAGCATCAACAGCCTTTAATAAAGTTCTACGGAACTCGGATAGAAAAATCTCCTTGACCCCTTAAAGTAAAACATTAGAATAACGTATAATCTTGCTATTTTATAAGTGCATCGTGTATTGTAAATGAATGCAGTTGAATTAATAAGGTGTATGGGCACTGCATGTGAATGTGTTTGAACATTTAAATATCTTTGTAAAACTGCAGGAATCGTATCTCTATTATAGATTACTGGTCGATGGTCTTTTGTAAATATCTCTCAGCATTTTATATCAACTGGTGATAGATTTGAAAGAAATTTAAATAGAATTATCATCTTGAGAGTCTGTAGATGAATTAGCATAATCTTTACTTGACGCAAATCTTCAAGTATCAGTCTAGCCTGCCGAAGGTTACGTCTGACGTCATCGATGATATATTCCAATCATGGTGATCGAAAAACCATAAAAAACCTTTCTGCAACTTCAAGTAGGAACCTAGGTGTTACGCTTGTAGAACATTTGATATTAGCTGAGATTATCAGGGATCTATACATATATAATGTATACATTATATATGTATAAGTATAATCTATACATGTATATGTTACTGTAAAAGCCTGAACAACGGTAAATCCTAGGATTTACCAGTAAATCCTAGGATTTACCAACATGAGTTGGTAAATGTAAGGATTTGTGAAAATGGGTAATTTTTTTCGGGCTTTTACCATTAGAATTTGGTAAATGCTAGGTTTTACCACTGACACCTAGTAAAAGTTGGTTTTGGGAATAAAATAAAGATTAATTATTACCTATTCATTTATTTCAATCAAAAACTTAAATTATTTTCTTTCAGAATTTATATTATTTTTTATGAACAGTCATTTTAAAACCTTTAAATCAACATAATTATTTTAACAATGTGCAGTGTAATAATCATATATTTTTTCATTTTGTAATTATTATCCACCTCTAAATTATTTCCTAAATAGATAAAATTAAAACAATTAAAATGTCTTCTCAAAAACATAACAGAATCGATATTATATATTTTTTTTTTTGTTAATTATTGGCATTTATTAGTAGGTACAGAAATAAACTTGTTGAAAACAAATTAGCTTGTAACTTAACAAATAAATTGAGAAAAAAACTAAAGATAATTACCTACCTATTATTAAAGATAGGTAGCTAGGTTAAAAAAAAGTACTTGTTACAACACGGAGTGCTGTTATGGCATTTTGAATTACAAAGTAATCCTGATGACTTGCTGGGGCACGGGTCTCCTTCCAATGAAGGAAGGGTTTCGATCTAGTCCACCACGCTGGCCTAGTGCGGGTTGGTGGACCCCAACACAAGTAAGCTTGTGCTGAGCGAGTTGTCGGGTAAGTGGGCAACCCGACTGTCAGACATTTTCAAGCCGCCCAAAGGCCTCTGACTAGGATTAAGGACTGCTGCCGAAGCAGCAACCGAGACCCACGGCTTAACGTGCCGTCCGAAGCACGAATGCATCCAGAAAAGAACCACTTGAAATCGGTCACCCATCCAATGGCTGACCATGCTGGTTGTTGCTAAACCTCAGTGATCAGTTACGATCACTGAAGCCCGCTCGACTACGGACGCTTTGTTCGACTACGGAGGTTATAAGTTATAACCTGGCTTTTTCAACATTTACCGTGCCTTAATGTAAATCCTAAGATTTACCAAGTGAATAGTGGTAAAAGTGCGAATCGCAAAATCTTTCGGGCTTTTACGATTAAGAGTTGGTAAATCTTAGGTTTTACGCGTAAATCTTAGGATTTACCGTTGTTCGGGCTTTTACAGTAACATATACATTATATACAATGTAGAACTGTAATATATTGTTTTATATAAGTACTATTTCTACTCACCAGTACCTATTACCAAAATTATCCTTCTACAACTTGTTCCTGCTGTTAAATTCAGCCAATAATTTAACCTTATGTGTTGGTGATTAACGACTAATTTTGTCCGCTAGGCACGTGGCCCGGTTTCCGCTCGGTGTCGACGACTGACGGTGGTAATTCCTTCTTTTTGGTCTAAATTTTGATCTAATGTTTATGTTCTCATTGCCTTTGTGTTCTCATGTCGCTGTCCGTCCATCCATCTTTGTACCATAGAGAGCTTTGGGTACAGATTCAGCAGTAGTCGTTCAGCTAAATTCTGAGGACGAATATTTTTTATCAGAGCTTTTCATTATATTTCAAGTTCATCTGCTATCTCTTCGTCCATGATGCAGCAGAAGCATTGATTAGTCAGTTTTGGCTAATGACATGTCTTTGTTCTGATAAATAATCTCATTTTGGATACACATATCTGCCTCAATACGTGTAAATACGACGTATTGCATTCAAGAATACTGAATAATATTGCTTTTTCTAATCGTGTATAATCATTAATCATACATCAGCATACTTAGTTGTAAAATAACCACGCTTAAGCTTTTGATATTATTCTAATATGAGGGTGATGTGCTATACATACTACAAAATCTTAGGTTCCTCTAACGAATTAAAACATAGCTGACCGTTACCAATCGGAATTTGCAAAAAATAAGATCCATTGACACACAAATGCCTGTTTATGCCTGTATATTTATTGGTACTTTCGTTTTCGATTTAAAACCTGCTATGATATGACTGCGACCGAATCAGATACTCTTCGACCAAGATCATCAAAATGTGCAGAAAAAGTTCATAAGTGTGTGTATAGTCATTAAGATTGCCCACGTACCACACATTTTTTCCAGATAGTGAATGGTTTTAAGCAACATGTGTGCGATATTTTTAACCGTACAAGTAGTGAGTGACATGTCATAAATATTGAGTTAATCCGTAGATAAACATTACGATTATTTCTAAAGAATAGATGTGAGCTAATATGTATGTGAGGAGTGAGGCGCATCAAAAAATTTCCCAACTCAGCATGTGCTGAAAATAGGCGAGGTCACAGCTAGTTTTCAGTTGTTACTACCGGTGATTCACCTATTCACCTGTATTATAGCGACTAAGTGAACTCAACCGGCACTCTTAGAATGAGTCATTGTGTTTTCCGCCGCGATTCTAAAGCGAATTGACTTTCCTTGTAATTTCCTTTATGATGGTATGTATTGTATACCTATATGTACCTATTATATGTATATTATGAAGTTCCAATTTAAGATTTCATAAAGCCTTTAGTACTATAGACTGCTTATTACTTATTAAAAAAATATTATTTATTTACTTTTGCGGAGTAAGAGTACACGCAATTTCATACTTAGGGAACATAAACTTGCTTAATAATATAATAATGTACGAATTTTCGGAGACGATTTTTATATATTTGCCGAATAACAACCGCCACGCGTTGTCGCTTGGGACGTGAACCAAAACTTTTCTTTATGTGTAACTAGCAGATCCCGCGAGCTTCGCTTCGCCTTAAAAAGTTTTGCTGTGGGAATTCCGGGTTAAAAAGTAGCCTATGTTCTCTCTCAGGGTCTAGACAATATGTATACCAAATTTCATTCAAATTCGTTCTGTAGTTTTGACGTGAAAGAGTAACAGATAGACATACAGACACAGTTACTTTCGCATTTAAAATATTAGTTAGGAAGTTAGGATTTGGATGTGTTGGGTTTTTTTTAGGCTAGAATCCGAATGACTATGCAATGTAGGTGTACTATTATACCGTAGATCAACAACGAGGCACATCCTTTATTAAAATGACTCAGCTCCACTATCTCATCTTATCAAAACATTATCTACAAGCCTTTGAACGATCGTGATGGACTAAAAATAAATTACTTATTACTCGTATTGTATACTAAATGACCTATTACTCGTAAGTTACTCGTATTACTTATCAATAAATAAACAGAATGTAGGTGTATGAAGGATGTCAAAAATATATCAGGCGAAAGGTGCTTAGGTTTCTAGTGTTATTAGGGAATTTCACTTCTACTATTTCTATCTACACCCGAGTCCGCATTGTTCTATTATTTCTATTGACAGAATTACTAGGGCATGCAGATTTTGCCACCATTGCTGACGGGCGACACAATGCGAGTATTGGTTCCGGCCAGGTTCCGGCACATAAATAAATAATAATAATCAAACAAAACACAACTACGATTTTTTGCCGCAAAACAATGAGATTTTTGTGTCTGGATCAAAAGCCCACTTGTTATAGGTATTTAGTATCTCCATGGATATATCAGGACATACCCTGTTATTTTATCAGCATTCATGGGATACAATAACGGTTGGGATACAAATTCGGTTTATACGTGGAAGTGTTGAAATATCCCCTCAATATAAACAAAGTTATCAACGACAGTGTCTGATGATAAGGGCTTTACAATATACCTACCTAATGTAGGGTATAGCTATCAGAGACCTTGACTGAGTATCAATCACTAAGGATTAGGAGGATATAAGTAATGCACAAGTTATCAAAGTGAAGCGTTTGTAGGTATGCAGTTTATAGGGGTTTTCCTCTAGATTAATGTTGACTCGATACATATTCTCATAATTTTGTTAGGTATTCTTTGAATATTCGTTTTTGTTCAATTATTTAGAATAAGATTTTCAGTGGTCATATCCAACCACACGGATGTAAAGTTTATCGGTATGAATTGGTGAATGTTACGTTAATTTCGCACGCAACTATTAAAAAATACTGCAGTCTTCAGTACATTCCAAAGAGGTAGTCTCGTAGCGCCTCGCAGCGACCATTGAGCAAAGATGAGCAAACCATCGTTATGTGAATCACAGAAATAAACACAGTGACGACGAATGGGAATAAAAATCCATAGCGAGTTTCCACAACAGCTGGCAAAAATCGGCATAAAGTGGCGTAGACATAATGGGGTCTATACAAGCCAAGAGATGTTTTCCTTATTTTTATAATCAAAAAGTTCTTCTTCAATTGAGTACGGAAGTAGGTAACCGTATTCCTCCTTCTTGTTCTAGGAAGACGCTATCGTTCCAGGTCTCAGGTGTTCCCCCTGGAGCGCCCCACACTAGTGCTTCTACCCACCACCCACGTCGGTGTACAGACTACTACTGCTAGGCGTAAATGAACTGTTTATTAAGCCACAAGCAAATGCCAAAAGGATTTGAACAAAATAAATATTCTAATAAGTTCAACTGTTTTGTAGTTATATTACTTAATTGAAATTATTTTGATTAATAATTATCTTTTTTGGTCTCGGGTTAAGAAGTAGATAACACGTGTAGATTAAAATAGTTCATATATAGTTACTGTTAAGTAAACTTAATTGGCATTTCTAACATATTCATAATTATTCCGCATATTTCTTAGTTACGCCTTCACTACAAACAAAAAAATTACCGTAGTCGAGTAGTCTCAAAAGTTCAAAGTTCAAAAAAGTAGTCCCTTAACAAGCTATGTAACGTTGTTCTATATTTTTACACCTTAGATAGTTGTAGGTTGTACTATATTATAGCTTCTTTAGAAAATCTTTGATTTAGAAAACATTTTTATATTCAAATAGAAGTCAAAGAAGAAATACGGAACTAATACACGCATAAGGTCGGAGGAAAAATGTTGAAGATAAATTCGCTAAATTAAACTGTTACCTGACTATTATTGTCAGGCCATTGACGGGACGTGGCTATGCGAGATATGACCATCGTGATAAAACTTATTTACTTTGCAACCGAGTAGTACATACTACGTATTGCTCATAATTTTGTAAATATGTATTGTGTCTTGTGAAATATTGCAATAATGAACAAGGCAAGAATACTAAAACATTGAACAAGGACAGTTTTGATATATTTTATCTTCGAATTTCGGGGTAATCTTACCGACATGCATTTCATGGGATATTTTTCGGCAGCAAACTCTCCATACAAACTTACCAAATACTATTGCTGAATACCTTCAGATTAAAAGACATAGACTTCATATTAGTAGTATTACCTATTATATTATCAGTTCATAGGTAATAATACTCCGGTTATTATTAAATCAAAATCTTTAAAATTCTATCACAAAGTCAAGCCAATATTCCTAATCCACAATGCCTACTCATTATCGCATACCGCGTCCATCACTGATCCACCTCGTATCTTAGCAACCCGCAGTCGCGTCGCAGCCAGCCCCCGAGGCGCTGGCAGCATCAGGCCGACCGCGCTGGCTTGGTCTTCGACCTACTCGTAAATTTATGAACGCTGTAGGTCTTCGTAAAATTGACTTATGACGTTTTTGTGAGAAGTTTTGGTCTTTTAATTCAATGTCTGTCTGTGATAAATCAAATTAATTGTGAAATTTATAGTGTGTTATTGCTGTTATATTTGTTATGAAAGACGATAAACGGTTCCTCAGTTGAGTAGTATTTTATTCAAAACTGTTAACAAAAATGTGGTTGAAAAATTGCAAAAGAAAGTCTGGTTGTTATCGGGAGTTGAGGGACAGCCGGGACGAGTGTGTTCGCCAGTGTGGATGGTCTGACAAAAAAGTTTTGTCTTATGTGCAGGAAATATGCGATTTTTTAGGTATGTCCTTCTCACTAATCCATTTTATTCGATGTGCTCTTGAACTTAAGCCTACGTTAAGATGCACTATCTAAAATTTTTTCGCAATAATGCATGTCGGCACATTTTACAACCGTATAGGGTAAAAATAAATAAAATAAGGAAAAAGTAAATCTGAAATCTATGTAACAATCTGCCGATCGGGCGGCCTTGGTCCTAATAGGAGCATCTGTCATTGTGTACATCATTACTGCTAACTACATCATGGCTTGTGTGTGTGTCTGTCTGTGTGTGTATCTGTATGTCTGTCCTACAAGTCAAGGTGATGGGATATTGAATGTACGGTTTGGTGGTAATTCTTAGGCGACTTGCTACATTTAAACAAAATTAAGTCTATTGCTCTCTTGCTTTGACAGTAGGTATACTGACTGAGCAGGACAGCAATAGATTTAATTTCATTTAAATCTTTAGTGCAAGTCACCCTTAGTTACTTAAGATTAAAATCCTTATGTATACCGTAATAAATCTATTTGCCCACTATTAATTAAACAATTAATGATTAGGCATTTTTTTTAATCACAAGATTCACAAGTTATCGATGCCCCTTTACCTGTAGATATTAGATAAGTACAGGGATAATTTACGAAAACATCGCTAAATGATTCTATGTACTTTGCCTCAATTATAACCGTGCTCACTTCTCACATTGTGTAAATAACATAAAATATAACTTAGTATATTATATACAGTAGAATAGATTGTAATTAATATAATTAACACTGCATGTCACAATACTAACACGTTTTTTGTCTCTCTCTTTTTTTGTGTTGTTCCCCCCAACCCTTACTTCCCTTTTTATGTTTGTGTTTTACCTATCCCTGCCTCCCTGTAATATTATTAAACGAAATGGTCCACAAATCAAATAACTTCAAAAATTAAAATATTTTCCCGCCGAAATTATTAATATGGCTTTCAAAATATCCTATAACTGCGTTTAAAATACCGCATTCGAACGATTCCATTTCGTTCATCCCGACTAATTCCATTATCGCAATTTGCGCTTTTGCAACCTCTCCCGTTGTAATTGGTTAAGTGCCTGGACACGCGGCCGCTGCGTGATGCATTGTCCACTATTCACGACAACGAGCTATTTTTGCACTCTAACTGTTCCGTATATGGACCATTCTAATAAAATGTCTTCATTACTTATTTATGTAACAAATTATTTCACGCCTTTTAATGGCGTCAAAATCATGACCCTGTTTCTTAAAACCAACCCCATCCTGGACCTCTAAACCCCATTCCTCAAAACAATAACTCCCGCACCCCAACCTCCTTCCTGTACCTTGTGCCGTATACAGCCAGTGGACGCTCCAAGTGTTACTTCACGTATACAGACGGCACCTACGAGGAGGAGTATTCCTGCTGGCCTCCAGCAGTCTGCATGATCATCATCTCTCTCGTGGAGATCGTGCTGTTCTGCTACGACGCGGCGCAAGGCAAGACCGACGCGACGGGACCCATCGCCAAGGTGTTCATCTACAATCCGCATCGGAGGGACCAGGCGTGGAGGTTCCTCACGTACATGCTTGTGCATGTTGGGTGAGTGCGTATTTTATGTATTTTTTGGAGTTTCTATTCCCCGTAAAGCTCACAACTGCTGGAAAGCATAATCAATTATATTAGGTACATGAGGCATAGATGGTAGAGTTAGCTTGTTGTAGTCGTCGTTGTAAACATGTAAAACTCCTAAGTAGTTAATAAGGCGAAGAAACCAGGAAGAGATTCGTGCTTCAATTGAGTAAGATATTGCCAAAAACTTTCCTCTGACAAAACTGAAGTCTGTAAGTAGTGGGTATACGTGGGTTCTGGCTCACCCCCCACCGTCCTCCTCGCACCCCTGTTTTTTGGAAGTCACGGGCGAACCACCAGCTAAAAAAAAAAAAAAAAAAAAAAAAAAAAAAAAAAAAAAAAAAAAAAAAAAAAAAAAAAAAAAGTGAAACCCCCCCCATCTAAATCGATTGCGCTGGGTCCTGCATCGCTACGTTGCACCGTTCCCGAGATAGTTTTTGGGATTCAGGGACTCCTAGATGATTTGCTAATCACCACTAATGACCTGTGCACATTAATGCGAATTCAGCTATTTCTAAGAATACTTGTTTGCTCGTTAAAATCAAGATCAATAATTGACAAACCATTTGTAATCAGGAATACTTGTTTGCTCGTTAAAATTCGATCGAAATTGGTATAAAACACCAACGCTGCGATGATATCTTCACAGTTTGCGCTTCATATCCCGAGGAAGAAATAAATCAGCTTCTACAAGTGTCAAGGAAAGTGAAGAGTCTTCGTCAGTTCATTGTAAGGATCATGGATGTAAGTTACTATTTTATTCTTCTATTTTGTTGCTTATTTCCTACTATATCAGTATCGTTTTCTTGTTTTATCCGACTACGACAATGTTATGTTTATAAATCATTGGTTATGTATGTACCTACGTAAAACTGACTCTATTTCATTGATTTTAGAATGAGGTGTTGGATTTGTCTTGATCTATGAAGTGTTCTACTTATACATATAACGTGATATAATTATATGGCGGATATTAAATATCATTTTCCGTGATCGGTTATTATTTTGCTGTCTATATTATCGTACTTACCATTCACTTTTGTTGTAGATTACACGCTGTATGAAGAATGTAGAGGACACCGATGTGGAGGAAAATACCTACAAGCACTATTACTTTCCTCTATCTGATGATGAGGGATCATACCAACCGCATGCCAAACGAATTGAAACAATCGACGAGTTCTTTGAGGAACCAAAGAATAAGAAAAGGAAATGCTCTTCTACCGTTGGACGATCCACTAAAAATGGAATGGTTTATATTTCATCCAACTCCGATGATGGAACCGGTGCGGCGCACCTAATAAAAATAGAAGTTTACAACCTAAAAAAATTAGCGAATATCGAGCAGAACCAGCATTGGAAACATGCAGAAGTTCGCGTTAAATATTATGCGAAACCAGGCGATAAACACAACGATCGAACTCGTGAGATCATTCACGCTATTACTAAGCAAATTGCAACCAAAGAAGATTGTGAAAAATACTTTTACAAAAATAAGGATGAATAAAAAAAGGAAATGCTCTTCTACCGTTGGACGATCCACTAAAAATGGAATGGTTTATATTTCATCCAACTCCGATGATGGAACCGGTGCGGCGCATCTAATAAAAATAGAAGTTTACAACCTAAAAAAATTAGCGAATATCGAGCAGAACCAGCATTGGAAACATGCAGAAGTTCGCGTTAAATATTATGGTAATCAGGAATACTTTTTTGCTCGTTAAAAACAAGATCAATAATTGTTATCGTCATTTACTAAGTATCTATTAAGTACGATAGAAACTGGTATAAAACACCAACGCTGCGACGATATCTTCACAGTTCGCGCTAAGTGCATAACTCAAATGCTCCTTACTAATTGATTACATCATTTAGTAATAGCAACTTACCAACACAATATTTAAGTGTTCAATCATTTCAAACTAACAGTGAATCGTGTGGTTTAGCGGAGCGAAAATGGATACAAAGTGTGTTAGTATCTTTTTTGCATCGTGTGATATAGACGACGATTTGCAGTGCTCTTATTTCGATGAAGAACTTATTAACATTTGTGAAAACGTTGAATCTAGTGAATTGGACTCATATTTTGATCCATATTTCGATGAATACCTCTATAAACTTTGTGAAGAAGTTGAAAATAGGTAAGGCTTATAATTTATTCATATTTCTGTTTTGTGATTGAAATTCAAAGCATAGTTTGCTTATCATACTATGAATTTCTAACTTTTTCGTAGTGTAATTTTGACAATGGTTTGTGAAACATAAATAACATGTACATTGTGGTATTTTTTGTTTTAGTCTGCATGTTCAAGTTGGGGGAGGTTTCAAGAGAACTGCTGGGGAGAACCTCTCCAATAGCGAGAAGAAGCAACGTGTAGATGAGTCACCTACCGCTCGACCATCTAACAACGAGGAGCAGTCTGACACCAACTCATCATCTTCTTCATTCAATCATGATGTATCTGCTGAAACATCTAACAACGAGAATGAGATGGTACAGTGTTTAGTGTGCAACATTTTATTAAAAAAGAGGTATTTAGCTAATCATTATAAAAGTAATCAACATAAAAATAATACGTTTAAAGCACATCATAGTTTACCAAATGTAGAATTGATTGAAGCAGCGTTTGGAAAAAGAATTTTTACGTATAGGATTACTAGGCCAGATGATGATGTAGAATTTGAGACAATAGAATTATTCATTGATTCCTTGAAAGATAATATTTCTACTTTGCTAAATGATGGTATTGAGAAATTAAAAACTTTCAAACTTAATTTCATCTTACGTGCAAAATTCATTCAACAAACTAAAGACATTACAAATATATTTGACTTCCAAACACCGAACTACATAATTAATGAGTCAGATGATATAACCATTTTCCTGGAAAGTCTTAAGGAGACAATAGCTCAGAGGATTAGTGAATTTGAGAAGAAAGATAGTGGGTGGAGCGTTCAACATATAATTAGTTTAGATATGAACATAAATAAATTTAACCCCTTACGTGGATCATCTTACATAGATTTACCTCATGACATTAGATTGAAGAAAGCTGTTATAAATGTAAAAAATGCAGATGTACAGTGTTTGAAATGGGCTCTTCTCTCAGGACTGTATCCTGCACAAAAAAATGCAGATCGCGTATCATCTTACTCAAAATATGAAAATAAGCTTGACTTTACTGGCGTTAAGTTTCCAGTCAAGTTAACAGATCTTCATAAAGTTGAACGTTTAAATAATATTAGTATTAATGTCTTTGGTCTAGAATACAATTCTAAAACTAAAAGTAATACGGTGATTGGACCATTATATTTTTCTAAGTCCCCCAAACAAAACCATATTAATTTATTGTATGTAACTAGTAATAACGGTAAAAATGGTCACTATTGTTACATAAAAAACTTATCCCGCCTAGTGAGCAAACAAATAACATCTCGAAATGATGCCATTCACATATGTGATGGTTGTTTACTGTACTTCAAAACAAAAGAAGCGCTTACTACTCATAAGGCTAATGATTGTGCTCATATTCGTACTGATCTTCCAAATTCCAATGATTTTAGAAAAAACTGGTTTGGTGAAAGAGTTCCAAATAATAGATTATATTTTGAGAAATTCGAACGGAAAATGAGGGTCCCATTTGTAATTTATGCTGATTTCGAATCGCTTTTAAAACCGATTGAGTCATGCTCTAATGATCCGACTATATCTTCAACTACGAATGTTCAAAGACATGATGTGTACAGTTTTGGATATTATATTAAATGTTCTTATGACAATGAACTTTCAAAATATGTTACATACAGTGGTGAAGACTGTGCTCAGGTCTTTATGAAGAGTTTGCACGATGACCTTCAGGTTATAAGTAGAAAAAACAGTTTTCAGAAATGCCCCATTTCCTTATCTGAAGAAGACAAAAAAACTATTTGTCAAGCCACTGTATGTTACATATGTGAAAAAGATTTAAACTCAGAGCAGTATATTGATTATGACTGGTACACTGGTGTCTTTTGTGGTGTTACACATGAAGTGTGCTCTCAAAAGTTCCATAAAGTTCCATTTGTACCGGTAATATTGCATAACTTAAGTAACTATGATGCGCATTTCATTGTGCACGCTTTGAATTTCGCTGAAGGTGAAGTTTACATAATACCACAAAATAAAGAAAAGTATATTTCGTTCTCTAAAATGTTAAACATAAATGGAAAACGAGTAAGTTTGAGGTTCATTGATTCATGTAAGTTTTTATCTAGTAGTTTAGAATCCTTAGCCTCGCATCTGAATGATGATCAGTTCAATGAACTCAGAAAAGAATATCCAAGAAATGAGGATTTTAACCTGTTAAAAAGGAAGGGGGTGTATCCCTATGAGTTCATGACTTCATTTGATTCATTAAAAACTCCATCATTGCCATCAATAGACCATTTCTATAGTTCACTTACTGGAAACACCATAACGTCTGAAGATTATACTCATGCTCAAAACGTTTGGGATCATTTCAATTGTCGTAACATGGGAGACTATTCCGATCTCTATTTAAAAACTGATGTATTACTTTTAAGTGATGTATTTGAAAACTTTCGAAATGTTTGTATTAAAACTTATGATTTGGATCCAGCCCATTATTACACTGCTCCTGGTTTAAGCTGGGATGCTATGTTAAAATGCACTGGAGTAGAACTTGAGTTGTTAACTGAATTTGATAAAATAGCATTCATAAAATCGGGTATACGAGGCGGTGTTTCACAATGTTGTAACAGGTATGCAAAAGCAAATAATCCTTACATGAAAGATTATAAAATTGAGGAGCCTATTTCATACCTAGCTTATTACGATGCGAACAACCTATATGGATGGGCCATGTCTCAGTATTTACCTATATCTGATTTTGAGTGGGAACAGACTGACATCAATTATAACGTATCAATAACCTCAGATATTGGATATATTTTAGAAGTGGATCTGCAATACCCTGACAACCTACACGATTTTCATTCAGACTTTCCTCTATGCCCTGAAAATGTTGTTATTGGAGGAAGTAAAGAAAGAAAATTAGTACCAAATTTGAATGATAAGAAAAATTATGTAATACATTACAGAAATCTTTTACAATGTTTAGATATGGGTTTGAAAGTAACAAAAGTGCACAGAGTATTGAAATTCAAGCAAAGTCCGTGGTTAAAAAAATACATCGAACTAAATACTCAATTACGTACATTAGCAACCTCAGACTTTGAAAAAGATTTCTACAAATTAATGAATAACTCTATATTTGGGAAAACCATGGAAAACATTGAAAAAAGAGTCAATGTTAAGTTACTTACACACTGGGAGAACCGTGGCAAGACTCAAGGTGCTGAATCGTTAATAGCTCGCCCTGAGTTTCATAGTCTTTCCATATTTTCTGAAAGTTTAGTAGCAGTACAGTTACATAAAACAAAACTTTTCTATAATAAACCAATATATTTAGGTTTTAGTATATTAGATATATCGAAGACATTAATGTATGATTTTCATTATAAGTATATGAAACGGAAATTTAGTAATATTAAGTTATTATACACTGATACAGATAGTTTAGTTTATCAAATAAATTGCATGGATTTCTACAAAGAAATCAAGGAAGATCTTAACGAGTATTTTGATACTTCTGACTATCCTAAAAATAATGTGTATGGATTTCCTTTAGTGAACAAGAAAAAGTTAGGATATTTCAAAGATGAAAACAATGGGAAGCTGTTTACTGAATTTGTTGGATTACGATCCAAAATGTATGCCATGCAAGTTGAAGATAAAACTATAACAAAAGCAAAAGGTGTAAATAAATATGTGACTAAAAACCTTAAGTTTAATAATTATAAGTCGTGTTTATTTGATGAAGATATACAACTAGCTGAAATGTTTAGGTTTAGATCCATTAAGCATGTAATATTTACTCAAAAAATAAATAAGATTTGTTTGTCTTACAATGATACAAAGCGCTATATTATACCAAACTCAACCAATACTTTAGCATGGGGTCACTATAAGATAAGGTAAATTAGTTTAGTAGTTATTAAGTGATAATTTGTAAATAATTGTGACAAAGCATTGTTTAAATTAGTTTATGATAATAAGTACTTACGATGTTATTTTATATTTGTAAAATGAGTAATATTAAGGTGATTTTTTATATTTTGTCTTCATATCTTAGTGTAAGCTTGAAGAGAGTAAACGCGTTTAACTTATTTTTAATTATGTTTCATTTTGAGCACCCGTTTACTGCCATTGTGGCTGGTCCAAGTGGTTGTGGAAAGTCCAATTTTGTCTGTGAATTTCTAAAACATATGAAAAAAATATGCAGTCAAGACTACAAAAATATAATGTGGTGTTACGATGAGATGCAACCATTGTATAATCTAAAAGGTGTTGAATACTATCAAGGTATTCCAGATTTAAGTATGTTTGATGGAAAGGAACCACAACTGATTATAATTGACGATCTTATGAGAGAATCTGATGGTCGTGTAGTTGATATATTTACGAAAGGAAGCCATCACAGAAACTTAAGTGTATTTTATATTACTCAAAATTTATTCCATCAAGGGAAAGGACAGCGTGATATATCACTAAACTCTAGTTACATAATTTACTTTAAAAACCCTCGAGATAAAACTCAAATACGTTTTTTAAGTAGACAACTTTCACCTGAAAATGTAAAATTTGTTGAAGATGCTTATAGGGACGCTACAAGTAAACCACATGGATATTTGATGATTGATTTAAAACAAAACACCGATGATATGTATCGTTTTAAAACTAACATATTTCCTAATCAGTACACAACATGTTACATAGCAAAGAAGGGATATAAATATATGAACAGACGTCAGAAAACACTCATTCCATTATAATGAAGTCAAGAGTTCACATCCATGGTGACTTCTTGAGAGCATTACATTTACTTAAACCAAAACATAGAAAAGTTCTATTAAAAGCTTGTGGAGAGGAAGAAATAAATTGTCTATGTGAGTGCATTTATAACGTTTTACAAAGTAAAATTCCTATTAAAGAAAAAGAAAAAAGTAAATTGAACAGATATAAAAATATCTTAAGAAAACTTATCTCAAAAGGAAAAAACAAACTTAGGAAAAATATTATTGTACAAAAAGGTGGTGCGTTTCTACCTATAATTCTAGGATCAGTTTTGACTGCATTGCTTGGTTCAATTATATCTAAATAAAGATGGATCATGCGAAGAAAATGATATTAATTGAACCCGAGGTGATAGAGAAACTAAAAAATAATATTAATAATACGAATACAAATAACCTATCTCGTCTTGATGAAGAGATGCATAAAGTTTTAAGTAAAAAATTAGAAGATAGAGAAAAATGGTCTCTTTATTTACAAACACTACAAAGATATTTATATTTTGTTCGGAAAGATAAAAAACCTTTTGAGATACCTATAATATCATTTGAAGAATCTGAGAGCAATAAAAGTGGTGTAAATGCAGAACCTATAACAGACTTTAACCTAACCTTACCGAAGAAAGACGAAAAGAATCATGATTTTTATACTAAGACGCAATTACTTCAAATGTTACCGAAATCATACGCTACTAAGGGTGAGCTGCTGTTAAATATACTTTTAAATAATAAAGACAAAGTTCATTGGGATCAACAAGGTGTGGTCTTTATAAATAACAAAGAAATTCTTAAAAGCAATATTGTCGACTTACTCAATGATGTTATAAGACCTCTTAAAAATAGTTCACCACGTGGATGGGAAGAATTTGCCACAGTCTTAAAAGAGATACAGGTACCTCTAACTTACATTGGTAATCGAAAAAGAGTGAACTTTATTAATGATATTATTTCGACAACTCCTGATCCTCTTCAGAAACCTATAAATACAGAAACACCGGAATATTCAACACCGGAATATTCAACACCACAAACTGAAAGAACAAAAAGTGGAAACAAAACAAAGAGAAAAATTGATTGGGAAAGATGGAACCCTTATTAGAAATACATAATATTTACTATGACATATCTCATCCAGCTGGTTACAGTAGTCTGAATAAACTATCAGATGCAATGAAAAGTAAGATGAGCAAAGATGAAGTAAAAAAATGGTTAGAAGCTCAAGAAACATACACATTACATAAACCTGTTCAACGAAGGTTCCCAAGGAATAGATATGTTTTATCGAATCTGAATGAACTTTGGCAAGCTGATTTAAGTGATATGCGTTCTTATAGTGAATATAACGATGGTTATAATTATATTTTATGTGTTATTGATGTCTTTAGTAAATATGCATTTGCAAGAGCCATACGAACAAAGAAAGCTGATTCTATAAAAAAATCCTTTGCAAACATATTTTCTGAAGCTAAAGCTACTCCTAGACACTTACAATCGGATAAAGGAACAGAGTTTATATCAAAAAATGTGCGGTCATTTTTGAATGGACATAATATAAATTATTACACCACAAATAATCCAGATATTAAAGCTAGTGTTGTAGAGAGATTTCAGCGCACTCTTAAAATGAAAATGTGGCGTTACTTTACTCATAATAATACTTACCGATATGTTGATATTTTGTCAGATTTACTTCACTCATACAATCACACCATTCATAGAAGTATAAAAATGCGTCCCTGTGAAGTTAGTTCTAACAATATCATGACAGTTTGGAACAACTTATATGGGAATAAAAAACAAAGTATGATGACTAGGAGAGTACACAAACCAAAATTCAATATAGGCGATCACGTCAGAATCACTAAGTATAAACACATATTTCAAAAGGGTTATGAAACAAATTGGAGTGATGAAGTCTTTGTTATCACATCAATAATAGAGCGTTCTCCTTGGGTTGTTTACACTTTAAAAGATTTAGAGAATGAACCTATTACAGGTACATTTTATGAAAAAGAACTGCAAAAAGTAGTTTACGACACCTCTATTAAATACAAAATAGATAAAATTATACGCTCTCGTTACTCAGGTCGCAGAAAGGAATTGTTAGTGAAGTGGAAAGGATATCCAGATAAGTTTAATAGTTGGATACTAGCTTCGAGTATAAAAAATATATGAATCACGATAATTTATATTTAACGTTACCGAGTAACAGTTCTATTTCATACTTTCCTGATAATAAGAGTTTCAATATTTCCTGTACAATGTTTACTGTTCAAGACCATGAAAATATCATAGGTACATATAAAATGGATCGAATAAAATGCATGTTTTCTCTCATCCTCATTACATGCCTGTTATGCGTAGAGAGTTTGACACAATTGAAATAGATATAAATACAAACACAGGAAAGCAGAAACCATTTCAGTCTGGGGCGACCTGTGTTAAACTACACTTCAAGCGCATTCAATACAATGCATGTTTTCTCTCATCCTCATTACATGCCTGTTATGCGTAGAGAGTTTGACACAATTGAAATAGATATAAATACAAACACAGGAAAGCAGATACCATTTCAGTCTGGGGCGACCTGTGTTAAACTACACTTCAAGCGCATTCAATAATGTATTCTAAACTTAATAGTAATATTTGTCCATATGAACATTATTATAGACATCAAGCGGGGTCAGGTGTTGGAGTTATTTACAAAGGAGTTGCTCATCAACGTGGTCATGGAGTTGGCAGTTTCTTGGGTGGTCTATTTCGATCGGTTTTACCCCTACTATCTAATGGAGCCAAGGTCTTGGGTAGGGAGGCATTGAATGCCGGTGTGGGGGTTCTGTCTGACATGGTTAGTTCAAAACCGTTGGATGAGTCAGTCAGAAACCGTTTAAAAGAGGCTACCGGTAATTTGAAACGAAAAGCTGATGAAAAGTTGGATAGAACAATGATGGGCTCTGGATATAAAATTAAAAGACAATGTTTACAAGCACTCAGTCATTCACAAAACCTTAAACGGAAAGCAGTGAAAACAGCTAAAAGGAGCAAGAATATTAAATACAACGACATATTTTCTGATCCTTAAAAATGTCCTTTTTACATAATAATTCTTGTGAATGTGTGAAGTCTGAGTTAGATTTATTTGCATTACCAGCCACTCAAACTAGTATAGAAAGTGGACAGTGGATTCATTACAAACCGATTTCATCCTTAAGTGATGATGGACCCATAGAGTTCCAAGTTCCTGGTACCGGTGATGATTACATTGATCTATCACATACCCTGATCCATATTAAAGCTAAAGTGTTAAACCAAGACTTAACACCATTAACCTTAACAACTGTTGTGGCACCTGTAAATAATTGGCTTCATTCACTGTTTAGTCAGTTAGATGTGTATCTTAATCAAAAACTAGTGTCACCTCCTAATAATACCTATGGATATAGAGCCTATATAGAAACATTGTTGAACTATGGTCCAGCAGCGAAACAGTCACATCTCACGTGTGGATTGTGGTATGAAGACACACCTGGAAAAATGAATTCAACTGATGGGAATAAAGGTTTTGCAGAAAGACAAAAGTTTGTTGAGGAAAGTAAAGAGGTAGAAATGTTGGGTCATTTACATGGTGACATATTCAATCAAGAAAAGTTTTTATTAAATGGTGTGGAAATGTGTATCAAATTGATAAGATCCAGAGACGCTTTTAATTTAATGGCTAAGTCTAATGATGTAAAGCTAAAAGTTTCGATTACCGATGCTACACTAATGGTTCGTAAAGCTAGAATTAATCCTAGTGTTTTACTTGCTCATCAAAAGGTTTTAACAACAACTACTGCTAAATATCCAATAACAAGGGCTGAAGTAAAAGTTTTAACTATACCTTCTGGTATACAAGGCAAAACGCTTGATAATGTATTTCTAGGTCAGGTACCTAAAAGGTTTATAATAGGATTTATAGACAATACGTCCTTCAATGGATCCTATATAAAAAATCCTTATGATTTTGATAATTATGGTATTAACACATTCAGCTTATACATTGATGGGGTGCAAGTCCCATCTAAGGCATTACAACCTGTATTCAGTAATAAAATATTCACTGCAGCTTATCATACATTATTCTCAGGAACCGGTATTCACTTTTTGAATGAGGGAAATGGTATCAGTAGAGATAATTACTCAGATGGATATTGTTTAATGGCTTTTGATTTAACACCCGATTTATCAGCTAGTTCAACAGCCCACTGGAATCTGATTAGACATGGTAGTGTCAGATTAGAAGTACGATTTGAAACTGCACTTACTCAAACCGTTAACTGTATGATTTACGCTGAATTTGATAATATAATAGAGATTGATAAAAACAGAAATGTTACTGTAGATTTCAGTAGTTAGGTTACTAGTTAATGAAAATACTTATAAAATAATTATGTTTCTTAAATACGATTACTAAATAAACTAATTCTATTTATAATTTTTATTTTATTTATTTATTAAAGTCCCAAGCGATTCCCCACTTAAATCATATTTAAGCAAAATATGTTTGGAATGTACTCAGAATAGTAAAAGTAACCAAGTTTGTAGGACGTTCATGATGTTCTTGTAACTATGTTTGTGAATAATTTTTATTTAACTCTCCTGAGTAATAGTTCTATGGAATATTTTCCTCTAAATAAAACATCTAATTTTGTGACAAAGTTACCAAAAGTAATTAAATTAGAAGGACAATGGGCAGTAAGCTTGGTTGAATTTAATTATCCTTGTTCAATGTTAACAGTACAGGAATCTGAAAACATTATAAGTATAACTAAAAAAAGACCATCCCAAGGATTGCAAAATCTTTATACTGAAGATACAAAAATTCATGCAACAAATTATGATACTATACAAAATCTTATATCATCATTAAACTTGAACACAGTTATACAAAATAATAACATTACATTCATTTATAATGACATTACAAAATTTGTATCGGTGGGGATAGACAATGATGCAATATCAGTGCTGAAATTATCACCTAAGCTCTGTCTTCAACTTGGGTTTGAACCAAATGTTAATCTTGTTACAAATCCTATAAGTAAATATCCAGTAAACCTTTATCTGGGATTACCATCACAAATATTTATTTATTGTGATATATGTGAACCTCAAATAGTTGGTGACGTTATGACTTCACTTTTACGAAATGTCCCTTTGGACTCATCGAAGTATTTGTATGGTGCATATAAAATGAATATATTTTCACACCCCTATTATATTCCTGTATTGAGGCGAGAATTCGATACGATGGAAATTGATATCAGAACTGAAACTGGTCATCAGCTACCATTTGAATTTGGAACAGCATGCGTTAAACTTCATTTTAAACAAATAAATAATAATTAACCGCATTACGTACATATTTAATAATGATGTATGTTAAATACGATTACTATTCTTCATGTTATATTATGATAAAGACATGTTTGGATTATTGTTAAAATGAATTCACTTGAAATTGGAAAATACATGAAAAAAATACACCATGCCTTGGAATGGCATGTGTTTGCTGCAAATCGCATTCCAGTTCACATGACTGCACCAGTGTATATCATTAGTAACTTAGACCCTGATAACAAACCAGGATCTCACTGGGTAGCAATACATATCAATACGGATGGTGTAGGAGAATACTTTGATACTTTTGGTCGTAAACCAACAAGTCATCATTTATCATTTTTATGTAAGAACACTAAAAAGTGGATATACAATAGTAATGTAATTCAAAGTGTTTTTTCTTCCCTCTGTGGTCAATACTGTTTACTTTATTTGTACTTTAAGTTAAGAGGTATGTCTTTAAATGATTTTATTTGTATGTTTAGTGATAACACTATTTATAATGATGTTTTGTTATTGGAAATGTTTAATGTATTTTGTAACAACTAGTTAAGTAAGTATAATAAAGTTTTAACAATAAAATGTGATTGCTGACTTTCATTTTAAATAATCTATAAGGAAATAAGTAAATGAAAACCAAAAATAAACTAAATGATCATAATTTTATTCATCCTTATTTTTGTAAAAGTATTTTTCACAATCTTCTTTGGTTGCAATTTGCTTAGTAATAGCGTGAATGATCTCACGAGTTCGATCGTTGTGTTTATCGCCTGGTTTCGCATAATATTTAACGCGAACTTCTGCATGTTTCCAATGCTGGTTCTGCTCGATATTCGCTAATTTTTTTAGGTTGTAAACTTCTATTTTTATTAGGTGCGCCGCACCGGTTCCATCATCGGAGTTGGATGAAATATAAACCATTCCATTTTTAGTGGATCGTCCAACGGTAGAAGAGCATTTCCTTTTCTTATTCTTTGGTTCCTCAAAGAACTCGTCGATTGTTTCAATTCGTTTGGCATGCGGTTGGTATGATCCCTCATCATCAGATAGAGGAAAGTAATAGTGCTTGTAGGTATTTTCCTCCACATCGGTGTCCTCTACATTCTTCATACAGCGTGTAATCTACAACAAAAGTGAATGGTAAGTACGATAATATAGACAGCAAAATAATAACCGATCACGGAAAATGATATTTAATATCCGCCATATAATTATATCACGTTATATGTATAAGTAGAACACTTCATAGATCAAGACAAATCCAACACCTCATTCTAAAATCAATGAAATAGAGTCAGTTTTACGTAGGTACATACATAACCAATGATTTATAAACATAACATTGTCGTAGTCGGATAAAACAAGAAAACGATACTGATATAGTAGGAAATAAGCAACAAAATAGAAGAATAAAATAGTAACTTACATCCATGATCCTTACAATGAACTGACGAAGACTCTTCACTTTCCTTGACACTTGTAGAAGCTGATTTATTTCTTCCTCGGGATATGAAGCGCAAACTGTGAAGATATCGTCGCAGCGTTGGTGTTTTATACCAATTTCGATCGTATTTTAACGAGCAAACAAGTATTCCTGATTACAAATGGTTTGTCAATTATTGATCTTGATTTTAACGAGCAAACAAGTATTCTTAGAAATAGCTGAATTCGCATTAATGTGCACAGGTCATTAGTGGTGATTAGCAAATCATCTAGGAGTCCCTGAATCCCAAAAACTATCTCGGGAACGGTGCAACGTAGCGATGCAGGACCCAGCGCAATCGATTTAGATGGGGGGGTTTCACTTTTTTTTTTTTTTTTTTTTTTTTTTTTTTTTTTTTTTTTTTTTTTTTTAGCTGGTGGTTCGCCCGTGACTTCCAAAAAACAGGGGTGCGAGGAGGACGGTGGGGGGTGAGCCAGAACCCACGTATACCCACTACTTCTGTAGCCGTATCACATTGCGTACTCACAGTAAGTGGTAAATTGCTGCCACTTATTTTGAAAAGTATTTTGTTTATATTTTTATATCAGAACCTGTACCTACTTAGATATGAGCATTTACCTACCGTAAAGTAAACTGTGCTATGACATCATAATTTTAGTTCAGTTTAATTTAACACAGTCTGTAGTAAAGCAGGATCTATTTAATGTAGGTGTAAATTACTCTAAATTGAGTGTTAGTACTGTCTCTAGTCGACAATCTCTTTAATCTTTACAGACAAACTGATAGTATGAGTTAAATTAATGGTGTAAGTTTGTGCTGGGCGGGGTTAGGACAATCGATTCTGTAAAATTACCACAAATTGCACATAATTACAAACTCCGCAAAACGTATGAGTGTAAAACGTGATGAGATGACCTTTTCTAAGCTATAGATTTTCTTTTTCACCTGGCCCTATGTTTCATATTATTTATAGAATCCTTTAAAACTCTAGGTACTCTGATCAGTGTCGTGTAACCTACGTCTTCAACCACATTGTTCTCGTAAATAATTCTGTTCAGCAACAATACGGGTTACATCCTATAGATTTTACCTTCCCGTTTTAATAAGTTACTCTATGATTTTACCTTTTTATAACCTATCCCTTCACCCCACAGCGTGGTGCACCTACTCGTCAACCTCCTCGTGCAACTCTTCCTCGGCGTCCCGCTGGAGATGGTGCACCGCTGGTGGCGCGTGCTGCTGGTGTACGCGGCGGGCGTGGCGGCGGGCTCGCTAGCCACTTCCCTGACAGATCCAAGGGTTTATCTAGCGGGCGCGTCGGGAGGAGTTTATGCGCTTATTGCCGCGCATATTGCTACTATTATTATGGTGAGTTTTGGGAGCTCTTCTGAAGCCATGAAATTGTTTTTGAAAATGTTGCAAAGTGTTGCAAAGAGGTACCTATAGTAAGCTAAAAGAGGGTGAATGAGAAAGACAATCTGAACAACTTTTGGAAATTCGACAACTAAAAAACTTATCTTCATAGTCAAAAGTTACGTCATCAACAAATGCTCTATTGAGAAACTAAGTTTTGAAACAACCTGTATAGTGCACCTACTAGTCCAGCTGTTCCTCGGCGTCCCGCTGGAGATGGTGCACCGCTGGTGGCGCGTGCTGCTGGTGTACGCGGCGGGCGTGGCCGCGGGTTCCCTGGCCACGACCCTGACGGATCCAAGGGTGTATTTAGCGGGAGCTTCGGGCGGGGTTTATGCGCTTATTGCCGCGCACATTGCTACCATTATTATGGTGAGTTTTTGGAGCTGTTCTGTAGCCATGGGTGAGGTTAAGGCTGTTTTTGAAAATGTATGTTGATATACAGGGTGTTGCTAAGAGGTACCTATATTAAGCCGAAAGGGGGTGTCTGAGAAAGACAATCTGTACAACTTTTGGAAATTCGAGCATAAAAAACTTATCTTCATAGACAAAAGTTGCGTCATCAACACTCTATTGAGAAACTAAGTTTTGCAACACCCTGTATAGTGCACCTCCTAGTCCAACTCTTCCTCGGAGTCCCGCTGGAGATGGTGCACCGCTGGTGGCGCGTGCTGCTGGTGTACGCGGCGGGCGTGGCGGCAGGGTCGCTGGCCACGTCGCTGACGGATCCCAGGGTGTACCTGGCCGGGGCGTCAGGGGGCGTTTATGCGCTTATTGCCGCGCATATCGCTACTATTACATATTATGGTGAGATCTGGGAGGTGTGGTGTGGTTCAGCTATAAATAGACTTTGACTCGTCTGGTTTATTGCTGTAGTGTACATACCTACTTCCCGTATTATTAAGGTAGTTAATTATTCCGTTTTGCTATTAGGTATTTGGGCAGGTGGACCAAAAATCTGTGCAAACCTAAATAGGTAGACCATTCGTCGTAGCTGTTGATTCATGACTACAAATTCAAATTCAAAATTCAAATTCAAATGGTTTAATCGACGTAAAATTTTACAATTATTTGTCGATAGTCATCTACCACCATTTCACAAAGGCCCCGTCATTGAGAAGGAAAGAAATGGCGAAAGAAACTCCTCGAGCATCTTTTCAACTTTTTCCTTAAAATCTATTACAATTTTTACTTATATCTAGTACCTACAATTTTACTTAAGTACCTATATCCATTTCATTTTTTCAATAGCCTTAGCTGAGGTGGACAAGACCACGCGTTTTTGTCGTTTAAATAATCATTTATACTATAGTAAGCTTTACTACATAACGTAGCTTTAACATAATTCTTAAACTTTTGCTCAGTAAGGTTTATTGCTTCATTTGATAATTTATTATAAAAGCGTATACAGTTCCCCATGAATGATGTGTTTGTTTTCGAAAGTCTGAGTGTGGGGAAAAGCAACTTATTTTTGTTTCTGGTCTCAATACCGTGAGTGGCTCCTACTTTACTAAATGAATTTAAGTTTTTACGAACATACATAATGTTTTCATAGATATATTGGCATGGAACAGTTAGTATACCTATTTCCTTAAACGTATCTCTTAATGAAATTCTAGACCCTAATACATATATGGCTCGAATTGCTCGTTTTTGCAGAACAAAGATTTGATTAATGTCAGCCGCTCGTCCCCACAATAGAATTCCGTAAGACATAACACTATGAAAATAACTAAAATACACAAGCCTGGCTGTATCTACATCTGTTAACTGTCTAATGGTTCTAACCGCATAAGCTGCAGAACTCAATCTACCGGCTATCCTCTCAATATGGGGTCCCCATTGCAACTTTGAGTCAATTGTAATACCCAGGAATACCGTTTCATTTACTAACTCTAGCTCATCGTTATTCAATGTCAAATATGTCTCTACTTGTCTTACATTAGGCAAAGTGAATTTAATACATTTTGTTTTCTTGGAGTTAAGAGCTAAATTATTTACAGTGAACCAATTAGCAACTATGGAAAGAGTACTGTTTGCATTGTCAAAATTGACTTCTTGTCGCTTCAACTTAAATATAAGTGAAGTATCATCAGCAAACAGTACTATCTCACATAATTTATCTACCAAAAACGGTAAATCGTTAACATATACAAGAAACAAGAATGGTCCTAAAATCGAGCCTTGGGGAACACCCATACTGACAGGACAGCCAGCCGAACGCACTCCATTTATGTCAACTAGTTGAGTTCTGTTGCTTAAGTATGATTCCAATAATGTAAGAGCTTTGCCAGTTAGCCCATAATATTTAAGTTTCATAAGTAGAGTGGCATGATCCACACAATCAAATGCTTTCGATAGATCGCAAAATACACCCACAGCATCAAGACGTTCCTCCCAAGCACTAAATATGTGTTTGACCAACGCGACACCAGCGTCAGTTGTAGATCGACCTTTGGTGAAACCGAACTGTTGGTTATGGAGAAGGCCGTGAATACTAAAGTGCGAAAGCATTTGATGCAGCATAATTTTTTCAAATATTTTACTCAGTACTGGCAAAACTGATACAGGCCTAAAATTATTGGGATCATTTTTCTCACCAGATTTAAAAAGCGGTATTAGTTTACTAAGTCTCATCAAATCGGGGAATACACCGACCTCAATGCATCTGTTAAAAAGATTAGCCAAGTGGGGTGCTAGGATATCAATAACATGACTAATAACTTTAACGGACATGCCCCATAAATCTTCTGTCATTTTTAAATTTAATTCTTTATAAGTGGTAATTATGGTCTGTGTATTTATACCATGAAATTGAAAGTCGAGATCGCAAGGCGGTGCATTCCCTCTTAGCAAACGTTCAGCTTCAGCGCAAGATGAATCAAGGTTCTCAGTTGTAGCTATCGGTATACTACGGAAAAAATCTTCAAAGACGGAAGCCACTTCTTCACTAGATGAAACAATTTTATCATTAATTTTAAGTTCAAAATTTAAATCACGTGGTTTATTCTTCCCGGTTTCAGTATTAATGATATTCCATACGGTTTTAATCTTGTTATTAGAGTTTTTAATCTTTCTATTTATATAATCTGATTTAGCTTGGTGGCAAACGGCTTTGAATATCTTTGTATATTTCTTTACATAATCTCTAAAGTTATCGTCATGAGTAAATGTACGCTGTTCATAGAGATCATATAATTTACTTCTGCTCTTATAAATTCCCGATGTTGCCCAGTCATTAAGACTTAGTTTACAATTAACATCTACTTCTTTCTTAGTGAACACGTTTTCAAATTCTTGAGACAAACCTTGAAATATTTCCTTAAAGGCATCATTGGGATTCGGGATAAGAGCTTCTACAGTAGTCAAGTTTACTGTTCAATCGAGATTTAAACTTATCAATTCTGTATGATGTTACTGGTCTGAACTTGAAAGTGGCTGACTTACGTTCAAAAGTACAAGGAAACGTAATAATTTGCCCACTGTGGTCGGATGGTAAACAATTGATTACAGAATGATTAGTAAAATCACAATTACAGTAAATATTGTCAATACAAGTGGCTGAGGTGGGAGTAATTCTGGTAGGTTCCAGGAAGACATTACTTAAATTATATGACTTGAACAAATTAATTATACAACATTTCATAGAAGTCTCAACTAATAAATCAATATTAAAATCTCCCACCACGACCACTTGTTTTGAGCTCTTAGATAAGATGGTAAGACTATCCTCCATCACTTTCTCAAATACTTTATAGTCAGAAGAGGGGGGCCTGTACACGCTTAAAATTATATACTTGTCCATCTCAACACAAGCTAGTTCAGCTATTCTTTCGACCGATAATTTTACAATGTCTTTCCTATCCTTACATTTTAAATTTTTCTTTACAAATATTAATGATCCTCCTTTGTCTAACGATTTCCTATTAAATGAGCTAATAACATTGTAATTTTTTACATTAATATTCATGTCATCATTTTTAAGGTGATGCTCAGTAATACAAATTATGTCTATGTCGTATTGTTCTAAAAATAACTCTAGCATTAGAAGTTTGCGAGAAAGCCCCTGAATGTTCTGGTGTACAACTCTCAGTTGCTCATCTCTTGTCGTGCATGGCAGTTTAAATTTACATTAGTATTACTACTAACTATCGTATCAGTTGGTCCTACTTCTGTTATACTACTTATAACAGGGTCATAAATATTGTAAGCTAACAATTTAGCTATCTGTCGCTTATAAAACTTAGGTACAAATAATGTACTCTTAGTCAAAATAAAATTATGAATAAATTTGTTTGTATCGAAATACATCATTCTTTCTCTGTCACCAAAGGTCATGTTAAATAATAACATATTTAAATCACCTATGTAATTATTCTGCTTTGTAGTCCGTGAGGCGGAGTAAGGGAAAGCACAAATAATGGTTTTCCTAACATAAATAGAAGAAAGTGCGTCATAACATTGAATTATGTCCTCTTTCTCTACTTCTATGCTATTTCCTACTAGTAATACTATTGTAGTATTCAAGCTGTATTGCCCTGACACTATCCTATCTACAATTTGCTTAAATGAGGCACCTGGCATACATATATTAACTACTTTTTGCCTGAGATAGTCGTTCAGCATATAGCCCATTTTACTACCTAACTTATCAGAAAAAACAATTGTCTCATAAGGAGAACAACTGTAGCTACTCGATGGGGCTTCTTCTTGCAGACTGGTACATGAAGACGAGGCTGGGGTCACTGCGGGCTGCTTTGACATTGGAGTATTGAGTGATGGCGTGGCGGGCTCGTCGTTGCAGAATCCATCTGGCCGGAACTCATCTGGAGTGCACGTGGTGGCCGGGGCGGACTGCTGCAGCTGCTTGGCAATGTCACTGGTATGAGTGCCCAGTGAAGTATTGGTAGCAGGCTGGATAGGTGATGCATCTTGGGTGGCCTCTGATAGAGCCAGAGCCGCTGACAACTGGGAGCTGGTGGTGTTTTCCTCAGTAGATGGTACCCTTGGAGTGTTTAAGACTAACTTCAAGTTATTTAGTCTTTGTTGTAGCATCGCCATATTTATCTCGTACTGTTCGTTGCAGTCTGCGAGCTCCTGGTTTTGTTTAGAAATTTCTTTCTCGTATTTTTGGACCAGTGTTCCAAGTCTCACCTTTTCTGTTTTTAAAGGTTGGTGTGGGATGGTCTTATATTTCTTGATTGTTTTCTTAGTTCTACTTATAAATCTATTTATTCTACAATATTTCTTTAGTTTATTTGCACCTATTATCTTGATTTTCTTTTCACAACAATCATCATATTGCAGTTCCTTACAAGGTGTGGTTAGGTCTATTGTAGGCACAGTTTTTGAGTGGGAGCTAACTAGTTCGTCATACAAGGCCATTGTTTCATTATTTGCATCATGCTGTTTCTTCTCATTCAGTCTGTGGATTTCAGCATTTGACTCTGCCAGCTGTTGTTCAAGGCTGTGAATCTGAGACAGGGTGACTTCGTGTATATCTTGGCATTGCTGGTATGAGTGTAGCAAGTTACTCAACTCGTCACATTTGCCTTGCAAGTCCTGACATTGGATATCTAACTCGGTCACAACATTCTTCAGGGATGTGTTCTTTTTCAAGAGACATTCAAATTCCTTCTCATTTTCTTCCCGTTCTTTCATCAGTTGATCAGACAGGTCTCGAGATGCTTTAAGGTCTTCGAGTGTGTTCCTCAGCTGGAGCTCCAGGTCACGGGTTTGTGCTTTCCCACGGGTCATCATCTTTGGTAGTTTCCTGAAACCACACGGGGGAGTACGGTAGTATATCGATAGATAATGAAGATTGGTAGTTAAACTAGTGAGATATGAAATTGTTTATCACTGTTACAATGATTACAGGACAACAAGGTGTTAAAAGATATTAAAAATAAGAAAATATATATATTTATGTAATTATGTAAGCATAAAAAGTACCTAGTTTACTTATTTGGTAGCTAAGCTAGTCTAAGGAAGTGAATGTTAGTTATCTATGTAACAAGTATAGGCATTCAAATTCACTTCCACATATTAGTCAAGTGAAACGAGCACACGAGTCATAGAAGGATTTATGTCCCTAAAGTACCTAAACCAAGACTACAGGGATGGGGACAAGGTTATGTTAGTACTTATGAAAAAAAAACCTACAACACAAGTTTAAAAAAATATAATATATAAATTCTATACTGCAACTTGTTCTTCTAACTATATTGTGATTAAATTGAAATGAAATAGAAAGTATAACAATGAAACAATAGGGGGATAGGGAGACTACAGTTATTGATAGATAGGAATACTAAAGTGAAAAAACTAAATTATAGTAGCAAATTAGTAATGAAAAAAAAGGGTAGGAAATACAAAATTAACGGAAAAGAACGTTGGAATAGGTGGTTATATAGAATTAGACAAGATATTAAGACTAAGGGGAGAAAATACTTAATAATTATAGATAATTTTACACAATACTCGCCTGATATATCGTTGCAAATTCGAAATTTGACAGGTCACCGGTGAGTCCAATTTCCAAGCTCACCAATTAGGTTATAACTATGTTGTGAGGCACAAAATTCACTTTAGTTACTTGAATTAGCACTTGATTTTTACTATTACAATGATTTTAAGCTTATTAACTAGTTTTTAATGAATAAAATTAATTTAATTTTAAGCAGCTGTTTCATTGACAGCTATTCGCCAGAGTTGCCAGGCCAATATATACATAATTTATACAAAATTTGTGTTTAATGTCAATCTATATCAGATCTAACAAATGAATTTTTTCCTTACCTCCAGAACTGGAAAGAGATGGAGTTCGCGATAGTGCAGCTCCTCGTGTTCGTACTGCTGGCGGGCGTGGACGTGGGCACGGCGGTGTACGACCGCTACTGGCGCCACCTGCAGCAGAACATCGGATACGTGGCGCATCTCGCGGGCGCTGTCGCTGGTAAGGGTTCTTAAACTCTAACCATTCCTAATCTGTCAATACAGGTGAATCTTTATCATCATCATCATTTTGTGCTCATAATCTGGCATCGAAATCTGTTCCGGGTGTCCGTTAAACGCAACGGAGTCCCTAATGTTACAGTAAAACTTTAAACGAGTGTAAAAAACGTCAAAATGAATATGCAACAAAGTGTCTCACGCTCTTTTTCAACTGGGACCTGCTTCTCATTAATACAGGCTATTCTATAGCCTAGCTATGACAGCAGACTATACGGCATCAGTCTACCACTACGAAATCAGTCTACCAATTCTTATGTTAATCATCCAAACTCTAGCCATAAGTAAATTATTGTAAACACCTTTCTTCGAATAAACTTTATTTTTTTATTATAACTCCACCACTCCCTTTGCTTGCAGGTCTCCTGGTCGGCATCGGCGTGCTCCGCAACCTGGAGAAGCGCAAGTGGGAGAAGCGGCTGTGGTGGGCGGCCGTGCTGCTCTACTTCGCGCTCATGGCCGGTGGTGTATTAGCCAACATACTGTGGAAGGAACACTTTGTGGGCGCGCGGTGAACGAGTGTGATGTTTGTCGTTATGTATTTTAGTGTAATAGGTGACATTTGAGAGCAGGGTTAATGTAGGTTGCATAAACGAAGTTTCAGAGCGCTAATTGTCAAACTATAGTAACTCAAGATGGAGAACGAGTGTCGTATTTGCAGTTTTGTAAATGGTTCTATTAGTCTATAGTTCAGTTTTGAGAGCAGCAACGATGTATTTGAAATTAGAGTGAGATTCTTGAGATATTTTAAATGTGAGCCATGAACAATATAATTACTATATTGATGTCGATTCTGAAGGCAGAAATTCTAATTTTAATGCTGTCAAACTAAAAATTTTGCTAGCATAAAATGTCAATACGGATACAATCATAAAATCGAATTTTAAACAAAGAAATTAAGGTTTTGACAGCTCTATATTTAGAATTTCTGCCTTCAAAATCGACATCATTGACTCTCTCTACTGTATGTAGTGTCAGAACGTGGATGAGACATGTCTGTGGCAACTTTTTATTTCTGATTTTGAACATTTAAATTTTTGTAACTAAGTAGTAGTTCTAATTAAACGATCCGTAATTTTTCATAGGAGGATTCATAAATTGCCATATACAAGTCTCGTCCTTGTATTCCTTATATTGCAGAACAGTGATAGTAAATATGTAGGGAAGTTTAATCATTGAACACAGCAATAGAACTAGTGCGAAAGAAGGTTGGTGTAACATTATTTACTAACGCAAAATACTCTAGATCTCTAAATTGTCTATGGAAAATAATGGTAATTTTAAAATACGTCTTTACTATGTCTTTTCTACGTTCTGTGTCACTAAAGTGGTCTCTCTTGCCTGCTCCATCCAAGACTGTAAGATATGATATGATATGCGAAAAGAAATTTTGTATGTTATACTTAATAGATGTATGTGTGCTTTTGCCAATAGGCACTTTCGGGTTGTGAGGGCACAAATTTTGAATTTTACACCCGCCTATTGCCAGTAATATTTATTTTTTTCGCTCACTACGCCTAGGTCGACGTAGTGGGACAAATTGTCAATTTTATTAACAGTGATACACAAAAGATACGCCTTTTTAAGCTATCTAAATAGACTCTCTAGATCGATTGCTTCTACTATAAATTTTTTGATGCCAAAATAATACATACGCACATACATATTTTTTTATTAATCTATATTTTTAGTATCAGTATTAAATTTTACGCAGATATCTGCATATTTTTATAGCAACAGGGTTAAAATAACGTAATTAAACAAATCTTAAGAACAGTACTATAGGTACACTGGTACTTTTACTCTTAATAGGTAATTGATAAATGATTAATAAATACATAATATATTTTGTTAAAATCTTAGATCTTATTAGTATTTGATAGAAGATTAATAGTGAGTAATATAGATTTTGCTCAAACTAAGCCTTTCGTTTTTCACGTAGGTTCTCACGCTGCTGCAAGCTTGAATTCTACTGTGAACAGTTTATTTATTGTATTTTTAGAAGTTATGCGACAGAGGAGTGAGCGAAGTACGCTCTTTTATTTCGTCCTTATATTTTTAAGTGTTGCCATAACTAACTTCTTTCATAAGTAATCGATAAGTGCGCTCTTAATTCATAGTTAATACTTTACACTTATGACATTATAATTTATTTTTATAGGAGATTAAAATGTGCCTTAATTACATACAATTTTGCAGAACAAAAGTTGTTTGGTAGGTATTTTGATGAATTTACATTCTTGACATAATTATTTGAAGCCACAAATTTGTATCTATTTCTAAATGTGCTTTAGTAAAAAAATTAAGCTAACGGCGCATGTAGTGTGTCGCCTTCCTATCACCCCAATATTACATTAATAGAGTATTGGTACACATTTGTATTATTCACCCTTCCTGTAAACTTGCATTTTGTGAAACGTGTTCAACATATTTTTAGCCTAAAAAAACTTTTTACAGTTAGTATTCATAAGTAAGTAGTAATATCTAAGAATAAAATTGTAAGATATTTCGTTTTATTACACTGATGTAGAATGTGCCTATGTTATTAAATTTTCCTTTAAATGAAGTAGTAAAGCGCTTATTTATTTAAATATAATTAGTTATGAAGTTAGAACATTGCACTATGCTTTCTATAAATTTAAGGGAACTTTTCACTAAAACTTTGTGTCAGAAAAAGTTTTTAAATCCCTGTTGTTGGGACACTGCACTGCTATGAAGTACCCTTAAATTAAAGAAGGTTAAATTAAGCACGAATAGGTTATTATATTGGGTTACGAATTGAAAGATAATTTGATTATCAAACATACAATAAATTCAATTATCTTGGTATATTTATGGTTTTTAAATGATTTCTTTTTATCCATTACACAAAAAGATTAAGCATAAACCATGCATAAGCATAGTACTTAATACCAGAGTGCAAATACTTTGTATTACTCGTAAGGGCGGGGCCCCATTACTGCGGTGCGTCACTGCTGCGTTTTTTTTAATATATTTTTCAGGGTCATGTCTGCCAAAATCATAGTCTATGTTTGCCAACACTTGAATGAAACACAATGGTTCTATGTTATATACATTTATTTTCTCTTTATACACTAAACAGCATTGAAAGGTGATTAATATTAATCATACTAGCAGTAATATTACCCCGCGGTAATATTAGTTCGCCTCCATTCCTGTAATATCATTCAGTCAATATCTAGATGGACCTTTGTGAAGATATTTATTATAGTAAAAAACTTTTAAATTAATGCACAAAATACAAAAATAAACAGCTGTTACAACAGGTCACAGCACAGTCGAATTCGAAGCTAATCTAAAAACAAAAAATTCAATACGTTCTGCAAACTACGATTTCAATATCCAAATATTTGAGACATAAAATATACATTTCTTTTGTCACGGAAAGTGATTTTATTGCACTAAGGTTTTAATTTTGGCAAATTGATTATAAAATCCAGCTACTTAATTTAAAATATCAAATCTACAGAAAAAAAACAAGCAATTCGATTCATAACAAAATAATATTAACTTAAACAGCATATACACAAATTAAATAGAGAAAGGTACAAGTCGTTTGTACATTGATAAAGTCAGGTTGGGAACAAGTTTATTTTAGGGACGTACAATATTTTTGTTGGAGTTATTCCGTTATTTTTATTTTTAGGACACGTCCATCAAAATAAACTTGCTCTCTGACTAAAGTCCAACTCTATCATAAAGTTACTTTAGTCTATAACTTGGCATACTTTGCAAGACATACATTTTAAATAGGTGAATAGAGTCAAACCCAATCGACGCACGAATGCCTATATCGCGTCTGCCATTTTTAAACTTATCATACAGCTGCTGCTGCACGGGTTCTTTATCGACGTAGAGAAACTTCAATATCGCGATTCGCCATAAATATGGCGCAGTGATAGATGGAACGCGCATTAAATGAGTTTATCGACGTCGATAACGAACCCGTGTAGCGGCCGCTGGATCGGCTCACGGCGGCAAATCATCGGCTCCACCCATGCAGGGATACAATTATACAACACATTTATTTACCAATAGAAGATCTTTTATCGTAGTGCCTACGAGTCATGTACAAAATTAGATCTTGCTTGATACATACAATTATATTTCTAGTTTAGTCAACGTGCAAAAGTGAACAGGCAAGTACATAGTGTATTATTTGTAATCACAAAATATTTCTTCAAACTTGATAAGTTTATATAGATACGCCTGTGTTGGTAAGTCAACAAGAAAACATAAATTATTATTAAATCATTGTATACTAAATGGCCCTCCATTCAATTGTATCAATTGACTATCCCTTGCTTTATTATAGAGTGCAGATATTCGAGTAGGTACTAATTAAAATGGGAGATTTAATATACCGTCAGTAGCCAAGTTCAATCAATACATAAAGACTGTGAATAAAGAAACAATTTAAAAATGGCTGCCGTTTCATAGGAGTACCTACCTTTCGGCATTTCTTAGTGACCGAGCCTTGTGAAATAATTATGACTATCGACAAATAACTAAAATTTTAGGTCGCATAAAAACATTTGGGAGAGGACTGCCGTTTTTATACTGTTTCTTAATCCACGAGCGTCATAGAAAAGTTCCTACTCGTGAAGAAATTTCAATTTCTTTAAACACTAAGCGGTCTAACTGACCGGGTCACTCTTACAATGATCACACCATTTCGTCAGTAATTGACTACTCTCCGCCGCCGCCGTCTATGACGGTCCACTCTTCACTTCCCCACCTATCTCTATACACTTCACTTGAGAGTTATGGTCACTGCACATATAAGCGTAACGTAAAGGGATCGCCTCGTTTTCTTCTGTCAACCAGTTACGCTTATATGTGCCGTGACCTTTACACAGTATCGAATTTGACAAGCTATTCAAGTTAACTTGTGTCTACAGTGCCACAAACTTATCTGTTCCGGTGAGAGCTCACGTAAATGTCTAATATTTCTTCATTCTACAAGATTTTAAGTTTGCACGTTGTGGTAATTTGCCCTTGCGGTTTTTATAAACCCATCTAATCTATGTTAATTTATAATTCATAAGTAAGTAATGAGATATGGATCAATTTAGTTCGCTCTCACCGGAACAGATAAGTTTGTGGCACTGTACTTATTTTGTAAGTTGTAAACCTACAGCTTCACTTGGATTGACTCATGGCTGGTCTTAATAAATAATCGAATCTGTGGATCAATTAATAATCATAACTAGATGGCGGCAATGGGCAAAAAGCTCCCTTGTTAAGTTCAAAATCATTTACAAAGGTACACATTTATATGTTTTCCCTGTTTGGATTAGGCACTACTAATGTTTCATTCATTATTATTATAAAACGAAATAATCGGAATTAACCTGCACATTGGATTATTTGAATACGAGCCATCAGCAATGCGACTGTCGGTAACAAAACATAAATAATCGATGGTGAATAGTAATGTCCATGAGAAAAAATACATATCAATGTTTAATTATCAGTAGTGAAGATTAATCCTACGCACACATCAGTAACATATAAAAAATACTTTCTCACAGACATACACTACGGTTATTTAGTTTAGTTATATATAAAGTTTAAATATATCTTTACAGAAATCTATTTTGAAATACAGAGTAAAAGGCTTCAGAATTTTTATATTGAATGGGCTATTTGGCTTTTTGAACAACTATTTATATCTCTTTCTGATTAATAAAACGTGTGAGCTAAAACATCGATAGAGGCATCCGCCATATTTATTTATATTTAATCCAATTATTTACTTACAAAAAAGGGTTTTTACGGTCGGATAAAATATCTAGGAAATGAGTGTGTTATCTTTGTCTACAAAAAAGTTTAGATAGTCACAACACATTTATTTCTTAGACCGCTTCTATCCCACAGTAAAAATATACTTACTTTATATATTTCCATAAATGATAAAAGACTATGTGGGGTCTATTGCTCTGACTCACCTCTCGGAACATAAACAATTCGATAGAACTTGTAGTTCAGTGTAGAAGCGACTATAGAGTAATAGAGGAACTGTGAACGGGCCGGCGCCCGCGCTAAACTAGACTTTATTCTTAGGGCGGCAGGGTCGCGCCTAGGTCTCGTCGTACTTCTGCTCGTTGACGGAGACTGCGTCGGAGGAGAGCGCCTCCTTCAGCGGCTCTACGCAGTTCTTTGGTATCACAGTACCTGAAATGTTAAATAATATAAGAAAAAAACTTTTACTTATTCAAATAGGCCGTAATGTATTCAAATCAGTGATAAAATTGGGGTTGGGGAATAAACATTGCGTTTCCGTAAGTGTGTTTTCCATAACGTGAATATAATATGGGCAAACTTTTGCTTTTATTGGCTTGATCAAAACAACATCAGGTTATATGGTCTATGCGTCTATGGTCACGCCACGCGAGTCACACACACACACACACGTACCGACAATCTTGAGGCCTTGGGTGGTCTTCACGCGCACCACCTGCATCTTGCTGAGCGCGGCGCGCGCGGCCAGCACGCCCTCCACGCGAGCCCACACCGCCAGCACCGAGCCCGAGAGCACGTGCCACGTGCGCACGCGCAGGCCCACCTGGAATACACGGGGGAGGGTTAGTTGTCATACTTTTAGCAATAAACGGGAGGTTAGTTTGTTGTGAATGTTGTGATGATTCTACCTTTGAAATATAATAAGAACAAGATGTCGTGTCACATACAAAAACACAAGCATGAACTATTACTCTAGACACCACCAAGTTGCCTCAACTTTATAACAAATTGGTGACCCCGACAACCTAGCAGCTCCAAAAGCATCTCAGCAACAAAATTCGTCATACATTTTGTTTCCTACTATTGAAATATCATGTTATAAATACTGCCGTCTCCGCCTCGTCCGGCTCGTCTGCTTGTACTGTACAGTACAGTACGGGCGGGGTTACCTCGCAGTCGGGCGTGCGACAGCTGCCGCGCCAGTACGCGTGCGAGCAGGTCCGCAGCGAGGCGCCGTGCTGCGCGCGCCACGCCGTCTCCGCCTCGTCGGGGGTGGTTTTTTTGTATTTCTTCTCGATTTCCGCGAGCGATTCCATGCGTAGTTGCAGGCCCGTGTTGGGTCTGGAAAGATATAGGTTTATTTTAAACATGATCTTATTAAAATGTAATCAATCTTGAAGTATGAAAAGAAGCTCAAAATGAACGCAACAAGGCATATGCCTTTGTTGTTGAGAGTTAAACCCATCTATAAAACACAACTGTATATCTTGTAACCTTTATATCTCCTAGAAACATCTCTATTCCTACCTAACCAACCAAAAATCCATTTGTACATCTAGCAAACCCCCATATATCTCGTAAACCACCTATATTCCTACCTAGCCAACCAATACACCTGTTAAACCCATCTGTATATTCACAAGACCCACCTGTCTACCGTCTACACCCACCTGTATATCTGGTACATCTGTTCCTTCTTGCTGAGTTTGTCCTTCTTGGTCACGATGGCGGCCACGCACAGCACGGCCGTGTGCTTGTTGTTGCGCGCCGTGGTGGAGAGGTAGAAGCCCTCTTTTGGACCGGAGAGGGAAGAGAACTTCTCTAGCGCTTCGGACCAGTCCATGCCGCGCTGTGGGACAGAAGGGTGGTGTAAATGTGTGTCGTGTACGTGCTAATAATTACAAAGATTGGTTTGATATTTTTTTGTTCTTTTAAGAAATTTGATTTGAACCTAAGGGAGGCATATATAATATGTCAAAACATTATAATGCTACAACATTATGACTGAGTGAAGGAAACCCTTTGAAGTCGATGCGCAGCTTGAAGTGAATGCTATTTTGTCTGGAGCCTGATATCTTGCAATTACATAGTAGTATGTAATTATATGGTTTACGATCTCGCATCGGCAACCGGATGACACAGCGGTTAGTGTCTAGTAACTGCTGCTCCGAGGGTCTCGTCCCGGTTTCATCTCCCTGCCAGGGGCATGTATTACATACCTCTGCGTGCACGGTGGTGAGCTCGACGGGCGCCTGCCCCGTGGCGTGGCGCCGCAGGAAGCGCACGGTCAGCACGCGCCGCACGCTCTCTCCCGCCGCGCCCAAGTCCAGGATTCCGAGGTCGAAGCGACCGCTGCGTTTCGCTGTAATAAGCAGTTCAAGTTAGTTTTAGGGCGAGGCTAAATGAAGGCAATTGTGTGTCACGTAATTTTGGTCGCAGGCCCTAATTTCCTTATCAACCTCATCTACAAAAGCACAAAATTAGACAGTTACCCGCCTCCGGCCCCTGGATTTACTCCAACGCTGAAGTTCGTTGCGTATCACCGGGTATGTTGTATGGGAGACCGTTAACGTGCATCCATTTTATGCGTCATGACCGTCGTACACGAATGACCTCAATCCAGATTTAGTCGAATCCAAAGAACATAGGTGGCAGAATGTTACGACGCAACACTCCTTTCGACTGTCCTACATTTAAACAGTAAACGAGTGTTGCCTGACAAATATGATGATAAATAATACATAAAAATATTGATTTATTGCCATACCCTGCTCCATGACGGCGGCGAGCGTGTCGGTGAAGTACTTGAACAGCCTGTTCTGCAGCTCCACCGGCATGCCCAGGATGCGGTTCAGGAACTTCGACATGTTGTTGTAGTCCTGCAACCATTAAATGTGCAAGTTTAATTAACTTGTTTCTTTGAAACTTATTTATTTTTAACATTAAAACATGAGAAAAATTACATGTTTATTTTAATTAGGTACTAAATAAAATGTTACATGTTTCCAACAAGTTGTTTTATATGCAAGAATTTTCTAGCTCTCTAAGTCCAAGGCTTCTTTCATTCTTAGTCACAGGAATCTTTCGTTCGGTCACAGGCTTTTTTCATTCGGTCACTGGATTCTTTGAACCCGTCACAGGATTCTTTCACTCCGTCACAGGCCTCTTTCACTCACCTTGTCGAGCGTGAGTTGCCCGGGCGAGGAGTCGGAGTTGACGATGAGGCCGACGCCCACCAGCGCCGAGGCGGCGTCCTGCAGGAAGTCGCCGGGGTAGTCGCGCGGGGGCGCCACCAGCGGCGGCTCGTATTTCATTATGGCCTTCATTACGGACTCTAGGGCTGTGCGACCTGTGGAGAAGAGGGGGTTTGTTTACAAATAGTGTAATGATAGAATCGTTCTGACTTTGCTATGACTTTATCTGAGATTGGCTTCATATCTACCAAGTGTAGGCTACGGTTCAAGAACCGAGAGTAATAATAATAATATAATAATAATAATATGCGTTTTCGATGTCACTTCTCGATAGGGGAAAAAACTCGCACTCAAGGCACAGAGCAGATATTTGTGGACCAAAATTTTGTTGGGTTTTGCTCAATAGAAAGAGTAGGCTGTTTGTAAATTGTAAAAAAGTATTTTTTGCCTTGATCCACCAATTTCTTCGTCTCTTCAAAAATGCATTTTTAATTTCCGAATATACATAAATGAGATAATTTAGAAAACGCATTCCTTTCACGTAATGAGACAAAATTGCGCTACTGACACTTACCATACTTATTATCAATATTGAACTGGCTAAGGTCCCTGGTCTCCGTGGCTCTTCGGTCGCCGTGTGTCAAGGCGCCTAAGGACTCTAGTCGCTTGGCCACGGTGGACGCGAACCGCCGCTCTCCGGCCAGGTCTGAGATCAGGAATATGTACTCGGGAGCGTTCACTTGATTAGACCGGTGGGTTCGACCTGTGGGAGAGAATTATTATGATTAGCTGTTTTTCTAGCCCACTTGTACAAATGCGTTCAAAGGAAACCATAACTAGGTTATTTTCATAAACTCGTAAATCACACAATGGCACATATGACATTGCTATTTCTAATGAAATCTTTAAAATAGGGACACGTTTATCTACGTTGTTGAACAAAGTTAGGCAATAAAATTTTGCAACAAACAGCTGCTGATTTAAATAATAATGATTTATAAACTTACCGAATTGTTGTATTGCCCTATCCGCAGACCACGGTAATTCTAACGTTATGTGAACTCTTCTCCTTTGATTTCTTGCTCTGTAACAAAAACAAACATAATTTGTGTTAATTTTGCTAGAATTGCTAGATAAATTAAATTTAAAGTGGGATGCCCTTCTTTTCGTTTGAGATTTATTATACAGACGGATAGTAGTCGGATGAGGAAAGCCGAGGACAGACAGTTTTGGCACTCGTTGGGAGAGGCCATGTGCAGCAGTTTTTTTTTGTCTTATTGTCTTCTTTTTAGCGTGTCATCGACTAACATTAACGCTGGTCAGATCTAACCCCGTGGATCTATACAACACCCTGTATACCTGCGGTCGCTCTGCAGCGAGATGCCACTGGAGGCGGCCTCGGAGATGATGGCCACGTCCTTCTCGCCGTCCATGAAGCGCTGCTTCTCGGTGAGGTTGAGCGTCTCGAGCGGCACGTCGGCCTCGGAGCGGCTCTCGTACAGGATCTGCCCGTCCTCCGTCTGCACCACGCGCCCCTTGCGCCCCGTCATCTGAGAAGGGGAATAGGGTATTAGTCAAGAGATCGAGAGAGAAAAAGCTTTTGCGATACATAATCTGAAGCGAAGAGTGAGGACACTTTGTCTTCCTATAATTTACCTTGGTGATGATGTATAAACTGTGCCTTATCCTTGACTGGTGAACACGCTAAAAAGATCTACCGATCTGTGTTACTTTTTCCTACTAGTTCCCTCATTAGCGGAGTGGGAGGACGGCAGGCGCTCGCTGGCCGCAGTGACTCGCTAGTGACTTACCTCCGCCACGTTCTCACTGCCGCCCAGCTCGTCCACCAGCTGGTCCAGCGTGTTGGGCGGCAGGCGGCGGCCCAGGCGCTCGATGGCGGCCAGCAGCTCCTCCTTCATGCTGCACGCGCGCTCGATGGCGGAGCGCGGCGGCGGCTGGTTGCGCGCCGGGCCTAGAGGAAGAGCATTCGTAATTTAGACCAGGGTCTATCACTATTCAAAGGGCTCCAGAGTTGCAATAAGACGAATGAAGACTCTGACCAATACGCAAAAACATAATACAAGCAGGATCACAATAAAAATATAGCTCTTCTAAGAAGAAACTCTGGAACTGTGAGTTTATAGTGTAGTGTAGACGCTTACAAAAGCGTGTGCATGATAATGTACAACTTACCGAGGTATATCCCGTTGGTCCCGACCGGAGTCCCAGTAAGAGGTCCAGCGGGCGTGGCCACAGTGATGGTGGCAGCAGGAGGGGTCGCCGGGGTCGTCTTGCGGGAGAACATCGTCTCTATCTTGTCCTGTGTCGTGGTGGGCTTCTTCTTTGGTGACGAGTTGGATTTCTTCTTCTTGAGCGGTTTCTTCTTTTGTCGGCCGACCCATGGGTCTGTTGGTGGAGGAGGACGTTTAATTGAAACGGGAGTTTAACTATTATAGTTAACAGGGCTAGATACTTCGCTATAACGATGCGTAGCATGCGTGTGGTAAGAACTCAGGTCCTGGTTCACTCACTCGGCATTTTGCCGCACGCATCGCATCCTCAATTTACGGCTTTTGCCGTCGGCAAGTTCTACTGGCTGTGTGTATGTGTGTGAGAGAGAGACAGACATACCGTCGTCGCTGTCGCTGCCGGCGCGGAAGGGGTTGAAGTCGCTGAGGTCGGAGTCGGAGCGCGCGCCCTCCAGCTCGTCCGAGGAGCCGCGGAAGTATTCGTCTGATGATGAGCCACCGCGCAGGCGCTTTGCTGATGCGTTGGCTTGCTGGCGCGCCGTCACTAGGGATGAGAGAAATATGGTTCATTTTATGTAAAAAAAATAATATGGAAAAATAAATAAAGTCCCTTAAACTGAAGTGGCAGTGGATCGGTCATATCAGCCAAATAGCCGTTTTATATACCGAGACAACACGAACATGCAAGCGTAGAGTGGCTCTCCTTCGGGCCCTTACGAAAAACAGCCTTCGACTGGTAGCCAGTTATAGTTGAAGAAGGCCAAAAGCAGAGTGTTACGAAGTTTCCTTCTACAGACAATCAATGTCGCTGACAAATATTATGTACAAATACAAAGACACCTAGAACCTTCCTAAGGACAGTGACGAAAATAAATTGCACCATTGTACAATCAATTTTATTGTCGTTATGAGACTTAAAACGTTATTTACATGTTGCTAGACACTCACGTTTCCTCTTAGAGCTGTTAGCCTCCTCCACACTCCCATTCTTCTTGTCCCCATTAGCGAGGGGGGCGATGGCGGGCGCGGGCTTCGGCTTGGAGGCCTCCAGCCCGAGCAGCCGGTTGATGCGGTCGCGGTCCGGCGCCGGGAAGTGCTTCTCTACTAGTGTCTGGAATACACCCCTGTTGACAATGGTGATTGTTATTTTGTAGAAATATTATTGATATTATTTGTGTGCTTCGGACGGCACGTTAAGCCGTGGGTGCCGGTTGCTGCTTCTGCAGCAGTCGTTAAGCCTAGTCCCATGCCCCAGCAATATGGACGTGAAGGATGATGAATTATTGAGAACTAGCTAGGTAGGTATACATCGGAGGAAGTTTCAATGTTGCTATCGCAGAGAAAAGCTAGTTAGTGGAAAGTTGTTTCAGGTGGTTTGGACATGCATGTGATGAGAACGAGCGATGACTATACCGTGCATCGAACCCTGTCCATCCCCGAGAAGAAAAAAGCTAGAGGTCGCCCCCCCGCCACGTGGTCCATCATACATCAGATTACACGACTTGAAGTAGTCCCAATTAAATAAATACCCAGGACCCCAAATAATAAGAAGAGGCAAAGAAGAAGAAGATCATTGATAACTAGATTTTACGACGGCGGCCGCGGCTGTAAAGTGAGCCGAAGCCCGCGTATTTGTAAATCCACGGTGGCAGATTCTTACATTAAATATACTTACATACAAATTATATTAAATATTTCAATGGCATCAAGTTATTTTTGTAATGTTATTTTAATTAGCCTGTTTGCCTAAATTATGTTTAATTTCAGAAACGTATGTTATTTTATTTACCTGCTCGGCTACTTTCTAGAGATACATTTGACGGTGGTCGAAATTTATTAAGTTACTTTATTATAACTTATCTTTAGGAACTACCTACTACTTAAGTATAAAACTCCTATTTCGATCGGCGGATAAAACCTAGGTACCAACTACGCCTACGTATTTCAATAATAAGTAGGTACCTAAAAAAAAAACACATACTCACGCCTTGTACTAATGTACTCCCTTGCGGGGTAGGCAGAGGTGCATTGGAAGCGGCTGAAAATCAGCGCGGTAGTAGGTATAAACCCCTATCACCGCATAAGCTGAGCCGCCGTCCGTTTCGGTGCTTGGCAACAAACACCTAAGTATTGTTTTTGTTTCCTTTGTAGTTGTACAGTCCAACTGAAGTCTTTATCATTGTAATTAAAAGTTAGGATCCACTTCCGTTTTCAGGACCTTGTAAACCTACCTTGTTTTTATTTTTATTTTTTGTGTACTTTTTACTTTTTTTTTTGTTTGTATTTGGCGTGTGTTTGCAGTGCGCTGAATAAAAGTTTTCTTTCTTTCTTTCTTTCATTGCTGCACCCACTTTTCGCCAGAGTGTTATATGTTAGTCCAAATGTAATAGGGGGCGGGCCTATTGCCATTTTACGGGCACATCCAAGACCCGAGAACAAATATCTGTGTTTAAACAAGTATCTGCCCCAGCCGGGAATCGAACCCGGGACCATCGGCTCAGTAGTCATGGTCACTAACCACTACGCCATTCGGTCGTCACCCGTACCTAAGTACCTACTTATGTAAGTATTCCTACCTAGGTAAGTTATTTTTAACCGACTTCAAAAAAAGGAGGAGGTTCTCAATTCGTCGGGATCTTTTTTTTTTTTATATTTTTTTTTATGTATGTTCACCGATTACTCCGCCGTTTATGGACCGATTTTGAAAATTCTTTTTTTGTTGTATTGGGTTGAGCTCCCAGGTGGTCCCATTTTTTTTTCAGAATTTTATCTCACCCCCAAGGGTGGGTAAAGGGGTAAAACAGGGTATGAATTTCCATTTTGGGCACATATTAACCGATTCTAATGAAATTAAGAATGTAAATATAGTTCTTATAACAAAAAAATATGATGGTGACCTTGAGCTGATCTGATGATGGAAACGGAAGGCAGTCAGGGGAACTCCTCAACGGTATATAGCAACTACTTCGTGTTTAGGCTTGAATGATTCGTATTGATTAGTAGGACTTTATGGTATCATTAGCACCTTACTTTTGATTGAAAAATATTGCAAATAAACTAAAAACTATAAAATAAAATAATAATTAAAAAAATTAAAAAACCGACTTCAAAAAACCACTAAAATGTAAGAAATAATTTAAGGTTTACACAAATTCTACTCGTATGTGACAGTACAAATATACCTAAGCAGGAACTGTTCTTTTTTGAAGTTGGTGCCATATTTCTTCAGATTACTTTGTCACCGCACCAACATCAAAAGAGAACAGTTCCTGCTTAGGTATATTTGTACTGTCACATACGAGTAGAATTTGTGTAAACCTTAAATTATTTCTTACATTTTAGTGGTTTTTTGAAGTCGGTTTTTACTATAACTTATCATTAGTAACTAATTATTATAACACCCCTATTTCGATCGGCGGATAAAACCTACCAACTACGCCTACGTATTTAAATAATAAGTAGGTACCTACTTATGCAAGTATTCCTACCTAGGTAATTAGATAAGTACTTATACCTAATTACAAATCTAAGTCATTGCAACTAATAAATAAAATTAAGTATTATAAGAAAGTACCTACACGTTAAACACTACCAAAGTTGAACATCGTAATAAGTAATTACAAACCCTTCTTCACTTGGTCACGGTCGCGACTCGCGCTACAAAGCCCCACCGCGTCCGGCCGAGGTCATTCACCCGCCACGACTTTCTATTTATAAACCATACGCTGACTCAGACATGCGCAGACAAACCGGCCCGCATTCCAGAACAATCGATTATCATACACACAGTGCCGCTCGCTACACTCGTGTACAGTTTCTAAGCGAATAATAATAATACCGTTCCACGAAACGTACGACGTTGGCGCGTAGATAATAGGGGCCTTTTTTTTTCGAGGTTAGTTTACCGCCGCGCGTGAATAGAAGCTGACGTCTATCAGTTTTGAGGTTATTAAATACGTGTTGTGTTATGATAAATAGTATTTGATATATTTTGTTGTTGATAATATTCCTCGACCATGTCTACTAAACGGGATTTAAAGGTTTTTCTCGAAGAAATATGTGATAGCCCACATTACGTGAAGTTTGAGTATGAGTCGTCGGAAAAGTTCTTCGTGGCACTGAAATGTAAGATTGACGAGGACGCGAGTAGAGAATACTTTAACCAATATGTCGCCGAATGGATAAATAAGTTTGGAAAATTTACGTCAAGCAACTGGATCGTGAGAAATACATTCCCCAAACTGGTGAGAATGATATACCGCAAGACATACGCGTGCCACCTCGCCAGCTTCAACAAGAGTAAAAGCACCAACGAAAAGAACAGCCGTAACAAAAACTGCCTCGCCCGCATACAGTTTAAAATAAAGAAAATAAGCAGAAACACTATAAAAAACGACCCGATGCTGAAAGAGAAGCTTAATATGAATATTTTAATAGATTACCAACACTCGCACCTGTTGCGAGACCACGAGAACTTCAACATGTTGAAGTGCACGAGCGACGTGGACGAGGCTATACTGCAGTACTTCAACCAGGGGTTCGGCATGACCACCGCCAAGCACTACCACGAGATCCAGCTCGTCAACAAGTACGGCGACCAGGACGCCGAGTACCTGTCCAACGCGGCCATCAACCCCACCGCCCGGCACTTCGCCTACCTCACCAAGAAGTTCAAGGATAAAATAGTCATTCGCAGCGTCAACGCCTTGCTGGCGGAGAAGAAGGCGCAGCTCGCGGGCCACGGAGGGACCCTCATTCACGCCGAGGACAACGAGATCGTCGTCATTGTGACACCCTTCATGAAGAGAGTGTTGCTGGAACTAGGCGCTGACGTGGTCATTGTAGACAGCACGCCCATACAGCAATGTGTGGTGACGTTCTTCTACGTGCCGAGCAAAATAGGAGCGCTGCCGATAGCCTGCGCCATACACAACTCCCAAGAGGACGCAGGATACAGTCAGATGTTTCTGACTGTTAAAATTACATTGGAAAATAATGACTACCACAGAACCTTCGACCCGAAACTGATTGTGACAAATGAGGTAAAGGATCAGAAATCGGCTGCTTTATTAATTTTCCCAAATTCTAAGAGACTGGTGATGCCGTTTGATGTCTGCCGCAAGTTTTGGGGCTGGCTCACGGAAGATGACCAAAGCTTCAGCCGCAAGAAGCGCCATCCAATCATGGTCAGTTTCAGGCAAATGCTGTGCGGAGAGTCGCATTCAGCCCAGAGACACTACAAAGAGCTGGTAGTAAGTGAACATATGACACCGAATGTTCGGGAATACATCAACGGTGTTTGGATGAGAGGTAACGAATGGGAATGTGATGAACTCTACAAGTATTGCGACCAATTCGTTCTCGAAAGCTCCATCACTTTCATCAAAGAGTTCATCGCTCAAAGATGCAGATCATTCACGGCGTGCAACATAGTCGACGTGCTGACTAACGTGTTGGACACACACTTCTGCCGATTGGTCAACACTTACGTAAAGGACCGACAGAGCTTCGCTTTCAATACGAAGTTCCTGAGCAAGATTAAAGACGTTTTGGAGTACGGTTCAGGAATACAGAAGCACTCCGCGTTCGAGTACAAAGTTCTGTCGCAGCACAAGACCCGACGATACATTTCACTGAGAACCGACACGTTATGTTGCGACTGCACGTTGGGAGTCAAGGGGCACTTCTGTGAACATCTGTGCGGGGTCATCAGCTGCGTAGACAACGAGTTCAAACGGCTCCCCACGCTCACTGATCAGGAGAAGTTGTTGTTTGCAAAGCTGTGCGGACACGACTTCGTAGAGGAAGAAGAAAAGAACCTGAAACCGGTCACTGAAATGGAAGTGAAAGAAGACGATGAAGAAGAGATGAAACTGAAAAATGAATTTACAAACGATTTTATCGGAGGCGACGAAGACGACCTAATGGAAGGAGATAAGGACTCTACACCATCATCAGGTCATGAGGACGGCGGTGGTGACGCGTCCAATGGTTATTATTATCTAGACGTGAAAAACGAACCAGAAGCTGTCAGGGATGATCCCCTAGATGAGATGTTCGACGACGATGACAACATCCCTTTAGGGGAATCTGCCTCGAAAGAGATCGAACAGACGCCGGAGAATTTCAAGGCCAATTACGAGAAAGCATTAAAGGATATTAACAGTGAGTTCCGAAGACTCAACAAACTATTCAAAAGTAACGCAAATAAGTGCAATTTGTCGACTATGACGCGCTTGACACGAGAGCTCGCCAAGATACGGCCGGTAGAAAGAGTCAACTTGAAAAACATGACTGTGGAGTTAAATGATGACGACAATAATATGTAGGTATTGAGGATGGGGGATCAAGGGTAGTTAGATAATAAATACAATGTTCCTGAATACAGTTGATTTTATATTTTTGATAAATAAAAACTCATTTTAATTCTAGTTTTATTGTTTTTATTTTTTAAAACCCAAGAACATGTTTAATAAGATACTCACCTATCACATCATTCACCACATGAGAGTTCAGTCAGCCTCATAAGTAGTTGTAACTAGCCCACTTTGTGGTGACAGAGTGCTGCCATCTGTCTACCTGCATCATCTTCTTAGCATGTTGGTGACGGAGCAAGTCTAGAGTTAGCCGTGGTGAGAGGATTGCCTAGTCAGATTAGCGTCAGACGCCCGTGCGCCGGATGACATATAAAGTACAGTTGATAAGTCCCTCGTGAAGGCTTTCGTGCACCCCATGCGTCAGAGAGGCTTCTTTCGTGCGCCTTCATGAATAACACGTTATGGGGCAGGTCCACTTAAAATGTAGATAAATGTAAAAATCTTTTTGAAGTATTGAATAACCTATAATCTATTTCCATTGGTAAGACATTTGCCAGGTTATTAAAAAATTAAAGAGAACTATGCACGCTCCTATGCACTTATGGAGCGTTCACCTTCTTTTTTGATTAAACTGCCTTCAATAAGATGCGTCCCCAAATCAAATAGATTATAAGTTGGGTTGACTATTATATGCATTATAATATGTTTAAATTGCAATTAGATATTAAATATAATAAGTGACTCACTTGGCAGTAGACACGAAGTCGGTGAGCTCGCCGTCGTCTCGCTCCAGCTGGTCCAGGGTTCGCGCCTCGCCCGTGCTCTGCAGACCGATCACCACGCACTTTCCGCATTTCACTGCTTCTCGGGCTGTTATCACTGCGTGGTTCACCTGGAGAAGAAGGCTTTGTTACAGCAGCGCATAATTTTCCATGGGGATCCATGTCTGGTTATTGAAGATAAGATTAAGAGAAAATATAGTTTATTAAGAAATGTCTATGTCCAATAGTGGACGGATATGGCATCATGATGATAAAAAGACACAGAAAAAGAAACGGTTGATTTCCAGATCGTCATTAAGGTAAAAGCTCAGCATGTGGTTTGGATATTTTGGACACAAAGCCCTGCCAGTGATCAAATATTATAAATGCGAAAGTAACTGTGTCTGTCTGTCTGTTACTCTTTCACGCCAAAACTACTGAACGGATTTGAATGAAATTTGGTATACAGATGGTCTAGAGTAGTCTAGACCCTGAGAAAGAACATAGGCTACTTTTTATCCCGGAATTCCTGTGGGAAAACTTTTTAAGGCGAAGCGGCGCTCGCGGGAACAGCTAGTGAGAATATAAAAACGCAAATCAATGTTTTTGGGTTTTGACTTGGACGGTTACGATGTATGTGGCAATTCTGGTAGGTAATGAAGGTTATGGTATGGTGGTGACTGTACCTTGGCGGCAATACACAGGTACTTGAAGAAACGCTGGTGCGCGGACCAGAACTGCCCCCACATGGTCTTGCGCATGCGCGACTCCGCGTCGATCAGCTCCGCCGCCTCCGTGAACCGCTGCATCGCCTCCACCCACTGCGTACATAGAATTTAGTGTTCGTGTAACATAGTATACATAATAAATAACAATAGACCATTTATATGACAGTGTATACAATAAATGTAATAATAGCATGCGCGAAGCCTTGTCTAGACTTGGCTTCAGGTTAGGCGGTAGCTCGCGGAAGGAACCGAAATACAGCTAGTTGCAAAAGTGAGCGTAAGAGGTGACTGAGGGAGACATTCTAAACAACTTTTGTTCTACGTCTTTTGGAAATTTACGAAAAATTCATAGAACAAAAGTTGGGTAGAATGACTCCCAGAGTCCCTTTATAAAGAAGTGAAACGATGTTCACATAGCTCGATCGCTTAGCTAGTTAACGATATAGTCTGTAGGTTCCGTCTGTCGCTCTATCGCCTGTCTAAAGGCTCCGTTTTTGGCCTTTAGGCGTCGCCAGGGTAACATCACACTCACCAGCGCGACCGCCTTGTCGTAGGTCTCCTTGAAGCTGTCGCTGAGCGGCACCTCCTCGATCTTGAACGACACGCCGTGGAACGACAGCTGCCGCGCGATGTACATGCCGCGCAGCTTCATGTCCATGGCTACTATCTCCATGGCGCCCACTCCACTGTTGGGAGGTAAACAGGAGATTAGAAAAAGAAGTAAACTAAGATATCAATGGGACAAGACATGAGGTTGCAGCATTCGAAGACGGGTCGCAATGTCGCTACTGCTTTCTATGTATTTTTATTTATTCGTTGGCGGCTAGCAAAATTACGCTGATAATGATGAAATGAATGGAGAAGGTCATTTTTGAGGAGCTTTTATGGAGAGTTGTACGTCCAATTTCTGACTGCTGATCATCGCGTATGGTGTATTATTATTCTCATGTCTTATGTTTAAAAAAAATGAGAGCCAACATTCGAATCTTGGGCTAGTAACATGGGGCGCATTTAAGACGTGATACAAGTTTTTCATCGCGCTCACTCACATCGCGCACCCTCAAGAGCGAGCGCGACGGAGAACTTTTGTCACGTCTTAAATGCGCCCCGTACTAGCCCGTTTGGGTCATTCGGGCTGATGATATGACAAAGCTATATTCATGAACACTTCAGCGGTGTCACTCACCGCTTCTCGACGGCGTTGATGAAGTCCATGAAGGTGGGGAAGGGCGTGCCCTCGCCCCAGATGCCGAGCCGCACCATGTACGCCATGTTCCTGGAATTCATTATAGTATTTAGACATCTAGAAAAGCACGGCAAATTTGAATACATTTTTGTTGATTTTTATGAATGTAAGAAGTTATTTTTTTTGATCTTTTATTAGACTGTAATTCCTTCAACTTTTCATGGTTACATAATAATACATAATAATACAGCATAATAATCCTTACAATTTTATAGTCAATGCGGGTTTCTCTTTGTACCTAAATCGCGGGCTAAGCCCTTCTGACATTACAGTACTTATTTAACTATGTAAATTGGTATTTTTATAGCTGTATTAAGTTCACTAATAATCCACGCTGAGGATACCCTAGTATTTTAAACCAAAGTAAAAACACACATACCTAGGCTCCGAAGCGCCAGTAGCCGACGCGTACACGACCCTCGCTTTAGGCAATTTGTTCTGTAACTCCAGCGCCGTGAGTCCAGTCTTGGTTGCCTTGCCCGACCCCACTGGGCACAGGTTCTTCGCCTTGTGACACTCGTCGAATATCACCTGTGCAGCTTGGGTTAAGGAATTTGGAATATAATGGCTGATGGTATATTTTGTCGAATAGTTCAAGCGAATGTGTCATTACGATAAATATATTTAGGTTTTTCTTTCAACATAAAGCTTCTAGCTCTTTCAAACTCAACAAAAAATATTTATTTTATTTTTATAGGAAAACTTAACTATATGACAAGAATCCTAACTAATATTATAAATGCGAAAGTAACTGTGTCTGTCTGTCTTTCTGTCTGTCTGTCTGTCTGTCTGTCTGTCTGTTACTCTTTCACGCCAAAACTACTGAACGGATTTGAATGAAATTTGGTAGAAATTTGGTCTAGACCCTGAGAAAGAACATAGGCTACTTTTTATCCCGGAATTCCCGCGGGAAAACTTTTTAAGGCGAAGCGAAGTTCGCGGGAACAGCTAGTACATCATATAAGTTTCGTCATAACATACATACATACTATTACATGATATACGAGGCAGTAAACAGCATTCCTGCTTTAGCTTTGGAGGCAGGGGGTTTGTACACGAGACACGACATAACGATTATTATTATTAGTGATCCAGATATAGATGTCCAGCTTCGAAACCTTCATTTCATTACACATTATTAATTTACGTTTTTTATCATCCATTAGGTACACTTAAGAGTGTGATCCACGAATGGATAATCTCCCTGATTATCCACTTTTTACGCCAGTAAGTAACCCACTTTTCGCAGTACTCATCCACTATTTATCATAGTAAAAGGATACACATCCGTCGAAGTCCTCCCCGCACCACTGCAGCAGCTGTTTCAGCCGCGTCCGGTACTTGGTGGTGGTGGACTGCGTCTCGCCGATCAGCGCCGAGTATGTGGTGAAGATCACGCCCTTCTTCACGTTGCCGTTTATTGCGGACGAGATTTTTGCGTATTTGAACTGGGGAGGAAGATCAAGGTGGTTAATTAAGGATTAAATAAATATAAAGAGAAAAAACTATTACACACAAAAAAAAAGATTAAAATAATTAAATGGGATAGCACAATCGGCGGAAGCGGTCTTATAACTAAATCTCTTTCAGGCAACTAGAACGAGAAGGGAAATGAAAGTAAAAACATCATCCAAATTATTTACTCACTATCCAAATTGTCTCCACGCCCCTTTTCAAGACATAGCGATAGATTCACCTTCTTCGAAACTAATCCACTAATATAGACAGCCGTCACCATACATATTTCATACGCTTTTCAAACAGTAATAAAATCTCCTACTAGGCCCTAAGAAACAAGCTAGAAGTGTCACTAGACCCTTACCTTATTAAGCGGGTGCACCTCGATCTTCCCCGCGCCGATGTCGCGCAGGTCGCGCTCGGCGTCGTACTTGAGGTCGTTGGACACGGACACCCAGATGGCGCGCTTGCGCCCCTTCATGTGGTTCTCGTATATTATGCCGGCGATCGTGCGGCCCTTGCCCACTCCCGCGCCGTCACCTGCGAAATGAAGCATTGTAAGTGTGATTCTGACTAGCTTCAGCCGTGATATTTCCGGGAGGAATTTAAAAGTATTTTTGTTAATGCCATGGCGTTCTTATTAGCTACTACATGAAAAAAATTATAAAATTGGTTAAGTCGATTTCCCGTTAAAAGTTAAAAAAATCTATCAGTACCTACTTAAAAAAAACCGGCCAAGTGCGAGTCGGGCTCGCGCACAAAGGGTTCCGTAGCAGCAAAATTACAGTTAAATCAACCTATCTCAAAAACTATAAGAGATACTTTGATCAAACCAAAAATCGTTGAAAGAGTTAATTAGCATGCATCACCTCTATTTTTTTTAGAATTTTATACCCCGTAGTTATAAAAATAGAGGGGGGGGGACATACTTTTTACGACTTTGAGAGCTGATATCTCAAAAACCGTTCACTTTAAGAAACTGTTTTTTAGAAAACTTTATATCATTTTAAAAGACCTTTCCATTGATACCCCACACGGGTATGTACATCGAAAAAAAAAATTTCATCCCTCAGTTACATGTATGGGGGGCCCCACCCCCAATTCTTTTTTTTACTATTTAGTGTCATATTTTTGTAGCGGTTCATACAACACATATTCCCATCAAAGGACAAAGGCAGGGTTCTAAGGACGTTTTGTACCACTATGGAAATGACGGGTTCCGTAATGAAAGTATCATGATTAGAGAGACACTGTACCGGTAAACAAGTCAATTAATTACTAGATTTTTAGAAGCTGGGAGAAAATAGAAAAACGGAAAAAAAGAATCTTTAAAATGTAGTCGCAATGGAACGTAAACATTCATACAGGAAGAATGGAACGTCAAGTGAAGTAATGTTTATGCCAAGTACTCTGTGATTTACGTCATAAATGTCTAGGTTGGATCTCAGTATAATGATAAAAATTGACAAACCAGAGCAGAAAAATTGAAATGATAAAAAAATGTGTCATGTCAACAACTAAACGTCAACACCATGTCTACACTTGAACAACACAAGACGAACAACGTGAATAATAATTTGATAATAATATGTTAGGTATATCAAGTTATATGTTTACGTTTAAATAAATACGGGACGTGCAACGTACATAATAAATATAATGATTTTATTAATATTATCGACTAGATCAGGCTACTACTTTCATCATGGAATAATGTTATACTTATCCAACTTCTGAAGTTTTAAATTGCCATTCCGCAACAGGGATCTGCTATGCCATTTCGAAATGCTATATGTAAAGGTTCTACTATATGGGTATGCATTTGGCGAGTAATGTAATGAAATAAAATATACTGTTTAAAAGATCATTGTTTTATTTACATAACATAATTTGCCTGGAATCAACTTTAGGAATTTTATGTTCCTATTACCTACTCTATTCTATTCTCTGTTGGGGTGTAAGTACCTGCACCTGGTTCTCTAGATATGCTAAATCTAGATAGGTATGCAGGTTTCCTTCACTGTAAGTGTGATGGTATACATTTTAATTAAATTCAAAGAACACATTGGTACATGTCAGCGCCGGGATTCGAACTGCAGAACGCAGTTGCTCTTCTCATATTTGACTTAGGTATTTATCATCCTATGGTACATAGAAAATATTGTCAGGATTTTGCGTGTTCTTGTTCTGCTGCTTCTGCAGGTTCCTGATGAAGAAGTGGGACGGGAGCCTGCCGGGGAGGTGGAACAGGAACCGGGTCTGGTTCTCCCCTTTGTCACATTTGTTCTATATCTTCAGCAGTTTCAGCGGTATTCAAAATATTAAATAATTAGGTTAGGTAATGGAAAATGAAATAACAACTACTATGACAAGATTGACAAGCAAGATTCAGTGTTATTAGATTTAAATATTCAAAAAATATCGATTATAGTGAATCGAATAAAGAGAAAAAGAAAATGGTTTACTATGGATAAAAGTCTTCAAGACTTAAATATAATGATATTTTATAAACCAAATGTACTAGTTTTGGCACAAATAGTACCAGAACATGTAATTTATTGATAAATAAAATATCTTTTGTATTTAAGAATGTATCGATATTTCTATTCGATTACTTTTTTGCTCGGATTTGCTGGTAATATTCCGAGGTCTGGCACCACTGTTGTTACGTTCCGTTCTCTATATGTTTGTTTTTACGTTCCATTATCCTTAGATTTAAATATTCTTCATTTATCATTTTTTCTTTTCCCCCGACTTCTAAAAATATTGTAATTACTGAAAATACCTTATCTACACTGTATTAATAAATGGTGAAAACATGGTTCTGAAACGCTACAAAAAAAAGGCGGTACGCCCACTGCCGTTCTCCTTTCATCACTGTAGTACTTATAGTTTCCGAGTAAATCGGCTGTGACAGACGGACAGACGGACAGACGGACAGACGGACATGACGAAACTATAAGGGTTCCGTTTTTGCCATTTTGGCTACGGAACCCTAAAAACAGGTTTGAATCTATCTTCACAAATTTGTGTATATGGAATATACACGATGTCGCCCACATGTCGCCACACACGGTGTAGACCGGATACTAAATAGTAATCCAGTTACATACCAGATATTATCCCGATATCCGTTCCCACTCTACTTATCGTAAAATGTATTGATGCTGTATTCATGATGTGTCTGTATTTTGTGAGCTTATCAATGTTTTGCCTATATCCACGGCTTGTCTACTCACCGATGAGAAACCCGGCTCGCTCGCCGCCCGGCAGCATGTGTTGATGCGCCTGCGACGCATAAACAACTGCTTCCAGTTGCAGCGCGGAGAGGGCGCCACTCATTATCACCTGCAAACAGTACAGATATCGGTTGGATTAGATGAAATTCTGGTGATATCGAGAGCAGAATTAAGCATATTTTCTAGCATGCTAGACGCACGCATTTCTAGCACAGACTAATTACGTCATTATGAAAGGCCTACAAACAGAAAGAAAGTGGAAAGGTTGTAGTGTGAATCGTGACAGTAAAACAACATGTGTTGTACGTAGAAGTTGCCTTATGTACCTGGTCGGGCAGGCTGACTCGGTAGGACACGTCGACGGGCTCGACTGAAGAAAGTGAGGCCGTCTCCACCACGGGGTCCGGGTGCTTGCGGCCCAGCTTCACTGTGGAGAGATTACAATATAAATATTTTACTAAAAACACAGTTGGTGAATATAAACACGGTTTCCAATCAAAAACACAATACAAGAAGAATATATCTATTCCATAAGGAACTTAACCGAATAAAGCTGATGACTGTGTGCCTCTGTTTCAGCATGTGTGATAAAACCCACGCTGTAACTGTTTAAAGAAGTATTCGGCATGTATTTTATCCCATAATAAGTCCAAAATAATGTTACTTACATTTGGTGGGCATGTAGTCTGCGTACGTCTCAGCGACGCCCATCTCTTCGTCTTCTACTTCTTCATCTTCTCCGTGCATCTGCAATATATAAAATTTATGATCTCTAGATTACAGAGCACAGAAAATTATATGGGTTGTGTAGTATGTATCATCATCATCATCATCCTGTCCTGAGATCCCTAATCAATGACATAGGGCTCGAAGTTTTGATTTTCACTCTGACCGGTCCTGTGCCACGCCTTCGACGTGTAGTATGTATACGTGGCAATATTTTGGGAGATTGAATGAACCCAACACACTGTCTACACTTTTATTTGTATTGCTTCTTCGAGCTTTTTTACTGTCTAATTAAAAGTCAAGTATAATATAAAGAAGGATTTCGTAGGTCACCTTCTCCTGGTTCCACATGGCGTTAGGGCGGAGCTGCGGCCAGGGCGGCAGGCCGGTGATCTGCCCCAGCATGCCGGCCAGCGGGCCGCCCATGCCCGACGCCAGGATCTGGTTCAGGTTCTGCAGCAGGTACGAGTTCATGCCCGGCATGTTGGCTAGCTCCACTGCGGATGAGATGGAGCGGTTAGTTAGGGGAACTTATACACCAGCCCGAGGTGTAGTCTCCTGCCAAATGCACTATCAATAGTGTTTTTATTTGGTAGTTTTGTTTCCTACTGCGGATGGTTGCCTGTTAGAGATCGCAAGATAGCATACTTTCGGATAATTTTAAACCTAAAACCCCTTCCAGAAACGTAACACCGCTCTGACGTAAAAAACACCCAAATTATATCGTGAAATGAATGACACAATCAAGAGAAAGTTGAATTTGCAGGGATTCCGTTTCTCAACACAGGTAAAAGTGTAACTCCGGATTTTAAAACATTAATTTAAATAATAATTCTCATTTTTCTTAGCTGTTTCAAACAAACGTTAAACCCACGTGAGCTTCATCGACTACAGTTAAATGTTATAAATAGGACTTTTAAGAAACGATTGTTTTTAAGCGTCTTATCTAATAAAAAAATCTTACTATTCTACTGCAAATTAATCAGGTGAAGATCAAGAGGCCTTTTAGCTTTTACTAACTACCACACTTTCATATAAAATTACATGCGATAGGTAGGTTACACTACTAAGGATGAAATTATTGTTATAAGGTTGGTTATAAGATGAAATAAATAAGACATAATAATTCCCACTTTACGATGGATTTCAAAATGGTATATACTTTATTTCTATTCTATTCAGTCGGAAAACAATATCAACAAGCCAAAGTCGTTCCTAAAAGAAAAATAAATGTAAAGTATACATAGGTAGAATCAAAAACAACAAAAAAGTTAAAGAAGGAAAGGGAGATTCTGCAACAAAAGGATTTATACAAAGTGGTACAGAAAGTCGTTAGGAGGTGACTCGGTTTGGCATTCTGAACAACTTCCCATGTGAATGTGACCAACAGTTCCTTTGGAGAAGCTTACTATTGCCAATTTTTAAGCCTTACAAAATTTGTTCAGAATGACTCACTGAGTCACCTACTTTCGGCTTCCTTTGCTTTGCTTTTTTACACTGCAGCATCCCCAATACATTAGCTACAATAGCACTACAAGTTACGTCTACAACACGCCACTACAGTCGGCATACAACCCGCAATGGGTTGGCTACGAGAGACTCACTCTGCGCCAGCAGCGAGGCGGCGTTGAACGCCGAGGAGCCGCCCGGGAACGACGGCAGCGCCGGCGCCGCCGCTATAGTGGTACGGGGGCACATTCAATATAACAGATACACTGGTACAGGGTATAGTGAACACTGAACACCTAAATTCACGTTAGCTGACCAGTAGAAGGGACTTTTTAGGTGGGAAAGTGCGTCCAGAGCCAAAGCCGTTATTGGTCTATTGCGTTCTGGACCTTTATTTGCTCTTTTATGGTTTGTGAATGTAACAAACAGCGGTAATTATTGGTCAACTTTCGTGTACTGTACAGATAAAGTTTTATATAGAATATTCTTCTCCTGTGGGTGTTACTGTTATGGGATGAATAATTAAACATTCATGATATTCATACAAGAATAGCTTATGAGGTTACTGTGTCAATACTCAACATAGATATAATCTCAAGTTTACCATCGATACAAATCTGTTATTAAGCATACCTACATCTTGCGTATGTTGAAAAACTATCTAGACTAGATTTAAACTACGACTAGACTAAAACATTTATTCCTGTTATGTAACAATAGCATTTGCTGCATGACAAAAAATTATCACTTTTTCGAAAAGATTTTTCTCCTTTATTAATAATAATAATTATTATTATATAATATTATATACCATTATTATCACATTTTAACCTATTTTAGCCTTAATTATAGTTTGAATAATTAGTTAGTTACCTCCAGTTCCGAGTGGCATGCCGAGGTTGCCCATCACCGCCCCCGGCTTCGACAGCGACGAGGCCTGTATCTTGATGGGCTTCATGTTTGTGGCTTGACCAAAGGCTTGGCCTGATGGTGCTGCAATAATTATATATTGAATTTTAGGATGATAGTTATAGACAACATTTTCTATAATAATATGCCTTATTTTAGTGTCTAAAAAAACTGTTATTGTATGTAGTGTTTAAGTAGTGTATTATAATACACTTGCACCTCAGCTACCTCTATTCTTATTTTTATAACTCTCTTCCATCCAAAGGTTGTCTGGTAGAGATTGCTATAAGCAATAAGGCCGCCTTTTTGTACTGTTTTTATTTTTAAGATTTATTTTGTTATGTTGTTCTATTTTGTTGCAAATAAAGGGTATTGTATTGTATTGTATAATGTGCTGAGAAGGTATTAAATGTACAGAGTGGAATTTTATCAGTGACAATGCCATAGGTGAATTCATCCACCATACTCAGAAACTTTTATTAAATGGGAATATCACAAACCAATTCACTCCTTGCACTATATCAATATTTTTTAGTATTACTTTGTAAAGCAAGTATAATACACTAAACAAAAAAAACATAGACCACTCTCTTATTATAGTGACCTGTATCTACTTACCAGCTAGTGGATTTGTGGTAGGTTTCACAGTGACCGTCACTGGGGCGGGGGTGCCCTTCATCTTGCTGGGTCCCCCGACGATGCGGGCTGCGGCAGCCAGTGTCTTACCACCCCCTGTACAAATGAACATCTGTCAGTTTATACCAGTTGAGTATAAATTTCAGCTGTAACACTGAAGATTTTATAAGAAATATCCAATTATACAGTCCTTTTTTTTTGGGTTTGAGTTGTACAAAGAAGTCAAAAAAGTTGTATTAAAAATGCACATCAACAAGTCCGTAACAAAGTACTACTATGTGAGTACCTTGGAGATGACAGTTTTGTAGTGCAATTTCATAATTTGTGAGGTCAAACACAGCAATCAGGTTTACAAAACTAATCAAATGAAATCATTTTTATTTATGAATTTCACTAGTTAATGAAAACATGTTATGCATTCATAACACTGTATTGTACCTGGCACTTCCAAATTGTCTGGATCCTCATCATCATCAAAGTCGGAATCATCAGTCGGTGGACTGTCTTCATCATCTCCATATGCTGCACGCTTAGACTGGAAATAAAAAATAACACACATAACATATTTGTATCTGAGAAGAGATATTAGCAAGACTCAAGGTTATTTAAAACAATGCTTTCATTGAAAACCCAGGACCATCACAATCAGATATTGCAAAGTGTAACAAGATCATAATTATGTAGGTTGTTAATAGATATTCAATAGCTACCCCAATTTCAAGAGCTTAAAGACAGGAATAAATCTTTTGATCTCAAAAATTTTCAAATTGTGTTTCTATTTAGGCATTAGTCCTACATAGAGCACTAAGTAAGGCAAGGTTACATTTTGCAAACACCAAACCTCCAAATGTGGATGTAGAAATCAAAGCGTACTGATGTAATTATAATATGTTGCTTTCCCCAGGAACTGTTAACCAAATCATCACATTTTAAGAAGTAAAAATTACCTAATTGGAAATTTAAGAAATATATCATTATATTACTTTGTATTTTGTAATAGGCTATGTTTGTTTCATAAATGCTTTAAAAAACCAGTCAAAAACACTTTTATACTATCAGTTTATGGTTATTTGATTTCCTTTAGTGTTTGATAAGTGCATGCTGTATTTGCATGCATGGTACATAAAAAACCTTTTCAATCTTTATACAACATGATGTAATGCATGTTTAAGGTATATTTTTATTTGGTTTATAGGTCTAAATGTAAGTTTAATATGAATAACATCAAAAACATAACACATTCACGTTGTCTCAAACACATTGTGTGAGCAGCAAGCATGCAGATCCAGACATAATTCTAACGTTATAACTAGAAGCTTCCAGGAAAATCAATACAGCCACGCCCAGCTTGCATAATTAACTACTCGGAGAGCACAAAGAAACCCCTGAACTCCAGCAGGAACATCACAAACTTTATCAACATCCATCACATGTGAAAACGATGTTTCGTGCTGACATTTTTTTTGGTTAGGAACTTGAAAACAAAGAAAAAAATAGGAAAAAATCCTATTTTTTCGACTGTAATCACGCTAGAAGAAGCTTACAATGTTAATAAGTGCAACTAATAACTCGAAAACGCATAAATATTGAAAGAAATTAGATTATAACAAAAGTCAACTTTGTAAAAAAGTATCAAAACAAAAAACTATCATTACCATTTTTATAGCAGATTTGGTCGTTAAATGTGAATCTTGGCCGCTTCGATATTGTTTTAGAGTAACCACTTGTGTTAAATTTCACTTAAATAACAGAATCAACACAATCAAATCCAAAGAAAAGCTAATTTCGTTTTTCAAAAATCAGACGTCCTTACGGCGGACAATGCTTCCGCCATATTAAAAATTACGTTCCGTTCCAATCGTGATCCTGCACTTCGCGCATGCTCACATCGATTGTCAAACTGGAAGAAACGGAACTTTTTTCTTAGCTATAACCCGACAAAGTAAAATATTCACTACAACTACAAGATACTTTGGGCACTTTGTAGTGTAGTTTTGTAAGAGCCATCGAAGTATATTTATTGTAGGGTCGGGTACCTAGGCAACAATGCAACGGTGGCTCAGTCAGGTATGTAGGTACCTACTTACAGTGATGATTTTTTTATGTATAAAGACGAAGTATGCATTTAAGTATTTGTATGTGGGTGGCTTGTGTTGCTAATCACATGAATATACTAGAGTGCTAGGCATTATCAGTCCCTCGATAAATCTGTAGGAAATTATTCGGCTCAGAAGATGAAATGGGTGGCGTGTTCACTATTTAGTAAGTTACTCAAAAATAAGTGGTATTTAATTACTCGGTATATATTATATGACACAGTCGCTGAATTGTAGAAAGGGACTTTAGGCTAAATGTATTGCTGCCTTGGTTTGACAGGATACGGACAGAAAGAGACGGACATTGTTTAATAATAATAATAATAATAATAATAATAATAATAATAATAATAATATATCTTTATTTCAGGTGTAAAAAGCCCATATCATATCCTAATTACATTTACATTTATAAAATTAAAATTAAAAGATACAAAAGTAAATATCATTAAAGTTTAAGTTTAAAGACAATATTAATATATATGTATATAATAAGATTTCACTTTGGATAAAGTTCATGTCATTTAACGTTCCCACCACGATGCACAGCTAGCCAGTGCCTAAAAAATGGACCATTCAAGTCGTCACTCACCACTTGCAGTATGGTATTGCTGGAGGAGCGCACTCGGTCCCAGAAGCCCGCAACACGTGACCTCATTATTGCAAAAAAGTCAGGGACCCCAGCCTCCGCAAACATGCCTGACGCACTGCAGAAACGAGGATGCTTTAGAAGTATACGGAATGCATCGTTGTACTGAACCCTAAGAGTCGAGTATGCGCGTTTCGTGTAGTTTAGCCAGAGCTGACAAGTATAAAAGCTCTGGCAGTACGCTCTAAACAGAGTTACTTTTACTTGCTCAGTACAACGAGCAAACCGCCTCGCGAGCATGTTGCAGCGGACGGCCAGGGCCCTGCGCTCCCTCTCCAGGTCTGCATCATCACGTAGATCTGACGTGAGCACGTGTCCCAGGTATCTGAAAGTCTCCACAACCCGAACTGGCGCCCCCCTTAAAAAGAGTGGAAGTACTCTCTCAGGACCCTTCCCCGATCTGAATACCATCATCTCCGTTTTCTTCTCGTTATACTTTAGACCATGCGCTTCAGCATAACGAGCACATGTGTCCAAAAGTCGACGAAGACCCTCAAGCTGACATTAGCTTCATGTTCCTTTCTGCAACTCAGCGACTCATATTATCAGAATATACTTTTTTGGTTCATGATACTAACAACTATGAAAAGTTATATATTATACTATAAAAGCTATTTACCTAGTAAGCTAATTTAACTACAATAATAGAGTTAATATTTTTGAAAATTTTGAGTATAGAATACTTTATAAACTCTCAAATTAAGTCGGTTAATACTTCTAGGACAACTTCAAGAATTTATAAGAATATGCATCTCAAGGTGCTATAGCGCAGTCGCGGTAGGATCGATTAATTTGAATAACTGATACTGGTTTAGTATCTGATTAAGTGATATGATAATAGATAGATAGAACCACCATATGCACTGTAACTCAGTGGTATGTATAGGTTTTGTGATGTACAGACCTAAGAACTAGATACCTATGAATTAACTGTATAAACAAGCAGCATCTTTAAGTATCGTGCTGGCAGACAACATGAAAGGCTCTTATCTACTCAGCTAGGCTAGGTAAAGGTATCACTTCACCAGCAGTAAAGTGAGTGCCACATCATCATCGTAAGTAGATACTTACCACAGTGTCAGCCACAGCAGTTTACCTAATCAGCAGAGCTTGTCCGTGGTGGCAAACAGGTGCAGTCAGTCATACAGGCTTGCCAGCATGGACCGCAGAGTGTGATAATGATGAGTGAGAGTGAGTGAGGAGCCATTAAGTTAAGTTGTAATGTACAGTTGCACGAGTTGTAGTGTGTGCATTTCACTCATTACATTTAGCATAGAAGCCATAACTATAAGAAAACAATCAAAAGAATCACATACAATTGTCGATACGGCATGCATTTGACTCATTTTGCATTTTACTCTGTGAAGAACAGAATAAAAACTTTTAAAAAAATTTATATACGCCATTTTGTTTTTTCATCTTGGATTGGGAAAATCGATTTTGCCTAGAATCTTGTTTTATTTTGGAATATCTTTAAATAGAAAAGCCAAAAACCATCGTTATTGATCTAAAATAGATTTTGGATTCTTGTGTAACAGTATGGATTCTCTGGTGGGCTACGGCAGCGACGAAGACCATGAAAGTGAACGATACGAGGTTCACAATAAACCATCGGTAAGGCTTAATTTTGTTATCCTTGAAAAACTTATATTTTTACACGTACGAATGAAAAATATTGAAATTTATCAGTAGTCTCATTAATATTCTATCTTATAGAGCAGTTGACCCTCGAAATATCCTTTCTATGTATTAATTTAACATTAAATAAGAGTTAAAACACTTATTAATGTATGTTCTCTTCTTGAAACTAGAATGATGTTTTAGGTGAGCCACGGCGGCGGCGGGAGGCGCCGGGACGATGACACCAACTATGACGACGTGAACATGGACATGAGCGAGGTAACTACGCCCTTGCGGACCATCCTTACCTACTTGTAGATAGACTATTCCTCTTGGACCTTAGTCAACGTCATTAGTACCTTAAAACCTTATGTAATTAGTATTTAGTACTATCAAAACAATTATTCTTTGTTCACGGGAATTGCATAGACTTTATCTATGTTTTCTGCTTCCATATAATTATCTATCACTATAAATAAATATTTAACTAAAAGTAAACATATTAAAATTCAAAACACCATTGTCGTCCTGTTTTCAACGATGATATTAACACTTTATTATTTTATATGTTACCCAATTTGTAAATTGACACAAACCAAAAGTCAAAAGTCCCCTCGCCTCGGAGCTGTGGCTTGAAGATTTGCCTCGCGTCTGGCGCCGCCACCGACCACTCCGCAATGTACACATGTGAGTACTTAGTTGTATGAAAAAGGTTAAAACAGGTGAAGAATCTATTGTCACAATATTATGGTGAATATCTTATTATCTGGGAATTATTTATTATCATTTCTAATTGTTAATCTATTGTAAGAGTTTATTATTGTACCCATTTAGTTATTATATTTTTTGTTTACTTTGCAATATAGCAATAATATTTATTAAAATTTCAATGGAGAAAGGTAAGGAAATTACATATTAATTTGTATCAATAATTAAGTGCCTGATATCTCTCAGCTCGCTCAAAAAATCTTTATTAACTCCAATTATTCAAATTTAGGTTAAGTAACCCAATTAGTAAACATGTAATGATAAAAAGCATAAAGAAAACTGTAAATGCAATGAAATATACATACACCACCACCTGTTTTATATTGTGCCTTATTCCTAAGGTTATTCATCCAATCTCTTACAGCCTATCCAGACCAAGTCAAACCAACTTTGCTTATGATAGCCTGAGTTAAGCGGAGCTTAGCCAGTCTTTCATAATTTATGAAGTTTTCTAAATGATACAAAGTTTTATAATATGTAGCCAGCTGCTGCTTCACGGGTTTGTTATCAACGACTAGATAAACGGCACGACTAGGCGCTGTGAATGGTGGAATGTGCATTAAACGAGTTTATCGACGTCGATAACCACTCGATAACAGACTCGTAAAGCTGCCACAGGAAAACACGAAGTCTCAACATGACTGTTTGATGGTTAGTAGTATGAGTGTTGAAGTGTGTCCTGCTTTGGTCCGCAGGATTCCCAGGCGGAGTCGGAGCCCGAGCTGCCGCCGGCGGAGCCCGCGCCACGCCCCGACGCCCGCCAAGATGACGGGAAACATTCACGTGAGTTGTGTTGCATGCACTATAAAGGATCAGATTTGAAATAAGCTAAGATGATAAGCTTTTCGAGGTCACCCGATGTCTCGGGGGAGTCTGTGAAAAGTAGCGAGTCTCCCGACATTGTGCCTTTAAGAGCATAGTTAAATGTTAATTTTGCTCACGCAAATTATACTGTATTTTGAGGCTTGACCATGATGTTATCAAGTTACCACTTAGCTATACTGCACAATTTTTCCCACCCTCAGGTCAATTTCTTTCCATAATTTTCATTTTATCATTATAATTAGTTATTATAAAAATATATTAATATTAACCGGTATTCTATACCCAGGTGGTCGCAGCGCGAGTCGCGAGCGGTCGTCGGACAAGCGGCGCGACGACCGCGACCGTCGCCGCGACGACCGCGGGCGCCGCGAACGCCCGGACCGACCAGACAAGCCGGAGCGCTACAACAGGTTAACAACCTTTTATTATAAAATTCGATTGCAGGCCATGGCAACAACAGTAGAGGCAGATATTTAATTTTATATTTAAAGACAGATCTATCTATCTATTGAACAAATATATCTGCCTCGGTTGGGAATTGGACCTAGGACTGGCACAGCAATAAGTATCTAACCACTGTGTGACCATAGTCGCAACAAAGTCGCAGTATCATAATCTACAACAGGCAAAATATGTTCAGCCATACTGTAACTTCTACCGCCTGAGCCTCCTGTTTTCACAGAAGTCGCTTGACAAGACTCTTACTGCAATTAACATACTTATTATCTTAGGACTTGATGTACTTATAGAACAAGATATACCTAGTAAATGAAGTTACCATTGTATCTGTATGTGCAGAGAGCGTGATCGTGACCAGCGGCGGCACGACGGCGGCTCGCGGCGCGGCCTGCTCGGCGACCGGCCCGACGACAGGGCTGATAAGGTAATTACTCTTATTATACCATAGCAACATGGGTTTTGAACGATCGACGCAACGGAAAATTTCCGTTCATCAGGATGAGGAGAGATGAAAAAGGTGCAGTGCCGCGAAAGGAGCCTTTCCAGTGACGTATTTTACTTGTACGTTCGCGGCCTGGGCAGTCAGTGACTTACAGCTTATTTTGACTGGCTGATCCTAACAATGATAAACCCTAGTTCAGCCCTTGTATTATCACCGAAATGCTAAGATAGAGAAGAAATTACCATATCGACATTATACAGAACAGTGTGCTATTTACTTAATTATCTCCTATTTGTTTATCAGATCCCGGCCGCAGCGGAGGCGCGAGGCAGCGAGCCCGCCTCCCGCTCGCACGACGCACGGGATGCAGTGTCTCCGAGGTAATTACTGAAAAAACCCGTTTATAAAAAAAGTGTAACTTTTTTCAACCTGCATTAGTAACGTGTTTTTTTTGTTATTGTCAGGTTCGTAGACCGCGACCGCCGTGACAGAGACCGCGAGCGAGACAGAGACCGGCACGGACGACGATCCGAGGAGAAGAGGTAGTTGTTTATAACTTTATTTACATTTAAATCCACAAAATTACTAGATAAAAGGTAATAAATAACAATTAATGCAATGTAGGCACTTCAGCACTAATTTAACCCTGTTATTGCGGTCTCAATGTGCTTTGGGCTAGAGCAAGAAGCGAGGTACCTAACTATCTGTGTAACAAACCAGACAGAAAGTTACGTCTACTAACAGCAGAACCGATCGACTGTCTGATGTTAACACCCCATAGACACAGCCCATGATCATCCACTGTAGGACAATATTACGCCTTCTCTGCGGGGTTATAGCAATTTTATTGGTTTTTTGGAGATATAACAGTTGAACAACATTGTGAATTTGTTCCAGGGGTGGTCGCGAGCGCTACTCCGAGCGTCGTTCGCGCTCGCGCTCTCGAGAGTCTCGCGAGCGCCGCGCCGCCTTCCCGCCGCCCGAGCCGCCCGTCGCCGCTCACAGGTAACTCAAATACCTACATCAGATATTGCAAGCAAACAACTTCCCCTAGCACCCTGGGTGTATAGCGACTGATGCCAAACTGATAATGATAAGCCAGTCCTTTCATGACAGTGCCAAATTAGAATTAAGCTAATGTCTAGATCTTGTCTTGTGTTTATCACCAGCACCACCACAATATTGAAGAATCAGCATCGCCCATTAAATATCCATTTCCAAGGCCTTCCTTATAAACAATATTATTATTTTAATCGTGCTTGTCGAGCTACAATCAATATAGCAATTTCAACCAAGTGATAAGCAATCCGCTAGCAAATATAATAGGCGTAGTTTTAATTGCGTTTTCTTGATAACGCTATCCCGTAGAAATTAAACAGTAAGTTGTGTTAGTAAATATTCGAAATTGAATGAAATTAAATGAAATTGAATTTGTAATAAATACCATGTATTGTTTCAGCTCCGGAGAACGGAGGATATCCCCCGCCACCACCGACTACCGGCCCTCCTCGTACAAAGTCAACAGGAAACTCGAAGTTATGGAGAAAATGGGTATTTTATTTTACTGTTCAAAATCACTAAAAATCCATGACCACTAATTATCTGGGATATTGCTATTAGGTTCAAGACTTATAGCCGGGTGTAATTTCAAAAATATGCTTCTACGCTCGGAAAGATTTGGGAACTACATCCCTATCAGAATATTGCTTCTATTTAATCTGTTTTATTATTTACTTTATGTATTAGTATTACAAAGGTATCAAATACCCCACTGTTGGGTATAGGCCTTCTTTTTGTTTCAAAAACTTACTGCAAAAATATCCAACATTATCATTATTACCCCTTCCCCTCCAGGTCTTCAAATCAAGACGCCGGACGGCTCGATGGCGACGGCGCAGCAGCTGCGGCGGGCCGCCTGCGACGCGCCGCCCGCCGCCGCCGGCGCGCCCCAGCCCTCCTTCTTCAACGCGCCCAGCATGCACGCGAATAAGGCCTTAGATCAGGTGTGTGTTGTGCAGGCTAATCATCATGGTGTATTCAAAGTTCCTGATAAAATGTATCTTCCTATGCAAGTTGTTCGAGAACCGTTGAATATAGCGTTACTGAAAAGTCCATAGTCGATTGTTCGACCCCAAAAATATGTATCGATGTCTCAACTACTGTCAACAATATCAATACTATTGTGTTTTTTCTACTTTCTATAGGTCGTCGATAGACAATAGCGGCCGCACTAGTTGAGTTCCTGGTCCACTGGTACTTTAGGACAAAAGTCACATATTTGAGTAGAAGTCTTAGTAAAATATATTCTCGGCCATCCTCACCCAGCCATCCGGTAGGCTTTGCTACCGACACTGTTAGCCTATTCTAAATGTTTCCACCACTTCCCAGGTACAAAAGCGCAAGTTACTCTGGTCGGGCAAGAACAAGTCGCCTGCAGAAGAAGCGGCCAAGTGGAGCGGCGCGCGGTTCGCGCAGGACAACGACGGCAAACAGGTCTCCAAGTTCATGCGACTCATGGGCATCAAGGAACCAGGTGTGTACAGAATTGATGAACTAATAATATTCCGCCCTGTGTTTACAACTAGCTTATGCGCCCCTCGCATTGCCTGTAAGGCTCCGCGCCAATTGGGCCACCGCCACTTATATGTACTTATTTTATGTGGCTGCCACCGGCCACAAGTATCTATATAAAATACATGAAAAAGTGTGTATGGCGGTGAATGTGTCCGTGGCCCAATTTGCGCCGAGCCTTAGGTTTATCGTGGGACTTCCGGCATAAAAATAGTGTACTCAGGCACTACAGTGCTCGGTAAATGGAGGAAAATGTAGAGTGATAATTTCGGAAATCAAATCTTTCCCTCTAGTCTAGATTTTTTATAAATATAATATTAATAACTCTTATTCCTTCCATTCCTCAGCGGCCGTCAAACCCGAGGCTCCGGAAAAGGCAGTGGACCCCATCAAGAAGCAGGAGGAGCTGTTCCAGGCGATGCAACAGCAGTACGAGGTGGCGCGCGCCGCGACCCACACCATGCGCGGCGTGGGCCTCGGCTTCCAGCGGGGGCAGTTCTAGAATGTTCCTCTTGTGTAGTTATATGTGGATATTTTACGTAAAACAAAAGAATGAAGCAGTCAGGAGCACACCATGCGCGGGGTCAGCCTCGGCTTCCAGCGGGGGAGGATCTCCTACTGTGAAGGTGTTGTGGATATTTCACGTACAAACCAGCGCCACTAGCGGTTCCTAGGGTAAACGAATGATTGAAGATTTATACGCAGATGATAGATGGAACCGCTAAATGATCGTGGCCGAGGCTGACTGATTAATCAATATAGGGGGACTTGGTGACCTATATCCCCTATATGTAGATTATCAGAGGGCATCCACTGTGGAGTGGACTTTCGAGGCGTCAACCTGTAAAAATTGTGTTGCCGGCGTGAAATAATCTACACTGGCTTAGCTGTGGAGTTATACCCAAGCACGCCCGTTATACCCAAGAGATAGAGCGATGACCCAATGCTGGGATGTTTTGCTTTATGACCTGTTTATGATCTGCTGCTTAACCCGATATGGTGAGGAACTTTTGAGAGAATTGCTAGATCTACAGGTTATGTGATCTTTTTGCAGAGATTTACTTATTAGTTGTTGCAAGACCTTACAAAATAAATTGTAACCCCTGTAAAATTGTAGTTATCATCACAGTTTGATACTTGTGAACCAAAAACCTAGCTTTAGGATAAGATACGCAATAGAACCGATGCAAGAGCCATTATTGTCACCGCGAATATATGCAAATGGCACAATATCAGACGGGAATTAATATTTACACGATACCTATGTTTTTATAGTATCACATTATAGTTCTCACCCTATTTCCAAAATGTTGGGTTGGAATTAAAATTTGCAAAATGTGATAAGGTTTGTCAATAAAAATATTGTAAATAGTTATTATAATAATGCTGTGTTTATGTTTGGAGCTAAACTTAAGAACCCTTTAAATATAACCTTTGTTTTTTTATTATTGTGAAATTGGCGATGAAGATAATACACAATTCCTACAATAATTCATGTGTGTATTTTTGGTTTTCTGCTAATAATGTTTTTATTACATTAGAGCACTAAGTAAATTTTGTAGTTATGTAAATATAATGTATTTCTAATAACTAATGATAAATAAGTCCTAAGAGTACTGTAGCTTCCATTCAGTCAATAAAAATACTATTACTCATACAAGTATTTTATTACATCCAAAAAATATCATTTAGGTACTTATAACTAGAAATCACAAAAGAAAATATATAAAAATTAATTCATCAGTGTCCATTTGTTATAGGGGCTTGGTTTTCTTTATCACTTTTGTCTTTACTGTTAAAAGCTGTAGTATCAAACTGGTACTGCTCCAACGCCATTTTTAATGCATGAAGAAACTCTGTCAAGTTGGGTTTGTCATGTGAATACAGAGCTCGGGCCAGGAAGGGCAGGCGGCGCAGGGAGCGGGCACTGAACTCTGAGTTAGCAGCCTCCTTCGCTATCTCCATGAGCAGGTAGCTGGGGCTCGCCGCATCACTCTCCGGGAAGTTGCTGTCTTTTAGAACCTTCATATCAAACAATCTTTCATGTGGGTACACTATATTTCTTGTCATTAATTCCTCACAGCATCCTCTTAGGATCTCAAAGGCTGCATACTGAGATGGAGGGCCGACATATCTCTTTATATCAGCCCGATCTACAAATGCAACATCAATGGCTTCTGTCACATTGGATGTTGTCAAAACCAAAACATTTGGATGCCTCCGGATCCGATCCAACTGAGTAAGTATAGCATTCACTACTCGTAAGGAATCTGATGGCTCAAGCCCTGAAAGAGCAGCTTTGCGAGCATGAGTCAGGGACTCAACTTCATCTATCAGCACACAAGCCAGAAGCTCCGTATCTTCAACTATCTCAAGGATCTTGTCAAACAGCTTGAAGACTAGTTTACCACTCTCCGAGAACCATTTGGAAAAGAGGCTGTGGCTGTTGATCTCGAGCAGGCGCGCGCGCGGGAAGCGGTCGCGCATGCGGATGGCGAGCTTCTGCGCCAGCGCCTTGCACAGGCTGGTCTTGCCGGTGCCGGGCGGCCCGTGCAGCAGCACCACGCGGTTGCAGCTGATGAGGTTCGTGTCCACGCGCCGGTCCGAGAACTCGAATGCAGTCTCAACAAACCTCAATGTGTCTTCTTTAACTTTAGTATCGTAAATAAGACTCGCCCAAAGGCCGTCGAATTCTTCACACGGTAATGACCACATCTCGGCTGACGGGAGCTCCTCTCCTGATGTTCCGTCGGTTATCGTATCGGTTTCTGGGCCCAGGGCGTCCAACGTGTAGCAATGATACACCAGTTTTGTCTTCGACATCTGCACGGGTGTTTTGTAGTCAACATCGCAGATCGTAACAGAGTTTACATGTTCCTCTATGTCAGGGTAGTTTTCAAAGCCTTTTAACGTAGCACCAGGCGTTAGGGATAAAAAGTTCAGGAGATAGGAATTAACTAAGCCTATGATGTAAGTGTCATTAGCTGTGCTGTGAGGTTTCTTCACAATTTCTACGTGCAGTGAAGGATTCATTGTCAGATTTACCATTGAAGAAAGAAAGAGGTGAACTTGAATTAGAACCTAAATCCACAAATCTATATTCAACTGTTTCAATAAATTAAAATAAAGGAAAACAAAACAACACGATGACCGACGTGCGAAAGTTTTTGAATTTTGAATGTAATTTTTTTCTGAACCGCCAATAATCCTAAACTATCACAGATTAGTCTAGGTTTAGTCAAATGTCAAATATGTTGCTAGCCGTATCGCCGATGCTCTTCGAATAAGGGCGCTAATGAACATATTTTTAATCTGTAACTTTAGCACTTGTTGCCTTGTTGCGGTATTTCCCTGAAAACAGAAACTGAAAAACACTTTGCCATTTTCTCTTTAGATTGTGGGTATTTATCAATTTATTAAAATAACTGGCATTTGATGTTAGCATTTTCATTCATAATATAATGTAAAATGCCCAAAATTCCTAACAACTCTTTGCTGCCTGCAAGTGCTCACAAGTGCGCGAACTAGTGTTCAATAACATTGCGGAAAGTTCTGAAAATCTGTAAAAATGGGGGACGAGGAGACTAGAATATGTTCTAACTGGTGAGTTAAAACTTAAAAGAATTGACTGCATTGTGCCAGCGTCCAACGCGATTTGTGTCGACAGTTACGCTATTTATATTTCTTTGCGAAGAGTTTATTTTTAGATTGATTGAACATGTAGTTTTTCTAACAGCTGTTGTATGAAAGCTCGCACGGATTGTTTACATTTCAATGAAAGTTGCAATGATTTTGTTATCAAAAAAATCATCAGCTGTCCCCATGATACCCAAAACTGATTTTATGTTATAATTTTGAATGATCAGTATTTTCAAAGGAACTTTTATTCTACACAGGAAAAAAGGGGTGGGCGGTTTTGCGTTGTGCAGTGCCACAGTTTCTTACTAAAGGGTGTGTCTATTACCCTCCATTTTACAGGACATATTGTAAACCCAAGCTGAAATGTTTCCCAGTTCCACAAATTTCTTTTGTCATGCATAAACACCTTATATTTTATTAAGTTTTTTTCAGAGATAATTTTTGAAATTTAGGCCCAAAAGGTACATAGATTATTTTAGCCTAGACTCTAGAGCCCTGGTACTCAACCTTTTTTTTTAAAGGGCATCAATAACATATATGTTATGCTGTCGCTGGCTAAAAGCAAAAAAAAATATTATATTTTTTAGTTATTATAAAGCAATGTAAACTATCGAATAAAATATATTAAAAAACATGCATACTTATTCCCTATTATCTCTCATGGCACACGGGCTACTGATAAAGGCCCAGCGGGCTGCATGCGGCTTGCGGGCCGCAGGATGAGTATAGCTGCTCTAGAGCATGTCTTCTTGGTAAAGCCTTTATTTATTAAAAGTGAAACACATGCAGAAGCAATAACTTAAGTTTATATTTTCCTGAAGTATCAACCTCTTTCCTCCACACACAGCAAGCGGGACATCCCGTCAGTGAACTACCTGGTGCACTCGGTGCACTGCGCGAGGAACATCCGCGCCTGCCCCGTGTGCAAGGAGCCCGTGCTGCTCGCCGACCTCGAGGAACACCACAACAACTTCCATCAACTTAGTATGTACTATTTTATTGTGCAATAAAGTCTAGCCCTGTTATTCATAAAAAAGTGATTGAATGGTTAAGCTATTGAACTGTTTTGTCAGGTAAATAGCTAAAGCTTTGGTGTGAATCCCCTGTTTCTCACAGGAAATCATAGCTGCAATAGTTAAATCTAAATAAATAAGAGACCTACCTAAGAGTCTCACTACTTTATTATTGTAACATTGTCTGCAGAGCCATGCAAGAAGTGCGGGGAGAATGTGTGCGGCAGCGACCTGGAGGACCACGTGCGGGACTCGTGCAGCCTCACTATCCAGCCATGCAGGTGACAACCATTGCCATTTAGTCCCTATATCAATAGCCCTATAGCTATACTTAACAAAATATAGCAAAATATGTAGGTCACTGACACGCCTTTGAGGCCTACATTCTTTATACAAATCTTTCTTCTAAAATTTGTGGCTAGACTGTAGATAAATAAACGTCTGATGGCAGCGGCAGGGTCCATATTTTTTTGTCATTTCTCTTTATGGTAACCTCTTACTTCCTCCCTTTGGTAGTCAACACTAGTACTACCTCCCATAACTGATTACATGATACTTTCCTCCCTTTCGCAGGTTCTGCGAGCTGGAGCTACCTCGGCGCGACATCCCAGCGCACGAGGCGTACTGCGGCGCGCGCACGGAGCGGTGCGGCGACTGCGGAGAGTACGTGATGCTGAAGTACCGGCAACTGCACGAGGAGTCCAACCACGGGTTCATACAGCTGGACGACGGTGAGATTGTGGTGCCGTATGTCACTGTGTGTAATATGTTCTGATTTCATACTTCATACTACGGATAACGGTGAGCCAGCTATACGGTATGTGACTGTGTGTAATATGTTCTATGATGCACTCTTTACACAACGGATAACGGTGAGCCAGCTATGCCGTATGTCACTGTGTGTAATTTGTTCTAAATGCCATCTTGATACTTCATACTACGGATAACGGTGAGCCAGCTATACCGTATGTGACTGTGTGTAATACTACTACGCGGAGAGTATGTGATGCTGAAGTACTGGCAGCTGCACGAGGAGTCCAACCACGGGTTCATACAGCTGGATGACGGTGAGCTTGTTGTGCCGTATGTTACTGTGTGTAATAGGTATGTTCTACAATGCCTTCTTAGCTTATGTCTTCTATTTCGTATCCTATGACTCCCCACAGGGCTGAAACATCAGTTTTCCATCCCTGTCGACAGCAGTCAGCTTATATCACTGTTTGTAATATATATGTACAACCATCACTTCGAGCTCCTAGCGGCTATTCGACTCTAATCACACATAACCCGAAGACGCGGTGAGCGATCTATTTCTACGCACTTTATAGATAGAAAAATCAGAATTATAAAATTAAAAACTTTATTTTCAGAACCAGTGACACTGTTTCCAAAACTGGAGTTTCCCAAACTGAACAACTTCGGGCGACCCTCGGCCAGCAACGGTGCGTCTGCCTCGTCCAGCCGGCCAACTCCCGCCAACGGCCAACCAGCCACGTCTCAGGCCAAATACCTCAAACCAGTAGCCAACACCTCTGCCTCCAACTCTTCCGACAGACCTGCCACTCATCGCCCAGCAATAGACCAGAACTCCAAAGCCTGGGATATCCTCACAGAACCACCGCCAGTTAGAACGAAAAATACTAACATCAATAGACTGCAGTCCACGCACAATAGACCACATTCTTCGCAAAATAGACCACATTCTTCACATAATAGACCACATAATTCTCAAAATAGGCCAGAGTCTCATGATAGACCACAGTCTGCTCGTAATAGTCACGAGTCCACTCAAAATAGGCGTGAGTTTAACTATAATCGGCCGGATTCTAGTCACAATATACCTGAGCCTACTCATAATAGACCGGAGTCTACCTATGCTAGACCAGAGTACACTGGGTCTACTAGTCAGGGTGCATCTAGTCTACCGAAGAGGACGAATGATCGGCCGCAAGTGAACACGGCTGTGGCGGCCACTAGTAAAGTTAATAATGAAGGGTGAGCAATTTTTGTTTGTATTTATTATTTGAAAATTAATTTAGTATTATTTCGTAGAGACTCCTGGCTTTTTACAACCATTTATGCTAATAAACAGAGAATTTTGCTAATTTGTAAAACTGGTATTTATCTGAAAAATATTCTCTATGGCAAGTTGTTTAACTCATTTGGGCTTACAATCTTACAATAGAAATTTTGCAACACCCTGTATACAGGGTGTTGCAAAATTGGTATACTTAGCCGAAACCTACGTGTGCAGCATGTTATAATAATAATAATAAATCATTTATTTCAGACCAAAATACATAGTCCATAGCGTGTTAGTAACAATTTATCTTATTCTATGTAGTGTTAGTAAAACAAATAAATAATAATTATACGTGCTTAACTTAATACCAATCCTATGCATAACTGGTGTGACGTAACACCCAATGACGCAGCATTGGGGAGTCCCACCGGTCTGCGAACACACTCAGGATAGTGTTGGTGGTGCCGCGGAGGCGAGACATCATCGAGGCGCACCGTTTCCTCATAATCGCGTGAAAATCATCCGTTATATCTAAGCCCGAAACTGAAATCAGAATTTGGAAATTCGGGAAAAAAATTTTTTTTCGAAGTCACGTGACCAACAAAGTTTCTATGGAAAATATTTTTTTTTTTTCGCGAATTTTCAAATTCTGATTTTAGTTTCGGGCTTAGATATAACATGCTGCACATGTAGGTTTCGGCTTAGTATACCCTTTTTGCAACACCCTGTATAATATGATGTGCTTCTCAGAACATCAAGTCGTGGTACTAAGAAGCGCACCGCGCCGCGCCCCCCGCCCTCAGAGCCGCCTGTACCCGCCCCTAGGGATCCACATAATGAGTGAGTATATATTATTTTAGAAGACAGTTTGACTATGACTGTCTTAAGCAGGGTTTACAAGATTAGGGTATAAGACATGAGCGGGCCTGATCCACTCGTAAATGATCCGATTTCACTGATTGTTTCGAAGTTAACACGTGAACCCTACAAAATTTCTTCGCATTTCGCAATAAACTGTACTGTATTCTGTATTGTTGTAAATACCTTAGCTTTTTAACATTTTACCTACAACACCTATGTACAAGCTATTTTATGTCCCATATAATAACAACACCACCCGCCCCGCAGCACCAGCCAAGACCTAGTGTGGGGCCCGACGGCTGACTTCATGGCGGGCCTGCACGGGGCCCCGCGCGGCGCCCGCGGCGGCGGTGGCGGTGGTGGCAGCGGGGCCGGGGGGGGTGAAGGGGGAGGGGACGGGCGGTTTGGGAACCTGGAGCCCATGACGCACGACGAGTTCATGAATAGGTTCCAGGTTAGTGCGGCTTCTCTATTTCTACTAAGTACCGACTATGTATTGCTGCAGTCAGTAAGGAACCGCCTATAATTTTGACAGTCATCAACTACATGTAACAAGGAGTTGCTGGCTTAACGTCGGGCCGCCGCTACGCCGCTCCGAGCCTACGCTTTCAACCTACTTGCGTTACGCCGCTCCTCGCTTATGAAGTACTTTCGTTATGCCGCGCGTAACATTTTCAAGTTAAGGGGATGCCCTCCTATAAACATTTAATTTTTTTACTAATATTAGTTACATAGATAGATAGAATACTCTTCGTTTGTACACACACATATGAAACATAACTTAACATTTGTACAAAACTGGCAGTCTTATCGCTTAAAGCGATTTTTCAAGAAAACCATAGGGATGAAAGATATTTATGATCAAAGAAGTGTACTATAGATTGGCAAGTTGCTTGGCGACCCTCCTTGCGGGGTGAAAGACGCGGAGGGGACGAGGTACCCAAGACGACAGCGGGTAGCGGGAGGGTAGCGGGGAAGGGCAACGCGTGCACTGCATGTCATTGTTACGGCAGTCTCGGCCCCGCAGCCGAGGCGGCCACATGTCTTATATAGTCTGTCATAATTTAAGTGCGACCCACATGAGATCATTGATCCTGAGACCATTAGTCTTAGGATGAGTGTTGAGGCCTTTTTAATATTATTATTAGGTATCTATAATTCGTCAACAAAATAACGTTAATAACAACAAATCGTATAATGTCTCAATATAGGGGCTTCTTGTAGAACAGCGTACCGGATCAGTCATGCTACGCGGCTAAAGGTTGGTACTGCGCAGTCAGATACGAAAAAGTAAACAACAAAGACGAAGAGTCCATATGACAATGCGTCAGTTGTCAGTTCTTGTAACTAGGAAAGCAACCAAAATTTATGTGATTTAATGAAAGTAATTAATGAGCAAAACACAGAGAAAAATTACAAAATTGATGAAATTTTGAAAGAAAATGGTCATATCGTGCTTCCACCACCCGGAATTAAATCCTATTGAACTTGTGTGGCGGTACGTGAAAGGCGAGCTCGCAAGAACGTCGATTGACTCTAACTTAGATAAAGAGATAAAAGACTTAGAGTTGCTTTTCTCTAATTATTCGCCTAAAAAGTGGAGAAATTGTGACGACCATGTCATAAAAAATTAAGACGAATATTATAAATCTGATAGAGTATTTGACGATGTATTGGACAGGTATGTTATTGTTTATTTATAATTTATTGTAAATTAAACATAAATTGGTTTTTGTCTTAGATTTATAATTGAAGTTAATGAAAACGATGATGAAGATGAGGATGACGACGACGATGAACAAGTTCAAACAGAGAGTGAACATGAAAGTGACATGGAAATTGATTTATAAAATAAAACACTTTTACATAAATAAATTCAAATTGGTAGATATTCTGAAGGTAAACATCCAAATTTTAATGCTGTCAAACTATAAATTTTAAGCTAAATATGACATTTACGGGAACACGCATAGAATAAAATTTTACTTACGTCAGAAATAGTTACAAGCTATCGCGAGATTAATCCGGGCACACTTTTCTACGTGTGTAGCATGTCGTGCTACCTCGCCCCCGCCACTTCTTTCACCCCGCAAGGAGGGTCGCCAAGTAACTTGCCGCATTATAAATAATCAATAAATAAATGATGCAGGTATACAGTATACATGACATAATAATATATACTGATATGATTTAGTATATCTACAATTTTGAAATGTACTTCAATATTGTAACTTTTTCATTACTTGTATGTATTTAAAAAAATCACGTATATACTATGCATATAATGCACAAGTTCATAGATATTTACAGGTAGATTTAAATTTCCAATTGTCTATCAGTATTTTTCACAAAAATATACCTCTGCTCTCTTACAAAAATATACCTAAAACAACTCCCCAAAACACCTTACACTTTTTTTTTATATATAAAGATTTTTCCCAAAATAGTTGTCTATGAAAAAATGCAGTAGATAGAGCAATACAACATAGGTATATGAAATGTACTTACAGTGCCACAAACTTATCTGTTCCGGTTAGAGTTCACGTAAATTTCTAATATTTCTTAATTCTCTAGGATGTTAAGTTCTACCGTAATGGTAATTACCCTTGTGGTTTAAATAAATCCATCTAATCTATATCAATATATAATTTATTAGTGAGTAACGAGATATGGAATAATTTAATTTGTTCTCACCGGAACAGATAAGTTTGTCGCACTATACATATATCTATACCTAACCTATATACTATATAAATCATATTATACTATATGTATGTATCTAATACAATAGATATATTAAACATAATGTATAATACTACGTATATAATATAATACAATATTTACCTACTAATACATAGTAAGTTAAAGTCAAAACATACAGTTTAAACCTTTAATACAATGTTAGGAATTAAATATTTCGACATAGCATGCCCTTAAGTGAATAAAATTGCGGAGCGGCGTAGTGAAAGTCCTCTGTAGGCGGGAGCGGCGTGCCGAAAGTAGCTTGTAGGCGTGGAGCGGCGTAGCGACGGCCCGACGTTAAGCCACTAAGCCGTAACAAGGATGGAAAAATTTACGTTTTTTCTTTCCCAGACAACTTTTTCTAAAAAACAGATTGCGTTTGCTTTATCTATAGATAGTATCTATAAATAAGTTATTTTGCGCTTAATTTCCAAAATGAATATTATATGCAAAAAAATTACGGCCGGAAGGTTGGCCCATCCTCCGCCACAATAATAACTATTAAACAACCTCATATTCCAGCGTCTCCAATTCGAGAGCGACTCCCGCCCCCGAGGCAGCCGCACGTCGCACGACCGCATCAACGAGATCAAGAGCTCCCTTCAGGTGCTGAGACGAGGGCTGGGCGAGGTCACCGCGCCATACAACCAGCAGGGACAGCCTAGACGACCGTGCTGCAATAGGTAATGTATAGTAGAGCGGAGTGTACACTATACAGAGTGTACAGTACAGTCGAGTCGGATTTACTGTTAAATAGATCCAAGTGTACAATACAGTAGAGTAGAGGGTAAAGTATTAATGAGATCAAGAGTAGAGCTTAGACTACAGTAGAGTGTACAGTATTGTAGAAAATAGAGCCCAGAAATTTGATGATGATGAGATCGAATCTGTGCTCATGAGGTATTTTCATCATCATAAGCCAACAAAATCGTACATTGCTGGATGGCCATAGCACTCCATTTTCCTCATCCAACCACCACCTGTCTAAGGCCAACTACAAGATACTCGTGACTTCTCCAAACTTATCCATTCTACCGTTTCCAGCGGTCGCAACTGCCGCTGCAACGCGCCGAGGCAGCCCGGGCTGGACAACGCGGTGGACGACCAGTTGGGCAACTTGTCGGGCGACATGTTGGGCAACTTGTCCGGCTTCGACTTGGAGGGGGAGGTGGAGTTGCCCTGCGAGTTCTGCGGCGAGTTGATCCATCATGAGCAGCTGGTGTTGCATCAGGTGAGTTTGACTTTGTCTTTAACTCCTTAAGGACTGTTTAGACTTACGCGATGTATTATTATGGCTGTTGCGTGCTGTAGCGATCTATCCCTAATACATGGTGACTCAAATGGAAACTTTGCATATGTCCCTTTCACACTTAACTAAGGTCCTTCTTCCGAAGTTTGGACCAATTGTAAACATGCTGATGGCTAATGCTGGTTTCGTGCGGTTTATTTGTTTTTTTATAAATACATAGATATAAGTTATTTGTTATCTCAACAGATAGAAAATATATATCATATCGGAAAAAGTGCGGTCTTTGACATCACCACCCTTATATTTTCTGAATCATCATCATCAGACCGCAATCGTCCACTGCTGGACCTTCGGGATAGGCCTCTACACTACTAACAACTATTGTAATTCTCTAGACGGGATGTCGTCCGGACCTGGTGGGCCAGCACGGCGCGGCGGCGGCGGGTGCGGAGCCGCTCATCCCCTGCGAGTTCTGTGCTGAACCCCAGCCGCTCTACCTCATTACTGAGCACCAGGTGGGTACCCTACTTCAGTTGGTATATGAGGGTCTAGTACAGTTTGTTAGATTGTCGGAAACTATAAAAGTTTACGTTTTCTCGCATACAAAGTGGCGGCTCTAGCGGAAACTATCATGCAACTTTTGACAGATAATGTATGCAGACTTTGAAACAGACAGAGGGATCGCCATATAGGTAGCCGATGCCTGCAAAATAACGCCCGCAGATAAACAAATAATTAGTCATTACTCTTTTAGTAGAAAACTCTCAAGATACGGCCGCCATTTTCAAATTGCTTCTTTATCTACGCGCCTGATACTTACGTACACACATAATTACATTAATATTTGGATAAAAACTTATTAACGTTATTAATTGTTTGTTTCAGGAGCGCTGCCAGCGGGAGAACAGTCCGCTCTATGCCGACTAACTTAAGGTTAATTTTCCAATGTTTATAACTCATGCATGCATTGTTGTTTACAGTTCTATATTTGCGTCTCTGAATGTGTAGTTTAAGAGTAAAAAAGATAAGGTAACAGGAAAATAGTTAGAAAACTTTAATTAGCCAATCAGAAGGCTCGAACTTCTTCGTCCACGTTCGTTACTAAAATATTAACGTGAACTTTTAGTATTTAATAAAATTCTGCAATTATTGGTGATTGACTAAAGGTCCCAGAACCGAAAATTAAATAAAACGCGTTTTACAAGATGGGAATTGGTGAAAACATCGAGGAATGGAATGTAATCTGATTGTAAAGTGTTATTATTAAATAGGTAGTAATTATTTATGTATGTAACTATTTATTGATCATCATAACTTGAAGCCATGGATTAATCCTCGTTGTTAAGGTTTAATTAATTTGATTCGAAATATATTATTGTAAAATACTATAGCTAAATGAATTGTCTAGTTGTAAAATATTATGAAAGCGGAGTATTTGAACAGGGTTGGAATATCCAGGGTGGGGTGAGAGGGTAGATAGAAAGGAAATATTTTATAAGAACTATACGATGCCAAATATATTTAAATTTAATATTCGGGTTGACCATTTGAACCCTTGTCTAGTCTAAGATTCCTAATCATAAGTGATATAATACTCATAATATACTTACCTCAAAGCACATTTATTCATTGGAATTAAGCATTTCTATTGTATGATATTACCCTCATATTGGTCCTAAAACTGCATTTCGGAATGATGGAACTTTTCCTTCTAGATTAAATAAAAGCTTTGACATGACAGCTAGTGGTATACTGCGATTCACATACAGTTATTCAAATGATTGCAAAGCGATTGTGAATTCTAATAGTTTGACTGTAGTAGCCCCATTTTATACCGCCATTCATAAAATGAGTTGTAGTTGTTTCCATCCAGTTTTTCACAGCTGATCGAGCAGTGAAGACCGACTTAAATTTGTATGGCGCGGGGCTAGGTAGCGTCTCCCCCGCGCCATACAAATTCGCGTTTACTCGCCACTACTCGAACGTGGTAAAAACTCGCACTCCTCATGCTGGCCACTCCAATACGGAGATATCCACAACTCGGGTGTATCTCTTAGTTGTGTCCACTGAAGCTTAGCGAAGTTGAGGTGTGTGGATAACGAAATTCTATTGGATGTTTGAAAAACGTATTCGCTTGTCTCTTCTCCCCATTGGGGAACTATTGCGAACTTGCTGCTAATGTTAAGTTATGGCTTTTAAGTATTATGAAGTTAGGGCTTTTGCTTACGTAAAAAATTGCTGAATTTGAGCAAATTTTATACGAGATATACGTGTCCAGCTAAAAAACAGTATAACTTTGTGCGAATTCTGTAAAAACCCAATGACTAGTCTTTATAATTATAAGATTGTTAATTAAGTGTGATAAGTAGTTAGACAAAAGTATTTATTTATTCTCGTTGCCATATTATACTAATTATTATTGAATGAAACATGCGTGTATCGTTGCGCATAGTTGGAGTCGCCATTATACTTTGTAAAATATAGCATGCCCCCTATGACTATTGATTGACAGATCCTTATGTCTGGTAAATATTTATAGGTCCCTTTGCTTTGAAAATCACAAATAATATGCATGGTTTGACAACTGTCAAGTCATATTTAACAAATATTGCGTTTGCGATCAAAGAATTTGTCATTCAGTTTATAGGGGTTGGCGTATTTCGAGAAACTAGCTAGGGGGTCACTATAGGTTGCAAAAAAACGAACGAACTATATTGACTCCCTTGTGGTTGTAGCTATTTACAGTGCAGTGGTGGAGAGGCACCTTTCGCCCACCCCACTTAGCTTACTATTCTTTAAGGGCCCGTACAGGGTGACGTGCCGCGCCAATTTTGGGTTTTCAATGCTCTTCACACAGCACACGCAGTGACACGCACACATGTAAGTTTGCACAGTGGGTCGATAAACTTTTACTCGCCAACTTTATTGACAATTATGTTCAAGTACATTTTGGGTGATTTTAGGATAAGTAAGTATAATTCTTACTTACACTGGTAGGCACCAGGAAAGAGTAGAAATTAATAGGGGTGCCACTTTACTCTATACTCGGAACCCGATTAGCTTTCTCAAACAAATGTGGTATTTACTTGAAGAAAGGTAACTAAAAGTATTAAAGTGTAGATAATAAGTTTCGGGCATCCTCCAGCCAACTGAACCCCGACGACAAAGCAAAGTAAATACATAGTGTCGCAAAAGGGCTATACTAAGCCAAAAGGGGATGACTCAAGGGGTCATTCTGAACAACTTTTGTTCTACGAGATTTGCAAATTCGCGAAAAAAAATATTCGTTTTCCATGGTAAAAAGTCACATGTCCAACAAAGTTTCTATGAAAAAGGTTTTTTTTGTTAATTTCCAAAACTCGTAGAGCAAAAGTTCAGAATGACCCCCTGTCTTACTCCTTTTTACCCGACTGCCGAAGGAGGAGGGTAATGTTTTTTGATTGTATGTATGTATATATGTATGTTTGTCTGTTTCTTTGTTCCCTCCTGTAGCCTAAACGGCTTGATAGATTTTGATGTATGAGGTATTGTTAGAAGCGTATTGATGGCGCGATGGCTATAGGCTATGTGACGTTCCATTAAAATGAACATAGCGCCCTCTTGAGGACATAACGTGACGATTGAAAAAATAATAATTCAACTTTGCCGTGTAAGGTATCAAATGAAAGGACTTGATTTTCACATTACAAAAATATGCATATTGAAGGTATTTAAATAACAACACCAAAATTATTGAAATAAAAAATGATCATGAACTACCTACCGACGTAAAATTTCATAAAATAAAAACAACTAAAAAGTTACAAATAAAAAAATATAATTATAAAAAACTAAAAACCTGACTGTACGCTAAAAACATGAAAACGAGTCCCAATGTTAATGGAAAGTATCGCAGGCAGGGACCAACTTGACCGCCACTCAAGGCCGTTTTCTAAGTAACATTCAGCTAAATGGTGAACCCTCTGCTGGTATAATTTGTTTATATACCGCTTTTTCAATACCTGTAAGTACATTTTTTGGCAGCATAATATTTTTACTTAATTTTAGGGTTTCGAACGTCAAAAGAAAAAAAGCAACCGTTATAGGATCTCTTTGTTGTCCGTCTGTCTGACTGACTGTCTGTCACCGCCCTTTTTCTCAGAAACGGGTAAAGATATCAAGCTTATATTTCGCATAGATGGGGAGTACCCCAAAAAAATATTATGGTACTCCCTGTCCCACACAAGTAAATTGGGGCTTATATTTTTTCCAGTTATTTTGATAAGTATCCTTTTTTTTTCTTTGTTGTTTGGTATAAGTATGTGTTTCTTTTCTTTAAATCTGTATTTTTTTTGTTGTTGCTCTCTATGTGTCGAAAAAATGTATCTTTATCTTCAAATCACGCCATCTATCGTTTGTTTTTTTTGTGGCTACTGTCTATAGAAGAAATTCCGTCATTGACAATTTTACGTTACGAATTTATTTTTATTTATTTTATTTTTACATTTTCGTGGAGAATCAACAGCATTTTGTTAATAAATAATTATTACTTATGAACACATAACAACTTGATGCCATTAACAGAATGAACTTAGTAAACCCAGTAAACCTAACACATCCAGAGGAAAAACAAAATCTCTTTCTCTCTCTCTGAAAAACATACTTAATAGCCCAAACTCGATGCTTTTAGCTATTAACATCTTTGAAATAAAATTGAGCCACCACCGTGTTACTGCCCTCATCAGATCCTCACGAGACCATACCTCAACCAGCACCAAGAGACTGTATTTTTGATCCCTAACCTAATGTTCGTGCGTATTGTCATCACTTAGATCCATTCGCTATATTCCTGCTCCTCATCAGACCTTTACGAGACTGTAATATCACGAGAATATTGCACACTATCTAATTTAATTTAATGTATTGAATATACTGGAAGAATTATGCTTCCTCAATTTCAAATCAAATTATGTTGGTGTCATAAAAGTTGAAAAAGTGCAATGACAACCAATGTGCAGTGATTTTGTATCTGTACACGATAAGATCGCGAGCTGTCAGTGCTGCCTAAACCGACGTGACCCTTCTTTGGAGGCCAGCGGCCAACTGAGTCAAACGTCACTTGTGTTTATGATTTTATAACACAGAAAGCCGCCATAGATATTTGTATGAAGATTTGAGGGAAAAAAATTGCTCAAGTTTGGGATTAATTTACACAAAAAAAGTGTGTGTTTATTAAAAAACAAGGTATTTAGCGCCTAGTCCAAGCCTTTAACTTTATAATATGATAAAAATCATATGAAAATTCTTTATAATTACGACACAGTTGTTACAATACGGGAGTGTGATTGACTGGTTTTTCTTGATATTCTGAAATTAATTTACAGTTATCCATAATCATTTACTTAAATTCGAATGATTCAGCACCTAGCTAGACTCTTCAACTACCTGTGTGATTTTTTTCAAGGCTGTAGAGCATCATTTACTACATAATTCTATGACAATGCCAACCCTCGATTCCCTATTGCAGACCCTTAAGTACATAAATAATACATAAGATTATATACGGTACTTACCTTCCATTGATGTTCTGGGAGAAAGACTAATTATATTATACATAAACATATACATATTAGAAATTATTTATTAGGTACTATTATGATTAAGTACGATTTATTAAGATCTTGGCGTCTTAGAAACAGGTTGAGCCTAACATTTATTTTACATAACACAGAGTTCATCAACATTACAACATGTTGTTGAACTTGTGTCACTGAACTTGGCCTAAAATATATTATTTAATACATAATTAATTCCTGTTGATTTCTGATTAAAAAAACTAGTTTAACTCGTTTTGAGGTTTCTTAACCTGAGGTAAGAAATCTATTTTATTTATCTATTATTCTATGAATTTTAAAATTGACATAAATTATTATAGGGTAATAAAATATTGTATTTACTTGTATATGTACTAAATTTATAAGGTTAATTTAATTGATTGTTCTCAACATTTTAACAATTAAAGTGACTGTTTGTTCGTACTAGTTTATAGAAATGTCTCGATTAAATATATTGTGATAAATGTTACGAGGAAAATGCCAAATAAAAATTGAATGTTATTTTGTACAAAATCTTTTTATTTTATGCTGTTTCTTAGCTTACATCCCTATTGCTAGTTTTTACTTACGTATTTTTTAAGTCTTAAGTATTTTTTTCTATAGTGAAACTAGGAACGATTCTTAAATTAATCAGCTACGCCATTTTGGATACATAGTGTGTCTATCAATGAAACTGAAATGCGACGTAAACGCCGTATCCAATCCATCACACATTACATTCACACAGAACATTCACATCAAATTCATACCATCACATATCGCGTTCAGAAGCAGCACATGAACTGCTCCTCGGGGCAGCGCGGCACCGTGATCTGCAGCTTGGGACAGTTGCTGATCTTCTCACAGCGACAGTTGGACCGGAACTTCCTCCGATTGCTTCTAAACCCTAGTTCGACAAGGTTCCTTAGCGCACCGGTCTGTTCACTCGCCTTCTCAAAGTAACTCAATTTTGAATAGAATTTTGGCGGTGGCGCTTTCGTCGTTTTGTAAATGTAGTCCGGTATTGTTGTCTTTACGTCTTCGTAGATGTCAGTCTCGGTCACATCTTCAGGGTATGGAGTGGTCTCTTCAGTCTCATCAGGAATCTCCCGGATGGTCTTGTCGCTGTTGCCCGGGATGGTAAGCGGGAGGTTCTCAATCCTGGAGTCTGATTGGTCGGCCTGGTCTTGCGAGATCTGGTCCTGAGGCGCTGATTGGCTCACGGAGACGGAGACAATGATGAGGAGTAGTGTTCTGTGAAAGGAATGTTTTGGTTAGTGTAAGTTGCTTTAGTGTTGGTTCTGCTATCGTTTATTAGTTTTACCTAATTCAACACAAACCTAGCTAGCACACGGACATAGAATGATGGTTTTCTCTACTGTATCATTAAGTATTTGATATAATGTTTTGACAAAATTATACGTCGAATACCTAAGTATAACTATATGTATCATAATTGTAATGTTACACTGGATTCGGAATTTTGTTATTCTATGTCGGATTTTACGGTTTATTTGATAAACTATGACATCAAAAAGCAACGCAGGCCATCATACACCATAGCGAGGAACTATACTATATCGTACACTGTACCAATAGCTAACCTACCCACGTAACACCAAGTTAACACCTTACAACTTACAACACACCGTCAATATTTGCCCCGAGTCGGCCGTGGCCCGCGAACCTGATTCTATTGTTTACTTTACTGGAAAACTGTAAATCCATGTCAAATGGAAATGCATTGCGAAAATTGCTGGAAAAATGCACCTCTGAGGCTCTCTGCTGAACAAGTTTTCTAATGACGATAATTTCAGATTTAGCTAAGCTAGTATAGAAGGTATGTGTATGAACACTATGAACACATTGACTATTATTAATTTACCATCTTACCTCTCGGAGGTAGCTTGTTACACTCTGTATATAACTACATTATACATAGGTACATTCTAGTATAGGTACGGTACTTATACCATATACCTACAATTGAGAGGTCAACTTTTGCCTTTTTCAACGAAGAATAAATCTCAGATCTTAATCAACCAACTTTACAATGTTGTCCATAAACTAACTCGACAACTTTAATTATAAAGGAAACATTTTGTTCAGCGCTAAAATATGTAATTACGAATACAAGAAACCATCGCTCAAAACGAATTTATGCCATTGTGATCACGCACCGTGGCCGCGCCGCCGCCCCGCGTACTGTCGCGATGTCTTGATATCCTTACTAATATTATAAATGCGAAAGTAACTGTGTCTGTCTGTCTGGCTGTCTGTCTGTCTGTTACTCTTTCACGCCAAAACTACTGAACGGATTTGAATGAAATTTGGTACAGATATGGTCTAGACCTTGTGAAAAAACATAGGCTACTTTTTATCGCGGAATTCCCACTTGAAAACTTTTTAAGGCGAAGCGAAGCTCGCGGGAACAGCTAGTAATTTATATATACTTATATTATGCTCATTCAGAATATAATATTAACTAGGTATAATACCTACACTCACGACTTATCACGAGCAATCAAAAAATTCCCACTTATAAAATGTAAACAGTGAGATGACTCATTTTTAAAAAATCATCGGATCAAAATATTGAAGTTTTTAGTTGGCGTTGGTAAATGTACTTACTTACTTCAATAATGTATATGGCGTTATTAAGCTAGTCTTTTCCGTTTAGGGGTAATTTGGTTCTAGTGTCACTGGAACTTTTTCATTGCTCGTGAGTGTATGTGGTGGATGTATCCTCCACACGAATATTCTGATATAACCAGAGTATAGGTACTTACTTAAATAAAGCGCAATGAACATGCTTCTAGATTAAGGTGTGTTTTTTCCATAATCACATAAAAGCTATCCTGTTTTGTTTTTTAAGGTTTGTACATACAACAAAAAAAAGTTATAATATGTGATAATTTCCTTGTATTGTGTTTGATGACTAAAAAAACTTTTTAAATCCAACTTTTAAAATTACTTATCTCTTTTCCGGGCCCGTTTAATTTAGTCACCCTGTGTATGTAAGTGTCCAAGTAACATTCAATCACAATGAACACCAGAATTTTTGTGCAACAATCAATGAACAAGTGCTTACAATTTAACTAGTAATTGCGTAGACAATGATATTTCCCATCGTCCGTTTACAATTGTTTAGGAAGTAAATAGGTACAGGGGGCCTACTCTAACTTTACGCATAATAATAACGCCCCCCCCCCGTTAGAGCATGGAATAGGTACCTACTTTCGTTTGTCACCTTGCTTCGTTGCCTATTTCGCTTAACAGTATATATTATGGATTGGTAGTAGGTACTTCCGAAGCAGAAAAAAACGCTGTTTCCTATTTTCTGTTCTAGTTTAGTTTTTAACCTAACTTCTACGGTAGGTGATATTCTACATCACTACAACTCACTTCCAACTAACTACACAGATTTTAACAAATGATAGATACGAGTATAAGGTAAGTACGTAGTATTTATCTTGATGCTTATGTAGAAAAGATTGGCCTATGTTTAAGAGATATACAAAGACACTCATAGTGTTTGGTCCCTATTATTATTATTATTCACAACTATGTTTTTTAAATTCAATAGTTATGTATATTGTGCACTTAAACGGAAATGAATCTAGCCTTGAACAGAAATTTATTCGCAAAGACGGAGTAGGGGTCCTGGTGCGGTGTTTTTTATTGTTTTAACATTATGTCCGCAATTCAATACATTTTCGTTAAGTTAGCAATAGCATCAATAGCTACATAATTAATTGGTTAGCAATTAATCGTTGGGATTTTTCTGAGAAATCCGGAATGATCGTAATCGTAACGTGGACAACAGTGGCATGCAGGACTGAAAAAGGTGGGAGTACATAAAAGGAGGCCTATACCCAACAGTGGGTGATGGGGTAGATGATGATGATGAACGTACATGAGGTACATTTACAGTAGAACAGGTACATAGGCCTATGTTAGAGTTAAGTGTCCAAGAGTTCATCACAGTAGGTATAAATAAGTTCTTCGTCTGGAATTCCAAAACAACACGTTGTTTTTCAACCCTCGACATAAACACAAACTTCCGAACCGATAAAATTAATTAAATGTCAAAAGAATCAACGCCCGCAAATATACTTGAACTTGAACCAGTCTCCGTAAACGGAAATATAAAAAGGAAAAAAAACTAACCGGTACATGATGGCGACTCGTCCGACGCTCCTCCACAAGACGCTTCCAACTGCTAGCCACAGGGATGTGCACCTCTATTTATAAACTCACTTAAAACTAGACACTATAAAGCACCAAGGAATACGAGAAAAAAGTTTAAAAATAAATTCACCGTTATCAATCGATTTATTATTATCTAACACTGGCTGTAAAATCCTATGACATAAAAAGAAAACTATTTGAATTTCGAATATTTTTTGACGGTAAAGTGCCTAAATTGTATATTTTTTTTATTTTCGCGCGTGTCCACTTCTTGTCGGCCAGTCCATTGATGGATGTTTGACTGGCGGCGGTAGTAGAAGGACGCAGCTTGTAGCGAAAGAATTGGCGGGGCGTGGGAAATTGAGAGAAAAACCACTTCCGTAATGCATTGCAGTACTGCAAAGCTACTGGTCGTAGGTAGGAGTGGAATGGGATGGGAAGGTTTTATAGTACTTATTGATCCTAAGGGACTCTGCTTTATGTAACATCTAACATTAATTCTATGAGTATTAATTGTATCGGTATTGATAGTCTATGATATATAGGATAGGGACAATCCTAAGCAGCAAATATTTACAGAATTTCCTGCACTTATAGTTAATTGGACGAATAAAATAAGTGAATACGTAATTAATATAATACCCACATAAGTAGTTATAAAATAACCAAAGGATGACATGATTATCTACAGTTGTAGGTAGTAATTAGAGTACTTATTCGTTACCCGTATAGTTATAATAATATACAAACTTATCCGCGCGATCTTCGCCTTGCACATATAAGGCTTTTCTTAGAAACTTAAAGGCTTTTCGGAGACAAAAGGGTTTTTCTTAGACTTTTATTCTAGTGTTAGCCGAAACGCAACGAAAAAATGTGGTGTGCAGAGACCCTTTACATCTCTTACAACGGGCTATCACTTGCAAGGATTTGCTATCCCAACTAGGTACTTCGTTAAAACAAATTAGGGTACCTATAGATAGAGTACAGAATGCACAACCGTTAGCCATGCAGTTTGGAATACAGCCAGAAGTGTAACGGATCAATGATCTATTGTATTCCAGATTGTCCGATCTGCCAATGCCATGAATTATGCAGCTAATATGGAGCGGTCCCGGAATGCAATATGTAGATAGGTACTAGTAGATAGCATCCATCTAATCCTCTATCCAGCAGTTACTTATATCCTTTTTATTTATCCCTAATATATGTGCAAATAAATAGAAGTCATGCAAATCATTATATTTTTATGCGAAAGTAATTACTTGAGTACTTTAGCATATTAGATAGATTGCTGCACATTTGTGAAAAACTCCCTTAGTATAAGTATAGTTAGGTACATGTTACTACCTTAGTAATTACATGGTATGGTAAAAAGATAGATTTTGAACCTAAATAGGTACCTACTAGTTATCAAAACTCCCACTACGACTACTACGAGTATTGTACCGACATCGCATTATGCTAATAACTTCTGCATTGTCTGCCCAAAAAAGAAGTTAATTATTCATCGTAGTGATGAGATGACCGGCGCCGGCTGAAGACAGGTCCGCGTGTGGCCTCGCGGGGACGAGTTCACAGCCACAGGCTATAATATTCCCATGTGTTGATTATTTTGCGAAAACAATATTTTGCCAAACAAAGAATTTTTCATATTCAATATTTTCTCGATGGTGACAAGTCGTAATACACGAGTACTTAACATAGATTGTTTCAACTACGTAAGTATAGATCGATGGTCTATCCGACGGTAAAGAACAAAGGATAAATCGTATATAGGTACTTGGATACTTAAACGATCCACCTGCCATCATAATTCTGTATTGATTATAAAGCTACATTTATAAAAAGTTCCTCTTCATATACAAATCACAAATACAACGCGTCTATCATCACTGCGGTCACTCCTAAATGTTTTCCATCGAAGTTGATTTGTCACAAAAATATGGAAAAAAAGTTACATAAATACGTAATTAGATAGGTATTAAAACTGCAAGTCCGTTTTCTTTCTTCTGCTCTTCCCTTCGTCACGTGTGATCCTCGTTCTCTTCAAGAACTCTTCTGCGACTGTAGATCAACTCTGTCATTTGTTGCCCTTCGCTAGGCAGCTAGCGATATTAACAAGCAAAGTGCCAGACGATGAGCCGCAACTGACATGAGTGTTCCTTGAGCCCCGGCCCCCGCACCCCGGCCCCCGGCGACCCCAACCCCCGGAGACGTCGATCCCCGAGAGCTACACCCCCGGTTTCTTCGGGAATAGGGTGTAAATGCAGTCCCCTGTATCACTTTAGAATAGCTTCGTTCTTCGGAATAACTAGTCATCTGAAGCGTTAGCATAATCCTAGGATTCCTGGGACTATCCATACTTCAACTACAGTGGCTGATGTTGTTAGTCACTTCCATAAAGATTTGGTTAGATTTTAATGTTGCCAAATCGTATGGGAGTATTTATCTAGCTAATAGCCATCAATCAGTAGATAAGTACAGAATAATTACTTATGCCATTCTGTATTTAACAGACAGACTGAAATGAATGGGATGATGGAGAGAAAAGCGTTATTGACTTACCGATGTCCGTGCAGGTGATGTCCTCACAGGCAGCGCTTTAGGTCACTTCACCATTACAGCAATTAGCCTTTATTCATTAGCTGTTCGTTATTCAAATACAACGACCGAATTAATTGATCGGCGGTCCCGTTTCCCTTTTTATATCCAAACTGAGTTTATCTACAAGGAAACCTTTACGCGTCGACGTGACGATGGCTCCACACTCACATCAAATCGTTCCAGTTAAAAAATAATCAAGTAATTACACTTAAACAATAAAAAATGTTTAACTAATAATTAAGGAAACACTGCGTCCGACTGGCTATCGTCGGGTGGTCACTGAAAGTTGAATATATTTACAAAAAATTATAGGTAGGTACTTCATTACTGATAAAGCTTTGGGCAACTTTAGAGATCGTTCGTCGCTGAGCTACAGCATACTAATAACTGTACGGCTTTTGCCTTCGGGCAATGGAGTTCCACAGGGTACGTTACTTGGCCCGGCATGATTCCTTCTCTATCTTACGAAAAATGCACTAAGTATAAATTAATTAATGGACACTACTGGTAAATAAAACATGTTGTTTATGATGAAATAATGTCTGTAGACTCTGTAGTAATGAAGCAAAGTCGCGGCCGCAGCTGCGTCTCGTGTGACGGGACGTTATCGCAGTAGCAGGAAGCGGGCAGGAAGAACTCCGCGATATGGCCATTATGTGTGGAGTTTACGTATGAAATTTATGTACTTACCATACGAACATAAAAATATAAAATAGTAGCTAACTAATAAAGTTTTGGTTTGGGTAGGAACATAGCCAATATGGGTATGAAACCATAATTGTTTGATGTCAAAACTGGGGCTAACGATTCGCACATAAGTTCATGTATGATTAAATGATACTAAACGTCACATATGAGTAACAATTACAAGTGAAGCCAAAGTGCAAATTGTCGTGATTGAATGAGCAGGATGTTAAATTCTCTAAAGCAATCTAAACTATACCTTTCTTGTGCTTGTCAATAGGGGACTATAGATGTGTAAGCAGGTAGGCACATAAACTGAAGTGCTTAAATAAGCATGCACGAAGGTATGTAGGTACCTAGGGTCTGTAGGTAGGTAGTTTCATCACACATAGTAAGCGATTTACAGGAACTAGTCAAATAAAAAATTATGACGTGGTTTATGCGAATTTGTTTGTATCGACTAAGTATTCGGCGTAAAACCGCAACAATGTACTGATTAAGTGTCCCTGCCCCTAGGATCGACATTAACTACACGAAAATTGTAACGAGAGTTATAATTTAGTACTTATCAATAAAAAAATATAATCCAAGTTTTAGTAATGCCATGGGAAATACATGTTCCCAGGTTGTTGTACAGGGCCCAGTGCATCATATAGAGTGGTTTCTTTACGGTGTTCCGGAGATAATTAACTTTAACTAGTTAGTTACATACTTTTCATAAGTAAATATTTCCAAAGTTTTTCAAATGTCGACAACCTTTAAAATGCAGTATCAGTTTCAAGGTCGTTTTTTCGTAGAGGAGGACCCAACTATATAATAAAAGAAGAAACCTACCATACCTTCATTTCCTTGTTTTCAGCTCCTTTGAACAAATAAAGTTGTGTTCCGCAGTATAGAGTTGCTATGCACTTATCGCCAGGCACTTCTAACTTTCGCCAAATATTGATACTTCGCTCAAGATCAATAATATATCCTAACACAACATATAAACATTACAACGTACTACTCACCCAATATCTAGTTCAAGGTCGTCGTTTGTATTTCCTGCCTTTTCTACGTAAAAACTTACAAATCACACAGCTACTTACACCATCACAGAACTCAATAACTTATAAACCAGAAAATTTATTAATTTCTTTCATAAAAAATATTCCTTAAACGGAATTTATACGAGTATAGAGTGAAAAGTGTGCTAACTTTCGAGGGCAGATATTGGACTGGCAATGTCAGCCGGCTAGGTCAAGGCCACCAGACTGTACTGCGCACGTGCGATGTGTCTATATACCTACTGCCTGTTATGTACATTACATGCAACGCCCCCGGTCGGGGGTGTGTTTGTCGGGTAGGGCTATCAGCTGATTTAAAGCGCCTCAACTTTTTGCTTTAGCAATACTGGAACTTGTCTTTATTCTTATAGGTAACAGTTACAACGTTATGGCTATAGTGTAGAGATTTGTGGAGACCATGAACGACAAACATAGCGAGAGACGTCCTCCAGCCCGCTGGACTGACACACTTAAATAAGTAACCGGTAGTAGGTACTTATTTTTTCTTTTAGAAAATTCAAAAATGTTTCCATTCAGCAAAATAAGATACTTCACCTCTAGAGTCCATTGGTTTTTATCAGCCTGTAGTTAGAATGTTGTGAGAAGCCTTTGTCCAGCCGTCCAGCGATGAACCACCACTTTGTCACCGACATGCGAAGTACTTAGGTGAGCTCACTCGATGCCACAGAGTAAGTAATCTCGATGCAAGCTGCTGCTCCTCTCTTACCTTGGAGCCTTGGAATCGAGCCAATGTCTGATATGCTGACTATCGAAATGTCAAAACCACCCTTTATAATAATTTGAAATTAGAGATGGGACAGTGGCGTAAGTACTTGGCAAGATGAAAAGTTGAAATAAAATAGTTAGGTGGATTAAAATACCAAGATATCGATGTATAATTATATTTATGTGATTATAACATATCATAAAATCAAAATATTACATACAATCAAATTTGCAAAAAATCACAAAAAAATACATCTTCTGGAATCAGCAACCCGCTTTCCTAACTAAAATATACTTTATCATTTAAAATAATTATTGTTTTAGATGAAACAAAGTTGATATGGGCTTGAACCGGCCACGAGAGCCCTCCTTCTCACACAATTAACTTATCATTAGGCCAATCACATCCACCCCGCTAAATATACGATCTTAATAAAACGTTAATAAGTCCAAATTGTATTACAAAACTACCCTGCCGCATCCAGACGTAACATTGCGTTCATGGAACACCATTTATGATAAAATTTATTAAAATCTTGATATAAAATTCTACAAGGATAAGTCTGGACGACACGGGGCGCCACTATCTACGTGAACTCGTTTACAAAGATTTCCCTTAACACACTCCATACAAATTATTTATCAATAAATCCTTGTTTAATATCAGCTCGAATCCTCACCGATAAGTTTAAAGATTCGCGTTGGCATTCCAACATGGCGTCGCGTCGTTGAAAACAAGATGGCGCCCACGTCATCTGTCAGATTTTCCCGCGTTATGGAGATGGTTCGGCGCGTCGGCAAACGCGAACTTGAGCCTGTAGGCTTCAGCCACCAGCAGGCTTATATTAGAATCCGACCAGTTTTGCGTCGGCACGTTCTGCAGCAAAATCATTAATCCTTGGAAGTCCTTTTCTAGCATGAGTCTTTCTCTCCAATGGAGCAAGAACGCCGCGCAGACATACAGCTGGAAGGTGGCAAATCCGTCGGATTCTGCCAGGTAGGTGTCCCACAGGCGGATGGTGCAGGCGAGCGGGATCTCCCTGGTGAGCAGGTTGTTCATCCAGCGGAAGGAGAACTGCAGGTAGTCCACGCCGTGCGTCTGCAGGTGCTCGTGAAGAGGCAGGTCGATGCGCCGGATCAGCTCCTTCAGTTGGTTCACCTGGGGAATGGACACAGTCGAGTCAGTATAGTCGGCCGATCAATCCCTAGCTGTTCATTGGTTGAGGATCGGCCGAGGATACTGTCTCGCCACTCTACTCGGTAAATGTAACAAGGGTTTAAGGAAGTAAGTCTAGCGATTGAGTAGGTAAGTCGAAATGTATTTGGATTAGAAAAACTTTACGCATAGTATTCTTATCAGCATTGTTTTGCTTGCTGAGATTGCTGTTCAAATATTTAATTGCTGTGATAAGATTGTAACAAAACTAGCTCGTATTACTCGATAGTATCAATGAATAGCAAGTTTTAAAACAAAGAGGATAAACTGCGCCGTTATACCTACATATTTTTTGGATATTTGTGAAATCAGCTAAGCGTAACATTTAGGATTTTGTACCGCTCTGAAGGCTTGTGGAAGTAAATAATAACAATATGTTACATTTTAAGTGATAACCGCGAACGTGACTTTTGTCACTAACGATGGAAATAAAGAAAAAAATATAATACTAGCGCAAGCTAGAGCCATTTATATAATCTATCTACATACATAAGGTAGGTACGTCATATTGGAGTACATTGACTGAAATACATTGTTTCAACCTATAAGACATAATAAAGAATATTATTCTTATTCATAGCGTGTCAGTGACCAAAACTAGAGCTGAAGTGGGATTTTTCCCAGTCAGATCAGTTGTCAGTCGCTGATTGCCCAGGGTGTTTCGGAAAAAGAAAGAAAAGAAAGAAAGAAACACGCACTCACGCCTTGTACTAATGTACTCCCTTGCGGGGTAGGCAGAGGTGCATTGCTGCACCCACTTTTCGCCAGAGTGTTATGTTAGTCCCAATGTAATAGGGGGCGGGCCTATTGCCATGTGTTTCGGACATATACATAATAAGACACGGTTAATGGATACGTCACACCACACCACACGAGGGGGCTCCTTTCGTGCACCCCAGACCCCAGTACCGTATAATATCTTTGTCTTCCAATATATATTGGAAGAAAAAGAAAAATATACAGGCTGTTACAAAAGTGGTATAGTAGTCTGAAAGAAAGAGATTCAGGAGTTAACATATTTGTTGTTCCACTTTTTTTTAAGTCCGTTTCCTCTTACTTACTATACTCTTCTTACAACACCCTATTGAAAAAGCCAAGCAAATTCACCTTATACTGTATCCCGAGCTGCGCAAAGATGTAATTATCCTGTATGCTGTCGAGGAACTTGGAGAGGCACCAGAAGGAGTCCGCCTCGATGACGTTCCGTCTCTCCTCAGACAGCCGGTCCAGCGGGAATGAGTCTAGCTCCTCACCAGATATGGCCTCTTGCAGGAACACCTGCGGGGAACAGGAAGGAAGCTCCAATATATTTAAGCGGAAAATCTGGGATAAGAAGTAGCCCAACATTAATGATGATTCTCAGAATCAGAACTAAACTAAAGCTTGATAAAACTTATTCTTAAATAGGTATATTTTTCTATTCTTAAATTCACAAATAATAATAATAATAATAATAATAAGATGGATGGATACTCAGATGGAATTTAATCATATCCCGTTGGAAACGTATCAAGATGTCCTAAGATCTCTACATAATTGGAAAGCTCCAGGGACTGACAAAATCCATAATTACTGGTACAAGAAATTTACATATTTACATCCGTTCGTGTACAATTTCATCAATAATTTCATAAAAAATCCACAGAATATGCCCAAATACGTTACTGAAGGGATTACTTACATGATACCTAAGGATAGCAGTGATACTAAAAACCCAGCAAAATATAGACCCATTACATGCTTACAAACTATCTACAAAATAATTACATCCTGCATTACCCAATTAATATACATACACTGTGAAAGCAATAAAATTTTAACTGAACAGCAAAAAGGGTGTAGAAAATTCAGTCAGGGATGCAAAGAACAACTTGTGATAGATTCAGTTATTCTAAAATTAGTAAAACAAAAGAAAAAAGACTTGCACACAATGTACATTGATTATAAAAAAGCATATGACTCTGTTCCACACTCATGGCTCTTAAAAATTTTGGAAATATATAAATTAAACCCGCAAATAATTAACTTTTTGAAACTAACGATGCTCAAATGGACTACACAACTAAAACTTAATGACAGACTGACAGACTTTATTAAAGTTCAAAGGGGTATATTTCAAGGAGATGCACTGAGTCCAATGTGGTTTTGTCTTGCAGTAAATCCACTTTCAAACCTCTTGAACTCGTCCCAATCAGGATTCCGACTTTCTAACAGACCTGACAATAATAATCATGATCGAAATGTTAAAATAAACCACCTTCTTTATATGGATGACATTAAACTTTATGCCTCTTCTGAAAGTGAATTAGACCATTTGGCTGAACTTACAGACAAACTATCACAAGATATACACATGGAATTCGGAATAGACAAATGCAAAATAAATTCTGTTAAATCAGGTAAAACTCACCCCCACCAATATCAAACACAATCCGGAACTACAATAGAACCACTTAATGAATCCGAAACTTACAAATATTTAGGGTATAACCAAGCTAAACAAATCCGATACAAAGAAACCAAAGCCAAACTTACTCAACAGTTTAAACATCGTCTTAATGCAATATTAAAAACTCAACTTAACGCAAAAAATATAGTAAAAGCCATAAATACTTACGCAATACCTATATTAACTTATTCTTTTGGAATAATTTTTTGGACCAAGACTGAACTTAAGAACCTTCAGAGAACTATAAACACATCGATGACAAAGCACAGAAAACATCATCCAAGAGCTTGTGTCCAAAGACAGACCCTACCACGTTGTGAAGGAGGCCGTGGACTAATTGATATAGTGAACTTGCATAACAAACAAATAACAGCACTTAGAACTTACTTTCACATGAAAGCTACTACATCTAATGTCCACGAAGCCATAGTACAGACAGATACTAAATTTACACCACTAAACTTACAAGACAGAAACCCACAGCTAAATGAAACACAAACAGACCATAAAACAAAGATAAGTGAGTGGAATCGGAAGACATTGCATGGACGACACCCCCACGACTTGAGTCAACCAAACGTCGACAGAGAAGCGTCGCACGAGTGGCTCCGTCGAGGTGAACTATTCCCGGAGACAGAAGGGTTCCTCATTGCTATTCAAGATCAAGTGATAGAGACCAAAAATTACCAGAAGCATATTATGAAACTCCCTGGCTCTCAAATAGACAGATGCCGTAAATGTAATGCCTTACCAGAAACTATCCAACACATCACTGGTGCCTGCAAAGCAATAGTCCAGACCGACTACAAGCATCGGCACGATCAGGTGGCAAACATCATACATCAAAAACTGGCAATTAAACACAACCTCGCACCTTCACCACCCACTCCGTATTACAAATATACCCCAGAAGTTGTCATTGAGAACTCCACGCACAAACTATATTTTGACAGAGCCATCCTCACAGATAGAACCATTCACTTCAACAGACCGGATATTACATTAATAGATAAAGTCAACAAATCAGCTCTTATTATAGACATTGCAATCCCAAACACTCATAACTTACAAAACACAATAGCAGAAAAACTGTCAAAATACACAGACCTTAAAGATGAGATCATTCGTATGTGGCGACTCAAGACCTGTACCATAGTCCCTATTGTGCTTTCCACAACAGGAGTAATCCCTAAGCAATTAGAAAAGTCTTTAAAAACGCTTGATCTCCCATCCTACACATACAAATCCCTCCAAAAAGCTACAGTTCTCAATACGTGCCGAATAGTGCGTAAATTTATGCAAACCGACCCAACACATACCCCATGAATCACACTTGGCTTAGGCCCGTGTGGTTCATTATACCAGTTATTTGTACAAATAGCTGAGCTGAACAAAATCAGAATCAAAATAATAATAATAATAATAATAAAGTTCTTTATTTACAGGTAAGACCCATTAAAATACAAATACAATAGTAATAGTAAAATTAAATTAAATTATATATATATACAAATGGAAATGATAGAATGTAATAACAATGGTGGGGCAGAGCATCTGAGCAGAGTATCCTGAAAACTTGACTACAGGCTTGATTGTGACATTGTGAGTAGATAGATATCTTTAGGTGGATTTTGTATAATAATATATGTATTGGTAACACTATAGATTGGAGCCACATACCATGAAGAATGGTGTGACGAGGTCGTTGATGCCCTGCACGTAGCCAGAGGCGGGGTGTCTGATGGCCCAGATGTACAGGATCCTCTCAAACATCACCTGAGAATAGATTTATACATTAAATTAGGTTCCCCTGCAGCCACCCCTTTAAGGCCCCTTAACAAAGCTGCATGACATCAGACTCACTTCTATGGAAGGAGAGGCCATTGTGAGGGATATATTTTTGCGATGTGATAACAGTAACAGCTATGATATCGTAGACTTATTTTGTTAGGATATTGGCAGTTTCTGGCCATTCCACAGGGAAAGAGATCTGATACAAACAAAAACTACCCTTATTTGAATGAAATAAGGGATCTGTCAGATGTCTTTCCCCGTGGGATTGGATATAAGCTAAACCTATTCAGACTGTAATATATAATACCTAATACAAATCTCACCTGAACAGTAATCTGCTGAAACAGTGACACCAGGGGGCTCATGCGGGGAATGTCAATGTGGATTTGTCTGTATGTGTCATCATCTCTTTCACTGTCATAGTACTGTTTCACAAGGTGCAGATAGTCGGCTCTCTTGCGCTCCAGTGTCTCGGCTCTGCGCTCCGAGTTGGCAGGTAGGTAGCCGGCTAGCAGCCGCCATGTCACTGCACGCACCTGAAAGGGAGCATTTAAGTATGGCAGGAGTGGGTAAGAGAGAGTTGAGATGGTTTTAAACATAATAGTTTATCTGGTAATAGCTAGAGTAGAGTAGAAGCTAAATATTTTTTTAACCTCAATAAAAACAAATTGGACATGTTTTTTGTATCGTTGTGAAGTCAATAAAGATCCAGAAGGCAGCAAAACCTACAATCCACTTGTATAAGAAGGATAACATTTATCTGTTATTAATTAAGAGACATCTGCACTCATCAAATTATTTAGGTCAACACACATTCATGTAACTAAATTTGTATTGCTACAAATTACAAACTTATACTCCCCAACTATTAATCAGAGATGAACACAATGATTTAAAAGTTCAACATAATAAATTGCCTATTCATGAGTCAGCTACATAAACAAAGTAGGTGACACTGCACAAGGTCACTGACCTTCACGGGGATGCCGGACCAGCTGATCTGCTTGAGCTCGTCGAGGTCCAGCACGGGCCGCGCCAGCATCTGCTGGAAGCGCTCCAGCTTCGACTCGCTGCTCTCCTCCTTCGAGTGAAGAGTGGAGAGCTTGATCAGCCGCGGCCGCCCCGGGTAGTGCCGCATGCCGCCCCCGCTGCACCCCGCCGCCCCCGCGCCCTTCCTCACGCCCTCCGCCTCGCTCCGAGACACGCTCTCCACCGGCTTCTCATTCTCTTCCTCCACCTTCACCTCACTCTTACTCGAGTTCTTAGTACTATTCCTATGCGAATTTATCACGTTTAAAGCTGCAGTCTGCGATATGGCCTTCGAGATCTTGGTGTCAGCGATGCCGGAGATGATGTCGTCGTCGCCGAGGTCCCAGGCGTCGTTCACGGACGCCTGGAACTGCTGGTAGGACGACCCCGACATAACCTCGCCCGCGCGCCCCGTCTGCCGAGGCCTGCCCGGCACTGCGCGTTCACTCTTCCTCCAAAAACTATCAGGCGAAGGACTGTCTTTGTCATATTTGGTTTGGCCGTTTTCCATAATAAACTAGGCCCGAGAACATTATAAATAACTTTGTTGAACAACAATAATACAAATTACAAGGAAAATTGATATGACACACGAATGACAGTTATGGCTCCATAGACAAGATAAAATTACTCTACGTGCAACTTCAGTCTGTTTTCTATGATTTTTATTTACAAATGCATTTTTATTGTTCTGAGATACAAGATAAATCCATGAAAAATCCGAATAAAATGCGTCAACGTCAATTTTTACGTCAATTTGTATGGTAATTATTGAAAAAGTTGTAAATAAGTAATTATTTTTCTTTTTATACTAACGCAACGTTTTTGTTTGAGAAGATAATTGATTATCAAAAATTATGTTTACCACCCACGGATTTATAGAAATCAAATGTAACGAACACAACCGTTTCATTTAAAAATGTAGGTATTTATATTCGCAACAGAATATCCATAATATTATTGGTTAATATTTTGTAGTCCCTTTCGGTATCTTAGGACTTATTTGATCAATACTTTTCCTATAACTTGGAATCATTAGTTTCAGTAACTACCTACTGTGCCTGCAATTTCCTCCAACAGTGAAATGGCTAGCCCTAACCCAGAAAGTGAATCCAGTTCGAATTCAATGTTTATGGCTAAAGAAGACAAATCTGAAGAAATTCCAAGCCGTCCAGAAACTCGGAATGCCTCGTCAAAGCTGAGTGTATCAGCTGAAACGATAACAGTCAAGGATTTCTTTGACTTCATGAAGACCGCTTATCAAGTGTATGAACATCTAGAGGGAGAGGAAGATGAAAGCACTAAAATAAACTGGGAAGAACTCACGAAACTAACTGTAATAAATCATGTCATAGAACAGCATGAAAGAGATCTTCTGTTTCAAACTGTGAGAACAGAACCGAAGCCTATAACTAGCAAAAGCGACAGTACTTTAGAAAAGAAATCAAGTGAAAACGCTTTGATGCGTGTTGAGAAAAGATACAGCTGCAGCGAAATTGAAGGTACGGAAACATTTAACAGTGACATCTAGCGGTGAGTAACAGAAGCTAACTACAATTTTAATTTTAGGTAAAATTCGTGGCCGTAGGAAATCTCTACCAATGGAGGCACGGGTAGAAATGCTCGGTGTGTGGACAGAGACGAACTTGAACTGTAAGCTAAATGATGTAAGATTATTTCTTTTTTATAAATTTATAAACTTAAAAGTTCAAAAGAAAAACAGCTGACGAAAATGTCCTCACTAGATGGCGCAAAATAAGTTTTTGTAATCCATAAACTTTTTATTGCAGGTGATGAATGAGGGTATTTTGGACTCTATTTTGCCTTATTTAGTTGGTTACAAGAAACCAGTTAAAACCACAAGTGTATACGTCCCAATCATCAAAAAGACCACATCTACTACAAATGACATAAAAAAACCTACAAGTTTTGGTGGTTAGTGCTAAGATGATAGTTTCAAAAATATTTTATATTTTATGATTTTGACTGTACAAAAACAAAATAACCGATTACTTAATACTTTTTAGGTTTCCTTAACGAGAAGGATTCTAAAGACCGCATTGGAAGGCGCAAATCTTCAGTAACAGCTGCTCAAGAACGGCTTAATCAAAAGCAAGAGTAATTATTATAATTTTTTGTGTAAAGTACGATAGGTACCTACCTACTTTTTATTTTTAATTTAAGCTTATATTTCTACCTAGCTTTGACATACAAACCATAATTTCAAGTCATCTATCACATCCGATATGGTCTAGTGGCTAGGATACCTGGCTCTCACCCAGGAGGCTCGGGTTCGATTCCCGGTATCGGAAAACTCTTTTGCCTTTTATTTTATATATTTTTTCATGTCTTTTAATATTTTCCTAGGGGCGACGTTGAAATTCATGTTTGTGATGAAGTAAAAGGCCTGAAGAAAGACTTCAGGTGTCCTCAAAAGCTTTTGGTTTCTAAGATGGGGTATTTCGCTGACGTCACCGCCGGGCAGAGACTCGAAGACATGGATATCTCTGTACATTGCGATATTCAGGTTCGTATTTATCTCAGTAACTTTTTTTAGCCCTGACGTAAAAAGAGGGTACTATACGTTTAAATGTATCTGTGTCTGTCTGTCGGTCTGTAGAGTGTAGACTCTGTAGGTCCCAAACGTTTTGTGTTTCTTCGAGTCATTGGTAGATACTTACCTATATACGTAAGTGATAGTATGTAAGTAAGTACTTATCATGATAAGATGATATTTTATGCAAACGTACTCTATTGTAAGTATCTATTGTACTGCCCTCAGATCTTCGACTGGCTGATGCGGTGGGTGAAGCGCGACAGCATCCTGGTGGCGGACTGGCCTCTGCTGGAGCCCGCCAGCGTCGTGCCCATCCTCGTCTCCGCATCCTTCCTGCAGGTATACTGGATATCTAGAGCAAGAAGGGGAAGAGTGGGTGAAAAAGTTCTCGCATACAAAGTGGCGCCTCTAGCGGACCTTGCCACGAAACATGATGACAAAGAATACGTACGGACACTTATTTCCATCCACCGTTGATTTGTCAAAGTAGGCTTTATTACCACATCTTACTTAGCCTATTTACAAGAATCACATAAGTAGTTACTTCTTCATCATAACACAGCCATGGTAGCAGCCATTCGTCGTACATTGCAGATGGAGCCACTGCTGCACGACTGCCTGAGCTACTGCCACGCGCACATGAACGACATCGTGAAGACCAGCACCAACCTGGCCTGCCTCAGCGACGCGCTGCTCACCAGGTCACGAATCTTGTCTACAGGGTGTTGCAAAAATCCCCTGCATTGTTCATCCTTACAAAAATAACTAGACTTCGTAATTTCCATCCATGGCTCATTATTTCCTCTCGTAACATTATTTAAGTACATAGGTACATAACTACATACTCCTCGTTTAAATAAACCAGAAGCCCTCCGCTGAACAGTGTGTGCTTTTCCTCTTTATCAATGGGCTATGGGCGAAAAAATGTGGAACTGAATAGGTACTCCGTTCTCGGCCTTCTTCATCAAACCCCCTCTCTGCAGATTAGCGGCGATGTACACGAACGCAGAACTAGAGGCGATCCGCGACCGCAAGGACAAGGTGCAGTCGCGGCTCTACTGCAAGCTCATCCTGTCGCTAGCGGAGCCCGTGCCGGAGACGCTGCGCGGACACTACGCTACGCTCGCTACGCTGTTCAAGTGTGTCAAGTGAGTAGACTGATGGTGGAGAGTAGGCTCTACTGCAAGCTCATCCTGTCGCTAGCGGAGCCCGTGCCGGAGACGCTGCGCGGACACTACGCTACGCTCGCTACGCTGTTCAAGTGTGTCAAGTGAGTAGACTGATGGTGGAGAGTAGGCTCTACTGCAAGCTCATCCTGTCGCTAGCGGAGCCCGTGCCGGAGACGCTGCGCGGACACTACGCTACGCTCGCTACGCTGTTCAAGTGTGTCAAGTGAGTAGACTGATGGTGGAGAGTAGGCTCTACTGCAAGCTCATCCTGTCGCTAGCGGAGCCCGTGCCGGAGACGCTGCGCGGACACTACGCTACGCTCGCTACGCTGTTCAAGTGTGTCAAGTGAGTAGACTACATATAATGGTCGTGGAGAGTACTAGAAGTTAGGCTGTACTGAAAATCCAATCAGTTACATGTGATTTAAGTGATAAGATCTTAACTTGAACGTGGTTGAGAGCGACTATAAATTATTATGTTATAGGCCGTTTTCTTGTCCTGCATGTGCACTATAAATTGCAACTTTCCGCTAAGTTCACGATTGGTGGAATGTTCCAGATGCAACAAGCTGCTGGGGCGGCACATCGCGGCGCAGGTGCCGTGCCAGCCCGCCGCCATGCGCATCGACCGCCGCGGGAACCTCATCTCCTCGCACACCAAGTAACTAATAAAACTGTTAGGCCAATAAATTAGGCTACAATAGCCAGCCCCCAGAGCATACGAAATTTAGAGCACATTGAAGAGAAGTCTGGAGAGAATTATCATAAATCATCATGAACACATACACATCTTAGTACATAACACTTGTTCTTCCTTCGTGGACTGCGTAGGACCTACTTTTTATATCCATATAGGTTCGCCCCCGCAGGGCTCCGTATTGGCCCCACTATAGTTCAATTTATACACTTATGACTTTAGAGGCCCTTAGGCTGCCTATCCTTCAGTGCCGAGCGGATAAATTGACCAATGAGATGCATAAAAACTCCGCTCATACAATTTGCGCTCCGCTTATTGTTATTTTGATTATGTTAGCCTCACAGCCTCACACACCGCTCCGCACTGGTGGACATGCAGTAGGGACCCTTAATTTCCTTATACCTAGTACCACCCTCCCTAGGGATGTGTCCTGGAGCCTCAGCGAGTACATCTCGTGGCTGTTCGGCGAGCTGCGGTCGTGGCGGCGCGTGTACTGGCGCCTGTGGGCCGACTGCCACTTCCTGCGCTGCCAGCTGTGCGACACACACTTCCCTGTCTACCAGGTGAAGGGTTTTGTTTTGTTTACTGGCGTTGCTTTGGTAGTCTGTATCTAAGTATAAGTGCGCTTTGTTTTGTCAGCATGAACTAGGGGAGTAGCTACCATGCATCTATAAGTTCATAAAGTTTGGTGATGGTACGGTCAGCTTCATAACTATACCTAAAAAAATTACCTTGTCAAACCACAACTTAAGGTGTAATTAGTTTGTGAATTTGATAAGGTACAAAATTGTATACCTAGCTTTATAGGTACTTAACGCTTTGGTTATCTGCATGAGATACTAGCGCTGCCTGTACAGATTTTGTACCGCCCGTAATTCAACTCCCCCAGTTCAACATCTTCTCTGCCTACGGGCCCTCTGTCCCCAGATGGAGTGGTGCTGCCACCACGAGCAGGGCGCGCACATGTTCGCGCTGGAGGGCCGGCCCCCCCTCCCCGCCGGCCGCTACCCGTGCTGCGGCGAGCGCGCCTACCGCTTCGAGACCATCACGCGGAATACTGTGAGTTATACCGGGCCTGATGGCTTATGAGGTAGGTAAAGAGATTGCGTCGAACAAGTATAATCAACGTAGGTATACCAGATACCTACTGAGAGGTTTCTTGTGAGCTGGTGGATTCTAAGCAAACTTTTTAGGGGTTTCACATGGTAGTTTATAATCGTCAATAAGGATTTTATTACCATCATCTACTGCTCCACTAGGTAGGCCGAGGGATCTCTACGATAAAAAGTACTAACTATATTGCGGGCAGGTAACGAGAACACCGGGATTTTGTACCATTCTTCCACCCACGTAATGTAGAAAAAGTTCCCAACCGCTAACCTCTAGCGGCGGTAAACTGACTAGTGATTATTCTACCCGGTTCCCCCAGGGTTGTTCGTTCCGGCCGCACGGTCCGGACGAGCGGCTGGCGGGCGACGCGGCGGTGATGGAGCTGTACACGCAGTTCCGAGACCTCATCGCCATGCGCCCGCCGCAGCTCGTGTTCCCCGAGCGACTCACCAGGCTCGTCACTAGAGGTGGGGGATTGTATAGTGCATTATTGAAATATATGTATGTGTTTTTATGGTATTTAGCACAGACATGACAAAGTTAAAGAGAGGATCAAAAATTGCGTGAACTACCTCAAAAAAATAGGATGGTAGTAGGAAGGCCAACTCGCCGAGCAACAAAAAGCGACATTGCCCTATCTATCTTTCCGTATCGTAACATTTTCTCAAAGTAGTTAAGGCCATTTTAGCACAAGGCCTTTTTTCACAAGGATCTGCTCAAACCGGAACCCCTAGACCGGACCGAATTGAGACCTTAAACCGGGCTTCACACAACCACAACACATAACAACAAACAACCCGCTTCCAGAGCCAGGCGAGGAGTTGAGCGGGCGGCTGCTCTGCAAGGAGGTGTTCTGGTGGGAGGGCATCCAGCTGGCGCCGCCGCGGCCGCCGCTGGGCCTGCTGGGGAAGCTCTACACCAGCAACAACAAATTCAACCGTGAGTGCAGCGGCGGTAGATGTGGGTGTCTTAGTGGGGACGAATTGATGTGTCTGGGTGACTTAAGTTTTGGAGGCAAAAGATGCTATGGTTTGTTTTCCCTCCTTATATCTTCTGTTTTAATGGCATCTAATATAACATGAGCTAGTTCTTAAGTGAAGAAATCCTGATCATCAATTCGTCCCCCGTTAGTTGTTATAAGCTGTACATACGCCTCATAAAGTTAATGTGTATCCAATTGGCAACAATGATAGGCAGCCATGTAAATACATGTTGCTTTGAAACGAATACTCATGAATACATTAATCGGCGTCGATGTTCGCACATAACGGCACCGCCATGGCCTCGTGCTGACATGATGTAAATACACCACAAATAAGACTGAATGTTGTAAACAATAGAAGCTGTGATGTCCTAGCCTCAACTTTATTCGATATGTGCAATAAATTCTTACAATAGATGCATTGATAACGTTCATAAAAATCAATCAATATAGCTGACACCAACAATTTACTTAGGACCTTCCATAACATTTTCAGTTCGTCTGGGAGAGTGATTAATACGTTTTCTTCGCCCAGGCGAACTCTTATTCATATTAGAGCACAAAACCTTTCAAATTATTAGGTATCTTGTTTTTTCATATCAACGAGTCTTTTTACCAGACTCCGTGAATCTGTCACTCAGTCCACTTAGTAAGTAGATGATCGCAAGTAGCTAAGGTCTGGGCGATCACAGCATGTGCCCGGCCGGGCTCCGCGGCGTTGACTCCAGCGCAGTCGTCGGCGCAGTCCCTCGCCACTGATCACTCCTCATCACCGGACCAAGTGGACCCGAGACCGCTCAAGACAAGGAAGGAACTTCCTGTTAAGGAAGAAATACAGAAAGTAAGTGTTTACACAAATGTCCATTCAAAATATGAGCATACTTTGCTTGTATTTTGAATTTCAACCATATAAAATTATCCTCAAATATAGAGTTTAAAGTATGTCACCTGAATGTGGTACTATGTCGTCTAAGTATACGTAGATTTTATATAGTAAATATTTTAACAGTATGCAGTAGGATCACTGATTAGTTGGAAATTTGAATCTGTATGTACCAATAGAAGAAGGCAAACAGTTATTATAAAAAAATATATAAATTAGAGCATGTGAGTATATTAGCAAACCCATACAACACAATCGCTACATGCAAATAACCACGAGTAACATCAATTGGTAAAAGGTTTCATCATAACGCTACATTGGGCCGGAATGATGCTTTGATTGGCCTAAACTTATAAAACCATTCTTACATCTTAATTCAGCATCACAGATCGACAGCTACCGTAAATAATCTATACAACTAGTTACGTATGTTTTTGTATAATTTAAATCTAATCACAGTAATTGCTAAAGGATTGTAGCTTTTACACTGTGGCTTTAACAAAGAAAGGCGCGAGTGGCAACGAGGCAGGCGACGGCGGGGAGCAGTCGGAGGAGTCGAGCGACTCCGGCGAGGAGAGCAGCGGCAGTGAGGACAACAGCGACGCGAGTGAGGAGGAGGCGCCGCCGCGCCGCGCCGTCAGGAAGCCCGCTCCGAGGCCGCCGCCGCCGGGGAAGAAGTGAGATATAGTTAAAACTATGAATAACTACTAAGTATTTTGCTGAAAATGTTCATATGAAATTAATTGAGTATCTTTTGGCGACGTATCAGCTGTTGGTTGTACCTATACCGACGTCCGGCGCACCTTGGGTAGTCAGCGAATCTCGCTAACCAGACATTAGCCAGGTCCCGGAAGGAAATAATGTACAGATGATACTCACCTGAAGGAGGTTCCATTCGTGCTCCCGATACTATTCGAATAAAACAACATTCATCAACGAAAACCCACCTTAACTATCGAGCCACCTCACTCTGGTTCCAGAAGAGCCCGCGTGGTGGGTCGTCAGTGGCTGACGTCTCTCTCAGCTCGCAGCAACCAGGACGGTCAGAGGCGCTTCGAGGAGCGCGCTGTGCGGCAGATGCGGACGGCACTAGTGCGCCGCGCCAACAACATGTCCGCGAACAAGGCCAGGAACCCGCCTGGTGAGGAGTTCATCAGCAGGATTATTTTTTATGTAATTTAACAGTCCAAAGGTAGACAACACTGAACACCGTATCCTACCAGCTAGGTACCTCTGTCTAGGTCATTGGTCGTATACGTATGCGACGTATAAAAACGAAATGTATAATTTCACATTAATAACGTTCACAACATATAATGAACGTTACGTATAACAACAAAATCTATATTTTCATAAGGTATGAAATTCAATTGGTATAACGTACATTTGATATAATATCAAAATATATAATACTTTCGAGGACTAATATCAATTCGTATAACATACATTACGTATATCGTTTAAAATATATACTATCATTTAGTACAGGTGCACATGGTCGTCGAAACCAAAGCGGAGCGTCTCTCCTCTTAGCCCCAATAATAATAATGCTGTGAAAGCCCCTAGTACCAAAACCTAAAGATAGGTGCGACGACGAGCAGAGCGAGGAGGAGCGTGTTAGGTGCACATGTTCGTCGAAACCAAAGCGGAGCGCAGCGAAGCGGAGCGGAGCGTTCCCCCCACATAACGTCAATAATAATTAAAAAAACTATACGACAATCTATTATACTTTTTGAGCATTATACATTATGATAATTATATCCGTTGTAGAATATATGTTATAAACGTTATATATTATGAATATTATGCATTTTAATCGTTATATCAATTGAAATTATACTTTTTGAACGTTATTCTTTACGAAATTATGTATTTAGTAATTATGCCTTTCGTTTGTTATGCACAGTGATCGTTATACTTAATAAATTTATATCATATGGGCGTATATCTTGTGAATGTTATACCATTCGTTTTTATACCTCGTATTACTTACCCCTCCCGAAGACGGTGGTTCACCACGGTCTCCGGCGGACAATAGAAGCATCAAACACCTTATTTCAACCATGAACTTGCCTTGCCTACCACCCCAACTATAAAGAATAAAACCGGCCAAGTGCGAGTCGGGCTCGCGCACAAAGGGTTCCGTAGCAGCAATTAAATCAACCTATCTCAAAAACTATAAGAGATACTTTGATCAAACCAAAAATCGTTGAAAGAGTTAATTAGCATGCATCACCTCAATTTTTTTTAGAATTTTATACCCCGTAGTTATAAAAATAGAGGGGGGGGACATACTTTTTACGACTTTGAGAGCTGATATCTCAAAAACCGTTCACTTTAAGAAAAATGTTTTTTAGAAAACTTTATATCATTTTAAAAGACCTTTCCATTGATACCCCACACGGGTATGTACGGTGGCCTGCGCCTAAAAGTATACAGGCGGAGTTTTTAAAATAGCGATCTCTAGCTCACATGCTGCTCAAGGACATCCACATAAACACCACTGCTACACACATCACACACAACCCGCCCCCGGATTTATAAAAGATGTAGCTGGTCCCTTCATCGTCAGGGATCGCTATTTTAAAAACTCCGCCTGTATACTTTTAGGCGCAGGCCACCGTACATCGAAAAAAAAAAATTCATCCCTCAGTTACATGTATGGGGGGCCCCACCCCCAATTTTTTTTTTTACTATTTAGTGTCATATTTTTGTAGCGGTTCATACAACACATATTCCCATCAAATTTCATCACTGTAGTACTTATAGTTTCCGAGTAAATCGGCTGTGACAGACGGACATGACGAAACTATAAGGGTTCCGTTTTTGCCATTTTGGCTACGGAACCCTAAAAATGGATACTTTCTGTCTCTGTGGGGGTGTAACTGCACCATAGCTTTGTAGATAACTCTTGTCTCCTGTTTTGTCCGCCAGGTGGCGTGTACGCGCGGTTGGAGGCAGAGTGGCGCGAGCGGCACGGGCAGCGGCCGGCGCGCCCCGCCGTGTCCGCGCGCCCGAGGCAACATATCAAGTACAAGTGAACCGAATAAACTGATTTCATTAGCAGAGAACATGCATTTTTATTAACCTACGTTTACCTGCCTTTTTACCACATATTTAGCCAAATCCAGCACGAATAGCCCGTAATAATCCACTATCTGACATCCAAGATGAAGTTACGGCGGCGCGGCGTTACGCGCTCCTAGTAAGCAGTTTGCCTACTGGGAACGCAGCCTAAACTTACTGGCTAATTAACAACAGATGCCGCTGTTCTTACAAGGTAATGAAGCTACTCGACAAGAGATGGCGCCGCTATTCTACTATTTTTCAAGAGTCAAGAGGGCCCACACAATATTAGTCTATGAGAGGGCCCGAAAACGATCGATAATCGGTTAATAGTGCAACGCACACGTCCTAGCCGGCCAAGTGTGGGAATCCTAGCCTATCCTACAAACTAACTGCTACCGACACAATAAACAAAACACAGTCATCAGTTTTTATAAGTTTATTCTCTTATCGATCTAGAAGTGCATCCTGTGCGGGAACTGGCTGGAGCGCAGGCCGAAGCTGGACTTGAGGTAGCCGCGCAGCAGCTTCTTGTCCGCGCGCGCGCCGATCGCCTTGATCACCAGCTCGTCCACGGACTTCTGGTCCGTCTTGCGCTGCTCAGAGGGGACGTACTTCTGCGGGGCAAGAGGCGGTGGGTTGAGTAGGGTGTGAGTGGTTTTACTAGTGTGGCAGTGTGTGTGTAAATTGGCTGAACCAATTTTTTTAAAACTAATATAAATTTAGCTCTTATCAGCAAATGAGGGACTAGATAGATATTAGATACAACGGATTTGTATTTGTAGCTGATACAAATGGATCCAATTCCTTGAATCTTTAATGTAACATATTATCAATTTATGCACAGCCATAAAACTAGGAGTGTCAAAACATACACACATACACACACACACTCACGCCTTGTACCAATGTACTCCCTTGCGGGGTAGGCAGAGGTGCATTGCTGCATATACTTTTCGCCAGAGTGTTATGTTAGTCTCAATGTAATAGGGGGCGGGCCTATTGCCATTTTACGGGCACATCCAAGACCCGAGAACAAATATATGTGTTTGAACAAATATATGTGTTTAAACAAATATCTGCCCCAGCCGGGAATCGAACCCGGGACCTTCGGCTCAGTAGTCAGGGTCACTAACCACTACGCCATTCGGTCGTCTTCAAAACATACACTTCTAATAATCAAAAAACCATAACCCACCTCCTTCTTAGCGGCGAAGATGTCTTCACCCTCCTTCCGCTTGACGCTGCGCTTGGTGCTCTTCTTGTTCTTCTTGAAGTAGGCGTCGTCGAGGTGCGCGGGCAGCGAGAAGGAGCCCAGGTCCAGCTTGGTGGACGTGCCGATCACGTAGCGCTGAGGGATGCGGCGCAGCGGGCACGAGTTGAACTGCGCGGAGGGAAGTTTTGTTAGGAGTTTTAGCAGAGAGACAAAAATAATGAGCTAAGGGTTTATGGTAAATAAATGAATGAAGTAAATGATTAATGCGTAAAAGTTAATAAAAATAAAGGGTGCAACCCCTGCTAGATGCCTATGTCCAGCTCTGTTAGGAGAGACCTATCCTAATTAATTATGTAATATTGAATTGGAAACTAATTATTATTAATCACTACTTAGTATAAAATAAAATATTATGCTTAGATCTTTAACACGCTTTTTAAGTTGATAGAGTGATCAAAGAGGAATGTTTAATTTTATTTGTACTTTTTATCCAGGAATACCCAGGGGAAAACTTTTTTTTGTGGAACAAAGGTCACAGAAAAAGTAAAAAATTATAATCAATGCCAGTTTATATTATATTCTCATGCCAAACTCTTTCTCTTCAAGCTTCACAGTTCGTTTACTATATCAGCTCTTTAGACGAGAATAAAAGAGCCAATCTCTTAATTCGATAATCCAATAAATACACCAAAGCAAGAGTACTCACAGCAAAAGGTCCGGTGACCAGCAGCAGGCCGCTGGGCAGCACTCCGAGCAGTACAACGCGCTTGCCGGCGTGCCTGCCCGCGAGCAGGATCAGGACCGTGCCCGGGGTGAGGTTGGGACGCGTGCGGCGCACGTGCTTGCTGAACGACTTGTGGTGGTCCGGCTTGCGGATTCTGGAATGTTGAGGTTCATGGTTAGGGAAGTTCTTTTTTTGGGAATGTTTTGCGACTTGGCACTGTAAATTCTTGGTGAATTCAAAGATGTTGCTAACTATGTAATAATGTGCCAGTACCTTATAAGAACTCACTCAATGCAGCAAGCAATTGGTAAATTAAATTCACAGCATTAATAGTGATCAGGTTGTATGGGGTTGGTTTTTAAAAATTCATGGATGAATGTATACCTTGAATTATTGACTATAAACAATATGATGCCTTTAAACCATGTAAAATTTTCATAGTCATTACTCTAAGGATCTTAGTACATTTTTAATTATTTTGTTGTTTGGTATTGTTGTTATTTAGTATTTTTATACACACAAACAGTGTGAGAGAAGTCTTTGTGCAGGTTAGCATAGATTGGCACTTCTACCTGCTCAATCATATTTGCATACAACCATTCCCAAAAACAGTATCAACCATAAACCAATCCAAAGAGAGTAATAAATTCAATGTAATGCTAAATCAAGGTTACAAGTTCGTATTAAATAAGCAGTATGCAGTTCAAAAAACTCACTTGTCTTGTGTGGGGTAGAAAGCTTTCCTGCGCTGGAGCAGCACAATACGCTTTCCTCCGTTCTTCTCACCTCCAATCTGCTTCTCTACAGATACGGGCTTAGCGGGCTTGGGCGCCTTGGGGTTCTTCTTGCCAACAAACTTGTACTTGGCCTAAAAACACAAGCAATGGTCATTGTAATGTTAACAAGTCTTAGAACATTGTTGTGGCATTCTTTTCCAGTAGTAAATGACTAAAGGAAAAAAGGATGGTCATGAATGTAAACAGTATATAGACAAGAACTAACAATAAAAATAAGATCGAAATCCAGTTAGTTGACTCTAACACCACACAATATATTTTTGATGCAAATCTGTACATAAGTCAAACTGCTACATCTAGCCACTTCTATTATATTCAATAATACATTAGTTGTAAGACATATGGAATAGGTAGAGGGTACTTACAGTCTTGTGGAACATCTTAGTCCTGGAGAAACGGACGATGCCATTGCCCAAGTCATAATTCCTAGGTTTGCCAGCCTCCTTGGCCTTCTTGACACCTCCGGCGGGAGCCGCAGCGGGCTTGGCCGCCGCCTTGGGCTGTGGTGGAGCCATTTCTGATCTGCACAAATAACATTAAGGTCAGGACAACCTCAAAAGAGAACACCACCTGAGATTCTTAGAGGTTAGATTTGTTTACATCCGATACAAACAAGTGATTTTAGTATTGTAACCACTACAACACATGAAGAACAGAATGGTAGAGTTAGAGAACTTTTACAGCACAAGATAATGAGCAGAAACACAGAAAATACACTTCACACAAATATGAACGTCAAATTCACGGATGAAAATATTAGTACATTTGGACAAGAAAGCACTGAAATATTACACCAAATCACTTGTCTGTACGATGTTTGATAATTAACGTCCGGGAAACAATTAAAAACCTTTAATTTCACTGATATTACAATGGATTTATTTTGATCAAAAACATCCATCAACTCACATTCCAACCGGTTCAAGAAAAAGAATCTGTCAAAGAAAAAAAAAAACAATTTTGTCTTTGGTTTGTCGATGGTCGATGGGTTTGACTAGTGATGGGCATAAATTTAAAATTTACCGGTTGTTGGGAAATAATAAATTTGACTGACTTGCAAAGAAAGAAAGCTGTGTTTTTCATTTGTTATGTATATATACTATGTTTTTATGTATAATAAAGTGTTCAAATAAATAAATACATAAAGAATATGGGCTGTTTAAGCCTTGGACGCAACCTTGGGTTATGACGCAAAAGCAAAGGTAAACTTAAAACTGCAGTGTGTAATGCCAATCGAGCTATTTATACGCGCTAAACTGCCCTTTTCTTTTCACTAACGGTGAGATAAAATACCACAAGTCTTGTCACTCAGACCTCAGAATAAGACCTAGATACAGGTTGACAGCAGCAGTGTTGCCAGTTTCGCTTTTTTACACAGAGTAATTTCGAACTGTCAGTGCCAGATGACAAGTTTTCTTTCAAATTTTCTTTAGTATTGAAAAATGGCTTCTCTGCGGAGCCCGTCTTCGCCGTCTGATGGTTATAAAAGATTCAGTGATGATCTCGCAAATACCAGTATCAATAATTATGGATCTAACGTATCAAGTAAAGATAAAATTATAATTTTAGCAGCACTGTAGCCGCCTGAACGTAGCGTTCCGCTTTAATGGTTAACAATACATCTTGTGTACATCCTGACCTTTTGTTTAATTCATCGCTTCTAAGTACAGTTTAAGCTTATTTATACACCCTGCCGCTATAAGATCGATCTAACCGTTCCCGCAACCCGTAGGTACGTATATGGGATTATATGACGTTACGCATGAGTCATAATTACGAACATCAACCTACATAAAATACAACTACTAAAGGCCGCATCGAATAGGCTCTACTACTAAATCTATGCCACTATTCTATCTGCAGCATGTCCGTAGTTTTAGATACCGCTAATGCATGCACTTGTATAATAATTAATTGCATGAAAATTATTAATAACATAATAAAATGATGTTGTGCTTAGATTTGATTGTTAATATTAGACAGAATGTTGATTTTAATTACACTTGAAACGAATGCACTGAAAATTCAAGGTATGTTAATGTAAGTTGTATCCAAAGGTCATATTTGAGGTACTGTTCCAGTTTTATGCTCTGTAGACAAGCCAATTTGAACTATTTTGAACTGGACAAGTCCAGATTTATCCAACACTGATGGCAGTATGTCGCTGGATATAAAGATTTGTTTTGAAATAACAGGAAATGCACTTGCTTTAGAAATAAACTTATCTACTTGGTGTTATCAACCTCTGAAATCACCTACATACTTAATATAATAATTATACTTTATGAAGGATCATAATTTTATTATTACTTTCCCCAATAAAATGTTATGCACTTGATTATCAAACTACAGTTTGGGAATTTTATACAATTTATGTACATAACACAATAAATGAGATACCAAAACAAACATAATTATGTTAACCAGAAATAACATTACCTGAGTGTAGCAGACAGTATCTACACAATTTATAATAAACCCCTAGTCTTCCCACTAGTTACTATACTTTCAACCTACTGGCCATCAGCACTCATTTGATATAGTCTCATAAAAGACAAGGATTGGTTGGAGATAATCAGCAAATAGATAAAACAGTTGAATCATACCACCTTACAAATACATATCATAAATTCACATAGTATTAAAGATATCTTTGTAAATAGATGTGGGACAGTTTAAATAATTATTTTTAAAGTGAAGCCAAACAACCAGTAGAATAATGTACAGTTCAAAAAGACCATGGTATAAGTTTCGTTCATGTAAGTTTCTTTTAATATCAGACTATTTCTGTAACTAATATTATTTTTAGTAACTCTTCAAGTATTATTATTTATATTGCATATCATTTGAGCATAGGAAAGAAAACATATTCTGACATGATTCTAGCTTATTAAATGTATGGTCATTGATTGATGTTAGTCAGTGATTAAGTTTATGCTCAATGAGTAGGTATCTAGGTAGGGTAGATATTATAAAGGTACTACTTGGATCCACATTTTAGTGTGTAACTGTACCTATGTATTTAGTAGGTCCCTTATCGATTCCATTGAGTATACCTACATATTATACATAAGTACCGATACAATAGCATTGTTTTATATATACTTGCTCTTATTTTATCACATAATCTGTGGAGACGACCGAATGGCGTAGTGGTTAGTGACCCTGACTACTGAGCCGATGGTCCCGGGTTCGATTCCCGGCTGGGGCAGATATTTGTTTAAAGACAGATATTTGTACTCGGGTCTTGGGTGTTGATATTTATATTTAGTATCTATCTATGTATTTGTGTAGATATATCAGCTGTCCGACACCCATAACACAGGTTCTGCCTAGCTTGGGGTCGGATGGCCGTGTGTGAGATGTCCCCACATATTATATTATTATTATATTATTATTATAGATGTATGTACCTGCTGAGTGAAGGTCGCGGCATCAATGAAGTGTGCAAGTAGATATTATAGTTAATTCCATGATGGCATTGTTTGTAGTAGCAGAGCTCTTGTTATTCCCATTATGACAACTGCCGCCAGCTCGCGTCTTGTTCAGAGATCGTAATAAATAGGTATCCATACTTATTATACCTAAGCTTTGGAAGTACCTAGTATGCCTACCAGCCGTTTGGCAGGCGGCTTCGAGATATCACTTTGCATGTTCTTGGTCTCCAACTCTCCACTGTCTACTGTAATTCTTTAATGTACCTTTCAGAAAAGAACTGTTTAACGTAACAGATTCCACCTGTGTGTAGGTAGTGTAGGAACTAACTAGTTCGTGAGCGGTCGTGGGAACTGCAGAACAAAGGCGTGAACCGCAGTAGACCCAGGATTGAGGTTTAATTGAAATAATTTGTATTAGGTAGGTAATCAGGCTGATTCGGGCCTCTCATCATAATAAATAATTACTTAATACTGAATTTCGAAATTAACCATCTTAGGATGCCAGATCCGTATCCGGACATAGGTATACGCCAAACTTATAGACTATTTAAATTTCCGTGCGCAACACGCATACCTCTTTAGAAAAAAACAATTAGTTTTGTTATGTAGCTCCCTAAATCATATTTAAGTACTACATAATATACAACTTGGTTCACGCGCCTAGGCGCTGGATTTCAATATTTCGACAGCAACTAACTTTTTAGTAACGCTATAGCGGAAACCTAGGTAGAAGAGAGCGGAAAGAATGAATTATAGTCTTCATTGTATGGCACAATAGCCTATGGAAATTTTGATTGGTTACAGTTACACAGTTACCAAAACTTCTGTTTTAGGCACCAACTACCTATTTTGGAAAGATTTGATTAGGTACATAAAGGATACTTACATAGGTACCATTGTGTTGAATTTACTAATGGTACAGACATGCTCTTCTGGTAAAAGATTGTTGTATAAGTATACTTTAGGTACCTACTATTCCAACTATTATGTTCCCGTGACGTTTCCTTCACTAGACTAGAATCGGCTTTCTTCTTCAATCTTTATAGCTACCGTATTTTTTTTATTAGTAAGTAAGTAATACAAATGTAACATGACACACGAGGAGGTAAACCGTGTTGAAACAGTGAGTAAACTAAGGCTTAGGGACGCCGAGTTATCTTAACACATCAAAGATAACACAACGTGTGGTATGGTTAGTAAATTAGGCGGATGTGCGGAAAACCCGGGGTTCGAATCCCTGGTAGATCAGATAAATTGATAAATAATAACGTCTTATTCTGGGACCTCAACTCCCAAGGCAAGTTCTTTAAGGTGATTTGAATCTGACAAAAGCTTATGTAAGGAATAATGAGGTTTGTATTTTCATGGGAGCTCGCTCGAGTCGTTTATTTAAGAGGTTTGATTAACGATATATTAACTTCCATAATCAGCAAGAAGGGTACCATGACAATATTTAATGATATAGGACTGCTGACGGTACTTCGAGTTGAAGGCAGCGTTCCCACTACGCCGGACCGGCAGATCTGCCGCGCCGGTAAATCTGCCGGAAGAGCTAGTGGCTGTACAATTTATATGAAGCTATTCACATTATCCCGGGTCCGGCATTTTTGCCGAGCCCGGTATTTCTACCGAACGTTTTGTCACTACGAATTGCCGGTAGAACGACCGGGCCCGGAGTAATGTGAACGAGTTTGTGCCGGTATCTGTCCCCCGCTCGCCCCGCTCGTGCTCCCCTCGCCCCTGGATGTAAAATGAAAAGAATGGAAAATCTTTCCCGTAAAATAGGGTGTACCCAATGTTTTCTTTTATTTTGCCTTCTATTAAGATACCACCACAACACAACAATTTCGTCGTCCATTGTGCGCGCAGGTCCAAATTCAACTGAGGACTGTCTGAATTTCTTCCGGGATCCGATGTAATGTGAACACTCTGTCCGGTGTCCGGTTTTCGGCAGATCTGCCGGTCCGGCGTAGTGGGAACGCTGCCGAACGTTTTGTCACTACGAATTGCCGGTAGAACGACCGGGCCCGGAGTAATGTGAACGAGTTTGTGCCGGTATCTGTCCCCCGCTCGCCCCGCTCGTGCTCCCCTCGATTGTGCGCGCAGGTCAAAATTCAACTGAGGACTGTCTGAATTTCTTCCGGGATCCGATGTAATGTGAACACTCTGTCCGGTGTCCGGTTTTCGGCAGATCTGCCGGTCCGGCGTAGTGGGAACGCTGCTTAAGATGTCAGTTTTCAGACATCGTCCTAGAAACCCAGTGGCAGTGTGCCTTCTTATCTCCCTTTCATTCCATGTGTTATCTTTATCTCAGTGCTGTCAGCTCAGTGCCTTTAAACAGTCGTTTATGAAAATAAATACATTTCTTCTAGTGAAATAGTTAGTTTAATTAGTGTCCAAAAATGAAGTTTAACAAAAGACCTCTTGGTCGAATAAAAAGTGAAATATTGGATAAGTTTTATTCGTCTTTTTCTGGTGGTGTGTCTTCTATGTTGAGCACTGGTATGTAACAGCGGCACGGGCAAAAGAAGGAGATTTTTTTCTTTTTTGAGTGTACATGACTTGTTTTTATGTACAAGCACACTATTGAGTAGGTATAGTAACATACGTAAGGAGCACCCTGAGGAGTGATGGTAATAGCAACGAAGGCTAATATGTCGAAGACATCAATCTAGCATTTATTGTTTCTCCTCATATAACAGCTTTCTCCATTAGGTACATTTTCCTTTCGTTACTAAGTATACCTACTTATGCCTACTTACTTACAAAAATAATGAGGTCTTGGTCACTAACATCGGTAAATTATATGTAGGTAAGTATGGTAAAATAATATATATTTTGTAACATAATCCTGAATTATGCGGTCAAATGCCTGCCTAGCCAGGCATCTAGCAATTCCTACCTTGTTAAGTAGGTAGGTATTCAGTAAGTACATAATGTTTATGAATTTCAGTAAATACCTACCTACTCGCTCTTATTACATAGGGATAGTGGCTTTTGTTGAGATAGTACCTACTAACTACTAACAATATTAATCGCCGTGCAAAATTATGTATTCAGTTCAGTCAGTGTACTGTAGTGTAGCCTGACCGTAGGCATTATGTTATGATTTCAATAGCTAGGTAGGTGCGGGATCTATTTTAGTTTTCTCTAGTGCGTATATATGTATAATACGTGGTGCTTAATATTTAGATCATAGGAATTGATAATAGTGGAAATATGGTGGAAAGTGAGTGATATTTTTATCATCAGCAAATGTTGTAACTGTAAGGCTGCGGTCCCATTAGTCATCTACAAGCTACTCGCTCATTACTATAGGCGCGCTGCGGATTGCGAATTTGTAAGCGCAGAACTACCAAACTGTGAACACTTGGCATACCAAACCAGTACACCTCGCTGCTAACTCCAAAGACTACAGTGGCATATCAGTAGGAACAGTTTGTCTACTACGAACACTTTATTAACCTTGCTACACCTACCGTGTAGGGTGGTCAGGCAGTATCCTCTCCCGAGCACCCGTTCATTGGGCGAGGATCGGCCGAGGATACTGTCTCGGCATTCTACTCGGTAGGTGTAAGCAGGGTAGGTATACCTTTGCCATTCCAACACAACTTCAAATCCCCAACTACCTACTCTCCATCAAACCAACATGTCCCCTTAAATAACCCCTCGCCTCTCGTCCAGATTCCCGCGCGGAGGCGGACGGCGGCGGCGACGGGCTGGACCTCGGCAGCCGCTCGTCGCTGCACTCCGGCCTGCACGTCACAGAGGACGAGCACTGGGAGATGAACTACCATGAGGCGGCTATTTACTTGGAGGTGAGGCGTCCAAGTCACTAATAGGTACTATACTCGTGCGAATTAACTGTGCACCTGGCCAACAAAAACCAGAGGTCATGTTAACTAGCTTTGGCGTACGCGGCGTGACCCAAAGCTTTTGTTAGCCAGGTGTACACTTAATTCGCATGAGTAGGTAGTAGGTACTGCTTACTTATATTATTGTCATCAGAATGTAGGTATTCGTCTCGTCCACTGCTAGATATAGGCCTTTTCCAAACTGCGCCACATAACTCTGTGCTCGGCTACCTCTGAATTGTATGGTCGTCGGTTCAGCGGACCGAGGGCCGTCCCACGCTAATCGGTTCCTAGGCATAGTTTATGACCCCTGCACCCCTGATCTATATCTGGCAATATACCTAAATATCACGTTCAAATATAGCCCGCTTGAAGGTTAAACTTTGACTAAGTTCATAGCTTAAATTTATAGCTTGAACGCGCCTTACATCCTCCTTATTCCTCTGTCTAACTCAACCGTGGTCTGTCCAGGAAGGCCTGAACAATGAGAAGTTCGACTCGCACCCGTCGTCCCCGGAGGAGCTGCCGGCGTACCTGCGCGTGCACAACCCCTGGTACCACGGGCTCGACCTGCTGGCGTCCCTCGTGCTCATACTGCTAGCGTTCACTGAGGACCCCGCCGTGCCTATGTTTAGGGTGAGGTTGTTGTTGGATTTAAAAGCGGGTGTTATGAAAAAAATACTTAACCATAGACTACGGTTTTTTTATTGTGTCGTTAAAACAGTGCTTATTTGCCGCAGTTCTAGTGACATCTAGTGTTTGTAATTAGCACTACTATTATTATTAAGTTTAGCAATAAAATAAATAGATGGCGTTGACTTGTTTAGTCTGGCTACTGAACGCTAGATGGCGCTAAACGTTGTTAATACAAAAAAATATTGTGTCGATAAAACAGTACTAATTGCGGCGGTCGTAGTGACATCTAGAGTTTATAATTCACACTACTATTATTATTAAGTTTAGCTTTCAATTAAATAGGTGGCGTTGACTTGTTTAGTCTAGCTACTCATCGCTAGATGGCGCTAAACTTTGTTAATACAACTAATCATGTCCCAAGTAAAATTATTATCATACTCTTCACTCTTATTTTGGAAAATAATTAAAATAGTATTAATTATTTTAACTACTAGTTGCCGGTGTGGGCGCACGGCACGGTGGAGCTGCTGTCGCTGGCAGTGATCGGCGTGGAGCTGCATCTGAAGCTCAAGTGGATCGGCTGGACTACCATTCTCAAACACAAGAGAACTATGATTAAGGTAGGTGGCGTGTGTACTTGTTTTTCATACAATATAATTAATAACACGATAAGTTATGTTTAAAGACTATTAATTTGCCCCCAGTGGCTCTGAAATCTGATTATTTCTTATCGAGTCTCCAATGTAATACAACCATGTCTTTGCTTCATGCGTTTATGTTATAAAATGTAATTACAATATAATTTGCTTAAATTCCGCAGGGTGTAACTCTACTAATAATGGTGCTAGAGGCAGTGGTGGTGCTGTGCCGACAGTCCTCTCACTTCCGCGTGTCGCGCGCGCTGCGGCCGATCTTCCTGGTGGACACGCGGCACTGCGGCGGCGTGCGACGGTTTATTAGACAGATACTGCAGTCGCTACCGCCTATATTGGATATGTTAGGTTTGTGCTGCTTTTGGAATAAGTTTTTGTGTGTTTTGGTTTGGTGGTGTCAAAGAATGAAAGTTCAAAGCAATGTGGAATGCAATCCATATTAGATACGATTCCCGGGTGATAAAGATCTCTGCGATTATTGAAAAATAAGCCGAAGGCACTTTTGTCTACATTTCACAATACAACATGCATGATGCATGCTCCATATAACCTGTTATAAAGAGTTTTTATGATGCATGCTCCATATAACCTGTTATAACCCTTTATAGAAAGAGAGTTAGAGAGAGAACTTCTGTTTTAACCTCTATTTTTTTTCCAACAATCGCTTTCGGCTTATTAAACCCTTTCTTCAACCCCCTGTACATTTGTCACCGGCAGGTCTGCTAATGTTCTTCGTGGCGACGTACTCGCTGCTCGGCTACTACCTGTTCTCGGAGCACGCGGACAACGGACACTTCCAGACCATCAGCGACTCCTTCGTCAGCATGTTCGTGCTGCTCACCACCGCCAAGTGAGTAGGAATATTTTACTTTTTAAAACCATTAGTTAAGTACACAAATTGTACACCTACCCTCGGGTTCGTAGAACGATCTGTCGGTTTACAAGAGACTTGCAAACAAAGTACTCTGTGCTTGCAAGCGAGTGAGAACCTATATTATTATGTTTACTAACACCTAGTATCTCTAAAGGAGTCTACACACCAAACCCGCCGACCCGCCGACACAGCCCGGCGGCTTGGTGTCGGTGACCCAAACCCGCCAACCCGCCAACATGTGTCATGGGGCTGTGTCGGTGAGTTAGTCGGCGGCAAGAAATCAGTACAACTTTTTTAGTTAGTGATTGCAGTGTGTACGAACGTGGAGTGTCGGCGGGCAACTGAGCGTGCGCGTACGCAAGTCGCCGGCCATGCCGCCGATCATGAGTAGTACGAGTCGCCGACATGATTCTTGAAACAAAGTCGCCGACACCAAGCCGCCGGGCTGTGTCGGCGGGTCGGCGGGTTTTGGTGTGTAGACTCCTTTATAATTATAAAGGGCCCCTACATTTCAACTTAAAGGAACTTTCTTAAGCGTGCAGCTTCTGATATTGTGTTGGTCACAACCATAAGAGCTAGACTGGAGTTTTTCACCATAGTAAAACGACTGCCCAGTGTGCCCCGAAGGTGTGTTTACTGTTTGCCTAATGGTATATAGCCACTAGCGGTGTGGTAGTGGATGGATGAGGCAAGCCGAGGACAGAGTGTTGTGGCGCTTCTTCAGAAAGCTAAGCCCTACAGTGGACGATTATGGGCTGATAATGATGACGATACTAACATATTTATGTTGTTATTTCCAGTTTCCCGGACGTGATGATGCCGTCGTACGCCAAGTCCAAGTGGTACGCGCTGTTCTTCATCCTCTACATCATCACCGTGCTCTACGTGCTTATGAATTTGGTAAGGAATACGTTTGAATTTCGAAAAAAAATGTTTTATCTAACTGCTAACGCCATCTAACTAGTAAATGTCTTTCCCAATTTACGTTCCACTTGTTAATACCAAATGCCGTTATATTTACATTTTGATTTGATAACATACGTCAATAAAGAAACAATGTTAACGTGGCCGACAGACACACAATACTACTTCCAATTATTATCTAACGGCTACCAGTCTCTGTCGCACGCGCATAGTAATAGTGCCAGAACCTCGCACAGTACTTAACAGCACCTTAATGGCCGGATGCATAGAGAAAATAAACTAGCCGGATGCAGAGAATGTGATTGGTTGACTGGTTGTAGAAACAAAACGATAGCTATAGTTATTATTCTGGTGCGTTAGATTTTATCTGTGCTTGCCGACTGGCCTTTCGTTCACATTTATTTCTCTCTACCCCCCAGATGCTAGCGGTAGTCTACGAGACGTTCACCCGCATCGAGCGCGACAAGTGCCGCGCGTTGCTGCTGCACCGGCGGCGCGCGGCGCGGCACGCCTTCCGCCTGCTGGTGTCGAGGAGAGCCCCCGACGCGGTGAGGCTGAGGCACTTCGCGGGGCTGTGCCGGCATTACGCGCCGCATAAGTGTGAGTTTTATAAAATAACTAGCTTTTACGCAAAACTTGCGCAGCCGTCCAGCAGTGGACGATACATATGGCTCATAATATGGGCTATGGCGTCCACCAAATTATCTATTTTAATTTTATATGGTGTAAAAGTACAGTTATTAATCGTTCAGTTAAACGCAGTAACAGTATATTTTGGGTTCCGCTCATCTCGCATAATCTTTATTGACCAAAACTCATTTCGCATAACTCGTGTGGTCTAAACTTTTTTGGCCGAACCATCACTTTGCCAAGACTTATGTGGCATAAGGCTCGTTTCGTCTAAAACTCTTTAGGCACAATCTTTAAAGATCAAATTTATGTTCGTCTATGCCTATGTATAATCTTGTTTCTCCTAATGTTATCTTAATAAATAATATATTAAGTATGTAGTAAATGTACAAATTGTGGTATTTTTCTCCTACATCCCGAAAATCACGACATTGTATGATCAAAAAATCGAAAGTTAACGACCAATATAATTATTACAAACCCCATGAGATCGAAACCTAAAAATAGGTGCGACGACGAGCAAAGCGAGGAGGAGCGTGTTAGGTGCACATGTTCATCAAAACCAAAGCGGAGCGCAGCGAAGCGGAGCGGAGCGTTTTCCAAACAGCGGAAACAATACAAGGCACCACTTTGCGCTATGTAGGGAGACGCTCCGTCAAAGTTAAAGCCAAACGAATATTATTACTTTGTATAAACCTATGCTATAGCATTATTAGGCTATTCAAGATTTGGCCATACCATTATTAGGCTAAACAATGTTATGCGAAATAACTTTTTACTAAACGAGATTTATGCCATACGATTTTCGGCGTAACGAGACTTTGACCAAACGTTACTATGCAATACGAGATTAGGCAAATAAATCTTATGCAAAAAAAGGTAGAACCGTATATTTTATATAAAAGATTTTTTTTCCGTTGTAATTCCAGGTGGGCTGGATGTGTACCTGATGTTCAAACATCTGAATATATCTGGCACCGGCGGACTTTCACGGGCAGAATTCGCTTCCATTTACGAGGTAACGTAATAAGTCAATATGAGAAATACATAACACACATACCACCTGCAATCTATATATTTTTATAGGTACTTACGTATTTACTTTCTGCTGGACGCAATAATTATGAAGACTTGGTAAGCTGTCATGCAGTTGGTAAGGTTATTGCAACGACATAAAGTTGTAGTTAGCGCAGATATAAAGTACCTACTTTGTTTTTCGTCAAGCAAGAGTACCTACGCACATATAACGTGAGAATGAGCGCAACTTGAAACTTTAGTCATGTCATATCTATAGGCCCCGTTCCACAAGCGTACATTTTGTACTTATGAGCTTATAGTGTAACCGTGAAACAATGTTATATAATATTATTCCTACTATAAAATCCATAACCTTATTTCTCAATCATGCAGCATTTCAATACTTATACATGTTTCTCCAGGTGTTCGGCCTCCACTGGGCGCCGCAGGAGGCGCGTGCTCCGTGGTACAGCGCCACGCCGCTGGAGCCCGCCGCCGCGCTCGCCGCCAAGGCCGTGCGCTGGCCATACTTCGAGCATCTCGTCTGTATGTAGCTTATTGAACGATATTGCTGTTCCATATAATTACAACGGGGCTTTAGGTTGCAGTAGGTACCTAGTACTCTCATCGACCGGTGCTTATAGCCACTGATCACTCACAATATTAGGATATGGCCACCAAGACTTAATTTAAAGACAAATCACTACGTATCTTACTGCGTGATTTAGTAATTGTTACTGAAACAATGAAGGAGACCGGTAGAACTATCAACTCGGTAGCGATTGAGCTAGGAAGACCGAGGCCTATATTTCGCAGTGGACAAATATTAGCCATAATTTTTAATTCTGTTCATGTTCAAATTTCCTCATCTACCTCACAATTTAACTACTAGACTGTAAAATATTGCTTTCAGCGATAAGACTGCCTATTGTTCGTTGTCCCTGTTTTATAAGTATTTTTTGTATGCATGAACGTTTTGTGGTGACCAATATATACAAAATATTCTATTCCAGACGCGCTGATAGTGCTGAACGGGCTGGCGCTGGTGCTGCGCGTGCTGCAGGCGGCGGGCGGGCTGCAGGACCGCGCGCGCCTGCTGTGCGCCTCCTGGGACACCTGGCTCTTCCTCACGCGTGCGTAGCTGTTGTGTCGATAGAATAGTGCCACAATCGGTCGATAAAACAGTATCTTCAGTATGTCGATAAAACAGTATTACCCTTCTCTCGATAAAACAGTATATTACGCCTGTTGATAAAATAGTATCTTCAGTCTGTCGATAAAACAGCATCTTCAGTCTGTCGATAAAGCAGTATCTTCCGTCTGTCGATAAAACAGTACCACAATCGGTCGATAAAACAGTATCTTCAGTATGTCGATAAAACAGTATTACCCTTCTCTCGATAAAACAGTATATTACGCCTGTCAATAAAACAGTATCTTCATTCAGTCGATAAAACTGTATCACCCTTCTGTGGATAAAACCATAGACTTACGGTCTTATTCATAAAAAGTTACGGGAGACCTATAGGCCTGCTATAAGCAAATGTCAAAAAAACTTTATTCATAAACGATCAATAGCGCTAAAGAACTCTCCAACTGATTCGTAAAACCTTGATATGCTAAAGTTGGCTGGACCCTACTATACACCTTCCGTAAACCTCCTATTGTACAAAAACATGGCGGCCGGTCAACAGCTGTTCTGCTTTATTGACGATTTGACATTTGTTGTGAGTTAATATTTGCTGAAAATAAGTTGCCATGGTAACGTAAAAAATTAATATTTTTTTTGTGGGTTTTGGCTTGGCCACTGCGCCTTTAAGCCAACGTAAACTTTTTTAAGTGCCGCGCCGTGGCTAACATAGATGATAGAGATTGATAAATGAATGAAAGTTTTCGCTATTTTTGTTTATGGTTTCGTCAGACCGGCAACTTAATAGGGTAAGTGTCAAAATGTTTGGTCTGTGAAATCTATTAGCATCACTATAGTTATTGAAGGTTTACGGAACGATTATGAATAGAGATTTTTATGAAACCTCAAATAGGCTTAAAGTGTTCCGTAGCTATTGAGCTCAGTAAACCTACTTTAAGGTTTTTTTATGAATAAGACCGTAAGTCAATGGATAAAACAGTACCACCCTTCTGTCGATAAAACAGTTGATCATTTCTACTTGCCTACTCACCGCTAGATATAATTAATAGAATAACAACAGCTGCTGCAGGACCACGCGCCTGCTGTGCGCCTCCTGGGACACCTGGCTCTTCCTCACACGTGCGTTGTTTATGTAATCAGCTCACACTTCACACGTCAGATGGTCTTGGATAATGCTCGACAATTTGCCATAAAGAGAGCAGTGGAAGGGAGGGAGAAGCAATGCAATATAGAAATGTCGTATGTAACGAGCATCAGAGTGACGTAAAAGCTGTACTTACGACGCTAATCTGACTGGCCAATCCGTTCACCAGTGACAAATCCCATTTCCCTACAAAAATCTATCACGTATTAACTGTTTAGCGAGTTTTTACAGTTTTCTTGTTCTATGACCTATGAGTTTTGAAAAACCATTTCTCAAGCCTGTCATTTCTTCCCACAGTGTTCCTAATAGAGGCGGGTCTGCGCGTGACGGCGTCGGGCGCGCGCGCCTACCTCGAGAGCGGGTGGAACGTGTTCGACCTCAGCGTCACCATCCTCGCGCTGGTAGGCGCCGCGCTGCTCACCGTGGCGCCTAAACTCTTCATTGTAGTCATATTTAGGCCTTTGAGGTGAGTTTTAGTTAAGTATCTTTCCGATAAAATTCTTGTGAAGTTACGGGTAAACAGTTTCCGCTTTTCCTCGGAATAATAACGGTCTCAGAAATCCTGTCGCTAAAACAGTGATCCGATTCATTTCATTTCTTACCGATAGATGACATGACCGAGCTGTCGGTATAACAGTGCAGTTATGTCTGTCGATAAAACAGTGTAAATTTTGGTATCGCTACTCACCGATAGATGGCATAGCGGAAAAACAGTGTGAACTACTCTGTCGATAAAACAGTGAAAATTTTGGTTCCACTACTCATCGATAGATGACATGTTCTTGTGTCTCAGAATAAGGATGATAAACTGGATTCCCACGAATCCTTATTCCGAGTCCATAATAGCGGTTAGCCTAGTTTCGCTACTCTCCGATAGATGGCTCTAAATATCATTCAATAATAAACTGTTGTATATGTTTTCAGACTGATGCGTCTGTACAAGTTGAAGAAGCGTTACCGCGACGTGTTCGGCACCCTAGTGCTGCTGACGCCGCTGATGTCGTCGGCCGGCTGCGTGATGCTCGTCATGTACTACTTCTTCGCTATACTCGGCATGGAACTGTTTGCGCCATATGACCTGAGGAACTGCTGTGTGTGAGTGGTTTTCTTCGTGATTACTAACAGGCGAACACTCAGTTTGGTCCATTATTTTATAATCAGGGGCATATGTTTATGATGATACCTTCAAAACTAGGTTTCTGTAGATGAGAATGAAAACGAAAGATTAATTATGTAGCGATAAAGAAACAAACTGTAAATGGTGGACGGAGTCCAGTTAACTTGCACTTATCTTAGCTGTAGCTGTTATTATACCTATACCTTCTGATACTTATTTAAATACTATATTTAGGTTGTAGAATAGAAGGGTTTGGTTAGGGTTAGGGTGGGTTATACAGAGGCTATAATATAACAGATGTAAGTTTAAGAAATACGCTTATAATTATTTTTTTAAATTATTTTCTTACTCCCCAGTAACACAACAGTAGAGGACTTCTACAAGTACTCGGGCAACAGCTCGTCGGCGCTGGGCTACTACTACCTCAACAACTTCGAGAACCTCGTGACGAGCGGCGTCACGCTGTTCGAGCTCACCGTCGTCAACAACTGGTTCATACTGATGAACGCATACGCGTCTGTGGCTGGCCAGTTCACTAGGGTGTACTTTATGGTGAGTGGTTTTTTTTCTATAAAAAATATTTTATTATTTAGGTTTTAAAACATTTCTTGGTAATTTAATCTAATAAATAAATAACTTATCTATCTATCTAATATTAGTTCCTACCGAGAGAAGAAGATTTTAATGTCAGTTTTAACCTACATATTTGATTGGAGTTAAAAAACATTGTTTTAATTTTGTGTTTATTAGATAAGAGTTCAATCTTTGCCTTTATAACTATGCAAGAAAATCTACAATATTTTTATTTGAATGTCCTTTTCAGGTGTTCTACCTGTTCACGATGGTGGTGCTGACGATCGTGGTGGCGAGCGTGCTGGAGGCCTTCCGCTTCCGCATCCAGTACAAGCGCAGCACCAGCAAGAGAGACGGCAAGGAAAAATTCATGAATAATTTATACTTCCTCAAAGATGTCATCAAGGAAACAAATGTTTCCTACTTAAAAACAATTGCTACTAATTTAATTCCGTAAATTACTTACGAAGAATAAAGGGCTGTTTTCTGTGATATCATTAGACACATGATTTACGTAAAGCCCCGCGATTTTCGTTCGCCAATTAAAAGCCACATATAATTTCAGAGGAGAAACTGCTTCACGAGGAGGTGCACACGAGCTGGGAGGAGGCGCAGCGCCTCGGCGCCGCCGGCGACCTCGCCGAGGACCTCCGACCCTTCCTGCAGCCTGGGGTGAGAATCATATGGTTAAAAACGCTTATTGCATAGTTACGTCATTATGAGTAAGATATTTACTTTCAAAATGTGGTTTTACCGCCATCTGTCGGTGAGTAGCGAAACTATTATGTTCCTATATTATCTCGTACTAGCTGTGCCCGCGAGCTTCGCTTCGCCTTAAAAACTTTTCCCGTGGGAATTCCGGGATAAAAAGTAGCCTATGTTCTTTCTCAGGGTCTAGACCATATGTATACCAAATTTCATTCAAATCCGTTCAGTAATTTTGGCGTGAAAGAGTAACAGACAGACAGACAGACAGACAGACAGACAGAAAGACAGACAGACACAGTTACTTTCACATTTATAATATTAGTTAGGATATGCTGGAAGTTATTATTCTAAGGTATGTTTACACTGTTTTATCGACAGTATTTTTCAGTTCTCAGAATAAACGAGAGTTTCTCCCGAATGTTGGATTCTTCATAATCAGTATGTCTTAATTTTTATCAACACCATGCTAATGCTACAACTTTAAAAAAAATTCAGATGACGGTAACGTTCATTGGATCTCGGCCGAGGACTAAGGAAGTTCTACAGAGGAGGATGTACCAGTCCGACATACAGAAGTGGCTTTGTGAAGAAGACGAGAATGAAGGTATGTATGTAACATACACACGCGGTATGTAACCGTCGCAGAAAGCACAGCAGCAAACTTTTCATGTGACTCTTTTAAAATCATAATCCTACCCTATGTATGTAGCCAGTTCCAAGTTTTTTTTAACCATGCCTTCCGGTTATATCATGATCATCATCATCAGCCAATAATCATCCACTGCTGGACATAGGCCTCTCCCAAGGAGCGCCACAACACTCGGTCCTCGGCCTTCCTCATCCAACCACTACCAGGCACCCGCCTAAGGTCGTCAGTCCAGCGGGCAGGAGGGCGTCCCACGCTGCATTTGCCTGTTCGTGGTCTCCACTCGAGAACTCGTCTACCCCAACGGTTATCGGTTCTTCAGCAGATATGACCAGCCCCCTGCCACTTCAGCTTGCATATTTTGACAGCTATGTCGGTAACCTTAGTCCTCTGACGGATAACCTCATTTCTGATACGATCCATCAGAGAAACCCCAAGCATAGCTCTCTCCATAGCACGCTGAGCAACTTTAAATCGGTGGACCAGTCCTACCGTCAGTGTCCACGTCTCTGCACCATACGTCATCACTGGCTGGACGCACTGGTTGAAGACTTTTGTCTTCAGGTCTTTATATTAGGTATGATAATCAAAAAGTATGGTTATTCATTTTATTTTCCCCCTTAGGTTTGCCGCCGTCAACCACGCTAACATCAAGTGAGGACCCACTGGCGCCTCCACTCATACAGCCAGAGACAACCAACCACCAGCCGAGACGATACGAACTCTAGAACCAACCATAGACACTGACCAAACATAATCTCATAGACTAATAGGACGGGTATGTGAAATGTGTAAACTTAAAAATGCAACGGCAAATGCGATATGTAAATATACTTACATAATTATTATAAACGGAGGAAAAACTGAGATTACAATGAAATAATATTTAAATAGTGTTGGTTTAACCAGGAGGAATGCATTCATAACATTACATTACATGTATGAATAATTATAAAATTGACAATCAAGCCAGAAATAATTGAATGGGCAAAAATATTTCTTCCTAACTGGTTCAATCATGGAAGTAATAAGTACTCACTTATTACTTCCATGGATTAAATATATCAACTGACATACAAGCTAGGAACAAACAATAATTACATCTAATTACGAAGTGCTATAATTGAGATGAGATCTGTGATACGAAGATTATCATACCATGAAGAAGTGGTTTTAACAGACTAAAGAAGTATTAACAGAATGGTATTTATAGTAACGAAATTTCCTTGTTTGATGATACTTTAATTAATTAAGCATAATTAATTTTCGTTACTTAACACGAGACCAAAGGAAGGTGATTTTTTTGTAATAATCAGTATGTTTAAGTATTATTTATATGATTTATTAACTTTATAAGAATGTTTACTAATTTATTGTTTATTTAACTGACAAATATTTATCTCGTTGAACCTATTCATACCTTATTAAATTAAATTATTTTATTTCATGCAGATTTTATAAGGGAAAGTTTGTGAAAGCGAGATGTAACATGAATATCAAAAGGGCTAGTGTAAAATATGTTGCTTAAAATTAAAGGGAATGCCTTCTTAATTATAAGTAGGTAGAAAAGAGACATAAGAGTCCTAGTAATACACACATATTCCCAATTTAGCTAAGTAATGTTTTAACAGTAGTAAAAAAATATAGATCAATATGTTTTTTAGATTAGTAACATGATGTGATAAACTAAATGTTACGGACCATTTTATGAAATCGAATTTTATAGTTAACCCAAGTATTTGTTTCTGCGATCTTTACTCTAGTGTTGTGTTTGAATGTTTATTTTAGAATGTTTTGCTCGTGATCGTTTAAGATTATTTATTATTTGATTTGAAAGCGTACTCGTAGGTTATTAGGCATATTATGAGTAGTATAGTGAAGTGGGAGATGATTTTAACGGAAATACATATACTTGTGTATGTGTAAGAATAAAACAATCATGAACCTATTATAGACTAGATAGATAAATTTGGTTCGAAAGCAAAATCAGTAGCATAGAAAATAGACTTTCGCTTTTATAGGAACAAAATTAGCGAATTGCGGTGAAGTATTTATTTAGGTACTTAGTTCATTATGTACTATGTATAAATTCAAAGAAATTAAGCACAGTTGTCCGATGGTCTTATGAAAAACAGATAAATGCATGAAATAAATAGATTGAAGTAGGTTACATAAACTTAAATTAGGCTCCATTTAGCTAATCAACTATAGGTAGGTCACATCCGGTTTACTTTCCATATAAATAGTAATTTATTGGTTTATAAACCGATAGGCATATGACCTATTACTGACAATACTATCCGATATAGATTATGGGATAAAACTCAAATATTTATTTATCAGACGGCGTCCACTGTGCCTTAATTCATAGCGCACTCGTTCCAAATTCGCTTTTTACAATAAAAGCTTTATAATACATAATTGGTTACCCAGCACGGTTTAACAAAAAGTTTATTTTATAAATGAAAGCCTTTATCAATTTATCACTTGACTGCTTTGTAGTATTGTGCAATTAGAATAGTTTAGGTGATGCAGGGTTCATTATGTAAGTAGCATGAGCGGCCAGTGTATATTATGCCTTATTTCACCGGAATAAAATGTATAAATTTAATATCTTCATACCAACACGTGGTTTACTTGTCTAAGACCAACAAACAATGACAAGTCTTGCACGCTATTTCATGTTTATGTTTCTATATCCATCCGCTAGAGGTCACACTCCCTAAATGTATTACTTACATTATATATTTTTTGTAAAGTGTGAAATTTACATACCTAATTGATTTTTTTTATCGTCTTCCCTGAGCTTTCAAGGCTGCTTTTGAATAATGTTGAGTTTATGAATTTTTTTCATACCTGTATTTAGATGGCTGTCTGTTTAAGTTTAAGAAATAACAGTATTAATATGTCTAATTATCATTAATTCTTATTTCCTTCACATTGTTGACGAGCAATTTCTTTCATGTATTCATTTATTTTAAAATAAACTCACTTTTCAATGAAGGTTATTAATTTTTTACCTGTTTACGTAACATTTGAATGCTAATCGGTTCTATGGATGTAAGAAATGCTATTTTTAGGTAAGATTTATTATTACGCCCGCCATTTTCATAATTATGATTTCTTTATCCGCTAGAGAAAAATATTAGCCAATATGAGAAGGGAAAAACAGATAAATAAAACCGGAAATGATTATGTACATTAATGTTTTTATTCATGATAATATCAATTTAACTATTATATTTTTAAATACCCATACTTAGCACCGAAATAATTCTAGACAAATATATTTTATTTTGAGCAGGCTCTTATAGAGGCCGTTAACAAGATGTAGCATATCGGCCAATTTATTTTAAACCTATTTAAAAATATTACATAATTAAGTAATTCCTTAGTTATTGATTTTGTAAATTGACCGATACGCTGGATTTTGAAGGCAGCGACAAGAAACTTATAAATATTAAATTGAAAAATAAACAGGCGCAAGGCTCGCAAGATTTGAATCAAGTTTTTTTGTTTGTGGCGCTTGCCTTATTCAGTTGTCTAGAAAATTCTATAAAATTCGTTGGTACATGATAGCTGTCAGAGGGTAAAAACCCCATACCCCGTTTACATGCTGGGCGGGGCTGGGCCAAGGAACTTAGTAATGTTCCAAATAAACATGATAAAACTCGGTGAGGTTGGCTTGGCCCAAACAAGGCCAGCATGTACTGGTGTTAAACAAGGGCTATAATAAGCCGAAATCGGGTCATTCTAAGGGCCTAATGTAGGTTTATCGAAACCAATCGAGCAATGAAAATCGCCGCCAGCGTGTATGGGGCGAAGCTTGTGCAGCGCGTATACCGCTAGGTGGCGACACTCCCGCGCCACACTAATTCGCGTTAACTCGTCACTAAGGAAGGTGTAAAAACTCGCACTACGCATGCTGAACAATGACATTTTCGGATCACTATACCACTTGCAACACCCTGTATAACTATTACAAACAAACTTCACGATACGACATATTGTCTAACAACAATCATACTACTTATACCACTAATTAAAGCTGGAAGACATAATATTCATTAAATCCATTCACCATTTTGTCATCCATCGTTTTAACTAGAAGAGGTAAGTTGATACTATATTTTATTTGTTATAAAAACGTAACAATAAATTAATAAGTAGATTTAAATATGGTTTATATATTTTGATTTCAAATTCAAATGATTTGTTATTTTTCCTAATGTATCAGATAATTTAGAATTCAATTCATCTGATCTCAAGCTTCTTCGATAAGAAACCAATAAGACCAAAAACTACATCTCAATACAATTTCATGATTACAGTACATAAAACTAAATATAATAAATTTTAAACATACAATAATAAATAATGCAAACTAAAAATATTATAACTTAGGATAAAACTATATATTTTTACTAAACTTCCTTTCCGAAACGGGCATAATTTTGGTAAAAATTATCTGTGTGGGTCGCAAATCTAAACAATTTGGAACCATATTCATATTTGGGCTAGGTAGTTGTCATTTGATTAAGGCCCTGTTTCACAATGTCTAGTTAGTGGCTACCTGTGGGATAAAATACATGCTGTCACTCTCTGTTATTACTTTTTTGACAGTGACAGCATGTATTTTATCTGACAGGTAGCCACTGACCAGACATGAAACAAGGCCTAAGTATCTTTGTACCTATCATCAAAAGATCTATATTTCCTTGCCTGCAATTTATTCATGCTTGCCCCTGTCATTTATTATATTCTTTATTAAGTAGGTATAGCCATACATGACATTGGTATAACGCATGGAAGTAATAAGTACTGTACTTAAGTACTTATTACTTCCATAGTATAACGACAAACCTTTTAAAGTAGGTACCTATAGATAACCAAACTTTAAACTCGTATATTTGAATAATCTTTAGGCAAACATCCATTACGAGACAATACCAATAAAGCTTGCTCAAAAAACTAAATAAATATTGTCATATCACTTGCAAATCAAATACACAGGAATGTTTGCGGCGTACGAGCGTGGAAAAATAAGCTTTATTTTCTACCACATACCATTCAATCTTGCACGCATACCGGACGCACTCTTGATCCCTTTTAGTTGAACAAAATCTGTGTTCTTTCAGTTTAAATTTCATCGAGGTAGCGTTTTTAAAACGCGTATTGTAATACTATTTATTTAGCCTCTTCAAGTGGCCATCGAGTACTGTAATATCGTCTTTACTCCGCACAACTTAAGACTCGCTTTTGGTGTAAAATATCGCACCTGGTTGGGACCTGCCTTGACCGGTGGGTTCATACTCTTAATTAATAATAGCAGAGAGATAATACATCCGTTTCAGTGTTACAATAAAAAGCAGCAGCAAAACACACGCATAAAACCTGAAAAGAAAATATTTGACGATTTTTCATTCAAATCCAAAGTCCAAAAATCATAACTTCACTTATTCACCACTAGATGTCGCTATACTTGCAAAACATCTTAAAACTGCCACTACCCACCGCCAGGTGTCACTATCCGAACTTTCACACTAGATGACGTTAATTGTTTTAAAGTTTCCTACACCGGCCGCGAGATGTCACCACAGTCCTCCCTTTCTCCTGCCCCTGGGTTTGCCTCGAGTTCTGTGTCACATGTCCACTCTGACCCCGGGGGCTCCGAGGGTCGTCTCGACCACTCGGAACCCGTTCTCGAGGAGGGAACTCGAGAGGGAGTCCACCACTGAGCGAGGGGTCGAGGGCGGTATTAGCACCATGGCGTAGCTGGAAAAGAGAATGTTCAGTTTAGTTGCGGAATAGTCACATAATGCCTTTAGAATGCCGGCGCCAACAGCAGGCAGTGGTCCAACGATGTAACGATCATCGAGGATCAAGAAACAATATAAAAATTGCGGTTTTTACACAAAGAAAATAGGATAAACATATTAGATATAGATATTATAAGAGCGTAGAACAGCGGTATCCCGCTATCGCATAACACCGTCCGCCATTTTAATATTGTTTCTTTATACATACCTAGTCGTGCAACGCCATAGGCTCTTCAATTTGTCTATTGCAGCAATGACGCGCTCCGACCACACTCTTTACCATTCGTTCTTCAGCTACCATATCGATCAACGGTGCAGACTTAATACCGTAAGTCTATAAAAGAAATAAGTACATACCCGCCGCCGCCCGCGCCGGTGAGCTTGCAGGCGAGCCCGCGCGCGCGCGCCTGCGCCCGGATCGCCTCCAGCGACGGGTGCGACACGCCTAATGCCGCCAGCAGGCAGTGGTTCAGCTCCCACAGTTCCTGGGAATGAGGGGAAGGAGTTATAGAGGAGGAGGTGAAGGCTGAGAGTAAGAGTGAAGTAACCAAATTTCTGTGAAAAGGCCTTGTTAACGAAGCTATGAGATATGTTTTTTTTTTTTTTGTGTAGCCTACTTATTTTCCCACTGCTGGGCAAAGGCCTCCCCTTTCATCTTCCACACATTTCGATCCTGTGATATATGTAGGGTATATGAGATATATGTAGGGTAGGTAAATTAATGAGTTTTTGTGTAGCCTACTTATCTTCCCACTGCTGGGCAAAGGCCTCCCCTTTCATCTTCCACACATTTCGATCCTGTGATATATGTAGGGTATATGAGATATATGTAGGGTAGGTAAATTAATGAGTTTTTGTGTAGCCTACTTATCTTCCCACTGCTGGGCAAAGGCCTCCCCTTTCATCTTCCACACATTTCGATCCTGTGATATATGTAGGGTATATGAGATATATGTAGGGTAGGTAAATTAATGAGTTTTTGTGTAGCCTACTTATCTTCCCACTGCTGGGCAAAGGCCTCCCCTTTCATCTTCCACACATTTCGATCCTGTGATATATGTAGGGTATATGAGATATATGTAGGGTAGGTAAATTAATGAGTTTTTGTGTAGCCTACTTATCTTCCCACTGCTGGGCAAAGGCCTCCCCTTTCATCTTCCACACATTTCGATCCTGTGATATATGTAGGGTATATGAGATATATGTAGGGTAGGTAAATTAGTGAGTTTTCTAGATTCCAAGCCATTCATTGCCTAAAGTAAAATGGTATGAAATGAGGCAAAAAATTGTGCAGCGGGGTAAAAAATGCATATTCATACTCACAGCTAAATGTTGGTAGTCGGCCTCCGGGTCGGATATCACTTTGTCACTGGATAACTTCTCTAATACCTGGAAATAACAAAGATAATATAACTTCATGCGAAGGGCGAAGCGAAGCTCGCGGTAAAGCTAGTGTCTCATATTCTTTACAGGCTCTTGAACTTTGGCGACTTCCCGGTTGCACCATCGTTGCACCAACAAGTTCAATTGAATCACAAACAAACAAAATACATTCGATCGCGATATTCACGTGTTTCCATCACGTGTGAGTTCTTGAAACAATTGCACGCAGGATAATAATGTACCGCCCTTGGCGCTAATATATCATCAAGTGTATTACACATCGGCTCAATAAAAGAAAGTGTATCGAAGGTTGTTTCATTCGTTCAATGGAATACAAAGTACAAGTGAGGTGCTTGAGGAAAATTATTAGCGTTCATCGAAGATTGATTGTTTAGCAACTACCTACTTTAGTACGAACCGAACCGATTATAATAATAAAAATAAATAAAATAAAAAAGCCTTTATTTCTACTAATTAAAACTTTAAAGGTGTGTACATGCATAGAATATTATAATGTAAGTACTTAAAATGAATTAAGTAAAACGTTTTCACAATAATCACATGAAATATTTATAATAATGTACATTCTAATTAATTCACGTAAAATTTTGCATGCATAATTCGTAATATAAATAAAATTCTAAATAAAAACATTGCTAATTAATGTATTGAATTCATTTAAAATAATTTCATTTTAATTTATTATTATTATACCTAATTCTAAATAAAACATTTGTAATTACCTAAATGAAATCAAATTTAAATATAAGCGTTCATAATATTAATAAAATTCTAAATAAAAACATAACTAAATAATTGATTGATTTCCTATAAATAAATTAATTTAGAATTTATTATAATTACAACTATGTTTAATTTTATTTAAAAACATTCTTATGTAGTAGTCGCCTCCACGGCGTAGGCCTCCCCCAATGATCTCCACAAGCTTCTGTCTCTAGCTTTTGTCATCCAGTTCGGTCCACATGTTTGTAGGAAAATGTCTGCCCACCTCTTTCTTTGGCGTCCTTTACTTCTTTTTCCTTCTCGTGGTATCCATTCGGTGACACGCTTTGTCCATCTGGAGTTTTCCATTCGGCAGATATGTCCCGCCCATTTCCATTTCAATTTCTTAATTCTACTTAGTATGTCGCAGATCTTTGTTTTCCTTCTTATATCAATGTTCTTTATTCTGTCTTGTAGTTTGATATTCAGCATACTTCTTTCCATTTTTCTTTGACATATTGCCAGTCTATCCTCGTCTTCTTTCCTTAAGGACCAGCTCTGACATCCATACATTAAACTTGGCATAATAGCAGTTTCGTATAATTTCTTTTTTATTTTAATGTGTATCTGTTTGTTTTTCATGATTTCTTTGAAACTCCAGTACTTACTCCATGCAATGGCTATGCGTCTCTTAATTTCATTTTCAGTTCGGTTTTTGAAAGATACCCGCTGCCCCAGGTAGATGTATTCATCCACGAACTCTATATTTCTGCCTTCCACTATAACTTCTTCTCTACTGCCATTAGTCATTATTTTGGTTTTAGTCGGGTTTAGAGACAGACCTACCTTTTTACTATTTCTTGCCAAATCGTTCAGCATCTGTTGGATGTCTTGTGGATTTTCCGAGAAAACGACAATGTCGTCTGCAAAGCGTAGGTGACTCAAGTATTCGCCATCAATTTTTAGTCCTCTTTCATCCCATTTCAAGTTACGAAAAATAGACTCCAATACCGCTGAGAATATTTTTGGTGATATGGGGTCGCCTTGACGGACTCCTTTCCTAATTGGAAACTCTCTACCTTCTTTTTCTAATTTAACTTTTGCTGAATTATTGCTGTATATGTTATAAAGTAGAGCTATGTATCTTTCTTCAACACCTTGTTGCCTTAGAGACATGTATAGAGTTCTATTATATTCATTTGTTTTCTCTATTATTTGTGATACAACATGAATGTGATCCATTGTGGAGAAACTTTTTCGGAAACCGGCTTGTTCGCGCGGCTGGTTTTCGTCCAAAATTTTTGTCACTCTATTCAGTATTATTTTTGAAAATATTTTATATATGTTTGACATGAGGCTTATAGGCCGATACTTGTCCAAGTCACTTCGATCGCCTGTTTTGTGGATCAGTATAATTGTAGATTTTGACCATTGCTTAGGTGTTTTTCCCGATTGAAGGATGTTATTAAACAATAATTGAAGTGGACCTTGCAATGTTTCTGACAGTGATTTCAGCAGTTCGTTAGTAACGTGGTCTTCCCCCGGTGCTTTGTCGTTTTTTTGTGAGTTTATTGCACATTCGATTTCAGCTTTTAGTATACATCCGGGTAGGGTAGAGTCGCAAGGCGAATATATAGGTAGTTCTGATGAGTCATTTGATGTGTAGAGGTTTTCGTAGAAGTTGGTGGCCTCGTTTATTATATCCGGTCTTTTGTAGAGCTTTTTACCTTTTTTGTTTTTCACATTTGCTGTCCATTCACTCTTACATCTTAGCTCTTTAAATGCTTTTTTTATGGCTCCAGTTTTCTCTATATATGTTTCGAATAATCTTTGTCTCTCATTCTTTTGGTGTTTTGATATGTGTCTGTTTATTTCCTTACTAATTGTTGTAATTTGCTGTCTAATTTCCTTAGATCCCTTTTCTTGGTATAATTTTTTCCTGTCATTTAGAAGTTGTAGAGTGTAGGTGTTAAGTGGTTGCTTCTCTTTATTTGTCTGTTTTGGAATTTGCTCTATCAGTTCTTTCATCACTAATTCAAAGTTTTCGTATTGTTCCTGTATGTCTTGCGATTTGGTGACGGACTCTATAAATTTTTCTTCCCAATATTTGCTACTTGTTCCAGTCAACTTTGGTAGGTCTCTTGACATGGTATTTGTTTTCTTGATAAATGTTCTGTTTCTTTTTTCATTTAGCTTTAATTTACACCTTATCATTCGGTGATCTGTTGCAAAATTCAAATTGTGTATAATATTAAAATGATGTGTGCGTTTTGGGTGGTTAGTTAGTATGTAGTCAATTTCATTTTTGTATAAACCATCTGGTGATTTCCATGTCCATTTCTGATGCGGTTTGATTTTGAACATGCTATTTATGAAAAAGAAATTTTTTTCAAGTGCAAACTCTACCAGCCTTTGACCATGTTTGCTTCGTTGCCCGTGAGAGTAGTTACCAAAAATTGATTGTTCCCCTTGTTGCTTCTCACCAATTTGTGCGTTGAAATCTCCCATTAAAATTAGATTTTTTGTATGAATAGAGTCCAACACAGTATCCAAAGTGTGATAGAAAATTTCCATATCATCCATGCTATAGCTTTCAGTGGGTACATAGACTTGAACGATCGTCCATATCTCTTTATCAGATACTCGAATTTCGATTGCAGCTATTCTGTCTGAGTAAGATTTGAAGCTGATTATAGAGTTTTTAAGTGACTTTTTTATAAGGAATCCAACGCCATTTTTTCCCTTCGTTCCAGTTGTGTGATAGAGAATAAAATTATCGAATTCTTCAATTTTTTCGTTTTCTCTCCTTGTTTCACAAAGGCCAATGATGTCCCATTTTATTTCGCTTATGGCATGGCTTAGTTCTAATAATCTTGTATCTTTTAATAATGTCCGAACATTTAAACTTGCAATATAGAGATAATTATCATTTTTGTTTTCTTCTTTACTTTTTTCAGAGTAATTTGTTTTAGGGGGGTTTTGGTCGTCCTCCTCCACGGTGACCAGCCGGCTTGGAGGAGTTGGAGGGACTATAGTTATACGTTTTTTTGATGTACATCATCTTTGTTGCATTGTTGTGTTTGATTCGGAGGTTTTGTAGATCTTGAATTAGTTATATATGATGTAATATTGTTTGTTTTATTTTTCTTGGGTATTTGTTTTATATTTTTGTCTTGATTTGGGGTTTTCTGACTTTTAGACTCAGGTGACTCTGATAAATTCCTTTTTTGGGTTCTTATCTCTTTATTTTCGTTTCCTGTTGTGTTTCTTTGGTCTCTCTTGCTCAATGTAATTATCTTATCATATCGAATGACAACGTTTTTACCAGAGTCTCGCTGTTTTTTAAATTCTTCCTGTATTTGTCGTCGCTTTTCAAGGGCTTCCTTTGTGAGATCTTCTTTAATATATATAGTTGAATTTTCGAGCATTTTTTTCTTTTTTAATATCTCTATTTTCCGCCCCATTGTTGTTATCGTAACGACGACAGGCCTCACTTTCTCCCCTTTCTTGCCTAATCTTCTTACCAGCTCTACTTCGCTTTGCTGACAATCAATCTTCATAGTGTTATTTAAAATATTTAATATTGCATTTGACAAATCATAGTAGCTGCTCTCTGATTCTTTCATGCCAAAAAACAAAAGATTTTTCTTTTTAAGTTGTTTTTCTAAGCGTTCGATAGTTTCCTGCTGTTTATCAATTCGGCTCTCCAAGTTTGCTGTTTTTTGTTGTATTGTGGTAAATTTTTGATCTATGTGACTGTTTATTTCCTTTTTAATATTTTCTTCCATGTTACGCATGTCACTTTTTTGGGTCGCCAGATCGTTTTGGATTTGCTTAAGCGTATTTAAAATTTCTTCCATGTTTCTGATATAAGCGCCCTCTTCTGTTTGCTTTGGATAATAATGCAGAGATAAGTTAGATATGCTTCTCAATTAAGGACGAAGTTCCGCTACTCCCTTCTAGGTGGCGGTAGTTTCGGTTTATCAATTTTATTGGTAAATATATTTCTCTGGAGTGGTGCGTGCGCTAAATCGTTCTGCTACTGTTGCCTAGATGGCGTTGTTTCAGATATCGCTCGATGATTGTGCACAATCGATTTTTACGATCTTTTGAGGTTACAAATTAGGAGAATAGCGAAATATTGTGGATTTTTACAGTGTATCACTCTTCCTGGGGTAGTTACCTGCAAGACTTTCCTTTGGAGGTGTATCCATGCTTTTATTTCACTTTTATAAACTGGTAACTGGATTTGACCGTTACACTTTTTTCCACTTGTTTTCTTGTTTATTTCGCCACTTCTTGCCTTGATAACATTTCTTCACTTGCTATATCCCTTTATCTATGCAAATAATCACTTTTATCCGGATTCAGTTTATTTTTTGAATTATTATAATTAAAATAATACAGAGTCGATGTCAACAAGAGCTCAGTAGCGCCCTCTCCATTATAATAATATGTCCTGATTAAAATACCATGGGTTTTTAGCATGACTATGCATTAGACATAGGCGTCTTTCCTTATCCAACCACCACTACATAGTATGTAAGGTCTAGGGGGGCGAGGGGTTTCCCATGCTACGGTTTCAGTGACCAAGCTGTAATTCAAGAACGATGACCGGTTTACTTCGCATGTACACCTCTATTTCATAATAAAACACACATACCTGTGTAGCGGTCTTCGCGATATCATCACAAGCGTCCATGATATGATCAACGGCGGCCATGTTTCTCTGCCTCAGTGCTGCCACCTTGACGACCAGCGCGCGGGTCTCTCTCGACACTCGCGAGTCCACCAATAGGATGCGCATGCCCAGACGAACGGAAACAGGCCGCGGCCGCGTTCCTTTTTTGAATTCCACTAGAGCTCCGAATGTGCACGTTGCGTTGTCTATGCCTGGAGAAAAAAGAAAAGTATTATTGTTTGTTTTTCAGCATGATTTGATTGCCTGAAAAGGGGTTCAAATGCAGCCAGTCTCTTTCTGAGAGTCTCCTTACAGTCAAACTCTTTCTATTTCAAAATTCATAAACTGCTTTCAAGTTTTAAAAATACATAATATGTGGAAATACTGAGTGTTGTGGCGCTCCTTGGGAGAGGCCTATGTCCAGCAGGGGATGATTATTGGCTGATGATGATGATGATGTGGAAATATACTTAAATAATACACATTGAATATGAACTCATTTTTTGGAATGTTTAATACTTAAATTGAATGAATGAAATATGCTAGCGTTCAAAATAAATCTTGAATGAGAGGAAGAGGCCTTATACGTTACGTCACCACGGCCTGTATGGAAAAGAACCACGGCTATCAATCAACAGCTTATTAAACTGAAAGCCGTTGCGAGCTTATTATTTATTAGGACACAGTTCACAGACTAGGCAGCCTAGATCTGAGCGTAATTACATTATGAAAGTGGAGCAATGGAGCCGGTACGTATATGCTTTCTTGTTTATCTTGTCAGACGACATAATAATATGGGAATTAAATTCCTTAACTTTAGGTCGTCAAAACTAAAAACCGACAATGAGGTATTGCTAATATGTTTTCAGATACTACCATTATAATAACATTTAATTTACCTAAACTAGTAATAAATTGTATTAAACCCTTTGTTTGTTTTACTGTCGAACACTTTATTTTTTTAAGCATGATGAATTTAATGGTGCCACAATTACTTTTATTATGTATTTCAACAATACAAATTATATTTATAATAGAATATAATGCAGTTACGTCATTTTTTACGAAGCATTTCACGGTTTACAATATTAATGTCGTTGTTATAACTGTAACACACAACTTCAGAGATTCGCAGATCATCAGAAATAATTGAGCAATATTTACTGACGCGAAGAATGGATCATCATTGCCATTTCATTTCGCGACTTTAGGGTTCCTCTGGTTAAGAAACTAATATCATGAATCGCCTGGAAATGTACGCACATGATGGAACAAAGTTGAAATGCTTTGTTTAGGTAAAAGGCAAGAACTGTAATTTATTTAGTCAACAATAGATACATGAATAAGCTAGCACTAGCTGCTAATAAGATGCTGTTCGATAGCTAATATTGTGTCGCCATTTTTGGTCAAGCAGTCAAGCTGCATTATTTTTAGTGTGTCTGTAATAAAAACTAGAGCTGTTCTGGGGTTTGTCACCACGGTGCAAGGATATAATAGCCTGTCAGAAAGTGTAGCATCAGTCGCTGACTGCCCATGCTGCGCCGTACTTTAAAAGTTAGTTACACTAAAGTTATTTTACGGAACTCTTCACCTATTCCTCCCTCGCGCTTGACCAGCTGTGTGGTCGAATGCTTTATTACGCCAACCTTGACACACTGGCGGCAGTCATTAGCCACGAGTGTTTGTGAAAATTATACAACGATACGACCTTCAACCTCCGTCCGTACACATACGTGAGATAAATCAATGTCAATACAATAATAGAAAAAATGATTGTCCTTTGTCTATTGATTTTTGAGAAGGTAATGCGGAAATATTGTTTGCAAACTTAGGTTTCTAACTAGGTCCAAGTTTGGGCAAAATGCATGCGCTAGGTACGTACTTGATTGAAGACTTATGACACGTAGTTTGTAATGGTTTCATGGGGAAGACAGATGACCGAGTGTTAGTTAAGGATTTTTAGCAATGCCCCCTGAAACCACTGGTTCTTTCTGGCAATAAAACAGCGAGAACTTTATACTTTCTAGTTTTCTAAACAGCACAAGCTGAGTCAGAACTCTTTTCACCCAATCATTCTCCCAAATCTCTCACCGTTTCACACGATCGCATTTGTAAATGAAACCAACACGCATCTCTCTCTCACCTGACGGCGACCCGTGCATGATCTTCTCGCAGTTATACGCCCACTCTGAGATGATCTCCCGCTCCTTGCTGGTAAAGTCGTCGCCAGAGGTCGCGCTGAACGGGTCGTAGTTGGACGAGCCCTTCAGCTTCAGCAGTTGTATGAGCGCGCCCGCGAGGCACACGGCGAAGGAGGCCGAGCTGCCGGTGCCCGCGCCTGGGGATAGTGGAGTTCATTATATGTACTTACTAGCTTTTCCCGCAAGACTTTCTGGATAAAAAGTAGCCTATGTGTTAATTCAATAATTAAGTAGCCATGGACCAAGCTGTACTCAAACAACTATTAACATGTCTGCCATATAATGATAATTGCTATCATCACGGGATTATTTTAATAGTGCCATTTTTTGTAGTCTTTTTTTATATAGCCTCTAGACACATACAACTGCTGGGCAAAGACCTCAATTTTAACATGAAGCAGTGCAGTGTAAAATAGCACTACCCCAGCCCGCTAAAACACAAAACCACTCACCAATCGTCAGCTCACTGCCCATAGAGATCATCATAGACTTGACAGGCAAATTCGTGCTGCCGAATATTCCAGAAAACACGTAAAGGAAACTCCTTAGAGAGTTCTTCTGGTTGTTCTGTAGGCCGTCGAAGTCTGGCCGGATCTGGTGCAGGAAGACTTCGACCTTCTTCAGGTGTGTTTCGTGGTCCAGCATCTCGGGCAACCGCCAGGAGAACTTGCCTGCGAGTGAAGGAATGTGGTGAGTGAATGATGATTTGAAAATGGAGGTGAGTGAATGAATGAGGGGTGCTCCTCTTTTTTGGGGTTTAGTTAGGTAGGTTTGGGGTGGTAAGGTACGTTCAAGAAAAGTGTTTATGTCCATAATTTCAATTAAAATTGTTATTACTTAATTTATGTACCTTGTAATGAATATTATTCATTACATTCGGCGTGAAATGGAATAATCAGAAAACCTCAAATGGCAATCTACACTTATTATATTTTATTGTTTCCATGAAATTATTTTTTATCGCGTGAAATATGCGAATCTAAATACCAACGGCTTGAACCATAACGCTAGAAGCAATCTGGGAGGGGAATCTATACATAAACATAATTAACCATAGTTAACCCCTTTTCTGACTGTACAAAGTTTATGAAGCTGACCTGTGACTCCAGAGGGGTATACATATCTCTATTACTGTTTCTACAATAGTGTTTGATGATAACCTGTGACTCCAGAGGGGTACACATATCTCTTTTGCTGACTGTACATCACATGACATGACATGAAGCTATACCTGTGACTCCGTGAATGAGCGTGGGGTGGAACAGGTGCTCGACGATGGCACGGAGCGGCAACGTCTCCAGTAGGCTGACGCACGGCAGCTGGATGTGCACCGTGGGCTCCTCCAGGGTTGCCACCTCCTGCGAGCGAGATAGCGGTTGTAGACGGTGTTAGGGTTACCACTTATCATCAGAGGCTATGTTACAATTATGTGAATAAATTTTTTTCCCACCAGTCAGTTCCTATGGTAAGTGGACCAATGAATATGATTGGTGGATATCTTATGATCTAACGTAGCATAGCACATCTCTGGTGGAAAAGCACCCTTAGGGGTGGTAAAGTTGTTCAGAATGACGGGTAGTGTGACCTTCTTCCGGCTTAATGGAACACCGTATTGTATTATTTGTAATCAGTTAATCACACATGAAAGCATGTCTGAGCATAACAAAATGAACAATTATTTCAGCAATTTAAACACACTGAAGCGTGATATTGCAATAAAAAATAAAATGCGAATCAAATATAGCCAACACACACATAATTAAAAAAACACATGCACCAAACTAGGCATAAAATCAGGTATTAACTAGCTCACGTGTTTGATGAAGGTACTGATTATTTCTTCATGAAATCCAATAGTAGGTATTTATTGAATGTTTGTAGCGAAAATTTTACAGGAAAATAAAATTTCCATGAGTGAAACCAAAATGAACCACAAAGATATTACCAAGGGTTCATTTTTAGAAGCGGCTACGATTTATTGCATATTTATTTAATATACCTCAATTATAAAATTAATTGGGGCAACTCACTTTACTGAAATTCTACGCATTACTCAGATTCTAAATTAGATGTTATTAGGGTCAAAATCTATATCTAGAGCCAGGCAGACATGAGTTTCGAAAAGAAAATTCTGTGCAAATCTGTCAAAAAATTTGGTCACCTAAAAGTACAGGTATACTTGTCCAATATTAAAAAAAATAATAATATATAAAACCAGTAATATACAAAACAAATTCTCACCTTAATAACGATAGAACTCCGTAGCCCGAGGCTGGTAGCGATGGCGGTCTTCCCATAGACCACCGAGTGTTCGCCGTGCAGGATCACCTTGCCCGGCGCCGACACGCTCACCGTCAACAGATTATCCATCGGATCAAACATCTTGTCTGTGAACGCTCTACAACGTGACAGTTCTCTATGGTCTGCAGTAAAAAATTACGCTCTAAAAAGTTGACCGTTCTCTATGGTTTCCAAAATGCGTTTGAGGTAGGAAGAAAAACTACAAAGATCGATTACTTCATTATAATAGGAAAGAATTTAAGAGAACATGTTTTACGATTGGTTCTTCCACTGTTCGACTGTCAGCGTTTTCTGTGTGAAAGCGTGGATTGTCTTCAATTCCTCCTGCAGGACTGAATTGACCAACCTGGAACAAACGGTATTTAAGCGTTAGTGTGACGCAGAAAGAGTAAATGGTTATGGAAATGTCAAAATCACGATCTAGATATAATTGTTATGGTGATTTTTAAATGCTTTGTTAGGAGGTATTTTTAGGTTCTAACGCGTAGATTTCTTTCTTTGAAAATACAATGGGCAGAATTTACAAATCAACAAAACAGATCTATATCTGAGCTCCTTTGTGCCATACTGCCACTATAGTGTAGGTATGATTTTATGGTTGGAAATATCAACCACGGTAATATTATTATTATTTTTGCAATCAATTTGCTTCGTTTAATCCAGCGAATAGAAACATAAATTAGTATCACAAAAACAATATAGCAATAACTATCCTATGTAAAAGTTTCTAACATCTGAGATTCTAAGGCCTAAGGTGTCCCGAATTCCCTTGCACGTCACTGTACAGATATGAGATAAGACCATTTCCTAACAAACGCTAATTGTATTCCGGTTATCTAAAGGCTATGTACCTATACGTATTGTATACATATTGTTGTATAACTGGAGCTAGTACGTGACGCCTGAAACGTGCATAAATCGTACAGTACAAGGCTCTATTTACAAGGAAGTAGATAAAAAGTACTAAAGCTTTTGCACTGAAGTTTCAGTTTGATAAGAAAAAAATTGCTACCTTGGATATACACTTTGGTGGGTGGCTAGGTGGTACGTTAATTATCAGAAAGTCGAGGGACCTATATTATTATGTATTTCTAATTCATCTTCAACACCCGTTTTCAACAATATTATGCGACCTTTTTTAAACTGCGCAAAATACAATCCTTTATGTTTACTAAATAAACCGTTTCTTGGCGTGGAATTTTATGAAGCTATGAATATTATTAGAATCTATATTTATGCATGTTTGAAAAAATCGATAAAACGATCGATATAGTTCGACATTATAATAATAAAATTAAAATTCCTTTAGTATAATGGGTTCGGTTCCCGGTCAAGGCGAGTGGCCGATGTCCCAACAACCGGTCGCACCAAACTTGAAATGTTAATCTTTTATCAAAAATTATTAAAAGGGTATTCGACCTTTTGTTGTTTTAAAGCCACATAAGGTCAATTTTGATAAACGTGTGTATGAATGAAAGTTTATTTTGTGTACTTACCTAGTATGGTTAAAATAATGTGGTTTAGTAGGTAAGTAGTATGATTTAGATATTCAACCAGTAGAACCAATTTATTTAGCTTTTTTTGGACCGATCATCTCTGATGGAAAGCAACCTGAATTTTCTGATATTTCATGGTAAATAGAGACAAATACTTATAACATAGTGTTAAATAAAAATGGAGGGGGAATCAAACCGTATTATAATTGCCTAATAATATTAATCACCTATTTGTTCGGGTTTAGTTAATTTAACTGGTATTTGGAAGTATCATGCAATCGGATAATTAACATTTGAAAATAATTTGGTTTTATCAAATTTATTCAAAGTACCTAATAAATTTACCTAACTAACATCTAATATCGCATGATTGATGAAGCTATTTGTAAATTCCAAATGCCTAAATATAGACATGAACCCATTAATATTTTTCAATTAATTATTATAATTCATTATTTTGGATACTTTTCCATCAATGAATTTGTACGCTAATGAATCTTTATTTACTTAATTCTTATTGCACAAAATATAGAATAGAATAGAGATCTCCATCCAATGAAGGAAGGGTTTTAGGCCTAGTCTGTAGCTGACTATACAGTAGGTACTAGTAGACTAGGCCTAGTGGACTAGGCCTTAGGGTGCTTGTACATGGAGCATGTAGCTGGAGCAAGGTTTTTACGATGTGTGTTTACGATGCATATACATAACATGAACAAACTACTTACGCCGTGTACAAGCACCCTAAAACACTTCCTTCAATGGAAGGAGCCCCAGCCCAGGAGTGGGGACGTGATGGGTCGTGATGATGATGACACGTAACCCGTTTTTTAAAAGTACTTGATATCATTATAGTGACCTGTAGCTCTCAACAACTCGGTCATAAACTACAGGCACTATACTTTCAGTCAAACAAAAGTCTGACATCAGGGATCCATGGAGCAGTGGATCTAGCCGCTGCAGCGTATAGCCACAGTACTCACAAGGAGAGTGGATGACTGTACAGTGCTAGAACGTACCTATGGCGAGCCAACAGCGGCTTCCCCTGGAACTTGTCCGACACGACGAGTGCGGAGAACTTGCCGCCGCAGCCGTCACTCTCGTCCGTCACCTCCTGCAACAACACATTTTATTTATTTAACTCATTGCACAAATATTTTAAAATGGCAGATAGAAATATCTGAATATATATGTAACCTGACCTAACCTTATAATAACCATATTTTAAACAGTTTCCATAAACCATATTTTAGAAAGTTTGTAAATTACTTTTTTCTTTATTTTATATCTTCTTTATCTTTATAGTCTAAATTTGAATGTAAATAACTACATAGTTTAAAACTAATTAACTCGTAAACTATTTAAAATGTACTTAGTATATGGAAGAGCGGGGTATCCTGGCACAGGTACTTTATACTTAAAAGGATGCCCCATCAACTATTGTAACTAGTATGTAAGTTTACGAAATAAAATATTTTGATTTGATTTGATTTGATTTTTGATATATTGCTATTTCCTATAGCTCATTATATTGCCACCCCCAGGCTTTGCTGCTCCAGTTTACACGGGAGCTAAGCTGACTTAGGTAATAAAAATAAGGGGATATGTAGCATGTACAAAGGTATCACTCGAGAGAGCAATGTACAGGAACTTCACCATGTTTTTAATATAATAGAATACCTATCGTCATAACATCACCAAAAACATAGTAGGTATGTAACTGTAGTTTTACTGTGTGTAGATTAAAACAAGATAAGAACACAAAGAAAATGATAATTCGGGCCACCGCAACGGTAGCCTAATGAAATGGCATTGTGGGGTTATGACGTACGCGTGACGTCAGTAGACTGGAGTAAGCAATCTATTAGATATGGCATCTACTATACAAGAATCTACAGGGTGTTGCAAAAAGGGTATACTAAGCCGAAACCAGCATGTTACCTATATCTAAGCCCGAAACTGAAATTTGCAATTCGAAATGCGAATTTAGAAATTCTGATTTCAGATTCGGGCTTAGATATACCATGCTGCACATGCTGGTTTCGGCTTAGTAGAAGTAGAAGATCGCCACGAAAAACATCACTATAAAAAATATTACCTAACTGCAAGCATAGTGAAAATGGAAGTAAGTATTTTTACCAATGAAGATTATCATTTATCAGCCAATCAATGATAATGAAAATGTATTTTTATATATGTATGTTAACATTCATAAAAGTGTATTTTACAGAAGCGGTGTGTGGTTCTACGTTATGTCTTATCAGACATCTTATTTTTATGACAGAAGTTACAGAAGGGTTTATTTTTACTATTACGTTTTCAGTGTCTTTTTGTAAATCATTTCCGACCATTAAATAATCATGATCTACTCAGGTAGGATAACAAATCCAACAGATATTAAGTAATTCATATAAGGGACGTAATAAAAATACAAAATGTATAATAACAATATGAAACTAATATAAATACAAAATGTATAATAATAATATGAAACTAATAAAAATACAAAATGAATAATAATAATATGAAACTCAATACTCGTACTTATTTATAGTCCCGCTTTCGATTTTCAATATTAACTTGATGAGAACAATTTTCGACCCTCCAAAGAGCTGTGAACCGAGAACTTGAAATTTTAAAACTTTCTTATTTTCGTGATTAATATCAATATTGCAGTAGGTATAAAGAGAAGAGTCTTTTATAGATTTTTATTTTATGTATCGGTCTAATATGAACCTAACTGTTTCACAATGTCTCTGTAATTATGTTTTACACAGTGACAGCATGACTTTTATCCCACAGGTAGCCATTGTCCAGACATTGTGAAACAGGCCCAAAGTATAGCAGTACCGTGTATACCGTATATAATATGATTATGTATAATGTCCGGTATATTCACATTCACACATGTCATGTCATATCGTTCCAATCACTGCGTACTTTTTATCCAGCCGACCACTGGACCGGAACGCACTTGGAAGTCCGTTTGGTCCTGAACCTAGCAATTAGCATCACGATGGAAGCTACTAACCTACCTGCCTAATTTACCTTGACTGCCAAGTACGACTACCAAGTCCTCATCAATACCATATTTTTATTTGCAATTTTTTCTGAGGGCTGAAGCTAGCACTGAAAAGCTCGACAGTATACCATACGGTCATGGGTGAGAACCTTCATTGACCGATCAGCACCAAACCTTCAATAAGGCATGCAGGTCCTGTTCAACTATACCCAAGATTCCAATCACCAACAGTAGACGTGTTTACGCGTAAACCAGACCTCTTGCGTGTAAACTGTTGCCAGCCGCATGCGATCAGACATGAAACGTGATACACCTTCATTATAAGAAGAGGTTAGGCATTAGAAAGTACAACACGGAATATACTTTACCTATGAATGCTTCTAAAATGAGAAACGGACAACACAGCACCCATCTAAAAAGAAAACTACTTATTATAATGAACTTGAAAAAGTAGGGTAACAGTTCCAGTCGCTGGACCACCTACATTTTTCAATGAGGACCAGTTTGATTTAATTCACGAACACGATACACCTTTTATTTTTTTTATTTCGTACGCGCACTGCACACGCGCGGTCGCTTTTTGTTTTTTATTTTCGCGATGTTTGTAAGCGGCCAGTGTCCGCGGTTCGGACACACCGACTGAATTCTCGAGTTTGTTGCTATTGCAAAATTGTACGTCTTGCACGCACACTGCCCGGCCGAATCCACTCGCCGATTGGTCAAGGCAAAATTGCACTTATAGACTAGAGTTTAGGATTTCAATCATTTATAGGCATTGCTGTACAATCAAAAGATGACCGGTAAATAAAACCGGTAAGGCTCTACTGTGGCCGATTACGATTTTCAAGGGAAACCCGTCTTTGGCGGAATTACGACAACCTAATTTCAAAAGGCGCATAATTTTCTATGTGGCCTAATTCGTGTTGAAAGAAGTTTGTAATACAAAACGTTAAATATGTTTTAAATAATTCCAATAATCTTTTATAATAATATTATGTCCCTGAACCTGTCCCTTATTATGTAACTTATGTGACTGTAACTTGTAACTCCATGATCGCTATCAAATACATTGTGAGTTAAATTAATCAATATTCATAATAGTGTTTCGTTGAGCAACCATGTCCCTCGTCTGCGTAGGAATGACATCGTTGATAACATTTACAACACCAAAACTTGAATTAATTACATTATTTACTGCAATTGAATTGATAGAGCATTTAATTATTAACTCTCGCCTTTCACCTACATCTTCAATGATTTGCCAAAAGGCACAATACAGTCCGAACGCGGAGTGAGTGTTATCTGTATCTTGTATCAGTAAAATATAGCACTTTATTTGTAAGCAGGTAATTCCATCTTATCAAAAAAATTACATACGATCTGTCGTGCAGTCGTAGTCGGTACACTTGTCCAAAATTAATAATGCACATGCAGATCTTCACAACCGAATCATTAAATCGTAAGAGCCTTAAAAAACACTTGCATTTTGCACCTTGTTCGAAAGAAATAGGAGTCAATATCATGTGTCACATAATCGAAAACAACCGATCTGTCAAAGATTTCTATGCGCATTATCAATTTTGGAGCACTGTACGTTAATTGCAACGAGATTTTACGAGATAGAGTCGTGGTTAACGCAGAAACGCACCTAAATTCAAGTGTTTCGTTAGCCAGAGCGACCCCCTAGACATAATGCGATGTGCGTTTACAAGATCGATAAAGCGGCGGCAGCGTTGCGTATCCACAGACCTCGATAATTCCATTTGTAGTCAGCAAACGTCTTCAACTAGTCTAGTGGCTGCTGAAACAACAACTTTGTAATACTTCTGTTGCTATTTGCCATGCCAATGCTGGGTTACACGCCTAGTAGTAAATAAGTACATGGGATTATCTTGTATGCGAAGCGAAGCTACATTGAAGAAATTTTAACGAATGACGTAAAGCCCTTATTCTACTTCAATTGTGTAAATGCACTAAGCTAACTTCCTCCAGTGTTTTGCTACTCTTATTTTTTTTTTTTTTTTATTTTTTTTTATTTATTAATCAAACATATTTTACAATAAAGACTTAAATACTAACAGTGTGACAAAAACCACTTTAGGTTTGACCGCACACTGGCACTCGCTCGACATTTCTCATTAATAAAACTATCTTAGGGTACTTACAGATAAGGCTTACATTCTAAATACAAATACACAGTGACATTATTGGTGTAGACACACTAGGTGGTTATTTTTATTGATTACTTAGTTATTTATGAAATGGATTGTGAGAAGAAAAGAAAAGTGTAAGTTTATTTTTAATGTTGTTTTTTGTGATTTCACTTTTTATATTTAAGGGTAGGTGGTTTATTAATGTAGGTATTTGGTATTGTAGCATTTGTTTTCCATATAAGTTATTGTAATGGGGGACTTCTAGTTTGTTATTTAATGCACTTCGGGTCTGTTTTTGGCGATGGATTTTTTTCTGATAGGTAGTGTTAAAGAAATTTTCAATTAATAGGCTATATTGGACATGATAGTGTACAGGTATGACTTTACAGTGATAAAATAGTTCGTGGTAGTTATTTTTATACTTATTTTTAATTTTAGGTGGTACAATAGATTTAAGTATTCTAAGTTGCAGTGCATATATAGGATCCAGATGTGATTTACACGTCCGACCGTACGAACTAAGCCCATAATGAATAGTGGTTTCACCCAAGGCTTTGTATAGTTGGAGCAATGTTAGATATGGGATTTTTTGTTTTACTATTTTGATTTTAGCCAAAATTGCCCTGAGTTTATCGCAAATGTGGTTAATGTGGTCCGTCCATTTGAGTCTATCATCAAATATCAGCCCTAAGTATCTTTGTTTGCTAACTACTTCGACGGCTGGGCAACAACAATTTTGGCTGTCCTTCGCGTGGAGACAGTTGTGATTGTGTACGATTAGTTTGGGATTGGCAGTTATTCTGTTTTGGCTTGAACTTATATACATACACGTTGTTTTTTTGGCATTGAGGACAAGACCCGCATCATGCGACCATTTGGTCAGTAATGTAAAATCACTTTGGAGATGTTTTAAAGCGGTGTTTATATCATTGCTTGCTGCAGTTAGGCATGTGTCATCGGCAAATTGATAAATCTCACAGTGTTTTATCAGACTGACCACATCATTCACATACGTTATATAGTGCAAGGGGCCTAAAACTGATCCCTGTGCTGTGCCTTCAGATACCTTGGTCTTTTTACTAAGGGAGTCACCAACTTTAACTGAAAAGGACCTTTCGTTGAGGTAGTCTTTGCACCATTCTCCTAGCGGTCCTCGAATGCCACAATCGTTTAGTTTTTCAATCAAGGTGTTGTGTTTTAAGGTATCGAATGCCTTACTATAATCAATAAAAGCTACTAAGATATGCTCTTTATTATTCAAATGTCCGTAAATGTTATCTGTGAATTTTGTAAGTAGTTGAGTTGTATTTTTGCCTGCCTGAAATCCGTATTGTTTGTCTGTTATTATGTTATGTTTTGTGTAAAAGGAATGAATTTGTTTAGATAATGCTTTTTCAACAATTTTGTTAATGGTATTGAGAATGGTAATTTGTCGGTAATTGTCATAGTTTTTGTGGCACCCTTTTTTATGAATTGGTTTGACTATACCCGTTTTAAGCTCTTGAGGATATTTTCCTTCTTTGACAGCCGCATTGATGAACTTAGACAGTATTTCCGCGATATCAATGTCGATAGTTTTTAGGTCTTTAACACGTATGTTGTCAGATCCTGGCGCTTTACGGTCATTCATTGATCTTATTTCTGTGAGGATTGATTTTGCTGTTGTTGGTTGGAATCTACAGCTCGCAGTAACTGGTGAGGTATAGTCATTTTTATTTAAAAGTTTGATGTCACATTTTGGTACTATATTCTGTACACTACTAGCAAAGCTTTCGGCAAAGTTATTAGCAATGCTGCTAGTCGTGTTGTTGTTATTTAACATCGCGTTCAAAATAATTGTATCTGCTATGCTTTTAGCCCGACCTGTGATACTATTCAGTATTTGCCACAATGCCCTTGGGTTATTTTTGTTGGCAATTATTTCATCTCGTATATGTTTATTTTTAGATTTATTTATTAGCTTATTTGCGTAATTTCGTGATGAATTGTATTTTTGTTTTATTATTCTATTGGTGGGATCTGAGATCCATTTTATAAAGAGCGTATCCCTATGTTCGCAAGCTTTAATGATTTTGGTATTGATCCATGTGTGTGTAGAACGTTTTGTATTAGTCGGTATTTTTATTGTTATTCTAGATTTTTCATAACATTTTTGGATGTTTTCTGCAATAATATTATACATTTTTAACGGACAGATCGCCTGCTTTGCAGGTTGCCAGTCTATTTGTTTTAAAGAGTCAACAAGCGTTTTATAATGATATTTGGTAATGTGGTTAAAACCCGGCCGTGTGTTCGAGCCCGCTCCGCAGCAGGCGAGGGCCGTGGCGCGGTGGTCGGCCAGTGTGGTCCCGAGCGCCGCTGTGTACAGGTTCAGTGAGCGGGATCTAGCGTAAATGTGGTCTATACAGGATTTTGTTATTTTATTTTTATACAATTCTATACGAGTATACTCAGTGATCCCGCAAGCTAGGCCTTGGTTATACATAGTGGTGTTATACAAATGCTTTACAGGACAGTTATTTCGCAAGTCGATGTTTATGTCACCAAGCACATAAATATCTTGCTGGTGGTTTATTTTGCTAAGTATGGTGTCTATTTCATTTATAAATAAGTGTTTACTATTTCTGGGCGGGCGATATATGCAACACAGGACCGCGGAATACTTTGTAGGTGTGGTTATTATTCCGAATAGGTTTTCAAAGTGTTGTGTTTTATATCCTTTTATATGGAATTTATGTAATTTGTTAACGTAGATAATTATACCTCCGCCTTTTCTGCCATTCCGCAGTTCCGTATACATATTATAGCCCTTAATTTGGTAAAGTGTGCTGAGACTGTTGGAGATGTTGACTTCAGACAACATTATAACATCTATAGTGCGTGATGATGAATGTATACACTGTTCGAGAGTAGCAAAATTCTTAATAGTTGATCTAATATTCATATGGATGCATAAGAGTTGTATGTGTTTAGGTATATGATTCAAAAAGGCGTTAAGATTAGTACAGTCTGATAGTTCTCGGATGTCGTCTACTATTATATCCATTAGGGAAAAGTTATTTTGTAGGTAGTTGAGTACTTATTTTAAATAAAGACGTTAGTGTTGGAGACTTACAGATTTATAGGTAGGTATTAGTTTTTGTACATCTTCTACGGCGCGAACAATGTGTGCTTTTTGGTTTTCACCATCTTTTCGAACACGCAGAACTCCTTTCTTTATCCATATGTACCTATAGGCGTCTTTAAGCTCTTTCTTTGCAAACCAAAGTAGGTGTTTATTAAATGGTGTTAGTGCTTCGCAGACGAACAGGTTCTCGTTAGATTTGGAAGCAGGAACTTCCGGTAATACATCCATTACTGTGATTCTGGAGGTCCTTGTTTTGGTGGCGGCTAGCCATGCAGATTGTACTAGCTCAGTTTGTAGCTCGACATGAACAGGGCCTGGGCGGTCGTTCTTGCCAGGCAGGCGCTTCGCCAGCAGTATATCTTCAGTAGCTAGATTGGCTTTTTTAGCTAATTTTCCTACAAGCTCATTTATATTCTCACCTTCGAGCGATGGTAGATTATGTATTTCGATGCATTTGTCTAGTTTTCGCTGTTCTGTTTCATGGATTCGCTGTTCGAGGGCTCCTACCCTCACTTCCAGGTTGTTGTTTTTGTTGGTGAGTTCAACGTTTTTCTTCTGGAGATCGGTAATAGTGCTTCTCATTGTCTCCGTATTTTTAATAAGCTCTTCCATTTTATCAGAATGAAATTGTAGCGACTGTGTAATATCTTTCATCTCCCTTTTTATGGCTTTTTCCATCTCTTTCGATATATCACGAAGAAGCTGCTTGATATCGATATTCACATTTTGGGGCTCAGTTCTGTCGTCCTCGTCCTCATCAACGTCGGGTATTATGATTGATCGGCGTTTCGGCGATTGTTCTTGGCATTCCTGGCACGTCCATTCCAGATTGTCTGTAGCTCGCAGAGCCGTTAGCTGCTTATTAGTTAATCCTGCACATAGGGTAGTTAAATGCACAATTTTTTCACATCGATGACATTCAAGCCCTGGTTTCGCCTTGGTGAAGTTTTTATTGCAGTTATCACATTTGCTTGACATGATTGTATGTACGTAAGTATAGTTGCACTTCCGGACGGGTCGAGATTTGGCGCGCGAATGAATTAATATATTATTACGAGATCATTGGCCTTCATCAGGTCTTATTATGAATTATTATTATGAAGGGCATACAGAGTAAGAGATTCCATGATCCTACTTTCTTCAGTGCCATATTTTGCCCCACTTCTTTCTGATAGCAATTGCCCAGGCTAGACCTCCAATAATCTAAAAAGAGATGCACGAAATAAGCATCCTCTAATGACAGGTAAAGCCTGACGTCCGGCGTACCCTGGGCATGGGCAGTCAGTCCAGTGGCACTCTGGTCACTCCTGTGTAGCTCTAGTACTTGTCACCAACACGCTAAGAAGCACCTGTATCAGCAAGCGTCACTCGGTCTAGTTAGCTAGCATATGTTAAAAGAGGAGCCTTGAACCACAAAATCAGAGTCGCAAGGTCCTCAAAGATGACAAGAGTTGTGAGATCTCGCATCAAGGTCTCACGAATTATTATATATTGCGAAATGTACGCGCCGGGCTTGACGACGCAGCCATTCTGTTGTTCTGAGGTCGCTGGTGCAATGGTCATTAAAATTATCCCCTCTCATAAATATTTGAGCACTGTTAGAGCAGTGGATGCAACAGCTTCGAACAAAGACACCTCAAATTCAACTCATGCATTGCAGATGCAGTGGCGTGGAATTCCAAGAGTCTGACGCGCCTAAGGGAATTACACTCGAGAGCAGAAGATTATGAGTTGATTTCTTGTATCATTAATTTTTCTACAGACCATGAGGTGAATGAATTTCCGTCTAACCTAACGTCATCGTCATATTAATGTAATAAATACACTACAAGTACAAAAATTATATGTTGGTGGTCTTCACCAGATAAGCACAATTGTATAAATTCTATAGCATAGCAGATTGCGTATTATCCGGAGTCAACATCCGCAAAGTTAACTCAACAGCTTTACACTGTGCCAAAGATAGCGAAAGTTTTACAAAGTAACACCTTTGTGAATCATAAAAATCCATTAACACACAAGAGCTGGTTTGGTTGCGCACACGCACTTGACGTCAGGCCCACATCAATGGAGCCGCATGAGCATCAGACAGACAAGTTATTAATAAAATACTTGAGGAGGGATCGTAATTTTGAAATTAGTTGAAATTACATGCTTGTGAAAATAACTTCTAGCTTATAAATCCGGCAATTCTCAGAGATGATCACAGGATACCTTTTAGGATGGACTGGTTTTGATAAAATACGATATACAAAGTCATCATGAATCCACCTTTCAAAATCGACGAGCTTACAAATCCAGCCATCGCTTTTCGCAATGATGAGACAGACAGACACACAGATATTCAGATCAGATTGAACTTGTAACTGCATTTTTATCGGTCAAACTGAAAGAGAATAGTGAGAAGTTTAAAGATCCTAAACAATATTTGTTTCGTCATTCTCTACTTTTTACCTGAGTAAGGTTTTAAATGCTTGCGTCTGAGAAAACCTTATTCAACGTGGCCACTTGGACAGTCCACCGCAACTTTAGCTTACTGGTTTTTTATAAATATACGGCACTCATATCAATATACATACTAAGCGAATTTCATATCACTAAAAATGGAACTGACGTGTAAAAAAATTACGCAAGAATGTTTGCGGCCGCGCGTAATTTAGATAACTTATCCAGTGTCAAGTTTATTTAAAGATAAGAGTTTTAAGAAAGTGAATACCTAAAAGAAATCAGGTAATCACTTTGTGAAATGATATTGCAAACTTTTACCGATAACGTTAATTAAATGTTAACCTTTTCAACTCCTCAATCGGTTATTGTACTGCTAAAATCGTAAAATGTATGATCCAACCAAATCTTTCTTGACTGAGTTTACTTAAAATATCACTCTACTCTAGAGTCTAGACTGATTAAGGGGCCGTCCATTAATCACGTGAGGTCGTTTTTTTCATTTTTTGACCCCCCCTCCCCCCTGGTGATATTTGGTGAGGTTCTGGACCAACCCCCCCTCCCCCCCCTGAATCACGTGTATTTTTTTGGAAATCTATGTAAAGGCAACTTTTGACTAGAAAAAATATAGGTCATACTACAAATCGTTAAAATTTTTGCGCCGTCCAAAATATCGGTTCAGAAATACCTAATTTGTGATAAAAAATTAATACACGTTTGTCGACCGAATGGTGTAGTGGTTAGTGGCCCTGCAATGCCGAAAATCGCGGGTTGGATTCCCGGCCGGAGCAGATATTTATTTAAAGATAGATATTTGATGAATCTATCTGTGTAGATAAAACACCTGCGCGATGCAATACCCATATAGGCTCCTAGATTCTGCCTAGTTGGTTGGATGGCCAATCTTATTATAATAACGCAGGATTAATAAAATCCACAATATTATTAAAATCTGCGAGTCCAAACAAACGAATACCAAAGATGACAAGCGTGATTATAGAACAGACAAAATTCCATTGTTCGATATTGGTTTTTCCGTCGCTTCCACCGTCTCATTTGGATCTCGCATCACGTCGCAATGAGATCATTGTCAAGTCAACTTATTTGCATCAGGACAATATGTGGGGTGTTTGTGGTAGTGTGTGTAACTGAAAGAACATATACCTATACTTTTATACACTCGCGAGCAATGAAAAATTTCCAGTGACATAGCACCAAATTACTCCTAAACGGAAAAGACACATTTAACAGCGCATCAGAAAATTAACCAACTAAAAACGTTTTTTTTTATTGGGTCTAGGTATAGCTACCATAGCATAGCCGACCCCATGGTCAGAATTTTGTGGTGGAATTGTTTTATTGCACGCTAGTGTAATATCAGTAGTTTGAATTGTGATCCAGAATAATTTTGATACTCTTGTCTACAATATTGTAGATCTAATAGGTAATTTTATGGGCGGTTCAAGGTTCACCAAGATTTTTCAGCGTAACCATTAAGTTTAATTAATGTCTCCGAGTGCGGCAGTAAGTCTAGGAAAAGTTAAAAGTTTTTATCCGAGGATGTTCCTTGTAGAGTGCGTTATCGATGATTTCATCTGGCGCTTCTTAGAACCAGCTCTTGGTATTGCCCTCCCCATCTGTACAGTGTGTGTAACGTACTCCGTACCTACCTATTTATACTAGCTACTAAAATATTTTGGGAATCCCTCTAACTTCGTCAATACAACGAAAATCACATTTTATACAGGGACATGACTTATTTCCTCTGATTTCAATGTCATTCAAAGTATCGGTCATTATTATCAATCTCCTTATGTATAATAATTTGTTATGTAAAAACGTATGTCACCTGTGTACTTACTAATTGTAATACCAATTTTGTATTATTGATGTGGTACATTACACAATTTATCACCTGCCATGTCTGTCGCTAACGACCAACTTCAAAAGATACAGGGTGATAATAACATGGAATTCCATAATAAGTATATTATTATACCTAGACCAGCTTACCGACATAATAAGGTAGCTTAGACCAATCCGCATCGTATGGATCACACCATACGGAGTGTTATAAATGTATGGAGAAACGGCGTCCGCAATGCCGACGAACTATTCAGCAAAGAAGCTTTCAGGTTCCATAAGCGCTATGTCTGTATATGTACATACCTCTCATTGGTAGTAGAGTTCCAATAGAGTGCTTACTGTGTGCGTTTAAAGAGTAAATTCTCAACGGCTAGTGGTGAACATCCTTTGAAGTGCCGTACTTAGTAAAATAACATAATGTCAGCAAGAAACGCCGAAGCCTGTTGTTGACTCCGCCGATATTTGCATTATTGAATTCGTTTGACGAATACCAAGTGCCGAGAGCAAACATTATGTGCCTGTAGCAGATGTTAAATGTTCCTTATATGCCTTGGTTATTTGGCATTGGAATTCCTTAGCATAACACATCTAAAGATTTCCATGTTTTTTTTAGTTCAAGACTCAGTTTACGATCTTTGTGGTTGGATGACAGGGGGCTTACTCTATTTGACGAAATACGGAGCTTCGGAGCTTTGCTGCGCGAATCTCGTTGTATTAAACGTGCCGATGGCACGACAACTCTCGTTCGTTCGCTTTTTGTCAGTATAGCTATAGAGTAAACCTCAATGTTCCAAGTTATGTGGACGTATTGCACTTCTTCCAACATCCCTATGTTCAGAAGCAGCAAATGTTCAAAAAATCTAGTTCAAATCGAGCTCTTACACAGCACGCAGAACGTCACCAAGCCGCATTCACGCTTCACGGTGCTCCTAAAAGGAAGTGCAAGTTCAGGCATTACGGAAGTACCTCAGCACGTGTACTATTTGTGTATCAACTATCAATAGCCAATCAGCGGGCGGCGGCCAGCACGCGACTCGTAGAGAAATCAGGCGTGTAATTATGCAACCGCGCCGGTGAAAACAGCACATGCCCGATGAGACAGACACAGTCTCGATTAATTATAGTGATGCATTCACGTTAAACTGCTGCGGTACAACCAAATCTACGGCAGGTAGAGGTTCCAGCTGAACGCATTGTTCTGTACGTTGGTCATCAAGACGGCAAAAACGCCACCGTCTATTAGCAAAATAACTTTGGTGGGGAACACCCAAATATTCCGAAAAACTTTTTTCCGAATTTGATAACCCCGAATATGTAATTTACGAAATATTGCAATACCGATTTTTTTAAATACCGAATTATAATAATGACGAAAATTATAATTTCGAATATTATAATCACGAATATTGTTATTACGATTGTTAAATATACGAATGTAAAAAAATACGATTACTTTAATATACGAAAAATAAAATACCGATTTATTATAATCACGAAAAAGTCAAATCCCGTTCGGAAATATGATAATTCGTGATATTGACAAAAAAACATAAACGTCTTTAAAACTTTAGAACCAAAACCAAAAGATAGGTGCGACGACGAGCAAAGCGAGGAGGAGCGTGTTAGGTGCACATAGATATCGAAAAACAAAGCGGAGCGCAGCGAAGCGGAGCGGAGCGTTTCAAATATAGAGCAAAACATTGCTAGGATTTTTATGGTGTTTAAACTTAAAAACCTTAGGACCTAAACCTAAAGATAGGTGCGACGACGAGCAAAGCGAGGAGGAGCGTGTTAGGTGCACATAGATATCGAAAAACAAAGCGGAGCGCAGCAAAGCGGAGCGGAGCGTTTCAAATTTAGAGCAAAACAATTGCTAGGATTTTTATGGTGTTTAAACTTAAAAACCTTAGGACCTAAACCTAAAGATAGGTGCGACGACGAGCAAAGCGAGGAGGAGCGTGTTAGGTGCACATAGATATCGAAAAACAAAGCGGAGCGCAGCGAAGCGGAGCGTTTCACATAATATAGCTTAAAAAATATTGTTTTTATACGCATTATGCTGCATTATTCATATAACCATTTCTTGTTAACTAAGAAACAATCGGGAATTTGTATTTTCGGAATATTAAAACTTCGGGATTCGTAATTTTAACAATTCGATATAATAAAAAATCGTACTTTTGAAACATCGAAATAATAATATTCGGAAAATTGACTTTCGTCATTTTAATAAATGTGTTGTTTGAAATTTCGTTTATAAACTATTCGTGATTTTCGTTATTCGGAAACTTAAAATTCGGGATTGTGAATTATTCGGAACTATGAAATTCGAAATTTTAAGAATCGTTATTTTCATATTCGTAAAAAAGTAATTCGGAATTATGTAGTGTACCCCTTTGGTGGTTATTTTGACAGCGTTGCCTATAAGGCCCTTCAGAGATGTAAGCAGACGCTGAAATACTGTGGCAGAAACATACCTAGGTTTTACTTTGTAGATATCTTACTTCTCGATTCATCGATACTTCTCTACAGCTCAAAACTATAGCTTTGGATAAAGCTCACTTCGGTAGCTTTGCGATATTCTTCACTGCTCGCAAGAGTGGCAAGTCGACTGTTCCCATGCCACTTGAGGTCACGTCCACGCTGTTATGCAGCTGTTATGTGATATCAAGACCCCATTGTCTTTATTGGACCTGTCTATGATGTAATATGATGGACGTCGTCGTCGTTATTCCCGAGTCTCGACTCTTTGATTGGACAAGACAGAGCTATGTATGGTTGCAAATGGATTGACCATTTTAACAGAATACCTACAGATTTTATGGAATACTAGGTTTTACGGTGAGCTTCGCACAGCCTTTAAAAGTTTTCCCATTGGAACTCCAAAGTAAAAAGAAGCCTATGTGTTAGTCCAGGGTGTAAGCTTCCTATCTCTCAATTTTCATCAAAATTTGGTCAGCCATCTCCTTATGAGAGTTACGAACACTGCCAACATACTCACAAACTATTGATATTGGTGTCTTTCTGCTTGTATGACTACAAAAACTGTTTATCATTCAGCTATTTTAGTACATTTGCAGATACTACTGTCGTCACGTCAGGTGAAGGTCGCAAGTAGTCGCCAATCGCAAGTGCCAGCGTTACGTAGGTAACACCTATGCAACACTAGTACCTGACTGACCAACTTGGGATACTATATACTAAACACGTTTACTCATCGTCGCTCAATAGACGACTCAATTGGTTATGTAATAGCACTGTGAAAATCTGAATTATAATTTTCTTAATACATTTGCAGTTAAAACTTCTTGTACTATTATTGTCGAAGGATGCTGTAGGGAAGGGGAGGCAAGGCACTTGAGGCACCCACTTGTTTTTTTTCACTGGTATTTTATTTATTTCCCTTGTGAATGTCCAACTCAATAGGGACTCCTGTCATAAGCCTCCTGGTATTATTAATTCCCATTAACGTTCAGAATAAGAATAAGGTAATATGTGAAAAAATATATCAAACAATTTTAAAAAATTTAAGCGTTTATTTCTTTTAAAATCTAAGTTTTAATAATATAAAAAACATTTTAAGATAATTATCAATAGAATTAACATTAGGAAAATGCAAAAGTACTTTTGTGGAATGTACATATTAAGTACAATTTAAAATTACGTTAAAGCTTTAGTTGAGCTTAGGTTTAGCTTGCGGAGCCTTTGGTATCAACAACTGCTGGTAGTTAAAGTAGAGGAAAAATAATATAAAATGTGAACAGGAATACACAGATATCAGCAGAGGCCAGAGATCTGGGAACTTGGGTAGGGGCTTAATGAACATCGCCCCTAATGTCAAGCCAACCATACCCAGACATGAGAAGAGAAAATTCAAGCTCAAAAGGTTCAAAAACATTGAATTCTTTAACTTGTTCGGTTTTACAGAGCTGTAAACTTTGAATGCACTGAACATGGCAAATACACCAGAGCTAGGGTTAGCTATTTTGATTGAAATGCTAAAGAACATCATGTAGATTAAAGTAGTAGCTACAAATGGTACAATGAGGCCATCACGGATGAGCAAGGGCAGCATACTGAAGTTGGACACGAGAAGGAACCAGAAACACATGAATGGATCATCAGGCAGGTGGAGTGCCACTGGGATGGCAACAAGAAGGATTGTCTTCTCATGCACTTGAAATGAAAATAAGAAAAATGCTAACGATACATTTATCAAGGATAAAACAAACTTCTGCTTGTTGCAACGAAAGAATAGGTCTATACAAGACAGGGAACCAGCTAAAGCCGTAGCTGAGAGGCAGATCTTAGCCATCTGCTCATTGGTGTAAATTTCCTTAAGTTTAATAAACACATTCGCAAAACACCATACATTTGATACTTTGTCCTCAAAAACTCCCCTTTTCAATGGGAACAGTCTAAATATAATCTGATTTATATCTTTCCATGAAGAAACTAGGGGAAACCATATAATTATAAAGCAAGACACTACAACAACAGTCAACTTGTTAAATTGATTTATAAAAGTATACAATTTCCACTTTTGGTGTACATCATTGAAGCAACTCCTTAGCAAATAAATAAAGAATGGCAGTGAATGGTACAACTCCATCTGTTTATAATTCAAGGCAAGAACAAAGCATGTGGTGGCCAGCATGTGGTTCTCTATGGCTATAATGAAAAATGTAGCCCACATGAACAGTCCAAGAGACACACAGTTGTACTGGAAGTGTCCATGGTCTATCAGAATCAGCCCGGGGTACAGTAACAACAAAATAACTCCAATATCGCATCTCTTAAACACATTCTTCACTAACTTAGGCTTGACTCTCTCCATATCAATGCAGATACATAGTACAGCGGACACATAGAAGTAAATATCACTGATGAACACCGTAAGTCTCATGAACAGTTTGTGTACTTCGTCTTCATAACCTCTTGAGGCAAAGAGTCTGACTGATTCCGGGTCGATCCAGTCGGCGACGAGGCCCATGAGGTAGCTGTGGTAGGCGGTCAGCGGCGGGTAGTCGAGCCCCCAATACTGAAGGTCATTCTGTGTCGTGTTGTGGTACCAGAACAGAGCGGGAGTGTGAACTGTGATCTCTTGCCAGTGTCTCTGCGCCTCGAAGTCTCCGTACATCGGCGGAGACTTGTACCCGGAGTACGGGTACGCCGCCACGCATAGCCTCACAAACAGCGCAAACAGTATTCCAGGAAACAGCCCATCTTTCGTAACACTAAACCTATCCGGATCCGATTTCCTCCCCATTTTGACAACTAATCGCGTTATCAATCACTTTGAATAGAGGTGATTACAAAGTTTCCAGTCATGAAAACTGGAAATTACATCAGACAACGCGGCAATGCACAAAAATCGATTTAAAATGACAGATTACTTACAACGTGAACGGCGTCCAATTCTTTGGTCAGCTTTTCCTTCAAATATTCTTCTGTATACACCATATTCGTTGATTTAAGTCCATATAACAGAAATTAGAACAGTTTTCACTCATGCACGGGTCAAATCAATTCAGAAACACCTTTCACAAGAATTTATCACGCAAAAACAAGTCTCCTTCTGGCACAGTAGAAGGAAATTTTTTCGAAAGCGAAATTGAGAAAGTGGCACTCGAAAGTGAACTCACGGTGAACCTCAATGAACTTGAAATTACGTACGACAACGTTCGGAACGCACACAGACGAATTTCACATCGTTGACTATTATCCACCCAAATTAAAAATACAGAAATCGAGTCCGTGCGTATTTTGCCATTTTTTTTCGTTTTGCTTGTTTTGTAAATCTAGCCCAAATCTAGCCCTAATTTGTTCATAGTGACTAAAAACTTATCTATCGTTGTTATAATATTTACACCCGTAGCCAATGGTCATGCATTGTTGGTGCTATAGCATGTTCCAATCGTACCCACCAGTGAAAGTTATCTGTGAACCAGCTTAATTCTCAAAAGAAGGACTGAAAATTTTACGTCATTGTCATTGAATGACGTGACGGTTACGTTTAAAACATTTTTTTTATGAAATTTTAATTATTTAGATTTTTATGATAAAAAATAAAGATCCATGAAGCAGCTGTAAATTCTGGATAATCTGATCAACAATGAAGATGGAAGGAGAAAGTAATATTTTGAAGAAAAATTTAACTGAGTGGAGATTCAGCCAATATCCTAAATATATTTTGTTGCCCATTGACGAAAATCATGAGCAATCTCGAGATGTTATAAAAAATGTAGTGTTTTCAGAGGTGCGTAAGTCTAGCTAGAGTTTCTATGGAGCATTAGGTATGAATTAATATCTATTTACCTACTGAGAGTTATAATAACGCTACAGAGGAAAAAAACACTACGTTGTAGTTAAATAATACTTTTAAATAATATCTTAGTATTTCATAGGTTCCTCCAAGGCCATTAGAACACAACATACGGTTGGTGTGTATTTCGGAAGATTCACTGACCCATATCTTGGACATGGACCCTGAAATAGCAAATCGAGAAGAATTTGCAGAATTCATTGCTGGTAAAAAGTTACCATATGGGGCATTGCCAGTTGCTCATCGGTATGAATCTGATTGCATTTATATGGAGGGCAGGTTCATATTCTATTGTTTAGGTACTAATATACTTAAATTACTTATTTTAGATACGGTGGTCATCAGTTTGGAATGTGGGTTGGCCAACTCGGAGATGGTAGAGCCCATATTCTTGGTGAATACGTAAATAGGTTCGTAGATCTTCATTATCTATACCAGTGTTTTTCAACCTTTTTCATGATGCGACCCCCCTGGTATAAAAATATATTTCGCGACCCCCTTGACCCTTTCGGTTTTTTATCATGTATGTATGTGTATGTTACTGTATTCCCAATATTCATTCCATACGACGTATTTATGGTCTCCATGATTAGGATTCGAAGTACATACCTACTTATCGGATTTAAAAACACATTATTTTACAATTACACACATCGGATACGTGTGGCCATGTACATAGGTAGGTAAATACGACTAATGCCATTGCGACCCGGAATTTCTTTTTCGAAATTAGCTTTTTCTTTCTGACTTTTTTGGGCATTTAAATATCTTGAAAATCAAGGGTGAAATGAAAATAAAAAGACAAAATACCTGGCTTTACAAAAAAATTAATACTTGTGGTCGTCGTCTTTGAACCAGACAGAAAGGCCTCCCACTCTACGTTTGCCTATTCGTGGTCTATACTCGAGAACTCGTTTACCCCGGTTTTAACGGTTATCGGTTCTTCAGCTGATATGACCAGCACATTACGACTTCAGCCTGCATATTTTGACAGCTATGTCAGTAATCTTAATCCTCTGACTGACGGAAAACCTCATTTCTGATACGATTTATCAAAGAAATCAAGCATACCTCTCTCTATAGCACGCTGAGCTACTTTAAATCGGTGGACTAGTCCTACCGTCGCAGTGCCTACGTCTCTGCACCATACGTCATCACTGGCAGGACGCACTGGTTGAAATCTTTAGTCTTCAGGCTCTGAGGGATGGTCGAGGAGAACATTTGGCGAAGTTTTCCGAATGCAGCCCAACCCAGTTGGATGCGCCTCGAAGTTGCTTCTGCCTAGCCGAATAGTCTGCCCGAGGTAGACACATTCTTGCACAACTTCGATTTTTGCCTCACCAACGATCACCGGCTCCGGTTCGATGTGAGCATTGTACATGACTTTCGTCTTGTCCAAGTTTATACCCCGAAGCTTACACGTTGGGAAGCAGCATTTAGGCCACTTCCATCATCCAGCTGAGTTCCTGCAGAGATTCTGCCATAATAACGATGTCGTCCGCGAAGCAGAGAGGTGTGACATGTACTCGCCATTATTTTATATGTCGGAAACGGACGTCAACTGTCGCGCCACCTAGCGGAGTCTCTGCGAAACAAGTGACAATGGGAACGCCAGCGCCTCTAGTGGCGCTCGACGGAGTCTAGTTGGTGGGGGACGACGTAGAGTCGAGGCAGTCTGTACTTGACCGTCGTTCTGCGCACATGTCTAGGAACTGTCCCGCGTTTCTCTTACTTAGTGTCATTACGTTACCCTTTCTGTGTTTTGGCTTGCTGTGTGATTGCTAAGTGTTATTGTGTTGTGTAACTGTGCGATGATTAAACGAAGTGATTATGTAAAGTGACTTTTCTTATAATCGCCATTCCTACGCCTACGAAACACGATGTTGGACAATCCTGTCACCCAGCCACCCCGGGAACGTGCACCTGCTCCACCCCCGCTTCCGACATATACATATGCCATGTCCAGCGGCATCGTACAGACTCCTCAACTCCTCGATATAGCGCCAGTCGATTTGAAATCTCTGCAACGATTCCAAAATTGCCCTTGTCTCGATAGAGTTGAAGGCGTTTTCATAGTCCACAAAGGCTAGACACAGAGGCTGATTATACTCGTACTCTTACCTTACTCGTACTGTGTTGACCTGGCCTATTGTACTAAAACAGATGCACGATGGCATAATTTAATTAATATAAAACAAGCTCAGCCTTCGCATTTAAGAAAATTTTAAGTAAAGCTATTTTTAAAGTAAGAGTCTTTCTTAATAAATTAATACTAATTGTCATTATAGTTTTTTACTAAAGTTCCCAGTTTTTTTGCCCTTTGGCGACCCCCCTACAGAAGCTTCGCGACCCCCCAGGGGGTCGCGACCCACAGGTTGAAAAACACTGATCTATACATTTCCATATAATTGTTATACAGAGTGATTGGTAAGTCGATGTATTCCTTTAAATGGGTTGTAGTCGAAGGCATTTCCAGTCGATTGAACCCCATAATGCATTATCCGAAAGTCAACCATTTCTGAGTTATTTAAGTTTAAAGTTTTTTTTAGGAATTTTGCCAAAATGTATGTTTAAAAGCAAAATATTTCAAAAACTAAGGATTTTTTAAATACTTTTTTGATTGTTTTGCATTGGTGACACCTTAGTCAACTAATCATAATCATTAAATGCGCAATATTTAACTTAATTTAGACAAAGTGCTTCAAAATAGATGAAACATTAAGAAAATGTTACGAAAGATGAAAACGGAAATCGGAGAACAATAATTAGCAAACGGTTCGGAGCTCTACAAAGACCAGTTATAAGACATTTTACCTTAAAATTTAAACAAAATGTTGTTCGTTTCCCTATTGAGATTTGTCCGCCTATGTGGTTGTTTTGGCTATATCTTGGCCATACCTTAATCGATTTTAGATTGGAATATGTCATTTTAAAGCTTATAAATTGATTATATTTTTAAGCTGTAGTGCCTGAAAAATTGTCAGATAAAATTCTATTTTAAATTAGCTTTTTTTTCATCTTTCGTAACATTTTCTTAATGTTTCATCTATTTTGAAGCACTGTGTCCAAATTAAGTTAAATATTGCGCAATTATTGATTATGATTAGTTGACTAAGGTATCACCAATGCAAAACAATCATAAAAGTATTTAAAAAATCCTTAGTTTTTGAAATATTTTGCTTTTAAACATAAATTTTGGCAAAATTCTTAAAAAAACTTAAAACTTAAATAACTCAGAAATGGTTGACATTCGGATAATGCATTATGGGGGTTCAATCGACTGGAAAAGCCTTCGTCTACAACCCATTTAAAGGAATACATCGACTTTCCAATCACCCTGTATTTATGTGGATGAAGATGCTCCCTGGACATAGCAATATGCCTCCTGCGTCGTTCTGGTCTATATCTATGATGATCTATATTTTCATTTTAAGTTCCTATCGATCTTTGCCAACCTCGACACAGCTAACATCCCCAATAATGTACCTAAACAGAAACGGCGAAAGATGGCAGGTGCAGCTGAAGGGGTCGGGGCAGACGCCCTACTCCCGCGTGCACGACGGCCGCGCCGTGCTACGTGCATGCATCAGAGAGATGGTCGCCAGCGAGGCCTGCCATGCGCTCGGCATCCCTACCACTAGATCTGTAGGAGTGGTTGGTAAGTTATACGTATACTTAGTTACCCTAAAAGTTATAGGATGATTTAGCTAATTGAACTGTTTATCCCTCCCAAAGAACTCTTAGAGGGATAAAATAATTTAATAAATTTGTTTGAACCACTTAGGTATGCCGTTATTTTCAAAAAAGTATAATACCATCTGGCTAGTTACCATTAATCCAGTAGATATAGATCCTTAATTATTAGATTTAGCTACTTTCTACGTTAGTCAGTAGTCTCAGACAGAGACTGGCTGAGACTCTCATTAGCCCAAACCCAATTTAACGTTCCAAAACTCCCTCTTATCCACAATTCCTCCATGCCAGTGAGTGACGAGTCGGTTCTCCGCGACGAGTTCTACTCGGGCAACCCTCACCGGGAGCGCGCGGCGGTGCTGCTGCGTGCGGCCCCGAGCTGGTTCCGCTTCGGGTCGCTGGAGGTGCTGGCGCGCGGCGGGGAGCTGCCCGTGCTGAGCAGGCTGTGCGATTTTGTTATCAAGGTGGGACTTGAACTTTGGTTTATCTTTTAAGCGGTTACACGGGTCTTTATTGACGTCGTTAAACTCGTTTAATACGCGTTCCATCAATAACATCTGTATGTTATGTTGAATCGCGATATAGTGCCATTTATCTACGTCGATAACAGACCCGTCATGACCCGTGCCGCGGGTGGAAGTAAAAAACAACCACAAAAATTGCAAGGCTTGCCTTTAACTGCCAGCATCACTATAAAGAGAAAACAAAGGACACAATGTTTTATATTGTTTCAGGAACACTTTCCGGAAATTCAACTATCTGATGAAAATCGCTTCATAAGATTATTCTCAGAGGTAGCTCACAGAACTCTTGATTTAGTCGCTAAGTGGCAAGGTATAGCACTCTATCTTTTTTTGTTCTATATTTCCCTTTTTCACTGTCATCCATTACACAGATAATAATAACAATAGTCTCGAATAAACAGGTGTGGGCTTTACCCATGGACTTCTAAACACTGACAACATGAGTCTTTTGGGGCTGACCATGGATTTTGGTCCATTTGGCTTTGTGGATTCCTATGATGGAGGCTTTGTTGCTAACTGTTCGGATGGAGAAGGTCGATACGCTCATGCTAAACAACCTGATGTTAGTACCTCTGTCTATATTTATTCTGAATAGATTCTGGTACCTGCCCGTAAGCTCATAATATTAAGTACTTATTACTTTTCCAAAGAGTCCAAACAGGGAGGAATCACTTGTTCATGAAACTCATGATAGTTATACTATGCTTTCAGATTGTTTTATGGAATGTAGGCCAACTGGCAGCAGCTTTGAAGCCACTTCTTAACTCATCCCAGCAGGTTCATATGACCCATATTTTAAGAACATTGGACACTTATTGCAAAAATAAAATTCTGTAAGTTTTTATACTTTACTTCTCTGGACTGGGCTTTGTGATCATGAGTTTAAAATAATATTGTTGTTTTCAGGGAAATATTCCGCATGAAAATAGGGCTGAAAGAGGAGCGCTGGGGTGACGAGCAACTGGTCGAGAAGCTGTTAGACATGATGCAGCAGACTGGCGCTGACTTCACCGTCACGTTCAGGCAACTGGCTGAGGTTGGTATTCGTATTTATGTGAGATTCAGCGATGTCACCTACGATTCTGTAGTGAGGAGGCCAACTAGAGAAGGTTCCAAACAATAATCGGTGGTTGATGGTAGACGAAAACAGGAGTTTTGTGACCAATACCAACTGTAGTTCGCCACTGTAATCAACCAGTCAGAAAACATTTTAACCCAACATATTCGAGATAAATTAGTCTTATCTAACGTTTGTTTTCAGCTTGAACCTTCTGAAATGGTGAATGAAACCAACTTGGATACGAAATGGTCCCTGAAAAGACTATCGTCACATTCGTCTTGGGGTTGCTGGCTTGATCAATACCGCGAACGACTGGACAAAGAAGCCGGTAAACAATTCTATGAATACCATTTAAATACATAGTTAGGTACATACTTTATCGAATCCAATAGGTTTGTGAAATCACTTATGACTTTCCTTGACTTTATGTCTTTACTTGACAGCTGAAGCAAATTCGCTAGGACTCTTTGAAGATGAACGTCGTCGCAGAATGCTCAGCGTCAATCCAGTTTATGTACCACGCAACTGGCTCATACATGAAGCCATTCTCGATGCTGATAAAAATGACTTCAGGAAACTAAGATTCCTGATTGACGTTTTACGCAGGCCATTTGAAGTGAATGCTGAAGCTGATAAACTTGGGTTTTCATCTCAGCCACCACAATGGGCGTACGCTCTGAAAATTAGTTGTTCTAGTTAACTAATTTATGTCTCAACTCACGTTTGCATTTATGTACTGGCATACAGGAGCATAATAAAATCTTTGCCAGAAAGTATAAAAGTTGTAGTTCATTTTATTATTTTATAGTGTCCGAAAGGGTACATCTGCAGTCTAGGGAGATAGGGTTATATCATAGGTGAGCTAATCAACGCATGTATAGTGGAAACCTCGTATTTTACCTACTCAGAACTTATAGATACCATCTAGTGAGCAGTTACTTTCTAATATTTATATTCGAAATCACTTTGTCAAGTTGATATCATCATCACCGGTCATCAACACCATTTCAGAAGTTAAAAGATAAACTTTGTTTTTAGTTGGGTACCTAGTTTTAACTAATTAAAAAAAGTGTAGACCTCAGAACAAAGATTTCGTATTCTGTAAATGTATGTAAGGCACATGTCAATGTTTGTCATATAATTCCGCCAATATAATGTGTTGAAATTGGCAGATGTCATTAACAGCTGATATTTAGTTTTGACATTGACAATTATTTGTAAACAAATATATTTGTGTTGATTGCAATTCACTATTTTATTAGGTATTTATCGTAATCGTTTGATAAATGATGAATCATTTACTATTACTTAGCCATTGTTAAATACAAGGGAGTATCTGAATGAAGCGGACTTTAAGCATTTGCACTGTGCTACTCAAAGACCTACGACGCACTATGGGTTCCACGGAGAATGTGAATTTAACAACAAATTTCAAGGAATGGAAATTCAAATCTCCACCTAATTATGCCCAGCTACCTATTAACGACAACCCGGAGTACAACGTTCCCGTCGCTGTGAATAATGCAGTATTCTCGAAGGTAACTTTTGGTTTAGTGATACTGAAGTAGCTCAATAAAAATATCATGTTCACAACATTGTATACTGGGTTAAATGGGTGTCTTTTAAACCATAAGGAAATATTTTACTAAGATGGAAATCAATCTTGTATTGAAAAGATACTGTATTAAATATTTTATACAGCAACAACTATACAAATTCCAGGTCCCCACAGAGGGGTTGACTGGTAACCTGCGGCTGGTCTGCTCGTCTGATGATGCTCTCTCCGAGGTGCTGGACCTCTACCCTGCAGTGGCAGAGGATCCAGACTTCATCGACTTTGTGGCCGGAAAGTACTTGCCTGATGGTGGGATGAGTGTTTGTCACAGGTAATTATTAGCATTGGAAAATATGTAAGTACTAAATTATATGATAAAAAATATTGCTGAGCTTTTTAAAATGTGAAAGCTTTCTTATAAGACCTCTTGTTTGCAGGCATGTCATAACATTATTATTCTGTTATATGAAATACAAGACTGGATGTACATATTTTTCAGGTATGGAGGCTATCAGTTTGGTTTTTGGGCTGACCAGCTTGGAGACGGAAGAGCTCATATTCTTGGTGAATATGTAAACAGGTAATAAAAGTATTAATTCTCAAAACTAACTACTTCTTTTATGTTTTATGCTACTGACAAACAACACTCATGTCAAAGTTAAGTTATAAAAATTCTACTTATAAAATTCTTTATAATTATTTGATAATGTTGTGTATGCCTTTAATGGTTTTCACAACGAAATTGATATTATGTAAAATTTTACTTTTATGTCTGTTGTGTTAACTGCTGGTGTTCCTTGTTTAAATAAATAAATAAATAATTTACTCAAAGAATATTATTATAATTTTAATTATCATCATCTAACAACTCACCAGAGACAGACAATGGCTAATCATCCTTTACAGAAAAAAATGAGTTACGTCACATTTTAAAAATAAAGTAAATATTAGTTATTAGGGCCTGTTTTACAATGTCTGGATATAGGCTACCTGTGGGATAAAATACATGTTGTCATTCTCTGCAATTATGTTTTAGACAGTGGCAGAAAGTAGCTTAACAGGTAGCCATTACCCAGACATTGTGAAACAGGCACTTAATATGATATTTTTACTCTCCAGAAAGTCGGAGTCATGGCAGCCCCAACTGAAGGGTTCAGGCGAGACGCCCTACTCCCGCTTCGGTGACGGGCGCGCCGTGCTGCGCTCCTCAGTACGTGAGATGATTGCGTCCGAAGCGTGCCACGCGCTGGGCGTACCCACCACCCGCGCCGGCGCACTTGTTGGTAACTATAATATAGCTTGTATTAACGCCATCTACCGTCGAGTAGCAATACTACTTCCGATCAAACCTGTTATTTAATAAATGTAGTTGTAGATTTGATATTCGCTACAAGAAGGAGTCAGAGATGAGGTGAGCCATACGCTATTATTATTTTATTATTATTATTAAACATTTATTTCCAGATATATCATCCATAGTAAATTAGTAAAACATGTCAAATAAAATTGTTAGTCAAAATATAAAAATCATAAGTACATGCAAAAATATTTATAACCTAGTAGTACGCCAGTGCACTTGTCTGTAACTAATGTTTGATACGAAGCATATTAATGTACATTAACGCCATCTACCGTCGAGTAGCATTACTACACCTCACAAAATCATACGAGCGTGAAAAGTGTAATCATAATTTTGCATTCCATAACAAATTATTTCTCAGGAAAATATCTAAAAATACCTACACTTTTCTCCCCCAGTAAGCGACGACCACCTAGTCTACCGCGACATGCACTACAGCGGGCGCGCGCGGCAGGAGCGCGCGGCGGCGGTGCTGAGACTGGCGCCCGCGTGGTACAGACTCGGCTCCCTGGAGATACTGCACAAGAGGAAGGAACCGGAGCTGGCTGCGAGACTCGCTGATTTCATTATTAAGGTACGACTGTGATATGCGTTACTTCAAATACTTACTATAGAACCTGCATAACCTTTTCGTGACTAAAACAAATACCTCCTTATTTCCTAAATTGTTTGTAAATTTGAATTATTATTAAAATGAAATTAGGATGTATGTGCTTTACGATAGTTTCCGCTAGAGGCGCCACTTCCAAGGAATGCAAGGTTTGATAGTAAGTAGCGTATATAATATAACAAAAATATTTCAGTTAACATGTAGGTAGATTTGGTTCTCATTGATTGGCCATTTAAAGAAAGTAGGTAAGAAAACAGTAGCTCATTGTTGATGGAGGTGATCGATAATTATTACATAAAAGTTTGAGATAAAAAATATGTTTTACCTTCTAGAATCACTTCAAAGAGATTGACCCAGCAGACGAGGACAGATATGTGAAGTGGTTCAGTGCGGTGGCTCACAAGAACCTGGACATGGTCGCCACATGGCAAGGTAAGATAAATATTAATATATTACATTAACGAATCCCACCATCAGGTTGGCCAGTGTTGCTAGATCTAGATTTCGGATCTAGTCGGATAGACTATGTACCTTCTAGGACTACGATACATGTTCGCGTTCCGATATCCCTTTATAACTGCGTGCCTCTCTAGTTACCCCGTGCGAGCAAGGGGTAACTAGAGAGGTAAAGAATGATATGATGGTCTGCACGTTGGTAAAACTCGCCGAGGGATGAGTATTCTTGTGAATAATGTCAAAAAATATACCACAGACAGACAATTTCAATTCTTTTTCCCTATCACCCCAGGCACAGGCTTCACTCACGGAGTGCTCAACACAGACAACGTGAGCGTGCTCGGGCTGACCATAGACTACGGTCCGTACGGGTTCATGGACCACTACAACGAACATTTTGTGCCCAACTCATCGGACGATATGGGCCGGTATGCGTTCAACAGGCAACCCAGTGTGAGTATTAAGAGATTACTAGCTGTTCCCGCGAGCTTCTCTTCGCCTTAAAAAGTTTTCCCGTGAAAATTCCGCGATAAAAGGTAGCCTATGTGTTAATCCAGGGTGTCAGCTAACTCCGTACCAAATTTTATTAAAATCGGTTCAGCCGTTTTGTCGTGATCGTGAATAAGTAACAAACATACACACTCACAAACTTCCGCCTTTATAATATTAGTGGGATGTTTAGATTGGGTCAAAGAAATCTGACCGCCTCGCGGTTGCATTGTCATTCTGAGATGGGTTAGGTATCTTTGCGCCATACTGTACATGGTGTATTTTTGTTTACCTTTAGTAGAGTATATTCAATAGGCCATATTATCATTTTTCATATTTATAATCATGTGACCGTGTATGAAATAAGAGGAGTGCAAATCATCTACATACTATTCTTGAAAATTCTAGATCATTATCTGGAATTTGAACAAGTTTTCCGAAGCGCTGGCGCCGATATTGACCGAAAACCAGATCCAGAAGATCGAAGAAATCAAAGGAACACTTGAGGAATACGTCAAAAATAAAGTTCTGTAAGTTTTCACATAAGTATCTATACTTCCTAACTCCAAATATCAGTAATGTGCAAACCTAGTTTCTTTCCCTAGATTTCCTTATCACAAAGGCCCTATCCAAAATCGTAAAATATTTTCTACAATAGATTACTAAGTAAAAATATATTCACTTTAACTTTCAGCGCCACCTATCTGCGGAAGCTGGGACTAAATAACCAGATAGAGGGCGACACTGAGCTGGTGGACTCCCTGCTCCAGCTGATGCAGGAAACGTCCGCCGACTTCACCATGACCTTCCGACAGCTGGGAGAGGTGAGCTTACTAAAATGTAGAACAGAAATGTAGCAATTAAAAAAGTACCCAAGATTGCCGATAGATGGCGTTGAAGGGGAATACCATACGATGATTATGGCCTCAAAATCTAGTTGCATAAATTTAATACAAATTCAAAAGGCCATCGATTATAACACCATCCAGCTTAGACAGAGGATTCTCCTTTTCTATTGCAGATGCTATAAACACTATCACATCACCACTTACTGTGGTATTTATGTATTTTATTAATCTTATTTATTTTTCAGCTGGAAAGTGCAGAGCTACAAGACACAGCGCGATTAAATGAGAAGTGGTCGTTGAAGAAACTGGCAACAAGCGGGGATAAGTGGGCCGCCTGGGTCAAACGATATCAGGATAGGATTAATAAAGAAAGCGGTCAGTATATGTATAATCTACCTTGCATTTTAATGTCCACATAGCGAAATTCTTTATTTACCTTATTACCTCCATAGATTTCATCATTCGGCACAATATGCTATGATGACTTTCAGCAACCAAACTGCTAGGGAAATACCTGTTTTATTTTTGTGTTAGTGCAGTGGCTTGCACAGAAATCTGACCCCTCCTAGAGTGACATTGCTACTGAGAGGGGTTCAGGTTACTTTGCAGCCAACTGCTGTAGTAGTTATGTGAAAAATAAAAGTAAATATTTTTCTTTGATATTTATCTAGTGCCGGAGTCGGAGCGGCGCGCGCGCATGTGCCGCGTGAACCCGCTGTACGTGCCGCGCAACTGGCTCATGCAGGAGGCCATCGCCGACGCTGAGAAGAACGACTTTGAAAAGGTAACTATTCGACAAAAATACTTCACACTTCCTGTAAATTCGACTCCATAAAACCTCTTCACACTTCTTGTACATTATCGGACTCCATAAAATAATACAAAATATACATACTTACCTACATAAACAGTGGTAGTTTGGACTTTTTTTATTATTATAAATCGATGTAAAACTATCTAATAATATAAAATAAATACATGCATATTCCCTATTATGTGAATGGAGTCATACGGATTGACGTTGCGCTGCTGCAACTACGTTTTTGCTAGTACATGTTTGCCATTTTGAAATAGGAGCCGAAATGGAACATGGTACTGCTATCACTATCACTCCCATGGATAAAGTATCAATACCTATAAAAATGGCAGCCGTTAGGTAGGTATGTACATAACTAGTATTTGAAACGAATATATGGATACCTAGGAATAGATCGATAGCATGAGTCCTAGACTCTTGACGAAACCCTGAATTTAGTATGTTCTAATTGTTTTTTTCGCCGCTTCACAACCTCCATTTTGTTAATTCCAGGTGCGGTTTCTCCTTCAAGTCCTCCGCAAGCCGTACGACGTGAACGCGGAGGCGGAGGCGCGCGGGTACTCTGCCGAGCCGCCCAGCTGGGCCTACGGGATCAAGCTCAGCTGCTCCAGTTAACACGTTCATGGATACTGCTGCAGTTAACACGTTCATGGATACTGCTGCAGTTAACACGTTCATGGATACTGCTGCAGTTAACACGTTCATGGATACTGCTGCAGTTAACACTTCCATTGAATTATGTATCTTCTAATCATCACATCTTTTGAGGAAAGGCCTCCTTATAGCCTGATTACACCTACCGAGTAGAGTGGCCAGACAGTATCTTCGGCCGAACACTACTACTAGAGATTGAACGAGTGCTCCGCCGAGAATACTGTCTCGCCACTCTATTCGGTAGGTGAAATCAGGGTATAAGTATAAGGCTGCGTTCCCAAATACGCCGTCACCCCGTCGGCAAACAGTATGCGGAAGGCTGTTTAAAAATAGCAAAGTGTATTTTGCCACCATCATAGTTTAAGTGAAATATATTGCTTGTTAATTAGTAGGTACATGGTGTACATAATCTATTTTTGTTTATAATTAAAATCCAATTCGTTATACATATTTTTGTTTATTTTGTATAAATTAGAAATCACTTAGAATTTAAATAAAAATAATCTTAACATAATCTTCTTACTAACTAAAAACAAAATACCTCTTCAACAAAACCAAAATTGTCCTCATCATAATTCTATTCATAATCCTCATCATTGCTGTCATCGGGCTCCGAATAATCTTCATCTACTTCCACCTTCCTTCTCTTTACAACCTGTACATTCTCTTTTTCTTCCTCTTTATCAGTTTCCTTGGCTTCGACCTTGGCTGATCTGTGGTGGAACACAAACGAGATGGTCTTAGCTAGATCCCAGCATTGCTTCAGCACCATGTCAGCTAGAGTCTTCTTGTCTGCACAGTGATACCAGTTGGATAAGTCCGATGTGCAGTCAGAATTCTCCGGCGGAATTGTCACTTGTATGTTGTTCACGCATCTTTTACACTTGAACTTGCTGTGAGTGTCTGATAGTGTGTTCTCTTCAAGCCTAAACAAGTCCTTCAGGTCGTCTGAAGTGAAATGCCTTAAGGATTCTTCATTTTGGTCTACAACAGTGTCGCTGAGAGCTTTCTTGTGAGCTTGGCGTTGGAATATTTTCTCCTCAATGGTTCCTGTTGCTAGGAGCCTGTAGATGTAGCAGGGTTTCTTCTGGCCGTCTCGCCAGACTCGCGCCATGGCCTGGTCGTCATTAGCCGGGTTCCAGTCCGGGTCGAACATGATGAGCCGGTTGGCTCCAATAAGGTTCAGTCCACAACCACCTGCCTTTGAGCTGAGCATGAAGATCCACTCTTTAGAGTCTTTATCATTGAAGCTCTCAACAACCTTGGCTCGTTTCTTGATAGTCATGGACCCATCTAGCCTCACATACTGATAGCACCGCTTTCTGCACAGCTTCTCAAACAGATCCAATGTTTGTGTGTAGTTAGATACTAAGACTATTTTGTCATCAGTGTTGGTTTTCAAGTTGGCCAAGATGCAGTCTAAGATCATCAGTTTTCCTGAAAACTCTGGCTTCACATCCTTGATGTCATAGTGACTGGGCAACAGATCCAATGCCTTTTCAAAGCCCTCAGACCTCTCCACAATTTTGTCATAGACGAGGTCTGGGTGGTTGCAGAGTTTCTTCAGAGTGGTGATACTGGACAGGGCACTCAGGGTGTTGCCAGATTTCTCTGCATTTCCGGAGAATTTATTCCTGATTGAATCAGAGTTTATGAAATTCTTGTACAGCTGTGTCTGAAGGGGAGTCATTTTGACGCAAATGACTTGCTCAAACTTGACTGGCAGGTACTTGGTGAGTAGACCACTGGTCCTCCTGATCATGCACTTGTTCACAATAGATGTGAGGGTCTGGAGACACTCCTGGGCTTTCTCCCTCTCTGAGTCACTGGCGAGGGCATCCTGTCCCTTCAGTATGGGATTCTCATACTTTCTCTTAAACTCATGTGCAGTCCCCAGTATGCCTTCATTGACAAAGGAGACCAAGCTGAAGTATTCAGTCAGGTCATTCTGTATTGGGGTGCCAGAGATGAGTATCCTCCTCTTGGCCTTCAATCCCATCAGTGCTTGATAAGTTTGGTTCTCGCTGTTCTTGAGTCTGTGTCCTTCATCGCAGAGCACCAGGCCCACTTCTGATGAATGCAGGATGTTGGAGTATATCCTGAATGTTTCATATGAGATGATGAGGACTGGTGTTGCCACCCTCGTGGCAGAGTATGTGTTCATGAACTGCTGCAGTTTCAGTGTGATCTCTGCTTTGGATCCTCCGTCCATTGGCAGAGCATTGATCCTGGAGCCCAGCCACTTGCCTATCTCATTGTACCAGTTCTTGACCAAACTGCTTGGGCACACTATGATAGCTTTGCAAATGGTAGGTTTACACTGTGGTCCTTGACGCAGTAGAGTCCACAGTAGAGTAATACATTGCAGGGTCTTTCCAAGCCCCATTTCATCGGCCATAATGCAACCGAATGCGTTTTCGATCTGTTTCCCCGTGACGCAGTCGTACATGAACTTGACGCCCTCTCTCTGATGGGGCCGCAGTATGTTGCCCAGCACGGGGTCCACGACGACGGCTACATTGATGTCGTTGGGGTTCATCTTCATCCTCTCGTGCTCGGGGAGGTGTGGTGGGCGGTACAGCACGAGGGCATTGGGCTCGTCGGGGTCGTGCAGCGCGCGCCGCACCTGTGTCCGCTTCAGACCCAAGCTCTTACCGCAATAAGACGACACATAGTTCGGAATCGGCACTTTAAAGGGCTTGTTCAGTATCTGCCGTATCAAAGCCTCGTGCTCGGATGTAGACATCGATTGCGAAGCGGTAATCTTTTGAGATAATTGTATTTTTGTGCATTCCCGCTTCTTTCGTTGCGACTTCTGGAGCAGCGGACTCTTGAAAACATTGTCGCTAGAGCCGACCTGGCTAGGGGCTAGGCTTCGTCTCATTATTAATTAAATATTAAAACATTTCACTTGATTAGAATGATTTGAGAAACATTGAAAAACAAAAAATAAATGTTCAAATGAGTTCCATGAGGGAGAAAAACCTCAGACATCAAAACATAAACAAAGAAACGTCAAAAATAACAAACAAAAATTATAAAAACGTAATCTGAGCTCGTATGGCATGTCCTTGCCCTTAGAAGAAGGACTCGTCATATAAAATTTTGTTTACGACTAAGGTTGAACCACGTCCCTCGAGCTATAATCCTCCAAAATTGAAACTCAATAGAAACTATTTTTGACGATGCCAAAAAATAGTCGTGAAATAGTCATAAATAGTCGTGTTTTCCAAAAAAATAGTCGTATCATACTTTCGGAGTTAGAGCTATACTTTATGGAGGATTATAGCTGGAGGTCTCCAGCTATAATCCTCCAGTCTCTTCTGAACGAACGGTAAGGCCTATCGACTTGGTTAAGGTCTCAAAAAATAGTCGTGAAATAGTCGTAATGACATGCCAAATTTCAGAAATAGTCGTCAAAAGATAGCAGAGATATAAAGGTACTTTGCTGCAGCCCTGGTGGAGGATTATAGCTGGAGGTTTTGAAAATATCGAATATCTTTGGTACTACTATGACTATCGGTTTGAATTATGTCTCAAAAAATAGTCGTGAAATAGTCGCTTCTATTTATTATAATTTTAAGCTTGATAAAAGCTGTTAAATAATTATATCAAATTCTTCATACAAATCAAAGTGGACGAGAATGCCAAAGCAAGCCAGTACACAAAAATAATAGCACCATACTCATGTCGAATTTATCTATAAATCATTTATTTCGTCATACTTTGCATCAATAGTATCTAAACTAATCTTGGGTATGACATTTTATTGCTTTTGCTCTTAGCCTTTACCTTACTGTGTACAGAGAAAACGTATGCCTATACACGCACACATTTATCTCTGTTATCTTGACAAACGATAGCGATGACGACTACGGAGATGTAGTACCTAGGTCAGTTATTGTCATCCCTTACTATCCCGTGATCAGACAAATATTGCTATCCTTGTCTCCTTTCTAACCGGCATGCATCGCACGCATAGAACGCGTGAGCGACCGCATAACACCTTGACAAGCTATAGCAAACCGGTATTTATTACGTCCCTTATGTGACCGCCGCCGCGCGCCGCCACCGGTGAAGTTGGGGTTAGTATTTTGCATGTTTTGTTTGATAATTTGTTTACAGTTTAGTGCAAACTATGGTCACGATCGGTGTTATTGTTGGTTGTTAAAATATTGTGAGTGCTCTATACGCAAATGAATATTCAAGATGTTATATTCTAAAAGATATTAGTGAATGCAGATAAGAGTGTTTAGTGAGTGCTATGTTTGAATATTGCAAGTAGGTAAGTATCCTTTTTAATACTCAATATCAAAGCAAGCCATCCCATTTTGTTATGCTCAGCTTATTTATTAACATGATTTTTTATTGAAGTAACGTAGCCAAATTATTTTTTTAATATCTATGCTTAATATTTATGGGGATTGTTATTAAATTAGCAATTTTACACTATGAGCGAGTAAATTGTGCATACATGCAATCAAGGCATTCATGTACATATCTTAGTAGATACGAAAATATGTGGGTATCATCGATTACCTACATATGGTAGTCCTGGTTAAATGTGGATATTTACCCCTCAATAGCAAAAAAAAAAGCGTTATTGTTTGTATTTCTGAATGAAACTAGGCAAATAAATATATGTATTAAAAAAAAATATGTGTAACCTACCTATAAGCCTACCCATTATTATTTCAGGTGAAAACACAGCCTATCGATGTAATGCGCCGATAAATTATCATGACTCCATTGATGTAATGCGCTTAAAAACTGCAATGGCTCCGAATACATGATTACCAGATAACAAATCCTGGGTAAGAATTTATCACTATTTTCATATGGTATTGTGCTTATGCTAGGCCTATACAGTGTTGTGGTAAGTTGATAAAGTTATAACAGCCAATTTACTTGTCAAAACTCATTTGTACCTATCAGCTACAAGCGACAAAAACGTGTTTCTGAACTAAATACCTATAAGTAATTCACACCCTGTGAAATTTCATACAAGTTTCAAACGCACCGTCCGACCAAACCGGTTTTGGACAAAAGCCAAATTGTTTTCTCAGCTATCTCTTTCGCTCAAAAACAATAGAGGTCGGTTATGGGACATATATATTGAAAAAGGCGAATACACTAATGAACAGTATTTCTACTCTACCCTTTTCGCACAAAAGTTCGCAGTTTCAAGTAATTGTTGCAATAAGTTACTGATAAGAAATTTTACTCCACTGTTTGCTGTGGTCTCCAAATGACAATAAATTACCAAACAAATAGTCTAGGTGAAATAACGTTATTACTACTCGTATCTACCTACTCGTATATCATATATATATGTATATAATATTAAAAAAAAACAAATATTTTTATCAGGGGCGTATTTGAAGATTGCGCGCCCTGGGCTCCTGTAGTTTTCCGCCCCATCAAGGAATGAAAGAAAACAAAAAGAGCAATTACTGTAGAGTACCTACCGACCTACATATGTATATGAGAACATTATGGTGATAGATTTGCAAAGATAATATCTTCCGAACCAAAAAAATATTTTTCTGGATAGACGAGTAGGTACATTTTAGAACGTAAATAAACTTGTGCAGGGCGACTGAGTGATGCAATTTTTTTTCTTTAGATTTCCTTAAAAAAATACCGAGGCGGAAAAAAAATTTACGATTCCACCGGTTCAGAAAAGAACAAAGGCTGGTTTGATACTTAAAAAATCCAGCACTGCATGTCACCAAAATACCTCGGAGTGACCCTGGATAGATCCCCCACGTACAAAACCCACTGCCAAAACTCCAAGAAGAAAGTCAGCTCCCGAAACATCCTTCTGCGACGGCTTACGTCTACCAGCTGGGGCGCCTCTCCGCAAGTTCTACGAACATGTAGCCTAGCACTCTGCTTCTCAGCTGCCGAATTTGCCTGCCCCATATGGGCAAGGTCCGTGCATGCTAGAGAAATAGATGTTGCTCTTAACGACACAGTTCGTATAGTAACGGGATGCCTCAAACCGACACCGTTCTACAAAGTCTACTCTCTGGCTGGGATAGCACCCCCTAGCATACGGCTAAAAGTGGCATGTTCTGTTGAGAAAGCCAAACAAGAATGCGACTCCAGACATCCATTTTACTCACATACTGCCGCACCTTCCCGCCTTAAGGGCCGCAAATAGCCGCCGTTTCTAAATAGTGAGGTGTCCTTAATGGATGAAAACCCACAAAACGCAAGGCTAAGGCTCTGAGAGGAAAAGCAGCCACAGGATCCTTTCCTACCTCTTGAAAAAACTACTTGCTCCCGGTGTCAGTCTCCCCTGACACATTTGGAAGACTCTAAATCGGTTGCGAGCAGAGGTAGGCTGCTGCAAGGACAATCTGTGCAAGTGGGGCTATACCGTTGGTACCAACCTATGCGACTGTGGTACCGTCCCCCAGACTATATGGAGCATTTACTCTCGTCCTGTGCCCTGTGCCCTTCCACCTGCACTCGGGAAGACTTACTCCAGGCGAACCAGAATGCTTGGCTTGAAATTAAAAAATTCGCATGTTCACTGACACGAAAGAAGAAGAAGTGTAGAGTATTGTGCGACAAACTTATCTGTTCCGGTGAGACCGAACTAAATTGATCCATATCTTATTACTCACTAATGAATTGTATATTGTAAAAGATTAGATGGGTTTATTAACACCGCAAGAGCGAATTAACAATATGAGCAAACTTAAAATCTTATAGAATTAAGAAATATTAAACATTTATGTGAGCTGTCACCGGAACAGATAAGTTTGTGGCACTGTACCTACCAACCTACATAAAATATGTATAAGAACATTGTGGTGATCTCGTGGTGATAGATTTGCATAGATAATGATATCTTCCGAACAAAAAAAAGATTGTTCTGGATAGACGAGTAAGTACATTTTAGAACGTTTACAAATAAACTTGTGCAGGGCGACTGAGTGAGGCAATTTTTAGGGTTCCGTAGCCAAAATGGCAAAAACGGAACCCTTATAGTTTCGTCATGTCCGTCTGTCCGTCTGTCCGTCTGTCACAGCCGATTTACTCGGAAACTATAAGTACTACAGTGATGAAATTTGATGGGAATATGTGTTGTATGAACCGCTACAAAAATATGACACTAAATAGTAAAAAAAAGAATTGGGGGTGGGGCCCCCCATACATGTAACTGAGGGATGAAATTTTTTTTTTCGATGTACATACCCGTGTGGGGTATCAATGGAAAGGTCTTTTAAAATGATATAAAGTTTTCTAAAAAACATTTTTCTTAAAGTGAACGGTTTTTGAGATATCAGCTCTCAAAGTCGTAAAAAGTATGTCCCCCCCCCCTCTATTTTTATAACTACGGGGTATAAAATTCTAAAAAAAATAGAGGTGATGCATGCTAATTAACTCTTTCAACGATTTTTGGTTTGATCAAAGTATCTCTTATAGTTTTTGAGATAGGTTGATTTAACTGTAATATTATATTTGCTGCTACGGAACCCTTTGTGCGCGAGCCCGACTCGCACTTGGCCGGTTTTTTAATTTAGATTTTTTTGCCTATTTTTTTTGACTATTCCGCCGGTTCAGAAAAGAACAAAGGCCGGCTTTCATACTTTAAATCAAATTTCTTAAGACATGAAATCAACATGTAGAAAGATGGCTCTGGTCCGTTCTAGGCTTACGTACTAAAATATTGTTCTGTACTTTTTAAATCCTCCAACCTAAAGCCCATGAGCGGCCTGCCGGCCGCCCCTGTGCCGCCCTGCGCCGCCTGCCGCCCCGGGCTGTAGCCCTTTTAGCCCTAGGGTAAATACGCCCCTGATTTTTATTAATAAGACGTTAATTTGCCCTATTTTTTTTTCAGCGCAGCTTACGTGTGTTCTTCAATAACGTCGCAAGCTACAGTGGCTGTTGATAATTTTTGCAAGTTCTACACCTACAGGATTCAGTTATCTGGGCATTATAGATACCCTATAATCACCTACGAAGTTATTTAGGTATATTTATTAAAACCATTATGCAAGGTGTGGCAAAAAGGGTATACTAAGCTGAAAGCTACATGTGCAGCATGGTATATCTAAGCCCGAAACTGAAAACAGAATTTAAATATTCGCGAAAAAAATATATCATTTTTCATAGAAATTTAGTTGGTCACGTGACTTTTTACTATGGAGAATAAAAATAATTAAATCCTAATCTACCTAAAGATTGTTTAATGAATAACTTAAGTATAAATAAAAGTACTTTCGGCCTGTGATTGTAATTAAATGAGTTATATTTCATTATGACAATAACCATGATTATACTTACCTAAACCTACTAATGAACAATCTGTGATTACTTCAACTTAAGCTTATTATGATATAGGGCTAGAAAATAATTATTTTTTAATAGTGAAATAATTACATATTTAAGTTCATACCATGTTTTTTTTATTGAACTACGTCAATATTATATTATTACTTAGCAATAAAATAACTGTGATTATTTTAAATTAAACTAAATATGTTTATAGGTAATAGTCAAATAATACTGAGATAATTGTATGAAACCTAATCTACCTAAAGATTGTTTAATGAATAACTTAAGTATAAATAAAAGAACATTCGGCCGGTGATTGTAATTAAATGAGTTATATTTCAAACACCGTATTTTATTCTTATCGCTTGAGTGCTACCCTGTACTGCGTCTTCAATAAAACTAATCCCAATTTCACCGGCGGAGGTGGCAGCCACATCAACGCTAATAAAAAAACAAGACAGCACTATTTGTGTGATCCCGGGATAGTAAGGGACGTAATAAATACCGCTTTGCTATCGCTTGTCAAGATGCAACCGATGACACGTTCGTTCACGCGTTCTATGCGTGCGATGCATGCCGGTTAGAAAGGAGACAAGGATAGCAATATTTGTCTGATCACGGAATAGTAAGGGATGACAATAACTGACCTAGGTACTACATCTCCGTAGTCGTCATCGCTATCGTTTGTCAAGATAACAGAGATAAATGTGTGCGTGTATAGGCATACGTTTTCTCTGTACACAGTAAGGTAAAGGCTAAGAGCAAAAGCAATAAAATGTCATACCCAAGATTAGTTTAGATACTATTGATGCAAAGTATGACGAAATAAATGATTTATAGATAAATTCGACATGAGTACTTCAATGCTACGGTGCTATTATTTTTGTGTACTGGCTTGCTTTGGCATTCTCGTCCACTTTGATTTGTATGAAGAATTTGATATAATTATTTAACAGCTTTTATCAAGCTTAAAATTATAATAAATAGAAGCGACTATTTCACGACTATTTTTTGAGACATAATTCAAACCGATAGTCATAGTAGTTCCAAAGATATTCGATATTTTCAAAACCTCCAGCTATAATCCTCCACCAGGGCTGCAGCAAAGTACCTTTATATCTTTGCTATCTTTTGACGACTATTTCTGAAATTTGGCATGTCATTACGACTATTTCACGACTATTTTTTGAGACCTTAACCAAGTCGATAGGCCTTACCGTTTGTTCTGCAGAGGCTGGAGGATTATAGCTGGAGACCTCCAGCTATAATCCTCCATAAAGTATAGCTCTAACTCCGAAAGTATGATACGACTATTTTTTTGGAAAGCACGACTATTTATGACTATTTCACGACTATTTTTTGGCATCATCGGAATTAGTTTCTATTGAGTTTAAATTTTGGAGGATTATAGCTGGAGGCACGTGTTGAACCGCATTACCGCATGCGGAAAAATATTTTCTCTAACCGTAGAAAATAATAATTTGCTTCTACGCGCCGCGCACTGTGCTGCCCCACCCCGACGATGCGTCGTCCTGTTTGACTAAAAGCCAGGTTGTTATTATTCTGAGGGTTGCACGTACACACAGATCAACATAAATTTACGCATGACATCTATGTGACAGCTTCATTTATTTTTATGAAAATTGCCGTGTTTTTTTGGAAGTCAAGTCAACCGTTGACGACGTGGTCTTGAGGTTTTTACACAATAATATCATCATCCCTCCACCATATAACAGTGTTTATCTACCAAAGTCATCATGGGAGTCTGGCAGGAGGTGGCAACCGCCAAATCAGAGAACCGGCATGAGATCAAGCTCGCTGGAGCCGCAATATCCAAGCGGATATCTGAAGAGGGCTTGGACAAGAGTGTCTTCCAGCTGACGAGCATCAACTTGTTGAACATCAGCGACACATGTCTAACAGCCATTCCCGATGAGATCAAGCAGCTGGTCAACCTACAATCACTACTTTTGTTCGGGAACAAGATACAAGAATTCAATGAAAACATAACCTCTTTGCCCAAGTTGAAGGTGCTAGATTTGTCCAGAAACCAGCTGAAGAGTGTGCCGGAGAGCCTGAACAAAATGAAGGAGTTGACCAGCATAAATTTAAGCTCCAATGAGATTGAGAGCATGCCAAAGTTTGTTGATTTTCCTAATCTAATCATAGTTGATATTTCAAACAATAAATTATCAAGCTTCCTGGATTTAGAAGGAGCTGTGTTCCCTCACTTAACTGACTTGAAGCTCAAGGGGAATGTGATAGAGTCTTTGCCTGGCTGTGTGGCCAGCAGTCTGCCATCACTCAAGAACTTTGATATTGGAGACAACCAGTTGAAGACTGTTCCTGGAGAACTTGCAGCTATGTCTAAATTAAAAGGTTAGTTCTATAATAAATATAGATATGGACGATATTTCCAGAAAAAAAATACAAATTTATTAATCTATATTGCATCATTCTCATTTCATTGCACAACATTTTAAAAATGAATATTTCTTGTCCTATTGCCAAATTGTTACAAAATTAAATTTTGATGATTTCAGAACTCAACCTAAAAGGCAACAAATTGGCCGACAAGAGGCTCATGAAGCTTGTGGACCAGTGCCGGACGAAGCAGGTTCTCGACTATGTCAGAGAACACTGCCCCAAGTCTGACCAGAACCCGGCAGCAGGTGGTGGTGGCAAGAAGGGCAAAAAGGGACAGGCCAAAAAACAGGAGGAACCCACCGAGGAGGAAGTCAGTGACCTCTGCCACCTACTGAAGATCCTCCACGTAGAAGATGAAAGCATAAAGGTGAAGATCAAAGAGCCGAACCTAGCGGGCATCAGGCCGTACATCCTGTGCTGCATTGTCAAGGACCTGAAGTTTGACGAAGTGATGTTCAAGAAGTTCATACAACTGCAGACCAAGCTCCATGACACGGTGTGTGACAAGAGGAACGTGGCCACTATTGCCACACATGACTTAAGCATAATTGCTCCAGGTATGCACTCGCCTTTTTTAGATGATGTTAAGTAATGTCTTAGCAGTAATTGCAAGGTAGCAAATGAGCAAGATGGATGGCAAACACAGGCAGGCTGAACTGAAAACAAGAGGACCTGTAGTAAGTTCCACCCAAAGAACTTATCCCCTCCCAGAATAGAATAGAGGTCTTTTAGATCTTGGTCAGTGTCAAAGCAAACTTTTCATCCCAGAATTCCCACATGAAATCTGTTGGGGCCATAGTCATCTGGGGTCAAGAAACTGCTGACAGGCAGGTAGACACAGATGTTTGTAACTCCCTCCTACTTTCCCCCTCCTAAAGGAAACTATTGAAAGCAACAACATCTAGATCATAATGAAACCATTCTTCACCAGGTGACCTAGTCTACACCGCCAAGCCCCCGGCGCGGCTCAAGCTGGTCCCGCTGTCGCGGCTGAAGCCGTGCACCGGCGAGCAGCTGTTCCAGCAACTCACGGCCGAGGCGGAGGCGCTGCGCAAGGAGAAGAAGAGGAATGTGTACTCGGGGATACACAAGTATGGATTCCAATAATTTTAAATAGATCATACATTCAGATAGCAATGTTATGGTAAAAACGCTATGAAATACGACGTTTTTTTACTAATAAGTCACAATGAGACTAAAAAGTCTATTACTATTACATATATTACTTTAATATTATAAAAACCGTTCAGTGATGAAATCCAACCCTGTTATTCCAGTCAAAGTCTATATTAGTGTTTCATAATAATACTTCCCACTCTATGATAGAATAACTCATTTGTTCTCACATTCCAGATACCTGTACCTGCTAGAAGGCAAACCGCGCTACCCGTGCCTCGAAGACGCCAGCGGCAAGGTCATCAGCTTCCCGCCCATCACCAACTCAGATGATACCAAGGTAAACCTCTTTTTGCGCCTATATCAATGAATCTATGAAAATAGTGAATATTCTGTTCAATATGACCTAACTATGGAGCATTTATTTTCTGAGTAAAGCACCGAAGGGAAGGGAAGGTGACTACTTCGGCGCTGTCCTTTTCCATATGTTTGTATAGTATCGTACAACGCTATCGTATTGCCACATTAGCCTGTGATATGAGATCAGGTTTATATTTAATGCGATATATGTTGCTCAGAATAAATAAATTGAAATTGAAATACCTGCCAATGGGCTTGCTATTCACGAACAAAACCCACCAAGCCAGCTATAAATACCAATCATGTAAACTTAACAAAAACTTCCGCTCCTCCCCGCTAGATGTCGCCGGACACCACTGCCATGCTGGTGGAGGTGACGTCGCACGCGTCGCTCGGCGCCTGCAAGACCGTGCTGGACAAGCTGCTGCACGAGCTGCTGCTGCTGGGAGCCGGGGCTGGTGATGATGGGGAGTACAACACGCTGACCGTGCAGCAGGTGCGTTGTAGTTCTGTGTGGGGTCGGTAGATGGCGGTGTTTCATGAAAATGTTCTACTGTACTAGCTACGAGATGGTTTTATTTCTTTCTTGTAACGGTAAATAAAAACCGGCCAAGTGCGAGTCGGGCTCGCGCACAAAGGGTTCCGTAGCAGCAAATCAAAATTACAGTTAAATCAACCTATCTCAAAAACTATAAGAGATACTTTGATCAAACCAAAAATCGTTGAAAGAGTTAATTAGCATGCATCACCTCTATTATGTAGTCTGAGCCTATCTGAAACCTAGTTAAACATTGTGAGATATGGCGTTTCGACTTTCTCCGTGTTCGGCATCATAAGGGTCACAGTGACAGTTAAATAAAGTCCATTTTTCTCTCCACCTTTAATTTGCAAGGTGCGGGTGCCTATATAAATAGAGTGAGTCGCCCGCGCGCCTCAGTTGGTTTTTGATTTTTGAAGTGAACACTTCGGCAAAATGGCTCAATGTAGCCACGGTTCTCGTCGGCTTCGCTCCGACGGGGAAAGGAAAAATATAATATTGAATTTGCGGAGTCCTCGCTGCCGGGAGCTGTAGCGTGATGCGGACCAGGCGGCGCGGGGCGCGGCCGCCGCTACACGTGGCGTCGGGGAGCGGGACCTGCCGGCTGCTGCGCACGCAGCCATTGCTGAGGATTTCGCAACGAAGGTTTGAGTTGATAAGCCGTGAGTAAAATGCTATTATTTACTGCTTTTAAAAGCTCAGCCACTGGTCATAATGCTCCGGCGCTTGGGGTTTTTATCCCACGCAGTAGGGTCCGATTCAATAGTCGTGGTGATGATTGATCACATATTCCGGTCCTACTAGTGGCGCTTGAGCTAGATACTTACATTAATGACCGCTTTAAGTAAAGCATATGTTAATTTTATACAGGAAAAAATAATAAAAATATATTTTTCTACCCTCAATTTCTAATATTTTTAGAAAACAGTTGATAAAAACTTTGCTATTACAATAATGCACTTGATTATAGCTTATGTAAGGCTTTACAAACAGGAGCTTTCCAGGACCGTCATAGGATTTTTTACAGGAAGCACGTGGCTCCGAGTTTCAGTATGTTGGGACATTGTGGCATGTGCGGCGAGTAATGTGATCCGCCGGTACCTACCCGCTGAGGGTAGGCAGGCCGATTCGGTGAAATTGAAGTTTCGTGTAACCTGTACCCGGCCCTGTGCTCCTGCACTGGCCGCCGTCTCGTGGCACCTGCATCGCAGCCTACACCCGGCCCTGCGCTCCTGCCCTGGCCACCGTTTTGTGCCACCTGCATCGCAGCGTACACCCGGTCCTGGCCCTGGCCACCGGTTTGTGCTACCTGCATCGCTGCATAGACCCAGCCATGCACTCCTGCCCTGGCAGCTGTGTTGTCCCACCTGCATCGCTGCGCACACCTGGCACTCCTGTTCTGGTTGCCAGATCCAAACGCCCCCTGTCTGGGAAGAGATTTTATGCTCAGCGGAACCGCCTGCACTATTGCTAGCACGGTCATCATCATCATCAGCCATCATTATGAGTGACTTATTTAGAAGGTATCGAGTAACGTGCGCTATTCATCAGTGATTTTGGCATATGCAGACGAACGTTTACTGCCAAGGTAGGTCATGTTAGCCATACAAGGGCACACCAACGAAGCCTGAGTAACCACCTGCAGTCGCCGTAGCCGCATCGGCATGTATGACGACAAATCGGGTAACGTGCACCGCTTCTAAAAGTGTTATAGCACTTCAATTTGATGCCTCCGCTGAGGTAGGGTATTCTATTAAAGCAGCTTTCTTCTGAACTGCCCAAAGTGACCTGTAGACTGCTCCTGGGGATAGTTGTGCAATCAATTTTTTATTTCGATGTCTCTGCTGAAGAAACTGTCTAATGCAGCTTTTGTCCTAAACTGCCTAAAGATCATTGGACAGCTCATGGGAATGGTGACGCACGGTAAGTACAGGAGCGTTACTCTATACTGATGAGAAACGAACGAACGAGAGCTGTCGTGCAATCGGCACGTTTAATACATACAAACAGATAGAGCGGCTCGCGCCGCAGTGCACTGAAAGTTCGTTTTTCGTCATATAAAGTGACCCCCCAGACACTATCTTAAGGGTCATGACACATCGGCAGATTCCAGCTTTGAGTCTTTTCTTTTCTCGGCTGTGAGCAAAGTGAATCCCACCGGCGAGTGTTCAACCTAAAAGCACTGAGCTAATTCCTGATTTCGTGAAAGTCGCTGTTGCTATACCATACCGCTTCACAAGTTACCGAATTTATTATGATCCTACTGTCGGGTGATCATGATCGGAGTGTCATCGCGGTTTCCGAGTTTCACCATATTAGCTGTCTTCCTTATGTCCCAGTGGATTGTGTGTGTGTGTGTATCCGAGCTCTTTGTTGAAAAATGCGTGAACCTCCTACGCAGCAGCTGTCTACTAGCTGTGTATCGAATAAATCGAGTAACAGTGCTCTTGCACGAGACGACTACCTTTTGGTAAAATTATAACTTCCACTATTCTGGGAACATGCATATATCTACTGTGTACTGTGTATCACATCACGTGTAGCCGCAGCCCTACTCAATGTACGGGGCTAGATAATAAACAATGGCAGTCGCCATTTAATTTCTATGAATTTCGAAGGTCATCATTTGGAGCACAATCCAAAGGGTGAAAGTACCTATTCATGCCTAAACGGCTTCTCTAATGAAAATCTATTTTTAATTCGATTCTGGCGCAAACGTTTCATAACTATTTTTCAACACTCAAATCAAATCAATCAAATCAAATCAAATCGTTTATTTGGTGCTAAGTAAAAGTTCACACTGTATCTGCTGAAACTACTTAGACTGACTGGTTAAGATACAGACGTGCCGTTTTCACAGTTCCATTTTGAGTAATCCTTAACTGTTTTATGGATCTTTCAGTTAGTTACGTAACTAGTTACCAAGTAAAAAATTACTTGTGTCATGCTCGTACTCGCATCTCATTTAGGAGCTCTCTGGCCTCTAGCTGAAGGCTAGAACTGGTATATATATCTACTAAGCTAGTACAGAGTTATAACCGGGCAGCGGTGACGTGGTAGCTGCTTGATTTATTAGAGTTTGCTGAAAACTTTTTAAATAAGTAATAATTATTAGTCATAATATTAACTCTTCGCAGTTCTTTCAGAATGCAATACCAGGTCGCTGAAGTAGGTAACCTTCCTTAGCTGGACAACAACAACAAGGCTTTTTGTTTTAAATAATGTCACAGTTATTCGCCGTTCCACTGTCATATCGATGTCCAAGGACTTTTTCTTGGGTATAGCTAACTACCTAAGTTTACCTATAGATGGCCGCAAGCTATCTGCTGTTGGCGAACTGTCAATTAATAGTCTGATTGATAAGTCAGGCTCGAGGTGGCTCGTCCAACTGTCCATGTTCCCGCCACCATGATTGTTGCTTCCACAGATTAGAGAGTCTATGTTGGCTGTCGTTGCATCAGGTCTGATCAGGTACAACTAACATCTTTACGTAGCATCTTTATTTAATCGAGCTATATTATTTTGTTTTATCTAGGTTGACTTAATGGTTTCAAAATCGAACCTACAACAATGTAAGTAGGTACCTACCTACGTACCTTTGAAGTTGCAACAAGGCGAAGCCTTAAGGTTTTGGCCGAGACCTGCCCTTAGTGTTGACGAACATACCTAAAGGTGACCTTGTTAATGTTTTTCATATGAAGTACTGAACATTTTACTTATCCTGGTGGCATGACTGATCATTTACTTACCCAGTTAAGACATGTTAGCCGGGTTTCATTTATCAACTATTATAATTGTTATTGTTGTGTTAATCAATCTTTATTAATTGATGTCATCTACCAAGGAATGCTGCCAGAGCTCATAATATTCACACATGATGATACAGAATGATAGTAGCCCACAAAATCGGTGGAAAGGCTTATAAAATAACTTTCCTTCCTAGTAGGACTGCACAGGAACTCGTTAACCGTCGAGTTAGTTAAAATACAAAATTAGACTGTGTGTTACTTGTCAATCTAGAATATGAATATAGTGACCTGCATCATGTTTTGAAAAACTGAATACTAAGTTATCCGCCAGTGTCACAGCCTTCATCTAATCTTTTCCAGTAGCTGATGAGGCTGAGATATTTAGTAAAATTATCTTCCCTTCAAGCATCACCCCTCGTTCCAAGGACTAGATGCCGCGCCAGGTGTTGCAGGCCGTGTCGTCGTACAGGGCTGACTGAGCAGGTCCTCGAGGCTCCAGGGTCGGCTGCTGCATTTCTGAGGTCAGTCCAGAATTGCATACCCTAGTCAGCATGTGCTGACCTGAGCCCCAGCGGCCTGGATCGATATTCTACATTTTACAGCTTTTAAATATTGTTGCAAAGTATTTCACTGGTTCCATCCATTCGACTAGTGTATGTTAAAAATATTGCCTTGACAATAACAAGATTTTGATCAATAATTACTTATAAGTATTGCTTTCGAAGAGGCACTGTGTGTATCCATATGTATAAATACCTACCTATATGTATAGGTACATACCTTCCATAACTTTCTGACAAGTCAGGAATAATAAGGAAGTACTTAAGTCTTATGTATACTTATACCTTTCTTTTTAGTATATCTATTACCTAGAAATCTATGCATTATAAATTTATAGATTCAAATATTTATCTACTGATATACTCATCAGTAGCTTATGGGTCACAGTTGGTTTTCTCTCCACCATGCGATAATAAACACATCTCACAATGTTTAACTAGGTTTCAGATAGGCTCAGACTACATAATAGACGCATTTTTCCTGAAATAAAAATGACATATTATGTATCTAGCCTATCTGAAACCTAGTCATTTCTGCATGGTGATATTACAACTGAGGCGCGCGGGCGACTCACTCTATTTATATAGGCACCCGCACCTTGCAAATTAAAGGTGGAGAGAAAAATGGACTTTATTTAACTGTCACTGTGACCCTTATGATGCCGAACACGGAGAAAGTCGAAACGCCATATCTCACAATGTTTAACTAGGTTTCAGATAGGCTAGATACATAATATGTCATTTTTATTTCAGGAAAAATGCGTCTATTTTTTTTAGAATTTTATACCCCGTAGTTATAAAAATAGAGGGGGGGGGACATACTTTTTACGACTTTGAGAGCTGATATCTCAAAAACCTATATCGTTTTTTAGAAAACTTTATATCATTTTAAAAGACCTTTCCATTGATACCCCACACGGGTATGTACATCGAAAAAAAAAATTTCATCCCTCAGTTACATGTATGGGGGGCCCCACCCCCAATTCTTTTTTTTACTATTTAGTGTCATATTTTTGTAGCGGTTCATACAACACATATTCCCATCAAATTTCATCACTGTAGTACTTATAGTTTCCGAGTAAATCGGCTGTGACAGACGGACAGACGGACAGACGGACAGACGGACATGACGAAACTATAAGGGTTCCGTTTTTGCCATTTTGGCTACGGAACCCTAAAAATATATTTATGCTAAATCAAAAGAAAGTAAAAAAATTACTGGTCAACCCTCATCTGCTTTTAGTTTTCAATATAAAACGTAAATTCTCTCATTCATTCATTACATTCTCCAAATTTTTATCTCATATTATCATCTTTCGGTTAACAACAATTAATTTTATTGCGCTTTTCAGGTGAAAGTGGTGGACCCTGAAGGTAACCTGAAGGCGGTGTACCCGTCCCGTACAGACTGCGTGTTCGAGGGAGAGGCCAATGTCAAGGTGCTGCGAATGCCCAAGAAGTAAATTCGACCGACCACAAATACGAGGCCAAACATTGGCTTAGCTATTCCGATCATTACAATACCTTGTTTCATTGATTACATGATACAGACAAACTGAGATGACACGGTGTAGATATGCCAATGTTAAGCCGGATTTATTGGTATGGCTGTCATAATTAAGCTTCAATTTCACAATAGTCGGTTAGATCGTAACCAGGGAAAGGTTGATCAATTATACGTCATGTGCATATTAAATTCTTGACAGATGTGTTAAAAGTCAACCACTAATACCTGGTTATGCTCTAACCGACTATGGAGAAATCGGCACTAAACTTCAGAGATGCCAGACAACCAGTCACGAATGGTTTTGCAGTGAGGCAGCTGAAGTGATCTTTCTGTAAAAACACTTGTATTTTTGTATACTAGCCGTTACATAAGGTAGCAATTGATTGCTGTAGTTGCTCTACCACTTATTTATTTTCACATAAAAAAATATCTGTCGGTAAAAGCGTATAAAAAAAATTATAGAGCTGTTGAGCAGTGAAACATTACAAGTGTTCAACATTTGTTGCCATATCGGTTGATTGTAAACATGATACATAAATTATACATAAAATACGAAAATATGTATAGACAAAAAATATTTATTCCAGTATCAAATTAATTAAATATCCAAAACTAACTATAAATGTATAGTTGATTCTTTCATAGCTGCGTATTTCAAACTTGGTATAAAACAATTTTGTCTGTGATTTCTTTTGAAACATGTAAAAGTTAAACTTTTACCTTGAGTTTACGAGAAATATGTATTATTTTTCTATGTTTTTGTATTCCATATTTGAAGAGGTTTGTGTTGCTTTAAACTAATAAATGTTTCGTCATAATATTATAACCTACGTATTTAATCTTACCCATTGACTCAAAAAAATTGGTGATTACCGGTATAGCAAAAAAAAAATTGGTGATTACCGGGTTGGGCTGCATTCGGGAAACTTCGTCACATATTCTCCTCGGCCATTCCTCAGAGCCTGAAGACAAAAGTCTTCAACCAGTGCGTCCTGCCAGTGATGACGTATGGTGCAGAGACGTGGACACTGACGGTAGAACTGGTCCGCCGATTTAAAGTCGCTCAGCGTGCTATGGAGAGAGCTATGCTTGGGGTTTCTCTGATGGATCGTATCAGAAATGAGGTTATCCGTCAGGGGACTAAGGTTACCGACATAGCTGTCAAAATATGCAAGCTGAAGTGGCAGTGGGCTGGTCATATCTGCCGAAGAACCGATAACCGTTGGGGTAGACGAGTTCTCGAGTGGAGACCACGAACAGGCAAACGCAGCGTGGGACGCCCTCCTGCCCGCTGGACTGACGACCTTAGGCGGGTGGCGGGTAGTGGTTGGATGAGGAAGGCCGAGGACCGAGTGTTGTGGCGCTCCTTGGGAGAGGCCTATGTCCAGCAGTGGATGATTATTGGCTGATGATGATGATGATGACCGGTATAGCTCTCCAATAGTTCTTAACTCGGTGGTTTTAGCTTTTAATAGCAAGTAAAAAAACATCAATTAACAATACAACATTTTATTAAAACATTTAAATATACAATAATAGTTTTTCAAAATACCAACTGAAAAAATACACTGAATTAGAAACATGCCTACATCCTTACAATGACATGTTTTCGTTAAAAAAATTGTAAAAATATTTACCTAAGTACAACAAATTAAGTATCTACAATTTATTGTCACTATCTCTGAGTGTATAATCCTAATAACTAGGTAATTTTCTTTCAGTTGGTTCATTCATTAATATCACAATTTCTTATTATTAATTACCTACTTAATCTACTTGGGTATTGTTCTGAAAGAGTATCAAAAGACCATTAATATAGTGAAGAGGAAAACTAAAATCTTTAGTTACGAACATTACACTTCAGATGAAAGATGATTGTGACAAAAGTTGTATCGGCATATTCTTTCTAGTTTGTACTTAATTACTTGTGCTTCCTCCATTATTATTATGATGGTCACCATAGTTATAATTAATGCATCAATTTGACCACCTTTGTAAGCACTGATGAAATTTGCAGATGTTTTATAATATTCAAAAATGCGTGCGTAACCTGAATGACACTATTCGAAATCTAGATATAAATAAATAAGTACCTACATAATTCATAATTTTTAGTAGTGAAACTTATTCTTACCAAAAATCTTGATTATAAAGAACTTCTTTAAAGATAAACTCCAATTTAAGAAAGAATCTGCAGACTTTTTCTGATCTATTCTATTCTCTGTGGGGGTGTAAGTACCTGCACCTGGCTCTCTCGAGTGGAACCTTTGTGCATATCCCCAAGGTCTAAACTGCCTTCCCAAGCTTGGACCATTTCCCACCACGCTGGTCCACCGCGGGTTGGTGGGTTCACATATCTAGATGTGCTAAATCTATGTAGATATGCAGGTTTCCTCACGATGTTTTCCTTCACCGTAAGAGCGATGGTATACATTGTACTTATCTTAAGTTAAAAGAACTCATTGGTACATGTCAGCGCCGGGATTAGAACCCGCATCTCTTGCGTGAGAAGCGGGAGCTTACCCGACTGAGCTACCATCGCTCTTTTTCTGATCAAAATTATGTTTTTCGCATGTTACAATGGTTCTGGTGCCCTAAAAATGAAGCTAAATATTAAATTACTTTTTCACAGCCCTGTATGCAAGTACATTATGAAATCCCTTCTTTATTTCACACTATGTTTAGTTTAAAAAAATAGCTACAGACGGATGAAATCCTCTTACAGGATTAAAGGAACTTATATTTATCTCTACATCTCAAACATAACGACATAATTACTAAGTACTTACGAATTAAGTTCTTACTGGACTTGTATAGGTAAGCATTTTAAGTTAACTACGGCCCTTATCTACATTGTGTTAGATGTAAACTAATGAAAATGCCTCAATTATTTCGAACCTTATTCTAAAATAAATACAAATCTATTTACAAATCACTGTAAGATAGTTCAGGTTTTATTATGACCGTTTAAAATCAGAAGTCACAATACTCGTATATTTTATATATCAATTAATTTTGAACACAGCGTATCATAACATATTTTCGTTGTTTTATAATTTGGTACCTATTCATCACGATAACGCATATTAAACGATTTTATCGACGTCGATAAGGGACCCATGCCGCGGATCCGGATTCGTGGTGTAACGTGTGTAGTTGTAATTTGGCATGACGTTTGGACGTCGTCCTAACCAGTCACGCATCTCACGTGAGATCTTTACCACGTTATGTTCGAACGAATCCACAGCGACAGATATTTCTAAAAAGCATATTTTTTTCTAGGAAACCACGCCATTTTGTTACCACAGCCAATTTTCTAGAACATTAGAAAACTATGCGGCTTTAATGCCACTGTACATCAGATGCGTAATGAGCAGCGCCTAGATTTTTCTGCTTTTATAATAAGCACAGATAACAAAAGAAAATAATATAGCTATCATTACCCTGACGTTTTGATACGTGAATTGAGAGGCACTGCTAGGCGTCTTCTTCTAATCTCCTGTGCCGCTACGCATCTACCGTCACAGCCACTTCCGCCTTCTTACTCATGATGCGATGGTACACGACGGCGTCGTGCACGGTGGGGAACACGTCCAACTGAAGCCGGTCTGATTCCAGCGAGTTGTAGCGCGCTATCATCTCTAGCATCGGACCTGGGGAGGGGAGGAAGGGTTTTAGTTGGCTTTAAAGGTAAGTATGCTCATGTGGGAAAGGAAGAATAGATAATTATGGTCTAGTGATAGAAGGCCTGTATTAAAAATATGCTTATGAATACGCTATGCTGCCAATTCTTAAGTTTAATTTAATTTTATTTAGGACATAATTATTGAAAGCTCATCACTAGACGTCATCATGTCGAAAAGTGATATGATCCATGCTTTCGGATACTCATTAAAACAGTCGCTCCTGCATTTTTAAAACCGGTCATGATAATGATGATGAGTTTGGCTACAGGATATCAGCCTTCTGCCCTGCAGTGGCTCAATATTACAATACAATACAATACACTTTATTTGCACCAAGAACAGAAATTACAACAAAACAAAACTTAAAAAATAAAACAGTATAAGCCTTATTGCTCATAGCAATCTCTAATAGACAACCTTACAAATAGTTGGCTGAAGAAGAAGGCAGAAGAAGAATATAGGCAAAATATCCTTTGTTCCCATCGAGTCACACAACGAACCTGTCACACTGTATACAGTTGGGAATTCTTCACGAAAAGTGTCCCATCTAGTCACAGTGTTACTCGATGGGAGTGTTACTCGTTGGGAATGCTTTATTTCTGAATTCCAAACCAGCCTCTGTGACTGGATGGGAAAATGAACTAAAAAATTCCCAACTGTTCACACGTTACTCGTTAGGATTTGTTCAGTGATAGATGCCCAACCAGTGATACTGATACTTATTGGTATTTATTTTAACGAAAATTTATATTTTCGTTAGTTGGAAAAGTTTTCGATGCAAGTAGGTAGTTATAAAAAAAGAAATATTCCGAATAATCAAATATATGTCGCAAGAGTATAGTGCGTATGTAGGTACTGCACTGGCTTCGAAATAATAGATAGTACCTACAGTTAGTTGTGATTATGAATATCTTTAGAAATTATATTCATTTTATGAAATTCGGTAATTTATCTTTACACGGTGACGACGGACGGAAGGCGATGTGTTACAGTGACAGGTTGGGAATTTTCAATTTCTGTTCGAGCACCGCGTCATCATAATCATTCATAATAATCATTCATTCAACTATTTACTTCATTCAATTTGTATCGCATTGTAACATTCATTCATTTTGTATAACTTCACTCAAAACCATTCAAAATTCGCTCTCTTACCTTTTGGATCTCATACAGAACACATCTACTTATCCGAAATATTGTAACGCGGCTCTTACTGTGAACCAGAATACACCATCATAAAAATACAGTCCACTCTCTCATTACTGGAACCCCAGGACTCCCTCGATAGGACACTAGGAATACTAGGATACCACATCAGCAGGGCACTGGGTCCCGAACATGGTCCTTCGACACAACCAGTAACCGCCGTGTCATCAACTTCCACGTGCCACGTGAGAGACTTCGTCAAGGACACCTCCAGGACACCTGCAAGTACCATCTTGCCGAGGACACCTCCAGGATACCTGCGAAGACGTCGCGTGCAGCATTCTGCGTGATATTTCGACGAATTTCGGCCGAGAACTTTGGGCTGCAAGATCAACCTCGTGGCGAAACAACCCAGAGGACATCTCCAAAGTCATCTCCATCCATCTAGGCAGCCTAGGTCACCTACGAAGTCATCACACTGCGGCATACGTCTACAAAGTCGCCGCGTGAACTTTGGACCCCGGCCGGCCGCGCCACGTCACGCGCCTAACCAACCTGCCTACGGAGCCGAAACGTTTTACAAATCTAGTTAGGATCCTAGCCTACGTACTTAGGTTTATAAATAAATGCCACAAAAAAGAAAGCTTGCATGGTCATCTTTCCCTTTCAGAACTACAACGTTCAAAGGTCATGATTTTAAAGATGACACAAAAGGAAATGTTTCCTGAAGAATATTCCTTACTACAGTCTGATCAGTCTCTTCCTGCTAAAAATCGACTACTTTCTCTTTCTCCCTTTTTAGATGAGGATGGTTTAATTCGTGTGGGAGGCAGACTTAAAAATTTATTTTACTCATTTGATGTAAAACATCCCATTCTTTTATGTAGCAAACATCACATAACAAAGATCTTATTCAGACTACATCACATCAGCCTCCACCACGCCGGCCCACAGTTACTTTTAGCCAATGTAAGGCAGACATATTGGCCACTAGGAGGCAGAAACCTGGCTAAGAGTACTGCCAGAGCGTGTGCAAAATGTTGCAGATTCAAAGCTGCTACTGTACAACCCATAATGGGGAACTTGCCTAATTCTCGAGTTCACTTGCAGTTTCCCTTTCTTAACACTGCGATTGACTATGCTGGGCCAATATTGATAGCCGATCGCAAAGGTCGAGGTTGTAGGTTAATAAAATGTTACATTGCTGTGTTTGTTTGCCTTGCAGTGAAAGCCGTTCACATAGAGCTGGTTACAGAGCTCACAAAGGAGGCGTTCATGGCTGCTCTGTCTCGTTTTATCGCTCGCCGCGGGCGGCCTCAGAATATTCACTCCGACCAGGGAACCAGCTTTGTTGGCGCTTCTAACGAATTACAACGCTTTTTAAGAGATACCTCTGATGATATCTCTGGCCAACTTGCTGATGACGGTATCAAATTTAACTTCATCCCACCATATACACCTCATTTCGGAGGATTGTGGGAGGCAGCTGTCAAATCAGTAAAATTCCACTTGAGACGAGTTCTAGGTCTAGCTCATTTGACATATGAGGAGATGTCAACTTGCTTAAGTCAAATAGAGGCTATTTTAAACTCTCGTCCCCTAACACCGCTCCCTTCAGATCCCTCCAATGACTTCACAGCCCTTACCCCCGCTCACTTCCTCATTGGACGGTCTCTCATGTCAGTTCCTCATCCGCAGGTCACAGATGCCAACATAAAGCTGCTGCCAAGATACCAGCGGGTTGAGCAGATACGACAACATTTTTGGAACCGGTTCTCTAACGAGTACTTGTCTTTGCTACAGCAGAAAACCAAATGGCACCGGTCTTCTCCAGAGCAGTTGATGGAAGGGACGCTGGTCCTAGTAAAGGACAGAACGATGCCACCACTACTCTGGCCACTGGGACGCATCATCAAGGTCCACCCGGGCACTGATGGCATCACAAGGGTCGTCGACGTCCTTACCAAGAAGGGCACCATACAGCGAGCCTACAACAACATCTGCCCGCTGCCAACTTCTTGAACACAGCGTTCAACCCGGGGAGCATGTTCGAGCACCGCGTCATCATAATCATTCATAATAATCATTCATTCAACTATTTACTTCATTCAATTTGTATCGCATTGTAACATTCATTCATTTTGTATAACTTCACTCAAAACCATTCAAAATTCGCTCTCTTACCTTTTGGATCTCATACAGAACACATCTACTTATCCGAAATATTGTAACGCGGCTCTTACTGTGAACCAGAATACACCATCATAAAAATACAGTCCACTCTCTCATTACTGGAACCCCAGGACTCCCTCGATAGGACACTAGGAATACTAGGATACCACATCAGCAGGGCACTGGGTCCCGAACAATTTCATAATCCCAACCAGTAACAGTGTTACAGTTGTATGTGACACGTTGGGAATGAAGGAAAAAGGTGTTTCAACGAGTAACAGAGTGTGGACTGATGGGAATTTTTAACATAAAATTCCTAACGAGTAACAGTGTGACTGGTTGAGGTGTGACTGGCTGGGAACAAAGGCAAAATATGTAGTCACTAGTTACCGTTGGCGCCGGCGAGCAGCACAGTTATATGGCTGGCGGCGAGTTCCCTCTGCACCGCCACGAGGGTCTTGATCCCCGGCGCGTCCACATAGGATAGAGCGGTGGCGTCGATTATCACGCACTTCACCTGCAAACACACAGAAATGAATAGGTATAATATTTTTTAAGTGTATGATTTTTAAGTAAACTAAAGAACTAACTCCCTTTAAATTTGTTTACGACCAATATGGTTATTTCTTTCATTGCGTGTACTCCTTGTTTAACTTACTTCTTAAATGAAAACCCAGCGATACTGATTAGTTGAAACCCATTGATATCTAAATTCATACCTGCACATTTAACACTCACCCTAGTATGTATGGTGGTAGTGGGGCACCACTAATACTCTGCCTTATCTACTTCTATATCTGCACATTTCACACTCACCCTTGCATATATAGTGGAGTCCCACTCATACCCTAACTTATTTATTTTTATCTCTGCACATTTCCATCACCCTAGTATGTATCGTGGGGCCCCACTCACACCTCATCTATTTCTATATCTGCACATTTCACACTCACCCTAGTGTGTATAGTTGGGTCCCACTCTACTCTGCCTTATACAGAGTGTTGCAGAAACCGAACGTGAGTTTTGACATTCTGATTTCATTTTCGGGCTTAGATATAACATGCTGCACACGTAGGTTTCGGCTAAATGGGTATACCCTTTTGCAACATCATGTTTATTTTTATATCCGCACATTTCACACTCACCCTAGTGTGTATGGTGGGGTCCCACTCGTAGTCCGCCTTGGTGACGTTGTTGTCCTCGTCCCTCCGTTGCTCCCCGGCGGTGGGCTTCATGTAGCCCACCTTGCGGAACAGCGTCGCTCGGAATAAGTTCTTGGACGCGAAGTTTAGACCTCCGCAGTAGTGGAAGATCTTTATTCCGGGGATCTCTTCCGCCTGTAAAGATTGTGGGGTTAGTTTAGTGAAATGGTTAATGGTGTTTGTTGGACTGTGTGATTTTAAGTGTTGTTAGGGAGTATTTTACATCTTATGTACCTACTTGAGGAGAATTATCCGATGTGAAAGTCTGTATAATGATTATATGGTTTTGATTTTTTTTACCTGTGCAACTGTGCACCTTATTATTGTTTATGAGAGGAGTAAACAATCATGACGACAGATGTCAAACATAAGCAAATAAAATTAAAAATGATATCCCAAATTCCTAAACATTAAAAATTAAAATACCAAATCTCCACCAATCCACCTAACTAAAACAATGCAGCCCAAAACACAATAAACCACCAACAAACTTCGCACTCCAAGTCTCAAAAACCTTTTCCCACCATGCTGCAACCACAATCTAAAGGCTTTGTTCCGAAACTCAGTCTATTCTGCGACAAATCGTTTCCGTACGCGCGCGGGTACCAAGTGTGCCTCGTGGATTACTTGGGCTGGGTTCTATTTGTTCTCGTGAACATCATGCTCATGTGTTCTGTTCTGTTCTGTGTGATGATTTGTCGGGAGCGAGACCTTGAGGAGCTGGGGTTCTATAGTCAGAGTTAGTTCGAATAATTATGATTGAATAAATAACTAGATGGATCTGTCTTGTTTTATTGATGATTACAGTTGTAAAAAGAAGGATTGTGTGAGGCATTTGCATTAACCTATACCCATTGACTTATTCCATAATACCAGTAACTTTATCACAGTGTGACACCGTGGAGTAGGGTAACAAACAGTAACAAGTGTAGAGTTATTAAAGCGGATTAAGTCCTAAGGGAAACGGCTTCGTCACAAAAAAGGTAGCAGTCTGAGAGCGGCGCTTGAATGGTTATGGATATAGTTATTTATGTATAGTGTGTGCTAAAATCAGTTTGCAGGCAGCCGTTCTGTTGCTGATCTAATTTAGTTCCTACTGCTTGTACTTACGGCTCGATACCGCTTGCAGTCGAGGTACAGGTCGGTGTCGGCCACGCGGCCCAGCAGGCAGGTGTAGGGCGCCTGCGAGCTACTCCTTGCTGAGCTATTATAGTTCCTACTGCTTGTACTTACGGCTCGATACCGCTTGCAGTCGAGGTACAGATCGGTGTCGGCCACGCGGCCCAGCAGGCAGGTGTAGGGCGCCTGCGAGCTACTCCTTGCTGAGCTATTATAGTTCCTACTGCTTGTACTTACGGCTCGATACCGCTTGCAGTCGAGGTACAGGTCGGTGTCGGCCACGCGGCCCAGCAGGCAGGTGTAGGGCGCCTGCGAGCTACTCCTTGCTGAGCTATTATAGTTCCTACTGCTTGTACTTACGGCTCGATACCGCTTGCAGTCGAGGTACAGGTCGGTGTCGGCCACGCGGCCCAGCAGGCAGGTGTAGGGCGCCTGCGAGCTACTCCTTGCTGAGCTATTATAGTTCCTACTGCTTGTACTTACGGCTCGATACCGCTTGCAGTCGAGGTACAGGTCGGTATCAGCCACTCGGCCCAGCAGGCAGGTGTAGGGCGCCTGCGAGCTACTCCTTGCTGAGCTATTAAAGTTCCTACTGCTTGTACTTACGGCTCGATACCGCTTGCAGTCGAGGTACAGGTCGGTGTCGGCCACGCGGCCCAGCAGGCAGGTGTAGGGCGCCTGCGAGCTACTCCTTGCTGAGCTATTATAGTTCCTACTGCTTGTACTTACGGCTCGATACCGCTTGCAGTCGAGGTACAGGTCGGTATCAGCCACTCGGCCCAGCAGGCAGGTGTAGGGCGCCTGCGAGCTACTCCTTGCTGAGCTATTATAGCTCCTACTGCTTGAACTTACGGCTCGATACCGCTTGCAGTCGAGGTACAGGTCGGTGTCGGCCACGCGGCCCAGCAGGCAGGTGTAGGGCGCCTGCGAGCTACTCCTTGCTGAGCTATTATAGCTCCTACTGCTTGTACTTACGGCTCGATACCGCTTGCAGTCGAGGTACAGGTCGGTGTCGGCCACGCGGCCCAGCAGGCAGGTGTAGGGCGCCTGCGAGCGACAGAATAAAGAGCCCACACTCGCGAGCAGACCCGCGCCCAGACTGGAAACATATATTACTTATATTAGAAGGAGCAATAAACTAAAATAAAGGTTGTCGATATGTAAAAGGATAATCAATAAATAGAACACGCTTGCGAGTCAACTCTGACTCACCTTCGAGGATTGCAGTCGTGAGCATATCTAGGTATGTATGTAGTAAATACCTATAGGAGTTAACGTTATTGTCATAGCTTCACCGTGGTGAAAGGATTGGCCAGTTAGATTAGCGCTGACAATTCAGAGATCACATAGATGATAAGGACGCTTATTCCGTGCACTGCGTGAAATACCATTCGGAGCACCTTTAGCTTTTGACTATTTTACGCAATTGATTCGTTTGGATTGATACCTTTGTGCAACGCTATTACCAAAGGCTAATAAAGTCTACAATTTTTGGCACACTCTGTGTATGCTGGTCTCTATCTATAGTACTCACCCGATGTCTATGCTGACGAAGCAGGTGACGACGAAGGTCACGATCCACACCAGCGCGTCCAGCTTGCTCAGCTTCCAGAACCTGACGACAACGATAACGCATAATTAATCGAGCTGCAATACAAAAAGGGCACATGATACAAAACTTTTTCGTATCGCGTCGGTGTCGTGCGAGCTGCGTCCATCTGCAATGTCGCGAGCTGTGGGAGCTGCTTGTCTGCGTGCGTTTGGGGAATCGGAAATTGAGAATCACCATCAGCTGAAGGGATGATCCATAGAATTGCGCACCGTAGAAAGCCAAATATAACATGATTTAGCGGCGCGGGCTCTGCCGTACACACCCGGGAATAAAAATGATAGAAAATATCTCTGCGATGGGCATCAAGTCTTGATGCTCATGAATGATGGATACAACATTATTCTATGCTAGGTACTAACTTGCCCAGCTCTTTGACCTGCACGAACATGCCCTTGAGCGAGACCACGATGATGGCGGCGAGCACGCAGCGCGGCAGCAGCGTGAAGAACGGCCCCAGCCACAGCAGCACGGACAGCACCAGTAGAGCGCTGATCACTGTGGTGAGAGGGGTCTTGCTGCCTGCCTGGAAGAAGGTAAAAGAAGGATAAAAGATAAATCGTTAGCGGGGTCTTACTGCTAGCCTGGGAGAGAAGGGTAAAAATGTAATAGTACAGTCATCGCTATAAACAGGCAGCAAGGTAAGGATAAAACATATAATAGTAGTACGAGCCAAAGCAGCACGGACAGGACCAGCAGCGCGCTGATCACCGTGGTGAGGGGGGTCTTGCTGCCCGCCTGGTGATGATGAAAGGATTAAAGGTAAAATTACAAAAGAAAATCCACAACTAGGTCTTTATAAGCCCTTAGCCTTAGACGGTACAATTGAGGCCTTATTACTAAGAGTAGGTATTTAAGAATAAGAATAAGAATAAGAATAAGAATAATTTATTTGCATCAAAACAGTATACAATATAAGCTTATGTAAGGGTTTTAAAACTAGTTGTTTTATCTTTAGCTTAGCTATTACTCTAGTCACCACACTAGGATTCCCTGTGTCGTGGTGACTAGTCTCTTCCGTGGTTCTAAAAATAAAGAAAAAAAACTGTAATTATGTACACATCATGTGAGAGTATTAAGTACTTATCGGTAATTAATGTATGTACATTAAAAAAAAAAAACAGAGTGTTAGTAAGCAGCAAAACAATCAAGCATCAGCACAACTTAGGATTTAGGTATAAGCAGATTTTCGGTTTGATCATAGTTAAGCGTTGATATCCAGTTAGTGATGGTTTTTTTACAAGTGTATTTTGTAGTGTTTATGATGTTAATGTTTTTGTTAAGCACTGTATATAGAAAGGGACCGAGGAATTTAAAAGACCGCTGTCCAAGTTTGGTTTTAGTGAGGGGGACGTTCCATTTCATCACTCTTTGCGATCTTGTGCTAATTGCTACTAAGGATTTGGCATTTTTATGAAATCTAAGTGCAGTGGACATGATAAATATTTGTCTTACACGCAAAACTTTGCATGTTTTGTATAGATCGTCTGTTGGATAACGGTAGGGTTTACGAAAAGCTACTTTTAGAATTGCACGTTGAGCGCGTTCTAAGGATATTAAATTTGTTTTTGTAGTAGAGCCCCAGGCTGTGATACCGTACTGTAAGACTGAGTGACATAGCGCATAATAAGTCATTTTTATTATTTCAGAGCTGGCTATATAGGATAGTCGTTTAAAAATGTACAGAAGTTTTCTAACCCGACTACATAGACACTCTATCTGTTTTGTCCAGCGTAGGTGCTCATCAATAAAAATCCCCAGGTATTTTATACTAGTTGTTTCTTCCAGAGTGCAGCAGTTACACTTTTGTACAGGATTATGGCAAGAGTGAATTTTAATTTGTAGAGGAAAATCAGGTTTTGTCCTTTTTGTTATTGCAAAAGTAACGTATTTTGTTTTCCCCGTGTTTAAAGTTAGTAGGTTGTCCTGTAGCCAACATGAAACTTTTGCCAGCCCTGTTTCCGTAGTTTTTTCAAGTGATTTCCAGTCTTTAGAATGAAAGACAACGGCGGTATCATCGGCAAAAGTGAAAATTTTGGATTGTGGAATGTCTAATGAGCACAGATCATTTATATAAATAAGGAAGAGTGTTGGCCCCAGAACACTACCCTGCGGAACACCAAATGCTACTTCCTTGTACGTACTTAATTGAGTGTTACCGTGACTGTCCTCCACCTTCACACGCTGCCTTCGATTAGTTAGATAGGATTGGAACCATTTTAATGCGACGCCTCTTATTCCTAGTAACTCCATTTTTTTCAGTAAGATTGGACGAGATACGGTATCAAAGGCCTTTGCGAGGTCTAAAAAGACCCCAATGCAGCGTGACCCTATATCCATCTTCTGAGTTACGTAGTCAACAAGACCCACAACCGCATCCTCAGTCGACTTTTTAGCTCTGAATCCGTATTGGTTTTCGGAAAGTAGGCGTTCTTTTTCTAGATACCTGAGTAATCTAACGTTTGTGATCTTTTCCAGTACTTTAGAGACTGTACTTAACAGAGATATTGGCCTGTAGTTAGAAGCGTCTAGAGTGTCACCGACTTTGAAGATAGGACAAACGTTGGCTACCTTTAGAGTATCAGGTACTATTCCTTCGGACATGCTCAAGTTGCATAGGTATGCGAGTGGAGCTGCTAGAACATTTTGACATTTTTTTAGTATATTATTACTGATTTCATCATGACCAGAAGAAGAACTAGGTTTTAAGTTAATTATTGTTTTAGAAATCTCCTTAGGATCAGTAGGAGACAAAAAGAAGGAATTTAATGGTGGCATAAAATTTTGAATTTTTAAACTATTTGCCAATTTTGTTTCAGTGGTGTTGGTATTCGATAGTATTTTAGTAGCAAGAGTGTCTCCCACAGTGGTAAAAAAGTTATTCACAATATTGAGCGATTCACTGGGGTTTTCATGCATTTTTAGGATATCTTCACTATGTGATTTACTGGCTTTTAGGTCACAAACTTTTTTTACTGCATCCCACGTCTTTTTTGTGTCACTTATACGTCATTTATATTGAATTTCTTCCAGACTACCAACATTAGTGGTATAATAGTACAGTGATTGCTATAAACAGGCAGCAGCGTGAAGAACGGGCAGAGCCACAGCAGCACGGTCAGGACCAACAGCGCGCTGATCACTGTCGTTAGAGGGGTCTTACTGCCCGCCTGGGAGATGATAAGGATTTATAACTTTATCTACAGAAAGCGCGTCGATAATGCTGATGAAGTGGGCGCACTTGCATGACTTTCTGTAAAAAGAACGTTTCCAAAAGGTAGACGCGAACCTTTAGTAGTTGAACTCAACGGCTTATTCAAATTGGTGACAGTAAAAATCAACTGCGTACGTCCCATACTTTATGTTGTTACGTGTCTATTGCAACCACAAGGGGTGTGGGTGTACTGTACAAGGGTTAGTCAACGAGGTGAGAGGATAGCCAGTCAGATTAGTTGTCGTTGTCAATTATTATTGCATACCTAAGGTAATATGTCTCTCGAAAAGACTAATTTCATGCAACCTATGAAATTATTATCATCAGAAAAACGTCAAAACTATTTTTTTCAGAACCTATACTGACGAGGGTAGGTATTTTTACTTGAACTTGCTATACCTGGTACTGTATGTAGGAGCGGGACAGGCTGGCGCAGAACGGCGCGCAGCCGAAGAACGACGCGAACACGTTGCTGGAGCCCTGAAACAACACATCTTTAACTTCATGTCCTAATTAATAACCTGCTTACTTGGTGCTCTATTCAATCATTTAGGTCTGATTTTTTTATGGTCAGATATCAATAATAATAACCTAACCAACGCTAAAGTTAAATAGCGCGATATTCAACACTAAAAGTCGCATAGGTAACTTTTGAGAGGCAAAGTTGATTTTGACAAAATATGGAAAATAACACTCGGGGTATCATTACCTATCCTATATGACAATATGACTATAACCCAAAAAAAAATAATCGAAAATCGGTTCAACCGTTTGGGAGTCTAAAAGTCCATGCGAGACACAATTTTCAATTTTAATTGAGTCTGATTTACCGACATTGAATTGGTTAATAGAAACAAATCCACCAACAAATACTCACGAGCGCCAACAGCTCCTGGTTAGCGTCCACCTCGTACTTCTCTTTAGCAGCAAATATGAGCGCCATCGACATGGAGATGGTGTAGGAGACCACGGTGATGGTGCCCGCGTCCAGCGCGACTACCGGCATGAGCTCTAGCGGAGGCACGGACGGCACCGGTAGTCTGGGTGAAGGAAGCTTGAGGTTATTAGGTAGGTATATATGTCTATCATCGTTGTTTATATTCTATTTTTAACAGCTACCTTTTCCGCGAGCGATTGTTTTGACCTTTTGTCTACTGCTATTTGGAAAATAAAGGTACCGCCGAAATTCTACCACGGTCACAAAGCGATCCGATAGGTACCTAGATCAACAGCCAGCAATGACGGTGCAATAAGGGAGCTACACAATGGTCTCAATAGATGAGCGCCATCGACATGGAGATGGTTTAGGAGACCACGGTGATGGTGCCCGCGTCCAGCGCCACCGCTGGCATGAGTTCCAGCGGAGGCACTGATGGGACCGGTAGCCTGAGTGAAGGAAGCTTGAGGTTACTATCTGCTAACATATAAGCTGTTGATATTTACGCTGTAAATTTTCTAAGTAAATAAAATAAAAATAATCTGTATTTAAGAGCCACGGCACATTTTTAGTATTTTTTTAAACACGCAGACGACGAGAACCGCTTTACAGCGCTTACTTGACAACGAGCTATGTTTTGTAACCAACCTACAACGACTAGCTATTGCTATAGCTCGACAACTTCGTGCGCGACCCTCCTTGCGGGGTGAAAGACGTGGGAGGGACGAGGTAACCAAGGTGACAGCGGGTAGCGGGTTGTGTGGCGGGGAAGGGCAACGCGTGCACTGCACGTCATTATTACGGCAGTCTCGGCCGCGCAGCCTAGGCGGCCACATGTGTTGTAGAATCTGTCATAATTTGAGTGCGACGCACATGAGACCACTGATCCTGAGACCAATAGTCTCAAGATCTGTGTTGAGGCCAGAACCTCCACAATCTTTGAAATATTTATCCTTTTAATTTTTACAATCATATTATTGTTATCTATGATTCGCCAATAAAATAACGTCAAAAACCACGAATCGTATTATTTCGCAAATAGATTAAATCGCATTACAAAACTGTATAATCTTCGGGGATTTTCTGTATAACCGTGTGTCGAATCAGCCCTGAGTCTAATGAGTAAGCCTATTACACGACAGACTAAGGGTGTCTTGCACAACAAAGTTAAACAAAATTAAATCTATGACCTCTTGCTCTGACATTATACTGTCAGAGCAAGAGACAAACTATTTAATGTTATTTAACTTTGTTGTGCAAGACGCCCTAAATGAATAAGATGATGAAGATGAGGATGACGACGACAACGTGACATGGATAACATAAAATACTTTAACATAATTAAATACAAATACTCTGCCTATTAGTCTGTCCTCAACTGCCAACAATACTTTAAATGAATAAATAATAAAACAAGTTTTAAGAACCTATTTATTAAATAAACTAATAATACAAAACTTATATTTGACTGGATATATATATTTACAAATGTTGGTGGCGCTCTTCTGTTGCACCCCACCCAAAGGTACCCATAATGCTGACTGCGTTTCCTCTTTGTATCGCCAGGGATAACCTTCGGGTGAGGTACGCCAGGCAGCGTCGGTCTTGGCCGCGTTCTATCAACCTGCGAGCGATCTGTTTAATGAACCGCTTCGCCTCCTCTCCCCACACTCCCGTGGTTTCAAATGCTACTGGAATGAAAATGTATGTGGGCTTTAGACCAATTTATGTTGAAGCGATTAATAATCCATAGGTTTTACTGATATAACGTTTATTTACATAGGAAACTGAATATTATACAATTATAAAAAATGCGTCTCGTGACGAGTTCAGATCGAATGTGAAAATTGTACAGGCCTCTTTCAGAGGATTCTTTCCGTTCTTTTGTTTTTAGTTTCCGCCGACCGCCTATTTATTGATCAACATAATTTACTTCTTACATTACGTCACAAATAGTGACAAGTCATCGTGAGATTTATCCGGATACACTTTTCTCCGTGTGTACTATGTGTTCAAAAATGTCGTGCTACCTCGCCCCCGCCACTTCTTTCACCCCGCAAGGAGGGTCGCGCACGAAGTTGTCAAGCTATAGTTTCCGCGTCACCTTCATAATCTGATCTAATACAGGCATAAAAATAGCCCGTTTTGAAAGCTGATTTTCAGCATACCAAATTTTAGCAAAATCCGTACACTCGTTTTAGAGGAAGCCTTAGAGTACTCGAACGACTACCCCAATTACAGCCCTCGATCGATCCTTGTGCAGTTTATGCTGTGGTTTACATTAACTATTAAAGCAAAGCCTGTTATAACCTTATAACTATGGCGCTACTTACCCGGTAGGTATGTGTCCGACGAGCGCCACCCCGAACTGTTCCTTGAGCCCCCAGAACCGAGACACGAGCGTGCCCGTCACTATCGCGATCAACTCTATGGGCACTGGGATCTTACTTCTTTTGCTCACCCACGGCTGGGAAAGAAAGAGAATAATATTAACATGTATACAGGCTGTTGCAAAAAGGGTATACTTAAAGGGGGTGAGGGTGGTTTTGTAACACCCTGTACAGTGTCAATAGAATACGCCTCATTTAATAGTTGTGCGCAATAAATGAAAATATAAATTTTGAAAAATGAAATTACGTTCCGCTGTCGCTTAATATATAAATTACTGGTTGTTTTAAGAACATGTTGTATATCGTTGTGTTAAATTAATTAATCTAGAATATTTTATTTTATCTGAGATACTAAATTGAAATGCCAAGTTGTGAAAAATTTTTATGTAGGTTTTTCTTCACCTTCACTTCATGTATGAAGTGAATGTGCTCTCAATACCTAATGAAAAGTGGCAAAATTAGGGCAGTTTACCTTAAGAAGTTCGTTGTTTAACGCGATGACGAGGCAGGCGATGGCGGATATCGTGAACGCCGCCCAGTTGAGGTACGGCAGGTTCTTCACCACTTCTATTACTGTCTGAAACAATCAACAATTTTATTTCATCACCTTAGGAATAAAAATAAAAACTTCACACAACTAATAATAGGCTCAGAATAATCGACATAAGTACCAAATTGCAGTAATTGCAGCGCTGCAATTTTGATATGATGTTGTTTAGGATCCTTCACATAGCATATATTTTTAATATTTTATTTTATGCGCAAAGAATGCGTTACTATGCGCATTTGAGATAAATGTTTTTATCATGGAAGTAATAATACAACAGGAATGCGCACTGCACCAAAAAAACGAGCCGACAGAGATAGTCAGCACGGAGCCCTCCATCTCTTTCTATTTTTGGTGACCATAATTTTAGGTAATTCATGAGACATCACTTCTAATCTATCATGTCGCGAATAGGTGTCGATGGTCTCAAAGTCACCTATTATTCGAATAATTCGATTGCAATGTAGGTAACTACGAATGTATTTTGGTGATATGACAATTGAGTAAACAAATGGGGTGAAGGTAAAATTTGTATAAAGGGTGATGCAAAAAGGGTATACTAAGCCGAAACCTACATGTACAGCATGGTACATCTAAGCCTGAAACTGAAATCAGAATTTGAAAATTCGCGAAAAAAAAAATTCATTTTCCATAGAAACTTTGTTGGTCACGTGACTTTTTACTTTGGTTTTTTTTTATTTTTTTCGCGAATTTCCAAATTCTGATTTCAGTTTCGGGCTTAGATATACCATGCTGCACATGTAGGTTTCGGCTTAGTATACCAATTTTGCAACACCCTGTAGATGTGTGGTTGCAGCGCAAACTGCAATGTAATATTGATATTTTTTTTTCCATATCAATTAGATATTCCCAAGGTTTTAACTAGCAACAACAATCTGTCTTTTTGCCAAATTCTACTAAGATGGACTGGTTTTAATTAGATACTGTTAGAAGGAATTATTCACAACAGCTTTGTGGCCGCACTCTTATCTCGAGGAATAACACAGAATAGAAGAAAGTTGTCTATGACATGTCTTGTCTATGGACTGAGCGTTCTCTGACGTTTACCGGCATCTTGTTCTCAAGCATAAATTGCGCATGGCTTCATGATTTTAATTTAAGCGAATCCTAGAAAATATAACATAGTAAGTAAATATTTTAACGCTTAAAAATACCTAGTTAGGATTGACGTGAATAATAAGATGAGTGAAATCAAACAACACACATTATTACAATAAGTATAATACAATGTAGGTATTTATTGGATCTACTTTATTTACACGTTACTATTCGGGTGTTCCGTTTACATAGTCTAGTTGATGAAAATCATAAGATTTCAAAAAAAATATCTTAACCTGAGTGTTTCCGCCGGTTTCAAGCTTGATAAATTATCTTATAATACTCATATCTATCACCAAAACTCTTCACCAGCCTTATAAGATAAAAAAGCCACAATAATACCTAATGATACTTAAGTATAAAATAAAACAAAAAGTTGAATGAAACAGGTCTTAATTAATGGAAAGTGATTCAAAAGCACAAATGAATGGTCACCCTAACCATAACGTCTCTCACAACAGTATAAACGTCATCCGTCATCTTGACAACTTCGGTCTTGTCGTAAAGTATTTAGAAAAACTACCAATATTTTTTATGAAATTATTATTCATACAAATACCAAATATTTCATTAAAATAACATGATTATAATGATTTATTATAAATTTGTTTTTGAAAATTATATGATATACAGTCGTCTATGAGTTAATTTAATATATTTTTTGCATAGCTCTCTTTGTACAAAATCTACTAAAGTTTACACAACTAAATCCTGGCAATTTTTTAGAAAGAGAGGAAGGGCTCTGTGGTAACCCTCTCTATCGGCTCGCGGCCTCTTTCACTTCAAATATAAATCTTAAGGTGAATTCGTTAGGTCTAGTTTGGTTTGCGTCATTTTGGTGAGTGCGCATTCCTGTTGTATTATTACTTACATGGTTTTTATTCAATTTAGTTCCGCTATCGCCCACTAGATGTAGCTGAGGGGCGGAGTTCTACATCGCGGTATGGTTTGATTGTTGTTAAGATTATATAAAATAAATCGGCTAAATATTTGGTACAACGCGTACTCGGGTTAAGCACTCGAAAGACCATTCATACTCAATGTTAATCACACAAGAGTGTGATATTTTTGACAGGGTGTTGATTACACCTCACTAGACATGCGAAAAATGTATCACCAAAAAGAAAAGAGAGATACATTTCATTTCCCTCAAAGATGCGTATCTTTCTTTCTTATCTTCTTATCTTTTCGCTCAGATTGCTCAGTGCATCAATTGAAAGTTCAATCCCTACAATGAAAGGAACGATGAAAATGTGAAAAAGATGCATGAATGGTTAATAACCATTTATTATAAATATTTATCTAATAATTTTGTAAATTTGGTATATTTAAGATACCTTTCAAACAAAATTCTAAAACATCATGCTTAGAATTTGAACATTTATAAGTAATTTGAGTAGTTTAATTTAAAGTTCTTATCAATTGTGCATCCTGTTTAGACATTCTTAAAAGTTAATTCAGATTACTTTTTAACAAAAAAATTACTCTTATGCGTTTCTTCTTTGTTAGGAATCGGTAGGTGAGGGAGATAAATATACACGAAAGAGCAAGAGCGATTCACTGAACGAAGTTACTCACGGAGTCTCGGTGAAACTCGGGTTCATATTACTCCCTATAGTCTATGTGAGTAAGTGATAAGAAGATAAATAGTTGTCTCAAGTGATTAAAAGAAAGAAAGGAAATATGGGATGAAGTTAGTCATTTTTATCTTTCCCTCGCGAGCTACCCAAGTCTACACCTCACAATAAAGATCTACAACGTTAAGATTAGAGTTGGATAAGGATACAATTGATAGATTTCTATTCTACAATTTTGTAGATACTTATATATAAAAAACCGGCTTTTCAGTTATAGCTGTCACAGCTACAACATTGGAAATTGGAATCATATTATTATGTGAAGGATATCAATAAAGTTTCACTTCTTTGGTCATAAAATTATCCAAAGTCTCCACTCACATAGATAACCTTGTAGTTCCCGCTGAGCTTGCGTATCCGCACCCCGAAGAGGTCCTTCAGCTGCGAGGCCAGCACGTGGAACGAGGCGGCCGTCGTGAACCCCGACACCAGCGGCTCTCATACCAGCCCCCAGACTACTACACTATTCTCTGTGGCTGCGTAGGTACCTGCACCTGGCTATGTCGAACGGAACCTTTGTCTATATCACCAATGTCTGTACTGCCTACCTAAGCTTGCACCATTTCTCACCATGCTGTCACTGGTTTACTGTCAGTTTGTGTGTTCAGACACATATCTTTCTACGATGATGATAGATGTGCTAAATGCAGATAAGCTGCTAGCTATGCTAAGCGCACTTGATTCATTTATTCGCACAGCTATCGAATCTAACTGCAAATCAAACAGTCTCACTTTATCGGTCACAAAATTATCAAAAGCTTTCACTCACATAGATGACTTTATAGTTCCCGCTGAGCTTGCGTATTCTAACCCCGAAGAGGTCCTTCAGCTGCGAGGCCAGCACGTGGAACGAGGCGGCCGTCGTGAACCCCGACACCAGCGGCTCTCATACCAGCCGACAGACTTCTATACTATATAGCGGTGTTATTACCAGCACCTAGCTATGTCGAATGGAACCATGCTGTTATCCCCAATGTTTATACTGCCTTTCTAAGCTTGCACCATTTCTCACCATGCTGCCGCTAGTTTACTACCGGTTTGTGGGTGCATATTTCCAAGGTCTAATCTCGCTGCCTAAGCTTGGCCGATTTTCGACTACGCTGGTTTAGCGCGGGTTTGTGGGTTATAATGAGAAACTACGGGTTTAGACACCTAGATGTTCTAAATGAAGGTAGCCTGCTAGCTATGGTAAGGGAGCTGAAATAGTTTTTCCATACAAGCGTAAGATTTTTCGTGATCGCTACAATAATTATAGTCGGTTCACTGAAGCTTCCACTCACATAGATAACTTTGTAGTTCCCGCTGAGCTTGCGTATCCGCACCCCGAAGAGGTCCTTCAGCTGCGAGGCCAGCACGTGGAACGAGGCGGCCGTCGTGAACCCCGACACCAGCGGCTCCGACAGCAGCGTGGACACCGCGCCCAGGCGGAGCACCCACATCGCCATCTGGGGGATACAATAGGTTGCCTTTATTTGCCCCAAAAATTAAGTATAAGTGTGAGGTTAGGGCGCCCCAAAGGGACGATAGCCCAAACTTCCCAAAAATATATGCTTACGAGGTCGCGTTATGTAAATGTAAGTGAGCGCGACGCATATCTTTTGGTATGTCTTGTCGCCTTTTCGCCTTTCCCATCTAATGAAGGTCGCTTCTCATTTGAATACTATTTCTCAAGTAGTCTCCCTCCAATAGTTCATCTCTTAAACACATATATCACACTCCTACCACTAATTAATTTTTAATTTATTAGTCTATGCTCCTACTAACCTGGAACAGTCCCACCACTAAACACACGACGCTGACGACCTGTATAGGCGTATACTCCCCTTCCCCCAGCGGCGGCGGCGGCGTCGTGAGGGTGGCGTTGGTCACATTGAGGAGGAGGTCCGGGTGGTGTGCGTGTTGGAGGACCACCTGTGGGGGGAGATAGGGGTTTTAAGATTTAATACTCGTATAATCCAGCTTTATATATTATAATAAAACTACTGCCGTTGGGCAGCTTCAAAACATCTGACAGTCGGGTTGCCCAATCCGTCAAACTCTCTCAGCACAAGCTTGCTTATGTTGGGGTCCACTAACCCGCAATAAGCCAGCGTGGTGGACTAGGCCTAAAACCCTTCCTTCATTGGAAGAAGACCCGTGCCCCAGCAGTGGAGACGGGATGGGACGTGAATAGTCGTGATGATGATTATGATACAACATTACTACTTTCACATAGATTTCATTTCTCAAATGAATTAGTTCCTTAAAGAGGGGTACATGGACAAAGCGCAAAGATTCCACTCGAGAGAGCCAGGTGCAGGTACTGACACCCCCACACAGAATAGAAAAAAATAGAATAGAATAGGGGTACATGGAGCTGCATGAAAGGAGGTATTTTGCAGTACATACCTTCCCGGCCATGAGGCACACGACGGCGAAGGTGCCCATGGAGATGTGCGGCGAGGTGCCGAACAACACGTAGATCAGCGTCGGGAAGAATGCCATGTACAGGCCCACTATGGGCGGCACCTCGGCCAGAAGTGCGTAGGCCATGCCTGGAGGACAGAATAGAACATTATATATTATGTACCTTGTGGTATTACAGCCAGTAAGAGCTACCTAGTGGTATTACAGCCAGTAACAGCTGCCTTGTAATATTACAGCCAGTAAGAGCTACTTTGTGGTATTACAGCCAGTAACAGCTGCCTTGTGGTATTACATCCAGTATGAGCTACCTTGTGGTATTACAGCCAGTACGAGCTACCTTGTGGTATTACAGCCAGTACCTTGTGGTATGTGCATGACGGCGGTGGTGGCGCCCGCCACGACGTCCCCCAACAGGGCGCGGCGCGGCTGGTAGCGCGGCGCCGCTCTATTACAGTCTCTGTGTGCGTCAGTAAGAGCTACCTTGTGGTATTGCAGCCAGTACCTTGTGGTATTACAGCCAGTACCTTGTGGTATTACAGCCAGTACCTTGTGGTATGTGCATGACGGCGGTGGTGGCGCCGGCGATCGTGTCCCCGAGCAGCGCGCGGCGCGGCTGGTAGCGCGGCGCCGCTCTATTACAGTCTCTATGTGTGTGTCAGTAGGAGCTACCTTGTGTTATGTGCATGACGGCGGTGGTGGCGCCGGCGACCGCTCTATTACAGTCTCTATGTGTGTGCCAGTAAGAGCTACCTTGCGGTATGTGCATGACGGCGGTGGTGGCGCCCGCCACGACGTCCCCCAACAGGGCGCGGCGCGGCTGGTACCGAGGGAGCCAGCGCGCGATGGGTAAAGAGTTGCGCAGGCACGCGCCGAACCCGCAGCCCAGGGCCACCTTCTTCAGCTTTTTGCCCACTGGAATTGTGGAAGGTAAGGTTGTTTACTGAACAATTATTTATTCTTTTGGAAATGCTCTGTGATTCGGTGAAGAATAGGAAACGTGCCGAAGTTTGGCCGCCGATCATTAGGTTATAGTCAGACGGACCGCATTTCAGCTGCAATCAAATTGCTAATTGCTGTCCGGGCACAGTTTAAATTTCAATCGGCGTGCAGTCGTGTAATATTCAGACTGCGCGTTTGGTTTTGCTGATCTATTGCAGTTGCAGTCGTGGCAACTTGCACCTGAATTATAATTATTGATAGATTTTCTTCTAAAAGGTCAGGTTCTTGCAATAGCGGACCAACACTTGCGTTTCGCTTCATTTTGAATTTACAAAAATATAGTATCTATACTCACACTTGGCGGAGGGCTCCTGGTAGTCGGCATCCCGGTTGAGCGCGTCCTGCTGGTACACGCGCCGCACCACGTTGAACTGCTGGCTGGGCCGCGCCGACAGCCTGCAAGCGAATGTGGGGCTTATAGATAGTAGCAAACAGTGGTAGATTTCTTATCATCACGACCCATCACGTCCCCACTGCTGGGGCACGGGTCTCCTTCCAAGGAAGGAAGGGTTTTAGGCCTAGGATTTCTCATAAGGCCCGTTAAACCTAAGGCGACGGAAAATCGTGAATAAACATGAGTGTGGATATCCTGGCCTAGTGAGGATACTCGTAAAATAGGTTTTTACCTCGCTCATTTACGACAGTTAGACAAAAAATAAATATGATGAGTGAGAAAGCGGTTTTATAATACTTAGGTATATTTATAAGGGTCTAGGGCCCACAGACTGCAAATAGGGATCATTTTATAATTAAACAATGATTTATCCATTGTGATACAGGCTATACTAATAGCAATAGTCAGATGATAATCAAGAATACCATATAATATGTACGTTGAGGTGTCCTGCACCTCCGTTGAATTATATTCGTCTCAGACACTTCTTATCACCAATCAAATACTAGTAGGTCAGCGACCGTTAATCTGTTAGCAAATATTAAATTTAACGCTATTTACACCTCAAGATTTGACTGTTTACATTAGGTACAACTGTACTTACATATTTATGTTAGGTATTAGAGTGATTATTTTTCGATCGGCGGTTAAACAGTACATTGTTAATCAAGGTATGAAACATTCAGTTACCAGATGATATTTTACACGGTTCAAAGTACATCAGGCGTTTGGATTAAGATGGTACCTTAGATAGGATTAACTTGAAAATAATGTACTGCAAAAGCAATTTTCCCGAGCGACGAAAATAGCTATTTTCAGGCTTTTCGTTTACTTTCAGAGCATGAGTGAGGAAAAATAACTTTAAAGTACTTACCCGACTTAGAAACACTTGTTGTTGCCATAATATCGTGTATAATATGTTTGTAGGTGTATTATTCGTAAGTCTGGTTATGACCTCGTGTATCCGAAATAAATGGACTCATTAAAATTACTACCTACCTAGTCCGTCGGTCCAATAGCCTGGAGGGTGTCCCACGCTTGCAGTTCCTGATGTATTTTATGGTGTACAGAGGGTGGACAAAATCTAATGTTGAATGAAAACTACTTGCCATTCATCATCTTCGTCATCTCCATCTTCTAAAAGAGGGATCTTTTCGCCATCTTCAAAGAAGAGGAATGTTTTTTTCATACGCATTGTGACACTCTAAACTAACACTGTAATGTTTTCAATTATTTCATTATACTGCAGACATTTTGGCAAAATCAATAAAAAAATTGGAATTTAGGAGTTGTTGGTAAACACAATCTTGTTTGACGACTTAATCAAGGATTAAAGTTGATTAATGATTTCAGCACAATTACTTAATGTTTTATTTCTTTCCACTGCTACACTTTACACTGTTAATTTAATAAACAGATGAACATCTTATGATTTTATTCATGTAGGTAGCTAGGGATTGTATCACATCACACTCCACACATTATATTTTTCACAAAATAAAAAACAAAACGTGTTCTTATTTTAAATGTTTTCATGCACAACACTTTTTCATGCACTAAACTTTATGAATTCCGAACGAAAGTTTTCGACCAGCATCGATCGGCCTATCGCTAGGTACAACAAAATTGGACTGGTCTTAAAGTAAATAAAAACTTACAGACCTTTCAATGCAATCTTACAGTTTGCATTTTAGTAAACCTTAGTGTGTGGTGATAGGGGTGATTTCAGCGTGTCTGTTGCCGGGCGATGTTGTTGTGATATCGCTATTATTGACACGCGCGGGTAGGCAACCATCGGCGCTGGTTGAAGGCTGATTGTTGCTAATTATTGCTTCATTTTTCTTAAATTGATACAATTACTAAATCACGGTACACAGGTTGGTGCAACTCACCCAGCCAAAAGAGAAAAAAAAGACAGTGATAACGAATCGGCAGTCGACACATAATACCTATGTAGAAGTATAGCTACATATATACGTTAGCTGGACTATAATGCGCCATACATCATAATCTGACCTCATAGCCTGGCGATAACAATATAAATTTCATCTTTTTTTTTACTGTCTCTTTATTTTCGTCTTAATTATTTTATTCAAACAATGTTTTCAACCCCCTGCAGTGTTATCGAAATGGGTGAACAGACTATGTAGCTAAGTACGGTATAATGAGAGCAAGTCATGTGATGTTTGTATTCGATATCTCAATCAATTATTGCTCTAATTACATTGATTAATGTGCGAATATGTACCTACTGGTATATGATAGTAAGCTACGATCACGTGCCGCCAAGTTTTCCTGATAGTAGTGGACTAGAGGTCATATAAGTTACTTAACTATGTAACTATTGGTTTATATACAAACCCTCACTGGAGAAACGGAGTGTTAAGTTATATTAGTACCTACGCGTATGCCTGTGGGCATAGAATAACGAGACTTTGGGATACGTGGGCAGACTTTTATTTTGCTTCCTTATCTAAAGTGTATTTTTAATTCTTTCCTACCACTATACTAATGTAGTCATTATTTTTATTATAATTCGCGTTTATTTAAATTTTAATCATATTTGAAATGAAAAGCACAATGTGTTGCACCTTGCCGCGTTTATTGACTGAGATGACGATGAATAATGTACATTTTTATAATATTAAGTAATGTCCGTTATCATTATGACCCCTTGTTTGAACTAAGCTGACACGCTTACTCAACTGATAAAGTGTGCGGTAAGTATTTTTAAGGTCATGAGGAAATGTTGAGGACAACAACGTCAGACCTAGACCTTAAAATATCTTATGTCTAAGGACCCAAAAACTAAATGAGAGGTTCTTTGAAAATATAATCGTCTACCTTTCGGCATTCACACACTGCGTCCTTTTCATCGGCATTGCCGACGCCGTTTCTCCATCCATACATTTATGACAATCCGTTTGGGCCGATACGTACGATTCTATTCCTATCCCATACACCTACATAATGAAAATTCATCTCGGGAACGCCTGGAGGAGGCCCTCCGTCGCCCATAACTTTAATTAATATAATTATGCCGGAGAATCGATGACCGGTGGTGTGTACCCCGGTTGCGGGTGGCGACCACGCATAGATCGAAAGCGAAGCCCACGCTTCTACGATCTAAGGGCGAGGCTCCATTGGTGTGTTGCTTTGTCGTTACGTCGCGGCGTAAGACGCGGCTCACGAACGCATTGGCTGCCAACTTCAGTAGTTACAAAGTTGTTTGTACCGAATTGAGGCAAAACTTCGTTAGAAGACGGCACGGGGCATATTATGTGTACGGAGTGAGTGACCTTGCTAGGTGTACTCCATACGATCATAAGTAAATATTTTCTTTCAGTTCCTTACCTAGAAAATTTACAATATTGATATTTTGTACATTTTCGAGTTTGTTTTCTGCCTAAATCTATCCTATCATATTTTATACGATAATGATCTATAAATTTGGTAGGTAGGTACTTATAATTTATGGTTAGGTAGCTATGATAAAAACACTTCCCATGGTAATGGACAACATTTCAAAAAACTAAAGCTGCTACAAATCGAAAACCATTTCGAGATTAAGCTCTAAAGACCACAAAAAAAATGTTTTTGTATTTTTTGGATGTATCATTTTCGAGAAAATCATAAAATAGTAAAAAAGTGCTGATGACGTCATGCATCAGGTGCGATGCATTTTGATGATCAAAGCCTATAGATTTAAAAACAAAGTAACCGTCACTTTCATTTTTGATTGACGTTGACGTTTTATCGTGACGTTGTTGTTTATTTGGGTCATTTTCATTAATTCTGTTCTGACATTTTCTGACTATTTTTTTAATTTATTATTAAGAGATGACCTCTATATAATATGTCCCAGAGCATGCCACCGCCTACACAGCTGAAAAAATGCTTCTGCTTATTTTTTTACATGATAAGTACCTACTTTCCATCATTAGAAATATCAAGGTCATTTGGAAATGACCCATTTGTTGGTTGGCATGTAAACAAAGTTTAAATGTCACTTGTCAGTATCAGTTATGTTTTTTTTCGAGACTCAGGCAATAGACAAAAATAAAAAATGAGCCTAATATGTGACGTCACTTCCGGTTTTAAAATAATTAAGTTTAAAGTTAAAAATAACATGCAAAAATTTATGTATATACAAAATAAAAAAATACGGGTCCACTAATTTTCTATAAACTTTCCGAATAACTAATAAAAATATAGGGTAAAGAAAATGAAATGTTGTCCATTGTCAAATTTTCGACTCTCAATGATTTATAAAATAAGTTCCTGTCGACAGGGAGAAAATTTATCAGTGAGACCCGAAATACTAAGCAATAAATATAACCAGCTAAGGAAATAGATAATCTATTGTATACCTATCTGATACTTAATTCCTTATTGTTATTCAATTACCTATACCGTAAAGCGAACTGTGACAACGTGGAAATGCTTATGCTTAGGAAGGTGACAGACCCTATGTCTAGTGTTTGTCACCGACACGCTAAGAACAAATCAAATACAGGATGCTGCAAAAAGGGTATACTAAGCCGAAAGGGGGTCAGTATAACCTTTTTGCCACTGTATAAAGTATTTAAATTTTATAAGACACTCGTGGATGCTCATTTTGTGCACCCAGCTACTGTACAATTGTACATCTCCGACACATTAGCAATTAACAAGCTGCATCACTCGCCTGTCAAACTTCTTTTGGATCCATACAAATTACGTCAGATTTGACAGGCGAGCGAGAGACGCTGCTTAGGGTGCTTTTCCACCAGAGATGTGATATGATCTACGCTACGAAAATATGTGACCGTTTCCACCAATACTACGCTAGGTAGCTGTGCGAGGAAGATGCGCTACGAAGATGCGCCGCCGCAAAGTAGCTGTGCGAGAAAAAAGCGCATCTCGAGCTATGCTATGTATCGATAGTAGGGAAACGACGGGGGCGGCGGCGCCATAGCTACACCACTCGCGATGGTCCATAGCACATATCCATAGCACGCATCCATAGCACGCATCATTCCATACAAAAAACATATCTTAGTTGAATCCGTTTCCACCAGTGCTAAGCTATGTGCACCAATAATATGATTGGTAGATATCAAACGCATCCATAGCATCGTAGCATAGCACATCTCTGGTGGAAAAGCACCCTTATGGATTGTTAATGTGTTGCCAATGAGTCGGTGGCGATAGCCCCACAGGTGATGAATAGGATCAAAGTTATAGAGATACAGTTCATCTATAAAGTCATGAAGGCTTTTTTATTATTGTCAGTTATTTTACTCAACATTAAAGACTATGTTAAAAATAAAATACCGATTGATTAAGTACATATTTTAAAGAGATTTGTAAAATAAAGGTAACTTTAAATCGATAAAAAATGGTTTAAACAATAGGGAATATGCATAATTTTTTTAAATACTTTTATTGGATAGTTTTACATCACTTTATTATAGTAAAAAAAAATTCAACGCCAAAATAAGTAATTTAAGGTATTTTAAAGAAAGTTAAAAAATTACAACCATCACGACCACTTTGAAATTCCCGTCAGGATGGCGGGCTGGTGTGACGTCATAATCTTTTAATTTCACGGCTCAGAATAATGAGTCCCGTCAGTCGGCATAGATTTTTTACCTAATCAAGTAATCACAGAGTACTTTTATATTTTCAACAAACCAATGTTGTCATGGTAACAAACGAAAAAGGAAGTGTATAAAGCTCAGATCAACTACAAATAGATTCGCAATCGCCGTGTGCACTATTCTCTTTCTCACTCAAACCATAGATGTTGCCGACAAAAAAATAAAACCTAAATATGGGGAAATTTAACTTATCATAATAACAAAAACAAAACTTGAGTATATCGTCGGTTGATAGGAAAAAGACACTAAAGGCTAATTTTTCAATAGCCAGACAAAAGTTTTGCTGGGAAATAATTTTGATGCTGTTGCGTCTCAATGTTTCTCAATGTTTGTATTACCCAGATAACATTTATCTGAATATTGAAAAATCAGCCTTAGTGAGTTTTTCCTGTCAACCGACGATATAAGAAAAAAAACTTTACTCATACTTTTTGATTTCAATATAATTATTTAATATACACAAACTGAGTGGATTGTATGATTCATTGTCTTCGTCCAATCGAAACAATCCTCTTCAAAATGTGCCGAACACAATTTTTGTATGTTTCCTTGGTTCCCAATTTGTGCGACCGGTAATGTCTATCCATTTTCTTGATTTTTTTTCTGTCGGAAACCTATGAAGCAGAGATAAATGGATGAGCATGAGCATTATAATCGTGGGCCAAATATGTGATGGGGTTTTTTTTTAAAGGAAACACGTATTTCGTATCAATACAATAAACTTTATATTATACAGAAGAAATCACACATAGAAGAAAAAAACGAAACGAACGTTTCCTCACAATGAGAGGCACCTCATTTGAAAGAGGAGAATGACTTCTACAAAATACAATCTTAACAAAAACCGAATTCGTGCGCCCCATTTGTAAACCCAACCCGAGTCCGTTACAATTTCTAGTATTTTCTTTGCATACCATAATATTTGTGGGTAAAATAAATTTTCAATAACTTGCAACACCATGTGATTTGTTATGATATGGTACCTCGTAATTTTTACTTAAAACTGATACTAAAAGACCTTACAGTATTAAAATTAGTATCGTTTTATATTAAAATCGAGCCAATAGATAGTACTATGATGAATGTAAGCTTGTTAAACTTGATAGTATCTACTTACATGTGAAAATATATCTCATCCATCATTCCATCGTGTTTTCGTTCAATATGCTCTATATAACCGAACAAAATCCACCCACCCATGTCACACACTCGTTAAGTAATGATAATAGTCTAATAAACTTAATAAACACCCACAAATCACTAGCAAATCAAAAATAAATAGCATTTAGAAAATTTTGTTGTAACTGTCAGCCTTTGTTTGGCACAGATTTTTCATTTGTTTCATTGTTTGGCACAGAGAACTGACGTAAACAGGCGCCACAGCAAAAAGGACAAAAAACATTTACAGCTTAACGTTTCTTTCTTACGCTTAATGTAGCTAAGCGTCTCTTTTTCGCAATGTCAGAACTGTCACGATTATACCCCTGTGGTATAAAGTGTGATCAGTGGCTGTTTTGTAATGGTAATAAAGTGTGACCAGTGGCTGTTTTGTAATGGGAGCTCGTAAATAGCTACTAGTAGCTCTTTTGAAATGGGAGCGCGCAAACCAGAGGACCTTTGTACACAATATTACGCTATTATGGCAATATGAATATAAAGTAATATTTGTATTGTATGTAAGTACTTACTGTAACTTTGGTTCTCAGTAAGAGAGGCTAGGGTTAGTGGGTCATTCTATCCTATTATCTGTGGGGGTGTAAGAACCTGCACCTGGCTCTCTTGAATGGAACCATTGTGCATATCTCAAAGGTCTAAATCCCCTTCCTAAGCTTGGACCATTTCCCACCACGCTGGTCCACTGCGGATTGGTTATATGATTATAACCAAAGAGCAACTTGTGTCATGTTCATGTCATAATACTTACAATACAAATTTAATTTTATTGTGTTGCAATATGGAGCATATTTGAGTGGCTCGTTGACTAGCGAATGGCTGTTTACGCCTCATTACAAAAGAACAACTAGTGGCAGCCCATACACTACCAACAAAAAATATAAAAAGTCCTAAACTTTGCAAATAAACAAGCATATCAAACAAGAAGTGGAGAGGTTATAGGAGGCTAGGATCTATTGGAAGAATTTTTATGTGATCCATCGTATCTGATCACAACGAGCATCACAAACACTCGGTGACATTTTATTTAACTTCCGCCGTAAACGCAAAGAAGTTATTATTCTGAGATTGATATATAAAGGATTTTGACGTCACATCCGCCCTAAAAAAATGGGTGACGTTTCTCTGAAGTTAGAATTTACCGAAGTTTTTTTGTACTTTTCAACTTAATTTACTTGCCCACAAATAAATTATAATCAAAAATATTGATGGAGGTGTAGTTATGAAATAACAAAGTTTATTATAAATAATATTTGACCTTTATTTGAACCTCTTGCATATTCCCTATTACCACCCCTTTATTCATAGAAATAGAACGTTTTAGCTATTGAACTGTTTTGACAGAGTCCTAGTCTATGAATAAGGGGGTTAGTTAGTATCCATTTCCGTTTCATTACTTTATAGATGGACCTACAGTCGTCGAAATATAATAAGCCCGTTTGGACAGCTACGCAAAAATGCTATTTACTCTTGATTCACTTGATGAAATACATAAAATGACACATAATATTTTTTAACGGCTGAAAGAAAAAAGATCTTTTAAATCACCAAGTTACTTATTGTTTAGATTTTTATGGTTTAGGTTTGACACCAGCTGTAATCCCATACATTTTGGAGCTGTCCAAACGGGCCTGTTATATATCGACGACTGTAGATAACACTCACCATCCATTGCTCGGGTTCAACTTCTCCTTTTCCTGTTCCGTCGCGTTGTCTTTATCACTTTTCATTTTCACTTTATATTGTTTTTTTATTCACTAATTTTATGTAAGTACTTTATATTATTATTTTAATATCTAGTATCACAGTTTTAAGTTATGTACATTTTATCACAGGTGGCGTTTGGTCTCGTTCTGATTTTGTATTACTAAATCTGTTTTGCTAAGGTGACGGAAAACGTTGGTATTATTATACTAGGCATTACGTAAGTACTACATCTGTTTTTATGAATTTTAAGCAGATATACAAGTCTACATTAAGTTGTGTATTCATATTATTAGAATGTATCTGTTCAAATTACTTAACGTAAACCATATTGGTTCGAGGGAAGTCGACAAACTTATGGCGATTTTTTTTGCGCATAGTTGTTGCAATTGCCAAAGGTGTTTTTATTCTATTATTTACTGAAATACTCTGTTGACGTGGGTTATTCACAGTTGAGACATATTATTATGAGTCAGGCGAGTCTTGTCTGCAAACAAGGCACTTAACACTTACGTGTAAACTAAACTAAACTTCCACAAAATGGAAATGCTAATGTCGGTCGAGTGACAAAATTAAATGTAATGTGCCTACTTATTGCCAATGACCAACTCACGTGTGTCTTAAAATTTAGTGTGTTTCAAGGTATGGCAATGGTGTTTAATAATTGAAATAGTTTATTATTTGCATTTAAATACCTATAATTATTTCTGTGATGGGTAGTTGACTGATGTTCAGTCAATAATGTAGACTGATAAGTAGATTTTCAAAAATGATGGAGAGTAAAACCAAGTAAAATAAACAAAAGGTTGGTACAGTATAAACTTTGTTCCCTAGGTACGGCTCCGAAAACAGATTTTAAAATAATGTCTTTACAGATGCTAAATAATAATTACTTAGGTCACACAAAAGAAAAAGTACAATAATACGACACCACTATAACAAAAAAAACTAACGCGTTTAACGACGCACCGACAATAACACTAACTGAAACCACACTGAGCTAAAACTAAGGACAATGGATGAAGTATTTAAATGTATCATAGTATGATCACAGATTAGCTGAGATTATACGCACTTTATCTCAGCTTATCTGGAGACTAACATTGCTTTAAGCAGTACTAACAAACAACACTACAACTAGAACCTACTTACTAGTAATATTGTATTGAAAAATCAGTTCTTGAGCCTTACGACTTTTCTACATTTAAAAAGAATGGTGATTTATATTTACCTAATTAAAAAAAAGCTGATTTTCCGAATTTTGGATTACGGGTTGCATAATTTATTATTTATATGCCATGCTAATCTGAATAGAACACTGTCCACTGTCTGTTTAATTCACAATAACAATCTCACACAAAGTTCAGAAGGATTTCCGTCCTCTCAAAAACACTTACGCGATATGAGTGCGCTGTTTGCAACTGTCAATGTGTGGACTGGTCAAGTGTGAATAGTGTGACACTAAAATATGGTTAAGGACAATAATACGGATATAATACAGACGCATGTGTACTTTCAAAATTATTCACAATGTTAACTTCCTGTAAGTAATCGTAATTATATTTAAAATATGGTTGTTTATTCTTACGGACTGGTGAGAGTAAAAGTAATACCTAGATATTGATAATTAATAAACTTATCTTCAAAATATGTATAAAGTTGGCGTAGTTTTAGAAGACAAAGATGGCGACGTTCTATGTGTACTTTATCAATACAAACGTCTCTTTATCAATCGATAAATTTAAATATCGAAAGTGAACCTTGATTTTCGTTTGCAAGCAAGTTATCTGATCAGAGATGAAGTAACTAGATTTTACTTATGTCGATAACAAATCTGGATAAGGATTTGATTAAATGACAAGGTTCTGGGTATTACATGACGCGGAAAGTGCGATAGTAAAATGATTTGCAAAACTCATAGATAGTAGTATCTATTTGCTTCCTACTTCGTGTGTCGTTAACACTAGATCTTTTCCACGGGTTCGATTCCCGGTCAGAGCTGAGAAAAGCGAAGCGCTGCTGGAACAATGCATCCCTGCATACCCTGGGTAGCATAACGGTTCGTGACAAGCAGTTGGTAGGTAAGTATTTTACGTTCACACAAACGATTAAAAATACCGTATAAGGTACTATTCCTAGCATTAGAATCCCTTATGGCTGGCAAATAGTTTTCATTTAGAAAAAAAAACATCGCGACAGTCATTTTGTCGCATCGCGCACGGTCTACGATTGTGCGATAAACTGCGATACACGGAATAGTAGTATTTTAAACGTCCAAAGGGGTATCTGCTACCGAAGCCAGGGGTACTTGTCTAAGGTTCATCATCATCACAATGGCATTATGTTTCATTGAACCTTTGGGTCTTGAAACAGAGTCTCTGCCACTAGACTTTTAAGCGGCAGATTCGGTTGCTAGTTAATAACTAAGAAAGGAACGGAGCATAAGTATTAAATAATGATTTTGTTGTGAAATTGTATATTAAGTTGCGGGAGCATAAGTATTAAATAATGTTTTTTTTGTGAAATTGTATATCAAATCAAATTTATTTATTTGTTGAATATAGGTGTAGGTATGGTGTTATATAAAGTTGCGTTGGTGTGTAATCTGTATTTAATTCAGTAAATAAAAATCAATAATGCTTACAGCTTGAGGCAGCATTATTGTTATGCAGTCGCAGATATCGCGATTCTGCGTCAATAGGTAGGTACCTAGGCAGATAAATATCTACGTCAATCGTTCTGATAATAAGTAACTACCCAATTTAATATCATTTCAGCTACGATGATTCGATCTATTCAGTCATGTATAATAAACTCTTTCAAAGTGTTCCAAATAGGTAGGTTACCTGCTACGGTCCTAATGAATATAGGAAATTTCACAAATCAATGTTATTGGCATACCTGCCTATGTAGATTATACCTACACCTAAACGGTTAGTAAAGGTAAGTATACTTACAATGAATGTAGGATGTAGTAGGGACCTAGGGACCTACATTATGACTATGTAGGTAAGAACCTAGGTACTTATTTACGTAAACGAATGTGGTTACTGGTTAGGTACCTATGCCTACTCATAATTAAGAAAAAAATACGATACTTCATAGATATAACTTTTAGGTTCTACTTTATAGTAAGTATAACTACCTAGGCTAAATATGTAACGACAGTCATTAAAAAGTAAAAACTTATTTATAAGGAAGTACCTACAAGTAGGCACCTACTTTTAATGTTTTCCTAGCAAGCCATAGCTTATACAGAGTATCTTATACCTATGTACAATAAATTAAACTGTCCTTAATTATTTTATAATGCCTACCTACACAATGTCTCTGTCAAGGTCGAAAATATAACACCTTATTTAGGTACCTACCTACCTACCTCCATTACAGTACCTATACCTACATATACATTACACACAGCAGGTAATTTTAAATGTGTTATAAGTACACTTACATCCAATGTTGAAAAAGGGCATAAGAAGATACCTAAGTATCTGAATTTCAATGAGGAGCCACCTATATTAGAAATGTTTAATTTGTACTTACAAATGAACAGACACATAACTAATAATATTACAACTTAGGTACTTTACACTTAAGTTTTCCCGACTGGTTATTGTATTTTGTTTAATTTCACATTGAAGCACTTTAAAGTTTATTTAAATCATTATTTATTAACAATAACATAACCTCACGTCTAGCAATTTTACGCGGATTTCAGTAACTCCCAGCCAATCAGCTGTTTGTTTGACATATTTGTTTTTATGGTTTGACATTGACAACCTGTTACTCAGAACAAGATAATAAATGAACAGTTGAGTTTTTCCGAGACTTTTTCAATCTACTTTTTGTGCTCAAAAATTTCATAAAAATAAAAAAGATATTTGGCAAACGTTGTTTGGTCCAATAGGTAAATATAAATGATAGGATTTCATATTGTAGAAGGTTTGGATTATTATTTGAATATTTTATTTTACAATGGTAAGTTTTGAAATCAGATGTTAGCTGTCAATTTGGGAGGCTGTCAGTGTCAATGTCAAAGTCGCTCACTCGGCTCACTGTCATGTTCATGTTATTTCGTAAATAAATTCGTAATCTCAAATCTCGGGTTAAAATTAATCATGAAAACAACAAAAACATACGTTAATCGTCATTTGTTTTAGTCTAGACAAACGTGCAAAATTATATTTGTCATTCATAAAATAATGAACTCAGTTCTAAAATTATAACCTCAGGGCGGAGCAATAAACAAGATTGAGATAAGATTTTACTGTTTATTTAGTTTAGTGTGTTCGTTGATTTGGTCGTGATACATAGTAGAGCAGTAGCGATTTAGCTATTGCTATTGCAATTTACAAAGATGGTTCATGGAGAGACAGACCTCTTTCGTGACACCAAAGTGCGGTATTTGGGTGAGTAGTCTAAAGATTACGTCATTTCTATTCTGTTCGTCTTTCCTGTATTTAAGAACCGTAGAGCATTCCTGGTAGCAGAACTTAAGTATGTAGGTCTTTATTGTTTCATGTAAAGTTATGTAACTTTACAATATGTTATAGGTAATTACTTACTTGTTAATGAATTTGATGTAAGCTTCATTAAAAAAAGTATGAAGGACCCTCCTCCACTTGTATATCAAAAAATGTAACATGTATAAATGTAGCGCTAACCCTGTCAGACACCTGTCTGCCATCAGTGAGACAGTTCATCTGACAGTCTTACCTCCAATCTGCCATGGTATATATGGATCCCACATTGTTTTGAACTTTAACCCCTTGAGTTAAGTGTGAAAACCAATGAAACAATTTGAGTATAACGTAGTTAAACATATAAGCCATAGCCCAGCTTCTGAGTTTATCACTGAGATACTATAAAAAAAATGCTCACCCATTGTTCTCATCCTTAGTGATGTAGCAGTCAGTGAACAGGTCCATGTTTCAGGGTACGCAAACGAGGTGGGGGAGACGATCCGCTCCTTTGTGTCCAAGAAGGTAGTCCGTGCCAGCTACGCAGTCGCCACCGGGTATGTGATCTGCGATACTGTGGACAAGAGCATCAAAATGATGAGAGTAAGTAAAACTTTTGACAGTTTCGAAAATTGTATACAAATGGATAAACGACTTCTGATCAGACCCCTTAGCATGAATTTTCATTGTGAATGTGAAGTAGAATTCATTGAGTAATTTTGTATGAAAATATGAACAGCGCCCCTGGCGGTCAGTAGCAGAACTAGGTAGGTCTGAGTAGGTCCCTAATTTTGGTACTAGCAAAACTGCAATGAATGGTACAAACATAAAGAGGGCTTTGCCCTGCAGTAGGACCTTGTTCTAAGCAAGGCATCAATTTTTCAGTGTTCACTGGTAGACACATGATAAAATATGTCAAGAGCCATTCGTTTTTATGAGTATAATGAACTTAGGGTCTTGGGGTACACCTCTAGAATCTAGCTGTGCAGGTTTCACAAAGTTTTCTTTCACCATAAGAGCATGTGTGGTAATATTGTAAATAGTTAATTTTCTTTCTATAAAGAATTCATCTGGACTCAAATCCATTCCACCACCATTCCATCTACAAGTCCATTTTCAACACCAAGCTCTAGTAAACACGATTCGATGTTGTTTCCAGCACGACGGGCGGCTGTGGAAGGTGGCGGCGGCGACGGGCGACGCGCTCATCTGGCAGGGGCTCGCCTCCATCGTCATACCGGGGTTCGCCGTCAACAGGTACCATCAGCTTCATTAGTAGTGTATGTTTTTGTAACTTGTCAAACTAACCAATTAGAAATATTTGAATGAATAATTAGGCATAGTGGTTTCGAGTTTGCCAAGGTGCAAAAGTGTATAATATAACTTTTAGATTTGGACCTCATCCAACACCAATTACGCTGTCAACCTCCCTTTTGCCAAGGTCACAAAAGTGTACTGATTTGCATAGCAAATTAGGGATTGATGATCCAGTTAGGATATTTGTAACTGAGACATACTTGATTGTGTCTGATTCGTCAGCAGCGGTTCAGTCAGCTTATTTCTACTAAACAAGAATTAACTCTATTGCAGAATATGCTTCCACACATTCCGCTACTTGAAGAAGACATCGTATAACGGTACGAAGATGCAGCACGCTATAACCACAGGGGTGGGTCTGGGCTCCATACCCATCATCATCACACCCATAGACCGAGGAGTTGACTTCCTCATGAACATAAGCTATAGGCTCGTCTTTGGAACATAGCTTTTCTATGGTAACGAAGCGCGCGGTTCACAGAGCAGAAACAGCTGAAAGTTGCTCTGTGGCGAGGAATTATGATCTTTTACCGCGAGGAAGTTATTGTTTTGGGGTGGTAAGTGTTTTTTTTTTTATAATTCAGTATTAATGTGTATGTTTACGGTTCTTTCGAGCCTAGAGAAAGAGAATAGTGATATGATTATAGTAGCTTTAAGCATGCAATAATTGTAGTAAATCTATTTTATATTATTTAATATTGTAGAAAAATATTTTTACTTTTGTATACATTAATATAATTTATGTTTAACATAAAGACAAATATATATAGCAGAATACATTATTGATGTAGTAGCCACAATCTAGAGGTATTTTATAGACAGAATGGCTTTCGAAGACCTACTTTTAGAAGTATCTAATACTGAATGAATACCTACACGAATAATACTCTCACGAACATTATGAGATCAATTTATTCATTTAGTCAATTTAAGAATAATGTGATTTGTTATATTTAATATAGTGTAAAGTACAAAATTTATAATAGTTTTTTAATTCAACGTTCTGCTTACATGATATAGTTCAGAATGGGATAGTAATATAGCAATATCGAATAACACTCGTAAACTAGAATAATATATAGGCTGTGACAATGTACATTCACTTTCATCAGATAAAAATAAAGAAATTATAATGACATGTTAATTAATAGTTTCATTTTATAAAATGATACGTTTTTCCCTTTACCCCTTACTAAACTATTACTTTTTCTCTGAGTTTGAATAAAATTGAGCCTCTGTAGTTTCGCAGTAAGATTAGTTCGCTTGTATAAAAAAAAGCGATGCCAGCTCCCCTAGCATCCAGTAGCGACACAAAATAAGCACTTCAATGTTTCTTTGACTTTCGTTTTAATCTTTAGAATTTCTTTTTATTCCGTCTACACCGACTGGATCCTTTCTCTATTGTTTGCTAAGAACTAAGGTGCATAGGTAAAAATCTGCCGTATATACTAACCATGTCGTGAGCCTTGTTACTGAATTTAATTATTTTTAATATAGGTTGACTGATAGAAATTTTTTATAAAATTAAATCCACCCTTTGTGCATTTTTATTTATATTTGTAAAAAGAATTAAAATATAATAAACTCCCACCAATGTTGAAGTTATGCTACTCGACAAAAGATGGCGCTGAAAGTCTACTCCAAATAATGGGAGTACCTACGTAGGTACCCATGCCTGAACTAATGTGGTTAATGCGTTGTTAAACTATTATCTAGGCATTTAAATTTAGCCAATCTATAGTATACACTCTGTATCTGCAATATACATACTTACTTAGGTAATCCGAGACTAAAAGCATGCAATAGGTGCTCAACTCAAGGCTACGTTTACATTTTCACGCTACAATATTGTTTTTATTAAATATACAAATATGTATCTAAAACCCTCACGGTTGAATATAAAGCAAAAATTCATTAAGAAGGTTCCACAGATAAAAATTTGCTAATAGCTATCATTTAGCCACATGAGGGTAGGTAAGGCGAGATACCTACTTCATTTATTAACTCTCGTGATAAACTTTATACATATGTAGGTAAATCGCAAGAGCTATATTACGGTTATAATTTATAAATAAGTATCTTATTGCTTACAGATTATGGTATCGTGCACGTAAGTGTATGCTCGTTTTAGGATATTTACAGACAGACAGACAGACAGTAGGTAGGTACAGCTAGAGACAAAAGCTGATGAATGAGTGAGAATCACAACTTTGTTAGTTTAACAAGCAAGGTAGGTACTAAAGTTTACAGCTAGTAATGTAGCTGACTGTATCTACTAATGTGAGAGAAAAATCAAGAAAGAAAGGAAGAAAAGACGAAATTTTACACTTTAAAGATGTACTTAAACCTTACCTTACAATTTAACTTAATCTAAACCTTTTAATAGAGTAACACCTTAGTAGGTATATCTACCCATATGAGAGGAAGAGGTAGCACCTTAACGGAAGTGTAGGCAATACTTAAGTAATTAATAGAAGTACGTTCTATACGTGTTTAACCTAACCAAACCTACTTATTCAAATTACGATTTAGTGCTACTTACCATTTAATTTAAGTGACATAAGCATGACTGTAAAGTACCAACCTACTCGTAATTAACAAGGACTTGCTTACGATGAATACATCCTAACTAATATTATAAATGCGAAAGTAACTGTGTCTGTCTGTCTGTCTGTTACTCTTTCACGCCAAAACTGGTATGTACATACGGTCAAGACCCTGGGAAAGAACATAGGCTACTTTTTATCCCGGAATTCCCACGGGAAAACTTTTTAAGGCGAAGCGAAGTTCGCGGGAACAGCTAGTAGGTAAATAATTATAATATAGCATGTATTTCGACGGTGGAAAAGAAAACAAAATTAATGGCGTTACTAACATTGGCTAGTGCAGTACCCTTAGGAAGCGAGGACGTGATGGGTTATGATACTGGATGATGAATGTAATTATTGATAACATGTTTTTGATGGTGAACTTTGTCTGTTGATTGTACAATGTGTGCAGTCGCGGTCACGGCCACATGGTCATCATGTTCGATAAATGCCTCATTGGGCAAGTGCACGTAGGCTTACTACTGAATGCAGCGAATCACGGTGTCACTTTATTTCTGACTAGCTGTTCCCGCGCGCTTCACTTCGCCTTAAAATGTTTTCCCGTGGGAATTCCGGGATAAAAAGTAGCCTACGTTCTTTCCCAGGGTCTAGACCGTATGTACTTATACCAAATTTCATTCAAATTTCAAATCCGTTCAGTAGTTTTGGCGTGAAAGAGTAACAGACAGACAGACAGACAGACACAGTTACTTTCGCATTTATAATATTAGTTAGGATGACTTGGTGGTTTTCCGAGGAGAGGCGAAACGAGGATTTCATAGAAAACTTAATAATAATAATAATAATGCGGCAGGGCAGCTTGTGGCGAGCTGTTGGGCATTAGCGACCCCACCCACCCGATGCCGGGGAGAACCCCTGTTCCTCATCTCTGGCTTGCCTTTATTGGTTGTCCAGAGTGAACACTGACGAGGAACAGGATCTCCCAACTCTTGCTTGCCTTCATTGGCTGGCTTGAGTGGTGTACCGCTAGAGCAGCAATGCTCGAGGATGGATGTATTACCCAGTAAGGTGCTTGTAGGGATCTTGACCGATAACGCGATTGTCCTGAGAGCCGTGGAATACCTCTCCATCCTTAGCACCTCATGCCATGTTGCCCCCTTGTTGCTACGTCACTGTAATGTGCTAGCGACTGTTTTGGGGGGCCCATTTACTGTGTGTGCGAGTCACCCCCTGCCATTTTATCCGTGTGTGAAACATATAGGTCAGGCAGGGGCCATAGTCCTTCCATAGTCCCAGTTACCCAGTCCATTTAGCACCCCCTTCCATAACCCTGCGTTAGTTTGCTCCATATCCTACAATAGTCCTGCACTAACCGGGGGTTTTCCTTGGGTTTACTTCTATAGTTTACACAGGGAAAATCGTCGGTTGGTGTCACATTTCATATAGATTAATGTTGTCAAACGGGCCTCTACGTGTTGGCTTCGGCCCCATGCACGCCTTCCAAATGTCCGGGACCCAATGGTCCCGAGATGGTAACGACACAACATAATAATAATAATAATAATATGTGGGGACATCTCACACACGGCCATCCGACCCCAAGCTAGGGTGGCCCAGGCTATGGGTGCCGGACAGCTGATATATCTACACAAATACATAGATAGATAGATACTAAATATAAATATCAACACGAAAGACCCGAGTACAAATATCTGTCTTTAAACAAATATCTGCCCCAGCCGGGAATCGAACCCGGGACCTTCGGCATAGCAGTAATACTGAAATACTGAAATACTCATTTATTCATAAATCAATGATTTATAAGTCAAAGGAAAAATATATGGTACTTATATGAGTACGTATTACAAAAAATGTCACAGTAAAAAAAGCATCATTCACATTATATTTCAATGTCAAATTCATAAATTCATACTATCAATGTCAAATAAATTAAATTAATACAGTATTATTGATAGATGTCAAGTTAATTACAATTAATACAATTTATCGCCATAATAATAATAAATATAATAAATCAATATAGGTACAATATTTGTACGAAAATATATCAAATCAAGGAATGGCTTTCACAGTCTGAAAGTATTCGTTAGTTGTATAGCATGCCATACCAACCAGTAGCTTTTTTAACTTAGAAATGAATATGGACTCACTAGGCACACTTTTTATTTCGTCAGGGAGAGAGTTGTACACCTTGGGAACAAGAGTAAGGAGACACTTGTCAGCTTTGGTGAACCTCCTAGCAGGTATACAAAGTTGATCGCGACGCCGGGTGTTAAAATTGTGCGTGTCTTTTTTTTTGCTAAATTGTGGCAGATTACGCCACGCGTACTTAGCGATTTCTAGTATGTACAGCGAGGGAAGCGTTAAGATGTTGTATTTCTTGAAAAGCTCCTTCGCTGAAAAGTCCCAGGGTACACCGGCAATTATTCTTATGGCACGTTTCTGCATCCTTAGTGCGCTTTCGCAGTCTGCTGCGTCTCCCCACAAGTCTAGTCCGTAAATAAGTATGGAGTGAAAGTAACCGTAGTAGGCTTTTTTTAAATTATCAGTTGTTAGAGATGGGGCCAACCTAGACAGAGCAAAGCACGCAGATGAGAGCCTAGTGCAGGTGATGTCGATGTGCGGCGCCCACGTGAGGCCGGCGTCGATGGTGAAGCCCAGGTAGCGGACCTGGTCCACCTGCGGCACCGCCACCCCGTCACAAACTACGTTCAGCTCGTGTCCCCTAGTTATTCGTAGTTGGAAGTGCATAACCTTTGTTTTTTCAACATTCAGTAGCATTCCGTTGGCGGAAAACCAATGAGCTAGACAGCCAGTGACACGCCTGAGTTTAGATTTTAGCTGGTCGAAGTCATCGGCAGCTACTATTACACATGTGTCATCTGCGAACAGAACGTATTCAGCTTCATCAGACGCAGTGGATATATCATTCATTAGAATGAGAAAGAGACTATTGCCCATTATTGACCCTTGAGGGACAGAACAATTACCAACATGCTCGAGTTCCGATTTAGCACCACGAACGCATGTGCATTGATGACGCTGTGACAGGAAACTACATATAGTTTTATGGAAATCACCCTCGACACCGTACTTACTCAACTTTTTCAGTATGAGAGAGTGATTAACAAGATCGAAGGCGCGCGACATGTCGCAGAACATGGCCGCGACCTGTCGCCCGTCCTCGAGCCGGCCCATCACCCGCGCCACGACGTCGCGAGCGGCGTCTACTGTAGACTTGTTAGCTTGGTATGCGTATTGCCGAGTGTTTAACAGTTTATTTTTGGTAAAGTGTTCATCGAGTCTATTGCTAATTATGCGTTCGAATGCCTTAGAAAATATTGGAATTTGAGCTATAGGTCTATAGCTCTTTTCTACATCCATCTCCCCTTTGTCAGGGCCGCTAACCACTACGCCATTCGACTTGTCGAGTCTCTCCTTGCCTCCTAGCCTCATTCCTAGGTTAATTAAAATGTTTTGACCGTGGAATATTTAACTTATGAAATGCATGGCAGATAATGAAGGTACTATAACTAGATACTTAAGGCTTGTATTTAAACCTCCACCAAAAAATATTCAATTCTGCCTTCAATAAATCCGAAATCTCCGCCAAAACGGATAAATCGTCACCAAATCATGTGTGCTATAATATTGCAGAAATGAACCAATTACCTATTTTTTAAACTGTATACCATAAAACTATATCAACACCATTTAAATTTAGTTCAAACCCGATAAGTTATATTGTCGCTAAGTAAATGTAACCAATATTTTATTTTATAAGTATCATTTTATTAACCCTGCGAAGCCAAAAAAAAAAATTGTACCATAAACCAAAGTTACTTGTTAAAATACTTTTAGAACTAAATAATTAGTAGGTAGTAGGTACCTACTATAATATATCTTTATATCTTCAAATGAGGGTGGGGATAGGGATGCGAATTTAGATAAGGACGGGGACGGGGACCTTGGGCACCTATGGCACCTTGGCCATCTCGCACACCTCGGGCACCTCTGGCACCTAGGGCGAATTGGGTACCTAGGGGACCTTGGGCACATAGGGCACTTTGGACACCTGGGGCACCTTGGGCATTTCGGGCACTTTGGGCACCTAGGGCACCTTGGGCACTTAGGACACCTAGGGTACCTTGGGCACCTAGGAGAACTTACGCACCTTAGGGACCTTGGGGACGGGACGGGGACGGCATCATACCTTATTTGGTTTGAAATAAATTTTAATCAATTTCATATAATTTTTATGTAAATAGTGCCAACATTTCTACAATATTATAGGAAACATGGTTTGGTGATGATTTATCCGTTTTCGTGACTAAAAAGATTATCTATTGTAAACTTGCAATTATTTGGAGGCGTGTTTATTTATTTTGGAACGTAAATGTTTTTTTGGGATTTACATTTTGGAGTTGGTTTAATTAATTAGGTTTTAATTATTTTTTGGCGCAATGTATTAGCGTACAAATATTTTTTTTGGTGATGATTTAAATTATACCCGATACTTAATGAATAATAATTATTAATAAGCTTTTTTATTTATGGGAAAGATAGAAATACAATTTCATAACTATAACTAGATACTTACCTAATGAATAATAATTATTGACAAGCTTATTTATTTACGGGAAAGATAGAAATATAATTTCATGAATCATGAACCATCTGTGTGAATACAGACTTTGCATAATTTGGGATTGTCCTATATTTTTTTTTTTATTATTTATTTATACTTTTATTGCACAATATACAGAAGTAAATATGTACAATGAGGTGGACTTAATGCTAGAAGCATTTTCTACCAGTCAACCTGCAGGAGGTACCGGGAGCAAATTGTATGGGAGTGCAAAAAAAAAAAAAAAGAACTTTACACGATAAGGGTACGGGATTCTATAAAGGTAAGCGTCCACCTTTCTGCATCATATACATATACGCAACGGACGCATCACATTCAGTATTCTTTGTATAGAAATTCACCCAAGTGCGTCCACTTCATCTGCATTGCTGCCGACGACGTTTCTCCATACATTTATGAAAATCCTTTTCTAACCTTTAGGTTTAATTGTTACCCGGTAAAACTATACGTTTATAAAAAAATATAAATATATCTGTAAAAATAAATATTTACCTACTTACATATTCATATATAATATTTTTTTACGGCAGAAAGTAAATGATTGAAACCAAATATTTACAACATGTTACTTAATTTATTAAGTTAAAATGGTTCTTAGTATTTTTTGATGATTTTTTGTACAGATTTAAAATTATAGTTTAGCAATGGGCCACCAGTCCCCACAAGTACTGTAGCGTGGGTAGCGTACACAAGTTATGAATTATTTAGTAGAGTTTTAGGATGCATTTATGTGACAATAAAAAGAAAATAAAATGCCAAAATTGGTTGCACAATTAAGTACTTCTCTATGATTTTTTTATTGAAACAATTTTTTTTGACTATGAGTAAAAAAAAAACCATGAAGCGACTTATGACTTATCCATGGAGGAATCAAGTCAGTGTAATGGATATTGTTTAAGTAATCTCAATAAATATTCTGTGTGTAGGTAGGTACTTACATTAGTATGCCGGTATGAATAACGCAAACACTAACAGTAAAACTTTTCATTCACAATAACAACACTGAAAAACTAAACTCCGAAATATCGCGATGACATTCTCTCCCGCCCGATGCGTCGAGCGACCTACGCTTTGTACGGTACACTAACAAAAGACATACTTAATTCAACCCACAAATTACCAAGGTAGCTACTAGTTACCGTGTAACACACACACAATTAAACCCGCAAATATTGAAACATCTTTTTTTACAGTCGGCTAAAAACTGAATAGCGGTAGTCAAAGCATTCAAATTATATAAAACTGAAAAAATAGTACGTAATCTTGAATCACAATGTAAACATTATATCCTTTCCTCTCACATCTCATAATAAAGACAAGGATGCAAGCATCAGGTAGTATCTATGTTTAACCTTACAGATAATGATTTCAGGTGCACGTTTCATCTCTGAATGATAATAGATATTTCAGGCTCTATTTGAATAGTTGGTTAATTATTTTCATGCTTATTTCCTATGATAAATTACTGTATCATTTCTTAGAGAAAAGAAAAAATACTTATATTAGTAAGTATACCTACTATCCTTAGAGATGGCGATACCTCATCGATTTTCTATAAATAAGCATACACTTACATTTATTAACATATATTATCAAGTTATTAATTATGTAGCAAATTTTCTACGCAAATACTACGCTTAATTATATTATCATTAGTTGCCGCAGTAACTAAATATTAGCACAGTGAGTGTTTCTATTGTATTACCTTCACATCGGTAGTGGTATATTCCGATTGTCCAAAAATTAAAACACAAATCAACATAGCAACTCGTGACACGAAAATAATGAATGTTTCCATCCACATACCTACTCGTAAGGTTGGCTGAAAGAAACATGTCGATCATGGATGAATGGATCGTTGTCTATGTGACTGGCTTATTCTTTCACCATGGTGGTCATCGCTAGTGCAGCTACCTACAGCTCTAGTGCTTGTCTTCACTTGAAAGATGCAATCCGTACAAAATGTCATGAAGATCGCATTCAGAATAAATTGTTATAAGTACTTACTTAGAACAAAATAGGTCGCACATCACACCCAGCTCTTCAAATTTAAATCGTCACATTTCACATTTTGTACAAGTCTTAGTTTATTGAAGAAAACAGTTTTTTTTAAATGTAGAGTCATTGAACCAGCCAGTCTGGCTGGCGCGGCGCGGTGGTAGGTAAATCTGGATTTCCATTATCATTATCGATTTATCACATTTTAATGTGTTTTGTTTCGACACTTTATACTGAGTGCTAAGTGGTCCCAGCGGTTGTATAACCGTTAACTTGTATAGTGAGAAATCCGAGAGGATAGTGAGGGACATGTTGACTTAGGGCCAATCACGTTATTCGCCTACAATACAATACACGACGACCGAATGGCGTAGTGGTTAGTGACCCTGACTACTGAGCCGAAGGTCCCGGGTTCGATTCCCGGCTGGGGCAGATATTTGATTAAACACAGATATTTATTCTTGGGTCTTGGATGTGCCCGTAAAATGGCAATAGGCCCGCCCCCTATTACATTGGGACTAACATAACACTCTGGCGAAAAGTGGGTGCAGCAATGCACCTCTGCCTACCCCGCAAGGGAGTACATTAGTACAAGGCGTGAGTGTGTGTGTGTTTTTTTTGTGAATACAATACAACACGATTGACAGCGCGGCGATAGTGAGATTTTTGGTGGTCACTTATCAATTATTGCTGGTAATAAAGTCCTAGGTAGGTAGGTACTCAATAATAACGCCTAGGGTTATTTAATGAACCTTGAGGCATAGTTAACTATGTTCAAGCATTGTATTGCTATACTATAACATGTGGTCAAGGGTACGCAAAGCACGCACGCATATTGACAGGTGACATAGAGCTGTCATTTCGCGCATGCGATTGTCGATTGCCCAATAGGTACCTACCCAATGATCTATTCGGATAGGTATAAGCCAGTATAATACTTGAAAATTATACGGGGCTTAAGTATATTTGACCTATTAAGTATATTTTTATAATTAATGAAATAAAATAATAATCTTTGTTATTTGTATGTAGGTACGTACCTACCTACTTGACACGATATGCACTTAACTTTTCATTGTAATTGATGCCACCACTACAGGCTCAACTGACCGGACTGACTAATATTGTAGCGTAAAATGTCAACTTGATAAGAACTGCATTTGCAAATTCTCTACAAGTCCATTACTGAAACATAACATTATCACAAAGATGTGCCCCGTGAAAGAACATAGGTTATTCATATTACTGCGATTAGTTTTATATTAAGACGATGATATTTACTAACTGACAAAGGTATTTCGGCAAGAGTTCTTCCTGTGCTCCTTTCTTTGAGCTTTATAGCCATTACGGGGAATTGTCATATTTTACGCACATGGAAGCAATAGCATTAATTAAAGCACATTCAATACCTACACTACGCTTTAAAAAAATCTGCCGCTAATCGCATCTTATCCCTTGATGACGAACGGCACTGATAAAAGTAACCCTGTATTATTTATCTATAGTATTAAATTACAATGCATTTTCAAGTATTATACAAATGATTTTAAAATGGATTGTCTAAGTATTCGCATTACCATAGCCGGATTCGAACCTGCCGAATGATGAACTCTTATCTACGACATTGATGTAGTGGTTAAACTTGTTCTAGTCAAGTACTGTTTCATAGGCCTGTAATTTGTGTTTCTTAATAATGATAACAGTAAATAGGTAAGTAATTGCTATTGTTACCCTATAGTAATTTAATATTTTTTTTTTTTGTTTTTTTTTTATGCAGCCTGTGTCGTGTCCCACTGCTGGGCAAAGGCCTCCTTATAAACTGACCACCGTTCCCGATCATGTGCTTCCTTCGGCCATTGAGGCAAAAACCTGTCGAGGTCGTCCCGCCATCTCCGCCTGGGTCTTCCGCGTCGCCGACGTCCATCACTGGGCACATGCTGGGCACCCACTCGGTGACAATTCTGGCCCACCGGTCCGGGACCGGACCGGTGGGCCAGAATTAATAAATTTACTTCCCAAAAAAAAATGGTCATGTTTTAGTACTTAGGTACCTTAATTGTAATATGTCATGCTACTACCGTTGTTTTCCTTAGCAAGGCAGAGTTACAGGGGCTATATTATCATAAAATTTATACCACCGAAGGCTCTACAAATATAATCAACTTATACATGATGCTTACGTACTTATACAAGATAAGCTCATTTTTTTATTTATGATTATTGTATTAGGATAGCAAATGTACTTACCTATAAACTAATAAGTAAGTACTTACCTACAAAATTCAACTAGGTAAACAGAAACAGATTAGAATAGCTAGATGTCTATAGGCACTCTAGCCCACCCTTCATCATTATCTTTCATCACTTTTCACCTTACACCTGGCGTGGCGTCCTGTGAAAGTGTGCATTGGTCACGCTGGGTGCATGCAGCAGGAGCCTCCGCGAATACCTACGTCCGGAGCACACCGGGCAGACAGCGACCGACGACGCTATTTTGACAAGGAGATTTTGAAAGAAGAGATTTTTCTGGCTTTCTTACCACTGGCAATTTGGTAGGTACTTTTTCTTCATGAACAATGACAGTTATAAATAAGTTTTACTTAGGTATTATGGGCATACCTTATAAATTTAATTCAATGTATTAGTTAGGTAGTATACTTACCTAAGTATGTGAAATAGATTAACATACTTAAGTAATATTATAATATATCACGATGCCAGAAATATTTCTTAAAACAATGAACTTGACAACTAAGGTAATTTCCAAAATGACTACACTTTATTAATCTTATTGTTGTTTCTACACGTGTTTTCAGCGGCGTCATTATTTGTGAGGAACAAACACAGCAGTCCTTCATTTGTGCGCAGAGTTACACGCAGCGGCGGCGCTGAGGCGGCCTCAGAGGAGAACAGAAGTAGAGCTGTCTTTATCTTCTTAGATTCAATGCAGTGCTGGCGGGTCACTCTATATGGCGAAAAACTAAGTTTCGAAGCGCTGCTGCGCAAGCCACGGCGTTATCTCGTTGTATTAGACGTGCCGATTGCACGCTCGCTAGTTTTTCGTCAGTATAGAGTCACCCTTCCGCTTTGATTCGTCGATCCGTGGTGGGAGGTACTGAAGCAGGCGGTTTTTATGTTTAAGCCACATTTAAATTAGTGAGGAACCACCAAGCTGCATCTAAGATGCAGCACTTCACAGTAAATTAATTGACAATCATCAGCATCAGCCTGTATCAACCACTGCTGGACATGAGCCTCTCCTAAGGAGCCACACAACACTCTGTCCTCGGACTTCCTCGTCCAACTTGTCTAAGGTCGTCGGTCCAGCGGGCCGGAGAGCGACCCACGCTTCCCTCGTTTAGCCCCTAGGTCATCTGTTCTTGGGCATAAACATATGGCTGACCCATTGCCATTTCAGTTTGCAGATTCATCATCGCGACCCATCACGTCCCCACTGCTGGGGCACGGGTCTCCTTCCAATGAAGGAAAGGTTTAGGCCTAGTCCACCACGCTGGCCTAGTGCGGGTTGGTGGACTTATTTTTTATTAGAGTTACTTGTGTCCGTTAACTGAGTTAATGTCGCAACGACGCAGCCAATCCAGTTAACTATGAAGTACTTAGGTACTTAAATACCCGAACACCAAAGTATATGATTACGGTTATTACTTTATGATCAGTAGCTGAAGTAGCGGTTCATCTTCCTGACATCATTCAAGGTGTTATATATCTCTAAGATAAAATTTATCTACGTACTTACCTACCTAATTGTTAACAAACGAATATAAAACGATGTTTGCAATTAGATAGCGTGAGCTCTGTCAATACAGTGTAAATTAGGATGTTTTGCTTTAAACATTGATAGTTATTTATGAGCGGTATGTACGTACTGTTATACGATAGTTCTCGGGAGCCTTTTTAAAAAAAGAAAACTTTATTGACACGGATATTTATTGATTTTAAAAAAGGAAATAATTAAGAATGGTCGCAACCCGCGCGGATGAAGTGTCTAAAAGGACTGACTAAGAGCGGTCATAGCGCAATACATCTGTAAGAGGGGGGCTGCTGATCAAGCGGCCCTGTAAGCCAATTAGCTTACATATCAAAGGTATAACAACCCCCCGCATAAGAATAAACTTCGGGGTTGAAAGTCGAAGTTTATGTTAGGAAATTTTATAAGTCATTACGAAGTCTCGGATGAGGAGCTGGACTGGTTTCAGTTTGAGTACTAAGGGTGGAAACATTAATATTTTCAGGAGAAATTTCAGCGTTAAGGGGATAATTATTCAAATAGCGACTGCGACCAAACTTGAACATAAATACAAAAAAGAATACAATTACAAGTACAAGGGTTATCCAGAACATAATTGAATAGTGGGTCCCGTATTTCACCATATGTTGCCTGTTTATCATTTGGTCCAGGTCTTTTAAAATAGGTTTAACTTGAATTTCTGGGAATTCTTTTATTTTTTCTAAATTATAATTATTTTGAGAATCACGGGGCACACTTGTTTTAAGGAATTTTTCCATATTACAACAACTATCATTAATAATATTAAAATTATTCTCTACACGAGTAATGTTCATGCTGTACACAGGGATTGATGGTATAAGTTGGGTGTTCTTACAAAAACCTACACATTGATTGGGCAAGGTTAGTATGCCAGTACCAAATACATTTAATTCGTACATGTTTTCGTGACATTGTATAGATAGTTTGGAGGGTACTGATTGTGTGAAAATCCATTTACTATTTTTCATTGGTTGCCATATATCTATATATCCATGAATGAACTTGATATTACATTGCTTAGGGACAGTTTTCATAGGTTTCGTCAATATTTCAATTTCACAAATAGGATTAGTGCTAGAATCGTGTATTACAAAAATTTCACAAATATAATTTTGATTTATCATATGTTTGCAATGTTGAAGGTCGTCGAAATTAGAATAACGTGTTTTATCCAGAGTAACAGCTATATACTTATAAGTAGGCACAATCATCACAAAAGAATCAGTGAGATTTAGGTTGTGAGGCAAAGGTAACGGTATGCTGTGGTACAGATTATAAATTTTATTACTAACTAGTGGTATTTTTAATACAAACACAACCTTATTGTCCATATAATAACATAATAGTTTCGAAATGTTTATAAGAGTATTCATATTTTGTAAATACAAATCTATAGGAAGGTGTTTAGAGGTCGGTATATGATGGTGAGTCTTAACCAAATCTTCATACAATTCAGCAGGAGTTATAACAGAAGGGTGCAGAACATTACTACTGATTAATGCTATACTATTAACTACATCTTCAATTTTAAAAGATAGGGTTAATAAACTACTTTCTAATAAGCTAAAAACATCGTTAATGGCTGCTCTATAAAGCAGCTTGTTACTTACGAGAGTTAAATTACTAAGTAAAGTAGACATCTTATCAAGAGATATCTTAAGTTTAGCTTCGTTCACATTAATTACATTAAAAGTGTCTTTATAGTTTTGTAAAACACTGTTTGTTACTAAAATATTATTTTTCATTATTGAAGCTATTTTAGTTTGATCGCCTTGTATGACGTTAATGGCGTCATCGTATCGGGCTGCGTCGTTCTGATCCAAAGTGCCGAACACATGCTTGAACACGGTGCCTATGCCACCGAACCAAGCAGACCGTTTAACAGGGTTTGGCATAAGATGAGCGATTGCCTCGAAGTCTCTAATGGCATCATGAAAACGCACCGTTATTGGTTCTAACATGTTGTGACATTCCGTGTTGTCAAGGACATCACGGCATAAGAAACGGGTAGTTCCAAGAACTTCATTGAGGTTATTTATATGGGGCCTAATATAAGAAACGTCTATGGGTATAACTACGTCTAGGTAGCCGCCTTGAATTTTCATTTGACCCATGTGGTCGAAATATATTCCAGGTTCTCCAGAGACTGGGTGAATGAAATTATCAGTACCATGCACTTGGGTTATCGCCCACCTGAAAGGTTGGAAAAAAAAAACGATTTACGTTACAACAGCTGGTTTTATTTGATCGAAATGATGTGTGACATGTTTCCTATTAATTAGGAGTGTGACGGTATGATTGTTATTTACTTTTATTATACAGAAAGGTCCTTTCCATAAAGGGGACAAGGCTTTCCTAAATCTGAGGTGGTTTTTCAGGTATACATAGTCACCCTTTTTGTATTGTGGAGGTGTTTTTGTATGGGAATCATAATAGGTTTTGGAAGACTGTTTCGACTGGGCGATATTTTCCATGGCCTTTTTCCTTGAATGACGGAATTTATGTTGGAGTTTTTTGATGTAATCTGGATATGTAGTGCCAGAATGAGCATCATATAGGGAATTCGGCAAGAACGGCTTGTGACCGAAAACAAGTTCATATGGCGTGAACTTGGTGGTTGAGTGGACAGTTGTATTATAGGTTAGCATAGCTGTATATACGTAGGTAGGCCAGTTATCTTGGTTGCTATTGACGAAGGATTTTAAATACTCCTTTAGAGTGGAATGGCTGCGCTCTAAGGCGCCCTGAGTCTGTGGATGGTAAGGGGACGACCATAATTGGCGAATTTTGAGAAACTGACACGTGGTTTTGAAGAGATCTGATGTAAAGTTTGTACCTTGGTCGGTTAAGATAGATTTGGGTATTCCGAACAATGAGATAAAATGAATGAGACAGTCACTTGTCTCTTCGGCAGTAGTACTGCGGATTGGATACGCAACGGAGTATTTGGTCAGATCATCTTGTATGGTTAAGATATATTTTAACTTGGCAGTGCCAGAGTCTGGAAGAGGCCCGACTATGTCGAGGGCAACGCGTTGGAAAGCTTCGGATGAGGTGGAAGTGATCTCCATAGGAGCTTTATTTAATTTCCGAAGGGCTTTGTTCTCTTGGCACGATTTGCAGGTTTTAACGTAGGATTCTATATCACTCCGCATTCCCTTCCAGTAGAATTGTTCCTGAATTCGACTGTACATGCGGGACGAGCCTAGATGTCCAGCGATAGGGATATCGTGATGGGTGGATTTCAACAAGTCCTAAAAAATCTTCATTTCCGTGGACTTTTTTATCTTAAGGTTTTTTATATTAGAAAAACGCTTTTATTAAAGTTTTTTTTAATGTTAGTGTTCTTACTAAATGGGTAGCAGATAACTTAAAAACTTAACGAGATACGGATGATTAAAAATTTCGTGCCACGGCGATGAAACAAAGGCCCACGGCAATGAAACAAGCGTCCACGGCAATGAAACAAAGGCCCACGGCAATGAAACAAACTTTCACGGCAATGAAAGAACTGTATACAATGGAAATGAAAGAATCAATCCACTGCAATTTTTAAAAAAGACTGTGAGGGAAACGCAAACTTAGACAGGCATGTATGGCAGAAATATTTAATGATAATGATAATGATAATGATAATTTTATTTCCAAAAAAAGTTGTTACACATTTGTCACTTAAATCTCTAATTAAACCTAAACATAAATTATGATATTAAATCAGTGACAAGTAAATTAGCATCTGCCGCTAAACTAGGCATAACCTGTGTTTCAGCATGCAGCGCCCATTACCCGTTAGAAAAAATTATACATGGAAATAGGTACTTAGTCTAAAATTCATAAATAATAGAGTATGGATAGGTACTTCAGTAAAAAAGTAATCACATTAGGTATGATACAAAAGAAATACAATACAGATTAAGCTATTTTTGTTAGTAACTACATTGAGATTAAAGATATACTTACTAAGATAAACATTGGAGGTACAGTGTATTGAAAATCACAATTTGGAATTGATGATAGTTAGGTACAAGAAAATTAAGTACGGTGCATCTATTACTGCAACACAACCAGAAGATTTGGATAGATATTGAAACGAAAGAAAGAACGACAGTATGTATAAAAAAAATAAGAATATACCTAGTATGGAATTATCTAAGTAGCATTGTGGGGTCCGTATTGCGACGTATAAAACAAAATGTTTCATTTCGCACTAATAACGTTCACAACATATAATAAACCTTACCTATAACATCTATATTTTTATAAGGTATAATACACAATATGTGTACTGTTCATTTTATGTAAAATTCATAAAATATACTATAATATGACATGTATTCTCTGTGCTGAATTACACAACACCGGCAAAACACCTAGCACCAAAATATAAACATAGGTGCGGTTAGGTGCACATGTTGGTCAGCTAAGCGTCTCCCTACATAGCGCCAATAATTATAACGCAGTCAAAACTCCTTGCACCAAAACCTAAACATAGAGCGTCTCCCCATGTAGCCCCGCTTCGCTTTTGCTGAACATGTGCACTTAACCGGTCCTCCTGGCTTTTTTCGTAATCGCACCTATCTTTAGGTTGTGGTGCTAGAGGTTTTGATGGTGTTGTGTAATTTAACACACATTATGTGATATGATAGAATATTTTATGAACTTAATGCTAAATCACAGTATATTTTAATTGGTATAATAATATGAAATGTACATGTTGTCATCATCAGCCTATAATCATCCAATGCTGGACATATAGGCCTCTCCCAAGGAGCGCCACAACACTCGGTCCTCGGTCTTCCGAATCCAGCCACTACCGGCTACCTGCCTATACTTGCATATTTTGACAGCTATGTTGGTAACCTTAGTCCTCTGACGTATAACTTCTTTTCTGATACCATCCATTAGAGAAACCCCAAGCATAGCTCTCTCCATAGCACGCTGAGTGACTTTAAATCGGTGGACCAGTCCCACCATCAGTGTCCAGGTCTCTGCACCGGGTTCCTCTCATCTTGCCTAATCTTTATTATCCTAAACTCATTTCGCATAACTCGTAAGGTCTAAACTTTTTTAGTAGAATCATCACTTTGCCAAGACTTATGTGGCATAAGACTCGTTTCGTCTAAAACTCTTTTGGCACAAACTTGAAACATCTAAGTCTCGTTTGCTCAAATTGTTCGTATTGGTATAATCTTGTTTCTCCTAATATTATCTTAATAAATACTAAATTCAGTATGTTTTAAATGTACAAATTGTGGTATTTTTCTCCTACATCGCGAAAATCACGATATTGAATTATCAAAATATCGAAAGTGAATGACCATTATAATTATTACAATCGCCATTAAACCCCATGGGATCGAAACCTAAAGGTAGGTGCGACGACGAGCAAAGCTAGGAGGAGCATGTTAGGTGCACATGTTCGTCGAAAGCAAAGCGGAGCGCAGCGAAGAGGAGCGCAGCGTTACCCATATAGCGAAAAATTTAATACACCAGTTTGCGCTATATAGGGAGACGCTTTGTCAAAGTTAAGGCCAAATGAATATTAGTAGTTTTTATAAGCTATGCCATAGCATTGTTAGGCTATTTGAGATTTGACCATACCGTTATTAGGCTAAATAAGATTATGCGAAATAACTTTTTACTAAACGAGATTTATGCCATACAATTTTCGGCGAAACGAGACTTTGACCAAACGTTATTATGCAATACGAGATTAGGCAAATAAATCTTAGGCCAAAAAAGGTAGGACCCTCTGCACCATATGTCATAACTGGCAGGGCGCAATGGTTGAAGACTGTTGGATGCGCCTTTCAGCCTCCTTGTCGAAGTTGCTTCTGCCTAGTCGAATAGTCTGCCTCAGGTAGTCATATTATTGCACAACTTCGATAGTTGTCTCACGAAAGATCACCGGCTCCGGTTTTATGTGAACATTCTACATGACTTTTGTCTTGCCCAAGTTCATACGGAGGCCTACACGTTGCAAGCAGCATTAAGGCCACTTAGCATCCAGATGAGTTCCTGCAGAGATGTATGTTCTATTCTACTATCCGTGGGAGGTGTAAATTACCTGCACCTGGCTCTCTCGAATGGGACCTTTGTGCAATGTGCATATCCCCAAGGTCTAAGCTGCTGCCTTTCTAAGCTTGGACCATTTCCCACCACGCTGGTCCACAGCGAGTTGGTGGGTTCACATATTATCTAGATAAATATATGCAGGGTTCTTCACGATGTTTTCCTTCACCGTAAGAGCGATGGTATACATTGTATTTAAATTCAAAGGAACACATTGGTACATGTCAGCGCCGGAATTCGCACCCGCATTATTGGAGTGGGAAGCGGGCGCTTACCCGACTGAGCTACCACCGGTCTTATTTATACATAACGTTCATTATAATTATGTTGTGATTGTTATTATTAATGTAATATAATATATTTCGTTTTTATACATCGCGATACGCACCCGTTTTAACGCACTGCAAAAAGAGGTAATTTGACTAGTTCTGTAGGTAATGTCAGTGATCGGTATTACCTGTATTACAGGTAAAAGATATGTTACTTTGCCTTATCATACATACCACGGCGATGAAAACATAAGTCACGGAAATGAATAACCTGGCCACGGAAATGAATAACATAAACACGGCAATGAATACAAATTATTTTACAAGACATGGCAATGAAATTTTTTTCATTGCCGTGGTTTTTTTTTCATTGCCATAGCAAATTTTGGCCACGGAAGCCACGGAAATGAAAGCATGGCGATGAAAATCAAGGCATTAAATATAAATAACTAAAAAAGTATTAACTATTCGAAGAAATAAACACTTTATAAGGTAAATATTTTCAAAAATCTTTCATTTGAATGCTTACTCTAGAAGACAAACTAAATTTTATAGAAGTTATATCTATCCACGGCAATGAAAGAAAAAATGTCCAGTCCCCAAAATTTTTACTGATTTTCACTATAGCGCAAAAACGCGGGCACCGATGTACCTCCTTCCACGTCGAGCAGTTAGGCGACACTTGTAAGAAACGATTAGCGCACTGAGGGGGGCACCCAAGTTCATAGGTAAAACAATAGCCTTGATCATGTTTAGGACACGGCGATGAACAGAAGTTCTGGGACACATGAATTTTCACTTACCGTTCGTTATATTCTTTATATATTTCAATAAATGTATTCCGTGACAATACTTTAACTATTAATGTATCAAATGAAACTAAGTTTAACTATCAATACTCAATATTTTTTCATCAATGAAGAATAATACAAAACGTGGTAACGTGGGGACAGACACGGCAATGAAAGATTCGGGGGTTTAATATTTTTTTTTTAAATATCCATTAATCCTATTAATAAAATATTTAGTGCTACACATAGATAACTATTTCACTTGACCGGAAAAAAATATTAGAAAATTATAACTTGGTTTTTTAGTACCGATTTCATTGATGCCACGCAATTTTTGGCCGCGGGAAATTCACCCTGATTCTCTTTGAGGATTTTAGCTCTTTCGCTTAGTGACGGATATATAATTTGATTGAAATAAACGTGGACAACGATTTCTGTGTTGTGAAAAAGGTAAGTAAGGATATTGTATATTTTTGTAAAAGAATGTTTTTCGAAAGGGTTTTTGAAATCAGAAATGGAAATATCTGTTGGTTTTTCACTTTCTCTGAGGATATCGTCTCTTGTATTTTTTATTGTTTTGTATATATCCGGATAAGAGGATTCGTCAAAATGGTTGACTTTAGTGAACATTAAGTAGATTATTTTGTTCTTGTACTCGAGTTTTTTGAAAGAATGGAGTTCTCTTTCTGAGTTAATGATTTCATTTTTATTTTCTGAATCTAGGACGATTTCTGTGATATAGGGATTGGATTCGTCAAGGTCGAGTGAAGTAGGAATCAGAATTATCTTATAAGGTGACTTCAAAAGAGTCTCTTTGTGTTCTTTTTGGACAGTGTTGGAATTGGTCTTTGGATCGGAAGTAAATCTCAGGAAGTCAGAATAGTCATCGTTATTAATGGGATTGTTTTCCGTATTCGAAGGTGTCGACTCTACAGGGGCCAGTTCGATGAGTTCGGCTCCAGAAGATGGGAGGAAATCATTTGACACTGTGGGATCTACGGTCACAGGCGATGGAAGATATGGAAGGATATTTTCAAGATCTATATTTAGGTCTGGGTTTACTGGACTGACATCTAGATCGAAAAGTTGAATAAGGTCTTCGTCGGGAATAGGAGGGTCAATAGGATTTGGAGTCGGTGTTGGATCTGAGCTGCCACGGATAAGGGGTTTGCCTCCTATGAGATTGTCTTGTACAGGATTTACAGGGTAACGAGATAGTGCGTCTGCATTGCAGTTGACTTTGCCCTTTTTGTACAGGATTTCATAATCATATTCTTCCAATTTCAGGCGCCAGCGCACCAGTCTCGAACCAGGATCTTTACAGTTGAAAAGCCACTGTAAGGGTCGATGATCAGTGACGATCGTGAAGCGGTGCCCGTATAGATAGGGTCGGAATGTTTTGGTGCCAAAGATGATGGCTAGGCATTCTTTCTCGGTGACACTGTAGTTGGATTCGGCTTTATTTAATGTGCGTGACGCATAGGCTATCGGGAGGTCTTTCCCTATAGGACCCTGAGAAAGGATGGCGGAAACCGCGACGTTGGAAGCGTCACATGTCAGCACAAAAGGTTTAGAAAAATCAGGATAGGCCAGGATAGGGGCCGTTGTAAGTTTTTCTTTGAGAGTGTCGAATGCTAATTGCTGTTCGTTTTTCCACTCGAATGGGATTTCTTTTTTAAGGAGCGATGTTAGTGGCTTTGCCGTTTTGGAAAAATCAGGGATAAATCGTCTGTAATAGGATACTAGCCCAAGAAAGGATTTGATATCTTTAGGGCTTTCAGGAATCGGGAACTCAGCAACAGCCTTTATCTTGTCGGGATTAGGTTTTACACCTTCGTCGCTGATGACATGACCAAGGTATGCGACTTCTTTGCGTAAAAATTCGCACTTATCTGGTTGCAGTTTCAGGTTAAACTGACGGATTCTCTCAAAGACAGCGGATAAGTTATCAATGTGAGTTTGAAGATCATGCGAGTATATGACTATATCATCAAGATAAACAAAACATCTAGTACCTTGAAGACCGGAAAGACAAGTGTTCATCAGCTTCTGGAAAGTGGAGGGTGCATTTTTAAGCCCAAATGGCATCCTATTAAATTGAAAATGTCCTTGGGGGACGGAAAATGCAGTTTTCTTTCCGTCGGATACTTTAATTTGATGAAAACCGGAAGCAAGATCCAATGTGGAGAAATATTTACTTTGGCCTAATTGGTCTAGGATTTCGGAAATTTGTGGGATAGGATAAACTTCTCCAATCGTGACATCATTCAGTTTACGGTAATCGATCACGACTCTCCATTTTTTCTGACCAGATGCATCTATTTTTTTTGGTACAACCCATATGGGTGCAGACCAAGGGGAGACTGAAGGGCTGACTATTTCCTGTTCCAACATTTTATTAATTTGGTTTTCCACTTCTCTCTTATGACATTCTGGAAATCTATATGTCTTGGTGTGAACAGGGTTAGAGGTGGTAGTTTCAATGGAATGCTCTATAGCAGAAGTACATGTCAGTTTGTCTTCTGGCAGGTGGAAAATGTCGGAATATTGTGCGCACACGTCAAGTAGCAAATTGGATTCTTCATCATTTAAGTGATCTGTGCGAAGTTGATCAAGTACTTTTTTAGTACGGGGTCCTACACTTGGGGCGGACGTCGTACAAAAGGATAACATGGGAAATGGTTCAAGAGGTTCAAGGGATAGCTTGAGGTCGGAGTGGATTTCAACTGGTTCCTCGGAAGTATTTATCACCGTAATGTTAACTCGGTTGTTTTCTTTCACTCTGACTATGCAATTTGCCACGAGTAAAGAGTCGGAAATATGTTGATCGACAATTATACCCTCTTTTAATTCAGGGTTGGAAATAGTACATTCAATGACTGTCTCTGTCCTTGGTTGGATGGAATAAATCGGATTTGTGAAAATTAACTTGACTGTATGTTTATCTAGTTTAAGCTTTTCCGATGCATAATCAAGGTAACAGCCCTTTTCTTTCAATAGATCTGTTCCTATGATGCCATCGTGCTCGAGATTAATGTTCTCTACCACGTGAAATTTATATGAAACTGAGTTATGTTTTGGAAATAAATGGACATTGACACTTCCCAGAGTGTGAGTGAGCTCATCACCAGCATCAATACCTTTGAGTTGGATAATTTCTTTTTCAAGTTTAGTTACTGTTGGTATGGACGATTTCTTGACAAGACAAACAGAGGAGCCACTGTCAACAAGAAAGGACAACGGGGTTTTGGATACAGATGTCTCGACTAGGATATGAGGTAAGCATATTTTCTTTACGTTGGAATTTATTTCATACACTTTACTGTTTTTCTTTTCCAGGTTTGGGTCGGAAACTACGGATTTCGCGCAACTAGGACCAAGGATACTGCTGGTCGTTATACTGCTGGATTTATTGGATACTACGGGTTTCGCGCAACTAGGACCAAGGATACTGCTGGTCGTTATATTGCTGGATTTATTAACACTAGGGCCACGGACATTGCTGGCTACTAGATCATTATCTTTTTTACGACTGGGGTCAAGGATATTGCTGACCACCTGGCTATACGTTTTAGTTTCTGGGATTTTAATAGCCGGATGTGGGCTCTTGGATATTTTATTGGTGCTCGATATAGGAGTACACGAGCTCGAGTCGCACCTTCTCGAGTCGGTGTTTAGTTTAAAATTTCCGGTTCGCTTTCTACTTCTCCTTCTACTTCCTGTTCTTCGAACTCGGACACTGTATGGATTGGACGTTGTGATTGTTGTTGTTGGAAAGGACGTTTGTAACGGTTGTTGTAGAAGGCCCTTTTCTGACAATTTTCGATAACATGACCTTCCTCTTTGCAATACCTACAAGCTAGTGTTGGCTTGGGGTTTTGTTGTAAATTTTGAACAGGACCTGGCCTTTGGTTCTGCTTAAATGGGGGCCTCTGCTGGAAGTTAGACATTTGTTGTTTGTTTTGTTGACCATAGGATGGGACACTAGCACGATTTGATGCCGGACGGGGATTTTTCTTTACCATAAACTGGAAAATTTTCTCTTCCGAGGCTGCCAAAATAATAGCCTCGTTGAGAGTTTTTGGGTTACGAACCCGGACACTGTTTGATAATCTAGGATGAAGCCCTAGTAGGAAGGTGTTTAAGGCTATTTCATGCATCGCGGCTGTACGGCCGGAAAGTTCTCCTTTCTTTGGACAGGATATGGTGACCTCAGTCAGGAGTTGTGCAAGACATGTTTCTAATCGAAGCGCAAATTGAGTCGCAGTTTCATTTGATTCCTGATGGCACTCCTGTAAGTCCATCAGCAAGTGGGAGTATGTTTTCTTCTCCCCGAATTGGATAACAAGAAAATCTTTTAATTGATTCCAATTGTCGAATTCTTTGATTGAACAGGCAGTTTCCGCTTTGCCTTGCAGTTGGCTAACTATGTACTGGAAAAGGATTTGCTTTTGGAAGTTGGATGCAATAGCCATTGCATTATTGCAGTTATTAATAAAGGGTTGCAACGTTTCCCTAGATCCGTCGAAAGGTTTGACAAATCTCAACAGGACATTTAAATCTATCTCTCGTACATCGAGAGTCTCCTGAGAATTCGAGTAGTCGCTGCTTGTACCGGCTTTAGCGGGAATTTTGTTATCAGTAGACATTATAAATTAATTGTTTAGACTGGAAATATGAGTGGGCGACGGGCAGAGGTATGACTGCGGTCCGATACGACGACGGATTATGAACGAGATTAAATATTAAATCAGACTGGATGTTAGGAATTTTCGGAAATGCTTAATTACACGTGTTGACAGTATGATAGTTTGAATCGACGGATGCACTGACACACGGATGCAGGTTGCACTGAAGTTAAATGTAAGTTGGAAACGACTCACAGTAATATGTAGATGTAGGACATGTCCACGGAATACTGGGTACCACAGGATGAAGTTTAGCTCGTTCAGGGTTCCGAACACTGGATAATGGGACGGGATACCGAGACTGCATAAGCTGCAACTGTATGTATACGGCCTTCCTCAGGCCAACTGGGTACTGGATATTGGATACTGGATACTGGATACTGGATACTGGATACTATGCACAATTTGATTTGGCACACTTCACTTTTCACAGGATTGAATATTAGAGTCCTCGGACGCGTACTTGGGTTTGTGGGATATCTGGGATTTCGTATCCCACCGCTGCCACCAAAATGTTATACGATAGTTCTCGGGAGCCTTTTTAAAAAAAGAAAACTTTATTGACACGGATATTTATTGATTTTAAAAAAGGAAATAATTAAGAATGGTCGCAACCCGCGCGGATGAAGTGTCTAAAAGGACTGACTAAGAGCGGTCATAGCGCAATACATCTGTAAGAGGGGGGCTGCTGATCAAGCGGCCCTGTAAGCCAATTAGCTTACATATCAAAGGTATAACAGTACCATCGGGGAAATCCATTTTGGCCGGTTTCAATGCACCAAAATCTGGTAGGTAGGGTAGGTTCCAGGCTATGTCCAGATATTAGACTATCAGATTTTAACCACATATTGTAACTTGTTTTGTGTTAAATTAGTATGAGGGTTATATGGTAACGTTGTATAGATCTACAAAGGATCTTAAAAAAATACCAACACAATTTTTAATTAAAAATTTAATGATAAACTAATGATATTTGGAATTACACTCACAATGAAGAGGCTTCGCCGCCATGCCACTGCGACTCACAGACACGGTACGTTCGAAACACAGCTCAACACATTCAAATAATTCGATTTGAATAATATAATCGAATAAAATTTATATTTAATATTGTAGCCATTGTAGGTATTCAGGCAGAATTACTAGCGGTGTAGAATTTCTATACAATATGCTGAGTCAGGGCTGTTCTGCTGTAGGTATACGCCACAAACTGTTTCACTGTATCTAAGGCAATAGATACTATTATATTGTTATTGTACATATCTAACTATGTTATTTTGAAGTAAGAGCATTAAAATTTCAAGTTTGTACGTATTAAGTACTTACAGTAATAGTCAATTCGTAGGTCGACCTATAAAATATTTAATTAAATTAGGTAAAGTAACAGTTAAGTACCTATGTTAATATGTTTCGAACGTATCCTACCTATGAGTGCGTTGCGGATGGTATGATCGATATAAAAGAACACAGCCGTTTTAAAAATATCAAAAGCAACTCTACAATAAAACAAAAATCACATGATCAACTTCGCTCTCTCGACATCTATACTTACATAATATAGGGACCGATAATGGTACATAAAATGAAAACTGTTTTATATTAACATATATAAATACTTAAACGATACCATTATTGTATGTAGGTACAATACATTAGGAAATAATACTAGCATTTAAGTAATTTCAGTTGGTAGGTCATAATTAGATTCTTGTTTCTGATAATGATAAGAAAACAACATGTAAAAAAAATGTGATAAGGTGTTAATTAAAAACCATAATCTAACAAATAAGTATAGGTAGAAGCAATCAAGCATAATATATAATACTAGCTGTTCCCGCGCGCTTCGCTTCGCCTTAAAAAGGTTTTCCCGTGGGAATTCCGGGATAAAAAGTAGCCTATGTTCTTTCCCAGGGTCTAGACCGTATGTATACCAAATTTCATTCAAATCCGTTCAGTAGTTTTGGGGTGAAAGAGTAACAGACAGACAGACAGACAGACACAGTTACTTTCGCATTTATAATATTAGTTAGGATTAGGATTTGAGATTCTGAAGAATAAAACATGGTCACAAAATATCTAACCCACTACAAGTTGTTGTAAACATTCGAAAATTTGTGCCTACCTATAGGAGCAATACAGAGTGCGATTTTGCTAAGACTTTTTAGTATTATCAGTTATTTACTTACATTTAAAAAAATCAAATACCGCCTTGTCACAGCTTTTTAACGGATTTGTCCTTTAATAAATATAATTAAATAGGGTCTCTAACAATTAGTTAGAATCCACTCCCGTTTTCAGGACTTTATAGTTTTACTGTACCTATAGTGAGAAATATAGATTTCGTGTTTCTAAGATCATTTTAAAGTTTGCCGACAACGATGTTTGAAAACTGTAAAACTAACAAAAAAGTATCGTAGGCGGACAACACGGAGACTCAATGAAGGACATAATTACTTACTGTAAACTACAGCTTTAAGTATATCACTATAAGCGTCCACCTGTTGGCATCGTATGCAACGGACGCATCGCATAAAGTATTCTTTGTATAGAAATGCGCACAAGTGCGTCCACTTCACGACACGCGCGTTTATTTATACGTTTCTTTCCGTTTGGTGCGATACCGACAAGTGGTCGCGTTCCTTAAAAACTCGCACTTCGCGCCAACTAACACGTGCGTGGGTCAGATTAGTTTGTGTCAGTGTACTAAAGTGATTCAGTAAATACAAAAATACAAAATTGAAAGCAGCTGAAAAATCACATTTTGTACCGCCAAATTTATACTATCCCTGAAATCAGACCTAACTTAGCCATGCTTAATGTAAAACTTACGATGTATGTCATGTATGTATGTAATAAACCCAACACTGGGTTTATTATAATTTAACGAGCAAAGTAAAATTAAGATGTACCTAATTGGGATAATTTAATAAATAACACATTATAGAATCAGATGCGAAGTGTAAGTCTTGATTTGAACTATGCATTTAAAACTTAAACTTCGGCGAACATAAGGCACAAAACAAGTAAAGCTTGTTAATTTTAAATCTTACTCATACTGATTTCGTTATATTATTTCTGCTAAGTTAAGGTACGGTCAGCTGCATAAGTAGCTATACACTTTTGTACCTTGTCAAAGTGACTACATAACAAACCGTCAATGTTTAAATAGGCAGTTTGTGAGTTTGAGTACAAGGTACAAAAGTGTACAGCTACTTATGCAGCTGACTGTATATTTTTCACGATTGAATTTGATTACCTATTACTTACTATTATACATATTGCAACTTCAGAAATTAAAGCTCAATGTTAAAAATACAGATTATAACTACGAGTACTGAAGTATTTATTAGCATTATGAATATCTGGTTCGCTCAATAGTGAAGTAAAGAAAGACTCATGCTTGCCGCCTTGTCTGTTGAACTATAGCGGCGATATTAGGTATTATTTATATGTCTTTTATTTTTACACGATACAAATAGTTAAGTTATTATTGTTCTGAAAATGTTTATTATGTACCTACCCTACAGTGATATAAAAGTATTTTAGAACTTTTGGAGAGTTTTAACAACGTCGAATATTTAACAATTATACCTTTTAATAGCGCGGACTGTCGTCGAAATATACGGAATAATTTAGTAAATTTTGCACTCTTATTGGATTTAATGATAAGTTTTTGGTCTCAAGAAACTCTATTTATAGTACAAAGAGCTAATTATGTAATCTACTAACTTTGAAACAACATAGTCATGTTGCGTAAATAAACATTGCATAAATACGATAATATAAAATATAACAACTCTATTTTCTTCGGAGCCTCGCTGATTTATAAAAAATGCTACTTAAAATGTAAGTAATATACTTAGGTACAAATTCACGTAACTTAAGAAAGGCAATGATCCTAAAATACTCTATACAACAACGATAGACTAGTTTTTCTCTGACTGCAAATTGTTACAAGTAACATACAATTATATACAGAATTGTAAAAACGGAGAGCTTACAGCCAGCTTATGCTGCACCCACACTGAAACGAGCCAAATTATCTCATGCTATTTTGACGCAAGCTGCGCTTCGCTTATAAAGCTAATCTCGTGGGAATACCGGGATCAAAGTATGTATCTTATGTGTTCGGATGTATGTAGTAGATAAGGTTAAGTATGTAGATAAGGATTTAACTCAATCGTTTAAAAAAATGCAGGGTAAATAATATTACAAACTACCTATCACATTTATAAAGCAAAGAGGTTTATCAGTAGAAAAAACTTTCGGTCAAGTAACTTTAGACTAATAAACCTACTATACATAGAAAACCAGTTTATAAAGCTAAATCACAGAAGGCATCGCTACATTTTTAATTTAAGTAAGTAAGTAATTCAAATAATGGCAATTTTATTTGGTGTTATCTAATAATGCTTTGGTACTTTTAAGTAGAGTTATTCTCAGAACCTGAATTTCTAAATTATCATATCAAGTACCTACATTAAATCTAATCGATCTGGCAGTTTAAGTAAATCACAATAATTATTATACTAAAAATAGTATGGCCCAGACCAATGTTTCTATTCGAAACTGGCTCGTCTCAGTGTGGGTGCAGCGAATCACAATGTGCACTTAACATTACATTACTGCCATCGTACCGCCATCTTTATAACTTACAACCATTATATTTATTCGTATAGTCTGACACCTATATGGTACGGCTCTGCCTATAGTGTGGGCTTGATAGGAGATATATCCTTACTTACCGATCTATGGCTGGTACAAATAGGACATACCTAATTAACTTCGCCTGTCATCAATAGATGGCGGTACGTCGGCGCGTGTTATCTACAAGCTCCGCTAGAGGCGCCACTAGCAGTCCTGGTCCTGCTCCGTGCTCTCCGTCTGCGCGAACTTCAGGAACACCTGCTCCAGCGTCGTCTGGCTGAAGCTGTACTCGACTATGTTCAGCTTTTCTTTAGCTGAAAAGATTTTTTTTTCGTAATTAATAACACAGACTGAATTTATCATTGATGAATAGTATTGTATAGGTATTTCTAGTCAAGAGGAAAGGAATAACGTGCATTTCATAGATATTGAAAAAAATAAAGTGTCCCATGTTGGGCGCCAATTTTAGTACCGAAGCCCTAGATGGGCGCCAAATTAATCAGAAAAGCCCTCGTTGGGCGCCAATACCAACAGTCTAGCCCAAGTTGGGCGCCAAATTTTAAGATTCAATAATATTGCAATGTTCAGAACATTACAATAACACAATAATCTATAGACTAGTAGTTCCTCTCCTCACCCTCTTCGATCCTCTGGAAGCAGTTGGCGAGGCTGGACACGGAGCGCTGCGGCACGGAGAACACGAGGCGGTCCGCGAAGTTCTCCTCGAGCACGGCGGCCGGGAACATCTGCGACACCAGCGCGATGGCCGCCTCCGCGCTCGCGCCTCCGGATGACTCCGTTCTGGGGACGATGAGGGTGGTGATTAGTATGGGCATGTAACGAATCCGCTAAGTATAGCATAATAAGCCTAATAGAACGGTTGTGGATTCGGATGTGGCTGAAATGGTTTTTCAACATTCGATACCCAATAATTAACTGCTAGCCTACAAAATTTGTAAGTAACTTATAATAATCTGTGGATAAAACTTTCGTTGCGCGAAAAGGAGCTAACTGTTAATGGGTGTGTAACAGTATCGACTGTGGACGAACCGTTTCAGACTCATTAATCAGATTAGGCTTGTTATTAGACAGGTGTAGTAGTGTTAGGATAAGAAGGCTGAGAATAGAGCGTTGTTGTGCAAAAAGGGATAAGGGTAGATAGGGCTATGGCTGTGGATGGTTGTTGCCTGATGACAGGGTAGATTAGAGAAGGCCAGAAGACAAAAGCTACATTTGAATACGTCAGAAGGCTCCACACTATATTGATGAATCTTATGACTGGTGTGACATACCTGTGATGTGTGAGCCTGGCGGCGGGCGGCGTGCCGGCGACGAGCGGCGTGTGTATGCTGATGTCCACCGCCTCCACTTCCGGCTCCGCCTCGCCCTCCGCCTCCGCCGACGCCGCTCCGCCGGATCCACCTGGTAATGTAGAAATTAAGATGGTAGGTACTTTGCGATGTAACCAAACTCAGAAACAACAATTTTAATAAACACACACACACACAATTTAACAGATCTGGTATGATTTGGAATTGTTTCACTCTACGTAAAAGTTGTATATTTTTGTTTAGCTACCTTCATCAGCTTCTCCCAGAGATGGTGAGTTTTCTCCGGACCGAATAGGCGATGGCGACAGCGACATATCCGACTCCAACTGAAAAATATGATTAAATTTCATGAATACTTTAGAACAATAATTAGTGCAATATTTGTCCTACTTTGCTCTATTATATTTATGATAAAACCTATAGGAGCTAACCCTAAACCCTACGCTTTCCACTACGTTCTAACTATGGGTCAGAATCTCACCGGCTTCTGATACGGCTGTCCGATCTTCATCTCCAATGTGTAGCCCGCGCCGTACAGGTTCTTCAAATGTTGCGTCGACCCTATACACCTGCAAACACAGACGAAACTTACTTATATGTCCATGCAGATTAAACCCGTTTTCAACAACAGAAAATTGGCCTATAATTAAGTATGTGGAGCGGCAAAAGTCGTTGTATCGGTAAAGAGTCATATATGTATATGAAACAAACGACTCTTATCTGGCCTTGACAAGGAACAAAAAGGGTACTTGTAGGAATGATAAGAGATGTTGTAAATTTACCTTAGTCCTCCCTTCACCATGATCCCGACCCGGGAGCACAGCGCGTCCGCCTCCTCCATGGAATGTGTTGTTAGTATAGCACCTTTTTTGCCCTGGAAAAACAAAAGAAAGAGTGGTTATTGAATATCATAATGTCAATTGATTGCTTACTAAACTTTCACGTCATTATTGGCCAAAAAATCTGATAACTAGATTATTGTTGCAGCAATTATGTACCCTTTTCTATCGCATCGCATCGTCATTGATGTCGCCACAACAATATCCCAAAAAATAAGGCTTCCATAGATCAGTATTTAACTATTATTAGCTGGTAGTACCAATACGCACCTGGAAGCTAGCCAAAATAGTATCCCACAGGAACCGCTTCGACCGTGGATCCATGCCGGTGGAGGGCTCGTCCAGCAGCACGACCCTCGGGTTGCCCACCATGGCCAGCGCGAACGACAGCTTGCGCCGCGTGCCGCCTGAACACTCCTCCGCGTTCTTGTTGGCATGCTCCATGATTTGAAGGCCGTTGAGGTACGCTTCTACTATCCTGGGGAGGGGAAGGGTGTGTTGTTATTGAAGGTTTGGAGGAAGTATTTCTTCTGCAGGGCAGGAAGAAAACCTTCTGAAACGATTAACTTGTGGATTTCTGTCTGGTTAGTATAATAGTGTCTCGTTCTCCTATCTGCTGTTAGTGTTTGAAACCAGTCGTAGCACTCAGATTGCTCTAGTTCAAGTACCTATCTCCTGTGGATCAGTCATCAGCGGTAAATTGATGGTGACTCTTGCAGTTCAGTTCAAGTTCAAAATTAATTGGAATGAATAGGAATTATGAGTGAGCTGGTGACTAATATAAAGGGTATAATTTTGACGCTCGATATGTGGGCAGTATCGCAGCAGACTCTCGACAGTGACACGTGGGTGACTCACCTGGGCGCGTCGCTCTTGCTGACGCCGCGGATGGCCGCGTAGCACTCGAGGTGCTCCCGAATAGTCACGTTCTTCCACAGCGCGTCGTGCTGCGGGCAGTAGCCCAGCAGCTCGAAAGCGGATGACTGCGCGCCGCTCACGCTCTCACCGCCTAGTATCACCTGGGCAGGGGAATTATACAGGTATTGAGAGAGATTTTTATTGCAAATACTACAATTTCTCCTGAACTACGTCATCGAGTCGAGTTAAGGGAAAGGAAAGACTGCATTAAGCCGTTACCATCGCCTCCCTTGACATTACATCCTTTATCAGCAGCTATTTATAGATCAGAGACGATCAGATGAGTACTACGGTTCATTCATATTCCATCAATGCTAAAGCATACCTCTCCTCTCGTAGGCTGCTCCTCAGCCGTGATAATCTTCATGGTAGTCGTCTTGCCAGCGCCATTGTGCCCCAGCAGTCCGAACACCTCCCCCCCCTCCACGGCGAGGCTGAGTCTAGCCAGGCCCGCGCGGCGCCCCGGGGCCGCGTCCGCGCCGCCGCAGCACCCGCCCTCCGTGCCGCGGACCTTATACTCCTTGCGGAGATTCTGGGGAGAGGGAATGGAATGAGTACCTAAAGTAATGTTGGTCGTTAAGCTGCAGTAGCAGTTTAATACGGGTGTCTTAAAAGCGAGGTGATTTATGCTGATAGAATGATCTGGATATTCTGGATAATCATCCAGTGCAGGTTGCTGGAATATTGCTGGACTTTACATTATTTTTCCTATGCCAAGGTCAGACGAGTTTCCGAGCGGGGACCTCAAACACGCAAAAGCGAGGTTCACCTTTCAATTCGCTCGCTATAGATACGAACGTCCATAGGTTGTGGTTGGATGCGGTAAGCATATATCAGTGTTTCTGCACTCCTCGGAAGTGACCCTAAGAAAAAGATGATGATGACAACAATAATTAATTACGATCGCAATGTGGTATAAGCCATTGTCATAGTTCACCGTAACACTGATCTCATTCCTGACAGGCATTCCCCATAGTTCCCACTCACATGCAGCAGCAGCACGGGGCTCGGCTGCGCCCGGCTGCTCCGGCTGGCGAGCACGCGGCGCCGCTCCTTCCGCACGTCCTCGTCCTCGCCCTCGCCCGCCGCCTCCGCTTCCACGTCCTCCGCGTCGCTGGCGGATGTTGTCGCTTTCTTTTTCTGTTGGTTTGTGGTTGTGGTTGAAATATTGTGTACAAGATATCGGGAACAAGTATACAGAGGAGTGTAGCATAAATATTGAAAACGAATTTAGCTATTCAGAATCTTAGAGGACGGTCCAGAAACCGAAATACTTTTGGTAAAAATCCAGCTATTGTACCTACCTACCACCATTTTCAATCTTACTTTTATTAGTTAGTATGCATGTATAGATTTTTGACCGATAATATTGCTAAGTAACAGGTGGTTATTTAAATTTCCGAAACATTCAGAACAATAGTTGATTAGAATTCCCTGAGCCTGAAACACCCCAATTCGGCAAAGTATACCTACTTTAACAACATTCTGTATAAGTTTCACGTGTATATGCAAAAGCTGCAAACTCACCGCACACAGTCTACCAGTAGACTTATGCCTGTCAGCGAGCCGCAGCGCCGCCACGCCCAGTGGTATGTGCAGCAGCATGGCCGCCACCAGCGCGCACACCTCGCCCGTGAGGTACGCGCTGAGGGCGGGAGTCGTGCAGACCCCGCGGAGGTTGCACGTCATGTACACTCTGTAGGGTAGTTAGATTTTTTTTTAGAAAAAACTGGGATGTTTTCAATGAGGACTTCGCCCAACAGTTGGTGAATGAGGGCTGATCTAGGTTGGTCTTACTAGGAGGTCTTGCCAGTGAGTTGGAGGCAGATTTGATAAAATTCAAACATTTATTTGATTTAAGGGCCTTTGTATAAAACAGGATGAAAAATAGCCAATAAGAATAGGGAAAGACGTGAATATTTAGTGAATACTGAACTTACCTATCAACATAGTAGATTATAGCGTACGGTATGTACATCACATTTAAGAAACTGAACACTAGATGAAGATAGAAGGCTATATCGCTACCTGAAACAATCACATACAAATAATATTAGGATACCTAATAAATAAAGTGATAATACATACAGAGATACTAGAACAACTAGAAGTGGTTGGTTATCAACATCAAATACATAGACGAATTAAATAATTTAACATTACATACCCCATTTAAAAGTATCAAGAACAGCGACCAATATGAACGGTATAACTCCGACCCACGTGGTGATGTTCGGCATGATGCTCTGCGCGGAGTCCATCTTGTCGAAAATGTACGAGAGACACGTGTTGAACAAGATGGCGGACGGGCTGTAGAGAAGTAGTAGAATCGAGAGCATCGTGAGCGCTGAGCCGTTCGTGAGACTGGGGATGTCGTTGAGGTTTACCTGAGGAATTGAATCAGGAAGTTTTTAGAAGTTCTGGAGACTTTTACATGTGAACTACTCTGACAAGAGGTGCTATAAGATGCTGAATAATATGATAGTACTTATAGGAGATAAGGGAACTTACCAATACTAAAACGCCGATGCTAGTGATGATCATAATAACTATTAAAATAGTGAAGTAAGTTAAGAAGTACATCGTCATCGACAGTCCATTTACACGAAGCTGATTCTTCGCTTTGATCTGGAAGAAAAAGGACAATTATTAAAGTATAATGAAAGAATACTAAGAAATAGGAAGCATTGGAAGATGTTATAGGTACAATCAACACAAAATCACAGCACATAAAGAAAGAAAAGAAAGACGAAAGTAAAGTCAAAGTTAAAATACAACAAAACATAAAACTACTAACCTCCCGATCATAGACAATATCAACGGCCAGCGTGACCGGCACCAGTGCGAATATCATGCCCATGAAGATGGCGCAGACCACGTTCCCCACATTAAACTCTTCCTGTTGCTCCGTTTGTTGAAATGGATGTGTATACACCTCGATAGGCTTGAAGCTTTCTAGGTAGCCCGCCGCTGACATCATTACTCTGAGAATTTTCAAGTTATGGTGTTTATATAATTCAAGTTTAATGACTATGTTGGTATGGTACGGAAATATAAACGAAAACTCACCTATAAATGCTATTGTCCAACATATTAATTATAATAGGCAGGCTATGCGTGTATGTGCTATTGTAGTAGGCCAAAATATTTCCATAAGGCATCGTACTATGCTTTATTGAGTAGGCACCAAAGTTCTCCATATTTAGGAAACTGGAGAAGTTACCATCAAAATCTACTATAGGATTCGCTCCTAACGTTTCTAGTGAGTCTCTTAAGTCTACAATTTCTTTGAAGATGCTTCCGTCATTGTGCAGTGCTATTGGAGTTCTATTTAAGTATGCGTTTGGATCTAATTTGAGAGGTTGCATACGGAAAAACACTATTTGTTTTGACTTCATATACAGGCCAAGGGCGCATGAGACTGTGGAAGAAGAAAAAATACATGGTTAATGCAACATCATCTAAATAGTTCTGTATTACATTGTTGTATTTACAGTATTTTGACACACATTCTTTATAATATCATTTTAAATATTCTTGTCAATCAGATCACCGGAATCAGTGACATTCAGAACATAAGTTAAAGCAGCTTATATTTTATTTCCAGAATATTAACAATAGATATCTATCTTATAAAACCCCATAGCTAGATCAATACATTAAAAACATTACCAATAACTTTATTTTTAATCATATATGAAAAACTTACTTATAGGCATGAAGATCATGACGTACAACTTGTATGGATCCCTGATCATCCGCACAGTCCGGATGTACACGAGGGCACAGAATGTTCTCCAACAACTTGGTTTTGTTTTAACTATTTCTCCTAGGACGTCTACTGATAATGGCGCTTCCGCTGGTGTTACCTAAAACGAGAATTATGTAAAGTTTATTGCAAGTTGTTCTAGCAAAATGTTTATCCAGGATAACACAGTCATGTTTAATAATTTATGAAGTCTATCATTATAATTAGGTATGTACCTTAACATGTTCAACCCCATGATTCGTAGAATGAAGTGCGTGTGAGGCTGGTGGAGTAGGCAGAGATGTAGCTTTCTGCTGGGAATCTTTGTCGTTCAACTCCTGTTGGTAAATAAGTTGAGTTAAAAAGGCTGAAGATACTTAACATGTTTTACTAAAAGTAATATATTAACTATAGTGTCATAGTTATTGTCACTATTTATTTATTGATTAGGTACGTATAACAAGGCAATTTTTTATGACATTCGTACCTGATAACTCAAAGTCTTGCTCTGCAAAGACAAACTCCTTGACAACGCCCGTGCCCTGACCAGCTTCACCGACGACACTCCTTCTGTCTCCATCTCTTCCGTATTCTCTCCCTCTAGACTCAAGAACACTTCTTCTAACGTCGTCATTGACACTCCGTAGCTCGTTATACCTGAAATACCACATATTTCTTGTTGAATTTCGCTGTTGGATCGATTGTATTGATTGAATTGTCCATCTTTGGATCGAGTAGTAAATTTATGGGATTACGATTAGCTTTATGTTAGCTTATGGGCTTCATTAGTTTACGTTATTTTTACAAAGTCCAAATAAGCAAACGTAGCTTTGGATTACCATTCATACAAGTAGGTATGTATTTAGTGATTGAAAGAACGAAAGAAGAGTTTTGAAAAGCTTATTGGGAGAGACCATGGCCAGCCGTAAACAATTATTCTCTGAAGATAATTAAGTATTTATCAGTGGGGTCACCACCGGCAGTGTCGCACGTACTTCAAAATCATGTCAGACCCATACAAGTTACATCGGCAGCTCTTACCCAACCGGTTGGTCCTCTCCCTGATCTCATGCTCGATGGCGTGGAAGAGCGGTGGGAACAGGTGCGCAGCGTAGTGCGGCAGGATGTAGCTGAGCTCGCGGCCGTGGCGCCGCGCCTTCTCCGCGCGCGGCACGTGCCCGCGCACCATGCGGGTGATCTGGTGCTCGCGGCACGCTCCTGAGAGTTATGATTTTATAGTCACATTATAGAGGTATAAAATGTATACTGTTCCATCATCAGGACTTCAGGGAGGGGTCTCACCGCTCCTAGAGTACTGCAGCATTAGCTTCAGCTGCTAGATCCACTGGTCCATGTATCCCTGATGTCAGACAATTTATGGCTGGCTGACGGTATAGTGCCTGTAGTTTATGACCGAGTTGTCGAGAGCTACAGGTCACTATAATTATATCACGTAGTTTAGAAAAGCGGGTTGCTTCTTGCATGTATGTGTGGTCCGTGATGTTTTTATAAAACCATAAATATTAATTTAAAAGAAGGTATGCTCATTGCTTATGCTCACCGTCTAAGACGAGGGTTAAGTGGTATCCAATACCGAATTTGTTCTTCAAGAACAACGATGTGCCAGCACATCGGACCTGTAAGATAAAAAAACAAATTTAGTATAAAATTCATTAGGTACTTTGCACCGGAATTAGTAATGCAGGATTTATAAGTTTAATTTAAAGTTAAAAGAGCACCTTCTAGCCAACAGTGCATCTGCTAGCTAATATATCACGTTCTAAAGACCTGATGAAAAAAATAGGTCTCCACTCACCCTCCCCTTACTAATGACGGCCTTCCGATCCCCCAGTATGTCGGCCTCGTCCATGAAGTGCGTGGTGAGCAGCAGCACCTTCCCGCGGCGCGCGCGCTGCAGGATGCGCCACATCTGTCTCCTAGAGACCGGGTCCACGCCCGCTGTCGGCTCGTCCAGGATTATTATCTAGGGAGTAAGAAAGAAGGTTGGGATGATTTGTTTTTAGGTAGTGTTTACAGTATGATTCTACTGTCTGTCATTAGTTATTATGATTAGTCAAGGATAAGCTAAGATTTTGGGCTTGAAGATGGAAATCAGTGATAACCTCAGGAAACGAAGATAATGAAGGTATTTTTTTGTACATTTGTACAAAAAAAGTGGTAAAGACGCTCTTCAGCTAGATAGGTGGTAGTGGTTGTATAAAGGAAGACCAAGACAAAGTGTTGTTTGCGTGTCAGATGTCTCACTCACTCACTCACTTAAAATTCAGCAAAGACTTCATTCTTCACCAACCACTACCAGCTACAGGTCGGCCTGTTTACGGTCCAATCCAATGAAGAGCCTTCATGAATTTAAGTTATCTACCTTAGGATCCCCAATAAGCGCGATGGCGATGCTGAGCTTCCTCTTCTGCCCTCCGGAGAGGTGCTTGGAGAACACGCCGGCCTGGTCCGACAGCCCCACCTCCGCCAGCGCCTTGCTCACGTCGTGCTGCCGGGTTTTACGAGGTATGCCCTGAAATGGAAATAAATGTAGTGGTAAACCAATGGCAGATTTTTTTTTTGCGTGGATCGGAGAGTGCTAAGCTTGGTATTTTATAAGAAATGAAGTTATAAGAGAACGAAACAATGAAGCTGGCTTTAAAATCTATGTACAAGCAGATATAGTAGCTTTCTATGGGGCATGGGTCGGCATGACAAACGCAAATGAAGCCCCAGAGTTTGTTACCGATGAGGTAAGATGCCTTGTTAAAACAATAGGTTTGGAGGTCTATAGGTATAACTAGAGTATTTCTATAAGTACCGTTTGAACTTCTGCTTTTATTTCGACTGTCAAAAAGGTTATTAAAATTTTCTTTGCAGGTGTTACAGAGAGCGTGTTTTACCAAACCTACTTAAATCAATAATGAACCTTGATAGCGGCGAAGAACTGCAGATGTTCCTTGACGGAGAGCAGGTCGAACAGCACGTCCTGCTGCGGGCACACGCCGATCATCTGCCGGATCTCGTGCATGTCGTTCGCGTCCCTGGGGAGAATGTGATATGGCAGGTTATGTTAGGTTGAAGGGATTCAGAGAAACAAGAAACAGAAATTAATAATAAGTTTACAAGAAAACTAAGTAGGTTAAAATCTATCAGCTGAAGTGGCAGAGGCAGTTAGAGACCAGTTAAAGTGTGGATAAAATAAATTCTCTTATGCCTCCTGAGCTAACCCATAGGTGCTAAGTGCCAGAGTTACCTACAAACTATACGTAACACAGGCATAGGATCAGACGAAATTTATGTGCCTGATTATAATTATCTCTGAACCTGATAATGATGTGTAACTATAGGTATACTAACCTAACATCCAATCCATACACATAGGCGGTGCCAGCAGAAGGAGCAGTTAAACCAGTCAGTATATTAAACAGCGTGCTCTTGCCAGCCCCGTTGTGCCCCAAAACCGCCGTGATCTGCCCCTCGTAGATGCTGAGCTCGATGCCGTCGATGGCCTTGATCTCCGCGCGCCGGCAGTGACGGAAACTCTTCTGGAGCCCTACGATGCGGATGGCTTCTTTATCTTGGAGCTCTCTGTGGGGTGTTTAAAAGGGATGAAATAAATTAAGGTACATGATGGTGTGGTGGAAAACTAAAGAGACGGCGCTCCAATGTGAGTAAGGGGCAAACTTCGAACGGAAATTTTACATCCTCAAGATATAATAGTAATAGCTTAAAACGCCACCAAATGGAGACGATTATGAACTTATGTAAAATCAGACTTGAACAGGATATATAACAGGATCCTACCAAAATCAAAAAGACAATTTCGTGAGTGATATTGAAATCCTGAGGGCATTAAAGAGGAAAAGGACTAAAGACCCTAGAAGGTGCTAATGGGAAAATACGGACGTAGTAGGTATTCCCTAGAATCCCTTGATATGTTTACCTGGGTACCGGCTCGATATCCTTGTTATTATGCGTGGCCTCCCCGTTGGAGTGGCAGTGCACGGTGGAGACGCGGCCGCGCGAGCGCTTGCACCAGAACGACGGCAGCAGGCAGAACCACGGCTTCTGCTTTATGCCGTATTCACCTGGAACACGTGGTCTAGGGTTAGAAAACTTAGATTGGCTTATACCTCATTCGGGGAAACGACGTAGCAAAGCGCCCTCTTTGTCCCACATTTCCATACAAAAGACAAAGACGACAAATGAGTTAGCCACGCCCATTTGGCCACGTGATTACCTAAAATTGTAAAGCCGTGTCTACAATTCTGAATTAAAGTATGGAGTAGGAAATAAAATTGTGCATGTTCATAATAATATTTTTTATTAATCTCTTTCTGACGACTCATCACTCCTATCATTTACATTTATAATAAATGATTCATTAAAATTTTCAAAGTTGTGGTCCATTTTTGAGGAGAGTGAGAGCGAGAGGATACACGGGAGACGTCCGAACGGTACAAAGAGCAACGACAGACTAATTATGACCTACAGTGTAAACGCGCCTTAGCGTTTTATCTATGACCAATCATATGCTTTCGTATATTCTTAGTACTACGTCGTTTCCCCGAATGAGGTATAGTAGATTCTATTGTATAACCACTTAACTAAGATTGGCTCACTGAAATGAATTTACGTCCCTGATGATCTCCCATAAGGCTTCTAAAATCAGCCACGAAGAGCAGAAAGATTTGCCCATCCTGCTGTTGCTGTCCATCAACTAGTTGTCGACCAGAATAGTGGTAAAGACGTAATTCATACGATTATACCTATGTTTCTGTAGTTGACTCTAACGTGCCTTGCCTATACGTATGTGCTAGATAGCTAAACGAAACTCACTAGGCATAACAGCGTCGAGCCAGTAGGCGGCGAGCGCGTAGAGCACGGTGTCCACCGCCATCATGATGAGGCTGCCCCCGAACGGCACGCCCGGCCCGCTCCACAGGTTGTCCCACGTCACGCCCACGCCCGCCATGTCCAGGACTAACGCCTGCGGAGAGAGGTTTCAGTGGTTAATTTGATAAAGCACTTGTAAGTTATGACGGAAATGGTAGGCTCTTAAAATCCTCTACTACAGAACAGTTTTCCAGTGCAGATCATGAACACGCTCACATCAAACCAGCAGGCGAGCGAGTCGGCGTTGGACACAACACCTGGATGAACTACCCTGTATGTGTCTAGTTCTAGCACGGAACGACTATTATTATAGTCTTATGGAGATGCTGAAGGTGTTGGCGCATCCCCATGCAAAGGGAGGATCCTCCGACATGCCGGGTGGTGTAGCCTGGCGCGCAGCCGCCCAACGGTTAGCGTTGGGGCTCTGTATATATTGCAGTGTAGCTGTGAAACTTCGTTACCGCGATGTAGGATTTCATAGAGATTTGCTTCGTTTCCATACTTCTTCTGTGTGTTGGGTTCCGAGCGCCATCTGTTGATTGTGTGGCGAGGTGTCCGCCATAGTCTAATGATGATGATGACGAACCTTGTCCATAGCGAGAGCGTAGCAGCTGGAGCTGATGAGCGACACGAACCAGAAGGCGAGCGAGTCGGCGTTGGACACGAACACCTGGATGAAGTACAGCCCGCTCATCAGGTTCACCGCGAAGCTGCCCAGGATGCCCGCCGTCTGTGGATGGAGATGAAATGGGTGATTATAATAGATGTAGTAGTTGAAGGACGGAGAATAGAGGTGGAAATGCTAACCTTGCAATAGAAATAAGTACCAACAGCAAAAAAGTTTGTAAAGTATTCCATGATTATAGTTAGGTCAAAAATTTAATTATTTAGTTACTTTGTATAGCTATTTACTTATAACGCATGAATTATTTACCCATTATACCAAATTAAATACCTATCCATTGAAAAGTTGATCGTTGCCGGACTCTTGCTATCTACTAGAGGATATCTGTTGCCGTGGAGCCATAACAGAAATGAGATCCCTCCTCTCATTCTGGAGGTAGTCGGCTCGATTCGTTCGTGGGGGTTAAAAATGGGTGACCGCTTACGATGAGATCTACATATTTTTAACTGACTTCGAAAAAAGGAGGAGTATCTCAATTCGTCTGTATGTATGTTTTTTTTAAAGGAGCATACTTTATAAATTTATTACCTAGTAATATAGGTAGAATAACTCACCCTAGCCTTATCAAAGAAGGGAGTCAACATGAAGGCGAAGGTGATGATGGTGAAACCAAACAGCAGCATCAACAGGAATATCAACACGTAGGAGGAATGCTGGAACACCTGGGAATAAAAATACAGAGTTTAATTAAAACAAAGTAAATAATTATTAATCAAAACATATTTACGCATCATTTATCTTAAAAATGGCATAGTTTTTTCTAATTTAATTTGTATCAGAATTTCAAATCGATGAAGAGGATTCGAATTGCGTTTAAGGGCCCGTACAGGGTGACGTGCCGCGCCAATTTTGGGTTTTCAATGCTCTTCACACAGCACACGCAGTGACACGCACACATGTAAGTTTGCACAGTGGGTCGATAAACTTTTACTCGCCAACTTTATTGACAATTATGTTCAAGTACATTTTGGGTGATTTTAGGGTAAGTTTGTATAATTCTTACTTACACTGGTAGGCACCAGGAAAGAGTAGAAATTAATAGGGGTGCCACTTTACTCTATACTCGGAACCCGATTAGCTTTCTCAAACAAATGTGGTATTTACTTGTAGAAAGGTAACTACAAGTATTAAAGTGTAGATAATAAGTTTCGGGCATCCTCCAGCCAACTGAACCCCGACGACAAAGCAAAGTAAATACATAGTGTCGCAAAAGGGCTATACTAAGCCAAAAGGGGATGACTCAAGGGGTCATTCTGAACAACTTTTGTTCTATGAGATTTGCAAATTCGCGAAAAAAAATATTCGTTTTCCATGGTAAAAAGTCACATGTCCAACAAAGTTTCTATGAAAAAGGTTTTTTTTTGTTAATTTCCAAAACTCGTAGAGCAAAAGTTCAGAATGACCCCCTGTCTTACTCCTTTTTACCCGACTGCCGAAGGAGGAGGGTAATGTGTTTTGATTGTATGTATGTATATATGTATGTTGTCTGTTTCTTTGTTCCCTCCTGTAGCCTAAACGGCTTGATAGATTTTGATGTATGAGGTATTGTTAGAAGCGTATTGATGGCGCGATGGCTATAGGCTATGTGACGTTCCATTAAAATGTACATAGCGCCCTCTTGAGGACATAACGTGATGATCGAAAAAATAATAATTCAACTTTGCCGTGTAAGGTATCAAATGAAAGGACTTGATTTTCACATTACAAAAATATGCATATTTTATTTTTATATTGAAGGTATTTAAATAACAACACCAAAATTATTGAAATAAAAAATGATCATGAACTACCTACCGACGTAAAATTTCATAAAATAAAAACAACTAAAAAGTTACAAATAAAAAAATACAAATATAAAAAACTAAAAACCTGACTGTACGCTAAAAACATGAAAACGAGTCCCAATGTTAATGGAAAGTATCGCAGGCGGGGACCAACTTGACCGCCACTCAAGGCCGTTTTCTAAGTAACATTCAGCTAAATGGTGAACCCTCTGCTGGTATAATTTGTTTATATACCGCTTTTTCAATACCTGTAAGTACATTTTTTGGCAGCATAATATTTTTACTTAATTTTAGGGTTTCGAACGTCAAAAGAAAAAAAGCAACCGTTATAGGATCTCTTTGTTGTCCGTCTGTCTGACTGACTGTCTGTCACCGCCCTTTTTCTCAGAAACGGGTAAAGATATCAAGCTTATATTTCGCATAGATGGGGAGTACCCCAAAAAAAATATTATGGTACTCCCTGTCCCACACAAGTAAATTGGGGCTTATATTTTTTCCAGTTATTTTGATGTGTATCCTTTTTTTTTCTTTTTTGTTTTGTATAAGTATGTGTTTCTTTTCTTTAAATCTGTATTTTTTTGTTGTTGCTGTCTATGTGTCGAAAAAATGTATCTTTATCTTCAAATCACGCCATCTATCGTTTGTTTTTTTTGTGGCTACTGTCTATAGAAGAAATTCCGTCATTGACAATTTTACGTTACGAATTTATTTTTATTTATTTTATTTTTATTTTTACATTTTCGTGGAGAATCAACAGCATTTTGTTAATAAATAATTATTACTTATGAACACATAACAACTTGACGCCATTAACAGAATGAACTTAGTAAACCCAGTAAACCTAACACATCCAGAGGAAAAACAAAATCTCTTTCTCTCTCTCTGAAAAACATACTTACTTAATAGCCCAAACTCGATGCTTTTAGCTATTAACATCTTTGAAATAAAATTGAGCCACCACCGTGTTACTGCCCTCATCAGATCCTCACGAGACCATACCTCAACCAGCACCAAGAGACTGTATTTTTGATCCCTAACCTAATGTTCGTGCGTATTGTCATCACTTAGATCCATTCGCTATATTCCTGCTCCTCATCAGACCTTTACGAGACTGTAATATCACGAGTATATTGCACACTATCTAATTTAATTTAATGTATTGAATATACTGGAAGAATTATGCTTCCTCAATTTCAAATCAAATTATGTTGGTGTCATAAAAGTTGAAAAAGTGCAATGACAACCAATGTGCAGTGATTTTGTATCTGTACACGATAAGATCGCGAGCTGTCAGTGCTGCCTAAACCGACGTGACCCTTCTTTGGAGGCCAGCGGCCAACTGAGTCAAACGTCACTTGTGTTTATGATTTTATAACACAGAAAGCCGCCATAGATATTTGTATGAAGATTTGAGGGAAAAAAATTGCTCAAGTTTGTGATTAATTTACACAAAATAAGTGTGTGTTTATTAAAAAACAAGGTATTTAGCGCCTAGTCCAAGCCTTTAACTTTATAATATGATAAAAATCATATGAAAATTCTTTATAATTACGACACAGTTGTTACAATACGGGAGTGTGATTGACTGGTTTTTCTTGATATTCTGAAATTAATTTACAGTTATCCATAATCATTTACTTAAATTCGAATGATTCAGCACCTAGCTAGACTCTTCAACTACCTGTGTGATTTTTTTCAAGGCTGTAGAGCATCATTTACTACATAATTCTATGACAATGCCAACCCTCGATTCCCTATTGCAGACCCTTAAACGAAAATAGAAATAATAAAAATGTATATAATTTTGTTTTTATGAGTGGCCAGGATGAAATGGATTTCTAGAAGTGTGCGTTAACTTTACCTTCAAAGTGAAGAGCAAGACTGTGCTGACGACGGAAAGTACGGTGACGAACACTGCGTAAATTAGGAACCATGAAAACCTGAAAAAGGAAATAATTTCATATTTATTATTATTGACAATGGATTGAAGTTTTACGAGTTTATGGAATAAGTTTGTTTATCTTCAAGTGCCGTCTCCTAAAGAATTCCTGCAAATTTCTGTATTGGAAATGGAATGCTGATGGATTTTGTTTATAAAATAAAATAATTTACCAGTAGACGGAATCCTTGAGCCCCATGATCCTCATGCCTTCCCTGATCTTCTTCTCCTTCTCCCCCACCACGAACATCAGCAGGTATGTGATGAACTGAAATATTATACAAGTAAAATATTATAGGATGGATAACTGCATTCTTGCTATATGTATACCTGTGTAAGTATCGTTTTTTGGTTACTTATAAACTAGTTAGTAAACCGTGAATTAATAAATGCATTGTTTTTTATAGCCTATTGTGTAACTATAATCTACAACCCAAGTAACAATGGCTTATTAAATTCGTGAAATTTTTCGATAATTTGATTTAACGTGTGCAAATGGTCTGTTGTGGAAAAACTAAGGCGGACTCCTGCTTATTCATTGGATTTTGTTGTATTGATTACAGAAGTATTTTAAACATACATATAACTACTGTACTACCATAAAAGAACTTTAAACACTGTTTAACAAGTTTAAAACGAAATTTGTCAGATTTCGTAGTTTAACAGCGCTAAACATCTGTTAAATACTGTCTTTGTTTTTGTGGTAAGGCCCTTATATAAATCAAAGAAAATATTTTTGCTAAATGGGCCCACGGAAAATATAGCGGATGAAAAGTTCTTCAGCAAGAATCGGAACCGACGGTTAAAAAAACCTACTGAAGTAGTTAGGTACATCTTAATATTCCTCAACAGTTAATGTCAGTGCTTTGTGTCTATGATCAGTAGTGTGAGTACCTGCGACAGCGTCATGACCATATACATGGGCATGATGACGCGGAAGATGACGAGCCAGTCGCCCGTGTGCTGCCGCTTCGGGAACTGCCGCAGGTCCACGCGCGGCGCCGGGAACGGGGACTCCGTGTCCATCTGGAAGGAAGGGCAAGGTCAGAAGAAGGAGTTTATCTAGAAGGGAGGGGAGGGTTAGAAGAGGGAACGTCAAAAAGTAGTTTTATTGAGCCTTTTTTTTTTTTTTTTTTTATTAATTTAAGGACCACATAAAAGATAGTTACATTAACACATTTGAGTGAAATACAGGACATATGTACTTCTAAATAAAAATGTAGCCACAGCATGTGTAACATTAAAGAGCGTTACCTAACTAAAAATAATAACTTAAATATAAAATAAGTATACAGATCACAAAATATTTTGAATACATTAAAAGTAATGTGTGTGAGCAATTGTCACATGGGCATGAGAACTATATGAGATATGAGTTAGTTTTTTTTTTAAATATAAATTATATAGATTATTTATTTATCATGAGCACAGTTGGATAATTTTGAGTAGGTGGATAGTAGTGTGGTAAATGTCGATGCTATGTTTTAAAGTATTATATAAAGCCATAATTCGGTTAATGGGGGCATGGTCTCCAACGTTTGTTCTACATATGGGCAGTGTAAACGGAGCATCTCTTATAACTCTAGCTGAGACTTTGGGGACATTTAGAGATATCCTCTGTAATAGTTCGGGACAATCAATGATACCGTGCATCAGCTTGAAAACGAAAATTAGGTCTGCGCGAACACGCCTAGTCTTCAATGATTCCATTCTAAAGTGATTAAGCCGAGCTGAATAGGATCGAAGGGATTTGCATAAGTTTTGAGAATAAGATAGGTGATACAGGAAACGTTTTTGCACTCTTTCAATACGGTCACTGTGCACTGCGAAGACAGGGTTCCAGGCAGGGCTACAATATTCTAGAACGGACCGGACATAACTATTGTAAAGAAGTTGTAGACTGGCAGTGCTGCGGAATACCTTTGTCTTGCGTATGACAAAACCTAAAATTTTGTTTGCTTTACTCACGAGGTGTTCGATATGAGCGGTGAATTTAAAGGTACTGTCCACTACAACTCCCAGATCTCGAGCAGTTTTAACACCCGGTAATGTTTGGCCATTAATTATGTAGGACCATTCTGTTGGATGCCGTTTACGAGTGAAATTTATCTGAAAGCACTTAGATGTGTTGAGAGTCATTTTATTCGTCTCACACCAGTTTGCTAAGCTATTGATGTCAGTCTGCAGCTGGTGACAATCTTCAGGTCTTTTTATTTCTTTATAAACTTTTAGATCATCAGCGTACAAGAGAGATTTCGAGTAGGTGATAACTACTGGGATATTATTGATAAAAATGGCGAATAAAAGAGGTCCTAAATGAGAACCTTGTGCAATACCGGAAGAGATTGGAAGCTGCTTAGATTTATATCCGCAGAGTGCGACCAATTGAGAGCGGTTATTTAGGTAGCTGGCTATTCATCTAAGTAGGGAACCGTGAATGCCCAAGTAGGCTAACTTATTTAAAAGAATATTATGGTCAACGACATCAAACGCCTTGCTAAAGTCTGTATAAATAGCGTGGACTTCGTTACCTCTATCAAGCGTGGACATTATATCGTCTGAAAGTATAGCCAAGTTAGTAAGGGTTGATTTTTTGGGAAGGAAACCATGCTGTTCGTATGCAAGAAATGGTTTAACCTGCCAGTAAATTCTTCTTACTACTATGCTTTCTAGGAGCTTACTAATAGCACAAAGAATAGATATTGGCCGATATTTCTGAATGTCAGACGAGAAGCCGGATTTCGGAATGGGTACTACATGTGCTAATTTCCATTGTGCTGGGTATTGCCCTAGTTGTAATGTAAGATTAAAAATTAGCAGAAGTGGTTTAACTAAGGTAGTGCGGCATTGTTTAAGGAAGTATGGTGGCAAACAGTCTGACCCGGAACCTTTGTTTGCGTCCAGTTTGTCCAATGCTCTTTTAATTTCTAATGATGTGATTGTAATTGTTGAGAGAGTATGATTCGCAATACATTGTTCGTCAGTTGGCGGTGTTATACTGGCAGCAGGTTTAAACACAGAGTTGAAGTATTCACAGAACAGATCACAGATGTTTTGACCACCGGAGGCTGCTTGTTGCCCAAATTTCATTGTATGAGGAAATTGATGACTATTTTGTTTTGTGTTTTTAATAAAGCTCCAAAATAGTTTGGGGTTTTTGTGTAAGTTATTTTCAATGAAATTTTTGTACTGAGTGTAGCAATGTCTGGTTAATTTAGCACAGCGATTGCGGAGTAAGTTATAAGTTAATTTGTCTCGAGGGTTACCGAATTTCTTAAATTGACGATAGTATGAGTCTTTTTCTTTTAAGGATTTTATTAAAGCTTTACTGTACCATGTGGGATAATTAGCGTTTTTACGAGTTTTGATTGGAACGTGTAGTAGGAATAATGAGTGCAAAATGCTGTAGAAGTTATCTATAACTTTGTTGATATCGGTAGCTCCTTTAATCTCAAGGGCATCATGCCAGTCAATTAACGATAGTTCAGAGTTAATCGCTTCATAGTTAGCCTTATAAAAATTGAAAGATTTAGAGTAATTTGCCTGAAGGTTTTTTTTTGGCATAGCATGAACGATTATTTCTAGTGGAGGGTGAAATTTGTCTACTGTAGTGAGTGGTGCAGTACATAAGTCTACCTTAATGGTATCTGAGGAGTTGGTTAAGACCAAGTCCAGAGTTCGACCAAGTGAGTTTGTGACGCCATTACACTGTTCCAGGTTATTATAATTGATACAGTCTAGGAAGCTGTTTTCAACTTGTGATGAGGAGGGTGTTGGGACAAGTGACCGAGAATCCGAAGACTGTTGCCACATAGTTTGAGACAAGTTAAAGTCACCAATAACAATGTTCAATGCATTTTCATGGACGCAATAATTAAGAGTTTTCGACAAGTTATTGCAAAGCTCATCAGTGTAGGATAGGTTTAGCGGTGGAGGATTATAAGCTACACATATGTTTAGAGTTATAAATTTGTGACGACTGTTGCTTTGTATCTTATTATCATTTATAGCCAATGTTACCCAGAGCAGCTCACAATTACACTCCCATTCAACATTTCTATTAGCTTCAATATCTGAGCGAACTGCGATCAGCACCCCGCCGCCATCAGTCTTATTTTTAAAATTATCAGTAGGTCGGTCGCGTCTATAAACAGAGTATCGATGGTCAATAAATTCATAATCGTAAACAGAATCGTTAAGCCACGTCTCAGTAAAGACAATTATGTCGTAATTTGCACACAGTATATTTGTTTTGATTTTATCAGTTTTAGTTCTCATGCCTCTAAGATTTTGGTAATAAATTTTGACATTGAATTTAACTAGGATATAGGAAAAAATATTTATAGAGTAAGGAGAAGTTGTCGGATATTGTATTAGATGTGGGTATGCATGATGATTAATAAAGACCAGTACAAGCTCAGCACTCGTGTTTCATTGACGTACTCTTTACATGGCGCAGTCGGTAGGGAATAAAAATTTAACGTAGGTAACAAATTTAAAATACGAAGAAGAGACAAATAAACAAAAGTGCCGTTAATGTAGAAATTATAAAAAATATAAAAGTGTAATAAAAAGTAAATTTAGAATAAATAAAAATGGAGGCCGTATTAAAGCCGCCATCGGCCTTTCAATTTGATAATAATTTAACGAGTGTAACGTCAGGAAATCTGTGCAAATCGTGGGAAGACTGGAAAAAATCATTTTTGGTTTATTTTGAAGCTTGTGAACTATCAAAAAAGACTGTAACAGTCCAAATTAATATACTGTTACACGTCATCGGTCCAAAGTGTCGCGAAGTTTACGAACAATTTAAGAAGAAAAGCGAGTCATTGAGCGATGTCTTATCTCAATTTGATGAATTCTTTTTACCTAAAAAGAATACTACAGTGGAAAGACACAAATTCTTCACCCGTGAGCAAAAAGATTTCGAGTCAACAGAACAATACGTCTATGAATTGAATAAAATGGCGGCGACGTGTAATTTCAAAGATCTATGCGACGAGCTTGTTAAAGATCGCCTAATCTGCGGAATTAATGATGGTGCATTACGAGAACGATTATTACGAGAACCGGATCTAACACTGAGCAGAGCCCTCGATATATGTCGGTTGGCTGAGCTGTCACGTGTTCAGGCCGGCAGTATCAAGACTGAGAGGTCGAGTCATCACGTCCACGAGGTAAATCATCACAATGGAGATTGCTCGGAGCAGCCGGGATCAGGCGAAGGATCAGTCAGCTGGGTGCAGTCGGGGCGCTGTCGGTGTGGAGCAGCGCAGGCGCAGCACGCCTCCGGCACGCGGGACGCGCGTGACCGTCGCAGGCGAGGGCGCGGCCGCGGCCGCGGGCGCGCTCGTGCTCAGGGGCGCCCTGGGCCGCCTGCTGCCGTCGCCCCGCCCTACCAAGGTTCTAGTGCAAATAAAGTGCAAAGTGTATGCTCAAAGTGCGGTATAAATCATGAGCTATATAAGTGCCCAGCCTATGGTGTGCAGTGTAACAATTGTAACCGTTACAATCATTATGCTAAGATGTGTAGACGACAAGTTTACGCTATTGATGGTGAATCCAGTGATCAGGTAATATATAATGTAAACTCTAATAATGATTGGTGTACAACTTTATTAGTAAATGGCTATGCAATAGGGTTTAAGTTGGACACCGGGGCTGATGTCAATATATTACCTATACGTTTTTTAAAAGAAATTGGCATTTCAGAGAGTGAGCTAACGGAAACTACTATAAAATTACGTGGATATTCAGGAAATACCATCAAAGTTGTAGGTAAATGCAACATCAAGGTAGTTCATAAAGAAAACACTTATATAATCAAATTCATCATAGCAGATGTCGATTCCTCCCCAATTATAGGTAGAAGTTCATGTGAGGAACTAAACTTAGTTAAAAGAATATTATCTATTTCAAAAAACTCAGGTAATACTGAAATTTTGGATGCATACTCGGACGTGTTTGAAGGATTAGGTTGTTTGCCGGGATGTCACAAAATACAACTTAAAGAAAACGTGAATCCAGTAGTACATGCTCCGAGAAAGTTACCAATAGCATTAAAAGATAAAGTAAAAGATAAATTGTCAGAAATGGTTAGTCAAGGTATCATAGCCAAAGTAGAAGGACCAACAGATTGGGTTAGTAGCATGACATTAGCTAAAAAAGCTGACGGAGACTTCAGGATATGTCTAGACCCGCAAGATCTGAATAAAGCCATACGGCGCGAGCACTTTAAATTGCCAACTCTCGACGAAATAACAGCTAAATTGTCGGGCGCTAAAGTATTTAGTACGTTAGATGCAAAAAAGAGTTTCTGGCAGTATAAATTACATGAAGATAGCACAGACCTTTGTACTTTCAATACGGCGTTCGGACGATACAAATTCTTAAGATTACCATTTGGTATATCATCGGCATCTGAAGTTTTTCACAAAACTTTGCTACAACATTTTGAGGATATTGAAGGAGTATGTCAGTTCGTCGACGACCTGCTCATATACGGTAAAGATAGGAAGGAGCACGACGAACGTCTACACCAAGTGCTACAAAGATGCCGAAAAATAAATATAAAGCTTAATAGAGAAAAATGTAAGATAGGATTGAATGAAATTACATATTTAGGTCATAAAATTAGTCAGCATGGTATATTACCAGATGATACACACACATTGGCAATAAGGAACATGCCGGAACCGAAAAACGTCAAGGACTTGGAGCGTTTCCTAGGCCTGGTGACATACGTAGGCAGTTTCATTCCACATCTGTCTGATAAAACCTCAATTTTAAGAGAGTTGCTCAAAAAACATATTGAGTGGCACTGGACGGATAGGCACGCGGCTAGTTTCAAAGCTATAAAACAGAGTTTGTCGAGCCCGCCTGTATTGCAATACTATAGTTTAGATAAACCAGTCACGTTATCAGTAGATGCTAGTAAGAACGGCCTCGGGGCATGCCTACTGCAGGAGGGGTCACCTGTTTGTTATGCGTCAAAGTCCCTAAATAAAACGGAACAGGCCTACGCGCAGATCGAAAAGGAATTATTTGCTTGTGTGTTTGCGTGTGAAAAGTTCTATACATATATATATGGTCGTACGGATATCACTATAGAAACAGATCACAAACCACTCATTAGCATAATAAACAAGCCTATTGTAAACGCACCTCCTCGTCTGCAGAGAATGCTTATGAGGTTACAGCCATATACATTCACTCTTGTATATAAGCCAGGTAGGTATTTATATGTAGCGGATGCCTTATCGCGCGCCTGCCATTCATATAGCAACAGTGTTGACCGTGACCTCGAGCCCCGCGACCACCTCGATGCGCAGGCGCAGGTGTGCTCGGTGGCCATCCATAATCCTCTCACTGATTCCCATTTTTTACAGATACAAAAATATACACAAAATGACAGTGAGTTACAATTATTAAAAACCGTTATTAGAAAGGGATGGCCTACACATAAAAATTAGGTTGATGACCTAATTAGGTGTTACTGGTGTGTTAGGGACGAATTAACTTTTCAATACGGGTTAGTCTGGAAAGGTACTCGCATTATTATACCTAAATGTATGAGGCAGGAGATGTTGCGAAAAGTACATATAGGCCATTTAGGTGTAGAAAAATGCAAATTGAGAGCGCGCGAAATTATGTATTGGCCTAACATAAGTTCTCAGATAGAAGATATGATATCTAACTGCCAGGCATGTCTTACCTATAGAAAAGCAAACGTAAAAGAGACATTGTTACAACACGAGATTCCGAATAGGGCTTGGTCTAAAGTAGCAGCGGATTTATTTCACTTCCGTGATCAAACATATCTTTTGGTTGTTGACTATTATAGTAAGTTCGTAGAAGTTATCAACATTCAGTCGATGACGTCACAGTCCGTTGTCGATCAGCTGAAAATTATATTGAGTAGAACCGGGATACCGGATATTCTCATGACAGACGGCGGCCCGGAATTTAATAGCGAGCATTTTAGGAAATTTTCTACCGAATGGAACTTTCAACATGTGATGTCATCTCCTAGGTATCCACAATCCAATGGTCAGGTAGAAAGAACTATTCAGACAGTGAAAAACATGTTAAAGAAGACTAGTTATGATAATTCGGATTTCCGGTTGGCACTCCTAGAGTATTTAAACACACCAATTGATAATTCGTTGCCATCACCTTCCGAATTACTTAATAATAGAAAACTTAGAAGTATCGTTCCATGCTCACCTTCATTGTTGCAACCTAAAATACATAAGAACGTTTGCTCAAAGTTACAAAGTCGTAAGATTAAAGAGAAGAATTATTATGACAAAAGTGCTAGGGATTTATCCATATTGAAAGTAGGTCAAAAGGTAAAAGCATGGTTAAATAATAAGTGGCAAAATGGTGTGGTCTTAAGTATAAAAGGAATACGATCATACGCAATACAAATGCAGTCAGGTCGCGTTATAGTGAGAAATCGTAGACATTTAATAGAAGATTCAAACCGTTGCTTATCGCGTACGTATAATGATAACAATAGCTACCGATATGACGATATAGTAACGATGACGCAGCGTCAACAAGCACCGCCTGAGAGTGGCGGGTCCCCGCGCCCGCGCAGCCCCCCCCGCCCCGGTGTCCCGCTTCAGCCACCTCATGTACCTAATGTAACAGCTGATCCTCACATAACCCGTTATGGCAGGGCGGTGAGACCTCCTGAGCGCTACGGCTTCTCTGCGGCACGATAGGATAGGACATCACGAATATTATCAACTAACTATAAGTGGAATGAATTTTAATTTTATTTTATAATCTTATATGTTAAACTCAAGTATTTAGGTGTTCGAGCCTTCAGCTTGAACCACTTGAGATTACGCTCTCTCTTTCGGACTATCTCTGTCTCTTTCTAACACGTTGTTGCTCCACTCTCTACGTCATCAGCAACATGAACTCTGGTTATGTGATCTGTGACAGCACGCCGCAGCCATCTTGAATTCAGTACGCTTATAACTCTCAAACGGACAAGACGTTTCTCGAGTGATAATATAACTATACTTACGAAACAGGTTAGTACACACTTTTACAACAATTTTCATCATTCCGCTCGGCGCCCCAGGCCCAGCGACGAAATAGTGCCCTCGAGGCATCTTCACACTTAGCCAACTGTCTTATACGACAAGGAACTTGACGCGACAATTTCGCACGACCTGATGCGACACTAAAATCGCACTAAGTAATCAATACGACATATGAGCTGATGCGACGTCGCATGAAAGGGCGCATGACTTGATACGACATTGCCGTCGTCGCACGGATTTTAAGGCGTATGAATTGATGCGACGTCGCATGAAAGGTCGCATGACTTGATACGACACTACCGTCGCACGGATTTTAAGGAGTATGAAATGATGCGACGTCGTATAAATTAACACAACTATATATATCATGAAGGTCGATGATTATCAATGGTTCTTTGTCTTTTAAATTTCAGAATGCCGGCTCAAATAAAAACACTGGGTGAAATTGCTGTCGACCCACCGCCGGACGATGATGTCGCATCCCTGAATGCAACTCTATCATTCATGGAAGAAAACTTTCCGAGTGATTGGCGAACCTGGGAAATCTACGATCACTCCTATGCAGACCTTTTTGGAGATGAAATTCAGCCAGCCGTCGAAGCAAAACTCAGTTTTGCTATACCAAACCAGGACTTAGCGAGAGCATTTGGACTTCCGTCTTTATCGGAGCGAAGCTATCGGCAAGCTAGAAGGAAGCTATGTACATGGGCGATTGGCAGAGCCCTTATCTACTCGCCACATTCAATCATGCAAAAGATCCACGACCGTTGCTATTCAAAATTCATGGACGTGGTGGCTAAGATTAAAGCTAAAATCACGCCGGTCAGAAGGGCCAGATCCTCGGCTGAGAAATCTACTACTCAGAATCCTGATTCTCCCGGCTCGCAGCAGGAGGTGTTAAGAAAGAGAAGTCTCTCACCACCGGCTCAATCAAATAGAACAAAACGTCGGAAATCTAATAGTATGGAACAAGGTAGCTCCGACCACCTATTAGCTACCGTGCTACAACAACAGATGGAGATGTTCAATAAGCTCCTACAAGTATCGGTGGACACGAACCAGAACTTAAGAAGCTTGGGTGAACAGCTAACACATGACCAAAACCAGAATGCACCACAGGACGAGGCCGGTTTATTAAATGCCTCATTCGAATCAACACCAGATAGTACAGCCGATGTAGAGGTAGAACCGGAACAAGTAAGCGAGACTGAACAAGACCACTCCGCGCCTGTCAACTCGGCTTCTCGCGAAAGGGATCTTAATCTTAAAATATCAGAATTACAACACGAATTGAATACTTTAAGACGATCTCAACAAGCGACTGAGGCAGAAGAAGAAGAAGAGCGCGAGGAATACGACTTCGAACCAACAACTGTGGAGAAGGAAGCAAAATTTTCTAAAGCAGACCCACGTCTTTTAAAACAAGGAATAGAATGTCAGAGACTGGGGTCCCAGGGCTGGGAAAATATAAGATATTCTGAGGTGCAAAAACAATTTCAAGCTTCACCAGCCTTTTGTGCATTGAAAACCAATAATATTCTGGCAAACATCACACCTGGTTGGTCTTCCTTATCTATCCTTGAAAAATTTGACCACACATTGGGCACTATTACAAATGGACTCCTTCAACAAAGGAAAATTTTTAAGGAAGTGGTTGATGAGCTGCCCAGTAACGTTCGTCAAAAAGTTGGGAATGAATTCTTGGCCGTTAACTGCAAATTCCGCAAACAATCCGACGATCTATTGCAGTACGTGTGCGGACGAAGGGCAGAAGTATTAAAAATGCGTAGAAGCACGTACAAACCGAAGAACAAAGTCTTGGCTTCATTACTCAACGACATACCACCAACGGAAAACCACTTGTTCGACGACGAAAAACTGTGCGATGCTATAAAGCAGCAAGGAGGGGTGTATAGGTTTTTTCCTTTCAGGCAGAGAAAAAGGGGGGAGGAAACAAAAAGACTCGAGAGGAAAGCCGATCACCGCACCTCCTATCAAAACACAAATAATAATAAAAGACCGCGCCAAAACGAAACGAACTGGCATTCCACTAAAAAATTTGACAGCGGTAAGCCCAAAGGTTCCACCACACACATCAATAAAAGAAAGTGGAACACTTCGACAAAAAAATGACTCCTTATCTTTCAGAGCGGGGCAGCTACAAACGCACATAGACGAGTGGGAAAAGTGTGGTGCCCCAAAAACAATACTCAAGTTTTTAACACACGGCTACAGAATACCATTCAAATCAAAACCCGTGATCGTAGAATTGAACGAAGACTTAATGAAAAGATACCAAACAAAACAATCAGGTGCAATGTCAACGGAAATTCAGAAAATGCTATCAACAGGAGCAATTCAAAGGAGCAAATGCCGAAAAGGTTTCCTGTCGACAATGTTTCTTCGCAAGAAAACGGACGGTTCAAATCGAACGATTTTCAACCTCAAAAGGCTAAACAACTTCGTGGCTACGCAAAAATTTCGACTATTAAATCACCAGAAAATACCAACAATCCTGGGAAAGGAGTACCACATGATGAAAATAGATATCTCACAAGCCTATTACCATGTACCGATTCACGTGAAACATCGTCCCTTCCTATCACTGGCATATGGTGGAGAAACATATCAAATGACTTGTCTTCCTTTCGGGCTACCCAGCGCCCCATCAATTTTTTCAAAAATCACCAATTGGTTGGCTCACAGTTTTCGACAACAGGGTATAAAGACGATCGTTTATCTGGACGATTTCTTGATTGTTCACCAAGATCCTCAAATTCTGCAAACGCAAAAGGATTATGTGGTTCAGCACCTGAATCTATTAGGATGGACGGTAAACAATCAAAAATCCTCAATAGTACCAGTAGACTAGAATATTTGGGAATAGTCTGGGACACAGGGAGGAACATAAAATGTCTTGCAGAAAAGAAAGTTGTATCACTTCAATCGGAAATAAAAGCAATAGTAAGGAAGAATTGCTGGAGTTGGCACGAGGCCAAGGTAATTTTGGGCAAACTAAATTTCGCGGCGTTTGTTGTACCACTAGGACGCCTTCATTGCCGCAAACTCCAGAGAATCGCTGTGACTCTCCCAGAACAGGACAAATATTCAAAGTTCAAGCTACAACCTCATGCCGTCGCAGATTTGACTTGGTGGGTAGAAAATGCGCACAAGTCAACGGCAATCCATCACCCCACTCCAACCTTGTTTATAACAACAGACGCAGCAGACAGTGGGTGGGGTGCAACAGTGAACGGAAAGAAGTTTTGGGGACCTTGGCTACCGAATCAGAATCACTGGCACAGCAATTACAAAGAACTGTGGACAGTTTACGAAGTGCTGAAATGTCTGGGACCACAGCTAAAAGAGAAATCGCTAATGCTTCAATCGGACAACCGTACAGCTGTAGCATACTTAACGAAAGAAGGGGGAACGAAATCACTAAAACTTCTAGAAATAACGACGTTGATTCTAACATTATGTCAAAGACGGAAATGTCACATTACAGCTCGGTATTTACCAGGGATCTACAACGGCATCGCGGACGGTCTGTCACGTTTAAAAAGCCTACCCGAATGGACATTGAGTCAAGAAGCAACATCTATGGTTTTCGAGAAGTTAGGTTATCCGGAGATAGATCTCTTTGCAACTTCGAGATCAGCGATTCTCCCAGCATATGTAAGCGAAGAAGCCAACGACACTCAGAGCCAATTCGTCGACGCTTTCAGCAGGAAGTGGGAGTACAAGTTGGGCTGGATTTTTCCCCCTCCTTCGATGATCCCGAGGGTCCTACACCACCTCAACGATTCAAAAGGAACATACTTATTAGTAGCCCCAGTCTGGGAGAAACCACATTGGAAAACCGATCTCTTGAAAAGAGCATTACGTCCTCCACTCCTAATTCCAAATCTACGGAATTATCTTACAGACCTCCGAACGAACCAGCCACCTCCAGCTGTGGAACAACTAAATTTAGCGGTATGGATGGTTCGGGCTGGGCCGATCATGTAAAAGATTGGTCAAAAGATGAAGTAGGCATATTAGAAGCTTCTTGGAGGGCGTCAACTATAAAAACTTATAAATACGCGTGGAAAAGATGGAAAATGTGGGCATCCGCTAACAATGTTCTAGTAAGCGATCCAAAAGCTGCAGATCTGGCTAAATACTTGTGCTTTTTACACAATTCGGTGAAATTGGCCCCACGTACAATTCTTTTACACAAATCGGTGGTTACAACTTTCGCGAATCCAACTCAAGGTGATAACTTAAATTCTCATCCCCTGGTAAAACATGTCTTGAAAGGCATTTTCGTTCAACGCCCACCGGCTAAGAAACCCCTCTCCTGGAAAATGGACGACTTGATTAAATTTCTAGAAGCATATCCGTTCGAGGAGAACTTATTTACTGTATCTAGGCACACAGCAGCCTTATTACTACTTGCGTCCGGAAGAAGAATACATGACCTGACGCTTTTAAGGTTAAAAACGGGATTCATAGAGTTTGTGGGTGAGGACATCATTTTTTGGCCAGAGTATGGTTCTAAAACCGATTCATCCACCTTTAGACAATCGGGATGGTTAATATCTTCCGATTCTAGAATTCCCAATAGACTTAATCTGCCACTATGGATAAAGAAATTAATTGCCTTATCGGAAGACCGGAGAAAGTCTAACAAAATTACGAGCCTTTTCGTAACAGTGAGGGGACGCGTAAAAGCGGCTTCAAACACCATTATATCAGGATGGCTAAGAAGTCTTTTCAAAGAGGCTGGGATTGCTTCATCTGCAGGTAGCTTCAGAAGCGTGGTCGCAACTGATTGTTGGCTTAATTGTCAAGAAATTGAAAATATATTGTCTAGAGGAAACTGGCGCTCAAAGGCAACAGTTTTTAAGCATTACTTTAAAGAAGTGTCTGCACCTATATCATTACCTAGAAATAAACTTCTACACTCCTTTACACCATTATAGGTAACATAGGCCTTACCTACTTTAAATTTAATGTTATTGATTATTATCTAAGAAACTATAAAATAAAAATTTATAATAAATATGTTAAGCTTTAAGTTCCTAAATGATTGTTATGGCATTGTCAAATAAAACAAATGTTTAAGTTAATACATGTTATTGAAATAATTATGTTATCTTTATTTTCACAAAATAAAAAATCACTAATAAGTACCTACAGCAAGCTAATCTACAATCTTCTAAACTGATCACAGTACGCTTCTTGCAGCACGCCGGCAGATAGAAAACATATCTCAAGTGGTTCAAGCTGAAGGCTCGAACACCTAAATAGAACCGTTTTACCCCCGAAGGGCATAAAACGGATATTTAGGTTTCAGCCGAAGCTTGGACCACCCTTTCAGGGCCTTGCCGGCTTGATAGGTACTGAATTCAAGATGGCTGCGGCGTGCTGTCACAGATCACATAACCAGAGTTCATGTTGCTGATGACGTAGAGAGTGGAGCAACAACGTGTTAGAAAGAGACAGAGATAGTCCGAAAGAGAGAGCGTAATCTCAAGTGGTTCAAGCTTCGGCTGAAACCTAAATATCCGTTTTATGCCCTTCGGGGGTAAAACGGTTCTATTACTTACAATGTAATAATTGAATAAGTACTTACTTACTTATTAATTAATAATTTTTTTGAATGATATGATAATTTATGATATAATTGCTGATGTTTAATATTATACCTAAGCACAAAAGTATAATTTTACTTACTTAATGAAATGTGATAATGAGGATTCAATTTAATTCAAATGAGTATGTTTATAAAATAATTAATATTATGTTATCAATATAATACCTGATCAAATTGTTTGCATTACATTCTTATTTAGTTATGTACGTTAAAATCTACTAGTTATTTTGTTTGTTATTGTTATTTGTAATAAAAATCGCATGAGATTGTACACAAAAACTAGGTAGCTGTTTTTTATGATTATGATTCATTCAAGGACACCTTATTTAGCCTTATTATATTGATTGTCAATGTTTATTAAAGTACCTACCTTTCCACAAGGCAAGTTTGTAACCATAATATACCTAACAAATTTTGCTCCGGTACTTACGGTTCTATTTACATAGTTTTCTCTCATGATAACCTTATGAAATGAGCTGGTATAGGTAACATTGAGTTACAAATTTACAATACACAAGTCAATGAGTAGGTAGGTATTTATAATGTTTTTGATTTATTTTAATGATTTTAATTGCATGTATTATGAATAGTAACTATGTTCTATCTAAATCAATTTGGGTAAGTATAAACTTACTGCCTTTATATACCTAATAATATATTATAAACTTACAACCACTTTATATTCAAGATAAAATTGTTGTGAAATTGCTCTTTACAAAATAAACTTATCATTGTACCTGCTGTTTGTCTATGTTGATATTGATATGTACATGAATTCGTTTTTTTATGAAATTTGTTATGAAATTAATATCTATGCATGTATACCTACTGTGCTTATTTTTTTTATAAGAAGGGGGATGTCGGATATTGTATTAGATGTGGGTATGCATGATGATTAATAAAGACCAGTACAAGCTCAGCACTCGTGTTTCATTGACGTACTCTTTACAGAAGTTACAATTGGTTTATCATTACATTGCTCTTTATAAGAATCGAAGGAGACACGTCATTTTTACGCACAAAAATTTGACCGTTACGGATCCAGCAGTATTTGTAACCCTTTTCTTTGACGGCGAGTCGAGTGGCAGCGTGCAGTGATTTGTTCAATGGGGATAGATGTTCCGAAACATAAATGAGTCGCTTATCCCCTTTCAGTCCCACATGCTTAGAATTGAGCCTCTCAGCCGAAGGTGTCTTAGTGTTGAACGACTTGACTGCAGCCAGCAGGTCATCCCTGCACCTGGAGCTCGGAAGTTTAACTACAATAGACCGAGGTCTGGGAGAGTCCTTGTTAATTTTGCTCACACGGTAGCAAGAACGTATTTTGTCTTCAGTAAGTTCATATGAGACGGTGGATGCAATCTGTTTAACGATTTCAAGGACGTTTTCATTGCGGTGTTCCGGCACACAGTCAATCTCCACGTTGCATTCCCTGGCGGTCTGTTCCGCAGATGCTACCCGAGAGGTTAAATCTGCAACCTTAAGGGTGAATTTCCCGCGGCCAAAATTTGCGTGGCATCAATGAAATCGGTACTAAAAAACAAAGTTCTAATTTTCTAATATTTTTTTCCGGTTATGTGGAATAGTAATCTATATGAAGCACTAAATATTTTATCAATAGGATTAATGGATACTTTACAAAAAAATATTAAACACCAAATCTTTCATTGCCGTGTTTGTCCCCAGGTCATCTCGTTTTGTATTATTCTTCATTGATGAAAAAATATTGAGTGTTTAGATTTAAACTTAGTTTCATTTGATACATTAATAGTTAAAGTATTGTTACGAAATACATTTATTCAAATAAATAAAGAATATAACGAACGGTAAGTGAAAATTCATGTGTCCCAGAACTACATTTCATCGCCGTGACCTAAACATGATCAAGGATATTGTTTTATCTATGAACTTGGGTCCCCCCCTCGGTGCGCTAATCGTTTTTTACAAGTGTTGCTTAACTACTCGACGTGGAAAGAGGTACACAGGTGTCCACGTTTTCGCGCTATAGTGAAAATTATATTTGTTTTTGGTCACTGGACATTTTTTCTTTCATCGCCGTGGATAGACATAACTTCTATAAAATTAAGTTTGTCTTCTTGAGTAAGCATTCAAAAGAAAGCATTTTGAAAATATTCATCTTATAAAGTGTTTGTTTCTTCGAATAGTAAATACATTTTTTGTTATTTATATTTAATGGCTTGATTTTCATCGCCATGCTTTCATTTCCGTGGTTTCCGTGGCCAAAATTTGCTATGGCAATGAAAAAAAAGTCACGGCAATGAAAAAAATTTCATCGCCATGTCTTGTAAAATAATATGTATTCATTGCCGTGGCCTGGTTATTCATTTCCGTGGCCAGGTTATTCATTTCCGTGGCCAGGTTATTCATTTCCGTGACATATGTTTTCATCGCCATGGTATGTACGATTAGGCAAATAAAAATATATTTACCATCTTTTGTAATACAGTTAATAATACCGATCACTGAAATTACCTACAGGACTTGTCAAATTACCTTTTTTTGCAGTTCGATAAAACAAGCGCGTATCGCGATGTATAAAAACTAAATGTATAATTTATCATTAATAACAATCACAAAATAAGTATTATTATCGTCACAGGACTAAGGTTACCGACATAGCTGTCAAAATGTGCAAGCTTAGGCAGGTAGCCGGTAGTAGCTGGACCGAGTGTTGTGGCGCTCCTTGGGAGAGACATATGTCCAGCAGTGGATGATTATAGGCTGATGATGATAAAATACATTTCATATTATTATATCAATTAAAATATACTTTCATTTAGCATAGAGCTCATAAAATATTCTATCATATCACGTAATCTGTGTAAAATCCATCAACATCCACAACACCATTAAAACCCCTAGCACCAAAACCTTAAGATAGGTGCGATAACAAGGAAAGCGAGGAGGAGCGGTTAAGTGCACATGCTGCGCCCCACTTCGCTGTTGACGAACATGTGCACCTAACTGCACCTATCTTTAGGTTTTCGTGCTTTTGGTGGTTTGTTCGGTGATTTGTAATTCAGCACAGATCATGTCACACCATAATATATTTTAAAATTAACAGTTCGTATACTGTATAATATTATCATCATCATCATCATCATCATCATCATCATATCAGCCATAGGACGTTCACTGCTGAACATAGGCCTCCCCCAATGATTTCCACCTTGTCCGATCGGAGTCGGCCCGCATCCAGTGCTTCCCCGCGGCCGGTACGTGGTCTCCACTTGAGGACTCTTCTGCTCCACTGACCACCAGTCCTTCGAGCAATGTGTCCGGCCCACTGCCATTTCTGCCATTTGACTCGATAGGCCATGTCGGTTACTTTGGTTCTTCTACGGATCTCTTCATTTCTGATTCGATCACGTAGAGATACGTGCATAGCCCTTTCCATAGCTCGCTGGGTGACTCCGAGCCTATTTAAGAGGCCTAAAGACCACGTCTCGGCACCGTAGGTCATCACTGGCAACATGTATAATATTATACTTTATGAAAATATAGATGTTATACTAGGTAAGGTTAATTATATGTTGTGAACGATATTAATGTGAAATTAAACATTTCGTTTTTATAAGTTGCAATACGAACCTCATAATACTACTTAAAAGAATTCCATACTACATTCTTTATTATTTTATACATACTGTCGTTCTTTCTTTCGTTTCAATATCTATCCAAATATTTCTACCATACATAATCTGTCTAAGTTCGCGTTTCCCTAACAGTTTTTTTTTTATTGCAGTGGATTGATTCTTTCATATCCATAGCACAGTTCTTTCATTGCCGTGGACGTTAGTTTCATTGCCGTGGATGTTTTTTTCATTGCCGTGGACGCTTATTTCATTTCCGTGAACGCATGTGTCATCGCCGTGGCACGAAATTTTTGATCATCTGTATCTAGTTAAGTTTTTAACTTATCTGATAGCCATTAAGTAAGAACACTAACATTAACAAAAACTTTAATAAAAGCGCTTTTTCAATATAAAAAACCTAAAGATAAAAACCGGCCAAGTGCGAGTCGGGCTCGCGCACAAAGGGTTCCGTAGCAGCAAAATTACAGTTAAATCAACCTATCTCAAAAACTATAAGAGATACTTTGATCAAACCAAAAATCGTTGAAATAGTTAATTAGCATGCATCACCTCTATTTTTTTTAGAATTTTATACCCCGTAGTTATAAAAATAGAGGGGGGGGGGACATACTTTTTACGACTTTGAGAGCTGATATCTCAAAAACCGTTCACTTTAAGAAAAATGTTTTTTAGAAAACTTTATATCATTTTAAAAGACCTTTCCATTGATACCCCACACGGGTATGTACATCGAAAAAAAAAATTTCATCCCTCAGTTACATGTATGGGGGGCCCCACCCCCAATTCTTTTTTTTACTATTTAGTGTCATATTTTTGTAGCGGTTCATACAACACATATTCCCATCAAATTTCATCACTGTAGTACTTATAGTTTCCGAGTAAATCGGCTGTGACAGACGGACAGACGGACAGACGGACAGACGGACATGACGAAACTATAAGGGTTCCGTTTTTGCCATTTTGGCTACGGAACCCTAAAAAGTCCACGGAAATGAAGATTTTTTAGGACTTGTTGAAATCCACCCTTAAGTGACAGAGCAGAGTTCTCCGTCTTTAGGTATTGAATATCTTGATGAGCTTCAGCTAGTTTCTTCAAAGCATCTTTCAATTCAGCGGACAAAAATTCCATAGAATGCGAAAACTCATTAGCTATGGAGTCCAGGCCCTTTTTAAACTCACCCATAACTGAATTTCTGAGCGTATCGACTAAGCTTTTAAATTTGGTATCAATAAGATTTTCGAACGTCTCGGCATTCATCATTGTAGGATTTGTAGGTAAAAATAGGTAGGTATGTTTATTGGTGATACTTATTACATGCAGTATTCAGTAGGTACTAGGCGTTGACAATTATACTTGAGCTCGAGTCACTTGTCTTATCTGAGAGTTGTTGATCTATGCCCACTTGCTGTGACGTCGTTCGATTGCCTGCGAGCGGGCGGCTGCAGAAATTGCACGCAGATATGGCCCGAATGTCGTAGCGCGGCGTGTCAGAACAGTCTGGCGTACTCGAAGCTACCCGTAGTTCAATAATGTTTTGTCAAAAAGTAGCACGATCACTTTTTTGTTAATTAGTTCACATTAAACCACTTTTCACGATTGTATATTATCGTTTTAAATATTATGTTAACTGGTATATTGTTTCGAGATAACTTTGGTGCGTAAATACGTTTAGAAGTAATTTTAATTCTGTGATCAAAGAATAGCGGTGTTTACTACAAACAGGTCAGGTCAAAGATGGCTGGGCCAACGCCTCCATCCAAAAACGCTGAAAAATAGGCGAAGGGAAACTGCTAGCGGTAAGAGTGTGCCATTCTATTTTCAGCATTGTATAATTTATTATGAAATCGTTACAAATAGAGCTGAGAGAATAATGTAAGTCTACCTATGACTTCTGCTACATAATATTTATATGACTGTATACCGTGATCATCTGCTCACATACTTATATAGCGACTCAGAGCTTACCTAAGACCTTTAATCATCCAGCCACGGGTACCTATCGACACGATCTTCGGTCCATAATAGGGAATATGCAAGTGGTTCAAATAAAGGTCAAATATTATTTATAATAAACTTTGTTGTTTCATAACTACGACTCCATCATTATTTTTGATAATAATTTATTTTTGAGCAAGTAAATGAAGTTGAAAAGTACAAAAAAACTTCGGTAAATTCTAACTTCCGAGAAACGTCACCCATTTTCTTAGGGCGGATGTGACGTCATAATTCTTTATATATCAATCTCAGAATAATAACTTCTTTGCGTTTGCGTATAGTTAAATAAATGTCAAGTGTAAAAAAGAAATGTTAATGTCACCGAGTATTTGTGATGCTCATTGTGATCAGATACGATGGATCACATAAAAATTCTTCCAATACGAGTAGATCCTAGCCTCCTATAACCTCTCCACTTCTTGTTTGATAAGCTTGTTTGTTTGCAAAGTTTAGGACTTTTTATATTTTTTGTTGGTAGTGTATGGGCTGCCACTAGGTGTTCTATTGTAATGAGGCGTAAACAGCCATTCGCTAGTCAACGAGCCACTCAAATATGCTCCATATTGCAACACAATAAAATTAAATTTGTATTGTCAGTATTATGACATGAACATGACACAAGTTGCTCTTTCTACTTTTAGGTTATAATGGCAGTCGTTAGTATATTTCAAAAGTTGTTATTTTTTTCTAAATTAAGTTATGGAAGAATTCTCGTAATCAGAAGAACTGGACACATTAAATTTATTACGCAGTATGAACGAGTAAACTGTGGCCAGCTGCGGAAAAGGACAGCAAAGACTATTGAAAAGTTGAGAGCCGTGTGCCCAAATATTAGGGAATATGCATATATTTTTATACTCTTATTCGATAGTTTAGATAAGGGGGTTTAGACCTTTGAGATATGCACAATGGTTCCATTCAAGAGAGCCAGGTGCAGGTTCTTACACCCCCACAGATAATAGAATAGAATGACCCACTAACCCTAGTCTCTCTTACTGAGAACCAAAGTTACAGTAAGTACTTACATACAATACAAATATTACTTTATATTCATATTGCCATAATAGCGTAATATTGTGTACAAAGGTCCTCTGGTTTGCGCGCTCCCATTTCAAAAGAGCTACTAGCAGCTATTTACGAGCTCCCATTACAAAACAGCCACTGGTCACACTTTATTACCATTACAAAACAGCCACTGATCACACTTTATACACTTCCTTTTTCGTTTGTTACCATGACAACATTGGTTTGTTGAAAATACAAAAGTACTCTGTGATTACTTGATTAGGTAAAAAATCTATGCCGACTGACGGGACTCATTATTCTGAGCCGTGAAATTAAACGATTATGACGTCACGACAGCCCGCCATCCTGACGGGAATTTCAAAGTGGTCGTGATGGTTGTAATTTTTTAACTTTCTTTAAAATACCTTAAATTACTTATTTTGGCGTTGAATTTTTTTTTACTATAATAAAGTGATGTAAAACTATCCAATAAAAGTATTAAAAAAAATTACGCATATTCCCTATTGTAGACCTCCTTGGCAGAAGCTTATTTATATCCGACAGTGGACGATTAAAAAACGTGATGATGAATAAATAATTACCTTGATCTTCGTATGATCAATCAGTGACTGCAGCGCCAAGAATCCAGAGTAGTAATACTGCAGCACCGGACACACGTCTTCACTCTGCATGTCCGACAGCGGGATCAGCTGTCCGCCGCGCGACCAGTCGGTGGACCAGTCGCCGGACTGCGTCCGCTCCCGACACTTGGCGGGGGAGGTGGTGAGCGCGCGGGTGGAGGGGGTGCCGGAGCGGGACGGGTTGGTGCGGATTGTGTATCTGAGGAAGGAAGAAGTTTCATGTATTAGAATGTGTCAAGAGTTGCTTAATTGTTTGATGTTGGAGGACCAAGATTGCTCTTTGGGGTATATCTCTTCTCTAGTGCTTTTTACCCGACTGCCGAAGGAGGAGGGTAATGTTTTTCTTGAAACAGAAAGCTCGATGTGTATCCTTTTTCTAACCCCCAAGGCACAAAATCCCTATCTCTTCTTACCATAAAACCAAAGAAACAACTCACTTGAGCCCCTCGCCCGGCACGCTCGGGTCGCTGTGGAAGACGACGGCGAGCGGGAAGTTGCGCGCGTCGCCGTGGTACGCGTCGTTCAGCTCCGTGGTGTTGCGGTAGCGGATCCACTGGATCGGTGGCTGCTTGGTTTCTAGGAGCCCGAGGTTGATCTGCTCTAGGAACAGCTGGGGAAGTAAGGAAATTGAAAGGATACATCGGCTGATGCTAGAGTTTTAAGGCATTCTTAACAAAAACTTAACTTAGTTCCAACTGCGACGTGTCCAGAAGCGGACGATTGGTTGATTGTCTGATAATGAATAGAAACGTTTCTGACAAAGGCGGGATACCATTTTTTCTTATCCCATACAATGACATTCAACGCATTATTAAAGTTGCGTTGCACTGGCAAATTGACAGTCTGACAGTACAACGCAACTTGAACAATGCGTAGAAGCCATCGTAGAAGGCATTTTAGGTCCCTTTGGAAGTGCAGTGATGGGCAAAAGTAGAATGTGTCAAGATTACGCGACACCTTTATAAATTTGTCCAACGCCCGCAAGGAATTTCGTAAATGGCTTATTTTGTGCATTTCTTGGCTGGAATGTGATTGGTTGCACTTACCTCAGTCCCATTATGGTGCAGCCAATCAGCGACAACAGCAACTGTGTGGTTGTCGGGCAGCGCGTGCCGCAGCCGCAGCAGCTGGCCCGGCGCGCGCACCTCGGGGAAGTTGGGGTTCGGCACGAGCATCTTGAGGAAGATCAGCACGCCTAGCGAGTAGAGCGGGACGAGCACCTCCTGGAGACAGAGATAGGGATGGAATTAATTACTGGTGTATGATGTGATGACGTTTCTTTATTATACGTCCGGCTCACTCTGGACTGATCACTAATCCGACACTACTTAGGGTTCGAGAGACCGGTGATAACAGCAGAGTTGCCGAGTGGAAACCACAGGCAAGCTTGGAATGACCTCCGTTATGCTTAACTGATGACCTTAGTGAGGTAGCCAGTACAGACTGGACGAGGAAGGCCGTCAGGACAGAGTATTGTGACGCTCCTAGAGAGAAGCCCTTATATCCAGCAGTTGACGATTACAGGCTGATGATAAAGCCAAAAAGAAGTCACAAAACCTCACCGCAAGCGTCTTCCTAGTGTCCCTCTTCTTCAGCAGCAGGTTCCGGACCACGGTGGCCCACAGCTGCGGCCAGAACCGGGCGCGGGGGCGCGGGCCGGCGGCCCCCCGCGCCAGGCTGCCCGGCAGGCCGCGCGCGCCGTCGCCGCCGACGCATTTTCTGTGGAAGGAGATGGAGATGACGTTAAATGCTAGCTCTTGATTGTTAAAGGCTTTGCGGTATCTGGATTTCTGTGGAAATTCCGGCACACAAGGAGGTGTAAAGGGTAATTTTTCCTTTGTCTTATTTCGGTGATTTATTTTGGTCGGAAGACCAGGGGCCGAGACACACTCCGATTATTGCAGTCGTGTTGGTCCAACTGAAGACGTGAACCAACGTAAACAAACACACTTTCACATATCGATAAAATTTACGTTCATGCATAAAAACTAAAAACAAAGCCTCTTACTAACATAACGTCCACCCGTGTATATTTCATGAATATAAATCGGGAAACCGTAAACCACTCACTCACTACAATAAGCTTTACACACTAGCATTAGCTGACGACACGATTCCGCGAAAATGCATAGAGTGAGGGGTCACGCCGGCGCGGGGACACGTGGGGAAACCAGAGGGGGTAAGGGGGCACAATGGAGGGGTAAAGGTGGGGTAAGTTTCGCAGGTATGAATAATTAGGCACGGCAGCCCCCCTGGCGCCGATTTTGTCCTGTCTCTACGCCTTCCATTCAGTACTGACTGCTGGTCGGGTTAGACTTGAGGGGTTTGACCCATCATTAGTATTTTGCCTTTGACTGAAAATGAGAGCTATTATTGAAGTTGAAGAAATGAACTCCTAATTTATTCTGAAAACTTCAATAAAAAGATCTGGTATCTGGTGTTACATATTACATTTCTTAAAAAATAAGGAAGGGATCATCAATCAGTATGTAATGTACCTTGTATAAGTAAATGGTAAATAATGTGCAATACTCCCGAAAGATTAAACTACATCACCTAGCATCACTTTTACACCATGTATAGAGGCCCTACCTAGTCTAAACCAATGACTTGAAGAAATTTAAGAAAACAAACATAATTTAGTTGAAGGTGTGAACCGGCCCTATTCCTCGGCCCCCTCCACTTCCGGTCTCCGCCGCGCCCTCTGTCACTTCCGGTGCGCTACTGCAGCTCGCGGCAACAGCAACGCTTGATAGAGCTGTTATCCAATATCATTTCATAACCGCTAAGGATTTTATTAATAAATTTGTCGTTTGTTTTTGTCCGAAATTCAGATAATGATTTAATTGCAAACAAAAAATATTAGACTAGACTACTACAACTACAACTAGAGTTTATTTTGAAACGGGGGGTACGGTGGGGCGGTATTACAAGTTTACAGGGACACGTACCTAACTTATGTATGTAAGTATGTATGTATAAAATGTACCTATACCTATAGGTGCTTTGCTTATAATATATAAGCTTACATGTGTAGTTACGTATATACAAACTTAATAATATTATCTCATTTACATTCTAAACGTGTGCCTTTATTAAGTCTCTACCGCTATAAGATATTCTTGAGATTGTGCGATGTCTGTCAGTGTGATCATCGTATGTCGTGATTAGCTTTTAATTAGGTAAGTACGAATCATACTTAATTTATAAGTACTATCAAGTTACACACGTCAATATTAATCTCACACCTCAAAGGGTGACCACATTCGTATATGATTTAATTACTATTAGCTAGCTACAGTCAGAGTTTTGATAATCGATGCTTAGAAGTAGGTATTGTGGTTAACTGCCAGTTTCTATATCTCTATCTATCCATAACTGGTAGTCACTTTCCTACGATTTTGACATAATCAAAAGTAACAGTCTGTCAAAATCTTATGAAAGTAACTACCAGTTATAGATAGATAGAGTTATAGAAACTGGCAGTAAGTTTGTATGTCACTCCTAGGTAACGGAGCGTATGTATTCAACAGCACAGCTTTTGAAATTTTAGCTGACAATAAATAATTACAATGACCTATGGAGTCTTAATTGTATGAGTCGCAGAGTGACGAAGAAACTGCCTTTATTTAGGTATTATCTACTATAGTCTCCAACAATAACTTAAATATTTTATATTAATAAATAAATAAATAAATATATGACATATAAGTATATAGAAGTAGGCTACTGGTCAAAGCATATTAATTGATTCGTATGCACGACCATAAATAACTTCCATAGAGGATGACAAACGAGGGTAAATCACGGAAACGGAAGTGGAATGATGCGAATTAATGAAAACGTCGCGATTTAACGGTTGCGTGTCAAAATGGCGAGCTGTCAGAATTGGGCGGGAAACGGGAACATCCGATACGATACGGGTGCGGCCTCCATGACGTATTTCCGCCTTTCATCTGTTTTATTAGATTTTTATAGCTACTGCTGCATAAGTAGGGGTGGTTGGTTGTCTCTTAGTTACCTAGGTTGTTCTTTAGGTACTTACTTACCTGCCTTCGCTAACTGTTCTCCTGACCTCTAGGGCCTAATGGGGATAAAATACATGTTGTGGACGACCGAATGGCGTAGTGGTTAGTGACCTGACTGCTGAGCCGATGGTCCCGGGTTCGATTCCCGGCTGGGGCAGATATTTGTTTAAACACAGATATTTGTTCTCGGGTCTTGGATGTGCCCTGTGTAAAATGGCAATAGGCCCGCCCCCTATTACATTGGGACTAACAACACTCTGGCGAAAAGTTGGTGCAGCAATGCACCTCTGCCTACCCCGCAAGGGAGTACATTAGTACAAGGCGTGAGTGCGTATGTGTTGTGTGTGTTTTGTCACTGTCTAAAACATAGTAAAAATACAGAGTGTCACCATGTCTTTTATCCCACATAGGTTGCCATTATCCGGACATTATGAAACAGGCCCCTAACAGAACCTAAATGTAGGTACCTAGGTAAGTATCTAATATGAGGAGTTCATACGATAGTGCCTCTAAAAGTTAAGAATACCTATCCAGTAAACTAGGTGAAGGTTTTGTTTGCCGACCTGCCCGCTGCCCGGCCGGAGAGAAAACAAAGCGAAAACAACAACCAGGTAGCTACAACGCCGTAACTTTTTATGTGTTTTGTCTATATAAAAACGATATGACAAATTTAATGAAAACCTCAATCAAAGCTATCTATCTTCTTGCCTTTCTATGTATAATGCTGTGGTATTAATGAATAACGTAACCAACGTTAAAACCCCAGACTTTGGAACGGCTCAGTCGATTTTGATAGAATCATCTAAGAACTCTCTGACTAAAGTGGCTTTTAAATAAATGTTTTTATTCTCTAGACGAGTATATGATGGTATGACATTAATTTATTTGACATTTAATTATTATTTAGTATAAATTTTAACATAATACTATTTAAATGTGGCATGTGATGTGACTGATAAAAGTTTAATTAAGTATTTATAAAGTAAGTTATGTATTAATTTAATGTAATTTTATCTTAATAATTTATAATAAAATGTAATTTATTGCACGCTTTGAGAGTGGTAATACCACTTATTGTAATTTGCAAGCCTTACCAGGCAGAATATGTAGGAACCAAATTAATGTAAAACAACTAATATTGTAAACCCATATTCAGCAAATAAATATTTCTATTCTATTCTATTCTATTCTATTCTATTCTATTCTATTCTATAAAATTAGTTACCTATGAATGACCATAAAAACAAAATTAAGGTTGTTTCAGTCGTTTGGGAGCACGCTACAACAGACAGATAAGCACACACACACACACACACACACACACAAATACGCGGACGTGTTAAACTTAGGTACACCCCTCTTTTTCCGTCGGGGGTTAAAAACCATAATCGTTACGAATGTAATAAAATTAAATAAAAAAAAACAAAAAAAAAATAACTATGGTGTTCTCCTGTTCTGGATATAGTCGGATCTTAGGTGTTAAAATTTTGTATATTATATCTTCAACCCGCTTGTCTTGGAGGAAGCTCATGTGCACTATTAACTGCATTCTACGATTTAGTTTTAAACTCCGTCTTGTCCTTGAAAGTTTCGAAGTAATCGTAGTGTCGGAGTAGGCCGCCTGGCGTCGGAAAGCCGGAGTTAACTCCAATAGCTCCGTAACCCACATTCTGTGTGGCAGTGGGCCAAGCGTCGCGACGCCAGCCAGTCTGTAGGTTACAAGTTTACAGCACTTAGGTATTGTTTATAGGTCTCCTATCCAGACTTTGGCGCGATTAGGTCCTATATTGAACGGCTGTAAAGGGCTAAAGGCAAATTGCGGCTTGCTTGGTCTGCTAGACCTCGAGTACCTATCAAAAAACATGTTTAAAAAACTTGCAGATTGGCAATAAGTATTACAGTGTTGAAGAATTAAATTCTTACATTCTGCAATGATCTGGCCGTTTCAAACATTGCCAGTCTGATCCTATGTAATCTAAGGTAACGCGTCCATTTTCCGAGGTAAATCACAACATTTGAAAGTAAGTAAGAAAAATAAGCATTTGTAACCATCAATATTGATGTGAAATATTGTCTTCTGTAAGAATATACGTTAAATTTTATATTTCTTAACACAGATTCATTGATAACACATAATTTATTATACTTAAAAAAATATAATTTATTACACATGTCGATTTACCCTAATACCGAGGTAGGATTATGGTTTTTTCCATATACCGAGGTAGCCTGTTCCATATTCCTAGTTAGTCCTGTCAGTGGCTCCATGAGTGTGGCCATGAACGTAAGGAAATTACAATCGAAAATATCGATATACTTTTTTAACCTTAAAGTACTCCAAATAAATTTAATTATTCTAAATAGTAGTTGAAAATAATGAAAAGAATTAAATACTCTCCATTTATATTGGTTTTCGTGATAATTTCTATTATTTATGTAACATTTTCATAATTCATTATTGCAACTGGTAACATTGGCTAGAAAAAATATTCATAATGCTTCTATGATGTTCTATGGACTTTTCCAAGCGATTAAAAAAAAATAGAGTAGAGATGGGGTAAATTGATGAAATAGTGACAGTAATCGAATATAATCGATTATTGAACTCGAATGATTTAAACATTTTTACTATAGTTTTTATCTAAGTCAGGTCTAAATTTTTTCCACGATATTTTATGTTCTTACTTAAATGTTTAATAGTTGATGATACGTAATAAAAGTAGATGTGTAAGGGATGAGGAAAAGTATCGAATACTTACAAAACACAAATACCTTATCAGTACTAATTTCCGATGAGTACCTAATGTATTTACCATAAACGAATATGATTATAATAAAAGTATCTACCCAGGAATCGATCCAGCATCGATTATTTTTTCATTCAAGCATAGGTCGGAAGCAAGGAACATTGCACTAGGTACATCTCTATGGCGCATGCGCGCTGGACTGGAGGCGCGCCGGCGCCCGGCGCCATGTTCAATTTTCCGCCGAAAAGTTTGCCGCTATTCTTTGAAAGTATTTTTGTTAAGTCTTTACATTATAAAACAAACATCTTTTATTAAAATATTATGTTTGTATTTGCAATATGCAATTGGAAAATCGATAAGGTAAGCTTGTGTGCGAATTATTTTAGGAAATTACGTAAAATGGAAATATTTTTATGTTTTTATCAGTAATTTGGCATCAGTTTAGTTACTAACCTAGGTTTTTGTTCTAGCGTTTTCGTTTCTAAACTCACTAAGTTTTGTGAAAATGGGTAGGTACCTACTTATAAGGATAAGCTTAATTCTGTTAACTATCCATACAATTTACCTACTTACTTTATTTTTCAGTGACAACAACAAGAAAATGAAAAGATCAACCAGACCCCTAAACCAAACATGAAATGCAGTATACAGGACATTCATATCTGGGAATTCTGCGATAACAATATTACAACAACGGCCATCAGACCACGAAGTAGAAGGATAATGGAAATAAAATTAGGCAATAGTGTATATAAGTGTTATAAAAACTCAACCGTCGTGTGTGTTATTTTATTCACCCAAATAAAGTTTTACGTCTACAAATTTCTTTCTTTCTTCTTTTATAAAGAGTAATAAGTACGAGTAGTATCTAGTAGTAGTTTCGTAAAGTCAGGCATATCTATCCAGACCCCTTTTAAATTTAGGAAGAAAGTTGCTAATTCATCTTGATTTTATTATTTGATGACGGCATCGGATGACACTGCGAAGGTGTGATGTAGAGTCATATTCCGATTTCCGAGGTACCTACCTATGTAAAATGTCATACTCCATATTAGGGGTTCAGCAAGTATTTTAATAATCCATATTTCGAGTTATGAAATTATCGATTTAGAAACAACATAGATATGTTACTCAAATCATACTTACATAAAATATTGGTAAAAATATGTATCACTTACGTAAATAGCGATAAAATAACACTGTTTTTTATTATTTCAAATATACATACTAAGTTAAGGTTTTCTAGGTAACCATGATTTTTGCGTCAACAATTATCGTGTCATATTAAGATTCCTAGAGGATATTTTGTACCGCCGAATTAGGTTATAAGCTTGTCACGTTCATCAATATTATTATGTAATCATATACTTCAAATGTTATTATTTGTAAAGTTATAACCTAAAAATCATGACATAGTATTTTTCCTTATACCGAGGGTACCTCGGAGTTAGGAACAACGTATAAAAATCAGGCCATTATACCGAGGTATTTTGTTTTTGAGTTTAAAGGGGTTAAATTAGTTTAAAAAGAGTTAAAATTTAAATTTAATGTAAGTATAAGAATATAATAAACTAAATATAAACTATTTACAAAGTTGAACGTCGTATAAATATTAAAAAACACAATTATTAAATATGGCTGGCCTTACGTAAGCCGGGTCGCGTTTGTATGAAAAAAATGGCGGCGTCGCCCTCACGGTACATTACATGAGTTTTTAGTAATTTTAGGCAATTTTAAACATATTTACTACATCAAGTAGTTTCAGTTAAAGATAATGAACGATTAAATGTAATTTTAGAGTATCCAAACCTACTAAAATGAGTAATAATCATGAAAATAAATATAACTCGAAATAAGGACGCCATTTTGAATACCGCGAAATATGGACTCTCTACCTTAGTTAGATATTTACCCCCTTATTCATAAAAAAGTTACTGGACGGATTAGCTATTGAACTGTTTTGTCACTCTCTGTCAAAGAACAAATTGTTCTCTGTCAGAGAGGGACAGAACAGTTCAATAGTTAATCCGTTCAGTAACTTTTTTATGAATAAGGGCCTTAGCTGGTAACAATAATAACAAAGTGTATTTGAAAACCATCATAATTTAAACGGGACTTAAATAATTATAAAAGTCAATTAATATTAAGTATTAGGTACAGTAAGAGGCAGATAAATCTGACCCCCTCAGAAGCATTGTTACTATGAGAGGGGGGTCAGGTTTCTCTGCACTTGACCGTACCATCTGAATGCCTTGCCTACATACCAATATAAAAATACATACCTACTTCGGTACCTACATTCAATAATACTTAATTAGATTTTCAATAAACCGATGTTTTTTTTGCTGCGTGATCAGATTACCGAAGCCTAGGTCGAGCTTCAGTCTAGACTTAGGTACCCTATAAAATTACATTATTTAACATGACACAAAGTAGCAGACTAATCTGATGAATTTTACCTAGATACTCACGTATAGATATATTATTATATACTTACTAGAAAAATAATTAGATGAACTCAGATTTAGATGACCAAGTGACCATCACCTTTTGAATCCTTTAGAAAGCCCTAAACATCAACTCGTAAATATCAAGAGCGATGGTCCAAGTTGAGTTTTATGATCAAAACCAGCACTTTCCTTATTTTACGACGACGGGGATAATGTCAAGGGCAGGCTGAATTATAAAGGGTTTCACACCACTTTTACAGAGGGCTTTTTTAAACAGATCTTCCTTGAGTGATGTGCTATTTTTAAACGATCTTTCATTTAGCAACATTATGGGTGTACGAAAGGAGCCACGTCGAGTGTCATACGGTTTACTGGGGACTTGCATTACACCATACATGAAGGGCTAGTGCGGGGAGCATTTAAGACGTGACAAGAGTTTTGCACCGCGCTCACTCACATCGCGCAGCCTCAAGAGCGAGCACGACGGAGAACTCTTGTCACGTCTTAATAGCGTCTTGTGCTACAGCTACAGGTCATGGTAGCAGTATTTTTGCACACAATTTAGATAAATAAAGAAGTACCTACTTAGGTTTTCTTTTTATTGCTTGATGTGTTTGATGTAAGTTTCATGACACAAGATGCCATGTCATGAGCTACTATGTGGTCTTTCTCACAACACAAGTGACAAGTGAGGATTTCACTACTTTTTTCCCCCGAGTATCTGTCGATATAATGCGTCTTCTAGCCTCATCGCATGCAACCGAGTTAGCCGGTATAATAATTTTCGGGAAAAGGAAAAAAAACAATATTTTATGTTAGAGATGGCGCCCAACGTGGGGTTCGTTTAAGGATCAAGAAAGCAAATGCTGTTATGATGTTGTTTTTTGTGTTTTTACCGATTTTCTACAATAAGTATTAGATGAGATTTTCTATACAGTAACCTATTTGTACTGTACTTAAATATCTCTACTCCTTAAAATTTGCCTACCGGACCGATTAATCCGCTACTTCCCTTCATTATTTATATACATACAACATGTAAGTATGTGTAATAAGTATGTACTTACATAATATAAAGTCTGCTGTAGACGGCTTCATAAATGCCCCTAAACTTAATTATCGTTCGTTCGCCTGTCCCGAACCGGGCGGCGGTTTATTGTTGATGACGTCACAATTTATCGCTTGCTGACACGATACAGCCGGGGTGATAAACGAATTTATATAACCGATCAGACGGCCTTTAAATGTGAGCGTCAACCTTTCGACATCGTACGCAACGGACGCATCGCATTCAGTAGGTATGCTTAAAATCGTTTGGTACGATACCTACGTAAAGATACCAGCAATATGTACCCAGTACGTAAACAGTTCGCCCATTACTGTAGGCGTAACGATGCAAATTGTGTAGGAACACATAGACACAATGACATAATGAACATAAACATTATGAACTTTACGTACATTATGTACAGCGAAAACCGAGTGCCCCGTGCTGTCTGGAGTTGTGACTCTGTGAGTCACCTTTCCTCTGACTATCCCTTTGGGCATAACATAAAAGCAGAATACTTACAGAATAATATAAAATAAATTTCCCTATAATAGCAGAGTGCAAAGTTCAGCTAATCTTTATCCGCTGACCTTTTGCTATTGATCTGGCTATGAGCTGCTTTAGCTCGCAAGTGAGAAAGCTTTCCGATTAAAAGCTTATCTATACGTAGAACTGAAGCTATTATTTAAACGTGTAGATATGATATGTCTGGCTATTGTATATCAGAAATGGACATACCTAAGTCAAACATACATATTTTTTAGGGTTTTGTACTTCAAAATGTAAAAATGGTAGACTTATAGGACCACTTTGTTGTCCGTCTATCGGACTATCAGTCAAGCAAGAGAAACTAAGACCCTTCATCTCGGAAACCAAACAACCCACAACATTATTTAGAACTTCATACTATCTCTATTTCGTCTACCTACCTCATTCAGCAACTCGTTATGTTTTAGAAAATATCCACGATAAATGCCAGTGATAAACAAGACCGATCGAGTTGGTTGTTTGCTGGTCATTCTTGTGATTTGTCATAGTTGTAACAAGTTGCCGGCACTTGTCCGCAGATATAACGATCTACTATTTACCGGGCGGTTTCATACGACTACGAAAGGAAAGGAGAGATGTTATAAGTTTTACGAGTGTTTGTGTTTTGGTCTGTGGGGACGTAGCCTTTATATGTGATTTGGGTAGACTAAGTATTTATTATACTATTATAGGCACTCACTATTAGCTTAGTTTCAATAACACTTTGACTGACAAATATCTGTGCCGCACACTAACCAAACACCAAATCAATGAGCATTGAGCATAACTACCTACCAACACCTACTTAATATAAATTAGGTATTTATATTTGTTAAAAATGTTCTGTTCCCTTTCAAATTTATCACCTGCTTCAAAGACAGGCCAAATGTACAGGAATTTATTTCAGAAATGTAGTTAAATATCCAATAGAGATTCCGTAAATAAATTCATATTAAGCATACATATAAGTATACCCATTCCACTTCTTGTATTGCAGATACAGATGGAGGGTCCCCGATTGCGACGATGACACACGGATTAAGATCTTCCGGTTTCTGACTCACGGGCAAAAGCGACACATTTACGCCGGTGCAGTTAAAGAAACAGACATTCTCAGAATTAACAGGTTCACCTCATTCATGCCGTTATGTAGTAATCGTCTTCGTATTATTTAAAAACTAGCTGTTCCCACGTGCTTCGCTTCGCCTTAAAAAGTTTTCCCGTGGGAATTCCGGGATAAAAATTATGTGGATGTTCTTTCTTAGGGTCTAGACCGTACTAGTATGTATACCAAATTTCATTCAAATCCGTTCAGTAGTTTTGGCGTGAAAGAGTAACAGACAGACAGACAGACACAGTTAGGTACTTTCGCATTTTTATAATATTAGTTAGGATACCCGAAATATATAAAAAAGCAGTTTACAATGAATGTTATAGAAAATTATAAGATAAGCATCCAGCATAATAATCCTACTTACTACTAATATTAAAAACGCGAAAGAGTTTGTGTCTGGATGTTTACTGCTGGCTCTCCATATCTTGAGGGTTTGGCCCTACGTCCACTCTTTTGGCATTGAAATTATAAAAAAAAATAGAAAACTGTAGTGTGCAAATGAAAATTACATTAAATCATTAATGTGTAGGGTGTGCAGAAGCCGTGCATTGACCCCTATTATATTAATTATCACTCGCATATCTCCCCTATTTAATGTGTAATATGTGTACCTAAGTCTACCTAAGTAGAACAATGAAAATACGATCAATGAAGAGAAAATATTTAACTCTATCTACAGCGTAAGGGTTAGGAAACTCATTTACAAAACACAATTACTTAAGCAATTACGAAAGGTACCTAACCTATACCTAGTAACCACCTACCTACATTAAGATAAAGTGTATATAATTTAGGTCGAAAACTTAAATCACTTAACGTCAACTTGAAATTCCAAAACTTCAGGACGCATTTTCCGTTGCCATAATCAGGGAAAAATTACCCTATTTATGAATAAATTTTACCTATTTGAAGGGTATTTTTCTACTTTGCTAAAAGTGGTGTAAGTTACTGACGTGAGCTGATCCAAGCTGCCCGGCGGGTCCCTTCCCTCGTCCTCCGCCGCTCCATTCGGGACACTCATACAACACACTAAATATCACTTCACACTCGAAATACCCGACACCACACACTCCCAACACTATAACATTGTAGCAAAATATATCTGTAATCTGTTACACTCGGTGGAATGGTACCAGGGGCTGGTTTTTTAGGGTAATTTTGACGGCACTTCAGGTGGTGGGCGAGCGGCGCGCGGGCTCAGCTGACGCCATGTTGGATTTGGAGGAATGTTTCGCGCGCGCGCCAAATGCACTGCGGTGTTGCCAGAAAATACTGGAATTGCCGATATCTTTCACATTTTTCGTAAATACACTGGCTTATTATACATTCAATTGTGCATGACGATCATTCCTCAAATCGTGATCTAAGTATAAATTAGTGATCTAATTAAATACTTTCATAATCAAGAAATAAATCACGACTGGTAATGATGTAGCAGTCCGTTGATAGCCTTTAAATTAATGAGCATGCGAAACGACAGCCATCCACAACTACAGACTCATCACAGCTGACTAGCCATGAGAACCCCAATCAAACACCCCTGTATAATTTCCCCCAAACAAGTGTGCTTGTCGCTGGCCACCCCGCGGCGCATGCGCGGCGCGCCGCCTCTGCAATACGACGCAACTGCCCTCCGCGCGTGTCACGCATTTTATTTTTATTTCACTCACGACTCAACTCATTACCGCGGGCCAATGTCTAAACTCCACTCTCATTATGATACACACGGAGCGAGGGGACACCAGTCAACGACACTGGCTGGTGACAAATTTAAAAAGAAAGAGTTCCTTTTTTAAACCCATCCTCTTTTCTAAAATCTCATTTTATATTTAGAGGTAAATAAGAGAGGTCGTGAAGATTGAAAGAGCACGTTTATCTGGGCCAGTAGGTGCCTCTAAGTTTCTGTTTCAGGCACATGTACTTATCTCTGAAAATTCACGTTTTTTCAGCTACAGAAAGAGACTGAAAGTAATTATTCACAAACAAGAGGAAATAAATAAACTATGCCACTGAGCCAGCTAGACATGTTGATTAAATAGCTGCCAACTTCCTAGTCAAAGAGCTTCTGCACTCTTACACACTTACTCTTGTCTTTGATAATGATATAAGAGATGTACTTACTTATAATGTATAGTGTTAATCCGTTAATTAGAATCAAACCTGGATGGTTACTCTTTACCGACCAATAAGAACGAACAAGAGCTTTCTCGGCACGTTTAAAACCAGGAGATAGAGTCATGGCTTGCACGTAGCGTCCCGAAACTTAGTTTCTCGTTATGTAGAGTAACCCCTCTGGAACTTCATCACATAGCTCTACTTCGTATAACTAATTATAGGTATTTATCATAGTTTCAGCCTCATCCTCTTTCTCGTACTACCTAGACTGACAATTGCTAAAATTTTCGGTGGTGGTAATTAACCCCAGTACCTATAAACGCAAGTAATTTAGACTTACTTACTCGTTATTTATGTTTAAGTATATCAATTTCATATTTTCATGACCAAGGGAGCTTGGATTGTTATTGACTTCCATCATCATCAGCCCCAGCCATAGAACAGCTCAGACTCGAGTATATACCACCGTAATCCTACCTACCAATTTACACGTTCAAATAAGATTATTTTCTTTCAAAATCAAATTTAATTGAAGGGCAATGTAACTATTGATAAAAAATTGGAGGAACTGATACTAACAAATTATCAATTAATCGAGGGGATTAAAATATGTTTTCCAAAGATTACGTGTCATAATTAATTGATTTAACTATGACGATTGCGATTTACTTTAATCAGTGCTGGCGAAGATGTTGAGGGTTACTATAGTGTTGTTAGTGTCTATATTCGGAGCGGTATGTAATTTTTTAAAATATTATTGATGTTGTGCTTTTGCTTTTTCAAACATGATGCACACGGGAAAATTTCGTGGGATTTTGATAAAACCTACTTAATAATTGCACGCGACTTCAATTCGCTAAAGTACTAAAATCATGAAAAAAAACGCAATACTGTGTAGGTCTAATCCTTTTCCCATTTATATCTCCTACTTGACTATATTATTTAATCATAAATATATATCCCTCCATCCAAAAGTTGTAAGTAAGTACTGAAAACTACCTAGGGGAGGGGGGGGCATGACGGGGTCACGAGGCACGACGGGGCCACCCACACATACCAAAAACTAAACGCTTTAGATGTGTGTTGTTTTCGCTAATAGGCGGCCATTTTGAAGCTCACTTTAGTCCGCCAGTGAACGGGGACCAGACTGCACGTGTTTTATTTTTAAAAGGAAAAACGTTTTTCGATGTTATTTGATGTAATTTTGAGTGATACGAATACATATATAAAAAGGTAAGTGTTTATGTTACTACTATGGTGTATTCAGTGTATTTTTGTGGCGACATTACTTATTTATATGTTTAGATCAAAATTACTGTAACGGTTACTCGTTTTATTTGGTTCGTCATTTAAAATAATTTGAGAATTGGGGCATAACGGGGACGTAGCTACGGGGCACGTTGGGGTACCCCATTGTGCCCCGTTACTGCTGTCCCCATTATGCCCCTGTTTATTAAGTTACCCAAAGGATCCTTCCTGTTCATATTATAATATAAATTATTTTATTTTAGGTATAAAAATGGTGAGAAATTATAAAAAGAAAAGTACGAGAGGTAGCTGGCCGATGGAGAACATGAAAAAGGCAATAGATGCAGTTTTAAGCAAAACAGCTGGCTACAGAAAAGCAGCTCACCTTTACGGTGTACCACAGACCACATTGGAGCGTCACGTCGCCAAAATAAGGAAAGGTGAGCTGTCCCTTGAAGCTACTCCGGGTAACTTCAAACCCGTGTTTTCCAAACATGAAGAAGAGGAGCTGGTGACATACGTTATAGAAATGGAGAAACGATTGTTTGGTTTAACTACAGTCGGCCTACGAAAGCTAGCATATCAGCTAGCGGAAAAAAATAGCAAAGCTCATAATTTTAACCATGATAAAAAGATAGCTGGCCTTGATTGGTTAAAGGGGTTTTTAAAGCGCCACCCAGATTTATCCATCCGAAAACCTGAAGCCACATCAGCCGCTCGAGCAATGGGTTTTAATAAAGTGGCTGTGGATAAATTCTATTCCTTGCTCGGAGAAATATATGACAAATATAATTTAACGCCAGATAGAATTTATAATTGTGACGAGACAGGCATATCATGTGTCTCCAAAACAAAAAGCAAAATTATTGCTGAAAAGGGAAGAAAGCAGGTAGGATCACTTTCTTCAGCAGAACGAGGACAGACAGTTACAGTTGAGGTATGCTTTAATGCTGCAGGTACTTATATGCCTCCTATGCTCATATTTCCTCGACAGAGAATGAAGCAAGAGTTGCTGGACCGAGCTCCTCCAGGAACTACAGCTGAATGCAACGCTAAGGGCTGGATGACTTCTGAAGTATTCATGAGCTGGTTTCAACGGTTTGTAAGGTTTTGTGGTGCGTCGATAACTAACCCAGTCCTGCTTCTTTTAGATGGTCATATAACGCATACGCAAAACATAGAGGTTATTGAATATGCACGTAAGAGTGGTGTTGTGATGCTTTGCTTTCCTCCGCACTGCACTCATAGGCTTCAACCCTTGGATGTTGGCTTCATGAAACCTTTGAGTGTATACTATGACCATGCCTGCTCTAACTGGTTAAGGTCGCACCCAGGGCGAATAATAACCACTTTTCAAATAAGTGAAATATTTGCAAATGCGTATATACAAGCTGCAACAATGTCTACAGCAATCAATGCATTTAAAAAATGTGGCATATGGCCCTTTAATCAGAACAACTTTACAGAGTCAGATTTTTTAGCTGCATCGACCACAGACGTACCGCTAGCACATGAGCCTGGAATAGATGAACCTTCTAATGTCGAAATCCAGCAACAACAGCCACCTATCCTTGAGGAACATCCACTTGAACCAGATTTGCCTGCATCAACAACACCTAACAATCCGCATCCAACAACTGCCATCTCAGAGCCTCAGCCTGGGCCATCATCACTTAATGTGCATCGCCTAATCCGATCTCCGGTTAGAAAAGTATGTCGTGACTTAACAACTTCCTTTGAAAATGCTTCGCCTCAAGAAATTCTCGCGATACCAACAGTCGAACAGAGACACCAAACCAGAAAAAACTATCGCAGAGGGAAAACTGTTGTCCTTACTTCAACTCCCTACAAAAACGAGTTAGAAGAACGCGAACAACTTAAAAGAACGAAGAAGTGTTCTAATCCAAATGACCCTAAGCTAAAGAAGAACTCCAAGAAACAGAAGACTGAAAAAGCTCGCTCTAATGTGGAAAATGTAGATGAAGATACCACGTGCATCTACTGCCTTGACGCGAACCACACTTATTTGAAGTCTTCGGAAGGTTGGGTGGCCTGCCAACTATGCGGACGGTGGGCTCATACAGCTTGTGCTGGTGTGGACGACGAGAATATAGAAGAAGTCCACATCTGCTTATACTGTGACGCAAAATAAACATGTACCCCGTACTGCCCCGAGCCTGGTACCCCATAGTGCCCCTACCCTGGGGCACGATGGGGTTTTCGTTATAGTTGGAAAAAAATTACATTCTAACGTTATTTGATTATTTACATTTCCAAATTATATGCCAAATGCAAGTTTGATAAGTAACCTAAGTGTTGTGACTGATTTAAGTTTATAATAAATACGGTTGATTAATTTATGGTGTATTTCCCTTAGCGTCCCCGTTATGCCCCCCCCTCCCCTATGTGTTCGTATATAAGTTATGTAACACAAAGAATATCCTTTTCTATCTATATATTCGATCGAGAAAAGAGCCTACATTCGGAATCTCTCGATCTAGTCTACGACTTACAGACAAATGCACTCGGATATCTCGTCATCGTCCGATAACAACTACGTGGCCAAATGCAGACTACACGTCATACTTATACTTATAATACCCTTCTGTTTCAATCAAGAAATACAACGTCGATCTCTTGTATTTCAGGCTTTGGCCTATGAGCCTGCTGCCTTCGTCGAGAATGTTCGCGGTAAGTTCTGAATTTATTAAATAAACTTAGCATTCGTTATTTAATAAGTACTTATAAATAAGTACAGCAGCAGCCGTGGTAAAATATTAGTTTATTTGTAGAGAAAGCCAAGTAGTATGTACCTACTTAAATAATACTTAAGTACAAGTAATCATGAAATAACTTGAGGACATTGTTAAAATCTGTCCATCCAAAACGGATACCGATGCGAATCGTGTAGACAGTTAAATTGATTAAAACCCTTCTCTCGAATAAAAAACGAGATCTTATCCGTTCCGCCACCACGGCTCTCATCTCTGTTCAACCCCTCAGGAGTCCAGCGCATCGTGTCGGGCTGGGAGTCTCAACCGGCGCAGTTCCCGCACCAGCTCAACATCCGCATGGTGTCCCTGACTGGAGGAGTGTCGTCGTGCGGCGCTTCCATCATCAGCGCCGACTGGGCGCTCACCGCTGCGCACTGCACCGCTGGGTATGTTTATATGACGGGATATTACCATCAGGGAGAATCGCTTACTGCTATACATATAACGGTACTGTCGTGTACTGAACCTTATCCAAACACTACCGGTGACCTTTTAAAGGTCATCAACACTATCAGCCAATATAGTATAACTAGTGTCTAAAGGAATGCGACAAATTCCGTGCTTCTTATCTAGATCTCTCCAAGTGGTGCTTCAAGCCTATCCCTAACCCTAAACCTTTCTACAAGCCACCGTGTACCTAATTAGGCATCTTCCCAGTTACTTTATATAGGATGCCAAGTGCGCTGATACAACGTCAGTCGGTAGAAAATTGTTTGCCTACTGGGAATGCGGCTTATTTTTATTCTACTCACAGAAGGCGATGAAAAATATCCTTACTTCTAGCACGGCTTATCACAAAAACTTAGACAGTATTTAACAGGTGTTTAGCGCTGTCAAACGCCTACAAATCTGTCAAATTTCGTTTTTTAAACCCTTGTTAAACAGTGTTTAAAGTTTTTTTGTGGTAGTACAGTTAGTCTAACATCCTGCTCTTCCCCCAGACGCGTGACATTCGTGGTCCGCGCCGGAGCAGTGAACCTGACCCGGCCCGAGTTCTTCTTCGAAGCTTCAGAGTACTACAACCACCCGGAATACGACGACTCCCGCCCCACGCTGGTGCAGCCCCACGACATCGCGCTGCTCAAGTTTAACCGGGAGCTGCCGTTCTCTGGTGAGTAATGAGAGCTTTTCAAGAGTCTGTTATTTTGGTCCGTTTCGGTGGAGGGTTTGTTTCATTTCGGCTTAGATTAGTGATATACTTACAAACGTATATTGAATTCATTACAACCACAACCCATCACGTCCTCACTACTGGGGCACCCATTCCCATGAAGGAAGGGTTTTAGGCCTAGTCCACCACGCTGGCCTAGTGTGGGTCGGTGTAGGTGTATTAATATGGAATTATATTGAACATGTTAAAGTTCGTAACAGTAAGTAAGTAACATTGCAAGTTATATTGTTATTGTCTAAGCATTTCGGTGTTTATTATTAACAGTTGTGTTGATTGGTGGAAGACTGTTTCATTTTTCATTTGCGTAAATATATTTCTTTAGGACACTTTAGGTCATTGCAAAATTATCTTACGTTGCTTGTGCATGGGGAGCAAGACGTTACGAGCTCGACAAGTCATCGTGAGAATCGTGCTAGCAAAAAAACTTTTATCACGTCTTATCGTCTGTGTCCTTCACAATAATTAAAAAGCAATATAATACCTACGTAAGTAATTATGGTCCTAAAACAACAACAATACTTGTTGATGTCTGGGTAGTTCCCAAGTTTAGTAAGTAGTTTTGATAAGAATTGGAAGAAATAAAGAACAGAAAGATTCCGCAAAAGGGATTATAAAGATATAATTTTGTTGGCCGGATATAAGTTTCCAATACTTACAGTTAAGAAGTAATTATAGGTTTTTCCACGTGAATTATAAGTAAGTACTTAGGTAGATTTCATTTTGGAATATAAACTAATTGAGATTATTTTAAAAATATTTATAATTATCTAAAATCATGATAAAATTACACATGTAGGAATATTTATCATAATCACGTAGCATTAACATGTTATGTATGTCAGCGATGCATACACTATCCATTTCATACATTATCTACCTACCTACATTTAACTAATCTCAAATAAAACAGCTGAAAACGACTGTAACTTTGTCATAAATGAAGTAGCTAATTACTTAAGTACTTACTCGTATATTTTGTATTTTTTAGAAGTTAGACAAGATGATTAATAGCTTTCCCGACGTTATTGTTCGCCATTTATTTTATGCTATGTATCAAGTATGGAAAATAAATACTGATTTCATAATTAAAATGGTAAATAAGGACTGCAGTAAGGCAATAATGCTACATTTCCAGTAGGGAAACTGTTCGCCGCCGACGACGTAGCTAGGAGTATCAGTTTACTGTTCTAACTGCATTTTGCTACTTTTAAGCTCTCTTTATGGAATTTACAGCACTACTTGCTCAGTAACTCGCGAACAGTTACCCTACTGGGAACGCACCCTTAAGATCATGAAAGGATTCGCATGCAGCTGACAGGTTAATATTTACCTACTTACTAGGTGCAGACGTTGCAGAGGTCTAATAAAAGACTTCATCTTCCAGACAGGATCCAGCCAATCAGGATCCAGAGCTCAGCGGACAAGGACAAGAACTACGACGGAGACCGACTCATCGCCAGTGGATGGGGACGGACCTGGACCAACGGTACTAGATCATTCCTCAGCCCGTAGTCAGCCATAGCTGGACACAGGGGGCTTCTCTCAAGAACACTCTTTCCTCGGCGCACACACTATTGTTCCAAATTATCCCCTGACCCCTGAGCCACCCCCTATACCTGTCGGCTTTACTATACCACTTTTGCAAAACCAACACCCTATATACGAGCTTTCAAAGGCATAAGCGTCCTGTTCAAATAGTTAGCTCTTCCACCTTACATTTTATACAGTCGGGCCGGTTCAATTGGCTTATTAGCCTAAAATTTATGATATCTCATCACAAGACTAAAAAAACCATGGCTTTCAAACCTATTATAAAAAATAACACATAGTAGTTTTACTGAGTACTAATACCTACCATAACGTGAAATGATTACAAAATCCTCTACAAATCCAGGTGAATCCCCCGTGACCATGAACTGGGTGTTCCTGTCGGGAGTGAGCAACGAGCAGTGCCTGAAGGACTACAACAACAGCGCGATCATCACAGAGTCCACCATCTGCGCCGGCCCCTACAACGTCACCAGCCAGTCCACCTGCCAGGTCAGATCTAGCCCTTCTATTATATTCTATTCTATTCTAGAGAGGGCGAAGCTCCCTGTACGTGGCTCTCTCGAGTGGAACCTTTGTACATATCCTTCCTTCCAAAAGGTTGTATCATTGCATATCATTGCGGAGTCCCCATCTGTGCCGGCCCTTACAAACGTCATCGGAAATCCACCTGCCTGGTCAGACCTCATCATCATAAGCAGCTTTCTATCGCCCACTGTGTATAGGCCTCCTTATTTGTACGCCAATTCTTCCGGCTCTGGTCCACTGCTTCCCCGCAACCCTGCAGATGTCATCGGACCATCTAGCAGGTGGTCTGCCAACAGCTCTTCGTCCGTCTCTAGGCCACCATTCGGTCAGACCTAGCCCTTATTTGGCGTAATATCCTTCCAGCCAAAAGGTTGTGTCATTGCGTATCACTGCGGAGTTTCCACCTGAACCGGCCCTTACAACGTCACCAGCCAGTTCAGACCTCATAGCGAGTCTATTATTCTATTCTCAGATATCTGTTATTCTACGCGACCTCATCAGAGATAGCCCGTTCAAAGACTATTTGTCTCAATCGCGATAATAATAGATTCCATAATTTCCATTTATATACGACTAAACAGTGTAATATTCCACACCATAATCGCAAATAAAGTAAAATACTTAACACTTCGAATGCCTCCTTCAAAAATCTGTCAAAACTTATCTTACTTGAGTACTTAAAAAAAAAACATAAATTCTGCAGGGAGACAGCGGTGGCCCGCTCACCATCGTGGACACCGACGGCACCGTCACCCTGATCGGAGTGACCTCCTTCGTGTCTGCAACCGGCTGCCACACCCCCATCCCTGCTGGTAAGCATCTATCTTACTTACTTACTTACTTACTTATTCCCAATCTCCGCTGGGGAGCAAAGGGCCGAAGTGAAGCGCCGCCATTCTTTACGATCTTGGGCCAGCTCAGAGACATCCGCCCAAGACATCCCCGCCTGGCCCATTTCCTTGTTCACAGAGCGCTGCCATGTCTCTCGCGGTCTGCCGAGTCTTCGTTTACCGCCCTCGGGGTGCCATGTCAGCGCTTCCTTTGGGACGTCTTCAGTACGCCTGAGAACGTGTCCTATCCTTCTCCATTTGCGTTCTTTTACGGTTTCTGCTTCTATTCATCTATCTGTACTTCACTAACTTCTGCAGACTTAGCAACTTAGGTATTTCAGGTGAATAAAACTACTAAATAGAACATAAAGATCATGGTTAATTTAAATTTAATTTAATAATTTAATAATTTAATAATTTATTTTGCCAATATTTGGGTTACAATTAAATTAGTAAGATATATTAGATACGTTACAAGTTGGCTATTTCAATTTATAGGTGACATAAAAGGTGACAGCCATTGCCTATAATAGGAATAGACCTGTGCTATAGACACTGGCTTCCACTCCCCAGGAACTAGCAGCCATATATGACTTATTATAACAGAATTGTGGTGTCTTAGGCTTAAATAGGATACACAGAAATATATTGATTATATTTAAGGTTTAAGATTAGATTTACTTAGTTACACAAGATTATTAACATTAAACAATTCATGAATTAATTAATTACATATGTTAAATAAAGCTAATGGCTCTTTATTCATGTGAATGTTTGTGTATGTGAGTGTGTGTGTATATGTGTGTGAGTGTGTGTGTGTATATATGTGTGAGTATATGTGTGTGTGTGTGTGTGTGTGTGTGTGTGTGTGTGTGTGTGTGTGTGAGTATAGATGTATGTTAAATAGATAGAAAACTGTGTTGGAATTGGACAAATGGGTGATTTAGGTAGGTGGATGAAGAAAACACTCAGTTTTGGAGTAGTTTAGAGTTAACAGCCATTTTTGTACAGTTATTTTAGCTATGTGTGTATTTAGGTGATGAATTTGAATTTCGCGATGAATTCTATTATATAAGGTTGGGCCGAGGTGGCAGAAAAAGTTATGTAAAAATGTTGTCTTAAAAACTTTTCTTGTCACAATTAGGTTATTGCGTCTTTTATCTGCGTCTTCATGATTGAAGGGAGAACTCTGGTGTTGTTTCATTAAAATCTGTAGAATAAATAATTGGCGAACAGTCAACACTTGGCAGTACTCATACAGTGACTCGGTAGGAAAACGAAAGCTCTTAAATGTTGCTACTTTGAGAACTGCGCGCTGAGCTCGCTCAAGAGGTAGGAGGTGCGTCTTGTACGTGCCACCCCAGACATTAATGCAGTATGTTATAAGGGACTGACAGAGGGCAAAGTAAACCATCTTCATGGTGTTTGAATCAGCAACATGTCGCAGTTTTTTGAAAATAAACATCAGTTTTCTAATTCTATTTGCTAAAAGGTTAATATGAGGACGGAATGTGAGATTGCGATCAATGATAATACCTAGATATTTTATAGTATGTACAATTTCAATTGATGGACAGGAGCAGGTGAGGTGAGGAAATTTACAGTAATGAGCGACGAGTGAATATGTGTGTGTTGGAGGAAGTGATGAGTTCCTAATTGCAAAAATCATGTGTTTCGTTTTGTCGGTGTTGAGGGTAAGGTAGTTGTTGTTTAGCCATTTGATTACAGTGTTAAAACCAATTTGTGCGGATTTGTATACATCTTCCCATGTGCTTCCAACAAAGGACAGAACTGTATCGTCAGCAAATGATATCAGTTTGCAGTTTTCCAATTTTAAATTGCACATATCATTGATGAACACAAGAAAGAGTGTGGGACCTAAGATACTCCCTTGTGGGACACCATACTCGATTGACATTTCAGAACTCTTGGAACCATCGACAACAACCTGCTGAGTTCTATTTGTGAGGTAGCTTTTGAAAAGGGCGAGTGGGAGACCTCTTACTCCCAACCTTTCCAGTCTGTTTAAGAGGATGGGGATCGAGACCGTGTCAAATGCCTTTGACAAATCTAGAAAAACAGATAGGCACTTCTTTCTTTCATCAAGATTGGTGACGATATGGTCCACAAGCTCATGGACAGCGTGAGATGTGGACTTACCATTTCGAAAACCGTATTGAAATTGTGACAGTAGGCCTTTGTCCTCGAGATAGTACATAAGTCTATTGTTTATCAAACGTTCTATAATTTTTGAAAGTGCTGGAAGAACAGATATTGGTCTGTAGTTGTTAACGCATTCCCGATCGCCCGATTTAAAGATGGGATGAATAAGAGCTTTTTTAAGAGCATCGGGGAAGACCCCTGATGTCAGGCAGTTGTTAAAGATGTGCGTTAAAATAGGTACAAATATAATTTTATGGGTTTTAAGAAGGTTTGATGTAATACCATCCACTCCTGTCGCACAGTCCATTTTTAGAGAGCATAGTAGTCGGTCAATCTCTGTCATGTCCGTTGGTAAAAGAACAAACGAATCGGCAACATGATTTACTGGAGGAAAATCATGTTGCAAGTACTGTTGGTTTATATTATTCGAATGCACTTTCTCCGCTAAAGTTTTACCTACATTGCAAAAAAAGGCATTGACGCTGTCAAGTGAATCTTGTGGAGTATCAGATGTTAGCAAGAGCTCGGAAGCTGATGTTTTCTGTTTCACAGTATATGTTACCCTCTTTATCACATCCCACAGTCTTTTACTATTTCCTTGTGCCTTTGCCAGTTCAAGCTTCTCGTAGTCACTTTTAGTTTTCTTAAGAATACGATTACAGAAACTGCGGTATCTTTTGCAGGTTAGTTTTAATTCTTCATTATTAGGAGACCGTTTCAGTTTCTTGTGCAGATTGTCTCTGTTCCTTATACAGCGGAGGAGTCCAGCTGTGATCCAGGGCTTAATAGGTCTTTGACGCCTTGGTATAGTAATCACTTTACTGTTAGATTTTATAGCAGAGTGGATAAGATCAGTAAAAAGGTTTGTGGCAATATTTGGGTCAGCAGTGTCGAGAATGATGGAGAAGTCTATTTCTTTAATCATTGAATTTAGCCTATCCTTATCAACAATAACTCGAGTTTTAGATGTCGGGTGACTTTTGACAGTTTGTATGGAGAGTAAAGTTGATAGGTGATCGGTGACTGTGGACTGGATGACCAATGCTGATGCTTTATAATTTGTTTTAAGTAGTATGTGATCAAGACAAGTGCGATTATGTGTAGGGAAGGTGTGCGCTGGTAACAAACCAAGACTGGCCGTAAGGTTTAGGTAGTCAATTGATTTTGGATCGTTGTTTTCGGGTATGATATCAATATTGATGTCTCCAGTGATTACGATTGTAGAAAATGAGGAGAGAGATGATACAGTGAGGTCAAGTGAAGAAATGAATTTATCTACATTTTTGAATTCCCATGGGCGGTAAATTGCAACTATCGCTATGTCGGTACCTATTTTTATGGTCAGGCCACTTGCCTCGGTTAGCTGGGTTTCTATGACGGAGAACCTAGGCAAGTTATTGTTTACATAGACTATGACTCCATCGTTTTGGTTGCATGGCGAGGAAGTCGTAAAATGTGAAAAACCGTTTATGTCTGGGATTACAGGGTTACATTCCAGCCAGCATTCGGAGAAAACGATGATATCGCAGTCCTGGCGCAAACTGCAGTACATAACAAGGAAATTGTCTATGTTAGCCGATACACTGCGTATATTTTGGTGTATTATTTTGAGACTTTTTTTATCGTTTGTTAGGTAGGAACCACATTGATCCGGATCACATAGATTAGCACTTGATACTGACACAGAGTCAATATTCTTCTGTAGATCGTTAATAGAAGCGAATTTTAATTAAATGATAAATGCAAGTCGCAAATCACGGTGCAGTGACGAGTTTGGTCTGGTGTTGAGGTGAGATGATGGTGTGTTTATGAATAAGATACTTGCATCAGAATGTGAGTGTGGGTATAAATATTTATTATTGTGAGTGTTTGTGTGTTTGTGTACGTGTTTATATTCAGTTTGAGTTTCTAATGAATTGTGTGTGATTTGTGTTTGTAGATGTATATGAGCCATTACAAAAGAATCTGACATGCAATTAATATAATTAATACTCAAAACAATGAGAGAACCCTTACAAGGTATTGTAGGGTCTATACTCATACATGCAACTAATATCGAGATAATAAAAAGTTCATTGGTAAAACCCGACCGTGTTGACTTTACGGCGAGTCATGCTTTGTTCCGTAATTGTGTGACTTGTTCTTCGTTTTTAATCAGGATGGCAGGTGTTCCTTCAGATTTCCTTACGAAAATACGTCCTTGTGATGTCCAGCAGAATTGATAAAGATCAGTCCTCACTAGGTCTCTCGCCAGAAAGTACAGCCTGTTCGCCTTGGGAGTCAGGTACTCAGCAGTAAATACTGGAGTGCTGTTATCTTTGAGGCCCAGATGAGAGGCATTGAGTTTATTCTTGCTGTTCTTAATGTTGAAGGATTTGATGCCCTTAAGCATGTTTTGTTTCAGCGTTGTCGATGAAAGTTCAACTATAATGGGTTTGTTTGTGTCATTTTTTCCATGAATTCTAAAAATATTACGAATATCCGTAGGGCCAATCTTTATGTTAATAGATTCTGATAGCTTTTGGACTAGACCAGAGAGGTCCTCTTTGGTTTCATTGCTGAGCTTGGGTACATTTTTCAGTTCAATTGTGGTGCTTCGTGCATCTCTTTGTAAATCCTCAATCTTTTCTTCGAGAACGAGAATGTACGCTCTGTTTTCTTTACATTCATGATCAATGTTATTGATGCGTAGTTTTAGTTCCTCTTGCTCAATGGCAATTGCATTAAGGGATTTTTCTATTTCGATGTTAGTCTTCTGAATGTCATTTAGAGAGTTCGTTATATTTTTAAGCTCTTTTGCCTGTTCTAACTTCCAGTTTGTAAGCATTTGCTTGATTTCCTCCTTAAATTCAGAGAGTTCGGATTTAAAAGAATCATCCGATCGCTTGCGTTTTCTGATTCTGTCATTTGTATCACTTGCATATGCAGGCGAGCTGTCTCTTTTCTCCTTTGATCCTCCAGAGGTAGATTTGGTGGTTGGAGATTTTTGAGGAGATCGTTGTAGTGGCATTATAAAATGTTAAGATAGATCCAAATCAGAATTCAATGCGAAAAAAATACAAAAAGAATCTTCGTACCCGGGGATCGAACTTGTGCCGCCAGAAATAGTGGGTTCTAATCAGCACCACTATCCAACTAGGCTAGTTGAGCTGATAACTGACTACTCGAATTGTGTGATGTGTATGTGTCGCTGTATTCTGTAGACGTAGAACTGGTTTTGTGACGAGCGACACAGCCGGCCGAGTCAATCACTTTTGTACTTCAATTTTAACTTGTCACGGTTTAGGTAGTAAGAAGTTTGTGTGTTTTCTATTCACTTTACTTGCTTTCAGCACTCAGTAGTAGATTTTAGGGTTGCACTTTTATATTGTTGTCAATTGGTGACACGCACTTGATTTAGAACTTTGTAATTTTAGTGTTATTAATTTAAATTGCAGAGCTGCACAGAAACACGTCTTACTCTTAGCGCACCGAGGCGGGGGGACATCAAACAGGGTCGTCTAGGGGCCTTACCACAAAAACTTGACAACGTTTAACAGATGTTTAGAGCTGTCAAACGTCTACGGAATCTGTCAAATTTAGTTTTAAACACTTGTTAAACAGTGTTTAAAGTTTTTTGTGGTAGCACAGTAGTTGATTACCATTAATTTAACGTAACACTGATAAACACTTATTTCCTATCAACAGGATTTATCCGCCCCGGCTTCTACCATGACTGGATCACCAACGTTACCGGAGTGGACTTCGACTGGGAACTCGATCCCACCTTGACTACTACTACTACGGAAGAAGAGTCCACCACTACTGACGAACCATCTAGCACTACCACCGATGGCACCACCACTGATGGCACCACCACTGATGGCACCACCACCGATGGCACTACCACTGATGGTACCACTACTGATGGTACTACCACCGATGGTACAACCACTGATGGAACTACTACCGATGGTACCACAACTGACGGTACCACCACTGATGGTACTACCACTGATGGTACAACCACTGATGGAACTACTACCGATGGTACCACAACTGATGGTACCACCACTGATGGTACTACCACTGATGGTACCACCACTGATGGAACCACCACTGATGGTACAACCACTGATGGCACTACCACTGATGGTACAACCACTGATGGTACCACCACCGATGGTACAACCACTGATGGTACCACCACCGATGGTACAACCACTGATGGTACCACCACTGATGGTACCACCACCGATGGTACCACGACTGATGGCACCACTACTGATGGCACTACCACCGACGGTACCACCACCGATGGTACAACTACTGATGGCACTACTACCGATGGTACAACCACTGATGGTACAACCACTGACGGCACTACTACCGATGGCACTACTACTGACGGTACCACCACAGATGCCACTACCACTGAAGGAACCACCACTGAATACACTACCACTCAACAAACTACCACTGAAGAGCCAACTACCACAGAAGAGCCAACTACCACCACTACTGAAGCACCGACCACCACTACTGAAGCTCCGACCACCACTGAGCAACCGACAACAACGATTAGAACCACGACGGAGGAGGATATATTCACTTTCCCCACCATCGGGACTGTGGGCGACATGCCGGCGCCCACCGAGCCCACTGGCTGGTACTGGTGGTAATTTAAACCAAAACTTGTCGCATTTTCATGTGTGTAATATGATTTGTTCCTTGTTTTAGGTTTTTGAAAGCAAGAATTATTATTTGATTTTATTAAAATTGTTTGCTTAGAATTTTATTGTTATTATTTGGTTCTTTTACATAAAACACCGCTTATAAGCTCGAAGGGTCACTAGTTAAAGTCTAGATTTGTATTTGTATTTGTATTGTAGTTATGTCCAATAAGTACTAATCTAAGCTACAAAGCTACTACGCAGCAACGCCATAGACCTTGCTACGAAAACTCGTAGCAAGTAAAACAAGGTATTTACGTAACAGTAGTACCCAACGCTCTCTCTTATGATGTAGGAAAGTAGTCAAGATAAAGATAATAAAAAAATAGTTCAGTTAGGAGTGCGACTTTATACAACCGTTCGAGAAGCGCGTGAGAGTCGCCACCTACCGGTACCCGCGCTGCACTAGATCTGCGCCATACAAAAAAGTTGCATGTAAAGTACCGCTACTCGATGATAGATGGCGGTATTATAGTTACACCTTAGAATATGAACTCAGCAGTTTTTTTTAAATATGGTCACACTGCCACAGATAACCTAAATTGCGTGCTGTCACTATCATATTTGTCAGTGTCAGTGATCTAACTATACGTCAAAACCTCGTGTGTTTTGTTGTTTTGAACAGCGTTGCCAGATCGTCCCAAAAGGGACGATTTTCGTCCTATTTGACGCTGAACCGTCCCCTCGACGTCCCTTTGCATCCACCGTCCCTTATAGGACGCAATAAGTTCGGAGTCTTTTAGTGAACTTTCACTGTCAAAAAGTAAGGCAAAGTTAGTTCCAAAAGTGACATTTGTTTTTTCGGATGTGATGTTAGGTGGAATTTCACCAAACGCTAATCGTATTTAGTAGTATGTCATACGTCTGTCAGTTAGTACAAAATGTATTTAAAATTTGATTTAAATACGTTTAGCGTTTGGTAAATGTGACCCTTCGTGTAGATTCGAAAATAGTATCGAATCCTATGCTCGCTGCACAGATTCACAAAATTATTTCTCGAAATTAAGTGCTTCCGCAGTACTTATAGTACTTATACATATGTCGCAGCCGGATCGTATAATCCGCCGTATTACATTATGACTAGCCGCATTACAAGACAGGGCCTCTTTGTAATGCGGCGGATCAACGTTTAGCCGTATTGAATACGGCTGAATGAAAATGCGCCGGATTGTATTCGTCATCATACGTCATTCAATATGGCTGGCCGTTATGTAATAGGGCAAGAGATTAGCCGCCGCATCAAAATATTTTAGTTTCGTTTTTTAACACTCGTGACGCTGCTTGACATAACAACAATAATGGCGGTGTATACAGATATTTGATGATGATTAAAACAAATAAATCGTGTTAAATATGTTAGTAAACAGTGACTTCAAGAAGAATTTTCACGTGAAATTAAATAATATCTATTCGGATCAATGCAGAACAGTGAAAAACGTACAAAAGTTATAACGCACATCAAACAGCTAAAGTGACCATGGATTCTGCTGGTCGGCGGATTTCCACACAGTATTACTGGGTCAAAAAATATAATTGTGGCCGGCAAAGATTATTTGATCTTGAAGAGACTGCGACTAGGCAAACGTAGTGTGGGACGCCCTCCGGCTAGATGAAGAATAATAATTTCGAAGATCCTACAATCCGAGTAGTGCCCGTGCACAGTAGTTTGATACTTTAACGGAAGTCCATATGATAGCATATTTACTCTATTATGATTACAAAATGTTTGTCAAACTACCGAAACCGCAAAATTCCTTCAGCAGTAATGTCATGCTCAGTATGGACATGGTCACCCTACAATTTAGTAGTAGTACGATGCGGCTAAACGTGGGCCGCCGTAATGAAGAACGTATCGAAATGACAATCCGGCTAAACGTTGATACGCCGTATTACAAAGCGGCCCTGTTTTGTAATGCGGCCAGCCGTAATGTAATACGGCGGATTATACGATCCGGCTGCGACACATATATCACCAAAAAATCAACAGCTCTTTATTATTGGCCTTATAAGATAAAAGAGCCTTATTTAGCCATGTATACTAACACTAGCTCTTAAGAATAAATTGTACATACTAACAACTATGGATCTTGTAAATCTGAAATAAATAAATTAAATTAAATTAATTTGATACACTTACAGATCGTAACTTTTTTTTTAAACCGTCCCTTTTTATAAGAAACCGTCCGTTTTTAGGTAAAATACCGTCCGAAATCTTTCAATGGGACTGGCAACACTGGTTTTGAATTGAAAACGTGAAATGGTTTAGTAAATTAGAATTAAAACACGAAAATACTAGGCCATAAACCAAAATGGTGAATAAGGAATGGGCTAAAGTTAAGCCCCCTCTCTCCGCACCTGTCCTGACCTCTATAGACAAGCAGAAGTATCAGTTTATGACGCCAATTCAGGCTGCCGTTATACCGCTGATCTTGTCGTGCAAAGATGTGGTGGCTGAGGCCGTCACTGGCTCCGGGAAGACCCTGGCCTTTGTGGTACCGATGCTGGAGATGCTGCTGAAGAAGCACAAAGACTCGCCCTTGAGGAAGGAGTTTGTTTATGCAGTTATCATATCGCCTACACGGGAGCTTGCTACACAGATAACTAAGGTAGGTCCTGATGGTTTTCTGGTGAAAATCATAAACCAAAAGCACCCTGGTTCATGCTAGATACACATGCTTCAGCAGTTTCGATAAATATTTTCTAAATTCTTGTTAGGTTACCTTCAGCTGCATTGGCAATGGCATTCAATTCAAATTTTATGAATGTTCCATCATTGTATACTGTGCTGTGGCTAGTCACATGTGCATGGTGACAACACTAAATGGGTTCCTAAAATTTAGAAGAAGAAAACTACGACTAACCAACCTTTTTTCTTAAATTCCAGGTCATACAAGAGTTTCTAGAAGAACCTGAGCTGTCTCACATAACCCTAGCACTGATAGTAGGCGGGCGAGCCGTGGACAAGGATGTGGAGACGCTACAGAAGGGAGCTCACATCATAGTGTGCACTCCAGGGAGATTCGAGGACCTGCTTGCTGAGAGGAAGCAACTCAACCTGGCCGGTAGAGTCAGAGAACTGGTGGGTACTTTTATGATTGAATTAAATATTATAACATTAACAAGTGCAATATCCAGCCATCTGATTGTGGCTGAATAAACAAAGATAACTTAAAAATAAATAATCAAATACAGAGAAAAGAAAGGAGAAGAAATTAGATTTATTCTATTCTATTCTATTCTCTGTGGGGGTGTAATTACCTGCACCTGGCTCTCTCGAATGGAACCTTTGTGCATATCCCCAAGGTCTAAACTGCCTTCCTAAGCTTGGACCATTTCTCACCACGCTGGTCCACTGCGGGTTGGTGGGTTCACATATCTAGATGTGCTAAATCTAGATATGCAGGTTTCCTCACGATGTTTTCCTTCACCGTAAGAGCGATGGTATACATTGTACGTTCAGAAAAGAACTCATTGGTACATGTCAGCGCCGGGATTCGAACCCGCATCTCTGGCGTGAGAAGCGGGCCCATACCCAACTAAGCTACCACCGCTCTTTTATATTATTTTATGTAGTCTTTAATATTTTATGACTGTGTTCTAATCTTTTGTACCAATACTTTTTTTTTTTTTTTTGTAATGTTATCTGCAATCAACCCCTTGGTTATAAGCAGATGAGTTGTCCATAAACTCACTGTATTGAAGTAGTCCTTCATCAAGGAAAACTTCATTTGTTTATTAGGCTACTGCCTTTCTTTTATATTTAATATGCATCGTCGTTTTAGGCGCTTTGTGCAGCTTGGCTGGAGAAGTTGTGTAGCCAGTGGGTTTGGATGGTTCACTAGCCGATCCTTGTATGACTTTTCAAATCTCTTTATTTCCTCTTTCACTGTAGTCATTTGAAGATTATCATGCAGCTCATTTGTAGTCAAAAACCAGGGTGCATTTGACACACTCTTTAGGATAGCATTTTGGGCTCGTTGTATGATGTTGATATTGGATATTGAAGCAGAGCCCCACAGCTGTATCCCATAGGTCCATATCGGCTTGATGATAGTGTTATACACAAGGAGTTTATTATCCAAGGACAGCTTAGAGTTCTTGCCAAGTAGCCAGTATAGGCTTTTAAATTTTTTGTTCACCTCATCCCTTTTGGCTTTTATGTGTTTATTCCATAGTAGCTTACGGTCCAGTTGCATTCCTAGGTATTTAACACTATCTTTGTGAGGAAGTATCTGGTTTCCAAGAGAGACTGGTGGGCAGTTTTCTTTTCGAAGAGTGAAAGTTATGTGAGTGGATTTGGACGCGCTTGCACTAATCCTCCATGTTTTAAGCCACAGGTCAATACTGTCCAGTGCTTCTTGCAGTTTTTCTGATGCAACAATGGGGTCTCGGTCACTCGCTAACAGGGCAGTGTCATCTGCAAATGTTGCTGTAGTGACTCCAGGTGTTTCAGGCAGATCAGCTGTGTAAATTGTGTAGAGCATGGGGCCAAGTACTGATCCTTGGGGAACACCGGCTTTTAGTTCGTAGAATCCTGACGTGCAATCAGACTCTCTAACCTGGAACAATCTATCTGACAGGTAAGATTCCAGGAGGCCAAAAAAGTTATGTGGAAGCATCATCTTTATTTTGCATAGCAAGCCCTTGTGCCACACTCTATCGAATGCTTGCTGGATATCTAGGAATGCAGACGAACAATATTCCCTTTGCTCTAGTGATTTCCTTATTTTGTCACACACTCGATGCACTTGTTCCACCGTAGAGTGGCGTTGGCGAAAACCAAATTGATGCTCCGGGACAATTTTTCCTTCTAGTATTGGTCTTATTCTAGATAGTATCAGCTTTTCCAGGAGTTTAGACATAATAGGCAGCAGGCTTATAGGTCTGTATGATGCAGCTTGATCTTCTGGTTTTCCATATTTGTGTATCATAATGATTTGAGATACTTTCCAGTGCTTAGGGAAGTATTCCAAATAGAATATTCTGTTGAATAGCACTGTCAAGAATACAATGGCCTTTTTAGGCAGCTCTAGAAGGACTTTTTTGTCAATGAGGTCGTAACCTGGTGCTTTCCCGTTTTCCAGTCTCCGTATTTCTTTCCTTACTTCGGAGGGAGTAGCTGACTTGACTGGTAGCTCGAGTTGGAATTCATGGCTCAGTGTTTCATTTATGATGCGATCGTCATGACTGGGGTCCGGCCGATTTGGTACGAACACTGCAGCGAGGTGTGCAGCGAATGCGTCTGCCTTCTGTTTGGAGGTTCTCGCCCACTGGTTTAGTTCATCCCGTATCGGTGGTTTCACATTATGAGGTTTATTGTAGTTTTTGGTGGCTTTCCATAGAGAATAGTTTGTATCTGCCTTCGCTGTTAATGATTCTAGTTTTGATTGGAATGTTTTGTTTTCTAGTTCTGTAATAATTATGTTCTTTTAGCTCACGACTCATTTTGTTAAAGGCGGTTTTGTCGTCTGGATGTCGGCTGTTATGCCATATTCTGCGAAGACGTCTTTTTTCAAGAATCATATTTTTTATTAACGCCGATAGATTTTTGGACTGTTTGTGTACTCTTTCAGTAAAGTGAGTAAATCGCCAGCATGCATTTTGGATAAGGTTGGTTATGTATCTTGTCGCTACTTCTATATCATCACTGTTTTTGAGTTTCATTTTGAGATTTATGTTTTCTTCTATGTAGTTTCGAAAACCGTCCCAGTCTGTCTTTTCATTGTATAGTCTTTCAGCAAACTTGCGGTTGGTTATGGGTGTGTTTAATGTAAGAATTACTGGCGTGTGATTAGATGAACCATCTAGGCTTGATTCTGGTTGAAGGTGTAACGTGGACAAGCCACGAATTACAAAAAAATCAATGAGATCTGGTCGCTTATTGGGGTCTGTTGGCCAGTGAGTTGGTTCGTTTGATGACAGTGTAGTTAATTTTAAACTGTCAATAGATTTTTTGAGTTCTCTCCCTCGAGTTGTTATCAGTCTAGATCCCCAGTGAGTGTGTTTCGCGTTCCAGTCACCTCCAGCTATGAAGCGAGGGCCGAGGGTAGTAAGATAATCTTTAAACCTCGATTCATCGATTTTGTGCTTGGGAGGGCAATATACAGAAGATACATTGAGATATCCGCCTCTCTGTTGAATAGCAACAGTACTAGCCTGTATTTGTTCCGTGCAGAATGACGGCAATGGGTAGTGCTTGATGCATGACTTTATTAGGACAGCTGTACCACCATGTGCTGTTCCATCTGGATGGTTTGTATGGTAAACATTAAATCTCGGTATGGAAAAGATAGTATTTTCTTTAAAGTGAGTTTCAGAGATCAGCAATATGTCAATATGGTTAACGTTTATAAATGCCTCCACTTCTGATTTATTTGGTGTGAGGCCATTTATGTTCCATGTGGCAATTTTTAGAGCACTCATTTTGTCATTTGCTGGACGAGCGTGGCTATAAGACCGACTAGGGTACTTATCTGTTGAAGGAGGGCATCAATCTTTTCAGATTGTTTAGCGATGAGTTCATGTAACAGGTTTGATGTTTTGATGTCTTCAGTTTCGACAGGTCTGCCTTTAACACAGTCCGAGTATTTTTTCTTATGGTTGCTGGGTGGTTGGTCTTCAAGTTTTGAGCCTGATTCAGTTGTAGGATGATTGTCTTCATGATATTCGCGTCTATTAGTTGTCATTGCTGGTGGCTTTACAAATTCAGCAAGAGCTGGTTGATTGGGCTTTTTTAGTCTTCTTTTGATAATTTCTTGGTAAACAGAACATCCCTTAAAGTTCGCCGGGTGGTCACCTAAGCACAAGGCGCATGTTGCTGGTGTGTTCCGGTCCTGTTTTGTACACTCTGATGTTTTGTGATTCTGAGCGCACTTGACACAGCGGTATGGCCTCAGACAGTTATTTTTACTATGGCCGTACTGCTGGCAGCGCTTGCACTGAACTACAGTATTTTGTTTTCTTGGTTGTTCTATGGACACTACTGTATTGTATATGTAGCGTATGTCCTTCACACATTTGTTATTTTTGCTGGGCTCTAGGTTTACGAAAAACGTAGAAGTTGGTTTTTTATCTTGGCCTACACGGGCATTGATGACAGGGCCTCGCACCTTGTTCCCAGTTTTTTCAAGTTCTTCCACAATTGCATCATGTGGGGTAGAATGATGAAGATTTTTTATTACTATTCTGAAGCACTTTTCTTCCTTTCTTGTGAATGTATGTCCGATAAGGTTGTTAGCTCGGACCACTGACATGAGGTTTTTGTAGGTTTCGACTGTGTTACAGGTTACTCGCAGCTGGTTCTTAGTGATTATCTTAAGGTTGAAGTCACTTCTGGATATTACAGATTCTATCAGGTCAGACAATTTTCTGATATCATCTATACCATATAGTATGAGTGGAGGTGGTCGGCTTTCCCTCATTGGGTTAGGTTTTACACCTGCGGCTACTTCCTTAGCATCAACAGGCAAATCAGTAAACCTATTACTTGTAGGTGTTGTTGGTGGTGAAACGGAATGTGAGATTCTCTTTCGCTTTGTTGTTCTCAATGGCGGTACTCTTTGCCATTCAGGTTGCTGAGTGGGTATTTCTTGTACATCATTATCCATATCTTCAGTTGATAGCAGTCCTTGGGAGATTCCTGACATTTGTACTTCCATAGATTTAGCTGCATTGTCTTTAGGCATAGTAGTGGAATCACTCAAGGTTCTGTTTTGTGTATTTTTCAACAAACTTGGATGAAATACTTGTTGCACAAGTTTCCTATGAGAAGGTCTGATAGGGGGGTCCCCATCTGCATCCCCCGGGCCCCCTGCACACGACATTTCATATTTTTTTTTATTAGTGAGATTTAATGTTTTGGTAGATTTTTATTTTTCTAGGTTGGCAACATTATTTTATTTTTATTAAAAAATGTAGGGTAGATTGACAGAATTAAATGTGGGTAGAAAATTAATTTGGCACTGTTAGATGTCACTCGCGAAATTATTTCACTGTATTTTTGTCGAAAAACAATGATTCACTCGCGGATAACAATATCAGATGGTTTCCAAATGTTTATTTCCACTTTCACACTATTTACAGATCAAAATATAGCTTTTTGACACAAAAAACTGAAATAAAATGCACGCGCAAGATTGCTTGTGATGACAGTTGACAGTTGACTCAGTACCAATACTTATGACTTTAATATTATGTGCATACTCGTTTGTCTTGGAAGTGTAGCATAATGTACTCAGACAAGAAACATGGATATCCATTTTCATACCCATGTCACCTACTGGGGACTTCTTTAAACATTTATAACTACAAATTATTTGTGATATACTCAACCTGGGTCCTTATATTTACAGGAATTCCTAGTACTAGATGAAGCTGATCGCCTTCTGGACCTGGGTTTCACGGCCACTCTGACCACCATCTTGCAGTACCTGCCTCGGCAGCGGCGCACCGGCCTGTTCTCCGCCACGCAGACCAAAGAACTACAAGACCTGGTCAGGGCCGGACTTAGGAACCCTGTAGTTGTATCCGTAAAAGAAAAGTCAACAATAAGCACACCGCTACTTCTAGAAAACTATTATGTTATAGTTGAACCTCAGGATAAGTTCTTGTTTCTATTGAATTTTATACGAAACAGGAAGATGGTTAAAGGTCTGTTCTTTTTGCCGACGTGTGCGTGTGTGGACTACTGGGCTGATGTGTTGCCAGTGTTTCTGCCCGGGATCAAAGTGTTTGCCATACACGGAAAGATGAAACTGAAAAGGAGTAAGATATTGGAGAAGTTTCGTGAGGCTGAGAATACTATTCTGCTGTGCACTGACTTGATGGCTAGGTAAGTACTTTTTATGAGTAAATTTTTATCTATAATTTTATTTAGTATCTCCTTTTTTTAGCATAAGATCCTTTACACTCTTATAAACAAAACAAACTGTAAACTTCGTAGGTATATTCCCTCCCCATCTCACTTCAAAAATTATGCTTCGCACTCCATTCTAGGCATCACGTTGTGAGCCCCATTGGGGAGTCGCAATGGATATTTCAGGCCACAGTAGCTTAAACTCATTGCTCTCCCCTTTTCTCTAACCACTACTTCTCTCCCCAGAGGCCTAGACATCCCAGAAGTGGAATGGGTGATCCAATGGGAGCCGCCCACACACCCGGCCTCCCTGGTCCACCGCGCGGGGCGGGCGGCGCGGGGCGGCGCGGCCGGCTGCTCACTGCTTCCACTACTGCCTACTGAAGACACATATGTGCCTTTCATAAAGACGAATCAGCTGGTCGAGCTGAAGGACTGGCGGGAGTCCAGCGATGAGATTAAGGTTACAGAGAAGTTGAGGGATAAGGTGAGTGGAATGTTTAGTGCGATACTAGCTTTTTAGGCGAGCTTCGCTTAGGCTTTCCCGTGGGAATTCCACGATAAATAGTAGTCGTGACTTACGAGTCTTACGACATGCATGGTCAGCGTCTTTCGATCATAACCATTTCAACAACATAAGGCACATTGTCATTGAAATTGTTTGAATTTTATGTGTAGGTGTCTTTACGGTATTTTTATTACTTACTATTCATTCCGATCTCCTAAATGAGTTGGTTTAAAATACTCACCTAGTTTTTTTATATTTAATTAATCTTTAATCTCCCGTTCCAGGTGCTAAAAATCCTCCACGACCAACAGCTAAAAGACCGCACCATCCTCGACAAGGGACAACGAGCCTTCGTATCCCACATGAGGGCCTACTCCAAACACGAGTGCAACCTCCTTCTACAGTTCAAAGAACTCCCCCTAGGCCACATAGCAACTAGCTACGGCCTACTAAAGCTACCTATCATGCCTGAAGTCAAACCGGAGCACAAACTACAGTTCCAAGGGCCTAAAGAAGAGATAGACTTCAATAGTATACCTTACAGGGATAAACAGAAGGAGGAGAGTCGTTTGAAGAAGCTTGAAGAGTATAGGAAGACTGGGGTTTGGCCGTCTAAGAAGAAAAAGAAAAAGGTTTGTGAATTTTGTGATGGTGTTTTTACTGCTGGATGTAGGTCTCTTTCTAGATGTTCTGCCTATACATATAGTGTTGTCACGCCAGTCCTTATAAAGTGTCCGGGTCATGTTGTTGTGATGTTATAACTGATCTATGTTTGTTTTTTAAACTCAGATACTAAATTGTCAGATTCTGAAAGTTTCATCAAAAGTCTATTGTCCCGCGATTTAGTGACGTATCGTTAAATCAATATCAGAGATAAAAAACTAGCTTTTGAGCTAGCGCATCATACTGTAGCATTGAAATGATTTAATTGTTGATTTTTTCAGCCAACGCAATCAGAGTCGTGGGAGCAAGCGAAACAGAGCAAAGAGGAGAGGAAACAGAAGAAGCGAAAGAGGAAAGAGACCAAACAAAACACTGAAGTTAAAAAAGGTTTGTTACGCTTCATATTCATATACTGTCTGTATTGTGTGTGTGCGGTATAACACACCGATATGGCGTCGCACCATTTTGATGTATTTAACCCCCACCCTCAATAGAAGTCCTAAAAAGTGTCTTTGGTCAAGTTATAAACATTGTATTATGTGTTCCGTAGCGACATCTGAAATCCATGTTATGAGATAGCATCTCCCTTATCATCGTAGCAGCTTGCAGTTTTCAAATTTTCGCGCCAAAATCCCACGCTTTCTACGATTGGTCAAGCCTCGGGCGCGGGCGGCGTCGCTTTCTAGCTGTCAGATTAGTGACTTTTCCATCATTATTGCGTCAAACTTAAAGTCGTACGCATTGCAGTTTTTTCGAAATCTTGTTTTATCTGAAATATTAGCAAATTTCTAACAAGATTTTGTTCGCGTCTCGCGTGTTGTGTGAAAATACCAATATTAAGATGGATGCAGTGTCAGATGGGTGCAATTCGGGAAGTGTTTTTCCGCATGTCAAAATGGCGGGCCCGACGCGTGCCTTTCCGAAGAAAATGAGTGTTTGGTGTACATGCTGCGGTCCCCCGTAGCAGGCGCGCCAGAGGAACACAACACGCAAGTGCAGGACACTGCAGGAGGCGGGCGGCCCGGCGCCGCGCCCGGTCGGCGCGGCCGCCGCCCCCGCCACGCCCACGCCGCTACTGCCGCCGCCCTCCCGCTCTCGTAAGAGACGTCGGGAGACGTCGAGTTTGGCTCTCGGAGTAGCATTAGCAGGGCCAGCTGCTCATTAGAGTGCGCGCGCCGCAGCCCCAAGGATCGCCGCGGCACGCGCCGCGCGTCCCTCCGCCGTCACGCGCGCTCGCGCCCGCGCCTCCGCCGCCGCCGCCGCCCGGGTCCGCTCATCGAGTTTTTCGGAGCTTGATACACAAGGTTTGAAGTTCTGTCGCAGCAGCCGGTAAGTCAATTACCTATCTGACTTAGTGAGTGCTAATAAGGAAAACCAACTAAGGCCACAAGACTTTTTACTTACACCACAATCAAATGACGAGGTGTGTAATTTATCAATTTCCATAAAAGAACCGTTAGTTCCGGCGGCACCATCTTTTAGAGTGGCTAAAATTGAGGAACACCAACACTTTAACAAAAGTGTCTGGAAGTCTTAGGGATATGCGGACACCCATAAGAAATACTTAGCATGTGACATGTCCCGCGTTCGTAGACTTTAAAGTTAACGAAGAGTTGGCCAACGAGTCGAATTCCTTTATTAACTGGCCTCGTATGCAGCGTAGTGTTGCAGAATTATCTAATGCATTTTTAACTCAAAATAAAATAGTTAATTCTTCACTGCAAAATGTTATTGACTGGGGGTCAAAGGTCAATGAACCGATAACAGCTACTACCTTGTATTCGAAAATAAAAGAAATTTTTGATAAGGATTCTAAGCATGAACTAGTCTCAGGATATATTACAGATTATTTGCAGAAAGCGAAAATACGGAACGAATGTATTGCAGCACGTAGGGGGGCACTTTTGAAACTTCTTGGCGATAAATATATCAGACAGGGCGTAGGCAATATTCCTCTGTCATCTGAATATTTATTTAATCCACTAATGCTGGCAGAGTACATCAATAAGATACAAATATGTTTATTATAGAAAGTAAATTACAAGTGACACAAAATAATTACTTAGCATGTACAAAATGGTTACTTAAACAAACTAACAATAACATTGGTTTTTGATGGTACTTTTGTAAATTTATCGTCACTCCCATGTTGCCGTTAACTCTGCACTAGGCGGTATTGACAAGTTATAACGTGCTACCGTAATATATAACACTGAACCACAACCTTCGACGTCTAGGTCAAGGTTATCGGTCTTTACACAGCCGACAAGACAACCCGCGCGCAGTGCTATGCCGTTACAGTCGGTAGGTAGGTACAGTTGCCCCAGCATACCTACTCTGCTCAACTGTCTAATAAGCCAATGTCCTTTCCTGGTTTTCAAGCAGGGGGAGGAGACAAAAAGATCAATAACAAATACAAGCCCCTTACAATAAATTCAAAGAATCTTATAAAAAATTACTAATTGCCATTTGTAGGCTGCCTTCAATACTACCTTTACTAATACCTTTAATATTGACATGTAATGAATAATTATCAATAAACAAATCTAAATCTACGTTTGGGAATCACTCATAGCACCACCTGTAGTACCTACCTACTTAAAAGTAATAAAATCAGCTTCCCATTTTACAAAACCACCACTGATTTTACCTTCAGCAGAAAACATAATAAGATTCCATACTGGTGTCGCAAAGAATGCTCGCTCAGATAAACCAAATGTTCACAACAATCACCAATTGGATAGCGGAAACCCTCAGGACTCGAGGAATTCGCATGATTGAGTATCTCAACGATTATTGCCTTGTCAGTCAGTCCAAAGAGAACCTCTTAAACACACAAGAGCAACAATAGACCATTGATCTTCTACAAAGCTTATGATGGATCATCAAAAGTCCATAACGACTCCATCAAAAAGAGCCTGGAATTCTTGGGTGTGGGTTGGGACACACATGCAAACCGCAAGTTCCTCCCACCGTCAAAGACAGACAGTATTCAACAGTCAATTATTGGTATGCTGACATGTGGCAGTTGGAACCTAAAGCAGGCACAACGCCTCTTAGGGAAATTCAACTTTGTAGCCTTCATCACCCACCGGGGAAGGCTACATTGCCGTTTTATGCAAAGACACTGTCAAAAAATCCACTATGCCCCCAGACAGAATTATTGATTCCAGAAGAGATTACATCAGAGCTAAAGTGGTAGTATTCAACAGTCAATTACTGGTATGCTGACATGTGGCAGTTGGAACCTGAAGCAGGCACAACGCCTCATAGGGAAATTCAACTTTGTAGCCTTCATCACCCATCGGGGAAGGCTGCATTGCCGTTTTATGCAAAGACACTGTCAAAAAATCCACTATGCCCCCAGACAGAGTTATTGATTCCAGAAGAGATTACATCAGAGCTAAAGTGGTGGTATTCAACAGTCAATTACTGGTATGCTGACATGTGGCAGTTGGAACCTGAAGCAGGCACAACGCCTCATAGGGAAATTCAACTTTGTAGCCTTCATCACCCATCGGGGAAGGCTGCATTGCCGTTTTATGCAAAGACACTGTCAAAAATCTTGTCTATGCCGCCAGACAGAGTTATTGATTCCAGAAGAGGTTTCAACAGAGCTAAAGTGGTGGCTACAGAATCTGCACATCCCGTACTTGATCCACGAACCACAACGAGTGATGAATTACCTGACCACAGATGCCTCAGACCAGGCATGGGTTCCCCAAATAAACGATTCAAAGGTTTCGGCCAGTGGGAGAGTTTACAGATGTCATGACATTGTAATTTGAAGGAAATGTTCACTGTTATAGGTGCCATAAGCATGAAATACAAGACACTCAGACAGACAACAGTATTACTACTACAGAGGGACAACAGGACAGTTATGGCCTACATCAAACAAGAAGGAGGGACCAGGTCGTTGACCCTACATTGCCTAGCCAAGACATTACTGGACCTCATCGACGAGCTCGACAGTATGCTGACACCACAGTACCTTCCAGGCGTTACAATGCAAACTGCTTGTCACGTGGACCAACTCCAGAGTGACACTTACTCAGCCCAGCAGTAGAACGGATCGTCAGCTTTTGGGGCATACATACCTCAAATGTCAACAAGGAAATACCTACACACCTATTTGGAATAAATGGTCGGTTTGGTGCTCTAAGCTCATTGACATATATATTACTGCGTAAGGACAGGCCCAACCACTCAAGAAAATGGCACCCGCACGTTGGCCCTAAAATAGACATTTTAGGGCCAACGGTCCTCATCGACAGTTGTCTGTGACGGAGAGATGAGTCTTTGTTTCTTGTGATAAATATGCCTATTTTTGTTGTGAAAGGCTAAAAAACTATGATACGAAGGTCAAAAAGGAATATGGAATATCGTATCATCCTTAATTAATAAATAAACACATTTTAAAGCGATAATTATTTTACTACCAAAGTCTACAATGGCCGCACGATGTAACCTTGTACGGACGTCCGCATGCAACTCACTCATATTATTATGTACTTACCTACTGTCCGGTGACGGTAAAATATGAACGCACGTACAAGGTTGCGTCGTCAGGATAAGTAGCTCGGCTCTCTCTGACATAGTTCCAACAAATTATGACAGAAGGCAGATATTTTGCTTGTATGAAGAAGGTTTGAGTAAAATGTTCTGAAGGGCGTATCCTTCCTTTTGAAATCATTGTCTAAGCTACATATAAACAAGTTTATTCCTTCGTCAGTAATGGTCGCAAAATATTTAGCTTCTATATTTCTTAATGATGGTGTAGCGAGTCCGCGTTGTTCTATGGTGTAGCTTATCGATCTGTTCTTGTTCATAAATCTGTAATTTCTATAAAAATATCACAGAATCTGGTCGTAAAACACGTTTTAAAGGCTATTTCAGTAGCAAAACCTGTGCCCATGAAGCCACCCATGTGGAATGCACGTGTGCTCATAGAATATCTACAGCATTCTTCTCCGCTGGTAGATAAATTTTTTGGAGTAACTAAGAGAACAGCTACTTTACTCCTATTATACGAGTACTCGGGGCGCAGGGTACATGATTTAACTTTGCTGCATTGTGACAATGATCATTTAATTGACGATGGTAAGAGTATAGTCATAGTTCCTGTGTTTGGTTCAAAACCAGATACAGACTCATATCCACAGTCAGGTTAGAAGCTGCTATCGGGGGCAGATCATAATATAGATGTAATTAAAAAAAAAATAATAATAATAATAAAATCTGCTAAATGAATTATTGTGTGATATACATGCCTAAATAGGTATATAATTATTCTAAGTTTGTTGTGATTAGGTCTATTAGGTTCATGGCCAATTTATTTTTTAATAAATTAGTATAAGGTATTTTAATATGGTCACCTCCATTTCATTGGTATTTCCATAGTTAGTACCTATATTTCTCATCACGGATTTATATCTGATGATCAAAGTAAGTTACCTACTTCACATTATTGCGTCATCTCTAGCTGCCAGGTGATAACAGACATTTCTCATAACATGGATTTCAGATGTCGCTACGGAACACATAATATTGGAGTTTTACCTACCATTAAAACTCTTATTATGTTTCCAGCGACATCTATTTCCAGCGACATCTATTTCCAGCGACATCTATTTAATTTTATTTTATTTTATTTTGTTACTAATGAATATAAGTCAACGAAAAATGTTCCTATGATTAGTCTTAGTAATTTAAACATTGTTTACATCTGTTTTTACTGTAAGTGCCACCTACCTTCTTTGTTAATATTATACCTTTTATAACTGGTACACCGGCATCCACGACACAGGCCGAGCCTAGTGTGGAAGCCACCAAAACTCGTAAATTTACTAACTCACACACTTCCAATTTAATTTCATAATATTGTACTTACTCATTTAAATTCATAGGTGTTTAAATAAATATTTTTGATTTTGATTTTGATTTTTGATCTGAAATCCAGCAAGCGCTACCTGGCGCTGCTATTATTATTCGGGAATATAATGATGGAAAAGTCACTAATCTGACAGCTAGAAAGCGACGCCGCCCGCGCCCGAGGCTTGACCAATCGTAGAAAGCGTGGGATTTTGGCGCGAAAATTTGAAAACTGCAAGCTGCTACGATGATAAGGGAGATGCTATCTCATAACATGGATTTCAGATGTCGCTGGAAACATAATAAGAGTTTTAATGGTAGGTAAAACTCCAATATTTAATGGTCTATGTATGTCCGCTGACTGGCTGACAATGTTACAGAACAGTTAGTTAGTTTGTGGTCAGATGGCCGTGTAAATGAAGACCCTACATCATCATCAGCAGTCTATAGTAGTCCACTGCTGGACGTAGGCCACTCCCGAAGATTCGTTACTTCTTCACGTCCAAACAGCTGAACCGATTTCAATGAAATTTGGTATGGAGTTAGCTGACCCCCTGGATTAACACATAGGTGAATCTCGCGGGAACAGCTAGTTATTATTATTAATTTCCCGGTTGCAGGCAAGAAGCGTCGCGCGGTGACTCAAGCCGAAATAGACGAACTAGCGGCGGACGTGGCGCTCATCAAGAAGCTCAAGAACAGGAAGATCAGTAAGGAACAGTTCGACCAGGCCTTCGACGGTTAGTTCAGAGAACAGATAAGAAGCTGTATCACGAAAAAATTTTATGAAATTTTTATTGTCAATAGATAATTTTTCGTGATAGCGACGGGACTTGTATAGTTCTAGGAACAGTCAGATCAAGCAGTGGAAAAGTGAGCGGAATAAATGTATGATTAGTTCTTGTTATATGTGGGAGTTTTATTTTGTTGGTTGATTAGCTACATGCTGATTGTTGACCTTGGTTCTTTAGTAGCATCATGGTGAATGTTGACCTTGGTTCTTTAGTAGCATCATGGCGTCTGAAACATCCTTAGTCGTTAGTAACTTATGTTTGTTATGTAATCTGTGTTATCGGTAGATATATTCGTAGTCCTCTAGCTAGCTAACTTAACTAGGACTTGATAAAGGAAAACAGTAAATATCAATCAAGACTTTTATTTACTTAAAATTATTTTAAATATAGTATTTACATATGTATCAGTCTGAAATGTGAGTGCTTCCATGTCTCAGGTCTATGTCCAGTAGAAGACAAAAGTGGACGTGTGCCACTGATGATGATTGTTTGAGAGGTCGTCCCATCAACTACATGTACATATTGTTGTAGTGAAAATTCAGGGAACTCTGGAAATAGATAATTACAGTAATTAAAATATTTTTATTTGATTCAGAAAAACTAAAATAGGGAAGCTGAATTGGCAGTCGGTTGATTATCGAAGTATACAGGATGTTGTAACAGCAGTATAGTAAACCTAAAGGGCGCGACTCTTTGTTTAATTCTGATCAACTTTTGCAAATTTGGGTTAGATGGGTTGACAATTTGCGATTGGTGGCTGGTTATGATTGGATGCGTAAAGCTATACGCATATATACATATACTGTAGATCGCATCCAGTGGCGTGCTTCGGGAGAGGCCTATGTCCAGCAGTGGACTGCTATAGGCTGATGGCGACATACCTTGGTCTCCAACGCCGCCAGCTGTCCCCGCCGGGCCTCCGCCTCGCGGCTCAGCCTCATGTAACCGCGCACCATCTTGTAGAACCACACCAGTTGCGGGACCAGCATGAGGGTCACTACTAGCTTGCAGTCGTTGGGCAGGGATTGGACACCCTGGGGAGGTTACAGTGTTATACCTGTAGTTAGTTAATGCCTATAAGCCTTGAATGTAAAAAGTGATGAATAGGATTCGAGCTAAACCTAATGATTCGGATAAAACCTTTATCAATTAGCGCGTAGGTGCATTAAAATGGGGGCTTGAGTGTGCAGTGTCTTCCATTCTATTTTTTGCCACGCGTCAAAGCTCTCGTAAGTACCAAAAGCTACAGGTGTTGCGAAAATAGTATAGACAGCCAAAAGATTTACGTTTATTTATGACTGCATAACTATGCGGTTTAATAAATCCCCTGAGTCATCTTATCTCGACCTTCTACACCACTTGAACAACCACCTTTATAAACCAAACTCACCTTAAAATACGGCATATGGATCACATTATAATAAACCAGACACACATAGGGCAGGCTGACGACCCTACATATGAAGAATGTCACCATCATAGCCAGCACATTGGCCAAGTACGCGCGGGAGTAGCGCATGCGCAGACGTCGGTAGATCCCTCGTAAAGATACGAAGGGGGTGGATAGTTCCATGAGGTAGAGGAAGCCGAATAGGCAGTCGCCGTGCGAGCCGCGGAGGTACTGTGGAGTTATGAATATAAGGTTAGGTACTGGTGAATATAGTCATGATTATGATTAGATTTAGATATAGGTACCATAAAAATCCAAGCTAACAAAGCATTCAGAGTATCTGTAGGATACCATGCACGAAATCAGCGGGCTGAAGTGGCAGCATGCCGGTATCCGTTGATGTACGGCATAACCTTTACGGAAGGCATTGAGGGGAGACCATCAAACAAGCAAACTTAGCTTGAGACATCCCTTCAGCTCGCAGGAACGACGAAGTTAGCCCGTATTGGTTTAATGAGGAAAGCCATCTTCCGATAATTTTACCTGATGGTAATAAGTTACCATAAAAAGCAATAGATAAGGTAGACATACTCACAACAATCATCCTCGACACAAAGCTGCCCAACACCAAGTGGTGTATGACAGTCAGTGGGTCAGCCCTACAGTAGTACAGGAAGGGAGGCCCGCGGATGTGCTGGCGCGGGGTGAGCGGGTCGGCGAGGTGCATGAGGTTGCGGGTGGAAAGGGCCTCTTCTATCTTGTCTTCGGAGAATACCTGGTGAGTTGATAAAATAATAAATAAATAAATAATAAAGTAGCTGCTCCGTTTTTTTTCACATAGATAGATAAATGGTACGGATTACAGTAGGTATCATAACTACCAAATGTAATATGAAAAGAAATATCAAAGTAATTACCAAGCTTAGATGCCATGCAGGCTATCCTGCGAAGCCCTAAAGCTCGCAAAAACTAGAGAATCTAGACATAGCATTTTACCTGACTATGGCTATGCGAAAGCAAAATATCATAGTCATTAAAGAAAGCTGTATTGAATACAATAAGACACCATCTCACCTTATACTGCATCCAAAGGTCACAGAAGAAGTAGCTGATGCTGAACCACGCGTACGCCTCCGACACGAAGTGCGAGGCGCGCAGCGGGTCCCGCGAGCACGAGTAGAGCACCACTATGGCACCGGCCAGGCAGGACAGAAGGCCTTCTGTACAGGATACTACCCTGGGGGAGAAAGTAGCTAAGCATTTCAATTAAATAACGTACTGCAAAAGAAGAAGAAGCAGAACAATAGCACTTAGGGCTGACAGGAATTTGCATTAATTATGAATAACATAGGTCCCAATACAAAACCTTGTGGTGCACCTTACAAAAATCACTTACTTGTGGCTGATCTCAGTGACGTCAGCTCTTGTCAAGCTGTAGTTGATGACGAGGCGGCGGCCGAGCGGTGTGGTAGTGACGGCGTCTTGCACCAGCCAGTACAGGCTCAGGTAGAACATCACGCCCAGAGTCGAGAGGAATGCGCCGTGGCAGACTGTGACACTGTAGGGAAGATTAGGTGGTACGCTGTTGCTTGAAATAAGGACGTAGGTAACAATAACAAAACGATGTACGGTGGCCTGCGCCTAAAAGTATACAGGCGAAGTTTTTAAAATAGCGATCCCTGATGATGAAGGGACCAGCTACATCTGTTATAAATCCGGGGACGTGTGATGTGTATAGCAGTGGTGTTTATGTGGATGTGCTTGAGCAGCATGTGAGCTTGAGACCGTTATTTTAAAAACTCCGCCTGTATACTTTTAGGTGCAGGCCACCGTACCTACCTACTTACTTCAGTTGTAGAAAATATGTGTTTGACCTATTACAAATTTGAAGGTAGTGTGACGTGCTACAATACTTTGGTTTTGGGGTATTAGAAATGAAGTTTCTTAGTATATTTAAAATTACTTATTCCTACATAAGAATGATGACACTAGGTGCTCCTTACCTGGTAATCTCCAATTAGAACAGCAATAATGAGTGCTCAACTCACCGATCATCAGGCCTGAGCTGCAACACACTGGCTACCGCTAGCAGGATGGACCCTCCCGCGGGGACACCCAGCGTAGCCAGGTGGAACCAGTACTGGTTGTCCTGAGGATATAGTGCGCATAACGATTATAAACAGGAATGATTTGATATACTTAAGTCAGTATCCTAACTAATATTATAAATGCGAAAGTAACTGTGTCTGTCTGTCTGTCTGTTACTCTTTCACGCCAAAACTACTGAACGGATTTGAATGAAATTTGGTATACATACGGTCTAGACCCTGGAAAAGAACATAGGCTACTTTTTATCCCGGAATTCCCACGGGAAAACTTTTTAAGGCGAAGCGAAGCGCGCGGGATCAGCTAGTAAAAAATAAGTATGTCAGGATCAAGGAACATAAGTACTCAGGTCAGGATCGTGACACGTGCTTAGTCTCTGCCTACCCCTCTGGGAGACCGGCGTATGTATAGTGTGTTTAATTGTTATTGATTCACTAGGCGCACGAACCCTAATGCTTAAAATACACAACAAACACACGTAACGTCGGGCAGAATAGCGTCCGTCGCTGACTGCCCAGAGTGCGTCGAACGAATAGCAGGTAAGGTGGTAGTTATGCACTTCACTCAAGCTCCTTTCGTGCACCCCAATAAGCCAGTGATGAGAGAAATAGGAACATATTTTTTAAACTTACCCATGCGAACTCCAACACCCACACCACTATACCAAACACTATTACGAAGAGTTCACTGTCTAGATTTGCCATTTAAAATTCAGGACAACTGCCATTTCTTTCATGATATTCAGTATCCCACCACTTTTTTATAAATAAGATACTTTACTCTTTTGTTTTACGTTCTTACTTCTCTCAAGATTGTCTCAGAATGCAGTTCAATGGATGCATATTGACAACATCTTTACCACAACATCAACAATACTGAGAATTTCACGGCAAAATTAACTGAAAGTTGACTTTATACTGTGCATAGCATAGGCATAGGCACTTTTAGTGCTTTACTAAGTATATAAATTCAAGGAAATAAAGGCGGAAAATAGGTGTTCCTCAAGGAAGTCTCTTAGGACCAGTCTCGTTCACAATCATCTGAAAATATTTTAAAAATAAAAAGAAACACATTGGGCTATTTTTATACATTTATAAAACACTCAAACAGTGCAACAATACCTGCAGTCTTTTCACATTTAAATACCAACTGCAAATCTAGTATAATGTAAGAGCTCGCACAAAAAAAACTGCCATTTTCTTTCTATTTTAATGTGGCAACAATGGTAGTAAGATCAGCCAAAATATTATATGTTTTTTGTTTGTCCGAGCTCAAACTGTCATTATCACCTAATAATATTCATAATAACATATATCACAACTATATTTGTTTTAAACAATGACTATGAAAATGATAATAAATTAACTCTCACTAGTTTGTTTTGTAATTCAAAAATATATTGTTAGTTTTCTGTGTTTTATTAGATTAGTAAAATAATAATATAAAAAAGGTCTCGACTGATTGCAAGAAGACATTTCCAGTAAGTTAGGCCACTGTCTTATCAGTACTTTTTGTTGAAGGTAAGTCAGAGTCAGAGGAGATAAATTTTTCATATATGGTACTAATCAAATAAAAATCACGTACTGATCTAATCAGGCTAACAGCATATTTTTTTTAATGATGAGATAGTTATCCGCTGTTTTACAACTGAGAAGGCTTTAAGTGGGTAATTGGGCGGTGCAGAAATGCTACTGTTTCATTATTTGCGTAGCTTAAAGGCATTACCTTTAAGGACATAACATGCCTTAGCATTGTAATATTTACCATTGATATTTTGTAATATAATGTCGAATTTATGACGCCAATTGCACATCTTCTGCCCCACCCCACCATAGAAACCTACATAAGTAGTATGATGTTTGTAACATACAGGGTATTGCAATTTATATACCTAAAAGTCATAGGTTTTTTAGCAAAACATCATCAGTTAATTACACAGAATTCGAGTAATTTGCTATACCCTTTAGACAATAAAAAAATATAAGCATTCAAAAATTACACTCAATATAGGTACATTAAGGAAGCATCACAAAGTCCTAAATTAGTTTAATAAGCAATATCGATACACAGGCCAGTCAAAATAAATAAACAAAATAATTGTATACCTTCTTCTTAGTAAAGTATAGAGTTCATAACTCCCTATAGCACTGGAATTCTCAAAATCACATCAATATTTTTTCAAATAACATTTTTAATAAAAAATAAAGTACTATCTACTTTTTTACTGATTCAAAACCACTACACATCGTATATATTTTAAACATTGGTTAGGCCATAAATCGGCAATCTAGGAAGGCATGCTCAATATTACCTATTGCTATATTTTTTCGCGTTTGACTTAGCTAAATTCAAAATACCTGCAATTTTGCAGTAATAACAGTAAACATAGCACATGTAGGGATAGAATGATAGAAGTGTACTGTATGGAAGAAGTCGGAACAACCTTAATATAAGTGGGTGCAACCTTCATTTAATTTCAATAAACCTCTTACACATGTAGTGTAGAGGCATGTCCGGTGTACCTATGTATGAATTGCACACTCACATTATTTTATCAGAATTGAGCCATAGTGGATAGAGCATAGTACGGTGAATCTTATGTAAACATTTCCAATGTGATAAATTGAACATACCTGCCTAGTTTTGTGCAATACATTTTACATAACAAACAACACCATAGATCTAAATATGTTTAGAGCTGCCATATTCAAATGAGCATTGATTTTCAATAACTATGTAATAACGTGAATGTATCGAGAGAATCAAACAGAAACCCTTGCAACAATGGATTACTTTTGCTTTGGCCATAAAACCACACTGATTTTATTACCTTCTTATTTATTTAATAAAGCTGAGGTGAGTATGGCAACCCTAATATTGTGCTTACGCAGCGTAACACTAATAAACCACCATATCTAAATATTTCAATTTACTTATAAGCTCATTTCATAAATCCTATGGAAATCAAGAAAATCACTTTTTGGAGGATGGTGACCGCATAAGTCCCATTTATATTAGAAGACTTTAGACACAGTATTTATAATCTAAAGTAAATATAATAAAATAATAAAGTATTCTACAACTTTTATCAAGATACGAGCTTTATAAATCCACAAATATCGATACACCAGAAGAAATTTTGAAGTTGATGAAGGACTATATTTTAGCCATATTACATGAATATGAATATACGTAATAAATACAAGCTTCTACATTATGGCCATCTAATTTTGTACATGTTTGTAAATATTTTATAATGATCTCTCTCTAGTGTTAAATGTTTGTTTTCATTTCACGTTTTTATACAAAAAAAACCCATTTAACTCAAAGAATAGCAAAATTAACTTCTAATGTAGCTCTGAAGTCCTACTTAAGTTTATAAAGAGATAAGTATAATAGATATACAATAAAAAGCGCAGTATATTTTAGCAAAATGGAAGAGTCAGATATAGAGAAGACTTGGAAAGTATTGAATCACTATCAGATTATACTAAGTTTAGACCTAAAATCGTTTTCGTATTTTTTTATCATTTTATAATTCCAACTCTAAATTTTATTTGGATAACATTTTTTTATTATGTAAAAGCCTAATTCTTACAATTTAAGCACCATTATAATGAAAATATTTTTCCTCTAAATAATATCTAATATATCAACGCGAAGAGACGTCAAGAGTGAACGTGTAGATTCTAGGTCATAGTAACGGCATGAATACGTTCATATAAATGTATGCCGTGCATGTAGATTCGATAGTTTTACATAGTAGAGTACACAGAATAGAGGTCTCATTCATAATTTTATTAGTTTAGTAAACCGGAATAATTTAACTTTAAAGGTGTTTCTAGCATCCCTAATATTGTAAATATTTTAATACTCTATTTGGAAATATTATATTATTATTATTTTTAAATGCACTTTATACTTTAAAATATTTTATGAATAAGACCGAAAGGAAGCAAATGCAAATTTAATAAAGAAAAAAATAACGATAGATACGTTTAACGTAATTAAAAATAATCTGGAAACTGCTTTACCGTATACGAAAAAGCATATAAACTTAAACATTATCTATAACTATGGTAACAACAAAATATAAGTATATCTTGTATAGGTAATTAACTCGTATAAAAAATAAAATGCTAGCGAAATAAATACGGTTATTTTCATAATAATATTCGAATATTTAATATTCAGACCTCGAGCTAAGCATAGAAAATCATATTATGAGATATTTTGGTTTTGTTATTAATAAGTATTTGAACAAAAAATGGTTTTAAAACATAGTAGAATTTAAAGGTAAAATTTAGTTTAAAAGAACCTCTGCTAAGATTACTTTCTACATTCAGCTCCAGATCTTAAAACATGAGATTATTCAATCACACAGCAAGATTATAGGGATATCATTCAAAATGCCATTAGAGACAATACAAATAAATATTTGTACCGCGATGAAGCAAAGAGAAGCGGTAGATCTCATTAAATAACAATTGTATTTAACTTGCTAAGTGCCGAACAAATTACTTGCTAATTTACCTATCTGTCAGATTGAATGTAACATCAATTTAAAGAAAAGTTAGGTAAACTGTTATTATAATTTTTTATTCTTTTTTTTTATAACTTAACTTTGGGAAATTTTGAGATGAGCCCCTTTTGTTCTGAGGATGCGATGTGTTCAGCAATATCAAATAGTCATAAAAACCCAATGTTAAAACTGGTTTTAAATTATTTTGCGGTAACACAAAGAGTTTCGGCTCGACGGCGGCCTTACCCTGCTGCAGATCGTTATAAATGTGATGATTTACTTCTAGATACTTACTCCAGTTTCGTATACCAAAACGTATTTCATATTTACAGAAATGCTTGCGAATGCTTCTGACTTGTGGTGCCCATGCCCATAGACTAATAATGTCTATCATTAACCATCAGCTATCATTAGTATAAATAATGTAAGTGAACATGTAGAAGAAATAAAATGTTTCAAAAAATATAATAAGGTCATACGTTTTCCTCAAAACTGAGCATCGCTTCTAGGGGTGTATAATTATGTATAGTACAACCAACTTATTTTCATCAGACAGAGGTGGAATTATCGGAGACCTATCCATAGTTTCTGGGGAAATAATATGTGCATGATGAGTTCGATAAGTTGGTTAAACTATACATACCTGTTTTACATTGCAATGTAACAGCGAGATTATTCTCCAAGCGAACTTACTTGTGACACTGCATTGACATAATAAGTATTACAGAGTGCGGTAAATTTTCTACACACCAACACATAATATATGTACGTAATAAGCGTTTCAGTTATTAAAATTGTCAAAATTAAGCGTATTTCTGTAACCAATCAAATGTTATGTTTAGTGTAGGGCACTTAAATACAATATGCTATACCTACGATCTTTAATGCACACTATTCGCGCAGCCACCTACCTTGTTCGCTTAAAGAATAACCCACCAATACCCCCTAGCTGCTAGTCAACTTGCCCCCCCGTCCCCCCTGGTTCCCACCCCCCCCGTCCCCCCCCCGGTGTCCCCCCGTCCCCCCTACGTGGTAGTTCACTTGCGCCGCCGGTGCGCGCGTCGTCTGTATCAACTGCGCTTAGGTTTGTTCTCCTCCTTCTCCACCTGAAAACAGAAATTCAGTAAATAGCTATTCGGTATTACCTACAGGGTTTTTTAAATAAATATCCCACAAATGGGCTATTTTATTTTCTATACGGCATAAAGGCTTTTCTTTTGCCGACAGTAGGAGGCAGAGAGTTGTGAAGCTACTTTGGAGGTTCGGAGAAGCCCAAAGATGATGACATATTATGTATTCAGTCTAGCAGGGCAGTAACAATAATTGGCTGATGCATCTAATGATGATATGACAATTCAGGCTTTTAAATCTTATACACTTTTTTTGGTGAGCCACTTTTTATAGCCAAATTGTCAGTAGCCACCATAGTGGTGCAGCATCTGTGCCATAAGTAACCGTAGTACATACCTATTAAGGTAACCACCCTTGTATGCTTTTATTGTGTTTTTCATTTGTTATGTAGGTATTTATACTATGTTTCTGTGTACAATAAAGTGTTAAAATAAAATAATATAAATACCTTAGAGTCATTAACAGCGGGGGTGGTCTCAAACAGCACTTTGACGGCGCCGCGAGACATCAGGTAGAACCAGTACAGTTGTGGAAGGAGCAGGATGCAGATGGAATTAAGGTTTTTTTTTGTTTTGGCACTTTCTATAGGAAATCCGTCAGTAGCCACCAAAGTGGTGCAGCATCTGTGCCATAAGTAACGGTAGTGCATACCTTAGAGTCAGCAACAGCGGGGGTGGTTTCGAACAGCACTTTGACGGCGCCGCGAGACATCAGGTAGAACCAGTACAGTTGTGGAAGCAGTAAGATGCAGATGGAGATCTTGCAGCCGCGAGGGAGGGAGGCTATACTCTGTGGGGAGAAATAGAGGATAGTTTATTACAAGTACTATAGTCTGGAGGGAAGTAGAGGATATATAGTTTACTATAATAGTCTGTGGGGGAAATAAAAAAGATAGTGTATTTATCAATCTCTGGATATTTAGACAAGTACTTACTAGCGAGAGGAGAGGCATCACCGGGTTATAAAAGTAAGTTGAATAAGTGTGCGGCTGACTTTGTTTGAACCTGGGTATAATGTTTGTCCCGATTAAAAATCATAGGGCCTGCATGGCCACGAAAGGGCGCTAGAAGCAACAAAAATATATGCCAGAAGTGTATAACTGCACCTTGTCCGCTCCTATGCCTTACAATACAATACAATATAACTTTATTGGACACCACAAAAACATACAAACAATAGGCGGCTTTATCGCTAAGAGCGTTCTCTTACAGGCAACCTTACTTACGCCTTCATTCCAGCCTATGACGGTACTTACATCGAAGTAGTTCATCTGCGTATGCCTCGCGTAGAGCCACTGCGCGGCGGGCAGCGCCAGCACGCGGCACACGCAGAATGTAGCCAGCATCACCAGACCGTTGACTACGTAAAGTGGGGACGACTGGGGGAACAAAAATATGTAATTTTAAATAGAGAGATGTGGAGAGCCTTTGCCTAGCAGCGGGACACGGGAGAGGCTCCTAAAAAACATAAATATACATTCAAAATTTTGCACTGTCACAAACTAAAATTCTTTTTTTTAAATCAACTCTATGGGTGTGTGCCGTATATCATAAATATTATTAAATTATTCATTAAATAAAATCCTTAACACTCCTCTTTTTCCTTCAGAGGTAAAAGCACAAAGCTTACCTTTTGGCGCACTCGCGACAGCACCCCGCGTAGTGAGACGAAGGGCGTCGATAATTCCATGAGGTAGGCGAAGCCGAACACACAGTCGCCTAGGTCACCTCGGAGGTGCTGTAATGAAGAGATATAATAATAAATAGGGGGGTCAAACGCCAAAGTTTGAAGTATACGGAATGAAGGAAAATCTACCATCATCATTAGGGATACTATTATAGGGACACAAAGGGCCGAGGCCGGCTTTGGCACCTGATCGTAGAGAGGGTGCTAATAGCCTGAAGGTAAATAAGCGGGGATAATAAGTCTTTTAAAATAAAGGTTTTTTTTTAAAGTCAGGAAGATAACAGCACGTGAAAAATAATGAATAAATTGGGAGAGAGACGCCTTACTTATCGTTAGTTAAACGTAGTTTGAGGCGCCCTCCAGCTTTGGCGTGCCTAGAAAGAAGTACTGCAACTATTATGAGAACTCACCACAATGACAGCGAACCCGAACCCGCCTATAAACACGTGGTGCAGCAGTATGACCGGGTCGTGCCGGCAGTAGGCGAGGAACGAGGGGGGCGGGGGCGGGGCGCGGTCGTCGCCGCGGTGGGGAGGGCGCGTTCCTTAGTAATGTAGCTACTATAGAGGTAGGTACTTTACATATGTACTTACATAATAGCGCTGGGGCTCAATACCGTAGTTTCGCAGATAAATTTCATAACCCGTGATACGATGATGTCGTTAAAATGCGCGTTCCGCCAATCACAGCGCTGTATTTATGGCGAATCGCGATATAGTTGCGTTTATCTAGGTAGATAACGGACCCTTGCAGTGAGGACTGGTCTAATAGAAGTTGCGTTAAGCCAAGAGGCCACATTACCTACCTATTTAATGAAATATCAATGGCTAAATAACTCACCACAATGACAGCGAACCCGAACCCGCCTATAAACACGTGGTGCAGCAGTATGACCGGGTCGTGCCGGCAGTAGGCGAGGAACGAGGGGGGCGGGGGCGGGGCGCGGTCGTCGCCGCGGGGGGAGGAGGGCGGCGGGCCGTTCTGATTGGCTGTTGATTTGTCGAAGCATTGTTGGACGTATACCTGCAGAGGGAACGGTTTGTTAGAGTGTAACCAGAGAAAGCGTGACCTGGACTTTTTATTTTATCCAGGTTACATTATTTAGCTGTCATAGTCTATGATTGCAGATCGTAAATGGATGTTCCTGATGGTGGTTAATATACCTAATAGTTTTCATTTGACATATTATTATGCAAGCCCATTTTAAGAAGCGCTCTGACAGCAAACAATTTTGTGTCGTACGGAACTTTTAAATGGAAATAGGTATAACGCCATCGGTATATGCTTGCGGATCAATCACAAACCTTAAAATTTTAATATGTTCCAACTATAGATTGTTTGGTAGCGATTGCTTTGAGTACTGTTTTGAAATGAAAGCATCCTCTTACCGTATACATAGACCAGATGTCATAGAAGAAGTAGGCGGCTCCGAACCACGCGTACGCTTCGGACATGTAGTGTGAGGTCCGGACCACGTCGCGGGAGCAGGAGTAGAGACAAACTACGGCGCCTGTGACTACACAGAGCAGCGCTTGCACTGCTGATACTAGTCTGTGGAATAGGTTAAGGAATGGTCAGCTTATATATAGTATACTAGTTATACTAGTCTGTGAACGGGGAGAAAAATAAATATGAGGAGAAGAGTGAAAATGGCCACATGCTACGAAGACCTGACAACTATATTATGCAAATCGCCTTTGGATAGAGACCTAAGGGCGGCTCGAGGCCACCAGCTCACACCTGGAAGCGATCGTAGGGACCCAGCAGCAAGAGAAACGAAAACGACCAGAGCTACACTTGCTGGATAATGACAAAGAACGATAGAAGCCCCTGGTGTGAGCCCCAGACTTCTTAAAGAAGACGAGTAATAAAGCTGTACGCTTCGGGCATGTAATGTGAGGTCCAGACCACTGTTACTGCACAGAGCAGCGCTTGCACTGCTGATACTAGTCTGTGAACGAGAGGTTGTGAATTATTACACAAATGTGATGTTTGAATGAATGAATATCAATACAATACAATACAATACAATAATCTTTATTTGCACACCATAAAAAAACTTAAATCTAACTTAAATAACAGAGATGCACAAATGGCGGTCTTATCGCTAAAAGCGATCTCTTCCAGACAACCGTTGTAAGAAAAGAACTAAACATAGAAAAGGGCATTTACAAGGTGTATTTACAAATAATATTTTAAAAAGAAAAATACATATCCAAATGACATTGATACTTACTAACTATTATTAATTAAATACTCATATAAATACATACAATAAATACATAAATAAATAAATATAATATATATATATATATATATATTATATACATATATAGTATGGATAAATATACAATATACCTATATCAGCTCAAAGTACGCTTAATACAACAAAAAATACATTAGATAAATAGAATTTAACATAGATTAATAAAATAATATATTTATTCTTGAAGATAATGATTTTTTACCATGCGTTTGAAAGATGCAGGTGATGGGGCTTGCCTTATGTTCAAGGGGAGAGCGTTCCAAAGATGGATGGCTTGGACAGTAAAAGAGTTTGAGTAAAAACTGGTTGTATGGGACGGAATATTTATTCGCAGGTTTTCATTGGAACGCAGATTTCTATTGTGAGTCGTAAAACGAAACTCAAAACGTTCCTTAAGATATGCAGGTGAAGATGGGTTAAACAGTATCGAATAAAGCAGAGAGAGAATATGGGTATTCCGGCGAAGGCGAATAGGGAGCCACTTGAGTTTGCGACGAAATTCAGAAACATGGTCATATTTGCGCAAACCATATATGAACCGAATGCAGAAGTTTTGTAGTCTCTCAAGTTTATTGAGTTGCTCCTCGGTTAAATCAATATAGCAACTGTCGGCATAATCAAGAATAGGGAGAAGGAGAGATTGTGCGAGCGCAATTTTGGTGGCTGTTGGGAGAAAGTTCCGCAGTCTGCGAAGACACGCTGCCGAAGCAAACACCTTCCGACTAACCTCTCCAACCTGAGCCGTCCACGTCATACAACTATCAATGATGATGCCTAGATTTTTAACTTTCTGACTGAACTGGATCCGAACACCATCAAATAGGACCGCTGGAAGTTGTTCATAATCAAGTTTCGATACTAGCCGGGGGCTCCCGAGTATAATTACTTGAGTTTTCGATGGATTCACCCTTAACCCATAGTTATTGCTCCATTCCGAGATTCGGTCCAGATCATTATTTGTATCATAAATAACTCTATGCAGTTCAGACGGGGAAGTATGTGTGTAAATTTGAAGATCATCTGCATAAAGGTGGTAGGAGGAAGTTAATTCATTGGAAATACTATTTATGAAAATGGCTAATAAAAGAGGAGATAGCACGCCACCTTGCGGGACGCCTGCCAGGGTATTGCACCACTGTGAGTCAGAGTTCTCAATACGAACTCGTTGCCGGCGTCCGTGCAAGTAACTACGAAACCAGTCAATAACTGTTGGAGATACGTTAAGAGATCGCAACACTCCGAGGAGGATATCAAAATCTACTGCATTGAATGCGTTACTAAAGTCAAGTAGTGACAGAATAGTTAGCTGACCGTTCTCCATGCCCAAGCGAATATCGTCAGTGATTTTGATGAGTGCCGTGACTGTACTGTGTCCAGGACGGAACCCAGATTGGTACTGGTTCATGAGGTTATTTTGGACAAGAAAATCACTGAGCTGCTTATGTACCAGGCGTTCCATTACTTTGGACAGGAAAGGGAGGATAGAAATAGGACGGTAGTCGGATATGGTAGGATTTGGTTTTTTGGGTAAGGGTATAATCTGAGCTTCCTTCCATGCGGTTGGAAATGTGCTTGAGGAGATTGAGGAGTTAAGGATGTGGGTTATGACTGGTAGGATTATATCAAGTATGGGGAGGATCATTTTGCGACTTATACTGTCACTACCGACTGCATTCGAGGTGATTGTAAGAATGCTTTTCTTAACGTCACAATCAGTTACTTGACTTAAATTGAAAGGAAGAAAGTCAGGAGCTGGTATTGAGGAAAGATGATTAAGGGTTCTTAGCTTGGTAGTACTATCCATGGCTGAAACAGATGTGAAGTGTCGATTGAGACTATCCAAGTCTAAGTCTTGAGGGATTGAGTCAGAACGTGATTTACCAACTCCCAGTGACCTCAGGAAATTCCAAACTTTAGCTGGGTCTCCGTTCTGAACGGATTCATGGATATGGCGTCGCTGTGCATCTCTACACACCCTATTGCAGTGATTTCGCAATTCTATATACTTCCTTTTATTTTGGTTGTAGGCTTTAATCTTGTACCGGGATTTGGCTGCTGCTTTCTGGTTAAGGAGACATTTTATATCTTCAGATAGCCAGGGCGCCGGTAGATGTTTCATCTTAACAGATCTTATAGGTGCATGAACATCGTACAGCTCAGTAAGGAGAGAGTTAAAGACTGAAATCTGCTCGTCAACAGTGCCAGCATTTAGAACAGTATCCCAATTGACACACTGTGCATCACTGCGCAGGTTGTGTTCAATCATAGCACCAAAATTACGTTGCAGAAGGGTTCTTGATTTGGCCTTAGGGGGGCGTATTTTATAGGAAATAAATAAAAGATCATGGTATGAGAAATCATCAGCCCCGCACAGGCCATGTTTCACAACATGATCTGGAGAAGTGACTAGTGATAAATCTAACAAGGAAGGGACACAATTTGGAGAATGGTGTGTAGCACCTGAAGGTAAAATTGACATGTTGTTAGCCTTTACTATGGAAGTTAGGGAAGAAGATCGAGTATCGTTCTTAAGAAGGCAAGTGTTGAAATCCCCCATGATAATGGTGTGTTTATACTTTGGAACAAAGTCTTCTAGGAGATTTTCAAAGGTCTGAAAATAATTTACAGACGATGAGTGGCTGTAATAAACGCCCAGCAAAACCTTGGTGTGCGATAAGCTAATTTCGACCAGTAAGTGTTCACCAGCATTGGCTGGCGGCGGCTGAGATGACAAAGTTACCATGCTAAAAGGAATTTGGGAACGTAAGTAAATTGCCACTCCGCCACCGCGAGAGCCGGTACGGTCATTGCGAATTAGATTAAATCCTGGTAAACTATATGATGCTGAAGTGTGGTGTGGCTTGAGCCACGATTCAGACACTAAAATTGCCTGAATATTTCTATTATTATGAAATGTTGCTATTAATTCAGCGTAATGAGCCGGAATACTTTGGGCATTGATGTGGACAATATTAAAATTGTTCAAGCCAGAAAAAGTAGTGTTAAGGGTGTCGCAAAGTGCGGGAATGCTATGGAAACTATCATCACTGTCATTTTCGTCGACACTGTTTAACTCACCTTCGGAGGAAGAATGAAAGGATTCGTATAAATTACCGTCATTATCACTATCATCAGAGCCCAATATCATACTATATAATAAAGTATAATGTATATGTATATAGATATATAAATATAATTATAAAATAATAATAATAAATACCTATAAAAACTACGACTATTTCTAACAGCTATGTAATTTAAATTTCTTCTGCCAGTTGTTATAGAAAAGATACATTAAAAATAAAGCATAGGTAAATCAAATGTTTTAAACACTAACTAACAATAAACATTTCAAAAGTTAAGTACTTACACAAAGTTTACCTGCCACAATACAAATAACAACAACTTAATACTATACAGGGTGTTAACTTAATTGCGTTGGAGCGGGAAATGGTAGATACAGCTGATGATACTGAACACGATAAGACATTAAAAAACGTATTTTATTTGCTTTAAGCTGACCAACATAAAACAGTTTTATTTAGTACATTTTAAAATTTCATAGTCACCCTATTCAGGTTTAGGTACGTTTGACAGAATGACCATGAACTTGAAAGCCAAGATCAAGGCCAAACAATTCAAAGCCAAGGTCAATAAAAAAGTATGCGTGCATTTGCACCACACTCGTGGAGCTACATCGTCAAGGTACCTACCGAGATTTTGGGTACTCAAAGTACCCAATCCATTGTAGGGGTTCCGCTCATCTGGCATAATCTTTATTGACCAAAACTCATTTCGCATAACTCGTATGGTCTAAACTTTTTTGGCCGAACCATCACTTTGCCAAGACTTATGTGGCATAAGGCTCGTTTCGTCTAAAACTCTTTAGGCACAATCTTTAAACACCTAAGTTTCGTTTGCTCAAATTTATGTTCGTCTATACCTATGTATAATCTTGTTTCTCCTAATGTTATCTTAATAAATAATATATTAAGTATGTAGTAAATGTACAAATTGTGGTATTTTTCTCCTACATCCCGAAAATCACGATATTGTATGATCAAAAAATCGAAAGTTAACGACCAATATAATTATTACAAAGCCCATGAGATCGAAACCTAAAAATAGGTGCAACGACGAGCAAAGCGAGGAGGAGCGTGTTAGGTGCACATGTTCATCAAAACCAAAGCGGAGCGCAGCGAAGCGGAGCGGAGCGTTTTCCAAACAGCGGAAACAATACAAGGCACCAGTTTGCGCTATGTAGGGAGACGCTCCATCAAAGTTAAAGCCAAACGAATATTATTACTTTGTATAAACCTATGCCATAGCATTATTAGGCTATTCAAGATTTGGCCATACCATTTTTAGGCTAAACAATGTTATGCGAAATAACTTTTTAGTAAACGAGATTTATGCCATACGATTTTCGGCGTAACGAGACTTTGACCAAACGTTACTATGCAATACGAGATTAGGCAAAAAAATCTTATGCCAAAAAAGGTAGAACCCCATTGTAGACATTTCATTTTACTCCATAAGTATCACTTTATTGATACACAATTATCTTTTATGAATACAGAACATTTTCATTTTATGCTTCATAACATAGGTCACACGTATTCACGCACAGCACAACATAAAACGAAATGAGGAACAAGGCTTGGTAATCAAAAGATAGAATTGTAGGTACCTATTCCCTTTTAGGTAATACTTAATTGTAAAAAATGATTGTAAACAAGTAAACAACAACGACTGACTGACAGACTAGATCCACAGAGAAGGTAATGACTATCATAAATACTCGATGGTTATGATACGCGAGATTGTTATTATTCTACTGGTATTTAAAGTGAGGCCATACTTATTATAAGGATTCCCGTACTATTCGTCATCAAAGACGTCTCAATCGCAAGTACACAACACAAATCGAGATGAGCGAGTGTAAGTAAACCAATTCGTCATTGAAGTAGACCCTGTTATCATCCTGTTATGCATTGTGGTCTTTTAACTTTAGCTGCATACAGACCGGCCAAACGAACGCCAACGAACGGGTTTTGTTGACCTTCGTTGCTCAATCTGCCCCTGTATTATGTATGATAAATGTCCATCGGTGGGCGTTCGTTGGGCCGGTCTGTACGCATCTTTAGGTAATAAAAGGGTGGATACTAAACGCTTACCTTATTCTGAGTAAAAAGGTTTAATTATTGTTCTGAGCTCCTAGAAAGTCATAAATTATATTCTGTACGATCTATCAAACTTTATGACAATCAGCTGTTTAATTGTTGATTAGTATGTCATTAATCACCATGAATAATTTCAATTTTATTTAATAATTGTTATTACCTACTGTGTAATTAATTACAATCATAGTTACATCAAATAAATTATGAAAAGTGAAGTTGATAACAAATTTACAGTGTGTGTTCTTTTGCAATCGAATGTTTCATTGGTTATGTGTTTGTGTAGGGTGACCATGTTTTTGATTAAGGTAAAACTTTCCACTTTACTTTAGACTTTAAACATAAATATTCGAGATTCTGATGTTTTTTTTCTTAGAAACGTGCTTGGTTAGACTAATACTAACCCCCATTTCCCGCTCAAACGCATTCTAGTTAACACCCTGTATAATTTGCGTACAACTGAACGCAGCCTAAGAGTTCCTACAAAACAGACCTCAGAATAATGAATAAAAAATAAAAAAAAAATAATATTAAACATATTAAAGCTACTCTGTGAACAATTTGACATTCAGTTGACGTCTAACTTTGACTGCTTGTGACAGTAAACAAAACACGAAACACGACACGTTACCCACAATTTTGTTATACTAAAATAATAATTTTACTAAACTGAAATAGGGTATTGCGCTTTTACCTAAAGAACTAAGTACGAACCCCCATGAAGATATCTACTACTTTTTGGATGCCCTCTGAGGTCTTGCGGTTGTGGCCACTGGCTTATCAGCCCTGCTACTGGGTTTCGGGGCCACACCTCCGCCGGCGCCGTGCAGCTGGGTCGCCGGACACACCTGGTTGAGCTCGGCCAGCGTCACGACGCGGCTCTGCTTGCCGTCGGCGCCCTGCACCACCACGCAGCCGTCCCGCGTCCAGCAGCGCGCCACGCCGACCCGCTGTCGCGCAGCCATGAAGACGTCGTGGCGGGTCTTCGTGAGGAATTCCGACAATGTGTATCCGCTGCCCTTCAGCTTCGCCTTTGAGAACCAGACCTTCGTTCGTGTGGAATGATCCTTGAACTTAAGAAGGATAGGCCTTGGCTTGTCCCTCAAGCGTCCCATCCGATTGCAGCGGGCAATATCGTTGGTGCAGATGAGTTCCGGGTCCTTGATGTAGGTTGTGATGATCCGAACTGCTGCATCTGCGGTATCCTCATCCTTCTGCTCCGGGACACCATGCAGCAGCAACATCTTCCTGCGGCCGTGCATGTCTATGCGGTCCAGGCCCTTCGCGAGCATCTCCACTTGCTGCTGCAGACTGTTCAGTGCCGTGGTGATGAACTGCCGGAAGCTCTGGAACTCTGCGGCCAATCCAGATGTTGTGGATGCGGGCATCTTGTGCAGCTCCTCGTGGAAAGTGTTCATTCTGGTGTTGAACATGTCCATCAACTCGCACATAGACTGCTTAACCTCTTCCATTGTTATTGTGTTGGTATCTCTAGGGCGTTAATTTGTGCTGATTTTACGGAGATAACAATTTCTGGCAGGTATTTTATGTCAAGCTTTCATGTTATGTTATTTTATTTATTTTTATTCTTCTATTTATTATTTTAATTAAAAATTATAAGCTGAGTAATATGTGTACTTTTTTACACCTACCGCCCAAAAAAAAAAAAAAAAAAAATATCATGCAGTTTGTTAGTTTATTTTTCTTTGCCGCTGCCCCTGCGAGAAAGTAGAGCCCCAGACGGCTGATACCAGGCGCTTCCATCCTTCTCTGTCGGTGGCCAGCAAGTTAGCCTTATCCATAACTTTAATTTCTCTTTTGTTTGTTAGTTTGACAAGGGTGGTATATATTATGTTATGGGATAAGATATACCTACATGAGGCATACCGCTGTGACATATTTTGTCACCGTCATCATCACTTGTCCATTTTAACACCCGCCAACGACAAACTTCTGACATACTCAACTGCCGCTACAAGGATCGCTCGTTATCGACGTGGATAAACGTCACTATATACATCGCGATAAATACATAAATACGGCGGTGTATGTAACGCGCTTTAAACGTGTTTAATATCGTCGATAACGAACCCGTGTAGCCGCCACAAGTAATAGAAACTCACTTGTTATTAATATCCATGACATCGCCGACGCTGAGCGAGTACTTCTGTCTCAGTCTGTCCCCCAGCGGCGTGCGCAGGCCGATGTTGTTGGAGAGAGAGAAGAGACTCGGGAAGAACACGAAGCCGAGCGCCGTGAGACAGAGACCGCGAGGTATGGATACCCTGGGGGGAAAGAGATGGAACTATATTATGATTCAGACGAAGGGTTTTTCTGGATTAGAACGAAACAGGGTGTAGTGTAGTTAGAGGATAGTGGTATGTGCTTCAGAGTCTGGTCATATATTAACATTAGGGTGCTTATCCACCAGGGGAACACCCAAATATTCCGAAAAACTTTTTTCCGAATTTGAAAACACCGAATATGTAATTTACGAAATATTGCAATACCGATTTTTTAAAATGCCGAATTCTTAAAAAAGTAATTCGGATTTATGTAGTGTACCCATCCACCAGATATGTGCTATGCTTTACTGCTTTGGATGCGCTTGATATCCACCAATCATATTCATTGATCCACATATTCCACATATCATAGCACAGGTGGGAACGGACTTTTTCACAGCTCTAGTAGAAAGGCACCCTGACTTTAGTTACTCAAATAGTGCATATCTCTGTGTCTCAATTTCAGTAAATAAACTTCTCTCCTCTCAGCCTATCGCACTACCAACCACTTTCTCGACACCACCAAAGGTTAACTGGTAGAGAATGCTACTAGCATTAAGTTCGCCTTTGTATAATGTTTTTATATGCAATAAAGAATTTATAATAATAATAATAGTATAATCAGGAAATTAGAAGCTATCATCATTCATCATTAATAACTACAAGTAGTAGACGTAGGTACACATGATTAACAACTATACGCCAAAATAATAAATGTGTTCTAATTATTCACAGTAGGTTCATGTTCAATGTACATCGCATCGGTATCAGAAGTTAACTCATGCCTTGTCTTTGTCAAGTTAAATTAACTATTCTTGTTATTTTATGGCATTCATGTGTTTCTAATGTTCTTAAGAATGAATATACCTAGATAGTTTAGGTACTTTAGAATAATGGCCGTAACTTGCATATTAAATCAATGCTAAAACCTATAAAGGTTCTGACAAACATAGTTTTTTCCCTAACAAATATGTAACATTTTTTTTTTTTCGCGCGCGCGACCTCTTCTCAACAACACCTTGTTAGTTTACTCTCTATCAATAAAAATCTAAATAAGTAGTTTTTTTGTGATTTCTAAAGTAAAAGTTATACCGTTAAAAAGCCTGTGAACTAAGCTTTTCAGTGATATAAGTGGTTTCAGCCAAAAGTTTGTAATTCGTGAGTAAGAAGCAAAAATATTTTCTAACGGTTAAAATATTCGCGGGCGCTAAGCGTCGCGTCTCACGCACACACACGCACTTCGCCCAGCGCTCAAACAGCCGCTGCAGCGCTTTAGCGTCTAGCGGCGCCTACTGAACGCTTTTGCTGCTTCGACAATAACAACGATAAATTATTTTGGAAAATGCCACCTATTAAATGTACGAGTTGTCGCACAGTAATACTCAATAAGGAGTACATAAAATGTGCAACCTGTGGCCTGACTTACGATATACAGTGCGGCAATGTATCCGAAAAAAGATTTCAATTAATGACCCAAGACCACAAGCGAAATTGGAGGTGCGATGAGTGTATCTCTAAGAAAATTAAAATTGCACATTCGAGCACACCAGCCGATCCTTCCCCAAGTACTGCACCACCGCCATCTGTTGCTAAGGAATCGAGCGCGACAACCAACTCACCGAGTAACAACAATATCACTACTCGATCCAAGCTAGCGCGCCAAGTTGAAGACAACCATGATAACTTTGTGACGGAGGGCAAACTACGGGATATATTAAAAGAAGAACTAAACGGTGCTCTCAAAGATATTATGAAGGCAACTCTGTCAGCCGAGCTTAAATCAATGAATGCACTTATAAGTGAGTTTCGCGAGTCCATGTCCTTCTTTAATGAGCAATTTGAAGTCATGAAAACAAATTTGGCGGAGAAAAATTCCATAATTAAGGATCTTCAAGCAGACAATGATAACCTCAAAACAACTGTCAAAGATCTATCTGGGAGACTACATCTAGTTGAACAGCATCTGAGGGAAAGCAATCTCGAGATAAATGGCATACCAGAGAATCGTTCCGAAAACTTGACCCAGACTGTAGTCCAACTAGGAAAAACCATAGAACAACCATTAACGCAGAATGACGTTTTACACGTGACAAGAGTTGCTAAGATGAACAAAGAGAGTAGCAGACCACGAGCCGTTATAGTGAAACTCCGGAGCTCATATCAACGCGACTCAGTCATCGCAGCAGTATCTAACTTCAACAAAAAGAATCAGAAAGAAAAATTAAACTCCCACCACCTTGGTTATGGAGGCGACGTGTCTGCAGTCTTCGTCACGGAGCACCTGACCCCTACTAACAAGGCTCTTCACGCTGCTGCCCGCATCAAAGCTAGAGAAGCTTCATACAAGTTCGTGTGGGTCCGAGGAGGGCGAATTTTTGTTAGGAAGGACGAATATAGCCCAGCGCTGCAAATACGCACTCTTGAGTCCATAGATCTTATTGTTTAGGTATAATTGCTTCTGTTTTCATTAACAAATTTATGTGATATATTATTATAAGTTATAATTTCAAAATTCGATATTTACTACCAAAATTTAAACGGAATAAAAACCAAAGTTAAAGATTTCTATCAGAATATACTGCAAAGTAACTATAAAATTTTAGTTTTTACAGAAACATGGTTGAATGCTAGTATTGCCAATAGTGAACTTTTTGACTCTCGATACATAGTATATCGTCGTGACCGTGTTTGTTCCAAAGATACTAAACTAGATGGAGGCGGAGTTCTAATTGCTGTTTCTCGAGACATTCCTTCTATCCGTATTCAGAACTGGGAAACTGAATGTGAAGACTTGTGGGTATCAGTCCAAATCACTATTAACAATGAAATAAAAAAACTCTCACTGTGTGCTGTCTACCTACCTCCGCCAGTAAAATTAAAATCTTTGGAGACATTCATGGAAAATGTTGATATTGTTATAAATAATAGCGATAACGTTATGATCCTAGGAGATTTTAATCTTGGTTTTATTAAGTGGACAGACACTTCACCTGATTGTAACTATACAGTTCCTACTAACTATAATTGTAATTTAGGCTACGCATTGATAGATTTTATGAGTTTAAATAATTTATACCAAAGCAACAATATATGTAACAAAGACGATCGTATATTAGATCTTGCTTTATGTACATTACCTGACATCACTATTTCTAAGCCGTTAGATATTATTAGTAAAATTGATCCTAAACACCCTAATTTACTAGTAACTTTTCCTTCAGCAAATATCATGTATCTCCGTCCAAATGTTCGTAGTGATTACAACTACTATAAGGCTGATTATACTAAGATAAGATCTGATTTAAGTATTATAGACTGGCACACTGAGCTAAATAACTGTAATGATATAAATGAAATGGTTTCAGTATTCTACAATATTATTCAAAATATTATTGATAAATATGTTCCGAAACGCATCCCTCGTAAAAGTAGGTACCCAAGCTGGTTCAGCATAGCTTTAATCAAATTACTTGCAGAAAAGGAAAAAATTCGTAAGAAATATCGTCGTTATCAAAACCCAAGAGATAAATTTGAATACAACATTTTAAGGGAAAGGAGTCACAAATTATTAGATAGTGACTACAATAGATATAAAACGCAAATAGAGAAAGCTATTTCCTACAATCCTAAAACTTTTTGGAAGTTTATAAAAGACAAACGTAAAAATAAATCAACGCTCCCCTCTGAAATGAAAATGAACAACATCTCTGCCAACACGGGTCCTGAAATCGCTAACTTATTTGCCGATCAATTCTCATCTATCTATAGAACCAGTAGTGCCAAAGATCAAAGTCCTCTCAACTATATATCACCAAACCCTGATAATAACTCAATATGCTTCAACCGCATCAGTTTAAGAGAGTCTGATTTATGTAAAAAAATCAAAATGCTTAATATTTATAAAGGCGCGGGTCCTGATGGTATACCACCTATTTTTATTAAACGTTGTGGATATTTGCTTGCCTTACCACTGGTCCTGATTATAAACCGCTCACTTCTGGATGGAAAATTTCCCGATGAGTGGAAGAATGCAAGAATTGTTCCAATTTTTAAAAACGGTAATGACGTAGAAGTTAAGAACTATCGCCCTATTTCTATTTTGTCTTGTTTCTCTAAGCTCTTCGAATCCCTATTACTAGATGTTTTCTCTCCTCAGTTAAATAAAATATTGTCCGATTATCAGCATGGATTTATAAAAGGCCGCTCTGTACAAACTAATCTTGTTAACTTTATTACAAATGTATCATATGAAATTGATAAAGGCAAGGAGGTGGACGCCATCTATACTGACTTTTCCAAGGCCTTTGACATGGTAGACCACATATTACTAATTCATAAGTTAAAATCTGTCGGCTTTAGTGGAAATATACTGAGGTGGTTTGAGTCCTACCTATCAAACAGACCACAAATAGTGTCAGTGAACGGCTTCGACTCTAAACCTTATCATGCTAAAACGGGGGTTCCTCAAGGATCGCACTTAGGCCCTCTTTTATTCCTAATATTTATAAACGATCTTACCAAAAACATTAAACATTGCCATTTCTCCTTTTTTGCTGACGATTTAAAAATTTATAAAACCGTGAACTCCATGACAGATGTCAAACTTATTCAAGAAGATCTAAATAATATTAAAGACTGGTGTGAGCACAACCATATGTCAATAAACGTTAGTAAATGCTACTTCATTAAATTTACAAAAAAGAAATGTCCTCTTTCATCTTCTTACACTATAGGCAATACTCAACTAACTGAAACAAGTCAAGTAAGAGATCTCGGTGTTATCATTGACAGCAAACTCAGTTTCATTTATCATTATGATAATATTGTTAAAAAAGCAGCTCAAATGCTGGGGTTTCTAAAGAGAAATTCGAGGGACTTCCACAATAGCAAAACTAAAATACTTCTATACAACGCGCTAGTTCGCAGTCACCTGGAGTTCGCCAGCGCGGCGTGGAGCCCTCACTATACGGTACACTCTCAGAGGATTGAAAGTATACAAAGGGCTTTCACCAGATACTTGGCATTCACTTCTACTGGGATATCGCACAGGAACACCTACGACCAGCGTCTAAACTTTTTCAACATGCACGCGCTGCGTGACCGCCGCATTCTACAGGATCTAGTATTTCTACACAAAATTATCTCAAACCAAATAAGCTGTATTCATCTTTCCGAAAAAATTCATCTATCAGTGCCATATAATCTTCCTAGAAAACCAATCAATAAAATCTTTCATATTAGTGCTTCTAAAACAAATACTGGTCTGCACGCTCCAATTAACAGAATTTGCCAGGAGTACAATGAAATTAGTACTAAGCTTCCGAACATAGATATCTTTAGTGACAGTCTACCGAAGTTCCAAAGTGGAATACTGCAACTATTTTCAGTTTAAGTTAAGTATAAAAATATAGTATGATATTAACTAGTACCTAATTTAATTTAACAGATTTGCAATATTTGTTATTTCTTTTAATTTGAATTTTATTTTTAATTTAACACTTTAATTTTGTTTTAAATATTTTTTTTATTTTATTAATTTTTAAGGTTTGTTGATTAAAATGTTGTATACGCCTGTAACTGGCATATCGTATTAGATGTAAGACCTTCTTTCAATGTATCTTTTAAAACTGTAATAATATGTATGCTGTTGGTGTATCTACCTATAATAAATAAATAATAAAACATCTTAAGAAGTTTTTTACTCAAGTATATCAGCACCTTTGGAAGCCACTGGTCTACTCTGACATGAATAATATATACCTACATTCTATGTCTACGACTATCACTGCAAAAACGCAATAGGTAGAGTAGCGTCCAACACAGCCTCATAACCATCCTAGAGCCTCATAAATAGACGTTCCGTAGTCCCCCAATATTAACGTAGGTATATCCTAACTAATATTATAAATGCGAAAGTAACTGTCTGTCTGTCTGTCTGTCTGTTACTCTTTCACGCCAAAACTACTGAACGGATTTGAATGAAATTTGGTATACATACGGTCTAGCTCTAGACCCTGGGAAAGAACATAGGCTACTTCTTATCCCGGAATTCCCACGGGAAAACTTTTTAAGGTGAAGCGAAGCTCGCGGGAACAGCTAGTACATAATAAAAGTGCGTGATTAAACGTTCCAGGTCAATGGCAATCATAAATCTTTGTTTACACCTTCTTTAGCGCTAATCAAGCACAATAGTTGTAAAATATTTCAGTATAAGGTCAAGGCAAGGTCGTTTCACGTTCAGTTGTTACACTGTATACATAATGTAGAGCTGCACTTGATAAGCGCTCGTGTGTGTGAGGCGATAAGAGTCAGTTAAATTGCCTATGGAACACGATAGCGATGCCGTGTAGCAACGATAGTTTAGTACGTACTCGGTACTAGATGGAGTGTCAGTGCAAAAGAAGCATTTCAACAAATTACACCCCACTTCGACGACTGAGCTCTTATTTTGAATTAGTTTGGTTAGAAGATTTGTGACTTCATTCACATTGTTGTTATTTAAATTGAACTTAAAACAGTTTGACAATAAAGAAAATGCGGATACTTTTTTGCTTTGTTTTTGTATGTGAACACACCATCGTGTTCGTCTATTGTTAATCTAAGCCGTGTAGTGTTATACTTGGTTTAGTGTGTGATGCACTCAACAGCTCTTGTTGTAGGGACTTGTGGTGCTCCTTGGGGGAGGCCTATACCCAGCAATATGTTGACTTTGTTCACTGTTGTGGCGGAGATGATGAATCATTAAATCATTAGTTCCCCACCAAAAGTCATAACCCTTCTGCCGTCGTTGATACGCTTAATTGAAGGTTTTTAAAATCCATCTTAAACCCATTAAAAATAAACTTTACTAAATCGAAAAAGCAGTTAGGTAAGTAATTAATATGCACATTTTAGGCACTTCGTAAGTCGTAACTTATGCGGTCATTCCGTGTGTGACGTAAAGTCCGGCTTTACATAACGTTCTTCAGTTCTCGCAATCTCGCATGGTGTGCTAGATGCTCATCTACGCATTGCATCAGGCCAGTTTGTGAGTCAAACGTCTGAGTAATGGGACAGTCTTCCGTATTTAGTAAATACGAAACTTTTTCTGTTTTTTTAAGATATATTTGTAGATTAAACGGTAGGGTGTTTCCTTTAGTAATTTCGATATAGGTATTTCAAAGCCCATGACACAAAAAATATGTACTATATTGCGGTAGGTATTACTTTACACGAACAAGAACTCATCATCATCAGCCTATAGCAGTCCACAGCTGCACGTAGGCCTCCCCCAAAGCACGCCACTGGATGCGATCTTTAGCTTTCCGCATCCAACCACTACCAGCCACCATACTCATGTCTCGTACTAATTCAGGTTCTCCCTTGCACGGTTGGCAAAGCTGCTGCAATGCACTTTTATGTCAGTGTTATTTATAGGAATGTAATAGCCTATTACCTTCGGCATCAAAGACCCGACAATAAATCACACACGTCGTAATTGAGACACACAAGTGGAAATGTTCGGCAAATAAAATGATTGCACGTCCAATTTAGTTCTATTGGCGATGTTTTTGTGAGCGGACTGAGCCAAGTGGGGCAGTCGTGGATACTTGACCTGCCTCAAACTACAGCCTACGGGTCACAATGGGTCAAGATTTAGGACCTATTTATGATCTAGAATTTATTATGTTTACACTTTACAGGATCAAACAATCTTAATAAATTTTGGTTGTTATGGCACAAGATTGAATTATTATTATATGGAGTAGGCTACACTAGTACGCTTGGTACACGTGTACCAACTCAATAAGAGTAGATAACCGATGATGTAGTATTCATTTAGACAGATATTGCGCTCTAGTGTGAGTGGGGAATGAAATATCGTGATGAAACCTGCATTTCGAGAACCTTAACTGACACCCGTTTTGCGAAAGTTTTGTAAGAGATTAGTGTTAAGGCACTAGGCAGCCTTAATGCACAGTACAAAATATACTATATGAGAACAAACATACAATACAACGTCGTCGTATCATTTACTGGCTGCCGCCAGGCTGCCTAGTGCACGGTAGGCCTAAGAGTACGAGAATATACACTAGCTAGAGATACTACTCGCTGGACCGACGACCTTTATTAGGCGGGTTGCCAGTGGTGGCTGGATAAGGAAAGCCGAGGCTGTGGCGCTCCATTGGAGAGGCCTATATCCAGCACTGGATGATTATTGACTGATGATGAAGAGGCATAACAGCCACAATAGACCACTCACCTGTCTTCATTGTCGAGCGCCAGCACGGTGGCGGTGGCGGCCAGCAGCGAGCCCGCCGCCGCCGCCGCCTGCGCCCACATCCCCGCGCCCAGCTGCATCTGAAATTGTGACATATTTATAAATATACTGGTTTTTGGTTTTTTCTGCGAGCTTTGCTTCGCCATAAAAAGTTTTCCCGTGGGAATTCCGCGAAAATAAGTAGCCTATGTGTTAATCCAGGTGCCCAGCTAACTCCATACCAAATTGCATTAAAATTGGTTCAGCGTGACGTGAAAAAGTAACAAACATACACACAAACTTTCGCATTATAATATTAGTGGGAAGTAGGATATACTTTCAGGTACCTCATAGGTGTTATTACCATTAATTAACAACCTAATTAGCCTCCTTATCTATTATCTAGCTTATGTATTATGTTATGTATGAGAGATCAGAGCTGTGAGCTGTGGATATTCTTCAAGAGAGGTAACCACTATTAAGTGGACTGAAGTATCATGTGGTTGCTCTATGGGAAAGCACTATATCCTTCATATGAATGGAACATAGGTTGAAGGTATCTCATGTAAATTGTATAGATAAAGGTAAGGTTTAAAAGGTAGATTTGAAAAGATTTGTAACGAAAATAAGTTAAAATGTGTTTTTCTTACATGCAAATTTAACTTATTATTTGCAAGCATAAAGTCATACCTATTTCTACTTTCCATCTCTGCCCTCTTATCTCAAAAGATAACTTCTTGAGTAAAAAAACTTAGCTCAATAACAGAGTAGGCTTTAAATCAGCTATAAATAAAGTGATAAAAAACAAGATAAATTGGCAAGAAAGATTACACATTTATAAGTACCTACAGGATGTTGCTAAAGTGGCATAGTAAGCCAAAAGATGGAGATCTAGGTCCTCTTGAAAATATTATTTATTTAATTCTTTATTGCACAAATATTATAAAATAAGCGTACAAAAAGTGGACTTAATGCTCAAACCATCAAGCAATACATATTATTTATTCTATGGTATTATTTTTGATTGATACTATGATATTGCTTAATGTGCTCTTCCTTTCCATTTCCACTGTTCATAATAGGTATATAATTAGGTTTCAATCAAAACCAGATTTAAACAAGGCCATACATAAAATATTAATTGTTTTATACTGATGAGTCTGATGACTGAACTCTTAGTAATGTCTCACTCCAATAGTAAGATATTCTAATTATTTGAGACTGTAATAGGATAGTCCTTATCGTCATCATAAGCTCCTAATTATGCACTGCTGGATATAGGCCTATCTCAGGAGTGCCAGCACCCTATCCTAAAGCCATCCTCATACAGCCACTACATGCTAAGATCTTGGTTCAGCTTAGCCTTTGTGCTTATATAAAACTATATTAAGTAAGAAATTCAATAATTTGTCTATGTGAAAGATCTCCAACAAATGATATAAAGCTGCATTTAAAAAAATATTGGTATTCATTTAAGTATATCCAGTATATACTCAAATTACACCACTAGTTGACCCAGAAAGGTATTCTATTACAACTTAAATTAAAATGTGCTTCAAGGAAGCTTTTAAATTGAAAGAAACAGGGTTTCCACTGAAGTTGTAAGAACTAAATCTGTTGACTGCACATTTAAGCTTTCATCAATTTGATACAATTTCAGCTGATTAAAACAGATGTAATCGTGTTGTTAGAAAGGCAATGTACCTGATAATATCAAAACAATCCAAGGAAGACAGCAGGACTCAGGACACAACACAAATCAGTCAAAACATGGTAATATTCAACTGAAAACTAGCGCAGTAAACAACATTTCTAGGGCAATAAAATATTTTTTTAGGATTATAACACAATAATTATGACTGGAAAAAACGTTTTATCACTACAAACTTTGATAAAATGAGTTAAAATGCTCAATAAATGCGGTAAGTCTATGTCCAAGAGCTCTCTTTGATTGATTGAATCACAGATTAGACAGCCTATGTACTATAGTACAGATAGGTATCTGCCATAGAACAGTCCGGTCGTTAGTGAGCTTGTACACCCCACCCTGGATGACAGATGTCAGTTTTAAGCCCTCACATTGAAATGATTGCATTATATACTCTTTGTTTTTTTTTTTTTTTTACGGTGGCCGCTAGATGGCTCTGTTTCAGTTTTTATTATACCCAGTAATAAAACAAAGCTGTAAATCTCCTGTAAATGAAACGAAAGTAGGTACAACTTATACAACAATTTATTATAAATAATATAACAAATGTTACTATCACTACATGAATAAGTGTTACAAAAGGAACAAAAATATATAACTTTTCTTTGTACAAGAGGGTACATAATTAACTTATCAATATTCTATACAATAATAAAATAAGCGTTGTGGTATTATTTTGTACAATAAGGTTAAAACAGTTAATAAAACAATGATTACATAGGTATATTAAAGATCCATAGTGCAATTTACCTAAATTAAATTTATTAATAGAGCAAGTACAAAAATACAGCTTTAAATTTAACTAAATATCGGTCACTTATGAATTAACAACTTAAGTAAACTAAAACAGTTTTAAAATAACTAAATTAATAGCACTTAAAATTAATTTACCACTTACAATGCACAAACAAAAATATACATCACCTAATTATAAAAAATACATTCTTCAGCGATTGCCAATATTTACCAAAATTTAATAAATACTTATGATTTGTGCTTGTACAAAAATAAAGCTTTAAAACTGAATAAGTGCCTTTTACAATGAATTAACAACTTAAATATATTATATATGTATGTATGTATATGTTATTCAAAATAGTAAGTAAACAAAAATACAGTTAAGACATTAACAAAGTCACTTAAAATTAATTTACAACTTCAAATTCATTAACATAATAACAGCTAATTAATCATTAACTTATTATAAAAAAAATACAATTCATGTTAAATAAGTGAATTAAAAATAATAACAATGTAAAATCTTATAAAATATATCAACTAACTAATACTGCTAGGCGATCTGAAACAAAAAATACGATTTAACAATGATTATAAAGTCAACCTACTTTTTAACTCTTAACGTAGTATATTTTTTAAATGCAATTTCTTGCATAGGGGTCATAGATGATGATGACATTTTGCCTAAAAATGACCCTTTCATAATTTTATTGATACAATTGCACCAATTGTGAATTTGAACTCGGCACACCAGACTGACAAACATATCTAGTAGTTCTCGACAATGCTGACTACATCCCAACCAGCTTACATCTGCTGATTTTAGAAATTCTACTTTAATATATTTTACTACACTCTTTTGGTGACTATGATATTCTAAATATTGATTAATGCAAGTTACTAATTTCCGGAACAAAATGATAAATTTAGTATTTGGATACTTTAAGTTTCTTCCCTTTAAAAGCCTACGCTCTCTTTGTGTAACCCAGTCATGTACATCAGTAATTTCGGTAGTCAACATTGTTTTTCGACAATCAGTGCAAGGTATCTTTTTAATAAGTTGGCGTGATACAAATCCGGCAGTGAAGGCAGAAGAGCGGACGTTCTGCGTCTCCTCGCGCGCCTGCTGCAGCAGCGACGGCGACGGAGATGCTCGCGGCTCACGGGAAGGGCCTGCAACAGGCAAACTAGCTGGAGCACCATGGACTTCGAACATTAATCCCTTATTAAAGATAGCCTCCCCCATATCCTCCTCGCAATTAGAGTTCGGAGAATGTGGGCCGAGGACATCAGTCACTAACAGAGACTTAAAGGAGCAGATGAACGAATAAGGGTCAGGATTAACATTCCTATAATTAAGTGCGCGTATTCGGCCAAAAAAATTCTCTAACGGGTCCTGATTTAAATTACGAGTGTAAAAAAAGCTTACACCCATATCTTTAAGCTCAACCCACAAATTTATAAAACTTTCTAATGTTGTTATCCAGTTTTTTACACTGGGTACCCTTTTTGGATCACCAACATTAGTATCTACATAGTATAGATCCTGCAAAACTCTAATACTCTCCTTCCAAAAGTCCAGATGTTTGCACTCTCCATTTATTTCTTTAACCGGTCCTCGCATCTTGCCGGGAGCCGAGCCACCACGGGACCTGTAATTTATCAAATTTTACTTACATATTTATTCTCGAAAATATTTGAAGTGTAGGTATTGTTCAGATAAATATCAAAACTATATCCATGTTCCATCCTGATTCATGAAATTTTGACGCTCTACCTTACCTATGAATTTTTTCCACGTGGGCAAAGAGGAAAACACCATGAGGAAACTTGTAATTGGTATGATCATATATTTTTTATTCGCGCAAAATAATATTTGAAGTTAAAGCAATACAAAAGCAATGTTATGATATATTTTCGATATCTATAATAGTTTTAGCGATATAGGTTTTTAAATGTTTCCTGTTTCACAATGTCTGATAATGGCTACCTGTCGGTTAAAATACAAGCTGTCACACTCTATCATTATTTTTTAGACAGTGACAGCATTAAAAGACAGGCCATTATCCAGACATTGTGAGACAGGCCCTTATTACTATAGCATTTTTAATATTTATATAGGTATTTACCCGTTCACGCTGTCAAATACTCGATCAAAAAATAGGACTGCTTCCGCAGTATTCTTCATGGTTGAACTAACCAACGAACCATCTGCATGCGTGCCTGAGGGAAAAAATATAATTTAATTAGTATGCTATTAATCGTAACATATTAATAGCGCTCCTAAAGTAGCTCAGAGTGCTATGGAGACAGCTATGCTTAAGGTTTCTCTGATGGATCGTATCAGAAATGAGGTTATCCGTTAGAGGACTAAGGTTACCGATATAGCTGTCAAATATGCAATCTGAAGTCTGCTGGTCATATCTGCCGAAAAACCGATAACCGTTAGGGTATACGTGTTCTCGAGTGGAGACCAGGAACAGGCAAATGCAGCGTGAGACGCCCTCCTACCAGCTGGACCGACGACCTTAGGCGGGTAGCCGGTAGTGGCTGGATGCGGAAGGCCGGGGACAGAGTGTTTTGGCGCTCCTTGGGAGAGGTCTATGTCCAGCAGTGGATTAGCTGACGATGATGATGACATTATGCCCTCTAAAGCATCCATCACAGCACTACCGAGGTGCATATAATGATACCTGATCTTCATACAGTGAAATTAGGGCCTCCCCGAAAATAACCCAATTTTCGTGGTCCATACGCTTGGCGGGCGCGTTGGAGAAATTACTTAACATTAATTATAAAATGATTTTTTAAACAAATATGTACCCCTGCCGGTCGAACTCAGAACCCTTGGCACAGCGGTCAAAAGTTAGAAACCAATGCGCATCAGGTCGTCATCTCCGGCACGGGTCTCATTCCAATGAAGGAAGGGTTTAGGCCTAATGCACCACGCTGGCCTAGTGCGGGTTGGTGATTGTGCTGAGAGAGTTACCGGGTAAGTGGGCAACCAGATGTTTTCAAGCTGCCCAAAGGCCTTCTCTGACTAGGTTTAATGATCTGCCTATTATCTTACACTAATAATAACCATTTAGCACTAGAATAATATTTGAAAAATAGCCTATAGTAGAGAACAACACTTTTTATTGCAGATATTTGAACATTTTCATCGACGTGATGAAAATAACAAGTCTTTAGTAGTTTAATAAACGAAAATATACAAACCATAATTGGATGTAAACAAGAGCATTGCAGCGGTTCGCTCGCTGAGGACTTGTGTACAGTTTTTAACTTTCATTTTCCTTATTTTATCTGGGATGACATGTTCATCTGTTAATTTATGAAGCATTCTAATTTCTCCTACGTGGCAGTCATTTTTGTACACTTCGACAATGTCACTCCATCTAGCTATATTTCCTTTAAACTTCATATCTTTGTTTAAAAAGTTATTCCGTATCCCTTTAATGAGGTGCGGAGGGTCGAAAATTATGTTCAGCGCATGACCATCAATCTCCACTTTGTTATCTGAAAAAGACATAGGATTTTTTATAGTTAAAGTGTAGGAACATCTCACACACAGCCATTCATCTAAACTAGGGAGAGACTGTAATATAGGTATCGAACAGCTGATATATCTAAACAGATACATGGGTACATATTAACTCCCAAGACCAGAGTATCTGACATTAAAACAAATTACCGGCCCGGTCTGTAATCGAACTTAGGACCTTCGGGATAGCAATCAGGGTCACTAACTACTACAGCAAAGTTTCAAAATCCCACTTTAAAACAGAGTTGTCGCTTACTCTCAATATTAACAATTATGGAATAAGAGAGGTTATCGCGAGTTAGTACCCTACATCTATATTCTTGCTAGATATTGTACACCCTTCATGTGGCATCGAGGCCGTAAGACACCTGTGTATAGTCATATTTTGGACAGTTAGGAATTCCAGGTACTTACTTGGGGGATCATTACGGAGCAATTGACATCTGCGAGTATCTGCTCGCATACTGTTCATGCAGGATTGAAACGTCGACCCTTGGTCGCATACTAGCGCTTTTGGAAGAAGTCCCGTTTGAGAGACAGCAGTTACTACTTCCTGCAATATTGGAAACATATTTATTTATAAATGGCAGTAATGTTTTTAAATATTACAACTTAAAGTTGTAACTTCATATCCCTGATTGTTACAATACATAATTTTAACAGGGCGGAAAGATTGAACGGGTTGGAGAGAAACTACCTTAAATGTTAATTTAACCTTGATGTCATTTAATTAAATTTAATTAAAAATAAATAAGCAAGTACCTTTAAAATGTTTTTCAACTTAATAGTTGGAGTTGTTCCTTCACATAAATAATAAGCTATGGGCTGTCTCCATGAAGTGCATATACCTCGAACCATAAAAACAAGGGCATGATCGCATAGTTTCCTTTCCACTTCGGCACCAAAATTCACAAAACCGTCAATGCGATCTTCAGATTCTAAGAATGTCAAATGAGGTGTCAACGCCACTTCATCAAACACAATGGAACAGCACTTTTTTTTGTCATCCCAATTCCGAACTGACTCCTTTAGTTGTGTAAATATGTTTTCATTTATTCCCGGTGCAAGAGAAATATGATGAGTAAATTTTCTTAGAGTGCGCCTGCTAGGCAAGATAAATATCTTGTGCAGCAATTTATATCCTTTCGGACTTTGCTTTTGGAGTGATAGAGCCAAGAGTTTCTGTTCAGTTGTGAACCTCCGTCTTTTTATGTGTTTATTGGCGAGCGTGACCTGCATTTTAAGGAATGTCTTGGCTTGAGGAGTCAGTTTCTCTACAAGCTCAGAAAAAGATTTGTTCTGATTTAGTTTTTCAGCTTTTTCTATTCGCTCCTGGTATGACTGAACTATACGGCGACGGGATTTCAGTATAGTCGAGCATTTTTGGTACATTTTCTTGCATCTGGGGGTTAATTGTTGTACACTTTTTATAAGTCTTTTCCTTGCCGTCTTGGTTTCTGAAAAGTAGAAAATAAAATATTTTAGTATTTTACTTAAAATAATAAATACCTTTAGATAGTATTATTCGAACTAAGAACTAATAATAGGCGGATTTATAGCTAAAAAAAAACGATACCCTACCTGGACCTTAAATCGAAAGAGTATTTTTGATTAAATTGGGGAGTGTTTTTTTCTAATAAATAAATATAATACACTAACTTCTCCGCCAGCTTCGCTTCTGGGATAAAAAGTGCATAAAAACTTAAATCACTCTACGTCGTAGGCTTACCTAATGTCACATTGGACCTTCTTGAACAGCTAGGAGATATGACTTCCGGAATACGAACAGTACATTCTGCGGTCGTAATATCATCAGGAATGGTCCCTGAAACTGAAAACAGTGATTTTCAGAAGTAATAGAGTTAAATCTCTCTTTTTGGGAAGAAATAAATTGGTCAATTCGACAGAAGTAGAATGTAGAATTCCAAATTTTAATGTAGGATTTTCGAAACAAAGCTCTTGGGCAAAACCTAGAATAGTTGCAGTTGGGTTGAATCAATAGTTTAATTATCAAATATGAAATTGGCAATACCTAAAAAAATGTAGTGAACTACTTACTGTCTGTTGCTGCGGATATGTTAAAATTATCTAACTCTCTCTGCGAGTTAGAACCACACGAGCCATTAGTGTCGTTACCATCTAAAATTAGAAATAGTTTTTTTTAATTAAGATTATAATAATAGGTTTTTTCTAAAATGTAATCAAAATAATAGGTTTGTTCTATCTAACATAAGTCTTTTGCTAAAAACTATTGCTACAACTAATATTTTTTTTAAAATCTCGGATACTGATTTGACGGTTCATCAATGATTCAAATTCTGAACGGTTCATCAACAGCCGATTGTCCTGCCGATATGTCACCGAACGAACGATATTTCACCTGAACTTAGTATCCGAGATTAAAAAACAGGTTTCTAAAAGTTTCTAAGGTACTTTAGTTTTCTTTCAGTGCATATACTTTATATTATACTTGCTACTATTATAGTGTGACCATTACCGCTGTGCACTGCGGGGGACGTGCGGGGCGGGGCCGCCACGAGTGTGCCAGACGAAGTAGCCGATTTCTCCTACCGTCTCGCCGCGCGCATGCCTTAGGGCGGTAATGGTCATACTAACTATAATACTACACTACTGTATGCACTGCTTACTACAATAACTATCATACAATAATACATTCGATTGCACGGATTGCACCATACTTTGATTGTGTCTTTTAATCAAAATATTATTAAACAAGTAATCTACAGCTAAAATAAATGGTTAAATAAGAAATTAATCATTTTTGCTAGTAAGTATTCCATTGTTTGTTATGTTTCATTTTAAAACCTAATTTTTAAATAAATTCTAATAAAAAGACACACAAAGATTGTTTACCTTTAGTGCCAAGTAAGGACAAATGGATTATACTAGAAATATATACATACACACAATAAAATAACAACTACTAGGTAATTATAATTAAAGTGAAGTACCAGTATTAAACTTCTTTTTTTTATTGGGTGGCAGTGCATATGAATGCTCAAGGTTCACTGTATTTAACACTTTTATAATGTCTTCCACTGTAATATAAACAATTACTTAACAAAAATTCAAATTATTAATGTCTTAGATAATAATTAGGTATAATGTAAGTAATAAATAGTATGTTACGAGTACATACGTTCTGATCCTGACAGATGCCTTTTGGTAGTTTCCAGAGGTGCATTGAGAGGTATTTTCTTTGCATAATCGTGATCCCATTTAGCATGCATGGAGTGGAAATCTATAAAATAAAATGTAAAACAATGATAATTATAATAATCATTCAATAGGAAACAAGATTCAACATAGTTTATAAAATCTGCAACTGCATTGGTGGTATGCTCTATTAAGAAATACTGGTAAATGTAGCATGTGACACCCTCAAGCCTGAAATTTTTACAAGTAGGGTATGATAATGAAGGAAGAATCATAGGAAGTGATGAATGAGGAGCTCCTTGAAAGTGAGTGGCATATGGGCAACTATTACATTAACCAAAACTTGAGTTTTTTTTTAATGTTGGCAGACTGATGCTGTGAGTCATTTTATTATTTTAACTAAACAATTTCACTCTAATTGACTCTATATTAGTAAGTAGGTTACTGTACTACTACTTACTTTCATATTTTGGCTTGCCAGATGAAATTTCCTCAGCTGTAAATAAAGATGGTACAGCCATGTAGTGCCTCCTTCCTCTTGTGAAACTTTTGGGTTCAAAATGCTTCAAACACACCTGAAATTTTCAATCATGTTAGACATAAGTATTACACATAAAAATTGATTGTATCCAAGGGTGATGTACCAACTGAATGTTAAATAAATGTATCCATGCCATCTAGAACACCCTGGGCAGTCAGTGACAACATATTATCTGACTGGCTAATCCTTTCACCCCGGGGACATGTGACACTAACACCAAAACCAGTATGAAATGTATCTTACTGATATACCTAAAAGATAAGGAGTGATGGTAGCTCAATCCGGTAAGCGCCCACTTCTCACACCAGAGATGTGGGTTCAAATCCAATAGGTATAGGTAGGTAAGTACCAATGAGTTCTTTGAATTTCAATACAATGTATAATCTTATGGCGAAGGGAAACACTGTGAGGAATCCTGTACAATATGTCTAGATTGTGTACCCTAAGTACATTGTAGTCATTCAAAGACGGCTATATAGTACAAATATTCAGCGAAAAGCGGGTGGCTCGCTTTCGAGTCACCTCTGACTACACCTTTGGGGACTACAGTCATCAGCATATTGTGTAAGTATGAATATACATTATATATTGTATAAGATAAGTAGATAATAAGCCTCATGTGTTATATTAGGTACTGATAAGAATGCAAACTTACAACTTTTTCCCTGAGACGATATCTAGGTAGGCCCATCAACCCGGAACAATATGGTTTGAGAGTGTCCAACCAAACATCTGAAACTCGAGGGTCATGCGGCCACCGGGAGGTTTTAGATCCCACATCAGATTTGCAGCCATCTACGACGCACTTGCGAATCCGAATCATGTCAGACAGCTGAAAGACAATCAAAGATAAGAATCAAGAATACATACAAAGGTTACTTAAACTTATGAAAAGGGTATTGTCTACTTGGTGATAACTTACGGAAAAGTGGAAATTATTGGAGGTGTAAGACTGGTCACAAGGCTGATGATGGCTGAGGGAAGACGCAGGTCACAAACGGAGGGAAAACCTTAACACGCTGACTTTGGACGAAGTTCTGTAATCAGTCACAAAAAACAACAAGCAAAACAAATAGATTAGTAGCAAAAGAACAGTGTCCTTTCAATGATAAAAAGAATTAAAATTTGCATCAATAAGTGAATATTGTAAGCAAATTGTAATTTTTTCGTAAAGTCTCCGCTATAGAAATAGTGAGACAAAACAAAATGGCGGGAAAGCCAGGAAAATTCAAGCGTCAGTCAGATAGAAAAATAACGGCGAAAATTTGATTTTGTACACAGAACAAATTAAAGAAAGTATGTTCTCGATGCAGTCGTATAAATAACTTACAAGATTGAATAAATTATTTTCACTTACAAAAATAACTTAACAATTATATTGTAATATTATAACTTACCTAACTTATTATTTAATAATGTATTTTTTTAATACATTATATTTTATGGGATCGATTCTGTTCTTTCAACTGATATCAAAATACACCGTTTTAAGTTTAAATAGGATGAAAAGTTAGGACATTTTCAACAGTTGAAAATCAAAAGGTCTTTTAGCTTGAAAAATTGATAAAACAGAAAAAATATTTTATATTAAAAAAAAATATATTTGTTTTTGGTTCTATCATTTCCACTCGAATTACAAGTAGCCAATGGGAGCGGAGCCGTTTTCGTCTAGCCAATCAGCATGCTAAGGTTTTTTTTTTTTAAATTGACTAAGATAAAGGATTTATACAGCCAGAGTCCCCCCCGTGGATTGAATTGAAATTATTTTGACAGTTTTGACACTGCGCTGCTGCGGAAAACTCTGACAGTGACAGTTAGCAAATTTTGTTGTTGCTAGCTTAGAATAATGATATACTCAGAATAATCATTTCACGGTTTGTGTAAGTAGCTTCGAAAACCTTTTTTACGTTAATGGGTCTGATGTTTTTGATGGGGCCTAGGGTCCTGACTATGATGATGATAGGATAAGCCCTAAGCTAATAAATGAGTGGACTGTATTTTATGGTATGGAATAATTTAATGTCTGGTTTACAATGGTTGTATGAGAAATATGTATGATAAGATCGTGCGTCCGAAAGGTAAGAGGGTAAGAGGGTCCGGACAACCGAAGATGACGCATTTATAGGTGGTGTCGCTGCTCCCCGCGCTCCTCCTCTTGCACCGATGTTGCCAGCTTCAGTAGCCGCAACAGTTTTAACAATATGACTTGAGTGCCGTGAAGTATTTAACAATGCATATCCTAGGTACGTAATGAAAATCCCAAGTGAAACTCGGTGGAAATTAACAGTAATCCTTATTCCAAGCATCAACGTTTTCTGATACTGGTAACATTATTTTTATTACGAAACTACCCCCAAACGGTAAATTAACAAAAATTGCAAGTAAAATCATAAAACGCAAACGATAAAATTTATGTACATTTGATTAAAATGGAAGTTGACGGGGTAAGTTAATATTATAATAATTTATTCTAATAACTACTTTCTCTATAAACCTTCTACGTACCTTGTTAATGTAGTGAAGTTTCTGTGTAAGCATTCTCCCATGATGACCCCTATATACCTGATTAGTATTAAATTAATTAAATTTCTAGGATATCGTAAAAAGGCATAGCAGTTTTAACAAGCGGGTCATTGTACCGAAACGAACTGGAAGAGAACGTTCATACACATTCAGTCATAGCGGATCCCCTAAAACAGCAAAACCTGAAAAATCCCGTCAAGATGCACCTCGAGCAGTAAGTTTTGTTCTCAGCAGACAAAGAGGCAAAAGTTTAGTTTATTCCAGACGATAAATATTTTTTTACGAAAAATCAGAACGCACCTTAAAAACTGTCTAAATTGACAAGTGTAAGCTGCGTTCATAAATATTTTTTGAAGAAAACTTAAATTAGTATTTTCAATGAATATAAACAGTATTTCAGGAAAAATAAACTATAACATAGTTTAATTTATAGGTTTACACATATGATAATCTTTACAGTATTTATATTTTCCTGAAAATCAACTTTTAAGCCAAGTAAATGTAGCCACAGCAGTCATTACCAAATATGGAGTTCGCTCGTTTTCCCAACCGTCTTCCCTTCAGTCCTTAGTAGTCTCTCAGTTTTATTTTATTTAGCTTAATTTGTGTTGTTATCAAATGAATTCATTGCATTTTTATGTGTAAATAGTGTTATTTTGTTAAATAAAAGTGAGTTTAATAGTTTTATCGCTGTTTGCTTATGTCAAAATATAGGTCAGAAGCAGTGTATAGGTTATGTTTTCTGTGAAATATTTTGGATTAATTGTGTTGATAAAGGTATATTGAAGGACGGTTCTTGTTTTACAGATGTCTTTTAGAGTGGTCCGTAGTTCTAAATTCCGCCACGTATACGGGCAGGCCCTAAAGCGGGAGCAATGTTATGATAATATCCGAGTTTCCAAAAGTTCATGGGATTCTACGTTCTGTGCAGTTAATCCCAAGTTTTTGGCGATAATCGTAGAATCTGCTGGAGGAGGAGCCTTCATAGTTCTACCGCACAATAAGGTGAGTAACTTTTTCCTTTAAAATTCGGCTGTGACTGTCAGAGGCTAAAAATAACATGCAATTTATTACACTTAATTTGTTGTGAATCGAAAATGGTTTCGATGTTTACATCATGATTGAGGTGTATCCCAACGCTATTCAGATTTGTGCCTGAAAACATCATTGTACACTTGTTTTTATGATCTCACCATACCATATACAATGTTTTTATATTTGTTGGTGGCATTTAGGCATTCTCTAATAATCATAAAACATACAAATACTGTTATCTTATTGTGTGTAAGGAACAAAACAATCCTCAATCAGTGTATGGCCATGTAAAAGTGTTACTAGTGTGACTACCTATCTTTAAACATTTAGAATTGGGCAGTCAGCGACTGAAACAGTTCTGACTTACTAATCCTTTCATCGGGTTTCAGGTGACAAACCCTAGACAGGCTCTCAAGTTCATTAGTTACATGGTAAAAAAAATGAGTTTAAAAAGCAAACTTCCATCATTTATATTTTCTCTCTAAAAAAATTTTATGTTATTTGCAAAATTATATTCATGTATATTTAGATAATATCAGTATTTCACTTGTTATCCTTATCTGGCAATTTATTCAGGGATTAAAGACAAATATACTACTGAACTCTGTGATTCAGTACATTGTCACCTGCCCATCATCATCCACTGCTGGACATAGGATGCTCCCAAGTCCCACATCAGTCAGATCAGGCCTACCTCAGTTTACTTTAAAATACCTATGTGTGAGTTTAACACTACAGACCATTAGCAATTAAACAACCTTATGGATCTGACAGATATTTGACAGGCAAGCAATGCTTTTTATGGATTTTTTATTGCTAATTGTTGGTGGTGCTATGGTCGCTGTACAGTCTAGGGCTAGGGCACCAAAATCTGACCTCTCAGGTAGCATTGTCAGTTGCCACTCTGAGAGGGCACGGGTTTCTTTCCCAAAATTGTCCTTTATCCTTTATCCTTAATAAAAAAAAACTTACACAAACATATATTGACAACTAACAACAATCATACTATAAAAAAGTAGGAGTACCTGTGTTTTATCTAAGTTTTACATTAAGTTGTACCCTACAAATTCCACAGAACAGATAACTGGTATGTGTCATGATGAGTAGACTTCTGTACTTATTGGGTAACAGATATGGTTGAAACAATACTGTGTTGCTATTGTCTTGTTTTTGTTGATTACAGTTCTTAATACATAGTACAGAAGCATTACTTAGGGCTGGCTCTTTTATTTAAAAGCAATCACTTTACTAATATTGCTACTCATAGCATCACATTTTAGCAGATGTGTAGAAAATAGATGTTTACACTCATTATTAAATAAAACAATCTGTTAATAATCAAATCCCAGCCCTTTAGAGTACAGGTGTAAGGGTGCTTACATAGAGAGTCGGTTTACCGGTGCGTACCGTATGTCGATAGCCTGATTATGCGAAAACGCTCATGACATTTAAAAATTCGCGACATGCTCCGTGAGTGAGTGCTTTTACATATTTGGGTTACCAGTGCGGGTGGGTGCAGGGAGCCCGATTCTCTAAGTAAGCACCCTAAAGAAAGAAAGGTGTGAGCTGGTGCTGTAACACCTAGGCCAAAGTAATAATTTGTATATATCATGTTAGGATATGTGTGTTCTGTGGTATGGTAAACAATAAGTTACCTACCTGGCTGTTACTGTGTGAAACTAACTGCATAACATATTGGTTATTACCTATTCTTATTTGTCTTTTGTTTGCGATACAGCTACATAGATACGCAAAACTAGTTTTATATTTCTGTATAGCCCTTCAGTCCGTTACGACTCTTACGACTGTTCACAGATAGGTAGTTAAATAGTCCATATTCCCACGGGAACTACATCCAGGCTAGACTGATATCCTCATCTTCCTCAATGACCTGTATTCCATCGCACTTGATGATGCGTGTATGTTTCCGTTCCTTTGATGCCTGTTGCTTTATTTACGAGCGATCGTAATCATGTGGATCAAGGTTACACACGAATCACGATAGAAGGCGGGCCCTTTGATTGGTATGTATGTACCTACCTGCATACCTGTAATACCTTATTTGATTACCTTAATAACCTGTTTCACAATGTCTGAATATTGGCTATCACTATCTAAAACATAATTACAGAGAACAGCATGTCTTTTAACCCACAGGTAGCCACAGGTAACATCCAGGCATTGTGAAACAGACCCTAACTGTCCCTAGAATGTCTCCATTAGTTTACCCTGTATCAAGACTGTGGCTTTAGGTAACATAACACCTAGTCTTTCGTTTCAAAACATCTCCATACGAAAGCCGGCGAGTGTCTGAGTCACGCCTCGAAACCGTCTAGCATTCATCATTCAATACGATCGCGACATCCGATCATGAACGCAACTTGACAGATACCCTAAAACGTAATATCAATAGCATTTACACGTATAAAGCTGATACAATGAATGTGAGTTAAAAATAGATGGAAATAATTTTACAAATGTGCTATTTTTGTAGCGTTGTGCAATAATTATTCGCCATAGAGACGGTATCGGCGCCCACGCGCGCGCTAAAGCTGGAACTAGCGCGCTCCCGACTGTTTATGAGAGATTATATTCGGGTGTTTTCCCTGTATGCGATACCTCTACTAAGCTCTCCTGTAGGAACCGATAGTAACTAACTATTTAACTACGACGACCGAATGGCGTAGTGGTTAGTGACCCTGACTACTGAGCCGATGGTCCCGATATTTGGCTGGGGCAGATATTTGTTTAAACACAGATATTTGTTCTCGGGTCTTGGATGTGCCCGTAAAATGGCAATAGGCCCGCCCCCTATTACATTGGGACTAACATACACTCTGGCGAAAAGTGGGTGCAGCAATGCACCTCTGCCTACCCCGCAAGGGAGTACATTAGTACAAGGCGTGAGTGCGTGTTTTTTTTTTTTTTTTTTTTTTATTTAACTAAAGTATAAAATAGACGGCAGAAAAGAAATAAGTACTATCCTTTTTCTGCACCCAGTTTAAAATACTTAATACAAATTCTTAACACTGTTTTTTTTTAGTTCCGGCATCTTTATCAGTCAACTGGTGCCCGTTGAACTAGACATAGGCCTCACATTCAACCACTATCGGCTACCTAGCTATTGGAAATGGAAATTAATTTATGGAAAGCAGGGTGACGTTGAGGCAGGGTTTCCATATATTATGGCAACACATTGTCTATCGCTTCTTATACGTTCCGTACGTAAATTTTACGAACATTTAAGTAGGTATGTACTAACTAGACAGGGGTTTCGTAGAGTACCTAATAACATTATCTTTGATGATACAGCCAGGGATTAACAAATTATAAACATACATACAACAACACATAAATAATTCCCACGGACAGATAAAAAAGCCGATTGACAAACAGATATGCCACGGCCCGGTAAACCTATCTGACATAATCAGCTATCTAGGATGTCATCCGTTATGTCATTATCAGTCATTATCATTATGTTATCGGTGGACTATCGCAACGTACATCGTACATTACCACTGGCCGGCTGCCTATCAGCTCGTGGCTTATTTAAATAACTTTGAAATTATTGCGTTATTATGAGTTACGAAGCCATACTATACCATTTTCCAGAACCAATGATATGGGTGACACTTTAAAATTTTCCATTTAACGCATGAATACTATTGCAAAATCTGTAATTTTATTGACAACGACCACAGATAATATATATTTCTTCAGTACACACTTTGGTAAAATGGAACGTACTAGAGACGGGACACATCAAAGTCGACGTTCTGAAATCGATAAAATATTAGAATTTTTTACATTGTATTATAGTAAGTAGGTACAGTGCTCCAAAATTGATAATGCGCATAGAAATCTTTGACAGATTGGTGGTTTTCGATTATGTGACACATGATATTGACTCCTATTTCTTTCTAACAAGGTGCAAAATGCAAGTGTTTTTTTTAAGGCTATTACGATTTAATGATTCGGGTGTGAAGATCTGCATGTGCATTATAAATTTTGGACAAGTGTATATAGTATTTCTTACTTACTTTCTCATCAACAGCTTTAAAACAAACTATGATGTTTTTAATCAGAGTGCATATCTCTCTCATGCTGCCTCTCAGAATAATAACAATTTTAATATATTTTATTAATAATCTACCTTCATGTATTTCATCGATATCCTTCGTATAATTTGAGTAAAGTTTAATTTATGGTTTTATTATCCTATTGTTGTTGGAAAATTACGGTCTGTTTTTTGTCATTTTGTTTGTTATTTTTGTCAAAATGCCGAGAAAGGCTGTTTTAAACTCGGAATGTCGTGAGTTTGTAATTCATTTGAGTTTGGTTGATAGAACAAAAACAATTATATTACAGGACTGTAACTATTTGGCTCGGATAGATTGTTTGCAAGATGAACTGATCATCAATGTCGGACAAATTGACCCGTACACATATCGATAGGTACAAGTCGATAGAATTTTACTCTCGGACATCTCTAAAACTGCCAAACTCAAAACGTCATGAAAACGTCCCCCATATCATTGGTTCTGGAAAATGGTATAACAACAATAAAAACAGTCTAACCGGCACTAGGTCAGCATAGTGTACTAGGCCTAAAACTCTTCCTGTATTAGAAGGAGACCCGTGCTCCAGCTGTGGAGGTGATGGCTTGTGATAATGATTCACAATAAAAGCTTAAAAAATTAACAGGGAGAAGTTTATATCCAGCAGTAGGTAGAAGATTACCTATAGATTATTAGCTAATAATGAAGATTGATCCCTTTTGCGTAGTTTAAATAATTTATCATACCCAAAACATTTTATACAAACGAGAAAGCGCGTAAGACATGGTACGTTGCAGCTGCGTCGCCTCTCTACAAAGATATCGCCTTTTGGTTTTGCAAAATCTCCTTTTGACTGTCAAAATTACAGGCGCCACAACGCACAGTCTTTCGCTCCAATATGGCAGGCATGCGTCCTAAAAACTGCAAGTGATATGAGTAACGTGACCATTTATTTTTTTTATCAAAGCGGGACACCACCTGCCGAATTTCATATCCCTCAAAGATATCTTTCTTTCTTATCTTCTTATCCTTTCGCTTAGTTTTCTCAGTGCATCAATTGAAAGTTCAATCCCTACGATGAAAGAGTGAAATGTGAAAGAGATGCATGAATGGTGAACTTTAACTTTTTTTTGCTTCGCTGTGCTCCGCTTGGTTTTTCGACATCTATGTGCACCTAAACGCTCCTCCTCGCTTGGCTCGTCGTCGCACCTTTCTTTAGCTTTAGGTCCTAAGGTTTTTAACTTTAAACACCGTAAAAATCCGTGCAATTGTTTGCAACTTAACAACAAATAGTATTCTATTTAACAATATTTTTACTCTATATTTGAAACGCTCCGCTTTGTTTTTTGATATCTATGTGCACCTAACACGCTCCTCCTCGCTTTGATCGTCGTCGCACCTATCTGTAGGTTTTGGTTCTAAAGTTTTTGAAACGTTCATTTTATTTTTGTCAAAATCACGAATTATCATATTTTCGGTCCGGATTTGATATTTTCGTGATTATAATAAATCTGTATATTTTATTTTTCGTATACTAAAGTAATCGTATTTTTTTACGTTCGTGTATTTAACAATCGTAATAACAAACTGTTAGGTATTTACATTTTGTTACAAATATAAACGCAGCTTGTGAGAGGACAACCTTTTATTGACTACCGTTGCCATGCCAACGGACAGCAACCATAAATATACAACATTCCTCCCCACCTAAATAATAAGTATAAAAAACAAAAATAACATTATCCCATACTTAACATAAAACTTATAAAACCCCTTTAGAACAACTTAACAATTCATCACCCTATTCTTTAACTGAAAACTCATAACATTATAAATGAAATAATATGACAACCTGTCCAGACAAATATTTAAGTAAACAACAAAATTTCAACTAACCAACACTTCTTAATATCTATATACTCATACACATTCCTCCCCTCTTCACAAAAACCTAAAACAAAATAAAACTACTTATCAAAAATTTGTTAAATATGTAGAAGGTTAAACAATTATAAGATCATAGCCAAAAGTAAACTAAAGTAATAAAAATAAACGAAAATCCCCAACAGCCTGCTGTCGCGTCCTTATGTTAGCGCTGTCAGCATGGCCATCCTAGCGCATGTTAGCATGGTATACGCGCCGCGCCAGCACAGCCACTTCGTTCTTCTTCTGTCACGCCACGCGCAGTCATCTCAAGCGTGCGTCTCCTACTGCACCTCTGCTGAGGCTGACCCGTGCCGGCGCCCGCAGCAGCCGGAGTCCGCCCCGTTGGCCCGGGCACACCTGCCAGGTGTCCCTGCCATATCGCCACGCCACCCACGACGTACACCTCCGCAGCGTCTTGCCGTGCCGCCCGCCGCGAGCGCCTCCGCAGGCATCTCCGCCGCGCCGCCCGCAGCGAGCACGCAAGCACCTCCACCACGCACCTTAACGACGTTCCTCCCGCGCACCCCTTGGCCGGGGCATCCCGCGCGTCTCCTCTCCGCGCACCCCAGCCGGGGCTTCCCGCGCTCCTCTCCCGCGCACCCCTTCAGGGGCTTCCCGCACGTCTTCTCCGCGCACCCCTTCAGGGGCTTCCCGCGCTCTTCTCCCGCGCACCCCTTCAGGGGCTTCCCGCGCTACTCTCCCGCGCACCCCTTCAAGGGCTTCCCGCGCGTCCTCTCCGCGCACCCCTTCAGGGGCTTTCCGCGCTCTTCTCCCGCGCACCCCTTCAGGGGCTTCCCGCGCTACTCTCCTGCGCACCCCTTCAGGAGCTTCCCGCGCGTCATACCTACCTTCCGCACACCCTATCAAGGGCTTCCCGCGCGTCCTCGTCCTCGTGACCTCCACGCACCCAGTGCGCGTCTTCGCGCCCCACGCCCGCGAGTTGCGCCGGCCCCTCCCGCTGCGCCGCCCGCCGCGTGTCCCGCGCGCTCCACCCACACTCCTCGCAGGTCTTGCTCTCCACCTCTCCATCACACCCTCGTCTTAGATGGCCCCGTTTTCTGCACCGACTGCATGTGGAGCCCTTGTACCGGCGCTGGTCCCAACGGTGGTGGCGGTCCCCGCAGGCCGCGCAGCCGCCGCCGCGGGCGCCCGCACCGTGCAGCGCATGCAGGTGCCCGCGAGCGCGGCCGCCCCGGCTCCTCGCTGACCCGCCTCCGCTTCCTCCGCCGCCGCACCCGGCTCCGCCGTCTCTTACTTAGGCACTTTCCCCGACCTTTGTGATCGTCTTTTTACACAATTTACTTGGGTAAATCCACCTACGTCGCCACTGTTAGGTATTTACATTTTGTTACAAATATAAACGCAGCTTGTGAGAGGACAACCTTTTATTGACTACCGTTGCCATGCCAACGGACAGCAACCATAAATATACAACACAAACCTTCGTGATTATTATACGTATTCGATTTTTATAAATCGATATTTAAAAAATCGTTATTACAATATTTTGTAAATTAGGTACATTCGGTATATTCGGTGTTTCAAATTCGCATTTTTTTTTCGGAATTTTTGGGTGTTCTCATACCAGACGCTTCAAAATTCTTAAACATCATACTTTGATTTTTAAATAATTTGAGTAGTTTAATTTAAAGTTCTTATCAATAGTGCATCTTATCTTATTTTCACATTCATAAAAGTTAATACAGATTACTTTTAGGAAAACGCTCCTACGCATTCTTCTTTGTTAGGAATCGGTAGGTGAGCCAGATAAATTTATAATATACCCGATAGAGCAAGAGCGAGTCAATGATCGTCACTGAACGAAGTTACTCGCGGAGTCTCGGTGGAACTCGGACTCATATTACTCCCTATAGTCTATGTGAGTAAGTGATAAGAAGATCAATAGTTGTCTCACGTGATTAAAAGAAAGAAAGGAAATATGGGATGAAGTTACAAAATGTAGGTAATTTTAATTATCGCTTGGTCTGTGAATCTGAAAGCGGGACATTTTTGCCCTCGCGGGGGACAGCGGGACGGACAGCTTGAAAGCGGGACTGTCCCGCCCAAAGCGGGACGTATGGTCACGTTAGATATGAGCACCTCAAAATGTTAGTCACACAGTTATGCGCGGTATTTTTCGTGTGCAGTTGACACATGCATTTAAAAATGCAACGGGCGGCTTGGCTGCATGCCACCGCTCCTGAGGGGTCACTCTGCTTTATGAAAAACTAAGTTTCGGAGCGCTGCTGTGCTAAGTTGCTAACCACGTCTCTTATCTTATGTCGTTGTATTTAAAGTACCGATTGCATGTTCGTTCGTTTTTTGTCAAGCTAGAGTGACCTCTTATGTAGTGTGCCGTGTGCCGGTTTACAGTAAACCTTGGGTTATTGGACGGATTGTCGGTTCTGTGCCAATCATCATCATCAAGATGTGTACTGCTGGACATACGCTTCTCCTAAGGAGTGCCATAACACTATCCTCAGCCATCCTCATTCAGCCTCTACCGGCTTCATGTCTGTAATAATTAAAAATATGCTAGTACAGTACTTTGTAATGTTCTATTTTTTGAATAAGACACATTTTAAAACAGCTCTTATAATAACATTTGAAAGGATAGTCGGCTTGATTATGATAAATCACAAAAAAAAACCACTCTGGATCTATGCACGACATCATCAAAATGACGTTGAAATTTTTTGACCTGAAAGTAAATACATAACTTCACACGTTAATCATATTTACCCCAATTTTTTGTTCGGTGGTGAAAATAGATTGAATATTTTGGCGGGGAAGCGCCGGAAGTGGGCAACTTGGCCCGAGCCCTCTAATTAGCGATAGATACTTTCAATGTATGTGTAACACGCCAATTTGTTGTATTTAGTGAAGTGAAAATCGATCTATTGCATTACCAACTCATGTAAATACTGCGTCCTTCTACCGTATCGGCCCGCCATTTTCGAATTGCTTGCGAGTTGCGAGCGATATCGTTACGTGCGTATTCGTCGCTCTGTGACTTCTTTTGTCAATCGTTCACAAAATATAAAATATAGCTTTTCCCGCGCGCTTCGCTTCGCCTTATAAAGTTTTCCCGTGGGAACTCCGGGATAAAAAGTAGCCTATGTTCTTTCCCAGGGTCTAGACCGTATGTATACCAAATTTCATTCAAATCCGTTCAGTAGTTTTGGCGTGAAAGAGTAACAGACAGACAGACACAGTTACTTTCGCATTTATAATATTAGTTAGGATGGAGCCATTTTGTTCTTCTGTCATGACTCATGACCCTAAGTAATAACTAAAGCAATATTTGTACACCTTCCATCATCTATTCTTCAAGTTATTACCCACTGGAAGAGATTGCTTTTCCGCGATAAGGCCGTAGGTATATCGAGTAATTTCACAGAATAAAATTTAATTAATTAATTTATTTTCAATTGTTTTTCGTTCTATTCTAAAGCCGTGTCCACATTGCAGGTGGGCCGCATCCCGGCGGACCACCCGCTGGTGGGGGGGCACAAGGGGCCGGTGCTGGACATCGCGTGGTGCCCCCACAACGACAACGTCATCGCCAGCGGCTCTGAGGACTGCGTTGTTAAGGTATGTTGGAGTTGTCTAAAGGTCCGAACACACCACTGCGCTACGAGCCCTTACTTATTTTATCTATACCCGAGCCCTTACTTATTGGTGGTCTAGTGATGGACAATGCCTTTTGATATTAACTTGCAGAGGTGTTCGTTGTCGGCATTTTGACTCCTATATCTCGCCGGCAACTTTCAAATCTAGTACGATATCCGCCAAAGTAAATCGTAAACCTACATAGCGACAGCATTGTGATGCCGGTGCTAATCATAATTAATGCGTCCTGAAAAAACAATCGTGCCTTTCCGACATTTTTTTGCAACCCCAATTTTACCATCTAACCTCCCATCATCCGCAGGTGTGGCAAATCCCGGACGGCGGCCTCTCGCGCACCCTCACCGAGCCCGTACTGGACCTGGTGTACCACCAGCGGCGCGTGGGGCTCGTGCTGTGGCATCCCACCGCGCAGAATGTACTGCTCACCGCCGGCTCCGACAACCAGGTGAGTGTGAGCGAGAGGGAGGCATGCTGGCGTCTCTGTCGCACGCACACCGAGCCAACCAGGTGAGTGCGAGCGAGAGGGAGGCATGCTGGCGTCTCTGTCGCACGCTGACCGAGCCAACTAGGTGAGTGCGAGCGAGAGGGAGGCGTGCTGGCGTCTCTGTCGCACGCTGACCGAGCCAACTAGGTGAGTGCGAGCGAGAGGGAGGCGTGCTGGCGTCTCTGTCGCACGCTGACCGAGCCGACCAGGTGAGTGCGAGCGAGAGGGAGGCATGCTGGCGTCTCTGTCGCACGCTCACCGAGCCAACCAGGTGGTGCGAGCGAGAGGGAGGCGTGCTGGCGTCTCTGTCGCACGCTGACCGAGCCGACCAGGTGAGTGCGAGCGAGAGGGAGGCATGCTGGCGTCTCTGTCGCACGCTGACCTAGCCAACCAGGTGAGTGCGAGCGAGAGGGAGGCATGCTGGCGTCTCTATCGCACCAACCAGTTGAGTGCGAGCGAGAGGGAGGCATGCTTGCGTCTCTGTCGCACGTTGACGGAGCCGACCAGGTGAGTGCGAGCGAGAGGGAGGCATGCTGGCGTCTCTGTCGCACGTTGACGGAGCCGACCAGGTGAGTGCGAGCGAGAGGGAGGTATGCTGGCGTCTCTTTCGCACGCTGACCGAGCCGGTGTGTAGCTCTGTGGCATTATTAAATATTTGCTGTTTTGCTGCCAGCAAGAGATTGCTGTGAGCATTTCTAAGATTATCAGATCAGAGAGGAAAATATTGTTGTTCCCTTCTCGCACGACCTGCAGACCTTGCAGTACCTATCTCAGACGAATTCTGCAGACCACTGTTTTAGAATAGAATAGAATAAAATTTTATTTCAGACCACATCCATAAAACTCCTCCGTTTTGAGTCTTCCGGAAATTAAGAAAAAATACGTCCGAATATGGCTAAAATACTCTTCTATTAGATAAAATTACCTATTTTTGTTTCATATTAAACCTCACATAACCCCCCATCTCTCCTCACAGATAGCGATATGGAACGTGGGCACGGGCGAGGTGATGGTGCACCTGGACTGCCACCCGGACCTCATCTACTCGGCGTGCTGGAACTGGACCGGCACCAAGCTGCTCACCACCTGTCGCGACAAGAAGATACGGTGAGACTATACAGGGTGTTGCAAAAAGGGTATACTAAGCCGAAACCTACGTGTGCAGCATGTTATATAATTTTCGGGCTTAGATATAGTTAACATGCTGCCCTGTAGTTATAGTCCTAACCCAGATTTTCTCTATAAATAACTTCGACGGAAATTAAAACTCGGCAGAGCATCTAGGTTTTGCAATTTACGAAAACGAAAAAAAAGTTTAGGTTTTTTTTTGTCATCTGCATACATTTATTATCTGTAAAAAGTTTAATGATCTTGTTTCCGCTGAAGGCGCCACTTTGTATGCGAGAAAACGTAATCTTTTATAGTTTTCGACAAACTATCAAACCCGCAATAGACGTACAGACCGTGAGAGAGATAGAGAGAGAGAGATGGGCCAGACGGACATGTCTTGTGCGGATGTCTCTGAGTTGGCTCAGGATCTCAAAGAAAGAGTGGTGGCACTTAAATTCGGGCATTTGCTCCTGCGGAGACTACTTTCTAGTTTAGGTTTTCTAATATGTAATAACAATATATTCACCATTTATATATCCCTCTGGTGGATACTTCCTGTGGGTTGACTGGTAGAAAATGCTTTCAGCATTAAGTCCAACCTTTTGTACACTTATTTATATTGTATTTGTATAAAATAAATAAAAAATATTTTAATTTCCTCAGTATAATCGACCCGCGCAAGGGCGAGGTGGAGTCGGAGGCCATCGCTCACGAGGGCAGCAAGGCGTCGCGCGCCATCTTCCTCAAGCATGGACTGGTGTTTACCACCGGGTATGTTTTGTTCATTTCATATGTGTCGCTGAAACCATCATCTGATCATCTGATCAAGATGTCGTGGCCAATGATGATGATGGTGATGTGGCCATATCTATAGATCCACATCACATATCTTCGACACGCACTGCCACTCTTGCTAGTCAAGCAAGATACAGCTTCTGCAAAGAGAAACCGAGGACAATCGACAATATGGCATAGAAGCGGGCAAGCAATATATGCATTTTCAATTCTCGAGAGAGACTTTCCCCAAGATGTGTCGTACGTCGACGTATGGTACAGATATGTCACTTGTGGATGCTCCTTTTGCGTACCCCATCGCCTAACTAATATTCATCGAAATTCTTCACTTGTTGTTGGTTTCCTTATCTATCTTCCATACACAAAAGCATCAAACATCTCATACATGTTTTCTCCCACAGTTTCAGCAGAATGTCCGAGCGCCAGTACTCCCTGCGCACCCCGGACGCGCTCAACGAGCCCATAGTGACCGTGGAGATCGACACCAGCAACGGAGTCATGTTCCCGCTGTACGACCCGGATACGAACATGATCTATTTGTGCGGGAAAGGAGACTCCGTTATACGATACTTTGAGGTAAAAAAAAGATTTAAAAACAAGTGTATATCTCAATACGTGACACTGGCATAAACTAACAAGTTGCTTAAAAAAGAATGACAGCGATAGCTCTCAATTTTGCCAGTATCCGGTGTTGAGAAAGAAGAACTGACGGATGATCTGCGCAAGATTGCACGAAGCCGTTTAATACTTTGAGACGAATGCTATGCCTATGTTTGCCCTGTTCATGGTCTCAGCAGTGGTCAAGCATGTATATTATGTGTTATTTTTACATGAATTATATTGCTCTTACAGGTGACTCCTGAGCCTCCGTTCGTCCACTACATCAACACCTTCCAAACGCCGGACCCTCAAAGAGGTAACAATAAACTCACGTCATTTCTACCCATAAGAAACTAGGCTATAGCCAATATTACCGAGTTAAATTGGCTATAACATTACTCAGGTTAGTGTGTGTGTAAATGGGGAGAAAAACTAAAAGCTAATTACAAATAGTGCCTTAGGCGAGTGTGCCCGATTCCCCAGTTATATCTGGTTGGTTCAATCGCCATTTTTACTACCCAATAATGTAACTGGTCAGAGCCTGAAAGGCACACTCGATTGTGCTACCAAAGTTTCACGTACTTAATTTTATTTGTCAAATATTATGAGACTGTTCTATTACACAACACAATACAATCTAAATAACTTATTCTAAACTTCACTTGGGTTTCTTCCCCATTGATTGATCCTTTAATTTGTCTTTCGTGCAGGTATCGGCATGATGCCGAAGCGTGGTTGCGACGTGGCCACCTGCGAGATCTCCAAGTTCTACCGGCTCAACAACTCCGGACTCTGTCAGGTAACGCAACATCATCATCATTATCACATGTAACTTTCTGTTCTGAGATTTAGTTGCATTTTTATAGTCATCTTCTTCTTAGCGTGGTGAAAGGGTTAGCCAGTCAGAATAGTGCAGTCGCTGACTGCCCAGTGTGCACAATTACGATACGGCATTTGGGGAGGCTCATTTCGAGCATTCCCTATCATTATCAATCGTGCAATTCGGGAAATAGGCCTCACCCAAGGGGCACCACAACACTGTCTTCTGCCTTTCTCATCCAGCCTTCACATATTAATTCTCGACTTCTTTCAACTTCCATAATTTCTAAAATGTCTCATGTGACCACATCTTATAATCCCTCCCCGCAGGTGGTGTCAATGACGGTGCCGCGCAAGTCGGAGCTGTTCCAGGAGGACCTGTACCCGGACACGCTGAGCGACGAGGCGACGCTCACGGCGGACGAGTGGCTCGCGGGCGGGGAGGCCGAGCCGGCTACCATGTCGCTGAAGGTCAGTGGTGTGAGATGTAGGAAGGTGCAGAGTGTGTTGGAGGTCTGTGGGAAGCTAGGAAGGTAGGCGTTGGCAACTGTAAGACCTAATAGTCTCTTAAATTCAAACGTCCATTTTTGCTAGGCGATTTTGTTGCAAAATAGCCAATAAGATTGTAGTTGTATGTGCCTAACATATCGCTGAAGGTTAGTAGTGTGTGCAGAATGCGTAGGAGGTTTGTAGGAAGTTAGGCCATAACCGTAGGTGTAATAGTCTCTTAAATTCAGGGGCGTAGGACAAAATAGCCAATAACAATGTAGAAATCTTTGGCCACTATGAAGCTTCGGGTCAGTAGTATAAGATGCATTGTGGTTAGGAGGAAATTGAAGCCAAGTACTAATGGTCGAATATACGGCACGGACACGCTGAGCGACGAGGCGACGCTCACGGCGGACGAGTGGCTCGCGGGCGGGGAGGCCGAGGCGGCTACCATGTCGCTGAAGGTCAGTGGTGTAAGGAGTGGAGTGGAGGTCTGTAGGAAAGTAGAAGCTTTAAGAACTAATAGTCGTTTAGGCTGTCAACTTGACGAGTATGTAACTTAAGATTAGTGGCGTAAGGTGCCTTATGGATTGGAGAATTCGTAAGAAAGAAGCAAAGAAGTTCGATGTCATAGGAATAGGACATGTATATCAAAAATACAGTGAAGTTGTAACCAAGTAGGCTGAGTAAGCCAATCATGGTAGTTCTTGCATAGAAAGGTTCTTATATTTTGGACCATTTCAAATTGTAGCCACAAATGTTGTAGTCCAAGTATGTTTTAGCCGTAACTAGCACATCTTCGGAGAACAGAGGCTATTTGTTTATTTCAGAAATTTGTTTAAATATCAAGCTGTTTTATCAATAAAATGTTTTGATATACCTAAGTACTTTGTAAAAATTCTATGTTGGGATGATTATTGTTGGCATGTAGGTATATGTTGTTGAATAACTAGCATTAGTTTTTTTTGCAAGATTTTAATATCCAGGTAAGTATTTTTATGCTGTTTTTGCTAAGCTTGTATTTTAATATGGGATCAAATAAGGGTTAGTTAATGTACTTGAATGTTTTTTTTACATTATTGTATATCGTGTTGAACACCCTTATTTATCTATATTTTAAAATGCAATACAAGATAATGGATCTCAACAAATCTTTACTACGTTTGAGTCCAATAAATACTATATTTGAGAAAATACTGTGCGAAAGCTGATATAACATTTTCAAACGTTACAGTCAGAATATACCTTATGTTGCACACAATAAGGCCTAAATTGGCCAGAATGATATCAGCTTTCGTGCTTTTAGCATAATGTCTTGACTTGAATGATCTGTTGGTTTTTCCCTAACATTAATAAAGAATGTGTGTTTTGTGTTTCTAACTGCTCTTCATTTTGTTCACAACAACTTTTTGACTAGATGTTGATTTGCTGTGTCACTAATATTATAATTTAATTTATAAAATAATAGATAACTGGGGTACTAAATAGAGGATTAATTTTCAATAATAAGACCGAGTTAGCTCGATGTAAAAAGGGGTTGTATTTTTTCAGTAGAATTGAAATAAGTACATAATGTTATATTAGAGGGGAACTTTAGACTAACAAGTTGATTTTAAATAGGTGCCCAGGATGTTAAAATCAATAAAATTCTTATTTAGATTTATTCAAACAAATTGGTGCCGCTATTTGAAATGTTGTTATTACATGACGTGGACTGGGGTTGAACAATAAAACAAAAACAAAAGAACAACCCATCACTTAGTCCACCGGCAACACCCACAAACAGACTGACAGAAAACCATCATAGACAAAATACAACAACCTATTCTCCAATTAAAACATCATAAAAGTAAAAAAAAAAACGGTCCCAAACCCAAAACACACTTACCAACAGCGCATTCAAAGACAGATGCTAACTAGGGGGGCTCCCTAACCAAACTACAGGAGCGTGCTTTGGTCGTGCAGGGCGGCTACGCTTCGGGCCGCGGGCAGCAGCTGACTGTGACGAGGAAGACCAACGCGCTGGCTGCGGGCAAGGACAAGGACAAGGACAGGAGCCCCACGCCGGCCGGGAAGGACACGCCGAGGGATACCCCGCCGCCGGTCGCGCCTCATGTTGTGAGTATACTTGTAGGGGGAAAGATTAAGGATGATAAGATTTTTATAGAGCTAGCAATTTTTCAGTTCCTTGACATTTCAAAACAAAAGAACGTAAGTCATAGATGGCGCTAGTAGTATGTAACTGTCATATTACAGTTTTACGAGTATCATCTATGACTAAACATACATATGTAGATTTTGGTGGGGAATCCTGTCCGTAAGGTGGCAATAAACCCGCCCTCTATTACATTAGGACCGACATAACGCTGGTGAAAACTGTTTGCAGCAATGTAACTCAGTATATCCCGCAGACAATTTTCAGAAATTTTCAATATCTGAAAATTTCAATGATCCTTAATCATTTTCACCGTAATAGGCTATAAATAACCAAATCTTAACCCAAAACCCATCCACAGGAGAAGCTCCTCTCCGACTTAGCAGACGAGATCCGCAAACTCAAGTCCGTCATAGTGAAGCAGGAGAACCGGATTCGCGCTCTCGAGGCCAACGCTAAGGCGGCCGAGGCCCCCGCCCCCGCGCCCGCGCCCACCCCCTCCCCGCAGCCGGACACCAACCACGGCTCGGAGGCTGATGTCATGGCGCCTGATGAGGTCTAGGGAGCTGGGTTCATGTTTATGCACTTGCAGGTGAAGTTGGGGACATAAGCAATCGACTATTCTTACAATCTCCAAACAGCAACTGATATACCTTACGCAGAAATGTTACAAACTTGAGTCATGACGCGCACTCCAAATGTAAACCCATGGTTTATGCAGCATGTCTTATTTGTCAATCATGTGTCAGATTATTAAAGTAATAAATGTCAGATTTGACAGTTAAGAAATTCTGATAGATTGTTGATTGCTTATGTGCGATGGTAGTGATAGATTTATGAAGATTCTGATAAATTTTATTACAACAGATATTGCGCAGTATACGTCGGTTGGTTAAAGTTGCAATGTAGACAACTTATACTCATCAGGAACAAGTTGTAACAATCTCGACGGTGCCCGTAATAGAACAAGATTTTAAATTGAAGTTTTTTAATGAAGTTGACTTGTGCATAAATATGAAGAAAAAAATCTTTGTTAAATTGATATTATTATTGTATCTTACCAATACATATTGTAAAATCATGAACTAAATTACAATATGAATTGGTTTTATTTTAAAATACAGTATCAATTGACTTCATGCAATGACTTACAAATGAGGACGTAACACATGAATAGAAACTTAAATATAAGGACATAAAGTAGGTTTCTGTTCGACTATCATGACGCGATTACATCTATTTATAATAATAATTGAAAATGTTTGTAAATATGTAAGCGTAACATGGAATCTATGTGATGTGCAGGACAATAATTAGATAAAATAATGTGCCTTAATATCATGCTGTGCTATAGTTAATGTCACAAACAAATTCTCATGGGCTAAGACCTAAAGAGAATACACAAAATTTATACTTATCACCATGTAGCCTTACGTTTTCAATATGACTTTTCTATTGTTCTCGTTTTATTTTTTAAATAACAAATGTTTTTTTTTATCAACGATTAGTTTAGATTTTTAAACCGTTCCCACTGTGCCTCCGTCATTGGTTTGATAAGCTGCGTAACTGAATCTTTAATTAGACAAATACACTCACGGGCAATGAAAAGGTTCCACTGAGAAAAGCACCAAATTACTCCTAAAGGGAAACGGCTAGCTTGACGCCTTCTGCATCATTGAAGCACATTAAACAAAGCGTCAGGATATTACCAGAGATATGTATTACCAAGTAACCAAGAACTAAAAGCAATAATATTTTGTTCAAATTTTAAATGAAATGTTTGAAAAAAATGGGGTTGTTTTGTGTCGGAATTTTGTGAGTGGAACTATTTCATTGCCCGTGAGTGTAGTTTATCCGAATTTGACATAAATTATTTATGCAGATACAATGTAATATTTTTTTTGTACTGGATGAATGAACATAATATCTTTGCAACTTTTTTCATGGGCGACGGTTTTGTTAAATTGCATTTAGAAAAATTAGCACCAAATTTTAGGTACGATTAGTTTTTCATGTCATCATCAACCCTACTGATTACTTCATGGTCTGAAACGATTTTTTTTTCTATTTGCTATAGTTATGTATAATTGTATATCTATGTATTTACCAAGCTACGTTGTGTTTTCAGTGGTTATTTATTTTATATGACTTAAGAGATGCGTTTATTAATTTAGATATCAATGCCTAATACAACTTAAATATTTCTTCGACTTAACTTTACCATAAACAATTCAAAATGGCGCCAGATACTTTTCATCCCCACTAAATATGGCAGATATTTTGTCGAAATATTAAGTTTGTATTTAGTTTAAACTTAGGATTAAGTAAATAGTAATGTGGTGCTTAATACTTCTCTAATATCTATATACTAAGGCGTTCTGCTTCTAAACCGTTTGCTGGCTCAATGCGTTATTTCAATGTTATATTTATCGTATTATTACCCCCCTTACACACTTACCGTCTGTTTAACCATTTCTTGATAAAGGTAATCTGTGTTAGATAACTTTTAACCAGATATTGAGAAGCAAGCTTTTACCGTTGTAAAAATATATATTTATGATTTAGAATATAACTTATATACATAAACAATTGTCGCCATATTTAAAAAAAAACAATAGGAAAAATAATTTAAGATTTATTTCAATGAATTCATACACAAAAATAGACTTTGTTAATTTTTTATCTAGCTACTTATTGCTTCTAATTTACGTTTATGTAATAATTAAGTGATGTATTATAATGTTTGGTATTTAAACTATTCGAAATTATGGACAAACTTTGATCTTTGAACTGAAGTATTAACCTTGCGAGACTCCCGAAATATCGGTATCCCTTTAATATAGAAATAGTACGGATTTTGATATGCCATTGACTGTATCCCCGCGATATCAAGTAATTTATACAGGGTGTGCAAAAAGGGTGTACTAAGCCGAAACCTACATGTGCAGCATGAAACTGAAATCTGAATTTCAAAATTCGTGAAAAAATATTTGATTTTCCATAGAAACTTTGTTGGTCACGTGACTTTTTACTATGGAGAATGACATTTTTTTTTCGCGAATTTTGATATTCTGATTTTAGTTTCGGGATGGTGTATCTAACCATGCTTTGTTGTTTTGCAACATATACCCTTGTATAATGAATGAAACACATAACCCGACGGGGTTAACTTGGCGCCTTGCCTTTTTAACTTGGCCCGCCCCTGGCTCGGTTTCAAGTTAAGCTGGCCAGAAGGGCTACCACGGGGCGCAATTAAGACGTGTCAAAAGTTTTCCGTCGCGCTCGTTCTTGAGGCTGCGCGATGTGAGTGAGCGCGATGCAAAACTTGTCACGTCTTAAATGCGCCCCACGCCAGCCCTTCTGGCCAGCTTCACTTGAAACCGAGCCAAGGGTGGGCCAAGCTAAGCCCTTAAATAGCCCCTCAGGTGTCAAGTTAATCCAACCGGATTGTACTATAGTTGTGAAGTTACTTGGCTAGCGCGCTCGAGACGGGCTCGATATACTATTTGACAACTAGTCATTTGTCTTATTACTAATAAAATTGACATTTGACAGACGTTATGCTGTAAAGTCTGACCAGCGGAATATTATATATTATAATAATTGTAATCATGTGTACGAAATTCGCGCTGATTTTTTAGCATTATTTTATATTTCTGGTCAGCCTTTATTTAAAACAACAGCAAGTATTATATAGTTTATCTTAAAATAGTATTCGTATGATTTTTTGTCTAATTTTAAGATGGCGTAATTTTAGATGTTCGTTTTTTTATCATGACAAGGCAATGGAGCCGATTAAGAAAAGTCAAGTTTTAATTTTTGCACTGTTAACTTAAATTTACACCTTCAGCATCATCATCAGCCAATAATCATCCACTGCTGGACATAGGCCTCTCCCAAGGAGCGCCACAACACTCGGTCCTCGGCCTTCCTCATCCAACCACTACCGGCTACCGTCCTAAGGTCGTCCGGCCAGCGGGCAGTAGGGAGTCGTAAAAACTTAAAAAGTGAGAAAATACAGAGCTGAATAATTTTGGACACGTTTTGACAGTGCTCAGTTTAAAACTGGTGCCTTCTTAATCGAATACATTGTATAGAGTATTTGAGAGGTTTCTGATGTGCTTTCCCGACAATTTGTGTTATAATCAAATTATGCTTTTATTTTGTTTTAGTGTTTTATGGATATTATGTTCAATAACTGATGCTTTTTGCGAAATCTGCAGGCCGATAAAAACACACACGTATTAGTTGACAAAGTTTAAAAGTAAAAATAACTTTTACCATTAAATGCTAAGGATGCATCGGCTATTGTCTCAGTTATCCGTTTTAATTGCTTATTATTATTACTATTAGTCTGTTTACATAATTGTTGAATGTAATTAGCTAACCGATATGAGATGTGATGCTGTATTGTTATGAACTGGAGTCTAGCTAATAAAGTATGAACCAGAGAAAGAATGACAGATTTCATACTTTAGTGGAATGTGGCTGATATTTGGCCAATGTTGCTGCTATAAAATAACTTGTTTGCTTTAGTTAGCCAGACTTCTATGGTATAAAAAAAAAGCTTGTCGTGGATACGTACTCCGTTTTGTATGCAAATTCCGATTGGTGGTATGAATTTACTAGAAGATTTTCGTGACAGCTTTCAAATCAACATGTTTTTATGTTTGCACTATTGTGAATCATGGGTCACTATAACGGCCAAGTGCTTAAATGCTTGTCAACGCTTGGAATTAATAAGAAATCGGTGCAATTTTATTATTTTAAAATCGAGCTCATTTTTAATAAGAACATTTTTATGTACATATTTATTCCTGCAAATAAAACAACTGAGTTTGTCAAAACTGAAAATAGTAAAATATCTCAATAAATGTATACTTAAACATCAAGTTAAGTAATGCTTACTTGTATATTTCTTTTACAATAGTTATGTTACGCACAACCATGTTTGATAGGTACATTTCACTTTGTTTTATCATAATTTATTCTTAACACTAACTGGCAGATACTTACGCAATAAGCCCGTATTATTTAGTCTCATTAGGTACCTACTATTAATAAATTAGACTTGCCTAATCAACGCAGTATTTTATCAAAATTTAAACCTGTCTTAATATTCTGGTGCTAACGATTGTGCCAAAACACAACCTTACTAAGTTAAAATACCTATGATAATATGTTTAATTTGTCTTGAATAAAATTTGGATGTAATTTACTTATATCAATTCAAAAAGAGGTAAGTATTTTGTATAAATGTTATCTAAATGCCTTGTGTTATATAAATATTAAATACTCAAAATATGAAAGTTGAGCGAAATAAATGTCTATTTTACTATTTTCATTAGTCGTTATTATTTATTTAGCAAATCCTCATTACCTACTGTGCTACCTACATACCAGGAGCTCATTAAAAAAAAGAACTAAATCATACCTAGATGGCACTAGTAAAAAAACTTGCGTTGCTCTTGATGGCGCGACGAGTAACACCTTCATTACTCGTCGCGCCATCTAGGATAGGTATAGTACCTACTTTCGGAAAATGTTTCCACTACGAAATGGTACTAAATTATTCAAAGTTATAGGACGTTTTAGCTATTGAACTGTTAACTATTATTGTCTCTCTCTGTCAAATAATAAATAATTGTTCATTAGTTACAACAAAACAGTTCATTAGCTAAAACGTCCTATAACTGGTCTATTAATAAAGCTGCCTACAGACAGGCCCAACGAACGCCCCATATTTATCATAAATAATATGGGCAGATGAGGCGTTTGTTAAAAAAAAAGGTCCTTTTTGGAGAAATAGATGGCGTTGTCTGAGCTGTACCAACTGTCAAACCCTCAGAACACACTCAGATTTTGTATCAGCTCACATGTTATTCTGTGAGGCTAACGAAATGTGAAAGTGACGTAGGTAGGTAGTATTATTTTCTCTATGATGTCGATGTCACTGTTGCTTCAGCGTTCAGTGCGATTGTGCGTACAGCCGTTCTTTTCAAGTTTTCTCAGTTTCCTTGTGTTTCTCCTGTATTAATTGAGTTGTAGTTGAGCTATGTGCTCCTCCTCCCTTGATACTGTAGAGTTAGTGCACTCGAGATAGTGACAATACATAATTAAGTTTATCAACAGTCTCCAAACCAGTATAAAAATGAATAATTTTATCATTATTTTTTAAGTTATCCACACTAAAAAGGGTTCTTTTCAAATCTGTGTCTTGTTGAATTTGTGGCAATGTTTCAGGTTCAGTTTGCACTGATACATGATTTGGTATGAGATTTGAAACATTCAGATCTTCATCAATGGTTATTTCCGATCCAACTGTGTCAGGTGATGGATTTATTCGTAGAGGGTCGCTGTCTATGGTTTCCATCTCCATATTTAGTATAGGGTACTCCTCAACAAATGTGATTCGAGTGTCTGAAAAAAGTAGGTAAGTATATCTTATTAATAAGTAGGTAAGTATGCTGTGACAGAAATCGGTCGGACCTCATCATCATCAAGGTGAGACAAATATCATTGAAACTAATTAGGTAGCATAATTAATTACTTAGCTTAGATGATAAACTAAGCACCAACCTGATCTTAAGTAATTCTTAGATGCATTTGCAGGGTTGAAGTTACACTGATAAATTTCATTAGATGCGGCATTTTGAGGTTCTGTCTTTGAAGTAGACGCAACTGGTGTAGTCCAAGAAAATATTGAAGGAACCGCAGTTTTCTTTAATCTTATTTGTTTGCCACCTTTAAGAAAGAAAAGCAAGTGATTAATAATAAATTAAGTTATATGATAAATATAGGTACAGGTACTGACTGAGCAAGCAGCCTAGTGCATATAAAATGTAAAAAACTATAAGTACCTACATGCAGCTCAAATAAAGCCTACTTGGTGAGTCATGTTGGGCAACTCTACCTACCTGTTTGAGTGCTTATGCTAGATAGGTAGGTACCTACATAATATATCATGTTATGTAACAATGGTTAATTTACATTACCGCGAATGTTTTTACTTACGTGAATGAAAATCACTTGGTATGAAATGATCCGAACACAACCATGAATGTTTTCGTCGTTTCCAATCAATTTTTCGCACATTTATCCGAGTCGCCTTAATCCATTGTTGCGCCTGGTTTTCATCATTTGGAAATTTATGATTTCCTATATTTTTACAAGTTGCGACGGCACACATTCTCATCTTGTCTTGTAAGTATTTCTTTGGGATCTTATTTAGGATCATACAATAAATAAAAATAGAAAATCAGTGAGCCGTTTTCCTTGACAGCTGTCAGTTGAGTTTTTGGGTAAGCCGATAGATGACGTGAAAACGTAATGTACCAACTGTCAAAAATTACATAGAGAGCAACTGAGGAGAGCAAAGAGTACTAAACTCAGAATAAGAACTCACTAGTTGTGATTAAATGTCGGGTGGTAGGGCGAGCCACAGATTAGTCGAGCCGTCCTTCCGAGGCATGGAAGGAGCATGGAAGTAAGTAGGTACTATTATTATTATTATTACTTCCATGTTCCGAGGCGGCGTGTTTTGAAACTATACAATGCCAGAACGCAGAGGGTGGGACTGCTCACGTATAGTTTCAAATTAAAATTATACCATGATTTACTTGAAAGTATACAAGGCCATTACGCACTAATCGCGTATATTTTCAAGTAAGTTAGGCCAAAATTATGGCTTGAAAATATACTGCAGCAGTTACCACTGCGTACTAATCGTGTATATTTTCAAGTACTAAGCGGCAATGCGAGCACTTGAAACTATACGTGATTAGTTACCAGGTAGTTTGTTTTTATAATTAATACCCATAGATAGATAGGGTAGGCTCCCCAAAACTTGATGAAAAATATGTCTCTAATAGGTCTATAGGGTAATACACTCACGTGATTTTCTATTTTTATTTATGTAGGATCCCAAAAAAATACTTTCAAGACAAGATGAGACTGAATGCCGTCGCAACTTATAAAAATATAGGAAATCATAAATTTCCAAATGATGAAAGCCAAGCGCAACAATGGATTAAGGCGACTCGGATAAATGTGCGAAAAATTGATTATAAACTGCGAAAACATTCATGGTTGTGTTCGGATCATTTCCTACTAAGTGATTTTCATTCATCGTCATCATCATCAGCCTATAGCAGTCCACTGCTGGACGTAGGCCTCTCCCAAAGCAGGCCACTGTATGCGGTCTTTAGCTTTCCGCATCCAATCATAAAGCCACCTTTCGCAAGTCGTCACCCCGTCTAGCCGGAGGGCGTCCCAAACTGCGTTTGCCTAGTCGCGGCCTCCACTCTAGAAAACGTTTACCCCCATCGGTCATCGGTTCTTCGACAGATGTGACCAGCCCACTGCCACTTAAGCTTACTAACTCGGTGAGCTATGTCGGTGACTTTAGTTCTCTGTTGGATTACTTCGTTCCGGATGCGACCTTTCTTTTGTATTCAATACTGTTTAACCCATCATACCCGGCTTATCTTAAAGAGCGCTTTCAGTTCCGGTACGAATCACACAACCGCACACTGCGCTCTGCTCACAACTTACGCCTAAATATTCCTCCCCATTCTACAAAATTTTATAGTAATTCGTTTACTATACAGGCGATCACTTTATGGAATGATCTCCCATTAGACATCCGTAAAGCACCATCATTGGCTTCATTTAAAAGAATGTTGAAGGAACACTATCTTAGTATTTAACTGCATATGTTGTCTTGTTTTTGGAGCTCTTATTATATTATTTCAGACTTACGTATATATATCCTATTAAATCTGATTATTATATTTATGTAGGTCTATGTAGTCTATTATAAAATATATATCCTTATTTTAGGTATATAAGTATAATTACATGTAAGTTTATAGATTTAGTTTGTAGGGACTTATAATATAATAACTAAATCATTATTTTAATTTTTCCTTTACATTTCTTTAGTACACTTGACCCCTCTTTAAACAAAATATCCTTCCACCCTAAGGTTGTCTTGAAAAAATCGCTTTAAGCGATAAGACCGCCATTTTTGTACATATTTGTTAGTATTTAAGTTTTTGTAAGTTTCTTTTATGTGTACAAATAAAGAATATTCTATCTATCTATCTATCTATCTTTCAGAGAGACTCCAAGCATAACTCTTTCCATAGCTCGCTGAGTGAGCTTCAGTTTGTGAACCAGTCCCACTGTAAGTGTCCACGTATCAGCCCCATAGGTCATAACCGGTAGGACACACTGATCAATTCATTCAGGTAAGTAAAATAATTCGCGGTAATATAAATTGACCATTGTTACATAACATGATATTTATTATGTAGGTAGCAATCTAACATAAGCACTCAAGAGTTACCCAACATGACCCATCAAGTAGGCTTGGGTTTAAATTCATTAAAAAGGATTTCAGCTGCATGTAGAGGTAAGTACATACATACATTATAGTTTTTCACATTTTATATGCACTAGGCTGCTTGCTCAGTCAGTACCTACCTATATTTATCATAATATAATCTTAATTTATTATTAATCACTTGCTTTTCTAACAAAGAAGATGAAAGGAAAATGCGGTTCCTCCACTTCAATATTTTCTTGGACTACACCTAGAGAAAATATAAATAATGTACTCTGTGAATACTACTTAACTGCGACACTTTGACATTTCGTTAGCCTCACAGAATAAGATGTGAGCTTATACAAAATCTGAGGGTTTGACAGTTGGTACAACTCAGACAACGCCATCTATTTCTCCAAAAATGAACTTCTTTTTTTTTTAAACAAACGCCTCGTTCTCGCACGCAGCAGTCGCAGCACCCGTTTAAACGGCGCGGGTAGAACTATTCACAGTATACTTAGCACTATCCCAAGCCACATGCAGTCTGAGCCTCGGAAGGATGGCTCGCGCTACCACTAAGCACCCGACACATTTAATCACAACTAGTGAGTTCTTATTCTGAGTTTAGTACTCTTTGCTCTCTATGTAATTTTTGACAGTTGGTACACTACGTTTTCACGCCATCTATCGGCTTACTCAAAAACTCAACTGACAGCTGTCAAGAAAAACGGCTCATTGCAGCAACGAAGGTCAACGAAACCCGTTCGTTTGGCCGGTCTGTACGCAGCTTAAGGGAGAAAGACTACAAGGAACTACTGGGTACTACACTGCTCGAGAGTCGAGGCCGCGGCGACAAAGAGGCTAGACCTTCCCTACAGTTACATCCCTATAATAGCCCCAGCAGTTTTTCATGCCGAACCGGCGACGGGCTTCAAGGAAGATGTCTCGTCTTCTCGCTGTCAGGAACTCGCAGATGGAGACCGCCGTGCCTTTGAGCACCTTTTTCTTGTCCCACACAAGTGCCCTAGTTGCCCTCTCTCTAAACCGGACCAGAATGGGACGTGGTCGATCTGTCGCTGAAGGAGAGCCACTGTGAAGTCGGAAGCACTGTTTTATCTGGGACTGCTTGAAGTCACTGAGACCGAGTTTATCAACACACACAGCCGTCACTACAGTGGAGATCTCTTCATCAGGGGATTCACTAACACCACGGAAGAGCAGGAACTTGCGTCTCCCCTGGTTGTCGAGATCATCGGAGACCTGGGCAACAGCTGATATCTGCGTCCTCAGGAGATCGAGTGCTTGGAGCATGCACTCCCTGAAGCTCCGGAAGTCTGCTGCCAGCTGATCCAGGCTGGGAGTGGTGGTGCTGGTGGCAGCCAGACGAGCGTCAAAGGCGGCCAGGCCCTGGCTCATCTTGGCCTCCAACTTGTTGATGGCAGCCACCGGGTCGGGTGATGCCTGTGTAGGCTTGCTGTTGGTTCTCTTCTTCATGTTGTGATCGATTTTTGATGTGTCAGCAGTGGATTGGATGAAGTTGTTAATTAAAGTGCATAAGCCAGTATCTGTTGTTTACTTTTATGGACTAATAAGTAAGTATACTTTTAGTGTAAACAGTGTTCAAATAAACGTAAATAAACAAGATATTTTGAATTTATTTAATACGAAAACAAATACACAAGTGTATCAGTAGTCATACTGAAACTTTTAAGTCTAAGGTTCGTCTGTACTACCTCCAGAAACAGAACAATCAGCTTAACTGATATAATACACATGTTTTGTTGTAAGTAGTATGTAAGTGTGACGATGATATTATTATATATATTATCTTTGTGAAGTATAGTATGTATTAGGTTTATGTATTGTATATGTATGTAACTTATAGGTATATATTTATTATATACAAGTAAGTATATTCTAGTGTTTATAGGTATTTTAAACAAATTGACTTTTTCCTCTCAGTCTTTCGCACTACCTATAACTTTCTCCACAACACCCAAGGTTAGCTGGAAGAGAATGCTGTTAGCATTAAGTTCGCCTATGTACATATTTAGTATTGTGCAATAAAGTATTTAATAATAATAATAATAATATAATATTTTATCGGGAAGACCCCGATACGTCCGACACGATTTTGGACTATACTCCTCAGCAGTTCTCAGAATAATAGATTGCTTTTCTACATATAGTACATGTTTGTAGTCATTTCGTAAGTTTCCGAACGCACCTATCATAATCAATATGGCGCATGTTGATATGAAAAATTGACAGCTGTGTGTATTTGCTTGGCCTTTGTCCGAAACTGTGATGATTCTTTTACATCTCCAGTTTACCAATAAGTTTTAAAAATGACGAAGCCATTTGGTAATAGTGACAAACGTTTCTCCATCGACGACGCCTTCGAAGAGGAGACGGATGAGGCGATCAGGGTATACGGAGCCACCGGAGACAGGTCGCCTCTTCAAAACACCAAATACAAGGATGATGGAGACTTTATACCCAGGTAAACACTAGATAACACGATTATAAATTATTGTATTTGATTAATTTTCTGCGCAGTTCGTTTTATTTGCAAATTCCAGCGACATTTTCTATCCTGAACTTGACCTTTATGATTCATAATTTTCATATACGGTGCAAAGGTACTCGAACTTCCTGCTTCAAAGGCCGTTACTCACGCCCCAGAGACACAATTCGCACTCTTTAGAGCGATAATTATCTGCTAATATTTGATAATTACCACAACTGGTACAATAACCTGCAGAGTACATTAACTTGTTTTTACGTATTGTTTTGTTAATAGGTACGCATATAGGCTAATGGGTTAAGCTATTGGGATCTACCTGATTTAGTTTTCAACCTATAAGTGGTTCCAATTTACAATTCATATCTAAATAATTTGATTTGACTAAATGAGATATTTTGTACATAATTAAAAGTATCTTAATTATTTATATAAATAATTTCAGCAAAACCTACAAATGCACTGAAGACACAACATCAAGGGACTCAGACTCGCTCATCCACGAGTATGTGGAGGCGACACAGTCCATGTACTGCTGGAACCACCCCAAGGTGCGAGAGAACTGGAAGACAGTCTGTGCGGCCGTCACTCTGCTCATAGTTGGCATCGGTCTATTAGGAATGGGCGCCTTCGCTGTGGCTGAGCCAGAAAACGGTCTCCAAGGAGCTGTATTCTTCGTTGCTGGCATGATCTGCTTTGTCCCGGGAGCTTATCATGTGGTCTACATCTGGCTGGCAGCTCGGGGTCAGAGAGGGTATGACTTTTACCATTTACCACTATTTACCTGATTCTATTTGTACCTAAATCTTATGTTTAAATCAAGATGTGAACAAATGGGAAGTTGGAAAGCAATCGCAACTGCTTCAGGATTTGCCTGTGGAGGCAAGTTTTTGTTAGCAAATAATATTAATTTAAACTATTGGCACATTAATTATTGAATCCACCCATAATTTTACTGCTATCCTGGTGATAGCTGATGTTTTGAAATATGGATCTTAAATTGATTAGAAGAAATGTAACACAATAACAAATTAAGTCCAATTCTTAAATTGAATCACCAATTTATTATATAGGTAGAAATTGTAGATGAAATCAAAAGTTTTTTTTATGTATTGTTATAGAGACATAAATTGAAAATTACTTACTATATTATAGAAGACATACAATAAAATATTTAAAGAAATATTCTATGCAGAGTTGAAAATTACCTAAAATATAATACCTTAAGCACTGTTCCTAAATAAAGATACATTAAACAGTAGTTACAGAAAACATTTTAATCTATTTTATTTTATGCAAAACAGTGCCTATGTTTTGTGAATTGAGACATTTTCTTTCCAACTGAGGTGCCCACAGTAAAAATATTAATAAGCATATTATAATTTTCAATTTAGATTGGTGTTAATCCAATCATGTTTGTTGGAGTTATGGTGTATTAACACATTTGCTTCTGCAGAAGTATCCACTTAAATTAGATTCAATATGACTCATCCAGTTCTGATGCAAATGTGTGAATATGGCATAAACTAATTGAAGTGCCTAGATGCATTTAAAACATAAATGCTTCTATTATGTATTGTGAAGGAGAAAGTATGTGGGTAGTATATTAATGCACGGATTTACTTTCGAAAACATAATTATGTAAATTGCTAGTCTTTATGTGTAGACACTTTCTAGAATCTATAAGCTGCTAATGTTACACTCTATTTATGTGTCTCTTATAAGGGGAAATGCTAGGAAAGGTGTTTAAACACTGGGCCTGGATTGACCTGTTAACATTTACTAGTTTTACAACCCTAATTTGAATAAGGTCAAAACTATACAATAGCAACATATATTGCCTGTGCTCATTGAGCCAAGATTTGCATTAAAAACAGTAACTTAATAGTTCTTTCATTTGAAGGCAAAAGCTGGGTTCTCACTTGTGTCATATCCCCTTTATCAGATCTCTGTGTGTAGCTAGTTCAATTCTTGATATAAGAGATCTTCTTCTTCTTCTTCTTCTGGTGCCGTCTCCTATCGAAGGTTGGCAATCATCCTGCTGATTTCCGTCTTGGAGGCCGCCGCACGGAACAATTCTCCAGTGCTCAGCTGGAACCACTGGCGTAGATTTTGCAGCCATGATGTCATTGGCCGCCCAGGCCTCCTCCTGCCTTGTATTTTCCCCTGTGTTATTACTTGGAGGAGTTCGTACTTGGGGTTTCGCATTATGTGGCCGAAGTATATAAGAGATCATGAATATTTAAATAATGCATGAAGGAGTGTAACATTAGCCATCATATTGTTAGTTACTTTAGTTTTAATAAACAGATAGTACCTACGCTATGGAGATGAGTCAAAAGGTGAGGAATACTGTCTTTCTCTATCAAATTGAATCTCTGTCCTATCTCATTGGCTCATCCTCATACAGATACTTTGTAGTATACAAGGCAAAGCTCCAGACACACAGATATAGATTTGCGTAAGCATATATCACAATGATTATTGAAGCTGAAGACCTTGCACGGGGCGCAAGACGCGCGACATAAAAAAGTACTCTGTAACGCGTGAGACGTCCAATACGTTACAAGAGTCGCGGCTTCGAGAGCGAGTGCAACGGAAAACTTTTGTGACGTCTTGAGTTCTGTGACCCGTGCTAGGCCTTCTGTACAGTGTCACTTTTAACATCTCCGCTCTAACACTGGGCGCAACTTTTCATGTGCTCACTCAAGTACATCCACTGGCGCATCTATTTGATCTCTATCTGTGACAGCCCCTATACCAACAGCTATTACTCAAAATAGCATTGAAACGAAGTGGCTTCACACAGATTGGTGGTAGGAGTAGGACGCTAATTTGGTAATATATGAATACCTAATAGTTTTTCTATTCAATTTCTATCGGAAACAAGGAATATATATATTTAAATTGATTTCGATTTTACTTATGAGTATAAAACTTTATGAATTTTATAATATAACTAAACATATTAGAAAGAAAGATCTCTTAAAAATATATATTACGATGATTGTAGCATAAACTGCTTATTTATCTACTTACTAAGTAGCTTTTTTATGTTTGGTTTTTTAATTAAGAAATGGGTAGCAAATATATGTTATTGAATCGAAAAAAACTACACAACATTATTTTGTGACTAGCGGTTGTAATAATTTATTGGATTATTTTTAAATTTCACAAAAATCATTTTAAATTAAATGTACCTAGTAAGTATACTTTAGTAAGGCTTCCTCTAGGCTAGATGTGTGGTTCTGTGTGCGTATGTGATCTGTTAATACCACTTATAATATGTAATTTTGCATCAGTCCACTCCAAATTCAAACAAGAATAATTACTTAGCTCTATTAGGAAAAGTGTGATAAAAAATGTTTTGTTCTTACTCTTTTCATATGGAAACAAGTGGATTCTGTTCATCAGTACATTATTCAAACTTGGTATTGTAAAATCAATTGCATTTGTACCTTGTCAAGTTGTCTATAATAAAATAAATAACAAATTGAATGTTGGAAATGAAATGTATGGTTTGTGAGTTTGACAAGGTATAAAGGTGTGTAGCAACTTATGAAGCTGACTGTTCATCCCTGTGTCAGTTGGAGTCATACACTATGTCGTGAACACTGTATAGGTACCTACTGTAAGAGCCTGTCCAGACGGAGCGTTTTGCGCGCGTAAGCTCTCGCGCGTTTCAATTTATGTTGCGTCCAGATGCTGCGTTTTACGCGCGTTGCTACGCGCGGTGTCTGGCGGACGGATTCAGCCAGTTTTAAAAATGGAGCCTCTCACAGCGGTTGTGTTGTGGCTTGCGTACCGTCGATGGAAACGTCGTAAACGTAGAGAAAGTCGAAGATTTAACGTGCATCCAATTCTACGAGACAGAATGACGCAAAGTATGTTTATAACATTATACCCAAAGCTGAGAGAACACAACGAAAAGTTTTTCAATTACTTCCGGATGTCAGTAACATCGTTCGATGATTTGCTAAAACTTATACAAGATGATTTGACACCCAACAGAATCTATGTGCTAAAGCAGTGTTTTTCAACCTGTGGGTCGCGACCCCCTGGGGGGTCGCGAAGCTTCTGTAGGGGGGTCGCCAGAGGCCGAAAAAACTGGGAACTTTAGAACAAAAACGATACTCGTAAATACAGTTAATATTCGTATTTAGCGATACGGCTCGCGACCTATCACGTGAGTACAAATGTAAGTACAGCAAAAAGCGGGTGCAATCTATAAGTTAATCTAAAAATGGCTAACGACGGCGGTATCTTCGGCAACTTCTACATCCCAGGCACCAGGGATTAGGAGGTAGGTTCTAAAAATTTGAATAAGCATGACAAGGGGGATGGCCATGGCAGTTTTTGAAAAAAAAAAAAAACACTTTCAAACGGAAGTTATGATTTTTTTATCAACTGGCGACGCTATAGTTCTGCGTATAATAGCGCAAAAGACAAGACATAATTCTTCAAATTGTTATCTACCACCATTTTCATACCAGGTAGGTATATAATATGCCTTGATGTTCACCTCACAACCGGCTTCTTCAGCAAAAGATTGTGTCGACGAAAAAGCATATTTTTTTGCAGTGATGATAAGTATTTTTTTTTCACCCTTAAAGATTTTTATTCAAAATATTTAAGAATGCTGAAATAAGTCAGAAAGAAAAGCTTATTTCAAAAGAAATGGTATGTCGACGTATCTGATGTACGGTGGCCTGCGCCTAAAAGTATACAGGCGGAGTTTTTAAAATAGCGATCTCAAGCTCACATGCTGCTCAAGCACATCCACATAAACACCACTGCTACACATCACACACAACACGTCCCCGGATTTATAACAGATGTAGCTGGTCTCTTCATCATCAGGGATCGCAATTTTAAATACGGTGGCCTACCGTACGTACCTATGTAATTGTAAAATAATGTGTATCATATCTGACAAGTATGATGACAGGTAAGTACCTATTTTATATCCGAATCCTAATCATGGAGACCACAAATACGTCGTATGGAATGAATATTGGTAATACTGTAACATAAAGACGTACATAATAAAAAATAAAAAACCGAAGGGTCAAGGGGGTCGCGAAATATTTTTTTACACCAGGGGGGTCGCATCATGAAAAAGGTTGAAAAACACTGTGCTAAAGGATACTGTTTCTGCCGAAGAAAAACTCGTGATTACTTTGAGGTAATAATATTTATTATTTTTATACTTTTTTCCCTTAATCAATTTAACAATCTCGGTATAGCTCCATCAATTCACTCTCTTGGGAATCTTGAGTAGACGCCGGTGATGGGTTATTGTAGTTAGACGCCGGTGATGGGTTATTGTAGTTAGACGCCGGTGATGGGTTAGATTGGGAATTGCGTTGTCCAGTGCAATAACGTGAAAACGAAGATGCTGAAGGGTCTGTTTCGTTATATCCTGTATCGTTAAAAAATCCTCTTTGTCCGCGGTGTGTCATTCCTGCTTGGTGATTATATTGTGGTGAAGGTGCAGGTGAAGGAATATAATGTGAAGGTGAATGACATGGGGCTCGTTGAGCTTTTTGGAGCACATTCATTAAATCAATTTTAGCTTGAAGCCTCATTTCTTCAGGTACTTTAATAAGCTCCTTATGCAGTGACAAACAAAATAGTTTATCATCATCAGACTCCGATGTTTGTGGCTGATTTCTAGGTGCTAAATTTTTGCTTATAATGGCAAGAAATTCCTCATCGGCTGCGTTCATTTTTTTTTTCTTTTTCGGCTGGCTAACTGGAGGTCTCATAACATCTTCCCCGTCGCCAGAAATGTCTTGTTCTTCAGGTGCAGCAGGCGAGGAAACGATGTTGCTATCAGTAGTTTTATTGCGTGTCGATCGTTCGAGGAACATCAAACGTTCAAAATATATATATTTATTTTTGCTGGCTTTTGATCCAGACGGTGTGGTTTTTATCCTTTTCATTTCTCTGACAAAGCCATCACGCAATCCTTTCCACTTCTTTTGCAATAACATTCCTGAAATAATAAAAAAAATATTGAAACGACCTTACTAAATATTTATATTTAATAACATTTTTTTTTCAGATATTTGGCTACAGGATGTTATTTTGCGGACTTGCATTATGCCTACAGATTGGGAAAGTCGACAATTATCGAAATAGTACAGAAAACTTGTTACGTCATATGGCTAAAACTGCAAAATATAGTGATGAGAGAACCTACGAAAGCAGAATGGGAAGAGATTTCAAAACAATTCCAAAAGTATACACATTTTCCAAATTGTATCGGCGCCGTAGATGGCAAGCATTTCCGTATCATAAAGCCTGACCATTCTGGGTCTCTTTTCTATAACTATAAGAATTATTTTTCAACTGTTTTATTGGCTGTATGCGATGCAAATTATTGTTTTATTTCTGTAGATATCGGCGCATATGGCAAAAGTAGTGACTCCACAATTTTCAAAGACTCCGTTTTGTATAAAAAACTTGTCGACAAAACTTTAGATATTCCAGACCCAAAGCCAATATCGCAAACAGATACAACTCCCTTGCCACACGTGATTGTAGGTGATGAGGCGTTTGGTCTATCTGAAAACGTAATGCGCCCTTATTGCGGTAAATCTCTAACAACCAAAAAAAGAATTTTCAACTATCGCCTATCCAGAGCCCGGCGTTACATTGAATGTTCCTTTGGTATTTTGGTAAATAAATGGAGAATATTTCATAGACCATTAAATGTTGACATTGAGTTTGCAGAAAACATCATTAAAGCTTGTTGTGTCCTTCATAATTACGTAAGGTTAAGAGATGGTTATAGATATGATGTCACTCTGTACGAAACTTCCCTAAATAGTTTGAACTGTGAGGCAGTGAGGCCTAATGCGAGATCTAAGAATATAAGAGACAGATTCGCTGATTATTTTGTAAATGAAGGGAAAATCCCTTGGCAAGACAAGATGGTATAGTAGTTTGTAGTAGCCTACGTAGTTTAAGAAATAATCTTATTAAATAAAGTAATTGTCACTTACCCAACGTTTTTTTCTTTTCGTCGGAATCACCAGCTTCGCAAAAAATTTCGACTATTTCTTCCCAATTCCTACGTTTAATGAGTCTATTTGCGTAATCAGCAGATTCCATATCCCATATGGCTATTCTCTTTTCAACTTCTTCAATTAAAAGTTCGGTGTCGAAGTTATCGCGCTCCATTTCAAATCTAAATACGTCCACTCTCTATGGACACGCGCATACTACTGAACGCTCCAATGCCGCCAGAGTATCTCGACTCGCGCGGCGCTCGCGCGTAAAACGAGCGAGTCGAGAGTCGGGCGCATGACACGCGTTTTACGCGCGAGTTTTGAAACGCGCGAGAGCATCTGGACGGAGTGCTTGTAGCTCTAGTGCCTCGGGAACGCGCGAGTGTCTACGCGCGTAAGCTTACGCGCGCAAAACGCTCCGTCTGGACAGGCTCTAAAGGTTGTCTGGAAAAGCTGTCTGCCTTTTGCATCCTAATTAACTGTATTACTTATTTATTTTGGAGTACAAATATATAGTACTGCCATATTACAACCATTGCTCATGTCTGCCCAGTCTTATTATATGCTATACAGGGTGTTACTACAAGCAACAACTAGATGACAACTGCATTTTAAGAGACTGTTTCACAATGTCTGGATAATAGCTACCTGCATGATAAAGAACATAAATGTCTTATTCCATAGGTAACCATTACCCACATTTTCAAACAGGCTCTAAGCCTCCAGTATCTTTTGAATGTGATATTATGACTGACTTTTGTGTTGCAACATATCAGGTAATTATGTGTGAGTTATGCCCGGGACTAGCATGAATGTTGAATAAGTATTTTAAAATTATTAATTTATTTTATACATATTTGTGTAGATTATATTGTGTTCATTTTTTCACTAACCATTTAGTTCGTGCTGGCCCTGAATTGTTTATAATTATGTATACTGTCTACCTTTTCTGTTGTACGGAAAGTTGTAAATACTTGATTTAATATAGTCATCTTCAATTCTTACTTGTTTTATTTTTCCTACAAGCCTTCCCCTAGGTAATTAAAGTAAATAAAAGCCATTCAGTATCTATTTTAGATTTATATTACGTTAAATGCTTTCTACAAATTCTCTTTAACTTGAAATGCTGGAGGAACCTCAGCTCTCCGTTCCAGTTCTTCAGCACCTTCATCTGCTGGTGGTCCATGAGGTCGGGCAGCTCCAGGCCGCAGGTCGCGAACTCCTCCACCTCCCGCTTCTTGGTTATGTTGATGATGTCCTCTCGGCTGGCGTGCTGACGGTTTCTCCGCTGACCAATCGAGTTCTTCAAAGCTATCTGCTCCAATTCCTCGTCAAACCTGGCCCGGGACTGCTCGATCAATTCCAATATTTGTTCCTTGGACAACACGGCACAGTCTTCCGGTATTCTCTCCTTGAACCACAGGATTTTTTCACCGACCAAGTTCTGTTTGACGTGAGTTCCTAGTTTTTTGTCGTCTTTCTTCTCGTGTTTTTTCATTTTCTTAACCATGGATATGGTTTTTCTGCTGTTGGGATGCTTCAGTTTGTCTATATCTCGCTTTACTTTATGCATTTTTGAATTTGTTTATCTTGGGAGCGTAAAAATTTAAATAAAAACACGTGGGTACGAGGGATAGCAACAAAACAGCTGATTATTTGACAGTTGACACATAAACTGTCATTCTGTCTGTGGCTCGATGCGCTGATCAACTGTAGGTCCGTTCATTTTGAAGAAGGCTGTAATCGGATTGTTGTTAATATATTTTTTGCAAACTTTTCATTGCCATCTAGCACAGGGGTATAATCGTGACAGTTTTGACATTGCGAAAAAGAGACGCTTAGCTACATTAAGCGTAAGAGAGAAACGTTAAGCTGTACAGGTTTTTTTGTCCTTTTTGCTCTGGCGCCTGTTTACGTCAGTTTTGGCAGTTCTCTTTGCCAAACAATGAATACTATGACAAACAAAGGCTGACAGTTACAACAAATTTTTTCTAAAAGTTATTTATTGTTAATTTGCTAGTGATTTGTGGATGTTTATTAAGTTTATTAGAATATTATCACCACTTAACGAGTGTGAGACATGGGTGGGTATAGTTTGTTCGGTTGTACAGAGCATAGTGAACGAAAACACGATGGAACTATGGATGAGATATCTTTTCACATGTAAGTAGATAATATCAAGTTTTACAAGCTTACATTCACTACAGTACTATCTGTTGGCTTGATTTTAATATAAAACGATACCAATTTTAATACTGTAAGGTCTTTTAGTATCAATTTTAAGTAAAAATTACGAGGTAACATATAATAACAAATCTCATCGTGTTGCCAGTTATTGAAAATTTATTTTACCCAGAAACAATATAATATTATGTAAATAAAATACTAGAAATTGTAACAGACTTAATAAAATAAGAATTCGATGCTGCTGGCCATAATTAATATGGGTAGAAGATGAATAACTTAGATTCTGGGAATTCTAATTCAATAAATGTGTGATTTCTTCTGTATATCAAGTTTATTGTATTGCTACAAAATACTTAGGTGTTTCCTTTAAAAATAACCTCCATCACATATTTGACCCACAATCATAATACTCATGCTCATCCATTTATCTCTGCTTCATAGGTTTCCAACAGAAGAAAAAACATTAAGAAAATGGATAGACACTACCAGACCTTCAAATTGGGAACCAAAGAATCATACAAAAATTGTGTTCGGCACATTTTGAAGAGGGTTGTTTCGATCGGACAAAATCGATCAATCATACAATCCACTCAGTTTGTGTATAATAAATAATTATATTTAAAACAAATATAAATAAAGGTTTATATTAGAAAAATCAGCCTTAGTGTGTTTTTCGTATCAACCGACGATATGTGAAGTATAATTTTTTATGATAATCGTAAGATAAAATTCCCCATAATTAGTTTTTTTTTTAATTTTGTAGCAACATCTATGATTTGACTGAGAAGGAGAATTCTGAACACGGCCATTTCTCCTCTAGACAAATATATACTCTAAGCCATCTAGGTACTAATATAACGTCAGAAATAATATAAAAAAGGGATTAGGGATTTTTCAAAACATTGTAAAGGAATGTAGAGAAGTGAAGGCATGATTGATTGAGCTTTTTGTATAGATTATAACACAATAAATGAACGCACCATACTTTTGGCGGGAACCGGTAGATTTTGACAGTTCAATCAGGTGGCCGTTTTTTGTGTTTTCTTTGTTACTTTCGGGCTTTCAGCTAAAATTTAATTATGAAACCCACTTAGATTTGAAGCAATTTTGTTTAAGTGGCTGCAAAATGTTTATAGAAGACATCCGCAATGATTTCTACAACGTACTCCTCGGAAACGTAAGTAAATTCCCGTTAAAAACATTACCTTAACCTATGCGACGGACCAAGCTTACCAAATTTTTGTGTTTATATCCTTTCAGCGCGTCTTATTACTGGTGCACTACGACGTAGATGCAATATGCACTTGTAAAATTCTGCAAGAACTGTTCAAATGCGACAACATCCCTTACACATTGATTCCTATCGGTACCATCCCTGAATTGAAGAGTGCCTATGAGGAGAACAGTGAGGAGGTGAAGTACGTGGTGCTGGTGAACTGCGGCGGCGCGCTGGACGTGGTGGACCTGCTGCAGCCCGAGGAGGACGTCGTGTTCTTCATCCTCGACTCGCACAAGCCCACCGATGTGTGCAATGTCTACAGTGATGGCCAGGTAGATTAGACTGGAAGCTTATATTTTGTATTTATCTTGTGTTGTTGTGTGTTTTGTGATATAGAAGTAGACTTTTTTACTATAGGAAGAAATAATAGAATAAAATAAGTGGGTATACTCTTCATTTTGTACCACAAATAAAACAGCACATTTCATAAAGGCTTTATTGCTTAAAGTTATCTCTACCAGAAAACCTTTAGATGGAGAAGACAATTTTATCATATTTAATATGATGATAAAGAACTCATTCCATCATTATTTTTGTGTTGAAAACTATTAAATAAGTCCTTCATACTCTAGTAATGTCTCTGTGTTCCTTCTGGGTTGAATATGGATCCCTTATACTATGTTACAGGTCAGACTGGTGTACAAAGACGTAGAAGAAAACATTCCAAACTTTGATGACATATTCCGTGATGATGAAGATGAGGAGGTAAGCTCTCATCTGCATAACTATGCTATTGCAACACTGTGGTAAATACAAAGAAAAGCTAGCAGCTACTGCTTTTTATTTTCAAAATCTTCACTAAGATTGCATGTTCTGATATCACCAAAACTATTTTTCCAAGTACCCTATCCTTCAATTTCACCACCTCATATTCAATAAATCAACTCCATCTGCCTACTGTACTTGTACTGTTCTTATTAGGTATGTATCTAACAAAGTTACAATACATATTTAATGTAACTGTTACCACCACATATCTTACCCTTTACCCATTCTTCAACATTAACTTTTACATCCTCAGGAAGAGCCCACAGAGAGCGGTGTGGAAGGCCTCGAAGCGCTGGCGACGCGGCGGCGCGAGCGACGCGAGTGGGAGGAGAACCGACACACGCTCATGTTCAACTACACACAGTTCTCTTACTACGGGAAGCCGGTGAGTTATGGAGTTGTATGTTTTGGAGTGAGGTTAACTGAGGTTGGAGCTATACAATAATTTGTAAGGTACTTAATTATTTACTTAGGAAACAGAGCTTTTCCCAAGGAGTTCCATAATAACACTGCCCCCAGTTTTCCATGCACAACCGGCTACTATTCATCATAATAATCACAATAATAAATTATGTTCTTGGAATGTTTTACTTTGTAACCTTTATCTTTAGACACTCTTTGAGATCTAAGTAATGTTTCTTTACAAATCTTGATTGATACTCCAGATGCCAAAAAACACGATTATTTAACCACGAGATTTATCCAGGTGCCTAAAAACAATATTATTTAACCATTAATAAAATATTCATTACATTGTACTTCTTAGAAGTCCCAGTGAGCCAACCACACTAAAACAAAACAACCCCTTCTCAGAGCGGCATAGTGTATGCACAGCATGTATGTGATGACAAAAACATTAAAACAAACCAACATTTCCTTCTCAGAGCGGTATAGTGGCGCTGGAGCTGGCATGGCGGCTGTCGCGAGTGAGCACCGAGGTGCTGTGGTGCGCCAGCGTGGCCGCCGCCGCCGCCGAGGAGATCTACGCACGCGACGGGCCCAGGTTCGACACCCGACTGTATCATCATCATCATCATCTCAGCCATAGGATGTCCACTACTGAACATAGGCCTCCCCCAATGATTTCCACCTTGTCCACCGGACACTAACACTCATTTACAGAGAATGTTCCCAGAATGACTAGCACATGGTATAAGACGTGACAAAAGTTTTGCATCGCGCTCACTCACATCGCCCAGCTCGAGAGCGATCTTCCATCCATCTGTAGCCAGACATTTCTAACTTACAATACTTGTTATTTTTTTAATTATGAAAGTAAACATTTCTCTTTTCAGATGTCTGTTGGACGCTGAGTCGCTGCATAGACACATAGCCATCGCTGCCGGAGCAACGGCTGACAAAGATCATGTAAGTTGCTGCATTTACATAGATCTTATTCTTTTTACATAATTATGCTCTTACGGGGTCCTTCAAACACTGTATTTGCTGACAGGGAAATTCAAAATCCATGCGCCCTTGATTTGTAATAAATATTCCATGTGTAAATTTTTATCACCCACTTCGTATTTCCATAATTCCATAGACTCCTTTCCTTAATTCCATCAAAATAATTTATTACAACATCAATAGAATACGAATAGAAAAATGAAAACAAGAAGACTTATTGCAACTTGTAACTTATAATTTACACATCAACCCCTTCCACTTCCAGGCAGCAAAAATAGTCCTGGAAGAGGACATCCGCCTGCCCCTATACCGCCTATGCAGCCTGTGGGAGTCGCTGAGCCTGGCGGGGGCGGTGGCGCCGCGCCTGCACACGCACCGCGGGCCGCAGCTGTTGCGCAGACTGCTGGCTGACCTGGGGTGAGTCTACACAGTACACACTAGCTGTGCTACCATAAAAAACTTTGAACACTGCAACGAAATTTGTAAGATTTCGTAGGTGTTTGACAGCGCTAAGGCTTAAGGCTAAACATCTGTTAAATACTGTCTAAGCTTCTGTAAAGCCCTAGCTAGAAAGTTAATTAAAACACCTGTGCTACCACAAAATACTGAAAACACTGTTTAACAAGAGTCTAAAACGAAATTTGACAGACTTATTAGGCGTTTGACAGCACTAAACATCTGTTAAATACTGTCCTAAGTTTTTTGTGGTAAAGCCCTAGATAGTAAATTAAAACACTTTAGCATAGGTAGTATAGGAAGTGTTATATGGTGGTCAATAAACACAACCATACCACGATGTAGAAAGTTTCACACCAGCGCCATCTAGTGGCCTGTGGGAGTCGCTGAGCCTGGCGGGGGCGGTGGCGCCGCGCCTGCACACGCACCGCGGGCCGCAGCTGTTGCGTAGACTGCTGGCTGACCTGGGGTGAGACACTGTTTAAGGAGTGTTTAAAACATAATTTGACAGATTTCGTAGGCGTTTGACAGCGCTACACCTGTTAAAATACTGTCTATGTTTTTGTGATAAGGCCCTATATAATATAGTTAATTAAAACACTCTCTGTCTCTGTGTTACTACAAAAAATTATAAACTTTGTTTAAAAAGTGTCTAAAATGAAATTTGACAGACTTATTGGGCGTTTGACAGCGCTAAACATTTGTTATTTACTGTCGTGGTTTTTGTGGTAAGGCCCTCTAGTTTTATCGGTAGTAAAGGAAGTGTTATATGGTGGTCAATAAAACACAACCATACCGCGATGTAGAATGTTTCACACCAGCGCCATCTAGTGGCCTGTGGGAGTCGCTGAGCCTGGCTGGGGCGGTGGCGCCGCGCCTGCACACGCACCGCGGGCCGCAGCTGTTGCGCAGACTGCTGGCTGACCTGGGGTAAGTTAGTCTACGCACTAGATGTGCCGGAGTGGAGAATGTGGGAGTGCTATATAGAGTCAGCTGCATAAGTAGTGTTGTGTTCCTATGGTGACCCCGACGTGATGGCCCGTAGGGACACATGGTCGGGGCTACTTGAAGTCTGGGCTTTCTCCCCGCGCGCCGCCGGTGTCATACTCCAGTCACCTCGTCTCCCCGTTCAGAGACTAACGTGCACGCGCAATTAAATTCGGTACCGAACTTTCGTCTTTCAATGTCTTACCAACTTAGGAACCACATCATCATGGATAAATGATGAATCATAAATGGCATCTTCTTACTTATACCACTTTTGCCAGACCCTGTATGAAAGCGTCACAACTCCTGAACAAACTAATTATAATCTTCTCCACCCAATTCCAGCATCCCGATCCAGCAAGCGCGGCAAGCCTACCGCTCTATGGACGTGTCGTACCGCGTACTAATATACCCTCACTATGCTCAGATCAAGACTAAAAAGTCCTAAATCATCCCAATTCGAGCGGCAAGGCTACCGTTCCATGTTCGCCTCATACCGACGCGCACTAGTACAGTACCCTCACTATAACGCGTCTGCTCAGATCAACACTACACAGTCCTAATTCATCTATCTTTCAATTTCAGGATCCCCATCCAGCAAGCCCGCCAAGCCTACCGCTCAATGGACGTGTCCTACCGTCGCACACTAGTGGCCTCCCTCTCTCGTGTCTGCGCGGAGCTCCGGCTGGACGCGGCGCGCACCGCGTTCCTGCTGACGCGGCCGCACGCGCACGCCGCCGCCGCGCACGACCTGCCCTACGTGCTCATGGCGCTGCCGAGCGTGAGTTGTACATGCAGTGGGACATGGGGGCAGGGGGCGGCCGGGGGGTGTAGTGGTGTCTATGTCGCAGGCATCTGGTTTAATCTCCTGTTTGATTGAATCACTAGCCCGTTCATTGGATGACGCTATTCAGTTGTATGACTAAAGGACAACTCGTCAAGTCGTTGATTGTAACGTTCGACGTCTTGACTGAACGTCATTCAGCGGAGTCGTTGAATGGGATATAGTATAGCAACTTTGTAATGTCTGGTTAGGGTGAACATGACCAGGCAAGAGTCAACAAAAAGACTATGTTACAAAGCTCTTATCTCACAAATTAACTAAACAATAACAATAAACGTACCTTCATATTGTTGTTTATAATTATCCAGTTAAGCCACATTTTTTTCTTTGAAACTATCCGCCCGCGGCGTAATAATAGATAAATCCATGTTGTCACACTATTTTAACACAAATAACGCACTTTAAAGCTATTTTATTTGCAAAAAACTAACAATATAGGTGCTTTTTGTGTCAGCTGTTAGCTTTTAGACGCCATATTTGTTTTGTTCACCACCTGACTGATTTTAAGTCAGCTAACTAGTTGGACGTTTTGTGACGCTTGTGCATTCAACGTTCGGCCTAGTCATACAACTAAGCAGCGTCATCCAATGAACGGGCTAGCGGTTCAATCAAACAGGAGATTAAACCAGATGCCTGCGACATCTATAATGCTGAGTTCGATTCCCAGCTGAGGCAGATATTTGTACCTACTTGGGTCTTGGGTGTTAATATGTATCTATCTATGTAGATATATCAGCTGTCCGATACCTATATTACAGGATATGCTTAGTTTGGGGTCAGATAGCTGTGTGTGAGATGTCCACACTAACTCATCCAAAACTTACTTTGAGTCACTGAGCCAGCATAGTAAGTAAGTATGTATCTATCTATATATCAGCTGTCCGATACCTATATTACAGAGCAGTGGCGGCTGTACCTAAAGTGCGCCCGTGCAACGCACTACCATTTAAAAACCTTCTAAATATGTACCTTCCTTCTTACTATACCATACTAGGTACTAGGTACCTACATCTAAAAAAAAACTTCACAAAAAATACCAATATAACAACCATATTTATTTATTTTATTTAAACACTTTATTGTATGTATACACAAATTACACAGTTTAAAGTAAAAGTTAGCAAGTACAAGAAAGAACAATACAAGTATATATACAGGGTGTTAACTTAATTGCGTTGGAGCGGGAAATGGTAGATACAGCTGATGATACTGAACACGATAAGACATTAAAAAACGTATTTTATTTGCTTTAAGCTGACCAACATAAAACAGTTTTATTTAGTACATTTTAAAATTTCATAGTCACCCTATTCAGGTTTAGGTACGTTTGACAGAATGACCATGAACTTGAAAGCCAAGATCAAGGCCAAACAATTCAAAGCCAAGGTCAATAAAAAAGTATGCGTGCATCTGCACCACACTCGTGGAGCCACATCGTCAAGGTACCTACCGAGATTTTGGGTACTCAAAGTACCCAATCCATTGTAGACATTTCATTTTACTCCATAAGTATCACTTTATTGATACACAATTATCTTTTATGAATACAGAACATTTTCATTTTATGCTTCATAACATAGGTCACACGTATTCACAGCACAGCACAACATAAAACGAAATGAGGAACAAGGCTTGGTAATCAAAAGATAGAATTGTAGGTACCTTTTCCCTTTTAGGTAATAATTGTAAAAAATTATTGTAAACAAGTAAACAACAATGACTGACCGACAGACTAGATCCACAGAGAAGGTAATGACTATCATAAATACTCGATGGTTATGATACGCAAGATTGTTATTATTCTACTGGTATTTAAAGTGAGGCCATACTTATTATGAGGATTTCCGTACTATTCGTCATCAAAGACGTCTCAATCGCAAGTACACAACACAAATCGAGATGAGCGAGTGTAAGTAAACCAATTCGTCATTGAAGTAGACCCTGTTATCATCCTGTTATGCATTGTGGTCTTTTATCTTTAGCTGCATACAGACCGGCCAAACGAACGCCAACGAACGGGTTTTGTTGACCTTCGTTGCTCAATCTGCCCCTGTATTATGTATGTCCATCGGTGGGCGTTCGTTGGGCCGGTCTGTACGCATCTTTAGGTAATAAAAGAAAAATAAAATGTGGTGAGTATCAAGGGTGAATACTAAACGCTTACCTTATTCTGAGTAAAAAGTTTTAATTATTGTTCTGAGCTCCTAGAAAGTCATAAATTATATTCTGTACGATCTATCAAACTTTATGACAATCAGCTGTTTAATTGTTGATTAGTATGTCATTAATCACCATGAATAATTTCAATTTTATTTAATAATTGTTATTACCTACTGTGTAATTAATTACAATCATAGTTACATCAAATAAATTATGAAAAGTGAAGTTGATAACAAATTTACAGTGTGTGTTCTTTTGCAATCGAATGTCTCATTGGTTATGTGTTTGTGTAGGGTGACCATGTTTTTGATTAAGGTAAAACTTTCCACTTTACTTTAGACTTTAAACATAAATATTCGAGATTCTGATGTTTTTTTTCTTAGAAACGTGCTTGGTTAGACTAATACTAACCCCCATTTCCCGCTCAAACGCATTCTAGTTAACACCCTGTATACAAAGGCGGACTTATCGCCTAAACGCGATTTCTTCCAGTCAACCTTTATGGTGTGGAAATAAAAGTAAGCCTATAACTCTTAAAATTAAATAAAACTACTGTATACACAGAGACAATCAAGTGTAACCTAATCCAAATTTAAATAAACATATCTAACTATAACCTAACATATTAAGTTCTAAGCTAAAAATAAATAAATATAAATAACTATTATGTACCTACATATATTAACTATCATGTTTTATATTAATATAAATAGTAGTATACATATATAAATATACTATTACATATATAAATAAATAAATAGATAAATAAAATAGAATAAAACAATTACCATCCCAAGGTCTTATAATAATGTAATTTAAGACTATTTTTAAATACATTAAGTGATGACGATAGCCGTACTTCCACTGGTAGCGAGTTCCACAGATTCACAGCTTTGACAGCAAAGGAGCCACTATAGGCCGCACTGGTATGTTGCGGTACACTCAGCACTCATAATACCTACCCTAAACAGAAATTACATCAATCTGATTATCGTTACGACTTAAATTAAATCGAGCTGGCCTATTTTGATTTCTATTGCGAAAGAATTAGATCTTATTTTTGCTTGAACAAAAACGGCCTCGTGCGCTCGGATTGTCGCACGGAGCGAGCTCCTACATGTAGTATGAAACAGGATGGAAATCGCCTGGCGCGTGAGACGGAAGATGCTCAGTACTAACTGTATGCAGTTCTAGGATAAATTCGTGCGCCGCACGCGACCGGAAATTGCCGAAATAATACGAATGACGCCACGGGACTCGGGCGGCGGCCGGCGGCCTTGACCAGTGGCGGTGACCTACGAACGATGCACTTGTCATCTCATTGTCGCAGTTTCACCTTTCGCGCGCGAATACGTAATTAATTTGTTTAATTACTTATTAACTAAGAAAGTAGTAAAGATTTCGTGAGTGTGTATGTGTGTGTGTCAGTGAAAATGAGTGCAAAATACAATATTGACTTCATAAAAAGCAATATTGGGATATTTCAAAATAGACTGGACATTAAATCTGCTGGGCCGCCTCGGCCTTTTCTCATCTTAAAACAGGAGTGTAAAACAAAAAATAAAACTTAGGTATATACCAGACTTTTCAAAAGTGAAATGTACAATAAAGTGAAGAAATGGTTATGTGAATGTGAGAGACTAAATGCTTTATTTTGCTTTCCGTGTGTTGTTTTCGTTTCGGCGGCGGAGAAGCAATTTCGCGTCAAAAAGGGAACGCAGAATTGTATTAAAATATAAATAAGGTAAAATATACTTATATTGTTTTTACTTCTAATTGTAATAATCTATTTTTCTTCCAAAATTTACTAAACCCATAAAGTGCACCACCGGGTATCTGAGGCACCAGCCGCCACTGTTACAGAGTATGCCTAGTTTGGGGTCGGATGGCCGTGTGTGAGATGTCCACACTGGCCAAAACTCAAATTGGGACGCTGAGCCAGCGGAGTAAGTATGTATTTTTCTATATATCAGCTGTCTAGTTTGGGGTCAGATAGCCCTGTGTGAGATATCCCCACACATTATTACACCTCCGTTCAATGTTGGTGCGGTACCGTCTCGCCAGTGGCTCCCTCTCTCGTGTCTGCTAGAGCTCCGGCTGGACGCGGCGCGCACCGCGTTCCTGCTGACGCGGCCGCACGCGCACGCCGCCGCCGCGCACGACCTGCCCTACGTGCTCATGGCGCTGCCGAGCGTGAGTTGTACATGCAGTGGGACATGGGGGCAGGTGGCGGCCGGGGGGTGTAGTGGTGTCTAGTATGCCGGAGGTGCTGGGTTCGATTTCCGACCGGGGCAGATATTTGTTTAAAGACAGTTAGTATGTATCTATCTATGTATCTGAGTAGATATATCAGCTGTCAGATACCCATATTACAGGGTATGCCTAAAGTCTGTTTTTTAATCTCAGATACTAAATTGACAGATTCTGAACGGTTCATCAACATTCGATTGTCTCGCTAATAGAACGATACGTCACTTAATCGCGTTCAGAATCTTAATATTTAGTATCTAAGATTAAAAAACAGACTTTAGTTAGGGGTCGGATGCAATGTATAAGTAAGTATGTATTTATCTATATATCAGCTGTCCGATACCCATATTACAGTTTGGGGTCGGATGGCCATATTACAAGTTATGCTTAGTTTGGGGTCAGATAGCCCTGTGTGAGATGTCCTTACCCATTATTACACCTCCGTTCAATGTTGGTGTGGTACCGTCTCGCCAGTGGCTCCCTCTCTCGTGTCTGCTAGAGCTCCGGCTGGACGCGGCGCGCACCGCGTTCCTGCTGACGCGGCCGCACGCGCACGCCGCCGCCGCGCACGACCTGCCCTACGTGCTCATGGCGCTGCCGAGCGTGAGTTGTACATGCAGTGGGACATGGGGGCAGGTGGCGGCCGGGGGGTGTAGTGGTGTCTATAATGCCAGAGGGGCTTGAGTTCGAATCCCGGCCGGGGCACACATTCGTTTTAAGACAGTTGGTATGTATCTATCTATGTATCTGTGTAGATATATGAGCTGTCCGATACCCATATTACCCGACCTGCCGTACGTGCTCATGACGCTCCGACATGTGAGTTAGGTATACCTATATGATATAGATGATGTGGGGATATATCACATTGTTAGACAGAGATTGTAATATGGACTTTCTAAACGGCGAGGTTATTTCAAGTGGTTCGTGGCTGAAGTTTACCCTATTTGTTCCTTACACTTATTTGTTTTGTTCTGTCTCACTCCGTGGCGATGGCGCAATGGCCGAAAGGAATGTTGACGCCTTGAAGTCCTCTTGTTACTGGTGCGGTCAGGTATAATGAGAATATTAAAATATGTATTGTTGTCCTTTTTTAGAAAGGACGGCAAAAAAAACGCTATAAGCGGCCGTTTCTGGAAGAAAAGACATTAACTTCTTCTTTCTAGACAAACCAAAGTGTTTTTATGAAAATAAGAAATTAAAAGATATGACTGTCATGGAAATTTATAAAAAATTTAATGGTTGGTACAAAATATTTACCGATGGGTCCAAACAGGATTGTGGTACCGGTGCTGCATACTATGATCACAATTTAGATATTGGCTACAAGCACAAAATAGTATCGAATGTATCCATAATGACAGCAGAGTTGGTGGCGATCTCAACAGCACTCTCTTATGCCTTGAATTTGCCAGCAGAGAAAATAGTTATCTTCTCTGACAGTAAAAGCGCTATACAACATATAGCTCGGTGCGCCTCTGGATGCAGAGGTGTATCTGTAGCATATGAAATTTTAAATAAGTTAAATAGTATTAATGTGTCTAACAGAAAAGTGAACATACAATGGGTCCCTTCCCACGTGGGAGTAAGAGGTAACGAGAGAGCTGATGAGTTAGCCAGACTAGCGGCTGTCGATGGTGTAATATATAATATCAAGCCAAGCTACTTTGAGGCATTACCTACAATAAGGATGAAATGTTGGAATTTATGGAAAGAATATTTTGATGTTAAATCTAAAGACAAAGGCATTTGGTACAAAACTATACAAAGTGAACCCCTCAAAGTAACTTGGTTTGCAAGTATAAATATTAGTAGAGAAAATGTTATTGTTGCTCACAGACTGCGTTCCGGACACATGCCATTAAATAAATTTGGTTTTTTGATGAAGAAGACAGAATCCCCCAATTGTGATCGGTGTGGTGTGATTGAAGATGCCCAACATCTAGTAATGGAGTGTGTCCGGAACCAGGCCGACAGAGATGTATTATTTAAGTTACTTAATATTAATGTTTTAGATTTAGGAGCCATGCAATATATCCTCGCAAGCCCACACTCGGAAACTTGCAAGCTACTATTTAACTTTGTTAGATTTAGTTTAAGGTTAAGAAAAAGTGTAAGCTGATTTGTTTGTTATCTGTATTAGGGTATGATGGGACTGACATGCTTTCTACAGAAATCAAAGTCCCTAAATAAAAATAGATTAAAAAAAAAAAAAAAACTTCTTCTTTCAGAAATTACCTCTCCCCTCTGTCTTGCTGTAGCAAGAGCTCGTTTCCCTAAACTTATCTCCACCGGACGGCATATTTAGCACACTTTAATACTGATGTTTATTTACCTAAAACTAAATCACACCCATCTCTTTCTCTCCACAGGAATCCCCGCTCCCCGCAGCCTTCCAACAAGCCCTAGCGTCGCTAGACACCTCGACCCCTCCAGAGCCGGCGGGCGCGCTGGCGTGCCTGCGCGCCGTGGCCGCCGCTGCCGCCGCCGCGCTGCAAGACAAGGGCAGCGCCGCCGCGCCCTTTAGGTACTTCAAGGTGCATGAGGTGAGATATAAATAGATAGTGAATGAAAGGGACGGTAAATGCGACGCCAGGTGTTTTAATACAGAATATTAGACGTCACACGGTGTCTCGCTCTGCTCGACGGAACGTGTCGTATCTTAGGTGTCAGAATAGCACGGGTGTCTTATCGGAATGGCATGGGTTCTTTATCGACGTCGATAAAGTCGTTTAATGCGTGTTACGCCAATGAAAGCGCCATAATCCATTAAACACAGCGGCGTATTTATGGCAAATCGCGATACAGTTTATGGCAAATCGCGATATAGCGAGTAGTCTATTTAAATCGATAAAAGACGCGTGTTTCGGGAACTGGAGATGGTGGGTGTATAACTACAGCTGGTATATTAGATCCCTAGCATCTCTAGACACATGGACCCCTCCAGAGCCGGCGGGCGCGCTGGCGTGCCTGCGCGCCGTGGCCGCCGCCGCCGCCGCCGCGCTGCAAGACAAGGGCAGCGCCGCCGCGCCCGCACAGATACTTTATGGTTCATGAGGTGAGATATACCTACATACCTAGGTACATATATACATGCATATTATTATCAAAGGGACGGTAAATGCGACGCAAGCTCCGGGTGTTTTGATTTTTAATAGATAAAATATGAGACGTCACACGGTGTCTCGCTACGCTCGACGAGACGTGACGTATTCTTGGGTTCGGAATGGCACGGGTGTCTTATCGACGTCGATAAACTCGTTTAGTGCACATTACTTACCAATCAAAAGCGCCGTTCTTATGGCAAATCGCGATATAGTAAGTAGTCTATTTAAATCGATAAAAGACGCGTGTTTCGGGAACTGAAGGTGGTATGTAGTTATACAGCTGGTATGTGAGCGTAGTCATACAGCAGCTTACAAGTTAGAGCCCTGGCGTCTCTAGACCCCCCTCCCCCTCCCCCCACTCCCCGTGGTCGCCGCTCCCCGCCGCCTTCCAGCAAGCCCTAGCGTCTCTAGACACATCGACCCCTCCAGAGCCGGCGGGCGCGCTGGCGTGCCTGCGCGCCGTGGCCGCCGCCGCCGCCGCCGCGCTGCAGGACAAGGGCAGCGCCGCCGCGCCCTTTAGGTACTTCAAGGTGCATGAGGTGAGTAAGCTGGTATAAAAACCCTCTTGATTTGCCAGATTAAGGTTCCGTCATACAACAAACGCCGACGCAACGCTACTGTTCCGCCCGGGTGTTTTAATACATACAACATGAGACACACAGCGCCGTAATATGTCACGATCGGCGCTCTATATGACGTCACGCCCCGTCGCTGTCTTTATACCAGCCCGTCGGCATGGGACTGTTAAGTAACCCATAGTGCGCTTGCTCAAGAAGAAACGCCGACGCTCGGTCAGGCCCAAGTAACCTATATGGTTCGGAGGAGCCACGCTAGTATGATATAGTTACACAGCTCGTATATTAGAGCCCTGTCTTTAGACCCCTCCCCCCCTCCAGAGCCGGCGGGCGCGCTGGCGTGCCTGCGTGCCGTGGCCGCCGCCGCCGCCGCCGCGCTGCAAGACAAGGGTAGCGCCGCCGCGCCGTTCAGATACTTTAAAGTGCATGAGGTGAGATATAAATACATACATACATAGATTAATACATAGAATATGAGACGTCGCATGGCTATGTTTGACGGGATGTGCGTTTCTATATAGGTGTCAGAGGGGTCCTAAGCAAGAAGCACGGTCATGGTCGATAAACTGTTTTAATCATAGGGTCATTTAAGGCGAATCGTTATATAAGGAGTAGTGTCGTGTATCTGTCTACGTCTATAACCGACCCCTGCATCACGATGCCCCCGGGTTGGAGGTGGTGTGTAGGTAGTTACACAGCTGGTATGTTAGCGCCCTGGCGTCTCTAGACACCTCGACCCCGCCAGAGCCGGCGGGCGCGCTGGCGTGCTGCGCCGTGGCCGCCGCCGCCGCCGCCGCGCCCGTCAGATACTTTAAAGTGCATGAGGTGAGATATGGAATTATACACGTTTACATACATACAGACCGACGGCAAGTCATAGTATAGTGATATGAAACGACGCAAAGCGTTACCTACGCTACACTCGACGTAGCAGCGTTGAAGAAGCCGTTGATATGTAGTTAGGGGCCGTCCATTAATCACGTGAGGTCGTTTTTCTCATTTTTTGACCCCCCCCTCCCCCCTGGTGATATTTGGTGAGGTTTGGGACCAACCCCCCCTCCCCCCCCCCTGGATCACGTGTATTTTTTTGGAAGTCTATAGTGAGTGAAGTGTAAAGGCAATTTTTGACTAGAAAAAATATAGGTCATACTACAAATCGTTAAAATTTTTGCGCCGTCAAAAATATCGATTCAGAAATACCTAATTTTTGACAAAAAATTAATACACGTGATGTCTAACGAGAACCCCCCCTCCCCCCTCGTGATGTTTCGTGAGGTTTTCAGTACCCCCTCCCCCCCCCCTTTGAGCCTCACGTGATTAATGGACGGCCCCTTACAGAGCTGGCAGATGAGAGATGGTCGTCCTTCGGGGGGGGAAGGGGGTTATTTAATAGATTATAACGAGTGCCATCCTAAATAGCTGAGTGAAGCGATGTGATACAACAATCTTTATTCTACGAATACATCCAGAGCCGAGAAAAGCGAGACATTTTATTTTAAATCTTAAAAAGACTTTTGTCTAAATGTAAAAAAGCACAGATTTATTTTCATAAATACGAATTTTAACCCTCTTCAAACCTCATTCACTCTCATTCCAGGGCACACCCGAAGCGAACATAGTGAACGAGCCGTTCTGGCTCTCAGTGGCGTGTCGCTGGGTGTCGCTGGCGACGGGCGCCGCGCGGCCGGTGGTCGCCAGCGCGCCGCGGCCTGCCGCCCGCTGCCTCGTGCTGGCTATACCGCCGCGCTACACCAGCGAGACCAGGAAGTGAGTCTTGTTGCTACACACATAAGGCACATTATGCGCCGCGGCCCGCCGCCCGCTGCCTCGTGCTCGCTATACCGCCGCGCTACACCAGCGAGACCAGGAAGTGAGTCTTGTTGCTACACACATAAGGCACATTATGCGCCGCGGCCCGCCGCCCGCTGCCTCGTGCTCGCTATACCGCCGCGCTACACCAGCGAGACCAGGAAGTGAGTGGAGGACCTTACTTTATTAGTGCCACGACGGCCCAAATGGGGAAGAAAAACAAGTGAAACTTTAGCAGCACTATCGAGTGCTTTCAGGTTCTGACCAATGGACAACATTTCATTTTCTTTACCCTATATTTTTATTAGTTATTCGGAAAGTTTATAGAAAATTAGTGGACCCGTATTTTTTTATTTTGTATATACATAAATTTTTGCATGTTATTTTTAACATTAAAGTTAATTATTTTAAAACCGAAAGTGACGTCACATATTAGGCTCAATTTTTATTTTTGTCTATTGCCTGAGTCTCGAAAAAAAACATAAAGACACTGACAAGTGACATTTAAACAAATGGGTCATTTTCAAATGACCTTGATATTTCTAATGATGGAAAGTAGGTACTTATCATGTAAAAAAATAATCAGAAGCATTTTTTCAGCTTTGTAGGCGGTGGCATGCTCTGGGACATATTATATAGAGGTCATCTCTTAATAATTATTATTATTATAAATTCTTTATTGCACATAAAAAAACATTGTACAAAGGCGAACTTAATGCTAGTAGCATTCTCTACCAGTTAACCTTTGGTGATGTCGAGAAAGTGGTTGGTAGTGCGATAGGCTGAGGGAGAGAAGTTTATCTACTTAAAACAAGACACAGAGATATACTTACTTATACATAATAACTATACTTACAAATTATATACCTACATATATAAATATATTCCTACATTAAATTATAATATACCTAATACATACTAATAATAATACAAAATATACTAAACTAACTATAATTTAATATCATCGTCATCAAATAAAACATAAGTATTTAAAATCAATTTTGTTGATCGTTCTGCACTTGGAGGTAGTGCTGACGAACTTTGGCCTTAAAGATGTCTATAGATTTTGTCTGCCGTATATTTAGCGGTAAACTGTTCCACAAGCGAACCGCTGTCACAGTGAAAGAATCCGAATACCCTGCCGCATTATGCTCTGGGGTACGAAAGAGAAGATTTCGACTTGACCGTTGAGGACGGTCAGAGAAGTCAAAGAACGTGAAGCGTTCTGTTAAGTAGGATGGGGCACAAGGATTATAAACTATACTATGAATGAGGGATAAAATATGGGCATTCCTTCGGTGACGGATATTGAGCCACTTGAGTTTGTTTCGAAATTCGGAGACGTGATCATACTTACGCAGGCCAAAGATATAGCGAATGCACAAGTTGAGGAGACGCTCAAGTTTGTCAAGTAGCTCTTCTGTGAGGTCAGGATAGCACACATCTGCATAATCAATAATAGGAAGCAACAGGGAGTTGACTAACGTAACTTTGGTCGAGTATGGCAGGAAATTCTGTAGGCGCTTAAGCCCATGCATGGATGCATGGATCTTGCGGCTGATTTCAGACACTTGTAGCTCCCATGACAAAGTGCTCTTTATGTGGAGACCAAGATTTTTGACGCTAGCACAGTATGGTAAGCTAATCCCATCAAATATAACTGGCGGTAATGGTTCAGCAAGCCTTGCCAGGTGAAATCTGCCGCCTATAAACATGACTTGTGTTTTTGAGGGATTAACAAGGATACCGAATTGATCTGTCCAGGTTTTGACAGCTTCAAGATCAGCAGTCATCCTGTTGATAGCTTCAGGGACTTCATCGGGACCACATGTAACATAAAGTTGAAGGTCGTCGGCGTATAGGTGATAGGAGCTGAACTTAAGAACGGACACAAGAGTGTTAATGAAGACAGAGAAAAGGATAGGGGAAAGGACACCACCTTGCGGGACGCCGGCAGTGACATCACACCAGTCAGATTCAATGCCATCGGACCGGATGCGCTGTCGGCGACCACACAGATATGAGGTAAACCACTCGGCTACTGAACCTGATATGTTGAGGGAACGGAGTATGGACAGGAGGATATCGTGATCTACGCAGTTGAAAGCATTGCTGAAGTCAAGGAGTGTCAGGAGAGTTAATTGGCGATCGTCCACAGCCTTACGAAAGTCATCAGTTATTTTTATGAGAGCAGAGCAGGTGCTGTGGGATGGACGAAATCCCGACTGATAGGGGTTAAGGAGATTATTGTACGAGAGGAAATTCGAGAACTGTCGCATCACTACACGTTCAAGCACCTTGGAAAGAAATGGTAGGATAGATATAGGACGGTAGTGCTTAAACTCGACAGGAACAGGTATTTTGGGAACAGGAACCATGAAAGCCAGTTTCCAGAGGAGCGGAAACTTGCCTGAGGATAGGGAGAAGTTTATGATAAAGGTAATGGGAGATAGGATGAATGAAAGAATTGGGAGCAACATGTCACGACCTATACCATCACTGCCTACCGCCTTGCTGGGGATGGAAAGTATAATCCTTTTGATGTCAAATTCAGTAACCGGAGCGAAGTAGAAGGGAGTAGAAGGTGGAATAGGAAGAGCTTGAATACTTCTGATGGTGAGAGCTTTGGTATGAGGATCAAGGATGTGGGGAGGGGATGAAAAGTGACGATTGAGACCGTCCTTGTCAACTGCCAGTGGTAGGTCTTTCCTACACTTTCCAAAACCCAGGGAGTGCAGAAATTGCCACAGGTTTTTTGACGAGCAGTTTTCGACTGACGCGTGGATATGACGACGCTTTGCATTGCGAATCATTTGATTGCATCGGTTACGCGCGTGTTTGAAGTTGTTCCAATTAGCCTCCGATGGATCCTTTTTATGTCTACGGCGCAGTGCGTCCCGATATGCCATCCGCTTGCGTATCGCAGCTGTCAGCCATGGGGCTGGGGGCCGCTTCATACGGACTGGGTGGAGAGGCGCATGACGATCAAGTAGGTCGGTGACGAGGCTGTTGAAGCACTTGACCATACCATCGATATTGTCAATGCGCTCTATTTGTGACCAGTCCGTGCTAGCAGCGTCATGAGCCAGTTTTTCGCAATCCATACTCGCAAAGCTACGCTGAAATATGATTTTAGGTTTAGGTTTAGGAATTTTCAGCTTATATGAGGCAAAGATTAGATCATGGTGAGAGAAGCCAGAGGCAGTGAACTGACCGTGGGAAGCAATCCGATCCTTGTTCGAAGTTAATATGTGATCTATGAGGGTGTGGGAGTTATTTACATGGTGAGTGGGATCTAACTTGGGAATATGGAGATTTAGAGAAGTAACTAAAGTGAGGAGCTTGCGGGTACGAATATTATCCTGCAGAAGGCAGGTGTTAAAATCACCCATTAGGATCGCATGTTCATAGTTTGGCAGATGTGTGTCTAGCAATTGTTCAAGTGCGTCAAAGTAGTCGGAGTTGGGAGGAGCGTAGACAACACCCAGCAGAAACTTAACCGTATTGAAGTTAAGTTCAAGCAGGATGAACTCCATGCCTTTACTGTACTTAGGGGGAGAAGTTTCCAGTATTCGGTATTTTATATCGGCACGGAGATAAATGGCGACCCCTCCACAACCCTTCTCCAGTCTATCATTTCTTATGAGGACATATCCTGGCAATGAGAAAGAGGTAGTTGGAAGTGAGGGTTTTAGAAAGGATTCCGACACTAAGCACGCATGAATACAATTGCTGGTGAAAGTGGAGAGAAGTTCAGAGTAATGCGAAGGAATGCTTTGAGCATTAATGTGGCAGAGATTCAGATTCTTAGGAAATGGTGAGAAAGTGTTGTGAAGAAGATCACTTAGGTGAATACAATCACTGCTAGATACATCTGAAAGCGTATCAATCGAGTCCAAAGAGTAGAACAAATCAGAGTTAATCGATAGATCCATAATAGGAAATATTTATATAATAATTATATGTGATGACGCAATAATATCCAAAATAAACTAGTTAATACAGCTATATAATAAATAATAATAAATAAATAAATATAAAAATGTTAAATATAAATACGAGAAGTATGTACTTAATAAATAATTTGTATATATTAATACCTACACACCGATAATTAGTTATATACACACCAAACAATTTCAACTACATCCACCGCCAGCACTGTAAAGATCGAAAAGAGAAGTAAAAATTAGCTAAACACTAAACGAATAAACGAAGTAAACAACAGGGCATCACTAGAGCTCAGAACACGAATTCAGCTATAAATTTAAATACAAATTTGTAAGAACGAAACGAAATAATAAATAAAAAAAATAGTCAGAAAGTGTAAGAACAGAATTAATGAAAATGACCCAAATTAACAACAACGTCACGATAAAACGTCAACGTCAATCAAAAATGAAAGTGACAGTTACTTTGTTTTTAAATCTATAGGCTTTGATCATCAAAATGCATCGCACCTGATGCATGACGTCATCAGCACTTTTTACTATTTTATGATTTTCTCAAAAATAATACATCCAAAAAATACAAAAACATTTTTTTTTGTGGCCTTTAGAGCTAAATCTCGAAATGGTTTTCGATTTATAGCAGCTTTAGTTTTTTGAAATGTTCTCCATTACATTATTAGGGAGAAAAAATTGGGACTGAACCAACCAATTCGAATTTGGGAATTGGGCCTACTCGACAGTGGCGACATCTGGAATTAGCTTTGCGTTTTCGTCATAACTTGCAGAAGTCGACTTCTGGAATATTTATTGTTAGTGTAAAGTTGTAAATCCCTCTTTGAAATAGATACTTAACTCAATGACGCTCCATTCTTTCACCTTACAGCTAGCGCAGACGAGGGAGTTTGATCCGCCGATATATAATATTACAGGGTACTTTTTGTCCTTCGTGTGCGTTTTTCGATACAATTCATAAGACATCTATTATATCGAAGAACTAGTACCTCGTCTACGCAAGTCTTAACTTTTACCAATAATTTCTAACACCTTACCCTCTCCTCTCCGCAGTCTATTCGGCGCGGCGTTCGAGACGGCCGCCTCAAGATGCGGCGTCGAGGCGACTCGGGAGCACTTCGCGCCCGCCGCCGTCACCCTGCCCGCCGCCCAGCTGCCGATGTTGCTGGACGCTCTTACTGCACTGCTGTCGTAGATATACCTACTACATCACCTGAAGGGTTGAACGGCATCTTTATCATGTAAATACCAATCACAGTGCCGTATTTATCGCGAATTTTTACTTCGATAACAGACCAGTGAATCGCGAACTGTTTCGAGACACAATGATAGAACATTCGAGACGACATGGACCTGTCATAGATATACTAGGTATAGGTGGCGCCACAACCCATAGGTAATGGTATAATATTCGAGAAAGCCGTCTTTGGATAGAGAGACAGAGAGGGCGTAGAGGCGACACGCGAGCACTTCGCGCCCGCCGCCGTCACCCTGCCCGCGGCCCAGTTGCCCATGCTGTTGGACGCTCTTACTGCGTTACTTTCATAGATATACTACATCACCTCCGGGGGCTTCACGCATGGCGATAAAGGATGGATAGCTCTATTTATAGCACCTTCGGGAATGAACGATTCAACGCTCTACTGCATTGCTATCACCGATAAACCGGTGAAGGCTCCGCTGGCCGGATTGCACGGCATCTTTATCTAAATAAACTTCCACCAATCACAGCACCGGATTTATTGCGATATACCTACTGTCATAGATTCTACTGTTTTAGATATGTTAGGAAAAATACATGTTTACGTAGGTATAATACAGAATGATAGTACATTAGAGACGGCATACAAGCGACGCTAACGCCACCTACAGACCGCCTAAATTTTCATCTGTAACATGGCTTAGCTGGCGATATATTATCTGTAAAATGAAACCAATACTAATTAATCTTCAGATCGACATAGCGTTATACCTGATACAATCATATTTCAGTTTTAAAAACCAGCTACGTTTCAGATCAGCTAGTGTTTCTATTTTATTAGTTAGTACGGCCTGCGCCTAAAAGTATACAGGCGGAGTTTTTAAAATAGCGATCCTGATGATGAAGGGACCAGCTACATCTGTTATAAATCCGGGGACGTGTTGTGTGTGATATGTGTAGCAGTGGTGATTATGTGGATCTGCTTGAGCAGCATGTGAGCTTGAGATCGCTTTTTTAAAAACTCCGCGTGTATACTTTTAGGCGCAGGCCACCGTACCTACTTTGAAAACACCTACCGGAATAGGTATTTCGTGTCAAAAAGACTGATAAAACGTTTACTATTGCTAAATAATTATGTACCTTCTAAATAACTCGTAAATGCTATAGATAAGAGAATAAGTAAAACTAATACCGTGAATTATTATGATGATTTACTGATTTGTTTATTTCAATACTTACTGCTGAATAATTTTTCACAAACTTCACTTTAGGTACCACATTGTGTCTTATTCTTATTAATTAGATTGATGTATTTTATTAATATGAGAATAATATGCATGTATAATAATCATTGTTATTTTTAATCAGTTGATCTAGGTAATTGTAAATTGAGCTGACCTTATGGATTAAGATTTGTGTGTAATGATTAGTAATTTATTGTTAATTAGAATAATTGGATTAAGGATATGGAATAAAAAAACTTTTAAATATCTAATATGTTGTCTTTTATTAATAAGATCTCCATATTAGACCAAAATAAGTAATTACAAAAAACATAATTCCTACTTAACTTTACTTAGTACTATCACTTTTTCTTTTCTTATGGCATTCCACATGATGCGACGCTATTCTATGTGCTAAAGTGTTCGGTCTTAACAAATTACTGGATAAAGCTTGGAAATAAGACTTGAGTAACGAGTCATCAGTCTCCTCTGGGTGCAAATACTCCTTGAAGTCATAGCATAGTTGTTTCTCCGGACAATCTAGAGCCCTGAGACATCCTGCGTACTCTGACCATAGAAGCTTCCGCCATTTCACATTATGTTTCTGGGCTAACGGCGCGAGAGTGCACGCGGCAAACGTCGCATCTCCGTAACTAACAGATTGAAACTGCTCGAGGAACTGTGTGTAAAAGTCTTGGAAATTATTTAACCCCATGAGTTGTCTATCGAAATTGAAAGGAGTCCTCTTTTCCTTCTTGAATAGTGTTTGCACACATTGACGCAACAGCACTCTGATCCTCTCATCCAGGAACAGGGAATTATCACACAAGTATACACACATGATCCTGCAGAATCTATCTGTGATGTCGATGTCCTTCAACAAGTCTGAAAAGCACACTTCGTTGAATAAAATCCACTCTAAACTGCTGGCTATTATGAATTCCTTTTGCTTGGCTTCTAACTGAGCTGTCACTTCGTCGAGGCGGTTAGCTGGATTCTTATTAACTTCCATTTCTTGGCTTCGACCATAGAGGTGGAGTATCGGCAAGTATATCCAATCTCGAGGAAGAATTGGTTCACGCCATTCTCTGAGCACCACATTGGGACCAGTGTACCGGTATTCTACATTCAAAACTTTACTGTAGCACAGCTTTATGTTTTCAATTGTTGTTAAAGCTACCGATAAGCTCTCGGCATCTGATAGCGACATGAGATTCATGAGTCTTTCGGCGGTAAACCACGCTTTGTTGAACAGAATGTGGCCAAAGAGAAACTCTAATTCAGCCTTCTTGTCGTTTCTTAGAATATAGCACAACTTGTTTGAGACGGCATACAAAAGGTCCTTATGGGCCTCGCTTATATTTTCTTTCGCAGAAATTCTTATAGCACTGTACACAAAATCAGTCTCCAGCCTGGTAAACCAGTTGTCAGACAGGCTAGGTGACGTTTTCGCCAGCTTTGTGAAGTAGCCTTGTATTTCCTGTAGATACTTTAATGTCGTTTCTCTATCATCTATCCATTCCAATATTGTAAAGAGAGAAACTAGAAAAGGCACAGGGGAAGTCACATTGAGGACGGGCAAGACCTTCTGTCTGGAGTCAATGACTGACCCTCCCAGGCTCATCAGGTTTTTTACTAATTGAAGATCTTTGTTTTCTATTCCTGAGAGCAAATTAGAACTTGGTATGAGGTTCTTGATAATTTGTTTATAGCCTTTGGAGGTGGCAAAGACTTTCAGGGAATCATTTAAAGCTTTCACTGGAAGTTGTTCTAGGTATAGAATAGATTTGCAGCAATCCAGTACAGAGCTGAGCAAACGAAGATGGCCACAGGTGTACATGTCTGAAGATGAAAGTTGTGTCATCCATTTCTGCACTCCCTGCAGGAGTAGGGGATAGATCTGGTGCTTGTAACTGTCCATGTTCATCTTGCACACCAATATCTTGTTGACAAGTTGCAAAACCACAGCAGCATGAGTGGCAGTTATGACTGATGTGTGGATGTACACATCTGTTCCCTGCACATGCTTGTATAATGCTGTCACCACAACAGGACAGACCGACATAGCATTATCTATTCCAATTCCAAAGGTAAGTATGTTAGACAGTATACAGAATGCTTCAATCTGTAGTCTAAGTCCATAGGTTCCATCTACTCCTGAACTTATGTACTCAGATATTGGAGTCAGGACATCATATTTACTGGTCAAAGCAGTGCTAATATCTCTGGTCTGTAGTGATAGAACTCTCACTAGCTTTAAGGCAGATAGGATTGGTTTCCCACGATAAACCATATCAGGGCTGAAGAAGAAGTTAATACTGGTTGTTGGTATGAAATTTCTTATAATAGCATTCATTAAATGTTCACATTCAACTATTTTGTTTGCTGTTTCCACTGAGTCTCTAGCCAGTCTTGTCAGTATTTGTAGGCAGTACTGAACACAAATAAAACTTGGTCTGATTGTCTCCAATATGTAGTACAATCTTTGTATGATGTCTGTTCTAATCAGGGCTGCAATGATGTCTATTTCAGCAAGATGAAAGTCTTTCAATTCAGATTCCTTTGACTCAAGATCTTCTATTTCTGATTTATCATTTTCTAGGCATGGCTGTCTGCTTCCTTCCTCAAATCCCAGCAACGCATCTAGACTGGCTTCATCTATCCTGTTGTAGACCATGTTCCTCATGGCTTTCAGAGCTGGTTCTAAAATGACTGGTTTATTTTCATCCATGGCAATTCTGACGATAAAGAATATTTTGCTCAGTGGTATATCTATTATGTCCTTGTATGTACCTGCACTGAAGTACTCAAGAACTCCAGCAATTGTGTTCAATGCCATGACTCTTTGTTGGGTAACTGTGGAGCGAGAGAGTTCAAACAGTTCAGTCAGGGAGTACCCTGGCCTATGAGGCTCATCTCCGTGATGAAATAATGTTTTTGTTTTCTCTGTATATTCAATTGTATATGGCAAAAGATACCCAGTGAAGTCAAACCTGGCTTCATAAGGCTCATCTGCCTTAATCTTCTTGCTTTCTTCAATGCCTTTCATCCATTCTAGTTTGTCTTTTTCCAGAGAGTCAAAGTGCAGCCACTGTTCAACATTTGGATGTGAAAGGACATCATTTTCCCAAAGTGAGTCATTAATAAATGTTGAGGAATCACCCTCTTCTTCACAAGTAGTGGCATCCATTCTTTCATCTATTGCTTTATTTATTGAAGCTTCCTTAAATTTAACTTCTGTTTGTTTCTTGGATTCATTGGCTTTTCTTCTGGATTTTATAAATTCAACCAATTTAGGGTCTAATGTACCCATAAGTTTCTGTTTCTCTTCCAAGATTTCTTTTTCAGACAATTTGCTTAAAACACTAACATTCTCTTTGTGGATTTCATTTGCATCGCTGGATGACAGAATATAACTATGTTGAGGGAGATTTAAATTAGTAGTTTGTACTGTTTCTGTGGTAGAACTGCATGGTTCATCAACATCCATAATACCACTTTGAGCATTGCTATTACTTGTTCCTTGCGAACATGCAACTTTTCTATTTGAAATTACTTTGAAATCTCGTTTGGTTGCCACTGGGAACCCTTGCGCAGGCATTGGTTTAGAATCAAGGTCTAAACCACCATCTGCATGTTTCTCTATAATATCTCCTAAAACTGATGGAACAACCTGCGGAAAGTATACTTTGTCATCAACATCCGATTCTTTGTTGCTTGGTGAATCTTCTGTGTTTTTCTCGACAATATTTCCGAATACAGCGCCTATTTCGTCTGAAACGCGCGCCTTTTTCTCATGCGTTTTTAATCCTTTGCTTTGTGCGTATTTCGAAGGTTTCCTCGTGCTGGTTACCTCTGGGAGAGGTCGCTTGGGGGGTTGTGAGTAATCACTTCTTAAATTGGTGACCTGCGCTGCTGGCTGAAGATTTTGGTTCTTACTTTTTTGTCGTAGAAATTCTTCCTGCATCCGCAATAGTTCTTCTTCACCTTCACCAGGTTTCGGTCTACGGTTTAACGATTCCATTTTGAATTAATATCAAAGAAAAGATACCAACAAATAATATTTTGGTCGCAACAACGCTTTTTAGGTTATGTTATTCATTAGATGTCAGCTGTCAGAGCTAAGATGTCAAATTGACTTTAATATTTTTTTGGTCAAAATTTTTATGCACAGAATACTTATGGATTTTTAGGAGGGCTGAACCTGAACCATAATTATTCTAAGGTTTTCATTATTTCTGTCTGTCATTCACGCCGGTTGGTTTGTTTGTTTTCATTTCATTGTGTAAATCATAAAAAGCTGAATAAATGTTATATAGGTTAAACATGTAGGTAAATACCATTACTGATAAGAAAGCCGGCCGTTCTTATCAAGCCGGTACTACGGCAACTCCTCACTGGCGGTTATTATTATCAGACTGACCGCATAAACGCGTATAAAACGAACACCAAACAAATACCCTACAGTTCCATTACTGATTCTGCGGAGGTTAGTCAAATTTGCCCACCATGTCGATAACGCTGTGGGTCCTGCTGGGCCTGCAAGCCTTTGCCGTGCAGGGCATGCTGCACCGTTACCCGAAACTTGATCTAGGCGAGCGGGAGGCGGGCGACGCGGGAGAACCCCTGTTCCTGACTCCCTACGTGGAGGGCGGCAACATCACGGAGGGGCGGCGCCGCGCGCGTGTCTCCTTCACCGACGCGCTGCGGATCAAGAGCTATGCCGGCTTCTTCACCGTCGACAAGACGTACGACTCCAACCAGTTCTTCTGGTACTTCCCTGCGATGGTCCCGGACAATAAGAACGCGCCCGTAGTGCTGTGGCTGCAGGGCGGGCCCGGCGCCACCTCGCTCTACGGACTCTTCACAGAGAACGGACCCCTTAGAGTCCGCAACAACAAGTTTGAACGCAGGAAGTACAACTGGGCACTCAGCCACCACCTTATCTACATTGACAACCCTGTCGGCACCGGATTCAGCTTCACCAAGGACCCTAAGGGATACTGCACCAACGAGGTACAGGTCGGTGAGCAGCTCCACTCCACCATGACGCAGTTCTTCCAGCTGTTCCCGGAGCTGCAAGGTAACAAGTTCTATGTGACTGGGGAGTCCTACGGAGGGAAGTATGTGCCGGCCCTGGCATACACCATCCACAAGAAGAATCCTACAGCTAAAGTAAAGATTAATCTGAAAGGAGTTGCTATTGGGAATGGGCTTAGTGATCCTGAGCACCAGCTGGTCTACGGCAAGTATCTCTACCAACTGGGACTTATAGACTGGAATGGAGCCAAACAGTTCCAAGATTATGAAGCTGAGACTGTAAAGTTTATTCAGAACAAGCAGTTTGACAAGGCATTTGCCAACTTTGATATGCTGCTGAATGGGGACAGGACAACTGAAAAAAGTTTATTCAGCAATTTGACCGGTTTCGACTTTTACTTCAACTACTTGCACACCAAGGACTACACTCAGTATGAAGACTTTGGCCCGATGCTGCAAAAGGCGGCTGTGAGGAAGGATATCCACGTCGGTGACCTGCCGTTCCACAATGGATCTTTAGTTGAACTGCATCTGATCAATGATGTCATGGACTCAGTGGCTCCATGGATTAAAGAACTACTAGACCATTACCCAGTAGTGATCTACAATGGACAGCTGGACATCATCGTAGCCTACCCTCTAACAGTAAACTACTTGAGGCAGCTCAATTTCACAGGCTCTGAGCAGTATAAAACAGCTAAAAGATACATCTGGAAAGTGGATGGGGAAGTGGCCGGGTATGTGAAGGAAGCTGGGAAGTTGGTGGAGATTATGGTGAGGAATGCAGGCCACATGGTGCCTGGAGACCAGCCCAAGTGGGCCCTCGATCTGATTACAAGGTTCACTCATGAAAAAACCTTTGATGACACTCATAGTCACTATATTGTATAAGTTGTTATTAGTGGCTACTCAAGTTTCAATTCCCACTTAGTAGGCTGTTTATGTTTAGTTCGAAGAATAGAGTTGATTTAAGATAAGCAATCTCTACAATATATTGTAACTTTAAACCCTGTGCTGTGTATAAAACCAAATAGGTAATTAGTGTGGCTTCATGTTGAATTTTAAGTGAAATAAAGTTTTTATCTATGTTTTTATAATAATATTCTTGTGTTTGATTTGAACATACCATATAGTTATCATAATATACTATGAAGCAGTATCAGAATTTCCTAAAGTAGAAAATAGCAAGTCACTATCACTTGACCTATTGCAATTTAAAATAATGTTATCAAGTTTTTACCTATTTAGGTTCTATGAAGTAAAAAACAGAAATACAATATCAAATGTCAGTTTTATTCAACTTTATCCTAGAATTAATGTATTTGGACATGAGATGGACTTATCATGTGTGTACAAACAAAGCTTAAACTTAGTTGATTTTATCAATCTTTATCAAACTGGTCGTGTGAACAAAAACACAATCATACATGCAAGTTGAAACCTTGCTTTTTATAAACTACCACAAAAGTTAAGTAATGAGGGAATGGTATTATTAAATCTATCGTCCTTCAATGTATGTTGACAGCTCTATTTCTTCAGGTAGCTCAGTGATGTTGACGTCAAAGCGATCTTGAACTTCATTCAGGATCTTCGCATCTCCTTCATCTGATACCATTGTGATAGCTAGACCTTTGGTACCAAACCTTCCTGCTCTGGCCACTCTGTGGAGGTAGGTGTCGGAATCCTCAGGCATGTCGTAGTTGAAGACAATGTTGACTCGTTCAATATCCATTCCTCTTCCAAAGAGATTGGTGGCAACAAGGATACGCTTCTGGAAGTCCTTGAACTGCTGGTATCTTGACAGACGTTCGTCCTGGGTCATGCTCCGGTGGATGCCGATGGCCGGGAAGTTCTGGTCGGTTAACAATTGAGCTAATGCTATACAGCGCTGTACAGACTTCACAAAGATCACAACCTGGTTGAACTCCAGCACATCTAGCAACTCAAACAGCTTTTTGTTCTTCTCATTCTCCTTTAGCTTGACGTAGTGTTGCTGGAGGCCGTGCAGGGTCAGCTTGGCTTCATCGTCGACATACACCTCCATAGGGTCTTGCATGAACTTTTTACACACAGGCCGGATCTCCTTGCTCAGTGTAGCGGAGAACATCATCACCTGCTTGCTGTGGGGGGTGTTCCGGAAGATCTCCTGCACGTCGCGGCGCATGTCGAGGGACTCCAGCATCTTGTCGCACTCGTCGAGGATGTAGTGCTTCAGATGTTTCAGATTCAGCTTTTTGCTGTTGACTAGCGCGAGGATCCTGCCGGGGGTGCCCACCACGATGTGCGGGCAGGCCGTCTTGAGGACCTCCTCGTCCTTCTGGATCGGCATTCCTCCGAAGAACACCGACACTCGGACGCCGGCCATGTACTTGGAGAAGCGCTCGTACTCCTTGCTGATCTGGAAGGCAAGCTCGCGCGTGTGGCACATCACCAGCACGTACACGTGGTTCTCCGAGGGCTCGATCTGCTGCAGGGTGGCCAGCACGAACACCGCCGTCTTGCCCATACCGGACTTCGCCTGGCAGAGAATGTCCATGCCAAGTACGGCCTGCGGTATGCACTCATGCTGCACTTCAGAAGGATGCTCGAAACCGCAGTCGACGATGGCACGTAGGATTTCAGGTTTCAGCAGGAAATCCCTGAAACCGGAGCTGTGGATGGATACGTAGGATCCTTTAACCTCTTTCTTTGGCGCCGCTTCTGTTGCCCCTTCGGTGGTCTGCTGTTCCGCCTGTTCTTCGTCCTCGTAGTCTAAAAGATCGTCGTTGTCAGCCATGTTTTTAGTTTTGTAAGCTAATTATAGCTCTATCAAATAAACTGAGCTTGAATAAGCACGTGAAATGTATTTTGAAAATAAATTTCACAAAACAATGGCGGTTTCGGCGTCAATGGCGGCGTGAGTCACAGTGTTGCTATGTATAAAAATAATTACTACCATTTGTGAAGCTTGGTAGTTTATATTTTTTTACAGTTGCAAGACTGAAGTGTTGCCATATTGAACCTTATGACTCCATGCTCAGAATAATAAGTGCTTTCTGATTTGACTAGCACTGATGGTGAAGAAGACACTGAGTTTTGACGGCACCGTAGCTAAGGCGGTAGTGAAGCTGCTTCTGAAGCTGAGGGCCGCGGGTTCGAATCCCGCCCAGGGCAAACATTTGTGTGACACCCATAACACAGGTTCTACCTAGCTTGGGGTCGGATGGCCGTGTGTGAGATGTCCCCACATATTTATTTATTTATTTATAGTCGTATCGTATCTCGTATCGTATACAGGGTGTCCAAAAGTCAACGTCATCCCTTAAAGGGCTGATAGGTCAGCTCATGAGAGGCCAGAATATCACAATATGACCTTAGTAAAAACTCGATAATTTTCGGACAAGGACACCCTGTATACTTTGTTGGTTGGGGTTGTAAATGATTATTGTACAAATTAAAGATGGTATTTTTTCTTACATTCAATGTAGATTGCTCTGTTTCCAACACTTTATCTTGTTTTTGAATAGGAAAGGTAGAGAAATAAAACCATTAAGTATAAAAAAACAGTGCGACAACCTGAAACTTTATTATTTACCATTGAAAACATAATTTTATTAACTTTAGTACAAGTCAAATTAAACCTAGTCATCAAGTAAAGTTTCTTTTGAAAATACTAGGTAGATGAGATTGAAAAAAATACTAAAGAGGTTCGGTTGTTGTGGCGACAGCGGTCATCTTTTTTCACAAAAGGTTCAACCACAGGCTCCGTGTGCACCGTAACTATGAGGAAAACTTCAAAAAAATAAGTTCTGTAGCGGGAATCCCCTAGCAAAAAGTTGGCAGATCCTAAACATGCTAAATAATTTTGTGTTTTATTATTTAGTTTTAAAAATACCAGATAGGTTCGGTAAGATAATATAATGTACCTTTGATTTATCTAATATTTAATCTATACCTACAAGTTCAAAGAGTAATATAAAATCTAGTACACTACTTTCAATCTCTTTATTCTGGTAAATTTGAATCATATGGCAACACAGAGTAGGGTGTGCATATTTTTGATACTTTTCTAGGGTCGGTTCATCCAAATACCAGCTAAATGCATAATTTCACTATTGATTATTATCATTTCACTATTTCATAGGTACCTATAGTACATACGACACAAATGAATGTTTAGATACACCTTATAAATCTAATATTCTCTACAAAATTGCTTCTATACGTAAATAATATTCATAATACCACATTTCAAACATATGAAGTCCCTTGTGCCGAAACCCCTACCGTGTGAAATGAAGTAATTTAACATTTCTCACTATACGGTTTGAGCGGCTTGAAGTCCGCATTGCCGCTCAAGTACGCATCCACGAAATTCTGCACGGAATCCGTCGTAATTTCATCCCCATACTTCATCGTGACCATCCTCTGTTTGGTGAAGTCTATGGCTGTCAGAAGTGGGACAGCATCGTCAAGACCAATATGTTCTCTGAGCATGTCTGCGCTGTCTGTGCCATCAATACCGATATAAAACATGACATGTTTGAAGGGTTTGCTCTTCTTGTGCCGCGGGTTGGAGCGTGACGTCGGGTAGTCGAAGTCTATGGACTCGTCATCGGATGAGTTCTGATAGGGACAGAAGCCGGGGAACTGGATGCTGCACTCCTCGTAGTAAGAGCTGGCTGAGGAGGTTAGAACTGACTCGGCGAATTCGATTTCGGAGTCTTCGTCGTCTGAAACAAATATTGAAGAATTTAAGTAGTTTCAATAACGTTTTATGTCAATTAACTCATTTATCTATAATTTATGATAACTGGCCAAAGGTCTCCCTATGTACAGTGGGCTGCAAAGAATTTTGACCCCCTTTCAGTAGCAATTTCACTCTAAGAGTAGGTTTCTGTGCAGGCAAATGTACCTCACCCACAAATATTTCATTTAAAATTCATTCCATGAAAGAATCTGCAAAATATGTAAAATTCTCACCTATAAATATAACGACGGCGGGATGGCGCGCCATTTTAAGAAGCGCTTGCTCGGTGAGCACGGACACCGGCCGGTTGGCCCACGGAAAGTTCTGGAACGAAACTCAAATTGCATTAAAATTCATAGAGAGCCTGCAGTCTTATAAACTATGCTGAGTATTGCTGAGGTTTCTTTCTTGGCAGCTTGCGGGAAATGGATTAGTGCGGGGAAACAGATAGGAATTTAAGAGGATTACCAATACAAAAGTGTCTGCAGTATTGTTAGTGTTTTACCACTTATTTAATCAGGCATTTTAAAGGAACCTTTTAAATCTACACTAGAGTTAAGTATCAAATCAAGACTACATAGTTAGATAAATGATGATTGAAGTTCAAATTAGGTAGAAATGCATTACCTACTTAGAAAACAACAAATTAATTCAAAACTCACCAGCCCCAAAGGGTCAATAGCCAAATGATTCCTCCCATTAGCCGTCAGCACTTTCCCAGCCGCATCCGTGATGACGAGTGCCGGGATGCCCGCCACGCCCAGAGCTGCCGGCATCAGCGCCAGGCGAGCCTCGCTGGCTGACCACGGCACGCAGAGTGCGCCGACGGAGGACACTGACTGGACTGTGCGCTGGTAGGATTGCTCGCTCCTGTAGTAGAGAGATAAAGAGAGTTGGAATCAGAATTTATTTATTTAAAAAGATTTTAAATAAAACACCAATTACAGTGGTCTCCAAACTACCTATGCTAAAATGCCTGTGTAGTTTTGACCTACGGAGGATATATTATAAAAAGAGTGTTTTTAGGTTGTGTGGGATGGAAAAATATGAGAAGTTTGTTGGTTTTGACGTTTTTAGTGGGCTAAGACCAGTACCCGTATCATGAAAATTCGAGCTAACGAATAGAATCGAATGCGAGTGCGACTACTGTCAACTTGACAGCACTTTCGAACACTTTTTACCTTTCGAATGAGTTTCGAAAAGAATGACCACAGAGTACATAATATTATTCTGACAATAACCTATGGAATGATAGCTGTCAAACTTTCGCAAATCTATACACCGCCATTTTGTTGTTGACAGGTTGGACTGTACCCGTATTTAGCATGGTGGGACACTCACTAACCTTAACGGTCCAAAATGTAACCAAACCGAGGTATTTTTAACCTAACCGAATGGTGTGAAATTAGGCCTAAGACCGGTAACCAGGCAACGGGTTGTTGACTTTTGACACATTTGTCAAGAATTCAAGATGGAAAAATGAACAGAGCCTTTGATAAACAATATACGAACTAGATGTTGTGTGACATAAAAAATTAAGCGAAATACTGTCTGGGTTTTATATAATGTCAAACCGAGGTGAAAGTTTAAATTTAATGTCCTAACCTAACTTGGTACCGCAATATAGAAACACAAATTGATGGCCCTACCTGGAAATCGAACCCGGGATCCCTGGGTGATGAAGCTGAGCTTCTACCACTAGACCACAGAGGTAGATTCAAGAAGTTAAACCTAATGACTTAATGAGAACTATTGAATTAAGTGAAAAATCTTCTAACAAAATATTTTAAAATAAGACCTTTCTTAGAAATTGATATGTTATTTCCCGAGAAGTTTCTTTTGCACCGACACTCCATCTTGTTCGTTGTATTGTTTTTCAAAGGGCATGGCGTAATAATATTATTTTCAATGACGGATGTCAAAAAACAACCTCGGTAGAAATAGTAACCATGGCAACCTCAAAACCAAAAAGTTTGGTTGTTTGAGGTTGTTTGAAATCACAGAGACATAGACAACAAATTTCAATGAATATGACAGAATATTGAGTGAAGTGTGAGGGAAATGAGTGAATGATACACATAATGCTGGATTTATGAATGGTCTGTTAGATTTTCGTCGTGGGACTCATCCAGTTAACAAGTGTAATAATCCTTAAACGCGTCGTCAGCAAATCCGTTATTGAGACTGTAACTAACAGAATCATGAGAAACCAGGTCTTAACCAAGTCTTAGCGGAACCCCACAGCAGCAATTAAGTTTATCACGCGATCAAGGGAGTTAACCCCATGATTTAGCATGGTGGGACACTCACTAACCTTAACGGTCCAACATTTAACCAAACCGAGGTATTTTTAACATAACCGAATGGTGTGAAATTAGGCCTAAGTACGGCACCATCACCAAACACATAAAAATATGGAAAAAGGATAAACGTCGAACGCGATGCAAAGGAAAGCTTAATAATTTAATGATTTCTCGAAAAAATACTGTAAATATTGCGTTAAAAATACAGTTATTTAACGTCATTGGTCCAAGTCCAAGTCGAGGACTTTTTATGTGTAACGATAAAATGGACGGATATCGTTTTTACGATTCAACTTGGCTCGTAATCCGGAAAGGTTGCGGGCTAAGGCAACACAATCCCGGGATATCCCGCCTGCGCCCCGGATAATTGCAGTTAGAACTTCTTTGCGTACGTACACCGTACCTATATCAAGTAATTTCCTTTGTATGTATGTGTGTGGGTTGTTTTCGGTTCAGAGTTTCCTGTGCAAATTGGCAAGTTTTGCTTTTGGTAATATTTGGCATTTGGTTGTTATTAGAGTTCAGGTTAACTTTGTGAATGTAAGTTTAAGTTTCTGTAACAGTTGCAATCATATCCAGAAGGTATTTGAAGACCGAATGGTGTAGTGGTTAGTGATCCTAGCTGCTACGCTGAGAAGGTCCCTGGTTCGACAGATTTTGCTGTAAGTAGTCATTGTCATTGGTACGTGTTAATATGCATATCATATAATATGTAGGTATCTATCTGTGTAATTGTGTAACTAGATATATCAGCGACTTCGATAAATAGCAAGTGAATAAAAAACGAACTCTTACATAAAACGTTACTTTGGTTAATGTTTCGCACTCCATACATAAATGTTTACCTCAGATATTTATATTAAACCTAAACAAATATTTCAGCAGCCTCTTTAGATATTGATCAGTGGCCAAGTTTGTTTGAATAAAACATCAAGATAGGAAAGATCCGAGACGCAAGACAAACGATGTTGATGCCGAGATTTATAGTTTCCAAGGGGCTACTTTCTGCACGGAGTTTCCAAACTACATTACCCAATATACCTACCTACCTATTTTCATCATACTGTGTGTTTTTTTTAGAATATTAGAAACCAAAACATTAAATCTTGACGTTAGTACTGTTGGGTTACCACCACCGAACATTAACAATAATTAACAATCCCAGGGTAGCTCGCTTGTCAAATCTGACGTAACTAGTATGGTTTTTTTGACAAGCGAGCGATGAGTGTCGGTGGAGGGACCAGTAATAGGTACGGTGGCCTGCGCCTAAAAGTATACAGGCGGAGTTTTTAAAATAGCGATCGCAAGCTCACATGCTGCTCAAGCACATCCATATAAACACGACTGCTACACACATCACACACAACACGTCCCCGGATTTATAACAGATGTAGCTGGTCCCTTCATCATCAGGGATCGCTATTTTAAAAACTCCGCCTGTATACTTTTAGTCGCAGGCCACCGTACCTATACCTACATTATGGATACCCTAGTGATCATGGTCATTTGAAAACAATCGCAAACTAGGACTACTAGCTCTAGTTTTATTTTATTCAGAAAATACCTATTAAATAGGTAAGTACCTACTCTCCACTTTTTAAAAGTACCTAGGTACTTACCTACCTACAATGGTTCTACCTTTTTTGGCATAAGATTTTTTTGCCTAATCTCGTATTGCATAGTAACGTTTGGTCAAAGTCTCGTTACGCCGAAAATCGTATGGCATAAATCTCGTTTAGTAAAAAGTTATTTCGCATAACATTGTTTAGCCTAATAATGGTATGGCCAAATCTTGAATAGCCTAATAATGCTATGGCATAGGTTTATACATAGTAATAATATTCGTTGGGCTTTAACTTTGACGGAGCGTCTCCCTACATAGCGCAAACTGGTGCCTTGTATTGTTTCCGCTGTTTGGAAAACGCTCCGCTCCGCTTCGCTGCGCTCCGCTTTGGTTTTGATGAACATGTGCACCTAACACGCTCCTCCTCGCTTTGCTCGTCGTCGCACCTATTTTTAGGTTTGGATCTCATGGGGTTTGTAATAATTATATTGGTCGTTAACTTTTGATTTTTTGATCATACAATATCGTGATTTTCGGGATGTAGAAGACAAATACCACAATTTGTACATTTACTACATACTTAATATATTATTTATTAAGATAACATTAGGAGAAACAAGATTATACATAGGTATAGACGAACATACATTTGAGCAAACGAAACTTAGGTGTTTCAAGATTGTGCCTAAAGAGTTTTAGACCATACGAGTTATGCGAAATGAGTTTTGGTCAATAAAGATTATGCCAGATGAGCGGAACCCACCTACAATATATGAAAAAAAGTAGTGATGATTGCGGATGCAAGGAAAAATTGCGTTCAAAAACTTACTCTACGCTCAATAGTTTATATTTTATGAGACATTCGGTCTCATTTCGGTTCTTTATTCTAAATTAGATATTTCTGAGCAGGTACCAAAACATAAAACCAAAATAATTTTACCCTGTTAAGTGGTTAGTAATTAGTATTAGATGCTTAATTAAATAATAATGTGATATGTAAAGAAAGTACCTACCTACTTATTGCTACATCCACGTGTGTACACTCATTGTATCGTAGCAGTGATGAGACTCGCAAACTTGCTGATTTTGCCTGTCTGCAAATAATTTCCGCAAGCTGACAAGCATCACGCTTAGCTGACTGCATAAAAGTTGATAAAAGAGTCAAAGGCTTTTTCACTCAGTGTATTACAGACATGCTCTGCACCCTCTAATCAGGGTTCAGTGAAGATCGTTATGATCGAACGCTCAATTTAAGAGGTTTTTTTGTAAGAAAATCCTTTTTGCCTCTTTAACGAGCAGCAAGCAAAGCTGTCGGCATGAATTATAGAACATAGATGAGTATTTACTGACTTACCTAGGTCCATTGCCTATTACATTGAAAAGTTACTTTTTAATAATTGATATTTTTGGCAAGCAGGATTGTAGCAGGTACCTAGGTTTACATATGTATATAAACAAATACATTTTGTCCATCTTACGTATCTAACGTCGTACACGATACCAAATTATCTCATAACTACGTAACTAACTATAAAACTGCCTTCCTCACTTAACATAAGCAATAAAATCGTGCAAATAGGATTTTACCATGTATTCATGACGTAAAGCAATGCGTGAAAGCAAAAACAAACATTCACCTACTTTGAAACGAAGCAATCCTTTCCAAATGTATTGTTCCGAATAAAGTGTCTAATAAAAACAGAGCGTGTAACGTTGAGTTTATTACGCTCTAGGGGGGAATGCATTTCGCCCGGATTATACTGATAACCGGGGCCCGGGTCTTTATGGCCTTATTTACCCCGACGTTCTCGCAAGTTAAGTCAGCGTTCCGCTTAGAATTGGAAGCTGAGACGAGAATGTTTTTAGGTTAGGGAAAATCAAATAGTTATTCGATAACGTAATAATCTGCACTTAGTGATTTTGGGTAGAAGTATCAGCAGTTTTTCTAAACGATTTATTCACTTGAATACATTATTAAATTTCTGAACACATAAAAAACTAGTTAAGTCTATGAATAAATACATTAATAATCTCATATGAAGAGCGATTGTGCAAGGTAACAGAGCAATTTTAAGGTAGGTCCAAACGTTATTGTGGAATCTTTACCGATATAAGAAATAAGTACTTATTTAACAAAAAATATTATCAATATCGTGCAAACGCCTTTCAAAGTGTTAGATAAATCATATCCAAGGACAGTGATGTTAGCCTCGTGCCATTTTTATATGAATCCTAAACCCTTAGTCACCGTAAGTGGTCCGAATTCGATCCGTCGGCGTCGTCCTGCCACCCCCACTCGCCACGTTTGCTACTGATATATAGGTAAGTGTAGATTATACCCCGTTTATTACCCGATTAGTAGGGGAGGGAGGTTTGTGATAGTTTGTGTTTGTGATAAATTTACAGTTCCGAATGAATTAACTCGTCAATGCTTGCTGGTCCAAATACAGCTATAAAGTCATGATATCATGGTTTGATAATAATGAGAAGTACACTAGGTATTTGAATTTAGTCACAATGAGATTCCGTCACATTGTGAACATTTTAACTATTTATGTACGAATTTGAAAACAACACACCTCCATTAAACTAAACACAAAACACAGGATGGATAAACATAGGTAAACACTCGACAGACCCGAGGGGAGGCCGGGGCAACCACCGCGAACAGACGCGGCCCGCAGACAGAGTGGGGTGTATGTCGCGATTATGAGTGACGTCATCGCCCTATCTCACCCGGGCCGGGCGTTGCGGAAACATTCTGAGATATCTGTGCGTGACCTGACTGCGTTGTCTATCTTTTTGGGCTCAGATTATAAAGACTTCATTGAAAATAACTAAGTAACTAGATGTATGGTGGTTTAAAAATACAAAAAAATGCTGATTCTAGCCCCTAGGTACTTATATCACCAGCAAAGCCAAGTCGTCAAAAGCATACAAGATAAGTCGGAGGTGTTCAGTTGAGTCCAACAGACACAAATCTCAAAAACCTAAATAGTAGCTATAGGTATGTGTTTTGGTAGGTACATAAGAAGGATAGCACACTAGTTTGTAGGTAAGTACTTTATATAACAGATACCTATAATGAGTTTCCATGTCTAGCCGGTCGTTGTTACGATCCGCAACAAAGGCTAGACGAAATAAATTGAGAACTTTCCAGAAACCAATAAGATAATCTCACTGCTGTACAATTTATTGCTTCAAAAGAAAACAATGTATCCAAGGGAGAGATTTAAGGGTATAAAAGATGTCCTAATAACTTTATCTTTCACTGAATGCTGCTCTCTAAGGACAGTGACTTATTTTACAGTTGAAAATAATATTTCCCGTTTTCTTTCCACTTGGTTGGGCTGAATAATATAATTTTATCATGAAAACGAATGTCCGTAATAAAAATGAGGGGCTTTTTCAAGATGCCATCTTAACATTTTCCGCCACACGGTAAAATGACGAAAGAATTTTTCATTAAAACTTTATTTCCCCTTACTAAGTAAAATTACCTAGTTTCTTTTAACCTCTTTTTATATTTTAAATTTTTAAGTAGGCGTTGAGTTGAGGTTTGAAGTTAGGTGGGTACGGCTTAATTTTTGAGTCTCTTGGGGTTGATTCTGTAGAAGCAAGCCAATGCTACAAATTAATTTCCCTATTTTTAAGTGGTTACAATTCGACTTTAGAAGTCCCAGTGTCTCAAGTTGCGATGCATGTCACCATTGTTATACAACCTCAAACAATTTCCCTTCTCATTCTCAAGTGTTCCCCCAAGCAAAGCTATTAAAAATAATTACAAACCCACCCTCACATCATTGCATAGCACAATATCTTAGAACAAGGAAGGGTGGAATAGTAATCTGCAACGTATGGGGTGCTCACTGTAATTTATCGAACGCACCTTTGGTGTTAGTCGGTGTTACCAACAATAACAAAACAATGGATTTGCCGATTTTAACGCAAAAACCCCGAGATGAGGATATTATTTGAGTAGGTAGATCTATGTTGCGTAGGTTTATGGCTCGATTTATTATTAATATAACAAAGTTTAATAAAATCATTATTTCAAGCTAAGCTACTCAATGAAATTCAAAGGTCTAAATTTATTATGTTTCGCTCTTTTGATTTGAAATTCAAATGCTCAAGGCTTTCATCAGACACACAAAAGGCTGTGATATTGTTTAAACATATAATTCAAATATGAAACATAGAATTTGTTAATTTAAATGTTGAATACAGTATTCAATGAATACTGAATGTATATCGTACCTACTAGTAAACTGTATAGTAGGTATAGCAATGAATTAAGTACTTACTTACTTATTAATTCCTACTAGAAGGTGAAAAGGGTTATTAATGAACCGAACGGGGCTTAGGAACTTAGGAGAGCGATGGAATCCATTGACTTTTAGTATTGACATAAATATATTTTGCTTTTTAGGCCGTGTCCGCACCGCGAATATTTTTCCGCGCGGAATTAATTCCCGAGAATTATATATTCCGCGATCAAAGTTCGCCTGTTGATTTTTTTTGCGATTTTGTGTCCGCAATTGCGGACACTCCTATAGTATTCGATGTGTTACAGAATTGCGAATTAATTCCGCGCGGAAAAATATTTGCGGTGCGAACACGGCCTTAGACATTACGAATTACAAGTCCTTGGACCATAGAAACCACACCTCTCAGAACGTCACACTACTGGGTCAGTTTTGTCTGCCCCGCAATAACAACTGTAATAACAACATTATGCTGCTAGCTACCCCACTACATATTCCTATTTACTTGGCTATTCGTATTTGCCAAAGTAATTGCCGTATTTGCCTATAAATTGCCTATTTGGCAAATATAGCCAATTAGGGTTTGGAAAATACGCAAATACGAGTAGCCAATAAGTGAGGTTAGCATTTACCAACGTACCTGTCACTGGACACGAGTATGAGCTGCGTGGCGGCGTACTTGGCCCGGCGCTTCCTCACGGCAGACAGCGTGGCGCACAGGCCCGGCGCGAACGAGCGGCAGGGCGGGCACTGTGGGGGTGTGGAGATGTTAGTTGGGTGTGGTGGTTCATGTAGGATATTTGTGAGGATTTGTCTACTGCTTAGTTCATATATCTACGCTAGGCATATGGTGGGTACCTATACAATTATTCATATATATGATGGTTGATAGGGCATGAGGGCATGATGGACAACTGCTGCTAAATTCAAATTCATTTCATTTACCTACTCACACTAAAAACAATCAAAAATACACAATCAGCAATCTTGTGAATCCTCAAAGTCACACCACGAAAAATCAGTGCTCACTTAATGCAAAGAGCTCACTAAATGTCCATTTGATGATGGCCAGTGAAAGCTATTCGCAAATAAAGTGGCTTTTATTTGGTCCAGTTTATCCATGGTTTAGCTGCACGCAGACTGAAGTGAACGAATGAATGACTGCGGTTAATCCCCGCTTCCGAACGGGTGATTTATGTTGTGGATACGCAATTTTCCTGTTACACTTACTCCGTATTTGTTCATTAGATTGATGATCACCGATCACGATTACACGTAAGGGGGTGGTCTCAAAGAGGCCGTTAGTTAAAGAGTAACCACTGCCTGCAGAGAAGCAATATAGTAGGGATAAGATTAGGTGCTTTCAGAAGTCCACTGTGAGTTGGTGAATATGAAAATATTTTGTAAGACATTTTTTTACAAGAATTTAGAATAATCTTATACTAGAAGATAAGACAACCCTGGGGTTAAAGCGCCTCCTCGAGACACGTACTGTACTTACTACTTACGTACCTCTAGGTATCAACTGTTTACCTTTTTACGTCCAGCACACCCAGGGCAGTAAGCGATTGACGACTAATCTGACTGGCTAATCCTTTCACCACTACTTTCTTTATGATCGAAGACTACTTTACATAACCGCTTATCACTTCCACTCCAAGAACATGACAATAATATGTAAGTAAATACTCACCCAATGAGCAGCAAAATAGTACAGCCTGACCCCGTCCTGCGGCAGGTCGTCGTAGGTGGCGCTGGCGTCGCCCGCGCTGGCCTGCAGCGTCACCCCGCGGAGCACCTCGCGCAGTGGAGGCGCCGGCCACGGGAACCTGGGGGTGTGTAGATTTTGGAGGTTAGGGAATAAGGGCCTAGGCAGCCTGGCGCAGCCAGGGTTGCGGCAGGCAGTAAAACATAGAGGGCCTTACCACAAAAACTTAGACAGTATTTAAGAGATGTTTAACGTTGTCAAACGCCTACAAAATCTATCAAATTTCGTTTTAAACACTTGTTAAACAGTGCTTAAAGTTTTTTGTGGTAATACAGATAACATTGTATGGGAGCCCGCGCACTAGGCAGCCACGAATTAAGGTGTATTTTTGCGCTGGTGGAGGGGCGCTTTTATGGTTGGGGAGACGGTCCTTATGGTCGCTATTGGTCAATGACGCGCCGACATCTGTACATCGCCGTTGTACTTCTTTCAAGATAAGATGTTTGCGTGTGTTGAAAGTTGAAGGAAGACATATTTATTTACCTTTCCCCGGTGGCATCACTGAGCAGGGCGTCCCTCACAGGCCGCCCCCGCACGATCAGCGTGGGCACCCCCACCGCGATGCTGTACTTCTGCGTCAGCCGCCTCTGTGGAAGAAGAACGATCTGTTTATACTCGCTTTCATTCATGGAACATTGCATGTGGAGAAGGACTTTCTGCTATGTAGTGAGTTGATGTAGACTACATTGTAGAGGGTCTAGAGAGAAGACAAGAGAGAAGACAAGCTTTTTTAGGCGTAGGAAAGAGAGAGAGACACTGTGAAAGAGGTAAAGGTTCTAGTCTAGAGTGAGGATTAGTGAAACAAAGAGTGGTCAAGTGGTCACTTACTGTCCGTTGGATCGATATAAATGATTTAGGCTAACTGAATAATTCACCACATGCACTGTCTGAAACTGTAAATGAACTTGTGTTGAAGACCTGCCGATGAAATGAACAAGACACTGTCGTGTTTGTGCTCTACAACAACAAATCCACGGAACATTAGCCGGTACAGATCGACTGACGTGTGGCAGCGGTCTATAGTTGTGAGGGCGCCACTGCAGCATTGACTATCCATAAATTAAATAAAAAATAAAATAAAGTGCGTTTCAGTAAAAAAAACATCTGAATCAAACCAAAATTATACTTAACTAATTACTAGTTACGGGTTTTGGCAGAACCTAAAGGTTGCCTAAAGGTTGATAAGGTTATGGCAGCAAATTTGTAGCCTTATCGTGTGTAACTTTTCAAAGGTACATTGTAAAGGTAAAGGTATATTGTAATTGATTAGTTCCAATTCCCGCCACCAGTCTGCCCGCTGGCGTGTTCTGTCCACTACCATCGTACCAAAACTAACTGAGTTTTGGACAAACCGAAAGGTTATTTGTAAGAGATGTGTTAAGATGGAAGTGTTGGGTAAGTAACTGATAAGGCCTTATGGTAGCAAATGTGCATTGTTTGTAGTCTTTTCGTTGGTGTTGGTAAACAAGTATGTAACTTTTCTGTAGGTATAATTATATTGTAGTTGATTAGTTCCAATTCCCGCCACCAGTCTGCCCGCTGGCGTGCTCTGTCGAGGAGGGTAGACAGCGAGGCGTGTTTCCGAAGACTGTTATGTTTATTTTTAGCCGACAGTTAATGAATGGACGATCAGCATGCACGGGGATGGGTAATGGTAATTACTGTTCGTAATTAGTTTTAGAGGATTTAGGAGGATAACTTGAGGTTTATTCGGGCCTGTGATAGTTGATCTGAGTTTTCTCTAGAGAGTTTAAATACGAATCAAAATTAGGATTGTAGTTGTTAATTTATATGAGCTGTATATGTATAGCACACGTGATCATGCAACATTTATTGTACATACCTACTATATATGTATAAGTAAACCTAACATTTTTATACATAGATCGCAGTAAGTACCTACTTAGTTAGTCAGTTTTTCCTCACTAAAACGGCCGAAGCTATATTAATAGGTACCTAAGTACTTTATTTAAACAAACTTTTGAAACAGTTCGAAACTCACAGACTTCGCTAAATATAACCTAAACGAAGAAAGTTGGCCAAGTTATTTAAACAGCGACACGCCTTTCATTAACGTTTTACAGTTCGATAACAAAAATGCTGTACAGTCATAAAGATGCAGTGTAAAAGCTAATTTCTTAAGTTGTGGGGTTGTGGAGTATCGGCAGTGGGGGTTTTTACCCCCTAGGGAGGGTCTAGAGATACAGTGCCGGCTGTCTTCAACTTCATATTGTGTTGTCACGCTATTGTTATAATTTGTTAGGATTTTAAGCGGTTTCGCTAGGGAACTCTGAGGTTTTAACAACAAAGACGGTAAGAGGAACCATTTTAAATATTCCTAGCTAAGATGGCTGGCTTTATTTGTCCAGACATGGTCCAGCCAGACATACTGGCTGTCGGACGGATGTTGTTTTTTTTTAAAAATAAGTAATAAAATACCTGCAGTCCCTTCAGCAGGTACCTCCTCTACTTACCTATTTCGACTAGGTACTCGTCTGTGGGGTTACCACGACCGAACATAACTTGGATTAGTCTGACAGATGTTTCACGGGTGTCGGTGGTGGTACGGTAGGTAGCTTTTGAATTTTTATCCACCTTTTTTCAGTCAATACTTTGTCAATAGAGTTCACTCTGTTCCTGCTGTAATTGAAACATTCTGGCAACTCATTCCATTATCCGGAAACAATAAATTAAAATAACGTATTGTAGTCGCTTCCGGTCAGCATAGGGCTGCCAGCGACGAAAGTAATTTACCCCATTTGGGGTGGCCAGCCGAGCGTGGCTAATAAAGATTGACGGCGATTGCGTCGGAAGCCGATCCGTGGCGCTAGTGTCTACGTGTAAATGTTAAAGTGGACATGGATTTTCACTTGTAGACAAGGGTCGTCGGCGTATGTTTCACTACCTACATAAATATACATTTAGTACGTATCAATATTTCACTGTCATTATGACCACTTTAAAATACCTACTAATCTGCCTCTATAGTTCTAAATTGAAGATTGACTAACATGAGATAAAAACCTACATAAGTACTTACGAATGGTCGAAGGTACTTACCTACTTACTTTCTAATTTAGATACAATTAAAACCTCAATATTTAGATTGTTAATTTTGATCTTCACCAGCTAACTTTAAATTACAGGTATTGTTTGCTATCAATGTTAATTGTTTTGGCACCACCGTGACGCAAAGTAACAATTTGACTATCCAATTGAAACAAGCGTTACCCTCGGTTGGATAATCCTTGTCGTAGCGACGGAACCCTCCAGCCTAGCGCAGTCAACCGCGACGAGTTGTTAGGGTTCGCCGGTTGTCTTAATCTTGGGTAGTCCATAGTGACTTCATTAAATAGTTTGTATGTTTGTTGGTTTGGTATAAGTAGGTAGGTATAGATAGTAAAGTAAAGTACAAATGGATCAATCTGAAAAAAAATACTGAGGAGGTAAAAAATATTGAATAACATTACTTATAACAATGACGTCAAGTCATTGATGTAGGCGTAACTAACTATGTGGTTATACTTTTACTCAAATTGAAATAAAAAGACCCTTCCTTTAATAATTACGTTTGCCCTACTCATAGCTTCATTAGCGTACAAAAAAAGTCATACAATTTTAGCCCCATAAACACACCACGCCTTGTTTTTGGTGAAACATAAAATTTTATGTTGCCGTGTTGCGACATAAAACAGAATTGTGGTAGGGAGTTATTGTTTGGGACAAAATGCAACGCATTGCGGTTGCGGCAAAAACTACTCAGCAAAAAAATTACAGCGAGCAACATTTTAAAAATTCACGGCTCGAATAAAATGGCCTGTTTAGTGGAGTTGTGGAGAGCGGGGACTTCCACGATCATTTAATTAATTCAATTAATAATACAGATTAATTATTTCATTTGATTGCAGTGAAAATAAGAGAGCATAATGCAGCAATGTAGAGGTAAGTAGCTAAATAGTTGAAATCCGCAGTGGAGCTGTAGCAAATTGGAAAAGAAAACAAGTGGATCAAAAAGAGACTCTAGGACAGAAAGTTACCTACACTAATGAAGAAAAACCCGTGGAAAGGAATGAATTAAATTCTGAATTTTTGATTAAACATCGGAACATAACTGAAAAGTGAGTCAAACCAGACTAACCCTACCCGTGTTGCAAGTGTAAGAACGCATTGAAGGAAGTGAATGGGCCCCGAGGCATTCACACGGAGGGCCCTGGAGCACCCTCGTGCAGACGACAACCCCGTCAGACCTTGCTGTGGTTCTACAAGCCATGTAGCTACAGGAGGGGGTCACTCTACAGGGTGTTGCATCACCCTATACTAAGGTATTGACTCAGTGGAATTGAATTTGGAAATTCGGGAAAAAAAAATCTTTTTCCATCGTAAAGTGTCACGTGACAAAAAAGTTACGAAGGAAAAGATTTTTTTTTCGTTGTAGAACAAAAGTTGTTCAGAATGACCCCCTGATTCACTTTGGTAAGAACCCATTCGGCTTAGTATCTTACCCTTTTTGCAACACTATATGACGAGAAAAACTAAGCTTCAGAGCCCTGCTGCGCGAGCACGGCAGCTCTCGTTAGTTTTTCGTCAGTATAGAGTAACCCACCTCAGCTCAGCTGTACATAGGCCTATAGCTTAGGTCCTTAGGTGTTAGCTCAGGCTCCTGAGTGGAGAGCTGGCAATTACTAGCCCGCTACGACTGGTGTAGGTAATGTGATAGTGGCGTCTTGGCAACATTTGTAAGGCCTTTGAATGTGAATGGTTAAGGGTTTTTGGTGTACTTAAATTGTTTTACTCCTATGTAAACTATTATTAAAACACCACATTAATTCTTTTTAAATTTGATACGTAGGTGCTACAACGAAGTTCCTAATGTATTCCCAATACCCATGTAGGTATTGAGTACCAACAAAATGACGAAAGAAAAAATAATCTTTTTTTCGTAATGGGTACCTACCAACAGACATAAACGTCAATCAAATCAGTTCACTTTTAAGTAACTAGGTAGGTGTGTTATATTAGTATTGTAGAAACACAAGTTAATAATGAACTAACCACTTTTAGTTATAGCTACACCAATATTCCGCTTAGTATGCATGAAATCCTAACAAAACGAGCAGTTATTAAATTTCAAACGCATTCAAATCAAGCGGCATTAGTCAGTGTTGCCATTATTGATTTTCCCGACGTGGTGGGTAAAATAAATTGCGACCATTAAATCACAGGCGAACTCAGTTGAACTGTGATACAAACTTTTTGTAGGTATTCTGAAACTAATTGAATACAACTAAAATATAGGTAAGTACTTAAGTACAAGGTAAGTAACCTATACAAAATATAAAGTACCTTAGTATAGATTAATTTTTTTTTATTCTTTTTATAATTTTGAAATAAAAAACGTAGGTAGGTTTAAAGTTTACAAACTTACTGTAAATCTAACTAAGTACCTAATGCTTTGCTGAAAAAATGATATTTATTTGTAATCTCCTTTTCGCTTTGATGCCTAAAAAACGAGCGTATTTTTTGAATTTCCCATAGACACGCCGCGCTTCATGATCCCTATAGAAATTGAGACAAAACGCGGCTAAGCCTAAACCTGCGTGGCTGATCAAAAATGCATGCTCCAGCCATCAGCGCATTGAATGGCGAGCTGCGTCAGCCACGCTTCAATGGCTCCGTCAATGGAGTCTGCCTGTTTATTCCATTTTGTAAACTTTGGTAGCTATCCTACAGTGTAAAAACCAATGTTGCTGCTGTGAATCTCTTGAATACATGTGTCTATGTACAGGCTATCAACTCTATCAAGGGACATTTCTATAGGTTTATATGTAGTTAGGTATGTATAACTTAAGTTTAGATTGAAGGCCTTTATGTTTGCATTAGAATCCATCCATGAAGCTCTATTGAATCATCTATTCATCTATCATTCGTCAGTAGATTTTAATGCGAAAGTGTATTCGCTGCCGGTGGCCGTGTGAATATTACCTATGTACTTTATCAGCCGACTGCACCTTAATAAGATCATAGAAAGCAGGTACCCATAGCTGATTGGTAGTATAAGGTTATAAGCACTAAGCCAAACCAAGTCCACTGTTGCACAATCAAAGCTGAAGCATATCAAATGGATCTCCACGGGCATCGGAGTGGAATACTCCCGGGGTCGTATTCCGGTGACAATAGTCGTCGGAACAATGCCGTGTTTACAATACTGCGCGGATATTGCACTATGCACTTTGACGGGAACACTGCGGTGCTAGAGAGTGCATGATGGAATAGGCTCCTCGATCGCGACATGCATGTTTCGTCTTGTTGTAGTGAAAGTTTTTCAGCAGTTTTTTTGAGTTTTCACATTGTTTTTAGCCGGTTGATAGGATACATTGTAGTAAGTTTATATTTTCGACTAGCTTTTGTGCGCTTTAAGCCTTGTCTCTCTCTCTTTCCGGTATATAAAAACAGTAGGTATCGTATTTGCTATCACCGAAAATAATGAATTTCCAAAGCACGTACATAAAGTTCTTATCCAATATTTTTATAGCCACTCAAGTTCTTTAGCACTTCCGCCACCATCTCCAGTTTTTTCCTTATTGCGACGAGATCCAGCATGAATTTAGCGAAGTGAAAACTAAACCCATTTGAGGCAGGACTTTTTTTGCTTATAGTGCTGTCTGGTCAGAACTTAAGTACCTCTAACTATTTATTCACAGTTTTCTGAAACTTCATTTGTTTGCCCCTCTTTTTCATTGGCATCTACTGAAAGGCAAGACATTGGGCATTCTTGGTACCCACCTACCTATTTATTTTATAGTGAGCATCGTAACATCTAATAAGTACATTGTAAATCTATAAAATATTCCCGCGGGAAATATATTTCTCTCCACCTGTGTTCGGGTCAGATGTAACGTTATAATAAAATCGTTACACAGCAGGACATTTCCTCGCTTTTCTACCCTCGTCAAAGTTACATCAACAAAAGGTATCAGCGGCAAAAGGCACATTTGAACCCGGTTTGTTCACGGTGGATGTGTCCCTAAAGAGTTCAATATTTAAGCGATCCTGTGTATGTATAAATGGTGTCTTGTTTGTTTCGTGTATGTATTTAATGTAATTAACTGCGAATTTCTGGAGCTTTCTATTTCATTAACTTGCGCTTAGAAACAATAATGATTATCGGGTATGTAGGTACCTACTAATAACTCACACGCCGCAAGGTGTATGCTTTAATTCTACAGACTTTCGGTCGGACCTTCGTATTAGATAAAAATAAAACTAACATAGGTAGTAGTTATTAAATAAATGTTTTTCAAATGCGTAAATGAGCAGGAGCAAGATACACAGAGCGGCTAACAATTTTAAAATTTCCCCCATTCTATAGCCTAGACGCTCCTAGACGTAAATATTCAGGAATATTTTACTAAACATTGGATTGTTTCCTTTCAACTAACATTTAGTTCCTAATAGGCTTTTCAGGCCAGGCGACGACCGCAGCGCTGCCCGCACTCTGTACATATTTAATCGCTAGTCTCCGAGGCGGCTATTACTGCCGGCTGCTGCTTGAATTTATAATGCCCAATCAGTATTCTTTCCTTGGTATACGACCGATGAGGAGGGGTGAATAAAATCGACAGCTAATGTCGTTGAAGGCATTGATTTTGAATAACTTACGAATAATTAATTATAATTGGATATTGAGAGGAATTTGCCGGGCCTACAATATTGCTTAGCAGATAGGTGAAAGAAGTGAGAATGCGAATTTTACTTTGCAGTGTAAATTTCTGATTATGCAAAGGTAGATAGGTACCTTTGTTTTTGGGATTTCAAAACAATACGCACATCACATCCTGCTCCAACCAACCTACGCACAGCGCAACGGAGCAGAACAGTGCACAGAACGAAACAGAACAAAATTGAAACTACAGAGCTCTACAGCACTGAAAACCAAAAATATCCCGCCAAAGTGAACCTTGGGAAGAAAGTGTTAGGAACCATAGACAGTGGCGTCACTTGTCACTGTGTAAAGAGGCGGGAATAGCCTCCCTTCAGTAATGGCGGTAAAGCAGCCGGGGTTGCTACCTCAATGGCGTACATTACCCTAAATTACTTTCTCCCTCACTTTCCCCACCGAGTGAGGGTAGGGTTTTTTTTGCATGCAGAACTACTCGCTACTTGAAACAGGTGCTTGGTAATGATACTTTCATGTCCGGAGGGTACGATGAAGTCTGGACTTGTATGTAACTTATTAGCACTGCAAACAAAATTATAGTTTGTTACTTATATTTTTCTTTGGAAAAATATATAAGTAGGTATTTTCAGTGTACTGTATTAGCTTTGGGTTGTGTATAAATGGTAGATATATGTATATAATGAAATCATTTGTAGTCCAACCGCGTAGTGAATCTCTCTATATGCAAATGTACGAAATCTGATAAACGTGAATGGCTGGCTTTTGTCTGTTTATATTTCAGACGAAATGGTATTTTTTAACAATCCAATTTAATCTTATTGAGTGAGGATGTTTGAATAGAAAAGTTACATATTAAAAAAATATAATTTATATTGGGTGTCATTTAAACGATCGCCAATTAAATCCGTTTTGAATTTGCTAAATAATAGGTTTGAAGGCAAAATAGTAGATTTGCCAGCAAATTTTTGCCCCCAAACAATTTTAAATCAATTCAACAATTAATCACTTAAAATTGCCGGGATTTATGATCAAGTGGCAAGTTAACATTTATGTATATATTTTAATAGGTATGTCCACATAACTCGATGTTATGTTTAATATTTAAATGAAACAAAAAATTAAGTTTAAATCATCAATATTCTTAATTAAAAACAACATAAACAACCTTCTTCTAATTATAACTTAAACCTTAATCTTCTTCTAATCAAAAGCAATCTTATTGTAATTAAAACTTAAACTTCCTCTTTTCATTATCATCATCATCAGCCAATAATCATCCACTGGTGGAGATAGATCCGCTCCCAAGGAGTGCCACAACATTCGGTCCTCTGCCTTCCTCATCCAACCACTATCGGCTATCCGCCTAAGATCGTCAGTCCAGCGGGCAGGAGGGCGTCCCACGCTCCGTTTGCCTGTTCGTGGTCTCGACTCGAGAACTCGTCTACCCCAACGGTTATCGGTTCTTCGGCAGATATGACCAGCCCACTGCCTCTTCAGCTTGCATATTTTGACAGCTAAGTATGTCGGTAACCTTGGTCCTCTGACGGATAATCTCATTTCTGATACGATCCATCAGAGAAACTCCAAGCATAGCTCTCTCCATAACACCGTCTCCGCTAATTTGTAAACTCATGTATTAAATTGCTAACGAATTATAATGTTTTAATAACTGGACCAATCATAATGTAACTACTGCAATGCTGATAAAATATGAATTAAAAAGAAATCGCAACATGCGACCTAGAGTCAATATATTTGCTGGCAAATCTACTATTCTGCGGGCGCAGTTATTATTTGAGGAGCAAAAATAATATTCTGCATACAAAGTTTTTATTTATGTAATGAACTCAAATTTTTTGGCAATCCATCTATTATTTTAGATTTTTGTATTGATATTATTTGCTGATTCATACCAGAGGACACTTTTTATTTATTTGAGGACAAAAATATATTGTTGCGGTTGATCTATTAATTTGCTGATACAAGTTGATGACAAAAATAAACTTTGCTGGCAAGAAATATAGTTCCCATTTATATTTTTCTTACCTTAATATCAACTTCACGGAATGGAACAGCAAACCAAGGTTTTCCAGTTAAACTCCGCCTGAATCCTGCTTCCCTCTCCGCAAGGCCTTCAGGGGTTCCAACATGCGCCCACAAAACCACTTGCACCACTTTTAGTTTTGGATGCACTTTCTTGTAAATCTCCTCTAAACGAACTCCAAAATCGTCACTTTCATCACTTATATTTGCAAAAGAGAAGTATATTCCACACACAACACCGTCTCCTTCCTCAATGCAGTCAGACAAAGCCTCTAAGGTAGGAACGTTTTCAAAGTTTCCATTCTCCGTTCCTGGAGACGAACATTTTACCAGCACTCTTCCGAACAGTTTTTCGCGCCAATCCATCATTACAGTGAAAAGTACCTAGCCAAAGTTTTAAATTGTTCCAACAATGCTGGATTAAATTTGCAACGTTAGCCGTAGACGCTCGGGAAAATAAACAAAAGAAAGTCTGTTAACTTCTTAAGTCAATTTCTTATTCACTTGCTTATCCCGCACATTTAAGAATGAATAATTCATTAACACTGCACAACAATGGCATTCTTTAGAATCCAGGTTACAAAATGAGCTGGATAAAAAGCCAATACATAACATTTAAGTACCTATATTAGTACCTAAATATCCGCACTGGAATCTTTTCCATATGTTCAAGTAAATATTATAGGAATGCGGCAAAGGAAACAGGATACACTCTTAAACAGCCGCAAAATAAGTTTTATTTTTAATTCGTCGCGCGTGCGGCAGCAGACGGCCGGAGCAACGACCGTGCGTCCTCGTAAACAAAAACGGACTGGGAGGGGTGAATGGGGAGCCCTCAGACATAGAGCAAATATTTGAGCGCACAAATATGCAGGTGGGACAGAAAAAATGCTTTCATCTCCCATATTTACTTTAGATGGCGAGGAAAATTTGAATAAAATTTATTAGTTTTATCATAATTTGACTCCGGTAGCTAGGCTGATCTGTGGTAGGTATTTCGTGAAATAGAACCTATGTAGATAGTTTTAATTTAGTTTTTTCAGTTTATTTCAGTCCAGTCCCCCTACTCTTGAAAGGCAATGTATTGCGTCCGTCTTGCGTTCCCAATATTTAAAAAATCATAACTTCTCTTCAGAGGCGTTTTTGCAAAAAGTAAAATTATCTACTTTTAGATTTTATAATTCCTGGAACGGTATCCTCTTAAATCTCTACGACGAAGAGAATAGCAAGCACCAATAGGCCAATAGCCTAGATATACATAATAATATTATGACGCTGACGGTAAAGTTCGGCTCATACCATTCTTTCTGCTTACTCTTTGACCGCCCTTTCCCCTCTCGTCTCATACTGCTAGCTCAGATTGCGAAGGGTTTGAATTAATTGCCTGCCTTCCTGCCTAAAACATCGACGTGAAAGTCCTATGAAAAACAAACAAAAATGTATCTAACTGGACTCTTCAGTTTACCTGTAAATTTTCTATTAACTAAGTAAGTTTTTAATTAGTGTGATGACAAAATTTAAAGCGGAACTTTTTCAGTTAAAATATTATAAACATAAGTATTTAGGTAGGGTCAGGGAGAGTACAAAAATATTTCAGGTGCTTATACTTTTCATGATATAGCCCGTTGAAAAAACCCGAGCGACTGTAGTTGACTGTACTTACCCTCCTTGACCCTACATACAAAAGCATATATAACTTAAACAATATAGCTTTTATAGGAGAGAGCGTTACATGAAAGCAGCCTAATGATGAACCTTGATTAGTAAAAGAACCACGCTAGGTATCATTTCTAAGTATTTAACATTCCTTATTTCTTTCGATATTCCTACATACCTACCTAGCATTATTTAAAAACTTTGAGCTTTGCCAGTCCCACTCCCACATGACTCCAGTCAGTAATTATTAAGAACTTTCTGACGTCAACTTTTGCCCTTTGGGGCTTAAAGTTTTTCCATTTTAAAACATTGCTTAGCACAGTGCGTCTCTCTTAAAAGATGTGAGTATTGTTCATAACAAAGCTAAGTAACTAAGTAGGTAGGTACCTAAGTATACAAAATTATTATTTGAAAAAAGTGTCGGTTGACACGATAAAAGGCAATCGTATCTAAATATGCACAAGACCATGTAAAACATGTTTCTCGTTATCTTCACTGTTTTTGTTTAGCTATACAGATTGCACGCGCCTATCGGACCTTACGGGATATCCGCCAGTCCGTCAACACTGTCTGCTATCCAAATTAAAAACAGTAAAACCTTAAACGAATGTTCGCAGTTATTATGTTAGCCTAATGTAAAGTAATTTGGTTGAAAATCTTATTGGGCCTAAAGGTATTACCAGTAAAATGCAGGCAGAAGGAAAAAAATAAAGCAGTGTTTCAACAAATATCTAGCCCAAGTAAAACTCGAATCCGTGACCCTTGGAACTTCAGTCACAGTCATTAATTATGCAATAAGCACTCGGTTGTCTTACTTTACCTAAATAGGTACTCGTAGTACTTATGTATACTTAATTTACTGAAAGGAGTTCAGAGAAATCTTGAAAAACTAACAAAGAGCAGACATGTCGATTATTGATTTCACATAAAATAACGCACATAAATCACCCGCCCGGCTTCTCACGCTTTCGCTTACGAAACAATTTTGTACAACCATGTTCATTCCATTTGTCTAAGGTATATTGACTTAAATCTTAAAATATGCAATAGTTTAGTTAATAACAACGCTAAAATAAAATCATTCGCGAGCTCATGATTTACTGTCTTAGTTTTTAGTATCATACTGATATTAATAAAATTAGGTTTGTTCTATGATTCAATGATACCATCAGAACGTATGTATTCGTAGCCGTTTATGTAATTTCCTACTGATCTCTATAAACTAACGTTCCCGGACTTCCGGATTCCGGACCCATTCTCTCCCACCCCCCTGCGCTGAGAAATACAAATCGTAAGGCTAATTTATTTCCCTAAATGTGGCAACATTTTGACAGTCCTGTCCTGTCACTTTTCTGACATTTGATGCCACAACTGTCGATAGCGTTATTCTGTTTGTCAAATGTTGTCCAACGTTTTGCTTAGTGTTTGGAAATAAAAGATGACCAAAATCAACCACGCAATCATTGTTGCATTTTGAAAACGGTGTTTGTGTTTGTTTTCTTTTTGCCGGTCGCTGTTTGTTTACCTATTTTTATTATGTAGTTTAATTAATTAATAAATGTTTGTAGAATGAGTGCTCCAATAGCATTAGACGACAGCGACTCTTCCTGCGGAGAACTTCCTGAAATAGGTTTCGCAGGTATAATACAAATAATGAGTTTACACCTTCTACTTAAATGTCTCGTAAATAATTACTAACGAGTGTAAACTCACTTTGTTTCTTAAATGTTGAAATGTGTTTTCAGTGATGAAGTCCTCTACAGACAGTGGCTCAAAAATACGAAGAACAGGGTCTGAAGAAAAGGAAAATGTAGAAGTTATCGATCATTTTGATCTAACTCAAGAAGACGGATTTCTAACTAATGACAAAGAGGCAATAGCTCTGAGCGGCTCGTCCTCACGATCTTTAAAGGAATTGAATAATCCAGCAAAAAGTAAGAATAAAAAATGATTAGCTTTGGTAAAACTTTCTTGGAATACCAGGATAACAAAGTTCATTCATATCATAGAATCCCAACCTATATCTATGTTATTTTTTACTCTTACTAATACTACCCTGGTCATACATGCATCCATTCTCTTAACAATCTTTCCTTACTTTAAAAATGGTTTTCATGGGATATTTTTATATTACATTCATTATCTAAACATACACTTTTTTCACCTTATTTTCTGATGATCAAATCCCACTCTTTATACAATCCTTCTTATCAACAGGAAGGCAAAGATCCGTGAGCATGCACTCGGACAGCACCGTGGAGCTGCTCGACAGTGACATGATGTTTGACCAGGTGCTGGCTCCGAGGCTGGTGGACCCTGGTGTTGCTAGTCTGTCTGGTGCGTCAGGGTCTAGTGCCGGAAGCTCTGGATACGGCACTGGTAGCTCTGGGAGTGTGGCTGCTAGTTTTGGAAGTGGCACTGCGCACGGTGTGAAGAGGACAAAGAGTGTTGGTATGTGTCATAATCATTATATTTTATAACTTAGTTTTTTCCTTTTGGCTTCTGGCCTTTGAGGATTGGTGGGCAATTTATTTTTTCTCTATGATTGCTGGGATAAACTTGCTTTGTCTGGAAGATGTTTTACTAAGCTATCAGACTGACATGAACACATTTAGGTATGTCATTTACGTTGTGTTGTATACTTTTTCAGGCAGCCTAGGAGATAAACCTCAGAAGAAGACAGCAGCTGCCTCAGACAGAGCCAGCAAGAAGCAGAAGATGGCGGAGGAGCGCGCGGCGAGGCTGGCCGCTAGTGAGATGAACAAGATATACAAACCTGGGGAGTGTATGAAGGTAAAGGGCTCCTCATTTACACAATGGTTGCCCTAAAAATAATGCAAAATATTATGAATATCAATTTTCTTTCCCTTCCTGGGCTAAATTAAAGTGTTTTGTTTAAAATCTGTTTGCCAAAACACTGTTCTCTGCCTTTTATCTTCTGCCCTCTTCATCTAACAACTACTGGCTAGCTACCTGTGCCACACTATGTTTGTCTTTTCAAGTTTTTCAGTCAAAAAATTTTGGTCATAAAATGGTTCGGAGGGATTTCATCTTCTACAGATTTGAAATAAATAACTGTTTTTAACTTTTAACCCTTATATATCCTTGATTCCTACACTTCCAGTACATGCACATCGAGCTACACCCCTCCCTCCAATCCGCGTGGTTCATGGCGGACCTGCCGCGCGAGGCGGCGGGCGCGGGCGCGCGGCTCCGGGCGCGGGGGGACGCGGGGCAGGCGGGGGGTGTCCCCGGGCTCGTCACGTGGAGGCGGGAGGGGGGGGCGGTGCTGAGCAGTAGTGGACAGGTTAGTTTAAGTGTGCAATATTATGATTGCCTTCCATTGCTGAACATACAGGTTGATCCCAAGGATCGCCACAGCACTCTGTCGTTGGTCAGTAGTGTCACAAACTATGGTTGCCTATTCGTGGTAGGTGAAGTGGCAAGGTGGAGTAAATAAGTTCGTGAATGGAGACCACAAATAGACAAGCATAGTGTGAAACGGCCTCAGGCATACATATGGTACACACACTTTTAGAGTTTCTTACAGGCTTATTATGATGATGATAATCAATCTTTGCAATTAAATACTAGTATTTTTTAATAAGTTAAATCATGTCTATTTGATTCCCAATCCTTTTTCCAGCTAGGCCTAACCCGGCTCGGCGAACGCTGCACCACAGCGCTACTGGTCGAGAGTGCAGAGGAAATAGCACCGTATGTGCAGGCGCACACGCTCGCGAGTCACGTGGCAAGTGTGCGGGACGCGGTCGACTGTCAGCTGACGCTGGTTGTGTTTGGGGTTAAGGACTATTTCAAGTGAGTATAAAAACAGTATTATTTTAGTAAGGAGAAGTGGCGCGCGAGCTCGATATCTCCTTAAAAAGTTTTCCCGTGGGCATTCTGGGATGAAAAATTGTCTATGTGTTAATCCACGGTTTCCGTGAAACAGTAACAAACATCAATTTATTTATATAAGTAATATATTTTTTTTATGTATTTTATTGTACATTTTCCAGACCTGCAGGACGAAAGAAACAAAAGGACAAATTATTAATAACTGAAATTGAACTTGAAATGGCGTTTACAGGTAAGGATTTATTTCTACCCCATTCATTACCCCATAATGACCTGCTAGTCTGCAGTAATTTTAATTCCCTGTCTTTGTGAGCAACGTAGGTCGAAAGAGAAAGCCATGGTTCCTAGCCATTTTTCCTCAAAATCGGCGCAGCAGCAGCTCTCTTTTTAAGGTTCTCTCTCGCTTTAAGAGAGGAGGAGATGACCGATGTTGCCAGGACTTGTAACAAAATTTTCCCTAAATGTAACGGATCAAGTTCATATTTTAGTACCATCTATGAGGCACTAATTGCAGTAGTACTAAAATATATCAACTCGATCCGCTACATTCCGCATGTATCTCTGTAATATATAATTTAAAAAATTCAAAAAACCACTAAAATGTAAGAAATAATTTACATCAATTTTATGTGACATTACAAATATACCTAAGCAGGAACTGTTCTTTTTTGATGTAGGTGCGGTGACAAAGTAATCTGAAGAAATATGGCACCAACTTCAAAAAAGATCAGTTCCTGCTTAGGTATATTTGTAATGTCACATAAAATTTATGTAAATTATTTCTTACATTTTAGTGTTTTTTTGAAGTCGGTTTTTATTTTTTTTAATTATTATTTTATTTTATTGTTTTAGTTCATTTTCAATAATATTCAATCAAAAGTAAGATGCAAACGATACCAATAAGTCCTAATAGTCAATACGAATCATTCAAGCCTAAACACGAGGTAGTTGCTATATACCGTTGAGGAGTTCCCTTGACTGCCTTCCGTTTCCATCATCAGATCAGCTCAAGGTCACCATCATATTTTTTTGTTATAACTATATTTACAATCAAAATTTCATCAGAATCGGTTAATAGGTGCCCAAAATAGAAATTAATACCCTGTTTTTACCCCTTTACCCACCCTTGGGGGTGAGATTAAATTCTGAAAAAAATGGGACCACATGGAAACACAATACAACAAAAAAAGAATTTTCAAAATCGGTCCATAAACGGCGGAGTAATCGTTGAACATACATAAAAAATAAAAAAAAGATCCTGATGAATTGAGAACCTCGTCCTTTTTTTGGAGTCGGTTAAAAAGTAAAACAATACGGTTTATATCCCGAAATCCCACGAGAAAACCTTTTAGAGTGAGTTGAAACGAGTTGAACATTAATATAACATTGCAGACGTGCTGGTGTCGGCGGGGTGCGACTGTGTGTCCGTGGATACCCCCAACGAGCTCGCGCTGCTTATTGTGCAGTTCACCAAGGCGATAGCTGAAGCACCGCACAAGTATGTTGAATAGATAAGAGTGTAAGAAATTGCTTTGAGGGCGTAGGGCTAAAGCCGAACGTCCACTACCGGCTAAACTAAGTTATTCGCATATTTAAGTCAGTTTTTCATATATGTTTGTCCACCGAAAACTATGCTAGTATAGCCGTCAGTGGACGTTTGGATTAACTATAATAGCGCTATCAATTGAAAAAAATACCTACTTCTGTTGTTTTTATAAATAGGAAAAAGTGCCATCAATATGTGGCTTTCCCCATCGTGATTGAATTTCTCAAAGCAATAGATAAATGTATGTGGACAATGTGGAGTGTGGCCCCCTTTAGATAAAAATATAGTTTTGCAACAACCCATTATTTTTGTTTACAGACATGCAAAGCGAGCGTGCGACGAACAAGCAGACTTCTACATGCGTGGCGACAACAAGAAGTGTGTGTCTGTTGATAAAAACGGTAAATATACAACATTTGTATTAGGGGCCGTCCATTAATCACGTGAGGTCGTTTTTCTCATTTTTTGAACCCCCCCCTCCCCCCTGGTGATATTTGGTGAGGTTTGGGACCAACCCCCCCTCCCCCCCCTTGATCACGTGTATTTTTTTGGAAGTCTATGTAAAGGCAATTTTTGACTAGAAAAAAATAGGTCATACTACAAATCGTTAAAATTTTTGCGCCGTCCAAAATATCGGTTCAGAAATACCTAATTTTTTACAAAAAATTAATACACGTGATGTCTAACGAGAACCCCAAGTACACAATATACATGTTATTTACATTACATAATATACCAATATCACACTGACCAGCAAACCATTTTAATTTCAATAACATCCACACAAAACACATTAAATTCCTCTCATAATATCTGGGTAAAATCCATGCTGAATCATAATACACTAGACAATGAACAAAGAACATATTATCTGAAAAAATACACAAATTATATTAACAACAAAACTAAAAACATAAAACATTTTAATTGGACACGCACAACTTTTCAAACCTTTATCTCCTTAGTACCTACACGATCTACTGGTCCACACATCTCAATGTTTACTTTTATTTATTATGGCTAGTGCTCTGCAATCATTGCAAGAAATAGACCAATTGGAAATAGCCCAAGCCATCACCTGTGATCCTGATAAATTTAAAACACGTAGAGTAAACAACCGGGATTTGACTATATTTGCCCAAAATATACGAAGCATTTACTGTAATTTCGACGACTTTTTGGTTAACATATCTGAATTTAATTTTGAATCAGACCTAATAATACTAACCGAATGCCGACTAAGCCTAAATAAACCAATACCAATATTACCAAATTATTTTTCGTTTGCAACTAAACATAATCTTAACCAAAATGATGGCGTAGTTGTCTACGTAAAATCTAATCTCAAATGTAACGTAAAGGAAATAAACCTAAGCCAGGCATCGTGCCTGCAGGTTGATGTACTTAATAATATTGTATTATGTATTTACCGCTCTCCGTCAAATACAAACACAGAAAGATTTGTAGACTCTCTATGTACTCACCTGGACACTATTAGATCGCAAAAAAATTTAATTATTGCCGGTGATATTAATATAAATATAAAACCTAAATCTTCCGAATCGTCACTTGAATATAATAATAGAACAAATTACTTAAATATGCTGTCTGTATATGGTATTCTGCCTGGACACACTTTTCCGACTAGAGAAAATAATTGCCTGGATCACTTCATGATAAAAATAAACAAAAAAAAATCTTCGGCTTTTATTGCAATATTAAACACAACTATCACAGATCACTTAACAACATTCCTATCTATAAGTAAAATAAAGAATGATACTTTTATCGCCCCCAGAACCAAAACGGTAACAAATTTGGAAGACGCTCTGAAGCAATTACAAGAGAATAATCTTGCTGAACTACTTTTTTGTAATGATCCGAATGTAGTTACAGATCGCCTCATTAACAAACTTATGGAATCCATAAAACAAAATACTACAACAGTTAAAATTCCAAAAAGTAAACGCCTAATAAAACCATGGATAACAGTTGGCATTTTAAGATGTATTAAGAACCGTAACAACCTACAAAAACAATACCGAAACGATAAATATAATGAAATTAAAAAAGTAACATTCACTCGCTATAGAAATCATTGCAACTCACTTATAAAAAAACTTAAAAGAAATTATGAAAAAAAATTACTTGCTGGATCTACCAATAATAATAAAGTACTTTGGAGAAACATAAAAAATATTACCTACAATACCAAACCTAAAAACACAAACTCTGATCTAATGGCACTAAAATCATCACCGATTGAGTCAGCTAATTACATAAATACTTATTTTGCACACATTGGACAAAATCTAGCAAAGGATATTCAAACGCACTTATTAGCACCAAACGAAGAGTTGGGTATACTTCTAGGTAATATTACTGCTCAAACCCAGTCATTTGCCCTCCTCGATAGTGACCCTGAAGAGGTATATAGAGTTATTATGAGCCTGAAAACCGAAAGCGCTCCAGGATGGGACAATATCACAACTAGATTCCTAAAATACGTTGCACATGAGGTTACGCCAATTATAGCTCATTTAGCTAATCTATGTTTTAATCAAGGAATTTTCCCATCCCCCCTTAAACGCTCTAATATAACGCCAATCTATAAGGATGGAGACAAAGACAACATAAACAATTATCGGCCTATTTCTGTGCTCACTGTGGTATCAAAAATAATAGAAAAACTGTTAAATAATAGACTAAAAACCTAATTTTTTTTTTTTTTATTAATTTTTTATTATTTTTTATTTGCATGAATGTAGGTAAATGGCAAGTTATTACAAATTATTAGTACAGCTACATCCTGCCCTTTGGGGGCGTACAAATATTATTACATGAGTATTTGGTGCATGCATACCATTAATAATAAAATTACAAAATACAAAGCTAGTCATAATATATTATATTACAAATTGTCAGCAAAAAATTCACGTACATTATAATATGTCTTTTCTACAAGAAGTTTTTTTAATTGATTTTTAAACTGTATCATATTATTCGTCTCCCTTATATCTTGCGGTAAGTGGTTAAAGATTTTTGTAGACATTCCAAATATACTATTATCGAAGAGAGCTGTCCTCCTCGAGAATGCACATAGTTTATGTTCGTGCCTTCTACTCTTTAACGTTGTAAATCTATTTAAATTCGATTTGACGAATACTGCAACTTCATAAATATATAAGCTTGGTAATGTCATCAATTTAAGTTTTTTGAAATGTGGTTTGCATGTATCAGTTTGCTTTAGTCTAAAAATTGCTCGGACACATCTTTTTTGAGCTTTAAATGCACTCTCTTTGTCTGTTGAGTTGCCCCAAAATATAATCCCATATCTTAGTGTGGATACAACGTAAGCATGATATGCAGTTAGTACTGTTTCCTGGTTTGATTTTTTTGAGAGCATATAAAGTGCAAAGGCAAACTTGTTTAATTTAGTACATACAGCGTTAATCTGATGTTTCCATGTCAAATGAGAGTCAATTACTAATCCTAAAAATTTATGACTTTTCACATTACATAAGGAATTATTTTGATATGTCACATTTATGTCAGTGGGTTCATTTTTATTATATATTGAAGTAAATGTCATAATTTTGGATTTTTCGATATTTATAATGAAATTATTCAGTGATAACCAATTAATTATACTATTTAAATTATCTTGAATGTCATTCTCGTGTTTATTTTTATCAATACCCCTAAATATTACTGTGCTGTCATCTGCAAATAGTACTACAGGATGGCTTGTTGCTTTAGGAAAGTCATTAATATATATTAGAAAGAGCAGTGGCCCTAAAACACTACCCTGGGGTACCCCATATTTGACTACTGCTGTTTCTGAAATATAATCCGTGCTTGTTTTAGTAACAGGATCAATTTTTTTAATTTTTGTGACTTGTTCTCTATGCTCAAGATACGATTTTAAGAGATTGAGTACATTACCTCTTACACCATACGCATACAGCTTCTTTGCAAGTATGTTATGATCAACAAGGTCGAAAGCCTTTGTAAGATCCATGTACATTGCACTAACCAATTGCCTTTTGTCAACACTAGTATAGACTTTTAGTAAAAAATCATATATTGTGGAGTTAATATTTTTATTTTTACGGAATCCTGCTTGTTCTGTTGCAAAAATGCCATTCTTTTCAAAGAAATTATAAATGTTATTATAGATGACTCTTTCAAATATTTTAGAGATAATGGGTATAAGGGCTACTGGGCGATAGTATTCCATATTTTCTCTGCTTAGTTTTTTAAAGATTGGTATTATTACAGTTTTTTTAAGAGCTGTCGGAAATATACCTTGTTCTATACATAAATTTATGATGTAGGAAAGAATTGGACTTATAGAACAGGCTACATATTTTAATACTTTTGTACATATGCGATCATAGCCTGTACTATTAGTATCTTTTAGGTTACGTATAATTTTGTAAATACTATCCGGCGTTGTTGGGCCAAGAAAAACAGACTTTTCATTACTTTCTATATGATTATTGATTGCATCAGTATTTTTCGTATGTTGAGAAAGCGATGAAAGTCTATCTGCTTGGTTTGTAAAAAAAATCATTGAACTCTTGTGCTATTTTTTGTGGATTCTGAATAAGTCGATTTCCAATTTTTATTTGTGTAATGTCCTCACTAGGAAATTGACATTTCGTTTTTTTAATGGTCTTCCATGTCGCTTTACATTTATTATCAGAATTTTTTATGTAATAGTTATTTTGTGCCTTTTGCGTTTGAAGAACTACACGTTTAAGACGTTTGCTATAATTTTTAAGTTCTTGTTTATTTTTTTCACTTGGATTTTTTCTATATTCCCATAATTTTTTACGTTTTTTCTTTGAACATAGTTTTATACCTTTAGATATCCACTTCGGTCGACATTTTGAGGATATTTTTATTTTCACAAAAGGAAAATAAAGATCATAGTACAATTTAAAGGTATCATAAAATAAATCAAAGGCTTGGTTAGCCTCAGTTTGATCGTACACTTCCCTGAAAGTTAATTTAGAAAGACAATCTTTAAAACAATTTAAATTTTCCGTAGAATAATCCTGTCGTTCCACAAACCAATGATCAAGGCTACATGTTTTTTCTACTGGACATTCAAACAATTGAGCTGTATGGTCTGATAGAGCCAGCTCTATCACACTAGCTTTCGAGCCTCTAATGTTATGGATGAAATTATCCAAACATGTACCGCTGCTTAGTCTAGTTGGTTCATTAATAGAGAGTTTCAAGTTGTAGCTATGTAGTAACTGTTCAAAATCGGTACTCAATTTAGTTTTTTTCATTCGGTCTATGTTAAAGTCTCCACATATAATCAGTTTATTTGAAGCTTTGTAGCATAGTGATGTCAAAAGTTTATGTAATGTATTATAAAAAAGGTCAATGGTTTTCGAGTCATATTTGGGAGGTCTATAAATACATATAATATCAATATCCTACTTAACCAACTTCAATATATTATCTGACAATCAATTTGGTTTCAGAAAAAACATCTCCACAGATGACGCAGTATTGTCCTTGACCCAACTTGTTACAGAACAAGTAGACAAAGGAAAAAAAATGCCTAACTGTATTCATCGATCTCCGAAAAGCCTTCGATACTGTCTCTGTCTCCATCCTTCTAAAGAAACTCGAATTGATAGGAATTCGCGGTACTCAGCTCTCTATCTTTAAGGATTACCTGTCAAACAGACAACAAAGCGTAAAAATTGGGGACTACTGCAGTGAGGACATTGGGGTATCTTACGGGGTACCACAGGGAAGCGTCCTAGGACCCACCCTATTCTTGATTTACATCAATGATCTCTGCAATATGAACATTAAAGATGCAAAAGTTTTTTCGTATGCTGATGATACAGCCATTGTTTTCTCCGCTAATACCTGGGAAGAAACTAAGGAAACCACTGAAATAGGCATGCGCCAGGTCTCTCGTTGGCTACAGCTTAATCTTCTGAGTCTCAATACAGATAAAACCAACTTAGTATGTTTCAGTATCTACGATAAATATCAACCACCACAAAGTTTCAATGTTAAGATTCATAGATGCAACGAACCTCTAGGCACTGAATGTAGTTGTCCAACAATTTCAAAGGTAAAAAAAATTAAGTATCTTGGTGTTATGATAGACCAGCGACTCTCCTGGTATCCCCAAATTGAATATGTTAGCGCCAGGATCCGAAAATTTATATGGATGTTTAAGAGCCTAAGACACGTAGCGTCAAGAGATGTTCTTATTAAAATATACATTGCCCTGGTTCAATCGGTGATCATTTATTGTATCCCTGTTTGGGGTGGAACCTTTAAGACACGATTTCTTGAAGTAGAAAGGGCTCAGCGCTCACTACTGAAAATTATGTTTTTTAAAAAACGACGTTACTCTACTGAAATGTTATATAAAGAGTGCGGTCTTCAGTCAGTTAGAAAATTGTATATAACTCAAACTATTTTAAAACAGCACAAAATCATAAAGCCTAACGCCAGCCTGAAACAAAAAAGACGGAAACATAAAATTTTTAACATCCCCTGCACTAAGACTAAATTTGCTAGTATTCAACATCAATCACGAGCTGCCCAACTGTATAACACATTTCACAAACAGTTAGATATTGTCGACAAAACATACAGGGAATGTAAAATCTCTGTAAGTGAGTGGATAGATAAACTCAACTATACAGAGATAGAGGATCTTTTATCATAAAACACATAAATTCTAATATTCAGTTCACCTAACACACGCACACATCACACACACGCACAAGCACACACACACACACACACACACACACAAACACACACACACACACACACACACACACACACACACACACATACTCACACATGTTCGAAAATGAAATTGATTATTAATTCTCTAATCGCTTTAATTATAATGATATTATTATTATTTATTTTTTTTGCATGCTTCCAAAAATTGTTAAAGTTTAATGTTTATAGGAAGAGCGGAGTCTCCTGGCACAGATGTTTATTAATGTCTAAAAGGAGGCTTCAACTTCTAGTTGTTAAGAAAATTTGTAGAAGCAATAAACAATTTTTGATTTTTTTTTTTTTTGATTTTTGAACCCCCCCTCCCCCCTCGTGATGTTTCGTGAGGTTTACAGTACCCCCTCCCCCCCCCCCCCTTTGAGCCTCACGTGATTAATGGACGGCCCCTTATATAGCCGTAATAATTTTGCTTACTGACTATTTTAATCAATGTAAGGATATATTTGTGGATTTTAATATGTCTCCCTATTTACAGGCAATGGTCTGAGCCGGCTATGGCAGCAAATGATAGCGATACTTCCTCACTCCAGTCTCGAGACATCAAGAGCCGTTTGTTCCAACTATAAATCCCCGTTGGCTCTTTATGAGGTAAGCTGTTTACATTATTTTCTGTGCCTTGTCTGTGTCCCAAAGAAAAAAATATACAAAAGGTGTTGCCATGTAAGAATATTTTTCCCACAAAATCGGGTTTTTGATGTCTTCATTTTGTTTCAGGCTCTAGAAGATCTCAATAGTGTTAATGAAATAGCAGACATAGGAGTAGATAGAGCCGGGGTGCCGGGCGCAAGGGCAAGAAGAATTGGGCCAGAGTTTGCAAGGAAATTGAGAACTTTATTTACATCTGATGACGGAAATATGCTCATGGGTTAAAGACATTGTGATAATAATATTAGGGTAAAATTTAAATTATAATAATTATGATTAGCTTTGCAATAGTATATTATTAGATGTTAAGTTAATAAGTAAAGTAAGTAAGTAATCATGTATTTATTTGGTTCAATTGAAATTGTTTTGTTTTCTTATACTTTTAAGCACTTTTTAAGGTATTATTTTGATTATGAGACGCCTACATTATGAAAATAATCACTCAATAGTAAATTCATCCAAATAAGCTTGCTCTAATAAAGTGTTTTTTTAACTGTGATCTTAGTTTTTTGTGTTGCTTGAATCGTTTCAGTTTGTTTATAGTGCCACAAACTTATCTGTTCCGGTGTCAGCTCACGTAAATATGTAATATTTCTTCATTCTATAAGATTTTAAGTTTGCCAGTAGTGGTAATTCGCTCTTGTGGTATCAATAAACCCATCTAATCTATATAAATATATAATTCATTAGTAAATAATGAGATATGGATCAATTTAGTTCGCTCTCACCGGAACAGATAAGTATGTCGCACTATACGTGGTTTACTGTCTCTTTACTGCACAGGTTTACTGGGGGGGTGAACATAAATACTAGGTTGGAGTTTTTTTTGTCTGCCCTCCCTTCCCTAAAGGAGTGTTTAATAGAACATCAAGAATTATTATTATGTACAATATAAAACGGAGGAGAAAAGGATTGGACAGTGGTCGTGTTTACCCTTTCCGAATATGTATTGTATGGTTCGGCGATAACTGGGTAAAATAAGCATTTTCCTACCATGGAATCTCAGAATAATAATTTCATAGACGCTCCTTTCTTTCTACACAAGGACTTTTCTACCATATAGGTCAAATATTTGGTATGGCATCATTATTTAAAAAAAACATTGTATTTAAACGTCAAATCAAAAGTCAAAATAGTCTTGAACTTGAAAAACATAACCTCAATTTATGTAATAATTTCATGTGAAACTTTGTGAAATATTACATTTTTGTATCTGATTTATGTAACTATCACAGCACAATGTCTGTGTTTTTATCAAGAATTGCCGTTGTGTGCACCAGAAGTAGTTCTAAGCTTTATTTCTCTAGTTCTAAGCTCGCTGATGCAATTTCGCCGAAATACCAAGTTTTTCTTAGAAAAAGTGAATGTTTATCCTTTGCCCGACAAATTAATGTTAGAAGTTACGCTACAGATACAATTCAGCCTACTGTAGCTATAGATAATGCGAGTATTCCTATGAAAAAGAAGTCGATACACATCAAACCTACTATGGAAGAGATGACTATAAAAGACGGTCATTACCTGACTCTGGCCTACGCCACAGCAAATGCTTATGATCTGAAGGGTCTCAAAGAAGCCCTGGTGCAGCAGAAGCTGTATCAACCAGGCACGTAAGTGTCCAATGGCTTAAATACACAATTCTCCTAATGTTAACTTGATAAGACTGATTTGTGTGTGAGAGTGATGCTGATAGGAGAATGATAGTATAGCTTGCCATGTGAGACAAATAATCAGTACATACTAAGCCCTACTGATCATTAATTCACAGCAAATGAGTTATGAATGGAAGGACTCACTTTGTAACACAGTGAAAAAAAGTGCATTACCATTGTGGCAATGTGTGTTTCATTTGTTCTTATTTAGTACACTGTACTTTTGGTCAGTGGTCCCTGGTTAGTTCCCTTCCAATCTATAGATACCCTTAACATGCTATTCACGGTCTCAACCTAATCTTTCAGGTTGAAAACGAAGGAGCTAGGCGACGTGGTGGTGGTGAACGCCATGTACTCAGTGGGCTCAGAGCCTCGGGAGATCATCTTCTTCCGCGAAGGAGCCGTCGTGTTCTGGAACTGCAGTGAGCTCGAAGCCAGCAATGTGCTAGAGTTTATTAGAAAGTAAGTAACCCTGTAACTATACCATCTTGTGATGAAGCATACATTTATACAGGGTAATTTTTTAAAACAATTCAAGGTTGTTGTTTAGGGAGTACCCAACTACTCATTCTGAAAAACTTATGTTATTTTAAATATTCTAATTTTTTTGTGTATTTATTATAATTATGGGTAAGTATATGGGGCCTGCATATTATAAAATGACAACATTATACAATAACAAAATTTCATTCCATAATAATAATATATTATGTCCCAGGTAAATGAATCATTATTTGTTCCAGATATGAAGTGGATAGTTATCCAAGAGATGTGGTTTCCAAGGAGAGAGAGATTATGACTTATGTTTACCAGCCAAATGTGTAAGTAATCCTTGAATTATAAACACAATGTTTTTATACCAAAGACATAAAAAAATAATTGTATGGTGCTTTGAATGAACTACTAATGTTAAATACCATACTCCTGCTAAACATCATTTAAATATTTATTACAGTAAAATATTCCAAGCTGAATTAAATTATCAGTAAAATGATTTCTTATATGTTTCAGAAAAAAATGCCAACTACAGGATGAAACATTTGTGATGGTGCCCGACAGAGACAACTCATTAGAAAGATACACATTCAGGTACTTAACAAATATAATTTATTGTAAATTGATATAACTAAAGACACAATAATATAAATACATATTTAAGTACTTACTCTTCCTACTAACAGTATGATAAAGAAGTAATTTACATCAGAGACTATAGTTACTGACTATAGTGAGAGAGTATAGAGACTAGTGACTGAGTCATAAATATTCATATTATCAGATTTCTTGCTTGCACTTAAAAGCATTTTAGAACTCTTGCTCTCAATTCTATTGTTAACCAGTTGTATGACTCATTTCTCACGTTTCTAATACCTTACAAAGCCTGCCTACCCCGCAATTCTAACACAGTTGCACCTAAAACTCCTGAGTGTCATAACTTTGCTAAACCGTTTTCGACGTACCTCGCAGCCACGCCATGGCGCAGTCAGCGCGGCTGGGCGCGTGGGAGGCGCGGCTGGAGGCGCTGGCGGCGGCGGTCAGGCTGCACTCGCAGGCCATGGAGCGGGATGGCGTGGCCAGGGTTGATAAGAAGGAGGTGAGTTTCTAAGAATAAAGACCAAGGAGAAGGACAGTGGCTAGTTCAGCTGTTTTTATCACCAATCTTGTATCTGCTTATGCATAGAGTTCGGCTGTCTGCGCACGTAGATAAACTAGGTATACACATTATTGGGTTTTTATTAAAAGCCACTAGTTTATCAAGATTAGCCTCGATTTAATAGTCTCATATAAATCGATACACAGTGATACACATGAAGTTAGAGATGACAGCCAACACATAGAGTACGTGCTATTTTCCTTTTTTCTTGACTATGACTTTTCGTTTACAATTCCAACACACATAAGGTTTATACAAGATGATTGTGAGATATATCATCAACCTGCATCATCACCACACAGAGTATTCTGGAGTTCCAAAGTTCCAAGTTTCTGTTCTGCACCAGTTACACTTACTTCCAACTTAAGCCCCACTTTTCCAGATAACCACTAAAACTCTTACCTACCCCTCAGATGGTGCGCAAGCTAGGCGAGCTCTTCTCTCTCCGGCACCGGCTCACGGTGGAGTCGGACCTGCTGGACACGCCCGACTTCTACTGGGAGGAGGAGCAGCTCGAGCGCCTCTACTCGCGCACCGGCGCCTACTTCACCATCCCGAGGAGGACAAGGGTACAGTATTTATTACTTACCTTCTTCCCTATCCCTATCCCTATCCCTATCCCTATCCCTATCCCTATCCCTATCCCTATCCCTATCCCTATCCCTATCCCTATCCCTATCCCTATCCCTATCCCTATCCCTATCCCTATCCCTATCCCTATCCCTGTCCCTATCCCTATCCCTATCCCTATCCCTATCCCCATCCCTATCCCTATCCCTATCCCTATCCATATCCCCATCGATATTCCTATCCCTACCCCTATCCCTATCCCTATCCCTATCCCTATCCATATCCCAATCCCAATCCCTATCCCTACCCCTATCCCTATCCCTATCCCTATCCCTATCCCTACCCTATCCCTATCCCTTTCTTATCCCTACCCTATCTCTACCTATCCTTACCCTTTCCCTACCCTATCCCTATCCCTTTCTTATCCCTACCCTATCTCTACCTATCCCTACCCTTTCCCAACCCTTTCCCTACCCTATCCCTATCCCTTTCTTATCCCTACCCTATCCCTTTCTTATGCCTACCCTAGCATAAAATGTTGCTATCCAGAGCGTCAAAAAGGCACCAGCTCAGCATGTGCTGCTATTATATCATATTATTATCCTAACAACACCCCTCCTCTGTCCCAGGTACTGAACGAGCGCCTCTCCCACTGCGTGGAGCTGCTGGAGCTGCTCTGGTCGTGGGCGGCGGACCGCCACCACGTGCGCCTCGAGTGGATGGTCATCGCGCTCATTCTGGCCGAGGTCTGCTTCGAGCTGATACACCTGGCCGAGAGGTACTCGCAGTAGTGGGGGGGAGAATGGTGTAGATTTGAGGCCGTAGGTTAGTGTGAGTGATAGTGTGTGTTTGTGGGGTCATATATCTGGGCGGGGGGAACTCGCAGTAGTGGGGGGGAAGGGGGAGGGTTTGGGAGAGAAGAATGGTGCGGAAATAATACCATAGGTAATAGTTTTGTGTGTTCAAACGTCTGGCTGAAAGCTATTTGCAATAGTAGGGAAAGAATGGTGCAGAAGTACGCTGTGAGTGACCTACGGCACGGTTACTGTGAGTGAGTGTTAGTGTGGTAAAAGAATGGTGAAGAAATCTACCCATAGGTTACTGTTAATAGCGTATTAGGCATGTGAGGAAAAATAATGGTAAAGAAATCAACCTAAAGGTTACTTGTAATAGTAGACGTCAACAATAGTTTCGTGAGTCATGGTATGTCGTCGTGGGCTACAAACCCTCGCGTCTGTCTCAACTCTTGTCTCTCCCACTGCGTGGAGCTGCTGGAGCTGCTCTGGTCGTGGGCGGCGGACCGCCACCACGTGCGCCTCGAGTGGATGGTCATCGCGCTCATTCTGGCCGAGGTCTGCTTCGAGCTGATACACCTGGCCGAGAGGTACTCGCAGTAGTGGGGAGAATGGTGTAGATTTGAGGCTGTAGGTTAGTGTGAGTGATAGTGTGTGTTTTTTGGGCTGATATATCTGGCTGAAAGGTACTGGCGATAGTAGGGAAAGAATGGTGAAAAAGTAGCCGAGGTCTGGTTCGAGCTGATACACCTGGCCGAGAGGTACTCGCAGTAGGATGGGGAAGGGAGGCATGTGTGGGAAAAAAATGGTGCAGAAATCATGCCGTAGGTTACTGTAAGTGATAGTGTGTGATCGTGGGCTCATATATCTGGCAGAAAGATACTGAGTACTGGCGATAGTAGGGAAAGAATGGTGCAGAAGTGATGCCATAGGTTACTGTGTGTAAGTGATAGTGTGTGAATTGTGTGAGGAATTTGAAGAAAAATGTGGTGAAGAAATCAAGCCATACATTACTGTGAAAGAGTAATAGTGTGTGCTTGTGGCCTATAAATTTAGCTAAAGTTATCTCAGTAGCAAATCCATAGACAGTACCCTTAAAGTGTGTTATTAAAAGAATGATGGATTGGATGAACGAACTGCTTAAGCTAGTTAAATGAAGCTTCATAGAAGCTTAAAGTCAGAGCCATAATTATTTATGTGAGGAGTAGTCAAAATTTAAATACCAAATTATTAAGTATCTAAGTAGAATACACAATGTTAATCATTTACTTATGTAGTTTTTATGGGATTAGTAACTAAGCTATCTAGTATGTAATAACTATTGTCATGTGAATAAAAAACCGGCCAAGTGCGAGTCGGGCTCGCGCACAAAGGGTTCCGTAGCAGCAAAATTACAGTTAAATCAACCTATCTCAAAAACTATAAGAGATACTTTGATCAAACCAAAAATCGTTGAAAGAGTTAATTAGCATGCATCACCTCTATTTTTTTTAGAATTTTATACCCCGTAGTTATAAAAATAGAGGGGGGGGGGGACATACTTTTTACGACTTTGAGAGCTGATATCTCAAAAACCGTTCACTTTAAGAAAAATGTTTTTTAGAAAACTTTATATCATTTTAAAAGACCTTTCCATTGATACCCCACACGGGTATGTACATCGAAAAAAAAAAATTCATCCCTCAGTTACATGTATGGGGGGCCCCACCCCCAATTCTTTTTTTTACTATTTAGTGTCATATTTTTGTAGCGGTTCATACAACACATATTCCCATCAAATTTCATCACTGTAGTACTTATAGTTTCCGAGTAAATCGGCTGTGACAGACGGACAGACGGACAGACGGACAGACGGACATGACGAAACTATAAGGGTTCCGTTTTTGCCATTTTGGCTACGGAACCCTAAAAAGTGGTTGCATGTTTTTGGGGTCATATGCATTTAATGTATATTGTATGTATTTATGCTAAGTTGCTCATATTTCAATATTTAAAATAAAATGTAAATAATATCAGTAATTATGGGATTAATGTTTGAAAGTAAAATATCTATTTTATTGTTATACCTGTAGCTTTAATAATTTAGATTTTTTTATATAGTAAACTAAGTATATACGTACTTTATAGTATAGCTGTTTTGTTTAAAATAAAGCGATTCAAGAAATTATAGCATGTTTTATTGTACTTTATCCATTGCAAGTATGTTTAACATGTAGTTAGTAGTTATTTACTTTAATGGTTTTGGCGTTTTGAATTTTCATTCATACGGTTAGTAAGTGAGCACGAATTGAGCGTCCCCGAGTGACGTATCAACTGTCATTTCTACAGGGTGTTGCAAAAAGGGTATACTAAGGGCCAGTTTTTTGATCCGTAGTTAACTTTAACCATTAGTCCAGTCACTTGTCAAGCATGACAGCTGCATACGAATTTTGTTGGTTTTTAACTAATGGTTGCCATTTTTGACCAATGGTTGAGATAACTAGGGATCAAAAAACTGGACCTAAGCCGAAAGGGGGTGACTCAAGGAGTCAATGTGAACAACTTTTTTCCAAAACTCGTAGAACTAAAGTTGTTCAGAATGACCCCCTTTCGGCTTTGTATACCCTTTTTGCAACCACCTGTATATATACGTCTGGCGCACCCTAAACACCTCGCCTTAAACTCCACGGGGCTCAAAATGCGCACGACACGACGTGATAAAAGATTTCCGTCGCAGTCGCTCTTCAACCCACGCGATGTGAGTGAGCGCGACACTAAACTCCACGTCACGTCATGCCATTTCTAGGCCTTCTGGGCTGTGTTGTGTGCGTTTGACGCTTTCCAGTCTGGCTAATCCTTTCACCATGTTGACAAACGCTAGACGCTTCGTGATAGCAAAAGTTTTTCAGGATGAAGAGCTTTGTGACCTAACTTTGTATGTGCATTGTGCACCAACGAAAGACTCATTATATGTCATAATTTTGTCACCGCCATGCTAAGAAGAGCGCTAGCCAGTCCACTTTACTTTTTGTCTTTATTACTCTATCCTATTCCCTCCTCCGTCCTCGCAGGTACGTGCGAGTGGAATGGACGATCTCCGACCGACGATCTGTCTTCAGCAACGAGTTCGAAGAAAACATGTTTCAGGACCTCTCCATCATAGACACACAGTGACAAATTGTAGCTGACTCTCAAGGCAGCAAACTCAAATTTAGCAATGTTATAACCTATTTTTAGGCCTTGTTTCACAATGTCTGGTTAATGGCTACCTGTTGGTTAAAATACATGCTGTCACTGTCTAAAACATAACTAAAGAGAGTGACAGCATGCATTTTATCCAACAGTTAGCCATTAACCAGACATTGCGAAACAAGCCCTTAATGTAATTAGAGCGGTAACGGACGGATAAAAAGGTAAGCGTCCACATATTGCACGAAACGGTGGACGCACTTGTGTCAATTTCTATAGAAAGAATAGGTACTGAATGTGATGCGTCCGTTGCGTACTATGCCGATAGGTGGACGCTTACCTTTTTTTATTTATTTACAAAAGCTACGTCCTCTCATTCGAGAGGCCTTAAGTCCAAATCCTGCCATGTAAGTACCAATGGATTCTTTCAATTCATATGTCATGCTCCGGTGAAGGAAAATATCGTGAGGAAACCTGTATCTCCAGATTCAAGATGTGTGCCCTAAGTGCATTGTACTCACTCCAAAACGGTGATACGGCTAGTTTCCTACGTGTATTGCCAAAATCTTGCCAATAAGAGGCTGGAATTACTTATAAAATTCCACCGTATTTCTACAGGGTCTTGCAAAAAGGGTAAGTATACTTATCCGAATCCTACAAGTGCAGCATATTATATCTAGCCCGAAAATGAAATCAGAATTTAAAAATTAATGAAAAAAAGTCGTTTTCCATAGTAAAAAGTCCTACAAAGTTTCTATGGAAAATGAATTCTTTTTTCGCGAATTTTGAAATTCTGATTTCATTTTCGAGCTAAGATATAACATGCTGCACATGTAGGTTTCGGCTTAGTATACCCTTTTTGTAACACTCTGTATGTACGGCCTAACTTTAAGTATTAGTTTTAAGATTGATGCGTGTTATTTAGGTTATTTAGTTCAACTAAGTACCTCAACTCAATAGCCTTTTGATATAATAAATAGTTTTACCAAATATGATATTTTTTTTCCAGCTCAAAATGATTTAAATTCAGTAGACGTTTAAATAATGTTGGTGTTATGTTAACCCTTTAACTACCGTAAGATCAGTAAGATCGCACGCGCGGCGAGAGAAGGGTAAGATAGTTATCAGCATATTAAATGAGGAAGCTAACAAAATACCTTTAGGTAAAGCAACTCAGTTTATCTTTGCCATCTAAGAATCCAGCAGATACCTGAAGGTACGTTCTGATACGGTACACAATATGATCTAATGGCAATCTTATCCGACTGCCAAATCCTTTCACTATTTATCGATACAGCTATACCTAATGGTCCTGTTTTTATCTTTTGTGGTACAGAACCCTTAAAAACGCGTCGATTCGATCACTGCTAAAATCCCCACCCTTTGACAGATACATTGAATAGAGCTACCTCAACACAAACAGTATCTTGATCGAGTTCCGTGTTGAACCACACATTGCATTTTCCATTAGGAACTTCCACAAAAGGCCATAGACAACGCAGACTGCGCTGGTCAGCCGCCATGTTCGCCGCCATTTTGCGGAAATGTCACGAGACTGACAGCTGGCGCCGGCCGTTCAATTTGAATTGAAAATTAAATTCCATTGTCGTTGTAGCATTGACGCTCGCAGTAACATATTTATCATGGAGTAGCTTTTGCCTCTTGCTTCGCTTCGCCTTAACGTGATTCCAATTCTACCCCGGTTTTGGAAGATAAGATTCTACCTGTATTTAAGGTGAAGTGTGGCGCCTCCGAATTTGTGGTTTTTTATTTTAACTTCTACATTCTAGGTAAGTACCGGGTATTGGGTTGGCAGGTAGTTTCTAAAAATTGGATTAGCATGATGAGCGCGGAAACGTATCAGTTTTGGGATAAAACGCTTTTAAACGGAAGTTATGGAGGCGGCGCTAATTTGTCTTACACTTCACTTTAAATACAATTTATTTATTTATTTATATAAGGCACATCAACAGTACATGTTACAATACACTTATAAAAGAAAGCTTAGAGAGGAACTTATCAATAACATGTACCAATTACAGACATGCTCAACACTTGTTAGGCACATAACAAAACATAGAAATAATCATAATTAAAAATACAGTTTAGTATTACAAAAAGAAAAATAAAACTTTAACTCACATTCTTTAAAAATTCTGACATGAAAACAGATATATAAACTTATTTAAACTATAAAAACAAAAACAACTTCTTAACACTAATATGTTATACATTATTAGTTAGAGATCGCACTAAGTACCTTATTTCTAAAGACTGCAAGACTATCCGAAAAAATATCCAAATTGTCAAATTTACTATTTATAGTGTTGAATTCATTGCACATTCTATTGAGTGGAGCGTGTACACCGAGGTTGGTTCTGGAATGGTTTGAGTGAAATAAATTGGTTATACGTTTACGCGGGTAATTAAATGGGACTGATATGTTGATTTTACTGGAGATATTAGTAGAGTATATTTTATTATTAACAACATTATATAAGAACATGAGATCATGCTGAATCCGTCGATGCCGTAAAGAAATCATATTGAAATATGTCAACCGCTGTTCGTACGGACACCGGTGTGAGATGCCGGGGCTGATGAAGGCGAGGTGGCGGGTGAAGGCGCGCTGGATGCCCTCGAGGCGCTGCGAGTGCACGGCGTAGTGCGGGTTCCACACCACGCTTGCGAACTCCAATATACTCCTAACCAAAGCGTTATACAAAAGGATTTTCGTTCTATTACTAAATCCCCTTGTATTACGCTTTACAATATCTAAGTACCTAGGTTCTTCTCTTTTAACACCGACAAACCAACACACTTTCGCATTTATAATAAGTATTAGTATATTTATTATTGGATGGATGATTCAATGTGAGATTTATTGTGGTAGGTAAGGATAAAATCGTATCTTACTCTATAGAGCATAACACTATCATATGTACCTACATACTTATACTGTGTCTAGGAGTCTAGGGTATCTATCGGTCGTCTAGCTTTGATTGATAGGTTTGATTGTAGAATTATTGAAGTCATCATAATGCCGGCAATATACAGAACCAGTTATGTAGTTATCTACTCTTTAATTCTTGAACAAATTACCTAATAGTGTAAACGAGTCTACAATATTTTTATTAAAACCTAGATCCAAATTCATACGAATCTCACACTGATACTCTCGTTAGGTGGTATACGAGTATTAGGTTATCCAATAATAGCGGCTTTCCCATCCCACAGGCCATTAGAGCATTCCATAAAAAATCCGAGTGTAACATAAACCGCCCTAATTTATAACCCTTCCTCGCAAACTGCGTCTAATCAAGCGAATTATGTCAACAAGGGCTCTCAAATCACTTTTAACCCTTCGATAGCACACACACGTGGCTTTAAAAACCACGGCAAAGGTCAGTTTGACCACATTACACATGCTCGGTTAAGCGTGTTAAAAAATACTCTATGGTTAAGCGTTTGGTCGTTATGGTCACAAGTTTTTTTTTAATATGATGACTTTTGATTTAGGGTGCGATATAGAGGGCGTTCTATTTAATTAATTCTGGATTAGCGCTTCCTTGATTTATTAATTTATTTAGCTGCACGTTTTCAACATAAATAACATTATAATCAGGACGGTCTTGTCTTCATAAATTTATTACATTTAATTCAGTTTTTCGTTTGTAGATATTGCAGTGCAAACGATAATAGTCATTACGGTTTGTTATTAGGTTTAGGGTGTTTTTAATAGGTTTTATACACAAAAACTAAAATGGGCTAGACAATAGATAGCCAAAATTATGCCATAGATAGTTACCAACTAATATGTAAGTACTATGTTTACCCGTTGTAGAGAGTAATATCCGGATCCCAATGAAAGGTTTGAAAATAATTGTATTAAATAAAATATAGTTTGAGGAGCTTAGTAGGGATGGCAGATATTTAATAACGAGAGCACAGTTAACTTATAACCTACCCTGCACAACGCCGATTCATTTCATTTTTTACAACCCCAAAAAGTCAAAACAGTTAAAATAAACAAGTTACTTGATAAGAACGGGATTAGTTTTTCGACCCCTACTGGTGTTTATTCCCCAGACGTTTCGCAGTCTGGAGGGTTACTCTATACTGACGGAAAACGATTGAACGAGAGCTGTCGTGCAATCAGCACGTTCAATACAACGATATAGAGTCGTGGCTCATGCAGCACCGCCCCAAAACATAGTTTTTCGTCATATAGATCGACCCCCTGGCTCCGCTTCGAGGCTCCCAGGGCGCATGCGCTAAACAATCCACATTTTTTTCTGGCAGTCAGCTGTCAGGCGCCCGGGTGGTCCCTGCGACCCACAGCGCTTTTCAAGTGTTATTTTTGACATTTTGTTTGGTTTTTAACCCTAAACGGCTGTGACCCAAACATTTCGTTTATAGTAAATGAGGGTAGTGTTATTTTGTTAGTTGTTTTTGTCTTTCAGTGAGGAGATTCCTTGTGTTTTTTGCAAATTGGTCGGCAATTTTAACGTCTGTGTTTGACAATCGCAGTGCGGCAGTGGTTCCGGGAATTTACATTGAAATAGAGTTTTATTGGCAGTTTAAATTGATTTGAGTGCAGTTTCAGCAGCAAGTGGCTTGGTATAATTTGTGTTGCTGAAAGAAATGCAAGTATTATCAGGTAAGTGTTTAGCCTTAGGTACCTAACTACTTATATATTATTATTTCATCCTAATGTCTGTAGTTACACATTAATAATTATTAAATAGATACCAACTAGGTAAGTATTTATGGACTTGCTTCTTGTGGACATTTCATACATAACCGAGGAATAGCAGTCTCTTCAGTAGGGACTTAGGTACTTACTTATTTATTAGATATACCTAGTATGATTATGACCTTTAAAGACTTCATGGAAATTGTTTGTTCATTTAAAAAAAGTTTTATCAAAAGCTGAATTCTTACGAAATTTTAATAATTCATATTATGTTATGTTTACAAAACTTAACAATAGGTTAAGAAAATAAATATGCTCTAATACATAATTTATTCGGTTTTAAACTCAGAATCTAGTGAGACGGCACGTTTCGGCGTTTCGTCAAGACATAAGGTACAAAGGCTCTGTAAAGGTTAACTTTAGGGTTCCTTGGGGAAAGTTATAAAAATCACTGCTAAGTCTTCCGCTTCCGGTGTAGCTGGCGTCTAGCCAACATCCTGGCTTGTTTTCATGAAACGTCCTGAAATTTATGGCCTATCCCGTATAGTAAGGAGATGCAAATGTGCAAATGAGGCAAATGTAGTAAGAATGCTATGAAATCTAGCTAGATAACTTTGCTTTACGTACTGATTTCCATAACATTACAATAATATCCAGGTAACTTTTGTCAAATGATCTCATTGATATAACTTTATGCTGATATTAATGAAAGTCTTGAAACATGGGTAAGAAAAAACGTGTAAGATCTCTGATTGAATTCACCTTAAAAACCTATAAACTATAACATTCGTAATTTTAAATCAGTCTGCTTACCTACCTAACTAAATTTCATCATCAATATATCGGGAATCAATTTTGGGAATTGTGAAACAATTTATAAGATTTTTTTTTAAATCTTGACAAAGGTAGAATTTTTACGGTCGACTAATATGGTTTTTTTTAACGTGTATTGTTCTTTGTTAGGGGCTTAGGGTACCGGGTTCGACGCCTGTTCTTGAATTGTTTTCATCCTCTTTATTAAAAGTTTGATGAGGGTCAAGTATGTCTAGTATGTGTGAAATATGTGAGGGGATTGGAAAGGCTGCTAAGTGAATACTTCGGTTAAGAAAATATATATAAGACTTGTAATAATCTAAGAAATACATTACAAAACTTCGATAGTTAAGGTTACTTATTCTTCTTTTGGAGTATTTCATATCAGATGAGTAACCGATAACCGTTCTCGAGTGGAGTCACAATATCTCGTTCAGAAAAGATTATAAATAAATATCCATCAGCAGTGAATGGCAATATTTTGTTGTTAGTTAAGTATATGTAGAGCTACTTAGTCGCAGATATACAGGGTGTTGCAAAATTGGTATACTAAGCCGAAACCTACATGTGCAGCATGCTATATCTAATTTGGAAATTCGCGAAAAAAAAAATTCATTTTCCATAGAAACTTGGTTGGTCACGTGACTTTTTACTATAGAAAATTAAATTTTTTTTTCGCGAATTTCCAAATTCTGATTTCAGATTTGGGCTTAGATATACCATGCTGCACATGTAGGTTTCGGCTTAGTATACCCTTTTTGCAACACCCTGTATAGCACCGCCTATTTTACACGGAGGGAAATAAATCAATTTCGATAAACCAAGTAGCAAGCATGCATGATTTATTTACTTACTGGTTACGAATGTGAATTCGTCTACCTATCGTTGCTACTTGTAGGTATGATCGTGTCGGTCATCAATAAAGAAATTCTTTTCGTGGAAAGCCCGAGTTCAGTTTTCATGTTGCTATTTCCCACGATGGTACACTGGAGGAAATAACAAACAAACCAACCAACCACTACCTCCAAACAACAATGCCAATATTGCCAAGACGATAAAACCCACCAAAAGTTTTCTAGCCAATGCTAAATCAATTTTGACGAAAGCCTAACACCGTTCTTATTTCAACCAAGATATCGATCTCACATAAATTAAACCCATTTAATTCAAGCAGTTAAATTCTTCACATAAATTACTATTATCCAGTATGTGTTGTGTATAGCCTGGATAATTTGGGGAATCCCAGTAATCCCACGATTCGTAGCCACGAGGGGCCAACACAAAATGACTTTATTGGAAAATATGTAGTAGGGGTCGTTCACACTCTAGCTAAGTATTTTTTTCTGTACAAAATCGCTTGGTATGTTTCTGACACGGTTTTCGTCACGCATTTATTTATGTGTGGGATAAGTTGTGTGGGGTTGGCAGATATTTATTGATTCCGCACGTTATTCGGTACTTAGATGTTACTCGTAGGTGCTCGTATAATGAATTGGATTTTTGGACATTCTGAATTATGATATGATTACGTATTTAGTAACCTAGGCAGCTGATGATCATGATGATGAATCGCAGGTAGTCAGGGATAAGGAGGTAACTTTTTCTGCTACCCAGAAACTTCAGTAAATAAGCTCAATCTTCAATCTGGAAAAATAGTTATGTACTTACATGCCTACTCAGTAAAAAGTTACGGTCTTATTCATAAAAAGTTACGGGAGACCTATAGGCCTGCTATAAGCAAATGTCAAAAAAACTTTATTCATAAACGATCAATAGCGCTAAAGAACTCTCCAACTGATTCGTAAAACCTTGATATGCTAAAGTTGGCTGGACCCTACTATACACCTTCCGTAAACCTCCTCTTGTACAAAAACATGGCGGCCGGTCAACAGCTGTTCTGCTCAGTTCTGCTTTATTGACGATTTGACATTTGTTGTGAGTTTGTGAGTTAATATTTGCTGAAAATAAGTTGCCACTTGCCATGGTAACGTAAAAATTTAATTATTTTTTTTGTGGGTTTTGGCTTGGCCAACTGCGCCTTTAAGCCAACGTAAACTTTTTTAAGTGCCGCGCCGTGGCTAACATAGATAATAGAGATTGATAAATGAATGAAAGTTTTCGCTATTTTTGTTTATGGTTTCGTCGGACCGGCAACTTAATAGGGTAAATGTCAAAATGTTTGGTCTGTGAAATCTATTAGCATCACTATAGTTATTGAAGGTTTACGGAACTATTATGAATAGAGATTTTTACGAAACCTCAAATAGGCTTAATGTGTTCCGTAACTATTGAGCTCAGTAAACCTACTTTAAGGTTTTTTTATGAATAAGACCGTTAGTACATAAGTAAATAAATGAAAATGTTCGCACGCGATCACGCTTCAACTTTACCTACCTACAACAGTGGCGGATACGTCTTATTATTTTGACTTTGTAAAGTTCTTAATCCGTACGACATAAGCTCGAAGTTTGCACTGCAAGGGTTGCATTTACCTGTGTCCGTATAGTACGTTCTAAGTACCTAGCAAGTCTAGCAACATGAAAAATTAACATGGGCTTTCCATGAAACCTATTTCGTTATTGATGTCCGTAGCGGAAAGCTAAAATCATTGCATGCTACGTACATTTGTCGAGTCGCATTGATTGCAACACCCTACCGAATCAAATAAGTATTATTTTATACTTAATAGGTATACCGATGATCTAAAATATAGGTAAGTTTGATTGTGTATCTATTTCTCTAGCGATACACACAGTTGTATAAAGAAAGTAAAAGTGTATAAATAAGCTAAGTAAGTGATACTTGAGCTGAAGTAAATGAAATACGCATGCAGAAATTGTAATATCTATGTCGCAGGCATCTGGTTTAATCTCCTTTTTGATTGAACCACTAGCCCGTTCATTGGATGGCTATTCAATGAACGGGCTAGTCATATGCTATTCAGTTAAATGACTAAAGGACAACTCGTCAAGTCGTTGATTGTAATGTTCGACGTCTTGACTGAACGTCATTCAGCGAAGTCGTTGAATGGGATATAGTATAGCAACTTTGTACTGTCTGGTTATGGTGAACATGACCAGACAAGAGTCAACAAAAATACTATGTTACAAAGCTCTTATCTCACAAACTAACTAAACAATAACAATAAACGTACCTTCATATTGTTGTTCATAATTATCCAGTTTTCTTTGAAACTATCCGCCCGCGGCGTAATAATAGGTAAATCCATGTTGTCACACTATTTTAACACAAATAACGCACTTTAAAGCTAATTTATTTGCAAAAAAACTAACAATATACAGTATTGTGCAAATTAATGTGAACACAAGCGAAAATTTAAAAAAAATACATTTATTAGTTCTAGAATTAAAAAACCAGAGATATATTGATACAATTTAAGTTATTTTAATAGAAAATGTGTCCTCCCTGGCTTTTATATCTTCTTCAACAAGTTTTGGCATAGAATTGACATGATTTTAACAGTTTTCTGATATTTGCTGGTCTAAAAAACTTGTATGGATTACAGCCTCAATCATTTTAGTTTTTCTTGTCCAATCCGTTTAACGAAGTCTAACTTTCACGATGGCCCACTTATTTTCAAGGGGATTAAGTGCCGGTGAGGTCTCTGGCCATCCAAAAGCATGATTACTTGTGTTTCTTGAAATATTTAAGAGTAATTTTGGACACGTGGCTTGAAGCCGAATTTTGTTGAAAAACTTATTGACCGTTATCATCAAATTTTCTTATTTTGGGGCTGTTTTTCTTATATAGGTACCGTATGACTTGTGCCCATCGAAGGGATGATGGACTCGCTAAAATACAGTGACTTGCTGGAACGGAGATTAGAAGTTGAACTAAGAAAATTTGATGATAGCGGTCAATAAGTTTTTCAACTAAATTCGGCTCCATGCCACGTGTCCAAGATTATGCTTAAATATTTCAAGGACAACAAGATATCATGCCTGTGGATGGCCAGAGACCTCACCGGCACTTAATCCCCTTGAAAATAAGTGGGCCATCGTGAAATTTAGACTTCGTAAAACGGATTGCACAAGAAAAACTAAAATGATTGAGGCTGTAATCCATACAAGTTTATTAGACCAGTAAATATCAGAAAACAGTTAAAATCATGTCGATTCCATGCCAAAACGTGTTGAAGACTTTATAAAAGTCAGGGAGGACACATTTTCTATTAATATAACTTAAATTGTATTAATATATCTCTGTTTTTTTATTTTATAACTAAAAATTTATTTTTTTCAACTTTTCACTCGTGTTCACATTAATTTGCACAAAGGTAGGTGCTTTTTGTGTCAGCTGTTAGCTGTTAGACGCCATATTTGTTTTATTCACCACCTGACTGATTTTAAGTCAGCTAACTAGTTGTACGTTTTGTGACGCTTGTACAATCAACGTTCGGCCTAGTCATACAATTGAGTAGCGCCATCCAATGAACGGGCTAGTGATTCAACCAAAAAGGATATTCAACCAGATGCCTGCGACATCTACACTGCTTTATATGAAGATTGAGGCAAAATGAGCGGGCCACCGACTGAGCCACTTGAAAGCTATGAAGAGAGTATTTTAAGTAGTTATAATGAATGAGTGCATCATGAGTGTATGAGTGCCTTTGGGAGACGCAGACAGCAGCGCATATATTTCTACAAGATTTCTACTAAGAAAGATTTTGAAACGTGTAGAGTGAAGGTTCTAGTCTGGATGTTATGAATATTCGTCATTATCTTCATATGGTCTATACGAGTATCTCTCCCTCTCCTAAGGAACGACATAATGCTTTGTCCTCTAATTCAAAATAAGAGGAGTGTGAGGTGTTATTTGTTTCTCGTTTCTTTTGCACCGACACTCCATCTAGTTAGTATTGTTTATCCAAGACTCCCCCTTTTCAATGAAAGCTTCCTTCAATGAAGGCCGGCATGGGAGTGAATGAAGTAACGTTGTTAAGACCAAAGCAACAATGTCCGATGCTGCCCTCTAATGCATTCAGATGCATTTCCGGTCGCCATATTGGATAGGGTTGGGTCAAGTAGGTTAGATTAAGTTATCGATATCGAATGGTATTTTTAATTTAATTTGGTATGGAACGGTCGCGTTTACATACAAAGGATTCGGCATAAATATGTTATGGACAAACGAAGAATGGTTTTTTTAACTACACAATATACTTGTGGTGTTTGGCCTTTTTGATAAAAGATTGTTTATAGTTTGTTTATATTTCTAGTTAGTCTATTACCGAATAGGAGAATGGTGAACAGCAAACTCGTATATTATTTCCCTAAATATCACATTGGCGACGAATAAGACCCCACGCGAAGTGTAAATAGTAAATTAATACACATAGCAAGAGCGGAAGGTATACATTATGAGTTCTAGCACATGTATATTCGGTGGTAACCTCAATTTCGACCACGCCTGTCATGAATGGCAAATTTTCAAAGACCGGTTTGTACAGTTCTGCATAGCAAACGACATTACCGAAGAAAACGATGCAGCAGGCCTTAAAAGGAGAGCCTTGCTGCTGACGGCGCTGGTTGATGACACATACCGGGTCGTAAAAGACTTGGCCTTCCCGACCTTACTAGACAATGTGGAGTACAAGGCGCTTGTAGCATTGCTAGACCGACACCTGGAGCCAAAGAGGTGCAGCTTCGCAGAAAGGAGCGCTTTCTACAAGGCGGAGCAGCGGGCAGGAGAGGGACTGGCCGAGTGGGCGGCTCGAGTGCGGAGGGCGGCGCAGTACTGCGGTTTCGGTACGGAGCTCGACACGGCGCTGCGCGACCGATTCGTCCTCGGACTGGAGGACGCGAAGGAGAAGGAGCGACTGTTCGCGGAGAGCGTGGTCACGCTCACTATGAACAAGGCACTGGAGCTGGCGCAGGGCGTGCGGTGCGCGCGGCAGGCGCTGCGCGGCGCGCGAGGCGCCGGGGAGCCGCCGCAGCTGTTCGAGATGCGAGCCGGCAGCAGTGCGGGCCGCGCCACGCCGGCGGCCGCGCCATCACCCGCCGCGCAGACACGACCAGGCAGGTGTAAGGTGTGCGGCTGAACCACACGACGGACCAGTGTAGATTTAGTGACTTGACTTGTCAGAATTGCCATAAGAAGGGCCATCTCAGAAGAATGTGCAAGTCCAGGGGAAACAATTTCCTGCAGCCGGAGGACAGCGACATTGAAGACGGTAAATATTGCGAATTGTTTCACATCAAAACATATAATGGTGAGCCTATGCGACAGATCGTAGCGATAGCGGGTGAACAGATTTCGTGCGAAGTAGATAGTGGAAGCGCTGTTTCTGTGTTACCTAAAGGGATGTATGATAAGCATTTCAAACATAAACATAAATTGAAGCCGTGTCATATGATACTGAATTGTTACAACGGCACCAAAATAACACCGATCGGCTGTTTACATCTGCCAATATCATTTGACAACGCTGTCAAAACGATTGTCATGTACGTCATTGACACAGATGAAAGACAACCAGTGTTACTAGGGCGGGACTTTATTGGCGCCTTTAATTTGAAGTTATGTTCTGAGAACTGCCTTAACATTCAAAGGGGTGGCTATGAAACGTACTTGAAAGAAAAAAAAAAAAAAAAAACACGCACTCACGCCTTGTACTAATGTACTCCCTTGCGGGGTAGGCAGAGGTGCATTGCTGCACCCACTTTTCGCCAGAGTGTTATGTTAGTCCCAATGTAATAGGGGGCGGGCCTATTGCCATTTTCCGGGCACATCCAAGACCCGAGAACAAATATCTGTGTTTAAACAAATATCTGCCCCAGCCGGGAATCGAACCCGGGACCATCGGCTCAGTAGTCAGGGTCACTAACCACTACGCCATTCGGTCGTCTCGTACTTGAAAGAGAAATATGAAAAATTGTTTAGGGACGAATTAGGTACGTTCAATAAGCATAAGATAGAGATAAAGATTAAAGAAGGTTCACAGTTAAAGTATTTCAAGCCGCGGCCCGTTCCTCTAGCCTTGAAAGCAAAAGTAGAAGAGGAGCTGGATCGCCTTGTGGAGTTAGGGATTCTGGAAAAGGTTGAGCATTCCGAGATCGCTACTCCTATCGTGCCGGTGTTGCGGCCCGACGGGAACATACGCCTGTGTGCTGACTATTCGGTGACGCTTAATAAGATGGTTTGCATGGATAATTATCCCATTCCTCGCATTGAGGATTTATTTGCAAAGTTACACGGTGGTCAAGAATTTTCGAAACTTGACTTGTCTCGGGCGTATAACCAACTGGTTTTAGACGATTCAAAATATTTGACATGCATTAACACGCATAAAGGGTTGTTTTGCTTCAACAGGTTGGTGTTTGGCTTAAGCAATGCTCCGTTCATCTTCCAAAGGACTATGGAGACTCTTTTAGGTGACATTGAAGGTGTTTGCATCTTCTTAGATGACATTCTAGTAACTGGAGAAAACAAGAACATTCACCTTAAAAGACTGGAGGAAGTTATGAAAAGGCTAGAACAGGCTGGGTTGCGTTTGAAGCAGGACAAATGTGAGTTATTCAAAGAATCTGTAGAGTATTTGGGATTCTTGATTGACAGACATGGCTTACACAAGTCTCCGAAAAAGGTAGAAGCCATTTTGAACTCTAAAAGTCCCAGTAATGAGAGTGAATTGAAGTCATTCCTCGGTATGGTGAACTATTACCGTTGCTTTGTGCCGAACACTTTAAGTGTTCTGAGTCCGTTGCACGCGCTGTTACAAAAAGGGGTCAAATGGGTATGGGGGAATGAACAAGAAGATGCATTTCAAAGGATTAAAACTGAATTAGCATCCGATCAAGTTCTTGCTCATTACAACCCCGAATTACCGACCATAGTGACGTCAGACGCGAGTCCGCATGGGCTGGGCGCGGTGTTGGCGCAGCGGCAGCCGGACGGCACAGAGCGGGTCGTAGCTTACGCTTCACGATCGCTTTCTAAAGCGGAGTGTAACTATGCCCAGATTCAGAAAGAAGCAACTGCTATTGTGTTTGCCGTGAAAAAGTTCCACCATTACCTCTATGGACGGGGAGTTCCCTTTACCTTGAGGACTGACCACAAGCCATTGGTCACCATATTCGGCAACAAAAAGGGCGTTCCTGAGTTAGCTGCGAACAGGTTGCAGCGTTACGCTTTGTTTTTAACTGCTTATAACTTCGAGATAGAGTATGTTAAAAGTGATGATAATGTAGCCGATTTTCTTTCTCGAGCTATAAGTAGTTATACTGATGGAAACTCCGAATATGGTAAAAAGGGGTTATACATTAACTTTATGTCGGACTCATTGTTGAAACCACTCACAATAGCCGACATAAAAGTGGAAACCAGCCGAGACCCAGTTTTGAGCAAGGTATTAAAATGTATAAGAGATGGATGGCCGGCCAAATGTAAGGATATTGATTTGAAGCCATACTACATGTGTAGGCTACAGCTGTCTCATGAGAATGATTGCGTTCTCAGGGGTCATAAATTGGTGATACCTAGGAAATTTCAAAAGCAACTATTGGATGAACTACATAATTCGCATTTTGGTGTGGTGAAAACAAAAACGGAGGCCAGAGCTCGCATGTGGTGGCCCGGCATCGACCGGCACATCGAGGAGACAGTCGGCTCGTGCTCCGCGTGCGCCGCGCTGAGGCCCGCGCCGCCGCGCGCGCCGCTCGCTGTCTGGACATACCCGGAGCGGCCGTGGCAGCGCATGCACATTGACATGTTTTCACTGCACGACAAGCAGTTTCTAGTTGCTATAGATGCTCACACAAAATGGGTAGAATGTTTTTTGATGAGTAGAACCGACACCAAGAGTATAATAGAGAAATTAGAGGAGATTTTCAGTAGGTTTGGTTTGGTTGAGACGTTAGTAAGTGATAACGGGTCGAATTTTGTTTCTGCTGAGTTTGAACAATTCTGTGAATTGAGTGGTATCCATCACATCACTAGCGCGCCATATCACCCGGCATCAAATGGTCAGGCAGAAAATAGTGTCAAGACAGTAAAGAAGGTTCTGAAAATTTTACTGAATCCGACAGATAGTTTAACGTTGTGTCAGAAGGTAGTAAATAGATACCTATTTGATAATAGGAATTCAGTACATATGACTACAGGTTTCTCTCCCGCGCAGTTAATGTTTGGCCGTACATTGCGTAGTCGGTTCGATCTGTTGCGAGGCTCACCAGCACCGCCATCACCGCCGCGCGACGTCGCGGGCGCGACCGCTGCAATGTCGCTGTCATCTGAAGCTCAACGAAATGTTTCTACTAAACAGATGTCGCAGTGTAAGCAGTATGGTGGGCAGAGGAAGATTTTTTTTTCTATTGGTGATCGAGTTTTAGTTAAATGTTTTTTCAACAATGGCAACAAAACCGAATGGAAACTGGGTACAGTCAAGGAAAGAATAGGTGCCATGATGTACATAGTGTATATATCTGATTTAAATACAGATGCCAGAAAGCATGTGGATCATCTTCTAAAATATAATGGTGTTTTAGACGATGATGATGATGATAATATACCGTACTATGACTGTAGTTCGGATGAAAGCCAGTTAGATACCAATGTTACTCCTGTCACTGCGATAGAGGGGGAGGAGGACGGAAGTGAGGCCGCGCCTCCGCCGCCAGCGCCGGTAGGTGGCGGTGGTCGCCCAGTGCGTAGCACTAGGAATCCTAACCCTCGATATAAAGTGTAATAAGAAGAATGTAATTTATGTTATTTATGATTATATTTTGTGTTTTAATTACTTATTGATTATATAAGTTTTAACATGTAAGGGTATATTGAGTTTTGTGTTTTTTTATATTATTTTATAAATAGTAGGGGAGGTATGTGGTGTTTGGCCTTTTTGATAAAAGATTGTTTATAGTTTGTTTATATTTCTAGTTAGTCTATTACCGAATAGGAGAATGGTGAACAGCAAACTCGTATATTATTTCCCTAAATATCACAATACTGTAGAAAACAAAATATTTGTATGAGATAATCATTTATTTTCTATATAAAATCAATTGTCTCCACTACGTAAAAAGAGTCTAAACCGAAATAGAATAAAATTGATCAAGCCCAAAATAAAATAATACACAATAAACCTGGACCTTATCGATAAAAGTGAACTCTTCCAGGCAACTCTTGGGTGGAGGAATGATTTGAAGAGTAGATGAAGAAGGCGTATATGTATTGTAAATATCCACATAGTTAGTTTTTAGTACCGAGAGAATAGCGTAAATATTAGTTATCTGTTGATATTTTACGTACCGATAAACAAATGTGTCAATGATTCATAGTTACTTATGTGGGTGTAAGTACTTGATGAATATGATAGCCCGTTATGCGTTATGTAGGTGATCTAGTTTTTCACTATTAATCATTTGTTGTTTTTAATGATAAGTCGAATCACAAGTACTTAAAGTATAAGTGAAAATCCTATACAACTTTCGTCCTTAAATTTTTTTTAACGTGTAGATGATAAACGAACCATGTCGGTAAATTTCTAAATTAATACGGTCCCAGAATTGCGGGAGCGACCATAAGCTCCTTCAATCTTCAATTTCATAATAAAAACATAGATACATAGATTTTATCGATATTATAGTTTATCGATAACTGCCCTGCCTTGGTCGGAAGCTCTTAATTCCGTCGATCGATCGTCAGGCCTATTGGACCATGCAGCTTGTTAAACCAATCTCTGACTACATCCTCCTATCAATACAAATAAATATCGAATGCATATTTATTTAGGTATTGATGTTCATTGCTGCATTATGATGTTGTAAATGATTGCTTATTCCCAGGATAATAAACTGATTTACTTAATTGATTCAGTAGTAGGTATCTGTGTCAGAATATGGGTTTATAAGTATTGGGCAAAACATAGTACTCGTATTTGTAAAAAAACACTGATGAGCGAGACTGATTCACTGATTCTACGGTCAAAATTACTTTTATCTAAATAGAAGTAACTTGGTTTCAACCAAATTTCAGCTAAGTTTATCATCAAACAATTTTATCAAAGTAATTTTGCCGGTAGCGATATAAAAGTACGATAAATCTGTAGGTCTTGCTGCTACCGAAGTCGCGTTGTCTATCTGCTTCGCACCACGTACGCCAAGGGACAACTGATATCGGTCAATTAGCGGCTTATCCTATAATGAAGATAAAGTAGAGGGGCCGGCAAAAATAAATACTACGTTTTTATGTAGATATTTTATACCAAACTGTAGATAGGTACTGCGTGTTGCTAAAAAGTGGAGTGTACTAAAAGCCAAGTGTTAACTCAGCTTATAGCAAGGTAGGTATCTCAGCTTAAAGCTTTTCTTTCTAACCTTTATTCTAGTAAAAATTTAAAATTAATGATTTTAAAAAAAGTTTGATTTTTCTTGTGTTGATGAATTGACAAATAAAACAAAGTTTAAAGCAATTATATTGAGCATCCAGTGAAGCTTACCAGCTTGGACAACTTATTTCAGTGGTCGCTAGACTCGCTAGACCTAACATGACATTCCGGAGCCAATAAATTAATCCACGTCTATCTATAAATAACGGATTTGCAAACTATGTAGGTTATACCTACTTTAAACAAAGATAATATTCAATTGTAGAGATAAGACGAAATTCTTGCTGAATTCCAGAGAATGCGATAACATAGTAAGTATTGAATAATAATTGAATTATGGTTAAGAATTCAGATAAAGAATCAATATTAAATTGTCACATGGACTAGTATAATAGGTACTATCTACTGTATCTAGTCCTGACTTACTTATACTATTCGTACTTCAATATTACTTCAAATAAGGCCTATGTGTAAAATTATAGATACTTCGTTAATTGAGATATGAAATTATTTTCAAAATTAGCATAGTAAAGTCGCACCCACGGCCTTGCAGTAACAGGTTGGTGGCACAAGATCACAAATACTTCAGCAGGTATAATGCAATCTCTGTGACACATTCCTAACAATAATATAACTGCTATGCTTATAAAATAAAATAGAATAGAATAAAGTATGCACCTTCCCTTCAACAAAATATCATCTAGTTAAGATACCCCAACTGAAAGAAATGTGTGTGTGCCGAAACCAGCTGAAATTGTGAACTGTATACATCATAATCATCATTATCATCAGCATATAGCAGTCCACTGCTGGGCGTAGGCCTCTCCCAAAGAACGCCACTGGATGCGATCTTTAGCTTTCCGCATCCAATCATAACCAACCATACTGTATACAGACAGATGTTTTTATTAAATCTTATTTATTTCCTCAAAATGACGGTTTTTATACCTTGATCATTATTTTCATTAGTTCACCAAGAGGCGTAGGGCTGCCAACTAATTTTTTGCTTTTCTATCCACCATGCCATGCGGTAGGTCGAAACCCTGCTCCCCTCCTGAAACAGTACATAGCACTATTTTACTGCATTGCTCGGTAAATGTTTTACAGCTCGGTGTTACGTTACATCACTGCAGCTGCGCGCGCGCATGTTCTATTTTCAAAACCAAGTTCATTAACGCCTGCAGTCTAGTGATGGGACACGGCGTTTTGGCTATCGACAAATATACTTTTTTATAATATTTCAAAAATTTTCAGAAGGGCTACTAGCCCGGGGCGCATTTGAGACGTGACAAGAGTTTTGCATCGCGCTCACTCACATCGCGCAGCCTCAAGAGAGAGCGCGACGGAGAACTCTTGTCACGTCTTAATAGCGACCTGTGCTACAGGGCCTGGTTATGTTAAAAATCACTTAATGATCTATTTAGTCACAATCGCAAACTTGCAACAGCCACAAAGTACAGATTACAAAATCAATTTTAAAACATCCTGTGTACTTACCTATCATACACGTGATTCGTTTTCTAGATGACAGATAACGCAGCAGTAATGACTGCATTCAGTATTGCGCGCTTCTAAATAATTATTATAATTATAATTGCATACGTTCGCTCCGCCCTGTCAAACAATATTATAAATCTCGATGCGATGATTGTATTAACTCTAAAAGCGTATAATTAATTAACTAGCAGTAGGTAAATTGTTATTATTTTATTCATTTGAATTGATGAGATTGTTGTTGACGATGTTTATGTATGCCTTATTGTACCTATATCAATAGTATAGCTATTTAGTAGATATAAGTAAGTACTTTGAGTTTTGAATAATATACAATAATATACAAAAACAGATTTACTACCATCAAAAGTCCACTGAGTCCCCGACGACGTCTAATAAAGAGGTTGATAAAGAAAATGAAAACTACCAGATGATTCTGTAGGTGAGTCAAACATGACTGATTCGTAACTAATAATGTATGATCAATATAGGTATATAATTAGGTCAGCGAAAGTGATAAAGCAAAATATACAATTATGAATAATGTGGTTCCTGAGTATTCCTGACGTTAGAATATTTTTTGACTTGCTTTTTCCTGTGTGCCATTCTACGGATATAAGAATAGGAGTGTTTTTCGTTGGAAACCAATGATAGTTTGGAATAAGAATTAACAAACACAATTGTATAACAATTGTTATGTAATAAGTAGTAATAACAATATTATTACAATCGCAGTGAGCATCGGAATCTTTTTTTAAGGGTCCTTTTAATCTGTAGAAGGAGAACCCTAAATTCTATTAGAATGATAGGTATCTGATGACAATATCATTACAGTTATGAGTAGCAGTGGGTGTTAGAACTTGTTATTTTGAACCAGAAAGCTTGATTGATTTACTGATATAGGTACTTATGTTTTATATGAGTTTTGTAGTGTCATTAAAATGACGACTATCATTAAAACCGGCCAAGTGCGAGTCGGCCTCGCGCACAAAGGGTTCCGTAGCAAATTACAGTTAAATCAACCTATCTCAAAAACTATAAGAGATACTTTGATCAAACCAAAAATCGTTGAAAGAGTTAATTAGCATGCATCACCTCTATTTTTTTTAGAATTTTATACCCCGTAGTTATAAAAATAGAGGGGGGGGACATACTTTTTACGACTTTGAGAGCTGATATCTCAAAAACCGTTCACTTTAAGAAAAATGTTTTTTAGAAAACTTTATATCATTTTAAAAGACCTTTCCATTGATACCCCACACGGGTATGTACATCGAAAAAAAAAATTTCATCCCTCAGTTACATGTATGGGGGGCCCCACCCCCAATTCTTTTTTTTACTATTTAGTGTCATATTTTTGTAGCGGTTCATACAACACATATTCCCATCAAATTTCATCACTGTAGTACTTATAGTTTCCGAGTAAATCGGCTGTGACAGACGGACAGACGGACAGACGGACAGACGGACAGACGGACAGACGGACAGACGGACATGACGAAACTATAAGGGTTCCGTTTTTGCCATTTTGGCTACGGAACCCTAAAAACGACCGCAGTAACAATAATATTTGTACCCTTTCTAAAGTACCTATTTATAAACTAAAGGAGAAAAAATGATTTTTTAGATAAACACAATAAATCCAAGTCTCGTAATCAGAGCAAGCTTGCTTGTGTTTGGGTCCTCAATCGATTCCCGGCTGGGGCAGATACTTGTTTAAAGAGAAATATTTATACTCGGGTCTTGGGTGTTGATATTTATATTTAATATGTATCTATTTATGTAGATATATCAGCTGTCCGATACCCATAACACAGGCTATGCCTAGCTTGGGGTCGGATGGCCGTCTGTGAGATGTCCCCACATATTATTAAATATTATCATCCGATCGGTAGAAGTATCGAATTTTAAACATCGATACAATTCCCATCACTAGTGTAGAAGGGATGCGGGCGCGACGGGGCAATGTTCTCAGTTTAATGAATCACTATGTTTGGCCTGAGTTTTATTAGAACAACCCTGCATGTTGACATAGAGGGTAAACGCTTGTTTATGCTCTATCCTAGCACGGCTTATCTGTTGCAGTAAAAACTATGAAAACAGGGGGTCAAAGATAAAAATAACATGGTAAAATGTATCGATAAAAACTAAAAAGGAATAAGAGGCATTTTCATCACTCAGTCATGGCCTCACAGTAGGAATTGCCTGAAAACAGGCATGGAAATAATAATTGTTATTTTCTTCTAAAGAGAAGCTGCTTTCTTACTAGTTAAGTATACTTTTTTATTAAAATGAAATGAGAAGAATACTAAGTAAAAACCTTTTAAAAACAAGCACTTCACCTAAACCAATATAATAAGCGCTACTAGGTACTTAGCGAATATTTTTTTTTTGTATGATGTACGCACATTAGACGAGCAAAAATATCTATATAAATAAAAAAATTGCAAATATTATATTAAAGTTCTCAGTAACTAATTAGGAAACTAATGAAAAACCATATTTCGAAATATTGTAACTTCCATTCCATGTCAAACGAGCCTTACAGACCATGAAAACGCATGTTTGGAACATTAGGAAAATTACGACCTATTAAAATTCTTTTTAGGGCATTTCCGTTGGTTTTAAGTACCAAACCATGTTTTTTCGCCTATAAAACCTTGTATGTAATCCGATAATTTGCTTCAGACTAAAGTATGAAAATTATTTAGAGAATTTAGATAAAGATTTTACAGCCATCGCTATTTACATGGTCATACATTTGTTCCTTGTCAAAGTATAATCTTAAGTACAAGACTTTACACTGCGGTATTAGGATAATAGAAAATAATACTAATTCATTATAGCCAAGAAAAATCTTCGTAAATTCCAATTTATAAATAAAAAAGAGTCGTTATTTACACATGTTTGAAGTAAATAACACATTAATTTCCGTAATATAATACTTTACTTACAAATATTTAGTTTCATTCTAATACAGTAGTGTTGGAGCAGAGTGCAGCCACATCTGCCAGGGTTGTGCAACGCTCGCTGTCGATGTTAGGGTTGTCAGTATATTATATTGCCTAACTTTATATTATTTTTTCGTAACCAATTACAAGTAAAACAAACAAAATACAAAAGAATATTGAACATATTACAAAAATATTATCTGGTATCAGTCTCCTCAGAAAAATATTGTTTAGATTTGATTGCATATAAAATCTTCAATTTCATAATAATTTCGTTTTTTTATAAGTCTTCATGTGAGTGTTTTATTTGAAGGTTTTAAACAAATTATCATTATAACAAAAAAAAAACACCATTATAAAGTAATTTTCAGTTATAGTATATTTAAATACAGGCAGTGACAACCCTACTGAGATTAACTGATGCACACTATGTCCATCAGCGGCATGCATTTCAGACGTTTCAGCTGAATTTTTATGTTCTTCACACACACACGTACACACACACACACACACACAAACACACACACACACACACACACACACACACACACACACAAACACACATGATTTATTATTCCTGAACTTCCTGCAAGTTTCGTTGCAACTGAGATACTGTGCAGTTTTTACAAAGCGCACATGGCTTCTTTACTGAGATAAAACGGGTTATGAATGTGTTTGTAGAAATTCAGTTAATTGCAGGAAAAATATGGAATTTAGGTACTTGCGTTTACACTGTACAGATGGTTGCAAAAGTGGAATAGTTAACCGAAAGGGATTGACTTTGGGGGTCATTCTAAACACTGCTGTAAACCACTGATTTATTGATTATTGATTTATGTTGACTATATTATTATTATATGTCTAGATTTTGCGGTAAGTCCGCTCGTTAGCCTGTCAGTGAGTCAATCGCGTTTCATGCTAGCCAAACTAGGTAGATCGTTTTTTTCAATCCCTTTTTTATACTGAGTGGCACACATTAAAGTTGTAATCTATCATACGAGCAAAAAAAAATGCAGCATAATGGAGAAGTAGGTAAGTATCTTTATTTTTTTTTAAGTTGCTAAATGAATTTCAGTATTTTAATGTTTTATTTGCTAGAGTAATCTATAGTTATTCAATTATCGACACATCTGATAAGGTACCTACGTATGTAAATGACATACTGAGAAGCGAGTTGCGGCATCGCTACATATTCATAAATATACTTAGTATTTACATAGGTATCTACCTACATGTGTAATACAGGGTGTATTTTTAATATACAAGTGGCTTTCCTCGTTCAAGTCCACGTATCTCCGTTCATGTTCAGGTAAATTGGTTTATTAATTCAATATGATCTTATGGGAGGGGATGAAGAGAGTGTTATTTCTCTAAAATTCAGCTGAATTTTGAATGGTAAGTTCTAATTGTTACATAGGTCTATTATTTTCGATTGCAAAAATAACCCTGCATTTCGGCGAAGCGACGGGCAAACGTTGTATATATCTTTTTGTACGTTCATATAAAAAAGGTGTTCATAAGGGTTGGTAAAACTACATTCTGGGACCAACTTTAAATATAGCCATGGGATCCCCGTGTCCCAAGCCAACAGCAGTGGACTGCAATGAAAATGAATGCTTATGAATGGTTTCGACATAATTTTATCGACCACACTCTTTATACGATTGCAATTTAAGTGTATGCAAACACCTGCCATGATGATATATGCATACCTAGATGATATCCAGTTCTATTTGCAATCATTTAGAGCTAATTAATCTAGATGGTATTGTATGTACGTGCCTTTCTGTATGTACACCATAGAACTTGTGCGAATTTGTTACCAAACTAAAGATAAAAGTTTATTTGAAAATCTAATAATTGTGAATATCATTGGCTAATTTAAAACCAGTGATTGTAAAATTTTAGGACTTAGGACTACGGTGAACTGCCTAATCAAAATATTAGCACATTCAATAAAATTGGTAAATAGGTCGGTACTTAATTCAAATTCCGGAGTCAAATTACTTTACTGCACTATTAGGTATTGCATGTGCAATTGTGCATATAAACTTCTTGAAATTTGATATTTGATAATTATTTCACAGTGTTCCCAGTACCTTTGATTAACTAATAGGGTTGCCAATTATTTCTAAAATAAATAAATAGGAAAGTACTTCATTTAAGATTTATTACAGAACTCAAAACAACATAAATTGTGGACACCAAGTCAAGAAAATATTAGGTACCTACACAAATTACTGAATGGAACATTTCTGTTTTGGTTGTTGTTTTCATATCACTATTGAAAACGTTTTCCTATAGGTACCTACTTACCTACATAAGTTTGCCAGTGGTTTTCATATAACTTCCGTTCAGATGTAAGAACGCTTTATCGTTGTTTGATGGCATAATAATTCATAACTTTATTAACACTTTATTGTACACAAAACAGACTAATTACACAACACAGGTTTACAAATAGACTCACCCCCTTATTCATTACTGTTCTGTCACTCTCTGACAGAGAATAATTTGTTCTTTGACAGAGAGGGACAAAACAGTTCAATAGCAAAAGCGTCCACTAACTTTTTTATGAATAAGGGGGTTAAATTATTCGCATACAATGTTTTTACTGTGAATTCTGTGATCGATTCGTGTGATAAAGATAAGATAAAGAAACATTTATTCGACACATAGACAGCAACAACAACAAAAAGAAAAATACAGACTTAAAGAAAAGAAATACATATACAAAATAACAAGGCCAAAAAAATAATAATAAAAAATTAACATGAGACAAAAATAAAAATACAGGCAAAATATAAAACAATAACGATGACGTTTGTTGCATTGGCAACCCTATATTAGTGTTGCCACGAATAGTGATTTGGCCGAATACCGAATACCGAATATTCGGCCGGCGCTCTCAGCCGAATATTCGGCCACCGAATATTCGGCAGGTGATCCAGTATAATTCAATAAGTTGAAGTTTTATTTAAAGGGTGATCTTCTTAATCTTACGGCAGATCCGTACAACTGGTGGTCAACCAACTCGAATCAGGAGCCAAACCTTATATATTTTGTTAAAAAAATACCTGTGTCTCATTAGTAGGTATTGCATATTTTATGAAAAAAAGCGCAATTGTCTCTAATGAACAAATGCCGCAAAAATTGTCTATATTCATCACAATTTGCGTTTAATTAATTTTAAATATTAAAAATACTGATGTTGTATTCAGGTTTTCGCAATTAATGATTGTTTCATAGTTAAATGTTTCGATTAAATAGTTTTTTAATTCCCTTTTGTAAGATATTTGCAACTTTTTTAAGTATTCGGTATTCGGCCGAATACTACTTACTATTCGGCCGAATACCGAATACTGAAAAAACTGGCCGAATAGGCCGAATACCGAATAGTTGCCGAATATTCGTGGCATCTCTACCCTATATCTCTCCTAACGAGTGAGGTCGCAGCGTGGACGCACATCGAGCTCCCTCAATTGGAGGTGAATTGGAGGAGGCGCCTCAACGAGGATTTACTGCCGAGAGATGCAGCGGAATGGTTTGTTGTCCTTTTTAGGGTTCCGTAGCCAAAATGGCAAAAACGGAACCCTTATAGTTTCGTCATGTCCGTCTGTCCGTCTGTCCGTCTGTCCGTCTGTCCGTCTGTCACAGCCGATTTACTCGGAAACTATAAGTACTACAGTGATGAAATTTGATGGGAATATGTGTTGTATGAACCGCTACAAAAATATGACACTAAATAGTAAAAAAAAGAATTGGGGGTGGGGCCCCCCATACATGTAACTGAGGGATGAAATTTTTTTTTTCGATGTACATACCCGTGTGGGGTATCAATGGAAAGGTCTTTTAAAATGATATAAAGTTTTCTAAAAAACATTTTTCTTAAAGTGAACGGTTTTTGAGATATCAGCTCTCAAAGTCGTAAAAAGTATGTCCCCCGCCCTCTATTTTTATAACTACGGGGTATAAAATTCTAAAAAAAATAGAGGTGATGCATGCTAATTAACTCTTTCAACGATTTTTGGTTTGATCAAAGTATCTCTTATAGTTTTTGAGATAGGTTGATTTAACTGTAATGACATAATAAGTTTATTATATTTGCTGCTACGGAACCCTTTGTGCGCGAGCCCGACTCGCACTTGGCCGGTTTTTTTTATTATTCTGTTGATGCAGGAAAATTACATGCGGAATATTACAATTGTAGTGTGAGGTAGTTAGGGTTGGAGGAATAGGTTTCCTGAATGGTTTTCTTTATCATCATCATCATCATCAAACCCATCACTGCTGTTGCTGGTGCACGGTTCACATTCCAATGAAGGAAGGAGACCGGATCTTTTTGGTGTACAAGTAAATGGTCTTCTATCTATCTAATTCCATATTTGGATGCGTAATATCTGAAGGCTCCACAGACCTTGGATCCGTATTCCTGGCTGCAGGTCAACGACCGCTAATCTGATGATGATAAGGATTTACAGCTTCCAAGAAAACGCGCGTTGTTGCAAATATGCGGAGGCTATAGCGTCACTTGTACCACATTCTTTAGCGTATACTTATTTTAGTAAGTAAATACTTGGATATGCTCACTACTGAAAATCCCAAAGGGGTCGTTAAAGGTGACTCGCAAGTGAGCCATCCGCTTTTCTCTGACATTTGTATCACCGTTACCAAAAGTGACCCTTAGCGTGTCAGTGACAAACACTAGCAGGGACTAGGGTTTGCCACCGAGTCACCGTACTCACCGTAGTGAAATAGTAAGCCAGTCAGATTAGTTATCATACGTTGATTGCCCCATAAATTAAGCTCATAAATGTAGACACACAACATATGACACAGTTAGTATCCTAGAACGTTTTCAACTACCCACATGTACAGCAAAACTTTCTTATTATGTCCTTATACATACAACTAAACAGTTGATACACTATAGATAGCTGTTTATGGCCCATACGCCGTATTACCTTACTTACATACATAGGTACTTAGCCGCCTACATAGGTTTATGTACTAAAATATGCGCCTATTTGGAGATTATTGCAAAAAACTCAAGAGCTGTGTAGGCACGTGAAACGTAAAATGACCTTACAAGAAGAGTTGGTTTCTTATTTTGTTATTATAGAGTTTTTTTTAGGTTAACGTGACATTTGTAATTTTTAGTTGACGTGATTACCTACTTGATAAAGAAGAAAAGTACAAAATAGGAATTAATTAATTTATTCGACGTATCTTATACTCACTATTAATACCGAGTTGCGTTAGCAATTAGAATGAAATATCGTTCTCATAGCCAAGGAATCTCATATTATTATCATTCTTCGTAGTAGTTTATAAATAGCTTACCTTGAGTTATCCCAAATAGGATCTTATTCAGAGGTAGGCACATAAAGTTCCTAAGAATTGTATAAAATATGTATAAATTCCACTCATAAGTCTATCTGTCGTCGGATCTACCGCGAAGGGCCCAAACATAAACTTTGTATCTGACTTCTGTTTGTTCCACTTTGTCACTATGTTTTGTTCATTACCATGCATTACCAGACGACATAGATAGTTCTGCATAAATATAGCACGGGGCGCAAGACGCGCACGCCTAGACGTGACAAAAGTTTTGCGTCGCGCTCATTCACATATGGCTAGCTAGACATAGACCAAAAAGCGCCACAAGACTAAAGTTAAATGTCTGTCGGTAGACCACGAACCCTTTGGTCCGATGTCATTAGCTAAGTAACTGGACCAAATTAGATGAGTGTGAGACAGGACTGAGGAACTTGCCGTAACATGGAGGAGGCCTATACCCTGCAGTGGGTTGACAAAGACTGAAGATACAGATGATGATAGAATTACCTCCTCCAGTTTGCAATTGACCGCTTGCCAGCCGTAAACATATTGGTATTCTGGGAAGAATTTGTATTTATTAATATTATTTAACTAATTATTTTTAAGTAGAGCGAATCTCAAAGAGCATAGTGGAACAAATACGAGAATAATCACGCAGCAGCCACAACAATACGTGCCCGACTATCGGCTTCTCGACAAGCCTCGCCGCCAATATGGACGCGTATTATGTACCTACCACCCACAGATCATACATTACGTTTTTAACTTTACCTGTAAGTACGTACATGTACCACACATCATATATTACGTTTTTAAATTTACGCATACGTATACAAATATACTCTTTTTATAAGCTTAGATAACTATATTCATCATCATCATCAGCCTGTACCAGCAGTGGACCGCTGGACGTAGGCCTCTCACAAAGCAAGGCACCGGTTGCGATAAATAGCTTTCCGTATCCAATCCATCCACCTTTCGCAAAACGTCAACCCATCTAGGAGCATAACAACAAAAGGTAGGTTTGATTGTCCGTAGTCTCCGAGTGAAAACAGAAGAAAATCGATGGGAATGAACGGGGAAAGGGAATGTCATTCATTGGTGACAAAACACTGATTGAGTGTTTGCTCTCATAAATATTTTACTCATAATGAGCCGAACACCCTGTATAAGAGAATGGAATGTCTTTCTGTGAGTAGCATACTGGCGCCTTCATTGATCTAGACTAGATATCACATAGGTAGTCTAAACAGTGCTTCACACAAGATCTAGGCGGTAAGGTCGGCACCTTGACCGCGCTCACTGCATCCTAGCTGCGCCTAGGTCGCCTAGGTCACCTAGGTCACTCGGGTGCACTTATTCTGAACGTGGGATTATTATGATGAACGTATTTATTGATACTTACCTGAGTACAGTGATTATGATCTTTTAGCGTTTTGCAGGGGTAATCAAGTATTAAGCACATCCCTTTTATTAAGATCTAGATCTAATCTACTATTTTTATCTCGGTGACGTTCATGGAAGTAATAGGTACTTATAAGTATGGTGACGTTACACTAGATATTTTTTTACCGGGATGAAAGCTCGGCGAGGATCCTTCATGCACCCTTAAATATTTTATAGTATTGGGGAAACTTAATTGTATTAAGTACAATGATGATAGTAGGTGATATCAGAAGCATTACAAGACTGTCGAACACATTGCAATGAGACCTGATAAATTTATGCACTTAGTTATAACAATCTCCAAAAAAAATATTTTGTGTTCACGAATAAACTCCCACTTCATAACACAGCGGGAGAGATAGATGTCTCACTGAGACATATTGAGTCTAGAAATAGACTGAAATGGCTGATTAAAGCATTATCAATACATACCTTGTAAACTAATTCATATGGGCGAGGTCTAGATTAAAGGTAGAAAAAAAGTGCTATCAATTAATCTGAGGGTTGAAGTTAGTTCCGTTTTAAAAATCAAAGCTGAATGTGAACAAAAACCGTGTTAAATAAATTTTATAGATTGGCGGTTAGTATACTCTATTTTTGCTCAATGTTCTTGGACTAGCGAAAATTTTTGGTCGAAGTGTCCCGTATCTAACGTCCAATTCCAATCTCGTAAAAAATATCCGAAAGAAAATTCTTATTTTAATTCTCGTAGTCTACCTACTGTATCTTGCGATACTTATTGCAAACCTATTTTTTGTAGACTTTACTATTGAACCCTAAACCTCTTCCAATTAGCTATAGAATGCCCCAGTATGCAGTAATAAGCTAGCTTCATGCCAAGCGCTCTTTATACGTCGAACCATGCTGGACGCCACCGTAGAGGAGAAATTTATTAGTGATCGAAGCGAAAGATAGGTCATTGAACCCGGTAGAAATAGCGGCATCATGTTACGCTGGTTTGTGTGTTTGATATAATCTATTCATATTAATATCGGTTTTTCAGAAGATATGTTTTTCTTAGCTTGTTACAAATTGTCCACCGCCCGTGGTGAAAGGAGTCGAATTCGAGGATGCATTCGAATTTGTTGAGGGAGCCTCCTTTTATGCACCCGTTCAGATAAAACTGCTATGGTCTACTGATTTCAGCAGTCACGTAAGTAAAAATATCAAACAGCTTACAATCTACGAAGATTCAATGATCAGCATTGCTATTTGCAATCATGTCTTTTCCTTAGACCCGTTATACCTACAGCAGTTACACAGGAAACACAGATAATCCTGAAGCCGCTACATCTGACAGCCAATGGCCATCCGTCAAAGCGCCAAGATGGCCGCCGATGCGTTCCAGTTTCAAACGATGATGCGCACGAGTTGACACCGCCGGGGGTCGCCGGTCGTGTCGATGACATCTACTGCATTTGTATTTGTATCATCGTAATTTTATTATGAATGCAAACTTAGATTATCAATACGAACAAGATGGTGGGTGACACACAAAAACAAAGCATTATTTAAAATTGTTAAACCTTTTTAAGTTTAATTTACTTAACCTTTTTGCTACCTACCATTATACTAGAAATACACTCTTACTATATTAGAAAATAAAGCTGCAAAGCTCATGTTTGTAGTCATGAATTGCTATACTTCGCCGCTCCAACATTAAATTATTAAAAAACAATGCAATATTCAGTAAAATAATGCATCTGCTGGGGGGTCACTCTTGGATTAAGTGTGCCGATTGCGTGCATGGCAAATCTACTTATAACTTTTGTTGTTCGATTTAGAGAGCGCCCCCATGTATAGCCCTCCCATGTGTCTCCAACTCTCCACGCATAGATTAGATAGAGCGGCGTACGCGCATGTGTGACCCACTTCTGCTATCGACCGGGCGCAGATGAGTAATAGATCCCGGATACGAGCCGCTCTGTTGTTTGTTGCTGTCATGTCACATGTGCGCAGCGGAATTGGGTTATCTAATGCCATGGCCTATCGTTTTTTCGAGCTCTGTTTTAGGAGTGAACCATGGACTGAACTGTTTTGGAAATTGATAAATAAGTAGGTAGGTAGTTTCAATTTTCACAAACTGGGAAGCCCTTCGGCCCACTGGATAAACAGCCTATATCCAAAAGGTTGTCTGGTAGAGATTGCTTTGAGCAATAAGACCGCCTTTTTGTACTATTTTCTATATAAGTTGTGAAATTATAATGTTTTCTTTAATGGTGCAAAATAAAGAGTATTATATTCTATGTATATCCAGCAGTAGATCAATTACGGGTTGATGATGATGATTGAATTTTTTCAAGGATCTATTCTATTCTATTCTATTCTCTGTGGGGGTGTAAGTACCTGCACCTGGCTCTCTCGAGTGGAACCTTTGTGCATATCCCCAAGGTCTAAACTGCCTTCCTAAGCTTGGACCATTTCCCACCACGCTGGTCCACTGCGGGTTGGTGGGTTCACATATCTAGATGTGCTAAATCTAGATATGCAGGTTTCCTCACGATGTTTTCCTTCACCGTAAGAGCGATGGTATACATTGTACTTAAGTTAAAAGAACTCATTGGTACATGTCAGCGCCGGGATTCGAACCCGCATCTCTTGCTTGAGAAGCGGGCGCTTACCCGACTGAGCTACCACCGCTCACCCGAGCTTTCAAGGATCGAAAATTAAAGATTTGATGTTGGATTGAAAGGTATAAATAACCGTGTAATTAATTGTGTGTTAGCGAGAACGTAACTACGAGTAGGTACGCTTATACACAATCGCATAAGCTTAGGTATGCTTATTCAGATTTTTCAGAATATAAAGTCAAAGTCAAATGTTTTTATTCATCATAAGTATAATTATAATACCTATAATTTATTCATTTTACATGTATTTTGTTGATTGTAAAGGTTAGAAGATTACTAACTTGTGAACTTACGAAATGTAAGTACTTTTCAGATAATGCTTATAATAATAAGTACCTAATTATAAGCAATATCTGAAAAGCTGATTTCATAAGTTCACTATGTGGAAGCTTTAAAATAAGTGATCAGATACGAGCTTTAAGTTCAAATTAAAAAGCTCAGTTGCAGGTCAAAGGTCAAAAATCTCCACTTAATGTTGATGACGCACACGGACAGGAAGAGTTTGTTTATACAGGGTGAGCTTTTTTATTGTTTTTGTTTTAAGAGGTCACTGTACTTATGTAACATAAAAGTTGTGGTCCGAAATTGTAGCAATCTAAAAATCCTGTGTTGTTAGTAGATGACTTAAACATCGGACAATAATACCTTAATTTTGATAATGTGTAAATGTTTCAATTAAACTTTCAATTAGATGAGTGATGACGAAGCTATTTAGTAACTAAATATTGTGAAAAAACCTATTATTCAGTTACTTTCAACACTGTTACTTTCAAAAAAACATGTACTTACTTATACTTTCAGGAAAAAAAGAAAAGTTAGGTCACTCTTCATACAATTTCCCAAATATCGAGAACGTAGAAGAACAAACTTACGCACTAAATAAATTTAAAATCAAAATCTCAACAATGTACCGACTTACAAAGTAAGCATCCAACTACATCGCCCAGACCAGCTCTATATATGGCCAGGTCAACCCAGTATGACTCAGAACAACAAAACCAACTTATAACCACACTTGTAACTCACTACTACATACCTTAAGTTAAAGGGAAAAGAGCTATGGGACAACAGGGCTAAGTTTGCACAAAGCACGTAAAGGCATGCTGGTTGGTACACAAAACTTCCGGGGCTATAGTTGGTCAATTGCAGATGTGGACTTTAATGGGTTTAATTAAATACTTTAATGGTATTTTTTTAAACGAAATTGTGTTTATGTCGGAGTTGCTGTGTTTTGTTTTGTCAAGCCATGGCTTCCTTGAGAGATGTAGAAGTTGAAAAATGTTGACGTTAAACATATTCCTGCAAGTTAACTGGGATTCAGATAGAACCATTTTAATATAACTATTTTTGCTTTAAGCACATATCTTTTAAAATATATATTTTTGGTTTTTATGCTCATGGTTGTATGTAATAAATTATAGGTACATACAGTAATACGTCAACCACTTTTCGCTATAAGACGTTATGAGAGTCGGGTTGCCCCCTTCCCTGACAACTCTCTCAGAGCAAGCTTACTTGTGATGGGGTCCACCACCCGCACTGGGCCCGCGTGGTGGACTAGGTCTAAAACCCTTCCGTGGAAGGAGACCCGTGGCCCAGCAGTGGGGACGTGTAGGGTTGTGATGATACTTTAATTCTGGGTAATAAAATAAGTAAGATTCTTACTCTGAGTGCGTCCACAGCCGCCGAGGCAGAGAAACGCCAGAGTATCGCAGAACCAATTATAATACCTATTTAGGAATCAATTACGGACCTATAAATAAACCGCTGGTAAGTGAACCGCAAGTGGGTCACCCAGCGGTGTATAAATAGTCAACGGATCGCTTTTATTTACTTGCTGACTTTACTATTTTTTAATCCTTTCCTATATACCATCGTGTTTCAATGAATACACTTACTTACGTAAATTTATTCAATTATTTTCATGATTATTATCCTCATAGGGCAAAAAACCGCGTCTAAATTAAATCTATCAATTCCTCGATTGTTCGTGATCGGTGATGTAATTTACGGTAATAACCGAAATAACAACAGAATATAAATTAAATTGTATTTTGTACTCGTGATTTTTTATAACCGCATGACTAGTACGATCACATCATCAAGGTACAATAATGTGTCTTAGTCAAATTTTCATTTAATTGATAGTCGGACTTATGTTTTGTATTTAAATGCAGAATATACTAACAATATGTAGTATATTATTTTGTGTCTTTTTTGTCAGCGTTAAATGACGGCACTGGAGCTAAGGCGGTAGTAAAGCTGTTTCCGAAGCTTGGGGCCGCGGGTTCGAATCCCGCCCAGGACAAACATCAGTGTGATGAGCATTTGTGTTTGCCTCGTGTCTGGTTATCGTTTATCTATTTAATATGTATATATCTATCTATATATTATTGGTGTAGGTAGATATATCAGCTGTCCGATACCCATATCACAGGCTCTGCCTAGTTTGGGGTCGGATGGCCGTGTGTGAGATGTCCCCACATATATTATATTTATTTATTTATTTAAACTACCATTATTTGTTAACAAGGAATGGGAAACAATTTGGCAAATCACAAAATCTTATAGTGTCAGGATATCAATAAAACAATCCCAGCCATTACCAGACTTATTCCAAGTCTTCGATACAGCGGGCTAGATGGCGTCCCACGCTACGATGGACAGTTAATGCCAAAGGTTGACTGGAAGAGATCCCTTTTAGCGATAAGGCCGCCTATTGCGTTGTATCCACTTTATTATAAATTGTATAAAGTAGTATTCTTAATATTATGAAAACCTAGTACCTATTCCAACCTATATTAGGTATCTATGTAGTATTGAGAATAAGCTTAGACCTGACCTTCATTAGAAGCAGATCTATGCCACAGCAGTTAGGAGTCATGGGTTGTGATAATGATGATGAAAAATTGGGAATAACTTCTGTACTTACATAAAATAGTAATGTCACCTTATTTGGGGATGCTAAAGGACACCAATAATAAAACAATACAAAACTCGCCAATCAAAGATACAATGTGAAACAACAGGGTAAACATTTCGGACACAGCGTCCACCCACGCGCCTGATCATGACATTCTTGGCTTTGATTGTTTTTGTTAAGGTACAAATTGGCATCCGGAACGAAGTAATCCGACAGAGAACTAAACTCACCGACATAGCTCACCGCGTTAGTAAGCTTAAGTGGCAGTGGGCTGGTCACATCTGTCGAAGTACCGATGACCGATGGGGTAAACGTGTTCTGGAGTGGATGCCGCGACTAGGCAAACGTAGTGTGGGACGCCCTCCGGCTAGATGGGGTGACGACTTGCGAAAGGTGGCTGGTTATGATTGGATGCGGAAAGATAGAGATCGCACCCAGTGGCGTGCTTTGGGAGAGGCCTACGTCCAGCAGTGGACTGCTATAGGTATACTGCTATACCTTCGTTGTTTTTGTTCCATGGCTCACCATGACGAGACCTGTCTCGATGGCCTACAGCAGAAAAGACTTCGTGTAGTTCAAGAATCATGTTCACTAGTGTTGCCACGAATAGTGAATTGGCCGAATACCGAATACCGAATATTCGGCGACGCTGCCGGCCGAAGCGCCGAATATTCGGCCGCCGAATATTCGGCGCTACAACGTGTTTTTTTGTTCCTGCAACTGCTTTGAAGAAGTCGCTACAGATTATATGAGAAATGCTAATTATTAGGAGGCAGAATGCTGTGGCAAACGAGTTGAATTTTTATTTGATAATAGTTCACCTTTGATCGGATGGCCGATCCTTACAAGTGGTGGTCAGCAAACAAAAAACAATACCCAAACCTTTTGAAATTTGCAAAAACTTATCTTTCTTCACCTGGAAGTAGCGTTTATAGTGAGAGGTTATTTTCTGAGGATGGTTACAATGAAAAGCGCAATCGTGGGCTACCAAAAAATGCTGAAATGCTCATTTTACTTCTGATTAATTTTAAGTACTAAAATGTTGTAATATGGAAATAAATACACAATTTTGATTAAAATAACAAGTCATTTTTACATGATTTACTATTCGGTATTCGGCCCGAATAGTACGCACTATTCGGCCGAATACCGAATACTGAAAAAACTGGCCGAATAGGCCGAATACCGAATAGTTGCCGAATATTCGTGGCATCTCTAATGTTCACACACACGCTTCACTTATACCATCTCTGTGGCAGGAGGTGCAGCGAACACACCTCTTCCCAATGAACTGTGACGCTGCAATAATCATGTGATCAAGATTACGTGGCCGACGATGATGATGACAAGCTATCAGCCGATGACATGTGATTGCAGCCAACGTACTAAGACACTATAGTTTCTTAGAAGTGTTTCTATGGTCGTGGTGTATGCCGTGGGTGAGATGTCCCCACATTATTATTACACTAGAAACTACTAAACTAGTGGTGACGTTGCGGCATGTCGTCTGCTGCGACCTCATGTCGCCGGCTGCCAATTGTCACCTTTATTTACGCTGTCCTGCGATCATAAACTGCGAATTGGGTCTAGGTTGGAGACAGTATGCGTACACTACATAAAATATAATGTTTCTTTTGTTTACGATAGTAAATTACACCTACTGAAATAGCACTGACAAGTCATAAAAAATATCGATGAACAATTTTATTGATTTGTTTTTATTTATTTTTAAAGCCTCCTTGTTTTTCCACTCATCTTTTTTAGCTTCATAGTACCAGCTTTGAAAGCAATAAAAAAATATATTTACATACAGACGAATGGGGAACCTCATCATCCTTTCTTTGGAGTTGGTTAGTTTTTGTATTCAGTATTCTTTGCATAGAAATTCACACAAGTGCGTTCACTTCATCGGCATTGCCAACGCCGCCGCCGTTTTTCCATACATTTCTGAAAATCTGTTTAGTACGATACCGATACGTGGATCTTAAGGGTGTGGCCTCCACACGAGCGTAATTTTGTGAGTTGTGCGCGGCAGAAAAGAGGACGAGGGGGGGCGGGGAAGTTTTGTGCACACTTTTCTGCCGCACACAACTCAGAAAATTACGCTCGTGTGGCCTCACCCTAAATCGATACGCAGCTATCTAATTCAGCACGCCAAATAGTTGGTCTACAGCGAACGCAGCCTTATGATCTGAGCGCCTGTCCCATACGGACATTTAACCTCCACATGTCCTCCATGTCAAACGCCCCTCATGTCCCATCCATCAGTGTTAGGAGAACAGTAGGGCGTGACCACAGCAAGCCTTGGACTTTGAGCACTTCCTTAGTATCAATCAGAGATCAGTTTTAATACTGCCTGATGGATTGAAAGGTTTTATAGGAGAAGACAAAGATGTTTACAAGAAAAACAGCTTATTTACCTATGTGTAAGAAGTGTGTTCATCATCATCATCATCATCAGCAGCATATAGCAGTCCACTGCTGGACGTAGGCCTCTCCCAAAGCACGCCACTGGATGTTATCTTTAGCTTTCCGCATCCAATCATAACCAGCCACCTTTCGCAAGTCGTCACCCCATCTAGCCGGAGGGCGTCCCACACTACGTTTGCCTAGTCGCGGCCTCCACTCCAGAACACGTTTACCCCATCGGTCATCGGTTGTTCGACAAAAAGAAGTGTGTTAGTACGTGATAATTGATAATGCTTGACTCTGTCATAAATGAACATACATACAGAAGAATTGAGAACCTCCTCCTTTTTTCGAAGTCGGTTAAAAAGAAACATTAAAACCCTCAGACCCCTAAAACCTAAAAATAGGTAGGTACTTTTTCACTGGGAACTGGACACCGGAAAAAACATTACGTAAATTAAAAGTCATGGTAAACATTATGTGAAATACAGACCTACATATTCCATCCACAACCTCAATTAATCAAATATCTGTCCCAACGTGACCTGGGCCAGAGGTACCGTTTAAATGGTTTCGTATTCAAATTCATAACAATTAAGTCACAAGCTGACCCGGGATGACCCCACAATGGTCAAAACAAATGTTGATGATCGTTCATCAAAAGTTTTGGGCAAAGTATGTAGTATTGTCTCAGACTCATAGGGTTCATTACTTTTATATGGATTTACAAAAACACAGTACCTACAATATGTATAGACATATTCATAGACCGTATTTTAAGTTTAGAGAAGGTTTACAAATGAGTTCGAAACACAGAGGACTCGACTCTTGGTGACAGTCAAAAATACAAAATTCGAAGGTACGATATCACAACGTAATTCGTAAACATATTTTAAAGTGACAAAAAGCTCTTTGAATTCGGTCATTAATTTATATATAGTTAATAACGAACTTTTTATATAAGTTGTAATTCTGCTGTAAAGTAAGAAAAAATACATCATAAACATCATTACATTGTACATGGGAACTCTAAAAAAGTGAGTGTGATTTATCAATCATTTGAATTGAAAGTGATTGTTTATTTAAATAATATTATTATTATATTGCTTATTAAGTACTTACCTACATTTGAATTAAGTCTTATTATGGCTTTGTTATATTGTATAGTTGGTCTTAGCCCATGGTTTATATACTCTTTCTGTCTTTTGGATAAGAGTAAACCTATAGGTAGTTTTGTTATTATTGTGGTAGGTTATTATACACCATAAGCTAAATATAAATAAATAATAATATTGTACTTCATTTTCATGTACTTAATATATTTTATTACATTTTATGAAATATCGATCTATCTAAGTAACGTATTACTAACGTTTTTATTTATTTTTTACTTTACCAAAAACGTGATTATATAGTTAAAAAAAAATAAGTTATCTTCTTTCAGAATCGCTCCCGATCCCGCTATCTTACCACTGTCCTTAAACATCCATACTAATTTGTTTAACACTCCATACACCAATTGAAATAGCCATAAAACCAAATAAAGCTACGTCCGCACCCTCCAGTCAGTACTGTAAACTAATCTAATTTAGTTTAGTTTATTATTAGTTCAATAATAAGAACGGATATTGAATCTTATCAGAGGGGACTACGGTCTAAAATTCCGATGTTTATAAGTGCAAGTTTGAAATAGATTGTATTGTAGAGTGATGGGGGAACAGAAATATGTATAGTTATTTCTAGTGCATTGCTTGTTTGATGAACCTGGTGATGATTATTATTACTAGTAGGTATAATGTAGTAGGATCGGCAGTAGTTTTCGAGTATATTCAATACAACCATCATCATCATCATCAGCCTATGTCAACCAACTGCAGGGTATAGGCCTCCTCCATGTTATGCGAAGTCCCACGGTCCTGTGCTACACTCATCCAGTTTGGTCCAGTCATTCTCCTAATGTCATCGGACCAACGGGTCGGCGGTCTACCGACTGATCGCCGTCCCTCCCTTGGCCACCACCCCGACACTGCCTTGGTCCATCTGCCGTCTTCCTGCCTTGCCAGATGCCCTGCCCATCTCCACTTCAGCTTCGTGATCCGTCTCCCAACCATACTGATGCCAACCCTAAAATAACCCCTCGAAATTTGGGATGTAAAAAAGGAAAATAGAAGAATAAATTACTAAAGTTATTTTTTATATATTTTTCATATAAACCGTTACGAATTAAAATAAAACAGTTATTATTCTGTGGTTATAGTTACTGAATATTATGTATGAACATTTCACAGAGATTATGTTAGAAAAGCGTTGATAATGCCTCAGCAGGGGCGTATTTAAAGATTCCGCGCCCTGGGCTCCTGTAGTTTTCCGCCCCATCAAGGAATGAAAGAAAAAAATAAGAGCAGTCAGTGTATAGACGTATATCCACCTACATATTGGTGATAGATTTGCATAGATAATTATAGGTACCTTCCGAACAAAAAAACAATTTTTCTGGATACACGAGTACATTTTATTTAGAACGTTTAGAAATAAACTTTGGCGACTGAGTGAGGCAAATTTTTTTTCTTTAGATTTTCTTAAAAAATACAGAGGCAGAAAAAAATAGACTATTCCACCGGTTCAAAAAAGTTTTGGTCAATAAAGATTAGGGAAGATGAGGGGAACCCAGTTTTTTTTTTTTTTTTTTTAAGAAATTGTTATCACTCCACAGACTTTATGTCCGTGCCTTTTGAAGAGTGGTAATTTTTATGAGATAGTTTTTAATTCTTTTATCTACTTTCTACTCGGTAAGGAAGTTTCATTTATATATAGGTATATATATTCTATCTTTTATATATATATTGTTCTTTTTTTTTTTTTCTTTTTCTTTTTTCCCTTTTTTTTCCACTGCTGGGGGAAAATCCACATGGACACCTGGGAAGAGGACCCAGGTAGTGTCGGGCGTTAACCGACTAAAAACCCCCAGCCGTGTATCTCATTATACAAGAATTTTTTTTTTCTTTTTTTTTTCCTTTTTTTTTAAATTAATGGTTTTCAGAGTCACACTTACATTAGTAATGGCAACAAACTTAACAAGGACAGGGCCAATGCCAGCTGTCGTCGGAGAACTTAGTAGACACCTGGCAATGGCTCGGCCCCTCAGTCGTTATAGGTCCTGTTTTGCCTGATGTTAGTGTGTGACTCTGTTCTTAAAGATAACTTATTTTAATTGTTAGTTATGATATAATAATCAATAGGTTAGTTATATAAATTATTTTCCCAATTTGACCTATATTTTGCGCTCTTAACCAAAATTATATTTTATGATTTATTCCGCCCCGTTTTGCCTTCTTAACATTTCCCCAGAAAGTGCAATGACCTCTTCGTCTCGATTCTTAACTGCCATCTTTAGATTGTACTCGAGGATGCGTTTCTTTGGCGCTGTTATTGCCGTTTTAGCGAGGTTGCCGATAGCGTCCTCGGTGTCATCCGCATAGTAGGTGCAGGCGGTGGTGTGCCTCGACAGCGCCACTACTGCGTGAGGTATGCTATCGTGCAACTTTATTTTATCTTTTGTTCTTATGATAATAACGGATTCGTACGTCAATCCCTGTGCTTCGTGTATGGTTAGGACGCGTGAGCCCATTCCTTCACCATACCCTTGGCTGGTCAAGGTCTCTTTTTCTTCCTGTGTATGCACCAGGAACAGAGTGTTGGTTTGGGATTTGGGAATTACTGCGTCTGTTAACCTTTTCAGCTGCAGGGATTGGATGCGCGCTGTGGCTGCGTATATGCCTGAGTATACTTCCTTTAGGGCGTATGCAACATCCATGGGGTTTCTGTATGAGCACAACAGCTCCTGGGTGATGTTTGCTACCAGTGTTGGGCGATTGTACCTAAGCTCGAATAGGTTCTCTCTGTCGATATATGGTAGCTGATTGATGTCTCCGATCAGAGCAATATCACAGGCACGAGACAGGTGGGCGGCCATTACAATTGCCCCGAAATGGTTCATCAGGGCTTCGTCAATTATCAGGCGTTGGCAACCGACATGTTCTCTAAAGCCGTTTACAAGGACTGATGCCATCGTACGCACCCTAGTTTTGACCATGTCACCAATACGATGCGCTAGCCTGTTTCTTATGTCGATGGCCGCCTCAGTTGTTGTTGTGATAATGGTGTCTTTGCTCACATCGAAGTTATTTATCACCCAGGTTGTCTTCCCACATCCAGGTACCCCGTTCACCCAAGTGATAGTGGGCATCGTCCAGTGATTCCAGTTGGCGTTGATGGTTTCCACTTTAAAGTTTAAGTTAAGTCCGGTACTTAAAAAATCCAGCACTGCTCGTCACCAAAATACCTCGGAGTGACCCTGGATAGATCCCTCACGTACAAAACCCACTCCCAAAACACCAAGAAGAAAGTCAGCTCCCGAAACAAACTTCTGCGACGGCTTTCTTCTACCAGCTGGGGCGCCTCTCCGCAAGTTCTAAGAACAAGTAGCTTCACTCTGCTTCTCAGACGAATTTTCCTGCCCCATATGGGCATGATTCCCATTCCTCAGAGCCAGAAGACAAAAGTCTTGAACCAGTGCGTCCTGCCAGTGATGACGTATGGTGCAGAGACGTGGACACTGACGGTAGGACTGGTCCACCGATTTAAAGTCGCTCAGCGTGCTATGGAGAGAACTATGCTTGGGGTTTCTCTGATGGATCGTATCAGAAATGAGGTTATCCGTCAGAGGACTAAGGTTACCGACATAGCTGTCAAAATATGCAAGCTGAAGTGGTAGTGGGCTGGTTATATCTGCCGAAGAACCGATAACCGTTGGGGTAGACGAGTTCTCGAGTGGAGAGCATGAAGAGGCAAACGCAGTGTGGGACGCCCTCCTGCCCGCTGGACTGACGACCTTAGGCGGGTAGAGCCGGTAGTGATTGGATAAAGAAGGCCGAGGACCGAGTGTTGTGGCGCTTCTTGGGAGAGGCCTATGTCCAGCAGTGGATGATTATTGGCTGATGATGATATGGGCAAGGTCCGCGCATAATAGAGAAGTAGATTTTGCCCTTAACGACACAGTTCGTATAGTAACGGGATGCCTCAAACTGACACCGCTCTACAAGGTCTACTCTCTGGCTGAGATAGCACACCCTAGCATACGGCGAAAAGTGGCATGTTCTGTTGAGAAAGGCAAACAAGAATGCGACTCCAGACATCCACTTTACTCACATACTGCCGCACCTTCCCGCCTTAAGAGCCGCAAAGCGTTTCTAAATAGTGCGGTGTCCTTAACGGATGAAAGCCCACAAAACGCAAGGCTAAGGCTCTGGTGCAAACAGTCGCCCTTAGAGCAAGAAATCACATTGCGAAAATGGAGATGGATCGGTCACACTATAAGAAGGGAGCCGATAATATGGCAAGCATCGCTTTTGAGTGGAAACCGCTAGGAGGCCATCGGAGACGCGGTCGCCCTGTGCACACATGGCGGCGCACAGTAGACGGCGAGCTGAGAGCGCAAGGCCTGAGCTGGACGGAGGCCAGAGCGGTTGCTGAGGATAGGACGGCGTGGCGCACTCTCGAGAAGGCCCTCTGTACCACTGGGGTATCTTAGGACGACAACAACAACAACAAATCGGTTGCGAGCAGAAGTAGGCTGCTGCAAGGACAATCTTTGCAAGTGGGGCCATACCGTTGGTACCAACCTACCTATGTGACTGTGGTACCGCCCCCCTGACTATGAGGCAGGTATGGGGGCAGGCCCCCTGTGCCCTTCCACCTGCACTTGGCAAGATTTACTCCAGGCCAACCAGAATGCTATCAAAGTTGCTTCGTTTTGGTCTGGACAAATTTAAAAATTCGCATGTTCACTGACACGAAAGAAGAAGTGTAGAGTACCTACCGGCCTACATATGTATGTATAGGAACATTGTGGTGATAGATTTGCATACATAATGATATCTTCCCGAGAAAAAAAAAGATTTTTCTGGATAGACGAGTACATTTTAGAACGTTTAGAAATAAACTTGTGCAGGGCGGGCGACTGAGTTAGGCAAAAAAAAAAACTTTTGATTTCCTCCAAGAAAATACCTACAAGGCGGAAAAAAATTGACTATTCCACCGGTTCAGAATAAAACGAAGGCGGCTTTCATACTTTAAATCATATTTCTTAAGACATGAAATCAACATTTGGAAAGATGGCTCAGGGCCGTTCTAGGCTTACTTCCTAAAATATTGTTCTGTACTTTTTATCCTCCAACCTAAAGTCAAAAGGCGGCCTACCGGCCGCCCCTGGGCCGCCCTGCGCCGCCTGCCGCCCCGGGCTGTAGCCCTTTTAGCCCTAGGGTAAATACGCCCCTGTGCCTCACCAGCCTAGTTCGGATGTCCGGTTGTATCTGACGACACTTTCATTGTCCATAAAGGATTTAAGATAAGAAACAATACATACATACGTAACCATACCTTGACAATGATAACAAATAAAATACAGAAAATAATAGAATAAAAAACAACAACAAAAAGTAGATAAAATAATAAAATACAAAACAAACAATAGCACTATACAGGTTTGCTATCCAGAGTGTTAAAAAGGCACCAGCCCAGCATGTGCTGTGGACAATAAGGCCACATTTAGTGCCTAGTACCTAGGGTTTTCAATTCATAATTAAGGATCTATTAAATCATACGTAGTTGGTAAAGTACCATAATTATTTGCTTGTGGTAAACTGGAAGAGGTATTCAAAGTAAAGTAAAACATTTAACAATTTCAGTCGTTCATGAGGGTTACTCTATACTGACGAAAAACAAACGAACGGGAGCCGCCGTGCAATCGGCACGCTTAATACAACGAGATAGAGTCGTGGCTCGCGCAGCAGCGCTCTGAAACTTAGTTTTTCGTCATATACAGGGTGCTGCAAAAAGAGTATGCTAAGCCAAAACCTACATGTGCAGCATGGTATATCTAAGCCCGAAACTGAGAAACTTTGTTGTTTTTGCAACACCCTGTAGAGAGACCCCCCAATCCCTGTTGGAACAGCGCCAACTGAATGCATTTAACGAGGTGGCGCATTGCTATGATGGAATTATTATTAGGGAAATGACATAAAGATTAAACTCCTGCTTGGAAGTTTAATTTTGTTGCAAATGTACCATTAATCAGAAACTTTGCTATTTACATGATAACGTGCTACTACGCTCACGGGCAATGAAAAGGTTCCACTGAGAAAAACACCAAACTGCAACATTGGCTTAGACGGTACATTTAACAGAGCATCACGATATTACCAAGTAAAAACAGTAATATTTTTTTAATTACATGTTGTAAAAAATTGGGTTCGTTTGATGTTGGCATTTTGAGAGTGGAACTTTTTCATTGCCAGTGAGTGTAGAATACCTAACATAATAATGTCATCACTCTCGCCTAGTGATATTGCACTCCCTTGCAGAGGTGCATTATTCACTTGAACATTCTACTACCTGATGATAATGATGATGATACATCGTCAAGTGGTGTGTACCATAAACAGGTGTTGATTATTCATAAAAATCCCTCTCCGATGTGCTAAATCTCGGTGAGAAACACTGCAGCTGGGATACTACCTATAATTATTTTGTCATCGTCAAAGCAATAGTCAGTTAGTCAGTTAGGGCTCCCGCACACGGGCCACCGGCCACAACCACAAAACGCCGCCACTGGCATATTTCCTGTAATTTTCGTACATTTTATATGGACTCGCCGCACACGGTTGACGCCGCCGCCGGTGGCGGCCACACGCTTCAAATCGTTCCCATACAAAAGCTTCTGTGGCCGGTGGCCCGTGTGCGGCGACACTTAGTCAGATTAGCGTCAATCGCTGACTGTCCGGATTGAAAAAGAAAGAAAGAAAGAAAATACATTTATTTCACACACACACGGACACAACACAAAAATAAATAATAAAACAAATAATAAAGAGGTTTAAATAAAGAAAAATGAGCAAGGGTGTTGCTTCCCGGTGCAGAAACGGGTTCTAGCTCAGCTTGGTGCTATGATAAACCATAGCGCTGGTTTTCAGCTAGAACCCTGGGTGAAGTCACGGACTGACTTGACATAAAAAATTTTAATCAATTGAGCACATAAAAAGTAAACAAATAAGAACTATAGTTATAGATAGATACATATACATAAATTATATACTTGATTGCGTGGGACTTTATTATTAAGTACTGAAAACGAATCACTAGTTATTTATTTTGCGTTTCACAAAATAACTTTTTTCTTAGAAAATCCGAAATGTTGTTCAGGATGACGAGCTGAATCACCCCCTTTTGGCTTACTTTGTACATACCTACACCATTTCTGCAACACCCTGTATGTATTTTACCGACTAGGTGCTGCTCCAAACTGGGTCGCGACACCCAAATAGAACTCCTCAGCGGAATTACATAACAGTTAAATAAACTGTAGGATTCCAGCTACTGACATAGAGGACGACCTGCCGGCTTTCATCACTCACTCCTGAGTTATACGGTGTGTGAGATAATCTTGAGTGCAGTAGAATTTGTCTATTGGAGATGTGGCGCCACCCGAGATATTATGTTGGATTGGCCTTCAAAAAAAATTTAAAAACTTTAATTTTTGTACCTGAAATGCTGAAAAAATATAATATTTGTAATAGTCATCCGACTTTTATTGCTCGCTTCAACTTTGGGAGGGCTAAGCAGAAGCTCTCTTTTAATAAATATTAAATATCATGGTTTTCTTGTGTAAAATTCGTAATCATGAAAGTATCTACCAGTCATCGGTAGATTCAGTTAACCTACCAGATTACCATGTACTGAGACATGAGTACTCCCATGTTTTTGTGTGTGTTATGTGGATTTTTCAACCTAAATGTCTTCAAATATTAATGGAAACTTTATTGGAAAAAGAACTATTTATGTATTAACTTTAATGCATCCATCTGCACAGTATGTTTCCTTAACAATAATAAAAAAAAGTATAATAAAAATACATGAATGAGCCATTCCTTATCTTCTCATGTGTACTAATTTCATACAAATGATGAAAGTCGCATGAACAGCTTGATCTACAAAGCGGTATTTCCGCCCGCCCTCCGGGAATACCAGCCGCCCGCCCGCCCAGTGACTCACCAGGTCCACTAGCGCCAGTCGACTCATCGCTGCATTATGACGAAATAATTGCGGACATTAAATTATATAGTTGGCGTAGGAATCGACTGAATCCTAATTCTAATCTAATCTAACTAATATTATAAATGCGAAAGTAACTGTGTCTGTCTGTCTGTTACTCTTTAACGCCGAAACTACTGAACGGATTTGAATGAAATTTGGTATACAGATAGTCTCAGGGTTCTCAAGGTCTAGAGAAAGAACATAGGGTACTTAGTATCGCGGAATTCCTACGGGAAAACTTTTTAAGGCGAAACGAAGCTCGCGGTAACAGCTAGTAAATAATAAAGTCAGTAAAAAGCTGATGTATGATTTTGGATAAAAGTCCAGTCACCCACCTATTGGTATCGTACGTATCGGCCCAAACGGCGTCGGCAATGCCGATGAAGTGGACGCACTTGGCATTTCTATACTTACAAATAATACTGAATGCGATGCGTCCAAAAATACCTACCTAAGAATAGTATGTACCCGACATACTATTCTATTCTTTAAGCATGATATACTTACGCGGCATGGCACAACCTTCACAATATAGTTGAGCTTAATAAACTTACAGTATACAGACGAATTAAGAACCTCCTCATTGCTTCGAAGTCGGTTAAAAAGTGAAGTCGTGTCGTACGTAATAAATAAGTAAAGTGAGTGTTAACAGTTATAATTTTCTCTGTTTTCCAATCGATTTCCCGCGGCTCTCGAAATGCGCAGGCGCAGGGGGTCACTCTATATAAAGAAAAATAAAGTTTCGGAGCTCTGCTGAGCGAGCTACAACTCTATCTCGTTGTATTAAACGTGCCGATTGCACGACAGCTCTCGTTCGTTCGTTTTTCGTCGGTATAGAGTAACCCCCCAAGTTCTAGTGAAGACAATCGTTCAGTTTCTCATCATTGTGTTCAATTTACAGGGTGCAATTTTATAAATGATACATGGGAGGTCATCAGTCATGAGTGTAGTTTCATTTTTTGAGACCAGGACATGGCCGAGGTGCCTAAAACCCTTCCTTTATTGGAAGGAGACCCGTGCCCCAGCAGTGAGGACGATTTTGGGTCGTGATGATGAAGCTAGTGTCATAGACATTAGTGTATTAGTCTATGCTAGTGTTGAATAACGTTACAGTATCAGCCTATAGCAGTTCACTGCTGGACGTAGGCCTCTCCCAAAGCACGCCACTGTTTCCGCATCCAATCATAACCAGCCACCTTTCGCAAGTCGTCACCCTACCTAGCCGGAGGGCGTCCCGTTACAGTATGGAATACGGAATATTCGGTGAATCTCTTATAAATTTTCACCCTGTATACTAGTCGCTAGTGCGCAATGATCGGAGTTTACTCTCATTTCGGAATTCGCTAAGGTTGTGTGTTGTAAGTTTGTCAGTTTGTTTGCATTTCTAGTTCCGTATAACACTCACAAGCAATGAAAAAGTTCCACTTGCAAAATGTCGACACCAAATGGCCTATATTTTTTTTATCAGTTAAAGTTAGGTATTCAATTAAAATCTGAACACAATAGGTATTTACGTTTTTGGTTGGTATTGCAGACGCCGCCGTCGTCATCAACCTAGCCTTTTCCAGATTGAAGTATGAGATCAATGCTTTTCCGTTTAGGAGTAATTTGGGGATTTTCACATTGGAACTTTTTCATTGCTCGTAAGTGTATACAAGGTGTTGCAAAAAGGGTATACTAAGCCGAAACCTACATGTGCAGCATGGTATATCTAAGCCCGAAACTGAAATCAGAATTTCAAAATTCGCTTAGTATACCCTTTTTTGCAAAACCCTGTATAATAATTGTAATCCCTTAATAATATATTCGGTTCTACCTTTTTTGGCATAAGATTTTTTTGCCTAATCTCGTATTGCATAGTAACGTTTGGTCAAAGTCTCGTTACGCCGAAAATCGTATGGCATAAATCTCGTTTAGTAAAAAGTTATTTCGCATAACATTGTTTAGCCTAATAATGGTATAGCCAAATCTTGAATAGCCTAATAATGCTATGGCATAGGTTTATACAAAGTAATAATATTCGTTTGGCTTTAACTTTGACGGAGCGTCTCCCTACATAGCGCAAACTGGTGCCTTGTATTGTTTCCGCTGTTTGGAAAACGCTCCGCTCCGCTCCGCTCCGCTTCGCTGCGCTCCGCTTTGGTTTTGATGAACATGTGCACCTAACACGCTCCTCCTCGCTTTGCTCGTCGTCGCACCTATTTTTAGGTTTCGATCTCATGGGGTTTGTAATAATGATATTGGTCGTTAACTTTCGATTTTTTGATCATACAATATCGTGATTTTCGGGATGTAGGAGAAAAATACCACAATTTGTACATTTACTACATACTTAATATATTATTTATTAAAATAACATTAGGAGAAACAAGATTATACATAGGTATAGACGAACATAAATTTGAGCAAACGAAACTTAGGTGTTTAAAGATTGTGCCTAAAGAGTTTTAGACGAAACGAGCCTTATGCCACATAAGTCTTGGCAAAGTGATGGTTCGGCCAAAAAAGTTTAGACCATACGAGTTATGCGAAATGAGTTTTGGTCAATAATGATTATGCCAGATGAGCGGAACCCAATATATTCGTTATTTAAGATGGAAGCGACTGGCAGCAAAACACTAGTATATTCCCAGCATGATGGTAAAATCACGTAAACTTCCACCATTGTCTACAGAAATTTATGGTTTATGTGAGAAATTAGAAATTACCCATGTTTTGTTCGAATCTCTCGGGTTTCTTGTGTTCTGTCATCTCAGTTACGCTACATTATTATTATTACCTCTATTACACTCACGAGCAATGAAAAAGTTCCAGTAATTTGATGATTGCTTGAGAGATTCTTGAGAGTGTGTGTATCACCCGATTTCGCGTTGTTCTACGGTAGGTATCTAATATATCGATATTTTTTTTGTTTTTTTATTTCGGCGTTACACAATATGATCGGTAAAATTAAAATAAAGCTACAAAAATATTTACTATTATTTACCTAGGTGCCGATATTTGAGTGTAAGTTTATTTCAAAGCATGATGTCTTTTTCATCCACTTTGATTGAGCTACCACCCGCTGTCCTCCAAAGTTATCCAGTGAGCCAACGTGATAATGATTAACCTTCTAGGATTACTTATAGAAATTTCATTCTAACACCATTCCCAGAAAGTACCACAAAAGACTGACCCAACTCAACAGACCAAACGAACCGACCCAAACACATAGTCCGAAAAAAACTAAACAAAATCCCGCATCAACTGAGATAAATCTCGAAATTGCATCCTGTCAGGGATCCGGACCATTTTTGTTGCGCCTGCGCACACACTTGCATGTTCCATGAGTGCGTCCCGCGCGGCGCGCGTGTCACTCAGTCAGCTCCCGACCGCCGAACGAACCGCGCGCGCCGCGACACCCGACCGGTTAACAAATTCGTAGTGCCAGAATTCGAAATACGAAAACGATTAGTGCTGTGCCTTTTAAAGTTGGGATTTTTGTGTTTTGTGCCAGTGTTCTGTGAGTGTTTTTTTTCATGAAGGTGGGTGTTTTAATACGTTTTTTTTTAAAGTATTTTTTTTTGCTATTTTCTGTGCAATGGGTAGAAATGAAAAAAAAAGCTTTTATCTATGTGTGCAGTTGTCTAAACTCAGTTTTGTAGGTTTTAATAACTAAAATTGCTAATAATGTACGAATTACGTTTCATTATATTATTACATTGGACACGAAGTTGCCACTTATCTATCTGTCATCTTTAAAAGGTCAATGTCACAAGTAGCCATAAAGCATAATGTTAATGCAATCATGACCATAAAATTGTGACTAACGTTAAATAATGGCCCTCCTGTATATCCTTTGACGTGACATCCGTATTTGACGTAAAATATGATAAATTCAATCTAATCTCGTGCCCGTAATCCTTTTTAGTCGAATGCGACGCGAGGCATCAGTTTTCCGCAATTATAGGGATGGGACATTATTGACATAGTCTTGAAAATTCTATCGATTATATTTTTAATTTCGTAGCATGTTACATGAAGGTACTACTAGTGTAATTATAAGTAATTAGGTGCTTATTAAGTGTGTTATTAATTTTGTTTTTGTAGGTCCAATGGGTCGTGTCAATATTTTTTATTTAATTTAAATCAAAGAATTATAAAGCTATGCATAATTAAAGGTGAAGATAGGTTATTCTGTAGAAAAACGCGTGTAGGTGGCGTCTGAGTCAGTAACACTTCGCAATAATGAATCTATTGTTATTGTTACCATACCGACCGTGATATTAATACAGGAAATAAACAAATGTCCCAAGTGAATATTACGTGACTCACCAGTTCGTGAACCTTTGCAGTCATGAAACACTTGCAACGAGTAGGTATAGCTAGTCAAACATTATGTATAGTTTAAAATATTTTTATTTGCTATAAAATTTCATGACATCACCATATTTGCATTGGTAGCATGAAGGTTAGGTTTTATATTATATTATCATTAAATGGTAATAATCGATTATTATTATAGCCGTAAAATATGTATGACGCAACATACAATTATATCTACATAAATTGATAGTTAATGTTATATACACATTTCTGTCAAATGCAACTGCATTATAAACAAGGACATCCGCCTTTTTACTAACACACTAGGTATACTCGTGCCTGCTTAAGTATTCTCATCATTCTAATCGTAAAAAATATAATCTTCCACTGCAGAGTTCCACACATAGGTCTCTCGTCATCTGTGCTATATCGTCCATATACCCATGGTCCAAATTTGGACACAGTTCTAAACTCCTGCAGAAAGTATTTTAAGCCCTGAGCTAACCTTAAACCTCACTACATATTCTAGGTACTATAGTGTAATCCTGAAATAACAAAGCATAGTAGTAATTTATACTGGTTGATTCTGTCCGAAACTATCAACTTTATAAAATCTATAAATATGATGTTGTTCGTAGGATTTCAATAAAATTAAACAAGCCATTTTTATCAATTAACAGAATAATCCATTAACATCACTATCTACTTAAAATCAACAACGCGCTAAAAATACTCAAATTTTATCTCATGCCCTTATTTATCGTATTGTACCTACCTATACATATAAAATTACAAACATTAAATAATCTAAATCCTTAAGTATGTGGCATTCCATAAAAGCTGTTATCCTTTGTCTATAACAAACAAACAACGCAATTTCGATAATAGTTCAGTGCGTCGATAGTTCGAATAAGTTTTATGTTCATAGATATTTAGGTACTTATTAGGAATTGAAAATACCTAAAATAAAACATAAGACGATCAACAAACCAAACTTTTAACATAAATACGCATCTTATAACGAATATAAATTGAAGCTTGCTGTAAAATTGTCATTTTGAACGTAAATAACGTGATATATAAGATATTCTGGAAACACTATGGCAAAACTGAAGCCATTTTCTTGTGACGTCTAAAAGATTCCTATGCAAATAACGTACTTTATTCGTAACCATTTAGCAGATACCATAATTAGTGAACAATCAGTTGATTGTCCGCAGGTTAGTCGTGTGACGTCAAAATATTTGTCATTATTGGGAAGCATAATAGATTATTTAAAATATATATTATAAGTAGATAGTAATTGAGCTAAATTTATGAAAACTTCAAGCTTTTGAATGTCAAAATGGCGTATGAATAATTAAAATTATTTTGCCGATTATTATTACCTTCTTGCGTATGAGCATGCGATAACTAATAAAACTCATAGTTAGATTTTAGTTCTTCTGCTAATATATGAACACTTGCATCTTAGGCGCATACCGAAGTTCATCCACATATAATATTAAATTTAATCACTCTTTCTCGATAAAATTAAGACCGAATTATTCACCCACCTCCAACAACAATGCACAATCAATATGCAAAATAAGTCGATAAATAAGATTCGATCAAAATCTTGGAAGCAAGTGGATTTATCTCGGCAATCGATAATTTATCAGAAATGTCACCGCCCGGTCGCGAGGCCGATGTTTTTTTTTCACTTCCGATTGGCAAGGCCGCTTGGTTGTTGACAACATAACGGTATAATAATAGGGCTCAGTCGATATACCTGTACGATGGACTTTATATTTTGAAAGCTAAAAAGTTAAATTTAGAACCGCAAAAACCTTTTTTTTTGGATTCGGCTCTTCTTTCTTTTAAGTTTAACATGGTATGCCCGGCACCGCATGGTATTTACAGGTGTATATTATTATTTCCATTACGGTGAGGTTGCATTATCTGAGGAACTTACTGATTTATTTGATCCCAAAAGTGTCACCAATGTGTAACTGAAACATTATCAATAATCAATACCCACCATACATCACCAAGCCGACACCAAATGACCCAAATTTTTTAAAATATTTAATTTAAAATTTAATCACGATGCGCTGTTAAACGTATTTCAATATTGCATAGTCTTTCCCGTTAAGTAGTAGGTACTTTGGTGCTATTGTCACTGGAACTTTTTCATTGCTCGCGAGAGTAATATCGACATTATGTACCATCACTAAGTATTTTAAGACAAGTAGGTATTATTATTTTACCTGCTGCTTCGATTTGTTTCGCTTGTTTCGCTACTGGGTTGGAGATTTGATTTTAAATAACGAACGGAACTAATTTACCGTTCAATGTTAATGACGCAATAAACAAAGTAAATTTTGCAGTGAGATTTTAAATATTTTTGCGAAAACACAAATCTTTATTTAATCTTAAGTTAGTAGATTATGTAGCATTTACTCTCCTGTCCCCTGTGCCCTTTCACTTGCACTCGGGAAGACTTACTCCAGACCAATTAGAATACTATCAAAGTTGCTTCTTTTTGGTCTGGACAAATTTAATTCGCATGTTCACGGACACGAAAGAAGAAGAATAAGTACAAGGTATGATTTCAAAAATCGGATTATTGTATGGAAAATGGAAGACCTATATTAACACAAAACTTTTTAAACGCAATATTTTGTCACCAAAGCTTCTAAGCTTCTGTCACAGTCAAGCAAAGCTCCTATGAAAATAGGCTAAAGTTTAAGGAGGTAGGGTCGACAGAAAAAAGTTGGATATAAATAAAACACGGCATGCGACGCGCGACGAGTAAACAGATTAGCCTAGTAAGAGGTAGCGACAGCAACGCAAAACTATTTTTAGTTTATCAATTGGATTTGCGAATAATATGGTTTCTTGAAAGGATTACACATAATACACACTTGCACTAGGTTGCGTCACTGCAGGTGACGTCATAACGACGGGAACTACATACTAATGTCGGTTTGATGACGATAGAATATTAACTTTCAGATATAATGTGTACAGGGATACATCATGTGTTAATGTATTCTACTAGATTTAGGCAAAAGTTAAAATTTTGAATACATTCATATTCCACTCAGAAAAAGCACGGACTTTACTTGAACTAGGTACCTACTAATATAGTCCTTTGCGGCATTTGGAAATTTCAAGTAAGAACAAATATATATTTTTTTACACGGTAAAAAATATTTTCGGGCTACAACATTATTTACAGTTTTTTTGTACTTATCATAAAATAATATATTTATTCTTAGTAAAAGTAAACCACAACAGTATACTTTTTTGATTTTGGAATAACATGTAAGTACCTAGAAGTACTGCTTCGATTAATCAAAACTTTTGTCCACGTTTGACCAAAAATCGTGCGTGTTGACCAACACGTTTCTCTGCTGTCGCTACGCTCGTGACAGCGGAAGTCAGCGAGGCGTGCGGTTACACCATCGTGGATCCGCAGCCATTGTCTTGTCGCTGCTAACCGTACCGTGTACTGCATACAGGGTGTAAGAAAAAGGGTATACTAAGCCGAAACCTACATGTGCAGCATGTTATATCAAAGCCCGAAACTGAAATCAGAATTTTAAAATTCGCGAAAAAATAAATCATTCTCCATAGTAAAGTCACGTGACCAACAATGTTTCTATGGAAAAATATTTTTTTTTCGCGAATTTTGAAATTCTGATTTCAGTTTCCATTTTGAAATTGTGATATACCATGCTGCACATGGTTCCGGCTTAGTATACCCTTTTTGCAACACCCTGTATACTACGTATTTAGCCATTATCAATTAAGTTGACATAAATTTGCGTTTTGACCTACCACTTCTTATGTTTTGATTTTTAGGGCACCGGATACCTACAACAAAAGAATTAGATTGTAATTTAGTGTATTTGAATTAATGTAATTTTATGTAGTTATGTAAATACCTATGAATTTATTTATACATAATATGTATGTATAATATGTGGGTTAATGTGATTATTATTATTAAAGCAATGCAGATTATTCTTTGATTATTTATTTTGAATTGGATAAGTATTCGAATCGTGCCTTACATATTGTATTATATATGTATAATAAGTTATTACATTATGTACCTGTATTAATATTTATTTATACGAGTATGGAAATTCTCCAAAATATTCAAACTAAAACCACTTTTTGACCTCTCACCCACCGCGCTATGAATGCACATAAAATCACCATTTGAGTTTGTCATATTATTCTAGAAACACGGTTTATGTTTGAAGGTCTTAAGTGCCAATTTCTCCATAGTCGGTTATCTAACCGACCAGGGATTGGTTCATTTCATTAATTATACGTCATCTCCATATAAAATTCTTGACATATGTGTCAAAAGTCAACCACTAATACCTGGTTATGCTCTAACCGACTATGGAGAAATTGACACTAAAGCCTACAACAGATAATTAAATTTCTCATTTAGCAGTTAAACACCGCTGCTCGTCACCTATAAAACTGAATGAGCAACTTGTCGATAAACCTAACACGTAATTATCTATTTTCTCACGCGGTGGGGCTACTCCGACTTTACTTTGTCCCGCGCCTGTACTTTCGCGAAATAAACTAGCGAGCAGTGAAAAAGTTTCAGTAATAAAAGCATCAAATTACTCCTGTACAAAAAAGGGCTAGCTAAATGACGCCCTCTGCAATATTGTACTACATTTAACAGCGCATCAGACCGCTTAGCATGAATTTTCATCGTGAACGTGAAGTAGAATTAATCGAGTAATTTTGTATGAAAATATGAACAGCGCCCCTGGCGGTCGGTAACAGAACTTAAATTTTCCTAGAAAATTCATCGAGTAATTTTACTTCACGGTCATGATTAAAATTCAAGCTAAGGGGTCAGAATATTACCAACTAAAAACGTAACTATTTTGTACTTAATACAAAAATCTAAGTCAAATGACGTTTCAAAGAAATTTAGTCATTTAAGTAGTGTCGGCATTTTGTAAGTGGAACTGTATCATGGCTCGTGATTGTATTAGGGTCAGGCCACACGAGCGTTATTTTGTGAGTTGTTTAAAAAAAATATTACGCTCTTGTGGCCTCACCCTTAGGTAAACTCATGGTAGCCCCACGCGCCGGTTTCCCGCAGTTTTCCTTGCACTTTCATTCTGCATTATTGGAATTGCTCTATTAATCAGCGTTTTTCTCGGTAACACCTCGCCTTGGCCACATACATAGCTACATACCGTGTTGAGTAAGATTCGTCATACGATAGCCATCCGTATTTTTAACTTTTTAACGAAATAGGTAAGTACTTCAACTAAAATAAATACAATCTTTCGGTGTTTCTCATTTTAGTATTTTTTTAAATTATTTTTTATGTGTTGAAGCACTGCAATTTAGTCCGATTTCTTGATTTGAAAGGTGTTTTAATCAGAAGTAAAATAAGTAACCTCTTCTCTTGTTAGTAAGTAGGTATTGATATATAATATAAAATATAAACACTTACACCTTGTACAGTAAGGTGCAGATAAACCTGACCCTCCTCCCATAGTAACAATGCTTCTGAGGGGGGTCAGGTTTATCTGCACCTTACTGTACTAATGTAATGTAGGCATTGAATTTAACTAATTATAACATTTTAAAAATATATATTTTGTGGTACTTCCCTCATGAAAATAAAAAATAGCACGTGGGGTATCTCATAAGTAATCAAAACATTAATTATTACTCATAATAATACAGACACACATACAGCAAACTCATATGAATCAGATTGTTTATTTTCCCCGCCCCTTGTTAAGATAACAAAGAGTTAACTAACTACTTATCAGTTAACGTACATTAGGTATCTAGTATGATTACATATACGGGTTAGTACCTATGTATAAGTACCTGCAATAATTACGGGAAAGAGTTTTATTCAGTTTTTTTTAAATTGAGAGTTTCCTGAAAGCTTATTGAAAGCTAATTGAAATATAGGTACTAAAGCTTAATAAGTAAGTGTTAATTTCCATTGGTACTTAATAAGTACTTACTAATCTTAATAATCGATTAGCTATGTACGTTACCTAAATACCATAGCCGACCTTATCTTTCGACACGCAGTCTGCAAAATAGCATAGGTTTTCCAATTGACTACCAATAGGTACCAATCTCAGTGTAAAAAAATGCAATTTCAGTGCACTTTTGCAAACCATCGTTCGAAATAGGTCGGCCATATTGTCCCCGCGGCCGTTGAACCCGTGTCATGGCGCTCGCACCACGCTTCAATAACTAACGATAATGATGTGCGCCAGCGCATTAGCTAAAATTCTTTACTTAAATTTAGAAAAGCCCTTAAATAATAAGCCCTTAGTAATGAAATAGTTACTTATTAGGTATATATTCACTGGAACTTTTTCATTGCTGGTGTGAGTAGTAGAGTGGCGTAAACGCAAACGCCTTCTCGAATGGAGACCATGAACTGGCAAGTTTAGCGTAGGATGACACAGTAGTGGTCCATAGTGGCTGAATGAGGAGGGCAGATGAGTGAGAGGGAGTTGTGGCCAGAGGCCTATGTCTAGCAGTGAATGATTATGAAATAAGTACCTCTAGGTAGTAGGTTTAAAGAAAGAAATCAAAAAGAACTACATATTTACTTGAAAATTTAATAGATGTGCCCATGACTTCAATGAAATCAACCAACTGAACCCCACTCAAATTTCATATTAACTGCAGACAATAAATCTAAAGGAACGGGACATAATAAATTAATTCGTCCTCCATTAATTGAACATTGCAATCTGAGTACAGATTGAATGAGGCTACAATATTTCTGTTACCAAAATAGAAGCTATGATTTTATGCTGACTAATTAATTAGGTCTAACCATAACCAGACAGTCACTTTTTCGGATTCTTCAATGTTAACATTAACCAATCATCACGACCCATCACGTCCCCACTGCTGGGGCACGGGTCTCCTTTCAATGAAGGAAGGGTTTTAGGCCTAGTCCACCACGGTGGCCTAGTGCGGGTTGGTGGACCCCAACACCGTGAACCAGAAGTGGGCAACCCGACTGTTAGATGTTTTCAAGCCGCCCGAAGGCCTCTGATTAGGCTTAACGACTGCTGCCGAAGCAGGAACCGGGACCCACGGATTAACGTGCCGTCCGAAGCACGGAAGCGTCCAGAAAAGAACCGTTTGAAATTGGTCACCCATCCAATGGCTGACCGTGCCAGTTGTTGCTTAACCTCAGTGATCAGTTACGATCACTAAAGCCCGCTCGACTAAAGTCGCTTCAAAACATTAACCAAAACCCATACAATTTGTCCACAGACCCAGTAATGCACTGAACGCAAACGTCAAAAATCCAAGATGGCGTCAGTTGGCGCGCTCCTCGAGGCGCGGCCCTTCCGGCCCTTCAAGTCTTCGGAGGAGTACCTGTACGCCATGAAGGAAGACCTGGCGGAGTGGCTGACAGGCTTGTACCCCGAGTTGAGGATCAGCGCTGACAACTTCCTCGACCGACTGGATACCGGCGTCGCTTTGTGCAGGGTAAGTCTAGAAAATTATAAATATTTTATTTGACACATACCTAATACAATACAAAACAAACAGGTCGCTGTACAGAGCGTCAAAAAGGCACCAGCTCAGAATGTGCTGTACAATAAGGCCACAGCAGTGGTTTTCAGCTGGCCATAGGTGACCTCAGTCACAAATTTTTGTTATTTGGTCGGCATATTTATTTATTTATTTAAAGGAAAACTTACAGCTAGAGATATCAGTAAAAATAGCAAAGTATGAGACAGACAGCCAATTACAAGTTTCCACATGTAAGAAACAAAATATTGCCATTATGCCTAATAAGTTCTACTTATTTCAGTGAATAGTAATAAAAAAAAGTAAAAAACATTAAAATAGCCTTAAATAATAACTTTACGTAACTATAAGTGAGATTACAAATAAATGAAGTGAATGTGCCTATTACACAAAATATCTATATAAATATCTACCTACTTAACAAATTTCGAGCTGAATTTGTCGGTCAGACAGAAGTATGCCATTTTAGGGTTACTAACAAATAAGTCAAGACCTGGGTATTCTCTGGTCAGGGAGTTAAATGATCGTGAGGCTCTTAAAAGAAAAAAATATTGAGCTAGCATATTTTGAGCCTGGGTCATAGGGTGCCGTTTTACCAGAGATGTGCTAAGTATGATTTATTATGTTGCTATGGATGCGTTTGATATCCACCAATCATATTCATATGACTACATTCTGAACTCGTGGGAACAAATTCTTGTGGGAACTTAACCAAAATGCCGCTAGAAGTAGTAAAATAAAGCGACACAGAGAGCGATAGCGAGATATCTAAATTATTCTAAATCATACTCCATTGTTGGAAGCGTCATGAATTGAAACAATAGGCCCTAAGTTTTAACACTCCGTTCAGTGGGTCAGTTTGAGGATGATGTTATATCATTTGCACATTGTTCTATGTACATTATGTATTTATCTCCGTTGTACATCTGTAACCTGCACCTCTATAACAATTATGTTATGAGGTGTAAAAGAGTTTATGACGAAGTTAAGTTGCATAAAAGCCGTGATATGTAATTTTATAATTAGCTTAGCAGTTGTAATTCGTATTACAATACGATCCTCTTTATTTGCACCAAAAAAAACCAGAAACAATCCTAACTAATATTATAAATGCGAAAGTAACTGTGTCTGTCTGTCTGTCTGTCTGTCTGTCTGTCTGTCTGTCTGTCTGTTACTCTTTCACGCCAAAACTACTGAACGGATTTGAATGAAATTTGGTATACATATGGTCTAGACCGTGAGAAAGAACATAGGCTACTTTTTATCCCGGAATTCCCACGGGAAAACTTTATAAGGCGAAGCGAAGCGCGCGGGAACAGCTAGTACAATATAAAACTTAAAAATAACAGCAGTACAAAAATGTGACCTTATTGCTTATAGCAATCTCTACCAGACAACCTTTTATGTATGGGAGATGTATTATATGGATAGCGTAAAGCAACTGAAATATTGTTTTAATATAAATAAACCATATGTATGTTACAGTAATACCAAACCATATTATTACTTTAGGAATGCGTGGGATCGAAGAATATTATTGGTCTGAAATAAAATAGTCCTTGTTATCAGAAATGACGATAAGTTATCCGTTGATAAGCAAACCATAATAATGTAAGTAAATTTTATGTACTTATTGATAATAATTTCCTGGCCTCAAAAGATAAATCAAGCAAAATACATGACATGCCTACCCATTAAATTATTAGATATCAAATCAATCCCTCAGTTTCTGTGCTACGTTTCCACACACAAAAAAAATGTATTTATAACAGTCTTTTTTGAAAGTTTAATAGTTGAAAGCGCGCTGTTAGCCGCTGGACTTAGCTGGACCGATAACCGAAATAACACCATAGATAGGCGGAAGTGGCGGGCGTTAGTGGAGACCCTCTGCACCTCTGGAGTGCCATGGGACTGCAACCCACACAACTTACTAAATACTTATGAATTTGCATCATTATCGTCAGCCTGTAAAATCTACTGCTGGACATAGGAACGCCACAGCACTCTGTCCTCAGCCTTACTCGTCCAGCCACTACCGGCTGAGGTCATCGGTCCAGCGAGCCGGAGGGCGTCCCCCGCTACGCTTGCTAGTTCGTGGTCTCTGTATTTCTGGTCGGTCCACTGTTTCAGATATTAGATACGTTAAAATCCTATTCTGTTCACCGTACCACCCACAATATGTAGGAGAAAAATATATGTATACAGGGTGTCGCAAAAAGGATATACTAAGCCGGTTTCACGGTCTGGTTTTATTTTAGGGTTTAGATATACCATGCTGCACATGTAGGTATCGGCTTAGTATACCCTTTTTGCAACACCCTGTAGATATAAAACAATCTCACATAAATCTACAGCAGCTAGGCAAAAAAAAACATAGGAAATACTTGTCACAAAGTTATTCTATAATGATGAGTTGATGAGGCTTGAATCGTGAAGCTCATAAAAAACTCTGCAGAAACAGGGGGGCACTTTAGCTTACGAATAAGAAGCGTTGCGTTTTGTCACCGTGGACGCACATGAACAATCATGAAAAATATTATGGGGCTAGCCGTGACCACAGAATAATAACTAGTGCCTAACTAAGACTTGGAGCGAGCGCTGCTACGCAATGAGCCGTTTTCCTTGACAGCTGTCAGTTGAGTTTTTATGTAAGTCGATAGATGTCGTTACAACATAGTGTACAGAACTGTCAAATATTGCACATAGAGAGCAGTGAGGTTGACGTTTGAAACTGAGAATAAGAACTCACTAATTTTAATAGTACCTCTATGTAGTCTAATTTACAAGACCAGAATGTTTATTTTCAAAGCGTCGTTGCTTTAGGGAACGCGTTAGGGACAGATATAAAATTTCCTCTGTGGCAATAAAATGTGAGCAGACACAAAATATACTTCACGACCCTAACCCACAGTCATACGATGTTTGCTTCAATAATGGTCTTTATTGTAATGAGGTTACACATAAAATGTTCCTTATTCATTAGCTGCTTGAACACTTATCATATCGATCGTAATATTCAAGTATTTCACTACCTACCCTAAATTTTTTGTTGTTTAAACTTAATCATAAGTAACTCACTATAAATATAATTTGTAAAACCTACTAGTTAACTGATTGCTATAAACTTTTATAGCAATCAGTTATTAGCTATTATAACTATACTACTAACTATATATAAGTATTCGATTACTTGCTAACTACCTACAGAAAATATTTTTTTTCTAAAATATTTACTTATTATGTACGTAAATTATAAATTTTAAATAGTTCCTAACTACTTGTTGTCGTCATTTGAGTATACGAAGGATGCCTGGCTACCCATAGCACAGGGTATCCTAGTTTGGGAGCCAGGAACCCATTTCTAAACCAAATAGGCAAGCCAATTTTGCCTCAAACACAAATAACAGCTCTCGTTCGTTCGTTCGTTTTTAGTAAAGCTAGAGTAAGCCTCCTGACATAATATAGCGCAGTGAGTGATCACCTTTACCTATTAGTTACGGAGACACGCGTAATTGATTACGCTCGTAACACGTTACAGAATATGTTACATATATGTGTTCACTAGTAGCTCTTTGGCTCATTTGTTGTAGATAGATAGGTAGATAGAATATTCTTTATTTGTACACACACATCTTCTTCTTCTTCTTCTGGTGCCGTCTCCTATCGAAGGTTGGCAATCATCCTGCTGATTTCCGTCTTGGAGGCCGCCGCACGGAACAATTCTCCTGTGCTCAGCTGGAACCACTGGCGTAGATTTTGCAGCCATGATGTAATTGGCCGCCCAGGCCTCCTCCTGCCTTGTATTTTCCCCTGTGTTATTACTTGGAGGAGTTCGTACTTGGGGTTTCGCATTATGTGGCCGAAGTATTCCAGCTTGCGTCTTTTTATGGTATTCAGTACCTCTGTGCCTTTTTTATCTAATCTTTGAAGGACTGTTACATTCCGAACCTTCTGTACACACACATAAAATAAACTTACATACTAACACACGTGTACAAAGCGGTCTTATCGCTTAAAGCGATTTTCTCAAGACCTTTTGTTGTACCTATTTGTTCGTAGCCAGTGCGTGCTTGTATAATAAACAAAAGTTATACTTCAAAGGAGCTTTCCCTTCGCTACGTTAGAATATTCTTTATTTGTTCACACACATGCAATTAACATAAATACTAACACATATGTACAAAAATGCCGGTCTTATCGCTAAAAGAGATTTTATAAGAGACATCCTTGCAAGACGGGTCAAGTGTACTTACTAAAGAATTCTAAAATAATAGCATTATAGTTACATAGACCGAATTGTTAGTAGTTATTTTTGATATGCAAAGGTTGTTGGTCACGTAAATTTGAATTTTTTGGTTTCAATGAAACACTCGTGGAACGAAATGTTTGTTAGTCTTTCGTATTTTTTTGTTTATTTAATAGTGCGTCACTACTAAAGAGGCCTCCACTGAAACACCAGCGCGGTGTCCTTGGCTGTGGCCAAGGGCGCTGCAATAGCTGAGTGGACGCCTTTTTGGCGGACAGCAAATTTATAAGTGAGTTTATATATTATGGTGTATAATTAAGTATGATTGCTGTCATTGTCAAATAAAGTTTTATCTTTCTTTCTTTCTTTCAAAACAAAATAAATAACTAGTTTATGACACCCTTTCGTGGAATTATTATAAAACTTTTGCAGCATCCTGTATGTATAGTATATACATATATGTATACCCTGGGTAACTGGCATGATTTTGCCAAGTGTTGACATAACGTCGATCGGTAGCTGAGGAAGTGTACCTGATCGGAACATGTCGACTTATTGAATCACGAGATCGAATTACCGTGAGAACTGCCGCCTTATAATTACTTACACTCTTTTAAATTATTGTTCACTAGCTGTTCCGGTGAGCCTCGCTTCGCCTTAAAAGGTTTTCCCGTGGGAATTCCGGGATAAAAAGTAGCCTATGTTCTTTCTCAGGGTCTACACTATGCGTATACCAAATTTCATTCAAATCCGTTCGGTAGTTTTTGCGTGAAAGAGTGACAGACAGACAGACAGACAGACACAGTTACTTTCGCATTTATGATATTAGTTAGGATTAGGATTAGTATATCAGCTGTCCGACACCCATATATATGACAGGTAAATACATAGTTTGTGGTCAGATGGCCGTGTGTGAGATGTCCCCACTTATTATTTATAACTATACAATACAAGTTGGAATTTTCTAGAGAAAACCATCAGATTTTAGCATTCTCCACAAAACGGGGTAATGCTAATTTCTGCCTTGACATAGCGGCAGGGCCGATTACCAATATTAGCGAGCGTTTGTGAACTGTCGCAAGAAAGCAGAGATGGCGCGGCATACACAAAATGTATTACAAAGTCTTTACTGAATAGTTGTTTTTAACAAAGATCTAAATAAACTAATCTAAACAAAGTAAATAAACTCCAATTCGATAGGTACTAAAAGTCTAAAACTTTTGAACGGCCAAGCCGATTTTGATAATACATCTAAGAACGGAGTAACATTACCTATGAGACCAAAACCCAATAAAAAGAAAATCGAAGAAGTATCACTTCAGCCTTTTAGGTGCTTCGCGACCGCAGACAGATACTCAGACACTTTAATTTAAACCTATAAAACCCCTTTTCGGGGTTAAAAATACCTAATGAAGCTTACCTAATCCTAACTAACCTAACTAATATAATATAACTACACGAATACGAGTACATAGATAGATATAGGCATAATATGTATATTAACACCGAAGAACCGAGTACAAATATACCTATCTGGCAATCGAACCCGGGACCTTCGCTGTCACTAACCACTACCTATACCGTTCGGTCGTCACGGTATAAATACTACAAGTTTTGCATACTTCAGTCAGACTACTAATTTATTGCTATAAAAACAAATGTGTTTTCATAATGAGTCAAAGATTCCATGAAACTTTCAGTGACTAAAGCGTATTGCGATGTTATGTTATTATTGTTATGAATTTTGTGATTCATAGCCAGATAATGAGTGTTGAATTTATTTAAAATTACTGAATACATAATAATAATACTTATACAATATATGCTATACGTCTTGTACAGGTTTGATAGTTTTTAGAAAACTATTATACATACATAGTTAACGTTTTTTGGCATACAAATTGGCGCCTCTAGTGAAAATTATCATGAAACTTTTAACAGATATATTATGCAGATGACAGAAGAAAACCTTTTTGGACCAGAAACATACGGATTTATGACAAAAACTAGTAATCCACAAAAAAGTATTTATATAGCGCTTTCAAATAAATAACATATCTGTCAAATACCGTATTAGAAATTTCTTAAACTAATCCCCTGTTATGATCTAACAGAGCATGGTGAAACTGGGGCTTATTATCTTACTAAACGGTGTTATCGTACTGATTAATTAATAGGTTCACTATGGGCACTGACAGGCTAATTTTGGTCAGAACGAGGTTAAAAAATTACAAATAGCTACCTTGTAAAAAAAATCTTTCTTCGTTTCTCATAAGCCCACTGATCTTCAGTCCTGATCCAAAACCCCATAATCTTAGTGTCATTCCCGTATTGCTAATCCTTTATTTTAGTTAAAAATAAAACCTAACCTTGGTCCAGTCCTTCCGAGAAAGAAGCAGCCTCTGAATTATTAATGAGCTTAGATCAAGTTTTTTGTATAAAGTTTATTTTTACTTCCCCACTTATACAAAGTAGTCTGTGCTTAGATCCAGATATTATAGAATTAATGCCGTCGCGTCGTTTCATATAAAATTGTAACAAATTATATAGGTACTTTTACGTACCTTTGGGTTGGTTTTATTATCTTTGGGCTATTTTAATAGCTAGCACTGGACAAAGTGTTGGAATTTTTTTACATTCGCATCAGAATATTACCAACTAAAAACGTAAATGTTATGTTAAAAAGATCCCGACGAATTGAGAACCTCCTCCTATTTTTGAAGTCGATTAAAAATAATAAAAATAAATAAAAAATGGGGCTGGTTGTGTCGGAATTTTGTAAGTGGAACTTTATCATTGCTCGGGAGTGTATAACATAAAGTGGATCCGTATTCGTATAGGCTTGAATAAAACGGTGAGAAAAACTCCCACTAGGCTCAACATAGCCGTCGTCATCTTCACACGCATACAAATAACCTTAGATTAACAATACCTATACACAGTCTCGCTTCCAAATCAGTGACTCCGTAATAAGGTAGTTAGGTCATATACCCAGTCTGGATTCTATATCGATAATGTAACTAATTCATCTCATAATGACAATGGCACTAAAAAGTTTTTTAAAACTGCAAAATACTTTTCAATTCAAATAAAATAAAAAAAAATAGAAAAATAAAAAATACGAAAATATTATTACTACATATAATGTACTTATACAGTATGAAGGGCATCTATCCTTGCTAGTACATATTTTCAAGGTGGGGCAACTATCCACAGGGAATAAAATTGTTGTTGTCACTGTCACAAACATTGACATGCATCAGAATTATTCCTCAGATAACTTTTATCCGACTATTGAAAAATGAGCCCTAAATAAGAGCTCAGTGATAGAAGTGGGCTGTTATTTGTCTAGAATTTTATTTTGCATTGACACTCCATCTAGATCGTATGAAAATATCTTTGTTCACACGCATACAAATAACATGCCAATTTCGTCTGTCGACTCCGCCGCTATGCAATTAATCAATAGCATAATTACCACACCATCGATTGTGATTAAACATTTGTTAAACATGATCTATTGTAGCGAGTCTGCATGGGCGGCGGCGGCGCCAGGTTGTTCCACTAAAGTACCTGTTCAGTTCGAACTACTTTTTGGTAGTTCTGAAGTTGGTAGTGATGCACTTTTGTGCTTTGTCAAACTAACTAACTGACAATCTTTGAAAGAATGAATGTGGTTTTTGCTACATGATCGGGAATAGTGGTCAGTTCATAAGGTGGTCTTTGCCCAGCAGCAAAAACCCAACTAAACAGACTAATAAAAAAAATAGTGTTGGGACTTGTTACTATTGTAAAGTTAACATTTTGGGACTTTTATTAATTGTCCCAACTGATAATCCTATACTTAACACAATTTCTGATCACGCTCGCCCGCGCCGGCGCCGGCGCCCCCGCCGATCTCACCCGATGATAGCCGATGATTGCCGAAGTGAAGGTCGCGCTAATTATCTGATTAATGGCTAGGCATGAGGTGTATTAGTGGTTGAGTGTTTTGTTTATCATTGCGATTGATAAAAGGTAAGAGCGTCACCGACAAAACTTACGCACATGCTATAAATCCAACGCCAATTAAAATTTGCAATGAGTCAAATTTGGATTTAAACACCCATCAAACAAGGATTTCAATAGTAATAAAGGTAGGTAACCTAAGTTTTAATTGACGCTGTCATAAGGCCTAATTATTATGATGTCACAGGATCACTTACTACTTTTAAAAGTAGTAAACACAGATTCTAAATGGTGAAGTATGCAGAGGTATGCAGGTATTGTACATTACGCCTTCCGTTTGCTGCATTTCCAAAGTATGTTGAATTCATCGACCTATTTTATTTATCAATCTAATGAACAAACATGTCATTCTTGTCACATAGAGGGCGCAAGTGCAGGTATGAGATCGATCGCTTGTGGAATAAAAGATCGATTCATTGAATCGGAGACAGCCGTCTTCGATTCGCATTTGTTTGAATCGGTAGGTGCATTCCTGAATCAAAATGAGGATGCCTGCCGGATTTTGTCTGGATTTTCGTGTAGTTTAATGTTGGTCATAAAATCCTAACTAATATTATAAATGCGAAAGTAACTGTGTCTGTCTGTCTGTCTGTCTGTTACTCTTTCACGACAAAACTACTGAACGGATTTGAATGAAATTTGGTATACATATGGTATAGATAGACCCTGAGAAAGAACATAGGCTACTTTTTATCCCGGAATTCCCACGGGAAAACTTTTTAAGGCGAAGCGAAGCGCGCGGGAACAGCTAGTAATTAGTAATATATATTTTTTTCACTCTTTTTATAATGATAAAAGGCCACTTGGCATGCAACATTACAAATGATTTTTCTTCCCCTGGTAAGTTTATATTTATTTATTTGTAACATAGTAGGTTAGTGGGTATGTAGTTAAATAGTAAGTAAATTATTATAATAATAAGTTTAAAATATAAATAAGTTCTTAGGTCTATCAATCTTCGACACAGATTTTCCGCATTTAGCCTTTGAGGTGAACTTTTTAGCCACTCAAGCTCACGCTGGAAAGCTACGTAATGGATAACCTACGTTACTTAGGACTTTCTCGTTTTTTCATACTGAATTAAATAAGGTACTTACCTATTCTAACTAATATTATGAATGCAAAAGTAACTGTGTCTGTCTGTCTGTCTGCCTGTTACTCTTTCACGCCAATACTGAATATTGAATGAAATTTGGTATACATATGGTCTAGACCCTGGGAAAGAACATAGGCTTTTGATCCCGTAATTCCCACGGGAAAACTTTTTGAGGCGAAGCGAAGCTCGCGGCAACAGCTAGTTATAAATAATTATCTATCTGCCAAAGTTTTTTTTACTTATCTTATAAGGTCATCCAAAACGACTACAATGTCATGTTGTGAGATACCTGTAAAGATGGCCGATCATGGCCGGATAGCATCAAAGACTGGACACACAATGAAGTTGCGGTAAATCGCAAACATTGTGACCGTTACCTCCGAACTCAGATTAAATCGATTACAATGAGACCGCTGTTTGACCTATACCATAGACTATAGTCTATGCATATTCGGTACCTTTGTACTGAGGCCCTTATTCTATCATTTTAACATCTATCGCGATGGTAAAATATGAAATAACAGCTAAATGTTAGATGAGTGCCTTCAGAATTGCTAACATAATTTTACAAATTTTACGGTCTAAAAATAAATTATCTAAACAATTTTACTTTACGTACTTAGGTATATGAAATGTTGCTCAGGGTTTATCTTGAACTACGCTGTGCCAGGCTTAGCTCTTCGTCAATTCTAATTTTAATTATTAATTAATAAAAATTATAGCAGCTAAGTACCTACTGTCGGATTGACAGTGATCTGATCTCCATAATATAACCATATCATCTTTTTTTTTTTTTTAAAGATTTTATTATCATTCCACAGACTTTATGTCCGTGCCTTTTTGAGAGATCAATATAATTGTGAGAGTTTGGTTGTTTTTTATCTTCATCTTTTAACTACTCAATGTAGAAGCTTATTATATATATATTTTATCTTTTATATATATAAATTATTAATAAAATATTATTGTATTATTATTATTTTTTTTGCACTCCTGGAGGAAAATCTACCATATCATCCATAGATATTAAAAAAGATAATAACGCGCCAGATGTCGTTATATACATGCATTAACATCAGGTTTACATGTTGTTTGTGTGTTTAACAGAACTAATCTGCATTTCGTGAGCGGAGTGCCAAGCGCCGCCTGTGGTCAATTCTCACGATCAAAGTCTTATCGAATCACGTTCCTGACTGATCATTCTCCACTGTTGCGAATATTGTATCATGTTTTATAATGAACTGTAACTGTAACTCTATCTATCTAAGTCTTTTTTCACCTATATCCCATTCTTCGGGGAAAGACATCTGATACAAACAAAAACTAAACTTGTTCGAATGTAATAAGGGTTCTGTCAGATGTTTTACCCCATGGAATGGGATATAGTTTAAGAAAGGATGTCATATACCTAATTATCTACTACCAAATTAACAAATTCCATACCTATCGCGTTTAGGCTTGTTGAACAAGACTTAGTCTGTGACAAACTTGACTATGCTTCCCAGTGTGGACGCCATAAATAGATCGCCCTAAACCGCAGCACTTTATAATCCAAGGATCAGAACCAGAATAGCTAAGCATAATTTATTAAAGAAGGTGTGGCAAGAGATGGCAGATAAACTTCTTTAATAAGGCAATCCGAAGGCCCTACCCAATTAAATTAAACTATTTCGAGCAAACGATTCATGCAACCGAAGAAGGCAAGCTAATTTAGCCATATGGCTGATTTATCTTGGCAAAACAAAACGTATTTCGCAACACCGCAAAAAGAGATCTTCTCCATTGAGATAATTATAATTACAGAAAAGCCGCCTGCTAACCGAATAAGCTCTTAATTGTGCTTTAAAATTTTTATTAACACTTTAATTGATAATTAATACGTCTTGTTTCGTCTTTTGTTAGCCCTTTACAAAAATGGAAAGTTGGCTGTTGTCTGTCTTTAGGTAATTTATTGTTTAACATAAATTGTAGTTGTTTAATAAGTGCATCGGTAATTCAGTAAAGTTGGTCCAGGTAATTTCTATAGTAGATTCCTTGAGAGATGTGCAATGTAAGCAGAATCGAGTCTAAAAATTTCTAAAAAAGTATAGGTACCCATATAACACTGATGTGACACTGTGTATGGGGAGTAGATATTTTTTTTCTAGAATATCCCAAGGTCATTATAACAAAAGTTGTTCAGAATGAAGAGCTCTGTAACATACTTCCGGATATGCACCTACGAAAGAATCACCCTGTATATATATGTTAACTACATATCAGTGATCAGTTGGGAATTGGCGATTGCAATCCCACCGGCGACTGTTGCCGTGTCTATTGTCTCGCTCGGATATAGGTCGACTGTCGGCCGTGTCGACCCTCGGTCTTGCCTATACTGGACCTGACGGCCAATTCTGTCGTAGGTACTAGAAAATTATTCCAGCTTAATAAATTATTTAGAATAACCTAACCAACGTTAAAATCCCCGAGATTCAACACTAAAAGTCGCATTACTTTTGAACGGCAAAGCTTATTTATTTAAAATAAGGTGATTTAATAAAACAGTTCGAAAATCGTTCAGTTCAGTCGTTTGGGAGCAACGCTACGACAGACAGATACACACACACCGACACGATAAACTCGTCGGGGGTTATAAAACAAGTAGGTAAGTACTTAACTCCATAATTCACGGCAACCAACCAAATTACCAATACGGTCATTTACTTATCGCCAAAAAACTATCGCTCCACATTAAATTACTTCGTAAACACCAAAAAAACAATATTTTGAGCAATTACTTTTCAAAATGTCAAAGTCTTGGCCATGCCTCGTTTAAACTCCGCCATACTATACGAAATTAACCACGCAACGGTGCAAATGAAAATGTCAAAGTCACGACACGCCCGCCCTAGGTAAGTACTTAAGGGTCTGCAATAGGGAATCGAGGGTTGGCATTGTCATAGAATTATGTAGTAAATGATGCTCTACAGCCTTGAAAAAAATCACACAGGTAGTTGAAGAGTCTAGCTAGGTGCTGAATCATTCGAATTTAAGTAAATGATTATGGATAACTGTAAATTAATTTCAGAATATCAAGAAAAACCAGTCAATCACACTCCCGTATTGTAACAACTGTGTCGTAATTATAAAGAATTTTCATATGATTTTTATCATATTATAAAGTTAAAGGCTTGGACTAGGCGCTAAATACCTTGTTTTTTAATAAACACACACTTATTTTGTGTAAATTAATCCCAAACTTGAGCAATTTTTTTCCCTCAATTCTTCATACAAATATCTATGGCGGCTTTCTGTGTTATAAAATCATAAACACAAGTGACGTTTGACTCAGTTGGCCGCTGGCCTCCAAAGAAGGGTCACGTCGGTTTAGGCAGCACTGACAGCTCGCGATCTTATCGTGTACAGATACAAAATCACTGCACATTGGTTGTCATTGCACTTTTTCAACTTTTATGACACCAACATAATTTGATTTGAAATTGAGGAAGCATAATTCTTCCAGTATATTCAATACATTAAATTAAATTAGATAGTGTGCAATATTCTCGTGATATTACAGTCTCGTAAAGGTCTGATGAGGAGCAGGAATATAGCGAATGGATCTAAGTGATGACAATACGCACGAACATTAGGTTAGGGATCAAAAATACAGTCTCTTGGTGCTGGTTGAGGTATGGTCTCGTGAGGATCTGATGAGGGCAGTAACACGGTGGTGGCTCAATTTTATTTCAAAGATGTTAATAGCTAAAAGCATCGAGTTTGGGCTATTAAGTATGTTTTTCAGAGAGAGAGAAAGAGATTTTGTTTTTCCTCTGGATGTGTTAGGTTTACTGGGTTTACTAAGTTCATTCTGTTAATGGCATCAAGTTGTTATGTGTTCATAAGTAATAATTATTTATTAACAAAATGCTGTTGATTCTCCACGAAAATGTAAAAATAAAAATAAAATAAATAAAAATAAATTCGTAACGTAAAATTGTCAATGACGGAATTTCTTCTATAGACAGTAGCCACAAAAAAAACAAACGATAGATGGCGTGATTTGAAGATAAAGATACATTTTTTCGACACATAGACAGCAACAACAAAAAAAATACAGATTTAAAGAAAAGAAACACATACTTATACAAAACAACAAAGAAAAAAAAAGGATACACATCAAAATAACTGGAAAAAATATAAGCCCCAATTTACTTGTGTGGGACAGGGAGTACCATAATATTTTTTTTGGGGTACTCCCCATCTATGCGAAATATAAGCTTGATATCTTTACCCGTTTCTGAGAAAAAGGGCGGTGACAGACAGTCAGTCAGACAGACGGACAACAAAGAGATCCTATAACGGTTGCTTTTTTTCTTTTGACGTTCGAAACCCTAAAATTAAGTAAAAATATTATGCTGCCAAAAAATGTACTTACAGGTATTGAAAAAGCGGTATATAAACAAATTATACCAGCAGAGGGTTCACCATTTATAGCTGAATGTTACTTAGAAAACGGCCTTGAGTGGCGGTCAAGTTGGTCCCCGCCTGCGATACTTTCCATTAACATTGGGACTCGTTTTCATGTTTTTAGCGTACAGTCAGGTTTTTAGTTTTTTATAATTGTATTTTTTTATTTGTAACTTTTTAGTTGTTTTTATTTTATGAAATTTTACGTCGGTAGGTAGTTCATGATCATTTTTTATTTCAATAATTTTGGTGTTGTTATTTGAATACCTTCAATATGCATATTTTTGTAATGTGAAAATCAAGTCCTTTCATTTGATACCTTACACGGCAAAGTTGAATTATTATTTTTTCGATCATCACGTTATGTCCTCAAGAGGGCGCTATGTACATTTTAATGGAACGTCACATAGCCTATAGCCATCGCGCCATCAATACGCTTCTAACAATACCTCATACATCAAAATCTATCAAGCCGTTTAGGCTACAGGAGGGAACAAAGAAACAGACAAACATACATATATAGATACATACAATCAAAAAACATTACCCTCCTCCTTCGGCAGTCGGGTAAAAAGAAGTAAGACAGGGGGTCATTCTGAACTTTTGCTCTACGAGTTTTGGAAATTAACAAAAAAAAACCTTTTTCATAGAAACTTTGTTGGACATGTGACTTTTTACCATGGAAAATGAATATTTTTTTTCGCGAATTTGCAAATCTCGTCGAACAAAAGTTGTTCAGAATGACCCCTTGAGTCATCCCCTTTTGGCTTAGTATAGCCCTTTTGCGACACTATGTATTTACTTTGCTTTGTCGTCGGGGTTCAGTTGGCTGGAGGATGCCCGAAACTTATTATCTACACTTTAATACTTTTAGTTACCTTTCTACAAGTAAATACCACATTTGTTTGAGAAAGCTAATCGGGTTCCGAGTATAGAGTAAAGTGGCACCCCTATTAATTTCTACTCTTTCCTGGTACCTACCAGTGTAAGTAAGAATTATACTTACTTACCCTAAAATCACCCAAAATGTACTTGAACATAATTGTCAATAAAGTTGGCGAGTAAAAGTTTATCGACCCACTGTGCAAACTTACATGTGTGCGTGTCACTGCGTGTGCTGTGTGAAGAGCATTGAAAACCCAAAATTGGCGCGGCACGTCACCCTGTACGGGCCCTTAATGTCAGCGGCCTATGTCTCATTTTTAACACCTATATTTAAGAAACAAAAAGTCGGAAGTCCTTATCGCCTTGCATAAAGGGCTGGTCGAAAATTTGGATAGCGTAAAGAGCGCATGATCGATTTTACTGCCGGATTGCCTGATCGGAAATGACAGATGTCGAGATTAATCGACGTCCTTTATTTTGATTAAGTGACACAATCACCTTCCTTTGTGAAACTCATTCAGCATAGCAGGCAAGCGCTGGCTACACCGCCAGCTAGCGAGCTATGCTATGCTATAGTTTAAGTTACCGTACCACCATCGACACATTAGCTATCAGCAATCCAGCAGAGCAGCATGGCTTGTCTATCGAACTTCTGTCATATCTGTACAAGTTACATCAGATTTGACAGATACGCAAGGACTGTCGATTGTTAATTCTGACTGACTTTCAACTTCACTGTAAAGAGAACGTGGTCTTATTAACATGCAGCCCTAAAACAACGATATTGCAAATTGAAACTCTTGTTCCAAAGACATGCAGCCCTAAAAAACGATATTGAAAATTGAAACTCTTGTTCCAAAGAAAAATATTTTCAGTAAAGTTCATGTATCAAAATGGCTGCGAAATTATGTACATGTACATAACTTGTTGTTGACTCTACATTGTCTATAAAAAGGACATAATAAGACAGGGTAATTACCAATTAAAGTGTTAATAAGAATATATTTGGAGTCTTGTTGTATGTGTAATTATATTAATGGAGTTAAGAGTTTTTACGTGTGATATTGTGGAAAGTTCATTTATTGGCGGCCAATAGCACCTTACTTCGTACGAGTTGTAATTTTTATGACTCATTGTGCGATTGAGTGGAAGTATGGGAGTGCCATCTTGCAGTTAAGATATAAAATTAACGGCCTGTATATTGAATTAAAGTTTTCACTCCCGGTTATTTTTAACGCGAGAATTATATGATACCTACCTACATATATAACTTACTCGTCCTCAACCATCCTCATCAACACATTTACTGAAACATTATATGAATAGAAAGAAAGAATAAAGAAAGAAAAAGTTTATTCAGTCCACTGCACACACACACCAAATACAAACAGAAATAAAATTAAAGAATAAAAGTACTTACACAAAAAATAAAAATGAAAACAAGGTAGGTACAGTAAAAGTACAAGGTCCTGAAAACAGAAGTAGACCCTAACAAATTGTTAAAATCCGTATTTAATCGATCTATTATATTTATTAAAGGACAAAACAAAGGTATTTTAGGAATACTAAGACTATTTAGTACAATAATTAATATTTTAATCTCTTCTCTGACAAATGTAGTTTTTAAGTAATTACCAACCTACGAGATAAACTGAAGGAAATAAAAATCTTTTTTTTAAGGCAATTCTATTATTAATTTTGCATGGTATGGCACGACGCGATATATATGCGATTTCCTCTCTCGAGGAGACGGTCCCTTAGAGTAATAGAAACTCACTATGTAGGCAAATGTTGGGTAAATGGGACTATCACTGTCACTTCATGACATCTACTACACGGCCGCCTTAAATAGCAACTAAGTCCAAGTCATAAAAAAACGATTTCAAGAAAAATAGCTCCTATATCCAGCATCCAAGAGTTAGCCAATTATTGAGTGTAAAAAGGAATAGGTGCCGCCTCTAGTGAACGATAGATAAATAATCTATAGGTTTATATAAATAATGTGTAGTGTAGGTAGTTAGGCAAGTTTATCGGAAACTTTTACTTAGAAAGGACCCAATAAAATCTTGGTAAATTAATATCTTAATACCTACATAATATATAATTTATAAGCAAATAGTATTAGAATTGGTTGTACAAACTTGCCTATTTCGTGGTGCGCTCACTTCATAATGGCAAGTGCTAAAATCTAAAATGTCATTCCTTATAAGAAAGTAGGGTAAACACACCCAATACCGACAACGTTCAGTGTCTCTGACTCATATAGAAGACAATACTGCACGGCTTAAGAAGGTTCTAGAAACTTTACCGGCCATTAGGATTGTAGAAGGATAATAATATCCGGTTCCATTTCTCATTTAGTATTCTCTTCTGAAGATTATTATGTAGAATTGATTTATCACTTGCATTAAAAAAATACTACGCATATTTTTTATTGCTTAATTAAATGCAATAATGATATCACACCTTCGTAAATATCACACGATGGGATTAAAAGTTCAAAGTGACCAATAATTATTAACAGTGAATGAATACAAACACGGGCGTAATCTGTGAACTATGACGTCATAATGTGTCAATGTCAATGTCGTGAGGTTCACGCGGAGTCTGTGATGTTGCGATAAATGTAATATGTCAGTAGGAAGCTGATTTTATGACCACTGATAAAGGTACTTTGCGATAAAAGTCACTGCTTACAGTGTAAGCAGAAAATAATTGTAAACGAGAAATAATTTTAATTTTGTACGTTATATCTTATGTGCCTTTACTTAATTATATGTTTATTATTGTTGCAGGTACGTACTTATTTTGAAAAGCATGCCAATTGAACACACACATTGTAAGTATAAATCCTAAGTTCAATTCAAGTAACAAGCCACAGTTTTTTTGAATGAATGAACATTCAGTTTTTAAGTTGAACAAGGTAGAACAAGCTAGGATATTATTTAATTTCGATACTTATGTATATACGTATTACCAGTACGTTACTACGCTGGCTAGCTGAGTAACCGCCGGCCGCCGCCATGACACCGGAAGTCGTGTTTAAATTCGGACCGCGTCGCCTGCAGTAGTTCCGTTTAAGTTTCACTGTATTGTTTGAACCTCTTTTTTTGGTCAGGATGTTAGCAATTCAATCAAGATTAATTGAACTCATTTGTCGTTGAAATTAAAATTCGCTGTCGCTACTCAGATTCTGTATACTTACATCTATTTAGAATACATAAGTTTGTAACTATTATTCCAAGTTATGCGATTATAAGGCGCTTCCGTGCTTCGGACGGCACGTTAAGCCTTGGGTCCCGGTTGCTGCTTCTGCAGTAGTCGTGAAGCCTAGTCAGTGGCCTTCGGGCAGCTTGACAATATCTGACAGTCGGCAGCTCTCTTAGCACAAGCTTGCTTGCGTTAGGTTTACCAAAACTGCACTGGTCTCGCATGGTGTACTAGGCCTAAAACTCTGGAAGGAGACCCATGCCCCAGAAGTGGAACGTCATGAAATATAACAAAATATAAAATGTTCTATTCACATCATCTAATAAATATAACTATAATACGTATAACAAAACCAGTGCGTGTGTGTCGGGAAGTATTTACAGCGTCCCCTCACGTCGCATGCCGTCGGGAATTCCGCGCGCAAATACTCACACCCGGAGAAAACGCAGACGCATTGGGAATAGGGCGTGCAAAACCGGAAGGTTTTCAAAACCGGTTTTGAATTTTCGGTTTTCAGCCTCAAAACCGGGTAACCGGTTTTTCACCGGTTTTGATATTACTTAAATATTTTTTGTCATACAGTACTAATTAAACAAGGAACCCATATTCTTAGATAGAGATATCCACAAAACATACGAATAAAACATTTTTTATGATATACTTACCTATTTTTAATCAACCATATGACAAATTCATAATTTAGTGAACAGGAAAAAAAGTTAAATAAGAATTATCATAGTACTTACTGTTATCACATCTAAAAAAAGTGTGTGGCACCTTAATGGTGTTTTTATATCGTTCTGTTATCATCAAATTGTATATTTTAAACATACAGGCAGATTTTGAAAAAAAAAAACATTTATCGTCTGATTCTTACGACCACTCTATAGTAGCAGTAAGATGATGAATGTTTTTTTGATGTATTACAGATTTGTTCATATCAACGCAACGAAAGAAAGCCTAACTCATTGATGGACACGACTCGACTGCATTTGATTTGACGTCCTCAACACTTCATGAAAAAAGTCCATAACGTCGAATGCAGTCCCCGCACTTGGCCTAATTATATTTTCAACAACGAGCAGTCCTGTTTTACCTAGAGTTTGTATGAAGACCACCTTGTTGTGCTTTATTGGGCCAGATTTCAACGTTATAATTATGTGCACCCAGAGTACCTTTTTTCACACAGCAATAAGTTTTCATACAGCAAAAAATGTGAACTCACACGCACACATCGGTCACTGACGTCGTGTTTGCTTTACTGCGCCTAGGCAGAGTGCCAGCATGTGCACCAGAAAATCGTCACTCAATTTCCATACAATATTTTAGTGCTTTTTTATGAGTTTCACCATTAATCTCGTGTCCATCAGTGTGCCAACCGATATACAAATTCTTTTATTTTTAGAGTTTATGGGTTCAACTTCTAATGTATGTAAAAAAGTATATAAAAATACGATCAAAATCGGTGAAAACCCGGTTTTCGGTTTCCGGTTATGAAAAACCGTGATATATTGTCCGGTTTTCCGGTTAACCGGTTAACCGGTTTTGCACGCCCTAATTGGGAATCGACGCCATTGAGCCAACGTCACCGGTGCTGGCCCAACGTTGGATTGTGAAGCGCGGCTCTGACGTTGGATTTGTAATGATTTTTTAATTGGAATATTTAGGAGATTTTTTGATAGTTCATAAAAAAGAACTAATTTTTTTTAGGATCTTAATTTTAAAATGCATGAATAGACATAACTCCAGCTACCGATGAAAAATTGGAAATTATATACGCTTTATTTGTTGGTAAATACTTACTTCCCCTTTGGGAGGCCTTTGCCCAGCAGTGGTAAACTAAATAGGCTAAATAAATAAATAAAAAAAACTTCCCCAAATGACTCATCATTCATCATAGTCATAAGTAAATAAGACTAACGGTTTGATGAGAAGAAGACGTTGTAATACAAAAAAAGACAATAGCCACAGTTGAGTGATAAAAGCGATTATTTTATAATCTGCATGATCTCTTTTCTTCACAGTTACACTTTATGTTTGCGTAATAGCGCATAACTCGATTAGACTGTGAATGATTTTATCAGTGTAATTGCTAATAATGGTAGGTAAATTTTTTTCGCAATTAATTGTTAACAATTATTATTGCTCAAAAATCTCTTAACATAAAACTATAAACTCCCGACAAGTAAATGGCAGATTCTGATTTTTATAAGTACAATACAACCAAAGTTTATACGCACCGTATTTCATGAAAAATACGTAGGTGCAAAAAAAAGCTTTAATAAGGCTGTACTAATCTTTCTGTAAATATACACAATCATCCCCTTTGGTAGATATTTATCTTGAATTATATAAATAATATTATTTATATTTATCACTTGCAGAAATAATACATCATTACAGTTACTGTAGACCGTGACACATTTGACATTCTTTACGGTTGTAAATAACCAAATTATTGTAGCCTTCGTATGGCCTTAATTTTCCTTACATAAGACAGCATTCTTTTACTATTGTTAAAAAATTGGATTGTCCATGTGTGGCCCAGCCAAGGCTAGAACAAGAAATTAATTTACCAAAATTGCTTTGAAACCACAAACTCAAAACGTGCATTTATTTATTTCTGGTTACAAATGAAATTGCTGTAATTGGCTCGCTTTTTTTCGGTAATTTTGGTTATGTAATTTAAAAAAATGTTTTATTACAATCCTAAGTAAATTGTTTTTTTTTAATCATTAGTATAAAACAAACTTAATAGGTACCAAAGTAAGCAATTTTCAAATTGAATGAATCCACATTACATAACGCCCAGCCTTGACCGTGCGTCCCGCTCCGTGCGTGCCTACTTTACCCACCTCACGAGCCGATTACTCACTGCACCAGCACAGACACATCGACAATGCAACGCGATTCTGCCACAGCCTTATTAGTAGCGCTATAAGAGCAGTATTGGAGCTGATGTTGTGGGGTACGTGAGGCTTGGACTGGACATGTTTGCCGTGCGCGTGTAGCGTGTAATGTTATTGTGCTCAGTGGGCTACCAACACGACCATATACAGTATTGTGCAAATTAATGTGAACACGAGTAAAAATTTGAAAAATATACATTTATTAGTTCTAAAATAAAAAAATAGAGATATATTAATACAATTTAAGTTGTTTTAATAGAAAATGTGTCCTCCCTGGTTTTTATAACTTCTTCAACACGTTTTGGCATAGAATCGACAAGGTTTTAACAGTTTTCTGATATTTACTGGTCTAAAAAACTTGTATGAATTACAGCCTCAATCATTTTAGTTTTTCTTGTGCAATCCGTTTTACGAAGTCTAACTTTCATGATGGCCCACTTATTTTCAATGGGATTAAGTGCCGGTGAGTTCTCTGGCCATCCAAAGTCATGATATCTAGTTGTCCTTGAAATATTTAAGCATAATCGTGGACACGTGGAATGGAGCCGAATTTTGTTGAAAAACGTATTGACCGTTATCATCAAATTTTCTTAGTTCAACTTCTAATCTCCGTTCTAGCAAGTCACTGTATTTTAGCGAGTCCATCATCCTTTCGATGGGCACAAGTCATTCGGTACCTATATAAGAAATACAGCCCCGAACTAAAAAAAATTGATGCTAACGGTCAATACGTTTTTCAACAAAATTCGTCTCCATTCCACTTATCCACGATTATGCTTAAAAATTTCAAGGACAACAAGATATCATGCCTTTGGATGGCCAGAGAACTCACCGGCACTTAATCCCATTGAAAATAAGTGGGCCATCATAAAAGTTAGACTTCGTAAAACGGATTGCACAAGAAAAACTAAAATGATTGAGGCTGTAATTCATACAAGTTTTTTAGACCAGTAAATATTAGAAAACTGTTAAAACCTTGTGATTCTATGCCAAAACGTGTTGAAGAAGTTATAAAAACCAGGGATGATACATTTTCTATTAAAACAACTTAAATTGTATTAATATATCTCTGTTTTTTTTATTTTAGAACTAATAAAAGTATATTTTTAAAATTTTCACTCGTGTTCACATTAATTTGCACAATACTGTAGTTATATACTTACCCTATGTTTAGCCTTAAGGCTTATAAGACTTCCTTTTGATTCAGAGCTTAATATTTCAAAATTACACTCACTCGCAATGAAAACGTTCCACCTGCCTTTGAAGTTTCATTCACTTGAACTTTTTCATTGCTCGTGAGTGTAGTAGTATAATAATCACCCCTGTATTAATGTGGGTGTTCCATCGCTGGGATGTTGCAACTATTTATTCCAGTAAGATCCGTAATGTTAGAACAGAAAACCACTTCTATACTTCATACGTCTACATGTTTCATACATATAAGTACGTATAGTACTATATCTCATAATGGGTGCTATTGCTATTGCAAAACGTCCATATTTACACTGTCAAAGTTCAAGTCACACTCGATGACTAACGTTAGATATCGCAACACAGTAATAATAATATTCTCAAACGTTGATAAATAACTCACTTTTATCATCAAAACAGATTCAAACGGTCTAAAAATTTCTTCATAATTAACATCAAATATTAATAATTATAAATAACGCCCAAAGCCGCTTTCATGGCCATCGGCTATCGGATAAAGATCGGTTATTCGATTACTAAACCGAATCGAATCGTTAGAGGATCGATTATTCGCATTCAAATCGATTCAACTTGTACAAATTCAAACTGTCAACACTTTCGCTGGATGATTATTGCTTTTTTAATGCTTCGTTTATGAACTTCTTTTAAACAGCAGGTTACATGTGAAAGGTTAAAATTCCAATAAATATTTAGAAAATATTTTCTAATTTAGATAAGACTTAAGTAAGTATATATATTACAATATACAAAAAGTACACAATAACTTGGATGAAATTGTGTCTATAGTAGAGGCCTCAAGAATTTTATTGACTGCTCAATTGCTTATTTTAATAAATATGGGACTGCTTTCTAAACCAATTCATTTAATTATTCACAAGAGCACGACATATTTGGCTCATAAATACAAACAATAGTGAGAGAGGTCGCTGACCTCGATCTAATCTGGCAAGTCGCTAGGGTCAACTACGGCGCGTTTACCCTACTCGCGTAAGGGGCTATGGAAAGTTTAACTAAAGACAAAACTTTAAAGCGCCTCACCGTAAAAGAAGAGTCTTTTAAGTTTGACCTGAGGCGCGAGCATAGGATTCGATACTATTTTCGAATCTACACGAAGGGTCGCTATTACCAAACGCTAAACGTATTTAAATCAAATTTTAAATACATTTTGTACTAACTGACAGACGTATGACAGGCTACTAAATACGTTTAGCGTTTGGTGAAATTCCACCTAACATGGAAAAAACAAATGCCACTTTTGGAACTATAGTGCCACAATCTTATCTGTTCCGGTGGCGACTTCGCTGTGATCGAATCCAGTGATGCCATCGATTAAATTTTGCCTATTTCTGGTTTAAACGACAATGCATTTCTGCTATTACCTATTGTTATAATTAGGTACATTCATAAGTATAGATAAATCAAAATATAGGGTCGATAGTAAATGAAAGAGGATATAATATATCAAACGACATTTGTTGTATGGAAAATTTGTCCACGGTGAACAGAAATAAAATTAGTTCTGATTATGTTCTGATATAGGAGATTAAATCTAGATTACAATGGTAAAGGTAATATATGTGGGTCGTGGGAATAACGAGATACGACTTAAAAAAAACTATTAATTATTATTTTTGAACACTTTTTTTAACATTTTTAAAGTAAATAGAAACAAGAGCATACAATTAAAAGAAATTCAAACAGTGTGCAAAGGTTAATTCATGATCATCATCATCACGACCCATCACGTCCCCACTGCTGGGGCACAAAGGCTAATTGCCAAAAAGCAATTTCTTTCAGCCAACTCTTGATAGGTTGGGAAAACAATGACATGTCATAAATCATCATTATTTCGTCTAAAATCGCTGCAGGTGCGAGAAATTCTTCTTGGTATACTGCATAAGATTTAAAGTATCATGTCATGTCCTCACACCTGTAATCAAAGAAAAATAAAGATTATATACTTTTCATCACGAGTATCACGACTATTCACGACCCATCCCGTCCCCACTGCTGGGGCACGGGCCTCTCCGCTCTCGGGAAAATATTTAATAAAATTACATGGAGTATATGGGTAAAATTATTCGTCATATTTGGCAACACTAACCTGTAGCCGCTGCAACTCGTTCTTCCAATTTTTCAAACGGAATTAAAGTCGCCTGAACATGTTATTCTTCCTGCATAAAAGCCAATACATATAGTACTACTTTTCTTGCATCACATTACAGCGCTTTTGGCATTATTTCACCCAGAAAATCACAAAACAAATTAAATAACGTAGCGCCAGCCTCTTCGCAGAAATTGACAACTCAAATAACGCACAGAGTATGAAATGACGTTTGACAATGACGTCTCGTTAGTTGCACATTTTGACCACCGGAACAGATAAGATTGTGGCACTATAACAAATTTGCCTTACATTTTGACAGTGACATTTGACGATACGCAACGTAAACGGAGGTTTCGAATCCTGTGCTCGGGCAACTGTTGCCCGAGCATGTTATATTTAGTTCTTATAGGTGTTTGCTGTGGATAATGAGGCCTTATTTATTTCTAGTAAAAACAAAACAAAACAAACACTCACACCTTGTACTAATGTACTCCCTTGCGGGGTAGGCAGAGGTGCATTGCTGTACCCACTTTTCGCCAGTGTTATGTTAGTCCCAATGTAATATAGGGGTCGGGCCTATTGCCATTTTCAGGGAACATCCAAGACCCGAGAACAAATATCTGCCTGCCCCAGCCGGGAATCGAACCCGGGACCTTCGGCACAGTAGTCAGGGTCACTAACCACTACGCCATTAAATCGTTTAATTCTAGTGTGGATCTAAATCTCCGTGTATTGCCAAGTGTTCCGTGGGGCAATAAGGCTGTACCGCAAATCGGTTAGCAAGGTCGGGAGGCGGCGTGGGCGCGCTGGCCGCTGTACGTAGAACAATAACAGTACGATAACTGCTTTAGAGTATAGGAATACATGAGTATAAGAATGAAGGGACAAAAAATACAGGGCTAGTTAGCTGAATCCTAAGCTTAGGGACTAGGCAGCGAACATATTATTCTAACCTAACCAACGTTAAAAAACCCCGCAATGAAACACTAAAAGTAGCATAACTTTTTGGTGTATAATTAGATAGTAGATTAGACAATTCGTATATCGAATAGATATTAGACTATGGTTGAGTCCTAAGAATAATGTTCAACACTTTTGAACAGCTAAATGGATTTTGATAAAATATGGCTAAGAACACTCGGAGTAACATTACCTATGACCCAAAAAATCAATCCGAAAATATGTAAAATCATTGAATTCAAAATTTTAACACAATATTTACGGTTCTAGTTGGTAATATTAGCAGATATGCTTATTAAATGCACTTCAATATTGCAGACGGGGCGGCATTAAGCTACCCTTTTCCGTTTAGCACTAATTTGGTGCTATGTCACTGGAACATTTTCATTGCACTCGCTACAGCACAGTACCGAGAGCCCGTTCTACCCAGGTCCCAGTGACAGGCTGCGTGGGAGACATTATTATGATGTCGCAATCTGCTACAGATCGCTGCCTACTGCCGTGAGGCCCGAGCGCCGGCCTGTAGTAGTATTGTGCTTGACAGTGCCACGTCTTTATACAAACGTTGCGGGTAATTCGATCCAAACATCTCTTCTTAGATTAACAATACACGAACGATGCTGTGTCACATACGAAAACAAAGCAAGAATCTGTTTGTTAAACCGTTTTCAGTGAATTATTCAGTTCGTCGCCTTAAAGGCTGGATTCAGCACTACTAGACTTTACTGTCCTTTGGTCGAAGTTCCTAGCTTAAAACAAAAAGCTTCTTCGCGGGCCTTTGCGTACAGGTTGTCCCAAGTTGACTTACTGTTTCGTTATTTCCTAAGTGGCAGTACTGAGTGGTCCACATTGCGGGATTACTGGCTTCATCGTGGGCAGACTGCTATGGCCGCTACTTTTCAATGTCAATCTTGTTTGCTATTGTTGAGAAGTTGTCATTGAGGTTTAGGTTTATAGTTCGATGTATATATAAGTGGATGTACTTATAAGAATGTGATATGTGCAATAAGGTGTAAAATGAATGGATTGTTATGAAAAGTAACCAATACTAAGCTGATACATTTTTGATAAAACATGAAACAAGAATGCAGATTAGTGCCATGATCATTATATTATAATAGTCTACAGTTAATAATAATCGCACATATCAGACCAAGCGGATTTTCATAAATATATGGTGAAACGGGGCGTCGGCATAGCCGATGAAGTGGAAGCACTTGTGTGAATTTCTATACAAAGAATAGGTACTGAATGTGATGCGTCCGTTGTGTGATATGCCGATAGGTGGACGCTTATCTATAAAGCTGCGTACACACCGGGCCAACGAACGCCCAACGAACGCAAACGGTTATCCCAACGATGGATATTTATCATACATAATACAGGGCAGATTGCAGCAACGAAGGCCAACGTAACCCGTTCGTTGGCCTTCGTTGGCCCGGTGTGTACGCAGCTTAACAGGAACGATGAGTTCCTTTTGTACACCTTGTAGTTAGGTAGTTCAGTTTGTTAATGGTATTGGAGATTTACTCTGCTATTCCTCCAGTTGAAATTAATTTGTATTCGAGATCGCGGGGACAACTCAATCCGCAACAGAGATATACGATTAGATTATCATGAGTAACTAATCGATGCGGCCTCGAGATCGATTAAGAATCGATTGTTCCTCGTAATCATCGTGTCGTGATATAGGTATATCATATGGTATTGTTTTTGTTTTCTTCATTGTTGGTTTACGTATATCTTCTGTTGACTAAACTTCCGAGAGAATCGTATCCAATACAATTTAATTAAAAATGATTTATTTATTTCTTTATGTATTCTTTATTGCACAATATACAAAAGTAATTATGTACAATCAGGTGGACTTAATTCTAAAAGCATTTTCTACCAGTCAACCTGCAGGTGGTACAGGCAGTAAATTGTATGATTTCAGAGAATTAAAAAAATTACAAGCATGTGCTCACGAATTCATTGATACGTACGGCAGGATTCGAACCCAAGACCTCGCACGAACGAGAGCCGAGACCGTATCCGTTGCGCCATCACGACAAAAGTTTTCCAATAATTAGGTAGGTATTCTACATAAAGGTATTAATAAAATGTTATGTTCGATGAAAATAATAATAATAAATAATAATATGTGGGGACATCTCACACACGGCCATCCGACCCCAAGCTAGGCAGAACCTGTGTTATGGGTATCGGACAGCTGATATATCTACACAAATACATAGATAGATAGATACTAAATATAAATAACAACACCCAAGACCCGAGAACAAATATCTGTGTTTAAACAAATATCTGCCCCAGCCAGGAATCGAACCCGGGACCTTCGGCTCAGTAGTCAGGGTCACTAACCACTAAGCCATTCAGCCAAATAATCTTTCTATGAATATTAATTAAAATTAAAGACAAAACACGCCTTTTTAAGAAAGTTGGAAAACTGGGCTATAGTGAAAGATGATAATGAAGACATGCATGTAGGTTTCGGCTTAGCATACCCTTTCTGCAGCACCCTGTAGATAGATAGTCAGATTATTTATTCGTGGACATAAAGTTATTGAATCTTTCGTAATAATTATGACTACGAATGTGTACTGTAATGGCTTTGACCACAGCATCCGTTTGTAAACCGCGGCCGTCGCATTAACACTTCAACCACAAATTACAGCGAGACCACTGAAGTGTTATCCGTGGTTATATTATTTGATTAAATACATTATATAGGTAGAACGCGTATAAACAGCCATATAAACAGTGTACCTACCTATACACCATTTGGTCGAATGGCGTAGTGGTTAGTGGCCCTGACTGCTATGCCGAAGGTCCCGGGTTCGATTCCCGGCTGGGGCAGATATTTGTTTAAAGACAGATATTTGTACTCGGGTCTTGGGTGTTGATATTTATATTTAGTATCTATCTATCTATGTATTTGTGTAGATATATCAGCTGTCCGACACCCATAACACAGGTTCTGCCTAGCTTGGGGTCGGATGGCCGTGTGTGAGAATTCCCCACATATTTATTTATTTATTATATTATACATAAACTTAATAATAATATAAATAATAAAAATATTTTATTTGTCAAATAAAAAGTTACAGTTTTAGTACAATTATGGTCACTTACGTTGTAATAATTGTTCGAAAATAAATAAGAGTGCTCTAAGCATCCGCAGTAGTTAGAAACTGTGTTGCGGATGCCACGAGTTTCTCTCCACCGAGTATACAAGTTACATTGTAAGCATTATGACAAATTATGATAATTAAATATTGACAATAACAAAATATTATTTACTTTTAAAGTTTACAACAATACTTAACTACACTCGCGAGCAACCAAATCGACTCAAGCCTTCACGGCGCACATATACATTGATTTTCCTAAAACGATAAATGGTAAATATAAAAGTGATATGTCATTCGAAAGCTGAAGAATTAGGCTTTCAATTAAGATCAATACCATAAAAAAAAACTAAGCGCAGATTTAATGACGCATTTTAATTGCCCGTCAGTGTTAATTACCTCATTAGGAATCCACGCCTTGCGCTACCTGATCCCGCTATAAAACCTTTCCACATCCGGTGTACCTTATCAGTCGCTTGTTGCAAGTTGACCGGTACACATCTCGTTGCATTGTATTCCTTGTTTTCGCAAACCCATGGATACCACACCAGAAGAAGCTGCTCAAGTTGTTGCCTTGCTGCAACAAGGGTTAAGTCAGCGAGCAGTCGCTGCCCAGCTCCACTTGAGCCAGTCTGCTGTATCCCGAGTATACAGACGGTTCCAAGAGACTGGTGCCTTCAATCGAAGACCAAGAACGGGCCGCCACCGCTGCACTTCAGAGAGAGACGACCGCTTCATTGTCTCAACCTCGCTGCGCAATCGACACCTTACGGGCGTTGATGTGCAGCAAGAACTGAGACGTGTACGACAAGTGGCTGTCAGCGAGTGGACAGTGAGAAGACGCTTGAAGGAAGCCAACTTGACACCAAAAAGACCTGCATCAGGCCCCAAATTGACTGCAGGCCACCGACAAGCGCGTCTTCAGTTTGCTCGAGAGCATCTCGATTGGAGCATTGCGCAATGGCGGTCGGTCCTGTTTACTGATGAGTGCAGAGTGTGTCTGCATGGCAGTGACAGGAGAGGCCGGGTCTACCGGCGTCCGGGGGAACGATTTGCCCAATGTTGTTTCGCTGAAACAGTAGCATATGGCGGCGGTTCCTGCATGATGTGGGCTGGTATTTCTCTAGAGGGAAAAACCGCACTTGTTTTCGTGCCTGGAGGCGGCCGAGGAGGCGGGTTAACAGCTGATCGGTACATCACCGACATTCTACTCGGTCATGTTGTGCCCTATGCAGAATTTGTCGGTGAAGACTTCGTGCTAATGCACGACAATGCCCGCTGCCACACGGCACGAGTCAGTCGGCAGTTTCTGAGAGAGAAGGAATTGCGCACGATGGACTGGCCTGCGCTCAGTCCTGACCTGAATCCCATCGAACACTTATGGGACGAGCTCAAAAGAAGAGTTCGGGCCAGGAATCCAGTCCCTGCAAGCGTGGACGAGCTGAAGACAGCTTTATTAGAGGAGTGGGACGGCATTCCTCAGGAAACTGTCAAAAAGTTGATAAGGTCTATGAGAAACAGGCTGCAGGCTGTAATTAGGGCAAGAGGGGGCAATACAAAGTATTGATTTAAATAAATAAATTTTTATCTTAACATTTTTTGTTTAATTTGTATAATACGATACCCATACCCTTTTTTCCTAAATTCCCGTTTTTCCTACAATTGCGTTCAGACATCATTTATTTCAAAAATGATGAATGGATTTCAATAATAATGATATCAAATTAAAGCTGACATCTTAAGCTTTTAAATGACATATCATTTTTATTATTTCTATTCATAATTTTACTTGTATTAATGTATGTTTGCGCCGTCAAGGCTTGAGTCGATTTGGTTGCTCGCGAGTGTATGTTCAGTTTACTTTTCTTTACATTTAAAATACAACATAGGTATAAAAATATATAATAATAATAATTGTAAGTAACTTGTTTTGACAACGATTTTCGGATTCAAAGGTATGGTATTCGTAAATCAGTAATGCTTTTAGCATTAAGTCTACCTGATTGTACATAATTGCTTTTGTATATTGTGCAATGAAGAATAAATAAATATATTTTTTTCCATTTGACTTCGCGATAGGGCCCCAGTCTTCAAATGAAATTAAATGAAATGAAATATTGTTTATCTTCACTCCTACTTCGATTGCAGACTTCATCTTTGGGGTGGCTAATTAGCTATGCCCTGTCTTTCACGTTTTATATTTTGGTCAAAATTAATGAATACTTAAATCCTTTTTTTTTACAAAAAATATTGGTAGGTTTGTGTATATTTTTATTGTGTTTGCCTTATTTTTCCGTTCATGTCAACACTCTATTACAATGTAAATTTAGGTAGTTTAGGTACTAAAACCACGCCCACTTGTTAGTTAATAGGTAAGCTAAAAGGTGTACTAGACTAATTCATTTTGCGTAATATCGACCTGTCTGTCTGTCTGTCCGGTCACTTGCGATATTTCTAATTAAATTCCTGTTTTAGTTGGGATAGCAGTCATTGGAGGTAAATTGGGAAATTTTCGGTAGCTCGCGCTTTGTACATAGCTTATGAATGTTGTTAGTTAGGAGGAAAACAGTTTGAGTTTAGTGTAGTGCACATTAATACAGGGTGTTGTAAAATCAGTAAGTACTTATAGTAAATTATTATTATTAAACATTTATTTTCAGATATAACATCCATAGTGTATTAGTAAAACATGTCGAAAATTGTTAGTCAAAATATTAATATCATAGGTAGGTACATGCAAAAATTAAATTAAATTAGATCCGAAATAATAAATAAATATACTTAAATGTCATTTTAAATGTAAATGTAAACAATTGAGTAAAATGTAAAGCCGATCGATGGGGCCTCGTTAATTGGTTAAATTTTCAAAATGAGTTGAACGAAAATTTCCCAAAATCTGGTTTTGACTAGTCTTGAGTTATCCCGTTTCAGCTTACTATAGCACTTTTGCGACACCCTATATAAGGATATAAGTATGTAATTTCAATATTGGAATGCAGACCGTGGATTAAGTATTACTCAACGACTTCCGTCACTATTTCCTCCATCCAGTTGTTTTTTGATAAATTTTAACAAACATTTTGTCACGTAGGTAGTTAAAATTATTAAGAAATATTAACCAATCTATAGGTACCTACTTTGTAAAATATAGCATGAGACCTATGATATTTCATTGACAGATCCTTATGCCTGGTAAAAAAAATGGTTTTCCCTAAAAACAAATAAATGTAAAATAAAACGTACGGAATAGACAGCTGTCATAGGACTCATGCCAGTCATGCCTCATGCTATACGAAAACGTTTCAGTGCAGCGATCACAGGATTCCATATCCATACAAATTTTGAATCTACACAAACATAAGGAAAAAACTAATGACTTTGCCTTACATTTTGACAGTGACAGTCGATGATACTGCTCTTTTTCCATAAGTATCGAACTCAGATCAACTACAAATAGATTCGCAATCGCCGTGTGCACTATTCTCTTTCTCACTCAAACCATAGATGTTGCCGACAAAAAAATAAAACCTAAATATGGGGAAATTTAACTTATCATAATAACAAAAACAAAACTTGAGTATATCGTCGGTTGATAGGAAAAAGACACTAAAGGCTAATTTTTCAATAGCCAGACAAAAGTTTTGCTGGGAAATAATTTTGATGCTGTTGCGTCTCAATGTTTCTCAATGTTTGTATTACCCAGATAACATTTATCTGAATATTGAAAAATCAGCCTTAGTGAGTTTTTCCTGTCAACCGACGATATAAGAAAAAAAACTTTACTCATACTTATTTGATTTCAATATAATTGTTTAATATACACAAACTGAGTGGATTGTATAATTCATTGTCTTCGTCCAATCGAAACAATCCTCTTCAAAATGTGCCGAACACAATTTTTGTATGTTTCCTTGGTTCCCAATTTGTGCGACCGGTAATGTCTATCCATTTTCTTGATATTTTTTTTTCTGTCGGAAACCTATGAAAGAGATAAATGGATGAGCATGAGCATTATAATCGTGGGCCAAATATGTGATGGGGTTTTTTTAAAGGAAACACGTATTTCGTATCAATACAATAAACTTTATATTATACAGAAGAAATCACACATGGAAGAAAAAAAAAGAAACGAACGTTTCCTCACAATGAGAGGCACCTCATTTGAAAGAGGAGAATGACTTCTACAAAATACAATCTTCACAAAAACCGAATTCGTGCGCCCCATTTGTAAACCCAACCCGAGTCCGTTACAATTTCTAGTATTTTCTTTGCATACTATAATATTTGTGGGTAAAATAAATTTTCAATAACTTGCAACACCATGTGATTTGTTATGATATGGTACCTCGTAATTTTTACTTAAAACTGATACTAAAAGACCTTACAGTATTAAAATTAGTATCGTTTTATATTAAAATCGAGCCAATAGATAGTACTATGATGAATGTAAGCTTGTTAAACTTGATAGTATCTACTTACATGAGAAAATATATCTCATCCATCATTCCATCGTGTTTTCGTTCAATATGCTCTATACAACCGAACAAAATCCACCCACCCATGTCACACACTCGTTAAGTGATGATAATAGTCTAATAAACTTAATAAACACCCACAAATCACTAGCAAATCATAAATAAATAGCATTTAGAAAATTTTGTTGTAACTGTCAGCCTTTGTTTGGCACAGATTTTTCATTTGTTTCATTGTTTGGCACAGAGAACTGACGTAAACAGGCGCCACAGCAAAAAGGACAAAAAACATTTACAGCTTAACGTTTCTTTCTTACGCTTAACATCATACTCCTCTGGTTGCCGGTACGAGTAGACGTGTATCAAATTTTTCGTATTTTAAATTAAAAGTTACAATTGTGATCTTGAACCTTAAGTGCAGTGTCATATAGCACAATTTCAAGAGTTAATCACCTTGTTTACGCACCTCGAGCCTTATCGCTGTGCCCGAAAGTTAACATTATAAGTATATACTTGGAGCTGTTATTACCCGTCGAGTGGCAGTAAAATGTTTCGTTCGCCGGATAAATCTGCATCGAATCCAGAATTGGACAAAACCGAGGTAACTAATGCTGGCATCTTTAGTAACACTATACGTAAAAGAAAACATGATGACTCCGTTTCTTCAGCTCTCGAGTCCTTCACTGTGGATATCATGTCAAAACTGACATCAATGAAACTGGAGCTTTCATCCGATATAGCTAATCTGAAACATAGTATTGTTGACGACGTGAAGAAAGAGCTAGAACCAGTCAATCTGGCCATCACTACACTGAGAACCGATCTATCAACGGCTATATCAGAGCTCAACACCAAACATGACACAGTTACCATGCAACTCAATTCCATTAAAACATCCGTAGATCTGAACTCTCAGAACCACCTAAAACTCGAGAGCAAAGTCGATGTAATGGATTTTGACCTTAAAGAGATCCAAAAAGATGTTTCCGAGGCTGCGGTACTACGTGATGAGATTAAAGAACTCAAATACGAAATCAAGCAGCAACAACAATGGGACCGTCTTCTTAATCTCGAAATATCAGGCCTTCCAGAAATTAAGAATGAGGATTTGTACGCCATTGTGGCAAAAATTGCTCTGCATGCTGGAGTAACTCTGAATAAAGATGACGTCATAAATGCCAGCCGGATTCAATCTCGCCTTCAGAACACAGGAAAGCCAAAAAACGTAATCGTGAAGTTGAGGAATCGTATCACTAAAGATAATATTCTTGCCGGTCTTCGCAAAAGCAGAGGTGTAACCACTCTAGATATTTCCATACCCGGCGACGCGCGACGCATCTATGTTAGCGAGCATCTGACGGTAGACAACAAACTCATTTACAAACGTTGTCGTGATATGGCGAAATCCAAACAGTTCCAATTTGTTTGGACAAAAAACTGCAAGATATTTATGAGGAAGAACGAGACATCGCCTGCTATTTGCATCAAAGAAGAATCCGACCTAAAGAAGCTTCACTAAGGTTGATTATTGTGTATGTTTCATACTTAATTCTTAATACCTATTTAGACAATATTATAAATGCACTCACTCGAGTTTTCGGCACACATCGCGCCAATTTAACAAACAATAGAATATTGTATTTATACTTATGTGTAATGTATCCCATAATATTTTATAATATTCCTCGTATCTATATATTAATATCATATTATCGTCGTATTGACTGTTATTTATTCATATATACTCGTACCTACCCATTTAATTATTTTGAGATAATTCTTTTCATTACGGGTTTTGTATACTATAAACACCTATCAATATTAAATTTATGCCTACCTATTTATGCTATTCAAAGTTGTATCTGTCTCAATAGCTACGCATGCCAACGAATCGTATGCCTACTCGCAGCCCCGGCTTATTTTGTAGTTTTTCATAGCAGCTGTTTTCAAATTAAGTATTTAGTTATTAAAAATTATCAATCGTGTATTCTTTCGTTACATACCTATATGTCTACTTACCGAACTATGGAACAGCTGTTATATTGTCAATGGATGTTTAGAATTATCTATTTGAAATGGACCGTGCAAAGTTGAATATTTACTTCCAAAATGTTCGCGGGCTGCGAACAAAGACACATACGTGCTATCTAAATATATTAGCAGGCAACTACGACATCATAATTTTTGTTGAATCATGGCTTTGTGATGGTATTCTACGTAGTGAATTATGCGATGATAGGTATGATACTTTTCGTTTCGATAGGGATCTCTTAGCCACAAATAAATCCACTGGAGGGGGGGTAATGATATGCACGCGACGCGAGCTCGCCGCCGTGCAGCGCGATGACCTCTCTTGTTCACCAACTGAGCTACTCTGGGTGACTATTCCAGCAGCCGCGTTGCAATTAAAGTACGATCTACACATAATAGGTTCATATATTCCCGGTGACCGTACACAAGTATCGAATCTAAGTACCTACGCTAACTTAGTTACAAATTTTATCTCAAATAATCCTCTTGATAACTATCTTATGGCGGGGGACTTCAACTTACCATTCATAGAATGGGAGTATAGCGGACCTATTTATAATACTGGGGGAACTTCTGTCGAAATTCAATCTCTTGCAAAGGATTTAATTAATCAATTGACTCTCAGTGGCTTCTTACAGCATAACATGATTTTGAACTCCCATAATAAAATTCTAGATTTAATACTTAGTAACTTTAATATTGAGTTGACCAGATGTTCGTCTCCGCTAATTAAAGAAGACTTATACCATCCATCCTTGTTTATCGATGCCTCAGATATTACCTTGCCTCCCTTAACACATGCACCCATTCGTAAATATAAATTCTTTAAAGGCGATTATGCATCAATCAACTCAAAATTAAATGAGACAGATTGGGAGACTGCGTTTCTTAATAAAACCACGGATGAGGCTATTAATCTATTTTACGAACGTATTTACGAGTGTATAGACCTTTATATCCCTGTTGCTATAACTAGTGATGTAACGAATGTGTGTTTTTGGACATTCGCGAATGCGAATGCGAATGCGAATATCTGATATCGACATTCGCGAATGCGAATGCGAATGCGAATATTCAGTTTGTGTTAAAATTTGGGGCCATTTTCATGGTTTGGTGACTATCTAGTACTGGACGAGGTACATTCCGTTCTAGACGCATTCCGAATCAGACTAGCCAATAATTGTCGCAGTTTTTTTTTAAAGTACACTTTAGTTAGCCCCGTAACTGTTACGACACATTGCGACTGTGTGCGGTTTCTGAGGACGACTTACACAAAACATTTAAAATATTTAAATCTATGGCTGTCTTACTCTGACACTTCCGGGTTATTGGTAAAGTAGACCTGATCCTTTCAAGAGGTGATAGAGGAAGACATTTTCAGTCGATTGAACCTTATAATGCATTGTCCGAAACTTAACCATTTCTAACATATTGAATATGTAAGTTTTTTTATGTTTTTCAAAAAATTTTAGCTTAAAACTGAAAATTAAAAAGGTTGGTTGTTTTGCATAAATAAGTGACACCTAAAATTAACTAATTAAAAAAATCAAATGTGCATTAATTGACTTAAATTAGACACAATACCTCAAAATAGTTAAACATAAAAAAAAATATTCAAAACGTAAAAACAAATAAGTTAAATTAAAAAAGAATGTCATATGACAATTTTTTGTGCACTTCAGCTTAAAAACATTGTCAACTTATAAGCTTTCAAATAAGATATTTCAATATCAAAACGATTTAGGTATCACTAAGATATGGCCAAAACAACCAGAGAAATCGGAGAAAACTCAATAGAGGTTTCCATACTAAAGTCAACAGGACTGAAAACAATCACACTTTTTACCTTTAAATTGGGCTAATATTGTTACCCCCTTATTCATAGAAAAGTTACAATACGTTTTAACTAATAAACTGTTTTGTCCCTCTCTGTCAAAGAACAAATTGTTCTTTGTTGGAGAGGGACAAAACAGTTTATTAGTTAAAACGTTTTGTAACTTCTCTATGAATAAGGGGGTTAGTTTTCCTATTGAATTTTGTCCGCCTGTGCTGATTGTTTTGGCCATATGTTGGTGATACCTAAATCGAGTTGATATTGAAATATCTTATTTGAAAGCTTATAAGTTGATAATGTTTTAAAGCTGAAGTGCGTAAAAAATTGTCGTATGATATTCTTTTTAAATTAAACTTTTTTTTACGTTGTGAATATTTAAAAAAAATGTTTAACTCTTTTGAGGTAAGTATTATGTCTAATTTAAGTCAATTAATGCACATTTGATTATTTTACACTTTTTTATGCAAAACAACTAAAAAAATATTGAAATATGGCTAGTTTTTTTTTATTTTCGGCATAACAATTTGACAAAAAAATAAAAAAAACTTAAATATTAAACATTTTAGAAATGGTTAAGTTTTGGATAATGCAATATAGGGTTCAATCGACTGAAAAAGGCCTTCCTCTATCACCTCCTGAAAGGATCAGGTCTACTTGCAAATAACCCTGTATACTGTCAAAATACGCTTTTTTATTATATTTAGGTCTTATGAAACTATTAACTATAACCTGTACTTAAAGTTTCATTTCCCAAAGTAAATAAATAATACCAAATGATAAAGTAAGACTGGAAATGTGATTAACAGGGTAACTTGAAATAAAAAGGTTATAGACGAATAGATTTAGATTTTGTTAATCTATCTACCATTATTTTCAAATAGTTTTTTAATAAGTACTGATATTCGCAAACATTCGCACAAAATTTTGCGAATGCGAATGCGAATGCGAATATCCAAAAAAATGCGAATATTCGCGAATGCGAATGCGAATGCGAATATTCGTTACATCACTAGCTATAACACATAAAAATAATAACTTTCCTGCCTGGTACTCTACTAGTTTGGTAAAAATTATTAGAGAAAAAGATAAGGCCCATAAGAAATGGAAGAAATACGGTAACCATGACGACTACCACACGTTTTCACTGCTGAGAGCTCGTTTCCACCGAGTACAGCGTGCCTGCTACAATAAAATGATATTTAATGCTCAACATTCGATACGGAACAATCCTAAAAAACTCTGGAACTTCGTTCAATCAAAAAAGGGGTCTAGTAAATATCCAACTTCACTTACATTAGGTGACACACGTCTATGCACTGGTCCGGACATAGCTGATGGTTTTAATAATTTCTTCGAGAAAATGTTTTTAGATAAACTTCCTCATTATCCCGCGCTTGATTTACCTCCGCCACAAAATGGAACAACTGATTTTATTAGTACCATCTCAATCAATGAAGTGAAAGTTTTACAGCTGCTCAGTGACTTGGACACTAATAAAGGTTCTGGCTGTGATAATGTGGCTCCCTTTTTTATAGTTAAATGTGCTAAGTCAATATCTAAACCACTAACTTTAATATTTAATATGTCTATAAATGAAGGTGTCTTCCCTACTATTTGGAAAAAAGCTAGAATCGTGCCAGTGCACAAGAAGGGGTTAAAAAGCAAGGTTGAAAACTATAGACCAGTATCTATACTTAATATTTTTAGCAAGATCTTTGAAAGAATCGTTTATGACGCCATATACAGTGTAATAGCAAACGCGGTACCTGTTGAGCAACATGGCTTCTTAAAAGGTCGCTCCACTATCACTAATCTCAGCATATTTTCTAACTATATTATAAGTAATATGGAAAAAGGTCGTCAGGTTGACGTGGTCTACACGGATTTTGAGAAGGCGTTTGATCGTGTGGACCACGCCATCCTGATTCAAAAACTTGAAAAGCTAGGTATCAGTGGTAACCTTCTCCGTTGGACGGAATCTTATCTCTCCAATCGCTCTCAGATGGTAGTTGTTGGTGGCTACAAATCGAATTACGTCACTATTCCGTCGGGCGTGCCACAGGGATCTCTTTTAGGGCCCCTCCTGTACAATTCTTACCTCTATGACGTTTATACATGTATTAAACACTCTCGGTTTTTGATGTATGCTGATGACACGAAATTATACACAGATATTACAAACATACAAGATGCTTCAAAGCTACAAAACGACCTCTATAATTTGGAAGAATACTATCAGCGTAACCGCATAACAGTTAATGCAAAAAAGTGTAATATAATCTCCTTTGGTCGCAAAAGACAACCCATTATCTGCAATTATACTATCAATAACGTTCCTTTGGAGAGGGTTTCACTTATTCGGGATCTCGGTGTATACCTGGACACAAAATTTTCTCTTATTCAACATATTGACATGATTTGTACTAAGGCATATAAAACTTTAGGTTTCATTATGCGTACTTGCTCAGTTTTTAGCAACTCGATGTGTATTAAGACTGTGTATTTTGCTTACGTGAGAAGTATACTTGAATATGGCTGTAGTATTTGGTCTCCCAACTACATCATTCACAAGCAGCATATTGAATCAATTCAAAAGAAATTTATTTCATTTTTGTGTTACCGTACTAGACGCTCTTACCTAAACTATGAAGAAGGATGCAATGGTTTTCACCTGTTATCTCTGGAAAACAGAAGGATAATGCTGGATATGATGCTTCTGTATGACCTGATGAATTCTCGAGTGGATTGTCCGGAGCTGGTGGGCCGCGTGCTGTTCCTTACGCCGCGCCGCCGCACGCGCCGCCCCGCGATGCTGCACGCGCCCCCTCACCGCACCAACTACGGCCTCAATGAACCTCTTACTCGTCTAACACGGCTATACAATAAACTATTTGGCGAAATTGATCCTTTCCATCAATCAAAACCAACCTTTCGTAAAAATATAATAAGAAATTTATTGGAAACGTAACATCTCCTCTAATTATTTTTCGTTAAGTGGGTACTTATGAAATTATAAACTAAATGTATATTAATAAATTTTGAACTTCTTTGGGTAGAAAAAATTATAATCTATTAAAATTATATATTTATCAATGGTATTTATATAAATATATTTATCTATTTATAGTATATATTTTTTATATGCGTATGTAAGATGTATGTATGTATTATTATAATTATTTGTATAGGAAATATGAATTGTTAACTTGTTGCTTCTTTTTTATTTTATTTTCTTTAAATGCGTAAATTAAAATACTGGTTTCTTTTGTAAGTTTGTAGAACTACTTAAGTAGAATATTTCTGTTTGCTCAGTACTTATCTTTTGTTTGTATAAATGGGGTAATCTATTATTGGCTATACAATTTAAAACATGTATTAGGCTTTAATTTACTGTAATATGCTGTTGATTACCTGAATAAACCAATAAATAAATAAATAAATTAATGTAGCTAAGCGTCTCTTTTTCGCAATGTCAGAACTGTCACGATTATACCCCTGTGGTATCGAATCATGTGAAAGACGTACTTACAGGCCATTTTTTTCTGACATAGACCAGTGTCAAAAAGTTCCGTCCTTGACCGGAACGACCTGACACTGTTCTGGACTAAGTCGAGAACAAAGTTTGGTCGAGACAATCAGAGGAAGACCATTGTTTATCGAAAAGAAGTGGAGACACTTTTGCAATAAGCCACCACAATAGGGAATATGCGTAATTTTTTTTAATACTTTTATTGGATAGTTTTCCATTATAGTAAAAAAAAATTCAACGCCAAAATAAGTAATTTAAGGTATTTTAAAGAAAGTTAAAAAATTACAACCATCACGACCACTTTGAAATTCCCGTCAGGATGGCGGGCTGTCGTGACGTCATAATCGTTTAATTTCACGGCTCAGAATAATGAGTCCCGTCAGTCGGTATAGATTTTTTACCTAATCAAGTAATCACAGAGTACTTTTGTATTTTCAACAAACCAATGTTGTCATGGTAACAAACGAAAAAGGAAGTGTATAAAGTGTGATCAGTGGCTGTTTTGTAATGGTAATAAAGTGTGACCAGTGGCTGTTGCACATGTAGGTTTCGGCTTAGTATACCAATTTTGCAACACCCTGTATAATTCTGATACACTCGTGAGCAATGAAGAAGTTCCGGTGGCAATAGCACCAAATTAGTCCTAAACTGAAAAAACGAGCTTGAAGCCGTTCATCAAAATATTATTACTCAAAAACTTTACTAAAAATTTAAATATTGTATTAAAATTTTAATAAAATGTAGGTAGTCGGCATTTTGTAAAGGGAAGCTTTTAATTGCTCGTGAGTACAGTCATGTTCATAAAAGTTTGGCACACACACACACACACGTTGGAGACTAATCCACCTAGTTTAGCCACCGAAGAAGAGATAATTTACTTTAATAATTAATAATTTACTTTTTCGTTTAAAGCTCTAATTTTTATGTTTCAAAAGCATTTCACTTAAAAGTGCTCTGGTTAGAAGGGTCTCTTTGAAGTTGCGAGTGAATAAAATCGGGTTTGTCAGGAAATAAGTGGCACTCCAGATAAAACGCAGAGATTGAGGTTAACCGCGGATTTATTTAGTATTAGGGTTAATTGCTGAATTTATGTAATGTAGGTAGGGAGGGGAGACTTTGGTGATTTAGCAGAAGTTTTATTTCTATTTACACATAGTATATGTATGCTCACGACTGTGATCCCTGAAGGCATCTATAAAAATTAATTTGGTCCGATACGTAAGATACCGATAGATGGACGCTTACCTTAAGTTCAGGTTCTCATGGTGTGAAACGACAACCGCATAGGGTTTTTATCTAAACAAGTTTCAAAACAACCAATTTTCTTACTAAACGCGTAGTAATAACAAAATAAGCAGCCACACAAGCTCCTTTTATGGCTAAGGATACCTGAATATTATAATCTGATCGACTGGACTTGTTAATAAATCTAGGTTCTTAGACAAATTTGTCATTTGGGCCCACTACACGCGATCTAGGCAATATTTCAGTCTGATACCTACCTACCTTGTTTAAATCTTAAGTCACACCTAATTTTACGTTTACTAAAACATAATAAGCATTTTAGGCAAGCGTCTATCGGTATTTTGTATAGTTTAAAGGACTGAATTTTGTAGTAATTAGTTGCTAACTGCTACGCTAAGCCAAGGGTCCTGGTTTCGATCCTCGGCCGAGGCAGATTTTTCAGAACTGAAATTTTCTTGTGTCTCGAGTTTGACCCTTCAGTCTTTCAGGATGAACTGATTCTCATGCTGCATTTATTGGCTGACGATGATAATGATGCAGTTGAAATGGCTAATACTAGTTATAAATAAAACCTGGTAGGACGACGGCCACAGTGGGCGTGGGACGACCGTTTTAGACACGCTTTGATTAAATGAGTCATTCGCTTACCAAAAAGTTTGGTCATGTTGGTCGCAGATATTTGGCATGGGGTCCAGTTAATTATAAATGCAACTAAACTCGGATACTATAACGATGAATAATACTTAGCCATTTAGCAATAAATTAGCAATTATTTAATTTTTTATCGAAAGCTACTAAGTGTCTTCAAAACACCTTGTAAGGCTGAACAATAATCTAACCTAACCAACGTTAAACGTTAAAGCCCCAACATCAACACTTAAAGTTGCATAACTTTTGTGTTGTTAATCCGATTTTGATAAAATATGGCTAAGAACATTTAAGCTAACATTACCAATCACCCTAAAAAACAAAACTAAAATCGGTTTAGTCATTTCGGAGCTACTCTACAACAGTCAGATTCTTACACAGATTTACAGACACGTATTACAGCTTTTTATTTTTTCTTCACGGATTAAGAATAGGCGCCGCCGACACACCTCTGCTAAATAAGTCCCTAAATAACTCAAAAGATTAAAAAAACCACTCACCAAACATAGATGTTTTAACGAGCGAGAAACAACATTTTTATAGCCAAATGTCCTTACATAGAAATGGCACTTAATTTGTTGCTGTTTGTCTATGTCTCGTCCGTTTTACGATCGATTTTGTATTTTTATCATAAATCTGTAGACTGTAGGTATATAAGTATTAGGTATTAGTAGTAATAGACGTTTCAATCGTTTTTAGGCACTTAAAAGGAGTGATACAAGTTTTATTAGCTGAACCAGAATATAAAGGTAAAAAAAGTTACTTGGATACTTACCAAATACTGTCATGAAGTTAAAGGCCTACCATACTTAAATTTAATACCCTATGGCAATAATAGGGCAGTTTGAAAACATCGGACAGTCCACTTACCCGACAACTTTTACAGCACAAGCCTTCTTGTGGGGACGTGATGGGTTGTGATGATGAATTACCTTTCAGACATGACCTGCTGTGGATTATTGTAGGCAGTGCGTTACATTGCTCTTTATGAAACTACCGAGTCCTAGAACTAGCACACAGTATACACAAAGATACAAACACCAATAGGTTTAAGTGGTTAACGACTTCGGCTCCCAGCGGGCTGACCCGGCTTCGGCAATCAGTTGCGGGTCACAGGGGCATCGGTGGGGCTAGGGAGACCATGCATTTTAGTGATTTTAGTACTGTTTACCTGTGTACAGTCAGCAAAAGATATATGTTTAACTCCCCAGCACAAATATTTTAATTTAAAAAAATACCTACGACGTGACCAGAAAAATGTTTTAACTGAAATTTAAGCTTTTTGATTTCGACATTAAAATATGTAGGTACTTACTTCATTATATTTTGAAAAAATCTTAGGTTTTACCAGTAAATCTTAGGATTTCCCGTAATTCGGGCATTTACAGTAACATACTATAATATAGGTACTTATCTCTTTTGTTGAAATTATACTTACTTAACATAAATGTCCCGCAACGCACACTAAAGCCACGGCCACAGTCGTAAATCTAGACTCACTTTCGTCCTAAGGCGATCTGAGCCATCACGACAGAACATCATAATGAGTATGTATTGTATACCTACCTACCGTCATTACCTATGTGAAGTGAAAACCTAGGACTTACGTACGCCATGTAGGTATACGATACGTAGGTATTAGTTAATAAGTAAGCGTTCACCTATCGGTAAAGTAAGAATTGGATCAAACAAAAAATTTAATTTTCATAAACATGGAGAAATTAGTTCACAAAAATTTAAAAATCTACTTATCAGTAAACCTATACTTATATAGTAACTTTTTTTGACATTTGTGTGTATCATTAAAGGAACAGTAGTCATGAGTAGTTTGGTTTTATTAATAGTTAAACAGTCCATCTATACCTAGCAAACTAGTTATTATGTTACATAAGTGTTACATACATAAATTATTATTAACTACTGTGGAATTACATAAAAGCAAATTGTAGCGTAATTTCAGAATTAGAAACAGCTGCGATGGTGGTGTAATGGTCAGCATAGTTGCCTTCCAAGCAGTTGATCCGGGTTCGATTCCCGGCCATCGCAGATTCTTTTTGTTTTATCTTTACATTCCTTATTTTAGTATAATAAAGTAACATACAGACAGACTGTTTTTATTTGTTTTTATAACTGTTACATAGATTTAAAAAAATAGCAATGTATCTACATGACTAATCGACATCATGTACCTAATTTCCGAAATGCAAAATCGGAAATGGATATCATCAGACATAAAAAAGCGTAACCAAAGATCATTTTCCTGTAATATTGAATATTAATACACGTAGAATGATTGAGAATCTATTAAAATAAATAGGTACGCGACCAGTCTTATAAATTGCCTCATCAATCATAAACTAATATAGTTTTATATCATTTCCGAGTGTTTATCTAAAGCACCTTTATCGCAAACATGCAAATATGTTTGAAAGATAAATGTTAGAAGTAAATTTTTAACGAGAAAGGATGTGAATCATATTCAATAATTAAACAATAACATCATGTACCCATACTGTATTCAGTTTTTAACCGACTTGGAAAAAAAGGAGGGTCTCAATTCGTCTGTAAGTATATGTGTTACTTAGCTACAAAACTTACCGCTAACCTTTTTAACGAATCGACATTTTACTTACAATAATGCATTTTATTAATGCGTTTATGCATGCAGGATGCACCTGATGTGCTGATTTCCATTAAACCCCAAACAGGCACCGAGACGAATGGTCCAATCATGGCATCATCATAAATCACTCAGCGACCACTTGTATCAGATATCACCAAGCGGGAAGTCATTAGTCGAGGCGCGTAAACCATTTCGTCCATTAAACGAAAATAAACATGTAATAAAAAAATATTTAGATGCAATTATGTCCACGTGATGGGGAAGCGTTGTTCCATATATGGGGCCCATCGCGCCGGCCACGTCTGGCCATCTCTCCATGTCCCGCCATCTTGTCCACTCCACAAGTGATAGTAGCCTCTACGTTGACGTGGTAAGAATCAACAGTGCAGAATGTTGTGAGATGCCAGGGGACAGAAGGAGTTGAATGATCAGTACGTCAGGCGAGGCCGTCCAGCTGACGGGCAAGGTCAGGAATCAGGGGTGACTGACTCACAGTATTAAAAATTCACACTTTAAAAGTGCGATTTATGACTTTGATACGCCTTGAGATGCAGACACGGAAGGCGCGGATCGGTACGATTTCGAAACGGGATTGTTTCGCGCAAACGGAAAAAAACTGCTTTGGGTGCAACAAAACTGTTTGGATAATCTGTAAAGGTGTTTAGAATGGTATGTGTCACGCTAAACATCTATAGGACGCTTTAGCAATTTTTTTGATGTGCAGCATAATTATTTTGGTACCCAACACCGCGTTGTTCTATGGCAGCAAGATATTATAGTAACAGTAATAAATGTTTGTGAAAGAAAAAAATGTTAAGCACGAATGAGCGAAGTTCATAAAACATGATTATAGAGCCACTATGTTATTGTATTTTGGACGTTTCCTTATGTCTGATAAGTAAAGTTGGTTGTCCTTTGCAGTCGTCAAATATGCATGGGATTTCGAATGTCAAAAAACCAATAATATAATGGACAGAGTATAGAAATAAAAGAACTTTGACAATCCTTCACCCCACGCATTTCGTTTATCACACCATCGACCTTACAGCCAAATTATCAATCTTATCAGAAGCCAGATTGCTATTTGTAATTACGAGTAAATATGTATCGGAATCGGCCAAATTAAGGTCAAACCATTACCTTCAGCTGTCAATCGGTCTATAGAAATTATCATCGTCTACATGATCAATATACCGTCCAAGCCGACCCCACCTTGAGTGATTCAATGCTCCTTAATTGAGTAAGGCATCCTTATTTAGGTTCTCGTGCTGTTATTATGAAAGAAAATTAAAATATGGTCCGTCTTCTTTAAGCCTAGGATGTCCGGTGAGTGAATCGGTTTGAGACCCATTTTGGGATGCGATTTCGGAAATCATGTTAAGGTCTTCGATAATGTTGATGGCGTTCATATTTCATTTATAGTTTTAGCCATTATCATGATGAATACATTTTGAATAGTAAGATTAAAACTACAAGTAAAAATTAAAATTAAAACTTCAAGCGTCTTCTCACTGTCCACTCGCTGACAGCCACTTGTCGTACACGTCTCAGTTCTTGCTGCACATCAACGCCCGTAAGGTGTCGATTGCGCAGCGAGGTTGAGACAATGAAGCGGTCGTCTCTCTCTGAAGTGCAGCGGTGGCGGCCCGTTCTTGGTCTTCGATTGAAGGCACCAGTCTCTTGGAACCGTCTGTATACTCGGGATACAGCAGACTGGCTCAGGTGGAGCTGGGCAGCGACTGCTCGCTGACTTAACCCTTGTTGCAGCAAGGCAACAACTTGAGCAGCTTCTTCTGGTGTGGTATCCATGGGTTTGCGAAAACAAGGAATACAATGCAACGAGATGTGTACCGGTCAACTTGCAACAAGCGACTGATAAGGTACACCGGATGTGGAAAGGTTTTATAGCGGGATCAGGTAGCGCAAGGCGTGGATTCCTAATGAGGTAATTAACACTGACGGGCAATTAAAATGCGTCATTAAATCTGCGCTTAGTTTTTTTTTATGGTATTGATCTTAATTGAAAGCCTAATTCTTCAGCTTTCGAATGACATATCACTTTTATATTTACCATTTATCGTTTTAGGAAAATCAATGTATATGTGCGCCGTGAAGGCTTGAGTCGATTTGGTTGCTCGCGAGTGTAGATACAAACATATCTGCGTATCGTCCTTGTACCAAATCTTAAATAGTAAAGAATAAACTGGTATTAAGTCTTTCAGTTTTGCATTTTGAGGAACAAGTTCTACCATCAACCTATTGCAATCTCAGACCATTCGTCAACCATCACCTGTCTTGAATACAATGACTGAATTAAATGCCACATTACTTTATTCAATCACGAATATGATCCATCACTTCAACCTGGCTTCAGATAAGTCCCTCTATTCCCTGGAGTAATGCAGTTGTGTGATAAATTGTCATGCAATGCCAGATAGAGCGTTATAAATAGGCTTCTGTCATATGTTATCAATGCGCTATTTTAATGGAAACGCTTAGAGGTATTTAGTTGTTACTATAGGCAGATCAATAATATTTTAATCATTAATTCCTAGTGCAAAATTGGCAGCATGAAAGTCATTTGGACCTGGGAATTTTTAGTTATTAACATCCTTAACTTTTCCGTCAGCTTTGTAATTTGTGTCGTTGACTTTTTAATTACCTACGTCCTAATTATCCCGACTTGCCAATTCGTGCAGAAAATTTCTTTGGACACTTATTAAGTCGATTCGTCGAATCGAGATTTCCATCGATCGGATCCGGCGTCGACCTTGAAGTGAATCGATGAAATAATTTAAACCGTCGGCGATGTTATCGAGTCGACGCCTTGTTTTTTTTCGTGTTTTCGAGTCAACGAACTGGAAAGGAGTCAAGTGCAATGTTTTGATGCAAAACGATTCGAGCCTCCGACACGACGCGTTGAGAATGTTTATGTCGATGAGATACTGCATTCGGACCGTGATGCTGCGAACCTGTTTAAATTGACAAACTAAAAAAATATAAGAAAATATGCTACAACTTTAATGGACTTATTTATAGGTATAGCCGGTTAATGACCAGCCATTTATAGATTAGCTGAAATCAGTCTATTAAAATTAAGTTGTTTTACGACTTGTTTAAGTGTATATTATCGTATTAGCTATCTGATTATTCTTCATTTCCATAATATAAATTTTTGTATTTCTTTGCCAATTTCCTTGTTAATCACATCACTTGGATTGCTACAGAGCTCATTATGTTCTTAATATATCATCTTCCTACCTGTTTTTGTAAGATATTTTTCTTTCCTACACTACTCATATTGCTTTAACTGTAAGGGTTAATTTCATCTGTGAAGGATCTCTAAAGGCTGGCAGGTCAATAATCATCACGTTCTGATCTCACTTTCCACCGGGACTCGTTTTGAGTTTTACTTTTATTTGAGGCTGAAATATTAATGGTCTCGTCGGTATCGTCGGTATCGTCTTTTTGAACCAATTTAGAGAGATTGCGATATTGCGTTTTCTACTTACACTGACTGTGAATAGATGCTGATTATGTATAGTTACATACATATAGGTACCTACATAATGCACTCACGACTGTAATCCCTGAAGGGGTAGTCAGAGGTGGTTCACTGACTTATGTACAGTTTTTAGCTAAAATTAGGGGTGCTATACGATCGTCTCAGATATAATTAGCGTTATAGAAGAAACATAAAAAATCGTCCAGATATTTAAAATGTATATTGTAACAGTCATGAGTGGTATAGGTACTGTGCCAAAAGGGGGACTCAGGGGCAAAAATTTTTCAGTTTGACCACCTGAGTCGCTCTCGGCATAGTATACCACTATTGCAACATTCTGTATACCTAATAAGGACAAGAAATAAACAAATAATAAATGCTTATCTTGAAATAGCCACTTGACTCCAATGATATAAATCAATAAAGAATTCGGTGCGTAGGAGCTTAGAGTCCTTGTGCCAGTTATTCGATTAATATAATTCGGTAACAATCGATTTATTCCACTCGATTCATTTGTATCGATTCACGCGCGGCGCTAGTAAGTGTCGCAATGGGACCGTGATGAAATATCTGCACTACTATTTCTTACTCGAATCGAACTCAAACGGATTTAATATTTTATTTAAAGTCTGTTTTTTAATCATCACGACCCATCACGTCCCCACTGCTGGGGCACGGGTCTCCTTCCAATGAAGGAAGGGTTTAGGCCTAGTCCACCACGCTGGCCTAGTGCAGGCTCGTGGACCCCAACACAAGCAAGCTAGTGCTGAGAGAGTTGTCGGGTAAGTGGGCAACCCGACTGTCATATGTTTTCAAGCTGATTACATATTGCAGTTTATACAGATACATACCTATTATATATAGATATATTATACAGATTCTGAATATGTTTTTCTATCATAGAGCAAGAGCATTGGTCAACCATGACAGTAAGTGCAGTTCATGCATTCAGGATACATGTAATTCAGTTAATGTCTTCAATAAAACTCATTAAAAGTGTGAAAATAATGTTAATACTTACCTATTATTAATTGCTGCCGTTTCGTATTGCGACGCTCTCGCCATTTTATAGCAAAAACCTAAATTCATATTGTCCAGTTCTCAAAATTGAAAATTGAACAAAGATTAATTATAAATTACTATATTTTTTAATTAAAATCTGCCAATCACAAAGTGCCAATTTCTCCATTGTCGGTTTTGACTCGGTTAAGTCGGTTATCTAACCGTTTATCAATTACACGTCATATCCTTATAAAATTCTTGACAGATGTATCTAAAGTCAACCAATAATACCTGGTTATGCTCTAACCGACTATGGAGAAATTGGCACTTTAGCCCAATTGTTTTAGTTCGATCGAGAACCTGTAGTACCGCACCATAATCTCAAGCCCATGATTCATGCTCGAGAGATGATAGTTTTAACAGTTATTAATGACTTCATACAGAGAACATTCACTTCCCATGCAACTCCCTTGTGGGGAACCTTAAATCGCGAATGTTAAAAGCTAAAATTGGATGTTTTAATATAGGTACGTGGTATATTGCAAAAAGCTGCTTGTTAGAATAAACAAAAATTGTGTAGGCCGAGTGTGATGATAACATAAATTATACATACACTCACGGGCAATGAAAAGGTTCCACTGAGAAAAACACCAAATTACTTCTAACCGGAAAAGGCTAGCTTTATGATTCCTTCTGCAACATTGGAGGACATTTAACAGAGTATCAGGATATTATCAAGTAAAAACGGTAATAAGTATTTAGTTAAATGTAAAATTAAATGTTTAAAAAATAAGGTTGTTTGGTGTCGGCACTTTGTGAGTGGAACTTTTTCATTGCCCGTGAGTGTATTATTGATCTAAAATACACTGGTGAAATGCACAAATATTCTTATGGTGTATTCTTAAAAACTTAAAATTTTGCTTCTCCATTAGGTATAACTTTGTTAGTCACGTAAAAACTCAGATTTCGCCCCATGCAATTACTGAAATTACGATTTTCTTGATCATCTTCAAATTATCTGGTAGCCAAAATACACAAAATGACTTAATACAGACGCAGAACTTATAATTTAGTCTGTTTCGTCTCTGGGGGTTACTCTCTACATTGACGAATGAACGAACGAGAGTTGTCACGCAATCTGCACGCTTAATACAACGAGATAAAGTCGTGGTTAGCGCTGCAGTTTTGTTTTTCCAAAGCTTCGGAGTGCTGTAGGTCTAGTATAGGTTTCTTAGATTGTCGGAAACTATAAAAGTTTACGTTTACTCGCATAAAAAGTGGCGCCTCTAGCTGAAACTATCATGCGACTTTTGACTGGTAATGTATGCAAATGACAGAAAAAAACGTAAACTTTTATAGTTTTCAAAACATTGCAAAACCTGTTCTAGGCGGGCTGTGCTAACCACAGTTTGTTGTATTAAGCGTGTCGATTGCGTGACAATTCTTGGTCTTTCTTTGGTCGATAGAGTGACCCGCCACATGCAGAACGTATAATTTAGTCTGTCTCGTCACTCGTCTCTGGATCCTGTGCCTGCTCATCGGAATAATCGGTAATGCTATACAATTATTTGACAATAGCCTTCGTCCCAGCTTTTGCTCTTGGATTTTATTTATTGGTCTCGACTTGAATGACATTTTCGATCAAGGCACTACCTCCTAAAGTACCCGTTGAGTCAACTATTCGCGGGACACCCTGAATTTTACAAATAATAGATTTTTGTCACAATAAAACGTATAGTGCGACAAACTTATCTGTTCCGGTGAGAGCGAACTATATTGATCCATATCTCATTACTTATTAATGAATTATACATTGATATAGATTGGATGGGTTTATTAAAACCACAAGAGCGTATTAACACTACTGGCAAACTTAAAACCTTATAGAATGAAGAAATATTAGACATTTACGTGAGCTGTCACCGGAACAGATAAGTTTGTGGCACTATAACAAATAGCATCGAATCCTGTGAACGCACCTCTGTATTTGGTAAGGACAAACTCCTGAGTCAAAGGAGACCATTATAATTAAGGACACGATTTCGAATCGATATTTCCATTCGATTCGGACGCGAGTCACGCCTGCCAATAAGTTTGTGCATGTCCAATTAATTTACATACAACTTCATACAGTTTACAACCTCCATACACGGTGGAGCGTCTTGTTTGTTTTCCACTTCATATTTTTATGAGTAAGTACCTACTTGTTTGAAGAAATAATTATGATATTTTCGGTCGCTGGAGGTTTACTGTGCAGCGATCACAGGATTCGATACTATTTTCGAAACTGCACTAACGGTCACTTTTACCAAACGCTAAACGTATATAAAATAGTATTTAAATCAAATTTTAAATACATTTTGTACTAACTGACAGGCGTATGACACCTGTCAGTTAGTACAAAATGTTTTTAAAACTAGGCTACTAAATACGTTTAGCGTTTGGTGAAATTCCACCTAACATGGAAAAAACAAATGTCACTTTTGGAACTAACAAATTTGCCTTACATTTTGACAGTGACAGTTGACGATACGCAACATAAACGGAGGTTTCGAATCTTAATAATCGCTGCACAGATTTTAAATAAAAGCTCAGTGGGAAGCTTGCTGAAAACTAGCCATTTTATATTTTATTCATTTAACATACATCCAAAGTTTGTCTGATAGAGATTGCTATAAGCAGTATGGCTGCCTCTTTTGACTGTTTTATATTTTGTTTTTGGTGCAAATAACGTCTATTATTGTATTTATTTACACTTGTTTTTTTTTAAGACAGAAAAAACAAAAGAACTAAAAATAGATTTTTCCAAGCCGTTATGAATGAGCCCCTGAAACACCCCTTTCGGATTACTATACTACTTTTTACAACACCCTGTATATACCTACAGTCGAAGGTCGGTTTTTCAGAAACACTTATCATAACTTACGACGCTTCGTCACGCATTGCGCATAAGAACGTATTAATAAACACACACCTTGTGAAATTCAATTATTGTGGCTTGTGTGAAATTGGCAGTTGCGTCCTTATTCATTTTGCGCGTTATTGAGATGTTCAAGTGGGATGAAGGTTTTTGTATGAAACATAAGTACTTATGTTAAGTTTATTTATACATTAATAGATAGTCATTGCACACTTTATGAGAGACCCTTTTAATCTTACCTGTATGGCTAGCACGGGGCGCAATTAAGACGTCATAAATGTTTTGCATTGCGCTCGCGCTCGCGCTCATTCACATCACCACCAAGAGTCATCAAGAGCGAGCGCGACGGATATTTTCTTTTCACGTCTTAAATGCGCCCCGTGCTAGCTCTTCTGAGCCAATATCTTAGCATTAACTATAATCTTGAATAAATAAAACCACCACTATTAAACCAACCCACTACACCTGTTTAAAATGAGCTTAAAACCGATTAAAGTCGCTTTTCGCTTGTCGCAACCAGTACCTAATGACTGCCATGATCACAGTTGATCGATGATTGATAATTGTGATCATTGACCACTGTGATCGTGATCAGGACGAGATTTACGAGGTGTATTAGCTGGGACATTTAGATGAGGTGATCAGATAGGAAATTTGCGTTAAATTATTTGTAAATTACCGTATCTGTGAGTTGTATCGATTTTATGGTGAAACGAGTGGTTTTAGCGGTTTGTGGTTATACAATTAAACAGTACCTACTACGACATTATACATACTTACTACTTAGGTATTTTCATCTCATTTATTTATTTCATAACGATCAATTATTGTATTTGAATTTAAAACATACAAAGTTAATAATGTCTAAAGAAATTGAAACAAAATAAAATAAAATTTGGTTCCTTCCGCCATACACCAAAATGTACAATCACAATACCTAATTGTAATCAAATAATTTCATAATATTTTTTTGTAGAAAAACGTCTGTGGATATTTTAATACCTACTCATGTCTCATACAAACTACTTATTGATTTCAAGTAGGAACGTTATCTTATAAGTCTCATAACTTTTAATTGAAAGCAAAACATCTTCGTTAGTCGTGATTTTCCCGACTCAATAGTAAATTTTCCATTTAATTATCAAACTGTACCGACATTAAAATATTATCTATTCACTTCATTAATACACCTAACAAACACACATCATATTATCATACATAGGTACATACATACCTGGTTTAATCAAAGCACTTTACCCGACAAAAACAAACACATTTATCTCGGAATCAAAGTAATCCCCATACATTACTATAAAGGTATCGACACACGCATCGGCTCCATACAAATGCAACGATGACCTATGCATGGCTGCAATGTAAGTCACCGCTAATCTACTGCAGCGAGCCCCTGAATACGCAATATGCGGGGACTTTGTGTAACGTTTGTTAGGTTATGGACAGAGTGTGTTGGCTTTTTCTTAGTTTACATAATAATGTATTTTAATGTATTTAGGTATCGTTTATTATTATCTTATGAATGGTCCTGGGATATTTTAATTTTATTTTATATGCGATATGAATCTAAATGCACTTAACTTAAAAAAAAAAATGCTTTTTACCTAGTCTTTGTAAAAACGTATTTTAAAACATCTTCTTTCTTACTCATAGTATATTATTATTGCAGCCTGTAATTTCATTGTCTGTAAGCAGGTTCAATTTACAACAAAACTATGCTGAAATTAGTAGGAAATCCTATAGAATATTTTTACTAAAATACCAACTTAAGTAAACAGCCGCTTAACCTTTCCGTAACCCATACTTAAAACATTATCGACCAATGCGATCTGGCGTCCATACAAATTCGCTATAGTGCACCGGCCCTTATGTTGGTACGCTCGGGGCTATTCGCGGTAAAATGTCAACTAATAGGGGCTTATGCTAATTACGTTATAGTACGCAAGAGGCGTACGCATTTGCATTTTGGCAAACAGCTAAGAATTACTGTGGTGTTCTCATACATAGGGCAGGAAGCGACTGGTTTACGAGGCTAGTGAGACAATGCGAATAGGTTATGTTAGTGTGTGGATGTCACCAGTTGGTTTATGGCTTCATAAGATCGGAGATTATTGAATTGTTGCTCAATAGTCTGTTGTAGCGGTGTAAAACACGTAGATGTATTATGTACATACATGTTTATGTAAATTAATGTTATTACATTGATTTTATTGAACACACTATAAAACTTTAATAACTGAAAAGATATAGAAATAAAAAAAACCTATGTACATTACTTCTTTAAGAATACTTGGTAAAATTATTTCTAGTTCCTATGAGAAGCTATCCGACACTTAAAATAAGTCAGCCGTATCGTACATACAATTTATTACAAAACTTCCCGGCTGTAAGTTTGTGTCTAATTGTGTGTATGATATGGCTTGTTGTGTATTTAGGACTCTTCAATTTTCCAAAATCCAGATGTGTAAATGTAAATTTATGCAAGAAACAAAATCATATCAAAGATTCGTCTATTTCAGTCATATCCAAGACCTACCAGACAAACCTTCTAACCGTCTCCGTCTTTTGTTCCAGCACGCGAACGCAGTCCGCGAATCAGCGCGCAGCATCGTGGACTCCCCCACGGAGCCCGAAGACGCCGTGACACTCGCGCGCGCCCTGCGCTCCCGCCCCCCAGTCAACATGCTGCCAGCCGCCAAGGCAGGCACCTTCTTCGCACGAGACAACCTGTCCAACTTCATCGACTGGTGCCGCAAGTCCCTAAGCATTCTCGAGTGTCTGCTGTTCGAAACTGATGATCTGTGCCTGAGGAAGAATGAGAAGCATGTGGTGTTGTGTCTGCTGGAGGTGGCGAGGAAAGGGGCGGTGTTGGGGATGCCGGCGCCGCTGCTGGTGCAGATGGAGAAGCAGATTGAGAGGGAGTTGGCTGGAGAGGAGCTGAGGCCTGATGATTCAGCGCTGGGTGAGTTTTGACTGATGAATGTGTTAAGATTGTAGTCGTTGAAAACTTGGTTTTGAAGACTTTATGGGCTAGCAAGCCTATAACCTCGTTCGTTGATGTGTCTCCAGTCCCTTTATAATAAGTATCCTGGGCAGTCAGCGACTGACGCTAATCCTTTTATTCACTCTTGTGTTCGTCAACGACACGATAATAAGAAGAAGTGATTCACTATTTACTATTTATAGACCAGATCAGGGGCCCTATCGCGAAGTCATAACGAAAAATTACGTTTACGAAGTAATCAGTGTTTAATTGATAGATTTTGAATCCGAACATGGTTCGCGATAGGTACTCCGGCTCCGCCCTAGTAATAGTCACAGCCAAACCAAAAACTTTAAACATTTCGAATTTTCGTCACAGAACCACGCATTTCAACCCCTCCTTACCCTCTCTGCTACAGGCCTGGTCCCCCTCGGCCCGCAGCCTCAACTAGTGACCAACGACCTGCGCAGCCTCGACGAGCGGGTGCGCGACCTGGTGGAGCGCTGCTCGTGCCCCACGCAGTTCCCCATGGTGCGCGTCTCCGAGGGGAAGTACCGCATCGGGGACACCAAGATACTCATCTTTGTCAGGGTGAGTTTTTGAAATCTGTAACTGCTGCTGCTGTTCGCGCTTCGTTTCGCCTTAAACGGTTTTGGGAATTCCGCGATAAAATCCAGGGTTTCAGCTAACTCCATACCAAATTTCACTAAAATCGGTTCAGCCGTTTTGACGTGAGTAGGATTTCACAAAAGCCTCCGTCATGGGACTTAAAATGGCAAAAGACAAAGAAAGCTGTGGTAAAGAAAGGCAGAAGAGAGGTGGTGGAGGACTTAAAATGGCAAAAGACAAAGAAAGAGGTGGTATGGAAAAACAGAAGAATAGGTTTGAGGTAGGTGCAGGGTTGGTGAGACTTGCTGAAGCAAGAAATAGCCTCAGCTGGTGAGCAACGACCTGCGCAGCCTCGAAGAGCGGGTGCGCGACCTGGTGGAGCGCTGCTCGTGCCCCACGCAGTTCCCCATGGTGCGCGTCTCCGAGGGGAAGTACCGCATCGGGGACACCAAGATACTGATCTTTGTTAGGGTAAGTTTTATAAATCTGAAACTGCTGCTGCTGTTCGGGCTTCATTTCGCCTGGTTTTGGGAATTCCGCGATAAAATCCAGGGTTTCAGCTAACTCCATACCAAATTTCACTTAAATCGGTTCAGCCGTTTGGACGTGAGTAGGATTTCACAAAAGCCTCCGTCATGGGACTTAAAATGGCAAAAGACAAAGAAAGCTGTGGTAAGGAAAGGCAGAAGAGAGGTTGCGGAAGGTTTGTGGCTAGATCAGGGTTGGTAAGACTTGCGTTAGAAGCAAGAAGCAGCCTCAGCTGGTGAGCAACGACCTGCGCAGCCTCGACGAGCGGGTGCGCGACCTGGTGGAGCGCTGCTCGTGCCCCACGCAGTTCCCCATGGTGCGCGTCTCCGAGGGGAAGTACCGCATCGGAGACACCAAGATACTCATCTTTGTCAGGGTGAGTTTCTGAAATCTGAAACTGCTGCGGCTGTTCGCGCTTCGTTTCGCCTTAAACGGTTTTGGGAATTCCGCGATAAAATCCAGGGTTCCAGCTAACTCCATACCAAATTTCACTAAAATCGGTTCAGCCGTTTTGACGTGAGTAGGATTTCACGAAAGCCTCCGTTATGCGACTTAAAATGGCAAAAGACAAAGAAAGCTGTGGTAAGGAAAGGCAGAAGAGAGGTGGTGGACGGTTTGAGGTTAGTACAGGGTTGGCGAGACTTGCTGAAGCAATAAGCAGCCTCAGCTGGTGAGCAACGACCTGCGCAGCCTCGACGAGCGGGTGCGCGACCTGGTGGAGCGCTGCTCGTGCCCCACGCAGTTCCCCATGGTGCGCGTCTCCGAGGGGAAGTACCGCATCGGGGACACCAAAATACTCATCTTTGTTAGGGTGAGTTTTTGAAATCTGAAATGATATTTTTCCACCAGTAGGTAGCTGTTTGCGCTTCGTTACGCCTTAAACGATTTTCCCCTGGGAATTCCGCGATAAAATCCAGGGTTTCAGCTAACTCCATGACAAATTTCATTAAAATCGGTTCAGCAACAAACACACATACACACATATACTTACAAACTTTCGCGTTTAAAATATTAGTAGGATTTCACAAATGCCTCCGTCATGGGACTTAAAATGGCAAAAGACAAAGAAAGCTGTGGTAAAGAAAGGCAGAAGAGAGGTTGCGGAAGGTTTGTGGCTGGATCAGGGTTGTTGAAACTTGCATTAGAAGCAAGAAGCAGCCTCAGCTGGTGAGCAACGACCTGCGCAGCCTCGACGAGCGGGTGCGCGACCTGGTGGAGCGCTGCTCGTGCCCCACGCAGTTCCCCATGGTGCGCGTCTCCGAGGGGAAGTACCGCATCGGGGACACCAAGATACTCATCTTTGTCAGGGTGAGTGGAAGGTAGAGGAGAGAAAGAAAGAAAGATAGGAAGATAAAGCTTTAATTGACACCGACAGCAATATTGTTACGTTAATAAAGATTGCTGTCGTCGCCGTCGTCATAAAAGGTAGTCCACTCAGCTAATGCTGGTAGTTCAGTTGATGCGAGAAGAGAGGTGGTGGAAGGATTAGAACGCAGCCTAAATGAAGCTATCGAATGTCAAACCATTGCAATAATATTAGAAAACTTTTATCGGTCGGACTGCCTCTAAAATAACTGCAAGCTCGAAAGATCACTTACTCCTGACTTATCGTAGCTTTCTTTCATCTTAATTATAATACTTCCTCTAATACTTGAGTAATTTATCACAATATAATAATATAGCTTTTTCGATGATTATTAATGGCGTGCTAACAGCTGTCAAGAATAAATCATATAAAATTTTGATGATTTTAGTATTCCATTATACGATTTACTTTATGTAAAAGCACCTAATTACCGAATAAATAATCAAAAACACCACTCCTATTATTGCTAATTCATGCCGAAAGCCAGTGCATTGCAGAGAATCAAAGGCGTTGGCATATTACCATGCAGGCCGCTTGTAAGTGGGTTAATCTGTGCGACTGAACTGTCTGTCTGTCTGTCCGCACTTCCCGTTCACCTCCGCACCGCAATCAGTATTCATTATTATCATTGTGATTGTGACATATTCGTTTGTTCTAATGAGAATTACTTTACGCTTGCAATTCTGTGTCTAATTCAGCGTAGATATTATAAAAATTTATTTTATATATTTCGAAAGACTTTATGTGACAAACGTTGTTTTAGTTATAGTTTGTTAGCTAGAGTAGATTTAGATTCACTGATGATTTTGAAATGGCTAAAATTAAACTGAATATCCTGAAAAACTTAAATTTTGAAGGCTACGCGTTGATGTCTTTTATAAATCCTTTGGGTTTAGATAGGTATCAAACATGTTGGGTTATATTAGTATATAATTATTAGCAAATAACGCAAGTAACAACGTATTAACATATTTATTCTTGACTGATCTTGAAGATCTACAAATAAAAACAATTTTATAATGACTAACTTATTCATATTTTTGCTTTAAACTGTTCTAATTCGGCTGACACCCGTGGGAGGGCGCCACTTGTTGTCCTTCACAAGCTGTGTATCTGTCTGGAGGGTCACTCTACAACGACCAACAAAGTTTCGAAGCCCTGCAGCGAGCTCCGACTCTATTTCGTTGTATGAAACGTGCCGATAGGACCACAGCTGTTCTCGTTTGTTATAGAGTAACCCCCTGGCGCGTGTCCGAACCCACACGCCGCTAACTGGCCACCGCCATGTCTGGAGCTGTGTTTATTACTTAATCCGACTAAGTACCAGCCACTGGGCTGAATTTGTGCAAAATATAGACAAATGAAGAAGTAAACATAGTAGATAACACTTCATTCATCTGAGTTGGTGACTGGTTTACCAGTTGTAAACTGTATAGGTAACTACTTATTATATTCGTAATCATCAACCCAACATCAAGGTACATATAGCCTCAAAGAGCAACATTATACGTTTTTATCATAATTTGCTAATTCGGAAGCATTTCGGAAACTGCATTGACTGCTTGTTACTGTGGATTAAAACTTTGTTAACAATATTATGCTAAAGTAATATTTTCTTAAATAACCTATCCAAAACTTGAATTAAATGGCCTAACCGTGACGAAATCTCTCGTCTATGAGTATGCAGTAGAAGATTAGTTGACAAAACAATTTGAATGTATTGCCTTAAAGGTCAATGAGATTGGCTATTTACATGCTGTAGCTGTATACGACTGTAATCCCCGAAGTGATTATTTACCTTATGTAAAATGAAATAATTTTGAAAAACTAAAGTCTATCGAAACGATTTTGGCATTCATGCATTTTTGCAACATGCATAAGTACTCAACTATAGGAGACATAAATAATATTGTAGACAGTATTAGCATATACGAGTTGACACAAAACTAAGGTGTGGTCAAACTAAAGATTGGCACTAACAAATCGAAAAGCTCGTTGAAACACCGTTTTAACATTGGTTTATTTTTATCAATAGTCATTACCAATAAGGTCACTGAAGGCGTTGACCATTTTCTACAATCACACATTCAGAGACCCGTGGGAAAATAACAAACTAACAGCCTTGCTGGTTTCCAATACCATACGGAACACATGACCTCGATTCTCATTCAACCTTGCCACCCTTCTTAGGATATGTTAAGTCCACAAACATCAGGCCTTAGGGTACCAACAACTATTACCTGATCAGAGGTCCCAGTAAGATGGTTGCTGATAATAGCAACTAAATGCTAGATTTGCCCAAAAAAGGCTTGAGGCGTATCAAATGATTCATCAGCTTTAATGGTCGGGCGCTGTCCTTTAAGTAATGGCTACGATCAGTTTAATGTTTTCGGAGGCGGAAGTTTTGTAGCTACTGTTTATTTCATTCTTGTAAAGTTTAAGCTCACAGAAATCTGGTAAAGTACGAGTATTATGGCGATGAATTCATGAGGTATCTTTTGAACAGTGATTTTGTTTTATTATTTAAAACAAGGAAGAGAAGTCCGAGCTCAAATTCAACAGAACTTAAACTTCTATTCTATCTTACTGCTTGCGCTTATACATTACATAGGACATAGGCCTCTCCCGAAGAGCGCCACAACATATTGGTTTAATTCTACCCTTTTGTTTAAATTGCATTCCTTAGCCAACATTTCTCACCACGTTCTGACCCAAAACTTCTCCACCCCCAGATCCTGCGTTCCCACGTGATGGTCCGTGTGGGAGGCGGCTGGGACACCCTGGCCCACTACCTGGACAAGCACGACCCCTGCCGCTGCCGCGCCCAACACCGCTCCACCCTCTCCGCCCGGCTAGCCAGACCCAAACCCGACTTGGCTGGAGCCACAGTCACCTACGAGAGAGCTCAGCAGAATGACTCGCCCTACGGACCAGGATCGCTCCCGTATTCTGGCAAGGTTGAGAGGAACCTTGACCAGCCGATGTCGCTGCAGTATGCCCCGAAGGTGTACAGTGAGGATCCGAGGGCGCTCCATTATCAGAGCAACCACAGGCTTGATGGTAACAGGTGAGTGCTTTTGTCAGCGTCAAGAATTGAATGTTGAAAAATGCAGTTTTTCCGTCGTATACGCTTAGAGTTCGATTTTATATTCATCTGTATTATTTAAAATATAACAATGTACAATCTTAACGATACGGTCTCCGAATTTATGTTACAATTAACGTAGGTACCTATAATGCAGCGTTATGTTATAGTAAGCTAATTATAATTAGCCTTATAAGTCTTATAAGACTTAAGAGTGATGAAGAGAACTATATGAAAGATGATGAACTAAGATATGAATCCTTTCAAGTAGATTTTGGAGCAATTCTGTTTCTACACTTAAATGCCACTAGCCTTCAATCACATACCAACCAGCACCAACACCCAAACCTTTCCATTCCAGCCTGCCCTACCTCGGCGACCTGGACCGCTCAGCGTCCCCCAGCCGGCGCCACCTGGCCCCGCGCTCCGTCAGCCCTGGACGCAAGTCGGCCTCCCCGGACCGGCGCGCCCGGATCATCCCCACCACACACCTGGTGCCTACACCCCACGCCACCAGGAACCGCAGCCCCCGCCCCGCCTCCCCGCCGCCTGCTGCAGAGAGCGCTTCAGATAATGGTTCTGAAGTGTCAGACGAAGGGTACAGGAGCCTGGGTGTGGTTGCCGGGTCCACGCAAGGGTCCCCGTCGACTGGCAAAGCGGCGAGTAATAGGTACTCGCTGCACAGCCAGAATTCCATTGAAGACGCTGAGTTTAGTGGTGAGTTCATAAAATAGTTTTTTTTCTTTATTCTTACACCAATCTGGAATCAGGTACCAAGCTGTCTAAGTACAGAATTTGAGTCTTCTATTCTAATATTTGCGAATTCAAGCCTACTTTAACAATTTTCAAGAGACAATACGTTTATGTAGGCATTATAATTATTATGTGCTATAGGAAAATAATACCCAGTTGACAAATACATCAATAGGTTTACCGAGAGTACGAGGTGAAGGCTGATCCTATAAAACGACATGACATAAAAATTACAGCATTTCAAAATGCAAACACATAATGACCAGCATATAATATTATGAATTGACCTAAGTACATAATGACCATATAGGTACTATTAGGCTGATTATCTATAGATGTACTCACAGTAGCTAGTTAGTTAAGTGAAATGTCGTATTTGCATAACTTGGATATGCAATATGAAGCTATGTATACTGTGTACTAATAACCGCTGGATGTGTTGTTTGAAATTTCCTTTTGGCATTGTTATTTATAACTCCCGTCCGAAATCAATTAGAGTGTACCTGTGTACTGTCTTTGGCCACGTTCCTTTCGAGTAGACCAATTCGAAAGCGTTTTATCTTTTTCGTTTGGGCCTTTTTCTAGTAACATAATCATTATAATATATTTACTCTCAACAACAGCGCATGATCGTGCCTTGAAAAATCATTTTTGTCCGCCTTTCTATCTACTTACTCAGTAAGGAAATGTTCTTCTTTTCTTGTGCCATTACTTGAAGTGCAGTTTCGACCATTATTTCGCCATTTTGTGCACTTCCAATAGACAAAAGACGGTGTGGGCCTGTGGGCCTAGACAAAAGACGAACTGGTCTCTTCGCATCGATACGTGTCATCAAAACGGACGGTAGCATTGACAAAAGAATAAAGAGGACTTGGCATAAAAATCGGTACTTAAAAATATATCGTCGTCTCTTTTTAACTTATTGGTGTTATCGTACGTAAAAAAGGACAACAGTAGTTTTGTCTTTGCCTAAAATTACAACATTGCGATCGGTCGCCATGTTGATTGACCAAGATTGACATCCAAACACAAGGTACTTCAGCTGTCAAACAATTTGTTTGTTTACATTTTTCAAGAAAAAAGCCGCCATTTTAATTGACACCAAAGTTTAGGTAAGCGCATTTTTTTCGTCGATATGGCATGTCCTCTCTTTATTCTTTTGTCAATGGACGGTAGTGGCTAGCATTGCAATATCCGTGCCGTCATTAGCCAACACCCGACACACTGTCCCATTCACTGCACAAACAAATTAGCATATGGCACCACCACCGTTTACTAGCCTCGTCCCCTGCCATTGGACTCAATCAAGACAAAAGTGACCTTATTCTTTGCACTGAAAGGTTTAAACGTAACATAGTAAGAGGGTCGCTAGAAAACGCAGTTTTGAGTGAATGGCCGTGAGTTCTTCCATGTCCAGAAGTGTCGTATCTGATTGGTTTTTATGCTTTCTTTGGCTTTATAATTTGTGGTTGCAATGTGCAGTGGACATGTTTGGTACCTATTGAGCATTGGTACTTAATGAAGGAAGGAACAATTGGAAAAAGGAAGGAAGGAATTGGTCACTGATTGCTATATTGATACTTTTTGTAGGTGAAATACTATTACTGAATATTGTTTTAAACCTACATAACTTTTCATTACACAGTGTTTGATATCAAAATAAAAAACCTTTCTTTCATACTGTATAAGTAATCTATATTCCATGGAAAAGCCATTTGTTTGTAGAATACCGACCCCTCACATCATACTCTTCCTACTTGAGACTCTCTACTCTCGTTTGAAACAATGTATACTAGTGACTCATAATGGACGTTTGGTATTCCTGTGTTTTGAAATACACTCACGGACCCCTTTGTATGGCTGTACTCGGAAACATATCAACATTTGTGTGAAGCCAGGTGTTCAATGTTCTAAGTGAACATTGAGTATGCTGGGCCGTGTTGGTATGTGAATATTGTGAAAAACTCCTTTTCATGGGTTGAATTTGTTAGTGGAATGTTTTTTTAAATGAGGTGGTGGTTTTGTGCTGGATGTGATGTGAGCACATTTCATGTCAAATATTCGGTATGATGATATTCACACACTCTGTACACAAATCTGTGTCATAACTAAAATCCCTTTTTCTATCGGATGATTAAATTTATATAAAAAAATACTCTTTCGAACGAAAATGAATGAATTGTTATTTCCATTGAGTATGAATGGTCTGGAGACGAAATAGGCAGACGTTCCCCTCTGGCGGGGTGGTAGGCCAGAAAGGCCCACCGATTTATAAAAACTAGTTGCAGTCTCAATTTTCACTAGACTCAATCTAGTTGGCAAAGCGTTCGTTTCATAGAAAATGATTTCTTTACATACTAAAATGACGGCTTCAATTCATAGAATATCCGGATTCCGGATTTGATCACAGATTTTGTCATGGTTTATTGTTATTAGCAGTTGCCTAGCAACCAATGTCATAAAAATGCAATAGTGATGTACCAGTAAGTAGATATTATGTATTGATCGACAAAAAAGGTTAAAGGATCTCACAATTTATTTTATTTAGCAAAATATTTCTTTCATATAGTTAGTTACAAAGCGTCCGTAGTCGAGCGGGCTTCAGTGATCGTAACTGATCACTGAGGTTAAGCAACAACTGGCACGCTCAGCCATTGGATGACCATTGGATGGGTGACTGATTTCCGACGCTTCGGACGGCACGTTAAGCCATGAGTCCCGGTTGCTGCTTCGGCAGCAGTCGTTAAGCCTAGTCAGAGGCCTTCGGGCGGTTTGAAAACATCTGACAGTCGGGTTGCCCACTTACCCGACAACTCTCTCAGCACAAGCTTGCTTATCTTGGGGTCCACCAACCCCCACTAGGCCAGCGTGGTGGGCTAGGCCTAAAACCCTTCCTTCATTGAAAGGAGACCCGTGCCCCAGCAGTGGGGACGAAATGGGTCGTGATGATAGTTACAAAACTTAGTAAGTATAATATAATTAATACATAGTTATATAAAGAAATGCTTCGTTTAGTTCATAATTTAAATAATGATGTCGATTCTGAAGGCAGAAATTCTAATTTTAATGCTGTCAAACCAAAAAAAATGCTACTATAAAATGAGATTTCAGGGAACAGTCATAGAGTCGAATTTTAAACAAAGAATTTAAGGTTTTGACAGCATTAAAATTAGATTTTCCGCCTTTAGAATCGACATTATTTTATAATTAGTATTTCCAACCCATGTTATCGAAATCATCGATAACACTTATCGATAATTGTTACATCCATTGTCAAGAAAAATGAAGACACTGTGTTCATTATTAAATGTCACTTCACATAACCCTTATTGCTGGGAATTAAAACTCATAATGACATGTCCCATGAGACATAATCAAGGTAAACGGTAAAATTTCCCCCCGCAAAAATTGGCAGACTTTTTTGTATCAAGAAAGTTCGCTATGACGCTTCCCGAGGGTACACCCGAGTCCGCGTTGTTCTATGGTTATTTCATTCAACTCAAGCAACAATGCAACAAATTATAATAAGCTCTTGAGACATCAACAGAGGAGAGGCCCATTGAGTCTGGACTGAAGTCGCGAATTGAGGACTCTTGATATGAAAATAACGATTATTTTAATGTACCGCCAATAGTCGTTAAAAAGATTTATAAATTCAAATTTTATATAGGGTTACTTTTACCAAACGCTATGTGTTTAAATTTGTATGTAAATCCAATTTTCAATAAACAATTTTGTACTCACAGAAGTTTGATGACTAAATACGATTAGTCTTGTCTAGTCTTAGTCTTACTTGGGTATACTACATAAACTAGACACATTTAAAATCACATGTTTAGCGCTCTGAGATACCAAGCTAAGCACCCGATCAATCTCTGCAACTTTTTGGAAATACTGACTCGTTTTAAAATAAAAGTATGAAAAAGAAAAATCAAATTGTAACTGTGATTCCGATGTCGTTGTAAATAGCGAGATCGCCGCACCAATAAAACTGGTACAAACAAATTATCCACAAATTGTCTTCCTGCACCGCTGTAGAAGGCAAGCATTCCATAAAAGTCCATGTTTCTATAAAGTGCTCACTTCCTCATCTGGTGTGGAAGCGATCGCCTGTAAACAATGTTTATCAACAACACAGTGACGTGTCCAATGTAATTTTTATTAACCACGGGCGAAAATAGCGGTGTTATACGGTTGTACGTAACAGATAGTTACTTACCGCTCACTTTGAACGGTGATCTTTTGCTTTAACTAGATATCTAGCCGAATCAGTATGACCATGTCAGTGACAGAAATTACAAAGAATAATAATAATGGCAATGTAATTGTTGGCCTAATAAACATTTTGATGGTGTTGCCGGTTTTTTCGGCTAAGATAGGTTTATCGGATTCCACAAAACTATGGAACTTTACCCGTCAAGTTTAAGCGCTAAGAAGATTCACTAATTTTGAATTCATAACAGGGACATAGTACGTGTGATGGCTATTGATTTGTAATACTAAAGAATTCGACAATTTAAAACACTGATCACATCAATCTGTGGATATTCTTCTATCAAGTCAGTGTGATTTATTGTGTAGGTACTCGTAAATGTACTGCCACTATAGAGTATATGTTTGTATCTCTGTCCTTTTAAAGAGAGTTGGCCCATAAAGGAAGAACTTAAGGCGATGTTGGGATTATTTTAATTTTATTTGTCATTCTTATTTCTCATGTTTGGTGCTATATCTAGTGTGCAATGGAAATCGGTTTCATAGTATCTTTGTACTATGTTAATATGCGTTTATAATTAAAGATAATAATATAATTCAACCGAATTCGATTTTAAAGTTCAATAAACGCTCGACCATTCAGAGTTATTTAAAGTTTTTCATAGTAACAACGGACAGTCGCTAAAAGTTCTCATCAACATCTTAGTAATACATTAAACTCACTCCAGTTGTTTTGTTTTATAATAGGATTTCAAATGTTACAGAAAGATTAAGGAAATGGTAGTACGCGTAGAATGTTAGATAGGTAGGTACCAGAGGTCACTTCCCCTTTATCAATACCTAAGACCTTTCTACTCGGTCGACACGTCATGACGTCATCCAGGGTTACTCTCAATTGTCACCATATATGGCCGAGCGAGGTTCTGTCACATTCCAACACTTATATGGAGCTATTATGGTTCTATGTCATGTTGTGTTACTTCAAGTTTATAAATATTATCATGGCTATGGCTGAGAGCTAGCCAGGAATTCATAACAAATGTTGATCAAAAGTTGTTGCCCTCACAATTTAAATGCCTTGATGATGGAAAGCGATTACCTGATTTAAGATGTAGCCAATTATTAACCTGTTAATTTGGTTAGTGACTAATGAGCCACGTTTTGAAAACATCTGTGACTCAGATAACAACAACCTCGCAGTCAGCCAAATATGGTCAAATATCAGTCATTGATCCCAAAGGTAATTTTTGCAACTTGTTTTTACAATTATTGTTGTCTCCATTCCAGAGCGTCTCGACACCGACGACGGGTGCCCGCTGGCCGACAAGGTGGACGACTACGTGAGCCTCACCACCGGCCTGCGCAAGACCGACTTCTCCGGAACCTTCTACGGAGCCAAGAAGAACAGCGCTGAACAGGACAAGTCCAACAGAAACAGCCCCGAGAGGGTCGTCGTCCAGAACAATGACTCCCCAAGCAAGAGCCTCAGGCGGGAACCCACCGAGTCACCCACCAAGACCATCAGGAGCCGCCAGGTCAGCCGCATCCCGCACTCCCCCGTCAGGAACCGAACCCCGAGCCGCGGGAACACCCCCAGCCCAAAACACACGCCAAATACAAACCAGACGTCACCCAAATTAACCCCCAAACTGCCTCCAGCGGCCAGGAACACCTGGAGCGGCCGGACCGCCCCGGGACAGAACAAGGCTAAAGCCAGACCTGGCCTCACCGCAGACACCTTCGATAACCCCAACAAGTCGCCCAAGGCGAAGCCGAAAGCCTCCCCACAATCGGAAGCTTTCAAACGAAACTCTCCCCTAAGAGCCAGCAGCGTGACCCTCCGGTCGCCCACGAGCCAGAAGCCGCTCAGTCCTCTTCTGGAGCAGATCCTCCGATCCACCGAAAAAGCTAAAGATGACGCGACAGTCCTGGAGAAAGTCAAGGAGATAATTCGGCACTACTCTAAAGGCGACGACAGTTTATCCAGGACCAGTTCGAAGGATTCGGACTATGCTGACTTCACGTCGGCGTGGGTGATGTCTGATGGGAAGCTGGAGCGGTCAGCGAGCACGCGGCAGCTGGCGGCGCCGCGGAAGGACCCCCGGACCGGCGCCTCCCGGATCCCCGCGCCCGTGTCGCTCGGCTGCCGACGGTCCACCTCCACCTCACAGTTCCAATGACAGGACTCTGACAGTGATCACTGAATCAGCGGTTAAGACTGTTGGAGTTTTTTTGAAAGGATTTTTGGAGCGTTTGGAAAAGTTTATACTGTAGATGGATTTGTATTGAGATTTTTAGGGTTTGTAGATGGAAACGTACCTAGATGGTGCAAGGAAAGACTTTAAAGCCAAAATGAAAGCGTGATAGGTTGAAGTTCCGGTTGTAGCTGAGGCAATACGTAGGTTAGGAACGATTGTAAAGAAATGTTTTCAGAACGAAAATGGGAGAGTAGCATTTTACTCTGTAGAGCGGCATTTTTATAATATGTCAGACATATTAAAATAAAAATGTCGGAAGTAGAAACGGATGGAGACGATGATGATAGCAATATCAAAGATTAGATTGAGATCTAACGTAAGCAATCATGAAATAAACATTGATTGTTCTAAACGTACATATTTAAATATTGAATTTATTGTGTTTAGTAAAGTAGTCTCTTAGAGTTTAGATGACTGTGTTATTGGAAAATAGGTGGAACCTACATATAAAAAATCGTAATCTTTCTAATATTAGTAGATTATTTCTCGTAAGTGAGTACTGATTTACTAACAAAATTAAAATATTTCTACGGATTTTACTGTAGTTTATAATATAAAGCATTATTAGGTATCATTTCTTTTTAAGGGGACTCTTATTAAAACTAACTTGACCAGTGTTATAACAAGTATAACCTTCTTAGTACCTAAGTTAGTTTTGAAATTTTAAATTTTAGTGATTATTTTCACAAAATAACAACTTATTTTCTTTTGAGAAGAATAGTTGACTATACTTATGTATAAGTAGATTGGTGCTAAGACACGACTTTTTATTTTCAACGATTATTTAGGTACCTAGGTTTGTTAAGTTAAAAGTTATACATAAGAGGTTTTACATGTTTTTTGTGATTTTATGTTTTTTATATACTTGCGCTGGTGTTCACCGAAAAAATAATCGGCCGATAAAATAATATGATGATTTGTTTTAAGAGTTCTGATTGGCAGAATTTCACTTACTGGCCGTGTTGTCAAAAAGAACACTGGTGTCTTAATTAGACTGGGTTCACATGATTGTATCATTTCCCTGTCTCATCTCCGTTGCGTAGCCAGGTGATTATTGTGATCGCTAGTTTGGACGCAAATATTAAAATATTGCGTTAAAATTGTGAGTAGATCTGAGCCAGGGAAATTGTACAAATGTTTAAGATTTACATGATTTAATATTTAAATTAGGCAGTGACATGTCTACCAGATCTTTTCAGTTTGTATACTTACCGTATTTTTTCGTGTAAAAACTTTATTTGGATTTTTCTTTGGACTTTATTTATTGTACCGAATTCATGACCTTTTTGGCTTAAATAACTAACTATCTAATTATATTTGTTCTAAGTAAAATTACTTACTAAAACTTAATTTTAATACGTAAGCATTTTAACGAAAAATTGCATTTAATAAGAAAATCATTCCAGATTTTGTAGCCGGGAGAATTGGCAATTTTTTTTAGAAATCTCATATTTTTTTCAATAGTAGGTTGTGAAGATATACCTAGAGCTTATTTTTTCTAGTTTTTACCCGAAAATGTTCATAGATAATAAACAATAATAAACTTAACTTAGCATTCGTGTACTAGGATAAGAAAACAATAACATAACTTTAATCATCCATCATTGTACCTCAACTGTATACTGAAATAAACTATTTTTACACGTCATTCAAGTAAAAAAAAAACAAACAAAATCTAACATCCTTGTGACCGTCCAAAAAGGGATAAAAATATATTTTTCCAACATGAAAAAAAAGATTATTTTAAATTGAACTTCTATCATTTTAATGAATAATTTAATGTCAGATTAAATTAATGGTACGAATGTTCAATGACAAAATAGTTGCTCAATCTTCTGTCTTTCACCGTCATGATTTGGCTGAAAAAAAACTCATTTACAACCTTTTGTAACTTTAAGTATCTACGCAAATATTTCTTATTTCTAAGTAAGCTATCTACTTTTATTTACTTGTTAAATGTTACCTTTCAAACAGCACATTTTTCTAAAGTATGAGTTTTTTATAACTGTGTTCTGTTTGGAAGTACCTGATATTGTTTTGTGGTAATCTAGAGGCTAAGATAAATGAAATAAGGTTTATTATTAATTATCTTTCGCTTCTTTAGACTCGTCGTTACCAGTGACTATGCCATAGACATTGTTATTTTATATTTCACTGAATAAAATAAAGATTATTATCGATAAATAATTACTTTTTTACTAAACAATACCTTTAGGCATTTACATCTAGAACAGGTTCTTGAACACAAAAAAAAAAAACATTCACAGCTTTATGATTTATTCATACTTAAAGTAAGCTATTTACAATAAACTCTAGTTAAAGCATTTTAAATAAATACAAGAATATGTACTATATTCTGTAAATATCTAGCCTAATATTATGTCGGTATTTAATTAACTGGATACCAAAAACTTTACTTAGGTGCTAGTTTGTTTTTTTATAAATATTTTGTATTGTTAGTCTTGTTCTGGGAATATTTTGTTCATGGGGACTTTGTCGAAGATTTTGTTGGTGACATCCTGAAATACTGAACTTAGGCTTTTCTGATACGAGTCCTTCAGTTCGTTGAAGACCAATTCGGAGTTTTCGTTTAAAAATCTGAAAAAAAACAAAAGTAATTTAATTTATACTTAGGTATAGGCAGTGGTCCACTAGTCAGCACTGGACCCGCGTGGTGGACTAGGCCTAAACCCTTCCTTCATTGGAAGGAGACCCGTGCCCCAGCAGTGGGGACGTTATGGGTTGTAGTGATGAGATTTCTTTAGGCAAAATTTTGATTCTCACTACGTTGACCCCTGAAGCTGTAGTACCTAAGAGATAATTTAACTTTGAACGGCAAATTATTTGCAGTATTATCGGGGATGAATGAGGAACGATGAGGACGAAATTCAGCAGTGGACAATTGCTAATGACAAACAAACGAAGGAATATTCAGAAGATAAGGGTTCTTTCGGTAAGTAAGTAAATTTATGTAAGTAATTTACAACCAGACCCAAATTTTCATCGTGAACGTGACGTGAAATTACTCGATGAATTTTGTAGGGAAATTTTAGTTCTGCTACCGACCGCCAGGGGCGCTGTTCATATTTTCATAAAAAATTACTCGATAAATTCTACTTCACGTTCCCGATGAAAATTCATGCTAAGGGGTATGATGAGTAATTTAATTAAACTTACAAGTTCATTTGGTCGCCCAACCGCTTGTCCCCATTGAAGAGATTCGTGAAGCTCAAAATGACCTTTTCTGGGATGAACTTCACTTTGTAGTCTTTGATGTGCATGAAGGTCTGTCCATCACGCTGCACTGGCTCGCCAATCAGGTCGTGTTTCACCAGCAAATTTACTGGAATTGAAAAATAAGGTTATGTACTTAGTTCGGCTACTCGGCCATAGATGGCGCTACTTATCGCAAAAGTTAAATTTATGAATTGATTTTAAAAAGCAATAAGTTTTCATTTTAGTGCTATTGAAACTATAATTTGCTGTAGAAGATACTATTATTAACCCATACATGCCCAGAAATAGTTTTATCATCAAGTTGTTTTACTTTGGGATATGTTTAAGGGGAATATGGCTAAGAGCATTTTTGGGTAAGTAAATAATTTAAGGTAAGTACCTACCTTAAATTATTACCTAGGTTTTTTTTAACAAAATTTATTTGTATGTTATTAATATTTTATTGCTATTTTTTTCATGCAAATAAAGCATATCAATTTGTAAGTATGCTTTTACAATACAATTTATAACTTTATTGAAAAAAAAAACACACAACATACATTAAATAACAACAGGAGTAAGCACAATAGGCGGCCTTATCGCTAAAAGCGATCTCTTCCAGGCAACCTTTGGGTGAATGAGAGACTTATTGGGTAAAAGAGGATTGCTTTTTTTACCCTCCTACAAATAACTTACCCATGGTGATGTTAGCGACGCCCTTCCCCTGGATGGGCAGCACGAGGATGCGGCCGCGCATCACGTAGTCGGCGATGAACTCCATCTTGGGCGTGCGCGAGTCCGTGCGCAGGCGCATGTGCTTTAGATCCGCCCTGGAATTAGAGGAATTGTCAATTCAAGGGAATTAAGTTGTATGTAGTATACAATACAATGCAATAGGTATACACATTAAAGTTAAAGACTCAACATAAATTAGGTAACAAGGTAAGAGTGCGCAGTAATTATGCGGTTAGGCGTTATAGTTTATATTTTTGTGAAGAGGACAAAGTCCGCTGATTGACAGATTTAATATTAAAAAATGTAGATATGTAACCTAGGAATCAATTTGTATAAAAAACAAAAAAAAACATTTTTGTGCATAAACCCCTATGGCTTAAAGCCCGCGATTTGTACAGAAAACTTCATAAATTGCCGAACTACCTACGTATGTGAGCAGATTAACAAAAAATATTTCGCCATTTTTGTCTACCCCGGCCGGACATCGAACCCGGGACCTTCAACACACCAGTCACTAACCACCACACCATTCCATCACTACTTACTTGTACGTAGTGAGCACGGAGTCAGTGAGCCCGTGCAGCTGCACGCGGCTGTAGCTCTGCGTGAGGGACACGGGCCCGGCGCCGGACTGCACGCGCATGGAGGACACCAGCAGGGGCTCCAGGGGGGGCACGGAGAGGGAGGGGATGCCTGAAAAAGGGGGGGTAACGTTGAAATTATGAGATAGAGGTCTAGACTCGTAGACGTTGGATTACTGCGTCCCGTAAACCGATCACTTTAAGTTGAATGTTCTGAGACACTTTGGTGGGCAGCTTGGTAGCATTGTGTAATAGGTAACTTCTTAAATGAACTCCGAAGGTCTGTATTGACTAACGAACGAACAAGATTTGACGCGATTGGCACATTTAATACAGCGAGATGGAGCCTTGGTACGCGAAGCGATCTGAAACTTCGGAAAGCCAAATCTGCAGGACTATACCTAACCACGACTCTGTCTCGCTTGCCGATTAAGGGTCAATTTATACTAGTACAGAGTCGAAGCGCATCGAAGCGTCTATTCAATACTGAATATTACAAATACAACATTAACTCCACAGCATAACGTACACATTGCTACTGAGATTTTAAAAAGTCGCGCGCATTCATCACGATTCGCGCGTCTACGCGTGACCAACGCAACCAACCATTCGTGCGGCTTTGCTTTAGTTGTGAAGAATTTGACGCTTCGCTGCGCTTCGACTCTGCCCCAGTATAAATTGACCCTAAGTGAAAATTCTCGTTCGTTCGTTCGTTCGTTGATAAGAGCGACCCTCCAGGAGGGCATTATTTGTGTAATCTATGGATGTCATAAAGGTAAGCAAATCTTTTTAAAATGCGGGACTACAGATTTACGGTAACGCCTGATGGCAAAGTGAAGCTCGCGGACAACAGCTATTAAATAACAAAGGCAGACTCAGATAAACAAAATCTCAGACATCTAACAGTGAGTGAGTATAATTGATAAGTAGTTTACTAAATTTGTACCACTTGAATGGGTAAACCGTTGAAAATCTTACCCTTTTTCATTTTCCGTAGTGCATCAGGAACTGCTGTTTTCAGGCACTCGTTGATCTTCTTGTCTGTCTGTCGGCATCTCAGGAACGTGTCAGCTGTGAACAAAATGAAACCATTTTTACAACGATAAATAAATGTGACGACTTTAATGAGAGTCTAAGAACTGAAAGACGGAAACGGAATTGAACGGTTACGTGATTCCCGAATTTGCGAATTCATATAAACAATCTACTGCTTACGAAATGTAACCTTTGTAGTTAACTAGTTATAGATCTAATAGCAGTAATATAATGTCAGTTTTGTTGTCCCGGGGCCCGTTGACTGACACTCCATCTAGTTCGTATAAAAATATTGTTGTTTATCGTACATTTGTTGAAACCACGTGCCCAGCAGCCACGCTCGCGTAATGTCTCATTACGTAAAATCGACTCTTGTCTCGAGTGAGAAATGTATCGATTCATCGAGAACCGAGTACGATGCAACATTCGGTCAAGGTTAGCGCGGCGCCGGCGCGGCCTGACAGCTGATGGGGTAACAAGTGCAGTTTTTTTCTTGTGGGTTTATCCCGGAGATATTTTTGTTTGTAGGAAAAGTATTATTTTGTTTATAATATTATCTACTGAATAGGCTCCGTAAGTAATGAAACGATTTTTTAACATTAGGACCTCATGGGGCTATTTGTCGTAATTTCCTCGGGAGTTGCGATACGAAGTTATCGGTTAAATAGCTTGCAAAGATCCACATTAATATTGAATTGGGGTATTCTATTCTATTCTCAGTGGGGGAGTAGTATGTAAGTATGTAGGTCTGCATCTGGCTCTCTCGAATGGAATCTTTGTGCATATCCCCATGGTTTAAACTGCCTTCCTAAGCTCGGACCATTTCCTACCACGCTGTTCCTCTGCGGGTTGGTTGGTTCACATAATTATCTAGATGTGCTAAATCTAGATATGCAGGTTTCCTTCACCGTAAGAGCGATGCATGGTATACATTGTACTTAAGTTAAAAGAACTCGTTGGTTCATGTCAGCGCCGCCGGGATTCGAACCCGCATCTCTGGTGTGAGAAGCGAGTGCTTATACCCAACTGAGCTACCACTTCTCTGGGTCTCGATTTAGGGTATCTTTTAAGTAGCTATCTCTGTGCAAAACATTATTCTATGCTACCTATTTATTTCTTACTTACTAGGAAATGTCCAGCTAGAATAAATGACTTAACTCTGCCCCTGGGGCAACGGGGTGAAAGGACCAAGCCGTTGCATCACATAGTTACATAAATAGATAGTTATTCGTTACCATAGTTAAAGTGTAGAAATGCTTTACTTTGTAGATAAACTTTTTGTTATAAAGCCCTTAGTTAATCATCATTGGTCCAATGCTGCATATAGTCCTCTCATAAGTCAGTATCTACTATGTATACGGTGCAAAATAAAACTTAATTAGGATAAAAAAGCCGTCTTATCGCTTGTAGCGATCTCTGCCAGACAATTTTTGGATGGATGGACTAAAAGAGACAGAAATACGGTACAGTGTGCTTACTTCAAATAATACAGTTTAGTTACTATTTTATAATACTTTATTATATTTCAAAGTCAGTTAGTCATGGTCTGACCAATAAATGCATTAAGTAATGCAATGCGATGGTAATGTAACAATTAGCTAACAATCGGCTAACTCTTAGATAACCCTCTGAGCATCAGCGGCCTCACACACAACATCGCGTGTCCTACCGGAGAATATTCGAGATTATGAGATAATCCACTATCTTCATGATTTATTCGAGGTTTTCTTCCAATACTTAAAAATAAGTATAAACCTTTGAATACACACGCACCATTTTGTTCCTATTTTTCCAATGTACTCGTAAGCATAGCATCGCTTATCTGTCACACATCTTTTTTCAAGCTGCAACTCTTAAATCTGGAGTTCAGCTTGCTGCTAAAGAGTCGGTGGTGGTACGGCACCTGTAGTGGATTGTTTATGGATAGGGTGAGTGTGTGTGTTATTGTAATGTTGTGTCGACCCGAACTTGGCCGAGTATCCATGTCACAACGTCAGTGAGTGTGTTGTTGCGGAGTTGCGGTACTTTTACCCGACGTGTGTGCAACGACCGGCGCCTCACGTGACCTTGGGTAGTATTTACGTCTGCTTTTGACTGCAATTGTGGCTACCTTTTGGTTTAAAATATAAAATGTAGGTATATGTAAATGCACGAATTACGGAAAATCATAAGATTTATGGGTAAAACCTAAGACTTACCAACTCTTAATGGTATATGGGAAACTGGGTTATTTATGCTGGGGAATTAAGGGGAAGGTTCTTTTGATCCAGAATCCTTATGACGAATATCAAAATTGAAAATTATTTATTGACACAAAATAAAAATAACTACTTACCTACTTTAAAATTAGGTAAGTACCTACAAAAGTTAGAGACACAGTTACAGTGAGAGACATTAGCAGTGGCCTCCACACTAGCCCCCTTATAAATAGAGAAGTTACAGAACGTTTTAACTAATAAACTGTTTTGTCCCTCTCCGACAAAGAACAATTCGTTCTTTGACAGAGAGGGACAAAACAGTTTATTAGTATTGTAACTTTTCTATGAATAAGGGGGTAAGCCTTTATCAAGTACTAAGGTTTTTGCCAAAGGTGATCCAGGTTTACCAAAATATTAATAAAATAGTTTTTTACTTCAAATGATTTTTATGATGATGTTGTGATTTGTGGTTGCGGGTTTGCTCTGTGTTATATTGTAGAAATAATAAAACAGGCCTAAGAATCTTTAGCATACACAATAAAATACTATATGGGTAAATATACCTAATAATTTACTAAGAAAACACATCAAAGATTGAAGTTACGAGTAAAGTAAACTAAACTAAGCTCGTAGTAAAGTAAACCTATACTTGCTCATAAATGTTAGAAGGTCACATTTATAAGCCAGTGAACTCAAGTTGCATGGTGCAACAATATACGTTACGCATATTAATAGTGTTGCTATCAAATTTAATATTAATGCTATCGATATCTCGGAACAGATAGGTAGTACCTATTATATTTCTTAACTTGAAGGAAATAGATTGATGCAGTCGTATGGATTTCATTTCCGAGGCAGATAAGTAACGGAGCAGAGGTCGCTGCACAGGTCTGTTATCGACGTCTATATTTAGGGTGAATCGCGATATAGTGACGTTCCTCTACGTCGATAACGAACCCGTGTAGCGGTAGCAGGATATGCAATGTGACTCGAGGAGGCTCCTTTAGTACCTACACCTAGGTCAAAGTATGGTTATCTGAAAGCTGACTACTTACATAGATAGTTACATATTAACACCTTGTTAACACCCAAACCCAAATACAACTATCTGTCTTTAAACAATTATCTGGCTAGGCCGGGAATCGAACCCGCCTTTCGGAACCTTTCGCATACCGCAGAACCACTTCACTATTCGGACGTCAAAATTGACCTTTCTGACTAGAGGTCAGCTGACCTTACCTTCTGGTAATGATTCTTCATTTGGCATCGACGGCTGCATCTATATTCTGTATTTAGTAAACAATAATGTGATTTACATGCGCTACTGTATACCCTCAAGACTTTTATGTGAGGACACTTTAGTCATTTGACTGTAGCTTCAATAGGCCTCTGTTTTGTTTTATGGTAGGTAGGTAGAATAAAATGTATTAAGTATACAAAGGATTTTATTATCATTGATCGTTAGAGTTTTTGATTTTTCAGTGTTCTTGACTTTTGTTGGATACATATACATACATAAGTATAAGAAGTTAATACTAATTTTACTATCTCTGTGGCCTACGGGTATGGTAGAAGCTATGACTCAAAACTCTGAACTCACGTGAGGATCAGGTTATTATTTGTATTCTCATAAATCATTATGATAAGGTTTTTAAGATATTTCACATCGGACATAGCTAAAAAGGCTTCAGAGATTTAGTGAGAGCGAATCTATGAACAGAACCCAAATCATAGGCCAATAGCAGGAAGAAGAAACGGCCGCGGCATTTAATACAATATTAGTCCACTTTCCCACTCAAAGTATCATGTAACGATACCGCTGCGTCGGCAGATACATAATCACTGTTACTTCACAATTTATTCATTGCACCTTCACCTGAAAACACGAAAATAACTTACGCAAAGCATGCTCCCCTAACAACGACACCACCAGGCTCAAAAACACCACAACTGAAGCGTACTGCGACATTACTGGCACAAATTAAAAAGTTCACTGTTTAAATTTCGAAGTTCGAACGCAACGGTTGCGTAATTTCCGAACGCAGAGACGGTTGCGCGCGCATGCGTCGAGAGACTGTTTCGCGCGCGCGCCCCGACGCCATATTTATTACATTTCGGCCAGAGATTGCAACTGAGGCTGGCTTGCGTGGAAATTATGATTGCCCCTGTCTCTAACACTTGCGGTTATCACAAAAGATCTACGTGCATTATTTCGTAAGCTACGGAACTGCTAGGAAATGCGTGACAAAATTGCCCCAAAATAACAGAAGTTGTACTTTTCCATGTAGGTAAGAGTTACGTTCGATGGTTTGATGGGACGATGGCACTTTGTAAATACACTGCCGGGCAATGAAAAAGTTCCACTCACAAAATTCCGACTACAAACGACCCCAATTTTTTCAAAGATTTAATATAAAATTGGAACTCAATATTACCGATTTTAGTTGGTAATATCCTGATGCTCGGTTAAATGTACTTCAATGTTGCAGAAGACGGCATTAAGCTAGCCTTTTCCGTTTGGAAGTAATTTGGTGCTTTTCTCAGTGGAACCTTTTCATTACCCGTGAGTGTAGTAGAGACTAAAGAATCACAACTGATTCATATTAAAAATAAAAGTATTTAAATAAGTTGGTAAGTAATAAAATACTTAGATAATTCTCATCAATAAATTTATTATGAATGGTCAGACTAGGTTATCAGTAGATGGGAAAAATAAAGTTAAAGAATAATGGCTTTTCCATTATCTGATGGACCATACACGAGATTATCGATCTTTTTAAATACTTTATAACCTTTCTGATATCTGAGAGCCAGCGAGTTACTTGGAGCATTCGGCTCAAACACTGAATCACCATCACAGTTGAGTTTTACAACTCCAAAGTACAAGATTTCTTCGTTTTGCTTATTTTTATCCAGTCTTTTTTCTCGCACTATCAAAGAGTCTTTAACAGGTAAAAAAAGTGTCATGTCTTGAGCTTCTTCGTCATCATCAATTTTTACCTTCGCTTGGATCGTGCCATTTATCTCAGCACTTTCCCCCCTTTCCTCTAGAGGTAAGTGACATTCGACACATCTTATACTATTGTTGTGATCTGTACAAAGGGGTACAGGAAAAAGTCGGTCATTCAAATAAAATCTGTATACACACTTGTGATTGTCCGAGTTCTTGGATCCACATTTATTTTTGTAAACTCTGCTCTTTGAATTATGGCATTCGAAAAAGTATTTTTCTCTGAACTTTTTGATCTCCATCAGGGATTTGTGGTCCTCGAAATCAATGCACCCATCGGAATCTGAGGACTCTGTTAGAATCACTATCTCTCCACTATCATGGGTCGTTGACTTCTCTGGCGTTTCATTTATAGGATCAAGGGCCGGCTGTCGAGGTGTTTTCGCTTCACGAATAGATCCAGATGATTCTTGAAAATTTTCGTTTCTGTAATACTGTTGGACGCCACTACAAGCTATCTTGATGCTTAGTTTCTTGTTTTGGCTTGGTGTAGCCCTGCTTGTATTACAGAAGCGATTGAAAGGTTCCTCTTGGTTGAAGCTATCCCCGCATTTATGGCAGCATCCGGGGCATAATTTGTGTTGCTCCTTCTTGGTCACGACTGAGTCAGATTTTGTTGACTTCTTGCTCCTGGCAGAAGCAGGTTTGGGATCTAATTTACCGGTTGAGAAGCTTCTCCCGTCTGCTGGAAAGGCCTTCTTGGATGCTATGACTCTTCTAGGTTTAATGTACTTTTGATCAGTAACCGAAGGATGCCTCGCTATTCGGTCGCAATTATGTATTTTTCTCGAATCTGACGAATTATTGGGCATATTGTGGATTCTGGTTTTTATAACATAACCTTTAAATTGAAGCAAACACAGCGTTACTATAACAACCAAAAAACAAAATAAACTTTTCAATAACGTTTCGTTGCTTTGAAATTCACGCTTACGTGACCCACTTGAATTGATATTCTAAAAAGATTCATATTATTATATTTTTTCACGAATAGTAAATTCAAAATAACAAAACTATTATACCTATGTAGTTGTAGTTATATCTTCCATACCAAGTATTTACGCTTTTTAATATTGTTTGCAATAACTGCCATCTAGTGGAGAGGAGCAACACCAAAGTTTACTTTACTTGTCTCTAGGGCTCGCTAGTGCAGTTGTAAAGTTTCAACTTTCAATATTATTATACAAAATTAATTACAAGTGTAAGGGCCGACCTGGACAATTTCAGCAAGGAATGGTGTGAGCAGGCCCAAGAAAGGGTTAAGTGGAAAATTCAGGGAGAATAGAATAGAATATATTATTATCTTTGTTGGTCACCACAAATTAAAACATGCAAAGAGAACTTTTAAACTAGGAACAATACAACAATAGGCGGCATTATCGCTAAGAGCGATCTCTTACAGGCAACCTTAAACATAAAGGAGAGACCTTTGCCCAGCAGTGGGGCACGAGAGGTTGAGAAAAAAAAGAGCTGTGGCTGGTCATAGACTAATACACCATCGGTTAAAGTGCAGTGCGGGGCTAGTTGGCGTCTGACTTATTAGCGATCACCCCTTAGCATGAATTTTCATCGTGAACGTGACGTGAAATTACTCTATGAATTTTGTAGGGAAATTTTAGTTCTGCTACCGACCGCCAGGGGCGCTGCTCATGTTTTCATACAAAAATACTCGATGAACTCAACTTTACGTTCACCCCTTAGCATGAATTTTCATAAATCAAAGCAAATGTCACCCTAGCCATTCTCGTTAGAGATGTTCCTTGACCTAATCTGACTGGCTACTCCTTAAACGCTAGCTATAGCTAAGTCTAGCTTGAGTATTTGTCACCGTCATGAAAAATATTATAGATACACCCTAATGTCATGTTAGAAAGTAAAATAATTGAATATATTGTGAACTTTATATCAGCTTCATAAAAGTGGTTTTGTGACTGTATCATCCAAGTTCATAATTAATTAATTAAAACATAATAAGTAGGAATCTATTTGTTAATTCAGTTAATAGCCGGTAAAAAATGTCCACTGCATAATATTGCCGGTCACCAAATAAAAACAATTAATTTTGAATACATTAAAATCTTTATAAAAAAAATCTGAATACATTTTACATACATTTTAGTGTTGAAAGAAAGGCGGCCATTAGCTTTTTATCGATATAAAATTATAAAACATAAATAAACAATAAAAATACATAACTAATTGATTATCGAATCACGATCTGCTTTACGAGGTCGCGTCCTAGTAGGGTGGCCATGCAGTAAACAACAAAAAAAACGCAGCATATCATTGATAACCATGATAATTTATTTATTTTTGTTATGAATGTGCTTTTTATGTACTAATACGAAATATGCGAGTAGATGATACGTGACAATGCGATGGTATTATATTACTTATTATGTATCCTGAAAACATAAAATATTGTAGAATCGGCGTTAATAGTTAATTGTCACCCTATAAAAATGGCTTTTACCCCTTGCCATTTTAAATGCAAGAAAGCCATTTTCCCCGGGTATGAAAATAGCTATTTACACGCTTCTTTTCACGCAATTCTCACCTAACTGCTTTCAGAGCATCAATTATGTACAATACATTACCTTGTCCAGAGAGATGACCTGCATGGTCCTACCCTTTAGGCTCCTATCATGCACCTCATGGCCACAGTACAAGATCAGCTGTTTCCCGCGCCCCTGCGCCTGCGCAACACTCGCGCCGCGACCGCCGCACGCGCCGCCCGCCTCGGAACCGGAAACACTAGTGTTGTGACACGATAGACGATCTATCGATTAAACATGAGGTGCTTGATTTATGGTGTGTGTTTTGTTTTGGTGAGTGCTTTTTTGTTGGTGTTTTTTTAGTGCAGTTTTGTATTATGCGTAATGTTGAATGTGTGGATAGTGTTTTAGCTATGATTTTATTTTGACATAAGTCCCGACCACTTCAACCAGGGATTTGAAGGCAGCTGACATGGAAGAAAGAACCCTGAGTGATAATTTTATATGTATGAACTGATTCTATAGGTAGAGAAGTTATACTTTAGATACACATCTAACTACCGAAGTCGGCAAAACTGACTAAACGTTAGTTTACATTGATGTAAACGACCTAATTCTTTCCTTCTTCTTCACTCCCGCTTCTCCTCCGAGGAGTCTGGGGCTGACACCAGGCGCTTCCATCGTTCTCTGTCGGTGGCCAGCAAGTTGAGCTTTGACCACGACTTCCCTTTCTCTTGGGCCACACTCCGCTTCCAGCTACCGTACCACCATGGACCACCGACACAATATTAGCAATTAATAATCCATAAGCAGCGTCGCTTCTCAAACATCGGTCAGATCCATACAAGGTACCACGTCGGTCATGAAAAACAAGCGACGCTGCTTAAGAATTGTTAATTGCTAATGTTCGATGGTGGTAACTCCACAGGTATGAACTGGTCATCCGGGTCACCTTGAACCGCCCCGGAGTTGCCATTTTAAGACCACTTTCGGGTTATGGTTATCAGGTCTTCTTAATGTGTGGCATAGCCATCGTCATTTCCGCTCTTGGATGTCTATGTCTATAGGCTTTGGGTTTGTAACCTTCCATAGCCATATAAACTAATGAGTATAAATAAATAATGTTGTACTGTACCCGCATCGTTCCGGGCTGAGGTTTTTTTTTTCAACTATAAATAATATATGCTATCAGTTTATTATACTTGAGCAAATCATTAATTATTGTTATTTTATTTATTGAAAATTTCAGTACTATAAGTATATAACAATAGGATTCCCACAAAAGTTTTATATTATACCCATTCATTGATTTGAATAAGAAACACATACCTACTTATTTTAAACCCTTCACATGAACGTGAAGCTAAATTTTCAGGAAGGTCCATTAAAACCACAAGCTCCAGTTTCATCATAGTCGGTTAGACAGGACATCATAACCAGGGATTAGTTGTTGACTTTTGACACATCTGTCAAAATAATTAAAGGGCTAATAATTGCTCTGATATCTTGCAATCTTATCACAGTTCAGTCTTCACTAAAGTTTTTTCTTTATTGCTGAAAAATATTCCTAGAACTTTAAAAAATTGTGTAAGTAGCGACACTAAGCAAAGACACTTTCAAATGTTTGTATCTATACTTAAGTTAAAAAAAAACTACATTCAATTAAGTGCATACTGTGTGTTTTGCAGTACATTCTTACAGATTTACAAACTTAAAACCTTTTTGTATAATATATCTACAAAAATAAAAATAAGTACCTACATGTTAAAATCTTTATAATTGTATAAAAAACTTTACACATAATTACGATCATTATCACAACCCATCACGTTATAACTTCTGAGAGTCTCCTTTCTATGAAGGAAGGGTTTAAGGCTGTAGTCCACCACGCGGGCCCAGTCCGGGTTGGTAGACCTCAAACTCCAACATAAGCAAGCTTATGTGCTAAGAGATGTAATCATTTATTTCGATATCAAGGAAAAAAGTGTAAGTATTATTTCCAGTGAAATCTCTGTGACGTAACAGCTCACCGAGTTGACCGATACCAGAACGAGTTATACTAATGTATTGAAACGAGAATATCCTGTGTTGAGATGATGACAATGCATAGACAATCATATTGTTCATGCCATCATCATCATCATCACAACAGTCGTCCACTACAGGACCTATGTCCGAGGAAATTCTGAACTATATAGTTCAAAAGTTCAAAGGTGTTATTTGTCAAGAGGTTTCTTTTGCATCGACACTCAATTGTTTGTTTATTGTTAATCAAAGTTCAACATGATACTTAGTCAAAAAACCCTAATAGTATTCTAGATCATCCTGAGATCGCCGAATATCCTCAACGAATCCTTGCTGTGAGGCCAGAACCTTCATCTATACATCTGTAGCCCCCTCACGTATCCACCGGCTACCATTGTCCAAGTTTGGCCTCTGACCGAGTGTCCTTATGGTACTGATGTGCAATTGTTTTGTGTTCTTCTGACGTCATAGGTTCTTGATCGTGTAGGTATTGTTTTGTTTTTGGGCGGGAACATTCTGGAGATAGTATCGTGTCGTGTCGGTTATACACTGACGGGCACTGAAAATGTTGAAAAGCACCACTACTCCTAAACGGATAAGGATTGGCTTAATGATACCGATGCAATATTTAAGTACATTTAACAGCGCATAGAATACTGCCAACTAAAGACACAAAATAATGTTTTATGAAATTTTGGAATTAAATGTTTAAAAAAATGACGGTATTTTGTAAGTAGTTACAACTTTTTCTCTCTATGACGAAAGTTGCGGTACATAGGTACTTAGATCATGCATTGGGAACGTCACTGAAAAAAATTAACCGTAATGTTCGTATTTATGATTCAATATGTATGCTTTATGATTTATAGTCTCATTTGAATACGAAATTGATTCATGTTGCATTGAAATATAAAGTTTTAAGTTTATCTCTTCAAAATGTTTACAACATCCATATTAGGCCAACAATTTACATTTAATTGACACTTTTGTGAGTAGTTCGCTTTCTGTAGTAAATCACAGCAATTTAAAAATAAAGTTCATTGCATCTTCCTTTCTTGTTTTGAATTACAATTTGAAATACCTGTTGCTTAATCAAATACTTATTATATCCTAGTATGTCATCGCTATTTCCAAATACCGTATAGGTACCTACCAACTGGTAAAAAACAACCACGCCCAGTAAAACAGTTCAATCAGAGTTGCAAGGTCAAATATAGATGAGTTGAAGAATATTCAATCGATTAAGCAAGCACTCTTCTACTAATTTGGTACCATCATCGACACATTAGCAAACATTTACAATACATAAGCAGCGTCGGTAGCCTTTCAAACTTGTATGGATCTGCGAACGCTGTTTATACCCTGATTGAAAAATGAAAAAAATAAAAATGAAAATACACCTACCGAGTAAAGTGGCCAGGACAGTATCCTCGGCCGAGCACTCGGCCAATAATCGCTGCTAGCCGTTCTTTGGCCGAGGATTTGCCGAGGATACTGTCTCGCCAGTCTATTCGTAGGTGTAACAAGGGTGTGAATTTAACGATTGTTAATTTCTAATGTTCGGGGGTGGACAAATTAAATAAAACCTTACAACATTTCCTTATATTTATACCTACATGCTTATTTCATTTTATTTTATTACCAAAAGAACAAACACGACTTTGTTCTTGTTTAATTATGTCAGTTAGTTAACTTTTAATTTAATACGTATTAGTTACTGGCACGTTTAGCTTGCATGGAATCTATTTGTAAATTGTAGAACTTTAAGTTCCCATTCATGACTGCTGATGACTGTAATATTATTATGAGAAAATGATAATGAAAGAAAGAAACCATGCTTAAACCTTAACCTCATTCATTCCAGCTAGCCCAGCAATGCCGGCCGCTCCCAGCGTCGGACGAGGCGTCAGTAGTGAGCGACTACACGGGCGCCAACTGCTCACGACCACTCGGCGTGTACCAGCAGATCGCCAGTAATATCGCACAGAGGATCACTAACCCACTCTTCAGGTGAGTGAAAGCCTGGAGTTAACACCACCAAACATTAGCAATTAATAATCCTTTGTACATGTTTCAGTAACGTTTTGTAGTGTAAGCTTTTTGGTAACTTCCAGTAGCGAACGAAAATTTTATTTGGTTACTATGTGTAGAAATTCATTCAATAGTTTGGCCTCAAGATATTACGGCGTTCGTAATTTACCATCGATCCCATAGTCATCCACGCAATCTAAACACCCTAAGGACTTTTTGCACAAACAGGATATTACCTACATACCTGCCGTTAAGATCAGGGACCCCTATCGTGAAGTAAAAATGAAATAACATTTACGAAGTAATAATTGACAAATTCTACATTTTGAATGCGAAGATCGTTGTCAAAACAAGTTCGCAATTGGGAGCCAGTACTTAAACTAAATACAATATTCGTACCTGCGTACTTTTAATAGTAATTTGGCCGATCAACTCGTTTACAACAACAACTGACGTGAAAGTTGAAACAAGCACAAGATGGTTTTACTTGTTTTGTACCATACCATGCCTACCATGTATGAATTCGGCAATGAGCGGACGTGCAGATTAAATAAATCCTAATCCTAACTAATATTATAAATGCGAAAGTAACTGTGTCTGTCTGTCTGTCTGTCTGTCTGTCTGTTACTCTTTCACGCCAAAACTACTGAACGGATTTGAATGAAATTTGGTATACATATGGTCTAGACCCTGGGAAAGAACATAGGCTACTTTTTATCCCGGAATTCCCACGGGAAAACTTTTTAAGGCGAAGCGAAGCGCGCGGGGACAGCTAGTTGTTTATAAGTAAGTAGGTACGGTGTACTTACTTTCTTTTACCTAAAACTATCAACTATGTTAAATGTGGTACCCTAATTTGCCTATACAGGGTGTAGTAAAAAGTTACGGGACCAATAAAGTTTCTATGGAAAAGGATTTTTTATTTTCGTGAATTTCCAAAACTTGTAGAACAAAAGTTGTTCAGAATAGCCCCCTGACTCACCCCCTTTCGGCTTAGTATACCCTTTTTGGAACACCCTGTATAATGACGTCGATTCTAAAAGCACAAATTCTAGTGCCGCCTAAACCTTCTGCCTAAAGTTCTTTGTTTAAACTACTTACTTTTACTACTTTAACTCTACATAATTATGTTACTATCTCAGGTTACTATGTTACAATACTTTTGCAACTTCTCCATAAAGCCAACCCATTTTTGGTTGCAGCAAAATTAAAAAAATATTTTCAGACATAATTTTAATAACAATTTTCCGTTCCACCCATAAATCGTATGGAATGGACTTTTTCTCGCGATGTTTTTATCGCGAGTAACTAATGTTTCAGACGTGAGAGAAACAATGCCTTCAAATGTGCTCACACAATCCATTAATATCCAGTCCGTGTTTTAGTTTATTTATAAACCAACCAGTACCTAATACAAGCAAAGGCATAGAAAAAAAAACTACACGGGACGTATGGATAGTATAGTGGTTAGTGACTGACTGCTATGTCAAAGGTCTCGGGTTGGATCCCCGGCCGCGGAAGATGTTTGTTTGAAGACAGATATTTGTACACGGGCGTTGTTGTGTTTGTCAATTAGAAAAAAATATCTTAATAAGCAAACTCTGAAATATACTTAAAGAAAATAATTTGATTCCAACGTTATTATAAATTTTCTTTAGAACAAAAGTTTCCAAACAACTCCTTATGTTTCAGATTTAATTTTGTGTAAAATGTTGCGTTTATGTGCCTTTAATGAATCCGTGAGGAGTTCTCAAACGGAAAGTTTGTACGACTTTCAAAGCAAATGTTTCAAACATATTGAAACATTCAATTTGCTTAATTATAAATATAATATAACTTATCAATTTTGTTACCTGTGAGCTTCGTTTGAAGTTAGCATGACGAACCAGGTTACCTTACAGTTTTGTAAAAACACTTTTATTTTCAATATTTTTTTTTTATTTGTTATCGCTATTTAGCCTTCCATGAAGCCTAACTGTGCTGCCACAAAAAACTTTAAACACCGTTTAACAAGTGTTTAAATCAAAATTTGACAGATTTAGTAGGCGTTTGACAGCGCTAAACACCTGTTAAATACTGTCTAAGTTTTTGTGGTAAGGCCCTAAATGTTTACCCATCCCTGAGTTTTTTCTTCATAATTATTTACTGATCTCATAACTTTTCTATAGTAATTCAACTTTTTTCACCTTCCAAGAACTAAAATATTAAATACACCTTCTTCCACAGGATCCTCGGCATCGGCGGTAACAAAACAAACGACAATCAACCAGACCACGCCAAGGGCAAGATAGAGATCCTGGATGACACCCTTGATGACCACACCAAGGCTCCAGTAATGCCAGTGGACAACGACATATCAGACCGAGACGTCGAAGAACTATCCTCCGAAGCTTTAAAAAAGATTGAGAAGAAACCAGAGAAAATCACGCTGTATTCCAGCTATTTACCCTCCAAATTGCAAGTAAACGATACAGCGAACAGTACTATAAACGAAGTGGACAGTGACGATGATGATTTCGATTTAGACGATTTTGATCTGGATGAGGAACCGAAGCAGTCATCTCCTGAGGGTGGACTGATCTGGTTTTTGGAGGTCATTGGCAGTTTGATACAACTGTTGTGGGGCGGCTTTACGGCGTGGATCAAGCCGCCTAAGCCAGACGATGCGTAAATAGGGTAGTATGTAAATATATAGTAGTATCTGTTGATTTATTTACGGTGTTAGCATGTGCATAACACGTTTCGTTAATATTTATATGGATTTATTTTATTCGCCGTCACGTTCTAAACTAATTTGGTCTACGTGAGCCACAGAGAGGTGAATAAAATATCTGCATGTTATTCTTCTCACAGTATTATTTAGTTAGAGACTGAAGGTAAGTCCACCTTTCAACATTGTACGTAACGGACGGTATTTGGTCCGATAAGTACGATACGGACGATAGGTGGACGCTTACTTATCGATCGTACCGATTAGGCTCTTTAAATAGAACGTAGCCGACAATATGTTTTTAGGAGAAGTTAGTTAGACAACTAAACCTTTCAGTTCAGTCATTTGTAACAAAAAGTAAGATCTTTGGCTGCATGTCTAGGCCAAGACCAGTAGATATGAAGGAAAGCCATACGATAAATAAATTAAAATGAAATAACCTGAAAAATTTCAGTCATTCTACAGGATATTTTGATCTCCTATACAAAAATCATATTAATAGATCTTTTTCAGACATTGCATACAAAAAAGTATGCAGGTACATAAAATGATTAAGTATAAGATAACAAAAATACTTATATAAAATATTTAAATTAGTTATTAACATACATATATATTTTGGCTGAAATACTTTTTAAAATCTATTTTCTGAACAAAATATTTTAGTCATCTGATTTTTATTTTATTTAACTCGAATTTGATCTAATTGAATGTCTACTTGTCTAGTAAAAAATAAAGATTTTTATCTAAGTTTATTTATTTTGAGGGCCAAATGAATTAGGTATATCATGAGCAAAATTTTTATAAGAAGTTTTGATTATCGAACACAAAAATATGCTGATTCATGGATGAACTCGTTTCTTCAAAATAATCGTATGGAAACGGTATTTAATGGTACCTTACGGTACCTACAATACATTACGATATAATATATATTTATGGTAACGGTACTGTACCAAATTATATTCCAATTTATGTACTCATCAAATAGTCGTATTAAAAATTAAAAATAATGTGATAAAATATTTTATAATTTATTTTTGAAGGCCAGTAAAGTTTCAATTTACATACTCACTCTAATACCTAGGTACGTAATTATACATATACAATGTACATTTCGTCAATATACATTTTAATAAATAATGTTTTTTTTTAACTGTATGCCATTTGAAATGTCAAAAGTTTTAATTTTATTGTTCTAATCATTAATAAATAATCTGAAAAACCTTTTAAAACCAATTTGTTTATGAACAAACTGCAAATTTTTTCCAATATAAGTACACAATAAAACACAGGTCATAAATATAGGTTTGTAATATATTTCCGGTATCGTGCTACCAAATCTAGACTTCTAAAATAGACGCATTTTTCCTGAAATAAAAATGACATATTATGTATCTAGCCTATCTGAAACCTAGTTAAACATTGTGAGATATGGCGTTTCGACTTTCTCCGTGTTCGGCATCATAAGGGTCACAGTGACAGTTAAATAAAGTCAATTTTTCTCTCCACCTTTAATTTGCAAGGTGCGGGTGCCTATATAAATAGAGTGAGTCGCCCGCGCGCCTCAGTTGTAATATCACCATGCAGAAATGACTAGGTTTCAGATAGGCTAGATACATAATATGTCATTTTTATTTCAGGAAAAATGCGTCTATTATGTAGTCTGAGCCTATCTGAAACCTAGTTAAACATTGTGAGATGTGTTTATTATCGCATGGTGGAGAGAAAACCAACTGTGACCCATAAGCTACTGATGAGTATATCAGTAGAGAAATATTTGAATCTATAAATTTATAATGCAAAGATTTCTAGGTAATAGATATACTAAAAAGAAAGGTATAAGTATACATAAGACTTAAGTACTTCCTTATTATTCCTGACTTTTCAGAAAGTTATGGAAGGTATGTACCTATACATATAGGTAGGTATTTATACATATGGATACACACAGTGCCTCTTAGAAAGCAATACTTATAAGTAATTATTGATCAAAATATTGTTATTGTCAAGGCAATATTTTTAACATACACTAGCCGAATGGATGGAACCAGTGAAATACTTTGCAACAATATTTAAAAGCTGTAAAGTGTAGAATATCGATCCAGGCCGCTGGGGCTCAGGTCAGCACATGCTGACTAGGGTATGTAATTCTGGACTGACCTCAGAAATGCAGCAGCCGACCCTGGAGCCTCGAGGACCTGCTCAGTCAGCCCCGTACGACGACACGGCCTGCAACACCTGGCGTGGCATCTAGTCCTTGGAACGAGGAGTGGTGCTTGAAGGGAAGATAATTTTACTAAATATCTCAGCCTCATCAGCTACTGGAAAAGATTAGATGAAGGCTGTGACACTGGCGGATAACTAAGTATTCAGTTTTTCAAAACATGATGCAGGTAACTATATTCATATTCTAGATTGACAAGTAACACACAGTCTAATTTTGTATTCTAACTAACTCGGCGGTTAACGAGTTCCTGTGCAGTCCTACTAGGAAGGAAAGTTATTTCATAAGCCTTTGCACCGATTTTGTGGGCTACTATCATTCTGTATCATCATGTGTGAATATTATGAGCTCTGGCAGCATTCCTTGGTAGATGACATCAATTAATAAAGATTGATTAACACAACAATAACAATTATAATAGTTGATAAATGAAACCCGGCTAACATGTCTTAACTGGGTAAGTAAATGATCAGTCATGCCACCAGGATAAGTAAAATGTTCAGTACTTCATATGAAAAACATTAACAAGGTCACCTTTAGGTATTTTCGTCAACACTAAGGGCAGGTCTCGGCCAAAACCTTAAGGCTTCGCCTTGTTGCAACTTCAAAGGTACGTAGGTATGTACCTACTTACATTGTTGTAGGTTCGATTTTGAAACCATTAAGTCAACCTAATCTCTAATTTTTTATTGGAAAGAATTCTGACATTTTATAAGTGATGCTACTAAAAAAGTTCTTTACCGAAAAAAGGAAAAATTGCAATCCATTTCTAGGCAATAATTTTTTCTTAATATTTTTATACAAAAAGATAAATCTAAATATTTACTTGCTCAAGTAAACTAATACAAAAATAACAAATATTTCAATATACTAGCTATTCCCGCGAGCTTCGCTTTCGCCTTAATAAGTTTTCCCGTGGGAATTCCGCGATAAAAAGTAACATATGTGTTAATCCAGGGTGTCAGCTAACTCCATTCCAAATTTCATTAACATCGGTTCAGCCGTTTTGACGTGAAGAAGTAACAAACATACACACATACATTCATACATACATACACACATACACTTACAAACTTTCGCATTTATAATATGAAGTAGGATCACGACTCACGACCAATGTATCGAATTAATTTTAATTGCTTTATTTTATTCTTTAGCATGGCATCACTTCCTACTAAACTCAGGGATAATAAACCTTTTTAATCAATTTCAAAAAAAGATTGTCTATTCGGTAAGTACGTAATGTTCGGTATGTATGTAATATTATTGGAACTGCACCATATTCACATATGACAATATATTAGGGCTAATAAACAAATATTCAAAATTTTATAAATGTTTATGTACCTATGTATGTTTATATGCTTGTTGGTATGTATGATTGTCCACGCATATCTCAGAAACGATTGATCCGATTGTCACTATTCTTTTTGAGGGTTCCGTACCTCAAAAGGAAAAAAAGGAACCCTTATAGGATCACACTTTGTTGTCACCACCCTTTTTCTCGGAAACGGGTAAAGATATCAAGCTGATATTTCGTATAGATGTACATAATTATGATGAAATTAAAAGGAAAACTACCTCAGGTAATTAAGTACACTTGTACGGAACACTCAGTGCACGAGTCCAACTGGCTCAGTCGGGTAAGCGCCCGCGCTTCTCAAGCAAGAGATGCGGGTTCGAATCTCGGCGCTGACATGTAGGTAACAATGAGTTCTTTGAATTTAAGTACAATGTATACCATCGCTCTTACGGAGAAGGAAAACATCTAGATATGTGAACCCACCAACACCGCGGTGGACCAGCGTGGTGGGAAATGGTCTAAGCTTAGGAAGGCAGTATGGAGATGCTGGAGGCGCTTCCCCATGGCAAAGGGAGGATCCTCCGACCGTAGGAACCAAGTGTAGGTTTCATCAAAATCGGTTAGTGAGTTTTCAAGATATGGACGTGGAAGTGCTATGATGTGATACTTTATGGTGATAGCTATCACCAACGAGGTTTATGAGATATATTTTTTCTGAGGTCAATGACTGTCACGATGCATCTGTCACATTGACTGATTTTCATTCGACTTCTTTGAATGCTCGAATGCGCTCATATGTTCTCAGTTTCAGTGTAATTTGCTTCTATTTCTTGTCTACATCTTGTTATATTTGTTAAGTTTATGTTAGGTTTTTCCTTGTTGACTTTTCACGTTGTGATCGTTTGTTGATTTTTATAAACGTTATGGAGCCACAACCTGGCCCTTCCCGGGAAACAGCCCCAACTGACAGAGCACAAGAGTCAGACTCGTATTGAAAAAATGCCCAGCCCAAAAAGGTTTGTGATCTCTGATTTGTCTAAAATTGATAACTGTCAGAATTCCATAAGATTACTAATCACAGTATAGATAAAACAAAATAAAATAGCTCGATTAAATAAAGATGGTACGTAAAGATGTTAGTTGTACCTGATCATACCTGATGCAACGACAGCCAACATAGACTCTAATCTGTGGAAGCAACAATCATGGTGGCGGGAACATGGATAGTTGGACGAGCCACCTCGAGCCTGACTTATCAATCAGAACTGACAGTTCGCCAACAGCAGATAGCTTGCGGCTATCTATAGGTAAACTTAGGTAGTTAGCTATACCCAAGAAAAAGTCCTTGGACATCGATATGACAGTGGAACGGTGAATAACTGTGACACTCTTTAAAACAAAAAGGCTTGTTGTTGTTGTCCAGCTAAGGAAGGTTACCTACTTCAGCGACCTGGTATTGCATTCTGAAAGAACTGCGAAGAGTTAAGAAAATATTATGACTAATAATTATTACTTATTTAGAAAGTTTTCCGCAAACTCTAATAAATCAAGCAGCTACCACGTCACCGCTGCCCGGTTATAACTCTGAAACTCTGTACTAGCTTAGTAGATATATATACCAGTTCTAGCCTTCAGCTAGAGGCCAAAGAGCTCCTAAATGAGATGCGAGTACGAGCATGACACAAGTAATTTTTTACTTGGTAAGTAACTAGTTACGTAACTAACTGAAAGATCCATAAAACAGATTACACAAAATGGAATTGTGAAAACGGCACGTCTGCATCTTAACCAGTCAGTCTAAGTAGTTTCAGCAGATACAGTGTTGAAAAATAGTTATGAAACGTTTGCGCCAGAATCGAATTAAAAATACATTTTCATTAGAGAAGGCATGAATAGGTACTTTCACCCTTTGAATTATTGTGCTCCAAATGATGACCTTCGAAATTCATAGAAATTTAATGACGACTGCCATTGTTTATTATCTAGCCCAGTAAATTGAGTTGGGCTACGGCTACACGTGATGTGATACACAGTACACAGTAGGTATATGCATGTTCCCAGAATAGTGGAAGTTATAATTTTACCAAAAGGTAGTCGTCTCGTGCAAGCACCGTTACTCGATTTATTCGATACACAACTAGTAGACAGCTGCTGCGTAGGAGGTTCACGCATTTTTCAACAAAGAGCTCGGACACACACTCACAATCCACTGGGACATAAGGAAGACAGCTTATATGGTGTCACTCAGAAACCGCGATGACACTCTGATCATGATCACCCGACAGTAGGATCATAATAAATTCGGTAACTTGTGAAGCGGTATGGTATAGCAACAGCGACTTTCACGAAATCAGGAATTAGCTCAGTGCTTTCAGGTTGAACACTCGCCGGTGGGATTCACTTTGCTCACAGCCGAGAAAAGAAAAGACTCAAAGCTGGAATCTGCCGATGTGTCATGACACTTAAGATAGTGTCTGGGGGGTCACTTTATATGACGAAAAACGAACTTTCAGTGCACTGCGGCGCGAGCCGCTCTATCTGTTTGTATGTATTAAACGTGCCGATTGCACGACAGCTCTCGTTCGTTCGTTTCTCATCAGTATAGAGTAACGCTCCTGTACTTACCGTGCGTCACCATTCCCATGAGCAGTCCAATGATCTTTAGGCAGTTTAGAACAAAAGCTGCATTAGACAGTTTCTTCAGCAGAGACATCGAAATAAAAAATTGATTGCACAACTATCCCCAGGAGCAGTCTACAGGTCACTTTGGGCAGTTCAGAAGAAAGCTGCTTTAATAGAATACCCTACCTCAGCGGAGGCATCAAATTGAAGTGTTATAACACTTTTAGAAGCGGTGCACGTTACCCGATTTGTCGTCATCCATGCCGATGCGGCTACGGCGACTGCAGGTGGTTACTCAGGCTTCGTTGGTGTGCCCTTGTATGGCTAACATGACCAACCTTGGCAGTAAACGTTCGTCTGCATATGCCAAAATCACTGATGAATAGCGCACGTTACTCGATACCTTCTAAATAAGTCACTCATAATGATGGCTGATGATGATGATGACCGTGCTAGCAATAGTGCAGGCGGTTCCGCTGAGCATAAAATCTCTTCCCAGACAGGGGGCGTTTGGATCCGGCAACCAGAACAGGAGTGCCAGGTGTGCGCAGCGATGCAGGTGGGACAACACAGCCGCCAGGGCAGGAGTACATGGCTGGGTCTATGCAGCGATGCAGGTAGCACAAACCGGTGGCCAGGGCCAGGACCGGGTGTACGCTGCGATGCAGGTGGCACAAAACGGTGGCCAGGGCCAGGACCGGGTGTACAGCCGCCAGGGCAGGAGTGCATGGCTGGGTCTATTCAGCGATGCAGGTACCACAAACCGGTGGCCAGGGCCAGGACCGGGTGTACGCTGCGATGCAGGTGGCACGAGACGCCCTGTGCTCTTGCGCTGGCCGCCAGCGCAGGAGCACAGGGCCGGGTGTATGCTGCGATGCAGGTGGCACGAACCGGTGGCCAGGGCAGGAGCGCAGGGCCGGGTGTACGCTGCGATGCAGGTGCCACGAGACGGCGGCCAGCGCAGGAGCACAGGGCCGGGTGCAGGTTACACGAAACTTCAATTTCACCGAATCGGCCTGCCTACCCTCAGCGGGTAGGTACCGGCGGATCACATTACTCGCCGCACATGCCACAATGTCCCAACATACTAAAACTCGGAGCCACGTGCTTCCTGTAAAAAATCCTATGACGGTCCTGGAAAGCTCCTGTTTGTAAAGCCTTACATAAGCTATAATCAAGTGCATTATTGTAATAGCAAAGTTTTTATCAACTGTTTTCTAAAAATATTAGAAAATGAGCGTAGAAAAATATATTTTTATTATTTTTTCCTGTATAAAATTAACATATGCTTTACTTAAAGCGGTCATTAATGTAAGTATCTAGCTCAAGCGCCACTAGTAGGACCGGAATATGTGATCAATCATCACCACGACTATTGAATCGGACCCTACTGCGTGGGATAAAAACCCCAAGCGCCGGAGCATTATGACCTGTGGCTGAGCTTTTAAAAGCAGTAAATAATAGCATTTTACTCACGGCTTATCAACTCAAACCTTCGTTGCGAAATCCTCAGCAATGGCTGCGTGCGCAGCAGCCGGCAGGCCCCGCGCCGCCTGGTCCGCATCACGCTACAGCTCCCGGCAGCGAGGACTCCGCAAATTCAATATTATATTTTTCCCCGTCGGAGCGAAGCCGACGAGAACCGTGGCTACATTGAGCCATTTTGCCGAAGTGTTCACTTCAAAAATCAAAAACCAACTGAGGCGCGCGGGCGACTCACTCTATTTATATAGGCACCCGCACCTTGCAAATTAAAGGTGGAGAGAAAAATGGACTTTATTTAACTGTCACTGTGACCCTTATGATGCCGAACACGGAGAAAGTCGAAACGCCATATCTCACAATGTTTAACTAGGTTTCAGATAGGCTCAGACTACATAATAGGTTTATTATTCTGTTGTTCCACTAACGATAGAATATTGATCTGTTTCAGTCTAGCCTGTTGTCTATAATATCTAATGACATTCTTTAAAATACGATATCTAGAGAAATAAATGTATTTGTTCTTCATTATTCACTATTATCATCTTTATTGAATGTAGTCAGAGACTGTGTAGAGATTTGTCTCTAGTAGGTACACTCACGAGCAATGAAAAAGTTCCAGTGACTATAGCACCCAAATTACTCCTAAACTGAAAAGACTAGCTTAATGACTCCGTTTGCAATAATGAACTACTTACATTATAGCGCATCAGAATATTATTATTACCAACATAAAATGAAAATATTTTGATCAAATTCTAAATTAACCGACGACCGAATGGCGTAGTGGTTAGTGACCCTGACTACTGAGCCGATGGTCCCGGGTTCGATTCCCGGCTGGGGCAGATATTTGTTTAAACACAGATATTTGTTCTCGGGTCTTGGATGTGCCCGTAAAATGGCAATAGGCCCGCCCCCTATTACCTACATTGGGACTAACATAACACTCTGGCGAAAAGTGGGTGCAGCAATGCACCTCTGCCTACCCCGCAAGGGAGTACATTAGTACAAGGCGTGAGTGCGTGTTTTTTTTTTTTTTTTTTTAAATTAAATATTTAAAAAATTGAGGTCATTTGTTGTCAACATTTTGTAAGTAAAACTTTTTCATAGAGTGTATACTTTGAATACTATGAAACCGAACTGACGGTATTTAAATTAATATAAAAAAAAAAATTATAATCACTACACCGCTGGCTACAAAACAAGCCACAGAGTTTCAGCAAAAACCTTTTGAGTACCAGGAATTTATGATACAAAGGAGTTCTTGACAAATACGCCAAATATGACACACATCCACCGCAGCCAGATGGGGCCCAGTGACGTCACAATACTCACAATCTCAGCATAATGCCTTGTTATGATCAGAAGGGCTCGACATTATAAATTATGAAAAGATTAGCACCAAGCCCAGGGGGGCTACTGCGACTAGATTGTTTGACCATTCATGAAAATGGGTGATAGTCAGTGGCGGCTGGTGCCTCAGATACCCGGTGGTGCACTTTATGGGTTTTGTAATTTTTTGGAGAAAAATAGAATATAAATATTACAATTAGAAGTAAAAAAATTACAAGTATATTTTACCTTATTTATTGACGCGAAATAGCTTCTCCGCCGAAACGAAAACAACACACAGAAAGCAAAATAAAGCATTTAGTCTCTCACATCCACATAACCATTTCTTTTTATTGTAGGTACATTTCACTTTTGAAAATTCAGGTAGGTACTTATACTCGTAAGTTTTATTTCTTGTTTGGCACTCCTATTTTAAGATGAGAAAAGGCCGAGGCGGCCCAGCAGATTTAATGTCCAGTCTATTTTGAAATGTCCTATTGCTTTTTATGAAGTCAATATTGTATTTTGCACTCATTTTCACTCACACAAACACATACACACTCACGAAATCTTTACTACTTTCATAGTTAATATAATTAGAGTAACAAATTAATTACGTATTCGCGCGCGAAAGGTGAAACTGTGAGAATGAAATGACAAGTGCATCGTTCGTAGGTCACGCCACCGGTCAAGGACACCGCCCGCGCCTCCCGTCCCGTGGCGTCATTCGTATTATTTCGGCAATTTCCGGTCGCGTGCGGCGCACGAATTTATCCTAGAACTGCATACAGTTTGTACTGAGCATCTTCCGTCTCACGCGCCGGGCGATTTCCATCCTGTTTCATACTACATATAGGAGCTCGCCCCGTGCGACAATCCGAGCGCACGAGGCCGTTTTTGTTCAAGCAAAAATAAGATCTAATTCTTTCGCAGTAGAAATCAAAATAGGCCAGCTCGATTTAACGATAATCAGGTTTATGTAATTTCTGTTTAGGGTAGGTATTACGGTTGTTATATTGGTATTTTTTGTGAAGTTCTTTTTTAGACGTACCTAGTATGGTATAGGAAGAAGGAAGGTACATATTTAGAAGGTTTTTAAATGGTAGTGCGTTGCACGGGCGCACTTGAGGTGCAGCCGCCACTGGTGATAGTTATACTTTTCTGTGTGTGTTTGTCGAAATAGCTATTAAAAAACTGACAGATTGAAAATTTTCAATTTTTTAAATAGGTATATATTAGCAATATTAGCATAAGTGCCAATTTCACCATTCTCGGTTATCTAACCGACAGGGACTGATTTATAAATTAAACGTCATCTCCATATAAAATTCATGACAGATGTGTCAAAAGTTAACCACTACTCCCTGGTTATGCTCTAACCGAGAATGGTGAAATTAGCACTAAAAGTCTTTGATAAACCAGTGAAGTGAGTGAGTCAGACTAGCACATGATGTTAAGCATTAAGTCGCAGTACACCCACTGCTTCTTTCCTAATCTAAAAGCTTTTAAAGGTTTCTGCTTAATTCATTTATCGTTTCATTTTTAATGAAGCTGTTTTCAGGAGATGACTCTTATGGTAAGGATTATACTTACAGTTGGGCACAGATGAATAAATAAGATTTAGGTTTTTTTATATGGTGGGGCTCACTGAGCAAATAAACTACGTGAGTCTTATCAAGGTAAACAACAATGACAAAGGAGACAAAAATAATGTGTATAAATATTTTAGTTTATTTATAAATAATAGGTAAGTTCTTACTATATTTTTATATCTATTTTATATATCACGTATATTGCTATTTATAATCATGAAATATACCTTTTTTATTTTTCTTTAAACATAATGCTTATAGAATAAGAATATTCCTAGAACACTAACTTAGATATCATAATATTAATAGACATACATTTTAACTAAGGCTAGATATTTCAATAAAATATAAATGCAAAGAGATCTTTCACCCTACAAAAACGGCGAAATCTAACATGGCAACTTTCAAACTAGTTTCCTCTCCCCTCCGCACTGCAACACTGGCGCTAGCGTCGCTACACCTTGTAGACCAATGGCTCCAGATTCCGTATTTCCGAGGTGAGTTTTGATTCGTTCATAGCGAGCTCTGTGATCATCTCCCGAGCTCTGTTATTGGCGTATTCGTGGGTGCAGTCCTGTCGGTCGAGCATCTTCTTCAGGGCGAAGGCCAGTTGTGATGCTGCTCCACCGTTGGAGGAAGTCGCTAGTTCCCGGATCACTGTGTCTGAGAAGCCCTGGAAAAGGAGGATTTTAAAGTTTTTATTGGATGCTTGGTATACAGGGTTATTGGTAAGTAGACCTGATCCTTTCAGGAGGTGATAGAGGAAGGCATTTTCAGTCGATTGAACCCTATAATGTATTATCCGAAACTTAAACATTTCTAAGATATTTAATAGGTGTTTCAAAATTTTATGTTTAAAACCTAAAATTAAAAAAAAACTAGCCATATTATTTCAATATTTTTTTGGTTGTTTTGCATTAGAGATATCTTAATAAACATTAATGTATATCTGTCTGTGGAAGCGTAGCTCCCAAAAGGCTGTGTTCTTACACTTCTTACACATGTTTCATGAAAAACAGTTCAGCAGGGCGATCACGAACAATATAGAATCGAATGCGAGTGCGACTATTGTCAACTTGACAGCACTTTCGAACACTTTTTACCTATAGAATTGACAGTTGTCGCACTCGCATTCGATTCTATACGTTAGCTCTGTTTTTCGTGATCGCTCTGCAGATGTTCAAGGTTATGCGATTGATGGTTTTGATGTTGAATGTTGGGGGTTTTGAACGGTTAAGTTAGGTTATTAATATGGAAAAACCCCTAAAATTTCGCGCACATACAATACATAAAATACAGTCTATTTTACATAAGCCAGGGTTAATTGAGTAGGAAAACTCGTAAACCCCGTTTATGACGTGTCTGTGGTATCGTTGATATATTGTGTGTAGAATGGAAACATCTTGCTTTGTGAGATAAAAGTTTTACAGTGGATCATATAATCTGGTTTATTGGTGGAGCCCTTTCGAAGGGAACACAATTCCCAGACAGTTTAATGTCCAGCCGGGAAAACGAAAACAAAGGGTTTGTGAATTAATAATGCTCAGTGGAAAGGATTTTGGTAATGGTACTTGCTTAAGTACAACTAGAATTTTAGTATTATTTTATGTAGGTAGGTTAGTTTTATGAGATGATGTCCTCTTCGTCGTATCCGAAAACAGCGACTCTTGCTACACTCTGTTATGTGCTCTTATGTGGCTGACAAGTCCGAACTTTGTCTTGAACACCCTGTCACACTGAGCACAGTAGAGCTGTCCCATTCTGTTGTTGTTTATGAGATAAGTAGGTAATACTATATTTTAATTTTGGGTAAGTAAAAAAGAGCGTTATAGTTATTCTAAGTTTTAATATTCTTTACTCAGTACAGTTTAACAAAAAGATACGAATCCACCCCAGTGCAAACAGTACATAGAAGTGTAACCATTTGGGGTGAACTTATCCTGGATATACTACACGTTGCACCGATAAATCTTCCTGGTGAGTCACTCTTTAATACAACGAACGAACGAACAAGAATTTTCACCTAATCTGAACACTTAATACAACGAGATAGGTCGAATGACGTAGTGGTTAGTGACCCTAACTGCTATACCGAAGGTCCCGGGTTTGATTCCCGGCTGGGGCAGATATTTGTTTAAAGACAGATATTTGTACACGGGTCTTGGGTGTTGATATTTTTATATTTAATTCATGTATCTATTATGCATTTGTGTAGATATATCAGCTGTCCGATACCCATAACACAGGCTCTGCCTAGCTTGAGGTCGGATGGCCGTGTGTGAGATGTCCTCACATATTATTATTATTACGAAGCATATAAATTCTCGTTCGTTCGTCGATTTGGAGAGTGAAGAGTGATCCCCCTGCACAGTTAAATAAGTGAAGTGAACTCACGTCTGTTTCAGCGCTACAGCGTGGGATAGATACAGCTGATAAACGGTCTGTAGCCGGCTTCATAATAAGTTTTCAGAACTTACGTAGGTGGGCCTTAGAAGGCTACTCTAGGTTACGAAAAAACAAACGAACTGGAGCTGATATGCAATGGGTACGTTTAATGCATCGAAATAAACTTACCCCCTTATTCATAAAAAGAACAAATTGTTCTCTGTCAGAGAGTGACAAAACAGTTTAATAGCTAAAGCGTCCAGTAACTTTTTTATGAATAAGGGGGTTATACTGTAGTATACCACAATTGGTTAACCAATGTTTAAATCTAAATGAAAATGGCCAAATCTCTATGGCGCCATGACCCGCCACAGCAGCCATTGATTAAACATATACTGATGTGTAACACTTTTAAAATTTAGATTTTTTAATAAGTATATTAAACACCTGTATCACTTAATGAAAATAGGTTTGGTTAGTGGCTGCAAAACGTGTCAGATTTGGCCATTCTCTTTTGACATTTGTCAGCGCTAAACAGGTTTTAAACACTGTCTAAGTTTTTGTACATAGTAACGCCCATAGAGTTTCGGTCAGCGCGTCATCGCTCCTAAACTTAGGTTTTCGTAATCTAGAGGTTACCTGGGTGGTTGGAAGTTAGCTAGATTTACGATGCTTTCGGTTTGCAGGTGTGATATTCAGGACATCTAAGCTATTTTATCTATTTAAAGACTATATACGGTTTACATAGATCTAACGGCCTTTACTAACCGTGAAGCAAGGTGCTGTGGTGCGTTGTATTCCATAAATTTTCTGGGTCAAGTCATTAAAAAATATGGAAATCATGATTTCAAATAATACCAATAATAAGATTAATAAGTCAGAGGAAAACCGCACCGCAATGGTGCCTTGCCCTTAGGTATATATTTTCTATTTGGAATTAAGGATTGAGCTTAATTTTCGACTTTGCTAACTCTTTCAAAACGGTAATAGTTTTCCGGAATAGGGCATAATAATAATAATAATGTCCTCCTAGCCGAATTTCGACTACGGCGGCCAATCTCAATTGAGATCAGCCATCTACGCAGGAGTAGATTATAGTGCCCAAGTGTGTGCGCAGTACACAGGAGCACTCTCTGTTCCATCACTCTCATAGCCCAATGGGACGGATTGACCGACACGACTGGAGAGAGCTAGGCGCAGGACCGACTACTTTACATGCCCATCCGACAGCATGGATCGTTTCACTGTTTCGGACATCAGGTGATCAGCCTTCTATGTCCTAACCAAACTCAGAACCACAATTTAGAAACACAAATTGATGGTCCCACCCGGGAATCGAACCCGGGACCTCTGGGTCATGAAGCGAAGCTTCTACCACTAGACCACAGAGGCAGGGCATCTACAACTAATGTAAATAATGTTTTTCGCTCGCTAACCGCCGTCGTGGTTGGACGTGTCGCTGTTCTTTTCAAATATTACACCTAATACTACAAGTAAAATTCAACCTTAACCCCTACGCACTACAGTTGTAAGTTCTTTGTGCACTCATCTCACCAAAATTTGTCATCGACCAGAGACATAGTATCGCGCAGACAGGCCAAGGTACAAAATGTTTCGTTCCCCGAATAAACACAGCAACTCGGAAGCAGATCTCAGCAAGCTCGCGGAGCAGCCTACTACGATTGCTCGAAAACGGAAACATGGGGACGAATTCAAGGATGCCTTCAGTCAATTTTCGGAAGATATTAAGAAAACTCTGAACGACTGGAAATATGATATGGAGATAAGATTTGGTCAGTTAAACGATAACGTCACGGATGTCCTACAAAAGGACCTTAACGCGCTTGCAGAATCTACAACGGCATTAAAAGAAGAACTCAATAGCGTACGTAAAGAATATTCAGAAATGAAATGTTCTATTCAGAAGTTAGGAACCCGTCATGAAGAGCTGAAATCAGAAATATCAACATTAAAAAACTCAGTACAATTCATCAGTGACCAACATGACGGATTCGTCCAAAAAACTGATAGTATCTCGCATGATTTTAAGAGGCTGAATACTTTGGAAGCCGAACTGCAAGAGTTACAGATCCAGAATAAAAAACTGTTAGCAGACATAAATGAGAATAACCAGAGGGACCGTATGCTTAATTTAGAGATAATTGGTATCCCGGAACACCCAGATCAAGACCTACCAAATATAATTATGGGTATGGTAAAGAAACTTGGTGTTGAGTTTAATACCGATGACATTGTACATGCTCATAGAGTGACGCCCAAAGTAGCTGTGCAAGGTCGTCCCAGAGTGATAATCGCGAAGCTGAAATCTCGTCTCTTGAAGGATGCAATAGTCTCCAACTCACGCAAAGCGAGACTTTGTGCAAAAGACATTGGTATCCAGGGGCAACCTAAGCCGATCTACATTAACGACCACTTAACACCGTATAACAAGTTACTATTAAAAAAATGTAAGGAAGCAGCCAGTAAAAAGCAGTACCAATTCGTCTGGGCAAAAAACGGAATTATACGAGTACGCAAGAACGAAACATCTCCCCCGATAACGATCAAGGTCGAAGAAGATCTAAAAAGATTAAACTAATTTCAGGACTATTATTGACCTTCTTTTTATATTTCATTGTCAATATCGATTGCATTTCACTTTCTTCTAACAAACTGGGCAAGAAAACTTTGTCAGGTATTTATTTTGTATTTTATGCATGCACTTCTACTTTTCTTCTTAAGTCTATAATGACAACCAAATTTGTGATTCGCACAACTTCGCTGCAAGATAAACTTGATAATCATATAGGTATAATATCATCAAACATGCACTGCACATATATATTTGTAACTTATTTATTGCTTCATTCATTAAGTAGTATACAATATATTATAATCACTAACGAATTAAATGTATTCTTACTATGTTTACTTGAAAATAAAGTAGGCTCATGTGACATTGTAGAATTGTACTATACTCTCATAAGTATCTCACTTTATTTTTTATTTTTTTTGAGGATGGCTTTTGGCTCTTTGATATGTCACTCTTTCAAAAATGAATTTACAATATAATATAACACGATCAGTTGATATTTTTGCGTCGAAGCACGCACATATATCTGGTGTACGGGCTGTAATGTTCCGCATGTTTACTGTCTGTGCTACTGTGAATATTTGCAGTTTACCCTCTAATATTAATAGTTACGGATTACCAACTATCACACTACAACTTATGTTTACGTATCACTCTGTTACACTTCGTAAATTGAAGCGTACAAAACATCATATTTACTTGAGTATGATACTACCTACTAGGTATAACTTATTTCACAGCCACTTTTTCAATAACATCCGACCAAAGTTAGTATTTGGGATGGTGACACCCGAGTCTATTGTCATGTTTTTCGTAATTGAATTATTTTGTAAGTATGTCGGCAATTCATTTTATATTAGGCCTTACTGTAATACGAATATAGTACACATACGAGTATAAACTTAGAATTCTATTCTATTCCACAATTGGATGTGCGATGTTTTCATTGCGTAATTAACCTTAGATAATATATTAAGTTATTAACACTATAGAATCGTTATAAATGGCTAATAATAATCGCAATTTAAGTATCTTTTATCAGAATGTGCGTGGTCTGAGGACAAAATGTATTCAATTCCGAAATAATATTATTAGTCATGACTATGATATAATAGCGATAACGGAATCATGGCTGCACGATGGAATTTTCGACGCAGAAGTAAGCTGTAGTAGTTACGATGTGTTCCGCCTGGATCGCGACCTCAGTCTCAGCGACAAGACAACCGGCGGCGGCGTGATGCTGCTCGTGCGCAGCTCCCTGTGCGCGGCTCTGCGCCCGCCGCCCGCGCCCCCCGCGCCCGCCCCGGGGCCCGCAGCCGCTCCCACGGAGATGCTGTGGGTGACGGTGCCGGCGCGCGCGCTCGGTTCCTCTGCAGACTTGCACTTAGCGCTTATCTACGTGCCACCAGAGACTCACTCAATCCCTTTCGATGAAGACAACTTTAAAAACGTGACCCGCGCTATATTTGATTCAAGCCCACATGATAATTATCTGTTACTCGGTGATTTTAACCTTCCTTGTCTGCGGTGGAATGCTAACGGTCCTGTATGCTCTAAACGAGGCTCTGTAGACATACAGAACACCGCTTCTCAACTAGTCGAAGATATGAGCTTTATGGGTTTCTCACAGTATAATAGTTTTGTTAACCATGCTGGTAATACTTTGGATCTAGTCTTCTCAAATCTGCCATTGGTCATCAATAAGTGTACTTCACCTCTCGTTACAGAAGACAAGGCACACCCGTCGTTCACCATCGAAGTGCAGGATATTTCTATCTCATACTTAAGGGAAACCCCTATTCTAAAGTATAATTATAGGAAAGGAGACTATAGTTCTATCAATGAGTACCTAACTAATATTGACTGGTTAGCGCAACTGTCATGTGACCCAGAGGAAGGGGTAAATAAATTTTATGAGATAATTAGGCATTGTATTCAAAAGAATATACCGACTAAAAAGCATTTCTCAAAAAATAAATTTCCTGTGTGGTATAGCCCGGCACTATTAAAAATAATAAAAGAAAAGCTAAAGGCGCATAAACGTTGGAAGACATTCGGCAACTTGAGGGACTACGATGAGTTTAGCTTACTTCGTGCAAGGCAGTCGCGTGTTCATGACCAATGCTTTAAAAGATATACGCTTAATATGGAAAATATAATTAAACAAAGACCTGTTGCTTTTTGGTCATACATAAAATCACTCCGAGGTGCATCCAGTTACCCTAAAGCAATGACATATGGCACCGACAGGTTCACCGAAGGCAAGGACATATGTAACGCTTTTAACTTATTTTTTCAAAGTGTTTTTGGAACACCAACTGACAATTTGTCTTCTTCATCTTCTTCTAGCTCTAACAATAATTGTTTATCTGGTTTTCATATAAGCGAAGGCTTGGTCGAAAGATATTTGAATGGCTTGAACGAGTTAAAAGGACCCGGCAGTGACGGTATTCCTCCTTACTTTTGGAAAAAATGTGCTAGCTCAATATCGTATCCTATTGCCCTGATATTCAATCGTTCGCTGTGTGATGGCGTATTCCCCAGCATTTGGAAGACTGCGCACATAGTGCCTATTCACAAAAAGGGGACAAAGGTCAGGGTGGAACACTATCGTGGTATTTCCATTCTGAATACGTTGGGTAAGACATTCGAGAAAATAGTTTATGACGTTCTTTACCCAGTCATAAGCTCCGGTATCTCCGACAAACAACACGGATTTCTTCGGAATCGTTCTACTGTCACAAACTTGGCGACTTTTTCGGACTATGTCTTAGCGAGTATGGATAATGGCGGGCAGGTTGACGTGGTTTACACGGATTTTGAAAAGGCTTTCGATCGTGTGGACCACGCCATTCTGCTTGCCAAACTTGAGAACTTAGGGATCCATGGAGATTTGTTGCGCTGGATAGCGTCTTACCTCACCAGGCGCTCTCAGGCGGTCGTGCTCGGCGGCTATCGCTCAGACTACATTACTATACCCACGGGCGTCCCACAAGGTTCTCATTTGGGCCCGCTTTTCTACTGTGCGTATCTCTACGATATAACGGATTGTTTTTACTCTTCCAAACACGTTCTTTACGCAGACGACAAAAAAATATTTTATAAAATAAAGACCTCGGAAGATTGTGATGAAATTCAAGCGGATTTGGATAGGCTTTGTGAGTTTTACAGCAAGAATAATATAACAGTTAACGTAGATAAGTGTGAATGCATCAGCTACACTCGTAAAACAAAGCCTATTCGTCATACCTATCTTTTAAACAATATTCCCGTTAGGAGGGTATCCATAATTAGGGATCTAGGCGTTCTACTCGATGAAAAGCTGCTATTCGACCAACACATCGATATGGTCACAGAAAAAGCGTATAAAAATCTTGGATTCGTACTACGCTCATGCAAACCTTTTAGTGACCCTCACACAATCAAAATTGTCTATTACGCTTATGTTCGCAGCATATTGGAGTACGCTTGTCCTATCTGGTCTCCACAATATATTATATACAAGAACAAATTAGATTTTTTTTTTTTTTTTTTTTAGAACGTATACAAAAAATTTTTGTTAACCATCTCAATTATCGATTTAAAAAATCCGTACACTCGTATGTAGATGGATGTCGTGAGAACGGCTTGTTGACGTTAGATGATAGGCGCACAGTACTCGACATGTGCTTATTATATGACATTGTGCGCGGCCAGGTTGACTGTCCGGATCTGGTGAGTCGTGTGGGATACTGCGTCCCAGGGCGCCGCACCAGCCACACCCCACTTTTTCATGTTCCATTTCGTTCCACTAGCTACGCCGCTCATTCCGTACTTAATAGAATAACACGTACCTACAACAAGTCCTACGCCCACATTGATATATTCAACTCATCCAAAGCCACCTTTAAAAATTACATAAATAAATTATTTCGACAAAATTACGGTAACGAGTAAACTTGTCCTTCCTTGTAATCGAATATACATATATAATTAGTATAATTCATGGTTTATCTATATGAAATTAAATTATTCTTATATATATACTTATTGTATAATTGCATTATACATATACTATAATACATTACAGGTTGCATATATACTATTTAGGTATGTATGTTTATATGTTTATTTATCTTGTGCATGGTGCAATATTTATTTATTTCTTTTTAGTTTTCTTTTCTTTTCTTGCCTAGGTAACTAGGATACAATGGTAAAATTGTAATATCTATATTATTTAAGCAAGTAGTAAGTACCTTAAATCATCTGTGTCTTTAATAATATTTCTTTGTTAAGAACAGTTTTATATCCAACCTAGATATACTACCATTAATTTAAGTAGAATCCTGTTATTGGCCATGTATCTGAAAAGTACTTGTCACATATACACTAATGTTATCGCTGTTGGATTCTAATAAAGATAAATAAATAAATAAATAAATGTTTTCACATCTTACTTGTGTTCTACAAAGTTGTTTTACTAGACAACAATGAAATACTTCCCAGACCCTTCCTTGTTGAGTTATATTAACCTCCCAAACTTGTTACATGTAAATACCAACCACTTTCTCGACACCACCAAAGGTTTACTGGTAGAGAATGCTACGAGCATTAAGTTCGCCTTTGTACAATGTTTTTATGTGCAATAAATAATTTATAATTTTAATAAAATAACCTAACCTAACCTAACCAACGTTAAAATCCTTGATATTCAACACTAAAAGGCGCATAAGTTTTGGAAGGCTAAGCCGATTTCCATAAATACCTTGAAAACTCGTTTATCCTACCAGCTCATCGGTCCTTCGACACCCTTACTACACTATTCCTACTAATATTATAAAGGCGAAAGATTGTGAGTATGTGAGTTTCTTACTTCTTGACGTCAAAACGGCGGAAAAGATTGTAATGAAATTTGGTACTATTAATCCCAGAATCCTCTCGGGAAAATCTTTTAAGGCGAAGCAAACCTTGCAAGAAAACCTATTCCGTACATTCACATCACACTTTACCTCCTGAGACCCAGAGACCAAAAATTTTACAACTTTCAGTTTTCGGCGGCTGCAAACTGCTGCTTTGTCTGAACCCTGTCGTGGGTCTCCCCATTATGTCATCGTATGAAGTCTCTAAGAGGTTAACTCGGCGATGAATAAAAATGATTACCACCACCACCTGGGAGCTCAACCCAATACATAAAAAAAATATTTTTTTAAATCGGTCCATAAACGGCGGAGTAATCGGTGAACATACATAAAAAAATATAATATATAGGTATATTTAAAAAAATGCCAACGAATTGAGAACCTCTTTTTTTTCAAACTCGGTTAAAAAGTACAACTCACACTATAGTCATTCAGCCTCTGCTTCTTGGCGTCGCGGCTGAGCAGGTCGTACAGCAGCAGCAGGCGCAGGCTGGAGGTGGACAGCTTCGAGGGACCCGCCTTGATCTCCCCCCCGCGCACCTCTAGCAACCTGGGGGTGGGAAGAGTTGGAGTTTGAATGCGGCTTCTTCTTAATAAACCAATTATTGTAACTTAGTTTGTAAGTACCATTACCGTTGTTACTAACTACATATGGATCAATGCTCAGAGCGGTGGTAGCTCAGTCGGGTAAACGCCCGCTTCTCACGCCAAAGAGCGGGTACAAACCCCGGCGCTGACATGTACCAATGGGTTCTTTGAATTTATGTACAATGTATCCATCGCTATTACGGTGAAGAAAAACATCGTGAGGAAACCTGCATGATGCATACCTATTTAGATTTATCACGTCTAGATTTTTAAGCAACCAACCCACTTTGTGGTGGCAAATGGTCCAAGCTTAGGAAGGCGGTTTAGTCCTTGAGGAAATGCGCAAATTTTCCATTCCATGGGATGTGATGATACGAGTAGTGCTAACATATTCACTATAAGTAGTATAAGTACCCACAAAATATCCAAACCTCTCATCATCAGGGCCATTAGCCATCTTGATCAACTCGCGTACAGTCGGGGACAGGTACTGCAGGCCCTCATCACTCAGCCCTTCATCGTCGAGCAATATATCCTCGGAGGTACGGCTGGACGGCGCGAAGTGGGGTGGGAGTAGAGGCTCGCTGTCGGGCTTCGGTTCGACTAGTGGCTTGATCTCTGTGTCTTCTATTGAGAGTAGGGGCTCTTCGGTTGGGCGGTCGTTGGGTGCTGCGGATGGAAACTCGTTTTTTGATTTCTTTTCGTTTTATGCCTTTTATTGAATTGTTTTATATAAAATACTACAAGTTGTAATATTTTCAGAAGGTGCCTAAGTCACCTTCTTAAGAAAGAAAGTCCGTAAGAATTAGGGTCTGTTCTGTCTGTTAGGGTTTTTTTTTGGGTCATACGTTTTTACTCTTTAATAGGTAGCTACTTAATTTTTTACCTATAACGGTGTACTGTGAGTTCTGATCAATAGGTAGAAGGAAGTCCTTAGTGACGACTCGTTCATTAGGCTTCGGAGGCGCGAGCGGCGCGTAGAGGCCGGGCCGGTGGTGCTGCGTGGTGGACTCGTATCTGAAATGTAGGTTGTACTGTTAAGAATTAAGAACTACTTTGGTAATAGTGATTGGTGTAGGACTGGAAATATGTATCCTCAGTGTGAGTTTTTTGTTATCGATCGGTCAGTAAAAATTGAAATTATATTATTATGACGCGGAGCTAATGCAGCTACTACATGACTGCTTTGACTTTTGTTTAACGTAAACAAATGTCTGTCCCGACCAGGATTTCACCCCAGACAGAGTGGCCAAAATCCAGCAGTTAAAACTCATTACACCACTCGGTGTTGTATAATAAGTTAATACAGTAGACATAATTGCTAAACCTAATTATTCATAAACTCTTAAATAACCTTTAAAAAGCAGCAGCAAGGAATTCCAGCAAGTAATTACTATTCTGCATTGTTGAAATGTTTCTGGATTCCAAGATTTCCAAGAAAAGGCTTTAAAATAAAAATGAATTTTCCGTCCAGCGTTTTTAGCAAAATGCACTGTGTCAGGGGTTCCCAAAGGTAAAGTAAGTACTACTTCTATCCAAAGGTTGCCTGGTAGAGATTGCTTTAAGCAATAAAATAAGGCCGCCTCTTTGTACTTACTGTTTTATTTTTAAGTTTTGTTTTTTGTAATTTTTGTTCTTGGTGCAAATAAAGTATATTGTATTGTAATTGTAAGTACAGAAAAGCGTCTCAGGGCAATACCTACATTTCTTTACATCAAAAGGTAAGCACCAAACAGATTGTTATATAAATGTATGGATAAACGGCGTCAGCAATGCCAATGCATGTGCGATTGTGCGTGCGTTGCGTACGATGCCAAATGGTGGACTCTTGGCTTTAATCGGTAGAAAAATAAAATAATTATTAAACAACAAAACAGTCAAAATATTTTACTTTTCCAAAGTATTCAACATTTTAACTTTTAACCATTAGGTACATAGCCACGCACTAAGGGTTACTTTTACCAAACTCTAAATAAAAAACACGCACTCACGCCTTGTACTGATGTACTCCCTTGCGGGGTAGGCAGAGGTGCATTGCTGCACCCACTTTTCGCCAGAGAGTTATGTTAGTCCCAATGTAATAGGGGGCGGGCCTATTGCCATTTTACGGGCACATCCAAGACCCGAGAACAAATATCTGTGTTTAAACAAATATCTGCCCCAGCCGGGAATCGAACCCGGGACCATCGGCTCAGTAGTCAGGGTCACTAACCACTACGCCATTCGGTCGTCAAACTCTAAATGTATTTTAAATTGTAAATCAAATTTTGACAGTCGACTAAATACGTTTACCGTTTGGTGAAATTCCACCTTCACTAAAGCTGTACAAATGCAGATTTTCCCCGAAAAGAGCAACTCTACCTATGTACAGAGTACAACCGTATCTATTTCAACCAGTTTTAAACCTGTAATGCCGCTGGGGTAGGAAAGGTTGGGAACCCCTGAACTAGCTTATACAAAGCGTTCAGTTGCAGGCGAAGATAAAATAAATGTAACCTGTTTCCTGTTAGGATATAAATTATAATAATGCAAATGTATGCAGAAACTTCACTATTGAATTTTATTATACATAAGTACACTCACGAGTCACGAGCAATGAAAAAGTTCCTCTTGCAAAATGTCGAAAACAAATGACCCAAATAAAAAATAAAACCTAATTAGATTTGATAAAAATATTTTCGTTTTTAGGTGGTAATACTCTGATGCGTTCTTTTTTAACCGACTTCAATTATAAATAAAAACTTAAATATAAGTACTTACTTCAATATCGCAGCCGGCGTCATTAAGCTAGTCTTTTCGGTTTAGGAGTAAATTGTTGCTATTGTCTCTGAAACTTTTTCATTGCTCGTGACTCTACTACATAAACTGTTATTGTTAGACTAGAAGAATAGAAGAAATACAGAGTTCATTTAATTGATTTCTTCGTTTGAAAGTCGCTTCTTTGGATGCAGATAATCCAAATTGAATTTTAAATCGCATCGGGAAAACTAGTTCTGCAAGCTACTGGCTCAATATGACTCATTTACATAATAGTTTGAATTGCTATTTTTAAATCCGGACTTAAATTGTGGGACATTGTAAAGTTTCATTTGATATCTGTGTCTGAAAAAACATAGGTAGCTACGAAAGTACAAAACGGATAAGCTGACTCTTAAGATACGGGGCACCTAGTTTGGGAGTCAGGGTTTTCATGTTTTGTTCTTAGTCTGCTTGTTTTCAATAAAGATTTATTAATGCCTATATTTAAAGAGTTGTATCTGTGTAACTCTAACCGATGTAGCTATTTTATCGAAATCGGTTTAAAAAGTTTGCTTGCTACTTGGCCCCTTTAAACTCATAAATATACTTGAATACATAATTTGATTTATGTATATCGCCATAATATTACGGTCGGTGGTAAGACTGGTAAGTAAATACTACCAAAATGTTTTCACTCACAAGAAAAGCTGAGGAAATCATATTAATTATGCATTCGGCCTCCGCGATTCCTTTGATTCGGCCTTTCAGAGCCTTCAGAGCCTTCAGAGTTCCGCCTGGTTTCCAGGAAGCGCTCTCATTATTTGATTTATCTAGCTCCTTTCTGCGTCTGACATAATTAGGACATTGTTGTAGAATTTCCCGATAATATTGACGGTAATAAGAAAGAAAATGTCCCGATGGATTACTCGTATTCTCGTGTCATAAACACGATATTCGAATGGAATTCATTTTGAACTTTAACAGGATTATTTCCTACGAAGATATCAGAAATGTTAACGTAATGCAACGCTTGCGCTATTAATAGCTAATAAACCTTGATTCAAATAAATTTAAAATAGAAGAAAGAAAGAAAGGGAAGAAAAGCGAAGCAGACCTTGCAGTAGAAAGAGAGAGAGACCATCCACCACCATTGAATCCGCTAGGGCCATAGACACTGCTCGTCACATACGCCGGTTTCTGAGTCGTTGGCTTCGGAAACGATGCTGGCTTGACTGGCGTATCCATTGGCTTGACTGGCGTACCCGTCGGCTTGACCGGCGTATCCATTGGCTTGAACGGGCTTGCTGTTGGCTTGTTCTGGCTGGGCTTGGCAGTTGGCTTGGGCTTGGCTGGTTCGTCGGCTTGGGTGGCGTAAGACATCTGGTCGGTCAGATGGGCTATCACCTGCATTGCCACAGGGAGATAGGACTCTGATAAGCTTAGCTGCTGTTTAGCCGAATGAACCTGTAATTGAGAAGTAGTTCGTTGTCATTGTGAAAATAATAATAATTACAGACGGAGTGATATCTAAATAAATATTATATAAAACTAAAACATGACTACATAACTGCTGCAAGAATTAAAGTTATGTAAAATTCACTAGAATTTTTTTGTACACATTTTTATCTCTCTGACATTGCTAATTACTTTTGTCGTTAAGTATTTAAGTACATTATTTACTATTGAGCAATATTATGTAGAACCCTTTATTTAAACAATAATAAACAAATTAAGTACCTACATATAAAATATTTGTCAATCCATGATAAATAAAATATGTAGGTATTAGACAATAGAGGGATAGGGCCTTTTCAATCTTTAGTAATCATACGCGGGACTACGAAACAACAGCCACTATTATCAAATTCGGCTTAGCCGTTGCGACTTTTATAGTGTTGAATGTTGGGGGTTTTTAACGTTGGTTAGATTATTCGGTCAGATGTTTAACAATAACAACATTTTCTACTTCAAAACGCAAGAAAAGTGAAATGCATTTTCTGCTCATACAAATGAGGCGATGGCCTCCTGCGCGGAACAAAGGGGCTTTATTATTTACATTTTAGTGTTGAAAGTGAAACTCACCATTGTCAGCGCGCTGACCTGCAGAATGCCGATGAGGAGGAGCGTCCGCGACATTGTGGAAGCTGAAATATGGAAAATAAAAATAAAAATAGATTTTGCTGAAAAAAATACAGCCTTTTTTTACTTCTGATTTCAAGCACATGGTCTATTGCTATTCTCTGAGGGGGTGTAAGTACCTGCACCTGGCTCTCTCGAGTGGAACCTTTGTGCATGTCTCATGGTCTATTGCTAAAATTGAATAGCTTTCCCCGTGAAACAAACCTTCGCAAATGAAGATTTTTATTTTCAATCTAGCAGTAGGTATAATATTACGTAGACACTGTGGAATTATGTATAAGAGATTGAAAAAATATATTATCTGACAGTATGTGTTTTGGCCAAAGTTATATGTACAGATTGGTAAATAATATGGTTAAACTTATCGGGAGCTTTACATCCTGCTGCCGCTATACGGGTTTATTATTACATAAACGTCACTGTATCGCTATTTGCCATAAATATGGCGCTGTGATTGGTGGACGAGTTTATTGACGTCGATAACGAACCTGTGAAACGGCCGTTGTGTAATTATATCACGTGTCAAATAAATTGTCTTGGCCACAAATAACATCAAAACATTATCAGTCGCATAATAATATATGTATATAAAAAAGGTTAAACTCGTAAGATGGGCTGAGATAAGAAAAGTTATTATAAAAACCAAGAATTTTTCAGATCATTAAGTGTTTAATCAGTCGCAGACACAAATTCGACCTAAAAACAATAATATTCAGTGAACCAAAAGGGATGAAAATGTTTCTTCATAATACTTATATACAGGGTGTAAATGCTATGATTCTGAAAATGTACTACATTGAACAACCTATGTATGGTATATAGTTTTAAGTGAAATATTTAAGTTAAACTCACGAGCAATGAAAAAGTTCCACCTGACGTTGACGTTCCATAATTATGACACTGGAACTTTTTCATTGCCCGTGAGTGTATTTAAGTTTATAATGTACTAGCTGTTCCCGCGCGATTCGCTTCGCCTTAAAAAGTTTTCCCGTGGGAATTCCGGGATAAAAAGTAGCCTATGTTCTTTCCCAGGGTCTAGTCCGTATGTTTACCAAATTTCATTCAAATCCGTTCAGTAGTTTTGGCGTGAAAGAGTAACAGACAGACAGACAGACAGACACAGTTACTATCGCATTTATAATATAGCTGTTACCGCGCGCTTCGCTTCGCCTTAAAAAGTTTTTCCGTGGGAATTCCGGGATAAAAAGTTGCCTATGTTCTTTCCCAGGGTCTATACCGTATGTATACCAAATTTCATTCAAATCCGTTCAGTAGTTTTGGCGTGAAAGAGTAACAGACAGACAGACAGACAGACACAGTTACTTTCGCATTTATAATATTAGTTAGGATATGTCCTATAGGACCGTGTAAGACCTATACAGTATACAGAACAAAATGAGCCTCACCCCATAAATTTATACATCACGGGTTTTTTTTATTAAAAATACATAATAATATGTCGTAAAGTTTATGAAGGGGGAAAATTCCTCGTTTGTGAGGACCCTATATATCGAGATTATACCACCTTATTGATAGCGTAATAAAATATTATATTAGGATTGCTTTTATAGTGTATTGGCAACGTGGTCAGAAATTATGGACCTATTCAGAAAAGTACACTTAACGAAAGAGATAAGTATACCCTTCAGCGCAAAAGTCACTGATCAAAATAAAAATTACTTATTTAAACACGTTAGAATAATTAAAATTAGTATGTACAATTATTATGAAATTAAATTGGAAGTGTTTGAGTTAGAAAATTTATGAATTTTGGTGGCTTCCACACTAGGCTCGGCCTGTGTCGTGGATGCCGGTGTACCGGTTACAAAAAGTATAATATTAAAAGAAAAGATACCTACATGAGTTAAGAATAGTTAATCGGGCCAAACGGATTTTCGTAAATGTATATGGAAAACAGCGTCGGCAATGCCGATGAAATGGATACACTTATACTATGAATTTCTATATAAAGAATACTGAATGCGATGCGTCCGTTGCGTAACAAAAAATTGGACCGTAATCGGTAATGAACGATGTAAAAACTCATACTGAGTCCATATAAGTGTTCCTTATTTAAATAAATAAAATATTAACCCGTGAAAACTAACCATCTTCATAAATGTAGAATACACAAGGTTAAGTAATAAATATATCCTCAAGACCCAAGTGTATACGTGGAACCGGGAAAATAGGTTCCAGACCCGAGATTTATGACCTAAATAGCTGCAACCTAGCACACAGAGCTAGAAAACGTGAATAGAATATAAAGGCTAATGCAAATGTAATAACATCCCCGTTGTATACTGGATGGAATTATATCAGTTACCTTTGTATAAATAGTTTCATAACATTTATTTATTGTATTGAAAGAGTTTAAAAACTTTAGTTTTCCACCAAACAAAGGTTGGTTGGAAGAAATTGCTTCTTGGCAATAAGCCCGCCTCTGTATACAACTTAAAATTATACAATAATTTATAAATAAACATTAATTGGGACAATATGTCTAACATAATACATGGTTAAAAAGACTAGAGCTAGACTATAAAACTCTATCAGATCTGAGTCTGAGGGATTATCGCGATATCAAAACGAAAGTATTAACATTTACGAAGTAAAATCCAGTACATTTTGAATCCAAAAATCGTCAATTGTCAAATAAAGTTCGCGAAAGAGAACGTACGCTGTCAGAATTTTTGAAATGAAACATAATGATTACAACATGCTTATATTAAACAAACAAACACATCGCAATACACAATTTATCTCTAATAATTTTATTAAACGCTAAGTGATTTTAGATGATACTTTAATTCACTGGCAGCTTAGCCCATTTATCCAAGTACCAAAATAACACAAATTTATCAATAAAATACAATGTATTTACGGTACTGTATAATGTACGGTACGGTATGTATTTTTATAATGATCTGTATCTATTATTATAACATTGATAATTATAATGACAACCGAATGGTGTAGTGGTTAGTGACCCAGACTACTAAGGCGAAGGTCCCTGGTTCGATGTAATTAATTAATATTTACCGCTTTCTGTAGTAATGTAGGTGTATACGAGAGTTGTTCAGATCTAAGTGATAGGTCCCTATTATGTGTAATTGTTTTGGAACAATCCCTGTACTATATACCTACTTCGTGGGTGTTTTGCAATACACAAAATAAGTATCCTAACTAATATTATAAATGCGAAAGTAACTGTGTCTGTCTGTTACTCTTTCACGCCAAAAATACTGAACGGATTTGAATGAAATTTGGTATACATACGGTCTAGACCCTGGTAAAGAACATAGGCTACTTCTTATCCCCGAATTCCCACGGGAATACTTTTTAAGGCGAAGCGAAGCGCGCGGGAACAGCTAGTGAGTTTATATAGAAAAAAATGGATGGAAGCTTTCCGACTATGTTTAACTAATACCGTCATTTCAGTAAAGCAGAGGGCATTCCACGGTAGGTTTCCTGTTTAAATTCTAAACTTTCTAAAGTAATTGTAGATCTAACGGTATATCTAAATATCCTTATAAATAAGGCAGTGAGTACCAATATCAATACGTTGAAGTTTGAGTGGTACGAAACCGGATTTTGAGAATTTGTAGAGTTCGATACTCCTTGGAGATTTTAACTGCTCTTTTGGTATATACAGGTTGTTGTAATAAAATCGTATTTACATAGGGGAAACAATATTTTTGTTCGTCGATTTTTGGCCTTTCGGATCTCGTAGATAGATTGGAATGATTTTTAAACCATGAAATACCTAATATTCAAGTTCAGGGTCCTTAAAGTTCTGAAATTCAACCACATATGTTAAAAAAAGGTAAAGTAGGTGCGTATATTTCGACGTTCTCAAGTACCCAATCAAAATCATATTAAGTAAGTAGTACTGTCTAATTGTTTGTTAAGAATACATACTACAAATAAGGAGGTAACAGCCACGAAAAACTGAAAATATATTTTTTACGAACACTATGAAAATCAAAGTTTTGCTTGCAGGCAATACACATTTAAGTATACTTGTGGCACATAATTATATCATAATATTTTTATGATTAACGTTAATTTGGATGCATTTTGAGGTGAATTTACTTTATTTTTACCCGTAACACCTTCCGTATTTAATAGTTAAGTAAGCAAGTATAAATAAAAATACCAACCTCACAGACACAACAATACTCCAAATTTAAAAAAAGAAACCTTATTCCAAGCACAAAAATGAACTTACAGTTTGACAGTCGTATTTGAATAGAGAACGCGGCGCGAGTGGCACAACCGTCGGGTGCGCGGGCGCAGCGGCACTGCTGCGCAGCCTCCGCGGGGCAACGACCTGCGCCCGGCGAGCCTTACTTGGAGATATTTGGAGTTGCTACTATTCATTTTAATGTGCCAAGACAAACCATTCCGGTTTAATGGCGCTGTCAAACAAAAATGTAATGTATATATGCCTGTTTTTATAAATAAAATAATTAAAATAATAAAAAAAATATAATAATAAAGGTAAGCGTCCACCTATTGGTATCGTACGCATCGCACCAAACGGATTGTCATAAATGTATGAAGAAACGGTGGCAATGCCGATGAAGTGGACGCACTTGTGTGAATTTATATAGGTACAAAGAAGATCACTGAATGCGATGCGTCCGTTTAGTACGATGTAGAAGGGGACGCTTCTTTCACCGCGCCGTATCACGCTGCATGTTGCGAGAATGCACTAACTAGCTAACCTAACCCATCGTTGATTGAAGTACCTCCGTTTGTATAGAAAACACGCACAGTCCATCACACACAAAACGCATACACGCACTTTCATGCAGATCACGCACAGATTATTTATGGTTTTAGCATTGAGTCCACCTTTTGTACACTTATGTTATATTTGTGCAATAAAGTATTAAATAAAATAAATAATTATTCAATATAATCCGGTACACCATGCAATCTCCGTCGTGGCAATAACAGCTCTAAATACTTCCTAAAACAGGACTAACAGTGCGTTCATCGACTACTCTGGGTCAGAATTTGCATAAAGCTACAATTTACGGGCACAACCTCCAATGTGTTTGTTATTGGTAGAGCGGCACGCGAATTTCAACTCTAACGTCACTCTGTTTGTTGTTTTTCAAAATTCTTTATTGGATAAATACCTAATTATAAATTGTAAAGTAAAGTACCTACCTATAACACAAAATATAAAATGCTAAAAACAAAAGACTAAAATATTTAAACATTTAATTTAAATTTGGAACAAAATATCCACGACTTTAGTTGGTAACATTCTGATGCGCTGTTGAAAATATACTACAGTATTGCAGAACGGCATCATTAGGCTTGCCTTTTCCGTTTAGTAGTAATTTGGTGTTATTGTCACTGGAACTTTTTCATTGCTCGCGAGTGTATTATACATAGTAATCCTAACATTATTATATCACTAATTATATTTTAGATTGTAATCCTAACTAATATTATAAATCTGAAAGTGTCTGTCTGTCTGTCTGTCTGTTACTCTTTCACGCCAAAACTACTGAACGGATTTGAATGAAATTTGGTATACATACGGTTTAGACCCTGGGAAAGAACATAGGCTACTTTTTATCCCGGAATTCCCACGGGAAAACTTTTTAAGGCGAAGCGAACCTCGCGGGTATAGCAAGTATGAAATAAAAATGTAACTACTTGAGGATTTTCACAGTTAAGGTAAAACCATTGCATAATTCTGTTGTATGTAAGTATATTATGAAAACAAAAACAAAAAAGATTGAATAGATTTAACATGTACCTACATAAATGCAGACGATTATCTAGATAAATTATGTCTAGTCTAGGGAATATTTTAAATGGAAAAAAGCACCCTAATCCCCTGAGAGATTCGCAACATTTGTAGAATTTCTTTATTTGCATGCATAAAGACTCACAATACCTCCCACAAATGCCACAGAGTAATATTAAAGGTACTTAAAACAGTAGATTCTAACTAAGTAAGTAGCACTTAGTAGTATTTATACATTAAATTATGGTAAAAGCCATTACTCTGTGTTTTTATACGTGAATGGTGTTTAAATTCAATCGAAAAAGGAATCTATCGAAATTATCTGGGGGCACGGCAGTGCCCCCACCAAGTCGAGCAAAAAAGGGGCACGGCGGTACCATCCTTTTCTCGAAGCAATTCAGGCCATTTTGACCCCCTGTAACTTCGTTGTGGATAACACTAGAAGACTGAATTTTCACTAACCATGCAGGCATTGTAAAGACACAGTATATTTAAAATTTCATTCAATTTGAACCAGAAGTTTAAGAATTATAACGGGTCAAAGTTTCTTAATTTTGTCACTGAATCACTCACTCACTCACCGATCATAAAAATTCTAAGGTACTTCTAGCAGACCTAGAAGCTTCAAATTTGGAATATAAGTAGTGTTTGGTGTATGAATCAAGGGAAAACTAAAATATTTGGGGGCACCAACTCGAGTATAATTTTTCAATTTTGGTCCAGTTTTCTAGATAGGTACATAACTTCTTAAATAATTTCATAATCACATATCTGAAGTAGTAGTGCCCCTGCCAAATCGAGCAAAAAATTCCCGTCATGCAAATTAAATCCGCAAAGGATGGATTACCAACCTACGGACAAAGCACATCAGGCTACCAGTGCTACCACTTATAGTCAAATTTTCTTAATGTACAATGAAATTTGTGTATTGGAAACTAAGGTTGAAATTTAATTAGGGAAATTTGATGCAGAACGAAGTATCAAAGTTACGTTTATTCATTACGTACATTACGTAGTCAAAAATAAATATTGTAGAATCTTACCTCAAGTTTGCGATTTATGCAGGTAGGTACCTACCAAACTAAGTTAACGTTTCAAACTATCGTCCAGTGTCTATTCTATCATGCTTTTCTAAGATTTTTGAATCACTTGTATGCCCGATTCTATCACGCTATGTTCACCACTCACTGTCGCTTTATCAACATGGTTTTATAAAGGGAAGATCTGTGCACACCAACTTGGTCTCTTTCGTGACTGACTTATCCTCTTGTATTGATAAAGGTGCACAAGTTGATGCAGTTTATACTGACTTCAGTAGCGCCTTTGATAAAGTCAGTCATAAGCTACTAATAAAAAAATTGGAACACTACTCGATACATGGGACTCTGTTGGATTGGTTTAGGTCATATCTCGATGAAAGACTCCAAACTGTGTCAGTCAATGGTTACGAAAGCCAGATATACATTGCAACGTCTGGTGTGCCCCAGGGGTCCCATCTGGGCCCTATACTATTTTTAATCTTTATCAATGATATCTGTAATGAAAATCGTCATTGTAAATTCTCTTTGTTTGCTGACGACCTTAAAATATATGCCCAAGTTAATTCCAACAATGATGTTATGCTCATCCAACATGATTTGGATAGAATAAAACGTTGGTGCAATGACAATGCAATGGTTTTGAATGCTGATAAATGTTATCATATCAAACACACGAAAAAGAAAAATGTCATACCGTCCACATATACCCTTAATGGCAGACAGCTGGAGGAAGTAAGCGAAATCCGAGATTTGGGCGTGCTTATTGATAGTAGTCTGAAGTTCGATTCGCATATCAATGCGGTGGGTAATAAAGCGGCAAAAATGCTTGGCTTTATCAGGAGAAACACGAAAAAATTCAAATCGCCTACGTGTAAGATCTTACTCTACAACTCTTTGGTACGCAGTCAACTCGAATATGCGTCTACTGCTTGGAGCCCCTTTTATAGTAATCAATCCCAAAGGATTGAAGGTATTCAAAGGGCGTTCACCCGGTCATTAGCGTTCTCTGCCCCAAATATATCACATAGGAGTCCGTACAATGTTCGCTTGCAGTTTTTTTAAAATGTGTACCTTGCGGGATCGAAGAATAATTCAGGATGTCTGCCTATTGCACAAAATTCTTAACCATAACATAGACTCGGTCTCAAATCTTACACCCATATCGTTAAATGTACCCTCGCGTTACCCTAGGTATCCTATAAATAAAATATTGGACCTTCCTTTTTGTAAAACGAATACGGGTATGACCTCTCCTGTTTGTAGAATGTGTAGAGAGTACAACAGCTTGAATACACAAGTGAATGGTCTCGACATCTTCCACAACAGCCTTAACTGTTTCAAAACCAAACTACTACAATTCTTTTCAAAATAAAAATAAAAATAAAAGTTAAATCTTATTTATTGGGTTCATACCTACATCTCTGTTTTTGCTCACATTGTTATGTTAGATTAATGTATTAATGTTTTACTGTTACCTTTCACATTTTTAGGTTAATCTTTAGTTTAGGTTAGTCTTTAGTTTAGATTAAGTACTTAACTTATCGTGTTGTAGTATCGTTTAAGAATGATGTGGATACCTATAATGAGGCATACATATCAGTATTTTATAATAAGAAATACCTTTGTATTGTTCTATATGTATGCTGTTGGTGTTCCTTAATAAATAAATAAATAAACGCACCTACGTACCTAGAAGGTACCGAAAAGAAAAAAAGTAGAACTGTCTACAAAATACAAAAAGAAATGAGATCCCATCAAAAACAATACTTGTCAAAAAAAAACCAAGTCTCGTAAGTCAGTTGTTCTACGGTAAAAAGTTGTGAGATCCATGTAATACCAAGTCTTATGCACGCACGCATCTCAATCTTAAAAATCTTTAATGTTTTATATAAATATATTGACTTGGTCATGGCACTAAATAATTTAATTAACAAGTGTTTCCATGCGATGGCTGAGTCAATATATTTATATAAAACATTAAAGATTTTTAAGATTGAGATGCGTGCGTGGATAAGACTTGGTATTACATGGATCTCACAACTTTTTACCGTAGAACAACTGAGTTACGAGACTTGGTTTTTTTGACAAGTATTGTTTTTGATGGGATTATTATTTACTTGTCTAACAATATAAGAAATGTACATAATAATATATCAAACTTTATATCGATGATTAGGTATTCCCGAGGAAGTATTGGAGCGGTGGTAGCTCAGTCGGGTAAGCGTCCGCTTCTCACGCCAGAGATGCGGGTTCGAATCCCGGCGCTGACATGTACCAATGAGTTCTTTTCTGAATTTAAGTACAATGTATACCATCGCTCTTACGGTGAAGGAAAACATCGTGATGAAACCTGCATATCTATATTTAGCACATCTAGAAAATGTGAACCCACCAACCCGCAGTGAACTAGCGTGGTGGGAAATGGTCCAAGCTTAGGAAGGCAGTTTAGACCTTGGGGATATGCACAAAGGTTCCATTCGAGAGAGCCAGGTGCAGGTACTGGTACCCCCACAGAGAATAGAATAGAATAGGTATTCCCTTTCAAACCCTATTCTGTTTTAAATGATATATACATTTTGAAATTTTACAGAAAATAATCATGGATCATCATAACCAAGTGTACTTATCACTGAACTCTATATTATCTTCTCATCGGCTACGCTACCACAGACCGATACACAAACATGAGTTAATATTTAGATAACTCATTGCCCTTTTGGTGGATCACCATCAATTTATATATCGTTGAAATGTTTGAAGTTTGATTCGTCTTCATCATAATGATTTCCACTATCCCAATTCTTATGCATTTTCTTATACCTTTTATCGATGTTCTTATCTAGATTTTTATCATTTTCAAAATGCAGATGTCTGCCAAAAACATTACTGATACCATTTACAAAGCCGTTCCGTAGCCCAGCTATATACTCTCTGAAATTCTGCACAAAATCCTTGGCATTTTCCTTTGCTCTGTCATCTTTATCATTTTCAAACTCAGCATTCACATGAAATATTGTTATTGAATTCTTTCTATTTTTTGGAGATAAAAAGCCTGCAATATTTTGAAAAGTATCGGTTATAGACAATGTCGTAGATGCGTTATTGAGCGGCCTGGGTATCGTGAAATTAGTTACAATCGGATGTTTTGTACTTATTTCTGTGACTTCAGTTAAATTTTCAGAGATTTCATAGTTTTGAACATTATTGGTCACTTGCCGTTGCGTATCTTTATTTTCTTTGTGTATAATATTGTTAATGTCGGCTTCAATTGAATTTTCTGTATTAAGTTTTTCATTGAGGTAGTTTTGAAATTCATCGTAGGTGTCTTCAAAATAATCCCCAATTTCGTCATGTTTGGGAACCGTGGATGAAGTTGTTGATAAGCAGAAAAGGAGTGTCTGAAAAAATGCAAGTAAATAATAGCAGGTTACAGTTTATAAAATTAAGAACTTTTGTATAGTTTTGACTCTGGTTTAAAATCGGTCTTTGATATTACTTATGGAGTGCACCTGTGGATTTTTCTAGATCGTATTTAGCAAATTTTCTATAATAACTGTGTATTACTTTACCTAATATCGACTTTAAAACTATTTATGACACTTTCTGACCTTATATTAAAGCGTTAATTATTAAGTTTTGCACCACATTACTACCTATAGGTGTAGCAAATTTCACCTTATCTAAGTACTAAATAAATTAATTGAACTCACACCACACCTGCCTGTGAAAGGTGTCTCATAAAAATTAGACGCACGGTGCAAGTAGAGTGATGTACACTTTAAATTTAGCGAAAATTGTAGAACATTTTACAATTTAACTTAATTTAATAATGTCCTCCTAGCCGAATTTCGACCACGGCGGCCAATCTCAATTGAGATCAGCCATCTACGCAGGAGTAGATTATAGTGCCCAAGTGTGTGCGCAGTACACAGGAGCACTCTCTGTTCCATCACTCTCATAGCCCAATGGGACGGATTGACCGACACGACTGGAGAGAGCTAGGCGCAGGACCGACTGCTTTACATGCCCATCCGACAGCATGGATCGTTTCACTGTTTCGGACATCAGGTGATCAGCCTTCTATGTCCTAACCAAACTTAGAACCACAATTTAGAAACACAAATTGATGGTCCCACCCGGGAATCGAACCTGGGACCTCTGGGTCATGAAGCGAAGCTTCTACCACTAGACCACAGAGGCAGTTAACTTAATTTATCTACTATGTAAAGTGAATATACTTATTAAGACATTGGTACCGATTCTGAAGGGCGCACTTCCTAATTTTAAAATGAGCTAAAATCTCTAAATTTAAATGACAGCGCTAATTTTTGCTATTCTGAAGGCATCGATTTTAACGGCCAACTAAATTTAGAAGGCTCATTTGACGTCTTTAAAATGAGTGTGGCCATGTACTAAGGATATTACAATCGAAAATATCGATTAACTTTTTTAACCTTAAAATACTCCAAATAAATTTAATTATCCTAAATAGTGGTTGAAAATAATTAAAAGAATTAAATACCCTGCATTTATATTGGTTTTCGTGATAATTTCAATTATTTATGTAACATATTCATAATTCATTATTGCAACTGGTAACTCTGGCCAGAAAATGCTTCTATGATGTTCTATGGGCATTTCCGAGTGATTTAAAAAAATATAATGGAGTAGAGATGGGGTAAGTTGATAAAATAGTGAGAATAATCGAATATAATCGATTATTGCACTAGAATATTTTAAACAGTAGTTATTCAGTAAAGTATGTAGGTAATAAGTCCTACATCTATGTGCTATCCACAATATTTAATGTAAGTACTTACTTACTTAAGTGTTTAATAGTTGATGATGATGATACGTTATATACTTAAGTAGATGACTGTGTAAGGGATGATATTCATATAAGAATATCAAAACTATCGAATACTTACAATAGCACAAATACCTTATCAGAACTTACTTATTTTCGATGAGTACGTATTTATATTTACCAAAAACGCATATGATTATAATAAAAGTACCTACCCAGGAATCGATCCAGCATCGATTATTTTTTCATTCAAGCATAGTTCGGAAGCAAGTAACATTGAACTAGGTACATCTCTATGGCGCATGCGCGTTGCGCGCTGGACTGCAAGAGAGGCGCGCCGCCGCCGGCGCGGCGCCATTACCGCCATATTGAATTTTCCGCCGAAAAGTTTGCCGCTATTTTTTTAAAGTATTTTTGTTCAGTCTTTACAATACAAAACAAACATCTATTATAAATTATTATGTTTGTGTTCGCAATATGCAATTGTAAAATTGATAAGATGCTTGTGTGCAAGTATTTTAGGAAGTTACCTACGTAAAATCTAAGTAAGTAAATATTTTTATCAGTTGGGGATATGGTAACTAACTATGTGGTTACTTTCTTTTCGCGTTTTCGTTTCTAATATTTTAAAGTTTTTTGTAAATAGGTACCTATAAGGATAAGTTTATTCTGTCAACTATCCATACAACTTACCTATATTTACTTTATTTTTCAGTGACAACAACAAAGAAAATGTAAAATCAACCACACCCATAAACTAAACATGAGGATACAAGATATTAATTCCTATCCGGGAGAACAATACTAAACGATCATCAGACCACCTAGTCACCTACCTACTAACTAGAAGGATAATGGAAATAAGATACAGAAATGAAATCAAGCAATTGTGTGTAATGGTGTCAGAAAAATTACTCAACCAGTGTGTGTTGTGTGCTTGTGTGTGTTATTCACCCAAATAAAGTTTTACGTCCATAAAATTGATTTCTCCTTTCATAAAAAGTAATAGTATAGTAGTAGTAGTAAGTATGAGTTGACGACCGAATGGCGTAGTGGTTAGTGACCTGACTACTGAGCCGATGGTCCCGGGTTCGATTCCCGGCCGGGGCAGATATTTGTTTAAACACATATATTTGTTCTCGGGTCTTGGATGTGCCCGTAAAATGGCAATAGGCCCGCCCCCTATTACATTGGGACTAACATAACACTCTGGCGAAAAGTGGGTGCAGCAATGCACTTCTGCCTACCCCGCAAGGGAGTACATTAGTACAAGGCGTGAGTGCGTGTGTGTGTGTGTTTAGTAGTAAGTATATAGTTTCTTAAAGTCAGGCATATTTTTCATATAAAAGGAAACCTACTTGTTTTTTCCTGTAACAAAATAGGTAGTTAAATAATTGAGCTATGTAGAGACCACTTTGAGTAAAATATTCTTACAAGTTGAAAGGGGTAAGTAGAGAGTTAGATAGGTACACAGGTAGGTGAGTTAATAAGGGTGGTTAAGGTATTCCTCATGTATGTAGAGCCGGTCCGTTTGGAAGAGGAAAGCCGAGGTGTTAGGGCTAGTGTAATTCCTGAAGTAGATCGGTAGGTGTGTTGATTAATTATTAGATCTAGAACAATAACTTAAGTAGTTTTTAAGCAACCCGGTTCATGCCTACCTTGTCGGTAACACGTTTTTCAGTCATTCAGTCCAAAGATCAGAAATAATAATATGACAAAACAGAGTCACTTTCACATCGTAGTTTCGTAAAAAATAATAAGTTAGCGTCGTTGCAATTAGCTTTACATGCTTAAACAACACATCAGCTCTAAGTTAAATCCTTATTTATGCACCTACAACAACAATTTCCCATATATTTTACGGTTTTACTTTTAGAAATTTTAGTATAATTTTAACAGGCACCTGTTTAGACCCCTTTTAAATTTAGGAAGAAAGTTGCTAATTTTAAGTTGACAGCGCTAAAAATGGCACCTTCAGAATACCAATTCGACCATCTAACCTAAGTTGAATAGTTTTAACGCTGTCAAATTCAAAATTTAAAGTGACGTCTCTAATTTTGGACATAAACGGTGCCTTCAGAATGCCAAATAAATTTGGAGAGAATGTAAGCGTTTTTTGACAGCGTTAAAATTAAAACGTGCCCTTCAGAATCGATACCATTAAGTAGGTACATGAGGATTAATTTCGACGTGTATTGACTTTTTCAATTTATACAATAAATAAATTTTATCAAGTTCATCAGCCAGGTAGCATGTCCATGTAGATTTGCCCTAAATTGTATCATTACCATGAGTTTAAATTGATTAATAACACATACATTTAATAAAATTATACATATTGTAATTTAAAAAAAACTTAAGTATTACAAAGTGCTTTTCAAGTATATTTTAAAACTCACCATACAAAAACTGAATAGAGAAAATGTTTTTGTTCTCATTATTTATCTTTCTATTACTGAGGTATAAATTCTAGACACGTTGCTCCGTTTCTGCGATGGAATAAAACTGACTTTGTCACAGATTGGTTTTCACATTAAATCTCTGGTTGCGTAGTTCTGAAACGTGTGTTAGTTAAAAAAATGCGTTTATATTTTGAGTGAGTTATAGGTAGTATTGTATAAAATCACCGCTTGACTGCTCCGATTGCCCCATGGCCTAAAAAGACGTATTTGTAGTGATTAAACTGTACCTGTTATACACACTGAGACAGCAAAATCTCACATCGATGTCATAGCGAAATCTTCCTCGTTATCATCCTCATGATCAGCCCTCCATCTATCTCCCTCTATAATAATATGCAGCTGTGTTAATTAAATAAAAAAATATCTATTTCTCTATCCACAATTGTGTTTCTGCCCCCTTTTGTGTACGTCAAATTTTTCGGTCGTGTGGCGGTCATTTCCACAATTTTCCCTGCTTATGTGCAAATTATTCACGACAAACCCTACTTCAACTCAGCGCGGCGAAGTATGCGGGTACTACTGCTATCTGTTACAAATAAATTAAATAGTTTCACTTTTTACGTTCTGTCTGAGATCGGATAATTAACTATGTTTTTGTTACACTTTTTTTGTTTTCACTAATTTAAATTGAATTACTTAAGTGAATTACTATTCGTAAGTACCAAAATTTACCAATGTTTGAATCTGGTTCTACAATGGTCGTCTGGAGAGATCGCATTTAGCGATAAGACCGCCACTCATTTGTCCAAAAATACTGAGATCAAGAGTATATTATTACGTATACTATCTTCTTGACGTAAAATTGTCTAACTATTGGATGCGAGATATAAAATACTTACAGCGAACAAGTTATCTTATCTAGTCTCTTTTTTATTACTTACTTAGTCCTAATTTCAGGTATTCGAAGTCTTGTGAGGTCTCGTCTACATCTTACTTAGAACCTATTTGTCTACGTCAGGCATTGAACTTAAAACTACCACACACACCACACACACTCACGTCTTGTACTAATGTACTCCCTTGCGGGGTAGGCAGAGGTGCATTGCTGCACCCACTTTTCGCCAGAGTGTTATGTTGGTCCCAATGTAATAGGGGGCGGGCCTATTGCCATTTTACGGGCACATCCAAGACCCGAGAACAAATATCTGTGTTTAAACAAATATCTGCCCCAGCCGGGAATCGAACCCGGGACCTTCGGTTCAGTAGTCAGGGTCACTAACCACTACGCCATTCGGTCGTCTAACTAACTTAAAACTACGTACTAACTTATATCTAATGGCAGCTTAGTGCTTACTCTGCAGACTTTGAGTTAAGCTATACAGAGTGGAAAAAAAGGATATAGTAATCTGAACAGGGATCATTCCAAACAGCTGTAATTTTGTTCAATCTCTTTAGAAATTAATGGATATCTTTGTTGGTTATGTTATTTTATAACAATATATTTTTTCACGAATTTGTAAAATTATAAAAGGCATTGAGCAACGAGTGGAATAACCCCTTTACGGCTTACTATATCTAATGATTTTGCAACAACCTGTAAGTAAATCATGGATTACAGATAGTCTAAGAAAAAAGTATTTTTTAGTATCTAAACTTACAGGTTACTTAATTAATGATCCCTAGATCCAATCTGTCGTTTGTATATGTAGTAATAGGGAAGGTCCTTGCCCAGCATCTTATAGACTTAGAAAAAAAAGATAAATTGCCTTCTTGGACGTTGATGCCTTCATTAGTAGAGGTAGTAGAGTAGAGTCCATCTATAAAGTCATGACAGTAAAGAGTGCGATTTTGCTAAGACTTTTTATCATTGTCAGTTATTTACTTACATTTACATACATTTTAAAAATTAAATACCGATTGCTAATGGATTTTTTACGGATTTATCCTTTAATAATTGTACTAGATTGATTATATACGATACGGTCTTTAACAATTAGTTACGATCCACTTCCGTTTTCAGGACTTTATAGTTTTACTGTACGTATCTGGGGGCATGGCATTTGCTTTTATTTTCCTTCCAACTAGGTACTGGCAACTGGCAGCTTACACAAAAGTCAATCTAAAAGTTTTTGTTGTTCTGAATCAACTCGTCAATACTGGGACTGTGCCAGCTACAATTTCGTTCATGTTATAAAAATATTTATTTTACTTTTTCAATTACAACACAATAACGACGCACCATATTTTTTTCCCGCAATCTTGGCAGGCGTGTTGGAGATATAACTCAATGGAAATAATTAACATCTAAGACTGGAAACATGGAATTAGAAAAAAATACGGAAGAAATCTCGCTAACTAAAAATGAGGCACAGCAATGGCGGCGACATGAGAGTGTGTGGGTGCGTAGGTGCGACGTGATTGGCGCGCGGCGGCGGACTGACTTACTTTGAGTGTGAATGTGTGTGTGGCTGGCTCGTCGTAATAATAAAACTGACTTACTCTGGGTACTTACTTTGTGGCTAAACAAGTTTAAATACAAAATATTAATTTATTTTCCAGTCATGGAAGTAGAAAACTAACTAAAAAGTGAGGCACCCAAAGTAAGTCAGATAAAGATAAAGATAAAATACTCTTTATTGCACACAAAAGAAACAGTTTCACAAACATAGAAAATAAATAGTACAATCGGCGGCCTTATTACTAAAAGTAATCTCTTCCAGACAACCACATAGATAGGAAGACAATATGAAAAAGGGTCAGTTTTATTATTACGACGAGCCAGCCACATGTTCCAGCTAGGATTCGTTGAGTGTTACTAAACATGAGCTACAATCACTTGTATTCTATCTTTTACCTATTACCTATACAAAGCACTATGGGAGCGACGATGCAATCACTCAATCTCACACATCTGCGTCACGTCTCACCATACACGTCACCGTTTTTTCAATATCGGCGTAAAGACGAAAGAAACGGAATCGCTTCCGATATCAAATTAAAAGTCTCACACTTTCAAGGTGACACATTTCCGTAGTCCGTAATAGAACCCTCCGTTGCCATGGCAACCGGCCGGCGCGCGCACTCAGTCTCCCACCAACCCCCGGAGGGACCGTCGCGTCTCGCGTTCGAAAACCAAACAGAGTTGTAAACATTCCATTTTCAAAATTGAAATTCTTGCCACGTGACTGGCCAGCTTTTACGCGCGCGGTTTTCGTTTTTCTTTCTTTTTCATAGCAAAGAGTTTGTGATTGTTCAGTTTGTTGGTTATGTTATGGTGACAGCTGCCAGCCAGTCCCACAGATGGCAGAGGACGGACGCGGCGGTACGGTACGTGGTTTTGTTATCAATTTACGGAATTATTTACTACATAAATGTGCCCATAGCTGTAGTATGGCTCCTTATTACTACTAAAAGTCCCTATTTACAACTTAAAGTTATTAAATTTACACAGATAGTGCCACTATAACGGTTGTGGTTGTATGTTAGCAAAAGTTATTATTTATTCACGATATAATCGGAATCTCTACTAACACGTTTTCAGCGAAACGTTTAGCGGTGCGGCTGTAATTTCAGTTATTAAATTACGATGCCTGTATTGAAACAAAATGTTTTGTGAAAAGCTCGGGTTCCTAACTAGGTCGTTTAGGGTTCCATATGTTGAATGCCGCTAATGTGATTTACTTTGTGCCGAAATTCTTTCTAGGGTGAAAACTTACTGGACCTATGGCCCTGAGTCGAAACAGAGCAAACAAAGTTATAGCGAAAATATATATATAAATAATTATTATATCCTTGGCGATCCTAATGCAACCAGTCGTGTCTGATAGTAAAAGCTTCATCAACACCTTTTCTAAAAATCCATTCTTGGCGGGAGACCATTAACACAATGTACATTATATTGGACAAGCAGCATTAGGTTTATCTTTCAAAACTGACATAATTCATATGGATCTGACAGATTTTTGACAGATAACCGATGCTATAGTGGTCACTCTAGATTGTATATTTCCATAGCCGCACTATCCACAACTCAATGTCGTCGTATTACACACGCGTAGTTTGTAGTGCCAGATCCTCTAGTACGGGTTTTGCTATTTATAAAAACGAAAAACGACCGAATGGCGTAGTGGTTAGTGACCCTGACTACTGAGCCGATGGTCCCGGGTTCGATTCCCGGCTGGGGCAGATATTTGTTTAAACACAGATATTTGTTCTCGGGTCTTGGATGTGCCCGTAAAATAGCAATAGGCCCGCCCCCTATTACATGGGACTAACATAACACTCTGGCGAAAAGTGGGTGCAGCAATGCACCTCTGCCTACCCCGCAAGGGAGTACATTAGTACAAGGCGTGAGTGCGTGTGTTAAAAACGAAAAAAAAATACGTTTTCTCCTGTCATCTGAATTCATTATCTGTCAAAGTTTCATCATAGTTTCCTCTAGAAGCGCCACTTTGTTTGTGAGAAAACGTAAACTTTTATAGTTTTCGACAAACTATCAAATCTGACGAGCTGTAGTGGCGAGTTGGTGCCCCAGTATTTTTAGTCTGCGGAACCAGACACGACAAACGAAGTATTGACTTGATGGCAATGATAACAGTAAATATGGCTGCCAAAGTCCTTGATAAGGTTCAGTATCAGCTGTTATCGATACTCCCGTACGTTCCTTTTAACTGTATGTATGTATAACTAAGGAAAACGCTGAAATATGGTGGTCGTTTATATGAGCGGTGGTAGCTCAGTTCTTTGGAATTTAAGCACAATGTATGCTATCGCTTTTAGGGTGAAATAAAACATCGTTATCAAAGGTTGGCTGGTAGAAATTGCGTTTCATTAATAAGTCCGCAAATTATTAGCTATTTTTTTAAATGTTTCCATGTAAAAATTGTTTTTTGTCGGCAATATAAAGTGTAAGTAAATTAACGGACTCTAGCTACTTACACTAAGTTCTTTTAAACTTACGACGTCAGTGCATTCACTAGCTCAACTCGATACTCTCAGTATTCGAGAAAGCTTTCGAAAGCTTCGGGAGCTTTCTAAGATTTCTACTGAAGAAACAAAGCGTCAACTGTTTACGTACCATGATGTCATTTGAAATGAAAAAGTTCCACCTGCCTGTCAAATAAATGTTTCTTTCTTTCTTTCTTTCTTTCCATTGACGTTCCATATGTCACTGGAACTTTTTCAATGCCTGTGTGTGTATTTTTGTATCAGTCCCTTTATTTTGTAACTGCCAGCAAATTACAACATGGTACGTAAATAGTTGAAGCTTCGTGTCTTCAGCACAAATCTTAGAAAGCTCCCGAAGCTTTCGAAAGCTTTCTCGAATACTGAGAATATCGAGTTGAGCTATTGGTAGTTCAGTTTTGCGAATTTTGACATTCTTATTTCATATACATTCGGGCTTAGATAATATTACATGTTTCACAGTTCACACGTAGGTTTCGACTTAGTATACCCTTCTAGTAACACCCTGTATACATAGTTATGGAATCGATGGTATAATATTACAGTAGAGCGATCCGGAAAAAACGCAGCACATTCTATTCGATAGTCTATTCGAAAGTGCTGTCAACCTGTCAACAACAAAATGGCGGTGTATAGATTTGCGAAAGTTTGACAGCTATCATTCCATAGGTCATTGTCAGAATAATATTATGTACTCTGTGGTCATTCTTTTCGAAACTCATTCGAAAGGTAAAAAGTGTTCGAAAGTGCTGTCAAGTTGACAATAGTCGCACTCGCATTCGATTCTATTCGTTAGCTCGAATTTTCGTGATACGGGTACAGGAGTATTTCCAGAACGTTCGATTTAACTCGACCTGGTTCGTCTGGACAGTTCGCCCACAGTACTATATGTACTATCGGGGAAATCCATGCTGGCCCGATTTCAAAAGAATATCGCTTACGCACCCCGTCGTAACAGCCCCGCCCCTTCCATACGTGTGAACCAATGGCGTGTAAGGAACAGGTGTTTAGAGCCATGAAGTATAGAGCCATGCTGTTACCAACAGGACCTCGTAACAATAAAGGCCTCCTTTGTACATATATATTTCATCTTTTTAATCTGTCAATAAAGTGGTTTTTTGATTTTGTCTTTGTTACCTCATTGGTCATTGGTCGAGCAAGTGTATGTGTGGGTGCGGCTGGTAGCAGGCTGCAAGCGGTTCTAACCTTTCAGGTAGGCAACCGGGCGATTCCCCGATAGTACATACGTATTCATATACTCGGTCGTACATCGCTCGGTGAGTTCGTTGCTAATTGCTTTGTTTCCATGTGGACAGGTCTATCACAGACCACAGACCCACATGGATCTCATTGAGTTACTTCAACATCTATCACGATAGAAGTCGTTTAAAGAATTATAATACTACTAGCTGTTCCCCCGCGCTTTGCTTCGCCTTAAAAAGTTTTCCCGTGGGAATTCCGGGATAAAAAGTAGCCTATTTTTTTCCCAGGGTCAAGACCATATGTACACCAAATTTCATTCACATCCGTTCAGTAGTTTTGGCGTGAAAGAGTAACAGATAGACAGACAGACAGACACAGCTACCTTCGCATTTATAATATTAGTTCGGATTAGTAAGGATAAGCGGTTTCTATCAGTCAAACTACAAAATACGTTTTAAAAAGAGTTTCATCTCGTGAACTGGGCCGCCTGATGACCCATTTTAAATTTCCAGATACAATTATCTTCCAATTTTAACTTTTGCATACTAAAATGTATTTTTGCATGATGACCTAAAAGCTTTCGCTAAATAAAATCATGTATGTAAGTCAATGACAAAGGAATAAAGAGAGGACATTGGTGTTATCGTACGTAAAAAAGGACAACAGTAGTTTTGTCTATTGCCTAAAATTACAACATTGCGACCGGTCGCCATGTTGATTGACATCCAAACACAAGGAACTTCAGCTGTCAAACAATTTGTTTGTTTACATTTTTCAAGAAAAAAGCCGCCATTTTAATTGAAACCAAAGTTTAGGTAGGCGCATTTTTTTCGTGGTTATGCCATGTCCTCTCTTTATTCCTTTGTCAATGATGTAAGTACTCCTCTATTATGATTCACATTCTATTCTGTACGGGGATGATAAGCTCTCTATAGAACCTTTCGTGTATATCCACATAAGGTCTGAACACCTTCTGAAGCTTGGACCATGACCCAGCACGCTGGTCCACTGCGGGTTAGTGTTTTCACACAATTTATAGATGTGCAGGTTTCCTCACGATGTTCTCCTTCGCCGTAAGAGCACGTGGTATAAAACATAAATACCCTATTTCTAATATAAAAAGTGCTACATGGAATTTATTGGTACATGCCAGATTTTTATCCCACAAACTCTCGAATGATAAACAAGATCGTATACGTCACATTGGGGTCACTCTCACAATCGACGAACGAACGAACGAGAATTGTCACGCAATCGGCACTCTTATAGTCGTCTAAATATAAAAGGCCCGTTTGGACAGCTACACAATTTTTCTATTTACTCTTGATTTCTTTGATGAAATACATAAAAAGACACATAATCTGGCTTATTATTTATGGGCCGAACGAAAAAAGAACTTTTAAAGCCCCAAAAGTTACTTATTGTTTAGATTTTTTATGATTTACTTTTGACACCAGCTGTCATCCCAGACATTTTGGAGCTGTCCAAACGGGCCTATTATATTTCGACGACTATAGTCTTAGTACCTATAATGAGACAGAGCCGTGGTTCGCACAGCGCTCTGAAGCTTCTGAAAAAACAAAACTGCAGCCAATCAAGAGCTTATCTCGTTGTATAAAGCTGCGTACAGACCGGCCAAACGAACGCCAACGAACGGGTTTCGTTGCTGCAATCTGTCCTGTATTAGGTATGTATGATAAATATCCATCGTTGGGCGTTCGTTGGGCGTTCGTTGGGCTGGTTTGTACGCAGTTTTAAACGTGCCCATTGCACGACAGCTCTCGTTCGTTTGTTTTTCGCCAGTATAGAGTAACCCTCCAGCACCACTCTATCATGTAAAGGTCACAAGTCACTATGCCCCTGACTTACTCATAAACACTTCGGTTTAGATCCCAAGATATAACACGATCTTTATAGTACCACCTTGTTTGTTCTTCCACTCTCCTGCTCTTTACAATGTTCTAATGAGTAATTATTTTTCCAACCCTGAGAATAATAACTGGGCTGAGCGAAGCTGCGATGGTATGGTTAATCAAAATATACTGTAATAACAAATAAATAATCCTAACTAATATTATAAATAAAAAAAAAAGAAAGTAACTGTGTCTGTCTGTTACTCTTTCACGCCAAAACTACTGAAAATTGGTATACATACGGTCTAGACCCTGGGAAAGAACATAGGCTACTTTTTATCCCGGAATTCCCACGGGAAAACTTTTTAAGCGAAGCTCGCGGGAACACCTAGTGATTATAATAATCACAGGAGCAATGAAAAAGTTCCAACTGCCATTGCCATTGACATTCCATATGTCACTGAAACTTTTTCATTGCTCTTGGGTGTATCATGGAAGTAATAAGTACTAACGCTAACGTACAGTACTTATCACTTTCATGGGGTGTAGTAAGGCAGCGTTCCCACTACGCCGGACCGGCAGATCTGCCGCGCCGGTAAATCTGCCGGAAGAGCTAGTGGCTGTAAAATTTATATGAAGCTATTCACATTATCCCGGGTCCGGCATTTCTGCCGAGCCCGGCATTTCTACCGAACGTTTTGTCACTACGAATTGCCGGTAGAACGACCGGGCCCGGAGTAATGTGAACGAGTTTGTGCCGGTATCTGTCCCCCGCTCGCCCCGCTCGTGCTCCCCTCGCCCCTGGATGTAAAATGAAAAGAATGGAAAATCTTTCCCGTAAAATAGGGTGTACCCAATGTTTTCTTTTATTTTGCCTTCTATTAAGATACCACCACAACACAACAATTTCGTCGTCCATTGTGCGCGCAGGTCCAAATTCAACTGAGGACTGTCTGAATTTCTTCCGGGATCCGATGTAATGTGAACACTCTGTCCGGTGTCCGGTTTTCGGCAGATCTGCCGGTCCGGCGTAGTGGGAACGCTGCCTAAGTGAAATATGGTCAAATTTTACAGTGGTTTTATAAAAAGAAAATCTAGTGTGCTTTATTTTAAAAACGAGAATAAGGCAGCGTTCCCACTACGCCGGACCGGCAGATCTGCCGCGCCGGTAAATCTGCCGGAAGAGCTAGTGGCTGTACAATTTATATGAAGCTATTCACATTATCCCGGGTCCGGCATTTTTGCCGAGCCCGGCATTTCTACCGAACGTTTTGTCACTACGAATTGCCGGTAGAACGACCGGGCCCGGAGTAATGTGAACGAGTTTGTGCCGGTATCTGTCCCCCGCTCGCCCCGCTCGTGCTCCCCTCGCCCCTGGATGTAAAATGAAAAGAATGGAAAATCTTTCCCGTAAAATAGGGTGTACCCAATGTTTTCTTTTATTTTGCCTTCTATTAAGATACCACCACAACACAACAATTTCGTCGTCCATTATGCGCGCAGGTCCAAATTCAACTGAGGACTGTCTGAATTTCTTCCGGTATCCGATGTAATGTGAACACTCTGTCCGGTGTCCGGTTTTCGGCAGATCTGCCGGTCCGGCGTAGTGGGAACGCTGCCGGCAGCGTTCCCACTACGCCGGACCGGCAGATCAGCCGCGCCGGTAAATCTGCCGGAAGAGCTAGTGGCTGTACAATTTATATGAAGCTATTCACATTATCCCGGGTCCGGCATTTTTGCCGAGCCCGGCATTTCTACCGAACGTTTTGTCACTACGAATTGCCGGTAGAACGACCGGGCCCGGAGTAATGTGAACGAGTTTGACTCACTTTAGAACTTTGATTCGTCTCTTCTAAGTTCACCCATTAATGTTTCAAATGTTCCAAGTGAAAATCTTTCCCGCAAAATAGGGTGTACCCAATGTTTTCTTTTATTATGCCTTCTATTAAGATACCACCACAACAATTTCGTCGTCCATTGTGCGCGCAGGTCCAAATTCAACTGAGGACTGTCTGAATTTCTTCCGGGATCCGATGTAATGTGAACACTCTGTCCGGTGTCCGGTTTTCGGCAGATCTGCCGGTCCGGCGTAGTGGGAACGCTGCCTAACAGCAGGAGGCAAGGCCCAGCCTTGATATATCGCTTTTGAGTCTATAATTGATTACCCGGCGGCGGCTATGGGCAGGGTATGGGTAAACATATCCACTGGGAATATTAAAGCGGGTAATCTGATACTGAAAATCTAAATATAACTTTATATGCCTAAATGTTGAAATGGTTTTTAAGTGAAAATACGTACTAGAACGAGATTATTCAGTTTCAGTTTCAGTTTTCAATGTATTTATTAATAATAAAAAACACAGTACAATTATTAATGACAACAAAACCAGTTTATGGGTTTTTCTGTGAATTCAGACTTCTTTCTTAATAAACTAATTAATATTCTATTTAAAGAAACTTAGCAAGCACTAAGTTTCTTCATCAAGTTAAATTTATTGTTAAGCAACAATAAATTTAACTTGATACTTGTTTAAACATCAGACAATAGGTATCTAGATTTTACTTAACAAATGTTTTTTTATCAATCTTGAGAATTTAATCTTGCCTTATTTGTTTCATCCCTTATTTCAGTAGGTACATCATTTAATAATTTAGATATTGGCTACTTATAGATTTTTTATTAACTCTATAATACTTATCCGGCCACCAAACACAGAAATATTTCTAGTAAGAGGTTAAAAATATATTGACAATGGTAGCGTTAAAAAAAACAAACTTTAGATGCTTCATATCCGGTTATCCGGTTGTTTCGCGAACAGCTAGTAATCATTACTCGATAAACGGAAGCTTGCGTAATGATGCCATCTGCGATATTGAAGTACTTTTAACAGCGCATTAGAATATATAAACAACAAAAAAATAAAAAAACTATGTAATGTAAAAAAAGTTTAAAAATTGGTTTTGCTGTCGGCATGTTGTGGATGGACCTTTTTTATTGCTCGCAAGTGTATTAAGTGCCTGAGTTCAACCCTGAACACAACCTTGACTATGAAGCAACGATGAAAGTGAAAACAAATAGCGTGAAAACTGAACATTACTGAAGAAAATTCTATACAGTGAGCTGCACGAACACTAACTTTTACAGTACAAAATTGTAACGGCCTTCTAGGTCAATGAACATGAAATCGTTACCTTATGTACTATAGTATACTGTATGTTTTCGGTTACTCGTATGGACTGAATAACTGAATATTATTAATAGTACTTAGTACTTACTCAAATCACCCCAATTTTTTTTACCCAGTATCATAACTGAGATCAATGGCCACGTCGGCATCACAACCTTACACGTCCCCACTGCCGAGGCTCCTTCCAATGACCAGGTTTTAGGTTTAGTCCACCAAGCTGACCTAGTGCGGGTTGGTGGAGCAAGCTTATGCTGAGAGAGTTGTCGGGTAAGTGGGCCCACTTATGAAATTTCGCAAGTTGATTGAAGAATTAAATAAACGTTCTAAAAACTGTAATTAGCATGACGGACCTAGCAGTTACAGAAGAAACCTTTAGCATGATATGTACCTTTACCCATTTCTGCGAATAAGGGTAGTGAAACACGGACGTTGGACGTTGTTTGTAAAAAAATGTCGTTCATCAGAAAATCTTATATTTGGAAGATAAATAAAAAACGGTGGTGACACACGGACAGACGAATAGGAGCATAGGATTCGATACTATTTTCGAATCTACACGAAGGGTCGCTTTTACCAAACGCTAAACGTATTTAAATCAAATTTTAAATACATTTTGTACTAACTGACAGACGTATGACAGGCTACTAAATACCTACGTTTAGCGTTTGGTGAAATTCCACCTTACATGGAAAAAACAAATGCCACTTTTGGAACTAACAAATTTGCCTTACATTTTGACAGTGACATTTGACGATACGCAACGTAAACGGAGGTTTCGAATCCTGTGCTCGGATCTATAGTATAACGGTTCCTTTTTTCCCTTTGAGGTACAGAACCTAAAAATTCATTAAAATAAAAGTCAAATGAATTAATACAGATGTATACAGTTTGTTGTTTTTCGGACCCGACAATTTTTAAGGGTGGATTCTACGAGTAATTTCATCGAGAAAAAACCCCCATATGTGGGGTCAAATCTCAATATTCTAGAAATGGCGGCCATTTTAAAGTTGCTTTGAACTTTTTTTATTTAACTTTTAAGCAGTTGTGCATATTTTTATTGGATATTTTATTTCATGTTCGTAAGGCATTTAAATCTCGGGATATGATTTTCTATAAAGAAGAAGAAAATCTAATTTAACTTACTTAGACCCCCACATATGGGGTTTTTTCTCGATGTAATTACTCGTAGAATCCACCCTTAAAGTTTGTCGGGTCCGAAAAACAACACACTGTAGTGTCAGGTATAGTCCGCCCTCAGTTACACAGTGATTATGTATTCTGGTGTCCTACATTTCCTATATTTCCATTAATCGATGTTCACGCCAGTTTCAGATTTCATTTCACTGCATCCGGGCTAGTGGCGACACTATAAATAACTTTGGAAAGCTGTATAAACCGGTTTACATTATTCGACATAACAAGTAGGTACGTTTCTGGAAAGAAAATTATTAATATGTAGAATTCACTAACACATAAACTCTACCTAACTAGGTTATTTATCAACCGATTTTTAGGTAATCTTCATGTACCATGTAATTATTTATTTATTTATTTGATACTTTATTGCACAAATATGAAATATAAGTGTACAAAAGGTGGACTTAATGCTAAAAGCATTTTCTACCAGCCAACCTACAGGAGGTACAGAAAAACTAGTAGAAAGGTGCAACAAAAAAACATGTATGTATAATTTAAGAAAATTATTGGGATCCATTGTTGCAGCATATCAAATAGCAATATAAGTATATATTCGATTCAGCTACCCTCACTTCTAGACAATAACTTCGACAGGTGTCTTATGTATAGTTACTTCATTGTGGAAGTGAATAAATAACTATAAAATTTAATTTTAAAAAATATTAATAAAAATAATAAACAATATAATTTAATTATGGACTAAGCTCCACCGTGATTCCAACTGAAAATATCCAATTACATTGCCCTTTAGGTGTAGGCAGATTCGAAAGTTCATGAGCAACGGGTGAACGACCCTATCAATATGTATGAACAACTCTGTTTGATGCCATATTGAGTGTTACAGACATTATTGAAAATAGGTTCAATCGCTCACATTCTAGAACAGATTTCAATATCGTGAAAATAGATTTCTTATTTGAAAACAATATCGAGTTACACCTTCTGGAAATCTGGCCTTCGGGGGCGGGCTTAAAGTCAAAAGTCTTTTATCTATCGTACAAATATAAGGTTTTCTGATGAACGACAATTTTTTTAAAAACCCTTATTCGAACGGAGAGTCCGTTCGAATAAGGGTCTCTTTTTGTTTTTGGAGAAGAACGGAGACAAGAAACTCCTGAGCCATCTTTTCAAATGATATACAATAATTATAAGCATAATAATACTATAAAGTGTTTACAGCATAGCAGAGCTATACAGGGTGGCCCAAAGAGTGACGTCCAAAGGAAAATATTTTATTCCTTAGGTCAAGCGGTAGCCAAATCATCCCCATGTATGTTCAGCAATTTTTAGTAGTTTAGGAGTTATGATTTGTTTAACTAATTTTCTACGAAAATCGACCTCAGTGGATGAAACAAATCATAACTCCTAAACTACTAAAAATTGCTGAACATTCATGGGGGTGATTTGGCTACCCCTTGACCTAAGGAATCAAATATTTTCCTTTGGACGTCACTCTTTGGGCCACCCTGTATAACTGCCTATTAATAACAACCATGCAATAACTCTAAGTAATCGTCAATTTTATAATAGGCTCTTTTTATTTTTTTGTGCAAAAGAAACCTCTTGACAAATAACACCCCTTTACTACTGTGCTCTTATTTGGAATTAGTTCGGCTAGTACATTTGTGACTTTGTCCTTAGATTAAACTTAGGGCTTATTTTTCAATAGCCAGATTAAAGTTATCTGGGGAATAATTCTGATACTGTCGCGTCTGAATATTTGTATTAGACAGTGACAGCAACAATTTTATTCGACAGAATAACATTTATCTGACTATGGAAAAATCAGCTCTTAAAACATAAAATTTTAAACTGTTCAGCATATAAAAGTACATTTAACAGCGCATCAGAATATGACTTACTTGTAAGTATTTTATTAACCGACTTCAAAAGTAAAAAAAATATAGCATTTCGTATTTCATTCTGATGCGCTGTTAAATGTACTTTTATATGCTGAAAAGTTTGGCTGCACCCGACGTTATGTATTATACATATAACATATATACAATACAGGTTCAGAATGCCGAAGGCCATAACACATCGAATATTCACTGAATGCATTTCACAACCTGGACGGAAATTCAAATCATTTCGTAGATATATTGTGCCAGATCCGATAACAGGACCGGAATTCTGAATAACACTAGTACAGTCAGTAAAAGAGAATTCAGTTTTAAATTCTCGTTAATAAGTAAAAGTCATTAAATTCACAGTGACAAACTGTCATTTTCCTTTTAGACTACAAACATACACTACGAGAGGTTTTTGAGGGTCCGTTAAAAACAAATTTCACTAGAACTAACTAAAGTGTTCACAAGTTGATCGGAAGTCAATGCTTTGATTACCGCTTTTTACTAAGTTTTGTTTAAAAAAATGTCCATGTTGACAATTTATAAAATCAGGTTCAAATCAGAGTAAAAATCGCGTTTAAATGAACGTTTCTTATAATTTTGTGGGAAATACCTAACGTCTAAAACTTCCACGTTTCATCATCGGCCAATTTTGTAAGAATAAAAGTTCAGAATGATTACTTGACTAGTTAAGGAAATAGGTCACTGCGGCTTGAAGTTGATTAAAGGAACACCCTGTTTAATCCTCCGTCTGCGCCGATACGATATCTATAATAATATGACTTAAGTAATTGAATATAACTAGGTACCTACCTAACCATCATACTGGTGGCGTGCCTTATCTATGTTATTGAGCCAACTCTGCACCAAACATTAGCTTAGCGTGAGAGAATATATTATCTATACTAATACAATTGCGATCAATGAAAACGTACGGTCATGTGCAGAAAAACCTGACCCCCCTCTCATAGTAACAATGTTTCTGAGAGGGGTCAGGTTTTTCTGCCCTGTACCACACAAAAAATGCCGACATAAAATGGCCCCAATTTTTTCAAACATTTCATTTAAATGTTTTCACATTTTTTTTTGATTGGGTAATATTCTGATGAAAAATGTACTTCACTTTTGCAGATTGATGCATTTAGCTTTTGGTGCTATGTGACTGGTTTTTTTTTCATTGCTCGTGAGTGTATACTTAATATTATAGAAGAAAAAGATTTTTATTTTGGGTATGTGTATGTTGTATAATAAATATAGTATTTTTACACGGTGGTTTCATTCATGTCTTTCTTATGATTAAATGATTTTGTAGCATTGACCATGAGTAGGTATGAACATAATTATTTAACAAATATTCGATATTACGTTAAATATAACCAAAACAGAAAAAATAATCTGCAAAGAAACCCATAAAATTTTCGTCACGTTCGCCATAAATCTCTTATAACTAATCTCATACGTAAACAGTCATAAAATCTGGGTGTCATGCCTGAAAAGAAATTACGACAAAATGGTGCGTCGTAAAAATACAAAAGCTCTGAAATCATACTTTGGGATCTATTATAATAATAATAATAATAATATGTGGGGACATCTCACACACGGCCATCTGACCCCAAGCTAGGCAGAACCTGTGTTATGGGTATCGGACAGCTGATATATCTACACAAATACATAGATAGATAGATATTAAATATAAATATCAACACCCAAGACCCGAGTACAAATATTTGTCTTTTTAAACAAATATCTGCCCCAGCCGGGAATCGAACCCGGGACCTTCGGCATAGCAGTCAGGGTCACTGACCACTACGCCATTCGACCGTCTTTATTATCTTTTTACCGTGCCCGGGACAAGCACTAGAACTAGGCTAGGTAGAGATTGTCACCGTGGTGAAGAGATTGACTAGTCAGATCAGTGTCAGTCGCCGACTAGAGTTCGCGGCAGTATTGGAGTCTCATAGACGCAGCAACAAAATTTACCCACTACTAGGTGGGCATGTTATACGCACAAATCTGCCCGACAGATCTGGGCGGGTAGAACTGCTCGTGTATGTATGTTAAAGACACATCTGATACGCAAATATTGGCCTTTTTGTAGGCTGTTTGGCTAGCTATTGCTTTTATCTATTAATTATAATTGAAATTTCCTTTTGTGCTAACTATTTTGATCCAACATAACGTGACCGAGTTACAAATGGTCATTTTATTTTCGTTCATTTAATACGCAGAGGGTACAGTAGAAACGTTTATTTGTTCATTAGAAATAGGGTAAATAGACGTATTAAAGACGTTAAAGTACACAGAAAATTGAACTTCAGTAGCGCGGATAATGACGGTAAATGGAATCCCCAACATTGCATGGATAGAAACTAAAAGGATTTTGTTGCTTCTGGAAAAGTATATACGATTTTACCTCACAAAACTACTTTTTGGTAATTTTTGGTTTTTGGTAATAAATAAAAGTGATAGAACTCTTAAAATTGTATAATAATTAAAATTGTTTGAATAATGTACATAATTATGTACATTATTCAAAAAATTTTAAGAGTTCTATCACTTTTATTTATTTATTAAAATACTTTATTGCACAATAATATGTAAATAAGCGAACTTATTGCTAACAGTATTCTCTTCCAGCTAACCTTGGGTGTTGTGGAGAAAGTTATAGGTAGTGCGATAGACTGAGAGGATAAAGATCATTTGTTAAAATACCTATAAACACTTGAATATACTTACTTGTATATAATACATGTATAATAAATTTAATATGTGATGTTTTTCAGTGTAAAAATAAACTTTACTTATATTATTATTTTTACACTCATATTTTTCGTTAGGTTCAACATTGTTATACGTTAAACCGACGCCGCCCTGTCGACTTCGTTATTTTATTATTGCGCTGCCGCTGGGAACCCAGACTAACAATCAAAGTTGACGCCAATCCTAAAAGTAGTCTCAGATCCTATATTTATTTAAGTTTTATTCATTGCATCAAGTGTTGCGGACGACAGAGGGCGCTCTGAACATAGACGTTGGCTCCGTGTAATTGATTGTTTTTAAATACATAAACGGAAAAAAGTCACAGCAACAGCGTTCCACGACAGACAATACATTGTGAAATATCCGTGCTACTGTTATCCAGACCGAAGATTGTGCAGAAGTTGCTTTTATCGTCAAATTGTCACGGCAGCTGGCCGGAGGACGAAGACAGGTGGAATCGGGAATCGGTGGAAGTGGCTTGTATTGGTTTTTTGTTGCGCCTACATCAGGAATACACAGAATCTCCGCATCTCAGTGTTATACCAGTGAAATAGTGTGATAAAAGTGGATAATATAATCAACTCATTATCATTACATATTGTGGGTTGGATAACTATCTTCAAGTATCGCCTACCTCCAACCACTGATTAAGTATCGACGCAATCCAGTTCGGTTAAGAACCTTATTTTCGTTGTTTCGAGAGAAGCTCCTGTGGTGTAACGGCTAAGACCTCTCCTCCGTAACCAACTGTACATTATTTACAGTGATCAAATCACGCCGCGGACAAAACTTTTTTATTTTTTATTTTTATTTTTTTACTATTTTATTTTATGTGTTGACGAAACCAGCTGTGGTGAATTAGTATTTGTATCGAAGATTAAATTGTTTATAGTTTGTAAAAATGTTTGCAATTTAAACTAGGCACAATCTTTTAATCTTTCTTTTGACGACAATATTTTATAGATAGTAGATAGAAAGATAGACATTTTAATATACAATATATTTTTAATTTTACTGTTTTTGACATAATAATATAAGCAATTAACATTTTGATTTGTTTTACGACTCTTGACATGTAATTTTTTTTATTTTTATTATTATTTTTATTTTTATTTTATATACTTAAGTTGAATAATGTGATGATGATGCATTAATGGGATGACTGAATCTCGGGCCGTTTGCCCGCATTGCCCCGGTTCCTCAAGGCAGTTTGTTGTCCCACGGGGTTTAAATGTCCACATTAGTCGGGTACATAGGGGCGCGCTCCCCCACCGGTCTCAGGCGACTGCGCAAGATGGGATCGACGATGGCCCGCCACAAAGTCCACAATCAGCGCTGGGCAATCTTTCTCAATTACGTAGAAATGTTCGCGTGTTGAAACATGTCCCGAAAGGTGCGAGAAGTTTGGCGGCGAGTAAATTATCTCAATTAATTGAGAGATGTGTGCAGTCGAATGATACCGGTGATTGGTACGCCCTGCTTAGTTTTTCTTATACCTGCTTGAGAGTCCCATGCCCTGGCGATAAAAGTCGATCCCTGACCTCAAAAGTAAAGGCCAATATTTTGGCTAGCGATTTGGGCGACTCGCTTTTACAAAATGTGGCACCGTCGAATGTAGTGGTTGGCCGCCGCGCACTTTACAGAGCTGTGGAAACCAAGGTCCATGATGGGGATCTAAGCGGTGCGGTAAGAATCCTCTTGTCTGACTGCTCCATTGCGGAGAACAACGAGGAGACTTTAGAGGCTTTACGCCTCAAGCACCCGGCGCCTGGACGTCCTTTGAATTTCCCGCCTGAGCCTGCCTCGTCTGATGAATACCTGGTGGTGGAGGTGGGTGATGTTGCGCGTGCTATTGGCTCATTTAATAATGGCTCTGCGGCGGGGCTAGACGGTATTCGGCCCGAACTGCTGAAGGAGTTGACGTCGTCAGGCGCTGGAGACAACGGTGCCACTCTGCTGCAATCTATTTGCAATCTGTCAAATTTCCTGCTCAGAGGTTTGGTCAACAGGGAAGTTTGCCCGTTTTTATATGGCGCTTCCCTGTGTGCTTTAAAAAAGAAGGACGGCGGCATCCGACCCATCGCGGTGGGCAGTGTACTCCGGCGTTTAGTCGCCAAGCTGGGGTGTGCCGCAGTGAGAGACGTTATGTCCCAGCGTTTGCAGCCTCATCAGTTGGGTTTTGGCGTACCCTTGGGCTGTGAGGCTGCTATACACGCGACGCGGTCTTTCGCGTTTTCCCGCGATGGTTCGGATGACGTGATCATCAAGGTTGACCTCAGGAACGCCTTTAACACGGTTGAGAGGGACATAATTTTGGCGCGGGTTAGAGATCATACCCCAGCGCTGTACCCTTTTCTCCATCAGTGCTATTCGAAACCAAGTAATTTATTCTATGGTGATAGCCTGGTGGAGTCAAGGGTGGGTGTTCAACAGGGCGATCCTTTAGGCCCTTTGATCTTTAGCCTGGCCACCCAAGATGTTGTGGCTCACTTGCGCTCTCCTCTCAACGTGTGGTATCTAGATGATGGTACCTTGGGGGGCAGCCCAGAGGTAGTTTTGGCTGACATTGAGACCCTGAAACAGGGTCTCAGTAACTTGGGACTGTGCTTAAACACACAGAAATGCGAGCTGTTTCCATGTTCGGGGCAGCTGCCTAGCGATACCCGCATGCGAGTGGAAGCCGCGGTCCCGGGGGTGAATTTGTTAGTCAAATCGGACTTCACTCTTCTGGGTGCTCCCATCTTTGCTGAGGGTGTTCCTGGGGCCATCCTTTCCAAACTCAGGAATTTGACAGACACTAAGCCCCACCTCAAGCAGCTCTCTGCGCATGTGGCTCTAACCATTTTGCGCAGCTGTTTGTCCATCCCAAGGCTGACATATACTCTTCGTACTGCGCCGGTCTGGCTGTGCGGAGAGGAGTCCTTGAGGTATGACAACATGCTCAGAGAGTTGCTTGAGAGTGTTCTCAACGTGGGGATGTCAGACCTCCAGTGGTCTCAGGCGGCACTACCTATCAGACATGGGGGTTTGGGCATTCGTCGCCTTCAGGACATCGAGCTGCCGGCTTTTCTGGCCTCGGCGAGCGGGGTGTTGGAGTTAGTCACTCGTATCTTACAAGTCAATGGTGATGACTTTAGCATTCCGTTCGCTGAAGAGGCCTTGAGTCTCTGGCGTGCTCGTTGTCCTGGCTGTGATGATCCCGACTTTCCCGAGCGACAGCGCGCTTGGGATGAGGAGATCTGCCGAGTATCCCTCGATGGCCTCCTAGGGCATAGCTCGGGGGCTGAGCGTGCGCGTCTGCTGGCTGTATCCCGCCCTGAGTCCGGGCTGTGGCTTCACGCTTTGCCATCGCCGCACTTAGGGACTTTGTTAGATGACAATTCCTTGCGTGTGGCGGTGGCACTTCGTCTGGGCTGTGACGTATGTCAGCCGCATCGCTGTGTTTGTGGTGCAAACGTTGACGTGCAGGGGCGCCATGGGCTTCATTGTGTCCGAAGTGCAGGCAGAATCTCACGGCATCACGCAATAAATGATATCGTTCGGAGGGCTCTCATTTCTGCTGACATTCCGGCGGTTCTTGAGCCGCCGGGGTTGAGTCGCAGTGATGGGAGGCGTCCGGACGGTCTCACCTTGATACCGTGGGAGAAAGGTCGGTGCCTGCTCTGGGACGCCACATGCGTCTGCACTTTTGCCCCGTCCCACGTGGGGCACACTGCTGGCACGGTGGGTGCGGCTGCCGAGGCGGCTGCACGACAGAAGTGCGTCAAATACGGCCAGTTGATTGCGGGTGGCTATATTTTTGTGCCTCTTGCCATTGAGACCACTGGGGTTTGGGGGGAACAGGGGAGGCAGTTCGTCAGGGAGATTGGGCGACGCTTGAGGAGCCGCGGTTTTGACTACCGCTCTGGGGCGTACCTGGCACAGAGGATCTCCCTTGCCGTGCAGCGCGGCAACGCAGCTAGCATTATGGGGACTTTTGGGTCAGGTGCGTCCTGGGGTGGTTTATTTAGCTAAGTAAGTTGTGTTTTGTTTGTTTGTTTGTTTTATTTTTTTTTTTTTGTATTTTATTTTTGACGAAGCTAGATTTTATGGATTTTATGTTTAATGAATTTTGTATTTTATTTAATAAATGATTTGAGTGTACGTGAGTTTTATTCATAATAATTAAAAGACATAGAAAAACATAATTAGATATTATACAAATAGCCCGCCCCAGGACGCACCCGACCCAAAGGTTCCCATCACGCTGGCAGCATTACCGCGCTGCACTGCGAGGGAGATCCTCTGCATCAAGTACGCCCCAGAGCGCTTGTCATGTCCTTTAAGTTTTATATGTCTATAGTTTTAATAAACCACAGTCAACTTAACAATTTTATATATTAAAAGTACATATGAGCAATTATAAGGGAGTAATAGTAAAGTTGGTTTTTGTTAGAATCTTTACATTTTACAACGAAATAAAAAAGTAGTTTTTATATAATAAACGAAGCTATTTTGAATTTTGTACATGTCAAAGAGTTAATTAGTTAAGTATGAGAGCTTTGTTAAACATATAACAAAGCTCTCGTATACACGCATGAAAGAAACTACAAAATACCATACGTTTTCTACGTAGCGGTAAGAAATTTTACACCATTTGTTTACGATATTTATACTTTACAAAGAAAATTCTTTTTCTTCGTCATTCTCAAAGAGACTGTGCGCCACACCACAAAGCAGGGCCAGATAACATTGACCTTCAACCTCTCTACAACACAATCAATGATAAACCTTCTCCGTTTGTGATAGCAATCGTTTTGTGTGAGCAACAAAGGCCAAGTTTAAGTGGTTGTGTACCGTTTGAGTAGCCGAGATATGACTTGGCTGATTGTCTGTCTAATTTGAACGTTTGTGAAATATAAATTAAGTTCACAATTCAGGAGCGACGAATTGTTTATGCAATTTGCTCGTCTTTGTCAATAGAAATGATGTTTTCTTTGAAATCCTTTGCACAGTTTAATATGTCATGTTGTGTGGTTTTCGACAGCAAATTATGGGTCGTATATTAATATTCCTTGGATTGAGATGCCTGATTCAATATTGACGTATCACTTATATTCAGTACCAATAAGGGCTCAATTTCTATACGGTACTTGTGATAGTTGCATGCCGTATCGCCTTGAAATGAGTCATTGCATACAGGAAATTTTCTAGATGTGCAGGTTTACTCACGATGTTTTCCTTAGCTGTACACTTTTCTTTCTGTAGATACGTTGTTAAACGCTCATATATATAAATAATTACTTATGATACACACATATAAATACAAGTATTACCTTTGTAATAATACCTACATAGTGAGAACATGAATTGTATAGTAGGTATTAAAGCTTTAAATTAAAGCTCTCGTCATTAAAATACAAACATAATAACGGTGGTAGCAAGTGCACAAAGTGCTACGCTGCGTAGCGCTACGCCGTAGTACATTGCTACGGAAATTGTAGCGCTACGATCTTATTAGAATTCAACGCGTCATCTTACAAAGAAAGCGTTCGTTTGAATGGTTTTATCAGTTCGGAATCGCTTATTAGACAATATTGTTCCATATACTACTACTAGGTACACAAAACTATATTTTTTCATATTATGAACTTAATAATATTGCACCCCAACCCAACCCAACCGATTCACAGTTTTTTGGTTGTAGTTACTTTGTCTTCAAAATATGTATTCTTTCTTTCTATTAACCTTATTTCTATTACCTATCTTATCTATTTTATGATTTCTTTGCATTTCCGTCACCATCAATAGCATGACTGCGGCAGAGTTGAAAAGGTACTATCCGTCTGACCCTTTTCAAAACAAAAGCCGTTGTACCGTTGTAGGTAATATAAGTGCAAAGTCCTCGCCCCTTCTTCTTTCTCTTTCTTTCTCTAACCAATCAGAGATAAAAGATTTTTTTATTATTTTGGAGTTGCTTTTTGGTATTTTTGAAACAATTGAAACTCGCACCGCATTAAACAAACCTCGCTTGGTGCAGTAAGACGCAATTTGTGTTAAAATGGTGTTTACAGTACGAACAAAACTAGATACGAATAGCCGGAGTCGCATTGTGGCTTTACATGAAGAAGGATTAAATTTTAGTGAAATAAGTCGACTAACAGGAATCTCGGTAAGCATGTTTTTGTTTATTTTAATAACTTAATAAGAATCATGTATTCTAGACTGCGTTTTTAAGTACTATACTACCAATGTAAATGGTTAGTGCGCTATTCCGACTGGCAATTGGCTGTTATTTTTATTTAATCAATAGTCAAATCCACGTTATTTTAATTATTTAATTTTATTGTTTATATTTATTCCGCAATCGAAATTCTCACGAAATAATATTTGAAGAAGAGCAAAGCATGTAAACTTGTTTAATAGTCACTTTAACTTATTCATAAATACATTATACATAAACAATTAAAAACATAAAACAATTTAATAGCCTATAATAAATTAAATCGTACACACATATTATTATGCTCCTGAAAGTCTAAAATCTTTACAACAATGATCAACTTTGACCCTAGTGTCAACAAAAGCTTAAAACTTGACACGTAACATAAATTAACATCACATTTCCAGAGAAAATCAGTGCGTCTGTGGGTGAAACGCCACAAAACCGACGGTGACCTGAACGACCGGCCGCGGCCGGGGAAGCCCCGACTCATCACAGCTGACCAACTACAACGCATGCGGGAGGCTTACCACCAGCAGCCCTACACCCCCACCAGGACTTTCGCCGAGGAATACCAGTGCACCACGGCGACCATACGCAACGCCCTACACCGCGGTCGAGTCCACCACGTGAAGCTAGCTAAAACACCCACACTGAGCAAAAAAGACAAAACACAACGAGTTTCCTTCGCCCGCGCGTACCGAGATTTCGACTTTTCGCACGCAATATTTTCGGACGAGAAAGCGTTCACGAGTAACCTGCAAGGCTACAACCACTTATGGCGTGTGGAGAAGACTCGTAATGATCCACATGACGTGTCACCGGCGGGTACAGTCGTCGTCAGCATGTGGGCGTGGATGAGCGCGGCTGGGCCTGGGGAGCTGGTGATGATACCCCGTAGGACCACCTCACAGACGTATGCGGAGTTGCTGGAAGAGGTTATGGTGCCCACTGTACGTGTGGTCTACCCGGAGAGGGATGTAAGTGAAATCGTTTTCATTCAGACCAATACGAGGGTGCACAGATCGCAGACAGTCAGCAATTGGATCGCTAAACAGCCAGGACTAAAAACCCTGCCCTGGCCATCCCGGTCCCCAGACCTAAACCCCATGGAGAACTTATGGGGTTCAATGGTGCAGGAATGGGATCATACAGTCGGGAAGACCGCGGCGGCGCTAGTCTCGCATGTGAATGGGGTGTGGGAGTCGTTCCGTGGGACGCCCCTTTGTGAAAACTTGGTCAGTTCGATGCGCAGGCGCTGCGACACTGTCATTGACGCTGGTGGAGCCATGATAGCGTACTGAATAAAGTGACAGTGAGATAAGTTGAATTTAAGACGCATACTTCATAGTTAGTTTTTAAGTATAAAACTGTAATATTTTTTAGTATAAAACTAAACAATAAAATTATATTAATTAATAAATAAATATGCGATTTATACAAACTTCTTCTTCTTATCGTGTCGACGACAAACCAACAAAGTCGCTAAATAATACATGCCCAGAACTGGGCCACTGATACTGCACCGCTGGTAGCGGTCATGAGCTCTTCCCGCGTACAGGTGTAGGGACACGCGGGGCATGAAGTGAGGTGCACCATAGTTTGTGGCGCTTCACACAAGCAGTTCAGATTTTGTGCATCCGTGAATCCCCACCTAGCCATATTGTCCTTACTACGACCGACCTGTGTTCGAAGTCGGTTTAAAGACTTCCAGGTCTCCCAAGGCAATTTATGTCCAGGTGGGAGGTTCTCTGACGGCTATACAAACTATGTCAAAAAGACCTCCTCTTATTTTACCTGGCTCAAGGGTTCTGTTGGCAACACCAACACAAAGTTTATATTTTTAATATGTTATTTTGCTGTCTGGCACACTCACTCTTTCTCTACCCACCTACCGACGGTCCGACGTGTGTGTATATTGTTATCATCTAATAATTAATAAAGTGCAGTTTATATTTAATCAGCGTATTCAGTCCCATACAGGTTCCCATAATGCTGGCTGCATTTACCTCTCTGTATAACCAGAGAGACTCTTTGAGCCAGATACGATCCCGAGCGTCGGTCTTGGCCTCGCTCTCTGAGGCGTCGGCTGAGGCTCGACAAAAACTGTTTTGCCTCAAAATAATTATCTTGAATTGAAACATTAGTGCCGGGAACAATTACCAGAAGTGGACAAAGTCGACCAGATGTGACTTTCTTTAAACTAATGGAACAAAGCATTACGTTCGTCTAATTGTACATTATTACTATTGTAAAATGTGCTATAAAGTTTAAATAAACAAAAGACTGTTGAACTATCCGTCCGGTAAATGCTTCTAGAGTATTTTTTTTCTTCTAGGGTAAATCTTCAAATCTCGTTCCCTAACTTTACTATTAAAAAGTTACATTTCAACTCATTAAAAGAAGTTTTATTAACCTTTGCAGATACTCACTTTGGATCGTTATTATGATCATTACAAGTTGAACAATAATTGATGAGCAAAAATACAAAAAACAGTGACTATTGGTACTTACCCATTTCTTCATATTTTTTCAACTTTCGACAAAAACACTGCAATGGTTGCATTTGTTTTTATGCCGGTAAATAGATTGACCATTTTGAATTATTTGTGTATAAAATTTATAGACGTGAGATATTTTTTTGATATTGCAGCAGATACACGGAATTATAACACATATTTTTCAGTAGAGGGTAAAAAAAACAAGGTTACAATACATACCAAAATCCAAATGAGTGACCAGGAATTGACCAAAGCACATACCTAAATGAAATTTAGTTAAATAAGACAAGGGCTTTTGTGCTTACAAAAAACATATTTGAAAAGGGTCACACGCAACGTAAATCCATACTTACTACAAAAATAATCCTTAAAATATAACGGCCGCTTAAATAAAAGCAACACATGTTTGTGATTCTAAGAAATGTTTTAACGAGTGACCGTTAAAACAATTATTGTTAAAACTACCTGGTTTTCAAAAAAATTACTCACCATTTTTCGAATACAAAAGCTTTCTAGATAGTGCAAAGGGCAATCAGTGAGTACCCAAGTTTTTGTTTCGATCGTCGATCGAAATCGAAAGGTTTTAAAATAATACAAAATAAAAATATATGTGTACGAATTTATGTAGCTTCAATAGTAGATCGGGGTTAAACCGCCTTTCTGAACGGGCGTAAAATTTTACACATTTAAAAAATGCGATGTAGGAATGTTTGATCAAACATTGACAAAAGCCCATATACAGGGTGTCACACTGTATGTAGGTATTAATAAAATAACGGAAGAACAAATATTCACAAAGGACAGGGTTGGTGAAAAAGAGGATTTTGTTTTGAAATAGTCAGCTCTAGCATTGCCCAACAATACATAATTCCAATGCAATAATTTTGAACCAAAATTGTTAACCCCCTTTTAGCTTAAGGCCTAGTTTCACCATAGTATGTTAGATAATTAAACCCCTGTTACACTATAACAAGGGATTTGTTGTTGACTTTTGATACATCTGTCGAGAATTTATTACGGATGGCTTAGAATTTTATTTTAGATGACACTTACAATGTATTAGGGCTATTAATGATCTAACAGAGTATGATGAAACTAGGCCTAAAGCCCATAACAACTACACGCCACTTCGCAGTCACTATTCTAAAGATATGAAGAACAAAACACAATACTCCCGTCACATAATGAGGAAGCGAGCAACTGGGACATCACGTCCCTGATGAGAGAACGAGATAGCAGGTGACAATGACATGCGAGTGAATGAGACAGACGTCTGTTTGATAATGATAAGTTTTTGTTCATTATGGGAGTGAAAAATTATTGTGATTAAGGCTGTGCGCTCATTGTGGTTTTATTGGAGCACGAAAATTATATTTGACGCAGAAATAATATTTTTTTCTAAATTTATATTATATTCATGCGCATTGTTTTTGAATAGTCATGGGCAAATTAGGTATATGAATAACTGACTTAAGGTGAACGCAGCGATCACCTCCACCCAAAAAATTGCAGGTGTCATTGTCGCAGGCAAATTGTATGATCTCGCCGTTTACATACGGCGTCGTCATTTTACAAACGCTCGCTGTTTTGTAATATGCCGAAGGCAAAATGTATATTGCCGTGTCATTTTATAATATGCCACAACATTCAATTGATAATTCATACGCCGTTTACAAAATGCCGCGGCAAATTGAAGAATTTAGTTCTGGTTCTTACCACACGCGGCGCTGTTGATCACAACAACAGAAATGGCGTCAAGTTGTGGTTCTGTGACTCAAAACAATATTGAAAACAGTGCAAATATTACGTGTGTAGAGAAAATTTCACCAAATAATTGTGACTTTAAAGATATTTATTACACTGAATTAAAAAAGTTTTACGATTCTCTAACGTGAGCAGTAAAAAAGCCGTGGACAAATGACGAAATTTTTGAGGTTATCCAGCACCTAAAAACTGCTAGGGTAGCCTAGATTCCGGTGCACGGAGGACTCCTGCAGAATATTATTGGTCAAAAAAATTGCAGTGTTATAAATCTTATTGTTCTGTATAAAGTTACTATGTTGGTTATTTAAATGGTGTTTTTATTACTTAAATATTTAATTTACTTACTTAGGAACCTACTTTAAGAAAACCAAAGTATAAGGTCTTACTTGAAATCTTGCAATAAAGTCTGATTTTGTTTTTTTTTCTAAACTGTGTTTTATTTATTGATTTATTCAGGTAATCAACAGCATATTACAGTAAATTGAAACCTAATACATGTTTTAAATTGTATAGCCAATAATAGACTACCCCATTTATTATATAAACAAAAGATAAGTACTGAGTACTGAGTCTGAGACTTATCATCGGAGAAAATCGGAAGGAGCGGCGCATATACAGATAAACAGTGAAGAGGATTTACTTAAGTTAAAAAGACAAGACTGACTAGCTCTCGATCACCTGCGCTATATATTTTGTGCTTTAGTTATTACGAGTATTATTATTATAAGTGTATTAATGCATGTTTCATGTTATATTAAGCGAATGTTTCTCTCCACTCATCTCACTACTACACTACAAACAATAGTACACACACAATACACATTAACCCCTACCTCAAAACTCGACTCATACAACACACTTTTTCACGTAACTCTGCCGGAAATTTGCCAAAAATCATTACATAATTCGATTTGTAATCCATTATTGAAATGTTTGCCTTGTAGGACAGCCACAAACACGTCCCTGAACATAACAAACATGTGGCGTCATTCTAAAAGTTCATCTTTTTGTCTATAAATTAAAATTCAATAATCAAGATTTAATAAAAGACATTGATCAGATATCTTTATCTAATGCCCATGAGACAGAGGCAGATAATTGCCATAAGTTGGTTATGTCTTCAAGTCTGAAAATTATCACCCAAAATATTAGAAGCATAGGACACGTTACAAACTTCTCTGATTTTCTGGTCCTCCTTGAACGGTTAAAAGTAGATTGTGACATCCTCATCTTAACAGAATGTTGGTTATCATGCTGCCCTAATATACCACAGTTGGAAAATTATTCTACAATGTCAACAAGCGCAAATCATTACCAAAATGATGGCGTTGTGGTCTATTTTAAAAATGGTATGAATTTGGTTGTCGAAGAGGCCATTAGCTCAACATGTAACTGTTTAATTTTGATATCTAATGAAGTGGTTTTTATTGCGATTTATCGACATCACGCGTTTGATAAAAATATAGGTACTAAACAAGATAATTTACAGACGTTTCTAGATTTTCTCGACAACCTCTTGCAAAAATACAGTCACTATAAGAATGTGGTCCTCATCGGTGACATAAATATAAATATCCTACCCGGGTGTGATGATCAAAATAGTCAGAAATACCAGAACCTACTAGCTTTCTATGGCCTCCATTCGTGTCATACTTTTGTCACACGTGAAGAAAGTAACTCTTGTCTTGATCATGTTTTTCTAAAATCTAAGATTTCCTCTTCTACTATCGTTATCAAAAGTACTGTTACTGACCATAGATCAGTCCTCCTTGATTTAAATCTTAAAAAACAATTTAACCCAATATCTAAATCAACTCTTAAAGTGGATTATGATGCTGTTAGAGAGTCTCTCGAATCATATAATTTTAAGTCAATCTTAGAAATTGAGGACCCCAATGAAGGATTAAATAAACTAGTTGATTTGCTTCAAAATGTAATCAAAGATAATTCTACCATAGTAAAGATCCCGTCCCGTAAAAGAATTGGAAAAGCCTGGATGACTGAAGGATTATTAAGATGCCAAAAAAACAAGGACAATTTACATGCAAAATTTAAAATGAATCCAAACAATAATATAATAAAAACAACCTATCTTAGATACAAATCCTATTATTTTAACTTAGTCAAGCAAAAGAAAAGACAGTACGAAAAGGAACAAATAGAATCAGCGGGAGGAAATCCAAAGCTATTATGGAAGGCAATTAAATCTATAACATCTTCAGGCAAAAAAGACAATCACAGTACACAGCTGATTGACAGTGAGAATGCAGATCGATCAATTAACCACATCAACGAGCACTTTGTAGATGTTGGTAAAAATCTCGCGGAAAAAGTCCTGTCAAACTCTTCTGTAGCCAACAACCAGGATGAAATAGCATTGGCCAGCTGTGACCTTTCCCAACCTGTATTGCCCTTAGATAACACATCTAATACATTCGTTTTGCTAGACACTGACGAAGATGAGATACGGACTCTAATTAATGGTCTTAAGACTGAGTGTTCAACTGGATGGGACTCTATATCTACCAAGTTCCTGAAGAAGTTCAAACACATCCTTATACCTGTCTTAGTCCATCTATTTAACCAGTGTTTTAGATTAGGTGTTTTTCCCACTGTGCTGAAAAAAGGTGTCGTTGTGCCAATCTACAAGGGTGGTAACAGAGACAGTGTCAACAATTATAGACCAATATCAATTCTGACAGCTTTATCAAAAGTCTTAGAAAAGGCATTGAATAACAGGCTAACTGGTTTCCTTGAAAAGTATCATAAACTATCCGAAAATCAATACGGTTTTAGACGCGGAAAATCAACGTCAAAAGCAGTACTTGAACTGACTTCGTATATCTCAGGGAAACTAGATGATCATAAAAAACCGATTGCAATCTTCCTGGATCTTGCCAAGGCATTTGACACTGTCTCTGTGCCACTACTTGTGGATAAGCTAAACAACTCTGGTATACGAGGGATTCCTCTGAAACTTTTCTCTGATTATCTCTCATGTAGAACCCAGTGTGTCAAGATCGGTCAGCATGTAAGTAGAGATTTACCGATTTGTTATGGAGTACCACAGGGAAGTATTCTTGGTCCGACGTTGTTTCTCGTCTATTTAAACGAATTATGTTCTCTGGAAATGGGTGGTAGACTAATTGCTTACGCAGATGATACCGCATTATTATTTGCAGGGGATACATGGCAAGACACTTTTGAATCTGCACAGTTAGGGTTAAATAAGGTTTCGCACTGGCTATCTAAAAATGTCCTTACCGTAAATGCCAGCAAAACTAAATATATTACCTTTTCAATAAGAAACTCTACACAACCGGAGTTACTGCATCAACTAATTATCCATGCTCCAAATTGTTCCACTAATGGTACATGTCCCTGTGCTAGTTTGGAAAGATGTTCTATAATCAAATATCTGGGAGTCATTATAGATCACAATCTCTCTTACAGGTCACACATTGAACACCTATGCGGAAGAATTAGGAAGCTGATTTATATTATTAAAAACTTGAGGCAAATTATGAATATTGACTCACTGATAAAAGTATATTATGCCCTCGGGGAGAGTGTGCTTACTTATTGCATAACGTCCTGGGGTGGAACTCATAAGACTCTCTTCCTCAATTTGGAAATTTCACAAAGGGCGTTATTGAAAGTCATAGATCATAAACCTTATCGTTTTCCTACCGCACTCCTTTATGATTCCCTCAAAGTTTTGACAGTAAGAAAACTATTTCTTTTGGAAACAATTCGGCTTCAACATGAAATCACACCTTTTGACAAAAATATAACGCTGAAACGTAGATCTGATATTGTATGTGATCAAAAAAAGTTTAATACTAAATTCAGTGAGTGTTTCTTCCCCTTTCTCGGTCCTTTTATATATAATCATGTAAACAAGCATCTCAAAATGTATGAATTAAACAATTTTGAGTGCAAACATAAGGTTAAGATATGGCTACTAACGAAGGATTACGACTTCATTGAGTCGTCTTTAAAACCAGTGTGCTAAGAATATAAAATATTTCATTGTATATTTTCAATACTCTATGCAGGTGCAGGCATCATTATACACACACACACACACACACACTCACACACACACTCACATACACCACACACACACACACACACACACACACACCACACACACACACACACACACACACTCACACACGCACACACACACATTCATATAGTCTGTTTTTCTTTTTCTTTTTCTGTATGATTTACTTTTTAAATCTACGTTAAATTTAAATTTAAGTAACTTATTAAACTAGGTAATTTGTTTTAGCTACCTAAGTCACCAGTTAAGGGTTGAGAAATCACTACTTATCCTAAAACTACAGGGCTATGCCCTTTATTAGGGAGTAGGGTCTCATCATTGTTTTGTGTGCAATAACGTGTAGCTACTAAATTAAGTAACATAATTAGAAAACTGTATGTACACACTGATTTGAAAATAAATTTTATTTATTTATTTATTTATTTATTTATTTATTTATTTATTTATTTATTTATTTATTTATTTATTTATTTATTTATTTATTTATTTATTTATTTATTTATTTATTTATTTATTTATTTATTTATTTATCATGGTCACCCTAAAACTGCAACTAACGTCGAAATCAGAACGATTGAACGAGTTATCAATATGCCTTCGGCATATTACAAAACAGCGAGCGTTTGTAAAATGACGACGCCGTATGTAAACGGCGAGATCATACAATTTGCCTGCGACATCATCACCACTTCAATACTCGTGAATTATCAATGCTGAAATATATTTTTTTTTGTTTTGGTTTTTTTTTTCAAGAAATTTCAATTTACTGAGAGCACGAGTCGTGGCGTACCACAATCGACCACCCGTCCTTTTTTGTTTATATTTGCCTATATATCATTGTGTTTTCATATTATATTTTACATACATTTTGACAAATATACATTCCATACTTACAAGGAAAAAATCGAATGTCGTTAATTTTAATCCGAAACCCTTCTTTTCGATCTTCAAAGTCAAAAAGAAGTAATAGCTGCGTTTACGTTAAATATTGTATCACAAGTCACGTGACCAAAAAAAAAGCGCACAGGCCCTAAAGTTCGGTGTTATAAAATATATATAATACATACGTTATAAACCTGTGCTACGAAAGTAAATATGAAATAGTCGTACATAATATAGTAAATATGAAAAGCAAATCCTTTCAGCTTATTATTATTCCGACTGCCAGCCAGTTAAAATTGGTATGCGAAGAGGTTCTCAGGCTTGTAAAGGGAAAATGTGCCATCAAATTCAATTCTCTTTTATCCATAAGAATTCATGAGAAAACTATTTAAATGCATTAGTATTCTGCGGTTATTGATTTCACTTAATTTTTTATCATGATTCAGGTATAATAATTATTTTTCTATTAATATTACTGTAAACTGATAATAATACAAAATATTTTACCATTGTAAAAAGAGACAATGTGAGAAAAAAATATACCTACAGAGAAACAATCGAAAATTGCTAAGAAAAAATAGGTATATATTATTATGATAATTAAGAAACCATTTTGGTAGACTAGCATTTAGTAACTACATTACCATTAGTTGAGCACGACTTAACTAAATTGGATAGAACTTAATTGCATTACAATCAGCGTTGAGTACATTTTCGGTTTCAGTTAGCGGAGGTACGTCGATTAAGTTGTTTGTTCCTTGCTGTGTGTTCCTTTTCGCAACATCCTGTATAGGTATAAAGTATAGCATGAAATTGATAAATTATATTTGACTCACTGTGGAATATTTAGGCTCTGTGTCGCATGCTGGCATGACGCCTAGGTTTTATACGCAGAAAAGGTATTCATGGGTTTTGAATCGTAAAATCTTTCTTTCTATAATAAGTCTATCCTGATTAGAATAAACCAGCAAATAATAATTTATTTATAATATTAATATATGTATTATTATATATTATAGGTATATATTTATTAATAACTATGTAGGTTTGAAGTATTATTATATTATAATATGCAGTTTATAAATATCTCTTGTGTTCACACGTTACCCATTTTCTTATTGTTTATTTCCTATCTATGTGGATGTCTGGAAGAGATTACTTTTAGTAATAAGGCCGCCGATTGTACTATTTTTTTTCTATGTTTGTGAAACTGTTTGTGTTTGGTTTTTTGAAGTCGGTTTTTTTTTTATTATTATTATTTTATTTTATAGTTTTTAGTTTATTTGCAATAATTTTCAATCAAAAGTAAGGTGCAAATTATACCAAAAAACCTACTAATCAATACGAATCATTCAAGTCTAAACACGAAGTACTTGCTATATACCGTTGAGGAGTTCCCCTGACTGCCTTCCGTTTCCATCATCAGATCAGCTTATTTTTTTGTTATAAGAACTATATTTACGTTCTTAATTTCATTAGAATCGGTTAATATGTGCCCAAAATGAAAATTCAGACCCTGTTTTTACCCCTTTACCCATCCTTGGGGGTGAGATAAAATTCTGAAAAAAAATGGGATTACCTGGGAGCTCAACCCAAAACAACAAAAACAGAATTTTTTAAAATCGGTTCATAAACGGCGGAGTAATCGGTGAACATACATAAAAAAAAGATCCCGACGAATTGAGAACCTCCTCCTTTTTTTGAAGTCGGTTAAAGAGTACGTAGGTGGTCTGAAAAGTTTCCGACCTCAACGTGAAGATGGTAGCACACATCAATTAAAGTCAGGGAATGTAATTGTGCATCTTTTCACAGCAACACTTCAAAGTTTCAGCCATTTTTGACGCGCGGTTTTTATTTTATAGTCGTTTGAGTGAGCCAATGTGAGCATTTCTGTGAAAATTTAAAAAATCGAGTATCGAGCTGTCTTAAAATATTTGTTTTTTGAAAGGGAATGCCCCTACGCAAATCAAAGATGAGTTAGATTCTGTGTACGGGGACTCCTCACCGTCATTTACCACAGTAAAATTTTGGGCAGCCGAATTTAAAGGTGGCCGTAAGAGCTTCGGAGATGATGAACGTTCGGGACGTCCAAAAACTGCAACTACTGACGATAACATCGCTAAAGTTCACCAAATGGTGTTAGACGACCGCCGAATTAAAGTGAGAGAGATAGCAGAGGCAATGAAAATGTCCAGAGAACGTGTTTGTCACATATTAAATCAAGATTTAGGCATGAGAAGGCTGTCCGCGCGTTGGCTGCCGCGTTTGCTAACGTCAGACCAACGACGTGTTCGAATGAACATTTCCAATGCTCTGTTGTCGCAGTTTAGGCGCAATAAATCCTAGTTTTGGCGCCGCCTAATTACTATATGAGAGACTATGTAGAAGAATAAAAATAAATTTTAAGAAAAAAAATCTTGTATCTATGTTAGGTCGGAAACTTTTCAGACCACCCACGTATTATTTCTTATTTTATCTTATATTAAGATTACTTTATAATCTTCATTTTCTAAGCTCTGAAGCACATTTCTTTGTGAGATGGTCTTGCCGGACCGGAAGTACAGTATTTATTCTCTTTTCTCATTAAGATCAACTTCCCCTGTGAAAAGACTTTTTTATATAGCATGTGATTGTTTTGCTCCTCCCCCTCCCTAACCCCTGCGTTGTTATCTCGCCCCTCTGATGGTGCATTCTGGAACTCTGCCTGAAACTGTTACTTTTATTCTAAACCCACTAATGAAAGACGAGTGTTGTAAGTTTGGCGAGAGTGCCTTTATCATATTTTTTGGAGCGATTCTACACAAAATGGAGTGGAACCAAAGCTTAGTAGATCGTCCAAAACTAGGCATTGATAGGTATAAACATCTTACAAAAAGCGTCACAACACTCTTTCGCGAATTTCTAAAAATCGTCGGCTTAGTGTATAACTTTTGCAACACTCTGTATATTAAAACAAATGAAACTAAAATTCTAACCATATAATGTCCTCCTAGCCGGATTTCGACCACGGCGGCCAATCTCATGTGAGATCAGCCATCTACGCAGGAGTAGATTATAGTGCCCAAGTGTGTGCGCAGTACACAGGAGCACTCTCTGTTCCATCACTCTCATAGCCCAATGGGACGGATTGACCGACACGACTGGAGAGAGCTAGGCGCAGGACAGACTGCTTTACATGCCCATCCGACAGCATGGATCGTTTCACTATTTCGGACATCAGGTGATCAGCCTTCTATGTCCTAACCAAACTTAGAACCACAATTTAGAAATACAAATTGATGGACCCACCCGGGAATCGAACCCGGGACCTCTGGGTCATGAAGCGAAGCTTCTACCACTAGAACCATATAAAACACAAATAGCACATTGCTTTACATATAGGAGAGTTGATAAATGGGAAACACATGGCGTGAGCCGTGTCCAATTCCGAATGTATCCTAACATGATACTTGGCAATATCCCAGTCCACTACAGCCGCTTTCAAGCACTCGCCTTTCAACACTACACTAACAGTGCGACAAACTTATCTGTTCCGGTGAGAGCGAACTAAATTGATCCATATCTCATTATTTACTAATGAATTATATATATATTGATATGATTACATGGGCTTATTGAAACCACAAGAGCGAATTACCACTACTGGCAAACTTAAAATCTTATAGAATGAAGAAATATTACACATTTACGTGAGCTGTCACCGGAACAGATAAGTTTGTGGCACTGTACTGGGGTCCGCGCCACCACTGATGTCTTGCGGCAAAATTGGGAACTAACCTGCCCTATCATACTGTCTGATATCTAGTTCTATGAGTGGGGTTAATATAAAGTCGAGAGCAAGAAAGCTATTTGTTATGAAGATGAATATTAAATAAATTATACCCCAATTTTTTGGGGGTGATTAATGATTTTATCCTTTTAAATGTTATTAGGTATATACCTATTATACCTATGCAGGCCTCCCTCCCGGTCAGATTCGGTGGTCTTGGGGTAAGGAGCCTGGAGGGCACGGCTCTCACGGCATTTCTGGCCTGTTCGCACGGGGTTAAGACTCTCGTCACTCAAATTCTCTCCCAACATGGTGACGGGTTTCACATCCCTTTTGCGACAGAGGCCCTACAGTCCTGGTGTTCGTTTTGCTCACCTCCAAACCATCCAGACAGACCGGATTCACAAAGGAGCTGGGACGACATCAACTGTAAGAGAGTCCTGGAGACGCTCGAAAGCAGCGTCACCGGTGCGGACCTGGCACGGGTGAAAGCCGCCGCTAAGCCAGAATCTGGGGCATGGCTGCACGCCCTCCCGTCCCCGGCGCTAGGTACCCTGCTAGATAACGACACCCTGCGAATAGCGGTGGCTTTAAGGCTGGGATGCCATGTTGGCGAACCGCACAAATGCATTTGTGGAGCATGGGTCGAAGCAAACGGCCACCACGGCCTGAGTTGCGGTAGATGTGCCGGCAGATTCCCCCGACACCACGCTCTCAATGACCTGATCCGAAGGGCGCTGATTTCCGCAAACATCCCGTGCGTGCTGGAGCCGCCGGGTCTGAGCCGCACGGACGGCAAGCGCCCAGTCGGCTTAACGTTGGTGCCCTGGGAGCGTGGTAAATGTCTTCTATGGGACGCGACTTGCGTCAGCACATTTGCCGCATCTCATGTTGGTGGCACTCAACGCATTGCTGCGTCTGCTGCCGAAAGTGCTGCGACCGCTAAGCACTCAAAATATAGCTTGCTAGCGAAAAACTACAAATTTGTTCCATTTGCCGTTGAAACATCAGGAGTATGGGGCTTTGAGGCAAAACAGTTTTTGTTAAGCCTCAGCCGACGCCTCAGAGAGCGAGGCCAAGACCGACGCTCGGGATCGTACCTGGCTCAAAGAGTATCTCTGGCTATACAGCGAGGTAATGCAGCCAGCATTATGGGAACCTTTGAGCCAGGTACGATAAGAGGAGGTCTCTTTGATTAAATGTAGGTTAAGCAGTAGTCTAATAGTCTTATTTAGGTACTTTCATAATAACAAATGAATTGTATTAGGTATTATGGTTTATTTGTAATTAGAATAATATTATAAATAGTATATACCTATTTATTTTATTTTATTTAACTCTTTATTGTACAAATATTACAAATAAAAGTACATTAGTAAATACTAAATATTTTTATACATTAAAAAAAAATATTTTTCTTGTGATTTACTAAAACAATTGAGCAAGGATCGCAGTAGATCAGAAACGAAACGACAAAAGTTCTTAAGTTTGCAATAAATTGAGGTAAGAATTTAAACTCCTTTTGGCAGAGATCCAACGCCCGATGTTTTCAGCAGCTCATGAAAAACTGCTGTGAAAACGATCCACGTGCCTCTTGAAGTTTGTATTTACATATTTGCAAGTTGGAAGTCTATATGAATGGACGATCAACTCTGTCTATTCTACTCCATAAAAGACAGTCGCAAATACATTCATCGACCTTAATTCAAGAGAGGCGGATGCAGGTACTCGTAATTACACCCCCATAGAGAATAGAATAGAATACCGATTGTATAATCTACTTTGCCGCATGTCTTAGACACTAAAGATAACCGATGATCGTCGAGATGCTATCAATAACTAGACGATTCGCAAAGGCAGAATAATGTCATCTAATTATGCGAATCGATTCAATTGAACGCTCCAATAAGCTGTGTTATGATAATAATAGTACAGGCTATTAAGCACTCTAGTCTAGCCACTCAGTGAAACTGAAACTTGCTAACATTTATTACCATGTTTAAAGAACGTTTGCAAAAAGTTTGCAATGCGACGACACATCTTTTTTTGAGTCATTCGTCAAGTCGCGCGCCTTAGACTCGTAACTTTAAAACGACGTCACTAAAACAATGACGTTTTAACCCTTTAAACCGGTGTTTGCAACAAAAACTTTAAGGACATAGCTATGACAGGTAAAATTCGCACGGGATGAGAGAGATTGCAAACTTGGGTATCATGCGTCATAGGTCACATCCCCTTTTGCCTCATTCCGCACTTCCAATTAACATAGGCTTTATTGTATCTTTATCCCGATATTAAAGCATCTTCTTTAATGGCGACTCTCTAGTCGGTACCTTCTTATGCTAATCAGCCAGGGAGACAATATTTAACTATATTTTTTAGTTTCAATTCGTTTGCATCTGACCGTACTTTACATGGGCTCGCGAGTTGACGATGTAAAAAAACAGAAGATGCCAACTCGCGTGGCGCGCGACTCTAAGGCGCGCGACTTGACGAAAGACTCTTTTTTTTTTTAATTTTTGACAGACCAGTCGAAACCAGTTTTACTTGGAGTACTTCTGTTAAAGGTAAACCTCCACCTACAATGATTTCAAAAGGAAGGATACGCCCGTGAGAACGTTTTGTCAAAAGAAAATGGCACCCGCGCGCTGGCCCTAATTTCATACAAATTATGACAGATTTATGAGGTTTTAGGGCCAACGCGAGGGTGTCATTTTCTAGAGTGGTTGGGCCTGTCCTTACGCTAGTAATATAATTATAAGTCAATGTCCACCTATCGGTATCGTAGGTACGCAACGGACGCATCGCATTCACTATACCTTGTATGAACATTTACACAAGTTTGTCAACTTCATCGGCATTTCCAACACCGTTTCTTCATACATGTATAACAATCCTTTTGGGCCGATACACATTATGTCGATAGGTGGACGATTACCTTTAAGCACCTTTTAAGTACAAATCTGAATATTTAAACCACCTTTTCAGAATAAAATTAAGTTACAGTAGGTTTACAAAGCGACGACCGAATGGCGTAGTGGTTAGTGACCCTGACTACTGAGTCAATGGTCCCGGGTTCGATTCCCGGCTGGGGCAGATATTTGTTTAAACACAGATATTTGTTCTCGGGTCTTGGATGTGCCCGTAAAATGGCAATAGGCCCGCCCCCTATTACATTGGGACTAACATAACACTCTGGCGAAAAGTGGGTGCAGCAATGCACCTCTGCCTACCCCGCAAGGGAGTACATTAGTACAAGGCGTGGGTGCGTATTTTTTATTATTTTTACAAAGCGACAAAATGATAACTACTCGAATAAGAAGTGGCGGCCAAAGATCATGTCAACTCAGCGGCTGGTCTAGGAGAGACGAATTGCCTTATTTGGACTTCTGCCAGCTGACGGTTTGCATGTTGTCGATATTGTGTATGAAAACAAAGGGTTGTTTTAAGACCTCTGTACAGTGGGTGCCAGCTAGTGGCATTTTAGCTCTCAAAAACTGTAACTTGGTTCTTATAGGGTAGAATTTCTTTAAGTAAATAGTTTATATATAGTTTGCGGCCAAACAGTGGGGCTACCACCACACAACATTAGCGATTAACAATCTAGCATCATCTCTCACTTGTTGTTATAACGAACAACTTTTACTCTAAATATTGTATTTAGTAATAAAAATTAATACTTTACAGATTCGTATCATTATTACAATATAGAGGTACAACTAAATTAAAACCAGATATTAATCTCTTTGAAATGCGCATTGCTCGTCACGAGATATCGCATGCTTTGTGATTATAAATTACATTATAAAATATGTTTTGGGGAAAATGTGTTGCGTTAAGTACCTATAAATATTAAGACGTCAATTGGAGTGTAATATTTATTATAGCTGTTCCCGCGAGTTTTCCCGTGGGAATTCCGGGATAAAAAGTAGCCTATGTTCTTTCTCAGGGTCTAGAGTCTAGACCATATGTATACCATATTTCGTTCAAATCCGTTCAGTAGTTTTGGCGTGAAAGAGTAACAGACAGACAGACAGACAGACAGACACAGTTACTTTCGCATTTATAATATTAGTTAGGAAGTTAGGATATAATTAAATGTGACTTGCAACTTTACCACCATGAATTTTGAAATTTCGTTTGTACTTCATTGCAATAGCCTGTATAAAGTTGCTCTAAATAATACTACAAGAGTTTTTACAAAATTAATTTGACCTAGTTTCGGGTTAGTGTTACACTTAGATTGCAATATTCTATTCTATTCTAAAACAAATTTAATACATTCATGTTCAATGAAAAAGTTCCACCTACTATTGACGTTCCATACGTCACTAGCACGTGTTCATTGCTCATGAGTGTATCACTAACACCTACATACAAAGTCAAAGTATTCATCGTATACATTGACAAAAGAATAAAGAGGACTTGGCATAAAAATCGGTACTTAAAAATATATCGTCGTCTCTTTTTAACTTATTGGTGTTATCGTACGTAAAAAAGGACAACAGTAGTTTTGTCTTTGCCTAAAATTACAACATTGCGATCGGTCGCCATGTTGATTGACCAAGATTGACATCCAAACACAAGGTACTTCAGCTGTCAAACAATTTGTTTGTTAACATTTTTCAAGAAAAAAGCCGCCATTTTAATTGACACCAAAGTTTAGGTAAGCGCATTTTTTTCGTTGATATGGCATGTCCTCTCTTTATTCTTTTGTCAATGATCGTATAAATATATTTTTTTCTGATAAACGTCAATTTTTACATACTAATCTACTACTATTACATACTTACAAGCTTCCTAACCAGCGTTGCCAGAATGTTACAAAAGTAACATTTTACGTTACTTTTGACCCTCTTGTGTTACCTCCATGTTACACGACTCAATATGTTATATTTGTGTTACTTTTTAGATTTTCCAGGAAAAAAAATTATGAATGAAACGCCTCCAAGAATGATACATTTTTTTGTTCGTTACGTTGGCTTGTACTTGATTTTGTGAATTGACTAACGGTGTGAAAATCTTTCAACTTCGTCGTGCCGCATATTCACCCGCTCGCGTGAGTCGAGTGTATTTCGCAATCTTCCATCCCGGTTTCTTGGCGTGCGAACAAGTGAGTCGAGTGAGGTACACTCTAAGTTCTGTCTGACTAGCAGCGAATCGATCATTCGGTACTTTTTTCAAAGTACCTATGTATCTTGACTGTATTTGGCAACACTGTTCCTAACATTCCTGCACTAGATGTTAATCAGTGTAAGGTTGATGTAGTGGAGGCCGTGACCGTGCCCTTGGCTCCAAATTTAGACCCCCTGCCCCCGCCAGGGTCAGTGTTGATCGACCTCCCTAAGGTCAGTTTGCTCTCAACACACTCACGAGCAATGAAAAAGTTCCACTTTCAAAATGTCGTCTCTAAATGAACCCATTTTTTAAAACATTAAGGGCCTTACCACAAAAAATTAGGCAGTATTTAACGGGTGTTTAGTGCTGTCAAACGCCTACAAAATCTGTCAAATTTCGTTTTAAACACATGTTTAATGAGGCGTTTGTTAAAAAGAAAAAAAAGTTCCTTTTTGGAGAAATAGATGGCATTGTCTAGGGTTGTTCCAACTGTCAAACCCTCAGAACACACTCAGATCACATGTTATTCTGTGATGCTAACGAAATGTGAAAGTGACGTACAGTGTGACAAATTTATCTTTTCCGGTGAGAGCGAACTAAATTGATCCATATCTCATTACTTACTAATGAATTATATGTTTTAAAAGATTAAATGGGTTTATTAACACCGCAAGAGCGAATTAACAATACGAGCAAACTTAAAATCTTATAGAATTAAGAAATATTAGACATTTACGTGAGCTGTCACCGGAACAGATAAGTTTGTGGCACTCTAGGTAGGTAGTATTGTAGTATTATTTTCTCTATGATGATAATATATCATGTTATGTAACAATGGTTAATTCACATTACCGCGAATGATTTAACTTACTTACGTGAATGAAAATCACTTGGTATGAAATGATCCGAACACAACCATGATTCTTTTCGCAGTTTCCAATCAATTTTTCGCACATTTATCCGAGTCGCCTTAATCCATTGTTGCGCCTGGCTTCCATCATTTGGAAATTTATGATGTCCTTTATTTTTACAAGTTGCGACGGCACACATTCTCATCTTGTCTTGTAAGTATTTCTTTGGGATCTTATTTAGGATCATACAATAAATAAAAATAGAAAATCAGTTCTCGCACGCAGCACCCGTTCAAACGGCGCGGGTAGAACTATTCACAGAATACTTAGCACTATCCCAAGCCACATGCAGTCTGAGCCTCGGAAGGATGGCTCGCGCTACCATACCACCCGACATTTAATCACAACTAGTGAGTTCTTATTCTGAGTTTAGTACTCTTTGCTCTCTATGTAATTTTTGACAGTTGGTACACTGCGTTTTCACGCCATCTATCGGCATACCCAAAAGCTCAACTGACAGCTGTCAAGGAAAACGGCTCATAGTGTTTGTAGTTTTTTGTGGTAGTGCAGTAAATATTTTGATCAAAATATTAACGTTTTTATGGCACGTGAGTGTATTAATGCCTATTCAGACTAGCGCGTTATTTTTGTACCGCTGTTGGTTGACCTGATGGCGTAGCGGTTAAAAGCTCTGCCTCTTGCGCCGATGGATCCGGATTTGAGATCTGGCCGGGGCCAATGTTTGTTTGTTCCCGGCCCCATGATGTAAAATTGGTTATATACCCTATCCCTCGCATGCCCAGCGAGGAGATATGCTGGAAACCTTCGCCGAGCCTTCCTCCAAGGCTCTGTAGGTCCTGTAATGGCCATTTACCCGTCAGTGCATCATAAAATTAAAGGTTATCCGTTGAGGTGGTACCAGGGCTGGGGTATTATATGTATATATTTTGCTGGGGATTTTAGTGTGGAATGACCTCCGGCTAGGTAGGTGACGTTGACGACTAAACTTGCGAAAGGTGGCTGGTTATGATTGGATGCGGAAAGCTAAAGATCGCATCTAGTGGCGTGCTTTGGGAGAGGCCTACGTTCAGCAGTGGACTGCTATAGCCAGACGATGATGATCATATTTTGCTGACTGTACCATACTAAAGGGACGTACCATACGTAGCTTTTTAAAGCGTCGTTCGTACTTCCGAGCTTTGAAAAGCTACGTTAAAGCAATCGAAACTCATGAATAACGAACAAAGGCGTATATTTATGGCCATTGGCCAAGGCCGGGTAGAACCTTGCACTTACGATAAGATTGCACAACTAGGTATTATCGCTTTTCCTCCGTGCAGTAAAAAAGTTGCAATGGGTAAAATATGGAACCTTTATTTTCTTTAAGGGTGAGGCCGCATCGTCTCAACGGAAGGTATATACAAAATATAATATGTAATATGGAAACGACGACGCTGCTACGACGACGAACTCATTCAAAATAAGAGCATCATCATAAAGTTTTTTGAAGGCACTTGTTCCTCGTGCAAAGATAGCATTGTCGTAGTCTATTACTTTTTATACACTACACAGTTTCTTTATTCGTGACGAAATCAACTAGTCTCTCAGCAGTTATTTGTTTATACCGTCGTCGACTTAGAAGGTTACTCCAGCTAAAGTAAAACAGAGTTTCTTTGAAGGGTGAATGGTGTAGTGGTAAGTGACCCTGACTGCTATGCCGAAGGTCCCGGGTTCGATTCCCGGCTGGGGCAGATATTTATTTAAAGACAGATATTTGTACTCGGGTCTTGGGTGTTGATATTTATATTTAGTATGTATCTATCTATGTATTTGTGTAAATATATCAGCTGTCTGACACCCATAACACAGGTTCTGCGTAGCTTGGGGTCGGATGGCCGTGTGTGAGATGTCCCCACATATTTATTTATCTGGGGGCACGGCAGTGCCCCCACCAAGTCAAGCAAAAAAGCGGCACGGCCGTACCGTCCTTTTCTCGAAGCAATTCAGGCCATTTTCTACCCCTGTAACTTCGTTGTGGATAAAACTAGAAGACTGAATTTTCACTAAACATGCAGGCATGATTGACTTGGTCATCGCACTAAATAATTTAATTAACACGTGTTTCTATGCGATGGCCGAGTCAATATATTTATATAAAACATTAAAGATTTTTAAGATTGAGATGCGTGCGTGGATAAGACTTGGTATTACATGGATCTCACAACTTTTTACCGTAGAACAACTGAGTTACGAGACTTGGTTTTTTTGACAAGTATTGTTTTTGATGGGATTTATTTTATTTCTCTTGGTATTAACAAAGTCTATTCTCCTCCTGAAAAGACTGTCGCAAACTAATTGCATCTGTCATTTTCCAATTAGACCTCAAACTGCTACGATTTTCGAGGGTAACCAAAGGTAATTTAAGTAACTAAGAACCTCATATTATTATAAGCCTAAATGGCTCGTAGTACCCGTGTTGGGATCCATTGTCGCATTACAAATTTATATTATAAGTCCATATATAAGTCGATATTTGTACCAATTATGTTATTTATGTAAATAGCGATTCAACTACCACTAGTTCCCTGAGCCCTTAGAATAAATTTTCATCGTGACCGTGAAGTAAAATTCATCGAGTAATTTGGTATGAAAATATGAACAGCGCCCCTGGCGGTTGGTAGCAGAACGAAATTTTTCCTACAAAATTCATCGAGTAATTTTGCTTCACGTTCACGATGAAATTTTATGCTACGGGCTCTGTACAAACATCATGGTTTTCGAGGAGTATCTTATAAATTTAATGAATGTATTTTTTCTTATGGAAATGAAAAATAACTGTTTCATTTATTGGCAAGCAAGAGTGACCCCCGGGGGCGGGCGGCCCTTGCCCGACTCTTTCAGTTTATAGTTCTGTTTGCTGTCTCGTGTTTATTTAGCTAATTTCCTTTATTGTTCTTGGTTTGTGGAGTTTGTTAAAACGTATAACACTTTATTCTATGTTTTTGAATGTGTACAGAAAGGAATTTCACTTTTAATGCTACCAAGTTACTGTTATAAATTATACATATTATTATACAGGTTGTGGAAAAGTGGTATAAGTAGTAAGCTGAAATTCAGAACGAAGTTAGTTCTACGACTTTTTAAAACAACTCAGTTTTAAATATATTTTATTTCACTACTCCCTATAGTAAAAAGTTACGCGAATGTATATTTATATGATAGGTAAAAAATAATATAATATGAAGAATCTAAAGAAAATTTATAAATAAAACAGTACATTTTAACTACTATTTTTAATCTGTGCTTCCGGTCACTGAAAAGTGAATCCCTCGACATACAATAGCCCTCATAGATCATGGGAAGTGGCTGTTTCATTGTCCAGTCTATTCCGTGCTATGGCCCTCGCGCCCGCTAATAGGATTCATTTATCATTTGCTTGCAGACAGCTTTAGACCGTTCCAGATGTAGATCTACGAAGCGGTAAGAACTTCCATTCTTTAGGATTTATTTTCTACTGTTATAAATTTAATGTATGTAAGTGCGTCTAAATACGTTTATATTATTACAAAGTATTTTGGACTTTTAACTTAAACCTCGGAAAATCCTAGCCTAAATATAGTGAACACAAAATATGTGAATACTGTTTTCAGCATAACGTGGGATGCCTAATGCCTGGAAAACTAAAGACAAAATAAATATATAAACTAACGTGGGATGCCCTCCTGTCGGCTGAACCAACGACCCTAGCCAGTATGTACATTAGGAAAACCGAGGACAGAGTGTTGTGTCGTTCGTTGGATGTGGCCTTTATCCAGCACGTCTAGAAAAGGTTTGATAGTTTGTCGAAAAAAAAATGATTTTACGTTTGCCTGCATACAACGTGGCGAATACTACTAGTGGAAATTATAATGAAAATTTGATTGAAAATGATGGATAGTGTAGAAGAAAAGCTAAACTTTTAGGTTTTTGTAAATTTGGAAGCCCGTAGAGGCTCTGTAGTGGATACTTACAGGCTGGTGATGATGATCATCTTCTATAGGTCCAATCTCAATCATTCGTCAGTCTATGGTATAATATTAACGTCCGATGCATACTACATAGGTTTACAAATTGATCTGCATTCTGAGCTTATACCTTGTTGAAGCATTGGTCTATTCACTGACTAATAGAGTGGTACTATCCGCCATTGAATAATTGCACTTCACTAATGTACTAACTGCATCTAGTGTCGTGCTATGGGAAAGGCCTACGTCCAGCTGTAGACTGGTATTTATAGGCCGAAGAAGAAGAAGAAGTGTACTTACCAATCCTATTCCTAACTAGCCTAACAAATATTATAAATGCGAAAGTAACTGTGTCTGTCTGTCTGTCTGTCTGTCTGTTACTCTTTCACGCTAAAACTACTGAACGGATTTGAATGAAAATTGGTATAGGTACATACGGTCCAGACCCTGGGAAAGAACATAGGTTACTGTTTATCCCGGAATTCCCACGGGAAAACTTTTGAAGGCGAAGCGAAGCGCGCGGGAACAGCTAGTGTTCCATATACACTCGCAAGCAATGAAAATGTTCAACTGATAATAGCACCAAATGAAAATGCGGATAAAAGATAAAGTGTACAGGATTCACTTACAACATAATAATAAATAATCGGCGGCCTTACTACTAGAAGTAATCTCTTCCAGACAACCACACCGATAGGAAAGTATAGTACCTACTACTACTGATATATATATAAAAAAATGTAATCGCTATTTTCCAAATTAAATACCTATTCACTAAGTATATTAAATTTTTCCCAGCAGCGGGATACATAATAAAAAAAACTATATGAGAATTTTAGAGCAATTCCCACCGGCATTAGTCACATGACCCTTAAACATATCGATACGTACCCAACTTTCTACTGGAACGCACAAGTGGTTTGTAACTACTAGCCCAACTATATGTCTTATAAAGTTTCACTTAGGCCCGGGTCTCCTATTTACTCCGTAGGTCGCGTCCAGCGTCACGCCGTAGGCCGCGTCACGATACTCACTACGTCTACGCGCCAACGTCGGCGTGTGAGGGAGACCGCATCAGTACATTTCTATAGTGAGCATCGTGACGCGGCCTACGGCGCGGCGTGACGCTGGACGCGATCTACGGCGTAAATAGGAGACCCGGGCCTTATGCCTTTGTTCGTCCTCCACCCTACGGGCTTCAAAGTAGGTATAGATAAATTACATGCATAGATGCCCTAACATTATATCGAAAATTTTAAGTGGCAGCTACTAACTTTTACCCTTGACGCAAAAAGAGGGGTGCGGGTAGGGGAGTGGTATTAGTTTAACGTTAAGTTAAGTTAATGTTAAGTTTTCTTTGTAAAATGTTTTAATGAATAAAGATTTTTAATATATATATTTTTTTAACGTTCTTCCAGTGTGTTTGTGTATCTGTGTGTGGTAGATTTTCGTTTAGTTTCTTTTCGCATTTACTATTTTATTAAATTTGTTTAAGCCGTTCAAAAGCTATGCGACTTTTAGTGAATGTCGGGAGTTTTTAAACTTGGGTAGGTTATTGAGAGAAAAATAACCAAACAAAGTAAAGCCAAAGTAAACTTGATCTAAAGTTATTTACCTACTTAGGAGTTTGCTAGTTGTAAGAGCAAAAGTCAGTATTAAGAAGGCACAAAATGTAATAAAATGCGTGTTTTTATTTTTTGCGTTTCATTGAAAAAAAAACGACAAGGGATGTCTTTTCAACCCTAAATCTACCTAAGCCTAAACCCTAAGTAACTACCTTCTTTTTTCTATTCTTATTGTACTTATATCTTTTTTATTTAGGATTCCAATTAATTGATGTCAGTCTCTCGTTGGCAAGGGTATGTTGGTAGATGAGAATGAGAATTGGGACACGAAAGAATTGTACATGAAAAATTATTAACCTCCTTCATAAACAAATTCAAAACTCATCTCTCTGTATCGTCGCCCGAATTGTCTCTTAAAACGGCAATCCGGCGACGGCAAACAACGAATTGAAAACTGCTGCACTTTGACTTTCTTTTCGTACGATTTTGACCTTTAAAATGCACGTGGCAGCTGAATTCCAGTCGAGTTTCGCTTGCAGTGTATGTGCTAATGGAATGTATGTTGGGTCGGCCTTTGTGTTGGCCACGGTGTTTGCTATTTCGACGATTTATAGCTCAATTGAAGTGATTTCTGTGTACCGTAGCGCGGTGTGATTCTTTCATTTAAAACTGAAACAAAAATAGCGTTAAAGCTGCAAGTTAAATGTCATCATCATCAGCCTATATCAGTCCACTGCTGGACGTAGGCCGCTCCAAAAGCACGCCACTGGATGCGATCTTTAGCTTTCCGCATCCAATCATAACCAGCCACCTTTCGCAAGTCGTCATCCCATCTAGCCGGAGGGCGTCCCACACTACGTTTGCCTAGTCACGGCCTCCACTCCTGAACACGTTTACCCCATCGGTCATCGGTTCTTCGACAGATTTTATTCATAACTATTTGTCCCAGTAAGCTTCGCTTCGCATTGAAGGAAATTCTTCCGGCCTAAACATTCAGTCCCGTCTCCGTTTTTAAGGGTTTTCCCGGAAATTATTCCATTCATTCTTGCCGTAAAGCTATCTATAGCTATATAGTAAAAGAACGGTTGCTGCAATCAACAATCCAACAACCCGATAGAAGTTTATATAAATTAGGAAATATAATACATACATACCTACATGCCAATGAACTACAGCGTAGTTTGTTGTTGCATTTGTGGATTGCAGAAACCGGTTCTGTTCTATCCTATTATAAGTGTAGGTACTTATAATAGGATAGAATAGAACTTAGTTTATTAAGTAGTTTATTAGTTAAGTTATATTATGAGTGAGAGCTTATAACTGCCAATAAACTGCTTTGCAGTTTGGCGGTGTATTGTCATTAAATTTTTTTGTGTTTTCTTATGAATAAATAAACTTATCTATCTATCTATCTATCTATAAAAATGATAAGCGTTCACCAAAAAAAAAAAAAAAAAGCGTTCACCATCTTCGGACTTGACACCAACATTCTCTGACGGACTGACATGACCGGCTCCTAAATAACTTGTGTTCTACGACTTATGGAAATTCGTGAAAAAAGTAATACTTTTACCCATTTCTGAGAAAAAGGGTGGTAAGAGACACACGGACGGACAAGGACAACAGAGTGATCCTATAAGGGTTCCTTTTTTTCCTTTTGAGGCACGGATCCCTAAAAAACAGCTTCCCGCGCAAAAGTCACGTTACTACCAAAACCCTAATATCTACCTATACAGGATGTTGCAAAAAGGGTATACTAAGCCGAAAGGGGGTGACTCACGGAGTCATTCTGAACAACTTTTGTTCTACGAGTTTTGGAAATACGCGAAAAAAATATACGTTCTCCATAGTAAAAGGTCACGTGACCAACAAAGTTTCTATGGAAAAGGAATTTTTATTTTCGTGAATTTACAAAACTTGTAGAACAAAAGTTGTTCAGAATGATCATTTCGGCTTAGTATACCCTTTTTGCAACACCCTGTAGATAGCGTACAGCTGACAAAACTGAGCAACCCTTTGCCCCCATTTACCCAATTTACAAGTTTGGTTGTAGTACGGAAGTAACGTTAATATAATATTATATTAAGTTAGGAAACTGCTTAGCATAGGAAAAAGTTAAGTGAAAATGGAAAATAATGTACAGAAAATTTGTAACCTTTATAAATTATTATTTTGATCATATATTTTTTATTTATCGCTCGATAAAAACTTTGGTAAGTCAGTATGAAATAGTATGTATAAATACTTCCAGATAAGCATATTTATTAAAAACACGTTAAAAATACGTATTTAATTAATTTAAAATTACAAAGTTTATAAGATCCACAAAAATTACTTCCAGATAGTTAAAATAATAAGATTGAATTTAAAACTGGTCTCATTTACTGAGGGTCTCATTATAAAGAATATTTAACTAGCAAGAAACAGTTTTTATTTTATTTCTTTACTCAAAATGTCACAGAAACACAGAAACTCTAACACTAGCAAAAAGCCAAGAAGCTGAGCGCTCTGTTTTTCCTCAACTTGAGCTGAGGATGCTCACTTTAATCTCACAAGTTGCTGGTTTTGCGTCAACGCTCGTCTGCAACTTTGTGTGTGTGTGAGTACACAGAATCCAACATATTCTGTGTACTCTGTGTCTAAGGTTCTGTACGTGTTGATGCTGAGTCTCTGAATGATCGTATCCGGAACGTAGTAATCCGGCAGAGAACTAAAGTCACCGACATAGCTCACCGAGTTAGTAAGCTTAAGTGGCAGTGGGCTGGTCACATCTGTCGAAGAACCGATGACCGATGGGGTAAACGTGTTCTGGAGAGGAGGCCGCGACTAGGCAATGATCGTAGTGTGCGACGCCCTCCGGCTAGATGGGGTGACGACTTGCGAAAGGTGGCTGGTTATGATAGGATGCGGAAAGCTAAAGATCGCATCCAGTGCAGGCTTGCTTTGGGAGAGCCCTACGAGATGCCAGCAGTGGACTGCTATATGCTGATGATGATGCTGAGTATCAAAATCTTAACGTTTTGTTAATAGAGACAGAACAAATACGATCGCGAGCAATGAAAAAGTTACACCCACAGAATACCGACACCTAATGGGCCCAATGTTTTACACATTTTAATTTAAAAACTGACTCCTTTATTCATAAAAAAGTTACAGAACGTTTTAGCTAATGAACTGTTTTGTCCCTCTCTGTCAAAGAACAATTTACATTTTCGTTTGTTCGTAACATTCTGATGCGCTGTTAATAAATGTACTGCAATATTGCAAACGGCGTCATTAAGCTAGCCTTTACAGTTTAGGAGTAGTATAGTAAAAATTGCGGTCTTATCACTAAAAGTGTTTTTTTAAAGACAATCTTACTTTGTATTATTATACAAGGTGTTGCAAAAAGGGTATACTAAGCCGAAAGGGGGTGACTCAGGGGGCTATTCTGAACAACTTTTGCTCTACAAGTTTTGGAAAATCACGAAAATAAAAAATCCTTTTCCATAGAAACTTTATCGGTAACGTGACTTTTTTCTATGGACGAATATTTTTTTTCGCAACCTGTAGATATTTATTTTCTTATTCCACCAAGGAACCCTAAGCTGCATCTGCAGTGTTTCAGGACACACGTAGTGAAAGCAACACCTTGTGAAACTGTATCGTGTTACATCTACCATCCTATCCTAATCCTAACTAATATTATAAATGCGAAAGTAACTGTGTCTGTCTGTCTTTCTGACTGTCTGTCTGTCTGTTACTCTTTCACGCCAAAACTACTGAACGGATTTAAATGAAATTTGGTACATATAGGGTTTAGACCCTGAGAAAGAACATAGGCTACTTTTTATCCCGGAATTGCCACGGGTTTTTTTTTTAAGGCGAAGTGAAGCTCGCGGGAACAGCTAGTAATTTTATAAAGAAGAAAGATTTTATTGTTTAATATTTTTTTAAGTATTGAATTGGTTCTGAACCTATTGACCCGATTACAAACAAATACCTTTATGAGAACTGTAATGAGTTAAATATATCAGATTGTAGAGATTTAGATAGAATTCAAATATACCTATCTAATTTAAAAAAAAAAGCTCGATATTGCACGATATCGATAGTACGGGTCGGATTATCAACAAGATGAGGAACTCAAGGAACCTTCCAGAGGTCGCTCGAAGGAGGAAGCTAAATAGTTAAAAATCAGTTAAATACATTACGTCATAAGTACATATATATAAAAAAAAACATTTATCCGCAATCTTTTTAAAAATGTAAAAAAATTCCTAGTTGTATTTCTTCATCATAGTAAAACAAGAGTCCAAATCGAAAACAAGACAATCTTTCCTCTCAGTACATAATATACTTCGGTCTTACTTTCGTTGTAGCCAGACCAAGCCAATAACTCCCAAAGGACATTCTCTGTGATTTTATTCGACTGCGTAAGTACAATGCTACAAAATGTTTCAATAGCCGTGGCGAAAAACAGAACTGATGCCGCCACCTTATACAAATACTCTACTAGATAACCTAGTATTATATACTTACTATGGTAGATATTAGTATAAGAAATAAGGCCGCCTCTTTGTACAGTTTTTTATTTTTCTAAGTTGTTTTATTTTAGTATTTTTTCTGTTTTCATAAAAATAAAGAGGATTGTATTGTAATACTATAAGTTCAGTCTTTGTAGAATTCAAACAAGTGCGTTCATTTCTTCGGCATTGTCGAAGCCTCCATACATATATTATGACAATCCGTTTGGCCCGGTACGTACGGTACCGATAGGTGAACGCTAACCTTAACTGTCAAACATAGACAGACTGCCGTCTGACTGAAGGTAGATAGGTATAGTGCCTGTAGTTTATGCCCAAGTCGTCGGGAATTACAGGTCACTATAATTATATTAAGTAGTTTAGAAAACGGGTTACGTGTCAAACATAGACACTAGCGCCTCTCAAACGTTCGTGTAAAACAGCGTCGCTCTGTATTTACTAGAATTCACTACGTAATGTCTTTGTGGAGGAATCTGCTGACAATATGGCTGGAAATTCAGTTAACGAACGTTGAACATGATGAATAAATCGCTCTCGTGACGTCGATATGAAATTTACAAAGGATTCGTTAAATTTTCGTGTTTTTGGTAAAGTGACCCAATTTTTTTGAAACATTTAATTTAAACTAGCTGTTCCCGCGCGCTTCGCTTCGCCTTAAAAAGGTTTTTCCCGTGAGAATTCCGGGATAAAAAGTAGCCTATGTTCTTTCCCAGGGTCTAGACCGTATGTATACCAAATTTCATCCAAATCCGTTCAGTAGTTTTGGCGTGAAAGAGTAACAGACAGACAGACAGACAGACAGACACAGTTACTTTCGCATTTATAATATTAGTTAGGATTAGGATTAGGATTAGGATTTTAAGACAGTATTTACATACATACCTATTAGGTTAATAATATTCTGATGCGCTATTTGTACTTCTATATATTATTACAGACAGAGTCATTTAGCTAGTTTCTTTTTCCGTATAGAAGTTTGGTGCATGGAAGTATTAAGTACTACTACTTATTACTTCCATGGTTTGGTGCTATTACATACTATTATATTAGCAGTTGTTTGAAAGTGGCTTCGTATAAGTACCGATATATGTATTTTTACACCGCCGTTATTAATTATTCCTTGTTTCCGTTATTTTATAAGGTTACCTTAATCCTACTAGACAATCGAAAGAAAGTGTATTAATCAAACCGAAGATAAACAATTTTTATGGCAAACATACTAAAGAATACCTAACACCGACTATATTTAATAACCTACCACCTAATTTATTAAAACTAAGGTGTTCTAAAAAAACTATAAAAAATAAAATAAAATATCATTTATTACAAGATTAAGCTACCTGCAATGAGTTTTATAAGTACATTAAATGCATATCTTCATTAAGTACATCTATGTAATCTTTAATAATAACTTGTAATAGCATAAGTTACTACTCGTAAATTTGCACTAGTAATAGATACCTATTAGTTGTGTAACTTACCTTATTTGCTTATATAAATGCGAGTCTTTGTCTCCCGCTAAACTGAACTGCAGTTTGGGTGTATTATGTCATTTTGTAAGTTATACTATAGTCAATAAATAAACGTTTAAAAAAAAACCTAAAAGAGGATATGGCCGCCTGCTGTGCATTGTATCTAGTCTATTAGTACCTACCTATGTTTTGTATCTGATTTAAATTATTGTTAAAAAAGTCATTAAATTAATGTTTTATTGTTCCAGGTGGGTGTGCTACCGGCTGGAGGCGCCATGCGGCGGGCGCGGCCCCCCAGGCTTGGAGAAATACCTAGGTATTATATTAATCATCCCAAAAACTCTTAAAAATAGCCTGGAAACCATTCATTATAATCATCATCAGCCTATAGCAGTCCACTGCTGGACGTAGGCCTCTCCCAAAGCACGCCACTGGATGCGATCTTTAGCTTTCACTGCTATAGGCTGATGATGTGAGCGTTGTTGTGGCGTTAAGGATAAGATCTAGTCTTTTCTTTCGAGATACCGTGGGTAAGATTCTAAGATTTGAATCTTAGAATGTACACCACAGAGAAAACATTAGAAAATATGCATTGCATTTTCTTTTTGATAAACATCACAATATTATTAGGTATATTTTATGTGAATAGATAAGTCTACGTTAGCATCATAGATCTACCACGTTAGCATAAATTGTCATCTGTTTATTTAGTCAATAAACTTGGCTGGATGAAACCTCGCAATCCTTTTGTTTACCTCCTCACAGTGTTTCAATATTTGTGATTACTCATCATCAGATAAATACAATAAAACAAGAGAAGGCAATAAATATTGCGATAGCGCACAGAATACTCTTTGAAAAATACTCATCTATTTATCAAATAAAAAAGTTGAAAAACGAGTTATTGCTTTGCTTGCTTGTTATTGTTTAGCTAAACACGTAAATCCTTCGGACCTTACCATCCAAAAACTGATTAAATGATGTTAAGAGGCAGTAAAACGTGTAATATTTTAAATTTAGTTCTTAACATCCGTTAATAAACGTGTATTTTAATGGTGTTAGAATATGAGTGCATATTTTTGATTCACTAAAAACGCAGATCAAGTTGCCAAAAAAGGTATGCACGGAAAAAGTTGCAAACTGCACTTACAGTAAAATTTAAATATTAGCTTCCCAGCTGAGCTGCAAAAACCACCAAATGAACTTTTAATTAGTTCTCCAGCTGTTCAACTGTTCAACTCGCACTATGAATGTACTCATGGGAGCATTTCTGAAGCGGAGACCATTTTGAAATTGCAAAACAGTATTCCGCTATAGTATACATATAGATCGGTGGTAGCTCAACCGGGTTAAGCGCTCGCCTCTCACGCCAGAGAGGCGGGTTCGAATCCCGGCGCTGACATGTAGGTAAGAATCAGTTCTTTGGAATTAAAGCACAATGCACACCACTGCTCCTACGACGAAAGAAAACATCATTTGGAAACCTCTTGATTATAAAGAGCGTTATTTGAAATGAATTTACACATCTGTTTTATTTGTACTCTGGTCTTGGGTGTTGATATTTATATCCTAACTAATATTATAAATGCGAAAGTAACTGTGTCTGTCTGTCTGTCTGTCTGTCTGTCTGTCTGTCTGTCTGTTACTCTTTCACGCCAAAACTACTGAACGGATTTGAATGAAATTTGGTATACATACGGTCCAGACCCTGGGAAAGAACATAGGCTACTTTTTATCCCGGAATTCCCACGGGAAAACTTTTTAAGGCGAAGCGAAGCGCGCGGGAACAACTAGTTTAATATGTATCTATCTATGTATTTGTCTAGATATATTAGCTGTCCGGTACCCATAACACAGGGTCTGCCTAGCTTGGGGTCGGATGGCCGTATGTTAAGATGTCCCCACATATTATTATTATTATTTTGATTCTGATTTTTATTATAGATAGATAGATATTCTTTATTAGTATACACAAAAAAAAAAATACATTTCTATACACAAAAACATTGACAAATAATAAAAATAAAAAAACGTAATCTAACACATTATTATTATTATTATTATTTTTATTTAATTGTTTGATTTCTGTTTTTGTTTTGACAAACCATTGACGAAGCACCGTGGTTATAGTAACTATGATTGTTTCATAATGTGAATGTATGTAAATAAGTGCCAATTTCTCCATAGTCGGTTATCAAACCGACAGGGATTGATTTATAATTTAAACGTCATCTCCATATAAAATTCATGACAGATGTGTCAAAAGTCAACCACTACTCCCTAATCGACTATGGAGAAATAAAATTGGAACTAAATATGTGTTTTATATAATTAACACTAACATTATGTACTGGAAAAAAATATTCTTGTTCCTATTTACTCTGCCATTCGTACTCGTATTTAGCCGGTCGTACGGGAAACGTTTAAATTTCCACGAAAATAACTTTGCTTTTCAGTAAGCACAAGTAACTCTTACACGTGGTAATATTAACGGCATAAACTCCAAGTATTCTAACAAATATGTATTAAACTTTTAACGGGTAAACTTTAGACATGCCTACAGTCCTACCTTGTATCAACTCGTTTCCGAAATGACTATTAAAGTTAAGGGGGTGACAAAGGATAAACCAATTTAAATATATTTTTGGTGGCGCTAGTTAGCCCTACTACAAGGACGGAAGGAAGGAGACCCGTGCCCCAACAGTGGGGATGTGATGGGTTGTGATGATGATGATGAGTTAGCCCTAGTGACACCCTTAATAGGTAGACCTAACTTTTTTAAATTTTCTTCTCAGGTCTTGATATTGCCCGAAAGATTAATAATGATAATGGGTAATAGCCTCGTCCTCTCTATTAACCCGTAACTTTAAAAAACATCGACGTCCAAAAATGAGTGTAGCAATGCATCTTTGCCTACCGCGCAAGGGTTTACAATAGTCGTACCCCTTAAGACTTAAAATAAACCCCTCTAAGTAACCATTGTCACCCTGAGTCTGCTTTGCCACATACAGGGTGTCCCAAAAGTCAACGTCATCCCTTAAAGGGTTGATAGGTCAGCTCATGAGAGGCCAGAATATCACAATATGACCTTAGTAAAAACTCGATAATTTTCGAGATATTGACACTTTTATAAATTTGCTGAAAATCGACACCTTGGATCAGTTTTTTGCGTGCCGCCGGTACAAAAATCAATATTGTTAGAATTTGTTTGGTGTTGCATCACCCTGTATAGCCCTGCTATTGATCGCAGTCAAAAAAAATATCGAGTAATGCTGTATGTTCAAAAAAAACACGGTTTTCAAAGTCATAAAAGGTAATCGTATTTTTTTATAAACAACTTTGACTCTACATACTGTAAAAAAAATATACCACGCAAACCTGGCACCTTATTTGAAAAGATTGCTTATTTAATGCAGTTTCCAAAATGGTATGAAACGTTGCTATAGTTTCAATTAAAAAAAAAGTTATTGCTATTTTAGTACGAAACGACCTCGATGTAAAATTGTTTGAAGGAAATTTATCTGACTGAATTTATTAAGGGTAAGTCATGTTGGAACGAGTAAAAGTAAAATAGGTGGTGAAACTATCTCGAAAATTATCGAGTTTTTACTAAGGTCATATTGTGATATTCTGGTCTCTCATGAGCTGACCTATCAGCCCTTTAAGGGATGACGTTGACTTTTGGGACACCCTGTATAGTAAGTGTTATGGGGTATTTTTCATTATCATCGGCTTTATGCAAATTCTTTATTAAAATCATCGATTAACTTTTAAAAGTCTTTCGTAAACCGGTGCTAAGTAATTTCCGAGTGGAAGTGAACACATTTGCTGCTAAATTGGATTTCCGCAAGTGTGTCGGAACGTATAGTCAGCGAAAGAGATACTTGTGCCACCCTAGCACAAACAGATTGATTCTGAGACTCACCGGTGGAAGATAGATGAATCAAATAATATTTTACCGATACAGACAAACAATCTCTACAGGTTGTTGCTAAAAGGGTATACTAAGCCAAAACCTATGTGTGCACTATGCAGCATGTTATTTATCTTAGCCCGAAAATGAAATAAGAATTTTAAAATTCGCGAAAAAAAAAAACTTCCATGGTAATTTTGTTGGTTGTGTTTGCGCTGGGGTGGCCAATGTAATTCTTTAGCCGACTGTACCTACCCTTTTGTGCCCTAAATAGAGACGCGATAAAATTCTTTATTAAGGAGCAAATCGAATTCAAGTAATTTTGCACCTTCGTTAGAATCACGGCTATTGAATCTCGCTGCTTTCTACAAATTGAAAATTTGCGAACTCGAAGAGTTTCAGGCACTTGAGTATATAATAATATTATGTATGTATTTGTCGAGCCTTAAATATGTGGATACTTTGTTGCTCTATGCAATGAAAAATATAAGAGCAGAAATAGTAAAATAATGTTCTATCATTTATATTTGCATTACATTTTTCAATATGAACAAAATATTAAATTTATACGTTTTTAGTTGGTAATAAACTCTCGTAGCCGTTTCTCCATACATTTATGACATTTCGTTTGGTGCGATAGGGTGCTTACATAGAGAATCGGGTTCTCTGTATCTACCTGTACCGGTAACCTGATTATGCAAAAGCGCTCACTCACGGAGCATTTCCCGGATTTTTAGGAGCGCTTTCGCATAATCAGGTTACCGGTACAGGTAGATACAGGGAACCCGATTCTCTATGTAAGCACCCTTACGTATTCGATACCGATAGTTGGACGCTTACCATAAAGGCTCTATTTCGTTGTATCGTGGCAACATTGGTAGGTCGTGAGAGTTACATTACCGATACCACTCTAACTGATTAAGATTAATCGTAAGAAGGCACGAAGAAACGATTCTTGGTTTAGTTTTGCAATTTATAAGGTAGGTATAATGCAATGAACTACATAATAAGTGTCTATACAGGATGTTCCAGACGCCTGCCGAGCGTGCTGATAATGTCGAGGATACCATGTTGCGTCTTTAGCAGGAATTCTGAAATACTGGATAAAAATATAGGCTACTAGCTGTTCCCGCGAGCTTCGCTTCGCCTTAAAAAGTTTTCCCGTGGGAATTCCAGGATAAAAAGTAGCCTATGTTCTTTCCCAGGGTCTAGACCGTATGTATACAAAATTTCATTCAAATCCGTTCAGTAGTTTTGGCGTGAAAGAGTAACAGACAGACAGACAGACAGACAGACAGACAGACAGACACAGTTACTTTCGCATTTATAATATTAGTAAGGAAGTAAGGATGTTAATAAAATTTGTCAATCATAATAAATTTAACATAATATTATTTATTAAAGAGAGCACACTATCAATTACAATAAGTTTAGTGTATTTATTAAAGGAGCACTTTTAAACAACTAGCGTCGTCAACTTAATTTAAACCAATCAGGATAAACGATGAATGATGGCACGACGAGTACTTGACGTGGGTACCATTTGGGAACCGGCCGGTGGCTTCCATAAGAGAAATTTCAGACCAAAGTCGTCAGTCCATCGGGCAGGAGGGCGTCCCACGCTGCGTTTGCCTGTTCGTGGTCTCCACTCGTCTACCCCAACGGTTATCGGTTCTTCGACAGATATGACCAGCCCACTGCGACTTCAGCTTGCATATTTTGACAGCTATGTCGGTAACCTTAGTCCTACGCTACATTACGCGCTTCAAAAAGCCGGATCTTAGAAGCTTAGAGCTTAGAAGCACGCCCTCTCGCACCAATTGACATACGCGCGAGTTTGAATGGGCTTTCACGCGCTTATAAATACGCTAATCTGAAACTGTTAGGAGCCTATCCAAGCAATTGTTTCATGAAAATCTATTCATCCGTAATCATTGAGGAACTCCCGAGATTGCGTTGTTCTATGTCCGTAGTGCGACAAATTTGTCACCATATTCCTTTTTTTACTTCGACTATTATAGTTAAGTATAATAAATTGAGAAGCCGTCTTACGTAATGTATTAGATGTAATTTTATTGTACATAAGGGCAGGACCCATATGGCGCTTGTGTGTGGGTGTCGCGTTTGTATCAATTTACTGGATTATTGCTCAACTTTGCACAATTTAACGCAACGTCGTCACGACGCCATCGCCGTTGCCACACTCTAGCTTGCGAAAAACTAAGTTTTGGAGCGAGTTACAACTCTATCTTGTCGCATTAAACGTAAACGTAGTTTTTTTTCTAAGCTAGAGTAATCCTATATGACTATACCATAATACACTAGCAACCGAAAATGCCGAAAAAGGTAAGTTTTCCCGCAAAATTACACGCTATAGGCGGGAACTAATAGACGTAACTTGTACGTTCACGAGACAGAAGGAAGTTTAATAAAAAAATCTGTGCTGGGGAAGTATTTTTTTCTCTCACGTACCTCATCTGTTGTGTTTCTGATGACTAGGCTTAACTTGGGTACAGGAAGGATATGTGGGCACTCCGAAGTGGACTTTATGGCTACCATAGATTAACAATATAAGAATAAGATGGTATTTCACATAGAAAAACAAAGCAAAACTGTTCACATTTTGTTTTCTGTCAAACCGCTTTAAGTTCAACCTACGATTACGACCATTGAATAAATGAATAAAGTTACAAATCTTCTAACCGTCTGTCTGTCTGTCTGTCTGTCTGTCTGTCTGTCTGTCTGTCTGTCTGTCTGTTACGCTTTCACGCCAAAACTACTGAACGGATTTGAATGAAATTTGGTATACATACGGTCTAGACCCTGAGAAAGAACATAGGCTACTTTTTATCCCGGAATTCCCACGGGAAAACTTTTTAAGGCGAAGCGAAGCGCGCGGGAACAGCTAGTTCTAAATAAGAACTAGCTAAGTGGTAGAAGTGGGGTATTATTTGTCGAGACATTTCTTTTACACCGAGACTCCATGTAGTTCGTAATAGAATATCGTTGATACCTACTTACATAAATATTTGTGATCAAAGTCAGATTATTGCTCAATAATGTCAGGTAGGTTCTACCTATTCTGGCCTAATCTCGTATTGCAAAGTAACGTTTGTATGGGTATATTGATATTGATCTCCCATCGAGTTCACTTATAAAATTCCATCCTGTATAGGATAGAAAAGTGTGAATCTGGAGTTTCCGCTTACAGCTAAAGTTTTCCAATACCTCAAGATCGGTGTAACTGCGAAGTTTTGCCGTTTTTATTTATTAGTAGTGGATCCCTAGCGATGTTTCAGCTGTAGTAATACCCTATAGTATATATAATATGTGGTTTATACCCTATTCTAAGGGGCGGTGGTAGCTCAGTCGGGTAAGCGCCCGCTTCTCACGCAAGAGATGCGGGTTCGATCCCGGCGCTGGCATGTACCAATGAGTTATTTTAACTTAAGTACAATGTATACCATCGCTCTTACGGTGAAGGAAAACATCGTGAGGAAACCTGCATATCTAGATTTAGCACATCTAGATATGTGAACCCACCAACCCGCAGTGGACCAGCGTGGTGGGAAATGGTCCAAGCTTAGGAAGGAAGTTTAGACCTTGGGGATATGCACAAAGGTTCCATTCGAGAGAGCCAGGTGCAGGTACTGACACCCCCACAGAGAATAGAATAGAATAGAATAGAATACCCTATTCTGACTTACTAGAAGGTTCCTAAGGTAATCGTGAGATTAGGAATTCTTACATAAATGATTATTGTATGGCTATTTCATATTTGCAAAGTTCGCGTGGTCTAAGTCTACCTACCTACGCAAAGATAGTAAGTATGTCGATAAAAGGTGGATACCATCTGAATCTGACCTTTCTAGAAAGTTCCTGAAACACTTATTTTATCTTTGTCAAATATTACCACACCAATATAACTAAGTAGTTAACCGACTTCGAAAAATGGAGGAGAATCTCAATCTGCCTGTATTTTGTTTTTTTTTTTTATGACGAGATTCATATCTTCATCATCAGTCTTGTTGTCGACAAGAACCCAAAATAAGCGCACACTGCCCTAGGGCCCTATCGCGATGTCAAAACGAAGTTATTTGTGTCAAATTCAACACATTTTGAATCCGAAAATGATTGTCAAAACAAGTTCGCGATAGGTCCACTGACTCCACCTACTATCTCAAATATTCAGGTCATTGATTTAATAGACATAACTTATTTATACCCGTCGCGCATATGAAATTACTGAGGTTATCAGCTGCTGGCCAGGTTATCGCGAAGTCAATTGGTATATTTCGCATATACAGGGTGTTGCAAAAATGACTATACTAAGCCGAAAAGGAGTCCTGAAAAACTTTTGTTTGACGGTCGAATGGCGTAGTGGTTAGTGGCCCTGACTGCTATGCCGAAGGTCCCGGGTTCGATTCCCGGCTGGGGCAGATATTTGTTTAAAGTCAGATATTTGTACTCGGGTCTTGGGTGTTGATATTTATATTTAGTATCTATCTATCTATGTATTTGTGTATATATTATATATCAGCTGTCCGACACCCATAACACAGGTTCTGCCTAGCTTAGGGTCGGATGGCCGTGTGTGAGATGTCCCCACATATTTATTTATTATTATTATTATTTATTTATTTTGTCCTTTGAAACCTCTCATTGAACCTTTGAAAATTCTCATTTTTTTCTTTTTCAAAAAGAAATTTTGTTGGTCACGTACTTTTTAATATGGAGAATGAATGATTTTTCTCGAGAATTTGAAAACTGGAACAACAAAATTTGCTTAGAATTACCCCCTGAGCAACCTCTTTCGGCTTAGTATACCACTTATGCAACACCATGTGTATGGCAATACTGTTGATAAAGTTAATTAAAAAGTAGATTATTTGGTATGTTTATAAATTCGTTTCGTCGTAAAGTCATGCGCGCGCAGCACCGCTCGAAACAACTGTTTATAGTGGCAAAGAGTATCGGAGAGTTAGTGCTGCAGATGTGACACACCATCTGTGCCAAAATCAGACGATATCTGCTGATTCTGTTGAACTTCGAACGTTTGTGAACTAGTTTTAACAGTCACAAAGTAACGTTTTTTTATACGAGAACCACGTTAAATCTGTACATAGCAATAGCCTTCAGTCAAACCAAAAAAATATATTGTACAACATACGAGAACATATAATAGGTAGGTATTTTGTAACGGTTTTACCTCATTTACATTATTTTTTAAATGTTGTTTAGTGTGTTGAATAGTGTAGTAAAATAATTATACAGCCAATGGCTATAAAAATAAATTGGTTAACCTACGAAATATACCTACATTCATAATATGGAATTGAATTAATCACCCAATTAAAATGCAATTATAATGTTCTGGAATGTCCATTTTATCACTTATCCTAAACTCCATTGTTTAGCTAAACGACATTATTAGAATGATGTTAATAATACGTAGTTTCAAATGGTGTGTGTTTTTGATACTTGGTAATTACTAAGCACCTAAGTATTTATCAAAAAAACACTTGAAAGGAATGTCTCACCCGCGTTAAGATAATACGTTCAAAAACAAGTTATTCTTTGGCGGCCCATTCACGCTAGCTGACCCGGCACCCGGCAGCCAGCTCTGTGTACGGTAGAAACGCATGGCGTCTTAACCGGGACAGACGCTTACCTCATTTTCATTTAATTTACTTTTTATTTCGTCCGCAACTTTTCAAACACGCCCAAGAAAAAACGCGGCAATAAAACTTTAAATTTCCGAACGTTTCTCCTGGCTCTACAGAGGGGAATCCTTGTCATATCAATTTAAAAAATAACTTTAAGGTGCTTCTTTGTCCGCCTTCTTACGTGTTTACTAAATTTAAACTTTTCTAGTTAATCCTAATTAGTGGATTACGATATAATTGTGGTTTCAAGTGATATTTTTGGTAGTGTGTCAGTAGTTTTTGTACAAAATGAATGGTGTTGTGGTGGATTCTGAACGTGTGAAGGAAACGGCGGGAACTCTTGAGAGGTGAGTGGTCTTCTGTGTAGTTTCGTATAGCAAACAGGTTGTTTAAATATTTATTAACTAATTTAGAAATGAATGAATATTGAAATAGCCTTTAAATTTTATGCAATTTCTATGATTAAACTTTTAAAGTTGAGTAGGCAGGTAGTTTATTTTTACTTTATTTAATTATTATTATAAATTATTCTTTATTGCACATAAAACATAAATACAAATGCAAATTTAAGGCTAGTAGCATTCTCTACCAGTTAACCTTTGGTGATGTGAGAAAGTGATTGTTAGTTCGATAGGCTGAGACAATAAACGTATAATCAAAATCGAGACACATAGATATACCTCCATATCCATAATAACTATAAATCATTAAAATTTGGTGAAATGGTGCTGAGGTCTGGGGCCCTATCGCGTAGAGAAGTTACATTTACGAAGTAGGTAATTATTCGATACAATTTGAATAGGTAAATCGTTGTCATAACACGTTTGCGATAGGTTAACTGGTAGAGAATGCTATTAGCATTAAGTCCACCTGAATGTACGGTGGCCTGCGCCTAAAAGTATACAGGCGGAGTTTTTAAAATAGCTCCCTGATGAGGAAGGGACCAGCTACATCTGTTATAAATCCGGGGACGTGTTGCGAGTGATGTGTGTAGCAGTGGTGTTTATGTGGATGTGCTTGAGCAGCACGTGAGCTTGAGATCGCTATTTTAAAAACTCCGCCTGTATACTTTTAGGCTCAGGCCACCGTACATATACTTTTGTAATTTTTGCAATAAAAGTATAAATAAATAGGAAGCCTCCGTAACAACATATCATCCCAGCAGTGCTCCCTGAATAGGAGGTATATGGCAAAGAAAATATCACAGTACTCAAACTGACGAAATTAAACGATTAGTAGAGACGTTTAATCCCTCTAACTAAGCTGGAACAAGGAATGTCATAAAGTTTATTTTACAGTTAAGTTAAAAGAGGAGTTAAAAGAAGTATAAATTAAAGGGGCCATTCTGAACAAGCTTTTTTCTACTACTTTTAGGATTAAATAAGTTCGTAAGTATAAACAAAGTTGACATTGAAATATATCCATGGACCGCTCGATACTAAGTCGAAACTTTCACCGAAACACGAATACTATTTATGTACTTATTGACACGCAACCGCGCCGATTATATCTTAATATCATTTTAATGGTACATGTTTATCGATTAGAATTCTTGTTCAAAACATACAGAAGCATACTTTCGCATATTAAGTAACAGTTTTTCACTAGAGGAATTGACCTAACCTAACCATGAACTTGAGTCATACTCAAAGACAATCCAGCCTATCATACAGAGCTACGTCCTAGTACCTACTGCTTAACTCAATGTTCTCGGGTGTGAAACTTACAGTAATAGTTAGTTTTACACCCGAGAAGTTAACTGCTAGGTTAAGCATAACTTAAGGATGGTATGCAGCGGAATTGTCGCTTAGCAACTGGGCCTAACTCATAGTAACCAAACTTAATATAATAATAATAATAATATGTGGGGACATCTCACACACGGCCATCCAACCCCAAGCTAGGCCGAACCTGTGTTATGGGTGTCGGACAGCTGATATATTTACACAAATATATAGATAGATAGATACTAATTATAAATATCAACAGCCAAGACCCGAGAACAAATATCTGTGTTTAAACAAATATCTGCCCCAGCCGGGAATCGAACCCGGGACCTTCGGCTCAGCAGTCAGGGTCACTAACCACTACGCCATTCGGCCGTCTGGAAATCAAGTTATCGTTACGTTAAAACTTTAACGTATAGTTCTGTTTCGTGTTAGTGCATTAATATCACACACCTACCTATATTTACTTCTACCTACATAAAGTAACTTTAACACGTTACATTAATTACCGAGGTTCAAATAGGTATGAACCTCGGTAATTAAAGAAAAAAATCCTTATTTTAAAAAGTTTTTAAACGTGAACCTATGAAGTAAGTTTTTCAATCAATTTACAAACTTTGAATGAACAAAAGAGTTCCACAGCTTTCTCTGTAAAAGTCTTGCTTTCAAACTTCAAGTAAAAGAGAATATTATTATTTCAAGAAAGGCGAAGACCACTCAAACCCCGCAAGTGAAAGTGAAAAAAGTCAATTATGAAAGCTTCGTTGACACGCACGTGTCAAGTAAAAGCTCGGAAAGCTCTCTCCAGTGTCGCGTAAAAAGCTTACAGATCTAATTGTAGCTGACATTTTCTGGTTTAAATTATTACTTAGTTTACGTTTTTTTATACAGGATGTTGCAATAAGGGTATGAATTTTTGAAACTCGTAAAACAAAAGTTTTTTAGAATAACCCCTTTTCGGCTTAGTATACCCTTTTTGCTACGTATTGGATTCATGAGCTACACCACATGTCAGAATTTTTTATTAACCTACATACAAGGTGTTAAATAAAAAAGATTATAAGAAGCAGAAACTGGTCAAGTGGTCATTCCGAATAAAAAACGGAAATCTGACACAGATTTGACCTTCAAAAGTTACCACATGAGTCTCTAGTTACAAAGCTTATTTATACTTTTCATTACAGAATTCCCATGAAAAATCCCTTTTAGCCGAAGCTTATTGGGAAAAGCTGTTATTTTGAATAATATTTTCATTTGCCCAGGATTTATTTATGTTGCGTTTTATGCGTATTACAAAAATAATACGCATAAATATTATTACATAACATATATAACAACGTTGCGGCTTGACAGTGTATTCAATTTATTATGATAAGGAATGGGGATATGTACTAACTTTTTGAAACGTATATATTATTATTTTGCTTGTACTTACTTTAGGGCACTGGCGACTCATTAAAAACAAAATGTTTGGCTTTTTCCTTGTTTTTTATACAACTTGAACTTTTACCCGACTGCCGAAGGAGGAGGGTAATGTTTGTCGATTGTATGTTTGTATGTATGTATGTATGTATGTATGTACCTATGTATGTTTGTCTGTTTCTTTGTTTCCTCCTGTAGCCTAAACGGCTTGATAGATTTTAATGTATGAGGTATCGTTAGAAGCGTATTGATTGCGCGATGGTTATAGGCTATGTGACGTTACATTAAAATGTACATAGCGCCCTCTAGAGGACATAAAGTGATGATCGAATAAATAGGTAATATTTTTCCAACTATGCCGTGTGGGGTATCAAATGAAAGGAATCTTGATTAGCACATTACAAAAATATGGATATTGTAGGTAAATATTTAAATCACAACACCAAAATTATTGAAATAAAAAATGTTCATAAACTAAAACTACTGACATAAAATTTCATAAAATAAAAACAACTAAAAAGTTATTAATAAAAAAATATAATTATAAACAAACAAAAAACCCGACTGCACGCTAAAAAGATGAAAACAAGCCCCAATGTTAATGGAAAGTATCGCAGGCGGGGACCGGACGGTATATAAGTACAAAAGTTACGAATTTAAGGTTCAAATAGTTATACTTAAATTAAAGTTTAAATTATTGGTTTTAGTTTTACATAAGTACCTAGTTAAGTAAAATTTATTACTAACCAACAGTTTCCATATAAAGCTCAGGTTCATATAATTTTGGATAACTTGTTCTGAAAACGATTTTCTGATTCAAAATGTATTGAATTTGACACTAATAACTTTGTAAATGTAACTTCATTTTGACTTTGCGATAACGCCTCAGACTAATAACCTAATTTCTGATGGAATCCCTCAGAAACTGTACAGTTGCAATAATACTGCTGCTAGAATCAAAAAATGGCGCTATTTTAAAATTTATTTACCACATTTTTGTTGTTGTTTTGCATAATTTCTGCAATCAAGGTTAAATCAACTGAATGTGACCTCCTTTCAATTGTTTACAAATAATAGTAATGAGTAATGACGTTCGAATATTGTAAATAGCATAATCTGTCTTTTATTTGCTTAACTGTGCGAAGTATGGGTATTTTTATTGTATATGTCGCAGGCAACTGGTTTAATCTCCTGTTTGATTGAACCACTAGCCCGTTCATTGGATGGCGCTATTCAGTTGTATGACTAAAGGACAACTCGTCAAGTCGTTGATTGTAACGTTCGACGTCTTGACTGAACGTCATTCAGCGAAGTCGTTGAATGGGATATAGTATAGCAACTTTGTAATGTCTGGTTAGGGTGAACATCACCAGACAAGAGTCAACAAAAAGACTATGTTACAAAGCTCTTATCTCACAAATTAACTAAACAATAACAATAAACGTACCTTCATATTGTTGTTCATAATTATCCAGTTTCGCCACTTTTTTTCTTTGAAACTATCCACTATTTAATCACAAATAACGCACTTTAAAGCTAATTTATTTGCAAAAAACTAACAATATAGGTGCTTTTTGTGTCAGCTGTTAGCTGTTAGACGCCATATTTGTTTTATTCACCACCTGACTGATTTTAAGTCAGCTAACTAGTTGGACGTTTTGTGACGCTTGTACAATCAACGTTCGGCCTAGTCATACAACTGAACAGCGCCATCCAATGAACGGGCTAGTGGTTCAATCAAACAGGAGATTAAACCAGTTGCCTGCGACATATACATTGAACGATAATTGTCTGTTTGATACTTCGATACAGTCATTATTTAAATTTTAATTATTAACTGCCAGTTTCTATATCTCTATCTATCCATAACTGGTAGTTACTTTCATACGATTTTGACATAATCAAAAGTAACAATCTGTCAAAATCGTATGAAAGTAACTACCAGTTATAGATAGATAGAGTTATAGAAACTGGCAGTTAACAGTGTGAAAACTATAATATACTAACGATATTGGCGCGACTATTTTTCAAAATATCATAGTTGTGCCTCCTAAAATATTTGTACTCTACCAACTGCATTGCATGTTCGTATTGTACCTAATAATACATTCCCGGACACACACAATAAGATACAAAAAAAGGTTCTACTCACAATATGCTCACAAGAAACGACCCCAATTTTTTCAAAGATTTTAACATAAAATTGGAACAAAATATTATTGTTTTTAGTTGGTAATATCCAGATGCTCTGTTAAATGTACTTACTTAATTTTTTCAGAAGACGTCATTAAGCTAGCCTTTTCCGTTTAGAAGTAATTTGGTGCTTTTCTCGATGGAACCTTTTCGTGTAGTAATTTTATTTCCAAAATGCCGCAGAGCTCTGGAGGGTTACTCTATACTAATGAAAAACGAACGAACGAGAGCTGTGTCATATTGGGCAAGTTTAATACAACGAGATAGAGTCATGAAACTTAATTTTTCGTCATATAGAGTGACCCCCTCAGTTATTTAACGGCTGCGTTGCCGTTCCAGGACACACGTTTCAAAATACGCTTACATTTCCAGGAATATGAAAGCGTAAAATTGAAATTTTAGGCATTTTTGTTCTTCAACAGATTTTGGTTACGTGCATTTATTTTTCATCCTCCCGTAAATTGAAATCTGCATATAAAGTTACGAAGAATGCAAACAAGCTGAAAAGCGGTGACTGAAGTCATGTCGTTCTACAACTTAGGAAATTCTCAAAAAAAGATTGTCATTCTCGTTGCAAATTGGCCAGAATTATCTCCTCAGTTACATAAGTTTTTGCAACAGCCTATACTTCTCTCTCCCATCCTTCTATAGTCCACTCTAGTAGGCCTCTCCTAACGATCGCCACCCCAAACGGTCACCCGCCATCTGCATCCAGCGGCTTCCCGCTACCTTCCGCAGATCATCAGACCAACGGGTTGGGGGGCGATCGACACGCCGCCGTTTGCCGACACGGGGTCTCCACTCCAGAACATTTCTACTCTTATACCTACTAATTAATTATTTAACAATATTCCAATCCATTTTTTAACACAGACCTTTTCACGCTATGATACAATACAATAGAAGAGAACAAAGCAATTTTCTAGTATCGGTTTTCATTTTCGAATTGGAATGAAATCGTCCGGGACGTACACGGGTTTTAATTAATCCAACCGAGCTATGTCTATGTCGTTTTTGAACGAAATCTAATCTAGTTTCTGTCTTACAACTTGTAGTGGTATCATCATCATCATCAGCCTATAGCAGTCCACTGCTGGACGTAGGCCTCTCCCAAATCACGCCACTGGATGCGATCTTTAGCTTTCCGCAGTAATGGTATGTCAAGAGTATAACTACAGCCGGTACTAAAGGTAAGAGTCCATCTATTGGCATCGTACGCAGCGGACGCATCGCATTCAGTATTATTTGTATAGAGACTCAATGATTTATTTGGAATTTAAGTACAATGTATAGCATCGTTCTTACGGTGAAGGAAAGCATCGTGAGGAAACCTGCACATCTGGATTCTAGGATATTCCTACTCACTCAAAAACGGCGATACAGCTCGCGACCTATCACGTGAGTATAAAATATGTACAGCGAAAATCGGAAAAACTAGCAAGCGAGTCACCTCTGGCTACCCCTTAGAGTGCTTAGAGGATTACAGTCGTGCGCATATCTTGTATATCTTGTAAACAATGTTATTGAAGTATACTATACATGAAGAATAAGGTATTAATATAATGAAAATAGTTCTATAACAATTAGGTATTAATATAATGAAAATAATTATATACCTACATTTATCTATCTATAATGTCGATCCATTTACCGTAACACGTTAAATTAATTAAAGAAAATCTAACACCTACCTACTTTAGAAAACCTAAGAGCGCTAAAATGTCTGCATTGTAAAAGCTTCCTTCAAAACTTTCAAAAGGAACTTTATTGCAAAGTGCCACTTCTTTAGAGACTCTTAGTAGATGCAATTTTAACATTGTTGAAATGGATCTCAAAGTCTCTGATGTTAAAGCAATTTGGATGAGATTCTAAAGCTGTATTGTTGAAGACTGAATATAAAGCTGTGTCCACGGCATGGAGCTTTAATAAGGGTGAGACGGTCCACCAGAACGGAGCGGACTAGCGGAGCAATGAAAAAGTTCCACTGGTCACAAAGTTTTTTTTTTAATATTTAATTTTGTATTTGATCAAAATATTTACCTAAATACATTTGAATATTGCATATGGGGCGTCATTAAGCTAGTCTTTTCCATTCAGAAGTAATATGATGCTATTTTCCCTGGAACGTTTTCATTGCTCGTGAGAGTGTTTTTTTCATACAAAAATCGTACACTAGAGTGTTAATTTAGAGATTATAATATTATATTTTTAATACTTTTATAATTATACAGTATGATGCAAAAAAATAAACATAAATGTGTGCAAGGAGAAAGAAGCACTGTAAATTTTTCATACATTTAAATAAACAAACCAAGTGGAATAAATCTTGAAAGAATTTCTCACCAGCGGGAAAACACTGCATTATTTATCGAATTGTACCTATTTGTGAATAAATTCGTTCCGCAGACAAAAGGAGCGAAGGAAATTTCGAATAAATTAAATTTATGTTTTCTAATGTTTACTTCCCTCTGCTATTTGGAATATTTTACATTTCTAAATTATCTTCAAAGATGCACGATGCAATCCTAACTTAATATAATAAATGCGAAAGTAACTGTGTATGTCTGTCTGTCTGTTACACTTTCATGCCAAAACTACTGAACGAACTTGAATGAAATTTGGTATACATGTGATCTAGACCCGAAGTAAGAACATAGGCTACTTTTTATCCCGTAATTCCCACAAGAAAACTTTTTAAGGCGAAGCGAAGCTCGCGGGAACACCTAGTTCTACAAACTACTACTAACATTGCATAGGAACTAGCGGTTCCTATGCGGTGTATTATGATAATTCGATCAGTGATCAACACAAAAACGAGTCATTGTACCCAACATCTTTTATTAACATTGCCCACAGACCTGTATTTGAGTAGACAACGCAAGTGCATGTACTTCGCGTGTAAAAAGGGAGTGAAATTATCTTCCTTTAGCGAAGTGTCATTAGGGACGTTCCTAAACTATAGTGCCACAATCTTATCTGTTCCGGTGGTCAAAATGTGCAACTAACGAGACGTCATTGTCAAACATCATTTCATACTCTGTGCGTTATTTGAGTTGTCAATTTCTGCGAAGAGGCTGTCGCTACGTTATTTAATTTGTTTTGTGATTTTCTGGGTGAAATAATGCAATAAGCGCTGTAATGTGATGCAAGAAAAGTAGTACTATATATATTGGCTTTTATGCAGGAAGAATAACATATTCAGGCGCCTTTAATTCCGTTTGAAAAATTGGAAGAACGAGTTGCAGCGGCTACAGGTTAGTGTTGCCAAATATGACGAATAATTTTACCCATATACTCCATGTAATTTTATTAAATATTTTCCCGAGAACGGAGAGGCCCGTGCCCCAGCAGTGGGGACGGGATGGGTCGTGAATAGTCGTGATACTCGTGATGAAAAGTATATAATCTTTATTTTTCTTTGATTACAGGTGTGAGGACATGACATGATACTTTAAATCTTATGCAGTATACCAAGAATTTCTCGCACCTGCAGCGATTTTAGACGAAATAATGATGATTTATGACATGTCATTGTTTTCCCAACCTATCAAGACTTGGCTGAAAGAAATTGCTTTTTGGCAATTAGCCTTTGGAAGGAGACCCGTGCCCTAGCAGTGGGGACGTGATGCGTCGTGATGATGATGATGATGAATTAACCTTTGCACACTGTCTGAATTTCTTTTAATTGTATGCTCTTGTTTCTATTTACTTTAAAAATGTTAAATAAAGTGTTCAAAAATAATAATTAATAGTTTTTTTTAAGTCGTATCTCGTTATTCCCACGACCCACATATATTACCTATACCATTGTAATCTAGATTTAATCTCCTATATCAGAACATAATCAGAACTAATTTTATTTCTGTTCGCCGTGGACAAATTTTCTATACAACAAATGTCGTTTGATATATTATATCCTCTTTCATTTACTATCGACCCTATATTTTGTTTTATCTATACTTATGAATGTACCTAATTATAACAATAGGTAATAGCAGAAATGCATTGTCGTTTAAACCAGAAATAGGCAAAATTTAATCGATGGCATCACTGGATTCGATCACAGCGAAGTCGCCACCGGAACAGATAAGATTGTGGCACTATAAATCGTTCAAGTGACGTCACTGACGTGACAGTAGGTATAAAAATAATGGCACGCTTGGTTTCTATACAAGGAATGAGACAAGCGTTGTCTATTCAAATACAGGTCTGTGACATTGCCTAAAACGAATCATGAAAAAAGTTGGTATAAATAAATAATAATATTATCATTTAACTTTCATCAGTGTACTGAGACACTAATGAAAGTTAACCCTGAACACTTTATTAGAGATCACTTTAAAGCCTTATGCCGCAGCCCCTTTGCCTATTTCTTTTTTATTATCTCAACCCTTTTCATTGAAATAAAACTAAAAGCCTACCTTTAAAAATAACTTGGTACGGTTACAAGTCTTCAAAGCAAAGGCTACCTTCTTAAATCGGCCGGGTTATTCTGAAAGGTATTTCTGAAGAAGTGAAGTGTTCTTAATTTAGCGCCTAAATATAAACCTGTGTTTACAAATTCGATACCGCTTTGACCGTGACTGTTTTGTTTATTCCCATGTTGTTGGGTTTAAGATTGATGGCTTAGGATTTAAAATGTGTGCCTAGGTCAAGATTCTTCAATTACGTATATCTTGTGTGTAACTATTTTTTTTTATTGGACTACATAGGTACATACCTACTTCTCTTAATTTAACTTCTCTTAGCTTGGCGATCAATTTATTTTTCAGTTGCACGTAGGTAGGTTCGGTCTAAAATAGACATACCACTAAAAAAACAAGACAATAAACCTATTTTTTGTACCTTTTCAATCTAACAAACCGCCAATGTTTGAATTCATAAAAGGCAGTTTGTGAGTTTGACAAAGCACAAAAGTCCGAGCCACGAAGCCTATTACATACCTACATACTCTACCACATGTCTACAAAAACACCCAGAATGCCTTTCGCCTATAGACCACGTTGTTGTTAATGACGGCAATCGTAAAAACCAATTAGCAGTGTTGGGGAGGGGTAAGGGAGGGGTATGGGAGGGGTAAGGGGGGTAGGGGGGGGAAGCCATGCGGCGCCGGATCACGACCGTCGCTTGTTGGACAAATTGGTGAATTTCCGTACATGGTCAAGGTTGCTGGTGGTGCGGGGTACAGGAGTATAGCCTTAGATTTAATCATAGTAGAGGTATAAAAATATAAAGTGATAAAAATACGAACAATGATGTCGATTCTGTTCAATTCGTTGTTTACAGTTTGATTCTTTGAGTGTTTTCCGTATCGCATTTTTCACTGGCGTAAATTAAATTTTGTTTGTCTTTAGAATCAACATCAATATGGTTTGCCACATATAAAAACAAAGCAAAAAAATGTTGGCAAGCAGCAGTTTCAGCCACCGAAAAGCTGAAAGTTGTGACTTTTTTTGTCTATGGCTCTCAGGAGGTTAAGTTCAACTTAATGTAGCCGTTGAATAAAGTCACAAATCTTCTAACCAAACCGAATTATTTCCAAATAAGAGATCAGTGGTAGAAGTAGGGTGTTGTTTGCCGAAAAAACACACACACACACGCACTCACGCCTTGTACTAATGTACTCCCTTGCGGGGTAGGCAGAGGTGCATTGCTGCACCCACTTTTCGCCAGAGTGTTATGTTAGTCCCAATGTAATAGGGGGCGGGCCTATTGCCATTTTACGGGCACATCCAAGACCCGAGAACAAATATCTGTGTTTAAACAAATATCTGCCCCAGCCGGGAATCGAACCCGGGACCATCGGCTCAGTAGTCAGGGTCACTAACCACTACGCCATTCGGTCGTCCGAATTCGGTTTGCCGAGATGTTTCTTTTTCACTGACACTCCATCTTGTTCGTAATATAAGATAAAGATAAAGATAAAATACTCTTTATTGTACACAAACAGAAACAGTTTCTGAAAAGAGAAGGAATAGTACAATCGGCGGCCTTATTACCAAAAGTAATCTCTTCCAGACAACCACATAGATAGGAAATAGACAATATGAAGATGGGTAACTTGTGAATACAAGTAATGTATCGTTGTGTACAAGCTATACACAGTTGCGTACGATGGGATTTACCAGGCGTAGGGTTTTCCATGACCTTACGCCACATAAAATTATTAAACAACGTGTTCATAATTATTTGTAGGTATTGTGGAATTGTTATGGCATGTGACATTTTTTTAAATCTCAATCAGTTACAAAGTTTACTGTAGGTAAGGTATTTGTTATATTTTCACCGTACATAATCATTTTACATTATCCTAATCCTAACTAATATTATAAATGCGAAAGTAACTGTGTCTGTCTGTCTGTCTGCTACTCTTTCACGCCCAAACTACTGAACGGATTTGAATGAAATTTGGTATACATATGTTCTAGGCCCTGGGAAAGAACATAGGCTACTTTTTATCCCGGAATTTCCTCGGGAAAACTTTTCAATGTGAAGCGAACATCTAACACCAGTGTATAATATTTTTTTGTGATATCGGGAGTCATACTTCTTTACTTTGTTTTAGTGGGTGTCGAAAGGTACGCGTAGCTTTAATACATCTGTCACTGCTAAGCAGTTTAGTATCAAATTACTGACAATTATATGTTTTCCTCTGACCAATGAACGTAGAAATGTTCTTGTATATGTTACTGTAAAAGCCCGAACAACGGTAAATCCTAGGATTTACCAGTAAATCTTAGGATTTACCAACATGAGTTGGTAAGGATGTAAGGAATGTAAGGATTTGTGAAAATGGCTAATTTTTTTCGGGCTTTTACCATTAGAATTTGGTAAATGCTAGGTTTTACCACTGACACCTAGTAAAAGTTGGTTTTGGGAATAAAACAAGGATTAATTATTACCTATTCATTTATTTCAATCAAAAACTTAAATAATTTTTAGATTATTGGAAAATAACTTTATTTTCACTCATTCACTGAACGATATTTTAAACACGGAAACCGGAAGTAAAATAATTTTCTCGTATTATTATTGTTGACGTCGAGTAAAGTAGATTGCAATAATAAATATTTCTTAAGTTCGGTTAGTTATACTCGTAAGTTATCATCATCATCACGACTCATTACGTCCCCACTGCTGGGGCACGGGTCTCCTTCCAATGAAAGAAGGGTTTCGATCTAGTCCACCACGCTGGCCTAGTGCGGGTTGGTGGACCCCAACACAAGCAAGCTTGTGCTGAGCGAGTTGTCGGGTAAGTGGGCAACCCGACTGTCAGACGTTTTCAAGCCGCCCGAAGGCCTCTGACTAGGCTTAACGACTGCTGCCGAAGCAGCAACCGGGACCCACGGCTTAACGTGCCGTCCGAAGCACGAAAGCATCCAGAAAAGAACCACTTGAAATCGGTCACCCATCCAATGGCTGACCATGCTGGTTGTTGCTAAACCTTAGTGATCAGTTACGATCACTGAAGCCCGCTCGACTACGGACGCTTTGTTCGACTACGGAGGTTATAAGTTATAACCTGGCTTTTTCAACATTTACCGTGCCTTAATGTAAATCCTAAGATTTACCAAGTGAATAGTGGTAAAAGTGCGAATCGCAAAATCTTTCGGGCTTTTACCATTAAGAGTTGGTAAATCTTAGGTTTTACGCGTAAATCTTAGGATTTACCGTTGTTCGGGCTTTTACAGTAACATATACATAACTTCTACAACTAAGCTATTATTTTGAATTACACTCACGTGCAATGAAAAAGTTCCACGTTTTTTATTACTTGTGAGTGTAGTTCGGGTAGAAGATATGTGACTTTATTCATGGCTGTCATTAGGTTGCACTAAAACGCTTTGATAGTGAACAAAATGCGGGCAAAAGTGAACAAAAGACAAAACGTCTTTGTTTTTACCCGACTACGGCGAAGCGAAAAGGATGGTTATGATTTTGACCGGTATGTATGTATACATGTATGTATGTATACGATGTGACGCACCATATTGAGTATATATCGTTAATCTAAGTTATTAGGTCAGTCAGGACTGTCAGGAAAGCTCCTTTCCACGCAATAGTTTTTAAAAACACGCGGATACTCAATAATTATGCATACTTCTCCACAGAATTATTATTTATTTAATGCTCATGATAGTTTGTATTACATATAGTATAAATAAAGTTGTATCATTAATTACATTTGTCATTCCCTTAATTATTATGTAATAAAAACCGGTTGAACATAGGAAAATAACAACTTTTTGCGGTGCGATTAAGAATCAAACTTTTTTCTTTTTTCTTTAAACGTGATAGTTTTTTTTCTTTAACACGTGTAGGCTAAAATTATTGTTTTACATAATTCAAGTATGTAGGTTTAGCTTATCAAATAGGTTAAACTTACATAATTATATTGAACTAGCTGTTCCCGCGCGCTTCGCTTCGCCTTAAAAAGTTTTCCCGTGGGAATTCCGGGATAAAAAGTAGCCTATCTCCTTTCCGAGGGTCTAGACCGTATGTATACCAAATTTCATTCAAATCCGTTCAGTAGTTTTGGCGTGAAAGAGTAACAGACAGACACAGTTACTATCGCATTTATAATATTATATAATATATTATTATAATAGTTAGGATTGGATTAAGTTATATAGTATAATAAGCAGTCGTATTGTATTAAAAGCTTGAATGAATAAATGAATTCTATTACATTCTATAATGATAGTTGTAGCGACTATTCTTTTTTATTGTCCCTTACAAAGTCTAGCCCAAGAACACGGAGAGAAGAGGATTAGGTGTTTAGTTATTTACTTAGCATGTACGTTATAACCAGTCGGACGTGTTTCAGGGAACGTTCGCAGCAATTTACATAAACCATTCGCCCGGCTGAGCAAACAGGAGGGTTACACTACAGTGTGTTGTTTTCCGGACCCGACAAACTTTAAGGGTGGATTCTACGAGTAATTTCATCGAGAAAAAACCCCCATATGTGGGGGTCTAAGTAACTTAAATGAGATTAGCTTTAATCCGCAAAAAGTCAATAAAAATATCCACTAAACTATCCAATAAAAATAACCACAACTGCTTAAAAGTTACATAAAAAAAAGTTCTTTAGCAACTTTAAAATAGCCGCCATTTCTAGGATATTGAGATTTGACCCTACATAATGGGGTTTTTTTTTCTCGATGAAATTACTCGTAGAATCCACCCTTAAAGTTTGTCGGGTCCGAAAAACAACACACTCTATACTGACGAAAAACGAACGAACGAAAGCTGTCGTGCAATCGCCACAGCTGATAATAATAAATAATAATAATAATAATATGTGGGGACATCTCACACACGGCCATCCAACCCCAAGCTAGGTAGAACCTGTGTTATGGGTGTCGGACAGCTGATATATCTACACAAATACATAGATAGATAGATACTAAATATAAATATCAACACCCAAGACCCGAGAACAAATATCTGTGTTTAAACAAATATCTGCCCCAGCCGGGAATCGAACCCGGGACCTTCGGCTCAGTAGTCAGGGTCACTAACCACTACGCCATTCGGTTCGTCAAAATACATTGATAAATATGTTGATACAACGAGATAGAGTCTGCAGCTCTGAAACTTAGTTTTTCGTCATGTGGAGTGACCCCCAACGGCCGCGGTACCCCGAGGCTTGAGACACGGCACACATTATTATACATGGTACACATTATACATACGTAAAGGTACATACCAAAATGGAAAATACGTTTTGTTTTTCTTTGATTACCCTTGTTCCATTGCGTAAGTCAGCAAACTGTTGACCGACGACGCGACGTGGTTTTAATTATGAAATTCGTAATATTGTAGCTTAAATTTATCCTCTTGTTTGCTAGAATTTCTCATTTGAGACACAATTTAATAGTGCATTGTGAATGATGTGGTGCGGTCGGAACTGTGGTGTTTACAGTCGAGTAAGATAGAATAGATAGAATATTCTTTATTTGTACACACACACATAAAATAAACTTACAAAACTTAAATACTAACAAATATGTACAAAAATGGCGGTCTTATCGCTTAAAGCGATTTTTTCAAGACAACCTTAGGGTGGAAGGATATTTTGTTTATAGAGGGGTCAAGTGTACTAAAGAATTATAAAGGAAAAATTCAAATAATGATTTAGTTATTATATTATAAGTCCCTACAAACTAAATCTATAAACTTACATGTAATTATACTTATATACCTAAAATAAGGATATACATATATTTTATAATAGACTACATAGACCTACATAAATATAATAATCAGATTTAATAGGATATATACGTACCTAAGTCTGAAATAATATAATAAGAGCTCCAAAAACAAGACAACATATGCAGTTAAAGTAAGCATACGTAGTGGAGTGCAAAAGAAAGGTTACAATACTACACTCACGTGCAAAGAAACTTACAAAATGCAGATATACCAAATGGTCCCATTTTTTAAAAACATTTAATCGGAAATTGGATTTAAATATTTACGTTTTTAGTTGCTAATATTCTGATGCACCGTTGAAAAATGTACTTAAATATTTCAGAATGCGTCATTAAGTTAGTTTTTTTTCGTATAGAAGTACAGTGCCACAAACTTATCTGTTCCGGTGAGAGCTAACGTAAATGGCTAATATTTCTTCATTCTTTAAGATGTTAAGTTTTCCCGTAATGGTAATTTACTTTTGCGGTTTTAATAAACCCATCTAATCTATATCAATATATAATTTATTAGTAAATAATGAGATATGGACAAATTTAGTTAACTGTCACCGGAACAGATAAGTTTGTCGCACTCTAAAATGGTGATTTTCTCAATGGAACTTTTTCATTTCCCGTGAGTATATAATGATCATCTGCAATCTGAATATAACGACGATTTTATATACACTTTGCAAGTTGTTAAATATAATGTAAAAATAACTGCCCAATACACGGATTATAACCCAAATAAATGAATATATTTAACTAATGATGAACCTGCTGCAGCTTACTAAGGCTTAGCTTGGATTTTAGAATTAAAACGTTCTGTTTATTCTAAAGGGCTTATTGTATTTAAAGGGTGATACATTTTACTTTACACACTGGTTAGTGAAAAACTAGTCAACCTGATTAATCCTTACCGACGTAGCCGAATGCAGGAAATTTAGCTTGTAACGTAACATCATCATCAGCCCATAATCATCCACTGCTGGACATAGGCCTCTCCCAAGGAGCGCCACAACACTCGGTCCTCGGCCTTCCTCATCCAACCACTACCCGCCACCCGCCTAAGGTCGTCAGTCCAGCGGGCAGGAGGGCGTCCCACGCTGCGTTTGCCTGTTCGTGGTCTCCACTCGAGAACTCGTCTACCCCAACGGTTATCGGTTATTCGGCAGATATGACCAGCCCACTGCCACTTCAGCTTGCATATTTTGACAGCTATGTCGGTAACCTTAGTCCTCTGACGGATAACCTCACGTAACTGTAACGTAACATTCTGTTCTATTCTATTCTCTGTTAGGGGGTTAGTACCTGCACCTGGGTCTCTCGAATGGAACCGTTGTGCATATCCCCAAGGTCTAAACTGCCTTCCTAAGCTCGGACCATTTCCCACCACGCTGGTCCACTGCGGGTTGGTGGGTTCACATATCTAGATGTGCTAAATCTAGATATGCAGGTTTCTTCACGATGTTTTCCTTCACCGTAAGAGCGATGGTAGGCATAGAACCCATTGGTAAATGTCAGCGCCGGGATTCGAACCCGTATCTGACTGAGCTACCTCCGCTCCGTTGTAACGTAACATTAAAATGTATATTTTATTTATTTAAGTTAGTAAATACATATGTTTATACTCAAAGCCCTCGTCATATTGGCACCGTCCATATTTGCTCACGGATGGTACCTAGTATTTGATTAGCAAAGAGGCAACCCAGGCGTGCGTTTTACTAGGAATTCATAAAACTAACCGTACCATATAAATTTTAATGTTTTAATATAACGTTTATTTTGGTTGTACATTTTGCTTCATTAATAAATCTTAACTAAGTATATAATATATCCTTACTAATATTATAAATGCGAAAGTAACTGTGTCTGTCTGTCTGTCGGTCTGTTACTCTTTCACGCCAAAACTAATAAACGGATTTGAATGAAATTTGGTATACATACGGTCTAGACCGTGGGAAAGAACATAGGGCTACTTTTTATCCCGGAATTCCCACGGGGAAACTTTTTAAGGCAAAGCGAAGCGCGCGGGAACAGTTAGTGAAAAATAAATTGAGAGAAGACTATGAACAGGCAAACGTACAGTTCGGTCCAAACAACTTGATACTTCCTGAAATTGGCCGCGATTACACTTTTGTGCTTTGTCTAAATAATCAACTGTCAATCTTTGAAACAATTACAGTGCCACAAACTTATCTGTTCCGGTGACAGCTGACGTAAATGTGTAATATTTCTTCATTCTATAAGATTTTAAGTTTTCCAGCAGTGGTAATTTGCTCTTGTGGTTTCAGTAAACCCATCTAATCTATATCAATATGTAACTCATTAGTAAATAATGAGATTATGGATCAATTTAGTTCGCTCTCACTGGAACAGATAAGTTTGTCGCACTGTAATAGGCGGTTTTTTAGTTTGACACAGTACAAAAGTGCATTTGCCGCCAACTTCAGAACTATCAAGTTCTTTGAACCAAACCAGTTAGACCGACGACCTTAGACTAGCTGGTAGTATGAGGCTATATGAGGGAAGCAGATGAAAACTGGGAGAGTGCTACGTCCAGCAGTGAGCCATTACAGGCTTATGATCACGACCCATCACGTCACCACTGCTGGGGCACGGGTCTCCATCCAATGAAAACACACACACACGCACTTAACATAACATAAACATTTCTTTATTGCAACACAAATAGTACAATCTAATGTAGCCCTGGTTCCTAAACTAGGGTAACCTGTGTGTCAGGAACCAGTTCCTTCCATTTGGTGGATAATTCACATTGAGTTACAGTAGGTATAAACATTAAAAAATAAAATGACTTAACGTTATGTAGTTACTTATCAAAAATCTATAAACATATCACTTATTTATAAGAAATTCGAATGGCAGGTAGTAGTAAAATAAAATGGAACAGTTTCTTAAACAGTATGTGGTACAGTCAGGGCAAAAATTGCAATAGTTAAATATTCAACTGCTTATAGTGATAACTAGATAAACAAAATATATTAATTTGGTTAGTAAGAATAAAAGTGAATAGGTATACTTAACTAAGTGAAAAGTGCACTGAATATTTTAATTAGGTATAGATATAAATTTTGATTAAAATAAAAATACGAGCCATGTAGGTATTGTGTGTGAGATATGTGACGATCTGTTTAAACGATTTTAAACTTGTTAACTTTTTAAAGAATTGCAGCCAAATAATGCCTTTTGTTATTTATTTTATTACTTTTAAGAGATCTTCTGTAGTGTCGTAGTCGAACTTATTTAGCCACTCAATTATTTTGGTTTTAATTTGATAATTACTTAATTTCTTGGTTTTATATTTTAAATTTAGTTTATTATAGATGCGAGGTGAGGTGTAGGCATAGTGTCGTCTAGCAAAGACACTCTTGTAGTTTGGTACGGGGCAGTTATCTATTCGTTTAGTATTCAACGGTAGTGAAGGTACAGTTACGCGATGGTATCTCCTTAAACTCTGATATATAAATAGTTTACGCACACTGAGTACCTTGCACATGTCATATACCTTGGTAGTGGGATGCCTAAATGGTAAGAATAACATGACCTTCAGGACTACTCTTTGTGCTCTTTCCACTTCCAATAAATGAGTTTTGCACGCTCCACCCCAAGAACAAATACAATATGTAATAATGGACTGACCGAGAGCCTTATATGTCTCCAAGAGTAACTTGATTGACGCAACAAAGCGAAGTGTCTTAAAAACAAAAATAAGTTTTCGTAATCTTTTCGCAACGGCTTTTATATGTGGAACCCATTTTAGCCTGTCATCTATAATTACGCCCAGGTATTTGATCTCATTAACGCGGCTAAGCTTAGAGCATTGGCACTTATTTGGATCGCTTAGGTTAGTCGAGTTACAAGGGTAAGAGTGAATTGTTAAGCTGAAGTTATTAGGTGGCTTAGATGCGTTGGTTTTGCTGAAACATAAGTATTTTGTCTTCGAAGTGTTTAGAGAAAGAAGACTGTCTTCTAACCACGATGTTACCCTACGCAAACCATTTTCAGTGGTTTGTTGAAGACTTTCCCAGGATGGGCCATTAAATAACAGTACTGTATCATCCGCAAACATAGTAATTTCAGCACCTGAGATATCCAGTTCAGCTAGCTGATTTATATAAGCTAAAAAGAGAGTCGGTCCTAACGTGCTACCTTGTGGCACTCCGTAGGAACAAAATTCTTCATCACTCGAAGTGCCACCAAGGTGGACAAATTGTCTACGTTGATAGAGATAACTCCTGAACCAATCTTGTACTGGGCCTCTTAAACCAAGAGTTTCCAGACGTTTGAGCAGAATCGGTATTGATACAGTATCAAAAGCCTTTTGGAGATCTAGAAAGACACCGGTGCATTTCTTGCCTTTATCCAGGTGCTTTGTTATTTCAGTTGTTAATTTTAAGACTGCATCTTCAGTAGAACGACCTGATCTAAACCCATATTGGTTGGTTGATAGATATTTATTATCTTCTAAGTACAAAATTAGCCGTTTGTTTACTATCGTTTCTAAAATTTTAGATAAAGTTGATAGAAGTGATATGGGTCTATAGTTGCCAGGAGATAGTTTGTCACCAGCCTTAAAAATTGGAATAACTACGGCGAGTTTAAAATTTTCAGGGAATTTACCGTTGGCTAAGCTCAGATTACATAAATGTGCAATGGGACTCGCTAGTACATGGACGAGTGTTTTAATGAGCTGTGATGATATTTTATCCCATCCAGTGGAATTTTTAGATTTCATTGATGATATCACCCTTCGTACTTCATCTGGATCAGTAGGTGAGAAAAACATAGAGGTTTGAGGTGGATTAATTAAGGTAGTTTTATTGGCTAGTGAACTTTCATTTTTATTGATTTTATTAAGTGTTTCAGTCGCAAGGTCATGGCCGATTGAGGTAAAGTACTGATTTACGGTATTAAGAGAGTCTTTTTCTGTGGCTTTAATTGAAAGCAATTCAGTGGAGCAAGTTTTATCTTTGGCTAAATTACAAAGTTCTTTAACAATTTTCCAAGTTTCTTTTGAATTTCCGGTATTTTTTTCAAGTTCCTTTTGGTAGTATTTGCGCTTCAAGGTTTTTATTATTTTATTGCATGTATTCCTGTATATTAAATATTGTGTTTTAAGTTCTTCATTAGATTTGTTTTTCTTAATTTTTAAGTGTAATTTATCCCTTTTACGAATAGATTTTATTATCCCTATAGTTATCCATGGTTTTAAAGGTTTTTTTCTGTTAGCAATTTTTGTACAGGTGATATTTGAGTTTACGCTATTTTGAATGTTTGATATCAACGAATTCGCTACTTCATCAACAGAAGTATTATTATAGTAGTCAGTCCAGTTAATAGCTTTAAGTGATTCTTCAATATTTTTTATGTTCAATTTTATTTTTTCATGTCTAATGTCCGGTTTTTTATAGTTACTACTGTTTAAATGAAGAAGTACAGGACAATGATCTGTAATCTCATCAAAAACTACAGTTTTAGCTTGTTTGTTGGTTCGAAGCATAAAATGATCGAGACAGGCCTTGAGTCTGGTGGGCCTATTTATACCTTGTCTTAATCCATGGGAAGCCAACATAGTGACATAATCTTCGGCATGTCCTGACAAATTTTCCGGTAAAATATCGAAGTTGAGATCACCTGTTAAAATTATATTAGACGTTTTTATTTTATAAAGCATAGAATCTAGGGAATCAATGAATTGTGATTTACATGCTGAATTTTTAAACTGGGAAGGTCTGTATAAACCAACAATTGTTGTATCATTATTTAAGTTAAGTACTAAGCAGTTGCCATTAGAAACAACTGGCTCATGGATATTATAATTACTAATTCTATCATTTATATAGATAATGACACCATCATTTTGATTATAAGATTTGGTGGTACTGAACGATTTAAAATTATTTATATTAGGGATTACTGAATCTTGGTCGACCCAACATTCAGTTAAAACCACAACATCTAAAACTAAGTCCAGCTTTGACATAAAAACAAGAAGTGAATCAAGGTTTTGATTGATACTTCGTATATTGGCACATAGAACATGCATTGTGGAAGCCAAAGATGCAGAATCTGTAGAAAGTAGTGATTTGATTGAATATGGGTCATCACAACGAATACACTCTACGTTTCCAGCGCATTCAATCTCGGTAGAAATATTAATTGTCAGTGGATTGAATTTTAATAAATTTTAGAAACGGTGCTAAGCATTTGGAACCTTGAAAAACATGGACCGATACAGAAGCTGAGTGTCAATGAATATTTACGAAATCGATTTAAGAAAGAATTGAAAGGCATTAAGTTATAACTACATACATTACTCGTATTGTTTGGTTTGGTTTTGAGTTTGCAATCGTTAGTGATTAATGTTAGTGCGTAAGGGGGTAAGTGTGTGAAGAAATAGGTATCAAAATCTTGTAAAAGAAAATTTAACCTATGCGATAGACAACTACTATTTAATACTAGTCACTTTTCCTGTGTCCTTAAATTTTCAAGATCAGTCTCATTGTTCAGACGAACAGCAGCCTGGCCGTCAGTCTTACGGATATAGATATTCCCGTTGCTTGTCCAACAGTATTTGTATTCATTTGTTCGAGCAAACTCTCTAGCCAGGAAGTGTAACCGTTTCATCTTGAATGATAGATTTTCTGAGATGTGTATCGGTACTGCAGGTCCATCAACACTTATTTGTGTCGTTTTAATTAAGTCTCTTTTTTCTTGCTTATATTTCTTGACAGAGCTGATTATCTTTTCTTTTTTGAGAACTGTAGTTAGTTCAACAATAATCGGCGAGTTTTTTGAGTTTCTTTTCTTTGTGCGAAACAGTTCTTTGATTTCAGATTTATCAATTGGGGTATTTAAAACTGATCCAATATTTTGTACGATTTTGATTAAGTCATCTTTGTTTTCGGTTTCTTTCTGAGGTATGTTTCTCACTTCTAAGCTAGATGATCTTATTCCACGCTCAACATTGTCAAGTCGGTCCTCTAGCGCCTTTATATACAGTCGGTCCTTCCTTTGTTGCTGTTCACAATTTTCTAACTTCATCCTCATTTCCTCATACATATTGGAAATGAATTCAATTGACGTTTTAATATCTTTATTCTGGATACTTATTTCTTTTATACTATCCTTGAATGTTGTCTCTAAAGATTTAAGTTTCTTTTCCTGATTTGCCATCATACTTCTCATTTCTTCCATAAATGTTTTCATTTCCACTTCTTGCACATCGCCCCGTGTCCGTTTAATTGGTCCAGTATTGCCTGCACGAGATGATCCCTCACCAAGCAGTGACAGGTCGGGCGCTGAGTCGGACATAGCCGGTGGCGTGCGGTTTAGCGGCATGTTGAGTTGTTGCGCTGACTGTACTTTGGGTAATGTAAAAAAACACAGGTAGTGAGTAGATGAGACAGGTCACAATATTCTGGCAGCGATCGACGATTGGGAACAAATCCGCTTTCCGTCCACTGTATCGTGACCTCTGAGTCAGAAGACGGCTAGTTGGTAGTAATACAACTCACACTATACGTTCGATGTTGTAGGTGATTCTACTGGATCGCGCGCTTGTAGTGACTTCTTCTGGTTTTATGCACTCCTGGTAGTTTGACGATTTTAACTGATTTTAATTTAATTTGTTTATTTAATTTAAGTAAGTATTTAATATTATTTTGTAACCGAAAACACGTCTGTACTCCTCAGAGATCCGGGGGAAGGGGCACTCACGCCTTGTACTAATGTACTCCCTTGCGGGGTAGGCAGAGGTGCATTGCTGCACCCACTTTTCGCCAGAGTGTTATGTTAGTCCCAATGTAATAGGGGGCGGGCCTATTGCCATTTTACGGGCACATCCAAGACCCAAGAACAAATATCCAATGAAGGAAGGGTTTTATGCCTAGTCCACCACGCTGGCCTAGTGCGGGTTGGTGGACCCCAACACAAGCAAGCTTGTGGTGAGAGAGTTAATTGTCGGGTAAGTGGGCAACTCCCGACCAAACTCTGATAAGGCTAAAATACTGTATAAAATTGTCAACTTTGGTTTAAGTGCTAGATTAAATTCCAATAGATAAGCTTAATTAAGTGTGTGTAATAATGAGGGTGACATGGTCACTTGTGTACCAAGCCCATTTAAATTAATAAAAATAAAAAAAAGTGGGCAACCCGAGTGTCAAATGTTTTCAAGCTGCCCGAAGGCCTCTGACTAGGTCTAACGACTGCTGCCGAAGCAGCAACCGGGACCCACGGCTTAAGTGCCGGAAGCATCCAGAAAAGAACCACTTGAAATTGGTCGGTCACCCATCCAATGGCTGACCGTGAACGGGCTTATGATGATTACTATTAATGTCACACTATAATGAGTAAAGAGCTCAGAACTCCGTTCAAACGTAATTTGTCTCATACATATTCAGATCACAAACTCTGTTTTGTTCGCTTTTACGGCTGTTTTATGAGTTTTATGACAGTGATTGTAATTAAATACAAGTTAATACACATTTGTAGCTGTTCCCCGCGTAATGGCCGACGGATTGACGCCTTAGTCGGTTTTACCGTGGTTTTATCACTTGTTTTACAAGTAGGTACAATATGTTGGTATGTACTCTACAATATGTTGTATCTATTGGTTTATTTTAACCGTTTAGTACGGAATTCGCCAGGCCGTTTAGTTCCAAAAACTTAAAATCTTAAAATTAACATAATGCACTATTGAAAACAGTTAGACTATCTACAATATTTCCTAACAAACATAAACATTTCATCAAAATATGTTCAGCTATTCAATTGACAACATTTCAAATAAAATGCTCACTGATTTTATTTTATTTTCGACGAGATATCACAAATTTAGATGACCCGTATTTTTTTATTTTTTCATATTTCTATGTTTTAATATATTTTTTTAATTTCAAAGTTCAAAATATTTATAGTATGAGTGACGTCACGTCGAGGCTTTGGATAAAAATATTTTCGTTGCCTGCCTAACCTAAAAAAAAAAAGTTGGATGACATTAACTTGACATGAACAAGGACCAATCAACTTCAACTTCAACTTTATTTTGTGGCAAGGACCAATCACGAACTTCCGTCATTGACAAGGACACATAAAAGTGACAGACATTTGAGTGATGTTTGTCATTGTCATTGTCAAAGTGACATAAGGTGAAGTGCGGTAATTGCAACTAAAAATATTGAAGTCGTAACTTCATCATCTGATAATTCTTTATATATAAGGAAATAGTATTACTGTAAAATCATGCCAAAGACAAAATTTTATGTAGATTTTATTCTACTATCATTACAAAGAAAAACTCTGAAGAATAAAGAGGTATTGCCAAAAGTTCCGGCAAAGGCAGAAATAGTTGCAATTACCCCTCCTGGCGGGTAATTGCAACTAATCGTTTTATCTCCATATTTTTCTATGTGTGGTGTATATTGTGTATTTGAAACACAAAGACTAAGAGAATATTCATAGGATTGTGACACTTATCTCCTTGTAACTACGACCAATTTCGCATGAAACTACTGTTTAGCCGTGGGTCTGGTAATTGCAACTAATTTCTCAAAAATAGTGATGGGAACTTTATCGTAATTTTATCGACAGTCATGTAGTGTCTGCCATCGACAAGCCAAGAAGACCATGGTAGCAGAATAAAACTCGGGGATAAAAATTAATAGCTATATTTTTATAAATCAACATTAAATATTTTACTTATGTTTAATCAAACAGCCTTTTTACAATTTTTTTGGAAAGTTTTCGGAATTTACCGCAGGCAGGATGCCGGGTGGAATTTTGCAGGTTTTCTAAAAAAAATGTATGCTTAACAGATATGTTTAAAATTTGGAATTAAGCCTTTTATTCTTATTTGTGTGTTATATTATTAGTGATTGTATCGATATATTCATGTTCACTGCCCCATCACTGGCTTTTTCCAATTTCATACAAAAATTGGCAGCTAATTGTAACCATCCTAAAAACTGCAAAATAGTTGCATTTACCAGACTTTGCATTTTTTGTCTAACTACACAGAAAACTCGGAAAACAATCGTGTTAGAATAAAACAAATACATACAAAATGACTTACCGTTATTAGTTTTTACTTTTTTTTGGAAAAACCTTGCGAGGAACCACTAAAAACTATTTTATAAAATAAAAATGCACACCATGTCCATCCGACTCCAGCAGACTCAAAATGGCCGATGACAAAAAGCTTTATAACTCCCACAATTCTTGAGCTATCAGCGCCATCCACATTTTTGGGTAGAACTTTTATGATGTAAAATTGATTTTAGTCTGTCGTTTTACAATGAAGTAACTCTAGAGGGAGTTATTGAAGTTAGTTGCAATTACCGGATAGTTGCAATTACCGCACTTCACCTTAACATGTTTTTTTTTTTTGTTCATGTTTTAGAAGTAAAAGCGCGTTTAATTATTATGCCACATCGTGATGTCACGAATGATAATTTAGATTTTTATGTTTTTCTCTGAAATAAATCAATAGAAAAATTGGAAACATTTTTTTTTGTGAATATTAGAGCCATATCTCTAAATGGTTTTCGAATTTCAACTGTATAAAATTTTGAAATGTTGTCAATTGTCATTGAACTCTTTGTATTTGCATAACAAAAGTCAACATTCAACTCTCTATATTTCCCCAAAGTCAAAGTCGAATTCGAAACCTCAAGTCTTGGCATTGTCTCACGAGATTCACTGTTTCTGTATTCATGAGATCTTCCTCAGTGAATGCTCAAAACTAGTTTCGACAGATCGTATTACATCGCATTATCTTGTATCTTTCTTGTTATACTTATACATTCGCGGCAATAATAGAGGTCGAGTGACAATAGAACCAAAAAACTCCAAAACGCCGTCTACAATATTGAAATATATTTAACAGCGCATCTAAATATTACCTACCAAGTAAACACAAAAATTATGTGTCAATATTTCAAATTGATAAAAGTTAAAAAAAAATCAACAAGTACCTAAGTGGGACTTTTTCATTGCTCGCGAGTGTAGGTACCTATAGTTAAAGCAACTTATACAGAGTGTTGTAAAAAGGGTTTACTAAGCCGGAAATTACATATATCTAAGCCCGAAAATGAAATCCGAATTTCAAAATTCGCAAAAAAATTTCAAAACATTATGCATAGTAAAAAAGTCACGTGATCAACATACAACAACCGTATAGTGCCACAAACTTATCTGTTCCGGTGACAGCCCACGTAAATGTGTAATATTTCTTCATTCTATAAGATTTAAAGTTTGCCAGTAGTGGTAATTCGCTCTTGTGGTTTCTATAAACCCATCTAATCTTTTTAATAATATACAATTCATTAGTAAATAATGAGATATGGATCAATTTAGTTCGCTCTCACCGGAACAGATAAGTTTGTCACACGGTATATAGGGTTGACGTAAACGTGTAAAATTTAGTATCCTACTGACCCGCACTGATCCCGCGTGGTGTACAAGCCTACATAACATATTTTCCTTCATTGTAAGGAGACCCGGACATACATACGAGTACACACATGCTACATAAGCCACATCCGGGCACACCAACGAAGCCTAAATCTCCATTGGCAGTCGCCGTAGCCGAATCGGCTTGGAAGACATCATCATCAGCATAATCATCAAGGAGACCCGTGTTGCAGCGGTAGGGACGGAGACGTGATGGGTTGTGAATAGTCGTGATGATGATGAATTAAATTAGAAATATATTATTGTTACGACCATGCGCTCGTAAAAATAATAATAATATACGTTATGAACCTAGTTTTTTAACAAAGAAATAAATTGCAAAATCACATCAAGACGAGCATAATCATAAACTATAATTTAATGTGATGTCTGACAGCGCCGAGCGGAGAAGGGTAATCAAATGACAAATCATAGTGGCAAATGACATAGTCACACATGACTACTAATTCTATGAGATGCGGGTTGCGTAACTATCATTACTTAGTAATTTACTTTAATCCTGTTTACATTTCAGATGTATAATGTCATTGGTAGTCTTACGTTAGATAAATGTACGTATTACCTACTTATGAATGAATACAATGATTGGATGCGAATAGCTAAACATCGCATCCAGTGGCGTGCTTTGGGAGAGGCCTACGTCCAGCTGTGGACTGCTATAGGCTAATGATGTTGATGATGAATACAATAGTATCAAGACTTTATAATCATTTCATAAAACTATTGTTTTTGACAGCTTTTTGTCACTATAGGTAGGTACAAAATGATAAGCACAAAAGTATCGTAGTGACATGTCAAAAATACCTGAAAAAATATTCCAAGAAACCGATATTACTTGCCTTACAGTAAATTATGTAAATATTAAACATGGAATCTGTTACAGAACGAATTGATTCGAGTTGATTCAATAAAGTAGAAATGTTTACAAAATTCATACGAATGTTTTAAAAACATGTTTTAATAATTTAGCAGCCTATATATTATGTATAGAGATACCGCTATAGCATATTTAAATAATTGTAGTTTTTAATGACGTGTATAAATTCTTATTTTAATATTATTTTATGTAACCAGTAAAGCCATACGATAAATAAATAATAGCTTATATCTCATTGCCACAGGAAATACACTCACGGGCAATGAAAAAGTTCCATTCACAAAATCGCCAATTTACACCGAAACGGAAAAAACTAACTTAATGACGCCTTCTCAGAATATTACCAACTAACCACATAAATATTTTGTTAAAATTTAAAAGTAAAAAAAAATCACGCCATTTGGTGTCTGCATTTTGTAAGTGTAACTGTTTCTTTGCCCGTGAGTGTAAAGTAAATTGGAAGTTAGCTTAAGATTATCAAGTTCACATCACATATAACCACACATGTCGGAATGTGTGAATGCATTACGTAGTACGCAACACGTGTGTGGCGTGGAGATACCAATATTGGCCCAGATGCATGGCGTGAGAACATTAACACACTCACGAGCTATGAAATACGGTTGTCTGGAAGAGATAGCTTTTAGCTATAAGACCGCCATTTGTGCATCACTGTTATTTAAGTTAGTTTTAAGTTTTTTTTTATGGTGTGCAAATAAAGATTATTGTATTGTATTGTGTTGTATTGAAATAATTCCAGTGACATAGCACCAAATTTAAATATTTTTTTATTTTTTTTTTTTTAATTAAAATTTCTGCAATATTGAAGTACGTTTAACAGCGAATGGGATGTTTCTAAAAACATAAATATTCATTTATTTTAATTGTTCAATAAAATTGACGATTTTTGGGATATTTAGACCAAAAATAGTGAAACAAAGTTTGACGCTTTCTAGAAAGATATTTGATTATTCAGCGATTAATATTCTTATACATATTTTGTTTTAGGAGGTATACCTCCATATGCTCATTGTGTAGGTACTTCTTGTTACTACTTACTATATAGGCCGGCATTTTTTTCTTTCATTATTGACATTTGGTGTCGGCATTTTGTGAATGGAACTTATTAATTGCCCGCGACTGTGTTTTAAAAGCTTTTCTACTGACAACTAAACTTATCATAATTTTACGAGTATTATAATAATAATAATGTCCTCCTAGCCGAATTTCGACCACGGCGGCCAATCTCAATTGAGATCAGCCATCTACGCAGGAGTAGATTATAGTGCCCAAGTGTGTGCGCAGTACACAGGAGCACTCTCTGTTCCATCACTCTAATAGCCCAATGGGACGGATTGACCGACACGACTGGAGAGAGCTAGGCGCAGGACCGACTGCTTTACATGCCCATCCGACAGCATGGATCGTTTCACTGTTCACTTCAGACATCAGGTGATCAGCCTTCTATGTCCTAACCAAACTTAGAACCACAATTTAGAAACACAAATTGATGGTCCCACCCGGGAATCGAACCCGGGACCTCTGGGTCATGAAGCGAAGCTTCTACCACTAGACCACAGAGGCAGTTACAGTAGTGGAGCAGTACGAGTATTATGAATACATTAGCACAATAAGTTCTAATGAACATTATTATCCTAACCAGTTTCATTCCATTCGTAACTCGATCATAAAATAGGTTTAACTTGTTGGTGCGGTTTTACTGAGTTATCAGTTTATAGAGTCAATATTAATTATAGGTTAACCATAAAACCTACACATACATCTATATATAAGAGCGGTGATAGCTAAGTCGGTTAAGCGCCCGCTTATCACGCCAGAGATGCGGGTTCGATTCTCGGCGCTGACATGTATCAATGTTTTTATACCATCGCTTTTACGGTGAAGGAAAACGTTGTGAGGAAACCTGCACATCTACATAGATACTAGATGTGTGCCCTAAGTCCATTGTACTAATACAAAAACGGCGATACGGCTCGCGACCTATCACGTGAGTACAAATGTACAGCGAAAAGCGGGTGAACCCCTTCGGGGATTACAGTCGTGAGCATATGTATATGTCGCAGGCATCTGGTTTAATCTCCTGTTTGATTGAACCGCTAGCCCGTTCATTGGATGACGCTATTCAGTTGTATGACTAGGCCGAACGTTGATTGTACAAGCGTCACAAAACGTCCAACTAGGTAGCGGACTTAAAATCAGTCAGGTGGTGAATAAAACAAATATGGCGTCTAACAGCGAACAGCTGACACAAAAAGCACTTGTATTGTAATTTTTTGCAAATAAATTAGCTTTAAAGTGCGTTATTTATGTTAAAATAGTGTGACAACATGGATTTACCTATTATTTCACCGCCGGCGGATAGTTTCAAAGAAAAAAATGTGCTGAAACTGGATAATTATGAACAACAATATCAAGGTACGTTTATTGTTATTGTTTAGTTAATTTGTGAAATGAGAGCTTTGTAACATAGTCTTTTTGTTGACTCTTGTCTGGTCATGTTCATCCTAACCAGACATTACAAAGTTGCTATAATATATCCCATTTAACGACTTCGCTGAATAACGTTCAGTCAAGACGTTGGACGTTACAGTCAACCACTTGACGAGTTGTTCATTAGTCATTCAACTGAGTAGCGTTTTCTAATGAACGGGCTAGCGGTTCAATCAAACAGGAGATTAAACCAGATGACTGCGACATATATAAATTGATCACATGGGATTGGCGGCTGACGCTGAACGACTTGATTGTGTCGTCGTCAGAGACAACCTCATTTCGTAGTCGGCCAATTGGTACCTTTAGCTTACAGTAAGAAATTAAATGATAAATTGCAGGATATATTCACACAAATCACATCACACTAATATTTATACGTCTGTTCCCGTTATTCGACTCGAATGCTGCAAAAGCTCAACATGTCATTGACCTTTAAAGTTGCGTGTTGGTCAGTTCAACTCCCGTAATAGTTTCATGTTTGTTTGGCAAAGTTCTTTGACAAAATTACTGCGTGTTGAGGTAAACTTTAGCGATATAAAGAAAGTTAGTGTGCCAAATGGAGTATAGGTGTAGCACAGGGGGTAAGCACAGTAAACCTTAGAGTATGTCTTAATAAGTCAATGACCCCGGATCACCGTGTATTTCACCGCAGACATTTAGCTTTCTCTTTGAGAGCTTTGTGCCTGACATAACGGGATGCTACATCAATTGACTTTACTCATTAATAACATAATAACCCTCGCTTGATCTATACAATAAAACGGTTCTAAAGTTGATCATTTTAAACTTAAAGCTTTACCAAGTTTTTATTGTGTTTTGGATTGGTGGTCCGGCTAAACCTGCCCATTCCATTATAGCTTTTAAAACTAAGGTCTAAAGGCGCGAAATTCCGCGAATTGATTGTTATTTCTCGAGATGTATTTAAATTTCAGGGTGCCATCGTCTGTTTAGGCGCTCCGCTCGCTGCACGAGAGTCGAGGCGGCGTCTTTTTCTATATCGACGGTGGAAAGGCAGAATGTTTTATCCGCCACTTTTGGCGAATATGAGTTATATACACCGTTGGAATCGCCTGATTTTTCTCTTTCGAATGGTGCGGGTCTCGTTTCGATCTGAGCACTTTTTTGGCGCTTAAGACATCAGTGATTTTGGAAATCTTAATACTTTTTTCTTGTATTAAGAGCCACTTTTTTAGTCATTTGTATGTTCAAACATACATGATCAATAATAAAGTTATATAAAACATTTTACCCTTACTAAAACAGTAAAACACTGTGACTTAATTCATTTTAGATGAATGTGAATTTGTATCATTAGTTACTTAAGCGACCTACCTGATTGCGAAATAAAACATAATGGATATAAAACTAAATGCCTTCTTGTCAAAAATAACAAAAAAGCACTTAATATATTTTACGTAATTGTAATTTAAGCCTCACTGGCACTTAAACCATTTTATCGGCCAGTCTTACTCGCGGCCTTTGGCGGTTAATACAACTTTACCTAAATCTGGTTAATGGTACAATTGGCATTTAAGCGGTGTTTTGCGATTTGTAGATAATTGATATAAGTGATATAAAACAATTCAAAAGAATCGCAATGACGTGGTTTATGGTGTTTAAGCTGTTATATTATTATTATATTCAGAAGGATATTGCGTGAAAACGCCAATATATAAATAGGACCGGTTGGAAAGGTGTCGCTTCAGTACCCCGCCGGGACGTTCATTGTGAGAAGACGTGCGTCTATGCGACAGTTCAGATTCGTTCGCCAGTATAAAACTATAAATATTTTTTATTATATCACCAGATAACTACATTAAATTATAATATCTAGGTATTATATTACGGTTCTAAATAATAGTGTTGCTATAATTAATATTTATTGAGTTATTAATAAAAATATGCACTTGGATCCTTTCCTCTAAATTGCTGTATATATGCAAGTAGGGAATTTTAACGTTTCTCTAAAAGGATCAAACCAAATATTTATTTTTTATAAAATATTTTTTCTATGACAATATGGTTCTTAATGTAAAATATTTTTAATGTATTAACATGACATTACTTTTTATACAAAATAAAAATTATATATAAAAAATAAAATTATTCTTAAATAATTAAGCTACATCGAAATCTAGTCAGAAACAACATTTCTTATCTATATAAAAATCTAACCGAAAATGTGTTCCCAAGCGCAAAACTCTGGATGAACTTAACCGATTTTGATAATTGTTAGGTAATTATACTAATAGAAGGCCACGTTTTAAGTGAGTGACCAAGAGTACCACGACCTGTTTGTATCCCATACTTTTCAGAATAAAGTATTTTAACGAACTTTGCCACTCTTCAGCGATCGTATGGTCCGTATCAATTCGTCTTATTTGGGGGTTGGATATTTAAATTTCTGTCAAGATGCAGGATAGTCATAAATCTCATCATTAATCATCATCACGACCCATTACATCCCCACTGCTGGGGCACGGGTCTCCTTCCAATGAAGGAATGGTTTAGGCCTAGTCTACCACGCTGGCCTAGCGCGGGTTGGTGGGCTCGAACACAAGCAATCTTGTGCTGAGAGAGTTGTCGGGTAAGTGGGCAACCCAACTGTCAGACGTTTTCAAGCCGCCCGAAGGCCTCTGACTAGCCTTAGCGACCTGCCGATTTTATTAATCATAATGATTACGATTATGCATCAAGATACAAGATGATATTGGTATATTTGCATCTGCATCCAACTCCTCAGGTGGTGGTTAGGATCATTAAAAACTTCGGCAATGTGGCCATACCATCTTGAAAGTCAATCTTCCATAGTAACAAGGAGATATCCTGGGTTTTGTTGCAATATTCTTCAAGATGCTTTGTATAGATCCTTCATGTTTTCTATGGCAGCCGATGGTTGTGGTCTCATTTCTGGACATAGAGTCACCCCTAGCAGTGTTTGTCTTTTTAAATTTCGTTTGATATTAAGTTCACAAAGAAAATAATCGTACGCAAGTGCTTCTTAAGAATGGTCGTCTAGTTCGACGTTAAGTTTTCCTTGATGGTTGATCATATCCCATGTTTCTTTAGACATACCATTCATTCTTTAAGTGTTCCTTGTGCCTTATTATTTCTTCGCAAATTTTTAGTAACACGTCTTTGATGCCAGACCTTTGATCTTTGAATGAGACCTCGTCCAGACTTAGTAGATGGTATTTGTTGTCGATCTGGATACTAAGTTATCTTCTAACTTGTGGGTCCTGCAGCTTATTTACACGACACGACACCTTTGGCAGATCTTGTGGTCTGCTCCTAAACTCCCACTATCTTCAAGCAGATTTTTCCATCGACTAAGTGGTGATCACTATTGACATCACCAACCCTCTTATTCCTAACATGTAGAAGTGTCTCCATTTTCGACTAATCGTCGGTCGATTTGGTTCTCGGTCCGGCTGTCGGGTGAGACCTAACTCACATTGTGATAGTTCTTTGGGGTTACCACCACTAAACATTACCAATCCTAAAGCATCGTCGCTTGCTTATCAAATCTAGCGTATCTTGTATGAATCTGACAGATAGTTTAAAGCGAGCGACGCTGCTTATGAATTGATAATTGCTAATGTGTCTTGCCTACACTAACATAGGTGCCGATACATGGACGCTGACCAAGGAAACTGTGCACCGAATCAGAGTTGCACAGAGAGCTATGGAGCGATCCATGTTGAGCATTTTGCTTACAGACCGTATTCCCAGCGTGGTAATTTGCCAAAAGACAAAAGTCTTCGACGTCGGTATGCAGGTCACTGAACTGAAATGGGAGTCGGCAGGACACTTGGCTGGACGGAAGGTGGACAAAGGCGGTGACAGAATGGTGGCATAGAGACGGACGAAGAAATGTCGGTTGAATTATTATTATTAATTGATGAATAAGTAAACCTGATCACTTGGATCTCAATCTTAAAGTGATTTCGCGGTGAACAATATGTTAATAAAGTTTATAATAAAATAATGCTTCGAGAAAAGGATGGCACTGCCGTGCCCCCAGATATTATGAAATTTTAGTTTTCAATCTAGCTGACCCTTCTTACCTTATATACCTTCCCTGGACTTCCACAAATATTTCTAGACCAAAATCGGTTTAACCGTTCTCGAGTTCTGAGGTCCAAATTATAAGTTCATTTATTCTTTAAGTCATTCATCTTAGATATAAATTGCCTTAGTTTGGCGGTTAATTCATTCTTATGTAATGTTTAAAGTAACATAAATTATTATAAAACATTATGCTGGTGTGATGGTTAAATCTCCTTGGTCTTTAAATTGTTTTTACTTGTATTTTATTAAAATGTTAATGTCGTTTAAGCCAATTTTACCTGACTGAGATTTCAGATGCCTATGTCTTATGTCCCTTATTACAGTAAATAGAATATGTACATTCATTTTATATACAGAATTACATAGAAAACTATTTAAATTTAACGTATTTTAATTTTCAAAGCCATAGCTAGAATAATTACAGAGATATGATTTTTTTTCGAAAATTTTAAACTTTAAATCGCTCTGGTGAACATTTTATGTCATGGCGCTTCAAACATTCTGCCTTTCCACCGTCGATATTATGTCTTCGGACTTCATGTAGAGTTATAAAAACCTATTTAGTTCTATGTTCAGTTCTATGGGTCATAGAACCATCGACATTTTATCTTGTTTGATGTTGTTTCTGTGTAGCTGAATTAATATTAATTTATTTCGTCTTTCTTTTTATTACCAGACTGGCGTCTACGTCTCGCTAATCTGTTGACCAGTAGATGTGAGTGGGCGGACTTCATAGAGACAAATGATGGTGTTAGCCTTACATAAACACATAAATTTGGAATTCATTAACCTTTGTGCCGCCTACCATGTTGGCTCGAGTGGGGTTTTAAATAGGTACCAAACTTAGGAAAAAAATGTGTATTTAGCTTACTGACAGTTTCACAGGTGAGGTTATCTAATAAGGGCCCTAACCATAGAATAATGAGTACTATTACTACTGTACTTGTTATTCTATGCCCTAACTTAGCATAAATTCAAGTACCTATGTAAATATAAAGGATGCTAAGCACATTTATTAAAACGCGTTTGACAGCATCTTGATAATTATTGTGTCTTGTTGATAGTAGGTATTCGGGCTATTGTCCTGTGCAGCGGGCACCGGATTCGATACTATTTTCGAATCTACACGAAGGGTCACTTTTACCAAACGCTAAACGTATTTAAATCAAATTTTAAATACATTTTGTACTAACTGACAGACGTATGACAGGCTACTAAATACGTTTAGCGTTTGGTGCAATACGACCTAACAAATGGAAAAAAAACAAATGTGACCTTTGGAACTAACTTTGCCTTACATTTTGACAGTAACAGTTGACGATAGGCAACGTAAACGGAGGTTTCGAATCCTGTGCTCGCGACTCTGAAAACGATTGATAAACAGTTTACTCAAAATAGTTGCTCAGAAAGTGAGGGCGAACAAGATAAGTTCACATTACCCGCATTTCATCTCGGAATTTTCACTGGAAACGCGTGCTACGAGAATTTTTTTTCATGACATAGGGGCATGTTTATCTTTGTAACTATACATTACGTAGGTACTTGTGATTTTCATATTGTTTAGAGTGATTATACCTATTACACTCGCGAGCAATGAAAAAGTTACACCCACATAATACCAACACCAAAAGGCTAAAATTTTTTTAACCACTTAATTGAAAAATTTTACACAATATTTAAGCTTTTAATAATATGTATTTCTATCTGCTGTTGCATGCAATATTGCAGAGGGCGTCATTAAGCTAGCCTTTTCCGTTTAGTTTGGTGCTATTTGACTGGTACATTTTCATTGCCCGCGAGTGTAATTGATGTAACATACGACACGCCAAGACTTCACTCGTATGCAACAGGCTTTGATTAAATCAAAGGTGACAGGAACAGAATCTGATGGAAAGGTTCAGCTGCAAAAATGTTGAGATGGTGGAATAAACGGAAATAAATCTGCGATAAAATTTTACGATTTCACGCCGAGATGCGGCGGAGCGGGACCTAACGACGTCTTGATAGCCAGAATGTAAATACATACATAGTATGAAATATTGTTTATTGATTAGATAGGTAGCTGATGAAAAAGAGGTGTAATAAGTTTTGATTGAGATTTTGTGTTGTGTTGAAGTTAAACAACACATGGCACGGTGACCCATCCAATGGGATTTCAAGCGGTTGTTTTCTGGGTGTTTCTGTGTTTCGGACGGTATTATTAAGTGATTTTCTTATCTTATTTTAAAATTATATACAATCACAAGTTCAGTATTAATCTAATTATTAATTAAGTAAGTACTTACTTAAATTTATGTCTAAATTTACAAAACCTCTTGATATAGGCATCACGTAACCTACTAGACATTCCAGAAGTGAAAATATTTCGTAAAAGGTTCGCAAGATTAAATTTTTCGACGGAGGAATTTAATAGAGTAAATTTTTATATGTGACACAGTTTAAGGTAAGATTTAGGATTTTGCGATAAAAAAAAACAGATAAGTACCTAGTTTAGGTAACTTAGGTATATTATTACGAAAAGTAATGGGTAAAATGCCGTTGCAAAGTTACATTAAAATATATATATATTATATATATAAATTATATATTATATATATATATATATATTATAAAATATAAATATTCACAATTCATCACATCACAGCAATTCATCATTTAATTTCTTACTGTAAGCTAAAGGTACTAATTGGCCGCTGACGTCATAATATTGATTGCAGCAGGCTCCGAAACTACACGTGTCGTTGAGCGTCACGTAGCTAGCCGCCAACCGGATCCCATAGAAAGAAACCATTGGTAACGTTACGACAATTACGACCCGTGTCGTCGTCTGTGCAGCGATTATAAGATTCGAAACCTCCGTTTACGTTGCGTATCGTCAACTGTCACTGTAAAAATGTAAGGCAAATTTGTTAGTTCCAAAAGCGACATTTGTTTTTTCCATGTTAGGTGGAATTTCACCAAACGCTAAACGTATTTAGTAGCCTGTCATACGTCTGTCAGTTAGTACAAAATTTATTTAAAATTTGATTTAAATACTATTTTAAATATTATACGTTTAGTGTTTGGTAAAAGACCACCCTTAGTGTAGTTTTGAAAATAGTATCGAATCCTGTGATCGCACCTCTGATGGCAGTTGTCAACTTAATAACCGATACCCTGAACTAAAGGTGAAAACTTAAAAAAGCACGAGAAGTAGTCACCTACCAGCATGAATAATTCACGTAGGTTCGGTCCTGGCTCTGGCGAATATTCCCTGAATACTGATGGAGGCTCAGGGTCGAGGTTCGATATGATCCGCGTTGAGCCTGGGTAAGTTTTTTCTGCGAATTCTCCGTTAGAATGTGTTCCCTCATAGGTCTTGTACGTAAAAGTTTAAACTTTACTCTCGACTGTAATACAACAACAATACTGTGCAATATATTTATTGTGCAATAAGTTTTTAATCCAAATGACGTTTGCGTAATCTTCAATATTAACCAAGCACAATTGATAATATTGCGCAATATAATTGATCGCCTAGGGGCCGCCTAAATCGCTGTAAATAAATATCTAAATAGTAAATAAGTAACACAACCAGCTTTCTTGCATGTGACATCAAAAATATTTAAACAAAACATAGCAGTTACAGGTACAACATCTAGAAAGAAAGAAAGAAGAAAATTTATTTATTTCTAACACACACAGAAACAACAGAATACATCTGCATTATATAGGTTAATTAGGTATAATATTAAGTGACTTAGGTTTACTATTCTTTTCCTTTTTTTTAATTCTTTTTTTGTACACCTTATTACCTATTTTTCCTGTACCTCCTGCGGGTTGACTGGCAGAAAATGCTTTTAGCGTTAAGTCCACCCTTTGTACTTTTATTGTAATATTTGTACAATAAAGAGTTAAATAATAATAATAACATCTGTCCGATACCCATATTACATGCTCTGCCTAGCTGGGGGTGGGATGGCCGTATGTAAAATGTCCACACATAGGTATTTTTATTATTATTATAGGTATATTTCAACATACAACATATTAATACATGATTATACCTTTTACGTGCGTAACCAGAAATCTTTCCGGTGTTTTTTATGGCGGTGCTCGTACTCCATTAAAAAATAATTTATTTAAAAGCGTAGGTATATTCCCCAAAGAGGCTTTTCGCCCACACGCAAGCCTGATAATTCAATATACGATAGTCAAATAGAATTAACTGTGTAACTTCTGCGGGGAAGTAAATAATATTTTATGTTAATTCCTTAACCCCGATGGAAATGAGGAAATTGTACCAAATTACTCCTAAACGGAAAAGGTGACCCGTCTGCAATATGTAAGTACTTGATGTACTGCTTTAGATCCTTACTAATATTATAAATGCGAAAGTAACTGTGTATGTCTGTCTGTCTGTCTGTCTGTTACTCTTTCACGCCGAAACTACTGAACGGATTTGAATGAAATTTGGTATACATACAGTCTAGACCCTGGGAAAGAACATAGGCTACTTTTTATCCCGGAATTCCCACGGGAAAACTTTTTAAGGCGAAGCGAAGCGCGCGGGGACAGCTAGTTGTAAATAATTATGTTTTTGAACTCTCAATCTCTGTCTCGCATGGTGTGTGAACTGTGAACTCTCAAACTGGTTCGCCCCTCGGGTAAAACATAGCTTGGATCTAAACTACTTATATAAATTTAAAGATCTTTTATTTTAATTGCTTAAATAACCCTACTGTGCTTTTGATAAATACTTTTATATTGATTCGATTTGACTTACTGGCCCTGTAGCACAGGGCGCGGTTAAGACGTGACAAGAGTTCTCCGTCGCGCTCGGTCTTGAGGCTGCGCGATGTGAGTGAGCGCGATGCAAAACTCTTGTCACGTCTTAAATGCGACCCGTACTAGCCCTTCTGTACCACTTAATTTTGCCACACCCTGTATCTGCACCACTCAGCACCACTACTAGAACCGGGTAACTGTCTGAAGTTCCATGAAATAATAATTAAAGTGTGGCAAAGGCGGAGGATTAGACGTAGATTGGTGTAGCCGCAGGCTGCAGGGTTTGAGCTAGTAGGTACCACCCGAGCGACCCTGAGAAACATAATTATTTATTGCCATAACTAGCCGTTTCCGCGAGCTTTGTTTTGCCTTAAAAATATTTACCGTAGGAATTCTGCGATACCAAAAAAGCGATAAAAAGTAGCCTATGTGTTAATCCAGGGTTTCGGCTAACTAATTAACAAATTTCAATAAAATCGGTTCAGCCGTTTTGACGTGAAAAAGTAATAAACATACTCATACACATACTCACAAACTTTCGCCTTTATAATATTAGTAGGATACACGAACAAGCCATTAAAAATCTTCCACTTACAAAATGCTGACACCAAATATCCCCGTTTTTTTAAAACATTAAAGTAATAAAATTTGTTATTTTAACAAAATATTTAGTAATGGTGACATGCACCAAAGTGTTAAATCTTAATTAAATGTTAAGTCTAGATTTAAGAAACGTCAGTTCACATAAATTTATGGTATACATAGAGATTTAACACTAAATTAATTGCAAGTGGCCGTAAATGATAAAACTTGTATGCGTGTAGGTCTAATCCGATGGGCCGAGTGAAAATAAAACCATTCTTTAATATTAAGTCGGTTGTTTGAATCTCTTTGAAGTTAAAAATACTGATATTTACTTAAGAATTACGATTAGGCTGCAAAAAATATAAAAAAATACATGAACTTTTAATTTTAATGGAATAATCTTTATTGCCTTTAGAACTAAAAATATGTCCGAAATTGTTAATGTTTTTTGCTCGGTATGTAAGATAAAAGAAAGAGAGAAAGGTTCTGAATCTAGGCAATACATATCTTTATAATTTGTACCTATGTATCATCCTAGAAGTAAAAAAATGAGACCTTCAATTTATTCACAAGACAATTATAACTAATGACTGCTATAATATTTTGAACACATAATTAAGTAAGTAACGGTTTCTATAAGTAGGTAGGGTCCTATTTTTATCAAAAACATCAGTAGGTATGTAGGCACTTGTTTAAAAACCATGCAATTAAAAAAAACGTAATGTAGACAAATTGCGTTAAGCTGCGTACAGACCGGCCAAACGAACACCAACGAACGGGTTTCGTTGACTTTCGTTGCTGCAATCTGCCCTGTATTATGTATGATAAAATATCCATCGTCGGGCGTTCGTTGGGCCGGTCTGTACGCAGCTTTACTTTTACTTTGTAAAATGTCAGAAGAATAAAGTGGCACAGAATTAGTGACGTTAATTCGTTATTCCCGTCGCGGCTCGTCCAACCCTTCTCACGATCCGTGACGCCGTGTCTCTGCGGCCAGCACTGAACAGATTCCAAATTCAAATGTAAAAAAGATAAGATTTTCTTTTCTAAATTTGAATTTTTAACAGCTTTTTGGTGTGAGCAATTAGAATTCTAAATTTGGTTTATCGTTAAGTTATTTTTAATAACTGTATTGTGCTGTCAAGTTTGATATAAGTAGGTATGATTGCGTCATCAAGTATGGTTGTTTCTAGGATATGTGATGATAAAGTTCGGTTGATATAGGTACCTATTTTATACGATGATTCATTTTTCCAATTATTATAATCTCACAATATTTAAAGAAACTAAACCCAACCATATTTCCTTTATTTTTATACATAGTAGGTATATTAAAAAAATATGTAGGTAACATGACTTTTTTTTGTTTCAGGTAATAAACTATGAACAATCCATGTACAAGTTTCTATAAGTGGTCTCGCGAGAACACAAAACTAATGCCGACGCGGATAACAAAACCAGCAACCGTATTCTACAGAGTGTTGCAAAAATGGTATAGACGCTTACAGTCGTCGAAATATAAGCGGCTCGTTTGTACAGCTACAACATGTATTGGGTGACAGCTGTTGTCAAATCTAATTCATAAAAAATCTAAGCAATAAGTAACTTTTGGTGCTTGAAAAGTTCTTTTTTAACTTGGCCTTTGAATAATAAGCCAGATTATGTGTCTTTTTATGTATTTCATTAAGTAAATCAAGAGTAAATAGCAAATTTGTGTAGCTGTCCAAACGGGCATATTATGTTTCGACGATTGTAGAAGTAAACGCCTCATTGTGACCTATTAAATTAAAATGGCATCTCAATTCATAGACAATGAGGTCGATATCAACCGGGGAATACCCGTAACAGGAGACGAGCAATTAGTCATTGTTTGCAAACAGGTCCTTCCTGGTACATTGTTAGTGGATCATTGGAGAGTTCCCGCCAGAGGCACTGGGGGCTCTTTCTGACTTAAAGACAACATAAACCTTTTAAAAAAACGGCGCTATTAGTTGGCCTTACACTTCACCTTAAGTGCCAATTTCTCCATAGTCGGTTATCTAACCAACAGGGATTGATTTATTAATTATACGTCATGTCCATATAAAATTCATGACAGATGTGTCAAAAGTCAACCACTACTCCCTGGTTACGCTCTAACCGACTATGGAGAAATTGACACTAAGTCAGATTCATCTTAGGCCCTGACTGACTAATATGCACCTAACATATTGGTATACAAGGAACATTGATACGTCACTCGAAGATAATCTAGGCACGCCCCAGATGCCGCTGCACGGGTTCGTTATCGACGTAAATAAACGTCACTATAACGCGATGCGCGTGTGAATCGTGTGATTGATCGTAAGCTCATAAACCAAGTTAATAGACGTCGATAAAGAGCACGTGTAGCGGCAGCCGGATCCCCAACCCCGAATAGACAGAACCAGTCAAAAATCGTCCGAGATCATAATAAAATTAAACAAATATTTAAACTCAAATTTTCCATTGAATAACAATAAATAAAATATAGCTGAATAATCATGATACTGCTTACACAGTAAGGGAATTTAGCCTAGCTGACTTTACACTACGGAAAGATTTAATAAAGACAGTGATCCGTGAAATTTGACCTTTTAGGCATTGTTTACTTGCTATAAAGATCAACTTAGTACTGAACCTAAAATAACAAAGTTGTTAAAATAAAATGGTTTTATTGGTAAAATTGTGTTTGGAAAATACATTAACTTAGTTCAATATTATTTCTAGGCATAGGTATTGGGATCTATCTGTCGTGAATAGGTTGATGTAATATACTTACCTACAGTGTTTGAATAAAATGAAAAACTGTGTGACCTACAGAGACTTATACGATCATAAAAACCAATCCCAACCTACAAAAGGATTTAGTAATTAAGTTATTTCATAAGTACGTACCTATTTTTAAGAACTTTTATAAGTTTAAAAATCGCTGTAGTCAAATCAGACATCATCATAATTATTAGCTAGACATAATAATAATACAATAATACTTGTATCGTAGTATTTTGGGTACTTTCATCGACTTACCCAACTTTTATTAAGACTACAAGTGCACTAAAGCCGTGTGAAGGCGCCTAATGCCCAACTTCAAAGCCTACTTAATCCTATCATAAGATGAAGACAGAGTAGTAGTAATACAGTGGAAGAGGTTCTACATAAATACAGTGGGGTCACTACCACCACCGAACGTTAGCAATTATTAATAGGATTGTTAATTGCTAATCCATCGGAGGTAATATGGTAGCACTATGTTTAAAAAAAAAACGATTTTGTTTTTCAAAAAGTGAAAGGACAATAATCTGTGGCAATGTTTTTATTTACTTGACGGTCGAATGGCGTAGTGGTTATAGTGGCCCTGATTGCTACGCCGAAGGTCCCGGGTTCGATTCCCGGCTGGGGCAGATATTGGTTTAAAGACAGATATTTGCACTCGGGTCTTGGGTGTTGATATTTATATTTAATTTGTATCTATCTATGTATTTGTGTAGATATATCAGCTTTCCAATACCCATAACATAGGCTCTGCCTAGCTTGGGGTCGGATGGCCGTGTGTGAGATCTCCCCACATATTATTTAATTTTTGGCGCGTGTTAGCTTTAATCCATTCGAAGGAGAGCAGTCATACAATCACACGCACTCACGCACTCACGCCTTGTACTAATGTACTCCCTTGCGGGGTAGGCAGAGATGCATTGCTGCACCCACTTTTCGCCAGAGTGTTATGTTAGTCCCAATGTAATAGGGGGCGGGCCTATTGCCATTTTACGGGCACATCCAAGACCCGAGAACAAATATCTGTGTTTAAACAAATATCTGCCCCAGCCGGGAATCGAACTCGGGACCATCGGCTCAGTAGTCAGGGTCACTAACCACTACGCCATTCGGTCGTCATACAATCAATACGGTTAGATAGAGTCGTATCGTGTTGTATTAAACGTACCGGAACATCGATTATTAGTAAGCTAGAGTGACCACATGTAGTATACAGGATGTTTCGAAGGCTGCATACGAAGCTGAAAGGGGGTGACTGAGAAAGTAATACTAAACAAATTTAGTTCTACGACATTTGTAAAAAATTGTTCCCCATAGTTAAACAGTCACATGACCTACAAAGTTTCTATGGAAAAGAAACAGTTTTATTGCGAATTTCCAATACAGTGTAAACTCTATGTAACGTCACTCGATTTAACGACAAATTCTCTAAAACGTCGAAATCAATTGGTTTTGGTTTCACACACACTCTCAATAACGACAACAATTGAGTAATAATCAGTAGGTACCTTTTTTAGTTAAAACTGCGCAGCTGTGTACGTTTTTTTGTCGCTTTATTATCCTAGCCTTCAATAAACTCGACTGTGGGCATTCCGCATACCGAATTTTCTAAGAAATTCGTTCTTTTGTTTAAAAATTGGGATTGCTTGCACGTGTAGACTGATCTTGCTTGACCATGACTAATAAATAGAGATCATGGATTGTCTAACGTTATCATATTCTTAGTTGCTCACAATCTTTCAAACTGTAAACATGGCTAAGTAAAACAAAATCAATGTGTATTGACGAAAAAGTTTTACTGATATACGCGCAAACGGGAGAGAAGATTAGTGAGAAGATCAATGTGATAATTTTTTAAAGAGAGAAGATCAATGTGATAATTTTTAATTTGTTGTTATTTCATGTATGTAATATATAATTATTATTTTATTTTTTGACTGTGACATTGAAACTTAATTAATTTTCGTATTAATATTCTATTTTATTTTGACATTAATTGTGACTATTTCTGAATCTAATTATTTAATTTAAAGTTTGGTATACTTATGTATCACTTTTACTGTTATATTTAATATTGACATGTAATGAATAATTATCAATAAACAAATCTAAATTTAAATCTAGTGATGTCGGCAAACGCTTTGGATTTAGTCGTTCTACCGTGTCCACAATATGGAAAACCAGACTCTCTATTTAACGGCAACTCTCTATAACGCCATAAAATGCACAGTCCCTTCAGTGTCGTCATATAGAGTTTACACTGTATTTGTAAAAAAAATATTCAGAAAGACTTAGTCACGCTCTTTTGGCTAAGGGCCTGTTTCAAAATGTCTGGATTGGCTACCTCTGGGATAAATATATATGATATAGATAATAATATATGCTGTCACTGTCTATGATGATGATGAAATCCTCTTATCCCTCATCAGGGACATAGGGCTCGAAGAAAGGATTTCCACTTCTCCCGATCCTGCGCGGCCGCTTCCAGGTCGTCCCAGCCGAGACCAGTTGATGCAGCCTCCTTTTCAACTGACCGCCTCCAGGTGGTACGGGGGCGACCCGGCCTTCTCTTCCCCTTCGCTTGCCATTTCAACCCTTGTTTGGACAGGTGATTGTCTGGTCTCCGCAGCACATGCCCAATCCAGCGCCATTTCCTGAGTAGGATCTCCTTGTCAATGGGTGTCTGGTCAGTCATATCCCACAGTCTTGCGTTAGATATGGTTCGTGGCCAGTAGATCCCCAGTATGCGCCTCAGACATTTGTTCACGAACACCTGAAGTCTACTGGTTACTTCATTCTTAACGAGCCATGTCTCGCACCCGTACAGGAGGACCGACTTGACATTGGAGTTAAAAACTCTGATCTTGGTACGCCGAGTGATGATGCGAGACGTCCAAACAGGCTTCAGTTGCGCATATGCAGCTCGGGCTTTGTTGATGCGTGCTTCTACATCCGCCTCCGCTCCGCCCAGTGGGTCCACGACGCTCCCCAGGTAGGTAAAACGCTGCACTTGTTCGACAACGTCGCCGTTCACATATATGGGGGCTGAATCGGAGGTATTTAGGCGCATATCTTTGGTCTTGCTACAGTTGATGCGCAGGCCTTCCTCAGCAGCAACGTTTGCGAGGTCATCGGTCTTGGACTGAAGATCGTCACGAGATGTCGCGAGTAAGCAGAGATCGTCGGCGAAGTCTATGTCTTCGAGGGTCTTATCCTGCAACCATTGTAGTCCCCTCTCTTCTTTACTACTCACTCTGCGCATCACGTCATCCAAGACTACAAGAAAGAGAAGCGGGGACAGCAAACAGCCCTGTTTGACTCCGGCAGTGACTGTTATCGGTTCTGTTATTTGGCCTTTGTGCATCACTCGGCAAGAGGAACCCTCATAAAGGCATTTGATTATTTGTATAACCTTGGCCGGTTTACCTCTTCGCCTAAGGATTCGCCAAATGCTAGACCATTTCACCCGATCGAAAGCTTTTTCGAAGTCTACGAACAGAGTATAGAGTTCTTTCCGCATTTCATTGCACTGCTCCAGAATCACTCGCAGTACGTTGATCTGGTCGGTGCAAGATCGCCCCGCTCTGAATCCACTCTGTTCGTCCCTCAGCGTGTAGTCAACTGCGCTTCTCATTCTGTCTAGCAGGACTTTGCTCAGAATCTTGGAGCACACCGGCAACAGGTTGATTCCTCGCCAGTTGGAGCATTGGGACAGGTCCCCTTTCTTCGGTAGCTTAATTATAATGCCCTCCTTCCAGCTGTCAGGTATTTGGCCCGTTTCCCAGACCGCTGTCATCAGGGGCAACAATACATCAGCTGTTACGTCCGCGTTTGCCTTTAATGCTTCCACTGGGATGCCATCATTTCCAGGAGCTTTACCACACTTTAGGCCATTGATGGCACGTGCAATTTCAGCCTTATCCGGAGGATCAACTTTGATGTCTAGAACATTACATTCTAGGTCGACATCGCTGTCAGCCTCTGCTGCGGCTTCATTGTCCAGAGTGTGGAAGACCTCGTTGAAGTGCTCATGCCATCTGCGCAATTGTTCTTCCAGCGTAGTGAGCACCTTTCCTGCTTTGTCTACTACTGGCCGCGTTGTCGGTGGTTTATTGCAAAGCTCTCTTCCGGCACGGTACAGCTCTCTGGTGTGTCCTGCGTGCGCCGCCAGTTCCGCTCTTCGGGCTATCGATGCAGCTCTCACTCGATTGTCCCTCTTAGCACTGCGCTTTATGTCGCTTTCACATACAAAATATTCGTAGGCAAGGATCTCTTTGATGTTCTGGTCGTTTTCCGCATTAAGTTTCTCTTTGATGGATTTTCGGTGTAATATTTTATTCCATGTTTCAGCGGATATCCATTCCTTCTTCTGCGGGTTACTGTGGCCTAAGAACATTTCGCAGCAATTGAGCAGTACACCTTTAACAGCGCTCCACTGTTCCTCCACTGAAGCTTCTTCAACCCTCTGCGTGTGGTACTGGTTGTGTAATTCCACACTAAATTCATGCTTCCTGTCAGGATTCTGGAGTTTGGAAACATCGAAACGCCGAGATAATGTGGTTGTCTTACTCTGCACCTTTGCTATCTTCAGGCGGATTTTTGCCACTATGAGATGGTGGTCACTGTTCACGTCTGCTCCTCTTCGGTTACGGACATCTAATAAAGAGTGTCGCCATTTCCTACTTATCATGACGTGATCTATTTGATTTTCAGTACGTCTATCAGGAGAGACCCAGGATACCTTATGGCAGTCTTTATGTGGAAATATCGATCCTCCAATCACCAAATCAAATTCACAGCAGAAGTCTACGAGCATGTTGCCATTTTCCGTTCGTGTTCCTAACGCATGCTTCCCTACCCACGACTCTATGTTGTGATTGTCGTCCCCAATCTGCGCGTTATAGTCGCCCATGCAAATCACAATATCGCCTTTCGGAATAGTTCGCAATGCTTGCGAGAGTTGATCATAGAACGCTTCCTTCTTGTCCAGTTTCGCTGCGTTAGTAGGCGCGTAACATTGTACTACTGTGATATTTCTCACTTTGGACTTGAAGCGTGCTGTGATTATTCTGTCCGACACCGGTTTCCAGCCAAGCAGACTGTTTCGGGCATTTCTGGTGAGCAGGATACCAACACCGTATTCGTGTTTCTCTTCCTGTCCCGAGTATAGCAGGGTATAATCTTCAATTTTTTGTTCCCCAAAGTCTTTCCATCTCGTTTCAGAAATGCCAAGTATCTCTAACTGGTAGTCCCGCATATATTTGACAACTTGGTGTCCTCTACTTTCTTCGCGCATCGTGCGAACATTCCAACATCCAATCAGAGTCCTTAATTTCATGCCAAAAGTCGTTTGTTGAAAATCGGTCCGTGTATTCCTTCTTTGAGTTTCAATAATTTTAAATTTCAGATATACAGGTAATTAGCCCATAGTATCCTAGACGGCTAGCAGGGCTGCTGCTTCAAAGCGTGCCGTCACACTCGGTTTGTTCTCGAAGTACCTTCTTCTATCGTCCTTTCTGGAGGCATTTAGACCTCCAAGGCCGCCGAGAGCCTCTTCCAGCCGAAGCCAGGTGTATGGTTATACCGCCACTGCTCTGTCGTCAGAGCCTCGTCTGTTGTCCAGCAGGGAGCACCACGGCGCGGTGCCTGCCACGCCGCCGCCATCCGGCGCGTGCAGGTGAGGTTGACAGTTGGGTCGGATAAGATTTTGTATTCCGTTCTCCCCTTACTCCCCAAGGAAGTCACTGTCTATAATTATGTTTTACATCCCACAGTTATCCATTATCCAGGCATTGTGAAACAGGCCGTTAGTATAACACTTTTACAGCATGATGTATACAGAGACCACTATAACCAGGTTACGCATGGAACATAACTTGGTTATAGTCTGTGCTCTACACTCCAGGGAAAATACAGTTGTTATACAGCGTGTTTGTTGGAAAGGGAGTTACAGGATGTATGGCTGACGTCTGTATACAGAGTGATGTTTTATCAGTGACGATCAAGAAAACAATTGTGTACTTGGCATACGAAGCAACTTTCAGGTGGACTTTCACCAAATATTAAAAAATAGCTACGTCTGTCAGTACAATGTAGTTAGTACAAAATATATTTTAAATTTGATTTAAATCCCTAAAATTTTTAATACATTTAGCGTTTGGTAAAGGTTCCCTTAATTATGGAACCAAGTTAAACCTATGTTTAAGTCATTCATACCTACCACCTGACTTGGTAAGGACTCTGGTAGTGCCTATAGTAAAAAGTAAAACCGGTGACGTATCAGACAAGTCAAATTACAGGCCTATTTCCCTAGCTACCATAGTAGCTAAAGTGCTTGATAGTGTGCTGAATTCGTATTTGAATAAGAGTATAAAACTGCACGATGCCCAGTTCGGATTCCGGGCTGGGTTATCTACAGAATCTGCTATTCTCAGTGTGAAGCACACTATCAGGTACTACACTGACAGACGGACACCAGTATACGGATGTTTTATGGACCTTTCAAAGGCTTTTGACCTTGTCTCATACGACATCCTATGGCGGAAGCTGGAGGAAGTGGGTCTGCCACCGGAGTTGATATCTCTCTTTAGGTACTGGTACCTCAATCAAGAGAATCGAGTCAGGTGGTTAGGTAAATTTTCAGAGCCGTGTAGGCCTGAGTGTGGGGTGAGACAGGGGGGGTTGAGCTCTCCCATACTTTTTAGTTTATATATAAACGCGCTGATAGAGGGGCTCAGCAGCATGCATATTGGCTGCTATATCGATGGTGTGTGTATGAACAACTTCAGCTACGCTGATGATATGGTGCTGCTGGCCCCCTCTGTCAGTGCACTCAACGAGCTGCTTGCAGTGTGTGAGTCCTACGCAAAATCTCATGGACTTAACTACAATACCAAAAAGACGGAATTTATGGTTTTTAAGTCAGGTACCAAGGTCCCAACTTTTGTTCCGCCCATCAGGCTCAACGGTGTTGCTCTTAGAAGAGCTCATCAGTTTAAATATCTTGGGCACGTGTTGACCGAGGACCTGAATGATGACGCGGACATGGAGAGGGAACGCAGAGCATTATCAGTCAGGGCGAATATGCTGGCCCGCAGATTTTCCCGATGTACACCTGCAGTCAAAATTGCGCTTTTTAAAGCATACTGCACTTCTTTGTACTCGGGAAGTTTGTGGGTAAGATATACCCAAAAGGCGTATAATGCTCTGCGTATCCAATTCAATAATGCATTTAGGGCACTGTTGCGGCTACCCCGCTTCTGCAGTGCCTCAGCAATGTTCGCCGAGGCACGCACAGACGGCTTCAATGCAATCTGGCGCAAGAAGTCGGCCTCTCTTTTGGGCAGAGTGCGGGGGAGCGGTAACAGTATCCTAAGTGCTATAGCAGAAAGAAATGACAGTCCACTTGTCTGGCAACTAGTCATAAGAACAAAATCTGTTTTAGTTATTAAGTAGTGTTAAGTAGATATTAGAATTTAAGTTTTGTAAATGTGTGTTTTTATATGGACAAATTGTCTGAAATAAATAAATTATTATTATTATTATTATTATAAAGCAGATATTTCTAAAAAAAAACAAAAAAAACTGCTGGTAATAAAAAAACGGTATGGAATAATTTGTGATTTGAAAGTTGGCACCATAATTTTCTCCAGTATGTCCACTATACATACGTTATTACTATGACCTACGTATTATATTTTTCTCATTTAGATTAAAGAGGCGGATTCAATAGCCCCTGCGGAAATTTTTGGTGGGTTATGTGCGACGCGGCCCGCTACGGGCTGGTCCCAGCTGCGATCCAGGGCATTTAATGCCAAGAAATAAAATAAAATCGCAAAAACCATAGACTTTTTCGAAAGTTCATGAAAAATATTCTAGTATTCAATTATAACCTGGAACACACCAAAGTTTTTTTCTTTTTTATTTATATCGCGTTTGAAATTGACAATGGATAACAGAATCCCTTGTTTTCCAATCCAGTGTTTTGAATTCAGATGTTTCCATAATACCGCGCAAGAACGCTGCTCAGATAATTTCATCTATGTAAATACGATTGCTATTCAAATGAGTCGAATTTATTTCTATTTTCCTACCGAATTACAGACATTACGGGGAAATGAAACACACACACACACACACATTTGGAAAACTGTCGTAATACCTAATTGATTCATCGTTAGTGCAACCTAGTGATTTTACTACAAATTATGTTGCAGTAAATAATGTTATATTCACCCTAGTTGCTGCATTATCAATCGAAAATGTAATGTTCTTTTTTTTTGTCGCTCTATGCAAAAGTTATAATTATAATCTATAAACAGTGCTTAACAACGTTAGCTTTACAACAAGTTTAAATTTGCAACAAGTTTAATATTTTTATCAATCCACAAGCAGCGTCGCTTGCCTGTCAAACATCTGTCAGATCCATACAAAGTACAGTGCCACAAACTTATCTGTTCCGGTGAGAGCGAACTAAATTGATCCATATCTCATTATTTAGTAATGATTTATATATTGATATAGATTAGATGGGTTTATTGAAACCACAAGTGCGAATTACCACTACTGGCAAACTTAAAATCTTATAGAATGAAGAAATATTACACATTTACGTTAGCTGTCACCGGAACAGATAAGTTTGTGGCACTGTAAGTAATGAGATATGGATCATAATTGACATAATTGACAAGCGAGCGACGATACTTTAAGGATTGTTGCTGATGCTAATGTTCGGTGGTGCTAAACCCACTGTACACGAGAGACTAGCGTAGTTGCATACTTTATAACTAAAGTGCCGGTTACACGGTGCTCATTTGCAAGTCAACTGCAATCCTGTGTTACATAATTCACATCTGCAATGTATGCGCTCGTTCTACGTGAAAATCTGTCCGAGTAATTTGGATGCGTTGATGTAAAAGTTCGCCGTTTCGTGTTTGCTGAAATATAATTATTTTTGACAGTCTACCAATAATTAAAACATTAAGCTCCAAGTTCTCCATAGTCGGTTACATCGTTACCAGGACAATGTTGATCAATTATACGTCATCTCCATAATATTAAATTCTTGACAGATGTGTCCAAAGTCAAGCCATAATCCCTGGTTATGTTCTCTAACCCACTATGGCGAAATTGTTGTTGGCACTATCACCGGGTGCAATTTTCTTAAGAGTTTTGTCTGTTATCATGCTCAGTAATATAAAGGTGATATCATGAAGACACAAGTCCGTGGGTATCGGATCTTATAGACAAATATTTATCAAATTTGGCCCTGGACTAACGCATGGGCAACTTTTTTGGACCGGTATACCTGCGAGATTAGACGGTCGAATGGCGTAGTGGTTAGTGGCCCTGACTGCTATGCCGAAGGTCCCGGGTTCGATTCCCGGCTGGGGCAGATATTTGTTTAAAGACAGATATTTGTACTCGGGTCTTGGGTGTTGATATTTATATTTAATATCTATCTATCTATGTATTTGTGTAGATATATCAGCTGTCCGATACCCATAACACAGGCTCTGCCTAGCTTGGGGTCGGATGGCCGTGTGTGAGATGTCCCCACATATTATTATTATTATTGAATTTCTGATTTTATTCAGCTCGGTTGTTAGACGGTATTAATAATACACACGGGCCTAAGCCAAGTGCGCATCATGTTGGGAAGTTGTTGATGGTAAAGATGGATTGTTATGTTGGGTTGGGTCATTTTGTAAGAATTTCCGGACTATTCTGCATGTGTTTAATATGGCTGCTTTTTGTAATGTAATGTAGGTGTATGCGGGTAGTTGCAAAGATCTCAGAGATTGATGTAGCTGTTTTGGTATGACCCCTGTAGTTGATAATACAATCGGTATTATCGACGCCGATTCTAAGCGCCACATTCTAGTCACTTCATCCCTGAGATCCGTGTATTTTGCGAGTTTTTCTGAAATTGTGCTCTGTAGGTTGTGTGTATTTGGTATTGCTATATCTATGATCTGGGCAGTTTTTAGTTGTTTGTGTATAATTGTGATGTCGGGTCTATTGAAGTGAGTAGTGCGGTCTGTCAAGATTGCCCTATCGAAATACAGCTTGTGAGTGTTATTTTCGAGGACAACTTCTGGAGCATATTTGTAGTATGGTACAGGTGGTTGTGGTAGAAGACTGTATTTGATTGCTAATTTTTGGTGGATTATATTCGCAACTTGATCGTGGCGATGTTTGTAATCAGTTTGTACTATGGATTTGCATGCGCCTGTTATATGTTGAATGGTTTCGGGTGCAGAGTTACATTTACGGCATTTATCGTTCTGTGAGCCTGGTAATTTCATTATGTGCTTTTGATAATTCTTCGTTTCTATAACTTGATCCTGTATAGCTACCATGAACCCTTCGGTCTCCGGGAAGAGTTCCCCGCGACGGAGCCACTCGTGCGACGCTAGCTTGTCGACGTTGGGTTGGCTCAAGTCGTGGGGATGTCGTCCGTGCAGAGACTTTTGTGTCCACTCACTTATTTTCACTGCTTCTTCTGTCTGTTTTTCATTCGTTTGGGGGTTGTGGTCTTGTAGGTTTAGCGGAGTGAGTTTGTTATCTGTGTGTACTATTGCATTATGGATCTCAGATGTTTTAGCTTTTTCATGAAAGTAGTGTCTAAGCGTTTGAATTTGTTTATTATGGAGGTTTAAAATATCTATTAATCCTCGGCCCCCTTCACCACGGGGTAGGGTTTGGCGTTGAACGCATGCTCTTGGATGATGCTTCCTAGATTTGGTCATAGATGTATTAATGATCCGCTGGAGGTTTTTTAATTCAGTTTTGGACCAGTTTATGATACCGAAGGAGTACGTCAAGATAGGTATTGCATAGGTGTTGATGGCTTTGATGGTATTTGTGGCATTGAGTTGGGTTTTTAAAATTGAGTTTAATATGTGTTTGAATTGTGTGATGAGTCTTGTTTTTGTTTCCTTAGTCTGTATTTGCTTACTTTGGTTGTATCCTAAATATTTATAGCTCTCTCCTTCTTTCAGATGTTCAACATGGTTACCATCTATTGTTTCATATTCGTGCTCAAAAGTCTTACCTGCTTTAACTGAGTTAGTTCTGCATTTATCTATTCCAAAGTCCATTTTTATATCCTTTGACAGCCTATCCGTGGTTTTCGCTAGTAAATTGAGGTCGGTTTGGGTGTTTGCATAAAGTTTTATATCATCCATGTAGAGAAGGTGGTTTAGTTTGAAGTCAGAGTTGTCAGATTTTTGGATTCTAAAACCAGTGTTTGTGTTATTTAGCGTATTCGACAGTGGATTTAATGCTAAGCAAAACCATAGAGGACTTAGTGCGTCGCCTTGAAAAATGCCTCTTTGTATTTTAATTGTATCTGTTTCTTTGTCACTAAGTTTGAGCTTTGTTGACCATTGGTTCATAATGAAATTTAGAAATGTTATTATATGCGGATGAATTTTATACAATGTTAATACCTTTAGTAACCAACTGTGAGGGACGGAATCATACGCTTTTTTGTAATCTATATACATTGTGAACAGATCCTTTTTATTTTTTTGAACTAGTTTTAAAATTACTGCATCTATTGTGAGTTGTTCCTTGCATCCGTGACTGTATTTCCTGCATCCCTTTTGTTGTTCAGCTAGTATGTTATGGTTTTCAGAGTGTAAGTATATGATCCGTGTGAGACAAGATGTAAGTATTTTATAAATGGTTTGCAGACATGTTATTGGCCTATATTTTGCGGGGTTTTTCATATCTTCTGTATCTTTAGGTAACATATATGTTATTCCTTGGGTGATGTATTCTGGTAACAATAGCGGGTTCTTAATAAAATCGTTGATAAAATTAAATAGGAACGGGTGACTGTGCGTAAACTTTTTATACCAGTAGTTATGGATATGGTCAGATCCAGGGGCTTTCCAATTATGTAAACATTTTAATACATCTTGAAATATTTCTATAGATATATTTTCAAATTCCATCTGTGGGATTTCTGAAATTTTAATTTCTTCTTCCTTTATCCACTCAGCATCCTTGTTGTGCTCAACTGAGTTCTCCCATATTTTTGACCAAAAATTGTGTAATTCGTGTGTTGGAGGCATGTCTGGGTTAGAATTTGTGTTATTTGTGTTATTGTTTGTGGTAGAGTTTTGAAGATTGCGATAAAATTGTTTCTGATTATTTGTGAATTGAATGTTTTGTGTTTTACGTAGTGTGCATGAATTGTATCTTTTGAGACGGTTGGAAGCGACTGTTAATTTTTGTTTCAGTGTATCAAGGAAGTGTGCTAATTGTGTGTTCGGGTCTTCATGTACTGAGTGTGTTTGGTATTGCTTTAGTATTTCTTCTACTTTCAATACTAGTTTTCTGTTCCTATTTCCAGCAATATAATGTGTTAGTCTACTTATCTTAGCTCTTAAATCAGAAATTTTACGTTCAAGCCTAATTTGCCATTTGGGTTACCTTTTGCTGTTTTGAGTGTTTGATGAATCAAGGGATAGTGTTAGTTTACTACCATTAAGTTTAGCAGCTGTCCAGGCAGCACTATATAAAACAGCCTGAAATAAATTATATTGTGTATTTTGTTTAATGTTTTTGGGTAGGATTTGTTTGTCAATGTATTCTATTATTTTAGCTAGTTTTTTTGAAGGTTTTTGTCGTGGTATGTATGGTCGCTCTGTTGGGTCTGTGTTAAGAAAATAGATTATAGCTGATTGAAATGTTTCTTCAATTTCTCGATTAATTTCTGGAATAATATCTGGGGCAGATGGTGAGTTCGAGTTCGTTAAGCAGTCATGTTGGATGTCGTTAAGAAAATTTGTTTCATTTGTTTCTTCTGTTGTATTATGTGCGGTTGTGCTATTTATGGTAGAGAGTAATTCATCGTCAACTTCTTGTCTTATTTGATCAATCCTTTCTTGCGTGACGAGTTGGTTATTTATAATTACTCTTCTTTGGTCAGCTATTCTTTGCTCAGATAAATGATTTAGTTGTGGGAACCTATTAATGAAAGCTTGATGCAGTTGTGGCCGGTAGGCAGTTGAGTTAGTTTCGAGGTCGGTCATCCTGAAATATTCTCGGATGATAAATTCATTATATTCGGGAGTCCATCGTATACGTTGAGTTTGAGTTGGAGTTTGAGTGTTTGTCGGTTGAGAAGTATGTAATTGTGTACTAGCGTGATGTGGTGCTGCTTGTGTGGGAATGTTTCCTAGTTCTGTAGCGACCTCATTTCTAATTTGTTCTATGGTTTCTGCAGGAAGGAGTATGTTTCTTATAATAGCACGCCGTTGGTCACCTACTCTTTGCCTTGATACTTGCATGTTAGGGAATTTTTCAAGGAATTTTGTGTGAAGGGGTGGCAGATATACGCTCAGGTCCGTTTCTACAAAGGTTAGTTGGAAATAAGTGCGCAGAATGAATTCGTTCATTTCAGTGGTCCATTTTCTACGCTTAGATGGTTTGCCAGTGGTGGGCTCAGATTCACAGACTGGGGTAGTCTCCTGGGCAACATCCACTGGCAATATGCTAAAAGATGAAGATGTAGAGAGTGAAGGGGAAGCCCGGTATGATGGGTCCGAAGATGTCGACGAGAGTGTGTATGGCTCTAATTCCGGGTCAAATTGTTCGGCTGTAACATATTGTTCGGCGGGAGCCCGCCTGCTCAGCTCCGCGTCGCCAATGGTTCGCATGCTGTCACATCCAGCACTGGCTCCAGATGCACCCCGGCGACCCCCGGGAATTAATAATAATAATAATAATAATAATAAAAACGTTTATTCCGTGCCATCGCACACACACAGAAAAAAAAAAAGAAAACATAGTGAAAAACAGTAATAAATGAACACAAAGACCTTATGACTAAACAAAAGAAATAAATGAGAGGATATGTGTGCGTTGTCTGGCACCGAAACGGACGGCGGCTCAGCTAAGGCGGTAGAAGATAATATATTAGTATATTACCTACTACCGCGCTGATTTTCAGCCGCTTCCCTTTATGATGCCACTGACTATAAATAAAAACTAAAAACTAAAAACTAAAACTATGGCAAGTGCACGGCCGGCAGCTGTGAACCAAGGTCACCCGGGGTACTTCACACGCATAAGCGGTTCGTGTTTTCAGCGGCCCCGAGTGCCTCACGCGGCTGTAAAAGGCTTTCAGTGCCTACGCTGCCGCCGTGCTGCGCCCACACTGTGCCATAAACTGTAAATAAATATATGATTGTGATTTAAAACGTAATTAGAAATATCATGTAGTGAATCTGTAGGCGAGTGGTATATTTTTGTGTAATGAATAATTCAATTTTACGATGGATATTGGGAATGAAGTCATAGACTAAAGGTATGTAATTACTAAATAAATTCGTTACTTACATACATGGCATTGTGGTTTTACTTTGTTACCTTGATTTTATGTTTCTTTCAGAAGGTATTCATATTGAAGGTAGCTGTGAACATTAGCTGTGTTGCAAAAAATGGGATGATTTTGGAGATAAGAAAATATGTACAATAATGGAAGATTATATTATGCCGCGGGAGTCCATTTGTGTGTTGCGAAGAAAACTAGTGTAAGTACCTATTATTTATTTATTTATTTACTATACCCGTAGATGGGTCGACTGTTGTTTTGTTAGCAGAATTGTTTTTAACTTAGACTTAAACGATTTTACGGTTTTCAGGTCGCGCAATCCAGGATCCAATTTATTCCAACAGTGTGTGGAGTTAAAAGAGAAGCTTCCCGCAAACGATGCTGATTTATGCTGAGGGGTTAGAAGCAGGTAGGAGGATGCCCTGGTTCGGTGAGAGTTGAGGTCACGTGACCACCGTAGTTTATTAAACAGATATTCGGGCAGCCGTTTCTGTATAATTCCAAATAGAAGGCAGGCAAAGTGAAGGTGCCGACGGCTTGCCAATTTCAATAACTTTGATCTTATGAGGTACGGAGTAACGTGACTACGAGCAGGGATGGTGTAGCAGTATCGGGCACAAGCGTTTTGCACTCGCTGTAAAAGACGCTGTGTTTTACCATAGATGCAAGGACCGTATACTGTGTCAGCATAATTTAATTTAGATAAAACTAAACTTTCACATAACTGCTCACGAATCTCAGTTTTTATGTAGGGTCTTATACGATAAAGAATTTTTAATCTATAAAAGCAGTTTGACACTAAATTTAAAACATGTTTCTCGAAGCGCAGGTTAGAGTCAAAGTAAATGCCGAGGTTTTTAGCTTCACTTACCATTTGGATTGACTCGCCAGCTACCTTTATATCGGGGTTATTGGCTTTTATTTTTGAAACTTGTTGTTTTGATCCTATTATAAGAAACTGTGATTTGGTGGGATTCAGTAAGAGCGAATTACTTTTAGACCATGCTACTATTTGGTTTAAATCCTCATTTATTAATGTTACTTTATCTGCAGTGCCATCTGGGACACATGATAGGTATATCTGTAGGTCGTCTGCATAGATATGATATTTACAGTTTTTTATGCAGTCTACTATATCACAGGCGTACAGAATAAATAGAATAGGTCCAAGTATAGACCCTTGTGGGACTCCTCTGGTCACTTGACTAGCTGAGGAAATTTTCGTTTCGCCATTAATATTGGTAAGTTTTACAATTTGTGATCGTTGGCTGAGATAGCTATAGAACCACCTTACTGTATCGGCTTCAAATCCATAGTAGGTCAGTTTGGCCAGTAGGCGAGGGACGCTAATAGTATCGAAGGCACGCGAGAAGTCTAATAGCGTTAAAATAGTGCCCTGACCTTTATCTTGCGAACAGAGTATATCATCGACTACATCGAGGAGAGCCGTTGTTGTACTGCGAAACTTCCTAAACCCGGACTGGACAGTAGGGAGAATGTTATTGCATTCAATATATTGGCTCATCTGATCGCATACAACTTTTTCTAATATTTTAGACAGGCAAGCTAGTATACTTATCGGCCTTAATTCATTAACAGTAGAGGGACACGATGTCTTAGGTATAGGTTTTATGATGGCAGTTTTCCATAGTTGCGGGAATGTATAGTTCATTAGTGAGTAATTTATAATATACGTTATGACGTCCAGCGTTCGCGGAAGAGTGAGGCAAAGCATTTTAAGAGATATACGATCGATGCCTTGTGCGTTAGATTTTAATATATTAATGAATTTTTGTACTGTTTTGCTATCTACAGGTTTAATTTGGAATTTGGAATCACCAAATCTGTTACTTTCAAAATATGCTAAGTCAGCAAAATTTAGTTCCTCCTTCGAAGGCAAATTTAAAAAGTGTGTATTTATGGCGTCCGGATCATTAAATTGTGGTGGTAGGTCAGTCGACTTATGACTTCGCAGTACTGTTTTTTTTAAATTTTTCCACAGTGTCGCCGAGTTTTTACTATTATTATTAATGTAAAACTCATAGTAGGCGCGTTTTTCCTTGTCTAATGTAGAAATAACCAATTTTTTTAAGTCAAGGTAGTAATTTTTATTAACTTCAGACCTAGTTAATTTATATTTTTTGAAGGCTTCGTTTCGCAAATACATCATATATTTTATATTCTCGGTGATCCACGGGTATCCGGGATCCCTGATACATATATTTTTTTCTGGCGCATGAAGATCAAATAATTGTAGAATCAAGTTATTGAAAGCGTCCACCATACTATTTATGTCATCACATTGCATTATACTTTCCCAATCTAAGTTATTTAGGTCATTGTTGAAGTAGTTCCAAAGTATATCGCTTAGCGGTCGAATGGTCATAAATTTAGGAGTGAACTTTGGTTTCTTTATGTTTAACGTTGCTGTGATAAATGCATGTCTACCTAGTGCCGGTATATAATCTACGTTAGTGTGGCCAATTGTACTATCTGTGCAAACGACATCTATCAGCGTCTCACAGTGGTCGTTGGCAAAGTGAGTAGGTTGCTGAACTGTTTGAGTTAACCCAACGCTATGTAAGAAGTCCTTAAATAAAGCCGTTTTGTTATTGTTGGTCAATAAGTCTATATTAAAGTCCCCCATGAGTAACAGCTGGTCATATCCTGAGAATGACGTGACCGAGTCCGTCAACGCATCAAAGAACGTGTTAATGTCCAACCATTCTGGCCTGTATGCTGTACCGATAAGTAATTTGATGGAGTTGACAGTGCAGCTGAGCCACATCTGCTCCACGGTAGGCGATACGGGGTGCTTCCGGATACGCGTGTTAATACCATTTTTTATGTAGAAGCCTATGCCGCCGCCGCGGCCCCGCAGGGCGGGCGGGCGCGGCACGTGGCGCAGCTTGTACCCTGGCACCACCGGGGCACGCTCGTCCATATTCTGTTTAAGCCACGTCTCATTAATTCCGACTATGTCCGCTCCGTAACGTTGCATAGTTGTTATAAATTCGTCATGTCCAGTAGATAAGGATCCCGCGTTAAAAATTCCAACGGTAAATAATTTTTGTTTCTTCATTTTTCTACATATTTATTTAAAAGAATTTTTAATGATGTATGAATGCTTAGTACAATTATAGTGTAGTACTTGAGTGTATTAATCTTAGTGTATAGGTATAAGTAGGTGTGTGTAGTAGGGTATGTGTATATAGTAGTGTAGATAAATAAAACTGAGCGTATACAAGTGGGTATCAGAAGAGATGCCGCTATCAAACCACAGCCGGCAACCGAGCGGGTCGGTTCCAGACAACAACGTGCATTAAACATGTACTTATAACTATCATTATAAGATAACAGGTGGCGACCGCAACTGAAAGCCGATTCACAACAGAAATAAGAGCAAAGTAATATTAACTTGAACAAGACAACATGACTCTTATAGTTAGGACATGAGGCTTCAATATTGTGTAAATTATAACACGAAAAATTTAGCAATATAGTGCTCGACAGTAGACACATTAGAATAGCATATAATGTACAGATAATGCAACAATATGACACTTTGTATGCATAGGTATAGGTAGCAAGGCTTATAGTATTATCGTCAGGTTTACATTGGTGAGGTTGTCGTCGCGGCACTTGGTGCAATACCAAACACACGAGTAATGTCATTAGAGGTGCGTATCCACTGTCGTGGAGTGTCCTGGGCCTGTCGCGCGTAAATACGACCTTTTTTGGTCCATAGAAATCTCCACGACTGCCTGCGCCCGATTTCCCGAACCTGATAGAATAACTGGCGGTTGATTTTGGTCAGTCGTTCATTAACAAAGAAGGGGCGCGGCGCAGAGGACTGGCCGAGGTCGGCCGAAGTGGCTCCGCGGCGGACGCGCGCGGCGGTAATCAGGTCGTCCTTGAGCGCGCGGCGCGATAGCCGCACCACGAGCGGCCGCGGCCGGCCCGCCCCCGCGCCCGCGCCCTTCCCGTCCTCGCCCGGCGCCCGGCTCCATCCCTTCCTTGCACCGACCCTCTCCGCACTCACCACGTCTGACTCATTCAAATTGAGCCCCAGTTTGGCAGCCACAGACAGGATCAGGTGCGTAGGGTTTTCCCCGTTCTCTTCATTGAGATTAGTGATCTCAACATCATTTTCCAGTAGCTCCTGATCTTTCTCATTCAGTTCTACTCGTAAGTCCGCTATGATAGATTCGAGACGCGACCCCGTTCCGTCAGTGAGCCGCTGCTCCAGCAGGTCCACACGAGAGTCCAGAGCGTTCAGACGATTATTTGTCTCAGTGAAAGAGTTCTTAAGCTCTTTCACTTCAGTGCGGAACATCTGAATCTCCTCTCGAGCGGCAGTTAGTTCCTGACGAAATAGCCTTATCTCCAGTCCAAGCTCCACCTTAAATTCTTCGGTGGTGTCGTTTGCCGTGGAATTGAGCCGGTCCTCAGCCACGACCAGCTCGGGCAGCCCGGGGCTACTCACTCCTGTTTCTGAGACGGGGGCGACGGCAATGGTCTCCTCGACTACCTGGGCGCATGCAGGGCAAAGCCAAGTAGCAGGCCTAGCTTCCATATCACCCTTCAAACAGTACGGGTGATATATAATTGCACATTTGGCACATTTAGCGCACTTTGCTATATCGCCCCGCGGGACAATTTTTTTGCAGCCTCCGCATTTCGTCATTGTACGTACCTACAGAATAACTAGATGCGCGCACGGCAGACAGTTAGTTAGCTAGTACGAGCGTATCACGCAAGATGGCACCGCAGAATACTTATACAGAGCGTCACCAGATGGCACTGCAAAGGGTTTTTATGTGAGAATGTATGTATAATTTTGCACTGGTAGGGTAAACTCACTATAATTAGCAAATGTAATACCCGCAAATTGTATCTAATGGTAGATTCACTGAGCACTTTCAGGTCGATTTCTCACGTTAATACACCACTTTGCACAGAGATAACAATTAATGTATGTTATTATCACTTATTTTACTGTTTATTAAACTTTTTACTATTGAACTACTTGTTTTTATATATTTAATAGCACGAAGTTAATGATGTGCACCTTGTGTACAACATGTCAGTGACGTCTTATTATTATTAGGTATTTATTTGTTAAGCAGACTCCTTAGCATGAATTTTCATCGTGAACGTGACGTAAAATTACTCGATGAATTTTGTAGGGAATTTTTTGTTCTGCTACCGACTGCTTGGAGCGCAGTTCATATTTTCATACAAAATTACTCGATAAACTCTACTTCACGTTCACGATGAAAATTCATGCTAAGGGGTCTGAAGTAAAGCTTGCCCGAAACAGCTACTAAAATATTATATCTTACCTCTTGCATTTAAGCTTTTATAAAATGCTTCTTTGTAAATTATGCAACAAAGATTAACGACGTCGAAGTTAATAAGCTGATCTTATCAAGCTATCTAATTATTATTCATTCAGATAAAAGATCTAATTTCCACTTCTAAATTAAATTAGTTATGCATGGAATTTCTATATCTCACATTTTTCATTATAAAGATACCCTTAGCAAAGTTATGAAATCCCGAAAATTACTTCAAAATTTTGCGTAAGGGTGCTTTTCCACCAAATAATTATGTGGTATGATGGGATGATGTGAAAAAAAACAGTTCTCAGCATTGCTATGCTATAATTTACACTCACGAGCAATGAAAAAGTTCCAGTTACTAGGAAAAACTATGGCGCTGTTTTGTAGCGAATCGAATGTTGAACCGAATATGACGCTTTTTTTTATATCGAGGTTATGACAAATTGCCATGCAATAAGTCTTGCAATTTTCAATTTATATGTCAGGTTGACCGATGCAGCTTGCTTTTTTTTTATCAGTCAGTCAGCGATGTAGCCGGAAAAATAATTATTATAACGAATAGTTACTTTTCAGTTCCGCCAACCACATTTTTAGGGTTCCGTAGCCAAAATGGCAAAAACGGAACCCTTATAGTTTCGTCATGTCCGTCTGTCCGTCTGTCCGTCTGTCCGTCTGTCACAGCCGATTTACTCGGAAACTATAAGTACTACAGTGATGAAATTTGATGGGAATATGTGTTGTATGAACCGCTACAAAAATATGACACTAAATAGTAAAAAAAAGAATTGGGGGTGGGGCCCCCCATACATGTAACTGAGGGATGAAATTTTTTTTTTCGATGTACATACCCGTGTGGGGTATCAATAGAAAGGTCTTTTAAAATGATATAAAGTTTTCTAAAAAACATTTTTCTTAAAGTGAACGGTTTTTGAGATATCAGCTCTCAAAGTCGTAAAAAGTATGTCCCCCCCCCTCTATTTTTATAACTACGGGGTATAAAATTCTAAAAAAAATAGAGGTGATGCATGCTAATTAACTCTTTCAACGATTTTTAGTTTGATCAAAGTATCTCTTATAGTTTTTGAGATAGGTTGATTTAAGCTACGGAACCCTTTGTGCGCGAGCCCGACTCGCACTTGGCCGGTTTTTAATTAAAACTTTAGTAACTAGGTAGCTACTTTTAGTTTTGTACGGCAAAATAGAGGTAGCATAAAATTTGTCCCTGTAACCATAATTAAGTCAAACTGAATATGTCACTTTTACAGCTACAACTTTTCATCGTTATTAATTCAAATTTTTATATACAGAATGCAGCATGTGAGCTGATATTGAATGCCTACTTATTAAACATGATTTCATTTTTTGGCAAAAAAAAATTGATTTTTCACACTGTTGCTAAAGTAACTCTAACGAGCCTATCTATACGAATATGACCCGTAAAACCATGTTCGATGTAAAGTCACGTTCACACTAACCGCAAATTATGACAAGTGTGTAGTGAGCCTTACCCGATGAGGCGATTGTGGCCGCCTGTGTCAGCCGCTGTCAACCGCCCCGATGCGTGCCCCGCCACAACATTTACTACAAGTGACATGCACACACAAACACACATCACGTATATTTGTGTTTTGTGCACAAATAGAGATATCTATGTATCTCAATAGTGTCGCTATAAATAAAACGTTCTGGTCCGGGGCAGGGGTCAATCTACAGGGTGTTGTAAAAAGGGTATACTAAACCAAAAGGGGTGAAGAAATCGTTGAACAAAAGTTGTTCAGAATGATTCCTTGAATCTTCGGCCTAGTACTTTGGCTTAGTATACATTTTTTGCAAAACTCTGTAAGTACATGTCGAAAGACTAAGTTTCAGAGCTTCAGGCTCTGTCTCGTTGTATTAAACGTGCCGATTGCACGACAGCTCTCGTTCGTTTGTTTTCGTCAGCAAAGAGTAACCCGTACGCGTACACCAGTCAGCGATTTGGGATATGCTGAAATATTTTCACGTTCCGAATAAAATACCTACGAAACCTTATTAAGGAAGCCTACAATGGCTACACTTGCCAAGTAATCCACGAGGGGAAGCTGAGCGAACCAATAAGCCACAATATTGGCGTCAAGCAGGGCTGCATGTTATCCCCACTCTTCATCATGATTACCGAAGTAATTTTGGATATGATGGAGCAGAATGGCAAAGGAGGTTTGGATTGGTCCGATGGAACATCTCTGGAGTATCTCGCTTTTGCGGACGATCTTTGTCTTTTCTCCGAAAATAGCGCTGATATTCAAAGGAAACTCAATGACCTCGTCCATTTGGGTAACCGAGTGGGCATGCATGTCAACAGAGAAAAGACAAAGTCAATGCGAGTAATGACTGCGGACCGTACTCCATTTAAAATCAACGGCCAACCCATGTAAGATGTTGACACCTTCACCTACCTGGGAAGCAAAATCACACCAAATGGTGGAACTGACGAGGATATCGGCAACCGCATTAACAAAGCCCGTGGAGCTTTTGCCATGTTAAGCCCAGTGTGGAGGTCTTCCGCATTCCGTCTCCAAACCAAGATCCGCCTGTTCAACGCGTGCGTAAAGACCGTTCTCATCTACGGTTGCGAAACTTGGAAGAAAACGGTTCAAACCACGAACAAGCTACAGGTTTTCGTAAACAGATGCTTACGCAATATCCTTGGGATCCGTTGGTTCGACTTTGTCTCCAACGAGGAACTTTGGCGCAGAACACATCAAAAACCTGTAGCAGAAACCGTAAAAGAACGCAAATGGTGATGGATAGGACACGTTCTCAGGCGTACTGAAGACGTCCCAAAGGAAGCGCTGACATGGCACCCCGAGGGCGGTAAACAAAGACTCGGCAGACCGCGAGAGACATGGCAGCGCTCTGTGAAAAAGGAAATGGGCCAGGCGGGGATGTCTTGGGCGGATGTCTCTGAGCTGGCCCAAGATCGTAAAGAATGGCGGCGCTTCACTTCGGCCCTTTGCTCCCCAGCAGAGATTGGGAATAAGTCAAGTCAAGTCAAGAGTAACCCCCCAGGTGTCGCCAACTATTTACTAAATAAACAACCCTGGGGAGGTCAGCGCGACGCGTGACTGTCTCCGATAAAATATCAGGGGTTGCGAAACTTTGGTATAGTCAATAAAAGAGAAAATGACCCACTCCCTGCGCAATCTATTTAGGTATAGGTAACTCTAATTTGAAAAATCTCAATTGTGGAAATGATATTACTAATAATCCACATTATTCATTTCATCTATCATCGAGCAGTGAGTGGATCTTCACTGGGTGTGGGTTATCGTTTTTTTGACTGTACATTCTTAATTTAGGTGAAACTGCTGACTTTTTCTAAAAAGATATTTTTGGACGTGATTTTTTTATTTTTCGTGTATTTGAAGCTAGATTGAAACTAGCAATAAAACACAATAAGTAATTCACAATAGACACAGAATTTGCAATAGTACCTATTTATGCGAAATTTTGAAAAATATGAACTGGCACAGCGGTCATCTAAGCTCAAACGAGATATAGTTGAGACTATTTTTGATTGACCTAGGTCACTTAGATCATAAGACTGATATGTATGGCTTGCATGTGCAATAGCCTTAATTACATGTTACCCATAACAACTTACATAATACACCTACGCTACACAAGTTATAAAATTTAATAAGTACACTAAAGCAATATCTAGCTTGATATCAAGATAATAATTCAAGACATAATTATACATAATCGGTGTGCATAATCACAAAATACATAATTTGTCTTATAATATCAGTGCCTATAATTATTTTAAGCACCCTAGACCATTATTAATGTGGTTATACGTTTGGCCTTTGACGCACCTTGGCTTTGTGTGTAAACAATGAAGTTAAATAAATTAGATCATGAACGATATTAATGGGGAAGTCTTGGAATCATAGTAGGTATGTGTTTTAATATTAATCTTGTATCTATGAGTGCTATATAGTTGGTTTGACAGTCCCGTATTCGATCCCCAGCTTGGGGACACAAATCATACCTAACTAAAGATACACATTTATTTACAATGGGGATATACATACAATATAAACTTACGTTCGTCACTGAACTAAGATAGATAAATCGAATTTAAAAATATTTTCGAAACTTGAAACTGCAATGGAACTTGTACTAACTCCCTTGCGGGGTAAGCAGAGGTGCATTGCTGCACCCACTTTTCGCCAGTGTTATGTTAGTCCCAATGTAATAGGGGGCGGGCCTATTGCCATTTTTTACGGGCACATCCAAGACCCGAGAGCAAATATCTGTGTTTAAACCAATATCTGCCCCGGCCGGGAATCGAACCCGGGACCTTCGGCTCAGTAGTCAGCGTTGCTAACCGCTGCGCCATCCGGTCGTCGTGGAAATATAAAATTCAATAACTCACAGTCCTGAAATCTGTTTGAAGCGTAAAACAAAAAACAAGATAATCCCCAGAATTTTCAATTACTTTTACTAAATTCCAAATGGCTACATTGTTTCTCATCGTTCGTTTCGTGTCTCTTAAATTATTTCGTCAGCCGTAAAATATGTTTCTTTAAAGAACTTAAAGAACGGCACGTTAAGCCGTGGGTCCCGGTTGCTGTTTCGGCAGCAGTCGTAAAGCCTAGTCAGACGCCTTCTGGCAGCTTGAAAACATCTGGCAGTCGGTCAACCCTGTAAAAAATAAACTGATTTAATATTTATCGACTACGGGCGTAGCCAAAAAGTCGGTTATGATTTATGTGTTTGACCTGTATGGTTGGTTATACCTGGTTGGTTGTTCCCTCGTAACTTCAAAACTGAGTACAGTGCTCCAAAATTCATAGTGCGCATAGAAATCTTTGACAGATCGGTTGTTTTCGATTATGTGACACATGATATTGACTCCAATTTCTTTCGTACAAGGTGCAAAATGCAAGTGTTTTTTAAGGCTCTTACGATTTAATGATTCGGGTGTGAAGATCTGCATGTGCATTATTAATTTTGGACAAGTGTACTTACCTATAACAATTTGACAAAGTCAGTGTGAGAGACGCTTTTAGTATTTTTTACTTTCCACGTCCAGCTGTAGTCATGGGGTCACTCTATATGACGAAAAACTAAGTTTCAGAGCGCTGCTACGCGAGCCACGACTCTATCTTATAGTGTTAAAAGTGCCGATTGCATGATAGCTCTAGTTTGTTCGTTTTCCGCCATTATACAGTAACCTTCCAGGAAGGCACTCTACACGTAGTGTACGTATCATAAAAGAGAAAGGTTCCCAACAGGACAGGTGTCTATCAGATGCCAGCTTTATTGTAATGGCGGCAATTCTTCTCCCGACTGGTGATTTTATCAGTGAGCAACCAGAAGGCATGGTATCTAATATCCTGCTAGCCTAGCACGGGGCGCAAGACGTGACAAAAGTTCTCCGTCACGCTCGCTCTCGAGGCCGCGCGATGTGAGTGAGCGCATGATCGCATCCAGTGGCGTGCTTTGGGAGATGCCTACCTACGTCCAGCAGTGGACGGGTTTAGGCTGATGCTCATGATAAATTCTAGAATCTCGCTCGAAACACAACAAAGGGAAACAAGAAAAGGTCATCTATTAAGTTACAACGTTGAGAAACGTTTCATGCCTTCAGTTAGTTGTTGAACAAAACAACTGTTGTCCGAGTCTAATTGATGAAACCCGAGCCGTGGGTCTTATTCTGGGTATTTCAGCGATTGCAAATCGATACTCAATAGTTGCAACTTAAGGACACATAAATTTATGAGAAATAATATATTCATAGATCAGACTCTTATTTTCAGTGTATTGGCGACAAACGCTAGAGCTGGACAAGCGTTTATCGATCGCCATAGTGAAAGGATCAGCCGGTGAAATCATTTGTAAGTTGCCGACTGTTCAGAGCCTGTAACACGAATTTATAAATTTACAAAAACTAAAAAAATACTTTTTCTTTTGTCACCTGCATAGTGCATACGTTATCTATGAAAGTTTATTTTCTCATATAAGCCTACATTTTTTATGCCAGAAAACGTTTATAGTTTTCTACAAACTATCAAACCTATCAATCCCGTTTTTATCACCGTTTTATTGACACCATAACTTAGTTGAGTCTTTCAGTGAGTCTGCTCATAACGCCAGCGCATTTGCCAAACAATTATATAAATCGCTTTGGAATCGCTGTGATTTCCAGAATACGGTTTCAAGATTGAGTTTCCAACCTCACAACTAGATGACACTAACTTACTTCAGAAGTAAACATTTGCTCTTAATATTATACCAACTTCGTTTGTTTTAAGTTATAATAACCTAAAACATTCAAGGTGTAAGTTACTAGCTCCTTAAAAATAACCATTCGCAAACTGAGCATAATGTTCTTACTTTTCATCCAAAAATGATGCTACAAACATAGATATGTATGCTGCAAATTCACCATCTCAGAGGGCACGCCAAATAAAAATAAACAGAAAATGGGTCAATAAGTAGGTACTTTATCAATGGCCGACCAAATCACGTAGTGGTTAGTGACCCTGACTACTGAGTCGATGGTCCCGGGTTCGATTCCCGGCTGGGGCAGATATTTGTTTAAACACAGATATTTGTTCTCAGGTCTTGGATGTGCCCGTAAAATGGCAATAGGCCCGCCCCCTATTACATTGGGACTAACATAACACTCTGGCGAAAAGTGGGTGCAGCAATGCACCTCTGCCTACCCCGCAAGGGAGTACATTAGTACAAGGCGTGAGTGCGTGTTTTTTTTTTTTTGTATCAATGTGTTTATCATTCTTTTGATAACGGTCAAAGGATATTTTTGCTTTTGATGATTTCTAAAAGCTTACAAAAGTGATTTTCCTGTTTTGTGGTAGGTAAATATTTATTACAATAATACTAAAGTAGGTACTACCATATCAGCATTATTATAATAGCTTGTTAAAGTGTTTGGGCACCATTTTTCATTTAATTTCTTCCTTTTACATAATACCTATGTATTTATACAGGGTGTTGCAAAAAGGGTATACTAAGCCGAAAGGGAGTAACTCAGGGGGTCATTCTGAACATTTGTTCTACGAGTTTTGGAAATTCGCAAAAAAATACTCGTTCTCCATAGTTAAAAGTAGCAAACCCTTTTTGCAACACCCTGTATAATAGTTATAATATAATATCGAAAAGTGTGGTAACAAAATCCCAGCGGTGGCTTTCCAACTTGGTTCTAAACGATCTAAGTTTTGGACTCCTAACACATCCATTTTACAGTTTACTGAAGTAAATAAATCAATATTTTATTGTGCTAGTGCTTTACCTTAAATTTATAAGTACATATAAAGGTAATTAAAAACTAATACACAAATTGTTACAAGGAAGATTTTTATTTGTGTCGTGTCTCCATTGTAAATATCTTGTAATTCTTCCAAAGTATTCAAAGTAACTCTAAATAATAATCATATATTTATTTCACTAAAATCATATTACATCGAATTCTTATAGGTAGTTTACAATCATCAGTTATAAATTAATAATAGAAATTCGTTTGATACCTAAACTAGGCAAAGCCTGTAATATAGGCATCAACGCCACCAGACAAACTTGTGGGTGGATTTCAACAAGTCCTAAAAAATCTTCATTTCCGTGGACTTTTTTATCTTAAGGTTTTTTATATTAGAAAAACGCTTTTATTAAAGTTTTTGTTAATGTTAGTGTTCTTACTAAATGGGTAGCAGATAAGTTAAAAACTTAACGAGATACGGGTGATTAAAAATTTCGTGCCACGGCGATGAAACATGCGTTCACGGCAATGAAACAAGCGTCCACGGCAATGAAACAAAGGCCCACGGCAATGAAACAAACTTCCACGGCAATGAAAGAACTGTATACAATGTAAATGAAAGAATCAATCCACTGCAATTTTTTAAAAAGACTGTGAGGGAAACGCAAACTTAGACAGGTATGTATGGCAGAAATATTTTGATAGATATTGGAACGAAAGAAAGAACGACAGTATGTATAAAAAATAAGAATATAGTACCTATGGAATTCTCTAAGTAGCATTGTGGGGTCCGTATTGCGAAGTATAAAACAAAATGTTTCATTTCACACTAATAACGTTCACAAACCTTGATCATAAACCTTACCTATAACATCTATATTTTCATAAGGTATAATATCCAATTTGTATACTGTTCATTTTATGTAAAATTCATAAAATATACTATAATATGACATAATCTGTGCAGAATTACACAACACCGGCTAAACACCTAGCACCAAAATATAAAGATAGGTGCGGTTAGGTGCACATGTTGGTCAGCTAAGCGTCCCCCTACATAGCGCCAATAATAATAACGCAGTTAAAACTCCTTGCACCAAAACCTAAACATAGAGCGTCTCCCCATGTAGCCCCGCTTCGCTTTTGATGAACATGTGCACTTAACCGCTCCTCCTCGTTTTTCTCGTCATCGCACCTATCTTTAGGTTGTGGTGCTAGAGGTTTTGATGGTGTTGTGTAATTTAACACAGATTATGTGATATGATAGAATATTTTATCAACTTTATGCTAAATCATAGTATATTTTAATTGGTATAATAATATGAAATGTACATGTTATCATCATCAGCCTATAATCATCCAATGCTGGACATAGGCCTCTCCCAAGGAGCGCCACAACACTCGGTCCTCGGTCTTCCGAATCCAGCCACTACCGGCTACCTGCCTAAGCTTGCATATTTTGACAGCTATGTTGGTAACCTTAGTCCTCTGACGTATAACCTCTTTTCTGATAGGTACCATCCATTAGAGAAACCCCAAGCATAGCTCTCTCCATAGCACGCTGAGTGACTTTAAATCGGTGGACCAGTCCCACCATCATTGTCCACGTCTCTGCACCATATTTCATAACTGGCAGGGCGCAATGGTTGAAGACTGTTGGATGCGCCTTTCAGCCTCCTTGTCGAAGTTACTTCTGCCATAGAATAACAAATACCTACAAGTGCTAGTCTCGTTATTCTATGCTTCTGCCTAGCCGAATAGTCTGCCTCCGGTAGTCATATTATTGCACAACTTTATAGTTGTCTCACGAACGATCACCGGCTCCGGTTTTATGTGAACATTCTACATGACTTTTGTCTTGCCCAAGTTCATACGGAGGCCTACACGTTGCAAAGAGCATTAAGGTCACTTAGCATCCAGCTGAGTTCCTGCAGAGATGTATGTTCTATTATATTCTATTCTACTATCTGTGGGAGGTGTAAGTACCTGCACCTGGCTCTCTCGAATGGGACCTTTGTGCAATGTGAATATTCTATTCCAAGATCTAAGCTGCCTTTCTAAGCTTGGACCATTTCCCACCACGCTGGTCCACAGGGGGTTGGTGGGTTCACATATTATCTAGATGTGCTAAATCAATAGGTAGATATGCAGGATTCATCACGATGTTTTCCTTCACCGTAAGAGCGATGGTATACATCATCATCATCATCATCAGCCAATAATCATCCACTGCTGGACATAGGACTCTCCCAAGGAGCGCCACAACACTCGGTCCTCGGCCTTCCTCATCCAACCACTACCCGCCACCCGCCTAAGGTCGTCAGTCCAGCGGGCAGGAGGGCGTCCCACGCTGCGTTTGCCTGTTCGTGGTCTCCACTCGGGAACTCGTCTACCCCAACGGTTATCGGTTCTTCGGCAGATATGACCAGCCCACTGCCACTTCAGCTTGCATATTTTGACAGATATGTCGGTAACCTTAGTCCTCTGACGGATAACCTCATTTCTGATACGATCCATCAGAGAAACCCCAAGCATAGCTCTCTCCATAGCACGCTGAGCGACTTTAAATCGGTGGACCAGTCCTACCGTCAGTGTCCACGTCTCTGCACTATATATATTGATGGTATACATTGTATTTGAATTCAAAGGAACACATTGGTACATGTCAGCGCCGGAATTCGCACCCGCATCACTGGCGTGGGAAGCGGGCGCTTACCCGACTGAGCTACCACCGATCTTATTTATACATAGCGTTCATTATAATTTATGTTCTGATTGTTATTATTAATGTAATCCTTACTAATATTATAAATGCGAAAGTAACTGTGTCTGTCTGTCTGTCTGTCTGTCTGTCTGTCTGTCTGTCTGTTACTCTTTCACGCCAAAACTACTGAACGGATTTGAATGAAATTTGGTATACATACAGTCTAGACCTTGGGAAAGAACATAGGCTACTTTTTATCCCGGAATTCCCACGGGAAAACTTTAAGGCGAAGCGAAGCGCGCGGGAACAGCTAGTATTATATATTTCGTTTTTATACATCGCGATACGCACCCGTTTTAACGCACTGTAAAAAGAGGTAATTTGACTAGTCTTGTAGGTAATATGTCAGTGATCGGTATTACCTGTATTACAGGTAAAATATGGTAAAGATAATATTATTATGTTACTTTGCCTAATCATCCATACCACGGCGATGAAAACATAAGTCACGGAAATGAATAACCTGGCCACGGAAATGAATAACCTAACCACGGCAATGAATACAAATTATTTTACAAGACATGGCAATGAAATTTTTTTCAGCTACATAAATTGCTTATTATTTGCATTTATCGAACTCCTACATCTGACCCCAATATATTCCTGGAGAAACTTAATACCATTTTATTCGAAATAAATAACAAATATAAACGGACAACTAACATTGTTTTGATCGGTGACTTCAACATTAACACTCTACAGCCGGGAATAGTAACAAAGAAGCTGCAAGATCTCTGTAATAACAATAACTTACAAATTCATATAGATGTTCCTACTCGGAAGGAGTCTTGTATAGACCACATTTTGAGTAACATTAAGGAAGCACGAGCAGAAGTACTACCACTACAACTATCAGACCACGACACTGCACAGCTACTCAGCTTACCGGTACTGAAAACGCATTATAATAAACCAAAATCATACTATAGATACAAAAAAGACTACTGCGCAGACAACGTTCGGAAGTTTAAAGAATGCCTAAACTGTCTTTCATGGACTGAAATATACAAAGAATCAGACTTAAATTTGGCATTTCACAACTTCCATGAGTCCTTATGTCTATATTACAATTTATGTTTCCCATCAATTAGGCAAAAAGTTACTAACGACATCCATGACAAGCAAAAGTGGATAAGTAGAGGGCTAAAAATAAGTTGCAAAACAAAAAGATCACTAAGGTACAAATACTATGCAAACAAAACAATAGCCAACAGAACGAAATACTTATCATATGCTGCCCTCCTAAAAAATGCATACATAACTCTAAACAACAGAGTAATAGACGCATTTTTCCTGAAATAAAAATGACATATTATGTATCTAGCCTATCTGAAACCTAGTTAAACATTGTGAGATATGGCGTTTCGACTTTCTCCGTGTTCGGCATCATAAGGGTCACAGTGACAGTTAAATAAAGTCAATTTTTCTCTCCACCTTTAGTTTGCAAGGTGCGGGTGCCTATATAAATAGAGTGAGTCGCCCGCGCGCCTCAGTTGTAATATCACCATGCAGAAATGACTAGGTTTCAGATAGGCTAGATACATAATATGTCATTTTTATTTCAGGAAAAATGCGTCTATTATGTAGTCTGAGCCTATCTGAAACCTAGTTAAACATTGTGAGATGTGTTTATTATCGCATGGTGGAGAGAAAACCAACTGTGACCCATAAGCTACTGATGAGTGTATCAGTAGATAAATATTTGAATCTATAAATTTATAATGCATAGATTTCTAGGTAATAGATATACTAAAAAGAAAGGTATAAGTATACATAAGACTTAAGTACTTCCTTATTATTCCTGACTTGTCAGAAAGTTATGGAAGGTATATACCTATAAATATAGGTAGGTATTTATACATATGGATACACACAGTGCCTCTTCGAAAGCAATACTTATAAGTAATTATTGATCAAAATCTTGTTATTGTCAAGGAAATATTTTTAACATACACTAGCCGAATGGATGGAACCAGTGAAATACTTTGCAACAATATTTAAAAGCTGTAAAATGTAGAATATCGATCCAGGCCGCTGGGGCTCAGGTCAGCACATGCTGACGAGGGTATGTAATTCTGGACTGACCTCAATGCAGCAGCCGACCGTGGAGCCTCGAGGACCTGCTCAGTCAGCCCTGTATGACGACACGGCCTGCAACACCTGGCGCGGCATCTAGTCCTTGGAACGAGGAGTGGTGCTTGAAGGGAAGATAATTTTACTAAATATCTCAGCCTCATCAGCTACTGGAAAAGATTAGATGAAGGCTGTGACACTGGCGGATAACTAAGTATTCAGTTTTTCAAAACATGATGCAGGTCACTACATTCACAGTCTAATTTTGTATTCTAACTAACTCGGCGGTTAACGAGTTCCTGTGCAGTCCTACTAGGAAGGAAAGTTATTTTATAAGCCTTTGCACCGATTTTGTGGGCTACTATCATTCTGTATCATCATGTGTGAATATTATGAGCTCTGGCAGCATTCCTTGGTAGATGACATCAATTAATAAAGATTGATTAATACAACAATAACAATTATAATAGTTGATAAATGAAACCCGGCTAACATGTCTTAACTGATCATTAACTTTAAGTAAATGATCAGTCATGCCACCAGGATAAGTAAAATGTTCAGTACTTCATATGAAAAACATTAACAAGGTCACCTTTAGGTATGTTCGTCAACACTAAGGGCAGGTCTCGGCCAAAACCTTAAGGCTTCGCCTTGTTGCAACTTCAAAGGTACGTAGGTAGGTACCTACTTACATTGTTGTAGGTTCGATTTTGAAACCATTAAGTCAACCTAGATAAAACAAAATAAAATAGCTCGATTAAATAAAGATGGTACGTAAAGATGTTAGTTGTACCTGATCAGACCTGATGCAACGACAGCCAACATAGACTCTCTAATCTGTGGAAGCAACAATCATGGTGGCGGGAACATGGACAGTTGGACGAGCCCCCTCGAGCCTGACTTATCAATCAGTACTGACAGTTCGCCAACAGCAGATAGCTTGCGGCTATCTATAGGTAAACTTAGGTAGTTAGCTATACCCAAGAAAAAGTCCTTGGACATCGATATGACAGTGGAACGGCGAATAACTGTGACACTCTTTAAAACAAAAAGGCTTGTTGTTGTCCAGCTAAGGAAGGTTACCTACTTCAGCGACCTGGTATTGCATTCTGAAAGAACTGCGAAGAGAATATTATGACTAATAATTATTACTTATTTAGAAAGTTTTCAGCAAACTCTAATAAATCAAGCAGCTACCATGTCACCGCTGCCCGGTTATAACTCTGTACTAGCTTAGTAGATATATATACCAGTTTTAGCCTTCAGCTAGAGGCCAGAGAGCTCCTAAATGAGATGCGAGTACGAGCATGACACAAGTAATTTTTTACTTGGTAACTAGTTACGTAACTAACTGAAAGATCCATAAAACAGTTGAGGATTACTCAAAATGGAATTGTGAAAACGGCACGTCTGCATCTTAACCAGTCAGTCTAAGTAGTTTCAGCAGATACAGTGTTGAAAAATAGTAATGAAACGTTTGCGCCAGAATCGAATTAAAAATACATTTTCATTAGAGAAGCCGTTTAGGCATGAATAGGTACTTTCACCCTTTGGATTGTGCTCCAAATGATGACCTTCGAAATTCATAGAAATTTAATGACGACTGCCATTGTTTATTATCTAGCCCCGTACATTGAGTAGGGCTGCGGCTACAAGTGATGTGATACACAGTACACAGTAGGTATATGCATGTTCCCAGAATAGTGGAAGTTATAATTTTACCAAAAGGTAGTCGTCTCGTGCAAGAGCACCGTTACTCGATTTATTCGATACACAACTAGTAGACAGCTGCTGCGTAGGAGGTTCACGCATTTTTCAACAAAGAGCTCGGATACACACTCACAATCCACTGGGACATAAGGAAGACAGCTAATATGGTGCCACTCAGAAACCGCGATGACACTCCGATCATGATCACCCGACAGTAGGATCATAATAAATTCGGTAACTTGTGAAGCGGTATGGTATAGCAACAGCGACTTTCACGAAATCAGGAATTAGCTCAGTGCTTTTAGGTTGGACACTCGCCGGTGGGATTCACTTTGCTCACAGCCGAGAAAAGAAAAGACTCAAAGCTGGAATCTGCCGATGTGTAATGACACTTAAGATAGTGTCTGGGGGGTCACTTTATATGACGAAAAACGAACTTTCAGTGCACTGCGGCGCGAGCCGCTCTATCTGTTTGTATGTATTAAACGTGCCGATTGCACGACAGCTCTCGTTCGTTCGTTTCTCATCAGTATAGAGTAACGCTCCTGTAGGTACTTACCGTGCGTCACCATTCCCATGAGCAGTCCAATGATCTTAAGGCAGTTTAGAACGAAAGCTGCATTAGACAGTTTCTTCAGCAGAGACATCGAAATAAAAAATTGATTGCACAACTATCCCCAGGAGCAGTCTACAGGTCACTTTGGGCAGTTCAGAAGAAAGCTGCTTTAATAATATAATACCCTACGAGTACCTCAGCGGAGGCATCAAATTGAAGAACTATAACACTTTTAGAAGCGGTGCACGTTACCCGATTTGTCGTCATCCATGCCGATGCGGCTACGACGACTGCAGATGGTTACTCAGGCTTCCTTGGTGTGCCCTTGTATGGCTAACATGACCAACCTTGGCAGTAATCGTTCGTCTGCATATGCCAAAATCACTGATGAATAGCGCACGTTACTCGATACCTTCTAAATAAGTCACTCATAATGATGGCTGATGATGATGATGACCGTGCTAGCAATAGTGCAGGCGGTTCCGCTGAGCATAAAATCTCTTCCCAGACAGGGGGCGTTTGGATCTGGCAACCAGAACAGGAGTGCCAGGTGTGCGCAGCGATGCAGGTGGGACAACACAGCCGCCAGGGCAGGAGTGCATAGCTGGGTCTATGCAGCGATGCAGGTAGCACAAACCGGTGGCCAGGGCCAGGACCGGGTGTACGCTGCGATGCAGGTGGCACAAAACGGTGGCCAGGGCCAGGACCTGGTGTACAGCCGCCAGGGCTGGAGTGCATGGCTGGGTCTATGCAGCGATGCAGGTACCACAAACCGGTGGCCAGGGCCAGGACCGGGTGTACGCTGCGATGCAGGTGGCACGAGACGGCGGCCAGCGCAGGAGCACAGGTCCGGGTGTATGCTGCGATGCAGGTGGCACGAACCGGTGGCCAGGGCAGGAGCGCCGGGCCGGGTGTACGCTGCGATGCAGGTGGCACGAGACGGCGGCCAGCGCGGGAGCACAGGGCCGGGTGCAGGTTACACGAAACTTCAATTTCACCGAATCGGCCTGCCTACCCTTCAGCGGGTAGGTACCGGCGGATCACATTACTTGCCGCACATGCCACAATGTCCCAACATACTGAAACTCGGAGCCACGTGCTTCCTGTAAAAAATCCTATGACGGTCCTGGAAAGCTCCTGTTTGTAAAGCCTTACATAAGCTATAATCAAGTGCATTATTGTAATAGCAAAGTTTTTATCAACTGTTTTCTAAAAATATTAGAAATTGAGGGTAGAAAAATATATTTTTATTATTTTTTCCTGTATAAAATTAACATATGCTTTACTTAAAGCGGTCATTAATGTAGGGGAGAGTAGGGTAATGGGAGTCAGCGGGCAATGGGAGTCACCCACACCACCACGAAACCAAACATGAGACCGACGCGTAAACAGCTTCCTCACCCCCCGCTTCGGGCCCCCGCGCAGCCACGAACGGCTCGTGCCAGTCCGCGCTCGCGCCACTGAGAGACGACCGTGTTTTGTTTTTGCGCTCCGCTGATGTAATTTTTCGTAAATGCAAATTAGAAGGTAAGTACCAAATATCTTGCAGTATGCGGTTATGACATTTACACTTACTTAGTTAGACGTTTCAAATTGTGATGTGCAGTTCAGATTATATCAGTGTATTAAAGTTTTTTTTTATTTTTATTTTTTACTCATTAGTGTAGTTGTGGGTAATGAGAGTCAGGTGACTCCCATTACCCACAACTGATTACTATTGCCCGCAACTGTGCGTTGCTGTTGAATCATGTTTTTATTATTTATTTCTAGATGCCGAAAGTACGCGTCAGGACAACTGAAAAGGCTTCCTGGTCTCCTGATAGCCTAAATAAAGCTATACGACTCATTGATGGCGGTTCTTCTATAAGAAATGCTGCTAAAGTAATGGGAATCCCTTTTTCAAGCCTTCAGAAGAGGATAAAAAAAGGTTCTACCTTAGCACCACATCTAGGACGATTCACTGTCTTTAGTCGTGAGCAAGAAGCCGAGCTAGCAAACTTGGTGAAGAAAATGGCAAATATTTTCTACGGTTGTACTGCTAATCAAATCAGAAGAGTCGCTTTCGAATATGCTGAAAAATTAAATGTGAAGCATAATTTTAATCAAGCTTCAAAAATGGCTGGACGCGATTGGTTGCATGCTTTTATGGCTAGAAATAACATTTCTATTAGAAAACCGGAAGCGACCAGCATAAACAGAATCACGGCCTTTAATAAAACAGAGGTAAGTCTGTTCTTTGAGCTACTTGGGCAGCTGATGGAAAAACACAAATTCGTCCAAAAAAATATTTATAATTGCGATGAAACCGGTATTTCAACGGTTCAAACACCGGGAAAAATTTTAGCTGCAAAAGGACAGAAGAGAGTAGGATCTATTACCAGTTGGGAGAGAGGAAAAAACATCACCTTGTTGTGTGCTATGAGCAGTGCTGGGGGGTACATTCCACCTATGTTTATCTTCCCTAGAAAAAGGATGACTCCACTACTTGAGAAGGATGGTCCAGCAGGCGCGCTTTACAAATGTTCAGACAACGGATGGATCAACGAACATCTCTTTCTTGAATGGTTGGCGCATTTTAAACAGCACGCTAAACCGTCTGCAGATGAACCCATCCTTTTAATACTAGACAACCATGCTAGTCACATTTCTCTTTCCGTCTACGAATATTGCAAGTCCAATCACATTCATATGTTGTCTCTTCCACCACACACGTCTCATAGAATGCAGCCTCTTGACGTTTCTTTTTTTGGCCCTCTCAAAATGGCGTACAAAAAAGAATGTGACTTGTTTTTGAAAAGCCATCTAGCAGAAAAGATAACCCCTTACGACGTAGCGTCCTTGGTGAGGAAAGCATTTAATAATGTTGCTTCTATTAGTAAAGGAGAATCGGGGTTTAGATCAACTGGAATATTTCCACTAAATCCGGAGGTATTCACAGAAGAAGATTTTCTCGCTGCAGAAACTCTCCAATCTGAGACCGTTGTAATCGAAGACTGCAATGAATCTCTCGCAGCTGCCTGTGTGATTCCCAGTACATCAAAAGAAGACTCGCCAGTTCCGAGCACGTCAACACAAATTGTTTCACTAGATCTTATGATGTCTAACCAAGAAGTCCCACTTGATTCTGAATCAGATGTTGTACCACAAGTTCCTGGCACGTCTAATCAATCTAGTGTATTGCATGATTTAATAAAAATGCCCGAGAAAGCATCTGTTATTAAAACAAGACAGGGCCGAAAGAAGCAACACGCTACAATTTTAACTTCAACGCCACAAAAAGAAAATCTGTTAGAAAAGGAAATTAATAAAATGAAGAAAAAAGGAGGTAAAGAAAAAGAGAAAACATGGAAAGGTAAAGGACAAGGAAAAAAGACTAAAGTACAGAAGAAGGGTCCTGAAAAGGCAAAGCGCCAAGTATTACAAGAACAGAACGAAACTTCTGTATCAGATGTTGGCACTGACGACTTATGCCAGGACGATGAGGATGATGACGCAGAAGATGCTGGGAACAGATGCCTAGTATGCGACGAATTCGGAAGAAACAACGAGATGTGGTACAGGTGTACCTCGTGTGGACTATGGGCTCACGCGGAGTGCACTGGATGGGAGTCAGCTGAAGGTTATGTTTGCGACGTATGCTAGATTTTATTTGACTCCAATTGCCCCCAGGGTGATCACCATTACCCCTACGTTGGTGTAATGGGAGTCAAATCTGTTTTTTTTTTTAACTCTTATAATTTCCAAAGTTGACTGCCAAAGTGACTGAAATTGATTTCTAATGATAGTTTAATAAGCAAATTATGATAGTACGCAGTTATAATAAATACTTTCTTTTTAATTAAAATTTTATTTGAGTTCTCGCTTAAGTGACCCCCATTACCCTCTTTTACCCTAAGTATCTAGCTCAAGCGCCACTAGTAGGACCGGAATATGTGATCAATCATCACCACGACTATTGAATCGGACCCTACTGCGTGGGATAAAAACCCCAAGCGCCGGAGCATTATGACCAGTGGCTGAGCTTTTAAAAGCAGTAAATAATAGCATTTTACTCACGGCTTATCAACTCAAACCTTCGTTGCGAAATCCTCAGCAATGGCTGCGTGCGCAGCAGCCGGCAGGTCCCGCTCCCCGACGCCACGTGTCGCGGCGGCCGCGCCCCGCGCCGCCTGGTCCGCATCACGCTACAGCTCCCGGCAGCGAGGACTCCGCAAATTCAATATTATATTTTTCCCCGTCGGAGCGAAGCCGACGAGAACCGTGGCTACATTGAGCCATTTTGCCGAAGTGTTCACTTCAAAAATCAAAAACCAACTGAGGCGCGCGGGCGACTCACTCTATTTATATAGGCACCCGCACCTTGCAAACTAAAGGTGGAGAGAAAAATTGACTTTATTTAACTGTCACTGTGACCCTTATGATGCCGAACACGGAGAAAGTCGAAACGCCATATCTCACAATGTTTAACTAGGTTTCAGATAGGCTCAGACTACATAATATAAAATTTATTAACAATAGCAAGAATAAATGTAGAGCTACATGGACTGTAATACAAGACCAAATATCCAATGCAAATCAACAAGATAATATAACATCAATTAAAACAAACAATAGTATTATAACAGACCCTGTAGATATAGCAACAGCTTTCAATAACAATTTCATTAACACAACGAACACCCCACTATCAAATGATACGGAAGCCATCGTGAGTAATAAAAATACTATTACAAACACTCTTTATCTTAGTCCTATGTCGGAGCATGAGGTTAAAAGGGAAATAATGAGCTTAAATAACACGGGTTCTGAAGGTTACGATGGAATAAGCACAAGGATAATCAAGGAAAGCATAGAACAACTAATAGCTATACTAACACATTTAATTAACCTCTCATTTTATACTGGAATATTCCCTGAAGTGTTAAAACTATCAATCGTAAGGCCTATCCACAAAAAGGGTAACAAAGAGGACATCGACAACTATCGCCAGATTACACTTATACCTATATTATCCAAAGTCCTTGAAAAATGTATGTACAAGAGATTAATAGATTTCTGTATTAAATTCAATGTTATCAGTGGCGACCAGTACAGCTTCCAAAGACGAAAGTCCACGTCCTTGGCCATATACAATCTTACTAACCAAATTCTTAGTAATCTCAATAGAAACCGTCTGACTACTGGCCTGTTCCTTGACTTATCAAGGGCATTTGATTTCGTTTCTCACAAAATTCTATTGGGAAAACTGGAAAAAATGGGAATTAGAGGCATTGCTCACAAATGGCTATCAACATACCTGACAGAGCGACGACAACATGTGGTAATAAAAAAAATTGAAATCGAGGAAGAGAGGTCATATTCATCCGAACCTAGAATAAATAAATTCGGTGTACCCCAGGGCAGTATACTAGGGCCCATCTTGTTTTTACTTTATATCAATGATATCACCCAAGTTACAAGACACAAATGTATCTTATTCGCTGACGATATTTCAATTATTGTGTCATCTGATAAATCCAATATGACATCCGATACATCTAATAATTCCACTATAAATGACCATGAAATTCAAATTAATAATACAATTAAAGATATTATACATTGGCTACAAATGAATAATTTATTAATTAATTTGGACAAATGTAATTATATACAATTCCATAAATCAAAACATTCACAATATAATTTTCAATTAAATATTGACAGATTCAAAGAAGTATCGAATACTAAGTTTCTAGGTGTTATCTTAGACCAGGACTTAAACTGGAAACTGCACCTAGATAACCTATGCAATAGAGTGAATAGATTTGCCTACGCACTAAATAAAATAAAAACAGTTACTAACAAGAAAACCGCTGTCATATCCTATCGTGCCTACGTGGAATCTATACTAAGATACGGGATCGTAATGTGGGGTAATAGTACGGACATCAAAAGAGTATTTGTTGCGCAAAAAAAATGTATCAGGGCTATATGTGGAGTCCATACCGATGAGTCATGCAAACCTCTGTTTGGGAGACTTGGCTTGCTACCACTACCATCACTTTACATATTTGAAATGAGTGTCTTTGTAATGCAACATAAATTCTTGTTCTTGAATGCTTACGATGTGAGAAATAGAGCCCAAAGAAATCCGCACAGACTAGTGTATAACGATGTACCTAAATCGGCTAAATATAGCAAAAGTTGTATTATTATGTGTGTCAAAATATTCAATAAGCTGCCGAATGAACTCAAATCCCTAAATATTAATATGTTCAAGAACAAATTGTATAAATGGCTAACAGAAAACAATTTCTATAGCCTACAAGAATTTTTAGAGTAGTTAATAATGTAAATATTAGTTTGTAAGTACCTACTCTAGAAATAATGATTTGCATGCTAATATAATTTGGCTAAACATGAGCACTTTTCGATAATATTGACATCTATGTAATACCATGTTTTACGCAAATAAAGTATTCTATTCTATTCTATTCTATTCTATTCTATTCCTTTTAATACAATATTTAGTGCTACACATAGATAACTATTTCACTTAACCGGAAAAAAATATTAGAAAATTATAACTTGGTTTTTTAGTACCGATTTCATTGATGCCACGCAATTTTTGGCTGCGGGAAATTCACCCTTGTACAAATTGTTATCTCGAGTCGTTTTTCTGTACCTTTTGTATAATTATGAAAATAACAAAGAATCTAATGTGTAAAAGCTATTCTCATCGAACACAACTTTATTGACAAATACCACAACTCGGCTGCAGTGTCTCAGACACTTCACCGCTGCACTATAATTGTATTTGCCGCGATCTTAGAATAACAATATACGGATAAGATGGAGTGTCAGTGCAAATTATTGTGCTCTTTATTATTAAGTTCTGTATCGGTGAAAACTGATAATTGGCTTTTAGCTTTGTAAGTTTTGCTTAAATGTAAAATAAAAAAACATCCATCGCGACAAATAATCTTCTTCTACAACTGAACCCTTATATTGAATTAGTTCTGACAGAATATTTGAAACTCTATTCATTGGTGTAATGTTTGTCATTAGGTTGAACTTAAAACGGTTTGACAGTAAAGAAAATGCGGACAGTTTTTGCTTTGTTTTTTTATATGAAACACCATTGTTCGTATATTGTTAATCTAAGGCCGCGATCAACTTCCTATATCACGTTAAATAACCTATCATTTTCTGTATCAAATTAAATACCCTATCATTTTATACGGCCGAGGCGTGGTCGGATCGTTCTAGGCTATTAATAATCTAGCTTTAGGACATAGGTAATATGGGGGAAGCTTAGAATTGCTAATATGTGCGTTTAAGACGACGTCAAAGAGCGCACGGGATTGTTTATAATCGGGAGAGATGAATTTCCCTGATGGTACATTTATAGCCGAGAAAAGAGTGTTATAATGCTCCTTGGTTCACTTGTTTCATTATGCTGAGTTGTGTTGCATACAGTCGCTAATCCTTCTTATGTGTGCTTGTATTCTATCCTTGAGTGAAATGAGACACCGTATAACTTTCGACCATTCGCTTATATTCGTACTTTTCGCACTTTCACAATTTTTAACAACAATCGCAAAATCCAAGAATCAATCCATCTCCAGTCCATAGACCAAATTCCCCAAACGTCACTTGTTTTTTTTTAAAACCTCCGTTACATTTTGTAGTTAAAATTCAATTCTTATTCCAACAATGTTAATGAACCTAACAATCGTCCATCCTGACAACGTGTGCGACCCCGCGCACGACGCCGGTGCGTAACCTAACAATCGGCTGGGAACATTGGTCCATGGCACAGAGCTTACAATCATCAAACCAGAAATAAACTATGTTTTATAAACTACAATTTAGAAACAGTTAACATCAACAATATGTTTTATAATCATTAACTTTAACAATAATATAGCTAAGTTTACTAATATTATATTTAAACAAAATGTAATCACAATGCTTTTTTTAAAGTAAATTTAAACATAATTAAATGAATTAAAGTTTATAAAAACTGAATGTTCAAGAGTAACCCAACTTGGAAGAAACAATAAATGCATTTAACAATAACAAATGAATGGGAATGTTCTTCGGTTAACACAAATTATACAAAACAATCCAACTTAATAATATATACCCAACATTTATCATTAACTAAGGAGTATAGGAAACGAACTTTCTCAGTAACCTAACTTACAACCATATTCATAATTTACCGAAACCTTATCAGTAATATAGAGTATAGGAATCTAACTTTATCAGTAACCTATCTTACAAACATTTTCATAATGTATTAAACTTTATCACTAATATAAATAGTATATGAATCTAATTTTATCAGTAATCTAACTTACAAACATATTCATAATGTACCGAACTTTATCAGTAATATATAAAGTATAGGAACCGAACTTTATCAGTAACCTTACTTACAAACATATTCATAATGTATTGAACTTTATCACTAATATATAGTATGTAAATCTAACCTTATCAGTAACCAACTTACAAACATATTCATCATGTACCAAACATAATCAGTAACATAGATTTTAGGAACCGAACTTTATCAGTAACCTAACTAACAAACATATACATAATGTACCGAACTTTATCAGTAGCCTAACTCACAAACATATTCCTTATGTATCGAACTTTATCAGTACTATAAAGTATAGGAACCGAACTTTATCAGTAACCCAACTCACAATCATCTTCCTAATGTACCGAACTTTATCAGTACTGAGTATAGGAACCGAACTTTATCAGTAACCCAACTCACAATCATCTTCCTAACGTACCGAACTTTATCAGTACTGAGTATAGGAACCGAACTTTATCAGTAACCCAACTCACAATCATCTTCCTAATGTACCGAACTTTATCAGTACTGAGTATAGGAACCGAACTTTATCAGTAACCCAACTCACAATCATCTGCCTAATGTACCGAACTTTATCAGTACTGAGTATAGGAACCGAACTTTATCAGTAACCCAACTCACAATCATCTTCCTAATGTACCGAACTTTATCAGTACTGAGTATAGGAACCGAACTTTATCAGTAACCCAACTCACAATCATCTGCCTAATGTACCGAACTTTATCAGTACTGAGTATAGGAACCGAACTTTATCAGTAACCCAACTCACAATCATCTTACTAATGTACCGAACTTTATCAGTACTGAGTATAGGAACCGAACTTTATCAGTAACCCAACTCGTAATCATCTTCCTAATGTACCGAACTTTATCAGTACTGAGTATAGGTACCGAACTTTATCAGTAACCCAACTCACAAACATATAATCTGAAATAAATGGATTATTATCATTATTATCATAAACAATGTACTGAACTTTATCAGTAACCAATCTGAAATAAATGGATTATTATTATTATCATCATAAACAATGTACTGAACTTTATCAGTAACCAAACTCATAAACATATTATACAATCTTTAGCAAGCAGTCTTTCAATAATAAAGCCAAAATTGTTTTTACAAAATTACAATGTTTTGGGTGCTGAAAATGCCAGGCAAAGGAGCTACTTCTCTTCCTAAGACTCTTGCAACCCTAAATAGATCTATGTACGGCGATAAGAGCTTCTAGTTCTGTCCCTCATCGTCAGAACAAGTCCTTGTGCATAAGTTGCTGTTTTTCTGCCTTTGTCGCCCTATTAGTTTTGTGTTAATTAGGGTTTTCTTTTTATTTGTATGTGATGTAGTCTTAGTTTAGAACTAGACATTTTCCACCAGCACACCGAATGATGGGATAGGTTGTGTATTACTCATGCCGAAATCGAGTGTACTACGAGAAATTTGTCCAAGAAGGGACCTGTGTATAGGTTATTATTGTTACCTTCCATTTATTTCTGAAACTGAATAATTTAAATGATAATTTGGTATGGAGAGCGAGATCTCCTGGCACAGGTATTTTTATGCTTAATAGGAGGTCTTTACCTTGTATTAGTTATAAGTGAAAAGTTTTTGAAATAAACAATTTTTTTTTTTCAATTAAAATTTTCTTATACAAGTTCTGCTCATACGTTCGGAGCATACTCGACTACGCCTCACAAGTGTGGAATCCTAGGTACCATGAATGTATAAACTGGGTTAACAAATACAAAAGATTTTTAGAATACCTACCCTCCAGGACCGGTATAGCTGTTCCCAGCTAATGATGACAGCTGCAAGCGTCATCACCTCCTCCATTATCCAACCGTAATATAGCTGACATCATATTTTTCATTATTATTATTCACGGCTTAGTAGACAGCCCTACGTGGCCCCTTTTTTTAAATTAACTTTGTCATTCCGATCACACATATTTTTATTTTATTTTTAATAATACTTATTTTACGTGACTCTGACTATAAAGCCATGGTCATTCCTATCACTAGCACTAGCTGTTGCCTATGATCATCGCTTCGCCTTAAAAATTAAAAAAATTTCCCGTGGACGACTCCCGAACTACCCACCCAACAACTTGTCATGGTGGTATTAAACTACTTACTTGAGAATTGACAAATACTTCACTAAAAATGATTTACCAGACTTCATACGGCAAAGACTTGTATGGCAAATGGCAATGGCAAAATACTCATTTCAATTAATAATCTATGTGTTTCGCATGTAGCCAACTAACGCAATACCAAATAACTTTGCATTCACTAAGGTTGGCATGTGAATTTTCAAGCGTCTAACTTAAACGGTGCTATGCGATATCCCATAATATGACCGGTACAATTCTGATCAATAACTTTGCTCTAAATCGCGTCACGCGGAAATTTTATATTTATGCATTGAATAAAACATTTGACTCTGACCTTGACACCCCCTATTCCCCCTTAGGGGTTGAATATCCCAAAAACCCGTCTTAGTGAGCACCTAAGTTACAAAATGGACCCCATGCAGCACCAGACTCCCAGCACTTGTAGCTTCTAAGTTTTCGTAAAGACTCAGTGTGCACGTCACATTATAGATTATCATTTATTTCCAATAGGCTGATTAGTGATCATTTTGCTTCTCATAAAACTGGTTACTTTAGTTCTTTTTCTTTTTAAGTTTTTATTTTATAATGTCGTTCTCTCCTTTTGTATGTAGGTATTGTTCATAAATAGCGGTTGTTCATAACTCTTACGATTAGATTTAGTTTATTATAGGTATAGTTAAACCTCCCTGTACCATTTAACTAGTCTACCTAGAGTAACAGTAGAGTGGAAACTTGAGTAACATAATTTACTTTTGCATCGTTACCTATATTAAAATTTAGTTAAGTTTTCTCAGTATTATAAAATAAAATATTAGATATAGATTTGGTATATAACTCTGTAATGTAGAAAATATGTAACTTTTTATGTTATTATTTGTTTATAATTATAATTAAATTCTTAAAATGTAAAAGTCTAATTCGGAATTTGTTAATTAAATTTACTGGTTTTGAGTGAACTATGCACCATGTATTTATTAAGTTATAAGTTAAGTTGCAATTGTTTCAGAATGTACATTTACCTACCTATGGTAAAAATATTACATACATAATGTAACTATTATCATATGTTTAAAACAATTGTATTTTTATTTTTATTTTCTTCAAGAATTTGCACATTTATTGTTTTAAACTAATTTAATGTTTTATTTGGTTACTAGAGTACCTAACTGTTTAAGTTTAGCTAATTTCATTCCATTTTACAATATTTGGAGAAGTTACTGCTATGTATATTATAGCACAATATGAATATCTTAGGTAAATAGCTACTAGCTAGCTAATTACACTTTTCCACATGTGGTTGTAAGTGTAAGGGTCGCATTCTAGAACCCATATAAAAGATCTTTAGACTCTCAAGGGTAAATGTAGCATCAGAAATTCGCTAGTGCTGAGACTGGTTCTAGAATTCGATTCTTAGTTATTATTCATAAGCGTTTCATGACCCCAGATGTGACACACACTAACACTATACACTATTAGCTGTACTTTAATAAATTCAATCAGATAATAAAACTAGTTGAAAAAATATACTGATTTAAGTTAAATTGTTCACCAAAGCAACTGTAAGGTATCTATTTGCATCACAATATTTTCCCTACTGAATGTAACAAACTTTGAATAGTTTTTTTTTTATGTTGTGTTTGAAATGTGATTAGTTAAGGTCAAGGTCAGGGAAAACTATAGATCGCATCCAGTGTTATGCTTTGGGAGAAAAGCCTACGTCCAGCAGTAAAGAGCTATGCTGATGATGAGATTCAACATTAGTATTTTGTAAGCATTTGAGTTTCATCAATATCTATTAATAGACGTAGGATAAGGGAATACGAAACATCTAATTAATTGTAACTTCATTCACAATTTGACCTATCTAGTAGTTTACATTTACCCCATTACCCTTTAATTTTTAATTTCATCTGTAACTGTAGTTTTACTATTATTGGCTTTACTAAGTCAATCATCAGTTGTGAACCCAACCCTGTTGCATTAAGTGCACTCATAACTGGCTTAGGATACGGTGAAAAAAACCGGTGCCCCCTTACTTTACAGTCATAACAAGTCTCTAAAAGATAAGTTAAAACAGATCCAAAGTTGAGCTTTGAATAACATCACAATAGTTTTGATTGTTGTTAACATGTCCATCTTGTAACATATAAAAATATAAAGTATGTCATAATTACAAAAGAGCAGGGCCGCCTGTCCTGTAGGGCTGGAATCCCCACTGCTCATCAAGAATTGCAACAACAGGTCTAGATGAAAACAGCGCAAAACCAAATCATCCAATCTAAGTGCCTGTTTACCAAGTCAGTGTATGATACAGTTAGCAGCACTCTCTCTCTCTGAACACCACATTGATTGAGGAGAGACAACCTCTCACAAAAACAAACCTCAATTGACCAATCAAGTCTTCTTTTCTGCCAAGCACCTCTTCCAAGATCTGGCCATAATTTGTTCATACGGAACACACTTAAAAGTTTTCCTTGCCACTCTGGTCTAGTCAAGAAAATAGAGTTAAGACCTTCATACCAAATCTTAGCCAGACCTTGAAGCTTTTGCAGTGCAAAGTGAATGGTAGTGTTGTAAAGCTATCCCTTAAACATTCAAAAATATCTCTTTATCGAGACAAGACCAACCTCTTTACCTCAAACCAGTCCTTTGCTATCTCCAGCTTTCCTCTGCTCCAGCTGTCCTCTGCTACGGCTGTCCTCTCTCCGCTCCGGCTGTCCTCTCTCTGCTCTGGCTGTCCTCTCTCCGCTCCGGCTGTCCTCTCTCCGCTCCGGCTGTCCTCTCTCCGCTCCGGCTGTCCTCTCTCCGCTCCGGCTGTCCTCTCTCCGCTCCGGCTGTCCTCTCTCCGCTCCGGCTGTCCTCTCTCCGCTCTGGCTGTCCTCTCTCCGCTCCGGCTGTCCTCTCTCCGCTCCGGCTGTCCTCTCTCCGCTCCGGCTGTCCTCTCTCCGCTCCGGCTGTCCTCTCTCCGCTCCGGCTGTCCTCTCTCCACTCTGGCTGTCCTCTCTCCGCGGCTGTCCTCTCTCCGCTCCGGCTGTCCTCTCTTCGCTCCGGCTGTCCTCTCTCCGCTCCGGCTGTCCTCTCTCCGCTCCGGCTGTCCTCTCTCCGCTCCGGCTGTCCTCTCTTCGCCCCGGCTGTCCTCTCTTCGCCCCGGCTGTCCTCTCTCCGTTCCAGCCTCCAGCTGCCTTCTGCTCCTCTGCAGCCTCCGTCTGCTCCGCTCCAGCCTCCAGCTGCCTTCTGCAGCCACCGTCTGCTCCGTTCCAGTCTCCAGCTGCCTTCTGCTCCGCAGCAGCCACCGTCTGCTCTGCTCCAGCCTCCAGCTGCCTTCTGCTCCTCTGCAGCCTCCGTTTGCTCCGCTCCAGCCTCCAGCTGCCTTCTGCAGCCACCGTCTGCTCCGTTCCAGTCTCCAGCTGCCTTCTGCTCCGCAGCAGCCATCGTCTGCTCTGCTCCAGCCTCCAGCTGCCTTCTGCTCCTCTGCAGCCTCCGTTTGCTCCGCTCCAGCCTCCAGCTGCCTTCTGCTCCTCTGCAGCCTCCGTCTGCTCCGCTCCAGCCTCCAGCTGCCTTCTGCTCCTCTGCAGCCTCCGTCTGCTCCGCTCCGGCTGCCTTCTGTTCAAGCACAGACCCTGGCCCGGGCCTCATCCTCCATGGCACCCTGGACTCGGTGATCTCGGCCTTGGGCACCTTGGGCCCTTCTTCTTCTTTTCAAACCATGGTCCTGGGACCATCTTGGTCCCCAATGTGGTGTCTCTGAAACTCGCACACAAAAAAACATGGTTTGAATCGGCACCAGACATGTACCACCTCTTAGGCAGTATTAACTACTCTGTGTATAAGTTTTGGGACCAAATATCAATATGTCACTTGTTTCCAAAGGGATGCTTTATGGGTCGCGTAACTAACTATATTCATATAGACTAACAGTCATGTCTAGAAAACTGATTGTACTTGCATTCATAATTAAACACAATTTTTCCTCATTTTCTAACTATTTGAGGTTATGAAAACTTTGGCATTTAAGTTTAACTTCACTCGTGGGTAAAATATCCATTGTTAATTGAAGCTATTAAGTATACTATTGTATTCCACATAAAATCGTAGTATTCACAAGATTAATAAAGTCATTATTAAGATTCTTACTACAAAAATGCACGCGGAAACTTACCACTCCTGAAATGTTGCATACAGTCGCTAATCCTTCTTATGTGTGCTTGTATGTGTGAAATGAGACACCGTATAACTTTCGACCATTCGCTTATATTCGTACTTTTCGCACTTTCACAATTTTTAACAACAATCGCAAAATCCAAGAATCAATCCATCTCCAGTCCATAGACCAAATTCCCCAAACGTCACTTGTTTTTTTTTAAAACCTCCGTTACATTTTGTAGTTAAAATTCAATTCTTATTCCAACAATGTTAATGAACCTAACAGTTGAGAGCCTTTTTAATTACCACAGTACTTGCCTAATGTAGACACAAAAAAAAATACCTACGTATACGTTTTTTTTTTTTGATTGATCAATTAAGCTTTTTACTTCAATATTGCAGACGGCGTCATTAAGCTTGCTTTTTCCGTTTAAGGCCCGGGTCTCCTATTTACGCCATAGGTCGCGTCCAGCATCAAGCCGTAGGCCGCGTCACGATGCTCACTATAGAAATGTATTGATGCGGTCTCCCTCACACGCCGACGTTGGCGCGTAGATGTAGAGAGAATCGTGACGCGGCATACGGCGAGACGCTGGACGCGATCTACGGCGCGTAATAGGAGACCCGGGCCTAAGATAAGCGTTTTGTTTATGATAATAATTTGGAGCCTTTGTCTCCCGAACTGTTTCATTTCTCAGCAGTGTATAATGTTAGCAACAGGTATTTTAGGAAAGCCGGTGATTACACACATACAATGGCTTATAGGTATGCCACATCCTCATATACATAATAATATCCAAGGAACTATCACCGTAGTTCCCCACAGAGCAGAGTAAATACCGTTATTAATCTGTTCTGCATTGCATATAAGAGGCATTTATAACAAGCACATGTGTACAGTACTAGTAAGTAGTTAATTAGGTAAAATCGGTTCGGAAATATAAGGATTTCTTCATTCTGGAGTCGGTTTTCTTGTTGCGTAATCTAAGATTATTAAATAGATAAAATGCATGCATAAATCCATAATGCTCATGAGTGTATTGTATTATAAGGGCTAGTCAGAGATCTAGCTTTGTAATAACGTGATAGGCTGCAATCCGTATCGCCAATTTGGAATGAGATTTATTTATTTATTTATTTGAGATGATGCTCTTAGCACATAGCTAAGGATTGAACCCACGACCTCAAGAATGAGAGGACGAGACCTTATTAGTTACGCCACCGCGGCTGACTAATAGATAATGATAGGTCTAAAAGCGCCTGTCGGTGATTTAAATATCCAATCTAAATGTTAATTGTGTACAACAGGTGACAAAGGAGCCATTGATTTTAGTCACAATGTCATTAATACCTTCGGGTCCTCATTATGCCCTAGTAACGTCGTTACGGGATTATCACGTACCGTGTTACCACATCATTATTATTTTCATGCCAGTATGGTAAGGTCGCTAAATAAAGTGCTTATACAGGGTGTCGGGATTAAACTACAGTACGGTGTTTCCGCCAGAAACGGCATTTTTTGCGATTTTATTTTTGTAAACTTCTACATTCTATGTAGGTACGAGTTATTGGGAGCTAACTAGTTCAATCCATGTACCCCAGCATACCTGAAGGAGCGTTTTAGGATGCGTTGCTCTACCCACAGCTGTACCCTTCGATCATCGCAGAATCTCAGGCTGAATATTCCAGAACACAAAACCAAATTTTACAGTGAATCTTTTACTGTCCAGGCTGTATTGTTGTGGAATGATTTACCCACCAATATCAGACTTGCGCCATCGCTTGCATCTTTTAAAACCTTGCTGAACAAGCACTATCTCAATAAATTATCCTTACCAGCGTAATATATTTATATATATAATAGTATGTATTTATTTAAGTATATAAGTATGATGTATGTAGTTTATTTATATTACCTATTACTAGGTATAGATTAGGTATATACATTTGTAATTTTCTCCTTGTTATATGTTCTGTTTGTAATTTTTTGCACTTTCCCCTTTTCTTGTATAGTTTCTCTCCTCCGAGGTAGTCTGGAAGAAATTACTCTTAGTAATAAGGCCGCCATTTGTACCGTCTATATTGTACATTTCCTTGTGTAATTTATGTTTGTGTGTGCAATAAAGAATTATCTATCTTATCTATCTATCTAGGTTAAAAAATTATTGTTTTTTTTATTGGCGGCACTAGTTGGCCTTATAATATTATTTGTGTAGAAAATGTAATTCTCGCCACCCACTGGTTCTAAAACTTCAGTCATCTCCACGGAAACGCGAGTTAAATCCAATTTGTCTCCAAAGGCGGAAGATAGAGGCTACAAGTTTGTGACAACCACGTTCTAATCTAATAGATACTGAACAGAGTACAAAAATATCAGTGGTCGTCTTGTCAGGTCAATACTGTACCCCTAACTGGGGTAAATATTATACAAGAAACAAAACAATACAATTGACTTTATTTGCACAACAGTTCTCTTCATTGATAACATTTTGATTGTAAATTTATTGCAAATATGTTAGCTAATAAACTATCATCATCATCATCAGCCAACAATCATCCACTGCTGGAAATAGGCCTCTCCCAAGGAGCGCCACAACACTCGGTCCTCGGCCAATAAACTATAAAAACACTAAAATAAATAATGAAATTGAAAACCGACTTTAAATACCAGCTTGATTACGGGCGCGAAGTGGTAGGTTTTTTAATTTATTTAATTTTGAATATTAATATAATATATTATGGGAACGGTGGTAAATTCATATGGGGCCTTTGCCCAGCAGTGGGACACCACAAACGCTGCATAAAAAAATATGGTTTAGTATTCCGGGCATATTTTCCTGCCTTCCAGTTGGGCACTGATAAATCGTCACCCTGAATAACGAGTGGCGATGTTTACTTGCAAGGGACTGGCGACTGGAACTTTATTTAAGTTCAGCAAGAGTCTGCAAAATCGATTAACCGACTGGGGTAGTGACGTCATCGTGTCCGATAGATACCTTCATAGAAGTATATTATTTATAATAGACATCACATCAAGAGATGCCGTATTCTACTACAACAAATTCGCAACCGTTACACCAAAATTTGACCAACATCCTTGACACGGGACTTGACTAATGGTTTTGAGTACTGATAAAAAAAAAGGCCCTAAATCAGTCTTCAGTGAACAGTTTGCATACTGGGGACGCACGCATCCTTATAATCGTATACTACACTCACGGGCAATGAAATCGTTCCACTCACAAAATGCCGACACCAAAAGACCCAATTTTTTTCTAATATTCCATTTAAAATTAGAACAAAATATGATTGTGTTTAGTAGGTAATATCCTGATGCTCCGTTAAATGTACTTCAATGTTGCAGAAGGCGTCATAAAGCTAGCTTTTTCCGTTTAGGAGAAAATGTGTGTTTTTCTGAGTGCAACCTTTTCATTGCCCGTGAGTGTATAACCCACATTTGCACATGGGAACACAGCCAGATGAAAATGGGGTTAGCGTACCAAAGAATACCTCAGTTAGGTAAGCATCCATAATAGAATACTGTATTATTTTGCATATAAAGGCGGGTCTACACTCTTCACCCCTTACGTTCACACTCTGCTAAACACCTGAACCTCTATAAATTAACCCTTCAAACGCTAAGGTGGCTATGACACAGCACGAGAAGTGGGACTTTACATAATAGCACCTGGTCTATTTTTTTTAGACTTACACTTCTTTTTAACACCCGACGAAAAAAGGGGTTTTATAAGTTTGACGTGTCTGTGTGTGTATCTATCTGTGATAGCTCTCAATCAGCTTAACCGATTTTAGTTTTTTAGGGTCGTAGGTTATATTATCTCATAGCCATGTTTCATGAAAATTGGTTCAACACTTTAAAAGTTCTGCGAATTTTTGGTTTTCAATATCGGGGGTTTTAACGTTGGTCAGGTTATTAATTCTAAGCCGTGGCTTAGCCACTGCTTAGCGTGCATTCATTTCATATTTTTTTTATTTATTTATCGTATGGCTTTCACAGGTTACATAAAAAATATTAAAATAAGAATTTACACAGGTCACTAAAAACTACAATTATTTAAATATGCAGTAGCTCTGCTGGTGAGGTTGGTGAAGTCATCGGCAGGTCCGGTATATTTTGTGATGGGACACTGGAAAACGATGTGGTCTTTGGTCTGCTTTGGGTGTCCGCATCCGCAAGCTGCTGACTCGATTTCATAAAGTCCATCACTTAAACAGTCAAATAATCTTAGCTTCTGGAATATAAATTACAAAGTATTTTACAGTAGCTCATTATAATTCTGCACGAAGATTCATCAAAGGAAAATTATAACATTGTTTATGTTTAGCAAATAAGAACAATCTACCCCTGTAAGTCAATTATCTTAAGAACAGTATCGGTAACATTCTCTGTACTAACAGAGCACCTTTAAATTTTAATTTCTTTAGTTACAAGTTCCTTTTGGCAAACCGTTTCGTTGTACATTATGTTTCAATTATACTGAAGCCACAGCTTCGCTTTAATTACAAACGCTTGAAATAATATAGACAAAATATAGGTATTATAAAATTATGAATAATATGACTTAAACCAAACAAAAACGGTTTACTTATGAGTTTGGATTAAAGTTTATTTCTATGGGAGTATCTATAGAAATGCGTAGTTTGACGAATGTATCGTCGCGATATCCTAACCTGTGGAGACAGCTTAAGCTACCTATATAGCTAGTGTTTGACACCTGGATAAAAGCTTCAACATGTAAGTTCAGTCTCGTTACATCACAAGATTCTCTGAGCCTATAGCTACCGGAAGTAAATCTAACATTCTCTTAGCTATTGTCCCATACATAACCATAAATGCTGGTGCCCCTACAGCCACGGGCGCGCCCTGCCCCACTTTGATGTTTGCGCAGTCTAATCGTGTGAGGAAACTAGCATTAGGTATGTTTATGTTTTATGCTCACCCTACTCGCAAAGAGCTGGAAAACAAACGGTCTGGGAAAGCGATGAAATACGCCCTTTTGCGTGAATTTTCAGCTGAAATAACGTGAAGGAAGGTTGGTTTTTGTGATCATCAGCTCTGGTGCTAATGCTTTTTTTAAGTACAGCTAGATGTGTTATTGTAAATAATGTATACAGGGTGTTTTTAGTGAAAGAGGGTGGTTCTAAACAACGTTTGTTGAAAGACTATAGGAATCTCTCTGGGAGTCACCATCATTGCGGTGGCTTACTATGTTATATTCAATTTATATTAGTCGATGAAATAGCCAAACCAGCGAGGGTCAGATATCTGCATAGCAGCCTGTATTGTCGCCTCCTGCCCGCAGGACTGACGACCTTAGGCGGGTAGCCGGTAGTGGTTGGATGAGGAAGGCCGAGGGCCGAGTGTTTTGGCGCTCCTTGGGAGAGGCCTATGTCCAGCAGTGGATGAATATTGGCTGATGATGTGATGAGATATACCTAATACTCACAATCACTAATTGTTTGTCCTCAGGCATTCTGCAGTGGACGTCACGAGCAATGGCAGCGATAAGAGATGGCCGATCGAGGAGAATAACAGGTAGGTACTAGGTATTTAATGTAATGTATACTAGCTGTTCCCGTGAGCTTCGCTTCCCCTTAAAAAGTTTTCCCGTGGGAATTCCGCACTAAAAAGCTACCTTTGTGTTAATGCAGGGTGTCAGCCAACTCCATACCAAATTTCGTTAAAATTGGTTCAGCCGCTTTGACGTGAAGAGGTAACAAACATACACACAAAATTTCGTCTTTATACCATTAGTAGGATTACCTTGTGACGAGCAATAAAAAAGTTCCACTCACAAAATGCGGACACTAAGGCCCAGTTTTTGATCCGTGGTAATCTTTAACCATTAGTCAAGTCACGTGTCAAGCATGACATCTGCATACGAATTTCGTTGGTTTTTAACTAATGGTAGGCATTTTTGACCAATGGGTGAGTTAACTAGGGATCAAAAAACTGGCCCTAAGTGGCCTAAATTTTTAAAATGCATGTAGATAATTACAATTTGAACACAATATTTACCCTTTTTCTTCGGTAATATTCTGACGCGATGTTAATAAAATGTACTGCAATATTGACGACCGAATGGCGTAGTGGTTAGTGACCCTGACTACTGAGCCGATGGTCCCGGGTTCGATTCCCGGCTGGGGCAGATATTTGTTTAAACACAGATATTTGTTCTCGGGTCTTGGATGTGCCCGTAAAATGGCAATAGGCCCGCCCCCTATTACATTGGGACTAACATAACACTCTGGCGAAAAGTGGGTGCAGCAATGCACCTCTGCCTACCCCGCAAGGGAGTACATTAGGACAAAGCGTGAGTGCGTGTTTTTTTTTTCAATATTGCAGACGGAAGCTACTTATTAAGCTACTCCGTTACTTACCGTTTAGGAGTAATTCGGTTCGGTGTTATTGTCACTGGAACTTTTTCATTGCTCGTGAGTGTATAATAATTATTCCATTCACGCTAGGCTATATATGTATATATATATACATATATATAGCCTTATATTTATATTATATATAATACGTGTTAATCCAGGGTGTAATATATATATATATATATATTTATAATTTTTTATATATATATATTTAAATGTAAATAGTTGACACCCTGGATTAACACGTAGGCTACTTTTAATCCCAGAATTCTCACAGAAAAGACTCCGAATCTCGCTGAAAAAGCTAGTAATTTCAATATAACCCAACCAACAACGTAAACGACCCCCGACATTCATCACTAAAAGTCGCATTTTTTAACAGCTGAGTACCTATTTTGATAAAATATTTCTAAGAACCATCGGAGTAACATTACCTCTACCCATAAAATCTAATCGAAAATATTTTCAGCCGTTCGGGAGCTACGCTACCACAGACTTTACACACAGACATGTTAAACTTATAACAGTACTCTTTGTCCGTCGGGGTTCAAAAGTAAGTTTCAAAACTTAGGCAAGTACTTACTAACAAGATCGATACACCTAGATCCGTCCAGTGTGAGCTGGCCATGTCTGAACTCGATAAATAACTAAGTCTCAATCCGCAAAGTGCTACCGACGATGGATCCAACATTCAAACTTTCAAGATACAGGAGGGTTACTCTATACTGACGAAAACGAGCGAACGAGAGCTGTCGTGCAATCGCCACGTTTAATACAACGAGATACAGACGTGGGTCGCGCAGCAGCGCTCCGAAACTTAGTTTTTCGTCACATAGAGTGACCCCCCTTCAGTTGTAAATAAGTTAAATGAAACCCTTTTGTGCTACGGAATTGAATTTCAGTAGCAAACTACATATTTTATAATATTTACTAGCAGTTGCACGCCTACTGCGGTAGTAAAAAATGTATAAGGAATTGCATAAGTAAATCCATAATAATATTTATCATACTTACCAACTTTTGCGTTTACATTATTAATAGTAGAGTGTATGCATCATCATCCTCAATAGCATCATTGCGAGTTTGAAAAACCTACATCATTGTGCTACTTTCTTCTCCATGTGGCGTCATAATTTGTCTAAAAATATTATGATGAAGTTCAAGATAGCTCCAGTGAAACATCGTCGGTTGATGATGATGACTTAATATTAAACAACTATGCGCCGTATAAAAAGAGATGAAAAATACTTATTAATATTACTGAGCAACCAGGCTCGCTTTCCGCATTATGCCACAGCAACCGGCAATTAAGCGTGAATAATAAAAACTGTTGAATTAATTAAAACCGACTTGGCTTCCCCGCAAGCCGGGAGTAATCTTTGTATACCGCAGATTTTGCTACAAATTTTTAATACAGGCAAGCGTGGGACGGCCTTCTTGCCGCTTGACCTACAGAGTGGCTGTAGAGATGTTTATGATCCCAATAGCCGACTCGGAAGTGAATTTGGTAGTTTGACATTTCTAAAAAAAACAATCACGAGCTATGAAAAAGTGCCACCTGTATCGTGAGGGTACAATCACTCCTCTGACACAACCAAAAACCCATTCAAACCAATCTTTATCTTCTCACCCAATCATCAACCCTCTCTCCCAACAACCACTCCTTGCGTGACTACACGCGTCTCTCTCAGTCACTACATCCATCTCTCTCTCTCGCAGACTATCAGCACCCACCGGCGACCGCTCGAACCTGCTGCGCTCGCACGCGGCGAAGTCTGCGGAGTGCTCGCACGGCTCCCCGCGCCCCCGCCGCCTGCCCCGCGAGTCCCGGCGGGTGTCGCTGGCGCAGGCGCCCGGGTACGTGCAGCTCAACCAGTACAGGCTGCTCGAGCCTATTGGACAGGTAAGCTGGCATTCTATTCTATTCTATTATCTGTGGGATGTAAGGTTTAAGTACCTGCACCCCTCCCATTTTATTACTAGTCTAAGATCAAAAGATTCAAAGACATTAAGAGAGAATAGTCGAGGCACACCACCGCCTGCACCTACTATGCGGATGACACCGAGGACGCTATCGGCAACCTCGCTAAAACGGCAATAACAGCGCCAAAGAAACGCATCCTCGAGTACAATCTAAAAATGGCAGTTAAGAATCGAGACGAAGAGGTCATTGCACTTTCTGGGGAAATGTTAAGAAGGCAAAACGGGGCGGAATAAATCATAAAATATAATTTTGGTTAAGAGCGCAAAATATAGGTCAAATTGGGAAAATAATTTATATAACTAACCTATTGATTATTATATCATAACTAACAATTAAAATAAGTTATCTTTAAGAACAGAGTCACACACTAACATCAGGCAAAACATGACCTATAACGACTGAGGGGCCGAGCCATTGCCAGGTGTCTACTAAGTTCTCCGAAGACAGCTGGCATTGGCCCTGTCCTTGTTAAGTTTGTTGCCATTACTAATGTAAGTGTGACTCTGAAAACCATTAATTTAAAAAAAAAGGAAAAAAAAAAAATCTTGTAAAATGAGATACACGGCTGGGGGTTTTTAGTCGGTTAACGCCCGACACTACCTGGGTCCTCTTCCCAGGTGTCCATGTGGATTTTCCCCCAGCAGTGGAAAAAAAAAAGGGAAAAAAGAAAAAAAAAAAAAAAAAAGAACAATATATATATAAAAGATAGAATATATATACCTATATATAAATGAAACTTCCTTACCGAGTAGAAAGTAGATAAAAGAATTAAAAACTATCTCATAAAAATTACCACTCTTCAAAAGGCACGGACATAAAGTCTGTGGAGTGATAACAATTTCTTAGAAAAAAAAAAAAAAAAAAAGATCAAAAGATTTAATAAAAACTATATAGCGGGAGAATACGTAAAAACATATATCTACTAATTTCAGAAAATTATTTCAGTACGCCAAAAACCAAAAAACCTATTTGTAGTCTTAGATAGCTTGATTAGCTTTTGGAACATGGCAGCCGATTTGTTGGGACAGTTCAGTCTGTTGAACAATACCTGTAACATATTTCGGTATTCCACCGAGTATGGAAAACAATTTCTAATCTGAAATCCAAAGTTCGCAGTCTTCCGCACAGTTGTCTGTAGTCACAGTCACCCACACAGTAGGCTGTAGTGCCACGATTCTGCCCACTGTGTGGGTAGTGGGCAGAATCGTGGCCCAACCGTGAGCTTCAATGAGTCGTGAAAGTGCTCGGATATTAACCGACTTTCAGTTGATTGCATCCTTCGGAATACAACGAGAAGCTGTCATTGTTATTTTGGTAGCGATCTACAAAATATTTACTTAGTAGGTGCTGCAATAAGTTGCTTGAATAAAAAAGTGGGGTTACTTCCTAAGCAATACATAATACAACCTACATAATTAATAACAATATAGATATTAAACAAAATTAAACTGTCCTCATTGTCTTTCGCACTACCTATCACTTTCTCCACAACGCCCAAGGTTAACTGGAAGAGAATGCTTTTAGCATTAAGTTCGCCTATGTACAAAATTAATTTATGTGCAATAAAGAATTTAATAATAATAATAATAATTATGCACTCAAATCTTGTAACTGTAAATTTACATAGGTGACAATAATGCATAAATGCACTACTTTAGTAAAGTTTTTAATGTACTCACTACTCACGTGATACTTAATTTATTTAAAAAATCATTCATATTTCAGACAGTCTGTTTTCAACCTACAACAAAGTAAAATGAAACCAAACCTCAAAAACCCCGTAAAATTTATATCCTCTCTATATTCTTGTAACAAAGCTCTCCGTACAATTCCTTTGTGAATTAATAAAAAGATTACGAAAGAGATGTAGCAGTTCCATTCCTAGCTACATAATGTATGGAATAGTGTTCCCAAAAGTTTCCTTTGAGTGTCTATTTCCGGAAATGAGGGCCATCTGAAGATCACAGGCCATGGGGCGCGTGGCGACCGACTATTGTTGAATTTTCCACTGTGTAACCTAAAGTGTGACATTTGGAATGAGTGGGGTCACTCTACATGACGAAAAACTAAGTTTCGGAGCGAGCGAGCCACGACTCTATCTGGTTGTATGAAACGTTCCGATTGGCCGACAGCTCTCGTTCGAAAGTTTTATGTCAGTATATAGAGTAACCCTTCAGATCGTGATAAAGGTAACGTTGGAAACCAATAAAATTCATACTCTACAAATTTCTATGGACATGAACAACATATCGAATATCAACAAGTGTCTAAATTATTCGAAATCGCAGCACTGTGTCTGAATATTGCTATAATAATCGGAAATGTGTTAAGTACCTACGTAATTCTTGACTTACGGAAGGATTCATCATCATCAGGTATGACTACTGCACGACAGTGCGACGCCACGTGGTTGGTTATAATATATTCTGGCATTGCCATAGTAAAGAATTGACTCATTGAACTTAATCTTATATTAATTTGTTAATCAATAAAATTATTTATGAGTTATATGTTCAGTGAATAAATTAATTAACTCATGAAAGTTCCCTTCATGAAAGTTATCTATTTCCATCTAACCGTGTGCACACTTTGCAACAAATAAGAGAACAAGTATCTAATAATAAATGAAACATCCCACTCACAAACCCAAAACAATAATACAAGTTATATTATTTTCCAACAATGCCCTTATCTGAAGTGGAACCTTCTTCAGGTAACTTGGAGGTTTTCACCAAGTACCTACCTGTTGGAGTGAGCCCTTACGGTCTTAATAACGTTTCACTTATACAGGGTGCCCAGTTGAAACTTAATATAACTAATTACGCCGAATAAAGAATTGGTATTCTTAGCCGTGGTGATTATTTTACGGGTAATGATCGGTGTTAAAAAAAATACTTAACCAAAGATTAACCGGGACGAGGTTAATCAAGAATAACCAACGTTAAAAACCCTCGACTGAATGTCTACACCAAAAGTCGCATAACTTTTGAACGGCTAAGGCGATTAGAACACACGGGGTACCTATGACCTAAAAAGCAACTCGGATATTGTTTCTGCCGCAGCAGTTTGAAAGACACAGATACACGGATGCCTTAAACTTAAAACATCCTTATTTTTCATCGGGGGCAAAGAGTAGTTTTCACTTTTATACCTCGCAATCCAAACTGGCCCACTCTCGCCCACAAGCAAGCAATTTTCTGAGTGAACTATTACAATATAATTCTACCTCGTACAATTTTCACAAGAATCTCTCCCGTCCCGACTAAATCCTGAACACAGTGCGGCGAAAATGAGAAACTTTGTTTTAACTTTAAGCCAAAATTAGACGCTTCGACGTTCTAGCAAGCGAAAACAAGCTTAGGGACTTAGTTTGGAGCATCGTGAAAATTACAAACACCTCAATGCTACACACACCTGGCGCTCGGTATTGGTACAGTCGGCGTAAGAGATAAGTCATAAATTGTGTATGTGAATTTCACGAATGTGAAGTTTGATCCTAAGGGACAGAACATAAAACGTGAATACTATAATTGCTTTCAGTTTTTACGTGTGACTATGAACAGCAATGAACAGAATGCAATGAATCTTACGAAGTAACTGAAAAACGGTAAATCCATAACTTCATACTCAGTAAAATACCTATATTTTTATGTCTTTGAATTTGGATATCATTTAGATCTGTGTTGTCAAACTATCGACACCACTTTAAAATAAAAGTTCCGATAGCAGTTGACAATTAAATTAAACGCATTGCATTGAGTATTCTTTGTATAGACATTAAGGCGAATGTACGGTGGCCTGCGCCTAAAAGTATACAGGCGGAGTTTTTAAAATAGCGATCCCTGATGATGAAGGGACCAGCTACATCTGTTATAAATCCGGGGACGTGTTGTGTGTGATGTGTGTAGCAGTGGTGTTTATGTGGATGTGCTTGAGCAGCATGTGAGCTTGAGATCGCTATTTTAAAATCTCCGCCTGTATACTTTTAGGCGCAGGCCACCGTACATAATATATTAATTATAAAAAAATATGAAAATCCGTTTGGTCCGATACGTACGATACCGATAGGTGGCTGCTTACCTTTATGAAGACAACAGTAGGTATTTCCCCTATTACGAAACCCCACAAGCTTACTCCACATGCACCGATTCCCGAAATCCGATAAATACAGCAATATCAATAAATAAAACTGAGTACTCTAGCTAGCAGCTAACCCACTACATAACATACGGCTAATGGCTACCGACTCTCATGTAATATTAGCTCAGGGGTGGCGTAGTGCAGCCTAGGGAGGCTTTGATATCGATAACTAGGTAGGTATATCGATAACGATATGCAATAAGTAAATTGACAAGTGGAATCATTTAGATTTATGTCAGACATTGATGTTGATTCTGAAGGCCTTTAATTTTTATAATTTTATTTCAAACAAAAAATCACAGGGGATGAGGTTTACGAAAACTCTCAGAGTTGAATTATAAACAAATAATTTAAGCTTTTCACAGGACTAAAATTTGAATTAGAACCTTCAGAACTAATATCACTGTGATACGTACGTGACACAGACAAAACACATCATTGGTTATTTACCTTTTAAAAATGCGGTTTTACTTACAATCAGTTGCTATACACTGAGAAACAAAATATCGATACGTCGACAGCAGGGCTACTTACTAGAACATCCCTATACTGCAGCCTTGAGTTTTGCAGATGCATGCTTTCAGTGAACTCTTGGTTAGATTCAATTATGTATGAATGTAGACTATTGTACCTACATCCTACAGTGCTTTGTTCTCTACAAGAGAGAGCACTTCTTTAAATAATGAGCACTGAACATTATATGGGTGTTACTTTGAATAGGTTTTTGCGAGTTCTTCGTTGCTGCCATGATTAAATTTCCTCAGTATGACGTCATGTACTAGATTCTGGGAAGTCGTTACCAAAATGAGAAACTGGAGTGACAATGATTATTGGCCATTGGTCATTGATAGCCTTCTCGTTACAGAAATAATTAATAATTACCTATGTTTCTCGTACGGCGTACCTATACCTATTACTACTCGCACTGTGCAGAATGTTCATACATTGCGGTGGAGACAAAATTACAACGCATATACTTTACCTACATCACAAATTACATAGCTACCATTTCCTACATGCTGCGATGTTACTTCCAAACTTCACAACGTACAAACTTTCATATTTTATAAGGATTTCAGGTTTTTTTACGAGTTCCCGCCACATTTAACTTCGTACGCCATCTTTGTTTTTCGTCTGCCGTATATTCTGTTTTTACCCCAGTTTACTGCCAGGTTTATGAGGGAAGTTTCTGTTTAACTGAATTTGTTTTTCCTTACAGGGTTCTTACGGCATCGTTAAGTTAGCCTATAATGAAGAGGATGACACACATTATGTAAGTATTCAATTATTTTTACTGCATGTTTCACAGTGGTTATTTTTAGGATTAAATCTGAGTACTAAAGACAGAGAAAATTCGATTTTATCAAGCTGCTAACTTTTATGTAAGTGTGATGACAATAATTGTTATTGTTAAAGTATAAAAAATTTGTAAGTATTCTTAAAATGTACTCATGTCTAACAACATAACACTGGCGGTGGAAATTGGGTTCAGTAATGTATCCTGTCGATGTATTAAATTGTAAAGGTACTTACAATCAGATGCACTACCTTCATAAGTGGAAACCGTGACTGTGGAAGACTATATAGGTATTGTCTGGCTTTACCAATACTACCACCAACTTCTAACCTTCTTCCACCTTCCGCAGGCAATGAAGATCCTATCAAAACGCAAGCTCATGCGGCGCTGCGGGCTGTTCGGCCGGGCTCCCCCCCCGCGCGCCGGCGTCACGCCCTCACCCCCGCCGGACCCCCTGCAGCGGGTGTACCGCGAGATCGCAGTGCTGAAGAAACTAGACCACCCGAATGTTGTGAAGTTGGTTGAGGTAATCGGAAATGGGGGGTGTTGGGAATAAGGAGATAGTCGTGGCTTGGCGGCATCAGCGCTAAAATACCTTACCTACCTCAACAAACATTGAAAGTACCAAGTACTTGGGGATTTTCAGGAACTGCTACTTCGCATATAAGATTTAGGCAGCTAAAGCATTTATCAACTACGATACACCCTGGACAGTCAGCTGATGACAGCTAATCTGACTGGCTAATCGTGTCACCGCGGTGACAAACCCTAGTTCAACTCTAGTGCTACTAACTCCTTTCGTGTACCACGCACCAATAGGGAATATGCAAGTGGTTCAAATAAAGGTCAAATATTATTTATAATAAACTTTGTTGTTTCATAACTACGACTCCATCATTATTTTTGATTATAATTTATTTTTGAGCAAGTAAATGAAGTTGAAAAGTACAAAAAAACTTCGGTAAATTCTAACTTCCGAGAAACGTCACCCATTTTCTTAGGGCGGATGTGACGTCATAATTCTTTATATATCAATCTCAGAATAATAACTTCTTTGCGTTTGCGTATAGTTAAATAAATGTCAAGTGTAAACAAAGAAATGTTAATGTCACCGAGTATTTGTGATGCTCGTTGTGATCAGATACGATGGATCACATAAAAATTCTTCCAATACGAGTAGATCCTAGCCTCCTATAACCTCTCCACTTCTTGTTTGATATGCTTGTTTGTTTGCAAAGTTTAGGACTTTTTATATTTTTTGTTGGTAGTGTATGGGCTGCCACTAGTTGTTCTATTGTAATGAGGCGTAAACAGCCATTCGCTAGTCAACGAGCCACTCAAATATGCTCCATATTGCAACACAATAAAATTAAATTTGTATTGTAAGTATTATGACATGAACATGACACAAGTTGCTCTTTCTACGTTTAGGTTATAATGGCAGTCGTTAGTATATTTCAAAAGTTGTTATTTTTTTCTAAATTAAGTTATGGAAGAATTCTCGTAATCAGAAGAACTGGACACATTAAATTTATTACGCAGTATGAACGAGTAAACTGTGGCCAGCTGCGGAAAAGGACAGCAAAGACTATTGAAAAGTCGAGAGCCGTGTGCCCAAATATTAGGGAATATGCATATATTTTTATACTCTTATTCGATAGTTTAGATAAGGGGGTTTAGACCTTTGAGATATGCACAATGGTTCCATTCAAGAGAGCCAGGTGCAGGTTCTTACACCCCCACAGATAATAGAATAGAATGACCCACTAACCCTAGTCTCTCTTACTGAGAACCAAAGTTACAGTAAGTACTTACATACAATACAAATATTACTTTATATTCATATTGCCATAATAGCGTAATATTGTGTACAAAGGTCCTCTGGTTTGCGCGCTCCCATTTCAAAAGAGCTACTAGCAGCTATTTACGAGCTCCCATTACAAAACAGCCACTGGTCACACTTTATTACCATTACAAAACAGCCACTGATCACACTTTATACACTTCCTTTTTCGTTTGTTACCATGACAACATTGGTTTGTTGAAAATACAAAAGTACTCTGTGATTACTTGATTAGGTAAAAAATCTATGCCGACTGACGGGACTCATTATTCTGAGCCGTGAAATTAAACGATTATGACGTCACGACAGCCCGCCATCCTGACGGGAATTTCAAAGTGGTCGTGATGGTTGTAATTTTTTAACTTTCTTTAAAATACCTTAAATTACTTATTTTGCCGTTGAATTTTTTTTTACTATAATAAAGTGATGTAAAACTATCCAATAAAAGTATAAAAAAAAATTACGCATATTCCCTATTCGCTAAAACAAAAGAAGACGAAAACCTAATATATCAAGGGGGTCACTCTCTAAGACGAAAAACTAAGTTTAAGAGCGCTGCTGCGAGAGACATCTCTCGTCCTTTAATTTTTCGACAGTATAGACTAACCCTCCATGTTCCAAACACTACAACTTCTGCAGCCAGCATAACCAGACCTCCTCCCCAGGTGCTAGACGACCCGGCAGAGGACCAGCTGTACCTGGTGTTCCAGCTGTTGGAGGGCGGGCCGGTGGTGGAGGTGCCCAGCGACTCGCCGCTCAGTGAGGACCTGGCGAGGCGGTACTTCCGGGACGCGCTGCTGGGCGTTGAGTACTGTGAGTTCCTTTTAGATACAGTATACGAGTACTTTATATATATATCAGTATACAGATACAGTATTCCCCTTTATGTATCGCTTTTAGTGATAAGACTGCCTTTTTTGTACCTATGTGTTTGTATTTAAGCTTTGTATCTATTCTTGTGTACAAATAAGGAATATTCTATCTACCTATGTATCTATAATTTATTTTGTACACCAAAAAAGAATAATAAAATTAACAAATTGTAACTTGATTAGGGTAGAAAACGCGGTCTTATCACTAAAAGCGATCTCTGCTAGACAACCTTTGGATGAAGCCTCCATCATGGAGGCCATGGAGGTTCCATCATGGAGGGAATAACATCAGATTAAGAGTGGGTTGGCCTTTTGTAAGCTATGTAAAATAAACACTTGGAAAATGACCAATTATCTTATATTAATCTCAGATACTAAATTGACAGATTCTGAACGGTTCATTAACAGTCGATTGTCCCGCCATTAAGTGAGGTATCGTTTTAATGGCGGGACAAGCGACTGTTGATGAACTGTTCAGAATCTGTCAATATAAGTAGTATCTGAGATTAAAAAACAGACTTTACCTCTAAAGGTTGTTGAAAAAAGAGCAGTCATTTGTGATGCGAATACTGAAAAGTTCAGATAAGTAGATCATTAACAAAAGGTCGGTAAATACCGTATTCGCTTCAACAGTTCCGCATACACACGTTAACAAGAACACTGCAAACTTATGACTTATAGTTCAAGTTTAAAAACTTAAAAAGAATTGCTATGCAAATGCAAAAGTTATCTGCACATTTTTATCAATAACTCGACAAAGAACTTTGCTCTAGCATTTAAGTAATTTTCTTTAAATTGATTCAATTGCAATTTGGTACGGCTACCCTTTGATGTCTTACTTTACCTCTGCAAACCGTGCACGATAATAAATGGTTTATTCTATTTAATTTAATTTTCCTACCTATTCTTGAAATAAAAATTCAGTTTAATTTAAAAGTTGGAACTACATAGTGGAAGTTTCATCCAGTTAAAAATAACTATGAGAAAAAGTTTGAGATGATTAAGTTGAAGACGTGGAAAAGTTTAGTAAAAAGAAAGCTTCAGGTAGAAAATATAACCTCCATTTTCTCATAACCGGTGAAATAGGTTGAGTTAATGGTTCTATCATTCTATCATTATTAACTGGACCTGTCTCGGGGCCCTATTGCATACATACATACATATACATACATAATATGCTGAGGCCTGTCTCCCAGAGGGGTAGGCAGGCAGAAAGGGTTCCCCTCATCTCGCCTAATCTTTATTGCCCTAAACTCGTTTCGCATAACTCGAAAGGTCTAAACTTTTTTGGTAGAATCATCACTTTGCCAAGTCTTACGTGGCATAAGACTCGTTTCGTCTAAAACTCTTTTGGTACAAACTTGAAACACCTAAGTCTCGTTTTCTCAAATTGTTCGTATAGGTATAATCTTGTTTCTCCTAATATTATCTTAATAAATACTATATAAAGTATGTTGTAAATGTACAAATTTTGGTATTTTTCTCCTACATCCCGAAAATCACGATATTGAATGATCAAAATATCGAAAGTGAATGACCATCATAATGATTACAAACGCCATTAAACCCCATGGGATCGAAACCTAAAGATAAGTGCGACGACGAGCAAAGCGAGGAGGAGCGTATTAGGTGCACATTATCGTCAAAAGCAAAGCGGAGCGCAGCGAAGCGGAGCGGAGCGTTTTCCACATAGCGGCCACAATACAAGGCACCAGTTTGCGCTATGTAGGGAGACGCTCCATCAAAGTTAAAGCTAACGAATATTATTACTTTGTATAACCTATGCCATAGCATTATTAGGCTATTCAAGATTTGGCCATATCATTATTAGGCTAAATAAGATTATGCGAAATAACTTTTTACTAAAAGAGATTTATGCCATACGATTTTCGGCGAAACGAGACTTTGACCAAACGTTACTATGCAATATGAGATTAGGCAAATAAATCTTAGGCCAAAAAAGGTAGAACCAGGCAGAAACTATGGACCCCACGTGCCACGATCCTGACATAATACTTCTTAACCCTAATGTTACAATAATAACAATAAATGCACCAAAAATCCCTTAGTAATTTGGATAATTAAGTATAACTACTTTTTTTTTATTCGTAATTATTTGATTTTACGACTTCTATCATGTACTTACAATAATATTGTACTGCAAAATGTACCAGATGTTTGTAATTTCCACTGAACTTTATCTTTGTTTGTTTGTTGGTGTGAAAGTGCTATTTCGGTACAATCGGTGCCAAAGGTGACGAGTTATCTGTTTGAACTCGTGTGTCACTCGTTGTTATCTTGGAACTCATAACAAAACAATTTGGCTTGCAGGTGGTAGCTATTAACATCTGTTTGGTTTTCCTTGTTCTTTTCTTAGAAGTTTATTGGTTTAAAGTTCATAAATGTATTCGCTTATACGCCTAAGTTTCGTTAGATTTATGAAATGGTAGGTACCTACAATTTGGTGTTTTAAACATGAGCGCCCATTTATAGATTACAACATTTTAGTTGTATGGTTCTAGATATAATTTCTTATGGACCGTAAGATTTTATCAGGAATCATGCGGTTAGGCAGACTAGCATGGTGTGTGACTTACCTTCGTAGAAGCCTATGTCCTGCTGATAACATTAAAAAAACTATATCAGCGATAATCATGATCATAACTATACCTTCTATTACCTACCCCAACATACCTACATTGTAACAAAAAAACTCACCTGTTTTAATTACCTACCTATCCAAAAACTTCGATACTTAATACATGACTTTATGATTTTGATGTTTACAAAAATGACTATGGCATGTTATTTTAAAACGGTTTTTACATAAATTAGGAACATAAATATACAAACGTAATTATATTTTTTTCTCGAGATTCGTCTAGACACGCCTAATCTTAGGTCACGCGACCTCTATGTAAGTGACTGACATGACACCAGCTGAGGTCTTTGTGAGTGGGTTATTGTTGAGGAAAACGTGTTTTTGAACTTTATCTATAGAGTAAACTTAGATTAAAGATATAGGAATAAGATGGCATGTCACGTACAAACAAAACGCAAAAAATATGCGCATTTTGTTTACTGTCAAACCGTTTTAAGTTCAACCTTATGACAACCATTGTACCATAGACATTAATATACTAGCGTAAAGTATAGAAGTAGATTGCATTGTACCAATGAATAAAGTCACAAATCTGAACTAATTCAAAATAGAACTCAGTGATAGAAGTGGGGTCTGATTTTTAAGACGTTTCTTTTGCACTGACACTCCGTCGATTTAGAGAGTGACCCTTGACAACCACTCTGGCTCAATGACAAAGGAATAAAGAGAGGACCTGGCATAAAAATCGGAACTTAAAAATATATCGTCGTCTCTTTTTAACTTATTGGTGTTATCGTACGTAAAAAAGGACAACAGTAGTTTTGTCTTTGCCTAAAATTACAACATTGCGACCGGTTGCCATGTTGATTGACATCCAAACACAAGGTACTTCAGCTGTCAAACAATTTGTTTGTTTACATTTTTCAAGAAAAAAGCCGCCATTTTAATTGAAACCAAAGTTTAGGTAAGCGCATTTTTTTCGTGGATATGCCATGTCCTCTCTTTATTCCTTTGTCAATGCTCTGGCTTGACAACCCTAGTCTTGCTCTTCTGTAGCATCGTAGCCTTAAAAGGTGTTTCCGTTTAAACTCCAGGCTAAAAGTTACCTACTTAATGTTAACTCTGGGTGTAGCTTGAAGCTACCTACATACTAAATATCACCAACATCCAACCAGGCCACCAGCCGTCCATTTTTACAAACTATAGGATAAATTCTAGAAGAGCTCTTGTTTGATCGGGATATAAAAAACTTTGTGGCTACAATTTTTACAACCCCATCTGCATCCTGATTAAACTTCCAAAGTCCTGGAGGGTTATTCTATACTGACGCAAAACAAACGAACGAGAGCTGTCGTGCAATCGGCACGTTTAATACAACGAAATAGAGACGTGAGTCGCGCAGCAGCGCTCTCTAACTTAGTTTTTCGTCATATAGAGTGAACCCGTGGACCGAGTAGTAAAAGTTGTAACTCCAGGCAACGTGACTTGGCCTACAAATAAGCACTCTAATATTTTATTTATTCCCACCCACTCTCAGACTCTCAGGTGATGTAATCCTGGCTATGTATTCTAAGCCCCTGTTTCACAATGTCTGGTTAGTCGCTACCTGTCGGATAAAATACACGCTGTCACTGTCTAAAAAAATATAACAGAGAGTGACAGCATGTATTTTATCCGTCAGGTAGCCACTAACCAGACATTGTGAAACAGGCCCTAAGGGCGTCTCCAAAACCAGGCGTGACAAGTTTGACTGAAAATATTTACCTACTTAACTAAATCAAATCATAATTGAATTCCAAATCGACATTGATTTTAATAATTAGGTAAGTGTTGGTTGAGAACCGACTGTAGTCTCTGCTAAGTAATCATATTTAGCTAATTAAATTTCCCTCTACCAATCTTTGTCTGTCAAGACTTCAAGAGCCGTAGCCAAACTTGATTTGATTTAGGCTTTCTATCCCAGTAGGCAAACTGTTCGCGCGTAACACTGGAAAAAAATTACATTTAGTAGCGTACATTTAGCGCTAAACTCTGAGATTAAAAATAAAGGTACACACAAGATGGTATGTCACATACATATACAAAGCAGAAAAATGTCCCCATTTTGTTTACTGTCAAACCGTTTTAAGTTCAACCTAATGACAACTATAATATTGTGCCAATGAATAAGGTTAATGGTAGAGGTGGAGTGTTATTAGTGGAAACGGTGATTTTGCACTGACACTTCATCTTTTTCGTATATTGTTAATCCAAGGCTAAACTAGCACACTGTAAACATTTGCTGTACTACCACAAAAAACTTTCAACACTGTTTAGCAAGTGTTTAAAACAAAATTTGATACATTTTGTAGGCGTTTGACAGCGCTAAACACCTGTTAAATACCGTCTAAGTTTTTGTGGTAAGGCCCTTGGTTTCCTTCACCGATACGCCCCGCCCTCGCCGCTAACTCAGTCGGCTGCAAACGGTTTGCCTATTGAAGACACAGCTATAACTTATTGTTCTAAAGTTCAGTCAACGTCACGGGACCGTCTATACAACCGAACTTAATCCTTGATCCCACTAACTTAGAGTTAAGTAGATATATCCAGTTCCAAACTATTTAGCTCCAAACTTCGTCTATCAAATTTGGGTACGAAATTATTATCCGAAAAGTCGTTTTGATGTCAGGCTATTGCATTAAAAGGCAATCAACTGTGTTTAATGTGTTTACCCGAGGAGGGTTAGGTTGAACTAAATTACTATATTAAACCGAAACATATACGTATGTAATACTATGTAATGTGGGTACGGTGGCCTGCGCCTAAAAGTATACAGGCGAAGTTTTTAAAATAGCGATCTCAAGCTCACATGCTGCTCAAGCACATCCACATAAACACCACTGCTACACACATCACACACAACACGTCCCCGGATTTATAACAGATGTAGCCGGTCCCTTTATCATCAAGGATCGCTATTTTAAAAACTCCGCCTGTATACTTATAGGCGCAGGCCACCGTACATAATATACGTGTTAATCTACTTGCATGCATACGAGATAAGTACCCTACCTACAAACGTGGGTCCTACAGCGGTGTAGAAACGTACTTAATAGTTCTAATCTGGTTTATCCACCCTAAATCCTGTCTAAGAGAATTTCATACCTATATTTATACCTGCTTATATAAACATTCTTACAAATTGTGCTTAGAAACTACTCTACAGACAGAGTAAGAATGTACGGTGTCGAAAACCATAAAATTGTCCGTTTTATTGCATACAAAGCGGCATCTCTAGCGGAAATTATCATGAAACTTTTGTCAGATAATCTATGCAGATTATTTCAGATGATAGGAGAGCACCAAAACTTTTTTTCGTTGTCGTAAATTGCAACCTCTCTCAATTCCAGTGCACTACCAAGGCATAGCGCACCGGGACATCAAGCCAGCGAACCTACTCCTCGGCGAGGACCGAGTGCAGGTGGCCGACCTGGGCGCAGCCGGGGACCTGGCGGGGCGGCTGAGCGGCGCAGTGGGCACGCCAGCATTCAGGGCACCGGAGGCGGCGGCGTCCGCGGACCGATATGACGGCGAGGTGAGTGGGTGAGCGGGGCGCGAGCTGTGGCCTGATAGGTGTGGAGTGTAATGAAAGTGTAAATAGTGGGTGATAAATGAGTGATTAAAGAATCCATGAAAACAAGTATTAAATGAGTGTTCAGCTCTTTGAGTCACCAATGATTCGGCGTTAGATTTTATTATCTTTGGAGAACCGTACTGGCAAAGGGCTTGGACTTTTCCGCCCCCCATTCTTATGTATACTTAGACAAGTTAATGTACAGTAATTATACCTAAACACCGAACGTGCTAATGGGAAATGAGTTATAGTGTTTCGTGTAACAACTGATTTTCAATTATAATTGAACCTATTACCTAGCTAGCAGATTTTAACAATAATGCCTAAAGCTACGAGTAGGTACATTATTTAAAATCAATGGAGCCGGGACGATCTATCAGTGTTCATGTCAGCAGAGCACTAATTCTTGTCATCATAAATTGTCGCACGCAACCATCGCAGCCTAATGTGGACCCACAAATCACTAAGTATATTATACTGCCTAACTAATGATAGCATAGCTGATTCATTTCACCATGTTGAACATACCGTGATGACGTAATAATAGTCAGTTATTTGTCGCCTGAAAGTAATATAATGGACAAATTAACCACCTGTGGAGTACTTCGCTTTGTTTCTTGAACCTAAATTATTCACTTTTTAATTCCAATAAATGCTATTTGAACCAAAGAATCGTTGACTTTTTCGAAAGCGTTGGCTTTTTTATCAACACTGGATTCAATGGTAAAAAAAACTATAAATAACATGACATTTTTTTTCCGGAGAAGCTTATTAGTTTTCCGAGAATTTTGTATTCCATTACGCTCGTATGCATCCAATCCTCCGTTCTAGTACTTACGTGCATGTGCAGCTTTAATACTCACCCAATAGTGATGGGAGAAGATAATTGGATAAGTTAGATCAGAGCTGAAATATTCACTTTGACTTGAGCTAGCTTCGCTTCGTGGATGTTAGGGTAATGGTAATACTTGTTAGTAGTTTGGAGTTAGAAGTCGTGTAGTTAGAGATGCAAGGCACGAACAAGATACCTGCCTAATGATTGGGTCAGCGCTAAACTTTGTCCTACCTACGTTCGGGAAACGCCACAAGGGAAATGTGGCGTGCTAAAATGTGGCGTCCAATGCCAGAGTTAGTGCCGTGTTATAAAGTCTCTAGATAGTTGACTAGGTGTAATTGATCCCGTTTTCAAATCCCGCGTGGGACCATCATTTACATACCTTATCTAATAGCTATATTTGTATCTAGATCTGATATTCATACCGGGTGACCACGTAAGCCTCTTTACTTGTTTGCGAATCACGAATATTGTCGACTCTAGTAGATAAGTAATTCCATAGTCTGTTCATTGGAGTTTGTATGCGTTTTATTAGTTTCAAACGTTACAAACAAGGCGCTGATCGAGATGTCATACAAATTGCTATCGAATTATCGACTAGAGTTGACAATATTCGTGATTGGCACAACGATAGTTGACTTGCGAGTTTCGCAACTAAAGCCGCCACCACAAAGATACGCTGTCGCCGCTACACGTCTTATCAAGTAGAATAAGAACGTTCAGTTTAATAGAACTTAGTTAAGTATACCATGCAGCGTTGTGATAGGCAGAATCATCACCAACAATCTTCCCCCCACTCCTTCCAGGCAGCAGACATGTGGTCTCTCGGCGTGACCCTCTTCTCCATGGTCACCGGCCGGGTGCCCTGGCACGGCTCCTCCTCCGCGGAGCTGCAGCGCCGGATCCAGGCGGAGCCGCTGGCGTTCCCCCCGCGCCCGCTGTCGCCGCAGCTGAAGCACCTGTTCACGAGGTTGCTGGATAAGGATCCTGTTAGCAGGATCACGCTGCAGGAGGTTAAGGTGAGGGTTTTTTTGTGGGCTACCTATACGCCACGTGGCGTTGTAAGCATTTTCTACTGGAAGTAATAAACTAAAGCTTTTTTTAATTTTCATAAGATAAATTATTGTGTGAAGGCGATTTACGAGAGATAAGCTACCTAGCATCAAAGGGATATCTTGGCCTCGCTTGAACATAGCTAATCTGAGCTGGTTTGCCTCTAAAACATTACTCTATGGAATTGAACCCTCAATTGCACTTCTCCTCAACTACTTAGGTACGTCCTTTGTATCCCCCCGCGCTGTTGCGAGTTGATATTAACCATATTCACTATCTTCCACTTCCATTTACCAGAATAGGTTAATCTATGTAGGTATATAGAAAATCTCCATTATCCAGTATAGGTTACTCCATATATACATAATACCTTCCACTCCTTCTCCCCAGGAGCACGAGTGGGTGACCCGCGGAGGGCTGGACCCTCTCCCCTCGGAGCAGGAGAACTGCCGGCTCGTGGAGGTGACGGAGGAGGACCTGGCGCGCGTCGTCACCTCCATCCCCAACCTGTCCACGCTCATACTCATCAAGACCATGCTCAAGAAGCACAGCTTTCAGGTTAGTGGGGATTGGAGCCTTCTGGGGATTTTTAATAAATACTTGGTGTCTATTCTATTTTGCGTATTCCGATAAGTTTTCCTGTTCGGGGCTCCCTCGAATGTATATTCAGCTATTCATTGTCCTACTGCCCTGTTGCTTTTCCGCGTAGTCTAGGTTTACAGACACCTCGGATATTTTATTTTTGTGAGCTAATCCCGGTAGCAGAATTATGTAAACAACGGGATGAGGTACTTAAACATGTTCAATTGAAGAGATTGTAACGAGCCGTTACAAACCAACCGTCCAACACACCTACCCTCACACTGCAGCCACAAGAGCGCCCGGCGTGTGCGAGACGAGGCGGGGCACCACACAGACGACTCCGGAGAATACAAGGGGCGCGGGGCGACCCGCCCATAAATAGCCGCCGGACCGCCGCTAGAGCACCATTCGCCACCTCCTGCTCCGACGAGTGATCATTCCGTTCCCGAGATCCCTCCCCGCACCCATATCTATTCAAGTAATCTATTCACGCACACTAATCTCACAACACCGGCCTCCCCGCGAGGTAGGTTGCCCAACAGATCGAGGTTTCCCGGATATACGGATGCCTGGGGTGCCTAGTTTAAAGCATCCGTATACCGGACTATACCCGACACGGTGGGCTGCCTAATTAGCGGACCGAGGTTCCCCGGATACGTGCATGGATGCCTGGGCTGCCTAGTTTAAAGCATCCGTGTAAGTACCGAACTATACAAACACTGAATACACACCGGCCTTCAGCCACATTCTTGTCGACACAAATACACTCCACAAACCCTGGAACAAATCCACACGCGCCACCGGTATTCGCCCGACCTCCTGTACCCTGTATTCCTTCCCCTTATTAAGATAGAAACATCCGCGTAGGCCCCTTCAGAGCCCGACCAATATAAATATCAATAACCGTGATAAGTATTTGTGCATTTGTGTAGTGTGTTAATATTAAGTACATAAGCTGTAAGTACCCTAGACATATAAGTTAACCTGGTTGTAAATAAAGCGGGTCCAGTGCCGCCTGAATTATGTTACACTAATTAATCGGTATTATTAATTCTCACCCCGTACACCTACCAAGGTTATTTCCCTCCAGGGGCCTCAGGATCAAGATCAGGATAGTTAGGACCGCTTCACGGTCATTGTAGATCCCCCAGGCGACCAGGCACTCCTTCAGAGGCCGGCGTCAAGCTGAGCTAGTCTAAGACCGCTTCCCGGTACATATTAATTGAGAGTTATTAGGTAGGTACCAGCCCTAAGCACTAGGGACGTTAGTCATAAGGGTAAGTATCACATTACAATATAGCACCCAACCCCTACTCTCGGGGGAGGCCAGGCAGGTCGATTCGCCCAGGGGTCGCTCCCCGGTGATCCAGACCAGCTCCTGCCGAGCTGCTACATTACATTAAAAATTACAAACTTGTGTGAAACTCAAATTCACTTCCATAAAGTTATATTTCCCCAGTGATACGCTGAACTACTGAAAGTTCATAAATCAACTCATATCACCTGAACCCAATTCATCCCCCAAATCGATCTACTCTAAACCATCCCTCACTCTCATTCCAGAACCCGTTCCTCCGGAGCCGCGAGGGCAGCACGGCGCGGCGCGAGTCTCAAGACAGCGGGGACTCCCGGGACCAGGATACGGAGGAAGTGAAGGAGCGCAAGCCGCGGCCCGGACTGGCCCGGTCAGGGCGGTCGCTGTCTGCGCCGGGGAACTATCTTACTGATAGGTGAGGATGTAGATGTAATCCCTTGATGTCTTTATTGCTTTTTCGGCTTATATACTTTAGAGAAGTATAGAGGTATACTTGGTGTGTAAAATATGATAGTGTTTCTAGGGAGAGGCTTATGTTCAGTACATTGGAGGATGGTGAATATTAACTATACTCCATAAGGTCTAAGTCTAGCAGAATAGCTCCTGCATTTACTGCTTTGAATGATGGACAATAGACGGAGGTTCTCTTTCTACATTTAATATTTCAACTCTTTACCATACTGACCTCATTATTTTTACGCTGCTCATAACTCTCAAAAACCCTTACGAGGTATTATTCTTCAAATTTCAGGCAACCATCCTTCGATATCGGGCTCGAATCAGTGCAGGAAAGCCGAGACCAGAGTCAAGACCTTACCTCAAAAGACGACGAGAGAACGCAGAACAGCAGTTCATGCGACAAGAAGAGCGAGCGAGATACCACGTGCGAGCGGGAAAGAAATAAGACTTGTGTCAAACTGTGTGACAGAGAAAGAGCGACTGCAGACAAGAAGTGCGAGAAGGATAGCGCTAGTGGACCGACGCGTGCGTCGTCCGCGCGGTGATACGACAAAATGGCGGCTCGCAAGATGGCCGCCACTTCCTTGTTGTTCTGTTGTCGTGCGCCCGCGCATAGAACTAGGGTATAGGCTCGTAACAACTTGGGAACTTTTGTTGTTCAGATTATACTAAAGTGGAAATGATTATTGGAAAGCGAGAGATACTGAGTAGGTATTGTGTAATGAAGTGACTTACGAGACATTTATCTATTTTATTCTCAATTCTGAAAATATGGGTACTTACACACAGTTATGTAAATCCCAAATTTAATAAGGACAAGAATAGTCTTTAGCGTAAAAAACATAGCCTAAAAATGATACTGCGTTTCAAGGACAGAGTCATCATCAGACGTTAAAAATATAAGTAGGTAGTTAGTCTATTACTAAATATTATAACTAAGACCTACCTTTTCAAAATCTTTTATATACTTGCTTATTATTAATAATATCTATACATCATTATTATACTTACCTAAGTATCAACTTACTGATTTAATCGGCATTTTCTAATTAATCTTAGCACTATGCACAGCATGTTCATAATAAAGGTAGGGAATTGTAAGTAAATTTATATATATTTTTGTATAACGGGAAAGGAAGAGGATAAAGGAAATATTAAAAAAAATACCTAAGTTATATAGAAGAGAAAAAAATTAATAATTCAATCTACTTACCTATATATTTTTATTTAATAGCGTTATTTGTCTCTTGATTGTGTGAGGCTTGTAAGACTTGTATGTAGGTAATTAATTTAATTTTTAAATGTTTTCTTTAATATTTTCAAGAAAAAACTAATCTTTTTTAATATTTGCGAGTATACTTAGCTAACATATTTTATTGAATGTAACTTGGGTAAGTTTTCAAGTTTTTTCTAAAGTATAAAATACTTTTTTAAGGCGACGAGGCGATTTGACAAACTAAGTCACAAATGGAGTGCCCCTCCCCGCGCCCTCACACACTCCGACAGGGCCGATTATTTTTAGTTATCCTATAAGAATTTGCACAAACATTGCATTTATTATACAGGAAAGATTAGTTCAATATACTTACTAACAATATCAGCCAAAACATTTATAGATTTATGTTGTTTTTCTTTCGATTTATAAGTTTCTGTCATCAAGCCATTTGCAGATGAATTAATCACTCTGTTTTTTTTAAATCATATACTATGAATACCTATCATATTTTATAATATACTGTATGTACATTATTTTTATAATAAGTATAACTACCTTAATATTAGATTTCTTAATCAGCTAACTTGCACCATAAACTCTTTAGCCACTAAGATTTGCTCAATCCATGTTCTAATTTGTAAATAAATTAATAGCTTTAAATATATAAAAAATCTAATACTTATCTACACTTTATAGGCCCTAATGCATTTTAAACAAAGTATATAGGTACTTCAGTACGTTTTTACTAGTTTTTATTAATTTGTACATAGTTGGTAAATAACAATTTCATGGAAAATTCTGAAGGAAAATTTTACTTTATTGCCATAAAGGTAAATTATGTTACTTATTTATATGTCCTAAAATCCTGATACCTGCTGATTCTGAAAGTAGGCGTTGACCCTTAGGCATTTTTTTGTAAATAACTACAATTTAGTATATCTTAGTAGGTAAATAAGAAGGTATTATTACTCTTTTCATTCCAAATCATAATTATTTTCTTTTGCGAGATCCATTTTTATAAATCGATAATATAGTCTTAGGTCCGTAGACAGGTAGGTACTATAAATATTTTAAAATGTACTTACTGTTATTAAACAAATGACCAATATTCAATTTAAAATCATTCGAATCAATTTGTGACGAAAAATACCCATAGGGTTCTTTCTGTACTTAATTGATATTGTAACGTCTAAATAATCTTAATTTCTGTCATCTGTTTCTGATACAGGAGCAACTTTTTTTGCGAGAAAACATGAACATTCGTATAGTTTTAAACAAACCATGAGACGCATCGTCGTTGACGTACAGCTGGGTTACCACCACCGAACATTAGCAATCGACAATCCTTAGAGCTGTCTAGCTGTGGAATTCGAATTACTTACCTAAATTGTAGAGCTATGGATCTGACAGATAATTAGGTCTTTACCAATATAAGTGATGGTCCTTAAGGATTATTGATTGCTAAAATTTCAGTGGTACGGTTGCCAAAACTTTCTAGACCAAGCTGTTCTATCATTCACACTCTTTAAAACACTATTGTATAGGACAGAAGTCATCATCACGACCCATCACGTCCCCACTGCTGGGGCACGGGTCTCCTTCCAATGACAGAAGGTAGGACAGAAGTAGATACCTAAATGATTATTGTTTGTAATTTCTTAATATCCGGCTTTTGTCAGATACGAGGAAGATTATGAGGCCCAGTTTCTCACTTGAGATAAGCATGGGATTAATTCAATGACCACTAATGGGTCGATTACACCTAACGAGTACAGTGGCGAGTCAGTGTCCTCGGCCGCGCACTCGGTCATTTGCTAGCCGTTCATTGGTCGAGGATCGCCACGGTACTCGTAAAGTGTAATCGACCCATAAGGCGCAGCGCTGGAATGTGTCCAGCAGATTTCAGGTAATCAGGTGTGAAACTGTCAGTTAGGCTTGTAAGGTTAAGTAACTAATGCATTTAATTTATTGAGTACAGGGTCCCATATGTACCAACACCAACCTTTAGGTATTATAAAAATATACCTACTCGCGAGCAACGAAAAAGTTCCAGTGAGAAAAGCACCAACTTCTAAACAGAAAATGTTGGCTTAATGACACCGCCGCCGTCTGCAATATTGAAGGACATTTTTAACAGCGCTTCAGAATACTACCAACTGAATATGTGAATATTTTGAACAAATTCATTTGAAAGTTAAAAAAAATGTGGAAAAAAAAATAGGTGTCAACATTTTGTATGTGGAACGTGTTCATTGCTTGCCAGTGTATCTAAGTACTTTTCTCATTCATCATGTTTTGCAAGCTAATGGTCCAAATATTTAAAATGCCTTTAAATGTTGTGATAGAGAGATAGCGTGGGTGGTATTATTGCTTATAATGAATCCTTAAAATTAAATTTATAATAATATTTCTTCAAATCAATCATTTTTAATTATCTGTTTAAATACTGTATGTAATACCTGTATGTATATCGTATGTATGTGAATACATACGATATATCAAAGACGGTAGTCTTTGATATATCGTATGTATTCACAAAAAAAATTACAGAATGTTTGTTTAAAAGAAGTTTAAGTACAAATCCTTTGTATTTTTTGTGAATATGGGGTAGTAACTACTTTATAGTTAATTTATGTAAAAAAAATACTTAAACCTTATAAAGGTCATAAAAGAAACCATTTTATTTTGTTGCCTGTATAATTTTAGTCAATTTTTTAAGTAAAATCGGTACTTAGATTAATCTAATATTACGAAATAAAACATTTTAATATTATAGTAATACAATTCCTGAATGGGTACTTACATATTAAATTTTACTGTCCAGGCTTTAATGCTATAAATTTTAAAATCTTCAAATATTATAGTGTAAATAAATTTTATTATAATTCCTTATTCGTTTTTCTTAATCCATTAGGTACAAATTGTGCAAGATAGTATGGATTCAACGAAAGGGGGTGACGCAGGGTCCTAGTATTGAGAAACATTCATGCTGATTTATGCTCCTGCATAGAAAATTTGTTGTTTAAGGGCTGATTTTTCCATAGTCAGATAAGTGTTATCTGAGGAATAATTCTGATGCTGTCGTGTCTGAATGTTTGTATTAGACAAAGAAATCAACCATTTTTTTCGTCAGATATCATTTATATTCTGACTATTAAAAACCAGCCCTAAGTGACTTATAAGTATGGGAAGTCGCTTTTTAACCAATTTCCCGAAGTCGTAGAACAGAAGTTATTCAGTTCCCCTGAATCAGAACTACTTTATTTCGTTTGATTCATACTTCCAGGGATACCCTGACCTTTATAGAATACTTATTATCTACTGTATTAACCCATTAAAAAAGTTGGAACATCCCAATTTCAGTAGGTACGATACACATAAGGCTACTGTGCATATCATCAGCCGTTATTAACAAGAAGCATCTGGTTGTTATTATTTAGACTCTGCCCATTATTGGGGATAAGCACCTGACTCTGTCCAGCCCCGACATAGTTCACATTCTGAGGATTGCTCATAATCGGTATTTGATTATTTGCCACATTACCACTAACTCCCTGCAATGGCACCAGTTGATAATTTTGATTGTTAAACGTTACTATATTGTTATTAAATCCAGGTTGCATCGTGTTTGTTGGTTGGCCATTAACAAATTGGTTTTGTGTGTTGGGAACGTAATAATTGTTTGACTGTACGTTAGGAGAATTGAAATTATTACTAGGCACGTTTACTAGCTGAAACAGTTGACCATTATTTGAAACACTATTGCTTTGACCATTGTTAACTACTGGAGGTGCAAATGATTGATAGTTTTGATTTTGTGGATAGTTAGTCGCAGCATAATTATTATTGTTATTTGGATAGAAGATACCATTATTAACTATTTGAGCATTATTATTAGGAAAAGTGATTTGGTTATAGCCGTTATTTGGCATTTGAATGTTCGTGTACCCTTGATTATTATTATTGCCAGTATTTTGTAGAAATCCCATAACTGGGACTGCCTGAATTTGATTGGATCCGAAAGATATTGGAACAGTCTGTACATTGTTAATTTTAGTGTTATATCCTGGATTATTGTTGATCACATTGGTTTGAGATGTAGGTAGACTGTTTACATACCCAGAGTTAAGATTACCCGGATATGGATTGTTTGATATATCAGTTGGTGTATCACTAGGAAATTTTATCGCATCAGGGTTTCCTTGTCCTAAATTGGTAAGTAGAACACCATTGTTTTGATTATAGTTTGCTCCATTAGTATTGAGCATAAAGTTATTAGCTGGAACATTTAGATTATTATTTTGAATAGTTGCTACAGGTGTTAGAATATAGTCAGTATTGTATCCAAACCTACTATTTAGACCAGGTTTCGTAATATTCACAGATGTATTGTTAGCAACTTCATCAATTAAATCTTTCACGTTCTCACCTTTTGACGTTAATTCAATATTGCTTTGGTTTTTTGTCGTTTCTTGAATGGTTGAGGGTTTGTATTCAATGTCTTTTGGCTTCATGATTGCATAATTTTCGGTACTTTCAACAGGAATTGTATTTATCTGATCAATATTAGTTTGTTTATTATGTTTTAATCCTCCAACTGGAATTGTAGTGGCATCAGCCAACGTAGAAGTATATAGATTAGCAACAGTTGTGGTAGTACTTATTGGTTCAGTAGTTGGATCTGGAAAATCTTCAGGAAACGTCGATATTATTCTTCCCATATTCACATTAGATGTGCTGGTATCAGGCTTCTTTGTTGATTCATATTGAAATGATATACGATCATTTATTTCATCAAGTGGTTGGTCTTTATGGAGGCCAAAATATCGTCGATGTGGCTTGTTAGCCATCGCCATTGAAAATAAAACACTAATTACCAATACCTGAAATAATTAAGCTTTATGAACTTAAACTTTATATTTGGAACAACTTTAGTAAACCTAGTTTTAAAAAGGGACAAAACTTACAACTTTTCTTAATTTCATTGCACAAACTACTACGCATACACAACTATGTATCACGGTTAATATTCTTTTATAAACAGTAACTCTTAGGTACTAGTATGCTCTAACGACTGAACTTGTTTGATACTCAAACAGCCAGATCAAGTTGGGGAAATCCACTAAACGGTGTACTCATTAGGTGTTAAGTTGTATTCAATTACCTAGTTTATAATAACTATTATGTACTCCGTTGGGCATCCAAAAGAAAAACAATAGGTATAACAGCAGTACAAAATATATTAAAGAGAGAGATAAACAACACGATTTTAAACATCATGCAATCAAAAGTAAAAGCAGAGCATCTGAAGACAACCACCTGGAGTAACACAATCACTTTATATTCATATAAAATATAAACAGGTGTTCCTCAAGGAATCATCTTGTCGCCTACTTTTTCACTGTCTAACTGGGACACAGAAAATGTAATCTCCTGCTGGGTCCTTGTAGACGGAGCGACAACGGCCCCAGTAGTCGCGCCCGACTACCACCAGCTCGTAGTCAACAGTGAGTGGCTGCTGTAGCCCCGTGGAAGACGCTGTACGCTTGTCGAACCCAAGTCCAAACCGACCAAGAATCAGAGGCTCATATTTTTCATATTTCACGTATTTAAGGCCGTGGCTCTCTTTCTTCTCATCGTATTTGTCCTCATGACCTGTTACCTCAACTTTCCGGTAAATTGGCTCGTATTTGGGTTCTTCGTACTTATGACTTTCATGTTCATGTTTGCCCTCGTATTTCTTCTCACCTTCGTACATGTAGTAGCCTTCGCTTATGGGTTTGTTTTCTTCCTTGGGCTCAACATGTTTCATTTCAGATTTCTTCTCCATTTCTTCACTTTTAGGTTTGCTTTCTTCCTTAGGGCGTTCTTCATACATCATTTCTTCTTTTTTGGGTTTCATTTCCTCCTTAGGGCTTTCAACTTTAGTTTGCATTTCGTACTTGTAGCTGCCTCCGTTGTTATGGTGTTGTTGGTATCCCCACCTGGTCACCTGAGCCTTATCCCCCTCGTATCGCTCATAAGGGGAGGGGATCCTCCGAGCCACTGCGGTGCTCACCACCAGCCATGGGAGAAGCAACTGGGGATGAGGAAAAAGATAATTTTATTTAAAAATCGTGTTGAAATTTACGTGAACGTGTACGGATTAAGCAAATACTTTAAGACCGAAACATTTACAACTGGTTCAATTATTTTGCGTTAGTTATGTTGTAGTATGATACATTCAACTGATCATGGAGGGTAATGGAGATAAAATTCCATCCTATGGGTGTTAAAAAAATAGTTATAGTAAGCCGAAAGACGCGACACAGGGGCGACATTCTACATGGTGTTACAAAAGTGGTTACCTCTGTAACACCTGTACATACTACTTTAAATAAAGGACCACCAATGAATTATCTAGAGAATTATACTTTTAGCGAAAGAAGAAAACATTATACATAAGACTTGGAAGAGATGATCCCCCTTGGAAAAAAGGATTTTAATTTCAAATTAACTTATAACATACTACTACCTACTTTTAATTTAAAACATATAACGACAGTTTTACCTAGTATCATCATTATTTTGCAAAAATAAATGATTTAAAAACTTACTGTGAACAAGAACTTCATGATTGCAATGTACAGGATGTTGTATAATCGCTGCCTAATCTGGCACTGCTCGTCTGAAAACTAATCGCGTGTCTATGTACCTTCTTATACGGCGATTATATTTCATATATAGCATTATTATTACACCTATCCTTATTTAATTAATTACTTAAGTACGTATTTATAATTGCGGGCGAATTTGGTAGTTTTTCTCTAGTTTTATTAGTTTAATGTAATGGGCTTTGAAACCTTCGACTTGATACCTACTGCAAATATAAATACCTTTAATACATAACGAATGCTTTTGTACATTATAATAAGTAATAATTAATTATTAAAATAATAATTTCCAGATAATGCAATTCACAGCGTAAAATTTTCTCCTTTAAACAATTGAACATATTGGTGTGCATACTGTTCCATAATATACCTAATATGACCTTTATGTAGACGCTCTTGAAGTGCCAAATCAAAATTTTCATGCACCATTTAACAGATCAATTACTGACTAGGTACAAATTAATGCTATTCAAGAGCGCACGCTTGAGTTACTAACTATTTTACTACAGTTTCTTCAATTAAAAGGTGTCGGACACATACACACTCACGCCCCTGCTGTATACCTCCCTTGCGGGGTAGGCAGATATTCATTGACGCACTTTCCAATGACCAATGCTGCCGACCTGTTAATTTCCTTCTATCAGGCACAACTAACCTCATCTCATCATAACGACGTCCCCACTGATGGAGCACGGATTTTCAATGAAGGAAGGGTTTTAGGCCTAGTCCACCACGCTGGCATAGTGCGGATTAATGGATCAGTACAGCACAATTTTGTCTATGGTACAACCAAGACCTGAGAAGACTTCTTGCTGCTCCAATTCACACGCTAGCCGAGCTAAAAGGGGACATTTACAAAGTTGCATGATCGAGGGAATCATTAACAGGTTTCCCCTTTAATAGAATACCTAAAGCAACAGTCTGGGGTAAAGATAGCATACTGACAGACAATGGGAACTAAAAAGGGTCAGTTCTCTTTGCCTTCGACTGTATCTAGTCTTCGCACACTGAATAAACTATTTTTTTACTGTTGCGATACCTAATTGAACAAACTTCAACAAACCCAGCCCCTGTGCATGACGCCAGCCGTTCAACAGATTTCTAATTGCTCGAAGGTGTAAATCAGAAGATAATTGCTCGAGATGAATTATGAGCATGAGCATGTAACGTTTTGAAACGAATTATTTTTTATGAGAGGAATACATATAGGTATAGGTAGGATTAATAATTTAGAAACAATTGAGGGTTTGGTTAGGTACCTAGCCCATAGACCTAGGTATACTACCTATTTAGTAAAGCAGATGACTTTTTTTTTTAATTATTTAGGTACGTAATGAAAGTGTGTGTGTTACAAATAGGTGCCTAGTTTTCCTATAACAGCATGTTTATGTTTAGTACTTAGGTAACTTATATTTATGGGATTTCATAATTATATGGCCGTATAGGCTGTTGTTTAGGTAATCAGTTATGACGATAAATCGTTTATAAATAAAATAAAAATTGGTGAAAGGCTTTAGTTTATTCAGTCTTTTAAATTGTAATATTTACATAGTAGATATTTACAGAGTTACAGCTAAGAATTCTTAAGTTAGACCCTTTTTATTTACTTTAATAACTAACATGCAATAGTATAGGTTTTAATTTTATTAGAAGTGAATATTAAATTATGTAAAGTAAAATATTAAATGACATAATCAAATCCGTGTATCATAGCCAAAAGTCGATATTTCAGGTACCAACACCTTCCTCGGATATTTTAGTAAATAATTAAGTACACAGTTTAAATAGAGAGAGGGAACATTTAAAAAATAACATTGAGGTGGACGCAGGCACCTGAAACTATAATAATTTTAAGCAAATCATGGTTCATACTTAATTTTATGACGTTACAGGATTTTTAATTCAGGAAACGAAAAATCTCATATACCTTTGACCGGCACTAATCTTATTCGATGTCGTTAAACATGAATTCCAAGATTATAATGATTATAGTGCCTAAATAATAATGGTAGGTTTCTCTCTCATTTTGAAGGTAAAATCTACAGGAGTACTACAAATTTACAGTCAGCTTTCATTGTGTGTTTAAGTTTAGCTAGAGCTCTCGTAACGTATGAACCATGTCTCCATCTCTTCCACTCTACCGCTGCTGGCGCTGCCTGACCGCATCAGTAAACCTGATGCTGCAGTTCTGCACGGTCATGTTGGGCGTCAAGAAGTCTCCCAAACTGCCGGTAGATGGCGCTGGTCTATCGAATGGGAATCCCATGGGCTTGCGGTCCGGGTAGCGGCGGTCCCGGATACCGCAGTAGGAGGCCGCGTCGTTGCAGGTGCCCACCGTGTCTTGCTCCACCTGGAAGGGTTGAGGGGGTTAGAGATGGGGTTCTGGTTTAGATGGCCAATCAGGCCTTTGCGTCAGCTGTAAATTTGCCGTTTCTGCTGTAGTTTGCTAGGCCGGTGTTTGGCTGGCATTTGGTCAGACTTAATAACTAAAGAGTCGGTATTGGAACAAGGCAAACCTTGGACAATATCAGTAGATAGATACTACTATCTGCTGCAACATTCAAAGGCCTTAATTTAACTCTATACAATATTCAACCAATCAGCTCTCCCAAAAGCCAAAACTTACCCGATCCTCATTCCAGTTGGTAATCATGCAGAAGAGCACACAGTTCCATCCCTGCTGAGTCCCCTTCGGTATCAGCATGTGGTGAGGCCAGCCGCAGCCACAGAAGTCGAAGTCTGCTGACTGAGCCGAGCCAGCGTCTCCGGGGCGTTGGGACTCGTCCCGGAATGTGCGCTCGTAGGGGATGGTGACTGAGGAGTCGATGCTGCGACGGCGGATGGTGTTGCTGCCGGGGCGTACTGCGGAGGATAGGGGGTTTAAGAAGCGTAAAAAGCAGAATCTGAGGCTGTTAATCTTAATTAAAGCTGGATTACCTACATCTGTTGTGTCTGATTACAGTACATCTGTTTAGTGTTCTTTATGCCTGTTCCATCCACTTCAAGACCAAAGGTAACAAATTTGAACGTAATTGAGGTAGGTAGTTAGGTACAGTGCAGACTGTTTTATGTCCAATGAAGAACATGATTTATTTCACTTTCCGGAAATCTGGTGACGCGGTTAGGTACTCAGTACTTCGGTACTCAGGCTTTGTATCTAACCTGTTTTAAACCACTATGCAATAAATCCATAAATTCACATTAGTACAGCTGGTACTCACATCCCTGAGTAAACTTGTCCAGCTCGATCATGAGTCGCCTCTGCTCCTCGAAGTTGAGTGCGTTGCCGGCCTGGTCGGTGGTGGGCGCCAGGAATATGCGGACGGTACCCATGGCTGCTTGGCCAGTTGTGTTGTCACACTCGATGCTGAGGGGAGGGAGGGAAATGTGGGTCAGATTGTGATATTGAATATGCTATGGAATATTAAGAAATTTATATTATGGAAGCCGTCTCCATTAGTAGCTTAGATTTCACTAACCCGCATTCCTTTTTATGGAAACGCGCGCTACGTATGTTAAAATGTAAATATTTTCAGAAGATCGTCGTTCAATGATTTTTGGTACGCCCTAATCTACCAGGACGTCTACCCTTGCTGTGCGAAGTTTTGGAACGCCGTCTACGTTTCGGAACTATCCGTACTATATCGATTTAAGAAACTTTCCGAAACAGGACTTCCGACCCCGTGACACTCACGTGTACTCAAACTCATCATGCTGCAGATGAGTAAACCGCGCCAGCACGGCGCCGCGCGGCATGAAGTCCAGCCCGCGCGCCAGGTTCACGGAACTCTGCTCCCACTGCGTCGAGAACTGGTTCGGAGTGCGGCCCGAGATGGCGATGGAGGAGACGCGGATGCCTGGGAAGTCCAGCTGTGGAGAGAATGTAAGGTCAGGATTGGTGGACAAAAAACTGTAAAGGGAGGAATTTTATAAGTTGTGTTTCAGTTGCCAGATCAATGTTAAGAGTTAATCCTGAGCTATGTAATTGTATATGTATTGGGTACATTAGCCTGTCTAAGTATTGGTCATGGATGAACGGCACCATCACGAGATTTTACCTAAGCAATCACATTAGAAGTAGAAATACTTTCAATCCGCAGGTTCCAATCTGCGTCACAAGGTTTGTTCTTTCAAACATTACGTCTTTATTATTATTAATTAGTCTTCTATAGTTCTTACTCTCTCCCTGGTGTAGGCAGGTAGTGTGGCCTTGTATCTCTGGAAGATGTCGTCGACGTACGCGTGCCAGCGGTAGAAGATCGGGTCCCTCATGGCCGTGGCCGGGTCTCCCATCACGCCGAATTGTTCCTGGAAAAAGGAGAATCATGTGAGAACTACCTTTAAAGGGAATGCAACCAGCCTGAAAACTAATTATTTACTTACAGTATCCAAGATTCTCATGTAGGTACCTTACTTACATCAGAATCATTCACTCAAGAACCAAGTAGTTTATATTCAGGTTCTTGAGTGTAACAAAGGATTGTAACGTGATTATAGATGACCTATTTACTTTCTGGAACATAGCGAGGTACTTAGACGAGCTCGCTCGCAGTTTAAGTGCATAAGACATCAATCTTATGTAAAATAATGCTTCTATCATAATCGTAGCTTGCATCAAGATAAAAATCATTGGTAACTTTCTTCAGACCATTTTCAGGGTTTTCGCCCACAACTACAAGGTTAATTTATTTGAATGCAATGTATACATTGTACCTATTTAAATTCCAAAGAACTCGTCGGTACGTGTCAGTGCCAGGATTCGAACCCGCATCTAGTGAGAAACTGGCGCTTACCAGCTACCACCGCTCCTATCCTACTTCAAATTCCTTACCAAGTGCCGGTGGTCGGGGTCATGAGCGTAGGAGATGAACACGTGCCCCATGTTGTGCAGGTCCCCGTAGTAGGCGCGGTTGCGGCTGATGATGGACGACTCCATGAGGTTGGCGAGCACATCGATGCCAGTCTCCTCGTCGAGGCGTTGGGTGCGGCCGTTGGGCTGAGGGAGACAGGGAAAGTGTGAGAGGGAAGGACGATATCGAAGTTTTGAGAGAGACAGGGGTGGTGTGCGAGAGGGATCACATTATCGTACCACAGAGTATGTTTAAAGTATATGATACTCTGATATCTACACAAGAAGCTACACGACACGTAGACCTAAGAAGAGGCAAGAAGGTCAACTGGTATATTACTGGATACCTGTGATGGATTTGGCCGCCGATGCTAATAAGGCTATATTCATTATAGATAGTGTTGCCTTGGAGTAAACCCTTGAACATATGAATTTAAAAGGACATCCACATTGTCTACATCACGAGACAGACGACAAGAACCATTTTCAAATCCTCACCAGAACAATAGTGCCGCTGTCAATGGCCTGGATGAAGCGGTCCCTCCAGGTCTCCATCTCGGAGACGTCGGAGCGGATTTGGTCCACAGGGCGGTCCAGGTCGCGGATTGTGGTGCCGGAGAACCTGACAGCATGAAGACAATTTGGTTTAACGAAATAAATAATCACGACTGGATGTAGACTAAGGAAGCTTATAGTTTCTCTAGCCAGAGCAAGATATCTAGACATCGGGTCATCCGTTATCATCATTGGTCATCCATTATTACATACTCAGCTTCTGCCGATGGTTTACTATAAATGAATATTGCCATTGCAATAGTTTCTCTTCAGATGAGAAGAGGAAGAACGAATGATGTAAAGAAAAGTCTTACATACAAAATAAATATGGGTAGACCATGATATTCAGAATACCTAAAACAGATTTTGATACTAAACTCTCTTGAATCAAAATTACAGTTCAAATATATTTTCCATACCTAGGAGGCCAGGCCCTGCTGGCGACCTGCGAGTCCATCTTGGGGAAGTACCCCTCGGCGATGGGCCCGCGGAAGTCGTTGTAGCGCGTCACGAAGCCCAGGTTGTTGCACAGACGCTCTGCATTGTATCTGCGGAAAAATAGACGTGCTTATAAAAATACCATGCGAAGTATAACAAAATCATATCCAACGATTAAAAATATAGACCATCGGCTAAGTTTCCTTTCAGGCCACTGAAATTGGCAATCCTCTAACTACGTGTCACCATATTATCAGAACGTGTATTTTGCTAAACCAACTGTGATAAAACGTCTAAATATACGTTATGTTTGCTCTTCTTTTCTTAGATCGTACCCCTACCTAAGTAGTTGAAACGTATTCAATACAACTTTTTCAATAACTTCTTTAACAATAACGAACCCGTATGGCGGCCGCTGGCATTCTTTTGCTTCTGTTGCCACCTTTGTTAATACCCTAACTATGTACTTCTTTAAAACCCTAGAAACTCTGGATCTTTCTCTGTAACACAACAAGCCTAGAATCCCTACAACCGTCACCTGGCGATGATCTGCTGGTGCATGTAGTACAGCAGCTCACCGCGCCTGTCCTTGTCCACCACGGCGCGGTCGGCCGCCTCGAAGGGGTACACCAGGTGCCAGTGCCAGTGGTGCAGGTTGATGCCGATGTCTTCACGCAAGCATAGACTAATACGACGAAAGTAATCATCGGCGTCACTATACCTATCGTGATTTGCCATATAGGGCTGTTATTGGTGGAACGTGTATTATACGAGTTTATCGACGTCGATAACGAACCCGTGTAGATACCTCCGAGCATTATGTCACAGAACTGTTGCCGCTACACGGGTTCTTAATCGACGTAGATCAAAATCACTAGGTATATCGTGATTCGCCATAAAGCGCTGTAATTGGTTTAACGCGCATTAAACGAGTTTATCGACATCGATAACGAACCCATGTACCCAACCCAGGCATTCCTGTGCTTTCGTTTCGACTTTATAACCCCTGGAAAGTCTGGAACTTCCTCTGGAATATTTAGGTCTAGAATATACTCCCAAAGAATCCTGACCTGGCGATGATCTGCTGGTGCATGTAGTACAGCAGCTCGCCGCGCCTGTCCTTGTCCACCACGGCGCGGTCGGCCGCCTCGAAGGGGTACACCAGGTGCCAGTGCCAGTGGTGCAGGTTGATGCCGATGTCTTCGCGCAAACCCGTCTGTGCCATATGTCACCTCTAACGGCTGTAGCTACACGGGTTCTTTATCAACATATATAAACGTTACTATATCGCGATTGGTCATAAATACCACGCTGGGATTGATAGAAAGCGGATCGAATAAGTTTATCGACGTCCATAACAAAACCGTGCCACATATCACCTACGTAACTGCTGCCGCTACACGGGTTCGTTATCGACGTAGATAAATAAGAGTATATCGTGATTCGCCATAAAGCGCTGATTGGTAGAACGTGCATAAAATGAGTTTATCGATGTCTATAACGAACCTATGTGGTGGTAGCTATATCGCGATTCATCATAAATACAGCGCTGCGATTGGAGGAACTTGTATTAAGCGACTTTATCGACGTCGATTACGAACCCATGTGGCGATCGCTGGAATTCTTGTGCTTTCGTTTCGACTTTATAAAACCTAGAAAGTCTGCAACAGAACAAGCCTAGAATCCCTACAACCCTGACCTGGCGATGATCTGCTGGTGCATGTAGTACAGCAGCTCGCCGCGCCTGTCCTTGTCCACCACAGCGCGGTCGGCCGCCTCGAAGGGGTACACCAGGTGCCAGTGCCAGTGGTGCAGGTTGATGCCGATGTCTTCGCGGAAGTACGCGATCCTAACTGCTGCCGCTACACGGGTTTTTTATCGGCATAGATAAACGTCGCTATATCACGATTCGCCATAAAAAAGCGCTGTGATTAGAGGAACGTGCATTAAACAAGTTTATCGACGTCGATAACGAACCGGTGTAGTGGCCGCAGCCATTCTCTTGCTTGCGTTTCCACTTTTGTTTCGTTTTGTTATCGACTTAGATAAATGTCACTATATCGCGATTCGCAATAAATACAGCGCTGTGATTAAAGGAACGTGCTTTAAACAAGTTTATCGACGTCGATAACGCACCCATGTAGTGGTCGCTGGCATTCTTTTGTTTTTCTTGTGCTTCTGTTTCGATTTTTGTTTACTCACTAACTACTTCTTTTAAACCCTAGTAAGTCTGGAACTTTCTCTGGAGCCTAGAATCCCTACAGCCCTGACCTGGCGATGATCTGCTGGTGCATGTAGTACAGCAGCTCGCCGCGCCTGTCCTTGTCCACCACGGCGCGGTCGGCCGCCTCGAAGGGGTACACCAGGTGCCAGTGCCAGTGGTGCAGGTTGATGCCGATGTCTTCGCGGAAGTACGCGATGCGTTGTTCCGGTTCAGCGTCGGAGGCCGTGTAGTTGACCGGGATTAGGACTGGCATCTGGGTGAGGGAGAGAGAGAGATTAGTGGCTGAGAGAGGTGGCATGTTGGGATTCTTGAGAGCTGGGGTTGAGACGCGAGTAATTTTATTGTTTCAGCTATGAGCCCTGAATACTTGTCACGATAATTAGATGGCTACATAGGATTTAGCGCTGGTTCACCCAAATATATTATGTAGTTTAGTATTTTGTTCGAAAAAGACACAATTCTCACACCTCTCCCCACTGCATGTAAGTACTATGAATGTAATGAGGTCCCACAGAAGTAGGTATCACCACCTGCATCACCATCGTCAACTCAATAATCGTCCACTCCTAGGCATCAGAAAATCTGTACGTCTGAACGTAAGTAAGTACGAAGGACGTCTGTAGTGGTAAAGTAAGCCAATATAGAAAGAGGGCTTTTGTTCCATTTCGGCTTACTAACACCCTGTTTATTAATAACCAGGTAAGTAACTATACTTATGTAAAAATGCATACCCTATCCCCAGCGGGCGCGGTGGTGGAGGTCTCGCGCGCGCGGCGGAACACCTTGGGGTCCATGAACTTGTCGGGGAACGTCTCCACCAGCGTCGGCGGCGACAGGCCCTTCGTGTCTGGTCTGGAAGTTTAAGTATAAAATACCTATATTATTATCATGGTTTTAGTTTTTACTAGAATACAGATCATTTGACATGCTACTCGTTTAGTTTGAAGTTGGTTATAGTTTATCTTATCTTGGGTGCTGTTGGTTATTTATAAATACTAGTCATCAGTCCAGCGAGCTTGAGAGCTTCCCACGATACATTTGCCTGTTAGTGGTCTCTAAAAAATATCTACCACATCAAGTTTCCGGCTGATAGGTTAGGATAGTTAAATATAACGACAAAAGTAGATAATTACTAAATTAATGATGCCGTAATAGACAATAGCGTTTTAAAACATTCCAGCCGCACCGATTGCCCGCAGCGCCTAGGGGTCTCCCATTGGTCAAGTTACGTGATTGGCCTACCTGTGCAGCATGGCGACTGACAGACAGTAGTTGAACATGTAGGGGTTGATGCGGAGCTGGCAGTAGCTGCAGACGGACTGCAGGTCCTCCACGTCACGCATTCCTGGAGACAGGAAACACAGGCTTGAGAACAGCATTTGAGAGGTTATATTGCGGTGTAGGGAATAAAAGATGGCATCGAATAAAACTAAAAACTAACTGTTGGTGTTATAGTTAGCAGGTAAGAGAGCTACTGAGGTCGATACTGGACAAGATCAGCTTTTAAATATTTTGTATTTTGGTAGGTAATTCAGTTACTACAAACCTAAATGGAACACCAGAATACCTATACTATCATAACTAAAGCACATCATTATATTAGGATACAAAACAAATAAGGCTGTTATCCCATCCTACTGGCTGAAAATTTATCTGTGCTCAATCAAAACGTGGTTTATTGATCAATTGGACCTTCATTGATAGAAGAGTAGTAAGGACCCCAACAAAGCTCCTTAATCACCCCAACATACCCATAAAAATATCAATCAGCTTGGCAGCCATCCGTCTGTGTTTCGGCACAAACAGCGAGAACTGGTTGTGGTACGGCAGCTGCTGCGGCAGGCTGAGGTCCGGCAGCGCGATGTTGCGGACAGGGACCATGCGGCCCGCGTCCGTGCCGAACCGGTCGGCCAGCTGGTTGCCCACCTTCTTGTACTTTTCTGGCTGGAAAGGTGATTTGAAGCTCAGAATAATAATATGTTGCAAAATATCTTGTTCTTTTTTTCGAATTTTTAGTAGAGGATAACTGTTTTATGTGAATTTTTTTTGCTAGTTTTTTTATAAAAAAAAAAAAAAAAAACACGCACTCACGCCTTGTACTACAGTACTCCCTTGCGGGGTAGGCAGAGGTGCATTGCTGCACCCACTTTTCGCCAGAGTGTTATGTTAGTCCCAATGTAATAGGGGGCGGGCCTATTGCCATTTTACGGGCACATCCAAGACCCGAGAACAAATATCTGTGTTTAAACAAATATCTGCCCCAGCCGGGAATCGAACCCGGGACCATCGGCTCAGTAGTCAGGTCACTAACCACTACGCCATACGGTCGTAGTTTTTTTATGTTTTTTAACAACCTATCTAAATTCGATCGTCTTTAAAATTTCAGAGACACAACAGCAATTTAAATTAACCCAGGATTCGAACCTTTTTTGGGTTAGTGTGAACCAGACGTAAATTTCTTCCAAACTGTTTGGGAGACGAGACATTGACCTAAGGTTAGACTTGAATATTTGAATAATTTCAAATATTCATTCGCGTCATGTTACTCGTATGTTGGCCATTAAAATTTGTATTTTCATTTCAGTCCAATGTCAAACGAAAATAAGTTTATTTTACTACGACCCCACATCACGCAATGCAGTCATGCGGCCCAAGTGACCTAGCGTCCTAGATGTAACCCAGTGTTTGCATAGAACCTAAAACTAGCTTAGGTTAACTATGTATCTAGTATTTTACTGAAAAAATAAACTCCACGTAGTTATGCCCTGCGAGTTTTGTCGGACAAAGGGCTTTTACTATGGCGACTAGACAATAACTTTTTCTTAGCCTACCTATCTAGTTCATAAAAATCTGTTCAGCCTTTAAATTTTCCTGTTGATTTTCAGGGGTTCTCTTCTTCCGTAGCTAACCAACAGTAGTCACCTTTTAGAAACTGCCTCGCTTATTGTATAATAACATACGTTTAACGAACCTTATAGCTACATACTTTACCGAAAGAAAATGAGCCAAAATATCGATCAAGCCCTCAACTCGCGAAGGTCACAGACACCAGGCTATTAGGCAAAGGAGCTGATAACATCAGGAGGCGTGAAACTTTCAGTAGAATCGTGCGTCGGTATTTAACCAACAACATTTTCACGTAAACTTTAATAATTAGGTGTGTGCGTGGCGCTATAAACTTTTATTTTTAATTTCTGGTTATTTACGGAGGTGTAGGATTGTTATGAATAGCTTAACTACCTAGCTACTCTCTCAAAAGTCCATAATATGAAGTTCATGTAAGTATAAATTGAATACCTAGGTAAGTATACGTATACCTAGTAATACCTACTGGTGTACAATCATACAAGTTTTCTTGATCTTTCAGGAAACTATTAACTAAGCTTTTTATTTTATGTAGTAGGTATCTAGAGGAATTCAGCTTCGGAGGGCGCCCAGCTGCCTAAGTTTCCATGGGTATCCATCCAAGAACAGCAGGGCGATCACGAAAAATATAGAATCGAATGCGAGTGCGACTAGTGTCAACTTGACAGCACTTTCGAACACTTTTTACCTATCGAATTGACAGTTGTCGCACTCGCATTCGATTCTAGATACGTTAGCTCTGTTTTTCGTGATCGCCTTGCTGGCCTACCCCTACGGTTCAAAATTTTCTACTTTCCGATGAAAGCCTGAAGCGCGGGGCCGTCCCGCAAAGCAAAAAGCGAAAAAATTGGAGAGGGAAGAGAAAGACACCGACGAAGCCATAGACGACCGAATGGCGTAGTGGTTAGTGACCTGACTACTGAGCCGATGGTCCCGGGTTCGATTCCCGGCTGGGGCAGATATTTGTTTAAACACAGATATTTGTTCTCGGGTCTTGGATGTGCCCGAAAAATGGCAATAGGCCCGCCCCCTATTACATTGGGACTAACATAACACTCTGGCGAAAAGTGGGTGCAGTAATGCACCTCTGCCTACCCCGCAAGGGAGTACATTAGTACAAGGCGTGAGTGCGTGTTTTTTTTTTTTTTTTGGAAGAGAAATAGAAAAAGGAGAAGGAAGAAGAAAAGGGAGAAAGAAGGAGAGCAGGAGAGTACAACAAAGAGCTTAAAATAAATACGAAAGAACCAGTATTATTCTGCATAGTGTCTTTAAGGTTACCGTACTCAAATAATAATCGTAACGTCGTATTATATTATTCGCGGCGCCCTTGTCTAGCCAGTCAATCGCCCCGCCCGTGTTTCAAACTCAAGCTCTTTTGCGATGAGCCGAACACCGTTGCGATGCGCGCTGCCGCGCCATTGCCGAACCAAGCCGAGCGACGCCGAGCCGAGCCGAAGCGAACCGCCCCCACCGCTTCCCCCGCCGCACCTGACCTGTCGCGGCGTGTCACTGTATTGTCACTGTATTGTGACGAAAAGGTGGGACATTTTCAAGGTTTATTGTACCAATCTAACATTGAAACCCTTGTCAGATACTCGGTGGGAAAGTCATGTCGAGAGTGTCAAGACCGTAAGATTTCAACTGGGCAACGTTTGTAGTGCTTTGGAAAAAATAGCTGAGACTACTAGTGATCCTGCTGTTAGGTCTGAGGCTTTGTCTCTTGTAGAGCACTCCCTAAAATCTCTCGAATTTGTGTTAGGGCTTGTTCTTTGGTATGACTTATTGCAAGCTGTCAATCGCGTTAGCAAGACGTTACAAGCGGTCGATTCAACTCTAGATACGACATTGCAGCATCTGCAGGGCCTTAAGTCTTTCATTCAAGATTATCGAGAAAACGGTTTTAAAAAGGCGCTCACAACCGCGAGGGAACTTGTAGAATCTTTAGGCTGCGAGTCAGAGTTCAAAGTGCCTCGAATCAGGAGGCCTAAACCTCAACTTGGGCAAAAGCGTACCAGAGAACCTAATCGGTCGGAGGAAGTTAGTCATCAAGAGTTGCAGGATGAAGCAGAGGAGAAATTTAGGATAGGATATTTTCTACCTATTCTTGACGTTGCCTTAACTAGTATGTCATCGAGATTCGAAGAGATAGAATTCTACGCGAGTAAATTTGGGTTTCTTTTTAACCCGTCCAAGCTATCTGATCAGGAAGATGAGAAACTGGAAGAGTTTTGCAAAAATTTAGCAATCTATTTGAAAGATGGAGATTCAGAGGACATTGATGAAACAGATTTCGTTGCAGATATGAAATCATTTAAGTATGTAGTGCCATCTAGCGTCACCACTGCACTAGGTGCACTGAGGTACTTGGGCCCCATTCGAGAATCATATCCTAATCTAACAATAGCATTAAGAATAATGCTCACAATCCCGATGACTGTTGCGTCAGGGGAGCGGAGCTTCTCTAAGCTAAAAATTATCAAAAATTACCTGCGCTCGACGATGAGCCAGGCCCGGCTTAATGATCTGGCTATGATTTCTATTGAACGGGAGGTAGCTCATTCTTTGAGAATGGATGAGCTAATTTCAAATTTTGCGTATGCCAAAGCGCGCAGAGCTCCATTCTTGTGAACTATTTTGCAATAAATTGATTTCCTATACAGCCACGTCTTTCATTCTATCAACGAACAAATCCTTTCCCAACAAATGCAGGAAAACGCACTTTTTGTATACCTCAGACCCGCGCAGAGATTATATGTACAGGCCCCGCGCCCCCTTTTGCCCCCGGCCCCGCAAAGTCTCGCGACGGCCCTGTTCAGCCGTTATTATCAATCCTCAAGTTGTAGTCATCTTCTACGCAACAAATTTTAATGTAAAATTGGAAACATAGTTAGTTAGTAGAATAGATCAGGGTCCATAGGAATGGTGCATTGTACTAGGCATGCAGGACTTACGTAGAAGTTGTCCGGGATCTGGAAGACGGTCTTGTCGTCGCCCTTCTGCATGAAGCAGGGCTCCGTGGGGCGGTCGAAGAACAGCAGCAAGTTGTTTTTGTCCGCCATCTTGGATTAGCTGTCAAAATTTATGTGTAACGTCATTAATTCGTAAAATAAGTTGGTAGGTACAGAAGGGTTACTCTAGCAAGACAAATAACGGAAGAACGAAAGCGACGATTGATTGATTTGCAACGACAACATGGAATCATCTTTTTTCAAAAGCTAAAGTGTCCCCCAGGGTAAGTAGGTATAAGTACTTAAGTACATAGAACTGCCTCTGTGGTCTAGTGGTAGAAGCTTTGCTTCATGACCCAGAGGTCCCGGGTTCGATTCCCGGGTGGGACCATCAATTTGTGTTTCTAAATTGTGGTTCTAAGTTTGGTTAGGACATAGAAGGCTGATCACCTGTTGTCCGAAACAGTGAAACGATCCATGCTGTCGGATGGGCATGTAAAGCAGTCGGTCCTGCGCCTAGCTCTCTCCAGTCGTGTCGGTCAATCCGTCCCATTGGGCTATGAGAGTGATGGAACAGAGAGTGCTCCTGTGTACTGCGCACACACTTGGGCACTATAATCTACTCCTGCGTAGATGGCTGATCTCAATTGAGATTGGCCGCCGTGGTCGTAATTCGGCTAGGAGGACATAGATATATATCCTCCTAGCCGTATTCGGCCATGGCGACTGCGTTCAAACTCCGTGTTTTATAGTTGCTGAGGGTTCCGCTGGTGTGCCCTCAAGTGACTTATATAGCCAATCTTGGCTTGGAACGTTCGTGCACACTGGGCACACGTTAAGACACCGTTTACATAATTATAGTTTATGGCCGCTGGTGGTCGGGCCTTTAACTCGTCCCGTTTCGTATCGAGATCGAGTATCCTCTTGTCTTCAAAGTCGTTTGTCTTGACTTGGATTATTTGTCTCCACAGTGGACGATTTTGTGCCTGACTTTCCCATTGAGAGGTTTCGATATTGCACCTCTTCATGTGCCTCTTTTGGACATCTTTGTACCTAAGTATAAGTGGGTAGCGCTAAGGTATAATATCGTTGTGTTTCTAAGCAGTAACTCACCAATTCCCCTTATTTTTAACCTTGGAATGTCAAGATCGGTTACCAAAAACCAATAACCATTACTTAACTTCCAATAAGTACTTACTCAAATAAAAAAGTATTTCAATGCTAAATATAAAATGCCAATAGGCAATAACACTCACCGTTTGGGCTTAAAATACCACGAACACTGTAAACTATTGACCTAACTAAATTTAATTAGGTTTTAGGAGCCCTAAATTGGGACTTTTCCTTGTTTCTTTTTTTGTTGTTAGCCGTGAGGACACGGCTGAACTGTGTTTTCTGATTGGATTCCTCCATTATTTATACGCTACCAGTCTTACCCTGTCGGGTGCAAAACCCGTGTGCAAGACCAGTTGATAAAGCGATGCGATGTGAACTGCTGGTCGTGGCTACGCAATCTACGCATGCGGTTTTATGGCAGATAATGTGATTAGAATGTAAAAAAACTGTAGGTAGATATACTTAGTTACTTTGTAACGAAATCGCATGATTAGTTATCTCAATAGGTACCTACCTACAAGCATTGTCGATATACCTCAAACACCTTTGGCCACCATGGATATAGCTATCTATGTAGGAAGAGCGGTGGCGGTAGTTATAGGTAAGTACATATATGTCAAGATCAATCATATAAATATTTTGTAAGTACCTATACATCTAGCTAGAACCCATCAACCCGCTGTGAACCATGCAGCTTGGTGGGAAATTGCATAAGATTAGGAAGAGAGTAACTATAGAATCGAACGTTTCGGAAAGCATAGGCCACCCGCGCACTAGGCAGCCTGGCTGCGCAGCCAGAGTTGCGGCAGCCAGTAAAACATAATATGCTGTGCTACCACAAAAAAACTTTAAACACTGTTTAACAAGTATTTAAAACGAAATTTGACAGATTTTGTAGGCGTTTGACAGCGCTAAACACTTGTTAAATACTGTCTAAGTTTTTGTGGTAAGGCCCATGATGTTGTATAGGAGCCCGCGCACTAGGCAGCCACGAATACCCATATATTTTACTGGCTGCGCAGCCAAGCTGCCTAGTGCGCGGGTTTCGGCTTTTCCCCGATAATGGCCGCCGCGTTGGTATAGGTATACAGGGGCAGACCCAGAAGATGCTGGATGACCTAGACGCCTTGTATAGGACCTGGAAAGTGGAGGCCATTGACAGGAATAGGTGAAACCCCAGGGAGAACCCTTTGTCCAGTAGTAGTGAAACACAATAAAGTTAACTTTGCCACCCCTTTAGTAGTTAGGGAAGTAGGTATAGTTAATAGGTACTAGGTAGGTAAGTAGAACGCAACTACAAATTCACTATTATCTTGTTCGTCGCCGGATACGGTGTGGAGGACATGATGAATATGATGATGATGAAGTACCCATTAAGCCATAGGTGAGAAATCTTGTCCAAGGAACGAGATTGGAAAGAAGTAGATCTAGATTCTAGACCGATTGGTCATTAGGTATACTTACCGGCAGAATGTACTCATCACTATCGATTAGTCTAGTATGGTTCTTCTGGCACCAAGAGCAGCTCTTCGTTTAGCCTCAACTAGATGATGTTGGTGTTTTGTAGCCAGTGCAACCGCAAGTTCAAGCCTAGGGTTCGTAATTGAATTTCGACAGTCATATTGCGCGAATTGAGTTTAGTTAGAGATTCATCTTTGGATTGTTAAATTCAATATAGTTACCTAACAGGGAATTTATTGTAAACGACACCACTAAACCACACCACTGTTGTGGTGTCGTTCACAATATTTTTTTGGTATGGATCCATCGCGCCCATTGTATGTAAAAATCCTTGGGAGCGCGATGGATAGTTTTGTACAAGACCTGGCTAATATTATCAATTTGCAGCCATAGCTAACTTAATTAACGACGACCTACATAACCCCCTCAAGTCCTACCTAACGTTATGTTACTACTGCAAACTCAGCAAGATCTACCTGTAGTGTTAAATACATCGTTAATAGGCATCCTATTGAGGTCAAAACAAAACAAAGCGTACGGTTTGTAAGAAAGTTTAATAATTAGAAGTATTGAAAATATCTCCAGTGAATGTATTAACAAAGAAATTAAAAAAACAATAAATTTAGTTAGGTACTAACATATATGACTATTACTCTATGCTAGGTAATAAGTCTAGGAATTAACTAAAATTTCTTTTAATATAAATATACACTAGAAGTGAATGTTTACCACGAGTCAATATTGAATCTTAACATATATCAGCTAACACATATTACATACATCAAAGGTGCCGGGGAATCAGTGAGTGAACCACGACGCGCCAGGCGCCGCAAGCTAGAGGACTATCTGTACAGAGCAATCACACCTCATTCACTCACCCACTGATGTGGACCCAAGCTCCCCAGCCACTCGCTAACATCAACATAAACTAAGGCTACCTAACGGTAGGAATGTAGTATCCACATATGAGACGAGTCGCTGGAGAGAAGAAGTCCCATTTGCTTCTTGACAAATACTGCGTCCGCTAACAACAAAAAATTTAGAGCGAGAGAGTGCGATGGAGTCTAACCACTCTTGAAGAGAAGGATGGCGACTTGGCCGAGGTAGAAATAAATGAAGTGGCGGGTCTCGTGCGTCACGTAGGAGCCGAAGTTGCGGCCCACGATGCAGTGCCAGGTGGGGTTGTACTTCTTGTCAAACTCCTTCTTGATGAAGGCCGCTATGTCCTGAAAAGAAAATGTTTATTTTTATTATTTTGAAGCATAGGTACATAGGTTTAGAAAAGAGTTAATTATGTTTTTTTTATTATTATGAATCATACTGCAAAGGGGAATAATTTTGACCACAGAAAGGGAAACCACAAGAATCTTATCAGAATTTGTATGTACCTAATATTTTACATTAGAACAAGTAAAATATTCACTTGACTTCTATACAGCTGTACCTCACTTGTGAATATTGTGCTGAAGCTTGAATGTAAGTGGAAATGTTACCTTCTCAATGTTGAATTTCTCGAGGGCCTGCGTAGCGCAGTCCACAGCATCCTGCTGCATCTCCTCGCTCATGTCAGCATTCTTGATCACTGCCTTGCGGTCGCACATCTTGTCTAGTTTTCTGTGGACAAACCAAAACAACTCATAAGTTTTCAGTATTAGTAGATATGGAGGTAGACACAAACTACCGCCAGATTGATATCCTCTTGGTATGTAGGGTAGTTATAATTTTACCGCGTTTTGCAAGACAGAGCATTCAATACAACAGTTATCGAATCAAGTCATTGCTTGGTCCACTTCACATAAGGTTATCTATCTGCCATCTATCAATAACGTCAATCATTGTGCATCGAAGCTATGAATTTCCCGATAGGCACCCACGGTATCCCGCGTATAGCAGAATCATTGATTTGTTTACGTTTCTATCTGTCTATAAATAGATTTAAAGGTCAGCCTCTTTCCAGGATTCCCGACGCGCGCCCTTTAAATTTTAAATCTGAATATTGCGTGAAACACACCGTCACTGCTTCAGTACAGGCTACACAAAGAAAACGTAACCCATTTAAAATTAAGCACATCATTTTACACTAACTTGGCTTCAGAAGGCTTTCGCGTGCAAATTCTAACAGAGGCACTGGCGGCAAGACCCGTCATCAAACACCGATAGATAGAAAAACATGTAAGCAAGGGAAAATGGGTGGAACAAAAGACCAGAAAGATAACACTAATCCATCATTGCAGAGGTTATCGCTATAGAAACCTGCCAGTATAATCAATAGAAAGAAATTTGATGTTCAACTTGTAACTTGATGAAATGTCCGACGGTGGGCCAACACATTATTGCACCCCATTTTGCAGATAAAATAAAAACTATATAATCCACACTGTAGAAACATGTCCTAAATACACGATAACAAAGAAGTAGATTATAAATAACAATACTCACGTTTTTCTACGAGAAGAGAACAAATTATCACGAAAAGATTTTGATACCGGAGATTCTGCCTACTTTCTAGAGGATTCTTTCACAGGCTTCTTTCAGCTAAAGTCCGCAAATTTACCATAGACGGCGGCGTTCCGAATTTAAAAAGTATTCGATAAATAAAATTATGCACTTCGTTCTTTATAAGTAAAAACATCAAAATGAGGTTTAGAATACCTACAAATAATGTCATTTAATGCAAATATAATAAAAAACATTAAGTTGTCTAGACCTAGATTCAAGACTGGCAAACAAATAATCTGAAAGAAAGGCCTTGTTTAGCATAATAAATGTTTATTTTACCAATCTGGCAATAAAAGTCCACTGTTGTACATTAAGGTTTCCCGTGTTTACAACAATAATCATTAATTTATGTATGAGCTTTAACTAATACTTTGCCAAAAAATCGCTATCGACCCTTGGAAACCTAAGTTTTGCTTTTTAAAAATATTAATTATGAACGAACCCAAACCATAAACAAAAGTGTCAAAAGTTGTTGTGTTTCCGATTCCGTCGCGGCGCGGCTAGCGGTCGCCATCTTGAAATGTCAAACTGAAACGCCGCCGGGAGAAATTTGTACGAGTTTTTAATTAAAATTGAGAGAATATTACTTCATAGATAATTAATCAACATGTCTGGTGGAGGAAGTGGTAGTAACAGAAATGAGTGCAGAATATACGTTGGTAATCTACCCCCCGACATAAGAACAAAGGATATCCAAGACTTATTCTACAAATTCGGCAAAGTCACATTTGTCGATCTGAAAAACAGAAAAGGCCCACCATTTGCTTTCGTCGAGTTCGAGGATCCAAGGTACGCTCTCCTCTATTTAACTTTAGTTGGCAGCCGTCACTAACTCCTAACTAAGCATTATTGTTACTTAAACTGGAGAAGCATAGAAATACTAGGTACCTCCATCCATAGCTCTGTTGCCCAAATTATTAACACTGGTATTTTGTTTGGTATGGGTATCTGTCAACATTAACTTTATACCCAAGATGAATTTGTATTGTTGGAAAGTTGGGGGTACCAATTCTGGTTCTTATATCCCTTTATTCATAGGGGTACCCCCTATAGAACCCCCTTAAGAACTTTGTAGGGGACCATGATTACATTTTAAAGGGTTGAATCTATTAAATGTGTGTATTGGTGTGTCCCGCACACCCTTTCCTTCACACTGACCGTTTTCTGTGATAAGACACCCAACAAACTATCAATATTTTGTATTCACTTAAATTTATATTGTTAATTACTATTTGCACTTACTAAATTATCTGATACTAGCTGTCCCCGCGCGCTTCGCTTCGCCTTAAAAAGTTTTCCCGTGGGAATTCCGGGATAAAAAGTAGCCTATGTTCTTTCCCAGGGTCTAGACCGTATGTATACCAAATTTCATTCAAATCCGTTCAGTAGTTTTGGCGTGAAAGAGTAACAGACAGACAGACAGACACAGTTGCTTTCGCATTTATAATATTAGTTAGGATAGCTGTTCCCGCGCGCTTGGCTTCGCCTTAAAAAGTTTTCCCGTGGGAATTCCGGGATAAAAAGTAGCCTATGTTCTTTCCCAGGGTCTAGACCGTATGTATACCAAATTTCATTCAAATCCGTTCAGTAGTTTTTGCGTGAAAGAGTAACAGACAGACAGACACAGTTACTTTCACATTTATAATATTAGTTAGGATTCTATTTTAGATAACACTTACATTTTCTTAAATAAGTACAGTAACAGTCCTGATAAGAGACAATGTGCTTTATAAATTATCAACCAGATTTAAATCATTGTGACAGTAATTAAGAAAGGTTAACGGCCCTAAAACATGATTTGATTTTTCAATTGAAACATAAGAATTTTAGTAGTAATTATGTAATGAGGATGAAAGGAGCCTCCTTAGGGTACAAATCACCATTTCCCTATTTCCGGCACACCCTTGCAGTCAGTGACAAATGGCTGATCTATCCTTTCTCCATGGTGACAAACCCTAGTCTAGCTATTATATTTGTCACAAACACAAAAGAAGATTGAAAAACATCTTGGCTATTATCTTGTGACATCCAATGCACACTGCATGCTGTACCTATTACTAGGCCAGGGCACCTGACAGTATGCATTTGTCTAGACCTCTCGCTAGCTGATCCTTAACTGGTTGAATCCAGTAAAATAAGACACAATGGAAAATCAATGGTTTTCAGCTGATATCACAACTACAGGACAACACTGAGCCACAATACACTTCCCATTAATAAATTCTATAGAAATAAAAACCTGGAATAAAATAGAAATCTCCCTACTGTACAAACATATTGTAATAGTATTGTTTCCTGTAATATCAAAGCAACATGTATGAAGCATAAGCAAGCAATTCTTAACACTAAGCAAATAATAATGTATAGCACACAAAATTCAAGTACCTAATTGTTGACTTCTCAAGTCGATCAGACACTTTTTCCAGCAATAACTCAATGGATTCGGGGTCCATCATAGTTGTAACCGTCATCCCGTCAAAGCAAAATTAGCAGAAGCAACAATAAAAATATTCACTAAAGTTTTTATCAACCACACACAATGACACGTTAGAATCACTAGTGGCACACTGTTAATATTTACCGTGGTGGTGGTAAAATGCGTCCTGATGTTACTAGAGCCGGCGGTTGACTGAGGATTTGCCCCACTGTCCCACTGGCCTACTTCACCACTGGTGGGGATGGTATCTACACACTCTTGGCACCAACCTTTAGGAAGTCACTCTTGATCTCAAATGGCCCATGGTCACGGCCACAAAGACCCAGCACCAAGGTTCAGTTGGGACTTCTAATTATAGGCACTTAAACGTTTTCGATTGTTGTGCTTTTTGATCGGTTCTAATTTTAGCGTTTAGCCCCAATAGTGATTGATTTGATAGATAATAATTTCAAGAACATGGTAAAATTTGAAAAACTATTTATCATCGTCACAACATTACGGCATCAACACTACAATGCAGTTTACTGCTGGAGCAGGTTGAATCTGTGGTGCAGCCACTACCTTACCGTCTTTGGTCTATCTATATTCATTAGATTAAGTTCGCATTGCCTATTTTTAAAAACCTTATTTTACCCCTACCTCCCCATTTGTATGTAGGTACTTTAGCTATGAATATCTGGGTTTAGGTAGGTACTATGATGATCTCTTCTGACCGTGTTTGCTCAACTTAAAGTGCGCTCCAGGCTCTCGCAAAACTGCACGAGACTAGCAAATACGATAGTGAAGCTCTCTCGCCAGTAGTTTTAATAGTAAATAGTTTTGTCGAGACCCGAGACAAAGCCTCTAGTAGAGAGTACGGGGTGTCCTCTTTAGTGGCTAAACCATAGTTCTGCAACTTTTGAATCTGCAATCCATACATTTCACCCCTCAGAGACGCGGACGACGCGGTGCGCGCCCGTGACGGCTACGACTATGACGGCTACCGTCTCCGCGTGGAGTTCCCCCGCGGCGGGGGCGGCGGCGGGCGCGGGGGGCGCGGCGGCGGCGGCGAGCGGTTCGCGAGGGGCGCGGGAAGAGGACCACCGGCCAGGAGGTCGGAGTACCGGGTGATGGTGACTGGGCTGCCACCGTCGGGGTCGTGGCAGGATCTTAAGGTGAGTGAGGCTTGAATTTTCATCAGCCTGTGTGGATTTCATGGATCCAGCCTACCTCAAGGTTGTTGGTTCAGCGGGGTGCGAAGCACCCCACGCTCCATATTGCTTTTTTTTTTTTTCTTTTTTTTTCATATTTTGTTTGCCAACTTGCGATCGGTTTAATATAACCATAAGCAGTTCATTTCATTGTTTATTTGGCTTTGCAGGCATACCCTCCCATTGTCAGGTTGCCTTCTTAATGTATTATAGGTCTATGTTATCCCAGATATTTTTTCTTTTTAGTCTTCTGGTGGGTACATTACTGGTAAGGTCAGTGGCCAGTTTGTTTGGGTGATTTACAATCCTGTCTCGGTAGGTTCTTGTAAGTTTTGCAACCTCCTCTCACGGTAGGCATTTTCAAATATTCATGCACCTCATCCATTCTGGTGAACCAGGGTGCATTTACTATGGCTTTGAGTACTCCGTTTTGAAATCTTTGTAGGATTTCAATATTTGTTTGGCTTGCTGTTCCCCACAGTTGAATACCGTAGGTCCACACGGGTTTCAGGACTGTTTTGTAAATCAACAATTTATTTTCGAGTGATAGTCTAGATTTCCTACCCATAAGCCACTCCAGTGATCGGTATCTCTGATTTAGCTCGTCTCTTTTCTTCTGAATATGGCATTTCCAAGTTTGTTTCCTGTCTAAGTGGAAGCCCAGGTACTTTACAGTAGATTGATGGGGGAGCACTTCGTTTCCAAGTTTCACTGGAGGGCAGTCTTGTTTCCTCAAGGTAAATGTGACATGATTCGACTTAGTTGCGCTAGCCTTTATTCGCCAATCTTTCATCCATTCATTAACTTTATCTAAATGGCTCTGTAAAATTTCAGATGCCAAATTGTTATTTTCATCCGAAGCAAGAACAGCGGTATCGTCTGCAAAGGTAGCGGTCATCACATTGTCTGATTCAGGCACATCAGCAGTATAGAGTAGGTACAGCGACGGTCCCAGCACTGAGCCTTGAGGAACTCCTGCATTGATCTCGTAGAACTCTGAGACTGAGTCATTAATCTTGACATAAAATATGCGATGTTCTAAGTATGATGACTTGAGTAGTAGGTACAAGTTGTGGGGCAGTGACTTTTTCAACTTGTACAGCAGGCCATTATGCCAAACCTTGTCAAAGGCTTGTTGAACATCCAAAAATACTCCTGAGCAGTACTTCTTACATTCCAGAGCTTCCCTAATGTGTTCGCAGACCCTGTGTACTTGTTCAACAGTCGCATGGTTTTTTCTAAACCCAAACTGGTGGTCAGGGATAGTACTGGCGTCTTTAAGGCTTTGATTTAATCGAGCACTGATAATTTTTTCTAGTACTTTTGATAGCACTGGTAGCAAGCTGATTGGCCGGTACGAGGAAGTCAGGTGCGGAGGCTTCCCAGGTTTAGGTACCATTTTTATCTGGGAAACTTTCCATACACGAGGAAAGTATGACATTCTCAATATAGCATTGAACAGTGTGGTTATGAATACTATTGCCTTTTTAGGAAGTTGTTTTAGTATCTCTGCTGTTATAAGATCAAATCCTGGTGCCTTTTTTAGTTCCAGTAGTTTTATTGTATTCCGGACCTCTGTCGGTGTGCAGTGTTGTAAGGGCAGACTGAGTTGTAGGTCAGATTCAAGAAACTTTCTAACTTCTTCATCTAATGTCTCTGTTCCCATGCTGCTGTTCGGTTGGAACACATCACTTAGGAATAAGCCATAGGCTTCAGCTCTTTCGGGGTCCGTTTTTGCCCACGTGCCACGATCCGTTTTTAGGGGATGTTGAGCCAGTTGTGGTTTGTTTCTTGATTTGACAGTTTGCCACAGGGAGTTTTCAACTTTTGCTGGAGTTTTGGCTGTCAAGTTTTCTAAGCGCTGTTGCAATGTTTCATTTTCTATTTCCACAAGAAACCTTTTGAGGCTTGCAGCTGACTTGTTGTATTCCCGTTTATCTGCTGGATGCCGGCTATTCTGCCAAATGCGTCGAAGTCTACGTTTTTCTAAAACTTTCTGCTTTACAATAAACGGAAGATTGGAGTGTGCTTTATTATTAGATGATTCCTTCTGGGATGGAGTACTTGCCCATGCTGCTCTTTGAATGGATGTTATGATATGTTCGGTGGCAGTATCTATATCATCTTCACTTTTCAGACAAAGTTTGAGATTTAAGTTATCATTAAGATGTCTCCTGAAGTTTTCCCAATCTGTGTGATTGTTGCACAGGTACGGATTGACGGGACGTTCAATAATGGTATAGCTCAGAGTCGCTATGACTGGTGTATGATCCGAGGATTAGTCATGGCAGCTTTCTACTGACAGAAAGTGAGTCTGCACGCCTTTGTAGATGAAGAAGTCCAACAGATCTGGGAGTTTTTGTGGGTCAGTGGGCCAGTATGTTGGTTCACAAGTTGTCAGGGCGTTAAGCTTGTGGTAGTCCATGCTCCTTTTTAAGTTACGTCCTCGTGTTGTGGTGAGGCGTGATCCCCATTGTATATTGCTTCCTAAGAATCTTTCTATCATGAATAATGTACCTTTTTTGGTAATTCAGATAAATATACATCTAAATAGACTATCGAGGACATCTAGGTTTACCATTAGGCCGATGCAGTGATGTCCACAGCAGCATCCATCCACATTAATAGCCCTCTTCAAAATGGCTAACCACGCATGACGCTAGATCAGTCTTCCAAGAACATATTTATAATTTCATAGAACAAGTAGCCTTCTTCAAAATGGCTAACCACCATGATATAAACACGCATGACACTAGATCAGTCTTCCAAGGACACGTATAATTTCATAGACCTTAGGCTAATGTAAGCTATTAATAAAGTTAGCCCTAAACGATTTATGTCTAAGTGCACAGGTTATTAAGAAGCTATTACACCGTCCATGTATCATTTCCTACTTGTCTACTCGCTGCCAAAACGATCCCTAATAGGCAATTAAATAATTATTGATGATTTCTACCCGCGTTATTTAATTCTGATGGCGATGTATAGGTAGGGAAGGCATTGTACAGTACCGTTTTATAATCGATAAATGTTATCTAGGTCACTTGGCGTTTACATTGCGCCTCGAATACCAATGAATACCCTTTGATCATCTATTATGTACTGTATAATAATTGTAGGTGTATAGGTACAGACTGTGATTTCAGATCGAAGTTTTTATTTATAGATAAACGTTCTTTTCAATCCATAAACCATGTCCTTACTTCTAATACCAATTCTAAAAACACGGCACACTTTTCTAAACCATAGAACAAATGTCTATTCAGACATGGCCATATTTACTATCGTTGTTAGTAGCGGAAGTATTCGCATCCCACACACAATGTTGTCATAATATCTACACCTACTCTAATATTATAAATAGAAAAAGTGGAGGCTCCGAAACTAACTGATCATTTTAAGAAAAAAAAACATAATATAGGTAATGCTACATAATCCCTGCGTGCTAGAAGCTACTATTTTATCTCGGTATTCACTCTACAAAAGGCATTAGAGGCCTCCACAAAATCTAGAACCTTTTCTCTATACCCTCCTTACATGTCCCACAAAGCAAAGGCTCATGCACAAATCCACACACTCTCTCCTCAGTGCCAAATAAATAGAATATATGTAGGTAATACTATCCTTCTTTGATTAAACTAAACACTCAAATATAAATTTTCTACCTTGGAAATTACGCAATAGGTGGCGTTATCAGTAGTAACAATAACCATCCATTACTCCACAGGATCACATGCGTGAGGCCGGTGACGTGTGCTTCGCCGACACGTTCAAGGACGGCTCCGGGGTGGTGGAGTTCCTGCGGCACGAGGACATGAAGTACGCCGTCAAGAAGCTGGACGACTCGAGGTTCCGTAGCCACGAGGTACGTTGGGCAGGGGCGTCTTATAAAATCCTCATAGTGTCTATTCGTACTGGAGGAGTCAAATAGCATTATGAAATGTATAATGACGATAGATACCAATAGAGAAACCAACAAAAAGACGACTTTCTAATCAAACTTAGAAAGTCGACTGTTATGCAGAGGGTTACTCATATTTATCCTGGGTTCCTGTGTGATCCCTAATTCTTAATACATAATACTGGCGAAAAATGGTCGTACCTGCATACGTGGCAGTAATAATCAAATTTAGGGGGGCAAATGACCTGGCTAAGGAAATTATATGTGGTGCCACCTACGCTAAAGCTCTCTAAAAGCTCTTTGGGAGTGATTGGTCGCCTATGCAATAGCTAATGGAAATATTGTTATGGTTGTCTACAGGGAGAAGTAACATACATCCGTGTGAAAGAGGACTACGGCGGCGGCAGCGGCGACCGCTACGGCGGGGGTGGCGGCGACCGCGACCGTGACAGGTCGGTATCTACTTTCTATAACCTGGCTTTCTATAAGATAAACATCACTATATCGCGAATCGCCATAAATATGGCGCTGTAATTGGTGATAACGATCCCGTGCAGCGGCCGCTGGTGGCAACAGCAGCCAATGACATACACAATCACACACACAATATTCGACGGCGTGAAATCTTGTGAATTCCCGCGGGATGTATGGCATCTGCTGCTTTCTGCAGACACCCGGATCCTGTAGTAGTAGTAGAGCAGATTTCCATACAATACCATGCCTCCGCCGGGTTCTTTTAACTGCGCAGTAGCTCAACTTAGCAGGAGGTAGTCAGTTCAGTACAGTAAAAAAATATATGTATATACCTACCTACTGTCCGTATACAGCTGACCCCAGCTGAACTGGGAAGAGGGCAGGAGAAAGAAGAAGGTGTCCGTAAAGTTCTTTGTACTAATAAAACCTATTCCCCCCAGGTCTCGTTCCTACTCCCCGCGGCGGCGCGGCTCGCCCACCTACTCGCCCGTGCGGCGCTCCTACAGCCGCTCGCGCTCGCGGGAGCACCACGCCTATTGACCACGTGAGTACTACACTGCACATTGTACTGTACATGGCAAAATATAGCGAGAGCCTTGTGACAGCTGAGCTGTGTCCAATCCATAAATTTTATTATTAATTTGTTCGTTTTCAATGGAAAATAAATTTTATTTACCAGGATCTGACAATCAAACGTCATAAGACTCGTGCTATATTTTACAATACATAGCACAAAATAGTGGACACAAAATAGTGTAGATTCAGAAATTAATCTGCATACACATAGACACTGCGCACGGATACGATATCTCCGACCAAGATAGCAGTGATAGCTCGAGTGCTACGAAAAGGCATTCCACCGAGAGTAGGCATGAAAAGTAAAGAATATATGATTGTCTTCTGTGTCTATCTAATTTGTCGACTAGAGCTTGACTGCGTCGAGCGGACATCCTAAGCGTTGTAGAGGAGCTATTTTGACGGTTACAATATGGAAAAACAAAAGAAAACAGCTCTGTGACTGGCATCGGCTAAGTTTGTCCATTCAACGCAGCGTCAGGAAAAGAATACATTTATCGACCACGGAATATGAGGAGTCCTAAAGTGTATTTCAGTCACGCTAAACTTCCGTACTAGCGAATAAAATAATCAGTCTACAGTTTTTCAAAATAAAATTTTGTGCTCATCCTCCACCCCCAATAGGGCAGGTTCAGAGCGAGCTATTGATGTTTGATGCCAACGAAGACGTTAATTTTGTCGAACGCATGTAATATCGCCTGAGTCACGCAGAATTACAGATCACTTATTGAAGAAATAAGGGTTAGCGACACATTTGATCGTAGAAAACGGAAGTTTAGACGAGTCTTGTGACAGAATGAAAGAAGCACTTGGCCGGCGCGGAGGCACTTGGCAAGCATATTGAGTCAATATTATTGACTTGTCACTTTACATCCTAGAATAATTGGAATATTTTTGTCGTGTGGTAATAAACGGCTTAAGAGAATTCCGTGGCGATAAATGTGGTCCATCTGCAAGGATTACTCACAAAGACTGTTAAGATTTTAACGTAGTGTATGCCTAACCCAACTATCTTGTGATAATGGTAGCTTAAATCAATTATTAGCGGTCGTTCACTTTAAAACTGTGAAATCATGTTTTTAACTGGCAGTCGTTGTCGGTTGCTTTCTAAGCTATTCCACTTCTATACTGTGTATTCAGTACGCGCAATGGATAACCCTGTCAAGTCTTTTATTTACTCTAATGTAAAATTATATTTTCAAAGATACATCGTGTTATTGCCAGCTATCTCGCATACCTGCATTCAGCATCAAAATAATGAGTTATTAAACATATTAAATACACCGAGAATTCAAGATCCATTGTGCGTATTGCACAGGAGTTACATACCTATCGAATTTCATTTTTATAAAATGCCCAATTTTAATACTTTTTTGTCACTGGTTTATGTAGTTTCATTTTGTGGAATATACCATATTCCTCACATGACATGCTATAAGGATTTTTTAAAGTAACTCTGACCAAAAATCTTTGTCGCTCAAATGTTTTTGGTCGGTGTAAAACTACATTACTATTCTATGCATCTCCCAAAAATAAAATGTGTAGCAATGATTTACCACTGTATTTTATCATTACACTGTGTTTTTGTTTGGCTAATCATTGCTACAACTATAATAATAAGTGCAAAATTTATCTGCTTGTGTCCCATTAAATGTGTAACCCCACTTTAAAAAATAACGTCCAGTTTTAAATAACTTCTATATTTTATTGAAACATAACAATTGCTATAAATTCATCCTTATTATTTTGTAACTTCTAAAAACTTTGTCAATCATAATAATAATCGAAATTTTTGTATTTAGATGTGCTCCGAAATGACGGGATCTAAAGGATTAAATAAAAAAGGATCATGAAACCTTCAGGGTTCGATCCCCGCACAGCCCACTGGACTGGACGGATTGTCACGGACTTAACGTAACGGATTTAACATTTTCATTTTGGGTTCGATTCCCAGAGCACAAAGGATAAAAGGATGGATTTATTCAAGGACTGGACTGGTAAGATACGGATGGACCCCCAACGCGGCCGGGTTCGATTCCCGGTCGCTCCCTTGACGTAGCGAAGGATCGGAAGGACTCTGAAGTGGATTCTCTGGATGGATAGTGTGGAGACAGGGCGGATGCCGACGGATAAGCTAACTGAGGATGGTTTGATCGACAGCTGACGGCGGCGCGGCGGCGGCGGCGGCGGCGGAGTAGCGAGCGCCCCCGGGGTCAAGGAAGGTTCTAGATCTACCCTCCGATAATGCCCTAACTTTTTAACGTTGCCTTGTTTCTCCTATTTTTACGACGCCTTTTTCCAGGCGTCGCTTACGTAAGGTTGTTCTTTTCTAATGCATTTTCAGAGCAATACCTATAGTGATCGTGTTCGTGAGTTTTGAACGATATCTTAGAACGTTTCTGACCCCGTATTGTAAGTGATAAGTAGTGTAGCGAGCGCCCGGCAGGGGGCGCCGCGGTCGACCTGGTTCACGCTCGTGATGCGTCGATATAATTAAATGTATTTTCTTTTGTTTCATCCACTGACACTGTTGGGCGGTCGGATGTCTTGGCGCCGTGAGAGTCAGGCTCGGTAGGATCGTCGCTGGATAAGGATACGGATAAAGGATAGACCGGACAGCCGCCTGTCCGTAGCGGACGGAACCCGGGACGGACCGCCTCTAGACGATCACGGACCCAAGGGTATGCTTTTTGAAATTATTGCCAAAATAATATTGTTGAGTGCACGCTCTCGAGCCGAGACATTAATGTTTGTTTGAGACCCTCTTTTACTGACACCGACGTGGCTTCTCGATGTCTCCTCGTCGTAGGGCTTCGCTCGGCCCACAGCTCAGTACACTTTGCCTTACTTCAGCGAACGCACGCCTTTGGCGTTAAATAGTTGGCGACGATGTTAGTCAATCATGTTGCGTATAAAAAGCAATAAATAAAGTGTAGTTTGCTAGCGGGCCGCACCTCGGCGTAGGTGCTAGCGCATTGTAATCAAGTCTTGATAGCAATGCGTGGTGCCTACGCGTTGAGGTACTAGATCTAGACCTAACATGTACTGTGGAGCATGCTTTAAGCTTTCTCTAGACCGCGCATACTCACTAGTTCGAAGACTGAATCCGACAAGTTTATATTTCCATATTTTTATATCCTTTGACGTATCGCGGACTGTAACTACGAAAGGACAATGTAAAGTTTTAAATGTATTATCACTGTTTGTGAATATTCTTGTACTGTTGTGTAATGAACTCAATATTAAATCACAAAGTTGTAGCCTAGAACAGATGGAGCTGTTGACATTGATATCATAGTTGTAATGTGTGACGATTTAATGTAATTTAGTGAAACTGGATGTGCATTCCAAAGACCAACAGTTTGATGGACTACAATAAATTCTTTTAAATTAGAATTTCTGTTTTATTTACACCAAAACCCTACAAAAATATGCTTGTAACTGAAAAATAGTAATACTTTGTAAAACAATTTATTTAATCTTATTATAAACATCCATTACATAACAATAGATAAATAGGTAACTAAATTATAAATTAGTTCATGATGATATAAGTAGGTCTTCATCAGGAGTCTTCTAACTGGGGTTATATCTTGAATCCGGAGTGGATGGCGACAACCCCAAATGTGAGGTTCTCATAAGTCACTTGGCGGAACCCTGCTTCTTCAATCATTGATTTGAACTTTTCCTGGAAATTATAAATTAATAGGTACTTTATGTAAGCTAAATGATGCAGCATTGCCGTAGTCCTAGATCTAATCTAGATCTTCAAGAATTCAATCAGGTATGCCATTGCTCAGTGTAGAAATGCCATTTCCTTTTTGCAACATTCGTTTTATGAAAGTGGCGCTGCTTTGTTGTAAGCACTTTATCGCTTACAGAAACCACAATTTAGGGCGTCTTGCACAACAAAGTTAATCAAAATTAAATAGTTTGCCTCTTGCTCTGACATTATACTGTCAGAGCAAGAGGTCATAGATATATAGATATAAATATGTTTAACTTTGTTATGCAAGTCACCCTTAAATTCTGCAAATCTACCCTTTGTTTTTTTTTCACAGACAAGCTAGGTACTTATAAATCGTGCGAATAAAGAAACAATTTTAAAGACAGATTAACTCACGCTATCCCTCTTAATAGGTATCAATTTCTTTTCTTTTTCGCACGTATAACAATAACTTCCGATTAAACCACTCACCTGGTTGGGGAACTGTCGTATGCTCTCGACGAGGTACTGGTACGGCTTCCACTGCCCCGCGAGCAGCTGCCCCAGCACTGGGATCACTTGGAACGAGTACTGGTCGTATAACCTGAGGGGAATAGGAGGAAAAAAATATGTAATAGAACACTCGCGGGGAAAATCGACTGTAGATGAACCGTTTAGAATCTGTCAATTTAGTATCTGAGATTAAAAAACAGACTATACATGCATCAACCGGTGACGGTAGGATTTTCAGGCCATATCCAAAGACAGTGTCGCCACCTAGCCATTTAGCGGAAACTTCAGCCTCCTATATCAATTCACCCACGGGTAAAGAAACAATATGAAAATGGTAGACTTTCTCATGCAATTTTCCCCTATTCGTAGGACTCCCAATACTCCTTCCTACTCCCTCTTCTGTAACGGCCGCTATTTTCATATTATTTCTTTACCTGCTTTCTACTCTTGCCGTCCTCTCGGTTCCACCAAGCTACTATTATGTAAGAAGACTACTGACCACTGCATTTGCTGGTTGGGCAGCTGGCTGAACTCCAGACACATGAAGCGGCCTCCCGGGGCTAGCACGCGGTACGCTTCCTCTAATACCTGTAGGTATAATCAGTAAGTTAACTAATTGATAGTTGGATCCCAGTCATATTTCATCAGTGCTGGACTTAGGTATGATAGGATATAATTTTGGGTTGACAGAATGATCAACTCGCTTTAAACGAGTTTATCGCCTGAGCCTGAGGGCGCTTCAAAGTAAGCACTGGCGACATACGAATGCTAAAGATGATTTTAGGTCTCACCTTATCAACATGCGTGCAGTTCCGTATCCCGAAGGCGATGGTATATGCGGAGTAGGAGTCGTCGGGCAGGGCGAGGCTCTCCGCGTCGCCGCACATCCACTGGATGTCAGCGCCTGACTCCGCCGTGTAGCCTAGCCTGGATGTGAATGTGGCATTAACCTGTCATGAGCAATAGGATGGTAGGAGGGAGTATCGAGATACGCTTGTTTGTTACGCGGAAAATGTTATCACAATACACTGAAAGGTTGTCTGTAAGAGATCGCTCTCAGAGATAAGCCCGCCTATTGTACATTAGTCTTGTCTATAAATATGTTTTGTGTACGTCTTATTTATGTGGTGTACAACAAAGCAATATTCTATTCTATGAAAGCAGCTAAGTAGTTGTAGGTATATACCTAGACCTAGTTGTACCTAGTAAGAGGAGAATAAAAAAAAGATGTCCATATTTAATTATTGAATCAATAAAAGAACAATCTATAAACTATATCTGGCAAGAAAACTACCAATCAATTAGAAATCAAACCAACAATGAAATGGCCATAAACTGATACCACTGACACTGACCTATTAAATAATTTGAACACAAACAAACATGCAACAAGGTTGAGGATAGATTGTTGGCACAGATAGGACATAATGGTGTGTTAGTGCCGTATTCATGGCATCTCAGCGTTACTAAAACGATGTTGAATAAGGTAGGGAGCCTTTTCGAGTGACGTATCACCGGTTAATGATATAAGCTCTGGGCAGTCAGCGAATGACCCTAATCTGACTAGCCAAGCCATTGTTTAGCCAAGGTGACAAATCCTAGTCTAGCTTTTATGTTTCAAACATCAGAAGAATAAGCATTTGGTACATTGCTGCTAACCAACTCATGTTTCTACCATAAACTGACTTCTAATTATCAATGCACTAAGAACTCACTATAGCTTTGGTAACGCTGAGTTTTCATGAATACAACACCCTGTATATTGTATAATGTTGGCATGTGTCAGGTGTCTCACCTCTGGGCCCTGGCCTTGCCCACATCCAGCATGGCTTGGTTGATGTCACAGACGGTCACTTGGCTGCGCTTGTTCGCGGGTGCTGGACCGAGATTCTTCAGGTAGTTGAGGTATCTGAATGTTATGTCTCCTGGAATATTGAGTTAGTTTTAATTATTGAGGTATGTGGAATAGATACATAATGTATGTATTAGTCTTATTATATTTATAAAATATCCTTTTGAACATATTATTTAAAAACTTCAAATTAGATATTTGTATGTACGCTATCAGCATCTTTACTTCTGTGTTATTTTAAGGTCATCAATGTTTTCTAATGTCCATGGGGGTGTAAGTACCAGTACCTGGCTCTATAGAATGGAACATTTGTGCATATAACCCATTTATAGTAAGTATTTTTTTTACCTTTATGGTTCTTTAACAAATTGAAGGAGTGAGAGGACCTACCTCTATTACCAGTTAACTAGTCAACATTTAAGTTACTAAAATAAATAACAGAGAAAAGTGGCAAACAGTATACCTGTGCCCCCAGCAACATCAAGCAGCTTGGTCCCGTGCAGCGGTGCCAGTCTCTGCATGAAGATGTCCTTCCACACTCGGTGGATACCCAGTGACATGGCATCATTCATCAGGTCATACTTCCCAGCCACTGTCTCAAACACTTCATGTACTGCAACATAGGAGATTTAAGGGTATAGATACATGTTCAAAGATTTAAGCTAGTGCAGTCAGCAAATGTGGTAAAAAGTTATTCCGGCATTAAAAAGTTTCATATTAAAATACAGGGGTTCTAGATTTTTCACAAACTGTTAGCACTTGTGGATCTATTCTCCTTGGTTGACTGTACAAGGGTGATAGTAATTTAACATACAGTGCCACAAACTTATCTGTTCCGGTGACAGCTCGCGTAAATGTGTAATATTTCTTCATTCCATAACTTTTTATGTTTGCCAGTAGTGGTAATTCGCTCTTGCAGTTTTATGGAACTCATCTAATCTTTATCAATATCTAATTCATTAGTAAGTAATCAGATATAAATCAATTTAGTTCGCTCTCACCAGAACAGATAAGTTTGTGACACTGTAAATATCAACCAGCCAATCAATTCTACTGCTGGACATGGCCCCTACCAGGGAATGCCACAATACTCCATGACTCTGCCCTTGACCTTCTTCATTGAACCATTTACCGGCTATTCGGTAGTGGTCCTCCTCTATGGCGATATTACACAAGAATTTATTTATAGGTTATGTTATGATTTACATAAAATTCCAACCACTATTTATTGCCAAACATCCTACCGTCCACATTTAACCTGGTTATCTCAATAATAACTATGATATTATGTAGTAAAATAACCTTTCTTCCACTTCTCATGTTCATCGACTGTTTGGAAGCCGAAATGCGTTTGTTTGGCCTTGTTGTCGTCATGACTGGCGGTGTCGGCGTGGACAGCGCGCACTTGGCGAGCCCTGGTGCTCCTGCCTGAACTCAGCAGCCTGTATATTGGCCTTCGTAAAGCCATTTCGTAAAATTCAGTCGGAAAATTTGCGTAGAAGTAGAATTTGAACTTGAAGAAAATACACAAATGTCAAGATGACATATAAATGACAGTCAGCTGTTTATCATATTGTCATTGGCGCGTTTAGATTTTGGAAATAATACACCTTTTATTATAATACGCATGCAAACTCCTGCAAAGCTACGTTGAGAATAAAATAAATATACAGTTTAAATTTTACTATTTATTTTGGGTATATAATTTCTTTTTTGTTATTCGCGATTGATCTAAATCTAAACTAAACGCAACAATATGGAGCTTTCCTTGAAGCGGAAACGGAAGTGGCAGATTTATCTACAAGCTTTTCCATTCTTGCGGTCCGCGACCCATAGAGCTATCCTCAGGAGCTATCCCATTTTCGTATTTGCCAAAACGACCATGTCATTGTGTGGTCAGTATATTCGCCAAAATTATCTCACAATAATAAATACTTACGGCAAAAATGTATTGCCTATTTGCTTAGCATGATCGCCAAATACAGCAAATATTAAAATAAATAACAAATACGAATAGCCAAGTGGGATGCCAGCATTAGGAGGAGGTAAACACGATCAAATTTTGCTATTTCTGTGCCAAAGAGAAGACAGAGCTTGTACCTACCTACAAGGACTTATCTACCTACTTACACGATGTAAAAATCACTAACTACGAAGTAAAGTCCCGTGCATAGACAATAATTATGAGATAAGTAAGTACTTGATAATAATAATGGTAGTAGGTACTTACCTACAGCTGTTGTTAGTTAGTCTGGGGTGAGGCATTCCAAAATCAACCCATATTGGTAATAAATAAAGTTCAACGTTTGTCCGCCACAGACGATAGCTCTAGTCTAGTTGGACAACAGTTGGACCTACCTCGAATAGCCCCTTCTCCCACTACGCGACTCTCAAGCGACGCGACTGCGACGCAACCCATGATCGCGTATAAAAAGGGGTCTTCGACGCGATCTTCGTTGACTTGTCAAATATTTATATTATGCGACCAATGGTTGCGTAGTGGGAGAAGGGGCTTTAGTTAGGATTAGGACCTCTGGCTATGCAAAGATATTGATTAAGTAAGTACTTTTTAGCTCTAAACCACAGAGGTTATTTACTATGAGTTGGTACGTAGCGGTTAAGTACATTGGTTTATATTAATTTCATTATCCATTATCGATAATGCATCTAGTAGGCTATATAATTTTTTTAACGGTTTTTTACCCAATTTCAAAGTTTCCGTGGTGGAAAATTTTGGAATACGTAGGTACTTTATGATGTTATTGCCATCTTTTTCACTCCTCAATGATCAAATTATTTATATAGCACGAGTTAAGAGGATCGGTCGAGTTATTTTCTTATTACTTAGCTTAGTAGTTAGGTGAAAAGTGATCAAGTAAGTATAACTATTTTGAATTTCTTATAAGGTCAACCGGGGCCATTGCGCCACAATACTTTGACTTTCTTATTCATTTGATCATAACAAACAGACTATACGCCCTATTAAGCTATAACTTGTGATACCTATTAGGAAATTTTATCTAGTTTCATATTTTGATGCAATTTTGTAGAATTTTAAATATCTTCTACGTGTAAACGACGTTTATACAAAAAATGGCATTTTTAGGCGCAATAACCCCTAGTGGGGCTAATGCCTCTTTCACTAGTTTTGTGTGCTTGGAAGAGGTTTTTACAAGTTTAAGTAGATATAATTTATAGAATTACTATTAACGTAGCTAATTATTAGCTTGTAAACTAAATACTGCGCTTAGTTAAGGAGAATCAGTTGATCAAAAATTTTTGGGGCTATGGCGCCTACGTAGCCTAATTTCTTGTAGTGGCATTTACCCCATCCAAGATTCCAGGGGTGCTCAACATTTTATTTATGAAAACTTTATTGGACTTAAAAAAGTATAAATACTTACGTGACAAATTAAAATACAGTATAAAAGCATACAAGGGCATATTTTTTAGAATTTGCAATCAAACCACAACTTTAAATTAGTAAGTATACCATTTTTAGAGTCTGACGGAATTTTAATTATTACAAAACTATTTATAGTATTAATAAAAAGTGGGATCATTCTGTTAATATGACTATTTTTTATTTATTATACGATTATTTTCTATATACCGTGTTAACAACATTATTTATAATGTCGACACCAAATGACGCCAATTTTTTAAAATATTTAGTTTTTTATATATTAAAATTATTTACGTTTTAGTTGGATTACCAATCTAAGAATGTAAATTCTGATACGCCGTTAAATGTTCTTCAATATTGCAGAAGGCGTCATTAACCTAGTATTTTTCGTTTAGGAGTAATTTGGTGCTAATGTCACTGGAACTTTTTCATTGCTCGTGAGTGTATTAAATACATTTATCATAACATAAAATGTTGAGAACCTCTGAAAATGGGGCTATTGCGCCGCAATAGAGGCAATAACCCCATCAGCCCAGAGGCCTTTACCCCAAAATAAAAGCTAAACCAACAATTTTGTAATAACATATTGTGTCCGAATCTTACGTTATTTCAAGAAAATAATCAAAACAATATGTAAAGCAACAAAACAATAACAGTATTTACAGTTAGGAAACATAGATTCTTTTAAACAAACACACATTTGGAACGATTCAAAAAAACGTGTCAGGAAACCTGAGGAGGCCGAAAGAGGTGAAAAAATTAAAATGGCAGATTTGTTAAGAAAATTTACCTTGACATCTATTGGTCAGAGGTAAAAGTTTCAGTTACAAAGATAGATAGCAGATGACTCCAGTAGTTCTAAAGTATGTGGTTCGGAAGATAAATGGATTCGAGGCATTAGCCCCGTAGGCGACTTGGCCCCGGTTGACCTTAAGTTACTTATCATAAATAAAAATGACGTAGGTAGTAAGGTACCTAGTGCAAGTAAGTACCTAAGTACTTATATAGGTACTAAGTATAGTTATGTAAGTATAACAAGTGTTTAAAATAAAACAAAAAGGACGTCGTTTATATACTATACTTAAGCCTTTTGTCACCAGTATTATCCTAACTTCAGTTAGTTAAGTAAAAAATAACTAAAATAAAAATGTGAATCTCGCAAAAGATTTATTTTGAAGCTGATAAAATTATTTGGAACAGTATTCCGTTATATACCTAACTATGTGTAGGAGGTACCTACATATATGTATATAAATGTGACACGTATTTATGATTTTCATCAGTTATTAAAAGTTATAGCGAACGTTATCACATCTCGATAAAATAAATTCCTATACATATAGGAATACATATGAAAATGTGTAGTTTCACTAAGCTACTTTTAATCATTAATCTAGTGGTGTTCTTAAAAACTGTAAGTACCTAGGTACCTACCATATAGTTATTATACATTTCTAGTTATACCTAGTAACTTAGCCTATCAACATAATAATCATGAAAATGAATAAAAAGTATTTCTCCCCGGTTTTTTTTTTTAGACTGCTTACAGGCTGTGTGTTTTGTTTGTTAAATAGACGGACTATACTATACCTGGCTAGGTAGGTAAGTAGATACCTACTTGTAATGTTCCATCGATGCCGAAACATTAACTATTTCGCAAATAATGAATTTAAACTACGACTGGATGTTCCGAGGGATTTGTTGCGCTTTGGAAGGGTTTTCCCGTGGGATTTTTGGAAAAGTTGTCTATTAAATCATTCAGGGTGTCGGCTAACTTCGTGCCAAGCTTCGTTGTACCGATTTCGGATCACAGAATAATCAAGATAATTATTCTGAGTGTAGGTGAGCCTTAATATTGATATCGGCGAGTTGAGGGCAGAGGATAATATCCACGTAAGCGAGCAGCGCGTGGGCACTTTTCACTTTTTTGTGAGCAGCCGTGGTGAGCAGACGGTCAGATGGAGGGAGTGATCGGTGCCGTGGGAGCTTGAGGACCAGGCGCGTGGAGCCGAGGCGGAACACCGTGTGCGAAGCTAAGTCACCTTTCTACTCGTATTTACTTTTTGTCTCTCGTATATGATTGAGAAGTTATACCTACACTTTATTTCTTGAAGGACGCTAACCCACGGCTGCAATTCCCATCACACTGGTATAGGGATTAGATAGGTACACTAAAGGTCTTCTACCTCGCTCATTCAGTATTTAGCTAGCTAGAGAAAAACCTACACATTACACATTCCCTTATTTTAGCTTTGGTTCAACTTATTTTAGTTTAGAATAGGGACTTCTGGATAGATACAAATAGGCAGAAGCGGGCTGGTGATGATGATGATGATGATTATCAAATAACTAAAACCTGACAATACCTAGATCTCACTTCAAAAATAATAAATTCTTATCAAATAAAAAATATACACCTACCTTCAAATTTGTTCTATGGTTCTTTGTTCAAATTATTGATTTTTCATTAATCTCTAATCTTTAATCTCACGGAATTCTGACAGTTATCCATTTTTGACATGTCAGAGATCACAAACCTTTTTGGCTGGGTACTTTTTTCAATACGAGTCTTTACATCAGTTGTATCCGGACAATTATTTATATTACATTTTTAAATATTTAGAATGAATCTTTACGTTAGGCGCAAAAGAACCACGAGGACGCTTCTTTCTGGGAGAGAGAAAGTCTGACTCTTGTGCTCTGTCAGATGGGGCCGCTTCCTGGGAAGGGCCAGGTTGTGGCTCCATAACGTTTATAAAAATCAACAAACTATCACAACGCGAAAGGTCAACGATAAGAAACCGGCCAAGTGCCAGTTGGACTCGCGCACTGAGGGTTCCGTACAAGTCTACTTACCTGAGATATTTTTCCTCTTAATTTCATCATTATGTACATCTATATGAAATATTAGCTTGATATCTTTAACCGTTTCTGAGAAAAAGGGTGGTGACAGACAGACGGACAACAATAAGGGTTCCTTTTTTCCTTTTCAGGTACGGAACTCTAAAAAAGAATAGTAACAATCGGATCAATCGTTTCCGAGATATTCGTGGACAAACATACATACCAACAAACATATAAACATACGTATACCATATTTTTTTTCATATTTGTTTATTAGGCTTAATAGATTGTCATAATGTTAATATGGTGCAGTTCCAATAATCTTACATAGGTACCTATATACCGAACATATTATGTACTTACCGAATTGAGAATCTTTTATTTGAAATCGATTAAAAAGGTTTGTTATCCCTGAATTTAGTAGCAAGTGATGCCATGCTAAAGAATAAAATAAAGTAATTAAAATTAATTCGATACAATGGTCGTGAGTCGTGATTTTACTTAATATTATAAATGCGAAAGTTTGTGAGTATGTATGTATGTATGTGTGTGTATGTATGTATGTATGTGTGTACCTTTGTTACTTCTTCACGTCAAAACAACTGAACCGATTTTAATGAAATTTGGAATGGAGTTAGCTGACACCCTGGATTAACACATAATAGCGATAAAAAAGATAAGCGTGGGAATTCCGCCGGGAAAACTAATTAAGTTGAAGCGAAGCTCGTGGCAACAGCTAGTATTGAAATATTTGTTATTTTTATATTACCTATTTCACTTGAGCAAGTAATATATATTTAGATTTATGTTTTTCTATGAAAACATTAAAAAAAATAATGTCCTGAAATGGATCCAAATTTTACCTTTTTTCGGTGAAGAGCTTTTTTAGTGGTATCACTAATGAAATGTCAGAATTCCGCGGAATTAAAAATTAGGGTATAGGTAAATAAATACTTCTATAGAATCTATGCTATAGTAATTATTCAAAGAATAAAGTAGATACATACTTAAATAAACTTTTCAAAGATGATTTATTGTAGTATCTATATGGCAGAGAAGATTATTTGACTTTGAGTTTAAAAACAAGTAACAGCGCAGGGAAAGAATTGATTGACGGAGAAATTTACTCTAATAAGTGTCAAGATATCACAAATAAGGGTCCTAGATACTTAAACTAAATCATTTCTGGTCCTATATTGCTCAATAAATACAAATGGCTTGAAGGTAGATCAGATTCCTGTCCAATTTGCATATTTTCAGAAAGTTATGTAAATTCTTACCCATAGAAGTGTTTGTTTCCTTGTTAAATCAATAAATTCTAATGTAAATAAAGATAGCACGGATATAGTAGGAATAAAGTTAGCTAGGATATATTTATTACAACTATTTACAATATATTTGAATAAGTTTATATAATATTCACTATTTCATAACAATTATCCTATATTCCAATAAGATCAAAGAATATTCACTATTTCATATTATATATTTAATCTTTTAAAATAATACCTAAATCACTTCCCACTTGGCTACAAAATTAGAGTCATATTATTATATTTTCAAATACTTATCTATTATGAAATTCATGATTTAATAAAGTTACTATACTGTAAATTATTGAACTATTCTAGTTTCAGTTAATTTATGATTATAAATATGATTGTCCCTTTAGCTTTGACAACATGTATTCATGTTGATTTATTTACATGAAATAAATATAAAACATGTAAATATATAAGGTTAGGAGCAAGGGAAGTGATTAATAAGTTGGTCGGAGGAATGTCCAAGTCAATGGTTGTGTTCCACGAGGGCTCCGATTGAATATTTGCTATTATTTATCTATTTTAGAGTCTTATATATTGATTCAATCGGGTGTAGTGATCAAGGCCTACAAAGCGTATGGAGGGGCTTCCCTTATTAACCAACACCAAAAAACATTATTATCTATATTATTATCTTTATGTACTTTGATTACTTACCTGTAAATATGTATTTATCGTACAAATAAAAGTTATACATCAAAGTTGTAGTATATAGGTCAATAATTATAGGCAGGTAGGAAGTATGTAATCAGTTCTAGGTCATAGTTTTATTTAATTCACTATCTTTCGTTTATTGGGTTACAACACAACGTAGGGTTTCCCTGGATGTTTCATGGCCAATTCAAAGCAGTATTTGTTTCACTTTTATTTCACTCAAGTAAGTTTTGTTGTAGTTTCAAATATCTTCTTAGTAAATCCAATAGGTAGGAGTTAAGTAGGCAGGCGGTAGGGCGAAACGTTACATACTTCACTATTCTATTATTATAGGTGCTTACTCATAGTGTTACGGTTGTTGGTTTCATTCCCATTTGAAAAGATGACGCAGATATATTTACAAAGAGTCACTGATCACGATTTATCTAGGTAGGTAAGTAAAGCTAGGTGTACATTAAACTCATAATATATGGTCACAAAAATATTCTAAATTTCAAATAGATAATATTACATCAATGTAGCTATGAATGGTCTGCGCCGAGGATATGATATAAATTTATGTAAACCCAGCTTAAGATAAATTTTATTATGAACTCACATCAGTAGTTTTATCATAAACTAGGTACCTAGTGGATTTAGTTTAATTCTGTGATCTGCTTTATCCATATTTACTAACTAACAGGTGTTAGGTATCAAGTTTTTTGAAAATCATATATTTTTTGGCTTAAGTATAAGAACGAATTCTATGAACTACTTAGAATGTGACTAATCGCTAAATGATAGATAAGATTGTGGTACCTCCTAGAGGTAAATAAACTTTGGAAAGATATTGTGTCTACCTGTATCTAAGACTGAAAAGATAAAATGATTTAAATTATAATTTTATCAGCAAGCAGGTACATTTTAGTTGCACACAGGGCCAACGCAGTCGTGTTGCGAAGTGTTTGTGTTTAACAAGTTTTAGTGTTTTGGCTAGGTATTATTTTATAAGGTCAGTAGGTATTTGAGTAAGTACCTCGTTATTTGTTATTATCTGTAAGTAGGTATATTTACGAACTGACCAGAACAAGCTTGGCCTGCCTATATAGTAAAGTTAGATTAGTACCTATACGTGTATGAGTCTATGGTTAGACACAGGGCATACGACTTAGATCTCAGCCTTCCTCATCCATCATCCAGTAACAGCCTAACGGCCTGTTTCACAATGTCTGGATGGCTACCCTGTGGGATCGTCTGAGGCCACCTTATGTGTGTAATCACAATCACATCAGACGCATAAGGCAGCAAACCTCGTTATGAAAAACAATCTCTTTTCCAATGTTAAGTAGTTTTAGGGCCTGCTAACTATAAGTACTTAATGATTTCTTTTGGGGGCTCTATCTACCTCTAGGTGAAGAAGGTATTATCATTATCTTGTTTATTTACTTATCCTAAAACGTAGATAGATAAGCACATACTGCTGAACGAACATGCTATTTACAACTTCCTTCCTCTCTGAATGTAAGATTCAAACCACTGAATTTAATTCGCTTAGGTACAATATAGCGAATGGTTTCTTCTTCACAGAAAACTATAATGGCCCAGCGCACAGTTCTGAACGACAACTACAAAGGCTTGGTGGAGTCTGTCTCCATCCCGGCGGTGGTGGAAGAGCGAGATGGCAAGAAGTTTGCGCGCTCCGGCTCCGTCGTGCCTATACATTGCTGCACGCCGGATGAGGTGAGAGAGAGATGGATGTAGGTTTCCGAGATCGAGTGTAGAGGTCTTGAGCCAGCTTAAAGATATCTACCCAAGACACATCCCCACCTAGCCCATTTCACGGTCCAGCGGGGTCCCTCTCTAAGACGAAAATCGACGTTACGGAGCTCGGGGTGCTGCTGCGCGAGCCTCGACTCCTCGACTCTATCTCGTGGTATTAAACGTGCTGAATACAGGACAGCTCTCGTTCATTTTTTTTCCTCAGTAAAGAGTAAACCTCCAGAACTTTCTCCACTTATGATAGGTACCCAGTTACAAGTTAATATACTTAACTACTTATAGACAATATCTTTCACATTCCAGATCTCAGCCTACGCCCCAAAGACGCACCACTACTGCGACGTGTTCACAGAGGAGGTGCTGGCGCCGCTGGAGGAGCTCGCCTTCGTGAGGCTCGACCAGAACACTGCCGAGAAGGTAGGAGGGGGGAAGGGGGTGAGAGATAACTGACCCTTGCGGGCGGGTCCTAGCCTTGGACGATTGAGAGAGGTCAGCGTTTGTTTGCCTCAGACAGGGTCATCACTGACATATAGTCGTTTGCAATAGAATCCAACAATCATGTAAACAAACCAAATTGTCACGATTACTCCGTAATCACATACATTTGACGATCAATTATGAACATAGTCTGATTTCAACGAACGCACCATTGTTTTCACATTATCTTCAACACGATTTAACTTGTATTTATAAGTTAAATTTGTTAAAACATTTGCAACGTAAAAATTTCGAAGTATTTGACAAGCTGTCATCTTAGTTTTTTGCTCATCGAACTCTATAAGTCATTGAAAAGTTAGTGTTGTTCGTAATCTGAAGTTATCTTTTAATTTTAATTTAATAAATTATTTTAATTTAATATTATTTGAATACAATAAAAAATAATTTTCAAGAGCTTAATATAATTAACCAAAACGAAAAAAGGAAGAGGAAGAAATGAAAAAGCTCGACGGCATTTTAGACACGGCAAGCGATGACACAGTGGTTCCATTTATAATTACGGTCACCGGCGACACTTCTGATAGTGATGATGAAGAAGACGAAGATTTAAATTTGTTTTAATAAACACTTTTTTTTATATATAATCAGTTTTATTTTATAGTCTATGGCTTATATATTTAATCTAATTAGAACACTATGACATCACTATGGGCATAAACAATACGCTGTCAATGTCAGTCCGCCATACTTGTTTACATGATTGTTGGATTCTATTGCAAACGACTATAGAAGAATCTATTTTGTCACTAATAGGTACTCATGTCTATGCAGGGTAGGTACCTACCTAAGTATAACATGCACAACAATGCACATAGAGAAAATAATAGGTAATACTTAGCACATGCGGCTGATGCAGAATCTATTATGCTACTTATCTGTATCTATGATCACTATGGTCAGCATTATGTTCACAAAAAGACTCTGCCGAGCTTCCGAGAATCGCGGGTTTGTGGACCCCCCGTATCATTTGTAAACCTACTGGCTAGTAGGTACTTAGCTACTGATACCAATCTGAATGGCTTTCTGAATCATTTCACGACGTTGACAAGTTTGGCTAGGTCCATGTTTGATATCGATACGACACGTCACCATTATCATAAACCAAAAATACTTACTCAACTGCAGGACAGACAGAACATTAAAACATTGTTGACTGTGACTTACCATCTCCTATAACTCTCCACTGTAGGCCTCTCACTCCACTAGAAGTAATCAGACATGACTGCGATTGTATACCTAAATTAGGCTAGGATTAGTAATCAAAATCCTCAAATGTACCAGGTATTCATAAACCGCAAGAAGCGCATCCTGCTGACCTCGAGCGACGGGGCGCTGGCGCAGTGGCGGTGCGCCCCCACCTTCGAGTCCAGCAACCAGTACATCGCGGGGGCGCCAATAGTCAACAAGGAGGGGGCGCTCATTAGTGTTGTGACCGCGAGAGTGGGCAACCATTATGCTGTCTCTAGTTTTGAGGTGAGGAAATATAAGCAATCAATCAAATCATAACTACATAGTTAGTATTATGAATTTTGAATGACGAAGTAGATTGAACTCAGTTTCTTTATGCAATGTTTATAGCAGATAAATTGTTTATCAAAAAAAGAAAAATAAATTTAAAAATACTCCCCTTTCCAAACGAAGCCTAATTTCTGTATAAACTGCCATCTAAATAGTTAAATACCTACGCAGCTGTTGCATTGCACAATTTTTTTAATTCAAAATCATGACATAAATTAGAATAAGTATAAGCAACATGTTGACATAACTTAGTAACAATTTAAAATTAAACCCACAGGGCGACGGCGGATACTTCGAAACGCCGCAACCGTGGAAGATTCTAGACTCTTCCACCGGTCTGATCTATGGCGACCGGGTGTTCCCCACTCACGAGGCGCTCAAAGACTTCATAGCAACATTAGGCCCCGCGGCACTGGGCCCGGACCGCCCCCCCACTCCGGTCCTGGTCAGGGGCGCCAACCCACGCGTCGCGTTTATAACGAAAGAAGGGCGGGAAATAGCTCACAACTACTTGCAAGGGGTTATTTCGAAGGGGGTTGAGTATTTGTGAGGTTCGGTTTTGAATATTTTATAAATAATATTGGACCAAAATATAGGCAGCTAATGCTAAAGAAATAAGAAAATGAAAATGGCGACCTTTACATTTAAGTACACACATAGGGAATATGATTAATTTAAGATAAATATTGTATCTTATCTACCTACTCATGCATTTAGTTTTATAACTACATATTAATAATCAGTTTGTTTTGTATGATACATTATAGGTACCTATAGAATAAAGATTTATAAATAAATAACAACAATTTTACAAAAATAGTCTTTATTTTAACAATTGCTTACCTATATACGTATTTTAACAAGTCTGTGCCCATCACGCTATCAAAGGATGGCAGAATATTCATTCTTGTTCTTTGATCTAGCTAGCTTTATTTGATGTAAAGTTTGTATGATTCTTTCATTTAATTTATTTATTTTTAAGTTATAATTAATTTTACTTTTAAGTTAATTAATTTTATTTTAAATTAATTTTAATCATATTGAGTACCTACTTGAATTTGCACAGCTTTATTATTATATTCTATTGGAGGAGCGCTGATGCCTGATGTACAGGTCTCTGGCCTAGTTCAGGCACAGATGTAATTTGTAATTAGATAAGCTTTTTTGGAATAAAAATTATTTATTTATTTATTTATTTATTTGTTTAAAATAGATTAGTGTTACGTAAATAAGGTTGAGTTTCGCTTGTATAGGTGCAGGTTTTGAGGAAAAGACGTCTCTAAGCAACGATGATTTATTTGCAACTAACTGACCAACTTCATACACACTGAATTTGATGATACAAAATAAGTAGATGAGTAATATAGCCGCACGGAGCGTTTTCAAATTTAAACAAGAAAGCTAGGCACAAATAGATGAGTAGGTAAATAGTTTAAATCACAATAAGTATAAGATATAACAATCAACATGCCGCCCACCAAAACCTTACATAAAGGTTTTACCAAATCTGTCTTAATCCTATTTACTTTGGAAGCAATTAATTAAAATTTCTGCAAAGTAAGCACACAATAAATTTAACTGGTGATAAAACTAAATAACGATTGACCATGCTTTTATGTAATATTACTTAAAACTATCATGCATACCACTAATCATTTAAAAGTTCATCAAATTAACAGTCCACGTAATCTCACTCACAGTTCACTGGCAGTTCGCACAATTTCGTAACGGATCGCACTATCACCTTTCCACGACACTTGACACTATAGACTCGGCACGCGCCGTCCTGGCCGGGATGCTTCTGCACGACGCGGGCCAGGGCCCACTTGGCCGGGGGCAGGCTCTCCTCCTTCAGGAGCACGATGTCACCGACTTCGTATTCTGTGCTGCGTCTTTGCCATTTCGGACGATTTTGGAGCCGGGTCAAATATTCTGCTTGCCATCGATGCCAGAAATGTTGCACTAATCTTTGTGTCAATTGCCATCTGTAAAACTTATGGATGCAATAAAAGATTGAGTATTGAGTATTGAGTATCTTGTTAATCGGTTCAAGTTGGTATCACATAAATCAGGTTCTGGTACGTTTATGGGAGCTTCGCCGATCAAGAAGTGGCCAGGCGTTAACACTTCAATATTGTCTACATCCACGGTATCAATGGGACACAGGGGCCGGGAGTTCAGACAAGCTTCAATTTGACATAGTGTTGTCGACATATCTTCGAAGGTAAGATTGTGATTTAAGGTTCTTTTCAGGTGGTATTTGACAGACTTCACCCCTGCTTCCCACAAACCACCGAAATTAGGGCTATAGGGTGGTATAAAATGCCACTGGGTACCTTCTTCAATGAGCATATCTTTCACATGATCTGGCATTTCTAAATTGGCTTCCTTCCATAGTTTTGTCAATTCCTTGTTGGCTGCCACAAAATTCGTGCCATGGTCGCTCCACAAATGACTGCATTTTCCTCTTCTTGCCACGTATCGCCTGTATGCACCGAGGAATGCGTCTGCAGTTAGGTCTCCCACGAGTTCCAAGTGGATCGCCTTTGTGCTCATACAAATAAATATGCAAATATATGCCTTGAAACATTTCGTGCCTCTTCCTTTCGCCATTGACACATTGAGCGGTCCAGCAAAGTCTACGCCAGCGTGCAAAAACGGTCTCGTTGGGGTCACTCTGGCCCTTGGCAGATCGCCCATTATTTGCGTTCTTTGAGCAGCTCTTTCCTTGGCGCACGCTAAGCATTTGTGAATATGTAACTTTACTATGCTCTTTACTCTTATGATCCAATAACGGGCTCTCAGATAAGCCATCATCAGTTGAATGCCTCCATGCATGGTCTTAATATGAGCATCGGCCACGAGTAAAGGAACCAGTGTGTTCTTGTGTCCCAAGATAATCGGGTGTTTTGTGTTCTCTGGTATATCTGCATTCCTGAGTCTACCGCCCACCCTGAGGAGATTTTCAGTATCCAAGTATGGAGTGAGTGATCGTAATGCGCTCGTGGTGTGCACTGGTTTATTCTCCTTCAATGCATCTATTTCCCTTGTAAACTCTATTTTCTGTACTGTACTTATTATCTTTCGTAATGTTTCTTCCAACTCTTCAGTGGTAAAAGATTTTTCTGTATCGTTGTGTCTTTTGAAATTTAGAAATCTTCTGGCATATGTCACGACTCTTATCAGTTCTTGCAGAGTGTCATATTCTTCAAAGTTTGGTATAACGTCCATTTCTTGTGTTGCATGTATCTTTCTCTGTTCTTCTGTTTGAGTTTTCGGTCTAGTGAATTGTATCTCTTTCTTCCGTAGCCACACTGGACCCTTCCACCATAATGTGTTGGACACTAGTTCTGTTAGCATTAATCCTCTACTAGCTACATCAGCTGGATTGTTTTCTGATGTAACGTGATGCCATCTCTGGTTACCAGTGTTGTCTAGGATCTCAACAACGCGATTACTCACAAAGACATTCCAACGCGCAGGATCACCAAATAGCCATGATAATACAATTTCAGAATCAGTCCAGGCAAATATACGGCTACTGGGTATTCTGGTGGCCTCTTGAACTTGCTTTAACAATCTAGACAGCAGCACGGCACCACACAGTTCCAATCTTGGAAGTGACACTGGTTTGACTGGTGCCACTCGACTTTTTGCTGCTATGATACTGGTCTCATAGTTGCCTTCAGCGGTTTCGACTCTCATGTACGCTACAGCAGCATACGCCTTATTGGACGCATCACAGAAGCCGTGAACTGTTGTGTTTTCTGCTACGGCTTCACAGGTATGTTGCCATCTCTCAATTTCAACTTCCTTGACATACTCTAAACTTTCTCTAATCATTAACCATTCTCTTTTTCTTTCAGGTTCCACTTCTTCGTCCCAGGAGACTCCATCGCGCCACAGTTTCTGCATTACTATTTTTACAGGTATGATAGCAGGTGCAAGGAAACCCAACGGATCGAATAGTCTGTGAGCTTCAGCAAGGATTTTTCTTTTTGTTATTGTTTCAGGAGGAGGAAGCAGATGCAGCTGATAGGTAAGTACATCTTTGATTCGATTCCAGGTCAACCCGAGCGCCTTTATTGTTCCTTCTGTCTTGATATCTATATTTGTTTCAGAATTTATTTGTTGTGGTCTCAGTTGATTCAGTAATTCTTCACTATTTGACGACCATTTCTTAAGAATGAAACCTGCTCTTTGTAATATTTCTGTTATAGTGATTGCTGCGTGAAGAGCTTCTTCTACATTGTCTCTCCCAGATATAAGATCGTCAACAAAGAAGTCTTCCTTAATTGTTTTAGCTTCCGCGGGAAAATCTTTACCTTCATCTTCAGCTATTTGCATTAAGGTTCTGACAGCAAGGAACGGTGCTGATGATGTTCCGAATGTCACTCGTAACAACCTGTAGTCCTTGGCCTCATCTAATGAGTTTGATCTCCACAGTATCCTTTGATAATCAGCGTCTTCTTCAGTTACCTTAACTTCTCGGTACATCTTTTGTACATCGGCAACCAGACATATGGGTTTCATTCTCCATCTTATGATGAGGTTTCTCAGATCTTCTTGTAAAGGTGGTCCTACGAGTAAATCATCATTGAGTGACACATTGTTTGTGCCCTTGCAACTTGCATCGAACACAATTCTCGTCTTTGAGGTATCCTTTTCTGCCTTTACCACGGCGTGATGTGGCAAATATACAGCAGGTTTATCCATATCCCTTTGTGGTACTTCTTCCATATGGTTCAGTTCTATGTATTCTTCCATAACTTTTCTGTATTCTTGGTGTAGCTCTGAATTTCTCTCGAACCTTCTTTCCATCTGTTGTAGTCTTTTGAGAGCTATGTTTCTTGTTTCACCTTGTGTAGCTCTTGGCTCTTTGTACTTCATGGGTAATTTCACTATGTATCTTCCTTCTTTGTCTCTTGAGTGGGTTGTTCTATATATCTCTTCACATAATCTCTCGTCTGCTGTGAGTGTGCGCTGTTTATTTTCATCTAATTCCCACATAGATTTGAGCATGTCATCCATATCCACATCAAGGCAATGTAGTGAAATTAGTTGTTCATTTTCTTTCTGTACATCTACATTTCCAAACAAGATCCATCCCAGGCTTGTGTTTTGTGCAATTGGGGAGCCTGGTGGGCCTTTGATTACATCATTCTTTAATATCTTGGCATAGACTTCGACTCCCAGCAACATGTCGATTCTTCCTGGTTTATTGAAGCTGGGGTCAGCCAGTGTTATTCCTTCTAAGTGTTTCCACGTTTCACATGGTATTGGTTTGTTTGGTAGTTGTGACGTTACACTTGTAGCCATGACGTATGCTCTCACGTTGATGTTGAAATTATTTTCAGTTCTTGATCGTAGCTCTATTTGTACGGCATGGTTGATTTGCGTAGTAGTTGAACCAACACCCTTTACAGTTCCTTGAACTTGTGTTCTTTTTGGTTTGAGTAGTTGAGTTGCTCTTTCACTTATTAGCGTTGCTTGAGACCCTTGGTCTATCAGTGCTCGTAGTACAGTAGTCTGGCCTGCCTCATTTCTCACTGGCACAAGTGCTGTTGCCAGTAGTGCTGTAGATTTTTTGCTCACGAAATGAGAAGAGATTGCGACTTCATGCTCTTTGTCTTCTAAAATGTTATCTTCATCCTCCACATCAGTGTACAAGGCTGCCTCTGTTGCATTTATCTGTTCTTTATTACCAGTGACATCTTGTTTAACTCGTTCGTGTAGAAGTGAATGATGGCGTTTCCGGCATATTCGACATGAGGTTTGCAGCTTGCAGTAGAATACAGGGTGTCCCGGTAGCAGACAGTTGTAGCACAATCCTTTGTCTCTAACAAATTCACTTCTGTTCGTGGGTGTCAGCTTAGCAAACTCTCTGCAGTGTGAAAGCGTGTGATTCTCTTTATTACAGAATACGCATATTTTATCTTCTGTGCTTGCCACGTGGAATGTGCGTTCTTTAATCGGCTTTGGAATTGCCACGGTGAGCTCTAAAGTATGAATTCTGCCTTCGAGAAACGTCAAGAACTCCTTGAATGTTGGTAGTTCATCTAAGCTTGCTGATGATGATGATGAGCTGACATGCTCTTCCCACTCCTTATGAGTTTCAGTATCCAGCTTCTGTGTAGATATGAATAACAAAACTGGATCCCATGTGCTTGTTGTTATATTCAAATTCTTCAACCCGCTCAAACATTCTCTTGTTATATCTAAGAAGACCTTCAGTTGAGTTGGGGACTGTGCTTGTACTTTCCTCTGCATGAATAAACGTTTTAAGATTGTGTTGACTATAAGTCGCTTGTGACTGTAGCGCTTTTTTAATGTTTCCAAAGCAGGTGCGTAGTTACTCTCTGTGACTTGGTAGTACTTCAATGTAGCACTGGCTTCACCAGTCAGGCATGCCTTTAAATAATGTAACTTTTGAACACTACTTAACGCCGTATTGTTATGTATGAGCGAATAGAATGTGTCCTCGAACGATTGCCAGTCTTCGTAATTACCGGAGAACTTAGGTAAATCAATCCTCGGTAGCCTCACGTCCACTGATGCTCCTGCTCCTTGAATTCTAGAATGTTCGCTTGTCATTGAAATGTTCGATGTTTCCGTACTTGTCAATATGTTAATCAAGTCTTGCATGTCCGATTTTAGTGATAGGTAATTATCTTCACACTCGCTGTAGCTTTCATTCATAAAGTACGGTAAACATGCCCGTTCTTCCCTTTTGGTAGCTTTTAACAATGATGTGTGCGTGTTTTTAAATGTATCCCAGTACTCGTCTATACATTGTATTCGTACTTTTAAATAACCAAGTGTTAATCTGGCCTTAGGTGCTTTCTTGAAGTTTGTTTGTGCCTTCTGAATTAAAATCGCAGTGTCCTCTTGTTGATCAATGAGTTCCTCCATTGATGTCATGATAAATCACGAAAATTACACAGCCGATTTGTAGAAATAACACAAATGTTCAAAGTTTTCAAAGTAGGTCCGTCTGGACTCACGTACACAAATTGTTAAATGTTCACAATTAATATTGTCCGCATTAAATTAACACTTTTAATAACTTTGTCACAAAATGTTCACTTTTATTTATAGCACAAAAAACGTAGCCGGCCGGAGGTTCTTTTGTTCTCGGGCGTTATCTATTTCTTCGATTGCGTGTAAACAACTTTGTATCAGGCTCGATTATGGACCAATTTGTTACGTAAATAAGGTTGAGTTTCGCTTGTATAGGTGCAGGTTTTGAGGAAAAGACGTCTCTAAGCAACGATGATTTATTTGCAACTAACTGACCAACTTCATACACACTGAATTTGATGATACAAAATAAGTAGATGAGTAATATAGCCGCACGGAGCGTTTTCAAATTTAAACAAGAAAGCTAGGCACAAATAGATGAGTAGGTAAATAGTTTAAATCACAATAAGTATAAGATATAACAATCAACAATTAGAATATAACAAAATTCTACATAAAAATAGTCTTACATAACTAACAGTCTTAATTACCATTGATACATCAGAGCATGAGCCTTTAGAACATACTTTACAGTTGATCAAAATATACATAAAATCATCAAAAGTATCAACTGTCAAGTACCTGTTTTCTCATTGCTCATGAACTATACGTATCTTTTGCCCAAATAAATAATAATATTTATAACTTATAATACCGTTGTACATGTACACACTAAAGGTCTAATGTCTATTTTTCTCACCGTTTGATCAGAGAAACTCTCATCTTCACACCCGCTTTCATCTTCCTACAGCCTTGTCCCTATTCCCTCCGTGTGTCATTGTAGGTATAACCTCACAAGTGAGTCCTCGGCGGCCGGCAGGCGAGTCACCGGGCACTCGCCCGCTTGTCGCACGTGCCGCGATATGCACATGTAGCAGAATATGTAGCTGTGGAGGGAGGATTTATATTTATAATTGCCACAAAAACGTTCAATGATGTTTCAAGTGCTTTTGACAACGTTAAACAACTGTTTTACGTGTGACTGTGTGTGACTAGTTTTTGTGGTAAGACCCAAAGCCTCTTGAGCATGAGTGACGTGAATGATTATTAGGCATCTTATTATTAGAACTCTCGATAAATCATGTAATAATAATGCCACCGAAACAAAAAATATGAAACTAACCTATGATTTGGCAAGATACGATGCAACAAATACATTGTAATAAGTTCGTAACGTTGTAAATAAATAGATACATATATTTACCCAGATACAGGTAGCACAGTGGGTATCCTCCAGGCTTGCAGGCACACAGGACACCGGTTTAAATATCGGCTGCACCGCTCGTCACGCTGAAACAAATATACAATAGAGTTAGCAGACTTTTACATACTTACATCTTATTTCAGTGTTTTATGTTATTGACTATGCTACTATGGATTTCTTGTTCGAAATAAACAAATATATTATTATTATTATGCAATTTCTCTCACTTTCTCCACTCTCCACATCAATAAAGGTTAACTGATGAAAAAATTCTGAAAACACTCCTATAAATAATGGTAAATAAGTTTTTTCATTTTCATGCAATTAGCTTTCAGGTAAGTAATTTTTGTACTCATAATTCTTTTGTCCAATAAATATAATATAATAATCCTACCTCAGATGGGTCAGGCACTGGCAGCGCGCCCCCGCCGCGCGCGCCGCGGCTCTCCCACCACTTGAGAAACTGTACTAGGAAGGCTCCATACTCTGCGCTCCGAAGTAATAGGGCGCCTATAGTGGGGAATGACAGGAGTTCCGCCCTGTGTGTCTATCACGGGCTAACGTGGCAATACGCTAGCGTTGGAATAGACTAGTTTATCACCGACACGCTAAGAAGAAGACTTACCTTAGGTGGATTAGTCACTGACTGCGCGCCCTCTAGTCCTATAGCCCTATAGTCGGAAACGATAGGAGTTCCGCCGCTCCCCTGTAGCACAGGGCGCTATTAAGACGTGATAAGAGTTCTCCGTCGCGCTCGCTCTTGAGGCAGTGCGATGTGAGTGAGCGCGATTCAAAACTTTTGTCACGTCTTAAATGCGCTCCGTGCTAGCCCTGCAGAAGGGCAGCAACAAGAATGAGGCAGAATCAAGCAAATCACGCAGCCTCAAGAACGAGCGCGACTGAGAATTTTTGTTACGTCATAATAGCGCGGTGCTAGCTCTGGATCAACGATACTCTAAGAAGGCTTACCTCAGGTGGGTCGGGCACTGGCAGCGTCATCTATAGCTTTCCGCATCCAATCATAACCAGCCACCTTTTGCAAGTCGTCATCCCATCTAGCCGGAGGGCGTCCCACACTACGTTTGACCTGGAATAGACACTCTAAGAAGACCTACCTCAGGTGGGTCAGGCACCGGCAGCGCACCCCCGCCCCGCGCGCCGCGGCTCTCCCACCAGCGCAGGAACTGCACCAGGAAGGCGCCATACTCCGCGCCCCGCAGCAGCAGAGCGCCTATAGTGGGGAATGACAGGAGTTCCGCCCTGGAACAGAAAAGGAATAGGATAATGACAAGGGGGCACCCGACCGACAACCGGTGATCGATGTTTACATAAGTAAGTAGGAAGCAAAATCGGCTCCATTATCCTTCCTAACTAATATTATAAATGCGAAAGTAACTGTGTCTGTCTGTCTGTTACTCTTTCACGCCAAAACTACTGAACTGATTTGAATGAAATTTGGTATACATACTGTCTAGACCCTGGGAAAGAACATAGGCTAATTTTTATCCCGGAATTCCCACGGGAAAACTTTTTAAGGCGAAGCGAAGCGCGCGGGAACAGCTAGTCTGTCCTATAAAAAGTCGATCGTCTGCAGACAACCTAAGCTTTTTGATAGAGAGGAGAAGATTTAAACATTTTGACCCAGTAATTACGTAAGTACTTATTTCAGGAGCATGTCATCTACACCCTATACATACATAGAATTTAGATGTTTGTTACTCGTTATTCTATTTATTATTATTTTATTGCACAATATGCTAATGTAACTCCTTCACATACGAACGGATTTTTATTATTTTCAGTATACAGGAAAACAGGAAGCAACCACACTTTATCACATAGGCTTTTTATCGACGAATTCCCCCAGGCGAACCCTTTTCCCGCGCTCGTTTGCTACAGTTAGTATAAAGCTAAAGTATGCATACATACATGCTACTCAGATCGCCGGAGTCCTCCCGCTGCGTGGGCGCGTCGCGCAGCCGCAGCCCCAGCCAGCGCAGCGCCAGCGTCGCGCTCACAGACCTAGAGAGAACACACGTTATTGTACAGAGGGAATAGTGAAAATAGTAGAATCCACACTTGGTCCGACTGCTTACTGCTTAGTCCGCCTGATCGGACCAAGTGACCTTTTTTTTCGTATTGGTTCAAATCATCGGACGATTAGGAAACATGAGTCCACTTTCCACCTGGCTCTCTCGAATGGAAGCTTTGTGCATATACCCATCACCAAGGTCTAAACTGCATTATTTGTACTGTACTTAAATTCCAAAGAACTCATGTACATGTTAGCACCGGGATTCGAACCCGTATCTCTGCCGTCAATTTTGTAAGTGGAACTTTTTCATTGCCAGTGAGTGTAATACCAACCTGCCACTCATATACAGGCACATCTGCGCGAGTCGCGAAAGCTCAAATACCAGATGTGCGATGGAGTACACCCTGACGGCCGCGCGCCGTAGGCTGTCTGACTTGCTCTGTGGATACAATTTAGTTTGAGAATCTTTACTGGGGATATAAAATATTAATAAATTGGACTTAAATTCTTAACATCAATATAAATAATTGAACTACGGAATTTAGTACGATAAATTAAATATGGTGATAAACAAACGTGAAAGCTTTTTAGGACAAGGCCAAAATTAAGTTCATGGAAGTGGCTGAAATAGATAAGAACACTTTCGAACAGTCAAACTAGAGAAGGTATAGGAAAACTAGTAATATGGTGTGCCAAAAAGAAAGAAATCAATATGAAATTAACATATGTACCTTCCCAAGTAACCCATCTTCATTCCTTTCCCTCCACCTCTGCACAATATCCCCAGCTTTATCCCACAGATACGGAGCGAGAGTGAGCAGCAGCAGAGAACTTCTCTCAAGTGATGGAGGCAGGCGCGTGCCGGATGAGAACTCCAGCTGTGATGATGTGGGGGTCCGGATCAGGCCGTAGAAACTTTCCGAGAATGATGCAGCTGTGGATAAGGTTGTAGGGTTAATATTATAGGAAATTTCAGTGATTTTCCATAAATGATTTAGATGATTATGGATAAAAATATATTGGAAATTTATTGGGTTCATTGTTATTGCCAAAATAACATCCTAAAACCACTTTTTCGGGCACAACCAGCAACCATAACCTATACTGGGATTTTCTAACATTTATAATTTCAATTGTGTTTGTAACAAACATTTAAAACAAAGATTTGAACAAAATTTAAAGGAGATAATTCAAAAATTGTTAAGTGTTTATAGTACTCACCATAATGTTTGAGGTAGTGGTACTGCAGGCAGGCATCCAGCGCCAGGTACAGCTCGTCGTACCATCTCTCCGACCACCCACACTTGTCAGGGTATGCTGCTGCTAGGTACTGAAAACATTTATGTTACTTTCATGATTTAAAAATGTAGTAGGCAATTACTTACTTTCTGAAATTTAGTTCATCACTTGAATAATAGGTACTTACACTACGTACTTAAACTTATCTGTCTAGTTTATTTTTTGTGATTATATGAGTATACCTACTTCTGGAGCGCAAAATCTTTCAATCTTTTGTAAAATCCAGTATCCCTCAGCTATTGTTTACATCCGAAACATAACCTCAAACTGAATCATTGTTGATTCCTACGCCAAGTTTTACCACGGAAGTCGGACTTGAACATCATCATACGATTAATAAGCATACTAACCTCGACGACTTTACGTAGACCAGGCTTCACAGTAGACCCCAGGGCTTCTTGGGCAGTCACCTGGAATACTGACGGGGTCCCTTGAAGAGTCCTCGTCAAATGGGCAGCGTAGACCGCCATGATTTATAATAATTGTAGCCAGTCTAAACAGGATTTTATTTTATATGTTAGATGTTAGATCGGAGACTTTATTTAGGTATTTGAATTCAGAGATTTCAGGGTACGAAGTCGAAGATTAGTAAATTCGCCATTGTTTTGACATTTTGACATTATTATTATGAATGACAAATGAATGAAAACTGTCAAAATGAATGACGTCAAGTTAGAGTTACTCTGTGGTGCTGACAGTAAATACGTCTAAAAATGCACGCACGGTGCACAGCAAGGGCCTGCTCAGAGACTCAAGAGAATGCGTAGCTGGGGCTAGAATCTCATATCACCAGTGGCGGATTAAGAGTATCGGGGGCCCTAAGCACAGAGCCTGTGTAGGCCCTCTATTGCTTAAATGGAAAATATGGAAGGAATGGAATGGAAGGTAGAAATTATAAATAGAAAGTTCATCAAAATAGAAAGTGTAGTAGTTAGGTACCTATAATATAACCTAATTTTTGTCAAAATCGTAGGCGTGAAAACAATGTTTCTCAATGAGGAACTATTTCCTATGCCGGTATAGGTATTTTAAATGTTTAATTTTGAAAAAGTTTAGCGGCTAATCAAAAAAAAAAGCGATAAAAAATGGCTGTTAAATAGAAAAAAAATCATTTACTTGTAAAACAACTCAAAGATTTCAGAGAAAAACTGAAATGACTGGCAAAATTATCTATTATACAAGGTGATTGCTAAGTCGACGTATTATTCCTTTAAATGGGTTATAGACGGAGGCATTTCCAGTCGATTGAACCCCATAATGCATTATCCGAAAGTCAACCATTTCCGAGTTATTTAAGTTTTAGTTTTTTTTTTAGGATTTTGCCAATATTTGTGTTTAAAAGCAAAATATTTAATATTTTATAACTTTTTAGTGGTGTTTTTAAAGTCGGTTTTTTTTTATTATTTTTAATTATTATTTTATTTTACTTATTGTTTTTAGTTTATTTGCAATATTTGTCAATCAAAATTAAGATGCATATGATACCAATAAGTCCTACTAGTCAATACGAATCATTCAATTCATTCAAGCCTAAACACGAGGTAGTTGCTATATACCGTTGAGGAGTTCCCTTGACTGCCTTCCGATTCCATCATCAGGTCAGCTCAAGGTCACTATCATATTTATTTTGTTATAAGAACTATATTTACTTTTTAAATTTCATTAGAATCGGTTAATAGGTACCCAAAATGGAAATTCATACCCTGTTTTTACCCCTAGGGGGTGGACTAAAAATTCTGAAAAAAATGGGACCACCCCTGAGCTCAACCCAATACATCAAAAAAAGAATTTTTAAAATCGGTCCATAAATGGCGGAGTAATCGGTGAACATACATAAAAAAAACATACATACAGACGCATTGAGAACCTCCTCCTTTTTTCGAAGTCGGTTAAAAAAGACATATTCCAATCTAAAATCGATTTAGGCGTGGCCAAAACTAGGGAATGCAATCTCGATCTCGCGAGATCTCGGCCTTTCTGAGTGAGATTAATCTCGGGGTGAAAAAAGGCGAGATCTCGCGAGATTGACGATATTGAAATCGAGCATAAAAACGTCCTCTTCGAAGCGATTAGTTTTAATTGAATACTAAAATATTTTTTATTGTTTTTAGAAGAGATTAAAGAAGACTGTTTCATTTTGTATATTTATTATTTGATAGATTTTTTTGTTTACTTATTGAATTATAAGTAATAATTTACACATAAAAAACAAGCTTAAAGATATTACATAATGCTCGCAGTTGCGATGGCGGCCGAATAGTTCATTCTGCGTTATAATACATTATATGTGTATGTATATTGGCAACTCATGTAGGTATCTATTTGAAAGTGAGTTTTACATATTATGATTTAATTACTTAATATTCATAGCAAGCAACAACGATATTAGAGCAAATACGTACTTCAAAGTTTATTAAAAAAATAAAATTTCAGACGAAGTTTATTCGTCAAACAATGTTCGATGAAAAAATTAAAATAAATGTTTCTCTTACAATGCCTTTTTATTTTTCTAATTGCTATAATATAGTCATTATTTGAAAAAAACACACAAAACTACCAATTTCGTCAATTTTGAAATCTCGCGAGATTGTATTCATGATCTCGCGAGATCTCGCTTGAGCCCCAATCTCGCGAGATTTGCATTCCCTAGCCAAAACTACTGCATAGGCGGCCAAATCTCAGTAGGGAAACGAACAAGCATTGTTCCAATTTTAATGTAAAAAGTCTTATAACTGGACTTTGTAGAGCTCGATAGCTTCGTAGAGTTGAATATTGCGCATTTAATGATTATTAATTGCTTGGCTAAGGTGTCACTAATGCAAAACAATAAAATAGTACTAAAAAATTGTTAGTTTTTTTAATTAAATATTAACTATGCTATTTTATACATAAATTTTGTCAAAAACCTAAAAAAACTTTTAAAATTAAATAACTCAGAAATGGTTGACTTTCGGATAATGCATTATGGACTTCAATAAACTGGAAATGCCTTCGTCTATAATATAACCCATTTGAAGGAATACATCGACTTACCAATCACCCTGTATAATATAAATATTACTGTGGCTTGAACACTCGAGTAGGTATGTACGCGCAGGCCGGGCCGGGCCTGCGTAGGCAAAATTTCAAATAAGTCGAAAAATGCGCGAGCCACGCTGAGGTTGGAGTGTGATACAGTTTTACCAGCCACACGCACGGTGTTCCGTGTACAAGCCGGCCTGCGCAGGCAAAACTAAGGTGATACCTGTGCGTGAGGTAGGCCCTTTAATGAGCAAACTTCGTGATTAGGCACATCGGACATATTGTGGATAAATAAAATGTAGGTATAAAATGTATCGGCCGCAGGTATGGGGGCCCCTGGAGGCCCGGGGCCCCAAGCACGTGCTTGTTGTGCTTATACGTTAATCCGCCACTGCATATCATAGGACTGGATTCCATCGAACCCCAAGAGCACCATCGTATTTTCATTATAACATTTTCATTATGTTTTCATTGTGTTAAGTAAATAAATAACTTATCTATCTATCTAATAACTTGATGAGGGCGAGTACGTTAATATTCTGAGATGCTAACTAACTTTCGCGTTCAGAAACCAATTTGTCAACCTTTTGGTCAGCTGCCTTCTGTCATTTTTCTGTCAGCACAGCGTCAATGTCAACCACCTGTCAATCTAACAAGTCATTGTATTTTTTTCCAAAAAAAAGGAAGGACATCATGAGTGCTGGAGTTTTCCATATGCTGTGACGAGCGTGCGCGTGTGTGCTAAGGTCCCAAGGTTCCAAGTGGTTGTTGGTTTTAAGTGCTTGCGATGGGGAGCCACAACAGTCATGAGAAGGCGGCCAGCGAGCCAGCTGGGCCGGGCAGCGGGACCAGCACTCCCAGGCGAGGGTCAGCCAGGAGTGGGTCAGTAGCTGGCGTCACGGCGGCGGAGCCTCAGCAGACCTCGCTCGTACCCATAGAAAAACTCGGCAAGGTATGACAAGTCCCAGTTTTTTTAAAGGTGCTAGCATGCAATACAACAGATGTTAAACTAGGTGCAAAATAACGAACCACTCTTTACTAGAACTTGTTTGAATAAATGTAAGGTTATTAAGTCATCTTGGGAAAAGCTAATTATAGGTTTTCAGGTGGGAAAATATAATAGTTATCATTTCTGATCTGAGCATTGTTTGTTTTGGAACTCTTGCCGTCTCCGAGTGCCAAGCTATAAGTACTATTCAATCAATTATAATCTATGTTATAAAAAAATATATGTATCTCATACAGCCTGGATATAAAAGTGTTTAACTCCATGGCTAGGTTTAGATAATGTACTTAACCTTAAATTTAATCATAAAGATATAAGTAAATTAAACTAAAATTTATGATGATCTTTGCCTACATGATAATCAGTTAGTATTTAATAAAAGTATATTTAAATTTTTGCAAGAGACATAGTTGTAAAGGCTAAATTGAGCGGATTAACAAAATACAAACAAACTAATTAAGAAGATTGCACTACAATAATGAGTGGATCTGCAAGTTGTATGTTTGTTTGTAAACAATGACATAACACTTTAATTACTTATTATATTTTAGAGTTTCAGTAAGTATAAAAAGTAATTTGGTAAGTATTACATATTATCTTTTCACTAAAATCCTTTAAGTAAGATTAGATTTTACTTTTACAATTTATATGAAAAATATCAACAAAATGTACCCTGTAATCAGTGCTAGGCTATCAAAGCAAAGGCACTTTTTGCTCATTATTTTATTAGTAAATATTTCAGTGAACCAAAAGAAAGTTCTTAATTATATTTTTTTATCTAATCTTCACATAATACACCTTATTTCATACAAAAAAACTGAAGTATGTTTAAACAAGTCACTAATTGCATGAGTCACTGTTTGATCAATGTGTGACCTTATCTATGAGATAGCGTCAGCCATCACACATCCAGTAATAGTCATGTGATGGCCTCCACAAGGCAATGTATGGACACTCATACACTGAGCATACAAATGATTGGTTCTGTACAAGGAACCTATTGTTATTGAGGCACTAGCGTTGGGTATGGTCAAGAAATTGTTTGTTTGTTTATGTAGACATTAAGAGGTAGCATGGCAGTAATAAAGTATAAGAACAGCAAACTTACTACTTCATTTTATAATTCAGACTTTAATTCTAGGTAGCTTAGAAGGTACCTACTTAACTTGTAGTTTAGGACTAAACCTGGGAAATACATGATATACCTACCTCGCTAACAAAGCTGTGTACTTTTCCTATTGTGATCATAGTGTGAATTGAGAAGAAGTAAAGTGAACAGTGATTGCAATATTTGGATTCGTAAGCTGTTACTTTAAAAACTGAATTAACTCAGATAGTTAGTCCATATTATGTATGTAAATAGGTATGTAGTTAAATAAATGCTAATGGAACAATCATGCACTTATCTAACTCTATGCAAATTGCAATTATCTGTCTGGTATTCCATTTTTATGGAAAGATTTCACAGAACTCAAAATAAAAACAGAATTTTCAGTTTATCTGCAAAATCTTATCCCTTATCTTATGATAAAATGAACCTAAAGTCTTTTCCACAAAGAAAGAGATTGATCCAATCCATTATGTATTATATTATCAATCACTTAAAATATAATGCCTTATCAATTTACGACTTATCTAAAGGAAATTCATTCAATAAAAGTACACAGTGTGTTGTTGTTTTTCTAAAACTCAGTGTTAAAAAATAAGCATTTTAAACAAAGTTATTTAGTTACATATTAGTTTTAAAAAATATGGTCATAGTAATACTTATAAATAATGGATCTGTGGTTAAAAAAAATAGAGCATTATCACTTAATAGTTCCATGTATTGGCAATAAGAATATCAAGATTGGACCAAGTACTACTAAACTTACTTGCAAGGTCTTGTTATTTATCAAAATTTAAAATATTCTACTTGATTAAATATCCTGCCACCAAAAGGTTGTCTGAAAAAAATAACACTTTTAATGCATACCTAATAATAAGACCACCTATTAAACCTATATGGTTCATTAAATTATATTATTGTGTTCTATTTTTGTCTACAAATAAAGAATACGTATCTTCCTACATTCCTGAGATAGACTACCTCTTACATCCAAAAGTTGTAATAAATATAGTACCTATAATGAAACTATAAATGTATATGATATATTTAAAACAATCCAATGATATATTTTCAGTTGCTGGCGCAAAGATCACAAAAGGAAGATGGCGTCAATGGAGTCACAGAGAATTCGTTCACAGTAAGTTGCTATTGTTATTTAAATACCTAGTTACCTACACAGTGTAGAAAACGAAACTTTGCATAATTTTTAAAGCAGATGGTTTAAGTAAGTACCCACTTAAAAACTAAAGAAAGAGTTTTAGAAAGTTTTAAAATGTTTTAGATTTAGCTTGTGCTAGAATCTATTCTCGACAACATTGATTCTACTACTTACAGAATAGAATAGAATATCTTAGTTTGTAATGTATCTAATATCTTATAAGTTTCCTAGATTTCTGAAAACTATTAAACCTGTACTATAGTTTGTATATAAATTATAGTATGAGCCCACATACGTCTATTATACCTACTAGATTCCCCAAGAAAATGATAAATTTTTGGTTTCAAGTTAAATCCAACTTTATTTAATAGGGCTCACGCTTTATTTTAGAAAGTATAAGCATGCGGTAGGTACTTTCATGACAACTCTATGAATGTTTTCTCAATTAACCTCCCCACGCCTTGCCTACCCACCCAGAAGTACGTGTTCCCCGCGTACCCGGAGCTGGCGCGGCACTTCTTCAGCCACATCCACCAGGGAGGCAAGTGCAAGAACAAGCACATGTCTGTCAGCGCGTTCAGACAGCAGTGCGAGAAGGTGCTAGCACTGTTGGACGATGCGGCCATCATTGAGACTTACGTCAGGTTGGTACTGCCGTTTTTGCTTCCAGTGCTGCCAATTAGTGGTTTTAGCGCTGTGTGTAGCGAATTTAGAGCGTTTAATATCGATGAATGCACGATTTAGGTTACACTAGTGGATTGCGCTCCGCAACAGGCTGATGCCTGCAAAGGAAAATTATCCTTAGGGTGGTTCCGACTGTTTTTTGCCATAGTATATGCTTTCTATAGACTGTAAAACTAGGTAAACTTTATCTTCATCTTCTTCATCAGCTTATACCAGTCCATTACCAGACGTAGGCCTCGTCCAAACCTCCCCATCAGAAATATAAAACCCCACAAACACATAATTAACTTCCTATTCCCCGTCTCCAGAATGTTCAGCGGCGGCTCAGAAGAGGGCGTCTCTAGGGAACAACTGCGGGGCCTCCTGCACGCCAGCTACCAGCTCAGCATGGACCACTCGCCGGACGGGCCGCAGACCTGCCTTATGGTACAGTACTCACCTGTTAGCAGCTGTTTGCAATACAATAACAAACCGGCGAGATTGCCACTAAAATAGCGTCGCTTTTGAAAATGTACTTGACTACTTCCCATAGGGGCCGTTAGATTTTATTTCAGGTTACCTTCATTGTTTAAACAATTCACAGTTTTTTATTGTTAAGCATCAAAGGATAAAAGGGCTTTGATTTCTGACTTCACACCAAATTCAAATTCAAATGGTTTCAAATTCAAATTCAAATGGTTTAATCGACGTAAAATTTTACAATTATTTGTCGATAGTCATCTACCACCATTTCACAAAGGCCCCGTCATTGAGAAGGAAAGAAATGGCGAAAGAAACTCCTCGAGCATCTTTTCAACTTTTTCCTTATATATCTATTACAATTTTTACTTATATCTAGTACCTACAATTTTACTTAAGTACATATATCCATTTCATTTTTTTTTCAATAGCCTTAGCTGAGGTGGACAAGACCACGCGTTTTTGTCGTTTAAATAATCATTTATACTATAGTAAGCTTTACTACATAATGTAGCTTTAACATAATTCTTAAATTTTTGCTCAGTAAGGTTTATTGCTTCATTTGATAATTTATTATAACACCCTCACAGATGTAGAAGTATCGCACTAATAGACTTGGACCCTGACTGAAACTCGGTATATCAATGCACCTTTACCAACCTCTAAAGGAAATAACAAACATACTAAGCTCTTCCCAAATCCCCTAACAGATCAACAAGACGCTCTCAGCCGTAGTGGACGCGTGCTTCAACAAGAAGGACTCTCATAGTGTCAACTTCGTGGTCCGCTGGTTGGATGAGCATACGCATCGCATTATCTTTCCTTTACATAGGTGAGGTTTTATAGTAATTCAACTTGAACAATATTGTAATGTGCTTCTGACAAGATACTCTCCGGATTTTAGAAAATACTGCAATACAATGCGCGATGTAGAAAGTTAGTCTGAAACGGTTCATTCACGGTCGATTCACCCAAATACTGTTAGCTCCAGAATGTTTCACCCAACGAACGTTGCGTCTACGTATTCTACGTACAAATTTATGGACAAAACGTTCGTTGGGCGAAATATTCTGTAGGTTAACAGTTCATAGAATGTAGATGGATATCCCCGTAGAAAGCTGGCTACTGGTTGCCATCAGTGCTATACTGCGTGCAACCTATCCTACTTGGATAAGCCGCTGACTAAATCGGTGCTGTTATCCAGTTTATTTGTGCATTATTCTGGGGCGAATAGCCCTTGGATTAGGATACATGCTTGCCAGAAACGGCTTAACAATAGTCTTTTACAGATACCTAATAATTTCTGCCACTTACCATCACTTTAACCTTCCAGATACTGCGTCCACATGCTATCCACCCGCCACCGCGATATCTCCACTCACCTAGAGTCGTCCAGCTCGGGGGTCGAACTGGCGACCCCAGTCCTCGAGCGAGGGGCGTGGGGCGCGGGGGCGGGGGGCGCACTCTGCCCGTCAGCCAGTTGGCTGCTGGCCGCCGCGTTGCCGCCCCTATATAGCCGCCCCCATAAGGCGCCTGATCCACAAGGTGAGTGTTTTATGTTTGGTTCATTCGTTCGTTTGTGTTGCTAGTCCAAAACTTTATCGGAATGTAGAAGAGTTAAATTTACATCGTAGGTATTATTATATGGACAAAATGATGAAATGTACGTCGTTATATTTGTCTAGAAACGTCTAGCCTCAGAGCCAATGGATGTACATAATTATAATAGGGCCAAAATGGCGGACGCTTAGATCCAACATTCAAAATGGTAAACACTTATGGCAGTTTCAAAATGGCGCCCGCTAGATACAGGTTAATTAATCCTCACAGACGACAGATACCGTTGTCTGCATTAACCTGGACCCCAAACCGCCCAACAGTCGTCCTTCATCTTTCTACTTTGACTTTAACTTTAACTTTGACTTCAGCGGCTGGCAGCTTCTCGACGGCGTGGCTGGCGCGCCTCGTCTGTGCAGTTCCCTCGCACTGGGTGCCGCTCTACTCCTCGCATCAACATGACTCTAGATTACATTTTATATTATGTTGATTGTTGTTGCGAGATTTAGTAACTTTCTAGCCTCGCAGAGCCATGATAACTCTCGCAAACCAAAATGGCAGACGCTCATATCCAAAATGGCGGAAGCGTACGACGACAGTTCAAATAGTACAAACAAAATGGCGGACGTTAGATTACATACACACAGAAAACAGCTACTACGGCTGTCTGCATTATATTACAGGAAGACCTGGACCCCTAATCTCTGAACAAGAGTTTCCGAATTTATACTAAGCAGCACCCAAAAATGGTCCTTCATTTTTAAATTTTCTCTCCAGCGGCGGGCAGCTTCTCGACGGCGTGGCTGGCGCGGCTCGTCTGCGCGGTGCCCTCGCACTGGGTGCCGCTCTACTCCTCGCATGAACACGGACTAGGAGCTAATAGGTTCCTGCATCATACTACTGGATATAGGTATATTTTTATTTAATTATTTACTTTTGTATACAAAAGGTGGACTTAATGCTAAAAGCATTTTCTACCAACCAACCTACAGTTTTTATTGTGGATGTAATGCTATCCGACCGACATAGCCGCTAAATAAATCTGGAACTCTAGAAGGTGATCATATCTGCCGAAAGAATCTTGTCATTAAGGGTGGACTGGAGTTTTCGAGTAGATACCCCATACTGCAAGAGCATCTGGTCAGCTGGACCGATGACCTTAGAAAGCTAGTAGCTAGCAAGATATATAAGCTGTCGAGATTGCTGTATTCATCATTTTTAGCTTAGGGTCCTAGCTATGGGATCCTACGATAACTCTAATACTGTACGTCTAGTACAGGTTTGATAGTTTTTCGAAAACTATAAAAGTTTCAGTTTTCCCGCATATAAAGTGGCGCATCTGGCGGAAACTATGATGCAAATTTTGACAGAATAATGTATGCAGGTGATAGTAGAAAACCAAAACTTTTTTCGTAAACGTAAATTGCAAAACCCGTACTAGAGGCCCAGTGTTCATATTATACATACTCATTCCCCCTTATTCATAGAAAAGTTACAGAACGTTTTAGCTATAACACTGTTTGAGGGACACCTATCTGTCAAAGAACAATTTGGTTTTAACAATTCAATAGCTAAAATGTCCTATAATTTCTATGAATAAGGGGGATTACTTCTACACCATCAAAAAGGACACAAAAAACTAAATTAAACTCGTGTATCTATCACAGAGGAGCAACAGTGGTGCTGCTGCAAGCGGGCCCGCTGGTGGCGGTGCTGGCGGCGCCCAGCGAGTGGCGCGAGACGCACCAGTACTGGGGCAGCCCCGACTGTGTCCTGCTGCAGCTGTACCCCACGTGAGTAGTGTGTCCAGTGTTGTCCAGTGTTGGCCAGTGTTGGCGAGTGGCGCGAGACGCACCAGTACTGGGGCAGCCCCGACTGTGTGTTGTTGCAGCTGTACCCCACGTGAGTAGTGTGTCCAGTGTTGTCCAGTGTTGGCGAGTGGCGCGAGACGCACCAGTACTGGGGCAGCCCCGACTGTGTCCGGCTGCAGCTGTACCCCACGTGAGTAGTGTCTATCAGTGCGTCCCTCGTGAATACACCAATGTACCTTAAGTCGCGTACACACCGGGCCAACGAACGCCAACGAATGTTTTTCGTTGGCCTTCGTTTCTGCAATCTGCCCTGTGTTGTGTATGTTAATATCAATCGTTGGGATAACCGTTGGCGTTCGTTGGGCGTTCGTTGGCCCGGTGTGTACGCAGCTTTATAAGGAGCTCAGTGTTCCCAAGTATACACCATTGTGCCCCAGTGCGCCTCATTGTGCCCCAGTGTCTACGCTAGTCTAGCTAGCGGCCCCATATGAGCACTGAGTGTGCCCCAGTGTGATACAATGTGTTCCGGTTTACCCCAGTGTATACCTACCAATGTGCGCCAGCGTTCATCAGTCTAAGCCACTAATACTACGATTGACTGTGCTCACATAGCCTTGATTGGTGTGCATGTTTATTACACTGCCGGGCAATGAAAAAGTTCCACTCACAAAATTCCGACAGCAAACGACCCCAATTTTTTCAAAGATTCAATTTTAAATTGGAACAAAATATTACCGATTTTAGTTGATAATATCCTAATGCTCTGATAAATGTATTTAGCTAGCCTTTTCCGTTTAGAAGTAATTTAGTGCTTTTCTGAGTGGAACCTTTTCATTGCCCGGCAGTGTAGTTTATGGTAAGAACTTACCCTAATTAAAATCGACTCTAAAGTTACATCTGTATAACATTGATTTACACAATACCATTTTTGTTGAAAAGACCAATGTATTTTCGTTTATCTTATTACTTATATTACACTCACGAGCAATAATAACACGCATGATTTAGTGCCGAAATTTTGTATGTACGATTTCCCCAATTTTTTAAAACAATTTATGTCGAATAGCTTATTATAAGTAAATATATCCTTCCCTCCCCCCACAGATTCTCCATAATAGAGCGTGGCGGCAAGATGCTGTACCTGAACACGTCTATCCGCGGGTACCCGAAGGGGCTGCGCGCCGGCAGCGACCCGCGGGCCCCCAAACTGTGTGTGAATGAGGACTTCGATCAGCTGACGTATCTGAATACGCCGTATCCGCTTGATGCTATTGAGGTGAGGGTGGTGTTAGTTTTTTTTGATAACATCCATAGGCATGGCCTATAACATAGGATATCAACGACAACATACATATAGTAAGTAGTATAAAAATGTGTAGCTGGATTCCTAGTTGTATCATTATCATCGGCCAATAAACGTCCACTGCAGGATATAGGTCTATTTCAAGGAGCGCTAAAGACTCTGTCCTCGGATATCCTTGTCCAACCAATTAACTCTTAGCTTTCAACTTTGTATCCCTATAATTTGAGCAAAATGAAGACTTTTTGCGTAATAAGTTTACGCAAACGTTTACGTAACGAATAATAGGAGTAAAAATGGGACCACCGTCTTGACGCATTCCGCCTCACACCCCACGCTCAAGGGGTCTTTAAAAGTCATCTTAAGTGAATTGAACTGTATTGGATATTATATTCACAGGTGTGGGGTTGTGGCGACCATTCCTCCCGGGAAACGCAGTTGGAGATAAAGAAATGGCAGGTCAAGGAGGCAGAGCGACAACGACACGTTAGTATTCATTATTATTATTGCTTTATCAGATTAGATTAGATTAGATTAGATCGCAAGGAGCGCCACAACGCTCGGTCATTTTCTTCCTCATCCATCCACTGCTGGCTACCTGTCTAAGGTCATTCGGCGGACTAGAGGCCGTCCCACGTTACGTTTTCCTGGTCTCCTGCCTAGAACTTAGCGGGAGTAATGGGTTTTTCCGTAGATATAATCAGTCCACTTCTACTTCAGCTTGCAAATATTATTGTTAATTAATTAATATTATCTCTTCCTTATTTCCAGATAAAAATATCTGCAGCTGATTGGATAGAACACCCTGACAGATACCTATTAGAGATGGCGGGCCGGCCTCAGTACAATAACTCGGCGAAGTAATACATTGCCGCACCACTACGAACGCGCTCTGGGAACCCTACGCCAAAACCCGCAATGGTTAGACTACATGGCTATATTAGGTGCACAAAAGCAGCCTCTTAGAGTGACGTATCACGCACGATGCTAATCTGACTGGCCAATCCTTTCACATCGGTGGCCCTATTGTATGTAGCTCCGACACGATAAGAGAATAATGGCTTTACTATAATATATAGTCCTTAAAACATAGGATGAGTTATCTGACACCCGTCATTGCGAAGATCCATGAAGGTTCATAATTATCTGTATTCGTTCTAGAAGTTTTATACTAATTTGCGTTTATTTGCGCGTAAAAAGTAAATGCATTTTGTCTTAAGTAGAGCTCATTTCACTTTGGACTACAACCTTGTGATGCATCAGAAAGTAATTTGCTAGCATTTAAAATTGAAAGCTACGGTGCTGCCACCTATAATTAGCATTCTATGGTTAAATTGGCACAAAGTTTTTGTAAGTAAATAAAGTATTTGGCTGTCAGATTTTCATTGGATAGATTGTAATAACAGTTTTATGTATTATTTTTACTGGATTGTCAACTGTTTCACATGACAAATGAGCTTTGTATGGCTTTTTTTAATAAATGTCCTGAGTGCGAGGTTTTGTCTCCCGACCGAAGCCGATTATTTAAATCCCAATCAATGACTATATAATAACTATTATTTTGCTGACATATTTTGATTTAATTTTATGTAAATAATTAAACTAAATTTTGAAATATTTGCGCTAAACGGCTTACAATTTTAATATCATAATTTTTATAGTTGTAAATATAATTGATTTATTTTCATCTGTTAATTTTCTTGTATTCTTGTATGTTTTTTTTACGTTTTGTGGCGTGTTGTATCGGTTGTTCAACAAAATGATGTAATATTTATGGAACCTTTTCTGATGTCATGTTTTATTTATGAAGTGATTGAACTGCCTCTGTGGTCTAGTGGTAGAAGCTTCGCTTCATGACCCAGAGGTCCCGGGTTCGATTCCCGGGTGGGACCATCAATTTGTGTTTCTAAATTGTGGTTCTAAGTTTGGTTAGGACATAGAAGGCTGATCACCTGATGTCCGAAACAGTGAAACGATCCATGCTGTCGGATGGGCATGTAAAGCAGTCGGTCCTGCGCCTAGCTCTCTCCAGTCGTGTCGGTCAATCCGTCCCATTGGGCTATGAGAGTGATGGAACAGAGAGTGCTCCTGTGTACTGCGCACACACTTGGGCACTATAATCCACTCCTGCGTAGATGGCTGATCTCAATTGAGATTGGCCGCCGTGGTCGAAATTCGGCTAGGAGGACATTATTATGAAGTGATTGGAATAGAATTGAACTAAAAGTAACTTACAAAAAACTGTATTGTACTTAAAATCTTTTGTTTTTTATATTTTGAATCGAATCTTGAGATCATAAACAACCAGTTTTTTTTTTTTTTTAAATTTCGTATTTAAATTGTATGAGCTGCGACAAATCGGTGGTTTATTTCTTCTAAAATTGGACCTGAATATAAAAAAGGATTAATTAGATAGTGTTAAGTAGCTAATAAGCTTTTAAGTTAAAGTCCGCTTGGTTTTTATAGACTTGTCACGGTCTCATATATGCCAAATTATGTATATTTTATGAAGGAACTTATGCAAAAGACGTTTAGACTTGTACTTAGAAAAAAATGCTTTGTAGTAAAAATATTATATTTATACAAGTTTTAGCTTTAGTACTATGTATTTAGGTAACTAAATAAACTTTAACTGTTGCTCAAAGTGTAATTCCATGAGCCTTATTGATATTGTATATAATTATTCATTACTGTATTGTATTTTAGATCGCTTTGTTCCTAATAAGGCCATAGTGTGTGAGTCAATATATTGTAAAGTATTATTGCTATTGAGGAAAGAAAACCAGTAAATATTTAAAATGGCGCTATCATAATAAATATTAGTACCCATTACGATGCAATATCTGTTGAAATGAAACTGCCAGAAATCGGCGAGCACAATGATTTTCTTAGTAAATAAGTTCAACACATAATATTTGTAATATAGTCCACTACACATTGCTATGCACATAATAGTATTATAAGCATAAATGTTAAGAAGGCAGTGTACGAAACTGTACTGAAATGTAAGGAAGTTATCAGACAAAATACAAAAATATTTAATTCAGTAACATATTCATAGTACACATTTCACATCTGTGTTGGTTAGCGTAAATTGTGAAGTCCATCTAAACAGTCATTAAAACAAAAAGCCGAAGGGCAAGCAAGGCAATCGAATTATTGTAATTTCTCTTGACCAATGTTAAACACATTCATAGCTGCACATTTCACATCGATGATGTTGGTAATTGCTTATGTACGAAAGAACCTACTGATGCGATCTTCGTTGCTTTTTAATATTGTGATGATTGTGTAGGTACTAAATTACTAAATACAGTAATTTATTAAATGATTTTGTCCAATATCGTCAGAATGATGATGATTATACACTATATTTTTGACCGTCACCGGGTGCTAAGACGATGCCTTTTATTATTGTTGTTAGAATGTTGTGTTGAATTGGAAATAAACTATTTTGGGTAGCAAACGATTCGATATTTCATTTTCAGATCTATCCCCCAGTTGAGTAAGATGAGAAAGAAGACTCTGTTTAGCGTGTCTTGCACCACCCCTTAAACTGAGACTTAGGGTGACTTGCTCCAGACATTTAAACAAAATTAAATCTATTGCTCTCTTGCTTTGACAGTGTACTGCCTGAGCAGGACAGCAATAGATTTACCCCCTTATTCATAGAAAAGTTACAAGACGTTTTAACTAATAAACTGTTTTGTCCCTCTCTGTCAAAGAACAAATTGTTCTTTGTCGGAGAGGGACAAAACAGCTTATTAGTTAAAACGTTCTGTAAATTCTCTATGAATAAGGGGGTTTGTTTCGTTTAACTGTTTAGTACAAGTCAACTCATTTTTACACCTTTATTTCAGCACCCAAATTAATATCATCGCTACGCTAAGGCTCAATCATCAATAAAGGTCTAAGAAACTCCACAACACTCTCGGCTTTTCTTAGAACCACAAAATGCGTATGTTTGCAAAAAAACCTCAATACCACACAATGTGCGTCACCCCACTGTCAGAATCGACGCAAGGTGAAGGATTTACCGCGGGTCAAATCCATTGTGAATGGATTCTCCAAATTATTGAGTAGAAATATTATAACTAGTTAGTATCTGTTAGGTCACTTTTGAGATCATAATATTTGAAAAAAAGAAACATCGTGTTTACATGGGATAGCTATATTAAGTACTTACTTATAATAATAATTAGGCCGTGCGACTGTAGTTTCGATACCTAAAACGCCTTAAAGTTGATAATTTTATTTATAAATAATAAGTAGGGAACTGAACTTCAAAAAATGCATGCAGCGAGCGTCAAGCCTGCTTGATCCTAACAACAATGTGCCCTCAAGTGTCCATGATCAGTTTTCAGGCAGACTTGATTGTGGGTAAAGGTCCTCAAGTAAACTATAGGCACTCATAAACCTACTTTGATAAATAGTTATTGTATCTAGAAGATTCGTTTATTATGTAATAGGTAGTTGTAGCGTTAAATTTAAAGTGCAAGTTTTGCTTCGGCAATACAATAGAACACGACAAACAATGTTGTGTAGAGTGTATGGATTTTCCTCAGTTTGGCGGAACAAATAAATCACGGGTTTAGCCGTGAACCTTCGGCTCTTGTCAGACCCACGGACAAACATCATCATTAGTGCCTGTCTGAGTTTACTCAGTTACAAACACCGGAAGGTTCAGATATTATACCTACCTACCTAGTTATACCCATCCTATATCTTTAAGAAAGAAAACAATGGTTACTTACTTGGGACCAAGGAACATAGTACTTCCCTAAGGACAAACTTGGGACCGACGACCTTAGACAGGTATCCAGTAGGTAACTAGGATTGTCTGGATGAGGAAGGCCGAGGACAGAGTGTTGTGTCTCTCCTTGGCATAGTTATATCAGCCGTGGACCAATACGCACTGATGTTGATGAATCATTAGCTCTTAAAGATCAATATAAATGTATGTTGCATCTTGATCACGTGGCCAATAAGAAGCCCTTGAACTTCAAGGCAGGCTATCCCCGTTTTTTTGTGTCTGTACTTTTCCAATGACGTCTTTCGTCTCGTGTGTGCAGGTCTTACTCCCAGCGAGGTACCTATAGTGGATGAGCTAAGTTTAATCATGCAGTTCAAATATACCTCTTACGATGTACGAATTAAGTACAGTAGAGTCCGAAGATCCGATTGCATTATAGGTACTGACTGTACCTGCATCTCTTTAGTCATTAATGGATCTGTGCTTTGTGTACTATTTATACATTTATACGGCATTATTTGCACCATCGCATCTTGTTTGCTGTGAGTCAGGATGGTGGCTCCGGAAGTAGAGTTAGCAGAACAGAGGTTTGTCAGAAGCGTCGTAACTGGCGTCTTTTTTTGCTGACTCTACATTTTCAAAGTTATGTGTCATGCTTTTATTCAATCTCTTTGATATAATGATATCAGGTCCAGTGCGGTGTGAGAGTTATTTACTATCCATTCACACGTATCTCACACCTTAAGTTTATTTTGGTAACGAAACAATTACTTACCTACCTATGTAGTCATCTCTATTCTGGGCTTTCCCCATTCAGCTTTATAGCTTCCTTCCTAAGGTCACCAGACTCATCGGTCCTCTGGTCGTAGAGGATTTTAAAAGCTACTGGATGAAGAAGTCCTAGTTAATCTAGCCTTTTTGTTGACTGACACTTTCACTGTTCAGTTCAGTTTCAATAAGTATTAAACATAAAACACACAGTTATTACTCCGCCTAGTTGAAGATACTACCTAAGTTAAGTAAGTTTGCACTATATTATTATCAGGATATTTGGTCCCATCCCAGCCCGGTTGTATGGCAAAATATACTACACAGATTGGAATTCGAGATAGCATGTGTAGGTACATTATCTATAAGGGCTGATTACAAAGGTAATTTAACACCATAAGGTCCTGTACCTAGCACTTCATTATAGTCGCATCTACAGCAATGTTTTTACCAAAAACTAATCTTAAAAAAATAAAAATTTTCGCCAACCACCCGTAAGGTAACGGGTCCATATTCCGAGGTAAATAACAACATTTGAAAGTAAGTAAGAAAAATAAGCATTTGTAACCATCAATATTGATGTGAAATATTGTCTTCTGTAAGAATATACGTTAAATTTTATATTTCTTAACACAGATTCATTGATAACACATTAATTATACTTAAAAAAATATAATTTATTACACATGTCGATTTGCCCTTATACCGAGGTAGGATTATGGTTTCTTCCATATACCGAGGTAGCCTGTTCCATATTCCGAGTTAGTCCTGTCAGTGGCTCCATGAGTGTGGCCATGAACATAAGGAAATTACAATCTAAAATATCGATGTACATTTTTAACCCTAAAGTACTCCAAATAAATTTAATTATTCTAAATAGTAGTTGAAAATAATGAAAAGAATTAAATACTCTCCATTTATATTGGTTTTCGTGATAATTTCTATTATTTATGTAACATTTTCATAATTCATTATTGCAACTGGTAACATTGGCTAGAAAAAATATTCATAATGCTTCTATGATGTTCTATGGACTTTTCCAAGCGATTAAAAAAAAATAGAGTAGAGATGGGGTAAATTGATGAAATAGTGACAGTAATCGAATATAATCGATTATTGAACTCGAATGATTTAAACATTTTTTACTATAGTTTTTATCTAAGTAAGGTCTAAAATTTTTCCACGATATTTTATGTTCTTACTTAAATGTTTAAAAGTTGATGATACGTAATAAAAGTAGATGTGTAAGGGATGAGGAAAAGTATCGAATACTTACAAAAGCCAAATACCTTATCAGTACTAATTTCCGATGAGTACCTAATGTATTTACCATAAACGAATATGATTATAATAAAAGTATCTACCCAGGAATCGATCCAGCATCGATTATTTTTTCATTCAAGCATAGGTCGGAAGCAAGGAACATTGCACTAGGTACATCTCTATGGCGCATGCGCGCTGGACTGGAGGCGCGCCGGCGCCATGTTCAATTTTCCGCCGAAAAGTTTGCCGCTATTCTTTGAAAGTATTTTTGTTAAGTCTTTACATTAGAAAACAAACATCTTTTATTAAATTATTATGTTTGTATTTGCAATATGCAATTGGAAAATCGATAAGGTAAGCTTGTGTGCGAATTATTTTAGGAAATTACGTAAAATGGAAATATTTTTATATTTTTATCAGTAATTTGGCATCAGTTTAGTTACTAACCTAGGTTTTTGTTCTAGCGTTTTCGTTTCTAAACTCACTAAGTTTTGTGAAAATGGGTACCAACTTATAAGGATAAGCTTAATTCTGTCAACTATCCATACAATTTACCTACTTACTTTATTTTTCAGTGACAACAACAAGAAAATGAAAAAATCAACCAGACCCCTAAACCAAACATGAAATGCAGTATACAGGACATTCATTTATCTGGGAATTCTGGGATAACAATATTACAACGGCCATCAGACCTCGAAGTAGAAGGATAATGGAAATAAAATACAGAAATGAAATTAGGCAATTGTGTATATAAGTGTTATAAAAACTCCACGGTCGTGTGTGTTATTTTATTCACCCAAATAAAGTTTTACGTCTACAAATTTCTTTCTTTCTTCTTTTATAAAGAGTAATAAGTAGGTAATATCTAGTAGTAGTTTCGTAAAGTCAGGCATATCTATCCACACCCCTTTTATATTTAGGAAGAAAGTCGCTAATTCATCTTGATTTTATGGTTTGATGACGGCATCGGATGACACTGCGAAGGTGTGATGTAGTCATATTCCGATTTCCGAGGTACCTACCTATGTAAAATGTCATACTCCATGTTAGGGGTTCAGCAAGTATTTTAATAATCCATATTCCGAGTTATCAAATTATCGATTTAGAAACAACATAGATTTGTTACTCAAATCATACATAAAATATTGGTAAAATTATGTATCACTTACGTTAATAGCGATGAAATAACACTGTTTTTTATCATTTCAAATATACATACTAAGTTAAGGTTTTCTATGTAACCATGATTTTTGGGTCAACAATTATCGTGTCATATTAAGATTCCTAGAGGATATTTTGTACCGCCGAATTAGGTTATAAGCTTGTCACGTTCATCATTATTATTATGTAATCAAGCATATACTTCAAATGTTATTATTTGTAAAGTTATAAGCTAAAAATCATGACATAGTATTTTTCCTTATACCGAGGGTAACTCGGAGTTAGGAACAACGTATAAAAATCAGGCCCTTATACCGAGGTATTTTGTTTTTGAGTTTAAAGGGGTTAAATTAGTTTAAAAAGAGTTAAAATTTAAATTTAATGTAAGTATAAGAATATAATAAACTAAATATAAACTATTTACAAAGTTGAACGTCGTATAAATATTAAAAAACACAATTATTAAATATGGATGCCCTTACGTAAGCCGGGTCGCGTTTGTATGAAAAACATGGCGGCGTCGCCCTCACGGCACATTACATGAGTTTTTAGTAATTTTAGGCAATTTTAAACATATTTACTACATCAAGTAGTTTCAGTTAAAGATAATGAACGATTAAATGTAATTTTAGAGTATCCAAACCTATTAAAATGAGTAATAATCATGAAAATAAATATAACTCGAAATAAGGACGCCATTTTGAATACCGCGATATATGGACCCGTTACCTTACACTTAAGCCCTAACTTACAAACTTGCAACCTATATAACACCGCGCACTGGCGCCTGTCGGCTTGTTTGGTTCCGTCCTCTCGGGAGGCACCATGTTGCTACTCCTGCTGCTGCCTACCGTCGCCGGGTATGGTTTGAGCATCACCGGTAACCAGCATTTCATACGGGGGTGGTTTTGTGGTGGTGGCTCGGTGTGGTGGAGTGATTTATACGGCAGTGAAGACGAGTGACTGTCGGCTCTGTTTATAAACGGAAGTGTAAATGTATTAAGTACTGTGAAGATGTAGCATGTCGAATCAACTTACATACCTTTAAGGGGGAAGGGTGGGCAGAAAGAAAGGTTGTCTGTCTTTCAGCTACGGTTAACATGTGATGTAAATGTGTAGGTACCTAACTTTATAATGGTGGTGGTTCAAAAGGATGATTCTAGAGATCTGATGGGGTATGTACAATACATTTATCTACTATTTGTATTTATACTTATATTGAATTAGAACTAAAGTTAATTTGAATAAGTAATTTGACGAAGAATGGTGATACTCCGAAGCTTCGGTAAAACTAAACTGCAGCTCCGTCCCATTGGGTTCTGAAAACGAAGGAATAGAGATTGCATGCTCTTTTGTTTATTCATGTAGTCCCATCAGATTTATGAGGTAATCTCATGAGATTTGGCCGCCGTGTTCGTAGTAAGTAGTAATTAGACTAGTATGACGTCTGCTCCGCTTACTAAATGAAAAATTACATAAACAATGGTCTATCCTTTTTCCTGTGATAGAGTAACCAATATCCATCCATACTTACCTCTAGGTAAGTAGAAGTACAAACTTTCATGTTAAGAGTATTACTTAGACGGATTATACCATTGAACTAATATTACTAGGTAATATTACCTATATTATATTACTAAGTAAGTACAACAAAGTAAAGAGCTTACGCTATAGGTATTATTGTCTAGGCTAGACACTCCTAGGTACTCGGGTTAAAAGGCTAATAATAATGCGAGGTTAGGGGTCGTAAATAATTTATTTTGTCAACTACAGAAAATTATACACTGTAGAGATCATTAAGATTAAACACCCACCATTGTTATTTACATATTTACAATGTAAGGAATAAGCTATGACTTCATTTTATTTGTCAACAAACATGTTTTTGCTTTTCTTGAGAATGGGCATTATATTAACTGTAAGTTACAAAAACCAATTTCTTATGTAGGTACCTCACGATACTAACAATGGATATGCTTACAGATATAATTATAAAAGCGACCTACTAAGTATAAGTAACTAGTTTTAAGTCTTTTTTTGAAAATATGGCTCAGGAGTTTCTTGCCTCCGTTCTTCTCCTTAGACAGAAAGAGCCCCCCCTTATCCGAACGGAGAGTAATTTGTAAAAATTGACGTTCATCAGAAAATTTTATATTTGTACGATGAATAAAAAATTTTGACTTTGACTTTGACTTATAACAAAAGTAAATATCTTTGCAGAATGTTTTCTAAATCAAATCTTATGGTCCCTTCCCACTTACCTATAACTATCTATTATGTCATCATGACCATCGTCCACTGCTGGACATAGGCCTCTCCCAAGAAGTGTCGCAACAGGACTCCTCATCCAGAAGCCAGATTCTCATGGCACAAAAACAGTTGTGCGTCCATCATTCAACCGTAAAACTGGACTAATTCCACGAAGGCTTCACAACCCGAAGATGTTGTTGTTGTGATGTTCTGTTCGATGGTGTTGGGTGATGACAAAATTTTAATGTATTCTGGTATTCAGTGACAAACTTGCATCATCTATCTTATCAGTAGGTACCTATTATAATAATAGTCTTGCAAAAAATCGTTCTCTTTAGTTTTCGCCCGGGCGGAATTTATTATAATAAAACAGCTTCTACATTTGCTATAATTTTAGTTAAGAACCATTTATAAAAGTCGTGATTAAAAAAATATTTTTCTGGTTATGGTTTTCGTAAGTTGGTACCAATTTTTATCACGAGGCAACGTCTGCGGTTTCATCCAAATATAATTAGGTAGGTAGGTACGTTGGTTGGGAAAACCACTAAATTTAAATCCGGAGGTCCGGAAAAGATAACGTTGGTAATTTTAATTATTTAAGTATTTATTTATTATTATGATGTTTAGAAATAAGAAGTAAGTATTAGAATTAATAAGTATTAAAATGTATTGTGGTCGTGATAGTTTCTTTGAGTTGTTATTTTGTATGTGATTGACATAAGTATTTCTTCTTCAGCTGAAGCGCCGGGCATAGAGCCCGACGCTCGTAATAATGTCTGTCTTCAACAGTATTTATTTTATGAAAAACTAAATCTTAATTATCAGATAGATAGATAGTTAGGTTTCAAGGCAATAGCTTTTTAAGTGGGTATGGTCAGTTTTTTCATTACAGTATTCTCCTCAAATGAAAGGAAAATGTTATTGAGCATAGTTGTAACATTTAATTCTATACTTAGAGCTCATTTTAATAATTATTTTTATATTGCAACGTGTGTGGCTCAGATATAGGTCCATTATTACTATCCTTGTCACTACTAGACCTTATTTCTTACATGATAGGTGTGATAATAGTGGAGCAAGACCTATCGGTATTAGCGGATGACTTGAATCGACGTGCTATTATTATGAATTTTAATATGTGTCATAATAGGTGATACTATAGCTCCCCTGTGTCATTTCCTTATGGATTATATTGATGACCAGAGCTATTCATGCATACTTGCTTATCAATAGGTTCTTACTATAACATATATCAATATTTTTAGCTTGGCAGTGAAATATTTATCAATTTTGTTATAGCAATAAACTAACCATGAAATCTCAATAAATAAAGTTTTGTATGCAAAATTATTAGGCGCTTGCGATTGAAACGCGTTGGATCGTCTGGTGTTGGACTCGGCTTAATATACAGAATGTTGCATATAAGTGGTATAATAAGCTGAACACGGGGCTCAATCTGAACAACTTTTGCGATACGACTATTGGAAATTCTTGAAAAAAAATTGCTTCTCCATAGAAACATTGATACTCCCTTTCGATTTAGTATGCCACTCTGGAAAAATCCTATAAGTATACAAATACCGAGACCTAATTCTCTTCCCCCTCTCCAGATGAGCAGTACTACAAGTTGCCGCCACTGTTCTCTCTGGACGACTACCAGCCGTGTCTGGCGAGCGCCGGCGGGCAGTACTGCCTCGGCTCCTTCCATCTCACTGCAGAGGGAGACAACCAGGTGTATGATGTACTGCTGGTGAGTATTCTGATGGTTTTAATCGACGACAGGACAGGATGAGGGGTGCTGTTAGTTTAATGCGTCTGTGTATCTGCTTGTGGTAGCTACGCTACGGCTGAACCAATTTTCGATATTTTATTTGGATCATAGGTAACAAACTAACAACCCAGAGTACCGTTCAAGTTTGAATATCGGGGGTTTTTAACGTTGGTTAAGATAGGTTATTACAAGCTGCCCATCGCCATCAAGTGACACGGGTAGTCTATCCCGCATGCCTGAATCCCTATTCCACTAGGAAAGCAATATCGAATCTCACAACTACCGTACTTCATTCCACATCATCCCCAAATTCCTGCCGTTTCCAGGAGCTCACAAATGACCTCAAGAACTTCAACCACACTCTCCTCCACCGTGGCTACTGCCTCACCACCCGCTGCCTCGACATCGAGGGCTCCCTACCCCAACGCTTCACTGCCTGTGTGGACCGCACGCTCAGCCAGGAGTATGGACTACGAGCCACGCTCGACCGCCTGGATTACTGCAAGACTGGGGATAAACCGCGGACCAGGCCGATAGATAATGTGGACTGGATATTTGCAGCTGTTGCCATTGTCGTTCTGGTTTTGAATGGGATTGGAACGCTGTATGATACGTTTAGGAATCAGGATGAGAAACGTAAGTATGATTTTCAGTCAATTAGGTACTTCTGAAATGGGTTTGGAGTTATTATCGGGAAGCAAGTACTTACATACATTATGTATACTTAGGTTTTACTTATGTGGACTAGCGATAAAGATAAACTTTTGTCTATAGATGTGTTCTTGTATTGTGTTGCAGCCAACAGATTCCTTATAATCTGGTCGTTTTATTCAAACTGGAATCGGCTGACTGCAAACTACGAGGATGGCGACGATCGGCTTTCGAACCTCAACCCCATACAGGGAGTCAAGTAAGGAAACCATTTAAATCCATCTTCTAAATTAAAGTTGTAAAGGAACTAAGGGCCTTACCACCAAAACTTAGAAAGTATTTAACAGGTGTTTAGCGCTGTTAAACGCCTACAAATACTGTCAAATTTCAATTTAAACACTAGTTAAACAGTGTTTAAAGTTTTTTGTGGTAGCACAGTATAAGTCTAACCTTAAAAAAATCCGCCCCTAATCGCACCGGGCCCAAAGGTCCCCATCACGCTGGTTCCATTACCGTGTAGTATGGTGAGTGAGATTCTTTGAGCCAGGTACGATCCGATGCGGTTGTCAACACACCAAGTTTTAAATAATTTCTGATGTTTTAAATTTCTGATTTTATTACTCTTTTCAGGGCGCTGACTTTGCTTTTGGTTATGATGGCTCACACAACTTTCTCGTACTACACTGGCTATACTTACAATCCTGTATTCTTAGAAACGGTAACTACAAAATCTCATTTTCCTTATGTTTATATTCGAATTCCAGACAGACCTAACTAATGTCCATTGAATATTTTCAGCATGGACGCAATCCACTGAGTTATTTCTTCTACAATGGTTCCGTGATCGTCCAGACATTTGTCATTGTGTCCAGTTTCCTGTTATCCTACAACCTCCTGCTGCATGTGGACAAAAACCCCAAGAAAGTTCTTGGACTTTCCATGCTGCCTCGAAGCTTGATGCATCGATTGTCAAGGTAGGTACAAAATACAGGAATAAATTCCAATCTGTGTATTACTTTTTCGCTAGTATCAAAAGTCTTGGCATAAAAGTAGGTATCAATAAGAGTTGATGTATTCAATTTCTAATTTTGCAGCCTCCCTAAAGAGTTGTTGTATTAAATTTTATAGTCTGAACTTAATAAACCAAGCTTTTGGCATATCTCTCCTCTTTCTATGGAAGTAATACAGATATTATGCCTGCACCTAGTATACTTGCACTAATTTTTTCCATCTCCTTAAGGTTAAACTTTTCAACGCATGAAATCATACTCTACATCATAAACTGCTTTATGTTCCAGAATAGTCCCATTATACCTGTTCGTCCTAGGCCTGGCCTCCACCTGGTGGTCGCACGCCAACGACGGCGCGCTCTGGACGCCGCTGGTGGAGGCCGAGGTGGCTCGCTGCAGACACAAGTTCTGGACCCAGGCTCTGTTTATCAACAACCTGTATGAACCGAACACGTTGTGCCTTATTCAGACGTGGTAAGTAGGAGGTTAACTGAAGAGGATTGTAAATTATAGAGGTTAGGTTTAATTCAGGTTTATGTAAAGATGAGAATTGGAAATGGCAGTAAGAGAAGGCGATTCTGTAAAAAGTTTCATGAAATATGGAGAGTGAGAGAGACGGAACTAAGGTTGCAGACAAACCTCTGCAAACTGAAGTGGTAGTCATCCCTGCTGATAAACTTATAACTGTAAGTAGATTATTTCCTGGTAAACGCCGTGAACCAGTAACTATAGCATATGGAAAGCTCTCCAGACTATGCGTTGTAGTTTTTGGTCTCCAATCTGGTGGTACCTTAGATAGGTAGGCGGTAGTGGTTGGACGAGGAAGGCCGAGTATAGAATGTTTTGTCGCTCCTTGGAAGTTGCGGAACATTGATGATTTAATAGCAGACGTTTGATTAATAAAAAAACTGTTTTTTTTTCAGGTTTTTAGCTGTAGATATGCAGTTGTACGTAGTAGCAGCGGTTCTAACGCTTCTCCTTGGGAGATGGCCGCAATTGGCTCTCAAGTTATTCGGCACCATGTTCTTAGCTTCTGTTGCGGGAATATTTGCCATTTCTTACAAGTGGAGTCTCTTCTCTATCCTGTATTCGATGACTCCTGAGTAAGTTGAGTTTGAAGGAACATTTTGCATTACTAAGAGCCTGTTTCACACTGTCTAAAACATAATTACATAGAGTGACAGCATGTTTTTTATCCCATTATTCAGACATTGTGAAACAGGCCCTAAATATATCTAAAGTGACAACTTAAGAATAATACTTCTATGTTCGTTGGTTAAACAGGACTCTTATTAAAGACTTAATTTATCATTTCAGAGTAATCAGGATGCAGCTGACAAACCAGGATTCCTTCAACTACCTCTACACGGCGCCCTGGGGCAGTCTGCCAGCCTCTCTGATGGGTCTGTTCCTAGCGTTCCTACACTATGACCTGGAGAAACGAGGGTTCAAAGCGAATGAACATAGGGTGAGTTATAACTACGCATTATATATTATATTTTAGCTATTTTTCTGCTGAATATGTTTGTGTATGTGTCGCAGGCAACTGGTTTAATCTCCTGTTTGATTGAACCGCTAGCCCGTTCATTGGATGACGCTACTCAGTTGAATGACTAAAGAACAACTCATCAAGTGGATGACTGTAACGTCCAACGTCTAGACTGAACGTTATTCAGCGAATTCGTTAAATGGGATATAGTATAGCAACTTACAAATGTCTGGTTAGGATGAACATGACCAGACAAGAGTCAACAAAAAGACTATGTAACAAAGCTCTCATCTCACAAATTAAACAAACGTACCTTGATATTGTTGTTCATAATTAATATAATTATCCAGTTTCAGCACATTTTTTTCTTTGAAACTATCCGCCGGCGGTGTAATAATAGGTAAATCCATGTGGTCACACTATTTTAACATAAATAACGCACTTTAAAGCTAATTTATTTGCAAAAAATAACAATACAAGTGCTTTTTTGTGTCAGCTGTTCGCTGTTAGACGCCATATTTGTTTTATTCACCACCTGACTGATTTTAAGTCCGCTAACTAGTTGGACGTTTTGTGACGCTTGTACAATCAACGTTCGGCCTAGTCATACAACTGAATAGCGTCATCCAATGAACGGGCTAGCGGTTCAATCAAACAGGAGATTAAATCAGATGCCTGCGACATATGTATCATCAGAGTCTTAAGTATTCCATACTAGACGTACATAGATATGCCTCTCCCAAAGCACGCCAATGGATTCGATCTATAGCTTTATTTACCAATATACGTAATAATGTATTATTTACTATTATTATTGTTATTTCCAGTGGCTTGTAATGGCTTACCGGTTGTCAGTGCCCTCCATGTTCTTATGGGTGTTCGCTGGGTCACTGTTCCAGCAGTTCACGTCTCCTGTTGCCAAAGCCATTTTCACAGCCCTGGACAGACCAGTCTTTGTGGTATTGGTCTCTACGGCGCTGTTCGGATTCTGTAACAAGATTGATGGTAAGCTCGTTATTAAAAGGCCCATTTACTTTTAATTTTTATCCTTTTTATAATGAACAAAAAGTTGGTGATATTTTATTATGACACAGTTACACTTACTATTACCGTACGTACGTTATCACACTCTCACGCCTTGTACTAATGTACTCCCTTGCGGGGTAGGCAGAGGTGCATTGCTGCACCCACTTTTCGCCAGAGTGTTATGTTAGTCCCAATGTAATAGGGGGCGGGCCTATTGCCATTAAACGGGCACATCCAAGACCTGAGAACAAATATCTGTATTTAAACAAATATCTGCCCCAGCCGGGAATCGAACCCGGGACCTTCGGCTCAGTAGTCAGGACACTAACCACTACGCCATTCGGTCGTCTCGTTATCAGTTTAGAAAGAAAGAAAGAAAGAAAGAAAATACATTTATTTCACACACACACACGGAAACAACACAAAAAATTAATAATAAAACAAATAATAAAAAAAGGCAAAGGAAAATGAGCAAGGGTGTTGCTTCCCGGTGCAGAAACGGGTTCTAGCTCAGCTTGGTGCTATGATAAACCATAGCGCTGGTTTTCAGCTAGAACCCTGGGTGAAGTCACGGTTAAGTACTTTAAGTACTTACATTATTTTTTTATTTTCACCAATGCAACTAATTTTAAAGCTCTTACGAATCTGAGTACTTCCGCTTACCAATCTGAAATCTGTTACACAGGCACGTATTTCCTATACACTTTAGAAGAACAAACCCAACCGAAAATCGAAATTTGAGTAAACAGCATTTGTTTTCCCTCCAGAACTGTGGTGGAAGTTCCTCTCCTGGCGAGGGTTCATGATCCTGGGCCGCATGTCGCTGTCGGTGCTGCTGTTCCACTGGAGCTACAACCTGTCCATCATGGGGGGCCGGCTGATCGCCGCTCAGGCTTCGGTTCTGGAGATCGTGAGTAGCTTCATTGTATTTTTAACCTTGAAGGAAAAAGAAGCGTCGTGTATCTGTCGGTGATAGCGTAGCTCCCAAACGGCTGAACCGATTTTTGTTTTGTATTTTAGGGTATATGTCTTGTTGTATTTTGTAGGGTCTATGTTTTATAAAAAATGGTTAATTCGTTTAAAAGTTATGCGACTTTTTGTGTTGAATGTCGGGGGTTATTAAGATTTGTCCCGGCCTGGCCACATGTTAGCCCTAGATCTCTCTGAGAAGTCTTCTTAGGAAGGAAGTTTTGGCTTTAATATTAAAATTGAGTCCTATTTACAACAATTACAGGGTGGAGATTGGATGGCAGTGATCTTCCTCACCTATGTGACGGCCGTGCCAGCGACTCTGCTGGTCGAATATCCACTGCAGAGGACTCTACAAGCTGTATTCGGATAGATAGAGTTATAAATCCTTCACAATTAACCAACCTATTAACTAAGCCAACCTTATAATTATCAATCATAGAAATAATTATTCCATTACAATACAATACAATAATCTTTATTTACACCAAAACAGAACAACATACACAATAAATCTTAAAAATAAAAACAGCACAAAAAGACGGCCTTATTGCTGCCATTACTGTTATAGAATCCTGTTATCATTGCTATGTGTATAAATTCAAGAACTGAAAAGGATTTTCTCTGGATAACATCTTATTAGTAAGGACGGTGTAGGCTTTATGACTTTGTACCTACGTTTTTTTTTTATAAAATGTAAATACTTACCCCCTTATTCATAGAAAAGTTACAATAGGTTTTAACTAATAAACTGTTTTGTCCCTCTCTGTCAAAGAACATATTGCTCTTTGTCGGAGAGGGACAAAACAGTTTATTAGTTAAAACGTTCTGTAACTTCTCTATGAATAAGGGGGTTAATTTATTAATTGTATTATAGTATTAGTCTGCGTGGAAAATACTTATGATAACTGTAAGTAGTAGTTACTTATACAATTTAAGTCCAGTGTACTCCTAGTTTCCTTTGTATTTGGATAAACATATTTTTATTCCTTTAATTAGTTTAGATAATAGTGTCGATGCCAGCAGCTTACCTTAGTCTATAATTTAAACCTAAACTGTGATAATGTTAATGAAAAAATATGAAAATTTATTAAAGATTTCTATGAAACTTACCCTTTGTTTTCGTTTTGTCATTGCCTCTGTAGCAATAAAATAAAAATACTTAGGTACTATCATTCCACATCTTCTAAATATCAAATGTGCAACACAAAAATATAGTTTAAATATTAACGTCGCATACAAAAATTGTATAGTAGGCCGCAAGAACTCACTACGTATTTCAAAACAAATTTTCATCTCCTACAAACTTTTTATTTGTAAAAATCGTATGAAAGTCTCTCATCCCATACTATAGTAATTGGTATCTAATTAGAGTTATTGAAACTGGCAGTAAAGGTTATCTTCGACTGAGACTTATTTATTTATTATGAATTATGATTATAGGTACTCACAGAGAAGATAAATATTATACAAGCTGAAGTAATTACGATATACTTTGAAATACATAAATATCCATACAAGCTTTTTTTATGAACCATCAATAGTAAAACAATCTATTAGTATTAAGTATTTACCATGAAATTATTATTTCATTACCGTTTAAGAGTCCTAGTAAAGTACGTTCAATAAAAAAAAAAACATAATTATTTCATAAACTTGTTCGCACGTAAATTAGTTTCAAGTCACATGTTAATTAATATCTAGGTATAGATTATGACTGTTAATTATTGAAATGGGTAAACATTTTTCTACAAATGTAAATGGAAACCTATTTACCTAAAGGATTATAATATTTTATGATATTAATAACGATACCGAGAGATCACCCTATATTCTCAGATATACCTAATATTGTTATTCCCTCATAATGTTATCTCTCTATATGTAATTTACATAACATTGAATGACAAATATGTATTGGATGCTGTATGTTACATGTAGTTTTAAGTCTCTGTGAATATTTTCTTGTGAAGTTAAAATAATAGTGTGATTGTTATTTAGGTAGGTATATTTTGTGCAAGTGTTTTCGGAAGGTTTGACTATTATTTTTTTTGTCCATCTAAAAGTAAGTACTAAGTATCTACTTAAATAAGAAACATTTTTTAAAATTTGCATTTTTTCGCAAAATGCTGCCAAGATAGCCTCCTATAGCATTACTCAACGATAATTTAGCCGATCACAACGCTTTATTGAATATAAAAGTTTATTCCATACTCAAGTTCTGTTTTAAAGTAAGCGTCCACGTCCTATCGGTATCGTACCAAACGGATTGTCATAAATGTGTGGAGAAACGGCTTCGGCAGTGCCGATGAAGTGGACGCACTTGTGTGAAATTCTAAACAAAGAACACTGAATGTGATGCTCCGTTGCGTACGATGCCGAAAGAAGGACGCTTACCTTAACTTGACGTTCTCAGTCACAATTTAACTAACTTACGCCAATGACTTACGCATTAACAGTTTACCTACTGGGGCCGCAGCCTTACTTACTTCTACTTACTTCACTCCCCCCCACACCAGGAACCCTGACCATGACGACCCACTTCTCGTACCTCGACCCTCGTCTCCAGCAGGAGCTGAAGAGGACGGCTGAGGAGATTGTCTCTCCGGGAAAGGGCATCCTGGCCTGTGATGAGGGGAACGGTGAGTAGACGGTGGCGGTTATCAGTGAGCGACCGGAAGGAAGTAAGGAATACCGTTAAAAACTTGTTAAAAATCTTAGCTAAGACAAACTTTGAGATAGGAGAAGAAAATTGGTATGTCGACGGCCGTTTGTTGTGAAAAAGGAAGAAAAAATTATTAATCATAAGAAAAGAAAATTACAAAAGGAACACACACCTACTTAAAAGGAAAATAATAAGGGAAAAAAAAAAATTTTGAAGGCGAATTTATCGAATGAACAGTCTAATTCATAAACGACGTAATTCCGTCAAACGCATAAAATAATTATGCGCTTCGCGGTCCTCCAGCCTTCCCTTTTGGGACTAAAATATTAATTAATATCTTTGACGTTTCTGTAATGTGAATATTACCTAATGAAATAGAGGGTGCTCAAAGTTGGTAATTGAGACATGGTTGAACTGTCATTTGTTTTACAGACGCTATCGGTAAACATTTGGAAGGAGTTGGCTTGAAGAATACCGACGAGAATAGGAGGAAATACCGACAGCTCCTCTTCACTACTAAGGTACGATCAATGACAGATACACAGACAAACACACACGCATACAAACACACACACACACACACACATACCTACACACATAATATTGATACAACTCACAAGGGTGCGATTACATCTACATAATGTACCTCAGTTATTGTAGTTGGTCGTTCACTGATATTATAGCACCCCGTATTAAAATGATTATAGGTATCTATTGAGCTCACGAAATACATAATATTATACACTGATAGCCACCTAAAACTCATCTTATATCCAGCAAAACTTTACTTATTTCGATACCCTACCAAAGGTACCCTGTGTTGCAAAAATGGTAGTCTAAGCCAGGTACTAGTTATTATTCTGTGACTAAGCCAAAAGGGCGTGAGTCACCCTGAACAACTATTGTTCAAATTGAACAAATATGAAAAAAAAATGCTTATCCAGAAACTTTGTAGGCCACGAGACGTTTTATTTTATTTATTTATTTATTTTCTATGGATAAACAACAGTAATAGACTATAAGTAACTTAAATTTAACATAACAACTATTTTAAGCCTTAAAAGTTTATCACTAAAACATTTATTTATATTAAAAAGATGAGATACTTAATCTAGAGCTAAAAACAAAATGCTATACCAGTCAAAATCAAACCTAGTAACTACTAAAATTAAAGTTATCTCGCCAAACTATGAGCCATATTATTAATAAGCCTCTTGAATGCTACATTCTTTTTGTTGTAAATGTCTGCTGACAGAAAGTTTTGGTTGTGGGAGTTACAAATTCGGTAGGTAGGCGCGCGGCGACCAGCATTTGTGCGTGTTTTTGGAAGGTAGAATAATTTGCAGATGTTGCGTGGTGTTGCCGAGCGAGGTACCAGATACCTAATGTCGCTTACTAGTTCTGAGCAGTTGTAATGATTGTTGCAGATGTTGTAGAGCAGAAGTTCGTCATTGACGGAGCGTCTTGCTGATAATTTTGGTATATTATAATGCTTCAGAAGATTTTCATACGACATCTTGGAACGAGTGAGTCTGTAGTGTATGGATCTTAACGCCTTTTTTGGATCATTTCTATCTTCTCACTGTATATTTTATAAAGAGGATTCCAGATCACCGAAGCATATTCTAATTGCGAACGAACCAGAGTTTTGTAGAGAACTAACAAAGTATTAGCTTGCCTAAATGACTTGCTAATACGAAGTATGAAACCAAGCATTTGATACGCTTTTTTACAGATATTTGTGATATGTTGATCAAATATTATTTTAGCATGGGGAATTGTGAACTGTTAGTAAGTATACCACTTTTGTAACCCCCTGTATACAGGGTGTTGCAAAAAGGGTATACTAAGCCGAAACTAGCATGTGCAGTATGTTATATAGAAACTTAGTTGGTCACGTGACTTTTTACTATCATGAATGAATATTTTTTTTCGCGAATTTTGAAATTCTGATTTCAGTATCGGGCTTAGATGTACCATGCTGCACATGTAGGTTTCGGTTTAGTATACCCTTTTTGTAACACCCTGTATATTATACCACGATTCACACTTGACCCTTCATTTGTAAGATACGTCGGGTTATGGAAATATGCGCATATTGGGGCCTCCAGGGACGCTTTATTGAAAACTTCCTGCATAAAGAATCCGTAATAGAATCTCCTGAAAAAATGATATTTCTTTACCATTTCTTGTTTACTTGAGGTGGATTGGAATAGGACTTTTGGGACATGGGTTAAACCTATTAGTTGTATTATTATTTACTATTTAATTCAATGGTTCAATATTATGGATTTTTGACATTATAACAATACCAAGGAACCAAAAAAATCAAAGAAAGTAGGTACCAGAAAAACGACCACAAAAATATTAAACGTTTCCGAAAAATAATAAATTCCTAAACGACACCCTTGAGTGAAGATATTACTTTTTAATTATTGTCACGATGGCGATCTCATATCTAGGTCAGGGGGGCCACTCTATATGACGACAAGCGAAGTTTCGGAGGCTGCTGCGCGGGCCGCGACTCTATCTCGTTGTGTGAAACGTGCCGATTGCACGACAGCTCCCGTTCATTTGTTTTTCGTCAGTATAGAGTAACCCTTGAGAGCCTTATCTTTACGGTTTCCGTCAAGAAATAAACTTATTTTCGCCACGGCTCGGCTCATAGAAATATTTTGCTATATTATATAGGTAGGGATACCTATATTTTTAGTGAGTTTAGGGATGGGACCTGACTATAAAAGTTGCTTGTAAGTGTGGGTGCTATCTCGTCACATGTCTTGAAAAAGACAAAAATAAATAGATAGGTAAGAACTGTTAGTTGATTCGGTAAGAAATTCGTAGGCGCATCGCTGAATCTAATAAAATTTAATGTCTCGTATGAAAAAGTAATGAAACCCTGAAATATATCATTGTGCCTCTGTAAGTTCGAGTACTCAGTATGTCAGTTTTTTTAATTGCGATACTAAATATTGCCAGAATTACGATTTCAAGGGTACCGATTCAAATAGGTACCTGACATTAATTAATTAACTAAAGTTAATTATAACATGCACTCACGCCTTGTACTAATGTACTCCCTTGCGGGGTAGGCAGAGGTGCATTGCTGCACCCACTTTTCGCCAGAGTGTTATGTTAGTCCCAATGTAATAGGGGGCGGGCCTATTGCCATTTTACGGGCACATCCAAGACCCGAGAACATTTATTATAAATAAAAAAAATACTTTCGACTATCCCCTCTTGCCTTATACCAATACAAACATTGACCCTTTCACTACAGAATATTCGCTCCTTCATTTAAAAAATAAGCTCACTTCAATCCGGTATGTTTTTTCAGCAATCGCGTTTACCCTTCGACATTTGTGCTAGATAACATTGTTTGTTCGCATTGTTTATTTTGTCGATGTTTTCCTCTGCCTTGTTTGATGTTGTATTAGGCATGTTTGATCTGGCTTCTAAATAAAAACAATATAAATAATCGTGACCTATTTGATTGTGTCCGTAGATATGTATGTAGAATGAAAGCTTTCATGATATATATTTTCAGGTGCTATTTCATTAGATTTTTACGGCCACTTGAATAAACATACCAAGGGCCACTTGCACCAACATATTAAATCTCGATTTAGTGTTAAATCTCGATTTAGTGTTAAATCTCGATTTAGTGTTACATCTCGATTTAGTGTCAAATTTTATATGGATTGACGTTTCTTAAATCGAGATTTGACACTAAATCTAGATTTAAATGTTTGTGCAAGTGGCGCTAAATCTAGAGTGTCAAATCTCGGTTTGAGAAACGTCAATCCATATAAATTTTATGGCATAAATCTAGATTTAACACTAAATTCTGATTTAACATGTTTGTGCAAGTCGGCCTTAATTTCCATAGCATTCATAATTTACTAAAATAATGAACTAGGTGTAGGTACATATATAAATTTCAAATATCCAAGAACATACTTAGTAATTATTGCCCCTATACTGAACACAACAAGAATGCATTAAAGGCATTGCCGACGCCGTTTTGCGGATTTACTCACGCATGCTGGATTGCATACCATTTTCCCGCGTCTTGGATGCATATTCTACGCGTTACAATGAACATCTACTTGTATGAAAAATATAAAAATAATTGAGCTTGTCACACGTGCGGCGAAATCACGCCAGCGTCATAAAATCCGCACGCTGTTTTATAACACCCTAACGTCATCTTTCCAGGGTCTCTCCTCGCACATATCTGCTATCATCCTGCACGATACCACAGTCTACCAGAAGGCGGATGACGGGACTCCATTCCCCGAGCTGCTGCGCCGGAGCGGCATCATCCCCGGGGTCAAGGTGGACAGGGACGTGGTGCCACTGTTCTTGTCTGAGGATGAGGTTACTACGCAAGGTATGGTGGTATTTGAAGTCCCATTATCAGCCTATACCAGTCCACTGCTAGACGTAGGCCTCTCCCAAAGCACGCCACTGAATGCAATCTTAATCTAATGATTTCGGCATTCAATCAAGATACCTTTCACTAGTTATCACCCCATGTAGCCGGAGGAAATCCTACACTATGTTTGCTAGGCCTAGCCTGCTGGTATAGAGAAGCAAAATGTATGACGACATGTTATGCTATGTTATGTTAAGTTACCAAAATATTCTGAGAAACAAAACTTGTACCCTAGTGGAATTCACTAGGGTACAAATTTAGGTTAAATAAACATGCTTTCTTACCACCAGGCCTCGACAACTTGGCACAAACCTGCGCCAAGTTCAAGAAGCTGGGCTGCCAGTTCGCCAAGTGGCGTGCTCCGCTCAAGATCGGGCTCCACACCCCATCACCCCGGGCCATCCGGGACACTGCCACGGTGCTGGCGAGGTATGCCGCTGTATGCCAGAGCGAAGGGTTGGTGCCGATTGTGGAGCCTGATGTGCTGATTGATGGTGAGTTGAGGATTGACTTGGAATAACATGGAGGAGGCCTATACCCTGCAGTGGTTTGTCATAGGCTGATGATGATGAGGATTGGATTGGGTGGGAGTAGAGGGTCCGTTCTTGATTTCGAAAGATGTGGCTGAAAGAGGAGCTTCGGTTAGGTTGTGGGTTAGTTAGACTGATGATTGAGCCTCCAGCTACTATATCACCACCATCCATTTCCATGTCCATACGGACACATTTGCAATAACGATCCAAAAGCAGCGTCACTCACCTGTCAATCATATTATTGATGATGATGATGATGATGATGATTGGTCCGACCGATTTCGGCCATGGCGACCACTTCGACCCCTAGTTCTGCGCCGCCGCGTAGTGGCGAAGCGCATCTTTTATTCTGAACTATCATATTATTATATCAGATGGGTCAGATTTGAAAACCGAAAAGAAATATTATATCTGCCTAAATATTGTCGCTTCATTTAAGTATCTATTTAGATTAACGTTTCCTTCCAGGTAGTCACGGCATCGGAAGGACCCAGAAGGTGACAGAAGTAGTCCTAGCAGCCGTCTACAAAGCACTGAGCGATCATCACGTTTATTTGGAAGGCACTCTGTTGAAACCCAATATGGTACGCTTTATATTATTATTTATTTTATGGTCTTCAATTCTACCATACATACATATACCTTAAAATAAAGAGTCAAACAAACAAAATACAAGGTTACATACATCAATACTCGTATGCGACAAGCCTAGGGTGCCAGAACAATACTATGATTCCATTTTACTTTTTTCAGGTGACTTCCGGCCAAGCCTGCCCGATAAAGAGTAGTCCAGCGGAAGTTGGTCTGGCGACAGTCACTGCCTTCAGGCGGACCATCCCTGCTGCTGTACCGGGTACGTATATAAACACGCACTAGGCTTGTTATAAGTACATAAGAACAGGGGGTTACTCTATACTGACGATAAACGTTATGTTTTTTCCACGGTCCCGGTTGCTGCTTCGGCAGCATTCGTAAATTGTCAGAGGCTTTCGGGCAGCTTGAAAACATCTGAAAGTCGGGTTGCTCACTTACCAGAAAACTCTCCCAGCACAAGCAAAAAGCTCGTTGTAGCTTTTGGATTAAGTATCCTATTCAGCAACCAGTCCTAAATACCAGCTTCCACCACCAGGCATCGTGTTCCTCTCCGGAGGGCAGTCCGAGGAGGATGCAACACTGAACCTGAACGCCATCAACCAGGCCTCCCTCCGCGCCCCCCTCCGTGCCCCCTGGGTCCTGAGCTTCAGCTTCGGCCGCGCGATGCAGCAGTCTGTCTGGAGCGCCTGGGCTGGGAAAGATGCTAATGTACAGAAGGCGCAGATGGAACTGTTGAAGCGGGCTAAGGTATTTTAGACCTGGATTTTGACTGCTTTAGGTTTGATTAGAAAGCATAGTAATTGGCTAAGGCTGCTAATTGGTCATTATTTGCGATCGACTTGTATTGAAGTAACAAGAGGATTTACTATCAAGAACCAAAAATATAGAGTGACATTTTGAATGGAAACGTAAAAAATATGTTATACGACAGAATTTAATTATGTTTAAGTACTTTTAAATAGCCTACCAAGAGTTTTTCAGAACCGATCTTGTGAAGAGGGAAATCATTTTTAGTGTGAGTGTGTAGTCTATTGAAGATAAAATTATGTTTGGTTAACTCTAGTCACGACATTTTTATATTCTCGTTGTGATGAAATTTGCTCACGGCTCACACATAAAATGTATCTATATGTAGGGTTACATGACTTACATGTACCTAGTTACCGGGAAGGGTACCGCATGCAAAGTGGATTTTCCTGAAGAACCTCATGTATAAAAAAAAACACAAAAACACGCACTCACGCCTTGTACTAATGTACTCCCTTGCGGGGTAGGCAGAGGTGCATTGCTGCACCCACTTTTCGCCAGAGTGTATGTTAGTCCCAATGTAATAGGGGGCGGGCCTATTGCCATTTTACGGGCACATCCAAGACCCGAGAACAAATATCTGTGTTTAAACAAATATCTGCCCCGGCCGGGAATCGAACCCGGGACCATCGGCTCAGTAGTCAGGGTCACTAACCACTCCGCCATTCGGTCGTCTAATAACCTCATGTATGTTTCAGGAAAAAGAAATCTAACATTTACCTATAAAGAAGGTGTATCTTTCTTGAGGTTATGTACGAGACATTTTCACAGGTTTATTAATCACACTCCATTACTTACACAAACCTATAATAAATGTATTTTCTTCTAGAATAGAATATTACCTATTTATCATGCCATCATCATTGTAAAGACTTGATAATGATGGGCCATACCTACATAGTTTTTTTGTAAACAATCTCTTTCGAAGGATTACACTCAAGAGAGTCAAGAACAATGTTTTGTATTAAATTTCTGCTAATGTAGTACTAACGTAATTTTTAAATCGTTGATAAATAATCCTATTTGAGACCCAGCTGGCCACAGGAACACATCAAACTTACCATTTCTCCTTTCCACTCAAAGCTCAAACGCTAGAAACACCAGCCCACTCACAAATCCCCAGCGCTCCCGCTCTCTGTGCCTCACGTCATGTTTATGAAATCTGTTTGCAGGCCAACTCCGAGGCGTCGCTAGGGAAATACACGCGCGGTACCGCCACCGCAGCCGCGAGCAGGGGCAACTATACCCGCGACCACCGCTACTGAGGACGGAGACACTATTATAGTGCCACAAACTTATCTGTTCCGGTGACAGCTCAAATAAATCTCTAATATTTCTTAATTCTATAAGATTTTAAGTTTGCTCGTATTGTTATTTCGCTCTTGCGGTGTTAATAAACCCATCTAATGTTTTAAAATATACAATTCATTAGTAAGTAATGAGATTTGGATCTATTTAGTTCGCTGTCACCGGAACAGATAAGTTTGTGGTACTATACACTCGCAAGCAATGAATGAGTTCCAGTGACAATAGCACCAAATTACTCCTAGGAAAAGACTAGGTTAATGACGCCGTCTTCAATATTAAAGAAATTTTAAGTTGAAATTTTGTGAGTGGAACTTTTTCATTGCCTGTGTATAACAATACAGATAAGAAACTTTAAGTTAGCAATGGCAAACGATTAATAATTTTAGTGTTACAAACTTCGAAATTCATCTTATCATAAACCAGCCTTTAGGGTGGCTTGCACCAAACATTGAAATGCCGTCTTGCTCTGGCAGTATACTGTCGAATAGATTTAATTTACACAAACTTTTTCGTGAAAGTTACCCTTATAGTAGATGCTATTGCTAACTAAGCGTAGGTAGGTAAAAATTCGGACAAATAACAAAAACTTCTATCAACGCAAAGGTTATTTACTTTCTAAGGAATTCAATAAAGAATAAAGTGATCCTTTATTGGGAAATTCCTATTTTTCTTTAATACCCTTTTCTCGGAAGAATGTTTTTTTACTGAGGTTTTATTTTTCTTCTCCATTGTCGTGGATAGAGCTCGAGGATCACATTGAAGAACTGAATTTTAGCTGTAGACAGGAATTTTTCTTCATTATTAAAACATCTGAAAACTTTTATAAATAGAACATCTTAGGACTACGAATACACCTTGTAACAGCTAAATATAATACACGCTGAAACAAAATGTACCAACTCATGTAGGTACTAGGTTGTTAAGCCAAGTACATAGGTACTGTTGATGTGGAAGCAAAGGCTGTGGATATTATAATGTGTGTATGTAACTGTGATAATATAGCATTCTGGCGCTCCTTGGGAAAGACCTATGACTACATTATACCCATTAAATTTTCGATGAGAATGATAAGTCATATTGTCCAATATAGATATAGAAATATAGTCATTTTTTATCGTAAAAAGTTCAGATAATTATAATCTTTGTAGCCACATTAATCTTAATTTTTGTTCGACTGCATTTTAATTAAAACACTCGAGATGGTTATAAAAAGTTGGAAATCACTTTTGTACTTACTTTAGTAAGTAAATTTGACAACTTTTTTGTTTGATCGTTAAAACTTGAATTTTTATTTAACATTTCTAAGTACTTTTGTTTTATATCAAAGCACGGCATCATTATTTCCACTTAACTTGGTAATCATTGAAGTAAAGTACCTAATAAGTAGAAAACATAAGTTAAAAAGGTATATTTACGTTAAAATTAATTAATTACAATATACCTATGTACTTACTTTCAAAAATATAGTCTCACTATCACAACCATCGGGGACATGAAAGGAGAATCGTTACATATCAACAACTACCGTACTATCACTGACACATTTGCAATTAACAATCCTTAAGTAGCGTCGCCCGCCTGCCAAACATCTGTCAAATCCATACAAGTGGTCGTTTTCAGGTTTCCGTAGCCGAATTGTCGATTATTAAAACGAATATAATTTCACATAACTTTTACCTTTCAAACTGAAAACTAGAATATGAACCCAAAAGTTTGTTTGTTCGTGATTCATGGACTTTCCACGCGAGTGTAGAAGACCCTATTATGAAAACTTATTATATTTTCGACGGTCAAATGGCATAGTGGTTAGTGGCCCTGACTGCTATGCCGAAGGTCCCGGGTTCGATTCCCGGCTGGGGCAGATATTTGTACTCGGGTCTTGGGTGTTGATATTTCTATATTTAATATGTATCTATCTATGTATTTGTGTAGATATATCAGCTGTCCGATACCCATAACACAGGCTCTGCCTAGCTTGGGGTCATATTATTGTTACATATTATTATATGATATAATAATTTTTTTTTTATTTTTTTTTTTTTGACATATTGTATTTATATACCTTATTAATTAATTATGACATTATATGATTTAATTTTTTTTTTTTTTATATTGACTGCTATTGATTATATCTCGTGACATGTATTGTAAATTATAGCTACACTGCTTTAGATTGTTATTAATTTTCTTTTCTTTTTTTATGCATGGTGTGTGAACTCTCGAATTTTTGTACGCCCCTTGGGTAAAGCATAGCTTGAACCTTCACTATAAATAAGGTCCTGTATTTAAAATGTACTCACCTGTGCTTTTGACAAATAAATTTATTTTGATTTTGATTTGATTTTGATGATACCGTACTGTAGCTACTATGAAAAAACTCATACATTTCATGTCAAGTTCATTGGTAAAACTCAGTTAATACTGTATCCTGTATACATAAAATCAAGTCAAAAAAACAAATCAAATAATTAATTAATAATTCTTAATAAAATCCCTTCAAAATGTATCATTAAACAATTATTATGTGGAAGCAAAACATTTCATCCGAGGTAAAACTAGGCTTACCTTTTCACAAACAGAGGTTCATTCGAAAAGTGTGAACGCTTCGAGAATCGCTCCCGTTCTGTCGCGATAACACCGCCGTGTGTCAAAAGACGCATTGACCTACTTGCGGCTCAGCCATTTCATGAGAATGTAAAGGCGCGTCCAGATATACGTGCGCGAAGTGTGTGTGTAGCCTTAGGTGCAGAAACAGTCAGAAATGAAAAAGTTCCAGTGATTTATCTCTAAATCACTCCTAAATTTAAAAAAAGCTTGATGACGCCGTCTGCAATATTGAAGAACATTTACGTACGCAACTGGATGCTATTCTATTCTATTCTCTGTGGGGGTGTAAGTACCTGCACCTGGCTCTCTCGAATGGCACCTTTGTGCATATCCCCGTGGTCTAAACTGCCTTCCTAAGCTTGGACCATTTCCCACCACGCTGGTCCACTGCGGATTGGTGGGTTCACATATCCAGATGTGCTAAATCTAGATATGCAGGTTTCCTCACGATGTTTTCCTTCACCATAAGAGCGATGGTATACTTAAATTCAAAGAACTCATTGGTATTCGAACCCGTATCTCTGGCGTGAGAAGCGGGCACTTACTCGACTGAGCTACCACCGCTCTTGGATGCTATGTCACTGGAACTTTTTCATTGCTCGCGTGTGTACTTTAGAAAGAAAGAAAGAAAGAAAGAAAGATACATTTATTTTCCGAATCACTTAGCTGGTCCGCTGCCGCGCGCTATCTGAATGCACCTTTATGCTGTTTTCAGTTACGGCAACTCACAGCTACCTGAAAGTTTGGGTTTGTGGATCGAAAACTTTACGTACTTTGCAGTTTTTATGAGGCGCTTTGAGTACAAGTATCCCAGTACCTACGCAGTTTTCCTTAACACGCCAAAACTAAAAAAAAAGATTTAAAAAGAACCTCCTCCTTTTTTAGGTCGGTTAAAAATAGCTCTTCATTATACTACGACTGCTATATACTATACTACACTCTGATGTTACAAACTGAAAACAGTAATTTTTTGTTCAAATTTTTTATTAAATGTTTGAAAAAACGAAATTTTGTGAGTGGAACATTTTCATTGCCCGTGAGTGTTGTTTATCTTTTATTCCGGAATTCTCACAATGAAACCCTTGAGCCACGCACGGACAACCTTATTTAGTACCTACCTGTATATAAAAAAAAAACTCTTTATGTTCTGTATCTCACTTTGAGCACAAACTATACACTCCGTTTCCGACGCAGAAAAAGATCAATCTGACCCTTTTTTTGTGAGACTTAAAAATAGACATTCTGTATAGTACTCAAATACTCAGTCTCACTGCTCAGTCCGACGCACAAAGCAAGTACACCCTGTATAGTGAGTAATATACGAGCGTAGTACGTAACATGAAACGTGTCAACTTTACCTACTTTCAGAGTTACTATTCGGTAAATTGAAATAGTTTTCAAGCGATTGTGAACAGAATGCTTGAGAAAAAAATTGATCGTTCATGACATTGTTAAGTAATACGTATTATTAACTTTGTTTCTCATATACATTTTACTATAAAAAAATCGTAAAAATACAGGTGATCTTCAAATCATATGATGTGGTAGATAGAATAAGTTATAAAATTAAGTTCCACTCAAAAAAAATAAGCCAATAGCAGTACATTCTATTTATTTATTTTATTTATTTATTTTATATTCTATTCTCAACATCCTATTTAACTATAATGCGGCAAGTTACTTGGCGACCCTCCTTGCGGGGTGAAAGAAGTGGCGGGGGCGAGGTAGCACGACATGCTACACACGTAGAAAAGTGTGCCCGGATTAATCTCGCGATAGCTTGTAACTATTTCTGACGTAAGTAAAATTTTATTATATGACTGTTCCCGTAAATGTCATATTTAGCTTAAAATTTATAGTTTGACAGCATTAAAATTTGGATGTTTACCTTCAGAATATCTACTACCAATTTGAATTTATTTATGTAAAAGTGTTTTATTTTATAAATCAATTTCCATGTCACTTTCATGTTCACTCTCTGTTTGAACTTGTTCATCGTCGTCGTCATCCTCATCTTCATCATCGTTTTCATTAACTTCAATTATAAATCTAAGACAAAAACCAATTTATGTTTAATTTACAATAAATTATAAATAAACAATAACATACCTGTCCAATACATCGTCAAATACTCTATCAGATTTATAATATTCGTCTTAATTTTTTATGACATGGTCGTCACAATTTCTCCACTTTTTAGGCGAATAATTAGAGAAAAGCAACTCTAAGTCTTTTATCTCTTTATCTAAGTTAGAGTCAATCGACGTTCTTGCGAGCTCGCCTTTCACGTACCGCCACACAAGTTCAATAGGATTTAATTCCAGGTGGTATGGGGGTAGGCGAAGCACGATATGACCATTTTCTTTCAAAATTTCATCAATTTTGTAATTTTTCTCTGTGTTTTGCTCATTAATTACTTTCATTAAATCACATAAATTTTCGTTGCTTTCCTAGTTACAAGAACTGACAACTGACGCACTGTCCTTATCCTTGTCCTTATATGGATTCTTCGTCTTTGTTGTTTACTTTTTCGTATCTGACTGCGCAGTACCAACCTTTAGCCGCGTAGCAGGACTGATCCGGTACGCTGTTCTACAAGAAGCCCCTATATTGAGACATTATACGATTTGTTGTTTTTAACGTTATTTTGTTGACGAATTATAGATACCTAATAATAATATAATGATAATATTAAAAAGGCCTCAACACTCATCCTAAGACTAATGGTCTCAGAATCAATGATCTCATGTGGGTCGCACTCAAATTATGACAGACTATATTAGACATGTGGCCGCCTCGGCTGCGCGGCCGAGACTGCCGTAACAATGACATGCAGTGCACGCGTTGCCCTTCCCCGCTACCCTCCCGCTACCCGCTGTCGTCTTGGGTACCTCGTCCCCTCCGCGTCTTTCACCCCGCAAGGAGGGTCGCCAAGCAACTTGCCAATCTTATAGACGTTCTCAGAGCCGCGAGCACAGGATTCGATACTATTTTCGAATCTACACAATCATATGGAAAAAACAAATGCCACTTTTGGAACTAACAAATTTGGCTTAAATTTTGACAGTGATATTTGACGATACGCAACGTTAACGGAGGTTTCGAATCCTGTGCTCGCGGCTCAGTTGTAATGTAAAAATCAGAAATTCTGCAACATTTGTTCATTAATTTTTAATTTCTAAGGTCCATAAATCATTAGTATTTAAGCATGCGGGGTAGGCAGAGAACTCACATTAAAATTTGGAATAGATCGTATCGTAGTCCACAATACGGCGCCAACCTCGCAAAGAGATTGATTTTAAAAACGTTTTACATTTGAATGATGGTGACTCCGATTTTCTACAGAACTTAATGGAATCAGAAGTGGCTTTGTTAAGTTTTTTACACGTTGAATTTGCACCAAACTGTTTAATTTATTTTGGTAAGTACTTGCATAATTGGATGTTATGACTGCATAATGTGCATGATGAGATGACCTGTTGTGACAGCAAAAAATTGAAGTATTTTTTATGTAGCAGAAATTATGTTATTTTAAACGACTTATCATTTACTTATTGATGGAAAACCCAGGATAATTATCTGCACTTAGAAAGTTTAGAAAGCCATAAAATAATTGACCCATCCATAGCTGAATTGAGAAAAATCTGCATATGCATTGGATGGCCGAATGGTGCGAGATGGTTGTATTGGTATTTTGTATACAAAACTGGATTCAGGCTTAGTATTTTCAATAGTGAGCCTTGTAGTCGTCATGAATTAAATTTTTAGATATAGATGTAACTAGCTGTTCCCACGCGCTTCGCTTCGCCTTAAAAAGTTTTCCCGTGGGAATTCCGGGATAAAAAGTAGCCTATGTTCTTTCCCAGGGTCTAGACCGTATGTATACCAAATTTCATTCAAATCCGTTCAGTAGTTTTGGCGTGAAAGAGTAACAGACAGACAGACAGACAGACAGACAGACAGACAGACAGACACAGTTACTTTCGCATTTATAATATTAGTTAGGATGTATAACACATTACACACGAAAGGAGCACGAGCATCTCATTCATCTTAACAAATTTGCATTTACAATATAATTGGTTTGTTATGGTAAAAATGAAGCGTCCGTAGTCGAGCGGGCCTCAGTGATCGTAACTGATCGCTGAGGTTAAGCAACAACTGACACGGTCAGCCATTGGATGGGTGACCAATTTCAAGTGGTGCTTTTCTGGACGCTTCCGTGCTTCGGATGGCACGTTAAGCCGTGGGTCCCGGTTGCTGCTTCGGCGGCAGTCGTTAAGCCTAGTCAGAGGCCTTCGGGCGGCTTGAAAACATCTGACAGTCGGGTTGCCCACTTACCCGACAACTCTCTCAGCACAAGCTTGCTTGTGTTGGGGTCCACCAACCCGCACTTGGCCAGCGTGGTGGACTAGGCCTAAACCCTTCCTTCATTGGAAGGAGACCCGTGCCCCAGCAGTGGGGACGTAATGGGTCGTGATGATGGTAAAAATGAACTAGCAGATTTAATATCTATCTGCTTTCAGATCAATTACTTATGAAATTCCCCCTACATCTCATATCTCATCTCGTGGCACCGTAGCTCGTAGGCTCGTAGCGCTACGAAGCCGCGTAGCTGCTACGTGAAGCCGCGTAGCTACTATGAGCCACACCTGGACCCAACTAATAGAAGCGTCAGCAGAAGTAACGATATAAAGTGAAAATCTATTATAAATTAAAGAAAAACGAGACAAGAACATTACTAAAATGAGAGATAAGCTTTTGAAACATGGCACTGTTGATGAAATATTGAAAAACGCAGTCGAACAAGTCTACTTTCTCTCTTACAAAATATTACAAATAAAACTGTAGGTTCTCATAATTAAAGTTGCCTTTTGTTTTAGAAAATAAAATGTATTTATAATGGTGAGCGTTTTATAGATAAGCTAATTTTGAAAAAAATTATAAAATTATCATTATGTTTAACTGTGTTTTCTTATGTAAGTTTTATACTCGATTATAATAACATACATATTATAATTTTTCCTTCAGACTGTACCGTTAGCAGAGTTATCCCCCGTGCAGGCCTGGCGGCCATTAAAACGTACTTATCGTTATCAGTTTTATGGTTCAGCAGGAACGAGGAACTTTCTGCTGTAACTAACTTCATTGCATAAAGAAATATAACCCAAGAACTAACATGAGGGTTTTACGATTATAGGTTCTATTCCGAGTTTTTCTTGACCATAGCCTGATAAAAAGTGGGCTGATCCAGGCTGTCGAATGTAGGTAAGTATTATTCTTCCAACCGTGTGGTACGAATTTAGAATCGGACAGCACAGCATAACACGGAAAACAAAAGATCTAAAAGAAGAATATAATAATGAGCGGTGGTGGAGCTTAGATGCGGGTTCTACCTTTTTTGGCATAAGATTTTTTTGCCTAATCTCGTATTGCATAGTAACGTTTGGTCAAAGTCTCGTTACGCCGAAAATCGTATAGCATAAATATCGTTTAGTAAAAAGTTATTTCGCATAACATTGTTTAGCCTAATAATGGTATGGCCAAATCTTGAATAGCCTAATAATGCTATGGCATAGGTTTATACAAAGTAATAATATTCGTTTGGCTTTAACTTTGACGAAGCGTCTCCCTACATAGCGCAAACTGGTGCTTTGTATTGTTTCCGCTGTTCGGAAAACGCTCCGCTCCGCTTCGCTGCGCTCCGCTTTGGTTTTGATGAACATGTGCACCTAACACGCTCCTCCTCGCTTTGCTCGTCGTCGCACCTATTTTTAGGTTTCGATCTCATGGGATTTGTAATAATTATATTGGTCGTTAACTTTCGATTTTTTGATCATACAATATCGTGATTTTCGGGATGTAGGAGAAAAATACCACAATTTGTACATTTAATACATACTTAATATATTATTTATTAAGATAACATTAGGAGAAACTAGATTTTACATAGGTATAGACGAACATAAATATTTTGAGCAAACGAAACTTAGGTGTTTAAAGATTGTGCCTAAAGAGTTTTAGACGAAACGAGCCTTATGCCACATAAGTCTTGGCAAAGTGATGGTTCGGCCAAAAAAGTTTAGACCATACGAGTTATGCGAAATGAGTTTTGGTCAATAAAGATTATGCCAGATGAGCGGAACCCTAGATGCGCATTCGAATCTCGGCACTGACATGTACAATGAAGTCTTTGGAATTTAAGTAAACCTCTTACGGTGACAGAAAACATCGTGATAAATCCTGACAGTGCTATCACAAAAAACTTTAAACACTGTTTAATAAGTGTTTAAAACGAAATTTGACAGATTTTGTAGGGGTAAGTAATACGAGGTATAAAAACGAATGGTATAACATTCACAAGGTATATGCCCATATGATATAAATTTATTAAGTATACCGATCACTGTGCATAACAAACGAAAGACATAATTACTAAATACATAATTTCGTAAAGAATAACGTTCAAAAAGTATAATTTCAATTGATATATCGATTAAAACATATAAAGTTCATAATATATAACGTTTATAACATATATTATTCAACGGATATAATATCATTATGTATAATGAACAAAAAAATATATTATCATTGGTTTTGGTACTAGGGTTTTTCACAGCGATATTATTATTGAAGCTATTTTGGGAGACGCTCCGCTCCGCTTCGCTGCGCTCCGCTTTGGTTTCGACGAACATGTGCACCTAACACGCTCCTCCTCGCTTTGCTCGTCGTCGCACCTATCTTTAGGTTTTGGTATTAGGGTTTTTCACAGCGTTATTATTATTGAAGCTATGTTGGGAGACGCTCCGCTCCGCTTCGCTGCGCTCCGCTTTGGTTTCGACGAACATGTGCACCTAACACGCTCCTCCTCGCTTTGCTCGTCGTCGCACCTATCTTTAGGTTTTGGTGCTAGGGGGTTTGACGGCGTTGGGTAATTAAACACAGATTATGCGATATGAGAAGAACTTTATACAAAATGATAGTATATATTTTAATTGATATACGTAATGTATGTTATACGAATTGATATCGAGTCCTCTTGAGTGTTAGTTATTTTGATATTATATGAAATGTAAGTTATACCAATTGAATCTTATACCTTATGAAAATATAGATGTTGTTGTTATACGTAACGTTCATTATATATTTTGAACGTTATTAATGTGAAATTATACATTTCGTTTTTATACGTCGCAATACGCACCCATTTTGTAGGCATTTGACAGCGGTAAACATCTGTTAAACACTGCCTAAGTTTTTGTGGTAAGGCCCATAATGTCTAGAGTTAGCTGAAACTAGACTGTATAGCATAGCGCGTATACCGCTACCATACGAATTCGCATTTACTCGCCACTACTCGAATGGAGTGAAAACTTGCACTCCGTGTACAGGTGTTATCTACATAATATGTCACTGAAAGAGGCTTCTTTGGCAAACCCCATGAAACCAATATGATGTATACCTACGAATGTACTATGTGTTTCAAGTTAATGTGGAAATCCATATGTTCGGATAACCACTTGACCGAAAAGTCAAGTGTGGAAAAGGCTATTGACCGAAAGCTCAAGTACCGCAAACGGAGCTTTCAACGAAACAAAATCCACACTGAAGACAACAAAGAAATGAAAAAATACTGTAGAAATTAAGTTGTGATAAGTTAATTTAGTTATAGATGTTACAAGTTATAATAAGTCAAGCTTTAATGATGTGAGAGTAAGTTTAGAAAACAAACAATAACTTTTAATATGACTTATTGCGAATGATAGTAGTTATTTAAAGTAATGCTTACTTATTTACTTTACGAAATAACACTAGGATAAGATAAATTGTTGCTAAGTAAAACGTTATCGACCAAAATTCCTGAAAATATTTGTTTTATTTTTATTTTATTATATTATTACCACGGACACCACGGAAAAACACGCTACGCTCCTCGACTCGTATCACTGATGTGACACGTCTGTCGCATGCACCCGGACCGGAGGGCCAGAATTGTCACCGAGTGGGTGCCCAGTGATGGACGTCGGCGTCGCGGAAGACCCAGACGGAGATGGCGGGACGACCTCGACAGGTTTTTACCTCAATGGCCGAAGGAGGCACAGGATCGGGAGCGGTGGTCAATTTATAAGGAGGCCTTTGCCCAGCAGTGGTACACTAATCAGGCTACATAAAAAAAAACCTATTTACAGAACCTTAAATGATTTCTGGCACTCTCACTGCGCACATAACCTTGCGTCGTATATCCCGGATTTCTTTCATTTGTAGGGCTTACGGAACCTCTTCAACCCTCCAGAGTAGGCAGTTGCATATCTTGAGCTTCTCTTATATTCACGAGGTAATTTCTTGCCTGCTAGCTAAGCTTGCTTCATGGACTTTTACATACGGTTTAATATAAATCAAAGCCGTATAGGTTAATATTAAGCATGTTGTTTATCCGTGTCTTTTTTAATAACCTAACAATTTTGTTTCCTACAACTTTGATTTGTAAAAATCTATTTTACTGCGCAAATAAACTTAATTATATTTTCAGTAAGTGATTTACCTACTCGAAATGATTTCATGAATCAATATATAGGTACTTACTTATAAATAAAATATAAATTATTCCAGTGCATGCAGGTCGAAGTAATTGTAAGCACATTGTGAAATATTCCCAGAACTGCCGCACGGCTGAATAAATGATTTTCCGAAGACAATTCTATTTTTGTGACGGCATCGGATATTCCACGCGTCGCGACTGTCGGCTCCACCCGCACGTAACGCCGTTACGAGCCCAAAACTTTCGACGTCTCTCCAAATTGGAAAAATAAACACTTATTCTTACGAATACTGTAGGTATACGGGTATAGGTCGTATCGCTTTGGTCATGCGTGCTTCTTAATTCGCGTGTGGAAAGAGTACATATTGAACGGCAGCCTTTCATTTATAAATGGTAGCGTCTACCTACGTTTGATATCCAAATACTCCAAAATTATGAGTAAAATAAGTTTAAGGGTGTTTTTAATATGGTGCGGGTTTCATCAGCATACGTTTTTACCCGCGTCCTACGTGCATATTCCATGCATTACATACAATAAATAGTTGTATAAATACATACATATAGTGCCACAAACTTATCTGTTCCGGTGAGAGCGAACTAAATTGGTCCATACCTCATTACTTACTGTACTAATGAATTTCATATTGACATAGATTATATGGATCAATTTAGTTCGCTCTCACCGGAACAGATAAGTTTGTGGCACTATACTGGTCAAAACCATAACCCTCCTTTTCGCCTCGCCGTAAAAAGGAGACAGGAGCTTGGAAAGGAGGTGATGAAATATAATGATTATTCCGTGATTTGCCCTCTGACCATGTGGAAGGTGGTGACGAAAATTCGGTGAAAATTCCCCTCCTCCCACTTTGAAAACCTGGTCACCTTCGGCTTACTATTGTTTTGCAACACGCTGTAGGTATATATAATTTGTGACGGAAACACTAAGCTGTTATTTGGTCGGGGGATTCCCTAACAAACTGCAAACTAGGTAATAAGCAAGTAGCCGGAGTGGCTTGTCAAACTCTAAATCGACGGTGGAAAGGCAAAATGTATTATCCGCCACTTTTGGCGAATATGAGTTATATATACCGTTGGAATCGCCTGATTTTTCTCTTTCGAATGGTGCGGGTCTCGTTTCGATCTGAGCACTTTTTGGCGCTTAAGACAACGGTGATTTTGGAAATCTTAATACTTTTTTCTTGTATTAAGAGCCACTTTTTTAGTCATTTGTATGTTCAAACATACTTGATCAAAACTAAAGTTATATAAAACATTGTACCCTCACTAAAACAGTAAAACATTGTGACTTAATTCATTTTGAACTAATGTGAATTTGTATCATTAGTTACTTAAGCGACCTACCTGATAGCGTAATTGATATAAAACAAAATGCCTTCTGGTCAAAAATAACATAAAATCACTTAATACATTTTACAATTTTGTAATTTGAAGCCATACTGGCACTTAAACCATTTTACCAGTCAGCCTTACTCGCGGCGTTTGGCGGTTAATACAACTTTACCTAAATCTGTTTAGTGGTACAATTGGCACTTAAGCAGCTTTTTGCGATTTGTAGATAATTGATATAAGTGATATAAAACAATTCAAAAGAATCGCAATGAAGCGGTCTATTGTGTTTAAGCTGTTATATCCAGAAGGATATTGTGTGAAAACGCCAATAATATAAATAGGACCGGTTGGAAAGGTGTCGCTTCAGCACCCCGCCGGGACGTTCATTGGGAGAGGACGTGCGTCTATGCGACAGTTGGCGCCGCGTGCGCAGCGTAATTACGTAGGTACAAACTCAGATTCGTTCGCCAGTATAAAACTGTAAATATTTTTTGATTATATCACCGATAACTACATTAAATTATGATATCTATTATATTACTCTTTACACAGGTTCTAAATAATAGTGTTGCTATAATTAATATTTATTGAGTTATAAATATGCACTTGGATCCTTTCGCCTAAATTGCTGTTTCTATGCAAGTAGGGAATTTTTACGTTTCTCTAAAAGGATCCAACCAAATATTTATTTTTTATAAAATATTTTTTCTATGACAATATGGTTCTTAATGTAAAATATTTGTATTGTATTAACATGACATTACTTTTTATACAAAATAATAATTATATATCATAAATAAACTTATTCATAAATAATTTATATCGAAATTTAGTCAGAAACAGGATTTCTTATCTATATAAAAATCTAACCGAAAATGTGTTCCCAAGCGCAAATCTCTGGATCAACTTAACCGATTTTGATAATTGTTAGGTAATTATACGAAATAGAAGACCAGTGACCACGAGTACCACGACCTGTTTGTATCCCATAATTTTCAGAATAAAGTATTTCAACGAAAAGCAAACCTTATAGGAAAAAGTTGGACATGAATTAAATTAACTTTTCTCTAACTTCACTTCATCATCCTCCATCGCTGAAGAGTGCAATATCTGGTATATTCCATCTATCCTGCTTTTTATGCCACCGTAGGAAATCCATCGTTCCCTGGTACTTTGCCACTCTTCAGCGATCGTATGGTCCGTATCAATTCGTCTTATTCGGGGGTTGGATATTTAAATTTCTGTCAAGATGCAGGATAGTCATAAATCTCATCACGAACCATTACGTCCCCACTCCTGGGGCACGGGTCTCCTTCCAATGAAGGAATGGTTTAGGCCTAGTCTACCACGTTGGCCTAGCGCGGGTTATTGGGCCCCAACACAAGCAATCTTGTGCTGAGAGAGTTTTCGGGTAAGTGGGCTACCCAACTTTCAGACGTTTTCAAGCCACCCGAAGGCTTCTGACTAGCCTGTAAGACCTGCCGATTTTATTAATCATAATGATTACGATTATGCATCAAGATACAAGATGCTCCTGGTATATTTGCATCTGCATCCAACCCCCCAGGTGGTGGTTAGGATCATTAAAAACTTCGGCAATGTGGCCATACCATCTTGAAAGTCAATCTTTCATAGTAACAAGGAGATATCCTGGGTTTTGTTGCAATGTTCTTCAAGATGCTTTGTATAGATCCTTCATGGGGTTACCCCTAGCAGCGTTTGTCCTTTTATAAATTTCGTTTGATATTAAGTTCACAAAGAAAATACTCGTACGCAAGTGCTTCTTTAGAATGGTCGTCTAGTTCGACATTAAGTCTTCCTTGATGGTTGATCATATCCCATGTTTCTTTAGACATCCATTCATTCTTTAAGTGTTCCTTGTGCCTTATTATTTCTTCGCAAATTTTTAACAACACGTCTTTGATGCCAGTTGTTGCCGATCTGGATACTAAGTTTTCTTCTAACTTGTGGGTCCTGCAGCTTATTTACACGACACCTTTGGCAGATCTTGTGGCCTGCTCCTAAACTCCCGCTATCTTCAAGCACATTTTTCCATCGACTAAGTGGTGATCACTATTGACATCAGCAACCCTCTTATTCCTAACATCCAGAAGTGTCTCCATTTTCGACTAATCGTCGGTCGATTTGGTTCTCGGTCCGGCTGAGACCCAACTCACATTGTGATAGTCCTTTGGGGTTACCACCACTAAAACTTAGCCATTAACAATCCTAAAGCATCGTCGCTTGCTTATCAAATCTAGCGTATCTTGTATGAATCTGACAGATAGTTTAAAGCGAGCGACGCTGCTTATGGATTGATAATTGCTTATGTGTCTTGCCCACACTAACATACGGTGCCGATACATGGACGCTGACCAAGGAAACTGTGCACCGAATCAGAGTTGCACAGAGAGCTATGGAGCGATCCATGTTAAGAATTTCGCTTACAGACCGTATTCCCAGCGTGGTAAATCACCAAAAGACAAAAGTCTTCGACGTCGGTATGCAGGTCACGGAACTGAAATGGGAGTCGGCAGGAAACTTGGCTCGAAGGCAGGACGGAAGGTGGACAAAGGCGGTGACAGAATGGTGGCATAGAGACGGACGAAGAAATGTCGGTTGGATTATGATTATTAATTAATGAATAAGTAAATCTGCTGATCACTTGGATCTCAATCTCAAAGTGATTTCGCGGTGAACAATATGTTAATAAAGTTTATAATAAAATAATGCTTCGAGAAAAGGTACGGCCATGCCGCTTCTTTGCTCGACTTGGTGAGATATTATGAATTTTTTGTTTTCAATCTAGCTGGCCCGCAGGTACCGCTTCTTACCCTACCCTACCCTATCCTACCCTACCCTACCCTACCCTACCCTACCCTACCCTACCCTACCCTACCCTACCCTACCCTACCCTACCCTACCCTACCCTACCCTACCCTACCCTTCTTACCTTTTATACCTTCCCTGGACTTCCACAAATGTTTCTAGACCAAAATCGGTTCAACCGTTCTCGAGTTCTGAGGTCCAATTATAAGTTCATTTATTCTTTAAGTCATTCATCTTAGATATAAATTGCCTTAGTCTGGCGGTTAATTCATTCTTATGGAATGTTTAAAGTAACATAAATTATTATAAAACATTATCCTGGTGTGATGGTTAAATCTCCTTGGTGTTTAAATTGTTTTTACTTTTATTTAATTAAAATGTTAATGTCGTTTAAGCCAATTTTACCTGACTGAAATTTCAGATGCCTATGTCTTATGTCCCTTATTTCAGTAAATAGAATATGTACATTCATTTTATATACAGAATACAATAGAAAACTATTTCAATTTAACGTATTTTAATTTTCAAAGCCATAGCTAGAATAATTACAGAGATATGATTTTTTTTCGAAAATTTCAAACTTTAAATCGCTCTGGTGAACATTTTATGTCATGGCGCTTAAACCATTTTGCCTTTCCACCGTCGAAATGGACTTTAAGCTTAGTGCTCCGAACAACATAGTCTAAAATTAAACGCCCAGGTTGCAATGGATTTAGCACTACCACAATATTGTTTACTGCCCGATTCAGAGCTGCAAGAGACTGAAAACTTACGACTACATTATTATATTGAATTACATTCGAGCTTCGTTCTCGAGATTAGCATAGACATATGTAGTTTCGCCTAGGACTTCGCTATTCTGCACTATATTTTAGGTAAAATTCCTATACTGAAAAAATAAAACAAAATAAAAATATTTGTGGGTAGGAGTCAAACTTACTCCTACTCTCGGCTGCTGTCCATCGTCATTCGCGTTTTAGTGCTCCGCTGTTCCGCACGTTGCTGTCAAAAACTGTGAATTCCAAGCATAACAATATGCCAAAACGTAAAAGTGGTGATAGTGAGTGCAGTGATTATCGAGAATTGAGCAGGAAGTTGCGAAAACTGGAAAGAAAAATAAATAAACGGCGACATCGACGCAGACGCTCCGTGTCGTCCACACCCGAGCGCGATTATCGCGAGCCTTTTCCAATTAATCTTGAAGGTATGTACCTACGTCCTTTCTTGTTTATAGTGACAATAAAATAAGAGACTGCTTTGATAGGCATGTATCAGGGACACACTCATACCATACCAAATACTTGGTTACAAAATACTGACAATCGATCTGTCCACCATGGGACTGTGTCACGTCAAAAATATTGTATTTCAAAACTGAAATAACAAAACACAGCTAATCGGAAATACCATCCTGGGTTATTCCACTGCAGTGTTATATACCTACCTACCGATACCGCCGACTTACGGACGTGTATCTTTGGTTACAGAGGGCGAGTGCGTGGGATCATCCGGGGAACATTCAAACAGTTATTATTGTGAAGATGATGATGTTGAAGTTGTGGATTATACATTGCCATCAGCGGTGATCAGGGTACCTAACAACAACCCCGCAGCCCTCGCGGCCCCCACGTCCCCCGCTGCAACTGTGGCCCCAGCAGCCCCCGCGGCGCCCGCCACCCCCGAGGCCCCCGCTGCCCCCGATGCCCTCGCAGCCCCCGCAACCTCCACTGCCCCAGCAGCCCCCGCTGCCTCCGCGGCTCACGGAACTCCAACCGCTGCCACGACACGCACCGAAGTCCCATCTACTTCTGCCGCTCCCCCAGCCTCAGATCTACAGGTCGCGGAGGATATATCGATGGATCCATCTCTGCTAGACATCCTTGGAGATGATCCCTCTATAATCAACGAGTTCGGCCCTGCAATTCAGAAGGACCTCGCAATCCGACTGGGTCATATAGCCTGCAATGGCCTAACAAAGGACAAGCGTAAAGAATTACGCGAAAAATACCTAGTTCCAGCCAACTGCAAACTAATTAGTGCACCAGCTTTAAATCCAGAAGTGTCGTCTAATTTATTAGACAACCACCTAAAGCGTGATAAGGGCATAGAGTATAAACAAAAATTAACGTCTGCGGCAATATCATCCTTAAGTACAGCTATTTCTATGACTTTATCATCAGAAGATAAAAATCCAGAGCTTCTAAAGATCCTTATGGACACCGCCCGCATCTTATGCGACTGTCAACACTCCGACTCTATTACTAGGAGATCATTCATTCTTTCAACACTTAAAAAAGATATGAAGGACCAGTTGGAAAAAACGAAGATAGATGAGTTCATCTTTGGGCAAAACTTGTCTGAAACCATAAAAACCGTAAAGGCGATACAGAGATCAGGAGCAGATCTTAGAACACAACCGGCTATTAAAACACCACAACCATATAAGAAAAAAGCCAGTAATGTAGCCAGTCGACAACAGCCTCCTTTAAACTGGAGGGGTCCTCCCCCAGCAGGTCACAAACCAGCGCAGCCGCAGGGGACCCCGAGGATGACGCGGCCGCCTCCACACAGGACTCAGCAGCCCAGCTCATCGAGGATGTCGTCGCGTCAAGTGAATCATCACTACCGACGCTAGACAAGGTACAATATGCTGGTCGACTTTCCATGTTTTTCCACCAATGGTCTATGATCACAGATGATGAACAAGTTTTATCTTATATAGCGGGATATAAAATCCCATTTGTAGAGCCTGTATTCCAACTATTTCCACCTGTAGAGAAATCCTATTCGAATAGTGAAATGTCTGACTTCTCAGTAGTTATTAACAGCCTTCTCACTATGGGCGCAATATCAGAATGCTCTCCTTGTGAGGGTCAGTTCATATCCGATATATTTCTTTTGCCAAAGCCAAATGGTAAGAAAAGATTCATATTAAACCTAAAGAAACTCAATAAATTCATTCATACACATCACTTTAAATTAGAAGATTTGCGCACAGCCGTTAAGCTGCTCTCCAAAAACTGCTTTATGTGTACTATCGACTGCAAAGATGCATATTTTTTAATAAAAATACATAATAGTTCAAAAAAGTTTTTAAGGTTTCAATTTGACTCAAAATTATACGAATTTAATGTCTTACCATTTGGTCTTAATACTGCGCCTTTCATTTTCACTAAAATAATGAAACCTATTGTTAAACTCTTAAGATCTCTAGGTCATCTCTCTACAATTTATCTAGATGATATTTTGCTGATTTCTAATAATTATAAATCTTGCCTAGATAATATTCACGATACAAGAAGATTACTTACGGCTCTAGGTTTCCTGATAAATACAGACAAATCTGATTTTATTCCGAAAACACTATGCCGTTTCTTAGGTATAAACTTAAACTCTATCAAAATGGAAATTTCGTTGCCCCCAGAAAAGAGACAAAAAATTCATGAACAGATTATAAAATTTTTAAACTGTAAAAGATGTAAAATTAGAGAATTTGCTAGATTTTTAGGTTTATTAACATCCGCTTGTCAAGCTATTGAATACGGCTGGCTATACACAAAAAGTTTTGAACGGTGTAAGTATCTAAATTTAAAAGGTGACGAAAATTACGATAAATATATGGCCATTCCTGACGATTTATTACCGGACCTCCGTTGGTGGAGTAAGGCTATTAATACTTCAGTCAATAAAATAAGAGACGATCAATATCTCTTAGAGATCTACACAGATGCCTCAACTACGGGATGGGGCGCGGCGTGTGGATCAGAAAGGGCAAGCGGGATTTGGTCTATTGAGGAGAAAAAACGACATATAAATTATTTAGAAATCCTAGCAGCGTTTTTTGGATTAAAAGTGTTTGCTAAAAATTTAAATAACTGTCAGATTGTGTTGCGAATAGATAATACAACGGCTATATCCTATGTTAACAGAATGGGAGGAATTCAGTTTCCACATCTCACTGAAGTTGCAAAAAGCATGTGGCAATGGTGTGAAGTCCGTAAAATTTTTATTCATGCAGCATATATTAGTTCATCCGACAATCACATAGCGGATGCAGAATCAAGGAGAGTTCATCCAGATATCGAGTGGGAATTGTCAAATATTGCATTTAATAGCATTATAGAACACTTTGGGTCCCCAGATATCGATTTATTCGCATGTAGACTAAATGCAAAATGTGTAAATTATGTGTCATGGTTTAGAGATCCTAACGTTCTTGCCACAAATGCTTTTACCATTACGTGGACAAACTATTATTTTTATGCATTCCCACCAATAGCAATAATACTTAAATGCTTAAGAAAAATAATAAACGATAGGGCAACTGGCATAGTAGTCGTACCTAAATGGCCAACTCAACCTTGGTACCCACTATTTACCAGTCTTCTCACCAGTAAACCAATTATTTTTAGACCTAGTCATAATTTGATTATTTCTAATTCCAGCAACCGGAATGTACACCAACAGATTACACTGATTGCCGGCAGATTATCAGGACATCGTTTATACGAAGAGGCATCCCCTCCTCATCAATACCTATCATGCTAGCGTTACTCTCAGACAATACGTTTAAGCAATATGATACATGTTTAAAGAAGTGGTTCAGATTTTGTAATAATAATTCCAAAGATCCTTATGATGATTCTATTCCGAATATAATGGTATTTCTGACAACATTGTTTGATAACGGTGCTCAATACGCTACGTTGAATTGCTGTAGGTCAGCTCTTTCATTAGTATTAGGTCATCAGGTTGGCAGTGATGATCGGATACAAAGATTCCTCTAGGGTGTTTTTAAATTAAGACCACCTCGTCCCAGGTATGATGTAACCTGGGATACCACCCAGGTTTTAAATTTTTTATCCAGCCAATATCCTAATGAAACCCTGGATTTAGAATGTCTATCTAAAAAATTAATTACTCTCCTGGCACTTGTAACTGCTCACAGAGCACAAACATTCTCAAAAATTAAAATAAGTAACATAATTATTAAAAATACGGAAATTATCATAAGAATCCCTGATATTATAAAAACATCTCGAGCCGGATCATCACAACCAACCCTTTATCTTCCATTTTTTGCCGAAAAACCGTCAATATGTCCTGCAAATGTCTTAAGTACATATATTCATAAAACCGAAACATTGAGAACAGATCAACAAAGCCTATTCATTTCTTTTAAAAAACCGCATAAAGCGGTTACATCACAAACCCTTAGCCGTTGGATTAAGCTAACGCTAGCAAGTAGTGGCATAGACGTTTCAATCTTCTCAGGACACAGCACGCGACACGCGTCCACGTCCAAGGCTCTAACTGCAGGTGTCAGTCTGGACCTCATCCGAAAAACCGCTAGTTGGAGCCAAAACTCTTCAACATTTGCCAAATTCTATAATAGAATTATTTAAGATAAAGAAACATTTATTCGACACATAGACAGCAACAACAACAAAAAGAAAAATACAGACTTAAAGAAAAGAAATACATATACAAGATAACAAGGCCAAAAAAAATAATAATAAAAAAAACATGAGCCAAAAACAAAAATACAGGCAAAATATAAAACAATAACACAACGGGTTGCTGTCCGGAGTGTCGAAACGGCACCAGCTCAGCATGAGCTGTGGACAGTAAGGCCACAGCGCTGATTTTCAGCTGGCCCTTTTAAGTGACCTCAGTCACGTACACGAGTACCTACTTTACTATGTACAAACAAAAAAATAAAAAATAATAATATATAAGTATAGGTATATGGGACGTGTGTGTTGTGTGAATTACTGTTATGAGTGTGTATGGTTAGTAAATAAATAATGCAGCTTACATTAAAAATATATAGGTATGTGTGTGTAAATTCTGTAAAAAATAAATAGTACTTGTTAAAAAAATAGTAATAATATATATACTAATTCCATTAATAATACATAAATATTACAAAAGGTATGATATGAGTAACATAAATACTAAATACAGAGCAAAATAAATATAGTAATAGTGCGATGCGAAAAAGTAGTGGGTAGCCATATTGAAACGGTGAACGCACCCACAACCTGCAGCCTAAAATAAATTTCAGTAACCGGGCGCGATACGTTCAGTGTACCCGCGTCATCCCGCAAGCCATTCATAGATAACGGGACGAGGCGGCGCCCGCGCACCCACGCCCGGAGACGAAATGAAGCACCCCACGAACACCTAGTTCGTACAGTGCGTGCAGTGATCACAATAACAACCACTATCAGCAGCAAAAGTGATGCATAATGTTCGTATTGTTACAAAGTCAGCATTACGATAAAAAAAGGTAAGTGTTTTTCTTATTATTATATTTCTACTGCGATAAAAAACATACATAGATATTATAAAGTATATTAACTAGGTACGTGTGGACGACTATGGGTGGGACAATAGATATGTAATACCGTTATTACAGGTTATCAAATTTATAATAATTAAGTGAATAAACTATAACTATACATTATATTTTGTTTCAGGGACAAATTAAGCAGCATGGCTGCACGCACCAGAGTTTAAAATGTTGAGGTGATGGATTACAATGTACTACAGCGTGCAGCCCGCACCACGCAGCCAACCACGGAACACGGAGCCAATACTGCGCGTGAATACATTCGAAGTAGGTATAACTTCTTAAAGCCCTTTTCTTTGATCATCAAGTAGGATCATTTTGTAATGAAATTTAAAAGTCGATATTGATTTCAGGTCACGGAGGGGTGGTCTCAAGGTGTTCCATATGAAGCTGGCTGCATAACGGAACGAGTTGCGAAACAGTGCGGTTTTGTGCTTCGGAGTGACCATAAGATAAGTGGACGCCCTAGTATTTATTGTATGATGGTTACGAGACCATTCAAGTTTATTGTAAAGGTACTGGGGTGATTTGAACTTTATAACGCCAAACAGGAGCGCGGCAAGGTGCAGCCGCTGTCTGGCGGCTACCTTCAGTAGCCCGCAAGAGTTGAGATAAGGGGTAACATGGGAGCGGGGAGGGATATCCATACAGAATCTAATACAGGCGTTTTGTACCCTTTGCAGTAGCTTTTCCGTTTTCCGTAAAAGACATGGGCCATATACAGTGTCCGCATAATTTAGTTTAGACAGAACAAGCGACTCACATAACTGTATTCGCAGGTCAACATTAATGTACCGTCTAATTTTATAAAGAGTCTTGAGTCTGAAGAAGCAGTTTTTGACCATTTCAATTGCGTGTTTTTCAAACCGTAAATAATTGTCGAATGTTAGGCCTAGGTTACGAGCTTCGGTTACCTGTTCAATATCTACTCCTGCTAGTTTTATGGTAGGGTTATTTGTATTAGTAATTTGAACTTGTTTCCTTGTGCCAATAATAATAAACTTCGACTTATCGGGATTTAGCTTTAAAATATGCTTATTAGCCCAGGTCGCAATACGATCTAAGTCCTGGTTTATAAGATCACAAGTATTGTTAACGTCAGATGGGGATCCTGATAGATATAATTGTAAGTCATCAGCATAGACATGGTATTTGCAATTTACAATCTCATTGGTGATATCGCTAGCGTAAAGGATAAATAACAATGGTCCTAGGGTGGATCCTTGCGGAACTCCTCTAGATACTGGATACTCAGCAGAAGCAACTGTATTGCCATCACATTTTCTCAGCTTAACTATTTGTGAGCGTTGATCTAGATAGCTGTAAAACCATTTGACCGTACTAGCATCAAAACCATAAAATGTCAACTTTGCGATCAGTAGCGGAACATTAATAGTGTCAAATGCGCGGGAAAAATCCAACAAAGTGAGAATGGTAGACATACCCTTATCCGCTGAAGCCAGTATATTATCTACAACGTCAATCAGGGCAGTAGAGGTGCTGCGGCCTCGACGAAAGCCGGACTGTACATCAGGCAGAATACCATTAACCTCCAGGTAGTGCGACATTTGGTTATATACAGCTTTTTCCAGAATCTTTGACATACATGACAGCAAACTAATCGGACGTAGGTCCTTGTATTGACTCGGAGTAGGAATTTTAGGTATAGGACTAACCAGAGCAATTTTCCACGGGTCCGGAAATGTAGAAGTTTTAATAGAGTAATTAATTATAAAAGTGATAATATCTAAGGTTCGCGGTAGCGTCAGCATAATCATAGCCAATGATATGCCATCGCACCCGAGTGCATTCGATTTAAGTTTGTTGATAATTTTGCCAACCATTAGCTCGTCGATAGGTGAAATATTAAATGTGTATGTGCCATGTCTGTTTGATTCATAATAAATTATATCTGATAAATTTATCTTATTGTTACCGGGAATGTCAAGGAAGTGTTTGTTAATCATATCGGGGTCATTAAAGCTATCAGGTAGGTAGTCAGTTTTATGTTTACGGAGTACAGTGTTCTTAAGATTCTGCCATAATTTCGCCGAGTTTTTAATATTGTTATTAATGTTGGACTGAAAATATGCTCGCTTTTCATTGTGTAAAGCTGCATTTACTAAATGTTTCAGGTCCTTATAATAATTGTTGTCTGAAGCGGAGTTAGTGATACGAAACCGTTTATGGGCTGCGTCTCTCAAACTCATCATGTACTTCACGTTATCAGTGATCCACGGGTAGTCGGCGGCCTTCACACGGACAGTGCGCTCGGGAGCATGTAGATCAAATAATTTTATCATGTAATCAGTAAATGTGGCTACCATTTGATTAACATCATCAAAACTTTTAATATGTTCCCAATTAATTAAGTTAAGGTCAAGGTTAAATTGTTCCAAAATAATATTTTTTAATGGCCGGTATGTAATCCGTCGGGGCAACGGTTTAGGTTTTTTAACATTCAGTCCTACTGTTATGAATGCATGATGTCCTAGGGTAGGTATGTAGTCGACATTTATACATTTAAGATCCAAGTCTGAGCAAACGACATCTATTAAAGTTTCGCTACTGCTAGTGAAGTGCGTAGGTTCGGTTACGTACTGTTTTAAATCAACCGTTTGTACAAAATCATCAAAATGACGCCTTTTGTAGTCAGTACTATTAGGTAAAAGATTAATGTTGAAGTCACCAAGCACAATCATCTGGTCGTAATTAGTGAAAGATGTTATACTGTCCGTTAATGCATCAAAGAAAATACTACAGTCTTGCCACGGCGGTCTATAGGCTGTTCCGATAAGCAGTTTTATTGTGTTAACGGTACAGCTTAACCACATTTGTTCGACGCCGGCCGCGACGGGATGTGTGCGAAATCTTACCTTTAGACCCGTTTTCACATACATACCTACGCCTCCACCTCGCATGCGCTTACCTGGGGGTCTCGGCGTGTGGCGCAGTTTGTAGCCGGGTATGACGGGCGCGCGGTCTATCTCCCCCTCCCTGAGCCAGGTTTCGTTAATAGCCATTATGTCAACATCATAGCGTAGTACAGTGGCTAAGAGTTCATCATGCCCTGTGCCCAATGATCCCGCGTTAAAGAGTCCAACTAATAGTGACTTGTTTTTACCAGTCATTTTGTACTTATGAATGTGTAGGTAATTTGTATAAATATTATGATGTATATAGGGTATAAGATGTTATATAATTTGTATATAGGATATGTATGTATGTATGATGTATGCGTGGGGACAGTTTTGAAATGGCGTAAGTTTGCATTCGAGCTTGGGCATGGTAATGGGGGAAATAGAAAGTGATAGGTATAGATTATAAATATTGTAAATATTATACTGCTATGATTAAATGCCACTAAGTTATTAGTGAGCTGGGGCACAGTTTGATCTCCGGGTAGCAACACAGTTAAAGCAATAACTAGAGAATAATAACAAGTACAAGATAAATGATAGACATCAACAAAGCTATATATGCACGTAGTACATGTAACACAGAACAAAGACATAAATAGGCATAAAAATATCATCACCCAGTATAATAAGGTTGTATGGGTGTGGTTTTTTACACCATTAAGATCAACCGGCAGTTTAAGAAGCGACTCCGAATACCCGGCTAATGTCATCAGCTGACCGTATCCAGTGTCGAGGTGTGTCCTGTCCCTGGCGGGCGTATATGCGTCCCTTCTTGGTCCAGAGAAACCTCCAGGACAGACGTCGCCCGACCTCCCGCGTTTGGTAGTACAGTTGGCGGTTGTACTTGGTGAGCCTCTCGTTGACGTAGAAGGGGCGCGGCGCTGAGGACTGGCTGAGGTCGGCTGAGGTGGCCCCGCGGCGCACGCGGGCCGCGGCCGTGAGCTCGTCCTTGACGGCGCGCCGCGTGAAGCGCACCACCAGCGGCCGCGGCCGGCCCGCCGCCCCCGCGCCCGCGTCCCCCCCCTCGCCCGGCGCCCGGCGCCTTGCTCCCACACGCTCCGCGCTGACTATGTCGCTCTCTCGGAGCGTGACACCCAGCTTGGTCGCCACCGCCATGATCATATGGGTGGCATTCTCCCCGTTCTCCTCCGGGAGGTTGCTCACCTCCACGTCGTTGCCCAGAAGCTCCTGGTCCTTTTCGTTGAGCTCTAACCTTAGCTCAGCGATGACGGACTCTAGTCGGGAGCCCGTTCCTTCCATCACCCGCTTCTCCAGCACGTCCACCCTCGAGTCCAGGGTGCTGAGCCGTTCCTCTGTTGCGGAGAATGAGCTTTTTAGGTCCTTGACCTCGGCCCGGAACAGGCGGATCTCCTCCCGCACGGCGCTCAGCTCCTCGCGGAACAGGCGGATCTCCAGCCCGAGCTCCACTTTGAACTCTTCCGTCGTGTCATTCGCAGTGGAGTTGTGGCGGCCATCGGACACGACCGGTTCAGGCAGCTCAAGGGAGTCTATCCCTTCAGCAACGGGAACATCGATGTTGGGCGCGGGTGGCGGGTTCCCGGATACACATCCCGGGCAGACCCAGTTAGGGGTACCTTCCTCGCCTCCCTTAAGGCAGAACGGGTGGTACACGGTACCGCATTTAGCGCATTTCGCACACTTAGCTATATCAGCCCGAGCAATATATTTCTTGCAACCACCGCACTTGGTCATAATGGAAGGAAATTAGTTTACCACCGAGATAGCAAATTCACTATGATTCTAATAGATGTCACTAGCGTCGGTTACGAATCGGGATCCCTAGATGGCGCTGCTAGTGATTTTTTGAATTGTTTAAATTTCGATTATGAGGTAAACACACTGCAAGCAACTGAGGTACCCACAATTTGTGTACACAATGTATCCCCTAGGCACTTTTTGTAACACTAAATACAGGTGATATACAGCACAGAAACTCGAGATAACAGTTGATGCACATATATGTAACCACAGAAAACTTTTAATAAACTTTTTGTTACTTAATACTTGGTTCTTTTAATTTTTAACACGGAAGTAAACAGTAGCAAGCATCACTCGTATACGATCGTGACGTCACTCTTATATTTCGGATAATGTTGATCGAAACGCCTTTGCTAGAAGCATAATTAATAGTTGATTTTACATAATTATTATTTCAATAAGCTATGGAGTATATAAATTACTTTAGTTACTATAACTTACCATTTATTTAGTTTTGTTATTATTATGATCAAAGTTATAAAAATGTATAATGACCACCGAATCAAGCTATGAATGTCAAATATGTTAACCTTCAGAATAGGATAATTTCTAAAATAAAGTACATTATTAAATAGTACAAAAATATTTCACTTTTATTTACTCTCAAAATCTACATATGTCTATGCTAATCTCGAGAACGAAGCTCGAATGTAATTAATGATTAAACGAACTTACCTTAAGTGAAGTTCAATCATAATTACACGAAGAGCTTCGTTCGAAGAGATTAGCATCCCACCCCTCCCTAATAAGCAATATTGCGTTTAAACCCATTATCATAAACCGTGAAATATTTTACAGCTTTACTATCTCCAAACTAAATGACGATGGACAGCAGCCGAGAGTAGGAGTAAGTTTGACTCCTACCCACAAATATTTTTATTTTGTTTTATTTTTTCAGTATAGGAATTTTACCTAAAATATAGTGCAGAATAGCGAAGTCCTAGGCGAAACTACATATGTCTATGCTAATCTCTTCGAACGAAGCTCTTCGTGTAATTATGATTGAACTTCACTTAAGGTAAGTTCGTTTAATCATTAATTAGTTCGGTTAGGGCTGATTTTTCAATGGTCAGATAAGGGTTACCTAGGGAATAATTCCGATGCTGTCGCGTCTGTATGTTTGTATTATGCTGCGTACAGACCGGTCCAACGAACGCCCAACAAACGCCCAACGATGTATATTTATCATACATGATACAGGGCAGATTGCAGCAACGAAGGTCAACGAAACCCGTTCGTTGGCGTTCGCTTGGCCGGTCTGTACGCGGCTTTAGACAGTGACAGTAACAATTTTATTCGTCAGCAGATAGCGTTTACCTGACCATTGAAAAATCAGCCCTTAGAAGATTTGTGATTTGACAGTAACCAAAATGCAAAGTAAGCAAAATTTTAATTTTGTTTTTGTATTTTGTACTGTACCTATAGTAACGAGAAGATTTGTAGTTTGACTGTAGATTTGATTTTTTATGTATTACAATCTACAAAATTAAAATCTGTAAACGTGAAATAATTCCTGACTAGCTATATCGTGTTTTGTAACTGTAGATTGTAGTTTGATTTGTAGTTATTAGATTTGTTTTTGTATTTTGTACTATATCTATAGTAACGTACCTATATCATTAATCTCAGTGAAAGACTGCATTTAATTTCCATAAGTATTCTGAAATCGAACTGAATCACCAACTAAACTAACTACAGGGAGCCCATAGTGTAGGTATAGTAAACTCAACGTACAAATTGTATTTATACACAGAGTGTTACACAAAAGTTATCTACAAATATCATAAAAGATTATTACCAAATTAATAATTCTGATCAATAAAAAAGAGATTTTCCTGGTATTTGGTCACGTTAGGGAGTAGACGCAAAGACTGTTAAGTACAATAACTTTGCAATAACTTGAGGATTGTACAATTATACACACGAAGCGATATTTTTAAGAGTTCAAGAACATTTATTGATGTTTGGAGACCTTAGAAACCGTGGACACTGAGTGTAAAGACAACATTATTGTTTGATGTAAGAAGTCTATTACACATACTATCTGGTAATACAGAAGAATAATTCAAAGAGATAATTACATAAAATAAAAAACAAATGAATATTATCTAAAAAATTTACTACCGCCCTGTATTCAAGTCTTTCCCGCTCACCGCTTCAATTTCCGGTTCCAAATTCAAATTGCTCGGTTGTCGATATCCGGAATTTGAATTTGGATAGTCAAGCCGTTTATTGGCGACCAAAATCAACGTGTCGAGTATATTGTACATACCTATTACTATGAAGTTATAGCAGGTCGTAGTATTAGAGCCTTCTAGAGTTGTAGAGTCTGACAATGTTAACTGTGCAACAGAGAAAAAGTGCCAAAACCAAAGAAATATATTTTCAAAACTACCTACTTCGTAATTTTTGACGTTATATTGTAACGATTTGTTTTATCTTATATGTACGATTATATAGAAATATATTATTTTACCCAAGTATCTCTTGTTTGCTGCAAATTGGATTGTACTCAGGGTTTCTTTGATTTCTTTGAACTTCTACCCCTAATATCAGAGTGCTTACTTATGCATTATATAATGTATACCTAATAATAATAATATTAAATAATATTCTCTTTATTTCGAAAAAGACCTACTACTGGAATCAGTTGTTTGAAAGAGTGTTTTTGCCTGACCACTGCTAGCTTTTGCTTCAGCTTTAAAGTTTTAATTAGTAGATAAGAACCAACATAGAGCAGAGACGGGAGTCGGATAAAGTTATCGTTTTTTTAATCAACCAGAACTAATAGTTTGACAACACGCAACAAATGTAGAGGTAATATCATAATACACTCACGGGCAATGAAATGGTTCCACTGAAAAAGACACCAAATAACTTCGAAACTGTAAAGGCTAGACTAAAGACGCCTTCTGCAACATTGAAGTACATTTAACAGAGCATCAGGATATTAGCAACTAAAAAAGGTAATATTTTGTTCAAATTTTTAATTAGAAGTTTATAAGAATTGGGTCGTTTGGTGTCAGCATTTTGTGAGTGGAACTTTTTCATTGCCTGCCCGTGAGTGTAATGATTATGTGTAAGCTTTTATATTAGTTTTTGCAAAAGTGGAATAGTTAAGTATAACCCACGACAGATACACAGACACGTAATACCCGCTTTTTGTCGTTACGGTTTACAGGTGACGAGGATTCCGAATGTCGCGACGTACCTTCTGCAAATATCTCAGCAATCTATAACCCAGACTTACAATCTGAAATTTCACAAGAAAATTGGATTTTCCAAAAGCGGAGCGCAATTTTTGTTCAAAGAAAACAGTTTCGATTCCATTTCCCGTACGTTTGAGATACACACACACAAACACACACGCACACACTCACATACCACACACATATACGACACACTACCTTCGTTGACTTGTTCAAATATTTACGAAATGTCTGTTTGTCGATTCTCCGCTATAAAGCCACTCACTTTGTGAAAAAGAATGCGTTTGGAAGCGAAGATTTAAATATAAGTCTTTATTCAATACTGGAAACAAAGTTAAGCTCCGTTCATTGCTGATACTAATAATGCATGCTGTATTTGCCTATAATCGAAGATGCATGAATACTTAATGTAATATTTGTTTGTAAATCTAATAATCTTTGTAATGAAAAAAAAAACTCCCGGACGTACACGATTCACTATAACGAATGAAATTAATAAATTAGAAACTGTATTCATTTCAGTACAGCCATTCTTAACTACCAAGGTTGACTGGAAGAGAATGCTAAACTCAAACTCAAACTCAATTTTTTTTATTCATCGTAAAAATATAAAATTTTCTGATGAACGTCAATTTTTACAAACTACTCTCTGCTATTAGCATTAAGTTCACCTATGCACAATTTTAATTAATTATGCGGAATAAAGAACTTATTTATAATAAATATGGGTTGCACAGAGGATTCCGCGCCCAAAAAACATACGTACTTAGCCGACTTAATCTTAGGATGTATGGCTTATAAAATAAATGAGATTATATAAAAAAAAACATACGTACTTATAGGTAAGCTATTAGCTATATATTAGCATGATATAGATATAATAGTCATAATATTATGATGAACCGGCCATCAATGTTCACATCAGAGGCCACAGCCGCCAGGTGCTATCACCGCACTAACCACAATTAGATAATTGCATACGCTGAATTAATCAGTGTATAATTAATAATTAGGTACGTAATATACAGGTAGGATATAATCCTAACTTATATATATATATAATATTATAAATGCGAAAGTAACTAGGTCTGTCTGTCTGTCTGTTACTCTTTCACGCCAAAACTACAGAACGGATTTGGATGAAATTTAGTATACATATGGTCTAGGCCCTGAGAAAGAACATAGGCTACTTTTTATCCCGGAATTCCCACGGGAAAACTTTTTAAGGGGAAGCGAAGCTCGCGGGAACAGCTAGTATAACATATTCAAAAGAGATACGTATGATCGGTTCATCCGTTTTGCCAAAGAAAAGCTAAATGCAGAGTAAAATGTTTGAGAAGAAATGAATTTTTATCATTATTTGTCGATAGTCATAATACTGTATTACTCTACCATCATTTCACAAAGGCTCCGTCACTAAGAAGAAGAAATGGCGAAAGAAACTCATTGTTAACATTTCTTAATAATTTTATCGCCTGAGTTGTTTCCTCGAATGCCTTAATACTTTTATTTCAGCAATACAAACTTTAGCCTATCTCGCTACACCAGTCATATAACTAACAAACAAACTAAGAAACAAAGTCGATCTTCGTACCATACCACTTATTTATCACGTAAAACTCTCTTGTACGTTTCGACTTCATTCGCTAAAAGATACGTGTCATTTTACTCTGCACAGAACTTTCCTGAAACTCCTGAAAGTGGGATCAACAGGGCGAAGGCTGTATCTTAGATATTTATTGATGAAATTCTTTGAGAGTTATCACCGGGTATTATGATGTGTTGAGTTGAAAATAACTTTGGTTGCTATAGCTTTCGGTTAAGTTTCAAATACCTGGTTGACTGTACTGGTTTTGAGGAAGGTTCATTTGTAAGTAGACGGTATTTATTATCAGAAACATACCAGTTTATTATAATTTATGTTGATTTAATATTCAATTTGTCTTTATCTACTTTACCAAGGGATATAAAGGATAGGATCTTCTCGATTGTCAGGCAAGGGATATAAATATCATATGCCATATTTTATAATCAAAAACTATCTTTAAAGAAATATCGGGATTCGAACTAAGGACGTTTGGTGCAACAGAGATGCTTCCCGCCCTTCGTTTTGGCAGGTAATTAATTATCTGCCTAAAACTGTGACCAACCATCAATCTAATTTGGGATTCCGTCTGAAGGTTTCACCAGAATCAGTAAAAGCAGGGGTTAGTCAGTCTCGCTGGGTCGGCTATTCTGAGTAACTCTAGCGATATGCAGTTCTATTCTATTCTATTCTATTCTCTGTGTGGGTGTAAGTACCTGCACCTGGCTCTCTCGAGTGGAACCTTTGTGCATATGGCGATATGTAGTAATTATTGTAGTTTAACACTTTGGCAGCTGTGTACTTATCGAAAACTTGTTTTCAACAACCATTTGATTTAAAATGTATTGAATTTGACACTAATTACAAGTGTGAATGTTACTTAATTTTGACTTCGCGTTAGGGCCCCTAATCACGCACAAGATATCGTTTAATGCGCGTTCCTCCAATCATAGCGCCGTATTTATGGCGAATCGCAATGTAGTGACGTTAATCTCCTTCGATAACGAACCCGTGTAGCAACCGTTGATGTTGGTGACGATAATTTGTAGTATATGTTACCCGACTGCTGAAGGAGGAGGGTAATGTTTTATATGTATATACCTATACTTGCACCAAAACTACCTCACAATCACATAGACTCACTTTCTTCCATCCTAATGTTGCCTGGTAGAGATTGCTTTAAGCAATACGGCCGCCTCTTTGTACTGTTTTATTTTAAAGTTTTTTTTTGTTGTAATTTTTGTTCTTGGTGCAAATAAAGTGTATTGTATTGTATAATTGAATCGCTTCGTAATCGCAGACGTGGAATGGATAAGGCGGCTGAATTTGGAGAACGACCACATCATTTGTAGACGTCACGACTAAGGACCTGTGTCCTCGGTTACTTGACGGAAATGGATAATGCTTTTTATTCTGACCTGGCCCAATAAGCCTTTCGGAATATTGTAGTTAGGGTTTTTCTCTTTGTTAATGTAAATTAATTTTACTATAGTTATCATGATATGCCCAGTTTCTCACTACAGATTAACTAAAGTTAAAAACAAATGAATGAAGTCAGGAAGGCCGCGCTGTAATGGGTTGAATTTTTGCTCTGAAAGGATCTCTTACCCAAGAAAATATCCCCCATATTTGATAGTCCACAACAATAGTAGATTTTATTTACCAATGCAAGTAATACATAAATACACACACACACACACACACACACACACACACACACACACACACACTCACGCCTTGTACTAATGTACTCCCTTGCGGGGTAGGCAGAGATGCATTGCTGCACCCACTTTTCGCCAGAGTGTTATTAATGTTAGTCCCAATGTAATAGGGGGCGGGCCTATTGCCATTTTACGGGCACATCCAAGACCCGAGAACAAATATCTGTGTTTAAACAAATATCTGCCCCAGCCGGGAATCGAGCCCGGGACCTTCGGCTCAGTAAGGGCTTCAGTCAGGGTCACGAACCGCTACACTATTCGGTCGTCTAAATAGAAATAGAATGATGAACACATTATTTAAAATCTAATAAGTTAAAAACTATAAATAAAATAACCCTTCAAGATAATCAATAAATGTAGGTATTTTTACCATCAATTGATATATTTTTTATTGAAATGTTAACTTCTTTTTCCGGCTGAATCTATTTACCGAAACGATTCAGTATTTCGTCGGCACTCGGGCGAAATATGAACGATGTGTGATCGTTCTATCAGACAGCTTTTCACTTCACAATCCGTCAGGGTTGTCACTCAGCTCTTGTGTCACTCAATGTTCTTTATTGAGTTATCTATAATTAAGCCGAGGGGGATTTACGCCTAGGAGGGGATAAATGCTGCGGGATTATAAACTATGCTATTTTCGAAATGGGTCGTATGTGAATAGATACTAGGTACTATATTATAAAGCTCTTTTGAATACAAGTTGGGTTAAAGCGTAAACACTTTCTGTGTTACTATTCTAAGAATACTATAAAACCTTGTTTAACGGGTGTTTAACAAAGATTAAAATGTGTCTAGGCTTTAATTTTAAGATCCACTGACGGGTGCCCTGTATGTGAATGGTGCTCTTAATGTTTAATGCGAACAGCGCCAAAGAGTTTGTGACTTCAATTAGGTCAGATAATAATAAAACAAAACACAGAATCCGTGTGCCCGTCCGACAATTTGTTTTCACTGTAACAACCATAGACTTGTATATCAACCATCAGCCATCTATTTGTCCAATTATGTTTATTTCGCTAAGTGCCAATTTCTCCATTGTCGGTTATGTAACTGACAGGGATTGATGGATAAATTAAACGTCATATCCATATAAAATTCATGACAGATGTGTCAAAAGTTAACCACTACCTCTCTAACCGAGAATGGAGAATTGGAAACACTTCATTGACATTTATTTTATTAAATTAAGCAGGTTTGTGGCCCAGGCCTCGGCAACCCTAACCAACGAATTAATGGAATAATGGCTGCCATCCACGTCGGACACGCCGTGTGATATTCTATTGTGGAATAACTCCGAATGAGTAAGTATTACGGACAGAGACACCGGAAGGTTTCAGAATATACGACAGAGTAAATAAATACATAATGCTCACAACTGTACTGTTATCCCCGAAGGTGTAGTCAGAGGTGACTTATCATCATCAGCCTATAGCAGTCCACTGCTGGACGCAGGCCTCTCTCAAAGCACGCCACTGGATGCCATCCATAGCCTTCCGCATCCAATCATTACCAGCCACCTTTCGCAAGTCATTACCCCATCTAGCTGAGGGTTGTCCTCAGAGGTGACTCGCTAGCGACATTAGGTATTATGTGAACGTTATTAATGTGAAATTAGATATTTTCGTTTTACAAAAACGTCGTAACACGCACATTTTTATGCCTAGCGAGCGCGAAGGTTCATAAACCTTACATACGACTCGTTTGTCATTCGACAAAAACAGGAAATTTCAGCCTGATCCTTAATTTAATTGAACAATACAATGAATTTCATAAATAAACAAGCTCCTTTGTCCCTAACGCATTGTCTGTCCCCATGTTGGTTCGTATTGTAAATTATAATTATAATGGCGATGCCGCCGTCGGTATAATTAAATTCATCAATCAACGCGACCCGACTCTATATTATTTCAACAACATAAAAATTGCACGAACTTAGAAAAAGGCGGTATTATAAACTTAAACAATCTTTTCTCATAACCTATTATGTAGCATGTAGCAGTATCCAGTATCCAGTATCCACCGTGTGTTGTAAAATATGTGATAAATCCAAATGTAAAATCCGGTCCGACTTTAAAGAAGTAGCCGGTAGTGGCTGGTAGAGGAAGGCCGAGGACAGACAATTGTCGCGCTGCATGGAAGAGGCCTATGTCCTATTATACATAATGTACATATATAATATTATGTGGTAAGGGCAAATACCAGCCAAACCATTTTTGACCCCAGAACAAGACACAATGTTCCCGTATTCATGTGGACTCGGCCACATTTTCTGTTCCATCACTTTTGATGTGACATTCATACTCGTAATGATCGAAGCTCACAGCTTAATGCGACGGATGATCGACAGAACTGGAGAATTCAGGCTTCAGGTAAAGTAATAGGTATGCCCAAAACGAATAAGTTATTTATTTGTGATTTTTAGGGTTCTATCTCAAGTAAACTTGTACGGAACCGTCAGTGCGCGAGTCCAACATGCACTTGGCCGGTTTTTTCGTTAAATTTAATTAATTAATACCATAAACTCTTTGTTTAAAACTCTAATTTCAAGAATTTTTCATTCATTCATTTCATTCTGCCGCCTAATTTGAATTTAACACGGCAAACACAAAATCCTTTATTTAAAAATTGAGCTACACCGGAAACGGAATGCGTTACAAAAAGAACGTGACTATTTTTCGATGGAAGCGATTTGCGTAGCCCGCGCCATTCCGTGAAATGAAAAATTAGATTTCATAGCGCGTTCGAATATTTTCCGGGAAATTCATTCTATTTTTAATTTTTTTATAGAGTCGATCCACAAAAAAATTAACCCCGTGCATATTTTTATTTTATTTACCAACCGTGTATAATTTAAATTAAAACATAGTTTCAGTAAAAAATAAAATAAATAAACACTCACACCTTGTACTAATCCTTGCGGGGTAGGCAGAGGTGCATTGCTGCACCCACTTTTCGCCAGTATTTATGTTAGTCCCAATGTAATAGAACAAAATATCTGTGTTTAAACAAATATCTGCCCCAGCCGGGAATCGAACCCGAATAGTTTCAGTCTATGACTTATTGGAAAAAAATACAGCCAGGTATTTAAATAGTGTTATATTTTACTTCATGTTACAACGCAAAATATTCAGCTCCGCTTCCGCGTAAGTACATTTTGAAATCAAAAATATGCTTCCTCCCCGAGTTTAATCGTTTGTACCTCTAATAAAAGCAAAGTATATTTTCACACGTATTTCCAACTGAGTACCCCTTTTAAATGGCATTTGAGAACATGTTTTGAGCGCCATAAAAACAAATTTATGTGTCCCAAATACGTATGTACGCACTTACATGAAAGATAAATTTAATATTTTTCAAGTGAGACTGAAAGCGAATTGAAAACCGGGTGCTTATAAGAAAAAAATGCGTTGTCTATTAGAAAGAGATACTAAATTGATAAAGGCATTGAAATATACTCTTTTATAAATTTTTAAGATATTTTATTTATTTATGTTAGTCCAGAAAATTTTATATTTTCCACAATATTGAGTCACGTAACTTATTCACTTATGGTTGCTTTTCACCATATGTATAGGTATACTAACTATGGTTGAGTGTTTTATATGACATACCAAAATAAAATAAAAACTCAGCTGTAACTTTTTCATTGCTCGTGAGTATATTTGTCTAACTTTCGACCGACGTGAGTGCTTCTTGCAATTTTTTACTAGTATCGAACCCTAAGTTAATGGATGATTTATGACAAATTTATAATAATAATAATAATAGTATAATAATGTTCTTTATTTCAGGCAGCACCCATATAACATAATAATTACAATTAAAATGTTCATCATAATACAAATAGAATAAAATATTAATTACACTAAAATTAAGTAGGCAGGTGTACAATATACAAGCGATGATATATTTATTATACTTAAGTACACCACAAAAGGTAAACAGAAAAACACAATTTATCTCGGCTTAATATAAAGCATGATCTGGTTTACCGTAGCAAGTTCTCGCTAAGTCCAAATAAATTGCAAAACAAACGTAATTCGCCCATGCTCATCCTTCTAATCCCTGTATTTTTTTCCCTAATCCTTGGACGAGGTCTAGAGAAAAGCGGTGGTTTAGTTCAGAAAATGTTCAGTGTATCTCAACGGTTCCTGATTAGTGTTCCGTAGAACCCAGGGGTTCCGTAAAATGCGGTCAGGGGTTCCGCGAAAATTCATGAACACGAACTCCACCAACTTTTAGCGCAAACACCTACGCGTATAAAAGGGTTCCGTACAGAATAATATTCGGAAACCGTCCTTTAACTTAATTTTCGGTTAACCTGGTTGGTAGAAACGCTAGACTTGTGACTTTTTCGCCGATTTACCTTTAACATAAGAAAGCTTTTCTCGGGCTTGGATTTACTTCTCAGAGCTCGACGTACAACGGCTGACGTATTGACGCTTGTTCTACTGCCAATAGGGATGCGACAGTTATATTTATTTATTAATACTTTTGTCAGTGCTGCAAACCTCTGTACCAACTACGTCTTTCTCTACTCCGAGGTATTCTGGAAGAAATTACTCCTTGTAATAAGGCCGTACCGTCTATGTTGTGTATTTCTTTTTGGAATTTGTGTGTTTGTGTGCAATAAAGAATTATCTATCTATCTACTACTTTTTAATTTATTTTTTAAATAGCCTGATTTGTGTCTCACTGCTGGGCAACTACTACTTTATTACTATTTATTTCTTTAAGTTTAAGGTTGCCTGTAAGAGATCGCTCTTAGCGATAAGGCCGCCCATTGTTCATTGTTTCTAGTTTATAAGTAATGTCTGTATGTTTTAATATTTGTGGTGACCAATAAATTTATATTGTATTGTATTGTACTACTATTCGACGGCCATGTTAAATATGGTAGTGACAGCTCGCAAAACAATTTTAGTGCATTCGGATGAAATCTAGGGACGCTGTTAGCATAATATTCCGTCGTGCAAATAGGAACATTAGTGTAAAAAATTCATAGTAACAGTAGGCACCTAGGTATATATAAATCTAAATAGAGCAGATACCAAACAATATAAAGTGGTCTTTGCTTTTATTGATGCCCTATACAGTGACATACACTTGAACTTTTTCATTGCTCTCGAGTGTATCTGAATATTATTTTCCGATAAATCACCGAGCAGCGAATGGCGTAGTGGTTAGTGACCTGACTACTGAGCCGATGGTCCCGGGTTCGATTCCCGGCTGGGGCAGATATTTGTTTAAACACAGATATTTGTTCTCGGGTCTTGGATGTGCCCGTAAAATGGCAATAGGCCCGCCCCCTATTACATTGGGACTAACATAACACTCTGGCGAAAAGTGGGTGCAGCAATGCACCTCTGCCTACCCCGCAAGGGAGTACATTAGTACAAGGCGTGAGTGCGTGTGTGTGTGTGTTCACCGAGCAGTTCGAATATTTAGATCACAAACAGCGCACAACACTAGTAGCTAGGAGCGAGTTGTATTCACTGCGACGTACATTTTTGTATTTATAGTTGCCAGTTGGATTTGCCGAGCTGTTTGTGAAATTTCAGTTGCTGCCTCTTTGTAGCTTTTGTTTCTTTTGGTTTTTATATTTTAATTAGCTTTGTAGCAAGCATGCATATAATGGAACGCAACTACACACATGGACGCCCCACCACGCTTACACGGCCGCACGCACACTACTACACGCGACGAGCGTATATAAACCGGCTGCGCGGCCGCAGTAATTCAAACGGGAGAAGGCGCCTTACGACGCCTTCCCCAAACGTTAGGCAAAGTTGCAGAGGTCGCAGGACCGCAACAAATAGGTATCCCTTAGAAAAAAAAAAAAAAACGCAGTAATTCATTCGATAGCCAGCTGGCATTGAGTACGATAGCTCCGCAGTCTGCTCATTGTCAGGTCGCTTCATCTGTGCGATAGCTCCGCCGTCCTCAGATGTTAGCAAGCTAGGAGAGCATCAGGGTGCGATAGCTCCGCAGTCCGCCCTAGGTTCTATGCTAGGTTACCTATCTAATACTTATACCTACTCATGTTATTTAAGTTTAGTGTGTTATCATACAATAAATCTACAAGTCCTATGATATTGGAGTTTTCATTCATAACCACACTACAACTGGCGCCCAACGTAAATATCTAAGAGCCAGCAGAGGACAATATAAACTGGTTCCTGAAGAAAATACCTAGCCAGAAAACTACAATCTGGTACATAAGGAAATCATCACGCCGGATTACACTACAATCTGGTACCAAACGGAAATATCTAAGCCAGGTTACATCACAACCTGACTGTCAAGAAAATTCAAGCAAAATATAATCTGGCGGTAAAAGGAAATAAATCACCAGACAAAAAACGACCAACGATTTCTACATAGTTGAAAATCACAACTATACAGAATACAATCGTCAGCGTCAAGAACAATACAACATTGCAAGACTGTTGGCTGAAAAAAGAAGCAACAAACGCAATTAAAAAAAAAAAAAAAACAAACTACCCTCAATTCAAAATGTCGGTCGTGATGACAGAGGATCAGCTCAGTCGTTTGATACAATCACTGATGTCAACATCGATTACAGAAATGAGTCGAATAAGTTTTGCTAAGTGCACTTCTCGCTTTAACGGGGAAAGAAATTATGACCGTGTGGAGGAGTTCATCGCCGCCATCACAATTTTTAAGAAGATCGAAAATATCGGAGATGACGACGCACTGGAAGGTTTGGGCCTACTTTTGATAGATACTGCTTCAACTTGGTGGCAAGGAGTCAAGCAGGAAGCCAAAACTTGGTCAAGTGCTCTAAACCTGATTCGAGCTGCCTTCGCTCCGAAAAAGCAACCGCACGAAATTTACGTCGACCTGTTTTCGTCACATCAACGTGATCGCGAGCCAATAGACGACTTTCTGTGTGCTAAGAGAGCCTTGCTGGCACAACTACCAAGCAAAAGGCACAAAGAGGAAGAACAAATTGACCTCATCTATGGCCTCCTGAACACGGAAATGAAAAGACAAGTGCCACGATCTGATGTCAAAACATTCACGGATCTGCTTACAAAGTGCCGCCACTTCGAAAACCTACGTGAGCCACTTCCATACGACAAAGATCAAGAAACTGTCAATAAACCAAGGCAGAAACGGTGTACCTTTTGCACTAAAAGAGGCCACGCTATAGAGGAATGCAGGAAGCGCGCCGCTGCCGAATCAAAGGCGAGCGACGTAGCTGAGCCTATCAAGTGCTACGGGTGTGGCGCACAAGGGGTTTATCGCAGCAACTGTACCAATTGCAAGAATCAAGAAACTCCCCCGAAGCCTGTTCACTTCTACTCAATGGTCCCAACCCCAATACAAGGAGGCGTGAAAATCCCAACCATAGAAGTCTCGATAAACGATTGGGCAGGCTACGCCTATCTAGACTCGGCTGCACGAACCAGTATCGCAGGGGCGAAACTATATAAAATGATGGTTAAGGCCGGTGCCACATTCACCGAGAGCGCGGCAAACATCAACCTTGCTGACGGCAGTAGTAAAATGCTTACCCTCCTATCAACAACTACCATCATTACCATCGGTGATCGCAACTTGCCAATAACAATGGTTGCTATTCCAGAGGCAGAAGAGACCCGTACACTATTGGGAATAGACTTCCTAGAGTCCGCCGGAATCGTGCTCAATCTGCCACAACGTTGTTGGTCATTCATCGACAATCCAAAGAAACATTACCAGTTTCTCCAACTCAGAACCGAAGCTGTCATGACTGAGAAAAGCGTGAGCAAGCACCTGGCTATGAAAATGGATTTCATGGACTCCTGTACCAACGAAGAAGAAACCAAGGAAGTATCTCAATTCATGAAATGGGCACGAGAGCTGGCAATACTATCTCCTATGCCGGAAACACCACCAGACACAGCTCAGGCATCACCCCCCAAGATACGCAAGTGGAACCCGATAAAACTTGATTCACCGCCACCGATCGTCCGTCCTCGAGAACCATGGGCAGAAAATGAAGACATAGTGCGTCGTAAAGATCCTAGAGTCAATTATATACCAATAAATCCTACTCAATTGTATTCCCTTGATGTTTCATTCCATAATTGTCCTCTGCTGGCTCTTAGATATTTACGTTGGGCGCCAGTTGTAGTGTGATCTGGTTCTTAGATATTTTCGTTATTCTCCGGATTATAATCTTACAGCTTGATATTTACGTTGGGCGCCAGTTGGAGTGTGGTTATGAATGAAAACTCCAATATCATAGGACTTGTAGATTTATTGTATGATAACACACTAAACTTAAATAACATGAGTAGGTATAAGTATTAGATAGGTAACCTAGCATAGAACCTAGGGCGGACTGCGGAGCTATCGCACCCTGATGCTCTCCTAGCTTGCTAACATCTGAGGACGGCGGAGCTATCGCACAGATGAAGCGACCTGACAATGAGCAGACTGCGGAGCTATCGTACTCAATGCCAGCTGGCTATCGAATGAATTACTGCTTTTTTTTTTTTCTAAATGAAACCTATTTACTGAAGTCGGCCATAAGGGACTTATTCAGCTTTACCCTAACTGTGGGGGAGGCGCCGACAAATGAATTACTGCGGCCGCGCAGCCGGTTTATATACGCTCGTCGCGTGTAGTAGTGTGCGTGCGGCCGTGTAAGCGTGGTGGGGCGTCCATGTGTGTAGTTGCGTTCCATTATATGCATGCTTGCTACAGCTTTCCATTTTATTACTAAAAGATTTTCAGTGTAGTGTACACCTTCCTCTTCTACTCAATAAGTCTCTCCTTCCCAAAGGTTGCCTGGAAGAGATCGCTTTTAGCGATAAGGCCGCCTATTGTGCTTACTCCTTTTTTCTAATTTAATGTATGTTGTGTGTTTTGTTCAATAAAGTTATATTGTATTGTATTGTATTCAGGGGGAAGAGTTTTGCTATTATCTTTTGAATCTGTTTAACAGTACTTCAATAGTATTTGTTTATTGAAGTTTTTATGAATCTGAGGTAAAACTTGTTGTTGTTATCGTCTTAAGGTACCCCAGTGGTACAGAGGACCTTCACGAGAGTGCGCCACGCCGTCCTGTCCTCAGCAACCTCTCTGGCCTCCGTCCAGCTCAGGCCTTGCGCTCGCAGCTCGCTGTCCACTGTGCGCTGCCATGTGTGCACAGGGCGACCGCGTCTTCGATGGCCGAGATAAAACTTGCATTCGTATAATGTTTTACACAGTTAGGTAGGTATAAATATATGTATATACTCTTCTAATGGCGATTTGATAAATGAAAAGGCCCTCTTGGGGTTTGGCCCTTACAAAAACTTAGACAAAACCCAATAACCAATCAGAAGCGAATTCCACCAGTATCCTTAGAAGTCGGAAGGGTTAAATCCTACGGGTACAACGGGACCAACCCAATTTGCCGGTTGACCGTGCAATCCTTGTTAAACAAAGGGTACAATCCATCAGTCCCTTAGGGACTGGCTAAAGGATCACTTTCAATCAAGTTGAATACATTGTTACTGGCTCTGAGTCATGTTGGTGATATTTCCTACTTAGACGTTCAACGCTTGTAATTTACTAGCTGTTCCCGCGCACTTCGCTTCGCCTTAAAAAGTTTTCCCGTGGGAATTCCGGGATAAAAAGTAGCCTTTGTTCTTTCCCAGGGTCTAGACCGTATGTATACCAAATTTCATTCAAATCCGTTCGGTAGTTTTGGCGTGAAAGAGTAACAGACAGACAGACAGACGGACAGACAGACAGACAGACAGACAGACAGACACAGTTACTTTCGCATTTATAATATTATAATATATATATAATATATAATATATAATAATATATATATAATATATAATATATTAATATATATAATATATATAGTTAGGATTTAATGGTGAATAATAAAGTATATGTCGTAGAACTCGTAAAACAAAAGTTGTACAGAATGACCTCCTGAGTCACCCCCTTATAGCTTAGTATAACACCTTTGAAACACCCTGTATAAGGTGAAATTTTATCAGTGACGATCCCTTTGTAAGTTACCCGACCCTGAGCAAGTTTCACTAAGCGGATAAATCTGAAATCATGCAAAATGAAAACAAGCAAACGCACTTTAAAATTTATAACAATATGCATATTTTAACCCTGTTAACTTTGACTAGGATAGCTCAGCTCATCTGAATTCTAAGCTATGAATTATTCATCAGGCAAATATTGTAGCTTACACATAACTTAGTCTTGCCAAGTTGAGATACGTCCTCAAGTTAAGACCCGTGTCTTAAAACTTGTTCGCGAGGTTTACTTGAATAGGAGGTTGCTACTTAAAACACCAATTTTAACTTTGTAACTCAGAGATTTATACCTCGTCCTGTTACGATGAAGGAAAATATCGAGATATTGAAAGGAAATCTGCACAAAATATAATAGATTCTAGGGTAGGTACTCTAAGCGCAGTGTATTCGATCTATCACGTTGGTTAGTGGCCGAAAAGTTGACTTCTTGGCATTCTGACTGCATCAATCTGCTTATCCATGTCAACTACATTAAAACGCAATATTTTATTATCGATAATAATGTTGGCACACTTATTTATTTATTTATTTCATACTTTATTGCACAAATATAACATAAGTCAACACTGGCTACATAACCTCGCCGAATGGTTCAATATGTCCACCATAGAGGTATTCCGAGCTGCGACTTTCCGGGCTCAAGTCGCCATAATGATAGCCGACCTACGATAGTAGAATATGGCACCTGAAGAAGAAGAAGTTGTCAACAGTGCAGTGATTATTGCTACTTAGGGCCAGTTTTTTGATCCCTAGTTAACTCAACCATTGGTCAAAAATGGCTACCATTAGTTAAAAACCAACAAAAATCGTATGCAGCTGTCATGTTTGACAAGTGACTTGACTAATGGTTAAAGTTGACCACGGATCAAAAAACTCGGCCTTAGCTGCGAAATAAACGTACATACCTACTAGTTTTTTTTTATTTCCTTTACACAAAAACAATCCCTTTCAACATACAAACTAATGGACTTGATGGAATTTGTATAATCATTTTGTTTGTTACAAAAGGTCGTGTTTGCATATAAATAACCGCAGCCTTTGATTTTGGATTTCGCCACCGCAAATATGGAAATCCGTGCTCAAATGTCAGTCTGTATTATTTACAGTTTGTTTTCACCAATACGTAGACGTAAAAGCAAAAAAAAATACAAGTGATAATAAAATTATCACTCGTGTTCTGAAAGTAAGTATGAATTCCCTGAAAACCGGCATGAAAGTAGATCTTTTCATCCCTAAGGATTTCGTCTCGGAATTAAATAAGTATATTTCACCCATTCCCTTACTATTTAGGTTTTTTATAGTAGTAGGCATAGATAGAGAGGTCATAGGAATTTTCATCGCACTGATTAATCACGTAAAATTTTAGGTAAACGGTAAAGACGTGTGTTAAAAATAAGTCAATCACCGTAGATTTAATGAATTTGTTACTTATTATGAGGGGCGAAAATTATGAAAAGTAAAAGTTTAACTTTAAATTATGGCTTGTATTTAAACCTCCACCAGAAATTATATGATACTGCCGCCAATAAATTCGAAATCTCCGCCAAAACGGATAAATCATCACCAAATCATGCTTCCCAAAATATTTTTGAAATGAACCAAATTATTTTTTACTGCATACTGTAAAACTATATTGACACCATTAAAATTTATTTCAAACCAAATAAAGTATATCATCGCTATATAGATGTAACCAATATATTCTTTTATCAGTATCATTTTAATAATCCTTTCAAACCAAAAAAAGTAAAAGTAAATATTAAGGCTCTCACTGACGGTTTTGCAGCCATCATAAGAAAGAGGTGCGCGTCACTGCTGTTTCGGCTACGCGGCAGCGCCAACAGTATCCTCAGTGTGTTTACGGATCGTTGGGAGTTGCCACTGATGCAGAGGTGGATGAAACTCCATACAGAGGTTGGCCCTATCTGATAAAGGTATTATTATTAAAGTAGTACAAATTTAATTATTTCAATATTATTATTATATTCGCCATGTATACTAACACTAGCTCTTAAGAATAAATTGTACATACTAACAACTATGGATCTTGTTAATCTGAAATAAATAAATTGAATTGAATTGAATTAAAAATTAAGTTTATACCAAATAATAAATAGCTTATCCCAAAACAAAGTCACTTTTTCAATTGCTTTATGAATTAATTAAATCATTAGTATCATCACGACCCATTACGTCCCCACTGCTGGGGCACGGGTCTCCTTCCAGTGAAGGAAGGGTTTAGGCCTAGTCCACCACGCTGGCCAAGTGCGGGTTGGTGGACCCCAACACAAGCAAGCTTGTGCTGAGAGAGTTGTCGGGTAAGTGGGCAACCCGACTGTCAGATGTTTTTAAGCCGCCCGAAGGCCTCTGACTAGGCTTAACGACTGCTGCCGAAGCAGCAACCGGGACCCACGGCTTAACGTGCCGTCCGAAGCACGGAAGCGTCCAGAAAAGCACCACTTGAAATTGGTCACCCATCCAATGGCTGACCGTGTCAGTTGTTGCTTAACCTCAGCGATCAGTTACGATCACTGAGGCCCGCTCGACTACGGACGCTTCATCATCATTAGTATGTGCCTAGTAAAATCTATCCGTTACGCCATCTCGACACCCATTCGTGTGGCCGAGGGTTTGAATTTTGCCATGTACCAATAAATTCTATAGAAATAAGGAATTGAAATACAATTTATTATAGTTAAGTGCTTGGTGCTTGGGGTTTCTCTGATGGATCGTATCAGAAATGAGGTTATCTGTCAGAGGACTAAGGTTATTGACATAGCTGTCAAAATATGCAAGCTGAAATGGCAGTGGGCTGGTCATATCTGCCGAAGAACCGATAACTGTTGGGATAGACGAGTTCTCGAGTAGATACCTCGAACAGGCAAACGCAGCGTGGGACGCCCTCCTGCCCGCTGGACTGACGACCTTAGGCGGGTTGTGGTTGGATGAGGAAGGCCGAGGACCGAGTGTTGTGGCGCTCCTTGGGAGAGGCCTATGTCCAGCAGTGGATGATTATTGGCTGATGATCATGATGATGATAGGTAAATGTATGTGGGTGGATTTCAACAAGTCCTAAAAAATCTTCATTTCCGTGGACTTTTTTATCTTAAGGTTTTTTATATTAGAAAAACGCTTTTATTAAAGTTTTTGTTAATGTTAGTGTTCTTACTAAATGGGTAGCAGATAAGTTAAAAACTGAATGAGATAGGGATGATTAAAAATTTCGTGCCACGGCGATGAAACATGCGTTCACGGCAATGAAACAAGCGTCCACGGCAATGAAACAAAGGCCCACGGCAATGAAACAAACTTCCACGGCAATGAAAGATTTGTATACAATGGAAATGAAAGAATCAAACCACTGCAATTTTTTAAAAAAACTGTGTGGGAAACGCAAACTTAGACAGGTATGTATGGCAGAAATATTTGGATACATATTGGAACGAAAAAAAGAACGACAGTATGTATAAAAAAAATAAAAATATAGTATGGAATTCTCTAAGTAGCATTGTGGGGTCCGTATTGCGACGTATAAAACAAAATGCTTCATTTCACACTAATAACGTTCACAACATATGATAAACCTTACCTATAACATCTATATTTTCATAAGGTATAATATCCAATTCGTATACTGTTCATTTTATGTAAAATTCATAAAATATACTATGACATAATCTGTGCTGAATTACACAACACCGGCAAAACACCTAGCACCAAAATATAAAGATAGGTGTGGTTAGGTGCACATGTTGGTCAGCTAAGCGTCTCCCTACATAGCGCCAATAATAATAACGCAGTCAAAACTCCTTGCACCAAAACCTAAACATAGAGCGTCTCCCCATGTAGCCCCGCTTCGCTTTTGATGAATATGTGCACTTAACCGCTCCTCCTCGCTTTTCTCGTCATCACACCTATCTTTAGGTTGTGGTGCTAGAGGTTTTGATGGTGTTGTGTAATTTAACAGATTATGTGATATGATGGATATTTTATGAACTTTATGCTAAATCATAGTATATTTTAATTGGTATAATAATATGAAATGTACATGTTATCATCATCAGCCTATAATCATCCCATGCTGGACATAGGCCTCTCCCAAGGAGCGCCACAACACTCGGTCCTCGGTCTTCCGAATTCAGCCACTACCGGCTACCTGCCTAAGCTTGCATATTTTGACAGCTATGTTGGTAACCTTAGTCCTCTGACGTATAACCTCTTTTCTGATACCATCCATTAGAGAAACCCCAAGCATAGCTCTCTCCATAGCACGCTGAGTGACTTTAAATCGGTGGACCAGTCCCACCATCAGTGTCAACGTATATGCACCATATGTCGTAACTGGCAGGGCGCAATGGTTGAAGACTGTTGGATGCGCCTTTCAGCCTTCTTGTCGAAGTTGCTTCTGCCTAGCCGAATAGTCTGCCTCAGGTAGTCATATTATTGCACAACTTCGATAGTTGTCTCACAAACGATCACCGGCTCCGGTTTTATGTGAACATTCTACATGACTTTTGTCTTGCCCAAGTTCATACGGAGGCCTACACGGTGCAAGCAGCATTAAGGCCACTTAGCATCCAGCTGAGTTCCTGCAGAGATGTTTGTTCTATTATATTCTATTCTACTATCTGTGGGAGGTGTAAGTACCTGCACCTGTCTCTCTCGAATGGGACCTTTGCGCAATGTGCATATCCCCAAGGTCTAAGCTGCCTTTCTAAGCTTGGACTATTTCCCACCACGCTGGTCCACAGCGGGTTGGTGGGTTCACATATTATCTAGATGTGCTAAATCTATAGGTAGATATGCAGGATTCTTCACGATGTTTTCCTTCACCGTAAGAGTGATGGTATACATTGTATTTAAATTCAAAAGGAACACATTGGTACATGTCAGTGCCGGAATTCGCACCCGCATCATTGGCGTGGGAAGCGGGCGCTTACCCCACTGAGCTACCACCGATCTTATTTATACATAACGTTCATTATAATTATGTTGATGATTGTTATTATTAATGTAATATTATATATTTCGTTTTTATACATCGCGATACGCACCCGTTTTAACGCACTGCAAAAAGAGGTAATTTGACTAGTCCTGTAGGTAATGTCAGTGATCGGTATTACCTGTATTACAGGTAAAAGATGGTAAAGATATGTAACTTTGCCTAATCATACATACCACGGCGATGAAAACATAAGTCACGGAAATGAATAACCTGGCCACGGAAATGAATAACCTAACCACGGCAATGAATAAAAATTATTTAACAAGACATGGCAATGAAATTTTTTTCATTGCCGTGGCTTTTTTTTCATTGCCATAGCAAATATTGGCCACAGACGCCACGGAAATGAAAGCATGGCGATGAAAACCAAGGCATTAAATAAAAATAACTAAAAAAGTATTAACTATTCGAAGAAATAAACACTTTATAAGGTAAATATTTTCAAAAACCTTTCTTTTGAATGCTTATTCAAGAAGACAAACTTAATTTTATAGAAGTTAAATCTATCCACGGCAATGAAAGAAAAATTGTCCAGCGCACTCAGATGGTCACCCAAGTTCATAGGTAAAACAATATCCTTGATCATATTTAGGACACGGCGATGAACAGAAGTTCTGGGACACATGAATTTTCACTTACCGTTCGTTATATTCTTTATATATTTCAATAAATGTATTCCGTGACAATACTTTAACTATTAATGTATCAAATGAAACTAAGTTTAACTATCAATACTCAATATTTTTTCATCAATGAAGAATAATACAAAACGTGGGTACGTGGGGACAGACACGGCAATGAAAGATTTGGAGGTTTATTATTTTATTTAAAAATATCCATTAATCTTATTAATACAATATTTAGTGCTACACATAGATAACTATTTCACTTAACCGGAAAAAAATATTAGAAAATTATAACTTGGTTTTTTAGTACCGATTTCATTGATGCCACGCAATTTTTGGCCGCGGGAAATTCACCCCTGTATATGAGTATGCGGGCGCGGGGGGATGGCGCCGCTCAAATTTGACCTTGTCCAGAAGGGGTGAATTTGCCGCGATGTATTGAGGTCGATGTACTAGACATCAATACATTGCGTCCACAAGCATCGCGCAAATTCAAAATTCATGCCGCACCACTCTTAAAGCCGTAAATGCCTACATATTAGTCTCATCCCAAACTTAAAAATTCTCCATTGTCATTCTGCAAATCCAGTCGTTTTTCGTTATATAACTTATATTTTCTTATTGTACCTATTTACCATTTAACTTTATTTTGTTATACGTGTAAGACGCCTAGATTTATATAAACCTGCTAAGAGGAAACTGGCGTCCATAACACAGGTTCACACCTACCATGGAAGCCATGTAACCAATTAAACATTATTATTACTTTTAAGGTGTCAGATTGTTAAGTTGGTTAAATAAATACTTTTTTTCATTTTTTTTTTTTTTCATTTCATTTTTCATTTTCATTAGTAGATTATAGTATATAGGTAAATCGATTACCTTTATACTATATTTTATATTGTTTTTGGGTAGGATAATTTATTTATTTATTTAACTCTTTATTGTACAGATATTACAACCCGGAGTCCTGTGGTTGTGCCCTGCGGCAGCACCTTAAAGGACTGCTGCATTGTATCTTCTACGGGACTGTCGCACTCTTCCCATGCGACCGGGCGGGTTGGCAGGTTGCGGATAGCCAGTTGTTCGCTGTGTCACTGTTGGTCACAACTCTGGCACAGCGCACCCCGGACAAGGGAAGATGTCACTTATATCTGACCGGTATAAGTGGCATTAACCTTCCGCCCCCTCCTAATCCTACTCTATCATATTCCTTCATCCCTTGCTATCCTGGAGGAGTAAACCTTGACTCCAAAAATCCCCAATCCAAGGTGTGATCCTACCGTGCCGAAGGATGCGTGGCTAAGGGGGAGCTTAGTCGCAAACGGAGGGCACCGGGCACCAGGCGGAACCCGGGTGCAGTCGTCTCCCGCCTTACCTGTGCATGCGGGGCTCTGTATGGGTGGACCTTTATTTCCCTAGCTACTCGTGGGATCTTCATGTCTATGGAAGATTTAATTTTAGACGTAGCTAAGTTAGCTACTGCAGGGGACGACCCAAACGTCCCTTCTTTGGTCACTGGGGTACCGGAAAATCCCGCTGACCAAATCGCCCCTGAAGGGGCTGGTGACAACCAGAGAGAGCAGGTGTCTACCCGAAGACCGGCTCGCTCAGGTGCCGCCAGGAGAAGGCTCCGCATGTGGCTGGCAAAGGGCAAAAGCATCGAAGAGGCTAAAGCCCTCTGCCTAAGGCCGCTTGCGGAGACTGAGAGTGAGTTGGAGGCTGAAGCTACTCCCACCCAGGCCAGTAAAAGGACTAGGTCGGAGGAGCAAACGCCGCCAAATCCACCGCGGAAGCAACCTAGGTGTGATGGGACCCCGGAGGACCAACCCACCTATAGTGCCGCCACCAGCTCTCTCAAGGTGGGAGTACGCGATGAGCGAAGGGCCCTCAATATTGAGGACGTAGCGCTCTTTAACGCTGCCATCGAGAGAGAGCTCTATGTGACCGATTTTGCGCCAGGGACAGCACCCGTCTTCGGGGGAGTGTCCTACGCAGACGGTCTCATTATCGTCACGTGCCTTAACCAGGCCAGTCGGGATTGGCTCTGCGGTTGTAGCAGCAGACTTCGGCCCTGGGTGGGGGCAGCCCTGAAAACAGTTGAAGGGCAAGCCCTACCCAGGCCCGTGATAGCGACGGCCTTCTTCAAGTCCTTTGCGGAACCGAAGGTCCTCCTCGATCTGCTGCGAAAGCAGAACGCCGGTCTCGACTGCAGCACATGGCGAGTGCTTGGTAGGAGGCTCGAGAAAAATGGTCAACATTTGACCTTCTCTCTCTCGAAAGACTCCTACGAATTACTTAAGGCCGTGAATTTCCGTCCCAACTGTGGAATGGCTGGGGCTGTTTTCAGGGCCAGAGTCCCGAAGGGAGCAGCCGCCGTGGAGCAACCCACCGCGCAAACCACTCTCCCGGCGGCTCACTGCCAAGCTAGGCCTGATGGGCCGGTGGAAGCAGAGAGCCGAGGGGGGTCGAGCGCGGCGGTAGAGCCAGTTGCGGGGCCGAGTGGTTTATGTACTCACCGGCCGGGGCCGTCACGCGCGCCGCTGGCCGGGGGTGCTGCACCACGGGGCGGCAAGCCCGCGCGCCCGGGGGCCCGCAAGGCACCGGCGCCACGTGGGAGAGCTGCTGGAGCTGCAGCTGGAGTGAGGCGGCCCGCGCAGCTGCCCTCTCTGGCAAAGGAGCACTCCAGCAAGAAGGCCTCCCGTAATCCCCTGAACAACCCACCTTAACCCACCAAGTCCCTAAACCTAATTCCTTCAACTTACCCTCCTTAATCACCAAATCCTAAATCCTATCCCCTCCCTTCCTACCACCATGTTGAAAATCTTACAAGCCAACCTCCAACACGCGAAGGCATCTAGTGCCGTCGCGTGCAAGGTCCTCCAAGAGGATGGACTGGACATGGCTTTGTTACAAGAACCGTGGATCCATGGAAACACGGTACTGGGACTGACCGCTGCAGGTAACGTTTTATACAATACTTGTGGCAATAGACCCAGAGCTTGCATAGTCTTTAAAAAGAATATGAAATTTTTGCCGATTCCAGGATTCTGCACTGATGACCTAGTAGCGGCACACGTAATGCTACCCGGCTGTGAGGGCATGAAGCTCATTGTTAGCTCGGCCTACCTGCCCGGGGAGCACACAGATCCGTCGACGGCCCTCGCTCCACTGGTGGAGTATTGTGAGGACCAGAATGCCCAGCTTGTGATAGGGGCCGATTGCAATTCCCATCACACAGCCTGGGGCAGTACGGATACCAACAAGAGAGGTGAGATCTTGTTCGACTTCCTCCTGACTAACAACTTAGTAACACTAAATGATGGAAACACACCAACATTCGTTACACGTGCGCGTCAGGAGGTTCTAGATATAACAATCTGCACAGATCTACTTGAAAGACGTGCTTGCAACTGGCATGTCTCGAAAGAGGCATCCATGTCTGATCACAGACACATACGATTCGACATTGCTCTCATAGGGAAGAGCCAAGTGGAGACCTTCAGAAATCCTAAGGCTACAAACTGGGACGTTTATCGACACCAAGTTTCGGAAAACCTAGGGATTATAAAAGGCTCCGTCAAATCCATACAGCAACTCGAATCTACAGTAGAGGAGCTCGTAAGGTGCATGTTAGATGCCTACGAGAACAGTTGCCCTCTAAAAACTAGATGCTCTAACACTAAGGTCCCCTGGTGGAACTCTAACCTGGAGCATCTAAGAAAAACAGCTCGGAAAGAATTCAACAGGGCTAAAATCACAAAGGAATGGGATTTGTATAGGAAAGCCCTCACTGAATTTAATCGCGAGCTCCGGAAGGCGAAAAGGCAATCTTGGAGGCGCTTCTGTGAGGAGGTAAAAAGCGCCCCTCATGTTGCGAAAATCAAAAAGATTTTGTCTAAATCGCCTTCCGCAAATCTGGGACTGCTTAAAAGACCAGATGGGACCTTTACTGAATCCCCAGAGGAGACTCTTAGGCTGCTTGCACAGACCCACTTTCCTGGATCGCTGGATGGGCACATTGATGCACATACAGGGCAGCAGCCTACCAAAATCAGGCCAAGTAATGAGGACTGGAGAAAAGCCTCACAGGTCTTCACTCCTAACCGCGTTAGATGGGCAATCAAAAGCTTCATGCCCTTCAAAACCGGGGGAGAGGATAATATATTTCCAGCACTACTACAAGAAGCATGTGATATTATCCTTCCAGTTGTGGTAAAAATCTTCAGAGCTTCTTATGCCTGGGGGTATATGCCACACCTTTGGACTAGGGTGAGGGTGACCTTTATCCCCAAAACGGGAAATAGAGACAAGTCCCTACCTAAGTCCTATAGACCCATAAGTCTCACCTCCTTCATGCTCAAAGCTATGGAAAAGGTGATCAATCTTCATATTAGAATGGGCTACCTCACACAAAACCCACTACATGTGAAGCAGCACGCCTATCAGAAGGGCAAATCTACGGAAACTGCCCTAATTGAACTTACTGATAGGATTGAGAAAGCACTAGAGGACAAAGAAATTGCCCTCTGTGCTTTTCTAGATGTAGAGGGTGCTTTTGATAACACCTCGACGAATGTCATTCTCAAATGTATGAGGGACAAAAACATCGACAACACCACACTTACGTGGATAGAATCGATGCTAACCAACAGGACTGTTAAAACAACACTCCTGGACAAGAGCATTGAGGTTAAAATAACAAGAGGATGTCCCCAAGGCGGCGTACTATCGCCCCTGGAGTGGTCCATTGTTGTCGACACCCTGCTCTGTGAGCTCAATGAAGCTCGCTTCGACACTCAGGGCTACGCTGATGATCTCGTCATAACCATCGTAGGCAAAAGCGCCAGCACGATTTCAGATCTGATGCAAACAGCCCTTAAGATGGTAGAGCGCTGGTGCAGGGAGTATCAACTCTCTGTAAATGCCAGCAAAACCATAATTGTACCGTTCACCCGAAGAAGGATCCTAGATGGTCTGAGACCACCGGTTCTCTTTGGGGAAACGGTAAACTTCTCCAAAGAAGCCAAATATCTTGGTGTAATCCTAGATCAGAAGCTGACTTGGAATCAACATCTGCAGTACATAGCCCAGAAAGCTAAGTGCGCTATGGGATCGTGCTGTAGACTAGTTGGGAAAAAATGGGGCCTTAAGCCGAAGTTAACCCTTTGGCTATACGAAGCCGTAGTGAGACCTATGGTTACATACGGCTGCGTAGTATGGCACAGGAAAACCCAACAAAAAACCTGTCAAGATCAATTAAGTAGTCTTCAAAGGTTAGCGTGTCTGATGGCCACTGGAGCTATAAGGTCCACTCCGACAGCAGCGATGGAAGCCATGCTGAATCTTAGCCCTTTACACATACATGTGCAGAAAGAGGCTCGATCAGCTATGCTACGGGCTGCTGAAGGAGGCAGGAACCGATGGCACTCGGCTGTGTTCAGCTCGCTCCACCGAGAGCTTCTCAGTACCCATGCCATGGCGATGCCTTCCGACGCTATGGAAACGGAGTACTGTTTCTCAAGGCTCTTCTCAGTTGAGATACCAGAAAGGGAGAAGTGGAATGATGATAAGGCCCTTCAAACTTTCCGGTCGGGAGACATTGTGTGGTACACCGATGGATCCAAAAAGGAAGGCCTGGCAGGTTCAGGCATTTACGGAGAAAGGCCAAGAGCGCGCAAATATGCGAGCCTGGGAAGGTTTGCCTCCGTATTCCAAGCCGAGATATATGCCATCATTGGATGTGCATACGAAAACCTGGATAGAGCCTTCACTCGGAGGAATATATTTATTCTGTCAGACAGCCAAGCTGCTCTTAAAGCATTGACTTCTGCAGAAGTTAACTCCAAACTTATAATAGAGTGCATCCTCATCCTGAACAAAATTGGAGCTAACAATAGAGTGACCCTGCGATGGGTGCCCGGACATTGTGGCATCAATGGCAATGAGGAAGCAGATGAACTCGCACGTCTGGGAGCAGAAAGCCTACCGTTGGGCCCCGAGCCCATCATCGGGCTACCAAAATGCACCAGTCGTCGCGAGATCAAGGACTGGGCACAGAACCAAAGCTTAGAGGCTTGGAATAATGTACCAGGGCAACATCATGCAAGAGCCCTAATCGTGGGCTATTCGCAGAAATTTACGCGTCGAGCGTTAGAGCTCACACGCAACCAGTTAAGGGTCTTGACAAGAACCTTATCAGGTCACTGTAGGTTGAACAGTCACTTACATAAAATGGGTCTGTCCGATACTCCAACTTGTAGATTTTGCAATGAAGAGGACGAAACGCCCATGCATATTCTCTGTGAATGTGAGGCCATCATTCACAAGAGAAACAGAATCTTGGGCGGCTACAAATTAGCCCCCATAGATGTCAGGTCTCTCCCTCCAGGTAAGATCATCAGGTTTATAAAAGACCTGGGCCTGGATAGTGAGATTTGACTCGGCAAGGGGAGTCACAATAGATCTTTTAGGTCGCAGTGGCGAATGGGCACTGGTTGCCCTCCCCTTTTCTATAACTATAACTATAACAGATATTACAAATAAAAGTACAAAGGGTGGACTTAACGCTAAAAGCATATAATTTGGTGATAAAAAAAAAAATTGAACACTTAGTTTTGGTGTCAATGTTTATATTTTAGTATAGCATAATTTGGTGATGATTTATCCGTTTTGGCGACGAAAAAGATTTTCTATTGTAAACTTGCAATTATTTAGAGGCGTGTTTATTTATTTTGGAACCTAAACGTTTTTTTTGGGGTTTCGATTTTGGAGTTGATTTAATTAATTTGGTTTTAATTATTTTTTTTGGTGCAATGTATTAGCGTACAATTATTTTTTTTGGTGATGATTTAAATTGTACCCTTAAATTATCACCTTTATTGTAAGGTATAAACAATCAAACTGCTTTGTCACATTGGACTTTTATTAACATACGTTTATAGGTGTTACCATCATAACTCATAACTGGCTAAAACAGCTTATGACTGCAAAACCCAAAAAAATATTGTGGTTTTGACTAACGTCATCAGATTCAGTCATCATCACTTTTTCGTGGTTAAAGTATTATGTTAAATTTATATGAACATACAAAATTCAGGATAAAAAACAGCTCAGGTTCAATAAAAGCTGGCAATATTATTTTAGTATCCGAGGTATAATTCGACTTTTATTTATTTATTAAGGTTTATTTACAGATAGTTTATTAGGTAAATTCACACATAAGTACTTTTAAATAATAGGGCTAAATACACTACCTATTTAAGAATAAACACAGCATGCCTAATAATAAAGGTGCTTAGTGACTACTACTTAAATTATTAACAAATGGAGTAAGTAGGTATACATATAAAAAGTTATAAAAATTTGGTATGCATATAAAAACTTTTACTAAAGATACTGTTTCGTATACAAGGTGTTGCAAAAAGGGTATACTAAGCCGAAACCTACATGTGCAGCATGGTATATCTAAGCCCGAAACTGAAATCATAATTTATTTATTTATTATGTAGGTTTCGGCTTAGTATACCCTTTTTGCAACACCCTGTATATTAGTTATTGTGGTTGCGAAAATACTTTAGGCAGGACACCGCTGCTTTCGCAGCCAAAAGTGCCTTTGACAGTTTACGCGTTATGACTGTGACATACCTACGTATTTGATCGATAGACAATACACACGCTTGCTACCACTTTGTATTAATATTTAATGTACTTGTACGATTGGACAACGTGTCTCACTCCGATTGATAAATTGATAACAGAAGTAAATGCCTGGTGTTATAAGTTCATTCCGACGATGAGTATAAGTACCTACATAATAATACAACACATGGTTAAACATTTTATTTCCCGCTCTGTTACTATTTATTTATTGAAAAAAAGGTCTACAAATAACGCTATTAGTACGACAAATTATGTATGTACCTACAGGATGGAATTTTATCATTAATCTATTTGAAGGCAGGTCAGTGCTGAAGTCAACTAATCGACTGAACTTTCTGCAAAAAGTGGACGAACTTTCTACATAAGTTGACGTTACTGAAAATAGCATACCACAACCAAATAATACATACAGGACAAACTGAGAACCTCCTCTTCAGGAGCCGGTAAAAAATACAGCGTCGCTCGAGCCTATTCGCAGAAAAAACCGTCCAAATAAATTTTTCTAAGTAACCAATGTTACAGAGTAATCACTCGGTCCTTTCACAAAATACTTGGGGACAAAAAAATGCGTAAATTGCCCCCACAGGAGCTGTGTCACGTACAGTTAACGGGACGAACGTGGAATTTAATTTAAACCAGTCGCGCTGCCTGAATGAGGCCTATTTCCTTTGCACGCAGGGCGGGCACTCGCGTTGAGGCCGGTTCGGTGGGGTTACCACCACCGAACACTATGAGGCAAGCTCGGTGGGGTTAACCACCGAACATTAGCAATTAGCAATCTGACTTAAGTGGTATGGATGTGACAGATATTTGATAGACGAGGGACGCTGGTTATGGATTGTTAATTACTGATGTGTCGGTGGCGGTACGGTAGCTGTTCACCCACTGACTACCTGCTGGGGACAAAACATTGCAACCATAAATTTACTAACTTTAGTTTATTTACTTATGTGATTGTAAATGTCGCAGTCATCTGGTTAAATCTCCTTTTTGATTTTGTCACTAGCTCGTTGCTTTGAATGACGCTATTCAATTGTAATCATATAAATAAATAAATTTAATTTTAGTTCAAACAGAGGTCAAACTCATGATAGCGATCGCGTGGGACCCCCTCTTCCTTTGATTTCAGCGCAAAGATCCTAATAATGAAGACAGCGACAGTACGTGCCCTCGCGAACCCCCGGGGACTCACCGTTACTAAAGCTCAATTTCCTTTGAACACGTCTAGCAACCCACGTATGAATGTCACACGGAATGGCAGCGGTGGTGACATGGGAATATGGTCCTTTGTTGTTGATTGTGTTGGCGTCTCGTTAGGTACTTCTGGAGTTAGGTTTTAATGCTAATTAAGTAAGTACTAATGCTAATTAAGTAAGTACTTACTTATATATTTATGCTAGTTAATTATGATAACTTTATATGACTCGGAGACGTCATTTAATTTAATGTTCATAAAAAATCAACTGATCGTCTGATTGGTATTAAGAGATATTTCTTATTGTACCTATAAAGTTTAAATAATGACACTTAGGTATGAAAATTAAGTAACTTTTCTTAAATGTAAAGTTTTTATTACACAAGTTTTTTTTTGTTTTAATCCATTGTCTTTTTATGGTAACATTGAAACATAATTAAATTTTGTGAATAAAGTTGGATATCCACCGATTGAATCCCGCGATATCGGACACAATAGAAAATCTATTATGCTGCACTGCGCGATATCGTGATGTAGGGACGCAAAAGGTTAAACGGAAAAGCAAAGTTTTAGCCCAAACTGTAGGTTCCTACCTAGGATTAGATGAAGAAAACTTAATTTACCCAAAAAGCCATTTCTTGACGTAACTTACGCAGTCCTTTTTATGTTACCAGTTACCGTAAGTTTCCTAACATAAGTGAAGGAAAAATAAACATGAGTTTATCTAAAAACTTCAGTGACTGAGGTGGAATTTCACCAAACGCTAAATAGAATAGAATAGAATAGAAGACTCTTTATTTTGCACCTTTGAAGAAAGCATTACAACTTCACAACTTATATATAAAATAGTACAAAAAAGGCGGCCTTATTGCTTAAAGCAATCTCTTCCAGACCACCTAATTATATTTAGTAGCCTGTCAAACGTCTGTCAGTGAGTACAAAATGTTTTTTTAAAATTTGATTTAAATAAAATTTTAATTACGTTTAGCGTTTGGTAAAAGTGACCCTGAGTAAGTAAGTAACTGAAGTAATAAAATTTATCTTAGCAAGCTCTATCGCCGTAAGACAGATTAAAGTTGAGCTTAACTTTGAGATAAACTTAATTAGATCACATTTCGCAAACCTAATGCAGAGAGAAGCTGATAATCTAAGATTTATACTGCTCACTTACGAATAGATAGCTCAATAATTATAAGCAATATAATATAATAATTATGTTAAGTAGCTTCATATACTTAAGTAAGTAGGTAAATTTAGTGAATAATTAAGAATTTGTTATTTATAAAATATGTCGGTAAAACAACCTAGAGATAAGTGTAAAACTGAAAAAGAGTTTTGTAAAATGATTTTAAAACGAAAATAAGTGTGATATGATTTGATGACGATAGAGTGATACAGGCTTTTGCTAAAAATACTTCCAAAATTGTCATTTTTGCTATTTATTACATGTTGTTGAAAAGTAATTGTATAATTCTACGTCAAAATAAAAGATATTTCATTTCATTTCAAAAGTTAAAATATTATTAAGGTGCTATATGTAGCAAGATTTTTCTGCAGCATCCATACCTGAGTCCGCGTTGTTCTATGGGAGGATCACTTTACAACTTGAATTACTTATCGATCTCCCATCAATTCGTAAATCGATCTTCATTACTTGACAAGGAATCTTATCTGAGTAGCGGCAGATTTAACAAACCATCAGACATTATGGATTGATTGCAGGGGGACCCTTGAGGGCCGCTTATTTTGTATTGCCGTGAGTGTAGGAAGAAAGGGATAATATTCCCATTTGTTCTTGTTTGCCATTTTATCGGTACATAATGTGTTTATACGTATTAAGAAAATAAAATTGCGTGTATTTTATTCAACTACATGACTCTACTAATGTTACCTGACCATCAGCCGTTTATGTTTTAACAAAACTGTCGAGCACAAGGTATCTTATTTTGAACAAAAATATTTTTAGTTGCAATCGTCGCCACTACTGGACGACTCATGAAAAACATGTAACGTCAGCAAAAGAGACGAGTTATAGAAGGCACGAAGTATAGCTAATCAATAGAGTTTATTCGTATATGCATCCTATTAAATATTTTTCACATCATCTACCGAGCAACTTCCATCTGAGACGTTAAGGATCTATAGGTTTGCACTTGTATGGTATACTATTCTCTATTGTTGACTGTACTTAAAAAAAAAAAAAAAAAAAAAAACACGCACTCACGCCTTGTACTAATGTACTCCCTTGCGGGGTAGGCAGAGGTACATTTCTGCACCCACTTTTCGCCAGAGTGTATGTTAGTCCCAATGTAATAGGGGGCGGGCCTATTGCCATTTTACGGGCACATCCAAGACCCGAGAACAAATATCTGTGTTTAAACAAATATCTGCCCCAGCCGGGAATCGAACCCGGGACCATCGGCTCAGTAGTCATGTATGAAATTTGACGACCGAATGGCGTAGTGGTTAGTGACTGTACTTATGCTTTCCTTTCCACATTTTTTCTACGGTGACGTCGCTTCCATCCCTCGGGAACCTAATATCTGTATCAATCATCTTAGTTGACATATCGCAATACGGACTCACAGGAAATATTATTTATTTAGGTACCTACATTATTTATAGTGTAATTTGTTCTTGGCGGCTCGTCTTTGGGTCAGGTAAGACTTGAATTATTAAGGTGTAGGGCTTATCAAGACTTGTATAATAGTATACACACAATATGTAGGTAGAATTTAGGTTACTAGACAAACCTAACACCTAAGCCCTGATTCTTATTTGACTGGCTATGCCTCTCATAGTGACATACCCTAGAGCTCTACTGTGCTACCACAAAAAACTTTAAACACTGTTTAACAAGTGTTTAAAACGAATTTTGGCAGATTTTGTAGGCGTTTGACAGCGCTAAACATCTGTTAAATACTGTCTAAGTTTTTGTGGTAAGGCCCCTAGTGTTTTTCACCGACACGCTAATAACTAAATTATGTGGAGGTGAGTCTATTACCATTGTATTGGCTACACGTAGCAAAACCCGAAAACAAAATATAAACTTTGGGCTGCAGCATAGCCAGCGTTACGTACTAGCTCTATTATGTACAATATATAAGAAAATACCTTCTCATCAATAAATTTAATTTAGCAAAGTAGGTAGGCTGAATGTAAGTTCTTATTCCCACGCAATATGGCTCTCCTAGGGGAATACAATGAGTCATCGTTATTATACGCAACGTTATTCATGTATGAGAATATACAAATTATACTAAGAACGCAATAGGTATGGATATCCTACTGCATTGTACCGACTATCTACATACTTATTCCGTAATTCATAGAGATTTTTGTCACTTTAAAATAGGTTTACGACTTTTAGTTTAGTTGTGATATACAATATATATACGAATTTTTACTTCGCTTTTACCAAGTATACCTAAATTGTTAATCCGTTTTAGACCTACAGTTCCCCATCAGGCGCGGATCCACCCATATGGGCAAGATGGGCATGCCCATCACCTAATTTGACTGGCCAAATCACACCACGGAATTTAAATATAATAATTTTGTTATTTTATGACTTTCGTAAGGCTGTTTTTTTATCATTATGTTGATGCTGATGATTTCAGGTTATGCTAAATATTTTTTCTATCTCGAAAACCTTTCTGAGTTCCGGTTGTTTGTTAAAAAATTCCATAAGAATTCAAAAACAATAAAATTTTCGGTCATGCCCAGTGTCTGCGTTTCGGCTTATAGCAAAAGTCACTATTTACGTATTCAATGAGTTTGATCTCAATAAGCCAAATAGTTTTTATGATACAGTTATTATGAAAACGTGAAGATTTTGATAAAATTATTTTTTTTAAATTTGTAATTTGGTAAGTATCAACATTTTGTAGGTGTAACTTTTTCGTCGCTCGCGAGTTATCTAATAAAATTATACGAGTCCTATGTTACATGGTGTTTTAAAAAGGGTATTCTAAGCCGAACTCTTGATAGTTGTCATCATCATCATCATCATCAGCCAATAATCATCCACTGCTGGATATAGGCCTCTCCCAAAGAGCGCCACAACACTCGGTCCTCGGCCTTCCTCATCCAACCACTACTGGCTACCCGCCTAAGGTCGTCAGTCCAGCGGGCAGGAGGGCGTCCCACGCTGCGTTTGCCTGTTCGTGGTTTCCACTCGAGAACTCGTCTACCCCAACGGTTATCGGTTATTCGGCAGATATGACTAGCTCACTGCCACGTCTGCTTGCATATTTTGACAGCGATGTCGGTAACCTTAGTCTTCTGACGGATAACCTCATATTATCTGATACAATCCATCAGAGAAACCCCAAGCATAGCTCTCTCCATAGCACGCTGAGCGACTTTAAATCGGTGGACCAGTCCTACCGTCAGTGTCCACGTCTCTGCACCATACGTCATCACTGGCAGGACGCACTGGTTGAAGACTTGTCTTCAGGCTCAGAGGAATGGCCGAGGAGAATATGTGACGAAGCTTCACCAAACCTCCCTTGATAGTTGTAGGGGTAATTAAGTATTGATAGGTATAGAATCCTTCACATAATATTAGAATTCCAATTTTGCAGCACTTTTTTAAATGATCGCGCGATAAGTTATGGCTGAAAAACCGGCATTTTAAAACTTTTTGTTTTATCTAAAAATGCCAGAGCAGGAAGGCTCAGATAAAAAAGCTATCCTACCTTATATGGCTATTAAAAAATATATAAATAAGCACCTATAAAAAATACGCATCAGCCATAACTCATCGCGCGGTTATTTAAAAGTGACGCGAAATTTGAATTTTACCTTCTATGTGAAGAATCCCAAACAACATAGGTACCGACCGAATGGCGTAGTGGTTAGTGACCCTGACTACTGAGCCGAAGGTCCCGGGTTCGATTCCCGGCTGGGGCAAATATTTGTTTAAACACGGGTATTTGTACTCGGGTCTTGGGTGTTGATATTTATATTTAGTATCTATCTATCTATGTATTTGTGTAGATATATCAGCTGTCCGACACCCATAACACAGGTTCTGCCTAGCTTGGGGTCGGATGGCCGTGTGTGAGATGTCCCCACATATTTATTTATTTATTTATTATTTACCTAATTATAAAAAATGCAGCGATACCGCAATGATTTGATTGTAATTTAGATATAATGCAAGTGTCTTAAGTTAGCACTTGTCTAAACTATTCTCGCTTGCTACGCTTCTCCTTAATTATTTTTTAATAATTAATTTTATTATTTCCCATGAACACACTTTTTAAATTTTTGCCTTCATAATACATATTTGGGTCCTTAGGCCCAAGTGGTCCAAGGCCCAGTGTAGTTGTATACGTTGAATAGTAACTTTTGCCGTAATACAGACTTTTTTAGTAAAAAAATTCATAACTTTGTACTTTTATTTGTAATATTTGTACAATAAAGAGTTAAATAAATAACCTAATTTTTTCAGTATTGAATTATTAAAAAATTGAGATAATTTGATCCAGAGGGCTTTTGAGGAGGAAAATTTGCATTGAGCATAATATGATAACTAGTTAAGTACCAACATAAAATAACTGCTATGAGTAAGTACCTCAAGGCAAGGCAAAACCACCTTTTTTGACTTGCCCATCACCTATTTTGAGGTCTGGATCCGCGCCTATTCCCCATACATACTGTAAGATAAATTGCGATAGGCCAAAATGGAATAGAACCACGAAACTCAATTATAATCATGAAACTACCATGACACACTCTGAAAAGTTTAAAATGGATTTTAACGTGCCAAGGCTAAATTGGCCGTTGCAATTTGTTACCTACCGAGTTTTAGTGAATACTTTAGGTAACCGTATTTACCTAATACTATGATTTGTATACCTATAGGCTTGTTATCTCTGAATTTCATTGGAAAATAATGTTATTAGAGCTCGCCTACTTTTTTATCTTGGTGCGTGGTCAATAAATAATCCTAATGAAACTTTTTTGAAGCTGATCCATAAATGGCAGAGATTTCAGTGAACACACATAGGTACATACGAGTGGAGAACCTCCACCAATTTTCGTAGTCGGATAAAGAGAGGATAGTAAGGTGCAAAAGCTTTAGCTAAAGAATAAATAGGTAGGTAGGTACGAAGTGCAAAATTGCTTTAACCTTAGAAATTGCCGATGTATATTATTAAAATCGATTTTTGCCAATCGATAATCCTTCACCATGAACATGAACAATAAAATATAAAGAGTACATCGATAATGTATTAAAAAACTTCTACCTTCCCTTATTGTACCTCTAAAATCAAAATAAACAATTCCAGACATACACAAAACACACACAGTATGCAGAAACATAACTTTAATTTAAATTATGTACAAGAAACTTCCTTACAGCCGATTTCAAAAAACAAACTAACAGCCTGAGTATGAAAACAGTTCGTAAACAAATCTTTTAATTGAATTGTAAACTTTGAATACGGGTACAGAAAGAAAACAAGCTACAGACAAAACAATGAAGAAGACAACGAAACCAGAACAAACAAAGCAAATATAGACATCACCATAGATTCACACGACATTGACCAAGTTGAAGAAGTCGTCCGATCGATTGAAAGTGAATGTGTGCAACTCTCAAAGTATTTAAGCAAGCAATCAATACAGGCTAATCCACTCACACATGAAAAAGGTAATGAATAATTAAATAGAAGGAATTGCCATCTGTTCACACGGGCCACACGTGGTGGATTCACACGGTGAAGGAATACCCCCTATTGGTCAACGTGACTTTGAAATTGAAACACGTCACTACCAATAGTTGTAATGAGAGAGTAACAAAAATCGATCACTCCCACGGACAGACGTGTAAATGCTACACGTCTCGGACTGAATATTATTAATAATATAAAAAAAGATTTAGATGACGATGAAGATGATGTGATGTAAATGTTGATCTTAGCTGTGGTAAAAAACAAATAACTAATTATTTCTCACGAAGTTTTGTAAAAAAACTCTGCAAAGGTATGCAAATTTGTTATTCCGACACAATGGATGAAGAGTTAAGATGGAACCTTTATATTAATGGACATATTGTTGCAGATGATGAACAAAGTGAAAGCCCAGGGCCTCGTGTCCGACTTGATGCCCAACATCAAGTTGATGCAGATGGCCGGGCATTTTCTATTCAACTATCACGAAGGTGCGTACTTCAGTTTCATCCACAGATTCCGTACAGCTCCATCCTATGACAAAGTCAAAGTCAATTACAACAACTGGAATAAGATGCATCCTTTATATAATTTACTTCGCTAGCTCAACGACCCGAAGTCAGATTTTGGCCTCCGATAGTAAATTACGCTAATCTACTCTGTTTTGTGCCAAATTTGACCAGTCGGACACTTCCAGCTCTTTCAAGTCTTTAGCAACTTCGTCCTTTTCAAGAACAGCATGAAACATTTCTAAATTTAACTGATAAAAAACCTTTTTATTTGAGTAACCAAAACGTTTGAATTTTTCATTATTTTCTACAATTTTCCTCTAAGTCTATCGCACTACCCTTCACTTTCTCCACAACGCCTGCTATTAGCATTAATTTCTCCTATGCAACAATTTTTATAACGAGCAATAAATAATTTAACAATAATCTCCACAGAAAATGGCGGCATGTCAATGCTCCTCCGCAAGATCTACGCCAGCGTGCACGCGTTCCTCATCGTGATCCACTACCTGTGCATGCTGCTCAACATGGCGCAGTACTCCGACGACGTCAACGAGCTCACCGCCAACACCATCACGGTGCTGTTCTTTGCCCACACCGTGATCAAGCTCTTGTACTTCGCCATCAATTCTAAGAGCTTTTACAGGTATTTTTTGGCTTCTACTCTATTCTACATATTTTGAGGGGGGTGAAGCTCCTGTACGTGTTTTTATCGAGTGGAAATTTTGTGCATATCCCCCTAATTTCAGCTCAGTCAGCCTGACTCCGTTGTAAATTGGAGCAGCAAGCCTAGGGGTTACAAAAGCTGAAATAGGCGCTGTATGACACTTTTAAAGGACGACCGAAAGGTACAATCTTGAGTAAACCATACGTAAAGGATGAACTGAGTTGGTTATTGTATACAGGGTGGCCCAAAGGAAAATGTTTGATTTCTTAGGTCAAGGGGTAGTCAAATCACCCCCATGTATGTTCAGCAATTTTTAGTAGTTTAGGAGTTATGATTTTTTTTCCTAATTTTCTACGAAAATCGACCTCAGTGGATTAATTATGTTTTATTATTTTTTTGGATAACTTTCTTAAAGTATTTTTTATTTTTACGTCATTCTCTTAAGTTGTTCTTTTAACCATAAAAGTTTCAGCTTCCTAGCTGTAATTTAAGTATAAGCAGTTATCGAGGAGAGACCTAAACAGGGATCAGTAAATTGTGGTAGTTATCTAGCCTGCTGGACTATCACGACTAGTAGTGTATTGGCAGCTCTTGGAAAAAAGAGTCTGCAAATTGACTAAACATATTTACCTACACTCTACTTAAATTATGTTCAAATAAATAACTAAGACCAGCTAAACTAAACTAAACACAACGTTGCGGAAAATTACTATTCGGTATCTATTTATTCCTAGAAAACGTAAACACCACATTTTCTATTACAAAACCGTGACGGTATAAGGGAAAATACATTTCCAACAAATTGTAATACAAGCGGCAAACAAAGGCGGTTTGATGGGAAAATAATTTCGCATTTGCCACTACTGGCAGCTTACTGATGAAATTTCTATAACGTTTTCGATCGGCAAAGAGATGGAAGAAGTAGTACATATTTATCTAATGATAGCCATGCATTTTGACCGCAAACGGCTGAAACGGATTGCCATTCGATTTTTTAATTACTTACAAGTAATGTAGCTAGTGTTCTTAGCTATATTTAATAAAAAACTGCTTAGCCGTTCAAATAATGTTATGCGATTTTTTGTGTTAAATGTCAAAGGTTATAGGTAATTAAAATACATAGCTATATAACCGAATATTAACATATTTTTATAATGTAAGCGCGTCTTTTAATATCGGAGTTATACAAATATAATCTCTATTTTTAAGTGCTGAGGACCTTTCCAGTGTGAATAATGCTGTATAGAATGGTGCAGCAGGTTAATTCTTTATTCATGAAATTTTATATGGAGATTAAGGCACTTGAGTCAACGACTTAACATAATAGTAATACAATCTCAAGAGAATAAAAAACGTACTGTTTAGGTAATGTTAGGTATACAATGTTTGGGTTTAGGTTTATAATATTACACTATTAATGAATAATATTATTATATGCTTAATATTATGATTTAACTTATGTATTAACCTTTAACCGACTGTGTATGAGTCAGCTAGTTTTTGGTCACAACCTTAAAATTGACAGGGCAAAGGAAAGAATCAAGTAGGTACTCAATCGACCTCAATAATTTGTTTAAAACTATTTGCTTACTAGCTGACGAAGCTGACTGAAGGAGTAAACTGATACAACTTTTATTAGTTTTTTAAATTAGTAAAAAATATATTACGACTCAACATACCTAAATAGTATTTTGTTGCTTTTAATAAATTTCATAAAAATAGTATTTTTTCACGAATTTCCTGATATTGTAGAATAAAAGCTGTTCCGCTTACACCTTTTCAGTTTGTTATGCCTCCCACTAATGCGACACCCGTTTATTATTTAAAGACAAAGGGCCCTTTTTAGGGTTCCGTAGCCAAAATGGCAAAAACGGAACCCTTATAGTTTCGTCATGTCCGTCTGTCCGTCTGTCCGTCTGTCCGTCTGTCACAGCCGATTTACTCGGAAACTATAAGTACTACAGTGATGAAATTTGATGGGAATATGTGTTGTATGAACCGCTACAAAAATATGACACTAAATAGTAAAAAAAAGAATTGGGGGTGGGGCCCCCCATACATGTAACTGAGGGATGAATTTTTTTTTTTCGATGTACATACCCGTGTGGGGTATCAATGGAAAGGTCTTTTAAAATGATATAAAGTTTTCTAAAAAACATTTTTCTTAAAGTGAACGGTTTTTGAGATATCAGCTCTCAAAGTCGTAAAAAGTATGTCCCCCCCCCTCTATTTTTATAACTACGGGGTATAAAATTCTAAAAAAAATAGAGGTGATGCATGCTAATTAACTCTTTCAACGATTTTTGGTTTGATCAAAGTATCTCTTATAGTTTTTGAGATAGGTTGATTTAACTGTAATTTTGCTGCTACGGAACCCTTTGTGCGCGAGCCCGACTCGCACTTGGCCGGTTTTTTTTGTAGTTTGCGAGTAGTTTTAAAAAATAACGTTTATAAACTTTAAAATTTGTACGCATATTTGACTTTGGACTTTTTTCTCTTTTTCTATTTCTTTATCTCTCCCCCAGAACCCTGGCAGTGTGGAACCAGTCGAACAGCCACCCGCTGTTCACGGAGTCGGACGCGCGCTACCACCAGCTCGCGCTCACCAAGATGAGGAGGCTCATGTACTTCATCTGCGCCGTCACCGTGCTGTCTGTTATCAGTAAGAATCATAGATTAACAACACATACAAAACAAAGCAAACTGTCAAACCGTTTTAAGTTCAACCTAATAACAACCATTGTCAATCAAGGAATAAAATCGCAAATAATCTAACATTCTAACCAAACAATGCAAAATTAAATCATAGAAGAGGGGCGTGGTTTTTAGTGTACTTATACCTTTTCTTTTCCCTTTATTTGTTGACGATTTTCCAAAATCCCTATTAAAATTAAACAAATTAAATCATCAGACAGAATAATAATATTATCTGGCATTATGCCCTCAGCTTCATCATATTCGCGTTTTTATTCCTGTCACAACAAATCTAGAAAAACTACCCAACCAGCAGCTTGAAGCTAACCGCGCGAAATTCAATTATTGAAAAGCCATAGAGAAAAGAAGCGAGATAAAAAGAAAATGTTAAAACCTCTTTCTCTGAAAACAGCCAGTCATGATTCGTATACAAATGTTGTGAATACCGTCCGTGCAAGTGCCAGCTGTTTTTTACAAACTTTTGTGAAATAAGAATTTTACGGTGCGCGACGTAAATGCACTGGTTTTTATAGTTTCGTGGAACTTTTTGATCCTGGAAATAAGTTGAAAGAGTTCACAGGTGCGTCTTTTTTGTAGCTGTGTTGAAATAAACGCAAGCGTGGGATGCTTTTATCCTGAGGTTGAAAGCTACGATGAATACTGAATACAAATTTCACGAAAAACTTTTAATGAAGTTGGACAATAGAGTTTGTGGAAATATGAAAATAAAACCTATGATCGGTTGCAACTGGGTTTTAACACAATAATATCATAAATATTTCACTTTTTGCATGTCCATGAAGAGGATATATATATTTGCTTTAAGTATATCCTAAAATCCTAAGGGATTACTATTTCATCCGTCAGCCAGTACATCTGTCTGTCAAGTCATGACTCATGACCCGTACTCAAGTACGTACGCCCATAAGAAGAAATAAAACTAATTTAGTTATAGTGCGCGTATACACTATAGTAACTTTATGGGTAGGTACGCCTACAAAGTTTCTCGTTATAATTAGAACTTTAACAAGTCAACTCAAAGACTCCCTGCACTCCACAGGCTGGGTGACCTTGACCTTCTTCGGCGAGTCGGTCCGCTTCATCCCGGACAAGGAGACCAACGAGACGCTCACGGAGCCCGCCCCCCGCCTGCCGCTGAAGGCCTGGTACCCCTTCGACGCCATGAGCGGCGGGATGTACATTGTCGCTTTCGCTTATCAGGTATTTTTGGCTGGTTTTCAAAGCTTCTTTCTGCCGTTGGGGTGATATGCATAAGAGCTAGAATACTGGAGCTGCCTTTTCAGTGATATACATACTAGACATACATACTGAAGCCATTACAAAATTATGTTAAATATCACATCAGGTCTCTATTCTATTTTTAAATTATATTCTCTGTGGAGATGTAAGTACCTGGCTCTCTCGAATAGAACTTTTGTGCACTACCATGGTCTCAACTGCTTTCATAAGCTTGGTGCATTTCCCACCACGCTGGTCCACTGCGGTTTACATATGCTTAATAAAGATATGTAGGTTACCTCACCATGTTTGCCTTCACCGTAAGCTATACCATCTATACTTTAATTGTAATTTAATTTCAAAGAACTCATTGGTACATGTCGTGATTCAAACCCGTATCTCTGGCGTGAGAAGCAAGCGCTTACCCGAATGAGGTGCTCTGGTCCCCAACATCCATAATTTTCCAAAACATCTCACCCAATCCTTCCCACAGGTATACTGGCTCCTCTTCGCCATGGCCATAGCGAACCTCATGGACGTGATGTTCTGCTCGTGGCTGTTGTTCGCGTGCGAGCAGCTGCAGCACCTGAAGGCCATCATGAAGCCGCTGATGGAGCTGAGCGCCTCGCTCGACACCTACCGCCCGAACACTGCCGAGTTGTTCCGCGCTAATTCTGCAGGTGAGGGTTTTGGTGCCAGGTGTTGTTTAGGTACAACTTAAAATATAATAATCTGTAGTTGTTTTAGTCTTATGGCACCCCAGAGAGTGTGTAACGCTCTCCACGTCCGCCTATCTTCTTTGTACTTATATGTATATTTTCGGCCTCGCTCCAGCTAAGTTCAGCGGCTCGAAGGTCGCTCTCAACGCTTCGGCGCCACGTTTGGACTGGGCGTTCACAATCTGAGTCATTCGTAGCTCCTCTTCGGATAGTAAAATTTATTACAATATGCCATCATTATTATTATTATGTGTGTATGTGTCTAAAAGCGTGTGGGGGCCAATTGTGAAAAACAAAATTATTACAAAAAATACTAACAAAACCACCCATCTCTCTCCACCATACCACAGACAAAGAAAAAGTCCCAGACCCGGTAGACATGGACATCCGAGGCATCTACTCCACGCAGCATGACTTCGGCATGACGCTGCGGGGCGCGGGGGGGAGGCTCCAGAACTTCGGGGGGCAGCAGGTCAACAACCCCAACGGCCTCACGCAGAAGCAGGAGATGCTGGCGCGGTCCGCCATCAAGTACTGGGTGGAGAGGCATAAGCACGTGGTCCGGTGAGTGAGAGGACTTACATTTAAGTTACGGTTTACATAATAGTATGTGTAGACATCTCATACACGGCCATCCAACCCCAAACTAGATCCAGCCTGGGACCTTCGGCATAGCAGTCAGGGTCACTAACCACTAGACCATTCGGTCGTATAGGGGGTACATGAGGTTTATAGGTCTTAGGGGTCTCCTCTAGTAACCTTGTTGCTGTCTTACTGATAATACGTTAACATTATGTTTTCAGATTAGTTGCATCTATCGGAGACACATACGGCACAGCCTTGCTATTCCACATGTTGGTGTCGACTATCACTTTAACTTTACTGGCGTATCAGGCAACCAAGGTATTTTATTTATTTCCGAGTCATGTATCCATATCAGTTAAAGTGCACATACATATTCTCACTGTTTATCTTGGCCCTGAAGGTGTCCCATGCTAAGAATGATTTATTTACATTCGCTGGGATATTGATATTATGGTACCTACTAAAAAAAATAGGTGACACTTTACCACTTCCATTTTTTATAGTAGACCACTTACCATCTGTGTCTGTTTCACACTTGAGAGCGTCAAAGTAAGCAGAGATTGACTATAGAATGCAGCTCATTGATTGGCTGAATTGTCATTGAGTTAGAATTACTGAAATTCATGGTTAGGTACGTAGATACTCAAATAAGAAATTGGTCATTTCCACAATTTTTTAATTAAATTTTCCAGATCGACGGATTGAATGTCTACGCTTTCAGCACCATCGGCTACCTGAGCTACACGCTCGGACAAGTGTTTCATTTCTGCATTTTCGGAAACCGACTTATTGAAGAGGTAAGCAAATGAAACCTTTTCCGTAAAAATCATAATAGCTTTCCCGTCAGCCTAGTACCTACTCTATGATACTAATACTTACTTAATTATTTTTAACATAATAATGAAGCACGTAAAACACAGTATAAGTAAAGCTCAGACGGCTCACACCTAATTTTTTGCTCTACCTTACAGAGTTTTATAAAGCAAGCGTTTTAGAAACTATAAACTTATTGCGAAATAGTTTTTCACATAAAAGTCGAACTATCGAGTCGGCTACAAAAAACCGCAGTCTATTTTTATGTAACTTTAAACATTTTACGAGTCCAACAGTTCCCACATAAAAGTGGGAAAGCATTTTTCCATCGATATTGCAATATTTGCTGGGGCGAAGCTCGTAAACTACAGAGCTATAGTGGAGTGCTCTAGCAGACATCGCTGTTTCGTTTACTGTTTATAATAAACCGTAAATGGTTGGCAATAAAATATTGCATTTTTATTCCAAGAATTTGCTTTCATAAGAATCATTAGGGCTGATGTCAACTCTTAACGACAAGCACTTTTTTAGTGTTTTATGTTTCCAATTTTTGATAAAAAATCAAAACGAAAATTAGTGTAGCCGTTTGGGAGCTACGCCTCCACATAAAGATACACAGACACGTTAAACTAATAAGACCCCTCTTTTTCGTCGACTTAAAAAAGAGCTCATGACCGGTACCCATGGTGCAGTATCGTTTACCTTATTCTAGTGGTGTATTATTTAACAACTTTGTCTTTACTTCGACGTTAACAAGCTAAGGGCGACTTGCACCTAAATCTTAAATCTAGATTTACCCCCTTATACTTTGTCGGAGAGGGACAAAACAGTTTTTTAGTTAAAACGTTCTGTAACTTCTCTATGAATAAGGGGGTAAGTGTCTAATCTCGATTTAAGAAACGTCAGTTCATATAAATTTATGGCATAAATCGAGATTTAAAGCTAGATCTACGTTTAAACCTTATGTGCAAGTCGCCCTAAAAGACATCACCTCACAGAAGCCTTATTCCAGAGCTCATCGGTGATGGAGGCGGCCTACTCCTGCCAGTGGTACGACGGCTCCGAGGAGGCCAAGACCTTCGTGCAGATCGTGTGCCAGCAGTGCCAGAAGGCCATGAGCATCTCGGGAGCCAAGTTCTTCACCGTGTCTCTGGATTTGTTCGCTTCGGTAAGCGCGTTTGTTGCTTAAGAGTAGGCAGCGCAATGAGACCAGGCCCTGTAGCAAGGGGCTCTATTAAGACGTGACAAAAGTTAACCGTAGCGCTCAGTCTTGAGGCTGCGCGATGTGAGTAAGCGCGATGCAAAACTCTTGTCACATCTTAACCCTTTAACTGATGATGGCAATATACGTGCCACCATCTTATAGGCCTGAGAATTCTAAAAGTTTATTCGATCTTGCTACTGGAAACGTCACTAATACATAGCTGAATGCACATCAGTTTTTTTTTTCTTCAATCAAATCAATTAGTAGTGCCAACATTAAAAAAAAAATGTCACTTGAAAAAAAATTGCCTCATTTTAAAAGTACAAAGTTTATTTAAAAATATCTCATCAATCCTGCAGATAAAAATGTGAGTAACCTTCTTTTTTTATATAAACATGTAGTATAGAAGACGATATGATCACTATTTATAAAAAAAATCGACATTTTTTATTCGAATTTCCATTTTTTTGTGGTGGCCATATATATGCCACTATCAACTTGTAGGTACCTACATGGTGGCAATATAATGTACACCGCCAGTCCAAACCCCGGCAAAGCTCCGCTCCCTCCCTGCTTCCTCCAGACAACGATCCACAATGAAGCGGAACAAAGTCCCACCAGATGATGCCACCGCCCATGAGCCGGAAGACATGCCCGGCACTCCAGATGGCACGACTTCCGAAGATGACCCGGAAGAACCGGACCCAGAACGATTCGGTGAGGGCACCCACAGGCGACGACGCTCCACCCAGCCAATTTATACCAAGCCATGATTTCTTCTTTAGTGGTTGGTGTATAATTTCTCGATGCTACTTGTACAGCGTATAAATTAGTTTGGTCCACAACAATGTCCAGCACGTCATCACCAAAGAACAAAGAAAAGCAGGTCAGAGGCCCCGCTCCGCCCGGAAGCCGCTCCGAAGACCGAACCCTCGGAGCACCAAAGCAGCCGAGATCCGGCCCCCGGGTCCACTCCTGCTCCCCCCAACCAGTCCCATCCTCACCCGAATCCGAGAAATCCGAAAGCTCACCCCCATCCAACCCATCCGGCATGCTAGAGGATGCAACCGGCTCCGCGCCACCCGGCACTCCCGAGCGGCCCCGACGCCGGGGAGACACCAGTGCAGACACCGAAGCACCCCGAGGTCCTGCAGCCGAAAGACCTCGACACAGAGCCTCCGGTGCCGATCCCGAAGCGCCCGGAAGTCCAGCAAGTGAAGGAGACCGCAAGCCGATGAGGACGGAAACGACAGCGCCGCCGAACCAAGCAGAACGCCACCACCTGCAAGCACCCTCACCAAACCAACCCGGGCAGAAACCCGTTCCGAATACGACTCCCCCAAACCATCCCCAGAAACCGCACCATCCGGAACACCAAACGCGTCCCCCAACTCATGGGCAACAGCATCATCCGACAAGACCCCACTCCGCCTCACTCCACTCATTGCAGATCACTATCCAAAAGAAACAAAGAAAAAACAAAACTCCACCAAAGTTCAAACCGGCAGTGTACATTATATTGCCACCATTTTTTTCATATAAAATATATATATTTTTTAATTTTTTTTTCGAATTTTAATAAAGCTTTACATATATAACCCATACCCAAAGTTTCATTTTTCTGCTACACTTGGATCCTTCTGCTGGTTAAAGGGTTAAATGGGCCCCGTACTAGCCCTTCTGGAGGAAGGCGTAAGAGAGCAAGAACGACGTGGCTTGATTGATTAGAAACAAAATATGAGAGAGTGCGGAGTGGATGAGGATGACAGAGAATAGGTTAAAATGGCGTTACACGACGCACAAAGCCGACCCTAAGGAAAAGGGTAGGAAGAAGAAGAACAAGGTAGGTAGCGCATTGCTGGACGTAGTGTTGGGGGCGCCTCTGCAATGCGTCGTTGGTTTTCAGCCACTTTCTAGTATATATTTTTGTTGCACATGGCCGTCAATATGAGCGTCATATTTATGAGCCTATCCCTAACTGCCGGTTTGTAAACGTGAATTAGGTACTTATTGAAACACCCAGATTTCTTTAATAGATTATTCATACACAAAATTGACTGTAAATGTGACTAAAGTTATATGAGATTGTTCAGCTCCGTCTGTTTTTGTTCTTCTTGAACGTCTAGTGGTAGAAAGCTTATATTATATAATCTATATCTAGGCTAATTATGTATTTTTTATAATGCAGTAATTACAACGTATACTTAAAATCACAGCATTTATTAATTAATCAAAGAACCTATCAATCTCTTTTACTGCGTTTTGGCAATTCGACTACATCGTCATCAGATGATATTAAATTCATTACTTCGTCAGAGTCACATCCTTCCTCATTTGTCCCACCATCCTCTGATGAACTATCTAAATTAATTGAATTGTTGTCCTCGGTACCATTACTATTAGTATCACTATCACTGAGATTCTTACTGCTACTACTACTACTATTACTTGTCGTTTCAAATCTTCCATCAGTTTTCGTCCATTCGGTTACAGTGTTGCTAGATGGAAGAGAATTGTTAAAGGCGCGTCTGACATATTTGTACCCTTCGGGGGAGATTTTAAATAGTTTCATACTAAATTCTTGGATAGCAGGGTTGGTTTTGAATGAGTCGTTCTCAGTGTTTCTCAGAGCCCAAAAAAGTTCAGCAGCTAATTTACAATTTGTTAACTTGTGAATATATTCCTTAGGGTTGTCTGTTACAATTTTCAGTCTTCTATTAGTCTCTTGAAGGTTTTTATATTTTTTGCGCATCGACCTCATTTGACTCTTGATTTTGCTGACGGTTTCTTTCATCTCGTCGTATTCCATCATCAATTCGTCTGTTGCCTTTTTATTTAAAGAAGTCACCTTGTCACGAGCTTCTTTTGTTGGTGATGAATCCTGAAAAAAAAACAATTCAAGTATAACTAAGTAGGTACTTAGTGAAGTCATAATAATATCACTTAAGGCTATTACTGTCGCCAGAATGTCTCATTGATAAAATTCCACCTTATCAGATCTATTTACCTCCTCAGTTTGGTTTGTTGCCGCTTTTACTACCGTAATGCCGGGTGTAATAATCTGAAAAAGAAATATTCAAGTAACTTTTTAGCAAACCTATAAAACGCCATCATTGATCTATAGTTATTTCTTACATAAATTATTTTTTAAACTTTACTTTATTTACAGTACATTACATTTGCATTAAGTACCTATGATAAGTAGACGCTTATTTTGTAATCTTCTAGTGAGCAAAATTAGGTGCAAAATAGGTATATTTTTTTTACTAAAAAATAAAATGCGAAATAAATTTATAGAGAACTAAATTTTCGTACATTTAATCTTCCTTTTTAAATTGAATAATTCTGGGGTTTAGTTTTCTTTAATTTCCTTAATTATTTAATTAATTTAGCACCACTTTTTTCTATGCTTATCAAATTTTTGTGTGTTGTTATATTTTTCATACTTACCGGTGGACTTCCATAAAGAAACTGAAACAAAAAAAAAAACATTAAAATCATTAAACACTCCACAAAAAAATATTTTTTTTACCTTTTTAAACAACATCAAAAAAAAAAAATTCTCTGTGTGTATTATTTTTGAGTAGAATATAGTTCAGCTATAAGAACTCACTTTGACACATTCTAATACCTACTTACCTGTATTTAATATCATCATCATCAGCCAATAATTATCCACTGCTGGACATAGGCCGCTCCTAAGAAGCGCCACAACACTCGCTCCTCGGACTTCCTCATCATGATGAAGGCTGTATTTAACAAATAATTAATTATATTTTCTATGATTACCTTTGAAGGAATGGCGTACTTCTTTATATGCGGAGCGCCTTCCTCATTGACCAAGAAATCGCTTTCGTCGAAATGTAAAGAACAGATTGCGTGTTGCGCTAAAGGGAACCAGTAGCGCTCTTTGCGGCCGTCCCGTATCAGCCTTATCCATTCAGCTCGGGCAGGGGGCGGTGGAAACCTGAGAAAAAAATATGAAAAAATAACATGGTTAAAAAAAATATGAAAAAATAACATGGTTAAAAAAATTACAAAAAAATAATCATTTTTTTATATTTCTTTATGATAAGGAATTTATGAGGTTAAAGCGACCAAAAATCTCTTCTTCCATATCCTTAAGCCATTTAAATCGATACATCGCCCATCAACCTGTATAAGTATCCGGTTGTAGATACTTATGAATTGTATATTATCTGAAGTATAACATCACATTTAAAAAATAAATAAATAAAACTGAATGAATAACTCATCAATCATTAAAATAATAATAATATAAGTAGGCAAAACTTTTGTGTATACCACTGGCAACACCTCCTCAATCTGCGTATGACGTTTGCTGTCTCTCATTATAACCTAAAACGTCTATTGACGATAACTAAAATTAGCGTACGAGAGTATCAAAAAGAACTTACCTGTAAAATGTAATGCCGACATCTTTACATGTTGAATTATTACTGCACGACATAACCGCGCACTCACAATACGGTTTAGACATTATTTTAGAATAACAAAAAATGTTTGTTTACAATCGCATTTTCGAGGCACACTGCCGTTGCCTGTCGACTGTGCCGGCTCGCTATTGGCCGGCTTACATGTGTGGGTGACACAGTCTATACAGAGATATCGCTGTGTGAGTTTATTGAGAGTGTTTTTGTACAGAGGTAGTGGATATGTGTGCGTGTGGATGTGCATGTGTATAGACGAGGAGGTAAGTGTGTGCGTTAGTCTGTTTCTGTAGTGAGCTGGTGTGTGTTGTCTGGTTGGTGTGTGTGTAGTGAAACGACAAGCGTGTGTTATCATTATCACTGTGTTTTAGTGTTACTAGAGAAAATACTTAACATAAACATAGTTGAAATTACTGCGATTTTGTTTAGTTTGATAATGTTGCTAATAGGTATCTAGGTACATGTCGTGTTTAATACGGCGATCCACGGCGTTTCGCAATATATCACTGCGTATTATTTTTATACTTACTTAAGCACATATTTTTACTATATTTTTCAGGTACTGGGTGCCGTTGTCACATACTTCATGGTGTTGGTGCAACTGAAATAATTTATTACTTCATCGTTTCTTAAGTTTCCTGAGGTTTTTATTGTGGATAATTTGTATTGTTAACTAACGAATTTGTTTATTGATAAAAGGTGTTTTTTATAGGTAGGTAAGTACCTACCTACTTACGAGTATATTTAAGAAAAAAAACTTTTATGTTAGACTTTGTTGTTGTTTATTTTTTTCATTTAAGTACTTATATTTTTTTCAGTGCTTATTAAAGTTTAATTCGTTCTTTCAAAATCCTAACTGTATTAAATAATTAGCTACCACTACTTATTTATTTATTTAACTCTTTATTGTACAAATATTATTTATTTTCTTCTTGATACAACGATTAAATAATCGGGCTAGTGAATTTAATTTTAATGTGTTTAGCTAGATTTAGATAGGTAAGTAGGTACACTGCCGGGCAATGAAAAAGTTCCACTCACAAAATGCCGACAACAAACGACCCCAATTTTTTCAAAGATTTAATTTAAAATTGGAACAAAATATTACAATATCCTGATACTCTATTAAATGTACTCCAATGTTGCAAAAGGCGTAGGTAATAAAGCTAGCCTTTTCCATTAAGAAGTATTTTCGTGTTTCTCTCAGCGGAACCTTTTCATTGCCCGTGAGTGTAGGCAGGTATTATGTTGTGTTTTGTAAACAAAACGGGAATAGTAAAATATCAAAGCGTAGCTTTTACGCAAAGTTGCAGAAAGGAACTTTAAGCTAATGTCGTCCTTAAATGTATGTATAATTGTATAGCTGCCTTGCTTTGACAGTATAGGAACAAAAAGAGACCGTCATAGTTTTAACGCCGACATTTAGCTCAAAATTCCTTTCTGAAACCGGCATTTGGCGAGTCGATGCTGAGTAAATGTTTAATATTAATACTTATTATTAAGTACATAAGTATAATCTTTTGGAAAGTCATTGATTGTAAGTTTATGTTAACTGTACTTACGATAATTTTCAATTATAAACCACAACAAAGACTATAGTGCACTTTGGCGATTTCTGTGTTTCTTTTATTTTAGTACTTACCTATTAAATTTATTTTTACATTAGTAATGAAATTACTAGGTTAAGTATGAGTGTTATAAATATTGTAATAAATACATTTTATCTTTTATTATTAATTTTATTTTATGATATAAAGTTAATCATAAACATCATCATAATTATGCATCAAGATATCCTTCTGCATTCGGCTTAAAAAAGCGGTTTCTAAATTCGAAAAAGTACAAACTAACCCCCGTATTTATACAAAAGTTACAGAATGTTTTAGCTAATGAACTGTTTTGTCCCTCTTTGTCAAGGAACAATTTGTTCTTTGACAGACAGGGAGAAACCAGTTCAACTGCTAAAACGTTCTCTAACTTTTCTATGAATAAGGGGGTAAGTGTCTCTAATTAGCTACTTATGAAGATAAGTGTACTTAAAAACAAAACTAATTACGATATTATTATCTCAATAAAAACTGATGTAGGTACCTATACCTACCTACTTCGACAGTAAAACCAAAGCACGTTAACTAATTTCAAGTTAGTTTGAGAAAAGTTCCCTACTTTGAATGTTCATGTGGCCTTAACATTTTACGATCTTCGACGGTTACTTTTGATTACTTTTTGACAGATCATAAATTTGAATTCATATCGGAGGCCACGTCCCCATTTTGTTCACTGTACGGTCAGGTAGGGCCTACCGCGAAATTAGTTTCAAAAAACCAAAATAAAAATTATTTATTTGATAATTATAGTTATATATGGTGTTAGTAACACCGTGTTACAATAAGTTCACATTGCTTAATTATAGGTATTCTACCTCAGGGGGGCTTGCACAACAAAGTAAAAAAAAATGACTTTGTTATGCAAGTCACTCTTAAAGGGTGTCTAAATTTTTTACATGTCAATATGGTTTAAAAGTAAAATTATATATTGACAACGATTTTCGGAATCTTTAAAAAAAACTATAATTCTATTTACCTACACGCACCACCCACAATTTGACTTTAATAACAGTTATAGGAAGCGAAAGGTACTCAAATGAACATGAGTACAAACATGCAAGTTAAGTAAATAATGCACAACTTGAATCAACAGGAAGTGTCGACACAGGTATTAAATTTAATGAAACCTGCCAACTTGACGCGAGTTCCGCAGCCGAAACTAGTCGTTTCCGACACCGCCGAATTTATCAACGTGCCCGTCACATGTTGCAGCGCAGGTGCAAGTTTAATTGGCTAGGTGTAGTTGTTCTCAAACTCTCAGCACAGTGGGGTTACCACCACCAAACATTAGTAAAATATATATAGGGTAACGTAACGTACCTTGGGACGCTTGTACCTCGGGACATTGATTGTATTTTAAAAACCGGCTAAATAAACACATTAAAATTCTACCCTAGGCATAGTATTTTACTCGCTTGGCAAAACTAGTGAGTCTCGTGATCATACCAGCATCGAGTGTGTGGTGAAGACAATATGAAGTTTATTGGAGTCAAAAGTAGCTTTTGTATAGTTTTTTGTGTTGCTTTTTGTCTCATTGAGGCATGCTCTAAATAAAGACATGGATGTCACGTATAACTTTTCAGTTATTTAATTTTATGACATGGCAATTATCTGAAAGATTCCTAAATTAAAAATAAAGATATTTAAATTTTGGTTAAATATTGCTTTTTGTACCTTGGGACACGATTAAATTTGTACCTTGGGACACTGTTTCCTATAGCTTTGTACTATGGAAAATGCAAACATCTAAATAACGCCTTATATCTCTGTTCTTATTTGTGCCAGAGTGAAACTAGACAGAAGAGAGATGCAGTAAATCAATAAGAACAGAGATATAACGCGTTATTTAGAAGTTTGCATTTTCCATAGTACAAAGCTATAGGAAACCATGTCCCAGGGTACAAACGTGTAACGTACCTTGGGTCAAAACAAACATTTTTACTTTTATCTTAATTTAATAAAATCCGGCCACACTAAAGCTTTAGCACAAATACTAGTGATAATAGATTATATATCCTACCGAATAAAGAAAATTTCACATTCATATCTTAGTTGTACGCTGCGATAGCTTCATTCAAAGTTGGGGTAGTCGAAAATGTCCCTAGGTACGTTACGTTACCCTATATATATATATATATATATTTTTAATATGTTGGGGACATCTTCACACACGGCCATCCGACCCCAAGCTAGGCAGAGCCTGTGTTATGGGTATCGGACAGCTGATATATCTACACAAATACATAGATACATATTAAATATAAATATCAACACCCAAGACCCGAGTACAAATATTTGTCTTTAAACAAATATCTGCCCCAGCCGGGAATCGAACCCGGGACCTTCGGCTCAGTAGTCAGGGTCACTAACCACTGCGCCATTCGGTCGTCAAATATATAATACTTAAGCACTAGGCTAGAGCGTGGTGGACTATGCCTAAAAGCCTTCCGTCATTGGAAGGAGACCCGTGCCCCAGCAGAGGAGACGTTGATGGGTCGTGATGATGATGATGATGAATCGCTCGCTTATCAAATCTGACGTAACTTGAATGGATCTTACAGATGTTTGATGGTTATATAATAGCTAGTGTGTCGGATGATACAGGGAAGCACGAAAAGACAGAAATACAGTCAAGTGCAAGTCGGATCCGGGCACTAAAGATTTCGTCACTGTTAATTAAAATTTGGGGGTATGTTATAAATGACAGTGATCCTATAACGGTTTTTTAACTTTACTAGTATAGGACCCTAAAAAGCTATATTCCCGGATACAGAACAAGTTTGGACTTAAATAACACGGCATTATTATCCCATTCAACAAAACAGCTTTATAAAGCCACACAATATACATATTATACACAGTCATTTATACTGAAGAACCTCATTGTTCTCTTCGCTTCAGCTTTTTTCAGGAGAATTAAACTCGCCCCAGGTGTAATCTGCGTCACATAAAGTATCAAAAATATACGGAATTATGTCTCTTACAGTCGTCGAAATATAATAGCATAGAACAACGCGGACTCAATATAATAGGCCCGTTTGGACAGCTCCAAATGTATGGGATGACCGCTGCTGGTGTCAAACCTAAATCATGAAAAATCTAAACAATAACTAACTTTTGGAGCTTTAAAAGTTATTTTTTCTTTCGGCCGTTAAATAATAAGCCAGATTATGTGTCTTTTTTATGTATTTCATCAAGTTAATCAACAGTAGGTAAATAGCAAATTTGTGTAGCTGTCCAAATGGGCCTATTATATTTCGAACTTGGTTTCGTCATATACAGGGTGTCGCAAAAAGAGTATACTAAGCCTACGTTTGCAGCATGAGATCAGAATGTCAAAGTTCGCAAAAAAATAACTTTGTATACCCTTTTTGCCTGTAGAATCATCATCAGCCTATAGCAGTCCACAGCTGGGCGTATGCCTCTCCCAAAGCACGCCACTGGATGCGATCTATAGCTTTCCGCATCCAATCATAACCAGCCACCTTTCGCAAGTCGTCACCCCATCTAGCCGGAGGGCGTCCCACACTACGTTTGCCTAGTCGCGGCCTGTAGAATGATCCCCTAAATACATTGTTTTTTTTGCCAGGCGCTCACTGAACGAGTGTTTAATACGATGAAGTGTAAACAGGCGGAAAATGAAGCCGGCGGAACATGGCCACCCATTTCCTAACGAGAATTTTTTTCACAAGGGCTTTGAATAATTAATTAAGTATCTCGTAAGTTTTTTTAATAATAAACTGATGTAAAAAAAAACTTTAATATTATTATGAAACGAGACGTTGGCTCAGAGCCAAAGGTAAGTGGACTAAATTATGCAATTATGCATAAATTTACTTTTTGGACATCAGGAGTAGGTACATTACTTATGTATAAAGGGCGTGACTCTGAGGGTCATAGGACAAAAGTTGTTCAGAAGACCAGACCATCTGGTCACCTTTCGGCTTACTACTTATATACCACTTTTGCGTCACCTTGAATACGTAAATCCTAACTAATACTAACTAATATTATAAATGCGAAAGTAACTGTGTCTGTCTGTCTGTTACTCTTTCACGCCAAAACTATTGAACGGATTTGAATGAAATTTGGTATACGTATATGACCCTGAAAAAGAACAGAGGCTAATTTTTATCCCGGAATTCCCACGGGAAAACTTTTTAAGGCAAAGCGAAGCTCGCGGGAACAGCTAGTAAGATAGAAGTATACATCTCTAAATCCAGTAACGGTGGTTCCCTTATTTTCGGCTTCTCTGAGTGACCTACAGTCAAATTTCACGGAAAACAAGGGTATTTTTTATATTTATTGTGATATAATATCCTGAAATCATAAATTCTGCCTATAAATGTACACATACACACCCTTCCCTTGGCCCTCCGCCAAAGGGAAAGACTGATACATAGTACCGCGCACTGTGGATGTCTACTCTTGATTCTGTAGCACATTTAAAATATAGTATGTGTTTTTACTGTCGTACACTTCGGTCCAAACAACTTAAATGTTTGTGAAGTAAGCTGCGATTACACTTTTGTGCTTTCTCAATCTAACCAACTGTCAATCTTTACAAGATCTATGCAAAAAATAATAGTCGGTTTGTTGGTTTGACAAGGTACTAAGGTTTATGTTTTTTTGTTTTTGGTGCAAATAAAGTGTATTTTATCACAACACAATCATCTTTCACAAGTACGGCACAGGCGCCTTACCAACAAAGATACGTACTTACGTAAGGGTGAATTTCCCGCGGCCAAATATTGCGTGGCATCAATGAAATCGGTACTAAAAAACCAATTTATAATTTTCTAATATTTTTTTCCGGTTAAGTGAAATAGTTATCTATGTGTAGCACTAATTATTTTATTAATAGGATTAATGGATATTTAAAAAAAAAATATTAAACCCCCAAATCTTTCATTGCCGTGTCTGTCCCCATGTTACCACGTTTTGTATTATTCTTCATTGATGAAAAAATATTGAGTATTGATAGTTAAACTTAGTTTCATTTGATACATTAATAGTTAAAGTATTGTCACGGAATACATTTATTGAAATATATAAAGAATATAACGAACGGTAAGTGAAAATTCATGTGTCCCAGAACTTCTGTTCATTGCCGTGTCCTAAACATGATCAAGGCTATTGTTTTACCTATGAACTTGGGTGCCCCCCTCAGTGCGCTAATCGTTTCTTACAAGTGTCGCCTAACTGCTCGACGTGGAAGGAGGTACATCGGTGCCCGCGTTTTTGCGCTTTAGTGAAAATCAGTAAAAATTTTGGGGACTGGACATTTTTTCTTTCATTGCCGTGGATAGATATAACTTCTATAAAATTAAGTTTGTCTTCTAGAGTAAGCATTCAAAAGAAAGCTTTTTGAAAATATTTACCTTATAAAGTGATTATTTCTTCGAATAGTTAATACTTTTTTAGTTATTTATATTTAATGCCTTGTTTTTCATCGCCATGCTTTCATTTCCGTGGCTTCCGTGGCCAATATTTGCTATGGCAATGAAAAAAAAGCCACGGCAATGAAAAAAATTTCATTGCCATGTCTTGTAAAATAATTTGTATTCATTGCCGTGGTTATGTTATTCATTTCCGTGGCCAGGTTATTCATTTCCGTGACTTATGTTTTCATCGCCGTGGTATGTATGATTAGGCAAAGTAACATATCTTTTACCTGTAATACAGGTAATACCGATCACTGACATTACCTACAGAACTAGTCAAATTACCTTTTTTTGCAGTGCGTTAAAACGGGTGCGTATCGCGATGTATAAAAACGAAATATATAATATTACATTAATAATAACAATCACAACATAATTATAATGAACGTTATGTATAAATAAGACCGGTGGTAGCTCAGTCGGGTAAGCGCCCGCTTCCCACTCCAATAATGCGGGTGCAAATTCCGGCGCTGACATGTAGCAATGTGTTCCTTTGAATTTAAATACAATGTATACCATCGCTCTTACGGTGAAGGAAAACATCGTGAAGAACCCTGCATATCTACCTATAGATTTAGCACATCTAGATAATATGTGAACCCACCAACTCGCTGTGGACCAGCGTGGTGGGAAATGGTCCAAGCTTAGAAAGGCAGCAGCTTAGACCTTGGGGATATGCACAAAGGTACATTCGAGAGAGCCAGGTGCAGGTACTTACACCTCCCACAGATAGTAGAATAGAATATAATAGAACATACATCTCTGCAGGAACTCATCTGGATGCTAAGTGGCCTTAATGCTGCTTGCAACGTGTAGGCCTCCGTATGAACTTGGGCAAGACAAAAGTCATGTAGAATGTTCACATAAAACCGGAGCCGGTGATCGTTCGTGAGACAACTATCGAAGTTGTGCAATAATATGACTACCTGAGGCAGACTATTCGGCTAGGCAGAAGCAACTTCGACAAGGAGGCTGAAAGGCGCGTCCAACAGTCTTCAACCATTGCGCCCTGCCAGTTATGACATATGGTGCAGAGGGTTCTACCTTTTTTGGCCTAAGATTTATTTGCCTAATCTCGTATTGCATAGTAACGTTTGGTCAAAGTCTCGTTTCGCCGAAAATTGTATGGCATAAATCTCGTTTAGTAAAAAGTTATTTCGCATAATCTTATTTAGCCTAATAACGGTATGGTCAAATCTCAAATAGCCTAACAATACTATGGCATAGCTTATAAAAACTACTAATATTCATTTGGCTTTAACTTTGACGAAGCGTCTCCCTATATAGCGCAAACTGGTGCCTTGCATTAGGTATTTAATTTTCCGCTATGTGGGTAACGCTTCGCTGCGCTCCGCTTTGCTTTCGGCGAACATGTGCACCTAACATGCTCCTCCTCGCTTTGCTCGTCGTCGCACCTACCTTTAGGTTTCAATCCCATGGGGTTTAATGGCGATTGTAATAATTATAATGGTCATTCACTTTTGATATTTTGATCATTCAATATCGTGATTTTCGGGGTGTAGGAGAAAAATATCACAATTTGTACATTTAAAACATACTGAATATAGTATTTATTAAGATAATATTAGGAGAAACAAGATTATACCAATACGAACAATTTGAGCAAACGAGACTTAGATGTTTCAAGTTTGTGCCAAAAGAGTTTTAGACGAAACGAGTCTTATGCCACATAAGTCTTGGCAAAGTGATGATTCTACCAAAAAGGTTTAGACCTTACGAGTTATGCGAAATGAGTTTAGGATAATAAAGATTAGGCGAGATGAGGGGAACCCGGTGCAGAGACCTGGACACTGATGGTGGGACTGGTCCACCGATTTAAAGTCACACAGCGTGCTATGGAGAGAGCTATGCTAGGGGTTTCTCTAATGGATGGTATCAGAAAAGAAGTTATACGTCAGAGGACTAAGGTTACCAACATAGCTGTCAAAATATGCAAGTATAGGCAGGTAGCCGGTAGTGGCTGGATTCGGAAGACCGAGGACCGAGTGTTGTGGCGCTCCTTGGGAGAGGCCTATGCCCAGCATTGGATGATTATAGGCTGATGATGACAACATGTACATTTCATATTATTATACCAATTAAAATATACGATGATTTAGCATAAAGTTCATAAAATATTCTATCATATCACATAATGTGTGTTAAATTACACAACACCATCAAAACCTCTTGCACCACAACCTAAAGATAGGTGCGATGACGAGAAAAGCGAGGAGGAGCGGTTAAGTGCACATGTTCAGCAAAAGCGATGCAGGGCTGCATGGGGAGACGCTCTATGTTTAGGTTTTGGTGCAAGGAGTTTTGACTGCGTTATTATTATTGGCGCTATGTAGGGAGACGCTTAGCTGACCAACATGTGCACCTAACCGCACACGCCTATGTTTATATGTTGGTGCTAGGTGCTTTGCCGGTGTTGTGTAATTCAGCATAGAGAATATATGTCATATTATAGTATATTTTATGAATTTTGGGTATTATACCTTATAAAAAATATAGATGTTATAGGTAAGGTTTATTATATGTTGTGAACGTTATTAGTGTGAAATGAAACATTTTGTTTTATACTTCGCAATACGGACCCCACAATGCTACTTAGAGAATTCCATACTATATTCTTATTTTTTATACATACTGTCGTTCTTTCTTTCGTTCCAATATCTATCCAAATATTTCTGCCATACATGCCTGTCTAAGTTTGCGTTTCCCTCACAGTCTTTTTTAAAAATTGCAGTGAATTGATTCTTTCATTTCCATTGTACACAGTTCTTTCATTGCCGTGGAAGTTTGTTTCATTGCCGTGGGCCTTTGTTTCATTGCCGTGGACGCTTGTTTCATTGCCGTGAACGCATGTTTCATCGCCGTGGCACGAAATTTTTAATCATCTGTATCTCGTTAAGTTTTTAACTTATCTGCTACCCATTTAGTAAGAACACTAACATTAACAAAAACTTTAATAAAAGCGTTTTTCTAATATAAAAAACCTTAAGATAAAAAAGTCCACGGAAATGAAGATTTTTTAGGACTTGTTGAAATCCACCCGTAAATTTCTCTTCTCATCCTGAATGCGATATGAGGAAGCCAAATGGCTGCGTGAATATGAAAAACTTTTTTTTTATTTTTTTATTTAGTTTTTATTGAAAATCCAACAGCGTTACATTGTAAAAATTAATGCTAAATACAAACAAAACAGTAAGGCTAATAATAGGATTCACAGTAAGATTACTATAGTAAATTCTATATCGAGATCGGGACAGATCACAAAAAAGGCTTAAAAAACTTAGGTATATATAAGTAACATAACTATAATCTTATCAATTAGATAACTTAAATGTAACTAAATAGGTCCAACTAACTGCATAATGATGTGAGTATAGTACTTACGTAATTAAAGTTAAAATTAAAATCTTGTTTGTAAGGCAATAAAACCATCATTCATCAAGTAAAATTGATTAGCTTCTCAGAGTAGTGTTTGGGAAGAAGGATAGGGTAAGAAATAGGAATTAAGACTAATTATACTAATAAATATAAGTTGTATATATAAATTACTGTTATAAAAATATTAAATAGATAATACATAATTACAATACATACATAAGTACTTACGATAAGTAAAAATTTACTATCAAATACATACATATAAATATATAGGTATAATTAATACATTAAATTAATTAATTAAATTAGAATTGGTAATGATAGGGGTAGGATAGATATTATCTGTTTGTGAGTATATCTATAATTTGTTTTTTAAAACACATTTTAGAACAGTTAAAAATATCAATATTTCCGAATCTCTTGTTGAAAGTCTGTGTTATTCGGTTGAGTACAGAATTAGCAGCATAATTAGTGGAGCAAGATGGAACGTGAAACAAAGGCGTATGACGGGTGCGACGGCCTGGTACTCGGTATCCCACGCTACCTACCAGCTCAGGACAGTCTAGTAATCCTCGCACGATGTCAAACAGCAAGCACATATCAAGCACTGTTCTGCGTTCTTCTAGCGTTAACAGTCCATGCAATCTGCACCCATCTATGTACGCGTCCACGGGTTTTCTAGCACGATAGTTTAGGTGGTTGATAAATATTTTTTGTATACGCTCCAGTTGTGTTTTGTATATAACATATTGGGGTGACCAAATATGACAGGCGTATTCTAATATGCTGCGAACATATGCATAATAAACTATCTTTATTGTGTGCGGATCATTAAAAAGTTGACAGGTACGTAAAACTTATACCTACTATGATATAGCATGGTATGCAAGACTCGCTCGACAAGACATAATAAAGGCTCGAGTTCACTTTTGAGACCCCGTGATGAGGCGAGGGAAAGTGAAGTCATATTTTTATCACGTCTTGTCAAGCATATCTTGCTTCCCATGCTACGGGGCCAAGGAGATGACCGGTATGAAAATTCTGGACATTGGTGGAGGTAAATACTTTTCATTAAGTACATCAATTCTACCATTTTGTTGCATTGAATTTCAATTTCAGTTGTCACCAACCAACTTGCTATAGACAGGATGTCCTTTATTTATCTAGATGATAAACATCATCTAGATAAATAAAGTTTTTTATTCATCACAGAGCCATCTGATATGATTAGATCATTTGATTATGCACGAATTATTTCTCAAGTCTCTTAATTACCCTTTGGTACTTACTTATATCCCGTCTATAGAAGTTGGTCCTTTGTTCAATGTTCAGAACCTAATAATCATTTTGTTTGAAGTGGTGTGATGTTGGAACTTTGCTTAACAAGCAATTGTGCCAAGGTATTTAATATTGACATTGGCAGTTTGATTAAAATCTGGCGTTAGTTGACCTATTTTTAGGCGCTCGGGATCGGTACACCTACCTATGTTAGTGCTACTGCTAACCAGAGCAGCGATCACAGGATTCGATACTATTTTCGAATCTACACAAACATATGGAAAAAACAAAAGTCACTTTTGGAACTGACAAATTTGCCTTACATTTTGACAGTGACAGAAAGTTGATACTGTTCTTTTTCCATATGTTTGTGTAGATTCGAAAATAGTATCGAATCAAATTTAAATATACGTATTCAATCGTAAATAGTGTCACGAGTGTCACGACTCACAAAACTCACTTAAAAATCGTTTCGACTTGCAATATTGATTTAAAATATAAAACCTGCATACCAGGTAAAATATAAAAAATACAGAAATACAATATTATGTAGACTTGAGAGTCCCTCAGGGTGCATTTTATGTCCACTACTATCACTCTGCGATTTAATTAAAAGTCTAAACTCTGAAATGGAGCTTGGTAATGGCAGCCATATTGATTCTGAGCAAAGAGGATTTAATTTCGCTCAAGTCGCTTCAAAGAGGTCAGATTAACGAATTACTCGGCCATTTAATAATGTTGTAGTAAATTAATTAAGGTATTGGAAATGAAATGGTATAATAAATCCTTTTATTAATTTTGCTGAGTGGAGCCGTGGTGGCTTGATGGAAAATCTTGTCTGCTTTTTCAAGAGGCGATAGGTTAAAATCTTACCATATAAAAAAATGCTTTTAAGTACAAAAGGTGTAGAGAAATCTTAGGTAAACCTACATATAATGTACCTATTTATATGGTCCATATTTTTTGTTACAAAAAAAAATACAGACTTCGTGCAATGTCACAATAAATGTAATAAGTAAATAATTTTACTGTTCTTACATTTAAACTCTCCCCTTCATTACAAGTCTGGGCAGAGTCTGAAAGTGACACAAAGATCTCATGATGAATGATTTGAGGGCGTCGCGGCGTTTCATACCTTTATTTGAGTAAGTGCCTCCCTATACTTGAATCTTGTGAATAGGTATAACAAATTAAGGCTTTAATAGATTGCCCAAATATATATTTTTTCGTTGTGAACATAAAATAATAATGATTATGAAATAGGTAAAGTACTTAAAACCTACATACGTCAGCGTTTTCGTGAGAATAATGGCAACAACTCTCTTGAGGGTCAACTGTGGGGTGTATGTGGTCACTCTAGATGACGAAAAACTAAGTTTCGAAGACATAGAGGTACAATCGGTAGTCGTGGTAAGCTTAGCAGTATGCAGTAGCAGCGGTCCCATCTTCCAAATATAGTTTTCGTGAAATGACCCTCCAGCGGTTGGCAGGTTTGACGGAGTTGCACATTTTAAGGATTCAGGCCTAGTTTCACCATGGTCTGTTAGATCATTAACACCCCTGATACATTGTAAGAGTCATCTAAAATATTTATTATAAGTAGGTATATTATTGAATTTGTGTTAGATGTGTCAAAAGGTCTAAACATTGTATTTTTTATGTATTCTATTTGTTCTGTTACTTGTGCTCGTGATAAATGTATTGTTTTATTCAATACTAGCTGTTCCCGCGCGCTTCGCTTCGCCTTAAAAAGTTTTCCCGTGGGAATTCCGGGATAAAAAGTAGCCTATGTTCTTTCCCAGGGTCTAGACCGTATGTATACCAAATTTCATTAAAATCCGTTCAGTAGTTTTGGCGTGAAAGAGTAACAGACAGACAGACAGACAGACAGACAGACAGACAGACAGACAGACAGACACAGTTACTTTCGCATTTATTAGTTAGGATTGACATGTACCTGATGATGTTATCTGAAATAAATACAATTTGTAATTTAATTAACTCGGTCAAGTTTCGTCGGCCCTTAATAAAATATTCACTTGGTTGCTTCTAGCTCAGGAAATGGCGCCAACAAACTGACTTGACGAACCTTGTCCAATTAGGACACAAAGAACAATTGTTTGACAGAGAATTGAAACATATTCTGAAGATCTGAGAGCATTTTTTCTTAGTCATCTACATATTGTTTTTTTTTGTAAAACGAAAGCTAATGAATTTAATAAAACTATGAACGTGAATTGATTACAACCTTCCTAACTACCTGCCTATTGTTATTGACCTATATACTTTAACCCGTTTTTGGTATTTATTCACACTTTTAATATACAAAGTAAGCAATACAAATTAATGAAATACTAATAATAAAACTTAAGCCTAATAATAAATAGTACACTACGTTTCAACCTAAACTACCTATATATTATAAAACTATGAACTATAAATAAAAAAGCCCTTCTAGCTCTGATCCCTGTGGGAGGGTTCCCAATATGCTGGCGACATTGCCCCGCTGGATCGCCACACTCAGGCGCTGGCGGAGGTACGAGGTCGTTTGTCACCTGAGACGTCTGCGAGCCGAGAAGTGATCTCTTTGACCAAACTTTTGGCGTCCGGACCCCATGGCCCCATCGTTTCAACACCAAACGGGAGAAATAAATACGTGTTGTCGAGCGATCTGTATTTCGCCCGTTTCAGGTTTTGAGCGGTACCAGCCGCCGCTCCCGCCGCCCTGGATGTGTGTGGGACGTGTGACGCCGCTAGCAGGGGCGTATTTACCCTAGGGCTAAAAGGGCTACAGCCCGGGGCGGCAGGCGGCGAAGGGCGGCCCAGGGGCGGCCTGTAGGCCGCCCTTGGGCTTTAGGTTGGAGGGTTAAAAAAGTACAGAACAATATTTTAGGACGTAAGCCTAGTACGGCCCTGAGCCATCTTTCCACATGTTAATTTCATGCCTTAAGAAATTTGATTTAAAGTATGAAAGCCGGCCTTTTTTCTGAACCGGTGCAATAGTCCATTTTTTTTCCGCCTCGGTATTTTATGGAAGGAAATCCAGAAATATTTTTTTTTGCCTCACTCAGTCGCCCTGCACCAGTTTATTTTTAAACGTTCTAAAACGTACTCGTCTGTCCAGAAAAAAAAAATTTTTTGTTTGGAAGATATCATTATCTATGCAAATCTATCACCACAATATTCTTATACATATGTAGGTCGGTAGGTACCTACTCTACACTGACTTTTCTTTCATTCCTTGATGGGGCGGAAAACTACAGGAGCCCAGGGCGCGCAATCTTTAAATACGCCCCTGGCCGCCAGTGTGTCGACGCACGTGGCATCCCACACTAGCGACCTCCCGTGTGCCCAGGGAATGAGCAACAGCCCGTCGGGCCTCTTCCCGTCGTCGCGAATGACACCGGTAGGTTCCAGCACCGCCGGGTGTTGGCTGACACTAGGGCGCGGCGCAGGATGTCGTTCAATGCGGCGTGGCGGGACAGGCGGCCGGCACTGCGTCTGCACGAGGGGCCATGGTGGCCAAGTTGGTTGACCTCCGCTCCGCACGGCAGTGATGGGGCTAGACAATTGTCATGCCAAGGCGAAGGCCGATCGCCGTCTGGAAAGACCTGTCGTCGAGGAAGGTTCCCACCTTCGGCGAGGGCAGGGCATGGAGCCAGAGGCCTGACTCGCGTTCTGCCGTCACCAGGAGTCTTGCCCTCTCTGTGTCGTTGGTGCTCGTCTCGAGCAGGTGTCTTCCTGTAGACAGGCATTTGGGCTCGTCCCACAGACGTTGCGATTGCGGGTTTTCGGGCAGTGCCTCACCAGGGCAGATTGACTGCCATGCCTCCTTGGCTTCACCACAGCACGAGACCTCAGAAACACCCAAAGATGGGTGAATAATTTTATTATACAAGGCCAGTGTGCTGTGGGTTGAAGACAAGAAGGCGGGCAGGGCTACATCCGACACCTTTCTGACACCGATGCCGCCGAAATGGATGGGTAGGGAGGCCTGGAGCCAGTCGCGGTCTCTGAACGGTAGGTTTAATATTTTACTGAGAGAATTTTGTATTAGGTTGTCGATGTCTGAAAGGATTGTTTTGTTATTGAAAATGGGGCTGCATCTTAGTACATACAGTGGTATGTGAAGTTGGGGACAAACAGCGAGTACCGGATTATTTGAAATGCCATGTGTTTACTTATTTTGAGGAGGTGTGGGATTTTATTGGTGAAAGTGTTAATTTTTTCAGATATGAAGTTGTTAATTGATTGTTCATGGATGGGAGCTCCGAGGAGGCGCTGAGATGTTTCGTCAAGTATTTTAATATTGGGGCTAATGCGTTGAAACGTTGGATGATTATCGATTTTCTCCCTTCGGATATATGGGATGGGATAAAAATTTCGCACTTAGTTGAGTTCCAGGCCTATTTCCCTCATATTGTCCGTGAGTGTACGGAGGTCGTCGAGCACGGTGTCAGACTCGCCTCCCAGAGTGCCGTCGTCAAGGTACCACATGTTCAGCTTCGAATTCAGGGAGGATTATAAAAAGTTATTTTCTAAATTATAATATTTTTGTTTTATAAAAGGTTATTACATATAATACACTCGTGATCAATGTAAAAGATCTAGTAAAACCATACCTAGCACCAAATTACTAATAAACGGAAAAAGCTAGCCCCCTCTGCAAAATTACGTTTATTTAACAGAGCATCAGAATATATTACCTAAAACTATTACATTTATAATTAAATGTTTTCAAAAAGTTTGTGGTAAGTATTTGGTGCCGGGTCCGCTAGGTAGGTATATAGTATGTAACAAAACATGAATAAAAACATAGGACAAAAATCTCCTCTAATTTTGTATTCCGGAAGATTTTGTCACAAACTTCTTACTGCTTTGCTTCAGGAAATAACTTATAACTTGAAGCCACCTTATGAATATTTAAATATCGGCTTAAGAGGTTTTGGCTTTGGACCAAACTCCGCGAATGGGCCACTTCACAGTAATTGCTGGGGGCGCACTGTGGTTCTAAAATACAATTTATATTATAGCAACCTTGTATAACACTGATATGACACAATAGACACAAAAAAACATACAGCACTCTCAGTATAAAAGGGACTTATCTCTAAATTTCACGATACTGAGTTACAGTCATAGAAAGACCAAACAAGGTATGCTCTATCCGATGACCACGAAAACAGAGGCATTTTTTATGATAGAATGAGAAATCCGATACTTCCGCCTCTATTATACGGGGACCTACCACCCCCCGCTTCGTGTAAGAGTGACATAACCAGTGATGTGCCAACGGTGATATGGACAGGTCGTCGCAGGTTTAGTTTTAGACAGGTTTAAAACCGATTGTGCCTCTTTAGTTCTGTACTTCTATTGTATTGTAATTCACCCTTTAGAAGAAAATAGGCTCATATCGTAAAACATCCATCAATCATTAAATTTTTTTAGTGTTTAATAGACCTTTTGAGACTTACTTACTTACTTACTTACTTACTCTGCTGGCTCAGCGACCCGAAGTGGATCTTGGCCTCAGACACAAGAAGTCGCCACTGGTCTCTATCCTGCGCAGTCGCTCTCCAGTCGCCTGCCTGTAGTTGGCGCAGGTCCTTGCCGACTTCATCGCTCCAGCGATATTTGGGACGGCCAACTGGTCTACGACCGCTTGGTACTCCAAGGTAGGCCCTCTTGGCAGCGCGATCCTCCCCCATCCTTTGCAGATGACCAAGCCAACGGAGTCGCTGGGATTTAATGTGACCAATGATGTTTGGCTCGGAAATCAGGTCTTCGATTTCCTGGTTCTTCCGTACTCTCCAGCTACCATCTTCCCTCCTAGTTGGTCCGAGCATTTTCCTCATCACCTTTCTTTCCGCAACCAGAAGTTTATTCTCTTCCTTGAGAGTGAGTGTCCAAGCCTCAGAGCCATACATCAAGATCGGCCGGATTACGGTTTTATAAATTCGGATCTTGGTTTTCCTGCTGAGAAGCTTTGACACTAGCACTTTATGAAGAGCAGCGCTGCATCGGAGGGAGTTTTGTACTCGGATGTCGATCTCCTGCTCCCTTGTGTTTGTGTCAGTGATCGTACAACCTAAGTATTTGAATTTGGCCACTCCCTTATAGGCTGTCTCTCCCACTTGCAGGTTTTTTCGTACCTCTTGGTTGCCTCGGTGTCGTGTCATGTGGAGGTATTCGGTCTTTTCCGTGCTGATTCTGAGCCCGACCCTGTGAGCTTCCTCTTCCAGTATCTTGGCAGCTTCTTGGACCTCGCGTTCACTCTCCCCCAACAGAGCTAAGTCGTCGGCGTACCCGATCACCTTGTGCTGTCCATTCAGTTGTACTCCGCCATCATGTGTCAACACTTTTTGGATGACATACTCCAACACCAGATTGAACAGCGCGGGTGACAAGGCGTCTCCTTGCTTGAGCCCGGTTACCACGGAAAAGGCGTCAGTCAGGTCACCGTCCACCTTTACGCGCATCCTACTTATGCCCGTAGCCACTTTTATCATGGACACTAGTTTTCTCGGCATTTTAAATACTAGCAGTATTTTGAACAGTATTTCCCTGTCTACACTGTCGTATGCCTTCGTGAAGTCCACAAAAAGTGCGTGAATGTCTTGCGCGTATTCCCACTTCTTCTCCATTAGCTGTTTAAGCAGGAAAATCTGGTCAACGGTGCTACGATTGCGTCGGAATCCACACTGGTAGTCTCCCAGAGTCTCTTCTGCATACGGTTCCAGTCTACGGTATCAGTGATATTATCAATACCCGGACATTTATTGTTCTTTAGCCTAGTGATGGCGCTTACTACTTCATCAATGCTTGGTGGTTGTACTTCTGCTTGGTTCTCACTATCTTCACCTATGCCAAGGCTTTGAACGTCAACCGGAGGACAATTCAGTAGCTCCTGGAAATATTTAAGCCACATGTCCTTGCGATTGTCTTCATCCGTTACCAGGTTCCCTTCCGAGTCTTCAAGGAACTGTGAGGTTGGTTGATAGCCTTTTTTCACAGACCTTAGCTCTTGATAGAACTTACGTGTGGCATTGGCGTTCATTAGTGCTTCCATGTCTTTTACTAAGTTCTCTAGGTGTTCTTTCTTAGCCTTTCGTATGGTGTTTCTCGTTGCCTTTTTCACTTCTTCATACTTCGCCTTCCATACTACGTCTTGTTCTGCTAGTAATCTATAATGCTGCTTTTCTTCACTTGCTCTATCACATTTGTCCGTCCACCACTTCCTTCGCTTTCTCTTCTTCCTTTTGCCTAGAACTTTCAGAGCAGTGTCTTTGATCGTGGCTTTGATTACAGCCCATTCACTGTCGATGTTTTCCTCTACCTGCAAGTGTTTAAACCTGTTGCCGAGTTCTATTTTAAAAGTTGTTCTCATGTTTAGATCCTTAAGAGCTTCTGTATCAAATGGTTCTTCGGTTGGTTTCCTATGCTTCTTTGCAAGTTTTATCTTCGCCCTCATTTTGACACCTAGCATATAGTGGTCACTACCACAGTCTGGTCCCCTATATGCTCTGACATCCTCTACCACACTATTGTGCCTTAAGTCAACTAGGATATGATCAATTTGATTGACTGTTCTTCCATCTGGTGATTTCCACGTTCCTTTGTGTATATCCTTGTGTGGGAACATTGTACTCTTCACTACCATGGATTTAGAAGACGCAAAATTGATCAATCTGATGCCATTGTCGTTTGACTGGTCATGTTTACTATGTTTGCCAATTATGGGTACAAACGCCTCTTCTTTGCCAATCATCGCGTTCATATCGCCCAAAACAACTTTTGTGTCATATTCGGGGATCTGATCATAGACAGATTCTAGTTCGTCGTAGAAAATGTCTTTGGCCTCTTCGCTTGCTGATTCTGTCGGTGCGTACGCGTTTACTATTGTGATATTGCTAAATCTGCTCTTTACCCTTAGAACACATAGAGCTATGTGTTTGAGACTTATAGCAATATTATTTTTTTTAAATCTGAATTAAAAAGGCCTAAGTATAAAATAGTCTTTTAAAGAGTATTGAGTTCAGAATCACAGACTTCATGAATAAAATATAACATAGTCCCATTTTCACCCATATTAGTTAAATCAATACTGTCAAAGTTGAAAATGAAAATTTCCTGATCGTTTTTTGCGATTTGCCAACAATTTAGTTTTTTGAATTACGCCTCTATTATCCTGAGGGTGCGATACATCAAAATTAGGAATATCACATTTGTTTGCCGACACCTATTGGTCCCCATTTTTAAAACATTTTCATTTAAAAAAAAAAAAAAACACGCACTCACGCCTTGTACTAATGTACTCCCTTGCGGGGTAGGCAGAGGTGCATTGCTGCACCCACTTTTCACCAGAGTGTTATGTTAGTCCCAATGTAAATTTAAAGGAAAAATTATAGAAAAAACTGCAAAAGAACAAGCAAAGCTAAAGAACCAGTCAATATTTGTTGGGAATAATTTTTTATTGTTTTCCATAGTTATTCGAAAATATTTGATCTAGTGTCAGAGTAGCCCCCTTATAACTTTAGTCAGTGAGTAGATACTTTCAGTATTCACCTGTGAGACGGCGAATGACTTTATCCGCAAGTGAATTGGGTCAGATCATTTAGTTGAATTTTGAAGTATTTGTATTTGTATAATTTTGTATAATATCTAATTATGTTTTTCTATGTCTTTTAATTATTATGAATATATAATAAATACTTGGGTGATTTGTATAGATAAATCATAAGTATGGATATGTAAAACAGTTTATATTATATAAGTAAGTACCTACTAGAATAAGTTTGACCAATAAATTAATTTCTCCGTATTCATAGAGCTAAGAACTACCATTTTACAACCGGCTTGCAAAGCTCCACCTCGATAGATGGATTTTGGCGTTTTTACAGACACAAACTGTGCTACCACAGAAAACTTTGAACACTGTTTAACTAGTGTTTAAAACGAAATTTGACAGATTTTGTAGGCGTTTGACAGCGGTAAACATCTGTTAGATACTGTCTAAGTTTTTGTGGTAAGGCCGAAAGAGTATAAATTCTTTCGCCGATTAAGGCCGCACAGCGAATATTTCGCCGCGATTTTTTTTCGCGCAGTTATTGTCATTTCTATGTAGATCCCGGCTGAGATAAACGTGTGATTTTTTTTCGGGCGATTTTTTTTCCGCTAGTGAGGATACTCCTATAGTATTCAATGTGTAACAGAATTCCAAAAAAAAAATAACGTGCGGTGAAAATTTCCACGGTGCGGATAGGGCCTTACGAAGCTCAAGACTAGAGATGCCACGAATATTCGGCAACTATTCGGTATTCGGCCTATTCGGCCAGTTTTTTCAGTATTCGGTATTCGGCCGAATAGTAAGTAGTATTCGTCCGAATACCGAATACTTAAAAAAAAGTAGCAAATATCCTACAAAAGGGAATTAAAAACTATTTAATCGAAACATTTAACTATCAAACAATCATTAATTGCGAAAACCTGAATACAATATCAGTATTTTTAATATTTAATATTAATTAAAGGCAAATTGTGATGAATATAGACAAGTTTTGCGGCATTTCTTCGTAAGAGACAATTGCGATTTTTTTCATAAAATATACAATACCTACTACTGAGGTATAGGTATTTTTTAACAAAATATATGAGGTTTGGCTACTGATTCGAGTTGGTTGACCACCAGTTGTACGGATCTGCCGTAAGATTAAGAAGATCACTCTTTAAATAAAACTTCAAATTATTGAATTATAGTGGATCACCTGCCGAATATTCGGTGGCCGAATATTCGGTATTCGGCTGAGAGCGCCGGCCGAATATTCGGTATTCGGTATTCGGCCAAATCACTATTCGTGGCAACACTACTCAAGACGAGCAGTAATATTTTCAACTACAACATACTTACTCCGTTTTCACAGATTTTCAAAAAGAATTTCCCGGAACAATGGAACTTATGGCATTATAGAGTTCTTTGAGAAAGAGCTGTGGAACACAATATTACCAATAACCCTGGTGGCCCCAAGCACTGATACACTAAGCGAGCAGTAAAATTCGAGCTAACGTATAGAATCGAATACGAGTGCGACAACTGTCAATTCTTATAGGTAAAAAGTGTTCGAAAGTGCTGTCAAGTTGCCACTAGTCGCACTCGCATTCGATTCTATATTGTTCGTGATCGCCCTGCAGTACCTACACTATCTAAAGTAAGTATTTTTTTACGTTATTTAAGGTAACGTTTTACTTACGAGCTTTACGTTATTAAAAACCTTACCACAAAAACTTAGATAGTATTTAACAGATGTTTAGCGCTGTCAAACGCCAACAAAATCTATCAAATATCGTTTTAAACACTTGTTAAACAATGATTAAAGTTTTGTTGTAGTAGTACAGTAAATGTTTTTTTTTTATAACTTTAACTTTGAATTTTACAATTTATCTTAGTTTGTGAGAGTGTACCTATGTTTGTTCGTTGTTACTATTTATATCAGATTCGTACGAAACTTTTAAAGCATTGACATGAAGCTCGCGGGGAAAGCTAGTGTAATAAATAGTTTATTGCCACAGAGCAGAAAATATCGTTTTGAAAAACAATCAATAATACATTTACAAATGAAAAATAATGCAAGTAAGCTCACACCGTAGTGGCAAAAGTACATTTCCGTACGTGTAGCATATGCTGAGCTCGGGGCCTTTTTGGCGCTGCACTGGTACACCACCACCACAGACTGGCCAGCTATTAGTTATATAACTGATTTCTTTTTTGGTGGTATTTACTTTGGATTGTTTGTTTAAATGTATTTTTGTGTGTTTTTGTAGTACCAAATAAATGTATTTTCTTTCATGTCATCCAACTACTGTTTCCATCTGTATCATTTATAAGACCGCCTACGATGTAGCCAGTTATCGTGGAAATAACTTCGCGACGACTTCCAGTAAACCCCTTACACCGCTATCGACAATGTACTTTGTTAGCAAAGCGGTTTCAAAGTGCTTTTGCTCGTTGCTTTCGTGTCTAAGTTAATATACCTATAGCATTGATACCATCTTTTTTTCATCTTGAATTTTTATTTGAATGTTAAAAAAATAGGTAGGTACTTACCTTTTCCATAGAAACTTTGTTGGTCACGGCGTGACTTTTTTACTATGGAGAACGATATTTTTTTTTTCGAGAATTCCCAAATCTCGTACTTAGAACAAAAGTGGTTCTGAATGTCTCCCTGAGCGGGGATGACCTTTGGCTTAGTATACCATGTTTGCAACACTCTGTAGAACCGCCGATTGCGTGACAATTATTCTCGCTCGTTTGTTCGTCGATTTATATAGTTTTTTTTTATACACAAATGAAGTGTTCATATTTCGACACTAAGCTCGCTGAAAATTTAATCGATTACAAACAGGTAGATTCGAAACGGTTTAATTAAGGCTTCGGAATTGATTGAAAATCAAATATTCATGCTTCAGCGCCCGTACGAACTACATATTATACCGTACGCGGGAATCCGAAATTTCAGCCTGAAAATGTTGAAATCTCTCGTTTGTGGGGTTATATAAATATTATTTTATTTTAAATCTATTAAAAAGTTTTTCACATAATGTAGACAAATAGTCGGTGAAATTGCACACGTTATTTATGACCCTATACATAACCAGACACGACAATATACCTACCCAACATACAACGCTGCCATTATGAATAATAACATTAATATAATATATTTGTCGCAGTAAGATAGTTATAGCCGTAATATAGTTATATCCCTAGGGATATGATTATATACCGGAACATAGTTATACGAAAGCGATTCATTACTATCTCAATAGGTGTTGGATAAATATATATAAAAGATAATATATATAAACTAAACTTCCTTACCGAGTAGAAAGTAGATAAAAGAATTTAAAACTATCTCATAAAAATTACCACTCTTCAAAAGGCACGGACATAAAGTCTGTGGAGTGATAATCATTTATTAAAAAAAAAAAAAAAAAAAAATAGGTGTTGGATAAATATATTTAATAAAATAAATATTATATAGGTTTTTGCTCACGTGATGGTTCAAGGTCCAAAGCTCGGCGTGGAGGGCTCTCCCGATGCTTGAGTAATCCGTTTTAATCTTGAGGTTCTCACACACAAAATCACATGTCCACTTATAATCATATACACAAATATAATGCCTAATAGCAGCTGGTAATATTTAACCGAAAATACAAATATTGCGAATATCGAGACCGCGCCGAAATACAAGAGCAGATAACCCGACGAGAGGCTACCAACGACTGGGTAGACTGTCAAAAATAAAAGAACCTACCCACATACAAATATAAGAACCTACCCACATACAATTATTAAAGTGTTCGTCGGTACCGAACATTCTCCCGCCTAAGCAGTAACCGCTGCTTAAAAATAAATAAGTATACAAGTATATACGTACAACCGATTTTTTTTTTCGTAATTAGTCTAAAGGCAGTCTAGATAGCCTAACTATTGCTCGCTTGAGCGTTGCTCCATTTGCAACCCGAATATCCGCTAATCTGACCACACCATCCGATCCTGGGTAGAGTTTAATTATCCGTTGATATGAAGCTTCTAAACTCGTAAATTCCGTATTAACCGTTAACAGTCGAACAGAGACACGGTTGACATGTTCAGGTCGATCCAGCAAGTCAGCACTGTCAATAAGCCATTGAAGTTTTACTTTAAATACCGAAAACGATGCTCTCAAAGCCATATTACAATCTTAAACAATAAGCAACGCAACAATACCGAACTCGATGGTCGGTTATGAATATCACCTCACTTTATAACGTCAATATTTACTAACTCCTGAAATTTATTCAGATAAAACTTTATCCCGTATTATAAGTATAATATTTACTATGAAATTAACCAGTTATCTTTAATCAAAAAGCTATAGTTACTAAGAAATCGAAGTTACAAAGTGACTAAACCAACCGCCATTTAAATTCACAATAATATTAACTACACTTCAATGTTACAGCCGTAAAATATTCAACATAAAGTACCTAGGTACTTTCTCAGGTCGAAACACCAAATCACCGACCAAATCTCACCACAGCAATACTGCACGATTAGTTAATAAATAGGTAAGTATGTTTAACTTAAAAGATAAATGATTCAACGCCTATAGCGAGCTGAGACAATATGGTAATTACTAACGTGAGACGTAATTGTACCTACCGAATATCTGAGTTACAATAATAATCAAATTATAGCCGTAAAGTTAAGTAGTTAGCTACCGTAGCTACCGTAGTACCTACCGTACGAAAACTAACACAAATATAAGTATTGACCGAACCGAAATAAATATACCTATACTTAGTGCAATAGAAACTGTATTCCGAAAGTAAAATTATTACGTAAACAATATGTAATGAAGCTAACCGAATTGATAACGCCGCCCTGAGCTAACCTCAAAAACTTACGTAACACGAAAACCTAATAATATAGCCGTATTAAAACCACGCTCTGCTACCAAAATGTTGGATAAATATATTTAATAAAATAAATATTATATAGGTTTTTGCTCACGTGATGGTTCAAGGTCCAAAGCTCGGCGTGGAGGGCCCTCCCGATGCTTGAGTAATCCGTTTTAATCTTGAGGTTCTCACACACAAAATCACATGTCCACTTATAATCATATACACAAATATAATGCCTAATAGCAGCTGGTAATATTTAACCGAAAATACAAATATTGCGAATATCGAGACCGCGCCGAAATACAAGAGCAGATAACCCGACGAGAGGCTGCCAACGACTGGGTAGACTGTCAAAAATAAAAGAACCTACCCACATACAAATATAAGAACCTACCCACATACAATTATTAAAGTGTTCGTCGGTACCGAACACTAGGGATATAGTTATAAAAAGGACCAAGTTTAGTGATATAGTTATATTACTAGATTAAGTTCAGTGTTTTAAATATATTACTTGATTAAACTTACTGAAATAGAAATCTACCACATAGAATTAAATAAAACGATAGTATATTGGTTTTATCTTTATTAAAAAATCAACTTTGTGTTTCTGCAGTTAGTTACTTTGTGTCATTAACACGTATTAAAGTTAAAAACACCTCAAAGACGTTTCTGGTACCTTCGTGGGAACAAATCCTATCCAAAGGTTTTACGATGGTCGTTGTGTGTTTTTCAGTGAAAAATAAGAAGAAAAAAACTTGTGTAGACGGCTAAAAGTCTAGAGCGGACAATAGTCCCTGATGAAGCCAGGTGCGCAATGAATAGTAGTTTTATTGTGATCTAGCTTTTGCTAGCGATATTTTCAACGCCTTTGAAAAATTTGCTGTTTGTTGTTGGAATTTTATTTGAGTTATAAAGAGATAGAGAAAGAAGAGGAACCTAGTAGAATATTTTTTTTTGGCAAACCACGAAAATTACGGTACTAATAATAATTGTGTAAGTAAGTATTAATGTATTTCCACGTATTCCTTACTTAATTTTTATGTATGACTTGACTATACAAATGAAACAAATGTAAGTATGTTTTATCTACCCATATATTTGGGAACATGCAAAAAGGTTCCATTCGAGAGAGCCAGGTGCAAGTACTTACACCCCCACATAGAATAGAATACCCATATCTTTTGTTGACTATACCAAGGCCATAAGAGTGACTTTCGCTCAAATCACCGGACCTGTAGTTTAGGCACAATTCCGTGACGCCTGGGACACAATTTCGTGATTAAATTCCTGATTACGCTGAATTCCTGATCAGACGGACGTCAAACCATGTTCCAAACTGAAATACCAAATACCTATACAACCATATTGATAACAAGTCTAGTTAGACCTATTATAGACCTATTGAGTCAATGCTCACTTTGGGTTGAAGATGAAACATTTTAAATGCATGCAGTAGAGATTTCATAAGAAGTACCACGTCAGTGTCAGAAATGGCAAAGTGTGTTTTTTGGTATTGGTATTTGTTTTTGCTGAAAAGTGAGCTTTTTGATATAGGTACTAAAAATATATATATTTTTAATTTGTTATACAGTTTACGTTACTGAGTTAAGGACTTACCTTTATTTCAGTTCTAAGATGTAGATTAAATTTACTCAAGCATAAAGTTTATTATTGAAGTTTCAGAGAATAGATAATATAAACATTGATTTAGAAACACAAATATTGTTGTTACGAAGGAATTTGATATCGTTACGTTATATTTTGACAGACTGAGTTAGCGGCGAATCGTTTACCTACACCTATGCTGAGTGTAGAACTTTTCTATTTCAGCGCGTGTTATTTATAGCACCGGGCGAACAATTTGCCTACTAGGAACTCAGCCAAAAGATAAGCTTTCATCTATCGGTATCGTACCTGCGTATCACATAAAAAGGATTGTCATAGGTATATTATGCAGAAACGGCGTCGGCTATGGCAATAAAGTGGATGCACTTGTGTGAATTTCTACACAGAGCATACTGTTGAATGCGTTGCGTCTGGTGAACGCTTATCCTAAAGCTCAGTTGCTGGAAGTTTGTTTTGTAACTAAGCAATAGATTAATTGCATGGATTTCCCAGATGGTATACATTGGTATTATGTACTCATATGTACTATTAGGTACCTACCACTATTTACTATTCCCAAAGCATGTTAATCAAACCGCATGAGGGAGAAGTTTGTATCAAATATCAATTTCGCTCCAGAACTATGTAGCTATCGAAGTTTCAACTGTAGCGAATTCGAAACTCCTAGATACGAGTATTACGTATGATGGCAACATTAAACTTTGGATACCTACATGGTATTGTATCGGTTTATTATAGAAACTAGCTGTTCCCGAAAGCTTCGCTTCGCCTTAAAAAGTTTTCCCGTGGGAATTCCGGGATGAAAAGTAGCGTTCTTTCTCAAGGTCTAGACCATAATATGTATACCAAATTACATTTAAATCCGTTCAGTAGTTTTGGCGTGAAAGAGTAACAGACAGACAGACGGACACAGTTACTTTCGCATTTATAATATTAGTTAGGATGTATTTTTCATATTTTCAAAATTCGATGTAAGTAGTTACCAGTATTATTCAGAATGACTGAGGCTGCCTGTCCACCAGAGCGGAGCGGTGTGCGAGGTAAAAATCGACCAATAAAATTGCATAAAAACTCTTTTTTAACCAACTTTGAAAAAAAGAGGAGGGTCTCAGTTCGTCTGTACCTATGTATGTTTTTTTAAACTTTCATTGGACGATATTGCCTCGCACAACCGCTCCACTAGCCCGCTTCGACAGGTCTTTTTTACAACAACCTGTATATTTTTAGTAACTTTCATGAAAGAAAAACACCAAGTATAAAATTGTTCACAACTTATTTATTGCAGCGTGTAACATTTGTATAATCATTATTATTACGAATAAATATTTTAACACCAATGCACAAATTAAAGTTCCATTCACGTAACTTAGATAGAACTGATCATCTAACTTTTAGAAAGTGATTTTCAAAAACAGATATTATTTACAACCACGACATAATTATCTTTTAATTTACTTAATTAAATGACAGTGACTGTACACGTAGAAGTAATTTTATTTACATTCAAAACCTAAATAATAAAGAAATCATCGTGTCTATCACAAGTTCATAATAATCTAAAGGGTTCTATGTTTTTTAACAACAGAGGAAGCACATAGTTGAAGCACAACACAGAGTAGAATATAATATTAATTAATATACAGGTTGTTGTTGCAAAAAGGGTATACTAAGCCGAAACATTCATGTGCAGCATGGTACATCTGAAACTGAACTAAGCACATGTAGGTTTCGGCTTAGTATACCCTTTTTGCAACACCCTGTATATTATACTAGGACATATTAGGGCAACCCCATACTTGAAACCTTTCCAGATTTGAAACCGGACTTATGTAATATTTACAAAAATATTTATGATAGATTTTCTGCAGTTATTTCTCTCTCAAATCATGGCATCACGCCAGTTGCATTGTGCATACAGTGACACCTTAGATTAACAATATACGAATAAGATGGAGTGTCAGTGCAAAAGAAACGTCTCGAAAAATAACTACCCACTACTCTACAACTGAGCTCTTATTCTGAATTAGCTCGGTTAGATTTGTGAATTACTAATTCATTAGTACAATGGTTGTCATTAGGTTGAACTTAAAAGGGTTTGATAGTAAACAAAATGCAAACAGTTTTTTTTTTTTAATTTGTTTTTGTATGTAACAACCATATTGCTCGTATATTGTTTATCTAAGACTGACACCAACACATACATACATTATTATTATCTGACAAATAGTGGACCTGCGGAAATGCAGATCCAATACCTTATAAAAGATATGCTTTATGCCAGCATTCCCAAAGCTATATCCATTCTTAATTTTATAGCTCGCGGTGCAAGCAATAGGTTTGTTTGGTAATATGGTATGCAGTTTAAGGCTAGCATTAGGCTGCGTTTACACCAGTAAAGAGTAGTACAGTACAGATCGATTTGATTTTTTTTACGCAAAACAAAAATATTTATTCCTAATTTTTACAGCAATCTATGAAACCAGCAGGTATTTTATACAACACTATGCAATACAACTTTACAGTGATGATAGAAATAATTAAAAAAACTAGACAAAAAAATAAGCTTTGGCTTTTTTATCTGTTTCTTGACAAACATAGGTAAACCTATGTACTAAGTAGGAGTTCATAATTACTATAGGTACTTATTGAGCGGATACAATTGTTACGCAAAATATTATGTTAAAATCGTATGAGGCGTGAAAATATACCAAATTACTCCTATACCTACTGATAAGGCTAGCTTAATAAATGACGCCGCCGCCGTCTCAAATATTTAGGTAAATTTAACACAGAAAACGTAAATTTTGTGTAAAAATTTGGTGTCGGCACTTTGTGCGTGGATCTCTTTCATTGCTATCTCGCGAGTGTACATGTAATTAGAAAAATCAATTTTCCTGTCTTGATACCAAAGTGTAATTATTCTGACACATGATCTGATCTTCCCCAAGATTGGGGTGCCACTCAATTTATTATCCCGTGCCCATCCCGTCCACATTTAATGATGTTGTCAACAAAATTGCTTGTGTAGGGTGACTGGGTCATAGTCAGTCATACCTATAATATTATGTAATTTGACAGCCCGGAAATTACTTGGAGTATTAGTTTGTTGGGAAGTATACACTCTGAAATTCAGTTTATGGCCATCGGATTATGTTATTGTATGTGGGTAGTCCATGTGTAACTTTAAATCTATAAATTTTTATAAGTAGGTACGGAATAAAAAAAACTATGAAGTAATTTTTTCGATAATTAGTATAACTATTTTTTTGCTTTATGGACTTGCAAGTGACTAGTAAATAATTAAAGCAAAATAAAATCTTATCTTATTTGAGAACATTTATAACGAGATTCATTCTAACCAATACAAGAGCCCTTACATTATTTTCTTAACAATAATAATTATCTTCTAAGTAAGAATAGTGGCAACAGACAACAGCATTATCGAACAGAGGCTATAGAACAGCTATACAGAACGCATTGACGCACCAACCACAAGTGAAATACAGTAGAAAAGTGTAAAAATACCCTGGAAATAAATATTCTAAACATTTTCCATTCGGTTCAGAAAAGCTTAAAGACTCACTTCACAAAGAGGACACGGCTATAAAATATACTTCTTTCAAGAATAAACGTTCGTTTAAAATTCGAACGTCGAAAACACGCGCCAACCGATAAACACGTTCAGAAACCACAACAGTTCAACTCGTGCAGTTTACGCTTCAAGGAGGTTAAAGATCAGTGCTAAGCAACCACGCATCGATTCTCCTGAGAGCTGCCTCCGCCGGCCGCGGAGTCCGGGGGCGGCTCCGCGCTGCGCCCGCCGCCGCTCCACTCCAGCGAGTCTATCATCTCCATCAGCTCCTTGAACACAGCTATCACCCTCCAGTTATACTTCGCTGAGCACTCCACATAGCCGCATTTCCAGTGTTTCCGAACGAGGTTGACAATATTGCGTCGCTTCTCTCTGGAGTCCCCGCAGGCGCTCTCAGCTATAGCCAGCTGTTGCAACCCGCTTGCCGCTGACGGCGCATTGGAGCAGAGCAAATCCTGCTTATTACCCACCACTAGCACCGGCACATTACGCATGTCTCGACTCTCAACCATCTGGTCTCTTAGAGTGCGTATGTACTGGAAAGTATCAACATTTGAGAGATCAAAGACGAGGATATAGGCGGTGGCGTTGCGGAGCCCGTAGAAGCGGTAGTGGGCCCACTCGTAGTAGGAGTTGATGGGGAAGTAGGGGATGACCGGCACGTCCGTGATCTTGACCTCGTACAGGTGCTCGTTGATGATCACCGACGGGTAGAACGTGTGCTTCTTGTCCGTCGGGATGTACTCTTCGGAGAAGTCGCTCCACACGAATTGCTGTAAAGGAGATTGGCATTACAATCTTGGTTGATATAAGTTTGTATTAAAATCTTGGTTGAATCATAGAAAGTAGTATTAGAATCTAAATTTCAATCTTGGTTGGTTCATAGAAATTGTAGATGCAGTTTAAGATTAGAGCATCCCTATAAGATGTGGTAAAAAATGACCGCTGGGACTTTTTTTCTTAGAATGGGAGGTTTTCTTTTGACGTTTATAAGTTTCAAAATCGACCAATAGATGGCATCCGGCCAGTCGTTTTTTATGAGCTGCATTCTTCTGAGGGGACGGAATATGTCATAAAAGGTACAAAGCTGTCTTAAGGGTCTGCAAGGGGGAATCGAGGGTTGGCATTGTCATAGAATTATGTAGTAAACGATGCTCTACAACCTTGAAAAAAATCACACAGGTAGCCGAAGAGTCTAGCTAGGTGCTGAATGATTCGAATTCAAGTAAATGATTATGGATAACTGTAAATAAAATTCAGAATATGACGAATAACCAGAAAATCACACTCCCGTATTGTAACAACTGTGTCGTAATTATTAAGAAATTTCATATGATTTTTATCATATTATAAAGTTAAAGGCTTGGACTAGGCGCTAAATACCTTGTTTTTTAATAAACACACACTTATTTTGTGTAAATTAATCCCAAACTTGAGCAATTTTTTTCCCTCAAATCTTCATACAAATATCTATGGCGGCTTTCTGTGTTATAAAATCATAAACACAAGTGACGTTTGACTCAGTTGGCCGCTGGCCTCCAAAGAAGGGTCACGTCGGTTTAGGCAGCACTGACAGCTCGCGATCTTATCGTGTACAGATACAAAATCACTGCACATTGGTTGTCATTGCACTTTTTCAACTTTTATGACACCAACATAATTTGATTTGAAATTGAGGAAGCATAATTCTTCCAGTATATTGAATACATTAAATTAAATTAGATAGTGTGCAATATTCTCGTGACATTACAGTCTCGTAAAGGTCTGATGAGGAGCAGGAATATAGCGAATGGATCTAAGTGATGACAATACGCACGAACATTAGGTTAGGGATCAAAAATACAGTCTCTTGGTGCTGGTTGAGGTATGGTCTCGTGAGGATCTGATGAGGGCATAACACGGTGGTGGCTCAATTTTATTTCAAAGATGTTAATAGCTTAAAGCATCGAGTTTAGGCTATTAAGTATGTTTTTCAGAGAGAGAGAAAGAGATTTTATTTTTCCTCTGGATGTGTTAGGTTTACTGGGTTTACTAAGTTCATTCTGTTAATGGCATCAAGTTGTTATGTGTTCATAAGTAATAATTATTTATTAACAAAATGCTGTTGGTTCTCCACGAAAATGTAAAAATAAAATAAATAAAAATAAATTCGTAACGTAAAATTGTCAATGACGCATTGACATATATATTACTGCGTAAGGACAGGCCAAACCACTCAAGAAAATGGCACCCGCTCGTTGGCCCTAAAATATACATTTTAGAGCCAACGGTCCTCAGTCGATAGTTGTCAGTGACGGAGAGATGAGTCTTTGTTTCTTGTGTAAATATGCCTATTTTTGTTGTGAAAGGCTACAAAAACTATGATACGAAGGTCAAAAAGGAATATGGAATATCGTATCATCCTTAATTAATAAATAAACACATTTTAAAGCGATAATTATTTTACTACCAAAGTCTACAATGGCCGCACGATGTAACCTTGTACGGACGTCCGCATACAACTCACTCCAATTATTATGTACCTACTGTCCGGTGACGGTAAAATATGAACGCACGTACAAGGTTGCGTTGTCAGGATAAGTAGCTCGGCTCTGACATAGTTCCGACAAATTATGACAGATGGCAGTTATTTTGCTTATATGAAGAAGGTTTGAGTAAAATGTTCTGAAGGGCGTATCCTTCCTTTTGAAATCATTGCAATGACGGAATTTCTTCTATAGACAGTAGCCACAAAAAAAACAAACGATAGATGGCGTGATTTGAAGATAAAGATACATTTATTCGACACATAGACAGCAACAACAAAAAAAATACAGATTTAAAGAAAAGAAACACATACTTATAGAAAACAACAAAGAAAAAAAAGGATACACATCAAAATAACTGGAAAAAATATAAGCCCCAATTTACTTGTGTGGGACAGGGAGTACCATAATATTTTTTTTAGGGTACTCCCCATCTATGCGAAATATCAGCTTGATATCTTTACCCGTTTCTGAGAAAAAGGGCGGTGACAGACAGTCCGTCAGACAGACGGACAACAAAGAGATCCTATAACGGTTGCTTTTTTTCTTTTGACGTTCGAAACCTTAAAATTAAGTAAAAATATTATGCTGCTACCAAAAAATGTACTTACAGGTATTGAAAAAGCGGTATATAGTACTAAACAAATTATAAACAAACAAAAAACCCGACTGCACGCTAAAAAGATGAAAACAATGATATGAAAGTATCGTAGGCGGGGACCAGCAGAGGGTTCACCATTTAGCTGAATGTTACTTAGAAAACGGCCTTGAGTGGCGGTCAAGTTGGTCCCCGCCTGCGATACTTTCCATTAACATTGGGACTTGTTTTCATGTTTTTAGCGTACAGTCGGGTTTTTCGTTTGTTTATAATTGTATTTTTTTATTTGTAACTTTTTAGTTGTTTTTATTTTATGAAATTTTACGTCAGTAGTTCATGATCATTTTTTATTTCAATAATTTTGGTGTTGTTATTTAAATACCTTCAATATGCATATTTTTGTAATGTGAAAATCAAGCCCTTTCATTTGATACCTTACGCGGCAAAGTTGAATTATTATTTTTTCGATCATCACGTTATGTCCTCTAGAGGGCGCTATGTACATTTTAATGGAACGTCACACAGCCATCGCGCCATCAATACGCTTCTAACAATACCTCATACATCAAAATCTATCAAGCCGTTTAGGCTACAGGAGGGAACAAACAAACATACATACATACAATCAAAAAACATTACCCTCCTCCTTCGGCAGTCGGGTAAAAAGGAGTAAGATAGGGGGTCATTCTGAACTTTTGCTCTACGAGTTTTGGAAATTAACAAAAAAAAACCTTTTTCATAGAAACTTTGTTGGACATGTGACTTTTTACCATGGAAAACGAATATTTTTTTTCGCGAATTTGCAAATCTCGTAGAACAAAAGTTGTTCAGAATGACCCCTTGAGTCATCCCCTTTTGGTTTAGTATAGCCCTTTTGCGACACTATGTATTTACTTTGCTTTGTCGTCGGGGTTCAGTTGGCTGGAGGATGCCCGAAACTTATTATCTACACTTTAATACTTGTAGTTACCTTTCTACAAGTAAATACCACATTTTTTTGAGAAAGCTAATCGGGTTCCGAGTATAGAGTAAAGTGGCACCCCTATTAATTTCTACTCTTTCCTGGTGCCTACCAGTGTAAGTAAGAATTATACTTACTTACCCTAAAATCACCCAAAATGTACTTGAACATAATTGTCAATAAAGTTGACGAGTAAAGTTTATTGACCCACTGTGCAAACTTACATGTGTGCGTGTCACTGCGTGTGCTGTGTGAAGAGCATTGAAAACCCAAAATTGGCGCGGCACGTCACCCTGTACGGGCCCTTAAACTAGTTAACACTAATACATAGAGAAAAAATAAACAATTCTGAAAAGAGTGGCATCTCGAGGAGTTTTTTGTCATACTCTATACGTCATACTGAACAGCGCCACGCCATCTCTTTATATTTCTCAGCCTCATTGTACATACATACAGGGTGCCCTGTTGGGTGGGACACCCTGTATATATATAGATATTGTTATCACAAGTTAATAGCCGGATCTCCACCAAACGATCCAATGCCATCCGATCGCCCGATCCAAGAAGTTTAGTATGTAAGAATTCTTGGACCGCGCGATCGGATCGCGTTGGATCGTCTGGTGGGGATCCGGCTATTAACTTCAATCTATAAAGATATAAGACATATTTGCCTTAACGTAGTTACACCACACAACAGTTATTACATTTATTAGCTAAATGTAAGTTCAATCTATTTATGTACCTACCTACATGCAACAATAAATAAAAAACAAATTATTATATAATTCTTTATTACCTCGCATATAACAATGTTTCAGTTCAGTTTTGTTCATGTCACTTGTAAAATAATATGCGAGTGGGTGTGTGTATTCCTTTTTTATTCCTTTCACCATGAAAACCACTTCATGTTTTGCTAGTTTATGTTTCCCAAGAGAAGCAAATCTTGTCACTTGCGGTGATAAAGTCATTTCGTCCAATAGTGCATCATTTATCCTCGCGAGGCAAATCTTTGACGACATTTATCAGTTTGGTACACATAGTATTTTAATCTTCAGCGGATATGAAGATGTCGATCGCTCTTTGCCAATGCCGTGGAACCACATGGAACCTGGATCCATATAGAATCTGTCAGGTCACAAGAATTTCATTAAAACACTTTTTGCGGATAAAGATGCTTTTTCTTAACACACCATGTTTATTTTTATTTGTAGGTATATAAAATTTATAAATAACGATAAGTATACCGAGAGTATAGGCTTTTATTACAAAAATGTTATTTGCGAGACATTGTAATACAACTGAACTGACACTGACACGCAATTTCTTCATAATAGCCATAGATCATGACAATGTTGACATTCAAATACTACTTATCTATGTGTCTTGTTATTGTTCTATGGTCTTGTTCATAACGCCATCTTACATCTTTTTTGGTAATAAGAGTAATATAAAGAGATGCCGCTACTTTCTACTAAAAGTTCAGCCATTAAGGCAGTGACCCCCCCCTGCACTAATATAACACACACACATAATATAACAGCTAGTTATTGCATATGGTTGAATTCACATCCATTGGGTTTTTGTATTGGCTGAAAGGAATGGAATCCATGCCGGCTAAAAAAATATATGCAGTGCTGTTGAGTATGAAGTTTTTTGTCTATGGTTGTTGTCTATGGTTGAAAATCTCCCATTGTTTGTGAAAATATAAAGTTGGAATTTGTGGCACTCCTAAGGAGAGACCACGAAAAAACCATAATAATATACAGAGTGCAAGTTGGTTGCTGTCGAACAGCCGAGGTGAACAGACGTGTCCGCTGACCGCTCCTAGACCCCAACACGTGCGAACCGTCGGCCGCTGTGCAATACCCGCCGCACATAAAAAAAACCTTTGTCTCGCGGGCCTTCGTTTATTGCTTAAAACGAAAACGCCTAAACAAGTGTTAACAAAGTGATCTCTTCCTTGATTGCAAATGATACTAAAGTCCTCTACTTTATTAATTGTATACCGGGCTCCAATTTAACGATCGTGCATCTAGTGTTAGTGTTCGTTGTGAAGTGTGTTCCTGGGCAGAGTGATACAGCTCCCCCACAGACGCGACGGAAGGTCTCTACCCAACTCAACGCTACACCCAGAAGCAGAACCGTGCGATAATTTGGTGAGAGAATTCCAATGCATACGATCTAGATACCGCCTACGAAGAACAAATCAGGAGTATAACTCATTAACTTGCGCTAGTGATTGATGTTTTGATTGGTGACGCTGCACAAATTCCTAGGTACCATCTAAATGTGTGGTGTTATCATTTAGTTATAATTATAGTGTTAATCTTTCCGGGTGACATACGACGACACTCTCTGCCAGCCAGAAGCAGCGACGCGCCAAATCTAAACAAAACGCTGGTGAGATAAATCCATACTGTTTAATACTTTAGATGCTTAACCCCCGAAGACAACGTGAAAACGCCAGCCAACCATCAGAATAACATAACCAACAGTCAAGAGGTAGGGCAGCCAATAAACACTATATCGTCAACACAGTCACAGGCATCTGAAACATAATACCAGCGGCTCATATCTCATCAAAAGCCCCTATAAATAAAACCAAAACCTTCACATCGTGCTAGACAATAGGCACAAAGCCTTTAACTAGGTTTTCGAACAACCTACAGATTCAGTTCCGTTGTCATTTTGTACTAGGTGTTAGGTATACTAACTTAGGTAACTATTAATACATCCCTTCATGTGGTGATAATAACATAACAAGTAGTGTGTAGGTACATTATAACATAAACAATACCACACCCTAAACAATCGCGCTCTTTTTATTGATCTTTCTGTAGACAATATTATTTACATTAATATCCTGCGACATGTGCAGACTCGCTAACATTAACTAATATTTATTACCCCACAGCGAAGAAACTTCTTAGTATTAAGCCCTCTTACAGATACACAAAAACAGAAAAAGATTCAGTGAAAAGCATTTAAAAAAAAACAAAAACGTAAAACGCAAACTTAACCAGATGCAAACTATAAAATAAAAACAAAGTAACATTGAACCTAGGTAAAATAAACACATTCCAAGAGTCCAGCAGAGAAAGAACCCGAAACAATACCCAGAAATTGCTCAACATCTGCAAGTCATAAACAAGAAAGCGACGCAACACTGCCGATACGAAAACAATAACCAGAAAAACCAATTAACAAATAAGAGGAATAACGCAACCCTAGGCAATAAAACTTTCAAAACGAAAACCACTACTTTAAATTCACAATGGAAATCATAAAGATGCTCGGGGACGGAAACTGTTTATTCAGAGCTTTAGCGCACCAAATAAATGAACTGTTCCATCTAACTTTTGACCACGCCGCGATACGAAGAGATCTAGCTAGGTACGTTAACGAACACCACCAAGACCTAAATATTGAATTAGCCATAAACATTCAGGATGAGACTGGCCGGTCTCGCTATCTTAAAAGCCTCTACAACGATGGCATTTGGGCAGGTGAAGAAGTTATTATTGCAGCCGCAAACTATTACATAATTAATGTAAACGTCCACCAGAAAGACTGCATGCTGACCTACAGGCCAGAAAAACCTGCTGAACCCGTAGGGGATATAAACATATTTTTCGAAAATAACCACTATGATAGCCTAATATTGGAACCTGACAGCCTAAGCAACGGCCAATCGCCGATCAGAGCACAATCAATAACACAAACCGAAACGCAAATCTCAGTTAACAGTCCTGAGGATGTAGCTGACGACACGGGATATACACTAATAAGAACAAAATCATCGTATATCAAGAAATACGTAGTTAACAGCCTTACTATAGCAACATGGAACGTGAGAGGAACGTCCTCACCAGTAAAAAAATCAAGAATTGATCATGAACTTGCGCTAAGAAACATACACGTAGCAGCTATACAAGAAACAAAAATGACATCTGGTATCTTCGAGTCTAAAAACTACACGTGGCACCTGAGTGGAGTGAAAACCACAGCTCATAGAGGTCTCGCTATCCTCATAAGTAAAAACCATAACATCACCCTGGAGAAAACTATAACAGATAAAAATGTTATGTATGCCTCCCTAAAAACCTTGAACGAGAAAAATAACTACGTAAATTGGCATATTATTACGGCACACATCCCCAGCAACAACCAAATGGCGTTAAAATCATTCAACAATCTCAGATTCCTCATAAGAAATAGTCCTAAAAACCGAAATACGATAATCCTAGGCGACTTCAACTCCCACATTGGCTACGTAGATACAAAAAAACTACTAAAGAAACGACACGTTGGAAATAACCTATTCCATGAATATAACAATCCTAATGGGGATATTCTTATAGATACCATAGAAAATGAAAACCTCCTATTAGAAACCAGTACAGCCCGACCTTCCTGTAAAACAACCTGGAAATCTGGCAAAAACACATCACAGATTGACCATATAATTTCGACAAACCCATTCAACCCAAGATTCAAATTCATTAAAGGAGAATGGGCCGGTAAACGAAACACGATATCGGATCACAAACTTATCTGGGGAGAAACCTTATACACTGAAACGAACAACACACCAACTACGCAAGAAAACCAATCCCCAAAAACACCTAATAATAAACAACCAGGATTCAATTATAAGCAATTTAACTATGAAGCACTCTCCAACATACCAACAAGAATGAAATACCAAAGTGGAATTCTAAGCCGCATGCCTACGTCTAATCAGAACAAAGAGGATGACAATCCTTCGATGGAATGGGAATCAATAACAGAAGCCATAAGATCAGCAGCAAGGGAGTCGCTCAACATAAGATTTATGAACTCGAAACCAATTAGAATTGCTACGGCTAACTTACAAAAAGCTAAATTTCTTAGGAAGAAATACCCGACCAATGCAAAACATAACAGAATCTTAAAGGATTGCAGAGCAAAGCTGCAAAAAGCAAAAGATGAAGACAAAAAGAAAGCATGTGAAATGTTCTTCTCAGACCTCCAAAAGAAGCACCCATCTAAACGTATGCAGATTATCTACCTATTTTACAGAGACCACAAAATGGACATGAAGAGAAAGAAAAAACTTAACTACATCCCCATGTCAAAATGGGAACTGGAATTAAAGGAATCTGAAGGACCCAGAGTCCCACTACTACCGGATGAAGACACAACGAGGCTAGGCAGCCCACCAACCATGGAAGATGTAGAAGATATAATTAAAAAAATGCGAAACCGAACAGCCCCTGGAGAGGACCAAATAGTTATTGAATTATTCAAAGCACTTCCTCCCAAAATGATAGAGGAAATAACTAAACATTTACAACAAGCTTTTCTCTATAACATAACACCCGACTCATGGAATCGAACAGTTCAGGTACCAATACCGAAAACCACAAACCCGAAACTAGTAAATGACTACAGACGGATCTCAATCTGCAATAACATATACCGTATATATGCAAGCTTTTTACTAGACCGCCTCGACTCATTGATTGAACAACCAGGTAACTATCAAGCCGCCTTCCTGCAAAACCGATCTACCGACGACCAAATATTCACACTTCGCCGACTTCTCGACGAAGAGTGGCGAGAAGGCAAAAGACTATACGTAATGGCAATAGACCTCGAGAAAGCATTCGATACAGTAGATCTCACGGCGCTACGAGATATACTACTCTCCAGAACCAACATAGCCTTAACAAACCGCATCGTTAAAGTTTGCATGAATGAATACACCTCCATAAAATGGCTAGGTCAACAAACCAGCGAAATAACAAAAGGCAAGGCAGTCAAGCAAGGTTGTCCACTATCGCCACGTCTATTTACGATCCTAATTGATGATGTTTTGAAGACGTTGGAAGAGGAAGTCTCAGGTCAAAAACTGAATCAGGACGATGCAATTCAGCTACCGATTATACTATCTTTTGCAGACGACCTAATATTACTCTCAAACGACTTCGACAAACTCGAAGAGATAATGCAAAAAATTAAAGTTCTATTATACAGCGTGGGCCTAAAGGTAAACAATGGAAAAACCAAAATACTAATTAGGGATCCTTTTCTAGCAAAACAACCGCAATTCATTACGGTCGACGGCGTTGCCCTTCAACCAGTGGAGGAAATTAAATATTTAGGTACCTACATAACATCTGGACTATGCCGAAAGAATACAATAAGAAACCGCTGCAAACAAGCGGAAAAAAATGGAAAGGCGTTAATTCAGTTTGTGAAAGAAGCAAAAATGGATTGGCAAACTGTCCGTACCATATACAAGATGGTAATTGTGCCCGGAATGCTATACGGACTGAAGGTAGCAGCACTTACAAAAGCCAACAGATCGCGCCTCCGAAGGTACGAAAGATTAATTCTTTGGGACCTACTACAACACGCCCGCGACAAGCCCCCTACAAGGAAAGCCAAAGATGTATTACAGGGAAAAACAATAACCAAAAGGCTGAAATGTCACAGAATATGCTACTACGGGCACGTTCTCAGGCGAGAACGACCGCACTTACTACACGCAGCACTAAAATATCAAGCACGTAAAAAAAAAAGTAGGACGGCCCATCTATACCTGGAAAGATTCACTAACACAATGTTCGGGACAAGAATAGATAGGAAATAGTTATGTCTGTCTGTCACTTAATAGTAAATAAAACATTCTCGGGAAGTGAGGAAACTAGCGCCATCTAGTAGAAAGTAGCCTAACTATATAGTTCATCTATTCAACAACAGATGGCAGCACGGAACTAGAAGTTTCTACTAAGAAGTAGAACATTAAGTCTTTTCTAGAGCTTTCTGGAATACTCCATCTTCCGTAGAGAATGGTATAAAAGGCGACGCTTGCGCCTCACAGGCAATTCAGTAAAAGCAAACAGCGAAGAAAGAACAAGAAGAAGAACAAGCAAGCAACAGCTCTAGCTCTCTCACTTCCTGACTGGTGAACAGAATAGAAGTCTTTCATTTCTGATCCCTGCCCGCCGTACTTCCCTCAACCAGAATAGGTGCACCCCGCACATTTGGTCCTTCGAGCCGGATACTACGTTATTGGAAGTCGGATCAAGAAGAATGCCGATCATCACGAGAGCCGCCGCCGTCGCCGCCGCCGAAGCTGCTGCCGGTGCCAACGCCGCTGTCGCTGCCGCTACCGAGGCCGCCGCCGATGCCGCTGGGCCTGCCGCTGTTGGTGCTGCCGCCGCTTCTGTCTCCGCCACCCCCACAGAAACCTCTTCCGCTGCCGTGAAGAAGGTCGGAGCAGAAGCTCTCACCACTGCCGCCGCTGCTGTCGCACAGAAACCCCAGCTCGCCGCCTCGTCGTCACAGAAGAAGTGCAAGTCGAAGAGTAGCAAGTCTGCGCGTGCGCTGCGAATAGCTCGAGCCAAGGAAGAGATGCTGAGAATACAACTCGAGCTCGCCGCCGCACGCATCGCCGTCTTGGAAGCAGAAAGTAGTGAAGACGAAGATGAAGAGCAGTCGGAATACGCGTCTGAAAGTTGGAAAGTAGAAGAGTGGCTGGATCAAACGGGAGTGCCACCACAGCTTCAAGCTCCGTCGCCTGCGCTCTGCGCCCCCGCCGGTGTCGCCCCCGTTGCAGCCGCCCCCGCCGCCGCGGCCGCCCCCGTCGTCGCAGCCGCCACTGCCGCCGCGCCTGCACACGCCGCCCCCGTCGCCGCGGCCGCCCCCGTCGTCGCAGCCGCCACTGCCGCCGCGCCTGCACACGCCGCCCCCGTCGCCGCGGCCGCCCCCGATGCAGCCGCCACCGCCGCCGCGGCCTACCCGACTGACCCCGTGCTGCCGCTTCACTCATCGTACCCACAAGCGGGTACCTACTACGAAGCCCTACAGTCAAGAAGCCAACTGCAACAGTACGTCCCAGCCGCAGCGAGTCAGCAACAGAAAATCAATCTCTCCGAGCTGGCATCTGCAATAGCGCTAGCCGCGCAGGCCGGGCAGAGGGCTGCACCGCGCTACCACACGGAGCTGCCTATATTCGCCGGCTCACATCACGAGTGGCTGTCGTTCCGTGCGAGCTTCTATGAAACAGCCGATAGCTTCACCGAGACAGACAACGTGGCAAGACTACGACGAAGTCTAAGAGGAAGAGCCAAGGAAGCAGTCGAGAATCTGCTGATATTGAACGCACGCGCCGACGACATCATGCGCGCTCTGGAGTCTCGCTTCGGCCGCCCCGACTCCATCGCCATGTCCGAGTTGGACCGCCTGCGCGCACTGCCGCGCCTCACGGACAACCCGCGCGATGTCTGCGTTTTCGCCAGCCGCGTGCTCAACGTCGTCGCCAGTTTGCGGGCGCTCGACCGCACACATTACCTCTACAGCCCAGAAGCCACGAAGATCACCATAGAGAAGCTGACGCCCGCACTACGCTACCGATGGTTTGACTACGCCGCCACTCAGACTACAGAAGAGCCGGACCTACTGAAGCTCTCCAGATTTCTGCAAAGAGAAGCCGACCTCTGCGGGCCCTATGCACAGCCAGAGACAGAACCCGCAGAACACAGTCAAAACAGAATACAGCGAGCCTACACCACAGCGGCCACAGTCTCTAAAATACCGAAATGCCGCCACTGCGCCACAGAAGGACATCTCATCAATAAATGCCCGAAGTTCGCAGAAACAGATGTGAACTCGCGATGGGAAATAGCCAAATCACAGAGGCTATGTTTCCGATGCCTTCGCTATAAGAATAAAACCCACAGTTGCAGAAGAAACCGCTGCGGAGAAGATGGCTGTAATTACTTCCATCATAGATTGCTTCACTTTCGAAGATCAACAGAAACCGGACCGGAAACGAATAAGAACGAAACTGTATCGTCGATGTGGTCGCCGCGCAAAACACACGCGTATCTGAAGATTGTACCTGTCACGATCGCTGGACCGGCGGGAGAAGTTCACACGCACGCTCTGCTCGACGATGGCTCTACCGTGACGCTCATAGACGCGGCCATAGCGAAACAGGCGGGCCTCACGGGCCCCATCGAGCCGCTCAACATAGCCGCCATCGCCGACACCAAGATGAACGCCTGCCATTCTCGCCGCGTCAAAGTGACTCTACAGGGAGAAGGCGCACAGTACACGATTAACGCGCGGGCCATCGACAACATACGACTCTCCGCACAGACGGTGAAATCTGAAGATTTGCGAAATTGTGCTCATCTGCGTGACATCGCACAGCAGCTGAAGTACGAAGCAGCAAGACCTAAGATCCTCATCGGTCAAGATAATTGCCATCTACTCATCGCGAGCGAGGTGCGCCAAGGACAGCAGGATGAACCCGTCGCCTCACACACGCCTCTAGGCTGGGTTCTGCACGGAGCGCACACGAGGATGGTGGACAAGAAACACCATAGAGTCAACTGCCAGACTACGCGTGAAGATGACCTGCGTGAGCCACTCATCGTGCCCACACGCCCCCACAGCAACTTGGAAGGACGCGCCACCAGTACTCTCGCCAAGTGTACAAAACAGACAGAAGCCGTACGTTCATGTCGCCGTTACGCCGCCCGTCGCGACGCCTCAATCGAAGATCATAGTACAGTCCACGACAGGCGATGGGCATCGAAGATGAACGTGAGCAGCACAGCTACGCGAGATGTACACAGACTCATAGGGCGCCCCCACAGTGTGGTCCAGACAACAGCCACAGATCAATGCCACAGACGAAGTGAACCGCCGCGCCACCGCAGCCGCCGCCGCCGTCGCCGAGAACAACTAATGATAGAGCCTACAGGGAGCGACGAGCGAGCTGGCCATCCTGCCCTCCGAGCCTGCGGAGCCAGACGTCCCTCACCGAGATCTGCAATGACGACCACGGCGTCAATGCACGGCGGGAGTAATGTTCGGGACAAGAATAGATAGGAAATAGTTATGTCTGTCTGTCACTTAATAGTAAATAAAACATTCTCGGGAAGTGAGGAAACTAGCGCCATCTAGTAGAAAGTAGCCTAACTATATAGTTCATCTATTCAACAACAGATGGCAGCACGGAACTAGAAGTTTCTACTAAGAAGTAGAACATTAAGTCTTTTCTAGAGCTTTCTGGAATACTCCATCTTCCGTAGAGAATGGTATAAAAGGCGACGCTTGCGCCTCACAGGCAATTCAGTTAAAAAGCAAACAGCGAAGAAAGAACAAGAAGAAGAACAAGCAAGCAACAGCTCTAGCTCTCTCACTTCCTGACTGGTGAACAGAATAGAAGTCTTTCATTTCTGATCCCTGCCCGCCGTACTTCCCTCAACCAGAATAGGTGCACCCCGCACACACAAAGCCTAGCTACCTACAATAAAACCACGGATGAATGGGTCAGCCTAGCCCCACATAGAGACATCTTCAAGGCTGCAGCATACGAGGCCTTGAATGAAAGCGAAACTGACAGTAACGACGAAACATCGGACTATGAAAGTCACCACACAGCAGGATCAGAAACATAAAACACAATAACCAAGCCCGAACTATTGTGAAGCTGCTACGGACCAAATCACCGTTACATCAAGAAAAAGACAATAGGACGCGAACTCCAAATGAAGAAAGTGCCGAGAAGGCTACCAACTTACGCTCTCCACAAAACCCAACTCCTTCCTCTACCTAACATCCTATATTGGCTAATTAGGGTGCATACTCGGTCGATTATACTCCATTCCTACCCTTTCCTCGAGCGTGTGTTCCCCCCCCCTTAAAAACTGAGCGCCCCCCAGTAGGCGCGGCTTTTTCCGTGATACAGGGTGACTCCTGGCTGGGTGGGTGCATTCATTCATTCATTCATTCATTCATTCAATAATATACAGAGTGCAAGTTACATGATCCACTGATCAAACTGAACACCTTTCATCAAAACCTCTCTCCAAACTCTATCCTTGACCTTTACCTATGAAAAATTGTTTATTTAGCCCTAATTCCATGTGTAGACCTTTTCTTAATCCGACAACGAACAGTAATCCAATATCCTTAGTTTATAACTACGGATATTGGTGTTGGTATGTATGTTTGTATAAAGGGAAACTTTCCCCCGCACCCCCTGTGCTAACATTTCCTCAAACACGTGGAGGTACAAAGACCCGGATACACAAACAAACTTGACCATCAATAGGTATACATAAAGATAGGCACATCGGTCTCCGAGTATACTACAGTGGTGTGGAATTTTATCAGTAAGCTTCCTGTTGCCGGGTCATTGTACCCGACATACTGAGCAACAATTTGGATAAGTAATTTTGCAACAAAAAATTAAAGTTAGCATGTACAGCATGTTATATCTAAGCCCGAAACTGAAATCAGAATTTCAAAATTCGTGAAAAAAAAACATAAAAACTTAGTTGGTCACGTCACTTTCTACTATGGAGAATGGTTTTTTTTCCGCGAATTCTGATATTTTGATTTCAGAGTCGGGCTTAGATATAACATGCTGCACATGTTGGTTTCGGCTTAGTATACCCTTTTTACAACAAGCTATATTTCTGTATTTAGATAAGTAGGTATATTTATTATAAATTTTCGTATTCTCCAATGCGATAATAAAGATTTCGATAATATTAAATTAAACGATTGCCTCCAAGTAAGCCCAGATATTCAATTAAAACATTTGATATACCTCTAATTATTGTAATGTGTTTATGACCTAACAAATGTTGAAATCTAGGCGGGAAACACATTTAATCATCAAATAACAACCGGCACCGGTACAATATTGTATAAGTACCTAATAATTTAATTATGTTCTCACCGAATGTTCAAGTGGGTTCTAAATTAATTTTCATGCATAAATACATTCGTTAGCATAATTTGAAATATAGTAATCAAGTAGTTTATTCATAACTACCTACCGATCGATGATAGGAAATTGAGAGTTCATGATTTACTGTAATTATTAACTTCCGATTGAAAGAGCAGGTGTTATAAATACACCTATCACTTTCTCCACAACGCCCAAGGTTAACTGGAAGAGAATGCTTTTAGCATTAAGTTCGCCAATAATAATAATAATAAACGTCACCCTCGAGCAATGAAAAAGTTCCACTTACAAAATGTCGACACCAAAATTTATGAATTAATAATGTCAAATACACAAAAAAAAAAACACGCACTCACGCCTTGTACTAATGTACTCCCTTGCGGGGTAGGCAGAGGTACATTGCTGCACCCACTTTTCGCCAGAGTGTTATGTTAGTCCCAATGTAAATGCCTCTGTGGTCTAGTGGTAGAAGCTTTGCTTCATGGCCCAGAGGTCCCGGGTTCGATTCCCGGGTGGGACCATCAATTTGTGTTTCTAAATTGTGGTTCTAAGTTTGGTTAGGACATAGAAGGCTGATCACCTGATGTCCGAAACAGTGAAACGATCCATGCTGTCGGATGGGCATGTAAAGCAGTCGGTCCTGCGCCTAGCTCTCTCCAGTCGTGTCGGTCAATCCGTCCCATTGGGTTATGAGAGTGATGGAACAGAGAGTGCTCCTGTGTACTGCGCACACACTTGGGCACTATAATCTACTCCTGCGTAGATGGCTGATCTCAAATGAGATTGGCCGCCGTAGTCGAAATTCGGCTAGGAGGACATTATTATAGTCCCAATGTAATAGGGGGCGGGCCTATTGCCATTTAACGGGCACATCCAAGACCCGAGAACAAATATCTGTGTTTAAACAAATATCTGCCCCAGCCGGGAATCGAACCCGGGACCATCGGCTCAGTAGTCAGGGTCACTAACCACTACGCCATTCGGTCGTCTAATAATGTCAAATGTTTATGAAAATTCAGGCCATTTGGTGGGTGGGACCTTTTCACTGCTCGTGAGTTTACTTTCAATACACTGATTACGAAAGCAATTACGTAGGTCGTAGGTATCATCAGTCAGGCTGAAAACCGAATCTTGCTCTAATTGCCAAATGTTCTGAAAGGAGTAGAAAGGTCGTGATTAATGTTGCGTAAATTTTCCACGCAGCTGAAGAAAAGCAGTTTGATAATAATCTGTATCGGAGTTGGAGATAACGACTGCCTAACGTGGAGATTAAAGCGATTCTCTCAACTTTTTCTAACTCTGTCAAAGTTAATGTTTTACGGAAAGTAATCAAATTATTGGAGAGGAAATTTTTAATATTTTTTTTTGCTGTTTGTTGAACAGCTAGGTACCTAGTTAACGCTCCGAAAGGACCCAACCGATTAAAAAAACATTAGAAAGCTCATTCTGAGGCTATATCATACTGTTTATCCTGGAGTTCCCACGGGAAACCCTTTGCAGAAGTCAGTTATATATGTTTCTTTTTTGCAATAGTTAGCCACAGAGCCTTAAAGCTAGCGTATTATATTTAAGGCTGCCTACCTATACATTTAAAATTTTACACCGGCAAAAAGAAGAAATATACAGAAGAGTAGTTACGCCGTCTATTACCCCCAAGGGCTTTTATTCAGCGTAATTTAATTTAAGAAATACTGAACTGTTAGGAAAAGGATCAAAGTTTACGGGATCTTTAATAGGGGAGGAATATATTTACTGCGATCCCGATGTTTTATTACTTACGATAACAGGATTTCCTTATTATAAGAGATGCAGAAGAATCATCATATTCAGCCTATAGAAGTCGAGTGCTAGATATAGGCCTCTCCCAAAGCGCGCCACAGGATGCGATCTATAGCTTTCCGCATCCAATCATTACCACAGCGACTGAGGCTAATCTGACTGGCCGCAGCCTTCTTCTGGAGGTAGAATGAAAGCACTTTTTATGGGATTTATTTTGACCAGTAAAACGACCATTTCCTTTATTTTGACAAATTTCTACCAAGGAAAGAAGTAGGACAGATTCATTTTAACCTAGAAGTGATTTAGCGGGGACTTCATAAAACATTCACGCCCCAACCGTAATATTTCTTGTTTAAATATTCAACGGCTATATTTCCGTATTAATTGCCAGGGGACATCGGATAACTTTGGACTTAATTAAAGTTTCTGAGAAAACCTAATTTATGAAAGTCGAGTTACGTTTTTACTTTTTTAATGTTGTTTTCGTGCGCAAAGGCGCTCGCATATTTGAATAATAAAATATATACTTAGGTACACGTTCACTTCAGAGGTAAAGGTAAGTAAGTAATGCGAAAAGTTTTTGTTTATTATCCTATATAGCTGTTTCCGCGCTCTTCGCTTCGCCTTAAAAAGTTTTCCCGTGGGAGTTCCGGGATAAAAAGTAGCCTATGTTCTTTCCCAGGGTCTAGACCGTATGTATACTAAATTTCATTCAAATCCGTTCAGTAGTTTTGGCGTGAAAGAGTAACAGACAGACAGACAGACACAGTTACTTTCGCATTTATAATATTAGTTAGGATAAGTATCGTTTCAGCTAAGATGATTCGTGTGACGTTATGGAGTCGTTTTGAGTTTGTGGTTTTAGAGATATCCCATAATGCAATTCTATTGATTTTGACTATTGACTTAATTTGTATCAGTCATATCCAATGTTATTAATTAACACAGATATGCAATAGTCTTAAATTAATCAGTTCTGCACAGTATGTAGTCTAGAAATCGCAATTTTTGCTCTTGGATATCTGTGTTTAAAGATTTTCATTCATTAGGTTCAATTTCAAATATTTTTCTTTTGTTACTTTTTCTAATAAAATAATTACAACACATCTTATCACATACTTAATTTTAGAAAGAGCCCCTCCTTATCCGTACAGAGAGTAGTTTGTAAAAATTGACGTTCATCAGAAAATTTTATATTTATACGATGAATATAAATATTTGACTTTGACTTTAATTTAGCAGACTGACTACCCGGGTAAGTATATCACCACATAATAATAATAATATTCATAGCGCACGGTCGTTAGCTCGTAATATCTCCATAAAACGTATTGCTCGGCGTCCCCCGGGGGATCATATAGCCAGGAATGGCTACACTTTATATCCCAATTTCATACAGGTAGGGCGTTAAATAAAGCACTCTAAAGTATATTGTACTTGTGTGTAAAGTGGGTGACCCTGAAAATGTTGCCTAGTGAAAGTTATTCAGGATAAAGGTTCGTCCACCTATCTATTCTATTCTATTCTTTGTGGGGAGTAAGTACCTGCACTTGGCTCTCTCGAGTGGAACCGTTGTGCATATCCCTATGGCATGGTCTAAACTGCCTTCCTAAGCTTGGACCATTTCCCAACACGCTGGTCCAACGTGGTGGGTTCACATATCTAGATTGATGTTCTAAATCTAGATATGCAGGTTTCCTCACGATGTTTTCCTTCACTGTAAGAGCGATGGTATAAAATTTATACCATCGCTAAATTTATACTATAAATTGTACTTAAATTCAAAGAACTCTTGGGACATGTCAGCGCCGGGATTCGAACCTGCATCTCTGGCGTGAGAAGCGGGCGCTTACCCGACTGAGCTACCACCGCTCCACCTATCGGTATCACACCAAACGGAAAGTCATAAATGTTTGGCGTCGGCAATGCTGATGAAGTGGACCCACTTGTGTGAATTTCTGTACCAAGAATACTGAATGAGATGCGTCCGTTCCATACGATGCCGAAAGGTGAACGATTAACTTAAACCTGTAGTTTCCCATATAAACGAAATACAAAAATAATTATTAAATGAGAGTGTTCCTGCTACAATTGTGATTTTATTGTTCTTTTAGTAGGCCCATGATAGTCATGACTCACTCACACATACTCATCACTCTTTTGATGTGCTGTCCCGAGTTTTGACTCAATATATTATTATATATTGACTCCCATGTTTTGATTTTGAATGAATCAACATACTTATAGTATACAAAAAATAATATATTATTATGAAAACGTTAAATTTACCTACCTTGATAATATTATTAACAAATACATTGATAATGCTACGTCGTACAAATTGTGGCCCGAACCTTATTAATTTAATTTGCTTCCACCTTACGACAAGGGTCTATTCTATTCTATTCTATTCTCATAGGGGGTGAAGTTCCTGTACGTGGCTCTCTCGAGTGGAACCTTTGTACATATCCCCTTGATTTCAGCTCAGCCAGCCTAGCTCCCGAGTAAACTGGAGTAGCAGGCCTGGGTGTTGTAATAGCTGAGGTAGGCGCTCTGTTGGTCCAAGAATAGATAATCTTGTTTCTGTAGTAGGTGGACAAGCTAACAGAATATGTTCAACCGTCTCATCTACTTCCTTACATGTCCTACATAAGGGACTAGTTGAGTTACCTATGGTATATAAGTGTTTATTCACGCAACAATGTCCTGTTATTAATCCTACCATTAATGATATATTACTACGGGACAGGTTGAGTAAGTAGCGTGTAAGTTTATGGTTGTGTGATACAATAAACGCTTTAGTTTGTCTGCAATCTACACGATTTTTCCACTCCTGATTGTGTTCAGATAGTGTTTTATCGGTGAGAACTTGCCTTATTGCCTTTGATGACAAACTAATAAATGGTTCTGGCCCTATTGGTAGGGTATTTGATCCCATTCTTGCTAGTCGGTCAGCCTCGCAATTTCCTATGTTGTCGTTATGACTTTTAATCCACTGTACTGTTACATTATTTGAAATGCTTAGGTTTTCCAGTGTTCTGTGACATTCTAAAATTAATTTAGATTTTGTTACAGTTCTGCCTAAGGCACCTAAAATAGCCATACTGTCTGTGTAGAAGCAGATATTGCTATTTTTTGTGTCTTTTATTTGTGTAGCTCCGTCAAGTAGGCTGGCAGCTTCTGCCTGAAAAACAGTAGCTTTGTTCCAGGGTACGACAAGGGTCTTATTGAAAGGGTAAATGTTTACATAAATAACGCTAACTGGCTTACCAGGAACATGGAGTAATGGAAGGGTTTATAAACTTAAGTAAATAATACAATAGCGGTATAACTAAAATGCAAGATAGAGGTTAAATTCATATAAGTACAGAATGTTCCATTGAAATAGAGGTATGTAGAGGTTATTTATTTGAGTGTATTAAGTTAATCTATCCAGTAATGTACAGTCATCATAGGTCACTTTGGCATCATGTCGAAGTAACTAACCGTCTTCATTTGTTTTTTCTTCTGTACATTTGAACGTTGTACCTAATTAGAAAGAATTATAAGCACAAAGTTTTAATTAAAAACTAGCAACCTCTGAGTAATTAAATCTACTAAAGTAAAGCATTCTCTACGTACCCAGTTCTAAGAGTAGAAAAGTCTTTAAAGTGCTGCATGAATTCATAAATCACTTCAATAGTGAATCTATTGGAGTTCGGATGAGGAGGCGGAAATGACTCGGAGCGGAATAGTTCACTTCCGGTCCCGTGCCTCACCAGTTCTAGCTCTTAGCAAAGTCTCCCGGATCCTCCTTACGAGGTAAAAAAAAAAACGCTTGTTTGGATGAAAAAAAAAGACTAGGAATTAGGTTTTGATTTTTTAAGCTGTGGCCACAGACACACACACACAGGCTACATAAAATTCTACAGCACATGCTGAGCTGATGCCTTTTTGACGCTCACAACAAGAACCCTTTGTTATTCTTTGTTCTGTATTTATATCTCGTGATCTTTGTTGTTGTCAGTGTGACAAATAAAATGTTAATTATCTGAATGGAAAGTAAGCAATCAGTCTTACCACTAAACTAGTAATAGTAAGATCTTGCACCGGACGATAAAACATCCGCAAAATCCAATATTGCCTAACGAAGATACTCCGCCAACCCTACTTTCATTAGTAGTAAAGGCTGGTACAAAACCCTGACTCAGTGGATGCTATCACGGGCAGGGTTGACACCTCTGAAAAAGCTGGACAAGTTTTGACTATTATTTTGAAAATATCAAATATTGATTTCCGCAAAAGTTCACAAAAACTGATTTTTTACGATTAATTAATACACCTATTTTACATAATTATACCTAAATACAAAGCTTTGGCTCTGACATTCAACACGTATAGGTAAAATCAAATACATAAACTACGGGTGTTAACTTATAACCCAGGGTTGCCACTTCGCCCAATGTAGCCGCTAGTGTAAACACAGCCTTGTGGAGTAATGTCGACTTGGCCTTACTCAGCAATTAGACAAAGGGACGTCCATTTATCTTGTTAATAGTAGTTTTTGCGTTGTAGTACATTTTCGTAGAGAGAAGAAAAACTGCCCACCGTAATTTCAGTAATCTCATTTAGCCAATTTCTCTTCATGTATACAGTGCTTTATCGCGGTTTTAGAGCGGTGGTAGCTCAGTCGGGTAAGCGCCCGCTTCTCACTTAAGAGATGCAGGTTCGAATCCCGGCGCTGACATGTACCAATGAGTTCTTTGAATTTAAGTACAATGTATACCATCGCTCTTACGGTGAAGGAAAACATCGTGAGGAAACCTGCATATCTAGATTTAGCACATCTAGATATGTGAACCCACCAATCCGCAGTGGACCAGCGTGGTGGGAAATGGTCCAAGCTTAGGAAGGCAGTTTAGACCTTGGGGATATGCACAAAGGTTCCATTCGAGAGAGCCAGGTGCAGGTACTGTCACCCCCAACAGAGAATAGAATAGAATAGAACAGTGCTTTATCACAATTTCGTTAGTGAGAATTGGGATAATTTTCTGGTAACGTCTAATTAGGTATTACTAAGGACTTAAGTAAAAACTTCGGGCATTCATCCAGGGGTAAATTATGTGTAAATGAAAAAGTTAATTTCCATCACGTATTCATCACCTTCTTCAAGCGAGAGAGATATGGCATAATCTCCAAACTAGAGTTGTAGCATGCGGGCAACGAGACCAAATATTAATTTTTCAATAATATTGCCGTGGAGAAGATGAACAGCCATCGCCTTTCTTGGTTTGGACATGTCATGAGAAGAGAAGATCATTATGTAACAAAGAAAGTGTTGGAAATGAGACCCGAAGGAAGGCGTAAGAGAGGAAGACTAAGAAAGACGTGGCTTGATTGCATGAAAGAAAATATGAGAGAGTGTGGAGTGAATGAGGATATGACAGAGGATAGGGTAAAATGGCGTGACATGACGAGCAAAGCCGACCCTAAATAAGGATAAGGCAAGGAAGAAGAAGAAGATTGCCACGGCCGGAATCCGAATGCAACACAAAAGTCAATGTAACCGCTGAACTATCCGGTGGTTGCTGAAATGCTGACTCATCTATAGAACACTGACTGTTGATGGGTGACATGAAAATTTGTTAATCAATAGAGCTTCGGCCGCGGCACGGGTCTGTTATCGACGTCGATAAACTCGATAAATGAGCGTTCCTCCACAGCGCCTTATTAGCGAATCGCGATAGTGACGTTTATCTACGTCGATAACAAACCCGTGAATAGGAAACTTACGTTTTTATCAAAAAATATATTTTATTATATGTATCATTATTTTATCCTCTGCTTATTTTGCACTTGGGTGTGGGTTTAAATCTTTATTGTTTACAGTGAAATATTTTCCGGGTTACTATGGCCATAGTATGTAGAAGAGAATAGAATACTATGGCCATTTAAATATGAACTGCGCGTTAATGTCTGGTTGAACACCAGCCTAAGTCCAACTTCAAACGGCTTTTCTCTAAGTCCCGGCTTGTTTCCAGTTGAAGTATTCAACTCTCAACTCAACACAATGGGCTATTGTGAAGTACCTCGTCACTACCCCATAACTACTGCTGTGATAAAATCCACGGAAAACTGTATAAAATGACTAGATTTTTATGACTGACACTGGCTAGTTAAAAAAAAAACAGTTATCGCAAGACAATATTTTTTCACATTATTTCTTTGATAACCGATATTGACAACCGAATGTTGTAGTGATAAGTGACCCTGACTACTATGCCGAAGGCCCAGGTACGATGCCCGAATGGGGCAGTATTTTTTTTAAAACATATATAATTTGTTCTCAGCGCTCGGGTGATAAATTTTATGTTTGCGTTGTTGTGTGTATATGTATATATAACATTATAATAATATGTAGCTATCTATATTATCTGTGTAAATATATCAGCTGTCCGATACCCATAACAGGCTCAGCCTAATGGGAGGGTGAGACGTCCCCACATATTATTATTAATACCTACATATAAATGTTGTTTGTTAACTTATTGATATTCGGATAATATTTACAGAGTCTAGCCAACGTCTGCGACGCATACATCGTCGTCGTCGCTGTGACTAGAGTCAATGTTTGTGTTATTGAAACGAATAAAAATATCCAACAGCCTTACATGTTTATTTTCCGAAAATTCTAAACGGGTAAACACTGTATACAGGGTGTTGCAAAAAGGGTATACTAAATATTTCATTTTGTATAGAAACTTTATTGGTCACGTGATTTTACTATGGAAAAAAATTTTTTTTTTCGCGAATTTCCGAATTCTGATTTCAGTTTCGGGCTTAGATATAACATGCTGCACATGTAGGTTTCGGCTTAGTATACCAATTTTGCAACACCCTGTAGAAGGTAGAATAATCTGCATGGCAGACAGTACAAACGATATCATTAACACAAAAGTATATTTGAATACAAATTAGATGGAGTGTCGTCTTAAAACGGTTTGACAGTAAACAAAATGCGGACAGTTTTTTGTTTTTTTTGTATGTGACACACCATCTCGTTCGTATATTGTTAATCTAAGTTAACTCATAATGAACCCACAAGGGGAATCAGAGTGTGAACTACGCAGCGACATCGCTTTACGTCGAGTTCAGCCCGAGGCGAGCTCGACTTGGCAGTGTTTGGACTCGGGACGACTCAACTGGGCACCTACCATAAGGGCTTCTACAGGGTGAGTCTTTCATAGGTGCATATCAGTACCTACCCACAATTACACAGTGTCACGTATCTAAGCATGAGCATCTTTTTTTTTTCGTTATATCTCAAGGTCATTATAACAAAAGTTGTTCAGAATGAAAAGCTCTGTGACATACTTCCGGATGTGCACCTGTGAAAGACTCACCCTGTATATATTCTCTAGTTCATTTCAAGTAAAAAGAAACGGTCTATGATATTATGTTACATACCTAAATATAAAGTAGGTATACATGACTGTTCATGATCCTTTCACAAAGTATGCCTGAAATGGATCCTCAGGGACTAAACCAGACCTTTAGAAATGGGGTCGTGGCTTTAGGTAAAGTTATAAACTCTTCTATTTATCGTTTTATAGTGAAGAATTTCCAGGGATAAGCTAGTATAATAATCTAACCAACTTTTAAAACCTTCAAATTTCAACACTAAAATCCGCATTACTTTTAGACTGCTGAACCAATTTTCATAAAATATGGCTAAAAACACTCTTGCGGTAACATTTCCTACGACCTTAAAAATACAAAATGAAAATCAATTCAGCCGTTTGGGTGCTACTGCTACGCTACCACAGACAGATATCACATACCTCTATTCTATTCTATTCTCTTTGTGTAGGTATCTGAACTTGGCTCTCTCGAATGGAACCTTTGTGCATATCCCCAAGGTCTAAACTGCCTTCCTAAGCTTGGACCATTTCCCACCACGGTGGTCCACTGCGGGTTGGTGGGTTCACATATCTAGATGTGCTAAATCTAGATATGCAGGTTTCCTCACGATGTTTTCCTTCACCGTTAGAGCGATGGTATACAATGTACTTAAGTTAAAAGAACTCATTCGTACATGTCAGCGCCGGGATTCGAACCCGCATCTCTGGCTTGAGATACGGGTGCTTACCCGACTGAGCTATATACCACTGCGGGATCACATAGGTACCTATTTTTCATCGGGTGTTAAAAATGCACAATATTCATTTCACACACTTCTGTAAGTAGGTAGTTATTAGTTATTGTTTTTTTTAAATAATTTGTATATCAGTATTCAGGCTTCGCGATGGCGCCTGAGAGTAAGTAACAATAACTTCGCAGTATCAGAGTTGCAAACAATCTATAGGCTGTTTTAGCTATAGAATGAGTTGTTTATGTAAATTTACAGTCACCACAGTTCGTTACCGACACCTGGGGCAAGGGGGTTACTTTAGCTAGACAAAAACACAGGAGTAGTGCCAGTCGGAATCGCGCACGAAAGTCTCCGTCCAGGGTTCCGCTCATCTGGCATAATCTTTATTGACCAAAACTCATTTCGCATAACTCGTATGGTCTAAACTTTTTTGGCCGAACCATCACTTTGCCAAGACTTATGTGGCATAAGGCTCGTTTCGTCTAAAACTCTTTAGGCACAATCTTTAAACACCTAAGTTTCGTTTGCTCAAATTTATGTTCGTCTATACCTATGTATAATCTTGTTTCTCCTAATGTTATCTTAATAAATAATATATTAAGTATGTAGTAAATGTACAAATTGTGGTATTTTTCTCCTACATCCCGAAAATCACGATATTGTATGATCAAAAAATCGAAAGTTAACGACCAATATAATTATTACAAACCCCATGAGATCGAAACCTAAAAATAGGTGCGACGACGAGCAAAGCGAGGAGGAGCGTGTTAGGTGCACATGTTCATCAAAACCAAAGCGGAGCGCAGCGAAGCGGAGCGGAGCGTTTTCCAAACAGCGGAAATAATACAAGGCACCAGTTTGCGCTATGTAGGGAGACGCTCCGTCAAAGTTAAAGCCAAACGAATATTATTACTTTGTGTAAACCTATGCCATAGCATTATTAGGCTATTCAAGATTTGGCCATACCATTATTAGGCTAAACAATGTTATGCGAAATAACTTTTTACTAAACGAGATTTATGCCATACGATTTTCGGCGTAACGAGACTTTGACCAAACGTTACTATGCAATACGAGATTAGGCAAAAAAATCTTATGCCAAAAAAGGTAGAACCCTCCGTCCAATTATCATCCTAACTTCCTAACTAATATTATAAATGCGAAAGTAACTGTGTCTGTCTGTCTGTCTGTCTGTCTGTCTGTCTGTCTGTCTGTTACTCTTTCACGCCAAAACTACTGAACGGATTTGAATGAAATTTGGTATACATACGGTCTAGACCCTGGGAAAGAACATAGGCTACTTTTAATCCCGGAATTCCCACGGGAAAAGTTTTTAAGGCGAAGCGAAGCGCGCGGGAACAGCTAGTGTTTAATAAATGCTACTCAATGATTTCAAAAGAAGAACCTTCAGAACGTTTTGTCAAAAGAAAATGGCACCCAGGCGCGCTGGCCCTAATTCATACAAATTATGACAGATATATGAGATTTTAAGGCCAACGCGAGGGTGCCATTTTCTTTTGACAAAACGTTCTGAAGGTTCCTTACGCTAGTAAATAAAGTCAATGATGCTACATAATTTATTTGCAACATAAGTAACATAACTTGGATAACAAAAAAAATAGGTTTGATTTTTATGTGTGATGAAGGTGTGGAGTACGGATAATAATACGATACTATCGTCGTGCCACACATTTCTATATTATACTCTCATAGAAGGCATCTCCACACGGTGATATTATCGCTGCGATGCGATGTATTGTGGTAACGGTTACTTAGTAACTTACCCCCTTATTCATAAAAAAAGTTACTGGATGCTTTAGCTATTGAACTGTTTTGTCCCTCTCTGTCAATAAACAAATCGTTATCTGTCAGAGAGTGACAGAACAGTTCAATAGTTAAAGCGTCCAGTAACTTTTTTATGAATAAGGGGGTTACTTTTTCGTAAGTTAGAACAACCCCTTGGGTCGCAGGGCCAGCACCGAATATTAAGTGGTCGCAAATATTTCAGGAGATTTCCGTTACCTCAAAACTTATGCCAACACCCGGAAATAGAAATAATACCTATTCAAATTACGCCAGTTCTCGGAAAAAAATATTTCGTGGTAAGTAGAAACACGTGTTTCGACAACGAAACAGAATTTTTGAATAAAATAGAAGGTAGGCGCTTTTTTAAATACTTAGCTAATAGAATAAGAATTCATTATTAACTGTGAATAATTATCCTTATGATTTATTATACCTATAGAGCTAGTAGGTATACCTACAAGCTATTTAATTTGGCTATAGTAGGTAGGTAGGTGCTATAATACATAAAATTACTTAGGTATGTACTACATAGTTTTTTATGTTTCTTCGATCAGTATTATGCAATAAATTTTATATTTCAGTAACCATTTTTGTCAACTTTTGCCTTCAATGTCTCAGAAATAATGAATTTTACAGGATATTTTTCCTGGTGAAAGTTAGGTAGTTAGATTGACCAGCAGGGCGATCACGAACAATATAGAATCGAATGCGAGTGCGACTAGTGGCAACTTAACAGCACTTTCGAACACTTTTTACCTATAAAATTGACAGTTGTCGCACTCGCATTCGATTCTATACGTTAGCTCGAATTTTCATGATACGGGTAGCAGTAGATCGTGTGTCAAAAACGAATCGGGAGCACTACACTTACAACGGCTGTTGCAAAAAGCGTATACCTACTAAGCCGAAACCTACATGTGCCGCATGTTATATCTAAGCCCAAAATGAAATCAGAATTTTAAAATTAGCGAAAAAAAGCTTCTTGTCCATAGTAAAAATTCACGTGACCAACAAACTTTCTATAAAAAATAATTTATTTTTTCCCGAATTTAGAAATTCTGATTTTATATTCGGGCTTACATAGATATAACATGCTACACATGTAGGTTTCAGCTTAGCTTAGCTTGTAAATAGGTATCTCAGTAATAACTCCATTTTTGGGAGTTTCTATTTTATCTTAGGGCCTGTTTCAGATGTCAGGGTAATGTGAGATAAAAAATGCTATCACTGTGTAAAACATAGAGACACACACGAAACAGAGATTCGAGTGACAGCAATATCTTTAATAGGTATCCAGAAATTGTGAAACAGGCCCTGATACTAATTCTCGCGATATCATTAAAGTAAATAAAAGGTTTTCTTATAAATGGCACTTATTATTGTCTACCTCTTTAGCTAAAGCTAAACTATACCTGATTTATTACTCGTGCGATTTAACTGTGAGCCTGACTGACAAAAACCAAAGGTCATATTAACTAGCTTTGGTGTACCCGGCGTGATCCATGGTTCTTGTTGGCCAGGTGCACAGTTAATTCGCACGAATAGTAAGCATAGACTAGCGAGAACTGTAACTAGAAATGTACTCGTTATTCTATGGTAGTAGGTACACAAACACAACCCCCACCTGTATAATACTAGTCTTGCCGACAGCCGGCGCGCCCAGCAACACCACCTTGACCAGGTCGAGGCTGTCGGGGCTGGGCTCCAGGCTGGGGGCTCCGCTGGCGGCCAGCGCGCCGCCCCCGCGCTCCAAATAGTCCAGGTCCAGCTCTGCGGACAATGAAGGTGTTTTTTTTAAATATTTATTATAAATATTTTATTTTCTGATGAAAGTCAATTTTTACAAACTACTCTCATTTCATTCCATCAAACTCCTCAAACCACCGTGAAAGATTGCCATGTGCCATAATTGACAACATTTCAAATAAAATGCTCACCGATTTTATTTTATTTTCGACGAGATATCACAAATTTAGATGACCCGTATTTTTTTATTTCTTAATATTTCTATGTTTTAATATATTTTTTAATTTTAAAGTTCAAAATATTTATAATACGAGTGACGTCACGTCGAGGCTTGGGATAAAAATATTTTCGTTGCCTGCCTAAACAAAAAAAAAAAGTTGGATGACATTAACTTGACATGAACAAGGACCAATCAACTTCAACTTCAACTTTATTTTGTGGCAAGAACCAATCACGAACTTTCGTCATTGACAAGGACACATAAAAGTGACAGACATTTGAGTGATGTTTGTCATTGTCATTGTCAAAGTGACATGACATGTTTTTTTCTTGTTCATGTTTTAGAAGTAAAAGCGCGTTTAATTATTATGCCACATCGTGATGTCACGAATGATAATTTAGATTTTTATGTTTTTCTCTGAAATAAATCAATAGAAAAATCGGAAACATTTTTTTTTGTGAATATTAGAGCCATATCTCTAAATGGTTTTCGAATTTCAACTGTATAAAATTTTGAAATGTTGTCAATTGGTATGATCTCGAGACCTTTCGAGAGGCCGTGGGTTGAATCCTGTTATTTATTTATGTAGCGTGGAAGACCAACAGCATGGAATTATAAACCTAGACATGAGTTCTAATGTAATTAGTTCTTTAGAAATAATCCATTTAAGTACAATAATTTATACCACTTGCTCGTTCGGTGAAGGAAAACATCGTGAGGAAACCTGCACATCTAGATTCTGCGTGTTGTACTCATTAAAAACGGCGACACGGCTCGTGTGTTATTTCGTGATTACAAAATATAAGTACAGAGAAAATCGGTTCTTTCACTAGCGATTCGTCACTAACTACCCCCCTAGGAGATTACAGGCGTACTTTACGTACCTATTATGGTAAGTACCTACTACTAAATTAATCCAATATTGTAGAAACCACCTAAGTATCTACCAATATGTCTGCAAAACTCATCCATCAATGAGCCCAAACTTATTTACTGCGTAAATTGCTTTTATCCAGCAAATAAATAAAACAGCCAAGTTTAGTCTAGATCAGGGATTCTCAAACAGTGATAGTACCTAATGGAAATAAGATGACTCTAAAAGTGAATAGTGGCAGTAATAATATAGTAGGTAAATAAGAAACCACCTAAGTATAAACCAATATGTCTGCAAAACTCATCCATCAATGAGCCCAAACTTATTTACTGCGTAAATAACTTTTATCCAGCAAATAAATAAAACAGCCAAGTTTAGTCTAGATCAGGGATTCTCAAACAGTGACAGTACCTAGTGGAAAAAAGATGACTCTAAAAGTGAATAGTGGCAGTAATAATATAGTAGGTAATTATAAATGAAAATATATAATTGTAGCAAAAATTACCGAGAAATATTGAAGGTTCCTATATTTTTTTAATTGCTTTTTAAACTTATATTTACTGACTGGACTTAGGTGGACTTGCCCTAAGTCCACCCCAGAGGATATCAAATCCAAGGGTTCCTAAGATTACGAACATTTTGGGAATCTTTGGTCTAGGTCAAGAGTCTAGACAATGGAATAAATTTAATTTAGGTTTACATAAAAGTGTGTCACCGTCTTTCAGTAAATTGAATTTGGTTCGGAAATTTTATCGTAATGTTTTTCAATCCAATTTACAATTACAATCCTCTGTATTTGCACCAAAACAGAAAAAATCAAAAATAAAAACAGTACTAACAAAAATACGGCCTTATTTTTTCTTCTGGAAACTCTACCAGACAATCATTGGATGGAAGAGAAAGATAAAAAATATATATATATTATTAGCTGTGGTTCAAGAGTATAATACACTACCTCAACTTAAACACTATACCTAATCTAAGTTAACATTGTATTCACAGATACACAGACACGTTAAACTTAAAAGATTCTGTTAATTTTTTTCATTGCTCACTAGCATAAATTTTTTTATGTTGAGAACGCATTTAGCTTGCCGCTAAATAAACATTGCGTTTCAAGAGTAGGGGGGGCGTAGGGGGGCAGGCACTTACACTGCTAACTCAATAAACGCATTTCTGTGTAGAAATAAAATCACTTAGCTAACATCGGAATCGAATTAGCGTCCGCCTTATTGCTTCCTGTGTGAATAAAGTGGCGCGACTGCGGAGTTTCTCTACAATACAGAAAATAAAACGGTCTGTCTAAGTACATTAGCACACTAGCCTGCAAAAATAGATAGGTAGGTGCTTACTAGATTTTTTAATTCTAAAAATGAAGTTAATGGTTTTTACCACCGAACACTAGCAAAGGACACATCGCTCGCCTGTCAAATCTGACGTAACTTGTATGGATCTGACAGATGTTTGGCTGGCGGGCGACGCTGCTTATCATAGACCTAATACACACTGCTTATAGATTTTTTTATTATTAATGTGTCTTTGTTGGTTCATCAACAGTCGATTATCCCGCGATTAAGTGACGTATCGTTCTATTGGTAGGACAATCGACTGTGGATGAACCGTTCAGAATCTATCAATTGAGTACCTGAGATTAAAAAACAGACTTTACATACTCATTAAGTACTCTACACCGCAAGAATGAACCTCCAATGGATCATTCATTTATTCCATATTTAAAAACCTTTTAAACGTGGCTCTCAAACGGCCAGTCTTTTCATTGCATTCCCATTTTGAAGATGGAAAAAACGCGCTCTGCATGTTTAATCGGAGCATCATAGAGTCGTTCAGTATTGAAAAGATATGACACTTTAAATACTTGGAATTCCGCTAGTATTGAAACATTCATTTAAACTGATATGTAAAAACAGAGTATCGAATAAATTAGGTAGGTAAATGGAAAAAAAATTACATGTAGCGCTGCTATGATAGAGCTGAATAGAGCAGGACTTAGATTATGGCGTACATTGATTTAAAAACGGTATCAAATATTATTTAAATAGCCACCATTCAGATAATGGTCAGGCAAGAGAGATATAATATGTATCATTTTTTTTACTGTATACAGATTGATTTACATCTTTAAATTTTTTCTTGCTTTGATATTTCACGTCCCTCGAGCTATAATCCTCCAAAATTTAAACTCAATAGAAACTATTTCTGATGATGCCAAAAATTAGTCGTGAAATAGTCATAAATAGTCGTGTTTTCCAAAAAAATAGTCGTATCATACTTTCGGAGTTAGAGCTATACTTTATGGAGGATTATAGCTGGAGGTCTCCAGCTATAATCCTCCAGCCTCTGCAGAACAAACGGTAAGGCCTATCGACTTGGTTAAGGTCTCAAAAAATAGTCGTGAAATAGTCGTAATGACATGCCAAATTTCAGAAATAGTCGTCCAAAGATAGCAGAGATATAAAGGTACTTTGCTGCAGCCCTGGTGGAGGATTATAGCTGGAGGTTTTGAAAATATCGAATATCTTTGGAACTACTATGACTATCGGTTTGAATTATGTCTCAAAAAATAGTCGTGAAATAGTCGCTTCTATTTATTATAATTTTAAGCTTGATACAAGCTGTTAAATAATGATATCAAATTCTTCATACAAATCAAAGTGGACGAGAATGCCAAAGCGAGCCAGTACACAAAAATAATAGCACCGTAGCATTGAAGTACTCATGTCGAATTTATCTATAAATCATTTATTTCGTCATACTTTGCATCAATAGTATCTAAACGAATCTTGGTATCACATTTTATTGCTTTTGCTCTTGGCATTTACCTTACTGTGTACAGAGAAAACGTATGCCTATACACGCACACATTTATCTCCGTTATCTTGACAAACGATAGCGATGACGACTACGGCGATGTAGTACCTAGGTCAGTTATTGTCATCCCTTACTATCCCGTAATCAGACAAATATTACTATCCTTGTCTCCTTTCTAAACGGCATGCATCGCACGCATAGAACGCGTGAGCGAACGTGTCACCGGTTGCATCTTGACAAGCAATAGCAAAGCGGTATTTATTACGTCCCTTACTATCCCGGGATCACACAAATAGTGCTGTTCTTGTTTTTTTATTAGCGTTGATGTGGCCGCCACCTCCGCCGGTGAAATTGGGATAGTTTTATTGAAGACGCAGTACAGGGTAGCACTCAAGCGATAAGAATAAAATACGGTGTTTGAAATATAACTCATTTAATTACAATCACAGGCCTAAAGTACTTTTATTTATACTTAAGTTATTCATTAAACAATCTTTAGGTAGATTAGGTTTCATACAATTATCTCAGTATTATTTGACTATTACCTATAAACATATTTAGTTTAATTTAAAATAATCACAGTTGGTTTATTGCTAAGTAATAATATAATATTGACGTAGTTCAATAAAAAAAACATGGTATGAACTTAAATATGTAGTTATTTCACTATTTAAAAATAATTATTTTCTAACCCTATATCATAATAAGCTTAAGTTAAAGTAATCAAAGATTGTTCATTATTAGGTTTAGGTAAGTATAATCACGGTTATTGTCATAATGAAATATAACTCATTTAATTACAATCACAGGCCGAAAGTACTTTTATTTATACTTAAGTTATTCATTCCTTCATTCATCTTTAGGTAGATTAGGATTTATTTATTTTTATTCTCCATAGTAAAAAGTCACGTGACCAACTAAGTTTCTATGAAAAATTATAATATTTTTTTTTTCGCGAATATTTAAATTCTGATTTCAGTTTCAGGCTTAGATATACCATGCTGCACATGTAGCATTCGGCTTAGTATACCCTTTTTGCAACACCTTGGGTGTAGAACTTGCAAAAATTATGAACAGCCACTGTAGCTTGCGACGTTATTGAAGAACACATGTAAGCTGAGCTGAAAAAAAATAAGGCAAATTAACGTCTTATTAATAAAAGTATTTGTTTTTTTTAAATATTATATACATATATATATGATATACGAGTAGGTAGATACGAGTGGTAATAACGTTATTTCACCTAGACTATTTGTTTGGTAATTTATTGTCATTTGGAGACCACAGCAAACAGTGGAGTAAAATTTCTTATCAGTAACTTATTGCAACAATAACTTGAAACTGTGAACGTTTGTGCGAAAAGGTTGTTTTTGAGCGAAAGAGATAGCTGAGTAAACAATTTGGCTTTTGTCCAAAACCGGTTTGGTCGGACGGTGCGTTTGAAACTTGTATGAAATTTCACAGGGTGTGAATTACTTACATAGGTATTTAGTTCAGAAACACGTTTTTGTCGCTTGTAACTGATAGGTACAAATGAGTTTTGACAAGTAAATTGGCTGTTATAACTTTATCAACTTCAGCACCACAACACTGTATCCTAGCATAAGCACAATACCATATGAAAATAGTGATAAATTTTTACCTAGGATTTGTTATCTGGTAATCATGTATTCGGAGCCATTGCAGTTTTTTAGCGCATTACATCAATGCGGTCATGATAGTTTATCGGCGCATTACATCGATAGGCTGTGTTTTCACCTGAAATAATAATGGGTAGGCTTATAGGTAGGTTACACATAATTTATTTTTATACATATATTTATTTGCCTAGTTTCATTCAGAAATACAAACAATAACGCCTTTTTTTGCTATTGAGGGGTAAATATCCACATTTAACCAGGACTACCATATCGATGATACCCGCATATTTTCGTATCTACTAAGATATGTACATACAGCCTTGATTGCATGTATGCACAATTTACTAGCTCATAGTGTAAAATTGCTAATTGAATAACAATCCCCATACATATTAAGCATAGATATTAAAAAATAATTTGGCTACGATACTTCAATACAAAAATCATGTTAATAAATAAGCTGATCATAACAAAATGGGATGGCTTGCTTTGATATTGAGTATTGAAAAGGATACTTACTTGCAAATATTCAAACACTCACTAAACACTCTTATCTGCATCCACTAATATCTTTTAGAATATAACATCTTGAATATTCATTTGCATATAGAGCACTCACAATATTTTAACAACCTTCAATAACACCGATCGTGACCATAGTTTGCACTAAACTGTAAACAAATTATCAAACAAAACATGCAAAATACTAACCCCAACTTCACTGGTGGCGGCGCGCGGCGGCGGTCACATAAGGGACGTAATAAATACCGGTTTGCTATACCTAGCTTGTCAAGATGTTACCGGTGACGCAGTCGCTCACGCGTTCTATGCGTGCGATGCATGCCGGTTAGAAAGGAGACAAGGATAGCAATATTTGTCTGATCACGGGATAGTAAGGGATGACAATAACTGACCTAGGTACTACATCGCCGTAGTCGTCATCGTCGCTATCGTTTGTCAAGATAACAGAGATAAATGTGTGCGTGTATTGACATACGTTTTCTCTGTACACAGTAAGGTAAATGCTAAGAGCAAAAGCAATAAAATGTGATACCAAAGATTCGTTTAGATACTATTGATGCAAAGTATGACGAAATAAATGATTTATAGATAAATTCGACATGAGTAATTCAATGCTATTGCTTTTATTTTTGTATTCAGTGCTATTATTTTTGTGTACTGGCTCGCTTTGGCATTCTTGTCCACTTTGATTTGTATGAAGAATTTGATATCATTATTTAACAGCTTGTATCAAGCTTAAAATTATAATAAATAGAAGCGACTATTTCACGACTATTTTTTGAGACATAATTCAAACCGATAGTCATAGTAGTTCCAAAGATATTCGATATTTTCAAAACCTCCAGCTATAATCCTCCACCAGGGCTGCAGCAAAGTACCTTTATATCTCTGCTATCTTTGGACGACTATTTCTGAAATTTGGCATGTCATTACGACTATTTCACGACTATTTTTTGAGACCTTAACCAAGTCGATAGGCCTTACCGTTTGTTCTGCAGAGGCTGGAGGATTATAGCTGGAGACCTCCAGCTATAATCCTCCATAAAGTATAGCTCTAACTCCGAAAGTATGATACGACTATTTTTTTGGAAAACACGACTATTTATGACTATTTCACGACTAATTTTTGGCATCATCAGAAATAGTTTCTATTGAGTTTAAATTTTGGAGGATTATAGCTCGAGGCACGTGATATTTCTTTTACACTCACTGAACTTACATGTATAGATATAGATATATTTTTATAGTACGTAGGTAGGTACCTACAAAGTACATTGTGATACGAGTGCGGAAAGTACGCTATTTTTGTACGATAAGTACCTAGTGAGTGAAAAGATGAAGGAATAATTGAGGCATTCGAGCAGACGCTAAACGGGTTGAAAAATTATAAACCTTCAAACTGTCTTGTCTGGAACCTTAAACAAGGAAGTATTTAATCTATGTATCACTGGGTTAAATGGAGGTAGACTGGAAACGTCTTTTGAATGGGGATTGTAGTTTTTTATTGTTGAGGTACCTACATAGTAATTGTTTAGTCCGTTCATCCTTTGAAACAGGTCGCTGTTAATGATGTTTTCAGCTAATTGTTAGTACATTTTCCAAGAACTTGTACATTTTCTATTATCTTGTGTTTTCTTTCGGCTGCTCTGTAGCAGTTTTTAAAATCACATTTGTAATTATTATTTTATAAGAATTTGTTAAGTAAGTACTTCTTTTGATACTGGGGCAGATTTTACGAAACAGTTTTATTTTTATTTTTTGTCAGATTTTATAATGTATTATCATCTCTACCTCTAATCCTTTTTTTATTTTATTTTAAACTCTCTTCCATCCAAAGGTTGTCTGGTAGAGATTGCTATAAGCAATAAGGCCGCCTTTTTGTACTGTTTTTATTTTTAAGCATTTTTGTATATGTTCTGTTGGTGCAAATAAAGAGGATTGTATTGTATTGTATCATTTTTTTTGTGTTTTTTTTTCGGATCGAGAATCGTGCACCGTGGAAACTTAGCTTTAAGACCGATTCACACACTGTTTAGTGCAAGTGTTTAGTTTAGTTGATGGTCGAATGGCGTAGTGGTTAGTGGCCCTGACTGCTATGCCGAGGTCTGAGGTCCCGGGTTCGATTCCCGGCTGGGCAGATATTTGTTTAAAGATTTGTACTCGGGTCTTGGGTGTTGATATTTAAGTATATTTAATATGTATCTATCTATGTATTTGTGTAGATATATCAGCTGTCCGATACCCATAACACAGGCTCTGCCTAGCTTGGGGTCGGATGGCCGTATGTGAGATGTCCCCACATATTATTATATTATTATTAGTAGTTTGTTGGGCTTGTTGTATAGTAAATGTAAAACTTTTGAATCTGCCATAAATACTTAGCTTAAATAAACAGTTTGTGAATCAACATTTAGGCTGCAACAACACTTACCCAAAATCTTGTTGGGCTTAGTGCAGTTCCCTCGAACGTCATCGTCGTCATGATCTTGTTTCGACGAGTTATCAAATCTGTTCATCTCTGTGTCAGTACCAATACCGAATGCAACACTTCACTGTTATTCTTGAACATTATAGTTACGAACTTCACTTTTTTGCACACTACAATATGTTTTCTTACTATAAGATCACTTTGATTGTAACATTCCCTTATTTACACTACACACAAAGTTACAAATCAATCACCATAAAGTATATACTTAAATTTCCACTAAACGTAACGTGGCACTATAATCCCTTAATCAGGAATATTTTCACAAGTTTTTTTTTTACACAACTCGCGTAATTTTCCCCGAAGTTTTCCCGTAGGACGATATCCTCTCGCCACAGAGTCCCGATATCAACTGACGGGAAGAGACTTCGGGAGGAACGCAGCACAGAGGACAGATTCCCGCGCACAGGTGACAAGCGCAAACAATTTTTGAAATCCGAATAGCATTTTCACCGTCAATTGTTTTTTGTTTTTTTACCGTTTGTTTGCGGCCAGCCTTTCTGTTATTCAATTTGAATTTTATGAAAGGTTGGTTCGTTTAATTTAATTTTTAATCAAGCAAGTCAGACTTTTGTAATTTTACGTGAGTACTTAGGTACGTCACTTGATCCTTTTTTGTTAATTACTAGACTTTCAGTGTGTAATTAACTCGAGCGTTTTGTGAAAATAAATCCAACATTAATGGAGTACAAGAAGAACATTTTGATAAAATACTAAGGTAACGGGTCCATATTCCGAGGTAAATAACAACATTTGAAAGTAAGTAAGAAAAATAAGCATTTGTAACCATCAATATTGATGTGAAATATTGTCTTCTGTAAGAATATACGTTAAATTTTATATTTCTTAACACAGATTCATTGATAACACATTAATTATACTTAAAAAAATATAATTTATTACACATGTCGATTTGCCCTTATACCGAGGTAGGATTATGGTTTCTTCCATATACCGAGGTAGCCTGTTCCATATTCCGAGTTAGTCCTGTCAGTGGCTCCATGAGTGTGGCCATGAACATAAGGAAATTACAATCTAAAATATCGATATACTTTTTTAACCCTAAAGTACTCCAAATAAATTTAATTATTCTAAATAGTAGTTGAAAATAATGAAAAGAATTAAATACTCTCCATTTATATTGGTTTTCGTGATAATTTCTATTATTTATGTAACATTTTCATAATTCATTATTGCAACTGGTAACATTGGCTAGAAAAAATATTCATAATGCTTCTATGATGTTCTATGGACTTTTCCAAGCGATTAAAAAAAAAATAGAGTAGAGATGGGGTAAATTGATGAAATAGTGACAGTAATCGAATATAATCGATTATTGAACTCGAATGATTTAAACATTTTTTACTATAGTTTTTATCTAAGTAAGGTCTAAAATTTTTCCACGATATTTTATGTTCTTACTTAAATGTTTAAAAGTTGATGATACGTAATAAAAGTAGATGTGTAAGGGATGAGGAAAAGTATCGAATACTTACAAAAGCCAAATACCTTATCAGTACTAATTTCCGATGAGTACCTAATGTATTTACCATAAACGAATATGATTATAATAAAAGTATCTACCCAGGAATCGATCCAGCATCGATTATTTTTTCATTCAAGCATAGGTCGGAAGCAAGGAACATTGCACTAGGTACATCTCTATGGCGCATGCGCGCTGGACTGGAGGCGCGCCGGCGCCATGTTCAATTTTCCGCCGAAAAGTTTGCCGCTATTCTTTGAAAGTATTTTTGTTAAGTCTTTACATTAGAAAACAAACATCTTTTATTAAATTATTATGTTTGTATTTGCAATATGCAATTGGAAAATCGATAAGGTAAGCTTGTGTGCGAATTATTTTAGGAAATTACGTAAAATGGAAATATTTTTATGTTTTTATCAGTAATTTGGCATCAGTTTAGTTACTAACCTAGGTTTTTGTTCTAGCGTTTTCGTTTCTAAACTCACTAAGTTTTGTGAAAATGGGTACCAACTTATAAGGATAAGCTTAATTCTGTCAACTATCCATACAATTTACCTACTTACTTTAATTTTCAGTGACAACAACAAGAAAATGAAAAAATCAACCAGACCCCTAAACCAAACATGAAATGCAGTATACAGGACATTCATTTATCTGGGAATTCTGGGATAACAATATTACAACGGCCATCAGACCTCGAAGTAGAAGGATAATGGAAATAAAATACAGAAATGAAATTAGGCAATTGTGTATATAAGTGTTATAAAAACTCCACGGTCGTGTGTGTTATTTTATTCACCCAAATAAAGTTTTACGTCTACAAATTTCTTTCTTTCTTCTTTTATAAAGAGTAATAAGTAGGTAGTATCTAGTAGTAGTTTCGTAAAGTCAGGCATATCTATCCACACCCCTTTTATATTTAGGAAGAATGTCGCTAATTCATCTTGATTTTATGGTTTGATGACGGCATCGGATGACACTGCGAAGGTGTGATGTAGTCATATTCCGATTTCCGAGGTACCTACCTATGTAAAATGTCATACTCCATATTAGGGGTTCAGCAAGTATTTTAATAATCCATATTCCGAGTTATCAAATTATCGATTTAGAAACAACATAGATTTGTTACTCAAATCATACATAAAATATTGGTAAAATTATGTATCACTTACGTTAATAGCGATGAAATAACACTGTTTTTTATCATTTCAAATATACATACTAAGTTAAGGTTTTCTATGTAACCATGATTTTTGGGTCAACAATTATCGTGTCATATTAAGATTCCTAGAGGATATTTTGTACCGCCGAATTAGGTTATAAGCTTGTCACGTTCATCATTATTATTATGTAATCAAGCATATACTTCAAATGTTATTATTTGTAAAGTTATAAGCTAAAAATCATGACATAGTATTTTTCCTTATACCGAGGGTAACTCGGAGTTAGGAACAACGTATAAAAATCAGGCCCTTATACCGAGGTATTTTGTTTTTGAGTTTAAAGGGGTTAAATTAGTTTAAAAAGAGTTAAAATTTAAATTTAATGTAAGTATAAGAATATAATAAACTAAATATAAACTATTTGCAAAGTTGAACGTCGTATAAATATTAAAAAACACAATTATTAAATATGGCTGGCCTTACGTAAGCCGGGTCGCGTTTGTATGAAAAACATGGCGGCGTCGCCCTCACGGCACATTACATGAGTTTTTAGTAATTTTAGGCAATTTTAAACATATTTACTACATCAAGTAGTTTCAGTTAAAGATAATGAACAATTAAATGTAATTTTAGAGTATCCAAACCTATTAAAATGAGTAATAATCATGAAAATAAATATAACTCGAAATAAGGACGCCATTTTGAATACCGCGATATATGGACCCGTTACCTTATTTAAAAATAAAAAAATATAAATTACCTACCTAAATTACCTACCTATTTACGGTTTAAGTACCCTGTAGGTACTATTAATTATTATAACATGATCATTTTATATTCAAATAAAAAAAAACTTTTTTAAGAAACGTACCTACTTACAAATCTTAATAATAAAATAATCTTTGTTGGTGTATTGTTTATCTGTGCGGCTGCCTCGGTGAATCCTAGATTATGAAATTTAGCATGTTAGGAAGTCCGTCTACCTGGATTGGATTTACGTAAATAGGGAACTTTTATTCCAGAATTCCTAGAATAAAAAAAGTCTAAGCTGGGCTTACGTGTTACAGCTAGTAAATAAGTAAATAATAAACAGCTATATGATCCATTGATGTAATGTGCACTTTTATGTCATCACGGTAGGGCTATACTCGTATACCTTTACCCTTCCTGGAAATTACATAGTGTGCTATTTCGGATTTATATAAGCAATTCATTTTATAAGAGAGCAGACAAAACGAATAATAAGCGAAGAAACTTCCTTTCATACAGAAGACATCGTGAGATGGAGCTCCTTTGTTAAGAGAAAATTCTTTGGAAACCAGGTATTGTCAAAAATATCGCCCACTGAGCTAGAAGGAATAAAATATATAAAAGAAATTTATTATCCTGGCCTGACCGCTTTTTCATCCGATGTTATACATATTATGTACAAGTTTTACAAATTTATATGTATAGAGTTAGCTTAATAGTTTATTTTTCCTTTCATTTATAACGACATTCAAGTCACGAAAACCTCTTTCGAAGCCTCTTTTTTATAATAAGTATAGTATAATCCCATATAACATTGTGAAACTTAAAGCCCGTCACAGACTTAGCTATAATATACAGGGTGTCCCAAAAGTCAACGTCATCCCTTAAAAGGCTGATAGTTCAGCTCATGAGAGGCCAGAATATCACAATATGACCTTAGTAAAAACTCGATAATTTTCGAGATATTGACACTTTTATAAATTTGCTGAAAATTGACACCTTGGATCAGTTTTTTGCGTGCCGCCGGTACAAAAATCCATATTGTTAGAATTTTTTTGGTGTTGCATCATCCTGTATAGCCCTGCTATTGATCGCAGTCAAACAAAATATCGAGTAATGCTGTATGTTTAAAAAAAACACGGTTTTCAAAGTCATAAAAGGTAATCGTATTTTTTTATAAACAACTTTGACTCTACATACTGTAAAAAAATATACGACGCAAACCTGGCACCTTATTTGAAAAGATTGCTCATTTAATGCAGTTTCCAAAATGGTATGAAACGTTGCTATTGTTTCAATTAACAAAAAAGTTATTGCTATTTTAGTACAAAACGACCTCGATGTAAAATTGTTTGAAGGAAATTTATCTGACTGAATTTATTAAGGGAAAGTCATGTTGGAATGAGTTAAAGTAAAACCACACACTCAGCTATAATATAGGTATATTTCTGTGACGTCACGAAGCGATACCGTAATATACATGCGAACACTAATTAATGAAGGCAAAATAATTATTTCTCAGTGTGAGGTAGCTTGCTATAATATATATTATAGTACGGTATATTAATATATGTTATAGCTATGTCTGAGTTACTCTAGAGAGGCATGATTCAAGGGCTCATCGCCCTGTATTATATATTGTACCTATACCTAATTAATAATGAAATTTTTGGTAAGTGGGTAGCTAAATACATTTTTTTTAATACAAATATAATAAAACACGCGGATGATTAATAAAGGCGTCGGGAAATGAAAAAACGCGGCACAACAATAAATTATATCTCGAAATTATTCATTTTTGTGGAGAAAGATGAGGAAATTTGGCAAACAAATTTAAAGCTTTTAATAAATTATAATTTCATTTTTATGCAACAGAGATTTTATAAATGGACGCCTAAGAGTTGTGCCAAAAACATAATCAGGTCAGAATAAATGGTTTTTGCATTGTTTGAGAGGAGATTAATTAATTCATGGAAAGATGTGCTTATTTGTCATAGTCATAATATTATCAGATGATTAAACCACGGTGAGGTTGTAATAGTATAGTTTTATAGTTTATATTGGGCTACTCCACCACGGTGACCTCCTTAGTTTAGCTACAGTGTTTTTCACCTAGCTATATGCTAAGAAGACCCAGAAGAATTGTGCTACATTCAAAATCATGAAAATGTCCTCCTCTCTCTAAGTAATAATAGACGCATTTTTCCTGAAATAAAAATGACATATTATGTATCTAGCCTATCTGAAACCTAGTTAAACATTGTGAGATATGGCGTTTTGACTTTCTCCGTGTTCGGCATCATAAGGGTCACAGTGACAGTTAAATAAAGTCCATTTTTTTCTCCACCTTTAATTTGCAAGGTGCGGGTGCCTATATAAATAGAGTGAGCCGCCCGCGCGCCTCAGTTGTAATATCACCATGCAGAAATGACTAGGTTTCAGATAGGCTAGATACATAATATGTCATTTTTATTTCAGGAAAAATGCGTCTATTATGTAGTCTGAGCCTATCTGAAACCTAGTTAAACATTGTGAGATGTGTTTATTATCGCATGGTGGAGAGAAACCCAACTGTGACCCATAAGCTACTGATGAATATATCAGTAGATAAATATTTGAATCTATAAATTTATAATGCATAGATTTCTAGGTAATAGATATACTAAAAAGAAAGGTATAAGTATACATAAGACTTAAGTACTTCCTTATTATTCCTGACTTGTCAGAAAGTTATGGAAGGTATGTACCTATACATATAGGTAGGTATTTATACATATGGATACACACAGTGCCTCTTCGAAAGCAATACTTATAAGTAATTATTGATCAAAATCTTGTTATTGTCAAGGCAATATTTTTAACATACACTAGCCGAATGGATGGAACCAGTGAAATACTTTGCAACAATATTTAAAAGCTGTAAAATGTAGAATATCGATCCAGGCCGCTGGGGCTCAGGTCAGCACATGCTGACTAGGGTATGTAATTCTGGACTGACCTCAGAAATGCAGCAGCCGACCCTGGAGCCTCGAGGACCTGCTCAGTCAGTCCTGTACGACGACACGGCCTGCAACACCTGGCGCGGCATCTAGTCCTTGGAACGAGGAGTGGTGCTTGAAGGGAAGATAATTTTACTAAATATCTCAGCCTCATCAGCTACTGGAAAAGATTAGATGAAGGCTGTGACACTGGCGGATAACTAAGTATTCAGTTTTTCAAAACATGATGCAGGTCACTATATTCATATTCTAGATTGACAAGTAACACACAGTCTAATTTTGTATTCTAACTAACTCGGCGGTTAACGAGTTCCTGTGCAGTCCTACTAGGAAGGAAAGTTATTTTATAAGCCTTTGCACCGATTTTGTGGGCTACTATCATTCTGTATCATCATGTGTGAATATTATGAGCTCTGGCAGCATTCCTTGGTAGATGACATCAATTAATAAAGATTGATTAACACAACAATAACAATTGTAATAGTTGATAAATGAAACCCGGCTAACATGTCTTAGCTGGGTAAGTAAATGATCAGTCATGCCACCAGGATAAGTAAAATGTTCAGTACTCCATATGAAAAACATTAACAAGGTCACCTTTAGGTATGTTCGTCAACACTAAGGGCAGGTCTTGGCCAAAACCTTAAGGCTTCGCCTTGTTGCAACTTCAAAGGTACGTAGGTAGGTACCTACTTACATTGTTGTAGGTTCGATTTTGAAACCATTAAGTCAACCTAGATAAAACAAAATAAAATAGCTCGATTAAATAAAGATGGTACGTAAAGATGTTAGTTGTACCTGATCAGACCTGATGCAACGACAGCCAACATAGACTCTCTAATCTGTGGAAGCAACAATCATGGTGGCGGGAACATGGACAGTTGGACGAGCCACCTCGAGCCTGACTTATCAATCAGAACTGACAGTTCGCCAACAGCAGATAGCTTGCGGCTATCTATAGGTAAACTTAGGTAGTTAGCTATACCCAAGAAAAAGTTCTTGGACATCGATATGACAGTGGAACGGCGAATAACTGTGACACTCTTTAAAACAAAAAGGCTTGTTGTTGTCCAGCTAAGGAAGGTTACCTACTTCAGCGACCTGGTATTGCATTCTGAAAGAACTGCGAAGAGTTAATATTATGACTAATAATTATTACTTATTTAGAAAGTTTTCAGCAAACTCTAATAAATCAAGCAGCTACCATGTCACCGCTGCCCGGTTATAACTCTGTACTAGCTTAGTAGATATATATACCTTCGATGTTTTAGCCTTCAGCTAGAGGCCAGAGAGCTCCTAAATGAGATGCGAGTACGAGCATGACACAAGTAATTTTTTACTTGGTAACTAGTTACGTAACTAACTGAAAGATCCATAAAACAGTTGAGGATTACTCAAAATGGAATTGTGAAAACGGCACGTCTGCATCTTAACCAGTCAGTCTAAGTAGTTTCAGCAGATACAGTGTTGAAAAATAGTTATGAAACGTTTGCGCCAGAATCGAATTAAAAATACATTTTCATTAGAGAAGCCGTTTAGGCATGAATAGGTACTTTCACCCTTTGGATTGTGCTCCAAATGATGACCTTCGAAATTCATAGAAATTTAATGACGACTGCCATTGTTTATTATCTAGCCCCGTACATTGAGTTGGGCTGCGGCTACACGTGATGTGATACACAGTACACAGTAGGTATATGCATGTTCCCAGAATAGTGGAAGTTATAATTTTACCAAAAGGTAGTCGTCTCGTGCAAGAGCACCGTTACTCGATTTATTCGATACACAACTAGTAGACAGCTGCTGCGTAGGAGGTTCACGCATTTTTCAACAAAGAGCTCGGATACACACTCACAATCCACTGGGACATAAGGAATACAGTTAATATGGTGCCACTCAGAAACCGCGATGACACTCCGATCATGATCACCCGACAGTAGGATCATAATAAATTCGGTAACTTGTGAAGCGGTATGGTATAGCAACAGCGACTTTCACGAAATCAGGAATTAGCTCAGTGCTTTTAGGTTGAACACTCGCCGGTGGGATTCACTTTGCTCACAGCCGAGAAAAGAAAAGACTCAAAGCTGGAATCTGCCGATGTGTCATGACACTTAAGATAGTGTCTGGGGAGTCACTTTATATGACGAAAAACGAACTTTCAGTGCACTGCGGCGCGAGCCGCTCTATCTGTTTGTATGTATTAAACGTGCCGATTGCTCGACAACTCTCGTTCGTTCGTTTCTCATCAGTATAGAGTAACGCTCCTGTACTTACCGTGCGTCACCATTCCCATGAGCAGTCCAATGATCTTAAGGCAGTTTAGAACAAAAGCTGCATTAGACAGTTTCTTCAGCAGAGACATCGAAATAAAAAATTGATTGCACAACTATCCCCAGGAGCAGTCTACAGGTCACTTTGGGCAGTTCAGAAGAAAGCTGCTTTAATAGAATACCCTACCTCAGCGGAGGCATCAAATTGAAGTGCTATAACACTTTTAGAAGCGGTGCACGTTACCCGACTTGTCGTCATCCATGCCGATGCGGCTACGGCGACTGCAGGTGGTTACTCAGGCTTCCTTGGTGTGCCCTTGTATGGCTAACATGACCAACCTTGGCAGTACGAGTAAACGTTCGTCTGCATATGCCAAAATCACTGATGAATAGCGCACGTTACTCGATACCTTCTAAATAAGTCACTCATAATGATGGCTGATGATGATGATGACCGTGCTAGCAATAGTGCAGGCGGTTCCGCTGAGCATAAAATCTCTTCCCAGACAGGGGGCGTTTGGATCTGGCAACCAGAACAGGAGTGCCAGGTGTACGCTGCGATGCAGGTGGCACAAAACGGTGGCCAGGGCCAGGACCGGGTGTACAGCCGCCAGGGCAGGAGTGCATGGCTGGGTCTATGCAGCGATGCAGGTACCACATACCGGTGGCCAGGGCCAGGACCGGGTGTACGCTGCGATGCAGGTGGCACGAGACGGCGGCCAGCGCAGGAGCACAGGGCCGGGTGTATGCTGCGATGCAGGTGGCACGAACCGGTGGCCAGGGCAGGAGCGCAGGGCCGGGTGTACACTGCGATGCAGGTGCCACAAGACGGCGGCCAGCGCAGGAGCACAGGGCCGGGTGCAGGTTACACGAAACTTCAATTTCACCGAATCGGCCTGCCTACCCTCAGCGGGTAGGTACCGGCGGATCACATTACTCGCCGCACATGCCACAATGTCCCAACATACTGAAAATCGGAGCCACGTGCTTCCTGTAAAAAATCCTACGACGGTCCTGGAAAGCTCCTGTTTGTAAAGCCTTACATAAGCTATAATCAAGTGCATTATTGTAATAGCAAAGTTTTTATCAACTGTTTTCTAAAAATATTAGAAATTGAGGGTAGAAAAATATATTTTTATTATTTTTTTCCTGTATAAAATTAACATATGCTTTACTTAAAGCGGTCATTAATGTAAGTATCTAGCTCAAGCGCCACTAGTAGGACCGGAATATGTGATCAATCATCACCACGACTATTGAATCGGACCCTACTGCGTGGGATAAAAACCCCAAGCGCCGGAGCATTATGACCAGTGGCTGAGCTTTTAAAAGCAGTAAATAATAGCATTTTACTCACGGCTTATCAACTCAAACCTTCGTTGCGAAATCCTCAGCAATGGCTGCGTGCGCAGCAGCCGGCAGGCCCCGCGCCGCCTGGTCCGCATCACGCTACAGCTCCCGGCAGCGAGGACTCCGCAAATTCAATATTATGTAGTCTGAGCCTATCTGAAACCTAGTTAAACATTGTGAGATATGGCGTTTCGACTTTCTCCGTGTTCGGCATCATAAGGGTCACAGTGACAGTTAAATAAAGTCAATTTTTCTCTCCACCTTTAGTTTGCAAGGTGCGGGTGCCTATATAAATAGAGTGAGTCGCCCGCGCGCCTCAGTTGGTTTTTGATTTTTGAAGTGAACACTTCGGCAAAATGGCTCAATGTAGCCACGGTTCTCGTCGGCTTCGCTCCGACGGGGAAAAATATAATATTGAATTTGCGGAGTCCTCGCTGCCGGGAGCTGTAGCGTGATGCGGACCAGGCGGCGTGGGGCCTGCCGGCTGCTGCGCACGCAGCCATTGCTGAGGATTTCGCAACGAAGGTTTGAGTTGATAAGCCGTGAGTAAAATGCTATTATTTACTGCTTTTAAAAGCTCAGCCACTGGTCATAATGCTCCGGCGCTTGGGGTTTTTATCCCACGCAGTAGGGTCCGATTCAATAGTCGTGGTGATGATTGATCACATATTCCGGTCCTACTAGTGGCGCTTGAGCTAGATACTTACATTAATGACCGCTTTTAGTAAAGCATATGTTAATTTTATACAGGAAAAAATTATAAAAATATATTTTTCTACCCTCAATTTCTAATATTTTTAGAAAACAGTTGATAAAAACTTTGCTATTACAATAATGCACTTGATTATAGCTTATGTAAGGCTTTACAAACAGGAGCTTTCCAGGACCATCAAAGGATTTTTTTACAGGAAGCACGTGGCTCCGAGTTTCAGTATGTTGGGACATTGTGGCATGTGCGGCGAGTAATGTGATCCGCCGGTACCTACCCGCTGAGGGTAGGCAGGCCGATTCGGTGAAATTGAAGTTTCGTGTAACCTGCACCCGGCCCTGTGCTCCCGCGCTGGCCGCCGTCTCGTGGCACCTGCATCGCAGCGTACACCCGGCCCTGCGCTCCTGCCCTGGCCACCGCGGTTCGTGCCACCTGCATCGCAGCATACACCCGGCCCTGTGCTCCTGCGCTGGCCGCCGTCTCGTGCCACCTGCATCGCAGCGTACACCCGGTCCTGGCCCTGGCCACCGGTTTGTGGTACCTGCATCGCTGCATAGACCCAGCCATGCACTCCTGCCCTGGCGGCTGTACACCCGGTCCTGGCCCTGGCCACCGTTTTGTGCCACCTGCATCGCAGTTTACACCCGGTCCTGGCCCTGGCCACCGGTTTGTGCTATCTGCATCGCTGCATAGACCCAGCCATGCACTCCTGCCCTGGCGGCTGTGTTGTTCCACCTGCATCGCTGCGCACACCTGGCACTCCTGTTCTGGTTGCCAGATCCAAACGCCCCCTGTCTGGGAAGAGATTTTATGCTCAGCGGAAACGCCTGCACTATTGCTAGCACGGTCATCATCGTCATCAGCCATCATTATGAGTGACTTATCTAGAAGGTATCGAGTAACGTGCGCTATTCATCAGTGATTTTGGCATATGCAGACGAACGTTTACTGCCAAGGTTGGTCATGTTAGCCATACAAGGGCACACCAACGAAGCCTGAGTAACCACCTGCAGTCGCCGTAGCCACATCGGCATGGAGGACGACAAATCGGGTAACGTGCACCGCTTCTAAAAGTGTTATAGCACTTCAATTTGATGCCTCCGCTGAGGTATCCTGTTAAAGCAGCTTTCTTCTGAACTGCCCAAAGTGACCTGTAGACTGCTCCTGGGGATAGTTGTGCAATCAATTTTTTTTTTTTTTTTTTTTTTTTTTTTTTTTTTTCGATGTCTCTTCTGAAGAAACTGTCTAATGCAGCTTTTGTTCTAAACTGCCTAAAGATCATTGGACTGCTCATGGGAATGGTGACGCACGGTAAGTACAGGAGCGTTACTCTATACTGATGAGAAACGAACGAACGAGAGCTGTCGTTCAATCGGCACGTTTAATACATACAAACAGATAGAGCGGCTCGCGCCGCAGTGCACTGAAAGTTCGTTTTTCGTCATATAAAGTGACCCCCCAGACACTATCTTTAAGTGTCATGACACATCGGCAGATTCCAGCTTTGAGTCTTTTCTTTTCTCGGCTGTGAGCAAAGTGAATCCCACCGGCGAGTGTTCAACCTAAAAGCACTGAGCTAATTCCTGATTTCGTGAAAGTTGCTGTTGCTATACCATACCGCTTCTCAAGTTACCGAACTTATTATGATCCTACTGTCGGGTGATCATGATCAGAGTGTCATCGCGGTTTCTGAGTGGCACCACATTAGCTGTCTTCCTTATGTCCCAGTGGATTGTGAGTGTGTATCCGAGCTCTTTGTTGAAAAATGCGTGAACCTCCTACGCAGCAGCTGTCTACTATATAGTTGTGTATCGAATAAATCGAGTAACGGTGCTCTTGCACGAGACGACTACCTTTTGGTAAAATTATAACTTCCACTATTCTGGGAACATGCATATACCTACTGTGTACTGTGTATCACATCACGTGTAGCCGCAGCCTTACTCAAATTACTGGGCTAGATAATAAACAATGGCAGTCGTCATTAAATTTCTATGAATTCATCATTTGGAGCACAATTCAAAGGATGAAAGTACCTATTCATGCCTAAACGGCTTCTCAATGAAAATGTATTTTTAATTCGATTCTGGCGCAAACGTTTCATAACTATTTTTCAACACTGTATCTGCTGAAACTTCTTAGACTGACTGGTGCAGACGTGCCGTTTTCACAATTCCATTTTGAGTAATCCTCAACTTTTTTATGGATCTTTCAGTTAGTTACGTAACTAGTTACCAAGTAAAATGTTTGTACTCGCATCTGATTGGAGCTCTCTGGTATATATATCTACTAAGCTAGTACAGAGTTATAACCGGGCAGTGGTGACGTGGCGTCGTGGTAGCTGCTTGATTTATTAGAGTTTGCTGAAAACTTTCAAAATAAGTAATAATTATTAGTCATAACTCTTCGCAGTTCTTTCAGAATGCAATATCAGGTCGCTGAAGTAGGTAACCTTCCTTAGCTGGGTATCAACAACAAGCCTTTTTGTTTTGAAGAATGTCATAGTTATTCACCGTTCCACTGTCATATCGATGTCCAAGGACTTTTTCTTTGGTATAGCTTACTACCTAAGTTTACCTATAGATAGCCGCAAGCTATCTGCTGTTGGCGAACTGTCAGTTCTGATTGATAAGTCAGGCTCGAGGTGGCTCGTCCAACTGTCCATGTTCCCGCCACCATGATTGTTGCTTCCACAGATTAGAGAGTCTATGTTGGCTGTCGTTGCATCAGGTCTGATCAGGTACAACTAACATCTTTACGTGGGTTCCGCTCATCTCGCATAATCTTTATTGACCAAAACTCATTTCGCATAACTCGTATGGTCTAAACTTTTTTGGCCGAACCATCACTTTGCCAAGACTTATGTGGCATAAGGCTCGTTTCGTCTAAAACTCTTTAGGCACAATCTTTAAACACCTAAGTTTCGTTTGCTCAAATTTATGTTCGTCTATACCTATGTATAATCTTGTTTCTCCTAATGTTATCTTAATAAATAATATATTAAGTGTGTAGTAAATGTACAAAGTGTGGTTTTTTTCTCCTACATCCCGAAAATCACGATATTGTATGATCAAAAAATCGAAAGTTAACGACCAATATAATTATTACAAACCCCATGAGATCGAAACCTAAAAATAGGTGCGACGACGAGCAAAGCGAGGAGGAGCGTGTTAGGTGCACATGTTCATCAAAACCAAAGCGGAGCGGAGCGGAGCATTTTCCAAACAGCGGAAACAATACAAGGCACCAGTTTGCGCTATGTAGGGAGACGCTCCGTCAAAGTTAAAGCCAAACGAATATTATTACTTTGTATAAACCTATGCCATAGCATTATTAGGCTATTCAAGATTTGGCCATACCATTATTAGGCTAAACAATGTTATGCGAAATAACTTTTTACTAAACGAGATTTATGCCATACGATTTTCGGCGTAACGAGACTTTGACCAAACGTTACTATGCAATACGAGATTAGGCAAATAAATCTTATGCCAAAAAAGGTAGAACCTCTTTACGTACCATCTTTATTTAATCGAGCTATTTTATTTTGTGTTGTCTTGGTTGACTTAATGGTTTTAAAATTTAACCTACAACAATGTAAGTAGGTACCTAGTGTACCTACTTACGTACCTTTGAAGTTGCAACAAGGCGAAGCCTAAATTAAGGTTTTGGCCGGGACCTACCCTTAGTTTTGACGAACATACCTAAAGGTGACCTTGTTAATGTTTTTCATATGAAGTACTGAACATTTTACTTATCCTGGTGGCATGACTGATCATTTACTTACCCAGTTAAGACATGTTAGCCGGGTTTCATTTATCAACTATTATTATTGTTATTGTTGTGTTAATCAATCTTTATTAATTGATGTCATCTACCAAGGAATGCTGCCAGAGCTCATAATATTCACACCATGATGATACAGAATGATAGTAGCCCACAAAATCGGTGCAAAGGCTTATAAAATAACTTTCCTTCCTAGTAGGACTGCACAGGAACTCGTTAACCGCCGAGTTAGTTAGAATACAAAATTAGACTGTGTGTTACTTGTCAATCTAGAATATGAATATGGTGAACTGCATCGTGTTTTGAAAAACTGAATACTTAGTTATCCGCCAGTGTCACAGCCTTCATCTAATCTTTTCCAGTAGCTGATGAGGCTGAGATATTTAGTAAAATTATCTTCCCTTCAAGCACCACTCCTCGTTCCAAGGACTAGATGCCGCGCCAGGTGTTGCAGGTCGTGTCGTCGTACGGGGCTGACTGAGCAGGTCCACGAGGCTCCAGGGTCGGCTGCTGCATTTCTGAGGTCAGTCCAGAATTACATACCCTAGTCAGCATGTGCTGGCCTGAGCCCCAGCGGGCTGGATCGATATTCTACATTTTACAGCTTTTAAATATTGTTGCAAAGTATTTCACTGGTTCCATCCATTCGGCTAGTGTATGTTAAAAATATTGCCTTGACAATAACAAGATTTTGATTAATAATTACTTATAAGTATTGCTTTCGAAGAGGCACTGTGTGTATCCATATGTATAATACCTACCTATATGAATAGGTACATACCTTCCATAACTTTCTGACAAGTCAGGAATAATAAGGAAGTACTTAAGTCTTATGTATACTTATACCTTTCTTTTTAGTATATCTACTACCTAGAAATCTATGCATTATAAATTTATAGATTCAAATATTTATCTACTGATATACTCATCAGTAGCTTATGGGTCACAGTTGGTTTTCTCTCCACCATGCGATAATAAACACATCTCACAATGTTTAACTAGGTTTCAGATAGGCTCAGACTACATAATAGACGCATTTTTCCTGAAATAAAAATGACATATTATGTATCTAGCCTATCTGAAACCTAGTCATTTCTGCATGGTGATATTACAACTGAGGCGCGCGGGCGACTCACTCTATTTATATAGGCACCCGCACCTTGCAAACTAAAGGTGGAGAGAAAAATTTACTTTATTTAACTGTCACTGTGACCCTTATGATGCCGAACACGGAGAAAGTCGAAACGCCATATCTCACAATGTTTAACTAGGTTTCAGATAGGCTAGATACATAATATGTCATTTTTATTTCAGGAAAAATGCGTCTATTATATTTTTCCCCGTCGGAGCGAAGCCGACGAGAACCGTGGCTACATTGAGCCATTTTGCCGAAGTGTTCACTTCAAAAATCAAAAACCAACTGAGGCGCGCGGGCGGCTCACTCTATTTATATAGGCACCCGCACCTTGCAAATTAAAGGTGGAGAGAAAAATGGACTTTATTTAACTGTCACTGTGACCCTTATGATGCCGAACACGGAGAAAGTCAAAACGCCATATCTCACAATGTTTAACTAGGTTTCAGATAGGCTCAGACTACATAATAAAACATTTTATGAGAATAGTAGAAAATAATTGGGTTAAATCATATTTCAGTATGAGTAATATGAGTACTCAACCACACATCGATATTTGATACCACTGATAAGTATTAGGTATACTATGCTATGTTGCAACAAAGAATAATTGTAGCACGCGGTAATAAAAAAATGTTGATTCAGTAATAAAAAGTCTTCCATCGGATGCTATCAATTATTGTAGATTTTATTGATACATTAGAATTACAGGCCTTTGATTGAGAGCAGGAAAATATGTTTATTTACTATTAGATATATACATAATATTTAAGGCTTCCTTCACATCATTTATTAACACTTAAAATATTTTGCGTTCCGATGTCGCGATATTGCGCCTGACGACAATAGATTTCCATTGTGTTGTGTTTGTGTCTGATTTCAGGGGATTCAAGCGGTTAATCAAATAAACATGTACCTACTACAGTGAAAACTATATCTATCTGTTCTACCCAGACACTAAGTATTAGGAACATTTTTTTAAAATAAAATTTCCTAAAATGTACTGTATGATTTTGAAGAAATAAACACTAAGTGTATTCTGTTTAGAATTTTTATAAACGATAGTTATGTATGTACCTATATTATAATTTATTGATCACCCTATAATAATATTTATGTCTATAGTTATCTATAACCACGAGTACCGAGGCATGCATCAAATTATACGACAATACTAGAAAAATAATTCATTTAATGAAATAAAATGATTGAAATCCACCGCCGCCGCCTCCACCACCGTATTTCAGCAATTGCTTATGAACCACGGGAAATACAAGTTGGGGAAAATAAGCACTGTACGGAATATCAAAATGATCCCAATATTCATTTTTAACAACAAATAGTTTAGAGTTTTTCAGCTGTCTATGCACAGAAGTGACATCCCTAATGTCGACGATGAAGTCATTCTCTCCGGTAATGAGAAGCGATGGCATGTCCAAATTCTTCAAATTGTAGAAAGGAGCAGTTTCATTGCCATATATAACTAAATTCTTCTCTCTGCCATAATCGAACTTTTGGAAGGTTCCCTTGTTTACCGCTTGCGAATACTTGACGAAGTTTTTGACAGATGTGCCAGCTGGGAAATGCGTGTACAGTCTCCTCAGCGTCTCAGATTGTATCGAGCCGGGGTCGTAGCTGTCCACGAGAGATATCACACCAACGCACAGCTTGTCCCTCAACAACCCTGGTAGGCGGCAGATCATCGCCAGTGCTCTTTGCAACAAAGATCCCCGGTACAATACTTCATAGATTCCCAACAGCTTCGTCTCTTTCCAGAAAATGCTCAACAAATCGCTGTAAACTCTGAAGGGTATTGATCTTGTGAATTTCATTCTAATAGCTGGAGCTAGTCCGATGAATGTGTTAACTTTTAATCTGTATTCTGGTCTTTCCGAGCACATGATGGCGAAGGTGCCTCCACCTTGTGAGTATCCGATGTAGTTCAGTGTCTCTTCCTGCGTCAGTGCCAGGACAGCATCAATGGTGGCCGGGACGTCGTACAGACCCATCTCATCGAAGGAGAAATTCCAAAATTCCGGGTCTTTGTCCGGGTTTAGACGCACGTGTCTTCTTCCCAGATAGTTTCCTCTGAAGTTTCCCACCCAGAGATCGTAGCAGTTGTCGGCTAGGTAGTAAGCTAGGCCTTCTTCTGGTCCGGAGTCCAGCCAGGTGTCTGAGCTCAGCAGGAGTCCATGCATGAGCAGCACCGGTGTGAGGAACACTCGACACGTCGTGTTGCGCATTCGGTACAGTGCCAGCAGATACCCGTCTTCTGTGGTGACCGTATGTTCTTCAGCGTAGTAGCCATATTTGTGAGCTATCTCGATGAAGTCCAGGTACTTTTCTTTTGGATACCCCACAGGTTGGTTCAGTTCGTTTGCAGAATAGCTGTAGACGGCGTGTCCAAAAATCACTGGCACAATCAAGAGGACCACTTTAACTTCGTGCAGAGCCGGTGACCGCATCTCGGCAAATGAATTAAAACAGGTTAATAATTTTATTTTTTTATAAAATATCTTGGTTCAAGGCAAACCCCGTGCAGGTCAAAAAGGTTTATGGCACTATTTTGTAAGAAGGATTTTAAATAAAATACTTTATTACTCAAATGTAGCTCTTGAAATAAGACGAGCATACTAAAACCGTGTATATCTATATAAGATCAACGGAATAATGATAATTACTAGTTACCAATAGCGTGGTCTTGATAATAATTACTTTATGATCAATTAACTAACTACTTAGATATTTTCATAAAAGGAAATCATCATAATTATAAACGTTTTTTAAAGTATTGAGCTACAATACTGAGTACTTACATCGTAATACTTGTAATTAGTAATAAAGTATTGTTTCTCTATTGTAACTGTCTTGTTAATTAACTTATCAAGTCGGTCAGTGGGATTTTATGTGAAAACCAACGCTTTGGTCAGGCGCCATAACATTATGCTGAGCTAAAACGCATTTCTGCATCAAGGTGCTTCTCAACTTTGTTCATCCTCCAATCTTCTGTCATCATCATCATCATCATCAGCCAATAATCATCCACTGCTGGACATAGGCCTCTCCCAAGGAGCGCCACAACACCCGGTCCTCTTCTGTCAGTAGGTATATTTCACAATGTTTTTTTTTGTTAACTTTATTTCCTTAGAAATCAGTTGAGACGTCAAAGTAGGCTAAACAAAACAGAAACCCATTATTTCATTCAGTCACATTCCTGGACACAAACTCACAGCATTCCCTATGTATTATTACATGAAACATTATGTTTTATGAAGGCGTTCCGCGTCACTGGACGGTGGCCAAATGGCCACATGAGAGATGAGAAGGCGCCTGGCGCCTGGCAGACCGAGACTATACGCATAGTAGGGTTATGATCTGAGAGTTTGCTAGATGCATCAGTCCAAAAAAGTTCAGATAAAATGCTGTACAGGGTGATAGGGGTGAACGGGTGCAGGAGGGTAACTTCAACCTAGCAAATTTTATTTTAAGAATAAATATTGTTTTATTTTTTGAAGAAACAAATATAAAACAGGTAGATACCTGATTTACCTACCGAAAAAAAGAGATTTCAGCGTTGAGCCTATCGTGAATATTTTGGTTAGCAGTGGCAATTAAATTTTTATGTTGTAAAAAAAGTGTTGCCTTTTATTTCCTCATTTCAGTCCAATAAGTAGTTTGACAGGGTTGTTAGGCGTCCGGTCCTGTAAGCCGGATTACGGGCGTGCGGGACAAGTGAATAATTGAACAGAGTGGCGCTGAGTGAAACAGCGGCAGAGTGGACTCGCCCAATTGTTGTCTGAGTGGTCCATGTCCAATGTCCATGCAAATGTTTGTGGTATGGTACTTGTTTCGTTGGTTGACTGCCTCTCAGGGAGTCCGAATCAACATCACACTGTACATTATACTTCATTTGCATCCCTAATAGTAAAAAACAAAAAAACAGTCCTACAGGGCATTCCATAGATGAAAAAACAGTACATACTTAAGCACTCAATGAAACAAATTAGGTACTTATTAAATGCTCCATACAGGTAATGTATGACTCACTTCCATCAGGAAGTATTCCACTTTATAATGAATTTCCGATATACTAAACAAGAGCAAACGCAAAATTTAGCGGTCGTTGACCTGATACCTACATTCTCTTTCAGGGGTCCTTTACCCCGCGGCACAGCCATTCACTACGTAGTGAAGAAGCTGTTTAAACTTATACCACAGAATAAACATTAGTTACTAACGTCTGGCAGTAAGTAATACATTTTATTGTTGCGGGTAAATTTAACATACAAACCGTAAATTAAAAACATTGCAAGTGATTCTGAAGGGATTTCTAAAGCGGAAATTTGCATGAAATCAGCTTTAAACATTAGATTATAATGATCGTTCTATCGATTCCAATAAAGATTGTTTTTTTTTTGTGTTTTAATAATTCAAAAACTATATATACGAAAAACACCCGTTTGTATGAAACGGACAGATTTTTCGCAGGTAACCCCCCCCCCAGCTTTATCCAGCTTTCTATCTGTATAGGACCTTACACAGTACTCAGTATCTTTTCTGTCCCTTATTTAACTGTGCCTTGTCAGTGATAAGGTTCAGACCTATACGGTGACCTTGAGACTAACCTCAAAGGACGACCTGCGTAATAGCGATTGTTGAACAATTAATTGAAAGTTCCCAGCGTCATATTTTTTTCTTGTTTACTTCTTGTTTACTTCTTGTCTGGTTAACTGATACAGTTTTGTTTTGACTTTTTGACCGTTTATTTGGATTGGTAAGTTCATTGACGGTATCATCCTTTGTAAATTAAAAATTCTCTTCTTTGCGGATTAAAACTTTACCTGTTTAAAATAACTTACTTAATGTATTTTTTTCAAATACTTAATAGTAGAGTATAGCACTTGCTCGTCCATACAAAAAGAGAAAACGTTTTACTACCCCTAAATATTATCCAATCTCCATGATTTTTTTGTATGTTATTGACACAACGAATAACTAGGTTTATAGCTTTTTCTTTTTTCGAAATTTTTTATAGATTCAAACTTATAGGCACCTCAAATAATTTTGTGTTTTGAATGAAGCCGTTTGTAAAACAATAACAATATTTTTTTTAAAAGAAAGCGAAACCTATAAACCTAGAATATATTATGCTAAAGCGATTGACACCAAAAACTAAGAGATTGGTTAACATTTAGTTAGTGTAAAACGTTTTCTCCCGAAACCAGAATTTTATTTAAAACAGTACCTACTGTCAGTCGCGAGCTGCAGTGCATCTCTATCGCACCCGTGCCAAGGGCATCAGAGCGCAAGTGATAGCAAATATTTTCCTAAGTACCTATTTCGCTAGAATCGCGAAGGTATACTCTCCTCTTAAATGTTTATTTTCCTTGCTTTTAAACGTACGTTCGGCATCCGTAGCTTCCGTCCCATTGGGTTATGAGAGTGATGGAACAGAGACATCACATGGGAATTACATTCTGCGCCGTTTGATGTTGTACATTCATGAGTTATGCCTCCAATGACGTTTACCGGTTGTTGCAAAATAGTATAGATACCTACAGACAAACTATAAAGTCCTGGTATCAAAGAGTGCGATTTTGCTAAGACTTTTTTATGTTCATCAGTTATTTACATAGGTACATTTTAAAAATAAAATTACCTACCTATAATAAGATTATCTATGGATTTTTAACGGATTTGTCCTTTAATAAATATAACAGATCGATTAAATAAATAGGATCTTAAACAATTAGTTAGGATCCACTTCCGTTTTCACGACTTTATAGTGGGAATGCAGATAGATAGACTTATCGCCAATTTCGCCATAGTCGGTTAGAGCATAACCAGGTATTAGTGGTTGACTTTTGACACATCTGTCATGAATTTTATATGGAGATGGCGTTTAATTTATAAATCAATCCCTGTCGGTTAGATAACCGACAAATGGAGAAATTGGCACTTATACTCTTTATTTGTAGTACAGTAGTACACTAAAAACTAACAAGTTGTTACTGAATTCCTACGGTACAAAGGCGGTCTTACTTAAAGCGATCTCTGCCAGACCGCCTTTGGATGGATAGAATAAGAGATTGATACAAGGTGCAGGAATGTGGTTCAATTAATATACTACACACTAACTACAATATAGATAGTTGAAAGGTGATACGTGGCACAGCCCGTCATTCTAAACAATGAATACCAATAACTAATTAAAAATTTGTTTCTCTATTTTTTTCTATATAAAGTTGTATAATGAAAGTTGTTTAGTATACAATTTGCGAGTCCCCTTTCGATTTATTATTTACCTTTTTGGACTCTATGTAGAGTATAATGCATAATAAAATATTCGTAAGGTGAATGGATGAGAAATAGCAACCCCAACATGAACATTGAACTAATATTAACAAGTATGATCATGGATCTACATCACAAACTAAGCGGAACTTGTAATTATTCAACGATTCATTCTCAATAATCGCAATGATAAATAATTTATGATAACTTTCACAAGACCATAATTACTTTATTATTGTTTGTTCAGCCGAAGACTTATCCTTAATCAATTATATTTGTTAAGCACTTAATCGCAGTTATCGGATAAAAGTTATGGTGTATGTAATCTAATATTACAATGGTCACCCTTGCTATCCCTGATCTTCATACTATACATATAACAGAAGAAGATATAGACCGATGTATAAAATTAATCGACTCTAACTTCCCTTTCAGGGATAACACCCTAGCTTCAAACATAAAAAACAATATCTGAAAATAAAATAAATCATTTATTATTATAAAAATCCTATACTTATGTCTCTTTCCTGACTCTGAACGATAAAACTGCCTGACGGATAAAAGGGCGTAATTCCACAATGCCAATAAAACATTTCTTGCGTTCTTCTAACGCTATAAACAAAATTTGTTATTCACCATTGTATCTTGGGATTTAGTGCTCTGGATGCAGGCCAAAAGAGATTGGATTTACATATTAAGTACATTTTTGTTCCAACTTTGCAGTTCCAGTACAAAAATGGACTAGAAAACTGTTTGTTTACTAAAGTGGACTAAAAGCACTTATTATCTAGAAAAGAGTTTAAGATTTTTTATGAAAGATATAAAAATTAAGCACATGCTTTTTTTTTTAATTTGCAACACTTGATATAAAAGAGGGTAACTATAAGTTTAATGTTTTCTATCTGTCTGCCACATCGTAGGTTCGATACGGTTGCACTGCTCGACTGCAGTGATGTCCGAATACGAATTAGGTACCTATGTTGCTGAAAATACGATCGTGATCCAGGCTCCCTTTTTTTATTAAAATCTGTTAAGCTAAAGCAAATTTATAAGTATCGACTTGTATGATTATTTTTTGTGAAAACCGCATTGGCAAACGAGTTAGTACGAATTGCTTTTAATCTTTGGGTTTAAAATAAAACAAAGCCAGCACAAAACAGGTCGTACTCGTACCTATTAGGACATTAAATAAATTAAAATTTTAAACATTCAATTAACACAACAATCAAAAGCATATTTCACTGTAATTGCTAGGTATTTAGTAAAATAGCATTGATCAGATATCAGTATAAACTTCAGGCAGCTACTTAAAGTCCATTAATAAACTTATTTCAAAATTTATCACTTTCAATTTAATATTTTAGCTTAGGTAAATGAATACCTTGCATTAAGATTTAAATTCCAATTTTGTCGTATTGCTTTTTTATTTGGTAGGAATATTTTTAAATACTGCCTGTACTTACTTTACAAACGAGAACAATACATCTTGAAACACTGAAGTTATTAAAATTTACGTAAAATATGAACCGATCATACTTGAAACCACAATTTGCCTCGAGTGAAAGTCGAGACAAGAGTGAAAATTCAAAAGATCTCAACAAACTTCTGATATTTTGACGTGTTCTTATAACGAGGTATTCATTTCAGACAAGTTTGTACGTTACTTCAGAAGTTCAGAGCTTCTAAATTTGATGAACATTGTCCTGTCTTTGATCAACCTCCAGCCATAAGTTGAAGTCTTTGAAGAGATAAAACTTTTGCTAAGCGTAGAAAATAAAGAACAGTAGATAAAATTTACATCTTATGTTACGGTATGAATCAGCCGACATGAAATGAAATGTCAGTTTTCTCTTACTAGAAGTATATTCTAGTAAGAGAAAACTGACATGAGACAAGTAAATAAAATTTTCAATGCATATAGCTCTCATATTATGTTTATACCTATGCACATGAAGTGCATATATGTATATTTAAATGGTAGGTAATTTATATTTCAGGCGGTTTCAAGTAACAAGTTTTGCAACATAAACTCTGTACCAGAGCCAGAAAAAAGCGATATGTACGGTGGCCTGCGCCTAAAAGTATACAGGCGGAGTTTTTAAAATAGCGATCTCAAGCTCACGTGCTGCTCAAGCACATCCACATAAACACCACTGCTACATCACACACAACACGTCCCCGGATTTATAACAGATGTAGCTGGCCCCTTCATCATCAGGGATCGCTATTTTAAAAACTCCGCCTGTATACTTTTAGGCGCAGGCCGCCGTACTTGTGTGTATGTGCTCTTGCAGAGTAATCTCAATCAGCTTGCTCACACTTATTTTCAAATTTATATGAATAAAAATGTAAGAAAGTTGGTTCCATGAGTGACGTGATAAATGTACCTTATACATATCCAGAGCTTTCTGCGTAGTTAGAGGCTTTCAATTTATCTGATTGGCTAATCCTTTCACCATAACTAGTCACTAGTCACGGTAATAAGAAGATTAAATTAATAAATATAAAACTTTATTTCACTAGGTAATTTCACTGAGTGCCGTGTCTTTGCAGATGTCTATGTACAGCTGGAAACACCAGCTCTGGAGTAAAACTACTGTATGGCACGTCAAAATGATTCCACTTTTCATTTTTAACCACGAACAAATGAGATTTTTTCAACTGTTTATGCACCAACGTCACATCACGAATATCAACTATGTTATCACTTTTCCCCGTCACGAGAAGCGACGGCATATCCAAGTAGCTCAGATCGTAGAAAGGTGCCGTTTCGTTCCCATACACAATTAAATTCCTCGATTTCCCGTAATCAAACTTCTGGAATGTTCCTTGCTCCATGGCCTGCGAATACTTCACGAAGTTCTTCACCGATGTGCCTGCAGGGAGGTGGGTGTACATACTCCTCACTGTATCCGGTTCAATCGACCCAGGATCATAGTCATCGATAAATGACAAAGCACCTAAACATAATTTGTGTATCTTTCCTGGCGCACCACATATCGCTTCTGTGCCTCTTTGTATCAACGAGCCTTTGTACAGTACTTCATAGATCCCTAACGTCTTTGTTTCTTTCCAAAATCTCGCCAGCGTCCCGGCGAAGTATCTGTAGACGAGTGACCGTGTGTACTTCATCGTGATAGCTGGAGCCAGACCAACGAATGAGCTCACCTTGAGTCTGTACTCTGGTCTTTCCGAACACATGATGGCGAAGGTCCCTCCACCCTGCGAGTAGCCGATGTAGTTCAGTTTCTGGTCTCCCGTTTCTTTCAAAACGTAGTCAATGATCGCCGGCAGATCGTACAGTCCCATATCGTCGTATGAAAAGTCCCAAAACTCTACGTCTGTGTCTGGATTCAGTCGCACATGTTGTCTGCCGAGATAGTTCCCTCGAAAGTTTCCCAGCCAGAGATCGTAGCAGGTGTCGGCTAAGAGGTAAGGTAAGCCGTCTCTGGGCCCGGAATCCAGCCAGGTGTCTGAACTCAGCAGTAATCCATGCATGAGCAGCGCCGGCCTGCTGAGCCACTGACACGTGGTGTTCCGCAATCTATGTAGTGTCAGCAAGTACCCGTCTTCAGTCGTGACTGTATGCTCTTCAGCATAGTAACCATATTTTTGGGTTATATCGACAAAATTCGACTGATACTCATTTGGAAGTTCCAATATTGGGTTTATTACATGTGGAAGAGGCAGAAGGCTTGTAGAGTATCGGAACAACACTGGCACAAGAAATAGAGCGACTTTTACACCGGTAAGTACTGACGGCATGTCGACAAATGCCGTAACAGGTGGAAGTATTGTATTTTATATATTTTTTCTGCCAGAAGGTCGCGCGACGAGGATAATCAACTTTATAGTAAACAGTCTTTAGATATTGAACCAAATAAAATAATTTAATATCCCTTCGGTTATGAATACGGATATGGACGCAAGTGGACTTTTGGTCGATCGTTCAGTTAAGAGGTATATGGAAGATACCATAAACTATGTGTTTCTTATTCAGCTTGTATGTTTTCTGATTTAAATTGTTACAATATGAGGTAGGTATTTTTAGGGTTCCGTAGCCAAAATGGCAAAAACGGAACCCTTATAGTTTCGTCATGTCCGTCTGTCCGTCTGTCCGTCTGTCCGTCTGTCACAGCCGATTTACTCGGAAACTATAAGTACTACAGTGATGAAATTTGATGGGAATGTGTGTTGTATGAACCGCTACAAAAATATGACACTAAATAGTAAAAAAAAGAATCGGGGGTGGGGCCCCCCATACATGTAACTGAGGGATGAAATTTTTTTTTTCGATGTACATACCCGTGTGGGGTATCAATGGAAAGGTCTTTTAAAATGATATAAAGTTTTCTAAAAAACATTTTTCTTAAAGTGAACGGTTTTTGAGATATCAGCTCTCAAAGTCGTAAAAAGTATGTCCCCCCCCCTCTATTTTTATAACTACGGGGTATAAAATTCTAAAAAAAATAGAGGTGATGCATGCTAATTAACTCTTTCAACGATTTTTGGTTTGATCAAAGTATCTCTTATAGTTTTTGAGATAGGTTGATTTAAGCTACGGAACCCTTTGTGCGCGAGCCCGACTCGCACTTGGCCGGTTTTTTTTAAATACCATTTTAATGTCTAACCAGCAATTTCTTTTTTTTGTGGAAATAATTTTATTGGATTTCATATTTAAAATAGAAGTAAGGTACCTAGTACATACGTCCTTAGAAACTTATTTTACGAATCTATAGATATTGTATAAAAATTATGGAATTTTGAATGATAACGTAAAACGTAGAACCACCCTACTTCAGCGAACTTCGCTTCGCCTTATAATGCTTATCCGTACGTCAGCATTTTATGGATTGTATGTTGGTTCTAGGACAGTCATTCAATTAGGATAAAGTATTTTATCAATACAATTTTACTACTTATGTATGTAGAAGATACTTGACATAAACACGTCTTGTAATAATAACAGGTAGGTAATTCCATAATACCTAATTTATTTTATGTACACAGCTGGTAAAAAGACAAATGAAGATATAAATTATTATACATATATATGTAGATTTAAGATTATAAATATTGTAATATAAAGACTTCGTTACACATTTTAAGCTTAGTCCAATACCCAGTTAGTCCAATAATTTAAACGAATAGCAAATTGACTTAGTAGCAGTTGGTCAACATCGCAGTTCTTTGCTTACAATTGGCCATATGCTAACTTTCTGAACACAAACGGTGTGCTTAAAACCATATCGAGGAAGATTTTTGCAGTACGATATCTATAATTATCTGATTTTAAACTAAGTATCAGCTTTAATATATTCAATAAAAACTTACTAACTAACCTTAATTTGACCTTTCTATGACAATTCATGAAGATTTATACGCAGAATGCCGTTGCCTACAAAATAAAATTACTTCAAACTCCGAAACGTCAAAATATCTCGGTTCCGGAGACGTCATACATTCAGACAGCATTGTTTTCAAATAAGTAAGTTTCTTCTAAAATTAAGTTTTTTCATCGTGCACCGCCTGTAATGTAACGCACGCAACGATTTACATGAGTTTGCCAATATACATAATTATATATGTATAGCTGTTCCCGCGCGCTTTGCTTCGCCTCATAAAGTTTTCCCGTGGGAATTCCGGGATAAAAAGTAGCCTATGTTCTTTCCCAGGGTCTAGACCGTATGTATACCAAATTTCATTCAAATCCGTTCAGTAGTTTTGGCGTGAAAGAGTAACAGACAGACAGACAGACAGACAGACAGACACAGTTACTTTCGCATTTATAATATTAGTTAGGATTAGTTAGGATTATAACGCAGAATGAAGGTGCTGCGTTCAATCCTGCGAGCATTATGTAGTATCTTTAAGCTTGTTTTTTATGTGTAAATTATTACCTATAATTCAATAAAAATAAAAATAATTCCATCAAATTATAAATACCAAATGAAACAGTCTTCTATTATCTCTTCTAAAAAAACAAAAATATTTTAGTATTAACACTAACCGCTTCGAAATGGACGTTTTTAAGCTCGATTTCAATCTCGTTAATCTCGCGAGATCTCGCCTTTTTTCACTCCGAGATTAATCTCGCTCAGAAAGGCCGAGATCTCGCAAGATCGAGATTGCATTCCCTAACTAAACGCAACGTTTTGTGCCGTCAGAATGGCAACCAATATTATTATGTTAGTTATTTCATTGGTAAAATCCACATTCATTATCCGTATAATCGTAACGACTACGAATATAACTTGAGATTAATAAATATTGTCGCATGTATACATTCAATGCGAATAATAATTTTATTTATATGTTATAAATACGTTATACGACAAAATTTAATACAAACAGTCATAAGTAATTCTCCTTTTTCAATTTGAATTTTCAATTTCATTGAAAGGAGACCCGTGCCCCAGCAATGGGGACGTGATAGGTCGTGATGATGATGATGATAAATTTGAATTTTGTTTTATAGTCAGCCAAAAAGGCGTGAATCGGGATTAAACTCGTCATTCTGAACAACTCTAGTTCTACAACTATTGGAAATTCTCGAACAAAACCAACGACGCGGTCATGAGTTTTGTCAGAATGATACCCTGAGTCCCCCCTTTTTTTTAACTACTAAGCCTTTTTCTAACACCCTGTATAATATACCTTATACACGATCGACCAACGACAAACAAGCACGGCAGTTCTCATTGGCTGAATTGTGGGCTAAAAGCCAAAAAATCTTTCCTAAATGTGCATACAAAGTTCTCAACTTCCAACGAACATAAAACAAGAAGCGCGTTGGCACCGGGTTTCAATTTGAGCGAAAGAAACTTGGCGGCACGTGATATCCATATCAGAGATTGTCTTGCTAAAATACAGCCTAAAATGCGCACTACTATAGCTTTATCACTATTGTAATATCTTGTGTGGCTTGTTATTGAAATGAAATTATTCTTATTATAATAATAATGCGAAGAAAATTTCGGAAGTTAAAAATACTACACCGACTTATGTATTGAGATGGGGAGGTAAAAAGTATAGGAGTGCTCTTAGACTGACATAGCAACTGTTCCTTTTGTAATATTTAGGTAAGCGTCCACCTTTCGGCACCCCACGCAAGGAACGAATCGCATTCAGTATTCTAGAGTCTAGAGTCTAGAGAATCTATTTATTATCATGATGTGTAAAATTAATACGCCTCTTCTTTTCCTTCCGCGTTAAAAGTAATTTAAGGTGACATACATGTACTTCACGTATCTATGTAATTGCAAAATACTCACTATTAAAATAATTAGTAAGGCTGTACAATTGTACAATACTATGTATATTATTATAATATGTACCGTGTAAATAATTTTAATTTGGAAGCGTGTTTTGCTGTTTCAGCTACGCATACATACACAATACTGTGTACGTATCGCGAACTTGTTTTGGCAACGATTTTCGGATAATTTATTAATTTAATTTAAATTTAACCCCTGACAGAAAAAGAGGGATGTTATAAGTTTAACGTGTCTCCCAAAATCTAAGAGGCTGTTTTTTTTGGATAGATCATGTTCTTAGCTATATTTTATCAATATCGACATATCCGTACAAAAGGTATGCGACTTTTAGTGTTGAATTTCGGGGGTTTTGAACGTTAGTTAGGTTATAACAATAATAATAATAATAAAGCGGCAGGGCAGCTTGTGGCGAGCTGTTGGGCATTAGCGATCCCACCCACCCGATGCCGGGGAGAACCTCTGTTCCTCATCTCTGGCTTGCCCTTATTGGTTGTCCAGAGTGAACACTGACGAGGAACAGGATCTCCCACCTCTTGCTGGCTTGAGTGGTGTACCGCTAGAGCAGTTATGCTCGGAGGAAGGATGTATATCCAGTAAGTGCTTGTAGGGGTCTTGACCGGCATCCGCGATTGCTCTGAGAGCCTCGGTATACCTCTCCACCCTCAGCACCTCATGCCGTGTTGCCCCCTTGTAGTATCCGTGTGTGAAAAATATAGGTCAGGCACGGGGCCATAGTCCTTCCATAGTCCCAGTTACCCAGTCAATTTAGCACCCCACTCCATAACCCTGTATTAGTTTTCTCCATATCCTACAATTTACGATAGTAAATATTCTTCCACCTAAAGGTTGTCTTGAAAAAATCGCTTTTATTGATAAGACCGCCTTTTTTGTTCAGCCCGTCGTGCCCCGGCGACTTGCCCCGCTTCATGCGCCGCACCGCGCGAACCACGTCGTGGACGCTGAACTGCAACACTTGATCGGCCGGGACACGACGACGTCTGCTGGCCGAGGCCACAGGGGGGCCTGAGGGTAGCAGAGGGGTGACCTTGACACTGCGAGCAAAAAGATTAGCAATGTCCGTAGCGTTTTGATGACCTCCCACGGACACTGGCAGACTTTGTTTATATTCCAGCTTTTTTGTGTCTTTCCAAAACTTTGAAAAGTTTTTATCTTTTCGATGCAATATGCAATTATAAACTATAATTCAAGGCTTACTGTTCTAAGCAATGTGCTAATTTAGATTTATTCCTGGGATTCCAATGTGCATAATATACAGTTTTATTTCCACTTACTTGTTTTTATGACGTCACAATTCTTAGAAGAATAGGAATAACCCATCCGGCATGGTCGCAACTCGCATCATAATCGTCACCCTCCGTGCTAGCTGTAGTAACTGGATTTTTTCATTGACAAAAGTTGACTGTTTTCGAAAATATTATGTTTTTATTCTTTTCTTAACACCTCGTTTTACTAGTTGGTTAGTACACAGGAGGTGCAGAGGATTTCCACTAACGTCCACCGTTTCTGCCTATTTTCGGATATATTTCTGGCCTCGCTCTAGCTAAGTCCAGCGGCTTGCAGCTCACTTTCAACGCTTCAGCGCCACGTTTGGAGAAGGCTTCACAGGGTGGCTTCGGAAGCGCCTTCCATTTGGTAGTCTCCAGTCGTGTACCTCTCTATCTATAGAATAGAATAGAATACTACTTTATTGACTTAAAAATAATTTACATAAATAACAATTTACAATATAACGCAATAGGCGGCCTTATCGCTAAAAGCGATCTCTTCCAGGCAACCTTTGGGTGGAGGAGAGACTTAAACTATAAATGAGGAAGGTGTACAAAGTGTAGTAAACATTCATGTTTAATAATAAATACTTAAATACATACATACATAATGTAATCAAAGTTATATAGATTTATATAATATAGGTAGGTACTATTGCAAGATGGAGGAAAGATAATGTTCTTTTACCTGTTTTTTGAAACCTATAGCTGTCTTCGCAAAACGGATATTTACAGGTAATGCATTCCACAGTCTTATAGCTGTCACAGTAAATGAGTTACTGTAAAACTCAGTAGTATGCGATGGGAAATCTAATAAACGCATTTGTGAGGATCTCATTGGTCTGTTGTCGGGATGGTTTTTAAAAATGAAACGCTCTTTGAGGTACGTTGGAGTTGAGGGATTGAACAGCACAGAGTAGAGTAAAGAGAGAATATGAACATTCCGGCGAAGGCGAATTGGGAGCCACTTGAGTTTATTGCGATATTCGGATATGTGGTCATATTTGCGTAAACCAAATATGAACCGTATGCAGAGATTTTGAAGGCGCTCAAGTTTATTCAGTTGCTCCTCGGTGATATCTGAATAGCAGGCGTCGGCGTAGTCGAGAATGGGAAGTAAAAGAGTTTGTGCAAGCGAGATTTTAGTAGCGGTAGGTAGAAAGTTACGCAGTCTTCTCAGACTGGCTGAGGATGCAAAAATCTTCCGACTGACTTCACAGATCTGTGGCACCCAGGTTAGGTTGGTGTCGATGAGAATACCCAAATTCTTCACCTTATCGGCAAAAGGGATATTAACACCGTCAAAAGAAATCGGGGGTAGTTGAAGCCAGTCGATTTTGGATTTCAGTCTCGAGCTGCCAACCAGTATCACTTGAGTCTTTTTAGGGTTGACCGTAAGCCCATGACACCTGCTCCAGTCAGAGATTTTGTTGAGGTCAGAGTTCACCATTGATATGGCGTTATGTAGCTTCTGTGGAGGCGATTGACAATATATTTGAAGGTCATCTGCGTACAAGTGGTAGGAACATGAAATAGTTTGAGATATGCCGTTTATGAATAAGGCGAAGAGAAGAGGAGATAAGACGCCACCTTGCGGGACACCGGCATTGGTGCTGCACCAAGTTGAAAACGAATCTTCAATGCGTATCCTCTGCCGGCGACCACGCAAGTAACTATGAAACCAGCCAACAGCTGCAGGAGATATGTTAAGAGAACTCAGTATTCCTAGCAGTATATCAAAGTCAACGGTGTTGAAGGCGTTACTGAAGTCAAGCAGTGTTAACACAGTAAGATCACCTTTTTCCATGCCCCAACGGATGTCGTCGTTTATCTTAATTAATGCAGTAACGGTGCTGTGACCAGAGCGAAAGCCGGATTGGAAGGGATTCAGGATATTGTTTTGGGAAAGAAAGGAATTTAATTGATGATGCACCAGGCGCTCAAACACCTTAGAAAGGAAAGATAGAATTGAGATGGGACGGTAGTCTGAGAATGAGGAGGAGTTGGACTTTTTGGGAATAGGGGTAATTTGTGCGTCTTTCCATATAATGGGAAAGGTTTCTGCATCAATGGAGAAGTTAAAGATGTGAGTTATGATAGGAGTGACGACATCAATAATGGGGATGATCATATTTCGACTAACACCGTCGCTTCCAACTGCATTCGAGGTAATGGATACTATGTTCTTCTTAACATCACATTCACTGAATTGGCTAAAAACAAAAGGGGAATAATTAGGAGTTGGCAAAGATGAGAGACGAGCAAGTGTGTCAGATTTAGTGGAGCCACTGAGGGCCGAAGATGAGGAAAAGTGTTGATTTAAGGAGTCTTTGTTAATATCTCTGGGTAACGAGCTGTGCTGAGATTTTCCAATTCCTAAGGTTTTTAGAAATTTCCAGACTTTAACAGGATCTCCATTTTCTACCGATTCGTGAATATGGCGTCGTTGGGCGTCCCTACACGCCTTGTTGCAGCGGTTCCTTGCCAACAAATATTTGTCTTTATTGCGCTCTGTAGGATTGCACTTGTACCGACACTTCGATGATGCTTTTCGGTGCATTAAAGCTTTTATATCATCGGTAAGCCAAGGAGCCGGCAAGTGTTTCATTTTAACAGCTCTGACTGGAGCATGTCTGTCATACAGGTCTTCCAAAAAGGAGTTGAGAAGCTCTACCTTATTGTCAACTGTGTTGGCGCTCAAGATAGATCCCCAATCTAAATTTTCAGCATCAGACCGAAGCTTTTCTACATCCATGCTACCAAAACATCGCTGCAGAAGTATTCTCGGCTTAGCTTTAGGGGGGCGAATTTTATATGAGAGATGAAGCAAGTCATGATGTGAAAAGGCATCAGCACTGCATTGGCCAAATTTTGCAACATGATTACTTGATGAGACTATTGTAAGATCGAGCAGAGAAGGAGTACAGTTAGGGAGGTGATGCGTAGCATTAAGGGGAAGGATATTTAAGTTGCTTGCGTTTAAAATTGACTGTAGAGAAGAAGAACGGGAATCTTTTTTGATGAGACAGGTGTTAAAATCGCCCATTAAAACGATATGGGAGTAAACGGAAGTAAAGTCTTCGAGGAGTTTCTCAAATGAAGGAAAGTAATTAAAACGGAGAGTGGGACAATAATAGACTCCAAGGAAGACTTTTTGTTGCGAAAGAGTTACCTCAATAAACAAATGTTCAGCGGAATTTAGTGGAGGGGGCTGAGCGGACATACTAATGACAGTGAAAGGAATGTGAGCACGAAGGTAAATAGCCACTCCTCCCCCTCCAATACCAGTTCTATCGTTCCGAATAAGTCTAAAACCTGGAAGGGAGTATGAAGTAGTTGGGAGACATGGCTTCAACCAGGATTCTGATACTAAAATCGCATGAAGATTTTTGTTGTCAGAAAACGTTGCCAGCATATCAGAGTAGTGGGCCGGAATGCTTTGGGCGTTGAGATGGACAACATTGAAATTTTTTGGAACATCAGAGAAGTTAGTGATGAGGGTGTCTGAGAGGGATGGGATACTAAGAAAACTACTGTCAGTGCTGTTCAGCTCATCCTCAGACGTACAGGAGAGGTAATTTTCACCATCTATGCTTTCATCTAATACAGACATTATAGTTAAGTACCTAGTTATCGTTATATGAATGATATAACTATATTAAAATAATAATAATATGATATAAATATAAATAATAAATAAACTAATACCTATTGGGGTACAATAACTGTACAACAAACTATTCGTAAGTCATACATACACCCGCCAGCTGCCCGTTACTAATCACAGATTAACAAAATAATTATTATTCGAAGTTTTAAAACACAGATTCAAAACATTTTAATTAATCTGTGAAAGCAAATGTCAAAGGTACGCACATGACACACGACAGCTAAAATTTGACGTTGAAACTAAAATCAAAACAATAAAAATTTTAAGTTCAGGTAGAAAAAGAAAATAATTAATATAAAATAAAAGCAGCAATAAGAATTTTAACTACCTATCATGATACTATGACCGAAGATCACGCAGACTTTTGGATCGTGGCTCGTTTCGGACGGGCTTTGGTTGATGGGGCTTTCTCGCTACCTTTTTTAGCAGCCCCCGGCAACGTACTGGCGACCGACGATGATCCTGCGAGCAGTGTCGGCGGACACACAGCATCCAGCTCGGCGACAGTGACTGCTCGGTGCCGCTTACCATCCGGGCTGAGCACGAACACGCACCCATCCCTCGTCCAGCATCGCGACACACCGACCCGTTGTCTAGCCGCCATAAAAGTGTCGTGACGCGGCTTGGTCAGAAACTCAGACAGAGTCACTCCAGAGCCCTTCAGTTTGGTTTTTGAAAACCAAATCCTGTCCCGTAGTGAGGCCTCCTTCAGCTTCAGTATGACAGGTCTTGGCTTCTCACCCACACTGCGCCCTAGCCTGTGACAATGCCTCACATCTACCTCTCTGCAAAGCTCTGGGTCTGCGAAGTGGCCGGCAAGCTCTTTGATGGTAGCTGCTGTGGTGTTCTCATCCTTGCTCTCTGGAACTCCATGCACCAGCAACATTTTGCGACGGCTCCTCATCTCAATAGCATCCATGCCTCGTGCCAGAAATTCTACCTGTTGCTGCAGAGTTCCCAGGGCAGACATAATGAAAGCCCGGAATGTGCTAAACTCTGCTGCAAGTCCAGTGGTGGTCGGGGGGCTTGGGGACTTCGAGTTGAGCTGCTCCTGGAAGCTGGCCATGCTACTGCCGAACATCTCCTTCATGTCCTCAAGTGACTTTGTTATGGATTCCATTTTGAGGTTATGTGTAATCCAAACAATATATTGTGCAAGTTCTTGGAGTGAATATATTAGCTGGCAGGTATAATGGTGTCACTGACTCTAATAGACCATGAAGTACAGCTTTATTTCCGTAAGTTTTATTTATTTATATTGGGAGCTAAATATGTATAGTGTTTACTTGTTGACACCTAACCTCCAAAAAAAAAAAAAAAAAAAAAAAAAAAAAAAAAAAAAAAAAAAAAAAAATTGTATCTATGTATTACTCTAACATAATTTTCTCCTATAGATAGGAATTACAATCTTACAAGCAAGAGCATAAGTTAGCATAATATTTATAACAGTTTTTGTGAGAATGACTAGTTATTATTATTATACGCTTTATTCTCAATTGCATTCATATACATTATAAAAATAAGAATAAATAACAGCCTCCGTAGTCCGTTTCCATGTTGACAAGGTTAAATAAATGTATTAAAACCACATAGTTATCTAGAGATAGAGATCGAGTAGGTCCTTTACAACCAGTTTATCTCAGTGTAGTTGAACTTTATATAGCATGCACTAAATATTCCATCCGTCCCATATTAGTGCGTATCTACACGCTAGGTCAATCAATTTAGCCTTAGCCATGAATCTGTCTTGTATACATAGGTACCTACTTAGACTAGAATATTAAATTTAATAGCCCTACATCTAATTTTATCTATTATACAGAATGTTGCAAAAAAGGTTATAAGTACCAAGCCGAAAGGGGCTGGTCTTTCTGAAGAACTTTTGTTAAAGGACATTTTTTTATGGCGCGGAGCTAGTGCAACGCGTGTACCGCTAGGTGGCGACTCTCCCACGCCATACAAATTCACGTTAACTCGGGTTTTCCGAGTAAAAAATCGCACGAAATCGAATGAAATACGAATACGCATTTTCGTAAATACGTCTACAATTCCGGAGGCGCCGATTTGTCGACATTACACCCCTCACATGGCAATTTGGCTGCTGTCCAGTGGAGCAGAAAGCCGTCATAAAACGTAATAATAATACACAAGGGATGCAATAAAATCCCGCTCTTGGGATGAGACAATAGTTGGTGGGTTGTTGATTAAAGTTGGTTATGAAACGGAAACTTTCAGTGTTAGGGGAAATTTTCGCTACATACATAGGTAATAATAATAATAAATATGTGGGGACATCTCACACAAGGCCATCCGACCCCAAGCTAGGCTTATGAACAACAAGAACCTGTGTTATGGGTGTCGGACAGCTAATATAGATACATACTAAATATAAATATCAACACCCAAGACCCGAGTACAGTTAATATCTGTCTTAAACAAATATCTGCCCCAGCCGGGAATGGAACCCGGGACCTTCGGCATAGCAGTCAAAATCACTATAGGTATACACATTACTGAATATACTTACATGAGCAGTTTCACTATTACATTTTTATATTCAAGGTACATAGGTAAGTATTCAACCTCCCTACATAGGCTCACATTTAATTTCAATATAACTGTTAAGGAGGTAGTAGATCTGAAAATGCCTCGGCTCAGGAAACTTGTGCCAATACTGGCGCTGAACATAAATTGATGAGATTCCCAAGTAACATTTCATTAGAGCTTAGGTTGTAAGAAATGCCTTTAGGTTTTATAAGGGTTGTGAAAAGGTTAATGCTTTGCTATCTAGTCATATTGAGTACTTGAGAATGATTAATAAGTCTTAAAACTAATTGTTTATTAATACAACCTTGTAGCTGCTGATAAGAGTTTAAATTAACGTTATTATAACATGTATTTCAAGAGCATATAGTTCTAGGATCTTATAGTTGTCGTAGACTCCTGATTAAGTTCTAGAAAAGCTAGCATTAATGCTAAAGTGAGAGCTTAAGGTTAAATTTTTAACCTTGATACAACCATAAAGTTATGGAATGTTGAAATCACTTATAAGTAATTTTTAAAACCTATCTGAAACCTTTAGGCTGATGAGAGTTGTATAGGCAAACAAATTAGGACTACGTGGTGAAAACCAAATGCATTAAGTCACCGGCTATGAGCTAAAGGAATGATGTAAGTCCTTCAAGAATATTTTAAAGCTTTAGAGGCATCCTCAAAATATGTTTAATGCTTTTTAGTAATTTCTTAACGGCCGCCATATTTTTTCACTGAAATAAAAAAAAAACTTAGCAAAAAGATACATTTTAATTAAGTAGGAGAAAATTCAGTAGCGTGTGCTATACTATTCCAAATATATGTTTTTTAATATAGACAGTACTTTTATTTCTAATATCAATTAACACCAAACATAAAATTTTATCCATGTTTTTAATTAAAATATATTCAAATTTATTATTTACAAAAGGCCCGTCAAGTATACATAACTATTATCCAAAAGTATCACGATAAAGTGCTAGTCGCACAAGTTTTTCATATTTCCTGACTTCAGCCTGACTACTTACTATATTCTTTATTAATACAACACTTACAAGTTAGCCATTTTGAATCTTGGAAAGTGTCAGGTTCAGGTAATGGCGCCATTTATTATAATTATTATAAAATCTAACACAGAAACATTTTAAAACCCGAGAGTCGTGGAAAGGCTTTACAAATATCCATCAAATATGTTTCAAGTTATAGTAGAGTTACATCCAGGACTAATTTAGAACTTAAAAGCTGTCTTCCAAGGTTATGTTAACGTTAAATTAAGGTTGTGAAGGTTTTATTTAGGTTCTGTGTAATTAGTTCAAAAGGTTCTGGGTTTGAGCTATAGGTTTTGCTGTAGCTCTCAGAAAGGTTCTAAAACGTGGGCCCTTTTTGCACTCAGGAGGTTAATATAAGGTTAATATAAGGTTATTGTGCCTTCTAAGACTCACGAGTTGATTTCCATACAAAGGTTCTAGAACCTTTTCAAAACCTTTCTAAAACCAAAAATGTTACTTGGGTTCCAATCTAATTTTCAACCTTAATAGCTTTCAGATTTAAGAGATTTCAGCCTAGTGGGAAAAGCCGCTGCATGGTTTAAAATTTAATTATCTTTGTGTTATGGTATGGATGAAAATTAATCAGGGGGGTCACTATACAGGGTGTTGCAAAATTGGTATACTAAGCCGAATCCTACATGTGCAGCATGTTATATGTAAGCCCGAAACTGAAATCAGAATTTGGTAATTCGCGATTTTTTTTTATTTTTTTCCATAGTAAAAGTCACGTGACCAACAAAGTTTCTATGGAAAATGAATTTTTTTTTGCGAATTTCCAAATTCTGATTTCAGTTTTGGGCTTAGATATACCATGCTGCACATGTAGGTTTCGGCTTAGTATACCAAATTTGCCACACCCTGTATAATTCGACTTACCTGCTTACCAAATTCTCATAAAATATTTCACTACCCAAACAAAAAGTCTTAAATCGGCCCATTATATCTACACTTACTGCTAGACAAACGGACTGAGATTCAACTCAAACTTTTAACACCCCTCATTCCGTCCGGGGGACATTATGAGCATCCGAAAATATTTTCCCTATGTTTATTTCCTATTTTCCTTATGTTTATTACATATTTTATGTTTCCCGTAGTAATTAACAAGAACTATGGGCTGAAATCGGTAAATATTACGAGGAAAGAGGGTAATAAATCTGTGTGTATTCATTATGGCTCGCACACATTATGCGAGTAATTGTGAGCTTAAAGCTTACTGTTATTATTAAACATTATATTTTCGTACCTAGTAATTATTAAACTATAGTAACAACAGATTTACTATCCCGGTTTGGATTGGGGGTTAAATATACAGGGTGTTGCAAAATTGGTATACTAAGCCGAAACCTACATGTGCAGCATGGTATATCTAAGCCCGAAACTGAAATCAGAATTTGGAAATTCGCGAAAAAAATATATCATTTTCCATAGTAAAAAGTCACGTGACCAACAAAGTTTCTATGAAAAATAAATATTTTTTTTCGCGAATTTTTAAATTCTGATTTCAGTTTCGGTCTTAGATATACCATGCTGCTACCATGCTGGTGTCGGCTTAGTATACCCTTTTTGCAACACCCTGTATAAAATAGTGTGTAAACTATTGTTATTTCAGCATCAAAACTCAAGTTTAAAAAGATTTTTTTTATATACCTACCTGTAGTGTAGACGATCACACACACCACGCACTTACACAGACATAATATTTAGTAACACTCAAACTGAAATTCAGTTTGAGTTAAATAACACACAAGTGCCTTTAATTATTTTTATATCACATTATATGACATGGAACTTAGCTAAAACGTAGTTAATATTTTCCATACGTTATTGTTGTACTTACTTTGGCAGCGACTGTTTTTTTTATTTTAAAGTGGAAAGTATTTTATTGTAAGCATATTGCTTTTACAAAACACGCACTCACGCCTTGTACTAATGTACTCCCTTACGGGGTAGGCAGAGTTGCATTGCTGCACCCACTTTTCGACAGAGTGTTATGTTAGTCCCAATGTAATAGGGGGCGGGCCTATTGCCATTTTACGGGCACATCCAAGACCCGAGAACAAATATCTGTGTTTAAACAAATATCTGCCCCAGCCGGGAATCGAACCCGGGACCATCGGCTCAGCAGTCAGGGTCACTAACCACTACGCCATTCGGTCGTCTGCTTTTACACCTAATAATAACCATATAACCAACAACAAAAGTTCTAACATTGATTTTATTAAATCGATTTCTGCTGCCAGTAATAAAATTATTGCTATCTCATGGTTGATATTAGTTGCTATGAATTTATTAGATACAGTCGAGGGCAGAGAAGCCTGCTGAACCCTCTGAGTAACATTTTCACTCTGACTGAGAGCCCTCAGGTTTCTTTGCATCAGACTCTACCTAATGTCAGCTGACCAATAATATACTCTGTCTAGTTTGGGATCGAAGGCAGTGTGTGATATGTCCCCACACAAAAAAATGACGTGGGTACCTATGATGCGTGGCAGTGCTTGTGAGAACCGTCTTACATTGCCTACATGGCATTCTGCATAATAATAATATAGGTACACGGAGCGGTGGTAGTCGGGTAAGCGGTAACTGTACCAATAAGTTCTTTTAACTTGAGTACAATGTACATATACCATCGCTCATACGGTGAAGGAAAACATCGTGAGGAAACCTGCATATCTAGATCTAGCACATCTAGATATGTGAACCCACCAACCCGCAGTGGACCAGCGTGGTGGGAAAAGGTCCAAGCTTAGGAAGGCAGTTTAGACCTTGGGGATATGCACAAAGGTTCCACTCGAGAGAGCCAGGTGCAGGTATTTACACCTTCACAGAGAATATGATAGAATAGGTACAGGTATTAATATATTATGATTATAACTTACGTATGGTGTATTTCTTATCAGAATGGCGGGAGTTCCTCGCAGCCTGGGACGTACGTCGTTTGTACCTCATGATGTATTCTGAAATTAAATACCCCGTTAATGGCTGTTTCACAAATTCCAAATATTAGGTTTTAGACATTTATTTCCCATAAGAATACAAAATACATATTCACTTAAAATGAGAAAAACATGTTATATAACTATAATATTATGTACGTACAATATACCCTCACCACTATTTAAACACTAGTCTAAAAATTACTTAGGTATATAAAAGTAAACCTTAGGTTTCATAATTACTTTAGCACAATTTTAAATAGGTAATTTTTATAGGGTGACGTTTTCCAATACAAATGCTTTAAGGCCTTTGTTAAATAATTTCAGTTTATGCTCCGTTCTGATATTGTTGGGTAGTTTGTTGAACAACTGTGCTCCTTCAAACAATATATTTTTTTTACCGTAGTCTGTGCGCGGTGTTGTAAGCTGTAGGTGATTTTTAGTTCTAGTTTGATATCTATGCTCCCGAGTTTTAAAGGTTATGTTGGAATGGATTAATTTATTTTTAATTTTAAATACCAGTATACAGTATATAAGTATGTGTTAGGTAAAATAAGTTTATGTAATGACGATGACGGTGAAGCTAACGATCAGGCCTATGTACACCAAGAGTGAAGGGATATTGCTATTAACTGCAGACTTGGTAATCATAAAAAAATATCTTAAATCGAAGACTCGAGAACAAACACGGTACCTACACTACACCATCCGGTCCCCAACTACGACTTATGGAAATTCGCGAAAAAATAATCGACCCCATGATTCACACCTTTTTGGCTTAATACAATGAAAAATTAAAATTTAAGCCATTATTTACTTAGGGAGCTTCTAAATTGAGCTTTTAGTTATAATCACGCTCACTTGTTTTTGTTACTATCATAATTTAACGATTTAACGATATTAGTGAAGCAACATACTGAGTTAAAGAATGGTGCCTAACGTTCATAATTAATAATTTAGTAACATGACTTCTAAAGTTTTATTTTCTAGGCAGATACCTATAGTACCTATAGTTTTTTTAAATAGGCCTATTCTTATATTTAAACTAGACTACTACTAGTGGTAGGTAAGTAAAATATACAATTAACTAACCTTTCACAGTCGATGAAATTTCTTCAATTATAAATAAGCACAACCTTTATAGAACACTATCCCTAGTTAGGCCAAAACACGTAAACACGTACAACAAGATATGTTACCTAATTAGGAAGACCATCTACGATAAACAACAACAACAATATCTAGTAATAAAATATCAACAATTGCTTTTAAAATTATTATTTTACCACTTTTCATATAAAACCTAACATTATAAGAACATCGATATCAACAATTATTTGTGTATGAAAAGGACGTCTAGAAACACTGTGAATTTAGGTTTTTGTTGCAAGTTAGGTGCAACATGATCTCCTATTCTAATTTTTCATAAGATCGATCACGTTTTCATTCATAATTGTATCAAAAATTTAATTTTCCGAGCGAAATTTCGCTCCGGATTGAGGTTAGACGTTATTGTGAAAGTGTTGCCATATTTGCGGGATTTCCTATAATAGTTGCTTATTGCGAATTAGTGTTTAAAACAGATGTTAGTAATGCTGAGGTTTGCGCGGAAAATCTCTTGGAATGACCTGACAGTCATAGTTTAGTTATTTAGTCAAAGACATAAGTGTGTGGCCATAACAGCGAGCGGTGGAAATGAATTTCTCATATAGTTACTCGTATACACAAAGGTGTAGGTATACATGCCTACCATTCATAATTTTATATACCTAGCATGGATGCAAGATGTGAGAGACAAGGCTTGATATAAATTTACCGTTGCGTTTCCAATACAGGCATCGCGTTGTAAGCTAGGGTGATGCTAAACTTTTTCGGCCTCAGGAGGGTTAGGGATTTTTTTCTCAAATACTTCATTTGACCGTTCCTGACAGTTCTTCAATCAGTTCAACCGAATGAAACATTCGATTGTATGATTCTAGATTTACCTATACAATGTTTTTAAGGGGAAATAATATTTTCCTTCCTGGCAACACTGGCAGCGCGCATGCGCGGCGCGTCACAATCAAGCCAGCTGTTTCCGAGGTTTTGGATTGGCACTTTTATTGATCTGCGTGAGGTGGAAACGAAAAGATCTGTTCATAATGTAGGTCTATTTCGGTGTTAATCATAATTAATTCACGAGCTAGACGGCAAATTTAAAATGGAAATTAGGTTGTGTCTGGTCCTACCCTTAGATTATTCACAAAGCACAGTCTGTGAAGTAAAAATGTATCATCTAAGAAGTATAAATTATGGGTGGTTTAATTTTCTATGAATACACTAAACGTTTACTTTCATAGGTAAATAAATTTTGAAGTAGGTAATCGATTTCGTTTGAATTTATATCAGTTCGGGCATAGTGTGAAAAGGTCTTTACGATAGGACGATAGCTAATAGATTCGCTCAAATAAGCTAATGGGTTTTGTCGGTGATAGCTAGGATAGCACACCTTGGGTAAATACGAATGCGCAGGTCATAAACCACCTTATTTCACGGGAAAAAGGACTATTTTCGACTGGTTTTGATTTTCAGAGCATTTCTATAACAAAGCTTTTTTCAGTTAACATTATTATTGTTCCGCTCCTAGTACCCACTAACAGAGTAAATTCAACTTTCATTTTATTTCATTGCTAAATTTTATTGGCAAAAGTGTGAGTACAATTAAACGGGCCTAAAAAAAACAATTTTCAATCCTTCACTCTACTACTATATTGAGGTTAACGTGCTATTGAGATTGATAAATAAATAATTGACCAAAGACTTTCAGTTAAATTTTAAACCGATAAAACGCACGGTACTTTTATCCCGTTCAACCCCTTATACAATAACATGTCGACTAAGGGCCGGTTTCACGATACTCGGTTAGATCATAACAAGGGATCAGTTCGTCAATGATACGTCATCTTCATAAAATATGAAATTCTTGACAGATGTGTCAAAAGTCAACAACGAATCCCTGGTTATGATCTAACCGAGTATCGCGAAACCGGGCCTTAGCCTTTCGTCTATGTCGTCTTTTTAAAATTGCTATTGACGACACTTATTAGAGACTTATGTTTTGACAAAAATGTCCTACCTAGACGCCATGCCTCGCCGACTCACACCTGGGGGTCACTCTATCTCTATAGTATAGAGATAGAGTCTATACTGACGAAAAACGAACGAACAAAAGCAGCAGTCGTGCAATCGCCACCTTTTAAACAATGAAGTGACCCCCCCTGACTCGCCCAGGGTCATGGCGGAGTCTTGTCTCAATTTCAGTAAAGTCCATTATTATAATTAGTATACCCACCTTCAGAGCCAGAGTTAGACTAACAATATACGAACAAGATGGTCAGTCACATACAAAAATAAAGCAAAAATCTCTCCGCATTTTGTTTACTGTAAGCCGTTTTTAGCTCAACCTAATGGCAACCACTATACTAATGAATAAAGTGGCTAATCTTCAAAGCAAACTAATTCAAAATAAGAGAGAGCTTAGTGGTGGAAGTGGAGTACTTATTGAATTTTTGTCGTGAGATTTCTTATGCACTGACTTTCCATCTATTCTATTATTTCTATTATCTGTGGGGGTCTATCTATCTATCTATCTATCATGGCGAGCTGATTTTCCGCATTTAGCCTCCAAGGTGGGCCATTATGCGTGAAATACCTATGGGGTGACTAGCTATTAAGCCACCCAAGCTCACGCCAGAAAGCCAGTAGACGACCTAGGTTGCTCATGGCTTCCCGGAGGGACCCCGGAGATCCGAGGATTTTTGATCGTAGTGTCTCCACGCCTTTGCAATGTAACAAGACATGGGAAGCTGTTTCATCTTCCTCCATGCAACTTCTGCAAAGAGGAGTTGTGGAGATTTTCATGCGATATAGGTGTTTATTTAACCGGCAGTGGCCTGTTATGGTACTTATCACGACACGTAAGTTTGCTCTGTCCAAGCATAATAATTTGCGTATTAGTTTAGTATTAATGAGTGGTACAAAAGCTTTTGTTTGTTTGCACTCGGCACTGTTACTCCAGAGATTGGTGTGGCATTCTGTCGTTCGGGAACGTAACCAAGAGCGAATTTGGTTGAAAGGGATCGGTACTATCGGCTCTGGGCCTATTGGTGCAGTGTCAGATCCCTTTCGTGCAAGTTCATCAGCAGCGTCGTTCCCCAGCGACCCGCTGTGCCCTTTTATCCACTGGAGGGTTATGTTATTGTTTTGTGAGGCAAGCGATTCTAGAGCTGAGTGACACTCTAGTACTAGCCCCGAAGTTATAGTTTTGCTAGACAAAGCTAGCAGAACTGCAGCACTATCAGATAGGATACGAATACGTTGATTCGTAACCTTTCTAGATTTGACTGCGTTAGCGGCCCGTGTAATAGCAACACATTCAGCCTGAAAGATTGTGTTGTATTTGCCTAGTGCCAGTGAAAAATGAATGTTTAGGTCATCCGAGTGGACACCAGCACCCGTACCTGACGTTTTTTTGGATCCATCAGTGTATATTCTCAGTTCATATATACTGGACTGATCTCTTGATTCTTCATGCAATTGAATGTTGTAGTGCCTATTAAATATATGGATAAGCGGAATTCGATCACCAATGGCTGCCATCATTGGTTGATGTTTTATGGCTTCCAACATAATGGATGTGTGTGACGCTGTTGAGTTATTTGCCCAGAGGCCAGCTGCTCTTAGTCTAAAAGCGGCGGCAGCTGCTTCCTGTTTCACCACGAGATGTAATGGTGAAAGGTCGAGAAGTACCTCGAGTGCGGCCGTGGGTGTTGATTTCATGCATCCTGTGATGGCTACACATGCAAGCCTTTGTAGCTTTTGCAGCTTGTTTTTTACTGAGCTAAGTTCTGTTCTGGGCCACCAGACTACAGAACCGTAAGTTATGGTAGGTCGTATGACAGCTTTGTACAGCCATAATGTTAATTTTTGTTTAAGGCCCCAGGTTTTTCCTAACATTCGCTTACACTGCCAGAAAGCGATCGTAGCCTGTTTTATTTTGTTATCGAGATGTTTATTCCAGTTCAACTTGTTATCTAGCGTTATGCCAAGATATTTCACTTCAGTTGAAAGTGTTAGTTGAGTACCAAATAATGTAGGCAAGCTCATGCTATTGAGTTTTCTCTTGTTAGTGAATAGGACTAATTCTGTTTTACTGGGATTGACTTTTAGTCGATACTCCCTGCACCATTGCTCGACAATCTTCATTGCGGCCTGCATAACGCTACAATGAAGGTTCTCGAATTTCCCACTAATGAGGATGGTGAGGTCATCTGCATAGCCGACTGTATAGAAGCCGCTGCTGTTGAGTCGTCTAAGGAGGTCGTCAACTACCAGATTCCACAGTAGAGGTGAAAGGACCCCGCCTTGAGGGCAGCCTTTAGCTACAATGCATCTGGTTGTCCCGTTTAGGTTGAGTTGTACTGCTCTTAACTTTAACATATTATTTATCCAACCCCGTAGAGTAGGATTACATTATATTTGGTTAAGGCAATGTTGATACTATCGAAGTTTGTTTTATCAAAGGCCCCTTCTATGTCTATAAAGGCACCTAGTGTTGATTCTTTGTTTGTTAGCGCACACTCAATTTTGTTCACTACGCTATGGAGTGCTGTTTCGGTCGATTTGCCAGCGATATAGGCATGTTGGCTGTTATGTAATGGTTTTTGTTTGAGATTATTATCTCGTATGTGTCTGTCACAAAGTCTTTCTAGGGTCTTTATCTGTGGGGGTGAAGTATCGCACTTGGCATACCCTCTAGGTCTAAACTGCCTTCCTAAGCTTGGACCATTTTCCTACCACGCTAGTCTGATGCGGGTTGGTGAAAGAAAGAAAGAAAGAAAAGAAAGAAAGAAAGAAAGAAACATTTATTTGACACACTGAACAATAAAAAACAGAAAGAAAAAGAATACTACAAAAAATTTATATGAAAAAAAACCAGAAAATAATACAAACAAACACGGTTGCTGTCCAGAGCGTCAAAAAGGCACCAGCTCAGCGTGTGCTGTGCCCAGAGAGGCCACAGCGCTGGTTTTCAGCTGGCGCTGGTGGGTTCACATATCTAGATTGATGTGCTAAATCTAGATATGTAGGTTTTTTCACTATGTTTTCCTGCACCGTAAGAGCGATGGTATATACATTGTACTTAAATTCAAAGAACTCATTGGTTCATGTCAGCGCTGGGATTCGAACCCGCATCTTACCCACTGAGCTACCACCGCTCCCATCCCACCCTACCTGACTCTCCATCTTGTTCGTATATTGTTAATCTAAGTACACCCACCTTCAGAGTCAGCGGAGCGCGGACAGACATTTCGGCGACACATCGAGTCAGCGGCGGTCACGGCCGCGAGCCTGCAGTTGGTACAGGCAGGGCATCGTAACTAGTCAGTTATTTTGTTATTTTATACAATAGAATAGAATATAGAATAGAATACGACTTTATTGGTCACCAAAATATGCAAAAATAACTTATAAACTAGGAACAATAAACAATAGGCGGCCTTATCGCTAAGAGCGATTTCTCACAGCCAACCTTGAATAGAAATGAATAAAAAAGGTGGAATAGGTACTGTCTACTAATAATATAACTAAATAAACCATACGTATAATACAATTTTTAAGTTATGATTTTGTTTATTCTCAATGCTAACCAAATTTATACTCCTTTTACCCTAATCTTACTTATAATGTTGTAAGCAAGCCACATGTTCACAAATATTACATTCTACCTTCTGGTTACTTACGTACGCCCGTGCTAACACGACTACTGCTATAATATCATTGATCGTATAAATTTATCTTTCGTATTCTATTAATTTGTAAACAAAAGCTATACTTATTTCACGGTGACAACAACCATTGAACGCACTGAACCGGCATTCAAAACCATAGAGTAAAGTAATAGTTTTAATTTCCCGCGTCAGTAGAGTGCGCGCGCGCAGGACTAGCGGTGCTCAGAGCTGTGGAGCGGTGAGTCTATGACTTGTTTTGTTTTTCTTTAACCTTCGACGGAAAAAGAGGGGTGTTATAAGTGTAACTTGTCTGTGTATTTGGTTGTGGTAGTGAAGCTCTCAAACGGCTGAACCGATTTAAGTTTTGTTTTTTAGGGTGATTAATAAATTGATAATGTTAAGTCGAGTGTTTTTTAACTTATTTTATCAAAACCATTCAAAAGTTATGCGAATTTTAGTGTTGAATGTCGGGAGTTTTATAACGTTGATTAATTTAGGTTGGGTTATTGTTGATGAGCTTTGTTTATGTTCTGATGAAATAATATAGACAAGTTAAAAGAGTATGATGTATGAGGTGTTGTATTTTATGACTCGTAATTCGTTGCAATTAACAATGTGGCAAAAATTAATGTGTACTCAAGCGCTACAATCGATTAGTCTTGATGCTGAAAATATTTTTTACAAGTCCGAGTTACGGGAGCTTTCATCGTAGAATACTGTTTTAATTTAAATATTTTTTAAAGGGTGTTTGTGTGAAATAAAAAATCTACATAATTTACCTGCTGAAAAAGAAGCTTTATAAAAAAAATATTCAAAGATATGAAGCACGTTTACGACAGAAAATTATGTAAGAACCACAGTACCTATTAAAAAAACCACCAACTTAAAAGTGTTTACTTAAATACATAAAAAAAAAACACGCACTCACGCCTTGTACTAATGTACTCCCTTGCGGGGTAGGCAGAGGTGCATTGCTGCACCCACTTTTCGCCAGAGTGTTATGTTAGTCCCATGTAATAGGGGGCGGGCCTATTGCCATTTTACGGGCACATCCAAGACCCGAGAACAAATATCTGTGTTTAAACAAATATCTGCCCCAGCCGGGAATCGAACCCGGGACCATCGGCTCAGTAGTCAGGGTCACTAACCACTACGCCATTCGGTCGTCGTTAAATACATACTTTTTAAAATAATCCAACTTTTGTTTGGTCAACTATAATACACCTTTGACAGAGTTTGCGCTATAAAAAGTAGGTAAGTACGTATAGTATTTCATTCATCATTATAAATTAATTAGGCACAAAGGTTCCCACATTAAATAATATGAGCTTTTACTTTTAATTCTGTATTCACTATCAATTTGGCCTTAAGAAAAAAGTTACAATATTATACGTGAGATTTCCGTTACCTTCATAAATGTTTTCGGACGTTACAAATGTTAGAATATCAATTAGACATTCTAGTATGTTACTTACTTATTTACTTAAAAATCTTTATTGTAGGTTGGAAGACACTTAACTCAATCGAACTTTATCGAACCCAGGACTTCTGGCACAAAAGGTAGTATCATATGCCATCCGGTAATCACAATCAATAAAACCATATCTACATAATATGCAAATTGAATAGGTACTAGTTATACTTACCTAGTAAAATTTCACCTTGAAGTATTATACAAATAAGTACCTACTTACATTATTAATTGTAACTATAACTTGTGTAACCAAATTAAGGAGTCGATTCATGGTGTTCACTAATATCTTGTAAAGTACTTAATTTGAAGGTTAGATAGCTTACATATTTGGTTTCGATTCTAACGTAATAAAGTTACTTACGTATTATTTTAAGTATTATTATAATATATCCTTATCTCTAAACTACTCTAAAGCATGCTTTATACTAGTAGAGTAGTACAGTGAGACATAGATAACTTTGCAAAAAAGTGCCAACACCAAATAAAGTATTAGGGCATTTTTATTATTATTCTTAATAAATTTCTGTAACTGACGTGGGACGTCTAACTCTTCTTTATTATGGCCTAGGCGTAGGCCTAATAAATTTCCCATTTGTTACGCGTTGCAAGGGATGTCGTACTTATCAAATTATCTTCTCGTGGTAATTTTACAGAAACCCATAGTAAAAAAATCTACATCGGTAAAAAATCTAGATTAACATTTAGAAATCGTTGACGTCATCTTTTTGTATGTTATTTTAAAGGTACTTACCTATATCCGTCAAATCTTATTACTATTACATCGGTTCACGACTCGCTCTGAATACTATGCGGGTTCCGGGTTCAAATCCTGCTTTTAGATTTGACTAAATATAGGCTGCATCGGTAATGTATAAAAATAGTGGTGCTTTGTTTACTTTAGTCGCAATCAGTTTCAAATAAAAATGAAATTGAGACAATAATTCATAGATTGGTTTGTCATGGAATTTACAGTCAATGCAACAATTTTAGTCCATATTGAAATTTGTTATTTTTAGCGAGTCACTTTCCAACTCTAGATCCAGACTAGTGCCTTTAGGAGACAGTATTAGAGTCAGTCTGGATGCATATTATTATAAAGTACAGAACAGTTGATACGTCAGTCAAGGGTGCTTCTTTCTTCTTCATAGATCTAATTAAAAACATCAAACCTATTTACTTGTCACATCTCATTTCAATTCATGCGATAATAACATGTTGTCTCATAAATAAATAGTATTGCAATACAAGTTCCAATCCGTACAGGAAGTGACCTCGCGCGAGGCCTTCCGAGTACGCACACTTCGTGAATTCACGGGCTGTTCCCGACTCATACTTTAAAACCCTATACTACGACGATTAATATTAAAAATGACTCCTTTTTACATAATTTTTTGGGGACATTTACGTACAAAACTATCTACGAACAATAAAAACACCGACACAATTTTTAAAACAAACTTTTAAATGTGTTTCTGATAGAGCTGGGAAAAAATCATAAATGCATAATAAGACATGTATTTTTATCAATTGCAAAATAGGTCAAGAACATATTAAGCCCTTCTTTTCATGGCGACTACAGGAATAGTCGAAATTGTATGCACATAAATCTACAACGTTCCACCGTACATACATTTATTCCTTGGAATAGTGATTTATTATACGTAGTTCATAGGTATTGTACTGTATATTATACTGAGGAAAGTTTTATTTGTACATGTTAGAGTCTTTCTTTATTTATATACTATAATCAAATATTACAGTATATTTATATTTGTAAAGTACAAAATCAAAACTAAACTAATTTCATTATCAAAAACCGTTTAAATCATGTGTCTCTTCGATTAATATGTATCTAACTAAACATATGAGGTACCTATTTATTTATTTATGGTGAGATTCGGCGATCTGCTCACTTACAATGAATCCTAACTAATATTATAAATGCGAAAGTAACTGTGTCTGTCTGTCTGTCTGTCTGTATGTCTGTCTGTCTGTCTGTTACTCTTTCACGCCAAAACTACTGAACGGATTTGAATGAAATTTGGTATACATACGGTTAAGACCCTGGGAAAGAACATAGGCTACTTTTTATCCCGGAATTCCCACGGGAAAACTTCTTAAGGCGAAGCGAAGCGCGCGGGAACAGCTAGTTTTACATAATCACATAGAGGGAGTCACGTTTATAAGTCAAGATTCTAGACCTATTACTGATATTGTTTAACCTAGGTCTGACGCCATCGTATCCGTACTAACATAGTTACAGGTCAAATATTCATAAGATAGATACTGTAATAATCTGTTTCCAATAAAAACATTATTGATCATTCACACAGCACGTAATAGTTAACACTTATCTGCTTATTTACTAGATCTAGGTATAATATAGGTGCAGGAAATTCATATTTCTTGTTTCAGCCTTATAAATAGGTAGTTGTTTAGATAATTAATACGCTATCATGATGTGGTGTTTCTCGAATTTAGACGGTTTATCCAACACAAAGAGTCGAAGTTTCAGTATCAAGATGAAGCTTGCAAGACTCTTGTAAACTGACAGTTAATTCTATGAATTCGGGGGTTAGATGATTACAAATTTCATTTTATTACTTACTTTTCAAAATCACTCGAAGCAAAAATTAAAAAGTACCAGTATCGTTTCATTATGCTCCACAATAATGGTCCTTAAGTGTACATTTTTTAAAAGCGTATCAAAATATTAACAAATAATAACGTTTTTTTTTTCAATTTTATAATTAAATGTTTTTTTAAATGGTGTCGACATGAGGGTGGAACTTTTTCATTGCTCGCGTTTGTAGGTATAAGCCTTATTTTAAAATACCAAATACCGATAAGTTGCTCTTATTTACATATACATGCGAAAACATGAAGTTTAAATATCAATGACCTAAACTTCTGTCATCATCATAACCTTTCACGTCCCCACTGCTGGGGCACGGGTCTCCTTCCAATGAAGGAAGGGTTTTAGGCCTAGTCCACCACTCTGGCCTAGTGCGGGTTGGTAAACCCAACACAAGCAAGCTTGTGTTGAGAGAGTTGTCGGGTAAGTGGGCAACCCGACTGTCAGATATTTTTCAAGCCACCCGAAGGCCTCTGACTAGGCTTCGGCAGCAACCGGGACCCACGGCTTAACGTGCCGTCCGAAGCACGGAAGCGTCCAGAAAAGAACCACTTGAAATCGGTCACCCATCCAATGGCTGACCACACCAGTGGTTGCTTAACCTCAGTGATCAGTTACGATCACTGAAGCCCGCTCGTCTACGGACGCTTCTAAAAACCTATAACCATAAAAGTCAATTTTATCCTTGTTGTAAATTTAAAATACGCTCTATGAATTTGAGGATAGGTGTGTTATCGCGATTTAAGAAACATGAATCTATATAAATGTATGGCTTAAATCGAGAGGACTTGAATACCTAAGCAAAAGGATACTTGCTACAGTTTGACCTATAAACAGAATATTTCCTAAAACCACAACACACCTTGACATTACCGTATTCGTGAGGTTCCGGAGGCGTGTTGCAATTGCCATCTCGAGTAGAAAGGTTGAAGGAATAATAGCTAGAAATATCAGCCTCAAACATTCCTAGACCGACTAAGTAAGTATGATTTGTGATTGAATGCGCCTCTGCGTAGGATAGATTCCATGCCATTTGCATATAGGGTGGTAGACGAACAAAATTGATTTGGATGTGGATGGCAAGCTTTAATGAAGAAACTTACTTACTTATTAATCACTTATTTTAGAATACCTAGTTATAAGGTCAACTAACTGCTATAAATATGAGCTTATAGTTAAACTGTTTTGGTTGTATCAATATAAAATGTATGATTTAATTTGTTTCAATTTGAATATAGGATTTTAATGGATGTACCTAATAAATTTTAATTAACAGCAGTCATCGAACCCACTACAGTAAGTTAAATACTCAATAATAGTAGGTTTGCAAATCATAAATCAAATATTGAACTACAACTCGAATCGAGCATTTTCCTTATCAAAAATGGAACCTTAAATCCGAGTAAATATTAAATGAATAATTAATGAGACAAAATCAAATATGTGTCTACGTTTTTGAAAGTATGTTTAATTCAACGAACTAGGATCCTGGATCAAAGTATTATTTATTTTAACACAATACTGCTGTAAAAAGGCGTAAATAGCCACTATGGGATAAAAAAGCGCGGTGGAACTCAGTAGTTTAAGCGCCCGCGCCTGACATGTACGGTCAGGTGCAAAGAAACCTGACCCCCCTCTCATACCAACAATGCTTCTGAGGGGGGTCAGGTTTATCTGCCCCTTACTTTGTACCTTTGAATCTTTGAGTTATTTTAATTTAAGTACCTTCAATGTACATCGCTGCCATATCGCTTTTACGGTGAAGGAAAACATCGTGAGGATACTTGCATATCTAGATGTGTAGGTACCCTAAGTGCATAGTACTCATTCAAAACGGAGATACGGCTCGCGACCTATCACGTAAGTATAAATGTACTGTGAAAAGCGAATGAGAGCCGAGACTTTATCCGTTACGCCACCACGATTCACCTAAAGCTGCGTACAGACCGGCCCAACGAACGCCCAACGAACACCCAACGATGGATATTTATCATACATAATACAGGGCAGATTGCAGCAACGAAGGTCAACGAAACCCGTTCGTTGGCGTTCGTTGGGCCGGTCTGTACGCATCTTAACGTGTCCTTAATGTCTGATTCCAGGTTCAAGATGAAGGCCGCAGCGTCGTTCGGCGAACGATGGGCGCGCGAGCATCTGACGCGACCAATCACAGACGAGGAGCTGGTGATCCTCGACCTGTTCCCCTCCACCTGCGGGGGCGACGCGGGGGAGGCGGGGCGGCGGGCACGGAGGTACTACCAGGCGCGCGGGCCGGCCGGCCTGGCTGAACTCTGGCATAATAGGTGCCCTGATGATGAGGAGATCCTGTCCAGCTGTCAGGACGCGTGAGTGAGCTTTTCCACATTTTTTCCATCAGTCTTTTATTTACCCAAAAGTTGCCTGGAACAGACTGTGTTTACATTTATGTTAAGTCATATCCAATATCGTATTATATTGTGCGGGAAACAGTACATTACGAAACAAAGAATGAATAAAATGATGCTGTCCATCGCGTCAAAAAGGCAACAGCTTAGCATGTGCTGTAGAAAATAAGGCCACAGCGCTGGTTTTGATTTAAAGTGCAAGAATGTATCTTTGATCAGAAATCACTCTGCCAATAAAGGTTATGAAAATTGAGTGCAGCAATCCCAATGAATCCTTTATCGTTGCAGTCAGTAATTTATGAAGATATTCTGGCATTTATCCAAAGGTGTGTGATGAATGCCAGAAGATATTCAATAAACAATACGAACACCAATAAAAGAGATAACCGATACGATTGTTAAGATTATAATATTATCGTCTACTTAACATGTGCTAGTGACGGAATGGGTCATCTCTTCTACGCCCTAAAAAATCGGGATCTCGGGTGTTGAAATCCAGCCCTCAGATAATTCTAGACAGAGTGTATATATAGATATATATACCTCAGCTATTGCAACACCCAGGCTTGCTGCTCCAGTTTACTCAGGAGCTAGGCTGGCTGAGTTTAAATTATTAATAATAACTATGTACAAAGGTTCCACTCGAGAGAGCCACGTACAGGAACTTCGCCCCCTCTCTGAATAGAAAAATAGAATAGAATATGTACCTTACTTTTCCTATTGCGCATTTCAGATACATAGTGCCACTCAAAGCCCGGAGTGTGGGAGGAAGACGCATCACTATTGTCCGCATGCCAGCGCCTACCGCTTTGGATAGACCACTTTCCGCTAAGGCGTTGTTGGCCCGCTGGCTTATGATCTTAGACATAAGGTACAGTTTCCTTTAAGTATACAGGATGTTGCAAAAAGGGTATACTGAACCGAAACCACGTAGGATTCTGCAAGATGTAAGCCAGAAGAATGAAATCAGAATGTCAAAATTCGCAGAAAAAAAGCATTATCCATAATAAAAAGTCACATAATGGCCAACAAAGTTTCTATAGAAATGATATTTTTTTCGCGAATTTTGACATTCTGATTTCATTTTCGGGCTTAAATATAAAACATGCTGCACAAGTATACATGTGTCGGCTTAGTTATAACCCTTTTTGCAACACCCTGTATATTATGATTATTATGAACTATTCCATTTCCTCTAAAACATTCCCATCCGCTTGGAAAGATGCTCAAGTCACTCCCTTGCCCAAGAAATCCAATCCATCTCTTGCTGACTTCCGTCCTATTTCCATCCTTCCCTTCCTTTCCAAGGTACTCGAACGTCTGGTCCATTACCAGCTGAATGCATTCCTAGTGCGAAACAACTTAATGAATCCGTACCAATCTGGGTTCCGCCCGGGACATAGCACTGTAACGGCCTTAGTGAAAATCACTGACGACGTTCGTCAGGGTATGGAGAATGGTGAGCTGACGGTGCTGTCACTACTCGATTTTAGCAATGCCTTCAATACAGTCGATTATGACATACTATTGGGGATATTGCGCTCTCTTAATGTATCTCCAACGGTAATTGACTGGTTTCATAGTTTCTTGCACGGGCGCCGGCAGCGAATCCGTATTGAGGAGTCATTCTCTCTATGGTGCAGCACAACGGCCGGAGTCCCGCAAGGTGGCGTGTTGTCCCCTCTTCTCTTTGCCATATTTATTAACAGTATTTCTAATCACTTATCTTCTTCCTACCACCTTTATGCAGATGATCTACAAATATACAGCCATGCGCCTTTATCAGATCTCTCCGTTGCAATCAACAGAACAAATACTGACCTAGAACATATTTTGACGTGGAGCAGTGACTTCGGCCTAAGAGTCAATCCGACTAAAACCCAGGTGATCATTCTTGGCAGCCCTAGATTTATTTCCATGATTGACTTCGATTCCCTTCCACCAGTTTTTTTGATGGTGTACATATAGAGTGGAGTAAAGAAGTTAAAAACTTGGGGGTGTATCTGGACAGATCCATGACATGGAAAAAGCAGCTGGAAGTAGTTAGTAGAAAGATGTTTGCTTCAGCAGGTTCACTTCGCAGATTGCGGAATTTCTTGCCCACTTCCACCAAAATTGAGCTTTCTCAGTCTTTACTTCTACCTATTTTAGATTATGCCGATTCTTGCTATCCAGATTTAACTGAGGAGCAGTTAAATAAGCTTGAGCGACTCCAAAATTTTTCTATACGGTTTATATTTGGCTTACGCAAATATGACCATGTTTCCGACTTTCGCGCGAAACTCAAGTGGCTCCCTATTCGTCTTCGTCGCAATGCCCACATTCTTTCACTTTTATATTCCATACTTTTTAACCCAACATACCCCGCTTACTTAAAAGAACGCTTTCAGCTTCGTTGTGAATCTCACAACCTGACACTGCGCTCTACCCACAATCTCCGCCTTAATATCCCTCCTAATACCACTAAATTCTTCAGTTCTTCTTACACAGTACGCGCTATCACTTTGTGGAATGATCTTCCTTCAAAAATCCGACAAGCACCAACTCTGGAAACCTTTAAGAGAATGGTGAAGGAACACTACCTTAAATCAACTGTTTAGCTGTTATCAGATCATTAAATATGTATTAAAAATCATGTATGTAGGTATAATATGTATGATATGTATGTGTATGTATATGATGTATGTATGTATATGTATATATGTGTTTGTATATATTTATATATGTATTATATTGTATATAATTGTGTATTATAATACATGTAGTAGGCGTATGTACTTGTGTGTATTTTTTATTTATTTTTTGCTTATATTTAGTGTGTAGTAGATAATAATAACTTAAATTATACTATATTCCTTGATTAAGTACACTGTACCCCTTTTATATCTCTAGTCCATCCATCCAAAGGTTGTCTGGAAGAGATCGCTATAAGCGATAAGACCGCCTTTTGTACCCTAGTTAAGTGTCTATGTAAAATTGTTAATCATTCCTTGGTGTACAAATAAAGAGTACTCTATCTATCTATCTATCTATGATCTCACCTGTGAGTTCTTTGCTTTATAATATTGAGAGTTATTGTAATGCTAACTTTAAGAGTCAGTGATATGGTTCAGTGTTGCGTGAATGAGTCTTTTGTTTGATTGATATGGATCAGTGCGCTGGAGTGGGTCTTGACCTTTACCATTGAAAGTCTCAATGTTCTGTTGTTAGTTGTTACTCTTGGATAGGTGCCAATTAGGAATGCGTGGTAATTCCTAGTTTAGCTAGAAATAACTTTATCTATAGACAATACATATTGGCGTAGGTACTGATCTGTATTTCTGCCTAATATAGTTTTATTTACTCACATTCATTATTGTACCTACTTTTAATGAATATAGATTAGGAAATTCAGACGACCGAATGGCCTAGTGGTTAGTGACCCTGACTACTCCCGGCGACTAGCCGAAGGTCCCGGGTTCGATTCCCGGCTGGGGCAGATATTTGTTTAAACACAAATATTTGTTCTCGGGTCTTGGATGTGCCCGTAAAATGGCAATAGGCCCGCCCCTATTACATTGGGACTAACATAACACTCTGGCGAAAAGTGGGTGCAGCAATGCATCTCTGCCTACCCCGCAAGGGAGTACATTAGTACAAGGCGTGAGTGTGTAGATAAGGAAATTCAAGTACATAGTGTTTTGATACTCTTTGGGAGAGGCCTATGTCCAGCAGTGTAACATTACAATAATGATGGTGGATAATATTTCCCCTACGAGATAGCCAGGACATAAGCAGAAAATCTAACCTTCTCCTAATACCCTGACTAACTTTTGAATGGCTATGATGATTTTGTTAAAATATGGCTTAGAACCCTCGGGGTAACACTACCTACAAAATAATAAAAGAAAATTGGCTCAGTCGTTTGGGAGCAACTCTACCACAGACAGTTAGGTACGTTAAACTTATAACACCCCTCTTTTTTATCGGGGGTTAAAACAGTAATATCAGATTCCTCTACTTCCAGATTGCGAGAGGACCCGACTCCTGGCGAGGAGGTGGTGTTCATCGACGTGTGCGACCTGCAGCCCGCGCACCTCAAGAACCACTTCCGAGGCACCTACTGGAAGGACTTCCACCAGCTCATGAAGGTAATGCAGCAATGTTCATATATTATCTATTGTTTTTATATTGAGTACCTATGTCTCTCGCACATTTCCGATATTGACAGACTTAGATCATGGGTCATTGTTAGGACCAATAGCAACTCAGCACCTAATAAATTACGTAGTTATATTACGTGAACTAATAACACAGTAATAATTCCGGTACTCTTCTGTTAAAAAAAATTGAGTCTAATAGTTGCAGCTATGCAAGGTCCATTCCATAGAATCAAACAATGGCAGAAGATACGATAAAGGCAAGTTGGCATCTTGATGTAGTAATTTTCATCAAAGAAATACAAAGAGTAAAATGGCATAAAAAATAAACAAATAAAAACTTAAGTTCACAACCGTGAAATCAGCGATGGGAAAAACTACTAACCCTGAAAATATCTTATCATGATATTCACGAAAAATAATAAACAACCAATTCAAATTCAAATATTTTATTGCCATCAAGTGTTTAAAGATCTTAAAATAAAATAGTAGGTACTTACAACTTGATGCCCACAGTGGGCACTGCAAATACACTTAAAGTAGTAGGATATATAATTACTTAATATTGAATTTGAAGTGATAAACAATAACCTTTATTAGAGGGAAAAAATATTTGTTCGAAAAATCTAATTTTGTAAGCTTGACCTAACCAAAGTTAATACCCCGATAGTGAAATCGAATGTTACAAACCAGAGTGTATGTTTCACTGACACGATACCGCAACAGTATGTTAACATTAACATCACTAATTAGAATTTCACTCATGGGATTTCGTCAGAGAGGAACAATGGTAGATGAGAGAATGTAGACCAAATGTAGTAAATTGTAAGTGAGGAAAGTGACAAGTATGTGAGATAGATAGGTGAGAGTTGGTTGATATAGCATGTGAAACATATCAAGGTGTAATAAATATTTGTACGGCACGTTACTATTATAAACTTTATTCTGTAGCTTACGTTTTTCTTGTACACCGCACCGGACCTACCTTTAAAAATTCAGTAATTAGGGTGGAACATCCAATAATGACAATGCGCCAGTAATTGACCACCTTCCTCTACAATTCCAATATTTCAGTTCATCGGCTATGGGGCGTTGCACACTAATGACGTATGTTAATTATCCCAGTAGGCAAACTGTTAGCCGCTGACTGAGCCAACGGTAGCGGCACATCGTTTGCTAGTTTTGAACTCACTCTACGCAGTTTGCAGCGTTACGTTACGCGTAACTATAATAAAATATAATATAACAAAGTACTCAGTTTAAAATTTCTTATGAACGTCAATTTATTACAAACAGTTTGGATAAGGGGCTTTGTCTTTGGAGAAGAATGGATGCAAGAAACTTCTGAGCCATCTTTTCAAATTAATCCATCTTTCAACTGTGTTACTAAAGCTACCTCTATTCCATTATTGACAAACCACCACCAACTTCCAGAACACCTACCCGCTCCGCTTCGCCTCAGTCCACGTGATCAACACGCACCGGCTGAAGACCATGTCTCTCCTCCTCCTCCACATCGGGCTCTACCCGTGGCGCCGCACCGTGGTCCAGAAGCACGCTGACGGAGACCAGATCAACCACGTGATGGGACTGGACCACTTTCCGGAGGAAGGCCTGCCCTACGAGTATGGGGGGAAGGCTGGGTCCATGAAGGATCTTAATGGTATGTGCGGTTTGCTTGGAGTATTCTGGCTTGCTTTAACTTCTCATACGATATCATTATGTGGCGATTGTGGCGACCCACGACAGGGTTCAGACAAAGTTAAGAAAACTGAAAGATGTGAAATTTGAGGTCTCTGGGTCTTAAAAGGTTATGACAAAGTTAATCTGTTTTCCTATATAATAAGGTGTTCTGATGTTGATATTTTAGTGTCGGGTGGGCATGTTAAATAGTCAAGTCTCAGGCAACTAAAACTTAATCAGAACAATTTCTTATCATAACTAGCTACAGGCCTTCCGTAGTAGTTGGCAGCACTTTCTATGATGGATGACCACACTTGCTAAGCATAAAATGCTGCAAAATTTGGCTGCAATTTATCACATTGAGTCCTAATGATGAAATCGTCATAAACCACATTAAAATAAAACTGGATGCAGCATAGGTGCCCATCATAATAATCCTTTGAACTCTGAAAACAGAGATAGCGGTAGTTATGAATATAAATATTGCTATGCCCTGCAAGGACCTATGTTAAGGATACTACTGCGTAGATATAGTACATAGATTTAAGAACAGTGTAACACCAACATACCTAGTTGAAATAAATACATTAATATTAATAAATAATAGGCAGTCATAAAGCAGTCTATTTTTTGTTGGTGGTAACCCTTAAACTAACAATCCTTTTATTTCCTTCACAGACGAATGGACAAAAAAGCTGCTCACAAACTCAAAATGGCTCCACACGGAGGAAAGGAAATACTACCACACGGAACTAAAACCGGAAGTGAAAACACGGACGCGGCACAAAAGTGCAGTCAGAAACCTGCGCAGTAGCATCGGATCCTACAACATGATTACCAGAACACACTCGTGTAGGTCTCTTCATGCTCATGATGACCTGGATGAGGGACTGTATGGAGCCTATAGGACACTGAAGATCAGTTATGATAGGGACTTTTATGTGTGATTCGGTTGTGGTGACTGGCATGATTTTGTAGCATTGTGTTCAATTCAAAGCAGTTCTGTTTTGGACACGAGCGTCCTCCATGTCTGAAACCATCGTTTTTCAGGCGTATTGGAGATCGGTTGATGGCCATCAGAGGTTTAGGTGGAGTGGTGGACTGCTGTGGTGTGCCTCCCTGAGTGTATGGGATTGGGCTATTGAAAATATAAGCAATGGAGAGTTTTTCTGTAAATACATTTCATACATTTCTTTTAAACAAAAGTTAAGGATATTTTTAATAAAATCGATTTGCCTAAGTACATAATAATAACAATAAACATCTTGTAAAAAGGCCTGCCTAAAAACTATATAAAACTAATCACCACTAAGTACCTACCGAAGTAAATTGAAGATATGAGCCAGATCGCCACCGTCACTAGGGAAGGTTCCCAAAAGGCCGGCTGCGTTCCTCTCTGTAATATGATATAATAATAAAAATAATAGGTAATGTAAAAAAAAAATTTAGTATTAAGGTAATCATATTTTGTATATTATATTATTATATAGTATATTCTAATAAGTTAGGCTCGAAGTCTGAAATTCGACACTACTGAACTCTGACAAAACATTACGAGTATTTCGACATTAAATGATGATGGGCACCAATATATATGGAAGCTGGGACCAGCACCAATAGAAATGAGTGATACGTCGTTGAAAAGGTATTTTTTTGCAGAATATGAATAACGGAAGCGCTAGTCTTGATTTACTGTCCAATTAGAGTAATCGTACCTTGAAAGATTTTATATTTTATTTCTGTAATTTTAATTAGTTTGTTAGTTTTTCACATTCATTTTTAATTTTTATAACAAAATGATCATATTTCATATAATATTATATTTGTTTATTATCTCAGTAAATAAAACCAGTTGAAAGTAATTTCTCCAATTTCAATAATACGGGTTTACGTGTATTACGCCCAACTGTCATCAGTAGAGAGAGTGCAATGCCATAGAAAAATACTTCCTTCCGACGAATATATTTCAAAATGGACAACTTATACGGATTTGTCGCCATAATACTTTTTTGCTCACTTGAAAAAAGCTATCCAACGATGTATGTCTCATCTTTATTCGACATAGGTCCCAAAACGCCCATTGTCATTTAGTTGTGATATGTCAGTTTGTGGAAATTGTTTCGAGCCAATAATTTGTCAATCGATTCATTATCCATGCCATGACAACAATTACGTACCTATATTATTGGTTCCCATGAACCCGGAGGCAGGTCCTGAAAATTTACAACCTCGGCACCCTACCAGCCTACCTCCCTTCGTATTTTGATTAATAATTACTACTAAAAATGAGTTTTTTACTTATTTACTATTTTACAATTAAGTATTACTTGCTTGTTTTATACATGCATACACTATACGAGTAATGACACTATTGAAAGATATCGAAAAATTATTAAACAATCACATCATATTTTTTCCCCATTCCTTATTAGAAGCGACCAGTACATTAGTCTAGTTGGCTCTATATAGTTTTATAGAGCCGAAAAGCTAGAGGAGTAACTGAGTGTTGTGGCGCTCCTTTATCCCTTATATCCCTGTGTTCGGTAGTAGACGAACTTCAGCTGATGATGATGGTCCATAGTAGCGATCGGTTAAGTAGTCACTGGATGTGCAAGAAAGGACATGACAAGTGACATGACAACTGTGCAGCGATCACAGGATTCGATACTATTTTCGAAACTACACAAACATAATGTATCGTCAACTGTCACTGTCAAAATGTAAGGCAAAATTATCAGAGTCGCCAGCACAAGTTTCGATCCTCCGTTAACGTTGCGTATCGTCAACTGTCACTGTCAAAATGTAAGGCAAAGTTAGTTCCAAAAGTGACATTTGTTTTTTCCATATGTTAGGTGCAATTTCACCAAACGCTAAACGTATTTAGTAGCCTGTCATACGTCTGTCAGTTAGTACAAAATGTATTTAAAATTTGATTTTGTTTAGCGTTTGGTAAAAGTGACCCTTCGTGTAGATTCGAAAATAGTATCGAATCCGGTGCTCGCTGCACAGTTCCAAAAGTGACATTTGTTTTTTTCATATGTTTGTGTAGATTCGAAAATACCTATGTTGTATCGAATGCTGTGATACTATAAACACAAACGTTCTTTATACACCTACGTCCGGCGTATCCTGGCCAGTTAGGCCCGGGTCTCCTATTTACTCCGTAGGTTGCGTCAAGTGTCACCGCCGTAGGCCGCGTCACGATGCTCATTACATCTACGCGCCAACGTCGGCGTGTGAGGGAGACCGCATCAGTACATTTCTATAGTGAGCATCGTGACGCGGCCTACGGCGTGACGCTGGACGCGACCTGCGGCGTAAATAGGAGACCAAGGCCTTAGCAACTGAACCTCAGTTGTTACTGAGGCTACTCTGACTGGATCTGGATCATCTTTCTTTTCACTACGGATTTATTGTTGTAACTAAAACGCAAAGATGTCCGTTAGTAGACACTGTTTGGCCATCTTTATCAGCCGATGGTAGCTAGTAGCTTGTTAGTCCCCCACGTCACGGCTGCCAACGTTATTGCACTCACATGAAGGAATATTGAAGTTATTATACGAGAACTAATGTTGGTGTCGCCTGCACCTTCATTGAACTAAACCTACGTCCTGTAGACCTAACTTTATGTAAGCCATTACTAGTAGGTAACTCATATTTCTGCAATTTGAATTAAAAATTAGCCCTATATTTTATTACTATATTATTTATAATATCAGTGGCAGCGGCGGGTGTGCGGAGCGCGGAGAGAAGGCCGAGGTAACGAGCGGCAGTCCGAGATAGCCATCTTGCAGACCGCACACTTTCTAATGCGGCAGGGGTGGTGAAACTGCGGGCTGGAAAGTGCAGAATTTAAGTATTTATTTGACACAATATTACCATGTTATACTCAGACTTGGCAGATAAGAACTATAATTTTTTATACTTACATAAAATTGATGTACTTACAATATTATTTTATGTTGGTTGCTGGTCAATAGCTTTTTCTTGCCTTCTGGACGTGTAACTCCCCCTTAAGTGGCAGAAATATACCTAAGTATATTAGCGCGAGTTTACCCTCTTACATAATATTCCATACACTTCCATTTAGGACGATGTCACATAGGCTTTGTATGTATTACACTTACCGAGTACAGTGGCCGCGAGAGTTTCAACGGCCTAGCACTCGGTTATTTGCTAGCCTTCATTGGTCGAGGATCGGCCGAGGATACTACTCGGTAGGTGGTGTACCTTGGGTATAACGCAACGAACTCACGCCACTCGTGTTACATAGTTCAGCGGGCTGGAAGCGTCTACTTATACGTCCTACTAAATTGATGTGAACTTGAATCCTCGGTGCTGGACCTATAATTCGGAAAGCCTAAGAACCCCTGCATTAGAACATAATCTGTACGGCTCGGACCGTCTCATTAAATGTATCCGCTGCCTGCGTTTGTAGCTAACTGGCCATCGCACACCCACCTTACACTTTAACAAGAGTTCAACAATATACAGGGTGCAATGCACTGGTTTTGGCAATGAACATTAGACCTATACTTTGCAAGAATGCGTGTTATACCAAAATTTTATGGAAAACTAAATATGATTTCAATTAATCCCATAGAAATACCTTCATATAAACTAAAGTGTGTTTTTTAATCTCAGATACTAAATTGACAGAATCTGAACGGTTCATCAACGGTCAATTGTCTCGCCAATAGAACGATACGTCACTTAATCGCGGGACAATCGACTGTTGATAAACCGTTCAGTATCTATCTATTTTGTATTTGACATTAAAAAAACAGACTTTAGTGGTGACGTCTTCTGCTGAAACCTCAAGTAGCACGCTATCAAAACGCATCTTTAGCCTTCCGCTCTTCATACTGAGTTCAATAATATAGACACAATGTGCAGTAAACAACAAACTACCTCAATTATTCACACTCAAGGTGATCCCTTCCTAGCTCGCATCCTAAAATTATCATAATCTAAGTGAAACTGCGAAAACAAACGCATGTTAGCTACCCGATTCTTATGTAATTCTCAAGGTTTCAATAAAGTGATGAAACAGTAAGACTTTATGACGTATATCATAGCAAAAATCCATTTATAATCGTGAGTAATGGGCACAGAATCAAAACAATCGGTGCAAACGCAATTGAAAACAGACAGTATTTCCAAGAGACTGCCACACCTAATTAACGAACATTTGTCCGAACATTCATGTTATTGAGCACACAGCAGCAGCAAAAATGAGCCTATTTTTTATAAAATTCATTCACAAAAATGGAGGAATATGTCAAAAGATAGTACCTACTAGATATAATATGAGTACACTACATAATTCCGAATTACTTTTTTACGAATATGAAAATAACGATTTTTAAAATTTCGAATTTCAAAGTTCCGAATAATTCACAATCCCAAATTTTAAGTTTCCGAATAACTAAAATCACGAATAGTTTATAAACGAAATTTCAAACAACATATTTATTAAAATGACGAAAGTAAATTTTCCGAATATTATTATTTCGATGTTTCAAAAGTACGATTTTTTATTATATCAAATTTTTAAAATTACGAATCCCGAAGTTTTAATATTCCGAAAATACAAATTCCAGAATGTTTCTTAGTTAATAAGAAATGGTTATATATTATGAATAGTGGGTTAATTAACAGCATAATCCGTATAAAAACAATATTTTTTAAGCTATATTATGTGAAACGCTCCGCTCCGCTTCGCTGCGCTCCGCTTTGTTTTTCGATATCTATGTGCACCTAACACGCTCCTCCTCGCTTTGCTCGTCGTCGCACCTATCTTTAGGTTTAGGTCCTAAGGTTTTTAAGTTTAAACACCATAAAATTCTAGCAATTGTTTTGCTCTATATTTGAAACGCTCCGCTCCGCTTTGTTTTTCGATATCTATGTGCACCTAACACCGCTTCTCCTCGCTTTGCTCGTCGTCGCACCTATCTTTAGGTTTAGGTCCTAAGGTTTTTAAGTTTAAACACCATAAAATTCTAGCAATTGTTTTGCTCTATATTTGAAACGCTCCGCTCCGCTTCGCTGCGCTCCGCTTTGTTTTTCGATATCTATGTGCACCTAACACGCTCCTCCTCGCTTTGCTCGTCGTCGCACCTATCTTTTGGTTTTGGTTCTAAAGTTTTAAAGACGTTTATGTTTTTTTTTTCAAAATCACGAATTATCATATTTCCGATCGGGATTTGACTTTTTCGTGATTATAATAAATCGGTATTTTATTTTTCGTATATTAAAGTAATCGTATTTTTTTACATTCGTATATTTAACAATCGTAATAACAATATTCGTGATTATAATATTCGAAATTATAATTTTCGTGATTATTATAATTCGGTATTTAAAAAAATCGGTATTGCAATATTTCGTAAATTACATATTCGGGGTTATCAAATTCGGAAAAAAGTTTTTCGGAATATTTGGGTGTTCCCATATAATATGCCTCTACCCAGGACAACCACCACAACACTCTGATCTCGGCCTTCCTTATTATCCATTCATTACCGGCTACCTGTCTAAGGATGTATCAGTCCAGCGGGTCAAAGGGTCTGTCAAAATAAATCTTGTACTTACGTAAGGGTCAATTCACACGTACCACAACCACACCACAGCCACAACCACACCACAACGATGCCGTGTGGTCGGGTGTATAATTTGTATTGAAAATGAATAATCCAATTTACACGTGCCACATTTTGCCGTTGTTATTGACCACCTGTGTAATACGACCACATCGCAACCACATCGCGACGGCAACGCCGACACGCGGCGGCTGCACCACGGCCACCTCCCTATTAACTGCACACGAACACGTGGTTACCACATCGCAACGACAGCGACAACGCAACCACATCGACATTTTGCCGCTACCACAACGCAACTGCAAAAAGCCGCTGCGACACTATTCACACGTAACCACAGCTTGACCACATTATGTCGCTGCGGCGTGGTGTGGTTGTGGTACGTGTGAATTGACGCTAACATTAGCACACATGACATGCGTTCGGTATAGTCTAGCACAACCATTATTATGAGGCAGACATACTGACATACATTATGTCCACATGTACATGTATGTATGTATGAGATACCTATATACACGCAATGTGACACGCACTAGTTGGTAGAGGGACCACTTTTCTACGGTTTTGCAAATAATCTTGTTAATTTCTTTGTTTTTAGTGTTGCTATTAATCGTCGTTAAAAATAGACTGCCAAAATTGCCACACTGTATGTTTTTTTAAATATTTTGTGCTAAAATCTACTTTTTAAATGCCTATGTGACCGCATGGCGCATGGGACATCCATGAGCTCACCTTCTGCCAAGCATGAGAGTTATATTAAAAAAAATACTACCTAGGTACGTACATAAAATATAGAACTTAAATAGCAGCACTGAAGGGTTAATGTGTAAGGGAAGCCGGAGTGAAAATAATATCAATAACCTATCATAAAATCAGGAAAATCATATCAGACTCCAAAAGGATATCCTTTGAGGTTGCCCACTGGCCGATACTTTGATAATGCTCAAACCCAAACATAAATTATGAACTGAATAATGAAACTTCAGTAATAAATTGCAATAACCTTTGATTACACTATAAACATTATTTATTACTTCAACCATTTTATGTTTCCGATGATGATTGGATGCAAATCTTTTTCTGCAATCAATTGCATTACTTCCGTTTTTTTATAATTAGGTATTCTTAATAATTACAGCCTTCAATATTGTTCTCTAGAGTTTAATAATGGGCGTAATAAATACTTTGAGACTTCTATGAAACATCCTATCTATGGATGGGATCCTATGATTGTGATTTCTCAGAAAAGAGAGCATTCTAGGTCGGATATTACAGAATCAACATACTGGAAAGATTCCTTCATCCAGGAGGATTTCAGATTTCTCACAAACCTGTTTATGTTATGTATTGCATCTATTGTATGACGTATAGGCTGGTGATTAAGTAGCAAAGTCGGTGGCAAACACTACAGTTGAACTAGAGTGAAGAAAAATTTGCTAGTCATATTAGTGGCCAGTCATTGCCTGTCTTGGTTGAACCAGTTTGTAAGTATATTACACTTGCGATCAATGAAAACGTTTTAGTGACATGTGGAACGGAAATGGTAGGTGGAACAGTTTCAATACTCGCGGGTATATAAAGTACAGTTGATACGTCACTCAGGAATGCTTCATATATGCACCCAATAATAAAGATTAACCCCCTTATTCATAAAAAAAAAATAGTCAAAGAAAAAATTGTTCTCCGTCAGAGAGAGACAAAACAGTTCAATAGCTAAAGCGCCCAGTAACTTTTTTATGAATAAGGGGGTAAGAAAACATCCTTCATCTCCAAAGTCATATACCTACCAACGAAGCGGTTTGTTTTATCAACTTTTATGCTCACGGTTTTCATGATTATAGTAATTAATCTTATTAATGTCCATCATAGCAGCACATTCACTTGTTTCAAGTTATTTTGGACTCATTAAATTTTGAGTGCTACATTAATTTAAGTGTCGGTTAATTATTTTATACAGCCTCCTTTCAGCTAACTGTCCGTCACTTTCAGTAAGGTTTTCACTTTAGCTTTTATCTCTATGAGTAGGATTATTATAATTAATTTTGTGTAAAAATATATCTACGAAAATATTTGAACATTAAAGTTTGATAAGAACACATTTTAATTTTGTCTGAGTAAGCAAAATCCATAAAGCATATGAATATACAAAGGTAACTTGTTCAGAAGACCTCGTAGTATCGTCTTATTAGTAACTACTTATGTACCTACTGTTGATGATAACAATATGGTTTGTTTGATGTTTGATCTAAATAATATCTAATTACCAGCTTTTTTCAGAGAGGTTTTGCAAGCCAATACGACAAATCTTAAAAACAAAGAAAATTAATAATTAGAGGTATACTATAAATTATCTACCTCCAAAGGTTCGATTTCAAGTAGAGTTAACAATGTGAATTTTGTTGAATATCTGCAAGCTTCCTCCAATTATATTCAGTTTCTGCTACATAAACTTTCCAAAATGTACCATAATGATGTGTAGCACACAGTAACGGATTAGTTGTTATATAAAATATCTGTTATATTTCCGGAATTGCTCGTATGCCGTCTTGTGTTTTAATGCGTTCTCTGCACAATTTTGAACCGCAACATACGTTTTTACGTAACCTAAGGGTGTTTGTTGCTAAGTTGCTTACTCACATAGAGATAGATAGATAGAGATATAGTGTATACTCTTTATTTGTACACAAACTTATACCTAGTGTTTTTATTAATACAGGGTGTTGCAAAAATGGTATACTAAGCCGAAAGGGGGTGGCTCAGGGGGTCAATCTGAACAACTTTTGCTCTACGAGTTTTGAAAATTCTCGAAAAAATATATATTTCCTTTTCCATAGAACCTTTGTTGGTCTCGTGACTTTTTATGGAGAAAGAATTTTTTTTTTGCGAATTTCCAAAATCGTAGAACAAAAGTTGTTCAGAATGACCCAATGAGTCACCCCGTATTGCAACACCCTGTATAAATTGTACCTATTTTTTTCTTGGTTGACCTAGTTAGCAAAAATAACATTGTCGAATAGGTACATAATTATAAACAGCAGGAGATACGTCTATCAGTTTTCATATCAATATTATTGGTATGAACGGTACAGGTTAATCTTTATTTCTTATAATTCCAGGGTATATGGACTATTACCTCTTTTAATTACTTACCTTATCTATCTCTATACCTACTTCCAAGATTACAAGACGTAGGTAGGTTTTAACTAGAAATACGCACTTGCAAAACATTGATATACCTAAGTACTTTTACCTTTGTAGAAAAACCATTTGATTTATGTTAGAGTTGTTTTGAAAAATTATATAAAAAAGGCAAAGGTGTATTTATTTTTGTGTTTGTAGTTCAGCCCAGCCCTGTTCTAACTAACAGCTCGGTGACTTTTTTTACCTTATCCTACAAATATTATGAACACAAACGTTTGTAAGTATGGATGGATGGATGTCTGTTACTCTTTAAGCGACTGAACCAATTTTTATTATATATGAAATTTGGCAAGAAGTTAGCTTAGACCCTGAATTGAGACACAGTCTACCTTTTATCCCGGAATTCCTACAGTAAAATCTTTTAACGCCATGCGGAGCTCACGGGAAAAACTAGACGTTCAACAAAACTACCACATTGTAGAGATAATTTTCCGCAGAGCCATTTCAGAGCTACGTGGATGTACATCTAATGACTGGCAGAAGAGTTACTCTATAATGACGAAAAACAAACGAACGCGAGCTATCGTGCAATCGGCACGTTTAATACAACGAGATAGAGTTGTGGCTCGCGCAGCAGCGCTCCGAAGCTTAGTGTTTCGTCTTATAGAGTGACCCCCAGGTGCGGGGAGGGGTGCGGGGGAGCGGGGAAGGTTCAATGCGCCAGCGCATTGCCGCGATTTCTTCGGGATCTTCCGAACTGATCAATCTGGCCACACATCAAAATTCACACTTATATGAATGGATGTGGATGATTATTACTGTCCCCGCATTTCGCTGACTTAGACTTAGTCCCCGCATTTAGAGTTGATAGTCCCAAATATAATTGTTTATATTTATTTTATGCCTAGAAAATGTAAAAGTATATTTTTTGTTGCATTTAAAATCCGAGGAAAATATGAGGTCAAATAGGGAATCGATGCCGATTTTACCGCAGTTTCCAACAGTTGATAGAGAAAGTTTATCAGAATAACAAATCGACCCCTTAGCAACACTCTTTATAAAAAAAACTCAATAGGAACCCCCCTCTGACCGCAAGTACTAGACAGTCGTGAGTGACTCACCGCTACCACTCACTAATGTGACACAGCGGTGGAGAGAACAGTGGCGATAATGACGATGGAGACAAATACAGACCATCATCAGCCCGCAGTTAGCCACTCCTGGATAATACACCCACGATGAATGAAATAGTTTCACTTACAAAATGCCGACACCAAATAACCCATTTAAAAAAAAAACATTTAAAATTAGAACAAAACATGTAACTGTTGCCGAGTTGCAGAAAGGGACTTTAATCTAATGTCGACATTAAATCTATGTCTGTCTCTTTCTGTCCGTATACTATAGTATACTATAGTATAGCAAGGCAACAATACATTTAATGCCGACATTAACTTAAAGATCCTTTCTGCAACTCAGTGTCAGTCTGTCTGTTACTCTTTCACGCCAAACTAGATAAACTAGACTACGGAACGAATGTCTAGACCCTGAGAAAGAAGATAGGCTTCTTTTTATCGCGTAATTTCTACTTTTTAAGGCGAAGCGAAGCTCGCGGGAACAGCTAGTATGTTATATTTTGATGCGCTGTTAAATGTCCTGGAATAGTGCATACGGTTTCGTTAAGGTAGCCTTTTCCGATTCGAAGTAATTTGGTGCTATTGTCACTGGATATATTGTATTACTTTTTAGAACACATTGTATTTACTATAAATTTGTTTACTGTGCTATAAAGAGCTATAGATACAATATAGCCGGCCATGATGGTAAAAACCGCGCCACGACCAAATCGTTGCAACCTTAATATTGCTGAAAAATTAGAAAATTGCCTTCAACTCTAAAAAACTCATTTTAGATCTTACATTTTAGCAAATATACGTTTAGAAAAGTACAGGCCCCCTATCGCAAATTTGTTTTATCAATGATTTTTGGAATCAAATCGTATTGAATTTGACACTAATTTATTACGAAAATTTTACTTTGTTTCGACTCTGCGATAGGCGAATGTCCAGGTCCCAGGTCTCAAATTCTACAGCATTTTAACCTTGTTTTTGAGTCCGTGATAGTGTTATTATTATTACCCTCAATCAACTATCAATCAACTATGTTGTTGTTTTTTGTCGAATAAAAAAAAAAAAAAAAAAAAAACACGCACTCACGCCTTGTACTAATGTACTCCCTTGCGGGGTAGGCAGAGGTGCATTGCTGCACCCACTTTTCGCCAGAGTGTTATGTTAGTCCCAATGTAATAGGGGGCGGGCCTATTGCCATTTTACGGGCACATCCAAGACCCGAGAACAAATATCTGTGTTTAAACAAATATCTGCCCCAGCCGGGAATCGAACCCGGGACCATCGGTTCAGTAGTCAGGTCACTAACCACTACGCCATTCGGTCGTCTAAAGTTTTCTTTAACGTCTTTTGTCGAATAAAGTTTTTCTATTCTATTCTATTCCATTCTATCAGTACTCTAAGCTATATCAAACCTTTAGTGAACCTTCACCAAAAATCTTGATTTAATGCGATACTGCTCAAAAGGTGCAATATATCAATTGTATCAAGTTACCTAAGTACTTAAGTCAAGTAATGAAAATTAAGAATTAGAAATAAAAATTAGAAACGTGGTTTTAGAACTAAGAGAAGATATTTTATGGAACAAATAAAATTATTGCCTATATTTCAAGGTGCGTTGAATTAACCGAAGAATGATATTGGATTTTATTGCTCATATAATGGAACCGTGAGAATTCTGAATAATTGAGGATGGAAACACCATGCATTCTTCATTTTCATATACATATATAAGTATACCTACATAATATAGACATGTTTACAACAAGAATTTTATTGTTGTACTAACACTGTATTATTGTATGTATGTATATGTCGCAGGCAACTGGTTTAATCTCCTGTTTGATTGAACCACTAGCCCGTTCATTGGATGGCGCTATTCAGTTGTATGACTAAAGGACAACTCGTCAAGTCGTTGATTGTAACGTTCGACGTCTTGACTGAACGTCATTCAGCGAAGTCGTTGAATGGGATATAGTATAGCAACTTTGTAATGTCTGGTTAGGGTGAACATCACCAGATAAGAGTCAACAAAAAGACTATGTTACAAAGCTCTTATCTCACAAATTAACTAAACAATAACAATAAACGTACCTTCATATTGTTGTTCATAATTATTTAATTATCCAGTTTCGCCACTTTTTTTCTTTGAAACTATCCGCCCGCGCGGCGTAATAATAGGTAAATCCATGTTGTCACACTATTTTAACACAAATAACCCACTTTAAAGCTAATTTATTTGCAAAAAACTAACAATATAGGTGCTTTTTGTGTCAGCTGTTAGCTGTTAGACGCCATATTTGTTTTATTCACCACCTGACTGATTTTAAGTCAGCTAAGTAGTTGGACGTTTTGTGACGCTTGTACAATCAACGTTCGGCCTAGTCATACAACTGAACAGCGCCATCCAATGAACGGGCTAGTGGTTCAATCAAACAGGAGATTAAACCAGTTGCCTGCGACATATACACAATGTAAATCGTATAATTCCACATCACTTTATCAAAATGCTACTCTTATTGTCAAGTAATTAAAATACTAAAAATAAGAGGAGTAAATTTAAAAAAATCATCTGTATTTCGGTTTAAAGATAGCAACAGTAAAAAAAAATGTAAGTTCAAGCAACGCGTTGATGTCTTTTGTATGAGAGAATAGAAACACCTGCGAATTTCGCATCTCTTTACACTTATTTCAATTTTAAGCAATATCATTAACATAATTCTTCATCCGTTTACATGATTTCCTACATATAATATTATATTAACTGAAAATAAACCCCTTTAGCTGTTTCCTGAAAAAATACATTTCGGAAAATCTCTCTAGCACTATAGGTACGTAGTTTCACTGCCAAATCTGACCATTTCCGTCCAATGGCGGGCTAACTGTTTGTGTGTCATCCCCAAAAGTGCCTAAAATGCAACTAGGCGATGCCTGTTCACGCTCCGTGACGAAATCATAAAAGGGGCGAGCGCGGGCAGTGGCCGCCATTCCAGCGAGCGCGACCGAACGCGCGGCTAAATTCAAAATCGTTCCTTTTTCAAATTTTCTCTTTCCTTTTTATTTTTCATCACGTTCCGTTTAAGTGCCAGTGTGGTCGTCCGCGAGCAATTGGCGTGTGAATTGATTTTTCATTTTAAAGGTGATTATTATTTGGATTCCTTTTTTGAATTTCGGCTTCAGGAAGTGCTTGTGTGTGAAATGGGTGCAGTGCTTTTTAGGGAATGTTTTGTTTTAAAGTGGTGAAAGTTCAAACAAAAATTAATGCTGTGCTTATGGTTTCAGGATCGGTTTAATGTAAAATGACATGTACTTTAGATTATTTAAAAGAAAGCTGAAATGAAAATTCAGCTCGGTAGATGGTTAAATAACTATGTACCTTCTTTGTTTATTACTGGTTAAATCCTGTCGTCAGATTTTGGTGAAATGAGACTTATACTGGAACCAGAAAATTACATATTTATTAAATGAAAACTGCTTTAAAAACCAGACTACATTTGAAGTCATTACTTTCTTTGTACAAACTCAGAAATCTAAATAATTTATCATATACCTACATACATAGGTATAGATACACACATACATATAACTTTGCATTAATAAACATAAAAACTGTATAACAGTACACTTCAAATCAATTATTGAGCTGCAATGCAACAAAACAAAATGTAACGAAATGAGAAAGCCATTTATTTTTTATATCACGCGATCCACAATCATGCTACCGCTGTCGGCATTCCTAAAGATTTCATACACAATTTTAGATCATAGCTATTTGAGAAGTATATCGTTATCTTTGTCTATTTGTTATCTATGTTTTCAATTATACCTAAGTTTGCAACGTTTAAAAACGGAAGAAATTAAATGTTTATAAATCTTAGTGTTACCACAAAAGCATAATTTAGACTGGTGTAAAACTGATTTTAAATACCTATCTATGCCTTTACCTGTCAAAAATCGTGTCTAACGTTCTTTAAAATCATGTTTAAATTTAGTAATACAATAATGTTTTTTTATAAAAATACCGGAATAAAAATGACGTAGGTACTTACAAACCATTTCAGTTGAAGATTCAGAGAAATTATTTATTGAGAGGTGATATGCATTTTATTGCAATGAGATTTGTATTGCAAGTTGGGTATTGCAATACAAATCTCATTGCAATAAAATGCATATCTCCTAACAAGAATGCGGCAAAACCGATCGTGTGGTCATACGTCCGTAGCGATCCCATGATCATTGTATCTGTGTGGGTAAAGCCGGGTTTACACTAACAGAGTTGCACGAGAGTCGAGGCAGCGTCGCGGCGGCGGCGGCGGTGACATAGAAGCGCCCCTTACCTATGTATGTTTTCTATAAGCGCGCCCTGTTCGACTAGGAATAATTTGATGCTAACTATGTAACTGGAACTTTTTCATTGCTCGTGAGTGTATCTATAATAATAATAATACATTTATTTTCAGATAACAAGATCCATAGTACATGCAATGTCAATCAAATGAAAAATAAAATTATAATCAAAAATTAAAATTAGATCACAATAAATCAATAAATTAAAATAGAAATTACATCACAATAAATCACAATTAAAATTAATTAGTATAATTCATAGAGTATATTAATTTATATCGGTTCAATTCTATTTAACTATATTTAAAACAAAATAAAAATAAATAAATAAACAATGTCATCATCAATCTATCTGGGTAGTATAAAATTTAGAGCTATAAAGCAACCCGCAATATGTGTTCATAAGTTATTTTTCTCTATACGTTAGACGGTGTAGATACGACCCTAACACTGCATTGTAGCGCCATAAGCCTAACATTGCGTCTATTATTATCTCTACAAGAGGCATTTGAAAGCCCAAGGCATACATTAACGATAAAATTACATTTCTTCTCCACAGAGTGTTGTGCCTACGCTATAATTTGGTGAAAGAAATTGTTGCCATTATTAGAACGGATAAATAAAAGCCTGTAGTTTTGATCTAATTTAAAACTGTAACTGAGTGAAGGTACCTACTTCGCCTTTCTCCACAAGTGAACCATCAAAAGTATAGTTTGTGGGTAAGGGATATACTTAATTATTTGTCTTGCTATACTTACATACATTATTATAAGTTATTTAAAAGAAAAGTTACGGTTTTTAAACAAATTGTAGGTAAACAGTAGCAATTAAGCATCAAGCAACGATGTTAGGTACATCTATTTTCAAACGACAAACCCGCTACGCTAAGAAGAAAATCTATTTCCGTTTTCAAACATAAATCCATTGATTCATGACTAAATAATTTAGCGATATTTCTCAAGATGGCGCTGTTCTAACTTATAAATTCATTGGACAATAAAAACGTAGACCTCTACAATCGTATACATAGGTATGTACAGGTCGTAACTTCTTTATGCAGAAAAGTAATTAAAATTCAGTGTTAGTGCCCAATAGTTCATTAACTTATCCTTTTTTGATGACTACAATAGGCTGTAACGTCAATGTACCTTTGAAGTGACATCATTGTTACCTTTATAGGGATCGTATTTAAGGGTTACTGTTATAATATGCAACGTTCATGTTCATATATTAAGGAAAACATAATGCTTTTTAACCTGTCTTGAAGGCAATTGATATTTATGAAAAATTATACCATAAGTATTTCTATGTCTGTAAAATTAAAATCTACGCTAGAAAAGGCAAAAATAACTATCCTATGTATTAGAACAAGTTATAAAACCGGTATCATAAATAAGTAACATCTTTAAAATCATTATGAATATGAGCTATGAATATTTTATGTTATTATATTTCTTAGGAAAAAGGGTGCCCCTTCGTAGGTACCTATTTCAACTTACTTGATCATGGTCCTCTTTTATTTTATTTTATTTTATTTATATATTTGTAATTGTGTATCTTAATACTTTGTTTTACGTTTGTGTTACTTACGTATTATCTTAGGAACTTCAAAATTCACTAAAACTACGACACCAATACTCGTACATATAAAAATAAACGCCACCACACTAATCGTTATTACTCTCAAAGACATAGGGTATAAATTCCAATGCTTATATGTAATAGTAATAGGTTGTGCTGATTCATACATGTGATTGCAGTGTGGAAATCCATTTCCACAGCTCTTGGGCTATGTGAAACTGGTAATGTATTCCGAAATGCTTAATCACCGTATTGCACTACGTTATAATGTTCTAATCATCAATCTAATGACCTTAACCACAGAACAAAACTATTAAACGACTACAAAACTAAATTTTCAATATTATTTACAGCTTTCGATAGCTACCTACGTTCTATTTATGAATAGATGCCACTTTGGTGATGTGTATTGCTTTCATAAAAATAAAATAAAAACTAAGTACCTAAGGTTTCATTTGAAATAGTTATTGTTCATGACATTGAAAGGAAGGAGTTCCGTTAAATTTAAAAAAAAGAAGTCACGTACAAAGTAAGTAGCACTATACCAAAAATAAATTGGTTGACGCGCCGTTATAGTTTGAAAATGGAATGGCTGCAAATGATGTTTATAATGCAGAACTATTTTCGTGTTAAAAAAAGAGATAATGCGTTTTTTTATCTCAACTTTCACCGTTTTATCGTGAGCTGTCTGTGGTCACGGAGACTGCCTTCCAGCTTACTGCATGCTTGTGCTCTAATAAAACTGATTTAATTTGGCGTTTTCATTTAATTTTTTTAGACTCATTATTCGTAATTAAAATTTATAGAGTTACGGTTTTAAGTTGTTTTAAGTTAGGTAAGATAACTTGGTTGGCGGAAATAACTAAATGCATACAATCATAAAGTACTTACCTGTGCATAAAAATCTATTTGTACAATGTACTTACGGTTGTAACGTAGGCTCTCTGCACTAAGCATTGCTTTGTACCTACGAAAATAATATCATTTCAATAACACATTTATCCCTAGCACAATATACCTAAGTCATCATTATTACTATATTTTTTCAACAAGAGGCGTGGCATGTTTTTGTACTTTGTTTATGTTATTGTATTTAGTAAAGATTCAATCAGTGTGTACATGTCTCAACCATAACAAAACAATTGTCTAAGCACCAATAGAGTCAAAGTTCGAACAGTAATTATGTAAAAACATGACCTGCCCTGATGATGTAGCTGGCAGATGTATGAATACATTATGTATTGTAGTAACTAGAGCCAGAGACTAAATAATTTTCCAAATAAATTATTATTACCTAACTATAGAAATCATTTATCTTTCATGGTTTATTTTTGATTTTGTCCTGTCACGTGTGAAGAATACATAATATACATTTTATTCTTTTTTAACCAATAGTTGCGTTCACTATGAATCGTAAAACCGGCCCTAAGTATCTCGATGCGTTTAAGCGCACAGCTGCTGGAAACACCGTCAATCATTTCATTATCAGCAAGCAAAAGTTGTCCCATACCCAAGGCCAACCTATTCCACTTACCCATTCTAAAACCACCTCTAGCCCCATATCCAAGGCCAACTATTCCACATACCCAATTCTAAAACCCCCTCTTCTCCACCCTCCGCAGAGCCAGAAGCCCGACCCAGGATGACGCTGGAGCAGCCGGCCGGCGAGATGTGGCAGAAGATCCGGGAGGAGCTGAACGAGAAGGCCGACACCAAGGAGGCCGACTTAGCCCACATCAAGGAGTGGCTGAAGAAGGAGCCGCATCTACCTGATGAGTGGGGTTAGTATAGCTGAATAGAGATAGGGATAGCTGGAAGAAGTTAGGGGAGAAAGAGATAGAGCCGTCCTAAAAGTTAATAATATTGCTGAAGAGAAAAAGTTAAAGAACCCTGTAGTTACTTACGTATGTTTTGATTTTGTGTATTATGTTGGGTGGAATAGCAGTAGTTAATGGAAAAGAGACACGTAAAGGAGCTGACACTCACGACTAATTTACTTGAGCATCCTGCAAACTTTTTTTCTTAGATAAATCTTCTACTGCTCATTTTTATTTACATACATAATATAGTCTAATGCCCCCTTAATTCATTACATTATCCAACAACCAACACATCATAGCCTCAACATCATCCACATTATATCACACCTATACTTACCTTCAATGCAAAAACATCCCTACGGTATTCATAAACATCCTAATTCTTTTCAACAGATGACCAGCGCCTGATGACCTTCCTCCGAGGCTGCAAGTTCTCCCTGGAGAAGACCAAGCGTAAGCTGGACATGTACTTCACGATGCGCGCGGCCGTCCCTGAGTTCTTCACCGACCGCGACGTCAACCGCCCCGAGCTGCAGGAGATCTTGAACATGGTGTACGTACATTATTACTATCAGCACTAATCTTCCATGACTGAAAACGCCTCTCTCAAGTCATAATCATTGGTCACTTCATCTTGACAGATGATTGTTACAGTGGCTGTGGGTTTTGAGAGCCACATTTTCTCTTGTGACTGAACATACCTATACGGGCCTAAAACTGCTTGCCACATCGGTCCAGTCGGTTGGCTTCTAGATGTTGGTTAAGCCTCTTGGTTATTAAATTTTCCAACCATTTCCCATCGTGTTTCGATTTGCCCTGATGCAGCAGTTGTCTCCATACTAGTCTGTCCATTGCCAGGGACTCCCAGTTATCTTTGTCAATCTCGAAATAGCGCCACAATTATTATCTTATCCTAATTATTTATATCTTATCCGAATTCCTGTTTCTTACAGTCAAATGCCGCCCCTACCCGGTCTGACCCCTGATGGTCGTCGAGTCATCCTCATGAGAGGTAAGAGCATACTAAAATGACATCAGTCCAGAGTCCAGCGGTCTGGATGATATAATTATTATCTTACGCTACGTTTACATTTTCATAATCTCCTCCCAAGAATCTGTCTATTCTATACCACAGTGATTATTTATCAATTCTTCGTAGGTACCCATTCATGGAATATAACCAGAAACATAAATCTTAACTCAATCGAATCGAATCGAACAAAGACGTGCAATACTCTAAGAGTCTAAGTCCTACTCATAAGCAAACACCCAGATACTAACCGAACCTCCAACCACAGGTCTGGACAAAGACGCCCAAACCCCCAACGTGGCGGACGCCTTCAAGCTGGCGCTGATGCTGGGCGACGTGAGGCTGAACGAGGAGAAGGAGGGCGTGGCGGGAGACATCTACATCCTGGACGCCTCCGTGGCCACCCCCACGCACTTCGCCAAGTTCACGCCCACGCTGGTCAAGAAGTTCTTAGTCTGTGTGCAGGTGAGGGTTGAGGAGTTTGTTATTACACAAGCTGCCGCTACACGGGTCCGTTATCGATGTAGATGAACTTTACTATATCGCGATTGGCCATGAATACGACGCTGTGATTGGTGGCGCAGTATACGAGTTTATCCACGTCGATATCAAACCCATGTAGCGGAAGGCTCAAGGCTGACAGTTGAATGCATAAAGGAAGACAGCTTCTAGCCGATGCTCGACAAAATCTGATTAAACAAAACTCTTCATTTAAATCATAACATCCAGAGGATTATGTCATGATCACAAAATTTTATTTAAAAAAAATTCACACCTTGTACTAATGTACTCCCTTGCGGGGTAGGCAGTTTTATTTTTCTTCTAAGTAACCACTTTCCACCTCAAAATCTTCCTTCTTCTATGCCCTTTGATCTCATACAGTTTCCCCACCCCCTCTTTACCCACCACATGTTAACCGTATCGTGTATATTCCAGGAAGCCTACCCGGTGAAGCTGAAGCAGGTGCACGTCATCAACATCTCCCCGCTCGTCGACAAGATCGTCAACTTCGTCAAGCCTTTCATTAAGGACAAGATCAAGGAGAGGGTAAGAAAGAATTTTGTAACTTCTTACGTATGACAAGACAGCTCAGATGCAATAAAAAAAAAAAAATTCAAGTGTTGATTTTGCGGCTAGGCTCAAATAGTTCCAAATAGTTAAAACAAACTACAAAGGCTTTAGTCACTAGTGACCTATCCAGATTGCCATCGTGTAAACGGTCAATTTGAGACAGAGGGCTAGCTTGCCTGTTCGTAGTCTCCATTCGAGAACTCATTTACCCGACAGGTCATATAGCCATCCCACTGCCACTTCAGCTTACATCATTTAAGAGGTATAACACAATATCCATGCACCAACCTGCACTAGGCCAGCGTGGTGGTCTAGGCCTAAAACCCTTGCTTAATTGGAAGGATACCCATGCCCCAGCAGTGTAGACGTGATGCGTTAACCACAATATGTAATAATCTATGTTTTAATTGTCTCTTTTCAGATTTTCCTCCACAGTGACGTGAATGAGCTCTACAAACACGTGCCCAAGGAGATGCTGCCAGCCGAGTACGGCGGCAACGCGGGGCCCATGAATGACCTTCACAGTACGTACCACAGTATAATATTAATCTTGACTAGAGGATGGGTCTGACGAGACTGATGTGTGTATTTTCTGATCATGTAGCTCTTGAATCAGCTAATAAAGTGTTCTGGACAATGGTCAAGAAGCATCATAACACAGGGTCCTTAGTCATCTACATTGAGCCATTAAAATTAAAGCATTTCCGTCTACTTGACTTACGATTATTCGTTCAACGGTAGAGATGCTGAAGGGCGTCCAGAGCCGCATAGGCTTCTGGGTGAAGTTTCTATGTGTGACTCGATTTCATCTAACTCTATTTTCCTTCTACAGACGCGTGGGTCAAGAAGCTGGACGAGTACACCCCCTGGTTCGCCGAGCAGGCCGACGTGAAGGCCAACGAGACCCTCCGGCCCGGCAAGCCCACCAACTACGATGAGCTCTTCGGCATCGACGGATCCTTCCGTCAGCTAGTCATCGACTAGACCAACTTACGCTGGCTGGCACGCGTAGCTGGTAGACGTTCAATTGTTTTGGAAAATGTTTTGAAGACCAACCCGGTTTCTATAGCTGTCTCTGTCTACGGTTTCGAACTGTCAATTTTTGAGTGATGTTACTTGAAAAGGATGGTTTGATGTCGCGTGGGGAGGTTAGGAAAAGGGTCGCAATGCTTCGCTTTTTATTGGACCTACACGGCTTAGTAAAGGCAGTTGACTATGTTAAATATTGAATGTTGTTGATATTTCCAAAATAATTTAATGTCTACTTTAATTTGATCTCTCTTCAGAGCCTGAATTTTTAGCTCAATTGTAAATATAAGAATTACAAGTTCCAGTGTATTTCAAGTAGGATTGCTTTTCATAGTGTCTTTGAGTCTTGTTTTAAGTCTAGGCGTCTATTGCTATTGCTTAATGTTGTATTTTCAATGAATTTTGAAATGTTATTTCCTATAGTTTTTTATTACTCATAAGACAAAGATGTTAAGTGAAACAAAATGCTCAAATAAAATACTCTGTTTTTTTAAGTTTGAACTTTTATTTAAACTATACATTTAAGAATAGTTCACTATAAACAAGCACCAAAAATTGTTAGGCAGGTACCTATGAGATGAAATCAATTTCAAATTTTTATCTATAAATAAAATTTAAATTATGTTAGAATACGCACCACAAAAACGTGACCATACGTTTCAAGCTTATAATAAAATGACGCAACTCTATAAAAATTCCCATAATTTGAATAATTAGGTATGACGTGGAATCACCATCAAATTGGTTTTCACACATTATTAAAAAAAACTATATGTCCGTTAAACATTAGAAATCAAAAAAGGAACTTACTTAAACTTAATAGACCGTATCGCTAACTTCAACGCAGAACGCAAAAAGGTGCAATAGAAAAACATGTCATTAACCATTTGGGGCGTTTTGTACCAACTACAAGCAAGCTAATAGGGCCCTATTCTGGACGTTAGGCAACCGAATTTGTGAAATAGGACAGTTGAGTGCGCTTCCTTGCGTGATCAAGATTTGGAAAGTGGAAATGAGCAGTCGAATTCATGCAATCTTTAGCGTCTTGTGCAATCATTAGACGTCTAATTTCGCATTGCTTGGAACTAATGCACGCTTGGCATGATGTTTGATGCAAAAATTACGTCGGAGGTAACGTTTTTGTGAAAATTGCTCATAACAACGCAATTAAGGACCATGACAGTAAATAGTGAAAATAATAATTACCATATCCGATTATTAATTAATCTACTGCAGAGATCCTTTTGAACCCCCGCTTATTTATGTGTCGTATCGTAGATTAATTGCTCTTCATAATTATAATTTATTTTATAAGATTATGGGGTATTTTTAAAAGCCTATTGTTAAATTATAGAACCTACTTACAACATATCAAACGTTTATAAAGGTACAAGGTGCTACAGTTTATAATCGATGTCTATTGGTTCATGTTAAGATCATAGATGACGTGGTGCTTCACCAAAGGGCTTATCCACAAGCTCAGAGTTGCTCAGCGTGCTATGGAAAGGGCTATGTTAGGCGTGTCCCTGCGAGATAGGATTCGTAATGAAGAAATCCGCAGGAGAACTAAAGTTACCGACATAGCCAAAAGGATTAGCACGCTGAAGTGGCAATGGGCTGGCCACGTAGCCCGCAGAGCCGACGACCGCTGGAGTAGAAAGGTTCTGGAGTGGAGACCCCGTGTCGGCAAGTCGGTCGCCCCCCAACCCGTTGGTCTGATGATCTGCGGAAGGTAGCGGGAAGCCGCTGGATGCAGATGGCGGGTGACCGTTTGGGGTGGCGATCGTTAGGAGAGGCCTATGTCCAACAGTGGACTACAGAAGGCTGAGAGAGAGAAGATCATAGCGTAGAAGTTTAGAAACAAAAGGCTCAATCATCTTAATCATGATTACTCATCGAAGCCAACCAAAACCCGCGTACTTGAAGTAAAAGTGCGTCTACATTTTGTCATCTCAATTTTGTGCCAATGTCGCAACCCGAGCCAAGGTCTCGGAGTATGAGCAGACGTGATCAGTTGCTCAATCGCTGGTCGGGCGAGTCGTGCTACTTGACTGCCAGTTGTGCTTGAACGGTGGAATCGATCGCATGCCAGAATACGCCCCCGCGATCGTCAGTCCACCGAGTTCGAAAATTTAAATTATTATTTTCTTTCCCGCCAGTGATTTTAAGTGAAAGTGAGTTTTTCTTTTTAATTTTATTTTATTTTTATCTTAGAATAATAACGGCGTTTAATTTTATGTTGGATTAGAATGCCAAAGGTTTTTCCATATTGTGTAGGCTCTTCGGTTGGTATGGTATAATGCAATGTGGGTTTGGCAAGCAGTTGCCCAAGATCGGAATTGAGGCCAGACCAAATGTGTAACCTTCGTCCTTCGGCTTAATTTATTTATAATGTTATGGCTTTGTTATTCCGTAATCTTCTGTGATTGTGTAAAAGTGTTTTGTTTATGGTATCGCAATAAAAATTAAATATCCGGAAGTAGGTACCTATTTTGAACAAGCTGCATTTTCCCGTTCGAGCAATATTTATAATTGTCTTGTTCTGATCGGATCTAAATAGTTCATGGAGGTACCTTCCTATTGTTATGTACTGTATGACGCAAGACACTTTAAAATAATTACAGTAGGTACAATTATTGATACGATACTAACTTTATGATCTGTTCATAACAACAATTTAATTGTAAGTAAGTAATTGATTTACTTATCACGTCATAAGCTCTATGTGCGTAAAGTTATCATCATATTATCGTAGATGGGTTCCGCTCATCTCGCATAATCTTTATTGACCAAAACTCATTTCGCATAACTCGTATGGTCTAAACTTTTTTGGCCGAACCATCACTTTGCCAAGACTTATGTGGCATAAGGCTCGTTTCGTCTAAAACTCTTTAGGCACAATCTTTAAACACCTAGGTTTCGTTTGCTCAAATTTATGTTCGTCTATACCATTGGTACTCAACCTTTTTTATATAAGGGCCACAAACACGTTTAACTCATGGTGTCGCGGGCCGCATGTTTTTTTTTACTATTAGGTATAAAGCGATGTACACTGTCGAATAATAATATAAAAAACACATATACTACTCTGTGTAAAAAGTATCGGGATTAGATCAATAAAATAAAAAAAAATATTGTTATTCATGCAAATTTATTTTATCACCTTCAAAGTATGCTCCTTCAAAAACGATACACATACGCTAACGAATTATCCAATCATCACAACATTTTTTAAACGCTGTTTCCAGAGTTGTGTTTAGTACTCGCGGCGAATTTTCCTTTTTGTCTTCTATCGATTGTTAATTAAAGTCATGTTGACTGTTTTCTTTGACTATCATGGTGTTGTGCACTCGGAATTCTTGCCGGAAAGTCAAACGGTAGGAAAATTATATTCTTATTTAACCCGCGGATAGTCGCGCGTGGGTCGAAAAGACCCAGCACTCTATTTATACCACGATAACTTTTAAAATATTTGATATTACTAATTGGCGTGCCTAGTACCTTTAAGTAACCATATAGGCCAGCCGCACTCCCCACCCCGACCAGATTGCCCGCGGCACTTGGGCAGGATGGATATTCAAAGTGAGTATGGGTCTTTTCGACCCATGAGCGACGCTTTGTGTCAGTATAATTTTTTTGATATTTTTTTTATTTTATTATTTTTTCTTTTCAGAAATGTCACGTAACCTTTTAGACGATCTTTGTAGAGATCACACTGCATTTTTATGCATTAATTGTAATCCGAATATGTGAAAATACCGAAGAAAATACCTAATTATATACTTAATCAATACAAGGAAGAAGTAATTTTGTATGTAAATTTATGTTAACTTTGAAGGCTGATTGTTGATTATTTTTTTATATAAAAAGTTAATTATTTTTTTGTTACTGAGAAGAATGGTTATTAGTTTAGATAAAACATGTTATGTTCCTATGTAGATAAATAAGAACATGAAGCATTGTACTTTTGAAACTGTCAAAACATATTTTTTTATCCATAAATTCATAAATAATTTTGATTTGAATATAGATTTATTACTAACCTTACGTTTGATGTACAATAATATCTAAATTTTCTTTTTTTTTCGAGAAAATAGATCAATTTACTTTCGGGTCTAAAAGACCCACATGCGACTGTTTGTGTCACGAAATTTGACGCGAGCACTGGCGGGTTAAATAATATAATAATAGACGCATTTTTCCTGAAATAAAAATGACATATTATGTATCTAGCCTATCTGAAACCTAGTTAAACATTGTGAGATATGGCGTTTCGACTTTCTCGGTGTTCGGCATCATAAGGGTCACAGTGACAGTTAAATAAAGTCCATTTTTCTCTCCACCTTTAATTTGCAAGGTGCGGGTGCCTATATAAATAGAGTGAGTCGCCCGCGCGCCTCAGTTGTAATATCACCATGCAGAAATGACTAGGTTTCAGATAGGCTAGATACATAATATGTCATTTTTATTTCAGGAAAAATGCGTCTATTATGTAGTCTGAGCCTATCTGAAACCTAGTTAAACATTGTGAGATGTGTTTATTATCGCATGGTGGAGAGAAAACCAACTGTGACCCATAAGCTACTGATGAGTATATCAGTAGATAAATATTTGAATCTATAAATTTATAATGCATAGATTTCTAGGTAATAGATATACTAGAAAGAAAGGTATAAGTATACATAAGACTTAAGTACTTCCTTATTATTCCTGACTTGTCAGAAAGTTATGGAAGGTATGTACCTATACATATAGGTAGGTATTTATACATATGGATACACACAGTGCCTCTTCGAAAGCAATACTTATAAGTAATTATTGATCAAAATCTTGTTATTGTCAAGGCAATATTTTTAACATACACTAGCCGAATGGATGGAACCAGTGAAATACTTTGCAACAATATTTAAAAGCTGTAAAATGTAGAATATCGATCCAGGCCGCTGGGGCTCAGGTCAGCACATGCTGACTAGGGTATGTAATTCTGGACTGACCTCAGAAATGTAGCAGCCGACCCTGGAGCCTCGAGGACCTGCTCAGTCAGCCCCGTACGACGACACGGCCTGCAACACCTGGCGCGGCATCTAGTCCTTGGAACGAGGAGTGGTGCTTGAAGGGAAGATAATTTTACTAAATATCTCAGCCTCATCAGCTACTGGAAAAGATTAGATGAAGGCTGTGACACTGGCGGATAACTAAGTATTCAGTTTTTCAAAACATGATGCAGGTCACTATATTCATATTCTAGATTGACAAGTAACACACAGTCTAATTTTGTATTCTAACTAACTCGGCGGTTAACGAGTTCCTGTGCAGTCCTACTAGGAAGGAAAGTTATTTTATAAGCCTTTGCACCGATTTTGTGGGCTACTATCATTCTGTATCATCATGTGTGAATATTATGAGCTCTGGCAGCATTCCTTGGTAGATGACATCAATTAATAAAGATTGATTAACACAACAATAACAATTATAATAGTTGATAAATGAAACCCGGCTAACATGTCTTAACTGGGTAAGTAAATGATCAGTCATGCCACCAGGATAAGTAAAATGTTCAGTACTTCATATGAAAAACATTAACAAGGTCACCTTTAGGTATGTTCGTCGACACTAAGGGCAGGTCTCGGCCAAAACCTTAAGGCTTCGCCTTGTTGCAACTTCAAAGGTACGTAGGTAGGTACCTAGTACCTACTTACATTGTTGTAGGTTCGATTTTAAAACCATTAAGTCAACCTAGATAAAACAAAATAAAATAGCTCGGTTAAATAAAGATGGTACGTAAAGATGTTAGTTGTACCTGATCAGACCAGATGCAACGACAGCCAACATAGACTCTCTAATCTGTGGAAGCAACAATCATGGTGGCGGGAACATGGACAGTTTGACGAGCCACCTTGAGCCTCACTTATCAATCAGAACTGACAGTTCGCCAACAGCAGATAGCTTGCGGCTATCTATAGGTAAACTTAGGTAGTTAGCTATACCCAAGCTATACCCAAAAAAAAATCCTTGGACATCGATATGACAGTGGAACGGCGAATAACTGTGACATTCTTTAAAACAAAATGGAAGCTAAGGAAGGTTACCTACTTCAACGACCTGGTATTGCATTCTGAAAGAACTGCGAAGAGTTAATATTATGACTAATAATTATTATTTATTTAGAAAGTTTTCAGCAAACTCTAATAAATCAAGCAGCTACCACGTCACCGCTGCCCGGTTATAACTCTGTACTAGCTTAGTAGATATATATACCAGTTCTAGCCTTCAGCTAGAAGTCAGAGAGCTCCTAAATGAGATGCGAGTACGAGCATGACACAAGTATTTTTTTTTTTTTTTTTACTTGGTAACTAGTTACGTAACTAACTAACTGAAAGATCCATAAAACAGTTGAGGATTACTCAAAATGGAATTGTGAAAACGGCACGCATCACGCATCTTAACCAGTCAGTCTAAGTAGTTTCGGCAGATACAGTGTTGAAAAATAGTTATGAAACGTTTGCGCCAGAATCGAATTAAAAATACATTTTCATTAGAGAAGCCGTTTAGGCATGAATAGGTACTTTCACCCTTTGGATTGTGCTCCAAATGATGACCTTCGAAATTCATAGAAATTTAATGACGACTGCCATTGTTTATTATCTAGCCCCGTACATTGAGTAGGGCTGCGGCTACACGTGATGTGATACACAGTACACAGTAGGTATATGCATGTTCCCAGAATAGTGGAAGTTATAATTTTACCAAAAGGTAGTCGTCTCGTGCAAGAGCACCGTTACTCGATTTATTCGATACACAACTAGTAGACAGCTGCTGCGTAGGAGGTTCACGCATTTTTCAACAAAGAGCTCGGATACACACTCACAATCCACTGGGACAAAAGGAAGACAGCTAATATGGTGCCACTCAGAAACCGCGATGACACTCCGATCATGATCACCCGACAGTTCATAATAATTCGGTAACTTGTGAAGCAGTATGGTATAGCAACAGCGACTTTCACGAAATCAGGAATTAGCTCAGTGCTTTTAGGTTGAACACTCGCCGGTGGGATTCACTTTGCTCACAGCCGAGAAAAGAAAAGACTCAAAGCTGGAATCTGCCGATGTGTCATGACACTTAAGATAGTGTCTGGGGGGTCACTTTATATGACGAAAAACGAACTTTCAGTGCACTGCGGCGCGAGCCGCTCTATCTGTTTGTATGTATTAAACGTGCCGATTGCACGACAGCTCTCGTTCGTTCGTTTCTCATCAGAATAGAGTAACGCTCCTGTACTTACCGTGCGTCACCATTCCCATGAGCAGTCCAATGATCTTTAGGCAGTTTGGAACAAAAGCTGCATTAGACAGTTTCTTCAGCAGAGACATCGAAATAAAAAAAAAATAAAAAATATATATATTGCACAACTATCCCCAGGAGCAGTCTACAGGTCACTTTGGGCAGTTCAGAAGAAAGCTGCTTTAATAGAATACCCTACCTCAGCGGAGGCATCAAATTGAAGTGCTATCACTTTTAGAAGCGGTGCACGTTACCCGATTTGTCGTCATCCATGCCGATGCGGCTACGGCGACTGCAGGTGGTTACTCAGGCTTCCTTGGTGTGCCCTTGTATGGCTAACATGACCAACCTTGGCAGTAAACGTTCGTCTGCATATGCCAAAATCACTGATTAATAGCGCACGTTACTCGATACCTTCTAAATAAGTCACTCATAATGATGACTGATGATGATGATGACCGTACTAGCAATAGTGCAGGCGGTTCCGCTGAGCATAAAATCTCTTCCCAGACAGGGGGCGTTTGGATCTGGCAACCAGAATAGGAGTGCCAGGTGTGCGCAGCGATGCAGGTGAGACAACACAGCCGCCAGGGCAGGAGTACATGCAACGATGCAGATAGCACAAACCGGTGGCCAGGGCCAGGACCGGGTGTACGCTGCGATGCAGGTGGCACAAAACGGTGGCCAGGGCCAGGACCGGGTGTACAGCCGCCAGGGCAGGAGTGCATGGCTGGGTCTATGCAGCGATGCAGGTACCACAAACCGGTGGCCAGGGCCAGGACCGGGTGTACGCTGCGATGCAGGTGGCACGAGACGGCGGCCAGCGCAGGAGCACAGGGCCGGGTGTATGCTGCGATGCAGGTGGCACGAACCGGTGGCCAGGGCAGGAGCGCAGGGCCGGGTATACGCTGCGATGCAGGTGGCACGAGACGGCGGCCAGCGCGGGAGCACAGGGCCGGGTGCAGGTTACACGAAACTTCAATTTCACCGAATCGGCCTGCCTACCCTCAGCGGGTAGGTACCGGCGGATCACATTACTCGCCGCACATGCCACAATGTCCCAACATACTGAAACTCGGAGCCACGTGCTTCCTGTAAAAAATCCTATGACGGTCCTGGAAAGCTCCTGTTTGTAAAGCCTTACATAAGCTATAATCAAGTGCATTATTGTAATAGCAAAGTTTTTATCAACTGTTTTCTAAAAATATTAGAAATTGAGGGTAGAAAAATATATTTTTATAATTTTTTCCTGTATAAAATTAACATATGCTTTACTTAAAGCGGTCATTAATGTAAGTATCTAGCTCAAGCGCCACTAGTAGGACCGGAATATGTGATCAATCATCACCACGACTATTGAATCGGACCCTACTGCGTGGGATAAAAACCCCAAGCGCCGGAGCATTATGACCAGTGGCTGAGCTTTTAAAAGCAGTAAATAATAGCATTTTACTCACGGCTTATCAACTCAAACCTTCGTTGCGAAATCCTCAGCAATGGCTGCGTGCGCAGCAGCCGGCAGGCCCCGCGCCGCCTGGTCCGCATCACGCTACAGCTCCCGGCAGCGAGGACTCCGCAAATTCAATATTATATTTTTCCCCGTCGGAGCGAAGCCGACGAGAACCGTGGCTACATTGAGCCATTTTGCCGAAGTGTCCACTTCAAAAATCAAAAACCAACTGAGGCGCGCGGGCGACTCACTCTATTTATATAGGCACCCGCACCTTGCAAATTAAAGGTGGAGAGAAAAATGGACTTTATTTAACTGTCACTGTGACCCTTATGATGCCGAACACCGAGAAAGTCGAAACGCCATATCTCACAATGTTTAACTAGGTTTCAGATAGGCTCAGACTACATAATATTGTTATATGCGGGTTATGCAGTATTTAATACAGCAAATTCGACGAAGAAGGCCAGATTTGTAAAAAAAATTGAGAAAAGATTTTGCACAACGATATCGCGATATCGACGAAGGATCATTGTGAATGAATTTTTGAGCAAACACTCAATAAATACCATCGAGCATCCACCATATTAACCAGATATGGCTGCAGCCCACAACTCCAGCTTTTTTTGTCCTTAACTCAAATTACCACTTTGAGGCACTGTTTTCAATCGATAGAAGACAATAAGAATTCTTTCACAACTCTGAAAATGGCGTTTAAAAAAATGTTGTGATGATTGGATCATTCGTTGGCGTATGTGTATCGTTTCTGAAGGAGCAAACTTTGAAGATGATAAAATAAATTTAGATGAATAAGTAACAAACATATTTTGTTTTATGGATTTAATCCCGACACTCTTTACACAGAATATATATTCTCTATTATCTCTCATGGCACGCGGGCCACTGATAAAGGCCCGGCGGGCCACATGCGGCCCGCGGGCCGCAGTTTGAGTATAGCTGGTCTATACCTATGTATAATCTTGTTTCTCGTAATGTTATCTTAATAAATAATATATTAAGTATGTAGTAAATGTACAAATTGTGGTATTTTTCTCCTACATCCCGAAAATCACGATATTGTATGATCAAAATATCGAAAGTTAACGACCAATATAACTATTACAAACCCCATGAGATCGAAACCTAAAAATAGGTGCGACGACGAGCAAAGCGAGGAGGAGCGTGTTAGGTGCACATGTTCATCAAAACCAAAGCGGAGCGCAGCGAAGCGGAGCGGAGCGTTTTCCAAACAGCGGAAACAATACAAGGCACCAGTTTGCACTATGTAGGGAGACGCTCCGTCAAAATTAAAGCCAAACGAATATTATTACTTTGTATAAACCTAATAAACCTATGCCCTAGCATTATTAGGCTATTCAAGATTTGGCCATACCATTATTAGGCTAAACAATGTTATGCGAAATAGCTTTTTACTAAACGAGATTTATGCCATACGATTTTCGGCGTAACGAGACTTTGACCAAACGTTACTATGCAATACGAGATAAGGCAAATAAATCTTATGCCAAAAAAGGTAGAACCATCGTAGATATTCATTTGTTCCTATTAGTATCTACGTAAAGATCTTTATCATATTATACGTGATCTTATAAAATTCTTGGATCAATAATTAATAATATACATAAGTAATCTATCATATCTATGAGCTATGAAAGATTGCATTTTAAGCTTTTCACTGTTATTATATAATTTTGTATGCAATAAATTAATTGTCAAAATCAAATGTTTTTATTCATCGTACCTATGTACACTACTCTCCGTTCGAAAAGGGACTCTTTTGTATTTGGAGAAAAAAGGGTTCTAACCACTATAATCCTCATTCCAGCCGCCATGGCCGCCGCGACGCTGGTCCAACCTAGCGGGGAGATGTGGAAGAAGATCCGGGTCGAGCTGAACGAGGATGTCAACACGAGGGACAGTGACCTGCAGCACATCAAGGACTGGCTGAGGAAGCAGCCGCATCTGCCTGATGAGTGGGGTGAGAGACTGACGCGTGATGGTCAGATGACCATTGGAAGGTTACATAGATAGTAGATACTAAAGTCTATTTTTTAATCTCAGATTTTGTATTAGAGATTAAAACACTGACTTTAATTAAGTATAAAGCGGAGCGGTGGTACCGTTCAGTTGGTAAGCGTCAGAGATGCGGGTTTTAATCCTGGCACTGACATGTACCAATGAGTTCCTTGAATAAAATTTAAGTACACGAACTCCATAACACTCAAGCTTCCGTCGGTACCTTTGCTCCTGCGAAAGCTTGAGTGTTATGGAGTTCGTGGAATACCTCTAGATTTATTTAGTGACTATCTCACGAATCGGTTACAAATGGTGAGGATAGGAGAAATCACTAGTGATCCCCTGCCAATTACTTTTGGTGTGCCCCAGGGAAGTATTCTCGGTCCCACTCTATTTCTGCTGTATATTAACGACCTCTGTAACATTCCTTTACACAAAGGAAACATTTTTACTTTCGCGGATGATACCGCCCTGGTTTTTCAGGGAAATAGCTGGAACGATGTTTTTAGTAATGCTCAGAATGGTTTCAACCTAGTCAAGGAATGGCTCCGCTTAAACATACTGACCCTAAATACTGACAAAACTAAGTTCATCGTGTTCTCAATTAGAAAACCTCGAATACCTATATCAAATTTCAAAATATGGGCTCATGAAAACTCTTGTTCCGATTGCTCCGCTTCTTGTCTCTGTCCCTGCCTTGAATCAGTATCACAAATCAAATACCTTGGTATACTAATCGATTCTCATCTTACTTTTAAACACCACATTGTAAACGTCACCATGCGAGTTAGAAGATTGATGTCCATTTTTAGCTCACTCCGCCATATTGCTGATCCTAGACTACTTAAACTAGTCTACTTTACACTGTGTCAGTCTATTCTAATTTATTGTATTGCTTCCTGGGGAGGGACCTTCAAAACCTACCTTCTGCCGCTTGAGCGTGCTCAAAGAGCAATTTTAAAAGTAGCTACATTTCGGAAAAAGCGGTACTCTACTACTGAGCTTTATCAAAATTGTGGAGTCCTAACTGTTCGTAAGTTATTCATCTTTAACACTATTCTTAGAACTCATAAACGCGTTTTCTTAAATCCACTGTCCCTCAATAAACCTTGTTCATCACGTCGCTCATCTAATATATTTTCCACTTGTAGTTATAAAACATTTTTTGTGCACAGATTCCAATGTTACTTAGCTGGTTTCCTGTACAACCTAGCAAATAAGCTACACTTCATCTACAAATGTAATTCCTTTGAGGCGAAATCTGTTTTGATTAAATGGTTATTTTCTCTCGATTATGACGAAACGGAAAAATTGTTATCTTCCCCCCTCCGCGGTTGATCTTGTCACTTTTGGTATGGTTTGGGTGTGTTGAATTGTTTTGATTTTTCGATTTGGAAAATTAGATAAACAGATAAATATTATTTAGTAATGTAAGTCTTTATTAATTTAATTTATGTGGACGTTTTTACTGTAAGTCCTTGTATTATTAGTAAGTACTTTTGTTTTTTGTTTTTAATTACTTTCTCTAATGAATGTATATATTATAAACTCATTCTACACTGTAATACTCTTTGTAGTGCCTACCATTAAGTTATAAAGGAAGAGCTTGTTATCTAAAGCACAGGTGATGAGCCTAGTTTAGGTAACAATGTAAATCCTTTATTTAATTGTTCAACTTATGTATACTTTACATATTTTTTCTGTCAATAAAGTATATTCATTCATTCATTCATTCATTCATTCATTCATTCATCTACAATGTATACCGTCGCTCTTACTAAAAGAAAGTAAAGTTATTTAAGTATTCTCAAAAGATGTCCAGCGAAGTACTTACATAAGTACCAACCAATAATTTAACTTCTATCACTTCGGACACCAAACAACAACAAACGACTACAAAATATGAAAAAATGCTTGACAAGTTTTTATTTGCAGTGCATAAATCCTTAATTCCTCATCATCCCCTCCTATTTCCAGACGACGGCCGCATCATGACCTTCCTCCGAGGCTGCAGCTTCTCCCTGGAGAAGACCAAGCGGAAGCTCGACATGTACTTCACCATGAGAGCCGCCTGCCCCGAGTTCTTCACCAACCGCGACATCACCAGGCCCGAGCTCAAGGACCTTTTGAACAAGGCGTAAGTGTTATTGCTTTGACGGTCTTGTTTTCACGAAAATCTTTAAGTATGTAGGACTGTAGGTAGTATATTGTTTTGAATACGGTCTTCTTGCTTTAGTAAATTTGAAAGACGTTGGTTCAATTTGATTTCTGATGTTACATAGCGCCGAAATGGTTGACCACATTTGAAGACAGTTTCCTTCGTTTTAGAGATGCTATGATTGTGCTATGTTTCATAAACATTAATTAGCCTTCATCAACTTCTGTTCGGCTATTATAATAATAGGCAATAGGTTACACACTAATTATAACTGTGGTAAGCACTTCATAGTGTTAAATAATGGCTATAGATTCTGATGCGATTGCCACATAATTATAGCTAGCACTTACCGTTTCGACATTCTATCATCTATGGTAATCGGTAGCTCTTACAGCAAAACGACATCGTGAATTGCTAATATTGCTTATTTGCTTCGACGCATAGAACAACGCGGTTTCGGGTCATAAAGTAAATCACAATTTTTACTTGCAATATAGTCTTCATTTATAATAAAAGATCATATTGCCAATTCTGAGGTGATGAGTTGATGACCGAATAGTACGAGTATGTGCACACACTTTGCCACTGTAATCTACCTAAGTACTCCTGTGCAGATGACCGATCACAAAAACATGAGCCACTGTGTTCGAACGTAATTCAGGAAGACATTATGTATGTGTTGCTCACTCCATTGGCTCAAGTCTTGACTCAAACGGAGCATTTCCTTGCGAAATAAAGTTAGCGGGGTGTCGAAATTTAGTACACCTGTGATACCGGTTTTACTAAACTATGGAACGGAACCAAATATTTGTGGTAACTGGCAAACTCCGATCCTGCTAAGGTTATTTTGTTACATTAGCTAGATCATAGACTAATTTAGTGTATTAGTCTATGGCTAGACTTAAATTTTGATGGAAAACATACGAGCCCGATTTTAAATGCTTTTCATTTATATACTTTTAATGTACAATAATAATTGATGGCAATAAAATATTTGATTGGATTTGATTTAATAGAAATACTGCAGTAAATTAACAAAATATTGCACTGGGATGGCATAAACACTTCAGGTTCTATTCTAAGAATTGCAAGTGTATTCAACAATTAGAGGCTTACGTATTTAAACCTTAGACCTAGAGATAATGAAGTTTCCGGATCATGAAAACATGTTGCACAATGACTGTCTGTCTTGCAACTTCTTACATAATTTTAGGTAACTTATAGCTATGTTCTCAGTCGAGAATTGTTACGTATTTATTTGAAATTGCCCATAGTCAGCCACTTAGTTCTTTTAAACTACAAGTTACCATTTTTTGTAGTTAAAAATGTAGATTGTTGGTACTTTGCTGCTGAATCTACGACGGCTTCTGTACAGGTTTTAAAACCGAAAGTTTGGAAAGCCAAAATGGAATGACTAAGATGATAATTTTGGACAAATAATATACAAGCCGAAACGAATAATTATACAAGTTCAATAAGCTCACCATTGACACATTAATACTATGCTCACGAATGTAATACCCGAAGGAGAAGTCAGAGCAGCAGTTTTTCACATAATAAGCAATACTAACATATGTTTTTCTATTTCCTTTCAGCCAAGGGCCCCCGCTGCCAGGCCTTACCCCCAATGGCAGACGAGTAACAATTTGCAGAGGTATGAACACCAGCATATACTAAAGATACTTTATTTTTAGACACAGGGAATGCATTTATAGCTCTTGTCATATATGATTCTTTTTTGATATTACATAATCATTGAGTATGGAGGGTACACCCGAGTCCGCGTTGTTCTATGTACGTAATAATAAGTTTTATAGATGGGCTGCTTCCGATTGGACAAGGTGGAAAACATTAAAGGAGGCTTATGTTAAGCAGTGGACTCCCTATGATGATGATGAAATAAATAAATATTATGTTTATTTAGTGCGTGTTAAAACAGCACCGCCGAAATAGATTCGGGTGCGACTTTTTGTTGTTGAATTGGTGATCAATATTTTACCATTCAAAGTACACCAGTCGTGCCAATTCCTTTAAAACTTCCGCTTTTCCAGGTCTAGACAAGAACATAGACACGAGCCAGCTCAACGACGCGTTCAAAGTGGCCATGATGATAGGGGATGTCCGGCTGAAGGAGGAGGTGGAGGGGGTGGGGGGGGACGTGTACATCCTGGACGCGGGCGTGGTGTCCGCGAGCCACCTCGGCACCATCTCCCCCTCGGCCATTAAGAAGTTCCTGATCTGTGTGCAGGTGGGTTTATCGCGATTCGTCATAAATTCGGCGCTGTAATTGGTAGGACGCGCACTAAACGAGTTTATTTACGTCAACCGCTGCACGGATGCGTTATCTCTGTAGATAAGACACTATATCGTGATTCGTCATAAATACGGCGCTCTGATGCTAGATCTGTGGCTGCTACACGGGTTTGTGAACAATATCGATAAACGTAACTATATCGTGATTCGTCATAAATACGGCGCTCTGATGCTAGATGTGCGGCTGCTACACGGGTTTTTTAACAATATCGATAAACGTAACTATATCGCGATTCACCAAAAATACGACGCAATTATTAGCTGGACGCGACTTAAGCGAGAATGTATCTACGTCGATAACAGCCCCGTGCCGCGGGCGCAGTCTCAGCCGGTGCTGCTAGGCTGGTCCGGCTGCAGGAGGTGGAGGGGATGGGGGGGGACGTGTACATCCTGGACGCGGGCGTGGTGTCCGCGAGCCACCTCGGCGATTAAGAAGTTCTTGATCTGTGTGCAGGTGGGTGGTTTCTGTGATCTGATATCGACGTAGATAAAGAAAGCTATAATGTGATTCGCCATAAATAAGGCGCTGTGATTGTTGGAACGGAAATTCTACGAGTTTGTCGATAATTAACCTGTGTAGCAGCAGCTGCAGCATTACCACCACGAACACATTGGCAATCTTTAAGCAGCATCGCATGTGAATGTGATGAATTTGAAACTGCAACTCTTAAACCTCTTCAAGTGGAAGTACGTAAGATGCGCCAGAGGCATGTAGAATTCTGGCAGTATTCTTCTTCTTATTACTACACTCACCAGTAATCAAAATATTTCCACCTGCCGTTGACGTTCCAAATGTCACAAAACTTTTATTTCGTCTTTTCTTACAATTAGTGACGTCACACTGTTTTTTATTTCAGGAAGCGTACCCGGTGAAGCTGAAGGAGGTGCACGTTGTCAACGCTTCCCCCGTCGTGGACGCCGTCGTGTCCTTCGTCAAGCCATTCCTGAAGGACAAGATCAGGAAACGAGTAAGTCAATGATTTCAAAAGGAAGGATACGCCCTTCAGAACATTTTACTCAAACCTTCTTCATACAAGCAAAATAACTGCCATCTGTCATAATTTGTTGGAACTATGTCAGAGCCGAGCTACTTATCCTGACGACGCAACCTTGTACGTGCGTTCATATTTTACCGTCACCGGACAGTAGGTACATAATAATATGAGTGAGTTGCATGCGGACGTCCGTACAAGGTTACATCGTGCGGCCATTGTAGACTTTGGTAGTAAAATAATTATCGCTTTAAAATGTGTTTATTTATTAATTAAGGATGATACGATATTCCATATTCCTTTTTAACCGACTTCAAAAAAAGGAGGAGGTTCTCAATTCGTCGGGATCTTTTTTTTTTTTTTATATATTTTTTTATGTATGTTCACCGATTACTCCGCCGTTTATGGACCGATTTTGAAAATTCTTTTTTTGTTGTATTGGGTTGAGCTTCCAGGTGGTCCCATTTTTTTTTCAGAATTTTATCTCTCCCCCAAGGGTGGGTAAAGGGGTAAAAACAGGGTATGAATTTCCATTTTGGGCACATATTAACCGATTCTAATGAAATTAAGAACGTAAATATAGTTCTTATAACAAAAAAATATGATGGTGACCTTGAGCTGATCTGATGATGGAAACGGAAGGCAGTCAGGGGAACTCCTCAACGGTATATGTATAGCAACTATACTTCGTGTTTAGGCTTGAATCAGTCGTATTGATTAGTAGGACTTTTTGGTATCATTTGCACCTTACTTTTGATTGAAAATTATTTGCAAATAAACTAAAAACTATAAAATAAAATAATAATTAAAAAAATTAAAAAACCGACTTCAAAAAACCACTAAAATGTAAGAAATAATTTAAGGTTTACACAAATTCTACTCGTATGTGACAGTACAAATATACCTAAGCAGGAACTGTTCTTTTTTGAAGTTGGTGCCATATTTCTTTAGATTACTTTGTCACCGCACCAACATCAAAAAAGAACAGTTCCTGCTTAGGTATATTTGTACTGTCACATACGAGTAGAATTTGTGTAAACCTTAAATTATTTCTTACATTTTAGTGGTTTTTTGAAGTCGGTTTTTTAATTTTTTTAATTATTATTGACCTTCGTATCATAGTTTTTTAGCCTTTCAAAACAAAAATAGGCATATTTATCACAAGAAACAAAGACTCATCTCTCCGCCACAGACAACTGTCGACTGAGGACCGTTGGCCCTAAAATGTCTATTTTAGGGCCAACGTGCGGGTGCCATTTTCTTGAGTGGTTTGGCCTGTCCTTACGCAGTAATATATATGTCAATGGAGTAAGTCCAATTCTAAAAATATTATTATCATCATTCATCAGCCGTCACTGTTGGATACCGTTCATACTATCCTAACTAATATTATAAATGCGAAACGCCAAAACTACTAAACGGATTTGAATGAAATTTGGTATACAGATGGTCTAGACCCTGAGAAAGAACATAGGCTACTTTTTATCGCGGTATTCTCACGGGAAACCTTTTTAAGGCGAAGCGAAGCTCGCGGGAACAGCTAGTTTTATTATAAAACCTCTTCGTACACTCCACGTGGCTTTCGCATAAAGCTTATAAATTAGGTTCACTACAAAAAAAAACTATTCCAATGGATATTGGTTTTTCCACGAACACTTTCATGAAACTTTTCAACACCACGCCTAGCCTTAAATCTCTGACAACTTTGATGTCTCTATTTCCAGATCTTCATCCACTCGGACATCAACACGCTGTACGAGCATGTTCCCAAGGACATGCTGCCCGTGGAGTACGGGGGCAACGCCGGATCCGTCGACGACCTCAACGGTTAGTTCATCATCATCAATATAATAAGTATCAAAATATCATCTTCATAGCGAGTCTTTAGCCGTGATAAGAGGATTGGCCAGTCAGATTAGTCTACGGGTCTGTTTCACAATGTCTGTATAATAGCTACCTGTCGGATAAAAGGCATACTGTCCCTCTCTGTAATTATAATTATTTAAGACAGTTACAGCATGTAGGAGACCATTATGCAGACATTTTGAAACTCTCCCTTAGTCGCTGAATCTTCGTGTAAGCGTGTGGGTTTAATTACCACGCATTTAGGCTTGAAGATAGGCAAACGGCCGATTACCCGATAGATCATTATCTTTTTCCTCCCCTCCTCCCTCCTCGAGTGATGTCTCAACTGTACCTTATATTGGCTCGGCGTACTCTGGGCAGTCAGCGACTGCCAACTGGACAACTATTCCTTTCTACACGGTCATAAACGCTACTCTACCTCTTGCTTCTACCACTGCACCTCTAAACAGAAAATTCTAAAAACGCTTTCATACTCTAGAGATGTATATTATCGAAATAACTTCACATAACCCTTTCAACCACTCGCAGAGGCGTGGACCAAGAAGCTTGAAGAGTACAAGGACTGGTTCAAATCCGAAGAGTCAGTGAAGGCCAACGAGGCGCTGCGGCCCGGCAGACCCACCAACTACGATGAGCTGTTTGGCATCGAAGGGTCCTTCAGACAACTGTCTATTGATTAGGATTAAGAGTTTATGTTGGCGGAGTTCACATTTGTATCGTTTCCCCGCATATCTCTATATTGTAGCCTCGCCGCGTATCGTGGTCGCTAGTTTGGACGCAATTTGTATGTCTTCTTGATACAAGGAAATGATATAAATGTAGACCCGGCTTTATAGTTATGTTATAGTTGTCTCGTCTGCTTTATGTTTTTATTGTCGATAGCTGATATTGAATCGTTTATAAAGTAGTCACACATAAAATTCAAAACTTTTCGTTAATTAATCCTAGATTGCAGGATCGTAGGTGCTTGTTTCTTTAACGCTGTGTAGGTGTTCGTGCTTCCCCTAGTACATCGAATGAAAATATTTACTCACTGTTATTATACTTAGCTGAAGTCGTGTCGTAGGTATACCATCATGTTGATTGGTGGAATGAGTAAAATTAAAATATTTTGTAAAAGTATAATGTTATGTGTAATAAGCTCACTGTGGTTGTATTAAATTGTAGGTATTGTACTTACGTACTTATTGGTATATTTTTGTTACTACCAGAGGGTGTTAATTTTATTAGACTTTCTCGAAATATTATACTTATATCTACTATTTTGTCATCACTAAGATAAGGAATACCTTATGTTTTCATTATCACCAATAATTAAATTACTTACACAAATAAATATAAATTGTTAAGTTTCAATCATTGTGATATTCTTGGTACTATTTTAGGTTAAGTTTTGTACTTGGTTGTATATTTAATATACGTGGATAAGCTACTCAATTTTATAGAAAAAAAACTTTGTTTTATTTTCTCAACTTTCGTAAGTACCTATTTACAGACTAGCATAGATGCTACAGACTAGCTAGATCTAGCTCAGCATTAAACTATGTAGCTTGACCAAAGATTTGGTTTTCAACTTCAGATTAGGTGGGTATGTATAAGAATTCTCTCAATAGTTTTCATACCTGTAAGCGTCAATTCACACGTACCACAACCACACCACGTCGCAGCGACAAAATGTGGTCAAGCTGTGGTTACGTGTGAATTGTGTGACAGCGGCTTTTTGCAGTTGCGTTGTGGCAGCGACAAAATGTCGATGTGGTTGTGTTGTCACTGTCTTTGCGATGTGGTACCCACGTGGTCGTATGCAGTTAATAGGGAGAGGAGGTGGCCGCGGTGCCGCCGCCGCGTGGCTGCGTTGCCGACGCGATGTGGTTGCGATGTGGTCGTATTACACAGGTGGTCGATGACAACGGCAAAATGTGGCACGTGTGAATTGGATTATTCATTTTCAATACAAAATATTCGCCCGACCACACGGCGTGGTTGTGGCTGTGGTGTGGTTGTGGCTGTGGTGTGGTTGTGGTACGTCTGAATTGACCCTAAGTCAAATGTCAGGCATGCTCATACTAAGTAGGGATGCCAGAAGTCCTGAGAAAAAGTATTGTCATAAAATAACTGTCTAGAATGATGGCGTCGACAGTGCTCATTACAATAACAACCTGAAGGACCTCCTATCACTATAGGTACTTCTTTAGCTCATCATCATCAGGCAATAATCGTCCACTGCTGGTCTCGTAAGTAGCGCCACAATCGGACTGCTTGACTACATAGGTACTGCAGGAGGAACTTCCTGGAAAAGTCAGAAAAAACCGCTGCGCCAAGCCGAAAAGCGATGGCTCAGGAAATTATTCGAAGCAAAATAATAATAATTAACTAAGTATATGTTATTCTGAAGAACCTCCTGTTTAACTCCTTTCTTACTATACCACTATGACAAAACCCTGTACATTTAATTCATTAACTGCAGCTTGAGCTCTTTAAACTGATAATCACGTATCACTCCACATACTGACAATGGCAAGGCCTCGATGCCTGATGATGATGAAACACAGGAAAAGGAAATATAACAATACAATAACATGTACTCAATGATATTACATTATGTAGGCACTTTATATTGATTCATTGTGAGCTTTCATTTTTTTTCATAACCCAATTGTAAGCTGAAGTGGCAGTGGGCTGGTCATATCTGCCGAAGAACCGATGACCGTTGGGGTAGACGAGTTCTCGAGTGGAGACCACGAAAGGCAGCGTGGGACGCCCTCCTGCCCGCTGGACTGACGACCTTAGGCGGGTGGCGGGTAGTGGTTGGATGAGGAAGGCCGAGGACCGAGTGTTGTGGCGCTCCTTGGGAGAGGCCTATGTCCAGCAGTGGATGATTATTGGCTGATGATGATGATGATGATAACCCAATTTGGTGGAAATTGAGTCAGTATAATTTTATTTGGTTATTAGTTAGCAGTTGCTTTCGTTGTTTTGGTAGAAGTTACATTAATTCAATATCAATTGAATTACTTACTTAGTTATCTGCGTATCTAAGTATTAAAAAGAACGTAATCATAAGCAAGTAATTGCTATGACCTTTTATTTAATGTGGTGACATATACACAATATATTTTTTTTAATCAGAATTTAAACCTTTCCTGAATCAAACATTATAATAATTATATAATCCAATGCTGTTTGAAAATTAATTTTGAATTTACGAGAACGTCCTACTTACTTACATTCTTATTTAGTTCTTTTTATTGTTTTTACCCAAAAACCTCAGTTAAATTGTTCTTTTTTTGGTAAATGGACTTAAGAAACCGAGGTGATCCGGATACAAATCAAATCAAATCAAATCAATCAATCACTTCCTTCAAAAGTGCATTGGAACTTTATAGTTTCATTAAATTCGACGAAGGTGAGACAAGTAGCCCTTTCGAATTAAACGAGGCGAAAATATTATCAAAGAAATACAATGGCAGAGTTTAAAGTAAAACTTAAAACTAAAGACCCCAATTTTTTCTAACATTTGATTTAAAAATGGTATCATAATACATATTTAAGTTTTAGGTTTGTAGTACTTACCTACGCAGTTTAAATACTGCGTAGGTAAGTACTACACTACTGGCTGTTAAATGAATGCTTTTACTTTAAATAAAATCGTTTGAGAGTATTTTGGTGTTATGTCACTGAAACTTTTTGCGAGTGTAACTATAATATTATTTCTTTGCCTTTGAATAAACTTTAAGATGTACTTAAATATAGATAATGCAATAAACTTGAGCAACGAATTTGCGGCCGCTTAAATTCGTTCTTGAAATCGTGATGACTTTAAATTGCTCTATCCGGAGTTGCACATCATATTCTATTGTTTCATTTACCTTATTATCCCCCTGACCCTAACTTTGTCATGTCTTTTATATCCCACAGGTAGCCATTATCAAGACATTGTGAAACAAGCCCTTAGAAGTGGTTTAGTATTTAAATCCCAAAGATTGGTGAATCTGTTTTAAAGCTCTACAATAATGCTCTACAGACAAACGAACACAAATACATGTAAAACAAAATAACAAACAAGCCCATTTTTTATCAGTGGTAAAATATTTTTGTCTTCACAAAAATTTAGTCAGACAGAACACAATACATCAGCTGAGGGCCGATTTTGAAAGTAATAAAATGAAATCCCAATTCTGTGTGTAAAGGACAAGGTAATCTACATTCACATAAAATGAAAATTAAAACGAAAATTAATGCCCTTTATTTACCAAAGAGTTTCGCCATTTAATTTGAAGTAAAAAATATATATGTTCAAAACTGTTTATTTAAGGAGCGGTGGTAGCTCAGTCGGATAAGCGCCCGCTTCTCACGCAAGAGATGCGGGTTCGAATCCCGGCGCTGACATGTACCAATGAGTTCTTTTAACTTAAGTACAATGTATACCATCGCTCTTACGGTGAAGGAAAACATCGTGAGGAAACCTGCATATCTAGATTTAGCACATCTAGATTATGTGAACCCACCAACCCGCAGTGGACCAGCGTGGTGGGAAATGGTCCAAGCTTAGGAAGGCAGTTTAGACCTTGGGGATATGCACAAAGGTTCCACTCGAGAGAGCCAGGTGCAGGTACTTACGCCCCCACAGAGAATAGAGAATAGAGACTGTTTATTTTTTCTTTTGGAGCACTCAGAGATGCAAATATATTTACTGTGAAGTTTTGTTTTTCTTCTTTATTTCTTCTATTGAATATAAGTAAGTACCTATAATAATTTATCTTTCTTCCTCTTATGTTTTAAAAAATGCATCAATGTTATTGATCTAGAAGTAATCAAATTCACTAAAATTTTAGCTTCCTCTCAAAGTTTATTAGCTACGTGACTTTTTATTATAGCGGTAAGTTTTTGGCCAATGTTAATAAGATTTAACAACTATCAAATTAACACTTTAACCTGACCTTGACAATCACATTTTATCATAATTTACATCGGTTTATAGCAGTTATTGGTGTTTTTACTAATTAACTGAAATATTTATTCTAATAATTTTATAAAACATAATACACGTAAGCCAAATTATTTATAGATTATAAAATAAGGTCTGCGTTCATGCTATTGGGGTATTGTTACTAACAACAACTATGGGTTATTTTTGTAATTATGAAAAATTACCTGAAATAAATGAATTTATTATTATTATATTATTATTTTCATCATAACCATCAATCGTCCATTGCTGCATGGTCAAATAAAATATCAAAATACTCACCTACTTGAGGTCTATGGACAATATGACATTCAAGATAATTTAAATAGTATAATTAATTGGTTATCACTGAATAATTTCATTATAAATATCGAAAAATCCAAAATTATGACATTTACTTCAATATATAATAAAAATGAACCCACTGACATAAATGTGACATATCAAAATAATTCCTTATGTAATGTGAAAAGTCATAAATTTCTAGGATTAGTAATTGACTCTCATTTGACATGGAAACATCAGATTAACGCTGTATGTACTAAATTAAACAAGTTTGCCTTTGCACTTTATATGCTCTCAAAAAAATCAAACCAGGAAACAGTACTAACTGCATATCATGCTTACGTTGTATCCACACTAAGATATGGGATTATATTTTGGGGCAACTCAACAGACAAAGAGAGTGCATTTAAAGCTCAAAAAAGATGTGTCCGAGCAATTTTTAGACTAAAGCAAACTGATACATGCAAACCACATTTCAAAAAACTTAAATTGATGACATTACCAAGCTTATATATTTATGAAGTTGCAGTATTCGTCAAATCGAATTTAAATAGATTTACAACGTTAAAGAGTAGAAGGCACGAAAATAAACTATGTGCATTCTCGAGGAGGACAGCTCTCTTCGATAATAGTATATTTGGAATGTCAACAAAAATCTTTAACCACTTACCGCAAGATATAAGAGAGACGAATAATATGATACAGTTTAAAAATCAATTAAAAAAACTTCTTGTAGAAAAGACATATTATAATGTACGTGAATTTTTTGCTGACAATTTGTAATATAATATATTATGACTAGCTTTGTATTTTGTAATTTTATTATTAATGGTATGCATGCACCAAATACTCATGTAATAATATTTGTACGCCCCCAAAGGGCAGGATGTAGCTGTACTTATAATTTGTAATAACTTGCCATTTACCTACATTCATGCAAATAAAAAATATTCTATTCTATTCTATTCTAATATGAGTGAGTACGCCTCTTGGTCTCAGGTTAAAATTAAAATCTAAATCAGAGTTATGAAACAGTTTAAATACACTTCCGTTTTGTCAAAAGTTGTAAATATTTAGTGGAAGCTCTGTAGTCTGCTTTTAATTTGCACTGTATGTGAACCGGTCAACATACAGTTATCAATAGTGGGGACACACGGGGCGACAAAATGATCTAAGTACCGAAATTTTTTTTGATTGATGATTGATATGACTGATTATCTACGGTGGATTCTATAAATTAGATGTAGGTAGGTACTGATTCTATTTAAACTTTATTGTATACAAACAAAACACAGTTACGAAAAATATTTGAAATAAGTAGTAAGTAAAGTAAGTAAGTAGACAGAGACGGGCTTATTGCCAAAACGCAATGTTTTCTTCTTATCAAAATTGGATAATCACACCACAGTCATAATCGTTTATTAAAATTTCCAAGGAATTGACACGCTTAGCTCGTGCCGCATCACCTTGCATAATACGCATTGTGGTTCCCTCCCATCACAGTTCCGTGAGCACGGCCCTGCGTATGTCAACCGCTGCATTTATTCTTATTTCGAACCGAGAAGTTGTGTCTGAGACAACAGCAGTATCCAGCCAGTAGCCGTCGTTGGCACACGCGATATTTGAATCGATTCTTTTTTCGTATTTTCGGAAGTGTTCGCCGACTCTACTTGCGACTGGCCACTCGTAAACATTTGGAAAAAAGTGAGTGTCTATTGTTTTTATTTATTTTGTAAAGTATTTTTTTGTGTTTGGAATTAATGCCTTTGGTAATACAAATAATAATTTTAACTGCGTGTTTCTTTTAAGAAAGTAAACAAAACAGTTAACTTTTTTCTTCAACATTATAATATTTCTAAAATTAATATTCAAATTAAATTTTGCCATTAAACGCTTGTTTACAACTGCAGACATTATCAATAATATTAAACTGTTTTTTTTTAAGAAAAAAAAGCTCTCCGAATGTAGGTTAAAGCACTAAAACTAACAGAGCTTTCGTTTCAACCTAATCACAAACAAAACTGTACTTATAAAAATACCAATAAACTTTATATGATGGAACATTAATTAAATTAATACATTTTAACAAGTAAATTACAGTTAGGTACCCAACTTACACTGTACATAATTAAAGCACGTATCTTGTAACTTACATTTAGTAACAGTTAGTCGGGATCAGTGACCTCTGCGCCGCTGTTTACAAGTTCACACCGACATGTTGTCTCGGAGTGTACCCCTTGTTGAGAAAACAACTTGCGTGGTACTTATTAGCCCTAATAACTGTTGATTCCTTAATTTCTTAATTATTTTATAAATGAAAATCCGTCGTTAGGGTCAACAAATTGTTTAATAAACTTCAAAAATTGTAAAAAGTATATTATCAAAATCTATGGACAATCCTCGGAAAACTGTTTCGCAACATACTCCGCGCCTTGCAATTACCATTGCAAAACAATTCTAAAAAACTTACTTATCCTAGATTTTACAGAAACTAAACTTATATCTACACCTACCCAAAAGAAACGAAACCACAAAAATAACACACCTTATAACATATGCACTATCAACTTAAATGTACTTAGAAAACGTTGTGACATGTGGCTTCTTCCAATACGATTCGTAGTTGTAGTCAGGGATTCACTGGGACGAGCTCCTGTTTTCTGATTCGTCCCGGAACCCACCCCACCATGGCGCGTGAGGCGGCATACAGCGCCATCCAAATCTCTTACTTACTTCTTCTTGTCTGGACGTTCTTAACTTTCCCATTAAATCTTCTTTTAAATTAGTTTCATTATTACCGAAAGCCGTCTTTATTTTTCCTTTCCTCTTCTTTTTCTTAATCTTAATCTTAACTCCTGTATTTTCGTGAGTAGTTGGACCATTTTCTCTTAGGTCCTTCCAACTTAACTTTAGCTTAGGCCTTCCTTCATTACTTATCTTGCTTGACTTACTCTGCCTCCTTGCATCGGTTTTCATAATAATACCCTTCTTAACTATTTGTAGAAGACTGGTGGACTTATTCTGTATCTTTTCCTTACGTTTTTCTTCTGTAACTGGAAATGCGTTTGCTATGGCTGGACACATAATAGGAAAGTGACGTCTACCACAAGCGACACATCTGTTTCTCTTCTTGCAGACCATAGCTCTGTGACCGATGTTCAAACACGCAAAACATCCTCTCTTCCTCTTAACAAATTCATATCGCTCTTCTAGGGTCATTGTCAGCGCTGTGTTACATTCTGAGCTTGTATGAGAAGTTTTTCCGCACCAAATGCAACTCTTGTCTGGCTTTGAAGCGGAAGGGGTAGAAGTATTTTCCATGTCTACAGCTGTGAAACAAGTGAAACAGGATACAGTAGGAGTGTTGCTGGTCTGCGCCTTTCCCAAACCTGCCCTCGCTATCTTAATTCTTTCCTCTGACTCGACTTCTTTCTTAATGAAGCTCAGCAGGTCTGCTAGAGGGCTATTTCCATCATTGCTGCGCCTCTCCGATCTACACCAAGCTCTTAGCATCTCTTCAGGCAGTGTGGACTCAACCATCGGGTAAAGAAAGGCCGCATACTTGTCTTGTGTCACACCCAGGGACTCCAAAGCTAGGATTTGTGACATTAGCTTGTCATATAAGACCCGAGTGCTTACGTTAGGTTGTACCCATTTGATAAGCTGTAAAAGTTCTCGTACGTAGTGCTCTACCAACAGCTCGTCCCTCGCGAATCTCTGCTTCAGTTGTTCAAGGGCTTTGTTGTAGTTGGTAGCCGTCAGAGGGAAGCTTTCCACCAGGTCTCGAGCGCTGGACCCATGCTCCATACATTGTAGTAGGTATTGAAATTTATCTCCGTCATCTATATCTTCGTCATCGTGAATTTTTATAAACTGTCCCCAAAACGTAAGCCATGACTTAATCTGCCCGTCAAATTTAGGTAGCTCTAATCGGGGCAGTCTGAATCTTTTCTTATTTTCCGTGTTTCCAGAAACAGCTTTATACTCCTCGCCTTTAAAATTTTGGTTGGCCTCTGAGGTTGACCATTCTAAAAATGACTGTTCGGCCAGAAACCATCTATCTTCATATGTTTCTGCCGCGTCCACCTCTGTATCATAGTCAGCAGCAGCACCCTGTGTGTCTAACAGCAAGTGTAGTACTGCATTGCTAACCTCTAGTAGCTTCTTATGCTTTACAGTTAGACTTTCGTAATAGGCCTTTACTGCTTTCTTATTTCCTGGGTCTTCACTGAGAGATTGGTTGAACTTATCGCACGCCACGGTGAAGAGGCGGCGCGCGGTTTTTCTCTCCAGCAGTGCCCGCTCCATAGCACGGTCGCCAAATGTTGAGAAAACAACTTGCGTGGTACTTATTAGCCCTAATAACTGTAGATTCCTTAATTTCTTAATTATTTTATAAATGAAAATCCGTCGTTAGGGTCAACAAATTGTTTAATAAACTTCAAAAATTGTAAAAAGTATATTATCAAAATCTATGGACAATCCTCGGAAAACTGCATTTGTGTTAAATGACTTAAGTATATTATAACCAAGTAGAGACGAAAATTAAAAAGGCTGCATGTGAAGATGTAAGAAATAAACACGTTTTTATAAGTATAAAAGACAAAATGATTTTATAAATATAATTTAAAACTAACCCCCTCATTCATAGAAAAGTTACAAGACGTTTTAACTAATAAACTGTTTTGTCCCTCTCTGTCAAATGTTCTTTGTCGGAAAATTTATTTTAATTGATTTGTAAGTAAGTATAGAAAATTTATTGTAAAAATTTAAATTCATAATTAATTAGAACTACTACTTTATGTGTGATAGATTGTTTGTCGGCATGCACGAAATAAAAGGCTTTTTTATTTTTTATAGTTAAAACGTTCTGTAACTTCTCTATGAATAAGGGGGTAAGATAAGATCGTTTATAAAGGCTTGTATTTAAACCTCCACCAGAAATTATATGATACTGCCGCCAATAAATTCGAAATCTCCACCAAAACGGATAAATCATCACCAAATCATGCTTCCCAAAATATTTTTGAAATGAACCAAATTATTTTTTACTGCATACTGTAAAACTATATTGACACCATTAAAATTTATTTCAAACCAAATAAAGTATATCATCGCTATATGGATGTAACCAATATATTCTTTTATCAGTATCATTTTAATAATCCTTTCTAACCAAAAAAAGTAAAAGTAAATATTAAAAATTAAGTTTATACCAAATAATCAATAGCTTACCCCAAAATAAAGTCACTTGTTAAATTGCTTTATGAATTAATTAAATCATTAGTATGTGCCTAGTAAAATCTATCCGTTACGCCATCTCGACTCCCATTCGTGTGGCCGTGTGGCCGAGGGTTTGAATTCTTTCATGTACCAATAAATTCTATAGAAATATGAAGTGGCAGTGGGCTGGTCATATCTGCCGAAGAACCGATAACCGTTGGCGTAGACGAGTTCTCGAGTAGAGACCTCGAACAGGCAAACGCAGCGTGGGACGCCCTCCTGCCCGCTGGACTGACGACCTTAGGCGGGTTTCAGCCGGTAGTGGTTGGATGAGGAAGGCCGAGGACCGAGTGTTGGGACGCTCCTTGGGAGAGGCCTATGTCCAGCAGTGAATGATTATTGGCTGATGATCATGATGATGATAGGTTAATGTATGTATATGAGTATGCGGGCGTGGGGGGATGGCGCCGCTCAAATTTGACCTTGTCCAGAATTTGCCGCGATGTATTGAGGTCGATGTACTAGACATCATTGATACATTGCGTCCACAAGCATCGCGCGAATTCAAAATTAATGCCGCACCACTCGTAGAGCCGCAAATACCTACATATTAAAAATAACAGGTAATCGATTACCTTTATACTATAGTAGCTGCTCCCGCGAGCTTCGATTCGCCTTAAAAACTTTTCCCGTGGGAATTCCGGGATAAAAAGTAGCCTATGTACTTTCCCAGGGTCTATACCATATGTATACCAAAATTAATTCAAATCCGTTCAGTAGTTTTGTCGTGAAAGAGTAACAGACAGACAGACAGACAGACACAGTTACTTTCGCATTTATAATATTAGTTAGGATATTGTTGTTGGGTAGGATATTTTGGTGATATAAAAAAAAAATTGAACACTTAGTTTTGGTGTCAATGTTTATATTTTGGTATATAGCATAATTTGGTGATGATTTATCCGGTTTGGCGACGAAAAAGATTTTCTATTGTAAACTTGCAATTATTTGGAGGCGTGTTTATTTATTTTGGAAAGTAAACGTTTTTTTTTGGGATTTCGATTTTGGAGTTGGTTTAATTAATTTGGTTTTAATTTATTTTTTTGGTGCAATGTATTAGCGTACAATTATTTTTTTTGGTGATGATTTAAATTGTACCCGTTTATAAATTGGTTGAACAGCTGAACTAACTTGAAATCACGTTTTAATAAACATAAACTCAATCAAAACAAATTCCTGCATTTCAGCACTATGCCACTAACATTATACTTACTCAATACTTACACACAATCCTACATAAAACCTATTCAACTTTGTACCCTGTAACCTCCTTTAAAATAAACTAAATGTTTGATCTAAAATTTTAAGTACGTATATAAAAAGCTTGATGTGACCTTGGACAGAAGCTCTTCAATTATGTAAACCTACGTAGATAACCATTAAGTAAGCCCTTATTGACTTACTTTATGTGTATACAATCAAATAAACTGTTTAATCTTCCTACATATTTTTAGTAGCTAATCCTTTACAATCTTCATAAAGACAAAACAAAATATTATATAGACCAAGGATAGAGATTTGTGTTGGAAAGGCCTCCCTGGGCAGTCAGCGACTAACTAAAGCTAATCTAACTGACCAATCCTTCTACCACGGTCACAAAACCTAGTATAGCTCTAAGTAGTGTGTATCACCGATACGCTAAGAAAAAGATGAAATAAATGGTTGACTGGCAGAAAATGCTTTTAGTATTAAGTCCACTCTTTGTACTTTTATTTGTAATATTTGTACAATAAAGAATTAAATAATAAATAATAAGTAATAATAAATATAAACTAAAAGTTTTTTTTTTTTTTTTTTATTAGTCTATTTGTTTTCCCACTGCTGGGCAAAGACCTCCCCTTTAATTTTCCACTTCTCCCGATCCAATGCGGCTACCTCCCAATCCGGCAAATATTTGACGAGGTCGTCCCGCCACCTCCTTCTCGGCCTGCCTCTCCGCCGGCGCCCGCCGCCCGGCACCCACTCGGTCGCTATCTTGGCCCACCGGTCCGGGTGCATTCGGCAGACGTGGCCGGCCCAGTTCCATTTGAGCTTCGCGGTCTCGACACCAACATCGATTATGCGGGTTTGGGAGCGTAGTGCGGTGTTCCTGACACGGTATGTCAATTTTACACCTAGAATACTACGCTCCATCGCTCTTTGGCAGACCAAAAGTATTACAGAAGTCCATTTCATTGATAGATGTGTGAATTTATGCACTTAAACAGAAGCAGCAGGTAATAATTAATAATTAATAAATCTCGTTTCTCAACAGCGTCCATTGTTGAAGAAAAAACGGTAATTCCTTTGTGTCAAGATGCGCGATAAATGTAACGACAAGTACATAAGTATTGTTTTATTATTCCTCAACAAGTATGTCTGTGAATACACAACATGAGATGGTACATTTCATTAGAATAACATGTAAATTCTGACTGACTTCTACGGTGACTCCTTTACGACGAAATCAGTGGTTCTCTGGAATGCTCTTCCTGAAGAAATTAGACGTGCACCATCTGTGGCCTCTTTCAAAGAAAGGGTCAAATTGCACTACCTACAGTCACTGACTAACTAGTTGAATATAATATTATGTAATGTGTATTATTTATGTAAGTATATTATAGGTATATATATATAATATATATAGTTATTAGATATTTATTTGTTGTTTTATTTATTTATTTAGTGTATGTACTGTTTAAGTAGTATATATTTTATGTATATATATACTTGCACCACAACTACCTCACAATCATATAGACTTACTCTCTTCCATCCAAAGGTTGTCTGGTAGAGATTGCTATAAGCAATAAGGCCGCCTTTTTGTACTGTTTTATTTTTAAGTTTTGTTTTTTGTAATTTTTATTCTTGGTGCAAATAAAGTGTTTTGTATTGTATTGTATTGTAAATTTATTGCTGTCTATGAGAAATACAGAGAGCACTGCTGCACTGTTTCAAAAGTAGTATAATAATTGTAAAGATGTATATTAGTAATCTAAAACACTGGAGGAAGTTAGCTTAGTGCATTTACACGATAGAAGAAGAATTAATCTGAAAATGGTGACCCAGGGTTTCCCTCAACAACTTTTGTTATACAACGGTTGGTATTTGTACAAAAAATCTCGCAGTAAAAAAGAGTGTGGCCAACAAAGTTTCTATAGAGAAACTACCGTGACTTTGTCGATCTCATGTAGAATCTAGCTCTGAAACTCTACAAGCCCTAAAATGGCTTGCTTACGAAATATCATGAAATCTGTATAAGTAAGTATACACTTTACACTATTTTATAACACACATAAAGATTGTGAAGGTTTCATCATAATGTAAACATATTTCTTTTTAAGTAGGTATTTTTGCTATTTTTATCCTAAGTCCACCAACCCGCTAGTGCGGGTTAGTGGCCTAGTGGCCAGCGTGGTGGACTAGGCCTAAAACCCTTCCTTCATTGGAAGGAGACCCGAGCCCCAGCAGTGGGGACGTGATAAGTTGTGATGACATCCAGATTAAAGGAACGAGTAAAATGTGTTTACAGCAATTTCTAAACCGTCATTTCAACAGTGCTGAAAAGTGGTGTAATTTGTGAAATTATAGTGTACGGAGGAAGCCTCATTGTCACAGCTCAGAAACAATTACGTTACATTGTCAACGTCAAGATGAGAGGCAAATGTTGCAAACCTTTTGGAAGTACAATTATGAGCCTCTATATAGTACGGGATTTGCTATTTTTGAAAACTAATAAAGTTTACGTTTTCTTCTGTCATCTGCATACATTATCTGTCAAAAGTTTCATGATAGTGTCCGCTAGAGGCGCCACTTATTATGCGAGAAAACGTAAACTGTTATAGTATTCGCCAACCTATCAAACCTGTACTAGACCCTCTGGTATAGGTAGTACAAAGAAATCTAACCCCTCTTAGTTAGCATTGTCACTCGGTCAGGTTTTTCCACTATTCTGTCACTTCTTTCCTTCAAATCGCTTTCGATTAAATGTTCAAAGTGTACTTTCATGGAATCCCTTCATCATAATGATAATCACCAGCCAATAATAGTCCACTTATGGAAACAGATCGCCACAACTAACACACTGTTGTCAACAAACGAATATGTAGGACCTACTTATTACCATGCCAAGCAAATATTTGTATTATATTTAAACAAATATCAGTCCTGAGACCTTCGAGCTAAGGCTCTTGATTCAGTGTAATGAGCCGCTCGTTGGCATTGTCAAGCTGAAACTGGTCAGGTTTCTATGTACAAGACTGCTACAATAACTGTAACTCCTACTATTTCCATGTGATCGCTAAACCATAAATCAGTCTTTCAAATATGGAACACCAGCATACCTACCACGGGTTGCAAGACGAGGAAAAGTTTTGCGTCGCATTTATTACTACACTATATCACATCGCGTGGCCTCGAGGGCGAGCGCGACTAAAATGCGGACCCATGCTACGTATACAAAAGTTTACCTAAGCAGGTACGCAACAATATTCATCACCAATCAGCCTATAGCAGTCCACTCCTAAAGCTCGCCACTGAATGCGATCTTTAGCTTTTCGCAACAACAACATTAACGTGTTCTATTTTCTCCTGCAGCAACAATGAAGCTAAAATCGGACCTGCTGATCCAGCCGACCGGCGAGATCTGGAAGCAGATCCGAGTGGAGCTGAAGGAGGACGTGGCCAACAACGCGCGGGACCTACAGCAGATCAAGGACTGGCTGAGGAAGCAGCCGCACCTGCCTAGCGAATGGGGTGAGAGACTGACGCGTGATCATATCATCCTATCCCGTCGTTCCTAGAACCTAGAATCATCATCAGCCGTATTTGTCCACTCCTGAACATAGGCCTCTCCCAAGCACCGCCACAACACTCTTACTCGGCCTTCCTCATCCAGCCACCACCGGCCACATGTCGAAGTTCTTGTGTTGTTGTTCACTAGTTACTAGACAAGGAGGGGCAAAAGGGTTTTCTCCGAGTGACGTATCGACACATTGACAAACCCTAGACCAGCAGACGGAGGGGCACTAACTTTTTACTCAGAATGATTCTTCCGAAAACTGCTTACGTATAATTAAGTCATGTAATGTAAATAAAGTAAAATAGGAGGATTATTTATTACCTAGGTATAAGTAAGGGGTATACCAAACCATCGTGCCTATAAGTTTAACGTTTGACCAATACAGTTCTATCCATGCAATGTAAGTTACTAATATATCTACTCTGTCTAACTCGTATGTTAACTAATAAAGAAACAGGTTGCATTGATCCCACAGGCATCAGACAGGCATTTCCGATCTCGCTGCAATCCAAACCAGTTCCGTCGCTTGATTAGTCTAGATAAGGTTTTAACTGGGCATAACACGTCCTACAAGTTAGAAAAATAATTATTAAGTAAACTAACAACCTAAGTACAGTAATTGAGCCATAGAGGATAAGTAATATTTCTTGGTTTGAGCCATACAATATTTTTAATACAAATTATTAAGCGCCAAATTGAAACAATATTTATCTTTCTCTAAGACTTTAGTCACTGCTAATGTAGTTGGCAAAATCATTTTACCATGGCGATAAATCCTGGCCAGACAAGAATTGTCGATTCTGTGTATGTTTGCCGTCTATCTGCGGCAGCTACACAGGTTCGTTATCGACGAAGATAAACGTCACTAAACACACGTGGAACGCGCATTAAACGAGTTTGCCGACGTCGATAACGAACCCGTGTAGCACAAACTACTGCGATGCTTCTATGTACTCATTCTATCGACAGACCGACTTGATCCGTGACAATCTTCATCCGTGGTTTAAGATTGTGTTCTTACGCAGCGCTGAGTCTCTCCCTCTTTTGTTTACCTCATGCTCACCTCACAACCCTTTGTCCCCAGAGGATCAGCCGCTCATGACCTTCCTCCGAGGCTGCAGCTTCTCCCTGGAGAAGTGCAAGTCCAAGCTGGACATGTACTTCACCATGCGGACAGCCTGCCCCGAGTTCTTCTCCAATAGAGACGCTACGAAGCCGCCGCTGAATGAAGTGCTGTTGACTAAAGTGTTCGTATTTTTGTTCTTAATAAGGTACGGTCAGGTGCAGAGAAACCTGACCCCCCTCTCATACTAACAATGCTTCTGAGGAGGGTCAGGTTTATCTGCCCCTTACTACCTGTACCTATATATTTGGGCTTTTTGTGATATATTAACACACGTGAATTTAGACGTGTAACTTCTGTCAAAAGAAAGGATAGAATTTACTATTGATTAAACACTGCGTAAAATACAGACACATGGCAACATTACCTGAAAATATACTAATAACACAGTAACAAAAGCCCTTAATAGTTTTCCGTGAATGCAGTATGCTATGCTGTATTGCTGCAAAGGTGTTCAATCCATAACAAAATCAAAGAAAATTGAAATAAAAAAAAAGTCACACACAGTAACTTTTTTTAAATAATTTCAAAATGTTGTTTATTTACAGTCAAGGTCCCCCGCTCCCGGGGATCACTCCTTCGGGCAGACGAGTCACAGTCATTAGAGGTGAGTGCAAATATGATAAGTACCTACCTACCCAAAAATACAATTTAGTACTGAAAAAAATATACAGCATGGAAATTAAAGTTTCCCTAAACAATATTATGTAAGTATATCAATGTAGATAACAACAAGAAAATCAATTTAATAAAGTGATTAAAACATAAGCACATAACTGGATGCATTTATCGTTATTCTTGCACCATGTTATTATTAATATTAGCAAGTATAATAATGCTAGAGTTATAAAGAATACTCTAAGGAGGTATGATATGAGTTTAAAGTAAATTTAAATTAATAATTATTCAGAAAGGGCTCTTTTTCAGGGAGAATAACTGAAGTAAGGAACTCCAGAGTTCAAAACTATCACTCTGAACTTAAAATCACGAACAATATTTTATCGTTTATTTATTTATTTATATTTGGAAAACCAACCAGCAAAATAAAAATTTAAGTTACATAGGGGTTATATATGACATTTCAAGCGAATAACAGGTTTTCTATTTTTTCTAATTTAGGCACTGAAATTTAACTAAGATAAATGTAATAAGTTTAAAACTTATGCTTTATTGCCATATGTGACTATGAATCTTTTTCTGGCATTTCAGTAATTAACTGCCAAAATATAAAAAAAAAACATGATTACGCCAATTAAATCGGATCACCTTGCCTTTTTAAAAACCTTGCTACGATAATGGGAATCTGTAATGTGATGAATCATTTGGAAAGGTTCTTTCCCTGAACACGGATATGAGAGGTTGACCTTTACAAAGTTCACAAGGATCTTGAATTTGAGCTTAATATGTTTTAAAATTATGTGTTTAAGTACTGCTATTTTTAACATGCTTTACGATATTTTTCTATTCTTACTAAGTGCAGAACGAATATACATTATTTCTCGGAGATAATACTTATATACCTAGAAACGTCATACTTTTAAAAATATTTTATTCAGCTTATGTATTATAAACTACTCATAAACTATATTACACGTTAACAAGCTATAGACTGATACAGGATGCGATCAAAATTGTTTTTCCTTAGCAAGTAGGTAATTTAGTTTTTGTTGACTAGTCTTTCTTATTACACTGGATTAATAGCAACATCTCAGTTTAATTGGCTAGGTATAATCCATCTTGATAAATTAATCAATAGTGAGAATATCCTAGTCAAAGCTTGATTTTGTTTGATTGTTGTAAAATTCAATTTCCTTAAAAACAATTAGGTACCGACTTAATAGGGAATATGCAAGTGGTTCAAATAAAGGTCAAATATTATTTATAATAAACTTTGTTGTTTCATAACTACGACTGCATCATTATTTTTGATTATAATTTATTTTTGAGCAAGTAAATGAAGTTGAAAAGTACAAAAAAACTTCGGTAAATTCTAACTTCCGAGAAACGTCACCCATTTTCTTAGGGCGGATGTGACGTCATAATTCTTTATATATCAATCTCAGAACAATAACTTCTTTGCGTTTGCGTATAGTTAAATAAATGTCAAGTGTAAACAAAGAAATGTTAATGTCACCGAGTATTTGTGATCAGATGTACGATGGATCACATAAAAATTCTTCCAATACGAGTAGATCCTAGCCTCCTATAACCTCTCCACTTCTTGTTTGATATGCTTGTTTGTTTGCAAAGTTTAGGACTTTTTATATTTTTTGTTGGTAGTGTATGGGCTGCCACTAGTTGTTCTATTGTAATGAGGCTTAAACAGCCATTCGCTAGTCAACGAGCCACTCAAATATGCTCCATATTGCAACACAATAAAATTAAATTTGTATTGTAAGTATTACATGAACATGTCACAAGTCGCTCTTTCTACTTTTAGGTTATAATGGCAGTCGTTAGTATATTTCAAAAGTTGTTATTTTTTTCTAAATTAAGTTATGGAAGAATTCTCGTAATCAGAAGAACTGGACACATTAAATTTATTACGCAGTATGAACGAGTAAACTGTGGCCAGCTGCGGAAAAGGACAGCAAAGACTATTGAAAAGTCGAGAGCCGTGTGCCCAAATATTAGGGAATGTGCATATATTTTTATACTCTTATTCGATAGTTTAGATAAGGGGGTTTAGACCTTTGAGATATGCACAATGGTTAAATTCAAGAGAGCCAGGTGCAGGTTCTTACACCCCCACAGATAATAAAATAGAATGACCCACTAACCCTAGTCTCTCTTACTGAGAACCAAAGTTACAGTAAGTACTTACATACAATACAAATATTACTTTATATTCATATTGCCATAATAGCGTAATATTGTGTACAAAGGTCCTCTGGTTTGCGCGCTCCCATTTCTAAAGAGCTACTAGCAGCTATTTACGAGCTCCCATTACAAAACAGCCACTGGTCACACTTTATTACCATTACAAAACAGCCACTGATCACACTTTATACACTTCCTTTTTCGTTTGTAACCATGACAACATTGGTTTGTTGAAAATACAAAAGTACTCTGTGATTACTTGATTAGGTAAAAAATCTATGCCGACTGACGGGACTCATTATTCTGAGCCGTGAAATTAAACGATTATGACGTCACGACAGCCCGCCATCCTGACGGGAATTTCAAAGTGGTCGTGATGGTTGTAATTTTTTAACTTTCTTTAAAATACCTTAAATTACTTATTTTGGCGTTGAATTTTTTTTTACTATGATAAAGTGATGTAAAACTATTCAATAAAAGTATAAGAAAAAATTACGCATATTCCCTATTATACCTAGATTAGATTTTATAAATTCTGTATAAAAAATACTGTACCATGAAAATTTTACCCGTCCGTGTTAAGGTTTAAAAATAAGTAACTAGTTAGGTATATAATGATGCAGTTTTCACTAACTATACATATTTAGTATTCTTTATCACATAGATGCCCTGCAACTCACGTTACAAACTATCTCATTAAATAAATGCCCGGTAATGACTGCATTACTTGTCGTATTTTCAAGATGCTCTCGGGTATTTCCTGACGACATCATAATGTAGGGTCAAAGGTATACATTAGGCTGCTAACATACTTACATGCCTACCTACCTAAATAACATAAACACTCCTTCCATGTATACTCCCTTGCAGGGTAGGCAAAATGGAAAATGCTGGAATTTATCATCGTACAATCTGCAGATACGACAATGTACCCAACTTTGAACATCATCTTGTGACCAATAGTTACTTCAGTAATAAATACGTTTTCACAAATAGTTTTTGCTACGATATCTAATTCCACCCTGTATATTATGCCCGACATAGCTGTCAAAATATGCAAGCTGAAGTGGCAGTGGGCTGGTCATATCTGCCGAAGAACCGATAACCGTTGGGGTAGACGAGTTCTCGAGTGGAGACCACGAACAGGCAAACGCAGCGTGGGACGCCCTCCTGCCCGCTGGACTGACGACCTTAGGCGGATGGCGGGTAGTGGTTGGGTGAGGAAGGCCGAGGACCGAGTGTTGTGGCGCTCCTTGGGAGAGGCCTATGTCCAGCAGTGGATGATTATTGGCTGATGATGATGATGATGATGATATTATGCCCACGTTGCACTGACTGACTCTGTTGAAGTACGCACACACGTCATGTCTGTATTTACAAATGCATTTCAATATTTACTTTTTCGCTCTTTCTCTTATATTGAATCAGTGCCTAAGTATATACATATACATACCCTACATACATACATAGTATCTAAGAGCAATTTTCAAGTAGGTAGGTACTTACTTAGGTAAATACTGGACCTACTGCGGGTTTCACATCTAAGTACGTAAAGTTAAGCAGAACTTTAGTGTCTATATTAAGTATGTAGAATATTATCTTAGGTACATTATTACCCAAGTGAAAACAACTACTACGTTGCAAGGTAGTACGAGGGCTACACCGAAAAGATCGGGAATAGAATACTTAGGAATAAATTAGAGTGAAACCTTTTTGGTGTATCAAATGTAGTGTTTTTTCAAACATAATTCCATTTTCGAATTTAAAAAAAAGTAAAAAATAAAAGAGTATTGACCATTTGAATTTGACAAGTCGGTGTAAAAAATGGAGCTTACGCGGGAACATTTCCGTGCAATAATTTTTCACAACTTTCGTCGAGGTTTATCTCAAGAACAATGTCTCGCCGAGCTTGTTTCTATTTATAAACTTGAAGCACCAAGTAAAACGACTATATATCGTTGGTATTCTGAGTTTCGCCGTGGACGTTCCTCTCTTACCACAGTCAGGGGCGTATTTACCCTAGGGCTAAAAGGGCTACAGCCCGGGGCGGCAGGCGGTGAAGGGCGGCCCAGGGGCGGCCGGCAGGCCGCCCTTGGGCTTTAGGTCTCCAACTTGGAGGATTAAAAAAGTACAGAACAATATTTTAGGGCGTAAGCCTAGAACGGCACCCTGAGCCATCATTCCACATGTTGATTTTATGTCTTAAGAAATATGATTTAAAGTATGAAAGCCGGCCTTTGTTCTTTTCTGAACCGGTGGAATAGTACATTTTTTTTCCGCATCGAAATTTTTTTGAAGGAATATAATGAATAAAAATTGCCTCACTCAGTCGCCCTTTGCAAGTTTATTTCTAAACGTTCTAAAATGTACTCGTCTATCCAGAAAAATCTTTTTTTTTGTTCGGAAGATATTAATGTCTATGCAAATCTATCACCACAATGTTCTTATACATATTATTATGTAATAGGTCGAGAACATGCGAATTTTTAAATTTGTCCAGATCAAAAAGAAGCAACTTTGATAGCATTCTGGTTGGCCTGGAGTAAGTCTTCCCGAGTGCAGGTGGTAGGGCACATGGGACAGGAGAGTAAATGCTCCATAGTCAAGGGGGCGGTACCACAGTCGCATAGGTTGGTACCAACGGTATAGCCCCACTTACAAAGTTTGTCCTTGCAGCAGCCTACCTCTGCTCGCAACCGATTTAGAGTCTTCCAAATGTGCCAGGGAAGACTGTTACCGGGAGCAAGTTTTTTGTCAAGAGGTAGGAAAGGATCCTGGGGCTGCTTTTCCTCCCAGAGCCTATAGCCTTGCGTTTTGTAGGTTTTCATCCGTTAAGGACACCTCACTATTTAGGTATTTAGAAACGCTTTGCGGCTCTTAAGGCGGGAAGGTGCGGAAGTATGTGAGTAAAGTGGATGTCTGGAGTCGCATTCTTGTTTGGATTTCTCAACAGAACATGACACTTTTCGCCGTATGCTAGGGGGTGCTATCCCAGCCAGAGAGTAGACTTTGTAGAGCGGTGTCGGTTTGAGGCATCCCTTTACTATACGAACTTTGTCGTTCAGCAAAATCTACTTCTCTAGCATGCGTGGACCTTGCCCATATCATCATCATCATCATCATCATCAGCCAATAATCATCCACTGCTGGACATAGGCCTCTCCCAAGGAGCGCCACAACACTCGGTCCTCGGCCTTCCTCATCCAACCACTACCGGCTCTACCCGCCTAAGGTCGTCAGTCCAGCGGGCAGGAGGGCGTCCCACGCTGCGTTTGCCTGTTCACTTGTGAACTCGTCTACCCCAACGGTTATCGGTTCTTCGGCAGATATGACCACTGCCACTTCAGCTTGCATATTTTGACAGCTATGTCGGTAACCTTAGTCCTCTGACAGATAACCTCATTTCTGATATGATCCATCAGAGAAACCTCAAGCATAGCTCTCTTTATAGCATGCTGAGTGACTTTAAATCGGTGGACCAGTCCTACCGTCAGTATCCACGTCTCTGCATTATACGTCATCACTGGCAGGACGCACTGGTTGAAGACATTTGTCTTCAGGCTCTGAGGAATGGGAATCTTGCCCATATGGGGCAGGCAAATTCGGCTGAGAATTCGTAGAACTTGTGGAGAGGCGCCCCAGCTGGTAGACGCAAGCCGTCGCAGAAGGTTGTTTCGGGAGCTGACTTTCTTCTTGGTGTTTTGGCAGTGGGTTTTGTACGTGAGGGTCACTCCGAGGTATTTTTGTGACGAGCAGTGCTGGATTTTTTAAGTATGAAAACCGATATTTATTCTTTTCTGAACTGGTGGAATAGTCAATTTTTTTCCGCCTCTGTATTTTTTTAAGGAAAAAAAAAGCCTCTCTCAGTCGCTCTGCACAAATTTATTTCTAAACGTTCTAAAATGTACTCGTCTATCCAGAAATATTTTTTTTGTTCGGAAGATATCATATCATTATCTATGCAAATCTATGACCACAATGTTCTTATACATTTATGTAGGTCGGTAGGTACTCTACACTGACTGATCTTTTTGTTTTCTTTCATTCCTTGATGGGGCGGAAAACTACAGGAGCCCAGGGCGCGCAATCTTTAAATACGCCCCTGACCACAGTCCCTTCTACTGGTCGGCCAAAAACAGCGGTAACACAAGATAACATCGATGCTGTACGCCAGTTAATAAAAGAAGATAGACATGTGACATACGAGCAGATTCGGGCTTCTCTCAGCATTGGTATGACAGCCATTCAAACCATTTTACATGAAGAACTGGGTGTCAAGAAGTTAGTTTCGCGCTGGGTGCCCCACCGTTTGACCGAGGAACAAAAGTCGGCTCGTGTTAATTGGTGTCGATCTGCTCTGCAACGGTTCAATGGAGGCAGTTCAAATGCTGTCTACAATATCGTCTCTGGTGATGAATCGTGGATTTATTCATATGAGCCCGAAAGAAAACATCAATCGGCAGTTTGGGTCTTCGAAGGTGAGGTCAAGCCAACAAAAGTTATTCGCTCACGCAGCGTGTCGAAAAAAATGGTCGCTTCGTTTGTATCGAAAACTGTCCATGTGGCTACGATTCCATTACAAGAACAAAGGACGGTTACTGCTGATTGGTACACAACAGTTTGTTTTCCGGAAGTCGTAAGAGAACTTCGTAAAACTAACCCGAATCGTCGTATAATCCTTCACCACGATAATGCAAGCTCTCATACCGCTCGCAAAACAAGAACGTTTTTAAATATGGAAAACGTGGAGTTGATGGACCATCCTCCGTATAGCCCTGATCTGAGCCCCAATGATTATTTTACATTCCCAAGAATTAAAGATATGCTACGTGGTCAACGGTTTAGCGGCCCAGAAGAGGCGGTTGAAGCTTACAAATCAGCTGTTTTGACAGTATCCACTTCAGACTGGAATTACTGTTTCAATGATTGGTTTAATCGAATGAAAAAGTGCATTGAATGTCACGGAGACTACTTTGAAAAACAATAAAAGTAAATAATATTATGATATCTTTGTACTTTTCTCTATTCCCGATCATTTCGGTATCGCCCTCGTATGTAGAGAATACCGCTCAATCTTATATTGAGACGAGCGGCAAGCTAGCGCGATCTAGCGATAAAAAGAACGTAATCTACCTATGTATATAGCGTAGACGACCGAATGGCGTAGTGGTTAGTGACCCTGACTACTGAGCCGATGGTCCCGGGTTCGATTCCCGGCTGGGGCAGATATTTGTTTAAACACAGATATTTGTTCTCGGGTCTTGGAAGTGCCCGTAAAATGGCAATAGGCCCGCCCCCTATTACATTGGGACTAACATAACACTCTGGCGAAAAGTGGGTTTTAATCCAATTTTAATCCCTTGCCATGCCGTCCCGTTGTGCGTAAGCCATTATTGCCTATTCATCTATCTGCCTGTAAAACCCTATATTATATCTCCCACATCTTCCATCTTCCCCCAGGAGTCCACCCCAACATGGAGCAGCACCAGATCACGGAAGCGCTCAAGCTGGCGCTGATGGTGGGCGACATCCGGCTGGTGGAGGAGCGGGAGGGCGTGGCGGGGGACGTGTACGTGCTGGACGCGGCCGTGCTCGGCCCCAGTCTGCTGGTCAAGCTGTCGCCGACGGTTATTAAGAAGTTCATGATTTGTATCCAGGTGAGGGTTGTTGGTTACTGGTACTACTTGGTGACCAGAAAAGGACGTAATTTATCTCCTTTCCATCAAAATTCTGCTGGTCATACTCTAGGTATTGGTTTATGACCAGACAATGAAAAGACTTAACTGTCTTCTGCCAACTGGTGAGCTAAGGAAGAGTCTCATATCCTTCAGTGGACTGCAACAAGCTGCGCAATTACATGAAACTTTTGAGCATTTATCATCTAATGGTATAAAATAAACTGTTTTGTAACACTAGGACCATTTCCTGGACCTGAGTGCAAGCATTTGGTAGTTATCCTACTCTATCCAATCCCACAAAGCCTAACTCCTGTACATTGAATGTTTCAGGAAGCGTACCCCGTGAAGCTGAAGGAGATCCACATCATCAACACGTCGCCCATCGTCGAGAGGTTCGTCAACTTCGTGAAGCCTTTCCTGAAGGAAAAGATTAGGAAACGAGTGAGTTTCTTTGATTAGACTAACAATAGTTACTACAATGATATCGATTCTGAAGGCAGAAATTTTAAATTTAGCGATGTCAAAACCTTAATTTCTTTGTTTAAAATTCGACTCTATGATTGTTTCCGTAAATGTCATTTTATGCTAGCAAATTTGTTAGTTTGACAGCGTTAAAATTAGAATTTCTGCCTTCAGAATCAACATCAATGTATATTTATAATGCCTTTTATTTCCTCGTGAATACGTGATTCGTTGAATCTTAAAAATGATCGCTTTCATATGATATCTCATAATTTTAATCCGAAATTATAATATTACGAGATTTATACCTAGGTAGAAAATGATTCCTAAGTATTGGATAAACCAGCCCGTGTCAACAAACTACCCAGACTCCTTCTAACGCATGTCACCAGCAGCCTTGAATTGACGTAACTGTCTCAGCTGATCATTATTCCCCATAATAACACCTATTAGCTCCATTTTTTGAATTGCTAGATGTGTTTACTAAGTTTTTCACAGACATATCGCTAACTACCCGCATTACTCTAATTGTTTAATCAGCTAGCTCACGAGACCTAGGTACGCTGGTTGAGACTTAGGTCTCATTATACAGAAGCAGGATAATTTAATTAAATGCTGTGAATTAGCAACCTGCCATTAGATGTTTCTTACACTGTGTTCTAGCTATTAATATCACTTTTATTTTCTCTTTATACACGTGGGAAGCATCGAACGCAAGTATTTTATAACGTGGACAATCATATCCAGGAAATATCATTTTACAATAACTTCATTAAAATGTATAAGGATAACTTTTTAAATCACGCAAGTCAGCCACTTAAATCTTAGAACTTCCTACAATTAAACGTCCTCCCCATATACCTGCCATACTAGACAAGTAGGTACTTATCTGCTATCAGCTGTTCTCATGCCACCTTCGCAACGTCTTCTTGTTGTTTTGCCACCTTTTTGTTTGGTCAATGTCTGCAGCATTTAAACTTACCTCAAGGACTCTTCTTTCATCATCATAAACTTACCTGTACTTGTCCGACATCTGGACATAGGCCTCAGGGTTATTTGAAAACTCGTTTACGCCACCGGTCATCGTTTCTTCGGCACATATGGCCGGCCCACAGCCACTTCACCTTGTAGATTTTAAGTAGCATAACGATTACTTTATTCTCGTACAAATACCACCAAACCAATCTTACCAATCATTATCACAACCCATCACATTCCCACTGCTGAGGCACGGGTCTGCTTTTTAGGTTTTAGGGATTAGTCCACCACTCTGGCCTAGTGCGGTAGAGAGTCGTCGGGTAAGTGAGCAACCCGACTGTCATAGGTTACCAATACTAAGCAGAGGTTGTTATATTTCGTTCCAGATCTTCATCCACAAGGAGGTGAAGCCACTTCACCTTGTAGATTTTAAGTAGCATAACGATTACTTTATTCTCGTACAAATACCACCAAACCAATCTTACCAATCATTATCACAACCCATCACATTCCCACTGCTGAGGCACGGGTCTGCTTTTTGGGTTTTAGGGATTAGTCCACCACTCTGGCCTAGTGCGGTAGAGAGTCGTCGGGTAAGTGAGCAACCCGACTGTCATAGGTTACCAATACTAAGCAGAGGTTGTTATATTTCGTTCCAGATCTTCATCCACAAGGAGGTGAAGGACCTGTACGAGCATGTGCCTCGGGAGATGCTGCCTAAAGACTATGGCGGCGACGGGCCCACCATGGACGAACTGCAAGGTATAATCATTATACTTAATATTCATCAAACACCAGGGGCTAGCAGTAATCAATCTTGATTTATTGGGAACGATTACCTGCTTAAAAATAAACGCACACCTACAATCTATATGAAACGTTCAGGTACTTGAGAACATGGACCTCCTCTAAGACTGAATACCTAGTTTTTTCCGTATTTTCCAAGGGTGTCGTGTTGGGTATGGATGGGTATGGAGCTTGTATGCTTAGGTACACCTCGCGCTCATGCTAAAAGCTGGCTATCTAGCCCCCCTATTTATGAGCCTATCATAACTGCTCTTAACCAGTCTCCATTATTTCTGTTCCAGAGCAATGGGTGGCCACGATCCTAGAGTACAAGGACTGGTTCGCTGCGCAGGAGTCGATCAAGTCGGACGAATCCCTGCGACCCGGCAAGCCCAAGAACTATGACGAGCTGTTCGGCATAGACGGGTCGTTCAGACAACTCTCCATCGATTAGAACAAGGCTTGTGATATTCGTCTAGATGGTGGAGCAGTGATTTTTGAGAAAGTATTTTATCAAAATTGAACGAAATTTCGTTCTTCATTTATGCTTACTGTGAAAGTTAGAATGGTGATATTGATTCCTAGTTCTTATAAAACTACTACTTGTTGAAGTTCAAAGTTTGCTGATCCTCTATTTAGTTTAATCTAATTAGGTATGTAAGTAGGTGATTAAGTTTAAAGTTTAGTTTATAACTATTATTGCGTTTTGATATTATAATCTGGGTCGCTTTATGAATGTTTTTGCAAAGGTTTTGGTAGGTACTTATTACCTATTCTTAGTAAAGTTTATTTTAGTTAGTTTGAGATTCAAACTTTTTTCGCTTGATTCTGGTGAAAATAGAATTTCAACAAGCTTAAGGGCCCGTACAGGGTGACGTGCCCCGCCAAATTTGGGTTTTCAATGCTCTTCACACAGCACACGCAGTGACACGCACACATGTAAGTTGGCACAGTGGGTCATAAACTTTTACTCGCCAACTTTATTGACAATTATTTTCAAGTATTGATTTGAGGGTAAGTATAATTTTTAATTACACTGGTAAGCACCAGGAAAGAGTAGAAATTTATAGGGGTGCCACTTTTCTCCATACTCGGAACCCGATTAGCTTTCTAAACAAATGTAGTATTTACTTACTTGTAGAAAGGTAACTACAGGTATTAAAGTGTAGATACTAAGGGTATACTAAGCCGAAAGGGGATGACTCAACTCAAGGGGTCATTCTGAACAACTTTTGTTCTACGAGTTTTGCAAATTCGCGAAAAAAAATATTCGTTTTCCATGGTAAAAAGTCACGTGTCATCAAAGTTTCTATGAAAAAGGTTTTTTTTTTGTTAATTTTTAAAACTCGTAGAACAAAAGTCCAGAATGACCCCCTGTCTCACTTGTTTTTACCCGACTGCCGAAGGAGGAGGGTAATATTTTTCGATTGTATGTTTGTAAGTATATTTTTTGGTAGCAGAATAATATTTTTTCTTATTTTTAGGGTTTCGTACTTCAAAAGGAAAAAAAGCAACCGTTACAAGATCTCTTTGTTGTCCGTCTGTCTGACTGACTGTCTGTCACCGCCCTTTTTCTCAGAAACGGGTAAAGATATCAAGCTGATATTTCGCATAGATATGGGGAGTACCCCAAAAAAATATTGGGGTACTCCCTCTCCCATACAAGTAAATTGGGGCTGATATTTTTTCCGGTTATTTTGATGGTGTAGGTAGGGTATCGTTGAATTGGTCTTTTAATATAATAGGTATAAAAAAAGGTTAAAATATAATTATTTCGCTTTTACCCTTAAATTTGGGGACCACACCATAGACAAATCCTAATTAAAAAATGATTTCAATAGATGGCGTGTTTTTATATTGGGTAACTCAGAATAAGAAGTGATGATATCTCAGAATAATAATGGTTAATGGTGCTATTCCGCTGAGCACCGAAACCGGTGGGACACAAGTGAAAAGTGGCGGTTCCCCTCATCTCGCATAATCTTTATTGACCAAAACTCATTTCGCATAACTCGTATGGTCTAAACTTTTTTGGCCGAACCATCACTTTGCCAAGAATTATGTGGCATAAGGCTCGTTTCGTCTAAAACTCTTTAGGCACAATCTTTAAACACCTAAGTTTCGTTTGCTCAAATGTATGTTCGTCTATACCTATGTATAATCTTGTTTCTCCTAATGTTATCTTAATAAATAATATATTAAGTATGTAGTAAATGTACAAATTGTGGTATTTTTTCTCATACATCCCGAAAATCACGATATTGAATGATTAAAAAATCGAAAGTTAACGAGCAATACAACATACATTTATAATACACATACAATAATTATTACAAACCCCATGAGATCGAAACCTAAAGATAGGTGCGACGACGAGCAAAGCGAGGAGGAGCGTGTTTGGTGCACATGTTCATCAAAACCAAAGCGGAGCGCAGCGAAGCGGAGCGGAGCGTTTTCCAAACAGCGGAAACAATACAAGGCACCAGTTTGCGCTATAGACAGACGCTCCGTCAAAGTTAAAGCCAAACAAATATTACAGGGTGACTAGATAGGTACTTCTGCAAATTACGCCATCTATCGTTGGTTTTTTTAGTAACTACTGTCTATAGAAGAAATTCCGTCATTATCAATTTTACGTTACGAATGAATTTAGTAAACCCAGTAAACCTAACTAATCCAGAGGAAACCTAAAATATCTTTCTGTCTCTCTGAAAAACATACTTAATAGCCCAAACTCGATGCTTTTAGCTATTAACATCTTTGAAATAAAATTCAGTCACCACCTTGTTACTGTCCTCATCAGATCCTCACGAGACCATTCCTCAACCAGTACCATGAGACTGTGTTTTTGATCAATCCTAACCTAATGTTCCTACGTATTGTCATCACTTAGATCAATTCGCTATATTCCTGCTCCTCATCGGACCTTTACGAGACTGTAATGTCACGCGAGAACATTGCCCACTATCTAATTTAATTTAATGTATTGAATATAGTGTAAGAATTATGCTTCCTCAATTTCAAATCAAATTATGTTGGTGTCATAAAAGTGCAATGACAACCAATGTGCAGTGATTTTGTATCTGTACACGAAAAGATCGCGAGCTGTCAGTGCTGCCTAAACCGACGTGACCCTTCTTTGGAGGCCACCGGCCGACTGAGTCAAACGTCGCTTGTGTTTATGATTTTATAACACAGAAAGCCGCCATAGATATTTGTATGAAGATTTGAGGGAAAAAAATTGCCCAAGTTTGTTATTAATTTACACAAAATAGGTGTGTGTTTATTTAAAAACAAGGTATTTAGCGCCTAGTCCAAGTATTTATCTTTATAATTTGATAAGAATCATATGAAAATTCTTTATAATTACGACACAGTTGTTACAATACGGGAGTGTGATTTACTGGTTTTTCGAAATTAATTTACAATTATCCATAAGCATTTACTTAAATTCGAATGATTCAGCACCTAGCTAGACTCTTCGGCTACCTGTGTGATTTTTTTCAAGGCTGTAGAGCATCATTTACTATATAATTCTATGACAATGCCAACCCTCGATTCCCTATTGCAGACCCTTAATATATTTAAAATTATATTTATTAAAATCTGTGATTAAAATAATATTTATGTAAGTTTACCTGAAATGATGCCTTTAAAAATAAATGATAAGTATTTAGTCGAGATTTTTTTTTGGTTTTCCCTTAATTTTTTATTAAATACTGAGGAAATCACTTATATATCAACTCCCAGTTTTACCAACCATAAATTAGGTACATCTCTAAATATAACCCCAACTTCAAGTTAACTCAACATTCAAAACCAAGTTATAACAGGTTTAAAAAAACAGCGTTATTAAGTATTCTTGAGTATTTATTATTTTGGAACTGTTGCCATCTATAATCTCAATATTAACTTAACCATCGCAATAGAATCCTGGTTAAACTTTAACCTATTACATGAGAAGTAGTACCTTACCAGGCTCTTTTACTTCCAAGAATGCTTAAACAGAAGGTTCCTCAGAAACGAAAGGATAGTTAGGATAGTCTTTCATGCCAACTGGGTGGATGACTCTGACGTTTTTGTTGAACTTGCTGATGGTAGCCACCTCATCTTCTGTCAGTTTGAAGTCGAAGAGGTCTATGTTCTGGGCAATACGCTCCTTGTTGGTCGACTTCGGGATTGGGATGAGTCCTCTCTCGATCTGCAGAAAGAAAATAACTAGTTTGAAAATGTTTTTCGAAGATGATGAAATGAATTTATGTGAAGTGAGAATTGAGGATTTTAGAAATGTCCGCAACCAAAAATTTGAACTTACAAGTTAACGAATAGACTAAATAATGATTACTCAAACATCTACTTACCAAATACCGCAGGACGATCTGGCTAGTGGTCTTCCCGTACTTGGCAGCCATTTTGACCAGCTCAGGGTCATCGGCCTTCGGAGGAGGTGCATCAGCGTTCTTCCTGGAGACCAGGAAGCCGAAGGGACTGTAGGCCATGACAGCCACGTTCAGCTTCTTGCAGAGTTTCACTAGAGGTTCCTGGGTCATTGTTGGGTTAACCTGGAAAGAGGGGGATTAATTAGTTATGTAGACTGGATAAGAAGATTGATCAAAATTCCTTAGCAATCGGTATGTTCAAAAGAGAAGATGATGTGACTGTAATGTCATAAAAAAATCGGTCTGAAATTACGCTACAACTCTCCAAGTATTTAGAAAACAAAATACAAAGCTGTGTTGATGGATTTATCAGTAGGTGGGCGAGTTTTCGAGTATTTATAACACCAACATGAACATGTAGCTTGCAATCCCCCACCCATAGACAGGAAACTTAGACTAAATGCCTTATTACGATAACGAATTTCTGATCCACAGAAAACTTTCCATCACAAATCGAAGATCAGACAATATCATCCACTCCTACCATTGACATGTAAAATACGTCGAGTAGTAACCGCTGATTCTCTCACCTCAAACTGGTTGACAGCAGGATTGACCTGGCTGCTGTCGTAGACTCGCTGGAGCTGGGTGCTGTTGAAGTTGGAGACTCCGATAGACCTGGCCAGGCCCAGCTGCCGCGCCTCCTCCATGCCGTGCCAGGTGTCCAGGTAGTCTGTGGAGTCTGGGGAGCCGTCGCCCTGGAGAGAGGATGATGGATGTAGTAATTAACTGGGTTCTGGGAAATGGGTATTCAAAGACGAATGACGAAAGAACACTCTTCCTTCAGAATTATCAACAATAATGTTATGACTTGCGTGGCAAGCCTTTTTCTTCTTATAACACTAGAGCTCTGGTCTAGAGTTGGTAACCGTGTTAAAATTAAGTATTTATGTAGGAATTAAATCAGATGTTGTATTTATCACTTTTATTATATAAGGGTCAAAATAAAATAAAGAAATATGAAATCGTCTTTACGTCTTTATACGTCTTTCACACTCTGCTTTCACTCTATGCTCCTCTGTTATTCGTCGTCATGGATACTTCACCTTGCGTTCTGTTCCACTCCCACACTCGGCCATCCTGACATTAAGGCTGCCCTCAGCCTTATTCATTTAAAAACAACTTAAACGATATTAACACCTTAACTAATAATAATAAACAAATACGGCATTACAACTTAAAACACACACATTCGTCATCATTCGTTCATCATCACTTTTATCTTTCTTTCCCCCATTATCACTTCCTTTCTTTTCTTCTTTCTTGTCTTCATCCGTTTCATCTTCTTTTCCCTCTTTCTTTTCATCTTTTTTATCTCGTGTATCGCTTCTCTTCTTATCTTTCTTCTCTCATGTGTCACTCGCCTTCTTACCCTTCTTCGCCTCGTTCCCACTTGATTTCTTAACTTTAACATCATCCTCGTTATATCTCTCGTTATCTTCATGTCATCGTCGTTTTTTACAATCCGTATCTGGGAATACACATCGTCTCCAATTAGGTTATCGTCACTTCCCTTATCAATAAACTTACTTACAGAGTTTTCGCAGATGTCCATCCGTTTCTCCCTTACATTCTGTAAATCTTGTTTGTTTACAACGTCTTGACAGTTGCTCTTTGACATTGACACTTTTTGACTTTCACTCAGTTCTTCTTCGCATGATTCGTATCTATGGCTGTCATTTTCTTCATGCTCATCGTCTGTGGCCACCTTGTCTATCCTGATTGACATTACCGACACCTTTTGATTTCCGTTTCCGCTGCTCTCTCGTGAGCCCGTCATGAAGTGCGTCGTAGCGCTGCCATCGCCTGTTTCCACCGTGAACATCGTTCGTCTTGAATCCGTCTTTAAGTTGTCTATGCCGTCCGTAGCGCTAGTGTAGTTCTCACGTCGTTGGTCGCTCCGACTCGCTGCTGAATTTTCGTTGTTTGACTCCGTAGGCATGGTGAACATTGAACGCCTCGGCCCACGCTGAGGTTGCTGCAGACCAGGTCGTCCTCGTCCAAACGCGTCGTTGCTCCGCCAGTTGCCGCTTCCGCCTGGCTGTTGACATTGCGTAGCAATATGTCCAAAGTCGTTGCAGCGGAAACATTTAGTACCTCTCTGTCTGTACGGGCAATCTGCTGACATGTGTTGACTCTCTCCACAGTTGTAGCACAGTCGCACGGCCGTCGTCCTGTTGCCTGGCGCGAGTGCAGCTGCTGCGGGGCCTGCGGGTGTAGTTGCAGTAGGTAGACGATTGAAGACCGGTGCCCGTCTTCCGCTCGACCTCTGCCTGATGGTCTCGTACACTTTCAACTTATCTTTCAGATCCCCATAGGTCGTCACGCCGTACAGCATCACCTTATGTAACTCGTCGTCTAGTATTCCGTCCACGATGTATTTTATAGCGACGTAGTCGGGCATCTTGCCTCGCTTGCCGAGCTCTTTCATTATCAGCATGTAGTCTAGGCACGTCTCATTTGCTTTCTTCTTCCGGCTGCTCATTAACTCATGGATCGTCTTGGAATCTACGGTGTCTGGGAACTCCTTGGTGACCGCCGTCTTCAGAGCCTCCCACGTCTTGAACGGTTTCTCTGAACGCAGCCAGAGTGCCGCCGTACCGGTCAGTGACCTGCGCCCCACGATCAGCCGTTGCAGCTCCGTCCACCCGAAGATCTCGGCGTTGTCATCGACCTCCTGCGCCCACCGTGCTGCGGAATCGGTCTGGTCGCACCCACTGAACTTAGCTACCAGCTCCTCCGTGTACGTGAGCGGTCCTGATGTTCCGACTGCCTCCCCGTCATCTCCCGTCGTCGTCCGTGGCATCTTCTTGTCGTCGTCATTACGTCTTAAAATGGTATATGTTCAGACCTCAAGGCGTTGTGATGCGAAGAAAAATTTTCTTGTAAAATTTGCAACTGTCAGTCTTGTTCTTTTTATAAAAATCCGTCTTCATCCGCCGTAATCTCCGAGATTTTTTTAATTTTATTTATCCCGGACGAGCCCCCAATTTGTAGGAATTAAATCAGATGTTGTATTTATCACTTTTATTATATAAGGGTCAAAATAAAATAAAGAAATATGAAATCGTCTTTACGTCTTTATACGTCTTTCACACTCTGCTTTCACTCTATGCTCCTCTGTTATTCGTCGTCATGGATACTTCACCTTGCGTTCTGTTCCACTCCCACATTTATATTCGTTTTCAGTCGCTGATTGTGCAGGGTTGATACGCCACTTTTGAAAGCTCCTTTAATATACTTATTACCCCACGTTCCATATACTTTGCCTTCTCCTGTGAGAGATGTACGTAACTATAATATATTTATGTATGTAACAAGAGTATACCTTGGTGGCAGTGGGGAAGTGTATGAGGTATAGGTCGACGTAGTCCAGGTTCAGTTTGCGCAGAGACTCCCTGAGGGCCGGCACCACCGCCTCCTTGGCGTGCTTGTCGTTCCATAGCTGGAGAGGAAGATAATAATTATTAGTACGTGGGTACCAGCGCTGATTTTTTTGGAGAATATATAGAAACAAAGTTTAACTACATAAAACACTAACATACACAGCACATATACATAAAATAATATTGTGATTGTGTAACTGAAACATGGAAAATCCCTATCAGCGCCTGATAACTTTTTCACAACCAGAGGAGTCGCAAAATGTTATTTTGATGCTTCAGATTTAGACTACGGCACTGCTCTAGATAAGTAAGGCTTTTAATCCGCATGTCATGAATAATCAACTTCTTTATCCTCCTTTAGCCTATGTCACTGCAGATGCAGAGTATAGGCCTCCTCCATAATATCACTTACTTTCACAGTCCCTAGTCATCCAGTGTTATTATCTTTCAGGGTTATCAACTTATACCAACGAACCTTAGTAGTAATAAACAGGTCCTCTCTCTTCACAAATCCCTTGGCGATGGCATCCGCCACTCCTGCCCCGACCTGCGCCTCGTCGTTGTAGATGGCAGCAGTGTCGATGTGCCGGTACCCGACGGAGATGGCGTCGAATACTGCCCGGCGCACCTCTTCTACTGATTCTGACTGGAATGGGTGAGGATTGTCGTTGTTAGTGCGGTGTAATAAATATGTGTACACTTATAAGGATAAATAAATAGGTATGTGGGGACATCTCACACACGGCCATCCGATCCCAAACTAGGCAGAACCTGTGATATGGGTGTCGGACAGCTGATATATCTACACAAATACATAGATAGATACATATTAAATAGATAAAGGACAATGTAACCAGACACAAGGCAAACACAAATGCTCATCACACAGATGTTTGCCCTGGGCGGGATTCGAACCCGCAGCCCCAAGCTTCGGAAGCAGCTTTACTATACTCGTACTGCACACTGATTGTACCTATGTTTTATCCATATGTGTATAAATAAAAAATATCTATTCTATTCTGTATTGTGACCAGCGGGGGATTAGGAGAATACAAACTGGATAAGGCAGATTCAAAGATGGCCAGGGTTCGCATCAAGTATAATATAAATGAGGATTAAGAACCGGTTATACTCCACTGGAGAAGTCTCCTTACGTATGATTACAATAAATTACTATTGCGCCTGAAGTTGAACCTCCAAGATGTTGTCGATAAAATGACAGCCAAGAGCAATAGCATGTAGGTATCTTCCCGATTTTATTACCTACATTTATACATTCACTGTATTTTCAGTTGAACTGAATTGTATTTTCATTCATTGTTTAGGTACATATTGTATTTCACTTATTCTTATCTATTTACACTGTACCGTATATACCTACACTTATACCTACATTGTATTACGTATAATATTTACAATATATACATCTTACACACTAGTTAATATTTATGCAAGTTTAATTTAGTATAGTTGTCGAAATCTCAACTCCGACGCGAAGCCTGTGCCGCTTTACGCTAGCCCGCTATTGCTTATGTTTACGCGATCTTTCCGCTGTGTACCTAGCTTGCTTATTTACTAGCTTATGCTTTATACCTAAGTGCTATAACTTTCTATCTCTGCTGTGTTGTTGGCTTGTGCATTCTCCTTCTAAATTATATAGACTTTGTGTGTGCTTGTTCAATATACAAACCTGGACTGAACTGTAAGTGTTTGCATTTAATACCTACTCCTGCTAACGCTACGCACTCACTCCGCCTATAAGCATTTTATGATGATGATGATGATGATAATGCAATACTCGTACTTACCCCCGGGGCGGTTCCGCGGCCCGTCCCGAGTGCGACGACGGGCATCTTGTGGCCATCGTTCAGCTGTATCGTGGGGGCTTCAGCTCCACTGATTGCCTGGAAAAAGAAATAGTATTTAAGCTGATATACACTTAGTTACTTACATAGTATTTATAAATTATTTATTTATTTATTTTATTGGTAAAGAAAACATACAGTGTTTCTTAATATTAAGTACTTAAAAATATAATTAAATGGTTTATCACACATCCGTGATGTTTTCACAAAAAGCTAATATTATACAGTTCGAAGGTATATCCTTATAAACATATTAATTAGATACATATGTATGAAGGCAGAGCAAAGCCACATAAAGTTTTACACATAGGTTTAGTTCTTATATTGTTAGTGAGGACAAAATTATAAAACCCTTGAGTATAGATTTAGGGCCACTTGCAGAAACATATTAAATCTAGATTTAGTGTTAAATCTCGATTTAGTGTCAAATTTTATATGGACTGACGTTTCTTAAATCGAGAAATGACACTACATCTAGATTTAATATGTTTGTGCAAGTGGGGCTTAGGGTTACATAATTTAACATAGCTTAAATTTAAAATTTGAAAATTTGAATGATTACCTAAAATGATTAACTACCATAAGATTTCCCGAAGGCATATATGATTACCTACCTAAAATGTTGTTGTTTAGCAGAATATAACACCAAAAATATATAAAAACTCAAAACAAAAACTACCAGCATAAAAATAACTGAGGCAAAAAAAACCTATTGAAATATTGATGAAAACCCAACGAACCGCTGGCTCATAAAATTAATTTATTCATCAAAGATGCCGACTACCGGGGTTTTTCATCAAACTATTAATTTAATCTAAGTTCTATTATGCATAATTAAAATGAATCTGTTCATCACAATTGTCTCACTATGAATAATCTTTAATTATTATGCATGCATAATCCAACCATAACATGCAAGCCATTGCAAGCACTAGATAGATAGAAATAAGTTAGATCAAAAACTAAACTAAGTCGTAACTGAAAACCTAACACCTAAAAAGCATGAAACAAGAAAATATTCTCATGATGATGATGATGATTTTATGAAGATCTCCGTAACCCAACATTGGACTATTGGACTGATAACACAAATCCAATCCATAATTTAGAAGAATTCGTAGTCTATTTATAAATTGCCACCTTTTAGCGGTCATAAACCTTATAATTACTTATGTATAAATGAGAGTTCATGTAGATAACTAAAACTTTTTAAGTAGGTAAGTACCTATATAATGAGTTGGAACAGTTACGGTAGCACAATGTGATAAGAAAAGAGTCGCATGAAAGCGGAAAATAAAATTACCAATATGTAATTAATTTACTCACATGAACCCCTAAAGCCAAACACAGTGTGGTCAAAACAAACATGTTGCCGGGTCGCACGTCCAGACAACACTAACGTTATATAACCTATCGAAGTCGTTGGAACTTGGAACCAAACTAGTTTAGGTACGTACATAGGTACCTACTTAGATAAATAAAAAAATACAAACAATAACCGGTGTAGCTTGTTTTGTCGCTATTGCAACTAGCCGTGCTAAAATACACGCTACTTATCGGAGTTATCGGCCCGGGATTCTGCACGGATGATATTTTATCAGCGATCAGATCTAGACTGGGACTGATCAAATGATCACAATGTGGTTCCCGACTTTGGAAACTTAACTGAACATTAAATGTTGGTAGATCATTTGATCGCGGATATCAATACATAGTTTATCTACAATAACAGTGAAGAGATGATATAGGTACTTATTATGGAAGTAAGTAGGTAATGATAATTCAGAATATTTTTAACACAGGGATGTTTTAAAAATAGCCTGCTGCCTAGGTCTAGGAGCACGTTAAGCTCTGATAATCATTTGAAAGCTACAGTCTGCGTACGCGCTCATATCAAACCCTGGCGTCACTTGGGTGTTGATTTTTTGCAATCGAAAACCCTAAATTTATAAAAGCTGCAAATGCGAACTAATTTGTCTGGATTGCGGAAAGCCTTTCAAAGTTGACTCCATCTTTTCATAATAAGATTCAATACGTTCAGTTGAAAATACAAACAAATCAGTAGTTAGTCAGGTAAGCAGGTAGTCAAGATTTTTCAATGTTTTATTGAGAGCCAGTCGGCAACTTAGGATGCCATCGTTCTAAAAATGTATAACTTAGCTCATTCTTATCTGGTAGCAATGGATTCGCGCGCGAACTGTACTGTACATTGATCACGGTCGTGACTCGATCCACGATTATTGTAATCTACAAGTCTTCATCTAGATCTGTATAATTATAGGCAGTGATAATGTATTCCACGTACTATGTAATGTCCAGTAGCAGCTTTACTGGCGTGTATATTGGTAATTTGGTACATATAAGTAAGATAGACAAAAAGTAGGTAGGTAGGTATATTGTCGCGATAAAATTAATCTACTTCCTATGCAATATAGGCTGTTGCAAATACCTACAGGATGTGCAAAAATAGTAAGTAAGTAGTATACTAAGCCGAAAGAGGGTCATTCTGAACCACTTTTGTTCTACGAGTTTTGGAAATTTACTTTATTAGGTAAGTAGGTACCTAGATTTCTATTTCTTCTATGTGAGTACGAAGATGGAAATCAAAAGACGTAAAAAAGCTATGCGTTTTATTATGAGGGAAGTATCTAACTATATCTATGGCAATGTCTGACATAATATTATGATTTAAATAATAATTAAACGTAATATTTTTGCAACTAATTGCAGAACTGGTTAATCCTGTCATAAAACTTTCTTTTGAATCAATTAACTTTCACGAGTAAAAAATTACGTCAGAAATTAGTTTGGAACCTTTGCAGATCATACTAGTTTTAGGTTAATAAATTTGTCATGGACCTACATATTGCTTTAAATTTCAGATACTTATAATATTAATAATACCTATTCATTTTGAACCTGGCGATGTCTTAATTGTCCTCATTTAATTTCCGTCATATTGTATGATAATAGTAGGTATATCATATTATATATATAATACTTACGTAATATTTGACGGGCGAATGGCGTAGTGGTTAGTGACTGCTGACTGCTATGCCGGAGGTCCCGGGTGCGATTCCCGGCTGGGGCAGATGTTTGTTTATAGACAGATATTTTGTACTCGGGTCTTGGGTGTTGATATGTATTTATATTTAGTATATTTATGTATCTCTTTCTATGTATTTGTGTAGAATCTACACTGTAGATATATAAGCTCTGTCCGACACCCATAACACAGGTTCTGCCTAGCTTGGGGTCAGATGACCGTGTGTGAGATATCCCCACATATTTATAATAGTCCGATGATCATCAACTGACGGTTTACACGTCTATGATGTGGTAAATTTATCTTTGCCTTCGAAAGATATGGGTATTTTCCTACATTGTCATTATAGTCACGCGTTCGATTGAATTGCTAATCCCACGCAGTTTATTCTCTGCTAACAAAGTTAGTAGGTGACTTCCTACTGCGAATACGCTCAGTGCATGGATAAATAACTAATAGATAGAAAAATATACTCCTGGAGCTCAATTCCGGAGGTTCGGGGATAAATTTCAGAACCCGAGATATATGTCTCAGTTTAAAATCTACCCTAACATATCCGCTTCAAATCTCAAATTTAACGTCAAACTCATAGAAATTTTGACGTTTGACATTTTACGTGAGATCGCCAGAGTATCATTTTTCCAAATTCACCCGAGATAAACATCATCTCGGTCAAATCTCGGTACTGGAAATGATCTCCATAACTCGGGAATCGGTACCCTGCTGTGGTTGAAGGGTTGCAGTGATTTTAGTCCGCGATCTCATGCGTGGACGCTTACAGATCTGCTGTACACACATACACACTCTAATATTATTAGTCCTTCTCGTACCGACCTATAGACACTTCAACATTGAATATAAACTTCGTACTTAGCTACTATTATGGAATACGTAGGCACTTTGCTGGAATCATTTAAATTAATTATAAAAGGTTTCTAATTGATGCATTATACTTTCTACTGTTCGATAAAGGTTCGATACCATTACTTTCAAACGAATAACTTACCTATATTGGTGTATTAGGTACCTACGTAGGTTGGAAGGTGGGTACATTTACAGAGTGTGGAGTTGATATAGACAGGGTGTTCCTTTGTCACGATTCACGCCCTTTCAGCTTAGTAGGTATACTTACATACTTACCACTTTTGCTACACTAGGTAAATGAAAAGACGACCGAATGGCGTAGTGGTTAGTGACCCTGACTACTGAGCCGATGGTCCCGGGTTCGATTCCCGGCTGGGGCAGATATTTGTTTAAACACAGATATTTGTTCTCGGGTCTTGGATGTGCCCGTAAAATGGCAATAGGCCCGCCCCCTATTACATTGGGACTAACATACACTCTGGCGAAAAGTGGGTGCAGCAATGCACCTCTGCCTACCCCGCAAGGGAGTACATTAGTACAAGGCGTGAGTGTGTTTTTTTTTTTAGGTAAATGAAAAATCTGTCCTTATATTTACAGTCAACATTTCATATGGGATGCTACCACCCTAGTTTGGTCCTAAAAGGCGCTGGTGAATTATAGATTAAGTACTTAACTTAGGTACTTAAGTATAACTATGAATGTACCTTTAGGTAAAACATGTCTGAGTAGTGTGACTATAAAGTTCACAGCCTGACTCATTTGCATTGTATATCACCTTGCGTTTTGTAGCCTTTTCACTTTCAACTAAAGGAGATAATGGCCGATAACGCCTTTCGATTCGATGCACCACATTTGGCCTTCCCCACTTTGGACAAAGTATGACGGCTACAGAGAAAGTATTCCCACCTGTGTACGAAATAAACGAACAAATATTAGATTAGTCATTGGTAAATGTTTACAAGGAATGGAAAGCTCAAAATTAAATAACTTGAGGAAAGCTTACAAATTATCAGTTCAGTTTTAGGTACAGGTTTAGGTTTTATTCATACTAGTCACTAATTTAGTTTACCAATTAATAAAAAAAGCTCCGCTCCTAATAATAAAATTATCCACTGCTGTATATACAATGTAGTAGGTACATAGGCCTCTTCCAAGAAAACATATTTTCAGTAAAGTTATACAGACAGTAAATATTGTGCGTATACTTATAAGTTTTTATCCGGAGCTCCGTAGTCAATGAAGCATAGAGTGCGATGAATAAGTAGCATTCATCCGGTAACTGCCATAGTAATTCGTTTAAACAGGCAAGAGTGTTGTGATGATACGGACATGGGTTCTTACAGTTTTGACTCTCCTAATAATGACATCACCACCATCAACTGCATCAAATAATCCTCCACTGCTAGGGACTCCTCAAGAGTCTATCTGTCATCGGTCTTCCTCACTCAGGCCCAGCGAGCTGGAGGGCGTCCCACGAAAGGTTCGTTAGTGAGGCATCATCATCATCACGACCCATCACGTCTCCAGTGCTGAGACACGGGTCCCCTTCCAGTGAAGGAAGGGCTTAGGCCTAGTCCATTACGCTGGCCCAGTGCGGGTTTGTGGTCCCCAACACAAGGAGTGAGTCATGCGCTAGTGGATATAAAATATATACCTACATATATAATTATAAAAGACATTCTCCATAGTAAAAAAGTCACGTGACCAACATAGTTTCTATGGAAAATGATAAAAAAAATCGCAAATTTTGAAATTCTTATTTCAGTTTCAGATGTAGGCTGCAGATATAGGTTTCGGCTTACTATTCCCTTTTTGCAACACCCTGTATTTCTTGTATCAGTCAGTATATTGCCTGCTGCTGAGCTAATGTAATGTGCTGGCGCACATGTGGTTTAATTGCAGTTGAAAAGTATAAAGATACTGATTACCTTGCCTTGAGTTAAACAGGAGTGCTTCTCTACGGAACTCCAGCCATAATTACACTGTCTGCACTCCTACATCTAACTACATGTCATCTCACTTTATGATAATGAAAGTGATCATCTCTATTTAACATCGTTGCACGAACATTGGGACACGAAAGTGAAAATTACGCCCATTTACTAATAAACCTAACTGCTTGATGTTTACTGATTATTTATATTTATAAAAACATTGACATTAATAATACCTAGGCAACTAACTATTATGATTTTATTAACTGTTATTTAAGTACATAAGATATTTAAAGGAGCTAAGGCATTATACTACGTAAATAATTATGGAAGCAGGTAAGAAATGTATGATACTCGTATATTCGGAGCATAAACAAATGAAAGTTCCACAAGATTGACCTTTTCATAGTTTCCAACATTGCACGCTTCACTTGCAAAGAGAAGGTACCTAGGTAAATAATGTGGTTTGTGTGTATGTGAGTTTACTTTCGTCACTTTCGTTCTGCCGTTGTTGGTAAACATTATTGACTTTTCGACCGAAAGTTAAGAAAAAGAGACACCGATAAATACAAAGTTGTAGGAAGTTACTTCCAGAGGTAACTACTTATAAGCCATATAAGTAATTATATTGTTCAGATCTTTCCAGAATTACAAGTTCTGTCACCTACTTTTAGCTCTACTAACTAGTTAAGTACCTACTCCTAGTCCAATTTTGCAACACTGCGAAGAACCTTAAGGTACCAGCACAAAGGTCGGGAAATTCGACCCAGCACGGATGTCGAGTAATCTTCAATGAGGTTTCCCTTCCCTAGCCGCTTCACTACCTAAGGAGGTCCCCAGTATCAATGCCAGTGTCAAATGTCTAGCCTTATTTGGGCTCGCATAATTGGCGAGCAAAAAATATTATAAATTCCACTTGCGTACACCGTGAATGCAACTGGGAAATCGGCTTATTGTCAAGGCATGACATGACTTAGCCCACTTTTCTTGACAGGCTAATGATCCTAGATGACACCTTCCGACCTAGTGGCTTGGGGCAGAGAAACTCTAATTCTTGTTCCATTTTGAGGTCTGGGTCATTGTGTGCATACTTTGTTTTGTTATGTAGAAATATTTAATTTGACACCATTATGACTGGAAATTATGGCCATCGGGGACCGTAGGCCGACCACGTAAAGATTAAGTAAGTAAATTAAACTTAGTGGAATGTGGAAGATACCTACCTTCCTAGATAACTTACCTTTCTTCTACCTAACCACAGAATAATAACTAGACCTAACTAACTTTGATCTAAAAAAACGTAAACGAAACGATCACAGATAAGAATTGATAGTTTCTTACCTACTAAAGATCGAAACAATAAGATCCATAAACGTTAACGCTCCAATCGCTGCCGCTGGCTCGAATCGCAGATATTTAGGTCGATGAGGTTTGACGCTGGTAAAGACAATTTCGTGGCACTTTACTGCCCCACTTACCTGATTCTTTAGCCTTTATGCCCTCTTCAATGTCAATCAGAACGAAATGTGGTTTGTACGATACGCCTACATGCGCTTGGGAAAATAAAACCAATATTTTGTTTTGAGGTGCACATGGACGGTTCTAATTAGCATGCATCAGTGAAAGTGTAGTGGCAATGTCGCGAAGAAACGGATCATCATATCCCAATGTAACTGTTAAGTGTGGTATGGCTCGGCGAGGGCGGCAGGGGACACACGTTTACCACAGTTATTCATACTTATTGGCTGACACACAATACCACCAGCTATCACGCACTCCTCCACACGCGCAAGCAGCTCCATTCGTTCATACGACATTCCGTTACTTTCTTGCTGACAGACCGCCGGCTTCACTTTCTGAGCGCTCGCGTTCGATTTACAAAAAAAATATGCGATAAAAAAATAAATCAATAGACAATCTGTGTGCGCGCCATTTTTCAAACTTTTTAGTGCCGCTGTTTTGGCGGGAAACAAACAAAAATGAAGTCCGTTTTCTTTTTTGCGTTCGTGGTGCTTTTGTTGATCTCTTCCTGTGAAATGAGGAAAAAAGTGAAGGACTATCCTACGGAGAAGCAGCTGGTGTTGCAGAGGAAGGAGACGACGCCAGTGGATTTCACGAGACTCCTCGTGATGAGGCTAGTGTATGGGGTCGCCAAAATGATGGGATTTGAAGAACCTTTGGGTGAAGTGCTAAACGGAGCCCTGGTCCCGCCCGGGGCTGATGATGATGATGACGACTTCGACATATTCGGGGGGGATGATGACGATTACTAGACATTTTTGTGTAACAAAACAATTTAGTAAGTAAGCTGTATATTTTAGTAGTAATTACCTATTTATGTATTTTTGTTGTAGGTAAGTAGGTAGTAATTTTATACCAAATTTAAAGTGCATTTATTTCTGTAAGATGTTGATGTCGTACGTAGGTATACTATGTGACGTAGTTTTTAGTTAACTTGTTAACGATGTTACCTATTTATTTAAGTATTTATTTTACTACCTAGTTCAAAAACAGGCAAGTATTAGTTATACTGAAATGTTAAGTAAGTAGGTACTTACTTAATTTATTTTAGACTTTTCATAGTTACAATCGTATTTGAAGAAACCTACTAATGACTGAGCCTACTTTAAAGCATGCAATAGTAAACTCATGTTATGCATTTATTCTTATTAATAAACCGTAGGTACCTACTTGTATTACATTCGCATAGTTCACTAGGTATTCCATGTTTCTCGTTTTGGATCGAATCGCCAAAACGAAAGTGACACAAAACTAATCCTCGTTTCAGCTCTGTGAGTGTGACTTTTCACAATAAGTACTCATGAGTACTTTCTACTACAACTCATTCTACAGATAAGTAAGTCGATAGACAAAATCTATAGAATTTAATCATGGGAATTCTCCAAAACCGCAAAACGTCTCCATAATGTCATAGGAATCATCTTATCTGAAACGAGGTTTGGGAACAGTTATGCCATACCAACGAAGCTATAGCTCGTCATTGGTACTTTTACTAGTGATGCCTAGTGTAAAATAATGCATAGATAAATGCACAGTTAGCTCAAGTGCTTGTAAAAACTTATAAAAGCAGTGATTTAAAATGCAAAGCCACTTTTTCATGCGGGATAACATCTTAAGCGCGCCCGCAATACCGTCATGGTGCAATTACCCATAGTAATTGACTATTTTCTTTTCAAATGTACAGTCGACGTTTTGTGAGGAGTAACTTAAGAATTTTTCTCGACCTTATCACTCTCGAGTTAAGAGTAGGTTACCAATATTCCAAACTGGGCCCTCATGATATTAAATCAACACTTAAGTAATTCATTCTGTTAGTATTCTTTGGTTGCACAGTGAGAATTTGTTTATGTTAACTATGTACCTGTTAATAGCTTACTGTTTGCTTAAAAAGTTGTTAATTTTATTACCTTTTAAATATTCTGAGACTTTGTTAATTTATTATTTTATGTAAATAGACATTTTAATATGTGCATTTAAATTATATTAGGTAAGTATTTAAATAATTTTAATATAGCTAAGGAAGTGAATAAATCATTTTTTAACTTTAAAATACTGCAAATAATTTATTTTATAACCACGATGTCATAATAGATCTTCATTACAATCTAGGAACCATGGGGGATTATCAACAAAGCCTCTGTCTTGTGTGCACACTATATCAGCATCATCGTCATCATCATCATTATCACCTTTGTCACTCTCTGCATCACTCCCATCATCTTTTTCACTATCTTCATCAAGCTGTTCTTTTCTTTTATCATGTTCAGTGCATCCATTCATTTTCCTTATAAGATCACCCCATTTTAATTTTACATCACAAAATGGGCATTGTCCTTCTATGGGAACATATTCCCCAGGAGTCAAAAACAGCTCAGCCAAGCATGTGATATGGCAAACCAACTCACAATCGGGATTCAGACAGGTAATCTTTGTGTTTAACTCTGTGATATACTGAGAGCAAATGAAACATTCTATTTGAATTGAGAATTGCTCCTCTGATTGTTTCTTGAGATTCCTACTTTTGACAGGACCATTGCAGATGGTCATGTGTTTTGGTGGTCTTCTTTCTGGCTGAAAAAATATTAAGAACTTAATAGAAAATAATTATCTCCTCATTATCTTATGTGTATTCTCCTGAGTACATTGGTTTATCATCAGAATATTGTTAAGAAATCACATGTTTTATTACTCTAAGCATGTTATTCAAAGATCTAAGTATAAGTCTAAACTATGTGTAAGTAAATAAATAAAAGTAAATAAATACCTCAAATTCCTCAAAGAAATCCTTTTCAAGCCATCTTATTGTCAAAGGAAGTCTGCACCATGGACCAACCCTGAGCATTTCCGTTAGAACTCTCAGTTTGAATTTAAATTCAGTCTCCTTTCTAGGAATCCTTTTTAAATTTAAATGCTGAAGCCTGATTGTTGTTGTAGGATTCTGCCAGGCCCATTCAAACTGTAAGCATAAAATAGATAAGTAAGAAGGTATCATCATCAGATCCTGAGATCCCTAATCATGCCTTGAAGAGTAGGCCTGCATTTGTCCAACCTTTTGCCTCACCTAATGCATTAATTAAAAATTATGTATACTTAAATACTTACATATAGATATAAATACTCTACAGACTGAAGGACTAACATCCTCACCCAGAAACCCGGTCTACATCCAGCAGAGGAAATGTCCTACTTACCCGTAGTGCAGAGATGTTATTAGGAAACCCATGGACAATCATCACCATTTTCCTGGAAACAAAACATGATAAGTATGACCGTTGTTAGAAACGTTAGTCTCATCTACCTTGGCTAGAACTAATAAACGTGTAAGTAGGTACGGTGGCCTGCGCCTAAAAGTATACAGGCGGAGTTTTTAAAATAGCGATCCCTGATGATGAAGGTACCAGCTACATCTTTTATAAATCCGGGGACGTGTTGTGTGTGATGTGTGTAGCAGTGATGTTTATGTGGATGTGCTTGAGCAGCATGTGTGCTTAAGATCGCTATTTTAAAAACTCCGCCTGTATACTTTTAGGCGCAGGCCACCGTACATATATACAGAATAAAAAAATATTAAATTATGGAAATTTAAGTACTTATGGCAAGTTGCCGTACTTACTTATGTTCTTTTTCCAGTAGGAACTTAGTAGTTGTATTAATAAAGATATATAGAAAGTAAGTAAATGAGGAAAAATAAAAGCGCGCCAAAAGTTGCTAACCTAAAAATTCTTTTGAATTTTATATAAGTATAATTTATTTTAAACTTACCAAGGCCCTTTGTTGCTAGTTCGGTAGGCCCCGCCAGCCCAGGTCCCCCTGTTGTGTTGCTTGATTCTTCTGTTAGGGTCTCGCGTATAACCAATGTAAGTGCGACCCTTAAATTTTGGATTAATGCAATAAAGTAGGTAGACACCGTAAAAGTCTTCAATAATTTCTGGCTGGTCCATGTTCTTAACGGGACCGCATTCTGCATTAATTTAAATTCACTAGAGTTTGTATGTATTTCTATTAATAATAGTTTGGACAGAGAAGTATTGTTCCCGAGTTTCCGTTTGACTTACAACAACAAAACTTTGTTGTTGTTTTATTTTAATTCAATTCAATCTTGTTTGTGGCTATATGTCGTGTGTGACTAACACAACAAATCCGGCCAATTACGCTAGTGTTGAGATACACACAATGTTTTTAACTGTCTTTACGGTGGTGATTTAGAGATATTTACAAGATTAATACCTGAAACAGACGTACACAATTTATACAAGGACATCACAAATATAGGGTTAGTAAAATTTTAGTATATATAGTGAACACAAACAAATTTATAGTTTAATATTGTTAGTTTTGAGGAATTTGTACAGGATGTTAGCGATTGGAGTATGTACAAGTGTTAGTAGGTAATTGATATTTACAGGTCTTGGGATAGAAGGGGGGAGGAAATCATAGAGGGAACTTTGTAGGTTGGGACATTCAAAGAAGAGGTGGTCAACAGATCCTTCGCTGGTGCCGCAGTCACACACAGAACTATCACGCACCCGAATCCTAGCCAGGTGCACAGGCGTGCACGCATGACCAAGGCGGAGTCTGCAGATTGTCGAGGTTGACGGTTTATCTAGAAGTCTTGCTCTAAAAAACCATGGCCTTTTGGGAATGTGTGGTTGGATTAAGGAGTAATACTTACCTTTAATATTCCTGGATGCGTCCCAGGACTCTTTCCAGGAATTATCAAGCCTCGGTCCTGCGAGCGAGGCAAGGTCGTGGGCAAAATTTTGGTAATGAGTATCCAGGCCCAAGCTAATGGCATCCTTAGCGAAGGAATCTGCACACTCATTACCAATGATGCCACTGTGGCCAGGTATCCAGGCAATAGCCACCTCAATACCCTGAGTCTTGCAACGGAAGAGAGTTTGTCTAATTTGAAGAATGATAGGAAATTTAGATTTAGATTTAAATGGGAATGAAATAATAGAATGTAAGCAACTTGAAGAGTCTGATAGGATAATAGTTTTATTTAGTTTGTGAGACTCAGTGTAGAGAAGTGCCTCAAGAATAGCGGTAGCCTCGCCCGTGAAGACCGAGGATTCAGGGGGGAGTTTGAAATTGAGGGTAATTTTGTATTTAGGAAGCCAGACAGCTAGACCAACATTGCTCTTATCTGAAAATTTTGAGGCATCTGTGAAGACTGGAAGCCAACCAGGCCACTCTGACTGAAGTTTATGAGTCAATGTTTTCTCTGCCCCCGGAGAGTTTTTCACAATGCCCAAGTCCATAACAACATTGGGCTGAAAAACCAAGGCATCATAGGGAACACTAAACAAAGGGTTCGTGTTAAATTTAATTGTAGGATGTGGAAGGTTAGTAGCAAAAATATAAGATTTCAGAAGGAAGGAAAGGCCATGGTTTTCTTGAGCATTACATAGCCGCTTAAGGGTATCAAGCTTGGACAGTAAAGGATGGGACTCTGACTGCCAGATCCCGAGGAAAAACCGATCACACAAGTACTGTCTCCGCAGCGGGAGAGGGGGGTCGACACACTCAACCTGAAGGGCATTGGTGGGGGCAGATTTCATTGCACCCGACACTATTCGAAGACACTTGTACTGAACCTTATCGATTTTTTCTAATGCAGCCTTATTGCAGGGGTCCAGGATAAATGAGGCATAATCAAAGTGACTTCGAACAATGGCGTTGTACAGTAGCTTCTGAGAGTATGGATGTGCGCCCCACCAAACACCTGACAGTGACCTGAGGACGTTGACACCCCTCTCGCACTTCTGAGCCACGTAGTTCATGTGATGGCTACCCGACAACCTGGAATCCAGAATCACACCCAAAAATTTAACTTTGTTTGACACAGTGATTGAATGCTCTCCAATAACAACATCCAGATCTGGGATGTTTCTTTTTCTAGTAAAGATCACTGCTGTACATTTAGTGGGAGAAAGAGATAACCCATGTCTATCCAGCCAATCCGTGAGGTACCTAAGAGCCAGGTTCAGCTGGACATTTATCTCCCCTAACGAGGGAGAAGCATAGTAGAGGGCCAAGTCGTCAGCGTACTGTAGAATGTCGCAAAAGCAGTCAACGGATTTATCTAGATCGTAAGTATATAGGCTGTAAAGGAGAGGGCTTAAGACCGATCCCTGGGGGAGGCCTTTCCAAACAAATTTTGGGGAGTCAAGGGAAGTGGTAGGGGTTTTTATGTAGATGGATCTCTCCATGAATAGGCTGCAAACCAGACGGGTAAGCTTCACTGGAATGCTCAGCTGGCGCATTTTCTGCCTGAGCACAGGAAGAAGTACATTATCATAGGCAGACGCTATGTCAAGGAAGACACCCACAAGGTATTCTTTCCTCTTAAATGCGATGTGAATATCTGTTGTAAGTATTGCAAGGCTGTCTAGAGTACTCATCCCTTTCCTAAACCCAAACTGGGTTTTGGCTAGGATTCCTCTATTCTCAATTAGCCATTCGAGCCTGCATTTGATTAAGTGCTCTAAGATTTTCGCCAAAGCAGAGGAGAGGGCGATAGGACGTCGGGAGTTAGGATCACGGGGGTCTTTTCCGGCCTTCAGTATGGGAACGACTATTTGCTTACTCCATGAGCACGGAGTAACTCCGTACTCAAGGAAGTAGTTTATCAGCTCCAAGTAGGCATGCTTGACCTTGAGGCTTGATTTTGAAAGGAAAGAGTATGGGATGCCATCAATACCTGGAGATGAATCAGTTAAACCGGATAAAGCAGATTGAAGTTCATCCATAGAAAATGGAGAATCCAATCTGTCTGAAGATGGTAAGAGAGCTGGTGGGGGGCGGAGAGCACTGGAGTGTGGGACATATGGTGGAGCCAGTTTATCGCTGAACCCTTCTAGCCATAGAGAGGGATCGTTGCTCAAGATATCTTCGACGTTAAGGGAACCGCGATATCGGCGAATGTATCTCCACACCAGAGAAGGGGGAGACCTAGGTGAAAGGTTTTCACAAAATCTGATCCAGCCCTGTTTCTTTTTTTTCTTAAGGAGCCGTTTGGTACGTGCAGCTATCCTTTTGTAGTTGATGAAGTTTTCCATGCTCATATTAGCAATGTAGACATCCTCTGCATTTTTGCGTTCGACAATAGCCAAGGAGCAGTCGGAGTCCCACCAAGGAGGCGAGACTCTTTGGCCTTTACGCGATTTTCTATTTTTGGCAGAGGATGTTAGAGCTTTTTCAAACTGGTCATATATGCAAAGAAAGTTGTCACTAGTACAGGGTTGGATCAGACTGAGTTTATCTTCCACAGAGGTGATGAAGTTGGACCACTCATTCCTGCCTATCATGTACCTAGGGAAGGCACATGTATCAGCAAGAATGCTGGTTCTGGTAGGAAGAGTAATAGAGATGGGAAAATGATCACTCCCAAAAGTATTTGGGAGGACCCTCCAGAATATTGATGTTGAAAGAAGAGGAGAAGAGAAAGTGAGATCAACAGCACTTTTTGGGTTCTGACGAGGGAGGACTCGACGGGTAGGAGACCCGTCATTTAAAATACAAACATCTAAGGTATCAAGCATGTCTAAGAGGGCGATTGCAAAAGCGTCAGTATGGTATGAACCCCATGAGGTATGGTGGGCATTAAAGTCCCCCATGATCAGAAGAGGTTGCGGGAGAGAAGAAATTATATTATAAAAAGATGGGAGGTGAGAGGGGTGGGGATCAGGGAAATACACGGACACGAAAGTAATGTCTAAAGCCCTAAGGGCCACAACATTAAATTCCTGACCGTGAGGAGGGGTAGGGATAGAGGAAAAGGTAAGGGTACGCTTTACAAGTAAAGCGCACCCAGCAAACCCGTCATCCCTGTCATCCCGCAGACACGAGTAGCCCGGAACTCGAAAACGAGAACCCGGTGCCAGCCATGACTCCGAGATGGCAACAATGACGGGCCTGATGTCATCTATTAAGTTGAGTACTTCGTGTTTTTTGCTTTTAAGGCTCTGGGCATTCCACTGAAGGACCCGGGTCGGGTTCAGAGCCATTTTGGCTGAAGGATGTGAGTTCTCTAATTTTAAGTGCTACGTGGGGCGGTATTGTGTCGCTGAATTTAGACAGCAGACTGACAACTAATGAAAGTAGGTTATCCAAAAGGTTGTCATTCGGAGTAATCACATTCAGGGCACTTCCATTAGGAAGTGAGGAAGATGGTGATGAGATAATGGCCTGATGGGCAAGTCTGTCATAGCCAGGAGAAAGTGGAGACCTAGGCCTGCGTTGAGTGGTCACTGTCTTTTTGTATGATTTTTTTAGAGCTGGGCCATTAGGTTGAGAAGATGCTACTTCAGCAAATGATTTTTTGCTCTTAGGAAGTCGAGCATCGGCTTCAGCGAATGAGATGCTGTCCTGAGACATAATGACTTTTATAGATTTTTGTCTAGCTTGTTCTGGACAGTTTTTGTCAGTGGAAGCATGACTTCCTGAGCAGTAAATGCAAGTGGGAGGGTCTGCATCACAAGTCTCACCCAAGTGAGGTTGGGCACACTTGAAGCAGCGTGGCTTTGATCGGCAATTAGCCTTCATATGGCCAAACCTGCAACAAGCATGGCACTGGATGGTTGGGTAGGTGTACCTCTCGACATCTACAGCGGCACGGAAAGAATAGATTTTTTCTGGGAGGAGTTGTCCCCTGAAGGTGATTACTACGCTTTGTGTAGGGACATATGTAACATTTCCGTTGTCAATCACTTTGCGGCTAAATCTCCGGGCTTTCAAAACAATACCACATCCATGAGGAAGGTCCAAAGAACTAACGAACTCATCCATGGAGAGATCCACTGGGACTCTCCTAGCAACACCCATCCGGGTGATGTGGTATGTTGGAATAGTTGCCTTAAACTTGTTAGTAGACAGAGCTGGGTGGTCGATAAAGTTGTTGGCTGCCCCTGCAGACTTAAATTCTACAGTAACGCGGTTACGTCCTGTCATTTTCACACCATCTCTGGTGATGTCAGAAATATTGTGTTTATATAGAAACTGTCCAAACTTAATAGCCCTAAGCGGGGTTCCAGAAGATGGACTTCCTGAAGGGCTATCTTGTGTAACATGTACAATAAATGGTCCGGGATCGCTGTCATCGTACACCTTAGTGGCGTCGAGACTTGGATGCGTGTAGACTGTCTGAATGCTGGCAGACGCGAGGTCTGGGTTAACGATAATTTTCTTACCTTGTTGCGAAGGTTGTTTGTCATCCCTAGGGCGCTTTCGCGTCTCTTGGGGAGTGTCTGTCAACATTATATCCGGCGAAAGATCTGGCGGGTCAGGGTCGGGAGGGCGGTCTGAATGGAACTCCATTTCAGGAAGGGAAAAAGGATTTACGAACAATCACAACACTCACCAGTTACCACCACCACAATAAGAACAAAAAACAGGTATCGACTATGTAAATAAGGACTGAAAAAGGTCCGAAATCGCGATGAATGTTAGGAACACGTGGGTACCCCAGTCACGCACGAAACCGAATCCCTGTTTTATTTTATTTGACATTTGTTTGTTTGTTCAAGTTGTTGCGACATCTGTCATTGTCATGAGCATAAAATTTTAATTTACTCTGGGGTTTTTTTTATAACGGATTTTAATCCTTTGTTTGTTTGATGATGATTAAAAATAAATATTTTTTTAGAAAGAAGGCATTTTTTTCCTTTTTTTATTGACTCCAGTCTCCAGTCGACTGCCGTGTCAGACGGTGTCAGTGCTGTTGTGTTGCGGTACTGCCATCGCATCGTAGGTACTGGCTCAGCTACTGTCCCCGTGTAAACCTACTTACGTCTGAGTCACAGAGTACTTTGTTAAACTGAGAACTGAGTTGAGTCGTGTGACAGCTGTCAAATCCATACCACAAAAATATTTACTTAACAAGAAAACCGAAGAAAAAATCGAAAAATCTGGTTTTTAAATAAATTTTCAGAGAATTCATACTAACTATTCTATATGAAATGGCGAATACTTCCGTTACAATATCAGATGGTGAATCGAAAAGCAACTCCCTTAATGTTTGCGGAATGTAAGTACAGTCTAACCTAAAATAGCTAGCGGTTCAAAATAATATTAATATCAAACTATATTACTTAAGTATCTACTTATACCCTATTTAAATCAAATTTCAGATGCAATGAAAATTCAAGCAAATACTGTTGCCCCCGCTGTGAAATTTACTATTGCTCTCTAGACTGCTACAAATCAGAAAACCACCAAAACTGTTCAGAAAGTTTTTATAAAGAATGCGTGGACGAAGAGCTGGCTGGAAACTACACCGACGAAGAGTCGCGGCAAAAAATGATCGATATTCTACAACGTTTGAATAAAGAGCAGGGTGCGGGCGCTCAGGACATTGATGAGCTGTTACAAAACCTGGATAATGGTGAAGATGAGAACTGCATAGACTCGGATGATGAGGACTGTGTCGACTTGGAAGAAAGGGTGAAGGGACTGAACCTCGATGATGCTGACGCAGTCTGGAATGCTCTCACAGAAGACGAGAGGAATGAGTTTGAGGCTTTACTAAACCAGGGAGATGTTGGGTCTTTCATACCCCAATGGGAGCCATGGTGGAATCACTATGAAGAAGAGAAATTGGTTAAAGAGATTATGGAAAATTCAAAAGCAGATAAGGATTACATGAAAAACTGTCCAACAATTATTAAAGTACCACAATTCTCTTCTTTGACGGTAAGTTTAAATAGTAACATTTTAAATTATTGGTACATTCAATGTTTTTTTCTCCTTCCTGATTTAAAAAATATTTTAATGTTCATTTCAGAGTGTCCAGCCATCACCAGCGATCAAGAATAACATCACCAATGTGTTGGCATCATATGCCTTCATCATCAGATACTTCAACGGGGATCTGGAGCCGGTAGAAGGGACTGTGTATTTGCTCAACATTTGTGCCAACTTGGACAACAACACTAACTTTGAAGATACATCTGTTGCAGTTGAATCTGTTGCCCAGAATTGTTTGAAGGTATACAAATGATTTAATACTGCCCAGAACTAATAACTTATAAGTACCTACATATAATTTAAAGCTTAAACTCCAAACATAATTAGTAAAGTGGACACACAATGAAATATTGATAGTTATCATCTATGTCAACACAAAATAACTTTCCCTATAACTTTATTTACAGAGTGAATTGATACAGACAGACAAGCCCAGTCTGGATGCCATGAAACATGATACATTCCTGATCCTTCAAGGGCCAAGCACAGAAAATAAACCGTTCTACTGCCAAGCAGCTCTGTCCCACCTCCACAGCATATTCAAACAAGCCAAAACTGCACAGAAAAGTGTAAAAACGGTTGAGAAAAAGAGTTGCAATAAAAATGATTTTACCAAAAAGTTCCAAGATCATGGTTCAGATCATTTCTCAAAGTTAGATGTAAGTAAAGTGAAGAAGTGTATGAAGAAAGTTGAGTATTATCTGTCTTATATTGAAAGCCATGGAATGGACTTTGAATAAAATATAAAATTTAATTATTGTTTCCAATCTTTTACCTACAAAATTATATTTTAATCCTAACTAATATTATAAATGCGAAAGTAACTGTGTCTGTCTGTCTGTCTGTCTGTTACTCTTTCACGCCAAAACTACTGAACGGATTTGATTGAAATTTGGTATACATACGGTTTAGACCCTGGGAAAGAACATAGGCAAATTTTTATCCCGGAATTCCCACGGGAAAACTTTTTAAGGCGAAGCGAAGCGCGCGGGAACAGCTAGTTTTAGGATAAAATGTAAGTACTAATGAATAAAACAACATGATTTCACCTTTACCAGAAAGTTTATTCAACAACAAGTAAAAGTGATTAGAGGAATGTCCCAAAAATAAATTATTTATGATTAATTACATTTCGTTTATACACCGATATATTATTTTGATAATATTCATAACCATAATAAATCATTTCACATATAGTAACACCTAAGTTGGAGCTAATAAGTTATTTGAAGACTCATATATTTTTAGGAATTTAAATTTTTTGTGTTCGTATTATTTTAAGTACAACCAAGAAATGAATAAAAATGTCCGTCCACGACTACCTGACCTGTAGTCCCGTTGTCCCCGTAACTGTGTCCCCGTTACGGGGACAACGGGACGTCATTATATTTTCGTTCCGTTGTCCCATTTGCGGGCAATAGTGAACGGGGACATCGGGCCGTGAAAATTTTACGAGTCGTTGTCCCTTCCGAATTCTATTAGCACGAAAAGCACAAAATAAAATTAAACTCATCTTAGACGACCGAATGGCGTAGTGGTTATGGTTAGTGACCAGTGAGTACCTTGACTACTGAGCCGAAGGTCCCGTCCCGGGTTCGATTCCCGGCTGGGGCAGATATTTGTTTAAACACAGATATTTGTTCTCGGGTCTTGGATGTGCCCGTAAAATGGCAATAGGCCCGCCCCCTATTACATTGGGAATAACATATAACACTCTGGCGAAAAGTGGGTGCAGCAATGCACCTCTGCCTACCCCGCAAAGGAGTACATTACATTAGTACAAGGCGTGAGTGTGTGTTTTTTTTATCTGTGCTTTTGTTTCGCGGCAGTATTTCGTCGTGCCGTTAAAAATTACACGTTCATTTTGCCAAATTAACATCCAGGTTAGTTATGAATTGATCTATGCTAAAAAAGTGATATGATGTGAAGATAATATAAAATTCATGAAACAAAAAATATACCTACTTGTGTTTTTTAAAGTTTATTTTGAGAACGGGGGCAACGGGTTTAATTTTTTATTTTTTCATTAAGTGCCTCTGTCCCCGTTGAGGAGCTCAGGCCCAACGGGGACAACGGGCCTGATTTTATTTATTTTCTGAAAGTACCGTTGTCCCCGCTTAACGGGGACAAGAATTACGGGGACAGCGGGACTACAGGTTTTCTGAGCTAGTTAGGTAGGTACAATTGTATAAAAATTACGCTTTCTAATAACCTCTATGAAGAAGGGTTTTGCTTCTGAGATCACGGCAATGGCAATACAAAATGAAATATTTTTACAATTCTAGCTCCAACTTAATTTATATAACAAATAACACAGCCCTAAATCTAATAAATAACCATATGCCACACTGTTTATAAACATATTGCTATGTTAATGTTGGTACGGTATAACTGTTTACGGGTCTTGTAAGTAGTTGATGTGTTTTCCGCTAGAGCATATTATGTTGTTTTCGAGTTTCATACCAGCTTTGCTTGCACAAGGGTCCGGTCTAGAATGGAGAATTCAAATTATACAAAATATACTTTTTATAAAATATAATACTGTGAAGATTTGTTGTTAATTTGCACTAGAATAGACCGGCTTGCTTGTATTAACTACCTCTAAAACCACGCTATAGAGTCGAGGTTACATTGTATGCATAAAGCTGGACCCTCTGTTAGGTATATCGATATTTCTTTGGATACTTTGATAAGGGATATACTTTTTCTGGAAAAATAGATTACTACCACCTATACCAACCCCTATTCCTACACAATGTCCTAAGAAACAAGCTAGATAAATTTCATATTTTTGAAGGGAAATTTACATTTTTCTAAAATACTTTGCAATATGTACCATATATTTTGCATGAGAATAACAACAGTGCATAGTATATTTTTGCATTCACAATAAATAGTAGTTCATTCAAAATTGTATGTAGAAAGATATTTCATATAACTTCACATTGATTTCTAACTTCAACATACTAACGTACGACTATCTTTGTCCATGAATACAATTGAATACAAAGTTTCTACTTATAAACATTAATATTTTTCAAAAAAAACTTTTTAAATTTTTCAGAGGCTATCTGACTATCTCCTTAACGTTTTACCCCCTTATTCATAAAAAAAAACAGAGAATGGCAGAACAGTTCAATAGCTAAAGCGTCCACTAACTTTTTTTTATGAATAAAGGGGTTAAGATTTAATAAACGTACCACATAAAATCATGTCATGAAACGATTCAGCTTAAAATAACCCAGCCTCTTTGAAATGATCTAAAACTTTGACCATCACATTAGGTATTTGAATACCTACAATAGGTACGCATAAATGTTTTACCTGGTATGCGTGTGGTGTACGATACACTGGAATCGAATAGAACACAATAATATTACAATTTACAATAAGTACTTGAAATACACACATAATACAATCATAATCTCATGATGTGAAAGTTAAAATATTTTTTTCGATTCATCTCAATAAAAAAATAATTTTGAACGCATCTTTAAAAACCACAAAATCAAATTTGGAACGCAACCGGAAGCGACAGCAAACTTTTTAATACGGGATCTGGTTTTGATAATACTGGATCATGTCGTAAGTTCTAGTCCTGAAGTTGAGGAAGGAGTTCCTTATGACGGCCAGCATGTAAGCTGCGGCCTCCTTTTCCGTTGAATTTGGCGCGAATCGCGACCGCAGCAGTCTGATCGTCTGACCTCTGAAGCAGGGCAGCCCCGTGTCTAGCATTAGCGAGACCATTGATATTATCGCTTCTTGGTATGGCCTGAAAAGGAAAATAAATAAGGTTTGACTTAGAACAACAATTCTCAAGCAACCGAGCGGCATTAGCGTTAGCGGGGCTAATTATTTAGGCAAAATACCAGCCAGATCACAGATACTAATATGCAGACGAATAATGCCGTCTGACTGACTCGGCCCCCTTACCTACTCAGGAGTGAACTAACCGAACCGCCGGCATTATCATGAACTAAAGATAGCCTTACAAACTAAAATCCTCCTCGTTAGAGAGAGGTATGTTAGGGTTATTATAGGTTAAGGTTGGTAGGTTACTTGGTCGCTTTTAGCGGTAAGGCCGCCTATTGGGCGTACTCTTACTTTGTAACGAAATTTATTAAATTCAATTCAAATCATTTATTTCAGACTAAAAGTCCATAAATGTTGTGTGTGTTTTAAATAAAGTTATAATGTATTGCATTGTATGTTATTTGCTGCAATCTCCATTACCTGACGGCGAGGAAGGCCTGCACGCACAGCTCGCAGAACCAGCGGAAGGGCGGCGCTTCCATCTTGCCGCCCATCACCATCACCATCTCGTCCGTCAGCTTGATGTCCGGCTCGAAGCCCAGGTTCCCGCCGGGGGAGGACTCGAACATGAAGCCGAAGTCTGGGAAAAGGAGGTTTTGTTTATTTATGAACGGTTCTTTATTGTATTCATTCATCACGACCCCTTACGTCCCCACTGCTGGGGCACGGGTCTCCTTCCAATGAAGGAAGGGTTTAGGCCTAGTCCACCACGCTGGCCAAGTGCGGGTTGGTGGACCCCAACACAAGCAAGCTTGTGCTGAGAGAGTTGTCGGGTAAGTGGGCAACCCGACTGTCAGATGTTTTCAAGCCGCCCGAAGGCCTCTGACTAGGCTTAACGACTTTATTGTATACAAAACAGAAAACACAGTAAAAGCATAGAAATGTGGACTTATTGCTAAAACGCAATTTCTTCCAGCCAACCATTGTTGGTGGATAAAATGGTTACTTTATTAAAGGAAGTTATAGGATAAAGACGTTCAAGACACATCGGTATTCCTCGCTATGCTCTCGAGTAGGCCTATCAATATTCGTCGATATTTAAAATGAAGTCTCACTATGTATATTGGTTTCGCGGGTTACTAGTTAGCGGGCTGGGTATTAGGAGGTCGAATGAGGATGACCGATGTAAGAGTGTTATACTTGTAGGTCAGTTGTAGGCGATTGCTGGCTGATAAATATAAGAAAGGCCGAGTACAATAGCCTTACCTACTTCTTAGGCTCGACCTTTGCAATGATTGACTCCTATTTGTATCATTACATACATAAATAAACTAGTTACCAATATGTATGATGTGTCCGTCAGTATCCAGCATGATGTTCCCGTTGTGGCGGTCCTTGATCTGCAGCAGGAAGCCCACCACGCTGTACGCCGCCATCGATGTCACGAAGCAGCGGCGCGCCGCCTGGGAATAAACGCGACATGGTTTTGAAACTAGTACAATAAAGCGACATGTTTAAAGTTGTCATAGATAATTTACGAATGTTGTGTAGGTACACCTTTAATAGGCTTCTACAATGAAATTATAATTCTAATAACTGTTTTATTAATGTTAGTTTTTTAAGCTACTTGTGTTCCAGTTTCAATAAATAAAAACACATGTTAGTAAAACTACTTAAAAAAAGATATATTTGTAAAACATAGCATGAGCCTAAATATGACGTTTGATTGACCTTATGCCTGGTAAATAAAGGTTGTAAAACAAACAAATGTCAAATAAAATACTTATTGGAGCTGTTATAGGACTCGTAGGTACTTTATTTTACAAAGTATAGTTCCGTAGTCATACCGGTCAAACGGTTCAGCGGTTAACACTTTGACTAAAGTGGACGCCAGATTATGCGTCGTCGCACGAAGATTTCGATATATTTTTTATGACATGCCCCATTGAAGCCGATTTACGTATTTAACCCATTTACGGCAAACGGAGCTTGATGCGGGGCAGTTCGAGAACCGCCTTAACTATTGTATTTTTGTACAAGGCTTGTATAATATGCATTTATAATGTGATAGGTACCTGGAACTCCCGTGTGGTCTCGTCGCCGTACTTCTTGAGGAAGTACTCGTACATGCCGATGTCGGTCTGGCGGCCGAGCTGGTCGCGCGACTTGGCGTTCGGCACGCACTCTATCACGCCGCACTGCGGGAATAGGGAGGGGGGTTAGGTTAGTGTCTATAGCATATTGTGTTGTATATTTATTCAGATTATTCAGAATCAATGTTATCTTAAATGTTATGTTATCTTTAACACATATTTTAAGCACATAATATGCAGGTCGTGCAAAAGTGGCACTTACAGTAAAACCGAAAGAGCTCAGTGCCTTATTCCGAAAACTTTTGTTTTACGGATTTTGGAAAATTAAAAAAAAAAACTACTCGCTATAAGTAGTTAGTGAAGTAGAGACGTGACGTTTAAACGTTTGTATTGAGGAGCAATAATTTTGAATCTGTCACGCAAACAGCTACTTGTTCTTCATATAATATTTATAGCTTATTCAATTAAGTTTACCGCCGTCAAATTTCCAGTCCGGATCTTCTTTGTAGTCGTCCGTAATGAAATAAAATATAGCCTAATAAAGCAATAGTAACATAATTCTCTTACCCCAGGCCCAGTAGCAACAACCCTATACGGGAACAGATACAAGTCCAGCCCGACTTGTTGGAATATGTTCTTGAAGAGCGATATCACTTGCAGCGCCAACATGTCCTGTCTGACGTCATCGCCTACTTTAAAGATGGCGGCTTGCCACTGCTCTTGGCCGAGGCCTGTGAAGCGGTCTTTGCCTTCCTCCTGGGGGTAAATATAGAGGGGTTCAGTTTTAGAAGATGTAGAAGATGCAGGAAACTTGTTGGCTCTTTTATGAAACACGTTCATGACTGATGATGGAACAAAGTAAAGAGAATGGATTAATTATTAATTAATTATGTCCGGATAAACAATGTTGGCCAACTGTACCGTTACAATTGAAATTATACAAAAAAAAATAACTTTCCGAGAATTTGATATAAGCTACATGTAGTATAGCTTCGCAAATTGCTGAAGCACCTGGATGCCATTGTACTCAGCAAGCTTTGATTGCCATTATTGACATGTATCGTTCTCGATGGCGTAAATTTAACTTCAGACGCATTACAAATTTGCTGGACATCCAATACATAATGTAAAAGAACCCAGTACTCACGACAGGCGGGTCTTCCCCAGCCGCTATGGCCATAGCAAGGGACTCCATCTCTGCGATACCATACTTGCGCACCCTGAACCGAGCCAGGTATGGAGCCTTCGCTGCACTCTGCATGGGCGTGCCTATTTTATGAGAGATAGACAATACGTTAATTTCAGACATATACACGGTGTTGAGAAAAGGGTATACTAAGCCGAAAACTACGTGTGCAGCATGTTGTAAGCCTAAAAATGAAATCAGAACACCAAATTTTGCGAAAAAAGGTACAAGCAATACAACAATAATATCGATTCGATTACATATTCAGAGTCTTTAATGGAGGTAAGCTATACATGATTAATATCTTGACATAAATGTTAACAAGATTACGAGAAATAGAGACATAGAGGAATATCGCAACTTACCACTCTTATAGTCGATGTCTATGACCATCGCCTCTGGATTTGAAGGTAAATAACAGCCCGGTTGGACCTGAAACAGAAATAAGTGTAAATATGATTATGACCACAGTGACATGGACATTTTTATCAATAGCATAGCATCTATTTCCAATGAGCTGGTTTCAGACTACTTTGGTTCTCATAAACCTAGTTAGTTTAATTTAGTTTGATTTCTTTGTAAGTCTTTGTTTTTTGTTTTATAATTTAACTCCCTCTATTTGTTATAAAGTTATGTGTATTTTTTAGATTAAGTCTAATTATAGCTTTAGTTAACTCTCTCTATACTACCTAACTAATCTACCTAGAGGTGGAAACTTGTGAAACATAAGCTACCCTGACATTGTTATCTACAAAATAAATTAGTTAAGTTTTCCTAATATAGTAAAATAAATAAATAAAATAAATGTCGCTTTTTGTGACCTCTACAGGTGTGTGTATAGGAGGTCAAAATGGGGTGGTCATTCTGTTACCAACTTTTGGTCCATGACTTTTGGACATTCGTTAAAAAAACACTGTGTATAAAACCAATCCTATGGCCTAAGTTACCTTTATATTCTTCAAAGCATCCAAACAAGCCTGTTTCCTCTCAGCGCCCTTCGGGTAAGGTCGGATGATTCCGGATATGTTCGTGATTTGTCCGAAGAAGTCGAACTCTCTCTCGTAGAACGACTTGGCTGGCCCGGACAGTGACTCGATAATGTTCTTGGATAAGCCGTCTAAGATGTCGTAGAGAACAGCTGTGGAAAAAAATATTATTTATCACAACTGACCCAAAAAGATAGTGCTTTGGAATGCATTTTTACTGGCGGGCAATGTCGGATTTACAATCCCATTATATTAATTTGTTATTGATTTTTTTGCATAATAATATACTCGCGCACTATTTGACATGTCAATAGTGGCTTTTTGAAGTCATTTATATGAGTAGGATGGAACATCGAGTGTTTTTATAGCATAGCTTCCAGTCGACGAAAGCCCTAAGGGGACTACTTCAATAGCCATAAGCCGACTGTAGACGCCAAAATACGGCTAACCTCATCTTTAAGTTCCTTGTATTTTTATACAGGGTGTTGCAAAAGGCTATATTAAGCCGAAAGGGGATGCCTCCTTTTCCTTAGTAACTTTGTTAGTCAGGTGACTTTTTACTATGGAGAAAGTTTTTTTTTCGCGAATTTCCAAAACTCGTTGTGCAAAAGTTGTTCAGAATGACCCCTTGAGTCACCTTGTTCCGCTTTAGTACACACCCTGTATTGTTTCATTAGGATGTAACTCACGGTCCTTGTGCTGGCACTCCTCGTCTGTGTACATGTTGGTGTGCATGCTCCAGATGAGCTGGTGCGCGATGACTTGAGACTTGTTCGCCAGCTTCTTGATCAGCTCCGACACGTAGCCCATCTGTAGAAAACGTGGTTGTTAAATAAACTAAAGAAAAGTGAATAAAAACTTGGGGGGAACGGGAACGATCATGTCGAGGTCACCAATTGGACATGTTTTTGGCAAGTATAAATTAGACAACTCAATACATAAAGTTCACATTTTATTTTATAATAATGAGGTGATATAGAGCTAAATGAAAACTGAATGAGTACTTATGTGGTTATGATAAACAGGGTGGGAAATGGTGGGGTGATGGGACAATCAAGCCAGGGTCACCAATTTGGCAAGTTTTTGACAATGATACTCAGTTATGTCACCAGTAATACGAGCTTTGTACATAATCTCACTATAGGCAAATGATGAGAAAGTCAGACCCCGTTTCGCCACTAACATACCGTGTCATGCCGTGTAGCCTGCACCAGCTGCGGTATATACGGCAGCACGCAGCCACAGTTGTACGACGCGAGCGTCGACACGGCCGCCTGCGCCGTCAGCGGGTGCGGCGGGAACTGACGGCTGAAGAAGCTGAGGGCTTCTACAGGGGTCACGCGTGCCCAGGTCAGGATGTGGACTAGCTGTGGAGGTGGATGGGTGGATGTTAGGTATATTTATTAGGTAGAAATAAGGATACAGTTGTCTTGTAATAATTATACGCAAACGAAAAGTTGCGTTTCTGTTAATCTTCTTTCCTTTGTTTCATCATAGCGAAAATAAGGGGCACTACACTATCTGTAAGAAAGAATACGAAAACTGTTTGAAGAAAAAAACGCAACATAGGTACAGTTGTACACGTAACATTTATGTTGATAAAAAAAACAGTTAACTATGTTTGTGCCGGACTTTGTATTATGTACTTAACTGCCTCTGTGGTCTAGTGGTAGAAGCTTCGCTTCATGACCCAGAGGTCCCGGGTTCGATTCCCGGGTGGGACCATCAATTTGTGTTTCTAAATTGTGGTTCTAAGTTTGGTTAGGACATAGAAGGCTGATCACCTGATGTCCGAAACAGTGAAACGATCCATGCTGTCGGATGGGCATGTAAAGCAGTCGGTCCTGCGCCTAGCTCTCTCCAGTCGTGTCGGTCAATCCGTCCCATTGGGCTATGAGAGTGATGGAACAGAGAGTGCTTCTGTGTACTGCGCACACACTTGGGCACTATAATCTACTCCTGCGTAGATGGCTGATCTCAATTGAGATTGGCCGCCGTGGTCGAAATTCGGCTAGGAGGACATTCATTATCATTATTATGTACTTCAATGACAGGCAACAGACAAGAGCATTGATATAGACACAATAACATTGAGATAGGGCAGGATATCAAAAGACGATCTGATATTGCTTTATAACCACGGCTAACATCGAAATACATAATCCTTACCTCCGGAGCATCATTCAGCAACGTCTCAGTGGTGACCAGGTACTTCAGTGCTTGCGGCACGTGGCTGACTGCCGTGGGGTTCTCTTGCACTTTCCTCTTGATCTCCGACACTATGCCTTCGTTCTTCAACCTGCAAGGGGAATACATTACTTAACTAGGCATATTTCTTGTAAAAAATACCTACTTTGGATATTATATTGGATACAATTGTGAGAGACGACACAAGACTCTCCTATCGCACTTATTTACTCAGCAATAAAGGACTGCTTTTCCGTAAAATGTCATGGTGGCATCCCAAACCATGTTTTCTGATTGGCGTCATTTAGTTTTGCTCAATAGATAGGCCTGATTGCTATGTTATACTCTACAGATGGTCCGTACATGCGTGCGGGTCCTCAACCTACATCTCGGGCAGAAACACAGCCAACACTGGCCTTGTTGCGCCACGTGGCAATATTTTCCTACCCAGGCACCAGATATTCCGGACACTCATGTTTGTGGTGTCCTTGAGTTTCCTCAACTGTCCTCTACTGTCCTCAACCTACCTCTCAGGCAGGAATTAGGCCAACACTGGTTTGATGACCAGGTGCACCGGACACGCTACTCCTCAAAAGTCCTCAAGTTTCATCTACTGTCCTCTAGTGTCCTAAACCTACCTCTCCGGCAGGAACACGGCCAGCACGGGGCTGATGTCCCAGGCCAGCTTGGTGTGGTCGCGCCACGCCCGCTCCGTGTTGGGCTTGCCTCGCCACGTGGCGATGTTGTCCTCTCCAGGCACCAGGTATTCCGGACACTCATGTTAGTGGTGTCCTCAAGTTTCCTCGACTGTCCTCTAGTTTCCTCAACCTACATCTCAGGCAGGAATTAGGCCAACACTGGTTTGATGACCAGGTGCACCGGACACGCTAGTAGGTTGCGTCCTCAAAATTCCTCAATTTGTGTCCTCAAAAGTCCTCAACTCTCCTCTACAGTCCTCAACCTACCTCTCAGGCAGAAAAACAGCCAGCACGGGGCTGATGTCCCAGGCCAGCTTGGTGTGGTCGCGCCACGCCCGCTCCGTGCTGGGCTTGCCTCGCCACGTGGCGATGTTGTCCTCGCCAGGGACTAAGTGCTCGGGACGAGCGTGCGGGTTGTGCCAGGTTACTAGGAACTCGATCTCCACTGCCTGTTGAGGTGTTTTTGTTTGAGATTACTATAATAGTTAGGGACTATTAAAAAATTATAAAAAACCGCGCGCTATCCCAATTGCCGTGGGTGTATTTGTAGTAAGCGGGCAAGCGGTTACGGCCAAAAAAATAATTCTAATTAACATTAAAACTTAAGTATCAAAAACAATACTTAAAATTTGGAACCCATTATACTTTCGAAATGAGCAATGATATAGTACAGAGTGAGGTCAGACACGCTCAACTAGGATTGGGGAATTTATAACTAAATACAGTTACATACGGCACCGTGCACTCACCATTAACTCCAATATGAGGTTCCGTTTCCTCACGTATTCCTTGACGAAGGTGTCTTGCGGCTTGCTCGTCGGCTTCACGCTTCTGTTGGAGCGCTTGCCCGCTATCGAGCCCGCGCCGCTGCCTAGCGTTGTCGTTGATAGGGGCACCTGGGAAGATTAATAAGAAATAAACCTTTGAACACCGGAGTCAGGGCGTTTATGTATGTCGATAGACGACCGGATGTGAGAGCGCTCAATCCCCGGCCGGGGCAGATTAATTTGTTCTTGCTGTCAAATGTATATCTGTTGTGTATTATCTCCAACTTACCTGCCAAGCCTGAAGGTTATATAGCAGGAGGCTCATATCCTGCAGTGCACTCCCTCACCCATTTCTTTCAAAGCTTTGTTTTCGTCAAAATATTGTTACCGATAAATGTACTCGGTTATATTATTATTTCACACCGTTTTGTGTTCATATGATGATGATGTTTTCCAAGCCGATACGGCTACGGCGACTGCTAATGGAGATTTAGGCTTCGTTGGTGTGCCCGGATGTGGCTTATGTAGCCAATCTTGGCGGTAAATGTTCGACATAATGATGTAAATGTGGTAAATGATGACTTACCGTATTAATCCACCCAGTGGTGTGTCTGCTGCCGATATCGCTGCTGTTCACAGAGGACCTGTTGTCTGTGGGCGACATGGATGTGTACACGCTCTGTCTGCTACTCGGAGGCATTAGGTCGAACTCCGCTGTAATAATAATTATAATATTGAATAACAGTATTACCAGAGACTCAAAAAGGTTTTCATGAAAAAAATAAAACTTTTTTTAGAGAGTATCGGTGGTGTCCCCTGTTGTGGTGTGTCAAAAACAGCTTTTTGCACACACAGTGTTTGTCATCGTGGTGATAAGATTAGGTAGTTAGATTGGTCAAATTTATCAGTAGCTGACGGATTCACCTGATAGATAGATAGATAGATAATTCTTTATTGCACACAAACACAGAAATTACAATAGAATATGCACAACATAGACGGTACAAATGGCGGCCTTATTACTAAGAGTAATTTCTTCCAGACTACCTCGGAGGAGAGAAATTATACAAAAGAAAAGGGGAAAGTGCAAAAAATTACAAACATAACTTATAAAAGGAAAAATTAACAATTATATAAAATGATACCTAATCTATACCTAGTAATAGGTAATATAAACTACATACAACATACTTATATACTTAAATATATACATACTTTTAAATATATAATATATTATAAATAAATATTATTCTGGCAAGGATAATAATTTATTGTAGTGCTTATTCAGCAGGGATTTAAATGATGCTAGCGAAGGCGCAAGTCTGATATGTGTGGGTAAATCATTCCACAACAATGTGGCCTGGACAGTAAAAGATTCGCTGTAGAATTTAGTTTTATGTTCAGGGATGTTCAGCCTGAGATTCTGCGATGAACGAAGGGTACAGCTATGGGTTGAGCAACGCATCCCAAAACGCTCCTTCAGGTATGCTGGGGTACATGGATTGAACAGTACAGAGTAAAGAAGTGAAAGAATGTGGGTATTCCGACGAAAGCGAATTGGGAGCCACTTGAGTTTAGTACGGTATTCGGAGATGTGGTCATATTTTCTTACGCCAAATATGAACCGTATACAAAAGTTTTGAAGACGCTCAAGTTTGTTTAGTTGCTCCTCGGTGAGATCAGGATAGCTGGCATCGGCGTAGTCAAGAAAAGTTCTGATGTACGAGTACATAAGCTACAGTTGATACGTGACTCTATTCGTGCAATATAAAAATGAATAATACGTTCACTTACCACCAACGTCGCTGGTTTTCAGATATTTCTTGTCAGAGTGCATCAGCTGCCAGAATTTGATGAGCGATATAATATCTTCTCTCAATACACCTGCGAAAATTATAAATTCATTAATCTTTGGCCTTATATCTTCAGAGCTTTGTTGAATATTGTATTGACGGCAAAAGCTATTTAGACAAAGTTTGAGGACAAAAGCTAGCAAATTCAAAATAAGCTCAAATATTAAATACAAAATATAAAAGAATAAAATACAAATATTGCGAATGGACACATAGTATCACGCCTTCTATAGGCCAGTCAATACTCCGTCCAAAATATTTATGTTGTTTCTTTATCTACCGTAGGGTACCTTACACCAAAGCCTCACAGAAATCTTACCAGAGGTCCTAGAAGGGCACTGCAGTCCTCTGCAGAAGTAGTCTAAACACGCACTGTAGACCCTCTCCCTGAGGATATTTCTAGCCAGAGACCGTGGTAGGATATCGCCTTGGAGTAACGACAGGCCGCATGAGAGAAGCCTGAAAAAGACGTTGAGGTTAGTCAAAGTCGAATGTTTTTATTCATCGTATAAATTTTATATAAAGTTCTCTGATGAATGTATATTTTTACGAACTACTCTCCGTTCGGATAGGGGGCTTTTTAGCGCAATAAGGTGTATTTGTTCGTTGGAATGAGTCTGAAATACTGACACTTATTTTTATCACATGCCATTTTATAAGTGGTCACCATAGATTAACTTTGGGACCGCGGAAATTAGTGTAATATGGAGGAGGCTTATACCCTGCAGTGGATTGACATAGGCTGATGATGATGATGATCGGGATATATTGTTTATGTACTTATACTAGGAAATTTAAGTAAATGATTTATAACTTTTTTACTTACCGAAATCTAACACCAACGGCATCCACATGTCTGTTTATGTGGTCCCTTTTATCACCCACTGTTATTGGCAGGCATCTGAGGACAAAAAGGACAGTATAACTGAGCTATCCTGCTAACACGACTAATATTTTGTCTCAACAAGCTTACATTCAATATAAATACCAGCTTTTCATGTTTTACATCAGCGCAGCATCATACAAAAACACGCTCGCTAACCCCGTCCTGTGATTGGCCACCACACAACACCGCTTCCTCTCATTGGCTGCCATACCTGTGCAGCAGCAGCATGGCCAGCATCTCCACCTACTCTTGGCTGTTGTACTTGGCGGTCTCGGCCACCTCGCACACGTTTACACGACTAACTTCTGTTTCATTCAACTAGCTTTTACATATTCTTTAAGATTGCCAGCGCATCTTGTGCCAGCGCGCCTATAGCCATCATTTAGAAACACGCCCCCTGAACGCGTCCTGTGATTGGCCACCGTACAAAACCGCGCGCTCCCATTGGCTACCAGGCCGTCATACCTGACTTCTCATTGGCTACCAACCTGTGCAGCAGCATGGCCAGCATCTCCACCTTCTCCTGGCTGTTGTACTTGGCGGTCTCGGCCACCTCGCACAGGTAGCGCACCCACACCGCGTGAGGCGCCACGAACGGGGGCGCCGGTTCGAGTTTCACGTCTGGAAAAAGGGAGGGTGGGTTAATTGAAGTATTTATTACATAAAATAAGACATTACATAGGCCTCACGCATTACGGGCCACCATAAAGTCGCTCTACTTATCAGCATTGACAATTAACTTTGAGAAAAACACCCTTTTCTTTTCATATTCACTTAACAATTTATTTTTCATGCAGCTTATAATTTTACGACATATAGACCTCTTTGCAGAAAAGCTGCTCGATGAAAGCATAAATAAATACCTATTTAATGTAATCTTGTTCATCTAAGTATGTGATCTCAAGCTCCTAACCTACCTTCATCAACAGCCAACGGATTCGTATCCGGTTCCTTAACAGCAAACAGCCCCATCTTCCTGTCCACAGTGCACTGCCAGGCCGCGAAGATCTCCTGCAGCAGTCGCAGCTCCAGGGGGCCTTGAGCCATTTATGACGTCACGTAGTTCCATTTATGATAGACCTACTGCTCCATGGATCCCTGATGTCATACTAAAGGTACAGTACCTGTAGTTTATGACCGAGTTGTCGAGAACTACAGGATTGTAGTGTAGTAAACGGGTTGCTTGTTCAATTTACGAAGACACCTAGTTTCATTTATCAAGTCACCTTGTTGCATTTATGAAGTCACCTTGTTCCATTAATGAAGTCCTTTTACACTAGCTCATCTCGATTTTAAATGCTGTATTGTAAAGCAAGGGTTAAGGGTCTTATATACCAACCTACATACCTTCATCAACAGCCAGCGGGTTCGTATCCGGTTCCTTAACCGCAAACAGCCCCATCTTCCTGTCCACGGTGCACTGCCAGGCCGCGAAGATCTCCTGCAGCAGCCTCAGCTCCATGGCGACTTGTTGTATTTATGAAGTCACCTTGTTGCATTTATGAAGTCACCTTGTTGCATTTATGAAGTCACGTAGTTCCATTTATGATAGATCCACGGCTCCATGGATCCCTGATGTTAGACTGAAGGTATAGTACCTGTAGTTTATGACCGAGTTGTCGAGAGCTACAGGCTTTAGAAAAAGGGTTGCTAGTTCCATTTATGATGTCTCCTTGTTCCATTCATCAAGGCCTATCACACTAGCGCATCTGGATGTTGAATGCTGTAAACTTGTAAATGAAGAGTCCAACCCACCTTCATCAACAGCCAACGGGTTCGTATCCGGTTCCTTAACCGCAAACAGCCCCATCTTCCTATCCACAGTACACTGCCAGGCCGCGAAGATCTCCTGCAGCAGTCTCAGCTCCAGGTCTGGACGGGCCGTGGTCAGCCACTGCCAGCACTCGACCGCTGTGGTCATGGCGTCTTCGGTGAAGACTTCTACTTGGGACCATGCTGTGGAGGGTTGAAGAGAGTGTTAATAAGTTTTAATCACAATAAGTGCCCATTATGCATTATGAATGGATTATTATAACTTATGTATGTATAGGGATTAAAATAGTGAAGATGAAATATAGATAAACTAAAAGGCTCGCTGTCTCTAATAATATATAGCGCAGTCATCCACCAGAAGGAAATACTATCATTAAAACATAATAATATAAACAGCACCATCTAGCGTAAAACTTCTCATCTGCCTGCACTAGTAAATTGGTGGCCCGCCAGAGGGCATAACTATCTTACAAACATACCTCCTACCGAATTTGTAAAAATTGACGTTCATCAGAAAATTTTATATTTGTACGATGAATAAAAAAAATTGACTTTGACATACAGCGCCATCTAGCGTCAACTCTCTCACCTAGAGCATGCAGAGTCCGCCTGGCCAGCGCGTGTGCATGATGCTGCCTCGCGTGCACTAATAACGCGGTCGCCCGCCAGAGGGCACCACCATCCGTCCCACTAACATGTAGATAAAACAATAAACAGCGCCATCTGTTAGCAACTCTCTCACCTAGAGCGTGCAGCGTCCGCCTCGCCAGCGCGTGTGCATGGTGTTGCCTCGCGTGAACCAGTAGCGCCGTCGCCCGCCAGAGGGCGGCGCGGTGCGCGGTCTCGCTGCCGGTGCTCGCCGCGTCTCGTAACGCTTGTAAGTGACGGGCCCCGACCCGCCATAGGGCCGCTTCGCCGCCGCCTTCCGCTGATACTGCGCCTGCCACCTGGAAATAAATAAGTGAATTTTATTATTTGAATGGAATAGATAAGGATGTTACTGATGCATCGGTTACTACTGATATGCTAGAAGGATGGCAATACGTGTTTTATAATTTGACGAACTATTAATATCCTTAGCCTCACACGTTACACTCGTCATTCCAGCGTAATCGCTTGGTTGGCTCTCGGTTACTGCTAACGAAGCGGATCAGAGTTCTGCACAAGGAAAATAGTAGCTACTAAACATTAACCCGCGTAAGTAACCCTCGTGTCTTCTACAACAAACCTCCTGATTATCTAAATTCATATCATCACACATCACACTCACCTCCCCGGCGTACCGGCTGCGTTGGCTCACGACCGCCAACAGAGCGGCGGAGTCTTGCGTCACGCACGGCGGCCGCTTGTCTAGGGCTGACCTGAATAAATAACAAATATTTTTAAATGATAAGACACAGTAACTTGTTTATATATTCATTGTATGTACAGCTTAGCGTACGATTGGGTAATTCAATTAATTGACAATTAACACAAAGTTAGTTAGAATATAGTTCAGTAATGCGCTGAACAAGTCACATTGATTGGTCATGGATAATAGATAATGAAAGTAAGGATGAGTGTTATATGTGATGTTGAGTATTTACCTGGGTAGTGGGGCCGAGAGTCTGTTCAAGCCGGCAGCACCAAGAAGCGCCCCCGTGGCTAGGGCCAGGCCGCAGTGGTGCCAGAGAGTCGAGTTGGGTACCTGGGAATTATCATCGAATAAAATTATTAACACAAATTAAATGAAATGAGTAGTCTTGTAGATGATATTCTGCTTCATAAGCTCTATGAGGCACGAAGAGAAACATGTATTCACGATGGCCTTTGCCAGATAAATGTATTTCCAGATTATGATTATGAATCTAACATAGATGGCCAAAGAACCAACAACTGTTGGAGTACCAAACAATCTTATTGCATTGGCAAACTGAGACACGATTCTCCTTGCTAATATAGCCTGTCTAAATTCAGAAGTGGTAGTAGACTGATTAACTGCTTGTTTCAATAACTCTATCTACCGATGACTGGTAGTTACTTTCATACGATTTTGACAACTATTTTGTAACTTTTGATGTGTCAAAATAGTATGAAAGTAACTACCAGTCATCGGTAGATAGAGTTATTGTAACTGGCAGTGAATGATTTTCTGTAGAAGTTATTATATTTCACATACCTGATTGAGATACTCCTGCAGATGCGACCTGGTGGACTGCGGCGCCCACTTCATGGCCTCCTGCACGATGCCGTGGCAGCGGTCCGCGAAGTCTTTCACTATGCTCTGAAATTAACAAGTTATTGAAAGTTACATACAGCCATGGATGAATATTTAGCGATTTGGTGGCAAACAATGTTTTTATACTTTATCGCGAAATAGTTACATTTACCTAAATCGATAACGAACCCATGTAGCGTCAGCTGCACACATAATTATTTTTATTTATTTATTTATTTAACTCTTTATTGTACAGATATTACAAATAAAAGTACAAAGGGTGGACTTAACGCTAAAAGCATTTTCTGCCAGTCAACCCGCAGGAGGTACAGGAAAAAATAGGTAATAAGGTGTACAAAAAAAGAATTTAAAAAAAAGGAAAAGAATAGTAAACCTAAGTCACTTAATATTATACCTAATTAACCTATATACAAATATACCGATACATACAATATATTATACATAATATATATACATAAGAATATCTAATACATACATAATAATATATACCTATAAAATATACTTAAGCGGTTCAGGAGAAGCGGTCTATTTATCTAACTGTCTAACTGGATTGTCGAACTTCATAAAGAGACAGTGAAAGTAAGTAGGCGAAAATTTATCATAAAACCGTGGATGACACCAGGTCTTATTAAATGCACCAAAAATCGCGACATTCTTCACGCCAAAGCAAGAGCCAGTCCAAATGACCCTGTACAACAAATAATATACAAACGATACAGAAATTTTTGTAAGCTTTTATTAAGTAATCTGAAACAGGAATATGAAAGAAACGAGCTTAACACTAATAAAAACAACCCCAAAAAACTGTGGGAAATAATTAAAGATATCTGCCATGCAAAGAAACCCAGTAACTCAGCTATTGAACTAACAACCCTACATAATAACCTAAATGACTCTCTCGATGCCTGCAATGAATATTTTTCTACTGTAGGTGGCAACTTAGCCCAAAAAATACTTCAAAACATTGAAGAAAATGAAGACTCCTTGGCAAAAAGTTTAGCTCCCTCTACAGTTAATCCTAAATCAATATACTTAGCACCCACTGATGAAAATGAAATTCGGGGACTCATCATGAATCTGAAAGATCAAAGCGCGCCGGGTCTTGATGGTATCGGCAGTCGGCTAATCAAATATGTGAGGGACCTAATTCTTTCTCCGCTTACTCATATAATTAATACAAGTATTGAAACCGGTGTGTTCCCTGCTTGTTGGAAAGTAGCGGCCGTTAGTCCTATTTTTAAGAGTGGAAAGAGGGACGATCCTGCTAATTACAGACCAATCTCTCTGCTTATTATATTTTCAAAGTTGCTGGAAAAGGTGGTCAACAGCCGATTGATGAACTTTCTCGAAACAAAAAATCTCCTTAGTGCTAATCAATTTGGTTTCAGGCATGCTTTGTCCACAGAAGACGCAGTAGGTTCGCTTTCGAGGAATATCGTTAATGCTCTGGATAAAGGGAAAGCTTGCATTGGTGTGTTTCTTGACCTGGCCAAGGCATTTGATACCGTGTCAGTCAAGATTTTACTAGGAAAGATGGATAAAATGGGAATAAGAGGTATTGCTCTGAAATGGTTTGAAACATATCTAACCAACAGAAGTCAATGTGTTAAGATTGGCAATAACATAAGCTCACAAAAACAAATCAATTATGGAGTACCCCAAGGCAGTATCCTAGGTCCCTCGCTCTTCCTGATCTATCTGAATGACATCTCCTCGACAAGAATTCAAAATGCCGACTTTTACTGCTACGCTGACGACACGGCAATCATTTTTAATGACAATTCATGGAGTGAGGTCTTTCAAAAAGCGGAAATAGGTATAACAACACTAGGAGTCTGGTTAAGAAGGAACCTTCTTACACTTAACACTGAAAAAACAAAATACCTTGCGTTTCACAAAACAAAAGCTTCCGAACCAAAAGAATCTCCAGGAATCGTTGTTCACAGCTGCGGCCAGGATCCATTAAACAAATCTTGCTCGTGCCCTACAATAGAACGTACAAACTCCATTAAGTACCTGGGTGTTCACCTCGATGAAAAAATGACGTTTAGAGACCATATTAAGAAATTTTCTGCCAAAGTTCGTAAATTGATTCACTTCTTTAAGGCTCTTCGAAACAGTGCGGATATAGGTCTTCTAAAACAGATTTATGTATCCATTTGTCAACCCATCTTACGCTACTGTCTGCCAATATGGGGAGGTGCTGCCAAATCAATTTTAATTGAGATAGAAAGAGCCCAAAGATCAGTGCTAAAAGTCATGTTAGGAAAAAAACGTCAACACCCAACTAACAGTCTGTTCAACGAACTTCAACTACTAACTGTGCGAAAAATTTACATTGAAATGGCTACAATAACTGTCCATAAAGCTCTCATGGTATCTGCAGATCTACCCGAGTTGAAGTCGAGACGAGTGTATAAAGCACCACTTAACCCAACAAATACAGCATTTGCTCAAAGGCATTCTAGTTTTCTTCACCCGTATATATATAATAAAATGTGTAAGGTATGTAACCTCAAAAATAAAACTACAAGGGAAATCAGAATTGTAGTCCACGTCTATCTGCTAAGTCTCACTTATGACGAAACCGAACGTATTTTAAATCAAGTCGTGTAAGGGTAACAAATATACACACTTATATTTATTTTTATTCCATTTTATTGTTTATTTATGTAACTAGTACTAAAATATATTACTTATATTTATTAACAGCCATCCTATTAATTATTTAAACTCATATAATCGCCACCGCTCATGACCGCCCGCTCCGTCCATGGCACTCGAGATACGGAAAACGATCTCTGCGATACAGGTTCGCCTAGTGCAGAGTTCAAAAGTAATTACCACTGGAGTAAATTCAAAGTACCCTACGATTATTGTTGAGATTTTTTATTTAAGATTTTTGTTTATTCCAATTATGTATCTGACTTGGTAAATAAATTATTTGTATTTGTATTTGTATAACTTGCTAAGGTAGTAAGCACGAGTCAAACATTTAAACACGTTGCGAGAAGGTGCACTTCTAATATTGTGAGGAAGATTGTTCCATAATCGTACAGCCGTGACCGCGAAGGAATCGGACATAAAGCCAGAATGGAAGGAGGGCAGAGCTAAGAGTAAATTGTGAGAGGATCGTAAATGCTTGGAGTGGGTATCTGAGAGAAATGTGAACATAGACTTAAGATAGGGAGGGGTATTTGGCTCGCGGAGAATAGAGAAAAGTAAACATAGAATACGTAAGTTCCTACGATCACGAATTGGGAGCCATTTAAGCTGTGAGCGGTACTGAGACACGTGATCATATTTACGCAGCCCAAAAACGAAACGAATGCAGGTGTTCAGTAAGCGTTCTAGCTTATTGAGCTGTGCTTCGGTCAGGTCCAGGTAGCATACGTCCGCGTAGTCTATAATAGGTACTAGGAGAGAGTTGACAAAGGCTAGTTTAGTATGCTGCGGAAGGAAATTTTTCATGCGAAGTAGGGAGTGGAGAGAGGCGTAAACTTTGCGAGATACTTTGTCCAGCTGTTGTACCCAACTAAGATTTTGATCGATGATTAGACCCAGATCCGTAACAGTTTCAGAAAAAGGAACTACTCTACTGTCATATTTGACTGGTGGTACAGTGGCATAGTCTAGGCCTGATAACAACCTAGAACCTCCTACAATGATGGCTTGACACTTGCTCGGGTTAACAGAGATGCCAAAACTCCGTGACCATCGTATGATCTCCTCGAGATCACTGTTCACCCTAGCGATGCCAGTGTCTAGATCATCAAGCTTGATCTGGTTGTAAATCTGCAAGTCATCAGCATACAAGTTGTAGGAGCATTGGAGATTAGACGTGACAAAATTAATAAACGTTGAAAAAAGTAAGGGAGAGAGAATGCCGCCTTGAGGAACGCCAGCAGACAAGTCAGCCCAATCTGATATGTCAGAAGGACCGCAACGTATTGCCTGTTGGCGACCACGAAGATATGAGGAGAACCAGCTAACAGCGGGGTCGGAGATCTGGTGACATTCAAGAATGGAAAGCAACAGGTCGTGGTCGACGGCGTTAAAGGCATTACTGAAGTCCACCAGGACCAGTACTGTTACCCGCCGATCCTCCATGGCACACCTGATGTCTTCAGTCACTTTCAGCAAAGCTGTGGTCGTGCTATGTCCCGAGCGGAATCCAGACTGGAATGGGTTCAACAGATTGCCTTTCGTTAGAAACATAGTCAGTTGACGGTGTACTACTGATTCCAGTATTTTCGATAGAAAGGGAAGAATTGAGATGGGACGATACTCGTTAGGAGCACTGGGAGCTGGAACTTTAGGAAGGGGAAGGACAAAAGCTTTGCGCCAGAGGTTAGGGAATTGGCCTGAGGATAGGGAGTGGTTTACAATGTGAGTTATAGCAGGTAAAAGGATATCAAGGAGGGATGTAATCATAATACGTCCTATGTTATCATGACCCACAGCTTTGGACTTCAGTGAAAGAATTATCTTCTTGATCTCCTCCCGTGTTGCTGGTGAAAATTTGAACGAGTCGATGTCTGGCGTGGGGATCACAGTGTTCTTAATGTGGTTTAAGGATTATTATTTGTTCTCTAATTGAATTCCCTTAGATTTATGAGTAAACTATCAGGGATCCGTATCACATGCTACTGTACCACCATTAGCACATTAGTAATCAACAATCGTAAGCTGTTGTAGCAACGTCTGTCAAAACTGACATAAATTGTATGGATATGGCAGATGTTAGACAGTTAAGCGATTCTAAAATGTCGGTTGTGGTAAAACGCTGCTGTTACTTATACACTAGTGACTATAATTACGAGTACTGGAATTGTTTTATTGCGTTGCTATTGGCCCATATTATTTATTACTGTATTGCTATTGGTCCTAACAATGACCCATCTCACTCTGTCAATGTCCGAAATGTGTAAGAGACATACGTACACACTAAACAGTTCTCGTTTCTTAAATAAAAAATAGACCATAGGATACAATAGAATACCTCTATCCCCTCCCATCCCCGATTATCCTGCGATTTGTATAGCTCATATTGGTCGTCTTTGTCATGTCTTTATTATAAAATAATGCAATACCTCTCTCCCCTCGAGGGTATCTTGCAGCTGCATGGTGAAGTCTGTCCCGGGCAACTTCAGCAGCGGCGTCTCCTGGTTGTACACTAGTGACTAGGATACAACAGCATACCTCTCTCCTGGTTGTACACTAGTGACTAGGATACAACAGCATACCTCTCTCCTGGTTGTACACTAGTGACTAGGATACAACAGCATACCTCTCTCCTGGTTGTACACTAGTGACTAAGATACAACAGCATACCTCTCTCCTGGTTGTACACTAGTGACTAGGATACAACAGCATACCTCTCTCCTGGTTGTACACTAGTGACTAGGATACAACAGCATACCTCTCTCCTGGTTGTACACTAGTGACTAGGATACAACAGCATACCTCTCTCCTGGTTGTACACTAGTGACTAGGATACAACAGCATACCTCTCTCCTGGTTGTACACTAGTGACTAGGATACAACAGCATACCTCTGTCCTGGTTGTACACTAGTGACTAGGATACAACAGCATACCTCTGTCCTGGTTGTACACTAGTGACTAGGATACAACAGTATACCTCTCTCCTGGTTGTACACTAGTGACTAGGATACAACAGCATACCTCTCTCCCCTCCAGTGTATCTTGCAGTTGCATGGTGAAGTCTGTCCCGGGCACCTTCAGCAGCGGTGTCTCCTGGTTGGCGTCCAGCTCCAGGCTGAAGCTCAGGACTTGAAGGATGTCCAGCATCGACCAGAGCACCTGGTGGAAGAGAATAGAAGAAATGTGAATACTTGGTTTGATTGAATTCTTAGTAGTTTTAAGTTACCTATAGTTTAGCAACATTATGTAATAAAGCTTATTATAAATGATTATTTAACTGACAAAAACTCGTGGGCCAATGTCCATCTCAGCTAAAAAATCACCTCTGTAAAAATTTAACGTCCAATAAACCATATTTCATTTCATTTACGTTGCTGTCTGAGTCAAATAAAGTTTTTCTTTCTTTCTTTGGTTGAATGTGGAAGGCCGAGGACTGATTATTGAGCCGTTCCATGAAAGAGCACTGTTCTGTATTGGTCGAGAATATTTTATTGTACAGTCTGGTGCAAAGAAATATGTCCGCCCTCACAGTGACAGTGCTACGTTACAATATAAAAATTGCGGTCGTTACATAACTTGGAGTAGGAAGAAGTAATGATAGGCATGCAGTTGTTTTGATACATAAGGAGTCTGGCCGTCATTCTCATTTCTAATTTTCTTCATGTGCACGTTATAAATGACCTGTACAAATGGTAGGCCAGTTATTCCTGTATGTATACCTGACAGTTCCACAGCAGGTGCGGGAAGCGGTCCACGAGGCGCGCCAGCCACTTGTCAGCAGCCCTTCTGATCTGCTTGTGGATGTGGTTGAAGTTCACCAGCAGGAACTGAGCATGGCCTTCTAGTTCGCGCTCGCGGGACACGTCTTTTGTTTTAGCGGACATCACGTCCAGGAACTTTTGGAATACTTTGTCGCCGACGCTGTGGGAAAGGATTTATAAGTTAGCTATAAAAGCATTTGAAAGTGGTAGGAACTGAGAGGTTACCCCCACCGAATATTAGCAATTAACAATCCGTAAGCTGCGTCGCTCGCCTTTCAAATCTGATGTAACTTTTATGGATCTGACAGATGTCTGACGGGCGATTCTTAATTGCTAATGTGTCGGTGGTGGTAAAGTAGCTGCAAGAGTACATAAGTAAGAGTGAAGATTACATAGGTAGATTATAATTTAAAAAAAAAAAACCGACTTCATAACACAACTAAAATGTAAGAAATAATTTAAGGTTTACACCAATTCTATGTGACAATACAAATATACCTAAGCAGGAACTGTTCTTTTTTATGTTGGTGCGGTGACAAAGTAATCTGAAGAAGTATGGCGCCAACGTGACGAATTGAGAACCAATAAACATATATAAAAAAGAACCTCCTCCTTTTTTTGAAGTCGGTTAAAAAAGCATTGTTATTTAATTTAATTTACAATTTTCATTGCCCTACCAAATATAAATGTCCAACATCGATTTGTGATGGGAAATACAAGGCTAGTTATGTGATCTGACCTGGCGACACACAGCCACATGCCGCTCTTGTCCTTCTGCAGCGCCGTGTCACTCAGGTACTCGATGATCGGCTGCAGACTCGGCTCGGGAGAGTTCGTCACCCTGGACAAATATCACATTCTTCTTCTTATCGTGTCGACGACAAACCAACAAAGTCGCTAAATAATACATGCCCAGAACTGGGTCAGCGATACTGCATTACTAACATTTATACTACATAATAAGTACTCTAAATCGAAAAGTATATTTGACAAGGACAATAATTAATGAAATATGTATTTGTATGGTAGACTTGAAGGAATTCTTGAAGACCGACTATCATAAAGGATAGACTAACATGGCGTAGGACGCCTCCACTCCGCTAGGCCGATAACCGATATATGGATGAGAAAGACAGAGTATTATGGCGGCCCTTTAAAGGGTCATATTGAATGATGTTGGGTATGTAGTTTGGGTTATAATCCACAACAAAAATACTTTTTATAACACTTTTGTTTGTAATGATTGAAACATCTTTTGTGTGCCTAATAAAATCAATAAATAAATATATGCAGTGGACGTTTATTGAACTATCATCGAGTAAAAAAGTTCGGATGAAAAGATCAGTAATCTCACCTCAAAGTCTCCAGCCAATAGACGCTCTGCAAATACATGCACGGCGCGAAAGAGAGCTTATTCACGAGCACAGTGACATCTGGCGGATGATCCAGTAAGTTCAGAATCTGCGTCTTCAAATCTTGAAGTCCAGTCAAAGATACCGAATCGTTTCGCACAGCAGAAGTGTATTGTAACTCGCGCATTTCTGAACGCAGAGAGGTTTGCGAGACAAGGTAGGGAGATTTGACTGCTATCTCTTTCACTCCCGTGTACCACTCTTGGGGCCAGAGTCCTGCGGATTTTGAATTGGGCATGTTAGTTTTAGGGTTCTATCAGAACTACGTGTATAGAAACGTATAAGGTAAGGTTGGACTTTATTGTTTCTTCTACGTTTTATTAGACTAAATTTTTTGTATTAAATTTTGTTGGAAAAATATTATGATTTTGCTTTTTTTTTTTTTTTCTTATTTAATGGCCACTTGCGATCGGTCCTGAGACCATAAGCAGGTATTTTCTGTGAGCGTCACATGTCGGGTCTGTCATCCATTGATTGTTTCCCCATGTTTTAAACTAGTCCCCTTTTGTCAAGATCGAGAATTTTGTGTCTCTTGAGTCGGGTACAATTCAGTTCGTTAGTGAGCTGGGCGGCGAGTGGGTTCACATGCATCTGCAGTCGCGTTCTGTATCTAGCTGTTCGAGATCTAACTTCCTCCAACACGGTAGGAACTTTCAAGTATTCATGTATTTCAGATGTTTTGGTGAATAGGGGTGCGTTGCTTATTTTTCTAAGGATTGCATTTTGACACCTTTGTATGACTTGTATGTTTGAAGTGCTTGCAGTGCCCCAAAGTTCTATGCCATAAGTCCACAGTGGCTTGAGAATAGATGTGTATACCAACAATTTATTTTCAAGGCTTAGTCTTGATCTTGGGTTGATGAGCCATTCTAGTTCTCGTGTCTTCAGGTTGATTGCGTTCCTCTTTTGCTGAATGTGATGTTTCCATGTCTGTTTTCTGTCCAGGTGCATACCCAAGTACTTGACATTATCTACGTGCTTGAGTGCCTCTCCTCCTAGTTTGACTGGTGGGCAGTTACCTTGTCTTAGGGTGAATGTGATGTGCACTGATTTGGATGCACTTGCCTTTATCTTCCATTTTTCCAACCATTTATCCATTTCCCCAAGATATTCTTGTAGTTGCTTCGAGGCTTGCTCTGGCGTCTTGCTGCTAGATAGGGCTGCTGTATCGTCAGCATAGGTGGCTGTGGTGACATTTCTGGACTGAGGTATATCTGCTGTGTAAAGACTGTACAGGGAGGGGCCAAGCCCACAGCCTTGGGGAACACCAGCTTTTATGTCATAAAGTTTTGAGTGGGCTTCCTTGCACTTTACCCGAAATAGTCTCTCACTGAGGTAAGATTCCAGTAGTGAATAGTATGTATGTGGTAGTACCATTTTTAGCTTGTAGAGTAAGCCTTTGTGCCACACCCTATCAAAGGCCTGCTGAACATCCAGGAAAACTGCCGAGCAGTACTCTTTCTTCTCAAATGACTCTCTGATTTTATTGCATACCCTGTGGAGTTGCTCTATTGTTGAGTGCATTTTTCTGAACCCAAACTGGTGGTTAGGTAGGAGGTTTCCCTTAGAAATTATGGGCTGAAGTCTGTTGTTAAATAATCCTTCAAACAGCTTGGACATTACTGGCAAGAGGCTGATTGGTCGGTAAGAGCTAGCTAGGTTTGGAGGTTTACCTTCTTTGTGGATCATAATAATATCTGAGATTTTCCAGATGGAAGGGAAATAGGAAAGTCTGAAGATGCTGTTGATTAAGTATGTTATCGATGATGATTTTGCTTTTGATAAAAATTATATGTATAGTTTGCTTGTAAGGAATACTTATTTTATCATATCACATTGGATTCATTGTTAGTAGAACAATGAAAAAACAAAGGAACATTTAATGTCTTTATCAAGTGTATTATTAGTATTGACATGATAGATTGGGACAAACCAACAAATAAACATAACAAGAATTCATAAAAATGGGACACATCACAAAACGCAAAACTGAAAAGAAAACTCGAAATACCACTCTCAAAACTCACTCAAAAGCATAACTATTTCAACTTTACCCTATAGTATAACACGACCAAAACTAATAAAGTATCTGATAAAAGAAAGCACACCTTCAACAATGTTACACAAATTAGCACCTTGTCTCAACAACAACAAAATTATAAATTCAATCATCTCTTTCAGATATTATAAGAGAATTATTGTGACAAGGTTCTGATATTGTGAACTCATGATTGCTTCTGACAATGAGTTTCTGAACGAATCAAACCGCTGCTCTGGCCGTTCTAGAAATAAACTGTAGCTTGTGTTGTATTTGAAAATTGACTCTGTGATGCATGTGTTAGATTTATATTTAATTAGATTGATAAGCTCAATGCTTACAATGCAAAATCAAATATTCAAATGAAACACAAGCTTTGAAGTATTATTATGAGAAATAAATAATGTTTAAAACACTAAAAAGTGCCTTTTAGCTTTTTACTGCTAATTAGAAGCACTCCTAATGCAAAATGTAGAATAAATGTAACTTATTTGATGTTTGGTTCAGTTACAAGTGGCATTTATGATTATAATGGATGCAATACGTTTTGCAGATATAAAATAGTATAGTACATTCCACTTGTAATCAGTAACCACAACGCTAGATAACAAAGCCGCCATTTTGGTTCGCAAAAACAAAATGGGCGCCTTAACATGTAGCGCCATCTATGAATAAACGTATGGTACTAAAATGTAAATACAGCGACATCTATGTTCACTCTACAAGCAACTTTACTCACGCTTTCGTATGGCTACAGGCGTCGTCATAGAGGAAGACATAATAAGGTGTTTAGATACTTCTATGTCGAGAAAAATAGAAAGTTTATATAGGTACGATGTTGTGCAAGATAGTATATTCAAGAAGATAGTTGACGCTATGTAACTGACACATAATGTATGCTTAGTCGAATATTGAATTAAGAAATTTTGTGCTGTCAGGTATTCAGTTACCAGAGCGTCAAAGAAAGATATATAGGAAATAGATATATTTACAAAACTAATAATTACTCAATTCGTATGTTATCCAGAATATTTACTGAACCTTCAAATTTAAAATGATGCACGTCAAAATATAGATTAATATAGGCTAATTCTGAGGCAACAAAACCGAAAGTTTAACTGAGCACTTCAGTGGATTGAGATTTTATAGATAGCCATTGTAGATTTATTACATTTCCTAAGTTTTGTGGGTTCAGAATGAGCTCTAAAGAAAGATATCATTACACTCTTATTCAGAAATGCTTTGAACGATTCTCCACCACCACTACATGGTAATAAAATTTAAAATATAAATGTATTCACCTGAATCGGCGGCAGTGAATCCCATAACCACGCAGTACAGCCAGAAGTCCTTGAACAGCTTGTGTAGCCTCGGCTTAGGGTTCTTGATTGGAGGCAATCGCTTTACTAGCACCTACACATAAAATAATCGTTTTATAGATTTGCCAAACTAATTTTAGGTTCAATTTTTTAAAAAAACGGCACAGGAGTTTCTTTCAAAATTTCATCAGTCGGGCTATTAGCGCCCTTGCTACGCTCAGGCCAGGGTCCATAGGACTAAATAAGGGATTTCATTACCCATTCTCTGAAAGTAGGTAAGAATTGCCTGACAAGAGGGATGGAAGAGTACATTGCTAGCTAAGGGTTTGGCGCCTGAGAATAGACAGGTTGCTAATAGCTGGAGGGACTGAATAAGCGCGTTTCGTTTGACTTTAATACTTATGCACCACCACTATCAATACATACATAATATATTATGAGCTAGTTGCTTTTTGCATCTCTCTTTAAAACCAATGATGTAAACTTACATCTTAAAAACTGCATACCGGATTTTGACGCGGATATTTCGATTCAGACTGATTTGAGAGGAAGCTTTCAGTGCACTTTTTATCCCAGCATTTATAAATTCTAACAGAAATATTTATAAATTCTTTTTTTTTAAATTAAAAAAGCTAGCAATCAACAAAAGAAAGCTTCTCAAACTCACAGCAATAACCGGTATCAGCACCCCCAGATTCCCCGCGCTGCCCGACGCCTTCAACACCGGGGCAGGCTCTCGGTCCGTGGCCCGCTCGCCGCCCAGCCCGAGCTGCACGAACAGCTCCAGCAGGCGCGTCAGCAGCTCCAGCCGAGCCCCGGTACCACGCACGTTGGCTGCTATGTTTGCTAGTGCGTTGAGGACGGCTCCAGAGACATGGCTGCACAAGAAAGAAAGAAGAAAGATAGAAAGAATTCCACCCAAAATTGAGTTGGTTCCGGGAGGTTCAATAATAAAATTACACCATAAATTGAGTTGGTTCCGCGAGGTTTACTGACAAAATTCCACCCTATATTGAGCTCGTATTGTTTCCGGGAGGTACAGAGATAACAATCTACCCTATAAGAAGCAACCTAAGCCCAGTAAGACACTATTGCAGTGGAACAGCTCCAGCAGCCGCGTCAGCAGCTCATTCTCATAGTCTAATACTAATGCATATTAATTCCCTTACCGGTACCTACTGTTTAGTATCGTAAGTTAGATAGCGCTGTAATAACTTTCAGACACTAGACCGTATTAAATTCCCTTACCGGTACTGTTTAGTGTCGTCGGTGTGGTGGTAGGCGGCGCTGGCGGCCTCCACGGTGATGACGGTGAACATGCGCCTTGTGTAGTACACAATAAGGTAGATATTCAGCAGGATCTCGTCGTGCGCGTGCCCGGACGGCGACGCCGACGCCACGCGGCCAGCTGCTCACTAGAGCCTTGTGTAGTGTGTCATATGGTGCATATTCACAAACCTTGGCTTGGTTACCTCTAGTTTATACCGCTTAAAGCGCTTATTGAGTAACTCTTGCGGGATATGGTGCTAGGGTTACCTCTTGTGTATACTAGCGCTTTGAGCTTAGCCTCAAACGTAGATGGCGCTATAACTTTTAGACACTAGACCGTATTCAGAGCGCATTACAGCGCTTCGTGCCAATATATAGCCGCTATTATATCTATTCGCCGGTAGATGGCGCTATTTCAACTTTTAGACACTAAGGCGTTTTTAGCCTTTATTAAAGCACAATTTTTCCTTACCGGTAGTGTTTAGTATCATTAGTTAGATGGCGCTGTAACAACTTTTAGACACTAGACCGTATTTAGACCGCATTACAGGCAGCGCGCTTATATAGCGCTGGGGTTAAAATGTAGCGCTATTACATCTTTTAGAATCTTGTCGCCGGCTGATGGTAGTCATTCTTAAACACTAGAGCGTATTTAGAGCGTATAAATTCACCGATAGATGGCGCTATTAAGAATATTTTCTCCGGTAGATGGTGCTGTAGTCACTTTTAGACACTACACCGTATTTAGAGCGTATTATTTCTCTTACCGGTACTGTTTAGTATCATCAGTATGATGGTAGGCGGCGCTGGCGGCCTCCACGGTGATGACGGTGAACATGCGCCTTGTGTAGTACACAATAAGGTAGATATTCGCTTACCGGTACTGTTTAGTGTCGTCGGTGTGGTGGTAGGCGGCGCTGGCGGCCTCCACGGTGATGACGGTGAACATGCGCCTTGTGTAGTACACAATAAGGTAGATATTCAGCAGGATCTCGTCGTGCGCGGGCCCGGACGGCGACGCCGACGCCACGCGGCCAGCTGCTCACTAGAGCCTTGTGTAGTGTGTCATATGGTGCATATTCACAAACCTTGGCTTGGTTACCTCTAGTTTAGACAGCTTAGTTAGAAAGAGCGCTTAAAGCGCTTATTGAGATACTTTCGCGGTATACGGCACTATGATAACTTTTAGACACTAGACCGTATTTAGAGCGCATTACAGCGCTTAGTGTAAATATATAGCGCTGGGGTTATAGATGGCGCTATTATTTCTTTTAGAATTTATTTGCCATTAGATGGCGCTGTAATAACTTTTAGACACTAGACCGTATACAGGGTTATTGGTAAGTAGACCGGATCCTTTCAGGAGGTGATGAAGGAAGGCTTTTCCAGTCGATTGAACCCAATAATGCATTATCCTAAACTTAACCATTTCTAAGATATTTAATATTTAAGGTTTTTTTAATTTTTCGCCAAAATTTTATGCTTAAAACCGAAAATAAAAAAACTAGCCACATTTCAATATTTTTTTTGGTTGTTTTGCTTAAGTAACACCTTTATAAACTTAACTTGTTTTGGCCATATCTTGGTGATACCTTAATCGATTTGGTATTGAATTATCTTGTTTGAGAGCTTATTAGTTGACCATGTTTTTAAGCTGAAGTGCACAAAAAAATGACATATGAAAATCTTTTTTAATTTAATTTATTTGTTTTTGCGTTTTGAATATTTTTTCAAAATGTTTAACTATTTTGAGGTATTATGTCTAATTTAAGTCGAATAGTGCACATTTGATTATTTAAATTAGTTTATTAAGGTGTTACTTATGCAAAACAACCAAAAAAAATATTGTAATGTGGCTAGTTTATTTTATTTTCGGTTTTAAGCATAAAATTTTGGCAAAAAATTAAAAAAACCTTAAATATTAAATATCTCAAAAATGGTTAAGTTTAGGATAATGCATTATTGGGTTCAATCGGCTGGAAATGCTTTCTTCTATCACCTCCTGAAAGGATCCGGTCTACTTACCAATAACCCTGTATAGAGCGCGTTGCAGCACAAATATTCGCCGGTAGATGGCACTCTTTCCATTTTTAGACACTATTATATATATTATGTTCTCCTTACCGGTACTGTTTAGTATCATCAGTATGATGGTAGGCGGCGCTGGCGGCCTCCACGGTGATGACGGTGAACATGCGCAGGATCTCGTCGTGAGCCGGTCCAGAGGGACTCGCCAGCGCCATGCAGCCCAGCTGGTCCACTATCAGCGTGTCCAGGGATGAGGGGGAGCGGCATAGGCTGGGGGGAAGAGAATGTGTCAGAAATTAGGCAGATATTTTTGGTTGTTTTGCCTCGCTGCGTTCGGCTCTCCAGTTAAATAGGGAGTAGGTATTTGTAGTAATTTAGCCTCGCTTTGCTTAGCTATTCGAGTTTTCGGATAGTGATTTCAGTAGGTTTTGGTTGTTTTGTAGGTTTCTTTGTTGCTGTCGCGTTTTTTAAGGTAACAAGCTGTTGTCTAAGAGCTTCGCATCGCCTTAAAAAGTTTTCCCGAGTGATAAAAAGTAGCCTGTATGTTAATCCAGGGTGTCTGGCAGCTTCCTACATACCAAATTTCATCACAACTTATCAAGCCGTTTTCTCGTGAAAGAGTAAATAGACATCGAAACGGCCTTAAATATTCTGGCACTCTAGATAACTTTGTTATGGATAGATAAATACAATTAATGTTTCGTTTCGTTTCACTTACCGTTGTTGGAAGAACTGTAGAATAGTGTCAGTAGTTTTGGGCGTGTCCTTCAATGCGACGGCTACGTGACCCAGCATTATAACGATGTTGGTACTGATGAGCGAAGACTCACTGTAAAACGAAATGGCGGCGGGTTAATATTAAAGTGCCAAAATACAGATTATAGTTCAGAACACCACGAAAGGAGCCGGGACGATTGACATAATGTCATCGGGTGACGCTAATCTGACTTTCCAATCCTGTTAAAGATTGCGAACCCTAGTCTAGATCTTGTATTTGTCACCGAAATGCTAAAAAGAAAATAATGATGCAGCTTTCTAAATTATACTTGTTATTTCATATCGAAAAGACCAGAAAAAAATAGAATATTTTCTAATATACATTGATGAAACTGTCAGAAACCTTACCTATCGCTAGTCTCTGCCGTGAAGAGCCTGTTGCTGACAGAGCCCACTAGAGCCGCGACACAGTGCGGCTCTACGCTCAGAGCCGCCTCTAGAGCCACGCAGAGGTTCTCTATGGCCGCGTCTCGAAGCTTCTCGAATGGCGTCGACTTTACAGGAACCCCCATTTCGGTTAGGCCTTGGAGTTCCTTTCCTTGAACTGGAAATATGAATTAAAAATTAAATACATAAGAAGTTAGGTTTGGCAAACAATATTGAACGTATTGGCTGACTGATACGATAAATAGCAGAGGTAATAGATGCACTTATAAGTTTTTTATAGGGAGAGAGATTATTGCGAAAGTTCTGACTCGGTATTCTAATGGGAAACTGTGCAAGTTCAAATAAAACTTTCAGAAAAAGCATTATTTAAAAGGTAAACGATTGGTCTATCGATCAAATTCAGAGACCTTATCACCACTACCAAGGTGCCTTTTTTTCATGTATTAGTTTTGCGACTCATACATTTTTCTCACAGTTCTTAGAGTTTTACCATACTTACGTGTAACCTTCATAATGTGTTCCTTGCCGTTCTTGTCCAGCTCCAGTCGGTGTAACTTGAACAGTATCGGCGAGGGGGTGCAGAGGAAGTCTCGGAGACAGTGTATCGAGGTGTTGGCTATCGAGGGGAACTTCTGGGCTAACTTGCCGAGACCCTGAAAACAAAGGTGTGCATTTTTATGTGCAAGGTGGGACGTCCCACTTCAGGTAAACCAAAAAAGACAGAAGCTAGAAATAAAGCTACAAAAAATCTTAACAACTCATGGGTCCAATGTCACGTGGAATTTAATTACTTAAGTAGTAGTATAACCGGGTGGGTGCCGAGCGACGGGTAGAGAAGACCTAGGCGGAGATGGCGGGACGACCTGGATAAATTTTTGCCGGATTGGCGTCAGGTGGTCGATAACAGAGACGTGCGGAATAAGCGTGTGGAGGCCTTTACCCAGCAGTGGGACACTAAGATGGCTACGTAAAAAAGGTAGTAGTAATCTTACCTCAAGACAAACCATCAGCAATGGCATATGGACTAGAATCAGTTTGTGATTATGGTTCGAGTTAATTTTCTCATTTAATCGCCCGCACAGCGAATCAGCTCCTGAAATCAACACCAAAATCTTTTAGAATTATGTATTTTAAATAGGTTATAAATATTTTAAGTAAACGCTAGAAGTTATTTGTTCAAAATCACACAGTCTCATGTACCACAATGATTTTGTTAAGAACTAAGGATTGATGAAACCTATAATGCAGTATTCGGATATTAGTAAAGGAGTAGAAGGAGCAATCGTTATGAGCTGAATTCCCATTTTTGGAAACCAAAATAAATGCTATCGAAATAGTTATAAATTTCGACTATATGGCGTATGTATTTCGTAGATTTATTTTTCTTAATTTGTTTGGAATCGTGCACGAAGTAAATGGACAGTTTAGGCCAAGTCTGGGAATTGAGGATTCAATACAAAAAAGTAACGATGCAAGATATTTCTTAATCTGTCGTTCTGTACATTTTTTGTAAGGATAAAGTAACTAAAGTAAAGTAAAGCGTGAATAATCATTACGTCTATGTTTTATCAATTAGAAAAAATCTCAATTCAGAAACTGGATTTTAGTAAGGGGACACTCTTCACTCAATTCTGAGTACCTATGAGAATTGTGAGAGCGTTATGAAGTTGCACCATCGTGAAATCACCTCCCGCTGGAAAATTATAAATAAATGAATATTTACTATAGGTACATACATCATACATATTATTATTATACATACATATCGTTCATAGTTATTTTATATTACACATAAATATACCTTATATTATATTTCTTTTCATCATACATAAACCTGCATGATTTATATTTTTATCATATATCATTGATCTGGCCAAAATAAGGTGACAAAATCCAGACATGTTCTATGAAATAAATACTTTTTACTTTTACTTTACATGCTCTAGTTTTTTGTCACCGACACGCTAAGACATCGGTTCTTCGGCATATATTGCCACTGCCAATTCAACTTGCCGATATGACCTGTTACATTATATTTATGTATGTATATGATACAGTCATTATAACACCATCCTAAATTGCATGCTAGAGGTGACATATCGTGTGTGAAACTGAAAACACCTTTTCGAAGTAACAAATAATTGCTATGATGACACTAACATAATGACTGAATAACAACGGTGGCCTTCTGATCTTTATCAAAACGATTACATGCTCTCATATTCTATGTTTTTCATCTCATCTACTTTAATGTGGTCTAGGAATTTAGCACTAAATGTGTTGGACATTGTGTAATAATCTGTCACACGTACCTACTAATGGAATGGAGATATGATCTTACAGGAAAAGTGTGTCGTGTGGGACGTAAACAATCATTCTATGAACAACTATACTTAGATCTTTCTAGTCACACAATAACACAACACCCTATAATCTATATTCTTAGCCCTCTTAACCCATGATCATAAAAACAACATAAAGTTGCCTGCAGGTTGTAGTAATGCGCAACATGTTCTAATTTCTGTGTAACATAATTGCTTATTCTTATTTTTCCATTTCACCAATAGAATCCCATAGAAATACATAGGGACCGTCAGCCACCTAACCTTAGCGGTTAACCCTTAATTGGCCATAATGATTATGGATACCCCATCGTTTTTCTAACTCCATCGAGTTAAGTAGTCATGCCCTATTAATTGGTAAAATATAAATAGATCTTACCAGTCTCATCCCCAATAGCCCACACAAGGAGGTCGACACAGGCCGAGTTGGCCATCACGTTGACCTTGAACTTGTTGACGGTGGCGTAGTTACTCTCTCGGTCCTCTCTCTCTGACGCGTCGTGGTGGCGACTCTGCAGCTCTGTCTGGCCACTTAGGAACAGGTTCTTGACAAACTCCTGGGGAAAGAGATGGGTGGATTGAGTGGTTGGAGGATGGAGTGAGAAAGGATTATCGTTTGCTGATGAAGGTCTAGTGCTAGACATGTCGATCTCACAAGGAGCGCCGAAACGTTTTCTTTTGAGTCTTCCTCTTCCTACAATTCGTGGATATCTGACTAAGGTTGTCGATCCTGAGTGAACTGATCTACTTCCGCTGTTTTTATGGTATATGTACTTCAGCTTTTATAGATTTCTAATGCTCGGATACCACATTTTCCGTACCTACTTATTAATTTAAATGAAAATGGAAGTTTGCCTTACCTGTACATCTTTGGTAAAAGGTCCCGGCAGGTCTTTCTGGTTTTGCAGGATTTCTCTCAACAGTGTGACCATCACTAGATTAAGGGTCTCTGAAAACGATTTGTATGGGAACACCTGAAAATAATAATAAATTTAAGGATATACTTACAGTGCTCCAAAATTGATAATGCGCATAGAAATCTTTGACAGATCGGTTGTTTTCGATTATGTGACACATGATATTGACTCCTATTTCTTTCGAACAAGGTGCAAAATGCAAGTGTTTTTTTAAGGCTCTTACGATTTAATGATTTGGGTGTGAAGATCTGCATGTGCATTATTAATTTTGGACAAGTGTACAGTTCTGTTATTCTAATTAGTTTATTATATTCTAAGTTCTTAAATATTTCACAAATACATCCTGGTTGATGATGCCTATCATAAGTAAACATAATTATTATTTTACAATATTAATATAAGTACCTGAACCTGCCCCGACGCAAAGATATCCTCGGCCTCCTCATCCAGAAACGCCAGCAAATCCTTCGTGAGCAGCTTCTTAGCAATCGACAGGATCGACTGAAGGTATGTCACGTAGAACTGAACATTCACCCGCTTCTCGGGGGACTCTGGGAATCTCATGTACGGGAACTGGTTGAAACTCGACCCGAATTTAGTGAAGAAATACGTGGTAGGATCATATGGGACCGAGTTGTAACTGTGTAGAGACCCACGTTTGACCGTCCCACTTCCACTGTCTACAGTATCACTGCCACTCCCATTCATAACCTCATTATTGGCGTTCAAATTCCCTGATAACGACCTCGGGATTATCGGCCTGAACTGGTTGAACTTCCTCCTTTTATCCAGGGTTGAGTACTCTATGTTAGGCTCTGGCTCCTTATTCTTCACTGGGCTCGGAGGCTGAGGAAAGAGCCTGCACAGTAATGGCGGATCGACCGTGGAAAACCGGCCCATAGATCGAGCTATGCCTATGAGTACCGGAATAGTACTCTTGCATAGCTGGAGCTTGGTTATTGAAGTGTTGGAGTAGTCTTTGCTCTCTTGGCACTCCATAATGGTCTTTGTGAGGCTCGCCATAAGGTCGATTTGGGCGGATATGATCTCCTCTCGTAGAGATGCCTGTTTGGCCGCGATGTCTGAGAGCAGTGTGTTGAGACAGAAACTGAACTTTTCTGCCATTGGTATGCCTGGAACAGAAAAAAGGGTTTGTTCAACAATTATTGCAGTTTGTTTAAAAATGTCCTCAAGATGACGCCATAGAGGCAAAATACTATGCCAAATATAGTTAATCGTATGTACATATTTAAGTATAGCAAAGTGTTACTTTTAGGCAAATTGTGGGTGTCATTATCATTAGATATTTTTAAAATGCATAAAATTCACCCATCCATACTATGTAGGTATATAATTATATAGTAATGATACTAAATTCACATGCCACTATTAACAGACATAGTATATAAGCGTCCTAAGCGAGAATAACCTCAGTATTCTACCATTTACTTGCTGAATAAGCCTTCAAAATGTTCAAAAATCTTTTCGTTTTGTGTCTGGTGTTGCTGATGGTGGGAAGTGTAAGTTTTCATTAGAAATTATAACTATACACAGTCCGGGTAGCACGGCATCTTTATCGACGCAGATAGATGAACGCGTTGCACGACCCACCAATCACATCACAGTGTTTATCGGGTATCGTGATAAAATCCCGTTTATTTACGTCGACATCGGAGCCGTACAGCCGGGACGGATGTGACAATATCTATAATTACATGCTATGTTCTTTTATTATTTTCAAACGATGTTTTTTTTCTGTTTCAGAGCCTACAACAGGGTGGTGGTGGCGGACAGGGAGGTAAATAGCTATTTTTAAGGACATTAAAAATAAAATAAAAACCGTATTGTCGCAAAAGATAGGATCTTCCCCTCTAATTCGTGAGGCCGTGGTTACAAATCCTGGCATGTACCAATCAATTATTTCCGAAATGATTATACCCATCACAATTCACATCCCATCACGTCCCCACTGCGGGGCATGGTTCTCCTTCCAATGAAGGAAGGGTTTTAGGCCTAGTCCACCACGCTGGTCTTGTGCGGATTGGTGGTCAAACCGAACCCCAGCGTATCCTCTATTAATCACTTGTCATTACATATAATGTATGTATTTCAATAATGTGATTTCCTAAATAAAGATTTATTATTATTTTTTCAGGAGGTGGTGCCGGCGCAGGCGGTCAAGCGGGTGCTGGTGCCGGCTTCGGCTTCGGTATGAATGCGGGGGTGGGCGGCGGCGCGGGCGCGGGCGGGCAAGGGGGCGCCAATGGAGGTGGACAAGGTACGTAAAACCCTTCCGGGTGGTTAGGTCTGAACGTCAAAATGTACTGATCTACATAACGTACGTAGTTCAAAAAGAAATTTTCCCGAAAGGACTGATTTTCTTCAGGTCTTCAAAACTTGGGAAACCAATGAGTATTAAGAGATCGCTGTCAGCGATCAGCCCGCTATTGTACATTGATTCTAGTCTATAAGTATGTTTTTGTATGTCTGTTTTATGCGGTTTTCAATAAAGTAATATTCTATTATATTCTGTATAAAACACATAATTAATGCTCACGGTTGTAATCCTCGAAAGGGTAGACAGATAATTTTCTAAATAATTCATAGGTACATGCCAGGATTTGAACCCACGCACGGGCCCTGATTTTACACCACCATTAGATTACCTATTAGGTGTACCTAGGGTATACTAGTCCTACAATTATACTAACATTTATTTTTATTTTTCAGGTCGGAAGTGAAACTTTTAGTAGCTGATGCCCTATCTTACGCATACTCAACACAATCATTTTAGCTGAAGAAAAAGTACCTAATATAATGTAGTAAAGATTTATAGTAATAAATGATACTTTCGTGGCATTCTTTTGTTTTATTTGTGCATCCGAATTTCTGCCGGTATTCAATAGTAACCAAAGCAAGGAACATAATACTTCTCTCTAACTTCTTCTTCTATCATGTGAATGCACTAAGCTAACTTCCTCCAGTGTTTTGCTACTCTTATTGCGAGATCATTGGCCTTCATCAGGTCTCCTTGACTGCATTTTGGGGCATTAGGACACTCTATAAGGTGTGACGTAGTCTGGGGACTTCCGCAACTGCATAGAGTGCTGGCATTGGCTGGGAGCATATCCCATCGCCTTAAATTGTCCTTCGTCCGGGCAACGCCAGCCCGGAGGCGGTTTAGAGTTTTCCATACAGACCACTCTTCACCCCCTCCAGCAGGCAGCTCCTCGGCTGGCTGGACAAACTGACGCAAGTGAGAAGTATCGGCTCTCCAGCGGCTCAACCTGAACTCCTGCGATGTCTCGTTAGTCAGCGGTTCGGTTGTGATTAATAACTACTAAGACTGAAAATCATACGACACAACATAATCACGATATAACCGTGATGCATGGTAGCTATGCAAAGAGACCTTTATGACACAAATGATTCACTAAGGATTCTTATATGCCAACAACTCTCATAATGACTTTATAATATTGCTGAAAATAATTTACACAAAATTATAATAATTTACTGAACTGCAAATGACCACAGTAGGTCTACCATAACTTAACCCGGTGTAAGCTAGGTATAACGCAGTGGTTTTAACACTTTTAACCGACCTCGAAAAAAGGAGGAGGTTCTCAATTCGTCTGTTACTGTGTATTTTTTACATGTAGAAGCCTGGCTACCGAAGCCGATCTTATAAGTTGAGCGCATTAACATAGCACAAGAAGTATTAAAAATACCTACCTATTGATTTATTAAAATTATTTTTTTCAAGCCTGCTTCCCATTAATTATTTTATATTCTACGTAAACTCTAACTACCTACGTAAATTTTTATAAGTTAATCCAAAGGTAATGAAAGTTGGCATAAAACATTAAATTTAATTGAGTTATTAACTCATAGTAGGAGTACAGTACCTATGTGTAACAGGGCTTTACATGCGGAGGCTGTTATTTTCCCACTTGCAGTGTTGTTAGCAAAGATAAAATATCTCTAATGTTGTCATGAAACATACAGGATGTTGCAAAAAGGGTATACTAAGCCGAAACCAGCATGTGCAGCATGGTATATCTAAGCCCGAAAATAAAATCAGAATTTCAATTGAATTTCGGGCTTAGATATACCATGCTGCACATGCTGGTTTCGGCTTAGTATAAGTATACCCTTTTTGCAACACCCTGTATAAAAACAACTCCATCTCTAATGATCTCATGCATGTTGTCATGAAACATATAAAAACAACTCCTGAAACGGCTCCGTTATTCAGACGCATATTGTGGTGGAATAAACATGTTCAAGAAACTTCTGCTTTTTTGTGTGGTGATGATGCTGATCGGCAGTGTAAGTCCCTAACAAATTTTTATTATGTTTTGGTTAAGAAAATATTTTGAATCTATTATAATTTTTTTTACCCTCATTGTTAGTATGCACAGTAAGTTTCAGTGACAAACACTAGAGGGGTTTGGTGTTTGGGGTTAACCCACACCATAGTAAAAGGATTAGCCAGTAAGATTAGCGTCAGTTGCTGAAAATAAAGTAGTCCTCGGGGAGGCTTCTTTCAAGCCTGTGATTTGTTATTTTGCTGACTCAAATGGAACCTTTGCATTTCTGCTAACTTGAACCATTTCCCAAAGCTTTGGTGGGTTTACATCAAGTTTATACACTATCGTAATTTAAATAGGTATTAAATTCAAGTTTGGATCTTCCTATATTACAGAGCCTACAGCAGGGCGGAGGCGGCGGCGGCGGGGGTAAGTTTTCTAGAAACATTATTGTTATAATTTAGTTTTTTATTTATTAAAGTATGTTTAGAACATTAAATTTAAAATACTTTTTTTTCAGCTGGTGGTGGTGGGGAAGCTGGAGGTAAGCATTGTCATAAAAATACATAATGGATTTAGATTGGAACAAATCTGAAGCTACTTTTGGATTTTTAATTCTTATCAAAAGGCCCCATATTCGTGTAAATATAATTTCCCTGCCCTTCGCTATTAATATTTATTAACATGAGTCTCTGTATCCTTTGAAAGCCTTTTCATAAGCAAATCAATCTACAAAGAAAGCTAATCAATCTACTAAGCATTACAAATCTATCTAAATTATTGTAAAATCTTAAATCTGAAGCTTCGAATCGAATGATCGTGAAATTGAATTAATTTTGTTTTCTTTTACTGGTTACTTCCAAGCCGGTTTTAGCATAGGGGGCGGCGCGAACATGGGTGGGGGCGCCGGCGCCAACGGCGGCGGGGGCGGCAACGGAGGTGGCGGCGGCGGTAAGATTATACGAGGGACACCAGTCCCCGTTGCACGGCACCTTTATCGACGTAGATAAATGTCCCAAAGTTTTTTGCGATTAACGTTAAACGGTGATGGTGGATCGTGCATCAAACATGCTTTTCTAAAATGATAAAGATGCTATGCAACCCGGTCTGATTACTTACAGAAACTGATGACTAACATAGTGGAAGTGGCCAGAATCTCATTTAAAGCAGTTGGTGTAGATTATTCTATGCCACCTTTGCAATACTGATACGGCATTATGCTCTAACAACAGATTGGTCATCGGCAACGCGAAAGAAGAAAAAGACTAAGAAGTGTTAATGACTTCTTTGTTTAGGCTTCAAGTCATAAATTGGTAACTAACTATGCTGTATCTACTAACTTTGTGTTTCAGTAGGTATGTAATCTACTAAGTATTAATAATATTAATTAACCAACTCTAACAACTCTAACTCCCTATACATAATTAATTATTAGTTATTTAAGTAAGAGTCAAATATCCTCCTACTCTACCTGCTATTTATGAGCTCTGTTAGCTCCAGAATGATTTTGTGAGTATCTAGTTGCTCAGGACTGCAACAAAAGGAACAAAACATAATAAGAAGACCATAGCCAAACAGTTGGACATGCTAGAGGCTACATTACAATGGAAAAAAATCTCAATTTATTATGCCTTGCAAATAATTATTCTATCAAATGAGGAAACGACAAGTGCTATCCAAAGTAAAGGTAATCAATATTATAACTTCCAGGCCGTAAATGAAGACGGACAATCAGCATACGCTTACTCATACTCCAACCCCAACAACCAGATGACATCCAGTTACTCCAAGTATGTTCCGGACTCCATGAACAACGGTCAAGATTATAAAAAGTATTATCAAAATTAATTCATTCTGTTATTGGTGCTTAATTGGTTGATTATGTCATATTAAATTTTGATTCACCAGCATTCAAAATTGTTTTATTTGTTAGTTAGATTATATTTTTATATGTTGAGGCAAAAAGGAAGGTTGTATCTTAGATAAGTATGTATATAAATATGCCAGCAAATCTACACTAAGCATTATTAAAGAGATGAGTGCAAATGATGCAAAAAAAAGATACATGTCAACATGCTGTAAGTTTTCCTTAAAATGTAAAATAAAATTGTGGTTGTGGCATGAAGAGGCAGTTCCATAGACTCTGCCTAGGTCCTTACAACACAAACCATGTTTAGACATAATTAAACAAGTAAAAACAATGTTATGCTCAACTTACGCTCAGCATTAGGACTTCTACACCACGGCTCCTCAAACTGAGCATTGCCAAGCGACTTGAGGACTTTGAGGAAGTATGGAAGCAACTTGTCCTGGTGCTGGAGGCCGCTCTGCAGGAAGTATATCCCGAGTGCAATGCATGCATCCTGGCTGCGTGCGGTCACCTGCAGCGTTGAACTTGCTTGCGGGCATAGCATGAACAGGGTGTTCAACTGTAAGTGTTTAAACAGGGATTTATGAAGTTTTATATCACAACATAATTTTTCATTAATTAGGTAAAAAACTTCAATAATATTATTCAAACTTAAAATTCATTAAAATTGAGACCCATAGTGTTTTTTTTTCACTGTGTATGATTCAAGGTCTGACCCTGAATAAAAAACAATAGTATTAATGTACAATTATGGGCTAATATCTATAATTATAAAAAAAAAACCTCTGTATCTGAGTGTTCTAAACTTTAGTAGCCTTTAGAAGATTATATGGTAGTCATTTCGGTAGACTGTCTTCACAGTTAGATACTTAGCCCGTCAATACCCAGGTCTATTACCAGTTACTACATAATTACTGGGGCAGGGTTGAAAAACAAGCTAAAATAAACATGTATTGACTCACCTTTTCCCATGGTGTAGGGTCTATATTGGCCAAAGACCGCGCCAAATGTTGAATTGTTTGCCTGAAAAACTCGTTATCATCCATCATCATAATGTTTCACTGAACAAGAACCATTTTAGTAACAAATTTAATTAAAAATCGCTGATAAATTGCGAAAATTCTGCGAGATTACACCGAGAGAGACGAATCGAATGCCAATTTCTACTGACAGTGACAGTTGACATTGACAGATTCAAATGACATTGACAGGCTTTAAGTTGACAAGTTGGTCATTTTTATTACTCTGTGTTGACGACGACGGCGGCAGAGTAGATGAGTAAGTGGACCTCAGAATAATTATATTACCAGCAATGTACGTCTACTTAACACTTTTACATTATTGGATTCGATCTTTCAGTCATTCACAATACCAGCGTACCCAGCGTGTCACCAGCCCATCAACCAGTCCCTTTGCTTGAATATAGGTGTCACCCAGGGTTATCTGCCGTCTATGATAGTTGAGAGACGAGTCGTAGGTATTCCCAGCCTGAAGCTAGAAAGTAGACAGGTAGGTAGGTAGTAAAACAAATATCGGGATAATATAAAAATATATTATATTTACTTACTTAATTAATGAAGAAATGTTATTTATAAGTTTTAAATTAAATAATACAATAAAATCGGAGAGCACTGACTCCTTATTCTACGGATTACTCTCTATGGCCAGTCTTGACCAGCTCCCGCAGCTTCGCCCGGGCCACCTTGCCGGTGGAGGTGTAGGGCAGGGCGTCCACGAACACCACGCCGCCTCGCAGCCGCTTGCTGTCGCTCAGCTCGTCTGGAAGGCAACAAATTTGTTTAGTAGGTAGGATAATTTCAATATGGGGAAACTGGTTGGTTGCTGATTGGTGGATTCTTAAGGCCTCTACACACCAAAGCCGCTGACCCGGCGGCATAGCCCGGCGGCCTAGTGCCGGCGGGTTAACATAGTACAAAATGAGGCATGATTGTGAAAAATGAGGCCGGCGGGTTGAGCCGGCGGCCTGAGCCGCCGGGTCAGCGGCTTTGGTGTGTAGAGGCCTTTAGTATGAGTAGGTATTTCAGATCGAAACCTTGACGCTGAAGTGAGAATTACGAGAAGAGATCTTTTCATTTTCATGGTGTTTTAGAACAGGTATACAGGGTGTTGCAAAATTGGTATACTAAGCCGAAACCTACATGTGCAGCATGGTATATCTAAGCCCGAAACTAAAATCAGAATTTGGAAATTCGCGAAAAAAAAAATTCCATAGTAAAAAGTCACGTGACCAACAAAGTTTATATGGAAAATGTTTTTTTTTTTCGCGAATTTTCAAATTCGGATTTTAGTTTCGGGCTTACATATAACATGCTGCACATGTAGGTTTCGGCTTAGTATACCCTTTGTTCCCAAATGTCTTGGTCGTGATAAAGCTATCTGACTGTGGCCGGTCTTTTGTGCATCTATGCTGGTATGATGTGGAAGAAATCAGTTCCCATTAGTGATATGCAGTAGCTTAGCTCATCTCGGATAAAACACACCCTTAGACGAACTCATGCATGGTTGAAGAGGCCACCAGCTATTCAGTTGGCCGGTTCCACTTACTGGCTACAGCATCCTTGACTTGCTGCGCAGTGACGTCAGCCCCCGGAGCCCTGACGACGACGGCGGCTGGCAGCTCCCCACACTCCGGGTCCGCCACGCTTGTGACCGCCGCCGCCTCCACGCCTGCCACCTTCTGGATTACGGCTTCTAGCTCCAGAGGGACCACCTGGTGGGGAGATGAGGGGGTGAGAGGAGGTAGGGTAGGGTAGAGTGGCGGTTTTGAGAATGGGTGGGGAAAATTCTAGTAAATAAACAGGTTGTACCTACTTATCTACTTACTCGAAGTATTTTTTCTATGTAATAGTATTCGATGAATTTAATCTACTACCAACCTGATACTATAGGTACCTACTTAGGTAAGTAAAGTACCTAGTCACTACAAGTGGTTACCTTGCGTGTGGGCTGTCTATCTATTAGGAAGTGATTGATTTATGAAGTAGGTACCCATGCCATTAATATTGGTAATTAAATCAGATAAGATTGTACTGTATAATAAGTATTTATAGGCACCTAGGTGTTCCTAAATTAATTATTTATAAAATACCTTGTGCTCGAGAGAATCGAGAATATCGAGATAGGTACTTACATGTAAATAATCAGGTACTTACATGATAGTTTTTATATTTGATAAGCATTTTTATTCTCTCGACATAGTAGAAATAGTTGTTTTCATCCCGGTACAAAAGGTCCCCAGTTTTGATGTAGCCGTCCTTACTGAAAACCTTCGCAGTTTCTTCAGGCATGTTGTAGTATTCCTGAAAATATTATTTAGAATGTTTATACCTATTAAAAACGCACCACTAATACTGACTAATAACATAATAAAATGTTTTATTGGTCGTAGGAATAAATAAAGCTCGTTCGGCTCAAAACTATTAAAGGACAAGACATTTAAGAATAAATTTAAATTGGTACATCAGAATATTCAGAGTCTTTCTTCTAAATTGTTAGAAATAGAACTATTTTCGGAAAAATTTAACATTGATTGTTTATGTATCACAGAACATTGGTTAGACGAGAATCAAATGATGTTCCAATTGAAAAATTACAAACTTATAAGCTGTTTTAACAGAAAGTGCAACGAGCATGGCGGGTCACTTATATTTCTTAAAGAAAATTGTAAATGTAAAGAACGAAAGGACATAGTTGCTCTTTCTGTTAAACACCATATAGAAATTTCATGTGCAGAGCTAAAGAAGTATATAATAGTATGTACCTACAGGCCACCTACTGGTGATTTCATTACCTTTGAGACTGTCATGGAGGATGTTCTAAGGTTAGCTTCCAATAGTAAAAAGGAAGTAATAGTGTGTGGTGACTTTAATGTTGACCTATTAAGTGACTCTCCTAATAGGTCGAAATTACTGTTACTTTTTAAATCATTTAATCTTTTTAATGTCTTTCTGGAACCAACTAGAATTACATCCACGTCTGCCACTTGTCTAGATAACATATTCTGTAACTGTGAGTTTAAAGACAGTAGTGTGATAAATTGTCTGAGGTCAGACCACAGTGGGCAGACCATTACCTTAGTAAACACTGACAGGACAAATAAAACTAAGGTGAGATGCAGACCGATTACTACAAAGAAAATTGACAATTACTTGAAGAAACTAGACGAAAAACTTCCGAAGGTTAAAGTAGATTGCAATTCTAATGAGATGTATACTAACTTATTTAAGATAATAGCTGATGAGTTTGAGAGTAATTTTAAAACGAAGGAAGTTTTGATAGACAATAAAATTAAATTTTGTGACTGGGCTACAGATGGTATTCGCAAAAGCAGGGCGACATTATATGATCTGTATGAGATGAAAACATTCATACTCCGCCCTGACTTTCAATCTTATGTGAAGAAATATAGCAAAATGTACAAATGTGTCTATCACTGTGCGAAGACAATTTTTATTAATAACAAGATTAAAGACTCGGCTAACAAATCTAAGGCCATTTGGAATATAATTAATAACGAAACGGGGAAGAATCGAACACGCGAGACTAATTTATCTTTAAAGGTAGGCAATGACATAATAACATCAAATGACGAGGTGGCGAGAGTCTTTGAAGAGTTTTTTACGAACATTCCTTTAGAGACTACTTGCAACCTAGATTCTTCAGCTACATTAGCTGAAACCCTGGCGAAGGAGAACGCACCTTCAACCGATAAGGAATTTAAATTCAGATATATTAATACATTAACTATTATAAAAACATTTAAGTCTTTAAATATGAAGAAAACTGAAGACTTGTGGGGAATGTCAGTTAAATTTGTTCTTTCTATTATTAATAAAATCGCCCCAATTTTGGCTAACATTTTTAATAAATGTATCGCTGAAGGTGTGTTCCCAGATCTTATGAAATTGAGTAAAATTATACCTCTGTTCAAGAGTGGGGATATGGAGGACCCTGCAAATTTCAGGCCTGTCTCGGTTCTTCCAGTTTTGAGTAAAATATTTGAGAGGGCCATACTCAATCAGATGCTTTTGCACTTCAATGAAGCTCGATTGTTTCATAGCCAACAGTATGGTTTTACAAAAGGCAAATCAACAACCGATGCCGGTACTGCGTTAATTAAGCACATATTTGACGCCTGGGAAGACCATCACGATGCTATTGGAGTCTTCTGTGATCTATCGAAGGCGTTTGATTGTGTAGACCATCAGACTTTAATTTCGAAACTGAGATACTATGGAATAGGAGGAAAGGCTTTAGATTTGATAGTTTCATATTTAGACAAGAGGCAACAAGGGTCGATATTAACAATACTAAATCACAGGGGGCTCATGTAAAGATAGGCGTCCCTCAAGGATCTATTCTAGGACCATTTTTATTCCTCATTTATATTAATGACTTGCCTTTTATGGTTGAAAAATTGACTAATATAGTTTTATTTGCTGATGATACTTCTTTGCTTTTTAAAGTTAAAAGAAGTGAAAATAATTTTAATGAAATTAATTCTATTCTATCTGACATACACGATTGGTTTACCGTTAATAATCTTCTATTGAATTCTAAGAAAACGAAATGTATTAAATTTACACTGCCGAATGTTAGACAATGCGATACTAACATTATTCTAGATGGGAATAAATTGGACCTAGTTAATGATACTGTTTTTCTTGGGATGACTATAGATTCAAAGTTACAGTGGGGACCTCACATTGAAAAATTGGCTGGAAGGTTGAGCTCCGCAGCTTTTGCTGTACGGAAAATTAGACAACTGACCGACGTTGAAACCGCCAGATTAGTTTACTTTAGTTATTTCCACAGCTTATTGTCGTATGGCATTTTGCTTTGGGGTAGAGCCGCTGATATTGAAACTATATTTGTATTACAGAAAAGAGCCATCCGCTCTATATACAAACTAGGTTCCAGGGATTCATTGAGAGAACTATTTAAAGAAATTAACATCCTTACAGTTCCATGTCAGTTCATTTTTTCCAATTTAATGTATGTACGAAAGAATATTTCAACTTTTGATACAATTGGCAGTAATCATGACATTAATACTAGGAACAAGCATAAGCTGGCTTTTCCAGCGATGCGTCTGGCGAAAGTTAATAAATCGTTTTTAGGGTACTGTATTAGATTTTATAATAAGCTTCCAACAGAAGTTGCTCAAATGCCAGAGAATAAGTTTAAGTGTTACATTAAAGAGAAACTCTGTAAAAAAGCTTATTATAAAATTGATGATTACTTAGAGGACGTTAATGCATGGCTGTGATAAGTAGTTAGCTCTGCTCATATTATTATAATAATCATTATTAAGCTTATAAGTACCTATTGTATACCAACTAGTTTTAAGTCTTTTTTTTGAAAAGATGGCTCAGGAGTTTCTTGCCTCCGTTCTTCTCCTTAGACAGAAAGAGCCCCCCCTTATCCGAACGGAGAGTAATTTGTAAAAATTGACGTTCATCAAAAAAATTTATATTTGTACGATGAATAAAAAATTTTGACTTTGACTTTGACTTCGTGTTATATTTTTGGAGTGCTTAAAATTTTAAGGGGTGCAACAGACCAATTTCCTGATTGTACAGTTTGTTATGTAGATGTAGGGAACTCAACTCACCACAAATCTTGGACCCTTCACCCACATCTCTCCTGGTTTGTTTGGCTCTGTTATTTCCTCTTCAGTGTCCGGATCAACCAACTGCCAACATATATGCACAGATATTTACACAAGATTGATAAGTAAATAAATTGGATAAAAATCGTGTACAGTTATTTACAAGCCCGCGATTGGCAGTCAAAATTAAGAGACTCGCAAAATGTGAGTTTTAATAGTTTAATTTTAATTTTGTGCTTCTTTTTCTACATATCCTGTCGGTGACAAAAGCAGGACCTAACAAATTAATTGGTTTACCGTGATCCTGATTTTATGCTCACATTTTCAGCACGTTCCACGCATTTCAAAACCTTTAGGTAGTTATAAATATGAAGAGTCTACCTTGACCTGATGCAGGGGAGACGGGGAGCCGCAGTTGCCGAGCGGCCCCTCCGGCTCCAGCTTGAGACAGCCGCCGATGGTCTCCGTCTGCCCGTAGGCCTCCGCCACCACGCCGTTACATACCCTGGCCTGGGAGGGGTACATAATTATTATACAGAAAATCTTCATTTCGTATAGGTACGTTCTATAGGGACCAAAATATTGCTTTAACCTGAGACCCAGCTAGAGACCAAAAATTTCACAAATTTCAGTTTTCAGCGGCTGTAAATTGCTGCTTGGTCTGAACCCTGTCGTGGGTCTCTCCATTATGTCATCATATGAGGTCTCGGGATCTTGTGACATTATCTTATTTGTAGAGGTAACAGAAGGATATTCCGTCAAGCAAGAGTATCCTACAGGATCAAGATCGGAATAGGTGGTGGTTGTCCTTCGATCCCTTGATCTCCAGCGGAGATCAGAGAGTAGGTAAGTAGGAAAGTAGAGCACTGATATATACTAGAATGTCATTGAAGTAGGGTAGTAGTACCTACTCGTGCGAATAAACTGTTGTGCAACTAACTGACAAAAACCAGTGGTCAGATTAACTAGCATTGGGGTACCCAGCGTGACCCCTGGTTCTTGCAGGCTTGGAGCACAGTTATTTCGCACGAGTAGTACATAAGTTGTGTTGTAAGGTAACGTACCCTGAAAGCCGTGAGTAGTTCGGGCCGCACCTTGCTGCCCGTCAGCGTGACGTGCTGGAAGCAGGACAGGTCGCACGGCGTCCCACTCTTTAGGATCTGGGAGGCCAGCGACGGCGATATCATCGTGGTTGTGGGCTGAGTGGACAAGATGATTACATTAGTGGAAGGTATAATCTGTGCAAAAAATTCAACAAAATACCGGTTACAATGAAGGAAATGGGAAAAGCTGTTAGTGACAAAGTATTGCATAGATAAAATTGTATAGTAAGCAAACATAACGTCTGGTTTAACAGATTCGTCCAACCACCGCGGCGGCGGAGCTGTCAAGATACAAAACTCACATCCTTTAGTTAGTTCCCCACACCTTCTATTTAGTAACCTGCCACCTGCCACAACCTTACACCAGTCTACCTTGTATCTATTAATGATATCGATGACGTGCTCAACAGTGGCAGCGGCTGAGGTCTGCAACTTCACGGCGTGCAGGACTGGGGGCAGGACCGCATTGAACGACCCCGTGATCCATTGAGCCGGAGACAAGTTCAGAATTATCGCCTGCTTGTCTGATTTCTTCACTAGTAACATTTTTCTGTGGACATACACACTCTAATTAACCAGTATTACTTACCTTGTATTTGTTAATGATATCAATGATATGGTCAACAGTGGGGACGGCTGAAGTCTGCAGTTTGATAGCGCCGTGGACGGGGGTGACAGCTTTAAAGAACCCTGAGATCCAGTGAGCGGGCGAAAGGTTGAGAATCACTGGTGGCTTTCCAGTTTTAGTTATGGAATTGTTTCTGTAGAAAATAATAGGCTTTATTTAAACAGCATGCGTGAAATTGATATGCTCCTGAAGTCCTGAATATCATCGCTGCTGCAGGAAGGCAATGATTTGTTAAAAAAATATGTTTACGCTAAAAGTTATAAATTAGGTTCGACTGCGCATAGAAAACTATAGCTGAAATGGCCAAAATAAGTCGTCAAAACTCACTCACTTGTATATCAGTACGATTTTCAGGATGCTGAGATGGTCGAAGGCTGCATATTTCAGGACACCGGTGGTTCCGCTGGTGCTCATGAGCCATAGAAAGACTTTGTCTGCCTCGAACTTTTCTGGCCTGTGGATAACATGGAATTTACTTAGAAGTACAGTACAGACATTAGGTACAGGGTGTCCAGGAAGGTAAAACGCTTGCAGACAAAGAAACACCGCGTCCTGTCACCACGTCCGCCATGTCAATACTGACATGGCGGACGGCAACAGGATCTCTTTCAATAAGTACTTACTCCTTCCGCGCACTAGTGTCTCGTGTTTGTAAGCAATTTCGATACTCCTCGAACCTAATTAATCTTGTTACATCCAATACGTACTAACAGACAGACACCCTGTAGGTATGCATGCAAATATTGAAAAATAAAATGAAAGTCTGAAACACCTAAGTTTGTATGCATTTATTTATATACCTAGTTACTTCTGGGACTTACTGAAAAGTATCAACGTCTTCATCCTCCTCGCTGTCCAGTACATCCTTCAGGGTGCATTCTCCTTCATCGAAGGTGATGATTCTGGTGTCCAGCCCTAGTTCCTGGATGGCTCTTGACGCATCTTCGTACATGTAGTGATCGATGAACAGAATCTTCGGTTTTGTGAGCTTGAATGATGCTTTCATCTCATCTGTAATGATAATATTTGACGAGAATAAGGTATCTTTCCGTCTTAAAAAAGATATCACGTTTAGATCATAATTGATGACAGTGTTTACCATATAATTATTTTGTCTAAGTATACCTAGATGTTTTGGCCCAAGTTTCGCAAGTATACCTAGTGATACGGGCTGATCTCTTATCATATCATTCTTATCAATTATCGATCTCTATTGCAAAATTACAAGTAGCAGCAGGTATAAGTGTTTACTATACAATCATTTACTTTGAAGAACCAATCCAAAATTTACAAATATTATGAGTACCTAGATAATAATAGGTTCTTGTTGTTGGATAAATAAATAAACATCATCACAATGACACAGCGTAAGTTCGCTAAATAAATTGATACTTTAGACCTCGACTTACGCGTGTTAACCATTAGCACAGTCCGACGTATAGTTTGCCACGCAGATATCTGACCCAATTCAATGTTTGTATTGGGAGGGCCAAAAGAGGTCAGATATCTTCGTGGTACCTAGTCCTACACACATGCAGGTTCAAAAACTTACCGTTAATTAGTAAACCTACTTTATCATCATCATGATCATCATCACCAGTTCGTAGTTATCCACAGCTGAACTGATTTGCTCTCAAGGGTATCACAACACTATCTTCGGTCTTCCTCATCCAGCCTCTACCGGCTGCCTGTTTAAGGTCTCCGTCCAGCGGGCTGAAGGGCGTTAAACGCTACGTTTGATCGTGGTCAAAACTACTAATCTACTTAACTAACTTTTAGTACTTAGTAAGTAAGACCATTTAAGTAAGTACTAGGAAATCGTGCACATGCTACACATCCCAGTGGCCCTAGCGGGTATTGCACTTATAAAATTCCACCCAGTGTGCACTTGACCTACATAACAGTTACTTTAACTATGTACCTTGAATACCTATCTGCGTATCCGTTAGTAGAAGATGGAGGAATGACAATGTCATGGTATAAGATGTTTCTACATAGATAAGAACTACAAACAAATATTTACTTACCTAGGTACTTTACGTTTAAGCGTCATGTACTTAGTATACAGGGTAATACTATTCAGGGTAGAATGTTATCAATGAAATTCTCGACAAATCACTCACCTTCTTCTTCAAAGCGAGTCGGTGACACACACTCGTCAATAAGTGCTGCGAACGTATTAGAGGCTTCTTTCGCACCCAAACAACTCACCGAACTTATAAGTAGGATCCAACGCAGCGACAGGCATGCCAGTAAGCAGGGCCGCGTACAACGGCACGTGGATGTCCAGATGGTTGGCGCCCCCGAGCGCCGCCACCGCCCCCGGGCGCAGGCGCAGGCGCCGCAGGTAACGGACCAGGCGGATGGTGCGCTTTAGGACCGAGAGGTTGGTCTCTTGTTCGCCTGTTGCCGCGTCGATCTGGAATTTTAGTTGGAGGTTTATGTGATGGGTAATGAAGGTCAAGGTTTGGATGTTGTGATACTTATTATTACTGACTATGAAAGTCTTGTTATTGGTTTGCTTAAGCAGCTTTTCCTGTGAGCTTTGCTTTACTTTGAAACAAATGTGCCTGGTACCAATATAAAAAGCTTATGACTTAATTACAAAAGTTTTTTGAACTGAGGCCAGCTGAGGTTGTTACTCACAACACCACAGCAGTGGAATACATAACAAAACACATTGCAATACAACACTGCTATGCAAGATCTTTTCAAGTCGGTAAATAATCGTATTTTATGTTTGTGGTAAACCTTATATTTGACAGAACATATTTATTAGAAAAAAGCTTTGAAAATTAAATGTAACTATGAAGACAACAATATTGTTTAAAGCTCCACTTACCTGACAAATATCATCGGGTCTTTCTTTCAGGCTTTCCAGTAGCAAATGGCCAAAATGGTAATAAGGATCACTCGTCATTTTTAAATGTAGTAAACCTCCGAGATTGTTTACGAAAAAATAACTGGCACCAAAATTATCACACCACACCAACTGATTGTTATCTTATCACGGATTGTCTATTTTTCCCACTTAAAAGTACCTGTATCTAAATAGTCTAATTACTTAATTGTATTAATATCAAAAGTCTACGGAGATATGATTTGTTTTGATACAGATTTATTTCTCACAATCGTGCATACCGAGTGTCCACTGAACGTAAACTAACCGGTTGATAAGTATACGATGTCTATTTAAAACATTGATCATAGTCCTATTCGTCATACGACAAGGATAGATCAAAACAGTGAATGAACCTTGTATGAACGCTTATCTTATATTTACCTACACTACATTTTATAAGTACTTTTATTTTGCCCTAATACCTACCTCCAATCTCTACTACCTATAGGTTCATGTAAGTCCTGTTATAATGTCGGTGACAAACATAAGAGCTAGACGAGGGTTTGTCGCCGAGGTAAATGGATTGGCGCATCGGACAGTCAGCGACTGAATAGTCAAACCTGGCCCTGTAGCACAGGGCGCTATTAAGACGTGACAAAAGTTCTCCGCTCTAGTGGCTACGCGATGTGAGTGAGCGCGATGTAAAATTCTTGTCACGTCTTAAATGCGCCCCGTACTAGCCCTTCTGTCACAACATTGACAAACCCAGTCTAGCTCTTGTGTTTGTCACTGATAGTTCATCATCATCATCATCACGACCCATTACGTCCCCACTGCTGGGGCACGGGTCTCCTTCCAATGAAGGAAGGGTTTAGGCCTAGTCCACCACGCTGGCCAAGTGCGGGTTGGTGGACCCCAACACAAGCAAGCTTGTGCTGAGAGAGTTGTCGGGTAAGTGGGCAACCCGACTGTCAGATGTTTTCAAGCCTCCCGAAGGCCTCTGACTAGGCTTAACGACTGCTGCCGAAGCAGCAACCGGGACCCACGGCTTAACGTGCCGTCCGAAGCACGGAAGCGTCCAGAAAAGTGATAGTTAGCATATGAAAAATCGGTGGTAGGTACTCGTATACGTCACTGGAGGACCTTGCTTTTGTGCACCCAGTACAATGTGCATGTTTTATAGTGCAATTAGAGGGTTCAATGTTTATAAACAGGTTGATAGACTTATAAGATGATGATACTGATAGCTGTAAGTAGGTATAGACGATGTAAAAAATCCCGACATTGATAAAAAAACGTACAGTCATAATATTGTCGTAAATACGTAAATAATCCTTGTTTGTTTAGGTATAATATCTATGATAGTCATAAGTGTAATAACCATTTAATATGACTTCCGATCAAGATCAAGTGGACTTTTTAAATTTAGTATGTTGCTGTAAAAATGTGCTAATATCTCTGTAACGTGTGTAAATTTTTGTGGTAAGGCCCCTTTATATTTGCCGCGAATTTCGAGTCAAGTAGATAAATGGCCACTCTCGGACCGTGATGGCTACCGCTTCGGCAGTTAGTTGGGATCAAAGTACAAAGTCGAGCATTACGCAATAGTCTAAAATCCTTGTACCTACCGACGACACGGTGGCTCTGTTTATAAGTAGAACACATAAAAAACATGGCGAGTTTTTTTGATACATTAGTTGATCAAGATCATCTAGTGTGCTGTAGTGGAATAGTGCAGGAAATAGTAAGCAGGTATGTGGCTGGATGAGAAAGACCGAGGACAGAGTGTTATGGCACTCGTTGGGAGGAGTCCAGCAGTGGAGAATTTATAAGCAAAACATTCTTCATCAGGATGTCATCTAAGTAAATGTACCTCTCACGAAAATAAACAACACGACAAAATTACACCAATAATAATATATTTCTCCCCCTTATCTCATAAACATTTTCTTCTAGTCAGCGTGACGGGGAACCCCTTCAGCGGCACTGCGGAGATGGAGAAGTAGACCTGTAGGTCAGCGTAGGGCTCCGGAGACGAGAGGTGGAACTCGCGGAGAATGCGGACGCAGACTGTCTTCACCACTTTGATGGCGAAGTGGCGGCCTGGACGGGATATAAAGTGTTAATAAATTTGGCCATCTTCATTGCAGTAAAATGACTATGAAATTCGTAACTATATAGCCTTCAGAAGTAGGTACATTTGTAGGGGATTTAGATAAGCTTATATAAGTATAGACTGCTAGATTTAATAACTGAAAGGAAAATTGGCGGGACGCACATCACAGTGCCCTACTTCATGTTTAGTTTGCATCTACCAATGTGAATCCTAACTAATATTATAAATGCGAAAGTAACTGTGTCTGTCTGTCTGTCTGTCTGTAACTCTTTCACGCCAAAACTACTGAACGGATTTGAATGAAATTTGGTATACATACGGTCTAGACCCTGGGAAAGAACATAGGCTACTTTTTATCCCGGAATTCCCACGGGAAAACTTTTTAAGGCGAAGCGAAGCTCGCGGGAACAGCTAGTAGGTAATAAGTAGCAGTTTTCGACTAAACTACCTAAGCAGCGCGGCAGCGGTATGATAGGTTCGATTCTCGTTCAGTACGATGCAACTTAACCTGCCTTCCCGATCAATAACAGTCGAAAATAAAATTTAAACGTCTGATTTCTGACGATGGTGACATACTTACCCAAACAATCCATAGGCCCCATGCTGAACGGTATATAGCAGTACGGATGGCGGCCCTTGCTGTTCTCAGGCGTGAACCGCTCCGGGTCGAAGTCTTCAGGGTGTCTCCAGAAGCGAGGGTCACGGTGCAGGCTGTAGATCGGCACCACTAGGGAGCAGCCTGATGGGAGGGTCACTGAGCCTGGGACATTGAGGGAAATGTTGGACTTAGATGTTTGGAAAATTTTATTAAGGTTTTTAGAAGTTTCTTCTAGTAATTTATGCTAATTGTACTCTAATATGTATACATACGGCGGACTTTGGGCAGTCAGCTACTGACAATTAATCTGACTGGCTAATCTTCTCACCACGGTTTCAAAGTCTAGTTCAGGTGTTTTCACCGATACGCCAAGCCAGAAGATCGGTCGAGTCTATGCTATCTATGTTAATTTAATAGCAATCATTTGCAACTATGTGCTTTGCATGTTAAATTACAAACCCCGAGCCGACGCTTGTCTTCAGCTTGCAACACACGACAACTTGTCACAGGTCGCGATGCATTCTATGGAATCCATTTGGTAGCGAATCCATAAGTCGTCATCTGCTGCAAAAATGTCGACGGCCGTCAATTGACCCTTTGGCCCCTAAGGACCTAACCTTTTTATTCTCACCTAGTTCTATGTCCTCAGTGACAGTCCTCTGCAGAAGGACTCCGATGGGGAACAGCCGGATCACCTCCTTAAACACCAGCTCCAGGTACGCCATCCGCTTCAGGTCTTCGTCGTAGATATCTCTGTCCTGTTCCCCCATCACGCTCGTTATCTCTGCGTAGAGCTTTTCCTGAAAATAAGGTATGTGGTGCTATTAACTCAAGTACTGTGCTATCGTTGTGAAGTAGTTCGTTTAGTTTTAATGGAGTTGCGATGACAAATCCTAATCCTAACTAATATTATAAATGCGAATGTAATCTGTGTCTGTCTGTCTGTTACTCTTTACTGAACGGTTTTGAATGATATTTGGTATACAGATATAGTCTAGATCTAGACCCTGAGAAAGAACATAAGCTACTTTTTGGCGGGAACAGCTAGTAGAATATATATACGCAATATTGTCATGAGCTGCAGACGTCCCGTAGCTATATATAGTTATGTAGACAGATGGTAAGTAGGTGAGTGGCTGGATAGGGTCCATACATTACAGAACAGCAGATCCGATAACAAATTTATTATACTCGACTTTTCATTGAATACCTACTTGGCATTCAGGGTGCTGGGCCATCATCAGCAGCAGAAACGACGCAATTTTCGCCGTAGCTTCTTGACTCTGAAAATAACATATCGTTTTTAATAAAAGACACAAAAAATATAAGGTCATAACAGTCCAGCAGATAGATAGAATACTCTGTATATACATATAACAAATAATGAAGGTACAAAAGTGATCTCGGCCACCTTTGGGTGGATGGTAGTACTAATTAATACTTACTGAAGTGAACACCGTGAAAGTCTCATGGCACATCTCTTCCCAACTCAGTTCTTTCGACAGCAGAAACCTGTCGATCACACTCAGTTCAGTATTCGATGGCAGGTCATCTTCGGTTCCCATTAGCCTCTCTATCTTGTCTTTGCCGAGATCCCTTAGAGCCTGAGTACGAAGGTCGAGGATTGCTCCACAGAACTCCATCATTTTGGAGACGAAGGTCTTCTGGTCTCGGTAGTAGCTGGTGAGCCAGAATACTGGGTCTATTTGTAGCCACCACGTCGTCATTCGGAAGAACACTATGTCGTACATTCTGTGTGAGGAAAGTGGATTATTTTAGTGAGATTGAACATAGTTACTTATAGCACAGAACTAACTAATAGCAAGACGGATAGGCACAACACACAGCAAAGTTGCAGTGGTGCAATTTGCTGGGTGGAATTTGAAACTATTTGAATTTTAGGTATCTTAACAAGTTCGTAAAGAATATCATTCTAAAATTAAAGTTAAATTTACAATCTCCCTCCAATTTCATTGTTAAAATTCTATTGACAATATTATGTCGAAAGGTCATCTTTCGTGAAACGCTGTTTAACCTAGTTACCTTTGACTTTTCTCGATGAGGTAGTGAAAATGAGGCAGATTGCTAGTTTGTTCCTTGGTAAGTCCCATCAGTGTTTCTGAAATTACAATAAGAAAAATAATTATATACTTACTACATATAAATAAACAATACAATTGCATGCTTAGCCATATAATAACAATAAGTTCGTGACATACTCGTATGTCGTAAGTATATGGAACAGCAATGACAAGTGGGACTTATTCATTGCTCGTCGTGAATCCTAATCCTAACTAATATTATACATAAATGCGAAAGTAACTGTGTCTGTCTGTCTGTCTGTTACTCTTTCACGCCAAAACGGCAAGCCACATAGCTTGACAATGTAGGTACCTAACTAGTGTGTGTAATACATACGACAAGCGACATAGCTGGTGGCTCGCACCACCTCCTCATGCATGTTCAGGGTCTCTCCATCCCTCTCTCGCAGCCGGACCAGCATCTCTGCAGCCTCCTGGTTGAAGAACGCCTCGTAGCTGTCGATGGCCCGCTTGCTGTAGTTCGGAGTGGCTATCTTCCTGTGCTTGCGCCATACTGGACCTGGAAGCGAAAAGACAAGAAAAAGGTTTACCGTGAAAATAGTAGGTACTTATAAAAAATATATTATTATTATTAATTATGAAAGGATACAAAAGAACAAATGCCGATCCGTCTACAGCCTCTCTACAATTCAGCGATAGTAAATGGATGACGAGAGCTAAGGACAGAGTTTTGTAGCGCTTCTTGGACGAGACCTAAGTATTCTTAGAAGAGCCGGACATACCGTTGGAGGACGATAATGAGCTGATGATGATGATATTTAATTAATGTGTAGATTGCGCTAATGTTACAGAGATTGCTCCCATTTTGGATAGCTAACATTATATCCGGGCATATTCAAGGGCAATAAATGCTGCCCGGCTTTTTATAATTGACCTAATCAAGTCATTAAAACTTACCTGATCCACTCAAGATGCCCTTTCCGAGAACATCGGACATGTACTTGTACTGCTGGCCCTTCACACTTATCTTGTTGCCGTTCATCAGAGTCTGAAAATTATAGATAAAAATAGTCATCGTAAAGTATCACATATTTACACAGCTATTATGAGTGCTGTGTACTCGGGGCTTCCCAGTTGTTACTCTGAAGGATTGCATCAGAAATGAAGCTAAAGCTAAAGGTTACATAATAATGCTACAAAAATTATGTATAGAGTTGTGTTGTTGTGTTGTTTGGGTAGAGTTCCCGAGTGGAGCGGGGTCTTTATCCCACTGCAAACTTCAGACTGTTATATAGCCGTCAGTGTTCTCTAGTTAAGGTCTCGGTCTAGCAAACCGCAGAATTTACAGAACATAAATATATTTTTATAGGTGTTTAAAGGGTGGCGATTTTTGGATGACAAACACAAGAGAGAAACTAGGGTTTGTAACCGTAATGAAGAGAATATAGAATTTTCATAAATCGTGGAGCTCAACTTTGAAAAGTGAATACCTGAGTCACCCTCTTTCGGCTTACTATACACAACACCAGTATAGGGAACACGAAAGGTAATGAAATACTTAACTTGAGCAGGCTCATATTGGATGATGATGATGATGACTCACCCTCAAGTACCCAGGGTCGCTGACCACCACGTTCAGGTCTGGCCCCAGCCAGAACCGCATCACGTCCCCGTACTCCACCGACAGGTCCTGGATCACCTTCACCAGATCTGAAAATACAACATATTGCAGGTTGAAATAAGTTGATGGAATTCATACAGTTTAAGGAATTTTTAGGTCTATGCCTTTGTATTAAATTCATATATTTATTAGCACTCATGAGCTTTTAAATTCTTGCAAACCCATACTTGGCATACCGTATACCTAGCTTGTAGGACAGCGTTCCACACTACATTTGGCCTATTCATGGTATCCACTTGAGATCTCATCAACCCTCGGTAGGTATGATATTATGCCATTTCAGGAAAAAAGAGCTGCGGACATGATATCTCGTAATTTACAGGTAAACTATATTGTACATACAATGCTCAGTGCTTCCCGATTGCTTACGATCTCCCAAGGTGATTAATACCTAATAAGTACCTAAGTGTATACTTGCAGCACGTACTAAATACAGCATCTGACACAAATCTGACCTGGCGGCATAGCTAATCCAGCTTCCTATGTGATTAAACGAATTATAGCGCTTGAAATACCAACATGAGTATAATGCACTAGCGACTTTATTAATCACATTATAAAGTCTATTATGAATTAATTACCTGAATACATGTCTTGCACAAGGTGTAGTCTAGATTATAGTTTATAGTGACGCTTAACTTAGTCATCCAAAAAAGTTTAAAAGAAATGGTGGTGCTTTAAATTATGTGCCCAAAAACAGAGGTTTGAGAGAGTGTCCAGTGTACCTACTTATATCATTCTGTGGCAAAATACAGTAGCTATCGATCTTAGTTCATGTGGTTTCGTGGAGAGTTTCAGTTTTCAGAGTGTTGATCAGTTAGATCAATTACTACAACTAAGTACTTAACAGCAAAACAACGGGAAAACTGTAAGTTGTTCAGTAAAATATTGTATGTACTCATACTCGTGACTTTCGTCAGCGTCCGATTCGGCCAATGATAAATACGAGATATTTACAACATAAAATTATAAAATACTTATATGCTTTCTGTTGTGCTTCAATTTATTGTCGGAACGTTTGAACTTAAGTATAACTTATGAATGAATAATTTCTCCCCAGACAATGTCGACTTGTGAAAGCATCAATTACACTCGATTGCACTTTGCCATCATACCCAACCCTGTATTTACCTTTTCGTAAAACTAGGACTTCAAATCTCACTCTTATACCTCTCGAATTAAACACCGTGTCTCCTTTTAGCGTGTCCCTATTGTTGGTGCGTTTAATTGTGCCGTGTTGAGATTCCTTCACGTGTGCAATTTAGGCGGCATTATCTGCAGACTTATCTCGCTCCTTATTTGCATCGAGTCATTGTGATCAAATTCTTGAAACGATCGGGTTTGGGGTCTGGCTTCAGTGCCTGTTTAAACGGCGTTGTCGCCGCCGTGAGTGTTGCGTATAGAATCACCAAGATCGCTCTCTACAACTGTTCACGTTCGATACGCAAGAAGAAGTGATTTGTCAATAGGTAGTCCGTAACATAATACCTATATGGGCTTCCCTAGTTCCCTACCAGGGCAACACATAGTAAATATTACTGGCAGTATTGTCATAAGTGGGGAAGTGGTCTTATTAGCTCAGGAACTTTGGTGACAATGAAGAACTCATGGGAAGAACTTATGGAGCGACAAAAACGGAAAATACAGACCGTCTCGGAACCTTCGGCAAATGATGGTAAACGTCTCATTTGCCGAAGGTTCTGATACCAACTGTATTCACAGCGCCATAGCGGAAGAGTTCAGTGTCAGAAAATGAAGAGTACATCCGGATTGAACGTTATTAATCTATTTTTCAGCCACGTAAGTATTGCAAGAATCAATTAAAAAAATATAGTCCACGTTGTTCATGTTACAATAGCCAGATGAAAACTTGCGCTGTGCTTTTTCGATCTGGTGCCTTTTTACGCTAATGTGCATGACTTTTTGTGTGCCATCAGAACTGATATCTCATGGAGTTAAATTTAATTATAATAATATACATATAACTATATCGACCTAATACTTATGCTCAATGTGAGGACGACAGATGACACTACACACAATTTTATAAATCACATCTGATTAAAACTTACCTTCAGGCTTGCACATGAACTTCCACGCGTTGCCCAAGCCAGGCAGGGCGGCGGGGCCGGGCAGGGCGCCGCCCAGGGCCAGCAGACGGCGGTGCCGCACGCGCCAGCCCGCCCACCACAGCGCCAGGGATAGGGCCAGGAGTAGCCAGAGCATGGCTGGACGGGAGCTGCGGGAGGGAAATGGACTATAAAAGAATTATTGTTTCACTAGGTTCTTGAGTAAAGGTTAGAGGATTAGTGTATTTAAATTTTAAATGTAGTGAGGTATTTCTTTGAACTACCTAATCTGCCGTAAATGGTTAGCCAGTATACCTACATTATGTAATTTTATCAGTGAAGTTCCTGTTGCCAGTTTAATATAACAATACCAATTTATCCGACATTTGACCAGAAGAATTTGTGAATTATCAGAAGTCTAAGAAAATTAGTGGTTCGTATAGTCAGCCTTTACTAGATACTTATAATATGATAACTTGTGAGACCTCATCTCGTTTTATAGAAACCATTATTTTATCCGACACCCTGTACATGTATAACGCGCATCTGCAACATCAAAGGTCTGATCTGTCTCCAATGAACCAGATATGTCTCGGCTGTCCAGTCAAGTTATTTCTAAGTGCAGGCGATTAAATAGTTGAAATAATTAGAGGTCGCGTAGCCATTATGCGTTTCGCGGAAGTTTTACACGTGTATAATTGACCCAGCCATAATGTGCACGCGCCGTGGGCTGACCCTGTGTCTATCTGCTCTGTGGTCTAGTGGTTGAAGCTCTGGTTGGACAGCTGCAGGACCGGGGTTCGATACCTGGGTAGGCGACCATTATTTATTTTTACTATCAAAATTTCATAGCGGCGGCGATCTGGCCAACATCTTCTTTTAATTTAGTTTCATTAGAAGTTGAAGTTATTTATTTATTTATTTATTTATTTATGAGAAGAGTCCTATCGTGGGAGTGGTAGATAGGAAACACAAACTCAGGGTTACAAGTTCACTGTATTTAAGGTTCTACAGACACGGATTATGCAAGTGAGGTAGTCTTTTGCTTATATGCTAAACTAATGTCCGTTGAAGGCGCAAACGAGCGTGGTGTAGCCGGGAACGAGTTAGCCGCGACTCCCTGCGCGGGCTTCGCTGGCCGGTGGCGCGAGCGCGGGGTGCGCGCGGGTGAAGGGGAGGACGCGGGACGCGGTCTGCGCAGTAAAGCTGCGCAGTAAAACGGCGCGGCGGCGTGGGACGCTAACCGTTTTCGGCGCGCGATTTGTTTTCGCGGGAAAACGGTTAGCAGTCTTGTTACATCCTCCCCCTCTAGTCCGAACTAAGCGCCCTCGCGTTCGGAGTAGCAGACTGAGTAGTTCTGGTCCTCCCCCTAAACTGATCGTCGTCCTCGACGATGGCGGGGTGGTCTGCACAGGCGTACTTGAGTCTTGAGATGTCTCAGCAGCACAGAGAGCTGCGCCGCCGTCACGCAGGCGAACGCGTCGAGTGTAGCGGCGGAAGCGGCGGAAGTATCGCGCGCCGCGGGGCTGCGCGCCGCGTACTCGTTGGTCGCGTCGTGCGTGGCGGGCGCGTCGTGCGTGGCGGGTGAGGCAGCGGGAGCGCGCGCCGCGTGCTGGTACAAGGCACCGGGCGGGCCAGCCGAGCCTGGTGAGGCGGGGCGGCCGGGCGCCGCGTGCTGGTACAAGGCACCGGGCGGGCCAGCCGAGCCTGTTGAGGCGGGGCGGCCGGGCGCCGCGTGCTGGTACAAGGCACCGGGCGGGCCAGCCGAGCCTGGTGAGGCGGGGCGGCCGGGCTCCGCGTGCTGGTACAAGGCACCGGGCGGGCCAGCCGAGCCTGGTGTGGCGGGGCGGCCGGGCGCCGCGTGCTGGTACTAGGCACCGGGCGGGCCAGCCGAGCCTGGTGAGGCGGGGCGGCCGGACGCCGCGTGCTGGTACAAGGCACCGGGCGGGCCAGCCGAGCCTGTTGAGGCGGGGCGGCCGGGCGCCGCGTGCTGGTACAAGGCACCGGGCGGGCCAGCCGAGCCTGGTGAGGCGGGGCGGCCGGGCGCCGCGTGCTGGTACAAGGCACCGGGCGGGCCAGCCGAGCCTGGTGTGGCGGGGCGGCCGGGCGCCGCGTGCTGGTACTAGGCACCGGGCGGGCCAGCCGAGCCTGGTGAGGCGGGGCGGCCGGACGCCGCGTGCTGGTACAAGGCACCGGGCGGGCCAGCCGAGCCTGGTGAGGCGGGGCGGCCGGGCGCCGCGTGCTGGTACAAGGCACCGGGCGGTCCAGCCGAGCCTGACGAGGCGGGGCGGCCGGGCTCCGTGTGCTCCCAGAAGGCACCGGGCGGGCCAGCTCTGCCTGACGAGGCGGGCGGCCGGGCTCCGTGTGCTCCCAGAAGGCACCGGGCGGGCCAGCTCTGCCTGACGAGGTGGGCGGCCGGGCTCCGTGTGCTGGTAGGGGAGGCGGCGGGAGCGCGCGCCGCGGGCACGCTGGGCGCGCCGGGGCGGGTCATCACCATCCTCTCCATAAAGACACGGTTGGTCTTGGCGGCCTTGGCGACGGTGTCCAGCAGCACGCAGGCGAACGCGTCGAGTGTAGCGGGGAGGCTGCGCGCCGCGTACTCGTATAGCGCGTCGTGCGTGGCGGGCGCGTCGTGCGTGGCAGGGGAGGCGGCGGGAGCGCGCGCCGCGGGCACACTGGGCGCGCCGGGGCGGGTCATCACCGTCCTCTCCATAAAGACGCGGTTGGTTTTGGCGGCCTTGGCGACGGTGTCCAGCAGCACGCAGGCGAACGCGTCGAGTGTAGCGGGGAGGCTGCGCGCCGCGTACTCGTATAGCGCGTCGTGCGTGGCGGGCGCGTCGTGCGTGGCAGGGGAGGCGGCGGGAGCGCGCGCCGCGGGCACGCTGGGCGCGCCGGGGCGGGTCATCACCGTCCTCTCCATAAAGACGCGGTTGGTCTTGGCGGCCTTGGCGACGGTGTCCAGCAGCACGCAGGCGAACGCGTCGAGTGTAGCGGGGGGGCTGCGCGCCGCGTACTCGTATAGCGCGTCGTGCGTGGTGGGCGCATCAGGCGCGGCGGGGGAGGCGGCGGGAGCGCGCGCCGCGGGCACGCTGGGCGCGCCGGGGCGGGTCGTCACCTTCCTCTCGCCGGTGCAGCTGCGGTCGTCATCGTCGTCAAGGCCGCGCGCCGAGTGTCCTCGGTCCTCGGAAGACGCGCCGGGCTTTGCGGGGGGGCCGCACCGCAGGGGGCCCGCGCGCCGCGTGCTGCTCGTGCGCGTAGGGCGCGCAGGGCGAGGCGGGGCGGCTGCGCTCCGCGTGCTCATAGGACGCGTAGGGCGGGCCAGCCGGGCCAGGCGAGGCGGGGCGACCGCGCGCTGCGTCCTCGTAGGACGCGCCGGGCGTGGCGGGGCGGCCGGGCACCGCAGGGGGCCCGCACGCCGCGTGCTCCTCTTGCGCGTAGGGCGCGCCGGGCGCGGCATGGAGGCCGCTCGCCGCGGGAGGGCCACGCGCCGCATGCTCGGCGGGCGCGCCGCCGCCTGGGGGCATTACCGTGGTCTCGCCGGCGGTGCCGCTGCTTTCGTCTTCCTCGAGGTCACGACGCTTCGCTCTTCCCTTTTCGGCAGCATATTTTTTCTTCGCACACACTTACATTCACGCGTCTCCGCGAGTTGGGCGCCACTATGAGAAGAGTCCTATCGTGGGAGTGGTAGATAGGAAACACAAACTCAGGGTTACAAGTTCACTGTATTTAAGGTTCTACAGACACGGATTATGCAAGTGAGGTAGTCTTTTGCTTATATGCTAAACTAATGTCCGTTGAAGGCGCAAACGAGCGTGGTGTAGCCGGGAACGAGTTAGCCGCGACTCCCTGCGCGGGCTTCGCTGGCCGGTGGCGCGAGCGCGGGGTGCGCGCGGGTGAAGGGGAGGACGCGGGACGCGGTCTGCGCAGTAAAGCTGCGCAGTAAAAGTAAAACGGCGCGGCGGCGTGGGACGCTAACCGTTTTCGGCGCGCGATTTGTTTTCGCGGGAAAACGGTTAGCAGTCTTGTTACACTAGGCTGCATCGTAAGAAGGGTTATGTTTTGAAAGAGTGTGTAGGTAGGTACATTATAAGTTGATTTGAAAAATGTAAAAAAAAATTGGGTCTACTTATGCTCGTATTAAATTTATATTTCTCCTTTATTACATACAAGTTTGAATGTATCGTTAGCAAAAAATATATTTATACAAACTTAATATAACGTCGTTCGTTAATATCGTCGTCGACGTTAAATATACGTCACTTTAATTAAACTACGTCACTTAAAAAATGTATAAAAATAATGGTATTCTAACTAATTATAGTAATTAGTGTCGATTACTGAGCAGTATGTCCGTTTCAGATGAATCTTTGAAACTAGACGCAGACGTAACCAGAAATTGTGGGATTTCCGCAAACCTAGGTTTACTTTTTCAGTCAATTATCATGATTGTGACAATACAAGACACGTTAATTAGTGGACACTACAAGCATTATTTGTCATCATGAAATTTACCAACACGGTGTATTATAATTATTATAAGGTACTTAACTGATTCTACCTTTTCCTATTAAGTATAGAGATACTCTTCTCTTTAAAATGAATTGGTTTGTTATAACAAAAAAATTAAGTAAGTACTTCATGGACATAGGCCTCTCCCAACTGTCCACACCAGACTTCCCCAACAGATATCGGTTCCTCTTGTTTATCTTCTTCATAGTTTGTGTATGAAAACTACGAGTCACTAGAGCGCGTCCAGGGTTTCACATATACAGGGTGTTGCAAAAAGGGTATACGTATGTAGCATGTGCAGCATGTTATATCTAAGCCCGAATATAAAATCTGAATTTAAAAAATTCGTGAAAAAAAAACATAGAAATATGTTGGTCACGTGACCTTTTACTATAAAGATTTATTTTTTCGCGAATTTTGAAATTTTGATTTTAGATTCGGGCTTAGATATAACATGCTGCACATGCTGGTTTCGGCTTAGTATACCCTTTTTCAACACCCTGTAGAATAAATGTTCAAGCGTCTCATAACAGCGCATCATACCAACTAAAGCGCATATTAACAACTAAATACAATAATTTTTGATCAAATTCAAAATATTGGGTTCATTTGGTGTCAACATTTTGTAAGTGAAACTTTTTCATTGCCTATGAGTGTATATTTTTATTACTTATCAGTGAGGATCAGTGCCATAAACTTGAACCAGCCATGTCTAAGGTTTCCTGTGATGTGACCAGCCATACAAATCATGGCATTAACCTTGCCTAAACACTGTTTTAAGTACTCAGCTATACTAAAAATACTGCGTAAACGAAACATGTCTATTTCAGGGTGATATTATAAGTGCCTGCCACAGGTAGTATCGTTTTAGTAAGTACAATTTTGTTTTTTATATGAAAAAAGCCAATTTGATCACTTTTATTAACCGCCAAGGGGCCAAGGGTCTGTTTTTCGCCTTTCCGGTTTTTTAATAAGCCCTAAAATTGTTCATTAGTCCACATCAACACTCTATCCTCGGCCTTCCTCATCCAGAAACAACCGGTCAAGGTCGTCAGGCCAGGGGGCGTTCCACCGGCGGGCAACGGTCGACGGTTCTTCGGCAAATATGCCGTCTCACTGCCGCTTCAGCGAATAAGTATAACTGTTAATAAACAGTATTTTATATTTTATTAATAATAAACAATATTTTTTGTATTCAGAAAAATACAAATAATAATGTTAAAAAAATTCAAGCGTTTTTTGACTAGATAATGAATGCCCATTACATTAGAATTAAACGGGTGCACTAAACTTGTAAGTTCTAATTATTTACGTCGAAAATACAACTTACTATCTTATGTTTGTATGTTTTTGTTATGAATATATTAAGATTAACTTCAGTTGCTGACGGTATAGTTTTACTTTTACAATTTTATATATTTATTATTATGGTGTTACTTATGTTAAATGTTTTAATTTCACCGTAACTATCAGAATATTTTTTTAATTGCATTCCAGTATAACAACTTAATAACACAGTTGGTTGTTCCTAATAAATTCCTCTACACTTAATAAATTCTAAATAAATACGTAGGTAAGTAACAGGATTTCCAACGATTTAGTAAAAAAAGCCGGTGAAAAATTAACAAGAAAGAATTAAAACTCAATTTTCCCTTTCACATGCAACATCACCATAATTTAAGCAACTCTAACGTGATACCTACTTTATTTTTATAAACTACTTTTTTTGCATTAATGTAAAGAATAATATTGTATATTAAGACTGTATTTACTTACCTCTACACTCTTTAAGCTACCGCACACAATAACACTCTAACTCAAGCTTCGACTCACACTAAGAAAAGGATAACAGCTAATAAACTATATACTTACTTAGTAATATACTAGCATAGTCACTTATATGTACAATGTACATGGCTTGTCCACTCGAGAAGAGGTCAGAGTGTAGTTTACGTGCGTTGTTTGGTGACTAGCCTATTCTTTTTCCCCAAAACGATTCATCCGACTTGATAAGAATCCTAATTTGGATTAGGGTACCTATAGTACAAAACAAAAAAAATGTTGCCATAATCTCCACGCGTGCTACGTGAATTGGACATATCATTCAATACAAATAATTAACATCCAAGACCTGACAACAAAGTCTGCCCCAGGCTAAGTTCGAATCCCGGCCTTCGGCACAAAAGTCAGAGTTATCCAATGCGCCATCTGATCTTCTTTGAATATGGAAAAGCATCACTTCAGTATGTGTATTGAAAGAGCATAGTTTCGCAAAAATCGTATGTTTTACTTTCGTTTAGGGCGGAATTTACACTTAGTCAACCTGTTTATTGTCATTGGTATTCTGAAGTCTACGATGTATTTTTAAAGGATCATGACCGATGCATCAATGCACCCGTATCTTACCTACCTCCCTTGTACAGAACGACACACGTTGTGGAACGACAGCTACAATTTATTATAGGGTCACTTAACTAGGTACATAGGTTAGCAATGAAAACGTCCCACTGACAAAATATTGACAAAAACGAGCCCAATTCTATCAAACATTTAATTTAAATTTTGAAAAAAAAAAAACGTTTTTACATGATAAAATGTACTCTTCAATATTGTATTGCTAGTTTTTTTTTCCGTTTAGGAGTAATTAGGTGCTATGTCACTGGAACTGTTTCATTGCTCGAGAGGTTTATGTCGTAATTTTATTACAGACCTAAGTACTCTTGTTTTTTGTGTTTAGTCAAAACAAAAGACAACTTTTCAAGACCGAGTGGAAGTTTTATTTAGGGTGACTTTTCACCAGATGTGTAGGTACTAAGTATGCAGTTATGCTGCCATGATGTGAAAGAAATCCGTTCCGACCAGTGATATGTAAAGCTAAGCGTCCACTTATCGGTATCGTGTATCGCATCAAACCGATTGCCATAAAAGAAACGGCACTTGTGTGAATTTCTAAATACTAAGAACACTGAATGCGATGCGTCCGTTGCGCACGGTAACGAAAGATGGACGCTGGATGGATATGATTGATACATACCACACGCTACCATAGCAACATGGCATAGCACATAACTGGTCAACAAGGGTGCTGCCCTTAAGACGTAATATTTTTTTGTAGGGTGTTAAAATAATACCAAAATAAAACACAATTATTTCTTATTTATATACATTTATGTACTATTCAGATTTATGTACTTATTTCAGTATTTTTTATTGACTAACTAATTGTTAGTAGGAAATATTTGCTAATTTTAAAGGTAAGTCACAAGATTGAGATTGTTAATTACAATATTAGCACAATTACCCATAATCCGTAAATTTTCCTATCTGATCGGTATTTCAGCGGTATCTATATCAATCGCTAGGCGATAAGTCCGCCTTTGTATATATGTACTTATATTGTTTTTCTTGTAACTTCTTCTTTAAACTGTGTAATTAGTGTATACAATAAAGTGTTTAAATAAATAAATATATCAGAGGTATAATGAATGTAATGTAGACTGTGGTATACATAATAGGAATATGACCAAAATACTTATATGTATAAGTACCTACGAAAAACACAATCATTTACTTATAATTGTTTTTCATTACATACAAAAACAAATTGATTAAGTTATTTTGTTACAGAATTTAGACTTATCAAAAATGTTCAGCTTGCATTAGTAGTAGCAGTACTAATTTACTTATTCATAAATTAAGTCAATCTCGTGCATACTATGTACGTTCTCGTATACTTATTATTTATATAAATACTGCGACTCTATCATAATTTACTAAATTATAAATACAAATTGAGCGTTAACTCTTAACTATAGTACCTATCTATCATAGGCATGCCATCAACTTCCCTCTCTCTGTATCTCCAATGGCTAAGCCCCAGTTTCACCTTACTCTGTTAGATCGTAAGAAGGGATTACTTATTGACTTTTGACATATTATTATCAGTCAAGAATTTAATATGGAGATGACGTATAATCGATGAAATAACAATGTAACAGGGGTGTTAATTATATAATAACAGAGTATGGTGAAACTAGGCATTCATCTGCTCTTCATGGGTTGCCAAAACTAAGCATTGACACATCTTGACCTTGGGTTGCCAAAACTAAGCATTCACTCGTCCGCTGGCCACAGTCCTCGGGCGGACCCTCAGTCGGTAACCCTGCGCGAACCTCACGGAGATGGCCACGTGCAGCTCGAGAGACTCCAGGGACCCTGAGGCCTCGAACACCAGTCGCCGCAGCAGGCGCACCACTAGCGTCTTGATCATCGCTGTGGCGTATACTCGACCTGGTAATGAAGAGATTAGGTTGGATAACAATTAAATGTGAGAGTGGTTAAAAACTTTATTAATTTTTACAAAACTTTTACAGAAAAATTATAAGAGCCAAAAAAGTGACTACTGCCATAAACGTAACGTAACGTGGCGTGGTGACGTAACGATTACCGTAATTTATTTTGAGTGTTGTCTATTTTTCATCATTTTAGGTAAATGGTTTATACCATAAAATTTAACTTAAGCGTTTCCAGCTTCATCGTCAGTTTTGAAATAATGAAGCCTAAACTCGTCGGTGTCTGAAAGTTACGCTGAGCAATGTCTCCGACCATTCTCTCGGGGACACATTAACTAATAGGCGTTTCTATAAAAGATAAATAAATGTTAGATCAACTTATATAAGTCACAACAACCAACCCAAACAATCCATAGGTCCCAGACTGAACGGAACAAACGCGTTAGGATCCCGTCCCTTGCAGTTCTCAGGCAGGAAGCGCTCCGGCATGACCCGGTCCGGATAAGCCCAGTGCGCCGGGTCACGGTGCAGCTGGTGGATCGGGATCACCAGGGAGGTGCCCACTGGGAGAGTCAGCTTGCCTGGGGAAGATGAAAGATGGAAGGATAAGATGATAACTGCGGGTTCCGCTCATCTCGCATAATCTTTATTGACCAAAACTCATTTCGCATAACTCGTATGGTCTAAACTTTTTTGGCCGAACCATCACTTTGCCAAGACTTATGTGGCATAAGGCTCGTTTCGTCTAAAACTCTTTAGGCACAATCTTTAAACACCTAAGTTTCGTTTGCTCAAATTTATGTTCGTCTATACCTAATAATCTTGTTTCTCCTAATGTTATCTTAATAAATAATATATTAAGTATGTAGTAAATGTACAAATTGTGGTATTTTTCTCGTACATCCCGAAAATCACGATGTTGTATGATCAAAAAATCGAAAGTTAACGGCCAATATAATTATTACAAACCCCATGAGATTGAAACCTAAAAATAGGTGCGACGACGAGCAAAGCGAGGAGGAGCGTGTTAGGTGCACATGTTCATCAAAACCAAAGCGGAGCGTTTTACAAACAGCGGAAACAATACAAGGCACCAGTTTGCGCTATGTAGGGAGACGCTCCGTCAAAGTTAAAGCCAAACGAATATTATTACTTTGTATAAACCTATGCCATAGCATTATTAGGCTATTCAAGATTTGGCCATACCATTATTAGGCTAAACAATGTTATGCGAAATAACTTTTTACTAAACGAGATTTATTCCATACGATTTTCGGCGTAACGAGACTTTGACCAAACGTTACTATGCAATACGAGATTAGGCAAATAAATCTTATGCCAAAAAAGGTAGAACCGATAACTGCATTTGTCTTAGGTATAAGTAGGACCGATCGACACGATAGTAGTTTGTCTCTTGAGCAAGATTTTAAAGAAGTGCGAGTAGAAATTATAGCAAAGTGGTGAAGGTTAATCCAATCAGATTACTTGTCAGATGCTGACTGCCCAGGGTGCGCTGGTCAGCACCAACAGATCACGAGTCACCCGAGAAAAAATATTTAAGGCACAGTCTTTTAATTTGCCGATTCAATTTAATGCAACAGAATCTCTTATTACTATCTTCTTGAAAATAAGTCTTTTTATGTAGCGCTAAAATTCCCAGTTCCTCCCAAACTCACCATCATTAATAGTGACCTCCTCCTCCACAGTCCTCTGTATGAGGGCGGCGATGGACAGGTACCGCAGCACCTCGCGGTACACCATGTCCAGGTGGGGGAGCCTCTTCACGTCTTCTCCAGACACTTCACCGTCGCACTCGACAGACCCTATCAGCCACTCTATCTTAATTTGCCGACGCTTTTTCTGTCTTCCTGACAATATGCCTTTTCCAAAACTTTCCCTAACTTTCCCAGTTCCTTGCAGATACACCATCATTACTTTGTATCCTCCTGACACTATCTCCTGCCTTTTACAAAAGTTTCTCTAAAATATCCAGTTCCTTGCAAACTCACCATCATCAATAGTGACCTCTTCCTCCACGGTCCTCTGTATGAGGGCTGCGATGGAAAGGTACCGCAGCACCTCGCGGTACACCATGTCCAGGTACTGAAGCCTCTTCACATCTTCCTCAGACACCTCGCCGTCGAGCGGGCCGAGGGTCTCCACGATCTCGTTGTAGACTTTCTCCTGAAACGGAGTCAGGATGTTGTGAATTAGGAAACAATTGCTCAACAGAAATCTTCAACATTTTCGTGAATGATGCAAGCAGGATAACTGGGGTGCGAGTGATTCTGGCTTATTTGCAGAAGTACCGATGACGGCTTATACTTTTCTACTCAAATAAGATGCATCAGCTCTACATTATATTAAGTACGACTATATTTGTTGTTGAAAGTAGTCATTTTTATGTAAGTACCTAAATATAAATTATTTACCTGCCAATTAGGTAGATGTGCTAAAACTAATAATACTCCAGACGCGATCTTCGCTCCTGCTTCTTGACTCTGAAAGTTAAGGAAATGACAAATTAGAATCATACATTAAGACCCTTGTATCATCATACCCTAAGTCTGTCTGTCTGTTACTCTTTCACGCCAAAACTACTGAACGGATTTGAATGAAATTTGGTATACATACGGTCTAGACCCTGAGAAAGAACATAGGCTACTTTTTATCCCGGAATTCCCTCGGGAAAACTTTTTAAGGCGAAGCGAAGCGCGTGGGAACAGCTAGTACATACATAAGTATATATGTAGGTATGCTATTATGATACTCACAGTAGTAAACAGAGAGAAGGTCTCGCATTTAATCTCTTGTTCCGTGAGTTCTCCACTCAAGATATACCGGTCCACTATGCCGATAGCCGCCGTGTCCGTTTCTTCCAAACTCGTCACGTTTTCTTCCTTCAGAGCTTTTCTCCTCTTAGCAACAATATCTGAAGACAAATCATCCACGATCTTGACGTAGTATTGCTCCTTGGCTTTAGCTCCCACCAAATAGTAAATCATTGGGATCTGGTAAAACCATCGCGTCATCTTTTGGAAAATCAGCGTGTACATACTGAAACAGAAAAGTAAAAGGTTGTTTGTATTTGAATTTAAGAAGTTAAATAATTATGCAGAACATTCACCGAGACCTTAGACAATAGACATATCCCTGACCTAGGTATAACATAATTAAGTATCTATGTAAAAATACACTCTTGGAACCACCTTGGAATATAAGTCAATGGCTTGGAACCTTTGAGCAAAATGTAGAGCAAGATGTTGAGAATACATAATCGTATGGTTTATGTGTATAAAAGTAATAGGCCACCCATACCATTACAGGTAATATGATAAATATGGTCATAAGGATGAGTAATTATGAATATGAAAGAGTAATAGCTAGTAACTTACTTCGGTGTTTCCTTTACGACTTCAGCGAGCCTGTGCACGGATTGTGCATCTTTCTTCGACAGCCCCATCAGGGTTCCTGAAACGTCCAAAATAAAGGAATTTCAACTATTGCTTATATCGGAATTAATATAGGTACAAATATTTTGGGAGGTTACTCATCATCATGAACTTTTAGTACCTACTTCTCTCCTCCATCTCCTCTCATGGCTCAGCCAACCATCAAACAACGGTTGTAAGAGTTTATTCCAAAAGCGGTTCTTACTGCTCTACTATAAAATTTGCTCAACAAATTTGTTTTTACGAAAATAAGAAGTTACCTAGGTCTTAAGCACAACTAGCGAATGCTAAAGCAATCAACACATACTTCGCGCTACACCTCACATAAAACTTCTAAACTCACGGCAAACCATCTGCGTAGTGGTATCCACCACATCCTCGTACACATTGAAGGTCTTCCCCGGGTCCTTGGTGGCGAGCAGACGCGCCAAGTGCCCCGCCTCCTCGTTGAACACAGCCTGGAAGTGCTGGACGGAGCGCTTGTTGTAGGACGGGGTGGCCAGCTTGCGGTGGAGGCGCCAGGTTGGGCCTGGGGAGGTGGGGTTCGACTTGGTTAGGTTATATATAACTCTGCCAAATAGAGTAGGTGTACTTCTTCTTCGTCTTCTTTGAATCGGTGACATGGATTTTTGAACGTGGAGAAAGAATTGGTCAGTCTGATTAGCATCAGTAGCTGACTGTCCGGGGAGAGCTGGACGTTTCGTGCATTACTACTAATAATAAGAAACAGGTGAAAAGAACTTAAAAAAATATTTTAATCGAGGGGGCTCGTTTCGTGCATTACTACTAGGTAATACCTAATACCATATCATATAGAGTTCTCAGCAATTTTTACAATAGTAAGGATGAAAATTCCAGATTTTGTACCATGACACAATCCGTCCGTTAATCACGTGAGGCTCAAAGTACGGAAAACCTCACGAAACATCACGAGGGGGAGGGGGGGGGTCTTGTTAGACATCACGTGTATTAATTTAACAGCGCTAGGTATTTCTGAACCGAAATTTTAAACGACGCAAAAATTTGAACGATTTGTAGTATGAACTTGATTGACTCTCCCGCCGTTGCCAAGCAACGACTCCCCGCGCGCCGCGAAAGACCGCGGCGCAATTTTCGTTATATTTTATATTCAGTTATTTCCAGTAAAAATAGCTTTAACATAGACTTCAAAAAAATACACGTGATCCATGTTTCTGACACTGGTTACTCAGGTACTTACCTCCCGTTAGTATTCCTTCTCCGATGAAGGGCACCAGAAACTCGTAGCTGGGCCCTTTCTTATTTACCTTCTGCAGCAGCATCTGAAATATGAGAAATATTAAATTTAGTTTTCTACAGCGTCTCATTTTCGTTATAAGGTTTTCTTCCGTTGCGTGACTTTTTATTCTAAAAACTGTTCTATTCGAGAAGACGTGCTAAATCGAGTAGGTGGGTACCTATATAATAGAGTATATAGACATATTAATAAGGCTTAATGTTGCCTAGGCCACATTTTGTACCCTCGGGGAAATCCTTACTACCCTGATTTTAAAACAAAATTTCGACTCAGCGTGCGAGCGGCGGCGTGTGTGTTTGTAGTGAACACGCGTGAAGGCTTCAAGATTTATGGTAGACAACCGCATCATCCGCTGCTGGTTCCCAAATACATATCACGTAGCTAAGGACCTACCCACATAAGTAATGCAAAACTGCGCATTGGCGCGGGCGGTGGCGCCTATCGAACATATGACGTCACGCCCTCTTTTATAGAAACCCTGCGATGGGAGGGAGTCAGTTTTGTTTTTACCCGTACTCACCCGGATGTCGGCGGGGTCTTGCACAACCACCTGCAGCTCCGGGCCCAGCCACACCCGGCTGTAGCGCCCGTGCTCCCGGACCAACGAGCTGATCACTCCGAGGATGTCTGGAAGAGAAGAAAGGTTTTAAAAAATATTATCTCATTAGATAAGTATATTCGTGTAAACAAGCTTTTCTGCTTATAAGGAGCTTTGTAATAAAAAAAAATGCCGTGGGAATTAAGGGGTAAAAGTACATAATTATAAATAACCGTCCTATGAAAATCACTCTATCTAAATATTGAAAAACCTCATCAAAATCCGTCGTGCAGTTTTTAAGATCTAAGCGTAGGCATACATAGGATACGTCATTCATACAGACGCGAAAAGCAAGTACTTAAATTTTCTTTACACCACTTATATGTAACGATTTATATAATCTGCCACTGCTGGATATAACCAAGGTTAAGTTAAACCTCAACCTGTGTACGGTAGTGGGTCCACATCCCGATAATCCCACGCTCCACGTTTAACATAGTTAACCAGAGATAATTATTAACGTAAGTCTTCTAGAGTAGCTAGAGCTAACGCCTTAGGGGCCGTCCATTAATCACGTGAGGTCGTTTTTCTCATTTTTTGACCCCCCCTCCCCCCTGGTGATATTTGGTGAGATTTGGGATCAACCCCCCCTCCCCCCCCTGGATCACGTGTATTTTTTTGGAAGTCTATGTAAAGGCAATTTTGAACTAGAAAAAATATATGTCATACTAAAAATCGTTAAAATTTTTGCGCCGTCCAAAATATCGGTTCAGAAATACCTAATTTTTGACAAAAAATTAATACACGTGATGTATAACGAGAACCCCCCCTCCCCCCTCGTGATGTTTCGTGAGGTTTTCAGTAACCCCTCCCCCCCCCTTTGAGCCTCACGTGATTAATGGACGGCCCCTTAATCAACGATAGGTATTTTAATACGAACTATGGATTGTCAGTGCGAAAATGAGGACAGCTTTTGCTTTGCTAGTTTGTGACACGACTTAATTATTGTTCATATTACTTATATCGTTAATCTAAGGCCTTAGTAACTAGTTCCTTTTCCTTACACATAGCAAACACGATTTACACGATAAAAGAGGTGGCGATGCTTATTGTTCTACGACCTCACATGTTAACTTACTTGATGTTCGTGTTAAGTACCTACCTAGGAACTCTTTTATGATAATTTTAAACCTGTACGGTGAAGATCAGTCGTCACTCATCGTGGAAATTTAAAACAAGAGAAAAAAAAACCACAGATAAATCTTATGATACAGACTGCCAGAAACTAGATTGTTTGTTCAAATTTTTGTCCTACATTCTACATTCCATACATGGAAAAAAATACAGTTCACTATCAACCGAAACCTGGTCTGTTTTTGGTAGCTATACTATGTAGCTTAGTACATAAAGATATTCCCATCATTTTTACAGTACATTGCTCATTTTATTCAAAGGGATTGATTTATTTATTTGGTTATGAATGTTACCGAGATAGATCACTGAAAACTTTAAACCTATTATACATTTTAGGTATATAACATATTTCCCATTTATTTTCTCATTAGCTCATATTGAAGTTAGTACCTTTACTAGATATAAATATGCACTAGGTATTTACCTAACAATGTCTACTAGTAATAAACCAGTCAATCAAGTTAGTTACATTACAACACCGGTGTTGTTATTACGAGGTATGACGAAGTACCTAGATGTTACTTATGTCACATTCTAACCTGGCTACCCATAGTACAGGGTATCCTAGTTTGGGAGCCAGGACACAATGTGTGTATACTTTATAACAATAAAGATATTTTCATTTCATTTTTCATTTTTCATTCATATTTACCCCCTACCATATAAAATTTAACTGAGGAGGTATTTTAAGAAAATTGTAACTAACCTACGCAAACTGTTACGATTGTAGGCATAATTATAATTCATTAGGATCAGTATAATATACATACAATGACACAGGTAAGGTATCTTTAGCCTTAGTGCCGGCATATTATAATCGTAACTACGATGCTAATTGTATCATAAAACAAATTACACGTATTTCCCAGACTGGGATAGTGTTTTGTCAATCGGAAATAATGAAAATGCTCTGAGACTGTTACAGGAAATATTATTGTGAGTCATTTATCAATCATCACATCATTCATCTACCGGACCGTAAAAAATACGTCAGAACCGGTCTTTTTTACAAAATAGCTAGATGTACCGAACTACAACTGAAATTTCTGATTGTCCGCATTCATTATAGAAATGCGCGTATACTATAACTACGTAATAATATCTTACTCTTTAAAACCTATCGTACATAAACGCTACATACACGCGTTTTCAGCAGCTTCATGCTTCAAACGGCGTATGTAGCCAATATGCCCTTCTATTTACATTACACACGATAATGATCCCTAACATCCCCACAAAAACGGCGATACGAAAAGCGGGTGACTACCCTTCAGGGTTTACAGTCGTGAGAATAATAAGTATGTATTTACATCCCCACAAATCAATACCAACCAAATAACCAAACCAGTACCAACCTTCAGGCCTCCTCATGAACATGAGCGCATTCCCTATGACAGGCCACGCCCTGGGCCCCGGCAGCCGCGCCGCTAGCTGGAGCATGCGCCGATGTGACCAGCGCCAGTGCAGCCAGTAGCCGAGGATCCCGGCTGTGACCGCAGCCAGGACGGCGGATGACCAGCTCAGCATTGCTGGGGGGAGGAAGTAATGTAGGTCCTTACTATCATCATCATAACGTCCCATCAAATCCCCACTGCTGGGGCACGGGTCTCCTTCCAATGAAGGAAGGGTTTTAGACCTAATCCACGCGCTGGCATAGTAGGAGATAGTGGACTATATGCATTCAATAACCTAACCTAACCAACTTTAAAAAACCTCGGAATTTAACCGACTATCAGTCGCATAACTTTTGAACGGCTAAGATTTTGATGAAAAATGGCTAAGAAAGTAAGAACACTCGGGGTAACATTACCAATCACCTTAAAAAACAATACTAACGCGCTACGCTAAACACACACAGATACACGGACAAGTTAAACGTCCGTATCGGGTACAAAATTAGTACATTAATGACTTTAATAATGGTAATAAATAAGACGTTTTCCAAATTTTGGATAAACTTTCCCGCGGCGATATACTGAAAAAGTACTGGATTCGAAGTTCGAACCCCTTCTCGTTTTGTCGCAAGTGAAAAGTTTACAGTTGCTATTTATAATACAAGTTACAGTTACTTGTTGGATATTATACCTAACTACTTTAACATTTCAAAAGTTTATAGAAAAGTTTCAAAAGAAAATAAAAGTTTATTCCCCGCTATTCTTGAAAATAATGTAGAGACATCCTGAGACTGTCTGTAACAGAAAGCCGTAGTCGGTCCCGTATATTATTTTCTTCAGAATGTTTTTCTTTAGAAAAGAGATTTCGTTGTCAATGGAGTACTTCTAAATGGTGATACACTTACTTTTTAGTACGAAACTGCTAAAATTTTATAGAAATCACTAATCCTGCACGAAAACTGAACTGAAATCCCAAGTTATTCGTCGAAACTATTCCAAACTATTAACTTGATTCACGGGGCACGTAAAGTTTACTTAAAAAAAGGTTTTTCCGCGATGGCGTTTTGCCTAATGCACTTATAAAAGTATAATGTTGTATTTTATATGGACGACATAACTTGTTCTACGGAGAGTCGTGTGTACGTCAATGCAAGGTTAAGACACGACTTTATTTAACAATAAGTATTCTATGCGGAGTCTGAAATTGACCCTTATTTCGTCATTTATGTAGTTAACCCGCCATTCTGCCACAGTTTGTGCGTGTCTAGATCATTATGGTGATGTGGTATGGTCGGCCACATGGGACGCCACGTGTTTACAAGCACATTTTACTTGTTTATACAAATACTTTAAAATAGTTCTCTTACTCTCTACCTCTATGTAGTCTCATGAAACCATAATTATCTCTTTCAAAACGAAAACTAAGTATATACTTTAACTGATCTTGTTTCTCAAGTGAAAAGATTTACTTCTTGCTGTTTCTGTTACTTTTCAGCAAACATTTCATTACCTACTAAAAATTTCAGGAGCAAAAAATGTAAGTGTCAGTTTTTTATACTTTTGTGCAGCCTAATATACATCCTTCTTAGATAGTTAGATACAATGTTCTCGCTTGATAAACATAAAACATAATAATATGATGGTCCTAAAAATATCCGGTTTCGTACCTTGGTGAGTGATAAAGGTGGTCTCCACATTTGTATCATTTTCTTCGTAGCGTAGCCACGCAGATGCTACATGGTTTCACGATCGCAAATATTCAGTCAAATACGACAACTAAGCTGAACGTGCTGAAAAACTAGACCACGGTCTGTTCATGTACCTAAGTATAATGAAGAAGAAAGAATGAAACTAGCCCGTACCACCCCGTACTTGATTCTCCTCCACTCCACCTATGACAACTGAACACCTACGATCAATTGAAAAAGTACTTAATACCTACTCTGTAGCCACCTTCACCTAAATAAGTAAATATACTTAGGTAGGTACTTACCTAAATAATTATTTTGCTTTATATGTAGATACGTAATGTCCTTTAGGATCGCAAGACCCATGAACTTCTGTTAGATAGGTTGGTGTATAGACTTTGATTTCAAACGTCAATAGTGAAGAAATTACTACTATAATTGACCTCAAAGGTATGCAATTCATACTAACATAGGTACATTAGACTACATGTATGACTATAAACACTTAAGTACCTAGGTAGGCTATAATGTTAGTATTTTTAGATGAACATATTTCAATACAACTTGTAATATAATTATTATTGTTGTAGGTATTTAGGTCCTACCTACAACAAAGCATACTTTACCTAAATGGGCCATTATTTTATTTTAGGTACAATTATCGGTCCCCTACAAAGAAACATTTTAAAAAAATTAAATAATGAAATTCAGGAATATAGCTACCGCCTGTAGCAATTAAATAAAACACCAGTCACAGAAAATATAATGAATTTATGTAAAATACTTTATTTATTTACAAATTACGGTAACTCTGTTGTTGTTTTTGGTAACGCAATTGTTTTTCATACAAAAATTGTCTGTCCCTCGGAGCGAGTCATATGAAACAAGCACAACGTGTGTAAAAAATTATAATGGAAACAATTTTTTTGAATATTATAACGAATATGTCATTATTTAAACTTTACTTCACGGTAATAATCATGATTTTATATGAAAATATTATGGGACAATTAATATTCGAGTCCCCAAGCCTAAGCAAAAATACACCTACACTAGGTTACCCTAGGAAATTCAATCATAAATAAACTTTTTTTCACTTTCTTACACCTAAGATCATTTGAATGGCTGTGTATTTGTATCGGAGTGCAGGAAGGAGAGCGGAACGGATAAAATGACCAAGTCTTTCGGACGAGAGTCCTGGAGAGAAGCGCGTGTATTTATTGTGACGCCACTGAGTTACCGGCGACATTCGGTGAGTTTTATAGATATTTATTATTTTATTTCATAAATATATGTAATAATTAGTAACAATTATGAGGGCATTTTGATATCCCATGTATGTGTATTCATTTAAGTACTAACTTCAAAAAGGTTATTGTTTTACAACTGCGTTACCGCTACACTTCGTTACTTTTTCAGTAACGCAGTTGTAACTATAGTAACTCAGGGGTTTTTCTTATAGTTTTCAGGTATCTGTTACTCAATTTATGGTACAAATATGTGGGAGTGGAACAGAACGCAAGGTGAAGTATCCATGACGACGAATAACAGAGGAGCATAGAGTGAAAGCAGAGTGTGAAAAGACGTAAAGACGTAAAGACGATTAAGTTTGGTATAAATAAAACGACGTGATACATCATTAAAATACTACTTTTTCTTTATCCCTACAAATTGGGGGCTCGTCCGGGATAAATAAAATTAAAAAAATCTCGGAGATTACGGCGGATGAAGACGGATTTTTATAAAAAGGACAAGACTGACAGTTGCAAATTTTACAAGAAAATTTTCTTCGCATCACAACGCCTTCAGGTCTGAACATATACCATTTTAAGACGTAACGACGACGACAAGAAGATGCCACGGACGACGACGGGAGATGACGGGGAGGCAGTCGGAACATCAGGACCGCTCACGTACACGGAGGAGCTGGTAGCTAAGTTCAGTGGGTGCGACCAGACCGATTCCGCAACACGGTGGGCGCAGGAGGTCGATGACAACGCCGAGATCTTCGGGTGGACGGAGCTGCAGCGGCTGATCGTGGGGCGCAGGTCACTGACCGGCACGGCGGCACTCTGGCTGCGTTCAGAGAAACCTTTCAAGACGTGGGAGGCTCTGAAGACGGCGGTCACCAAGGAGTTCCCAGACACCGTAGATTCCAAGACGATCCATGAGTTAATGAGCAGCCGGAAGAAGAAAGCAAATGAGACGTGCCTAGACTACATGCTGTTAATGAAAGAGCTCGGCAAGCGAGGCAAGATGCCCGACTACGTCGCTATAAAATATATCGTGGACGGAATACTAGACGACGAGTTACATAAGGTGATGCTGTACGGCGTGACGACCTATGGGGATCTGAAAGAAAAGTTGAAAGTGTACGAGACCATCAGGCAGAAGTCGAGCGGAAGACGGGCACCGGTCTTCAATCGTCTACCTACTGCAACTACACCCGCAGGCCCCGCAGCAGCTGCACTCGCGCCAGGCAACAGGACGACGGCCGTGCGACTGTGCTACAACTGTGGAGAGAGTCAACACATGTCAGCAGATTGCCCGTACAGACAGAGAGGTATCAAATGTTTCCGATGCAACGACTTTGGACATATTGCTACGCAGTGTCAACAGCCAGGCGGAAGCGGCAACTGGCGGAGCAACGACGCGTTTGGACGAGGACGACCTGGTCTGCAGCAACCTCAGCGTGGGCCGAGGCGTTCAATGTTCACCATGCCTACGGAGTCAAACAACGAAAATTCAGCAGCGAGTCGGAGCGACCAACGACGTGAGAACAGCGCTACGAGTGGCACGACGGATTCAGGCGCAAACGGCATGACAGCCGGTGACAGTTCAAACTGTATGGACGTCAACGTCAAGATGACAGATGCGAATGCAAATGTAAACAAACAGACGGAAAGACGAAAGCCGATGAAGACTATTGAAATTTCAGACTGCAAAATGACTGCTTTAATAGATACGGGCAGTGAAGTTAACTTGTTAACCGACGAATACTACAAACTGATAGGTTCTCCTAAGTTTGACGAGGGACATGTGAGCGCTTTGGTGGGACTCGGACAATTGGAAGTGAAACCCCTAGGGAAAGTCACTTTAGGTGTGAAGATAGATAAAGAACATTATAATAACGTATTGTTTCATGTTGTGAATAGAAGTTGTTTGCCTTACGATGTGATAATTGGTCAAGATTTTTTGAGAAGAGTGGTATTGATTATGGAAGACGGACGCGTGAGTTTACGTATGAAAGATGACGAATGGATGAAACAAGTAGGGTGTTATACGTGTGATTCTGTGGTTGTAGATTACATTGGTGATATCCAGTACAAGGAGCAGCTGACGGAGATGGTAGAGAACTACCAGCCCCTACAGGTCAAGGAGGCTCCCATACAGATGAAGATTGTGCTGAAGGATGATATCCCGGTGACAAGGGAAAAGACTAGGACAAGGATGATGATAAAAGTGGGACCGGGGTTAAGAAGGATTAGAAGGCGAGTTACACATGAGAGAAGAAAGATAAGAAGAGAAGAGATACACGAGATAAAAAAGATGAAAAGAAAGAAGGAAAAGAAGATTAAAAAAAAGGAGACAAGAAAGAAGAAAAGAAAGGAAGTGATACTGGGGGAAAGAAAGATAAAAGTGATGATGAATGAATGATGACGAATGTGTATGTTTTAAAATGTAATGCCGTATTTGTTTTTTCTTATTGTTTGTTCTTATTAGTATTATTAGTTAAGGTGTTAATATATTGTAATTAATAAGGCTGAGGGCAGCCTTAATGTCAGGATGGCCGAGTGTGGGAGTGGAACAGAACGCAAGGTGAAGTATCCATGACGACGAATAACAGAGGAGCATAGAGTGAAAGCAGAGTGTGAAAAGACGTAAAGACGTAAAGACGATTAAGTTTGGTATAAATAAAACGACGTGATACATCATTAAAATACTACTTTTTCTTTATCCCTACAAATATAACATTTGAGCATATTATATTGTTACAGTATAACATTTCAGACTCAATGGCGTAAAACAGCGGCTGAAAAACAACGGCTTTATAGGCAAAAAAAATTAGAAATATTTCTTAGTATTAAGTTGCTATATTTTCAGCGATTTTAATATTTGTTATTAAACAAAGAGTTCTGTTAATTTTAGTTTGATAGTTTTTTTCACATTATGATTAGTTTTAATTGAAGAAAGTATAAAGATTGTATTTGAGATACCAAAGTCTTACCAATTAACCACAGCGTTATCTATTTGTCCCTCGTTTCCTGAGAGTATTCACAAACATTTTAGCTACTCTTTATTAGAAAGAATGTTAAACCAAATATAATAATTATAATTCACCTTATTTAGAGCTATTTCTAAAACTTTGAGCAAAAAATTATGATTATTTTTTCGAAAAGTATTGCATTAAAACTTATTGATTGGTAACGCAGTGGGAAACTTTATTATAGAATGAATAACAAAACTGAGAATATTTTGTAATTTAAACTGTTAGATTAATGTTTTTTTTCTTACTTTTTATCTGGTATATGTTTACGAACCAAAATATATGTTCCTAACAATAAAACATAATTTTGTATGAAAGTAACGCAGTAGTATTTTTTTCTCATCGTTCCTCGATTAAACGTCAATAACTTTAAGAAATAGCAAGAAAACATCGCTGCAAATGTATTTAATGAATAATATAAATGTTAATTAACCTAAATAAATATTGAAAGGTTAATTAATAATAAGTTTATTTTTGAAAAAAATATCTGTAAAAGTATGCCAAATTGTACCCAAAATAAAATAATGGCCCAAATACCACATAATTATATTCATAGTTAGGTACCTACCTACTTATTAAGTAAGTAATTACTACTACTTCCTTACCTAGGCTAGGTCCCTAATTGATCTAAATGCGAGTGAGCTCATTCGTTTACGGTTTCTAGCTAAATTATCGAACTGTCATTACGAATTAGCTTCACTGCAACATAGTTAGGTACTTACTAAGTACCTAAGTACCGACTTCTGATTACTAAGGTTATGTTCGTAAGCCTGCTAAGCCACGTCAAATTATCACGATCATGACCTTTGTCTACTAGGAATAGTAAGAATATGTGTGTCCTACCTATATAACTACTACGCCGCTGTCGGTAGATAAGATACCTAGTACTGTAATAGTCAGAAATATAGAGACACCGTGTTTTTCTGGTTTTGTTGATGACCAAATGGCGTAGTGGTTAGTGACCCTGACTACAGAGCCGATGGTCCCGGGTTCGATTCCCGGCTGGGGCAGATATTTGTTTAAACACAGATATTTGTTCTCGGGTCTTGTATGTGCCCGTAAAATGGCAATAGGCCCGCCCCCTATTACATTGGGACTAACATAACACTCTGGCGAAAAGTGGGTGCAGCAATGCACCTCTGCCTACCCCGCAAGGAAGTACATTAGTACAAGGCGTGAGTGCGTGTTTTTTTTTGTTGTTAACTTGTGTGATCACTGAACAATGATCATGTAAGTAGATTTTCTACAAACTGTAGGTAAATGTTTAAGGTATTTAAGTGTGCTTACTGTACATGTACAGCCAAAACAGCGTTTTTCTATAGTTACCCCGTTTACCCCTAAGCGCAGTGCAATAACTTACCTATGCCACTACCTATGACTCCTATGAGCTATATAGGAAGGCTGAGAGACATGACCTAGGCAGGAAGGTACACTTTATAATTACATAACATGCTTAATTTAGCGTGAAGATGAGTGATAGAGGTATAATGTATGACCTCAATGTAGTTACATGTTATTTTTCCGGTAAGGTAAAATAAGAGTAAGTAAGTACCTATTTTGAGTTAAAAGTATAATGGACGTAAGCATAATAATATTGTATATAAACTTGGAAAACAGGGAGATTGGCGCGGCCACGATCTATTAAATACTAGATGTATTATTCCGAGGTATTGGAAATAATAATCATATAATTTATAAAAGCCTATACGATAAAACCTGCACACACAATTTAAAGCATTGCTATGCAAACTACGCTTGGCGCTAGAACTGGGTGAGACCATGACATGTGAGACATGTGAGTATACGCGAGACGTTAGAAAGGAATGTAGAATTTTATTTCTCGATATTTTTTGATCAAATCTATCTACCTAGAACCGACAAAAATAAGACTTGTTGAAAAAATAAACTAAAGATTCACCTGCATTCCACCTGCATTTCTTTAAATTTATAGTTTATTATTCTAAGATTATAAGAAGTGGTCACAGAATATTAAAAAAAAAATGCGTTTACCACTCTTATATACGGTGCACTGTCTTGATTCTTGTGTCAGTGTCAATGTCATGTCAACTGTCAGGCATATTTTTTCACCGGAAATTTTGAAATTTGAATTTGAACGTGTTTTGCCGAACAGATTTTCCTTTTTCATCACTTTGTTTATTTATATTCAATAGATTGAAAAAGTAAAGTAAGAGTCACAAAAATACGCCGTTTTGCAGCTGTATTCAAGTTATTTGTGGTACGTAGACGTAAAAACCAAACTCAGTCTTCATAATGTGGACTGTTTCAAAGTTTCTATTTGCATTAGACCATTCCTGAAGATTCCCGTACAATAACCACCACTACAAAACAAACCAAAACACTTCCAGAACCAGCTACAACGCCAACCATCCACCAAACGCCCCTAAAAATGCCGGCAGTATACACGTTCACGCGAAGCGAGAACGAGATCCTCCAAGACCTGGTGAGGGTGTTCAGCTCATCACGGGGGACCGCTCGCGAGGCGTGGGGCCTGCAGGCTGAGCTGCTGGTGGAGCCTGTCGGCTGGGACGCTCTGTGGAAACTGTCCAAGGAGTTCTGCAAGAAGTTTGGTGAGTAGCCGTAGGCTTCATTTGTTTATCGTGGTATTGATTGGAAGAGTCTTGTGTGAGCTGATTAGACCTCATTGGTTTATTCTGGACTGATTTAAAAAAGTGTGAAAAGAAAATGATGTGTTCATTTGAGTGATGACCTCACCTTAAGGGTGTGGCACAGTGGGAGAGTACTGGCCGCTGAAGCTCATAATCTATGCTACATGGTCAAGATGTTGTTGAGAAAACAACTGATGCATAGTTTAATATAGCTTACACACTAAAATAACTCAATGCTTGTTCACATTGACCTCACATTAATTTTGATGTGAACAATTTCATATCACATCATACATATTTATAATATTTTGTAACAAGCACATAGACTACTTTAATCCAAAATAAATGAATAAATGAATCCAAAATTGTTAGTTAATTTATTTTATTTTTCTTTAAATTCCAGAGGCAAGATTTCCCTGCATAGCGTATGTGACAGTGACATCGGTAGACTTTGAGAACCTGTCAGCCAATGTTGATGTGATGAGTGTGCAGCACGAGTCTGTGTCATTGCCGGAGGAAGTACAGGATGTTCCGTTGATTGAGCTGTGGCCGACTGAGAAGCAACGAGAGATCTGTATCAATGCTGCCGTGACTGCCGAGTTCATTGATCTACTGAGGTGAGTAGTTGACTGACTTTTGTAGCAATATCAATGTGTCTAGCCTAGATTAAAGGGAAATTTTCTAGACACAATAAAAAAAAAATTGGTTGTTTTTCACACCATCCTGTTGTTATAAGCTAAGAAGGTGTCTGTGGCAAACATTAATGGTAGACTAGGGCTTGCCACCATAGCCATAGGGTTAACAAATCAGATTAGTATCCATCCTAACTGCCCAGGTGTGCCGCTCACAACTATAACATTCAGTTATACCTAATTTTATACTTCCAGATTCTACTACAACAACATCTGGATGCCATGGGACGACCAAGACGAAAAGGTTCTCTTACCAAAGACCATAGAAGAGAGGATGCAACTGTGGTCTGACCTCCACAATGGGACTATACCATCCTGCATGGCCCGGCAAGTAATTCTTCTGAGGAACAGTGCCATCAACGCCCACGAGAAACTCAGGCAGCTTGACTCCTCACTTTGTGAGGTAGACTTAGATGATGATGATGACGGTAAATATTATTGAAATACAATTTTCTGGATTTGCTAGGTATTTCTATAGTCACTACATACTACACACGCACTCACGCCTTGTACTAATGTACTCCCTTGCGGGGTAGGCAGAGGTGCATTGCTGCACCCACTTTTCGCCAGAGTGTTATGTTAGTCCCAATGTAATAGGGGGCGGGCCTATTGCCATTTTACGGGCACATCCAAGACCCGAGAACAAATATTTGTGTTTAAACAAATATCTGCCCCAGCCGGGAATCGAACCCGGGACCATCGGCTCAGTAGTCAGGTCACTAACCACTACGCCATTCGGTCGTCACTACTACATACTAGTAGTAGTAATAATATAGTTAGTAACTATTACATGATTTTATTCCATTGTCTGGACGAAAGCTCATGCTATATGTATCTATGTATCATTTGTATGTTCCACCACGGTGGCAAAACCTAGCTAGACCCTCTCTAGTATATTTTGTCACCAACACTATGTCACACTATTTATGTACATTTTGGTCAACTTACAAATCTCAGCAGCTAAATATATTATTGTTTTTTTTAAATAGTGGAATGTTTTCCTTTTGTTTCCAGACTCCCTCCTCCCTCCAAACTACATATCCCTGTGCGCTGAAATGAACGCTAAACTGGACGGGTTGATGTCAAAATGGACTCTATATGAGAACCCCTTGATAAGAGAACAGTACATGGCGAAAATGAAGAAGAAATGGGAGCAGAATCGAAGCAAGAGAAATGTAAGTCTAGTTGTGTTTTCTTTCATTATCAGACTCATTTTATCTGTCTGATCATATAGTGGCCATAGGCGGCAGTATTTCCGACAGTTGCGAAGATGCAAAATCGATTTTTAGCTATATGAGGGTGTCCATGTTTGAAAGGGCTGTAAAAGCTTTGCCTGTTCACCATCTTCAATGTAAGCTATGTAGATCTAGATCTCATTACTCCTCATGCAGTCAAAATTTGTTTATTTTGTTTATCCTGACTAGATCCTAATTTATTATTATCACACATTATTACAGGTGGTAGCCCTATGGGAGGGCGGCAGCATATTCGAGTTTGAGGAGATCTCCCAATTCCTCCGCACCAAGGTGTCCAGTGAGCAGACGCTATCCGTGCGGTCTTCAGCAGAGGAAGCTCTGGCCGTGGAGCCCGAGGACCTGGTGGTCTGCAGCAAGCAGTACGAGATACCGGAGGTGCCGCTCGCTGACATTAATATTTGTAGCTTTAATGGTGAGTTTTAACTTTGTATCTTATCATGTCAGAGAATGCAATGCTGCCTGTTTAATTTTTAAACGAATGCGGCCATCCTTTCAATGCTGCAGATTGAAATCCCTAAAAGGTTCGTCGTAACTGAGCTATTAGAGCTAGTTGGGTAATCGTATCTCTTAATTATTATATTTGACGGGGTTTTCCCGTGGGAATATCTAGATAAGTATAAGTAGCATGCCCTAAGCAAGAAATAGTTGGCCCTATATTGAATAGCTATTGTAAATAGGTATATACAATCAAATCTTTGCTCATTATACTGTACAAGTAGATAATTAACATTTCCATCCCCTCATCCCAGGCTCAACGCTCCTAGCGGACGACACCCGCTCCTGCCTCCTCATGCTGAGCGGCGCCTGCCGGCTGCGCGACCTGGCGCTGCGGTGCGCGCGCGTCAACACGGCGCTGGCGGTGCGCGGCGCCGCGCGCGTCTCCAACTGCATGCTGAGCGACCAGCCCGACAGCTGCCAGGTCTGTTGTATTAGATAAGGCTTTTGATACTGTTTCTGTCATTATTCTGCTCTAGAAACAAGAAAACGTCGGATTAAGGGGTATTCCGCATTAATTACTGGCTTCCTAACGCCCTAAGAAAAACTCAGCGACTTAAAATAGGTGTATATATTAGTATGGAAGCGCCTGTAAGCTAAGGTGGTCCACAAGGCAGCATTCTGGGTCCGGCGCTCTTTCTCATACACATAAATATAGCCTATGGTGTTCTACAAGGCAGCATTCTAGGTCTCGCATTCTTTCTTATCTACATCAATGACACTGGCTCCTGCCTCCTCATGCTGAGCGGCGCCTGCCGGCTGCGCGACCTGGCGCTGGCGGTGCGCGGCGCCGCGCGCGTCTCCAACTGCATGCTGAGCGACCAGCCCGACAGCTGCCAGGTGTGTTGGAGCCTTTAGTGGAACTTAACCAAGGGTTTCGATACAGTATCTGTCACCGTTGTGATCCAGAAACAAGAAAACATCGGTATAAGCGATATTCTACCAACTGCATGCTGAGCGACCAGGCTGACAGCTGCCAGGTGCCAGAGCCTTTAGAGGAGCGAAATTTGTGAACGGATAAGGCTTCTTTTGATACTGTTTCTGTTGTTTTTGATATTCAGAAACAAGAAAACGACGGGATAAACAGTATTCTGCTTCCATTAATTACTAGTTACGTCCACGAGAGCGTTTAGTTTAGCTTGAATATTAATGTGGAAGCTCTTTTAGCCTACGGTGTTCCGCAAGGCAGCCTTCTTGGATCGGTACTATTTCGGAAATACATAAAAGACACTCGCTCCTGATTATCAGTCTAAAGACACAAATGTAATAAGTGTATTTTATTTTCCAGAGTGATTTCGCCCAAGGAATCGTGGCCATGAGTGGAGCGAACATGATAATTGAAGATTGTACGTTCGAGAACTTCTACTCCGGAATAGTCGTCCATAAAGGAGCACAGGTATGTTTAGTTTATAGTTTTATACACTGACTAAAGCACCGCATATTTTTAAAATACAGATTTGCGTTTAACGCTTAAGCTTACTTGGCATACCACCAAGGAAAATAGTTTTACAATCCTTTACAAACATACTTGGAATCCCTACCTCATTAGTTAGTGTATCATTCTATCCATGTATCTTTATGAATAAATTTTTAATTACTAACTACTAAAAAAAACATACTTAGTAACAATTTGTTTTTTAATTATTCCAGATAGAGCTCCGCAACTGCGTGATAAAGAAGTGCGGCGTCGGCATCCAGATGTACAGTGGGGCGCAGGTGACGCTCACCAACACCAACGTCGCCGAGTGTACCGAGCAGTGCATCCGCTGCGAGGTAGATGGCGCCACCGACAGGAGTAGGGATAACACGTGAGTAGTTTGCCACTATACCTTATACAATATTTCATATTACTAAAGACAGAGGTGCCGCTATCTCATAAACACTATTTCATATTAACGAAGACAAAAAGTCTTATTGAGGTGTATGGTATCAACTAATACTCTTGTTCCAGTGTAGGTGTATATCTATTGTTTGTCGTCATGCCTTTTTTGGAATAATCATTGAAATAATGTACCAGAAGAATGACATTAATTCATTGGGTCTAACCAGGGCAATACATACTAATACAATACGGTCGTAAAATTGATAGAGAACCTAATGGACCTTTGCCTACCCCGCTAGGCAGTGTATGAATAAGAAAAATGCATATTTATCTTATGTTATTGTTTCAGGATCGAAGGTCTGAACATTAAGTCTCTCTGCACAATCGGGTCAGGCGATCTACAGAAGGAGATCCTGGTTGTGCAACAAGACAACAATCTAATGTAACCTCTCTCAGTCTTATATTAAGGTTGATTATTATTGCATGTTTCTTGTAAGTTATAATGAGATTATATTTCCGTTCAGTTAAATTTCAATTTCATGTAGTAGTTATAAGGATTTAGATTACTTTTATTTAACATAATACTCTTTTAATTTGATTATTACCTTCGTTATATGAGCAGCTTTAATTATTTGTTTTATATTAATGATAACATTTTTAATAAATAGAAGTGCATTTATGTTAACCTAGTGTATAGAAATTTGTAATAAAATAAATACTTACATAACTAAGTTAAATTTAAGTTTTGTTTTACTTATGTAGATTGAATGATGATAATGATAAATCTTGCTGGATATTTTTAAAACTTTTTTAAATCAGAATAATAACGGTTTCGCTACCCAGAATAACTAACCACAGAGTAAGTATATTGTTTTCTCTATGGCATGACACATTTGGTTTCCATGGCAACATAAGTAAACACAAAAATAGTAAACAAAACTTGCGATCTTTAAACTTGTTTTTTTATTTAATTAATAATAATGAATGATTTTAATCGTTCCAATAAAGTAACAGGAGTTCATTGGCTAAAGAAGCCAATAACTAGCTTAAATATTAAGTAAGTACTGCCATATTTCTAATGATAATTAGATAATTACTTAAATGAAAGTTTATTTTAATACCTATTACTATAATAAAATTACTGTTCATGATGTATTTCAGACTCCACCTGAAGCCCGAAAACGGCATAGCGCTTCCAAACTTCGAAGACTTTACCAACGAATCCGCAAACTTAGTCCAAACGGTTGATGCTACAGAGTTCAATTTTAAGTGGCAACAGAAAACCTTCAGTACTTGGGAGCTATGCCGTTATTCTGACATACACAACTGCATTTCTGATACTGAATTAGAATATCACGAAATAATAAAAGACTCAAGTATAGAAGCTAGTAAAGTATTCACTTACATTCATGAGGATAACTATCTACCAACGCCAAAGACTGAAAATTTACGGGAAAAATCCGATGGTTTTGAAGGGTTAACTTCTTGTATGGCAAAGCTAAGCTTGAATGGGACTTTGAGTAGGTTTGTGAATGAGGATACGATGTCTATGGGTCGTCTGTTTCGGAGTGAAGATAATATAGCAGTGGATGGTGATAGCTGGATGTCTATGCACGTTGTTTTGGATAATTCTGAGTATAATGAGTGAGTATAAAATCATTTAATATACTTTCTACACTAAGGAGAATATGTGTACCTACCCAATTCTGTCATCATCATCATCATCACCCAATAATCATCCACTGCTGGACATAGGCCTCTCCCAAGGAGCGCCACAACACTCGGTACTCGGCCTGCCTAATCCAACCACTACCGGCTACCCGCCTAAGGTCGTCCAGCGGTCAGGAGGGCGTCCTACGCAGTGTTTTCCTGTTCGCACCCGATTGTATACTAATAATATAAATAATTATAAGGATATAAGTACTAACTCAAAACGATTGTCTTATAGTGTATATATGTGACTTACATTTTACAAGAGCATTCTGATTCTGACACCTTTACGATACGATAACAGTTTTTTTTATGTATTTTCGCAGAGATTCCCAACTTCTACTAAAACAGGAGGCAGTCCTGTTATCACTCCATCACAATACTACTCGCAACTATGTCATAGTAAGCCCGGATGTGAACACTCTGGAGTGGAACCCCTACGCCGTCGAGACATCTACCGGCGTCCGATGGAACTACGTGTATGCTTTACAACTTGAGTTCGATAAGGAAGATGATGTCGACGATTTGGAGATTTTGGTTTGTGATTTTTATTTGTTAACTCTAACTTAGGTACTCATAAATAATACCCAATGATTAAAGACCACAATATTTGCCAATCCACTCTAATAATCCACACCAAGTTACTCAATAAATGATATTTTTTACAGTTAAAGAAACTAAAGAAGAAATGGTACAGCAAAAATAAACACATTCTAAACTTTACAATGCCATCTATCGGAAAGAGGCAATACTTCATCACATTGGAAATATTATCGGCCAAAGATTTTGATGCAGATGAATTGTACGTTGAATTTTTTATCAAGGTAAGATACACACAACACATACATTTTCTTCCTGATAATTCTTTGTTGTCTAGCACTGCTGGTCACTGCAGTTGTAATTTCAATGGCTGAACATAAAACCTCAGGCGGCCATATCACTTGAATAGATCTCTTTTATCTACCAATTGGTTCATGTTACAGTACCCAGATGGCGTAACCAGCAGCGACGTCCACCACGGCAGGACGCACGTAACGACATCTATGAGAAGCGAGGATGAACCCACGCAGGCACACTTCGCCCAGACTCTAGACTTGCAAGTTGAAGCTGACGACGACCACGGTATGTGATACGGACTTTACAAGTAGTTCGTGTTGCAATTCACAGATGGCGTTACTAGTAACGAGACTCACTCGTCTATAACTGTGGTACCATTCAGTTTTTCGTAAACTGTACCAACCGTTGTACAGTAGCATATACAGGGTGTTGCAAAAAGGGTATACTAAGCCGAAACCAGCATGTGCAGCATGCGGGTTTATGGGAAAATAATATTTTTTTTCGCGAATTTCCAAATTCTGATTTCAGTTTCGGGCTTAGATATACCATGCTGCACATGTAGGTTTCGGCTTAGTATACCAATTTTGCAACACCCTGTAGATAGAAAATAAGTTCGGCATTATGACATAAAAAAAATATTTTTTAAAAACTCCTCATTTCAGAGCCAGCCCCCATCAAAATATTCTTCGAAGTGATCTCAACTGACTGGTGGGGGCGCCACAGGACAGAGGGTTACGCCTATCTCCCCCTGCCCTTAGACCCTGGACATAGGACCAGGGTTCTAACGTGTGTGCGACCGGAGGAAAAAGATAAAGTTGAAGCTGAAAGTAGGAGGTTCTTCGTTGGCGGATGCCATCTGCTGAAAGATCTAGATGTGTTGACGAAGCCTAGAATGCAGGTTGGTGTTTTATTTGTTGTCATGAAAGTGAATATGTTTAAACTCAGTGCCAGCCAAATCCCGTTGACTTAAAGATGTATAGACCTCTCACAAGATACACCTCTGGAGTTGGAGCCTGGAGAATTAACAGTTTTCGTGGCTAAACATAGAGATGATCAGGATCACAGACGATGAATGTTGGCCGTTCCATAAGCGGAAGTAGGAAGGAATAATACGCGAACATAATTTGCAAGTATAGGGCGAGATAGCATCAGCAGGGTTACTCTATTCTCTATACTGACGAAAAACTAACACGAGAGCTGTCGTTCAATGACAACGAGGTATAATCGTGGCTCGCGCAGCAGTGCTCCGAAACTTAGTTTTTCGTCTTTGGGGGTGACCCCCCAGTTCGGGCCTGTAGTCCCGTTGTCCCCGTAACTGTGTCCCCGTTACGGGGACAACGGGACGTCATTATATTTTCGTTCCGTTGTCCCCTTTGCGGGCAATAGTGAACGGGGACAACGGGCCGTCAAAATTTTACGTGTCGTTGTCCCTTCCGAATTATATTAGCACGAAAAGGACAAAAAAAATATAAAACAAAATGTTACATTATCGGCTTTAATTGAAATAAAAAAAAATGAAGATATTTGAGATGAGAAGATGAGAATTGTTGTGACATTGTTGTTACCTATGAAAAAACAACACTTTTATATAATCATCAAACATATTATTATATGAAATAATATACATAATAACGAATATAGGTAGGTATTTAGTAGTTTCATAAATGTACTGACATGCACTTTTTACGATTTCATCAACGTCACCGTTTATTAATGTTACATTCAAATCACACCATTTGTATTCTGATCTATGGATCTATGCATCACACACGTCTAAATAACTCCAGTAAGCAGCTCCTTTTGTTCAAAAGGGTAGTGTAGTTACGGAATCTCTCATTGGTTGACTGATTTAGTAAGCCAATGAGAGTTTTGCAAACAACAATCTTATCTGTGCTTTTGTTTCGCGGCAGTATTTCGTCGTGCCGTTAGCGCATCCTTTAAAATTTACACGTTCATCGAATTTGCCAAATTATCACCCAGGTATATGCCAGGTTAGTTATAAATAAAAAATATGATCTAAGCTAAAAAGCGATTTGATGTGAAGATAATTATTATATAAAATTCATGAAATAAAAAATATACTTGTGTTTTTTAAAGTGTATTTTGAGAACGGGGACAACGGGTCTGATTTTTTATTTTTTTATTAAGTGCCGCTGTCCCCGTTGAGGAGCTCACGTCCAACGGGGACAACGGGCCTGATTTTATTTATTTTCTGAGAGTACCGTTGTCCCCGCTTAACAGGGACAAGAATTACGGGGACAGCGGGACTACAGGAGTTCGGGCGCTTTTTTTATGTACGCCACTAAACCCATTAACCCCCCAGAACACGGACTTCCACTACGCCTCATCCGGCACCCTGCACCTGCGCTGGAACACCCTGGCGCAGTCCACCATCGCCTGCCGCCTGCCTCCTGCCCAGCCCAGCGTCTCCTCAGCATCAGCTGTGCTGCAAGGTGCTGAGGCGGTCCTCAAGCAGTATAGGAAGGCGAGGGCCAGACTCGCGGCCGCGACTAGGGATTTGAAGTGTCATGATGGCGGTGGTGATAGTTGGGTCACGGAATAATAACTAAGTAGTAACTAGTAGTTGGGTTGTGGCTAAATATTAAATGCCGATACACATTGAAATAGGATAAATAATCCTAATCAATGTTACACAAATTGTAGTAGTTACTGCATCCTACTAATCAATCATAAACTGGTATCTTGATAAAGTCTACGTGATATAAGTAACGCATAAACATAAATAATAAAAGTCTGATTTTAGAACACTATATTTTACAAACATTATTTTAAACACACAGGAACTATTGTAAATACATTAAATTAGACTAGATAACAAACTAAACAGTTATACTTAATCAATCCCATTTCTTTTTCCCCTTTAAAAATTACACTTTATAAAGATTTGATAACAAAACATGAAGAATAACAATAATTTTTACATTCAACGTTTGTCCTTTTGTAACTGTAATCTCTTGCTACCATAATTCTTTAAAACACAAATCACAACAGTGCATTTTACCATCTACCTTCCATTTCTACAAACCTAATAATACCCAGCCTTCACAGCGTCCCTCAACATCCTAGTAACAGACGCCACCTTCCTAGCCCGTCGTTTCTTGCGTTCCTTCGCCCTCAGTACGTTGGTAGTGCGAGCATCAGTGATGGCGGCGCGGGCCGCGTGGTGTGCTTGTGTGGACGCTTCCATCGCCAGGGTCTGTTGCCGCAGGATGGTGGCTTCCCAGGTGTTTAGGGCGTTTGTTAGTGCTAGCCGCTGTGGGGGGGAGAGTGGTATTAATTTCTTGTAAGTACCTATAAGTACTTACCTAAATATCATCGTCAGCCCATAATCATCAAATGCTGGACATAGGCCTCTCAAGGCCGGCCTTCCCCATTCATCGATTATCAGTCACATGTATCAGGTCATCTTTCCAACTCGCCGGAGGGATTCCTACAATACCCTAGCTAAGTGCCAATTTCACCATTCTCGGTTATCTAACCGACAGGGATTGATTTATAAATTAAACGTCATCTCCATATAAAATTCATGACAGATGTGTCAAAAGTTAACCATTACTCCCTGGTTATGCTTTAACAGAGAATGGTGAAATGGGCACTTAGCCATATACCCCATGCAAACTCTGGCATAAAGAGTACCCCATATTATCCTATACAAAATGTTGCAAAAAGGGTATAATAAGCCGGTTGGCTGCTGGTTTCGGCTTAATATACCCTTTTTGCAACACCCTGTATAATACTAGGTATTTTACCTGAGTGGCGCCTTGAAACTGTATTTCTATCTTGCTTCAATATAGACAAGGTACAAATTCCTCCCATACACACAAAGAATTAATGCACACCAAGGCACGCACCAATAACCCTCGTCCCTCACCTCCGAAGCGTCCCTCATCATCTGCATCTTCCTCCTCCGTGCCTCGTCCATCCGTCTCCTGATGGCGTCTAGCTCCAGGTCTCTTCTATGCTGCTCGGCCGCCTCAAGCCTCGTGCGGCGCTCCGCAGCCAGTGCGGCCCGCGCGTCCAGCTCGGTAGCCTTCTCTATTAGGTCGGCTATCTGAGGTGGGATTGAGAAAGGAAGGTTTTTATTATTCGGCATATATAACAAAACCGGCCAAGTGCGAGTCGGGCTCGCGCACAAAGGGTTCCGTAGCAGCAAAATTACAGTTAAATCAACCTATCTCAAAAACTATAAGAGATACTTTGATCAAACCAAAAATCGTTGAAAGAGTTAATTAGCATGCATCACCTCTATTTTTTTTAGAATTTTATACCCCGTAGTTATAAAAATAGAGGGGGGGGGACATACTTTTTACGACTTTGAGAGCTGATATCTCAAAAACCGTTCACTTTAAGAAAAATGTTTTTTAGAAAACTTTATATCATTTTAAAAGACCTTTCCATTGATACCCCACACGGGTATGTACATCGAAAAAAAAAATTTCATCCCTCAGTTACATGTATGGGGGGCCCCACCCCCAATTCTTTTTTTTTACTATTTAGTGTCATATTTTTGTAGCGGTTCATACAACACATATTCCCATCAAATTTCATCACTGTAGTACTTATAGTTTCCGAGTAAATCGGCTGTGACAGACGGACAGACGGACAGACGGACAGACGGACATGACGAAACTATAAGGGTTCCGTTTTTGCCATTTTGGCTACGGAACCCTAAAAAACTGCTAGGTACTAGGGCAAAACAGCTACTATAGGGCTTTAGACTTTTGGCTTTACGTATGTAACTAGGTTAGTAATTTTTGAGGCGATTCTTCAGTGAAGGTTCCTTCTGGAAAACGTTGGACTGAACTGGTTGTAATAGGAAGACTGATGATAGTGTCGTGGCGCTGCTAGCTAGGGCCATGTTTATGCCAGCAGTGGACGCTGCAAATGCAATCTGCCAGACTAAACCTAAACCTAAACACCTCAGTTCATACATGTGACTCCAAGGAGAAATTACTGACACAACCAGCCCCCGTATTATGTAACTCACAACTCACTTTTTACTGACTTATCTGATTTCACAAGCGTTTATGTTGAATGTAAGGATATATTATAGGCTTCTTGCATATTTCTTTCACTAAGATTTTTGGTGTTTTCGGTTAATAAGTCTCTAAGTTGATACCAATTATCACCGGTTGCTAACTCTCAAAAAGTTACAAAATACGGGGGCAGCAGTAGACCTTGAGCATAATATATACCTTCTTATCATCCTGCTCAGCCAGCACCCCGGCGCTCCGGCGCTCCTTGTGCCGGATGTGGCTGACCAGCTGGCCGGTCCGGACCTGCTCCTCCAGGGCCTGCTCCAGCCTCCGTCGCTCGGTCCAGCGCCGCTCCTCTTCGCGTTTAGCTGATATGTAGCGCCGGTATTGGTAGGACGTTTGTTTCTCGATCTGCAAGTGTTTAAAACATATTATATAGGGTGACCAAATAGTCATCTAATGATGATTTATTAATTCATTTTTTTATTTGAAATTCTTTCTACAACATTAGGTATAAAACTATGATTTGCTCCACTGCTATTTTTTTTTTTAATTTGCTAGTTTATCCTCCTGATGCCCACGGTCCTTCTCCGAGGACGAATACTTTGTGTTTGAATCATATTTGAATTTACCGCCATTATTTTTTGGGATTGCATCTATGGATTTAACATTCCATCACTGACAGCTGTCTTAAGTGTCATGTGAGGATAATCAATCGTTCATTGAAAAAACGTCAAAAAACGGAACCATGGCGGGGCCACCGTCGACTAAGTAAGTTGTAATCTCATTTTACTTATGTGATCTAATCATTTAATTAAATAACTTTAATAAAATCTTATTGTTAAGTATATTAGCAAGAGACGAATACTAATATTTTATCAATTAAGGTTCTAAATAATATTCTATGATCATCCATTTACATTAGTACTCGTCTGAGTACCGTGGTCTTCAATTACATAAACTTTTAGTCCGCTATACTATAATTTTAGATATACTTATTTTTGTATTTTTTTACAGAATATAATGCGAAATCCAAGAAATTGAAGCAGATTTAGCTATGTCGGACATAGATCTCTCGGAGGACGATGACATGACGACATAAATGACTCACCATGAACCCGTAGAATGTGAATTTTGTGATGATGATATCCAGGAGCTGCTAGCTGAGCCTTTCATTTTGTCTTATTTTGTTCCTATATTGATCCCAATAATTATAATAGTTGATAAGTGTGAGTTTATCTAGAATAAATATAAGTTCTAAACTTATGTGAGACTGATTTAAAGTGTTAAATGTGTTCCTAAGTGGTTCTTATTTCATTAGTTTTGTTATTTCTAACAAATTACCTTATAAATATATTTTCTACCAATAAATTAAACTTTTTTTAACTGCCCACGGTCCTCACATGAGGACTAATGATTTTCGAATTTAAACCTATTGAAACTGGTTCCTTTTTTAATGCATTACCCGTACATACTACTAGGAACACTATATAATAATTTTTGCGACATTTATTCAAGTTTAAGTTTCTGGGCAGTAAGCTAGGTAAACGCAATAGTCCTTGTGTGAGGACCGTGGGCAGATAGTCCTAAAAAATAAAATAACGGCTGGGCGTCAGGAGGTTAAGCGTGTCGGTGACGAAACACTAGATCGAGCTAGAACAGGGTTTTTCAGCGAGCTGAAAGGATTGGCAAATCATATCGGCGTCAGTCTCTGTAAATTTTTGTATGGAGACCACTAAAACATAGCGTGGGTCGCCCTCCTGTCCGCTGGACCGACGACTTCTGACAGATTGGCTTTGACTGCCATTTGCTTTTTTCATTCTTCATTCAATGCAATGGTTGGATGACGAAGACCGAGCACAGAATCTGTGTAAAGGGTGTTACATCTGCCACTTCGTTTTTTAATCTTACAGGCATACACCCTAATCTACCACCCTTTCCGTTCTCACCTTCTGCCGCTCTTCCTTCTCTGTCTGCCACAGGCGATGGAATTCCTCAGCTAGTCTGTCCTGCTCACTCTCCAGGTCTCTCTTCTTGGCCAGCGCCCCCAGGAGCCGCCAGTCACGCTCAGGGATCTCCAACATTGACAGTGGGTACTCTTCTTCATAGTTGAAAGAGCTGATTAACTCCGATAGGGATGTTTGGCCTTTACCTAGAGAGTGGAAAAAAAAACGTAAATAAATAAGAATCTGAGATAAGACATAGTGCAATCAAACTAGTTTTACAAGCTAGGTTTCTGCAATTTTGGTTTACTGAAATCTTCTGTCGTCTGTACCTACTGTAAGTAGTTTCGTTAAAAGACATGTACGACTGTACGTTTCAGAAAATAGTTCAGAATGGTGAGCTGAGTCACCGAAATTCGATTTTGGTACCTCCTAACCCCTCGTTCTTCAATGCTTCTACACAACAACTGTATGTACCTACCTATACTATTTTAATGGACAACATTTCATTTTCTTTACCCTATATTTTTATTAGCTATTCGGAAAGTTTATAGAAAATTAGTGGACCCGTATTTTTTTATTTTGTATATACATTAATTTTTGCATGTTATTTTTAACTTTAAAGTTAATTATTTTAAAACCGGAAGTGACGTCACATATTAGGCTCAATTTTTATTTTTGTCTATTGCTTGAGTCTCGAAAAAAAACATAAATGACACTGACAAGTGACATTTAACTTTGTTTACATGCCAACCAACAAATGGGTCATTTTCAAATGACATTGAAATTTCTGATGATGGAAAGTAGGTACTTATCATGTAAAAAAATAAGCAGAAGCATTTTTTTAGCTGTGTAGGCGGTGGCATGCTCTGGGACATATTATATAGAGGTCATCTCTAAATAATAAATAAAAAAAATAGTCAGAAAGTGTCAGAACAGAATTAATGAAAATGACCCAAATAAACAACAACGTACACGATAAAACGTCAACGTCAATCAAAAATGAAAGTGACAGTTACTTTGTTTTTAAATCTATGGGCTTTGATCATCAAAATGCATCGCAACTGATGCATGACGTCATCAGCACTTTTTTACTATTTCATGATTTTCTCGAAAATGATACATCCAAAAAATACAAAAACTTTTTTTTTGTGGCCTTTAGAGCTAAATCTCGAAATGGTTTTCAATTTATAGCAGCTTTAGTTTTTTGAAATGTTGTCCATTGCTAGTCCTTACTACTGCTAAATTTAGGAACCTAGAACTTACCAACAGGTGACCTGCGCCTCGGAGAACCTCTGCTGGTGGAAGCGGCAGACTTCCTTCCCCTTTCCGCCGCGGCTTTATAACAAAACACCATCACTTATATCAAACAACAGCTCTACTGTTACTCAACTATCGTGGGAAGATTATGCACGTAAGATCTAGGTATAACGCTCCCTGTCCAGTGCTTTTGTTCGTCTTCTTAGGTAGGTACTGTGTAATTTATCTAGATTATGAAGTAAGTAATTAATCTTATGTGTATTATGACACTAAACTTTAGGACACTGTTAGGAACTACGATCACAGTAAAGGAAAAAAGATTATGGACAGGTAGGTAAGTAGGTAGGTGTTTATAAATCTATTCACAAATAAACACAACAGTCATGTTTTATATTACAATTCACGTTCATAACTAGAAATAAATAGAAAACCTATTCTAATAGGAATGTAAAAGTTTTATACTAAGAAAACAATGGTTTCCAAGCAATGATCGATTAAACTCTTGCAGTGAGTTTCATAAAAAGACCTTGACTTTTAACTACGACGAAAACCGAATCTAACTTTTTTATTATGTTGAACGTTCTGGGAAAGATAATTAACCCGCCAGTGGTGACGTATATGTCTGTGAGACCGGGTGGTTCGAAAAAGTCGAATAACTTTCTCACTAGCCATCGATTTTTGTTGTGATTTCGGGTAGCTGCCTCATTTCCCATCCCCCACCGTCAGTCCACCCCGCGATGGTGACTCGTGCGCAGGTTTCGGAGTTTTGGCGCCAACCCGGTGCGTGAGACCGGGGTCACCGACTATGTAAGTCAAATTTAAAGATGTTTTTTAAAATTTTCATACATTTTTTTTATTTTTCTTGACTGTATTTTTGTTTTGTGATTGTAAATTTCATGATTGAACTATTTTTAAAAGATAGTTGTAGGTATTTATACAAATATAAGTACTTAATAGATTTCAATAAGTTTTTACAGTAATATCAGCTAGTTTCAGCATGACCTTGAAAATGACGACGGAGATAGCTGGACCTTCAAAAAAATGTCAATGTTATGAATGTGGATAGCGAAAATAACAGAAAAATTTAATATATTTGTCACAAAATGTAAGAAATATATGTGTTACGACCATGTAAGTGCCGTCTTGCAGAGACTGTTTGGCTGTGGAGAAACAATGACTTTTAGTGTATTATTATTATTATTTTTTTGGTAGAAGTATATAAATTTTTGTTTTTTCTTATGAAGTTCGTAGTGTTATAAAACTATAAAAGGTGGACTTAGTTATAAAAAATTACATAATTGTTGTATTTTTTTAATTTTTAAGATGTTAGGTTCCCGGCTGGGGCAGATATTTGTTTAAACACAGATATTTGTTCTCGGGTCTTGGGTGTTGATATTTATATTTAGTATCTATCTATCTATGTATTTGTGTAGATATATCAGCTGTCCGACACCCATAACACAGGTTCTGCCTAGCTTGGGGTCGGATGGCCGTGTGTGAGATGTCCCCACATATTTATTTATTTAATTATGTAAATATTAAGTGTTCTAAGTACCATGGTAAAAGGACTAATAAACGAGCCGTGATTTATGATAATGCTTTATTTTACTGTCAAACAAATACTTATCTTTAAAATTAAATTAATTTTAAGTAGCATGTGTAGTTAATTAAGTAAAAAAAATAAGTTTGAAAATCCCGGTGCGTGAGACCGGCGTCACCAACAATGTAAGTCAAATTCACGTCACCACTGGCGGGTTAATAAGACGATGAAAAATCTATTTGTAATGGGGCCCGGTTTCAACTGGTCGAATAACGTAATGTAGGTAAGTATGAATAAAATTGAATGATTTTATTGATATCTAAATACATAAGAGACCTCTTCACTTAAGTTTTCCAAAGATCATGTCTAGCAAAACTATTTTGGAAAGCATTCAAGACCAAACATGTAACTGATTACTTAGCTGAAAACCAGAGAATTCGTCTGGCCCCCATTTCTATTCACATAAGTAATATATCTAACTAATGTCTTTACATGGTATCGATTGTCGATGACCAGTCGGCCGAAAAGGCTAGACTGCGGAACGGTCCGTAAATAATTAACATTTACCTAGACCGGCCTAGGGCATTAGCCTGACCTAGGCACAGATTGCAATGCAGCACCAGTAGCGAAGTACCGTTTAGGTCTTGTCTACGAGTGTCTGTGCCTTCTGCGAGTATTTTAGTGTCTTCTTTGATTAGGTATAGGTAAGTTATCAATGCTGCTAGGATTTTATAGGAACTGATTTAAGTATATCCGTTGGCTTTATATTTGGCTGATTGTACTACCTATTTTTTATGTATTTAGGTATAGGTAAGTACCTACATAATACACTTACTTGCTAGCTTATGTAAGATATTGATGTTGATGCTTGGGTACTTGACCGATTTCAACCGAGAAATATTGAATGATTTATGCATCTAATAGGTAGGTAAGGCAACGATAAAAAAAATACGAGATTTTGAGATCTACTTATCTATCTACTTTTTGATAACCTATCTTGAATTTCTTTAAAATGATTAAAAGTGTATTGTATCTAAACTCGAATGTACTTAATCAAATGTAGAAAGTAAAGTGTACTTAATACAATTATATTCAATTCGGTACCTGCCTAATTCATTCCGTCCATCATCGTCCATATGACTACCAAACAATACAATGCAATAACCATTGAATTAACATAAGACAAAAGACGTACCACGTGAACACAAGGCGTGATTCAACAAAGGCGAACGTCTAAATACCGAACACGACGCTAACACTGTTTATCAGCGCTTTATCTTGAGATATGGCGCGGAGCTGATACCGCGCAGTAGACAAGGACTCGGTGGAGGGTCGCGACGCGTCCACGATGGAGGCCCGCCGGCCGCCCCGCCCGCGCCCGCGGCAGCCCGACGGCCTGAGGAAGCTCAGCAACGAGAACCTGCTCATCATCGAGCGCCACCTGCTGGGCGAGATCCCGGAGAAGCTGCGCCCCCGAGCGCCGCCCCCGCGCCCCACCGACCTCGCCCTCGCCCGCCCCGCGCCCGGCCTGCTCTCCGCCTGCCTCCACATCCCCGACTCGCCCAACTCGCCGCACTACTCGCCCACCGACTCCGAGAGGAGCTCGGAAACCGGGTCACCGTTGAAAAAGTCCTTCAGTTTCCGTGAAAAGTTCTCCCGGCTCAGCTTTCTTGGCAAACACAAGGAGAGAAGCAAGATAAAGGCGATCGCCGAAGATGAACATGAAAAGACTGAAGAGCTGGTGGAAGAGGAGCCGGAGAAGAAGCCACTATACGGCTCGAAGGGCATGCAGGAGCAGAGAGCCAGTAAGAGGTTCTGGTTTTTTAGGCAGAAAGAGATCGAACGCCGTGAACGATCACTTTTTTCTCTGAACAAACGGAGTAAGAGTTTTGAGTTCCTTCCGAGAGCCATTGAGGAGGAGACGGAAGTGCCAAACTACTCGACGCTGCAGCACAACAAGTTGCACAGCAGCCAGTCATTCGGCTTCGGCAGCGAGGCGTATCTAGCTGACCCTCACTGCGGCGACCACACCCCTCCCAGCTTCAAGTTCCACGATGATGACGAGGACGTGTTCGCGCTGCACAGCATCAAGGAGTCAGCCTCCGAGACATCCAAGGAGCACGGGTCAAGCGTGTCCACCATGACGTCCACCAACTCGAGCGGCATCCACATCCTGCAGCGCGGCTCCGTGCAGGATATCCTGGACGAATTCGAGAAAACCGTGGAACTGTTCAATGAGAACTACACGAGCGACTGTGAGACGTACACGCAGACACCTTCGGAGCTGTGCAAAAAGGAGAAGCGGAAGAGTTCCTCTTTTTCAACTCTTCCATCGCCGAAAGTGGTGCAGTTGAATCCGTTCAAACCGGTAGTGAGTGAGGAGTTTAAGCAGGAGTTGTCAGTGGTGCTGAGTAGTCGTGCTAGTGCTAGTGAGGTGGCGGGGCCGAGGCGGGGGTCGGTGACGGACTGGTTTGTGCTGGAGGAGAGGAACGACAAGTACCGCCGCGCCCTGACCAGGCCGACCACGCGCGTGCGACGGGTCAGCTCCACGAAATACGTGAGTAATGCTTGTCATGTTTATTTGGACGATGTTTGGAATTTGATAAGGTTTGGTCGCAGAATTGCGACTTCACTTGATCTAAAAGGTATTTCTACTATCAATTACGGACTATGGCATACATTATGATCGTTTATTGATTGAGATCTATCATAGGAAACCAACAAGGTATGTAGATATTGTTTTCGCCGAATTCGGAGATGAAAATAAGTTTTTAAGGAAAAAACTAAAGATTAATGGATCCATATTACTTATCGTGTATAATGTAAATGCCTCGCAATCTCAATGACAGTAACTTTTATCAGATGAACAAAATGATAAACACGCGAGCATTCTTATAATACCTGCGCGATACGAAATCATCTGTTTTGTGCAACTTTCAGTAAGTATTAGGTACCTACCTACAATGCTACTACATAAAGTAATTTGATATACGCAACACCGAAATTAAATTAGTGATTTCACAATGTAAATCGTAACACGAAGGATTTTGAACTTAAAAATTTATTGATTAAAACCGATCCGATGATGTTGGTATTACTTCTTGAGTGGAGTATACTAGGCAAACGTAGCGTGGGAAGCCCTCCAGTGAACTGAAGTTCTTATAGACAGTAGACAGATAGCCGGTAGTATCTGTATGAGGCAAGCTAAGGACAGTGTTGGGGTTTTGGCTCTTCTTGGGAGAGGATTAGTTACAGGCGGATGATGATTATGATTTAAAATTTAATAGTTAAGGTTAAATTTCATGTTCAGGTTTCAGAGAAATATTGCTATACACAGTACCTACTCACACATCACATCACCCATGACATGATACTGAAAACCAAAAGTACAGTCCAACTATAAAGTCATGAAAACGGAAGTGGATCCTAACTAATTGTTTAAGATCGTATTCAATCGGTCTGTTATATTTATTAAAGCACAAATCAATCAGTATTTTATTTTTAAAATGTATGTAAAAGTAAGTAAATAATAAAATTGATGACCATAAAAAGTCTTAGCAATATCGCACTCTTTGATGTCTAGACTTTATAGTTTGACTGTACAAGAGTGTAGGTATTTACTTATAAATGTTCAGACAAATTGGTATGCATTAAATTTGCTCAAGATGTTAACTGTCCGTCAGTCAGATAGCGTGATGGACTCAAAGCATTTACAATTCTGATCGGAATGTAATCAAGAATGTTGCGACTTTCCTAATGTCTTCCTTCCCGCTTTTATTACACGATGATTGAGTATCTTGTACTCTTGTAACATTGTCAGCCTCCCAGACAAGCTTGGTCAGCTAAGACCGTACCTCATGTATGTCAAATAATGAGATACTTGAGCAAATTATAGTGTGCAATATAATAAGTATTTAAGAAATTTGTAACATGATATGCATGGAGCATGTTCTACATGTTGTCTGTGTAAAATTAGATAAGTACCTACTTATACGTATTTGTTCAATAAAAGTTTAAGTATACATGAAGGATATGAATCGGGCTTCTGGCAAGGATCTTTAAACAGCTTTCTGTCCTCGGCCTTCTTCTTCCTACCACTACCGACTTCAGATATCTAAACTCCAGCAAGCTAGATATCTTTCACATGTCTAATTACTTGTTTTGAAAATCTTGTTATCTTAAAAGCTGTGTAGAAATACGTCCCCAAGGCAATCTCAATAACAAACTGAAGAGAAGGAAAGGTTAATTCCTATCCTACCAAATTGGAGCGCCCTGCGACTCTGCAACCAAACCAACATTTCAACGTCGTAACTACAAGAGTACAATTCGCTAAACTTGCTGTTATCCCTTGGAGTTATAGGCCAGTATTGCTTAAAATGTGGCTTGCAGTTAGGTCGGTGTAGTGAGGTGGTGGTTATTAGGTGTGGTTGCAGTGGCAAAGGTCAGAGTGTCAGGATGCCAACAAAATGCATTAGCTCGCGAGAAATCGTCGGGTAAATTGAATGGCTCTCAGAGACCATGCTCCAGATTTTAAATGCAAATTCAGTAGGCAAGGTGCGGCTTGTGCAAGCTAAGGAAGCAATACAATGTAATTTCTTTAAGGGTCTGCAAGGGGTAATCGAGGGTTGGCATTGTCATAGAATTATGTAGTAAACGATGCTCTACAACCTTGAAAAAAATCACACAGGTAGCCGAAGAGTCTAGCTAGGTGCTGAATGATTCGAATTCAAGTAAATGATTATGGATAACTGTAAATAAAATTCAGAATATGACGAAAAACCAGAAAATCACACTCCCGTATTGTAACAACTTTGTCGTAATTATTAAGAATTTTCATATGATTTTTATCATATTATAAAGTTAAAGGCTTGGACTAGGCGCTAAATACCTTGTTTTTTAATAAACACACACTTATTTTGTGTAAATTAATCCCAAACTTGAGCAATTTTTTTCCCTCAAATCTTCATACAAATATCTATGGCGGCTTTCTGTGTTATAAAATCATAAACACAAGTGACGTTTGACTCAGTTGGCCGCTGGCCTCCAAAGAAGGGTCACGTCGGTTTAGGCAGCACTGACAGCTCGCGATCTTATCGTGTACAGATACAAAATCACTGCACATTGGTTGTCATTGCACTTTTTCAACTTTTATGACACCAACATAATTTGATTTGAAATTGAGGAAGCATAATTCTTCCAGTATATTCAATACATTAAATTAAATTAGATAGTGTGCAATATTCTCGTGACATTACAGTCTCGTAAAGGTCTGATGGCAGGAATATAGCGAATGGATCTAAGTGATGACAATACGCACGAACATTAGGTTAGGGATCAAAAATACAGTCTCTTGGTGCTGGTTGAGGTATGGTCTCGTGAGGATCTGATGAGGGCAGTAACACGGTGGTGGCTCAATTTTATTTCAAAGATGTTAATAGCTAAAAGCATCGAGTTTAGGCTATTAAGTATGTTTTTCAGAGAGAGAGAAAGAGATTTTATTTTTCCTCTGGATGTGTTAGGTTTACTGGGTTTACTAAGTTCATTCTGTTAATGGCATCAAGTTGTTATGTGTTCATAAGTAATAATTATTTATTAACAAAATGTAAAAATAAAAATAAAATAAATAAAAATAAATTCGTAACGTAAAATTGTCAATGACGGAATTTCTTCTATAGACAGTAGCCTAGACAGTAGATTTGAAGATAAAGATACATTTATTCGACACATAGACAGCAACAACAAAAAAAATACAGATTTAAAGAAAAGAAACACATACTTATACAAAACAACAAAGAAAAAAAAGGAGTCCTTCGTCAAGTCGCGCGCCTTAGAGTCGCGCGCCACGCGAGTTGGCATCTTCTGTTTTTTTATATCGTCAACTCGCGAGCCCATGTAAAGTACGGTCAGATGCAAACGAATTGAAACTAAAAAATATAGTTAAATATTGTCTCCCTGGCTGATTAGCATAAGAAGGTACCGACTAGACAGTCGCCATTAAAGAAGATGCTTTGATTTCGGGATAAAGATACAATAAAGCCTCTGTTGGAAGTGCGGAATAAGGCAAAAGGGGATGTGACCTATGACGCATGATACCCAAGTTTGCTATCTCTCTCATGCCGTGCGCAAATTTTACCTGCCATAGCTATGTCCTTGTTTTTGTTGCAAAAACCGTCATTAAAACTACATTGTTTTAGTGATGTCGTTTTAGTGTTACTCCTAATTCGAAGCAGAGATGTACAGTGCATTACTTACAGCGCCAAAATATTAAAATGTGGCAGTTTTTACTGTTTTTTATGTATTGTGGGGGTAAGCCTATAATAAATTAACTTTACTATATTACCAAGTCTACTTTGCCGTAATATAAACACAGTGTTACGTTTTCGTTGTGTTACCGTTACATGAAATATCGAATTAGCACTAAAATTTAAAACAAATTTCGTTTATTTCATTGGTCAAAGAGACAGACCTAACTGTAAGAATTACTTCCAGGAAGTTCATCGCAAGCAGGTCCATTATTTATTATTATAATATATGTAGGATCGTGGGCGTCATCAGGAGGCGGGTTATCCATTTTCAGGATTAAAAGGGTTATTATGTATCGGTTACATCAGTTTATTCAATAATAAATGGAGATAAAGTAATTTACACACAGAAATAACAATAATCAATCATCAGATACACAGTAATAAAGCAATAAGAAATCGGGCAGAGTAACAGTGTGCTAAGTGCTCGATTATAAATAATCGAGCAACTTAAAGGTCAGTAGAATTTACACAGCAATAAAGAAATAATCAAAAGCAAGAAAATGGCAATATAAAAGTGTGCTAAGCACTCGATCGAAATCAAGTCACTTAAGATATGTGGTACGAAGTTTATTGACTAGGTACAAGTCAGCATAGGTAGGTACTAAGACCAAGAGTGGACCGACAGTTTTGCCGGGAGCAGAATGCAAGCAGAACGCTCTTGAGTCAAGTCAGAAACGAGACTGCCTTTTCCAGCAGCCGTGTGGGCTATTTATAGCAGAGCCCCCACTTGCATTCATTCCGTGCAACTCTGTCCGCTGACGCTTGAGGGCGCCACGTGTTCACTTAATTTAAACAAAGTAGCAATTATTATGAAAACATCACAAGTAAGGTAAGTAAAAATTACAAATTCCTTTAATTAAAATCACACAGGTTATTTAGAAAGAAGAATCTGTTAAATTACTCAACATTATTAATATTGTAAACAAGGAAAATGTTATGTCGTGATACCTCAGGTATCATGACAATTTCATGGAATAACTTTACTTAAAAACAACTAGGGAATCTTATAAAAAGACATTGTAAATAATTATTTTCGTTACACAATCAGTAAGAGATTATTTAGAACTAAACTAAAGCTTCTTAAATAAAAATCAAGAAAGGAATAATTAATAAACTCTGTACATTACAATATTATGATCCGACACGGCCAGAACTGACAATCACACGTCCTCGTGTTGATCTGTAACAAAAAGTAGGAATAACTGTTCGGCCTTTCTGACCAACGAGTAAAAAAAAAAAACATTAGAAGGCCATCAATAAATTAATACCATTTTATCTCAACCAAGTACTGAAAATACAGTTCGTGCCTTTATTTTATTGGAATCAGAATAAGTTGCTGTTGTCATAAAAATATCAGCAAATCAAAACATTGAAAATCTAATTAATTCATGTTTCACAAACACACATATCAACCATAGTCAAAAAGATTATAATAGGACAAAGTCCTCTAGCCGGCATTACCCCGTAATCCGACGAAAAAAAACATTAGGACATAGTCCTCTAGCTGGAATCACCCTGTGATCCAACGAATATTATAAGGACAAGGTCCTCTAGCCGGAACCACCCATGTGGTCCGACGAATCTCCTTAAGAGACACAGGTCACAACATCACCACCACTCATCGCGCTCTGATCGATAGTTACGTTTATCGCAGTTACGACTTGCAATGGTGCCTGTTGTACCAATAAAATAGCTATGGTATGTTTATGATTCATGGATTAAATTACTATTACCAGTATCACCACTATTATCATCAGCATCTATATCATCATCGTCATCAATATCAACAGGAACTGAACTTTCAGGCATCTTTCTAATTCTGTCATGTGCATACTTATAAGTTCTATTGCCAGTTAAAGACTTCAACAAGTATCTATCGCCCTCTAATACTTCAATTACTTTGAAAGGTCCTTTAAATTTGGGATCAAGCTTAGTTTGATTCCTTTCTTCATTTTCAATTAACACATAATCTCCAACTGAGAAATTTGTAAATTTAGCTTTAGATTTATCAAATCTAATCTTATCATAACTAGCATTTTCAGTAATCCCTGAGGCTGCCTGCTCTCTCACTTGCGACAAGTTAACTTCAGATTCATCATCAACATTCATTAAATCAAGGGGTCTAGCAACACGACCAATCATAAGTTCTAAAGGACTAGCTTGAGTAACTCTGTTAACGGTGCAGTTAAGAGCCAATTGAACATCACCAATGGCATCTTGCCAAGACCTCTCACTTGTTTCTACAGCCGTAAGCATACCCTTCAGTGTTCGCATCTGACGTTCTACCTGCCCATTGGCCCTACATGACCCTGTTGCTATCAAATGTAGAGCAATATTATGTGAGTCACAAAATTCTTTAAAGTTCTTACTAGCAAAGCAGCGGCCTTGATCGAAATCAAGTCACTTAAGATATGTGGTACGAAGTTTATTGACTAGGTACAAGTCAGCATAGGTAGGTACTAAGACCAAGAGTGGACCGACAGTTTTGCCGGGAGCAGAATGCAAGCAGAACGCTCTTGAGTCAAGTCAGAAACGAGACTGCCTTTTCCAGCAGCCGTGTGGGCTATTTATAGCAGAGCCCCCACTTGCATTCATTCCGTGCAACTCTGTCCGCTGACGCTTGAGGGCGCCACGTGTTCACTTAATTTAAACAAAGTAGCAATTATTATGAAAACATCACAAGTAAGGTAAGTAAAAATTACAAATTCCTTTAATTAAAATCACACAGGTTATTTAGAAAGAAGAATCTGTTAAATTACTCAACATTATTAATATTGTAAACAAGGAAAATGTTATGTCGTGATACCTCAGGTATCATGACAATTTCATGGAATAACTTTACTTAAAAACAACTAGGGAATCTTATAAAAAGACATTGTAAATAATTATTTTCGTTACACAATCAGTAAGAGATTATTTAGAACTAAACTAAAGCTTCTTAAATAAAAATCAAGAAAGGAATAATTAATAAACTCTGTACATTACAATATTATGATCCGACATATATAAATAAAGCTGGATTACCACTCACTCACTGACTGACATGATTGTTCTCCCAGAAGGAGCCATTTTTTGATATGAAAATGTTTTAGGGAAATGTACAGGGTGCTCGGGTGAGTAGAGAAAAAATCCTAAATTTTAAAAAAAGTTGTAAAAAAAAAAAATTTTTTTTGCTCCTCTTTTTTGGTGACCATACATTTTTTCATATTTCGAGGGTGTATTTAGAATGTCTGACAGATTATAAAAAAAATATAAAAAAATAAAAAAACAAAATGGCGGCCGAGTTGCAGTGAAGCAAAGTTTAGGGCGTGTCAGACCCGACTTGAGGTGAATTGATCTCCCGGAAGGGGGGGAGGTGGGGGGATGTTGTTTTTTGTAAACGGTGGGGCACATGATGAAATTTATGAGAAAATTCCAAAAAATGTTTTTTTTTCATTTGCGGGGGGAGGGGAGATTTTTTTATAAAAACGTGTTTTTTCGGGGATTTTCAAAGCATTTTTTTATTGTGTTCGAGGCATTTGACAGGTTTGACTTGTATGGAGCGGTTGTGTAGTTTGACGAGAAGAGTTGCCATGTGAAAGAATTTTCCCCATTTTTAGGGTAAATTTCGAGATTTTCCCCAAAAACATGAAAAGTAGAAATAACAAATTTTTATTTTAAAATTTGATGCAGTTTTGTCGGAAAGACTCGTACTAATGACATTTGACCATTTTTATTACTTTCGACTGGCAACCCTGCGCGATAGGCGAGATTATATTTTTTCGGATTTTTTTACGTCGACCCAACTTGAGGTGAATTGATCTCCCAGAAGGGAGGCAGGTGGGGTGATGATTTTTTTTGTACACGGTCTGATGTATGGTGCAGTTTATGGGAAAATTCCGAAAAGTTGAAAAAACAAAATGGCGGACTGCTTTGGCGGCCATTTTGTAAAAGTGACTTTTTTTCACGATTTTTGATTGGTTTTTTCACATGTTTAGAGTGGTTGGGGAGATTTGTCTTGTATGGCGCATTTGTGTAGTTTGTTGGGTAGACTATACCAGTTAAATAAAATTTCCCCATTTTTAGGGTAAATTTTGAGATTTTCCCCAAAAACATAAAAAATAGAAATAACCGTTTTGGATTTTAAAAAATGATGCAGTTTAGTCAGAAAGGCTCATACTAATGACATTTGACTATTTTTATCACTTTCGGCTGGCAACCCTGAGAAATACGGGAGATTATATTTTTGAAAAAGTTCGACGTCGATTCGAGTTGAGGTGAATTGATCTCCCAGAAGAGGAGGAGGTGGGGTGATGATTTTCTTTGTACATTGTTGGATATATGGTGAAATTCATGGGAAAATTCCGAAAACTGCAACAATCAAAATGGCAGATGAAGTGGCAGCCATTTTGTAAAAGAGAAATTTTAAATGTTTTTAGGCTATTTCAGCTGTATTGAGTGGTCTGACAGTTTTGACTTGTAGAGCGCGTTTGCGTAGGTGGATGCATTTAGTTCGCCTATGAAATAAAAACTCCCCATTTATAGGGAAAAAAACAAAATTTCCCTAAAAACATGGGAAATTTTACATGAATATGCAATTTTATCGTTTTGTGATGGTCTGAGGAGATTTGAATGTATGGCGCGTTTGTGGAGTTAAATGCATAAATTTTTAATTAATAATAAAAAACTCCCCACTTATAGTTAAAAAAACCAAAGTTCCCTAACAACATGGGAAAATTTACAAAAATATGCCATTTTATCGTTTTGTGATGGTCTGAGAGGATTCGAATGTATGGCGCGTTTGTGTAGTTAAATGCATAGATTTTTTATTAATAATAAAAACTCCCCACTTATAGAAAAAAAACAAAATTTCTCTAAAAACATGGGAAAATTTACATAAATATGCAATTTTGTCGTTTTGTGATGGTCTGAGGAGATTCGAAAGTATGGCGTGTTTGTGTAGTTAAATGCATAGATTTTTAATAAATAATAAAAACTCCCCACTTATAGAAAAAAAACAAAATTTCTCTAAAAACATGGGACAATTTACATAAATATGCAATTTTGTCGTTTTGTGATGGTCTGAGGAGATTCGAAAGTATGGCGCATTTGTGTAGTTAAATGCATAGATTTGTAATTAATAATAAAAACTCTCCACTTATAGAAAAAAAAACAAAATTTCCCTAAAAACATGGGAAAATTTACATAAATATGCTATTTTATGCCTTTGAGATGGTCTGAGGGGATTGAATGTTTAGCGCGTTTGTGTAGTTAAATGCATAGAATTTTAATTTAAAATAAAAACTCTCCTTTTGTAAGAAAAATAGTAAAATACATGGAAATATGCGAAAATTTACCAACATTGGCAATTCCATCCCTTTGAAGTGGTTGGACAATTTTTTAAGGTATGTGGAGCATGTGTGTGGATTAATGCAAAGAATATTTATTTAGGTATACGTAGGAAAAATTATTATAATATATAAATATAGCTGGATTACCACTGACACACTGACTGACATGATTGTTCTCCCAGAAGGAGCCATTTTTTGATATGAAAATGTTTTAGGGAAATGTACAGGGTGCTCGGGTGAGTAGAGAAAAACCTCGACTTTTTAAAAAAAGTTGTAAAAAAAAAAAATTTTTTTGTTCCTCTATTTTGGTGACCATACATTTTTTTATATTTTGAGCGTGTGTTTAGAATGCCTGACAGATTATAAAAAAAATATAAAAAAATAAAAAAACAAAATGGCGGCCGAGTTGCAGTGAAGTAAAGTTTAGGGCGTGTCAGACCCGACTTGAGGTGAATTGATCTCCCGGAAGGGGGGGAGGTGGGGGGATGGTGTTTTTTGTAAACGGGGGGACACATGATGAAATTTATGGGAAAATTCCAAAAAATGTATTTTTTTTAATTGCTGGGGGAGGGGAGATTTTTTTATAAAAACGTGTTTTTTCGGGGATTTTCAAAGCATTTTTTTATTGTGTTGGGGGCATCTGACAGGTTTGACTTGTATGGAGCGGTTGTGCAGTTTGACGAGTAGAGTTGCCATATGAAAGAATTTTCCCCATTTTTAGGGTAAATTTCGAGATTTTCCCCAAAAACATGAAAAGTAGAAATGGCCACTTTTGATTTTAAAATTTGATGCAGTTTTGTCGGAAAGACCCGTACTAATGACATTTGACCATTTTTATTACTTTCGACTGGCAACCCTGCGCGATAGGCGAGATTATATTTTTTTGGATTTTTTTACGTCGACCCAACTTGAGGTGAATTGATCTCCCAGAAGGGAGGCAGGTGGGGTGATGATTTTTTTTGGACACGGTCTGTTGTATGGTGCAGTTTATGGGAAAATTCCGAAATGTGGAAAAAACAAAATGGCGGACTGCTTTGGTGGCCATTTTGTAAAAGTGACTTTTTTTCGCGATTTTTGATTGGTTTTTTTACATGTTTAGAGTGGTTGGGGAGATTTGTCTTGTATGGCGCATTTGTGTAGTTTATAGGGTAGACTATACCAGTTAAATAAAATTTCCCCATTTTTAGGGTAAATTTTGAGATTTTCCCCAAAAACATAAAAAATAGAAATAACCGTTTTGGATTTTAAAAAATGATGCAGTTTAGTCAAAAAGGCTCATACTAATGACATTTGACTATTTTCATCACTTTTGGCTGGCAACCCTGAGAAATACGGGAGATTATATTTTTGAAAAAGTTCGACGTCGATTCAAGTTGAGGTGAATTGATCTCCCAGAAGGGGGGGAGGTGGGGTGATGTCTTTCTTTGTGCATGGTTGGATGTATGGTGAAATTAATGGGAAAATTCCGAAAACTGCAAAAATCAAAATGGCGGATAAAGTGGCAGCCATTTTGTAAAAGAGAAATTTTACATGTTTTAAGGCTATTTCACCTGTATTGAGTGGTCTGACAGTTTTGACTTGTAGAGTGCGTTTGTGTGTTTAAGTACGCTGAATTATTCTATGAAATAAAAACTCCCCATTTTTAGGGAAAAAAAACAAAATTTCCCTAAAAACATGGGAAAATTTACATAAATATGAGGGGTTTTGAATGTAGAGCGCGTTTGTGTAGTTAAATGCATTATATTTTAATTTAAAATAAAAACTTCCCACTTATAGGTAATAAGACAAAATTTTCCCTAAAAACATGGGAAATTTTACATAAATATGCAATTTTATCGTTTTGTGATGGTCTGAGGGGTTTCAAATGTATGGCGCGTTTGTGTAGTTAAATGCACAGATTTTTTATTAATAACAAAAACTCCCCACTTATAGGGAAAAAAACAAAATTTCCCTAAAAACATGGGAAAATTTACATAAATATGTAATTTTATCACTTTGTGATGATCTGAGGGGTTTCGAATGTAAAGCGCGTTTGTGTAGTTAAATGCATAGATTTTTAATTAATAATAAAAACTCCCAACTTATAGGAAAAAAAAACAAAATTTGTCTAAAAACATGGGAAAATTTACATAAATATGCAATTTTATCGTTTTGTGATGGTCTGAGGGGTTTCAAATGTATGGCGCGTTTGTGTAGTTAAATGCACAGATTTTTTATTAATAACAAAAACTCCCCACTTATAGGGAAAAAAACAAAATTTCCCTAAAAACATGGGAAAATTTACATAAATATGTAATTTTATCACTTTGTGATGATCTGAGGGGTTTCGAATGTAGAGCGCGTTTGTGTAGTTAAATGCATACTAATTTAATTTAAAATAAAAACTTCCCACTTATAGGTAATAAGACAAAATTTTTCCTAAAAACATGGGAAATTTTTCAAAAATATGCAATTTTATCGTTTTGTGATGGTCTGAGGGGTTTCAAATGTATAGCGCGTTTGTGTAGTTAAATGCATAGATTTTTAATTAATAATAAAAACTCCCCACTTATAGTTAAAAAAAACAAAATTTCCCTAAAAACATGGGAAAATTTACATAAATATGCAATTTTATCACTTTGAGATGGTCTGAGGGGTTTCGAATGTATAGCGTGTTTGTGTAGTTAAATGCATACAATTTTAATTTAAAATAAAAACTCCCTACTTAAAGGGAAAAAAATCAAAATTTCCCTAAAAACGTATAAAAAATTACCAACATTAGCAATTCCACCCCGTTGAATTGGTCAGACAGATTTATGGTATATGGCGCATTTGTGTAGATAAATACAAACAATAATTATTCAAAATAAAAACTCCCCACTTGTAGAGAAAAAATTAAAATTTCCCTAAAAACATAGAAAAAATGAACAACATTAGCAATTTCACCCTTTGAAGTGGTCAGACAGATTTGTGGTATATGGCGCATTTGTGAAGATAAATACAAAGAATTATTTTTTAAAATAAAAACTTCCCACTTTTAGAGGAAAAAATATTTTCCCAAAAATATACAAAATGTAGATCAACTTTACCACAGTTTAAGTGCCGAGGGCAGCGAGGCCATAGTCCTTCTACAAGCTATACCAAAATAAAACCAGCCGAGCGCAGCGAGGCATCTGATCGACAAGTAACCCTGCCATAAAGAAAAGAAATCCGAGCGAAGCAAGGCATTACGTATCATAATTATTATTATCAATAAAGAAAAACTACGGGAAAAGTCCCGTTTAAGAAGTGGAAAGCCGAGCGAAGCGAGGCAAAACAACCTAAATCATCAATCCAAAACCTAGAGAGCCGAGCGGAGCGAGGCAAAACTACTGAAACCAACATCCGAAAACCCGAAGAGCCGAGCGAAGCGAGGCAAAACAACCGAAAGTATCATTCCGAGACTGGAGAGGAGCCGAGCGAAGCGAGGCTATACTACTTTAATCACCAACTGCCTGTTTAACTGGAGAGCCGAGCGCAGCGAGGCAAAACATTTCAAAACATCATACCACAACCACTGAAGAGCCGAGCGAAGCGAGGCAATACAGCTTAAGTATAACCTAACCGTTAAAGAGGAGCCCAGCGATGCGAGGCAAATCTATGCGAACCACCATACTGCAAACCCTGGAGAGCCGAGCGAAGCGAGGCAACACTACACAAATCCTCGTCAACACAACTATATAACCTGAGAGCCGATTGTGGCTAAGAAATAACTTCAATGAATAAAAATGAAAGACAAAAGTGTAAGTGTAAGTTTGGCCGCGTTTATAGTTCCATACGTGTGCAACGAAAAACGTGAAAAGCATAGTTTTATAATGTTAAAAAACGCACTTTATCCTACTTACTTTGACTTTAACAGCAGACCCACATAAGAAAATAATGAATAAAAAAGCCTGTAAATTTCGTTTCTATGAAAAAGTTTCTTTTCGGGACAGAGTAAACTAATAATCGACACGCTAGAAAAACGCGCGAATGGAGGTGACTCAGATTTATGAGGTGTTAAAGAACCCAATATTTGTACACAAAACGATGTCGGCTCGCTACTAGGTAAAGTTTACGAAACCGAAAAATTACCATATAGATCAGTTTCTCTACCGTATTTGTGTGAGACAATCCGTAATTCATAATGAAAATAGTTTTCACGGCAAATATTAACATTCTGTAGTGTAGGGTAGCTTCATAAAGTACATGAGTTAGTCTTGCAAATAAACTGGTTGAGTGAACAGCGTATTTTATTTACTACAGTGGCGAACGAGGATTAAAAATATCAAAAATGGACGGCAAGTTAAACGAGTTTGATATTAGTTTGGGAAATTGGCGAAATTACTGCGAAAGAATTGAAATGTACTTTGTAGTTAATGACGTGAAGGAGGTTTTAAAAGTGCCGACATTAATCGCGTGTGTGGGTGAAGCGACTTACGAGCTAATGGTGAACTTGTGCAGCCCGAATAAACCGAAAGATAAGAGTTTTAGTGAATTAATTAAACTCGTCGGGGATCACCTGCAACCTAAACCTTCAATTTTAGCCGAACGATTTAGGTTTAGGCAGTGTCGGCAGGCGTGTGACGTAACAGTGTCATCGTATGTGGCGGTTTTAAAGAAAATGGCGATGAATTGTGATTTCGGTACCACTTTAGACGATAATCTACGGGATCAATTCGTGTGCGGGATAAATAGTGACACTATACGGCAACGGTTATTTGCGGAAGACGGTATAAGTTTTTCGAAAGCAGTGCAGCTAGCGAACACAATAGAGGCGGCCAACAGAGATGCGCACGCGGTCGAGGCGGCGCAACGGCCATCGGCTGACGTGCACCGGGTGCAGGCGGCGGGGTGTGCAGCCTGCGGAGACACGCGCCATCGCTGGGCCGAGTGTCGGTTCCGCTTGTTCGAGTGCAGCAAGTGTCGGAGGACCGGCCACCTGAGGAGAATGTGTCCCGACAAGGCAGCCGCGGGCGCGAGCATGGCGCGGGGCGGCAGCGCAAGACAGCCGGAGCCGGCACAGCCACCGGCGGCAGGCGGCAGCAGGGGCGGGTGGCGCGGCCGCGGCTCCTGGCGAGGCCCGCGGGGCGGCGGCGGCGCGGGGCGGCGGCGCGGGGGGCGCTGGCACCAGCCCACCCACCACCTGCGGGACGAGGACCCGGCGGCGGCGGAGGACCGCGCCCAGGACGGGGAGCAAGAGGACGACGAACCCGTGTATCAAATGTCACTGAGGAACTATCAGCCGGTCAGTTTAAACATTTTAGTAAATAATGTTGTGTTGAAAATGGAGATAGATACAGGTTCTGCTTTATCTTGTATTAGCAAACAAACCTATGAGGCATGTTTCCCCTCAGTACCCCTAAGAGAATGTGTACTTAGTTTGACCTTTTATGATGGCTCCAAAATTAGGCCATTAGGTTACCTGGAAGTTCAATGCACATATAAAGGCTTATCTAAAACACTAGATTTATATGTTATAGATAAGGGAACGACATCTTTGTTAGGACGACAGTGGCTCACAGAATTGATGGTTGATATACCTAAATTTAATTTAAATAACTTGTCCGCTTCTCCAACTGTACCAAACATAAATAAACATGTGAATGATATCCATTCCAGATATAATGAATTATTCGAAGGGGGACTAGGGCGTTTCACGGGCGGGGCGGCACACTTGGTGGTGAAGGCGGGCGCGACGCCGGTGTTCTGCCGCGCGCGGCCGCTGCCGTACGCGCTGCGGGCGCGCGTGGACGCCGAGCTCGACGCCATGCTGGCCAGCGGGGTCATCGAACCCGTCGAGTCGTCGGACTGGGCCACCCCGCTGGTGATAGCCAACAAGCCGGATGGCTCCTTGAGAATATGTGCGGATTACAAGGTGACCCTTAACCCTTACTTAGCTGTCGATAAATATCCTGTGCCAAAAATAGAAGATCTATTCACGAATCTAAATGGCAGTAGTCTGTACAGCCGGATTGATTTATCACAAGCATATAACCAAGTTGAATTAAACGATCCGCAAAAATACACAGTTATTAATACACATCGTGGGTTATTTAAGTACAATCGTTTGGTCTATGGTCTGGCATCTAGTCCCGGAATATTTCAACGATTAATGATAAATTTATTTAAGGATATACCTAATGTAGTGATATTCTTGGACGACATATTAATAGCAAGTTCGACATTAGAATCTCACATCGAAACATTGTATAAAGTTTTAGATCGCATTAGAGATTACGGTTTGAAGATAAAAAAACAAAAGTGCGTATTCTTTACGAATGAAATTAAGTTCCTGGGATATATAATCGATAAAAATGGTATTCGAGTGGACCCGGAGAAGGTTAGGTCGATCCTGGAAATGAGGGCCCCAAAGGATTTGTATGAACTTAGGTCATTTTTGGGAATGGTCAATTTCTACGGGAAATTTATTAAGAATTTAAGTTTTATCTTAGCTCCTCTATATGAGTTACTTAAGAAAAATAATTCTTGGATATGGGGCAGGAAACAAACGGAAGCGTTCGTAACAATCAAAAACCTTCTGTCTAGTACAGGTGTGTTAGCGCACTACGACCCCTCGCAGGAGGCGGTGGTGACGTGCGACGCGAGTGCGCACGGGCTGGGGGTCGTGCTGGCGCAACGCGACGCGGCCGGCGCCGAGCGAGCCGTCATCTATGTGTCGCGCGCACTCACGCCCGCTGAAATCAATTATAGCCAAATACACAAGGAAGCGTTAGCTATTGTGTTTGCAGTTACGAAATTACATCAATATTTATATGGGCGTCATTTCACATTGAGAACTGATCATAAGCCTCTTGTGAGCATTTTCGGCCCCGGGAAGGGTATTCCAAGTATGACTGCCAGTAGGTTACAAAGATGGGCATTAACGTTATCAGCGTACGATTTTAACATAGAATATGTCAGTACAGATAAAAATACGGCGGATTGTTTATCGAGAATGATCTCGGCACACAAAAGTGATAGCGTCAAGTTAGGTGAACAACCGGAGCAGACCTATTTACACTTTGCGTCCGATGCGCTATTATTAGATTATAATGACCTTAAAAAAATTACTCAACGGGACCCATTGTTAAGTCGGGTAATTAGTTATGTAAAAGACGGTTGGCCAAAAGAAACGGAAATAAAAGAATTAAAACCATTTTTCAATCGGAAAAACGAGATTTATATAGAATTAGGATGTCTGATGTGGGGTCACAGAGTCATAATTCCATCAGAATGCCGTTCTAAAGTATTGAAAGAATTACATGACTCACACATGGGGGTAACAAAAACAAAAGCAATTAGTCGAAGTTATGTCTGGTGGCCGGGGATAGACGAAGCGATAGCAGAAACGTGTGCGCGATGTGCGGTGTGCGCCGCCGTGGCCGACGCGCCGCCGGCCCACGCGCCGCGCGCCTGGCCGTGGCCGGACAGGCCCTGGACCCGCCTGCATCTAGACTTCATGGGACCCATTGCAGGGCACACCTATCTAGTCTTAGTTGACTCTTGTACAAAATGGATAGAAGTAATTAAAATGGTTTCGACGTCAGCAAAACAAGTTATAATTAAATTAAGAGAAATTTTTGCTACTTTTGGCCTGCCAAAACAGGTGGTAAGCGACAACGGCCCGCCCTTCACCAGCATGGAATTCAAAGATTTTTTGTCAAGTAACGGAATTACGCAAACCTTTTCGGCTCCTTATCACCCGGCATCAAACGGATTAGCCGAAAATGCCGTACGTACTTGTAAAAAAGTTATAAAGAAAGCTTTATTAGAAAAAGTTGACCCTGAAATTGCCTTATGTAGATTTTTATTGTTATATCGGAATACAGAACACTGTACCACTGGGGAAAGTCCCGCTCAGCTGTTGCAAGGTCGTACATTGCGGACCAGGCTTGACAAGCTAAAGCCAGATAGGGAGCAGCACGTACAAGCGGCACAACAGCGCCAGCTGGCGGCGGCGGGCGGCGGGCGGCGAGCCGTGGCGCCGGGCCAGGCCGTGTGGTGCCGCGACTACCGCGCCACGCAGGGCACGCGCTGGAGCCCCGGGGTTGTCGTCGATAGGCTTGGTACTACGGACTACAATGTCAGACTGGTAGATGGAACGGTAATACATAGACATATAGACCAATTAAAAATCCGACCAGTAGGAGAGGAAGAACCCTCAGACAATACAGCATCACCTTACTTAGCCAATACAGTGGTATCTCCGCTCATATTCCCAAGTGAGTCACCGGGGGTAAGCGCAGACTCGGGTCCGCCGGGGGGGTCGCGGCGCGCGAGCGAGGGCGAGGGGCGGGGGTCGCCGGCCGCGCCTGCACCACAGCAAAGCCAAGCTCCCGCGCCCGTGGAGCGTCGTTACCCATTAAGAGACCGTAGGCCTCCTGTTCGTCTCGGCATAGATATAGACGATTTATTTTGTATAGCATAGTTAAATGTAAGCAGCTCTGTTATTAATTATTAAGGTCTAATCACTGTCTGTCTCGATATAGATATTATAAAGTAAACTATTTATTTTGTATAGCATACTTTATCAATGTAAACAGCTCTAAATGAGTCATCACCTGTGCCCTTGTCGAGAAAGAAGTAGTTAGGTACCTACCTACCGAATGCAAGTTTGTAATCTTCCAACTAGTTATTATGAAAAGTAGGATATAAGTTATATGTTTAGTTAGTAGTGTACCTGGTTACAATTTATATGTATAAGTAAAATATAAGTTTGTTAGTATTCAGACTATGTTAGTATTTAAGGGTGGAGGTGTAGTGTAGGGTAGCTTCATAAAGTACATGAGTTAGTCTTGCAAATAAACTGGTTGAGTGAACAGCGTATTTTATTTACTACACATTCCTGTGGAGTTTTTTTTTTATGTAAAGCTAAATTCAAGAAATATCCGTTGTACAATCCGGGCAATGAATAAGTTTCACTCACAAAATGCCAACCCCATACGACCCCAATTTTCACAAAGATTTAATTTAAAATTGGAACCAAATATTACCGTTTTTAGTTGATAATATCCTGACGCTCTGTTAAATGTACGTGAATGTTGCAGAAGACGGCACTAAGCTAGATTTTTCCGTTTAGCTTTTCTCAGTGGAACCTTTTCATTGCCCGGGAGTGTACAACGGATATTTCTTGAATTTGTAAGTTGTGAGTCTATTATGGCAAAGTCAATAGCCATCTGTTACCAAATTTCATACTGAAATTGGATTTCAAGGGACAAATTTAATGGACCCCATAAAATATTCGATACGCTATAGTCAAGTGAATAACCGTATCTCACCAAAATTCATACTGAAAACCGTATCCCACCTAAAACAAAATCATCAGTAACTCTGTTATAAAGAAATTCATAGTGAACACAGTTTTTAAGGCATAACAAAACGCAAGAAGTATTTGTTACGGTATGGTCAAGTCAATACCCTGCTGAAACCGAAATTCATATTGAAAACTGTATCCCCCCCTGAAACAAAATCATCAGTAAGTACCCCTTTTATAACGAAATTCATACGGAAAACAGCTTTTAATCCAAAACAAAACACAACAAAGACTTGCTACGTTTTGTTCAAGTCAATACCCTGCTGAAACCGAAATTCATACTGAAAACTAATCCCACCTGAAATAAAAATCATCAGTACCCCTTTTATAACGAAATTCATAGTGAAAACAGTTTTTAAGGCGTAACAAAACGCAAGAAAGATTTGCTACGATATGTTCAAGTCAATACCCTGCTGAAACCGAACCAAAAGCATCAAAGCACCGCGCGGCTGCTTGCAGCCCGCGCCACAACGCGACCTCTAGTTATACTATATAAAGCTGGATTACCACTGACTGACTGACATGATTGTTCTCCCAGAAGGAGTCATTTTTTGATATAAAAATGTTTTAGGGAAATGTACAGGGTGCTCGGGTGAGTAGAGAAAAAATCCGACTTTTTAAAAAAAGTTGTAAAAAAAAAAAATTTTTTTTGCTCCTCTTTTTTGGTGACCATACATTTTTTTATATTTCGAGGGTGTATTTAGAATGTCTGACAGATTATAAAAAAAATATAAAAAAATAAAAAAACAAAATGGCGGCCGAGTTGCAGTCAAGTAAAGTTTAGGGCGTGTCAGACCCGACTTGAGGTGAATTGATCTCCTGGAAGGGGGAAAGGTGGGGGGATGTTTTTTTTTGTAAACGGTGAGGAACATGATGAAATTTACGGGAAAATTCCAAAAAATGATTTTTTTTTATTGCGGGGGGAGGGGAGATTTTTTTATAAAAACGTGTTTTTTCGCGGATTTTCAAAGCATTTTTTTATTGTGTTCGAGGCATTTGACAGGTTTGACTTGTATGGAGCGGTTGTGTAGTTTGACGAGTAGAGTTGCCATGCGAAAGAATTTTCCCCATTTTTAGGGTAAATTTCGAAATTTTCCCCAAAAACATGAAAAGTAGAAATGGCCACTTTTGATTTTAAAATTTGATGCAGTTTTATCTGAAAGACCCGTACTAATGACATTTGACCATTTTTATTACTTTCGACTGGCAACCCTGGGCGATAGGCGAGATTATATTTTTTCGGATTTTTTTACGTCGACCCAACTTGAGGTGAATTGATCTCCCAGAAGGGAGGCAGGTGGGGTGATGATTTTTTTGTACACGGTCTCATGTATGGTGCAGTTTATGGGAAAATTCCGAAAAGTTGAAAAAACAAAATGGCGGACTGCTTTGGCGGCCATTTTTTAAAAGTGACTTTTTTTCACGATTTTTGATTGGATTTTTTACCTATTTAAAGTCGTTGGGGAGATTTGTCTTGTATGGCGCTTTTGTGTAGTTTGTAGGGTAGGTTTTACCAGCTATATAAAATTTCCCCATTTTTAGGGAAAATTTGGAGATTTTCCCCAAAAACATAAAAAATAGAAATAACCGTTTTGGATTTTAAAAAATTATGCAGTTTAGTCAGAAAGGCTCATACTAATGACATTTGACTATTTTTATCACTTTCGGCTGGCAACCCTGAGAAATACGGGAGATTATATTTTTGAAAAAGTTCGACGTCGATTCAAGTTGAGGTGAATTGATCTCCCAGAAGGGGAGGAGGTGGGGTGATGTTTTTCTTTGTACATGGTTGGATATATGGTGAAATTCATGGGAAAATTCCGAAAACTGCAAAAATCAAAATGGCGGATGAAGTGGCAGCCATTTTGAAAAAGAGAAATTTTACATGTTTTAAGGCTATTTCACCTGTATTGAGTGGTCTGACAGTTTTGACTTGTAGAGCGCGTTTGTGTAGGTAGATGCATTTAGTTTTCTTATAAAATAAAAACTCCCCATTTATTGGGAAATAAACAAAATTTCCCTAAAAACACAGGAAATTTGACATAAATATGCAATTTTATCGTTTTGTGATGGTCTGAGGGGATTCAAATGTATGGCGCGTTTGTGTAGTTAAATGCAAAGATTTTTAATTAATAATAAAAACTCCCCACTTATAGGAAAAAAAACAAAATTTCCCTACAAACATGGGAAAATTTACATAAATATGCAATTTGATAACTTTGAGATGGTCTGAGGGGTTTCGAATGTATAGCGTGTTTGTGTAGTTAAATGCATACAATTTTAATTTAAAATAAAAACTCCCCACTTAAAGGGAAAAAAAAAACAAATTTTCCCTAAAAACGTAGAAAAAATTACCAACATTAGCAATTTTACCCCGTTGAAGTGGTCAGACAGATTTATGGTATATGGCACATTTGTGTAGATAAATACAAACAATAATCATTTAAAATAAAAACTCCCTACTTCTAGGGAAAAAAACAAAATTTCCCTAAAAACGTAGAAAAAATTACCAACATTAGCAATTTCACCCCTTTGAAGAGGTCAGACAGATTTGTGGTATATCGCGCATTTGTGAAGATAAATACAAACAATAATTATTTAAAATAAAAACTCCCCACTTGTAGGGAAAAAATCAAAATTTCCCTAAAAACGTAGAAAATATTACCAACATTAGCAATTTCACCCCTTTGAAGTGGTCAGACAGATTTGTGGTATATGGCTCATTTGTGAAGATAAATACAAATAATTATTTTTTAAAATAAAAACTCCCCACTTTTAGAGGAAAAAATATTTACCATAAAAATATACAAAATATAAATCATCATTACCACAGTGTAAGTGCCGAGCGCAGCGAGGCCATAGTTCTTTCTACAAGCTATACCAAAATAAAACCAGCCGAGCGCAGCGAGGCATCCGACAAGTAACCCTGCCATAAAGGAAAGAAATCCGAGCGAAGCCAGGCATTACGTATCATAATGATCAATATCAATAAAGAAAAACTACGGGAAAAGTCCCGTTTAAGAAGTGGAAAGACGAGCGAAGCGAGGCAAAACAACCTTAACCATCAATCCAAAACCTAGAGAGCCGAGCGGAGCGAGGCAAAACTACTGAAACCAACATCCGAAAACCCGAAGAGCCGAGCGAAGCGAGGCAAAACAACCGAAACTATCATTCCGAGACTGGAGAGGAGCCGAGCGAAGCGAGGCTATACTACTTTAATCACCAACTGCATGTTTAACTGTAGAGCCGAGCGCAGCGAGGCAAAACAATCCAAACTATCATACCACAAACATTGGAGAGCCGAGCGCAGCGAGGCAAAACATTTCAAAACATCATACCACAACCACTGAAGAGCCGAGCGAAGCGAGGCAATACAGCTTAAGTATAACCTAACCGTAAAAGAAGAGCCGAGCGAAGCGAGGCAAATCAATGCGAACCACCATACTGCAAACCCTGGAGAGCCGAGCGAAGCGAGGCAACACTACTCAAACCCTCGTCAACACAACTATATAACCTGAGAGCCGATTGTGGCTAAGAAATAACTTGAATGAATAAAAAGAAAGACAAAGTGTAAGTTTGGCCGCGTTTATAGTTCCATACACATACGTGTGCAACCAATTATGAATTAAATTGAAAAGCATAGTTCTATAATGTTAAAAAACGCACTTTATCCTACTTACTTTGTCTTAAACAGCAAACCCACATAAGAAATTAATGAATAAAAAAGCCTGTAAATTTCGTTTCTACGAAAAAGTTTATTTTCAGGACGGAGTAAACTAATAATCGACACGCTATAAAAACGCGCGAATGGAGGTGACTCAGATTTATGAGGTGTTAAAGAACCCAATATTTGTACACAAAACGATGTCGGCTCGCTACTAGGTAAAGTTTACGAAACCAAAAAATGACCATATAGATCAGTTTCTCTACCGTATTTGTGTGAGACAATCCGTAATTCATAATGAAAATAGTTTTCATGGCAAATATTAACATTCCTGTGGAGTTTTTTTTTTTATGTAAAGCTTAATTCAAGAAATATCTGTTGTACAATGCGGGCAATGAATAAGTTCCAATCACAAAATGCCGACCCCATACGACCCCAATTTTTACAAAGATTTAATTTAAAATTGGAACCAAATATTACCGTTTTTAGTTGGTAATATCCTGACGCTCTGTTAAATGTACGTGAATGTTTCAGAAGACGGCACTAAGCAAGATGTTTCCGTTTAGCTTTTCTCAGTGGAACCTTTTCATTGCCCGGGAGTGTACAATGGATATTTCTTTAATTTGCAAGTTGTGAGTCTATTATGGCAAAGTCAATACCCATCTATTACCAAATTTCATACTGAAACTGGATTTCAAGGGACAAATGGACCCCATAAAATATTCGATACGTTATAGTCAAGTGAATAACCGTATCTCACCAAAATTCATACTGAAAACCGTATCCCACCTAAAACAAAATCATCAGTACCCCTGTTATAAAGAAATTCATAGTGAACACAGTTTTTAAGGCATAACAAAACGCAAGAAGTACTTGCTACAGTATGGTCAAGTCAATACCCTGCTGAAACCAAAATTCATATTGAAAACTGTATCCCCCCCTGAAACAAAATCCTCAGTACCCCTTTTATAACGAAATTCATACTGAAAACAGTTTTTAATCCAAAACAAAACACAACAAAGACGTGCTACGGTTTGTTCAAGTCAATACCCTGCCGAAACCGAAATTCATACTGAAAACTAATCCGACCTGAAATAAAATCATCGGTACCCCTTTAATAAAGCATTCATGGTGAAAACAGTTTTTAAGGCGTAACAAAACGCAAGAAAGATTTGCTACGATATGTTCAAGTCAATACCCTGCTGAAACCGAACCGAAAGCATCAAAGCACCGCGCGGCTGCTTGCAGCCCGCGCCACAACGCGACCTCTAGTTTATAATATATATAGCTGGATTACCACTGACACACTGACTGACATGATTGTTCTCCCAGAAGGAGCCATTTTTTGATATGAAAATGTTTTAGGGAAATGTACAGGGTGCTCGGGTGAGTAGAGAAAAACCTCGACTTTTTAAAAAAAGTTGTAAAAAAAAAAAATTTTTTTTGTTCCTCTATTTTGGTGACCATACATTTTTTTATATTTTGAGGGTGTGTTTAGAATGCCTGACAGATTATAAAAAAAATATAAAAAAATAAAAAAACAAAATGGCGGCCGAGTTGCAGTGAAGTAAAGTTTAGGGCGTGTCAGACCCGACTTGAGGTGAATTGATCTCCCGGAAGGGGGGGAGGTGGGGGGATGGTGTTTTTTGTAAACGGGGGGACACATGATGAAATTTATGGGAAAATTCCAAAAAATGTTTTTTTTTTAATTGCGGGGGGAGAGGAGATTTTTTTTATAAAAACGTGTTTTTTCGGGGATTTTCAAAGCATTTTTTTATCGTGTTCGAGGCATTTGACAGGTTTGACTTGTATGGAGCGGTTGTGTAGCTTGAAGAGTAGAGTTGCCATGTTAAAAAAAAATCCCCATTTTTAGGGTAAATTTCGAGATTTTCCCCAAAAACATGAAAAGTAGAAATGGCCACTTTTGATTTTAAAATTTGATGCAGTTTTGTCGGAAAGACCCGCACTAATGACATTTGACCATTTTTATTACTTTCGACTGGCAACCCTGCGCGATAGGCGAGATTATATTTTTTCCGATTTTTTTACGTCGACCCAACTTGAGGTGAATTGATCTCCCAGAAGGGATGCAGGTGGGGTGATGATTTTTTTTGTACACGGTCTGATGTATGGTGCAGTTTATGGGAAAATTCCGAAAAGTTGAAAAAACAAAATGGCGGACTGCTTTGGCGGCCATTTTGTAAAAGTGACTTTTTTTCACGATTTTTGATTGATTTTTTCACGTGTCTTGAGTGGTAGGAGAGATTCGTCTTGTATAGCGCATTTGTGTAGTTTGTTGGGTAGACTATACCAGTTAAATAAAATTTCCCCATTTTTAGGGAAAATTTTGAGATTTTCCCCAAAAACCTGAAAAATAGAAATAACCGTTTTGGATTTAAAAAAATGATGCAGTTTAGTCAGAAAGGCTCATACTAATGACATTTGACTATTTTTATAACTTTCGGCTGGCAACCCTGAGAAATACGGGAGATTATATTTTTGAAAAAGTTCGACGTCGATTCAAGTTGAGGTGAATTGATCTCCCAGAAGGGGGGGAGGTGGGGTGATGATTTTCTTTTAACATGGTTGGATATATGGTGAAATTCATGGGAAAATTCCGAAAACTGCAAAAATCAAAATGGCGGATGAAGTGGCACCCATTTTGTAAAAGAGAAATTTTACATGTTTTAAGGCTATTTCACCTGTATTGAGTGGTCTGACAATTTTGACTTGTAGAGCGCGTTTGTGTGTTTAGGTACGTTTAATTTTTCTATGCAATAAAAACTCCCCTTTCTTAGGGAAAAAAACAAAATTTCCCTAAAAACATGGGAAATTTTACATAAATATGCAATTTTATCACTTTGAGATGGTCTGAGGGGTTTCGAATGTATAGCGTGTTTGTGTAGTTAAATGCATACAACTTTAATTTAAAATAAAATCTCCCCACTTGTAGGAAAAAAAATCAAAATTTCCCTAAAAACATGGGAAATTTCACATAAATATGCAATTTTATCCCTTTGAGATGGTCTGAGGGGTTATGAATGTATAGCGCGATTGTGTAGTTAAATGTAAAGAAATTTAATTTAAAATAAAAACTCCCCACTTGTAAGGAAAAAAATCAAAATTTCCCTAAAAACATGGGAAATTTCAGATAAAGATGGAATTTTATCCCTTTGAGATGGTCTGAGGGGTTATGAATGTATGGCGCGTTTGTGTAGTTAAATGCATAGATTTTTAATTAATAATAAAAAACTCCCCACTTATAGAATAAAAAACAAAATTTCCCTAAAAACATGGGAAAATTTACATAAATATGCAATTTTATCGTTTTGTGATGGTCTGAGGAGATTCGAATGTATTGCGCGTTTGTGTAGTTAAGTGCATATTATTTTAATTTAAAATAAAAACTCCCCACTTATAGGGAAAAAAATCAAAATTTCGTTAAAACATGGGAAATTTTACATAAATATGCAATTTCATTCTTTGAGACAGTCTGAGGGGATTCGAATGTTTAGTGCATTGGTGTAGTTAAATGCATACTATTTTAATTTAAAATAAAAACTCCCCACTTGTAGGGAAAAAAATCAAAATTTCCCTAAAATCATTGGAAGTTTTACATAAATATGCAATTTTATCCCTTTGAGATGGTCTGAGGGGTTATGAATGTATTGCGCGATTGTGTAGTTAAATGTATAAAATTTTAATTTAAAATAAAAACTCCCCACTTGTAGGGAAAAAAATCAAAATTTCCCTAAAAACATAGGAAAATTTACATAAATATGCAATTTTATCCCTTTGAGATGGTCTGAGGGGTTATGAATGTATAGTGCGATTGTGTAGTTACATGCATATAATTTTAATTTAAAATCAAAACTCCCCACTTTTAGGGAAAAAAAACAATTTTTTCCTAAAAACGTAGAAAAAATTACCAACATTAGCAATTTCATCCCTTTGAAGTGGTCAGACAGATTTGTGGTATATGGCGCATTTGTGTAGATAAATACAAAGAATTATTAATTTAAATAAAAACTCCCCACTTCTAGGGAAAAAAATCGAAATTTCCCTAAAAACCTAAAAAAAATTACCAACATTAGCAATTTTAACCCTTTGAAGTGGTCAGACAGATTTATGGTATATGGCGCATTGGTGTAGAAAAATACAAACAATAATTATTTTAAATAAAAACTCCCCACTTTTAGGGGATAAAATAATTTTCCTTAAAACATACAAAATGTTTATCAACTTTACCAGAGTTTAAGTGCCGAGCGCAGCGAGGCCATAGTCCTTCTACAAGCTATACCTAAATAAAACCAGCCGAGCGCAGCGAGGCATCCGACAAGTAATCGTGCCATAAAAAAATAAATCCGAGCCAAGAATCCTTTCTCAATAAAGAGAAACTACGGGAAAAGTGCCGTTTAAGAAGTGGAAAGCCGAGCGAAGCGAGGCTTAACAACCTAAACCATCTATCCAAAACCTAGAGAGCCGAGCGGAGCGAGGCAAAACTACTGAAACCAACATCCGAAAACTCGAAGAGCCGAGCGAAGCGAGGCTAAAGCAGAATAAACAGCAAGTGCCTATGTAACTGCAGAGCCGAGCGAAGCGAGGCAAAACAACCGAGACTACCATTCCGAGACCTGGAGAGGAGCCGAGCGAAGCGAGGCTAAACTACTTTAATCACCAACTGCCTGTTTAACTGGAGGGCCGAGCGCAGCGAGGCAAAACAATCCAAACCACCCTACCACAAACATTGAAGAGCCGAGCGCAGCGAGGCAAAACAATGCGAACCACCATACTTCAAACCCTGGAGAGCCGAGCGAAGCGAGGCAACACTACTCAAACCCTCGTCAACACAACTATATAACCTGAGAGCCGATTGTGGCTAAGAAATAACTTGAATGAATAAAAATGAAAGACAAAGTGTAAGTTTGGGCGCGTTTATAGTTCCATATAAGTATGCAGCCAATTATGGATTAAATGTAAGCAAAGATTAGTTCTATAATGTTAAAAAACGCACATTATCCTACTTACTGTATCTTAAACAGCAAACCCACAAAATAAATTAATGAATCAAAAAAAGCCTGTAAATTTCGTTGCTATGAAAAAGTTTCTCTTCAGGACAGAGTTAACTTATAATCGAGAAGCTAGAAAAACGCGCAAAAGGAGGTGACTCAGATATTTTATGAGGTGTTAAAGAACCCAATATTTGTACACAAAACTATGTCGACTCGATAAGTTAACGAAAGTAATTAAGAAAAGTATACGAGACCATAAAATGACCATATAGATCAATAATTTACCTACAGTATTTGTGTGAGATAATCCGTAATTCACAATTAAAATAGTTTTCAAGGCAAATGTTAACATTCCTGTAGAGTTTTTTTTTTTGTGTAAAGAAATATCCATTGTATTATGGCAAAGTCAATACCCATCTGTTACCAAATTTCATACTGAAATCATTTTTCAGCTTCGTTAATGCTTCCCTATCTACGTTATACCTATATTCATAATGAATGAAATTAGATTTCAAGGGAAAATTGAACCCCATAAAAATGGTCAAGTGAAAAACCGTATCTTACCAAAATTCATACTGAAAACCGTATCCCACCTAAAACAAAATCATCAGTACCCCTGTTATAAAGAAATTCATAGTGAACACAGTTTTTAAGGCATAACAAAACGCAAGAAGTATTTGCTACGGTATGGTCAAGTCAATACCCTGCTGAAACCGAAATTCATATTAAAAACTGTATCTCCCCCTGAAACAAAATCATCAGTACCGTTTTTATAACAAAATTCATACTGAAAGAACGGTTTTTAATACAAAACAAAACACAACAAAGACTTGCTACGTTTTGTTCAAGTCAATACCCTGCTGAAACTGAAATTCATACTGAAAACTAATCTCACCTGAAAAAAAATCATCAGTACCCCTTTAATAAAGACATTCATAGTGAAAACAGTTTTTAAGGCGTAACAAAACGCAAGAAATATTTGCTACGATAATGTTCAAGTCAATACCCTGCTGAAACCGAACCAAAAGCATCAAAGCACCGCGCGGCTGCTTGCAGCCCGCGCCACAACGCGACCTCTAGTTTAGTAATAAAACTGCACATGAAATCATAACATCCCAGCAAGGAAAGTCGGTACTGCTTCGTGCAGGTTATAAATATAACAAAGACCGAACAAATAAAAATGGTTCCTGTGTTTGGAGGTGTTCGCAGAGAACAGTTTGCCAAGCGAGATTAATTACTGATTTTATTTTAAAGTAAAGTCCTATAAAATACCCTATACATTTTAAGTAGTTACCTTAAGCATAATAAATTATTACTTTTGTGGCTGACTCTACATATTTTCACAGTCGAGCGAGTTGACGACAAAAAAAGTAGGTTAATACGGGAGGGGCAACTCGCGCGTGGCGCGCAAGTCTAAGGCGCGCGACTTGAAAGGATACACATCAAAATAACTGGAAAAAATATAAGCCCCAATTTACTTGTGTGGGACAGGGAGTACCATAATATTTTTTTTGGGGTACTCCCCATCTATGCGAAATATCAGCTTGATATCTTTACCCGTTTCTGAGAAAAAGGGCGGTGACAGACAGTCAGTCAGACAGACGGACAAAGAGATCCTATAACGGTTGCTTTTTTTCTTTTGACGTTCGAAACCCTAAAATTAAGTAAAAATATTATGCTGCTACCAAAAAATGTACTTAAAGGTATTGAAAAAGCGGTATACAGGGTTATTGGTAAGTAGACCTGATCCTTTCAGGAGGTGATAGAGGAAGGCATTTCCAGTCGATTATACCCTATAATGCATTATCCGAAACTTAACCATTTCTAAGATATTTAATATTTAAAGATTTTTTGAATTTTTGCCAAAATTTCATGTTTAAAACCGAAAATAAAAAAACTAGCCATATTTCAATACTTTTTTTGTTTGTTTTGAATTAGTAACATCTTAATAAACTTATTAAAATGATCAAATGTGCATTATTTGACTTAAATTAGACACAATACCTCAAAATAGATAAACATTTTTTAAAAATATTCAAAACCTAAAAAGAAATAAGTTAAATTAAAAAAGAATTTCATACAACAATTTTTTGTGCACTTCAGCTTAAAAACATTGTCAACTTATAAGCTTTCAAATGAGATATTTCAATATCAAATCGATTTAGGTATCACCAAGATATGGCCAAAACAATCAGAAAAGGTGGACAAAATTCAACAGAAAAACTAACAAAATTAGCGCAATTTAAAGGTAAAAAGTGTGATGGTTTTCAGTCCTGTTCACTTTAGTATGGAAACCCCTGTTGAGTTTTCTTGACAAGTCCCAATGTTAATGGAAAGTATCGTAGGCGGGGACCAGCAGAGGGTTCACCATTTAGCTGAATGTTACTTAGAAAACGGCCTTGAGTGGCGGTCAAGTTGTTCCCCGCCTGCGATACTTTCCATTAACATTGGGACTTGTTTTCATGTTTTTAGCGTACAGTCGGGTTTTTCGTTTGTTTATAATTGTATTTTTTTATTTGTAACTTTTTAGTTGTTTTTATTTTATGAAATTTTACGTCAGTAGTTCATGATCATTTTTTATTTCAATAATTTTGGTGTTGTTATTTAAATACCTTCAATATGCATATTTTTGTAATGTGAAAATCAAGCCCTTTCATTTGATACCTTACACGGCAAAGTTGAATTATTATTTTTTCGATCATCACGTTATGTCCTCTAGAGGGCGCTATGTACATTTAAATGGAACGTCACATAGCCTATAACCATCGCGCCATCAATACGCTTCTAACAATACCTCATACATCAAAATAGAAAATTTGTTGGACATGTGACTTTTTACCATGGAAAACGAATATTTTTTTTCGCGAATTTGCCAATCTCGTAGAACAAAAGTTGTCCAGAATGACTCCTTGAGTCATCCCCTTTTGGCTTAGTATAGCCCTTTTGCGACACTATGTATTTACTTTGCTTTGTCGTCGGGGTTCAGTTGGCTGGAGGATGCCCGAAACTTATGATCTACACTTTAATACTTGTAGAAAGTTACCTTTCTACAAGTAAATACCACATTTGTTTGAGAAAGCTAATCGGGTTCCGAGTATAGAGTAAAGTGGCACCCCTATTAATTTCTACTCTTTCCTGGTGCCTACCAGTGTAAGTAAGAATTATACTTACTTACCCTAAAATCACCCAAAATGTACTTGAACATAATTGTCAATAAAGTTGGCGAGTTAAAGTTTATCGACCCACTGTGCAAACTTACATGTGTGCGTGTCACTGCGTGTGCTGTGTGAAGAGCATTGAAAACCCAAAATTGGCGCGGCACGTCACCCTGTACGGGCCCTTAATCAAGGTCAATCTTGAAGGAAGAAGCGAAAAACGTCACATCTAACTTGATCTAACCCGCAATTTTCCAACAGCTCCTCAAAATTATTACAATTCGAATCGACGCATGGTTATTATGTTCAGTCAGTTTTTTGATTTTGTTAGAATAAACTAATAAAACACAAGTAACACACAGCTCGTTGGAAACAGATTGGAGGTATGAGCTGATAATTAAGCCCCTATTAATTACTTTTATAACAGAATGGCCTCTGTTCTGTTCTCGAATAGCCTCGCAAGCCTTTTCTCACAAGTGCCAAAGCTTGCCAAATACTCTCTGTAACTAGTACAGCACAAAGCCCAGACTTAGGTTACCTAGCTAGTGCCCTGAGGTCATCGGTGCGATCAACTGACATTTGCGTGCACAGTTCTGCCCAGTTCTTAATAATACTTACTATTAATACTTACTTAGGTTGAGGGTAGGGTAAAGTTGAGTAAGGTGCACATGGTGTATTGTGTAAAGGTGGTATATTACTGTGCCGATAGGAGATGAAAACAACCACCTTTTGCAATGCAATGCTTTTAATTATGAAACAAGTACCTGTAACGCTAAACCTACAGTGCACAACGCGGCTGCACTTTCTAGTCTAGATACGAGGGTCTAATTACCTAGGTACGCTAGGTACTAATAATGTCACTTGTTAGAAACAGTTGACTGCGACACTCAACAACCGGGCAGACGAAGTTATTAGCACTTTTCTAATTGGGGCAATGGTTACGATGTTTGTCGGTGCCTATAGACAATTATGAAACGGCCTCGACGAATAGGATACAGGAATTTATAGGAGGACCGATAACGAGGCTATAAAACCGGCAGATCAATAGCTAGGATATGCGTATCAAGTACTTCTGCTGATGATAAAGTATAGTGGAGAATAGTATAACAGCATCCTTCTTAGCTGCTGTGCTTAACCGCTTATCCAATACAAGTAGATAGTAAGGATCAGGTGAAAGGTAGCACTAGTAGAACTGCCACTGGAAAATCAGCAGGATACACCATAACGGTCACAGAATCCCATGACGAAAGAGCCCATTAAAAAGAACCAAACAATACCTGACCATATGGAGCCGAGTAAAAGCGAAACTGACAGCCACCAGCAGTACTCAACAGGCTTTGATATACCTGGTCTCTATTGCTATAGTGTTAAGAGTGATAATGATAACAGTGGGACGGTTGTGAGTGCAATACCATTCAGGGCGTGACCACCTTTCACCGGCCATTTGAAAGGGCATCGGTGCGTCAGATCGGAATACCATCGTTTTGTTTGCTGCATCGGAACGCTGCGTTCTGCAACTCTGTCGTGGATGGCAATGAGACGTCCCTGGCAGGGTGTGTGGGCTGCTCAGACCTGTTACCGTACCACCATCGAACATTAGCAAGCAGTGTAGCTCGCTTGTCAAATCTCGTTGACAACGAGCGTCGCTACATGTGTCTGTGGTGGTACGGTAGCAGGAATCGGCTTCCGAAGGCTCTGTCTGAAAAAAGTTCTGTTCTATTAGTTTTGAAATTACCTCTTATGGGGATAAGTACTATAAAAGACACGAGACCAAGAAAAAAATATATAGAGAACCAAAAACAAAATGGTTGAATAATTATTATTTGCGCATTTTCTTAAATTGTTAAACTATTTAGTAGACCCCTTTCGTTTGATCTATTCTTTCACGGTCACTCTATAAGGGCCTCTACACACCAAAGCCGCTGACCCGGCGGCATAGCCCGGCGGCCTAGTGCCGGCGGGTTAACATAGTACAAAATGAGGCATGATTGTTCAAAATGAGGCCGGCGGGTTGAGCCGGCGGGCTCGGGTCAGCGGCTTTGGTGTGTAGAGGCCTTACTATTACCAAAGTTTCTAGCTAATAATTCGTTATTATTGTAATTATATCTATATATGCTCTACATTAGTATCATTTGGTCATACAGTCCATGGCATTATATCCTGAAGATAGAGATGATAGATAGAGGAAGAACCGAGTAACAATAAGGAAGTAGGTAGTTTAATACATAATGTAATGGTAATGGTTCTAGATGAAGACGCAACAAGCCCAACTAGTTTGCTAGGTACGGTGGCCTGCGCCTAAAAGTATACAGGCGGAGTTTTTAAAATAGCGATCTCAAGCTCACATGCTGCTCAAGCACATCCACATAAACACCACTGCTACACACATCAGACACAACACGTCCCCGGATTTATAACAGATGTAGCTGGTCCCTTCATCATCAGGGATCGCTATTTTAAAAACTCCGCCTGTATACTTTTAGGCGCAGGCCACCGTACGTGTATAGCTACTTTACTTATTTACTTTGGTACATTATGTAAACGTTTTGTGGCGGTCATGGTCGTTTACGGCTGCTCTAGATTCGGAATTAAAATTCATTCTATGTGACCAACTTCAGTAGGCAGTACTTATAATTATTTTTAAAAGTTTTGAACTGTAACTAAGATAATCTCAGACTCTTTCGCTGTCACCGCTGTTCGCCTCTGGAATAATCTTCCCGAGAACATTATAAAAGCTCCTTCCCGCAATGTCTTCAAGCGACTAACCCGTGCTCATTATCTCAGCAAGTTAGATAAGTAGCATTTTCTTGTACCTGTTTGAATATTATAATTTTGTATGTATTATTGTATATATAATTGGTATTCGTATATATTTATATTTATTGAATTTATAGTATATTATGTATATTTTATGTATATCTATTAAGTTAATTATCAAGTGACTTTATTTTGTTTTTGCTTTTTCAATTTAGTACCTAACTACTTTTTTTTTGCTGCACCTTTCTACTAGTTTTTCTGTACCTCCTGTAGGTTGGCTGGTAGAAAATGCTTTTAGCATTAAGTCCACCTTTTGTACACTTATATTTCATATTTGTGCAATAAAGTATCAAATAAATAAATAAATAATAAGTGAAAACTATAAAACTTGGAAATTATTAAGTATCTATAGGTACCTACTTACTTAAATAGATTGGGTGAAATTGAGACAATCATGGAATATTGCAAGCAGCGTTATTTGTTTAGCCCCCCGAAGTGCATTAAATTAGGCGCAACATGAATATTAAAACTACATCGAAGCATGCAATGCAAATATCTATAAGTATACGGTACTTATATGTATAGTCAGAAAAAGCGATAAGACTGCACCTCCTGCACAAATCGGCACTACGGAACCCTTCGAGATAAAGATGAGTTCGACTCGAACTTGGTCAGTTTCAGTTTCAATATATAACTATTTATTTAACGTTACAAATCATACAATCAGATCCCCCCCCCCCAATGACATTTTTATTGGTATTTGCCTGGTCATTTCTGCGCCTTCCCACTTCCCAGCAGTGCTTGCCTTTATTTACGGCACTACATTGAATTAGCATACAGGTGTGTTTGTTAGGTACTGAGGTTTATATATTATAATACCTATGTATATAAGTGTTAACAGTTTAGTTTAATTTGCATCAAGTGAAATGCATTAGAGCATGCATGCTATGGACGTACGTTGCGTTACGGAACGGAACAATTATGAAAATGTATTAATTTTCGAACGCAGTCTTATGCATTATAATGAGAGTGGACTAGCGGACGCAATGAACAGGAACTAAAGCAATACGTTATCATAATATTTAAATATATTCCATAATATAGAAGATATATTTTACATGGACATCTAAATTACTTACGAAGCTATTGGAGTAGTTACTAAATGCAATGTAGTAGGTACATGTACATGAGTAGCTGTATATGATCTGTGGTACCTAGTTCAGTACAGATAACCCTGCCTACTGCCTATAGTAGGATAGGATGTTCAGCAAAATTACAAGCATTTAAACTCTTGTTAGATCTAGGTTAAGCGTATGAGGGGCCGTCCATTAATCACGTGAGGTCGTTTTTCTCATTTTTTGACCCCCCCCCCTCCCCCCTGGTGATATTTAGTGAGGTTTGGAACCAACCCCCCCTCCCCCCCCTGGATCACGTGTATTTTTTGGAAGTCCATGTAAAGGCTATTTTGACTAGAAAAAATATAACATGACATAAAAATATAACAAAAAATATCATACTACAAATTGTTCAAATTTTTGCGCCGTTCAAAATTTCGGTTCAGAAATACGTAGCGCTTTTTGACAAAAAAATAATACACGTGATGTCTAACGAGACCCCCCCCTCCCCCTCGTGATGTTTCGTGAGGTTTTCCGTACCCCCTCCCCCCCCCTTTGAGCCTCACGTGATTAATGGACGGCCCCTGATACCGATTAGGTCACGATATATGTATAATTCGTTAGGCCTTTAGTTTTAGTATCAAGAGTTCAGGAGTCAGCACATTTTTCCGAATAGCGCCTAAATAACTGTCAAATTCAATAGGTACCAAGGTCTTCGCACATTATCTGCCAGTTTCTATAACTCTATCTATCTTCTATAACAACTCACCGGCGACTCGACTCTATGCTAGACATTGATATTTAAGCCCTGTGTCATATCTTCAAGGTTTAATTTCAAAAATGATTATAAAGTAGTGTACAACGAGTGGCCTACACATCGTACATGTCATTTTTTGAAATTAAACCTTAGATTAGAGCGTGCGTTTTAGCAGGCAAAGGGCATAGAACAAACAGCCAACGACATTCAATATAGAATCATGTCGCACTAGTCGTGGTCGTGACTGCTCGCAGCCATTGTTCACGACTAGCATCATTAACTTGTCACTTTTACTTTCTATAAGTATTATTGTAAGTTGCAAGAGACTATAAGATTGTCTTTGCTATTGCCATTGTGATTATCGAGTTGGAAAAAGTTAGGTTATACTGTGGTGATTTGGTTTGGTTTTGTGACAACGACCTGCCCCCGTATTTTGTAACTTTTTGAGAGTTAGCAACCGGTGATAATTGGTATCAACTTAGAGACTTATTAACCGAAAACACCAAAAATCTTAGTGAAAGAAATATGCAAAAAGCCTAACAATATATCCTTACATTCAACATAAACGTTTGTGAAATCAGATAAGTCAGTAAAAAGTTATTAATTAATAATGCTCTAAGTTGTCAGCCATTTTATACCAACCAACCCCACTCGGAGTTACATAATACGGGGGCTGAAGATTGGTTTGTGAATGAAGGAAATTATAATTTTGGTCAGCAATCAGTAAAGGCATGAAGTTTCGTTTTAGCAACTTTCTTCTCCTAGAATGACAAGAGTGTTTTGCAACACCCTATTTAAATAATATTTGAATAAATTTAATAAATTTCTGAATAAGATCAATTACGATTATACATAGGTACTTAATTGTCTAAAGTATGTTAAATTATTTCGACAAGACAAACTGCTCAAGTTAAAGCAACCTCCACGTATGTCATGTAGTAAGTACATAGAATAGAATAGAATAGAATATTGCTTTATTGAACACCACATAAATCAGACATACAAAAAAACATACTTATAGACTAGAACTAATGTACAATAGGCGGCCTTATCGCTGAGGGCGATCTCTTACAGGCAACCTTATATATAGCGGAAACAAAGTGACAATTTAGAGGGCGGTGTACCAACAATAACAAAATAATAATATAACTAACTATGTACCTACTTATAATAGCCTAATATATACTCTATAGTACATACTCTAAGTACTTAAGTACGTACACGTAAAGTATCGTACACGGTGTAATCCGTTTATGCCGGGTCACAGGACACACGTGTGTATCCGGCACACAGTCACGTGACAGAGCAGGATAAACCGGATGTCCATGTGTTGGCTAAGTTGGCTGTGATTTGATGTGTTTGTTTATGGGTAGCAATAAAACGAGTGACTGTAAATTACAGTTCTAAGTGTCAAAATTAATTAATTTGGGTTATAGAATTACTAAGTGAGCGACTGACTGCGAGTGACAAGAAATCAACAGAACAGCAACTTACAAACATTAATTTGAGTTACTTAAAATACAAAATGAGCAGCTTCATAATATTTGAGCGACCTAATATTTGTTAGAGTGTCAACGTTACGTCCTGCATTTTTTTCAATATTTGGCAAATGTATTTTTTATACTGAGCGGCATTTTATCTTAAATGAAGTGTTTCGAATACAAAAACCACTTTGAAAAATACACTAATGAGCAGAGTATAAAAAACATACACTCACGCCTTGTACTAATGAACCCTTGCGGGGTAGGCAGAGGTGCATTGCTGCACCCACTTTTCACCAGAGCGTTATGTTAGTCCCAATGTAATAGGGGGCGGGCCTATTGCCATTTTACGGGCACATCCAAGACCCGAGAACAAATATCTGTATTTAAACAAATATCTGCCCCAGCCGGGCAATCGAACCCGGGACCATCGGCTCAGTAGTCAGGGTAAGATAAAAAAGATAAAAAATATTTATTCGGTGACCAGCACCACACACCAAAAATACACAAGGAAACAACAAATAAAACAAAAGAACTTATATGACTAAACTTATAAGGTAACGGGTCCATATATCGCGGTATTCAAAATGGCGTCCTTATTTCGAGTTATATTTATTTTCATGATTATTACTCATTTTAATAGGTTTGGATACTCTAAAATTACATTTAATCGTTCATTATCTTTAACTGAAACTACTTGATGTAGTAAATATGTTTAAAATTGCCTAAAATGACTAAAAACTCATGTAATGTGCCGTGAGGGCGACGCCGCCATGTTTTTCATACAAACGCGACCCGGCTTACGTAAGGCCAGCCATATTTAATAATTGTGTTTTTTAATATTTATACGACGTTCAACTTTGTAAATAGTTTATATTTAGTTTATTATATTCTTATACTTACATTAAATTTAAATTTTAACTCTTTTTAAACTAATTTAACCCCTTTAAACTCAAAAACAAAATACCTCGGTATAAGGGCCTGATTTTTATACGTTGTTCCTAACTCCGAGTTACCCTCGGTATAAGGAAAAATACTATGTCATGATTTTTAGCTTATAACTTTACAAATAATAACATTTGAAGTATATGCTTGATTACATAATAATAATGATGAACGTGACAAGCTTATAACCTAATTCGGCGGTACAAAATATCCTCTAGGAATCTTAATATGACACGATAATTGTTGACCCAAAAATCATGGTTACATAGAAAACCTTAACTTAGTATGTATATTTGAAATGATAAAAAACAGTGTTATTTCATCGCTATTAACGTAAGTGATACATAATTTTACCAATATTTTATGTATGATTTGAGTAACAAATCTATGTTGTTTCTAAATCGATAATTTGATAACTCGGAATATGGATTATTAAAATACTTGCTGAACCCCTAATATGGAGTATGACATTTTACATAGGTAGGTACCTCGGAAATCGGAATATGACTACATCACACCTTCGCAGTGTCATCCGATGCCGTCATCAAACCATAAAATCAAGATGAATTAGCGACTTTCTTCCTAAATATAAAAGGGGTGTGGATAGATATGCCTGACTTTACGAAACTACTACTAGATACTACCTACTTATTACTCTTTATAAAAGAAGAAAGAAAGAAATTTGTAGACGTAAAACTTTATTTGAGGAGTTTTTATAGTGGAGTTTTTATAACACTTATATACACAATTGCCTAATTTCATTTCTGTATTTTATTTCCATTATCCTTCTACTTCGAGGTCTGATGGCCGTTGTAATATTGTTATCCCAGAATTCCCAGATAAATGAATGTCCTGTATACTGCATTTCATGTTTGGTTTAGGGGTCTGGTTGATTTTTTCATTTTCTTGTTGTTGTCACTGAAAAATAAAGTAAGTAGGTAAATTGTATGGATAGTTGACAGAATTAAGCTTATCCTTATAAGTTGGTACCCATTTTCACAAAACTTAGTGAGTTTAGAAACGAAAACGCTAGAACAAAAACCTAGGTTAGTAACTAAACTGATGCCAAATTACTGATAAAAACATAAAAATATTTCCATTTTACGTAATTTCCTAAAATAATTCGCACACAAGCTTACCTTATCGATTTTCCAATTGCATATTGCAAATACAAACATAATAATTTAATAAAAGATGTTTGTTTTCTAATGTAAAGACTTAACAAAAATACTTTCAAAGAATAGCGGCAAACTTTTCGGCGGAAAATTGAACATGGCGCCGGCGCGCCTCCAGTCCAGCGCGCATGCGCCATAGAGATGTACCTAGTGCAATGTTCCTTGCTTCCGACCTATGCTTGAAGGAAAAAATAATCGATGCTGGATCGATTCCTGGGTAGATACTTTTATTATAATCATATTCGTTTATGGTAAATACATTAGGTACTCATCGGAAATTAGTACTGATAAGGTATTTGGCTTTTGTAAGTATTCGATACTTTTCCTCATCCCTTACACATCTACTTTTATTACGTATCATCAACTTTTAAACATTTAAGTAAGAACATAAAATATCGTGGAAAAATTTTAGACCTTACTTAGATAAAAACTATAGTAAAAAATGTTTAAATCATTCGAGTTCAATAATCGATTATATTCGATTACTGTCACTATTTCATCAATTTACCCCATCTCTACTCTATTTTTTTTTAATCGCTTGGAAAAGTCCATAGAACATCATAGAAGCATTATGAATATTTTTTCTAGCCAATGTTACCAGTTGCAATAATGAATTATGAAAATGTTACATAAATAATAGAAATTATCACGAAAACCAATATAAATGGAGATTATTTAATTCTTTTCATTATTTTCAACTACTATTTAGAATAATTAAATTTATTTGGAGTACTTTAGGGTTAAAAAAGTATATCGATATTTTAGATTGTAATTTCCTTATGTTCATGGCCACACTCATGGAGCCACTGACAGGACTAACTCGGAATATGGAACAGGCTACCTCGGTATATGGAAGAAACCATAATCCTACCTCGGTATAAGGGCAAATCGACATGTGTAATAAATTATATTTTTTTAAGTATAATTAATGTGTTATCAATGAATCTGTGTTAAGAAATATAAAATTTAACGTATATTCTTACAGAAGACAATATTTCACATCAATATTGATGGTTACAAATGCTTATTTTTCTTACTTACTTTCAAATGTTGTTATTTACCTCGGAATATGGACCCGTTACCTTAGTATAGTTTAAATCTGTAGCATTTTCGTTGCAAAGCAAAGCAAAAAGAAGCGTATCAAAAAAAAAACATAAGCCCTCAAATAGAATATCAGTAACCAAAAATCATTAATAAAGCAGCATACAAAACTTTGCTCAAAGTTAACTTTTTAGTAGTTCGCTAAGTATAACCTCACTTAGAAAAATCGAATCTATCTTACTATTGAAGTTGCCCTCTCTGTATTTCCAGTCGCTCACTTAGTAATTAAGTCGCTCGGATAATTTTTTTATATCTGAAATGGATTTATCATAATCCACTTTTTGTAAGCTCGTTTTGGATTTTATTATAAATCAATATTCGTCGTCAGTTTAGTTAATGTTTCGCTTACTAAAATTCATACCGCTCAAGTTATTAAAACAGTATGTCATCATCAGTCGCAAAGTTTTTTTTTGTTCGCTCGTTTTATAATTCCCCTTTGTTTATCGCTAGCTATTACCACACCAATTGCTATAACTATATACTTATATTAGAAGGTAGGTATATGAGGATAAATATCTTAAAGGTCCCCTCGCTTTCTCTGAATGAGCCCTCCTTTAGACTACCATAATATGTACCTAGCACAAGCACACCCAGAACCTACTATGCACGTATGTAATAGTTATGTATTATAAGAGTATCTAGATCTAAAACTAATCATGTTTAGATCAAAATGATAATAACTATAAAGCCATTGTTTCTTTTCAAGTGTCCAGTTAAGAATCTGCAGCTGCTAGCATAGGTACAGAAGAAGCTGGAGTGCTCTTATATTACAGGGGGTCACTCCACCAAACCAGCATAGGTACTTGTTAGTTTTTACGTCAACTGAGCGACACTTGGGTAAATTCGTTGGTTCAATGTTCCACTTCATATCTACCCGCATGGCCGGGGCCCACTTGAGAAGTAAATAGCGGCTGCTAAGATGACGTTGATGAAGTTATGGAGTATCAGTATCCGTTCACAGTTCTCACTAAAACTGTATCTAATGTTACCAAAGCAAAAAATAATAATAAAATATTTACAACAAGCGAAGTAGTAGTATTCTCTACCAGCTAACCTTTGGTGATGTTGAAAAAGTGATAGCTAGGGCGATAGGCTTAGAGGATAGAAGATTGTCTTTATTGAGAAGCTGAAACACTTACATATACTTGTTACATACTTAATAAAAATAAACACAATATACGTGATGTACTTATACTATAAATACATACATAATAGTCAGTGGCGGATTTACCTATAGGCCAAAAAGGCCAGTGCCTAGGGCGGCAGATTGAGAGGGGCGGCAAATTTGGCAAATAAGTAGTTTTTTTTATAATTAATTATACGTGCACACCATCCATGTATAAATTACGATTATAAAATACGAAAACGATTAATAAACGCTTTGTAATATTTCGATAAAACCGGATTCTGGATCATCTATCTATCTATCTATCTTTGCTACTGCGAAAACAGAATTTGGAGCATACTTATATTTATCAAAACTTGGATAGCACTTCGCCTTGCACACCGCTGCCCCCCTACTCTTGAAAGGCAATGTATTGCGTCTGTCTTGCGTTGGCAACATTTAAAAAATTCATAACTTCTCTTCAAAATCGATTTTACAAAAAGTAAAAATACATAAATTTAATGTTCATCAAGATAAAGCCTTTTATTAGAACCTAGCACTAAGAACCAAGCACCCGGAATGAAGAATTTATTTTAGATTTTGGCCAAAAAAGTCTTTTTTGGCGTTTATTGTAAAATAACTTTTAAATTTTATGCATTATATTCTTGTTTCTAGGTTCTTAAAATAGGCATTACCTAGCTGATTACATAAGTAGGTATTTTTAGTCTTTGTAAAAACGCTTTTGAAGAGAAGTTATAATTTTTTTAATGTTGACAATGAAAGATAGACGCAATACATTTCCTTTCAAGAATAGGGGGGCTGAACGAATGAACCGATTTCAATTTAGTTTTTTTTTGTATCACATGTGTTCTACGGGTGAGTGTTCTTAGACAATAAGTTTGCTGAAAATCGATTTAGCCGTTTAAAAGTTACAGATGTTTTACGCTTTAAAGTCTTTTTACGGGTTTTTTATTTGCCTGTCATATTAAACTTTTTAGGTCAACATTAAACTCTTCAGTACATAGCGGGTTGCAAAAATAATCTAATTAGGTAAAAGACAGAAATATGATTAAGTTCACAATCGTACTAATAACGGAATTAAACTAACGTATTGAATTTCAAAAGTCAGTAGGGGCGGCAAAATATATATGGCCTACGGGCGGCAAATTTGTAAATCCGCCAGTGATAACAACCTATAAATTACTATAATCATCACACAAATACAGATCAGATTTGCCTAATTTTCTGCTCTTGAAGGTAGTGGAGACGAACTTTAGATTCAATACCTCTCGGTACATCATTATGTACCTCTATTATATAAAACCAATTTAAATCAATAAACAGTCATACGGTTTCTCTAAACACGAGCTGTCGATGCGGTTTTAACGCCACTTCCAGCCAATTTCATGTAGGGTTTCTGATCCAATCAATACAGTTCGTAATTAACTCTCAACGTAGAAGACCTCGGAAATAGCATGATTGGGTAATGAAGCCATCGCCTGCGTACGTCCATTTAGTTCGGTTCAAACGACTTGGTAGTTCTGAAGTTGGCAGCGAATGCACTTTTGTACCTACCTTGTCAAACTAAAGCAAACCGCAAAATATCTCTTTTGCTTCTTGCAATGATGCTGGCCAATCATGGGTTATCGCCGGCCACTGTGTATACTATGGTACTTTTTTTTTTTTATTTTTTTTTTTTAATTTTCAAATACATACATAAATTACACAATATAAATCCGCCAAACTATAGACACATAGTTTGTTGGCGGAGAGAGCTCTCTTAAACATAAACATTAAATATCTACATTACCTGCTATATCTACCCATGTTAGTGACTCGACTTTATGGTGATAAATTCGCGACACTGTGAAACAGGTGATCTGATAAGCTGATAACGCCACCCAAGGAGGCACCTATCGTGGACCCCGAGCAAAGAAAAATATCTCCGGATATTGCCGTTCCAATAATATGTCACCGGAACTTTTTCATTGCTCGCAAGTGTATTATGTTATTACATACTAGTGATGTAACGAATGTGTGTTTTTGGACATTCGCGAATGCGAATGCGAATATCTGATATCGACATTCGCGAATGCGAATGCGAATATTCATTGTGTTCAAATTTGGCGCCATTTGTATGGTTTTGTGGCATTCTCGTACTGAACGAGGTACTTACGTTCCTTTCTAGGCGCATTCCGAATCAGACTAGCCAATACTAGAAGCAGTTTTTTTTTAAAGTAGTTACTCTTTTCTTAGCTCCGTAACTGTTACGACATATTGCGACTGTGTGCGGTTTCTGAGGACGACTTACACGAAACGGTTCTACCTTTTTTGGCATAAGATTTATTTGCCTAATCTCGTATTGCATAGTAACGTTTCGTCAAAGTCTCGTTACGCCGAAAATCGTATGGCATAAATCTCGTTTAGTAAAAAGTTATTTCGCATAACATTGTTTAGCCTAATAATGGTATGGCCAAATCTTGAATAGCCTAATAATGCTATGGCATAGGTTTATACAAAGTAATAATATTCGTGTGGCTTTAACTTTGACGGAGCGTCTCCCTACATAGCGCAAACTGGTGCCTTGTATTGTTTCCGCTGTTTGAAAAACGCTCCGCTCCGCTTCGCTGCGCTCCGCTTCGCTGCGCTCCGCTTTGGTTTTGATGAACATGTGCACCTAACACGCTCCTCCTCGCTTTGCTCGTCGTCGCACCTATTTTTAGGTTTCGATCTCATGGGGTTTGTAATAATTATATTGGTCGTTAACTTTCGATTTTTTGATCATACAATATCGTGATTTTCGGGATGTAGGAGAAAAATACCACAATTTGTACATTTACTACATACTTAATATATTATTTATTAAGATAAAATTAGGAGAAACAAGATTATACATAGGTATAGACGAACATAAATTTGAGCAAACGAAACTTAGGTGTTCAAAGATTGTGCCTAAAGAGTTTTAGACGAAACGAGCCTTATGCCACATAAGTCTTGGCAAAGTGATGGTTCGGCCAAAAAAGTTTAGACCATACGAGTTATGCGAAATGAGTTTTGGTCAATAAAGATTATGCCAGATGAGCGGAACCCACACGAAACATTTAAACGTATTTAAATCAGGGTTATTGGTAAGTAGACCTTATCCTTTCAAGAAGTGATAGAAGACATTTCCAGTCGATTGAACCCGCATCATCCAAAACTTAACCATTTCTAAGATATTTAATATTTAAGTTTTTTTTTATTTTTTGCCAAAATTTTAAGCTTAAGACCGAAAAAAAACTACTGAGCTATATTTAAAAAAAAATTTAATGTTTTGCATATGTAACATCTTAATAAACTAATTAAAATAATCAAATGTGCATTATTTGACTACAATTAGACACAATACCTTATAATAGTTAATTAAACATTTAAAAAAATGTTCACTACCTTAAAACAAATAAGTTAAATTAAAAAATAATGTCATATGACAATTTTTGTGCACTTCAGCTTGTCAATTTATAAGCTTTCAAATAAGATATTTCAATATCAAATCAATTTAGGTTAAAAAAAAGGTTATAGACGAATGGATTTAGATTTTGTTAACCTACCATTATTTTCAAATAGTTTTTTTTAATAAGTAGGTACTGATATTCAATACCTATTCTATTAGCCAGTCCATAAGTTTTATAAAATAAGAATGTATTACCTACTTAAGTTCCTTTGTTTGTTTTTGATAACCAAAAATGGTTAAATTTATGTTAATTTTTGTTTTTATTTTGTCTTGCTAGCTAATTATGTTTACCAAAAATGTTCCTAAGATTAGTATATATTTAGTTTTAATAATTTAAATACCTACCCTAACGCATACCTATTAAGCTATTAACATTATTTAGATTTAAAAGTTCTATAAGTACCACCTACCTACTTAGTTAATAATTTTATTTGTAACCAGGTACACTGGCATCCACGACACAGGCTGAGCCTAGTGTGGAAGCCACCGAATTTCGATAATTTATAATCTCTCACCCTTTTATTTAATTTCCTAAAATTATTTGTTTGTACCTACTAACTTTTTAAATTCTATGGTGTTTAAATAAATATTTTTGATTTTTTTTTTTTTTGATTCGCAAAACATTCGCACAACATTTTGCGAATGCGAATGCGAATCTGAATATTCGTTACATCACTAATACATACCTACTATTCTATAGATGTGTACCCTAAGTGCATTGTACTCATTAAAAACGGCGATATGGCTGGCGACCTATCAACAGCGAAAAGCGGGTGGCTCGCTTGCGAGTCATCTCTGACTACCTCTTCAGTCGTAAGCATATAATAATAATAATTATGTATGTATGGTTCTTTAAACCTACCTGCTTAAGTACCATGCATGTACCTTAATTAACTATGGATCAATATGTTCAACACGATGGAACGTCATTGCAGATAAAATCCTACTGCATTATTATTATAATGATCATTATAATACTTGATAGGAAATCGCAATAATAATGGCTGCACGCTCCAAAAAGTTGGAAACAACATCCCTCATCAATCATTTTTCTTTTGCGTAAACTAAGCGATTTATTGTTCAAAAATTGGGTAATTTTTGCAACGCATGCTGTACTATATATAACAATAAGTTTCGTTTTGTAACTTAGTACATTATGATACTTATGTAACACATTATAGTTTTAGGTATGAAGGTGAGTACATAACATTATCGTATTAGATAAATTGAGTAGCTATAACGAAGAGGACCTGTGTAATATTTTGTCACTTTCTGCAGTTATTTATAAGTTCTACATTCTGAATATTTAAATTTATTTAATCACAGTATAAGTATATTGTAACTAACATACACTTACTTAACTAAATGCTAATAGTAGCTACCTACTTATGTTTTATTCTTTTGTTCTCGTAGAGATGGTAATCTTTGTGGTGTATGGTCTATTATACTATACTTTAGAATACTCAATTACATAGATACCACCTACGTAAGTTGTGTAATAGCAAAAAGGAACCTAGCTCTATAAATTTTATAAGTAACTAGCTGTTCCCGCGCGCTTCGCTTGGCCTTAAAAAGTTTTCCCGTGGGAATTCCGGGATAAAAAGTAGCCTATGTTCTTTCCCAGGGTCTAGACCGTATGTATACCAAATTTCATTCAAATCCGTTCAGTAGTTTTGGCGTGAAAGACTAACAGACAGACAGACAGACAGACAGACACAGTTACTTTCGCATTTATAATATTAGTTAGGATTAGGATATAGATTGTATACGTGCCTTGTACCATGTGCATACTTGCAGTTAGGGTTACTCTTTTGCTTAGATAAGTAATTATAAGTATATTATTTGTGTATTATTTAATTATATTTAAACAGGTGAAGTGGCAGTGGGCTGGTCATATCTGCCGAAGAACCGATAACCGTTGGGGTAGACGGGTTCTCGAGTGGAGACCACGAACAGGCAAACGCAGCGTGGGACGCCCTCCTGCCCGCTGGACTGACGACCTTAGGCGGGTGGCGGGTAGTGGTTGGATGAGGAAGGCCGAGGACCGAGTGTTGTGGCGCTCCTTGGGAGAGGCCTATGTCTAGCAGTGGATGATTATTGGCTGATGATGATGATGATGAAACAGGTACTTAATCTTGTAATTTTCCTCGTCCAGGGCTTTTACATGTGTATACACATCTAGACAACGGCAAATACCTATTTATGTCCTACAAACAAGCCACGTTTTATCAGAAAGTTTATATTACCCGTTCAGGTAGGTGGGTTATTGGTATAATGCTCTCGTATTTTAATTTAAAATGTGAGCCGATCCCAAACAATTTGAAGACAATGCGCTACGAGCTACCTTGAAACACCCAGCCACTTATCATAGTATAATCCACTGGGATGATGCAACTTATGTCATAATGATAATGATAACACATCGCATCGCACGCACCGATTCTGATGATGATGAGATCGCAACGCGATTCTGAGTTGCTATCGGCAAACACCCGTTAAAATCCGAAAAAATAGCGCCTCGCCTTTTTTGCCTCACAGATATTTGCTATTTGTTAAGACAGTAGCTTAGAGTGAAATCAGCAATCTTTAAATGTTAAATACCATATGTATTTTGAATGGTGCAGAAACTGGCTTAGTTTGTTTAAGGTAAACGCACCACAACAGAAGGCCCGATCTGTAGTTTATAACTTTTTTATTAGACTGTAGTTTTGGATTCTTGGGCAAGTTTTGATATTTTTTACTAATTGAACGATAATTTAAATACCTGGCTTTGTCATTTTAAAATAACTTCTCATCTACGAAGTCGCAACAAGACAGTATCCCGCTTCTGAATCCGTGCGCATATGAATCGGCGTGCGCGCGCGCCGGTGAAAGCGAGCGGAAGTGCGCGCGAAATTAAAAGATGGCGGACGGAATAAATAACGCCTCATAATAACAATACACGGCAGTTCTGTTGCGAGATTTGTAGGTCGTCGGTCGGAATATGAATAGCAAAGCCTTTTACAGAATGCTATTTTGGACTAACGTAACACATACTCTGTTTATGAACTGTTTACAGTTTTAACTATAGGTCAGTAGGTATACTTTGGTAGTACTTGCAACATAAGTACATATTTAGATAAGAGCACCAATAAACACACACACGTACCCACTAAACATCAGTCCCATACTGTAAAAAAATATCCTTCTATCTACGACATAATCCATGCTAGCATGTGGATTGCAGATAATACTTAATACAAAACACATAAACATTACGATAAAGTAGTAAACTTAGAAACAACCCCCTCATTCTCAAGGCCCTCAACCCACTTGGCAGCCAGTATGTGCAGCTGCAGCAAAAGCTATTAACGAAGGGGATTTTTTGTGAGGACTTTCAGGAGGACACACCACACACATTTGTGTAGCAACGAATTTCAGGAACATCACGAACGAACAAAAAAATAGTTTTGTCGATTTAGAGATGTTCCCTAAGTACTAACAAATGCCTGGGTATGGTGGGTGGAGGTGAAGGTAGCGTACTTGACTCAGACATGATACTCCAGAAGAGACGTACCTACACTAAAATCAGTTGCACAGTGTACCTGGTCTATTAAATAATTGAATAGAATATCCTTGCTATCTACTATCTACAGTTAAAATTATAATTATATTACCCCTGTGCATTCCAGCTCAGCAAAGCTCAAATCACACAGTCACATCAAATTTCAATGTATTGTAAAATTTCCACTGAAAAGCAGTGTCTGAAAAAATAACGCACATACTTTTGCTGACTAAATAGGTATATTTTCATTGAACGCTTGCTTCTGTATATGTATTCTAGGTATTACGTATTACCACATTAACCTTGAATTTAAATGTAGAGATAGTAGGCAATTTAATTAATGCATTTGGCAAACCTTTGTTAGATATGTTTATTGGGTAAACTATGTGTGCTTATGTAGGTAGGTAGTTAGCTAGTCTGAAAGTAGTCTTATCTTGCTGAAATATGATTCCATTTGCTTTGGCTTTGTGCCAGCGCTGATCGCAAAGCTGAAAGCTAGAATTTGACATCTTTTACTGCTTTTTTATGAGGGATTGGTGAAGCATAAAGTTCAGATAATTGAAAACTGAAACATAAATACCTATGTTATTATTAGGAGGTGGTTTATTCTTTTCTGCAGTAGATGCCACCCTAAACACGGCAAAAAAGCTAAAGTCCTCCGAAGCCACCAAGTTTGTTCTGGAAATCCCAGGGCCCCTAAAGCCTAAAGCAATGCTTCTTTCATTAGACCATAGACCACAGTGGCTAGCTACTGAACACCTAGATGGGTTTATCAAATTCCATATTTTTGATTGTAAGTAGGACAACTCTACTTTTCATTACACGTTCAAATCAAGATAGAAATATAAAATTTACGCAAATATGTACCGTTATTCGTTCAGCGAATGCAACTTGCAAGTTATTGTAATAAAATTACATAATATGAGGAAACGGGGCACCAACAACCATGGCTTGGCTTGTAGATCTTACTGCTTTAGAGAAAGGGGTGATTATGGCTCGGACGTTGGCAATTTGGTACGGTCTGTAGAGATGAAATGGAAACGGTAATAAATGAATCGAGTTGTGTCTGTCAGTCTGTTGCTGGCTGTAGCTGGCATAGATTAACGAGATACGATCTATGGTGTGGATTGTGGAACGCTATCTGCCTTTTATAACCCTAGTAGGAAAGGTAGAGTATCTGTACCTACATGATAAGTTCATAAATAACTTGTTTAAGTAGAGCTTGAGTTAAGCATAAATCTTCTTATTTCATTTAATTTTGACATTCGAATCCGGTGGAGATTCAGGCACATAGAAATGGCTGAACAGAGGGGACTCTTATGGATAGATAGGAAATACCGTACTTATTTGTGTATAGATAGTGAAAGAATGATACTGAAAGGTATACGTCAGGTTAACGTAATCAATGAATTTATTTGCATCGGTTGTTCAACATTTGTTTTTTTGTTTGTTTAAGTTATCCTACCTTGTTAAAGGTATTCAAATTTCAGGTTCATATACAGATATTTTTTATAAATAGGACAGCTCTCTTAACATAGTGGGATAATTAGTCAATTGATCGTACTGTTTAATCATTAAACTGTTTAATGTAAAGTACAATGTAGGTACTTAATACTTATATTACAATGTACTTATATAAAATTAAGTACTCAAGTAGGTAGGTAATAACTAGTAATAAGGTAAACAAGGATCTAAAATAACTTTCAAAATGAATTTGCCTTCAAGGCCTGGTAATGGTACCTAACCCTTCAAACAGCCACTATCACATGTATTATCAATATCAAGACTCAACACCACCAACCACCCTCAACTTCAAACTCCTCAACCATCTGCAAACCTCTACTCTTTGGCGTAAGCGCCGCATCGCGTTCCTAAATCCACCAGTCGGTTCACTGACGTCGAGGCGAGCGCACGTCTGACCTCCCAACAAAATGTTTACGTGGAAATAGTGACCGTGATACTGTGTTTATTATACTCGTGTGTTTGTGTAGTGCAGTGTGTGGATAATGGCTAACCTGACGCTGCGGTACCTGGATGAGCTGTCGTCGGTGCTGAGCAGCCGCCGGCACCTGTCCAGCCAGGGCAAGGCATCCTCCGTCGGGGATCTCCTCAATGCTGAGGAGGACAGGTTCCCACAGGTAAACACTTCACGAACCTACTCTGTGAACCTAATCTACCGAAAGGATTGGCTTGGATTCAGAACTTGATAATTTGAAATTAGTTAAAAGCGAAACTGTTTTGGTTTTGTATATTGACTGACAGAAGACAGCTGATTTCAAGGACGCTTGGCAAAAAGGATGCAAAAAGGTTTTGAGCCACTTTGAGAAGATTATTTTAGGTACACGTTAGATTTTAGGTACTTGTAGGATAAAACTCTCGTTAGAGAAGTAAGTAGGTCCCTACTAATGTTCCTTGGCTGGGATTGATAATATTGATAGGTACAAAAAATGCTACCAAAAAATTAAACCACATCACCTGGTTATGGTTAAACGGAGCAACTTTCCCCTGGAAACAATTAAGAACCTAATCTAGTACCTAGATAGGGAAGAAGTAGGTTTCCTGGGAACTAGGATAGGAAATAGTTAGGTAGGGAGATGGTAGGTAGTCAAAATTTACTTCAAAGACATTGCTGGTAATTATTTGCTCCTAGACCTAGTCTTACCTCTTGTATCGTGCCAAAATGTTTTTTTTTTCTTTGACAATATGAACATTTACATAGTATTCATCTTTATGTAGCTGACTGTACCTAGGTAGCAGAATCGGACTGCGTGTAACCATCAGCCGCTCTCATCTAGATTTTTTCCTTATTTTTCCCTTCATCTACAGAGCGGAACCTAACCGCACAGACACTCGATACTACTAATACCTATAAAACCTACTCCGATTAAACTCATCCCAATAACCGTACTTACCTCAATGAAAATAGGGGCGAATATAACGTAAACCTCAGCTGTGCCAGGCGACTTTTTCTCACTTTAGTACCGGAAAAGATGCGGTTCACCGCTTTTTTGTCCCATTCATGAGAACCGAAGCCAGCTGAAGCCCTGTTATTGATACCAGCGTAACCTGACCCCTCTCTACCTGACGCTCACTCGAGCACCCGACTCGACGTAGACTGGGTGTGGGAATATAAGTAATTGAAATCTATTCCGGATGGCCGATTAATTATGTGCGAGGGTGATATTAAAAAAGTTTTCTTCCCACTTTATCTTTGTTGAAATACGAGGAGGTCCGTAAATATAGTGCTGTTCAAAGAGGCTTTTGCTTCAGAAGAGCTTTTATCTTAGCTCTTCTATGAAGAAGCAATAGATGGTAGAATTATAAATTTATGTGAACCAGAGATAGGGTCCCAATTCTTAGCCGCAAAATTATCATCATAATGTCCTCCTAGCCGAATTTCGACCATGCGGCAGCATGCGACGCAGGAGTAGAAGTGTGTGCGCAGTACACAGGAGCACTATATTATCTATCTATTCCATCACTCTCATAGCCAAATGGGACGGATTGACCGACACGACTGGAGAGAGCTAGGCGCAGGAACGACTGCTTTACATGCCCATCCGACAGCATGGATCGTTTCACTGTTTCAGACATCAGGTGATCAGCCTTCTATGTCCTAACCAAACTTATCATAATGCCAAGGTCACAATCAATGTGATGGTCCAGGCAAGTTGGGTGTACCGTCGTAAGACCAATCTTCTGATCTGTTGGTGCCGATAATATCAGGAGAATATCTGGGCCTCCAGTACGGGATTTGTTATTTTTGAAAACTAAAAAAGTTTACGTTTTCTCCTGTCATCTGCATACATTATCTATCAAAAGTTTTATGATAGTTTCCGCAAGAGGCGCCACTTAGTATGCGGGAAAATGTAAACTTTCATAGTTTTTGCCAAACTGTCAAACCTGTACTAGACCCCCTGGACGACACTACAGGAACGGTAACGATCAAGCAATGAGGTAGAGTGTTCAGTTGCGTTGTAGAGCTCCTTGATAAAGCATTTTGTTCAGTATGTCAAGATTGTCTAGAAGATTATTGACGTATTGGATAATAATATGTATGATGATAATGATTACATAAGATACGCTTACTTATACGATAAGCTACATTGTGGAAAATTGTTATAAGTAGTTATAACTTTTACACACACTACATCTCATTACGAAGCTAAATCAGCTGAACCGAAGTTACTTTGTCTCATGTAACTGTAAAGCTACTGTTACTCGTCAAATATTACGTTTTTGTCCACAAATTGAGGTTCCAGACCATCGCAACGGTACTTCAGTTGAGTTATGGCATTCTCCATGGGAAGCCATTAGATTTGCTCTATTTGTTACCAAAGTTATGGTTTTAATAAACATAACAAGTCGATACTTATATTGAACTACGATACACGTTTATTTGTATCATCATCATCATCATCAGCCAATACTCATCCACTGCTGGACATAGGCCTCTCCCAAGGAGCGGAGATTGTTTATTGTTTATTTGTATCAATCATATAAGTGGAGAGTGGATTTACTATACATACCTATTACCTACCATACAAGTTGTTATATTCACATATAGTATACTGGATTATCATTCCTATATATATACCATTCTCTACCAGATAACCTATGCCTGAGCTAGCACTAAGATTTTCCTTTTTGCGATACGATATTGAAATAGCGCGTTGTTGTTTATTATAATTTCCGCGATTTTATTGCACATCGCACTTTATCATAAATTTAAAATCCTTTCACCCATAGGTTGTCTTGAAAAAATCGCTTTAAGCGATAAGACCGCCATTTTTTTAATCTATGTGTTACACTTAAGTTAAATCTAAGTACCTAACAATTTTTTTTGTTGTTTACAAATAAAAAAAAATCTATCAATCTATCTAATAGATCTACGAGTATGTATGTAATACATATTATAAGACTAAGGGCGGATTCGACCAAGCTCGAGTACCAAGAACAAGTCGTACAGTAAACTAAAAGCAGTGATTTAATTAAACCATCCACTCATGCGCATCGTCGCAACAAAGACAGACCACGCCCGGTTTTATTTATGTCCCATTTATTATCCCGACCATTGAGTGACAAACAGACAGATACACTTCCGGGTCAGGGCTATAACAGCTATTATTGTAACCTTTATTAAAGCACCTAAGCCAGTAATAACAGGACAGTTGGATATCGTCCACCAGATCCAGACAAATGCAGTATTTACCTACTGGTAAATGCATTCTTAGGTAATAAATTCAAATATTGTTTCTTCATAATAAAGCATATTAAAAAACCTAACTAACCAGAGCAGTCATTATTATTAATTTACTCGTGTAAGCCTGACCCCAATTTATATCTCTATCTCGATATTGTCATGCAACAACAAAAACTACATTTAAGTATTTCGAAGGTACGACTTTACGACACAGATAAAAAATTACCGAAGTACGCGTAAGAACAGCAAACTTATAACCCGCTTATTTTCAGTCAGATCTAAAATGTCTAGCCCCAGCCTTAAAAATATACGACCGCAAAATAAATTCAATCTAAATAGAATCTCCTACCAACAACTTATCATCTGAAATAAACTTTTATCAATTTCCCTCAAAGAGTCTGCGAGTGACAACCCTGAAGATGTGAGAGGACGCAGGATCGCCCTGACAGGAAGGCGAAGGGGGGGAGAGGGGACCCCCTTAGGGGAGGGGCAAGGGGAATGGGGCAGGATGAGGGCAATTTTCTGAATGGAAGATTAGCCTTGTCCGACAGAAGGTCTGCTGGTACTTACTGATGTTGTTGATATAGTCGTGAGCTTGTTTATGTGGGATGTTTGTGATAACTAATCTAGTTTGACTACACGTGTGCAGGGTTGACGTAAAGATATGGGAGCACTGAGGACATAGATTAGGGCGTATACTGTATACATGTACATACATAGTGTAGATCTCTAAGTAGATACTTTTCTATTTACTTATTCGCCAAAAATATGAATGAAACTTTTTCTGTAGGCTCATGAAATCGAAATAATTATGTAAAATAAAATCTTTTTCCCGAGTGAAAAGTAATTCATGTCAATGTCGTTTTGTATTCCAATTTCATCACATAGCAAGATTAAATATCTGATATCATATGTGTATACTACTGCATACAGTCCACTCTTTTGCATGTTGTATTTAAAACATTTCAAGGCAAAATGCATGCATTTCTTAACAAAAACTGTTGTAATCATTATGAAAAGTATCTAGTCTACATAGTTAGACGTGTCGTATCTCGAATCGACATGTCCCCTTGTCTATCACAAGATTCATAAGTGTTTTTTAAGGCGCAGTTCTGGCAGTGATTACTTTAGCAGTGTGCCTGCTTCAAAAAAGGAGACTTATTGCTAAACGTTTTGCCTCTAGATCCAGGTTTGTTCGTACGTTTTGTTTTTATTGTACAAATATTACAAATAAAAGTACAAAGGGTGGACTTAATGCTAAAAGCATTTTCTGCTAGTCAACTCGCTGGAGGTACAGGAAAAATAGGTAATAAGGTGTACAAAAAAAGAATAGTAAACCTAAGAATAGTAAAGTAAATTTTATTGGTGTACAAACAAAGTCTATCTATCAATCTGACTTCCTGAGTTTAAAATGTATTTTATAAATAAAACTGGCAAAGAGCTTCCTCTTAAATGTCTTAACAACCAATTGTGAGAAAGTTGGTAACGTATGCAAAGCGGCATGCAATCTGGCATTGTTTTAATGTCCTCAACTGGTTTTTATTGTAGTTCGGTATCATAGTTTATGCTAATGACTTATTGTCAGGTAATAGAGACGTTTTAGAACTTGTAGACTTGACAGATAAGTCCTGATTTACATGAGGGATTTAGTATGCACAGTTGCAGTGTTGCCAGATTACAGATTCTCAGATCTATCTCGAACCCGTCTGCCTAACGTGGAGATAATGGCAATAACCCTCCAGCAAGAGGCTTACAAGCGTCATAGTGATTCTCAAATTTTGATTTTCTGTCTAACACGAGTTATTTCGGGTATCACGAGCTTGCAAGGCTCTTTTAAACAGGCAACTCGTTAAGTTCACTCACAGGTAATGAAAAGGTTCCACTGAGAAAAACATAAAAGGAGAACGGCAGTGGGCGTACCGCCTTTTTTTTGGAGCGTTTCAGAACCATGTTTTCACCATTTATTAATACAGTGTAGATAAGGTATTTTCAGTAATTACAATATTTTTAGAAGTCGGGGGAAAAGAAAAAATGATAAATGAAGAATATTTAAATCTAAGGATAATGGAACGTAAAAACAAACATATAGAGAACGGAACGTAACAACAGTGGTGCCAGCCCTCGTAATATTACCAGCAAATCCGAGCAAAAAAGTAATCGAATAGAAATATCGATACATTCTTAAATACAAAAGATATTTTATTTATCAATAAATTACATGTTCTGGTACTATTTGTGCCAAAACTGTACATTTGGTTTATAAAATATCATTATATTTAAGTCTTGAAGACTTTTATCCATAGTAAACCATTTTCTTTTTCTCTTTATTCGATTCACTATAATCGATATTTTTTGAATATTTAAATCTAATAACACTGAATCTTGCTTGTCAATCTTGTCATAGTAGTTGTTATTTCATTTTCCATTACCTAACCTAATTATTTAATATTTTGAAACTGCTGAAGATATAGAACAAATGTGACAAAGGGGAGAACCAGACCCGGTTCCTGTTCCACCTCCCCGGCAGGCTCCCGTCCCACTTCTTCATCAGGAACCTGCAGAAGCAGCAGAACAAGAACACGCAAAATCCTGACAATATTTTCTATGAACCATAGGATGATAAATACCTAAGTCAAATATGAGAAGAGCAACTGCATTCTGCAGTTCGAATCCCGGCGCTGACATGTACCAATGTGTTCTTTGAATTTAATTAAAATGTATACCATCACACTTACAGTGAAGGAAACCTGCATACCTATCTAGATTTAGCATATCTAGAGAGCCAGGTGCAGGTACTTACACCCCAACAGAGAATAGAATAGAGTAGGTAATAGGAACATAAAATTCCTAAAGTTGATTCCAGGCAAATTATGTTATGTAAATAAAACAATGATGATGAATTTTAAACAGTATATTTTATTTCATTACATTACTCGCCAAATGCATACCCATATAGTAGAACCTTTACATGTAGCATTTCGAAATGGCATAGCAGATCCCTGTTGCGGAATGGCAATTTAAAACTTCAGAAGTTGGATAAGTATAACATTATTCCATGATGAAAGTAGTAGCCTGATCTAGTCGATAATATTAATAAAATCATTATATTTATTATGTACGTTGCACGTCCCGTATTTATTTAAACGTAAACATATAACTTGATATACCTAACATATTATTATCAAATTATTATTCACGTTGTTCGTCTTGTGTTGTTCAAGTATGGTTCAAGTGTTGATATGGTGTTGACGTTTAGAACATGACACATTTTTTTATCATTTCAATTTTTCTGCTCTGGTTTGTAAATTTTTATCATTATACTGAGATCCAACCTAGACATTTATGACGTAAATCACAGAGTACTTGGCATAAACATTACTTCACTTGACGTTCCATTCTTCCTGTATGAATGTTTACGTTCCATTGCGACTACATTTTAAAGATTCTTTTTTTCCGTTTTTCTCTTTTCTCCCAGCTTCTAAAAATCTAGTAATTAATTGACTTGTGTACCTGTACAGTGTCTCTCTAATCATGGTACTTTCATTACGGAACCCGTCATTTCCATAGTGGTACAAAACGTCCTTAGAACCCTGCCTTTGTCCTTTATCCTAAACGGAAAAAACCGGCCAAGTGCGAGTCGGGCTCGCGCACAAAGGGTTCCGTAGCAGCAAAATTACAGTTAAATCAACCTATCTCAAAAACTATAAGAGATACTTTGATCAAACCAAAAATCGTTGAAAGAGTTAATTAGCATGCATCACCTCTATTTTTTTTAGAATTTTATACCCCGTAGTTATAAAAATAGAGGGGGGGGGACATACTTTTTACGACTTTGAGAGCTGATATCTCAAAAACCGTTCACTTTAAGAAAAATGTTTTTTAGAAAACTTTATATCATTTTAAAAGACCTTTCCATTGATACCCCACACGGGTATGTACATCGAAAAAAAAAATTTCATCCCTCAGTTACATGTATGGGGGGCCCCACCCCCAATTCTTTTTTTTACTATTTAGTGTCATATTTTTGTAGCGGTTCATACAACACATATTCCCATCAAATTTCATCACTGTAGTACTTATAGTTTCCGAGTAAATCGGCTGTGACAGACGGACAGACGGACAGACGGACATGACGAAACTATAAGGGTTCCGTTTTTGCCATTTTGGCTACGGAACCCTAAAAAGCTAGTTTTATGACGCCTTCTGCAACATTGAAGTACATTTTACGGAGCATCAGGATGTTACCAACTAAAAACAATCAAATTTTGATACAAATTTTAAATTAAATGTAGTAAAAAATTGGGGTCGTTTGGTGTTGGCTTTTTGTGGGTGGAACTAATTCATTGCCCGTAAGTGTATATATGCAAATACCTATATATTTTGTAAACAATCCATTGCAGAACATAGGCATCTTCGAAGACTGGAGGGTTATTGTCATAATCTGCAGTCCATGAATTCCCATTTTTTATTCTATTCTGTGTGGGGGTGTAAGTACCTGCACCTGGCTCTCTCGAGTGGAACCTTTGTGCATATCCCCAAGGTCTAAACTGCCTTCCTAAGCTTGGACCATTTCCCACCACGCTGGTCCACTGCGGGTTGGTGGGTTCACATATCTAGATGTGCTAGATCTAGATATGCAGGTTTCCTCACGATGTTTTCCTTCACCGTAAGAGCGATGGTATACATTGTACTTAAGTTAAAAGAACTCATTGGTACATGTCAGCGTCGGGATTCGAACCCGCATCTCTTGATTGAGAAGCGGGCGCTCACCCGACTGAGCTACCACCGCTCCTATTAGTTTCCATTAAAGTTTTTTTTAATCTGGTGTTTCCGTAATATCTCTTTGAAAGTGTACCTCCTACTGTAGTAGCTGTAGTCTTCTTTAATAATGCCAATTTTATAAAACAATGGTTAGCAGAATGCCCTAATCACGGGAAGTTGATAAGCTGATAAGAGAATTTAAGTAATACGTGGTAATACACACAATGTTAAATAATATAAATATAAATAAATCATTTATTTCGGATTGATCCATATTTTGTTAGTAACAATGAACTTAAAAATTATGTTAGTAATGGTATTAAATTAAATTAAATTAAATTAAATTAAAATGAAATATAATAATTAAATTGGTAAATTATTTAGCCGCCCATTTACATGGCATAACATGTGCACACATCAAAGATCGTAGCAACGGACTGTCTACTCTCTCTGCTATAGTGGTCAGGAGGCTGTTGGTGCTGGCACGCACCCGCTGCATCAGGGAGGCTACTCGCTTCCTCATGATGGCATGAAATCCATCAGTGTGTGCCTCGGCGAACATCCCTGACGCGCTGCAGTACCGCGGCAGCCCCAACAGCATCCTGAACGCATTATTATATTGAACGCGTAGGGCGTTGTAAGCCTTTTGAGTAAAGCTGATCCACAGGGCGCAAGTGTAAAAGGATTGGCAATAGGCCCTAAATAATGTTACTTTTACACTCTGTGTACATCTTGCAAACCTACGGATCAGCATGTTACTTCTGACTGCCAACGCCCTACGCTCCCTCTCAATGTCCCAATCATCTGATTGCGACTCGGATACCCAGTGCCCCAGGTACTTAAATCGCGGTACGACTTTAAGAGGAGTGCCGCTCAGAGTGACTTCAGGTATATCAGGGTAATATTTAGTACCAGCCTTGAAAACAAGCAACTCACTCTTTTTCGCGTTGTACCTGAGGCCATGAGCCTCCGCATACGACTCACAAATGCTCAGCAGTTTCATGAGAGCGCTGATCGAGGGGCACAGCAATACCATGTCATCTGCATAACTAATATTATTTACAAATTTCCCACCAATTGAGCATCCGACCATGGCATTGCTGAGCTCCTCGATCAGCCGATTCACATACAGGCAAAAAAGTTTGGGAGAGCTCAATCCGCCCTGCCTCACCCCGCACTCCAGCCTGTATGGTTCGGATAGCGAGCCTGCCCATCTCACCATGTTATTTTGGTGCCCATACCAATATTTCAGTATATCAATGAACTCTCCAGGCAGCGTTGAGTCCTCGTACAGCTTTTGCCATAACTTACTATAGGACACCAGATCGAAGGCCTTGGACAAGTCAAGAAAACAAGCGTATACGGGTGTTTTCCTGTCCGTATAGTAACGGACAGTATGCTTGAGACAAAGTATTGCTGTCTCTGTAGATAGCCCAGATCTGAATCCGAACTGGGCATCATGAAGATGCAGGTGTTTGTCTAGCTGTTTGTCTAGCATACTGTCCATCACTTTTGCAACTATGGTGGCCAACGAAATGGGCCTATAGTTATTAACATCTGAGGCATCCCCTGTCCTGTTTTTAACTATTGGCACTACCAGGGTCTTCATCATGTCCTCAGGCATGTAGGAGTGCCCAACACAGAAAGAAAGAAGCATGGCGAGTACTCTGGGCAAGTGAACACCTGCATGTTGCAAGTGTTCAATGCTGAGCGAGTCGTGCCCAGGCGATTTACCACGCGTCATGCTCTTTATAACCGAAGCTACTTCTTTAGCGGTAAAACTGATATGGGGAGTATCTGTGGTGGGCACTCGGGACAATGATGAGTCACCTGGCGTGTTCAGAGATGATTTTACCCTAAAATGGTTTTTAAACAACTCGGTAATTTGTTCAGGCTCACTAACGCCCCCTACACTCACCGGGAGACTCGACCTAGGGTTCAGTTTACTAGTCTGCTTCCAGAATTGGCCAAAGTTTTTGCTGTCGTGGTGGGAAGCTATTATGTCCATTTTAATCTGTTCAGCATTATCTTGACACCATTTCAATTTTTGTTTAAAAACTTTTTTAGTACTTATCATAGCGGAATAGATAGGTCCCGTTTTAGGTTTTCCGTGCATAGCCCAGTCTAAAAACCTAAGTCGAGCCTCCGAGTGAACCTGCCTCACATGTTTGTTCCACCCAACTATATGATTCCTTTTATGTGGAGCTACTTTGCCATGACTATGGACAGCCGCATCAGACAATATACTAACAATATTAGAATACATTTTATCTATAACAACCTTATGACTTACGTCACTACAAAGTTTACCAGCACAGCACCTAAATTCCACTGGAAAATCTATATCTCTTAATTTGTTATGACAATAATTCTTAAACAATTCTATTTGCTCCGGGCTTCTTTCACCCCAAATAACTGAGTTACACTTCGAGCCCCTCCCACACTCAGTCTTATTAGTTAAGGACCACGTCTCATTGTTTGAGTATGACGTCAGTACTTACTTTAAATACTTACAAATTTCGAATTGCTAGTTACGGTTGAAAAATATTAATTTTGCATTTACACCATTCGTATTATAAATATGTAAGTACATAATAACCAAATAAACATAATAACATGTGTGGTGTGATGACATAATATTGTTTTCCAATCGATCGATAATGTTTCTCTTTACAAGAAGAATGCTGATTATGATTTCGATAAGAATTAAATAAAAGTAAATACCTACCTATCTATAGCAATTGCGTTTAATGTCTCACCGATTCATTAAAAAGACATCAAATCTATCTAAATTACAGGGTAAAATCGATATTATTACCAACGGTATGCCGTGGGATTTACAAACAATGCGATGGAACAAAAACTTTTGCTACTTAATACTATTCAACAAAAATTCTATATCATTAATATCTACAGCAATACAGGTCTTGTATCAATGGCTTGAAGGGTCATGGTGACTGCATATAAAACACATGGCTTCAACCAGTATAGTGGGTATACCATTATAAACTGGCTACAATTTCTTGACACCAACAATCGCTAGTTTGTATTGGTTTTTCACACTTTCTTATCGTATCTGCCTGGAAGGAGTAGAAGAAAATTACAATATTTAAATAAATCTTTGATGCGAAATGCATATTTATTTTTTCCTAATGATAGCCATTTGATTATTATCATCATCACTGTCATCAGCCCATAATCGATATAAATAAGAAAAGTAGTTCTCCACCTATTGAAGGTTGACTAAATAAAATGCATTGTGACAGCAAGTTCAGCTTTGTATACTTAAGTAAATTTAATTTATGATGTGTACATATTATTATGATGTGCCAAATAAATAAATTTTACAGCTATTTAGGTAATTCCATATCAGAATAGAAGTACCTCTAAATACTGTAAGGAAACTAACTACTTTATCATATCACTATTATCCAATTGTTTTTCAATGCACTAAATATGAAGGCATTTAAGAAAACGTGATCGCAACATAACCATTCACTTTTATCAGAAAATCTTACAATCTTAAAGAGCGTTTGACCAGGGTAACAGCCGTATGATAGCCTATGGCCAATCTATCGATCATGGAATGATGCTAAATGTTGCATGGTTACACCAATTATTGTTCAATTTGTGTAGGTTGGCAACTTTAATAGCCCGATGCTTTCTACTGTCGCAATACCGAGATTGGCGTCCCTCAGGGGTTTTGCCTTGGGTCCATATTGTTTGTGTTATCAAATAATTACATTTTGTGATACAAAGTAATATGTTTTACAACTGTGATTAGCTTCGTATCTGTTGCATCAAATGGAACATTAATACCATTAAATTACGGAGTTGCACACTAATTTAACGTTTATTCGTAGTCTAAAATCACATAACAGAAAATGAGAGCACATAAAAGATGTCGGAGGAGATTTCTTCATAGTCTTAGGAATCAAATGTTTACTTTCACACGGGCCTAATGAGTTCCTGGTGTGTTTATGAGTATTTGTTCAGCTGCACGAAGTCGGGATGCGATACTATGAGTATAACAAGTGCATTCTTCGTCTAAAATTACTGCAGGAAATGTGTTCCTGTGGTGAGCAAAAGTGATATTGTGGCTTGGGTGTTACTGTTGGATGGTTTTACTCTCTGATATAACATGATTATTATGTAGTATGTTACATGTACGTTCCAGATCTAACAGATATTCTTAATGCCGTGTTATAGAGTTGTTAATGCAGGAAGAACTTAAAATAATGAAACTGTTATATTATAAGTAGTACATTATATTTATTATTGTGTTAACGCATGTTACACATTTTGGTTATCCTTATGTAAAAGAAATCCTACAATATTTCACCCAAAACTTTCGAAAACGACGATGCTGAAAAAATATAAGTACCTTATAGTGACAATCTATTACATGTACTCACAAATTATCTACTCAGAACCATGAAACCTCATACATACATACAAACCGTTTCATTCCTTTCGGAGCTACGTAGACAGTACGCACAAACTGACAAGTACATAAACGTCAAACTTATTACAACGATCTTTCGATCTAGGATTCGAAATATAGATCAATAACTACACAGACATAACAAACTTGGTATAGATTAAGTACCGCGTGGCCTCAGAGGAGATGGAAAGTAAATATCGAGGTTAATGAATGTACCGTTGTGATGATTGTTCGCGAACTCGAGAGCAGACTGGAGGGTTACTCTACACTGTCGAAAAAATCATCATCAGCCAATAATCATCCACTGCTGGACATAGGCCTCTCCCAAGGAGCACCACAACACTCGGTCCTCGGCCTCCCTCATCCGACCACTACCCGCCACCCGCCTAAGGTCGTCAGTCCAGCGGGCAGGAGGGCGTCCCACGCTGCGTTTGCCTATTCGCGGTCTCCACTCGAGAACTCGTCTACCCCAACGGTTATCGGTTCTTCGGGAGATATGACCAGCCCACTGCCACTTCAGCTTGCATATTTTGACAGCGATGTCGGTAACCTTAGTCCTCTGACTAACGAAATGAAACGAAAAAATAACGAACACGATATAACAAGATTGAGTCGTGGCTCGCGCAGCAGTGCTAGTGTGACCCCCTGGTGCTAGTCATCCATCTTGCATTTTACTGTTACGATGATCTGAAAGGTCACGGTACCAATGAAATTAATTAAAATTTTCAGTGATACAATATTGTAAATCTGCATTGCTAAAATGATATTTGTTAGTTTAAAATGAGGCAGTCCCGAAAGATTTCTAAAAAGCTTTTGGAAAATAGTAAATAATAAAAAGATACTCAAACGTCTTAAACTAATTACATGAATTAAATGACGAAATCAAAGCACTTTTATGCCTATCATTTCATCGTAATAGCAATTTAAGACTTCATGCACTTTCAATTGCTTTCAAAAGTACAGTTTTAAAGGAATCGTTGCGAAAATCTCAATAATATACCGCTGTTTAGATAAAGTACCTATAGATAAATAGTTAGATAGATACTTCTCATTTTTGCAGTAACCGAGCCGAGAGAACGGAGCAATTTTACGTAATCGTCGTGAAAAGTCTTTCTTTGTTGTTTGAAATGCCATAATTTGTGTCTTGTTATCGTGCGACAGTTTAATGAATGTAACTATTTCTGTTGTTTATAAACCTGATTTGTGATTCAAATATCAAAATGACTTTGTGTGTGATTCTATGCTAGTTTTAGGTTATAAGTTAAAAAAAAAACACGCGGTCACGCCTTGTACTAATGTACTCCCTTGCGGGGTAGGCAGAGGTGCATTGCTGCACCCACTTTTCGCCAGAGTGTTATGTTAGTCCCAATGTAATAGGGGGCGGGCCTATTACCATTTTACGGGCACATCCAAGACCCGAGAACAAATATCTGCCCCAGCCGGGAATCGAACCCGGGACCTTCGGCTCAGTAGTCAGGGTCACTAACCACTACGTCATTCGGCCAGTTATAAGTAGGGTCGCAATGTCGCAAATACCATGTCTTTATCTATTCTTGGACCAACAGAGCGCCTACCTCAGCTACTGCAACACCCAGGCTTGCTACTCCAGTTTACTCGGGAGCTAGGCTGGCTGAGCTGAATTTAATGGGATATGTACAAAGGTTCCACTCGAGAGACCCACGTACAGGCGCTTCGCCCCCCTCTCTGAAGAGAATAAAATAAAATACTTCTCTTTTCTCACCACTACCCTGTTAGTCAATGTTCACAGACTGAACGCCACAAGATCTCAAGCCCCATCCATACGCTTGCTGTTTGTCACAAACACGGCAAACAGCAAACAAAGTCACAAACACCAACCACAATCACCGAACACAAACAGCCATCCACATGCTCGGCGAACGCTCATAACATTCCGAACCGGCAAACACGGCGGACGACGAGCTATTACTTTCGGGTTGACATATTTTTATTATATAAATTAAAGCAAGAGAAAGAAAAAAAGGAAAATAAGAAGAAAGCAAAGACGATGGTGGAATAATAATAATAATAATTAAAAAAAAACTGACTTCTTCTTTTTAATTATTATTTTATTTTATAGTTTTTAGTTTATTTGCAATAATTTTTGATCAAAAGTAAGATGCAAATGATACCAAAAAGTCCTACTAATCAATACGAATCATTCAAGCCTAAACACGAGGTAGTTGCTATATACCGTTGAGGAGTTCCCTTGACTGCCTTCCGTTTCCATCATCAGATCAGCTCAAGGTCACCATCATATTTTTTTGTTACAAGAACTACTTATATTTATGTTTTTAATTTCATTAGAATCGGTTAATATGTGTCCAAAATGGAAATTCATACCCTGTTTTTACCCCTTTACCCACCCTTAGGGGTGAGATGAAATTCTGAAAAAAAATGGGACCACCTGGGAGCTCAACCCAATACAAAAAAAAAAGAATTTTCAAAATCGGTTCATAAACGGCGGAGTAATCGGTGAAAATACATTAAAAAAAAATGCGCGCCAACGAAAAAGTGTAGCAAGTTGATACGTCCGCCTCCCGCAATGCTAGCGCGCATACTGATCGCTGCCAGACGTGTGGATACGTAGCGAACTGTTTGCCGAACATCCTTTGATCTGGCAAGAAAAACCGACACCGATGCCGAACACTGGCGAACACAAACACAAACAGGCAAACAACGACAAACACCCATCCACACGTCAGTGTTTGCTGTTTGCTGTTTGCTGTTTGCCATTGTTCGCCGAGCGTGTGGATGGGGTATCACATTACCCGACCACATAGAGATGTCAACTCCACACTGTCACAGTGGTCTGTGGTGAAACACAGGGCAGGTGAACGGCGACCTCGCAGGCAGTATTAACTAACGCTGCCTCGATTACTGAACTTACAGTAACGTGAAATACTAATGAGTAGTCAGACATTAGCTATTTAGAGTAAGTGAGGTTTATTTAGTCGAATGGCGTAGTGGTTAGTGGCCCTGACTGCTATGCCGAAGGTCCCGGGTTCGATTCCCGTCTGGGGTAGACATTTGTTTAAAGACAGAACTTGTACTCGGGTCTTGGGTGTTGATATTTATGTTTAATATATCTATCTATGTATTTGTGTAGATATATATCAGTTTTATGATACCCATAACACAGACTGTGCCTAGCTTGGGATCAGATGGCCGTGTGTTAGATGTCCCCACATATTTATTTTTATTTCATTTATTAGCTAGCGTCAGTTTTCGTGAGTTTTTGTTAAGGTTATTTAAGGTACTTACTCGTCTACCTTTCGGCATCGTACCCAACGGACGCATCGCACTCAGTATTCTTTGTATAGAAATTCACACAAGTGCGATCACATAAAATCCGTTGGGTACGTACGATACCGAGAGGGACTTACCTTTTTTTCCATTCAATTTTGACATATTGTAACATGTGTAACACTTTACGTGTCAAAATAGAATGAAAGTAGCTCGATGGAGTTATTGAAACTGGCAGTTAGCCAAGACAATAAAAATAATCGACTGAGCTCGATAAAGCCTACTTTCTCTTTCACATCGCACCGATAAAAGGTAGGTACAGTCAGCTTCATAATTAGCTACACATTTTTGTACTTTTTAACTATCAAACTTTTCAAAGTTTGACTAGGTACAAAAGTATTAGGTAAGTACTTAGATATTTGTGAAGCCACCAGTACTGTAGATTTTTATTGGATATTGAAAAGAATATCAAAATGATGATAACTTTAACCTGAATCCATCAATCCATAGGTTGACTGGGAGAAATTTATAAGACCATCACTACTGTTTGCTGGTCTTATTCTACTACTAAGCCTGTAGACTAAAAATATTTGAAGCCGTCAGTTAATTATTCTTTTTTCATACATATTTATGAAGCTTTGTACCACATTTTAGCTACAGAAAGTAAGACAAGACATACTTACATACAACTACATATTACATTACATACATACATGCATACTAAATAATGTGCTTGACTTTTTTGTTGTTGTTGAAAACCAAACAATAACAAGACACAGGTTTTATTTATGTATTTAGATCGGAACATTAGCACTTTAGTCCTTTACAGTCTCTATAAGTCGAGTGTGGACTCAAAAATCTAATTATTTTAATTAATATTTTACTGGATCTAAAATATTATTACATATTTGATTTCCAAAGTAACAAACAGGATATCCATCCATATTCATATTATAGCAACCTATCAAAGCTTACGTAACCGAAATTAAATCTTATGAACCTGATTACAAATCCCCTTTTCCTTTACTTAATTTGCTATTCCGCCTCATAATTTCACACTACGCTTCACTGGTATTGCATCCAGTGTTCACTCTAATTATCAAAACCACAAACTAGAATTATATTATAACGTAACTCGTTTAAAACCTGTTCGTTATATAATTTCTTGTTTGTAATTATCGTCTATGTCAATGGTAAAGATTGTTATTGAATTATTCAAGACTGCAAGCATATGGACTCAGTTTCTCACATAAATAAATCTACCCAAGCATGGACTTATTCTTCGGTCAATCACAGACCGTGTTGCTCTTGCGTTCCATACTAAAGTTCTGTTTAACGTGACGTTCTCAGGTGTGAAAGTGACTGATAGAGTTATAATTATAGTACAGTACAGTATCCAAGAGTGTAACGGCCTGGTTGGATTCGTCCGCCTATGTATTGTACTATTATTGTAGCGTCGTCAAATTTAATTTATTTATTCTAGGCCGATAAATAAACTGCTGGACTAGCGCCTTTCAATCTGTATAGGGACTTCCTCATCCAGCCTCTACCGGCACAAACTTGTCTAAGATGGTTTCGAGGTTTCGAGTAACTTTCTGGTCTTTCTCTACCCCAAGGGTTATCAGACCTTTCTTTGTTTTAGAAATTAAATAGAGCTTACCACGAACCCGGGGTGTTCTTTAACCCCAACCGGCTTTACCACTTGGTCGGCTTATAAGCCAAATTCTCTGTAACTTTAGTACGTGCCTTCCTCTAAATCTAACCGTGCTATTACCTCTACATTCGGGTATTGTGTAGGTAGTCATTATTATTAAATACTTTATTGCACAATAATAAAATTATGTACATAGGCGAACTTAATGCTAACAGCATTCTCTTCCAGCTAACCTTGGGTGTTGTGGAGAAAGTTATAGGTAGTGCGAAAGACTGAGAGGAAAGATAATTTTGTAAAAATACCTACAAACACTAGAATACACTTACTTGTATATAATACATGTATAATAAATATATACCTATAACCCAACTAACATCGTAGCGTTAAAAAAACTCTCATATAACTTGTATAATGGTTCCATTCGAAAATTAAAGTGTTAAGACATAGCTGTATAAGAGTGTAGGAGAGTGCTCTAACTCACTTATAACCACGAAAGAGGCCCACGATTTTGAGAGTAAAGGCTTTAGAAAGTCTGTAAAACGGTGTCATTGAAGTGTTTAAGTTATAGAAAGCCTGTAGTACGGTGTCATTGAAGTGCTAAAGTTACTATAGAAGAGCGTTTAATCACTCTCAGCTAGAACTTTTACCGGTATAGTTGTAGTTGTAGAATGGTTATTTGACACCCTGACTCTTATTTGTTTGGTAAAAAAGGGTTAAGTGAGTATGTTACCGTTTTTCGAATACACTTTTACCATACAAGTTGTATGTGTTTGAAAATAATAGTGTCAACAGCAATCATACGCGACAGTATTGAAGTGACAGTATTGATTAATACTAAATAACAGTAAATATAATATATTAACTTGACTTAACATGTTTTGTGAATTGAAAATCATATGCCATTGTAATTTTACTGTAATGTATACCATATTTCCCGCCTCAATTTTAATGCGCTCCGAATTTATTAAGGATTTCAAATGAAACATAAGTAAATATAAAATAGACGACTCAATTTTGTATTTTTTTGTATCCTTGCTGTATGTCCATTAGTTTCATAAATCGATTGGCATGACTGGAATGACAAAATTCACATAAATAGGTAAGTATTTTAAAGCAAAATATTGTTTATCCCAGCAATTTATAGGTTAGGTCACCAATGCAAATGGCGAACTTACATTTAAGACATATAGACTCACCTAAGTCATCTATTACACCTTTTGAAATAGAACACCCTTAGCCAAGTGTATTATGCAGTCTTAGTCGATCCGCACAGTCTTGCTAAACACCGTTACTTTTACAGTCTACTTGCCTAACGCAATAAGCGTAAGTTAAGTTAACCTTAAAGATTAAAACTGCATTGTTGAGTTTTCCAACACTGTAAGAATCTTGTCTTACTGCACTCTTGACAAAATCTCTTTTATAACCAATTCCTGCAGCCTAAATTCAATATGACACCTAAAGATTTATATGAGTATTAAAGGAAACCACTTAACAACCATAAGTTTTAACAGGTGTCAGTGAGCACTCTTGTATAGCTTTAGGTTCTAGAAACAGTTTAAACCTATAACATCTTAAATATAATTGCTTTGACTAATACCATTTTAACACTTAAACCTGCTGTTAACACTAATTTCATTTTTTAACTCATCTTTATCGCTTTATGTTAGAACTGAGATAATTATAACACAGTTATACAGGTTAAAGTTATAAAAATAGCTGTAACTGAGGGTAAAATGTTTGTTGGGAAGTTACATACATATACAATACATAGTCATGACCTTCATTCGTTCGAAGGTCATCAGCCTCAGTGGCTGGACGATGATTGTCATGGTAATCGGAGGTAGCTACCAACATAACGAGAGCGTACTAAATGGCCTGTCCTGTTTGTTGCATGTCCTATTTGAAAGTCATCCTGATGTGATGGATAAACCGGCCGAATTAAATTGTAACAGGAAATTAAATGATAGTTAGGGTTCATGGGTTGAATAAAAATGTTAGCTCACTGATAAATATAATTTACTTGTGTAGATACAACTCGTGGGAATATGAATGATTTTAACAAAACATGTTGTGAAAGTAAAGTGTGCATTAATAATATGTCTAAAATTTAATATTCTACGCTACTGACTATTACATAATACATAATATTTATTTATGCATAAACAAAAACTGTATTTCACGAGAAAACTCGAATATTTATAGCCACTTTACTGTGTACGCTCAGAAAAAACTCAATAAATCTTTACGAATAATAAAGGCAATCGAGAAAATTCATGGACTGAATATTTTAGTGCGTAACTCCGCATTTAAGGGATAGACAATACTTTATTTCGGTTGCGATTTGGTCTAATTTTCTTGCTGTCGCTACGTCTGACAGAGCAGCTGCTGTCACTTCGTCAGATTGTGATTGGCTAAAGTTAAAGTAGAGTGAAATCTGAAATCTAATGGAAATCTAAGACTGCAAAATCGGCAACTAATCTAGTAATCTATCTATCGCAAAAGAGTAAAGCATTATGACGTTGATTATTATTAAATTCTTTATTGCACAAAGTAAATTCGTACAAAGGCGAACTTAATGCTAGCAGCATTTTCTACCAGTTAACCTTTGGAAACCTAAGCAACGTAAAAACCCCCACACCCCACATTCAACATTAACTTTTGAACGTCTAAGCCGATTTTGATAAAATATGGCTAAAACACTCGAGATAACCTTAATTATGATCCAAAAACAACAAAACTTTCGGACTTCAGTGGTGGCGCGGACTCTAGCTAATTAATTAGACATCTCCTGTCAGATGTTAAACTATAAAAGCATAATTAGACAAGGGTCCTCCCTACAGTATCCCAAATAAATTTCTGGCTGGTCATCAGAATAATATAATAGCGGCCTTACTTCAGGCTGGTCTGATGAGTTTTTATTTTTATCTCTACCCTTAAAGTATATCTTTGTATCTTTTTATGCTCTACTTACTAAATAAAGGTCCAGCTTTTCTTCGCTACAAATAATGAAAGAAGATAAGAGGAGGCTTATGCCATTCATTCCACCCACATTGTTGATTTTAATTTTAACTATAGATCACTCCAATCCGAAAAACAGTGGATTATAAGTTTTGAGGTGTCCAGTGGGATTTTCAATTAACAATCCATAAGTAAACCACTGATTGATAGTGTTAAAAAGTCATTGCATAATCGCACTTTTTATTTTCATAATTTTATATAGAGGAACTGTACAATCTGTACAGCCTATGAATTCAATTATGAAGGTTGGGGAATAATTCTGCTATAAATAGCTAAAACAGCACTGACAAAAACGAGAAATTATGTTAGGTACACTTTTCGCCAGACTTGCGACTTACCCCCTCGCGGGACGGGATGAGGGGTGGGGTGAGGAGGATGCTGCAGTGGGGGTTACGTAACGTGACCTTGAACTTCAGCAAGACGCCCGAGGCTAAATATGTGCCCAACTTGAGCGCTACGGTTAAAGTTGTGAAGCGCTTTTTGTGGAATCTGTCCGGTTTTAGAGATACCGTTTTACTACCTTACCAACACCGAACATTAGCAATTAAAAATCCATAAGCAGCGTTGCTCGCCGGTCAAACATCTGTCTGATCCATTCAAGTTATGTCAGATTGGACAAGAAAGGACGCTGCAGGATTGTTAATCGCTAATGGTCGGTGGTGGTAACCCGGTTCTACGGCTGTGATATTGATTTGACGTTGTCCAGAAAGTACTTATCCAGATTTTATAAGTGTGCTGTGATTGAAGGATATGTATAAAAGCTACTATGTTCGAAGTGAAGCCAATTAAACTATAGTAGAGACGTCCCACGATCAGCCGTGGCGTGGGCTACAGAGAGAGTAGGTAGATGTACATCGTACAGCCATCTTATAAACTAACTTGATTTAAAGTGTTTGTATTAAGCGTTTAATTAACCGTAACATCAACACAACAAAAAAAAAACGAATCTCATGCCAGAAGGCCGAACGTGCCTAACTAAACCACATTTCCTCCTCAGTTTTTTTAAAACATTTTAGAAAGTAGTTGTGAAACCGGTTTCAGTTAGTTTTTTTATTTATTTACTGTCGATCGTAAAGATGGCTGCCGATGACCTTGGTCGGTAATGAAAGGTTATAATTTTATAGCGTTTAATATTTTTACTGTAGTATTTGGCTGGCTTGCTTTGGTCAGCTTTCGAAATGCAAGCCAGTTAATGCAATGAAATAAAATCTGGGCAAAATTTGTTTCGTCTTAACCTTCCATCGAAAAAGAGCATTGTGTATTTGTATGTCATCTTCCTCCGTAGCTATCTACGTAGAGTCTACGGTTGTATGGACGAACTGATTTTGATTAAAACATGGTCTATTGGTAGTCTTAACTTGATCGACTCACCCGTGAATGAGGTAAGAAACGTTACGATAAGAAGCCAAAATTATAAAAACCTAAACTATGAATGACTTACAGTAAAACGATAAAGTCCTGACAATAAAGAGTGCGATTTTGCAAAGACTTTTTATCATTGTCAGTTATTGACTATTACTATATTTGCATACATTATAAAAATAAAATTCCGATTGATAATGGCTTTTAACGGATTTGTCCTTGAATAAATATAATAGATAGATTAAATACGGTATTTGAGTATTTGACTCGACTTCCGTTTTCAGGACTTTATAGTTTTACTGTACGTACTTATTGTAAATTTAACTATGTCTTATCACTAAGAAGATCGAGTGTCAGTGCAAAAGAAACGCTTCGACAAATAACACCCCACTTCTTTCTACCACTGAGCTATTATTTTGAATAAGTTCGGTTGACTTTAAACATTATTTGGTACAATGGTTGCCATTGGGTTAAACTATAAACGGTTTGATAGTAGCTTAAACAAAATGAGCACAGTTTTTTGCTTTCTTTATACTGTATATACTGTAGCTGTTCCCGCGCGCTTCGCTTCACCTTAAAAAGTTTTCCCGTGGGAATTCCGGGATAAAAAGTAGCCTATGTTCTTTCCCAGGGTCTAAACCGTATGTATACCAAATTTCATTCAAATCCGTTCTGTAGTTTTGGCGTGAAAGAGTAACAGACAGACAGACAGACAGACACAGTTACTTTCGCATTTATAATATTAGTTAGGATGTGACACACCATCTTGTGCGTAATTATCGTTAATCTAAATTAATTGTGTTTAATTATAATAATTTCCACCTGAAAGACGGCCCGCTGCCTCTTGCGTCGGTTACAAATACAACGGGACTCTGCAGGTACACGGGTTCATTCCCATCGGTATAATAGTTTGAACCCTTTTTATAAATTTAATAATTCTCTGTAAATTTGCTGCTTACTGAAAATAAATATAATAAATAACGTTTATTTCGTTTAAAGCTTAGCCTAGATTACATACAAGTTTGGAACCGCCTAGTAAGTAAACAATACCTGTGACAGACGGCCCCGCTCTTTTAATAACATACTTAAAGTAAAAAAATATGAATTACAACATAAGCTTAACTGTGTAAGATTTTAAGTTAAGTTACTGTATCTTGTACACGGGAGATTCATATAATTCAAGACATGAGTGCTTATGTAAATAAAAAATACATTTAGCACGGGGTGTACGAACGGAGCCTCCACGAGGTATCTACTTTATATGCCTGTATTAGGTGTTTACCATTGACTACTTATTTAATGTATTTCCTGAAAATTATGACCACATTGACAAACCCTAGTTTCGGCCGCCGCCGCTGATTCGCTAAGAAAAAAAAAGTAAATAGGTCCCAAACCCGCAAGTCCAGTGCATCCTAACCCACAGCAGTATATCTTACGAACCCGAAGCGCCAAGCAGTCCAACCAGTCTTTCCACTTACTGCTCTCTACTGGAGGGTCGCTCTCTGAATCGAAAACGAAGGAACAAACAGTGTTACGGCACGCTTTACTACGATTTAGAGCCGTGCATGGTTCGTCGATTCATAGACGACCGAATGGCGTAGTGGTTAGTGACCCTGACTGCTATGCTGAAGGTCCCGGGTTCGATTCCCGGCTGGGGCAGATATTTGTACTCGGGTCTTGGGTGTTGATATTTATATTTAATATTTATCTATCTATGTATTTGTGTAGATATATCAGCTGTCCGATACCCATAACACGGGCTGTGCCTAGCTTGGGGTCGGATGGCCGTGTGTGAGATGTCCTCACATATTTCACATATCTCACATAGTTCTAAGATTATTTAATTTAGATTCTAAAATTGTTTAATTTAGAGCTTTGCCATCTGAAATACAGGAAAAACTCTGTTATTTCCTAGTTCAGACAGCATTTTAAACTACTTTTAGCATTAAGAGTTGACCTATTATTGTAAATCACATTTAGCATTAAGTATTTTCTGAATAAATATTCTATTCTATATTCTACTCTATATTATTATTATTATTTATAGAGTAACCCCGCTGCGTCCTACACGGGAAATGTCCCACAGACACAAGTGGACTTTTCCTTTATTAGCGCGGCACTAACGGTTCACTTGAGCACGTTTCGTCTTTACAGAAAGGGGTCACTTCAAGAACAGAACAGCATGTACCTAGGTTTTACAGACGTCTTGAACTATAGGACGGAATAACGTCAAATAATGTATTATCTATTACATACACTGTCTCTACATCCTTTCGAAACTCGTTAAGATTACTGGACTCGTTCATTTTTAAATACTAAAATGGAAATTTTGTCTATTGTCGGGTCAGTAAATAAAACCGGCCAAGAGCTTGTCGGACACGCACATGAAAGGGTTCTGTAGCCATAAGATGGGCCGACCGCGTGTCACAAATCACAAAATAAAATCCATACAGTACCATTTAGTTAGGACAACTGCGCTAATCTTCTAACCTGAGTAATCGTTTCACCACGGTGACAAACTCTACACAGCTTACTGTCTGTCATCGACACGCTAAAAAGAAGAATAGGCATAAAACATAAAACAACCATGAATACAGCTAAACCCACACACAATCCATCTGCTTATCACCAGTAATTTCCGTCATTTTGCGCACGCAATGCTGGCAAAGGTCGTGCAATTTCCAGCCATCACCCACTGGCATTGAAAGTGCTGAGGTTATATCGATTGATGCATTGCAAGCGCAGTTCACGCCCCCTGCTGGTGATTAGAATGACCTTGTGTGATGAAAGTTATTGATGTGCGTTTTTATGAGTCTGTTCATGAGTGTATGACGTATGTGTTGCAGTCCTATGGAACCCCAGAGGTGCAGAGTGTCTCCACTTACGTCCGCCACTTCTCATCTTCGGCTGTATTTTTGGTCTCGCTCCACCTAAGACTAAGCTCGCTTTCGAGCCACGTTTGGATAGGGCGTCCACGAGAGCGCCTTCCACTTGGGGTCCGCCAGTCAAAGCCGTTTGCGGCAGCGGCATTCGTATCTCTTCTTTGTGAGTGTTGTAGCTTGAGTCCGGTTTTTCCGATCTGTTACCCTAGGGGCAACTTACACCAAAATATGAAATCTAGATTTAGTGTTAAATCTCGATTTATCCCATAAATTTATATGGATTGACGTTTCTGAAATCGAGATTAGACACTAAGTCTAGATTTAAGACTTTGGTGCAAGTCGCCCTAGAAAATTTACCCTATGGTGGATTCTTCTGGAAACGTATGATCAAGAACTTACCCTGCTACCATAGGTAAAAAAAACTAATTGATTAGGGTAGAGTAATTTCTCGGACGGAGGTACATTTCCAAGAATCCTCACTAGGGTGAATTTCCATAGATTAAGTTCGTAATAACAAAAACCGCTTGAATTACATCGTATTTATTTTTGAAAACTCATGAATTCATGAATGACAAAGAATTTACCGTTTTATATTGTATTTAGGTTTTGGTTGTTGTGTACAACAATGGTCAGCCTGAATTTGTCACACAAAAGAGCAGTTGTATTCATTTCCTGCAATTTATTTGCATCTGCTTTGCAAAAAAAACCGTATACCTACACTCACGTGTAATGAAAACGTTCCACCTACCTTTGCCGTTCCATACGTCACTGGAACTTTTTCATTGCTCGTGACAGATAGATAGATAATTCTTTATTGCACACACAAACAGAAATTACACAAGGAAATGTACAACATAGACGGTACAAATGGCGGCCTTATTACTATGTGTATGTGTGAGTGTATGAGTAAATGTTTAAGTTCATAAAATTAAGTAACTACTTCGCTAATACATGTTCGATTATAAATACTACCCACTTAATACTCCACCCACGAACGACTATCAGACAGGCAGACGTGAGAACCGGGACAGAGATAATAAGATTAATTGTACTTGCCTACTTTGTAAACGATTTACATGTAGCTTTTGTACTTAATATCTAATATAAATTAATATCTAATATCAATATTTATTATATCAAGTTATTTAAGTCTAGCTTCTAGTCTACGGCGATACGGCTCGCGACAGACAGAACAATTTATATACCTACTTACAGCGAAACACTTACTCACTTACAGAGTTAGGGCGCCTTCAAATTAGTCGCTAATTGTCGCGCGCTGCTGTCAAAATCCACATAAATTTTGTAATTTAAAAGATGCGCGACTGCAGCGCCGCAGCAGCGCTGCAGTCGCGCGTTAATAATTTATATGGAATTTAGACAGCAGCGCGGCTGCAGCGCTGCAGCAGCGCTGCAACCGCGCGACACTTAGCGACTAATTTGAAGGCGCCCTTAGAGTCCATCTCTCTACCCCTTCGGGGATTACAGAATACAGTCGTAAGCATTATATCTATTTTATAATTTTAATGATATCTGTATTCTGGCGGTCGAATGGCGTAGTGGTTAGTGGCCCTGACTGCTATGCCGAAGGTCCCGGGTTCGATTCCCGGCTGGGGCAGATATTTGTTTAAAGACAGATATTTGTACTCGGGTCTTGGGTGTTGATATATATATTTATATTTAATATCTATCTATCTATGTATTTGTGTAGATGTAGATATATCAGCTGTCCGATACCCATAACACAGGCTCTGCCTAGCTTGGGGTCGGATGACCGTGTGTGAGATGTCCCCACATATTATTATATTATATTATTATTATTATTCTACAACTGTATATTTTTATTTTATTTGGCATAGTAATGTTTTTAAGTAAGTGAATAATAAGATGTTATAACGAAATTATGAAAAGAATAGAAGATCAATACCTTATCAAAATTACAAAAGTTAGGTAAAGTGGTTATACATATTATATTTGTACGGCTTAGTTCCCACTTGTTTCCCACATTATGTCAAATGGATATCGTAGTCACCCATATTATAACTTCTCAAGGGTTAATTTTCCGTGGCTAAATATATTTGTTTATTTCTGTTCGGACTGAAACTCTAGATGTGGGACAGACGGTTTGGCGCCCCACCAACAAGAGGCGCCTTATTCTAAACTTCTAATAGTGGCTCCATATCGCTAACTCCCTTTGAAAACGGTTTTCGGATTCAAAATGTAAGTCAACCGGGGCCAAGTCGCCTACGGGGCTAATGCCTCGAATCCATTTATCTTCCGAACCTCATACTTTAGAACTACTGGAGTCATCTGCTATCTATCTTTGGAACTCAAACTTTTACCACTGACCAATAGATGTCGTATCCGAAGCAATTTTCTTAAATAATTTGCCATTTTAATTTTTTCACCTCTTTTGGCCACCTCCGGTTTCCCGACACGTTTTTTTGAATCGTTCCAAATGTGTGTTTGTTTAAAAGAATCTATGTTTCCTAACTGTAAATACTGTTAATGTTTTGTTGCTTTACATATTGTTTTGATTATTTTATTGAAATAACGTAAGATTCGGAGACAATATGCAATTAAAAATTTATAGGTTTAGCTTTTTTTTTGGGGTAAATGCCTCTGGGCTGATGGGGTTATTGCCTCTATTGCGGCGCAATAGCCCCATTTCCAGAGGTTCTAAACATTTTATGTTATGATAAATGTATTTTATACACTCTCGAGCAATGAAAAAGTTCCAGAGACATTAGCACCAAATTACTCCTAAACGAAAAATACTAGGTTAATGACGCCTTCTGCAATATTGAAGAACATTCAACAGCGTATCAGAATTAACATTCTTAGATTGGTAATCCAACTAAAACGTAAATAATTTGAATTATAAGGTTGTTATATAGAAAATAGTCATATAATAAGTTGTGGTTTGATTGCAAATTATAAAAAATATGCTTTTATACTTTATTTGTATTTGTCATGTAAGTATTTATACTTTTTTAAGTCCAATAAAGTATTCATAAATAAAATGTTGAGCACCCCTGGAATCTTGCATGGGGTAAATGCCACTACAAGAAATTAGGGTGTGTAGGCGCCATAGCCCCGAAATTTTTTGATCAACTAATTCTCCTTAACTAAGCGCAGTATTTAGTTTACAAGCTAATAATTAGCTACGTTAATAGTAAATCTATACATTATATCTACTTAAACTTGTAAAAAGCTCTTCCAAGCACACAAAACTAGTGAAAGAGGCATTAGCCCCACTAGGGGTTATTGCGCCTAAAAATCCCATTTTTTGTAGAAACGTCGTTTACACGTAGAAGATATTTAAAATTCTATAAAATTGCATCAAAATATGAAACTAGATAAAATTTCCTAATATGTATCACAAGTTATAGCTTAATAGGGCGTATAGTCTGTTTGTTATGTTCAAATGAATATGAAAGTCAAAGTATTGTGGCGCAATGGCCCCGGTTGACTACTTATTGAATTTGACATATTTACTTCGTAAATGTTACTTCGTTTTAAGTTCGAGATAGGGGCCCCTATGGTTATATTATATTATTGTTACTTTCTTCATAACAAGTAAGTTTTAACATTTTCTGTAAGCTTCAGGATAGATTTAACCACTTTAACTATGAATAAACGAGTTTGTTTTAAAACTATTGTTTTTACTTTTATAACCGACTTCAAAAAAAGGAGGAGGTTCTCAATTCATCAGGATATTTCTTTTATTTTTTTTATTATTTTTTTATGTATGTTCACCGATTCCTCCGCCGTTTCTGAACCGATTTTGAAAATTCTTTTTTTGTTGTATTGGGTTAAGCTCCCAGGTGGTCCCATTTTTTTCAGAATTTTATCTTACCCCCAAGGGTGGGTAAAGGGGTAAAAACAGGGTATGAATTTCCATTTTGGGCACATATTAACTGATTCTAATGAAATTAAGAACGTAAATATAGTTCTTATTACAAAATTATGGTGACCTTAAGCTGATCTGATGATGGAAACGGAAGGTAGTCAGGGGAACTCCTCAACGGTAAATAGCAACTACTTCGTGTTTAGGCTTGAATGATTCGTATTGATTAGTAGGACTTTTTGGTATCATTTGCACCTTACTTTTGATTGAAGATTATTGCAAATAAACTAAAAACTATAAAATAAAATAATAATTTAAAAAATTATAAACCCGACTTCAAAAAACCACTAAAATGTAAGAAATAATTTAAGGTTTACACAAATTCTACTCGTATGAGACAGTACAAATATACCTAAGCAGGAACTGTTCTTTTTTGAAGTTGGTGCCATATTTCTTCAGATTACTTTGTCACCGCACCAACATCAAAAAAGAACAGTTCCGACAGAACGACTACGACTTTAAAAACAATAAAGAGGTTAATAGACAGTGACATCAATTATGTTACAGTAAACGAAAAACGAGTCGCCATATTCCTGCCCACTGCAGCATTTACAAAGAGATAATGGACGCAAATTTCCAAAAGCTGTAGATCAAAAGTTGTTCAGAATGACCTCCTGAGTCCCCTCTCTATGAGTCTTTTGAAACATTCTGTATTGCCAGCAAAAGAATTTCATTGGCCACGCCAGCGCACACTTTTAATTGAAAGGAAATATACTTAAAACTATTTGAGCTGGGGTGGATAATGTTACACTTATAAATCCACTATCGTCTAGCTAGCAATAGCTGAGTTGGTTACCAGAATCAACCTCTTGTCACTCCGTCAATAAAATGTGGAAACAAATAATATAGGTTTTGAGAATTCGGTCACTGCTCTCTTAAACGAACTGAAAATGTGGACTGTTTAAACGAAAATAGAGCTTTGTCTTTCTAATTATTTCATGTTTTGATAAACTATAGAGGAAACAGATAGAGTGTCGATGAAAATAAACGTCTCTATAAATAACACATACTTACCTATAACTTTCCATGTGAGCTTTTATTAAGCATTGAATTGAAATAATGAATAAAGTCACAACTCTTCCAACTACGGTTTTCTTCATACATCACCTAAAATACTAAAATCATTATGACCCTAAAGACGTAGCCGGTCAGTGTGAGAAATTAGAGATAATAAATTGTTGCCATAGTAAACTTTTTGTTGTTGTCACTAGCTTTGACAACAACAAAAAGTTTACTATGGCACGTTTACGTTGTCGCACTCTACATAGTACGCACAACGCACCGTCATTTCCGCTACTAACGCTGATTTATAGTTTCAGGCGGGCTGAAAATAGCCGTTTGTTTTATTTGCCGTCGTTAAATCTACCGGAACTTTTATGAAAAACATTTATTTTGAGATACAAAATGATTGATGCTTTTGCTTTTGTTACTTATAAACATAGAAAAAGGCGGACTCGCTTATAAACAAAGATTGAACAGTCACTTATGATCAGTGCAACACTGCATCTCTGCCTACCTAATGCGTAATTAGACGACGAAATCCACACAACCTACCTTCTTAGAACGTGTTTATTGTTGAAAGTTGCTCAGTAGGTATGTGTCGGTCCCTTGCACCGAGAATGACACTGATAAAATTGCACTCTATGTATAGAGATAGCCTCCGCTGCTGTACTGCTTACGCCATCTATTGGGGATAAATCGGACTGCAGTCGTCGTAACACTCGTAACACCGAGCATCAGCAAGCGAAGCGGCTCTATGTGTACATGCGTTGTAGTTCTACCATCTTCTACGAGATGGCGCTGTTTCAAGTAAAAATAATTAATAACAACATGTCCTCTTTTGTACCTTTTAACTCAAAAACCACCAACCTAAGGTATTAGGTACCTATCTATATAACCATCTAACATTTTTTAATTTTGTCTTACAGGTAAGTCGACATGTACCTTCTAAACCGACAACACGTGTAGGAAGATGCAGGTGGGTAAGTAGACTTTTATAATTAAACAGACTTACTATCTACTTAGAAAAGACGTAAATACCTATATTTATTTATACATGAACTTTTTTAGAAAACACAGTCATTAAGGCGATTTACATACCTACGTATAGGAAGGTTAAAAATAGGATGTTTTACTGAAATGCCTGCTTTATACAGGTATAAATATTAATAGCAAATCTATAACATAATAACAGCCTCATTTTAAGAATTTATAGTAGGTACAAACCAATGATTGTATATTTATATACTTACTCAAGTAATTTAATTACACTATGAGCCTCTATCACTAATTATTATTACGAGTGTTCATATTTTAACACTTCCAACCAAATGAACAATCATTATCGAAAAGTTACGTTGAAATAAATAAAAAGGGGTAAGGTAATATACGACACGTGTAGCCCGTATCTCGAGTGTCCAAGTGTGATGATCAATGATGATGTTTATATTAAACACAATACGGGTGTTACTAATTGTGGGGTCAATAATATTGTCGGGGGAAAGCAAGATTAAACTAAGCGACAGAATTTGTGGAAAATTTGTCATACATACAAATACTATACATTGCAGGATGCGACAAAAAGTGGCGACTACAGAACTTGTTTAAAAATACTATGTCTCTTATTTATTTTATAATCTTTACTATGTATTAAGGTACTGGCTGTAAATATCAGCTAGGAAATATTTTATTTATATAGGAATTCATTAAAAAAAGAAACTTACTTAAAAAAGTTGCCAAAGCTCTGTTCTGAGTAAATAAACTTTTTAATTCCAACTTATACCTCCGTGGAGTCTACGCCCTACATCGCCTTCTTTCTGACAAGGAGTTTCAGTGGTAAACCTCCTTTGATACTCTGAATAATGGCTGCAGCTGGGTCTGTGATGGGCTTCCTCAGGGTGTTGGTAGAGGGCGCCACTGAGAACTTGTGTAACACCGCTGCTAAGCCTGCTAAAGACTGCATTTGACCTAAACGCTCCCCTGCAAATAATAAAATATTTATGATTTTCATCATGTATTGTTGTTTTGGGTAAATCTAGAAGAAGTCCTTCTCAACGTCAAAGCATTCAATCACTTAACTCAAGTTGTTCTTAATTAAATTTGACGTTCTCAGTGAAATTAGTATTTGAAAAAGTGATAAATGAAGAAGTTACCTATACACGCACGAGGTCCTTCTCCAAATGGCATATACACATGCTTGTTCAGGTCCCGATCTCTACCATCGAATCTCTCCGGCAGAAACTCTTCAGGTCTTTCAAAATACTTCTCATCCATATGTAACGCTTGCAAAGGCACCACCATCTTAGTCCCAGCATCTATAGTCACGTCTGTGCCAGGCAATGTGTACTTCTGTGTACATTTTCTAATTAAAAACCCTAATGGGGGATACATCCTCATAGCCTCTTTGAAAGCCATTTCCAAATATTTCATCTCCCTCACTGCATCGTAGCAAAGTTTATTGTCATACGTTTTTAAAACTGCGTCTATTTCGTCTTGACATTTTGATTGCACCTCTGGATGGAAAGCGAGCTGGTGTAGCGTGTAGCTAGTAGCTAAAGAGGAGGTTTCAAAACCGGCTGCGAAGAATACGTAGATTTGTGCAGCCATTACCAAATCATCGAATTCTACTTCCGTTCTTGTTGGTGACCCATCTGGGTGCTTATGTTCTATAGATTCACCAACAATTTTACCTTGCCCTTTCAGTTCTAACAAAAGATCAATAAAATCATTTCTGCCACTGGGCTTGTAGCTTCTTTCAGACATTATGCTCTTCATTAGATTCACAATTCTCTCCTCTATTTCGGGCTTAATGTAATGGACTTTCTTTAACATTTCAGGAAACATAATTTTGAGTATAACGACAACGATATCGCGTTTTGTAACTTTGAATATATCTTTGCCGAGTTGTCTGAAGGCCCCGTTTTCGTCATTGAGCGAATCAGCTTCAATACCGAATGCTACTGCTCCTATGAAGTCTGTGGTGTACCTCGCCATCATGTCCCTCACATCCACCTCCTTCCCGCTCTTAGCACACTCCTCTGCTACTTTCTGAAGCTGTTCAGCCTTCTCCACAATAAGAGAGAACATGGCCTTCAGCTTACCCGAGCTGAAAGCAGGCGTCATCCTCTGACGCAGAAGTTTCCACAGATCTCCATCGGCAAAAAATAAGTTTTTGAACAGCGGCTCCACATAATCTGTGAAACGATTTAACCCCCTCTGATAGAAAAAAGCGAAATCCGTCACCAAAACGTGCTTGATAAGTTCGGGATCCCGTACGATAAGCACAGGTTCGACGGAAGAGTAATATCCGATGATTCTTTCGTCGGAGTATTTCCAGTATTTTTCGGTGATGATGTCGGTGATGCTGGTCCGCTGGAGGTACTGTCTGATGCTGTTTCCAAAGAACGGGACTGGCTGGTCGTGTTTCACGCCCTTCTTGAGCCAGTAGTCATGGTTCCTGGTCGAGTACTTGTAAACTAGCGCTAGGAAAACAGCTAGCAGTATCAAAAACATTGTTATCTTGTGGTACACAGACACAGATTGTTTACAATTGCACACAAACGAAACAGTCACTAGATTGACAAACAATTACAGTCGTACAGTTATAAACACGATTTTTCTTGTTCTATGGCCATTATATACAATGTTTTTATGTTAGTTGTGTGGTTATTAGAGTTAAATGGCCGTCCAGTGCCGCGGTCAAAGGCTGACTAACCTGTCCAGAGGCCACTGTCCTTGCATTTGCACACTCGAGTGGCAATTAGAAGTTTGTCTGCGTAGTGAGATAAGAATATGTGTAAGAGCTTGAGATAGTGATTTATCTGCGTAATTACTTCATAATGGATATAACAAGATCATAAATTTATGCCTAGCACTAATGCTACCCTTTCAAGGTGTATTGCTGCACCCTGCACCCTTCTACTTAAGGTTTATATTTAAGGTTGAGGGTCTGATGCCATTTTTCGTGCATATCCAAGACCAAAAAAGCTTTCTGTTGCACTCGCTCTCAAAGCCGCGCTATATGTGAGTGAACACGACGGAATACTGTTATCACGTAGTGGTGTGCGCGTCTTGCACCCCGTGCTAGGCCTTCTAGTTTAAATTTATCTCTGTCCTGATCCGGAATCGAACCAATGATGACACCATAAATACATAAAATATACTTAATCATATTAAAGGTGTTCGGGCCACTGTGTGTCACCGAACACCCTCTGTCGGCGTCACTGTGACGTAGCGGTGCCTACTTACACGCGCGGCACAAATCAGTGTACTTTTAGCAATCATACAAATCGGGTGCATTCACATCAAATCATTAGAATTATCATAGCATAGTACTTTCGGTATAAATAAATAGTGTTAAACTTTTACCGGACTATCATTTTATCAATCACATCAAAGTAGAGTAGCGACCCGCACATTGGTCCTTCGATCTTGGACCTCGCGCGCGTTTTTGGACATTCGTCGTAAGTGTCGTAACGGAGTGTGAGGACGTTTTATCAGTGACTATAGTGAGCAGTTCCGTGACTTGGATTGCAGTGCTATCGGAGCAGGAGCAGACTCTTAGCACCTCTAAAAGTGCTGGGGGCCCATATCATTATCAAAGCAGCAGCATAAAGTAAGATCTTTCCTTTTTTCTTACATACCTACATCATCATCATATCAAACAACTATAAATCAATCAATCATGGAGGTCGTACTCTATACCAAGCAAGCAGAAATTTCTGAATCAATCAAGAAGCTTCTAACAAATTTTAAGAAAGATCCAGCAGATCGTAAGAGCATTGAATACTGTAAACAGCGTTTTAATCAACTTGAGTCATTATGGGGTAGTTATATGGCTAATCATCAAAAATTAGAAAGGTACGGATCGTCTGACGATGCGTATTTTAAAGACGGCGAGTGCGAGAGGACTAGGGTTTTATATCAAACTTTGTCGGATTTAATTCAAGCAAAATACGATGAGCTCATGAAGAAGGAGAAGGGAAGCAAGTTGCGTGAGGAGCAGTCACCTGGGAAAGGCATAGAAGAGCAGTTTGAAGAAGCAGCTGATCAACAGGGCAATCATCAGCCAATAGCGAGTGGCAGTCAACTATCAAGCGGGGAAGACGCCAGTAACTTCAAGTCGTCTAGAGGAACCTTCAGCAAGCTAGATGACATGTTCAAGAAGCAGGGCATCAACTTCAAAGCATTTCAGCGATGTCTCGATAACATCAATGTAGATACCCTTGAAAACAAGTGGGAATATGAGGATGCTTTGAAAACTATCCAGAGCAGATGGACTGCGATCGACAACCTTCACTGGGAAATAGCTGGGGAAATCGAAGAAGAAGAACCTAGATACGAAAATCAGTTCAATCAATACGAAATGAAGTTCAATGAGATCAAAAAGAAAATCAACACCAAAATGTGGTCCGTGTCCCACAGGGACAAGGCAACCCCACAGATGGACATTCCGTCTTTTAGTGGAAGTTATCAACAATGGGTTTCGTTTAAGGACCTTTTCAAGGAGGCAATCCACAACAATCCATCATTATCGAACGCTCAGAAAATGCAGTTTCTGAAAAGTAAGATCAACGGTGAAGCTGAGCGTTTGATTCACCATCTTCAGATAAGCTCAGATAATTACATAGTATGCTGGGAGATTCTTAATCACAGATATAACCACAAACGGCTTATCTTCACTTCACACATCAATAACCTTCTAAATCTCCCTACTATGCAGCAGCAATCATTGGGTCATATCAAAAAACTTCATGACGTAAGCAAGGAATGCCTACACGCCATTCAAAACCTCGGTGTGGACATATCAACGTGGGACCCTATGTTGGTCCACATATTATCACAGAAGCTGGACAATGACTCTTACAGCGAGTACATCGAGTCACTCAAGCAACCCAGGGAACTGCCCAATTTGCAGGAGTTTATGAACTTTCTAGAAGGAAAATTTACCGTTCTAGAGTCATCCCGTAGGAAGCAAGATCAACATGTACCTAAATCAAACCCACAACAGCAAGCAAATCAATCATTCTATCAGAAAAAATCAAACTATCAATCACCAAATAATAATAGGCAAAGCATTCCACCGAAATCATTTTATCTATCAAGTTCCGAGCAACAACGTGACAAATGTCCCCTTTGTAATGTGAGCCATGCGCTGTTTTGTTGCACATTATTCAACGAAATGCCCAGCGAGCAAAAACTTAGGGCAGTGAATAAACACAATTATTGCGTAAACTGCTTATACGATCACTTTGGAAAGCCGTGTTATTCTACCAAGCGATGCCGACAGTGTTCAGGGAATCACAATACACTGTTACACGATGCCTTTGCCGTGATCAATGCAAAGCCGCCGATGCCGCCGCGGAACAAAAATAGTTATCATAATTCTCAGAAAAGGAATGAAAACGTGTCGCATGTTTCCAAGGAAAACTTTACGGAAATCTTGTTGTCGACGGCGTTAGTGAAGGTGTCCGGGGCTGACGGCACCCTGCATGTCATGAGAGCATTAGTGGATCAAGGATCCCAGATATCAATCATAAGAGAAAGCGCCGCGCAGCAATTAGGCCTAAAAAGAAAAGCCTGCAAAGGTGTAGTTTTCGGAGTAGGTGAAAAACAAAACAACAGCAAGGGGATGATATCAATTTCCTGTCAGTCAATGCACAGCAACTTCACATTTAATGCTGACGTTATCATCATGAACTCATTAATCAAAAACTTACCAAATCAATCATTTCCAAAGCAATCGTGGCCTTTCATAGAAAACTTGAAATTAGCAGATCCAGAATACAACGTCAGCCGCCCCGTGGACTTACTTCTGGGGGCCGACATATATTCAACTATCATGATGGGTGGGATACTAAAAGGAGAAAACGGTACCCAACCCATAGCACAGCAAACGTACTTAGGGTGGTTACTATGTGGTAACTTAAAAACTTATCAATGCAACGTCGTGTTAAATAACATGCAAGATATCCACAAATTTTGGGAGATAGAAGATATAAAGGATGAATCATACTTATCAATGGAAGATCAAGAGTGCATTCAGTATTTTAACGACACGACTACAAGGGAATCAGACGGTCGGTACATAGTTCGTTTGCCATTGAAAGAGGACATCAATTCTAAACTTGGTCAATCAAAACACATAGCTACAGCTCAATTACGAAACATGGAAAGAAAATTAGCAAAAAACCCGAAACTCGCTGAGGACTACAAGGCCTTCATGGATGAATATATTGCATTGAACCACATGGAGCCCTGCAAACAAACATCAATATTTGAATGTTTTCTGCCGCATCATGCTGTCCAGCGGAGCGAGGCGCTCACATCTAAATTGCGAGTTGTATTCAATGCATCAGCACCAACCTCTACAGGAGTGAGTTTGAACGATCTCATGTACACCGGGCCAAATTTACAGCAAGATTTGCAATCAATCATCATGAAATGGCGCACATATCAATACGCGTGGACCGCCGATATCGAAAAGATGTTTCGGCAAATCAAGGTCAACGAACAAGATCAATGTTATCAAAAAATCTTATGGCGGGACTCACCCAATCAACCAATCAGAATCTATCATTTGTCGACCGTGAGTTATGGCTGCCGTTCATCACCATATTTAGCAATGATGACACTGAGAAAGTTAGCATCAGATGAACGTCATAGATACCCAGCAGCAGCAAAAGTGTTGGAGGAATCATTTTACATGGATGACGTTTGCCATGGATCCCATTCAATCGAACACGGACAGCAGTTAATCATGGAATTGAATTCCCTTCTAAAATCTGGTGGGTTTTTATTGAGAAAATGGTCATCAAACGAGCCGAAACTATTAAAAAACCTCCAAGTACAAGAAAGCAACGACAGCAATCATTTTACGTTCAAAACAGACAGCATATCAAAAACACTCGGACTGCAGTGGATACCCGAAAAAGACGTGTTCACATTTACCTGCAGCATCCCAGATCAACCACCTGTAAAACTGACCAAGAGAATCCTACTGGGAGAGATATCAAAACTATTCGATCCATTAGGTTTCCTGGCGCCTATCACAACAAAACTCAAAATACTATTTCAGCAAGTTTGGCTAGACAAGCTGAATTGGGACGACTTAGTACCCACTGAAATAAACGCTGAGTGGCAAAAAATCAGAGCACAGTTGCATCAAATCAATCAATTTGAAATTCCAAGATGGATAGGTTCACATGAAAATGACATCATTGAACTACATGGATTTTCAGACGCTTCTATTAAGGCATATAGTTGTGTGGTATATGCACGAGCACGGAAGGGAGAGCAATCATACACAGTACTATTCGGTTCCAAAACAAGACTAGTCCCGAAAAAGAAATCACTATCATTACCTAAACTGGAACTAAGCGGGGCGCATCTATTATCAAAATTTATGCAAAAAATCTATCAAAGTTTCGAAGGTCAAAATACTACTATCGAATTGCATTGTTGGTGCGACTCAATGGTGGTGCTTGGTTGGCTGAACGGAGACCCGTCAAGATGGAAGCCTTTCGTAGCTAACCGAGTCAAGAGCATCAGCGAAATCATACCGAAGAACAGCTGGGATTACGTAAGCACGGGCGATAACCCCGCTGACGCAGCAAGTCGTGGCCTCTCCGTCGAGCAAATGAAAAAGCACGATTTATGGTGGAATGGCCCTTCGTGGCTGGCGACATTTCACAAGGAAGACAAGCGAGACGAGCATAAATACACAACTGATCAAGAATTGAAGATAAAACAATCAAATGTGGTCCAAAAATCGGAAAACAATCAGAGCATTATAAATGATTTATTAAACGATCATAGTAACCTAAGCAGAGTAGTACATATTGTAGCATGGATACTACGTATGCATAAACAGCAAAACACGACGAGGCCGGCTTATCTCACATTACATGAGCTGCGCCGTGCGAAATTAGTTGTCATCAAAAATATTCAAAGCGAGTACTTTGAGACAGAAATAGATCAGCTGAAGCAAAACAAACATTTATCAAGCAAGAGTAATTTACTAAATTTGAATCCTTTTTTGGACGAACAAGGCATATTGCGCGTGGGTGGAAGGTTAGCAAACGCAAACATACATGATAATATGAAACATCCAATCATTGTGCCACATGACAGCAGATTCACAACTCTCATCATTGATGAAGCACATCAACATACCTTCCACGGTGGCCCCCGACTGACACTCGCCAACTTAAGACAGCAATACTGGGTAATGGGCGGCAATAGAGCAGTGAAAAAGCAAATCAGAAAATGCATCACGTGCAGGAAGCAGAATCCTGAGATGTCACATCAACTAATGGGTGACCTTCCAGATGCCAGAAGCAACCCTGAGTACCCCTTTTATCATACAGGCGTAGATTATACGGGTCATGTGGAGGTCAAGGCAAGCAAAGGACGCGGGGTCAAAACAAACAAGGGCTACATAGCAATATTCGTCTGTCTCGTCACCAAGGCGGTACACCTGGAGCTGGTGTCGGACATGACCAGTTCAGCATGTTTAGCTGCCATCCGTCGCCTAGCAGCAAGGAGGAATGTGCCCAAGCACGTTTATTCAGACTGCGGCACTAATTTTATTGGTGTGAATCGAACAATACAAGAGCAATATCATGAGCTTCAGCAAGTATTCAGTGATAGTTTTCTTGCAGAAGTCACAGAAATGGGGATCGAGTGGCATTTTAATGCTCCATCTTGGCCAAGCGCTGGAGGCCTTTGGGAGAGGGCTGTGCGGAGTCTAAAGTTTCATCTCAAACGTGTTGTGGGAGATCAAAAGCTAACGTTTGAAGAGTATGCCACACTGCTCAGTGAGATAGAAAGCTGCTTAAACTCACGGCCTCTATGTGCATTATCAGAAGACCCAGAGGACCTCGATTTCCTTACACCTGCCCACTTTCTAACTGGGCGCGCCGGGTCAGCCATCATTCAAACTGAGCAAGATGCGAGAACGCGTTGGCACCTCACGTCGAAGATGTTCCAGGAACTCTGGAAACGATGGAAGGCAGAATATCTGACGCAGATGTCTTCTAGAAGCAAGTGGTTGAAGCCCAAACCCAACATCAGCATTGGAGATCTGGTCACTATACAAGATGACAACTTACCACCGGGTAAGTGGCCAATGGGCAGAGTGACAGAGTTACATCCTGGGAAGGATAACCTGGTCAGAGTCGTCACTGTGAAGACCAAAAATGGTTATATCAAACGTCCAGTAGTAAAGTTATCAGTTTTACCGCTGGGAAAACCGCAAAATCAAGAGCAAATATCAAGTCAATCTGTGGAAAACACGTCGGAGCAGCGGCAGCAGAAAAGGCCCAGACGCATGGGGCTCCATGCTATTGTTACAGCGTTATTATTTTTTATGACGCTGGTTTCAACATCCACGGCACAAATCAACATATCACTCCTACCCAAAAATCAAAGCATATTCTTCGACCCTATTTCAAAAATTGAGCTAATACGAGATAAGTGGACCCTCGTAGTTTACTACGACATGGCGCCGTATTGGACTGGAGTCGAAGCCTTTAATAAATTATCAGCATACCTTAATAGCACGTGCCACAAAATTGACCGAGACACTAATTGTCAAATGATCTTACTAAAATTACAGCATACGTATCAAGAGATAAGCTATTGTAATGAACTACTACTGAATCAGCATTACAACGAGCACGCTAGACAGCGTCGGCGCCGAGGTCTTATCAACGGAGTCGGCTACTTAGCAAATGCCCTGTTCGGAGTACTCGACAGCCAATTCGCAGAAAAGTACGCCGAGGATATCAAACTCATAAGAGCCAACCAACAATATCAAGCAAAATTATGGCAAAATCAGACTTCAGTAGTAGAAGCAGAGTTCAACTCATTAAAACGCATAGAAAGCACTATGGAAAAGCAACATAAATATATACACAAACAACTTACAGCTTTAGAATCCTCAACAAATGCACTACAGACCCGAATTCAAGATTTAGTCATGATACAAGACTTCACATTAACAGCATTGGCCGGAAATCATCTCCTGCTAACCCTGAAGGAGCTACAAAATGTATTGTTAGACACAATCACCGATATTTATCACGGACAAATAAGTCTACATCTTTTAACTCCCACGCAACTTAGAACCGAACTACAAATAATCAGCAGTCAGATGGCGAAAGAGCTCACGTTACCTGTAACTGACCTACTACAGAAACTACAAGAAATATATAAATTACCGGGGAAGTTGCTTTATCTACTTTACTGAATCTTATGCTCGATAATCGACTGAAAACGTTATAATTTGATCTGTCATTATTTTCACTACTCTCATTCACTTCACTCACTCTCGGCTGACGGTCAGCCGTGCTCTGCTTTCGCGAATTCACTTCACTAACACTAACACTGGAGCCTGATCTGCCGGCGGCGGCGCCCTTTAGGGACGCACGGCTCGGCTGCTGCGGCTGCGGCCGCGGCGGCGGCGGCAGGCACCACCAGCCCGACGCCCGTCGTCTTCGGATCACCAACACCACGATGATAGTTGCTAGTATGGCCAATGTTCCGTAGCCAACTGAATACTGATGCACATCGTGAAAGGACATCGTACTCATATCTAATGATTTTGCATCTGATTTCAAACCTTTTATCTTTTCTCCTATCTCTGCTAAGGTTTGGTTGATTGAACTTCCTTCATCTTTCTCCGGGACTTCATGGGATGTCACGCTAATATTGATGAGATGATTGATCTGATCTATTCTAGGATTGTTTATACTGGCGGAAATATGTAACGTATTGTAATGGTGTTGTATGCTATGCAATGTGAACTCTTTTCCTCTTGCGACCCGCACAAAAGGTCTACACCATAACATAACTAACAATACCTTTTATTCCGGTATTGCCAAGGAAAGCTCGCGGCAGAAAATTTTACTTACTGAAATACCTAATCAAAGTATTCCAGGCTCCAGCCCATCATTATAAAACTCATACGATTGGAATTCAATATGAGATTATAAACAATACCAGGATATGTAGGTACACCGCCGAATTTGTACAAAGAATGTTGTTTATTTATTTCATAATAAAAATAATATTTATACTCATCATACCGCTCCCTCCGTCTATCATGAATGCTGGTAGATAGACTATTTATAAACCACTCTAAAATACACCACACTAATAAAATGTTTACGACCGACAAAGTATTGAAACTATCCAATTGATACCTACTGCTACTCTGTGGAATAAATTAATTTGGATTACAACTTAAACGACAAAGGAAGTTTGTTAATTGTTAAAAATATATGAGTTAACTAATATGCAACTTAGGGAAGTAAAATAATCTAAATGCCAATGCTTACCTTAATTAGATTAGATAGCAACGGTGGTGGTGTTGGTTGGACGAGGAAGACCAAGTACAGGGTTTTTATAATACTTCTATACTGCCTGATTTTGACTTTTGGTCATTAGGGTTCCGTACCTAATTTTTTTGTTATTTTAGATCGGTTTACGATTGATTGATGGAACTGGAATTAATAAACTATACTCTGTCAATTATATTATTGGTTTTTAGACAGTTCAAATCCCATACATATTTGACGACTGCAAAGGAAAACCAACTTTACTTACCAGACATAAGGAAACGTCTAAAATACAATAACAAGTGGAAGCTGTATAGTTACTGTTTATTGGAATAATGTTAAATAATACCTACCTATTGACAAATAATTAATAATAAATAGTCTTAAAAACTGAAAATAAAGAAAACAAAGGTTTCTTAGTGAGGAGCTGTATTGAAGTCGATTATGTTATCGTAATCGTATCGAAATCATTCGATTTACATAGATGCGGGTACTCACTTACTCATCGCTTTTTATGGCATCATTAACATCCTAGCACGTCTACTTCGATTAAGTGATTTTAACTGATAGATAATCATGTGTAAATATAGCTTAATAGTGTAGTGTAGCCCTGTAATTACTACTTACATACATGTAGAAAAAAAACAAATTTAAATAAAAACATATTATTAATACTTACTAATAATGTACTAAACAAATTTCTTTTCAACGTATACAACAACAATTACTATAATCGTTAAAAGTGCCACAGAAATTATAGGTAGAATCGAAATTGGGTGAATCATTCGCTAAATTCAGTGCATTGACCCTTGACAGTCTTGACACCCACAATATCACACACACACACATATTCCCAATTGCCCATTCATGTGTGAGGGTCAAAAAAACTTGGTCCCGTCTAATTGAGCTACATTGAGACGATTAGCGATAATTACTGGCTGGCTGTAACATGGACTGAACTAAATTGGACCGAATAGACAGTAACATCTGGTTGTCTGTGGTAGTGGAACAAAAATTTAAATATATTTTACATAGGTACTTTTATCAAAATTACATTCCTCCAAAATTTTTAATAAGTTTAATTCAATGAGATATACTAAATATGCCATGCTTAGTAAATCTAGTTGAATAATGTTCTTATTGACATTACATGCTTTCCAACCACAGCATTTGAATTTTTCTACCTGTAAACATTTAGTTCAATTCTCAGTGGAACTACACAAAGCATGAACTGGCTTCGTCTCTATGAAGATATATTTTTGGCATCTGCACTGCACCGGAGCCATTAGGCCATGCGTTTCCACATAACCGGCCATAATACAAACTGCAACTTAAAACAGTAGGCCATTGACAAACAAAGCAAACCATAACGACGTATAAACCCCGGCGTAGACACCAGGAAAATGCATTGTGTTTGGTTGAATTTAGAGATGAGATTGCAATAACTGGCATGCGTGTTCTGATTTCTTTATGAATGAGTTTGATCCATATAGTTCCTCATCTGATGTGCGCTTAGCCATTCATTACTGAAACATTGAGAAGGTTTGCCAAGCTGCGGCCGCGGGCTGTCCACAAAAAACTACCACTCCTTTTCAATCAAAAAGATTTTGGTGAACACTTTTTATAGCTCTTTGTATTCTTATTTTGGTACACTAACGCAAGCGTTTTCCGTCTCTGTGTATTGTTTGTGTCAAATAAGTAGGTAATGATCAGATACTGGTGGTTTATCTCGCGAATGAATATTAAACAGTGACTCCTGCGCAACGTGTAAAATGTCAACAGGCATTGTCATCATGTCAGATCAGATAAGAGCGACAAATATTTGAACTTCAGTAAATAAGAATCCATGTTCCGAGAAAGTAAGTGGATGGGTCGGTACCTAATTACCACAACCTACCTCTTATTCGGCCATCAATGCTGAATTCCCGTTTTTATACAAAGGTACGATACCGTTAAAAATCCAGCAAGCATACCTGCATTTTAACTTCCACTTTACAAAAGAGAAATCTTTTAACATGAAAAAATCTTAAAACGAGGATCCGGAATTCTTCAGGTTGGCATCGCTTTCCTTTCCATGTAGATCTTGTACAATGTACTGCGCCCGCGCCCGTTGTGCTTCATTTATCTAACGCATATTGCATTTGCTTTTAGTGCGGTTACGCCATGCGGCGCGCTGCGCCACGGAAATAACGTCGAATATCGGTCAACTCGGCCAGCGGCAGCGCTCGGTATGAATGCATCGATTTAATTGCCGGCCAGCACAACACTATCGCAGCAGCCGCGGCGCGCGCGGACGCTTCCGTCCCGGTTCTTTTTTCAAATAAGCGCGGGAAGGTCGCGCCGCGCTCGCGGGAGTTCCTACCGGCATTTGTTTATTATTTCTTTCTTTTTCCGGCACGTAAAGACAAAGGAAATAAACAAGCAATGCATTCAGCCAGTACGTAAATTTAGAGCAGTGAATATCGGTAGAAATAAAAAGTTAACTTTGTTGCTCAAATCGCTATCAAGAAAAGGTCACGTCTTGGAGATGTTTTCAAGATAGAGTTGTTAGGTGAAGAAGAGCGGTGCGCGGTGTTGTCGCGGTGCGATAAGCAGTAATCGCGGCCGAGTGCAAATGTCGCCAGATAATTGCGGAGCTCTGCGGACAGTGCGGCGCGCGCTGCAGCCACATTATGACGGGATTTTGAGGACCGGTTGTTCGCGGAAAACCGTTGATTCATCGGTTTGCAATATTGTCATGAAGTGAGCGGTGATAATGTGTGAGGTCGCGAGTTGGCTGCCGCCCGCGGCGCCGGGCACTCCGCCGCCGGCCGCGCCCGTGCTCGCCTGGCTCGCGGTGCTGCGCGCCTCCCCTGAGGAATACGACCCGCTGCTGGCCCTGCAGCCCCCCGAGCAACCCCCCGACCCTCCCGCGCCCTCCCCCAGCGCGTCCCCCGACAGCGCCTTCGACGAGATCCTGTCGCAGCTAGGCAAGGAGATCTACAAGCTCGACGAGTACCACCGCCACCTCCTACCTGCAGAAAAGGAAGAAGTGTCCCTCAGCTTCCTCAACATATTCGACCAGTGCCTCGGCGAGTTCGACGTCGTCACTCAGTGTTATGACCTAGTGAGTAACAGTGAAGTGCACGTGCATCAGCCCACAGTGATATCGAACGCGGAAGAGCAAACAGTGACTGTGAATGGACGCACAAACGGACACAACATGGAGTGCAGTGATTGTGAATCTACGCTATCGGACGTGTCATTCGTTACGAGCACACCTGCGAAGGAAAATGCGCCCTTAAACATGGAGAGCCAAGTGAAACCCGTCCCCTTACCGCGAACTCGATTAAAAACTCCATCGTCTTCCTCCTCGTTTTACGACACGATGGATGTGAAGCCGGAACAAGTGACGGTCGCGTCCGACTCTGACTCCGAGAGCACCTGCTGGAGCTACCAGGAGTGCAGCACCGACGAAAACGACAACAATAAAGACCAATACGCGGCGGTCTGGTCGCACAGCTCCGGCTTCCACAACTCTGACGAAATACTACGGAAGGTGCTTACGCAGAACCTGGCGACAGTGACGGACATACCGTACGACACGACGGCGGACTTAGTGCACGATTATTCCGTGTACGCGCTGAGCGAGGTGGGAGACAGGTGCGGCGACGCGGGCGCGCCAGTCGCGATGACGGCGGCGCGCGCGCCCGACGACGGCTACGAGCCGGTGCGAGACGCTCTCACAGACGAGAACATCTACGAGGAGATCGAGTATGGGTACAGCTACACGGATGAAGGGTGCTCGTGTGGCGGCAGCATCGAGGTGGAAAGCTGCTCCATGAGCGCTAGTTCTGAAGGCGTCGGCCGCGACAGCCCTCTGTACGCCAACTTAAGGGACCACGACGCGTATGCGGTCCCCAGCGATGTCATCGCCTGGAAAAACAGCCTTCTGGATCCCTTCTACAATGACGACGAGGAAGATGAGGTCAGTTCTGATGAAGTAATAATGAGATTTATTTGATTAGTCACGCTTGTTAAGTTAGAATGCTTTGGTAGAGTCGTTAGAGTGCATTATGGCTCGGCTCATCTGCTGGTCATTAATGTGTTACCTATCATGCGGACAATGTAAACGAACAGGAATATTATTGAAGAAGACTTTATGTGTCATCAATTAATATAATATAATTACGGTTAAATAATCTCCAATGAGACGTCCCATTTTGGGTTTTAGTCACTTAAGCGTTATTTTATTCAGAACATAAAATTGCAACAGTAATCCTTAATCCTTATTTCCAAAACTTTTTGTTTTTTCCAATAAAGATAAGGAAAAAAATACTTTACTTAATGCAAACACTATTATGTTTGCCAATTCCCACAGGAAGAGGAAAGAAAAACAAAATATTATTAGCAAACGTTCGTTATTATGAGAAATCTTAATACAATTTTGTTTAAATAACAAATGATACGACAGACAATGCGTCCATCCAGTTATCAATTCTTATTTTTAGGATTCAAGCTGTACTACCACAAAAAACTTTAAACACTGTTTAGTGTTTAAAGTTTTTTGTGGTAGTAACTAAACAGTGTTTAAAGTGTTTAAAACGAAATTTGACAGATTTTGTAGTCTTTTGAAAGCGCTAAACACCGTTAAATACTATCTTAGTTTTTGTGGTAAGGCCCTAACTAATTAAGTTAATTCATGAGTTTCATTTAACATAAAACTAATATACCAGCTACAAGACTCAAGTTAAAAACCTTATAATCAGTAATCTTATTGTTTAATTAACTTATTTAGACTTCTTGATAAGACTAATTATTATCCTAAAGGACTAAATACTCTACCGTTTAATAAAGTACACAATGACAGTACTTAATTAAATCTACGAAATCATTAACAAATTAATTATTTAAGTAGAGTAAAGCTTATGTGCACTGCAGTCATAAGATAATACATGTTTAGCTAAATAGATTTCCAAAAAAAACGAATCTACTTCTTAACTGTTCTTTTAAACTTAAAATGGTCTATCTGAACAATAATATAATTAATAAAATAAATAAATAAATATGTAAGGACATCTCACACACGGCCATCCGACCCCAAGCTAGGCAGAACCTGTGTTATGGGTGTCGGACAGCTGATATATCTACACAAATACATAGATAGATAGATACTAAATATAAATATCAACACCCAAGACCCGAGTACAAATATCTGTCTTTAAACAAATATCTGCCCCAGCCGGGAATCGAACCCGGGACCTTCGGCATAGCAGTCAGGGCCACTAACCACTACGCCATTCGACCGTCAAAATTATCTGGTATCAACGGTATTCATACCCATTTCACGAAAATAGATTGGTCTGAAATACATAAGATTACTCAATACAATAAGATACAATTAACCCCTTATTCATAGGACGTTTTAGCTATTGTTCTGTTTTGTCTCCTATCTGTCAAAGAACAATAAGGGGTTACTCTTTATTAACAAAAAAACGTAAACAAAAATAAGATAATATTATCTACTATAGAAGCAATCTCTACCAGGTATCCAGTAGGAGGGTTTTTTTCCGGTCTGATCCTATTTTAAACCATAGAAGACCTAGGCAGTCATTTTGAGTTAGTTCGCTGTCCTTTATTACTAAACTAAACAAGTAATTACAGTAACGACTCAAAACAAGTTTGAATGTGGACATAAGATTCTGTATTTGTAATCTTGTTGCTGGTGCCTATTGGAGCATAATACTGTGTACTTACTGACATGGTTTTAGCATGCGAGGCAATATAGAAACCATTTTGAAACTTTACTGTGATTGCTGTCTTGGTCAATCGAAATTAAATTTTTCGACAGATTTGCTTAAGTTATTAAGTGCCAATTTCTCCATAGTCGGTTAGAGCATAACCAGGTATTATTGCTTGACTTTTGACACATCTGTCAAGAATTTTATATGGAAATGACGTATAATTGATCAACCTTTCCTTTCCTTTGGTTACGATTTAACCGACTTTTGTGAAATTGGAGCTTTAGTTAGTATTGATGACTAATAAGAATAAGAACATTGGCTGAGGATTATGAGGATGACCTAGGACAGAGTGTTGTGGTGCTCGTTGGGAAAGATCTATGTCTAGGAGTGGACGAATTTTACGTATTGATTATTTTAATCAAACATAATTAATTATCTCCTGACTTTTTGACCCACCAATGAAATGGCTACAAATAATGTCTTCATAACATTGTTACCATATTTATGACTTATTCTTATTACAGTCATTTCCTTAACTTGCAGAACTATTAATTAAACTAAGTACCTAATAAAAACGTTTTACGTATCTCATGCATAAATTGAACTCATGTTTATATGTTTTTTTTCTTCATAGCGTTTTGTTTCTACACTTGGTTCAACAGACTGGCTTTTGTTACTTTCTTACTTATTTAAATTTTAAATATCGTAAAATGAGTGGTCTATGGCCATTTAATGAGCCAGTCCGTTGATTTGCGATGTCTCCGTGTACAATTATTGTTTCTTTCTGCTCTTTAATTTATGGATATTGATAATTAAGATAATCGTGTGCGTTTTATTTATTTTCTGCCGTTTTTATGAGTGACAACACTTATTTTATAAGTGGAGGTAATTGAAACAATAAAAGATGTTACTAAGGGTTCTTAGTGGACGTTTGTTGGTTGATGATGCACATAATTTCCTTCAAATTGGTGGGACGAATGTCAAAAGTAGGTACTTACTAAATTTGATGTACTCCCTTGTTCGGTAGGCAGCTAGGCAGAGCACGTGCCTAGTAAGGTACTAGGATGCTTTTTATCCCGGAATACCACGGGATTCCCATCAAAGACTGTGCGAAGCTCGGAAAGGAGAGTTATAATCAGTAATTAAATAAAAAAATAAATAAATAAAAATTATTTATGAATATTAAAAGTTTGACGAACTTTTTTATAACTTACGCACTACGAAGTTATTATGACTATTACGTTATTATTAGGTACAAATTCTATGTATACATTGTATTATTATTTATTATTTAATCCTTTATTCCACAAATATATAAAAAGTGTACAAAGGGTGGACTTAATGATAAAAGCATTTTCTACCAGTCAACCCACAGGAAGTACAGGAGAAACTATGTTAAAGGTGTGCAAAAAATAATAATAAAGAAACTGCAATGTCACTCAATAATTATTGTACCTAAGAAGAAATAGAATACATAAATAAATAGAATACATAGTACATAACGTGAAGATATTTGTGCAATGCCAGATGGCACTTTATCCGCCCTATATTTTATTATGATAAGTGGTGTCAATGTTCTTGATACGAGTATAGTTTTATAGACTCGTATATACTTAGGTTGGCTATGCGTTACACTGTACGGTTTTAGTGCACTTTTTAAGTATTACCAATGATAAAAAATTATGGTGTGTTGCAAATAAAATTGATTGAACTGAATATTACGTAAAACATACAAAAACAACTGAATTACTAACCGCAGTTTGTCTCTGAAAATGTTTAGAGATAATAAACTCGTAGTATAGTATAGTGTGCCTCAATGTTATTTATGGGACTTTTTAAAACGACTAATAAATAGAGGGAGGATCTGAATAAATTTGTCCGTAGGTAATTACATATATTTTTTATTCGTATCTGCTCACAGCTCTTAATTTTAATTTAGCCCTTCTTCATCAACTACAAAGTAACTACAATGTTCAAGTATTGGCACTATTATAAGTATGTGTACAATACAGGCCGGTCATAAAATACATACTGGTCGAAAACAAAAGAAAAAAACATTTGAAAAAGGAAGTCCGAATGTCTGTGAGACGATCTCTGCATACGAAATCATCGCATCAATCAAACGTTCCTCGAAATCGGTTATCAAGTTTGCGCATCTCAAAATGCATATGGCGGGCACATGTCACCATAAATTAGGGTAAAGTTTTTTTAATATACTTTAATGAACTTTAAAGTAATATTGTTACTTATGTACCTACATTTATGATTACTTATTGAGAATTTGGCGCAGTATTTAGTAGTTCGATGTTTACTAAAATTGCGTGTCATAAGATATAATGGGCTACGTAACGTTTCCATAGACGTAGACGCATGGTAAAGTACGATTAAGAGGTAGGTAACTGTCTAAACGTCATTAACGATGTCGAAATCTTATGAGAGATGAAAAGGTAAGTATTCATACCAACATGCCAAAACTACTCAAAAGAGCCATCAAATCGTCATCGTTGATATAATAATTTGCTTATGTAAGAAATAATTAAATTTTAAGTGAATGCATTGAATACTTACCTACCAGTTTTTTATTTACTTACATTATATTGGCCTAACTAGGTACAAGTTAAGATTTTATGATGGTGTGTGTGTTTAGTATATTTCATAATAACCTCAAAGCGGGTCATATTCTAGTAATTATCTTAAAAGCAACAAACCACAAATGTCATTAGTTACAACAGCTTCATAATTCCACTGCCGAATGCCACAGCCATTATCAATTATTCTGCACAATATCATTACATTAATTTAAAAGTTAATCAAAAACAATTTATTAACCAGTTGATTGCCATCAACATCCCACAATTTAATCAAACAGGTCCTTTGACACCTCAACGTGCCACTCAAAAACAGCCCTTAATCAAATGGTACTATAGTCATAACCTCTCCTTGATATGTCAAATGAAAGGACTAGATTTAAATGAATGTAATAATCAGACGTGTAGACGCCTCGGTTTTAGTTAGGTCTAAATATAGCAGCTGCTTAGGTCCTGTATAAGGACAGGTTGGCTGGATGGCACCTGTGTAGATTGACTAATGAGTGAGGTCTAGAATACTAAGTAATGTGCATTGTTAATTGCGTGTGCACTTTGTAAATGACAGTGACTAGCACAGCTGTCAGTGTGACAGGCATAGTGAATAACTGAGACATATATTATTGTAAGCTAAACTTCCAACTCAGAGTAATTTAAATAATATGTACCTAAAAGGAAAATCTCTTTTGTATCATTAAAAATGAGGTAATATATTATAATAAATTTCAATGATACAGGTCTTTTCAGAGGTCATAATTATCTGAACCAAGTAAACCAAGCTTATCTGCCATGTACTGGAAAATATCATAGCTTTTTAAAAGATTCACAAGATGATTCAAACAAGGTAACGGATATCCTTAAATAGCGGTTATAAATTTTATGAAATATTTAAATGACTTGTAATTTTATGTGTGAGATGAGAGTGACACAGCGTCAGAGGATTCAGAGGGCGACCAAATTCTGACTACTGGAATATGGCCCCAATGACGTCATTATAGGTATATACCATAGGTATATGACGTACTTAACCATTCAGTTAGTTAACTTTGATAGTATCTGTGATTCATAGGTGTATATACATAAAAAATAAAATTATCTAACTCTGAAGTAGGTTCGAGTCATATCAACTTATCTAATGTAAACAAACCGTAGTACAATCGTAGGCATTATTACTTTATTAGTAGCATTTTATACTTCGATGTGATATAGAGGTGTTAATAAGTACTTCGAGTAGCTACGTGTCTGAAAAACAGAAGTTTATTCGTTTAAATCAGTTATCATTTTTGAAACGTATAAGTACATAGCTCAACATCATCATCAGCCAACATAGCTGCTGCTATATAGTTATAAGTCCTTTGTGAGAGCCCGAGGTGCACAATAAAACTCTGTCCTCGACCTTCCTCATCCAACCTCTACCACTGGCCAGCAATCTGTTCATGGTCTCTAGTCTCTACCTAGAGTAGATGTGTTCTATGGTCTCTATTCAAGAAATATAACAACACCTTTTACTTTTTGTCCACCAACCCGCACTTGGCCAGCGTGGTGCATTAGGCCTAAACCCTTCCTTCATTGGAAGGAGACCCGTGCCCCAGCAGTGGGGACGTAATGGGTCGTGATGATGATGATGGTCTCTATTCAAGAAATATTACAACACCCTTTAGAACATATTATTATATCTTCTATTAATACTTACCCCAAACTCAAACTATTACTAAGAAAAAGCGTGAAAAAAATTAAAACCATAACTTCCTCAGTATTTAACTAAGCTAAACAAACGCTCTACAATGTAGGTCATTGCTCTCAGGGCTACACTAATTGTTTACAAGTAGGTAGATGGTGTTGGTGTGGTACAGGCAGCAATAACGATTTTAATGTTTTAATATGTTTTCCTGAAAGACTAAATAAATAGGTTTTAGAAAAGATATGTTGCGTACATTACTGGGTTAGTAAATTCGTTAAAGTAAGTGCTTAAATAATCTATAGTTAAGTTCGACTACGTAAATATACGTCTACGTCTATTTATAAATGTTTCATAAAGAATGATCACTACAACTTCTGAACGTGACCAGCCCCCGTAATATTATGTAACTCCGAGTGGGGTTGGTTGGTATAAAATGGCTGACAACTTAGAGCATTATTAATTAATAACTTTTTACTGACTTATCTGATTTCACAAATGTTTATGTTGAATGTAAGGATATATTGTTAGGCTTCTTGCATATTTCTTTCACTAAGATTTTTGGTGTTTTCGGTTAATAAGTCTCTAAGTTGATACCAATTATCACCGGTTGCTAACTCTCAAAAAGTTACAAAATACGGGGGCTGGGGGGACACTCTACATGACACAAATCGAATTGCACGACAGCTTTCGTTTGTTTTTGGTCAGTATAGAGTAACCCTAATAACTGTACGAGAGTAAAAAGTGTGTATTGTAAAACCATAATTAGCCCTTTTAGGGATCCCGTGTTAAACACGCGTCCCGTTACTACTGGAAACTGCTTTGTTTACCTTCGAATTAGCTGTTAGCATTGTAAATTCATCTCGTTTGGGAAACCGGAGCCATAACATTTCGAAGTACTTACTAACGATACTTTATGCTTCTTAGGGATCCTGAAACTCATGAAATGGCTTTTTTAAAGTTTAAATACTCCTATGTTAGTAAGATCAAATTGTCTCTAATTTATCGCCGAATGACAAAAAATATTACCTCAATACAAAATATAAAGCTTTTCTACAACCCATGCCATAATATAGTAAAGAAATCGATAAGTATATATATACATACACTCACGCCTGTCTCCCAGAGGGGTAGGCAGAGACTATGGATCTCCACGTGCCACGCGATCCTGACATACTTCTTTCGCTTCCTCCACATTCATTAGTCTCTTCGTACACGCACGTCGGTTTCGGAAACTCCTAATTGGGCTCTTCTTGAGTATGTCGCCTATCTGGTCGACAATCGACATACTTTCGACTAGGACGTCCTCTACCGACACAACCACTCATCTCCGCACAATAAATTTCTCGAATAATCTATAATTACCCATCATAATATGTGCTAACATCTCAGAGATCGCGAAAGTATACAAACACATATTACTTTCAATACGATCCGTCATCAAGTCATCATCATAAGCGAAGGTATTCATTTGAGAATCATCAGACAATGGGCCGGGCCGGGTCAACGCACGTAATAGCCGTGTGACAGACAGACACACAACCACACAATGTAGAGAGTACCGCCCAACCAATCGTAAAGCGGGGTATTTTTTGCATTTTTTTGCTTGCGTAAGATTGTTTTTTGGCTTTGTTTATCAAACATATTCGCTGCACGTTACTCATTTATAAAACAGTAAAATTTACAAGTGCTTATAAACGTGGTATCAAAATAATAATAATACTGCCGTAACGATGAAACGTTTAGTTACAATAATAGAGACATTATATACCTTTTTTAGCACATCTAGGTATGTGAACCCACCAACCCGCAGTGGACCAGCGTGGTGGGAAATGGTCCAAGCTTAGGAAGGCAGTTTAGACCTTGGGGATATGTACAAAGGCTCCACTAGAGAGAGCCAGGCGCAGGTACTGTCACTCCCACAGAGAATAGAATAGAATAGATAATAGTACCTTTTTAACTCTTGCATTCCACAATTTAAGAGCGTTATAAGATTACTAAATGGCCCAGCTAAATAATTACTGACTTCTTTCACACAATCTGTAGTAGAAGCTAATCGGATTCGTGAGTTAGCCATAACAATAATTTCACAATGTCTGGTTAGTGGCTACCAGAGAGGTAAAAAACATGTTGTCACTGTCAAAAAAAAATAATAACATAGAGTGACAGCATGTATTTTATCTCATAGGTAGCACTAACCAGACATTGTGAAACAGGGCCTATAAAGCTACTGGCGTGGCGTCAAGGAAAATGATTGATTCTATAGATTAAGTTTTACAGGACTTCATTAAGTGCACGCTCATCGCTAGTTTGCACAACAATGTAGGTAAATAATAACAATAATTAACAACAACCTTTAAATTCCATTGATTATGTCACAGAGCAGTGTATGTGATTCTTAAACAGTTCTAATTTACTTGACATACACTGAGAGAAAAAAGTACAAAAATAGTGTTGAAGTTACTAAAATGGGTGTTATTCCCAGTACAACAAATTTACTGTTACTGTTACAATCGGACTTTTGTAAATTCAGTTTTGTATAAATAAGTAAAAAATATGTGTAGACATTACACAATAGATAAAGCGATATTTATAAAACTTTGTCATTTTAAGTTTAACAAAATAGTGTCTTTTAGTAGTACCTCTGTAAATATTACTAATCTTTGTGTTACTTACAGACGTTGTTTTGTGATACTAGTGTTTGTGTTTTTATTATTACTGAACATATTTTTCCTTTTGTAATGTATAGACTAGGAAATACACAAGCATACTCAGATTCAGTAGGGTGTTTAGTAATTTCTACATTTGTGTTGTGATAATTATACATAAAATTTGTTCCTTCTAATAATTCTTTAGTATTGTCTTGACTAGGAAATACATTCGTGAAGTTAAATATATTGTGGGTGTTTTGTAATTTCAAGTAGTCGTTTTTGTGATCTCAATAGCCATAGCGCAGGCCACAGTCCACACCGGTAATGACACGTAACAAAACTGAGTTAACTGAGTTCGATCAGCTTCGCTCTCGTAGCTACCGACTCTATCTATGTGTTCTCATATAAGTTCTCACTATGAACTGTAAACCAAAGTACGATAAGATGCGATAGTTGTAAAAGTCCAAATCTGAGCACTGTTTAGTGGTAGAAGTAACGTTTACCAGAAAGTCATTATAACACGCAAGAAAACTTAATACCGCGATGTAGACTATTGCATAGTGACATCTGTTAGCGGGCATATGAACTAAACACTTAGATAATATAATGACGATTCAACATAATGTTTATTATACAAACAAAGGCTACATAAATTTTTAGTATTGTGAAATACTCGGAATAATCATTGTGATCACTTGTAAAAACAAAAGATTCATTTGGGATTACAAACTTTCTTTGATTTCACAAATACATGTATTAATGTTTTTCATCAAGGCTACATTAATTTTTAGTATTAAGAAATACTCGGAACAATCATTGTACGTTAGAAAATATACAGGGATGAAATTACAAAGCAACGACACTCAACTTCACAAAACGATACACTTGGTATTAAGAGGGAACTGTAAAATTTATTTAATGTGGTAATACCATAATTTTAAAATGTTTATTGTTGTTATTACATTTGGATGTTTTATAGGAATTAAACAAGCCTTTGTGAAAAGAATTAATACTGTATTGAAATCAATAGGCATTGTAAATCATATGATTTTTTAATAATACCATCGAAAACAAAAGTCATGTTATATATATTACAAAATGGAATTAAGGGTCTGCAATAGGGAATCGAGGGTTGGCATTGTCATAGAATTATATAGTAAATGATGCTCTACAGCCTTGAAAAAAATCACACAGGTAGCCGAAGAGTCTAGCTAGGTGCTGAATCATTCGAATTTAAGTAAATTCTTATGGATAACTGTAAATTAATTTCGAAAAACCAGTAAATCACACTCCCGTATTGTAACAACTGTGTCGTAATTATAAAGAATTTTCATATGATTCTTATCAAATTATAAAGATAAATGCTTGGACTAGGCGCTAAATACCTTGTTTTTAAATAAACACACACCTATTTTGTGTAAATTAATAACAAACTTGGGCAATTTTTTTCCCTCAAATCTTCATACAAATATCTATGGCGGCTTTCTGTGTTATAAAATCATAAACACAAGCGACGTTTGACTCAGTCGGCCGCTGGCCTCCAAAGAAGGGTCACGTCGGTTTAGGCAGCACTGACAGCTCGCGATCTTTTCGTGTACAGATACAAAATCACTGCACATTGGTTGTCATTGCACTTTTTCAACTTTTATGACACCAACATAATTTGATTTGAAATTGAGGAAGCATAATTCTTACACTATATTCAATACATTAAATTAAATTAGATAGTAGGCAATGTTCTCGCGTGACATTACAGTCTCGTAAAGGTCCGATGAGGAGCAGGAATATAGCGAATTGATCTAAGTGATGACAATACGTAGGAACATTAGGTTAGGATTCATCAAAAACACAGTCTCATGGTACTGGTTGAGGAATGGTGTCGTGAGGATCTGATGAGGGCAGTAACAAGGTGGTGACTGAATTTTATTTCAAAGATGTTAATAGCTAAAAGCATCGAGTTTGGGCTATTAAGTATGTTTTTCAGAGAGACAGAAAGATATTTTAGGTTTCCTCTGGATTAGTTAGGTTTACTGGGTTTACTAAATTCATTCGTAACGTAAAATTGATAATGACGGAATTTCTTCTATAATAATAATAATAATAATAATAAAAACGTTTATTCCGTGCCATCGCACACACACAGAAAAAAAAAAAAAAGAAAACATAATGAAAAACAGTAATAAATGAACACAAAGACCTTATGACTAAACAAAAGAAATAAATGAGAGGATATGTGTGCGTTGTCTGGCACCGAAACGGACGGCGGCTCAGCTAAGGCGGTAGAAGATAATATGTTACCTACTACCGCGCTGATTTTCAGCCGCTTCCCTTTATGATGCCACTGACTATAAATAAAAACTAAAAACTAAAACTATGGCAAGTGCACGGCCGGCAGCTGTGAACCAAGGTCACCCGGGGTACTTCACACGCATAAGCGGTTCGTGTTTTCAGCGGCCCCGAGTGCCTCACGCGGCTGTAAAAGGCTTTCAGTGCCTACGCTGCCGCCGTGCTGCGCCCACACTGTGCCATAAACTGTAAATAAATATATGATTGTGATTTAAAACGTAATTAGAAATATCATGTAGTGAATCTGTAGGCGAGTGGTATATTTTTGTGTAATGAATAATTCAATTTTACGATGGATATTGGGAATGAAGTCATAGACTAAAGGTATGTAATTACTAAATAAATTCGTTACTTACATACATGGCATTGTGGTTTTACTTTGTTACCTTGATTTTATGTTTCTTTCAGAAGGTATTCATATTGAAGGTAGCTGTGAACATTAGCTGTGTTGCAAAAAATGGGATGATTTTGGAGATAAGAAAATATGTACAATAATGGAAGATTATATTATGCCGCGGGAGTCCATTTGTGTGTTGCGAAGAAAACTAGTGTAAGTACCTATAGTAAATAGTCACTTGAACTAACGCCTCATATAATAATATTGGGTTGAGTTAAAATGTGTGTTAAAGTAGTTATAATAATCACTAGAGCAATGTCATAGAAAACCTGCAAACTTCTCCATAACTACGACTACTATACCCGTAGATGGGTCGACTGTTGTTTTGTTAGCAGAATTGTTTTTAACTTAGACTTAAACGATTTTACGGTTTTCAGGTCGCGCAATCCAGGATCCAATTTATTCCAACAGTGTGTGGAGTTAAAGGAGAAGCTTCCCGCAAACGATGCTGATTTATGCTGAGGGGTTAGAAGCAGGTAGGAGGATGCCCTGGTTCGGTGAGAGTTGAGGTCACGTGACCACCGTAGTTTATTAAACAGATATTCGGGCAGCCGTTTCTGTATAATCCCAAATAGAAGGCAGGCAAAGTGAAGGTGCCGACGGCTTGCCAATTTCAATAACTTTGATCTTATGAGGTACGGAGTAACGTGACTACGAGCAGGGATGGTGTAGCAGTATCGGGCACAAGCGTTTTGCACTCGCTGTAAAAGACGCTGTGTTTTACCATAGATGCAAGGACCGTATACTGTGTCAGCATAATTTAATTTAGATAAAACTAAACTTTCACATAACTGCTCACGAATCTCAGTTTTTATGTAGGGTCTTATACGATAAAGAATTTTTAATCTATAAAAGCAGTTTGACACTAAATTTAAAACATGTTTCTCGAAGCGCAGGTTAGAGTCAAAGTAAATGCCGAGGTTTTTAGCTTCACTTACCATTTGGATTGACTCGCCAGCTACCTTTATATCGGGGTTATTGGCTTTTATTTTTGAAACTTGTTGTTTTGATCCTATTATAAGAAACTGTGATTTGGTGGGATTCAGTAAGAGCGAATTACTTTTAGACCATGCTACTATTTGGTTTAAATCCTCATTTATTAATGTTACTGTATCTGCAGTGCCATCTGGGACACATGATAGGTATATCTGTAGGTCGTCTGCATAGATATGATATTTACAGTTTTTTATGCAGTCTACTATATCACAGGCGTACAGAATAAATAGAATAGGTCCAAGTATAGACCCTTGTGGGACTCCTCTGGTCACTTGACTAGCTGAGGAAATTTTCGTTTCGCCATTAATATTGGTAAGTTTTACAATTTGTGATCGTTGGCTGAGATAGCTATAGAACCACCTTACTGTATCGGCTTCAAATCCATAGTAGGTCAGTTTGGCCAGTAGGCGAGGGACGCTAATAGTATCGAAGGCACGCGAGAAGTCTAATAGCGTTAAAATAGTGCCCTGACCTTTATCTTGCGAACAGAGTATATCATCGACTACATCGAGGAGAGCCGTTGTTGTACTGCGAAACTTCCTAAACCCGGACTGGACAGTAGGGAGAATGTTATTGCATTCAATATATTGGCTCATCTGATCGCATACAACTTTTTCTAATACTTTAGACAGGCAAGCTAGTATACTTATCGGCCTTAATTCATTAACAGTAGAGGGACACGATGTCTTAGGTATAGGTTTTATGATGGCAGTTTTCCATAGTTGCGGGAATGTATAGTTCATTAGTGAGTAATTTATAATATACGTTATGACGTCCAGCGTTCGCGGAAGAGTCAGGCAAAGCATTTTAAGAGATATACGATCGATGCCTTGTGCGTTAGATTTTAATATATTAATGAATTTTTGTACTGTTTTGCTATCTACAGGTTTAATTTGGAATTTGGAATCACCAAATCTGTTACTTTCAAAATATGCTAAGTCAGCAAAATTTAGTTCCTCCTTCGAAGGCAAATTTAAAAAGTGTGTATTTATGGCGTCCGGATCATTAAATTGTGGTGGTAGGTCAGTCGACTTATGACTTCGCAGTACTGTTTTTTTTAAATTTTTCCACAGTGTCGCCGAGTTTTTACTATTATTATTAATGTAAAACTCATAGTAGGCGCGTTTTTCCTTGTCTAATGTAGAAATAACCAATTTTTTTAAGTCAAGGTAGTAATTTTTATTAACTTCAGACCTAGTTAATTTATATTTTTTGAAGGCTTCGTTTCGCAAATACATCATATATTTTATATTCTCGGTGATCCACGGGTATCCGGGATCCCTGATACATATATTTTTTTCTGGCGCATGAAGATCAAATAATTGTAGAATCAAGTTATTGAAAGCGTCCACCATACTATTTATGTCATCACATTGCATTATACTTTCCCAATCTAAGTTATTTAGGTCATTGTTGAAGTAGTTCCAAAGTATATCGCTTAGCGGTCGAATGGTCATAAATTTTGGAGTGAACTTTGGTTTCTTTATGTTTAACGTTGCTGTGATAAATGCATGTCTACCTAGTGCCGGTATATAATCTACGTTAGTGTGGCCAATTGTACTATCTGTGCAAACGACATCTATCAGCGTCTCACAGTGGTCGTTGGCAAAGTGAGTAGGTTGCTGAACTGTTTGAGTTAACCCAACGCTATGTAAGAAGTCCTTAAATAAAGCCGTTTTGTTATTGTTGGTCAATAAGTCTATATTAAAGTCCCCCATGAGTAACAGCTGGTCATATCCTGAGAATGACGTGACCGAGTCCGTCAACGCATCAAAGAACGTGTTAATGTCCAACCATTCTGGCCTTTATGCTGTACCGATAAGTAATTTGATGGAGTTGACAGTGCAGCTGAGCCACATCTGCTCCACGGTAGGCGATACGGGGTGCTTCCGGATACGCGTGCTAATACCATTTTTTATGTAGAAGCCTATGCCGCCGCCGCGGCCCCGCAGGGCGGGCGGGCGCGGCACGTGGCGCAGCTTGTACCCTGGCACCACCGGGGCACGCTCGTCCATATTCTGTTTAAGCCACGTCTCATTAATTCCGACTATGTCCGCTCCGTAACGTTGCATAGTTGTTATAAATTCGTCATGTCCAGTAGATAAGGATCCCGCGTTAAAAATTCCAACGGTAAATAATTTTTGTTTCTTCATTTTTCTACATATTTATTTAAAAGAATTTTTAATGATGTATGAATGCTTAGTACAATTATAGTGTAGTACTTGAGTGTATTAATCTTAGTGTATAGGTATAAGTAGGTGTGTGTAGTAGGGTATGTGTATATAGTAGTGTAGATAAATAAAACTGAGCGTATACAAGTGGGTATCAGAAGAGATGCCGCTATCAAACCACAGCCGGCAACCGAGCGGGTCGGTTCCAGACAACAACGTGCATTAAACATGTACTTATAACTATCATTATAAGATAACAGGTGGCGACCGCAACTGAAAGCCGATTCACAACATAAATAAGAGCAAAGTAATATTAACTTGAACAAGACAACATGACTCTTATAGTTAGGACATGAGGCTTCAATATTGTGTAAATTATAACACGAAAAATTTTGCAATATAGTGCTCGACAGTAGACACATTAGAATAGCATATAATGTACAGATAATGCAACAATATGACACTTTGTATGCATAGGTATAGGTAGCAAGGCTTATAGTATTATCGTCAGGTTTACATTGGTGAGGTTGTCGTCGCGGCACTTGGTGCAATACCAAACACACGAGTAATGTCATTAGAGGTGCGTATCCACTGTCGTGGAGTGTCCTGGGCCTGTCGCGCGTAAATACGACCTTTTTTGGTCCATAGAAATCTCCACGACTGCCTGCGCCCGATTTCCCGAACCTGATAGAATAACTGGCGGTTGATTTTGGTCAGTCGTTCATTAACAAAGAAGGGGCGCGGCGCAGAGGACTGGCCGAGGTCGGCCGAAGTGGCTCCGCGGCGGACGCGCGCGGCGGTAATCAGGTCGTCCTTGAGCGCGCGGCGCGATAGCCGCACCACGAGCGGCCGCGGCCGGCCCGCCCCCGCGCCCGCGCCCTTCCCGTCCTCGCCCGGCGCCCGGCTCCATCCCTTCCTTGCACCGACCCTCTCCGCACTCACCACGTCTGACTCATTCAAATTGAGCCCCAGTTTGGCAGCCACAGACAGGATCAGGTGCGTAGGGTTTTCCCCGTTCTCTTCATTGAGATTAGTGATCTCAACATCATTTTCCAGTAGCTCCTGATCTTTCTCATTCAGTTCTACTCGTAAGTCCGCTATGATAGATTCGAGACGCGACCCCGTTCCGTCAGTGAGCCGCTGCTCCAGCAGGTCCACACGAGAGTCCAGAGCGTTCAGACGATTATTTGTCTCAGTGAAAGAGTTCTTAAGCTCTTTCACTTCAGTGCGGAACATCTGAATCTCCTCTCGAGCGGCAGTTAGTTCCTGACGAAATAGCCTTATCTCCAGTCCAAGCTCCACCTTAAATTCTTCGGTGGTGTCGTTTGCCGTGGAGTTGAGCCGGTCCTCAGCCACGACCAGCTCGGGCAGCCCGGGGCTACTCACTCCTGTTTCTGAGACGGGGGTGACGGCAATGGTCTCCTCGACTACCTGGGCGCATGCAGGGCAAAGCCAAGTAGCAGGCCTAGCTTCTATATCACCCTTCAAACAGTACGGGTGATATATAATTGCACATTTGGCACATTTAGCGCACTTTGCTATATCGCCCCGCGGGACAATTTTTTTGCAGCCTCCGCATTTCGTCATTGTACGTACCTACAGAATAACTAGATGCGCGCACGGCAGACAGTTAGTTAGCTAGTACGAGCGTATCACGCAAGATGGCACCGCAGAATACTTATACAGAGCGTCACCAGATGGCACTGCAAAGGGTTTTTATGTGAGAATGTATGTATAATTTTGCACTGGTAGGGTAAACTCACTATAATTAGCAAATGTAATACCCGCAAATTGTATCTAATGGTAGATTCACTGAGCACTTTCAGGTTGATTTCTCACGTTAATACACCACTTTGCACAGAGATAACAATTAATGTATGTTATTATCACTTATTTTACTGTTTATTAAACTTTTTACTATTGAACTACTTGTTTTTATATATTTAATAGCACGAAGTTAATGATGTGCACCTTGTGTACAACATGTCAGTGACGTCACCTATAGACAGTAGTTACTAAAAAAACCAACGATAGAAGGCGTAATTTGCAGAAGTACCTATCTAGTCACCCTGTCACGGGGTGACTTCGGTTGGTAACTCAGAAAAAATACTATATCGACGGTGGAAAGGCAAAATGTATTATCCGCCACTTTTGGCGAATATGAGTTATATATACCGTTGGAATCGCCTGATTTTTCTCTTTCGAATGGTGCGGGTCTCGTTTCGATCTGAGCACTTTTTGGCGCTTAAGACAACGGTGATTTTGGAAATCTTAATACTTTTTTCTTGTATTAAGAGCCACTTTTTTAGTCATTTGTATGTTCAAACATACTTGATCAAAACTAAAGTTATATAAAACATTGTACCCTCACTAAAACAGTAAAACATTGTGACTTAATTCATTTTGAACTAATGTGAATTTGTATCATTAGTTACTTAAGCGACCTACCTGATTGCGTAATTGATATAAAACAAAATGCCTTCTGGTCAAAAATAACATAAAATCACTTAATACATTTTACAATTTTGTAATTTGAAGCCATACTGGCACTTAAACCATTTTACCAGTCAGCCTTACTCGCGGCGTTTGGCGGTTAATACAACTTTACCTAAATCTGTTTAGTGGTACAATTGGCACTTAAGCAGCTTTTTGCGATTTGTAGATAATTGATATAAGTGATATAAAACAATTCAAAAGAATCGCAATGAAGCGGTCTATGGTGTTTAAGCTGTTATATCCAGAAGGATATTGTGTGAAAACGCCAATAATATAAATAGGACCGGTTGGAAAGGTGTCGCTTCAGCACCCCGCCGGGACGTTCATTGGGAGAGGACGTGCGTCTATGCGACAGTTGGCGCCGCGTGCGCAGCGTAATTACGTAGGTACAAACTCAGATTCGTTCGCCAGTATAAAACTGTAAATATTTTTTGATTATATCACCGATAACTACATTAAATTATGATATCTATTATATTACTCTTTACACAGGTTCTAAATAATAGTGTTGCTATAATTAATATTTATTGAGTTATAAATATGCACTTGGATCCTTTCGCCTAAATTGCTGTTTCTATGCAAGTAGGGAATTTTAACGTTTCTCTAAAAGGATCCAACCAAATATTTATTTTTTATAAAATATTTTTTCTATGACAATATGGTTCTTAATGTAAAATATTTGTATTGTATTAACATGACATTACTTTTTATACAAAATAATAATTATATATCATAAATAAACTTATTCATAAATAATTTATATCGAAATCTAGTCAGAAACAGGATTTCTTATCTATATAAAAATCTAACCGAAAATGTGTTCCCAAGCGCAAATCTCTGGATCAACTTAACCGATTTTGATAATTGTTAGGTAATTATACGAAATAGAAGACCAGTGACCACGAGTACCACGACCTGTTTGTATCCCATAATTTTCAGAATAAAGTATTTCAACGAAAAGCAAACCTTATAGGAAAAAGTTGGACATGAATTAAATTAACTTTTCTCTAACTTCACTTCATCATCCTCCATCGCTGAAGAGTGCAATATCTGGTATATTCCATCTATCCTGCTTTTTATGCCACCGTAGGAAATCCATCGTTCCCTGGTACTTTGCCACTCTTCAGCGATCGTATGGTCCGTATCAATTCGTCTTATTCGGGAGTTGGATATTTAAATTTCTGTCAAGATGCAGGATAGTCATAAATCTCATCACAAACCATTACGTCCCCACTCCTGGGGCATGGGTCTCCTTCCAATGAAGGAATGGTTTAGGCCTAGTCTACCACGTTGGCCTAGCGCGGGTTATTGGGCCCCAACACAAGCAATCTTGTGCTGAGAGAGTTTTCGGGTAAGTGGGCTACCCAACTGTCAGACGTTTTCAAGCCACCCGAAGGCCTCTGACTAGCCTGTAAGACCTGCCGATTTTATTAATCATAATGATTACGATTATGCATCAAGATACAAGATGCTCCTGGTATATTTGCATCTGCATCCAACTCCCCAGGTGGTGGTTAGGATCATTAAAAACTTCGGCAATGTGGCCATACCATCTTGAAAGTCAATCTTTCATAGTAACAAGGAGATATCCTGGGTTTTGTTGCAATGTTCTTCAAGATGCTTTGTATAGATCCTTCATGTTTCCTATGGCAGCCGATGAGACCATCGCTGGATATAGGGTTACCCCTAGCAGCGTTTGTCCTTTTATAAATTTCGTTTGATATTAAGTTCACAAAGAAAATACTCGTACGCAAGTGCTTCTTTAGAATGGTCGTCTAGTTCGACGTTAAGTCTTCCTTGATGGTTGATCATATCCCATGTTTCTTTAGACATCCATTCATTCTTTAAGTGTTCCTTGTGCCTTATTATTTCTTCGCAAATTTTTAACAACACGTCTTTGATGCCAGTTGTTGCCGATCTGGATACTAAGTTTTCTTCTAACTTGTGGGTCCTGCAGCTTATTTACACGACACCTTTGGCAGATCTTGTGGCCTGCTCCTAAACTCCCGCTATCTTCAAGCACATTTTTCCATCGACTAAGTGGTGATCACTATTGACATCAGCAACCCTCTTATTCCTAACATCCAGAAGTGTCTCCATTTTCGACTAATCGTCGGTCGATTTGGTTCTCGGTCCGGCTGTCGGGTGAGACCCAACTCACATTGTGATAGTCCTTTGGGGTTACCACCACTAAAACTTAGCCATTAACAATCCTAAAGCATCGTCGCTTGCTTATCAAATCTAGCGTATCTTGTATGAATCTGACAGATAGTTTAAAGCGAGCGACGCTGCTTATGGATTGATAATTGCTTATGTCTCTTGCCCACACTAACATACGGAGCCGATACATGGACCCTGACCAAGGAAACTGTGCACCGAATCAGAGTTGCACAGAGAGCTATGGAGCGATCCATGTTAAGAATTTCGCTTACAGATCGTATTCCCAGCGTGGTAAATCACCAAAAGACAAAAGTCTTCGACGTCGGTATGCAGGTCACGGAACTGAAATGGGAGTCGGCAGGAAACTTGGCTCGAAGGCAGGACGGAAGGTGGACAAAGGCGGTGACAGAATGGTGGCATAGAGACGGACGAAGAAATGTCGGTTGGATTATGATTATTAATTAATGAATAAGTAAACCTGCTGATCACTTGGATCTAAATCTCAAAGTGATTTCGCGGTGAACAATATGTTAATAAAGTTTATAATAAAATAATGCTTCGAGAAAAGGTACGGCCATGCCGCTTCTTTGCTCGACTTGGTGAGATATTATGAATTTTTTGTTTTCAATCTAGCTGGCCCGCAGGTACCGCTTCTTACCCTACCCTACCCTATCCTACCCTACCCTACCCTACCCTACCCTACCCTACCCTACCCTACCCTACCCTACCCTTCTTACCTTTTATACCTTCCCTGGACTTCCACAAATGTTTCTAGACCAAAATCGGTGCAACCGTTCTCGAGTTCTGAGGTCCAATTATAAGTTCATTTATTCTTTAAGTCATTCATCTTAGATATAAATTGCCTTAGTCTGGCGGTTAATTCATTCTTATGGAATGTTTAAAGTAACATAAATTATTATAAAACATTATCCTGGTGTGATGGTTAAATCTCCTTGGTGTTTAAATTGTTTTTACTTGTATTTAATTAAAATGTTAATGTCGTTTAAGCCAATTTTACCTGACTGAGATTTCAGATGCCTATGTCTTATGTCCCTTATTTCAGTAAATAGAATATGTACATTCATTTTATATACAGAATAACATAGAAAACTATTTCAATTTAACGTATTTTAATTTTCAAAGCCATAGCTAGAATAATTACAGAGATATGATTTTTTTTCGAAAATTTCAAACTTTAAATCGCTCTGGTGAACATTTTATGTCATGGCGCTTAAACCATTTTGCCTTTCCACCGTCGATATGTTATTGCATCAATAATAAAAAAATCAAGAAAATATTCAAAGTTTCCATCCTCGCACACAAATCACAAAATCATGCCCTGTTCTAGGAGCAGGGTCTACCCTAGTGCATTTTCATGACCACTTTTCGGTTCTACCTTTTTTGACCCAAGATTTATTTGCCTAATCTCGTATTGCATAGTAACGTTTGGTCAAAGTACTCAAAGTCTCGTTTCGCCGAAAATCGTATGGCATAAATCTCGATTAGTAAAAAGTTATTTCGCATTATCTTGTTTAGCCTAATAATGGTATGGCCAAATCTTGAATAGCCTAATAATAGGTTTATACAAAGTAATAATATTTGTTTGGCTTTAACTTTGACGGAGCGTCTGTCTATAGCGCAAACTGGTGCCTTGTATTGTTTCCGCTGTTTGGAAAACGCTCCGCTCCGCTTCCCTACGCTCCGCTTTGGTTTTGATGAACATGTGCACCTAACACGCTCCTCCTCGCTTTGCTCGTCGTCGCACCTATCTTTAGGTTTCGATCTCATGGGGTTTGTAATAATTATTGTATGTGTATTATAAATGTATGTTGTATTGCTCGTTAACTTTCGATTTTTTAATCATTCAATATCGTGATTTTCGGGATGTATGAGAAAAAATACCACAATTTGTACATTTACTACATACTTAATATATTATTTATTAAGATAACATTAGGAGAAACAAGATTATACATAGGTATAGACGAACATACATTTGAGCAAACGAAACTTAGGTGTTTAAAGATTGTGCCTAAAGAGTTTTAGACGAAACGAGCCTTATGCCACATAATTCTTGGCAAAGTGATGGTTCGGCCAAAAAAGTTTAGACCATACGAGTTATGCGAAATGAGTTTTGGTCAATAAAGATTATGCGAGATGAGGGGAACCGCCACTTTTCACTTGTGTCCCACCGGTTTCGGTGCTCAGCGGAATAGCACCATTAACCATTATTATTCTGAGATATCATCACTTCTTATTCTGAGTTACCCAACATAAAAACACGCCATCTATTGAAATCATTTTTTAATTAGGATTTGTCTATGGTGTGGTCCCCAAATTTAAGGGTAAAAGCGAAATAATTATATTTTAACCTTTTTTTATACCTATTATATTAAAAGACTAATTCAACGATACCCTACCTACACCATCAAAATAACCGGAAAAAATATCAGCCCCAATTTACTTGTATGGGAGAGGGAGTACCCCAATATTTTTTTGGGGTACTCCCCATATCTATGCGAAATATCAGCTTGATATCTTTACCCGTTTCTGAGAAAAAGGGCGGTGACAGACAGTCAGTCAGACAGACGGACAACAAAGAGATCTTATAACGGTTGCTTTTTTTCCTTTTGAGGTACGAAACCCTAAAAATAAGAAAAAATATTATTCTGCTACCAAAAAATATACTTACAAACATACAATCGAAAAATATTACCCTCCTCCTTCGGCAGTCGGGTAAAAACAAGTGAGACAGGGGGTCATTCTGGACTTTTGTTCTACGAGTTTTAAAAATTAACAAAAAAAAACCTTTTTCATAGAAACTTTGATGACACGTGACTTTTTACCATGGAAAACGAATATTTTTTTTCACGAATTTGCAAAACTCGTAGAACAAAAGTTGTTCAGAATGACCCCTTGAGTTGAGTCATCCCCTTTCGGCTTAGTTATACCCTTAGTATCTACACTTTAATACCTGTAGTTACCTTTCTACAAGTAAGTAAATACTACATTTGTTTAGAAAGCTAATCGGGTTCCGAGTATGGAGAAAAGTGGCATCCCTATTAATTTCTACTCTTTCCTGGTGCTTACCAGTGTAATTAAAAATTATACTTACCCTCAAATCACTACTTGAAAATAATTGTCAATAAAGTTGGCGAGTAAAAGTTTATGACCCACTGTGCAAACTTACATGTGTGCGTGTCACTGCGTGTGCTGTGTGAAGAGCATTGAAAACCCAAATTTGGCGGGGCACGTCACCCTGTACGGGCCCTTAACAAAAGTTTTTAATAATTAAGTTTCATTATTATTTTATAGTAAAGTTTTGTTGTATTTATTTTAAAATAGTATTAACGGGTATTGCAAATCGTTTTTTTTATTTCTACAATAAAAATTCTCTCAGTGTACTCAGTAGTGAATCCCGCAGCTTGTGATCGATTTTCTATAAAAGATTTTTCCATAAAAGGTCGGTATTGTTGATTCGCGCATTACTGAACCGAAAAATATATTATACGTCAATTCGAAAGCGATACTCTCTCGACTACTATGATAGCTATAGTGCGACAAACTTATCTGTTCCGGTGAGAGAGAACTAAATTGACCCATATCTCATTACTTACTAATGAATTATAAATTGATATAGATTAGATGGGTTTATTAAAACTACAAGAGCGAATTACCACTACTGGCAAACTTAAAATCTTATGGAATGAAGAAATATTGCATATTTACATGAGCTGTAACCGGAACAGATAAGTTTGTGGCACTATAGAATGATTTAGGCATTTAACAACAAAACAACCCAATATTTCGAAAAGTTATAAGTAAAAGCGTTAAGTTTTAGTTTCAGGACTCACTGAAAAAAATCTCTATCTATATCTAGAGTGTATTTTCCTGCAAAATCGATCTCTATTAAGTCTGAAACCTGCATTTTAGAATGAAAATATTATAATGTTTAACGTATCTGGATTGTTCTAACAGCTGACTCGGTCATGCTAGTCGTATATCTTGCATCTCTTGTAAAAACGTTGAAAAAAGCGGAACGAAGGAAAAAAGTTATAAGATAAACTGCTTACATTCCTCTACCGACAGGTGGGTGTAAAAAAGTTAGTAATTACGGAATAATATCTGCGCAAACAAACCATTATTTGACAGCTACCATGCGTGACTTCACAGCTGATTTTACTACTATTATAATAGGTATGGTATACGAGTAAGTATTGCCTGCCTGAAACATCTCTGTATCAAGTAAAAGTCGTGATATCGTCTATTTTATTTTTACATTTTTATGGAGAACCAACAGCATTTTCTAAAAACTTCACAACATAACTTAATAATAACTGTATGCCATTAATAGGTCCCCGCGTATAATACAAAAATATATAGTCTAAGTAATATAAATAATTATTGGAATTTTAAGAGGTAAATATAAAAAAGTTTTTCCTAGTGCCTAGTGTCTCTAAGCCCTCTCGGGGTCGGGTGGCCGTGTGGCCGTGTCAACCTACATTTAATTTTAATCATTTGTTTTTAGACTCACCTTTTAATATCTGATGTGTTGGTAATTTACTCTACATTTTCATATTAAACCCATCTGTTGCATCTGATCCAAGGACTGTAGTTTTAATTGTCAAATTTGCTTAGTGAGCACACGAAATTCAGTTTTTTCCATTATGTTTTTAAATCACGCGGTAGTTGATAAGAACGGGTGTAAAACACAAACCAAGTGACGTAACTTGTGCAAATTTTGACAGATGTCTACTGACAGATGCTTGTTGACAGGAGCATTGTTGTTCTTTCAGTTAAGTGGCGGGAAATTATAAAAGTCACGGACTTATTGACCCGCCCTCGTACATATTTAACTACACTCACGGGTAATGAAAACGTTCCACTCACAAAAATCCGACACCGAACAACCTCAATTTTTTCTCTGTTAAATGTACTTCAATGTTGCAGAAGGCGTTATTAAGCTAGCTTTTTCCGTTTAGGAATCATTTGGTGTTTTTCTCATACATGTAACCTTTTCATTGCCCGTGAGTGTACCTACTAACAGGCATGGCATCCTAATAGTAAAAGTGGAAAAAAAAACTTCAATTCCTGCACGCGAAGCCGAATTATTTGAATCCGCTGTTTCTTTCTTTCTTTCAAAAAACCTCGCATCACTCAGCAACACGCGTTAATTAATAAGCCACAGGAAATACTAATAAAAATTTACAGCTTCCATGGCTGTTTCTCTTAGATAAACAATATACGTACGAGATGACAAATAACATCCACATCTACCACTGAGGTTTTATTTTGAATTAGCTCGGTTAGATGATTTGTATTTTATTTATTGGCACAATGGTTGTCATGTCATAAGGTTGAACATAAAACGGTTTGACAGTAAACAAAATGCGGACAGTTTTTTTGCTTTGTTTTTGTATGTGAGATGTGACACACCATCTAAATCGTATATTTTTAATCTAAGGCTTCAATGGCTGTTTCTCTATTAATATTTTTTTCTCATCTCGTTTGTATGTCATGGACATAATTGTGCCTCATTCGCTTGATTTCCTTGACAATGTGCCATCTCTCTTTTACGTACACTCTGCGGTGTAGGGTGTGAGAGTGACGGAAGATATAAAACGTGAATGGGCGTTCATTCATGTTGACTCTAAGGTCAATGAGGTGAATCAACTCATTGAGCCAGTGATGCAGATGATAAAATACTCTCATGATACTTAGGCGGGTGGCGGGTAGTGGTTGGATGAGGAAGGCCGAGGACCGAGTGTTGTGGCGCTCCTTGGGAGAGGCCTATGTCCAGCAGTGGATGATTATTGGCTGATGATTATGATGATGAATAATATCCTTGGTTGTCTTGAAAAATATTTGCTATTCTGACTAATACGACTGTTACTTCAATGTTAGCAATATCCTGTATGTGTTAGCGTTAGCACAGGTCAAGGCTTCTCAGTCACTGACCAGCTCAAAACCGGTAATGTTGTGTGTATACCTAGCGTGCTACCTGCTGTATTATGAATATGACGATGGTATGATGTGATACAGTCATCCGAAACTTCCCACCATTCTAAGAACGTTTGTAACAATTTAAAAAGAAACATTTCAATTTCAATGAATAATTGTAAAAAAAAAAAAAAAAAAACACGCACTCACGCCTTGTACTGATGTACTCCCTTGCGGGGTAGGCAGAGGTGCATTGCTGCACCCACTTTTCGCCAGAGTGTTATGTTAGTCCCAATGTAATAGGGGGCGGGCCTATTGCCATTTTACGGGCACATCCAAGACCCGAGAACAAATATCTGTGTTTAAACAAATATCTGCCCCAGCCGGGAATCGAACCCGGGACCATCGGCTCAGTAGTCAGGGTCACTAACCACTACGCCATTCGGTCGTCTTGTAAAACTTACTTTTTAACCGACTTCAAAAAAAGGAGGAGGTTCTCAATTCGTCGGGATCTTTTTTTTTATGTATGTTCACCGATTACTCCACCGTTTATGAACCGATTTTGAAAATTCTTTTTTTGTTGTATTGGGTTGAGCTCCCAGGTGGTCCAATTTTTTTTTTCAGAATTTTATAACTGTTTACTTTTAGCCAAATGGCTGGCTGCAGTGTGTGCAGTGTAAGTACTAATTTGTTAATGTTTGTATCTATAGAATATAAAAAATAGGTAAATAAATAAACATATTTTATCAGAATGACAACCTTAGCCACCCACCCCTTCGGCATCGTTCTTTTCCGTTTTATTAGGTAACTGTATATGTCATTGTATATAAATTTAATACATAAGGGCTAATTTTTCAATAGTCAGAGAAGTGTTATCTGAGGAATAAAATTGTTGCTGTCACATCGCAATGTTTGTATTAAGGACTCTACACACCAAACCCGCCGACCCGCCGACACAGCCCGGCGGCTTGGTGTCGGCGACCCAAACCCGCCAACCCGCCAACATGTGTCATGGGGCTGTGTCGGTGAGTTAGTCGGCGGCAAGAAATCAGTACAACTTTTTTAGTTAGTGATTGCAGTGTGTACGAACGTGGAGTGTCGGCGGGCAACTGAGCGTGCGCGTACGAAAGTCGCCGGCCATGCCGCCGACTTGCACGCGCGGGTACGAGTCGCCGACACGATTCTTGAAACAAAGTCGCCGACACCAAGCCGCCGGGCTGTGTCGGCGGGTCGGCGGGTTTGGTGTGTAGACTCCTTTAGACAATGACAGCAACAATTTTATTCTTCAGATAACACTTACCTGACCATTGAAAAATCAGCCCTAAGACAAATTGCTAATAACCTCAGGAATAATAACGATTACTTACTAATAGTAACAAAAATAATAATGAAAGTCATTATATTATGAAACTATAACAATAACGTTAACGTTATTAAATTATAGTGGCAAAGTTCAAAGAAAACGTATAAAAGAACACTTTCACAAAAACTACCATAACCTAGTCAAAAAGTGAAGGCAAAATATTATTAAATCTACACTTGCTGTTCAAATTAAATTGAGGTAAAGTTTATGTAAGAAGACATTACTGGCCTACTGATGTTCTTCAAAGTGCCAATTTCTCTATAGTCGGTTATCTAACCGACAGGGATTGATTTATTAATAATACGTCATCTCCATATAAAATTCATGACAGATGTGTCAAAAGTCAACCACTACTACTCTCTGGTTATGCTTTAACCGACTATGGAGAAATTGGCACTAAACTTTATTTCAGTTATTTGTGACTGTTTACGAAAGATGCCCGTGGAATGTCCTAATCAAAATAAGATTTTTTTTACTCTATCTCGCTCTTTTAGGTGGTAATGCCCACCAAATTTACGCTTTGACGCTAAAATACTCGTACGTAAGTAAGATCAGCAGCACAATAAAATCACGGTATTTGCCGGCCTGCGCCGCGGCGCACCCTGTCAGTGGGCAATAGACCGTGTCTAGGGGTCACCCAGCACAAGCTTGCTTGCAGACCCGTGCGCCAGCAGTGGGGACGTGATGGGTCGTGATGATATGATGATGATGAGGGGTCACTCTATGACGAAAAACTAAGTTTCGGAGCGCTGTTGCGCGAGGCAAGACTCTTATCTCGTTGTAGATGCCGAGTCGAATGCATGACAGCTCTCGTTCGTTAGTTTTTCGTCAATATAACACCCTTCTGTGTCGTAATGCAAATCGTCGAACCTAACTAAATTCATTTTTTTTTAAAGTTCAGCTTTATTTTGCTTGTTCTAGTTTTTAACAATTAAATGATTGAGTAAGAAATAATCAATAAATTGAAATACTAAGTTATAAAACTAATTAACAACCTAAACTGTCCTAAAGATAACCTATAAATATAATACTATTATAAAACTGCCTATCTTAATAAATAATACATATTTTCTGGCTCACCACATAGGTAGATGTATCATTTAGTTTATTGGTACACTATAGTTAGTTTAAGTATGGATAGGTATTGTATTCTCAGCTGTCGATCATGTAATGTAGAGTTAGTACAAATACACATAATATTTCAATTCCTCATTAGCATGTCTAAAGATTTATCTCAAAATCGTACAGTTAAAATAGTTTGAATGTTGTTTCAAAGATGTGTGAAATGCGTTGTTAGTCTGACTTGCACTTTCACTGCAAATGTGCAATGCTTCTCAGTTGTCAGGGCTGTGGATAAATGGTTTTTGATATTATTGTTTTTCAAAAAACAGTAAATCTAGAAAATCTATTGTTAAATTTTAAATACGTAAATACTTAGAACAGAATATTGTACGTACTCGTATGGTAGGTATGGGTAACTGGGTCTATAGGAAATTATATAATGATGTCACTAATATTATTTCAGAAGACCAGTCGTGCTACCCCATTTCAGATTAAAAACCCTATAAACACATCCTAATTACCTACTAATACCTACCCACCTATAGGAAATCAATTTTCCGGGCCAGGACTAAGGCCTTTTTTTTAAAAACTAGCTAAAGCACAGATGGGGTTATGGTCGATGTAGGTTCGATCAACAAGCTTGTTTTTTTAACTCCTTTTCTAAATATTTTCACAATGCATCAGTCAACCCTACACACGGGTAGGCAATTAAGGTATCGAATGTCTAACTGAACACAGTGGTGCCTTGTATCGCATCCTGCAAATAACGCAGACTGACCGAAGGAAGCGGAAATATCTTCATTTCAGCGGCCATTTTGTTTTTATTTTTTTCTTCGCACATCTTAATTATCTGCAATGGAACTGAACGAATAGTGCCTGCAGTTTCTTAAGTTTTACGTATGGAGTGATTTAAGTAAATCGAAATTTTTCGTGATGTAACAGTTCAGAATCGAAATAATTTTACTTAGTTTCCCGAGGTAAACGCTCGGATATAACAGTCAAACTTGATTGATATGAAACCGACGTTTACGTCTTGACTTATAAAGCCTTTTTTACTGTTTAAAAAAGCAGTTTGCTAATCTCTCTTTAGGAACTCTGAGCATTCAAACAGTCGTAAATCTTTTTAGGAAACCTCATCCGTGTTTTATGGTTAGGAACAAAAATTCAGAGAAATCTAACAATAGACACGCGAGCGATCAACAATCACTTCTAAATACATCCAACATAGCCGGTACCAGTCGTTTTCACAGATTATTAAACGAATTAGGTAACTTCTCTTTGGAGAATAAAATGAGTGAGGTGTACCTAAACCTATGTAGTAAAGGATTAGTGCGTACCTAGTTAAATTCAAATTAACGACGTTAACTTCCGTGAGTTGTATACTTAGGTATTTCTAGTAGATTCTATAAATTCTATTCGTCATCCTGTCATCCACCACCTTTTTGTAGATTGTTTCTTTAATTTGTATCATTGTACCAGCCATAAATTTTGCCAGATCGGATTCGCCGATTTGGATATTTTAATGTCCTTTTAACCTATCTACTTAATTAATTTAATCACCACTTACAAGAATACAGAATACTTACAAGCCCTCACAACCACCCTTATTTTTTCATTCAAACTCACAAATTCTTCTCTTGTTTCCAGTGGATCACGCCGGAGGAGTGTGCCGTGTACAGTCGCGAGCAGCGGCCGCCGCTGGTCATCCCGCGCATCACGCAGTACCGCGGCCAGCGCCCGCCCCCGCACGTCGCCCACTCCTACCCTGAGGTAGGCCGGGTACAGTCGCGCACAGTGGCAGTATCATAATCATCATATGCAAAAACGTGTCTACAGCTGGATAAAGCCTCTCGTTTCCACTCTATCGTCGGCCTTTCGCATGAAACATATCTATGGTGGTTGATTCAACGGGCTGGAGAGTCTGTCTGAGAGGCTACGTCCGACTGTACGTCATGTCTGATGGAGAATTCTCATCTACCGTAATTCACAAGTTCAAACATACACAAGAAGGCAGCAGAGCCATCTAACGACTACAGCAAAAACTTCACCAATTACCTACAACTTGCATTCGTTCAACCAATTTGCTTCTAAATTGATTGTGCAACACAGACGGTTCGATGAGTCAAAGGTTCGCCATGACAAGCCACGTCCTAACAGCCATATTAATGTGCTAATTACTATCGTACGAGTCGGCACCTACTCACTTGTGGGTTGTAGGTAGCTTCATACGCATAGCAAATTAATTGCGCAATACCACTACTTAGTATACATATGTATAATAATAATATTGTACCTTTATAAATAATTGCTTTTTACATTATTTCTTTGGCTTTGTACGAATGCTTATCTTCCTTATATCTAAACTCATATTAAGCCAAGTCATAGGTAACTTCTTTGTCACAAATCTGCATGAAACATACAATTGACCTCTGATACTTTGAATGGCCTCTCACAATAACAATGCCAATAAGAATCCACTCATCACCATTTAAAAAACCCTTCGGTCTGGATGACGTGGCAAGCACTGGCAGACAACCTCGTCGCCAAATAAAAGTGCTAATTACCACCGTCATTACGCTCTCTCATTGGTCGGCGGCCCTCCGCGCGGGAATACAAAGTGACACTAAATCCAATATGGCGACAACCGCTTGCCAATATTATGAAGTTACCGCTTACATCCGGTAAACTTTGTGGTGAATGAGTTCGGTATGCAAAAAGTTTGAACGAGAGGTGCATAAATTAGTTGTAGAGGTTACAGTGCTATATCTAAGTCTATTGGATATTGCTGGACAGAAAATTTATTTAGGCATGCTATTTTCGTATAAATACATAGGTATGTACTTACCTAGTTAATCATCCAACTTCTTTATTCTTAATTGCATTTTCATTAATTATTTAAAAAATAACTGAAACAGGCATTCTAGCTAGACTAATGACTTGATTACCTAGTCATACAGCTTTACACTGTGGCATTACGCTTAGGTACATAGGTATTATTCCATAAACTAGGCCTTTGTCTGAACTCTAATGCATGTTATTTTGCGTTTTCACAGGCGTGCGTTTAATAGCATTTCAAAATAATTGATAGAAATGCCAATATTATTGTGCAGCTGCAGAAATATAGGGCAAGTCTTTCTCAACACGAATGTTTATAGCCATCATCTGTCTGTCTGTCTTGTATTAAACTTTACTGTTTTAATAACAACTTCTTTCCGCTCTCTTACGCAAAATATAAACTATCTTTAGTTGATTGTAAGATTAGTTATGTTATATATATGTCGCAGGCAACTGGTTTAATCTGCTGTTTGATTGAACCACTAGCCCGTTCATTGGATGGCGCTATTCAGTTGTATGACTAAAGGACAACTCGTCAAGTCGTTGATTGTAACGTTCGACGTCTTGACTGAACCTCATTCAGCGAAGTCGTTGAATCATATCGACATATGTCGCAGGCAACTGGTTTAATCTGCTGTTTGATTGAACCACTAGCCCGTTCATTGGATGGCGCTATTCAGTTGTATGACTAAAGGACAACTCGTCAAGTCGTTGATTGTAACGTTCGACGTCTTGACTGAACCTCATTCAGCGAAGTCGTTGAATGGGATATAGTATAGCAACTTTGTAATGTCTGGTTAGGGTGAACATCACCAGACAAGAGTCAACAAAAAGACTATGTTACAAAGCTCTTATCTCACAAATTAACTAAACAATAACAATAAACGTAACTTCATATTGTTGTTCATAATTATCTAGTTTCGCCACTTTTTTTCTTTGAAACTATCCGCCCGCGGCGTAATAATAGGTAAATCCATGTTGTCACACTATTTTAACACAAATATCGCACTTTAAAGCTAATTTATTTGCAAAAAACTAACAATATAGGTGTTTTTTGTGTCAGCTGTTAGCTGTTAGACGCCATATTTGTTTTATTCACCACCTGACTGATTTTAAGTCAGCTAACTAGTTGGACGTTTTGTGACGCTTGTACAATCAACGTTCGGCCTAGTCATACAACTGAACAGCGCCATCCAATGAACGGGCTAGTGGTTCAATCAAACAGGAGATTAAACCAGTTGCCTGCGACATATATATCTCCTTAGGCATGGGCAGTACCGAAGTGTTGGCAGGTTAAGAAATGTTTCGATTGCAATACAATTCCACCTCTATCAACGTTTATTGTAGGTATGTCTGAAACCTGGTAGGAGCCCACATATTTTATAAATTTACTTACTAACCTAACCATGAACCTTCCTGTACAAAACTCGTAAATTTATACGGATTTAAAAAAGGTAGATTTTTTTTAAATGATACATTTATGATAAAATTATTGAAATAGTATTCCTCTTAGTCATGCACCTTCATATTATTTTAGCTACGAATCTATTCCTGAGATTCAATAAATCTTCATACACAATATTATCGGTTTGTCGTCCATACTGTGCATGAACTATGAATGCATGTATGTAATTTAGTAGGCGTAATAAACTATAGCTGATATGATAACGTATGCATAAATCGACTAGCGTACGTAAGTTGGTACATTATGTACTTTGAATCGAGCTCGGCCATTGATAAGGATGTCGCTAGTGCTGGGGTAGGGCCGTAATCGAGGATTCATTAGTAAAATCGATTATAATAATTATAGAGTTTTGATAAAATGTTTCTCTACTTTTCTGACAATACCTTGGTTTTCGTCCTATGTATAAATAATCCATATCTTAGTTAACGCATCTGCCTACAAGGCGTCTATGGTCTAGAAACTATAACAAACAATTTAATGTTCTTTCACATGAGTATACTATACCTACTTACTTAAAACGATCTATCACATATAAATATACTTATCGGAAAATTTACCCATTAGTTGTGGTTTCCGCTTGTAAACAACCATAGATAATTGCTCTATGATTCCTAAGCCACATAAACATAATCACAGTATATTGTAAGTAATACAAACATAGCGTACTTAGACAACTGGGCGTTATGACAGCTGCTATAAAACTTAATTATCGCGAGCAAAGTACATCACTAGGCCTTATATCAATTACTCCCTACAAACAGTGGAGCTGTGTCGTTTTGGTTAGTCATACAATATGCTGTGTTAGGACGGCTTATTTCCGACATGTTTTCCTTCTAAAACCACGTTTAAAATGCCATTTTGTGTCTTCTCATTGGTTTTAGTGACAGTACAGAGAGTGATGGATGCAATGCTAGTGGATTCAGTGTTAAAATAGTGATTTATATCGTTTTAGTGATAAAATAGGCAGTGAATAGTGATGTATATTTTGAAAAGGGCGAAGACGTGGTTTCGGGATGAGGTATGCGACTTTGTATCGTAAATCTAGCGACATAAATAACGTTTTCGTAAACAACTAAACTCAACATCCGCTTTTGTCTCGCGGCGCGCGACTTCCGATTGTTTATCTACAATCGATAAAATTTCGATCTCGTTTATATTTCAATGTCAGACTTGCTAGCATTTTTCTCGATTTTATACACTCAAAGCGCAATTTATAAGAAAGTGCATTGACTTGTGCACAATGTGAACTAAATTGTTAATTTATGTTCCTCATAACAAAATGACATCATCACTGTGATGATTTGACCGCGCCATGTCGGGTGAACTAAACAATATGGGATATGGATCTTTGTATAAGTCTTTGAGAGTAACTACACGATATATAAAATGGTTGGTTCAGAAGTGATAGGCTACTGATAGGTATACTTCTTAAACCTAGGGCTAAATGTGTGTCTGTCTACAACCTACTTCGTTTTATTATATGTATACTTATACCTCCTACCTACCTACCTACCCATGTTCTGTATCATTTACGTTTCATCATTGTTACCGCTAGAGGCGCTGCATTGTATCATACTTTTTGTAAAAACAGATAGGTACTGTTTCGTCCACGTGAACTATCAAAACGCAAACTCAGTACACGAAAAGTCATTGTAATACGCCGCATTTGTCAGGCCCCGCTTGACTATAATTATTTTCTCCCCTCTCCTCCCCATAACCAAAACAACCATTTCCAAACGGTCACAATAATCACAAAACCGACGACAACGTTCGAAAACCAAAATTAAAATTTACCAACTACAAAAAATCCTTCTCTCTCCATTTCAGGAGACATTCCAAGAGCCGCTCAAGGTGTCGTCAGTCCGCCAGTACGACCGCCTGCCCGAGTGGAGCGCCGACCGCTATGACGTGGAGTACAGCAAGAGCTCCGAGAGCCCCCGCGCTATTAGGATGCTGGCTCGGAACCGACTGGGTGAGCTGGTTTCCTTTTGAGGGTCATAAGGAGTCTCCCCGCGTGACGTATCACCTGGCTAGCCTAGCACGGGGCGCAAGACACGCCAAGTCGCGACAAAAGTTTTTCAAGAGTCAGTTTGACAAGAGTGCGTCGCTAAACTTTTGTCACGTCTTGATGTGGGCGTTTTGAGGCCTGTGCTAGCTATGTAGGTCTTTATACGTCGGGACACCCTGGGCAGTCAGCGACATACACAGCGGTAGTTATTTTACAAGAGACATCCCAAGAGCCGCTCAAGGTGTCGTCAGTCCGCCAGTACGACCGCCTGCCCGAGTGGAGCGCCGACCGCTATGACGTGGAGTACAGCAAGAGCTCCGAGAGCCCCCGCGCTATTAGGATGCTGGCACGGAACCGATTGGGTGAGCTGGTTTGAATGTTCATCGTTGGCCACTGCATCTTAACAGATGATTGTTACAGCGGCTGTTGGTTTTGAGAGCCACATTTTCTCTTGTGACAGAACAGGCCTATACGGGCCTTACACTGCTTGCCACATCGGTCACAGGCGTAATTCAGGTTTGGTGATGCTTCCAGATGTTGGTTAAGCCTCTTGAAGATAAGATTTGAATGTTATGGTTGTAGTAATTAGTGGTATTTCCGACATGGAGAGAATTTTAACCATGGCTGTAACTCTTTTTGAGATTAAGCAACTCTTTAGGGGTATAAGAATCTAGGTGTTCGATTCGAAGTTGAATCATACAAATGCATGGATTACTTAACATTTTGAATTTTCGATTAGGTACTTTAAACTTGAATTTTAAGGACTACCACCCTATGATTCATTGTAAAGCCACCTGTGATTAATTGTAAATATTATCTATGATTATGTAAATATGAAATAGGTATACCAAGCATGAAACAAAGGTAAACATAAGGCTGTACAAAATATTTACAAATCGGTGATTTGACATTATCTTTAACAAATAGTTTTGATGTGGAAATATCTATTAGGTAGATAGAAATCTATCTTTAGATAACCAACAGACAAACTGCCTCTTTCCTGAATACAATTTAATTTAGCCAATACCAACTTTATAGTAGAATCCAGAAACAAACCTCAACTATACAACCTTCTTGCTCCAAAACTAACCCCTAACTTCCACTCCACAGCGGGCTCAACCGAGAACCTGCTCCTGCGGCGTCCGAACCAGCTCCAACTACCAGCATCATCCTCCGGAGACAGTCTCGACATAGAAGTACGGGACAAGGACGCTCAAGCGCGCAGCCGCAAGTCCAAGTCTATGGTGGCGCCGAAGCATAGAGTGCGGTCGCCAGTTCCCGCGCCGAGGATGCACGTGCCAGCGCCACCTGTTGAGGTGAGCTTGAACTTTTTGATGAGGTTAGAGATAAGCAAGGACTTTGTATTATACAAAGTCCTTGGAGATAAGCTAGAGCAGCTATACTCAACCTGCAGCCCGCGGGCCGCATGTGGCCCGCGGGGCCTTTATCAGTAGCCCGCGTGCCATGAGAAATAATAGGGAATATGCATGTGTTTTATATTATATTTAACTATATTCGATAGTTTGAAATGTAAAAATATTATTTGCACATTGAAAAAACATGGCCCCACCTATCACTGTTACGATCCTCATAAGAGGTGCGGGGTGCGGGCCTACTTAATCATAAATGCAGGCTACATGTGAGCCTAGTTATGATAGTAGTCGTCAAAACTATTCTATTATGTTAATTTTTACTATGAATAAAGATTTTGATTTTTTGATATTCGATAGTTTACATCGCTTTATAATAGGTAGTAAAAAAAAACAAAAATGTTTTGCTTGTGGCCCGCGACAACATGACTTACAGTGCCACAAACTTATCTGTTCCGGTGAGAGCGAACTAAATTGATCCATATCTCATAACTTACCTATGAATTATATATTGGTATAGATTAGATGGATTTATTAAAACCGAAAGGGTGAATTACCACTACAGGCTAACTTAAAATCTTATAGAATCAAGAAATATTAGACATTTACGTGAGCTCTCACCGGAACAGATAAGTTTGTGGCACTATAAACGTGTTTGTGGCCCTTACATAAAAAAGGTTGAGTACCAATGCTAGAGGGACAGCTCGGAAAAATAACTTGGCGTCGAACTATAGAGTACGGTCGCCTGTGCCGTCGCCGAGGTTGCACGTGCCAGCGCCACCTGTTGAGGTGAGCTTGAACTATTTGAGAGGGTAGGGATAAGCTAGACTGCTAGAGGGACAGCTCGGAATAATAACTTGGTAATAATGTGGTTTCCTGAGCGGTTCGGTGATATTATACACCAGAGGGAGATTAGCAAGTGAGATGAGTTGTCAGTTGCTGACTGTCCAGGCTGCGCTGGAAATGTACACGGTACATACAGCCTACAGTTAGTAATATTATGGCACTCAGAAAGATTTTTTTCACGATAAACTTCATAGAACTTGGGACAGGAGAAGTGGATCTTAATGTACTTACCTATAAGATGAGATGAGATATACCTACTGCAAGATGGTAGGTATTGAGTTTTATTATAAGCATTGTTTCAGAAGAAAGAATTGCTTTTCGAAAGGTGTTTTGTCATTTAGGAGTCCTACTACTCTCCTGTTTTATAATCTACTTTAGATTCTTATCAACATTACAATTTCCCTATCGGTCAACACGCTTTATTGCGGTTTCCTCTTTAGCAAATGCACATTTGCATACCTACTTAGATAAGCAGTTTGCCAACCAGTTTTTCAATGATAAAAGAAATTTACATATGAACTGGTAAAAAAACTCGGGCAAAAATTACTGGTCCACATAGCCCATAGAAAATCCACCTTATTTTACTCACTTACCGCAGCCATTTCCAGTTTGTTTCTAATATGCAGAGATAGGTATACCTAATTAGAATAATCAAAACCAAGAGATGTAACGCACTAAAATCTCTGATACAAAATATTAATCCACCACTTAAGCAGCGCCTTCTTCATTTATCAGAAAAACCAAACCCCGAAACATTTCCAACCGCCAACCCTTTTACCAAACCCCTTCCCACATTCCAGTCTGCATGTACGTACCAAGCGTCAGTTCAGTTGGACCACTGCCTGGTATAGTAAGGGGCAGAGAAACCTGACCCCCCTCAGAAGCATTGTTACTATGAGAGTGGGGTCAGGTTCCTCTGCAAATGACCGTACCTATACAGGTATATTTTTACTTGACTGAAGACTCCTACCAAGCATGTTTATTTTAAGTTGAAGAAAAAAAATCATGCCTATGTTTAACCAAAACCCTTCCCCCCATTCCAGTCCGGTACATTCCAAGCGTCAGTGGTGCAGGAGGGGTTCGTGAAGCGCACCAAGTTCTCCGAGAGCGGCAAGAAGAGCAAGAAGAACTGGACCGAGTGCTACATGCTGCTGACTCAGACCGGCCTCGTGTTCTTCAAGGACCAGAAGACTTATTATGCTACTGTAAGTGTTTGTAGAACTCGTCTTGGTACTTAGCTCAAAGGTGACCTTGAGCATAGCACATTGGAGAATCTAATTTACCAGATATGACCATTGACTAATGTCCTTATCAGTACTTAACCTCATGTCTTTGAATGGTCATAGATATTTGTGATGTTGCTTGGGACTTGGGATATGCCTTCATCCAACATTGTATTTCATACCTTATGATAATCCATAAAAGGTCGCCTTGGCCACCAGCTCCACCCAGCTGCATTAAACTTGCCACTTTATTTGATATCTTATATCAACCTGCAGAAGCTCACCCGGTCCCCTAAACTCTAGTAACTTGCCAATTTCTTTCATGCCTTATGTCTTACTGCAGAAACCCTTCCCCCTGAAGCTCTCCATTCTCCCTCTCGTCTAGTAAACTTGCCACTATATTTAGCCCCTTACATCTCCCCCCAGAAGGCACCCCGTCCGGCGGGCTCCCCCCCCAGCCCCGCCGCCCCCCGCGCCGAGCTCGTGCTGCCGCTGAGGAACGCGCACGTCGTGCCCTGCATACAGATGCATACTAGGAGGTAATGAACTGTTAATAAACTACTATCTGTTAATTAATGTACGGCATGGGGTAGAGAAACCTGACACCAGAGGAAAAGACCAGGAGGTACTGTACTGGACTCATATCCTACTAATAGGTATTATAAAGGCGAAAGTTTGTGGGTATGTGTGTGTGTATGTTTGTTACTTCTTCACGTCAAAACGGCGGAACAGATATTAACGAAATTTGACATGGAGTTAGCTGGCACCCTGGATTAACACATAGGCTACTTTTTATCTCGGAATTCCCACGGGAAAACTTTATAAGGCGTCGCAGGAACAGTTAGTCTGTCAATAAATGTACGGCTTGGGGCAGAGAAACCAGCTCTAAGAGTGACAAGGCTACTGAGAAGGATCTCGTTTCTCTGACTCAGACTAGTAGAGGAAGGAGATGTGAAAAAAATTACGTACTTACCTATCATAAAATATCGTGAGTGGAATATTAAATATCAAAACAGTCAATCCAAAAGAGAGGCCGATTGGAATTGAGTTGTACGCTTCTTGTACTGTACTAGTACTGGATCGTATAATGTCATAATATTTTGCTAAAGGTACCTAATAGTCTATTCTTTCCTCAGACACTCTCGCTCGCTGGTGCTGACGGTGGGCTACGACCAGTACCTGCTCCAAGACGAGACCGAGGACGGCGCCCGGCGCTGGCTCGCGCGCATACAGAGCATCATCTACAAACTGGTGAGTCGGAATAGAATAGAATAGAACTTGTAAGTCACCTCTCTATAATACAGTTCTGAAAGTTACGCTGGGCTTCGAAGGATTAAACTGAGTTTCACACCGTTGAAGAAGCGGTGAGTAAACGCGAATTTGTATGGCGCGGGAGAGACGCCATCTAGCGGTAACCAGATGCACTAGCTCTGCGCCATACAAATTTACGTTTGGTTTTACTGCTCGATCGGTAATGAAATGAGAGAGGGGTCAGGTTACTCTGCCCTCGAATGTACGTTACGAGGTGTAATATGTAACATGATACACAGCGAGCGCGCAGCGAGCATTCGTGCAGTCAGTACTCAGTGTTACGGGAAAGCCAGCGAGCAGCCAATTTTAGAAACAGCGTTGTGTAACATGCTCGCTGGGAATCTTACATTACACCTCGTAACGTTGGTCAGTACTCAGTACCCACCTTAATAAGTACACTTGTAACTAATAACTATACAGTATACTAAGCCTCATCTACTCTCTCAGGGTCCCCCGCTGTCAGAAGACTACCCGACACCGCAGTCACAGAGTAGCAACACTGACATCGAGAGCATCGGACGCACGCCGCCACCCGCGCCCAGACACCCGCATCGGGCCAAACAGAAAGGTATTTATTAACACCTAAAAGAAGACAATATATATTATGCACATATCACAGTCGGGTTGCCCACTTACCCGGCAACTCTCTCAGCACAAGCTTGCTTGTGTTGGGGTCCACCAATAAGCACGGCTAGCGTGGTGGACTAGGCATAAAACAATACCTTCATTGGAAGGAGACCCGTGCCCCAGCAGTGGGGACGTGATGGGTCATGATGATGATATGCACATGCAATACGTATTACTTATAATATTATATGTACATATTACTAGGTACGCTAAAGCCTATTCAGGCGCCATGGGAGTAACTGGCTTTATGTAAATATTTTTGGGATTTGTAGGTATGTAATATGTATAGAAGACTCAAGTCAAATTAAATTCAAATAAATGTGAAAAAAGTACAGTCTAACTTTATAACGTTATTTCGGAGAGTTTGCTTAGAGAGTGTTAATTGCTTATGGTAGAATATGAAAATAACAATCATTATTATGTAGGCAATAGTAGGCATAGTGATATTAATTGTGCTTTACGGTGATAATAAAAGTACATAAACTCCACACCCGCCACCATCCGTTGACAAAGTTTGGGAACTAATAATGGAGGTACTTATTTACTTAATCAATATTTATAGCTACAGTCGATAAAACAGTCGCCTAAATATTGTCTATCCTACGGCAACGACTTAATAACTTAGTAGGTAGTATGTGTAATTTTTATTACCAAATAGAAAGTCTTAGCACCTAACAAAGTATTTTGTGATTTCAAACATTAAAATTCCGGAAATTTAATGGCAGTTGGCTTCATTAACAAATGAGTCTTCGATTCATAGTAATAGTTTAACTCTGGTAATAGCCTCTACTCATATCATAATAATAGTTCCAACTTAGTCGCGGTCAACTCAAATCCCATGACTAACGTTTTCCTCGTACTTATACCTACACCATTCAATCAATTTATTTTAAGTTTTCCTGATTCAGTTTAGTTTTAAACCAGAACCATTGAATGGGAACGCCTTATTTTAATATCATGTAGAATTAGGTACCTAAATAATATTTAGAAACTGTGGTGAAAAGTGTGTGTGGATGTTTAAGTGTGTGACTCTTTGTGACTAGACTGAAAAACTTATCGAATATGATGGGCGAAATAACCACAGCATGTGTATCTTTAAATTGTATAACCGAGGGCCTTTACAGGAGAGTTTCATGTAAGGATACCAATTAAAACTATATATGATATTATAAATGCCACAGCAAATTTCTGAAAACACTATCAATCAATGTAAAAAAAAATCGGCCAGTAGTTATACTATCCCACTTATAAGATTCCTATTATAGTCAAACATAATAATTATAATGTGACCTACGGTAGGTCTATTACAAATTACAAGTGACTTTATCATTGCAAACTTACACAGTTATCTATCGATTTACCTGTGTAAACAATTAACAAATTAAATGGCGATTTCGCTCCCATGTTATCCATATCTGCATTATCGCAATCTATTTTATAAATATGATAAAGCTATTATATTCTTCAGTACTGATTGAGCTTCGTCATTCACCAACATGATCGAACAATTATTGTTTAATTCTCAATATGTGTACTTGTATTATAGCGCAAAATATTTGAAACATTCAGTGAATTACTTACCTATAGTTTTCAACACTTTGTTAAGTGTTTACTATATTTGAAACATTCTGTGAATTACCTATAGTTTTCAAGACATTGTTAAGTGTATACTTTTGTAGAAGGCCAGTGTTTAATGTTTAGTGGATGTGACTTTACCGATGGAGTACCAAATAGTAGAAGCAGTGTCTAGCGTTTACAGGATTCCTAACTTGTTGAGCCTTGATAAGGAGGTATCTAGGAAAAGTTCGCCACACAAACATAAAGAAAAAGACAAAGAGAAAGACAGTCACAAAGCTAAGGATTCCAAACCACACGTCAGTAACACAGCAAGGATCAAGAAGTTTTTACACTTGTGTAGGTGTTTGATTTTTAGGACTGTATCTGCTAATGTAGAATCTAGGATAATAAGTACCTAATTTAGTTACTTAAATGTGCAAAGGAGCGTAGGTACTGTTTGATGTCGAATCGACCATGAATGATACCTACTTAATAACTAATGTCTTAAAATAATTTATTCAGTTTTTTTGTAAGTATCAAAACAGTTGTCTCACTTTGTACATTTTCTGTCCTGGGCCCTATCGTGAAGTCAAAACGAAGTAATTTGTGTCATATTCCACTTTGAATCCCAAAATCGTTGCCAAAACAAGTTCGTGATAGGTACTATGTCTGTTATTACAATTTAAGATGTAGATATCTTCAGTAGGTATCGTCTGTTCAGCCTGTTGCGTTGTTTTCGTTTTTTGTTTTGACTGATTAAGCATAAGAATTATTCGTCTGAGAGCAAAGTTTTGCTATCATTATGATTAATTTCAGCTAATACTTATTTAAAAAGATTTTAAATATTTACTGCAGACACTGCAACTGATAGGCATATAGATCTAATAATAATATGATAGTTAATGTACAAATGAATTACAAAACCTAACATTGCAACTACACTGCCTTTTATCATGCGAAAGATAGATAACGTATCATGGCTTTATCTATCGAGTGCCGAGCCCAATTTATTGACAACTTTGACAAAAATCATTATCTTTTTTACCCTACTAATACCCAGTTCGTTTAAAACACATCTCGTCTGTTTTTGGAACAGTCTTTTTGAGATATATCGTGTGAAATTAATTACTTATCTCAATATTTGTGACGATTGAGAACACATCATTTCCAAATCTAACATCTGTCTTATTTACTTTAGTACAAACTACATCTATTTCCGTGATAAGTGTATATTTTATGGCAGTTTGTTAATCTACAAACGAAAAGCGTGAAAGGTAAATAGTACTTTGTATATTAAAGTCTTCTGTAAGACTTGGTGCATGTTAAACTTCAACTTCAGTTACTTACTTCAGTGTATGTTTCTTGTTCTGGGTTAAGCTATTATCTTTTTATGTGTATCTTAACTGAAGCCACGGTATTATCATTGGTTAAATTGGGGGGTAAAATGGTTTAAATTTAATGTTCATAACGTATGGGGCTTTGTCCATTTATACTCGTTTAATTATTTTGTCATTGAGGCCGATTTTGAACTTATACTTAAAACAAAAATCCTTATGGGAACATCTATATTTTCATAATCTTACGTATAAAATCATATTGAATATGAATCATATAAGATTTATTTCTAAAGATTTTAAAGTCCCAATTTAAACACAAATGTTTATAAGTACTTATAATAATTTAGAGTTATCAAAATCGGTCACGCTCTTCTCCCAATTTTCTGCCATTATCTTTCCTATAAATATTAGGATTTCTTTTTTACTCTCCTTTCTAAAAGCATGCTGTGATTGTCTCTATGTAAATGTGTTTTTATTAATTAGATCGCTAATATTCTCTGAATGTGCCTAACATTAAACGTAACGTGTCCCAACATATTTAATTTCTAACTTTTTCAGATGTACCGTACCATTCTTCCTTATAGTTCAGTCCACTACATAATTGTCAACAACATCATCGAGTGAATTACTTAAAACACTAATCCAAGTCTATGGAGAATTTCGTCAATATCTGAATTAGTAATACCCAAGATTAGTACAGCTTGGGGCAAAGAAAATTAACCTCTGTAAGAATGACAATGCTACCGGATTCTTTTCTAGAAGACAAAAAAATCATATTTAGCGGACTGAACTTATACCAAATACAAACCAACCATAAGTTCTTGCTTCCTCCATGACTATAAGGTGTATTTCTCTTTTCTAGCCGGTGGCTCCAGTAACGAAGATCTGAGTGACGAGAAAACCCATGTAAAGAGTCGGTTAAAGAAGTTTTTCGCCCGGCGACCCACCATGGAGGTGCTAGTCAAAAAAGGAATCTACAAAGGTCTGAACTAACTAAACTCCTTGGTGTGTGAACTCATTGCTTCGTAGATAGGATGGTGATTTAAAAACTTAACACGGTTTCTGTTTTTTAGTTTTAGAAGCTTTTTGACTAAAAACCGGCCAGTCGCATAAACGTAGCCGGAAAGATTGCGTTTTTCTTTCAGCGTACAATTTCTACCTCATTGGTTTTCTACTTAAAGGGTAAGGATATACAGGTGAATCCATATGAATTAAAGTGGTAACATATTTAAAAAAAACAAGAATAATGTCTAAAATGTAATAAAGTACTTGTTTTTATCTTTCACCTCGAATTAGAGGCCATCTCATTTGGATCCATCCGTTACGGTGTGTTATTTTTATTTTATGTAATTACTTTGTTATGTACGTACTTGTATAATACTAAATTGTTGATTTTGCTGCAGTTTTATTTTTTCCCATAATTTGCTTCACCTGATTTTACCCGCATATACCTACCTACATATTATGTATAGTTTATTTTTATTACGTATACTTGTTATGGGATCCTAATCAGTGTTAGGCTAAATTTCTGCCCATAAACAATTTCTAGATTACGATGATAAATTTGGTGATTGAAAATGGTGAAAGGTTATAATTATATTATGTACATAGAATATTGTTAGTGTTACCGGTAATTAAGTATAGGGCAGCACTTAACAATAGTTATAGAGAACTGGTTGTAAATTATTTTTTAATTATGAAATATCTGGTTGTCCCCACATTTCTTCTACCTACCTAATTATATAAATCGTTAACATACCGGCTTCCCACTGTATAATTCTCCAATTAAGTATAACTTTGCAACAATTGTTACAATGTAACTTTGCTTAGGTGCAGTATGAAGCCGATAAATCTGCCTACTCTTTCTGTAGCATTCTCACACTATAAGAGGGGTCAGGTTTCTTTGCCCCAGACTTTACGCAATAATTATAACCTATGTTAACTGCTTCTTAAAAAAAATATAAGTATCAGTTATCCCAAACTAGGTGTATTTTCTTAAAAGGATGTAAAAAATTAGAAAAAAGTACTTTTAAATAAAATAAAATGTTAGGTAAGTAAATAGACAAAAGAAACTCACTTTTAAACTCCACTTACTCATTCACGAAGAAACTACTTAAGCTCTAAGGCAATAACACTGTTTAACTCTATCCACACTATTAGTGTAAAAAGGTACAAACGAAAAAAAGTCTGACCTCGGAATAAACTCTTAAATTTTACAACCACAATACCTACAACCAAACTCCTTTCAACCTTTTTCTTTTTCTAACTGGCCAACCTCATTCCAGTCTCGGAATAATGTCCTTTTACACCCAAAGCAACAACAAACCTCCTTTCATCCTTCTTCTTTTTCTAACTGGCCAACCTCATTCCTCTTTCAAACTCGGAATAATGTCCTGCTAAATTTTACACCAAAACAAGCAAACCTCCTTTCATCCTTCCTCTTTTTCTAACCGTCCAACCTCATTACAGACGAGCCGGTGTTCGATCGGAAACTTCTACCCTCAGAATAATGTCATCTTTAAATTTTACACCACCCCAACAACCAAACCTCCTTTCATATCCTCTTTTTCTAACCGGCCACCTCATTACAGACGAGCCGGTGTTCGGTCGCAACCTCGAGGAGGTCTGTCTGCCGAGTTCCTCTCCCAGGGTGCCTGAGTTTGTGGTGCACTGTGTGGAGGAGATCGAGGGTAGTGAGGAGAACATGACCACGGACGGACTGTACCGAGCCAGCGGGAATCTGAGCCAGGTGCAGAAGATACGGCTGGAGGTAATTTTTACACTTTTTTTCGAATTCTTACCCCCTTATTCATAGAGAAGTTACAGAACGTTTTAACTAATAAACTGTTTTGTCCCTCTCCGACAAAGAACAATTTGTTCTTTGAAAGAGAGGGACAAAACAGTTTATTAGTTAAAACGTATTGTAACTTTTCTATGAATAAGGGTGTTAGAGTAAAACTTCTTGCTATTACTAACTTTTGGCTTGAGGTATTATTTACGACTTAGGAGTCCCCATATACAAAGTGTCGTTACAAGTTGTAACTTAATTAGGGTACAAAAGGCGGTCTTATCGCTATAACGATATCTGCCAGACAACCTTTATCTACTTGGGTGGCCATGTACTATGGTCATATAACTCATGTATTGAGAAAAGTGGCGCCCCAATTAATTTCCACTCTTTCTTGCCAGGCTGTAATACTCACAAATTATCCAACCAAACATCCTTCTTCCCATTCCAGATCGACCAGAACAACCTGGCCGTGATCAAGAACAACCCGGACATCCACGTGCTGACGGGCTCGCTCAAGTTATTCTTCCGAGAACTGAAGGAGCCGCTCATTCCGTTCAGCGTGTTCGACCGGGTGCTTAGCGCTTGTTGTGAGTACTTGTTTTCTAATTTTTTTTAAAACCTTAGGGTGTTTTAAAAAAAAATAGAAGTTTTTAACGTTTAAACGTTTTTAAGCAGATGTGATGGATTGTGATTATTCTGAGCCTCCGACACAATTAGTTTCCTCAGTTGTAGGGCGGACAGCATTATCTACATCTATCTATCTGTATATTAAATGTAGCTTAAAATAATATTGTTAACATACGTAATGCATGCCATGCCATCGCTATTAACCGACACAATATCAATCGGCCTAGCTGCGGCCTTGCGTCCACCTGTCTGATCAGTCACACGACTTCATACGTGTCCTACGTGTGTTTCTGATGGCCTTGCCACGGATGGTCCTGGCCACGAACCGCAGAACATGGCTTCATCAATTATGTCTTCGTCCATTGGTCCATGGACCAATATACTAAATATGTACGTAAAATTGCAAAATAATTTATTTTGCAAACCAAAGTGAAAGGAAGCTGGTAGGTATATTACCTATTCCATTTGTTGTGGTTTAAATTGTCGTTTGGGTATGAATTTTATTACAATAAATGCCTCGATATAAAGTAGCATACCCACTAATCTCCTAACTATGAGAACTAAAGGTGGTGCTGGCAACGTAAAGGCTAAATAATTAACTATGTTTCAACAGTTAAATCAATAATTACCTGGAACTGTAAAAAACTTTTACTTACATGTGTTTTTTTTTCCTTTTTCGAAGAGTTTTTAATAATACGGACAGACTTAACTAACCGCTACGCCGCCACCCGCTCGTCTTTTTACTTATATGGAGATGCTGGAGATGTTGGAGCATCCCCATGCAAAGGGAGGATCCTCCGACCAGGCCGGGTGGTGTGGCCTGGCGGGCAGCTGCCCAACGGTTAGCGTTGGGGATTTCTATATATTGCAGCGTAGGTGAGAAACTTCGAATGCGCGATGTAGGATTTTCATAGTAATTTGCGTAGCTCCCATACATCTTCTCTGTTTTGCGTTCCGAGCGCCATCTGTTGATCTTCGTCTGAACTAGTGGCTAGGAGTCCGCCACATCACTCCCCCACCGAGACCGGAGGGCGATAGTCTTCAGTGCAGCCGAGAGTCTTGATTGCCAGCCAGTGCCGCGTAGTCCGCAGTGAGTCGGGACTGTGAGTGCGGTGAGGAGTCCCCAGTGAGTCGGGGTGATGCTGCAGTGGCGATGTCCACGGTGAGTCGGGATGAGCCTGCAGTGGAGCATGGTGGCAATCAAGACTCTCGGCTGCACTGAAGACTATCGCCCTCCGGTCCGGTCTATGAGTCCGCCACACTTACTTATTTGTTTTTTTTTTTATTTTATTCGCAGCTATAAAACCGCGGGAGGCGAGAATAAAGGAGTTCAGAGACATCGTCCAGTCGCTGCCGCAGTGCAACCGGGACACGCTCAAGTACCTACTGGAGCATTTACTACGGTACGTTATACGTTACATAGGTATACTTACCTGTTTGTCAAAACCTAGACCAGCTTTAGCGTTTATAACCGTGGTGGTGAAAGGAATAACCAGTCAGATTAGCATCCGACGCTGACTGCCGGACGTAAACAAACTACAGTTGATAGGTAACTCGGGGTCTCGGAGAGGCACCTTACATAAAACTGCAATAGACAGTAATCGGACAGCTTATAAGAAAGAGAACTAAAATATAGATGGCGCTAGTATATTACTTTGTAGCGCCATCTGTATTTTAGTTTTTTCTTAGATTAAACTCTACGTCTCAGTTTAAATTCATATCTCACCGTTCACAGAGTAATCTATTTTCCACAGAGTAACGCAGTACAGTGAGCGCAACCGTATGCATACGGCCAACCTGGCCATCGTGTTTGGCCCGACCCTGCTCTGGGCGCCCGCTGAGCAGGCACACAACATCGCCATCGACTGCATCCAACAAAACAACGTGGTAGACATCCTCCTTACAGACTTCAACGAGATCTTCGCCGACGACAACAAAATTAAGAAAAAATCATGAGGCCTAGTCAGAGTGATGTGGTGAGTGTAAAAAGTGTAAAAGTGAATTCGCAGACTGGTCGGCGTTCAGTAGCCAAAGATCAAAGATTGCGGATCGATGCCCCAGTTTTATGTAAATTTACTCGTAGTGATCAGTATATACGTTGTAAATACTTCATGTAAACTTAGTTGTACTGTAATTTTTTGTTTGTTTCGAGTGAGTCTATGATTGTATAGCGTATTCTCTTGCTGTATATTTTTTTCATCCAAAATCTTAAGACGGTGTATTTCTGTATACGAAGTTTATCACATAGACAACTGTCCAATAATTTGACATCCAAGTAAAGAGAGTTGTGATCGTAGAAGCAATATTTACTGTAAGACTGTCTGAGGCTCTAGCATATAAATAATAAAATATATAATATATGTTAAAGTATCTCTAGAAATAAATAAAAATATATTTTAGACCTTGTATAGTAACTATGAAAACTTTACATGTTAATCTAAAGCAATCGTGTGAATTAGAATGAAGGAAAACACTAACACTTTGAAACAGACACTATAATTTTGAAAAACCTATAGATGTAAAGAATGCTAGTATATATTTTGTTAAATATTGAGTTTTTTTGGGTCCAAACTGTACATATATTTTTGTGTCCTGACATCGAACTCATGTTATGGCTCAAAGCCAAATTTTATGTGTGCCTTGGAATATTCTTGTAAATAAATGATCATCCTGGATGAAATACAATAAAATATCAAGTAATGTTTGTGATAAGTAAATCATTAAATTATAATCTACATACCTAGTTTGGGTTTAAAAAAGTGACGGTCTAGTCCTTTTAAGTTTCAACTTCAAAAATACTAACCTACTGTATTATATATTTTATATAGCTACATGTATCAAATAATGTATTAATAAGGTATGACAAGAATTCTATTTCTTAAATATCTTAGAAGTTATTCACATTCGTGCATTCGTAAGATGTCGTAAATGCCTTTTCACCTTAAATTATATATGCAATTTACAATACCAATGTAATAATGAGAAAATACTCAAAATGTCAATTTTAAAGTAATCAAACATTTACTAAACACATAATATAAAAGAAAAGCTATTTTCGAAGTTGTTATAAGCTAGGAACCAAAGTTTTGTATTTTTGGCTGATAGTGTAATTATATCCCATATTTTGTTGTAAAATAAGAGTAAATTAATGTAACTATTACGTTATAATATAACACCCATATTGCTTGATGGTAGAAGATGTCGTTACATAAAATAAAAATAATTAATAATGATTTACCATGTTTTATTGACTTTTAACATGACTTGAGTGGCCTTGTTGTAAATCCCCTGATATAGAGAAAAATCTGTCTCGGGCATATACTAAATAAATATGTCTAACTAGGTGTCTGGTATCTGGTCTGTCCATATAATGGTCTTTCCAGGCCCATAACCACATTTGGGACCGATCCTGAAGGTTCAAATTTTAAATGTAGCACTGACGTTATTAATAAACGTTAATAATGCCCGTTTTTGGCGAAAAAAACTTACTAAAATTTACTAATGAATTAAAAAAACTTACTAATGTACTCCCTTGCGGGGTAGGCAGAGGTGCATTACTGCACCCACTTTTCGCCAGAGTGTTATGTTAGTCCCAATGTAATAGGGGGCGGGCCTATTGCCATTTAACGGGCACATCCAAGACCCAAGAACAAATATCTGTGTTTAAACAAATATCGCCCCCAGCCGGGAATCGAACCCGGGACCATCGGCTCAGTAGTCAGGTCACTAACCACTACGCCATTCGGCCGTCTAAAATACTAACTACTTACTTATTTACCTATATCCTTTTATTCCACATCAGCGATGTCTACGTCTGTACGAACTTACATTACTATCTGACCTCCAATTAAGGAAATACCCAGTCTCGCCCGGCAAATAAACGGCTAAAGCAATTCGACCTCCGGGTAAATTAATGATAGAGCTTTGTGCCTGACTAATTGATAGGGAAAAATATGATTCACTCCAATACATCTACACTAATTAAGTACCTATTTACTTACCAGCTGCCATGTAATCCAAGTTGATATAATCCGTCGGATGTAAAATGTGTAGATATGAATTTGATCCCAGCAACTCAACTTTCTTATTTGGTAGGATGTCATTGAACATGCTATTAAATAAAACCACATATTTTGTTTGTATTCGTATAATGAAAAAATTACAACAAACGAAAATTCTTTCATGTAACATTTCGACCATTTTATCAATATGCAGTCTTATTTTCCTTGATGTTATAGTAATATGGACTTTAATCACATACTTAGTAACAATTAGGTAATTAACAACACAAAAACACATTATATTCAAAAGGTAAACAGTTAGAAATATTAAGGTCTTAAGTATAAAGCAGTCATGGGAGAATAAGGGCATCGATATCGGAGGCCACAAATTGACAAACCTCCGGTTCGCTGACGATATTGTCCTATTCTCCCACTCAGCACCCGAGCTCCAACAAATGTTGCGAGAGCTATCCACGGCAAGCCTTGAAGTTGGACTGATGATGAACCGGTCGAAGACGAAAGTTATGACCAATAGCACGAAACGTAGGGTTGAGGTAGACGGGCAGGAAATACAATACGTCAATGAGTACATTTACTTGGGCCAGATAGCGTCCTTCGAAAACAGGCAGGACAAGGAAATTGATCGTAGGATTGAAAACGCCTGGAAGAGCTTCTGGTCCATGAAGTCGCTAATGAAGGGCAACCTACCTTTGTCCCTGAAGCGTAAACTCATTGACATGTGTATCCTGCCTGTCCTAACCTACGGTGCTCAAACATGGTCACTGACTGAGTCTCAAAAGTCCAAACTCAAGGTTTGTCAGAGAGCGATGGAGCGCAGTATTTTGGGAGTAAAGCGAACAGATCGCATTCGCAACACCGACCTGCGCTCCAAAACTCAAATAGCTGACGTGGGTGCCAAGACTGCTAAACTGAAGTGGGACTGGGCGGGGCACGTCTGCCGTAGGCAGCCGGAGAGGTGGGCAAAAAATGCCACCAAATGGATACCCAACAACGGCCGCCGACGCAGAGGCAGACCAAGAAAGAGATGGCGGGATGACTTGGACAATTTTAACACGGAATGGTGTGAGCAGGCCCAAGAAAGGGATAAGTGGAATGTTCAGGGAGAGACCTTTGCCCAGCAGTGGGACAATAGAGGTTAAGAAAAAAAAAAAAAAAAAAAAAAAAAAAAAAAAAAAGTATAAACAGTACGCCTTGGCTAGGTGTACAAAGATACATCAGCGGTAATAATAAATTCGGAAAAAGTGGTGGTAAATTAATAACTAGTGATAGTTTAATTAATAGGTACGGTACTTAAAAATCTTTAGAATATAATATTACACTTGTTGCAAACAAAATAAAAAACATATTAAAATGAATCATATTTTTTTTCCTTATGGTAATGCACAGAAAATATTTTAGTTATTTCGTAAGTGTTTGTATTTATATAAGTTATGGCTATTTACATAATGTTAAATACTATCCACGACCTGTTGGATACGAGTTGATTAACATTCACAATTTTTTTTTACATAATGTATACCTCTCAAGTAATTACTGACATGGACATGGACGTGTCATTGTTTGTATAAAATGTATGGGCCAAGTAGTAGTGAATTCTTATATAAAAAGCTCTACACAATACACAGTGTGGTCCTAATGAAAAGTTTTTTTCAGGTTTTCAGCAATAATATTACTACTGTGATCAAACATGATACTTCTCATCATAGTCATCATACTTCTTCTATTTAAAGAAGCAAATCGTACGATATAAAATAAAAAAGATAATAAAAAAACAATTACCTAATATTTTAACTTGCATATTGTAACTTTCCATTCCATTTATCAATACATAGCTTGCAATATCTAACTAAGGCCATCATCGCAACAGTCAACAGCTCAAAATGTACCTAACAGCGTGTGATAGGAAGGGTCTTGAAATAAATACACTCGCGAGCAATGAAAAAGTTCAATCTGTCACTGGTTTTTTTCACTGCGCATGAGTGTACATAGGTACAGACTAGGGCAAAGACACCTGACCCATCTTGGAGTGACAATGCTACCTGCCATAATTTTTCCCTTAGTCACACTCTTTTGGCTTAGGTACTATACCACTTTTCCAACACCTAGGTATGAGTAATATGACTCCCATAACACGCTGCATCGAACTAATCTGAAGGATTTAGGGGTAAGCTCTACTTTACGTATTAAAAAGCTACTATTATATTTAAAAGCTCATGTTTGAAGTTATCATAAGGTCATCACCTAAAAAACCAATGACTATAATATATAATTTTAATAATCGCACATGAAATCTCTACTCACAAACATTATCAGCCTTAAAAATAATAAATTACTGATTGAAAACGCTAATTACATAATTACGTTTACACAAACATGTTTGATTTATTTGAAAGTCCGATGTACAAATATATAAAAAGTGCATAAATTGTTCCAAAAATGTGGTTCAACAATCCTTAGCCAACATCTTATTTACCACCCTACCTAATGTAATACCATGTATGTACATATGTACTAACATTACATACTGTAAGTAGGTACTTTATCTACCTATATATTTTTCTTACTTTTCAGTAATATATCTAGCCACTTAGGTACCTGTTTACATAACCACTGTGTATCTCTTTAGGTACGCAAGTTTCTTTAAAGATCGCAACATATTTTTTTAATATTTTAATTAAAAGAAAAAAAAACATCTACTGTACTTAACTACGTATAAGCTCTCTATTCGTTTAAGCATCACTTTTGTATATGTGTTGTGTATATTCTAATGTGTAGTATCTAAATAATGGACAATCTTCAATATCTTATACGATTTATTTTTACAACAGTTATGTTTTTGTTGTTATGTACATATAGCATGTACAATCAATCAATTTAGCAACAACAAAAAAAATTGGTACCTAGGCATTATAATAGTGACATTACTACAATTTAATTGAACTGAGTAAATACAACTTCTATGGTTAATTAGTTATAAAAGTTTTGATAGATTTAGTAACAAAATATGTTGATATAGAATTGAGCGCTCACTTTTAAGTTGTAACAGAACATCGAGTAGAGAGAGAATTTCTAAAAGTCGTTGAACAAAACTTGTTAAGTATGACCTCCTGAGTCACGCCGTTTTACTTAGTACATAAGTAATATACCTACTACTTTCGCAACAACCTGTAGAAAGTAGGTAGTAGGTACTTATGTATTGATTTCTTGCCTTGAGAATGGGACACGCGATATTGCAATGATAAAAAACCGGCCAAGTGCGAGTCGGGCTCGCGCACAAAGGGTTCCGTAGTAAGCACAATAACTTAACCAAAATTACAGTTAAATCAACCTATCTCAAAAACTATAAGAGATACTTTGATCAAACCAAAAATCGTTGAAAGAGTTAATTAGCATGCATCACCTCTATTTTTTTTAGAATTTTATACCCCGTAGTTATAAAAATAGAGGGGGGGGGACATACTTTTTACGACTTTGAGAGCTGATATCTCAAAAACCGTTCACTTTAAGAAAAATGTTTTTTAGAAAACTTTATATCATTTTAAAAGACCTTTCCATTGATACCCCACACGGGTATGTACATCGAAAAAAAAAATTTCATCCCTCAGTTACATGTATGGGGGGCCCCACCCCCAATTCTTTTTTTTACTATTTAGTGTCATATTTTTGTAGCGGTTCATACAACACATATTCCCATTAAATTTCATCACTGTAGTACTTATAGTTTCCGAGTAAATCGGCTGTGACAGACGGACAGACGGACAGACGGACAGACGGACATGACGAAACTATAAGGGTTCCGTTTTTGCCATTTTGGCTACGGAACCCTAAAAAATCATTTATAAGTACCTAAGTATTATGTACAGTACCAAATGGGAGACCAGTAACAAGCAAACGTAGCGTGGGACGCCCTTTGAACCAGACTGGTAGCCGCTGCGCTGGATGAAGAAGGCTGAAGGGAGAGCTCTATATCATAGATAGATAATGCTGATGTCAGCAACGACTGGCCAGCAGGTCAAAGTAGATTATAATTATACCTATCAGCTGAATTTAAAATTGCTGCATATAATTTGGTAGATTATGACCTTTTTTTCAGGCTGGATTTAGAAACGATTACCGAATCTAGAGTTCAGTTTCACGTTGAATTTTACTTTTGACATAAAATCAATGGCGAAAAGTTGGTGTAGCCATTGCATGAGCTTCGGCGAACACTTGAATATCAATTTTCCAATTTACGTAAGTAGTTACCTACTTATTTGATTTTATAATCGTGCTACTGTGTATTGTTTTTGTAAGAGATGCATGGTCACTTAAAATTGCACTTACAACATAGTTTTTCTTATACATATATGTATGCTGCAAGATAATCGTAATGCGCCATTCGCCTAACTAATATTTATTCCTTCATACCAAGTATACTTAGGTTAGGCTTTAAAGAAGCACTGTATGTTCCTTGGGTTATCCATTTTTATAACGTTTGCCAATCATACCGCCTCGTGCCATGCACGACTCAACCCATTCTCTATACTCCACATGGCCCCAAGTCGTTCAATTAATTGAAGTCAATATTCGAAGCAAAATAGTCAGCGATGAAATGCTGATTTGTTGCCTGTTTCAAATGTTTCGGGCAAAGGTTAGGTTCCTATGTGTGAGATAGAAATCCTACCTACATAATCAGTTTTTATGTTCTAGATGAGACATGGGTGAAACAGTGGTTTAGTCGCAAATATTCTAATCGAAATGTATTACGATTGGACGATTTTGACAAAAATGATGATGTCTATTATATCGAAAACACCCGAATCCGCGTTGTTCAATGTATTGTAATAATGTCACTTTCTTTAATTAATTATTCGATAGTTAGTTTTACGACAAAATAACAACAATTGCTTTGCGCACCTGGCCTAGTATTATAATTAATGGCAGAAAATTAACAAGAATATACCTTTCTAAAAATAATATTATTACGCCATCGTGCCATCGTAATCATCATTTTATTGTTTTGCGCTAAACCTACCAAGCTAGGTTCACAAACACAGTAATTTAATGGCAATCACATTATTAAAATTAGGAACATTTATTAAAAATAAAAGTCATCCAAATAGAATCTAACAACAACATTTTTATTCCGCCTCCAAAAACCGTTCACTTTATACAAAAAAGTGTGATCAGTCGATCAGTCTATGGCACCATGTATTTCACTTTTTCAATAATTCCCCTATAAAATTAGAAAAGTTCGCCGCTCGCGGGGGCTATATCTCGTCGGAGTCGGACCGGATGGAGTCGTAGTTGGAGGTCTTGCTCTTGAGCATGCGCAGGAAGGAGCCGACGGCAAAGATGGTCCGGCGGTGGCGGTGGAAGATGCCCTGGTAGAGCGCCTCGCGCAGCGCCTTGCGGTCGTCGGCCAGCGGCGGCGCGCTCAGCGCCACCTCCGACACGGCCACCGCCTTCTGGTGCCGCAGGCTGCCGTGCTTCTTCTCCAGCGACTTCTGGTTCGGCAGGCTCATCGTTGACTCGATCGACGACTGGTTCTTAGTTTTTCTTAGGCTGATGATCTTCTTCCCCGTGGACTGCGTCTCGGAGGTGGTGGAGCGCTGCGGCGCGAGACGCGAGCGGTGCAGCGGGTTGCCGGAGCCCTCGGGCAGCACCAGCTCCACAGACTTCTGGCTCACGGCGGACGAGCGCACGAGCGGCCCCCGCGCGCCCTCCCCCCGCGCGCCCTCGCCCCGGGCCGCGCCCTCCGCTGGCAGCGGCTGCTCGGACTTGATCGCGATCATCTCACTCGCGGTGCGCGCGCGACTGGACTAGACCTCGGCTCGCGCGCGGTCACATGGCCGGCGGGCGCGCCTCGACGCCGCTGTCCACGGAGGGCACGGCCAGGTGGATCTCGACGCTCTTATTGTCCGTCGCCTCTGAGCCGGAGCGAGTCTCGCAACAGTTGCTGAAGGTTATCGTCGGGACCTTTTCATTTCCGTCGATTTTGACGCTATTCAGGTTTTGTGCTAGTTTGTCGACGCAGTCGAGCTTGTCTTGGCGTTTGTCATCGGCGCTCATGCTCGATTCGAGCCATTCCTTCTCGTGGGGCGGCGCCGGCGAGCAGTCCCCGAGCTGCAGGCCCAGCAGGCAGGCGAGGTTCACGTTGAAGTTGCGGAGCGGCTCGGCGGCGGCGGCGGCGGCGGCGGCGCGGTCGGCGGCCGCGGACAGCTCGCGCTGCAGCGCCGCGTCGTCGTCGTAGTACAGCGACAGGTCCCGCAGGTCGGCGGGCGCGGGGGGCGGCGCGGGGGGCGCGGGGGCGGCCAGCAGCAGGTCGCGGGTCAGCGCGAGGTGCGCGCGCGTCACTGCCGGCAGCGAGTAGCCGGAGCGGGGCCGCGGCGAGTCCGCGCTGCGCCACGCCGGCCCGACCGAGCGCGACCACAATATTGCATTAGAATTAAGAATCCTTTCAAAATCCGCCACTTGTTCGGCTTCGCTGATCTGCAGCAGCAGGCGGTTCTCCGTCCCGCTCTCCCCGAGCGTGTCGCACAGCTTTCTGTTGCCTCTGACCTGTTTAAGGGGATTAGAAGACTTAGTGTGGTAGGTATCGTGTTCGTTACATAAGCGCGAGCGTCGTTTGGAGGAGAACGTGGGGCCGTCTGCGTAGCGCATGGGCAGCGACAGGGTTTGTACGGCGACGGCGCACGGTTGTTTTTGGACGAGTTTTCGGTTTTGTTGTTTGACGAGGACTTTGTTGAGGGGTTTGCGTTTGGGGGTCGCGGTGGGGGTGCGCGCGAGGTCGCCGCGGGGGGCGGTGGGGGCGCTGCGCGGGGGGCGGCCGTGCTGCGAGCGGGGGCGCTGCGCCAGGCTGAGGCTGCGGGCGCGGAGCGGGGGCTCGGCGCGGGGCGCGCGGGGGGCGGGGCCCGCCGTGGCCGCGCGGTACTGCGAGTACTGGTAGACGCAGTACGGCTTGTCCCTATGGCTCATGGCTCGAGGCTGGTGGCCGGAGCCCGCGGCCCGACCGAGTGCGCCAGCCCGCGCGAGCTGATTGCAAACGGTATTCGTCTTGCAAGCGATTCTCTTGGTAAAAAGTCATTTATAGTCGTGGCGTGGCCGCACGCGATCGATTTTGTGTCCGACTTGAATAGGAATACGTAAATCACGAAGAATAAAAAGAATGATATCAACATGTCCTTGACGTGCGCCGCAGTAACGTGATCCGGAGGGACCCCCCACTCGCCATTTACGTACAAGGGGGGGCTATAGCTACTACCAGATTCATTTTGCTTGTAATAAATGTTAAGTAATGAGAATTAATAAGCGTGGGTGGACATATTACTTAAGTGGACCACCTATTTAGTAAAGACAGTATATACCTAGTGCTTTTATTGCAGGATTCATAAATATCTACCTGCCCGTTCTTACCATTAAATATTAAAAATACGATATTAATATATATCGAACGTCATTGCAGTAAGTAAATGCGTTGCGTCATCATCATCTCACAAGTAAACATTTTTGTTTAGATAACTTCGACGCAGATTGCGTTTTAGTAAACAAATTTTCTCCGTAATTATTTATATATTTTTATGAAAAATATCATTAAGTAGGTATACAACATATCTATTTGTATAGATAATCTACGTATGTCGTCCTCTGGATATTTCCTTATTTAGGAAGTAAATCACTTACCCCTAATTCAAATGCTCGGCTTAGATACAATGAACAGTAACGAAGGAAAATTACGTAAACACAGAATGGAGATTAGGTAGGTATGTTACGATGTTACAGCGAAAGTTTCGGACTCGCCAAACTAATTATTTACTAGGTAATTGGTCTCGGATTAACTGTAATTTACGGGTAAGCCCTTATTGTCAATTGACGTTAATTAGGCTTCAATGAGGTAGGTACGACCAGTGACCACCTTATGTGTAAGATTCAAATTAGAAACCTATTAAGAATAAGTAAACATACTTTAATTGGATTCATGTTGTAGTTACTTAAGTACTATACTAATAAAAGTTAACATGTAAAAATATTTCAAGAATTCGTAAGTATTTATTTTAGTTATTAGCTGGCCCTTTATTAGTTGCGAATGTATTCATTAAATACTTAATGCTAAGAAGGTGAAGGTTTAAGGTTTCAGAAAATAATTCCATTACAGATGTGAATAATAATAATAAATAAAAAGAGAGAAAAAATAAAGTTTTTCGAAAATCTTTAAACACGTTTTATTCCAAACGCATTGACTATTTCTCAAAACAGCCGCCAAAAACTGGATACTTATATTTTTTTTCATAAAATATTTCTAGTAGACAAACAATCTTAAATAGGTACTTAACTAAAATTTGTGCAGTAAGTAACTGAAACTTAAAGTTATGGCATCTTTCGTAAAGAAACAAATTTTGAGAATTTTAATTTTTATTGTTTACTTAAGTTATTAATAAGATTTTTCATCAATAAATACAGTAAATTTATGCAATATAAGTTATACTAGTTACGTAATTAAGTAGAGTAAGAATTGTTTGGTACAAAACTCGTAGTTTAACCGTGACATAACGAGGTAAGTTACAGTGCTCTCATGTATACTTTATTGGTATTGATTTAAAGACAGGTCACCTCACCTGTAAGTATACAATAGTAGCTTGCTTTGCGTTGCACAGTGAATTTCAGACATTAGCTATCGGAAATACGGTATAATTTAGGTAGGTACTTAATTTATGAATTAGGTCTTGTTAATTTTATAAGGTTTCTATATTTTTCTTGGTTATTAATAATAAATGAATCATCAATTGCACCGCCCCTCAGCTTTCTAAGCGGTTTAAGTACTGCTCATTAGGTTATTACATTAGAAACCTACAGTCGTCGAAATATAATAGGCCCGTTTGGACAGCTACACAAATGATGTGTTTGCTATTTACTCTTGATTTACTTGATGAAATACATAAAAAGGCACATAATCTGGCTTATTTTTTAACGGCTGAAAGTAAAAAGAACTTTTGAAGCACCAAAAGTTACTTATTGTTTAGATTTTTTATGATTTAGATTTGACACCAACTGTCATCCCATACATTTTCGAGCTGTCCAAACGGGCCTATTATATTTCGACGACTGTAGGCTACATTTAGCATACCTGAGATATTCTATGACTATAAGGTATAGTTATGTGCATACCGTTGAATAATTCAAATTATGGACCATACATTGGTCCCCTTATTATTAATATGTAGTATGTAGGTATTTATTAAGCAGTTGGAAGTTCCCATAAAAGTCGAATATCGTATTTCCGAGAATTTATTCATCGTATAACATGGACACTTGGATAGTGTACTATTAATACAAACATAATCTTTCACGACAGGTTCTGTAGAACACTGGTTTCAGGGAACTACGCAATCAGATGTTCCAAGTAGCTATCATTGATCACTACAGATGGAAAGTTCAATGACACTGAAGGCGCCCGTAAGCTTTCCCGTAAGTCGAGGTTTGCAGACGATTTCCCATCGTCACGTGCGGAATTTAGCGCCCCAATTGCAAGTCCCACTTTAGCCAAACTTCTTGCATTCCACAGAAGCATATATCGGCCCGTACCAGGCACAGCGACGGCCAAACTCTTTCTAACAACCATTTTGTAAACAAACAACCGACACAGCCACTTCTCAACCTCCAAAGAAACACTCGCGTCATGACGGCAAGGCATTTTAAACAAACACGTCGTTAACAATTAAAAGGCAATTTGATCACCCCTAAACACATTTCATACACGGAAGTGCTTAATTCAGTCGTAAATGACCTACTTACCCACAATCGATTGTTGAAGAAAAACAATGTATTTACAAAACACGTACTTTTGTAGCGAAGGCACTGTGAGAGTTTATTTTAATAACAATAAAATGTAGCAAAATAATTGTTCGATGGCACAACACATTTAAGCGGACGCGACTGTCGTACGATGCGATATTGGAGTTACACTGTTGCGTTGGAAATCGATAGCCGCCGCGCCGCCATTCTAGGCAGAGGCTGAAAAATCGCTGCCAGAGAGTGCCGAGTGCCGACCCGACTCGTCCATTCAATACGCGAGGACGCGGGAGGCATGCGTGGAACACAGACAAGACAGACGCAGCCTGCAAAGCGCGGGAAATCTGACGTTTATTACTTTTTTATTTCGTGACACGCAAAGGGTGACTTCGGTCGTCAGCCAGCGTCAGAGAGATATCGCCAAGTTTACTTTAGTGTTACAAGAATAACAATCTGTTTATCAACTTGATACTCATATTTAACTAAGATCTACGATCGTTTACCCAGCACACATGGTAAATAGAGAAAGAAGGACAGGGTGACATAGCTATAATCTGGATAAATTAAGATGGGCAGTTGATTTATTGCGGAATCAAATTCATCTGTAGGGTATCTCTGCAACGAGGTCAGAGGTCGATAGCCAGAGGAATCGTAATAAATCGAATGTTAGATGCTCTGAGAGCATAGAGTGATAGGTATTGCTTTTCGCAGAAATATTAAGTAGGTATATTATGTATTAAACACTATCTACGTAGTTACATAGGTGTACACTAGAATGTATAAATGAACTCAATGACCCGCCACGGTCGAGCTCGTTGTGCTGTCAATCACGCTTGTGCTACGTATTTGCGGTTCGTGGAAATCCTAATAAATACATCATACTCCAGAAGATACGTTCAATTTGTTTGTTGTTTTTTTTATTGATGAGTATTTATAGTAACTAATAGTAAGTAAATGTTGTGTTGACAATAGTATTTTTATGCTTAGTGTTGAAGACAGACATTATTACGAGCGTCGGGCTCTATGCCCGGCGCTTCAGCTGAAGAAGAAATACTTATGTCAATCACATACAAAATAACAACACGAAGAAATTCATACCACATTTTATTAATTACTAATTCTAATACATAATTCTTATATCTCGTATCTTGTAAAATACTACTTAATATACTTACTATTATTACGCAAATCTCTACACATCGTCTTAATCATCACCGTCACGCTCATCGACCCTCGTCTTCGAGTCTTCGCCAACCAATGATTTCAAAAGGAAGGATACGCCCGTCAGAACGTTTTGTCAAAAGAAAATGGCACCCGCGCGTTGGCCCTAAATTCATACAAATTATGACAGATTTATGAGGTTTTAGGGCCAACGCGAGGGTGTCATTTTCTAGAGCGGTTGGGCCTGTCCTTACGCTAGTAATATATAAGTCAATGTCGCCAACATTTAGGGTGGGTTGCACCATTTAACTTTAACTATTACAAACGTCAAATCCCTTGGCGAGACATATCAATCTTCAAGAGATTTGACGTCTAACGTAATACTTAAAGTTAAATGGTGCAACCCACCCTTAGTTAAGTATGTTTTTTTTTATGTTCGCATGCAACTACAATTCTACTTTATATTCAATGGTGATACATCAGCTATGTGCCATTTAAAATTACATTAACACTATGATCATGATGAAAAAGTTCAAAATTCAAAGCTCGATCGTAGCCACAGTTCGTAGCCAATTTTGCTACGCCACCGTCGTAGCAACGCTACGCCGCGGCGTAGTCAGGGAAAGTAATTAATCAGTTAGCTTTTTTCCCGATTTTAGCATAGCTTATTAATCTACTCATGCATAATATGCTTGAAACTCATACATACATACCTAGTTATGTATGCATGTTCCAAAAGGAAGCAAAAAGCTACTTAACCTCCACTTTTCCTATGTATGAATTTTTCCCTTTATGAATTCTAAAATACTAGTTTTCGAGCATGTAAGAATTTTCGTATTAAAAACCAGTAACACAAAAAGATAAATCGTAAGTTTACGTTTTTGTTGTACAGAATAAAAACTTTTGTTAAATACTTTCTAACTGTAAAAGTAAGTCTAATGTCTTTTTACATGCCAGATGTAAATATTCCGTAAATAATAAACTTTAGGAAAGTTTTGTAAACCTAGCGTTTGTACTTTTATCGTGTAGTGTCTCATCAAGTCCATCTGATTTAGACCACCGAATTGTGTAGTGGTTAGTGACCCTGAATTAAGGTCCCGGGTGCGATCCCCATCCAGGGAAAATATTTGATTAAATACTATTTGTACTCAGGTCTTGGGTGTCCATCTGACTACTTGTACAATTTGAATGGCATAGGTTTGTTTACATAAGGACTCTTTTATGTATTACTAGCTGTTCCTTACTTCTTCGCCTTAAAAAGTTTTCCCGTGGGAATTCCGGGATAAAAAAGTAGCCTATGTTCTTTCCCAGGGTCTAGACCGTCTGTATACTAAATTTCATTCAAATCCATTCAGTAGTTTTGGCGTGAAAGAGTAACAGACAGACAGGCACAGTTACTTTCGCATTTATAATATAAGTTAGGATAATACGTAATAGGTATAGGTTAGTTTTAGATTCATTAAAGGAATTTTGTATGTTTGTACATCAAAAAACCTTTATTATTTTAGATTTACGTTTAGTGTGTAGATACTTATTCTCCTTCATAGCATGGTTTTAATGGGACCCCGATACGTCCGGCGAACCCTGGGCAGACACTAGACAGCAGCTGACTCTAATATTCTTTCAGTGTTTGTCACTAATACTTTATAGCTTTGGTCACGCAGGCACGATTGAAAATAAATACTTATGTACGGTGGCCTGCGCCTAAAATTATACAGGCGGAGTTTTTAAAATAGCGATCTCAAGCTCACATGCTCCTCAAGCACATCCACATAAACACCACTGCTACACACATCACACACAACACGTTCCCAGATTTATAACAGATGTAGCTGGTCCCTTCATCATCAGGGATCGCTATTTTAAAAACTCCTCCTGTATACTTTTAGACGCAGGCCACCGTACATAGATATACGTAGGTAGACACATTACGTAGGTATAGACACGGAGTATTGTGTATGGAAGATCCTCATAATATTATGTAGATGGACAGTATGGACACTGAACCGATAGCTACTAAATATAGACGTGGCATTTATATATTATTCCTGATGTTCGTATTTCTGTATGCGGCCGAAGCTTTCAGGTGTAGTGACAGGTCCACAACCCATGTTCGCCGACAGTCAATAAGTAAGTAGGTAGAGTAGGTACTTATCTAGTTAATTTATAACAACAAACGGATGAGATCAGATTTCATTTGGCGTCAGTCGTTAAAGTATTATTTTCTCTATATCACTGACTGCCCACAGTTTTTTTTTGTGGGGATATCTCATACACGGCCATTCGACCCCAAGTTAGGCAGAGCCTGTGATATGGGTATCGAACAGCTGATATAGAGGTATCTACACAGATATATAGATTTTATATATATTTGTATACGTAATGCGTGACACCCAAGACCCCAGTACAAATATCCGTGTTTAAACAAATATCTGCCCCGGCCGGCGATCGTAGAGAAGACGGATGGACGCATATATAACATATGAGTACCTACCTACAATAATATAAATTAATATAATATAATCATACATCCATATAATACATACATACATACTTCACATGAAAAGGCTCTTTTTGTGTGATATTATTATGCCATTGTCAATAAATTAAGTATCGCACTAATTAACATTGTCCGTTGTGTTTCATTTATACTTACCTACTACTACTAGGTTACCAGGTACAGATTTAAAATACAAAGACATACTTAAGTACTTACATCGTTTATATAATAAATCTCGTTATCGTGATTTTAATTGTGGCATGTTTGTATAATAATATGTCTCTATGTTGTTTCAGTTGTTAACTAAGTCAACTAGAGTGCCTAGGTAATGAGTTTCCCGAACTGAGGATTAAATAGTGTCATTCTGATAAAGAGGAGCAAAAGTAATTCTTACACAAACGTATTTTTAACATGGACATATACTGGGACTACTGGGTGACGTAAAAGTTCTAAGTATATAAGTAAGGACCGATGGTAGCACCCGCTTCTCACGCCAAAGAAGCAGGTTCGAATCTCGGCGCTGATAATGTACCAATGGTTTCTTTGGAAGTTAAGTACAATTTATACCATCGCTCTTACAGTGCAGGAAAACATCGTGAGGAAGACTGCATATCTAGATTTTGCACATCTAGATACTTATGTGAACCCACCAACCCGCAGTGGAACAGAAGGTGGGAAATGGTCCAAGCTTAGGAAGGAAGTTTAGACCTAGGGGATATGCTTAAAGGTTCCATACGAGATACACCTCTGCAACATAATAGAATAGTGTTATAATAAGCCAACGTGGGTCAAGTGACTTTTTAGTAGATCCTTTATTAATTTCACGTAGGCAGGTGAGTATGACGTCAAAGTAAAGACAATATAATCATCAGCATGAAGCATGACCATGACCATATTATAGTTTAGGACATACGAGTAATAACAGTAAAACATCGTTAATTTTATTGTATTTCTATTGGTAACTGATTTGAGTCGTAACGTAAGAGAAGTACCTACCTACTTACTTACCTACTATTTCAACTCATCTTTATACATACATCTCATATTATCTGTGCGGTGGATACTTAACTCTTTTGTTGATATGATAATAATCAATGTACCAACACCTACCTGTATTTATAGATGCAAACAAGTAGATATTGCTGAAGTTGACAACGATTATAGTTGTACCTTGTCAAACTAACCAACTTTCAAATTAGTTTGACAAGGCACAAAAGTGCCAAATCCGGGACTATACATATTAAATTTGTTTAGACCGTACTGTAATATACATATATATATATGTCGCAGGCATCTGGTTGAATCTCCATTTTGGTTGAATCACATTGGATGGCGCTACTCAATTGTATGACTATATTACAGAAACCTAACTCTAGGCATAGGTAACATAAGACTCAATGCGATTATCCAATAAAAAGTGCATGCAACGACGCAGCCACATTGAATTGCACCGAAGGTCATGACTGGATTAGATCAATTGAGTGACCTAGGCATTATAATATAGAGCTAGATGCCTAGGGTTGTATGATTGAAAGCCAATTACGGTTCTCATAGTAAGGTAAGTAAGTATTAAAAACATCACATACATACCTACCTAACTACTTAAACACAATCACGTCTTCTAGGTAGGTACTAGGTGCTCATGTACAGACAAAAAAAAGATAAAACATAAAAACGATAAAACAGAAAGACTTTAGTGTAGGTTTTTATTTTACCGATAGAGAAGTGAAACATAAACCTAACCCAAAATTGTATTGCGCGAAACTAGTGCAGCTACTGACCGCTAGATGGCGACTCTCAGGACAGCCCTTAGCACGAACTTTCGTCGAGGACGTGAAGTAAATCTGTACCCTTAGCACGAACATTTCATCGTTTCCGTATTTCATTACTACACGTTAACTTTGAACGTATTGAAATGGCAGCATAAGCCTTCGTCGTGTGCCGGTCGTTACAACGTTACCAGAGTTAAAATAAGGTTGTACCACACTGAGATTGTTAAGTTCAAAACCTTCATAATAATTTCAAAGTAAGCAGCGATTCCTTATAAACGCACTTTAGCAATTGTCTATGGATGATAACTATGATTTGAACGCACATCCTAACTTTTTTTTTTGACATTTGTCATCTGTCATCTGTCAAATTATCAATCTTTTGACACTGACAGGTCGGCTTTCATAATTATTTTATTTGTTAAATTTGTTTATTGTTTTATTGAATTCAACGCAGTGATATTTGCCTACGGATACCAACGCCAAGGCCCACGGATGGAGAGGTCGCCAGTGGTGCCTTAATAAGTGGAAGGAACTAGCCAAGCTCAATAGCGAAGGGACGGGACAAGGAGTGATAAGCAAAGGAGAAAATTAAACATGAAACATAACATTAAACATAAAAGGTTGTCATGACAGATTATCCCCTCGTCTCTCAATGATTTTCTAATACCTAGGTACTCTTTAAAAAGCATTAACTAGTAACCTTGAGATAAAGCATCGGCAGTACTCATGTTTCTTTGAAAAAGTTAGTAGTTATATTCTTAGAGCCCCCGCACACTGGCCACTTAGTGGCGGCCACGCTTCAGCCACTAGTGGCCGCCACAACCTGCGGACGCGTTTCTTCATACATTTTATATAGAATCGGCGCACACTGAGCGCTTGAGTGGCCGCGTCCGAGCCACAAGCTGCGAGAGTCGAGCGCGCTCGCTACTTGTGGCTGCGTTTTGTCGTTCGACTCGTGCGCATACACGGCCACAGTTGCCGGCTTCTTCCCACCCCTGCGCGCCGCTCCCCAATCCCGTCTCCCGGGTCTAGTCTTGTTGTAAGCTGCGTACTGAATGCACGTGCATGATGTCCACGGATCCGATTCCTCATTTTGATGTAGACGCTTTTATTTCCGATGTCGAAGAGCGACCCGCTATTTGGGATTTAAAGTCAGATTTGTATAGCGACAGGGGTAAGAAAACTGAAGCTTGGGAGGAATTGTGCCTAAAATTTATTCCAAATTTTAGTGAAAAAAATGTAGCGGAAAAAAACAAAGCAGGTAAGTTTTTGAACAATTTTATTTTACATTATTATTATATATTTATTATATTTTATTATTTTGCCAAGGTACAGCTCCCTCGTTGCTAATAAAATAATCTTTCAATATATCTCTGGTGTTTAATGAACGACGAGATTGCACGTGGGCGTTATCGATATCGTGAAGTCCTGGTACAGTCAATGTATGATGGAAATTAAATCCATCTCTCTGACGAACAAAGTTGTGTAGTATACAACAGGCCTTCACGATGTCTTCGGCGAAATCTATTGACACATTCAATGGTCGATGTAGTATTCTCCACTTATTCACTAATATCCCAAAGGCACACTCGATATGACGCCTGGCTCGAGAAAGCCTATAGTTGAAAATTCTTTTTTCAATATTCAAGTGTTTTCCTGAATAAGGTCTCAACATGTGTTCTGCAAGACCAAAAGCTTCATCACCAACAAAACAGTAGTTTACAGGACCAGAACTACTAGAAATTGCTTTTGGTGCAGGTAAATTCAGGGATTGGTCTTCCAATTTTTTGAATAATTTCGATTCTTTGTAGATAGTCGAATCTGAAGCTTTCCCATAAGAGCCGACATCAATAAATGTGAACTTATAATTCACGTCACAGATAGCTAGAAGTACGATGGAAAAATAGTGTTTATAATTATAATATAAGGATCCGCTATCTTGAGGCTTAATAATCCTTATATGTTTTCCATCAATTGCACCACAGCAATTTGGAAAGTTAGCATATTCTTCAAACCCCTTAGCTATTTTACTCCACATCTCTTCAGTTGGTTGTGGTACGCAGATATCTTGAAGTGATGCATAGATCAATTTACATGTTTCTTTTACAATCAATCTCGCAGTTGACGCACCACATCGATATACTAATTCAAAATCACCAAATGAACAACCAGTAGCAAGGTACCTGCAACAAAAAGAACAGATTAGATACCTTTGATTATGTTATTTTTATGTTTCAGCATCCCAGTTGCAGCGAAAATGGAAAAGCCTTCGTGACTACTTCAAAAGAGAACACTCTTAACAAATGAGCGTTAAAAGTGGATCTGCATCATCGAGTCGCAAGCCGTATATATATTATCAACAACTATCTTTTTTAAAAAACTTGGCTGACACACGACGTGATCCCAGCCCATTACCGAACGAGGTACACGATGCGACTGAGAGAAAAAGGCCAAAAAAGAACAAGACAAATAATGAAGACATTCAAGCAGAAACTGATATACTTGTTAGTATTTCAGAACAATTACAATCTCGTCATTCTAACAAGCATGAAGAAGACGCTGACCATAACTTTGCTTTGTCCTTGGTCCCGCACTTTAAACAAATACCCAATGAATTTAAATTGGATGCTCAAACCGATGTATTGATGGTACTAAAAAAATATAAACAGTATATGCGAACATCACAGAATCAACAACATGGATATTTCACATCATCATTTCAGGAACCACGCTCATACCATACTATGCAACCATCTACTTCGGGTTATCAACCGACTCCGCGTCCATCTGCTTTGGGATATCAATCGGCTTCGCGTCCACCTTCTATGGGATATCAATCAAATTTTGAGCATGACTTTTCCGTTACCTCGCCATCTGCATCTGATAATACTATGAATTCTGTTTTGTCAGATGATATAAATGAACATCTTTTTGACAACTGACTATGTAAAAGTAAATGTGTATTTGTTATAAAAACTGTATATCTGCGATATGTAACTTGATTTAGTTTGCGATTTTTCAATTCTCATTAATAAATAATTTCTATTTCAATTTGGCTTTTTTAATTGTTTGTTTTACGTTCTAGAATCCACGTGAGTCGCAAACTAATAGAAGCAAAATGATACGAATGAATGATACTTACCTTAAAGTTATAGCCAGCCTTTCTGTTGGAGAGATGCTTTTTCTCATGCGTGTATCTTGATGTTTGAGGTCATCGTGCAAAACGCTAAGTAATTCATTGAATGAGTTCACGCTCATTCTAAAATACTTGAAGAACTTATCTGGATAACATTTTAACTCTTCGAACAGCAATTTGTGCTGTCCATTTTTATTGCGTGATGTCAGAATTGGATGTACCCAGTGACGCCGATGAATTGGTCGTCGATGGTTCTGAATTCGGCGCCGTTTTCTACGTTTTAGAATAATAAGCAACAATAGCGAAATCAAGAGTGCGTCCATTCTTGGGCAACACACGTCTACCTCTGTCGAGATACTTGCAGCTAGTGTCTGACGCAAGTGGCAGCCACTGGTGGCTTGATGCGGCCACTAGTGGCTGCCACTGGTGGCGGCGTGTAGTGGTCTAGCCGAACTACTGGTGGTCGCGTTTAGTGGCGGCGACTGGTGGCCGTAATGTGCGAGGGCTCTTATTCTTAATGATGCAATTATCATTTGTTTTGCAGGTATGGAGTGATTATAAGAATAATACAAAGAGAAAATGCTCCCAAATTGCCTAATGGGGCACAGTGAATGGTTGATGGTTCAGCCCTAAAATGGATATGTCAGATTGAAAGCTGCCGGTGAATGCTATATAATTGATGTGATGAGATATAGAATCAGCATGGAACATGTGCCTGGTACGAGGAGCCAGCCCAATCCAGCTATACCAGCGTATCCTGTACCCAGCATCACGGACCAGGCCACCGCCTGCAAGTGCACCCCCGTGAAGGCATAAATTATAAGTGTGCATTTTGATTGCTCGGTGAAGAATACATTTAGGAGAAAAGATAAATCATACATTTTGTTATACTATGCTGATGTTTGCAAATGTTACATGATACTACCTACTAAGATAAATATGTTTTTTTGTAAAATAAAGAATAAAAAACTGTTAAACAGAATGTAAATATTTTATTTATTTTGTGGTAATTTCATTTATCCAGAACTTTATACCCATTAGTAAGTGGGCCCAGAAAGTTGATGATTTATCATTAATGAAGTCTATTAATCCTGCCTACCAAGAGACTTATTACCTTTAGTTAGGTTAAGTGCCAATTTCTCCGTAGTTGCTTTGAGCATAACCAGGGAGTAGTGGTTGATTTTTGACACATCTTTCGTGAATTTTATATGGATATGACTTATAAATCAATCCCTGTCAGTTAGATAACCGACTATGGAGAAATTGGCACTAAAGTTTATAGTCAATAACTAACTGTCCTTAACTATTCTAGAGAGGGTAGAGTTCAAACACATCTAGACAGTAGCAATAATGGTGTTTATTAATACAATTAGGTACACATAACTACAGTTAGGTACATTAGAATTTTACGAATTATAGCTAACAAAGCAAAACGTGAGTAAGTATAGGTGTTTGCTACTTCTTACTGCTATTGGTGCCATGGATGCCATGGATCTCATCCGTCACGATCGATTCTCGGCACTTCCAGTCTAGTAGGTATTCATGACGAGCTTCAATCACCACGTCATCGCGGTCAGACACGCCAAAATCGAGGGCCACGTAATGCAACATACGGCACGCTGTACTTAATAGATTTTGCACACTGAACAGTTGTATAATGGTCTTGCTCCAAACAGCGCCATCGATTTTCAATCACACACATGATAACCCTACATTTCCCATGAATTTTTGTAAATTTTGCCTCTGGGCTACCCTCCTCATCTACGTCTATTGCTGCGTGTAATAAATACTAGTTTAGTTTAGTAGGGTATCTACGTGGTCGTAGCATATTGGTAATGAATAAAAAATACGAAAACCAAAAGAAATAAATGCTCTAACTTCCATTTTAAATAGTTGTCACTGAATAATTTGCAGTGAGAAAATCTTCGAGTAAACTCACGATACGATATGTCAAAATCAAATTCATCAGTCAGATTTACTTCACGTCCTCGACGAAAGTTCGTGCTAAGGGCTCTGACACGATGAATTTTGTAGGGAAATATGAACAGCGCCCCTGGCGGGCAGTATTTTGCGGTTTGTATAGGAAATGGTAGCATGAATTTGATTTTGACATATCGTATCGTGAGTTTACTCGAAGATTTTCTCACTGCAAATTATTCAGTGACAACTATTTAAAATGGAAGTTAGAGCATTTATTTCTTTTGGTTTTCGTATTTTTTATTTATTACCAATATGCTACGACCACGTAGATACCCTACTAAACTAAACTAGTATTTATTACACGCAGCAATAGACGTAGATGAGGAGGGTAGCCCAGAGGCAAAATTTACAAAAATTCATGGGAAATGTAGGGTTATCATGTGTGTGATTGAAAATCGATGGCGCTGTTTGGAGTTTGGAGTAAATAAATAAATAAATTTAATGTTATGTTTCATGTTTAATTTTCTCCTTTGCTTATCACTCCTTGTCCTGTCCCTTCGCTATTGAGCTTAGCTAGTTCCTTCCACTTATTAAGGCACCACTGGCGACCTCTCCATCCGTGGGCCTTGGCGTTGGTATCCGTAGGCAAATATCACTGCGTTGAATTCAATAAAACAATAAACAAATTTAACAAATAATTATGAAAGCCGACCTGTCAGTGTCAATAGATTGATAATTTGACAGATGACAAATGTCAAAAAAAAAGTTAGGATGTGCGTTCAAATCATAGTTATCATCCATAGACAATTGTTAAAGTGCGTTTATAAGGAATCGCTGCTTACTTTGAAATTATTATGAAGGTTTTGAACTTAACAATCTCAGTGTGGTACAACCTTATTTTAACTCTGGTAACGTTGTAAGGACCGGCACACGACGAAGGCTTATGCTGCCATTTCAATACGTTCAAAGTTAACGTGTAGTAATGAAATACGGAAACGATGAAATGTTCGTGCTAAGGGTACAGAGTGAGAGTTTTTACTTTTTACAGCGTTCGAAAAACGGCGAGTTAACGTGCCGGGAGAGTCGCCACCTAGCGGTCAGTAGCTGCACTAGCTCCGCGCGATACAAATACAATTTTGGGTTAGGTTTCACTGCTCGATCGGTGTTGAAAAACTCACACTAAGCCCCCATGCGCGCTGGAGGTGGATTGTGGACACTTATCTCTTTTGAAGACTGTACGTACCCCTTGCGACGATGAACTTACTACCTATTAAAGATTGTTGGGGCGATACTATTTATAAAAACTGAATGATACAATATAATTTTAATACAAAAGTGTATTTGGCAAGTATAAAATATTTATAATAATGACTTAACTAGGTGTGTAAATTGTAAAATTAATTAATTAAATACATACATACGTATAAATTACTTAGTATTGGTCATCCAAACAGGTAGAGAAAAATAACACCATTGAGGCAACTATTTTTAAAACAACATTAATAAATTATAAATTCTTAAATATTACATTATTTGGACGCACTTTGGAATATTTATTTACTTATGCCTCTTTGATTGTTTTAGGTCAAATATAAAAGTAGGTAGGTACTAAATTACAATAATTGCATTATGCTTTGCAAAATTTAGATGTTTACTTATCAAAAGCAAAATTGTAAAAGTGAATTGCTTAGGTACATTATGTAGGTAAACTTAATTTTAAACATTAAAGTAAGCATAAATATTATAACTACGTTTACAATATTAGAAATACTAGACAGTCTTATAAATTAAGAGCATAATTTATTTCAATAGGCAAGGCATCATTTTCACATGTTCTGCTGAATGAACTTTCTCTCATTCATACAGTTCTCCAACTCATCATGATACTTATCAATTTTCACATCGAACCCGGGACTTTGAACCCCATAGTCAAAGCTGTTACCTGTTATCACCTTCTCTTGATTCAATGTTGAATCAAAACGCACCTTTTTGCCTGGCGTATTAGACTTATTTTGCGATGTATCCACAATTTCATTGCATCTTTCCTTCAATGGAGTAACATTCATGTTAAGACGAGTGTTTCTCAATGTTTTAATTGTTTCGTACTGATGTTCCTCATCATCGTCTAACTCTTCTATTTCTATTTCATCAGAATTGTCAATGTTTAAAGCTGGATTCTCTATTCCTGCTTCTTTATCTTCGGTTTTCACTTTAGAAACTTTCCTTGGTACTTCATATGGATTTAATGTGACATTGTGTGCGGGTTTATCACCCTTAAATGTCTTTTTGAGAGTTTTGAAAACTTTCTTAGACAGTTTGTTGCCAGCTTTAAAGAAACTGTGCTTGTGATCTTTCTTACTATCATTAGATTCGTTAGAACTGTTAGCCTGTGAGTTCTTATTCAAGTTCATGATGTCAATGGCACTGAATTTTCTAACGTCATGACCAAGTATTTTACTTTGCTTATTGAAGTTGTTAGCTTCACCAATATTCTCATAAATTGGGCTTTCTGATCTGTAGTCATCCACATTTTCATACTCATGCTGACTCGTGTTTGATTCAGACTCGTTCATAGTAGATATTGTGCTGTTTGTGTCACTCGCAAACAGTCTTCGTGGCATTATGGGAGCACTGTCATGATTCACTTGAGTCAGACAGGCCTGTTCGCTATTGTATTCTATCTCAGACTGGTTTGCTTCTGTGTTGATGTTCAAAAATGGATTGACACCAGTTAATGCTACAACATTCACAGCATCATCTAAGCTTTGGTTCAGGAATGGATTTGTGCTTTTCTTTTTCTCATGTACCACACGTTTTTTTTTTGTTATTATTGTGATGGTTTTAATCTCCATTATGTTGCTTTCATTCAAATCGTCATCTAAATACAATGATTGATTAGACATATTTGGTGAATCTAAGGCTAGGCGGTCTATAAAACTTAGACTTAAATTAGTTTGGTTATTTATGAAGATGTTATTAGTAATATTTGTATGGTTGATATTGGAGAGGTCTCCTGTCTCAAACACACCAACTGCATTGACAGCACTCAATGACTTCTGTTCTAGCACTGAAATGCCTGAGTCAGCTTCAAGATCTATAACACTTTCACCCCCTTCAAGATTAGTTAAGCTTTCATTTGTTTCTGTTCTATTAGTAGCATCCAAAGTATTATGTTCTGTATTTCTAGCTCCATCATCATTTTCAGCAATAACATTTAAATCATTTAAGTTAGCATAAATGGGTTCAGACACACATGTTGTGTCTTCAAAGTCTGGATCGTCCAATCCTTTATTTTCATGTAGTATAGTATTTGGACAGTTAATAATAGGTGGAATAATCTCTTTGGTAGTGATTGGGATGATCTCTTTGGTTGTTACTCGAGATGGAGCATCTTTGTCATGTGTTCTTATACTCTTCCGTACATTCTCGAGCTCCTTCACTAGAAACTCGTTCACTGCCGCTTTGCTTATGCCCACATCTAGGGCAGTGTTTTCAAATGCGGCTAAATCTGTGCTTTTGGTGTGTTTCCTTTTCTTCACTGGTACAATTTCCATTGCGGTGTTGCACATGGGGTCCTCGTTGGCCAGGATGTCCAGAGCAGGGTTGAGATAGGCCGTTGCACTCGGAGGTACAATTTTCCGTTTGGTTTTTTGACTCGGAATAATCTCAAACTGGTTATTGTTGACTGGCTCCATTGTGGACACTGAAAGTACATTTACACTATTATTATTAATACAGTGTTTTTTTTTATAATTACTTAATGATTTTTACAAAATACTAGTTAGAGTAACGTACCTAATTAAACATTTTTTGTATAAAGTGGTTACCATGGGTAGGCCATCATAGTGTGACTACTCTCTTGGGCGAAATCTGAATCTGATAAAGTTCTGACTTACAAAACAAAACACTCATGAGAATGGAGAAGAAGAGAATACCTCGTTAATTTGGATATAAAACTTAAGATACACGCACTATGAAAACTATATAAATGTTATTAGGTACTTTATTATTAACAGCCTCGTAATAATCTGGTCCCAGGTTTAGCAGTGTACGATCATTTCAAGAGACCACAAGTTAAATAATTATGATGTAAACAAACCTTTTTTATACAGCGGGGTGAGGGTCCATCTCTGACACAATTAACCAATATTAATATTTTAGTGCACTGGATTAAAACTATTGTAATCAATTATCTAGAAACGAGACTTTTCATTCATAATATTCCGTTTGTAAAATTGCTAAATGTAAACAAAAAAACCGGAAGCAGGTGTACAAAAACGGTTATTTTCCTTTTTGACGTCTCGTTTCTGAGTTGCCATATTCAATAAATACCAATACTCGAAATAATCACTCATCCCCCTTCTTATAAAAAATAGACCAAAGAAAAGAAGTTACTGGTTTAGAACCCGTTACAGTCCAGAATTGTCATAAAAATCAGTAGGTAATCTAAATCCGAGTTTATACCAGGACTATCTTTATCTTTTACAATTATCTACAATTTACTCCCTGTACCTCCTGCAGGTTGACTGGTAGAAAATGCTTTTAGCATTAAGTCCACCAGATTGTACATAATTACTTTTGTATATTGTGCAATGAAGAATAAATAAATAAATAAATCTTTGTTTTATAAAACAAAGATTTATTTATTTATTTATTTATTATAATAACTCGAATTTTAAACAAAGAACTTTTGACAGCGCGTGTGCTTTGACAGGTTGTAAAGCAAGTTGTGTTGTTAGCTGTTGTGTCTACTTTATTATTCTGAGAGTCAATTTTTTTTTCATATAGCAACCCTATTTTTTGGAGTTCTAAATCCAACATTGTTTCCAATGATTTATCAAAGTTAGAACAACGATAGCACGCGAAGCCTAAAATATTCTGAGGATCATCGAAACACTAGTTTACCAACTATCACCGGCTTCTGTATGCAGCCATGCAGCCCAATGACGAAAGATCGTCATTGATGCAGCGTATCATGCATTCATTCAGCTTCACTGGAGGTTGATCTATTATATGTACCTATGCACTGGAACAAAATAAGCCTTCAAAATCTTTACTCATTGAGGGATGGCGCCCATGGCGCCTACATTGGTGTTGGGCCGCAAGGGTTTGGCTCTCAGCATGCATACTGATACTGATATAAATATCGAAATTCCTTTTTATTTAAAATACAAATGTTTGTCACAAATAAGGCCGGCATAAAAAAGTGCAATAAATACGGTTACGTTCTGTTCTGCCGGATATCCAGCCAAATGGTTTGCCTATAATATAATGATAGAAAATAAATTAAATAAAAAACAGCATTTAAATACATCTGTATATTATTTTATAAAACATATTTCTATTCTATCAATCACAATTTACGGTTCTTGGAACCAATATAATTATCTAAGACAAAAGAAGCACAATATTCATAGAGTAAGTACTTACATAAAATATATTCAAAAAATACACCATGATGAGCAAATATTAATGGAACTGACTGCTATCTAGTGCGTGAGCTGATATAATTCTAATTTTCTACATACACAATGGATATTTATCTAAAGGGGCATTTTTGTGAGAGATACACTAAAGAATATATTTTTTGTTTCATGAACGCTACAATTTAAATTCCAATGGGCTTATAACTCTTGCTGAAGAACTAATAACCATTGGAGTAGAGGCTTACGAACGGCAGGACGCCCTCAAAGGCAACAAAAATGCCAAAGAGAAGGATTCTGTTGATAGAAAGACAGAAAGAAGAATTTTGACCAATCACGGGCTAGGCTTTAGTGTTCCTTGTGCGTGATTGGCCGGAATAAGCATTTTCTTTCCCAACTGGCTAGTTCATTAACAAAATGCAATGAAGAAGATTTAAGGGGATCCCTAAAGCTAAAATGCTAAAGTCTGCTTGATATACTTGATTAGATTGGAAAAACGGTGGCTTCTATCACATTGATAAAAATATATTTTGTAGCAGAGGGTATACTGAACATGTTAGTTGCTTATAAATTGGTGCAGGATTATAATAAGTATGTTAAAAAAAATTGCAAACACACCATGTCTTTTGCCATTTTTTGACTTATTATGAAAAAACCCTCGAAATCAGAGGGCCCATTTTCATGGAATCTTATATGTATGTGTAGGTAATTAAATTCTTAACAAAGTTACCTTAAAGAGTTGGATTTAATGGACCAGAAGTCAACTTTTTTTGCAAAAAACTAATAAATTCCGGTTTAAAAATGATGACACCGTGACAGATTTCAGATTTCTTCAGTCGTCGCCCTGGTGGCGGCCTGTTATAATGTGGCAAGTTACTTGGCGACCCTCCTTGCGGGGTGAAAGAAGTGGCGGGGGCGAGGTAGCACGACATGCTACACACGTAGAAAAGTGTGCCCGGATTAATCTCGCGATAGCTTGTAACTATTTCTGACGTAAGTAAAATTTTATTCTATGAGTGTTCCCGTAAATGTCATATTTAGCTTAAAATTTATAGTTTGACAGCATTAAAATTTGGATGTTTACCTTCAGAATATCTACCAATTTGAATTTATTTATGTAAAAGTGTTTTATTTTATAAATCAATTTCCATGTCACTTTCATGTTCACTCTCTGTTTGAACTTGTTCATCGTCGTCGTCATCCTCATCTTCATCATCGTTTTCATTAACTTCAATTATAAATCTAAGACAAAAACCAAAAAACATTATACCTACCTTGAAGTATAATGTACTAGAGTACGCCAGTCATATTAGTTCAGTGTACACCTATAATATTTTATGTTTAATTTACATTAAATTATAAATAAACAATAACATACCTGTCCAATACATCGTCAAATACTCTATCAGATTTATAATATTCGTCTTAATTTTTTATGACATGGTCGTCACAATTTCTCCACTTTTCAGGCGAATAATTAGAGAAAAGCAACTCAAAGTCTTTTATCTCTTTTAGCTCGCCCTTCACGTACCGCCACACAAGTTCAACAGGATTTAATTCCAGGTGGTATGGGGGTAGGCGAAGCACGATATGACCATTTTCTTTCAAAATTTCATCAATTTTGTAATTTTTCTCTGTGTTTTGCTCATTAATTACTTTCATTAAATCACATAAATTTTGGTTGCTTTCCTAGTTACAAGAACTGACAACTGACGCACTGTCATATGGACTCTTCGTCTTTGTTGTTTACTTTTTCGTATCTGACTGCGCAGTACCTTTAGCCGCGTAGCATGACTGATCCGGTACGCTGTTCTACAAGAAGCCCCTATATTGAGACATTATACGATTTGTTGTTTTTAACGTTATTTTGTTGACGAATTATAGATACCTAATAATAATATAATTATAATATTAAAAAGGCCTCAACACTCATCCTAAGACTAATGGTCTCAGGATCAATGATCTCATGTGGGTCGCACTCAAATTATGACAGACTATATAAGACATGTGGCCGCCTCGGCTGCGCGGCCGATACTGCCGTAACAATGACATGCAGTGCACGCGTTCCCCTCCACCGCTACCCTCCCGCTACCCGCTGTCGTCTTGGGTACCTCGTCCCCTCCGCGTCTGTCACCCCGCAAGGAGGGTCGCCAAGCAACTTGCCAATCTATAGGAGCGATACCCACGCCATTTTATTTTTTATCAAATATTTCACAAAAACTGATTAAATCAACAAATTATGACTACAAGTATTATAATACATATGCATTTGCTATGGAAAGTTAATTTTCTAATCATTTTAGATGCAGAAAAGCCGAAAATTCTTAGAAAACATTTCGCCTTTTCGATTTGTTTACATTTTTTACTATAGAGTTACAGATGCATAGATAAAGGTAAACATTGCACATAATGACACTTATTAGATTCTCCGAATAAGAACTATACGGTCAATGCAGTATGCCAAAGCGCGAGCCTGTTTATATTCTGAGGGGTAATTTATTTTATTTTAACGGTTGTGTATGCTAGGTAAGCTACACAATATACAGGATGTTGAAAAGTAAGTTCATAATTTGTTTTATTTGAAACCAAAAACCGTAGTTAATTAAAAATATATATATTTTAAGATGTGGTAGTCTGTACACTACAGGTTGTTAAAAATAAGTAAGTATTTTTAAAAATTGAAGATCTAAAATTTACATAATTTTTTAAATCTATTTAACAAGCTTTGCAAAAAAGCGGTTAAGTGCGACTGTATCTCGCCATGAAAAAAATGAAATGTTTACTGTAGCTATGAATTTTATGCGTTACAAGTGGAATAAAATACCGCATAATATTATGTACAACTATATAATATTATGTAACAGCCTAGTTTTAAAAAAAAAACTCATAAGAAAATATTAAATACACAGGTTTTTTAACCCCTGAAGGAAATAGAGGGGTGTTATAAGTTTAAAGTAAGGGCTGAATTTTTTTTTAAATTAGGGTGATAGGTAATGTATATTTTTAATGATTTTTTCAAATTGATAAATGTTATACCATTTTTAAATTGCCATAAAATTACCTATAGTTATAGTTATAGAAAAGGGCAGGGCTACCAGTGCCCATTCGCCACTGCAACCTAAAAGATCTATAAATTATGACTCCCCATGCCGAGTCTCACTCTACAGGCCCAGGTCTTTTATAAACCTGATATTACCTATACAGGATGTTGCAAAAAGGGTATACTGTGCCGAAAGGGTTTGACTCAGGGGTTATTCTGAACAACTTTTGTTCTCCAAGTTTTGGAAATTCTCGAAAAATAAATTCGGTCTCTATAGTAAAAAGTCACGTGATCGAATAAGTTTCTATGTAAAAGGTTTTGTTACGTGAATTTTCAAAATTGTAGAAGAAAAGTGGATCAGAATGGCACCTAAATCCACTTTTGGCTAAGCTTTATACCCTTTTTTCAATACCTTGTATAAAATATCGTCAGCGTCAACTTAGATCGTAATCATCGTAACTCCTCGTGACCAAATTTTAGAGGAGACAAAAATACTGTTTTATTTGTAGTTCTAGTTGGCATACTACCCACCTAAAGTTTTTTTTAACTAGCCTAAAAATGATTTGTTTAGACAGTCTATCTTCCTGTTCAACCGCAGCCTGAGTGCCAGTGACTCAATGACTGAAAGGAGGCCATTAGTGCTCCTAAATAAATAAAGCAGGCCTGTAGATTATCTTTCAGTGTACCGACACATCTGATTGCTGTAAGAGCCTGATAAGCTCTTCGAACGAGTCATACCTCTGTGGTGGTACGGTTTCGACCTTTCGGACAGTCAGTTTGGCATCCGAAATGCGGATTCGAATAGTGGGTACAATACTTTGCGTTCGTTCACTGTCGGAGCAGGATAAAAACCACGGGCGAGTTGTTGCGCTGGCTGTTTGCTTAAAAATAGTAACCGCGTTCAACTCTATCCCCTAGAGGGCGAACCTTTAGGGTGGCTCTTGTATACCATCACTTGTCTTCTTATCTGCAGAAAATTGACAGAGGTCATACGTGTCTAACAAGTACATTAAGGATGCGAAAAGAGAGGGTTTGTTTTCACTGAAGAAGTTCAGTTGCGGAGTTCCACAGCGGTAGGTCTTGGACCCCTCTGCTGTGGAACTTGGCATACAACGCGGTCCTGCAAATCAAGCTCGCAAACGGCGTTAGCACAGTGCATTTTTCTAATGTCACACAGGTCGTGAGGTAGGCTGAGAGCCTCCTTCGGGGATGACATCCCAATGATTCATTACGAAAAAATTGCTGCAGCTGTGCTCGCCATGCAGTGCATGGGCTACTTCCGAATCTGGGGGGCTGTTGCAAAGGAGTCCGTTGCCTCTATACGGTACGGGTTCCGTGCGATCTATGATCCTTCCGGGAGCACCTGTCTTGTCAAGTCGAAGAGAATGGCTCGTATTCGACGCAACCTGCAGTACTGGTGGGATTGGTTGGAGGACAGGACAGCAGGAAGCTGCAGCAGCCGTCATGCTGTGATTCGACGCATAGATGCAAAAAAAAGTTGAAAGTAACTTCATGTTAATAAAATATTAGATCTTAATTTAACAACATAACATTGCAAAAAAAAATTAACATTGTTGAGTATGTTATTGTAATTTACTAAAGTAGTAATAAAAACAAAGGCTTATTGCATAGTTTTCGTTCACGTTCGCCTACATCGCACGTTGTATATGAGAATAAAGGGTATAATTACTAAGTTTTCTTGTTTAAAAATCACGGTTTGGGGTTTAGAGGAAAACAAATGGTAAAATGCGGAATACAGTTTTTTTTTTCGAATAAAGAGGAAAACATGTGAATTCAAAAAACGTTTCTATTGACACCAAAGAGTACTTTTCGCCGAGAAAAGTGGAGTTACAATGTTTGCGATCTAAAGTGATGATAGAACTAGAACTTATTTTTTCAGTTCACCTGCTGTTGAGTGAAATCGTAATTAGGTAAATGACTCCTTGACATGAAAATAACTTTTTTTTTATAATCGTTATAACAAAACCGTTTTTTTTAATACAGCAATATTTGTAGGTGTACTTACAGTGAGCAAAAGAGCGCAGCAAGGTGTAAATTTTTTGGTTTTTAAGAAACAAAAATATTATTTCTATCATATCCCAAATACACATAAGTACTTAAAAAAAAAATACACACTCTCGCCTTGTACTAATGTACTCCCTTGCGGGGGTACTTACATGTTATTATTTTTCTGGTGACCTCCCCATATCCCTTTGCCAGCTACGTAACCTTTTGTGACACCCTGTATATGCAGAGTTCTGCAAACTACTGTTCTGCTTTTGAAACACCAAAAAAAACAGGTCGTCTAACTAAAAGGTCACGTGACCAAAAAAAATTATATGAAGAAGCGTTTTTTTCATGAATATAAAAAATTACGTAGGATAAAACAGAGTGACGCCTGAGTAACGCCCTTTCGGCTAACTATACTTTTTTTATTACACGGGGGCAGAGTTTAATACAACACCCTGAACTATTAAACTCTGATAATATTTTCGCGATTTTTTTACATTCTGATTTCATTTCCTGGCTTAGAAATAACATCAATAACATGCTGCACACGTAGGTTTCGGCATAGTATTAAACCCTTTTTGCAACAACCTGTATAAATATCGGCACGTGTACGACTTTATATATAATTAATTATTAAAAATACTTTCAAATAAAAATAAATATTTTCGTATTACAAAACAATATTACTTACTTAGTATATTTTTAACAAAGTGGCATGTCTTCACTTTTATGTTTTCGAGTACTATGTTAAAATTTCATGTCATTGTCCGTAGAACGCCCCGCATACCTCAACCCCCCCTCACTAGATTTGACAGATTCTGATTTTCTTCCAGCTTTAGTGACAGCCTTAGGGCGCCTTCAAATTAGTCGCTAAGTGTCGCGCGACTGCAGCGCTGCTGCAGCGCTGCAGCCGCGCTGCTGTCAAAATCCATATAAATTTTGTAATTTAAAAGATGCGCGACTGCAGCGCCGCAGCAGCGCTGCAGTCGCGCGTTAATAATTTATATGGAATTTAGACAGCAGCGCGGCTGCAGCGCTGCAGCAGCGCTGCAGTCGCGCGACACTTAGCGACTAATTTGAAGGCGCCCTTAGCTCTATCATGATCATGACTTTATGAGACTCTATACTAAAGATATATAAGTAAGTATGTATTTTCTAAATATTTCCCTTTTATAAATATCCATTCTGTAGAAACCTACCTTCTATCTATTTTAATTGTAGATAAGTCTATGGACACAAATTCACAGCATTACAATAATTGGTGCATAACTATTACAGTCAGTTTGGAATCACTATGTTAAGTACATTGACACCGCCACCATTGCACAGCAAATATTCACATGAATTTAATAATTACCCTATAATTCATTAAATAAAAATATATATTCTATAACCCGGTCTTAAAATTAACACAATCAATTAAGTACCCACCCAAATCGCATTAAAACACTAGGTAAACATGACTTTTAAAATCTTTGAAATATTGAAACGACAAAACTATATTTACAATAACAACTTTTTCAATAATATCATAATGTTTTTGAACACAACTCATTAGGTACATTGTATTGGAAATAGTACCGATTATTAATAAGTAATCATTTTTTCCTGTAAATTTGGATTCATACATACATGTATAAGTACTTTACATTTAATACTATAATAATAATAACTTTTCAGAGAGAGGCGCCCAATAAAAGAGAGTAAGTAAGTACATAATTCCTAAATGCTTTTAATACTTGCTAAAATATCATTTTCAATTCTTGGAATGCAAAGGAGATTCTTTACGATTGTCGACATATCGATTGTACATAATTATTAGAGATTATTATGAGTTCAAGCTGGAAGTATACGGAAGATATAGATCTGTAGTTTCTACACTTTACAGGATGTTGCTAAATGGTAAAAGTTATCGGATTTACAATGCATGTTGTTTCGGATTACCTTAACCATTTAGTCATACATAAATAGAGGTACAACTCCGGATTATGTAGATACTATACAACTTTCAAAACTACAATTTGCAAACGATACATATTTTTTATAGATCGTACTACACTCACGGGATATGAAAAAGTTCCACTCACAAAATGCCGACACAAAACAAGCCCAATTTTGCTTTGATGCTTTTTGATGCTCGGTTAAATATAGGTACTTCAATATTGTAGAAGGTGTCGTCAAACTAGCCTTTTCCGTTTAGGAGTAATTTGGTGTTTTTCTCAGTGGAACCTTGTCATTGCACGTGAGTGTATTATGCCGATTTTCGTAGAAACATAAGTCTTGCGAGCAGTTAATTTTAAATCGGTTGCAGGTCAGTATGTATAGATTACAGATCTTCAGGAACATCGAGACGAATTTGAAGGTGAGAAGAAACCAAAGCCTGCAATATTTTAGTATTTACAGTTAAAATTACATAAAAGTACATGCACATTATGTACAAAGTTACACCAACTATTTATGTACTTAAGCGGCTTGTAAAACTACTGAATAGCTAAACTAAGATTTTATTTAAGCCGCCAAAATGCAAAAGGTTCCTCGAAAATACGACATACACATAAAGGAACCTACAATATGTAGTGATTGTCATTATAGAGCAATTTTAGTACATAGGTAATAGATAAATATAGGGATGATTGTAGGTAACTTGTTTTTGAATACAGATTTGTACTAAATGGTCTTGTATACATATTTTTTTTCTAAAATGACTCGAGTTTAGGGCGTGCAAAACCGGAAGGTTTTCAAAACCGGTTTTGAATTTTCGGTTATCAGCCTCAAAACCGGGTAACCGGTTTTTCACCGGTTTTGATATTACTTAAATATTTTTTGTCATACAGTACTAATTAAACAAGGAACCCATATTCTTAGATAGAGATATCCACAAAACATACGAATAAAACATTTTTTATGATATACTTACCTATTTTTAATCAACCATATGACAAATTAATAATTTAGTGAACAGGAAAAAAAGTTAAATAAGAATTATCATAGTACATACTTACTGTTATCACATCTAAAAAAAGTGTGTGGCACCTTAATGGTGTTTTTATATCGTTCTGTTATCATCAATAATTGTATATTTTAAACATACAGGCAGATTTTGAAAAAAAAACATTTATCGTCTGATTCTTACGACCACTCTATAGTAGCAGTAAGATGATGAATGTTTTTAGGGTTCCGTAGCCAAAATGGCAAAAACGGAACCCTTATAGTTTCGTCATGTCCGTCTGTCCGTCTGTCCGTCTGTCCGTCTGTCACAGCCGATTTACTCGGAAACTATAAGTACTACAGTGATGAAATTTGATGGGAATATGTGTTGTATGAACCGCTACAAAAATATGACACTAAATAGTAAAAAAAAGAATTGGGGGTGGGGCCCCCCATACATGTAACTGAGGGATGAAATTTTTTTTTTCGATGTACATACCCGTGTGGGGTATCAATGGAAAGGTCTTTTAAAATGATATAAAGTTTTCTAAAAAACATTTTTCTTAAAGTGAACGGTTTTTGAGATATCAGCTCTCAAAGTCGTAAAAAGTATGTCCCCCCCCTCTATTTTTATAACTACGGGGTATAAAATTCTAAAAAAAATGGAGGTGATGCATGCTAATTAACTCTTTCAACGATTTTTGGTTTGATCAAAGTATCTCTTATAGTTTTTGAGATAGGTTGATTTAACTGTAATTTTGATTTGCTGCTACGGAACCCTTTGTGCGCGAGCCCGACTCGCACTTGGCCGGTTTTTTTGATGTATTACAGATTTGTTCATATCAACGCAACGAAAGAAAGCCTAACTCATTGATGGACACGACTGCATTTGATTTGACGTCCTCAACACTTCATGAAAAAAGTCCATAACGTCGAATGCAGTCCCCGCACTTGGCCTAATTATATTTTCAACAACGGTCAATGCAGTCCTGTTTTACCTAGAGTTTGTATGAAGACCACCTTGTTGTGCTTTATTGGGCCAGATTTCAACGTTATAATTATGTGCACCCAGAGTACCTTTTTTTCACACAGCAATAAGTTTTCATACAGCAAAAAATGTGAACTCACACGTACACATCGGTCACTGACGTCGTGTTTGCTTTACTGCGCCTAGGCAGAGTGCCGGCATGTGCACCAGAAAATCGTCACTCAATTTCCATACAATATTTTAGTGCTTTTTTATGAGTTTCACCATTAATCTAGTGTCCATCAGTGTGCCAACCGATATACAAATTCTTTTATTTTTAGAGTTTATGGGTTCAACTTCTAATGTATGTAAAAAAGTATATAAAAATACGATCAAAATCGGTGAAAACCCGGTTTTCGGTTTCCGGTTTTGAACTCTCAAAACCGGTTATGAAAAACCGTGTTATATTGTCCGGTTAACCGGTTTTCCGGTTAACCGGTTAACCGGTTTTGCACGCCCTACTCGAGTTAAATACATATTTATAATACCAAACAACAAGCGAACTAAGCTAGGAATTTACAATTCAAAATGGCCACGGCAGAAATAATTTCAGCCCATTGAACTAATATTACTTACGCTAGTAATATTAGTCCAATGTATCAGTGTTTCAAAATATAGCTTGATCTCACTCAATGGCAGAAGACTGATGCAGATGCATAAATCTACCTACAACAGAGATCAAGCTACAGGAAAAGTCAAACTTCCACTAAAGTAATTACGGTTTGACAAACTTCAAAATATAATTTTGGCCGTGCATTATATGCCTGTGAATAAAGAAACTATATGAATATTATAATATGTTCGTTCACCATTAACTAAGCATGAGCTATCTCGCTCTAATCGTAGGTCTATCATACCATACATGCAACGCCGTATTAATATAGTTTCTTTATTTACGGAACCCATATCCGCTATTTATGTCATGATTACGATCGAAATACTAAGCCACCTGAGTAAATCAACCTATGCATAAACTTTAGTCATACTACATGTATGACTAAATTCGCTACATTTCATACTCAAGTCCAGCAAAACTACATAATTATTCCCCAAATGTGAAACTGCCCGTAAGCTACTTAATCTATTTCTAGTTTCTTAAACGTGGTCTCCAAAGACTTGCCCTTCTTGTCGTGAATGGCCGCCTTCCTCTGCTGCTCCTCTGCCGTGAAGTAGGGTTCCATATCGCTGAGCTGCTGCATGCACTTCTTGTGTAGCACCTGGGTCTCTGGGAGGGTTCCGCCGTATTGCGGTGGGAGGGCGGAGCGCGGGATCACCGTTTCGTAGAACTTCTCCAGGTCTTCCGTTTTGCTGTGGAACTTTATCTGGAATGGGGAAAACGGTTGGGGTTAGTTTTAGGTTGGGTGGACTGATTTAGATTTTGGGTAGTTGTATGAAGGAAGTTTAAATTTGAATCTCAAAGCATAACACTGTTAAGGTCAGAGAATGGCCTAAATGTAGGCAATGGATGCAATAAGTGAGTATACAAAATTACAATATTGTAGTCGAGATTTGGAGTTAGCAGTTAGAACCAAGGACCTAGACTAGATCCTCGAAAATTTTAGAGCCAGCAGCTTGTATAGATATACCAACTATACCTACCCATAACTCGTAGCTTACACAATTTGTAAACTACACATTTAGGAAGGATACGATTGCAATAGGTTGGGCATATAAACTGTAGTAAGTATATGCGGAGTTGAAATGTGAGTAAGGTCACTGAGGAAACCATCTAATTTGTTTGTCAGACTATTTATTATGTATAGATAGGTACATATATTGTATGTACTTAATAGAAAACTGCAAATTATCGTCATGCAAGCATCGGCGCCGTAGTAAGTAGATTACTTCCTATTACATAATGGAATGTTTGCATACGGTAGGGTTTTGTGAGAATTAAACCCAAGTATTCGGTGAGTCTTCTTATTAGATTCGGTGACACAGCACTATATAGAGCTGGACTTGGGTTTGACATCTTGTTGAAAGGATTAGCCAGTCAGTTAAGTTTTCGGTCGCTGAGCGCCCAGGGTGCATCACAGTATAAATGGTTCAGTTGAGACGTCAACAGAGGAGGTTCTTTCCATGAATAAAGTAAGTAACCCGTAGATCGAAAAAGAGGACTTTGAAAATATATCTAGGTATTCTTAAGTAAATAGGAAATTTAACTGCGGACAAACACAACCTACCAACCATGGCAGCATTGTAAAAATCTCAAACTTAAGTAGGTAAGTACATATTATTATTTCACGATAGCAACTTAGTATTTACTCTAGGTATACTGTATATCTACTTAAGCAGGTGTTAAAGATTTAGATAGGACATAAGTAAGTAGGTATGCAACACTTTATTTCACAGGGTGCTAATTTATCAAGTAAATATACTTATGCTTTAATGCAGAATATAACCATTATGTACCTACACCTACTACAGAACTCAAGGCCTTGTCGGCTAAACAGAATAAATTTTTGGTAAATAGAGCGTCATAGCCAAAAATGAATTTACTTACCCAAGGTTAATTAAATCATTTATTTGATTGCTATAAATTAGCAATTTTGTTCAATGCATGCGATTAAATAGATACGCTGCTCAACATTTATCACAAATAATCCTAACTCGCATAATCTGAGATAACTCCAGATATATTAACACCGGTAGCAACAATATTTTGGCTTCAATCGGCTACTTAGTTTTTATATTTTTTAAATATGTATTCACGACAAAATAACACTATGTATATCCTACGCAATAAGAGCTAAAACCTCACCAAGTTACCAAATCGAACAGTTTAGCAAAAACATAACTACACCTTCTTGTCCAAGCCGAACGCGATCCAATGCTCGATCTGTTTGAACGTGTGCTTGGGGACGACGATACAGACCCAGCATTGGATCGCGTTCTCGGCGTGCCTCACCGAGGCGTACGGTACGCTACAGCAACAAGAGCTACACCCTCACCAGACCAAACAGTTTCTTCTCCATCAAAAGGGATCTATACAGGGTATTGCAAAAAGAGTATACTAAGCGAAAAAATAATTGATTATCCATAGTAAAGTCACGTGACAAACAAAGTTTCTATGGAAAATGCTTGATACTCTGATTTTATTTCCGGGCTTAGATAAAACATGCTGGACTCGTAGGTTTCGGTTTAATATACCCTTTTTGCAACATCCTGTATCTCCTACAGAATAACAGCCCCCCTCACCAGGTCGAAGAGCTTCTTGTCCATGAAGGGGCGGATGAGCAGCAGCAGCTTGTCCAGCACGGGCTCCGTGTTCAGCACGTGGATGGCGCGCATGCGCACCGGCATCGCCTCCTGGATGTACGCGAAGAACTTGCGCAGGGTCCTGGAGGGAGCAAGAGGGGTGTTATAAGTTTTGCGTGTCTGTGTGTGTCTAGCTGTTTGTGGTAGCGTAGCTCCTAAAGTGGTGAACCGATTTGAGTTGTTTTTTTTTGGATTATAGATGATGTTATCCTGCTTAGAGTGACATTGCTACTAGGAGGGGGTCAGGTTTCTGCGCAGGCCAGTACACTATTACCACTGGATAATTTATTAACGTGGCGGCAGTACAGTACAGCGACAGTACTACATAATTAGTAACTATAAGTTCAAGTTACAAGTGTTACAACTATGCTTGCCACGCTCTTCAGCTTTAAAACATAGTTTTGCATTCATTTTTTGCATCAGCAAACATTTGCAACAACATAATTATAGTTAGGTGAGATGTATCTACATTGGTTAGTAATTCAAAAATACATAGGTAATATGAATAAAATTAAGCAATCGTTTTGTAATGATATCGATCTACATAGCTAACTAACAATTATGTGTGTGTGTGTGAGGTAACAAGGGCACAACCTATCTCAACAGACACCGTCATAGGCTAATAAGTAATCAAAGAAACCTGTCACGGTAAATAAATACTACTAAATACATACAAGCTGTGCTAGAGTGAGTATAAATTAAGTCCAACTACGATTTAATTTCAGGAACTGAGAAGTAGATTGATAACTGCTGTAATAGCTTTCATTGAAGACAAAATATACTGAATATTAAGTGAGGATGGGTGTACGCAAGAGTAAAAAAAAGTTCTAAAACATGATAAAAATGTAATGTATCTAGTGCTGATTATGATATTTATAGTGCAATTTTATTTACAACGACATTAAACATCTAACCGGACCGGGACAATCAACAAAGGAAATATGTGAGCCTTGGAAACACTTTGCCACTGAGGTGCAATTTTATCAGTGATTGAGTCCGACACCATTTTTTTTATTCGTCATATTATGTATTAATTAAGTATTTATTGCAAGCAAGGACGTTCATTTTATCGTTAGCCGTTTTGAATATCGATTGGGAATATTAACGTTCGTTTACTGATAAAATTCCACCTTATATATTTTTCCATAAAAGTGCTTGTAAAGCCGTTGGTCGTATTTCTTTTGCTGACTCTCTAATAAATAATTTACCTTTGTCTATCCTTTTGAAAGCTAAAACACCAGTTAAGATTATGGGCCAGACGTACAAAAAGATTAGTCTTCTTATTAAAATTTCAGGTGGAAAAAAATGTATTATAATACTTACGATAAACTGACTCTGGTGAGATGTCCAAATTTGACTCCCGTCATGTCAAAAAGGAAGATGTACCCTGGCTGCGGCCCCCGCTTACTTAGGCAGGCATCTGGAAAATTTAAATAAAAATATTTTAATCTAGATATGTATCCTAAGTGCATTGTATTTATTCCAAAATGACGATATGGTTCGCAACCTATCACGTGAGTACAAATGTGCTGCGTAAAGTGGCTCGCTTGTGAGCCACCTCTGACTACCCCTTCGGCGATCACAGTGGTGAGTGCATATGCATATGCACAATACTTTAATGTTTGTAATGTTGCAGTTATGATAAAAATATATTTTATAATATGTAACCTATTGAGATAGGCGAGTACCCAAATGTGGTTCCTAAAGGAATGGTAAGCGGCCACGTCGGTATCGTACGTATCGGATTAAACGGATTCTTATAAATGTATGGAGAAACGGTGTCGGATATTTTTAATGTTATAAATAAAACATTACCCTCCTCCTTCGGGTAAAAATAAAAGATAGCTAATATGGGTAAGTATATCACAGTAAATTAAAGCAAGGACTGCCAGTGCCATTTTTGTGTTTGAAGAATAATAATTGGTACAATCTTATCATTTTAAGATCGGTGGCCGTGTCTATCGCCTAGTTTGTCTTAATCAAGATCATGCCAAATAATAGTAATATCTAAAGAGGCTCTTTTAGCTATTTATATCGAAAATATATAAAAAAATTATAACAAATTATTACCCGAGGTTTTTGGGCATTTTTTAATAATTTATAGCTGATTGTTATGAATCATTATTTTTTAGCCATAGCTGCCGAGAACTGTTAAGGCTATATATAATAATAATGTAAATTTAGAAACCTACATTGGAACTTTTTCATTGCTCGTGTACCTACTTGTTTAACTAAACCCAGGGTATTTACTTACTTCTTTAAAAGCAACAACACAGTTTGCCGACAACACAGTCATCGAGGAGGACTGGTCTAATATTTGATTTGATCAATTCTTCGGTAACTGTCTGGCTCACAGCTCCCAAGGTTGATGGTAAAGTTAATATTTTGCTATTTGTAGGTAAATTTGTCCGAAAAATAGCGACTAACACGTAAGAAATTAAACACTCTAAAATACCTATTTGCTATTCTAAGAAAAATGTCTGCGATTAATATAAAAAAAAATTAAGAGGTTCAGTTTGTCCGCAGATATTAATAATTCTTGGTTGAAAAAAAAATAATTGGTATGATCCATACCATACCACAGAATAATAACTAGTACCAGTTTGCAAAAAATACGTTGGGTACGCATAAAATAAGCATATTCAGGCATTTTTAACCCAAGTTCTAAAGTTCAGTTTAATCTGAATTTCTGAATTACACATTATAATATTAATTGATTGATTAATAGCGTCGCTTATGTATATTTTTAGTGAGTAACCTACCTACTACCTGACCTATTGATAAGAATAGTTGGAATACTAAGCTAGATACCTGCTACTACTACCTACTAACTTGGGTATGTATGTATGCATACATTTTAATTTTCAGATATAAATAAATATTTTTTCAGATGTCTAAACAGATTATTTACGCCTGTGAAATTCGGGTGCTACGAAAATTTATTTATTCTAACATTTTATTGTTCACAGAAACATAAATACATAACAATTAAAAAACACAGTAAAAGCATACAATGATGTTGATTCTGAAGGCAGAAATTCTACTAGCATAAAATGACATTTACGGAAACAATCATAGAGTCGAATTTTAAACAAAGAAATTAAGGTTTTGACATCTCTAAATTTAAAATTTCTGCCTTCAGAATCGATACCAATGGCGCAATTAATTCTGATTTTACATCCCCTCAACTTAACTTCCTAGATGAAGCTTTTGGCGAAACCTTCACTTCGCCTTCAAAAGCTTTCCTGTGACCCATTCAGTGTGGACGTGACCTAAGACCCCGACGCATTATTTATTTAATTTTCTTTTGCAATTTAAGAAACATTTTTCTCTGTAATGCCTGAGAAATAAGGATGGATTTAGTCCGCACTTCGTGGTAAACAGTCGGTTGTATGTAATATTTACTTCATAAAGTATTTAAAACATGTTGTAGTAACCAGTAGGTTTCCAAGAGACTGTTGTCGACCTTGCATAGCAGTTGGGGTATAAAATGACATCAATAATGAATACCTACTTCTGATATGTACCTATGTATACAACCTAATGTTTATACCTAGATTTACTTTAATGATGGCATCTCTTACTACTGTAACTACTGTATATTTTAGCATTTTGTAGAATAGGTGGAAATATGCACTCATGATAAACTGCAGGTAAATAGGTTGCAAAAGCCAGAACGCAGGTCACTTCAAAACAAAATAAGAACTAAGTTCAACCGACCAATCGAGAGAAGATGCTTGTCTATACAGGGTGTTGCAAAAAGGGTATACTAAGCCGAAACCTACATGTGCAGCATGTTATATCTAAGCCCGAAACTGAAATCAGAATTTGAAAATTCGCGAAAAAAAAATTTCATTTTCCATAGAAACTTTGTTGGTTACGTGACTTTTTACTATGAAAAAAAAATTTTTTTTTCGCGAATTTCCCAATTCTGATTTCAGTTTCGGGCTTAGATATAACATGCTGCACATGTAGGTTTCGGCTTAGTATACCAATTTTGCAACACCTTGTATATATTTAGGTAGTTATTTGTTTACATGAATGATGCCTACGTACATTATTTAATATGAAAATTAAAGTATTAAGTAATTAAGTAAAAAAAAAACCATATCGATATGATAGTAGCAATTCTACATGTAAGATTAGAGTATTTTTAGTAAACCATAACATGTTTTTACATAATAATTGCTAATGATTTACAATTAATGATGTTCGTACCTAATCTTTTATTCAGTTAAAGCTTATTATTGGTTCTTGTGAATCGTAGAAATAACTACTTCTTTTTTTTCGACGGAAGGGTGGGTTGCACCATTTAACTTTAACTAGGATAACAGATGTCAAATCTCTTGAAGATTGATCTGTCTTGCCAAGAGATTTGACGTTTGTAATAGTTAAAGTTAAATGGTGCAACCCACCCTTAGTTTGTTAAGGTACGACGGTGTAGGAATATACAGGATGTCGCAAAAGTGGTATAGTAAGCCTCAAGGGGGTAAAGCTAGTTTAAAGCTAGGAGTAATTTGCTCCTTTATCACTAGAACTTTTTCATTGCTCGCGAGTTTATATTCTACTAGCTGTTCCCGCGCGCTTCGCTTCGCCTTAAAAAGTTTTCCCGTGGGAATTCCGGGATAAAAAGTAGCCTATGTTCTTTCCCAGGGTCTAGACCGTATGTATACCAAATTTCATTAAAATCCGTTCAGCAGTTTTGGCGTGAAAGAGTAACAGACAGACAGACAGACAGAAAGACACAGTTACTTTCGCATTTATAATATTAGTTAGGATTCTATTGTTATGAAGCCGACTACTTTACACGTGACGTGATCCGATCACGCGCGGACATCGACAGCCGATCGGATAAATTGGATAATGCACTATTTTTAACACCTGACGTAAAAAGAGGGGTGTTATAAGTAAAAGTTGAACGTGTCTGTCTGTGTTAGTGCAGCTCCCAAACAGCTCTTCGATTTTCGTTTAGTCTGAATCTGGTATTATAAATATATTTTTTTGTCTGTGGTTGCGCTACCGCAGCTGCCTGACGTTTGAACTGATTTTCGTTTAGTTTATTATTTAATAGATAATTTTATCCCGAGTGTTCTAATAAGCCATGTTTCTTGAAAATCTATTCAGCCATTTGAAGATCAACCGCCATTTCCTAGTTGCTGACAAAACCCCGCTTCACTGTGAGAAGGTTCCGTGCTTACACCGGAAACCCTTCATACCGGATGCACTTCGTACAAGGCAAAGGTAACGTTAACCTAACAGCCACGACTAAAGTTCATGAGCACAGGTGACCTCTAGATCGTAATTAAGCGCAGTGCAAATAATGCTGGGGGTTACTCTATAATGACAAAAACGAAGTTTCGGACCGATGCTGCGCGAGCCACGACTCTATCTATCTCGCTGTAATTGACGTAAGTGACGGCACCGTAGCTAGGGCGGTAGTGACGCTGCTTCCGAAGCTTAGGGCCGCGGGTTCGAATCCCGCCCATGGCAAACATTCGTGTGATTAGCACTTGTGTTTGCCTTGTGTCTGGTTGTCGTTTAGCTATTTAAGAAGTATCTATCTATGTATCTGTGTAGATATATCAGCTGTCCGACACCCATAACACAGGTTCTGCCTAGCTTGGGGTCGGATGGCCGTGTGTGAGATGTCCACACATATTTATAATTTATTTATTAAATTTCACGATTGCTCTCGTTCGTTCGTATATCATCAGTATAGAGTAAGAGTAACCCTCCTGATTCCACAATATTTTCCAGCAATTCGGACCTACGCTACGTGACACTGAATTAACTGAAAGAGCAAATATTAATACTGGGTGCGGAGCGGTGGTAGCTCAGTGGGGTAAGCGCCCGCTTCTCACGCCAGAGATGCGGGTTCGAATCCCGGCGCTGACATGTACAAATGAGTTCTTTTAACTTAAGTACAATGTATACCATCGCTCTTACAGTGAAGGAAAACATCGTCATCATCTAGCACATCTAGATATGTGAACCCACCAACCCGCAGTGGACCAGCGTGGTAGGACATGGTCCAAGCTTAGGAAGGCAGTTTAGACATTGGGGATATGCACAAAGGTTCCACTCGACACACCACAGATAATAGAATAGAATAATAGAAGGTGGTGCAAAAGTATAATAAGCCGAAAGGGATGACGCAGCGGTCATTGTGAACACCGGAAAAGCAATCAGCTACTCTCATTTTCAAAAGTCATTGCTTTGGAACGTACCCCTGACCTGAGCCACTGCCAAATGGCTTTACAATACTTACCAATTTTGCAACACCCCGTAGTAAGTATTTTATTATTGTATGCAAACGTGCGCAAAGTCACTAAGTGCTGGGAAACCTACTGTAGGTTTTCTAAATGTCATCGATTTTATCTAGGGCATTAGTGCAGTAAAGGTAGGTCGGAAACATGTTTAGTATATTCGTAACAAACAATATATTTTTTACGTACGTATTTAAAAATACATATAATATATTTACGTAATATTTGAGCAGATATGCAGATAAACTGAGCAGGTAGGTATAATTAGAAACGACCTTGTTTGTTCGGTCGGCAAATGTTTATATTTTTAACCCTTAATATTTTGTATATCCGGTCATTTCAATAATTCTAAACTAATACGGATCTTTTACCTGCTATTAAAATAAACATAATTGCTATGGGCAGTTTAGTATAATAGCAATTTTATGTAAATATTTTGTAAAATATTACAGGCATTCGAAATCATATCGCAATTAGGACCTAAACAGATTCCGTATACGAAATCATCTATTTTTTGTTGCTTAGGAAGCTCATTTGGTTAAAGGAAAGTAACATAACATAAAGTGGAAAATAACGTTAGAACCCCCAGGCTCTTGAGAAGATGTGACCTACTTTCTGCCTCCACTTACAGCTTACGTTTTCCTTTACCTGTGTCCGATAAAACTGTTGAAGTAGACTTGAACAAAATGAAAGTAGGTTTTAAAACTGTATTTCTATGTTACCTTTAGCACTAGACGTTTATTTCGTCCAAGTCGTTTCGACCGAGGTTTAAGGGTTATTCGGGAATTATTTTATCATAATTATTATTATTATTATCAATATCCAGTCTCAAATCTCTACACCATAGATCCATGAGTACTGAGTACTGACCATGACCATCCCCAATTATTTAAGTATTTATCAAAAACAGAAAATGGCCATTCATCTTACATTCATCCTAAGATAATGCGCATTTATTAGGGTAGGCTAAATTCTAGGAGATACATTTCCCACAATCCACCAAAGGACGGTGAAATATCCTTCAGTAACAGATGGGAATGATGGTATGCACCTTATTAATGCTGAGATTGTTCCATTTTGCCAACCAATATGTAATTATATACCAAATGTTTTTTTTACAGTCATTTTAATTTAATTGTTTTTTTTTTGTTTTTTTTTTAGTCACGCATGTTTCACTCACCGACGGTCATGAAGAGCAGCTTGCAGCCGGGCTCCAGGTGGTACTTGGAGGGCTCCGTGAGCCGCAGCCGGTGGAAGATCACGTCGTACCCCTCCGCCGACTTCTCCGGGAGGAACGAGAACTCACTGGGGGAAATGAGGAAACAGTTATTAATGGTAGAGTCGGTAGAATAGCATTAAGTCCACCCTTTGTACATTTATTTAAGAATATATAATACTAGCTGTTCCCGCGCGCTTCGCTTCGCCTTAATAAGTTTTCCCGTGGGAATTCCGGGATAAAAAGTAGCCTATGTTCTTTTCCAGGGTCTAGACCGTATGTATACCAAATTTCAATCAAATCCGTTCAGTAGTTTTGGCGTGAAAGAGTAACAGACAGACAGAAAGACAGACAGACACACTTACTTTCGCATTTATAATATTAGTTAGGATTATTTGTGCAACAAAGGATAATACAGAATTGAGAACCTCCTCCTTTTTTGAAGACGGTTAAAAATAAATAAATACTTTATTTTCACAACACACAAGTCGAAAAGGTATCGTGACTGTATCAACTCGAGACGTCCTGTATTCTTTGTATGAAACTCCCTGCATCGCACACTAATGGGGATAGGTACAAATTTCAAGCTTAGGAATCAAATGGCAAACCTACATTTTGTTCCATTAACATGATACATAATACTATGTATAGTTGTATTGTATACATACAATACTCACACAGCTAACAAGTTCACAGCAATGCAGCTATTTCACTTTGGTGTCTGAGTGGAGTTTCAAAATTGCCTTTTAAAGTATTCACGGTAACGAACATGGAAGTTTTCGACGACTAAATAATTAAAAGTACAATTTGTTTTGCAATCTACAGATTTCAGCAATACAATATTTTGGCATTAAGTCCACCTTTTTCCCACTTACCTATTATTATACTCATAAATAAATGAAACACAATCGTTTGGTGTGTTATTTTATGAAGTAAAGTACTTATTATTGTTATTGATTAATACATCTCCAGTATAATCAATTAATCTTACTTGTATAATATCGAAGCAACATTTGTTTTTTTTTTGTATGGTATAAACTCAAACCTGCTGTACCGATTTAAAAAATAATTTCCTAACGGCAAGTTGTCTCTGGGTCCTATAGGCTGCTTAATATCCCGAAATTTCCACGCGTTTCTGCTCGAAATCGCGTAAAATCTAGTAGAGAGAAAAAAGAAACGGCCTTTATCAGGGTACGCGTATTGCTACAGGTGAGTTTAATATAATTGGAAGCATTATTCCCATGTTATTGCTCATATCATATCTTTTGCAACTAACAGAGTGTGTTGAAACTTTTGAAACCGCAATGTATTGTTTAATAATATCTAATACTAGGCGTAGGACCGACTGCTTTACATACGCAATTACCAACTCGTCACACAGTATGGATGTTTTTTCAGACATCAGCGAACCTAATCTGGCTAACTTAACACATTTTTATGACAGAATTTTCATAGAAATCAGTCACATTTTACATTTTGTTGACGATTTAAAAGATTTCTGTGTGGTAAAAATAGCCAGATTAAATGCATACGCATCCAGTGGCGTGCTTTGGGAGAGGCCTACGCCCAGCAGTGGATTGCTATAGGCTGATGATGATGATGATGATGATGATATGGTGAGTCTTGTTGTTTGTCTTTAATTTATGGTTCCAACCGAGGATCGAACCCAGGACCTTTGAGCTCTCAATGTTGAAGCTGAGCCTCTACCACTATACCACAAAGGCAGTTGGAGTACCTAAGTAGCTATAGAAACTATGTAAGCACGAAGAAATGCTGAAAATGACTGCTGGTTGTACTAATTGTTATAAGTAAGCTTCAGCCTATAGATGTATTATGTACAGTTTTCCACCCAGGACCGTATAAACATGTGTAGGTATAGTACAGGATACATTATGCGTATTATACATGTATTAATAATACATCAGGTATGGTTTCGTAACCCTCAGTTCAGGAACAAGTGACCTTTGCCATTTAGCAGCCAGTTTCTATTCTAGTAACATTTAGCTACTTGCATGGCTTGCATTGCCACGTTCGTTCGGAAATGAATGTATATGAAATTATAGCTGTTCCCGCGAGCTTCGCTTCGCCGTTTTCCCGTGGGAATTCCGAGATAAAAAGTAGCCTATGTTGTTTCTCAGGGTCTAGACCATATGCATACCAAATTTTATTTAAATCCGTTCAGTAGTTTTGGCGTGAAAGAGTAACAGACAGACAGACACACAGACAGACAGACAGTTACTTTCGCATTTATAATATTAGTTAGGATTAGGATTAGGATTATAACCTACATAAGAGACCTTTAAAAATTGTTATTCATCGGTCTAGATCTGGTGCTACAACAGCCGCACATACCATTCAATACGATATTAATTTATTGATTTAAAAAAAACGAAAATAAAGATTTTATACAGCGAAGATTACACAATAGGCGGTTGCCTAAGATAGGCGGCTATATCGCTAAAAACCTTACAAATTTTACAGCTTTGATCGGGAAGGGGTTAGTATCCATAAGCTAATCTACAATAAGATCATTTTATATTTCCAAAATAGTATCATTATTATTTTTATCCTATCTACGATTCACGTGTTATTGTAATTTTATTCGAATGTGACCAAATACGAGTTTATCCGGTGACTCAAGGACCGGATCTAAAGGATTGTAGGTACATTTAACATATATATTTGCAAACATTTATTTATGTAAAAACCCTTGATTTGATAGGACCATAATTCAACGGTCCACCGTGATACTCAAAGGTTTCCATATCTTCAAATGAGTTATAGTTATGAGTTTATGACGTCAAATATTGAACTCGCGAGTCGCCATTGCCAGCAAAATAATAGAGTCGCCATTAATTATTCATGAGTGTAAGGCCCTTGTTCCAACGCCGCCGTTGAACTATAAAGAGCAGAGCAGCGAGCATAGGATTCGATACTATTTTCGAATCTACACGAAGGGTCGCTTTTACCAAACGCTAAACGTATACAAATCAAATTTTAAATACATTTTGTACTAACTGACAGACGTATGACAGGCTACTAAATACGTTTAGCGTTTGGTGAAGTTCCACCTAACATATGGAAAATACAAATGTGACTTTTGGAACTAACTATGCCTTACATTTTGACAGTGACAGTTGACGATACGCAACGTTAACGGGGATCGAAACTTGTGCTCACGACTCAGAGCAGAGATAGATAATGGTAGAAAGAACATATTATAAACTCACGACGAGCAATGAAAAAGATGCATTCCCGAAATGCCCACACCAGATGACCCCACACATTTAAAATGGAACTTCATTTTTCACTTTCATTGCTCTTCAGTGTATTTCTTGGGCAGCATGACATACAATGATGTATGTAGAGTAGGTACTTACTTATGTATATATTTATACAAAATTATGCGCGATGTATACGTTTCTAACGCTATTATAGTCCATAGTTTGTCGTTGACAGTGTGGTACACGCTCTCTTTAATGTTTAACTCACTTTACGTAATGTAGTTTAAACTCAAGAAAAAAACAACTATAGATCGTCTTTGGTATCAGAAATTAACATTTTAGTCTGTAACTCGATATATGTGCATGTCATTAAACATTATTTGTGCATTTTAATTACTTACTTTAATTACTTTAGTTTAGGTACTTACAGTAAATATTATTTAATTATCAATAGAAATTCTAAAACCTAGACGGTATAGGGTTCATCAAGTACCTACTTCCTACCTGTGCATTTATAAACGTTGAACTGGGAAACATGACTTCAATGGAGATCAGATTATGAAATGTGTCAAATACCTAAATATTTATTGTTAATAAAGACGATTTTAAGAGGAAAGGATTTCAGTGGGGATAAAAGACAGACAACTACCGTACCTAAACCGACACAATAGCAATCGACAATCCATAATGATAAGCAGCATCGCTTGTCTGTCAGATCCATACAAGTTAGAGTGCCACAAACTTATCTGTTCCGGTGACAGCTCAAATAAATCTCTAATATTTCTTAATTCTATAAGATTTTAAGTTTGCTCGTATTGTTATTTCGCTCTTGCGGTGTTAATAAACCCATCTAATGTTTTAAAATATACAATTCATTAGTAAGTAATGAGATATGGATCAATTTAGTTCGCTGTCACCGGAACAGATAAGTTTGTGGCACTATACGTCACATTTGACAGATAAGCAATGCTGGTTAAGTATTGTCGATTGCTAATATGCGGTAATGGTAACCCCTCAGTAGTGGTGGTGGTTGGATTAGGAAGGTCGAGGAGTGAGTGTTGCAGCTTGAGGAGACCCCTATGGCCAACTAAGGACGAGAATAATAATAATTGAATCCTAACTAATATTATAAATGCGAAAGTAACTGTGTCTGTCTGTCTGTCTGTCTGTCTGTCTGTCTGTTACTCTTTCACGCCAAAACTACTCAACGGATTTGAATGAAATTTGGTATACATATGGTATAGACCCTGGGAAAGAACATAGGCTACTTTTTATCCCGGAATTCGCACGGGAAAACTTTTTAAGGCGAAGCGAAGCTCGCGGGCACAGCTAGTGTTAAATAAACCTGTAATGGTACCATTAACCTACCGTATAAGGCAAACAAGGACAATGTCTGAATTCAGTAAGTTATCATCAGGTTATCTTTATGCTAAAAGTCAAACCAATTTTCGATGTGCACAAGATTTCCTTGACCCTTTAATATTCTTTATAGTCTTTATACTTTATCCCCACGTGACTAAGATTAAAGATTATATGAACTAGATAGTATCACATAATTCACATACAAAACAAACCTAAAATTCACCGCATTGTACCAACTAATAATCACAATTCTTCTAACAGAAGACAGAACCAATTCAAAATAAGAGAGACGTTTCTTTTGCACTGACACTCCATCTAGTCCGTATTATAATACCCCGTTGGGTCAAAACCATTGACAAAAGAATAAAGAGGACTTAGCATAAAAATCGGTACTTAAAAATATATCGTCGTCTCTTTTTAACTTATTGGTGTTATCGTACGTAAAAAAGGACAACAGTAGTTTTGTCTTTGCCTAAAATTACAACATTGCGATCGGTCGCCATGTTGATTGACCAAGATTGACATCCAAACACAAGGTACTTCAGCTGTCAAACAATTTGTTTGTTTACATTTTTCAAGAAAAAAGCCGCCATTTTAATTGACACCAAAGTTTAGGTAAGCACATTTTTTTCGTTGATATGGCATGTCCTCTCTTTATTCTTTTGTCAATGGTCAAAACAGAAAGAACCGTGACATATTTTTTCTTCAATAAGTCTTGATTGTGTTTGGTTTTTCGATGTTGTTATAAAAGTCCTTTCTACCTCACTTCGGTCGTTTCTGTGATTCGTTTCTATTCCTTCGAGGAATCTATTCATGAAGGTCGCAATATAGTAGGTAGGTAGGTATGTGTATGTACACTTGTACAGTCAGCAAAAGAGATATGTACCTATGCCATCCTAGCGCAAAATACGGGTAATGGGCAGTTCTTCTTTTTAACCTACATAATGGATAAAAAATTATCCCGAATTTGAAAAAAATAACTTTAGCTTTTTGGTGAACTCTAATAATTTTTATGATAGCTACATTTCTATTCTATCGAAAAAGGTGGTTGGCCGCGAAGTTTAAGTATTTTTTCAAGATTTTCAGAACATAATACGGGGATAAGGCAAAGACAATTACACCTTCGTCACAGAATCTTTTATTTTATTTTAACGAAATAGTCTTCGTCGATTAAAATGAAACTTTTTTGATACGTTAATAAACAAAATACCATTTTAGAAAACATATGAAGGAATGGATTTTTAGTAATAACAAAATATTTATTAAGTAGTTATTACCACTCTGTCACAATTTCAGCTAAAATGAAGCTTGTTTTTGCTATAAATATTTTTTCGCTACTAATTACAGTCAAAAATTAACAGCATAGACGTTAACATCAATGACTAAATTTAATATGATTTTTCCAAAGTTACTATTTATAACAGAACATATAAACGACCAAAAATAAGTTGACTACCAGGAGACACCAATCGTTACAGAGTGGTAAACGATGTGACATAGTTGTTATTCTATTAAATATGCGGCAGTGTTTTGGAATAAAACAGTTTTATTTAAAAATAATAATTTAGTAACTTACTTATAAATCATTATGGTTTCAAGTTAGTCAAAAAAAATTACTGGAGATATCTTTATTATTAGTATAACTAATGAAATCACACTTGAGAACCTCTGGAGAGTGAAATATCCGTATTTCAGGAACTTAAAGGACAAATTTGTTCCAACTACATAAAATAGTGTTTATCTGCACAAATAATATTTTCGGCAACCTAAAATTTAAGTAACATAATGGAAAATTACGTAATTTGTTAAATTTTTTACCAGCCATATTTCGAAAATACAGCAGTGGTTCTTAGAACTTGAAAAAAATACTCTTTCCTTTTTTAATTGCCTTAGAAGCTGGAAGGACGTTAATGTTATCATCAAACATCCGATAAATCATTCTCCACCATATTAAACAGTCTACCACATTCATCGTCTGTTCTTGAGAACAATAGCACGAAATTACCTTTTTCACAAACGAAACTTTTTATTAATGCAGCGCAAGTGTATTGGACGTACCTTTCGCTTCTTACTTTAACCAAAACGTACAGTTTCTCTTCAATTTTTCTTTGATGAATTTCCTCAGGTTGGATTGTTTCGTAAGAATGTGACAGATTTGTCGTGTGACAGAGGGGTAAAATGTGTTGAAAAGTCGATTAGCATTTAAACAGTAACATAAAGTGTAATATTCACATGTTGATTGCAAAGTAATTGTTATTACCAATGAGTAAATAACAAAATAATAATTTAATTGTATTTTATTTTAACAATTACCTACGTGACGAAGCTGTCGCCGAATAAACACACGCACCTCCTGTCACACTTTGCGGGTGGCCGATACGCGGTGTCTGGATCTCAAAGGGGAAATCTTACCAAGGGGAAAAGAAGACCTTAAACTCTGATCGATGGCAATAAGGACGAGTGGCTCAAACAAATATTTTAAATGGCAACCTACGTGACAGAATGTAACTACTAAAACATTAGGTAGTAAGAGACAAATTTTTAACATTTTTTAAAAATATTTCTGAAATCATTTAAAAATATATATTTTGTGTTACTAAATAGGTAATACCTTCTGGAGTTTAAATAAATTTTTATATTTTATGTCGTCATATATATTTTTTGTAACATTATCAAATATGCGCAGGATGAAGTGGCGGGAGACAGCCAAGATTCGTATGAAATACACCTCTGTCACGCGGATTTACCACTCTGTAACGTAATTTTAAATACAAAAATATAAATTTATATTTTTGTAAACGTGCACAGCCGTTGTGTTTTTAGTACAATGCACGCTGAAATATAAATAAATAAATAAATATTTGAAAAACTCATGATTTTTTCTTCACAACTGATGGAGACTAAGTTATGTAGGTTAAAAAGAAGAACTGCCCTAATACGTAATAGGTGACATGAAAAATATTTAGGTACCTAAACTATACAGATACAGATTGATTGTTTTATTATGTACTTATCGAAAAAATATTATTTAATTCATATAACTTCGACCCACGTGACTTACGATCAAACGGCTAAAAGCCTTTACTTTTAGGGTGAATATCTCTTTTGCTGACTGTACAAAAAACACAAATTCACACCTGGTTTTATTCGAGTTATTTGAGCTCAGAAAATATTGTCTACCAGACGGCGGAGAGGTTTTAACGCTGAAGGTCTTGAAGGTTCACTCTAGATTACCAAAAAACTAATTTTCGGAGCGCTGCCGGTCTTGCGCTATCCACATCCACGACTATATCGTTACATTGAACGTATTTATTTATAAACACTTTATTGTATAATGATAGACACAGTTACAAAAATGGACTTAAAACTAGTAAGTAGGTATATACAGAGGCGGGCTTATTGCCAAGAAGCAATTTCTTCCAACCAACCTTTGTTTGGTGGAATACTAAAGTTTTTAAACTCCCTTAATACAATAAAAAGCTATAAGTACCTACTTGAATCAATTTAAGCAAAGAAGAAACAATGTGGAAAGTACCTAAACTAAAACAAACTACAAACTAAAAATACAAATTAACTAAGTACCTATTTAACTTACATAAATAATAATAATACAAATACACATAATACCTAAAATAGACTTAATATATATCCGCTATATTTATATAAATACATATATAACTATATAATATAATACATATTATTTACCAACCTAATGTTTTATAAAAGTGATCCGTACCGATTGCATGAAAGCTCTCATTCGTTTTTTTAAGATAGATTAACCAAAGCTTACGAATAGTTTTGCTGATTTGCTATTAAAAATAATTAGCAAATCATTAAACCTATATAAAGTGTAATTGTTTAACATTGTTGTTTGTTTACCGGGTCGGCTAAACTTTAATATATTTGAATAGCCTACCTATCCTTGACTTTTACAACAGTAATATCTCCAATACATATTTAGATGACAATAGTCAATAACCCGCGATGTGTACGAGCGTCGTTTCATCAATACGTGATTGAGTGGCGGTCACGGCTACACAGGCGGTGCCGTGAAATCTTCGATTACGATATTTACGATACTAATACCAACGATCACGACCGACATTATTATTATGGCCAAATTGTGTTTTATTATTGGTTATTGAATAGGATTTAGGGTCAACTTTGTATTTAAAATTAAATTTGAATAAAATAAATATTATACATTTATTAGTACTAACTGAGAGGTGTTTCACAGGCGACTTTTTGCTAAAATTCATGGAAGTAATAAGTACAAGTACTTATTATTTCCTTGCTAAAAATCAACCATGGTGTAGTGTAGACAGGAAGGTAGTACAGTGCCACAAACTTATCTGTTCTAGTAGGTAAGGTAGGTACCTACCTACTTACGAATTATTGGTTCAGGCCAGTTACAAACTTAAAATTTTGCGTTATGTTTCTGTTACCAATGAACAATAACTGTTGTTACACAAACAAGTCCAGAGTAAAGTTTGAGTTATTCATTGACGTCAGTGAGAAGGCGTGTAGGTTTTTTACCCAGTTAGCTTTCACAAAAAACCTAATACCTATTCAGGTTTAGACATTTGCTAAATGTAGTCAGGTATCTTAGTTTTGATTTATAGCACCTGTGACGCAAGTTAACTCAGACTTAATGTCCAAGGTTAACTTCTGTGAGGTCCATGAGAATTATCTTACTTTTATTAAAAAACGGTTGCTCTTTTATTATTGTTTACAGCCCTTTGACTTATTTTGGTAGTTAAGAACTACTAGTATTAGGACCAAGATGGATAGAGATGAATAAAATACTAGTAGTCATTAAAAATATCAATATGTAAAAATATTCTTGCCAATAAAAGAAACACACATAAAAGGCTACTCTTACAGGCATACAAAATTACTTTGAAAATTGCACAAACATATACTTTATTTAGCCTTTTCAAAAGCACTGAAAATAGTGATAAGAATTCGCAAAACATATTGAGCTAAACCACAGAATAATAACTAGTACCAGGTACAGAAGCCCATCTTCGCAATGGCCTGCAAAGAAATATGACTCCATCCCATAAGCAATAAGATCTAATTTAGATCGCGTTCCGGCCGCACACGTTTTTATTTACTTACCTACCAATTAATTTTTGAGGGAATATGCGCCTTATTTCACTGGACTACGGTGCATAATAAGTTATACGTGGTTATACGCATTGAAAAAGAAGCCACCTTAGGGTTGCCTCAGCACCACAGACTACAACGTTTACTAAGCAACGGACTGACTTTGTAAAAAGAATGTCATGTTTTAAAACAAAATTAATTTGAATTTAGAATACAAAGCTATTCCAAACTTTTTTTCTATTGGAAATAACCAGTAAAAACAATAACAATTTCATAGTTAAGATATTTTGAAGTACATAAAATGTGTATGAATACCTAAAACATTTAATTTTGTGAAAACATGTTTTTTTTTCGTTATAATTTATATTATGGATATAATTTATATTATGATACAGAACGTGTTAGTTTCGTTAAGCACTAATCCCACTCAGCGCACATTTTATAATCGATTCATTAATGCATTTTGAAGGTAGTTGTGTCTGTAAATTTAATACTTTAACGAAAACAAAATTGGAATAGACTTTGTTCAACATGGAGAAAAAAAAGGGTTTGTAGTTCGGATTAATTTCATTTCAAATAAGGAACGTAGAAGAAATCAATAAAATACTTAGGACGTCTTGCACAACAAAGTTAAATAAAATTAAATCTATGACCTCTTGCTCTGACATTATACTGTCAGAGCAAGAGACAAACTATTTAATTTTATTTAACTTTGTTGTGCAAGACGCCCTTAGATTAGTTTTACCTGTCAGCATCTTTTGGTAATCTAAAAAAAATTAAATTTGGATCACGATCCGTATTTAAGCAATTAAATACGGCACAGTATTTTTTTGCTGCTTTTTTTCTTTTTATGTCCATTTTTCTATTCATAATGTTTAATAAATACCTAAATACGACATTTATAAACTAGTACAAAATAGGAACAAATAGCGCGCGCGTGTATCGTCTTCCGCTTGCGGTTGCGGCAGCCGACTAGATTTGCCCCATCGATGGGGCAGGCGCCAGGCTGGCGCCTGCGCCGCCCATGCGCGGAGTGACACAGGCCTGGCTAAACCTACTATGGTAGCTATGGTGCCAAAATATCATACAACAATGTAATAAAAACAGACAATGTTCAATGTTACAAAAATAGACACATTTAGACTGATAAAGATAATGTGAGAAAAAAAGACACTGGTCAAACCTGCACGGCTAGTATGGCCATAATAAGACAACATGTGAAGTGACTGTTTAAATTGAGTCACTTTTTGATATCAGTCTTAAATGTTAGCATAGGGTGTACATGGGACTCATTTTAGTTGTGTGATTGGATATAAGCCACAGTGACACTGAAACTTTTCTGCTCTGTGGAAATATGTGTTTCATTCGTTCTTTTTTTTGAAAATCCCTCATTTGTGGCTCTTGTTTGTATTGTCTATGGTTTTTTGACAATTTAAATGTCACCAAACGTCAAATTTGAAGAAAATTTTCGCTGTTTGGTGCGTTCGAGTGAAATATTTTGGTAATATTACCATTGCATTTTTGCATTGCGCTACCCCATGGACTCATATTGGCTCATTAACTACTTTCTTGAGTTTCTTGGAAATCGTCATATGAAATAATATACGACCGAGCTTGCTCCCGACCAAGCAAATCAGATTCCTTGGGAGTTCTTCGGCAGACGATTTCTATGCACCGGCTCCATGAGACGAAGAACAAAACAGCATGCCACCTGACTGATGACCCACCCACCGTTTACCCGGCCCTAGGAGCTAGAAGGCCTTGAGACAAAAGCTCGGGCAGAATCCTGACGGGCGCAGCAGAATATAATTTACGATGCTTGTCCCACGGCCTGATTGAATAATATTTATATAATCAATGGAAGGAAAAAACAGTAGGTAAGTACCAGTCACATGTTATTATAATTGGGCACATGCACACAAAACAACTCAAAAAACTTTTTTCACTTGGCAGTACTTGGTCAACTAGGCCATTCATTGGAAGGAAACCCGTACCCCAGCAGTGAGGACGTGATGGGCTATGATGATGAAGATGACAATAGGAGTCATAATCTTAGTTCATAAGTATAACTAAAATCTAATGAAACATTTTTGTTTGTTACAGAACATTAAAATTGGCTTGTAGGCAAGACGGAAGATGGTCAAAACTGGTCAGAAAATGATGGCCTAGACACGGTTGGAGAGCTCTTGTTGGCAGAAACCACCTGAAGATGGTCAGATGACAACAGCAACCTTGTGGTGATACAATGAACCGGAGCGGCACCGAACTGAAAAAGTTGAAAAACTTGGCATACATACTATGAGACCTATTTGATGACTGATATAAGCCAAGTTCAGACTGATTATTGTGATAGTTGATAACTAAGAATACCTAATATGCTTTTATGGTGTGTGAAATAGTATACTTTTTATAATTTATTAATTAAAAGTTTAATAAATGTTTTACTTACCTAAAGAAAATATTATATTTTTATAACCATTTACTTTAGTTGTACATGCTAGCTTATCCACTTATTTTTTATAGTTAGTGTGTTGTTGATAAATAATAAAGCCTGACTAGGGTTTGTTGCTGTGGAGAAAGGATTAGCATCAGTCGCTGACTGCCCGGTGTGCCGGACTTATTAAATGTATAGTTTATATTATGATTTACATTTCTTGAACTCCACATTTAACATTCAAACTATTCAATTAGCCACTTCATTTTAGTTAGTGTGTTGTTGATAAATAATAAAGCCTGACTAGGGTTTGTTGCTGTGGAGAAAGGATTAGCATCAGTCGCTGACTGCCCGGTGTGCCGGACTTATTAAATGTATAGTTTATATTATGATTTACATTTCTTGAACTCCACATTTAACATTCAAACTATTCAATTAGCCACTTCATTTTAGTTAGTGTGTTGTTGATAAATAATAAAGCCTGACTAGGGTTTGTCGCTGTGGTGAAAGGACAACCAGTCATCATAGCATCAGTCGCTGACTGCCCGGTGTGCCGGACCTATTCAATGTATATGTAAACAAAATGGATTTTATGATTTGAATTGTATTAAATAAGTAATGATCTTTTCCATTGTAATGATCTTACTTTGTAATTTGGTCTTACACTATTATTCTGAGATCTGGGAATGACATCTGTTCTGTGATCGCCCATTATCTATGGTTTGTCTGTGATTAAAAATAGAGGAAGTTACTTCCGGGATCCGCCATCTTTAGCTATGCGCTTGTTGCTGTTTTGCGCTGAGCAAAACAATTATTTATTATTTCTTATTAATTGTGGAATGATCAGGTGAAAGTATTGTAAAAGTAATAAATAAGTAAGTGGTAACAAGTGAGTTTAATATTGGTGCACCCTCCCTATCGGATTTGTTTACAGTCAGAAGAGGGGATGAACGGTCCTGACTTGTGAAAAGTGAAAAGTTATTACTTCCATGGAAAATACCTATCTGAACGTGAGATCCAACTTTTGGGGGCTAGAGGTCAGTGCGTTCCAATTTTTATTAATTCGTAAATCCAAAAGTGACGTGAAAATTATGATTGATAATTACCAAGTGATCGCGAAAGACTGGTACTGGTTGTGTTCATAATCAAGGCTTATATACCTATTTAATTTCGGAGCATACAGACAACTATAAGTGAACTGAACAGAGCGTAATTTACTCGTATTTGGGATTCGGAAACATCCATACGCTTCTACTCGCGGGGTCGGTGACCGCGCAGAGTAGTAGGTACGTTCACGGTGCGCGGTGCGCGGCGGTCAGCCGGGCCGGGCGGAGGCGCCGGCGGCGGCGCGGCGGCAGCCCGTGAGGTGCTCTGCTCGCTTCCCGCCATTTTGGGTGGGCGCACCTACGTACGACGTGTGCGTTTAAAAGTGTTTGTGTGTGTGTGTGTAAAATGTGATGTGGTTCACGGTTCATGAATACTGAAAATTATTAAAAAAAGAATAGTTCATGGTGTTACTTTAAAATTTCCATTATTTAATCATTCGAGTTCATTTATAAGCTTTTCATCATTACCTACGTGTTAGGTACACAGGTACACTGCGTGTTGTTTTAGGTTGTTAAGTAACTAAGCATAAGAATGCATAAGTAAATATTCATTTTAAGATGCTAATCAACCTCTCGATAAGTACTTATAAATACATTTTACACTGTTATCGTGAAGAGTTGAAAGAAAGTTAGTTCTGTAACTTCAACCTTATTTTCTACTTTATTTTGTGGCAATCTGTATAAAATATTAATCGTATGAATGGGAGATTTTCCTTGACAGTTTAAAAGTTCCAAAATCGTTCGATAGATGGCCACCGGCCTGTCGTTTTATGAGCTGAATTCTTCTGAGGGAACGGAAGATATCATAAATCATACAAAGCTGTCTTAAACTAGTTAATACTGAATATTATGCATAATATAACAGCTAGTTATCGCATATGGTCGGATTCACATCCATTGGGTGTTTGTATTGGCTGAAATGACTGGACTAAAATCATTGTCAGTTGTAAGTCTTAAGTGTCGTAACGTAAGCTATTTTGAAATCAATAAAATCGTAATCTTTAGTATTTCGTGAATAAATTAATTTTTGAACAGTAATTGTTTGTTGAGGCTGAATTAAATGGGTGGATAGATAGGGAATAACATGTGAAAGCTTCAATATTTACATGCGATCTCGGATTTTATGAGTATAGTCAATAGTATGATTGTGTAATTTTGATCTTTGTTGAATGATTAGTTGATGTATTTTGTAAGTGATTATTATTCGTATGTTATTGATAGTCTTGGAAATGTAAAAGGAATTAACGAATTTAAATACAAAACATTAACAAATGTGAGCAAAACAAAAAAAAATATAGGTACCTAAGTACTCAAGTAGGTACCAGGTAATTTTCGTACTTGACCTACCTCTTAAACAGTGGAGCCATATTCGATTTTTGAATTTGCCTCGCTTTCTCAAGTCGCGATACTCGCGATTAGGATAGCAGACTCTCTGAGCGTGCAATAAAGGGAAGGAAAAGTACTCATGTCAAATAAACTTACTAATGTAAATTGACGGCAGTAGCAGATTCAACTAACAAGTTCAAAAAAAATTGTTTACAACTAATAAGTTCAAAAATCCATAAAATTGTGCTGTAAGTTTCCCTAACATAAAATAGATAAACTTGCAAAGATGCCGCCACTGCAGTCCTGTCAGTATTAGACCGCAAGATCAAATTCTAATATACCTACCTAGTTCAGAGGTCAGTGACCTCTCCGCGGAACACTAATATTTTTGCTGGTTTCGTAAACGTCGTACCAATCTGAGTTTGATCCTAGTGGTGGCTCGCAAAATATTGAAACATGGACACTTGAAGTGAATGAGTAAGTAAAATAAATTAGTAAAAATAATAATAAAATCGTAAAACGAAACGCAGATTGGCATTTTGCGTTGGGGTGTTCCACTAGATGGTGGTGTTGTCACTGTAAGTGTAGCTACAAACAATGTTATTGTCTCGTGGCAATCGAGGATGTATATCTTATAGTATTGCAAAAAAAAAAAAAAAACAGAGAAGTTGGTTAGTATTATAAAAATTGCTCATATTACAGAGAGTAAGGCCGTGGGTTGTTTAATACATGGGATTCATGATAAATTTATCAGAATGGGCGCCATCGCGTGAAGGTTTGAGGAACTTTAACAGTTACTTTCATATTTAAAAACAATGAATCACAGTGCTTAATACAGTCATATTATTATACGTAAGCCTTCGGTCAAGTTTTAACCAACATCAGCAGGTATACTAATGAAACAAAACCAGGAATCATGTTGTAACTGCGGAAAGGCGCGTACACATCCGTTTGAGATTGTATTGTATTGTATATTTATTCAGAAACAAATTACATTGTGTTTGAATTTTAACTTAAATATAATAACATAAAATTTAATGTTCATAACAATCAAATATAATTAGGACATACTATTAATTAAGAAGAAAAATTTACAATTGATGCTCATTAGTGATGAAGAACTTCACAATGTGTCACAGAGCAGGTCATCTTACTACATAATGTCATAATAATAATAGTAATTTAAAAAAAAACTAATATAGCCGATTAAGCTTCCATTACTTACCTATCTTTCTTTGACTAACATGCACAAATTGGGACAAAGGCCACTCATGTTATTTTCGCACATCATAACTAGGTATTATTTATTATTATTTGAATGTACCTATAGTACCTATACCCAGTTTATACATTCTGTGAATGAGTGTAATTTTCAACGCATATGTTTTCAAGAGCTTAATACCACAAAGTGTAGTAAGTATATAATTTACACATAGTTTATGTTAGTTTGATAAAAACTGACATATTTTTGAGTGAAATGTTGTTAGTAGCATTTTTGAGCTAAGTGTATAATGCAGTAAGTATTAAATTCCAATTATACATATAAGTTCTGAGTTTTCTAAGTTCAGTGATTAGAATAGAATACCCTTTATTGTGCAATGTAAGAAAAATATAGGTAACAAATGAAAACTTTTAAATAATATTAGTAAGTACCTACAACAATAAGGCGGCCTTAGAAGAGACAATTTTAACGTAATAATTTATGGTGTAAGAGCTAGAGAAAGCAAAATACACCTTTATTCGAAATTATAAAACTGAATTTCTCAAGTAGACTTTGAAGGATATATAAATCAAAATGTACAAATTGAGGTATTATTATTGACAGTAATTTCTTCCGAATAAAACTAACAGGTAAGAATAAAATATAAAATGGGATGCAGTGTGAAATTAAAATAATATAAATTTATTGATTTGGTGCATGCAAAATACTCAAAATGTTGAAAGTATGGTTGTGCACATGTATATTGTATAACATGTGAACATAAACATATATAATTGTTCTTATGCATACAGCGAATGGTTCTATGTATATTGCATTGGGTAACTTTGAGAGGTAAGTATACCCTTTTGACTTAAGTACATGTTTGAATGATGATGGAGTGGATGCATACCTGATTTTCTTGGGAGGATCATTCCATAAGTTGATGGCCAGTAAAGTGTTATACTGAGGACATTAATATAATATTGGATGGATAGATCAAATCGAATCATTTATAATTTCCAAGATAAATTGTTTATTTACTGAACACAGTAGTACCTATGTACCATACACGAGTTACACGGAAATATTGCAATAAAAACACGGTAATAGAAAGAAAAGAAAGGAACATTTATTTGACTCACTGAACAATAAAAACAGAAAAGAAATATGTATTATAATAATTATAGTAAACAGACAGAAAAACGTAGGCATATATAATAATTATATATTATAATAATATATATAGACAAGCAACATAATTATTTATTTGCCATTTGTGCAAGAGAGCTCTGACTGGAAAGTGCTGGTATTCTGCCAGGACTGACTTGGTGAGTGAGAGGGGAGCCTCCGCCAAATACAAATCTGTGGGTGAAGTAAATACAGAAAAGTGTATTGTGTGATACGGGATAAAAGTATGATATAATTTTAATAGGATGCCAGAAGTGTATTGATTGAAGAGAGGAGAAACAAAGCAGCGATTGAAAGGGAATAATTTTGGGTTATTGATTTGTACTTGCATTGTTCACTACTAACATTTAAGTGAATCGAAATGGTTTTCTGATTTATGAATATTATTGGTGAATTTATTATTCAGTGATTGATTGGTTTTTCCTAAAGTAGCCATGGAAGGCGGCTCTAAGGCCTTAGCTTTAAGTTGATGGATTTATGTTTGATATTTTTATTAAAGTTCTGGCTATGTGAGAAGTACAGCTTGCTATATAGCTGGGTTGTGCATTACTTGACTGAATTGTTTGTCGTTGAAATTAATTGTAATTGTTGTTACAGCCCGAGTACAGTGGCGTTACCAGCCCCAGTGGCGTGAATAGCCCCTGTGGCGTTACATTACCAGCCCCTGTGGCGTTACATTACGAGCCCCTGTGGCGTTACATTAAAAGCCCTGTAGCGTGAATAGCCCCTGTGGCGTTACTTTACCAGCCCCTGTGGCGTTACATTAAAAGATACTGTGGCGTGAATAGCCCCTGTGGCGTTACTTAACCAGCCCCTGTGGCGTTACCAGCCCTAGCGGCGTGAATAGCCCCTGTGGCGTTACATTACGAGCCCCTGTGGCGTTACATTAAAAGCCCTGTAGCGTGAATAGCCCCTGTGGCGTTACTTTACCAGACCCTGTGGCGTTACATTAAAAGCTACTGTGGTGTGAATAGCCCCTGTGGCGTTACCAGCCCCAGTGGCGTAAATAGCCTCTGTGGCGTGATTATTATAACCCTAAGTGGCGTGACTAGCGCCATGTGGCGTTTTGGTGGATATCTAGAAAACTGTTGTGTGAATATAAGAATAAGAATGTAAAGAAATTGGCTATGCAGATTATTCGTTAAATTGTTTATTACATATTAAGTATTGTTGATTTGATACTTTGAAAACTGTGAGAAACAAAATGATTTACTAAAATGCAAATATGTTATTTAAATTGTCTATTAAGTACTTGTTGAGATTTATAAAAGTATTGGTGATTTTGATATTCAGAAAACATTTGTAGCCATACAATAATTGAAATGTACTTAAACAAAATACAACTGATTATTATTTGAATGATTACTGTCTTGTTGAGGTATAATAAAGTAGATATCAATTTATTGGTGATTTGTTACGATTGTTAAGTATTTTTTTAAGTTGTTGAGATTGATAAGTAATTCAATTTTTATATAATTGTTGATGGAAACAATTTGTATTATGTTATGTTAAACATAGTCGACAGTATTGATGTAAATACATGAGAGCGCGGGAAGCTCTTACTGAGGCGCGCGGGGATGAGAGGCGCGCGGGAACCCTCACGCGCGGAGAAGACGTCTGCGGAGGCGGGCCGTGTCGCGGATGCGGCTGCGGGGCTGCTCAGTGGAGGTGCGGTGCGCGCCGCGGAATGGTTGCGGTGGCCCGTGGTGGGCGGCGCGGCAACACGACTGTGCGGAGGCTCGAGCCGGGCGGTGCGCGCGACGTGACAGAAGCAGCAGCACCGGCAGTTGCCCAGGCACTAAGTGGCTGAGCTGGTGCCATGCCGGCGCGGCGCGTCGACATCTGGCCATGCTAACAGGCAGCGTGTGTGTGGAAGAGGTCGCCTCTTCACGAGGGGCACTTGCTGGCAGGTTTTCCAAGGCCGAATACGGTGCTGGTCAGCGCAAGCTTTTAATCATTATTTTTGTTAATTTTTATTACTTTACAATTATGGCTATGATCTTTTAGTTTTACCTACTATTTTACAATTAATTTATAGTTTTATTTCATCGTGGGCGTGGGGTGGAATTTATCGAGTAATTTTGTATTCTGGCGGTCGGTAGCAGAACTAAAATTTTCATCAAATAATTTTGGATGGGAATTTGTGCTACGGGCTCAGAGGGGAGGATTGTTTTTAATTTGATGGTCGCCATGGCCAGTTTGTTATTAAATGGACGTTTGTAAAACAAGACTCCTTTAATTTCCATATAATATATACTTAACAAATATGTTATGGTTATTAGCGTATCAATATTTTTGTAAAATAGTTTGTTTATTTTGTCTGTTCTTAGTTATGTCAGAATTGCTCAGAATATAAATGGTTAAATGTTATTAAAAGTGTAGGTATAAATGTATCTTATTTGTAGGTCCTATCTTAAGCATACACGCGAGGACGTGTGTCAGATCAGAATTGGCCGAATGTTAACATGGTGATGAGGTATAGTTATTATTATTTGTTTATTAACTGTTGAGATTAAAGAAAAATTGGTTAGTAATTTGTAAAACATTTGTATTAAATTAAAAATTTGGTTGTCAAGAATTAATTTTGTTATCTTTTGAGATATTAATAAAATTGTTATGTTTGGTAATGTGACATATGCACTTAACTTATACAAATTTCAGTATTATTGTAATGGTAATGTTTGATTGTAATTATTGACTTAGAATGAGATTTTAGTGTTGAGTATTTGATATCACAATAGGTCATAAATGGCTAAATGTTACTAACTGTATTTTATATTTTACTTATACACGCGAGGACGCGTGCGTAAGTCAGAATTGGCCGAATGTAAACAAAATGGATTTTATGATTTGAATTGTATTAAATAAGTAATGATCTTTTCCATTGTAATGATCTTACTTTGTAATTTGGTCTTACACTATTATTCTGAGATCTGGGAATGACATCTGTTCTGTGATCGCCCATTATCTATGGTTTGTCTGTGATTAAAAATAGAGGAAGTTACTTCCGGGATCCGCCATCTTTAGCTATGCGCTTGTTGCTGTTTTGCGCTGAGCAAAACAATTATTTATTATTTCTTATTAATTGTGGAATGATCAGGTGAAAGTATTGTAAAAGTAATAAATAAGTAAGTGGTAACAAGTGAGTTTAATATTGGTGCACCCTCCCTATCGGATTTGTTTACATATATGATTTACATTTCGTGAACTCCACATTTAGCATTCAAACTATTCAATTAGCCACTTCATTACGAATTTTTCCCTGAAGGTCGCTTCCCATAATGTCGCTCCTCAACAGACGTCTTATCTGCATTCCCATTACATCGCTCTTCATCTTACTGTTAGTCCCAGAATGTCGCGCTAACTTATGGTACAATCGAATTTTTCCCTGAAGGTCGCTTCCCATAATGTCGCTCCTCAACAGACGTCTTATCTGCATTCCCATTACATCGCTCTTCATCTTACTGTTAGTCCCAGAATGTCGCGCTAACTTATGGTACAATCATGGTTAGTCTTTTTCAAACAATATTTTAAGATTGCTTAAAATTGTTCTTATACAGGGTGTTGCAAAAAGGGTACACTTACTACAAAATTCGTGAAAAAAAATGTTCATTTTCCAGTTACTTAGTTGATCACGTGACTTCTTACTATGGAGAATGTTTTTTTTTTCGCGAATTTTGAAATTCTGATTTCAGATTTGGGGTAACATATAACCCAAAAACTTTATACAAGCTGTTGCAAAAAGGGTATACTAAGCCGAATCCAGCATGTGCAGCATGTTGGATTCGGCTTAGTATATTCTTAAAAGAATAATGAGATGGTTGGAATGATGGTTGCGTTATTTATTTGTTTTGTATTTCTAACTATTATAATTTTTATGAAAATTCTGACTCTGACAGTACTGATTCTAACCATAAATGTGGCGCGGTGTGCCGGGAACCACTGTGACGCGAGGAGCGAGGTATTGGGAATTGAGGTAAAACGCAAAGCGACATTATGGGAAGCGACGTTAAGGGAAAAATTCTTCATTACCTACATACTTTGACGTGAATAGGCAAACTTAAAGTATATGGGAGACAACTGAAAATCAGTGGTTTGTTCCTAAGGGCAAACATATGCACTGAGTTGCTTCCAAACAAACTAATGTCTATGTATCTAACTTCTTAGCACATGTGAGCGACAGGATTTGAATCCACATTTTTTCCGTGAGGGGCGGGCGCTTACCCGTCTGAGCTAACACCGCTACATATAAGTAATATACTTAATGTATAATTTTAGTCAAATAAAAAAGAAGATTGTGTGTTTTGACAAATGTTGTTTTTAAAGCATTTTCAACGGGTTATTAGAGTCCCGGATCATCCTCCCTATAAGTATTATAGTAATTTTCCTTTCCTGCATCTCTTCTTGTAGAGCAAGGATGAAATTAACAAAAACTAAACAAATAATTATTTGTGTCACATGTTATCACCACCTTCGAACTTGAGTGATATAATGCTACCTAAACAAATGTCAAACTGAGACATGTGTGGATAAATTGGTACACCCATGTTAGGAAATAAGACAAATCTTCCAATCTCGCTGTCAAAATTGTAACTCACATCTTGTAGTGATTATTTCGTGCATCTCTTCTTGTAGAGCAAGGATGAAATTAACAAAAACTTAACAAATAATTATTTGTGTCACATGTTATCACCACCTTCGAACTTGAGTGATATAATGCTACCTAAACAAATGTCAAACTGAGACATGTGTGGATAAATTGGTACACCCATGTTAGGAAATAAGACAAATCTTCCAATCTCGCTGTCAAAATTGTAACTCACATCTTGTAGTGATTATTTCGTGTTGGCCATGTTAGCGTTTGTGAGGACAACTGGTATCACACAATTTGTTGCGACTAGCTGTCATTTATATCTTGTCCCAGCCATACTGTGCTACGCGTGCAGCACGCGTCCAGAACTTCTGAAAGCCGGCGGTAGACCGATTTTAATAGCACTTCGGAGGCTGTTTAATTCCGTCATACTCGAAGGCACAAGCCCGGAGGCATGGAGCAGAAGTGTAGTGACTTTGTTCTTCAAGAAAGGCAACAAAGCCCTATTGAAGAATTATAGACCCATTGCACTTCTGAGCCATGTGTACAAGCTGTTTTCGAGAGTTATTACGAATCGTCTCGAGCAAAGACTCGACGACTTCCAGCCACCCGAACAAGCCGGGTTCCGAAAAGGCTATAGTACCATAGATCACATACACACGCTTCGGCAGGTTATACAGAAGACCGAGGAGTATAATCTACCTTTATGTCTAGCGTTTGTGGACTATGAGAAAGCCTTTGATTCTATTGAGCTCTGGGCGATGCTTCAATCCCTTCAGCGGTGCCATATAGACTATCGCTATATCGAGGTGTTGAGATGTATGTACAATGCTGCCACAATGTCAGTTCGATTACACGAACATAGCACAAAACCGATCCAGTTGCAAAGGGGCGTGAGACAGGGAGATGTTATTTCTCCGAAACTGTTCACCTGTGCACTGGAAGATGTTTTTAAGCTTGTAGAGTGGAAAAGACTGGGCATTAACGTCAATGGCGAATATATCTCTCATCTACGATTTGCTGATGACATAGTTATTATGGCGGAAACGCTGGAGGAGTTAGGCGAAATGCTCACAGACCTCAATGATGCCTCTAAACAAGTTGGGCTGAAAATGAACATGGACAAGACAAAGGTCATGTCGAACGAACATGTTTCATCATCGCCCGTAACTGTAGGAGGTGTCACCATCGAAGTTGTTGATCAGTATCCCTACCTAGGACAAGTGATCCGATTAGGTAAATCCAACTTCGATAAAGAGGTAGCTCGTAGAATCCAACTCGGATGGGCAGCGTTCGGGAAATTACGACACATCTTCACTGAAAACATACCTCAGTGTCTGAAAACAAAAGTTTTCAATCAGTGCGTGTTGCCAGTGATGACTTACGGAGCCGAGACGTGGTGCTTCACCAAAGGGCTTATCCACAAGCTCAGAGTTGCTCAGCGTGCTATGGAAAGGGCTATGTTAGGCGTGTCCCTGCGAGATAGGATTCGTAATGAAGAAATCCGCAGGAGAACTAAAGTTACCGACATAGCCAAAAGGATTAGCACGCTGAAGTGGCAATGGGCTGGCCACGTAGCCCGCAGAGCCGACGACCGCTGGAGTAGAAAGGTTCTGGAGTGGAGACCCCGTGTCGGCAAACGGCGTGTCGGTCGCCCCCCAACCCGTTGGTCTGATGATCTGCGGAAGGTAGCGGGAAGCCGCTGGATGCAGATGGCGGGTGACCGTTTGGGGTGGCGATCGTTAGGAGAGGCCTATGTCCAACAGTGGACTACGGAAGGCTGAGAGAGAGATACATTAAGTATATTACTTATATGTAGCGGTGTTAGCTCAGACGGGTAAGCGCCCGCCCCTCACGGAAGAAATGTGGATTCAAATCCTGTCGCTCACATGTGCTAAGAAGTTAGATAGATAGACATTAGTTTGTTTGGAAGCAACTCAGTGCATTCAGTGCTCAGGGCAGTCAGTGACTGATGCTAATCCTTTCTCCACAGCGACAAACCCTAATCAGGCTTTATTATTTATCAACAACACACTAACTATAAAAAAATAAGTGGATATGCTAGCATGTATACAACTAAATTAAATGGTTATAAAAATATAATATTTACTTTAGGTAAGTAAAACATTTATTAAACTTTTAATTAATAAATTATAAAAAGTATACTATTTCACACACCATAAAAGCATATTAGGTATTCTTAGTTACCAACTATCACAATAATCAGTCTGAACTTGGCTTATATCAGTCATCAAATAGGTCTCATAGTATGTATGCCAAGTTTTTCAACTTTTTCAGTTCGGTGCCGCTCCAGTTCATTGTATCACCACAAGGTTGCTGATGTCATCTGACCATCTTCAGGTGGTTTCTGCCAACAAGAGCTCTCCAACCGTGTCTAGGCCATCATTTTCTGACCGGTTTTGACCATCTTCCGTCTTGCTTACGAGCCAATTTCAATGTTCTGTAACAAACAAAAATGTTTCATTAGATTTTAGTTATACTTATCGTACCTGGCTCAAAGAGTATCTCTGGCTATACAGCGAGGTAATGCAGCCAGCATTATGGGAACCTTTGAGCCAGGTACGATAAGAGGAGGTCTCTTTGATTAAATGTAGGTTAAGTAGTAGTCTATTCAAAAAAAAAAAAAAAAAGTTATACTTATGAACTAAGATTATGACTCCTATTGTCATCTTCATCATCATAGCCCATCACGTCCTCACTGCTGGGGTACGGGTTTCCTTCCAATGAATGGCCTAGTTGACCAAGTACTGCCAAGTGAAAAAAGTTTTTTGAGTTGTTTTGTGTGCATGTGCCCAATTATAATAACATGTGACTGGTACTGGCACTTACCTACTGTTTTTTCCTTCCATTGATTATATAAATATTATTCAGTCAGGCCGTGGGACAAGCATAGTAGATGATATTCGTTTGCGCCCGTCAGGATCCTGCCCGAGCTTTTGTCTCAAGGCCTTCTAGCTCCTGGGGCCGGGTAAACGGTGGGTGGGTCATCAGTCAGGTGGCATGCTGTTTTGTTCTTCGTCTCATGGAGCCGGTGCATAGAAATCGTCTGCCGAAGAACTCCCAAGGAATCTGATCGTGCTTGGTCGGGAGCAAGCTCGGTCGTATATTATTTCATGTGACGATGTCCAAGAAACTCAAGAAAGTAGTTAATGAGCCAATATGAGCCCATGGGGTAGCGCAATGCAAAAATGCAATGGTAATATTACCAAAATATTTCACTCGAACGCACCAAACAGCGAAAATTTTCTTCAAATTTGACGTTTGGTGACATTTAAATTGTCATAGACAATACAAACAAGAGCCACAAATGAGGGATTTTCAAAAAAAAGAACGAATGAAATACATATTTCCACAGAGCAGAAAAGTTTCAGTGTCACTGTGGCTTATATCGAATCACACAAATAAAACGAGTCCCATGTATAGTGCCACAAACTTATCTGTTCCGGTGAGAACAAATTAAATTGGTCCATATCTAGTTACTCACTAATAAATTATATATTGATATAGATTAGATGGATTTATTTAAACCGCAAGGGTAAATTGCCATTACGGGAGAACTTAACATCCTAGAGAATGAAGAAATATTTGAAATTTACGTGAACTCTTACCGGAACAGATAAGTTTGTGGCACTATACACCCTATGCTAACATTTAAGACTGATATCAAAAAGTGACTCAATTTAATCAGTCACTTCACATGTTGTCTTATTATGGCCATACTAGCCGTGCTGTATTACCTATACCTATGTAGGACTCAATAATAATGTAAACAACATCATCAGCCAACAATTTTCCACTGCTGGACATAGGACCTTTCCAAGGAAAGCTCTACAACACTGTCCTAATGCCTTCCTCACAATGTATGATTTTATTCATAAACATAAAATAATTAATATCACCACACAATAGCAGAATGGAACACATAATTTGCAAATGTCTGCATGGAATTAAGAATTGTTTTTTATCAAAAAAAATATACAAAACTCTCACTTAAAATCTGAATCTTTCGGGTTTCGGCGATCACCGCGTTCATTCAGGACAACAGGAGCTTAAACCCTCCAAACAGCAGGTAAAGAAGAGTGTACTCACAGGGCCTCCACAGAAGGTCGGAGTTCACGCGCGTTCACGTCCCGGCCGTCGAACAGTTCAGGCGCGTTCTTTCGGCACGCGTAGTACTTCTCGATGCACGTCTTGGTCGCCTCCATGTCGAAGTAGCACGCGTTGTAGAACAGGAGCAGCTGCTTATCAGTCATATTTTTCGGCACACATTTCGACGGGTCCAGTTTCCCAGTCCATTCCCGTAAATAATCAATACGCTCCTGGGAGAAGCCCTCCATTTGTGATGTCACCTTGTCATAGTCGAATTCCAGTTCTAGCGACATTCTCACAGGAATTTTATTTTAATTGTTGCGCGAATAAACACGATCGATTTTTTAAAGTTGACAACAAACACCCGCACTACAATGATGTAATTTGACAACTGCTGAGAAAAAAAACAATTACACTTGTCAAATGACAGCTGATACAAGTGTTGCCAGCCACAGTTAAATTAATTCTACCAATTTTAATGAGGCGTTTGTTATAAAAAATATCACATTATCGCAGACAGAGATGGCGTTGTCTGAGTTGTACAAAACTGTCACCGTAAATGTCAACCCTCATAACACAGATTTTGTGTCAGATAACATCATATTTCCACAGCTGAAATTCTATATCTGCCCTCAAACGATCTCTACAGCAACGACGACGCGCTTGAAAAATAAACATTCTGAACTTGTAAATTAGACTTGGGGCTGATTTTTCAATAGTTAGATAAGTGTTATCTGAGGAATAAAATTGTTGCTGTCACATCTGAATGTTTGTTTAGACAGTGACAGCAACAATGTTATTCTTCAGATAACACTTATCTGACCATTGAAAAATCATCCCTTAATAGAAGTACTTACTATTAAAAGTAGTGACTTCTTATTCTGAGTATAATACTTCAACCTCTTTGCTCTCTACGTGCAATATTTGACACTATGATGTCACGACATCTATCGGCTTGTGCAAAACTCAACTGACAGCTGTCAAGGAAAACGGCTCATTAGCTTGACGAGGGTTGGTTGGTGCTCCCGCTGTGGTTTTTTATTGTAAAAAATAATATAATGTCTCATCATTACTATTACTACTATTGAAGAAATAAATCAAGCAGAATTTAATCATATAAACTTTGGTAGAATTTTTTGAATACCTGTGGCAACATTGAAATAACCAACCGGAAATAAGACGATTAGTATTTCCGGAAAGAAAGTTAAGAAAGACCATTGGTCCGACTGCCACTGCCTACTATATTACCTACTCTGTGGCCACTGCACTGCACTGCCACTGCTGGCACTGGGACCCAAGCACAAGATTTCCAGTTTTTTTAGCGGGAATCTTTATTCTTTCTACTTTTTACTAACATAAAATGCAACTTATGTTGGTTAAATAAATACGCACTACACGCAGCTTGGAAAAATAAGTATTTATTCCGTGGCTGTGTGTGAGATGTGCCTACATTTATTATTATTTATTTATTAGTAAAAATTTGAGACGACCGAATGGCGTAGTGGTTAGTGACCCTGACTACTGAGCCGATGGTCCCGGTTTCGATTCCCGGCTGGGGCAGATATTTGTTTAAACACAGATATTTGTTCTCGGGTCTTGGATGTGCCCGTTAAATGGCAATAGGCCCGCCCCCTATTACATTGGGACTAACATAACACTCTGGCGAAAAGTGGGTGCAGCAATGCACCTCTGCCTACCCCGCAAGGGAGTACATTAGTACAAGGCGTGAGTGCGTGTGTGTGTTAAAAATTTGGCCAGTGACTATATTCATTAAAAATTGTAGGAACTTAAAATAAAGGTAGCCTACTGTAGGCAATTTATGATGAAGGCAGGGTCAGGGGCCAGGGGGCAGTATTGTGGCGCTCATTTAAAATATTTTCAGGAAATTTCATATGCAGGAAGCTGACAAGCCCTTAGGCTAGAAAATTATAACTTCTGTTCAAAAGTTTTCTCAAAACTGCCCAACTATGTTCGACATATTAATTATTTTTAGAATCTTGGTACCTTAGTACTTAATACTGCAGTTTTTGGCGTAAAATTATACTAACTAATTATATTGCCCTCATATTATTTACCAACCACTACAAAAAAAAATAGTGTACTTATTCCAAAATATTTATTTTTTGTTTAACAACTACCATTATATTCAGTTTACCTCTATTTACAACATGAGCATGTAAAATTTACCTAAACTCAATCTAAAACATACAAATATATTTCTTTGGCTACACATACAAATTTATAAGGGTATTTTTGAGAAATAGTTGTCATATTTTTTGTATACATTTGAAACATATAAATTACTACGAAGACATTGGTTATTCAAGTTATTTGCTTTCTAAAATATATTTACAAACACATTAATAGTCACAGTTATTTCATTAATAAACCTAAAATACGAAATGCTGCGATCGCATACATTTTTATAAAATACTTTTTATCAAAAACATACGCAGTGTCTTTGCAACTAGATATAAGTACAGTTAGCAAATATATTATATCCATTTTTAAACATAGATATACTTACTTATGTTTTTGCTAACTATTCTTAACAATTTTTATGAGATTATGGTGGCATTATTAGCAGCAATGAGCAAAATTTTTCCTAAAAAGATTCGAATCATCCCTACACCTTCAGTTAATATTACATAATTTGTAGCACTATATATTATTACTATGGTTATGTATTTGTATTAAGGCACATTCTGGTTCGACATGTCATCTTAATAAAGGCGTTTTATCACAATACATTTATAGTGATTTAAGAATGGCACGGCATAATAGGTAAGTAGTTGTAGAAAAATACATTCAATTATAGTGTAAATTTAGTAGTTTACAAATGCATAGGGATTGCATAAAATTCACAAAGGTACTGTAAAATATATTTCCACTAGATAGCCTTACATTATTTGTATCGATATTATTGTCAAAATATAAAACCCTGCCGATGTATAAACCCTAAATAATAAAAACCTGTACATCACACCCAAATAGCGCCCGATACTTACCAAAAAAATAATTGGTGATCTCTCTCTACAACATAGAAAAAACATATTGTTATGAATACTTATGAAGTAGGTACTACATATTATAAGTATATAACATAACCAAGAAAATTTAATAAAAATAAATTGTTTCGCATCCAGTTACAGAATTACACGGTAAACTTATAAATGCTATTGTATTATGTATCTTGAACACAGAAAATGCTTAAGTTTTGTACATAGGATCATTCACACATAATAATATTATAATATACTATATAACTAGTATACACTTAGTTAGTGTTAGTGAAGGGTGTGTAGTAAATTAATACTTAGTGGCCGTCTCCACTGGCAATAGAATCGCGAGGAGTTGACGTTTCACCGCACTCAACTTGTCGCATCGCAGCGATAATATTGCAGTGTGGAGGCACCTTTTATGACAGTATCTAGAGTTGCAAAAAGGGTATACTAAACGGAAACCACCGTGTGCAGCATGTTATTACCCTTTTTGCAACACCCTGTATACAGAAACTCGATAGTCTCGTCGCGATTTCCTCGCCTGTGTCGGCCCCTTTGAGTTTGGAAATCTGAGTTTTCCTGAGGACACTAAGTATAAAGTGTATACAGGCTATACTTTGATTTTTATTATTACACAATCGTACCTAAAATATCATTTACCCGTTGTTTAATAGCCCTATTTATAAAATAAGAAGATTCTAAACTATTTTGGCATTACATTCACATTTTGGACTACGTCGCGCCGTTAGGTAGTCATAATAAAACAGACTTACCCCAACAAATATATTAAAAAATATCTTTTATGTATGGAATTTTTACCATAGACTGTCTGAGCTCAGTTAAACCAGAAGTCGGTACCCTAAATCACTTTTCAATACATTGGAGAGGTAAGTAAGCGTATTACATATTTTTCATTCAACATAAATAGCATCCTCACTAAAACCAAATCAGGTACACAATTACACAACACACACCACTTTATATGCTATTATTCGCTCTAAAGTACGGTAGATAATCACAGCGGAATAGCCCACCGATGACATCGCCTACCAACGTGGCATTTCCTGGGGATACAGCCGTTGAGTTTATCTTGTATGGTAGGGAGCAATTGAATAGGGTGACTCCCTTCTGTAGTAGGGAGGTGGGGGTGGTTCCGTTGCACTGTAGGGAGAGTGTTTCAGTCATGACTTTGCCGGCTCCAGACAAGCCTAAGAAGTCTCCTTCGCTGAAGATGTAGGTGCCGTAGAGAGGGTAGGACGCCCAGATGATGAGGGTCGTGATGATCTTGGGTCCGATACCGCCGATAGCCTGGAATGGAGCAGTTTGAAGGTTAATAAATGTGTGTATAAGTAACAATACTATCCCGCCGTGTTGTCGTTAAAAAGCTATACATACAATAATTTAAACCCTAAGCTAAGCCAAAGGCTAAGTTAAGAGTGGTGCAAGACAAATTATCGATTAAGGCTAGAGTTATTGTTACTAACTCAAAGTTACTTAAGCTAACCCTAAAGATCATGGGGTGAAAGACGCTCACGTCAAGACGTGACAAAAGTTTTCAGTCGCACAAACTCTCGAAGCCGCGGGATGCAAAACTTATGTCACGTCTTAGCGTGCAGGTCTTGCGCCCCGTTCTAAGCCTTCTGGTTGACACAAGTGGGTCTTACCATCTTCGAGGTGGGTATATGAGCTACGCCCGCTACGATGGCATTAGGAGGGGTCCCCACGGGCATGTGGAAGGCCATGGAGCAGGCCAGCGTCGCCGGGATCATCAGGTAGCGAGGGTCCATGTTCAGTTGACGGGCCTGGGGAGGAAAACAATACTTTAGTTGCACCATTGACATTGAGACAGCGCTTCTAACCAACTATGTATGGTACTAAGCGCGTCGAACGCAAAGTAATTTATGAGGATGACTTGTTCTTGTGGACGATAAATAAAAAGAGGTAGCGTCTGACACCGTGGTGGAAAAGTGGTTTATGAGAAAAGTGATATAAAATAGTCGACTACGGTAGGTTTTAAATAAACCCGACCAGAATACAGCAAAGAACCTTTCTGTACGGTCAGCTGCATAAGTATATAGCTATACAGTTTTGTACCTTGTCAAACTATCTACATAACCAACTGTCAATGTTTGAATAGGCATTTTGTGAGTTTGACAAGGTACAAATGTGTACAGCTGACTGTTCATTGTGGTCTAAATTGATCTGGTCCTTATTGTAGCAATGTATTATGATTCGGCCTTCATTATGCTGATTTTAGGGCCTGTTCAGTGCGGACTGTCCGCACGCGGATGAGGTTTTGCGTCCGTCGCGGATTGTTGTTCTCTGTGGTTGAAAAGCTCTAAGCAAACCCACCATATTAGCCAGCACGGGCAGTATCAAATTAGCTATGGCCACGTTGCTGGTGAACTCCGTGATGAGCTGCGTGACCAGCAACACCACCAGTAGCACGAGCGGCGCCGGCAGCCCGCGCAGCCCCTGGAGAGAGGAGCCGATGAGGGCCGACAGGCCTGAGGACTTGGAGCCTTCGGCTAGGGCGAAGCCGCCGCCTGGGGGGAAGGAAGGGATGATATTGAGTAATCTTGCTGTGTATGTAACCTGTGTATGTGTTGTGTTAAGTAAATAAATAACTTATCTATCTATCTATATATGGATGCTAACGACGGGAATCCCCGAAGGGGTAGTCAGAGGTGACTCGCAAGCGAGTCCCCGCTTTTCGCTGTACATTTATACCCACGTGATAGGTCGCGAGCCGTATCGCTGTTTTTGAATGAGTACGATGCACTTAGGGTACACATACAGAAATTAGATGTGCAGGTTTCCTCCCGATGTTTTCCTTCACCGTAGAGGCAAATATACATAAATTACAAACCAAGATAGTCAATAACTCACCCGTAAATATGTATTGAGTTTTAGGTTAATTGTAAGTTGCCAGCTAAGTAGTCGATCCAGTGGTGGTAGAATAAAATTTTGATTGTAAGGTTTCGTTTCACGATTAATTTCTTTCCGTTTCCCCAACATAATCTTTCACCTATTAACTTTTAGCCTACGGAACCTTTGATAAAAGTTTGTTTACCCAGCAAAAAGAGCAGACCCCACGGCACTTTTTCCTTGAGGATGTTCCATGTGACGATGCCTGGCGAGGGCTTCGTGGCTGCCAACTCCTCGTCTGGAATTGTAACATACACAGATATAGAAGACACTCAAACAATACATACAGCTTTTATGGTTATACTAAAGCAACACATTCATATTGTCCATCTCATATCATAAACTTTAGGTCATAATCCAAAACTTCTTTCCACAATATTCACTCTTGGCATAACAGCATGTCAGTTGGCGGCAGAAGATATGAAGTTGCAGTAAAGAGATCTTCTTTTTTTCTTCTGCCAACCAAGCGTTCGCGAGCTCGCTTTGGAAGATAAAGAGGCGATCCCTTTACGTTACGTTTATGTGTGCTGTGACCCTAATACTGGTGGTACTCACACGAGGCGGCTGAGCTGAAGAACTTGAAGAAGTCCACGGCCATGGGCAGCACGAACATCAGGATCACGATGAAGATCGACGTCACTCCATCTTTCACTTGCCTGCGGAGTTCACATTTATAGCATTAGATAAGAGGAGGGAGACCAAGGAAAAACTGAAGGGCAGTCGACAAGCACAGAGAAAATCGAACGTTGACCTTTGCATGTACAACCAATTACAATCTCTGCCGCCGGCCATTAAGGTTACTGTGTGCGCGTGCGACAGAGACAAATATAAAAAGGGCAACGCCCGTTTTTCGCTGTGTTTAGCGACCGTGCTTTATGTAGTGTAGACCAACATAAGAACAAGGCAAAGGTCGTGACGTAACAACTAACTACAACGACAAGACCAAGGCTTCTTTCGTTCTTCGTTTAAAAATCGTTTTTTTTTTATTGATGGGTTGCTCTAGCCAGACAAACTTACATGTTGGTGAGCAGCTGCGACCAGCCGGTCATGAAGCCGGGCTTGCGGAAGATGTACAGGAACACCGCCACGATGAACAGCGACCCGGACGCCTGTGAACCAATTATAACCACATTTAAACTCAGTTATACGTTAAAAAAAGAAGTTCTTAGAATAAATTGTACAAAACGGTTCAATATCTAAAACGTCCTATCACTTTTCTATGAAAAAGGGAGCAATGGGTCGTGATGATGATGATGAACCTTAGTTACAGCCTAACTATATCATCACGACCCATTACATCCCCACTGCTGGGGCACGGGTCTCCCTCCAATGAAAGAAGGGTTTTTAGGTCTAGTCCACCACGCTGGACTAGTGCGAGTTGGTGGACCGTAAATAACTGATTCAAAATCATAACTTTTATTCAATACGTTTTCTTAATAGCGTACTTTCGCACTGCTGTGCAAAGGCCTCTCCTTTTTTTCTTCCACACCCTTCTAATCCACTTCTATCAACCAGAAAATCTAGTTATTCAATAATGGGAGGTCACCTTCTCATGGAACGTGGCAGGGCCGAGGTTCCTGTACTGCTCCTTGATGACCTTCAGAGTTGTCTCCGAGCCAGACGATGCCAGCTCCACGCGTTTCGCCGCCTCGCTGTTGGGCCTGGAAGGCATAATCATAGTGATTTAAATAACAACTTTGTTTGCACCAAACACAAAATTACAAAATAAAAATTAGCGGCCTTAATCACGCACAGAGTTTTTCAGTATTTTAAGTTAAAAGGGGATTCCTTGAGCTCCTCATTAGACCTTCTGTTTCTTCGGCATTTTGACTTCCTCAGCTTACTTTTTAACAGCCTGTATATTATCTAAGCACCAGGAGTGCTAGCACGGGGCGCAAGACACGCAAAAGTTTTACCCCGCTCACTCACACCGCGCGGCTTCGAGAGCGCGACGGAGGACTTTTGTCACGTCTTGCACCCCATGCTAAGCTAGCAGCACAGCCCTTACCGGAATAATCCCATGAAGGTAATCTGCAGCGCGAGCGCTGTACGCCATGAACCAGAAGAAGTTCACGGAGTCCTTCAGTATTGTGGGCTATAGGGGGTAATTCAGCTCCTCATCCTGAACACCTTTTGTTTCTTCAATATTTCGCTTCCTCGGCTTATTAGGAAACATTTTTGATACCCGGAAAGGCTAGCACGGGGCGCATTTAAGACGTGACAAAAGTTTTTCATCGCGCTTACTCATTTCGCAGCCTCAAGAGCGAGCTCGACGGAGAACTTTTGTCACGTCTTCAATTCCTTCCGTGCTAGCCCTTCTAGAGTGCTAGCACGGGGCGTAAGACTTACCGGAACAGTCCCATGAAGGTAATCTGCAGCGCGACCCACACCAGCAGCTGCGTCAGCAGCATGGGCGGCGCGCTGTACGCCATGAACCAGAAGAAGTTCACCGAGTCCTTGAGCTCCTTGTTGTCTTTGAATTCACTGGAATGGAGGAATGGGGGGTTAGAGTGGAATGATTGAGTGTTCTAATTATAGATGGCGATAGTAAAAGTTTCAAGGATAATAATAATATGGACATCTGACACGGCCATCCGACCCTAGTAGCTACACAGTAGCGCTGGCCTCAAAATCTCATATATCTGTCATAATTAATTTGAACTGGGGCCAGCGTGTCAGGATTTGCGGCCGAATCATTGATTTCAAAACTTAAGTCTTTACTTGCATGTAGTTTACAAGCAGTTAAAAACAGACGTAATCGCATCGCCTCGGGACAAGCTCGGGTGAAAGGAGATACGGTGACGATCTGTTTACGTTACGTTTATGTGTGCTGTGACCTTTAATTTTCCGTAAACTTCCATACCTGTCGAAGATCCCCTTGAAGGCGGAGTTGGTGGCGGTGCCCACCAGAGTCCCGCACCCGCCGAGAGTCGATGCGTATGCGATAGAAAGGAAGTAGCAGATCGTGATGTCGCTGGGCATCGGCACTGATCTGAAGTGTAGAAAGTGATATGTAAGTAAGTATAAATAATAATATAAAAATTTATTAAGTACATTTATGAAATTAATTAATTAATCCGACAGAGAACTAAAGTCACCGACATAGCTCACCGAGTTAGTAAGCTTAAGTGGCAGTGGGCTGGTCACATCTGTCGAAGAACCGATGACCGATGGGGTAAACGTGTTCTGGAGTGGAGGCCGCGACTAGGCAAACGTAGTGTGGGACGCCCTCCGGCTAGATGGGGTGACGACTTGCGAAAGGTGGCTGGTTATGATTGGATGCGGAAAGCTAAAGATCGCATCCAGTGGCGTGCTTTGGGAGAGGCCTACGTCCAGCAGTGGACTGCTAACCTTAAGTAGAAAAAGTATAGCCAGTTGGTATCATCATCGAGCTGATCTGATCTGAATTATTGTATATCATATTTTATTGTAGGGTGAGATATTTGGCTAGTTTTACTTTGTCAAGTCACCACGCGGTGGCGCTGTTGTTTATTCTCTATTGGCCGGATGGTGCAACGCATAGAGTAGAATGGGTTAGAATCACGACAGAATAAAGGCAAAATAGGTACTAACTCATTATCCCCCTTTCCCTTGGTCTCCTTGCCTTCTTTACCGTTCTCAACCGCCTTGGGCCTGTAATAAACAAAATCATGATTATTTACATATTTCAATTAGGATCGTAAAAGGCCCTAAATTTGATATAACCATCGACTAGTCAACTTCAGTGAACTGCACTGTACCTGTAGCCGTGGACTGGTCAACTTCAGTTAAGTATGCTGTACCTCTTTACATTGACTGGTCAACATCAGTGTACGGTGTGAACCTTACTGTACTTCTTGACATTGACTGGTCAACATCAGTGTACGGTGTGAACCTTACTGTACTTCTTGACATTGACTAGTAAATTTCAGTGAACCTCACTGTACCGTCTGTCTGTACCTATTGACATAGACTATTTAACTTCAGTGAATTGTGCTATTTTTGTTGTTGTTGATTGGTTGTCTCGCAGTGTACCTGTCGACATAGACGTGGCCGAGCCCCCGCTCCTGCAGCACGTGCAGGATGGCCTCCACGATGGGCACCATCATGGTGGTGGCCGCCGCGTTCGACACCCACATCGAGATGAACCGAGTCACGAAGGTGAGCCCGGAGTTTAGTCAATCGCATTGAAGTAGGTTAGGTTTAGGGAAACAACCGTTCAATTCAGTTCATCGTTTATTACTGACTCACTCATACAGATACAGCGTAATAGAGAGTAACATATCAGATTATAATATAGGTAGTATAAAGATACACTTCACCTCCGGGGGTGATTAAAAAAAAAAAAAAGAATTTATAACAATTTTTTTTTTTTTTTTTTTAAACATAGTTGGTTAAACATTGGTTACTATATGGTTAAACATTGGTTAATATAATATGTATTCACGCATACATAGTTAAACATTGGTTAATATATTTATCTTATTCTATTGATTATAATATGGTTTGGTCCTATCTTTGTGAATAATATCTATTTTATCATCTTTAACAATTTTGACGTTACTACCTAAATCATCTATCACTACATATGGGCCTTTATATATAGGTTCTAACTTATTACCTACTTCGCTTTTAACTAAAATTTTATCATTTTCTTGGTATTTAATGGGATTAACATGTTTATCATAATTATACTTTCTCTGTTCTTTACTCATGAGTAGATTATTACGTGTGTCACCTAAAGCTACTTGTAATCTATATTTAATATCATTACAATAGTTATTGGGATTAAATATGGGTTCTATATATCCACTACTTATTCTACTTGGAATTGAACTTACTCTACCAAATACAAGTTTGAAAGGCTGATACTTGGTTTCTGTATGGACAGTGCTGTTATAACTGAAACACCAAAATGGTATCCAGTGGCTCCAAGTATCTTGATTTTCACTGCATTGTATTCTCAGAAATGATTTTAGGTGTTTATGATTATTTTCCAACGAACCTATCGATTGGTGGTGATAAGCAGTAGAACTTAACTTTTCTATTTCTAACAATTTGCACACTTCTTCCATGGTAGTCGAAATAAACTCCTTACCTCTGTCTGAAGCAATAATTCTCGGAATCCCGAACCTAAGGATAAAATTATTAACAAGCGCCTTGGCAACACTTACCGTATCCTTGTTCGCTAGTGGGTACGCTTCAATAAACTTGGATAGCTCGCATTGAATAGTGAGAATGTACTTATTGCCATCGTAATCCATAGGTAAGGGACCTACAATATCCATAAATATCTTCTCAAATGCATATGTAGCAGTGGAAGTTATACTCATCGGTTGTTTTGTGTATCTAGAGTGCTTCATCTTTTGGCACTTTGGACATTTTTTCACGTAATCTAAAACATCTTTATCTATCCCTGACCAGTAAAAATGTCTTTTAATATTATTTATCATTCTACGCGTACCAGCATGAGCACTGGTGGGTAGTAAATGAAAATCATTAAGGATGTGACATTTCACATCTTCATCAACTACTCTTTTTACTCCTCTTATCACAATTAATCGTGGTCCGTTCCACTCATTATCTTTATTTATTTCATCACATAATACTTTTATAAAATCTTTATTCATTTCATTTTTAACAATACATAATTCTTTAATTTTTAACTTTTCACAATATTCTCTTAATTTTTCCACAAATTCGGCTCGCGAGAAATGGGACTGGTAATTAAGATTTATATTTAAAATATTATTTTTTCTCTGCATTGAGAAACATTCAGTCTCATTTGATAGTTGTTTTAACTGTCTCAATTTATCTAGTTCTTTCCCTTCTATCATTAATAGTTCTATACTATTATTAGGTTTCCTCAATAATTCTACAACATCCGGTTGATCATTCTGAGGTTGAATAGGTTTGTTAGGAATAATCTGAATCTCACTATCTTTATTTTTATCCTCTAATTTTCTTGTTTGAGCTCTTGTTAACACCATAGCTACTTCTTGTGTTAAGTTTTTTAATTCGTCTACTGTAATACGTATTCTAGATAACGCGTCAGCTCCAACATTGTCTTTCCCCTTAATATATGTGATTTCGAAGTCATATTCTTCTAATGAAAGTCTAAACTTTAGTAACCTGCTAGAAGGATCTTTAATGCTGAACAAGTATATTAACGGTTTATGGTCTGTCTCAATGATGAAGCGTCTTCCATATAAGTATGGACGAAAATACTTTACCGCCCACACAATAGCTACTAACTCTTTCTGTATTGTTGGATAATTTCTTTCTGATTTGTTTAACGGTCTGCTAGCATATGCTACAGGTTTTTTATTTCCATTGCATAAAACTGCGCCTACCGCTGTCCCTGAAGCATCTGTCTGAAGGATAAAAGTATTGTTTTTTGAAAAATCTGGAAATTGCAAAATTGGAGTATTCATCATTGCTGTTCTTAAATAATCGAATGAATTTTGACATTCTTCGGTCCAATTGAATGGTTCATTTTTTCTACAAAGGTTATTTAATGGCAATGTGATTTGTGCAAAATTTATGATAAATTTACGATAGTAATTACAGAACGCTACAAAGCGCTTAACGTCATCAGGGTTTTGTGGAATTGGATAATTTTGTAATACAGACGTCTTTTCAGGATCAGGCTGTACACCCTCTGCTGAAACAACATGTCCTAGATATAAAAGCTGTTTTTTAAGAAATTCGCATTTTGTGGGGTTTAGTTTCAAGTTAACTTTTCTCAATCTTTCAAATACATCTACTAAATTTTTGTTATGAGTCTGTAGGTTTCTGCCAAAGACAATCAAATCGTCCAAGTAAATGAAACATTTCTCAAAATTAAGGCCGGACATCGCTACAGACATTACCCGGCTAAAAGCACTTGGGCTAACTTTAAGTCCCATGGGTAGACGTTTCATCTGGAACTGGCCAGTGCTAGTACAGAATGATGTATACTTCCTGCTTGAAGGTTCTAAACTAACCTGGTAATATCCAGAATACAAATCCAGATGGGAAAAATATATTGAACCGGAAAGTGAGTCTAAAATTTCAACAATACTTGGCAAGGGAAATTTATCATCTTGAATAATTTCGTTTAATTTTCGGTAATCAATTACTAACCTGCACTTGCCTGTTTCCTTTTTAGGTACCAATAGAATTGGACTAGACCATTCACTTTTTGTCTCTTCTATGATGTCATTTTCTAATAAATGTTTTACTTGATTATTCAGTTCTGATTTTAATGATTGAGGCAACCTGTATGGTTTTACGTAAACAGGACTTGAATTCGGTTTAAGAGTAATTGTTTGTTCGTAGATATTTGTAGTTGTCAGTTTGTCACCATCTAAATAAAATAAATCCGAATATTTTTTACATATAGTTTCTATGGATTGCTTTTCTTCTTCATTTAAATGTTCTAAGTTTAAAAGTTGCAATACTTTTCCCGCACGTATAGCTGTTGAAGTCGTTTGACCAAATTCAAAAACATCATAATTATTTAGCAAATGTATTTCCGGTTTAAACTTTGGTAACTTAACTTCCTTTTCGCTAACATTCAAAATTTTTATCGGTATTTTTCCATTTTTTACTGTAGCTAAACTTCCAGCCAAAAATAAATTTTCCGCTAATTCTTTTGTACAAATTACGACATCTACACCTGAATGCAAATCCGTTTCAATGTAGTGAATTGATTCACTCCTTGAGGGAATAATTAAATATTCCTTATTATACCAAGTAACATCCTGTAAAGGAATGTTACATATTTTCTCATTAAGATTTAATGTTAAATTGTCCGTACATAAATCAATGTTTGATTTGTATTTGGTTAAAAAATCTAAACCTATTATTCCATCCGTCTTTAAGGGTAAGTTGTTGAATACTTGGAATTTATGCTGAAACGGTACACCATTCTGCGAATAAAGTGTTAAATAAACATGTCCTATAGAAGAAATTTGACCACCTATGCCGTGAACCAACATATTTTCTCCATAAATGTTGACATTTCGTGGTACGGCAGCTTGTTTTATTACAGATATGGAAGCTCCAGTGTCTAATAACAGACGACATGACGCGTTGTTTAATGTTAATGTAACGTATTTAGTATTGTATTGCAGGACAATATCAACTTCTTAGTCACGAAAAAACTGAGTACAGTTCTCCCATATTAATAATGCGCATGCAAATCTTCGCAAACTGTCGTATTCCCGGAAACACCCGAATCAGTGCCTTAAACAAAGCACTTGCATTTTGATCCTTGTTCGAAAGAAATAGTAGTCAATATCATGTGACACATAATCGAAAACAATTTGGGCGGTCGGTGGCTGTCACCGATCAGTCAAGGGTCTCAAGGTCAAGATCAATATTACTTTTGTGGAATTATAAAGAGCTGCAATTACACATCGTTCTTGTTATTTTTTTCAAATGTGAATTTAATTTCAACTTTAATTATTTTTTCGATGCCATATTATGAGGAACATTTAAGAATAAAATATGCGTCACATTGATAGACTTCACTTTGCCAATAAAGCCACACCCAAAAGACCAAGTTTGTAATTGTAATACTATTGTGAATGATCAGCGCTGTAAATACTTTTGAACTGAGATTTTAATGTAAACATTTTTATTAATGTGAAATAATCAGTGCTGTAAATACTTTTGAACTGAGATTTCAATTTTTTTATATAAACCTGTGTTTGAAATCCATTTCTCCTTATAATATAAACCTTGTGTTATTCAAACCTTCTTTCATCCATCTTTACATCAGCTTCAGTAAGACACTTGAAAAGTACCTACCTACTGTAACATTTTCGAAGTAAATTTTAATATTATGGAATATTATGAATTATCGAATCAAATTTCGTTACTGATAAATCAATTATCTCTTTTAGCACCAATTACATAATTCTACTAAAATTTCATGAAGAAAATGCACTTAACCACTCTAAATACATAATAGTTTTCTAACGCTCGGGAATACGACCGTTGCCGAACAATGACGAAGATTTCTATGTGCATTATCAATTTTGGGGAACTGTAGGTTGATTGTTATTTTCAGGTGACGGGGTCAATTCTGCATCGCAGTTTTCCTGAGCTGAGTAAACATTATGGTTTTGGTTTCTATACACTCTTGTAGAATAACCTCGATTATAACTTCCTCTGTTACCACGCCTATTATTGTACTGGGCGTCACGGTTGAAATATTCCTGTTGATCACCATAGTGGTGATAGCCTCCTCGCGAAAAATTGGCGTTTTGATAATTTCCCCGTCCATAGTTGTCATATGGTCTCCCTCGTTGGAACCTGTGGCTGAAATTACTATTTCTAGACCTACCTCCTCGATATTGACCTCTCGGTGAAGCTTCCACGGCGTTGGCCTCCGCTGATGTCGAAGCAGACGACACCTCCTCATCTTTGGCACCTTGTATCGCGTCTTTGAGAGAGCTGTAATTTCTAGAAGCAATAATGGTGCTTAATCGCGCATCACGAATACCTTCAGAAAATCTCTTAAGCGCAATTTTCTCACTAATTGGCTTTTACACTGAATATTTAGTAGAATCGCCCTCCGCTTGCGAAATTGTAAGTTCAGTCATTAATTTTTCAATATCGGTGCCAAATTGGTCAATAGTTTTCCAACCTTGAGAGATGTTCTGAAGTTTCGTTTGTATGGCTGTGAACGACTTCTTTGGAAGAAGATGTAATTTTAGATCTTTTATAAGATCAGTTACCGAATGATAATTATCAGATAAGCGTAATTTGGCATTCTCAGAAAGCCTACTTTTAAGTACGAATTTAATCAATAATGGTATATTTTTTTTCTTCGAGCATATCTGCATACATTTTTCAATAGCATCAATAATTCGTTTAGTATTTTTACCACTATCGTCCATAACAGGAATCAAGTCACACGCTGCTTTTAAATCAAACTCCATTTTTTTTGGATGATTCTTGCGAAGTAGTCGTAATCGGTGGCTTACTTAAAATAGTTATTTGTGAAAATAATTCTCTTATATTCTCATAAATCTGGACACACTTAGCAAACAATTTTTTTTCGTCTGTGGGAATATCATCAATTATTTTTTCACAAAATTGTAGGTACTATTTGTTTACTTTCCACTAATTTATTTTCAGTGGTTTTACAAGTATACCTAGCTTTGCCTTTCTTCACTAAATACTGTTTAATTATTAGCAATTCATTGTAATATTTTATTAATTGATCACTTTTATCAGGCATAATACTTGTAAATTATATTATTAATTAGCATTTCTTAATCGGGACACGTAAAAGCCATTGAGTTAATTAGATAATAAAATGTTACTTTAAATAATCATGCTTCAACTTAAGTTGGTTAAAGTTTTACTTTACTAGAATAGTACTCCAACTAAATTGTTTGGACGCCGTCTATAAGGCAGTGGAATGCAGCGCTATTCCTTTTACGTTACGAGATATCAAGTTCATAGTGGACAAGTAGCGATAATTAGAACACATAATAAGGTACTTACAGTCTTTTAAATTTACAATAAGCACATGAACATTTCCGATTTTTACTACCGTAATATGCTGACACTGTAATCAAGATACGCCACCGGTGCGTAACAAACACTTTTATTTTTCGCGGCACTATTTATTTAATCGAACTTCGATTTCACACACTGGAATGATTGCCGAAGTCGGGAGTCGGCTTCTCCTGCTGAAGTTGGCGTCTATAGAACGCTCTCCTTGTGGCGCCCTGCTCGAACTCCTCCTGGATCCACCTTCTATGACATTTCCGATACATACGGAATGCTACGTAGAGTAGACCGATGCCCATGAACGCGACGAGGACTGTCATGAGGACGCTGATGCTCGACAAGTGATACCGCAGTTCCGAGACAGAAGCAGTATTTCCACCTCCTGATGCGTTTTGCACAATCACGGTCTCTTCTTTAGATAGAGTCTTGCCCATCTTGTACTAAATAATTTTCTCGTACTATCACGAACACAGTTGCAGGCGCAATAACATCGAACCGAACTTTATACAGCTCCATATTAATATTTTTTAAATTCACTCCTTATTTGGAACAGTATGACGTGCATCACTGAGGCGGGCCTGGCTGGTCGCCATGAAGTAGGTTAGGTTTAGGGAAACAACCGTTCAATTCAGTTCATCGTTTATTACTGACTCACTCATACAGATACAGCGTAATAGAGAGTAACATATCAGATTATAATATAGGTAGTATAAAGATACACTTCAGCATGTATGTCAAATCTGACGTATTTTGTAAGCATCTGACATATTTTATAAGCATCTGACATATTTTGTATGCATCTGACATATGTTGTATGCATCTGACTTATTTTGTATGCATCAGACATATTTAGTATACATCTGACATATGTTGTAAGCATCTGACATATTTTGTATGCATCTGACATATATTTGACAGACGAGCGACGCTGCTTAAAGGTTGTTAATCACTAATGTATCTGAGGTGGTACGGTAACTGTGCTGATTTGGTTTACTGGTCAACTTCAGTGAACCGCACTGTACAATATAACATCGACTGGTCATCTCTAGTGAGTCGCACTGTACAATTTAACATCAACTGGCCCTGTAGCACAGGGCGCTGTTAAGACGTGACAAAAGTTCTCCGTCGCGCTCGCTCTTGAGGCTGCGCGATGTGAGTGAGTGCGATGCTAAACTCTTGTCACGTCTTAAATGCGCCCCGTGCTAGCCCTTCTGGTCATCTTGAGTGAGTCGCAGTGTACCTATCTTTATACACGTCGCCGAGCCCCTGCTCCTGCAGCACGTGCAGGATGGCCTCCACGATGGGCACCATCATGGTGGTGGCCGCCGCGTTCGACACCCACATCGAAATGAACATCGTCACGAAGGTGAGACCGAAGTTTAGTCTGGAATGGGGGGAGAAGGGGTTTAGTATGGTGTGAATGGTTTTGAGGATTGCATAGATCATTATTCTCCTAAAGCTGCGTACAGACCGGCCCAACGATGGATATTTATCATACATAATACAGGGCAGATTGCAGCAGCAACGAAGGTCAACGAATCCCGGTCGTTGGCTTTGTTTGGCCGGTCTGTACGCAGCTAAAGACAAAGAATTATCCGAACTGAGAGTAGTTTGTACAAAAATTAAGTTCATCAGAAAATTTAATATTTATATACAGTGCTCCAAAATTGATAATGCGCATAGAAATCTTTGACAGATCTGTTGTTTTCAATTATGTGGCACATGATATTGACTCCTATTTCTTTCGAACAAGGTGCAAAATGCAAATGTTTTTTTAAGGCTTTTACGATTTAATGATTCGGGTGTGAAGATCTGCATGTGCATTATTAATTTTGGACAAGTGTACGATGAATAAAAACATTTAACTTTGACTTTTGAATTTTTGACATATGATTGCATATGGGCTTTAGACTTTATAAGGGACTGCAGAGGACATACTGTTGGGACACTCGTTGGAAGAGGCCTAATCCATTAGTGTAAGCGATTATTGGCTAATAATGATGATGATGATAAGGATGATTGTTTCTCTACGATAAGCGTACACTACTGGATATAGGCCTCGTAAGTTCATAAAAATAAAATATACCACCGTGTTTTTAATGCGATGGGTAGGTAAATAACTCTCGAATCATACTAACATAGATGGCAGCACAGTAACTAATAACAAATTAACCCAAACCATTTATCGTCGCTGTAGAATGATAGCCTTATCCTTATCGGTATGTAAAAAAGCATTTAACAAAATTGGTTGTAAAATCTAATGAGAATCACGTATTTTATGGTACCGCGAAACCTTATCCCTTATTATTTACTAGCTGTTCCAGCGAGCTTCACTTCGCCTTAAAAAGTTTTCCCGTGGGAATTCCGGGATATTTATTATTTATCGTATGGCTTACATAAAATACAAATAAAATAAGGATTTATACATGTCACTAAAAACTACAATTATTTAAATATGCAGTAGCGCTGCTGGTGAGGTTGGTGAAGTCCGGGATAAAAAGTAGCCTATGTTTTTTCTCAGGATCTAGACCATATGTATACCAAATTTCATTGAAAACCGTTCAGTAGTTTTGGCGTGAAAGAGTATCAGACAGACAGACACAGTTACTTTCGCATTTATAATATTAAGTTAGGATAAGTTAGGATTTACTAGTGATGGCTTAGTGGCCATATATTAGGGAACCGGCCGGAAGCCATATCTTACCGATTTTTACAACCAATTTTTTAAATGCTTTTTAGACATAAGGTGCTGGGTTATTCCGAATGGTTTATGGGTGAGTTGGATACATGTTCGTATTTTGTCAATTCATGAGGACTGGTTGGGTCATTTTGATTCATGTAATGACGCTTTGTATACTTGAATATACTATATAAAACTTCGTTTAACAGACTTCTCTAAATATGTACTTACGGAATACGGGAATATTACTACTAAAGGCTGGCCAAGGGCGCTGCAATAGCTGAGTGGACGCCTTTTTGGCGGACAGCAAATTTATTAATTACTTCTTTATTATGGTGTATAATTAAGTATAAGCTGTCATTGTCAAATAAAGTTTTATCTTTCTTTCTTTCTTTACATATTAACACCCAAGACCTGAGTCTTTACACTAATATCTGCCCCAGAAAACCAGGACCATGATAACAAAAATATACAATATATAAGTACATACTATATTACACAATAGATGGCAGCACCAGTAACAAATTTTACCTCCGATGCGAGCAGCCGACCACCTGCACGGTCCACAGCGCGACCCGCTTCGGCAGCTTGGAGTGCTGCACCCCGGCCGCGATCATCAGCCCGCCCATGAACATCATGTTGGTCTCCTGCATGTGGAATAGAATAGAATATTACTTTTTTAGTGACCACAAATAGAAAAACATATAAGTAAGTAAGGAATACTTATAAACTAAAGTCCGTTTTTTAATCTCAGATACTAAATTGACAGATTCGGAACGGTTCATTAACAGTCGATTGTCCTGCCAATAGAACGATATGTCACTTAATCGCGGGACAATCGACTGTTGACTATATCCGTTCAGAATCTGTAAATTTTGTATCTGAGATTAGAAGTCTGACTTTAGGAGCAATGATCAATAGGCGGCCTTATCGCTAAGACGATCTCTTACAGGCAACCTTGATATAATAAATGATATCCTACTATTATTATAAAGGCGAAAGTTTGTGAGTGTGTTACTTCTTCACGTCAAAACGGCTGAACCGATTTTAATAAAATTTGTTATGGAGTTAACTGACAACCTGGATTAACACATAGACTACTTTTTTTCGTGGAATTTCCGCGGGAAAACTTCTTATGCAAAGCGAAGCTCGCAGGGATCCAGTATAATGATATGTATGAAATAATGTATGTAATGATATAGTAAATAACCTTCATATAAGACGCGCATGTCTTATCAGAGTCCAGGATGCCCATGGTCGGGAACAGCACGATGGGCAGCATGGAGGTGACGGGCAGCGGCAGCAGCTCGAGCACCCAGTAGGTCGCCATGATCAGGACTACGTTCATGCAGCGAAACGACATACATACATACACGCCTGGGAGACCAGAGGGGTAGGCAGAGACTATGGATCTCCACGCGCCACGACCCTGATTCCTAACATACTAATTTCGCTTCCTCCACATTCATAAGTCTCTTCATACACGCACGTCGGTTTCGGAAGTATGTAACTGTGTCTGTCTGTTACTCTTTGTATACAGATGGTCTAGCTAGAACCTGAGAAAGGACATAGCCTACCTTTTATCGCGGAATTCCTACAGGGAATTTTTTATAGACGCAGCGATGCTCGCGGGAACAGCTAGTAATAAATAATGATATATATGTATAATATACATATTATAACCTTCATATACGAAGCGCAGGTCTTATCAGAGTCCAGGATGCCCATAGTGGGGAACAGCACGATGGGCAGCATGGAGGTGACGGGCAGCGGCAGCAGCTCGAGCACCCAGTAGGTCGCCATGATCAGGACTACGTTCATGCAGCGAAATGACATACATACTGATACCCACGCCGCGCCTGTCTCCCAGGGTAGGCAGAGACTATGGATCTCCACGTGCCACGATTTTGACATACTTCTGTCGCTTCCTCCACATTCATATGTGTGTGTCTGTCTGTTAGGCCCGGGTCTCCTATTTACTCCGTAGGTCGCGTCAAGTGTCATCGCCGTAGGCCGCGTCACGATACTCACTACATCTACGCGCCAACGTCGGCGTGTGAGGGAGACCGCATCAGTACATTTCAATAGTGAGCATTGTGACGCGGCCTACGGCGTGACGCTGGACGCGCCGCTCGGCGTAAATAGGAGACCCAGGCCTTACTCTTTCACGCCAGAACTACTGGATGGATTTGAATGAAATTAGGAATACAGGTGGTCTAGACCCCGAGAAAGGACATAGGCTACTTTTTATCACGGAATTACAACGGGAAAACTTTTTATGCGAAGCGAATCGAAGCTCGCGGGATCTCCTAGTAATGATACAATGATATAAGTAATAATTAACCTTCATATACGAGGCGCAGGTCTTATCAGAGTCCAGGATGCCCATAGTCGGGAACAGCACGATGGGCAGCATGGAGGTGACGGGCAGCGGCAGCAGCTCCAGCACCCAGTACGTCGCCATGATCAGGACTACGTACATGCAGCGAAACGCCTGTGGAGTTTCGGTGATTATTTGTTTTGATGGTTGTTAAGAAACTGGTGGATTTCAAAAATGTGCGGTCCAGATTTCACGCAAACATAAGTCGTTAATTTGCACCTATGATGATAGTTTTCTTAAATTGCTTAGTTCTATTATTTAAATAAGATGGAATATTTATAGTAGTTATTACAGGGATTTATAATAATAGCATTTAAAAGTTATGCTGCATCATGAATTAATATTGAATGTGCGTGAATGCCGATAGCCTGCGTAACTCATAATGCTGCGTAGAACCAGTGTCAGTTACGTAGGTTATATCAATTAGGCTAGGCACGAGGCTTGAGAATCTAAATTAATATCTATTATGCATAGGTAGATATACCTAACTGTTGTTGTTATCTAATAATACTGCGGCAAATAACAAATTACTGACATGAGGCAATTTAAACTGAAAACACAATTTAAGTTTGAACTTTAAAAGGTAGTGTCTGTTACGCCGCGCAACGCCTCGCATTTAGCGCGTATCACGCCGCGCAACTTCTCACCCATCAAACTCACCTCTCCCTCGTACAATATAGGAATGGGCAGCAGAAGAAGCGGCGTCGCAACCACCAGACATGACTTCCAGTAAATAGACAGGAACAGCTGCACCCGCTGGCAGAGACTCGCGCTAGTCCTACTTCTGGAAAAGAAATACGTTGTGCCACTGCAAGAGAAAGAGACACACACATTATTGTCAACCTGTCTGTCACCCGGGCGCCGGTTAGTGCGGGATGCGGTAAGCTCACACTGGAAACAAAAAACAAGACGTCAATGCGTGGTTTGTTACTAAGATGACAGGGAAGAGAACATAGATGGCGCCACTCACGTTTGACCCTAAGCTGTCCTTTGATTGGTTGGATTTCTGCATTTCTTGGGTAAATTGATTTGCTGATTGACTAGCTAGGGTCAAGCGATGGTATTGCCAGTGTAATATAGTTTTCATCCCTGTTATTAATTAAAATGAGAAGAGTGATGATACAGGGTGTTTGTAAGTGCTATGTGCTGCGGGTGCCATATGCTTGCTCCAATCAACGTGAAGTACTTATTATTTTAAATTTAATTGGAGAAATATAGGCAGCACTTGCAATTACATACAATGTAGATAATATAAGAAAATATTGCATCCATAAGAAACAATATTTATGATTAACTAGTTATAGGATACTTGGTTTGAAACTTAAACATGCAGTGAATTTTAAAGGCTATTTTAAACCTACTTTTTATCAAAATGTTTTAGTGTAGAAAAAACTAATAAGTATAATATATTGTGTGAAAAAAATAGAATATGAAGTGTTTGACTATATGCAGCCAATTTCATGCTCTATAAAGTGCACATAACATAAAGTTTTGGTCACAATTTTGATATCAACTGAGTTATAAGTTTATCATAAATAATAAGATAGATTAAAACAACACAAGTTTGCAGAATGACATGCTAGTGGTGCCATGCAAGACAGTACAGTGCTTTATAAAAAATCTGCATTAATACCGGGTTGACAAAACTGGTTTAAAAATATGTGTATTTACTCTTATAGCAATCAAATCCCGAAGTATGTCTGGAAGGAAAACTGTGTAAGAATTTATAATTTATTAATAAAAGTACCAACTTATAAATTTTACTGTTTTCCAAAAGATTTCTCTGTAGTTATTGCATTGCATTTTAAACGAATGAATTTATTAGGAAGTAAGTAAAATAAAAAATAGGTAATAGGTATAAAAATATATTCAATACACAACACATTGAGATCAAAAATCATTTTTAATACCTTGATCATTCCTACTTTATAATCGCTGTGTCTATTGAAATGTAAAAGAGTTCGGTTTCTAGTAGGCACATAGAATTATTTGAACACAGTCATAACTTTTTCTTCTATAATCTTTATTGTAAAATTTCTTAGTTGAGTACCTAAGTGAGTTATGTAGTTATGTTGAGTTTAGGAGTTTCAAAATAAGGTTTTTAACTGCTTTTTATATAGATGGATAGGTATACCTACAATAAATAAAAAATATGGTTAGGGAAGTTTTCAAGTTCTCTTACCGATTGGCATCGTCGACAACCCCTTCGAGGGTGCTGATATTGTTGGAGGCCATTGTCACCGCTGAGCAGGCGCAGCAAGGCACAAAGCTTCAACTAACAACTTTCTACTTTTCACCCCAATCTACATTCCCGATCTGAAAAGATGCAAACAAAATAATCAATAAAATTCTGCAGTCAATCACTGACTATACGTGAAAATGTTCCAATGACGAATGGTAGAAAGAAGAACCGGCTTTGTTTTTAATATATTTTATAAATGAAACTTTCCTGAATATCAGTACTTTCAGAGACCGGCAATATTCAAAATTTCGTACATTCTCAAATATTTACATCGGTTTTCAGTAATATTTCTGCAGTTGGCAGTACTGGTCAATGACATTAAATTTTAGGTTCGTTCTAAAAATTCTGAATATTTTGACTAGGCTAATATTTAGACTATTTGAAAAGGCTAGGAAGAAGAAGAAGAATTCCGCTTATGTCTACTATATACGATCGTAACATAACTAACTACTCGCAGAATAATTACTTGGATAACTTCCTACAGTATGCTGAATGCTGATGTGAATAAAAATATAATCTACGAACGTAGTTTTACTGATGTCATCTGTCATGCCTTGCTTGCTGCCAACATTCCGAACGAAAATAATGAAATGTCAAAAGTGTAACCAAAACAAATCGTATTTTTAATGAATGGAAACAAATTTTCCCTTAATTATTGAATGAATTGGTGTTACTTCTCGTGAACAGGCTCATCAAAAGATTCGCCATGTCTCAGAAGGATAAAGAGGGTGAGTATCAGTACGATTTGTAATCTAAACTCTAAAGTAATCATTATAAAATACACTTTTAGGTTAAATTTATCTTTTATGAGTATTTCCTATGTTTTTATCTTTATTTCATGTAATTTGCCATAGTTGAATGCTATACGTGTTTATGGACCACCCACTAACCCTTAGAACTAAAATTTATAATAATTAGATTTATATATATAATTAAATTTATAAGAAAGAAACCCTTAAAGTTATTCCAACATTCTTCATTATCCTCTTATAAATTTAATATATTAACATAATTAGAATTATGTTTAGACAATACTTAAACTAAGACAGTTCTAATGTGACTGAGTAACTTGGCTAATCTAAATCACTTGGGTGCTAACTAACGCTAAGGGTGTTTAACTTGTTTCATTCTACAAAATCTATTGTGTCTCATGTGGATACATTAGTAAGTAGTGAGAATAAGTGTGCAAATCACGAAATATTGTTGATAATAATTCAATAGGTGGTTGACAGGAGTTTGTATATGCATTTAATTATTAGTTTCTATCATTACCAACAGCAGCTCTGATCAAAATATCGCCATCAACTAGAGTCAACAATATTCATGATTTTTAGGTATTCTCATCATTTATATTCAAAATTGTCTCTCTTAGCTTTTAGGGTTGCCTGGAAGAGATCACTTTTAGGGATAAGGCTGCCCTTATTATATTATAGATTTAAGTCTTAAATAATCATTTATTGCCAATATTACACACAGGGTTACAATTAAATTAGTAAGACATATTAGTTACGTTACAAGTTGGCTATTTCAATTTAAGGTGACATAAAAGGTGACAGCCATTGCCTATAATAGGAATAGACCTGTGCTATAGACACTGGCTTCCACTCCCCAGGAACTAGCAGCCATATATGACTTATTATAACAGAATTAGAATTCTATTTCAACTGTCAAGCAAACAATAACCTGCTCTTGAAGTTAAATCCAGTTTTGTGTGCAAACAGTGATATTGTGATCTTAAACCAACAAAAAGTAAAACCGGCCAAGTGCGAGTCGGGCTCGCGCACAAAGGGTTCCGTAGCAGCAAAATTACAGTTAAATCAACCTATCTCAAAAACTATAAGAGATACTTTGATCAAACCAAAAATCGTTGAAAGAGTTAATTAGCATGCATCACCTCTATTTTTTTTAGAATTTTATACCCCGTAGTTATAAAAATAGAGGGGGGGGGACATACTTTTTACGACTTTGAGAGCTGATATCTCAAAAACCGTTCACTTTAAGAAAAATGTTTTTTAGAAAACTTTATATCATTTTAAAAGACCTTTCCATTGATACCCCACACGGGTATGTACATCGAAAAAAAAAAATTCATCCCTCAGTTACATGTATGGGGGGCCCCACCCCCAATTCTTTTTTTTACTATTTAGTGTCATATTTTTGTAGCGGTTCATACAACACATATTCCCATCAAATTTCATCACTGTAGTACTTATAGTTTCCGAGTAAATCGGCTGTGACAGACGGACAGACGGACAGACGGACAGACGGACATGACGAAACTATAAGGGTTCCGTTGTTGCCATTTTGGCTACGGAACCCTAAAAAGTGTAGACAAATACTTTGGACATTTGTGAAAGTGTTATCTGCGTGTGATTTGCCGTATTTCAACCAAAATAGTGCAAACAAAATTCGCGATAGTCACTTGAAAGGCCTAATTTATTTTTCTACCCTCATTTATTTACCATTGTCAGGAGAGTGCGTTCAAAAATCAGCTGTCAAAATGACATGTCAATGTATTAGTGTTGCCATTGCATAAAATTACCTCCCATATGGTAGATTCTTTCTCGGAGGTGGCTGTCCAGGCCTCTGAGAAAGTCAAAGCTACTGGTGAAAACCCAAAAGATGCTGTAGGCAAACTGCTGAAAAGCTCGGGATCAGCCAAAATTAATCTCGATCCCCAGAATCAAAATAGTGAGGATGAAAATGACTGGCAAACAATCCCAATACTCCGTCAACATCAAAATAGGTACAAGAGGAAGAGACTAAGTACACCGTCACCAGAAAAGCAGGATCTACAATCTCACAATAGATACTCTGCACTCAATGTTGATGATGCTCCTCAAGTTGAAGTTACATCGAAAACGCTGAAGCCGCCACCAATTATGCTATATGGCATTAAAAATGTAACGAAACTGAAAGAAACCATTGAAGTGGTATTAGATAAAACGCAATACTCATTCAAGATTGTCACCAAAAATCAAATGAGAGTTTCTACTGAAAATATGGATGCATACAAAAAGGTAATGGCAGTGGTTCGTGAAAAACAACTGATTGGTCACACCTTTGTACCAAAAAGTGAGAGACCGTGTAGGATTGTCATAAAACCTTCACCATTCAACACCTATTCAAGCCATAAAAGACGTCATAGAGGAAACCGGAAACACAGTTAAAGGGGAAATCATAAATGCACGTCATGGATCCACTAAGACACCACTGTCAACCTGGTTTGTTAACCTAGAACCTGGGCCCAATAATAGTGAAGTAAAAAATATTAAATATATCTATCACACGAGTGTCAAAATAGAAGATCCAATACGGAAAAACACAATCCCCCAATGCAAGAGATGCCAACAATATGGTCACACCAAGAACTACTGTATGCGGCCATACAGGTGTGTTAAGTGTGCTGAAAGCCACAACACAGCGGACTGTCCTAAAAAGGACAGACAAGAACCAGCCAAGTGCGCCCTGTGCCTAGAAGATCATGCTGCCAACTACAGAGGATGCAGAGTTTTCAAAGAAATTGAGAAGAGGAAATTTGGCTCTAGACCAAACAACAAATCAGCCAAGCCAAACCAACAAGAAAGTAAGAACCCCGAGGAACCAAAATCAGGCACATACGAATACACACCAAATCTGGGAAACAAAACGTATGCCCAAGCTACAGCGGGAGTAACAGGCAGCCTTGAAACAATACTTTCAGAACAAACAAAGAAACTAGATCGCCTTATTGATCACATGAGTACCTTAATGGGACTCTTGACAACCATCGTGAACAAGTTAGTCAAATAATATGGCCCTACGAGTTGCAACTTGGAATGTGAACGGACTGATTGGTAAAAAACAAGAAGTTAAAATATTACTTAATATTCCAAAACTTGATATACTTCTTATATCTGAAGCTCACTTAACAGAAAAAACATCTTTTAATTTGGAGGGGTATAGTACCTATGCCACGTACCACCCTGATAACACCTCTCATGCAGGCACTGCAATTATTATAAAAAATACTCTTCAGCACCAATTACTCCCAGAGTATAGATCAACAAAAATTCAGGCAACTTCAATAATGATACATGATAAACAGAGTCTAATCACAATAACATCCATCTACTGCTCGCCAAAACAAAAGAGGAATCCGGAGACTACAGAGGAGGATTTCAATAGATTCTTCGAGTCACTTGGTCATAGATTTATTGTCGGAGGGGACTGGAATGCAAAGAATCTACAATGGGGATCACGCATCACCACAACACGAGGACGCAACTTAAAAAAGAGCATGGACTACCACAAGCTTAATGCCCTGACAACTTGTGAACCAACATACTGGCCCACTGACCCACAAAAACTCCCAGATCTGTTGGACTTCTTCATCTACAAAGGCGTGCAGACTCACTTTCTGTCAGTAGAAAGCTGCCATGACTCATCCTCGGATCATACACCAGTCATAGCGACTCTGAGCTATACCATTATTGAACGTCCCGTCAATCCGTACCTGTGCAACAATCACACAGATTGGGAAAACTTCAGGAGACATCTTAATGAAAACTTAAATCTTAAACTTTGTCTGAAAAGGTAAGATGATATAGATACTGCCACCGAACACATCATAACATCCATTCAAAGAGCAGCATGGGCAAGTACTCCATCCCAGAAGAAATCATCTAACAATAAATCACACTCCAATCTTCCGTTTATTGTAAAGGAGAAAGTTTTAGAAAAACGTAGACTTCGACGCATTTGGCAGAATAGCCGGCATCCAGCAGATAAACGGGAATACAACAAGTCAGCTGCAAGCCTCAAAAGGTTTCTTGTGGAAATTGAAAATGACACATTGCAACAGCGCTTAGAAAACTTGACAGCCAAAACTCCAGCTAAAGTTGAAAACTCCCTGTGGCAAACTGTCAAATCACGAAACAAACCACAACTGGCTCAACATCCCCTTAAAACGAATCGTGGCGAGTGGGCTAAAACGGACCCCGAAAGAGCTGAAGCCTATGGCTTATTTCTAAGTGATGTGTTCCAACCGAACAGCAGCATGGGAACAGAGACATTAGATGAAGAAGTTAGAAAGTTTCTTGAATCTGACCTACAACTCAGTCTACCCTTACAACACTGCACACCGACAGAGGTCCGGAATACAATAAAACTATTGGAACTAAAAAAGGCACCAGGATTTGATCTAATAACAGCAGAGATACTGAAACAACTTCCTAAAAAGGCAATAGTATTCATAACCACACTGTTCAATGCTATATTGAGAATGTCATACTTTCCTCGTGTATGGAAAGTTTCCCAGATAAAAATGGTACCTAAACCTGGGAAGCCTCCGCATCTGACTTCCTCGTACCGGCCAATCAGCTTGCTACCAGTGCTATCGAAAGTACTAGAAAAAATAATCAGTGCTCGATTAAATCAAAGCCTAAAAGACGCCAGTACTATCCCTGACCACCAGTTTGGGTTTAGAAAAAACCATGCCACTGTTGAACAAGTACACAGGGTCTGCGAACACATTAGGGAAGCTCTGGAATGTAAGAAGTACTGCTCAGGAGTATTTTTGGACGTGCAACAAGCCTTTGACAAGGTATGGCATAATGGCCTGCTCTACAAGTTGAAAAAGTCACTGCCCCACAACTTGTACCTACTACTAAAGTCATATTTAGAACATCGCATATTTTATGTCAAGATTAATGACTCAGTCTCACAGTTCTACGAGATCAATGCAGGAGTTCCTCAGGGCTCAGTGCTGGGACCGTCGCTGTACCTACTCTATACTGCTGATGTGCCTGAATCAGAAAATGTGATGACCGCTACCTTCGCAGACGATACCGCTGTTCTTGCTTCCGATGAAAATCACAATCTGGCATCTGAAATGTTACAGAGCCATTTAGATAAAGTTAATAAATGGATGAGAGATTGGCGAATAAAGGCTAGCGCAACTAAGTCGAATCATGTCACATTTACCTTAAGGAAAAAAGACTGCCCTCCAGTGAAACTTGGAAATGAAGTGCTCCCCCATCAATCTACTGTAAAGTACCTGGGCTTCCACTTAGACAGGAAACAAACTTGGAAATGCCATATACAGAAGAAAAGAGACGAGCTAAATCAGAGATACCGATCACTGGAGTGGCTTATGGGTAGAAAATCCAGAGTATCACTTGAAAATAAATTGTTAATTTACAAAACAGTCCTGAAACCCGTGTGGACCTACGGTATTCAACTGTGGGGAACAGCAAGCCAAACAAATATTGAAATCCTACAAAGATTTCAAAACGGAGTACTCAAAGCCATTGTAAATGCACCCTGGTTCACCAGAATGGATGAGGTGCATGAATATTTGAAAATGCCTACCGTGAGAGAGGAGGTTGCAAAACTTACAAGAACCTACCGAGACAGGATTGTAAATCACCCAAACAAACTGGCCACAGACCTTACCAGTAATGTACCCACCAGAAGACTAAAAAGACATCTGGGATAACATAGACCAATAATACATTAGAAGGCAACCTGACAATGGGAGGGTATGCCTGCAAAGCCAATCATAAACCACGAAATAAACTGCTTATGGTTATATTAAACCGATTGCATGTTGGCAAACTAAATATGAAAAAAAAAAATATATAACAGAATTTTGGTGTCTTAGGCTTAAATAGTATACACAGAAATATATTTATTATATTTAAGGTTTGAGATTAGATTTACTAGTTACACAAGGTTATTAACATTAAACAATTCATTAAATAATTACATATGTTAAATAAAGCTATTGGCTCTTTATTCATGTGATTTTTTGTGTATGTGTGGGTGTGTGTGTGTGTGTGTGTGTGTGTGTGAAATGGTACTACTACTACTACATGATTGGCACACAGTTGTTAGTCAGTGAGAGGTTCAGATGCTAAAACAAATTGCATTCATTCCAAAACGTTACATTTTCTCGCATACTAAGTGGCGCCTCTATTGGAAACTATTATGAAACTTTTGATAGATAATGTATGCAGATGACAGGAGGAAATGTAAACTTTTTTAGTTTTTAAAAATAGCAAAATCTGTACTGGAGGGGCTGAAGTCTATTCAAATTTTCAGTGTTATGCAGAATACTCAACCGTAACTATAATTATTATAAAATCCATGCCAACAAAACACCTTGGACTGTTAATATGTCTTGACTGGAAACCTACCATGAAAAACAATGTGCAATATTAATTAATTGCATTCTTCATGTCATACAATATTTACAAGCCCATTAGTAGGTAGCAACTAGGAACTACAAACAAGTATTATAATACAACAACATAATATTAAAAATAGGTACTTATAGTATGTATGTACACATACTATACCTTATGACTTATGATATTAATATCACTCTTATGTGCTTGATAAAATTTATGGTTGGCCATTACAACTTGAGATATCTATGATAATATTACACACATAATTATGTACAATATGTGCATTAGCTACATATGGCGAGTTTTGCATCTTTTTTTATGTTATACAGGGTGATTGGAAAGTCGATGTATTCCTTTAAATGGGTTGTAGACGAAGGCGTTTATATATAAATATTGGGCAATTAATGATTATGATTAGTTGACTAAGGTGTCAACAACGCAAAACAATCAAAAAAGTATTAAAAAAATCGTTGGTTTTTGAAATATTTTGCTTTTAAACATAAATTTCGGCAAAATTATTAAAAAAATTAAAACTTAAATAACTCAGAAATGGTTGACTTTGGGATCATGCATTATGGGGTTCAATCGACTGGAAATGCCTTCGACTACAACCCATTTAAAGGAATACATCGACTTACCAATCACCCTGTATAACTTTGCTTTGCCTTAAAATGTTTGACAGTGAAGGACTCCTCCCCCTCACAATTTTTTCAAGTTACATCTTCTACTTCATCTTCCATAAAATACTAAACACTCTTGCCAAAGAGTTTATATGCACATTTATACGCATACATTATGTGTATTTTAGGTAGGTACCTCCCATAAACTGTCGCATTAGCAGGCGCCTTGTCTAATGCAATGAAACTGCTCTCAAACACGTTCCTTAGGCCTGGGTCTCCTATTTACGCCGTAGATTGCGTCCAGCGTCACGCCGTAGGCCGCGTCACGATGCTCATTATAGAAATGTACCGATGCGGTCTCCCTCACACGCCGACGTTGGTGCGTAGACATAGTGAGCATCGGGACGCGGCCTACGGCGTGACGCTGGACGCGATCTACGGCGCGTAATAGGAGACCCGGGCCTTATTGGACATCACGTGAATGACGTCATTGCTAAAGGATAGGTCATCAGCTCTTCAGGTAATAAAGCTGTAATTATCACTTTTAGTGGACACGACGATGAGTTTCAGTTTGACGTCATCAATCATAGATTAGTGGTCGCAAATCAGACGCACAGTATAATTTTGGGAGACTACAGGTGATACCTACACTTTATTATGCACTACTACACTAAGTACCGATAATAACCAACAGATGGCACTAGAAGCGTAAGAAACAGAACTTATGTATGGAAATCAAGGAATCTGTATGAAATCCTACATCGCGGTTTCAAAGTTTATTATTATTGATTCTGACTGCTCGAACTTTAACGTCATCCGGTACGCATCCCACTGGTGGCATTGCAGAGGCACTTGTGTTGACTAACGCTGCGAATCTGACGGAATACCTCAGTACGTCTAGTACAGGTTTGATAGATTGTCGAAAACTATAAAAGTTTACGTTTTCTCGCATACAAAGTGCGCCACTTTGCGTCTACGCCACTCTAGCGGAAACTAACATAAAACTTTTGACATATAATGTATGCAGGTGACAGAAGAAACCAAAACTTTTTTCGTTTACGTAAATTGCTTACCCCCCTACTAGAGGCCCTGTATAAATATTTGCAATGATGACTCTTTAATAATTTATTTATACTCTATCATCGACTCGCGTTGTAATAGCAAAGATGTAAAAACATGTTTGTTTATATTGGCTGGAAGTTACTGACGTTCTAATAGAATTATACATACGGATAAATATTCGATTTAATTATTATAGGTATCTTTTGCCTACGTTTTTAGTACGCATGTATGTACATATTAATTATATTCAAAGGTGTTATACTCTTATTAAATTTAAGTAGAGTACACATTTGTGTACTTCTACATAGTTTAATGTTACTAGGTAGTTAAGTATACCTACCTACTTACATCTGACAAAACTTAACACATTCAGTCACAAAACACTGTGCTATGCTTTTCTTTTCCTGCCACTACTGACAACGTCAGTCGGTCTTGTAAGCCTGACGGCGTACCACAATATACGACATCTTTTCCCAATATTACACCCCTCTAAGGCCCGGGTCTCCTATTTACTCCGTAGGTCGCGTCAAGTGTCACCGCCGTAGGCCGCGTCACAATGCTCATTATGTCTACGCGCCAACGTCGGCGTGTGAGGGAGACCGCATCAGTACATTTCTATAGTGAGCATCGTGACGCGGCCTACGGCGTGACGCTGGACGCGACCTGCGGCGCAAATAGGAGACCCAGGCCTAACCGTTACTTAAATTATTCTCATGAACTTATATGTATATTTTTTTAGATGTTTTATGAATTACGCCTATCTTTGGCTGTACTGGACTAGCTACTACGTTAGCTCAAAATACATAAAGTCTCAATATTATGATACCTTTTAATTCATAGGTAGATAAATAATTATTTGGTTTCGCATAAAGTCGTTATTATTGATAATGGAGTCGTTATGAAAGCATCCATCACAAGGAAACCGTCCGAAGTCCAAGGTGATCACAAATAGAAAGCTCGCAAAACAGATTTCCACCCACATACGATAGTTTTTATGAGAAAACGTACTTTTGCTGGTGCCACGGACCGCACAGGCGGAGCGGGCGATACAATAATTAATTTAACTGGGGACAAACCTTAGTGTAAGAGTATTAATTATTTGTTAACCACGGGCTCTATCGATCGATATGGAAATGGAAGGAGTTTTCTTATATATTTGTAATAAATAAATTACAAGATATTATTATGTAATTAACACACCGTAACATGAACATAAAATGCATCCAAGGAGACCTAAAAAGTGACGCATTGTTTACGAATCCTAGGTGCGTAGTCTACCAATACTAATATCAAATGCATCAGTTTTGTTCTTAAGTCTTGTAATATCCCGAAGCATTTAGAAATAGGTTCCCAATGTCCATAGGTGGAAGTGGGAAAGTAGACGAAGTAAGAAAGTAGACAATGTCTTTCAGTACGTCTAGTACAGGCTTTGCAATTTTTTGAAACTATAAAAGTTGACGTTTTCTTCTGTCATCTGCATACATTATGTGCCAAAAGTTGCATGATAGTTTCCGCTAGAGGCGCCACTTTGTATGCGAGAAAACGTAAATTTTATAGTTTCCGACAATCTAACAAACCTGGACTTGACCCTCAGAAGGAAATTTTCCACGATTTCCTATCACCCTCACGCGCGGTCCTCCTGACCCGGAGTCACGTTCCGTGACCTCTCTGACGCGCCGCCGCCGCCCACAAATAGAATGGGGGCGTGGCATCTACGTCAATTGACTGCAAGTATTTGTTACAATTTAATAGGCTTCAACTGTGGACAATAGCTGGCGAATATGATCTGGTTACGATATACGCATGGACTTTGCAAGGAAATTAAAGATACACACGCGAAAATTAAAGATGAACTTCAATATTTTAGTCAGCGTCATTAAGCTAGCCCTTTCCGTATTAGAGAGTAACTAGCTGCTCCCGCGAGCTTCGCTTCGCCTTTAAAAGTTTTCCTGTGGGAATTCCGGGATAAAAGTAGCCTATGTTCTTTCCTACGGTCTAGCTAGACCATATGTATACCAAATTTCATTCAAATCCGTTCAGTAGTTTTGTCGTGAAAGAGTAACAGACAGACAGACACAGTTACTTTCGCATTTATAATATTAGTAAGGATAAGGATTTGGTGCTTTTGTGACTGGAACTTTTTCATTGCGTGTGTGGTAGTGTGACTGGGCCGTAGTAGGTGCTCTCTTAATGTAATTCATAAAGCTGGAGCACAACTATAGTATTCGTATCCAACTAATACAAAAGTGGTCTCTTCAATCCTCCTTTGTACTATGGTACAAAGACTACTGTAAATGGTTAAGAGTCGAGACGGTGTCAAATGATATTGACCAGTTACAATTGAAGCTATCGTGTTGCGTTGGTTCGCTGATATAATTTATACCGTGTCTCGGGCTCTATATAGATATACAGGATGTTGCAAAAAAGGTATTAGAAAAGCGGGCCAGAGAACTCGTCATTCTGTACAACTTGGGTAGGATGTTGACTTCCGTTTGTCAAATCATATAAATACTGTGGTACTTATAGATTCGTCATCAAAGATAACACTAATTATAATACATGAAATCGAAAATTTACATAAGATGTAACAAATAATTGAAAAATAAAAATTCAGTCAGATTGTCTGGCAGATCCAAAGGTTTTCTGGCAGAGATTGCTTTTAGTAATATGACCGCCTTTGGTACCCTAATTTAAGTTACACCTTGTTAATTTTATTATTCTTCTTGATGGTACAAAAAAAGAATATTCTATCTATCTATCAGATTGCTATTCAATAAAAACTTCTCCCGCTGAGTTTACGTCTCTCTAAACATGTTCTTGTTGTCGTCACGTCTTTAGATTTTCACCAGAAATACACCAGTTATATAACACAGTGTCTGTTCGCTTCAGTCACATGTTGCTCTGAAATTATCACGACTACGCGAATCAAATATTTGGTATCCGGAACAATAGTTAACACCTTGTTTCCGTCCTTATGGGTTTGCTTTATTAAATTAGCCTTGTTATCAAGTTTTAGACTACGCAGGTCAATGCCTACCATTCTTGTCTAACCAAAAGTATGTAAAAAAATATTTTGTGTGTATAAATTAAAGTGAACATTGAAGTATGTACATAATGAAGTAACCGACATAGCTTTTAATATTTTTTTTACTATCGACTGTTGATGAACCGTTCAGAATCAGGCAATTTAGCTCCAATTTCTCCATAGTCGGTTAGATCGTAACCAGGGAAAGGTTGATCAGTTATACGTCATCTCCATATTAAGTTCTTGACAGATGTGTCAAATGTCAGTCAATAATCCCTGGTTATGCTCTAACCCGCTATAGTGAAATTGGCACTTAGTATCTGAGATTAAAAACTGACCTTAGTTGCTCCGCTCTTTTGATGCAGTAGGTCTTGAAACTCATTAAATTAATACAAGGCATGCACAAATGTACTCCATGAATGGTTTGATGGTTTCATGTCCCTTTCTAGGAAATCTTTAGATTATCCTCTTCCGAATCCGATTGCCGAAGCTGTATGATTTAACTCAACGAAAGACGAGTTCTTAGTTTGACTAGATAAAAAATGTATACCTCTCTGAAGTCAAGTCACTGCATTATGCTGAGCTGAGAGCTTTTTCCATTACATTTCTTATCATACACTCCCTGGCAATGAAAAAGTTCCACTTACAAAATGCCGACATCTAATGACCCCAATTTTTTCAAACATTTTATTCTAAATTTCAACAAAATATTACCGTTTTTAGTTGGCAATGGCAATATTCTGATGCTCTGTTAAATGTACATTCTTCAATGTTGCAGAAGGCGTCTTCAAGCTAGCCTTTTACGTTTAGGAGTAATTTGGTGATTTTCTCAGTGGAACCTTTTCATTGCCCGGGACTGCCCGGGAGTTTAATTGCCTGTACACTAAACTAGCCTAGTATAATTTTATTTGTTTTCTTGTGTATGACATAAAATCTTTAGAATTTTTGGTAAATTACTGTGGAAAAGAAATAAAGGTGATATCTATGTATCTATCTAATAGGACTTTACGTTTAAACGCTTCGAGTAAATAAATCTATTATAGTCTCGACTAAGCTCCTATCTGCAATTCTGCATACATCTGTTTCCCATGTTTCTCTCATTACTTCGATACTGTAACATCCTTGTAATGACATGAACTATGCAGGTTTGTAACAGCTCAGATAACACTAACAATGCAGGTTGCAGACACAAACTAAGCACAATTATGCTAAGTACTTAACTAAGTTACTTATCTGTATCACTGAGTAAGGTTTTCCCATATTATAATAAAATAATAATAAATACTAGCTTAATCTAATTAACGGCTGACGAATTATGTGTTATATTATGTAAAAAAAATAACGTTAACATAATGTTAAACCCAAGATTAACCTGCAGGAGTTTTTCGTTAAAAATCAGTTTACAATAAGTACAAGATGTATAATCATGAACCGTATTATTTATCAGAGGGGAATAACTTAGTAAACTAACAACGAAATTCCTCGATTATTTGTTGATTTCTCTATGGTAAATTAGATTTTAGGTTATAATTTTGATCTACTACTATTCCTACGCGTTTTGGAAGTGCTATATTCCATTCCACGGGGAAAGACTGACAGAACCCTTATTACGTTCGAATAAGGGTAGTTTTTGTTCCCAATGGAATGGGATATAGTGAATAATTTCTTCCAGCCTTTCTTTCTCACAATAATCGTTAACTTTCAAAGCAATATAGACCTCTATGAATATGCAAATCTGGCCATGACAGTACACCACACCCCGCACAATGCCAAGGCTAACAAGATTACAATAATGGTCAAGATGTGCATTCACATTCATATACAAAACACGTACAAATTACACAATTGCCGGCATAAAGCAAGTGGTTATTATAAGTACACGATACTTTGTTAGGAAGTACAACGTAAAGTAGGGTTTCTTTCTGAAATATTGTTTGCATAATATGACACGCTGTAAGCTGGTAATTAAGTTATTAGCTGCAGGTATATTTTGACTTACTAATGTTGTAAGTCAAATACGCTGAAGCCCAATAGCATCGTTTGCAAGGTCCACAAGGCGAAACCCTTACGTAGGACGGTGACCGGTGACAGTGTTTTACTAGTCTTCATTTAGCTATGTTATACTTAGGCCCTGTTTCACAATGTCTGGTTAGTGGCTACCTGTGATAAAATACATGCTGTCACTGTCAAAAAAATAATAACAGAGAGTGACAGCATGTATTTTATCTCACACGTAGTCACTAACCAGACATTGTGAAACAGGGCCTTAGGGTGGGTTGCACCATTTAACTTTAACTATTACAAACGTCAAATCTCTTGAAGATTGATCTCTCTCGTCAAGGGATTAGACGTTTGTAATAGTTAAAGTTAAATGGTGCAACCCACCCTTAATTACATATAGGTACTTCATAAAAAAAATAGCTATTTACTGTGAGTACCTGCATAATTTTACTGTCACTTATCTTGAATGGAGTGTCGTATGGACAGCTCCATAGTAGCAATAGGTACAAACTTACACTTCTGCTGTACCTTGTGAAACTCACAAACCGTCTATGCATTCATGCAAACATACATTAACGGTTTGTGACAAGGTATAGAAATGTGTATAGCTACTTCTGAAGCCGACCGTACATTATCGTCTGGTGGACCTTTGCGATAAGCGTTACTTAAACTGGGGGGGTCACTTTCTAAGTAGAAGAACGAACGAACAAGAATTGTCACTAAATCGGCACGCCAATACAACGAGATAGTTTCCTACTGGGCGTCTAGTACGGGTTTTGCAATTTACGTAAACGAAAATAGTTTTGGTTTTCTTCTGTCACCTGCATACGTTATATCAGTCAAAAGTTTCATGATAGTTTCCGCTAGAGGAGACTTTGTATGCGAGAAAACTGAAACTTTTATAGTTTTCGTCAATCTATCAAACCTGTACTAGACCTACTGGTTATCGCTGCAGTTTTGTTTTTCCGCAGCTTCGGAGCGCGTGTATTCAGCGTTTCGATTTAGAGAGTGGCCCCGTTTAGCGTTTGTTTCTAGTAACTTACTATTATAAATAAATAAAATAAATAAATATGTGGGGACATCTCACACACGGCCATCCGACCCCAAGCTAGGCAGAACCTGTGTTATGGGTGTCGGACAGCTGATATATCTACACAAATACATAGATAGATAGATACTAAATATAAATATTAACACCCAAGACCCGAGTACAAATATCTGTCTTTTAACAAATATCTGCCCCAGCCGGGAATCGAACCCGGGACCTTCGGCTCAGTAGTCAGGGCACTAACCACTACGCCATTCGGTCGTCCGGATTATATTATGTACTTTACTTATATCGTGTTTCTAAACTGGACGTGGTGGCTGGTAATGGCGGCACAACATACAGCATGGTATGGTTTTAAACAAACGGTTAATGGCCCCGGTGTATGCACTTCAGCAAAGACGATAGGATATTAAGTCCAGACATAAAACGATGCGTCCATGGAGGGCAGGTAGCAGATTTTGGTATTTTCCCAATATCTTGGGGTAGCGTAGTAGAATAGAATAGAATAAAAATTTATTTCAGACCACGTCCATAAAACATTGTAGTAAACAAGCATAAAATATTAATAATTAAACACAATATTATCCACTACTTTTCTAAACGTTTGCATGAAACGTGCATCATAAATAGAATAAATTATAATGCGTTTATATCTTGCGCAACGTGGCGTAAGGTGCAAATGGCTGAAACCTAATAAGGAAATAGCGGCGCCAAGGCAGATCTAGCCATTTTGCTATGATTACGAAAGTATCTAATCTTATCCACCCGCAATTTTTTATATGCAAAACGATACATATTTAAGTAAGATTTACTTAATTTTGTTCGGATGCGTTTTGAAATAAGTTTTTTGTTTAAATATTTCTGTACTATCTATGAAAATAATTTATAATACAAGGGCGGTAACATATTTTTTGTCAATTTCTATTTTCAGTTTAGCATTGATCCACTTCTGGGAAAGTATATAAATAAAATAAATGATATTTCGCGACGCTAAGTGTGTCTCGGTCATTTATGTTTATTTTTGTCGGTAGAAAAATGCACGTTTTTTCTCAACATTCATAAAAATCAAATGGTTTTAGAGCTAGGGAACATCAACGAACGGAAATTAATAAAAAAAACACACACACACGCACTCACGCCTTGTACTAATACTCCCTTGCGGGGTAGGCAGAGGTGCATTGCTGCACCCACTTTTCGCCAGAGTGTTATGTTAGTCCCAATGTAATAGGGGGCGGGCCTTTTACGGGCACATCCAAGACCTGAGAACAAATATCTGTGTTTAAACAAATATCTGCCCCAGCCGGGAATCGAACCCGCGACCATCGGCTCAGTCGTCAGGGTCACTAACCACTACGCCATTCGGTCGTCGGAAATTAATAAAAAAATATGTTTTCGTAGAGCCGTGGTTTGCGCAAGCAATGCTTTGAAACTTTGGAAAAACTAAACTGCAGGACTGTAGACTGCAGTGCGAATCGGTTCAGCCGTTCGTTTGGGAGATTACCACAGACAGATATACACACACAGACATGTTCAAGTTGAACATCCATCTGTTTCCGTCGGGGGTTAACCTTATAGTTATTTATTGATAAAATACCACACTATAAGATTAAAATTATTATCAAGTCCAGTATGTCAATTTACCACATTACAAAGCTATCTATTCTCTCCGCTCCTCGTGTGTGGTATCTATAATTTGTCAATTTAGTGCATAAACATAATTAATTGGTACTTATCTAGAAGCGACTAGGTCACAGATACAGTGCTATTGAAATTGAGACTATTAATATAATGAACGTCCACTTTGAAGCTATTACATAGTTATTAGAACATAATTATAGCCCTGTTTCTCATTTGAGTTATCTGCAATAAGCATGAACTTAACTGGTACTCAACGACAGCCAACCATAGCGCTCCATTCCATACCTAAGTTCTGTTTAACTTCACGTTCTCGGGTGTGAAAGTGAATGTAAGGCTATTGCATAGTTATTAGAACACATTAAATGCAGATTAAATGGCATGCTGTGTCTTGTATATTCTCTTATCTCTGGTAAAAGTACGCTGCAAGGTCGCTGGGTGCACTTTTAGATAGCTTATTGATAAATTACTCTTACACTAAACGATATCTATCCGAAGGTGAAGAATAGGCATCCGATGATGATGTTATCAAACATGGAATACATATAACATGAACACTGCTTTCGATTATTGATTGTGACTTGGAGACTCTTCAGTTTTCAGTTGTACTCGAGTATAGTATTATCATTTTAGCACAAACGGCATTCACCCTTTAAGTACCTATAGTACTTGCATATTACATACTTGCACCTTATAATGTGTCTTTATTGATGATTTAAAAACTACACTCACGGGCAATGAAAAATTTCCACTTACTAAATGCCGACACCAAATAACCTAAATATTTTCAAAGATTTAATTTAAAATTTGAAAAAAAAAAACTGTTTTTATTTGTTAGTGTCCCTGATGCTCTGTTAAATGTACTTCAATGTTGCAGAAGGCGTCACTAGGTAGCCTTTTCGGTTTAGGAGTAATTTGGTGCTTTTCTCTGTGGAACATTTCATTGCCCGTGAGTGTATATGTAATTTTTCGGGTAAAAAAACGTTACATTTTTTTTTGCCTACTTCTTACAGCACGAAATTGGTTTTTATAGTGCTTCCATTCTAGGCGCATATAAGCTGAAAGATTCATTTTGTGCAAATGTATGTGGTAAGACTCTTTGTCTTCGCTTACGTTTCTTTGTTCTTAATTTGTATGAATCACTAGAACCAGGAGACAATGTACTAATTTGCTTGGTACATAAATATGTTTTATTGTTTTTCGCTTATTCAAGGAATAGTTACACGAAATTCAATATTCCTGTCAACTTTGTTATAAAAATATGCATATGTATTCAATTTAATAATTTACTTATAATAATACACCTACACAATGTAAAATCTATATTCAATTCGATTTATTGCATAAAAACCGGTTAGCGTTTCCTAGTGTTTAGTAGCATCAATTATATTCAGTGCTTTTTACAATAAAATGTATTTAAATCTGTATATTTTTAATAGTTTTGTAAAAAAAAACTTAATCAAACGATTACGAGTCGTTTTCATGAATTGTGTAACCGACATTATGTGTCCCTAATGTAATAAGGTTCCAGTTCCAGTGACTTGCAAATGAGGTCAGGATGGAGGTTCTAAACCCAGGCTTAGGTCGGATGCATATAGGATTCTAATGTAGAAGCCATTTTGTATAAGCTTACATGGCTATAAAAAAATAACACGATAAGGCCTATTATTTATTCATTTATTTCAAAGTATTAGGAAAACTTAACTAATTTTAATTTTATTTATACAGGTAACAAATAAATTATACAGGTAAAAATATACAGGTAATAAATTTATACAGGTAAAAAATAAATTATGTTAAACAAGTTTCCACCTCTAGGTAAATAAATTAGGTTATTATACTTATTCAACTTTAAATTGTAATAAGTTATATATACTATTATAATAATGTTGTTTGTTTTATCAATAAAGTTATGTATTGTATATGTTCACAGCATAAACTCTGCAAATCAAGATATAGGTCTTAAGATACTTGGTCATTTCATAGAAGGAATTATTATCATTCAAGAAATGGCTCTTGATAGTCTTGAAGCTTCACATAATGCTATCACAATGGCGTCAGCCGCGGCCGGTCACGCGATGTTATCCAACGATGTTTTAACACGAAATTGATGGATTGTCCGTGCAAAAGAAACGTCTCGACAAATAACACCCCACTTCTACACTGAGCTCTTGTTTTGAGTTAGTTCGGTGAGAAGATTTGTGACTTTATTAAACCACTAGCTGTTCCCGCGCGCTTCGCTTCGCCTTAAAAGTTTTCCCGTGGGAATTCCGGGATAAAAAGTAGCCTATGTTCTTTCTCAGGGTCTAGACCATATGTATACCAAATTTCATTCAAATCCGTTCAGTAGTTTTGGCGTGAAAGAGTAACAGACAGACAGACAGACAGAAAGACAGACAGACACAGTTACTTTCACATTTATAATATTAGTTAGGATTGTACCAATGAATAAAGTCATTAGGTTGAACTTAAATGTTTTGACAATAAACATAAAGTGGAAACTTTTTGCTTTGATTTTGTATAATTATGATCCACCATCTAGTTCGTAAATCGTTCATCTAACATATTGTTATCTAACTTACGGATCCGCTCATCCCCACTTACAAGATTTGAATTGTGTAATGCGTCTTTGTTTTTAGGGAATACAGTATTTTAAGAGTTTTAAGTAATTTCAGGACTATTTATTTTTAAGTCCCAATGGAAAAAGAGAGGTGGGATGGTGTTTGAATTTTTGTGAAGTACTTTATACACAAACGAGAGGATAAATAAAATACATTGACTCTAGATTTGCAGCGAATAAGGGTAATGTTGTACTTTTATCATAACGAAAATACGGTGCGTGATTAAAAAAGTAGAGTCACAGATGTCCAGATTCCTACTTGAGAATGCCAAGTCTGTAGAGCTTAATTACTTAATCACTTTACTAAGATTTATTCAAGTGAGAAACTGCGCCTAAATTATACGTATATTTATCATTCGTCTCTTGGACCATTTTAATAAGTCTGTCAACTATCCACATAAGATAAAAACTATCAACACTCGGACATTTGATGTTAGTTTAGTGTTTAACTATGTAAATAGATTTATCTCATTTCCAACTCATGTATGCCTGCAATGGCGTCATTTTATGACACGATGCGTATTAAATTCAAGTTCCTCTACTAAAGAGTTTACTTCCAGATAGGTGTTTACTGAATTTACATAATAACACGCATTGTTTGTTTCGAAGTCATCATAATTAGCCCTAAAAGATAATCATTTAGATAAACTGTCATTTTGTTGGATTCCTACATTGTTTGAAGGTAATTTTATCTTTCACTTCCTAACTTTGACAACAGTATAACTTGATCTCCTTCCACCTATTTTATTTTTGTCTCTCTGACGTATCCTTTTACCAATATAGGATAATCTTGTCTCTATGTGACCTACTTATGGCGCCCTTCCGTCTTGTGTGCTGCATGTAGCTACCACTTGCTATTTTATGGTTTCCTAGTACTTTATTGGTGGTGATTTCATTTGCATACTAATTTAAGAGCTTAACGGTAATTCTTGATTAGTTAAGTGCATGATTTTATAGTGGAATATAGAATCTCTCTTTGAGAATTATATCTTTGTGAAAATATACATGGTGCTGTATTTAATAATAGTATATAATTTTTAAATACTTTATTGCACAATAATAAATATGTGCATAGGCGAACTTAATGCTAACAGCATTCTCTTCCAGCTAACCTTGGGTGTTGTGGAGAAAGTTATATAGTATAGTATATAGTGGTATAGTATAGTATGTATAATTAATTATGATTGAAGACTGAATTGAATACGAGGGCATTGAACCAACAACTGAATTGTCACTGGCTCATTAACAAAATATTTAAAATAAATACATCACAGCTACAACATTGGTACAGTGATGTAACAAAAAGTAATTCGTACCTATAGGAATAAATTATAGACTGTATTAAACATGGTGCTGTTTGTGCCTGAAGACTGGATGAGGCAGATCGAGGACAGAGTCTTGCCACAGGGCTGATCTAGCAGAGCCCCTGTTGTACTACTCATAGACAATAACATTGCCGATGACATACGGAAAATATACTACAAAATTTTATCATACATAATATTTTCTAGATTAATCTCAAATGACGTTGGTAAGGTTTGCGACAATACAACTTCCTAAATTGCAATTTTTTAATGTGATACGGTAGTACGTCTGTTACGTATGTACGATTCTTTTAAAGCTTCCAGCTTATTGTTGGAATAATCTGTCTATTTTTAAAACGCTCTTGAAATTCAGACACTGAACTTCCAATGTCCACCTTTTGGCATTCTGACAAGTGGGGAAAATCATAATATAAATTTGTATAAGTATCTCTAAAAATGTAAAGAATTTACTTGGTTATAAAAAGTGAATAGCTCCTTCTGGTTTTGTTCTAACTTTATATTTCATTCATGTCTTCTAAACAGTAAAATGGTCCCAATATGATTTTTTTTTTGCAAAATCACAGTTCTCGCACCTGGTTCATATGAATGAACACACAAGCATCATGTGCTCCTAAACTGATAAACCAAATCCTTCGTTAGCTTTTCTTTTCAGAGGAGACTTGATAGTCTAAGCTCTTAGGTGTTTTTCATCAAAATTTGTACACCCGATTTACCTACAAGCCCTCTTTTCTTTTAACTTCAGTTTCAACTAATTTTATAGACTTTTCAGTCTTAAAAACTTGTAAAAGTACCCGAGTATGTATATTATTTTGACCCCAGAACTCACTTAACAAGTGACTGACGTAAACTTCGAATATTTTTCAATTGTCAACCTCTGATACAGTGTTAATTGTATGCTAAACGGATTGTATATCATTTGCATTAGGTCTATTAGAGACTTTGTTGCCTGTTTTTATTCGCCTGTTGCTTCACTTACTAGTTAAAGAGCCCCTCCTTATCCGAACGGAGTACTTAGGGGTTTGTAAAAATTTACGTTTATCAGAAAATTGTATATTTATACGATGAATAAAAATATTTGACTTTGACTTTGAAGTTACTTGTTTCATGAAAAATAGTATTTTTTATTGCTTTATTGTATAAGTAGAGGTTATCCATGTATTTGCCTTATTTTTATTGTGAATATCATAAAACTGAAACTGAAGCTTTATTTATTAAATATCGTCAGTTTTCGTTAGTAAACGTAGGTACTTATACGTAAAGTGTTAATGCTTAAAGTAATATTCCAATGCAAATTCAGTATTGCCTTATTTGTTTGTTAATTATATCCCTGTGAAGGCTAGCAAGCAACTGCAAAATTTATCGGTTTCTTCATAAATCAGTTTTTGTCGCATGTTTTAAACTTTGCTTTGCGAAGTATGCAAACCACTTCGCTATGACATTCAAGGGACTGTAATTATACTTGTAATGAGAGTCGAGGACTGCCTTTTCACATTAGTACAAGGTACTTACTTCAGTTTCCTTTGTATTATGATTTATTACTGATTTGTCTTGGTTAACTTTCTGCATATTGATACAAAAAAGTCCCAATAATCCTGCTGCGAGACTATTTTATATTCTATTTTCTTTTTCAGTTATCTTAATTTCTACAAAGAAAACTCTAAACACTCACCTCTTCTGCGTCAAATAAATCCTGTGCTTTTGATATCACTTCGCGTACAGCTCCGAAAATAACACAACACAACTATGTTTGTAAATGCCGTTTTCACTGCGTGCGTCGCGGGAGACGGTGGGACGTGCTTCCTCCTCGACGTCCCGAGACCGACTGACCAAGACTGACTGACCTGATGCAAGGATCTGGCTTGAGTTGTAGTTTCCCTAGTGCGGCGCCTATAGCGTCGGTGGAGACACGCCTTCCCTTCCAACAGCTATTCGATTAAGATTCTCGTGGATAGGAATCTGTTGAGGCCTATCGCGAAGTCAATACATTTGAATCCGAAAATCGTTGTGAAAACAAGTTCGCGATAGGTGCACTGGTTCGCCCTTCGAAATGGTCTCAGGTGTGTGTCTTATCTGTGTTATGTTTGTGATTTGAAAGAAAAAATTCTTGCTGTGTTTTTAACAGTTTTAACCGGCTCGTAGCGCCTTGCTGTCTTGCTGTACTGCTCGCCACATGTTATGATAATGCACTATTGCCACCAGTTTTCGTAAAGTTATTGGAAATATAACTAGCGAATATTAAATAAGTATAGTTAATTATTAATCTGTGGGCAGATTAATAATTAACGGATAAGTACAAGAAATATTTTTAATGCTTTTTTTAATTTAAAATAACACGGGTTTACAATAAACTAGAAGTCAAATATATACGAATCATGAATGTCAAGAAAAACATTAATTTTGCTGCTATACGCTACCTCATTTAACTTGTAGACTATCGTTTCAGAAACCGGCACCGGCATGCATATTGCATTCATTACGGAACTAGGTGCTAGGTAGCTTGTTATAGGTCACTCCATAGTGCTCCGCCTTGATTGCCTGGACTGGGGGGTCACTCTCTAAACTCTAAATCGACGAGCGAATGAACGAGAATTGTAACGCAATAATCGGCACGCTTTTTAGGATAGAGTCGGGGTTAGCGCTGCAGTTTTGTTTTTCCGAAGCTTCAGAGCACTGCGCAAAACACAGCTCTATCTAGAATCTAGTACACTCACGGGTAATGAAATAGTTCCACTCGCAGAATTCCGACACCAAACGACCACAATTTTTTCAAAGATCTAATAAAAACATAATCAAACTATTAGTGTTATTTATTGGTAATATCCGGATGCTCTGTTAAATGTAACTCCAATGTTGCAGAAAGCGTCATTAAGCTAGCATTTTCCGTTTAGGAGTAATTAGGTGTTTTTCTCAGTGGAACATTTTCATTGCCCGTGAGTGTACAGTGCCACAAACTTATCTGTTCCGGTGACAGCTCACATATATGCCTAATATTTCTTAATTCTATAAGATTTTAAGTTTACCCGTATTGTTAATTCGTTCTTGCGGTGTTAATAAATCCATCTAATCTTTAACAATATACATTTCATTAGTAAGTAATGAGATATGGATCAATTTATTTCGCTCTCACCGGAACAGATAAGTTTGTGGCACTGTAGTTGTATTTAGCGTGCCGATTCCGTGACAAGTCTCGTTCATTGATGTAGAGTGACCCCCTGGCAATGTGGTGGCGTACTGCGATAGCAGCACACATTTAATCAAATACGACACGACTTATTAGTGACGTACTTGACATTGGGTGCTGCATTCACGCATTGGTGCTACTTTCCAGGAAGCTAATTAATATTTAGAATGCCGCGTTTTTTTATTATAGATATAGTGACATTTATCAACGTCGATAACGAACCCGTGCAGCCGCAGCAGGGCCTAAATAGGGACCCTGTAGGACTCTGAAATGTGTCGATCGTTGTTATAATAACCCAACCGTGGCTTACAGTAACGTACGAAACGTTATCGGTCAACAGTTAAAACTGATTGGTATTTTCAATATACCTACTTTCTTTCAAGTTTTTGCATACTGTTTTTTTTTGCAAGTATGGTTCGTGCCAAATATTTGTTTACACTGCTCGCCCTTAGTTTAGATATTTTAGTCGTCTAGTAAATAGTAACAACCGCTTATACAATAGATAACATTATTATCTAATGCAGTTAGTAATTATTTGAAAAGTAAGCCCAGTTTTGCACTTGAGTTAGGGTGACTTGCATAACAAAGTTAAATAAAATTAAATAGTCCGTCTCTTGCTCTGACAGTATAATGTGAGAGCAAGAGGCCATAGATTTAATTTTGATTACCTTTTTTGTGCAAAACGCCCTTAACACGACGACGACTCTGCCTAGATTTTCGCGAATCTGAGTAGGTAGGTATTAGATTCTGCCTACTTTGACGTTTTCAGGTGTTGAACCGGTTGAATACTTATTAAAACATAGAGGTACATAGGTATACTATATTTTTATGACTATGTAAAATAGTTTATTTTGCCAAACTAACAATAGATGATATATTTATGATTACGATGAGTTTCAGTTTACTGCGTCGATTGGCCATGGTTCGCCGGCATATCAATGTTGTTGTTTACTCAATGGGGCCATTTACTAAACACGAGATTAGCTGTACAGTAGCTTTTGTGAAAAGGTGATTATGGGCTTAAGTAGCTACTTAATTGCAGTACAAATGTAGTAGACATAAGTATAAATAATGTGGATTTGTGTTTCTTGCAGTCCATGGTTTCTTGTACCTACATGCAATAGATAACTTCCGGTGTAAATTGGATTGTGGATGAGCAAATTATGTGCCTTTGTAATTTGATAATGCATTTCTTTACATAACTAGCATCGTATATTGCAGGCGATATCCATTTCTGAGGCATTTGTTCTGTCTGTCTGTTATCTAGCCCAGAAGAATTTCACGCAATTGGCACGCTTAATGCAACGAGATAGAGTCGTGGGTAACGCTGCAGTTTTGTTCTTTCAGGCCCGGGTCTCCTATTTACTCCGTAGGTCGCGTCAAGTGTCACCGCCGTAGGCCGCGTCACGATACTCACTACGTCTACGCGCCAACATCGGCGTGTGAGGGAGACCGCATCAGTACATTTCTATAGTGAGCATCGTGACGCGGCCCACGGCGCGACGCTGGACGCGACCTACAGCGAAAATAGGAGACCCAGGCCTCAGAGCTTCGGAGCGCTGTGCTAACCACGGCTCTATCTCGTTGTATTAAGCGTGCCGATAACGTGATAATTATCGTTTGTTCCTCTGATTTAGAGAGTGACCCCCCAGGAGGGCCACTCTATACTGACGAAAAATTAACGATCGAGAGCTGAGGGTCTAGTACAGGTTTGAAAGTTTTTCGAAAACTATAGAAGTTTACGTTTTCTCGCATACAAAGTGGCGCCTCTAGCGGAATGTATGATGAAACTTTTGATAGATAATGTATATGCAGATGACAGGAGAAAACGTAAACTTTTTTCGTTTTCGTAAATAGCAAAACCCGTACTAGAGGCTCTGTCGTGCAATCGCCACGTTATTAAACGTTGACAGCTCTCGGTCGTTGTATTAACAAAGAGATAGTCGTGGCTCGCGCAGCAGCGCTCGAAACGTCGTTTTTCGCCTTAAGAGAGCCCCAGTGCAGCGATTATAAGATTCGAAACCTCCGTTTACGTTGCGTATCGTCAAATGTTACTCTCAAAATTTAAGGCAAATTTGTTAGTTCCAAAAGTGGCATTTGTTTTTTCCATATGTTTGTGTAGATTCGAAAATAGTGACAGTCGACGATACTGTGCAGCGAGCACCGGATTCGATACTATTTTCGAATCTACACGAAGGGTCACTTTTACCAAACGCTAAACGTATTTAAATCAAATTTCAAATACATTTGTACTAACTGACAGACGTATGACAGGCTACTAAATACGTTTAGCGTTTGGTGAAATTCCACCTACGAGGGCTACACCGAAAAGATCGGGAATAGAATAAGTAGGAATAAATTAGAGAGAAACCTTTTTGGTGTATCAAATGTAGTGTTTTTTCAAACATAATTCCATTTTCGAATTTTAAAAAAAGTAAAAAATAAAAGAGTATTGACCATTTGAATTTGACTAGTCGGTGTAAAAAATGGAGCTTACGCGGGAACATTTCCGTGCAATAATTTTTCACAACTTTCGTCGAGGTTTATCTCAAGAACAATGTCTCGCTGAGCTTGTTTCTATTTATAAACTTGAAGCACCAAGTAAAACGACTATATATAGTTGGTATTCTGAATATCGCCGTGGACGTTCCTCTCTTACCACAGTCCCTTCTACTGGTCGCCAAAAACAGCGGTAACACAAGATAACATCGATGCTGTACGCCAATTAATAAAAGAAGATAGACATGTGACATACGAGCAGATTCGGGCTTCTCTCAGCATTGGTATGACAGCCATTCAAACCATTTTACATGAAGAACTGGGTGTCAAGAAGTTAGTTTCGCGCTGGGTGCCCCACCGTTTGACCGAGGAACAAAAGTCGGCTCGTGTTAATTGGTGTCGATCTGCTCTGCAACGGTTCAATGGAGGCAGTTCAAATGCTGTCTACAATATCGTCTCTGGTGATGAATCGTGGATTTATTCATATGAGCCCGAAAGAAAACATCAATCGGCAGTTTGGGTCTTCGAAGGTGAGGTCAAGCCAACAAAAGTTATTCGCTCACGCAGCGTGTCGAAAAAAATGGTCGCCCTCGTAACATATGGAAAAAACAAATGTCACTTTTGGAACTAACTTTGCCTTACATTTTGACAGTGACAGTAGACGATACGCAACGTTAACGGAGGTTCGAAACTTGTGCTCACGACTCTGTTCTTTTTACATATCATCATCAGCCAATAATCATCCACTGCTGGACATAGGCCTCTCCCAAGGACCGCCACAACACTCCTCGGCCTTCCTCATCCAACCACTACCCGCCACCCGCCTAAGGTCGTCAGTCCAGCGGGCAGGAGGGCGTCCCACGCTGCGTTTGCCTGTTCGTGGTCTCCACTCGAGAACTCGTTTACCCCAACGGTTATCGCGGTCTCGCGGGGGCGGTGTTGGTTTTTATATTAAGAATAATATTAATGTGCGTTACCTGAATCACCCTTCAGTTAATGTAGAACAATACTGGATTTCAACGCGAGTTAAAGGATACCGTATAGCTATAGGTACGGCTTATAGACCGTCGTGGATAAATCTAGATGTATTTATTGATGCCTTAACAGAATCAGTAACTTCTTTTTCTAATCATGATCAAGTGGTCCTACTAGGTGATTTTAATGTTAATATGCTGGATATGAGTACTAATGAAGCTAAAAAAATTAACCAATTTATTGATTACCTACATTTAAAACAAGTAGTTACTCAGCCTACACATTACTCTGTGGGTAATGAGACTCTTATAGACCTTGTTTGTACTAATATAAAAGTTAGTGATGTCACTGTCACCAATATCACCGGGTCGTTGGGACACGCCATGATAAATGTAACTTTAGCCATAAAAAAAATTAAACCCCCACTTAAATTCTTAACCTTTAGACCTATAAATCATATAAACTTAGAAAACTTTAACAGAGATCTTTTTGCATTAGACTTCGAAGCTTTAATGTGTTGCTCTACAGTGGATTTGGCAGTAAATCAATTTAACATCTTAATAACATCACTCTTTGATAAACATGCACCTGTTAGATCCATTAGGGTTCGAGAGGGTCAGTCTCTCCCGTGGGTGACTGACTCTTGCAAGCTAATGATTGACTTACGTAACAAAGCACATGAGAAATTTAGACTAACTAAATCCGATGAACATAAAAAGCACTATAAAGATTTAAAAAAACTTGTCGTTACTAGTATAGCCAATGAAAAACGCGCCTATTTTGATCAATTTATTAATACCCAAATTAATGAACCGAAAAAGCTTTGGAAAAATTTGAAGAATAAGGTCTTAGTCGATCCTTCTAAAAGTGACAGCTTACCAGATTCTTTTAATGATCCAAACAAAATTAATGAGCATTTTTTAGATATTCCTGGTACTAACGATGTTCCTGTTTCCAACCTTGACTTTTTTACTACTCACCGTTTTGGTACTGCTGTGTTCGAGCTTAACCCAGTCTCTGAAACTGAGATTGCCAGATATATTGTTGCTATAACATCCAATGCTACAGGCATAGATGGTATTAACCGGGATATGATTTTGCTTACACTTCCACATACTTTAACAGCTATTACTGCTATCGTTAATAGGTCTATTACTGAACAGTCTGTTCCGAAGTGCTGGAAATCAGCACTAATTAACCCACTGCCTAAGGTCGACCAACCCACTTCACTTAAGGATCTAAGGCCAATTAGTATTCTACCTTTTTTATCAAAACTAGTAGAGAAAGCCGTCTACACCCAACTTATAAAATTTATTGAGGAAAACAATATACTTCCATCCTTACAGTCTGGATTCCGCAAGAATCGTGGTACAATTACTGCATTGCTTGATGTTGCAGATAATATTCTGGCTGAACAGGACATAGGTAATGCGACGATTCTATCGTTGCTGGACTTCTCACGTGCGTTTGATTGCCTGGATATTGATCTGCTTCTAGCTAAATTAACTTACTATGGTATAAGTGGTCATGCCATTGATTGGTTCAACAGTTATCTGTCGAATAGAACCCAGTCTGTCAAACTAATGCTGAATAATGGCACTAGCATCACATCAAATCCTTTACCCGTTAGTCGTGGGGTACCGCAAGGCTCAATCCTTGGTCCCCTTTTGTTTATAATTTATAGCACGGATCTAACCGCTGAAATTAAATATTGTAAGTACCATTGTTACGCTGATGATGTCCAACTCTATGCATCAGTCGCACCGGATAATTTGCAAAAAGTACTGGAGGGAATCAATGGTGATCTTGATAACATAGATAACTGGTCTAAAGATAATGCGTTGGTGCTGAACCCATCTAAATCGAAATATATGGTTTTGGGCTCCACTATGCAGGTCAGAAACATTATTAATACTAATGCTTTAACTATAAATATGAAAGGCCAGAGTATTGAACGCGTTCACGAGGCAAAGTGTCTGGGTTTGCTCCTTGATAGTGGTTTAAAATTTGAAAATCACATTCAGAATATTGTCAAAAACTGTTTTTTCCGTCTTAAAGTTCTATATAAAATCCGCTCCTTACTAACAGAAAAAGTACGCATTACGCCAGGGATGCACAGACCGCGGCCCGCGGGCCGCATGCGGCCCGCCGATCGAATACTAGTGGCCCGCCAACAGCAAAAATAATACTCTCGTACATTCGAAAAATATTTGATTCTAAATACACTCACGGGCAATGAAAAGGTTCCACTGAGAAAAGCACAAAATTACTTCTAAACGGAAAAGGCTAGCTTTATGCCGTCCTCTGTAACATTGAAGTACATTTAACAGAACATCAGGATATTACCAAGTAAAATCGGTAATATTTTGTTCCAATTTTAAATAAAATCTTTCAAAAAATTTGGGTTGTTTGCTGTCGGCATTTTGTGAGTGGAACTTTTTAATTGCCCGGCAGTGTAGATATGTTCGAAAAGTACTCAATCACAGGCAATTCAAACCACTCCTTGATGACATCGAAAGTGAATATTAAATTAAATGATTTATTGTATTATACAGAAATAAGGTGGCTATAAGTCCTGAATTGACACTGGAACGATCTCTTAATTTAATAAGTACATATATTAGTTATTTGAATTTTTCTGACAGAAAAGCAAAGTGATGTCCAGGAACTTAAAAATCCTGATAATGCAGTTAAAAATTATCAACATTCAAAACGACCAAGATTTACGCAACAAATTTCACGAAAGAAAAATGCTGAACTAAAAATACGTACAAAGAGTTGGGTATAAACTCTGCTCTGAAAATGTGCCAGCTTATTTGGTTGTACCTATAATATGTGACCAAACTACTAAATTTTCAATACGAAATCGTCAAAAAATCGAAAACGCCTTGCAAACGAATGTTTGGAAGCAGTTTTACATGAAAATTTAAGCCGAATAAATAAAAAAAAGTTTGTAAGCACTATGCCACGCTTCAAAATAAAACAATTTTAACATTATTATCAATTATTTTTTGTCTTTAATTACCTATACTTCTGGCGGCCCGCCATCAGATCATAATTTGTCCGAGCGGCCCCTAGTCTTGATAAGTCTGAGCATCCCTGCATTACGCTGTGTGAGACTCTAATCCTCTCTAGGCTGAATTATGGAGATACTGTTTACGGCCCTTGTCTTCTTGAGCGAACTCGGCGTCTAATACAGCGGGTGCAAAACGCCTGCTGTCGTTTTTGTTTTGACGTACCACCTCGAGGACACATTACTCCTTTTCTAAATAAAGCATCCATGCTAAACATGGAGGCCCGAAGGTACCTGCATACTTGTAGCCTAGTTTTCGACGTGTTAAAGTTTCAAAAACCTGAATACTTGTTTTCTAAACTTTGTTTCTCCCCTTTTCATGACAGGTATGGTACTAGATCTTTCCGCCCAATTTTGTCTGTCCCTAAACATGTTAGCGCCGCGTTTGAAGCAAGTTTCCGTTATCAAGCAACAAAATGCTGGAATAATATTCCACCACCTATAAGGCTCTTAAAAAATAAAATTAATTTTAAAAATAAAATAAAATTGTTTCTTCTTATTAAGCAAAAGACTTGATAACAAATTTAGTTATCTACAATAACTATTTATTCATTACATATTTTCCATATTTTTGTTACATCCGGCGCAGATCGTCTTACAATAAATACATTCATGCAATATTAATACTATGGTGGGTGCTCTGTCATCCACTGAGTACGACCCTGTGTCTCTTGCTGGTTAGCTGCACACCTTTACAACATTATCAAACTAAAATAGGTAATTTTTCTTCAAAACAATATATTTTAAGTAGTTTTTTTTTTTTTTTGCTCACAATTTATGTAATTCGGCACCCTTGGAACAATTAAATGGGAGGTAACTGATAATCAGCGGTTTGCTCCTGGAGTAAACATCCACGCTGAGTTACTTCACCCTTTTGGTCCGCTTCAACACACAACCTGCTAAGTACAAACCTGTCTTTATCATAGCTACTATTTACCTAGTTATAAGTACAAATGTGTATATCTGTAATTGTGATTTGTTGTGTATGTAAGAAAGTGGATCAAATAAACGCTTTATCTATCTATCTATCTATCGGTTCTTCGGCAGATATGACCAGCCCACTGCCACTTCAGCTTGCATATTTTGACAGCTATGTCGGTAACCTTAGTCCTCTGACGGATAACCTCATTTCTGATACGATCCATCAGAGAAACCCCAAGCATAGTTCTCTCCATAGCACGCTGAGCAACTTTAAATCGGTGGACCAGTCCTACCGTCAGTTTTTACATATGTTTGTGTAAAATAGTATCGAATACTGTGCTAGCGGCTCTGATGCGTTAAAAAAACTGAAAGACGCGAAACCATCGGAATCACAAACAAATTATGTAAGATTTAGCGGAAGAGCCGGCTGGGAGACACGGCATTGATGTTTAATTCTGTTTTCACGCCATTATGTACGACCTTTGAGCTTTTTTCATCGATGTTTATAACGTTCGACTGAATTTGTTTATCGTTTGTTGCGTTCGTGTCGTCTTTGTGTATTTATTTATACTTTTATTGCACAATTTACAAAAGTAGATGTATCTACAATCAGGTGGGCTTAATGCTAAAAGCATTCTCTACTAGTATCCTAACTATCCTAATCCTAATCCTAATCCTAACTAATATTATAAATGCGAAAGTAACTGTGTCTGTCTGTCTGTCTGTCTGTCTGTCTGTCTGTCTGTCTGTCTGTTACTCTTTCACGCCAAAACTACTGAACGGATTTGAATGAAATTTGGTATACATACGGTCTAGACCCTGGGAAAGAACATAGGCTACTTTTTATCCCGGAATTCCCACGGGAAAACTTTTTAAGGCGAAGCGAAGCGCGCGGGGACAGCTATATTTTATAAACTTGTATTTAAATAAAGGGTAACGCTGGTAGCTATGCTGTTTTGAAATTAATATCTCCTCAGTGGAGGAGCATATTACTTCTCAAGAGGCTATGAGCCATCATCACAATAACATCAATTGTCTTAGTTGCTCATTGTTCATACACGAGCACGCATAATAATTCATCGTTGAACATGTTGCCTGGTCTAGTACAGGTTAGTTAGATTGTCGGAAACTATAAAAGTTTACTTTTTCTCGCATACAAAGTGGCGCCTCTAGCGGAAACTATCATGCAACTTTTGACAGATAATGTAAGCAGATGACAGAAGAAAACGTAATCTATTATAGTTTTAAAAAATTGCATAACCTGTACTAGACCCCCTGTGCCCTCCCTGTACAAACATTTTCTCAATTGGAACATTCTATCTTTGCCTTCATTCGACCAGCTTGAAAACATCCGACAGTCGGGTTGCCCACTTACCCGACTACTCTCTCAGCACAAGCTTGCTTGTGTTGGGGTCCACCAACCCGCACTTGGCCAGCGTGGTGGACTAGGCCTAAAACCCTCCCTTGTTTGGAAGGAGACCCGAGCCCCAGCAGTGGAAACTAGGTATATCCATTTATTATTGGCGCAATATAATGCTTTTTGCTCCTCTTTGGTAGCTAAGAGAGCGTTGATTAAAATATTTGTCTTTGTTTAAAATTAAAAAAGGAATTCTTCTCAGGCTCTTGATATCCAGTCGTTGACGTCAAAATGCAGTTGTATTACTTTTACTGGTTTATTTTATTTTATTTTTTAATTTAAAAGGTGTGTCGGGCACTTTTTGTTAGTGAGGTAGGTTAGTAAGTTAGGTACTCATTATAGCTAACTCTTTTGACGAGTCACAGTAATGTTTCCGAAATGAACGAAGGTTGAACTTAAAACGGATTGCCACTTAAAAAAATGCGGACAGTTTTTTTGCTTTGTTTTTGTAGGTGACCCTCCATCTTGTTCGTATTTTGTTAATCTAAGGAACCCGTTTATTGTTCTCTGATGTGCAAAAGTCAGTGAACTTTGATGACCAAAAATAAACCACTTCATTTACCTACCTACTTGTGTAAGGAAGAAACGAGAAATACACGATTCTATTTTAAGACTATAATAATATCTGGGTGGTAAACATATTCAAGTTAGTAGACTGAATTGGATGTGGTGTGGCGTGTAGTAACACTAGTAACATACCTCTATATAACCTATACAACGTAAAAAAATACTCGTAGTAACAAGTAACCACCATCGTTAAAAACCACCGATATTCAACAGTAAAAGTCGCATAAGTAACTATTAGAAAGGCATAAATTTTGAAACGAAAATCATCGTGTTAAACTTACAACACCCCTCTTTTTCCGACGAGGGTTAGAAAGTATTTTATTGTATAATAATAAATTAACTTCTAAGTATTTGTTTTTCATATTCAGACACGCCGGCGCGCCGGGTCTTACTTACTGCTTTTATATTATGTACATAAAGATGCCTTACTGTACTAACTAGGTACAAAGATCAAAGTGTGTAGAGTAGGTACAAATGATGACGGCGTGGTGTAGATTGTTCTCAATTCGCTGTTGACACCACCTGACCCGTACATTAGGTAGATACTGACACTTTCACGCTGTATCTTCCCGGTGCACTAGCCACCAGATAGAGGAATCACAAATTTTCTGCAAAAAGGAAGCCTCAATCAAATGCAGACTTATGCACATTTATGTCGAAAAAGCTATTTGAGTACCAAAGTACTAAATGTGCCCTTTTTACCCGACTGCCGAAGGAGGAGGGTAATGTTTTTACCCGACTGCGGAAGGAGAAGGGTAATGTTTTTCGATTGTATGTATGTATGTATGTTTGTCTGTTTCTTTGTTCCCTCCTGTAGCCTAAACGGCTTGATAGATTTTGATGTATGAGGTATCGTTAGAAGCGTATGGTTAAAGGCTATGTGACGTTACATTAAAATGTGCATAGCGCCCTCTAGAGGACATAACGTGATGATCGAAAAAATAATATTTTTTCAACTATGCCCTGTGGGGTATCAAATGAAAGGGCTTGATTTGCACATTACTTACAAAAATATGCATATTGTAGGTATTTAAATAACAACACCAATATTATTGAAAAGATGCTCGAGGAGTTTCTTTCGCCCATTGACATATATATTACTGCGTAAGGACAGGGCAAACCACACAAGAAAATGGCACCCGTGCGTTGGCCCTAAAATAAACATTTTAAGGCCAACGGTCCCCAGTCGACAATTGTCTGTCAAGGAGAGATAATCTTTGTTTTTTGTGAATCTTGTGATAAATATGCCTAGTTGTCTTGTGAAAGGCTGCAAAAACTATGATACAAAGGTAAAAAAGGAACATAGAATATCGTACCATCCTTAAATTAATAAATAAACACATTTTAAAGTGATCATTATTTTACTACCAAAGTCTACAATGGCCGCATGATGTAACCTTGTACAGACGTCATTTTTTGTTGGCTATCCTCCGCGAACATTTTCTTGTTTAGAACAGTTTAGAGCGTGATTTTTCATTAGTTATAGTTTTACCCGACCTGCACGGAGGATAATGTTTTCACACGTATGTACATAATATGTATGAATGTAGTCAATTTTTCTATGTCACTTGTCGAATATCATCGCAAAGGTATAACCGCATGCAACTCACTAGTATTATTATTATGTACTGTTCGGTGACGATGACGGTAAAATATGAACGCGCGTACAAGGTTGCGTCGTCAGGATAAGTAGATCGGCACTGGCATAGTTCAAATAAATTATGACAGATGACAGTTATTTTGTTTGTATGAAGAAGGTTTCAGTAAAATGTACTGAAGGGTGTATCCTTCCTTTTGAAATCATTGCTTTCGCCATTTCTTTCCTCCTTAATGACGGGGCCTTTGTGAAATGGTGGTAGATTATGACGTTTGACAAGTAATTCTAAGATTCTACGTCAAAAAAATAAACGATTTCATTTCATTTCATTGAAATAAAAAATGTTCATTTTTTATTTTTATTTTATTTTATAATTGTCGGGTCACTAACAGCTATTCATTACACATTACTTTCATGAACTAAAACCCAATTACTGACGTAAAATTTCATAAAATAAAAACAACTAAAAAGTTGCAAATAAAAAAATATAATTATAAACAAACAAAAAACCTGACTGCACGCTAAAAAGATGAAAACAAGTCCCAATGTTAATGGAAAGTATCGCAGGCGGGGACCAACTTGACCGCCACACAAGGCCGTTTTCTAAGTAACATTCAGCTAAATGGTGAACCCTCTGCTGGTCCCCGCCTACGATACTTTCCATTAACATTGGCACTTGTTTTCATCTTTTTAGCGTGCAGTCGGGTTTTTTGTTTGTTTATTTGCAATTAGTGATTCAGATAAGTATCCATCCCCACTACAAAAATATTATAAGCCACTAGTAAAAAATAAACTAGTGCGGCCTTACGCAGTATTGCATATCTGTCAAATCTGACGTAACTTGTAGGGATCTGACAGATGTTTGACAAATAAGCGATGCTGTCTGTCGATTAATGTCGGTTTAAATGTCGGTTTTAGTTGAAGATTCGGTGTGTGTACGTGTCTGCAAAAGGTCTGCGACTGCACACTATACAATACATCCAGTGTGCGAATCACGAATATTGTCGACTCTAGTCGATAGTAATTCGAGGAGCTCACTGGAGTTTGTATGCAGATTTTTAGTTCTAACGTTACCGACTGGGGTGCCGATCAAGAGGTAATACGGGCTAGAGTCGACAATATTCATGATTGGCACACTGATCTGTCTGCAGTATCACATACGTGAGGTCAAAGATCGCTGATGAATGCAATCTATTGTAATTCATTTGTAAGGGAACTCAGCGTCCTGTCCGGTACTGAACTGATAGATAATAACGCCAGATACGTTGTACAGAAAGATATACATAAGGTCCAGGGGGGGTCACTCCCTAAAGTCCCTAAATTGACGTCAGTCCACGTTGCAACAAGGCATGAGGTGCTAAGGATAGAGAGGTATGCCACGGCTCTCAGGACAATCGCGTTATCGGTCAATATCCCTACAAGCACCTTACTGGGTACTTAATACATCCCTCTTCGAACATTTCTGCTCTAGCGGTACACCACTGAAGCTAGCCAATAAAGGCAAGCAAGAGGTGTGAGATCCTTGTGTTCCCTCTGGACAACCAATGAAGTCAAACTAGAGATAAGGAACAGGGGTTCTCCCCGGCATCGGGTGCATGGGGTCGCTGATGCCCAACAGCTCGCCACAAGCTGCCCTGCCGTCTTATTATGATTAATATGATATATGCTGTTTTTCAGAGTGGAGTCGCATGTGGGCCAGCGCTTCATTCGTGGGGGTGCTCATCATCATCGGCCTGCCGCTCTGGTGGAAGACCACCGAGGTCTACAGGTAACCCTCATTCCTTCACTTAGGGCTTGTACGTACCTACACAAAACTGCGTTGCGATGCGACGTTGCAACAGTTTCAAGCAACTGCGTTGTGGGAACACTTTAAATTTAACGGCAAATAGCATTTAGAAGTACTGTAAATCATAACTTGACTCTTTACTAGTGATGCCGGCCAGTAGTAGGTAACTATAACCAACAATCATATCGTGAAATAATTAACGTTATATAATAATAATAGCATGCTTTCATTTCAGTGATAATAAAGAGTGATTGTTATGAGTTTATGACCCATTTAGACGGTTTTATTAGCACTGGGGGTCACTCTATTAGACGAAAAACTAAGTTTCGGAGCGCGGCTGCGCGAGCCACGACTCTATCTCGTTGTAGTTAACGTGCCGATTGCACGACAGCTCTCGTTGGTTCGTTTTTCGTCAGTATAGAGAAACCTCGTGATTTGTAGTTTTTAATAAATGATGGTGTCCGGAGGTCAAACGCTCAATGTCAAATAGACAATCGTACGCGCGGTGAATTGAGAATCTCCTCCTTTTTGTGGATTCGGTTAAAAGTGGTATTTAAATGGTAAAATTTCGATTCGGCTAACTTCAAATAAAATCAGCAATTTTACAGGAGAACTTAATGACCTTCTCAAGAGCACATACGGCTTGTAAATAAATTTTATGATTATAACTCTGAAGGCATAAGTAGTGAAAATCACACCTTCTTGTACATTATTGGATATGCAATGCGATAGGGTTAAAGACCGGGGTAATATTGAGAAAATCTAGATTATATCAGCCGTTCTATGGGGTTTAGCTGCACCCAAATGAATCATCTATAAATATAATCGGCAGCACTAACTATTCCTGTACAAAATTATCGAAATCACACCTGACATCATGACCTGTTTATTTTTGTTATAAAAACAATTAAATTGACCAAAATATAAACACGCAATAAAATTGTTAATTTCCATGTGACTGCTGATAATAGTCAACAGAATGTATTGCTTCAGATAACCTATTAATTATCATACCTAGCAGAATGCGTGATCGGGGAGTTTTTTAAGATGCTACGGACATGATGTTATGGGTGATCGAGAAAGTAGGCACCTCATTATTGGTTTCTATATATCCCACAGCTGGGAAAAGACCTCTCCATTGCTTACTCCGAACGTCTCTGTTGTCGATCTGATGCCATTACGCTAAAAATATGTCCAAGTCATCCCGCCATCTCTGTAGATTTACCTGAAGAGTCTGAAGACCTCTCGAAGCAGCGCGATGTGAGTCTTGGATTGCGCGTCTTGCGCCCCATGCTAGGCTTTCTTGGCGCCTTCGCCTTCGATTATACAATGTTTGCCCGGTTTATACCGGTCCGTTTTTGCCCACCAGTCCGGGTGCATGCGGGTGACGTGACCTGCCAAAGCGCATATCGGCATAAACCCATTACATCTACCGAGTAGAGTGGCGAGACAGTATCCTCGGCCGAGCACTCGGTCAATTGCTAGCTGAGGATCGGCCGAGAATACTGTCTTGCCACTCAACACGGTAGGTGTAATCAGGGTATTAGAGGTCTGTGCATCTAAATATAGTGAAGTAAATAGTGAAACAAATTGAAAATACAATTAAGTAATAAGTACATAAGAGTGATAAAAACGCATAAGGTTACATCAGGGGGTCAAATCAGCTAGTGGCATGCACATGACATGCGATGCTGATCACTATGTTGAGATTGTGCTTATATCACTGTATGTATTTGTTATCTTTAGCGTTGTAAACTTTGTAAGTCAATTTATGATAGGGATGGTAAATTGTATCTTTTTCTTAGTGTATTTTACTTCATTCTTCAGCCAATCAACCAATTTGCCCTATATAGTCCAAAAACAAAGTGTATTATACCGTATACCTAAAGCGAGCGAGCGCCCGTTCCTCAATACCTACAACCTCCCTTGTGAAATGGTGGACTATGATGAGTCCATATTGGCTATTAACAAATATGTAATTGTAAAAAATACGTTGAAAAAACAAAAAAAAAAAAAACACGCACTCACGCCTTGTACTAATGTACTCCCTTGCGGGGTAGGCAGAGGTGCGTTGAAAATGATGAATCTGAATTCTGACTCTCTCTCTCTCCCCGCAGGGTGTCACTACCGTACGACAAGATGAGCAGTCTGTCTGCGCACGCGCACTCCGTACTGGAAGAGGTCACCGTCCTGGCGGCGGACGAGGCCACCGCGGCCGAGGTCGCCGGCATGCTCGAGCAGAGCGCACAGCACGCGGGTAAGTGTAGAGAGACACAGGAGGAGAGACTCCCCTAGTAGAGGATCCAGACCGCCCCTATAGTGACTAAGAAGAGGTTCCAGACAAAAGAAACTTTGTTTCATAGCTAATTTTATATGTTTCTTAGCAATTTAAAACGTAGGTAGGATATGTAATTTTTTTCATGGTTCGAGCGTTGGACATCCGAAGAAACAATTAATAAAATTATTATTTTTTAACAATAGATAAAAAATATAACTCCTATTCTCCTCTTTAATTTTAATAAGTAGGATAATAGCCGTGCGTCACTAGGTCATAAACAAAAACTACTACAAATAAGAAGAATTAATCATAATTTGCTTGTTGATTGGTATGAAGAAGTGTACCACGTGTACCGTACCACCAAGCCGTGCCATACGATTTTTGATCGAAATACCAATTATATTTTAACCCTTACCCAGGCCACAGATAATAACTAGTACCTGTACCCAGGCTTGGCTACTTTAACTACTGTGGCCTCGTATGGTACACTGCCTGGTCAAGGGTCAACGTTCCCTAACCCTTTTCTTGGGTATACTCTCCTCTTAACAGTAACACACTACAACGGTCAACCCTTCCCACAGACATAATCAACCTCCGCGTGCACAAGAAGCTGCTCCCGCCCGCCCTTCACCAATCCCTGGGCGTGGTGGCAGACGACCAGGAGGCGCTGGAGGCGGTGCTGGAGGCGCTGGGCGGCGGCCCCGACCAGCTGCTGGTGGTGCAGCGCCCCGTGCTGAGGCAGCATGTGTGGGTCGCCGATGAGTCGGTCGTCTTCTTTAGGGATGCTAAAGGTATGTAGCTTTCAGGGTGTATGGAAGGAAGGATGAACGAGTGACGCGTCATCTGTTCATTTGACGCTAGCCTGGCTGGCTAAAGCTTTCATCACAGCAGTAAACCCTAGTTTAGCTCTAATGGTTGTCAGCGGCATAATAAGGAAAATAATTGGCATGATTGACCGGCTCGTAGGACCATAAAAAGGCTTGGAAGCCTTATGATCGGATCGCTGGTAGTAGCAACGTTTATTGATATAATTAAGATCTTAATATACCGCGATGTAATTTCATGTAAATAGTGTAGAAGTGGAGGCGCTGGGCGGCGCCCCCGATCAGCTGCTGGTGGTGCAGCGCCCCGTGCTGAGGCAGCATGTATGGGTCGCCGATGAATCGGTGATATTCTTCAGGGATGCTAAAGGTAATTTTATAGTTAAAGAGGAGGTTTCCTCGAGTGATATATCACCTGTTCTTTATGTACGTCCGGCGCAACCTGGGAAGCTGGAGACTGACGCTAGTCTGGCTGTCATTTTTTTTCGCCACGATGCACGATGCACCATTGCATTATGTTGACCCCGAACTAGGGAATGCAATCCCGATCCCGCGGGATCCCGATCTCGCGAGATCTCGTGTAATTTTTCGGGATCAATCCCGACGCATTTGACGAGATTGGCGGGATTGGGCGGCAGTGGTCAGCGACGTAACACACAACCACTCGGGGCGCAATCGGCGCCTATCTAATATCTAATAATCTACCATTAAAAAAGAAATGGATTTGTTTGAGTGTGGAGGTACAAGGGGGTGATTTTTGCAGTTTGCATATAATTGCTTCGCCACACTGTTGCCAACCAACGTTGAGTCGGAGAGGGCATTCTCAGCAGCGGGGTAGGTACATTGCAACGGACATTAGGTGCCGTTTAGCAAATGAAACTATTAATACCTACCCTTTGTTTTTAAGGAGTCATTTTCAAAATTACTCTTTTCCCTAATTCCCTTGAAATAAGCTTATTGTTTTGATTAACTAATTTACCTACATTAATTTCCTTACAACCTGATTATTATTTAAGATAAAGATAAGATAAAGAATAAAGGTTTTTATTTTATTTCGAGTAATATGTTATTTTAGTTAAGGGGCCGTCCATTAATCACGTGAGGCTCAAAAGGGGGGGAGGGGGTATGGAAAACCTCACGAAACATCCCGAGGGGGGAGGGGGGGGGTCTCGTTAGACATCACGTGTATTAATTTTTTGTCAAAAAGCGCTAGGTATTTCTGAACCGAAATTTTGAACGGCGCAAAAATTTTAACGATTTGTAGTATGGCTTGTATTTTTTCTAGACAAAAATAGCCTTTATATAGACTTCCAAAAAAATACACGTGATCCAGGCAGGGGGAGGGGGGGTAGTCCCAAACCTCACCAAATATCACCAGGGGGGAGGGGGGGTCAAAAAATGAGAAAAACTACCTCACGTGATTAATGGACGGCCCCTAACCTCACTATCACAAACAAGCAGTTATTAGCTTTTTCAGTTATCTGAATTAATTTTTTTTTGTTTTGTTTTGTTTAATTAGACGGGATCTCGAAAATTCCGGGATGATGATATTCCTAATCCCGCGGGATCCCGAATTCGCAATCTCGAGTCGGGATTGCATTCCCTACCCCGAACCCATTTTGGCACGAAGAAGCAGCAGAAATGCCTGTATACAAATTTTTCTATTGCTCCTAAATAAAACCATCTTCTCTCTCTCCCCAGCCTCTCAAACCCTGTCCCGCGTGCTAACCTCCTGGATCTACCAGCTCCCAGTCCTGCGCGACAGCGTGGCCGCGCGGGCTGCGCAGGCGCCGCGGCGCACCCGCTTCCCGCCCAGCGCCCGCTACCACATAGTGCTGTCAGTCGTGCACCCGGACCCGGCGGGCGCGGACGTGCGGTTTGACGCTGGCGACGCGGTTGAAGGTGATTGTTTTGTAATTTTTATTTTATTTGCAAGTTTTGTTGGGTACTACATCAAATAGTAAAAAAAGGTTAAATAAAATTAAGGTTACAAATCTAAATTATTCGCATACAAAGCCGGGCTCATGGCCAAAAATCGGGAGATACTAAGAATAGGGATAGATAATAATAAGGGACATACTTGATAGTCTTCAAAGATTCGTAGCTACCAACTCCTCGAAGCCGTGATTCATGAATCTGTGGACGTCAAGCACAGGTATCCGACCTGTGCTTGAGTTTATCGAAAACTATAAAAGTTTACGTTTTCTCGTATTCAAAGTGGCGCCTCTAACGGAAACTATCGTGAAACTTTTTGCCTGTTTATCATCATGCAAATAAATACTTTTCATTCATTGAATGCATTCACTCATATCAGGTTGCAAGTTGCAATATTTTTTCTCATTCATTCAATCGTGCATATCTTTTATTTCTAATTTCAGATTACATCGGCACATTTGTAGATGAGCTGAGCGAGCTACACAACTTCACACTCAAGTCTCAGTGGATCCATCTACTCGACTTCAACTTCCAAGCCAAAGAGGTAAGTACAGTCTATCCATTAATGTCAGTACAGTCATGACATTAATGTCCGGAAGTTTGTTTTTTTAATCTCTGATACTAAAAACAGACTTTAAAATAATTAGGTATACAGGTGTTGCAAAAAGGGTATACTAAGCCGAAACCTACCTTAGGTATAACATGTACAGCATGTTATACATAAGCCAAAGAAATAACAAGCCACCAAATGCCATAAACAATTGTAATGACTTTTATATTTCTTTTTTTTTCTATTATAATGCTGCATATAGTTTTAGTTTTGTTTATTAGGAACACAAACAGTACACATCCGTAAAATACACAAAATCCAGTACAATAAGGTAATAATCCAGGAAGTTATACAAATTATATGTATATGTTCACAATTTACAGTTAGTATTAAATTTATAATGTGAGTGATAATTTTGTGTTTTTACTACATAGCATTTAAAACTTGTCTGAAAAATACTTCACACGAAAATCGGTAGATGTCGCTGATGAAGCACTGTCTACATCGCGGTATGGTTTGGTTTGTCGATATTAATAAAGTTAATATTACTTTTAACGTAAATTGACGTTATAATATGCTCTATACAATTGGTATTTTTGCAAAACGGCTGAATTCGAACATGCCTTTATGTATGTTCGTGAATTCGACCGTTCGATCTGCCTACAAATCGATATCTCACCAACCAGCAACCAACACAGTATCATACTATGACCGTGCTATGGACGTGTCCTGGCAACACTGGTGGCTGTCAGTTTAATTTTCAAAGCTCTCGAGTCTTTAAATTAATAAAAATAGTAAATAACGGCTATTATAACAACAATCGATCTTTATAATATAAAAAAGTGCGTTATTCATACCTACAGGTGTATGCAAGTGCTCTAAATAAAGTGAAAAAAGGAAAAATCAAAAATTCCTAGTGGACCTAACGGTCGCTAGAACAGTGCTCAATTCAAAACAAAAATACTGAAAATCAATAGCTATATAGCTAAAATCCAATATTACTCAAGACGGGAACACATGAAAAGAAGTAAATAGGATCTCAGAATCAAGGTATTTACAAAGAAAGTGATTATTTTTTGAGTGGCAAGATCATCAAATCAAGTAAACAAAATCACGACATCTGTTTGCAGAACACAATATTAACTTCATCAAAATATTTCCTTGCCAATAAGAATTCCAAGAGGTGCCGCTACTGCCCACTAGGTGGCGCTAAAAAATTGTAGAGCTTCCTAAGAAATATTGTAGAGACAACTTACATTAATTGTAGAGACAACCAAAGTATTGTAGAGACCACGCACAGAAAATTGTAGAGTCTCCTAAAAGATTTGGTAGAGACATTTTTGAAGAAATCTATTAAATTTTCCGGATATCAACATGAATAGTGAAGACTTTAAAAACCTACTAGAAGATTTTAGATTGAAAATAGGCAAAGATATGGTTGAAAAGATGCAGAGTCGGAAAACAGAATACTTCTAAATATAAACGAAAAATTGGATGCAAAAATTTGTCAACTCACAGAGGAAATGGAACATTTAAAAAATATTAATGAAGAAAATGAAAAAAGACTTGACATCCTCGAGAAACATTCGAGACAGAAAAATCTGATTTTGTTTGGAATGAAAGAAAAAGAAAAATCATACGAGGAATTAGAAATACTTGTAAAGGATACAATTAGAAATACTTTGAACATAGATTGTGATAAAAATGAAATTGATTTTGTAAGACGTATCGGAAAACTTACACACGATCGCCCAAGGCCAATTCTTTTCGGACTAAATACCCTAGGCAAAAAGATAAAAATTATAAAAAGCAAGAAAAAATTAGAAGATATCGGAGCTTACATAACTGATGACTACCCGAAACGAAAGAAGGGGATAAACTACCAAATTTGAATACAAGGCAAGCCCCCAAAAAATCAAAACAGCAACCAGAAACATCAAACAGACTGACTATAACCTCATATCTAAAAGGGAAAAAGATGCAGCATAGCAAATAGATAAAAGAATCCCCCCACAAATAAAAACGCAAGCACACATATCAAGGAAAACTGACAAAAACTATAAAAGACAAGCACAAAATAATATTGCTACTGGCAAAACCAGTACCTCTCCCAATACGGCCGGTCCCCGCGGGAGCAGTAGACCAGAACCCTCCATAAATAAAATCAAAGACACAAAAGAAAAATACGAATCAAAACTAAAAATATGCACTTACAACACAAGATCTCTTAAAGCAGAAAATCGACTGATTGAATTAGAATATGCCCTAGAAAAAATTAATTGGGATGTATTGGGAATTTCAGAAGTTAAAATAGAAGGCCACTCTATGATACAAAAAGAAAAATACATTATAATGTACAAAGGTATTAAGAAGGGAAGAAATGGCATTGGCTTTATGATAAAACCTCACCTGAAAAACAATATACAAGACTTTATAGCATACTCAGATAGAGTTGCAAGAATTGATTTAAAGTTTGAACACACTACATTAAACATAATACAAGTATATGCTCCGACAGAAAAAGCAACAGATAAGGAAATAAGTTTATTCTATAAAGATATCGAAAGTGCATTGAAAGGGACAAATAGAGACACAATATTAATGGGAGACTTCAACGCTAAAATAGGCTGGCCAAACAAAGAAGAATACTTAATATGTGGTCCTAATGGATACGGCGATAGAAATGAAAGAGGAAGCATTCTTATCAACTTTTGCTTTCAATATCAGTTGCACATAACGAATACACTATTCAAAAAAAATGAAAAACAAAAATGGACATGGATCTCACCGGACGGAAAACACAAGAATGAAATCGACTTCATATTAGTGAAAACCAGAGAAAAAGTTCAAAATAATGAAGTTATCAATACAAAATTCCCAAGCGATCACAGACTTGTTAGAATTACATACAGCCTGGATACAAATATAAGAAGAAATAGAACAAAGTTCACGGTTAAATCCAAAAACTTCACAGAGATTGAGGCTGAGTCCTTAAAAAATATGGCTAATGAAATTATGCATACCATCTATTCAGAGGATATAGACGAAACCTATAAAAAACTATCCAGACCATCAAAGGATGTGTAGAAGATCTACCAGTGGATAAAGAGAACACTAAAGACATGAATTTCATTACAGAAGAAATAAAAATTCTTATGGAAGAAAGACATAGATTAAAAAACGTTAGCCAGAGAACACCGGAACAGAAAAAAACATTAAAAAGGCTCTATAAGAAAATTAGTAAGAAAATTAAAGAAGTAAAGAACAAGCAGAAATTAGAGACTTTGGAAAAAGAACTAGAATTAAGGAGCTCTACAAAACACACAATTAAAAGATTTGGTAAAGGCAAAGAATGGATTACTTCCTTATCTAAAAATATCACCAATAGACAAGAAATTTTAGAAGAAGCAACTTCCTTCTACAGAAATCTATACTCCAACAAAGATAAACCAATTTCAAGCACTCTATCGGAATTAGATTTTTTAACCGACGAAACTGTTCCTAGTATCTTAAATAGAGAGGTGGAAAATGCAATTGAACAACTCAAAAAAGAAAAAAGTTCGGGTGAAGATGGGATAACTAATGATATTATCAAAGCAATGGTAGAACCACTTACTCCTCACCTGACCAAATTATTTAATAGCATAATAATCCAGGAAAAAATACCCAATGATTGGAAAGAATCGATTATCACCTTGATATACAAAAAAGGAGACCCGTTGTTGATCGACAACTACAGACCTATATGTCTTCTACCAACAATCTATAAACTATTTTCAAAAGTACTGCTTAACAGAATGTCCGCACAGCTAGAAGAACAACAGCCAAGAGAACAAGCTGGGTTTCGAAAAGGATTCTCAACTACTGACCATATATTCACAGTCACCCAAGTTATGGAGAAATTTGTAGAGCACAACAAGATACTATACCTGGCGTTTGTGGACTACACGAAGGCATTTGACTCGATTTCACATGAATGCGTCTGGAACTGTCTAAGAGAACAAGGTATACACACAAAGTATATTAACATTCTACAGACCATATACAAAGAAACGCAAGCAAAAGTCAAATTAGAGAGAATAGGCACAACATTCCCTATAAATAGAGGTGTAAAACAAGGAGACCCAATTTCTCCTAAATTATTTACGGCTCTCCTTGAAACTATATTCAGGAATATGAACATTGAGGACCAAAGCTTCGGAATCAACATTAACGGCGAGAGACTTACACACTTGAGATTTGCAGATGACATCGTCATTTTAGCGGAAAATCACGAGGATATACAGGCAATGCTAACCAAGCTTGATACCGAAAGTCAGAAAGTAGGCCTCTACATGAACCCGACAAAAACCAAAGTAATGACAAACGGAATAACGAAGCCCATCTACATAGATAGCGGCATCATAGATTATGTACCAGATTATATATACTTAGGTCAGACTATATCATTTCAAAATCCCATGAACAAAGAAATTGACAGAAGAATAGCATCAGCGTGGAAGAGATATTGGTCAAACAAAGATGTCTTCAAAAGCAACCTGCCAGTAAACCTTTAATATAAATTATATCTTAATTATTTAATCTTAATGATATTATCTGAATAAATGAATACTTATAATTAATAATTTTGTTATATATATGATGCATGTATGAAAATAACTTAATTATTTGGAAATAAATTTCTTTTGTATTTGTATGGACGTGTCAGACAAATAATATTCTCTGTATTTATAATATATATATATATATATATATATATATATATATATAATAGGATACATAAATATAATATATAAAAACATTTAATAATACATATAATATTCAGACAGGTACACGAAAATGCTATTATATATATATATAATGCTCTTAGCATTAAGCCCACCTTTTGTACATGTATTTTTTTATATTTGTGTAATAAAGAATTAAATAAATAAATAAAATTATGCGACCATGCCCACTAGCCCTAGCCCGTTCCGTTTCAATTTATTTATTCTGAGCAACATATATCGCATTGAATATTTACATAATTAAGTAGGTACTAATTTAACATGCATTTACAATACAATTAAATAATATTATAATACATTAAACAAAGTAAATTATTAAAATATACTTATTCTCATGATCTATCATTTATAAATTCATTAACAGAATAGTAACATTTCTTTAATAACCATTTTTTAAAATTTGTCTTGAAGTGATTGTATTTGCTGACAGATTTCAAGTGTAAGGGTAATTTATTAAATAACCGCGTATTCTGGTACTGAGCGCTGTGCATATAAACTTGCAACATTGGCAGAACTGCGCCACCCTTGCTGGGGATGTCCTTCCTTCTTGTTGTCAGTCTTAATAGTCTTTCTTCGTCAGTCTCTACCGTCTCAGGATGCTTAGCCATATCGCAAAGTAGAACTAGCAGATAAAGACAAGGAACAGTCAAGACTCCAAGTTTAATGAAAAAATCTCTGCATGATTCCCGTTGAGATATCCTAAAAATTATCCTTATGGCCCTTTTTTGTGCAACAAAAGCTTTTGTGATATTGTATTTGTAGCTGTTTCCCCATAGTTTAATGCTATACCTCAAGCGAGATTCAACTAGTGAATGATATATCATTTTTAATTGCGATATAGTCGCTTCGTTTCTAAGACTTCGCAATACGTAGCAAGCTGAGCTTATTTTATTTGTCACACTCACTAGCTCTTTTTTCCAATTTAAACGAGAGTCAATGTTTACGCCGAGGAACTTGACTTCATCCACAGTTTCAATATGTTGTCCATTTAATTTTACATTTAGTACTTCATTTTTACCACATGTCGATTGAAATGCAGACGTTACTGACTAGCACGGTCGCGTGCCGTGCACGGACCGGCAAGTATCGTTTGTCCTCCGCACGCCGCCACCGTCACGTCATGAGAACGAGATGACGGCGCCGAAGTAGCGGTACATAAGATTTTTTTCCTTTTTCGCCACCGCTCTAGAGCGGTGGTAGCTCAGTCGGGTAAGCGCCCGCTTCTCACGCAAGAGATGCGGGTTCGATCCCGGCGCTGACATGTACCAATGAGTTCTTTTAACTTAAGTACAATGTATACCAACGCTCTTACGGTGAAGGAAAACATCGTGAGGAAACCTGCATATCTAGACTTAGCACACCTAGATATGTAAACCCACCAACCCGCAGTGGACCAGCGTGGTGGGAAATGGTCCAAGCTTAGGAAGGCAGTTTAGACCTTGGGGATATGCACAAAGGTTCCACTCGAGAGAGCCAGGTGCAGGTACTTACACCCCCACAGAGAATAGAATAGAATACCCTTTTCGCCAAATAAGAATGAATACAGTATACTGTATACTTACTGTATACTTACAGTATACTGTATTCATTCTAATTTCAAGCCAAAGAGGTATCTACACTCTATCCTTATAGTCATGACATTAATGTCCGAAACTTTGTTTTTTTTTATCTCAGATACTAAAAAAACCTGAGAAAAAAACACATTCTAAAATAACTATACAGGTTGTTGCCAAAATGGTATGCTAAGCCGAAACCTAAATCAAAGCATGTTATACCTAAGTTAATGTTATACCTAAGCCTAGAAAACAACAAACCACTGCAAACCACCAAATGCCATAAACAATTGTAATGACTTTTATATTTATTTTCTATTATAATGTTGCATATAGTTTAATTTTTATTTATTTGGAACACAAACAGTACATATCCGTAAAATATACAAAATCCAGTAAAATCCAGGAAACTATACAAATCATATATATATGTTCACAATTTACATTTAGTATTAAATTAATAATGTGAGTGATAATTTTGTGTGGTTACTACCTACATAGCATTTAAAACTTGTCTGAAAAATACTTCACACGAAAATCGGTAGATGTCGCTGATGAAGCACTGTCTACATCGCGGTATGGTTTGGTTTGTCGATATTAATAAACCTAATATTACTTTTAACGCTAATTGACATTATAATGTACTCTGTACGATGAGTATTTTTGCAAAACGGCTGAATTCGAACATGCCTTTATGTATGTTCGTGACTTCGACCGTTCGATCTGCCCACAAATCGACATCCGGTTATAACATTCTAGTCTATGATCGATATCTCACCAACACAGTATCATACTATGACCGTGCTGTTGATAGTGTCAGACAAAACAAATATTCTCTGTATTTAAAATAGCATTTTTGTGTACCTGTCTGAATATTATATGTATTATTAAATGTTTTTATATATTACTAAATGTTCCCGCGCGCTTCGCTTCGCCTTAAAAAGTTTTCCCGTGGGAATTCCGGGATAAAAAGTAGCCTATGTTCTTTCCCAGGGTTTAGACCGTATGTATACCAAATTTCATTCAAATCCGTTCAGTAGTTTTGGCGTGAAAGAGTAACAGACAGACAGACACAGTTACTTTCGCATTTATAATATTACTAGCTGTTCCCGCGAGCTTCGCTTCGCCTTAAAAAGTTTTCCCGTGGAATTCCGGGATAAAAAGTAGGCAATCTTCTTACTCAGGGTCTCGAACATATGTATACCAAATTTCATTCAAATCCGTTCAGTAGTTTTGGCGTGAAAGAGTAACAGACAGACAGCGCTTCGCTTCGCCTTAAAAAGTTTTCCCGTGGGAATTCCGGGATAAAAAGTAGCCTATGTTCTTTCCCAGGGTCTAGACCGTATGTATACCAAATTTCATTCAAATCCGTTCAGTAGTTTTGGCGTGAAAGAGTAACAGACAGACAGACAGACAGACACAGTTACTTTCGCATTTATAATATTAGTTAGGATTAGGATTAGTTAGGATATTCATGTATCCTAATATTATATATATGTATATAAAATGCTCTTAGCATTAAGCCCACCTTTTGTACATGTATTTTTTATATTTGTGTAATAAAGAATTAAATAAATAAATAAAATTATGCGACCATGCCCAAGCCCGTTCCGTTACTGACTAGCACGGTCGCGTGCCGTGCACGGACCGGCAAGTATCGTTTGTCCTCCGCACGCCGTCACCGTCACGTCATGAGAACGAGATGACGGCGCCTAAGTAGCGGTACATAAGATTTTTTACCTTTTTCGCCACCGCTCTAGAGCGGTGGTAGCTCAGTCGGGTAAGCGCCCGCTTCTCACGCAAGAGATGCGGGTTCGATCCCGGCGCTGACATGTACCAATGAGTTCTTTTAACTTAAGTACAATGTATACCAACGCTCTTACGGTGAAGGAAAACATCGTGAGGAAACCTGCATATCTAGACTTAGCACACCTAGATATGTGTACCCACCAACCCGCAGTGGACCAGCGTGGTGGGAAATGGTCCAAGCTTAGGAAGGCAGTTTAGACCTTGGGGATATGCACAAAGGTTCCACTCGAGAGAGCCAGGTGCAGGTACTTACACCCCCACAGAGAATAGAATAGAATAGAATAGAATACGTTTTTCGCCAAATAAGAATGAATACAGTATACTGAATTCATTCTAATTTCAAGCCAAAGAGGTATCTACACTCTATCCTTATAGTCATGACATTAATGTCCGAAACTTTGTTTTTTTTTTATCTCAGATACTAAAAAAACCTGAGAAAAAAACAGATTCTAAAATAACTATACAGGTTGTTGCCAAAATGGTATGCTAAGCCGAAACCTAAATCAAAGCATGTTATACCTAAGTTAATGTTATACCTAAGCCTAGAAAACAACAAACCACTGCAAACCACCAAATGCCATAAACAATTGTAATGACTTTTATATTTATTTTCTATTATAATGTTGCATATAGTTTAATTTTTATTTATTTGGAACACAAACAGTACATATCCGTAAAATATACAAAATCCAGTAAAATAAGGTAATAATCCAGGAAACTATACAAATCATATATATATGTTCACAATTTACATTTAGTATTAAATTAATAATGTGAGTGATAATTTTGTGTGGTTACTACCTACATAGCATTTAAAACTTGTCTGAAAAATACTTCACACGAAAATCGGTAGATGTCGCTGATGAAGCACTGTCTACATCGCGGTATGGTTTGGTTTGTCGATATTAATAAAGCTAATATTACTTTCAACGCTAATTGACATTATAATGTACTCTGTACGATGAGTATTTTTGCAAAACGGCTGAATTCGAACATGCCTTTATGTATGTTCGTGACTTCGACCGTTCGATCTGCCCACAAATCGACATCCGGTTATAACATTCTAGTCTATGATCGATATCTCACCAACACAGTATCATACTATGACCGTGCTGTGGACGTGTCAGACAAAACAAATATTCTCTGTATTTAAAATAGCATTTTTGTGTACCTGTCTGAATATTATATGTATTATTAAATGTTTTTATATATTACTAAATGTTCCCGCGCGCTTCGCTTCGCCTTAAAAAGTTTTCCCGTGGGAATTCCGGGATAAAAAGTAGCCTATGTTCTTTCCCAGGGTTTAGACCGTATGTATACCAAATTTCATTCAAATCCGTTCAGTAGTTTTGGCGTGAAAGAGTAACAGACAGATAGACACAGTTACTTTCGCATTTATAATATTAGTTAGGATATTATTATTATTATTTAATCCTTTATTGCACAAATATATAAATAAGTGTACAAAGGGTGGACTTAATGCTAAAAGCATTTTCTACCAGTCAACCCACAGGATGTATTCATGTATCCTAATATTATATATATATATAAAATGCTCTTAGCATTAAGCCCACCTTTTGTACATGTATTTTTTTATATTTGTACAATAAAGAATTAAATAAATAAATAAAATTATGCGACCATGCCCAAGCCCGTTCCGTTACTGACCAGTAGGGCGAGCACAGGATTCGATACAAATTTTCGATACTACACAAACATATGGAAAAATAACAGTGACGTTCATTCACCTATCGACTATGGTATCGAAAGCGTATAGATTCGAAAGTCTTTGCCCATATAAATTTGACATTTTAGCGATTACGAACTCAATTTGACGCATAGATTCGAACGAAATTTTATCGCTAGCGTTTTTGTTTGAATCTATACGTCAAATTGGTTTCACAATCACAAACGTCCATATTTGTTCCTAATACGATATAAAATTGAAACAACTTTTAAAAATAATTGATAGAATTATTTTAATTTCACTTTGTTTATTTATTTAATTAAATAATATTAAATAATAGCACTTATTTCAACAATATTTTCAAAATATAATCAAAAAAAATGCCGTCACCGTCACGTCACGAGAACGAGATGACGGCGCCGAAGTAGCGGTACATACTATGCTGTATTCATTCTTATTTGGCGAAAAAGGTAAAAAATCTTTGCGTGTCTTTTTAATTAAAATACTATTAAACAAATAAACTACTGCCAAAATAAATGGTTTAATTACGAAGTCAATCATTTTTGCTTGTAAGTATTTTATTTGTCATTATGTTTTATTTTATAACTTAGTTTTTAAATTAATTTAAATAAAAAGACACTCCAAGATTGCTCAAAATCTACGACAAGTATGAAAAAATACATTATACTTAGCGTGTCCACCGCACATCCGTCACGTCGCCGTCACGTCATATTAAACTCGGCCTGTAATATTGTCGTTCTCGTGACGTGACATGGTGGCATGCTGAGGATTCTACCCACTACAACGTATCAAACCATGGCCGTGCTATGAACGTATCATTCTTTCTACGGGGAAAGACATCTGATACAAACAAAAACTACTACAGTAGAGCCTCGATAATCCGTACACAGGCTTATCCGACCGTGTCTGTAATCCGAACTGGGTTTGGCTGATGAAAACTATTTGTCCTTACCCGAAAAGATGATGCTCGGTAATTTGAGGGACAAAGCCATCGTTTGTTGAATAAATAGAAACCGCCAGACTAAAATAGGCAACTTTATTAATAAGTAACTTATGTAAAAAAAAGTTTAAATATGTATCTTAGTAAACCTCAATACATAATATGTTCTAACAAAATATATGGGCTTTTTTTTCGTACTATAATCCGAACGCTCCGTGAGTCCGAACAGGGGTTATGTTTTGGTGTTTCGGATTAACGGGCTCTATTGTATTCGAATGTGATAAGGGTTGTCAGATGTCTTTCCCCGTGGAATGCGATATAGGCCCACTAGAGCGTATCAAAGTATATTACGGCTTCTCCATCCTTTAGGTGTGAAATAGTTCTCGCAGAAACCGGTAGATGTCGCTGGTGAAGCAATCTCTACATCGCGGTATGGTTTGGTTTCTCGTTATAAGTAAATAAAAAAATACGCCAGTATAAGGTCGCATTGTCATAGAATTATGTAGGAGACCATTGCTTTTAAGCGAGTGAAAGTCGTCCTACTGTGCATATTTATTATGTGTGAAAATTTTTGTAATCGCTGGACGGTTGTATAGAACCCACCAGCGATAATCGTTTTATTATTTGATTTGATTAATTATTTCGATCAAATTGTTGTGACAATCTAATTAATAAATGAAAGAGTTATCTAGCAGCCACGGTATAAGATAACAGAATTAATGCATGCAAGGTATGCAATAAAACCAGTCACCATAAGGCTTGGTAGCCTCTGTTTCCTAGGTTCGCTAGTGGTATAAGCAAAGTTTATTGATATAAAACAAAAAGTTATTAAGGCGTTATATATTAGCCTTTGATTATATTATGTATTTTAGTAAGTATTTATTATTAAACATGAACGTTTACTACCACATTTTGTGCACCTTCCTAATTTATTCTTTAAGTCTCTTCCACCCAAAGGTTGCCTGGAAGAGATCGATTTTAGCGATAAGGCCGCCTATTGCGTTGTATCCACTATATTATAAATTGTTATTTGTGTCCTGTTAAGTCAATAAAGTAGTATTCTATTCTATAAAAGTTGATAAAAAATCATAACTACCGTTTGATAGGGTTTTAAAAAAACTGCTAAAACCCCTTGTCATGCTAATTCCAATTTTTAGAACCTACCTCCTTGTATAATTAATAATCCCTATATGTGGAATATAAAAGTGAATCTAAAAACCGCTAATGACGACATGCAACTTCTACATTTTCTTATAATATATAGCCTAAACAGAGATTTCCGGGATAGTCACATGAAAGCTATTAGACGACTGAACCAGCCTCATTTCCTCAGGTCGCCGACACTAGCGACTGGGGGCGGCACTTCGCCGTGCGTGAAGACAGGCTGCACCTGCTGCTGACCAAGCTGGAGGAACGGCTGGCCACCAGGTGGGTGAGGGGTGCTAGACACTTTGATGTGCCTCCAGGTATAATCCTCGACTATTTTTAGACATCCAAGAAATCGTCTTTGTTAATAAATAAAAGTGAGGGTTACAGCTGGAGGGACATGACTTTTGGGGATGCGATGGAAGGATACTCCGACCAGTAGTGGTACTCTCGACGCGCAATCGATTGTGTCACGCTTGCCTTCGAGTCATTTGGCACTCTGGAACACGATGGTGGCGCCACCTTGCCTACCGTATTTGGTGGTTTTCGGGTGAACTAGTCTAAATTCGGTTACGAACGCAAGTTGGTACTCTTGACCGCCATTTTGACAGTTGTCAATATTGAACATACTGGATATACGCAATCGCTAAGGCAAGAAGAAAAAAGTAACTTTATTACTTGTGTTCAGTGTATTCTTGCATGTGTAAAAAAAAAAAAAACAACTGTCACTTTAGGATTCAATAACAATATACAACTTGCATGTGGCTTCGCATTTTCAATAATTTTTCCCTGCTTTCCTGTGTAGGAGTAATCAAACAAAACTTAATTTCAAACATAATATATTGCACCCATCATATGGTCACAATCGATAGCCGGATATCAGCGGCCTGCCGGCCGAGTGAAAAAAGTTCACGTGAAAACATAACCTTCAACAACCAACAAAACAAGTGAAAAAACTATTTGGACTCAAGTAAAGTGCTAAGTAAATGAACATTCACGTAAAAATCAACCTTATTCTGCAAGTGTGTTATGAAATAAACTGTGTTGAACTTATTCGTGTGATAAATAACACTCATTAAATATACAACTTGCATGTGGCTTCGCATTTTCAATAATTTTTCCCTGCTTTCCTGTGTAGGAGTAATCAAACAAAACTTAATTTCAAACATAATATATTGCACCCATCAACTTGTATTTGTACTTGTGAGTGGCGATTTTGTGTGGTTTTGTGTGGTACTGGTATTTGAGACTAAAGATGCTGTGTTATGGCTTATTTAGCACTACGAATAGCGATTTTGCGCAATGCGCAGCGAAGAGATATCGCAAGAATCAGCGGCGAATGGTGAGATATTTGGACGAAGCAGTGGAAATGGGACAGGCGGAGTTCGTCGATAATTACCGCCTCACAAAAGAACTTTTTGATGAACTATGTGGAGACATAGAGCCCTTCATGAAGGATGGGTTTAGGCCTAGTCCACCACGCTGGCCTAGTGCGGATTGGTGGACCCCAACACAAGCAAGCTTGTGCTGAAAAAGTTTATTTATTTATTTGAAGACCAACAAATGATACACTTGTTACATACATCAAGGCTACATAAATAAAATACAGTACAGGCCTCTGACTAGGATTAAGGACTGCTGCCGAAGCAGCAACCGGGCCCCACGGCTTAACGTGCCGTCCGAAGCACGGAAGCGTCCAGAAAAGAACCACTTGAAATTGGTCACCCATCCAATGGCTGACCGTGCCAGTTGTTGCTTAACCTCAGTGATCAGTTACGATCACTGAAGCCCGCTCGACTACAGACGCTTCGATAGTGTCAACTTGACACTATTCACGACAGTTTTTGTTATTTTTTCCTTTTCATTCATTCTTTCACAAACTCGTAAAAAAAGTTTCAAACAATCGTAACCAAATTTTAAGTGAAACCGAATTGTAACCAAATAGACGTCAAGAGTACCAAATCTAAATTGAAATTGGTTCTGACTTGAGCACAATATTAACGCAATATGAATAACCGTCTTGCGTATCAAGAGTAGCAGTACAGGCCAACGGTTATTGGTATTTGTTGTCTGGACAAGGATGTAGGTTCTCATTAATTTCGTAGTTACAAGTCCAGATTACTCAATACAAGCACTTCTGTGGCTAAAACTTGAAGGACTAAGCTAGGGTGGTGCAACCCGAGAAATGCGAACAAAATAGAGTTATGTAATGTAGTCAAAATAATTCGGGAACTGCTGGTCTGATGTACTCTGTGTTTATCTACAGGGTGTCTCCGGAGCCAGCCATCAACCTAGTGCTCTACCTGCAGCCATGCCACACCGCGCCTCTCCGGATATACGACCAGAATGGTACCACCACTAACATACACTCACGAGCAATGAAATAATTTCACTTACAAAAAAAATGTCAAGAAAAAATGACGACCCTTTTTTTTTAGTTGGTAGTTTACTGATGCTCTGTTAAATACACTTCAATATTGCAGACCGCGGCGGTGTCCTTTTCCGTTTAGGAGTTATTCGGTGCTTTTATCACAGAAAATGTTTATTGCTCGCGAGTGTATTAATAAAAGGCTGCCGGCAACGTCTTACAAAAAATAGGTTTATACAGACGAATTGAGAACCTTCTCCTTTTATTGAAGTCGGCTAAACCGACATTTTAATTCTTTCTTCACTAGTTCTAGGCAACTCAATGTATATGTCGCAGGCATCTGGTTTAATCTCCTGTTTGATTGAACTGCTAGCCCGTTCATTGGATGACGCTATTCAGTTGTATGACTAGGCCTAGATGCCTGCGACATATATATAATATCTGTTGAATTTTCTGCTTGGTACGAGTATAATTACTTCAGGCAACTCTACTACTCAACTCACTACTATAACAATAAAATTACTTAATTCCAGACAAGCCCATAGACTCGGCCATCCAAGCGTTCATGTCGCCCAAGTGGGGCGGCGTGGTGCTGGCCGCCCCCACCGCGGCGGACTGCCGGGGGCGGGGGCGGGCGTGGACGCCCCCGGTCAGGGCCGTCATGGGCGCCTTCCTCGCTCAGCTGCGGCCGCTGCTGGGGATTGTGGAGACTGTGAGTAGGAAAGCTTTGATAGATTGATAGCTAAAACACTTATTCTTTAAAATATAGTATAGCAACAAAACAATGGGTGCAGGAATACATTATAAACATAAACACATGTCTATATTTTACAATGATCATTAATTTACCGCGATACAGGCTCAGCCTAGTGTGGACTTCACTGAAATTTCATGCGATCTACCTAATGTCATCATTTAGTATGGACAACTTGTACCATATTATTTTATTTCTCACTGCCTATTGTCTATGCTTACATTTATCTTACAAAATTCGCCCCCCTAAGGCTAAGCCAAGAACTCTTCTGCTGCGTAGTTTTGGTGGAATGAACGTAGAAGACTTGCGGCGTGATGCAGGAAATACGGATTGGGCTCCTGTTCTTAATGCAACTTGTGTTAATGAACAGGTCACCTTGTTCAATTCCCTTCTCACCAAGCTGTATGACGTGCATGCGCCGTTGCGACTGATTAAAGTGAAACATCTTCCGGCGCCTTGGCTCACTGAGGAGATAAAAACTTTGATCCGTGTCAAGAATGCTGCCAAATCCAAGTACAAAGGTCGTTCTACTGAAGCTAATAAGGAGAAATACATTACTTTACGAAATCGCTGCAACAAGGTGTGTAGGGATGCTCAACGCCGCCATATTCATCAATCAGTTGAAAATGGAGATCCAGCTAAAGTTTGGAAGTTCCTACGGTCATTGGGAGTCGGCAAGTCACGTAATGATTCCATACCTAAAGATTTAGACATTGATTCATTGAACTCTCACTTCTCTTCGTCATCAGCCATTGACAGTGCTGTAAAAACTAGTACACTTAGTCGCCTCTCGGCTCTGCCTACTCCTGATTTTCCTCCCTTTTCTCTAAGCCAATTTACCGATTGTGATGTTAAAAAGATCATTCTTTCTATCGCTTCCAATGCAATCGGCACCGACAGTATAAGTCGAAACATGATAATACCTATTCTAGATATAATCCTTCCTATTATCACTCATATATTAAATTCCTCCGTATCTACTGGCATATTCCCATCGTCCTGGAAAGAGGCTGAAGTGGTTCCCCTCCCGAAAAAATCCAATCCCTCCTCATTTTCTGAATACCGTCCCATATCCATTCTACCGTTCCTATCCAAAGTCCTTGAACGCCTTGTCCATTACCAACTTTCCCATTTCCTTACCCATAACAACCTGATGAATCCTTTCCAGTCTGGCTTCCGTCCTGGCCATAGCACTGTAACAGCGCTTATAAAAATCACCGACGATATCCGCCAGAGTATGGATAAAGGCCAAATTACTATCCTTTCTTTATTAGATTTCAGTAATGCCTTTAATACTGTTGATTTCGACATCCTACTTGGAATACTTCGATCGCTTAACATATCTCCAACGGTAATTGGCTGGTTTCGCAGTTATCTGCATGGACGCCGGCAGCGTATACGCATTGAGGAGTCACATTCTCAGTGGTGTGATATCTCGGCCGGTGTTCCACAAGGCGGCGTGTTATCTCCTCTGCTCTTCGCAGTTTTTATAAACTCCATTTCTGAAAATATTTCTGCTTCCTATCACCTTTACGCAGACGATCTCCAAATCTATAAGCATGCTTCTCCTTCAGAGCTTCCTGAGGCTGTTGCATCAATCAACATAGATCTGAATGCAATATCAACCTGGAGTAAAAACCATGGGCTCAAAGTGAACCCTAACAAAACCCAAGTTATTCTCATAGGCAGTCCACGATTGATATCCAACAATAATTTACAGCATATTCCCCCTGTATTATTCGATGGTGTCCATATTCCATTCAGTGATACAGTTAAAAACCTTGGCATATTAATGGATAAGTTTTTTACTTGGGGCCCTCAGATGGAGGCCGTTAGCCGGAAGATTTTTGCGTCAGCAGGTTCACTCAAAAGGTTGCGTAATTTTCTACCTACTTCCACCAAGATCGCGTTAGCACAATCACTTCTCCTCCCCGTTCTTGACTACGCCGATGCCAGCTATCCTGATCTCACCGAGGAGCAACTAAACAAACTTGAGCGTCTTCAAAACTTTTGTATACGGTTCATATTTGGCGTACGAAAATATGACCACATCTCCGAATACCGTACTAAACTCAAGTGGCTCCCAATTCGCCTTCGCCGGAATACCCACATTCTTTCACTTCTTTACTCTGTACTGTTCAATCCATGTACCCCAGCATACCTGAAGGAGCGTTTTGGGATGCGTTGCTCTACCCACAGCTGTACCCTTCGTTCATCGCAGAATCTCAGGCTGAATATTCCTGAACATAAAACGAAATTCTACAGCAAATCTTTTACTGTCCAGGCCGTATTGTTGTGGAATGATTTACCCACAGATATTAGACTTGCACCATCGCTTGCATCATTCAAAACTCTGCTGAATAAACATTATAATAAATTATTATCCTTGCCAGAATAATATTTATTTATTATATATTTAATAGTATGTATATATTCAAGTATATAAGTATGTTTTATGTATTTTATATTACCTATTACTAGGTATAGATTAGGTGTTATAATATTATTTTCCTGTAAGTATAAGTTATGTTTGTAATTTTTTTGCACTCTCCCCTTTTTCTTATGTATAATTTCTCTCCTCCGAGGTAGTCTGGAAGAAATTACTCTTAGTAATAAGGCCGCCAATTGTACCATCTATGTTGTGTATTTCCTCGTGTAATTTCTGTGTTTGTGTGCAATAAAGAATTATCTATCTATCTATCTATCTATCTTACATGGTGTGTAAATATTTTTTTTTTATCATAGCGTTTGATTTGTAACTAAGGTTTTTAAATTTGAATTTTTTATTTAATTCTGTAATTCAACAAACAACGAGTTATAAAATACAATTCAACTGATTTGTCTCTGCCCCCAGGAACCTATAGAGGGCGCGTACCTCGAGCCCCTCCGCTCGGTGGTGCCGCGGCGCTGGGAGCGGCGCGCGCTGCTCCGGACTCGCGCCCTGGACCAGCTCACCTCCGCCGCGCTCACGCTGGAGTCGCTTGCGCAGCTGCTGGGTAAGCTAAACTGGCGTGTAATATTCGTGTACATACAAGATTGTTTAGAAGAGCATGCAAGAGCGTTTATTGCACCTTTGCTATTCAGTCAGCTAGAGAGATATGTTGTTTGTATATTAATTTTATTTATACATTAAAGGTTACTTACTTAAAGTATTGTTTGGCTCTCTAGGAGTAGTTTATTCAGAAACTTGCAATGTTGTGTTTGATTACATGCAATTTGAAGATCATCAATTCTATCACCACCAAAGTCTATTATTTTATCTCAGATGCCTTAGTTTATCACTTTTATGTCTCAGATACTAAATTGATAGATTCTGAAACGGATCATCAAAACTCGATTGTCCCGTGAATGGTGCACGATATCGTTTTATTGCCTTTCATATCTTCCTGCAGGTGAAATATCCAACATAGTGATAAACGACAAAGTGGGCGAGTCCATCAGCTCGGCCGTGGAGGGCATCGAGGTGGCCACGGAGCTGCTGCGGCGCGGTGAGCTGCGGGGCGCCTACGACGAGTCCCTTTCCGCGTGGCAGGAGGCCGAGGCCGCGTTTACTGATCCTAGCCTGCTCGCGTTGCTGTATTTCCCGGATGATCAGAAGTGAGTTGGGGTTTTGTGGTGTACTTACTATTACGGATTTAAAACTGACAATCTGGTAGAATTGGTGTCGGGATTAATTTTCGTAATAAACTTTAAGTAATGAGGTACTTACCTGTATAGGTTTTTATAGTAAAATTAACTTGACCCATAGATTTTTCCGCTCTACGCTCTCTCTATTAATGTAGTAGTATTTACTTCAAAAAATCGATGGCACGATTTCTGAGTATTTATCTTATTTCTTTATCAAATAATGCAGTGTTATACTGTTATTTATATGTATTTTAATAATTAGTTTTGAACATTGCCACTGAACGTTCTAAATCCAGTATCACAGGTATTTCACCTAGTACAGGGGCCCTTGTCACTTGTAACATTTTGACGTGTATGTGTTGAACAATATTTTTTTTTAATTTGAATTATATGTAATAATGTTTCATTCATGTTATTACATTGTATGTAATCGTATTGTTTCAGATACGCCATCTACATCCCTCTGTTTCTGCCCATCATGTTCCCGGTGATACTGTCTATAAAGGCGCTGCTGCTGTGGTTCCGAGGGAAATCCACCAAAGAGAAGACTGAATAATACCGCATTTAACAGTATTACATTATTTAACAGTAATATGTAAAATTATTTTATATTGTGTTGTGAATAAAATTTAACCCACCACTTTAAATGACGTTTCGATTGAATAATACACTACTTTGATGCTCCACAATAGTTTTAATAATACTTTTACGTTGTCGCGATATTTTAAACTTAGGTTCTTACGAGCTATAGGGTATAAGTGCAGATTTACAAACGTTGTGTGGAAATTAGCCTAGTAAGTGTAGTGTGAAGTTCCCAACATTAGATCCCTACATAATATTACTAATATGTAGTACAATAATTAATAAAAAGCATTAGATCATACATATTATAGACATTCTGCTCTCAAATAGGTCCTAGAGTCCGCGCCATCACTGCAGTGTTACGGTAAAGTCGGGAACTAATCTGCCTATCATACCTACTATCGGAAATTTTGTTCAGTGATGTAGCCAAAGGGAAAAACATACTACCTACATTTAAATCTGTGCCGCGGCTATCGCAATCCAGTGGTGTCACGGACTTTACCTCCTTATAGTTTTGACAGATACTGCTATTTCTGTATATATTATATATAACAATACCATCACAATTGCCACAATTTCAGATTCTTAAATATTATTTCCGCTTTAACATCAAAATATTTGGTACTTAGCAAAATGTATTTCCATTATGTTTATCGGATATAGAAAGTACAAAAAACCATTGATATGTGAATCATATTTGGGTGACGCTGCGCTGATCTTATCTTATTATAACTAACATGAGCTAAGCATTTTTAAATAGTTACTTAACAACGGTAATACAGCCATATTTCTCATAATATTGAACTCATGTTGTCTTGGTTAAGTAAAATTTAACCGCATAAAAATAGGAATAAATAAATGCATGTACAATTAGTTATTGTAAACCTAGCATAACTTTGCTACTAATTAATCTAAAATTTTGTAAATTTCCATGGATGTACAAAAGTAATAAATGTATAAAATTATTTTATCAAATAAATTGAAATAAAATCCTTTAAAAATTGACAACACGAGCCCTTCAGGAATCACTAACACGACTACATCAAAGTTATCTACGATACACACTAGGTAGATATATAATTACTTTTACAGTAAAGTTTCCCCATCGTAATCTCTTATTATGACTCAATCCAGTCAGTTTCGGTGATCATCGCCAGGTTTTCCCCAGATTTCCCGGGATAATACTCGAAGTCCCACAGCGCATTGCCCAGGACCAAGGTCTCTCCCTCGTGAAGCTCGAAGTTCAGCGTTGAACATTCGTCTTCACACGGCAACCGCGGTTTAAGCCGTATCACGTTCTTACCTTTAAGCTGAGACATTATAATCAACCCGACATCCAGCTCCAAATACTTGTATCTATCCGTATCGTAGTTATTAGACACAAGCACCCAGTTGAAGTGTGACGGCGGTATGTGAGGGGACAAGAAATACGGTCTCGGCGCTAAAACCCTGAAGGACTTAACAGCTCTAATGTCGCAGTTTTGGAAATGTACGAAAAAGTTGGGGATGTTTGTGTTGGTGATTCGGGAGACTATTTCCTCGAGGTCCATGGGTTGTCGTGCGATGCGGATGTTGGTGAGCAGACGGCAGGGGACAGAGTCTCGCAGGCGGTTGTCGCCGTGTATGACGGCGGAGAGGTTGAGGCCGGGCCGCGTCCAGGCCAGCGCGTCCGCCACCACGACGGGTGCTCCGCGGAGCAGGTGGTGCCCGAACACCTCGCCGTAGCTCGTGTCGGAGACGCGCGCCACGTTGCCTGAGGTTGGACATTTATTTGTGGATAAATACTTTATAAGCAGGTAGTTAAGTAAGTTTAGTTTGGACTTTGGATGTTGAATTGTGCATTTGAAAATATTTCATAACTTTTAAAAAACCACTCAAGGATACATGCGTTTCCAATAAACGGAAACACACCCGTTGATCAGACATTCGCGCAAATAGTAAGATACTTAGCACACAAGTCATGTTTAACTTAAAATACTCCTCTTTTACCGAAAGAAGAACAAAAAATATAATGATGTACTTAAACTTAATCTAGAGATATAAGTAAATGTAGATACTTACGAACTGCTTCGCAGCTGATGCAGTGTGACGTGGAGACAATGTTAGTTTCAATATTCTGTGGCTGCGATCTGTTTATTAAACATTTGCTGTAGTACAAAGTGGTCCAATCCCAGAAAGGTAGAATCTTCACCAGGAAAATTCGTCCCACCGCGCTCGCGTGCCATTGGGCCGTCTCGGTGCGACCCACGGTATAGCCGATGGCTAGAACCATGATCATGAAGAGGGCCACCTTTGTCCATCTCTTTATTGCGGCCTTCTTCACAACATTAGTCAAAGGGCGGCATAAAATATCCATCTCTTCGTCCGTCATTCCAGCTTCTTTGCAGTATTCGTAAAAACATCGCACTTCCGAATCGATAAACTCAAACTTTTCGCGCTGGGACATTTTTGCCATGTTTTTTATAGACATTTTCGTTTGACCTAAAAAATTCCGAAAACGATCAATAACAAACTTACAACGACGACGCGGTCAGTGCGACACGGTTTGCTTGGTTTGGTTTATCGATAGTTGGATGGAAATTCGCGCGCGCGCGTGAAAGCTTTCCGTTCCGCGCCTATTTTCTTTTTATTTATTTTTGTTAGGTTGCATTATTGCAGGTTAATGTTGTATTGCCACACTTAAATATACTTTGTATTGGTTGTTCTGAGGATTTTCGGCGCAGTGCTCTTCGTCATTGTCGTCGGTGCAGGTGATAGGGTGACCAGATGTGAAATGTGAAAAACGGAAGCTAGGCGGAAGTGGGTGTATTCACGGTTTCGTTTTCGACTTATATTGGAAAACCATACGTTTAATATTGTTTAAAAAAGATCGTACCTATAATAAATAACAATAATAAGCCCTCTGCTAAGCAATAATAGCGGAACTGTGAGAATCATGGAATCCCAAAGTTTACACTACGCTTATTTTGTTGCTATGAAAATGGGAAGGAGATTATTTCTTCACAATATTATAAATACCTATGTACAATAATCTCCCCATCAGTTAATTTACTATGAAAGTTGTTGAAGGGTAGAAGGTGGAAAGTAGAAAAATAATTTATTTGTCTAGCAACACCGGTAGTATATTCCGCCATATTGAATGTTCTGAAGTGGAAATCGGTCAATTGTTGACCCTATTTCTTATTTCTAATTAATACTTGTGATTTGTATTTTAAAGTATACTTCATAAATAATGTTTTTTATTTAATAATTTGTGGATTGTGATATACAAGTGATAAAGTGGATTTGAAGCATTTTTGCAATTAGTTTGATGAATACGTCACAGCGCCATGTTGTATCCCTGCGCTGATTGCAGGCACGAGAAATCTGCCAACCCGTTTATTTTCCGGGATTAGTTCCCGTGAATAAATCTAACTGCGATTTTGTACTCAAATATATTAAAATTTATATTTGTTGGCAAATGTCAATCAAATTATCATAATTAGATGTATACTTGTTGTCGTATTTCGAGTGTTAGATCCTAATTTCAACTGCAGTTTTGTGCATCCGCGAAAGTTGAAAGACTGTGTTGTAAAAGAAGTGATAATAATTAGCCAAAATTCCGGTCCCTACGCGCAGACGAGAAGGTGCCTACCCGCCGGGGCAGTCGGGCGAAGGAGATATGAATAACAAACGCAAAAATCGCCAAGGGCCGCCGAGGTAATCATAGTTTTGTAGCCACTAACTTTTAGCGATAGGATGACACATGTCTTTGTTATTGAGGCCATTGTCTAGAAGGGTTGCGAATTTTGTTGATTTCCATGTCAGATTGACAGTTTTTTGCATCATGCTGGCACGATGTTAGTGTAAACAATAGTGGGTGCCGTGTCGGTGAGGTCCAGAGGCGCGGGCACGCCGCCGCGGCCGTGTACCGCGCCGATCTAGTCTAGATGTTTGCCCTACTTTTGCAATTTACTCATGTCGATTAATATAGCCGCTTGCAATCAGCTGATCCCAGCATCTGACCTAATAGTTACATCAACTAAGCGCGATTTTACATTATTCAGTGGTCCTTATGAGTTGTGCTTCATCATAGCTGTAGTCTCTAAACAACACCCTGGGCTCCTGGCTGGCACCCCTCAGTGGCTAGTGAATAGTTGATACTGCTGGGTAATGACCCTATTACACTTCAGCCTTGTTGATTTGATCTAATGATGTGACAATAGTGGAGTTTGAGTGTTTGTGTGCTTTCACTTTTGTCAGTGTGTAGGAAGACAATGATGATGATTGGCAGACGTCCAGAATTTTTAATTAGATCACTTTTTAAGTTCAAATTGTTATAGTAAAGCTTCCGTCTGAAATGTGGTTCGCACATGTCTCAAGCTAATTAGTGATTCTGAAAAAATATGTGAAAGTAATGGCTATGAGCTTTTGTATTATCTCTTGGTCCATGTTCTTACAGCTCTGTAAATGTTGAGTTTTTGGTTGGAATTGTGCAAACCCTTCCTCATTAACAACACCTTCCTACTATGCTGCCTGTTGATTTGCCTTTATGTATCAATCATTGGACAAAAATATTATGTTGTGTGTATGAAAGTGTGAAAAACAAACAATAAATTCTCATTCAAATTCTCGTTTGTCCATAAGTATTGATAGGATTCAATAAATAAGATTAATCATCAATTGCCCGCTGGACTGAGAACCTTAGACAGGTAGCCTGTAGTGGTTGGATGATGAAGGCTGAGGACCAAGTGTAATGGCTCTCCTTGGGAAAGGCCTATGTCCAGCAGTGGATGATTATTGGCTGATGATGATGATGAGTCAGCTTCACTTTTTTTAAATATTTTCTCTCAAACTCATTACACCTACATTATTATACTCTTCACACTAATTATGGGTCACCCAACTCACAATCTCTACCTTAAAATATTTGTACCATACATGCTCACACATTCACAAATACTCATTCACATTACTATATTAAGCATGATACATAGGAACATTCTAAGAATTTCTTTTCTAGACTAGACTTAGCAATAATTTAAATATTTGCAAGCAGATGAATTAATTTATAACAGTATTTACCAGTTTGCATGCATTTGCGAAGCTTATTTTACGCTTCATTGTATGGATGTCCTGTTTTTTCTAACTAACACACTGTTAGAGCAAAAAATTAATAGACCTCTTACAATAAAAATAATTTGTGTGATAAGTATGTATCTAGCTATAACAGCAACATGAGTTTATCATCTGATCTAGTAATTATAGTGCATAGTGGCAATACTGAGGTGATGCTTGTTGATTTGAGTGAATACAGCCTTGATGTGTTTTCTAGTATATAATAATTATGGGAGTTTGAAACCTTCAATTTGCTTGAAAGCTTTCTACACTAACAATAATCCCAATAGCAGTATTTTTTTCAATGCAACTCCACAATGATTAATTATTTTTGTAAAACTAAGCAACTTTCAATGACAATATGAATCTGTATCATATTTTCAGCTTCGCAAAAAGAAGCAACCAGTGTGGACACTCAGGGCCTTACCACAACAACTTAGACAGTGTTTAACACTTGTTTAGAGCTGTCAAACGCCTGATAAATCTCTCAAATTTAGTGCCAATTTCTCCATGGTCGGTTAGAGCTTATGCTCAAAAGTTAACTTTTGACACATCTGTCATGAATTTTATATGGAGATGACATTTTTATAAATCAATCCCTGTCGGTTAGATAACTGACTATAGAGAAATTGGCACTTAGATTTATTTATTTATCCAATCTCACATAATATTATAGTGTACATGTGATAAATAAAATTATGTAGGTAATTATTTTAAACGAAGCCCAAATTTAGTGACTACAATTGTAAAGGGGGCCTAAATACTGTGGCCAGAAATATTATGAAGATGATAGCCTCCTACAGGGCTAGCAGAAGTAAGCATTCAGTTCAATCTATTAAAACCTCCTAGTTCAGTAATTTCGGTATCTTCAAACAAACTCTTCACATACACACTTTTTGTTGGTACCTAAGTTATAATAGAATTTCTAGGAAACCCAACGTCTAGACAGAAGCCTATAGCTGACCTCGATATTAACGAAAACTCCGACATCCTGAATGGAATGCAGTTTTGTCGTGACGTCAGACATCAATCGTATTTGCCGATTCATAATTGGCTAGTTGCTATCACAGTTCCCAGCACAGACCGAATATGGGCAGCTACCAACGTACCATTGTGATCAAAACTAAATTTTGTAATATTTTTTTTTACTTGTAGAATTGTAGATAGATAGAGTACTTTTATTTGTACACCAAGAAATAAATACAATTTTACATTTTACAACTTCATTAGAGCGTAGAAAAGGCTATCTTATCGCTTATAGCAATCTCTTCCATGTACGTAACATTACATAGAGTTTCAAAGTCCACCTACAACAGAGACCGCATTGTTATAATCACCGCCCTCTTAAGCTATGTCCACATTTATAAATGATCCCTGTATTGGTGCGAATCATGATCGCTAGTTTGGACTCAAATATTCTAATAAACGTTGTAACGATAACGCGATCGCGTAGTGTAGGACGCCCTCCGGCTAGATGGGGTGACAACTTGCGAAAGGTGGCTGGTAATGATCGGATGCGGAAAGCTGTAGATCCTGTTGCGTGCTTTGGGAGAGGACTACGTCCAGTAGTAGAATGCTACAGGCTGATTATGATGATACGTCCACCGCAAAACTATGCACTAAGTATGTATGAAAAACTGTCAAAACTATGCTAACTTAGTTTAGCCGGCAGTGGATGCTCGGTTTTATACCTAAACATATCCCTATAAGTAGATGGTAGCTATCATTTTAAAGCGATAATCTTCACAAACATATTGTTTACTAATGAAAGCCACAATTCAGTACAGTAACCAATACCCGATCATATGAATATTTATAAGGGAATACTCGTAGTTAAAATACAGGGATTGCTGGTAACTTTGTATGTCAAGGTCCAGTGGGTAAATGGATTTTAAGTGTTTGGTAGTTTTGGTACATATTTGCTACCTGATTAGTACTATAAAGAATTACCATGTAAATGTTTCAGATGGGATCCACTTAGTTATTAGAACATTAAACTCAGTGATGCGATTTCACTATTAGTTAGGCGGTTGTGGTAGTGACACTTGTGACTTTGTCGAATTACTGTTTAATTTTTTTATTCAATAAGCCAAAAGGCCCTAAATAGACACGGCTTTTAAAATTCCTATCCAATAAAGGAATATTAATTAATTTTTGACTTTGGTGATTAATTGTTAAATCTGGATAATAAACAGACCTATTTGTTACTAGAATATAACCCTTTTCACAGTAATCACCACATAACAATCGAAAGTTCTGTAATATTCAGATAAGTGGCATGATTTCTCCCTCGTAGCAACACCTTGAGCCTCGCTTGAGGCTGTGATATGGGGCAAAGGTCAAATGTACGTTCTATGTCTTGCCTTGACGATAGAACACATACTTGCGGTAAAATGTACACTTGCAATTTTGCAATATGTACATTTTACTACAAATACCCTGTCATGTTACGTTTTCTACAATTTCACTGGCATAAACCAAGAAGAATCTGGTCCACTAGAGGGTTCCATAAGTTTAACGAGTCTGTGTGTATCGTTCTGTGATAGTCACAGTAGTAAACTGTCGCAGCTCCGAAAGGCTGAACCGATTTTCGTTTAGTTTTTTTCACATCATAGATATAGATAATGTTTATTTATTTAGTTATTGATTAACCCCTTGATGACGCAAATCTTTACGCGGCCGCTGTCCTTCCTACCTCTACCAATGGGACTACCACCAGCGAACATTAGCAATAAACTATGCATAACCACCATCGCTCGCTTGTCAAATATAACGTAACTTGTATGGATCTGGCAGGCGAGCGACCCCGCTTGTGGATTGTTATTGCTGTATCTATTATTAACCCCTCGTCTGTCGCAAGCCTTCAATTCTCCGTCTTTCCAAAACGTCTACCCATAACTTCTATTAACCCCTCATCTGTCACAGGTCGCCGCGAGGGCGCGTGGTGGCGGAGGGCGTGTACAACAACGCGCACTTCATGCACGCGGCCACCAGGCACGTGGGCGAGATGGTGCAGGTGCTCACGCAGTCCGGCAGCCTGTGGGAGGGCGTGTTCCGCACCTTCAGCTCGCAGTTTGAGGTGAGTGACGCTTTAACCCTTAGTTTTGGTTAACCCTTAAGGCCTTAATTAATTAAGTCAGGGAATATAGATCCCCGAACTTTTTAAAGTTTTACCGATTTAGTGTCTAAAACCATGCCCTATTAAGGGTTAAGATCGTGGGATATTCGAAAGGAGGATCGGAAGGAGTCATTTCGCACATCCCGTAAACTGTACTCCATATACGTCCGGCTTCATACCCTGGACAGCAAGCGAATGACGCTATTCTGACTGACTTATCCCTTTACCATGGTGACAAATCGTAGTCAATACTCGGCTTGTCGCTCGTGGATTTGCTCGTGTGTGTCAATGTCTATTATGACTACACCATAGTTCAGGCGGTAGTGTACCTCTTCTGGAGCACGGGACCGCGGGTTCAAATCCTGCCCAGGAAAAAATAGCGTGATGAGCGCTTTTGTTTGTGTTGTTATTTACTACTTATGTACTATCTTAATGTACGTAGGTATATCAGCTGTCTACTACTAACAGTACAGGCTCTGTCTAGTTTAGTCCCTAGAAGGCCTAGAACGTTTCTAAATTAGTAAAAAGTCTATGAACACTTTCATATTTGTACAGTAACTTTATTCCTATTTTTAACCGACTTCGAAAAAAGGAGGAGGTTCTCAATTCGTCTGTATGTATGTTTTTTTGAAGTTACAAAAAAATATCAGAAAGACTTAGAATAAGGCTCCCTTGGCCGAGACAAATAATCCCTAGATTAGGTCTCCGCAATTTTACTCAACGAAATAGCCCTAAAATCCCCGAAAGTCTACACAGGTTAACATGTACAAAGTCTGTGTCTATTTCTAGAATATTCGGTATTTCGGTAACAGACGTTAGTGCACTCACGAAGCCTGACGGCGTGGTTAGCGCGTTCACCTCCTAGGCGGGGTGACCTTACGTGTGTTTAGATGTATCGGCGACCTGAGAAGTACGGTGTCAACGCCCTTGCACCACGAGCCTTTGCGATTAGATCTTTGGGGTTTTATACAGAATTTGGACATGATTTATGTTGTCTCTTGTAGTGTAGGGTTAGGTTAGGGTTCATAAATAAGGTAATTTTGTAATAGGTGTACGTAAAGGGTTAATGGTTGTATGTAAATAGATTTTATTTAATCCATAGGTCCTAAATTAGAATGAGATAAAATCGCTTTTAAAAATGAAACTTGTATGTGTTTATTGTCATAATGAACAATAAATAAATAAGTTTTCTATCAAGACATGCATCGTCGTATGTAGCCTCGTTTATGAGTTATTATTGAATGTACGTATTCATCCGACGCTACAAACAGACATATACACATCATAGGCATGAATATAGTATTATAAATGCTTACCTTTGGAAGTGAGATAGCAGAGATAGGCACAATGTTTATTTATAAACATGCTATCACCGGCTGCCCAATTATACTTATCAGTGTTCCAGATTTAGTCATCTTAGACCCTGTGTCTAGATTCCTTTCTCTCTAATCTATTATAAATTAACTTTGCTATCTTTTTCCTTGAAAACATATATGTATACTGACTGTTACTACGTTATTAATATGTTTATTAATTTTATTAGTAACATTGGTTTTTTAAAGTTGTTTAAAATTACGCTTTTAATATATTTAACCAAGCTATGAGGTACGTAGCGGCAATATAACACTTCTAGATGAAGCAAAGCTCATACAGCAATTCGCTTGTTGAAAACATCCTTCACAAGGCCTAAACTGTAGCGCGTGTAGGCCTGGTGCGTTGGCATATTAACATGTCACAACTCAATATATCATCTACAGATTTCCTGCCCGCTTATCTGTCGACCTACAATACAACTAGTCGCTACGCGGCGCTAAAACAAAACAGATCCCTATCACCGACCACTAGGGTTACTTTTCGTGTGTCAATGACACAGTTTGTATTGTAAAAGATAAGGCTAAACGCTAAACTTTTTATTTTATATAAAAAAATGCAGCTTGAAATTTTTGTTCGTCACTTTGCAGTGTAATAATAAGTGTCAGTATTAGATGTTTCAAGATTTTCAAGTGCTTTTGTGAATTCCAGAAACATTGACGGAGCATGCTTCATAAATAATGTATTTAGTCAGTAACTTTACTGTAACACGAAGGTTTGCACAGTAGCAGGGTTCGCGTGTGCAAGTCTCATAAAAAGTTGAACTTGCAACAGATGAGTTATCACTTGAATTTCGTAAAGTCTGCTCCACCGTTGTTAGAGGTACCGCTGATGTTGTTTTTACAATAATAAAGTCTAGCTTAATATAATTAGGACAATAAATAACACAACACAATATGTAAATACTAGAACGGTAGAACTAGATTTACATACAAGCATTTGGTCTTGAATTTGTTGAAGGATACTCACACAAGGACAAGGCTGCAAGCGAGAGTAGACAAGGGTGTACTTGGATGAAAGTAATCCAATAAGAATCTGTTTTGTTGTACTCAATGTCATTAAAGTGCAGTTTGTATAAATAGCAACACAAATATTTCTAAAGGAATTAGATGCACTGTAAAAAAATTACATAGAGACGAATTGAGAACCTCCTCCTTTTTTCGAAGTCGGTTATAACTTGGATTTTATAGTTTCAATTAAGTATATCGTCATCACCAACTTCTCCTTTTAAGCATTTGTCACCGTGTTGTAAGATTTGACCAGCCAGATTAGCGTCCGTGGATGACTACGCTGGGTGCGTCGAAACAGCTGATACGTCACTCCAGGAGGCTTCTTTTGCGTACCCATCGTCGACTGAACACAGGCTATTCCGATTATTTTCAACTCTGTCAATTGGATAAAGTTTTAGTTCCAAGAACGCGGCGAATAATAGCTAGATTGTTAGGTACATACTACATTCTTGGTATGCTTACACCATAAATCAATACGTTCCATCAACTTAGATTTTATTAGTTCTCCAGATGGTAAATTAGGTTATGACATGTATTGGTGTAATAAATCACTGGTTTCGTCACATGTCTCGTGTTATATATTATAGATGGGGAGTCGTGTTCGTCGTTAAATCTGGACGATTAGATTTGTGATATATCGTGGACCAAGATTATGGGATAAATTGACTGAGATCATCCATCATTCTAAGAAAATCAAGACCTGGTTTCGTATCTGGTCTCGTTAGGTTAGGACTGTAGGATCTTAATGTATTTATTTACTGTACAATGCTTACCCAACTTTAATTATTCATAAATTTTTGGTACTAGTAAATAAAATTACTTACATTTCTTTCTCATGTTATGCTTGATTGTTGGAAGTATAATGAACTAAGGGTGGGTTGCACCATTTAACTTTAACTATTACAAACGTCAAATCTCTTGAAGATTGATCTCTCTCGTCAAGGGATTTGACGTTTGTAATAGTTAAAGTTAAATGGTGCAACCCAACCTAAGTTTTGTCAGCTATATTTTCTTTGTTTTGTTTTGATATCAGCCCAACCAAGTTGATTTACTTAGATAAAAATAAGATGAGTATGTAAACAGAATCACGTGACGGATGAGACAGTAAACATTGTACCAAAACATTTATTATGGATTGGCCTACGTCATAAAGTTAAAGCTATAGGGCCTTACCACAAAAACTTCGACAGTATTTAACAGCTGTCAAACACCTAGAAAATCTGTAAAATTTCGTTTTAAACACTTTTAAAATATATCATAATGATAATCTTCATCTAGAATAAAATTTAATGGAGCTTTTTCAAATAAATACTTACAGTTGTATGCTTTAATAGAGCTTTCAATGGTAGTTAAGAATTACCATTTGTGACCCTTTTTCAGCTGAAAACCCTAACATCCAATACCAATTTTCTGTTAACCCTTCACACGTCTACCCTACGGCCAAACGCATGAATTCCTCATCAACTAACCAGCACCTCTCAACCCAGGTGGTGCTAGAAGTGGCTCACCGCGTGGACCAAGAGGGCGTGGTGGCGGTGGACTCGGTGGTCGAGAAGCTGATCTTCAAGCCTCAGGACGTGGTCTCCATCCGAGCCAAGGACTCCGACCTGGAGTATGCGACCCACGATGTCTTTCAGACCGATAGCGCTATATCGGCTGGCAAGTTTAATGGTGAGTGTTGTTGCAAGGTTTTTAGAAGAATGAAAGTGAAAATTCATATCAGAAATGAGGTTATTTCTCAAAATGAGGACTAATGTCCTAAAATGTGCAAGATTAAGTGGTTGTGATAGTTTGAAATCCGATAAAGTACCATATGCCTTAGGATTGACCCTACAGTCTGCTGGATCCACATTAAGAGGAGGGCTGAGGACATCTTTAATGATAATCCTTGACAGGCCTATGCTCAGCATTGCATGATAATGATAGTGTGACGGCTCTCCACGTCCCATCACTATTGATGGCTACAGTGACGCCCGCCACCGGCTTAGGCCACCCAAAGAAATTGTAGTCCCCTTTTCACTGTACATTGTGATACACCCGCCACCAGGACCCGAGGTGTGCGGGGTTGCGCAGCCGGAATTACGAGTCCGGCTGTTTGGACCAGGGTACTACGGGCGTCCGGATCTCGAGCCCTCCACTAGCTTGCTAGTGGATCCGGACTTGGGTATGGATTCGTAGTGGCAGTTGGTTAGCTACAGGGGGGGACAACGTTCGTCTGCCTGGTATGCTTGTCACCGGGCGTCTCCCCCGTGCGCAGCTAGTGGCTCAAGTAGCGGTTTAGGACGAGGGCCGTTGATGCGAAAGAGTCACGGGGCACGTGAGTTTCCCTTATAGTTGGTCCTAGGACTGACATCTCCGGTGCTTGACTGGATATCAAGTAGTGCGTGAGGATAGCATGCGCCGGCCGACCCAGCTGAGTAGGCTCCATGGGTAGACATGTAGGTCTGCATGTCGGGAGGTGAGCGCGCATTACAGCTCCGGTACCAGAGTGGAGATCTGGCAAATGGCTTCTCCATTGTCCCTAGTGTGGATCCCAAACACGAGTGCTCCGGATGGAGTACGGGAAGTGAGCGTGCCATCAACAGCTCCGGCACCTGTCAGGACATCAGGGAGGGGTCTCACCACCCCGAGGCGACTCTCCTAGTGAGTACTGTGGCTATACGCTGCAGCGGCTAGATCCACTGCTCCATGGATCCCTGATGTCAGACTGCCGTCTGACTGAAGGTATAGTGCCTGTTGTTTATGACCAAGTCGTCGGGAATGACAGGCACTATAAAATAATACGTAGTTTAGAAAACGGGTATCGTGTACATTGTGATAGGTTTCAACCCGTATATCTTTTATTTATTTATTTATTTATTTATTTATTAAAAAATGGTACACCAACAATAAATTTACAATATCATTATAAAATTATTAATTAAATATACTAATTGTTCTGTGTAAATTTATCAATTACAGGCACACACAACATTCATAATTTTAAATCTTTTATATGTCTATGTCTGTTACCACCCTCAGGCAACGGGCGCTCAGGCGAGGAGCGGCACCTGGAGCCGTGGGACGGGTGCCTGGGCGACTGCGGCGACGCGCCGGCGCTCAACGGAGACGCGCGCCTCGACTCGCTCGAGCTCGACCACCGCGCCAACGGATGGGACGCCAATGACATGTTTAGGAAGAATGAGGAGGTAGGATTGGATGTTTTGTACAAGGAGGTGACTCAGGGGGTCATTCTGAACAACTTAAATAGTCGGTAGCGTCTGAAAGCACTGATAGTCTGACTTAATTGCTAGTCCTTTCACCACAGTCACAAACCTTGGACCAGCTCCAGTCCTTTGTCATTGTTTGACTAACTTCTTCTCTGCCACCCACTAAAGAACTGTACTCCCGTCGAGAGTCCCACAGGGAGCTTTGCGACTCCTTCCCTTGCCGTTTGGATTATCTTCTGTTCCATGACATACATCACTGCTGCTTTGTGTTTTGAGACCATGAATATTCTCATAAATGTCTAATTGTTGTTCCAGGTATACGGCGTGCACAGCACCTACGACCACTCGCTGACCGGATACACACTGCCGCTGCAGCGGAAGGACACACAGGATTACAGGTTAATATTAAAAGACTACATTTATTATTTAAAATAAAGAAACACCATAGTCTCACCTTACATGTTATAACATTCGTTATTTAGTTAATCATTAGCAATAAGACACACACATACAGCCCGATCATCCACTGCAGAACATAAGCCTGCTGCAAGGCAGAGATATTTATCGTTAAATACCTATAACCTAATCAAAATAATCCTAACCTCTTTATTTACCATATTCCGCTCACACACTTGATTTCCCATTACAGAGAAGCGGAAGCGAAAGCAGAAGAGATCGCAGCAGAGATAGAGAGCGCGTCCACATACAAGGCGCGCATAGAGCTGGAGAATGGAGATGAAGAGGAGAGATACGCGGCCGTGGTGCGACCTAGCGCTCCCGCTGACACCGGCAAATACGTCATTCCTAACAAAAGGAAGAATATGCAGGTATGTGACCATTCGCTAAGTAAAAAAAGAGGTAAAATACGATAATATACGGGACAGTGGTGAAAGGTACCAGGCGAGCATAGAGCTAAAGAAAATGATGAAACGCTACGCGGCAGACGGGTGGATGGTATAGGTTAGTGGCGCAAAGTACCAGGCTCGCATAGAGTTAGAGGATGGTGACGAAGAGGAGAGATACGCGGCCGTGGTGCACCCCTCCGCGCCCGCCGATACTGGGAAATATGTTATACCTAACAAGAGGAAGAATATGCAGGTATGTGGTGTCTTATTATGTATGACCAGTCACAGAAGTAGAAATGGAAAGAAAGCCGTAAATATGCTAATATAAGCTAAATTTGTGTACGCCACAGAGGTGCTTGATACCAGGCGAGCATAAAGCTAAAGAAAGATGAAGCGCTATGCGGTAGACGAGTGGTGGTTTAAGTAAGTGGTGTAAAGTACCAGGCTCTCATAGAGTTAGAGAATGGTGATGAAGAGGAGCGGTACGTGACCATGGTGCGCGAGGCTTAAGAAGTAAAGTACCAGGTTCGCATAGGGCTAAACAGCGGGGATGATACGCCATGGTGATATGTTTATATAAAATCGTAACAATGAAGACAACCTTATATTTTAAAGGTCATAAAATATTTAAATATGCATGACACTAAACCTCACATCCCTTCCCTTCCAGGGCGCCGGCGGCCTAGTGAAGCCGACAGTGAACAACAACTCGCCCAACGCGTCCAACGCCCCAGCCAAGTCGTACGCGAGCCCGCACCCACGCAAGGAGGACAAGGAGCAGCGGCCGCCGCGACACCACCTCACGCCGCCCAGCGAGAGGCGGCAGGACGAGACCGCTAATAGGGTATGTGTGTCAAACAGGGGTGTTCGAGAGCGGTGGTAGCTCAGTCGGGTAAACGCCCGCTTCTCACGCAAGAGATGAGTTCTTTTAACTTAAGTACAATGTATACCATCGCTCTTACGGTGAAGGAAAACATCGTGAGGAAACCTGCATATCTAGATCTAGCACATCTAGATATGTGAACCCACCAACCCGCAGTGGACCAGCGTGGTGGGAAATGGTCCAAACTTAGGAAGGCAGTTTAGACCTTGGGGATATGCACAAAGGTTCCACTCGAGAGAGCCAGGTGCAGGTACTTACACCCCCACAGAGAATAGAATAGAAAATAGAATAGGGGTGTTATAAGTGTATTAAAGCCGACAGTGAACAACCCGCCCAGTGAGAGGCGGCAGGAGAAAGCCGCTAATAGGGTATGTGGCGTTAACTCCCGACAAAAAGATGTGTGTTAATGTTGATGTTAGACACCACTCACTCACGCCGCCCAGTGAGAGGAGGCAGGAGGAGACGGTTGTTTTTACTTAGAAATCGAAGTAAAAACAACATGCTGAGAGATAGAAAATTATTCATAATCTATAGCCGACTGCCGTCACCGTGCGGGGTCAGGTGGTGTCTAACATCAACATACCCTATTAGCCGCCTCGTCCTGCCGCCTCTCACTGGGCGGCGTGAAGTGGTGTCTAACATCAACATTAACACCCATAATATGAAGAAAAGAAAATGGTTACGGCTTTCACTCAGCGCGAAATTGTATAGCTCAAATCTTCACACAGTATTACACACTATTGCTTGTGATTTCGTGGCAATAGCGTCCGGACCGCTCACCGGTGGCCGGATGACTCAAGCTTTAGAGAACTTACGGAACGACAATCTGACAATTAGGGGGTTATGGTAAAATGGCTCCCTCCGTCTCTTTTATTTCTACTCTTTGGCATTAGAATACTCCATAGGACCAATGCTGATTCTACTATCATGTGCCTTATGTATTATCGCGCTTCAACGTGTTACCCCGCTCACTCAGTTACAACCTCACCCCCATAAGCTCCCCACTAACACAATCACCATCACCCACAGAGCGCGAACCCCCCTAGCGGCGGCACGGCGGGCAAGAGCTACGCGGCGCAGGCGGGCGGCTACCACGCGCCGCCGCCCTTCCCGCACCAGGGGCAGCCGTGAGTACACATTAATTATAAAAAAATAATTATTTATAGCAAATAATTGTCTATTACATACTAGTCATATGACATCAGCCTTACCACTACCGGCTTTGACGACCCCTTAGTTCATAAAATAAGCTGCATTGTCTACAGCTCTCTCTCCGAAAGAGGGCTATAGCATTCTGAGGTCATCTTTACTCATCCAACCACTATCGATTGCTTGTTCAGCAGGCTGATAGGTATCCCACGCTACGTTTGCCTGCCCTACACTCTAAACTCGTCGGAAAATATGTCTTTACCCCTTATTTTTTTTAATACCTTTATCGTAAAAATGTAGCGTAATAATTCCTGTTTCAATCCTACACATTATAAATTAGTAATAGTTCGAACACAATATACATTCGTTATAGTTACTAAATGATTGCTTGTCTATTTGCCAGCGCTCCGCCTCCCACGGTAATACAGCCGAAGGTGAACGGCGAGCCGCGCCCGCCCGCGCACGCCAGACAGTTCCCGCCGCAGCCGCATCACGTGAGTATACAATACACCTTGTATACTGCCCTTTATCTCTCCTGGACACCCTGTATACCCCCTTTACCTCTCCTGTACACCCTGTATAGTTTTATACCCCCCCTTTACCTGGACGACTGACTGGTGTAATAGTTAGTGACCCTGACTGCTATGCCGAATGTCCTGGATATTTGGTTGCACCGGTGGTATGCAAAGTACAGTTGATATTTTACCCTCCAAGGAGTCTCCTTTCGTGGACCCTATCATCATTATAAAGATTCAAGTTGTTTAAGCCACATCGAATAGCAGTTCATCTAAAATATTCATCCCTATTTCTCTCGAAACGCTATGGCCTCCACTTAATAAATAACATCTTTTCAAAAGTGTTTTTCCAAATAGCCAACGCTATGCTTATACTTATTGAATGAACTGCAGAATAGATGGTTATGAAGCCTATTTTCAAGTCCATGCAAACCCCACAAAACCTAACAGCCTTCCCTCTATCAGCAGAGCCCGGCGCCCCCGCAGGAGGCGCACCCGCGGCCGCCGCGCCACCACGCGCCGCCCGAGCCAAGGCGACAGGATGAAGTACAGGTACCTACTACTAATTATAGTTTGTAATCCTCCCTTATTTGTTCTATAGGTCTTCATCATCATCCACAAAACTGTTGGTATAAGTCATTTATTCTCAAAATGGTTACCTAGAACCAGAGACCTCATACGATGACATAATGGGGAGACCCACGACAGGGTTCAGACAAAGCAGCAGTTTGTAGCCACCGAAAACTAAAAGTTGAGATTTTTTTTGTCTCTGCGTCTCAGTAGGTTAAGTTTACTGACATAAAAATTAGAACATATCTTATACTGCTACTATATAAAAATTTGAATGTATGTTCCAGGAGCTCCGTAAATTCGGACAAGAGTTCAAGCTGGTGTCTTCACCAGGAGTCGCGCCGCCGCCCGCGCCCGCGCCCGTCGTGAGTATTGTCATTATGTTATATACTACATAATATTATTTTATGAAAGAACAGACTTTCAGATCATAAATACTTACCACATTCACATTTGACTTACCACGCAAAATTGTAATATATAAAACCTACAATATGAGCTAGCTTTTCATTTTGTTCTAGCCACATTAGTTCATAAACAGTTATAGCTTACACGGAAGCTAGGCTGGCTGAGCTCAAAATAATGAGATATTTACAATGGATTCACTCGAGAGAGCCACATACAAGCCTCTAAGAAAACTAATCTACATTCATCACACAGTTACAGCAGCCCCCGACGCCCACCACGCCCGAGGTGTCGGCCGAGGCGCCGCCGGAGCCGCGCGGCAAACGCCAGGACATACCCCTGCACAAGGTACCGTATCTCCCACAAAAATTACTCGTAAATTCCAGCAAGTCAAGTAGAAACCATGGCCGCAGACGCGGTAGTCCCGGCTTGTCAATGGACGGTGAGCTACGAGCTTACGGGCTAAGATGGGCAGAAGCCAGGGCATCTTCAGCAACTGCTGAGGACTGGCGCACTCTTGTACCACCCCCACCACCATTAGGCCCCCAGTACCACCCCCGGTAACTTCGGACAGCCGCAAACGGGCCGCAGCGGAAACTTCGTTTCATGAGCTATATTTTACATGAGTGTGCGTCGGAGCATAGTGTCTGATATGCATTGTTAAATATAAAAAGCATAAAGACTTTTGAGCTGCGACCCGTCGTAAACTGAGCTATCCTAAAATGCCGTTTAATACATAATAATATATAGGCCTATATACTACAACCCTTGATTCCATAGGCAACTTCTCAATTCAACATGTCAAACTAACCCCTCTTCCTCCTCCAGCCACCCCCAGCCCCAAAGCCAGAAGAGCCAGCAGCGGTCCGCTCGCCGCTGCCCGCGTCGCCGCCGGTGGCCGTGTCGCCGCCCGTCGAGCGTGTCGCCGTCACGCTCAAGAAGTCCACGCTGAACCCCAACGCGAAGGAGTTCAACCCGTGCGCGAAGCCGTTCACTCCGCGGAGCCCGAGCACGCCCAATCAGAGCAGGTATGATTATTTGGCATTGGTTTTTGGTTGTACTGAAACCTGACCTTCTCTCAGTAATAATATCCCTCCAAGAGGGGTCAGATTTATCTTCAGGATACTGTACAATGGTTTAAAATGCATTTCTTTCTCCATTAGTACAAGGCGTGAGTGCGTGTTTTTTTTTCTTTCTCCATCATTGTAGTCAGCATAGTTGTTACTTTCATGAGTAACATTCAAACTTCATTCATAACTTTTTAAACCAAAATCTCTCTTAGATTCATCAATAACTTCACCAAATTCTAACTCAGTTGTTAATTTGTTTGCAGGCCGCACACGCCGGGCACGCCGGTGGGCGCGCTGGGCGGCGTGGGCGTGGTGGGCGCCGGCGTCAGCTACATGCCCGCGCCGCACCCGCCGCCGCCGCATATGGTATGTTGATGATATTCGTATTGTCATGGTAGTAATTAAGACCATCTAAGGCCCCTTTTGTTACCCTTGTCGGTTATGAAGAAACTATGTGGGTAATAGACGTACAGTCAGCTGCATAAATAGCTCTACACTTTTGTACCTTGTCAAACTCACAAACTGCCTACTCAAACATTGACGGTTTGTTATGTAGTCAGTATGACAAGGTGCAAAAGTGTATAGCTACTTATGCAGCTGACCGTACCATTCAATATGCCGTACTTGTGGCTCGACGACCTTTTTCGCTCGTTTGTCACCAAAAGTTCGTCGAGCTCTAAGTCCGCGTACAAAACAATACATACTTGTACGTCTATGAATACTGCTCCGTTGCGTCGCGTCATTCCAAAGGGACGGTCATTTAGATTTATGTCAGTTCCTTTGGAACGCCGCTACGCAACGCACCCAAAGGGCCTCCATACTTAGTGCGAGGCTGAGAGGCCTTAGCTCTATGTAGGTACTCAGTATACATACCCACTCTTTCATTCAATACCGGCATTAATGTTACTATTTTTGGCGTATAAACTATCCCCCGGCTCTTTCTGGTATTACAAAACTTTATTTAGACAGTATCTAAAGGAACATAATCTAACATGTATGTTTGTTCTGTAGGTGGCCGCAGTACCGGCCTACGCGATGGTGGCGGCGGCGGCGGCGGCCGCTCAGCAGCAGCCCACTTACATACCGCATCCACACCCTGTAAGTACAGACATTATAATGCAATTATAAATTCATTACATACAAGAGGGATCTCTTGCTTGACGAAATACGTAGCTTCGTCTTCGCCCGTAGATGCATCTAGGTACTATCCCTCTGCGAAAACTAGACAAAAGCATAGCATCGCTCTAACTTGAAATCATCGAAACTCTTGAGACTTGAGTGCGTGAAGGGTTATCGACTGTGGAAGATAAGAGCGTTAAGGTATATGTAGGACTTAGTACATATTGGCATCGTCCATAAACTTCTTTCACTACACAACACTCAGGATTTAAAAAACTCACAAACTTTGCTATCCTCATATTGGTTGAGCTGACTACAGACCGAAGTATTCGCCCAGCGAGCGTGAGAAACCCCTAAACCCACCATAGTAGGTATTCCCACCCACCTCGTCACTGTTCTAACCCGGCCACGCACAGATGGAGGGCGTGTGCGAATGCCGGCAGTACGGGCCGCCGCTGCTGCTGCTTCGGGAGCGAGACCGGCCTGACGCGGTGAGAGTCGCCCGACGGGGGTAGTTGCGATGTCGTCACTTGCTTGTGTTGATAGATGAGGAAAGGATAGGTCGGGGTTGATTTGCCTTGTGTTGGAATGAAAAATATATTGGCATAAATATCTCCTGATACAGAAGTTTAATGTTGTCAAAACATTTATGGCAGCAATGCACCCACATGGTGGAAGTAAAAAAATAATTTCTTTGAATAGTCTAGCTGACATTAAAGTTTCGTTTGTGAAACCTACAGTTTTTATAGTAATTATTTATACTGTAACTCTGAATTTGAGTTTGTTTGTAGTAATTGAAGCCGCTACCTTTAATTTATTTGCAATCAATCATAAGAGATTATATCCACATGCCGCAAGTAATTCGCGTAATAAAAAGATTTGTTATCAAAAACATAAGCAAGTGATGAACACAAGCAAGCCTCAATGAGAGTCGGGACGTTTGGTTTGAAATCTACATAACAGTTTTGGGTGCGTTTGAAGTTCTAACTGTCTTCCGCTGTAGCGATATACCTTTTAGCTGCAGATGGAAGAGTTATTTTCCTTTAACCTTTTACTGCGGACTGCGTTCGTAGGGACAGCAGTGGGGAAAAGCGTGATTTTGTGTGAATTTTTACTCTAATATTACATCATTCATGATTCTTCAACAAAATATATAACGGAGTTATTTTGTTATAAACACCTGACTAACATTTTGTGGATTTATATGATTTTTTTTAAATCTCTGTACCTATACCTACCTACTTCTGACAATGAGAAAGAAACTTTTTCAAGGTGATCCTCTATTACCATAATAACGTGTTGTTTTTGTGTGATTGCTAAGTGATTAATTAACTAACAAGGGTTTTATTTAATTGTTGTCTAAACTATTAAAATTTATCATAGGTTAATTAGATAGATAACCACAGTATAGAAATGTAGGAGCGTAGGTAATAAGAATCCAATATTTATTCATACTATTTATTATAATATTAATATCGTTCGTATTCACAATGTGCAGTAATTTCACAACTTATAAGGACCCTCAATGATACATTGTTACCTCGATCTACTACAGCTATAAAACGACTCAATGGCTTAAATAATAAAACTAAATAGCACCTTCAACTTTACACAGTAGCCGTCCACACATCTTATTAAATTTACATAAAATTAGTATCTTCAACATCACTCCATTAGATAGCTTCTTCCGGCCTTAACTTGACCAGTTCAGCGGAATAATTCCAAAGCTTTTCAGCCAATTCCTCGTCTTCAGCCTTCACTGACATCCTCGCCTCCTTGCATTCCTCGAAGAACCTTCCGGTCGTGCCAGTGAGGTCATCAGCCGCTGCCAGGTAGATGCTGGTCTGAGCTCCTTCCACGGCGCTCTTGAAGAAGGTCGACAACAAAAAGTTCATGACGGTTTCTGTCACTCTGTCCAGGTTCTTGTAGATAGACGTCCTGACGTGCCCCGGATGCAGGCTGTTCACAGTTACAGTGGTTCCTTCTAATCTTTTGGCCAGCTCATTGCTAAATAATACATTGCAGAGTTTGCTGGTACTGTACAGTCTTATTGCTCCGTAATACGGTATCTTCCATGTAGCTTCCTTGTTTATAGTCTTGAAGTCGATACTCCCGAATCTGTGCAGGGTCGACGCTACAACCACTACCCTAGCGTCGTCAGACTTCTTGAGCAACGGCACCAGGAGTACGGTCAGAAGAAAATGCCCGAAATGGTTGACCTGCATCTCTGTGACGATGCCGTCCTCAGTTTTCTTCAGACCGTACCCGGTCATACCGGCGTTGTTGATCAAAACGTCCACTCTGTACTCCGCCTTCTTTATGTCTTCGACGAAACTCCGAACGGAATTCAGTGAAGCCAAATCCAAGTATTTGTAAATGACGTGTTTGTTCCCGGTTCTGCTAACTATTTCTTCGACGGCCTTAGCGCCTCGTGCGTCGTCGCGACAGGCGAGGTACACCTTGGCGCCTCGTCGGGCCATGTTGAAGGCAGTCTCGAACCCGATACCGGCATTGGCCCCCGTCACTATAACTACTTTACCAGTCATTATGTTTCTCGCGTAACACCATCCGCACACGGATTTGTTGTACAGTTTTATGAAGATCAAAGACAGTATTAGCCAAAGCCACCACATTTTAAAAGATTATATTTTACGATTTATGTAGAAAACAGTAGTTTATTGTTTCATTATCACGAACGTCCGCCCAGTGTCACGCAAAGTGATAGACTGATTATTTCCGTGAAGAAAAAATCACCGAATGATATGAAAGCGATAAGGTTAGCGAGTGGCCTCTGATCCCGTTCGACTTTGAGATCCGACATTATGGGTTGTGCTCACTGATTATTTATCTATATCGATAATTATTATGATTCACATGCTTGTACCTGTGGTGGTCGATACTTCATCATTGATTTAATTACATAGCTGTAGCTTAGTTAGTTGTTTTCCGCGTTTAACACGCAAATGCAATACTCGCATTTTCCTTCGCTATAATGGCTTAATCAAGATTTTTATAACAATGGTAATTTTTACTATTAAATAACTTGGTTTGTATTATTTACAGCTATGATAATCTTGGAATTAGATAATTAAACATCGTGGGTAGGCAGATAAACTGATAAAAGTGTAATCCTTTAATTAAAATGAAAGATTAGATGGCATGTCCCAATTGTTACTCTTAGATAAGGGTTTAATAAATATTTCTATCTATTTTTGTTGATATGGACATGATTTAGTGATAAATAGTACATTCCAAATGTGTAAAGCCACACACAAAACTAATACTCTATTGTTTAACGTTTACGGTTTGTATTCGCAGCTGGCTTAAGACCAACTACACCTAGGTAACATGTAAAGTCTTACACAACAATTAACTCTATTCTCTAACATTTACAGTTTGTATTTGCAGCTAACGTACGGTAAAATACCTCAGTGGAACAAAAACCACCTAATCAACACGTAAAGCCTCACAACAATCCAATACTTTCCCTAACCTTTACGGTTTGTATTCGCAGCTGTCCCAAGGCAAAAGCACCTATTGCTGTTTTTAACAGCATACGAATTTTAATTCATCACGCACGCGGGATTGCACGCTATTTTCTCCGCGTGCATATTCCACGCGTTACAATGAATACTTGTATGAACGCGTGTGAACTAATCCGCATGCTGTTAAAAACAGCCTCAGTGTGTCGTACAATCTCACACAACAATGCACTCTACTCTTTAACACTTACGGTTTGCATTCGCAGCTGGCGTACGGAGCCATGGGGGGCGGCGGCGGCGTGGGCGGCGGCGCGGGGCAGCACGCGCAGCACGCCATGCCGCAGCAGCAGCAGAGGAACTTCAGGAAAGGTAAATACACGCAATAATATAGAGTTTAAACCCGTACTGAATATTGTATCTCGATCGAATTTCGTACCTCCCCTTTTGATTTAAAAATTGATCTAAAAATACTTTTAAATTACTATTATCAATTTGAATATTATAACCAACATCAGCTGCATGTAACTGTCCGACTGAAAGTGATGGCGCTGTTGTCGATAAGACCTAGGAAAGCTTCACTCTCGCATCAAATTCCATGAAAGTGTCGTCTTTGGTCGCTAAAAAGGGCTATCAAAGATCTGTATTAGGCTAACGTTTAAAATGCCTTTAAATTAAACGAATTGAACCTCTTTTTAACCGTCACAGCAGAAATAAGGATGTTATAAAGTTTACGTGTATTGTGTATCTGTATGTAGTAGTGTAGCTCCCAAACAGCAGCTGAACCAATTTTCTTTCAGTTTTTTGTGTGATACATTTTACTAACCCCCTATTCCCCCCGCAGTGGGCGTCGGCGCGGGCGTGGGCGTGGCGGCGGCGACGGGGCAGCCGCTCCTGGCGCCCGCCCCCATGCAGCAGTTCGTGCCCTACCCGCACCCCGCGCCGCCGCAGCCGCAGCCCATGTACCAGCATATGGTGAGTTTTTGTGTATAGTCTACCAAAAAGAAGAATATGAAAGTGAACGGGTTTGTGTTGAGGATGGATACTTATTTGTATAAGGGCCCGTTGAGATCAGATCCGGCAATGACAATTTGTCCAAAAACACGATACGTCAAGACGGATACACGTTCAAAGTAACCGCTAGAATGTGGAATTCATGATAACATTAATTGAATCAATTGTATGATACTGCTTCTCTCCCGGTGGTAACAAGAATAAAGTGGAGGTTTTCTCTAATATCTGTTACATATTATGCATCTGCTGTTGGCTAATAGCTGAGAACTGTATTTGAATCCAACATAGGCATAGTTTATTTATTTATTTATTTCAAGGAAAACTTACAGCTAGAGATATCAGTAAAAATAGCAAAGTATGAGACAGACAGCCAATTACAAGTTTCCACATGTAAGAAACAAAATATTGCCATTATGCCTAATAAGTTCTACTTATTTCAGTGAATAGTAATAAATAAAAGTAAAAAACATTAAAATAGCCTTAAATAATAACTTTACGTAACTATAAGTGAGATTACAAATAAATGAAGTGAATGTGCCTATTACACAAAATATCTATATAAATATCTACCTACTTAACAAATTTTGAGCTGAATTTGTCGGTCAGACAGAAGTATGCCATTTTAGGGTTACTAACAAATAAGTCTTTTCTTCTTGTAACGTTTCGTAAGAAATACGATCCGATCCCAATAACGACGACCAACGGCATGGAACAACGGACCTCCGAGTAGCCTCATGGAATGTGCGAAGCTTGAACAAAGATGGTGCCCTGTATCAACTCACCAATGAACTCACAAGGCATAAAATCAACATAGCCGCGCTACAAGAAGTGAGATGGCCGGGACAAGGAGAATGTGAGTTAGAAAACGGAGCCGTGCTATTTTATAGTGGTAACAGCAGCGGCCACCACATTAATGGTACTGGTTTTATCGCAAATAAAGATGCCACTAAAAACATTATTAGATTCGACGCAATATCTGAGAGACTATGTGTTCTAAGGGTAAAGAGCAGATTTAGCAATATCACAATAGTAAACGCGTACGCACCGACAGAATCAGCAAGCGAAGAGGCCAAAGACATTTTCTACGACGAACTAGAATCTGTCTATGATCAGATCCCCGAATATGACACAAAAGTTGTTTTGGGCGATATGAACGCGATGATTGGCAAAGAAGAGGCGTTTGTACCCACAATTGGCAAACATAGTAAACATGACCAGTCAAACGACAATGGCATCAGATTGATCAATTTTGCGTCTTCTAAATCCATGGTAGTGAAGAGTACAATGTTCCCACACAAGGATATACACAAAGGAACGTGGAAATCACCAGATGGAAGAACAGTCAATCAAATTGATCATATCCTAGTTGACTTAAGGCACAAGAGTGTGGTAGAGGATGTCAGAGCATATAGGGGACCAGACTGTGGTAGTGACCACTATATGCTAGGTGTCAAAATGAGGGCGAAGATAAAACTTGCAAAGAAGCATAGGAAACCAACTGAAGAACCATTTGATACAGAAGCTCTTAAGGATCTAAACATGAGAACAACTTTTAAAATAGAACTCGGCAACAGGTTTAAACACTTGCAGGTAGAGGAAAACATCGACAGTGAATGGGCTGTAATCAAAGCCACGATCAAAGACACTGCTCTGAAAGTTCTAGGCAAAAGGAAGAAGAGAAAGCGAAGGAAGTGGTGGACGGACAAATGTGATAGAGCAAGTGAAGAAAAGCGGCATTATAGATTACTAGCAGAACAAGACGAAGTATGGAAGGCGAAGTATGAAGAAGTGAAAAAGGCAACGAGAAACACCATACGAAAGGCTAAGAAAGAACACCTAGAGAACTTAGTAAAAGACATGGAAGCACTAATGAACGCCAATGCCACACGTAAGTTCTATCAAGAGCTAAGGTCTGTGAAAAAAGGCTATCAACCAACCTCACAGTTCCTTGAAGACTCGGAAGGGAACCTGGTAACGGATGAAGACAATCGCAAGGACATGTGGCTTAAATATTTCCAGGAGCTACTGAATTGTCCTCCGGTTGACGCTCAAAGCCTTGGCATAGGTGAAGATAGTGAGAACCAAGCAGAAGTACAACCACCAAGCATTGATGAAGTAGTAAGCGCCATCACTAGGCTAAAGAACAATAAATGTCCGGGTATTGATAATATCACCGCCGAAGTCTGGAAGCATTGTGGTAATGAGGTACAGGCACGAATACACAAGCTGATTCTGAAGATCTGGGAAACAGAAAGACAGCCGGACGAATGGAATGTTGGCGTTATCTGCCCCATCCACAAAAAGGGATCTAGGAAAAGATGCTCAAACTACCGGGGTATTGCATTGCTGCCGACTGCTTATAAGATCCTCTCCTACATACTGCTACGTAGACTGGAACCGTATGCAGAAGAGACTCTGGGAGACTACCAGTGTGGATTCCGACGCAATCGTAGCACCGTTGACCAGATTTTCCTGCTTAAACAGCTAATGGAGAAGAAGTGGGAATACGCGCAAGACATTCACGCACTTTTTGTGGACTTCACGAAGGCATACGACAGTGTAGACAGGGAAATACTGTTCAAAATACTGCTAGTATTTAAAATGCCGAGAAAACTAGTGTCCATGATAAAAGTGGCTACGGGCATAAGTAGGATGCGCGTAAAGGTGGACGGTGTATAGTATATCATGAATTAATATTATCTGTATAAGAACTAACCAATAAAATTAAGATAGTTTTAAGAACACTGTCACACATTAACACCAGGCAAAACAACAGCGATGACAAAAGGAGTGTGTGGCCACTGACAGGCGTTTGTTAAGTTCTCTGAAGACAGCTGACACTGGCCCTACCCTTCAAATGTTTGTTGCCATTATAATTGTAAGTGTGACTGTGTGAAAAAAAGAAAAAAAAAAAAAAAAAAAAAAAAACAAGAAATGCACAACTGGGGGTTTTTAGTCGGTTAAAGGCCGACACTACCTGGGTCCCCTTCCCAGGTGTCTGTGTAGATTTTCCTCCAGGAGTGCAAAAAAAAAAAAAATTATTAATAATATATAGGTATATATATATAAAAGATAAAATATATATATTATAAGCTTCCACATTGAGTAGTGAGTAGTTAAAAGATGAAGACAAAAAACAACCAAACTCTCACAATATATTGATCTCTCAAAAAGGCACGGACATAAAGTCTGTGGAGTGATAATAAAATCTTTAAAAAAAAAAAAAAAAAAAAAAGGTGGACGGTGACCTGACTGACGCCTTTTCCGTGGTAACCGGGCTCAAGCAAGGAGACGCCTTGTCACCCGCGCTGTTCAATCTGGTGTTGGAGTATGTCATCCAAAAAGTGTTGACACATGATGGCGGAGTACAACTGAATGGACAGCACAAGGTGATCGGGTACGCCGACGACTTAGCTCTGTTGGGGGAGAGTGAACGCGAGGTCCAAGAAGCTGCCAAGATACTGGAAGAGGAAGCTCACAGGGTCGGGCTCAGAATCAGCACGGAAAAGACCGAATACCTCCACATGACACGACACCGAGGCAACCATGAGGTACGAAAAAACCTGCAAGTGGGAGAGACAGCCTATAAGGGAGTGGCCAAATTCAAATACTTAGGTTGTACGATCACTGACACAAACACAAGGGAGCAGGAGATCGACATCCGAGTACAAAACGCCCTCCGATGCAGCGCTGCTCTTCATAAAGTGCTAGTGTCAAAGCTTCTCAGCAGGAAAACCAAGATCCGAATTTATAAAACCGTAATCCGGCCGATCTTGATGTATGGCTCTGAGGCTTGGACACTCACTCTCAAGGAAGAGAATAAACTTCTGGTTGCGGAAAGAAAGGTGATGAGGAAAATGCTCGGACCAACTAGGAGGGAAGATGGTAGCTGGAGAGTACGGAAGAACCAGGAAATCGAAGACCTGATTTCCGAGCCAAACATCATTGGTCACATTAAATCCCAGCGACTCCGTTGGCTTGGTCATCTGCAAAGGATGGGGGAGGATCGCGCTGCCAAGAGGGCCTACCTTGGAGTACCAAGCGGTCGTAGACCAGTTGGCCGTCCCAAATATCGCTGGGGCGATGAAGTCGGCAAGGACCTGCGCCAACTACAGGCAGGCGACTGGAGAGCGACTGCGCAGGATAGAGACCAGTGGCGACTTCTTGTGTCTGAGGCCAAGATCCACTTCGGGTCGCTGAGCCAGCGGAGTAAGTAAGTAAGTAACAAATAAGTCAAGACCTGGGTATTCTCTGGTCAGGGAGTTAAATGATCGTGAGGCTCTTAAAAGAAATGAGTTCTGTCGGTAGTTTGTGTGAACTACTGGTACATGCAAAATAGTCTTTTGTCTCATTTGACGATCGGGGGCTAATATGTTAATTTTACCTAATAAATCCGGACAGTCAATTTTATTTTGAGCGATGTCTGCTGCGTCACGCCGTATATAGAGGGGCAATAAATGAAATTTGTTACACATAAATTCGTATTGACCTTTAGGGATTCTGAATTTATAACCTAAGTATTTAATACATTTTCTTTGAATTGATTCGATCTGTGATATGTAAACATTATATAGTGGATTCCAAACCTGACTCGCGTATTCTAAATTACTCCTGACAAGGGAGCAGTATAGAATTTTTATGGACTTCATCATTTTGAAATTTTTACAGGAGCGAATAAGAAAGCCCAATGCTTTGTAGGATTTTTTTACTATAGTTTGAACATGTGTATCAAAGATAAGCTTGGAATCCATTGTTACTCCTAGGTCTCTTATTTCGGAACAATTGGAAATTGATTGGTGGTTCAGCTTGTAACTATTTTAATATATATTTCTTTTCCGACTAAATGTAATAGAAAAGCATTTAGATACGTTGATGTCTAATTTGTTATGGCGACAGTATTGTTCCACTCTATCAAGGTCATCCTGAAGCAAAGAGCAATCTAGAGAGTCATTAACTACTCTAAATACTTTCATATCGTCCGCAAAGAGGAGAAAGTCGGAGTAACGGAAGCAAGTATCTATGTCATTTATGAAAATAACGAACAATAAAGGTCCCAACAATGATCCTTGAGGAACTCCTGACGGAATATCTGTCCATAAAGATTTATAGCCATTTAGTACTACTGCCTGAGTTCTGTTACAAATGTATGAAGAAAACCAACGATACAGATCACCTCGAATGCCAGCCATACGTAACTTTTTTAGTAACATTTTGTGATCGATGCGGTCAAACGCCTTACTGTAATCAGTATAGATTGCATCAACGTTATTGTTACTTTCCATTTCCTTGCTAATAAACTCATTTAACAGTACCAGGTTAGAAACGGTGGAGCGATGCCTTAAAAACCATGTTGCTGGTGATTAAAAGTAAGTTTAAGTGAAACGTAGACTTCATTATAGACTATTCGTTCAAATACTTTTGCTACTAAACATAATTTTGAAATAGGTCGATAGTTGTCTACCTGATTTTTAGGACCCTTTTTATGAATAGGACTGATAAAAGCCGATTTCCAGATCACAGGAACTACGCCTTCAGCTCAGGATCTTCTAAATAGAGTGGCTATGGGGACTGATAGCGACTTTGAGCATTTGATGAGGAATATCGCTGGTAGATCATCTGTAGCATTTGATCAATCTTCGTGATCATTTGCCACTTATAGGGCCAAGGGCTATGTTTTAAACTTGTGTCCAATATTAGTCTCTCATTTGGTTATAAGATACCAGCGTTAACTGTAACGATGAGGACGACATGGTCGCCTTAGCGTACCAAGTTCTCTATAAAATAAAAGATTATAAAAAAAAAGATACCAGCGTTATTGTACTTATATTTTTTTAAATCATTGTGCATAATATGGAGTAATATGAAATCAATACCTTGAAGTCACATAATCAAACAGATCGCCTCAACTAACTCACCTCCCTCTCCCCAGGTCCGCATGTACCACGGCGGCGGCATGGGCGGCATGGGCGGCATGGTGGGCGGCGAGGGCGTGTACCCGCCCCCCGCGTCGCCCGCCGCCTCGCCCGCGCTGTACCCCCCGCCCCCGCCCTCGCCCGCGCACACGCCGCACCACCACTACCAGCAGCCACCCTTCCAGGTAACTAGAGATACAGCTAAGCCTCGCTCATTCGGACCCTGCTGCCGCTACACGGGTTCGTTATCGACGTAGATTAAATTCAAATTCAAATCACTATATCGCGATTCACCGTAAATACGGCGCTGTGCTAAACGATTTATCTGCGTCGATTAAGACCCGTGTAGCGACCGCAAAGGTGGTAATCCACCACTACCAGCAGCCGCCCCTCCAGGTAACTAGAGAGAATAGAATAGAGTAGAATTCGATTCACTAGGAATAAGGTTTATAGTGTGCGAACCACGAATATTGTTCGCTAGCGAAATTCAATAGCAATGTGTATGACATCTTGATCAGCGCCCCTGTCGGTAACGTTGGAAACAAATAAAATGCATCCAATTTCCAGTGACCCGACTATCAATTTACTATCGACAATGTTCATGATACGCACACAGTTGTCCTTTAAGTTCTAAGCGTGCCTATCTACCAGAGATGTGCTTGACAGCTATGTTTCGATCACGTTTCCACGAGTGCTATGTTTGGACCATTATTATTACTGAATATCAAACGCATCCATAGCATCGTAACATAGAACATCTGTGGTGGATAGGCACCCTAATGACAACCAACCTTAGTAGTAGTAGTGATCAGACCGATATGACTAACCATCAGCCAATAATCTACCCCTGGTAACTCATTAGGAACGCTGCAACACTTTGTCCTCGGCCTTCACCATCAAACCACTAACAGCTACTCGGCAAAACTGCATTACGTTGGGGCGCTCAGTTGAAACTAATGTGCATTATTCCTCCTCAGGTGCTCTGCCCGCTCATGGGCCCGGGCGGCGGCGGCGGCCACCACCACCACCACCACCACGTGACGTACCTGAACCACGCGCCGCCCACCGCCTCGCCGCCGCACCCGCCGCCGCAGCATCTGCAGGTAGGCATTAATTCTATTAGCACATGCTGAGTCGGACACCTTTTGCTCGCACAATACACACAAAAAACAGATTTTTTGTTACTGTCAATGTATTGGTAGTGTTATGTATTCGTGATGTGTATTTTGTGAGCAAATACATTATGTGTCTTAGCTACATGGAGCAGTTATACTGGAGCGCGAGTGACTATAGGTTTCATGAAAATTTAACATAGTATAAATATCTTCAGTACAGTATCGACTCAACTTGAAGAGTGATACGATATAGGTGTTACCTATGTTAAATTATCCGGAATGCAACTGTATTTAAATATGGGTTAGGTGGATCCGAGATCCGCAAAATTAAGGTTAAATATAAACTGATACAGTATGTATTTATGGCATTGTGTAAATGTTGGAGTATTCACCAAATGTATCTGTTTACATATATTGAGTGACTATAACCATAGAATAACGATGCTATTACTAACATTTCATGTAACAAACTAACTACCTTTTATCATAATTATGTACATTTGTCATTGTTTTTCTGGTCTCATAATTTCTGAGTATAATACTTACTAAAAATATAACCAGAAAGACATTTGACACATTATTAATAGTTTATGTACTTGTCATCTAACAAATACACATTTAAATCGTTATATTAGCCCATTTACATTACAAAATATCCTCAATTCTGCTCACTCCCAAATAAATACTTTCAAACATAAAGGTTCAAACCTCGCCTTATTTCATCCCATTTAATATAAAATACACAATAATTTCAATATCTTAAGTGACAAGGATAATAGAAGCTAATATATCAATTTAAATACACCTATATGTATACATATAAACAAGAATGTGAACCATGTGTGTCCGTTTTAATTCCATAGTACATGAGCCCGTGGCGCTCAGACGGCTCGCGCTCGAAGTAGCGCTCTGTACCACAGGTTAGTGCCATCGCCCGCGCCCCGCCTGCGACAAGGATCATAGAACAACAACGGAAAGTGTTAACACGTTGTTGGACTAAGCCCTAGTTTCACCAGTCTGTTAGATCATTAACACCTCTGTTACATTGTAAGTGTCATGTAAAATAAAACTCTACGCCATGTCTAAGTATATAAATATCGCCTAAACTATAATTACCGTTATAATATGCGTAAAAATGATAATTCTTCGTTTAGTATATTAGAGCCCGTTTTGATAATTTTTAAGTGAAATAAATAAAATACATCGACGCTTATTGTAGTTGTGACAGCTGATTATTTCTGCCTTCATTATATAAACTTTTTTTCTATTTAGTAAGTTATCAACTTATCACTGTTTATTACTTGAGTATATTTTTGTATCCTACATTTTCGCCTTAGCCCCTGCGATCTCGAAATAATTCACGCTTAGCTTATTTTATTTTTAAGATTATAAATGAACTATAGCGATTTATTAACTTAGGTAGTCGCATTGCGATTTCATACTAGTACATAGCATGGTAATTTTTAAATTCTATTTATTCTAGCTTCTTAAATTATATGACGAACCAATTTACTAAAAGTAGCGATTAGTCGGATACTGATCAAGTGCTTTCAATCTATAAACACGAAGCACGCCTTCAAATAGACATCTTCACCATTTTAAACAATCGTAGAATGCTTATTAACTTACCTTTTACGGGTAAGAAAATGCAAAACCACGCAAAACGTGACCACCACTTTCTCTTTGACCGAAGCTGTCTGCTGATTGGTCGCTTTCATCAAAGTTCTTTTTTCTCTATTTTTAAATTGTTCTTTTCCGCATTCCAGCCAGTCCTGATGCAGCAACACCAGCACCACCAATCAGGAGGCAGCAGCACCCCCGGCGTGCACAGCGGGCCGCACCCGTAACCTGCCCCGCCCCGCCCCTCGCCCCGCCCCCCGCGCGCCGCCGCCCTCACCGCGCCGCCGTGCTAAGCCACCGGTGACCTTAGCCGCTAGTCTTTACTTTAACCGCCTAACTACACTGGCCTTTGAGACACCCTGTATAATGTGAATGTTTGTCGTGGTGGCCCAGTTATTAACACTTTGGGAGTCTAGAGTGAAGTTACCGCATGGTACTAACACTCTCGAGCGATTAAGTGCTCCCTCAGTTGTGTATTGCGTAAGTGTAGTTTAATCTTTGGAGTAAACTCTAGTTAAGATGGAGCGATGTAATCACCAGCAATAATGTAGAAGTAGATTTGGGAATGAATTATGTATGAGAGCGTTTAATAATACCTACTATGGTGCAGGTATTGAAAAGGCTGCTTTTTCTAAGCGTGTCGCTGAAATGTCACCAATGATACATAGTTTATTCTTCGAAGGTACCCTAGGTGTAAGGACTGGCTATGTCACTTTGTCAGTTTATCAAATGGTGCACTGGCACGATTCTTATTCGTAATTTTATATCGATTTAGATTTAAATCAAATAAAAATACACCGATTTGCCTTACTTTGTGTTGCGTATGGCAATAATATTCCGCAATAATTTAGAAGCCGTCTGTTTAAGATTTAGCTTAAAGACGCCACCTCCAATCGTGAACGGGGGTTTTTATACAATGTTTTTATTTAGTTTTCAATGTAAATTCGATGTTGCCAGTTCTATAAAATATTTTTGCGTATAATTGATTGCCAGTGTACATGATTCGCATAAGAAAAACGTAGCTTAGCACGGCGGTAAAATTATTTAAATGGATATAATTATTACTTGTTTTTTTTTGTTGTAAGTTTAAGAGTGAGTGTGTTGAAAGATGATGAATGTTGTCTGTTCCTGAACAACGAATGTGCTTTCAGGACTAGAAGTAACTTGTAATATAGGTAGATAATTTACTTCCACTATATTTTTGTTTCATAAGCCAGTTTGTTGAGGGGTGTTTCTATAAACTGAATTTAATTACTTTTATTTAAAACGTGGCTTTTAGAGTAACTTAATTCTTGCGGGCGAGAAGATATAGTAGATATTTTATATGATTATCACAATATTTATTGGTGTTGTAATATTTCTTTGTTTTCTTTTAAAGCTACAGCTGAATTTCGTATGTTCAGTATAGAAGCGCCCTTTCACAACGATGACACGGCCCATCAACAGCAATCATCGATGACAAAAATTAGGTGGCTATACCCAATATCTTGTATTTATTTAGCGCTATTGTAGACTGTGAACACTCTGTCTTACTTCAGTCGAAAACCAAATTATTATTACATAAAAATGTATTCTAAAATACGTTATAATTATAATAGGAAACTTGAGTTGAATTGAGCAGTCAGTTTGATAGCATTTTTGAACCATGAAGTTTTAGAGCAAATCTAATATTATGCTTTATGTACTCCATGGTAACATTAGAAAGTAATAGTTTCAATTTTAAGTTGGTAACTTCGGATATGAGTTGTTGCCCTAAGATTTCATATTTTATAGAGACGTGGGTATCTATAGATTTGTTTTATTTGTTTTTAAACAATTTTTAGTAACTCCATCACATGTTATATCGGTTTTTAAAATCAATTTATGTGACAAATAGAGTTTTTTTTATTATTTTGAACTCCGAAAGTACTATTAGCATCATTGGACATAGTATTTTACAAGCATATCTGATGTCACAACAATCCATGCCTTTTGAACAGATAACTGGCAGGTTATTTTGATAACTTGTAAGATTAAGTATTTATTTTTTGACAAAATACTATATTGCAGAAACTTAAGTACTAAAAATAGTTATAGCAAAACTTATCAATCGGTCAAATCTGCAACTCGTGAACAAATAAACCAGTTATGATTTTGGTGAATCGTTCGTCTCTATTTTGTGTTGAATCAATTGTCCTAGATAGTCCTATCTTCGCGATGCTAAGACCTAGTTATGTAATGAAACATCACTGCCTTTTAGACATACCTTTCAGTTGTGCTTCGACTTTACTTGTTAGTGTGACGTCACTTAAAGGGCTGAGTTATTATTAGGAGCTAATACTATAAGGAAGTTGATCAATAGTGTGCTTGCATGTGGTATCATTCGAATTAAAATGGCGGCCGATGTCAAGTCGCGTAAAAAGCACGCCATTTTTTGTAACTACATTAAAATTGGGGAATTATATAAATAGAACCGGTGCGTAACTAGTGATTGCGTATAGATATATGACAATAAAACAAATTGATAAAAGTCTAGGCTTAGGATACTCGAGTCTTACGAATAAATATTTAATGTTCTAGGTTTTTTTTGCGTCTTAGTTTATAATTTTATTTATCGTTATGTCTGTTTTGCACAAGTTTGTGGGTTTAGTTGTTTTTTTATTATTTTAATATATATTATTAGTTTATTATTTAATTCGGGGCAGCTTCTTTTTGCTTTCAAATTTAGACGCGTTGAGTTTGAAGCTCGCAGCCGTCGCCGCGACTGTGGTGACGTCACGACGCGGCGAATAGATCAGCTTGGAAATTATAAATATGTATGAATAGACATGAGAGTTGTGTGTTTGATAATTTATTTAAAGGGATGAAGGGGAGCTCAGTCCATTACCTCCGCGCGGTGCTCCCTGGGTCGCGCCAAGTGTGGACAAGTGACATTCACATGATACTTTTGTTTTAAAAAAATCCCGTACATAGCCAGTGTTGCCATTCGTTACATAAAAACTAGCGTCAACGTCACAGCGTACAACCTTGGCACCCGCAAAAAGACAAAATTTTCACCGTAATGTATTTTGTAACGGCTTTCTGACGCAAATCTACCATCTTGCACTGTCAAAAACATTACCCTCCTCCTTCGGCAGTCGGGTAAAAAGCAAATGACATCAGGTGCCTTGCTTCAGCTGGCAGCATGGTAACACTGGCGTGTTTATTGTATATAAGATGTGGGCCGTATGCGTGACACTGCCATTCAGGTTTAGGATCGCGTTTTCAGCAGTTGGCGTTATGTAAACTACATAAAAATGATTCTGTATTGATATCTCGGGTGGAATATTTGTATTACGCGTGTAAACCTACTATGGTACATTATGTTTGTTAAATTACAAGGATAGAGTATTCAAAACCGAAGTTTTACGATAAGTAAAACCAAAATACAAAATCTTTTATGACGTAACCTTTAGATAGGTTTCTTAAGGAGCTAGATTATAAAATTACAACTGTCTACAAAATATACATTCGCATATTATTTATCAGCCGAAAGTCCACATTTAAAAATACGATAGTCTCTTTATAAATAGTTGTAAATATTGTGTATAAATAATATAGACGGGATGAATGCTGGAGGCCTTCCCGCGGCGGCTTCTATTCGTTTATGATTTGTGATGTAAAAAATACAATTTCGAAAATCCTTCTAAAAAAATCACAAAAAAATGTACTTGATGAAGAAGAGGCCTACGACCCGCGCCATGTTCGTGACGCGAGCTCCTCGAGAACATGGCGCTGGTCTCATTACGTTTATTCCCTTATTTGTTTTGATTTATAGTTTTATGCGCGCGAGTCGAGCGAGCTCGCGGTTGTTGCTTCCTGTGAGATGATGTATGCGCGTGGGTTACTGTTGTACGCCATATTGTGTCATTGTGTTTGCTGTCTCGCTCTCGATATTATTTCCCGCGTCACAAAACTACCGGTGTACTTTGTGACGTCATTGTTTTTCTTGTAGTACACTTTTTTGATTGTGAATCTATTTGGAGTTTATGTGAAACTTTAAAGTGACGTGTATTATTGTGGGCGTGTATGAAGTTTTTAACGGAGTCTTTACAAAACTTATCTGTGAATATGGTAGTTTATTTTATTTGTACGTATTCAAAAGTTTGGTACGTATCGGATTCCTCTTTAGTTTTGAAACGTCACGGATATGTATGATTAATTATAAAACTACGAATACAAAGTTCCTTTGAAAACTGTTAGTATCTTGGGTTGTGGGGTAGTACGACGTGTCGATGGCAATACTCTGCTATCTTTGTCAGCGTGTAGGTGACACGAAACTTTATGTCAAATTACTATAGAGATTGTAGAATCAGTTGCAGAAACAATGGTGAAAGCTCAATTTGAAAAGTCTAAATTACGTTTAGTATTGAAACAAGATTGATTATGTACTAATGATATTCACGCACAGTTTTCGTACTGAGGCCATTCATTTGCTTTTCGACTGTAGACCACTAAATACTAATATATAAAAATATATATTATAATATGTCATATAATGTATTTGTTAAAAATAAGTGTCAACGATCCATATTTAAATATAAAGTAAATTCCTTGTGCCTTGAATGTTCAGTACAGTCTTCACAGAATATTTATCGTTTACAATCGAGGTAACGGTTACTTGATTTCAAATATTTCAACTAATAAGCGGTTGATGTTAATGACTTGTCGCAGACGTAATTGTTTTGTTACTTCATTTAAATACATAAACGAACCTAATATGTAGTACAGCTTCAACTACACAGGTAAAATATGAATGAACTGTGAACCTAAGTTTATATATAATTATATATTTTGCGACAATGGCATTTAAACATTGTACTACGTAATCCTACCCACTTGAATAATGATGTAAACTGAAATTAGCATGCCTAGAGCAGCTTCAACCTCACGTGTCGTGAGTAAACACGTTTTGTATGCATTTGTACGCGCGATGATAATGTATTTATATATAGAATATATAAATTGCCTTATACATGTGTGTGTCGCCCGATGGAGGGCGTGTGTGTAAGTGGAACGAACATAATTATCCCGAGACTATGGATTTTCATTTATTTACAAAGAGTTTATGACAAATCCATATTTGGGACTTCATAATTCTAGTTCATGATATAAAATATTGTGAATATTTGTTAGCCATATTGGTTAAGCTAATGATTGGGTCGCGAAGGGTTTATCGCTAATCCGATATGGGATGTCCCCGTGCTTGTGACTAGCATTATGAAAACGGATAAATGTGTTAAGACTGAGGTGCGATTATGTATGAAGAAGCTAAACGTTTTAGCTGTAAAATGTGTAATGCGATGGTTTTTTATAAGAAGTGACGATCCATTCAGAGTTTCAGAGCCTAAGAACTCAATTCTTAGATTGTAATTTATATAAAGAAAAACAAGAAACTGATATGTTTACGCATACTTATGCTTCAATTTTATTTGTGAATCTCTGAGACATGGTATCTTTCGTTGACGATTGTTACATTTCTCAGTGATAACATCCATACCGAAACAAGCTTATGTATTCCTGTATAGTTTGATTTCTTGCGATTAACTCGCATACAGTTCTGTGCCAAACGATTATGGCAAATGTTCAATGACTATTTTTTAAGGCACATAACACCTGGTGTCTTCAAATATTTTTCAATAAAAAAGTTAAAAAAATGTGTTTTGAACACAACACTCAAGTCTTTTTATTTTATATACCCGTTCTCCGTGTTATCTATTTATATTTAAGGATTTAGAATCATGCAAGGATTTGGTAAGTACCTAAAGAGCATGTCACATCGCTAGTTATGCCCATAATAAATATACGTTAGGTCAGAAAAAATATAAGTTAGGAAACACATCTAGATTCTTGATGTGTGAACCCTTAGGGACCTTGGGGACGCTGGGACGGCCCCAGCGTCCCGACTAGCTATATGCACTTAGCGATAATATAGCTTATTTGGTTTGAAATAAAATTTAATAGTGTTCATATATTTTTTTATGGTATGTAAATAGTGCCATCATTCCTACAATATTATAGGAAACATGATTTGGTGACGATTTATCCGTTTTGGTGACTAAAAAGAATATTGTAAACTTGGAATTATTTTGAGGCGTTTTTATATATTTTGGAACGTAAACGTTTTTGTTTGGGTATCTCGGTTTTGGAGTAGGTTAAATTATGGGCTTAGTAAATTTTATTGGGCTAGGCGTTATAGTGTACAAAAAAATATTTTGGTGATGATTTAAATTGTACCCTAAAGGCGAAAGTTTGCGTGTGTGTAATGTGTATGTTAGTTAGGTACCTACTTCTTCTTCTTCCCGTTCAAACGGATGAACCGATTTTAATGAAATTATGGATTTAGCCATAGGCAAATTTTTAACCACGGGAAAACTTTTTATAGCTAAGCGAAGCTCTCGGGAATACCTAGTTTTATAAATAAAGCGTCATGTCGTAAGGCCGGTGATGCTGTATGGGGCTGAGCGGCTGAGTGCTCGGCAATGTGATGAGAAAAGGATGCATGTCACAGATGAGAATGTTGAGATGGATGTGTGTGTGCACTGTTTAAAAAACGCTGATTTTTGACCATTTTGTATCTTTGCAACTTATACACAGAGGGAGCTAATAACATACATACCTGACAAATGCTTTTTCCTACCTAATAACTATATATATACTTACAGTGAAACTATAAAGTCCTGAAATTAATGTTTGAGGAACTAAAATTTTCAGGAGCCTGGCACCATTAGAAAAGAAACATAAAAGTCATAACAATTGTTTATGGCAGTTGGCGGTTGGCTGTTTTTTCAATTTTCTTATTAATTATAAGGATACTCTAGATAAAAACAACTATTTACGCTTGTTTGCAATTAGGAAGAAGAAGAAAAGTATTTGTAGTCAAGCTAGGGAAGTTATTTATCGAGTTTATATACAATGTTTAGCGGAACATGAAGCTGGACACATTTTGTCGAATTTGGAGAATGTTTACGCTCGTACAGCGTCTATGACGGGTATGTAAGGCCGGGGTCTCCTATTTACTCCGTAGGTCGCGTCAAGTGTCACCGCCGTAGGCCGCGTCACGATTGTCACTACATCTACGCGCCAACGTCGGCGTGTGAGGGAGACCGCATCAGTACATTTCTATAGAATATATATAGAAATGTACTGATGCGGTCTCCCTCACACGCCGACGTTGGCGCGTAGACATAATGAACATTGTGACGCGGCCTACGGCGGTGACACTTGACGCGACCTACGGAGTAAATAGGAGACCCGGGCCTTGTACAAATTGTAATAATTCTTTTTTATCAGTACCAACGCTTCATTTATCGATAAACCTAGGTTTAGAGCCCAAGTCGGGAGAGCGGTGGTAGCTCAGTCGGGTAAGCGCCCGCTTCTCACGCCAGAGATGCGGGTTCGAATCCCGGCGCTGACATGTACCAATGAGTTCTTTTCTGAATTTAAGTGAATTTAATTTAAGCTCTTACGGTGAAGGAAAACATCGTGAGGAAACCTGCATAATCTAGATTTAGCACATCTAGATTATGTGAACCCACCAACCCGCAGTGGACCAGCGTGGTGGGAAATGGTCCAAGCTTAGGAAGGCAGTTTAGACCTTGGGGATATGCACAAAGGTTCCATTCGAGAGAGCCAGGTGCAGGTACTGACACCCCCACAGAGAATAGAATAGAATAGAATAGAGAGCCCAAGTCGAACATTGTTTACATACCGCTGGTTGTAGGTTTGAGCTGGTTTAAATTGAGTCAAACCATAACATTTTGATACTTGAAGTTATATTTTTTGTTTACTTACTAAATTCTCATTCTGTAACTCTGTTTTTCTTAACTTAGGGTAGTTTCAAATAAGCATTTTTTTAATTATTTTATAACTAGGAGTATCGGACAGTACCGTCTGGCATATTGCAAAAGAGGGCTCTATAATGGAATATTTCTAACTCCTGGAAGAAACAGAACAGGCCGTCTAAAAAGAGAAATTGATGATTTTACTATGTGTGCCCTTCGTAAACAAATCCGGATATTTTATACAGTTGTAATAACGTTATCTAAATAAATATTTATTGGTTTCACTATTAGCCTTCATATTAACACCTTCTAGCTTGAATAATGAGTTTTTTTTGTGGATGGTAAGTTGTTTTTAAATACAGAAATAGGGTAGGTAGTCACAGGCAAAATTTCAAGTATTAAAGTCAGTTTTGTTTCTCTATATAGGGTTGCTACATGAAAGATAGCTGCGCCCTCATTTTTTTTTTTTTTTTTTTAAATAAATGATTATCACTCCACAGACTTTATGTCCGTGCCTTTTGAAGAGTGGTAATTTTTATGAGATAGTTTTTAATTCTTTTATCTACTTTCTACTCGGTAAGGAAGTTTAGTTTATATATATTATCTTTTATATATATTTATTTTGTCTTTAGTTTATATATTCTTTCTTTTATATATATATATTGTTCTTTTTCTCTTTTTTTTTTCACTGCTGGGGGAAAATCCACATGGACACCTGGGAAGAGGACCCAGGTAGTGACGGGCGTTAACCGACTAAAAACCCCCAGCCGTGTATCCTCATTATACAAGAAATGTCTTTTTTTTTTTTCTTTTTTTTTTATTAATGGTTTTCAGAGTCACACTTACATTAGTAATGGCAACAAACTTAAGAAGGACAGGGCCAATGCCAGCTTTCTTCGGAGAACTTAGTAGACACCTGGCAATGGCTCGGCCCCTCAGTCGTTATAGGTCATGTTTTGCCTGATGTTAGTGTGTGACTCTGTTCTTAAAGATAACTTATTTTAATTGTTAGTTTTTATAATAATTATATAATAATCAATTTGGCCTATATTTTGCGCTCTTAACCAAAATTATATTTTATGTTTTATTCCGCCCCGTTATGCCTTCTTAACATTTCCCCAGAAAGTGCAATGACCTCTTCGTCTCGATTCTTAACTGCCATTTTTAGATTGTACTCGAGGATGCGTTTCTTTGGCGCTGTTATTGCCGTTTTAGCGAGGTTGCCGATAGCGTCCTCGGTGTCATCCGCATAGTAGGTGCAGGTGGTGGTGTGCCTCGACAGCGCCACTACTGCGTGAGGTACGCTATCATGCAGCTTTATTTTATCTTTTGTTCTAATGATAATAACGGATTCGTACGTCAATCCCTGTGCTTCGTGTATGGTTAGGACGCGTAAGCCCATTCCTTCACCATACCCTTGGCTGGTCAAGGTCTCTTTTTCTTCCTGTGTATGCACCAGGAACAGAGTGTTGGTTTGGGATTTGGGAATTACTGCGTCTGTTAACCTTTTCAGCTGCAGGGATTGGATGCGCGCTGTGGCTGCGTATATGCCTGAGTATACTTCCTTTAGGGCGTATGCAACATCCATGGGGTTTCTGTATGAGCACAACAGCTCCTGGGTGATGTTTGCTACCAGTGTTGGGCGATTGTACCTAAGCTCGAATAGGTTCTCTCTGTCGATATATGGTAGCTGATTGATGTCTCCGATCAGAGCAATATCACAGGCACGAGACAGGTGGGCGGCCATTATGATTGCCCCGAAATGGTTCATCAGGGCTTCGTCAATTATCAGGCGTTGGCATCCGACATGTTCTCTAAAGCCGTTTACCAGGACTGATGCCATCGTACGCACCCTAGTTCTGACCATATCACCAATACGATGCGCTAGCCTGTTTCTTATGTCGATGGCCGCCTCAGTTGTTGTTGTGATAATGGTGTCTTTGCTCACATCGAAGTTATTTATCACCCAGGTTGTTTTCCCACATCCAGGTACCCTGTTCACCCAAGTGATAGTGGGCATCGTCCAGTGATTCCAGTTGGCGTTGATGGTTTCCACTTTTGCTAGGATTTTATCCTCTAGCATAATCCTGGTGCACTGGGCGACGACCACTATTTGGTTGTTGTGTGGGACAGTAAATTTTGAGGAGTTGCATTCCCAGGGTACAAATCCGCTTTCCTCGCTGTAAGCCGCCATATACGCTCCAGTCATTTTGCCTCTGAGGACTTGGCAACTACTGTTATCGTATATGCAGGCTTCGGCCTCCTCGAGTAGAATTTTTAGCCGGCCTTCGTTTTCTTGCCTGTAGGTCTGCATGATGCTGCGCCCTCATTTAATTTCAGGACTTTATAGTTTCACTGTACTTACTTATTCCCAATCTCCGCTGGGGAGCAAAGAGACACCGCCTGGCCCATTTCCTTTTTCACAGAGCGCTGCCATGTCTCTCGCGGTCTGCCGAGTCTTCGTTTATCGCCCTCGGGGTGCCATGTCAGCGCTTCCTTTGGGACGTCTTCAGTACGCCTTAGAACGTGTCCTATCCATCTCCATTTGCGTTCTTTTACGGTTTCTGCTACAGGTTTTTGATGTGTTCTGCGCCAAAGTTCCTCGTTGGAGACAAAGTCAAACCAACGGATCCCTAGGATACCTATTGCGTAAGCATCTGTTTACGAAAACCTATAGCTTGTTCGTAGTTTGAACCGTTTTCTTCCAAGTTTCGCAACCGTAGAGGAGAACGGTCTTTACGCACGCGTTGAACAGGCGGATCTTGGTTTGGAGACGGAATGCGGAAGACCTCCACACTGGGCTTAACATGGCAAAAGCTCCACGGGCTTTGTTGATGCGGTTGCCGATATCCTCGTCAGTTCCACCATTTGGTGTGATTTTGCATCCCAGGTAGGTGAAGGTGTCAACATCTTCAATTGATTGGCCGTTGATTTTAAGTGGAGTACGGTCCGCAGTCATTACTCGCATTGACTTTGTCTTTTCTCTGTTGACATGCATGCCCACTCGGTTACCCAAATGGACGAGGTCATTGAGTTTCCTTTGCATATCAGCGCTATTTTCAGAGAAAAGACAAAGATCGTCCGCAAAAGCGAGATACTCCAGAGATGTTCCATCGGACCAATCCAAACCTCCTTTGCCATTCTGCTCCATCATATCCAAAATTACTTCGGTAATCATGATGAAGAGTAGTGGGGATAACATGCAGCCCTGCTTGACGCCAATATTGGGGCTTATTGGTTCGCCCAGCTTCCCTTCCTGGATTACTTGGCAAGTGTAGCCATTGTAGGCTTCCTTAATAAGGTTTCGCATTTTATTCGGAACGTGAAAATATTTCAGCGTATCCCATATCGCTGACTGGTGTACCCTATCAAAGGCCTTCTCAAAATCCACAAATGTCAGGAAAAGGGCCTTTTGCCACTCTGTTGATGCTTCCAGAATTATGCGGAGTGTGTTGATTTGGTCCGTGCAATTTCTTCCCCTGCAGAATCCTGCCTGTTCACTCCTAAGATCTTCATCTACCCGGTTTTGGATTCTGTAGAGGATGATGGCATTCAGTATCTTGGACACTATAGGCAGTGATGTGATCCCTCGCCAGTTTCTACAGTCACTTAGGTCACCCTTCTTTGGGAGTTTAACGATTGGTGGAAGAAGGGTGCCTTCTTCCACTCCTCGGGTATCTTCTCTGTCTTCCAAATCTTTTCGAGGACTGGTTTCAGAATGCCTACAAGCAATGCAGCAAGCGGATCGGCTTTGAGCATTTCCGCTAAAATATTATTGAGTCCTGGTGCCTTGTGACTCTTGAGCTTTTGACCGCAGCTAATATTTCAGCTATGGAAGGTGGACTAGCGTCGAAGTCTATATTTTGAGTGTGCCTCGCGCAGTTCAGCTCGGCTTCCACCCCATCGTGTTGGTCGACTCTGAGTAACTCCTGAAAGTACTCCTTCCATCTTCGCAATACTTCGCCAGGCTCACACAGTAGCTTTCCTGTCTTATCTTTAACAGGGCGAGAGAGTTTTCTTGGTTTATATATAATATATATAAAAACGAAAATACAAGGTAAGTACCTATACGTAATATTAAGTTTTCAGGTTTGCAAACTACCCTCAGGGAATCTAACATATTTAAAAATCGAAGTCGTACGCAGCACCGGGTCCCTAGCACTCACGACACTGCTCACTCACTCAACAAGGCACGTCTGTTCACCGCGGCTGCGCACACTAAAGTGACGCGCGCTCGCGCGGAGCTTGCGAACGTGCATTTTTCCTTCTACCCTCAACTAGCCTCAACTACCTTCAATTAAATTCTGTGAGCCGAAATTGGTACACACTGGCAAATAAGTGACCGGAAATGAAACATCAATAGTTGCTTTAGCTGATATGCTTTCTGACAGCTCTAAAATAATGGAATTTCTAATCATAGAATCTTCTATGATCATAAATTCCATTATTTTACAATCTTGTGCTCATACTCGTAATGCGTTCATATTTCATACAACACAGTCTTTAATTTGTTTTATTGGTTTAAATTAATTTAAATAAATGGAGTAACTGTATGAAATCAAAGTGACAACAATGGTCTTTTAAAAAAAATTGCTGTAGGTAAGTCTTTCATTTGAGCGATACGAATAGGATCCATAAATCATCGCTAAAATAATAGAAAAAAATACATTTAATACTTAAGTGAGATAAAATTTATTTAAGAATACGTTTTAAATATATGTATAAATGCTATAATTGCCTTAAAATTAAGAAATAAATATATTTACATCGTAAGATTTTACAGTCAATCATCCAACGATAAAGTTAATATTAAACAATATCGTAAGTTATATTTTCGTAATAAATTGTAATATTTTATAATATTGTAATATTGAATACTATTCATAGTGTCTGTCAAGCAGAACTAATTTAAATATTTAATTATAATTATGTATTTACATAACAGGTACACACAATGCAATGGGTTCAAGCCCTACAAAGGGCCTAATTCTGAATGATACCAACAGTGATGTCACATAGGTAAGTACCAATATTAACATTAGTTACAATTTTAGAAATTATGGAAAAAATACTATTACTATTGAATCCGTATGCACAACTCATGTTCTGGGAAACAAATACATTTGATTTGATGGTCTGTAGGGTAAAAGTGAAACATAAACAATAATTCGTGTGGCTTTATAGGCTAGTGCAGCGCGAGTACGCGGCTACTCTCTCGCTCCATACAAATTTGCGTTTAGTTTTCTAAAAACTCACACTCCGCACGCAGGTTCATCCTACGTCAACGAAAATCATACAAAAACGTAACGCTCTCAAGCAACATTCTTAATATGGCGCGTATGCGTCCTATGAACCCCTTGCATAGCCGATTTAACCTCTTCTAAAAACGACGTGGAGTTATGTATAGTCGTGCCCCCGAGGATGACTTTCACTCCGGGCCAGTTCTGGTTGATCTGGTGTATGCAGAGGGACTCTTCGTAAGTGGCGCCCCCTACAATGAATACTATGACGTCTTGTGGTTTACGTCCGTAGCCGTCGTCGCCGCCTAGTGTTGGGTAGAGGTTTTCCCGGAGTCTGCCCTTCAGTAAGTCTTCGACGGTGTCTTTTAGAGCTGGCGTGTGTTGCGTGTATATGTTTTCTACGCCGCTGAGGCCCTGGAAGATGAGGTCAATGGTTTGAGGTTAAAATGAGGTTAAGTAATCATAATAGATCAAAACTGTGGAACAGTTTCATGAAACATAAGAAGGCAGTATATGTAGATCTTTGCAGGTACCTACCACAGTCTCACATTTAAAAAGAACCAAACCCCTTCTTGATCCCTCTCATAAAGTCATAATTATCATAGTGATTAGGTCACTTCTTGCCTTCTACTGAAAGTGTGGTCCATCCGCGATCATCTTCTTATCGCGTCTAGGGTTTGTCACCGTGGTGAAAGAATTAGCCTGTCAGAATAGCGTCGTGGACTGCCGAGTGCGTCGAACGTATTTAAGTGCAGTTAGAATTAGGCCCATTAGTGCGTTGTGCTGCGTTGCGTCGTGACATGTATAGGGAATGTCATAAATATATTGAAAAATACGCAGCGACAGCGCAACTTGGCGAAACGCATCAACGCGAGGCACCTTTTGTGGGTTCAGTCAGAAACGGTATTATATTAGTTTGACACATAATATAATGGCTTATGAAAGGGACATGGTGATACCTTGAAGAACCGCTTGGTGATGTTGACGGCGTCGTGTAGTCCGAACAGGTCAGCGTGCCGCGCGTGCGCGCCGCCGTACTCCAGCACGTCCAGCACGAGCGCTGCGGGGTATACAGGGTGTTAGGAACTGTTGGAGACAGTGGGCCTTATGCCTAGTTTCACCATAGTATGTTAGATCATTCACACCCCTGTTACATTGTAATTTCATCAATTATTAGGTCATGTTTATATTAAATTCTTGACAGATGTGTCAAAAGTCAACAACTAATCCCTGGCTATGATCTAACTGATGATGAAACTCGGGCGTAACATCAAAACTTAGACACATGCTAAACGCTCTCAGGTCGCTTTCAAACGCCTTATAAACGTTCCAGAGGGAAGGTGGAAGAAACAGGGTATATCCTCACTAACTTAGGTTGTCTTTGCAAAACTAACCTTCGTATCTTTAATCATTGCCATGGAAGACTGTTACTAGAAGTTTTTCCACGGGAGAAGAGATTACATAAGAAGCTTACACTAACAACATGACCTTATCGGACGGCGCGTGTAGTCACTTACGACCTAGTCGAATTCCCATTTAGACGGTGTGTCTTAATCGTGAGGCGTTAGTCACATCTGTGTTTAGCCCCATTATACAACCCAAGCCTATAGCTCTCTCTCTCACACTCACCTATGAGGTCATCAGGCGTCCCTCTCTCTCTCAGGGCTTGCAGCAGGTCCCGCTCTCTGTCTACTGCTATACCTCTCTCTCTCACACTCACCTATGAGGTCGTCAGGCGTCCCTCTCTCTCTCAGCGCCTACAGCAGGTCCCACTCTCTGTCTACTACTATAGCTCTCTCTCTCACACTCACCTATGAGGTCGTCGGGCGTCTTCCTCTCCCTAAACGCATGTAGCAGGGTGACGTGCGAAGTAGCCGAATAACTATTTCTTAGACGGTTGATTTATTGGGCCAAAACCGTGCGGCTTTAACCCCATTATATAGCTCTCTCTCTCACACTCACCTATGAGGTCGTCAGGCGTCCCTCTCTCTCTCAACGCTTGCAGCAGGTCCCGCTCTCTGTCTGCTGCTATAGCTCTCTCTCTCTCACACTCACCTATGAGGTCATCAGGCGTCCCTCTCTCTCTCAACGCCTGCAGCAGGTCCTGCTCTCTGTCTGCTGCTATAGCTCTCTCTCTCACACTCACCTATGAGGTCGTCGGGCGTCTCTCTCTCCCTTAACGCATGTAGCAGGGTGACGTGCGAAGTAGCCGAATTGATATTTATTACACGGTTGATTTATTGGGCCAAAACCGTGCGGCTTTAAGCCCATTAGATAGCTCTCCTCTCACACTCACCTATGACCTCATATATCATATAGAAGAAAAAGCTGACACCTATGAGGTCATCCAGCGGTGGTCACTCACTTACGACCTAGCCGAATTTCCATTTAGACGGTCGATTCATCCGCGTCACCATTGTCGCGCTTTGGTCATCTTTGCGCCTTGTGACCCCATTAGGTATCTAAGCTATAGTTCTCCCTCTCACACTCACCTATGAGGTCGTCAGGCGTCCCTCTCTCCCTCAGGGCTTGCAGCAGGTCTCTTGCGGCGCAACTGGCGTGCTTCTCGTAGCGAAGCGCGTACAAAGCCACCAGCTTCGCCGCGTCCGAGTGGCGGACGGATTCCGTGGTTAGGAGCTTTTTGAGGTGCTGTGGAGGGGAGAGGGTACTGGTAAATATATTATGTATGAGATGTTGAGGTTATACGGGTTGTTGCAAAAAGGGTATACTAAGCCGAAACCAACATGTGCAGCATGGTCTATCTAAGCCCGGAACTGAAATCAGCATGCTGCACATGTAGGTTTCGGCTTAGTATATCCTTTTTGGAACACCTGTATATTATTAAGGGTACTTGTAAATAGGTATAAAGAGTATAATTAAGTATGTATTAAGGGCCCGTACAGGGTGACGTCCGCGCCAATTTTGGGTTTTCAATGCTCTTCACACAGCACACGCAGTGACACGCACACATGTAAGTTTGCACAGTGGGTCGATAAACTTTTACTCGCCAACTTTATTGACAATTATGTTCAAGTACATTTTGGGTGATTTTAGGGTAAGTAAGTATAATTCTTACTTACACTGGTAGGCACCAGGAAAGAGTAGAAATTAATAGGGGTGCCACTTTACTCTATACTCGGAACCCGATTAGCTTTCTCAAACAAATGTGGTATTTACTTGTAGAAAGGTAACTACAAGTATTAAAGTGTAGATAATAAGTTTCGGGCATCCTCCAGCCAACTGAACCCCGACGACAAAGCAAAGTAAATACATAGTGTCGCAAAAGGGCTATACTAAGCCAAAAGGGGATGACTCAAGGGGTCATTCTGAACAACCTTTGTTCTGCGAGATTTGCAAATTCGCAAAAAAATTTATTCGTTTTCCATGGTAAAAAGTCACATGTCCAACAAAGTTTCTATGAAAAAGGTTTTTTTTTGTTAATTTCCAAAACTCGTCTAGCAATAGTTCAGAATGACCCCCTGTCTTACTCCTTTTTACCCGACTGCCGAAGGAGGAGGGTAATGTTTTTTGATTGTATGTATGTATGTTTGTCTGTTTCTTTGTTCCCTCCTATAGCCTAAAAGGCTTGATAGATTTTGATGTATAAGGTATTGTTAGAAGCGTATTGATGGCGCGATGGTTATAGGCTATGTGACGTTCCATTAAAATGTACATAGCACCCTCTAGAGGATATAACGTGATGATCGAAAAAATAATAATTCAACTTTGCCGTGTAAGGTATCAAATGAAAAGGCTTGATTTTCACATTACAAAAATATGCATATTGAAGGTATTTAAATAACAACACCAAAATTATTGAAATAAAAAATGATCATGAACTACTGACGTAAAATTTCATAAAATAAACACAACTAAAAAGTTACAAATAAAAAAATACAATTATAAAAAACGAAAAACCCGACTGTACGCTAAAAACATGAAAACAAGTCCCAATATTAATGGAAAGTATCGCAGGCGGGGACCAACTTGACCGCCACTCAAGGCCGTTTTCTAAGTAACATTCAGCTAAATGGTGAACCCTCTGCTGGTCCCCGCCTACGATACTTTCCATTAACATTGGGACTTGTTTTCATCTTTTTAGCGTGCAGTCGGGTTTTTTGTTTGTTTATAATTTGTTTATATATCGTTATGTATGTTTATGTAACTATATACCGCTTTTTCAATACCTGTAAGTAAATTTTTTGGTAGCAGCATAATATTTTTACTTAATTTTAGGGTTTCGAACGTCAAAAGAAAAAAAAGCAACCGTTATAGGATCTCTTTGTTGTCCGTGTGTCTGACTGACTGTCTGTCACCGCCCTTTTTCTCAGAAACGGGTAAAGATATCAAGCTGATATTTCGCATAGATGGGAGGTACCCCAAAAAAAAAATTATGGTACTCCCTGTCCCAAACAAGTAAATTGGGGCTTTTATTTTTTCCAGTTATTTTGATGTGTATCCTTTTTTTTCTTTGTTGTTTTGTATAAGTATGTGTTTTTTTCTTTAAATCTGTATTTTTTTTGTTGTTGCTGTCTATGTGTCGAATAAATGTATCTTTATCTTCAAATTACGCCATCTATCGTTTGTTTTTTTGTGGCTACTGTCTATAGAAGAAATTCCGTCATTGACAATTTTACGCTACGAATTTATTTTTATTTATTTTATTTTTATTTTTACATTTTCGTGGAGAACCAACAGCATTTTGTTAATAAATAATTATTACTTATGAACACATAACAACTTGATGCCATTTACAGAATGAACTTAGTAAACCCAGTAAACCTAACACATCCAGAGGAAAAATAAAATCTCTTTCTCTCTCTCTGAAAAACATACTTAATAGCCCAAACTCGATTCTTTTAGCTATTAACATCTTTGAAATAAAATTGAGCCACCACCGTGTTACTGCTCTCATCAGATCCTCACGAGACCATACCTCAACCAGCACCAAGAGACTGTATTTTTGATCCCTAACCTAATGTTCGTGCGTATTGTCATCACTTAGATCCATTCGCTATATTCCTGCTCCTCATCAGACCTTTACGAGACTGTAATGTCACGAGAATATTGCACACTATCTAATTTAATTTAATGTATTGAATATACTGGAAGAATTATGCTTCCTCAATTTCAAATCAAATTATGTTGGTGTCATAAAAGTTGAAAAAGTGCAATGACAACCAATGTGCAGTGATTTTGTATCTGTACACGATAAGATCGCGAGCTGTCAGTGCTGCCTAAACCGACGTGACCCTTCTTTGGAGGCCAGCGGCCAACTGAGTCAAACGTCACTTGTGTTTATGATTTTATAACACAGAAAGCCGCCATAGATATTTGTATGAAGATTTTAGGGAAAAAAATTGCTCAAGTTTGGGATTAATTTACACAAAATAAGTGTGTGTTTATTAAAAAACAAGGTATTTAGCGCCTAGTCCAAGCCTTTAACTTTATAATATGATAAAAATCATATGAAAATTCTTAATAATTACGACACAGTTGTTACAATACGGGAGTGGTTTTTCGTGATATTCTGAATTTTATTTACAGTTATCCATAAGCATTTACTTGAATTCGAATCATTCAGCACCTAGCTAGACTCTTCGGCTACCTGTGTGATTTTTTTCAAGGTTGTAGAGCATCGTTTACTACATAATTCTATGACAATGCCAACCCTCGATTGCCCCTTGCTGACCCTTAAGTGGAGATTACGAGCACTTAGCCTGGGATGTCTTTTAGGCCCAGTTTTTTGATCCGTGGTCAACTTTAACCATTAGTCAAATCACGTGTCAAGCATGACATCTGCATACGAATTTCGTTGGTTTTTAACTAATGGTAGCCAGGTTGAGTTAACTAGGGATCAAAAAACTCGCCCTTAGTCTGATAGACCGACCACCTGAGAGAGGTAAACGGTACTATTCCGTTGGGATGGTCGAGGAGTGTTTTGTTGTTAGCGCTATACCTATGTGAGAGGCAAGGAGATTTCGCAGAAGGATATCCAGAATTCTTCAGAAGCGAGATACTACTGTCAGTCGCTGACACTGACCTGCAGTTGCTTGGCGTGGTCGCTCTGGCAGGCGATCTGCTGCTCCAGCTCCCACAGAGAGCCACCACTGTCAGCACCTCACACTGTCAGCGGCTGACACTGACCTGCAGTTGCTTGGCGTGGTCGCTCTGGCAGGCGATCTGCTGCTCCAGCTCGGACACCTGCAGCAGCTTGTGCGTCGCCACGGCGTCCGAGAGGGAGCCCACCACGGTGACGTGCTTGGTGACTGTGCCGGACATTTTCTGGAAATATATGAATTGGAATTATGTAATTTGGTGTGACAAGTGGTGAGCGACAATATTTCATCACTGTTGGAAAAAAAATATCATTGCAGTTACGTAGTAGTGTGACAAGAGTGACAAGTGGTGTGCGGCAATATTTTACCACTGTTGGGGCACTGCGAACGAATGACACAGCAGTTAGTGACCCTGATTCTTGTGCTGAAGAACTCACGTTCGAATCGAAATAAAAATTAATTATTTGAAAAAAAAAAGATATTTTAAATTTGTTTTCGAGTCATGTCTGGGGTCTATTCTACTGGGGTCTAGTCAAAATGTTCATGTTGTGTGAAATATCCTCCAACGCGCAAATCCTATCCTGCAAAACGTTGAGATTAGGGCTAAATCCTCTTGGGTAGTTTTTACTGTGTCTTTGTGTGTAAAACTTTTACTATCTATCTATCTTATAGCCTGGCCATTACAATTTTGCACAGATAGCCAACCAAATAAATACCCTCCTCACCTTGAACAGCGGGTACTGCTCCACGAAGTTCTTCATGTCGGCGATGCTCTCCACCTTCTGGTGGCTCTTGGCCTTCTTCTGGAACTCGTCCATCAGCGTCTTGATCGTCTGCCCGATCTCGCCGAAGTTCGAGTACAGGTTCTGGAAACGATTGAATATAATTTTATCGAAAATATATTATGTAACAGTATAAAGACTACCATGCGCCAGACAGCCCCATTGTGGTCTAGACATGGGCACCAACATATTTTGACTCTATTCAAATATTTTTAATGACTAAACCAATTTAATATTGTAACATGTAACATAAACAAAACAAAAAAAAAAACACTCACACCTTGTACTAATGTACTCCCTTGCGGGGTAGGCAGAGGTGCATTGCTGCACCCACTTTACGCCATTTGTATTTTTATTGTAAAAAATTGTATTAAAAAATTGTATTGTATTTTTATTGTAACATTTCTCTCAGTTATAGGGTTAAGAGGCAGAAATAAACGTAGTATTTTCATTGACCTAAATCCGAGTTGTATTCTAATAGGTTCAATGATGGAAACTTCGAAGCCTGGGTAATAAATACCTACATACCGACAGAGACAGAGACAAAATACATACATATGCTCTGTTTTCCCTCAAGGGGTTGTCGGAAGTGACTCACAAGCGACCGTAAACTTCAAAATCGACCTACAGACCTTCGCATAGAAATCATCCTGCTCCGAGGCCAGCACCACCTCCTTGAAGTCGTTGGGCACGCCGGGCACGTGCGCCAGCGACACCCGGTTGTTGTTGATGGTGAGGAGCTCGTGCACCATGGCTTGGTATGTCCACTGTGGAGGGGAGGGGGTTACTCATCTTGAGATTTATTTATTATAACTATGTAGGTATAATGGTAAATAAGGATAAGGCAAGGAAGAAGAAGATGTAGGTGTAATGGTCTTAAAGCTATATGTACATCAGTTATTGAGTTGCCTGGGCTTGGTATGACGGCTGTGGAGGGAAAGAGGAAGGGGTTAGTGAGTGAACTGTATAATTATATATATCCTCCTAGCCGTATTCGGCCATGGCGACTGCGTTCAAACTCCGTGTTTTATAGTTGCTGAGGGTTCCGCTGGTGTGCCCTCAAGTGACTCATATAGCCAATCTTGGCTTGGAACGTTCGTGCACACTGGGCACACGTTAAGACACCGTGCCCATACCGAAAACACATCCGTATGCTAGACCAATTCCATCTTAGATGACTACGACAGATTATGAACATCAAGTGGTCGGACTATGTTCGCAACACGGAGTGAACTGTAACGAGTGTGTGATAGCGTTGATAGTGGGGGACATAAGGTATGTTTGGATTGTGCCTTTTACTATGCTTATGCTTACATGTTCTGTTATATAATTTTATGGTATGTTGGATGTGAGAAAATGATCTGGCCTACTCGTACCTATTTCTTATATAACTATCAACAATCTTATTAAATTACATAAATCTTTCGGAACAAACACAGACGTCAAACATAATATTATATTTTAGCCGCGTACCATCCCAACTCGCTGGTTCTGGCAGAATTACCAGCGCTGTATAACTTTTTGTACAGCACATGCTGAGTCAGAGCCATTTTACTGACATAATACACACCACAATTATTGTGATTCTTCATGTCATTGTTTCTATTGAAGTTGTTTTGTATTTGTAATGTGTATTCATTTAGTAAATAAATGATGTGTCTATGTCTATGTCTATTTTTACGTCCCTCGAGCTATAATCCTCCAAAATTTAAACTCAATAGAAACTATTTCTGATGATGCCAAAAATTAGTCGTGAAATAGTCGCTTCTATTTATTATAATTTTAAGCTTGATAAAAGCTGTTAAATAATGATATCAAATTCTTCATACAAATCAAAGTGGACGAGAATGCCAAAGCGAGCCAGTACACAAAAATAATAGCACCGTAGCATTGAAGTACTCATGTCGAATTTATCTATAAATCATTTATTTCGTCATACTTTGCATCAATAGTATCCAAAGTAATCTTTGGTATGAAATTTTATTGCTTTTGCCTTTTACCTTACTGTGTACAGAGAAAACGTATGCCTGTACACGCACACATTTATCTCTGTTATCTTGACAAACGATAGCGATGACGACTACGGCTATGTAGTACCTAGGTCAGTTATTGTCATCCCTTACTATCCCGTAATCAGACAAATATTGCTATCCTTGTCTCCTTTCTAACCGGCATGCATCGCACGCATAGAACGCGTGAGCGAACGTGTCACCGGTTGCATCTTGACAAGCGATAGCAAAGCGGTATTTATTACGTCCCTTACTATCCCGGGATCACACAAATAGTGTTGTTCTTGTGTTTTTATTAGCGTTGATGTGGCCGCCACCTCCGCCGGTGAAATTGGGATTAGTTTTATTGAAGACGCAGTACACGGTAGCACTCAAGCGATAGGAATAAAATACGGTGTTTGAAATATAACTCATTTAATTACAATCACAGGCCGAAAGTACTTTTATTTATACTTAAGTTATTCATTAAACAATCTTTAGGTAGATTAGGTTTCATACAATTATCTCAGTATTATTTGACTATTACCCATAAACATATTTAGTTTAATTTAAAATAATCACAGTTGGTTTATTGCTAAGTAATAATATAATATTGACGTAGTTCAATAAAAAAAACATTGTATGAACTTAAATATGTAGTTATTTCACTATTTAAAAATAATTATTTTCTAGCCCTATATCATAATAAGCTTAGATTAAAGTAATCACAGATTGTTCATTATTAGGTTTAGGTAAGTATTATCACGGTTATTGTCATAATGAAATATAAATCATTTAATTACAATCACAGGCCGAAAGTACTTTTATTTATACTTAAGTTATTCATTCCTTCATTCATATTTAGGTAGATTAGGATTTAATTATTTTTATTCTCCATAGTAAAAGTCACGTGACCAACTAAGTTTCTATGAAAAATGATATATTTTTTTTCGCGAATATTTAAATTCTGATTTCAGTTTCAGGCTTAGATATACCATGCTGCACATGTAGCATTCGGCTTAGTATACACTTTTTGCAACACCTTGTATAATGGTTTTAATAAATATACCTAAATAACTTCGTAGGTGATAATAGGGTATCTATAATGCCCAGATAACTGAATCCTGTAGGTGTAGAACTTGCAAAAATTATGAACAGCCACTGTAGCTTGCGACGTTATTGAAGAACACACGTAAACTGCGCTGAAAAAAAAATAAGGCAAATTAACGTCTTATTAATAAAAATATTTGTTTTTTTTATATTATATACACATATATATGATATACGAGTAGTAATAACGTTATTTCACCTAGACTATTTGTTTGGTAATTTATTGTCATTTGGAGACCACAGCAAACAGTGGAGTAAAATTTCTTATCAGTAACTTATTGCAACAATAACTTGAAACTGCGAACTTTTGTGCGAAAAGGGTAGAATAGAAATACTGTTCATTAGTGTATTCGCTTTTTTCAATATATATGTCCCATAACCGACCTCTATTGTTTTTGAGCGAAAGAGATAGCTGAGTAAACAATTTGGCTTTTGTCTAAAACCGGTTTGGTCGGACGGTGCGTTTGAAACTTGTATGAAATTTCACAGGGTGTGAATTACTTACATAGGTATTTAGTTCGGAAACACGTTTTTGTCGCTTGTAACTTATAGGTACAAATGAGTTTTGACAAGTAAATTGGCTGTTATAACTTTATCAACTTCAGCACCACAACACTGTATCCTAGCATAAGCACAATACCATATGAAAATAGTGATAAATTCTTACCTAGGATTTGTTATCTGGTAATCATGTATTCGGAGCCATTGCAGTTTTTTAGCGCATTACATCAATGCAGTCATGATAGTTTATCGGCGCATTACATCGATAGGCTGTGTTTTCACCTGAAATAATAATGGGTAGGCTTATAGGTTTTTTTTTTTTTTTATCTTTATTTATTTAATACATGTAAGATTACATAAAGTTAAAGTACAATAACCATGCGCTGAAACCACTAGATTTAAGTGCGACATGGTGAGATCGCTATATCGCTAAACAATATAAAAAAGTCTACATTTTTTAATTATTATTTTAAACCTGAATACGTATAAAAATAATATATTTTATGATAGGTACATTATTATGTTCTTTACAAGAAAAAAGTTAAGACAATGAGACACAAAAATGAGTACTTACCTAGGTACACACAATCAGAACTTGACTTTTACTAAGGCCTAAATTGATTTTACATGAAAAATTATTAGTTATATATATATATATATTTATGTAGCTTACTTAGGTATATTACTTAATGTAACAGGAAAAATAATATGCTTTCAACACGGCTTTTCTCTTGGATACATTGTTTGTGAGGCTATCGACGGTTATCTTTGGTATCCTATTTAAAATACTGGGGAGCATGTATTCCCAGGTCCTTTGTCCGTAAGTATTATTATACCGCGGAGTAACATAAGTAGGTAAATAGTTCAAGGTCCGCAGATTTTTTGGCCTTGACTTTTTCTCTAAAGAAGGGATGCGACTATATTCCTCATCCACAATACATAATTCGATTTTGTCGTGAACAGTTAATATTTTACAGTAGTGAAACAAACCTAATTCGTTGTGAGTGTATTTTTGTTTTATTTTTGGAGGTACAATGGTCTTCAGTATTCTACGTTGTAATTCGTAAATTTTATTTATGTTAGTTGTGAATGTACGGCCATAACTACTAAGGCAGTAACTTATAATGGAGTCTGCTAGTGATAGGTACAGCGTTCTTAATATATTGAAGGGTAATTTGAATTTTAGAATTTGCAACCGAGACATTAACGCCCTCAGTTTATTACTTAAGTGTTCTATATGCGGTTTCCAACTGAAATTTTTATCTATGATTAGACCTAGGTAGGTATGTTGTTTAACTAGTTCTAATCTATCACAATTACAAGTCGCATTGTAGCTATCGGAATGGAAGCACTGGTGTGTGTGAGATGAAATGTGAGGCGTGAATGTTGTGTGTAGGTGTGGTGAGTGAATGTGTAGTAATTTAGTTTTTTGTGCGTTTATGATTAGACCTACGTCATGAGCCCATTTGCATAACTGGTTGTAGTTGTGTTGGAGTTGTATTTGAGCTATGGAGATATCTTTGTGTGCAGTAATTAGACAGGTGTCGTCGGAAAATTGATAAACCGTTCCTTCCGTAAATATGTTGGACATGTCGTTTACATAAAGGAGATATTCGGTTGGCCCGGTGATTGACCCCTGTGCTACTCCTTCTTCAGTAGGTATTTTCTGGCTGTAGGCGCCGTTTATGTTTACTACTGTGAACCTATTAGTGTGATAGTTTTTTAGTAAGTCTAGGAAGGGTCCCTGTATGCCGTTTTGTTGTAATTTTGAAAAGAGGGTGGTATAGTTGAGTGTTTCAAACGCTTTGCTGAAATCGATAAAGATAGCCAGCACATGACATCGGTAGGTTACACATAATTTATTTTTATACATATATAGATTAAAGGCCTTTTTTTGCTATTGAGGGGTAAATATCCACATTTAACCGGGACTACCATATGTAGGTAATCGATGATACCCACATATTTTCGTATCTACTAAGATATGTACATACAGCCTTGATTGCATGTATGCACAATTTACTAGCTCATAGTGTAAAATTGCTAATTGAATAACAATTCCCATACATATTAAGCATAGATATTAAAAAATAATTTGGCTACGATACTTCAATAAAAAATCATGTTAATAAATAAGCTGAGCATAACAAAATGGGATGGCTTGCTTTGATATTGAGTATTAAAAAGGATACTTACTTGTAAATATTCAAACATAGCACTCACTAAACACTCTTATCTGCATCCACTAATATCTTTTAGAATATAACATCTTGAATATTCATTTGCATATAGAGCACTCACAATATTTTAACAACCAACAATAACACCGATCGTGACCATAGTTTGCACTAAACTGTAAACAAATTATCAAACAAAACATGCAAAATACTAACCCCAACTTCACCGGTGGCGGCGCGCGGCGGCGCGCGGCGGCGGTCACATAAGGGACGTAATAAATACCGGTTTGCTATAGCTTGTCAAGATGTTACCGGTGACGCAGTCGCTCACGCGTTCTATGCGTGCGATGCATGCCGGTTAGAAAGGAGACAAGGATAGCAATATTTGTCTGATCACGGGATAGTAAGGGATGACAATAACTGACCTAGGTACTACATCGCCGTAGTCGTCATCGTCGCTATCGTTTGTCAAGATAACAGAGATAAATGTGTGCGTGTATTGGCATACGTTTTCTCTGTACACAGTAAGGTTAATCAAAAAAAGAGCAAAATCAATAAAATGTCATACCAAAGATTCGTTTAGATACTATTGATGCAAAGTATGACGAAATAAATGATTTATAGATAAATTCGACATGAGTACTTCAATGCTACGGTGCTATTATTTTTGTGTACTGGCTTGCTTTGGCATTCTCGTCCACTTTGATTTGTATGAAGAATTTGATATCTTTATTTAACAGCTTGTATCAAGCTTAAAATTATAATAAATAGAAGCGACTATTTCACGACTATTTTTTGAGACATAATTCAAACCGATAGTCATAGTAGTTCCAAAGATATTCGATATTTTCAAAACCTCCAGCTATAATCCTCCACCAGGGCTGCAGCAAAGTACCTTTATATCTCTGCTATCTTTGGACGACTATTTCTGAAATTTGGCATGTCATTACGACTATTTCACGACTATTTTTTGAGACCTTAACCAAGTCGATAGGCCTTACCGTTTGTTCTGCAGAGGCTGGAGGATTATAGCTGGAGACCTCCAGCTATAATCCTCCATAAAGTATAGCTCTAACTCCGAAAATATGATACGACTATTTTTTTGGAAAACACGACTATTTATGACTATTTCACGACTAATTTTTGGCATCATCAGAAATAGTTTCTATTGAGTTTAAATTTTGGAGGATTATAGCTGGAGGCACGTCTATTTTTGGTTAGCATAGTTGAGGACAGAGTATCGTAGCCCTGCTTAGGGATGGAGGGAAATGAGGTCTATTGTTAGTTTATTATAACGACGGAAACCAAGAAACCCACTAACCTGATTCAACAACGGCGTGACAGCATCATCCCGTCTATCCAAAATCAACAACTGCGGCGCCGGCACATCACCGTTAAACGGTATATTATTATCCAGCAACACCGCTTCCCTACGCAACAAGTCTCTGACTCGTTCCGCTAATCGCTTGCAGGGCTCGCTGGAGGCCTCGTAGCGGATGACGCAGCGTCGCTTGATGGACAGCAGCAGGCCTAGCAGGCCTTGCGCGCACCGCTGCAAGTGGGTTTGGTTCCAGTTGCGACCTGTGTGGTTAGGGGTGAGTGTGTTATTTGAAGTCGTGAATCTGGGTGTTGAAGTAGTACCTATGTCAAAGTAAGTATAGTAGATGAGAGAAATAGGCGGAATGTACACAAAGAAAGCCGATATAACAATAAACCGATATAACAATAAAATAATACTATCTGGCTTAGTATTAAAGTTTTTCACAAGAAAATTGTTGCATATTCACTTCTCATTTAAACTCTTTATTTCCAATGTGATAAAAAAAACACCATATTTGTAAAACTTCTAGATGCATTAAATGATTGAGTATTATACTTTGATTCCCTCACCATGCAAACACCCAACAATGTTAAATGAGAAGAGATGCCTGTCCACAGCGAGGTAGTCCGCGAACACCTCCTGCGCCTCCCGCACCGTCTCCTGCTCGTCGCACTCCGCCAGCGTCTTGATGTCCGCCTTGGATATCACGTTGCTGAAATCTGAATAGAAAAATGGTATGAATGTGGTTTAAAAAGAAAAGTAAAGTAGTAACTTACACTGATTAATGTTTTTTTCTGCTGTTTTCATTTACAACCCAATATTTATTTGAATTTGAAAATTTATTTGAATTTGACATCTTTATAGCAAGCCAGTTCTTACAGTAAAGGTGGTTCTTATGGTTCTTACTAGATAAATGGATATTGACCTAGTAGACCTCTTCCAAGGGACATTATGTATTTCTTCATTATATCAGTCAAAAGATCACAATACATGTTACTTACATATAAAATACATCCCATACTTAGGATACCGTAATTCCCTGGACAGTAGTGCAATGTTCTCGGAGGTGGGACGCACAAACACAATGCACTTCATGTGCTTCAGGTTGTCCCACTGTGCATTCGAGTCTATCCTCTCAAACAGGTATACCTCCTTCTGAAGGATCTCTGACTGGCTGTATACCATGGACACTATGCTAGTCTGGAAATAGAACATAAGCAAATTGTATCATCATTTAAAGAGACCCTTGACCTAGGGGATTAATATTATAGTTAAAACTTATGGGGCCTAGACCATGACAGGGGTTTGTAGTTAAAACATTGGGAATGATTCAATGGTTTCAAATATAATTATGTTAATAAGCAGTAGATTTTATGAATTGACTGTAATATAGCTGATGAAGCCACCATAAGAATTAAAGCGTAAAACTTAAAATCCCACTCCCTAGTATTTGGACTGCATATTCAGTTAAAAGTAAGTAAAAAGGGAGGCCAATGGGATTAGAAAACTGAATAGACCTTAACTGATATGATTAATTTAACTTATATATATATATATATATTTTAATATCTTATATATTTTTTAAATTAAACAAATATTTCATCAGGTAATCATTACACTTCGGGCCTAACTAGCAGTAGAACCTAAGTAGATATCCAGGGTCTTACGGTTTCTTTATCCATGAGAATAACTTTCATTCCCGGCCCACTCTCCTCGGTCATCTTGGTGATGTACATCTTCACTGCTTGGATCACGTCCATGGTGCAGCTGTGTTATTGCACTGTGGGGGGGGATGTTTATTTAAATTGCAGTCTTAGGGCACAATCACAGCATTAATAAAATAAAACAAGTAGGATTTTTTCTAATTTATTTTCTATTTTGACGTGAAATTTGATGATTGTTTTTGACAGTTTTGACACTTTGATGACTGACACTTGACTAGAACAAAATGTTTAGTTCTAGTTTTTGCTTCTAGCGAGCAGAAACCAAGCAGAAACAGAACGTCCAAACCGAAACTTTATCGGTTTTAGGCAACACTATTTGTCAAATTGACATTTCAAAAAGTCCGATTGCACATCACTATTTATCTTCTGAGGTCAGCTGGGTCAGCTGGATTGTTCATCGAAAAATAAAATTTTATAAGTAAAACCGGCTTCCACCCAGACACCACCATGTTCTCCCGTGCACTGAAACCCGTCACCGTCGTGGTCGCGCAAAATGGAAAGAACTTCTCCACCAGCTCCCAGGTAAACATCATTTCCAACCACTTACAATTAGAATTCTACTGCCTGGCGACTTCGAAAGCTTATCCATCTTGGTCCAACCGTCTGGATTCTTCAATGACTAAGTCTATGCTAAAACCCGCAGAGGAACTTCAAAGTGGTGGTGGCGGGCGCGTCCGGCGGCATCGGGCAGCCGCTGGCGCTGCTGCTGAAGCAGAACGCGTTGGTTTCGCACCTGGCGCTGTACGACATCGCGCCCGTCACTCCCGGCGTGGCCGTGGACCTGTCGCACATGAACACGCCCGCCAAGGTCACCGGACACAAGGGACCCGAGGAGCTGGCCAATGCCATCAAAGGTATGCAAACTCTGTGGAGGTTCTGGAGTTGTGTTGCGTGGGAGATACTTGATTTTTGCTTTGGAAAATGGTTTGTAATGTTTTAGGATTTTTTGGCCAAATTTTGAGGGATAAACCTAATTGTTTGATGAAGTTTATTCATGTGAGAGTATACATTGCATAAATAGCTTAGGTAATACCTCTTGTGGGTTATTAACCCCTTTCTGCGGCTAGTAAAAAGGTCATGAATGCAGTAAAAGTGTTACATAATGTGTTAAATACATAACCTCATTTTCATGATAAGCAATGAATGAACTAACCTAAAATTAGAGCTCAAGGTCAGCATTGTCAAGGTTAGATTTATTTTACAGATTTTTTTATTTTGCTGAATCAAATCAATTTGGAAATACATAATAACCTATGTATGCTGTTATTTTTCATCTAAACTTGGAGACACAAGTATTTTTTTCCTTATTATAAATATCTATGTAGCTGACTGTAGTATTACTAAGTACATCAATCACAATGTCTGCTTGCAATGATTCTTAGTAGAATATTTTCCTTGTTTTTACACAGTTTTGCTGCTTTATGAAATATTTGGCAGAAGTCCAACATCTGCCTTAGTAAGTCAAAGTCAAGTGTTTTGAATCTTCCAGCTGTTTTTATTTACATGGTTTTTGTCTCTAAAGGTTTCACAACATGAAGATACTATTCATCAATTTATCAAAATAATGTTTTATGAAACTTTAGGGCTTATTCGACTTGTTACTAAACCCATATCTCTGTTTGGTCTAACCCAGGTGCGGATGTAGTGGTGATCCCGGCGGGAGTGCCCCGCAAGCCGGGCATGACTCGTGATGACCTGTTCAACACCAACGCCTCCATCGTGCGAGACCTGGCCGCCTGCGTCGCTCAGGTCGCCCCTAAAGCCATCCTGGCCATCATCACCAACCCCGTCAACTCCATGGTGCCCATCGCTTCTGAGGTCATGAAGAAGGTAAGCAAAGATGATGGATAAAGTTCTCCCTGCTATGGGTTGTGTTGAAATGTCTATTCAAGAAAATATTGATCGCTAAAATTTATCATTTTCAAGAAACATTATATCATTAGTTCAGCATTGAAATAAGAATAAATTTAATTTCTATGAAATGAAATGCATTGTGTAATGCTATATGAGTTGTCGTCAGACTCTGTTATCACAGGATTCTTAAATTTTTCCAAGTATTTCTTATCACCATTCAAGTGCACAGATAAACACAAGTCGACAGCTAAATAGATGAACAATTAAATGCTTATATGTATATATTATTATAAAATGTATATTAGATATATTTATTGAAAAGAAAATGTTTTCATGATAAATAACAAAATTTATTTTGATGATGATTTCAAGATGGTTAAAGAAGGCCCCAAATTTTGTATTAAACTTGAAACATTACCAATTTGTAGAAACACTCACTATTACTTCATAAACAATAAAAATCTTGGAAAAAATCCATGACAATACTTTACAACTAATTATGTATGTAGGTATTTAACATATTAGGTAGTTATGTTTCTAGTAAAATATACATTAGTACATACATTACATCATAGGTTAGATGTTAATGGGATTGTAATGAACCCTTATCTTTCATGACATAGTAAATATTTCAATTCAACATGAGCTATTTATACATAAGTACTTGAGTGATCTACATATTTACTATTAGATGTAACAACATCTAAGTATAATTATCAAGCTGTAGATACTTTGAAATATGTATGATATTGATCATATTTTTTGTCCCTTGACTACCTTGCCTCTTTACTTATATTTTTGAAAGTGTTTCTTAAAAAACTATTTGGCTTGGTCATAAAATTGTATAAAATATCAAATAACGTCACAATAGATTAATTTACGTCAAAAGCTTGTTATTGAACTTGATCGGATGAGGAGCAGAGCGTGTGCTCTCTCGCTGGCCCGAGTACTGATAACCTCGAGAACAATAACAATACACTGTACAGAACAAATAACATATTATTATTATACTTATACTTCATGACGTGATCAGTATTGTGGTTCTTGAAGAGTGTAGGTATGAAATTAAAATATGTGAGAACAACTCACACACTGCGACTCGACCTTAAACATTTAAGGGACGCATGTTACCACAACGTTACTTGCAAAGATATTATTAGATTACAAATTGGTTACCGGTTAGCTGGGATGTGAGTAGGATTTTTTTTCTGTAATCGAAGGTACATTTTAGTTATAACTTCATATTCAACTAACACACCATCCTCCCACCTCCAGGCCGGCGTCCTCGACCCCAAGCGCATCCTCGGAGTGACCACCCTGGACGTGGTCCGCTCCTGCCAGTTCATTGGAGAGATCAACGGCGTGGACCCTCGCTGCGTGGACATCCCGCTCATCGGCGGCCACAGCGGCGTCACCATCATCCCCGTGCTGTCGCAGAGCAAGCCCCCGGTCAAGCTGACTGACCAGAAGAAGATTGAAGCGCTGACCCAGAGGATCCAGGAGGCTGGTACTGAGGTGAGTGCGACCAGGAGTTGTCGACAAGGCGAGGAAAGATTGATAAATGAAAGAAGAAAACGGGATATCACTATATCACAGTTGGATTTTGGATAATTACAAGTTATGTTAAATACACATTACGTTGTATGTTATGTACATTGGTATGATGTGATCTTAGCTTGATTAGGTAGGAAACAGTCAAATTTGTTTATGGTAACAAGCTAATTAGTTCTAATTCTAATAAACATTATGTCCGATTAATCTCGTTGCCATCCAGATAAGATAGCCATATTTTTTAACCGTGTATAGTACTTATTCCTTAACACATTATAAAATTATTTAGAGATATGAGACAGTTCAGTGAACAAACAACCAACTGAACCTCATATATCATGATCACAATGAAACCATTATGTCCAATAATGAAAATGAAACCGCATCTACCTATACATGGATATCATCGTACATATAGTGGACAGTGGAAAGTCCATTCATAGCAATGTATGTCATGGTCTTATTATGATGCTTGTGCCAATATGAATCTAGCAGACAATGCTATAGTATAAAAAGTTCATATAGGTTTACTCCTTTTTCATTTACCGGGAAATGCAATTGCATGTACCCATGAGTTGTAATAAGATTGGATTAATCTAAGTTTGTTTACTTTTTCGTGAATGTAAAATGTTTGTACAGGGAAAAGCGCACTTACTTTTCTCTTTTCAGTCTCTCAATAGTGATGACACATTGATGGCTCATTCTATTGTTTGTATTCTGTAGGTGGTGAAGGCGAAGGCCGGCGGCGGCTCGGCCACGCTGTCCATGGCGTTCGCCGGCGCGCGCCTCACTGACGCCGTGCTCAGAGGACTCAAGGTAACTATTATTATAACCGTTACATCCTAATAAATTATCAGCCAATCGACTGTTGTTTGATATAGTCTTTTTCCATATAGAGCGCCACTATGTCCTTGGCCTTCCTAATCCAATCACTACCAATAAACAATATAATAGCGGGAATATTGGGTTAAAAGCCAAGATTTGGTACAACAGTGAAATTCAAAACATCTTGATGATTTTAGTAGGTAGAATAAAAACCGTAAACGGCTTTGAAGTAACCCCTCTAACTAACGTATCCTCTCTTCCAGGGCGACGCCAACGTGGTGGAGTGTGCGTACGTGGCGTCCAACGTGACCGAGGCCCCGTACTTCGCCAACCCGCTGGTGCTGGGCAAGAGCGGCGTGGAGAAGAACCTCGGCTACGGAACCCTCAACCAGTACGAGCAGTGCCTGCTCAAGGCCGCCATCCCCGAGCTGCTCAAGAACATCAAGGTCGGAGTCGACTTCGCCAACAAGTAGAGGGTTAATAGACAAGTGAAGACGGGATTGGGCGGACTACCGGGCTTGGAGAATTAGGGTTAATGACGGCAGCTGGGCTGATAAAGGTTGCAAAAACTGCGGTCCAGTTGCAGGGTTAACTCGGGTTTCCAGGTCGAATGAAAAGTATTATGCGTAGTTGCTCGTTTTAGAAATAAGCTGCAAGTAAGAAACGTCTCTCTGATCCCGTGGTGATAGATGCCGTAATAGTGAATTATTCAATTTGTAAGTGTTATTATTTATTTACCGCCAACAATTATGTCTAAAATGTAAGCATTTCGCAGTTTGATAAATATGTATTCAGAAATATTTCAATAGTATTCCGAACGAATTTGCGATTTCAAGTATGAATCGACCTACGAATGGTGAATGTAAATATTTTATGTTTTGTTATAAATGTCTTATTACCTTAGAATGTAATAAAAATATTAATAACTACGTATGTTTTTTCTTATATCTCTCTACATTTTAGTTTTAACCGTTGAGTGCTACTATGGAATACCCCACACTCTATATACCTACACAGTCAAGCACCGTGACTAGAACCACCTAGAACTTAATTGAGCATGCATCATGTTTTCATTTTGAAATCTGAAATAAGCCACGAGAGAGGTATTGGTTATGGTACGCTGAGGGTAGGGCTGGGACGTGCATTTTAAGTGCTCACGTGGACGCTGTAATAAATTTTAAAATAAAAACAGTAGTTGTAAAATTTCTTACATACCTTGTCCTTGGCCTCCCTCACCAAAGCACTGTCTGCTAATGGTCGTGAGTGAAATGTGAGTGATGTTTGTCCTAACGCACGTCTAACCTTCTACAGCAGCTAAGCAGAAGCACACAGAAAAAACACATGCCCAGCCTAAATTTTGCTACATAAAATATGTTAAATGAATTACAGTGTAAGGTGTAACTTTTTAACAATAGTGGCACAAAAATTTTAGAGGGCAGTACATGTAGCATTTATTGCCGCATTTTCACGACAGATGGCGTATCATACGAATCCCCCTGTCGAGAAGAAATACTATTTGTTTTTTGAAAGAACTAAATTATTCATCATGCACTTGTTTAAATTGAAATATCTTTACAGTTTACATTATAGTACCTTGCGTGCCTTTCACCTGTACGCAGGAGGAGCTCATGACCGCTTCCAACTGCAGTATCGGTATTATTTAGTGACTTCTTTAGTTAGTAGGTACATAGTTAATGGTTAGTACCTAGTCGACTCGCTAAGATAAAGAAGACCATACGCGAATGCTCCTTATAAGCTTGTTACTTACACCTTTCTTTGATATACTTCATGGTTTCTCCCTATCCTTTCTGCCTCGCTACCTATGTTGTAGTAGAAAGTGTATCTAAACTAGAGGGTTCTTTAGTTTAATCTCTTGCTTACGGATAAACGTTTGATAAAGCATTATCATTCAGAGAGATAAGTGATCAAGTGTTATTGAGGTGAAACGACAAACATGTTTTGTTTAAAACTAGATACGAGTGGAGGGCCTCAAAGTGGTTACACATATTAATTTATACGAAATAACTATCAAAAAAATATCAAACCTCATCTATTGATAGAGTTACAGTGAATAAGTAACTTAAAAGTGCATACAGTCGAAGCTCGAAGGTAAGAGTCGACATAATCCATTTTATATGAGGTACCTACAGTCTATATTATAGTCCTTGAGTTCCTAGACGGAGAGTCAAAGTAATAAAGGGGGAGACCTATGTGTCTACAATTGAGCTGTGATTCTAAATAAGTACCTAATACTTAGTAGATCTTAAGTATGGGCATGGAGCAGTCATAAAGCTGATGCATGTATCAAAAACTCTATTCTATTCTTATACATATACTTACACCTACCAAACACTACCATACCCATTGTATTTAGTTAGTACACAACAGTATACCCGAGTGCGTGTTGTTCTATGGATTGTACATACCGGTCTTACAACAAAAAACTACCGTGCTAATACGCTTTAAACCTGTTTAAACTTTGTTGGTAATACAGTATATACATTTCTAAGCTATTTTCGTTGATATATTCCCTCGTAGGTACCCCGCTATGTCTCCGCGACGAGAGATCATCCCAATAGAGCGCATCCCAGTGGGGCCAATCAGGATCGCCGTGGCGCCCCCCGCGCCCGCCCCCGGCCGCCTGCAGCGCCCCCCGCACGACAACCCCACCGCCTACATCACCACCAGGCGGGGGGGCAACACCGCCATCACCGTCAACAACAGAAACAACTCCAGACGTTGAGGAAGAACTGAGAATTAGTGATGTGCCGTGGTAGAGATGTTGAGACACATAATGTGGTATGTAAGATTGGAGGAATGTGAATTGGCTTTCGTTTGTGCTAGATAGGTAGTGAAAATTTGTATATCATTAAAAGTTTGTAATGTTATAGTTTTAATACCTATTCATAAGTAGGAAAACTGCTCTGTAAGATTGTTGAGTGTACCTAAGTATCTAAGTTGCTTGACTGATAAATTGTATGTTAGTAGGTACATAGTTTAATTTATAGATAGCTAGATAACTATAAATAGATAGATACAATAGATAGGTGTGTCAGATGAATATCTTAAGTAACAGATAAGTGAAGTTAAGCCTGTTTTTGTGATACTTAATTATAAATAAAATATGTTTTCTTAACTGTATTGTATTTTATGACTTTTCAGACTCCTTATCAGTGTAGGTACATAGGTAATTAGTAACTTATCTACGTGTGCGTACATTATCAGTAGATAAGATTACAAATCACCGTCTTCTTTATTCAAGCATTCCATGAAACCACTTTAAAATAATCCAACACTCGTTATCCCATTCGATCGACATCACATTATGATAAACAAGACACAAAAGTCTGAAGTTTAGCTTCTATTTGACCACTTGTATTTTCCTAAGCGCACTACAGATGGCGTCGTAAATGCGCAGATGTGTTTGTTTCTCGAACACCTCGATGTAGACTTCCACCATCAGCACCACCAGATAAGCACAGAAGACGGTAACCCCGGTCCAAGTACGGGCCTTGGGGTTACTGTAGCTGAACCTGGCACTTCTCTCCATGTTTTTGTTTAACTTGTATTTTGTGTTAGCTTCCTGCATTGACTGAAGTGATAGTTTTGGCATGATTTCAATGTTTATTTTGATGATTGCATGTTGCATTTACATTAAGTACCTACCTAGCAACACAGACAGTGGACACTATGCATTGCCTCATATGGTAATAGCATAGCATGTATGACATCTCGTTCCATTCGTTCTGTTCAAGTCCTCCGGTTAGCTACCCCTGCTGTAGTTGAGATGGCAGTTTATGCCTTGAAATGAAACACAAGAGTAGATTTGCATCTTATTTATTGATTTGTCCTCCCAAAACTTTGTTTTCGCTTATGATTGGACTTACAAGGATTATCTTTATCTTTTCTTTCGGCTACTTACATTACATTAATATTACAATTTTATAAAGAAATCACAATGTGGAGAGTAGGGGCCGGCCGGCGCCGCGCGGCTCTTCATACTCACTCAAAAGTAAACTTTAATCAGTCGTTTTTACACAATATGCGAAACATTTACATTATACAAACAACCGCAGGATTCGGCTCGAGGCGGGTGAAGCCTTCTGAATAGTTGCGGCTCAATTTAACACATCACACTATGAAAAAATGCACCATTTGTGTGTAGACGCGAGGCGGCGGCCGGCCCCGCATCCGCTCGCGGCGAATGAACACTCACTCGCTCACTCACGCGCTCACTCACTCACTCCTCACTCACTCATCACTCATCACCCACACGGTCAGTATTTATAAGCGGCCACGGCGGCCGAGCTAACTAAAAAAAGAAATCTCTATTGTAAGTCTTAACTAAACTGTATAATTAATTACAAATGCACAAATGTATGTATACATTAACGATACATTTTTACATACATATTATGTATAATTTACCATTTTACGAATATTCCGATAACCATGTGTACACTATTTATATAGTCTTTATTATAAGGTATTACATTTCGCGAAACAGTTCAAGTCGGTTATCGTAAATCTGGTCGGACTTCGGTGCGGCGGACGTACACAAACTATACATAAACGTAATGAATGGCTATATACAGTAACAACACAACGACATACTACGCGATACTACCGACGCGGGGCGGCAGCGAAGTCCGAATCACAAATTCAAGTCTTATACGTTGCGAGTAAGGTCTATGTTACAACTCTATAGAGGGTTGGGGACAAAGGTTGCTTGAGGAATCTGCGGGTCGTCACTAGTCGGGGCCACCTCTCGCCAATAAGCGAACGTTATTACAATATTTACAGCATTATTCAACTTCCCAGTTAACACTGTATATTTAGTACAAAAGGTAGACGCGAGAGGTTGGCCAAAAGAATACATTCAACAAACGATAAATTATTTTACACAATTTACATAATCACTTAATAATAGCTACGTATTGGACGAAGTAACGGAGCTAACCTATAGTCGTGGGGGGTGGCCTGGAAGACTGGATATCTTTCTCTTTATAAGACGCATTAATTAGCCACTTGTTAAAGAAAAAATACTGTTCCATTTTTCGTTTAATCGATTCATGCACCGACCTTTTGCATTGGAACAGTCCGCAGTCGTACTAGTGTGAAATTATGGTAAGTGATTAAAGAAACAGTAGACAATATTAAACTTCAAATTTTGTACCTAAGTATATTTAAAAAAATACATCAAAAACTTTCTAATAATTTTACATGATGAAAGAAATTTCGATAACAATATTACCAGATAAAAACGTGTTAACATCTGTAGTAAGCGTATCGATTGCTGCAATCTTTCGATTGTTTTACCAAGTTATTATATTACAATTAGTCCCTAGAATGGGCAGATTCCTCCCACACGCAGTTGTAGTTCGGCGGGTGTCTATGCGTGTGTCACTTCACTGCACTGCACTGTCTGTAGTCACTCAGTCAACACTTAAAGCTTCACATCACGTCGCCGCTAGTCTATAGACACCACATTCCCTGTTTGATTTAGTCACTTCCAGAATTACAATGTTCATTTAATATTATTATTCAATTTACAATTTTAAAGGTAAAATCACAGATGCAGACGTCTCCATTTGAGATCCTTTAAAATGCACCCTGTTGTTTGTTTTCTTTATTTTAAATTATCCGGGTAATTTCCACAGTATCCGACTTATAATAAACTATACATTATACATCCAAGTATTTAAGTGCAACAACCAGATCTCGTCAGGCTAATCTATGGTTGGACCTTACATCTACTCATTCTCTTTCACGTTCATTTGTTTAGTTTGGGATCCTCGGGCAATGTCGAGACAACTCAGCTTCAATACTGAATATATCTCTTAGATCCTCAAACTCTGTCCTAGACCCGATCAGGTCTTTGTCAATAATCCGTTTCTTCCACCTGCATCGATCACTTCTACTCCGGCGTAACTTCCAAATATCTTAACGCCAGAGGTACAACTAATCAACTCAAAGTGCAACAATAACAAGTCTTTGTCCATTCGACAATGTGCCGTACGTGGTATAGTTTAGGGTGTGCATTCGCTCGTCCCCGGTCAGCTGAGCGGGCGGCGGCGGATGACGGGGCAGCGCTAGGCGGGTAGCTGGCGCGGCGTCGGGCGGCGTCAGTCCTCGTCGGAAACTGATTCGTACTGTGCAGACATTAGGGGCGCGGGTTCGGGCGCGACGGGCGGCGGCGGCGCGGGCGCGTGACCGCTGTTGCTTGAACCTCCTGAAAAATAATAAAATTATGATGGTTAGTTATGCAACAGATAAATTAAGTCGTCAAGTAGATGATGAGGTTGATGACTATATGTAGTTAGTGGTCTAAATCAATTTCGAATACACGGGGCGTGTTAACCGTTTGTCGTCGTCACGCCGCCGTGTGCCTTTTGATTCAGCGTGTCAGCTTTGTATGATCACTCTGTATGCCGAGTGAACAATTACTATCACACTTACCATCAATAGCGACGACGCTATTCTGCGTGGGCGCGGAAACATTCAACGCTGAGTACGGGTACGCATAAGTATTGGCGGGCAGCGGATCTGGCGCTAGATGTCTTTCATCATCGCCTCGCATGACTTCCACGATGCGAGTGGTGACGTAGTGGTAGGCGGAGTCGATGAGCCCGCCGCCCGCGCCCGCGCCGCCACCGCCGTAGCGCCCGCGGTTTGAGCTCGAACTGCTGTTTCTGTGGAGGTAGATAATTATTGGGGCGTAAATATTTGTAGACGAATATAATACTTGTACTTAGGGTGTCGGTAACAAAAACTGGATCTGGACTAGGGTAAATACACGAAACATCGAAATTCACTAATTAATATAGCGCTCCTAGCGGTATCTATCATGTAATTTAACAAAGAACTAAGGAGACCCATAACTCTTGAAATCTGCAAGCTAAAATTAATAGCAGTCAGTCATATCTTTGCAAGAATGCAGAAAAGAATTTCAAAGTTGTGACCATAATATGAAGGAATAGCTCATTGAACCGATACACAGAGAGGCAGCCGATAGTTATTAGATGACAGAGTGTTGCGTTGCTCCTTCGCAGTGGCCTATATCATTACCTAATGGTCGATTATTTATTTATGCTGAACGTTTCATACCTGTTGCTATGGTGGTTGTCGGGCGGCGACACGGGCTCCAGATAGGGCGCGTGCTTGGCCTCGCCGTGCGGGAACAGCTTCTCCGACGCCAGCGGGCGACGGTTGCTAAAAAGGTTTTCACTAATCAGTACATGTGTGGAAGGTTGCATTTAAGAGATCAATCTTAGCAATAGCTCTCAATCGACCTACGGATATGTACATATAAAGTTGTCAGGCGCACGATTTTCGAAAAATGGCGCTGCATATACAATGTACGTTTAGGACCATCCAGACACCTTCATATTCGACTAAACGTATTTTTATTGCCTATCCGGCCTAAACCGCCTCTAAGAAAAAGTTAAACCTCAAACATTTCTACATTAAAATTAGCAGAACAACTCACTTATGCTGTATAAGCGAGGCGTGCGTAGGACTGCAGAAGTCCCTGGTGATGATGTTGGACGCCAGGTCGCCCAGCTTGATGCTGGTGGTGTGCTGTGGGAGAAGCTCGTCGCGCTCTGGCGGCGGCCGCTCGGGCCGGTCAGAGGGGGGTGGGGGGGCGCCGTTGTCGCACTCGCGGCTCATTGGCTGGTGGGACGAAAAATAAGGTTATTTGGGTTTTATTGTAAAATAATAATGAATGCGCTCGAAATTCGAGTTTGTAATGAGCGATATGCGATTGAAACAGATTGATTAAGTAGGTAAATAAAATACGGCAGAGACACACTGCAATTTTAACGTGGCCGAACTGCCGCTAATCTATAATACACAGTGATCAAATATATTGTTTATCACTCACACTGATCAAGACTGTCCAGGATAAATTGACTTCTATACCTCTTGTGTAAGTAGTTATTCTTACACAGAAACCAGTGCCAGGCGGTCATAATGATGAAACAAATGGCAAAAGATCTTATCAGATGGCAAACTGCTTCTTTAAAATATTACAACTTAAACTTGTACTTTAGGATGTAAACTTTACATACCGGGAACCTAGTATCCGTAGACGTCTGGCTGATCTGATGCGTGATAATAGCATCGATCAGCGACGCCGCAGTCAACGTGCCCTCAACCCGGCTGTCTCTTCGCGGCTCGGGGGCCGCGGGGGGCGCGGGCGCGGGGGCCGGGGGGTGCGGCGCGCCCGCACTGCTCGCGCTGTTTGGACGACTGTTGGGAGGGGAAATGGGGGTTTTAGGAATATGTTTGATATTCAAGCTAACATTAGACAAAGTTAAGTAATTTTGGAGGATTTTTGTCGAGTAGAGAGACACCGAAACGTAGGTGAATAACATAGAATAGGTATAGAAGCAAACGATTTACCCTAGACTTGCTAGACAATATCTAGACGGGACTGTATACTATATTACAAGTCAGCTACGACTTCGAATTGATTTCGTAACAAGCTCCTAACAAATTTGGTAGGCAAATGACAGTAAAACCCAATACATAAAATTAACATTTAAAATAATTATGTTACCTGTCTTTCTTCTCTACGTAATGCGTTTGCGGCGGCGGGCGATGCTTGCCGGCGGCGGTGTAGGCGGCGTAAGTCCGTCGGTCGTTCTCTTGACTAGCGGCGCTTTGCAACTGTTGGGAATAATTATTGTTGTTTAGATAGTAGAGTATTGTGGTGTACCTCAAGGGAGTGTGTTAGGACCGCTTCTGTTTATAATTTATATTGATGAAGTTTTATGTTTGTAGGAGATATTATGAAGGCATATAAAGCTGCACTTGGTAAAAAACTAAACGGCAACTTTTCAGTCCTGTCTGGTGATACTGATATATAAACGTGTGCATTTCGCTATTGCGCATTCATAGCAATATTTGTTCGTGCATCAGACAAGCGGCTTTTACGGAATCTTCGAGCAAAACGTTTTATAAAGTTAAAAAATACCTGTTGCGGATGCGGCATATGATGGCTCTGATGCTCTCTGATCTCCCTCTGTCGGTCGTGCATCATCTGGTTCTGTTGCTGTTGGTGTTGGTTCTGCTGATTCTGTTGGTGTTGTTGGTGCTGACTCTGCTGATGCTGTTGGTGCTGATTCTGTTGATTTTGCTGATGTTGTTGATTCTGCTGATGCTGTTGATTCTGTTGATGCTGCTGGTGCTGTTGGTGTTGTTGTTGCGCTTGCTGCTGCGCTTGTTGCTGTTGTTGCTGCTGTTGTTGTTGCTGCGCCTGCGCCTGTTGTTGCTGTTGATGATGGTGGTCCATCATTTGCCGCTCTTGCATCACGTGGATTGCGCGTTCTCTGCAGATGTTAATGTAATTAGTTGTGCTGTTGGGACATCAAGTTAAGGTCATTTTACGACAGAACTTTACAATGCAGAATATCCTACTAATATGATAAATGCGAAAGTTTGTGAGTACATACACATGTTTGTTACTTCTACACGTCAAAACGGCTGAGCCAAAAAAAAAAACACTCACTCACGCCTCGTACTAATGTACTCCCTTGCGGGGTAGGCAGAGGTGCATTGCTGCACCCACTTTTCGCCAGAGTGTTATGTTAGTCCCAATGTAATAGGGGGCGGGCCTATTGCCATTTTGCGGGCACATCCAAGACCCGAGAACAAATATCTGTGTTTAAACAAATATCTGCCCCAGCCGGGAATCGAACCCGGGACCATCGGCTCAGTAGTCAGGGTCACTAACCACTACGCCATTCGGTCGCCAACGGCTGAGCCAATTTAAACGAAATTTTGGTATGGAGTTAGCTGACACCCTTTATTAACACATAGGCTATTTAGCGGCACATTTTTTCGCTGAATTCCCACGTGCAAACTTTTTAAGGCGAAGCGAACATCGCGGGATCAGCTTGTAAGAAATATTTTAGAAGAAAACATACCTATCCCTATTCTGTTGTAACGCTATATGCCTGTCCCTCTCTCGGTCCATGTACTGCGCCTGTTGCACGCGTCTGTCCCGCTCTAGCACGCTGGCCTGGTACTGGATCTGCTGGTGGTACTTCTGCTGCGCCTGCGCCTGCGCCATCATGTCTCGTTGTAGCCGCTCTTGTATTCTGCAATATGGGGTGGATGTTAGGGATATGACGTTGTGGATAAACTATTTACTAGGAGTCGCCAACCAATCGTCCCGTCCTAAACAGTTTTTTAGGGTTCCGTAGCCAAAATGGCAAAAACGGAACCCTTATAGTTTCGTCATGTCCGTCTGTCCGTCTGTCCGTCTGTCACAGCCGATTTACTCGGAAACTATAAGTACTACAGTGATGAAATTTGATGGGAATATGTGTTGTATGAACCGCTACAAAAATATGACACTAAATAGTAAAAAAAAGAATTGGGGGTGGGGCCCCCCATACATGTAACTGAGGGATGAAATTTTTTTTTTCGATGTACATACCCGTGTGGGGTATCAATGGAAAGGTCTTTTAAAATGATATAAAGTTTTCTAAAAAACATTTTTCTTAAAGTGAACGGTTTTTGAGATATCAGCTCTCAAAGTCGTAAAAAGTATGTCCCCCCCCCCTCTATTTTTATAACTACGGGGTATAAAATTCTAAAAAAAATAGAGGTGATGCATGCTAATTAACTCTTTCAACGATTTTTGGTTTGATCAAAGTATCTCTTATAGTTTTTGAGATAGGTTGATTTAACTGTAATATTATATTTGCTGCTACGGAACCCTTTGTGCGCGAGCCCGACTCGCACTTGGCCGGTTTTTTGTATTCGGTTTAAAACCAATAAAAGGCTTGTTAACACATCCGATTACAGATAGAGAGCAATTAATAAAATATCCATTTTTTTAAATGATCATCAAATAATACTTCTCATGCATTTTAACTCGAAGTTCTTTAGGTACACAACAAATTGTCGACCAAAAAACTCTGATTTTTTACTTTCAAAAACACTTGCCGTCAAATTAATAGTATTTCAGTCAGAACGCTACTATCCTTGTATATCCCTCATATCTTTATAACTTATCCGTTAACCATAAGTATGCATTCCTCATTCCTCACCTGATATCATGCTGCGGTATGTGGTTGGGCTGCTGCTTGGGCTCGGGCTTCACCTCCCCGCGCGGGACCGGCAGGGCGGTGGCGGCTGATGCCACGTCCACTAGCGATGTGAAGGCTTCGTGACCTGGGGGATAAGGGGCATATTAGGGATGGTGATTTTGGAATGGTTCTAAATTTTGTTGCAAGAACAACGTGTTTACGTTAATATACCAGATCTTCTTAGAGCATCAGTTAAAATGTCTAGGCGCCGGCTAGTCCACAGCGCTTTGCACCATGGAGACATTATTAGAAGCGGTCTCCCTCACACGCCGACGTTGGCGCGTAGATGTAGTGTACATCGTGACGCGGCCTACGGCGGTGACACTTGACGCGACCTACGGAGTAAATAGGAGACCCGGGCCTAAATCTGGTCAGAATGACCTTACGACCGATTCCGGCTAATGCTGAATGAATGATTGATTTTGGTCGTGCGCTTTCAAATATTTTGACGGGTCACGTATTGCAGAAGACAAATATCTCCCCCAAAAGGCTCCTTTGACTCACCGGGCGGCGGGTACGCGTGCGCCGAATGCCTCTGTATGTCGCTGACGTTCTCGCGTCATCGGCTTCCTAACATAGATCTACATAACAGCATCCATCTCTATTGACACGCTAAGAAGAAGAAGACTTATAACTCACCAGGCGGAGGATAAGCATGCGCCGAGTGCCTCTGTATGACGCTGACGTTCTCTCTTCTCTGCGGCGAGTACTGCTGCGGCGGCGGCGAGCGGCGCGCGCACCCGTGCATCTGCTGCGACGTGATGAAGTCCGCCATTATGATCTGCCGTTGCTCGTAGGGACTGCGCGTGTAGGGCGGCTGTTGCTGTGAGGGGATGGATGTTGTTAGATTAGGATGGTTATGCATTAAAATTATAAAGAGGAAATTGATTGTCAGAAAATATAGTGCCGATTTGAAACATACTTTTACCATTCCAATGCAAAAGTTTCCCTAATGCTATTGGTTACTTTTTATCTAGGAATCCTCGCTTAAAAGTCCTTTCTGTGAACACGTGGAAAAGATAGCTAGCTGGTCTGGAAGTTTTTTTCATTTTGCCACATCTTGTGACAATCCAATGAATTTTTGATGTGATAGACACCCTCTTACAGGTTTACTTTACTCGCTTCCACTACTAGTAGCTCATTAAACTGTACTATCACATAGTGAATTCATCCGGGGTGCCCGCTATTATTGACGCAGAGAGAGACAACACTCACATTAGAGAAGGAGGGCGAGTGCGGGCGCGGCTGGCTCGTGTTGTAGTAGGAGCCTCGCTTGTAGTAGTCGAACTGCCGCTTGTCCGCCAGGTGCGGGTGCACGGGGGTGCCCGCTGTTATTGATCCTGTTAGGACAAAGGGGAGTTAAATAGGTATAATGTTACTTTTTAGGTCATAAGGGACTTTTTAGGGGAAGCTGATTTTGAAGCAATAAAGCTGACATAAAGAGGTTTCGAAAACATAAGATTTGCTTATGCTGAGATCGCACATATGCTTGGTGATCTAATAGGAGTGTTGATTCTATAAAAGCCCCATTATTCTTAATTTAGCACCGTTCAAAATGAGAGACATACCAATTGAGTTGTACATAACATCACCCTGGAAATTCCATGACGGAAACATAATTTACATAGACATCCGACATCACAAATGCAACAAAACATAACCAATACGCGCACAGAACCAAAAACCAACAAAAAAAGTAAAAAAGCCGGTCGATTACTTACGATACTCACCAGTCTTATTGTCATTGGGCGGCCGCGTCGCCTGTTCCAGTGGCGTGCCTAGTGTTATCGACCCTTTGGCCGCTGGTAGCTTAACCCTCGCCTGCATGGGTGGTCTGACGGGCCCAACACCATATTGCCGTGGGGATGCTGAAGGTGAAGGGTTGGTGTTGGGGGGTTGGTTCGACGGTGCACTGGTTGAGATGTTGGGGTTCGCCCGGTACGCTGTTAGGTTCACGTTGTTGTATTCCGTCATGTTTCTGTATACTTGCTGTTGCTGTGGGGAGAGTAAGGGTTGTTATTAGAAGATGATAAGATTGATATAAATAATTATGGTTTGAGAATTTGATACTAACTGGCACATGGGGTGATTATCTTGATATAATACTCATTAGGTACCGATTTGGCGGGACGAAACCTAAATAACATCAACAGCGACAATATTCATCAATAAATATAGATAGATAGACAGATTTTTAGGCTTTGACAGCACCAACCTACAATTTGCCTCATGTCCAACATAACATTTCTAGTAACCGACTACCACAAACACACACAAGAGGGTACTCACCGGTTTCCCCTGCGTCACAGACACAGACACGTCGTTCCGTGGCCGCTTCACACTCAGGTCTAGTAGGGGCTCGTTGCGGGGCTCGATGTGCACCACCATCAGCCCGTCCTGCTACGGAATATGGGTCATAATTGCATGTTGTCTATGTGAAATGTTGAGGGAAAAATATGTCGGCTAAGCTGGGAAAGTTCGGATTTAATTCCGCCAGAAGTAGGCGGAACATCAGAATCAGTTATCCGAACGAAGAGTAGTTTGTAAAATTTACGTTCATCAGATTTGATTATATTTATACGATGAATATAAACATTTGACTTTGACTTAGAGCCTGCATGCTCTAAGCTTGGTGGTAAGTATATAATAAGTACCTTATTGTTAGGTCGTAGCGGGGTGATGGTGGCGGGGCGGTGCGGGGAGCGGGGCGCGGGGGTGTGTCCGCTATTCACAACACTGAGCGTCGCGAGCGACTCCCGTGGTGGTAGCGGCGTTGGCGTTGATGACGTCACCTGGGAAGAACATTACATTGTAGTATTGCTTTGATTATTGTAATCGTAGTTTACTAGGTATTTGGTGGAAGGAAAAAGTGCGGCTGAACATAGGAATTAGTGTTGCCATAGGAACAGTAAGATCGAAAATGAGCAACCAACTTCAATATCTTCTCTTTACGGCCGATACCAAAGAGAGTAGCAATGCGATGGGTGCTAACTTCTTTAGGAAAATCTTGTTGACTCCATATCTAATTATTTACAGTGGACCAATATTTAAAGTAGTTGAATAAGGAAAGCCAAAAACAGATGGCTAATGCAGCAGACACGATTTAATAATCTAAAATTATGAGTTATCTCTCCTTCAATACCTTATTATGATGAAGACCGAGTGTGCTGGCGCTTCTTTTAAAGGCCTATGCCCAGATACCAACCTAACATGGACTTTTATTATCGGGTGATAATGATAATGAGTTAACCCAGTAGTTTCTCACCTTATTATGATTATGTTTAGGCGGTCCATTATTAGCGTTCTTGAGGCTGATCTCGATCATGTTGAGCACGACGTCCCTCACGGTGAGGGGCGCGGGGGAGGCGCCCTGGGAGCGCGGGGGCGGCGCGGGGGGCGCGGGCGGCGGCGCCGGGGATATGGGCCGCGGGGCGGGGATTAGCTGCTGTGGAGAGAAGGTGACGGTTTAGGAGTGAAGTTAAATATTGAATATGAACATCTTGGATGAGAAATAATAACACTTTCAAGCAAAATCAAATCACAGATACTTAACTCTACAAAAAAATTTGAAAGATTCTTAATTTTCCATAAGGCCAGGGTGCTACAATATTTTATATAGCGATATTTTTGTCGTTGAACATATTATGCGTTCATAAATATGTCCATGGGCGCATATTATGCGATTCGAAGATCGCGAGAAAATTATGTGAACAGCGGCCGCTACAGCTACACGGATGCCTTATCGACGTCGATTAACTCGTTTAATTCGCGTTCCATAAATTACAGCGCCGTATTTATGGCAAATCGAGATATATTAACGTTTACCCGTGTAGCGGCAGGAGGGCTACTTTTAAAATCATGTCGCAAAAAGTCGGATCGCAGTGCCCGCCTGGGCTAAGACTAAAAGAAATCACTTCCACACTAACCCCGAGCACCTTGGCCGTGGGGGCATCATTCTTCTCGTCGGCGGTCTCTATGTATCTCCGAGTATATAGTACGAGGGACACCCCTTCCTCATATGCTTCGCATAAGTATATAGTACGTGGGACACCCCTTCCTCATATGCTTCGCATAAGTATATATACCGTGGGACACCCCTTCCTCATATGCTTCGCATAAGTATATATACCGTGGGACACCCCTTCCTCATATGCTTCGCATAAGTATATATACCGTGGGACACCCCTTCCTCATATGCTTCGCATAAGTATATATACCGTGGGACACCCCTTCCTCATATGCTTCGCATAAGTATATATCCCGTGGGACACCCCTTCCTCATATGCTTCGCATAAGTATATATACCGTGGGACACCCTGTCTAGCTAATCCTAATTATCCTAATTTCCTAATTAATATTATAAATGCGAAAGTAACTGTGTCTGTCTGTCTGTCTGTTACTCTTTCACGCCAAAACTACTGAACGGATTTGAATGAAATTTGGTATACATATAGTCTAGACCCTGGCAAAGAACATAGGCTACTTTTTATCCCGGAATTCCCACGGGAAAACTTTTTAAGGCGAAGCGAAACGCGCGTGAACAGCTAGTATACAATATAGACACTAACCCCGAGCACCTTGGCCGTGGGGGCATCATTCTCCTCATCGGCGGTCTCGGTGGCGGAGGAGTCGTACTCGTCGCGGCGCGGCGGCGGCGGCGGCGCGGGCTCGGGCGGCGGCGGCGGCCGCGGGGACTCCGCCGACGCCGTGTCCGTGTCGCCCGAGCTTAGGATCGAGTCTTCTGTGTCGCTGCCTGGAGAGTTTATGAGGTATGGTGAGACATTTAGACAGAATGCTATGCCTAAACAAACGCATATTATGACTTACTCCGATTTATTCTAATCAATCTTTCTTATAACTAATTAAATTATTAACAATACCAAGACACGTTATTATCGCCATTAGGATATTTTTAAATTAACTACCTTTAAATTTTCGATTTATATCAACAGTGTCGACTAGCTTCTTTTCCTTTTGAATAACTACTAAGAACTGAATGTGTATTTGTATTGAAAAGTTATGAATAAATTAAACAATAATATAAGTATTATTTGTGAAAAGACCTTGAATATTGTCATGAATAATTAAATATGTAATTACTACTTGGTGTATTTTGGTGTTACGCGAATACTGTCGCCAACCAAGCTATCCATTTATATCTTTTAAACCGTTTCTTATGACTAAGATAACGCTCGATCAAGTTATTGGTCAAATTACAAGTATAAACTATCAAATGGATCCATTCGTTTCCGATGTACTTTCTCATATACTACACCCACACATTCCAACCTAATAACACTCATTCTTCCTTCCCAAAGAAAAAAACCAACAACATACCTTTAGGCACCTGCCTCTCAGCCACCAGTGCATCCAACTGAAACCGCTTCCGGTACGTGAAGTAGAAGGCCTTGAGGCTGGCCGGGGGCCTCCCACAGGACGCGGCCATGCGGTCCCACGCTGTCCCATGCTCTCGTAGTAATGTCCTGAATCTTGAAGCTTCGTCTTCTGTAGGTTCAAGGGTCGGCTCCCCGATGGTCTCCAGTCGCCTCGTTATCCGCTTGAAGCACGCTAGGCAACATTTGCTTAGCTCAGCTGGTATGTCTGTGGATGAAGGAGGTTTTTAATACAGATGTGATGGCCTCTTCTGTATTGGCAAGTGGAAACAAATGATAGTGCAGCCAAAATGCGAAATAGATGAACATCTCGATTTAATTTCAAAGTGTTTTATCCACTTTACAGTAATATGCAAAAGTAAAGTACTTATATCAATTTGTACACTTGTACTCCTAGCGCCATCTACCTAACACTTTTCAACAATACTCACTAAACTCGTCGCACAGCGGCCTCTTCACATCGGGCGGGAGGTCGTGCCACCGCGGCGGCAGGTGCCTCAGCCGCTTGGCGCGCACCTTGGGCGTGACGCACGACGCCACGGGACACCACGTGTAGCGGGAGACCACGCAACGCACGTGGCAGGCTTCGCATACTCGCGCGCCTAGCGCCATCTGGTGGGAAGAGTTAAAAGGTTAATCTTTGTGGATTTGTATGGATTGAAATGAAAATAGGAGACGTGAGATTATAAATATCCATGGTGATGGGATCTTTTTACTATCGTGTCGTTAATAAACACTACTACCGCTATCGCTACATGTACTACAGTTGTGTTACAGCGCAGGACTAGAGCTTGTCTCCGTGGTGAACCGGTGAGGATGATCAAGATCTAGCAACCCTCTCGTCCTCCTACCATTACTATTTACGACCCAGAAAAGAACTGAAGAGACAACTGACCTCCTCCCGTACCTATGCCATAGTGTCTGTACTACTATTCACAACAGAGACAACTGACCTCCTCCCGTATGCCATAATGATGAGCTCGCGACCGCGACACGCTCCGGGTGGCGCCGCTGACGCCGCAGACAGCACAGGTGGTGGGTGGCGCGGCGGCGGCGAGCGTGGTGGTGGCGGCGGGGCTGGGCGCCGTGGGTGCAGCGGAGGGTGTGAGCCGCTCGATCAACGCTGTTGGAGGGACAAGTAATGTTAGTTAAAGCGTTATGTTATGGGAGGTGTTGGGCTAGGGGTAAGAGGAGCAAAGTTGCTGAAGAACCGATAGACTTTGGGGTCGACTGTCTCCAGCCTGTATTTTTTTTGCTGATGATGATGATCAAGTAATTATCTGACAAGCAAGCCGAGTGAGTTTTAATTATCTAAGGGGATAAAAGGTTGTTGTGGTAAGTAACAAGTTGGTTCATACACAAAACACAAGTCCTTAAATAAAGCTGGTCGCTATTTTATTACTACATTTAAAAATAAATTTAAACTCGCATTGTGATATGACAAAAACTAAAATCGTGATTCACATTGTGTTATTAAAATAAACTATTTTGCTATTCATTCAGCTAACTAAATAAAAGTTCATCAAATTAGCTATCCCCAATCAGTGCTTGTTATTTAAAACAGTTTTAAAGCTATTTAAATCCGGCCGACTATGCAAAATCTGGAATCCATTTAACGTGCATACAGGGATAAATAATTAAATAGCTGAAGCTGCGATTGCAGCGCTAAATCTGAACTAGTTAACATGTTTTGCTTTGCAAATTGACACCCCAACGCTGGCCGTATGAATTTTGTATGCAGGCGCGAACTGGTATCTTGTTTATTCGAAAATACACTTACTGACGATCTACTTTAGGTCTACAATGCCGAATACGGATAAGTATGTTTGCGCCGGATCAGCTACGATTAGGTTGCTTGTTAGTGTCAATATATTGTTTGATTCTATTACTGGTACTGATTAAATATCACCTACAAGGTCTACTTAGTTCTGGTTTGGTATGTTATATTTGTTAACCAAATTACCTACAGCATACATTTAAGTATGTATATCAATAACCGGATGAGCCCTAGACAGAAAAGGGTCAAAACCGTAGCGAATAATTACATTAAAAATTGTACACCCCTCATAATGTATTTACCCAGCCCTCCCCGCCAATACGGTGAAAGCAGATTAATAAAGCAATCGCAGCTTAATTATGCCTTTTAATTAAAACTGCCAATGAATATTAAAACAGCCGGACCCATTTGCCGAACGATAAATATACTGTTAGATGAAATTACAGCCTATTTTAAATTCAAACAAAAACATACATGATAAAAAATATCATATCATATTTTTTACTAAACTGTTTATATACATTAAAAACACAGTTTATCTATGCAATGTTTTTTTTTTCAATCTAAACTGTTGCTACATCCCGCACAGAGTAAACAAACAGAAGTACCCGCTATTGGTTAGATCTGTTTGATCGGTGTGCGACTAAACACATGGCGGCTCTCGTTAAATTCTCTCGCGCCGCTGCGCGCTGAGCGGTCGGCAAACAACGTACACAGATAGAGAGCCACAAACCAGTGTAACACACAGATGAGACGGGAGTTGGTGTGGACTTTGTATGTTTTATTTGGCTGGTTAATTGAAAAATATAGGTTATAATACAGTATTATGCATAGAAAAAAATACGAGCATTAACGAACCATTAACACTAATCGATATCATTTATAAGCTCAAAGTAAAATAAAATGAATTATTTCGTGGTTGATAAGACCATTGAGTTTAAAAAAACCACCTTACAGCACTTGATCATTTTCAAAACTAAACAAAAGCGACACCCACGTTGGGCGCCAACTACAAATCCGGTCCCTAGTTGGGCGCCAACTCTGCGAAGGTAAACGCAAACTGCAGCCGTGCACTGAATAATTGACGGCGGACGCGCGGGGCCGATCTGTGTAAACGGGCGTAATTAACAGACTAACTAAACTACCTGGTGCATTGTTTGAACCAGTGCCGCGGGCGTTGCATTATTCAGTGGCGGTAACTGTTGAAAGTTTGTTTGGTTTTTTATTGGCACTGGGAATTCGTGCTATCTACATTTTTGCCAAAAATATATTCATAAGAACAGTTAAAATTTACATCCATATTTTTTTTATCTAAAAAGAATAAACCTAAAAGGATTGCGGGTGCATTATTATTTTCATAACACCACTAAGTTTATTCTGAAAGGGAGTTCTACGTTTGCGTCTAATAGCACTCTAAGTATTATTAATTGGGTGAAATCTCTCAGAATTCCAGCTCTCACTAATTACTGTTTGTCGAACAATGTGCAAATACGTCTTCTCCGTATCCTACCGACTGCGCCAGAGACCCTCACTAGCCCCAATTAAGACCTAAGATATATGTAGTAAATTGAAACGGTAGCTTAACTTGATAGACAGCTAAGCAAATAACTATTTCAATCCGTTTACTCCTTAAATAATAACAACAGAAATAGTTTCAGGAGAGGATCTAGGCACTGTAATGAGTGCTAAATTATAACACTAAAATATGAACATAGAGAATATTAGACAAAGTGAATAACGAATATCCGTCACAGAACACATGTGTAATCTGTGAAACGGAATACTTTATTATACTGTCTGCACGTGGATTACATATCGATATCATGAAATTGACACCCTGTATATGTGCAATTTTCGCACCGTTACAACCAATAATAACATTGTATACATTCGTGTCTGAAAAAACAAACAATGGTAAATGATCTGTAAGTTATTTAAGTATTTCCCATTAAATATTTCATAACTTATACCTATACTCATGATCCTTCTACGCGTGAATTCACCGGTTATTTTGAAATATTTCTTTCAGGGCGATTAAGGTTAACACTGTAGTTAATCCGTAGAGTGCCCTCACACGGGAGTGACCTGTGATGGTTATAATCCCGCTGGCCGTCGACGGGTTAATCCGGACACACGGAATACGAGAGCGGGGTCCGACAGGCCCTTTCTGTGTAATTAGCCAACTGAAATATGGATTTATTTTTCGCTTTTAAATTGTGTGATAGTTGTTATGATAGACAAAATAGTTATTTTAATAGTGTAGGTACTTAAATTTTCGTATTGATATTCGAAAGAGGATATTTCTGGACCACTTTTAGAACTATCGCCGAAAGTATTTTAAAGGCATTCCCACCAATATGGGAGGAAGTATTCTATTATGAACTTATAAAACATCGGAGCCAGAGAAATAGTCTCCAGCCTATATCTCAAAGCATTTGAAATTCGTAATTCCCTTGCGGTAAACCGGCAAACAGCTGTTATGCAAACAGAGGGGGATTGTCATCATTCAATATCGCGATTAAAAAGTTCTTTCATTCATTCAGCGGTCCCGAATCCCTGAAGAGTTACCTGTGACGAGCGCACGGCTTTGTGTTGTAACGACTATATTTACAATTTATTTATTTTTAAATGTTAGTAGAAGAGTCCTAGTACCGAATATAAAATATAATGAGTAATAGTAAATTTAACAAGACTCTTAAGATTGTTTTACGTTATCATCGGTCCAACATTTATGCCATTTTTCCGATTGTTTAAACATCTTCGTCTCTACTCAAACAGTCGCCCGGAGCGACGGTGGAACGTAAAAAATATTACATATTTTATTCATGAGAAAAAACCAAACACTCTCTCTTAGATCAGAGAATCTTTGCTAAATGAACACTGGTAATTTGATGAATGTTTGGAAATAGGTACGCGCTGTCTCGCGCTGTTTGCACAAGATAAAATACGTGTTTCTACTTGAAACATAATACGAAACGGGAATAATGAGGTAGGTAAGTAGTTCTATTCGATTGTAGTTAAACAGTTTTACATGTAAATTGCCTTTTATTTGTGTTCATATATGTTGTATGTATGCTGTCAAGAATTTTAATATATGCCACCCAGGCCTACAATATTTAAAGCGAAAAATAAATCCAATTACCCATGTATATTATAGATATTGGTCGTAATTTTTTTTCAGTTTCAGAAACACTTAAAAATTCCTTGACAAGCCCCTGAGAAATATTCAAAATGTTGTTTGAACAGGGCGAACCCTGTCGCGGATCTCAGTACAAACACTTAATTCACTCAGCGGCCCCCGGAGCCCGCGCGGCCGCCGCCGCCGCCGCCGCTTCGACAAACGCGCTCGTTAAACAACGCTCTCAACGTTGTCAAGATTTCTGCCTCAATTACCGCCATGTACTTGGAGATAGGGACGGCTAAGGACATTCTGCAGTGTGGGTAGTGTGTACATAACGGTACTTCGGTACATGGATGTCACTGAAATGAGGATAGGAAGGCAAATTATCATAGAAAATATTGTCTTATTTTAGAAATATAGTTACAAATAAAAGAAATCGCATTCCGTAGGTATGCTTTGCTGATGTTGATCAAAATGTAACAGTATACGTGTATCTTGAACTCTGGTAGTACCTACTGTCCTTTGTGTAAAGACACCACAATTCAATTTCCGCGATTGCTCGGGTAAAGAGCCAATTAACAATGTTTGCCTGCCATTAATTAGAGTCGAAAGGGTTCCGAAACTAAAACATTCATCAGCCGGGAAATTAAAAAGAAAACTCGCGAGGGTATATAAGGGTGCGTTTAGAGCGCGAGTCCGGCAGATTGCGGGCGGCCGTGGCGCGAGCATGTTGTCTCTGTACCGCGCGTGGCTGGGCCCGAGCCCGTGTGTGGCCAGACCGGCGCCTCCGCCGGGCGCCCACCGCCCTGTGCCTAGACGAGCTAGGGCTCCATCGCCGCCATCCAGTCCACCACCAGCCTCACCCTCCTCCACTACATCCAGCGAGCTAGACGTTGAACACGTTGAGTCTCCAGCGCCTCCGAAGGAGACTTCTAAGAGCACTGTGTTGGACATCGCATCATGCGATGGTCCTGTGCGGTTCAGCCGCGTGCTCAACTCGGCGTGGCGCGAGAAGCCGTCAGACCCGAGCTGGTGCCGGCACCGCAAGCCGCGGGCCACCTCCGTGCAGTACTACCCGTGCAAGACCTGCGGCTCCAAGTTCCCCTCCTACTACTTCGTGCACAAGCACCGCAAGCGCTGCCATGCTGACGAGGCGGGTGTCAGTGCCGAGACCGAGCACGAGCCCGACCCTGAACCTTCGACCTCCACCGCCGCCGGTGCACAATGAGCAAGGCACACGGACAACGCAAACATATCAGTATTTTAAACTAGTGATCTAGCGTACGAGCTTAAGGAGTTAAGGACTGTAGTGAAATGGTGTACGATTGTTTTTAGTTCAGTAAACTTTTGAATTAAGACGTGTGTTTCAGATGTTTTGATTGTAGACATTTTGGGAATTACACGTACTTGTGATTTTTGAGTTCTCTAGGTGATTAATTAATTATAACTAAAGGAAATTTGAGGTAATTTTAAAAATATCGTTAGAGTACAGTGTAAATTACACAAAAAGGATCATGGGCTCTGATTTTTGACGAAGTTTAATATTAAAAGCACCTAAAGTATGTAAGTATCTTACGAATTCTATGCATTGTGACTTACTTAAATAAACATATATCTAAGTTTTTTGTTGTTTATTTCGAATCAATCACACCTTGCTATAGCTTGCTAATCATATAAGTTTTAATTAGTACCTATGTAATTTAAAAATCCTCCTATCGCAATATAGGATTCTTCACAATTTTTATATACCTAATAATAAAAGCGAGTCACTCGCTTGGAAGTCATTTCTGAATCTAAATACACTTTCGGTGATATGAGGCGTGTATAATTGAACATATTCATAATATACAGGGTGGACAACTATTATACTACGACTTTTTTTAAATCGCAATTTGGTATGCATGTATTTGCATATAGAACAGAGTAGTATCTATATGTATGGCTACAAAGTATTCCTGTGGAAACATACATCGCACAACAGACAACAAAACTCACCAGCTTCCGGAGTAGGCGGCTGCGTCGGCGTGGGCGGCTGCGCGGGCTGCGGCGTCGCGGGCGCGCTCACAACGCCCGTGGACGTCACCACGGACGTGGCCACCGACGTCACGACCGACGCGGGCGATGACGTCACGACCACGGTCGGACACGTCGACGTGACGGGGGTGGTCGCCGCCGGCGGTGTGGGCGTGGAGGAGGTTGTTGAAGGTATTGGCTGTTGAAAACGGGACGATTAGTTTGGTAAGCTCTAGGTATTATAATAAGTATTTTCCTGTGCATTTATTAATTTTGACTGAATAAACTCTGGTCCGACGACCTTAGATAGGTAGCCGGAAGTAGCTGAATGAGCAAGGCCTCAGGCTGCAGCGCTCTAATGTCCAGCAGCATACTATCATGGGCTGATGATAATGATGATAAAAGAGCTACGCTCGATATTCCTATACATATAGTCAATCACATCAGAAAATAAGTAATGCTTCAGTAAACTAACCAGTCTAATAGCCTATACCGACGCTAATCTTCACCAATGAACGAAACGATGACCAATCCTAAGGTACAACTATTGTTTATCACCGACACTTTAAAAACAAGTAAGCTAATACTCACAGTAACCACAGCCGTAGTCGTAGTCTCCTCCTTCCCCTCCGGGCCTGGCGAGGGCGTGGTGACGGTGAGCGCGGGCGGCGCGGGGCTGCCGGGCAGCGGCACCGCCGTGGTGGTGGCCGGGGCAGGCGGCGCGGAGGATGCTGGTGGTGGCGAGGTGGGCAGCGGCGGAGGGGTGCGGGTGAGCTCGGACCTGGGGGAAGGTGGATTGTTAAGATTATTGTGTATAGGGCAAACATAGTCATATCCAGTCCAGAGACATGCACTGGACCGTCAGGATACAAGAAAGAAAGGCCAAGACGCACTTTGGGTCGCTGAGGTAACGAAGTAAGTAAGGGGGCATTCCACGGGTAGTTGGAAAATGAGATATTTTTTTATTAATCTAATCAAGATTATTTTATTGTTAATTCAATATTAGATATACATATTTACATGTTCTGTTATTTTTTTTTCTGAAAAAAGCAGAAAAGTATTTTTTTACATACGTTTCATACGTTGTCTTTTTGGTCTGAACATGTGGTACGATTTTTTGGGTCATGTTCATGTCCCACCAGTCACAATTTATTTGGTCTATATTTCTTGCAGAAACAAAGCTTGCTCATAGTTTATAGTTCACGTCTTAATATATTTAATCATTTAATAGCACATTCAAATACATTTTGCTATGTTAAGTATTTGGACTAAAATCTCGTTTGACGGAGCAGAGGTCGGGGCTGAGGTATTTTTGGCTGTCCCACCAGTCACACTCCTTAAACCGTTAATATATCACCAATTAATGTACATGGGTTATTAATTTGGTAATCATTACATTACTTGGTTCATTATCTACTATACAGTATATATTTAATCATATTATTTGATTAAAATAAAAAGTTACAGGTCTAAACAATAGCAATTCTGGAGTAAACAGTCCCACCAGTCACTATGGAATGCCCCTAAGGGAAAAAATAATAATAATATGTGAGTTAATTGTGTGGCGTTTTAACACGCTGACTTAAGCCGCACGTCTAATGGTATTTCGCGTTTAAATTTGATGAGGCGATTTCTGAAGCGACTATAGCCTCATGTCCATGTAACCCTACCCTTAAGGTGGTCAGTGGTCAGAGGCTGAAATTACCAGACATTGAAGACATAGTTTCAAGTGGATACAGCATGCACCTCTGTCTAAACTGTAAGGGAGTACCTACTTTAATACAAAGTGTATGTGTTTATGTTATGTTACATCTAGCGAGTATCATCATTTTATTGTCATGCATCTATTCCCATATCCAATAACACTGGTCTCCCGAAATAACCGCACTAAGTATATGTACCTACCTACACTTGATCACAATGACGAGGGGTGCAGGCGCCCCGCGGCGAAGGTAATTAAAAGAGTGCCGAATTTGGCTAATTATGTTTGCTGTGCCGACCGCGATCCGCCCCGCATTATGATCCCACTTTGGGGGTTTCTATTCGGATTTTAGCAGTACGCATTGTCGTTCAATAGTTGACAATGTTTTTGAGGGTTTCTGTATTAGCTCAAACAATACGATTTGAAGAAATAGGCGTATCAAGTTAGAAATTAGGGGTTAGAAAATGAATCAACAGTGTTCGCATGAGAAAGGAGTTAGGAAGTTCTTTTAGGACTAGTATTATAAACGATGGAGTCAAAGATTGTTTCAACCATCATATTAAATTAAAATAAACTACATTCAATTAGGTACAAAAATATTCTTTAAATTTTCATAATTTCTTAATGATATCCAGTTATTTTAAGACTCCTTGTACCAACTACCTCCATATAAGTTAAACCCGTTTCCCGAAGCTAGTGGTAAAGCAAATCCTCGCCCCAATTAAACCGGCAGCGCGGTGTTGGCACATCATTAAAATGGCCGCAATTAATAAAACGGGGCTCCCGGAATAGTAATTATCTCTGTGCAAACAGTTGCCGCCAGACAAACAGATCTGCAAGCAATCATATTAATTTGTATGTTTTTATTTTGATTTCTGACAATTTTCTTCTGTGTTTTTCTGGAGGAACTTTTATGATGACTGCATTGTCTACAGTTGGCTGGTGTATTTTTTTAATAATGCAGGTATCTAGTTCGGATACGTTTAATGAAATAATTATGATATAAAAATATGTAGGTATTATGAATTACACCTGGAATCTAATAAATGATTAATTATAGCTCTACCCATGCAGAAAACCGCGTCAAGGGAGAAAGAAGACAAATAACCACAAACGGCGTATATTTCAACGGTTTCTTTTCGTTCCATATTCCAATTTTGAAACCGCGCGTCTCGATTGGCCGACGAGAGCTTTAATTAAGTCAATTAGAGTGAGAGCCGCGGGATGTTTGCGTAAAAATCTAAACAGAGCTAGCTGTGATGGGAGATGTATCGGCGGCGAGGGGTGGGGAGGGCGTTTGTCGATGTTTATGTTCGGTATGTATAGTATCTACTATTCTCAGATAATGACACCGTTGCAATACACATATTATTTAGTTACACATTTATTTTTACTCTGGACTAATACTAATACTCACGGTTATACACTCAGCGACCACTCTATTTAGCATTGTTTCATATTTTACACTTTTTCGATTTGAATGGAATGATTTAAATTACCTCTAATAATTTGAATACACAATATTATTTCTTTTATAAGGTGCAAAATTACGTTTTATTTCCTTTACGGTCTCGAGGATATCGATGGATATCATGGGGAAAATTAATGCGTTACTCCTTTTTTATCGATATCCCTGACAGTGTATGGTTTTTCCCATCCCTAGCCCCACGAGAGGTTAGTTCAAATAATCATCAGAGTGATTGTCAACACACGTACGTATAACAAAACTGATATTATTCCATATTTTCTTTATTCTGCATGTGTATAAGTTAACAAACTCGCAATTTTATTTATTTAAAATTCATCTAACTATATACTTGTCTTAATACTATTGCATTTATTAGAGTATGCAAAAATATTTATTCATTACTAGCTGTTCCCGCGCGCTTCGCTTCGCCTTAAAAAGTTTTCCCGTGGGAATTCCGGGATAAAAAGTAGCCTATGTTCTTTCCCAGGGCCTAAACCGTATGTATACCAAATTTCATTCAAATCCGTTCAGTAGTTTTGGCGTGAAAGAGTAACAGACAGACAGACACAGTTACTTTCGCATTTATAATATTAGTTAGGATTAGGATTATGATACCAATAAATTACTAAATTAAACTAATACTAAAATAGAAACAATTAGAAATAATACAATTTATCTTGATTTCAAACAAGACAAAAATAATTTAATTTAATAAAGAGCAGCTCTGCTAATCTTTTAACATGGTACATTGATGTTTTATTCAAAACGGACAATCTTTCGAGCCACGAGAAAACTTTATGAGAATATTACTCAAAGAGTTTTTTTCAGAATAAAATCAAGTGGAAAGTGTATGAAGAGCGCTCGTCTCTAGAATGGAGGAAATAAAATAAAAAGATATGAATTTTAAACGATTAATCTCGCTATGAAAAATTGAATAAGTGCGCCACAGATTGTGGAAGCATTTAGACGCGACAGTATTTAGACGAATAAGATTGTAGAGGAGCGAATTAATTCTAAAATACAACAGGACAAGAGATATTGAATTGATACAAGATTTAAGATATATTACATAGTAAACAATGTAAAATAAATTCAAGTCGCCTATACATTGAAAATGAAAACATTTGGACATAATGTTTAACCAAAATATAGGGTCTATTTCAGTTGGACAAATTAAAAGTTTTTAATGTTTATAAACAAAGTTAATTTTTCGTTCTGTACTCTATGGCACATTCTCAAGCTCATATAAGTGAGTGGTGGATATGCAAACAAGGTGGGAACGCGTTCAAATCTAGCTTTTGTTCGGGGCACGATGTTAGAACTTGATATCCACTTATTGGAATATAATTTTATCATTTTGAGATTTGATAATGTGATTAATTTAGTATGCATTTATGAAAAAACCTTATCTTCCAAGTTGTTTAAAAATAGTCTATATTCATTTAATGCCACATTCAGTACCGTTACTAGGTACCTACACATAAAATTGCTTTCTTTTTTATTTTCATAAATAAAGTTTTAAAAAGGTTTAGTTTTTTAAATGCTTAGAAACAATACGTTGATCATCATAACTATAGAGATTGTAATAAATTGATAAGTTATGAAATTTAACACGTATTGCATTTGTACTACTCACAAAAATATAACAGTAAACTAAAGTTAACTTTTGCAAAACTGACAACTAACACCACCCATTGACAATTTCGTGAACTATTTAGCGAGTTGGTCTCCACCTGCTGTTATAAATCCAAATAGATACGGGATGCTGGGGAAACTTCGGCAGCGCCATCGGGTCTAAATGGAAACTAATCATTCGTACGTTTCATTGAGAGCGTACAAATACGGTTCGCGGTACGCAAAACGGGCGCCACTTCAGCCGCTGCCTCACAAAGCTGCCACTAGATGGCAGTGAATGTAATTAACCGATTTTAAGGTTTAATACAGTAATTTCCACTTATTTTGGGCATTTATGTATCTAAATATACAATACAGCTTGTTCCTTTTAACAATAATTGAAGTGTGCGTCTATAAAAATAAAATATTGCTAGAAAGGACATTAACATGACGAGGCTTTGGCAGTTTCGTAAAAACGCTTTCAAATGGATATGTTTTTTTTTTAATTGGCGGCTCTAGTTCTATATAGCGCCTTAAATACCAATAAATGTACAATCAGCAACACAAACCTGGGAGGCGCGGGGACGCAAGCAACGGCGTCGCCGGCGGGCGCAGGCGGCTGTTCCTCCATGTTCTGCTGACCGTCCTTGTTGTCGGTGCCTCGCGCTGTCGTACCTGGAAGGGATTGGGGAGTCAGTATTGGGGGTTAGGGATGTTATATTTTGTAGAAAATAAGGTTGACCATAGAGTTATGGCTATGATCTAAGCTTTGAGTTTTCCATCTGGTTCGTGGACTGTTATTGGACGCACTACGATTACATCGTGCTGGATTTTAAGGCATGAGGGTGAGGGTATGTTATTGCGAGAACTACACTTTATTTGGCGGTTTTATCCAGATCTACCCAATGGCCATGTAACTTTGTCACATATGTTTGCTGTGTTTATACATATAAGGCTTACTATGAATTTGCCGACTAATAAATCCCAAGTTCTCCCATCTTTAACTTCTTAGGACCAAAATCTTTCCCCTTGGGATGGACACTTATCTTTTCTACCGACTATACATACCCTGCGAGCGCTGCAGGCGCGTGGTGACGCCGGCGGGCAGCTCGGGCTCGGGCGCGGGGCGCGGGGGGTTGCGCGCCGAGCGCCGCTGCCGGGGCTTGCGCAGGAGTTGCTTGTAGTTCTCCGCCTTCTTCGAGAGGTAGTAGAATCTGGAATGTTAGAAGGGTGTTTAGGTTTACAGCTGATAAATTGGTGGAAACAGGGTGTGGGGGACATAAAGTACTTTACAATACCTAGAATAGGTCTAGATGTCGATATAGGTATAGGTACAAGGGTTACAAAATATAACTTTGGACGATGAAAACTATATTTTGGTCCTCTCTGAAGACGTAGAGGGACGGTGAGCACGCAATGGGATTGCTTCAAACCGTATCCAAAACATTGGTGCTAACGTATACTGTGGTACTATACTGCTCTTTCGCTATATACTATTGTAGCAAGGATGCGCTCCCAATCCTCTCTTATAATATAATTCGTTCATAAAAGCAACAATGCAATGCAAGTGCAATCGGCCGCTATTTAATTGTGGCTAAGATACATAACTTCTAATCATAGAGCAACAAACCTGACGCAATCCCTAACGCTCTTCCTGGGCAGGAAGCTGGCGATCTGGCCGAAGTTCTTGGGGTGCTGCAGGTACTTCTCCTTGAACAGCTCCCGCTCGGCCGGCGACCACACGTTGCGCATTTGTAACTCCTTGTGCAAACCAACATGCCACAGACAGCAATAGATGGCCGCCATTTTAGTTAACGTCATATCCAGGGCTACCAACCTGACGCAATCCCGGACGCTCTTCCTGGGCAGGAAGCTGGCGATCTGGCCGAAGTTCTTGGGGTGCTGCAGGTACTTCTCCTTGAACAGCTCCCGCTCGGCCGGCGACCACACGTTGCGCATTTGTAACTCCTTGTGCAAACCAACATGCCACAGACAGCAATAGATGGCCGCCATTTTAGTTAACGTCATATCCAGGGCTACCAACCTGACGCAATCCCGGACGCTCTTCCTGGGCAGGAAGCTGGCGATCTGGCCGAAGTTCTTGGGGTGCTGCAGGTACTTCTCCTTGAACAGCTCCCGCTCGGCCGGAGACCACACGTTGCGGAGTTGTAGCTCTTTGTGCTCCGCCTCCATGTCCATGCATTGCCCTGGGGATGGGAAATAGGGGTTAGTAATATAACCAACGATTTCAAAAGGAAGGATACGCCCGTCAGAACTTTTTGTCAAAAGAAAATGACACCCGCGCGCTGGCCCTAATTCATACAAATTATGACCGATTTATGAGATTTAAGGGCCAACGCAAGGGTGCCATTTTCTAGAGCGGTTGGGCCTGTCCTTACGCTACTAATATATAAGTCAATGAATATACCTATAACATTTTATTAATTAAAAGCGGGTGAACGAAAGGAACCTCCCCGGGTGACACCATCCATTGTGTTTTTCATACAACTATTTATTGTATGACGTATAGTTTGGTGCAAAAAGGAGCCTCTTCGAATGAAGGCCATATAATATAATATCCCTTATAATTATGCTACCGGGGCTGCCAGCGACTATCGTTATTCTGTAGCACTCACGGTCAGCCACCTGCTTGTCAGCTTGACTGACGGCCACCAAATGGCTAAATCACCACTCTCGTGGACGCCTTATTCAAACGTGCTGGCACCTAAGCGTTAGAAGCGACTTACGAGCCGCTGGACTTAGCTTGAGCGAATGCAGAAGTGGCGGACGTTAGAGAGGGCACCCCAGAGGTGCAGAGGAACCTCTGGGGTGCCATAGGACTACAACAACAGCATCTTCTTGTCCTCGTGCTGCTGCTGTGCAGTCCGCTCACTACTAGTGTGGCCGCAGTGTGCGGGGTGCAGTACTCACGGTTCGTATCCGTATATTTCGGAACAGCGCTGTTGTCCTGCAGCAGCGGCGGCACGACGGTGAGCGCGCGCATCTTCTTGTCCTCGTGCTCTTGCTCGTGCAGTCCGTCCGCGATCTCCTCGAGTTCCGCTTCGGACTTCACCCGTGCGCCGAGTCGGTTGAAGCGCTCGCGCTCTTCCCGTTGTTTCCGCAGCTCGGGGAATACCTAGAGAAGAGTTAAGGTATTGATTAATTACATAAATAATCTGCTGAATTAACTGAACTGGTGTAACTTTTGATTTTAACAGCTTGGCAGGAATTATAGAACCATCTTTGAGCCACTCATAAATAATGGTACTTATCTTCTAAATGTGGGCCTTTAAGGGTTGCCATAAAATGTATATATAACATGTCATATCAAAGGCATTATAGCAATATAAGTGCTTCAAGAAAAAAGATTCTGATAAACATTGTAAGTCGGAAGACCTTTATTTGTTACCTTTTCAAAGAATTCTCTATTCCGCGCTTCTTTCGCTTTCCGTTTCTGTCCCTGTTCTATCCGCTCTACTCTTCTCTGCCATTCCGCTGCTCTTCTTGAATACGCTTCCGCTGAAAATAAGAAACAATATTATAATTAGGATATTAAACATGGCTTGTAATTGTAAAAATTACGGCCGATGAATTATAAGAGAGGATTCGGAGCGGGTCCTTGCCGCTATAGACGAATAGTGACCGAGCGGCATAGCGCGTCACGTGCTTTGACACATTTCACACGCGTGTCACCCCGCACCTTCAAGGGGACCTCAAATTTTCTCCTGCACCGCGGCCAAGTCGATTTGTAGTCTTTTTTTCTCCCTGACACTACAGCTGGTCTATATGATTTGTCACACGGTGGTGAAACATTAGCTATTCAGGTACGTTGTTAGCCGAATGTAGCCCAGTTGATACTCGGGGAGGCTTCTCCCGTGCACTAGTGTACTCACACAAGGCCTGCTCCCGCTGCTCGGCCTCGAGGCGCGCGCGCCGCACGTGCTCCAGCAGGCGGCGGCGGAACAGCCGGTTGCGGCGCACGGTCTCGTGGTACACCTCCGTGTCCTGGGGCTGGTTGTACAGCGGGTACAGCAGCGTCGGCCCGAGGTGCGCGAGCTGCGCGTGCGCTGACGCCGCCTGGGGAGGGAAAAAAAGGATAACTCTGTTAGTAAATAATATACATAATGCTTTAAGCGATAAGGCCGCCATTTGTACATATGTGTTAGATTAAGTTTTTGTAATTTTTGTCCATGTTTTTGTGTACAAATAAAGAATATCTATTCTATTCTGTTCTACATAAGTGAGTCAAGTGACCCATCATCAATATAAGAAATATGCGAGAGTACTCGTTTGTTATAAAAAATAGGGGCAACATAAGAATACGCGAAATCGGTTCAGCTGTTCATGCCATCGGGATTTATAGAAATAGAAAGGACAACGGCATAGGACAGGTGCATTTTATGTGCAGCTGTGGGAGATTAACGGATGATAATGATGTAGCAGAAGAAAGATTAATTTATTTTGGAGCGCCTTCCAATGGACCTAGTCGCTACAGTAAAAAATTATAAGTACTTAATACAGGTGTGATTGTGATGGATTAGATAGGCTGCTAACTTTAACCTGGAAAGGAACTTTCAGTACCAGCCATCTCTCTAAGGACGTAAGTTAAAAGGTGAATGAACAAATATTAGTACCGAACCAATGAAGTGTGTGTGTGTGTGTGTGTGTGTGTGTGTGTGTGTGGAATTAATTACACCAGGGACTAAGGGAATAAGATGAATTGAATAAGTTCGTTGATTCACAGCGAGTTATTCAATACATAGTTGTGTGTGTCAACCACCAAGGTAAAACTAGTATGAGAGTTAACTATTATAAGCTTGAATAGAAAAAAAGTAGGTGAGTTAGAAGCGTCCCAGTGTAATGAGTTAATGACACAATGGGCATGTCACGCCATTGGTCAAGAACACGATATGACATCATAGTAAACCTAATTATAGTTTGTAGATTAGTCAGAGGATAAACAGAAGTAACATCTCCATAAACTGATAATAGAATTGAAACAATATGGTATGTGTAAGAAGTTAAAAAGTCTATAATAATTTTGATCCCAATCCCAAATTTCAACTTCCGACTTCTCACGGGATCTATTAAGATTGTGTGAGTATGAAAAGTGTAAAGCCACAACAAAGTACAATAAAATTCTAAGAATAACTTATTTTTCATTACCTATATCTGGCTAAAACATTTAACAGGGCGGGCCCGCATGAAAACGATTCTTAGGAAAGCATTTAAATTGCCTGGCTCGTTTTTGCTGCACGAGTCAATGGCATGAATAAGTTAAATATTGATATTACCAGCATAAACATGACTTGTTCATAATATACTGTTGGCTATTCACCCTTCAGTTCTAGGAACCCTTATTTAATATACCGTCTACTTCTTTAATGTTTGTAGAAAAATAGGATCTTTCACTTTTTACTCATTCGGTAATAGCAATAGCTTCATAACTACCAATCACACTACCAGCTGATGTCAACGAAACTGGCCGCCGTGGTCGGAATTCGGCTAGGTGGATATTCTATTATTTTCTCTGTGGGGTATAAGTAGGTACCTGCACCTGGCTCTCTAGAATGGAACCTTTGTACATTATCCCCTAGGTCTAAACTGCCTTTCTAAGCTTGAACCATTTCCCACCACGCTGGTCCAATGCAGTTAAGTGGGTTCAAATATCTAGATTGATGTGCTAAATCTAGATAGGCAGGTTTCCTCACGATATTTTTCTTCACCATAAGAGCGTTGGTATACAATGTACTTAAATTCAAAGAACTCATTGGTACATGTCAGCGCCGGGCTTCGAACTCGCATCTCTGGCGTGAAACTGACATTAGTTAGATGGACATAATTATGCATACCTTCTTCCTATTGTCTGCATAGATGCAGTGCGCGAGGCTGGTGTGCCGCGGCGCCTGCTCCTCGGGCTCCTCAGCGTGGGCCGGCTTGCTAGCCGCCTCCTCTAGCTCCTTCTGCTTCTTCTTCAGCTTGGACAGCGTCGTCTCCGACAGAGACATCTCCCGGTCCACCTGGGGAGGTACCACGAATGTTAGTGTTTGTGTGCATGCTAAAGTATTTTCGAAATAGAAAGCCGCTTTATTAGTGAGTGTCATTATGACTTTATGACGTAAAAATTCAGGAAATCCGAGTATATGTGTAAGCATTTATTGCATAAGTAAAATCTTCAATGAATCAAGTAGGTAGTGATAAAAATAAATCAAAAACAATAGACAGTCAACATAGAGCCCACGCATTCATTACAACGCTTTCTACCTTGACCCTTTGAACTCGCATCGTTTCCGTATCATTATCAACAGATGGCGCTAGCTGTTCTAAAATGCATGAATGGTGCATGTAAACAGGAAGGTGATTCGTGTCACAAAAAACCCCGTCGCTTTCATCTCGTTTTCAGATTTTTACGAACGAGTTGTCAAATTGCGATTCACATGGCACTAAAACCCAAGCTACATAGTAAGATCGTTGTGAGATCGCAAAATGAATGAAGGAATGGAGAATGACGCGATTCATGTCATTTTTGTTGAATTTTTTGATATCGCTTATCCGTCATATTTTGACGTTTTAGCGATTTTAAACTTTCGAAGAAAAGGGTGAAATTGTTAGATCGTTTTCAGAAAAAATACTGCAAAAAACTGTGAAATTGACCTTGTACGCATCTCTCCAAGATCTTCAAGCCATTTTTCAGCCGGACAGCCGTCCCTACGAGATACGTTTCCATCTTTACCGAATTCGTAATTTTCCTTTATAGTAAGCTTGTATTAGTGATATTTATTTGATTGGCGTGGGTTTTGGCCTGAGGCCCTCGCAGAATGAGGAAGAATATTTTAACCGAAAGCATACACATTCCCTCAGTGTGCAAATTGTAAGTTAATGAATTAAACACATTGTAATGCATGTATATTTTATTTATTGATAGAACTAATAAATTCTATGAATTATCACAAATACTAAAAAATATAGGTAGTAATTAGGTCCCTTTACCACTTAATAAAGCTACAGATAATGGCAATCAAAGATTAAAGTCTTATTATTTTTCTCATATTCTCTCCTATAGGTTGGCTGGTACAAAATGCTTTTAGCCTTTTGTATAATTATTAATACTTAAGTATGTATACAATATTTTGTTAACAATTATTAAACTATTATTGTATATAGGAACTTAGGTAATCAGTAATCACAGGTGCTCCTCTGTTTGAATTGACGCATGAAGAAGAGGAAGAAGAGAGGTGTGAGGCCATTGAAGGCCAGGCGCATGCGCAGGGACGGGATCCTCCCGCGCAGCAGCCGCAGCAGCGCCGCCGCCGCGCGGACCGCGCGCTCCACGCCGGTCGCGGAGCCAGAGCTTCACTGGTCGCGCAACTGCGTCGCCGCTAAAATCTGTGGATATTCAATTTATAGTTAAAACAAATACCTACAAAAATATTTTGTTATTCCGATATAAATTATGTATACGTATTATACCTTACCTTTACTTTAAGTCTGGTCTTGATTGTTCCTTTCATTAGCCTAGAAAAGACAAAATGAAATGTTCAGTATGATATTGTTCTAAAAAATTACAGACAGACACTAACAAAACTACACTGTAACATAAATATTCAACACCAGTTTTCCTAACACATTATTGGGGCAACAATGAAGTTAAATTCTATTCTATTATTTAGCCAAACATTTAGGAATAACCTACCTTTTTCCATATGAGGAGCCCCTGCTCAAGAAGCCTCTCATTGACTGCAGCCTGTCTGTTCATTGCTTCAGCTATCATTGTGAGGGCTGAAGCCGTGGCCCTCTCACAACGCAGTTGCTCCTTCTGCAACTCAAGCACATCGGCTGCTGCTTGTGTTCATCTCGTTCATGATTCTAAAACAATTCAAACAGAAATTGGATACATCGTAAATTACAATACCTTCTTAACTACAACCGGTAACATTTATATTTCAAAAAAAAATAGGTTAATACATTGATACTTACATGTCTCAGTCGTATTTCTCTAAGTTAGTTAAACTTCCTTTCTTCTTATATTTTCCAAAAAAACTACGTTGACACGAAAATGAGCAAAGAAAATCAATGTTTGTTATGTTTGCTTTTATGGAGAAAACATGGCGGCTGTCAAAAGTGCCACAGGTTATGAATTTCTTCAATGTTGAATTAAAAAGCCGTTTCTTGATACTTGCTATCGACACTAATTCCAACAATATATATTGTAGGAACAAAATTATTTAAAACAATTAGTGGTAGTATTTATTATTTTTGCATGGCAATTAAAAAAATATAGTTTCATTCATTTCACTCAAGCCATCCAAATACGAACTAGCGATATGAAAACGAGATCAAAGTATGTGTGCTATGAATCGCGTTTTTAAACATTGCGGATTTCATCTCGTAACTCGTTCGTATCGCTTTACAAATATTTCGGTTGAGATGTGAATCGCGCCCCTGGAGGGTGATTCGTGTCACAAAAAACAACTTCGTTTTCATCTCGTTTTCAGATTTTTACGAACGAGCTATGAAATTGCGATTCACATGGCACTAAAAACAAGCTACATAGTAAGATCGTTTCGAGATCGCAAAATGAATGAACGGAATGGAGAATGACGCGATTCATGTCATTTTTGTTGAACTTTTTGATATCGCTTATCTGTCATATTTTGACGTTTTAGCGATTTTAAACTTTCGAAGAAAAGGGTGAAATTGTTAGATCGTTTTCAGAAAATACTGCTAAAAGTGAAATTGACCTTGTACGCATCTCTCCAAGATCTTCAAGCCATTTTTCAGCCGGACAGCCGTCCCTACGAGATACGTTTCCATCTTTACCGAATTCGTAATTTTCCTTTATAGTAAGCTTGTATTAGTGATATTTATTTGATTGGTGTGGGTTTTGGCCTGAGGCCCTCGCAGAATGAGGAAGAATATTTTAACCGAAAGCATACACATTCCCACAGTGTGCAAATTGTAAGTTAATGAATTAAACACATTGTAATGCATGTATATTTTATTTATTGATAGAACTAATAAATTCTATGAATTATCACAAATACTAAAAAAATATAGGTAGTAATTAGGTCCCTTTACCACTTAATAAAGCTACAGATAATGGCAATCAAAGATTAAAGTCTTATTATTTTTCTCATATTCTCTCCTATAGGTTAGCTGGTACAAAATGCTTTTAGCCTTTTGTATAAGTAATTATTAATACTTATATATACAATATTTTGTTAACGATTATTAAACTATTATTGTATATAGGAACTTAGGTAATCAGTAATCACAGGTGCTCCTCTGTTTGAATTGACGCATGAAGAAGAGGAAGAAGAGAGACGTGAGGTCATTGAAGGCCAGGCTCATGCGCAGGGACGGGATCCTCCCGCGCAGCAGCCGCAGCAGCGCCGCGCGGACCGCGCGCTCCACGCCGGTCGCGGAGCCAGAGCTTCACTGGTCACGCAGTTGCGTCGCCGCTAAAATCTGTGGATTTTCAATTTATAGTTAAAACATATACCTACAAAAATATTTTGTACTTATTCCGATATAAATTATGTATACGTATTATTTTACTTTAAGTCTGGTCTTGATTGTTCCTTTCATTAGCCTAGAAAAGACAAAATGAAAAGTTCAGTATGATATTGTTCTAAAAAATTACAGACAGATACTAAACAAAACTACGCTGTAACATAAATATTCAACACCAGTTTTCCTAAGACATTATTGGGGTAACAATGAAGTTAAATTCTATTCTATTATTTAGCCAAACATTTAGGAATAACCTACCTTTTTCCATATGAGGAACCCCTCCTCAAGAAGCCTCTCATTGACTGCAGCCTGTCTGTTCACTACTTCAGCTAATCAGCTATCATTGTGAGGGCTGAAGCCGTGGCCCTCTCACAACGCAGTTGCTCCTTCTGCTACTCAAGCACATCGGCTGCTGCTTGTGTTTCTAAAACAATTCAAAACAGAAATTGGATACATCGTAAATTACGATACCTTCTTGACTACAACCGGTAACATTTATATTTCAAAAAAAATAGGTTAATACATTGATACTTACATGTCTCATTCGTATTTCTCTAAGTAAGTTAAACTTCCTTTCTTCTTATTTTCCAAAAAAAACTACGTTGACACGAAAATGAGCAAAGGAAATCAATGTTTTTATGGAGAAAACATGGCGGCTGTCAAAAGTGCCACAGGTTATGAATTTCTTCAACGTTGAATTAAAAAGCTGTTTCTTGATACTTGCTATCGACACTAATTCCAACAAAATATATTGTAGGAACAAAATTATTTAAAACAATTAGTGGTAGTATTTATAATTTTTGCATGGCAATTAAAAAAAATATAGTTTCATTCATTTCACTCAAGCCATCCAAATACGAACTAGCGATATGAAAACGAGATCAAAGTATGTGTGCTATGAATCGCGTTTTTAAACATTGCGGATTTCATCTCGTAACTCGTTCGTATCGCTTTACAAATATTTCGGTTGAGATGTGAATCGCGCCCCTGGAGGGTGATTCGTGTCACAAAAAACAACTTCGTTTTCATCTCGTTTTCAGATTTTTACGAACGAGCTATGAAATTGCGATTCACATGGCACTAAAAACAAGCTACATAGTAAGATCGTTTCGAGATCGCAAAATGAATGAACGGAATGGAGAATGACGCGATTCATGTCATTTTTGTTGAACTTTTTGATATCGCTTATCTGTCATATTTTGACGTTTTAGCGATTTTAAACTTTCGAAGAAAAGGGTGAAATTGTTAGATCGTTTTCAGAAAATACTGCTAAAAGTGAAATTGACCTTGTACGCATCTCTCCAAGATCTTCAAGCCATTTTTCAGCCAGACAGCCGTCCCTACGAGATACGTTTCCATCTTTACCGAATTCGTAATTTTCCTTTATAGTAAGCTTGTATTAGTGATATTTATTTGATTGGTGTGGGTTTTCGCCTGAGGCCCTCGCAGAATGAGGAAGAATATTTTAACCGAAAGCATACACATTCCCTCAGTGTGCAAATTGTAAGTTAATGAATTAAACACATTGTAATGCATGTATATTTTATTTATTGATAGAACTAATAAATTCTATGAATTATCACAAATACTAAAAAAATATAGGTAGTAATTAAGTCCCTTTACCACTTAATAAAGCTACAGATAATGGCAATCAAAGATTAAAGTCTTATTATTTTTCTCATATTCTCTCCTATAGGTTGGCTGGTACAAAATGCTTTTAGCCTTTTGTATAAGTAATTATTAATACTTATATATACAATATTTTGTTAACAATTATTAAACTATTATTGTATATAGGAACTTAGGTAATCAGTAATCACAGGTGCTCCTCTGTTTGAATTGACGCATGAAGAAGAGGAAGAAGAGAGGCGTGAGGTCATTGAAGGCCAGGTGCATGCGCAGGGACGGGAATCTCCCGCGCAGCAGCCGCAGCAGCGCCGCGCTGACCGCGCGCTCCACGCCGGTCGCGGAGCCAGAGCTTCACTGGTCGCGCAACTGCGTCGCCGCTAAAATCTGTGGATTTTCAATTTATAGTTAAAACATATACCTACAAAAATATTTTGTACTTATTCCGATATAAATTATGTATACGTATTATTTTACTTTAAGTCTGGTCTTGATTGTTCCTATCATTAGCCTAGAAAAGACAAAATGAAAAGTTCAGTATGATATTGTTCTAAAAAATTACAGACAGATACTAAACAAAACTACGCTGTAACATAAATATTCAACACCAGTTTTCCTAAGACATTATTGGGGTAACAATGAAGTTAAATTCTATTCTATTATTTAGCCAAACATTTAGGAATAACCTACCATTTCCATATGAGGAACACCTCCTCAAGAAGCCTCTCATTGACTGCAGCCTGTCTGTTCATTACTTCAGCTAATCAGCTATCATTGTGAGGGCTGAAGCCGTGGCCCTCTCACAACGCAGTTGCTCCTTCTGCTACTCAAGCACATCGGCTGCTGCTTGTGTTCACCTCGGGCCTCGTTTATGATTCTAAAACAATTCAAAACAGAAATTGGATACATCGTAAATTACAATACCTTCTTGACTACAACCGGTAACATTTATATTTCAAAAAAAATAGGTTAATACATTGATACTTACATGTCTCAGTCGTATTTCTCTAAGTAAGTTAAACTTCCTTTCTTCTTATTTTCCAAAAAAACTACGTTGACACGAAAATGAGCAAAGAAAATCAATGTTTTTATGGAGAAAACATGGCGGCTGTCAAAAGTGCCACAGGTTATGAATTTCTTCAACGTTGAATTAAAAAGCTGTTTCTTGATACTTGCTATCGACACTAATTCCAACAAAATATATTGTAGGAACAAAATTATTTAAAACAATTAGTGGTAGTATTTATAATTTTTGCATGGCAATTAAAAAAATATAGTTTCATTCATTTCACTCAAGCCATCCAAATACGAACTAGCGATATGAAAACGAGATCAAAGTATGTGTGCTATGAATCGCGTTTTTAAACATTGCGGATTTCATCTCGTAACTCGTTCGTATCGCTTTACAAATATTTCGGTTGAGATGTGAATCGCGCCCCAGATTTCCTGTTATCGGATACGTGTGTTACTTTCTCTATTCCATAATTATGCACGCTGTGTTTTGCTTTAGTGATTCTGAGTATTTCTTCTTTAGTAAACACTTTTATTTCTTATGTTATATATAGAACAATGCAAACAAAACAACAATACCTTTAATTATAAACATAGAGTGAGTACAAAAAGACAAATACATATGGAGGTAGGAATAAGTAATTACCTTAGATATCTGTTGCAGCAGATCATCCTTGGTGGTCCGAAAGTTCTGGTCTTCCACCGTCGTGTCCGAAGGGGGGTTCGGAGATAACATCTCCACATTATAACTATTCACCGGCTCCTGAAATTATACAGAGAATAGTTATAGTACAAACAATACATTAACATAGTAACCAGGGACTCTATTTAAATACAACAACAGAGAATATATACCACACTGTATCGTTTGGTGCAGTTTATTTATAATATGCATGCGTTATAATTACAAAAATGTTAAGTAGCTGCTGCTACACTCTGCATAATCAACAATTTTGTTTTGACAAACAACAAACAGTGTTGCCTACCACAGTGTTGTCACAGTGTTACCAAATTAAATATCTGCTTCATGAGTGTTGAATAGTCAGAGAATTCATACAATTTTGGTTATTTAATGCCACTATGCTTTGCAGTCTTGTTTATTTACATCCTATAATTATTTCATAAGTAAAGTTGGGGCACTTATTTCAATTAAGTATAATATTATGGTTACACAAGCATTTAAAAATTTTTCAATTCTCTAAACAACACTACTTCTATTCTAAGCACAAATCAAAACATTGTACCTATCCTCAATCACATTTAAGTGGTCATAGTTGGTACAATTACTGTCAGATATTTAGACCAATCATGCACTCTCTAATAAAAGGCCATTCATGTATTGTGTGCTTGTGCTTCTTTCATGCTGTACTATGGTGTAACATATTTGGATAATGGAGTATTCAACTATTCACATGAATACTCTTACTCATTGCTTTAGTATTTCTTCGTTCTATTGAAGAATAATAAAATAAACAATCATATAACAGGGCTACCGCCAAATTTAACAGACAACCAAATTTAGCATACTGAACCACTACGGGGATAGATAACCCTTTGTACTGAAAATCCTAATAACCGGTAGCGGCTGCTAGACGGGTTAGTTATCGACGTCGATAAACTCGTTTAATGCGCGTTTCACCAATCACAGCGGTAGCTGAACCGCCACCGGGATATACCTTTCTACTAGAGAGAAACTGTACTGAAAAGCCTAATACTAATAACCAACAGTCATTGAAACCCACCCTAGTATCAACCCTAAGCGGCTGATGGTGCGGCACATTCGTAAGTGCGGAGCGGTCAGCACTGAGCCGTATCTTCTTGAAGGGCGGCGGGTCGGCCGGGGGCGGGTGGTGCTGCGGGGGCGCGGGGGGTGGCAGGTATGGGGAACCCAGCAGGGAGACCCGGGCCGTGTTGCCGCGGTACTCGCCCACGGCGCCGCCGCCGCGACCGTAGCTGCTGTCTCTGGAAGAAGGAAAAGGATCATCAGCTAATGTTATACAAGTGGGTAAAACTAAGGCAGGATAGAGAGTAAAGCTGTTGTATAGAGGACGTCTGAAACAATATGATAGGCATAGAGTTTTTTGTAAGGTTGTTCGTATTTTCATGGTGCTAATGCTAATGTAAACGTTATATTACGATGCGATGTCCTAAACTCACTGACAAGATGATGCAGCAAATTTCCTCTACTTATATTTTGTTAAACTGCTGAATAATGAGGCCGTGCCCAGTTTGCTTCAGAAATGCCTTTCGTGTAACCGGTAAAGCTTGTGTGTTTTACAGTTAAATACAGTCGAATATGTGCGTAAGTATACTTAGTTTTTTTACATCACCATTGCAAATAAGGGAAATGAAAAAGAGAAAATAGCTGGCATACCTAAACGAAAAACGATACTCGGAATTCTCGTAAAACATTTTCAAATAAACGATTTAACATTCCATCCGCCGTGGCGCCGTCCACGTTGGCTTTTGGCAAGGTAAAGTGCGATAACGCCGTGTAAACGTCAAATTGACAGATGGCGTACGCGGGCAGGCGATGCGGGGGGGCAGAAGGCCAAGGTTGCGCGCGCGGGGCGCGGGAGGGGGGCGCTAACTGTAGCGCGGCGCGGCGCAGACCGGCCGTACGGCCACATCGGCATCGCCTTCTGTTTATTTTTTATTATTATTCGTCGCTCGCCCGATCGCAGACGAAAGCACGTGGTTGCCAACGTGGCGCACTAAAATAAAATCAGACGCGTCGCAGTACATCAGCTCCTTATCTGTCTGCTTACGTCACACTGTTCAAACAATCTTGAACAATAGGTGTTATTCATGATTATTTGTAATCTTATTATTACAATGGCGGGCGTAGAGTTACCGTACTCTTTGTTCCTTATCAAATTCGAGCTGACTCTGCTGCCAACAGCCAGCACTACACGTAGCAAGTAGCGCTGTTGCAACGGTGGCGCAAAAATGCAAGAAAACAAATTACGTTTGAGTGGCACATTGCTAGATTCACTATTTTAGCGCACGCTTTCATAACACGACTGGTTGGCTATCGTCCAAAAGTTCATGTACATTTTAAAACACACATTCTTGTCTATATTCTTAGTTGTGTTCGGAAATTCTGTAGTAGCCTCGAGTCGAGTGGCACGTGTGTGGGATTAGGGTACTTAGATAACATGAAACTTGGTTGTATTGTTATACCTATTGAGGATAATATCAGAACGGGTGTTTTTGTAGCTCTGCAGCTTTTGCTAATGGACACGTACTGGCATGGCTCGCAACAACTGCAGTTAAACCTTGTTGCCACCCGAAAAACATATCTATCTTATCTTCCGTTACTGCTTGATATAAAAACGTAATGCCTAACTCAGATAAGGTTTTAATAATAAAAGAGACAAGTACTACTCTGTTTCCCGCAACGCGGCGTATTGCGTAATAAAATGTTAATGGGGACTTCCAACGAAAGACAATGAACGCTAGAAACAAACGAAATGTTATAATCAGAATGTTGTCTTTTTATTTTTTGTCAGCATCCAGAAATGTATTGCTATTTCATGTTTTGTTTTGACGTAGGGTTGCAAGTTAAATTATTTTTACTTGATTATCACGCTCATGAATCGGACGATTACGGGATTATGCAATAAAACACATAGTTATTAGATGTAACTTAAGATTTGAGGCAATTATGGACAACTTATAAAATACAGAAGTATGTATTTCCTCACTGATTCTTATCATATAGTGTGTCTGAGCAAGCCACTTTCACTGACCCGGAAATTATACAGTGCACTGACAACTGGCAACCCTGAGCATCCGTCCCCACGAGTTTATCTCGCCATTGTCTCCAAGATGAACTGATGTCCCCAGCAATGGGAGCTGGGAACTGATACAACAAAACGGTTATTGTTCAGATTTCTACACGAAGTCCTTTTGTCGATGACAATAACGATTGTTTTGCAGATCCTTACAAAAATATTACTGTGTGCGAGAGCACAAAAGTGCGAAAATAAACCGGAAAGAAGGTAAGTACATATATAATGATAAGTTAGAGGCAAGTTATTTTTATGAATAACGAAGTTACATTGCAGCTCTCTAAAGATCACCACGGTGACGAACACTAGTCTACGTCTGATATTATACGTATACCGATATGAAGAAACTTCAACGATAAATAATATTTCTTATACCAGATTTTTTTTTAAATGTTTTGGCTAGTAAAGTAAGATCCCATTAGTAAAGCTATAATTATGAGCTTGCATCAAGCTTAACTTATGTTATTTATGTCAAAGGTCAGAGCCGGTTTAATTTCGGACGCAGTTTCGTACGTGTTAGTTAGGCTGTAAATATTCAGGTCTTTAATTGGGCTCGGGTCGCTAGACATGCTATATATTACTGACTAAGGTGAGGTTAGCACGTTTCTGAGCTGCACGTAGCTATGTACATTACGTATTAGCCACACTTGTTACTAAGCTCACTCTTCGATTATACTTTTATCGGTCCGTATTGGTACAATATAATAAATTATAATAAAAAATATATTTTTTAAAGTTTCTCACATTATTCGTAATCGTCATCAACAGTAAATCAAATCTAAGTAGGTACTAAACAATCTTAAACTATGGTAATATCAAAATCCTAACCATCCATCGAATTTAAATATTAAGTGAGAATACACGTGATCGCCTAATCTATTCGTAACATTCTCGCTCATGTGCTGTTCTCAAACTTTTCCACTGTACGAGAGGTAAACATTTGTATCGCTAGCTCCGGACTTTAGCATGAAATTGTTATTTGTCTGAGAATTACGTACACGGCTGAGACATACAGAGATACATTTAAACTATAATTTAGCTACTAGTGTGGCTCGGAGAGGTATTTTTACCAAATATAATATATGTAGTTTGAAATTAAAACATCAAACTGATAATTAATTAAAACTACGAATAAATTTAATCATTCTTCATTTAAACTTAAAAGAAGAATTTGAGCATTCTGCCTTCAGAATAAACCCAATGATTTATGTATCAAACTATGCACAGTGAGTGAGAATTGTAATCTTATCTCGAGGGTTAGGTGCCTATTTCACACTCGTAAATACACCGCAGAGGTCACAAACAATGAGTTCGTTAGTGTAAAATGTAATCTAAATGGACAACATTTCATTTTCTTTACCCTATATTTTTATTAGTTATTCGGAAAGTTTATAGAAAATTAGTGGACCCGTATTTTTTAATTTTGTATATACATAAATTTTTGCATGTTATTTTTAACTTTAAAGTTAATTATTATAAAACCGGAAGTGACGTCACATATTAGGCTCAATTTTTTTTTTGTCTATTGCCTGAGTCTCGAAAAAAAACATAAATGACACTGACAAGTGACATTTAAACTTTGTTTACATGCCAACCAACAAATGGGTCATTTTCAAATGACCTTGATATTTCTAATGATGGAAAGTAGGTACTTATCATGTAAAAAAATAAGGAGAAGCATTTTTTCAGCTGTGTAGGCGGTGGCATGCTCTGGGACATATTATATAGAGGTCATCTCTTAATAATAAATAAAAAAAATAGTCAGAAAATGTCAGAACAGAATTAATGAAAATGACCCAAATAAACAACAACGTCACGATAAAACGTCAACGTCAATCAAAAATGAAAGTGACAGTTACTTTGTTTTTAAATCTATAGGCTTTGATCATCAAAATGCATCGCACCCGATGCATGACGTCATCAGCACTTTTTTACTATTTTATGATTTTCTCGAAAATGATACATCCAAAAAATACATAAACATTTTTTTTGTGGTCTTTAGAGCTAAATCTCGAAATGGTTTTCAATTTGTAGCAGCTTTAGTTTTTTGAAATGTTGTCCATTGTGAACTTTATTCACCTGCCAGACTGCCAGCCAGCCGTGGTAATAAATTCCCTTCAACAATGACTGAAGGTCGTTTCTCTATATCTTGACAACATAGCTATTGGTATCTTCTACTGTAATTCTGTTTTAAATGACAAAATCTAAACCAAGTCTAGTATATTAGGTGCCTGTTGTATTATGTATGCTCTTAGAATAACTACTATTCAAGTCTTTAATATTGAAGTAGCTACCAGAAAGTATGTAGCTGAAGACGTAGACAGAAATCAATTGTGAGTTTGTGAGTCAATCCGACGCTTTTCGGTGAAAATTAATTTGTATTCTCTTGATAGGTTGCAAGTAAAAAAACTGTAGACATAAATAAATGCACTGCGATTGCTTTTTATGTGTAAAGTCTGGCACAGTATTTGATATTGATGGCGAAGGGCATTGCCTCGAAACAAATGACTTGTTTTACAGCGTCTGATTCATCAATAATCGATTTATCATAATCGAACAAATAATAATGAATAATAATGCCATATCTAAATTAGAATATTTACAAATATTGTTAAAGGATGCGGTTAAAGTTTACCGAGTTTTATTTCTACAATACAACAGGATATTCTCGCTAATTTGACTGGACAATACTTTGTACGATGACAAAACCTACCCAGTACTTGTCACACACAAGTGACACAAGTCTACACCCTACACTAATATATATAAAGATACCTATTAGAAAACCTATTAGAAAAAACCCTCTCTCTTAGCGCTCTTTAGTAGTAAGAAAATAGCACTGGTAGTTGCATATCCTAGATATTGTGTAGACAGATTCAGATTTATTAACAAGGCCAGTTAATATTATCACAAGGATAATCTTAACTTTGACATTGAATCGCATATTCAAAGTCGGGGAAATCGATACCAATTTAAGGTCAAGCGAACGAACCCGAAGGTTTATTTAAAAGTTGAAGGATTCCGTCCTAATTATACACGGCGTAAACGCACTTCCTCATAACGAAATGCTATCAATCAAGTACATTCCAAAAAAACATCCTGTACATTTAATTGCAGCCGCAAACCGATGAACTAGTTTTTGTACGCGACTTCATTCGTCAGCAAAATGTGGAAGTCGACTCGTGTAACTTTGTAAGGGCGTCGACGTCGACACTTTTAGGGGTGCGTAGGCGGAAACGAGTGGACGCCATTAGCGAAAGAAATTTACAGAAAGAACCAGTTTGCTTACTTTGTTTACACGTTGACCCGCATCTTTGTTATTAACCTAATGAGGGCCCTCGTTATCATTTCTCGAAACTTCGATGTCATTAATTGTGTTGGCTGGCGATATGAGCACAAATGCTCATTATAAACTTTCCAAATAAAGATGTCTTAGCGTAAATAAATAAAACACAGCAAAACTGGGCAATTCTATGTATACTTAGTAATATTAAAATCTTTTTGTGCTGCAAAATTATGTGTAGGTACGTAAATGGCATGGCATGTTGACCGGGACATTTTTAAGCCTTTAATATTTTAATCATTATATTCAGGAGCAAAATGTAACGCAGTATTTTTCCTTACACCAGTTAGTCTTTTTGGCGCGTGTTTATCGACAATAACAGTGACGTCACGAGGAGAAATACAGTTCTACTAATCGCCATTAGCCGGCATAATCGAGGTGGTAAATCTAAATTCTAGACTCGAGTCGCGGCCTTATTCTGTGAGTGTGAATGTCAGTAGTAGTGATGTAACGAATATTCGCATTCGCATTCGCATTCGCGAATATTCGCATATTTTTGGATATTCGCATTCGCATTCGCATTCGCAAGATTTTGTGCGAATGTTTTGCGAATATCAGTAAGTACTTATTAACAAAAACTATTTGAAAATAATGGTAGGTTAACAAAATCTAAGTCCTTTCGTCTATAACTTTTTTATTACAAGTTACCCTCTTAATCACATTTCCAGTCTTACTTTATAATTTGGTATTATTTATTTATTTTGGGAAATGAAACTTTACATTTTAATACTTTCATAAGACATAAACTCTTTAAACAAAAAGCGTATTTTGATAGTATACACGGTTATTTGCAAGTAGACCTGATCCTTTCAGGAGGTGACCTAAACATTTCAAGTCGATTGAACCCTATAATGCATAATCCGAAACATAACCATTTCTAAGATACGTATTTAATATTTCAGTTTTTTTTTAATTTTTTAATTGACAAAATGTTATGCTTAAAACCGAAAAAAAACTAGCCATATTTAATTTTTTTTTTAGTTGTTTTGCATAAGTGACACCTTAATAAACTGCTTAATTAAAATAATCAAATGTGCATTATTTGACTTAAATTAGACACTATAACTCAAAATAATTAAACATATTTAAAAAATATTCAAAACGTATAAAGAAATAAGTTAAATTAAAAAAGAATATCATATGACAATTTTTTGTGCACTTCAACTTAAAAACATTATCAACTTATAAGCTTTCGAATAAGATATTTCAATATCAAATCGATTCAGGTATCACCAAGATATGGCCAAAACAACCAGCATAGGCGATTAAAATTCAATAGGAAAACTAACAAGATTAGCCCAATTTGAAAAGTGTGATTGTTTACAGTCTTTCAGTCCTATTGACTTTAGTATGGAAACCCCTATTGAGTTTTCTCCGTCTTCTCTGGTTGTTTTGGCCATATCTTAGTGATACCTAAATCGATTTGATATTGAAATATCTTATTTAAAAGCTTATAAGCTGATAATGTAAAAAAACTTAAATATGAAATATCTTAGAAATGGTTCAGTTTCGGATAATGCATTATCGACTGAAAATGTCTTCCTCTATCACCTCTTGAAAGGATCAGATCTACTTACCAATAAGGCCCGGGTCTCCTATTTACGCCGCAGGTCGCATCCAGCGTCTCGCCGTAGGCCGCGTCACGATGCTCACTGCATCTATGCGCCAAACGTCGGCGTGTGAGGGAGACCGCATCAGTACATTTCTATAGTGAGCATCGTGACGCGGCCTACGGCGTGACGCTGGACGCGACCTGCGGCGTAAATAGGAGACCCAGGCCTAACCCTGTAGTGACAGAACAAGACAGCCATAGATTTAAATACCTACGTTTAAATGTTTCGTGTAAGTCGTCCTCAGAAACCGCACACAGTCGCAGTGTGTCGTAACAGTTACGGAGCTAACTAAAGTGTTACTACTTTTACAAAAAACTGCGACTAGTATTGGCTAGTCTGATTTGGAATGCGCCTAGAACGTAACGTACCTTGTTCAGTACGAGACTGCCACTAAACCATACAAATGGCTCCAAATTTGAACACAAACTGAATATTCGCATTCGCATTCGCATTCGCGAATGTCGATATCAGATATTCGCATTCGCATTCGCATTCGCGAATGTCCAAAAACACACATTAGTTACATCACTAGTCAGTAGTAGGTCGATAAACTCGTGATTGAGGTGCGTATGTGGCCATAAAGATAAGCCGTGTGAATTATTAATTTATACATGCTGTATCAAGGCTAAAAGGGAGCTGGTGATTCAAATTGCTTTACTTTTGTTAATGTTGCAAAGCTTGAAAAATACAAGTACCGAATTTGATTGCATTGGTGTGAAAGGTCGTTAAAAAGTGGCATGACATTAACTACATTCATTTGATTCAATTGATCGCGCCTCTATAAATATAGCCACAAATGGCTCAAATTTTACATAAGCAGGCATAGCACTAAATAATGAATACATAATATCTGTAAGTGTACCTCTCTACGTACGTGGATACTTAAAAAGCTTTAATTATTGACATTGTTCTACAGCACGTTGACCTAGAATTCTGACATTTGGCACAAACAAAGGTGTCCGCACAATAAAAGAAAACAATCCTACCTACCTATAACAGGTTTTAAGCATTCTTGTAACAGTAGTTTTGTGACACGCATTGCATAATATTTACATAAATCAATATTCTATGAACTTAGAGTACATGACATAGTATAAATAACTATGTTGCATTTTAGTTACAAGTTAAAGGAATAACTAGAAACTTTTAGAAAAACGGTAAAGTCCTGAATTTTACGTAAAGCCACGAAATAATAGGTATACGAACCTGCCGTTAGTAACACGGTTATTGCCGAGATAAAAAAAGAGAGATAAACAAAACAGACGATAAAATTCTAAGATAAAAATAAAGGTATGTTTTTAATAGATTTGATTGTTGTTTCGTGCTGGCGTTATCTATCGCGAATTATACAGCGCGCGAATACAACTTTAGGTACTTATTACTTAGGTATTATTATTTACTACAACAATGCTCAAATAACATTGAGATATATAATTTCATAGTCGAAGATTGCTAGAACCATTCAGTTGCACGTATCAACGAATACTTAGTTTATTCATTTTCAAATCAGTTCGAATCACCATGATCACTATAAAACCTACTAATCTACTACGATTACTACACTAGCACACTATAAAAATGTTACTACATAACAAAGATATCTATTATAGTTATAGTATATAGTTAACTCCTTATACAATATGTCTACGTATTCCCTAATGAAGTAATTAACGATTTGTGAATTTATATAATTTTTACGTGATACAAAGGCGTATAGAGAATATAGATATTAAATAAGTATTTGACTAAAATAGTTAACTGCACCTTGTACCTCTTATAAGTTTGATTATTTACTAACCTCATTTATATTGTAGGTACCTAAGTCTTGTGTTGCTACGACCTGAATTATACAATATACATTCTACCTTATTATTAGTACTAGAATAACGTGCAAGCCATTTTTTACTCATATAATTTAATAAAGGAGTTGTATAATAGTTCCCCGCACGCCAACAGCATGAGAGCAATGACCGGATGTCCGTTTTATTTTAGCTTTAAAAATATGCTTTGCACACTTTATTTTCACAAACTTTCAATCACGATTCACAATCATCGCTGAAAGGCTTAATTGAACCACAGTCATCAATTTCCGATAATTAATAACCAATTTTCTTAAGCTTTAAATTGCCACATTAATATGAATCCCATTGACCGTTTTGAACTATATCTCATTGCTTTAAAACCGTCTAAATCTGAGAACTAATCTGTTAGGCTTTACATTTCGCAACTATGATACTACGCACTCAAAGTTTTTTCCCTAACATGCTAAGAAGAAGATAGTTGGAACTCTCGATGGCTCACTCTCTTCCATCCAAAGGTTTTCTGGTTGAGATTGCTATAAGCAGTAAAACCGCCTATTTGTACCTACTGTTTTCTTTGTACATTTTTGTTAGTGCAAATAAAGTGCATAGTATAGTTACCTGTAACTAAGCGCAGCGGAGCCATATCCGGGCTGGTGCAGGCGCAGCTGGGCGGGCGAGTAGGCGGGCGCGTAGGGCGCGGCGGGCGGCGCGCGCGGCTGCGACGCCACGCCGCCGCCCGCGCCGCCGCCGCCCGGCTTGCCGCCGTACGCCAGCGCGCCGTGACTGTGCTCCGACTGCCCGGGCCTGCAGCAATGATGGTACCATGTTAGTGGGTTATTTCAATGTATCATACTGTATATTATTTATTTCAATATCTCGGATCACCCCCTACCGCTTCAGTAACGTCGGTTTGTTATATTAAATTTGTACTTAATAGAAAAGGGGAGGGCAACCAGTACGAATTCGCGATCTAAGAGATTGTGAATCGCCTTAAATAGAGGTATTGACAGTGGCTGATAACAAAGGAAAACTTTCATTACATTGTAAAATATAGGTTATACATATTTCTCGCATAAGGTTAATAGTGGTAGAAACGATCAATGCCGACAAATTGGAAAAGCAGTTTGGGCAATTGCACATTGAGTATGAATGGTCTGGAGACGAAATAGGCAGACGTTCCCCTCTGGCGGGGTGGTAGGCCAGAAAGGCCCACCGATTTATAAAAACTAGTTGCAGTCTCAATTTTCACTAGACTCAATCTAGTTGGCAAAGCGTTCGTTTCATAGAAAATGATTTGTTTACATACTAAAATGACAGCTTCAATTCATAGAATATCCGGATTCCGGATTTAATCACAGATTTGGTCATGGTTTATTGTTATTAGCTGTTTCCTAGCAACCAATGTGAAAAAAATGCAATAGTGATGTACCGGTATGTAGATATGTATTAATCGACAAAAAAGGTCATAGTTGGGAAGCGTCCGTAGTCGAATTGGCTTCAGTAATCGTAACTGATCACTGAGGTTAAGCAACAACTGACACGGTCAGCCATTGGTAGGTACAGCATGAGTTAGCGATTTCAAATGGTTCTTTTCTGGACGCTTCCGTGCTTCGGACGGGACGTTAAGCCGTTGGGTCCCGGTTGCTGCTTCGGCAGCAGTCGTTAAGCCTAGTCAGAGGCCGCCCGAAGGGGCGGCTTGAAAGCATCTGACCGTCGGGTTGCCCACTTACTCGACAACTTCAGTGCATTGTACTCATTCAAAAACGGCGATACGGCTCGCGACCTATCACGTGAGTATAAATGTACAGCGAAAAGCGGGTGACTTCGTTTATTAATCATTCCTAATTAAATTTAACTATACCTAATTAATTTGAAATTAGTATTTCTAACCCATGTTCTCGAATTCATCGATAACACTTATCGATAATTGTTACATCCATTGGCAAGAAAAATGAAGACACTGTGTTCATTATTAAATGTCACTTCACGTAACCCTTATTGCTGGGAATTAAAACTCATAATGATATGTCCCATGAGACATAATCATGGTAAACGGTAAAATTTCCCCCCGCAAAAATTGGCAGACTTTTTTGTATCAAGAAAGATCGCTATGACGCTTCCCGAGGGTACACCCGAGTCCGCGTTGTTCTATGCAATTGCATGACGACTCATCTTCCAGGTCCAAATGTTCTGACAAGGACTTTCCCTGACATTCCCTCCCCTCGAATTTGATATTTCAAGGTCAAATTATTTACCGTTTGATGCTCTATTTTATCCGTAACAATAACGTTCCTATAACAAAGACAAGCGAAGGACAAAAGGTGGAAACAAGCTGTGTTTCGATGACGATAGACCTGTCATTTCATGGCCTCATTGTGCTACAATAATGGGATAAGGTACCTAGGTAAACTAGTATTTATAGAAAACACGTGACGTATGTTGTACTTGTATGATACAACAAAACATGTCTCTTAGCAGCTAGCGTATTAATGACTAATACAAAAGAGAAATAACAATAATAATATTCATAATTTAGTTCCTCTTAAATAGCGCATCAAGGTTTAATTATTGTTCCATGGTAACCCTAACAGGGACATAATATAATAACATAAATGTCGTGAGATAATGAATTATGAGATGTACAGCGAAACGTGTTTTAGACTAAAATGGCGCAATCCCGCGGTTCTGTTAACCAAATTAGCCTGCACTCGCACTGCAGAAGGAAACGAGATAAACACACAGACTATTCTGGTCCCAAACTGGAACTTCCTGTATGTGTTCTAGCTGAAACATAAACAACGTACACGCGAAGTTGGGAGATAAAGCTGCTTGCCTGCTTCGTCTTATTCGGCTGCTACTGAGCCGGTTTACATTGACAGAGTTCAGTCTTACGGCTGCTTACGGTGTTACTACGTTACTAGAGTCTACAACTCTACATGTACATTTCTTAGGGGATTGTGGAAAGGGTGTCAGGCAGTGTCAGCCGAAAGTAGGTCACATCTCATAATTCTAAACAAATTTTGCTGTACAAGTTTAAACCGAAATCAATCAATTATTAATTCTATTTCCAGCGTACACGGTATGCTAATTCATAAATTTGTTCACGTGTAGTTGCCACAAAGTTGTACTCGTACCAAGAAGCTAATAAATTCTTTATACGTAAAACATTTAAAAAAGCCTTGTCCGAAAATCCGAAAAGGAATCTTTGATGTCTTTTTCCTGGCCTAAAAAATGCTTCGTATTCCGTCACTCTGAAAATATTCGAAATATCTTTGCAAACAGGAATAACGAGGACGGACAACGGATATTGACAGAACTGAAATATTCCATGAATTTTACGCATTTTTGCATAAATTTATACTAAAATACCATTACGCAAATCAGACCTGGTAAAAAATATTGCAAAATGCAAGTAAATATTTCAGGTGAGTAAGTGCTCTAATTAACGATACTGACTGAACAAATTTCAACAAATACACGGAATGAGACGAAACCGCTAATCCAGAAAACCCACATCACTCAAACGCTTATGTGGCATTGTATGATGAACCATGATGACTAACTGGCCGGCAGACTGACTCATCATCATCAACAACACAAAACGGATTAACTACTATAAAAAGCGCCTTTTATATCGGCGCACCTTTCACATTAGCTATTCGCTATTACCAGGATATTAGGTATATTTAGATTTATGTACTGTCTGAGCAAACCTGTTTCCGCTAAGCTAAAAAGTTGGTATGTGTCCTTAATTTCGATGAGAGTTGAAATGTTTTTTAAATTTATAAATAAGGAAAATTGTATTACTTGCGTTTTCAGCATACATTATTCCATACATTATTGCATTGCATTGAACCAGAAAAGTGAGGAAATAGGATTCATTAATAACTAACTATTTATTAAAACTTAAAACTGATGATATGGTTATGCCAGTAGCCAACCACATAGTAGGTATCGTTACCAAACGTAGAGTCTTGAGCGTATAATTTTATGTAAGCGTGCGTGCACAAGTGTCAAGAGCAGTTATTCAAGATCGGTTTATAAATACAACATTACCTGGCCACGATATCGTATCGCAGTTTTTCCTATGCGTCACGCGAGCAGGCAAGGGGGGCGCGGATATCGGTGGAATTCGGTCTTTCATAACTATCGGCACAATAACTGTGCGATTACTAATGAGGACGAGCCACGGTTCGATTATTCGATTATATTACGAGCTCGTTATTGATAATCACGTGCAAACGGTAATTAGGTACCTGCGAAACAATAGTGTGGCTTTGAATAGCCAGTGCGTGTTGGTCTGTCAATAGATACGAGTAGATAGAGTAATGTCAGAAAAATATACGATAAGTACTTGTTTTTATATCAAGTAAAATTCTTGCTAGCGAGTCATAAATAGAGTTTATAAAATTAGTTACCAATCGTGAATTTAACGTTGATTCTTAAAGGCAAAACGGAGGGAAACAAAATTAAACTGATATACCTACCTACTTAACTGTGTAGTTTACACCGCTTGCTTCGAGCTGTAGACATTGAGAATGCGATTTCGTATCGTGCAAAACGTACCGAGTTAAGGTTAGGACGTCCCTCCGACATTCAAAATAACGAAACATTGTTTTGTGTTCAACTCCTTTGTAACGATCTTCAAGGATATATAAACTGTTTACTGAGTTCTTTAAAGAAATAAACACAAAAAGGTTTTCTTCTCAAATCATAGTGTGCCGACCAATTTGAATATTAGTGTTACCTAGAGGTAAAATTATTAACGCAGAAGTGTTTTCCTACCACGAGGAAAAAAACATAACATTTCAAAACATTAAAGGCAGTGATGATGAATCATGAATGCATCATACTTCTACCGCAAATATTTATTTAATTACCCAGTTAAATGCTTTATATTATGACTACTGTGCGTCCGGTCCAATCTTAAACAAAACAGAAGAAAGAAATACCAATTTAGCGGTAAAAGCAGAATGGGAAAGCACCGGCTCAGCCAGACTTGTGGCATTTATAACGGTCTCACGCCAAGATCAAAGGTTTAAAGCCAACCAATGCCGTTACTACGAAGTTTTAGTGCTCGTATCGCAGGCTATTTCTGAAAGCTTTAAATATTATCTGTTTTTGTAAATACAGCTTTATTTCGCGAACGACGACGAGTGGGCACTGTATTTATAGATAGGAAATGGAACAAAAGTTACAAGAGTAATTTTCAGTTGGTTCTATTCGCAAAATGAGTCATTTATATTCGAAATGGATCGGAGTTATTTCCTTTTCATACGGGATGGTGACTTCAAATACGTACGACGCGACGACAGAAGTTTGTAAGTTGTGGTACTGGATGAGATGAGTTAGTAGATTGAGTTAAAATGTAATCATCATTAATCATAGCAACTTCTTCTGAAATATTGTTCATCAATTTCCTGAAGATACTAAAATGATAAAATCTATCTTCCTATCGCGAACTTGTTTTGACAACGATGTTTGGATTCAAAATGAATACTACTTAGTACTTACTTCGACTTACTACACTAATTACTTTGTAAATTTTATTTGGTTTTGACTTCGCGATACCCCAGTGATTGGATAATTATATTATGTCCTTATTTTTTTTAAGTTATGTTAACAACCAAAAACAACGTATACGTCGACTTAATAGTTCACCTTATTTCTAGACCCAGCCTAATTACAATGTAGCACAATATTTCCTGTGATTACTATAAGTTGTCTGTTAGACTGTTGCTATGTCTGTGCGGCGTCTGCATAACTTTTACTTTCACAAGCCGACCGCGGCCCGAGCCCATGTCTCGCTTGACGTTTAAATTATTGACTACATGAACGAGAATAAGCTTTCTGACATGTCCCACCCAGCCCCTGCCCACACCACGTCTATCTGTGCGAGTAGTTTTGACGTGCCGTGGTAATCATTTTAATTTGGTTTGGTGTTCTCAATAATCAATGTTCACCGTAAAACTAAATCGCTAGTGTGTCTTAAGTTTAAGCATACATTTATTGTGACTTGGATTCGAGATTCTGCATATTTTAGTTTAGCACTGTCAAAAGACTCACGTAAATAGTCAAAACTTAAATTTCGAATCTGTAAAATTACTTATTCGGCCAAACATAAAGCCGAATACCCAAAGAAAACTTACGTTACGTTATATATCACAGTGCTAAATTTAAAATTGGTGCCATCAGAATCGGCTACCCGTTTGTTACTAAACTTGTCCCACACACGGATTTGAAATACCGCGCACGACTTCCAAACATTGTAATGTCACCTTTGTTTCGGCCTCAAGGACTATAAAATGAGCCGAACGGTAAAGTTGCACGTAGAAAGCATATGAATTTCATTGCAATGACGCTATAAAAATCGCGAGGTCGTTGGCACGGCTGAAGGTACACCAAAAGACAGACTCCCGGAGAAATACCGGTGGCACGTGAACGCTAAATACCTGAACTGGATTCCTCGGAGTTTTGCTAAATTCTACGTCGTATCGCATTAATGCTTGCTGTGGTGCGTGTTAACAGTTTTTTTTAATGCGTATGATTTTTATAGCGATAATTCTTATGGGTGCATTTGCTGTCCAGTAATGTGGCACTTTAGGAGAATAACAAACATATCCTATGTGATATAATTACCTACATTTACACAAACAAATTACCTACGTACCTACGATAATATTTGAGAGTCCTAGACTCCTGTCCTAGCACAGATCCCAATTAAATGCAAAACAAGCACTCGTAACAGAATTTATTTTTATTAATTTATTACATTCCAACTTTCAAGGAGCGTTGCTATTCAACGAATTTGAATTAGGTGTGCGTAAGTAGAACTTAAGTGTTATAAAAATACCTGTGACATCATTCACTTTTTCAGTGCCGCTAATATAAAAAATACGTGCCGATTATTCACAAATCTCCCAATAAGTTATTTGTCGGTAAGTTCTATTAATACCGGGGTTGATTGTACGAGTAACTAAACTAATAGCAATAGATTGTCGTCTACTATACCTCTCAACCTGTCTTGTGTCCAGCCGAGCTCATACAGTTGTCTACCCGAGCCGGTGTGTATTGAGAAACTTACGTACTGTATTCAATTACTATTCACCATTAAAGCTATAAATTCTTCAACAGTAGCAAACTATTTAAATTAGGTATTCGCTAATGTAAGGAGCATGTTGACTATTCCTAAGAATAAGTATATACTTAGTACCTAAATAAAAGCTATAGTGAAGCTAAATTATGTGGTACGGACACACGTAAATAGACACATCATATTATTTTTCAGTCACTTTCATCATCATCATCATCACTGTCAACTCATCTTCAACGACTACAATTGTCACTGACTATTTTGTTTTAATTTATTTACATAATTATTAGGTATAGTGCAGGTGGGTTATTCCGAATTTCGGGTAATTCCGATTTTTCCCAATTTCTTTCAAACGCAGCCATACTTTGAACCGTGGAACCATTCACCTTGATGGCAACTTAATCTTCTTGCTTGGGTTTGTTGCACGGTTCAAAGTATGGCTGCGTTTGGAAGAAATCGGCAAAAATTGGAATTATCCGAAATTCGGAATAACCCACCTGCACCTTACCTACTAAATTGTATTTTTTTTGTCTCGACGTCGTCTCCGTGAGTCACGTAAAGGGTCCCTGCTGAAAATCAGCGTAGCATATGCTGAGCTCGGGGCCTTTTTGGCTCTGCGCTGATGCACCACGAACACAGACTGGCTAGGTATTCTTTATTAGTTTCTTTTGTATGTTTCTTTTCCATTTTTTATTTTTTTGTGTATTATCTGTGTTTGTGTTATTAGCGTATATGTAAATTGTTTTTCTGTGTATGTGGTGTATTTGTGTAGTACTAAATAAATATATTTTCTTTCTTTCTTTCTTTTCTGATCATGCTCCTTTGATTCTTCATCCTCCATGTACCACACCTTTCACACTCAGTAATTTGATTCCGAGAACATCTTCACCATTTTCAATCGTACTTATTTTAGTTTATCAGGATTCGTGGATTGGAATTGGAAGAGGTTTCGTGGATCGGATCGGGTGAATCGGATCGAGTTCAGTCACCATAGCAACTAAAAAACTTGTACGGTTTTATTACACAAAGGAGGCAGGGTCGAAGACTCGGCGCAGGTAAAACGCAAACAATTGCCTCCTTTGTCATGCCTCGAGGAAAAGGATCAAGTATTTCGCATATATTATAGGTGAAAGAAAGAAAGAAAGAAAGAAAATATATTTATTTAGTACTACACAAATACAGGTGGGTACCTGCCCTTGGAAAGTTGGATATAGGGGCAGAGTTATGGAAAATTTATCTCCAGCTGTTCTACACCTGCTCAATCGGTACTGACTACTGAGTTCTGTTACTGGTACTAGTTATTATTCTGTGGTTCTGTCTAATAATTATGCGTATCTATCTCGCCAAACCCTATAACAATGTTTTTAATAAGTAGGTACTTCCACCATTTATTTTCGTAATACAGTTGAAACTGCAAAATTCGTTGTGCACTTCGAGATTTTCTAAATAACGATGCTATTTTTTAAGAGTGCTATAGTACATTTAACACGTATCGATGTTTTGAAAAGTTAAAATATTCAGAAGACTTTTGTAGCTGACTGTACCACCGAATGAGCTGTATATTTTGGTTATATTTATGAGAAACGTTTCCGTCTGCCATCCGTTAGCGACCCAAAAACGAAAACGGTACTAAATCGAAATTTAAAATCTGCACCTATTCGCCATACTTTGTTGGTATAGTTTATGTATGTTTGCCAAAAGTAGATAATGTAACTTACACAAAATTTGTTTTATGGTTTTATTTATATACCTACTTTCTGCTTAACTTTCAGTCTAATTTACTTCTAGACTATATTCTCATCTCATCGTCATCTTCATTCATTAACAGAATTTCCCCGCTGCTGAATATGAAGATAACGCGTAGATGCTATTTGCGGTGCATCCTGAATATTCCTGAATAATATCAGGAATAAGTAGGTACTTAATATTAATTTTTGCCATGATTCAATTTCAAGGGAATACGAAAAAATAAAGTAACAAGGCTAACATTTGGTAAGTCTGCAGCGCTAGAGCTAGAAGTCAGTCGAGCACGCTCCTCAACAACAAACCGACGACGGCGGCGGCGGCGGCGGCGCACTTGTACGCGATTGCCTGCCGCGTTTAAAAATAAATACAATGAAGACTTTCCCGTCCCCCACAGCTGCAACAACAGTCGAACCAATTGCATAAATCCATCCAAATCATACCTTAACATCAAGAAATAGAGTATAATTTAGATCGTTGCGAAATTCAAAGACGACGTTCCAGTTTCGATAGGAAATATGATGCGTCACGGAATGGCGACGGCTGCGGCGCGGGGCGGGGGGGAACAGGTCATCGTGCTAACGCGCTATACATACGTACTTGCACAGTACACAGACAGCTTTGTTGATCCGCCAGTGTAGTAGGTATAGATAGGCACGTAGCTGTAGGTATGCATATAACAGCGCAGCAGTTCTACGCTATACACTGTTGCCAACCGGTTGTGGGCGCTGAAGGTCACGTCATTTGACTTGGGATATGTTGGAAGTTACGCGCTGGTATGGTCTATGTATGTATGCTGTATGTAACATAGATAAAGGTACTATAGTAGCGATGTGCGGCGCAGCGCAGGGCAATGGGTGAATGCTATGAATTTCAAGTTATAGCTTTGACCTCTGATCTCCACTGTAACAACGCAAAACTGGCAACTTTGTAAAGCACTACCAAAGTGCGTTGAAAAATATTCAACGAGTGGGTGGACGTGGCGTGCAGGCGTGGGAGGTTATCACATTCCTTCTATCTCGTAAAAGACACCTAATAACTTTGCCTGTGAAATTTAGTTATCCTAACTAATATTATAAATGTGAAAGTAACTGTGTCTGTCTGTCTGTCTGTCTGTCTGTCTGTTACTCTTTCACGCCAAAACTACTGAACGGATTTGAATGAAATTTGGTATACATACGGTCTAGACCCTGGGAAAGAACATAGGGTACTTTTTATCCCGGAATTCCCACGGGAAAACTTTTTAAGACGAAGCGAAGCGCGCGGGGACATCTAGTACTTAATAATAATGTTTCAGTTACACAGTGGGAAATGCAAATTCCCATAATATAGTTTATTGAAAACCCTGATGAGATTGGTTTATTTCATACCAAAAAAATCATAAACGCAAAAAACGAAAAAAAAGTGAAAGGCGAAGTGCGAATGACAAAGTCCACAGTTCGAGTTTGGTAGAGAGACTATCGGGCCGAGAGGAAAGGAAACTTGGCTTGAATTATATTTTTGTTTTCTTTCCCCAACTAGGTATTTGGGCTTTAGCCAGTAAAGTAAAGAAAAATGGCATGTTTTCATTCGTTGGTTTGGTATGTTGCTGATGGATGGCGTTGGTGAGAGATTATTGTAGGGCAGGTTTCGTTACGTAACTTTTTCGATTTTGAATCCGGGAATAACTTTATACCGAACCATATCATTATCGACGCGGCGTTAAAAGATCTAAGCGTTATTTGTCCATTACCAATCTGCTATAGTATAGGGTTAGCATAACTATCAAAAACGTTTTTTAAAAAGGGATGGAGGTATACTTACAGTGTGTTTGGCAAATGTTGTCACAGAACTCACAGGGTGTGTCCTTTAGTCTGGGATAGTATTTGAGTTGACTATGTGTAACATTACTTATTTAATTTTATAAATCTAAGGTTGTTTGTTCAGCGAATCTAGCAAGTGCGCAAGTTGTATTGAGTTCAAATTTAGTCAGGATGAAATGGCGTGAGGACCCTTTTAAGTTAAACAAATCCATGAACGATTAAATTAAGTACCCGCACTTAAGACGAACATTCGTAATAAAACGTATTTACCTATACTTATTTATTGTGTTTTATCGTGAATATCACAACTCGAGCAATTAACAGTGACCTCTGTGATAAGGAAAGACGGTCTGACATTGCCTGGCAAAATTAAATGCTGTACCTACTGAACTGTATGATCAGTAATAATAATAATTGTTAATTAATAAATAAATAAATAAATAAATATGTGGGGACATCTCACACACGGCCATCCAACCCCAAGCTAGGCAGAACCTGTGTTATGGGTGTCGAACAGCTGATATATCTACACAAATACATAGATAGATAGATACTAAATATAAATATCAACACCCAAGACCCGAGTACAAATATCTGTCTTTAAACAAATATCTGCCCCAGCCGGGAATCGAACCCGGGACCTTCGGCTCAGTAGTCAGGGTCACTAACCACTACGCCATTCGGTCGTCCCAATTAATGCTATTGTAAAAGTCATGTGGAGCCACCGTGACACCGATCGATGCAAAAAGTTGACATGTGCCGGAAATGCAAAATGTAAACATTAGGAAATTCGAACGATAGGTAGGCTAGGTAGTTATTACCTACCAAAGTGCATTTTAACAAGGGTTGCTAATTCAGTAACGTTATACGTTACCTACCTATTAGTTTTTTAGGTTAAAAGTTTCATAAATTTCATGTTTTTTAATCAATAAGTTTTATAGAATGGAAATTTACCAATAAGCACTCTTTATAATATTTAAGGTTGATGTCTTGCTTGAGTGTTTATGTCTTCCTATAGTAGTACAGTCAGCAAGTAGTATTAGAGGCAAGGGGTATGGATGGGTCCTTTGTCATATGTTCTGTTCTCTATCTAAGTAGGTACTTACCTTTTTATTCTCGTCATCTAGACAAGATAACTACATTCTGTGCTAAGTGCTAACATAACGAAACAACAAAAACTTGTGATCCATTTGAAATGACTTCTATAGATAAACGAACAAGTACCCAGTAGGTATGCTTTAGAATGGACATTGAAGTCTGTACCTCCTCAAACCTACGCTGCGAAACTAAGGTACGTTTATAACAATCCATATATTTTGTTACCCCACGAAATTAACAGCAGAGAGACCGTCTAATGTATCGATTTTTTTTCGTTGTGTAACATGTTGAATGGTTATTATCATGATTCATGACATGTTTCGATAGGTACTGGCAGTAGGTACTCCTTATGATAATGCTAATTTTAGATGCGAGTTAGTGTGGAGTGAGGAGCAGTGCAGAGCAGAACATGGGCAACTAGTAGCTAAGTCCCTATTCCTTCTATTTTAGTAGGTTCAATACTTCAATGCCTAGTGTAGTGGCCTACACTGCTGTATAAAAGTGTGTGCTGCGTGAACTAGACAGCAGCATTGGTTCATATGTCCGCTATACCTATGCTCTAAGTGACTACAAGCTATGACTCATCAACGTCATGAGATAAGCTAATTTCTTATCTGAAGGTAGGGTATAAGTAGATGAATAAGTACCTCGTGGCGAAGTCTACTACCACCTCTCCTGATGGGGTTGACCACACCATAATACACTAAAACACAACACACTCAAACCACCTGCACAGCATCTCACACACGGATTAGGACCTCAAACGTGAACGTGGAATACGAATGATAACGCGGGCAAACAAAAAAAAACCAGGGTCCAAAGAAGGTCGAATCTGATATTTTTTCGAGAAAGTTGGCAACGTCGCGCCCGTCGCCGGCCGGACGCGCGTTCATCTACCGCGCCGCTCATTGGCCGAATGCGACGGCAGCCATCATTGTGCTTCGGGCGCTCGTCCAATGACACCGCGTCCCTCTCGCCCCGCCCATATCCTGGTAGCCTGTTGAATGGTTTTCGCGGCAGTCGCTCCGGGTACGGCAAGCAGTTCTTACGTTGTAATGTAGACTTTAGAATATTTAAATTACTTAACTATTATAATAGATTTAAGACGAGTGACAATTTTAATTATGAATTTAGATTTATAAGGCAAATAAAAATGAGAACGTGTGGTATAACTGTAGGTTTTAAGCCGAGAATGTTATATGTGTAAGTTTGTAGCTACTAAAAATGTAATCTGTAATTTATTCGAGAAGGATGTCCTTACCACGTTTTCATATTTTTAGTTTGTCGAAACACTCGACTGCTTATGATAAATTACCTGAAACAAAAATATTGTTTATGAAGTGAATTTCACCAAAATTTATATTCGAGTTCGAGAGTTGGTGAAAGTTGTCTCGGGCACGGGCGGACTTCACTTATGCTTTTAGTTGATAAACAAGCTTGATAATAATGTGTACGATAACACCATTTAGCTACTTGATCAATTAATTAAGAAATTATTAAAATACGTAACAACAACGGTTTTAGATGTAAATATTTTAAAATTTATAATTTCTTACGAACGTTCTAGAATTTCTAGATTCTACATAATATAACACAGTACGTCCTCTTTATCTTCAGTATTGATCTACCATGGTTCTGCTTCAAGTCATTCTACAGCTGCGTCGATGAAGAGATATTAACCGAACTTTGGACACGTGAAAAGATCGTTATGACCGTTTATTCATCGCATATCTATAGAAAACCTCGGTTAAGACAATTTTTAGATTTTACGGTGGCATTTTAATCTGAAACCCTATTTGAATTTACCTCACCTTGTGCAAATGTGCACTGTGTAGATAGATGTAGATGAAACATGCACATTTTATACCATTACTAGCGCTGTTGAATGCTGAAATTTTGTCAGCGTGTGTCTTTGAAATTATATATATAATTGAAGTAGGACAATTATGATTATTATGTTCATGCACAAAAGTTCCATTCCGGTGAGCCAGGTGCTGGAACTAACAACCCTCACGAATATACTGATACTGCTCTATCAATCTTTTCGTAGTATGCTTTAATTATAATTGATCAAAATAAAACGATATGGATAATAAAATAAGATTAATAAACTACACCATAATTAGCAGGCAGGGTAAAAGTCAAATCAATAGACCAGTAAATTTGATATGATCGCACACCTAATATTCCATTTCAGATGCAAGGTAATTTGTCGATTCAAAAATAAATAAAGTGAAATTTGTCGATCAGTTCAGTCAGCAGCTAATCTATTATATATGATTAAACGAACTTACCTAAGTGAAGTTCGATCAATATTATATGAGTGGTTTCATTTGAAGATATAAATAACTGTGTAGTACTTTGACCTGTTGGGCAACAATCGCACGTTTTAAATTCACTCGATTCTAATTCGATAACTACTTTTTTCCCATCACTACTACTTCCTACCCCCTGACCGCCCAGCTTGCTGTCCTCATTCTTTTAAAGTAAGTATATAACCTGAAATCGCGTGTCTGATTCAAAACTTTGAATGGGTTTTGGGTGGGAGGGTATTTATATCTTCAAATGAAACCACTCATATAATATTGATCGAACTTCACTTAGGTAAGTTCGTTTAATCATATATTATATTTCGTGGTTTCATTATCGATATAAATAACTGTGTAGATGTTCAGAGCCAAAGTTTTGATTCAGGTCATTTCTTAATAACTGCTAGTTTATTGCTAATGAAACACGAGATTCTAATTCATAATCACAATGTATATATATATTTTTATAAATCACATAATTATCATCGGAGGTAGGCACATAGGTACATAAATCAAATATTTACAATACACCCTGAGGTAGGTAATAGTAAGTTCTTAATTACTAAAATTTTAGTTTTAGTTACTAGGTACATAATATATTTATATTATATTAGTGCAAATTGAAACAGATATCAATCGTGATTAACTGGAACTTTTATTGGGAATACAAACAGCTTTAGCAAAGTTGCTTTGTTGAAGCAGTGGTCGTTTATAATATTTTGCAAAGGTGGACGAGGACGCAGTCCAGCCAGCTGTTTTCCTGATGAGATCGAGAGAGAGGCCGGCGGAGTGCGCGGCGGACGTGGCGGCGTGGCGCGCGCTGTGCGCGCTGAACACCGCCGCGTCCACCCCGCTCTCCTGCAACACTTGCTTGATCCACCTGCTTATTGACTGTGCTGTGGCGTTCCTATGAGGGCGCTTCACAGTTATTAAGAGGTGGTCTGAACTAGTTGATCTCAGTTCCTTTGTGAAGGATATGTAATCAACGAGTGTCGTCGCTGGACAGATATCGAGATTATCATTAAAATATGGAAGGTACAGCACTGGTTGGTCGCGTCCTGGTCCTGATGTTTTAATTAAATCAACAATATTAATTTTAACACCGCTATCACTGATTATAATGTTACTCAACTTAATCAACGAAAATGTTTGTACCCTGTGAGCCGTACAAAGAGCTAATAAGCTTACTAATTTCTTAGTTAACTTCTCTAACGAAAGTTCTGTATGTGGAGTCCACTTGGATATGTGACTCAAGACTATTTGCGGATCCCAAGTGTTCGCATATTTTGGTAAGGAAGGTCTAGACCTAAATACACCTTTAATCAGTCTTTTTATAGATTTATCTTGGGAAATATCATTTCCTAGTAACAGAGACAATGCTGACCGAAAAGAGTTGATAGTGCCATAGGATGCACCGTTGTTATATTGATCAGTGAGAAATTTAATTATAATTGATGTCGAAGAATCAAATTTTTCATGATTATTTGTGTAACAGTATTGCCACCATTGATTAAAACAAACGCTATATTGTTTTAATGTGCTTTTTGACAAAGAAGCTATCATTAGGTCGATGGCCTCCGGTGGGCATCCGCGGCGAGAGAACGCGAGCCGGAGAGCAGCGCCGCCCCCAGGGTAAGCGTCTGGTGCAGTGGGTGGCGCCGTCTGAAACGGGATGATAGCAGACTTGGGTTTGGATGCAAAATTACTATTTCAGACACTAAAATGTCCATTAATTTGGGATACCACGGTTGTCCTGGCCACATAGGAAATACGAGAATTCCCGTAGCTTCGTCGTGAATAATTTTCTGGATACAGTTCAAAATTAAGCAGAAAGGGGGGAACGCATAAAATAGCTTAGGCTGCCATGAGATTGTAAATGCATCTACGGCTACCGCATCGGGATCTTGATACCACGACACATAATCGCGACATTTGGCGTTAGTGCGAGAAGCGAACAAGTCTAACTCGGGTCTGCCGAGCTGTTGTACGATATACTCGAATGCGGAATTTGATAACTCCCATTCTACATCGGAATTTATCTTTCTCGATTCTTCGTCGGCTTCGACATTTTCCTTTGTGTTAATGTAGGAGGCGTGTAACCAAATATTTCGCTTTTCGCACCACTGCCATATGTCACGTGCAAGTGCATTCAAATGTGGGAATTGAATGCCACCCATTCGATTAATGTAGCTAATTGCCGTAGTGTTATCTACTCGAAGCAAGATAGAACAGCCGAATCGGTTTTTAGCAAAGCATTTTAAAGCAAAGAAAACTGATAGTAATTCAAGGTAATTTATGTGGTAGCCTAATTCTTCATCTTTCCAGCCCCCATTCACACGTGTGTCATTAGAATATGCCCCCCAGCCTGTGCGTGAGGCATCGGTGTATATAGTTAAATCAAAGCTAGGTTGTTTGATAGGGTTATTTACTATGAGCACATTATTGTTCCACCAATAAAGATCCTGCAAAATTGTAGGCGGGAGATCTACTTTCTGATCATACGACTTATACTTTTGCAGCAATAAATATTTTTCTCTTTCTAATATTTTGGTATACAACCAGCCGTATCGCATAGCTGGGCACGCTGACACAAGAGTACCAATTAGTTTGGAGAATTCGCGTATTGTAACAGTGGGCAGGCTTAGAAATTTTTGCACGAGTTGCAGAATTTTTTGTCGTTTATCTATAGGTAAGGACAATGTCATGTCTGTGGTGTTATATATGAAGCCCAGAAACTTACAGCTTTGTTGAGGTTGCAGGGAGCTTTTGTCATAATTTATTACAAAGCCAAGGCATTCTAATAATAATATGGTTTCTCGAACATTAGCAATGCACTCATTATAATTGCGACCTAGACACATAAAATCGTCTAAATAATGGACAGATTTATATCCTTTTGATCGTAGATGGGTAACTACTTCCTTTGTTATCTTAGTGAAGCACCTAGGTGCTATGGCCAGCCCGTAGGGCATAGCGTTGAACTCATAGGTATACGGTTCGGCGGAGCCGGGTGGTATGTACTCAAAACGCAAGTATTTTCGATCTTCGACAGATATAGGAACAAGTAGGTATGATTCCTTGAGATCGATATTCGCCATGTACCAGTTTGGTTGAAGCAATTTGCAAGCAGTTCTAAAATCTTCCATTTTAAAATGATTTTTAGGTATAAACTTGTTTAAAGATTTTAAATTAAGAATAAATCTTTTGCTGCCGCTAGCCTTAAGTGCTAAGAAAGTTTTAGAAATATACTGATCAGGTATTGGTTCAACGTGAGATATAGCACCTAATTCTAAAAGATTATCAATAGCCAATGACATTTCCATTTGTTCTGTAAGAGACTGATGGTTATTAGGCTTCATTGTTTGATAAGGTTGTGTGACGAATGGAATAGTAACACCTGTTTTAACCCAATTTAACACAGTATTGTTGTTGGTGATATTAAGCCAGCAATTATGATAAAAGGCAATACTACCAGAATGTACCTGCATCAGGGACGAGTTGGGACACGCGACCTGCCCTGCGGCGGCGGCGGCCTGCTGGTCGCGGGCGCCGGCGCCGGGCGGCGCGCACTGGGTGGCGGCCTCCGCTGTCCCCCGCGCCCCCCCCGGCTCGGTGGGTATGGGTACCGAGGAGGGCCCGTCCAATTTCCCTGGAACTGGGAAGGTCTGGGTCCTGAGTGGCTGGACGTGGTGGCTTTCGGAGGTTGTGGTGTCTTCCTTATTTGCATTCCTTGTTTTTCTATAGTATTTGATGCTTTAATCTTCTCAGACAAATTATTACCAAACAAAGTTTCGTCCCGTACACTGTCTTGAATGACGTTCAGGAATGGCTTAGTAAGCCCAGATGCGAGCATTTTGATTCGGCCTTGTGTCTCCATAAAATGCAAATCGCATAGCAACCGACAGCCATCACTTAATACTCTAACGGCCTCCACTTTATTATTTGTCGTCATCAGCGTCGTCAGTGCTCTGCTGATGGCCGTGATGCCCGCGCCAAGTTGTTGCTGGGCAGACTCCACTTTTTTATCACGTGACTTGACCATCTCGTTGGCTGTCGCGGAGACTTCAATGTTAAGTTTCGGCGCCTGCAGCAGTGTGCAGTTGCTTGGAACCAAGTACTGTTTTAAAATTTTGTCCTTCGCTTCTTTGGACATACCTTTTTTAAGTAAGGGCTGCCATAATTGGCATAAAGTTTGGTGTATTTCCTCGCCAAACGTAGGTCCCACGTCCGTAGCTTCCCCGAGAGCTTGTAAAATATCGGGGTCTACGTCCGTCGTTGAAGTGGTGGGTTCGGCGCCCGTGGGCTGGTCGGCGACCGCTGGGTCTGTGGCCGGTGGAGGCTCCGTGGCCGACGCTGTTGGCTCGATGATCAAGTCCACTGCGTCTTCTGAGGGCGGCTCCGCGGAGCCAGCCCTTAAATCATCTCGGAGATCTGGAGGAGGGTCCATGGTCTCGATGATAGCCTCCTGGTCTCGGTCGAGCACCAGGGTCTCGCTCCCTGAAGGAGAAGAAAGGGTAAATCAGATTTGATTTGAAAACGCCGTGTTCATAAAATGAATCTATGGCGGGTAGTTTTGAAATTTTATTTGCCGTGTTCAATTTTGAATCTATGGCAATATAAAACCGGCATGAACGTTTGTAACTAAACAGATCATTGTCGGCTAGGTTTCAGTAATTGGTATCACAAGCACTTCGGAACACTTAATAATATTGTATATGGGTACTTACTGTAGTCATTTTCTGGGAAATCATCCGAAGATGAACTCAACCGCAAACGTCGTCGTTTCCGTCGATCTTTATCCATGTACTTTTTAATTTTATTGTTGTAATAGTCAATCCTTTCTTCGTAGGTTCTTTTAGACATTTTTAACTTGTTGACTGTTGCCCGCACGGAAAAAGAATGAGGACAGCAAGCTGGGCGGTCAGGGGGTAGGAAGTAGTAGTGATGGGAAAAAAGTAGTTATCGAATTAGAATCGAGTGAATTTAAAACGTGCGATTGTTGCCCAACAGGTCAAAGTACTACACAGTTATTTATATCGATAATGAAACCACGAAATATAATTTCAAGTAGGCAGTCTTATCAGAACGGAATTCAATCAATCTTGCCAGAGCCTCAAAGGTCACTAGAGACTTTCGTTGACTGGTGCTTGGTAATTAATTGCCTTCCTATTCCTACTTGGGTGTTGGGGATCAATCGGTAGCCAAACGACACGAAGCACCTAATCAAAGACGATGTAGGTACTTCTATGTATTATATGTCCTACTTGACGTGTCAACGGACAGGATTTAGGGTGTGGCGTGTAGGCATACGCTACATTTTCGTTTTGTTCCGTGCATTGTCAGAAAATTTTGAGGGATAACCAAAGGTCTATTTGAAGTCCATATATGTCAATATACCTCAGTCTTTTACAGGTTAGTCAGAAAATCTAAGTTCTAAACATAGATTTTGTGTGCTAAATGCCTGTCTTTCGTTTAAATCTATCATCTGATATAATTTGACGAAAACATATATCATATCAAAAACCGCAAAACCAAATCCATTAGGTAAAATTATACTGCAGAGATAGATAGGCTAACGATGATAATTATCAAACTGATCCAGTACGATTCGCTTCAGTAAACATAGACTTTCTTATATTCGATTTCGATACCAACGTCTCACTTTGGACGAAGATCTTTGATCGATAAATAATCAAGAAACCACCAGTCACGTCGGTCACGTGGTTCACTACGGCTAATCACGTTTCATTCCACTCTCGAAATTAGATTCGGCTTAGCAACACCGGTATACAATCTATACATTTCCTATATCGTGTATTCTAAATACTTACAGAGATTTCACGCAATAAATAGATCGAATCATTACAATGTAGTAGGTACCTAATTTAATTGCATGCTCTGTAAAACAAGAACAGCTGATAACCATGTAAGTATAGATATAATAAGTATGAAGATATATGTGTAGCCTGAAGCGGACGTCTTTCAAGGTCTTCCAAGTTTTGCTACGGGTGGTGTAAGCACCCGCCTCCCTGTGGTGGGGGGTGGCACGCAAAATCCCCTTTCCACCCTCGCGTGGGCGGATGGGTGCCAAGTTGCCCAGATATAGGAATAGGCGCGGAACAATGTCGATAATTTTTAAATATCATGTAACTATGTGTGAATGATGAAAAAAAATTAAAGAATACGGTCGTCTCTTTTTTGCGACATAAAAGAAGTAGCTGACTACAAGGAAACGTCTAAAGAAAATAATGATGTCTTTGTTTGATTTTTGATTTGATTTATGTATTTTTGTCAAAATTAGGAAGACGATAGGTAAGCGATGGAAAATATTGAAGTAGGATAATTACGATAGACGGATAACCGAAATAGTTACAAGATCATTACTCACATAACAGGTTTCACAGGATGAGCAATTAAACCCTACATACAAGATGTTCATAAAGGTGCTGTTAAACAGCTATAGTTAGTAAATACATTCGAAAATCAGGAGAACACGAGAAGCAAAGCAAAGAAACTAATTCTTTTCAGTCTACTTATTTTCGATGTCGATAAAACGAAATTATATTACATCCCTAGTATTACACGCCCTAGAAGCCCTGAGCCTGCGGCAGGGCTCAGCTTGGGTGTTATTATAAGTCTGCTCTGTGAAAAGAGATGTAGCTATACGCTACAGCTAGGCATAAACAACTGAGTGCCTACTTTTGCTTTTGTAAAAGTTCCCGTCTCAGAAAAACAACCTTCAACACGACCGAGTCTCGTGCTCGTGATTGTAACTAGTTATGAAAGGTGCGAGTGAAATTGGGCTGCATTGATTTTCTCTTTAACGACTTATTGCTTACAGATGTTCAATACAAGAGAAAATAATTATTTATATACTGAATCCATTTCTTAAATAATGCTATACGAGATGACCTATCTAACGAAATAAACTGGCCGGAGTCACCCGACCAAAACAGCAAGTTCTACCCAGTACACGGCATATCTTCGTCTGATAAGGTGATAAGATAAACCCGTGCGAGATAAGTAGTTTTGATAGCGATGTTGCCGCTTCGTACGGTCTGGGGCCTGCGGGGCGCAACGTTGCCGCACTGCTGTCGGCCATTTGCAATTCAGATTCAATTCAGACGGCCTGTTACGCCACACAGTCGCTCAAAATAAAAACAAAGGTTCAAATTATGGCTGCGACTAATTTGTTTAGTGAATAATGAGATTGTACACGTCAATGCACTGTACGATAATCTTTAAGGTGACTTTGAAATCATCTATGTCGGTTCCTAGTCCTCGATTGTCTACGAAGTAGCAGGCTCTGGCCCTAGCCACAGACACCTGCCAAACCATTTTACTTGTCTTCACTCAGATGTTCACGCACATATTGACTGTTATCAGTTTGTTGATCATATTATCATAATCATCCCCATAACAAATGAGATATAAATCGTTGAAGCGAAATGACTCAATACAATAATTCGTTTAATACCTATATACCATGTACCTACATGGGTACATGGGTAGGCAACTAAGTAAGCATAAGATGGGTATCTAACAAAAAGCGAGCTAAGAAGTTAAAAATAACTTAGCTAAGTGTTTACGCCCGTAAAGTGTAGAATTTCACCACTAGGTACACCAGCAGGTGGGTTGGAGCTAGTGTAATGCAAAAGGTGAAAAAAGAGCACCCTTCTTAGGTGCTTGCAGGAAGTAATGAAGGCCATTGCGGTTAGCGTGCACAACTGCACATCAAGCTATAGAGGAACAAGGGGTTTTCATTCGTAACCCTCACACCATAAGGTCTACTACTTGTACTTTTACTCTTTCTGGCTCGATCGTGCGAATATAACTTGATTGGGAATGTGAAATTGCTTGGTCTGCTGAGGATGAAAATCGAGGACTTGACAAATAATTCGCTAAAGAATGGACATATCAGGTTTCTCAGTTCCTCGGTACCCTGTCTAGTGCAAGTCATGTTTCTGTACTTACCACTTTATTATTTTTCTTATCCGCGTTTTCTTGATACAATCAAATTATAATTGGATATGATAATCGTAAACTAAATGTTTTTCTGTTTTAAGCCCACTGTTAAATTAGACCATACGTACACAGTCGTTTTGATTCAGTACAGTTCTTTTTTTGTATGATTTTGTATTTGTATAAGTACTTGGTCTGAATCAACACTGTCACGTATGGTCTAATTCGTGTTTCCCATTTGATAAAGTCTTAAAAGTATTTTCCTTTCGAGAGTGGTGAGTTTCGACAAACATTGTGGAGTCATAGAAAGGATGATAACAAACGTAGTTCAGAGACATAGTTGCAAACAGTGCGTGTAGTGTCCAGAGTGCACTTTCACATGAAGCCAGTTTGCTAAATCCGGTTACGTTAATGTTTACAGGCACCTGCGTTCTGCGTTCAGTATAACTTATCCTCTCAGCGTGAGCTGCCAGCAGAATCCTATGCTTTATTCTATTGACATTAAGGCTACAGTATTTGCTACCAGCTGTGTTATTAAGGGACAACTTAAACTGGATTAGACTCGTATGAGACCAGTTAGCTTTGGTGCAGCATACTGAGCCTGTTTAGTAATAGAAGATGTTTATATTTGAAATTTATGAGCCCTACCTTAAAGATTCTTATCATTCTATGTCGTTCTTTTTAATGGATATGAGAATTTGTAATGAATGTCTCATATTTTTTCTTGGCAACTACATACTTGTATAGTATAATTAATTAGAAATTAATTGCATTATCAGAGCTCTTCGAGATCAAATTAAAAGAACCGTAACGACTTAACAAACCAGTATACAGACTATGTGAAGCCCCTATATTTCTCAAGACTTTGGTTATTTGAGAAAAAGATAAAGATTCCAAAACACAAGTAGGTACACTGTAGGAGAATAAAAAATGCAACACTGCCTTTTCCACAAGGTACCTACATACACCAGTACATGACATGATTATTTTACTTTTAGGACGGGGTAGGCCCCGTCTAATGATTTAATTAATTCGGCTGGCCAAGCGGAAGTCGTTTAAAGATTACCAGCAACAAAGCAGCAGACTTGGCCAGAAATAAGATGGTGGGCCAACGTCCCTCTGCCAAATGCCATGGTCTATTTGTGTGAGCTTCGTAATCTTCGTTTGGGAGTGCCGAAATAGACTGCTCAACTCGCATTGGAAACGTTAAAACTTAACCAGTAACAAAACTAATCCATGAATAGGTTACATTTCTCGCCTTTGCATTACCGTCGTTAGCAGCCATTGAAAGCCAAATTTAAAATTACAGGGGTACGTAACGTTCTAGGCACTGATGACTAGGGACTTGCGGGTATCAAGAACGGCAGTGTGCTTGTGGAACACCTCTATGTGTGTTCCAACATAAAAATCATTATAGATGCGATAGCAACTGTGACGTTACGCATACGCAAGCAGTACTCGCTACAATGAGAGCAACCTTTAGACAAGTCTTCAATCAGTGTCTCGCAGCCGTAGCACAGACGATACTGAACAAAAAATTGTATGTTAAATATAATCTGACTTCAGACTGTTTAATGTACTTTCACTGAGAATCCAGTGTGCCAAAATCTAACCAAAGTAAGCTAGAGACTTACGTATAAAGTCTGTAAGTATCGTATACACACACCCATGCGAGCAAGCTACATTATACAAATTCGACCCATAAATCGCAACTCTGCTAGTTTATTAAGATTTTATGCCCTCCGCCCCAGCTCGCATACTTGTTTCGTGTTATGGCGTCGACTTTAATGAAATATGTATGTTCAGCTGAAACGTGGCTACATGAAAAAATATAGCTTTTTCGACTTATTTGCTACTGTCTCCCCAGTTCTACCACGTTCTACTGTTAACTTTACGATGTATATATATGTAGTTTATATCAGTATCACCATCGCATCATCGCATCGAAAATTTACAGTCTAACTAAATCGAATACCTACAATATTTACCTACCTATTATCGTTCTCGAAAAACTCAAGGATATCTGCTGGTTTTAGATCAATGATGAATTTAAAGAGAATGTAACTGACTGTATTACGAGTACATCACAGTCATATTGTGAATAGTTGTGATCTTCCTCTATTAGATGTTAATAATATGGTTGGAAATATAAAAGACATCTGAAAGGTAATACAATAGGACCTCCTAATAAAATGTTTGGTGTCAAAAAGAAGCTGAAGTCGTCGACGGTTGTAATTTCCTAGCCCAAGCCCAAATGAGCCAAGGTGAACAAAACGTGAATTATTTTTCACCTACGAACGTCGCGACGACGTAATACGCAGATAACTATTAAGGTCAGCGATGGCATACCTAGGTAAGCTAAAGTTCAATTATAACAGAGTACATTGGCTTCGGAACTTTGTAGATTTATTAAAAGTTTGATGTCGACGGTGCACGCTAATTGAATGAATGGTATTTTATGGCGGGCGAGCTGACAACGTCGCGTGGCGGTGGCGCCCGCCCGCACTGCACGAGACGACAACGTGGCGCCAACGTATCCGTCGACCCAGCAACGTTCGTAGCTCGGAGCGGCAACGTCGCATTCTGAATCAGCATTTCACATTCAACATTGTTATTTTGTTCGTTTTTTTGCTCGCATTATTATTATTAGTGGCTGTTTTTTCTACAAATGAATTCACTGAATTGTGCTGTTTATGGACGGTTTCACTGCGTACTTGTTGCTAGCTGCTAGGCGTATGTATTTTGTAGATATAAGACTAGAAGTGGCAGAATGTCTCTCACCTGTCTAATCGGAGACAGCTGGAGCTGCTGGCTGGTTGGAAGACCGTTAGGAAATCCAGTTGACGTTTGTCGCACATCGCATGTGGCATTCGTGCAAATTGAACGTGGAACACTCCGATACGATAATTTCATTGTTAGTAATACAAGAATAGCACATTTCCAACAGCATTTTTGGAAAATAATTAGCTTAACCTGAATTTAAAAAAGAAGGTATGGAAGAAGTGACGAAGCAGCACCAGGTACTTACTTACACTACAATAACTACGAACTGACATTGAATTTCGTGAACATAATCCTCATTATAATTACCAAGCCGGTACGTATACCTACCTAGTCGGTACACTATATAGGCACGAACTAGTAGATCATTCTGTATACCTACCTATGATATCACATATAATTATAATAATATTATGACGATACTGTGAATGTGTTCTACCAGACTCCCAACACCCACACTCCCACATCACATCCTCAATTAAAACATCATAATGAGCATTGTTTGAACAACAATATTGGCATAATAATTATATTTATTATTATCTTATCGTTTATCTTGTTGATTAGCTCGCAAACATTCTTTGTGTCGTGTATCCTGACAGTCTACAGAAACACCTCACAATATAAAACTAAACAAACAAAACATAATAAACTAACACGGTTTTACAGTGTTCACTGCCATAGTTGGCACATTAGGACAAGACAAGTAATAAACGCCGGTGGAATGGAATTGTACAAAACAGCTGTTCTTTACCCCACCTAAGTACAAAAAACTCCTAATAGCTCGACCGGGTGCAGACTCCCCTAATAATTTCCCGAGCCGGAATGGAATTACAAATTACTGTAGTTAATGTTATGTTACATGGTAGTAATGGCCTTCGTGAAGAAAGTGGCTCACTGAGGTCGTTTTACTGTGTCCAGGTATATTTAATACAACGAGATAGAGTCGTGGTTAGCGCAGCAGCTATGGGTAGCTGTAGCCGTAGCCCCCCAGTCTGCATGAGACACAGGTCACCTTCGTGTCACGCGCCGTCGTATTAGCGTGGTTACGAACCGGGGAAACGGTTTAGTTCGGTAACTGCGAACTGCGAAGGATCCCAATGACATCAGTAAGTCAGGTACCTATCCACAAATGCTGACTTACATAGGAACTTTACCATGTTTTTTTTTATTTTTAGCCTTGCCCTAGGCCTAGGTGTATACCGCCGTTTGAGGATTATGCTTTGGTGCTAGATGGTAAATATCTGATCTGATACAGCGTAAGTATGTCTGTACTCTGTAGTGAATAAACCCAAAAACGTCCTCATTTTAACCCTAGAATATCTTCGGTTGCTAACTGCTACCTATAACATACAATGTATAAGCCAGCAACGCTATTACAGCCCTTCGATCACAAAAAGCACATAGAGCACCTACAGGAAAGAACATTGCCGTAGCAAAAAAAAACTGCAAGGAACAAAACGGGCGTGGACGCGTCACGTCACGCCATTGTGGCAGACAGGTCTTCAGCAGCGAGCGGCGACGCATGAAGATGCAACATCTGACAATGCGCCGGATGTGCATTGTGCAGGCGAGTGCCGTCTGCCGTTTCTGCACTTAGCGAACTAGCTAGGTAGGTAGGTGCATTACGAAGTTATTCGCAAATGTTCCCCAGGTGGTATGTTCTGTTCTGTCTCAATATTAAATGAGCACAAAGGAAATACAGGTAAGTTCGTAAATTTTTGGAAGATTATGATTTCCGACTTTGATATAACGTATAGGTAAGGTACATGTGAAGATCGATATGTCGGCTCGTAAAACAGATTTAATTTTGCCTGCTTATCATAAAATCAAAAATGGAAACACTTCCACGACTAAGCAACTTCTGCTTCAGGAGTCACTTAAAAAAATATGTCTAATTACCACAGTAACTGCTGGCGTGGTCCGCATTATGTTAAAAAGCAATCTAATTAAGACATTACAATTAAAATGTTGGAAAGGCGTATGGAATTAGTTAGCACACGGGACATGGCCTGTTAAATTGTTAATGTCAGGATAAAAACTGCATTCACATTCACACCTTGCCTAGCACACAGGCACACGTAACTAAATGGGTATTATATGCAAACGATCCCCCCGATATGCGAGTGCATGGCATATTGGCCTTACTGGCATAGCTATCGTCTTCATATTATAGAAGAAATGAGATGGCTAGGTAGGTTGGGTAATGGGTACCTATGACTTCGAAAACATTCTATGAATTAATGATAAGCAAGTTATTTTGTTTAAAAAGAGAGCCAGTTAGATTATGGAGAGTAAAACATAGTACCTAAGTAGGTATTTAGCAAATACTCCCATAAAGTCCCGTCCTCTCTGATAGCGTAAGTTATTCTCATCGATAAAAGCAATTAAAAACTATGTATACAATAACAAGAGATTCTCTCGACAATTCAGAAAAGTGAAAAAACATCGACTGTTGCTTGCCGCAGTTAGAAGTGGGTCGACGCGGCAACGTGGTTCGCTAGCGGTAAAGAGTAGGAGCGGCAACGTGGCGTCTCTCGGGAGAGTGCGACGTTGCCAACTCGCATCCACATCAATACGGAGCGAGTGTTGAAGAGACAGGTATAGAATTTTGGATGAACAGACATAACTAACCCTCGCAGCAGCTCAGATTAAAAATTTCTTTGCCAACTACCTGCCTCTACTATCACAACTTGTTTGACGAGCTTTTTTTAAACATAGTGCTTAGGTAGGTAAGGTACTGTAGGTAGGCCCTTAGATCGTTAGGTAAAATAAAATTAATACTTACTTACTGTGAATTGAGTACTTCTTAGTATAAAATACAGGCAACATTGAAATAAACATGTTCTTTTAAAATAAGTCATTGAACTTACTCGACTTGGCGAAAAATAACATAGTTGAACTGACAACTAGTCAGACGCTGACAGTGACATGGACTCACATGTCACATTTCATTATATAGTGCCACAAACTTATCTGTTCCGGTGAGAGCTCACGTAAATGTCTGATATTTCTTGATTCAATAAGATTTTAAGTTAGCCTGTAATGGTAATTCACCCTTGCGGTTTTAATAAACCCATCTAATTTATATAAATGTATAATTCATTGGTAAGTTATGAGATATGGATCAATTTAGTTCGCTCTCACCGGAACAGATAACTTTGACGCACTATACACCCGACACTTGGGTGGTATCAGACATCAGCTGGACATCAGTAAAGCTTGAATATTATTATTAATTCATTTCATAAAACAATCATTTACTGCTGGACATAAGATAGGACTAAGGAGACAAGGAGTTGTTAGGAGAGAGGATGGACGTTTCTATTACATTAAACCCGCTTTAATTTAAAAAAAAAAACAGATTTAACTCACAACTTTCACATTTTGTGATTTGTTCAAACGCTATTTCCACAATTCTATATTTTCTAGCCAAAACACGACATATCCTTGGCAGACCTTCAACTCGATCGCGGCACAATCGCATTGCGTTGCTAAAATTGCGACCAAGTCGGTCGACCATTCGACCAATGGCAGTTGCGCGCGTCTGCTGCGTCACAACGCTGCGTCAGTCGCGCGCCGCTCGCTACACGGAGCGCCCACCGCGTGCGTCTTATTGATCGCAACTTGCAATCGCAAGTAAAAGTAAAACTCTATCGCAAACGTACAAAATGTCATCCTACGCGTTCAAGTCGGAAGACCTCATCGAAGAAGTACGCAAACGGCCCGGCCTGTGGGACAACTTTCAGTCGATCGATCGAATAGCAAAACTTGTGCTCTGGAAGGAGGTTGGACAGGTTTTGTTTAGGGATTGGGATACGATCAACAAGGCAACGGCATACGATCGAGGTTATTAATTGTTATTAATATTTAAACCTGATATGTAATGTGTGAAACACAAAGTCTTTAGTTAGGTGTACTTACATAAAACAACCACACTTTTTGTAACATGACATTAATGTGATCGCGTATTTGCAACATATCGCGTGAATCGCGTGATACATGCGACTGGTACAGTTGTGGCCAACCATCGTGTATACCTACTACATTCTCTATAATGATCGTTTCTTTCAACCAATTAGAACACATTTAGATAAACCAATTTGGTAATGGCTATGCGCTTTATTTAAATCAACTTTTTCCTCTATTTACGAGTTTAAGTATCTTTAATTATTCTCATTTAAAAGGAATCCAGTTTTGTTATTGCTTGAGGTTCATGTGTGATGTGATGTGCTAATGTAAAAAAGTGTATTTGTTCTAGTTCTCCAAATCCAGAAGAAATGGCGATCTCTGAAAGATGCGTACAACAGGGAATTACGGTGTCGCAAAAGAGGAATCAGGGTCAACAGAAGAGTGTACGTTTACTTCAAAAAGCTTACATTTTTAGGTGGCTTTGAAGATCTTCCAGAACCCGCCAAGGAGTAAGTTGATTTATGAAGTTAGTGTATGTATATTTATGAAAAACTTTTTGCTCTGGAATTCCACTGAAATCCGTTTACAATCGATGAGCGGAAAATCAAGTCAAAATCCCCAACTGATAGGTGAACTGAGACATTTAACATTGTTCCACAGGCGGGAAGTACCTACAATCGTACATGTTAGCAATAGCTTACAAAGTTACGCAATCGCAGATAACAAGTTATACGTCTCCGTTCTTACTGAGGCTAATGGATTTATTCATTTAGTTAATGACTTTATTTTTATTTTTAGACCGTTCGAGGAGAGCGACGATGACGTAGACAAAAACAGTATAGAACACGAGGATAATGGTCACGACACTCTGGCAGATGGCCACCACTCTGAGGACCCGCTCCAAAAAGTAGTAAGAAAAGAAAAAAAAGTCAAAAACAAAAAGAAAGCAGTAAAACGTAGGAAGAAAGTTTACATCGAAGACAAGCAAGATTCGGATGAGATGCCAGTGTATCTAGAAGACATCGAGGACGAAGAGAATGACAGTGATAAGTTATTCCTTCTATCGTTCTACCCGGAGCTGAAGAAACTGCCGCCTAATATAAAGATGTGGGCGAGAGCGCAGATCGCGAACATTATGGAGGAGGCCGTCACTAGCCATTTTAACAATAGCACCACAACTATGCTTCCTGTTAGCGCTGGCTTTGAAGGTCACTCTTCTAGAATGGATTTCAAAAGACCGATGCGATCCAGCTCCGAAATTTCTGACGTGATAATGTAACTATGTAGATTGAATGTTGTTAATAATAATAGTTAATGTAATAATCTGTTTCTTAATACAAATAACCTTTCCCAAAAAAGGATGGATCAGCAGTAGAAATCCATGTTGATTATACCTGAAACAAAAATAGAGACTGTTATTACTATTATCCAAGTTTCAAAAGTATCAACAGACAATAAATAAAGATTATCAAGGTAGCTAGCCACTGGCACGTAGTGGATGCGACGTTGCCATATTGTGCGTGAGTGAGCGGAGCTCGGCCAGCTCAATCGACCAGCAGCAGCTAACTCCTAGCGCGTGTAATGTTATCTCTAGCCTAAAACTAAAAACATTCTTCATGTTCTCATGTTGTAGGTAGCTAAGGAAGGTAGATAGTTATGAAGTCGCGAATGGTGTCGCGGTTAGGACCCCGACTGCTAAGCGGAAGGACCAGGGTTCGATTCCCGGGGCCAGATATTTGTAATCGGTGCGTACGGCTCACGTCCCGGCGCACAGTGGAACGAATGTATGGGACACGTTGCATATTCTCAAAAAGAAAAACGTCAAATTATGAAAAACAAAAAATACAGTCGTATTCTACTATTTAATGCCTTCATAACTTCTTATTATGAATTTCTTCATAACTATGAATATCGGGAATTATTTAAGAATATGTGATATTTTTGTATGAAAATGACTGTACCGGGCTCTCACTCTCACCCTCCCGATTCCGACCTTTTTTCAATTTGCAGTCACAAACATCATAATAGGTGTTCAAGACGAAGTTCGGACTTGCCAGCCACATAAGAGCACATAACAGTGTAGCAAGAGTCGCTGTTGTCGGATACGACGAAGAGGACATCATCATCATCAATAGTCGTACATGGAGATACATTTAGTACGAAGACACATAGTATGCCAAATGTGGACGTTTTTAGGTTTTGGATATAGGTCTCAAAGAAAACAATTCTCGTTCGACCTCATCTATCACTATCAACTGTATCAACGAAAAAATGTCCATGTGCCGATGCCGGGTTCCGCTCATCTCGCATAATCTTTATTGACCAAAACTCATTTCGCATAACTCGTATGGTCTAAACTTTTTTGGCCGAACCATCACTTTGCCAAGGCTTATGTGGCATAAGGCTCGTTTCGTCTAAAACTCTTTAGGCACAATCTTTAAACACCTAAGTTTCGTTTGCTCAAATTTATGTTCGTCTATACCTATGTATAATCTTGTTTTATCCTAATGTTATCTTAATAAATAATATATTAAGTATGTAGTAAATGTACAAATTGTGGTATTTTTCTCCTACATCCCGAAAATCACGATATTGTATGTGTTTTTAATGGTGCAAAATAAAGAGTATTCTATTCTATTCTATTCTATTCTATTGTATGATCAAAAAATCGAAAGTCAAAGACCAATATAATTATTACAAACCCCATGAGATCGAAACCTAAAAATAGGTGCGACGACGAGCAAAGCGAGGAGGAGCGTGTTAGGTGCACATGTCCATAAAAAACCAAAGCGGAGCGCAGCGAAGCGGAGCGGAGCGTTTTCCAAACAGCGGAAACAATACAAGGCACCAGTTTGCGCTATGTAGGGAGACGCTCCGTCAAAGTTAAAACCAAACGAATATTATTACTTTGTATAAACCTATGCCATAGCATTATTAGGCTATTCAAGATTTGGCAATACCATTATTAGGCTAAACAATGTTATGCGAAATAACTTTTTACTAAACGAGATTTATGCCATACGATTTTCGGCGTAACGAGACTTTGACCAAACGTTACTATGCAATACGAGATTAGGCAAATAAATCTTATGCCAAAAAAGGTAGAACCGCCGATGCCGAACACTTTGTTTTCTATTGAATAACATTCATAAATACACAAAAGATTAACAAAATGTAAAATGCCCAAAACGTATTAATGCAAGCAAAGCACTTAATGTTTTTTCTTTATTTAGCTAGAAAATACAAAATTTGTTTAGGTAGGTATACAAGGTTTAAGTAATGTATAAATAAGGTCAAAAACACTTGAATGTATAAAGAATAAACGTTACACCTACGTATAATTTTATTTTCTTTATATTCAATACAAAAGCGAAGCTCCATGAATGAGTCTCTTTTAGCTATTGAAGAAAATTAAATCGGATCTCCGGAAATTTTCCTACATTTTTTCCTGGCTTACTCGAAAATACCTAACCAAACAGTCACGAAGCGGCAACGTCGCATCGAAAGTAGCAAAGTTGTTGGCCGGGCGGCAGCGGGGCGGCGGCGGCGGCGGCGCGATCGATAATGCGCGGGGTAGGTCGGCGCACGCGGGGTGGGGCGACCCTACACTGTTACAACTTCAATAACACCCAACTACCTACCTATACGTAAAACCTACGTACTTTTAATAGCGAGCCAACAGTTGAAAACACGTGTTTCAAGTTGGAATTCGCACGGATATTCTGTACAGTGTACATTTTCTGTTATGATTACGAACATATTCTGCGTCGTAGGCACGTTATCACGAGGTCTCGCCACTGAATGTAGGTACGTTTATAATCATAAAGTACATGACGAGTTACTTTGTAACAAAATAATTCTCGACTTACCTCTCTACTCTATGTACAGTATAGTATAGGTATAGTCCTAACTATACCATGTACCTATACTATACATATAGTATAGTATGAGCAAATATAGCTTTTGTGTTATCCGCAGGGAATAAGGCCTTATTAATGTAATAACTTTTCGTTCACAGAGGAAACAGTATAAAACATAGAAGTAATAAAACTAACGTTATAAGGTCTGTCCCAGAGGGCTAAACCCTAGAGTCATCGAACTCATTTTATACTGTTTGAGCAATAATACGTTCGATCGAGAATAGTCAGACATAGCAAACAACTGGCCACGAAGGCAATCAGAGTAGTTTAATAGTATTTGATTCCAATATTGCGTGTCAACAAGTAATCAAACTCAATAAATCCCCGATATAGGGCGGACCTTGTCGTGACGTCGTATAGTTTTTCAGTTCAACTTACAAATTACTTTTAGATAATTATAATATGGATTAGAATAGAAGCAGTGGTAGCTCAGTCGGGTAAGCGCCCGCTTCTCACGCCAGAGATGCGGGTTCGAATCCCGGCGCTGACATGTACCAATGAGTTCTTTTAATTAACTTAAGTACAATGTACCATCGCTCTTACGGTGAAGGAAAACATCGTGAGGAAACCTGCATATCTAGATTTAGCACATCTAGATATGTGAACCCACCAACCCGCAGTGGACCAGCGTGGTGGGAAAATGGTCCAAGCTTAAGAAGGCAGTTTAGTTTAGACCTTGGGGATATGCACAAAGGTTCCACTCGAGAGAGCCAGGTGCAGGTACTTCCACCCCCAGAGAGAATAGAATAGAATAGAATGGATAGAATAGAATATCTTTCTCAATTTGTACCAAAACCAACTCAATCAGTCCCAATACCAAGACCTAAGTACCTGATTCAATAAGATAGTAAATTGCTTATCCTCATTCGGATACAGCTGAAAAAGTCTTCAGCATAGGAAAAGGCATGTAAGTACTACTTATTTATAAAACTAGTACTTATTGATATGCTGTATTCGTCTATTGCGGCAAGTACGCGAAATCCAAATCTTTTCTCATCTTTCGCTCATAACTGCATCATGCAGATGGCATATTTAGTTTGGTCTATTTACGTGGTCACTAGTGTACGTAGAGCGTACAGCTTCATATATTGCCATAAATCCTTGCCTAGCCTAGGTGCCGGCGTTGTAAATTCGCCTCGACACAAAGTTCCATACTGATTTACTTTCGATGTAGGTATATACTATAGGTAGGTATACCACCTATTGAAGAAGTATACAAGTATACCTCCCACAAAGTGTCCGGGTCACGTTCGCTGCAGTAAAAAACCTTGGCTCCAGTAAAGGTCACGTAAAGTCACGTTTCACGTTGCGGGTGAAATGGAACGAAAAGTCAAACTTGCCTGAAAAACGATTTTCTATACCGAACAGAATCCGATCGTAACGATTTTTTATAAGATAAATAAGTCCTGCTAAAAATACCTATCACCTTTTCTATTTTAGTGTAAGAATCTACCTATTAAAAATAGAATTATTCAAGAGTGGAAGAAAATAAGTAATAAAATCTAAAATCGTACTTAATTGAACTAGGTAAGTACGCAGTTTATTACCGGTACAAGTCGTACCTACACCGATACACCGTCTAAATAGAATTGCATTTAGCTCGGTGGGTATAACTATAAAGAAAGATTGCGCTACTGACAATAAAAGGAAACCGCTTCTACGAACAAGCGGGAAACGGTAACCACGGAGAATCACGATACTTTGTTATTGCTACCTCTATGCTCTTGACTTCTATTGGTTACGTAGGTGGATTAATGAAGGAAATCAATACGTAAACGCATACCTATTTCGAATTTGGAATCAAACCCGAATACTAGAAGATTGATCATAAATGTAGCAGTCGAGCGTTAGTTAGGCCGCTCATGTTATACGTGTATTTATTTCATTATGTTAAATTTGCATTTCAATCAGAAAATTAAATGGATGCATCTGACCATTATGTGATAGAGAAAGAGAAAAACGTGTTTAGGGGAAGTATGAAAGTAGCAGCTACTAGAAAGAGCAAGAGAGAAACAGTTAGAAAGATGAATTTAATTTCATTGCATAAAGAGGGGAAGACCTAAAAATATGTGGCTGGATTGCATGAAAGAAAATATTATATATTATGATAGAGTGAAATGGGGGTACGGAGGGTACACCCGAGTCCGCGTTGTTCTATGGTACGATACATACTAGTGATGTAACGAATATTCGCATTCGCATTCGCATACGCGAATATTCGCATTTTTTTGGATATTCGCATTCGCATTCGCAAAATTTTGTGCGAATTTTTGCGAATATCAGTACTTATTAAAAAACTATTAGAAAATAATGGTAGATAGGTTAACAAAATCTAAATCCATTCGTCTATAACCTTTTTATTACAAGTTACCCTGTTAATCACATTTCCAGTCTTACTTTATCATTTGGTATTATTTATTTACTTTGGGAAATGAAACTTTACACATTATTATAGTTAATAGTTTCATAAGACCTAAACATAATAAAAAAGCGTATTTTGACAGTATACAGGGTTATTTGCAAGTAGACCTGATCCTTTCAGGAGGTGATAGAGGAAGGCCTTTTTCAGTCGATTGAACCCTATATTGCATTATCCAAACTTAACCATTTCTAAAATATTTATTTTTATTTTTTTGTCAAATTGTTATGCTTAACACCGAAAATAAAAAAAAACTAGCCATATTTCAATATTTTTTTAGTTGTTTTGCATAAAAAAGTGTAAAATAATCAAATGTGCATTAATTGACTTAAATTAGACATAATACTTACCTCAAAAGAGTTAAACATTTTTTTTAAATATTCACAACGTAAAAAGAAGTTTAATTTAAAAAGAATATCATACGACAATTTTTTACGCACTTCAGCTTTAAAACTTTATCAACTTATAAGCTTTCAAATAAGATATTTCAATATCAAATCGATTTAGGTATCACCAACATATGGCCAAAACAACCAGCACAGGCGGACAAAATTCAATAGGAAAACTAACAATATTAGCCCAATTTAAAGGTAAAAAGTGTGATTGTTTTCAGTCCTGTTGATATTGAAATATCTTATTTGAAAGCTTATAAGTTGATAATGTTTTTAAGCTGAAGTGCACAAAAAATTGTCATATGACATTCTTTTTTAATTTAACTTATTTGTTTTTACGTTTTGAATATTTTTTTTTTATGTTTAACTATTTTGAGGTATTGTGTCTAATTTAAGTCAATTAATGCACATTTGATTTTTTTTATTAGTTAATTTTAGGTGTCACTTATTTATGCAAAACAACCAAAAAAGTTATTGAAATAGTTTTTTTTAATTTTCAGTTTTAAGCTTAAATTTTTTGAAAAACATAAAAAAAACTTACATATTCAATATGTTAGAAATCAGACAGTCAACTTAACAGTTTCGGACAATGCATTATAGGGTTCAATCGACTGAAAATGTCTTCCTCTATCACCTCCTGAAATGATCAGGTCTACTTTACCAATAACCCTGAAGTGTCAGAGCAAGACAGCCATAGATTTAAATATTTTAAATGTTTCGTGTAAGTCGTCCTCAGAAACCGCACACAGTCGCAATGTGTCGTAACAGTTACGGGGCTAACTAAAGTGTACTTAAAAAAAAAACTGCGACAATTATTGGCTAGTCTGATTCGGAATGCGTCTAGAACGGAATGTACCTCGTCCAGTACTAGATAGTCACCAAATCATGCAAATGGCCCCAAATTTTAACAAAAACTGAATATTCGCATTCGCATTCGCGAATGTCGATATCAGATATTCGCATTCGCATTCGCATTCGCGAATGTCCAAAAACACACATTCGTTACATCACTAATACATACGATAGAGGATAGGGTAAAATTAAGTGACGTGACGCAAAAACCCGTCCCTAAAAATAAGGATAAAATTCGAGCGTAAAAGAGAATGCCGTGATCAACAACACACTGAAGAGACCTGCTGAGTATTAATCTCTGTACCTACTTGAGAAAAGTAAGTGAAAGGCAAAAAAACATTTAGGGCTGGCTGGCACAATAAATTAACAAAATGAAAACACATACAAGGATGGCAATTTGAGAGTAACACTCTTTTACACATAGACTTAGTATATACTAAGTCTATGGTTCTACATACTACCTATAACAAACACCTCTCATAACATGCTCAATGCTTTTAACGAATGAAATATCATTGAAATCGGTTCTTCGTTCTTCGGAGCATCAGACACCGACATAAAACTAATAATAACAGTATTTTTCTGTGTCGGATTAAAGCAATGAATTGCATCGCACCATGAATAAAATAAAACATAATAGAAGTTCAGAGCGGCAACGTGCCAGGGGTATGGCGCACGAAGCGGCAACAGCGCAAGATCGATATAGACTAGCAGGTTATCAACTATTTTTGAACGATAAACAAGTGATAATCACTAATTACGATCAGCCAGATGATAAGAGTGATCTAATTGTAGGTAAACGTAATTTAACTAATTTACTTAAAATAACTAATTACTTTTACATAAAATTATTTGGATTGGCAATAAAAATGAAGTAAAAAATCAAGGAAGTAATTGGTGGATGGTTGGTTTGACACGTTGGCCACGTGGTGATATACAGGCAGTATTGATAGGTTTGTCACTGACTAGCCTAGCACTCACAAGTACTTCTATGTTATGTATTCAGTATTCATAAATGACCTTTCGAAAAGTGGCATAGACCTGTACTTATCTGTATTCTGTATCCATACATTATCTAGAAACAGGGGTAAGTTCTAAGTTCTATATATAGTGTTATATAATATTTTATTACTACACTTAGATAATCTTTATGTACTTTCCTAAAGAAAAACAATAGAATGAATTCACGTTGGCATGGCCCGAACCACATTTAACCGCAAAGTCAGCAAGGGCTTTCATTTCTACATAAAAATACCTGTAATATAGATAATGAAAGGAGAATTAATTAAATGGAATTGCAATTGGTGCCCAGGCTCAGTACATCTGGTGTGGAAAGGACGCCTTTAATGGCCGATTTAACGAACCTGACGCTAAAAGAGAAAAAGTTGATTTTAATTAGTACCGTTACGTTCGGAAGGTGTAAGAAAGTACCCCAGAAATCGAATACAATTTTTAATTTAAATTGGTTTTGAGAAAGTAGTGGCAGTTTATTTATTGCTAGAGTAACAAAAACATTCAAAACAAAAGCTGTGAATGTAGAAATGGCAGTAAGTACCTACATATTTGGCTCACGTAACTATGTCAGTAATGCAAATGAGAAGAACCAATAGAAAATATTTTCCATTAGGAAAAGAATAACATGCCTATTCAACGAGTGAACAGTGCATGACAGTCGATAAGAAACGAATCTAAATTATGTTCCCTTGTAAAGTGGGTAGCTATTATTCAACAAAATATTATATGCATGACACATTTCATTTTGAAAGCTTCATAGATAGATAGATAGACTCATGCTATATTTTTCAACATCCATAGGTACATAAAGGTTCACATGGTAGTAGAACTATGGTGCACGAGACCGATTACGCTCCGCAAATGGTAACTTCGTACTTCGTAGCCCCAGCCAAACAAACAAGCTTGAAATTCGAATTATTCTACGAGAGCAGAAATGCACGGAGCGGCAACAGAGTAAAAACACGGACGACGTAGAAGCGACAACGTCGCATCGCCATTTCGCTCGCTGGGAATGGGATGGCTTCGTTCGGGAGATCAGCTGGGTTTGGCCAACTTATCTGTATAATATTTTTTAAAGTATACAATAGTGTGGTCGGATTGTAGTGCAAATCTATATAGGTACATAATAAATATAATCATATATCTATTGGAGAGCGATTTTAATGTCCGACAATGTCGAGGGTAGTTTGCCCCCTTGAGTTAGTATACACATACACGTATAACATAACGAATAGTCTATTTTAGCTTTTAATGTGGATAGTAGGTATCTAATCTACTCCAAAATGTTAAAGCCAGAGCCAACATAATAAAACCCAGTCGCGGAATGACTACCTAAGCGAAATGGTGCGAACGGTTTTAGTGAACCAGTCAGCCCGACCCACTCAACTCAAAAATACATTTCTTAGAAAGGGTTTGATAATGGCCATCCAACCGGGTTTATAGCCAGATATCTCTCCAACATCAACACATTCTTACAGCTTTAACAGCTTTCTTATAAGTTAGCTTAAAATATTTTGAATCCAACTATCCAACAGCCAGGTGAATGAATAATAGGATAAAGACAGTAAGTAATTTGTAGCTTTATTTCTCTTCTTCTTCATTTATTTTTCTTGTGTATAAATTTGAGAGTTTATTTGCACCAAAAAAGTCCCACTTCTTTTAGTTGAATGTTACAGCAATAGAAAATCTACAACTGCCCTAGAGATGGGCAATAAAATAGGAAAATCTGTATTTATCTAGACTAACTGAAATAGATCACTGTGACCCACTGTCTAGACAGACTAAAAGGGGAAATAGATAAAGTTGGTACCTACCTTCTTACTAATCATTTAGAGCCGAAACAAATTTATATTTTACCTACTGTTGATCGTACTTAACCTTGTTGCGAACTGGCTTGGCGACTGTGTTTTTACTAGAGTTCGTACAATTACCTAAGTACTTACCTACCTATCTGTGATGATCAAAGATAAGTTTATCGGCTATACAAAATACATCACTAACTATTCAGAGGTGCCCGTTGGGCGAGGCTAGAAGTGGTTTTCTGAATTAGGTTAGGTCACACCACAGTCTGACCTGGCTCATACTTCTATGCAACGTGTGGAAATAATTCAGCGGCCCGACTGAATGCTTCAAATACTTCCAGTACTAATGGAAAATCAATACCCGTAGCACTTCTAATAACGTTTATTATTAAATGTTATGTTATATGTGCCCACTTCACGTCGAGACAGGTAAAATGGGATATCAATTCTCGGATCGGAAGCTAGTTGCTAGTGGATATTTTTGCTATTGAATATTCTCATGTTTACGCTAACATTTCATTGATTCAATTACGTAACTATGCTTACAGATTGAAGGACGAGGACATACTCGTAGCACACTGCTTTGTGGAAAACAAGATATGCAATTGGAGAAATAGCCTAAAAGTAAGGTAGAAACATTAAAATAAATAAAGTATTCACTATGAACGTTAATTTACGGGTAATATTCGCGTAGTCGTATCGATTGTAGTGTGAGGCCTACAGTTGGCACGCTACCTCTGACAACGAATTGCCAAATGCCACCCATCGGGCGACAGACGAGAAATAGCCTGCAAGAGTACGCAGTATAATATTTAACACGTGGTTTTATTAATAGACGCCATCTGTATGTGCCAAGAGGAGTAAATTGTAATCTTTGATTGCATGGCAACTATGTTTAGTGTAAAGTACACCTACATACATATACATAAGGCGATAGTTAAGTACCAACAATACTTAGTAATTATGGCTAGTGCTTGCGGCTGGCACAGAGCGGACTGAATTGTGATTTGTTACATAATACATGCTTACACGATACCATACTATACACTACACGCCGGTTCTAAACCGCTATACCTAAGTCCCCGCATTAATGCAACATGAGCAGTAATTCTTTTAAAAGCCAAATAATTTGTTTTCAAAATGCTCTTGCATTCCAGTGGCGTAATCGTGCATACTACAAATTGTCATGATATACTATAAGTATAGTTTGTGTAGATTTTTGCACAAAGTAGGTACATAAACTAGTCAGGCATAAACAGAGCTGAAACCTTGACAATCATCGGCAAGTCATGGCCGGGCTTATTGTGGTGGAAATCGGCGAGTGCGTTGCGTAACGTATAAAATGAGCCGAACAAGTAGGTATTGCGCCAAGCGATAGTTAATGCATTTTGCCAAGCCCGCTTTATCGGGGCCGGCTTAGTGGTAAATTATTGCAAACTTTGGATTACAGCAGTTTCAGTAACTTCCATTTTCTACATACCTACTTAAATGTACATTTATAGATATTTAGATAGATAGAACATACTGGCTCTGGAGAGTTAGCTGTAACTATACCATGTATAGGAAGTATCATATTCGTTGTGTATAAAGAAAGACACATCACGTCACGCATAATAGTATTAAATACTGCGCATCGGGTGATGTAATAGCAGGAAAAGTTGAGTCATGTGCACATACGATACACAAGCTACTTTTCACAATAATTGGTAAATTTGTATACTTACATTTTTACACCAGCTTGAAAACAGTTTCTGTAGGTATATTAAACACAATTACTGCGACGGACTTATTGCCAAAATGCCATTTATGAGATACTAGCTGTTCCCGCGCGCTTCGCTTCGCCTTAAAAAGTTTTCCCGTGGGAATTCCGGGATAAAAAGTACCCTATGTTCTTTCCCAGGGTCTAGATCGTATGTATACCAAATTTCATTCAAATCCGTTCAGTAGTTTTGGCGTGAAAGAGTAACAGACAGACAGACAGACAGACAGACAGACAGACAGACACAGTTACTTTCGTTTTTATATTATTAGTTAGGATGAGAGTGTTTTATGTCCCCACATATTATTATTCCAGCCAACCAAAGTATCTACTAGGTACATTCGTTTAGATATTAAAAGTTCTCAGACAATCTTCATTGTTATAACCGATATTTATTACTATTCTGAAGAACTAGGTCACCTTCAAGGGCTCGATCCAAGATCACCTTTCCAATTCCAAAAGTGAATTGAGTATTGTACAATAGAGTAGTAGTCTGTTTACTAAACTATAAAATCTGTGGCTATTTATATATCGAATATTATTATTCATTATTATTAGGTACGGTGGGATTCAAACCATTTGTGAGTTTGAAGGTAAAACACCTCGTGTGATACATGCAATGCAATTTGCAATGACCAAAATGCATGGCGAAATCCACCGTCCAGACCATTAGTAAACTAGCTTTGTGAATGCAAGAGGCATACTGTAAGGCTATACCTAGATCATAAATAGAACTTACACAGAGTACCCGCTCAACGGTATCAATTCCATTCGAGTGGGCTGTGCAGTCTTGTATGCCATTACGCTCCCCTCGCCAACACTGCGACTCTGTGAGACCCTAGAGGACTACATACATAAAACAGGTATACATATAGATCTGTACATAGTAGGTACATAGAGCAGGGTTCACATGATCCGCAACACAAACAAATGCGTCACAGCGAGATCAGGAAGTGTAATGCTTAGTTCATTGATCATGGCACGAGGAAAATCTTTAAAGAGAAAGTTTGTACGCAGTCGCATCGCAAGGTTTTCTGGAAATAGATTTTACTCGCAACTCACAATTGCAGATAGTTATCGAAGATTCTGATATTTATATTTATAGTAAAGCTTAAATTCATTCTTGTCTTGGATTCTAGTAAATACTGTTAGCGGCCCCGTTAAGTAGTTCTCGTGTGACTTGTGGAATTTTTTATTCAGCGCAGTGCTTTAACCGAAAATAAATTCAATTTGTTGCATGAAATACATTCTTGAATTATATTTCTTTAAGACCGTTTTATTTTTAATGAGCGCTGTGTACAAAAAACGAGATTACTTATACGACTATTTAAAGTTCTAGGTAAATTTGAAAAGATTGTAGGGGCAGCTAGTTATTTACCGTATTTTTCCACGAATAAAGTACCAACCACTCTACCCACCCTGATGAGGATTAGCCATTTCTGCGTACACACCGCTTAACCTGTTAATGTATTTTGTGTTTTTACTTATGATTACAGTAATCACCTTTAAGGCAAGTTAATTGTTGCTAATATTTTTGCTCTTTTATCAAACTTAGTGTAAACTTGAAACCACGCTACGGTATCGAAAGCCACGTGGCCATAATTTGACGCGAAACTCTCTTCCGTCCATGGAAAACTACAGAGCGTTTTAAATGCCTATTATCAATAATATGCGAGCTGGCTCGGTTTTGTCGAAGTCCGGTTTTCATCGACGAAACGGTACAACCGGCTGTGGACGCCTACACCGGGCTCCGGAGTTACAAGACATTGTATTTATCAATTTCAAAGCTTCAGTATTTCCAGATAAATTGAAGTTATCCAGACTAAGAGAAGTGGGTTCCATCTACATTTAGTACTTACTTCCCTGGGGCCTATTATGTATGCTTAATAATTATTCAGATAGATTTTTCACTGGAACTATTACCACCGCGCTCTCATCATGGCAAATTCCAAAGAATGCATTGCTCCATACATGCCGTGGCCGCGATACGTATCTTTATACACGAGCGTCGGGACAGCATTAACTATTTGAATATTTACGAGCACGATGATTGCCGGTGGTGACGGGCCATCATATCGTGAAGGATGTAATTTTGGGGACGCGGTCGTTAAAGTTAGGTATCTATTGGATGCTTGAATGACATACTAATCATACATCTGAAGGAAGTCGAGCCACTCTCCGTGGTAAAAACAGTCTGTCCTTTTAATGTATGTAACGTAGGATGTTAATGTTGCGGCTTATGTTTAGCACATAATGTAACCGTGTTTATTATGTTAAGTACCTATGTACGTAGGTAATATTAATGGCGACTGCTATTTTTTATCAACTTTAGTAAAAAGCTCTTATGTGCTGATCTACATTATGAAACGTGCAGCCGTTCATCAGCCTCTACCTCACTTGGGCTCATATCCCATTTTCAGGACTTCTATCGTACTAAATGAGACCCTTAAGGTAAACCCATCACCAACCACATCATAGAAATAATTAAGTATCAAAATCGGTCCATAATAAGCGAAAATATCAGTGCACCTACATAAAAAATACATACAGACGAATCAAGAACCTCCTTCTTTTATCGAAGTCGGTTAAAACGTGTACAAACCTGCTATGCATGGGCTGGGTCCGTTGTGAATACTGCGCCATGTCGTCGTGCGCGCGGCAGGCATGGCTAGGCGGGCATGCCGCGTCCGCGCCGCTAGCTGCGCCCCATCGCGCACACACTCACTGCACTGCACACGCACACGCACTCGCACACACACGCACGGGCCACACGGCGGGAACCTGCAACAAGGGGGTGAGTTAGCGGGGCTGTGGAACTTGGAAGCAAGGAGGACCAGACATGAGATATGCGTGGGTAACGAAGTTACTTGTAATTTTATGACAAAGCTCCATGTGTCTATGTCTAGTATGTGAACCTATTACGTAACCGATGGAAAAATCAACGTGGGTGTGTAGACTGTATTATAGATTTATAGAACACGTGGTTTTTGATTTTACGCGGATCAGAATAATCTAATCAATAATGAACATGGCGGCTAGCCTCTTGGATCCTGGGTGCTTGATGGCAACTCAGGTTAAGGCTATGGCCGGATTACGATTCAGGTTTTAAGTTAATATGTATTTAAAAAGTCAGGTAGGTACCAAAATTCATTCAAATAAAAAAAACAAAGCCAACATTCTTCTCTTGATAGTGTTTTGTAGTGAAATGGAATGGGTGGTCAGCAGGTGCTAAAATATTCTTAGCGTGTCCGTGACAAACACTAGAGCTAGTCTAGGCTTTGCCAATGTGAAGAGAAAGGTATAGCCAGTCAGATTAGTCGTAAAGTGATAATTGATGACTTAAGAAATATAAATTAATGGGTATCTTTGGATTTTCGGAAATATTTAAGCAATATCAGTAAAATGCCCGATATTCAGTATTAGTAACTTCCCTTGTTGGGTCGCCGTGGCACACCCAGTGTATACCTACCTAGTTTTGATTCAAAAGCTGACACTATTCACGTAGGTAAGAATCGTGAGGAGGCCAAACTTGAGCACTTACAAATTGTATACGAGCAGTTCGCGACTCTTTGGAAAAGATTCAGTTGGCAGTGGCGGTGTTGGCAACAAAACGAAATACTAAACCATAAAAAATTAGAGCGAATAACATAGATTCGGGTTTTTTCACGATGGGCGAAATGGTGCATGTATAATTGTATACTATACTATGTATGTAATACATATCTTATCTAATAGAAGTAGCAATAGTAGAAGAAGCCACAAATATGAAGTTGATGTCACACGACATCGTCATCGCCTCGTCTGATTTAGCCTCAGGATTAATTGTGTTTTTACATAGTATTGTGGGTTAGCCACCGAGGACCACACCAGTGATGCTACTACTGCACTACATCCTCTAGGTTACCGGGGACTTCTGTAAATATGAATTTATGAGGATGTAGACTGACGGTAGGACTGGTCCACCGATTTAAAGTCGCTCAGCGTGCTATGGAGAGAGCTATGCTTGGGGTTTCTCTGATGGATCAAGGATCAAGTCAAAATATGCAAGGTGAAGTGGCAGTGGGCTGGTCATATCTGCCGAAGAACCGATAACCGTTTGGGTAGACGAGTTCTCGAGTGACCACGAACAGGCAAACGCAGCGTGGGACGCCCTCCTGCCCGCTGGACTGACAACCTTAGGCGGGAGGCGGGTAGTGGTTGGATGAGGAAGGCCGAGGACCGAGTGTTGTGGCGCTCCTTGGGAGAGGCCTATGTCCAGCAGTGGATGATTATTGGCTGACGATGATGATGAGACACCCTGTATTCTCTACGGCATACCCGACAAAATCCTGAGCATCAATAATCATTCACTGCTGAATAGCCTCTCCCAAGAGTTGACCAAATCAGTCGCAGTGGTCCTGTCATTGGTCTCCATACTGTCCATTCCGAATTTACCCTAACGGCTATCGGTTATTCGGCAGATGTGACGACATCATAAGCCAATGTAATTCACAGAGAGTGTGGTGGCGTATATTAGGACTCTTTGGATGCCTATTTCCACTAGTGGACGCGTACAGGGTGATTGGTAAGTCGATGTATTGCTTTAAATGGATTGTAAGGAAGTCAATACCAATTCCAATCACTCTGTGTGTATTGTGTATACTTACTGATAATGATAATGAGGATATTTTATTTTCTAATTCATACAGTGATTACAATGTGTCTGTCTGAGATTTTGGGTGGGGCATGAGGGCGTCCAACGTACAACTATGTACGAGTTATATAGTATACTCGAGAGGGCTATACTATGAGCTACGACTGCTACGAGTAGTAGGCACTAGGCACAGAATCGTAATCGTACTGCCTTCACCGATGATGGATGTCAGTCCTTCAGCAAATGTGATGTTATTTACCACTCGTGTTATATGTATGGTAAGTAAGTAATTTAAGTTAGTGAGTAAGTACAGTGTAATTAATGGATAAATCGTTAGATATTATAAAATCAGTGGTTGATTTTAGACAAATCTCATAAGTTTATAGATCATTTTCTAACATGTGGTTCAACACCATTCAACCAACCTACTCCTCAATTAAATTGATGATTCGCAATATTTATTTACGACTTTTACGAGCGATTTCATTATTTTAACGGATTTTCTCATTCTCATTATCACCACGTCATTGTCCAAAAGTAAGGTCCTCGTGTACCTACCTACTCACAACATTAATGAACCTCGAGTTGTGGAATCAACTGTAATTTCAAATATAGTACCTAAGGATACTTTACTAGTTTAGTTAGGTACTTATTTCTAAAATCTATTTTCTAGCTTATGTAACAAACAACACGTGTGGTCTTTCTACATTAGGACACGATTGTTCAGATAATAAACCGACTCAAAATACGAGAGAAGAAGACAAAGTGTAGCCACTTGGTAAATTTAATTTATATTTTTGGTTAAATTATTTTTATAGTGCAGTAAGGAAATAGATAATTCCTTCGTAGTATACAAATAATAGGTAGGTAGGTATGTTTTGCAACGTGCCTAGGTCACATAGGTGAATGAATGTAGACTTAACATAATTACGTAGAAAGTAGGGAGATAGCAAGCATCTCTATAATTAAATTATTTTTTATGAATGTAGGGAGAGTTTTAGTTCTGATTCTGAGTAAAAGTTGTTTCAATGAATGAGACCAACTTGGACAAAATATCTTTGTAAAAAAATTATAACTGCGTAGGTAATTTATTTGTAATAAAAATTTATAGAAAACAAAGTTTTACTTACTTTTTACGCTGATAGACTTGAAAGCTACCCGTTTCTTGGTTGGAGCCCTCACACAACGGAAAGCCACGGGCACGTTATAACTTGAACACAATTTGCACTTTTTCTACAACAATAACAAGGAATACATCACTTACTACAACTTTTTCCAATCACACAAGACATTTTACGATAACTGACGCGTTTAGGATTTTCGGAAAGTCCATTGAACTGTTTCGTTCGAAATTTACGTCGAGCGAAAATGTACGAAGTGGCAACGCGTAGATTTTGTTTGTTGCGCGCTGTTGGCGCCAGGTGGCGACACCATCAGAGGGGGGCGGGGCTTGCGAAGCGCGGCGCTAGGTGCGAAAGAGAAGGGTAGCACCGCTACAAGTTTCGTTCGGAAATAATATTATTTTTCTGTAGGCTTGGAATTATCGAAATAGCGATTGTTTAGATGGCCAAACGAAGACATGGGTGATAGCAAAATAGAGAATGCGGCGGTGACTAGCTGGTGACTGGTGTGGTGACCTTTTTGGAGAATCGCGTCATCGGGTGCGATGCGATAACGCGAGGTCGGTGCGCCAGTGCTTGCGTGAGGCGCGCTACGTTGCCAGACCGCTTCGGCATTCGAAAGAAGCCCACGTTTCCAAGATTACGAAAGTGTCTGCAAAATCCCGTGGCCCTTTTGGTAGGTATGTACTACATAGACACCTATTTTGTAAAGGTAGGTTCTAGGTATCAAGTTAGGTATGCATTATTTCAGCAGGGCTATGAACGTAAATATGGATTACATACAGGGTGAATTTTATTCATTGTCGTCCCTGTTGATAGATAAATGAATCTGTACTGTTTGGACCGACTATGAAATCTCAAAAAAAATGGGAAAGAGTAGAACAACCTTACCAAAATATTTTTTCGCCGTTACGATACTGTTTTTTGTTTGTCAAAATGGAAAAATCATTTATTCATGCAAAATTAAGATAATAATACAAATTAAACAAAATCAAATTTATAACTACGAAAAATAAGTCAAAACACAAAACATAAACATTAATATTAATCTAAGTCACAAAAATAATTAAAACAAATGTCAACAATGGTCTAAATAATTTAAAAATATAAATAAATGTCATTTTTTCATGTCATTCCTACACTACCAATCCGACTCGGGCCATATCCGACCCAAAAGTCCCCAAGACGCTTGCAGCGTTTCCACGCTGAATCGCCAAGGAGATCCTCTGCATGAGATATGCCCCAGAGTTTTTTGTTAGGTACTTAAGTATACTTATTTACGTTAGATAGACAGTCATGACAAGATTGCCCCGTGATCTAGTACACGCAGCTAAGCATGCTACACACTAAGGATATATTGTAGCGGTGATAGGCAAAAAAATATAAGAAGCTGGTAAGATAACTCTAACTCGACGATCGATTAAACCCTCACATGACGGGCATCTTCAGAATGTGTTGTTGGTTGTAAAACCTAATTGATAACGCATATTCAATGTTATTTAGTCTATATGTGAAATATATACATCCTAACTAATATTATAAATGCGAAAGTAACTGTGTCTGTCTGTCTGTCTGTCTGTCTGTCTGTCTGTCTGTCTGTCTGTCTGTTACTCTTTCACGTCAAAACTACTGAACGGATTTGAATGAAATTTGGTATACAGATGGTTTAGACTCTGAGAAAGAACATAGGCTACTTTTTATCCCGGAATTCCCACGGGAAAACTTTTTAAGGCGAAGCGAAGCTCGCGGGCACAGCTAGTATTATATATATATATTTCACATATAGACTAAATAAATATATAATATATATACGACGGTGGTCGGTAAAATCGGTGAGTATTGTAAGTAGTGTACCAATTTCAGGCATATTGCTACAAACGGCACTGATATAATTTATTTGCATGATAGTTTCTGAAAACTCTTGTTTACTCTGCATTATTTCAGCTTGAAGTTGCAGAAGTAGATACCAACACAGTCTCAAGCGGCGAAGGCCCCAGTTTCGATTCCCACGACTAACGCAGATTAACGAGGACTCCCTATTTGTTTAAACACACATATATTTGCTGGCGGATCCTGGATGTGCCCAAAGGATGCCATAAGCCCGCTGCCCGCCTCATATCGTTTTACATAGGATAGTTAGGACATCATTGGGCTATACAAAGCACTAGTAAATATTGCAGCCGATACATTAGGGAACACGAGGCGTGAGTTATGAATGTTGTATTAAATTCTTAGTAGCTGGTAGCATAGAGTTGAGTCATAACTGTTTTCTAGCACAACTTGGCAATTTTGTGCTGCGTAGAACCGGGACCCCAGTGAAGGTCGCCCCCTGCCCCACCTCCTCGGATTTCCAGCTCCCCACACCGCCCCACCCCTCACCTACTTCTCCCTTGAGGGTGCGACTGGTGTGAGGGACTGCCAACTCAGCTCAACGCGATGGGTTGCTGGTGTAGGCACGTACAAAAGTATGTCCTTTCAAGTTTTCTTTTCAAACATAGCTTGTTTATGTTTTGAAATTGTTGTTCTAGTACAGGCTGACCCTTTTAAAACACTTTTTCGGTAAAATCCTACTTATCAGCAGCATATTTTAGCAAATAACTTAATATGTACTTTGTATAGTGTTCTATATAATGTCTTTGATTTCAGTAACCCCTGACATAATATGTATAAAAAAAAAAAAAAAAAAAAACACGCACTCACGCCTTGTACTAATGTACTCCCTTGCGGGGTAGGCAGAGGTGCATTGCTGCACCCACTTTTCGCCAGAGTGTTATGTTAGTCCCAATGTAATAGGGGGCGGGCCTATTGCCATTTTACGGGCACATCCAAGACCCGAGAACAAATATCTGTGTTTTAAACAAATATCTGCCCCAGCCGGGAATCGAACCCGGGACCATCGGCTCAGTAGTCAGGTCACTAACCACTACGCCATTCGGTCGTCTGATATGATAATATGTATATGAATCTAGAAACAGCTGAATTGGAGATTCCGAACTGGATAAGAAGTTAAGAACCATGCAACACAATTATAAAATTTCTTAGCATGGCACATAATCAGACAACGAGATAAATAGAAAATTTCATATATTCAATTTAACTTTTCATCACAACTTGTCATGTTCTCAACTTCTCTTCCTCTCTCTCTCAATTATCAACCAAACTAACTTTTAGCCGATACCACATACACAGTAATCACACCATGTCCAACCAAGGAAAGCGTGACACAGGCCAAGCCCGTGAAATTATTTATAACGTTTTAAACTTTTATAATAATGAAGCAGAGAGCTCCCGAAATGGGTCAGCATTTCCAAAAGAATATTACCGAAATGTAATAAAGCGGACTGCAAACGCTACAGGCGTGTCTCGAAAAACTTTAAAGGCTATCATTCGAGAGTTTGAAGATCATGAAACTAAGGGCCTTAGTGATGATTTCTTGGTTCCCAGCCGCCTAGCACCAAAAAGAGCTAAGAGAAAAACGGAAAATAAATTATTACTAGGAGACGTTAATTGTTGCCTTATATGAAAAAAGATATATCGTCACCTTAAATCGTAAACCGCCCAACTCCACGCGAGCAAATTTTACAGGAGACAAAAAAAACTGTTTATTTTGTACTTCTACTTAGGATACCCCCTAATATTTTTTTGATACTAGACTAAAAAAGTGGTTGCGCATTCAACGGCGTTATGAAAAATTAATTATTTTTATTGCTTTATACATAAAATGGACTTACGATCTTTTCCCAATCTCTATGTGAATACTATTATTGGAGATAAGTGTTTTTCGTGGAAATACGAGTTTTTCGGACTTTGATTATGAAAAATATTGTTCTCTTTGATGGACTTACGCTGTTCAAATATAGATAAATCTACTTACCTTTTCCTATTACTTCAAATTTATAGTATTATTGATGTAGGTACTTAATAAAATGATTATATAATCAGCAGTCATCGATATAAGCAGTAGAAAACATAAATCAGTACTAGGAGGCCATGGTCCCACCGTTGCCGTTGAATCCTTGGTGGTAAGCACGCTGTTTCCCAGGGACTAGGAACATCATCACGTTTTCTTTAATGGTGAAAAATAAAGAGTATTCTATTCTATTCTATCATCTGACGAGCAAGGAGTGGCGGATCTAGAGTTGGAACGGAGCGCAAAGACTGTTCCTAGCCCCGATGGAATACCAGACCACGTGTGAGTGCTGGCGCTTAAAGCTGGTTTGTACAGAAAGTTTATCTGTCTGTTGAACAGCAGCCAGAGTGCCAGTGAGGTGTCCACTGACTGAAACGAGGCCACGTTAAAGCTCCTGAAGAAAGAAAGCAGTCCTGCAGATTCTTTTTCTATGTACAGACCCATCTGCCTGTTGTAAGAGGCTGACAAGCTTTTTAAATTAGTGACACCCCTGGATGAAGGGTCATTACCTTTCGGATTGACAGTTTGGATTACGAAATGTACAATCGATAGTGGATACAATACGTATTAGTAGAAGTACTTCTATGTTCGTTCACTGTCGGAGCAGGATGTGAACCGCGGGGATAGTTGCGCTGGGTGTTAGATTAGACCAAGGATTAGACATGGTGTACCCGTTCAACTCTATCCCTTGAGGAACCTTCAGGGCCTCTCTTGAATACCATCGGCCGATCCTACCTCCAGCAAATAGTCAGAGGTCCAACTGGTACAATAATTACCCGATAAGAGAGGGTTAATGTTCGCAGAAGGAGGTCAGTTGTGGAGTTTTACAGGGGTCGGTCTTGGACACCTCTGCAATGTAACTTGGCATACAATACTGTCCTGCAAATGAAGCTCGCAAAAGGCGTTAGCACAATTCATTCTGCTGATCTCCATCTTCAATGTGTGTCACATTGAAGATGGCTGAGAGAGCGTCTATCGAGGATGATTTATCAAAGACGATAGTGGCCTGATCCACCGCCTAGGCCTTAAAACAGCGCCCCTCCTGTTATCCTACAAACTCCTAATGAGCAGGGAGCCAACAGATCTGTCGGTGCAGGTTAGTGAGGTTCATATTGCTATAGAACGGCACATGTGCTTCCTCAGCCTAGTCGTAGATAGTTGCTGGTCATTCAAGGAGCATTGCAAGATGTTAGTTTCCCAGAATCAAAGAGTAGCTGGTGCTCTACACGCCATGCAGTGCACGGGCTACTTTCAAATCTGAGGGCCCTCGCAAATGAGTCCATCGCATCTATACGGGTGCCGTGCAATCTACTGTCCTTCAAGGAGCACCTATCTTGTCAAGTCGAAGAGAATGACTGTGATGAGATCGGTTAGAGGAGCCATGGATTCGTCAGCAACGGGTTGCAGCAGCCGTCCTGCCTTGTTTGCAAAAAACCTATATTAGTATGTAGTAAAGTGCTGATTCCAACCAAAATATACAAAATATTTTGTTTGTGATATACGCGTAACTTTTAATTTAAGAGCATAATATTGCTAAAAAAATAGCAAAATTTAACTATAAATTGATCAATAAAAATGTTAAGTTCTATAATTTATTTATGTAGTAATAAAAACAAAGCCAAACACATAGTTTTATTGCAAAAATGTACGTTCACTCCCGCCTACATCGCTCGTTGTATGGGAGTAGGAGGAGTTACGAGGTTTTATTGTTTAAAAATCACGACTTAGAGTTAGGAGGAAAACGAAAACTAAATTTTCTCAGAATTCAGATTTTTTATCGATTTACGAGTAATACGAGTAGATGCGCCTTGAAAAAACGCTTCTATTGATACCAAAAAGTCATTTTCGCCAAAAAGTGGAGTTAGGCGGTTTACGATTTAAGGTGACGATATGATTGTTATATTGTCAAGAAAAAAAAAGAGAAATGAAGGTCGAAGTACCCATACCCATATTAGCGATGAAACGAATTTAGATAAAATAAAAGACATTATTAAATTAACAATAAACTTAACTCCATAGATGATAATAAAATAAAAAATATCGTGGAACACACAATCCAATGCGAAAAAGAACAATTGATACAAGAAAAAGCAATATATTTCCTGATAAATTCAAAACTGATTTACACGATTCGTCATCACCATCATCATCCGAAAGCGACGATTCTGTTGATCATCTCGATGATTCCAATGAAGTTTGTAATGTACCGAGTAAAGATGTATCAGAGTCCTTAGACATAAGCATAAAAATAGAGTATGAAGGAGTACAAAATAATGACGGTGATTGTTTGTAATCAACTAATCACATTTATTATGTGTCTCAAATAAATTAAATGAATTAAGTGGGTGGAATGAAATGGTCGGAGTCCTAACTAATATTATAAATGCGAAAGTAACTGTGTCTGTCTGTCTGTCTGTTACTCTTTCACGGCGTAACTACTGAACGGATTTGAATGAAATTTGTAAATTATGGTATATACCTAACGTGAGAATTAATATACCCTGGGAAAGGACATAGGCTACTTTTTATCCCGTAAATCCCACGGGAAAACTTTTTAAGGAGAAGCGAAGCTCGTGGGAACAGCTAGATTATAATAATGAAATCATTTACACTAGAACCACAATATAACAATTCATAACGCTACTAAATACATGCAGGTACATAGGGATTTAAATGACTGTTAAATCAAATGTCACTACGGTTTTAACGCTACCTGCTGCTAGTTGTTGAATCAAAACACAACACATCACATAATCACATCCATTGAATTTATCTGCTTGCTACATTGAATTGAACTTCAAGCGGCATCGGCAGTGCGGCAACGTCGCACCCAGTCGGACGCTCTAGAGCTCGACCCATCGACCGGCCGCGCCATAAATGGGTCTAATTATAGCTATCTCTCATAGATAGGAATAAACGTTTTTTATTATTATTATATAAATATAAGTAGGTATAAAATAAGTTTTTGTATAAAAAATATGTGAAACATTTCCCCTCTTCTTGTGCGTTTTTATTATTGATTTGACAAATTGTACTTAAGTAAGTAGGTACCTACTACCTACATAACTACAATAATAATATGACTTCCATGATCTATCTAGGACAGCTATACTCAAACTGCGGCCCGCGGGCCGCATGTGGCCCGCGGGGCCTTTATCAGTGGCCCACGTGCCATGAGAGATAATAGAGAACAAGTAGACATTCTTTGTAAAAAGTTTGTATTCATCCAAATTTATTTTATCACCTTCAAAGTTTGCTCCTTCAGAAACGATACACATACCTACGCCAAAGAATTATCCAATCATCATAACATTTTTTTAAACGCTATTTTCAGTGTTGTGTTCAGTACTCGCGGCGATTTTTGCTTATATTGTCTTTTATCGATTGAAAACAGTGCCTCGAAGTGGTAATTTGAGTTTAGGAAAAAAAGAAGCTAGAGCCGTGAGCTGCAGCCATATCTGGTTAATATGGTGGATGCTCGATAGTATTTGCTGAGTGTTTGCTCAAAAATTCATTCACAAAATCGTTTCTCGATTTTTTTTCCACAAATCTGGCCTTCTGCTCGGCCTCTGCTGTATGAAATTCTACATAACCCGCAAATAATATTATTTTCCTACCGTTTGTCTTTCTGGCAAGAATTCCGAGTGCACAACACCACGATAGTCAAAGACAATTTTTTTTTCTATGGTTAAAGAAAACAGTCAACATGACTTTAACTAACAATTGATAGAAGACAAAAAAGAAAATTCGCCGCGAGTACTAAACACAACCCTGTAAAAAACGTTAAAAAAAGGTTGTGGTGATTGGATAATTCGTTGGCGTATGTGTATCGTTTCTGAAGGAGCATACTTTGAAGGTGATATAATAAATTTGGATGAATAACAATCATTTTTCTTTTATTGATCTAATCCCGATACTTTTTACACAGAGTAGTAGGTATATGCTTGTGTTTTTTTATATTATTATTTGATAGTTTACATCGCTTTATAATAGATAAAAAAAAATTTGCTTGCGGCCCGCGACATCTTGACTTAAACGTGTTTGTGGCCCTTATATAAAAATGGTTGAGTACCAATGATCTAGGAGGATTCGAAGGGCTACCACTTGACTACCACCAAAATTTTTGGAACATTCTGTATACTTACATAAGTACTTAAGTATATTTAACTTGGCCGCACTTTTGTATGTTTTAATATTTTTAGGAGCTTTTAGGTTTTGTTTTAGTGCTAGGAAGGAACCTACTAGGTACCTACCAAGGTTACGCCATGGTAGGGTACATTCAGAGCAGCATCCTGTAGTGTTAATGTTAATACAATAATGTACTCTGTGATTAATACTGTAATTCTGTAGTTCTGTACGTATACGACGCGTGTACCTAGACGACCGAATGGCGTAGTGGTTGGTGACCCTGACTACTGAGCCGATGGTCCCGGGTTCGATTCCCGGCTGGGGCAGATATTTGTTTAAACACAGATATTTGTTCTCGGGTCTTGGATGTGCCCGTAAAATGGCAATAGGCCCGCCCCCTATTACATTGGGACTAACATAACACTCTGGCGAAAAGTGGGTGCAGCAATGCACCTCTGCCTACCCCGCAAGGGAGTACATTAGTACAAGGCGTGAGTGCGTGTTTTTTTTTTTTTTTGTACGTATGGACAGTCTGCGACAAAGAAACCTGACCCCTCTCAGATAATATACCCTAGCCTGTACAATTTAAGGATTGTGCACTTCACTCTTATTAAGTACTTAGGTACTTACTTATATTATTTTATTTATATTTATGGAAATAGTACGAGTGTAAGTATAGATAAGCGTTAGTACTTACCGCTGGTACTTACTAGTGATGTAACGAATATTCGCATTCGCATTCGCATTCGCGAATATTCGCATATTTTTAGATATTCGCATTCGCATTCGCATTCGCAAAAATTTGTGCGAATGTTTTGCGAATGTCAGTATTAATTTGAAAAAAACTATTTGAAAATAATGGTACGTTAACAAAATCAAAATCCATTTGTTTATAACCTTTTTATTACAAGTAACCTTTTAATGACATTTTCAGTCTTTACTTTATCATTTGGTACTTATTATTTATAATGATAAATCTGTCGGATGAGTTCGTATCCGCTCGGCAAATCTCGGAACAAAATTGAGACTGAGTTCCGATACGCACTGAAATCTTGTTCAGTGTCACTGTCAGCCTTATTATTATATTGTGTGAAAACCGTTACACACTCAGTAACCGTACCGCACAATGTGTCGTAACAGTTACGGGGCTAAATAATGTGTCATCATCCCGTCCCCACTGCTGGAGCACGGGTCTCCTTCCAATGAAGGAAGGGGTTTAGGCCTAGTCCACCACGCTGGCCAAGTGCGGGTTGGTGGACCCCAACACAAGCAAGATTGTGCTGAGAAAGTCGACAACTTTCCTACCTAAGTGGTCAACCCGATTGTCAGATGTTTTCAAGCTGCCCGAAGGCCTCTGACAAGGCTTAACGACTGCAGCAGTCTGTCCAATTTCAAAACACAGTAACAGCCAAGAGACAAAATGTTCAGGAGAGCCTAAAAACGTTTTTGTCCCTTCATTTCAATGCCCTGGTAAAACTATGATACATATCTAAACGAATGTAAGCTTAAAAGAACCGGCAGAACCTAGGCTTTACTTACAATACTATTTCATTTAAATATGACTAATATTGTTGCTGTAATGCACAAAAGAAAACACTGACTAGGTTTTAAATGGTTTTCTCACCCTAAAACCGCCCTCACTGACCATTTTATAACCTAGTAAGAGCCATTATTGTGTAATTTAAGACAAGTAAAGTATATTGAAATTGCAATAATAACGTAGTAATTTATATGTTTTTAATTTTTTTATATGTTTTGGATCCTTCACATAATATAAATCAAATTTTGCAGCACTTTTACACGACCGCACTAAGTAATAGCTGAAATACCGGCATATTTTTTAAGTTTTATCTAAATGAACCAAATCGCCATATTAAGAAGGCATGTCTGACACGAACACTATTTATGGCTGCCTTAAATTAGACAATATTTCCTAAATTTTGAGCTAAAATTAGTTTACAATGTTTGAGTTTTTTTTGGTTTATGCAAAATAGGGCTATTAGAAAGGTTCTGACGAGAAAGGTCTCTATGGCTTTTATAAAGAAGACAAAATTTCCTTATGTTCTACTTTTAATTCACCTCTCTAGGTCTCATTGTTTCAAAGATACAGGTTCTGAAATATCTGATATTTTTTCGAAAAAAGTGTTTGTAATAATGTATGCCATTTGTGACTTACTAAAATTAACGGGCAAAAATTGACCTTTGCTGACCATTTCAAAACCTAGTAAGCGCCATTGACAATTTTAAAACCTAGTAAGTCATTTTCACTTACTGTGTTTTAAAATGGTTGGTGGCTCTTACTGTGTTTTAAAATGGTTTTCGTGGGATTTTTGATTTCGCAGGGTGGAGTTACTTGGTTTTTAGAAATTTTATTTTCGTTTCTAAGCCGTTTTTTGATATTCTGACAATGCAGGAATGTGAGGAATCGCCTAAAATAATGTATAAATCAAAGACCCGTTTTTTTTTTAAAGTTGGCGCTTACTGTGTTTCGAAATTGGACAGCCGTGCTGCCGAAGCAGCAACCGGGACCCACGGCTTGACGTGCCGTCCGAAGTAAGGAAGCGTCCAGAAAAAAAAAACTATTGAAATCGGTCACCCATCCAATCACTGACCGTGCCATGTGTTGCTTAACCTCAGTGATCAGTAACGGTCACTAAAGCTAGCTCGACTATGGACGCTTCCAAAAATTTAACTACTGTATTGAAAAAACTGCTAGACGCTATTGGCTAGTCTGATTCGGAATGCGCCTAGAACAGTAAACCATACAATTGGCGCGAAATTTGAACACCAACTGAATATTCGCATTCGCATTCGCATTCGCGAATATTGAAATCAGATATTCGCATTCGCATTCGCATTCGCGAATGTTCAAAAACACACATTCGTTACATCACTAGTACTTACCAACCTAGGCTTTTAGCTCAAATTTTGGTAGATAGGTTACCTAGGTAAAAGGTTCTAGATTTCTTACATCTGAGAAATAGTTAAGTACTTATAAGTAAGTAAGTAGTTAACATTTTTATAAGTACTTAAGTCTTAACTTCATAAAGTTGGGAAGTGGGATGATCGCGAATCTATTAGATGTTCCTATTTTATTCCATTTCAGTGTGATATTCACAAGTTTCACAACTGGATTCGAAGCACGCCGCCGCACAGAGCGGGCCAGCGGAAAGCGGTTGGCAAGCGCAGATCGATAGTGCTACGTTGCCGCTTCGTGCACCAGTCTCGCATAGCGGCACCTATCTATATCTAGCTACAAACGTAGGTGTATAGGTATATCTAGTAGGTACGCGTTGGCTGGTGTGATTGATAAAAAAAAGATAAAAATTCTTTATTCGGTGTCTAGCACCACTCACCAAAAAAATAATAATAACATAAGTACACAAAAAATAAAACAAAAAACCGGCCAAGTGCGAGTCGGGCTCGCGCACAAAGGGTTCCGTAGCAGCAAATATAATATTACAGTTAAATCAACCTATCTCAAAAACTATAAGAGATACTTTGATCAAACCAAAAATCGTTGAAAGAGTTAATTAGCATGCATCACCTCTATTTTTTTTAGAATTTTATACCCCGTAGTTATAAAAATAGAGGGGGGGGGACATACTTTTTACGACTTTGAGAGCTGATATCTCAAAAACCGTTCACTTTAAGAAAAATGTTTTTAGAAAACTTTATATCATTTTAAAAGACCTTTCCATTGATACCCCACACGGGTATGTACATCGAAAAAAAAAATTTCATCCCTCAGTTACATGTATGGGGGGCCCCACCCCCAATTCTTTTTTTTACTATTTAGTGTCATATTTTTGTAGCGGTTCATACAACACATATTCCCATCAAATTTCATCACTGTAGTACTTATAGTTTCCGAGTAAATCGGCTGTGACAGACGGACAGACGGACAGACGGACAGACGGACATGACGAAACTATAAGGGTTCCGTTTTTGCCATTTTGGCTACGGAACCCTAAAAACGAAATTAAAATTAAAAGTAAAACAAACAAACAAAAGAACATTAAGAATAATTAATTTAAAAAAAAATATATATATATAATGGTGTGAGTTGTCCAGCACCGAAAAGGCCCGCGCCTCAGCTTACACCGCTACAGATGAGGTGGCATCCACCCACCTGACGCGGCACTGGTTTTCAGTCGCGTCCTAGAGTGACTGTAATTTGACCTACTGTTATAAAAATATATTGTATATAGGTATACGGTTATACATAAATTTTATACTTAAATACCAATACTGGATAATATAATAACAATCATAAAAACATACACATAATATATAATGCAAGCATGTATACAATAATTTGGTTCTAATGCAGAATAAACAAATAAAAATACTAAGTGAGGGTAAATGTGCCTTCGGCGTTTCAGCGGGCGAGCGACACCGGTCACACCGGTCGCCTCGCTTGTTTCAGCGCTCAGAACAGCCCGTGCCGTCGGCTGAACACTACGGTGAAACAGTTTTACAAACACAATAGATACAGTGTGAGTGAAAAAGGAACACAGTTAGCACCACACAAGATCTATTTTTCAATAGCAGATAATATTGAATAATAAAAAAAGGTAAGACAAAGGTTACACAACACATTTAACAAATAACTAATTTACTTTTAATAATATAAACGAAATAACTATTTAATTGTATTAGAGCATCATTCATTAGGCCTAAGTACATATACGTAAAAAATAATATTTGTTTCAGGTTAACGTTTCGTCAGAACAAAAGTGTATTCCTGATGTATTATGTAAAGGAAGATAAACGCATAGACTTCGGGCTGATCCCGTGGGATTGAGTTGATTGATTGTGTGGGCCTGTTTATTTTTGTTGTTGTTCCCAATTACCTACAATCAATTAAAATACTTATTGAATTACATGACACCTGCTTGATTAAATAAAACAAAAAAGAAAGAATATTGGTGTAGGTAATTTAAAAATAGATATAAGTACTTACCTACATACTTACTTACATTACAATAAGTAGATAGGTATGGACTTACCGACCTAGGCCTAGGCACATTATGTAGGCAAAAGGGATTCTTTTGTGACCCTGAATGCTATGCCGAAGATTCTGGGTTCGATTCCCGTTCCCGGCAGATATTTGTTCAAAGCAAGTATGGTTCAAAGATATTAAATCTTGTACTCGTGTCTTAGGACACTTGGGTGTTGGGTGTTAAATTGTATACTACCTTACACAATAATTTGAGTACCTGTCCCCATACCTAACCTATATTACACGTCCTGCCTAGCTTGGGGTCGGATGGCCGTGAGTGAGATGTCCCCAACTCCCAACATTACTTACTTATATTGTATTATTATTATTACTTATATTAATGATAAATAAATATAAAATAATACCTAAGTAAGTACCTACACGGCGTTTTAAACAATGACAAACTACAACGGATTTTAGGCACCAAACATGAATATTAGTGTCAGGAAGCGAAACTATCATGCGACTTTTGACTGATAATGTATGCAGATGACAGAAGAAAACGTAAACTTTTAAACCTGTACTAGACGGGAAGTAGATCATTGGCCAATTAGTGACCTAAAACACATCAATTGATAATCCGATTTGGGTAATACAGTAGGTAGGTACCTATGCTACAAGCTACAACCTCACTTGCCTATTCGTAGTATTTGCCAAAACTAACATGTGTGGTCAACTGGTCAGTATACCCAATTTGCCTACATAGATACATACTAAGTGTTACATACATACTTTATTTGGTAAATACATAAAACATCCAATAAAAATATGAAGTGTAGTGCCAGCATGGCAGTACTACAATACAAACACACAAGCAGGCATACCATTTCATTACGATTTGCGAACGGAATAATATTCTTTTAAGCGCGATCGCAAAACATTGTTTTCCCTGATAGTACCTCGGCGACACGTGATGTGGCATCACGTTAAAATAAAGTGGATGTTTCCACCACTTTATTTTTACGTGATTAAAGCCTGTCACTGGTTCATTGGTTCCCATTTAGGAAATATTCTCGGTGCAATGAGATTGCAATAACTATTTGCAATATTCCACGCTCGCGCCCACCTCGCGCCCATATCTAGTTTTTATGCTTTCTCTACAGACTCTACATATATACACAATCTACACAGAGTAGATTTTTTAAATCAAAATATTTTTGTTTGTGATTTTTGACATTTGAAGGTGTCAAATGTCAAATTGACATTGTCAGCTATCACTGACACTGACAGATGTTGCTAACCTCAACTCAACTCAAACCAAACTCAATCCTCAATCAAATTCAATTATTCATTCTAGAATTTTCAGGTATTTTTACTGAATTATATTAACATAATAAGTGAATTTTATTAGTCCATGTTATAGAAATTGAAACGGTGGATTTAGTTATAAATTCATTTAATAATTTTTTAACCTTACCTACATTACCAGTGCAGCATCAGCTATGGGGTCCAATCAGCAAGATAACCAGAATCAGATGGCCGGGTCCCTGACTTTTCCCGGAAGCAGCAATGTCCAGGCAGTATCGGAGCAGCCAAGGCAACCCAGGAATTTGCAGGTTAGACTAGTTTTTATGGAAACCTCATATGTACCATACAAGCTTATTTATTTCCTTTGAATGATATTCCGCTCATGGGTAATTAATACTATGTTACATTATGACCTTGTGTCATAAACTCATAATGAACTTAGAACATAAAAGTAGTTGTAGGTACTGCCTAATCACTGGCCTGAGAAATGATGGTGCAACAATTCATTATAGCGTTCATAGATCTTATGGAACCAATCCAATAAGCATTACTAATCTATCCCTTTGTTTATGATCTCTTCTCCACTTTATTGTTTTATTTGTAATGTATTTACAGGGTCTGCTCAGATTTGCTATGGAGGCTACTAAAATTGAAGATGCCCCAGGTGAATCACAGATAGGACCCATGGATGAGGAGGTATGTAAATAAAATATACAAGGATGTCTGGAAAATATTGCTTTAAGCAATAAGGCCGCCTTTTTGTACTATTTCATTTGTAACACACACAATTCTAATAATAATTTCTACAAAATTTATATCATTTTGAAATAAAATAAAAAATATTTATGATACTTAGTTTGTTGATGTAATTTTTTAAACTTATTCAACCCTGCAAGTGTTGCATTGCAAATTTAATACAAAATAATTGTCATCTGGTCCATGAAAGAATCTAGATATTTTTAATTCAATCAGTGTGGTTCCTAAAATTTATATAGAGAGCTGTTAATGACCTATTTTAATTCAATTACTTTCAGAGACGCAAATTCCTTGAGGAAGCTTTGAAGAACCTCACAGTGAATGTGTCAGAGGTTCTCCGGGAGGCCATCAAGGTGCTTGCCAACACGGAGGTGATGCACGCCATCCAGCTCGGCCAGGCCCTGCCTGAGGAGGTGCAGACTGCCTTCGACAACCTGCTCGACTTCACTGATAACATTGATATGGCTGTTGGTGAGGATATTTTGTTAGTGGAGTAGGAGTTTAGGTGAATGAGCTGAGAGAGGCGTATTGTACCAGTTTATTATGACAAGAATGAATATCAATGCTGAAATACATTTCTTAGAAATTGTATATATGCATACTTATAATGTATAATATAAACATTAAAGTTTATGCAGGAGCAGGACATCTCCATGACATGCAAATTCAATGCATATGATGTTACTATATTTACCTGCTTTAACTTTAATATGTAGGTATTATAATTACGGCCAAGTAAAATTTCAGCTTATTTTATTTTATCCACTTTGTTTCAGAATCAAACATTTCATGTGCGATTTTGTTTCTCCTATCTTTATTTTGGGTGCTCATGAGTATGTCTTGAATAATAATACATAATAATTTAGAGCTATCGTAAATAGTAACATTTTAGAAATATTCATTAATATGTGCAGACATGTGCCTAGAGGTTTTTAAGTTCCTAAATAGGCAAATAATGATGATCATGTAACTGTTGATTGCCCTTCAGCATCATTAACTACATTTTGACATGATCAATTTGACAAATTGTCAAGGTTCTACTTTCAACACAATAACAATCAGCTCTCCTCTTCAACCGGTCTGTGTGAACGAACCCTTATACTTCAGGTTGTAAATGAAATATGTCTACCTCGCAACATACCTAATAACCCAAAACAATGTCCAAACCTGCAGATTTCTACAAGATGGGCGGGTTCTCGATCTTCCCGGTGTGCTACGGCAGCGAGAACGAGAAGGTGCGAGCTAGAGCCTCCTCCGTGCTCGGGGAGCTGTGTCAGAACAACCCCTTCTGTCAGGTATGTGCACTACACTTTGATTTACTTATGCTTGGGATACATGAGGCTAGTTTTTCAAGCTAGTGTTAGTAAGTTAGCTATGGCTGTGCAATGTTCATTAGCTACACCAGGGTTCCTCATTGGAGACAAAGTCAAACCAATGGATTCCTAGGATATTGCAAAAGCATATGTTTACTACAATCTGCTTGTTTCTGAAAAAAGTGTATAGCTACTTCCTAAATCCACTGTGTAATAGGCAATCGTGCATTGCTGCTCCCCTATTTGAAGAACAAAGTTTTCTAATGACTATAACATAGCCTTATCCATACCTTCCAGGACATCCTATGTCAATATCTTAATGTCATTCATCATAAAATATTATGACTATACTATTTCAGTCGCGCGCTCTGGAGTTCGGCTTGCTGAATGTCCTGCTGTCGCTGGTGGAGACGGAGCAAGGCACTGCCTTGGCCAAGAGTCTGTACGCACTCTCATGTAAGTTATAATAATACAATACAAGTTATATACTTTTTAATTTAGGTATATATTATCTTTTATGTGCCACTGAAGTCTAGAAGCTAATACACCTTAGCATTGATATTATTATGATATACGAGATCTTTGCCTAAATCCTAAATGTTTGTTTTTAAAGCATATTATAATCTATTCTGTAATGGAACCGACTAAACCTTTCAGAACTAACAAAAATATTCAACTCTACATACTACAAAAGCTAATGTATTTATGTAACATATGTATACTTTTGTTATAACATGTTTTTGTTCCACCAGGTGCAACCCGCGAATACGAGCCAGCCTGTCGCGAGCTGATCGCGCAGGGGGGCTGCGGGACACTAGTGCGGCTGTTCCGAGCTGGGGACGAGCAGGCGCGGACCAAGGCCGCCTTCCTCACGCGATACCTCGCCACGCACTACCCGGAGGCTAAAGGTGAGATGTCCTCTGACCCGACTGACCCAACCACATATAATAGAGCATCTTGGATCTACGTAAAAATCCCACGAATAAAATCGAGGTATTTAACACAAATCGCGATTTGGTGTCGTTTATCTACGTAGATAAAAAAGTGAAACAAATATCTCTAATCTAATTGCCGTATTTAACGCAAATTGCCATATAATGACGTTTATCTACGTAGATAAAAATGCCATGTAGCGTACACAGTGGGAATAAATAATTTAAGTGTCTGTTATCATAGAGGTTTCATGAGGAAGATAGAGGTATTATGACGCATTATAGTAGCTAGTATATAGTAGGTATGGTAGTGCTGAAGCTATGTACCTATGTGGCGCCGCGAGCTGATAGCTGCGGGGGGCTGCGGGACACTCGTGAGGCTGCTCCGAGCTGGAGACGAGCAGGCGCGGACCAAGGCCGCCTTCCTCACGCGATACCTCGCCACGCACTACCCGGAGGCTAAAGGTGAGATGTCCTCTGACCTGACTGACCCAAGCACGCACGGCATCCTGTATCTACGTAGATAAAAGATGTGTAAAGCACGTCTCAGTAATGAAATCGCTTTATTTAACGCGAATCGCAGTATAATGACGTTTATCTACGTAGATAGAGATGACATGTAGTGAGCGCAGCGGGCACAAATAAGTAGGTGGTATAACAAATTATGGTATTCCTTAAGGAAGGTAGAGGCGTTGTGGCCCTATATGACGGGCATATGTCCAGCAGCGGCAGCGCACGAATATAGGCTGCTGCTAATTATGTAGAAGGTATGTATGTGCCGCGAGCTGATCGCGCATGGGGGCTGCGGGACACTAGTGAGACTACACGGAGGCCAAAGGTGAGAGGGGACTGACGAAGCGTGGGATGCCCTGAAGGAATCCGCGCATCCTGTATTTACGTAGATAAACTCGTATAATGCTCGTCCCATCAAAGAAAACGCCGTGTGAATGAATTGTAAACTATTTAGTGGTCGACCGACTTAAAACCTAGCATGTGTCTATGTCTTCTCTATATTATCTCCATAGGTGACACAGTGGTGCCATATTATAAATGATGACGACTAGGTTTATAATCCCGAATGCATGTTTCAGAAACGCAAATTATTAATAACATTTCCGTTCTTTTCCAGCCCAATTCATCAACCAGAACGTGGTGAAGACGATCACGGAGCAGCTAAAAGCGGGCAGAGACAACACCACAGAGCACTACTTGAGCGTGCTAGTGTCATTAGTCGACGGCGAAGACGCGACCGTGCTGCGGCAGTGCCGGGACTCGAACCTGGGACAAGCTCTGCGGGAGCTGCTCAAGCTACCCGAGTTGCAGGACCAGTTCATTGAAGAGAAGGATTACTGTGAAGAGTTGTTGAAGGTGATTGGCAACCAGTCGAGCGACGGGTCCAACCCGGATGGCGCTGATAGATAGGAACGTTTTACAAATATATTTGGAGGTCTCAAATACCGTAAATGGAGTATTTATGTGTGTTTAGAAACGTTGTCTGTATATAAGTATAGTGTGTGTAGTTATTGGGTGAGTGTAGGTGTAATATAACTGAATAACAGGGATGTTTGTGTATGAATGAGCTAACTGCCTTGCAATTTGTACCTGCATTTAATTTTGAATTTGTAAAGTTTTTATTTTGTACAAAAAAGAAACTAACACGAACAATAATAAACATTCTTAACACTAATAGATTTTTTATTCAATCACTTTATATAAGCCATTTATAACAGTCACTGGTTGTTAAATTAAGCAATGTTGTTGTTGACCACCATTACTTGCTCAGATTCATCTGAGTCTGATTCATCTGACTCGGATGATTCCGATGACTCTGAGGACTCCGAAGACTCTGATGACTCAGACTCAGTGGAAGGTGCTTCGATGGCGTCGCTGTCCCAGTCGAAGTTGATTCCAGTGATCTCGAGGAACCACTCATGGTAGTGCCCCGGACGGACGTATGCTGAAAGTAACAATTATAGTTAGGCGACTTAGGCGTTAGATATTACGTATAATTATGTTAGTGAATCTTTGTTCGTATAGCAATAAGAATTAATGGATCATACAACATCGTCTACACCAATTTTTGCTGTACAAAATGAGAAGTTTCGCAGGTATTATTCCGAGAAAGAATAGTTACAAATACAGTGAAACTATAAAGTCCTGAAATTAATGTTTGAGGAACTAAAATTTTCAGGAGCCTGGCACCATTAGAAAAGAAACATAAAAGTCATAACAATTGTTTATGGCAGTTGGCGGTTGGCTGTTTTTTCAATTTTCTTATTAAATATTAGGATAATCTAGATAAAAACAACTATTTACGCTTGTTTGCAATTAGGAAGAAGAAGAAAAATATACGTAGTCAAGCTAGGGAAGTTATTTATCGAGTTTATATACAATGTTTAGCGGAACATGAAGTTGGACACATTTTGTCGAATTTGGAGGATGTTTACGCTCGTACAGCGTCTATGACGGGTATGTAACATTGTACAAATTGTAATAATTCATTTTTTATCAGTACCAACGCTTCATTTATCGATAAACCTAGGTTTAAAGCCCAAGTCGAACATTGTTTACATACCGCTGGTTGTAGGTTTGAGCTGGTTTAAGTTGAGTCAAACCATAACATTTTGATACTTGAAGTTATATTTTTTGTTTACTTACTAAATTCTCATTCTGTAACTCTGTTTTTCTTAACTTAGGGTAGTTTCAAATAAGCATTTTTTGGGTGCGTATTGCGACGTATAAAAACGAAATGTATAATTTCACATTAATAACGTTCACAACACATAATGAACGTTACGTATAAAAACAAAATCTATATTTTCATAAGGTATAAGATTCAATTGGTATAACGTACATTTTATAAACCTAGTAAAGATATTTATGATATGTCCTGCGACCTAATGAGACTGATCGCACCGTCGGTCTGTACCACGCTGGCTGCTCTCTATAACCGATGCATACGCGAGGGGATATATCCCGTGTCCCTTAAGCGCGTAAAAATTTCACCAATTTTTAAGGGCAAAGGGAAAAAGGAGGACGGGAACGCGTATCGCCCTGTTGCCATTATCCCAGCTCCTGCAAAAGTTCTAGAGAGCGGCATCAGCGCGCGGCTCACGGAGTTCCTCAACGACGCGGACGTGCTGACCGAGCGGCAGTACGCGTACCGAGCGGGCCGGTCCACCACGGACCTGACGCGCGAGGTGGTGTGGCAGGTGCTGCGCGCGCGCGACGCTAACCGGCATGTCGCTGTCCTATGCTGCGACCTGTCGAAAGCTTTTGATGTGGCCGATCACTCCATCGTCACGGCCAAACTGGAGCACTATGGGGTCAGGGGACCTGCCCTCAATCTACTTAGCGACTTCATGTCAGATAGACAACAAGTCGTGGTGGGAGAGAGAGGGCTGGTTAGGTCACTCGAGATGGGAACTGAGATCGGGGTTCCGCAAGGTTCGTCGGTCTCCAACATTATATTTTCCCTACTGATGAATGACCTACCTGATTCCATACCTGACGCTCACGTGACGATGTATGCTGACGACGTTGCAGCGACTGTCACTGGAAGCTCAGTCGAAGACCTGGAAGAGCGGCTGTGTGTAGTTGCCGGGCAGCTGGCTAAATGGTTTCGGATCAATGGCTTAGCCTTGAATCCGAAGAAAACCCATCTGCTGCATTTTAACCTGGCAGGTAGACGCGGTCGCCCACTCCAGGTGACTCTTGAGAAGGAGACCTTGTCGCAAGTAAATGAGACCTGCTTTCTAGGGTTCAGACTGGACAGCGGACTGTTCTGGGATGCGCACATCGACTGGCTGTGCGGCCGACTTGGAGGCGCGTGCTTCGCGTTGTCGCGGCTCGCAGCCACCGTCCCGAGTGAGGTGGTGAGATCGTGCTACTTTGCCACGATCCAGTCTCTCCTCACATATGGGATCGAGCTGTGGGGCCGCGCGGCTGACTGGCACAGGGTATTCGTCATGCAGAAAAGAGCAGTGCGTGCTATAGCCCGAGTTCGATGCGATGAGTCGGCACGTGACCATTTCATCGCGCTCAATCTGCTGACGGTACCCTCCTTGTACATACTGCAGGTAGCCTTGTTTGTCAGAAAAAATCTGCAGTTGTACAAGCAAAGCCAAAGAGCCAGACGCGCGGGGCAGCTGCTCGCCGTCCAGCACCGGCTGGCGAGGTGCGCGCAGTCCGTGCACGTGTGTGGCCCGGAGGTCTACAACGCTTTACCTACTGGGATCAAGGATGCGCCGTCACTGCCAGCTTTCAAACAATATTTAAAAAGGTGGCTTGTCCAGCACGCCTTCTACACTGTGGGTGAATTCATTAGCAGGAAGACTTAAATTATATTGATTTTTATTTTCTCGACTTCTAACTACTGACATTGTATATTCTTATAATTTTTTTTTTTTTTTTTTTTATTATTCTTGACATTCTTGACATTTTATTATTTTTTATGATTATAATTTTTTGTATAATTTGAATTGTTTGAATTTTGTACTACTAAGTACATTTTAATGTTATATTAGTAATGTTTTTAATGTTATATTTCATTTTAGTTTAGGTATGACTTTATTTTTATATTATTATTATTATTTTTTCCCTGACATGTAATGAATATTATGAATAATAAATACAATACAATACAATACAATACAATATATAAAATCAAAATATATAATACTTACGAGGACTAATATCAATTCGTATAACATACATTACGTATATCGATTAAAATATATACTATCATTTAGTATAAAGTTCATAATCTGTGTTTAATTACCCAACGCCGTCAAACCCCCTAGCACCAAAACCTAAAGATAGGTGCGACGACGAGCAAAGCGAGGAGGAGCGTGTTAGGTGCACATGTTCGGCGCAACTAAAGCGGAGCGCAGCGAAGCGGAGCGGAGCGTTCCCCACACATAACGTCAATAATAATGAAAATACGATACGACAATCTTTTATACTTTTTGTGCATTATACATTATGATAATTATATCCGTTGTAGAATATATGTTATAAACGTTATGCATTTTAATCGTTATATCAATTGAAATTATACTTTTTGAACGTTATTCTTAACGAAATTATGTATTTAGTAATTATGCCTTTCGTTTGTTATGCACAGTGATCGTTATACTTAATAAATTTATATCATATGGGCGTATACCTTGTGAATGTTATACCATTCGTTTTTATACCTCGTATTACTTACCCGCATTTTTTATTTTATTTTATAGGAGTATCGGACAGTACCGTCTGGCATATTGCAAAAGAGGGCTCTATAATGGAATATTTCTAACTCCTGGAAGAAACAGAACAAGCCGTCTAAAAAGAGAAATTGATGATTTTACTATGTGTGCCCTTCGTCAACAAATCCGGATATTTTATACAGTTGTAATAACGTTATCTAAATAAATATTTATTGGTTTCACTATAAGCCTTCATAATCTTCATATTAACACCTTCTAGCTTGAATAATGAGTTTTTTTGTGGATGGTAAGTTGTTTTTAAATACAGAAATAGGATAGGTAGTCACAGGCAAAATTTCAAGTATCAAAGTCAGTTTTGTTTCGCTATATAGGGTTGCTACATGAAAGATAGCTGCGCCCTCATTTAATTTCAGGACTTTATAGTTTCACTGTATGTATCTGCCTCCTCACTTCAGTACTACCACAGAATAATAACTAGGTAGGTACTACTTGTATTACCTAAATACTCCCTAAATAGTATTTAAACTCACCCGAAGGGAAGGGACTGTTGCATCCAGCCGAGGATCCGAAGCTGACGAGTCCGACCTGAGTGACCTTACCGTCCAAGTCCACAGTCGTCAGAGGACCACCGCTGTCACCCTGGAATAAACTTTATTTAATTAAAAGGTTCTGGATAAACTTCGATAAAAGTAGTAGGTAACTGCCAATCTTTTATAGCCGGGTTCCCACCGGACGACCCAACGCGATCCTATCTTTGATATGTTATATGTACTTATAAAGATCTGAGACGGTAAGAATCTTCCCCAGTCGGGAATCGAACTCGTGTTCGCAGGCGAACATTATAAAGGTGAAAGTTTGTGATTATGTGTGCGTGTGTGTATGTTTGTTACTTCTTTACGTCAAAACGTCTGAGCCGATTTTAATGAAATTTGGTATGGAGCTAGATACACATAGGTTACTTCTTATCGCGGAATTCCCACGGTTAACATTTTTAAGGCGGGAACAGCTGGTAATAAATCAATTTCACAAGAGACCATAGCAAAATTTTATAATAGATTCCTTAATATTGGCCTACAAACCTGGCAAGATGACTGAGCAGTGTTATTATAGTACTCGGCACAGATGGTCTGGGCCTGCACCGTGGGGCCGGGGTACCAGCTGCGGCACTCCTCGTTGCTGATGCCGCGCAGGAACGTCCACAGCAGGATCTCGGATGCTGCTCCTCCTGGAATTCATTACGTAAGTTCCTGTATAACTCTTCGAATTAGGTACAGTCGGCAAGAAAGAGTAACTACAAATTAATAGGGGCGCCACTTTCCTTACTTAATACATGGCCACCCAAGTAGCTTTCCCATCTCAACGTATTTGCCAGACTGTATGCCAGAGGTAGGAAAGGAAGGGAGGTTTGGTATATATGTAGGTATATTCAATTGTTTACAATCTGGCGAGATACTAATTTAGGTTTCGGAGGATAAACGCTGGTGGAGTTCTCGTGTGGCGACTAACTATACGAAATAACAAATGAATCCTGGGCGCAACCCACTTCAGCCTTTAGAGGAATCCCCGTAGTGGATGGATGAGGATTGAAGTGTTTTGTGGCAATTACTTAGTTACTTTATTTCTAGCAGTGGACCACCATTGACTGATGATGAGATCTTACCGTTAATGGGGTCGTCAGTGCGTCCGAAGCCGCTGACGGTGAGGCGGATGCCGGTGTACACCTTGTTCTTCTGCGCGCTGCTCTGCAGACGCACTGGCTGGATTGTGGCTGGAAAACAATATATATTAGTAATATATTAAAATGTTATTAACTAGGTACCTGGTCATATCTGCCGAAGAACCGATAACCGTTGGGGTAGACGAGTTCTCGAGTGGAGACCACGAACAGGCAAACGCAGCGTGGGACGCCCTCCTGCCCGCTGGACTGACGACCTTAGGCGGGTGGCGGGTAGTGGTTGGATGAGGAAGGCCGAGGACCGAGTGTTGTGGCGCTCCTTGGGAGAGGCCTATGTCCAGCAGTGGATGATTATTGGCTGATGATGATATGATGATGATGATGAACTAGGTACCTAGCCAGCGAGCTGTGTAGGTATGTATATATGTTTCCTCAATGTATCTGGAAAGTAGGTATAGATAGCTTTTGATTTCTAATTTACGTAATTAATGAATAAGAAGTTATCTGATAAATTTAATCATATAAAGTATGCCTTTGAATTATATTACAATCCAAGTGAATAAATCGCATAATTACTCAGCTGAAGATAAAAAGACTTTTTAGACGATACCCTAAAATAGCTTTCCTATCTATCGGTGTATCGAAGTCCGCCACTTTTAATTCCAAACTTTTTGCAACTATCAACTTACGCCATCCAATGCGCACTAGGCCTGCGTGGTGGAATAAGGCCTAAAACAATGCAGGGAGGGTTTTTAATTTTTTATACCTTATTCCACCACCCAGGCCTAGTGCGCGCTGGCGTGCCCCAGCAGTGGGGGTGATGGGTTGTGAATTGTGATGAACTTACGTCCGTAAGGCACAGGAGACTGCACTTGCAGCAGTGCGATATCGTCTGTCTGCACTCCTCCTTGCAACTCGATGTAGGCGGGGTATATGTACTTGCTAGTGGTCTCCGTAATGTACGCAGGCCGGGTCTGGTTGGTCAGCCCGTAGCGGATCACGAAGCTTACGCGACTGGAAGGGACAACGGTTAGTATAAGTGAACTGCTGCACATGGATCTATGGGGTCTTAGAGTAGCCAGTTTCATAATTATTGATTCAATACCTATATTATGCCTCTTCGCATCCAGCCAAGGTTGTCGATGTAGCGAAATGGCTGGCCATTAAGTCTTTCTTTTCATGATTCCTACTTCAGAATGAACCAGACCTAAAGTACCTACTAAAAAGTAACCCGGTAAGCTTTTTTATGTGGGTTTCGGAGGGACATGCATATATCATCAATCCACTGATTTTATTTGTTTATCTTGTTGGGTTTAGATGAATTTTCCACTATGCGCTGTCGTCAAAATCCTACCATACCTATTTCGGAAGAAAAGACAACACTTACTTGGCAACGCAATGCGCAGCAGTCAGCACCCATTTCTCGCTGATGACGGAGCCTCCACAGGAGCTGACTTGGGCGGCGAGGTTGATCATGCGCAGACTGATTTGGTGGGGAATCTGGCCTTCCTCTGCCGGCCATCCGGCCACGATCCTGGAGGCGCTCGCGCGTAAGTCTTCCACTATCGCCGGTTGAGCTGGGATCGGCTCACCCTGAAAGAAATAGGTACAATGTTATATTGACGACACAGCTCAGTTACGAAAGCTGCTTTCGGAGCACTACTGGTTTGCGAGTTAGAATTCTGCCCAGGGAAAACATTCGTAAACTGAACACTAGTGCTTCCCATAGTGTTATGTTGTGTAAGTATCTATCTCTTCAAGAATTAGTAGGTATTTAATGTCATAAATGCATGTATTTGTGCAATAGTAAGCACCTAGAATAATCGTGTATAATATACCTACTTCTTGTAAACATACCCAATTAAATGGTTTACTACTTACATGAAGGTGGCCCAGGAAAAGCACAAGGAAAACAGCCTGGTAAGCGCCAATCATCGTGATGGACTGAACATGGAGTGATTATTTACAGATTTAAAATAACGAATTGCTTACGTTTGGGTAATTAATAATGGTTTTTATCGTTATCACTGTTTGTTAGCCTATTTTATCAATTAGATTATAATTATCACCTAATGATTTCAGGTTCAGGTACCTATAAGCTTATATAATTTATCAAATAATTTAATTAAATGTGCTCCAGTGAACGACGAGATGAAAAACTAAAAACTACAGCTTATAGGTAACTACTTAATAGAACATTTTTTTACGGCTGGTAGTTAATTGATGGTATGCGGGTTTTAGTTTAAATCGTGCCTTAAGGTAATCTAGGTATATTTTAACTAAGTAACCGTGGGTAACATTAATGCTCATCAACATCAGAAACCCTGAAAACCTATAGTAAGTATAAGGTCTAACTTGCGTTTTTATTATGTGGAGAAGGCATTACAGTATTAGTTATAGGTAATAGAGATGTATAATTATTCTACCTAGTAGAAGGTATTTATAGTATTCCTAGGCCTTTACGTACTATCGAACATAAAAGTGAGTTGCCACTTTTAAAACAAATCCTTTGCAATCCCAAATTTGCCTTTGCCTGTCTTTTTAACCAACCCCATTATTTTAAATTTCTCCCTTTGTATTATTTATTGCTTTCGGACTTTCGCACCTTTAAGACAATGCAATGTTGTTTTGTGTTTACACATCTGGTGGCAATAGAGACAGTAACTTTTGGTCAACTTGTACCCCATTGGTCAAGAGCGAGTCATTGATGGCTGATGCCTGCAAAGGAAAATGATTCTTAAGGGGGTCCACACTTTTTTGTTCGATAGTACATCACGATGTTGGTAAGTACTTATAGGTATAGAAGTAGTAAGTACTTACTTGTGCGAAGTACTTAACTATTACTTCCATGCTTTAAGGTAGGTATTTGCATAGACCAATATACTTATGACTCTGTTCCTTACGAGTATTTATTTACCAATCGTATTTAGCTAGTCAATAGGTACTTATTTTACCGTTTTGACTGTGACTAACCCTAATCTAACTCATGCTAAATCTAATGTTTTGTCACCGTCAAAGAAGACTCTTGACTTTGATAAGACCCAAGGTAAGCCCCAAAGCTACGGTTGGTCGTTGTTCGTTGCACGTCCATTCACCATAGAAGTACTTTTTTATGGGTGCAGGCAGTGCCTCCTACACGTAGCGCTACTTACACGTATCCCAACAAACATTTTACCCTCAGTTACAGCTATTTTTATAACTTTAACCTGTATATCTGTGTTATAATTATCTATTCTATTCTAACATAAAGTGATAAAGATGAGTTAGAAAATGAAATTAGTGTTAACAGCAGGTTTAAGTGTTAAAATGATATTAGTCAAAGCAATTATAATTAAGATGTTATAGATAGGTTTAAACTGTTTCTAGAACCTAAAGCTATACAAGAGTGCTCTCTGACACCTGTTAACACTTATGGTTGTTAAGTGGTTTCCTTTAATACTCATATAAATCTTTAGGTGTCATATTGAATTTAGGCTGCAGGAATTGGTTATAAAAGAGATTTTGTCAAGAGTGCAGTAAGACCAGATTCTTACAGTGTTGGAAAACTCAACAATGCAGTTTTAATCTTTAAGGTTAACTTTACTTACGCTTATTGCGTTAGGCAAGTAGACTGTAAAAGTAACGGTGTTAAGCAAGACTGTGCGGATCGACTAAGACTGCATAATACCCTTGGCTAAGGGTGTTCTATTTCAAAAAGTGTAATAGATGACTTAGGTGAGTCTATATGTCTTAAATGTAAGTTCGCCATTTGCATTGGCGACCTAACCTATAAATTGCTGGGATAAACAATATTTTTCTTTAAAATACTTACTTATTTATGTGAATTTTGTCATTCCAGTCGTGCTAATCGATTTATGAAACTAATGGACATACAGCAACGATACAAAAAAATACAAAATTGAGTCGTCTATTTTATATTTACTTATGTTTCATTTGAAATTCTTAATAAATTTGGAGCGCATTAAAATTGAGGTGGGAAATAAGGTATACATTACAGTAAAATTACAATGGCATATTATTTTCAATTCACAAAACATGTTAAATTCAAGTTAATATATTATATTTACTGTTATTTAGTAATGATCAATACTGTCTCTCTAATACTGTCGCGTATGATTGCTGTTGACACTATTATTTTCAAAGACATACAACTTGTATGGTAAAAGTGTATTCGAAAAAGGGTAACATACTCACTTAACACTTTTTTACCAAACAAATAAGAGTCAGGGAGTCAAATAACCATTCTACAACTACAACTATACCGGTAAAAGTTCTATCTGAGAGTGATTAAACGCTCTTCTATAGTAACTTTAGCACTTCAATGACACCGTACTACAGGCTTTCTATAACTTAAACACTTCAATGACACCGTTTTACAGACTTTCTAAAGCCTTAACTCTCAAAATCGTGGGCCTCTTTCGTGGTTATAAGTTATAAGTGAGTTAGAGCACTCTCCTACACTCTTATACAGCTATGTCTTAACACTTTAATTTTCGTATGGAACCATTATACAAGTTATATGAGAGTTTTTTTAACGCTACGGTGTTATAGCTTGACAACTTCGTGCGCGACCCTCCTTGCGGGGTGAAAGAAGTGGCGGGGGCGAGGTAGCACGACATGCTATACACGTAGAAAAGTGTGCCCGGATTAATCTCGCGATAGCTTGTAACTATTTCTGACGTAATGTTAGAGTAAGTAAAATTTTATTCTATGAGTGTTCCCGTAAATGTCATATTTAGCTTAAAATTTATAGTTTGACAGAATTAAAATTAGGATGTCTACCTTCAGAATATCTACCAATTTGATTTTACCTATGTAAAAGTGTTTTATTTTATAAATCAATTTCCATGTCACTGTCATGTTCACTCTCTGTTTGAACTTGTTCATCGTCGTCGTCATCCTCATCTTCATCATCGTTTTCATTAACTTCAATTATAAATCTAAAACAAAAACAAAAAAACATTATACCTACTTTGAAGTATAATGTACTAGAGTACGCCAGTCATATTAGTTCAGTGTATACCTAACTATAATATTTTATGTTTAATTTACATTATATTATAAATAAACAAAAACATACCTGTCTAAAACATCGTCAAATACTCTATCAGATTTATAATATTCGTCTTCATTTTTTATGACATGGTCGTCACATTTTCTTTACTTTTCAGTCGAATAATTAGAGAAAAGCAACTCTAAGTCTTTTATCTTTTTATCTAAGTTAGAGTCAATCGACGTTCTTGCGACAAGTTCAATAGGATTTAAATCCGGGTGGTATGGGGGTAGGCGAAGCACGATATGACCATTTTCTTTCAAAATTTCATCAATTTTGTATTTTTTCTCTGTGTTTTGCTCATCAATTACTTTGATTAAATCACATTTACGCATAGAGCTATCATGCTGAACACCCCGGCGTTCTAGCCACTGCTGCATGTCACTTTTCAGGGAACTCATTGTAGGCTTCTTCTCGATTTGAGTGCTATGGTAAGCTGCGTTATCCATAACAATAACAGAATTTGGAGGAATGTTTGGTGTAAGTTTTTCATCAATCCACTTTCGAAAATTTGTGGCATTCATGTCACCATGATAATCACCGGTCTTCGAGTGTGATTTGAACATCAGTAAAGCATTATGTACAAAGCCATTGCGGCTGCCAGCGTGTACAATTATTATCCAAGGTCCTTATAATCTTCGTCTTTGTTGTTTACTTTTTCGTTTCTGACTGCGCCGCACCAACCTTTAGCCGCGTAGCATGACTGATCCGCTACGCTGTCCTACAAGAAGCCTCTTAATTTGAGAAATTATACGATTTGTTGTTTTTTCGTTGTTTTTTGACGAATTATAGATACCTAATAATAATATAATGATAATATTAAAAAGATACCTAAATATTCCAACGATTGTGGAGGCTCCGGCCTCAACACTCATCTTAAGACTAATGGTCTCAGGATCAGTGATCTCATGTGCGTCGAACTCAGATTATGACAGATTTTACAACACATGTGGCCGCCTCGACTGCTCGGCCGAGACTGCCGTAATAATGACGTGCAGTGCACGCGTTGCCCTTCCCCGCTACCTAACCGCTACCCGCTGTCGTCTTGGGTACCTCGTCCCCTCCGCGTCTTTCACCCCGCAAGGAGGGTCGCGCACGAAGTTGTCGAGCTATAGTTGGGATACAACGAACAAACACATAAATTTTAGTTTTGCTACTGGACAACAGATGGCGGTAATAAAAAAATGCAAAATACCAAATAGGGTCATGTATTTATTATAATAATATTAAAACTTTAATTAATTATGATATTAATGAACTTAGTTGGAGCAATTTAAACGTTGTTGTTGACTACATTGATTTGTTCGGGTTCAGTTTCCACCGACTCTGAAGTTGCCGATGACTCTGAGGACTCTGAAGATTCCGATGACTCTGATGACTCTGGAGACTCTGAAGACTCTGACGACTCTGAAGACTCTGAAGACTCTGATGATTCAGACTCAGTGGAAGGTGCTTCAGTAATGGCGTCGCTGTCCCAGTCGAAGTTGATTCCGGTGATCTCGAGCAACCACTCGTGGTAGTGCCCCGGACGGACGTATGCTGCAAAATATTAATTCATATCAATTAGCCTATTGACAGTTTGTACTACAATTGACTATCAAGTTTAGTAGGTGTACCATAATAGCATAGCATAGCACAGGCATTATTATTTCCAAGATATTATCGATCCGAATTCCATCCGCCATTCCAGCTGCCGAGCCAGCCCATTCGTTTTTGTGACCTTAGTTATAGCTGCGGTACATATATTTATGTTATTCTATGCCTCTAAACACTATTTCTCTCGATTTTTTACCGCACGCTTCAATTAAAACGTTAGAATTTATTCTCAAATGGGCAAGGGCTATTATGCTTGCTTAAAACATCCACATATTGCTCAATTTGGTAAAGTTTAAAATTACCTGAAGGGTAGGGACTGTTGCATCCAGATGAAGAACCGAAGCTGACGAGTCCGACCTGAGTCACCTGACCGTCCAAGTCTACAGTCGTCAGAGGACCACCGCTGTCTCCCTGAAAGATTTAATAATAAATTAGAGCAGAGATCCTTTCAATTCCTCATGTGTTTGATGAATTTCTGTGGTACAGACAATTTTGTTAGACTCTGTGAATCACAAACCTGGCAAGAAGACTGGGCAGTGTTGTTGTAGTACTCAGCACAGATGGTCTGGGCTTGGACCGTGCTACCAGGGTACCACATGCGGCACTCTTCGTTAGTGATGCCGCGCAGGAATGTCCACAGGAGGATCTCCGACGCTTCACCGCCTGGAAAATAATATTGTTAATAGAATGGACTACTTCTAAAGCAATGGTTGGATGTAAGTACTGAGTATTGAACGTCACCGACATACATAGCTGACCGAGTTAGTAAGCTATGTCTGTGGCAGTTGGCTGGTCATATAGATCTGTAGAAGAACCCATAACCGATGGGGTAAACATTTTCTGAAGTGGAGATCACGATTGGGATAATGTATTCCTACGGCTTACATGGCCTACGACCATCAGTGGTCTGCTATAGGCTCAGATTACCTATGATAAGTCATGAACGTACCATTGACAGGGTCGTCAGTGCGTCCGAAGCCGCTGACGGTGAGGCGGATGCCGGTGTACACCTTGTTCTTCTGCGCGCTGCTCTGCAGACGCACCGGCTGGATCGTGGCTGGAAGAAACATGTTTACTTATGTCATTTAAGTACATATATACTTACCTAGGTGGAACACAGTATCTAGTAATCTGGGATAAAATACATTTAACTCTTTCTCTTGCTGTAAACCATTTGCAGGTGTTGCAGGCTTGCGGGTATAAATACTCGTGTTTGGCACCTTTATGTACACCATTTCAACACCATAATTAGTAAGAAGATATTTCTGCCCAATCCAGAAAATCTTCAACTATAATTTAAATTAGGTTTTTATAAGTAGGTACAATAATCAGAAATGGCTGAATGATAATAACAGTTTATAAATAATACACGTGCGTCAAAATTATCTAATCTACTTTGGTAAAAATTATCAATGAATCTCAATGGACAACATTTCATTTTCTTTACCCTATATTTTTATTAGCTATTTGGAAAGATTATAGAAAATTAGTGGACCCGTATTTTTTTATTTTGTATATACATAAATTTTTGCATGTTATTTTTAACTTTAAAGTTAATTATTTTAAAACCGGAAGTGAAGTCACATATTAGGCTCAATTTTTATTTTTGTCTATTGCCTTAGTCTCGAAAAAAAAACACAAATGACACTGACAAATGACATTTAAACTTTGTTTACATGCCAACCAACAAATGGGTCATTTTCAAATGACATTGATATTTCTGATGATGGAAAGTAGGTACTTATCATGTAAAAAAATAAGCAGAAGCATTTTTTCAGCTGTGTAGGCGGTGGCATGCTCTGGGACATATTATATAGAGGTCATCTGTTAATAATAAATAAAAAAATTGTCAGAAAGTGTCAGAACCGAATTAATGAAAATGACCCAAATAAACAACAACGTCACGATAAAACGTCAAATTCAATCAAAAATGAAAGTGACAGTTACTTTGTTTTTAAATCTATAGGCTTTGATCATCAAAATGCATCGCACCTGATGCATGACGTCATCAGCACTTTTTTACTATTTTATGATTTTCTCGAAAATGATACATCCAAAAAATACAAAAACCTTTTTATTGTGTCCTTTAGAGCTAAATCTCGAAATGGTTTTCGATTTATAGCAGCTTTAGTTTTTTGAAATGTTGTCCATTCGGTTATGATCGATAAGTCAATGGTATTTCCTAATCGGATTAAAATGAATAATTTTATTTGCGATGTGAACATAGCTTTGTTATTGAGGAAACCTGCTATGCTTATTTGTAGACTGCAGTGCAGCACGAGCTTGGTGCATTGTATTGAGAATTGAGACCCAAGCATATAAATAAGGTGTTCCGAAAGAAACGAGGCCTTGCCTGTCTTGTGAGGCGAGGGATGAAACGCTTGTCGTCATATTAAGTATGACAAGTAGTTCCCGATTCGGGAATCCCGAAGGTAGCAACGATCTCTTCAGCACTTCTAACATAAATGAACTTACGTCCGAAAGGCACTGGCGACTGTAGCTCGATCAGAGCAATGTCGTCGGTCTGTACGAAAGGAAGCCACTCGATGTAAGTGGGGTAGATGTATCTGGTCGACGCCTCGGCTATGTACGCGGGGCGCGTCAGGTTGGTCACTCCGAAGCGGATCACGAACGATCTTTGGCTGTAGGTAAAAGTGTAGGTGTAAGTCATCGAAGTAATAAAACTGATGGTGTAAGTGTGAGCGTGAGATACGAGTAGGACAGAGAGAATGCTATGTCAGCTACTTCACCATCTCTTAAAGCGACACAAACTTCAATACTACGTTAGTACGAAAAGTGTGGTGATGGTGTAGTAATGGTAGATTTATTACTTGTTAGCATTTGTGTGGTTAACTAGACTCTCAATCTTGCGAAACTATAATATCGTTAGCTGGACCCTTATAACAACTTACTTAGCAACGCAATGCGCAGCGGTGAGCACGAAGTTCTCGCTGATGACGGACCCTCCGCAGGAGCTGACGCGGGCGTCGTTGTTGACCATGCGCAGGCTGACCTGGTGGGGGATCTGCCCCTCCAGCGCCGGCCAGCCAGCCACGATCCTGGAGGCACTGGCGGCGCGCAGGTCCTCCACGAAAGCCGGCTGGGCCGGGATAGGCTCACCCTGAAAATGCCATTGTATGAAATAAGTAGAACTTAAATTTTAAAAGGCCGGCGTTTTTGACCCGTAGGTAGATTAGTCAAGCCACTTGTTAATCATGACAGCTACTTAGTTAAAAATGTTGTTGGTATGAAACTATTGACCAATGGTTGCGATTCTGACCAATGCTTGAGTTAACTACGCTTACTTACTAGTTTTAATAAATGGTTGGTTTGTACTTACATGAAGGTGGCCTAGGAAAAACACAAGAAAAATAGCCTGATATACACCAATCATTGTTGCACACTGAACGTCCTAAAAATATGTACAGATTTTAAATACTTACTTAAAGATTAATTATTAAAAACAATCATAGGTAGGTAGTTATAGGTTTGTTATCAATCAGATAACAACTAATTAACTAGTTTCTTGTAGCTTAAGCTTACGGTATCTATGATAAGTAGGTAAATGAGGCGGATGGTGTAGCTACCAATGATTGAGTATGTTCCAATAAACAATAAGTAAGTATACCTACATCTTGGGTTTTACCCAAGGGATTCTGTATACATTATGAGAGTACCCAAGTATTTTTGCATATTTATATTTTGGAATAGGTTAGTACCGAAGTAGGTACCTAGTTATTTTGTTTTAAAAAAAAAAAGTAAGTATTCGTTTTAAATATCGCCTAGATGTCGCACAAATTAAATAAGCACCTACTTATAAAATAAATTAAACTAGGTAGAGATATTCTGCATTTTGTAGACTTGCATCTTCTTCTTCTTCTTAAGTCCTTTAACTCCTAGTGGAGCATAGGGCCGCAACTACAGCTTTCCACTTCTGACGATCAGAGGCAGCAGCCACAACTTCTGGCCAGCTCATGTTGATCGACTTGATCTCCTGGGCTAATGTCCTTTCCTTATCCAAGTTATTCTTGGGCGCCCTATCCTTCTTTTTCCTTGCGGGGCAAACACTAGGGCCTGCTTTGTGAGGCGAGAGTCCTCCTGCCGCAACGAATGACCTATCCAGCGCCATTTTCGATCGAGGATCTCTAAATGCGTAGGTCTCTGGTTTGTGAGAGTCCAAAGGTCTTCATTTCTGATGGTTCGTGGCCAAAATATTCCCAGAATTTGTCGCAAGCACTTGTTTATAAAAACTTGAAGCTTGTGGGAAATATCTTTACGCACAAACCAAGTCTCGCACCCGTATAAGAGGACTTGTAGACTTGCATATTTATGTTAAATTTAGTTTTGCTATTCAACAACAGATAGCACTTTCGAATTTAGAAAAACTAATAAATATAAACAGGCAGTACAAATAGTTACTTTAATAGTTTTTTTTACAAATTTTAAAAAGTCCATTATAGTTTCCTCATTAATACTTATATAATATTTATATATACTTATTATACATAAATTCCTACGACTCTAAAGATTGTGACGCTTCGGACGATTGAGAAACTCGGATGACTCTGAAGACTCTGATGACTCCGAAGACTCTGATGATTCAGACTCAGTGGAAGGTGGATCAGTAATGGCGTCGCTGTCCCAGTCGAAGTTGATTCCAGTGGTCTCGAGCAACCACTCGTGGTAGTGCCCCGGGCGGACGTATGCTGCAAATATTAATAAGAATGATAATATTCGTTACTTATCTCTAATACACACTCAAATAAGAGCTAGAATGTTATGTGAATTTTATCAAAAGGGCAGTAACCAGAAACTGTGCAACATTCGTTCGCTGATAGAATTCCAACTTTCCAACCTATTTTGATGTTTGATTATTACTTGTATCAAGCTTACCTGAAGGGTAGGGACTGTTGCATCCAGCTGAGGAACCGAAGCTAACGAGCCCTATTTGAGTAATTTGACCATCCAAGTCCACAGTCGTCAGAGGACCACCGCTGTCACCCTGAAACAATGGAACATATTGAAGAAAAACCTGTAGTAAGTATGTAGAAAAGAGCATTTTCTGTAATTATCTTCAGACCTACCTGGCAAGCAGACTGCGCAGTGTTGTTGTAGTATTCAGCGCACAGCGTCTGGTCCTGGACCTCCGGGCCGGGATACCACCACAGACACTCCTCGTTGCTGATGCCGCGCAGGAACGTCCACAGCAGGATCTCTGATGGACCACCACCTGTGGACCATCATATGAAGCCATTTTAGGCTGCATTTTTACTGTCTACTGTGAGGATATTTGCAGCTCTTATGTATCGCTAGAGTGTGAAGAAGAGCGGTGAAGTGCGAGAGGAGAAGAAGGTATAGTGAACTAACCGTTGGCAAAGTCGTCAGTGCGTCCGAAGCCGCTAACGGTGAGGCGGATGCCGGTGTAGACCTTGTTCTTCTGCGCACTGCTCTGCAGACGCACCGGTTGGATCGTGGCTGGAAACCAACATTTCTAATATAAGTGTTTACGGTACAGCAATTGATGGGATATGCTCCCAGCCAATGGCAGCACTCTATGCATTTGCGGAAGCCTCCCGACTACGTCACATCTTATAGAGTGTCCTAATGCCCCACAGTGCAGTCAAGGAGACCTGATGAAGGCCAATGATCTCGCAATAAGAGTAGCAAAACACTGGAGGAAGTTAGCTTAGTGCATTTACACGATTGAAGAAGAAGAAGAAGCCATTGAAGCCTGATGAAATTGTGAACGCCATAAAGAGGTATATAAAGTCAAAGGTCCTCCACTACAACTGTATCGCACCGACTGTACCACTATGTTACCTGGTTCTGCAAATGGTTGGCAGCGTTTTGAAGTCACAAATATAGTAGGTACATGGTACAGGCAGGGGACTGAAATCAAGATTTCTGTACTGTGGGATTACCACCAACGAACATTAGCAATTAACAATAGTTAAGCAGTGTCGCTCGCTTGTCAAATCTGATGTAACTTGTATCGATCTGACTGAAGTTTGACAGACGAGCGACGAGTATGTCGGTGGTGGCACGGTAGCTACAAGTTTGTCACCAACTTACGTCCTAAAGGTACGGGAGCGTCCACCTCCAGCAGGCCGATGTCATCAGTCTGCACAAGGGTGCTGGACTGGTTGTAGGTGGGGAAGAAGTACTTCTTGTTAGTCTCCGCGATGTACGCTGGCCTCGTCAGGTTCGTCACTCCGTAGCGGATCATGAAGTGGACGCGGCTGGAATGAGTTGGATGTTACTGAGTTGCAGTTTGAGAAGGCCTGGATCGAAGCCAAGTAGTTGAGTTAGTAAACAAAATGTAAAATATTAGAAACCAATGAAAGCTTCGCTAATAGCTATAAAAATCCTAGTATTATAAGGAGCACGAAAGATATCGCTGTTATGGGGAAAAAGAGTCACGTCGCCTATTATATAAGTAATATCGTTAACTTTTCCACTACATAACAAATTATATCAGCAAGTAAATTGGTTCAGTAGTCTATCCGTGAAGGTGTAAGAACTACGTAGAACATTCGCCTTTATTATCAGTTAAACGTACTTGTTACCGATGCAATGGGCGGCGGTGAGCACCCACTTCGGGCTGATGATGGAGCCCCCGCAGCCGCTGATGCGGGCCCCCAGGCTGATCATGCGCAGGCTCACCTGGTGGGGGAACTGGCCCTCCGCCGCCGGCCAGCCGGCCACCACCCTCGATGAACTAGCTGGAAGGTCATATTAGTAATGACATATTAGTTGCATCATAAAATAACAAGTACAGTAGTATCGTTATTCTATGGTTGCATGCACTAGGCCAGCGTGGTGGACTAGGCCTTAACCCTTTCTTCATTCCAAAGAGACCCGTGCCCCAGCAGTGGGGACGTGATGGGTCGTGATTATGACAGTTGCATGGTTATTTTCGGAAATTAATATTGGGTAAGTAGGTAATTTAAGTCATTAAGCATTTCCTTAGTGATGAAAGAAGTATTGCTTACCAAATGGCACATCTTCTATGTATGCTGGATGGGCTGGGTTCGGGTCACCCTGTAAATAAATTGTAGTCACTAGAAGTAGGTAACTAATCTAGATTTTATTTAGTTATTAGTACTATAAGCACAAAGGGAGGTAAAGTATATGACGTTTAGCGTGATAGCCGACAAATAGGCGGCGAAGAGCGTAATTTTTTTTCTGGCTGAAGCAAAATTAGCGGGTTATATGACTTTGCCATACAGAGAAGCGTATGTTCCATAAACTTATAAGTACAAATAATAAATTATCATGCTTACATGAAGGTGGCCCAAAAACAGAACAAGAATAATAGCCTGGTATGCTCCAATCATCGTGTCACACTGAAACTCAGGTGTTTATTTTTTCACTTTCATTATTATTAAAATCTATTTTATCAGTATTTTAGGCTATTATCGATCCGATTATCATTCTAGCGTTAAATAATTCAGCTAGGGATATCAAATCCAATATGAGATCTGTGTAATTAAATTCTCCCAGTTTATATCGTAGGCAGGTGTACCTAATTAATATGTCTCGGGTTCGATACCGGCTCGGCTGGTGATGACTTTCCTGTGTATCTACTACTTAGTAACCTAGAATAGGTTCTTTTTCATGGTACCATTCTGCTTAGCCAACCCGGCCTTTCATTCATGATTATACAGGAGGATTTTGATAAGTGACTAGACGTTCATGCGTACGCGAATATTCTTTATAAAATTTCATCCTGCATCAAAGCCTATGTACTAACGTAAACTCTATTTGATTATTTTTTTCAATAATTTTATCATAAATAGTTATTACTAACTTTTCGACTACCCTACATAATTCATGTGGATATTGGAAACTCAAAGGTATGTAAATGTAAAGTGACCTTTCATCGTAACCATCAGTCATTTCTAATGAGCCATATCTATCTGGGTAATTATTACGTGGGTAAATTATAATCTATAAATCTTGATCGTGATAAAATGATAAACTGATTTTAATTGCTAATGTGGTTGATGGTGATATAGCAGACATGTTTTCGCATTTTAAGAGAATACTATTTTATGAACCATTTTATGCAGGTGTTAGTGTTACCGCACTCACTATTTATCAATTTAAATCATGCTGTAAGTATCACATGATTGTACAGCACCATGTATAACCTTATTGTAATTAGGCTACTCAACAATAGATGGCGTTTATGAACGAATATAATAAGGGTCAATGACCGAATGACAATGTAAATGAACTGTCAAAAAAGAAGTATGTGTCAAATCAAACGTCAATTTACTTCGTCAAAGAAATCAACGGCTGACTGAAGAGTTCTTTGAGGTTATAAATTACATTTTGCGATCATTCTCCAATGTTAAATAGTTATTAGTGAATTATACCAACATCATGGCTTCGTTTACAAGATTACAGAAGATAGCTCTAGTAAGTCTGGGGGCTGTAGGAGGGGGCTTGGCTTATTATCAGTTGAACACATCTAGAAACGATAAGAAGTTTGCCGTGCAAAACTCCTGGACCACCAACTATACACCCAGTGTGAAATGGGATAAAAACTGGGACCAGTAAGTACTCTTCATTATTTACTTGTTGCCCCTAACCCTACTTTACTTGCAAACCATTAAAAATAAATCATACTTGTGGATGATGAGTATTATTTTTGCATAACCAGTCACTCCTGTAATCCCTTATAGGGACTGCCGACGTGCATTGTAGTTGTAGCACGCACTTTCAGTCTGTTTTATGATTAAAGAGACAGTCAGTCATAATTACTTTTAGGTACCTTTATTACCAATATGTTTACTAAATAATTATAATTTTAATTCCAGTCGAGAGCCAGAGTCAATAGTTAGGCCTAAACGGGATGCATCTCCAGAGGAAGAAAACAGATTTAATGAGCAAGTTGAGAAGGCAGTTAAATCCAAAGCGGTGAGGCATCTCATCCTCATCAGACATGGCCAGTACAACCTTGACGGAGCCACGGACCAGGAGAGGACTCTTACAGAATTAGGTACATAAGGATAATAATTTGTTGCATTATTCATTACAGCAAAAGCTATGCTTTGTACTTTGCAATTGTATAATCTTACAGGTAACACACCCCAACCACCAATTCCAAACAATGCATCAACTTGATCAACTGTTAAAGTTATTATGGAGCAATTAAAATAATCACTAAAGAATTGATTTTTACCAAAATAAAGGCAATCAAACACCGCTTTCTATGTACAATTAAAAATTAAAAATGAGAAACATGTGGACAATTAACATTTAGAAATCTTAAACTCCAGGTCGAAAGCAAGCTGACCTAACTGGCCAGAGGCTGGCTAAACTTGGCATCAAATGGGACGTGCTGGTGCGATCCACAATGACACGGGCGCAGGAGACGGCCACCATCATAGCCAAGCACCTTCCAGAGAACCTCACCGTGAAGGATTGTCAGCTCATTGAGGAAGGAGCTCCCATACCACCGGAGCCACCGGTTGGCCACTGGAGGCCTGAACCTAAGGTATGATATACTTTTTACCTTTATTCTGTAGGTGTAGGGCAACTGATTATTGTTTATCACTTACTAACTAAATTCCCTTTTCATTTGTTTGTTTGGATACATCATCATAATCATCTAAACTTTGCTAGTTCTTCAGGAGACAGCAAACCTGCTGCACTAATGCCCTAAGAAATAGCCATGGCCAGAGTTGTGGTAGGCTGAGGATAATGACTCCTTGGCCCAGCAGTGAAGTTTTTGCTAATAATGAAGATGAAAAATGTATATACCTTCATACCTAGTAGTTCATTACTCACTGAGGAACCATCAATGATTTTGTGATGTTCTTTCCTCATCTAACTCACCAGTTGCATGGTTCCATGGCAGGATAAAAATACTTTTAGTTTAGACTTTATTATATTATATTATAGTATATTGTTTCTTATCCATAAATAGATGTACCTATAACTGTTTTCTTATTCTTAAACAACTGAAATGACCCCTTAGCATGAATTTTCATTGTGAATGTGAAGTAGAATTCATCGAGTAATTTTGTGTGAAAATATGAACAGCACCCCTGGCGGTCAGTAGCAGAAATAAAATTTTCCTACAAAATTCATTGAGTAATTTTACTTACTTGTTCATGATGAAAATTCTTGCTAAGGGGTCAGAAGTCCTTAGGACCCAAAATGTCCCTATAGAAGTTGAATAACTTGTGATTTGATGTCAAATCTACTCAAAATATAAATTTGACGTAGAAAAGATAGTAATGTAGTGTAGATATCTATAATAACAGCGGTGTCCGTATGCAGCAGTTCTTCCAGGACGGGGCGCGCATCGAGGCGGCGTTCCGCAGGTACTTCCACCGCGCGGCGCCCGAGCAGACTGATGACTCCTACACGCTGCTCGTGTGCCATGCTAATGTCATACGGTTCTTTGTTTGCAAGTGAGTAGAGATACTATACTTACATGTAAAGCTTCTAAACCAGCCCCTGTATTCCGTAACTCCGAGTGGCATCGGTTGTTATGAAATGTCTGTCAAATAATTCATAACTTTTTACTAACTAGTCTGATTTCAAAAACGTTTGTGTTCAATGTAAGGATATGTTATTAAGCTTCTTTCGTATATTTTTCACTTAGATTTTTCGTATGTTAGTTAATAAGTCACTAAGTTTATTTCAATTATCATCGGCTTCTAACGTGCAAAAAATTGCAATAAAGAAAAATAATTTTGATGTCCCACCGATTTAGACGGTATACTACTACGATGACTTTTATGTCTCAACGATATAGACCATGTACAATAAAAGATACCGTAACGGTTTTCAAAATTGTGTTCCAGTGAATTAATAATTTTGACTCCAATTTCATGCTGAAAGCAAATAATCTGACAGATAAATTAGTCTTGAAATAACAGTTACTTTAACCATGCCATACCACACAAAAATGCTGTTACTTTCAGGCATTAACTTGTACTTACCCACACAATTAGCATCAACGTATTTCTTTAAAAGTGCCCTGAAACCCTTCCAGAGCGCTCCAGTTCCCGCCCGAGGGCTGGCTGCGCATCGCGCTCAACCACGGCTCCATCACGTGGGTGTCCATCATGCCGAGCGGCAACGTGGTGCTGCGCGGGCTGAGCGAGACCGGCTACATGGACCCCGAATACGTCACGCACCGGTAAACCAGGTCCCTAGTGTTTGTTGTGTAGCTAATAGGGGTTGTTGTGCTACCATACTAGGTTATTCGTAGTTGCGTTTTTGCCAAAGCTTCCATTGGCTATGTTATTTTCCCAAATATGCAACTACGGCGAATATACTGACCACACATGGATTTTTTGGCAAATACTTACGGAAATACAAATAGCCAAGTAGGGTAGCAGGTTTAGAGTGCTTTTCAACCAAAGATGTGCTATGCTTCGTTGCTATGGATGCGTTTAACTATTGGTATATTCATTGGTCTACATAGCGTAGCAGTGGTGGTAACGGATTTCTTTCATATCATCGTGGCATAGCTGTAGTATAGCACATGTCTGGTGGAAATACACCCTTAGAGTTGACTGAACTGCCGTGGCAGCACCATCGCTTAGTTATAAACTTTAACTTACACCAATCAGGTTACATTTTTGTCCTGAAATCTATGTCAGTCCACGCCTCTTTTGGATCTGAGGAATTTGGATTTGTTGATTATAATGTATTACATTGTCTGGACCAAAATGTAGAGCTCAAATGATTCAGACAATCGATAATCGATGGTGGCGCCATGGGCTATGCTTTTATATCACAATTTATTTATATCAAAGTGACAATTTCTCCATAGTGGGTTAGAGCATAACCAGGGATTATTGCTCGACGTTTGACACATCTGTCAAGAAATTTATATGGAGATGATTGATCAACCTCCCTGGTTACGATTTAACCGACTATTGTGAAATTGGAGCTAAGAATGACTCGTCTCACTAGTAATTTAACATGATTGGAATACTTTTATGTGTAGTTAGACGGGCTTCTATTTGTATACAGTTTTATATATTATGTATAAGAAAGTTTATTTTGGTGTTGGCAAAAATGAATTGTTAATTAAGTACTTATAATGTACCTATATTACTTGGTATCACAAATGCACGCACTGTATGTTAAAGAAAATCTCTAAGCTTTATACAATACATAACATAATTTTTGATTATATGTATGTGTATTTAATAATTTATCATGGCTTTATTTAGCACTGATTAATCATGCAGTTTTTAACGCATAGATCTATGCACTTTTTGTCTATATCTGATGTTATGGTTAGTTAGTTTGGGTTAACAGGTGTAGGTACTTAACTTACATTTTAATCTTGGTATTATGTATGACTTAACATATCAAAAAACTGAATAGAATTAACTATGATGTGTTCACGTTAATTATGACTGTATTGTATATTCTGTTGCTTCAAAGACCGTGCATTTCTACTGCACTAAAACTGAGATTTGTTAATTTTGTACAAAACGAGTTGTTTTGTACTCACAGATGCCGTGAAGGGAATTCATCCAACAACAGATGCCAATCTCACGTAGCGCAAAGCAAGTTGTAGGAATATCTTTTCACTTATTGTTGTCACTGGAGGGTCACTCGGCTTTACAAAAAAATAACGAGAGCTTACCTGTTATCGGTACGTTTAATGCAACGAGATACAGTCTTTGTTAGCGTAGGAGCGCCCTGACACTTCGTTTTTGGTACGCTAGAGAGGCCCCCTGGTTAAAAAGGGGCTCAAAACTTCTGCATGCTAAAGCCAAAAGCCGAACATGCCACTTGAAAATTGAAACATTCACAAATACACGCACCGCAACTGTCTACTATGCACCTCTGTATGGTAGTGACTTCACAATGTCTGAGCTCCATTCTAGTTGAAAATGTCCATCAGCCCGTTTTCAGATAGTAATCATCTTTAATTGTAGTTTTTTTTCAAGTTTTTTTGAATTGTTCCAATTTCTACAGGAACGCGGGAGGTAAACGAGTAAAAGAGCCCGCTGTGTCGAAGGTTACAGAAAAAGAGTGTTAAAATTGTGTACTTAACAATTTTCGGAATCTCCATTCCTTGTATTTAATTCATAGATTACGTCACACAATACTTTAATGAAATTCCGATCATGTCGATGTGTGTGACCGTTAGCAGCCGCAAATCCAAAATGGATGTGCTGATTTAAATGTATTTTTGAGGTGTTAGTTGATTGGGAGTTTTCTTATCAATGATACACTAAAATCTATCAATTCGTAAAATCTATAAATGATGCGCTTATTTACTTTAAATAAACGCTATTATGATCGTCATCAATAATTATCTGACCATATCGTTGTAGGATATAATATCTTCTGTGCTCTATTGTAAAAATGAAATTAGACCTACCTAATTTTGGACTACTTATGAGTAGATGTCAAATGACAATGGGCGTTTTGGGACCTATGTCCAATAAAGATGAGACATACATCGTTGGATAGCTCTTTTCAAGTGAGCAAAAAAGTATTATGACGAAAAATCCGTATAAGTTGTCCATTTTGAAATATATTCGTCGGAAGGAAGTATTTTTCTATGGCATTGCACTCTCCCTCCTGATGACAGTTAGGGCGTAATACACGTAAACACGTATTATTGAAATTGGAGAAATTACTTTCAACTGGTTTTATTTACTGAGATAATAAACAAATATAATATTATATGAATGATGATCATTTTGTAATAAAAATTAAAAATGAATGTGAAAAACTAACAAAAACATTAAAATTACAGAAATAAAATATAAAAACTTTCAAGGTGCGATTATTCTAATTGGACAGTGAATCAAGACTAGCGCTTCCGTTATTCATATTCTGCAAAAAAATACCTTTTCAACGACGTATCACTCATTTCTATTGGTGCTGGTCCCAGCTTCCATATATTGGTGCCCATCATCATTTGAGCAATGGTTGAGGTTGGTTAAGTTTGTATGATTGTAAGTATATGTTTATAATTAAATAATTAGATACGTATTTGTAATGCAACTAAGCAATCACTGCCACGCCAATCAGTAGACCTTTCCTGTATAATGTTTTCCTATAATATGAGTTTTGATTATTGCATGAATTATTATTCATGTCAAAAATTACAATGAAGTTCTGACTGATCCTAGATTTGATAGCAAATTTTTTCTGACTGGATTTTTTTTAAAAAAATAGTCTGTTGTACCTAGTTATACTTAAAATTAATTATATTTGTTATCCTTAAGTATTTCTGTTAAGCATTAATTGCCATAATATGATTGTGTATACCTTAGGATTATCAAAACCATGGTATTAATGTTTGCTACTTTACTTCACTGGATCGCAAAGGAGATTTTACTGACTAATTATACAAATACAACTTGTATTTTCTTCGTTTTAATACACGAACATATTGGGTGTGCCATGGGGCCATGAGTGTCCCACACTTCAACTATCACCACCATATCGCCTGTTTTTTTGAACACTTAGAAATCTTCTCATTTTTCCAAGAGATCCTGTGAAATGTGATATCGATTTGATAAGCCTGCAAGTCAATTGTTGTATTTGTAAATACTGTTTATTTGTGTAATCAAAAGTGTTAATACATTTTTACATCGAAAACAGCCTTGATTTTATTTCGAAGAACATGCTTTGTATATTTCCCTAACCACGACTATTTGCCAAAGAGGTATTAAGAGGTGACTAGCAAGCGAGTTATATTTTTTTCATACTAAGGATTTCAATGGCAACACTGTTTTATTAGGAATTTACTTTATTTCATGCTATAGTATTTTAATATAATTATTAAATCTAGTAGTGATTAATAAAGTTCCACAGCCACACAACATCTAAAGCGGACTAACACTTTCGTATATTTTTTTAGGCTTTAGGTAGGTAATAAATTGTAAATAAATTCAATATTGGATATGTAGGATATAGAGGATTATGAATTATTTTATTTAATGATAGGTTTGATAGAGATGAGATAAATTTGGTTATCTGAATTCTAAGTAGCATATTTTCTTAAATTTTGTTCTCTAAAGATTAATTAATAAATTGTAAAAACTGGTCTCAAGAGAATGGCCTTAAGTATTGTAACAACCAGTATTTTAGTCCCAATTGATAATGTTCGAGGTGAAAATAGTTTTAAAACGTTATATAGTATGTACAATAAAATATCTACGTTCATAGATAATACATAAATATAGGTATAACATGGAAGCGTATTAGAAAAATGCTTAAGTTTACTTTGGAGACAAAATCTTATGTCAGATTACATAGATAGGCGTTATTTTCGAAATTATGTTAAGTATATGATTATTATTTTAGTGAACCTTGAGATCATCTAGTTGTCACATGACATGATGAATATTTGTAATGTAAAAGGACTTACCTAAGTAAGGAAGTAGGTACCTTTACTTTAGCCATGGTTGGTCGGGTAAAAATTTTAACTGACTAATTTTTTACTTGAAATTCGCATCCTTTCCGCGCACTTTGACATCATTCAAACAAAACTGTACCGTTTACATTTTCACATCACAAATTCTACCAAACACATGGGTACTAGGTACGGTCAGCATCATATAAGTAGCTTTACACTTTTGTACCTTGTCAAAGAAACCACCGTCAATGTTTGAGTAAATAAAAGAAAGGTGGTTTATTAGTTTGAGAATGTACAACAGTCAGTAGTAGGTATGCCCACAGACAGCTACTTCTGAAGCCGAACGGTACCAGCAATTTGGGATCTTATCATTTAGGCAGCAGCATAGTCAAATTTGCGTTAGGGTGTTTTAATAGCGTGCGGATTTGATCACGTTCCGCACATCCATTTTCCCGCGATCCGCGTGCATGTTCCACGCATTACAATAATCAATAGTGGCTCTGACTACTATGCCGAAGGTCCCGGGTTCGATTCCCGGCTGGGGCAAATATTTGTTTAAAAAGAGATATTTTTACTCGTGTCTTGGGTGTTGATATTTATATTTAATATGTATTTGTGTAGATATATCAGCTGTCCGATACCCATATCACAGGCTTTGCCTAGTTTGGGTTAGGATGGCCGTGTGCCGTGTGTGAGATGTCCCCACTTATTATTATGATATAAATACTTGTATGAAAAGAACACTTGTCGGGTAACCCGCGTGAGTTATTAAATCCGCACGCTGTTAAAAACTCCCTTAGCCGGTGGTGGTGGTGGTCTACATGGCGGCGACGGGTCTGCCCAGCATGAGCTCGGGCGGGTCGGTGACCTCCTCGTCGTCTTCATCATCACACGCGTCCTCCGGCTCCCCGAGGGCTCGCACGAACTCTGTAAGTATACATACATGGATGTTATATTCTGTAGTCTGTGGTGGACTAGGCCTAAGACCCTTCGTTGGAAAGGAGACCCGTGCCACAGCAGTAATAGTAAGTAACCTAAAACCTAAGTAGCCAAGTACTATACTTATAATAAGTATTTATTGTAGTTATGAAAGGAAGTCCATTGGGGTGTTTTGGTATGAAGGTGCTCTTACGGTTGAGTCATCGAGCCTTGTTGGTATTCTATCAAATTGTTAACATTATCATGTACTATACTACCACGTACCTACGACGTACAAAAGAAAGTCAATATATCAGACGGTACCCTGCCTCTAATATGGTAAAGTAAATATTGTATACATTCCTATTGGGTAGATTTTATGATGACAGCCTTACATTGATCGTAGTACAACATGTAGTCGGTATACAAACTATGTTATAGCTAGTACGATGCTATATTTACCCAAGAAATCAATGCGTCCATCACCATCCGAGTCCACTTCTTTTATCATGTCCTCGACTGCGAACAATGACATAAAATCAATAGGTGATAAAGTATACCTACAATGTAGAATGGAGGTTATTCAGTTTATGTGATAAAAGGTAAATCTATAAAATACATTAATTCAAAATCATAAGCTTATGGTAAGTATACATTCCTATAGGTACCTAAGTAGGTAATTTGATTTTTAAGAATATATTTGTAAGAAGTTTTCAACTAAGTACATCGAACGTCGATCAGCTAAATAGGTCCTTAGTTTTCCATTCCTCAGGTATTCTTTATAGGTAACTACCCGTAGTAAGAGTTAGCTTGAGACTCGACTCCCACTTTCTTATTATTACTACTTCTTTCACCATCACATCGGCTTCAGTTCACTCTTGCGGGTAGTCAAAAGTCAAATTTAATATACTTTTGAATTTTAAGGCGTTTGACAGCCACCTGACAGCTTATAGCGCTCGTCTAACTTTAAAGGCCCTTACTCTCTTCCTCCGACAAATCCTCTCCCAGACACTGCAGCACGGCCCTCAGATCAGACGCGCAGATGTACCCGCGGTTGTGTTTGTCGAACACGCGGAATGCGTCTCGAAGCTCGCGCTCCTCTTGCTCAGCCGACGTGGGCCCGCTGCCGGCCCCGTGCATAGACTTGGAGAGGATGCTCACGAACTCTTCGAAGCTCACGTTGCCGTCGCCTGGGAGGGGGATGGGGTTAGTTTGGTCGGATTTTGTAGAGGTAGGTAGCGGTGAAAATTATGACAGACGTCAGAGAAAACTAAATGGTCGTGTAGTGGTGGGAGTGCTGGCTTTGTTGGAATGATGATCGCTATAAAGGAATAGCAACTACCTAATCGACATAGCGCGCACCACCGGCACTCCAATTGCCTCGATCTGAGCCTTCCAGCGACAGTTTACGCGAATATGTGACCTCCCAATACCAAGTAAGTTGTAATCCGCTCCAGCCTTCCACGTGGACAATAGCCAATAATTAACTATCCAATCCACTGTCCTGCGTCCTGCAGTGGACAGTTTACCTGTGTACGTGTGTATGTGTGTGTGTGTGTGTGTGTGTCTGTGTGTCTCGACGCGCGCGAACTGGCCGAGGCTGTGTGTGTGTGTGTGTGTGTGTGTGTACCGTCGCTGTCGACCTCCTGCAGCATGTCGTGGAGCTCCTCCACTCGTGCGAACTGGCCGAGGCTGTGTGTGTGTGTGTGTGCGTGTGTGTGTGTGTGTGTGTACCGTCGCTGTCGACCTCCTGCAGCATGTCGTGCAGTTCCTCGACTCGCGCGAACTGGCCCAGGCTATGTGTGTGTGTGTGTGTGTGTGTGTGTGTGTGTGTGTGTGTGTGTGTGTGTGTGTGTATGTGTGTGTGTGTGTGTGTGTGTCTGTGTGTGTGTACCGTCGCTGTCGACCTCCTGCAGCATGTCGTGGAGCTCCTCGACGCGCGCGAACTGGCCGAGGCTGCGCATGACGCGGCCCAGCTCCTCCTTGGTGATGGTGCCGTCGCCGTCCTTGTCGAAGAGGCGAAAGGCTTCGCGGAACTCTGTGGGGAAAAGGATTCATAATTAATTACCTACAAGAAGGCTGAAGTTAACACTTAGGGGCCGTCCATTAATCACGTGAGGTCGTTTTTCTCATTTTTTTACCCCCCCCCCCCTCCCCCCTGGTGATATTTGGTGAGGTTTGGGAACTCCCCCCCCTGGATCACGTGTATTTTTTGGAAGTCTATGTAAAGGCTATTTTTAACTATAAAAAATATAACGAAAATTGCGTTTTGAGGACAAATGGCGAGTCAATCAAGGTCATACTACAAATCGTTACAATTTTTGTGCCATTTAAAATTTGGGTTTTCTAAACCGAATTAGGCTGATGATACCTAGGCTTTTTGACAAAAATTAATACACGTGATGTCTAACGAGACAACCCCCTCCCCCCTCGTGATGTTTCGTGAGGTTTTCCGTACCCCCTCCCTCCCCCTTTGAGCCTCACGTGATTAATGGACGACCCCTTAATGCTGTAAGCATTACATAAGAAGGTACCTTTTACCTGCCGGATAATTATACAAAGAAGGTATAGTTAATACTCAGATGATTTTATACTCCAGTGACCAAAAGTGAAAGAAAACATGAGGAAACCTGCACATCTAGATGGACGGGGTGGACCAGCGTGGTGGGAAATGTTCCAAGCTTAGAAAGGCAGATTATGTTTCAAGTGGAGAAGTACAAACCTACCTACAAAGTTTCCATTCACACATTAATAATTCGTAAGCGATTCTACACGAGTTCGTTATCATCGTAGTAGATAAACGTTACTATATATCGCGATTGGCCATAAATAAGGCTCTGTGATTGGTTGAACCAACCTTTCATCTGCGTCTTGGTGATGCCGGTGGTCTCGTCCACGATGGAGGCCTTGCGGTCCAGCGTGGTGTCGGCCGCCGGCTTGAGGAAGGTCACCTGCCGCTGCGGCCGCGGCGGGGACATGGAGCGCTCGGAGACCACGCTGGAAGAACAATGTAAGTCGACTAATTTTGATAAAATTTGGTATGCAGAATACCCTAGTGTCTATCGCGGAGGGAAAACACATTTACGTAAGTTATGATAAATTTGACAAAATCAATACAAGGAAAATCTTTCCTAAAAAGCACACGTTTGTGCTAAAAAGTAACTATAAGGTAGGTAAGTACTCGTATTTACAGCTACGCTTACGAGCAATGAAAAAGTTCCAGTAACATATGGAGCGGTGCAGGTGGTATCTCAGCTCAGTCGGGTAAGCGCCCGCTTCTCACGCCACACGTGAGAATCCGTCGAAAGCCGGGTTCAAATCCCGGCGCTGACATGTACCAATGAGTTCTTTGAATTTAAATAAGTACATTGTAAACCATCGCTCTTACGGTGAAGGAAAATCATCGTGAGGAAACCTTCATATCTAGAATTAGCACATCTAGATAATGTAAATCCACCAACCCGCAGTGGACCAGCGTGGTGTTAGATGGTCCAAGCTTAGGAAGGCAGTTTAGACCTTGGGGATATGCACAAACGTTCCACTCGAGAGCCAGGTGCAAGTACTTAAACCCCTACAGAGAATAGAATAGAATATGGAACGACAATGGCAGGTGGAACTTTTTCATTGCCCATGATGAGTGTGTACCTAATGTGTATCTACAACCCGCTACGTTTAATATTTACCTAGCAATTTAATTTAGCGTTTCAATTTAGGAAGGCATTAGGCATTTGAAAAGGCTGAAAGGAAGTTAAAGAAATTACGTTTCGGTCCCATTTTCCATCACCTTCTTAACGTACGTACCTAAAGTAAATACACGTACATGTATTAAACTGTCTCTCACAGGGCCCAGAGCCAAAAGGTGGTGGTCATCCTCAACAACTTTTATTCTATGGCATTTGGAAATTCGACCGAATGGCGTAGTGGTTAGTGACCCTGACTACTGAGCCGATGGTCCCGGGTTCGATTCCCGGCTGGGGCAGATATTTGTTTAAACACAGATATTTGTTCTCGGGTCTTGGATGTGCCCGTAAAATGGCAATAGGCCCGCCCCCTATTACATTGGGACTAACATAACACTCTGGCGAAAAGTGGGTGCAGCAATGCACCTCTGCCTACCCCGCAAGGGAGTACATTAGTACAAGGCGTGAGTGCGTGTTTTTTTTTTTTTTTGTAAATTCGAAAAAAAAAACTACAGTAAAACAAAGCTTCAAATGGAGTAGCAAATATTTTTACAGTCTTTTTTTAAAGTAGTAGAACAAAAGTTTAAAGAATGACTCACTGAGTGACCCCCTTTTGGCTTACTAAGTATACCCTTTTTGCAACATATCATGTACTAATGTACTAGCTGTTCCCGCGAGCTTCGCTTCGCCTTAAAAAGTTTTCCCGTGGAAATTCCGCGATAAAAAGTAGCCTATTTTCTTTCTCATGGTCTAGGTCTAGACCATCTGTATACCAAATTTCATTCAAATCCGTTCAGTAGTTTTGGCGTAAAAGAGTAACAGACAGACAGACACAGTTACTTTCGCATTTATAATATTAGTTATCATACCCTTATGGACCATCTTATGGTCCATAAGGGCCATAAGTTATGGTAGTTTGAGATTATAGTAGATGCCCTTAAAGTACAATTTGCAAAAATAACCGAAGCAAAGCAAGCAATTGAATCACAGATCACGTCCGTTCTCAACGATGCCTATTTCAGCAAAGATACCGCAAACGCTGACAACCTTATTCTCAAGTAAGTCCCTATAATCCCTCGGGACTCAGGAATCCGCCATCTTGCATCCCCCTTTGTCCCGGGCAGTCCCGATAAAAGCTGTTATCAACTATTCAGTAAATGCTGAAGTGTGACAAAACGGTTTTCTAAGATTTATCTTGTGGGAACTGGGAACTTAGGACAATACTTACTGGATTTAAAATTTTACATAGCAAAAGGGTTCAGTATGAGCACAGGATAATACGAGTATTCCATGTCAGAGGATGCGCGTTTATATTCAATATGCTGATAGATATTTCCATACCAAACGAAACGTAGCAAATTCACAATAGCGCACGATTTTACGTGTCAGTGGAGTGACGTGTCAATCGATGTTATGTACCTACGGAAAGGTTTGTAAGTAATAAAGTCTACGTGTACAGTATTTAAAGATATCGTAGGGTAAATGGTCCACCTATATCCATAAAGGTACTTCTTAGGTGTTATCCTAAAACCCCGTCGTCGATAGGTTTCTTTCAGAATGCTCCAATATTTTTTTCACAGGAAAACCATGCATGCGAAAGAGCGGTGCGTCCGATAGGTACTTAAAATATGTGATGTGATGCTGACAGAAAGAAATCTGGAAACTTATAAACACTTTTTTTTCAATGGTTATATTTTCCGCGCTTTTCAGCGCTGGCTCGGCTAAAGTATGGAAAACTAAGCGCTTATTATAAGTTTTCCGCTTTCTTTATGTGTATACAGCCTATGAGGGGAAACCCGCTTATGTTCTATGCTAATCATTTCACAGCAGCACCACCAACACTATGTTACCTGTCAGAATGGCTGAGGCTGAGGGCGACGGCGGGCGGCGGCGGGGGCGCGGGGCGGGCCGCGTCGGGGGGGTCGCTCTCCCCCCCCGCCCCGCTCGTTTGTCGAGTCTGCAAATTATCACATTTATCAGTAATCGGATTTAACAAGCCGGAGTGAAGGAGCTTAAAGCTTTGAGCTACGCCCACGCGGATACATACTGAAGTGCTTTACTTGAAATGGGGTATATGCGTCGTACTGTTCAAATGTACACTGTACTACTAGCGTGCCACCACCGACACATTAGCAATTAAAAATCGACTGGCAACATTAGTCAGATCCATACAAGTTACGTCAGATTTGACAGGCGAGCGACGCTTGTTAACTTCTAATGTTCAGTGGTGGTAACTGGTAACCTCCTTGTACAGTCAGCTAAAATGATAAGAATCCACCCCCAGCGTTCCACTTATAACTTCCATTTTACAATCTACTAACGTAAGAAATATATCACCTAATAATTTTAGTATAATGATCTTCATTAATCATTAATATTAGCATTATGTATAAAAGCTTTATTTCAATACGTCAGACAAAGTTTCTGGCCTAACGATAGTTGACGCGAAGTTCAGGCAAACTTGATCGTGGCAAAAGCGATTGCATAAAAGTTGGTTCCAACTCCCGCCACAGGTCTTAATCATCGGCCAAACTTGAGGCTGTGCTTGAGGGAACAAACTTACTTAGAAGTGGAACGTGTGGTTATATGATATGTACCTACATACGAATTTACATAATTATAGGTAAAATGATTGAATATTTTTTTAAAAATAAATGTTATTCAGTTTTAAAATAAAAAAATCTCATAGTTTAAAATAAAAACTTAATTTTATTGGCTTTAGATGGCAAGATTTGAAGCAACAAATGGAAAACTTGTCTGCGTAGGCTCTGACAATGAGACCACTAAGTACCTACTCGTACTTGCCCTACTCGCTACTACTTATAAGGAAAATATAGATGGGGTAGTAAGGTCCTTACATAACGCGTAGAATCTTTATTAGGCACTAGTTACTCTTATCAATACGGTTAGCGGCCCCTAGATAAATTGCTTGTAAATCCTCCTTAGATCGCAAAGGCATACTGACCGTAGATGATCTAAGTGATCTAAAATACCTATCAATTTTATCCTTATGCGGGTAGACGGTAGTGGCTGGATGAGAATGGCCGAGGACCGAGTGTTGTGGCGCTCCTTGGGACAATGTTCAGCAGTGGATGACTAATATTGGCTGACGATGATTTCAATCAAGCAATTTTTCGTAAACTCACCATGATGCCCTTGAGCTGATTCACCAGCGGCGAATCAGCGAAGAATTGGTTCACCGCGGTGAATATGTTGGCACGGTCCGTCACCGCGGCGCGGCAGGCGACTCGCCCGCCAACTCACGCGCGACGAGTATCTGCTGACAAAAACATTTTTTTTTAAGTAGGCCTCCCAATTTTTTGTGTCAATTCACACGTACCACAACGGCAAAATGTGGCACGTGTGAATTGGATTATTCATTTTCAATACAAAATATACGCCCGACCACACGGCATCGTTGTGGTGTGGTTGTGGTTGTGGTACGTGTGAATTGTAAACCTTACTCCACACGTCTGTGCTGTCGACCACCTGACGCCAATCCGGCGAAAATCTGTCCTGGTCATTCAGCCATCTCCGCCTAGGTCTACCTGGAAGGGGAACACCCAAATATTCCGAAAAACTTTTTTCCGAATTTGAAAACACCGAATATGTAATTTACGAAATATTGCAATACCGATTTTTTTAAATGCCGAATTCTGAAAATCACGTAAATTATAATTTCGAATATTATAATCACGAAGATTTGTTATTACGATTGTCAAATACACGAACGTTAAAAAATACGATTACTTAAGCATACGAAATATAAAATACCGATTTATTATAATCACGAAAAATTCAAATCGCGATCGAAAATGTGATAATTCGTGATTTTGACAAAAAAACCGTAAACGTCTTAAAATCCTTAGACCCAAAACCTAAAGATAGGTGCGACGACGAGCAAAGCGAGGAGGAGCGTGTTAGGTGCACATAGATATCCAAAAACAAAGCGGAGCGCAGCGAAGCGGAGCGGAGCGCAGCGAAGCGGAGCGGAGCGTTTCAAATATAGAGCAAAACGATTGCTCGGAATTTTATGGTGTTTAACCTTAAAAACCTTAGGACCTAAACCTAAAGATAGGTGCGACGACGAGCAAAGCGAGGAGGAGCGTGTTAGGTGCACATAGACATTGAAAAACAAAGCGGAGCGCAGCGAAGCGGAGCGGAGCGTTTCAAATATAGAGTAAAAATATTGTAAATAGAAAACTATTTGTAGTATTTGTCATTAAGTAACACAACAAAGCAATAAAATTGCTCGGATTTTTACGGTGATTAACCTTAAAAACCTTAGGACCTAAATCTAAAGATAGGTGCGACGACGAGCAAAGCGAGGAGGAGCGTGTTAGGTGCACATAGATATCGAAAAACAAAGCGGAGCGTTTCACATAATATAGCTTAAAAAATATTGTTAAATTGTATACGGATTATGCTGTTAATAAACACACTATTCTTAATAACTATTTCTTGTTAACTAAGATACATTCGGGAATTTGTATTTTCGGAATATTAAAACTTCGGGATTCGTAATTTTAACAATTCGTTATAATAAAAGGTCGTACTTTTAAAACATCGAAATAATAATATTCGGAAAATTGACTTTCGTCATTTTAATAAATATGTTGTTTGAAATTTCGTTTATTAACTATTCGTGATTTTCGTTATTCGGAAACTTGAAATTCGGGATTGTGAATTATTCGGAACTATGAAATTCGTAATTTTAAAAATCGTTATTTTCATATTCGTAAAAAAGTAATTCGGATTTATGTAGTGTACCCACCTGGAAGCCTGCGTCCGTCGCTCGGCACCCACTCGGTTTTAATTATAAGTACTGTATCTTCAGCTAAAGCTTCGGCGGCTAGCCGGTAGTGGCTGGATGAGGAAGGCCGATGACGGAGTGTTGTGGCGCTCCCTGGGACAGGCCTATGTCCAGTAGTGGATGATTATTGGCTGATGATGATTGCGGATGGAATAGAACCCATTATGAGTTAAGCAACTTGAGCAGCAAGTAAACAAAATGTCTTTTCTTTATAAGGTACTTATCACTGAATCGACTTCCAAAAAAAATGGGCACTTAGGTACAGTAGAACGAAGAGAGAATGCAACAGGCAGTACTGAAAGCTTCAGCAAGCGAGGCGAACATCTGCTCATAGTACTGCGAACTACACTCGGCTTATAAGATCTTCATACTTTTGAAAAATAATATTATTTTCAATATTATATTTATACACTCACGGGCAATGAAAAGGTTTCCACTGAGAAAAGCACCAAATTACTTCTAAACGGAAAAGGCTAGCTTAATGCCGTCTTCTGCAACATTGAAGTTGTACATTTTAACAGAGCATCAGGATATAACCATCTAAAAACAGTAATATTTTGTTTCAATTTTTAATTAGATCATTGAAAAAATTGGGGCGAATGATGTCGGCTTTTTGAGAGTGGAACTTTTTCATAGCCCGGGAGTGAAGTTACAAGTTGTTGTAAAACAAGTATTGTAAAGTCAAAAGGCTCAGAAAAACTTTCGCTCTATGAATCTTGAAAATCTGTTAAAAATACTAATCCCTATACTATGAAGATGAGGTAAATTGTGGTTAATTACGTGTAGGACATGCTTAGATAGAATGACTGTAGGCATATATTTATATATGTATTTTCTTTGGCCATTAATTCCATGTTTGCAAACTTAAGGATTCTTCTTCTTCTTTCGTGTCAGTGAAATGCGATTTTTTATATTTTATATTTGGCCTGGAGTAAGTCTTCGGAGGATTACGGATCATAATCTTAATTGATTATACATAATTACGTTCTTCATGTAAAATTTATGGTCGAAAACGATTATTTGGTATCAATTTTAATTGCATATCGTAATGTATTAGGTGTAGGTTTAAGTAGGAATGTATACCTCTACTTAATTATCATAATAATAGCAAGGAAGGCAGTTTAGACCTAAAGGGGATATGCTCAAAGGTTCCATTCTAGAGAGCCAGGTGCAGGTACTTACACCCTCCCCACAGAGAATACGAGTAGAATAGAATAGCCATAGAACAACGCGGACTCGGGTGTACCCTCAGAATAGCAAGGAAGCATCCAGCATCCTTGAGATAAGTAATAGGGACATCTCTATCACAGTAGGCAGTAAATATATGTGATACTAGCTGTTCCCGCGCGCTTCGCTTCGCCTTAAAAAGTTTTCCCGTGGGAATTCCGGGATAAAAAGCCTATGTTCTTTCCCAGGGTCTAGACCATATGTATACCAAATTTCATTCAAATCCGTTCAGTAGTTTTGGCGTGAAAGAGTAACAGACAGACAGACAGACAGACACAGTTACTTTCGCATTTATAATATTAGTTAGGATTAGGATTAGTTAGGATATAGTGATCAGGAAATTACAAAAAAGCTTTACCGGAAATTATTTGAGGGCGGATTCGACGGCGGCTGTTTTCTTTCTTTCATTTATTTTCAGTTCTAAGCTTCGCACGGGGTATTTTCAGTCAGGGAAATATATCCACACCACATTATTTTCGAGGATGCGGTGGTGATTTATATTGATAATGCACAAAAATAAAAAAAATAAGTACTTAAGTAGGTAGGTAAGTACTTAACTAAATTATAAGAAAAGTGGTTCATATTGACTCCATGAGTCACCCCCTTTCCGTTGCTACACTATTTTACAGGACACCCTGTAGATACACCTAGACAGTCGAATCGTTAAAGTCGTCGAAAAGCAAAATTACCCTAAAATTATCTACCAGTGTTTCCGCGCTACAACCGAGCTTCATGAAATTTTTATGTGCTTTTCATTAGTACTAAAATAACAACTTCACCATAGATCTGAGCTTTAAACCTATACACTTCACCACATGCAACTTTAAGCTTTAAGCTTACCTTAACCACAGAGGGCTCTGAATAAAATTAAGTGCTTAGTTGTTTTTGTAAATTGTTCACTATAACACTGAAAGTTTCAGGAGCGCGAGCGGGCACCAGCAAGGCTTTCAGGAGACTGGTTTCAGCATTCAGATGCTGGAATGCTGATGTCTGTACTGCACATGCGCAGTTGAAGGTACTGGAGGGTTACTCTATACTGACGAAAAACGAACGAACGATAAATGTCGTGCAATCGGCACGTTTGATACAAAGCGATAGACTCGTGGCTCGCGCAGCACCGCTCCGAATCGGTTGGTTTTTCGTGATATAGAGTGAGCCCCTGAAAAGATGGGGAGTAGTACGGAACTGAGCTTGTCTTGGCTAAGTTTATGACTTATTTTGGTGTGGTACAGCGTAATTGGCACCTAATTGGTGTTTGTACGTGATGATATTGGTTATTTAGAAGAATTCCTCAATACTTATCGATCACTTTTATCGATAATGCCGTATTGCAAATGGTATTAAGTACTTTAAACTTTTAACTGTGTAGGTATTTGTATAGGTACAACTAAATAAGTATAACTGTACGCAAATTCGCATTCTTGGTTGATAAGTATAACTTATTCTGGGTGGTATACATTTTATCATTGAAATGTAAAACTTGCTTATCATTTTATATCAATGCGTTGTGTTGTCTTATTTCTTATAATTAATTAAGAGGTTTGACCGTTTCTAAGAACTAACATTGTTCAGGATAAAAGCCAGCCTCACCCCGTTAGGTACCATACGCAATGAATTACTAATTGGGTTAATTCCAATAACGAACACCAGAAAGATTAATAAGCATGGGGTGTAGACCCGTTTCTTTTCTTTTCCTTTGTAGTCTCATTTCAATAGGGAAAGGGGAGCTAAACCTATTATTGTGTACAATTTAATAGGACACTTTTTAACTGAGTAGGTATGTAGGTAGGACCACATAATATACTAGGTTGCTTTATGCAAAGTTTTCTCGTATTTTAGGGGGCGGGAAAATGCCTGTTTAACAATTTTCTTGAGCATTGCAAGTCAGAGTCCAAGGATTCATATTTTTCACACAGTGATTTAAAGTGAGTTTTGTTGGTTCTTTTCTTTGACCATATTGTCATTGTCAGGTTCTCCTTTGTGTTCAATTAAATTTCCGATTGCATTTACATGGCTCCTATGATGAAAGGATCGCGTTGTTTTCAGATGCTGTACTATCTAAACAATAATAGCTTAGCAACATGATTAATCATGTGACATGTCACTTTCTTTCAACCTCATAAAGATTAGCGGTATCAGTGGGATTACTGAAGTTACTGAAGAACAAAGTAGGGCTCATACAGCTCCAGGCATGACTCAGTTCACGGTGACTCGGATACAGTAGCGGGCACAAGGTCAATAAACCACACCCACCATTCACTCAGTCCGGTCTCGTTCGTTCAATCCCAAATTCATTCGGTCAACTGCGCGCGCCGCTATCGAACTCGACTTGCCGCCTTTTCATTCTAGTTTTAACCGCACCCCGCGTGTAGACGTATTTATTTTTTAGACGTTTAAATTCAGAACCCAAAATTCAAAAATGGAATTCGTCGGCAAGAAGTACAAAATGACCTCCTCGGAGAACTTCGACGACTTCATGAAGGCTATCGGTGAGTTTTTGGCGTATTTTTTTTAATTCTCCCGGTGGGCTACCTCCCGGAGATCGATGCAGCTCGCCGGCCGGTCCGCGGCGTGCCGGCATTTTTTTCCTCTCATAATCTGCGCGGATTCATTAATTTTTGCTCGCGATGAGCCGGTTGTGTTTTTGTAGTGCACATTTGAATTTATTCGCCGGTTTTTGTAGCTTTATCCAGCGTGGCCTAGTCATGGCATGATCCACGCTAGCACGAGAGAAGCAACACGTAGGCGTCTGTAACTTTACTCGCATATTTATGTAGTTAAGTATAGCTTTAACCAATGGTTATCAATTGGAGCATACGAAACCGGTATTTTTCATACAAGGGATTATCGCCCTTGCCTAATCTTTTGACTGAGGATTTGCGATTTCATTATATGTAGTTTAGTAAGAGGGCGTGTGCCACTCCCTCATTCCAGTTTAAAGTGTTCTTTAAAATTCAAAATTTGTTTTTAGTAATAAGGTATGTACATCCAAACATTTTGGTATCGGTGCTGGGTACCTACCAACGAACATTATGGCTATAAATTTTCCAATCTTAAAATATTCTAATAAGTACTTACTTACTTCCCTACACCAGATAGACCATTAGTCCTAGGCTAAGGTTGACTCGTTTGTACATCAACTACATTCTTATCACTTAATTTGAAGGTAGAAACGATTTGTTTTTTAGATGATTCCATGTGTGTTCGCGACATGGTAGGTACTTGATGCTTATTTATTGCGTACATTTATACAGCAGTACTTACCTAAGATTTATTGGTGGTCATTAAAAGAAACATTAACTTATTAAGTAGGTATACCTACTTGGTTAAAGCTGTTACTAGGGTAAACTACGGCCTTCGACAAGAGCCCATGAAAAAAAAGCTTCCACTGAAAATGGTAGGACAATCTGTTCGTCATGCTAATTCATACGCTTAGAACCTAGTTACCTCCTAATACCTTTTAGATAGAATCTAGCCATTCTCTATACTTACGTACGTATTATATTTCTTGACAGTATTGTAATTCCATCCAACCCATATTGGTATAGAATTTTGACGTGTGGCAAATATTTGAACAAGATATTATCTAAAGTCAATATTGGTTTCACAGGTTTAGGGAACTATTTGCCGCTATCGAAGGGGTGATACTATACGTGATTGAAATTCATTATGAATGATATTAGGATAAGGAAGCTTTGGAAATCAGAGTGCAATCAATACTTTGGGGTATGCTTTTTATGAACAAATGCTGGAGTCAAACCAGCAATCTCACAATTGGGAAGACAGAAGTGCTTTCTGGCCATTTTTATCCGGATTCGAATCCAAAACTGCGGACACGCCAATCTACAAGACCTAGGTAAAAAAATGAGACCTGATGAAGGCCAATGATCTCGAAATAAGAGTAGCAAAACACTGGAGGAAGTTAGCTTAGTGCATTTACACGATAGAAGAAGAAGGTAAAAAAATAAATTACTTACTTGAAATGGAAACCAAACATATTTTACATCTAAAAGGTAGATATTGTGGAGCATGATTGCATCCCGGTACATGGTAGAATATTATTACGTTCGTGTCTTATATGATAAATAAACAAGACTACTTATCTATATTTATTGTTATACAGCTAGGCTAAGGAAACATATAATGAGTTTATTAGCAGCAGTTTAGGTATACCTAACAAAATATTTTCCAGTCATAACAATGTATCACTTAACTTTATCTACCTTATTGTGTCTCGTCTTGAACTTCAAGGCAGTGAATGTGAATAGCCAACCTTTGACACGACATTTTGTATTGGTATTATTAACGAATCGGAGCCAACGGAGGTAACAATACTTAATACTTGTATACCGCTGTAAGTTTTACTTAGTATTCGCATATACTAATATTAGTTTATTAGTCTATGGTATTTGGTTCAAAGTAAGCGAATAGATAGATAAGTTTTTAATTAGTTAATTACTGAAAATAAATAACAGTAGGTGCGCTGCAAAACCTGTTAAGAATATTAATTTTATAATCAGATTTTCACTGCAGCTAAAGTATGCAAAATTTAAGTTGCCGTTTTTTATATGGTTTTACGTCTATGACTTTATTAATGGTCTAGTTATTACGTGGTTATTACCATACGATACGAAGACGTATACTTAATGTATTTTTCTTACTTGACTTTTTATTTGAATTAATTTAAAAACTACGTTATAAAATAAAACATAATGGCAAATGAAATACTTAAAAGCTAAAATGATTGATTTCGTAATGAAACCAGCATTTATTTTGGCTGTAGTATTTTGATTAAAAAGACGCACAAAGATTACCTTTTGTGCCAAATAAGAATGAATACAGTATAACTAACTGTCCGGGATATCAATAAATAATAACAAGTGAATGAATGAACGATATGTAGAATTCGCTCTGGAATTTGAACGAACAAAGAGCACCCTTTAGGGTGCTTTTCCACCAGAGATGTGCTATGCAGCTATGCTGCGAAGATGTGATATCTACGCTACGAAAATATGTGACCGTTTCCACCAATACTACGCTAGGTAGCTGTGCGAGGAAGATGCGCTACGAAGATGCGCCGCCGCAAAGTAGCTGTGCGAGAAAGATGCGCATCTCGAGCTATGCTATGTATCGATAGTAGGGAAACGAGGTCTGCTCTGCACATACATAGCTACACCACTCGCGATGGTCCATAGCACATATCCATAGCACGCATCCATAGCACACATCCATAGCACGCATCATTCCATACAAAAAACATATCTTAGTTGAATCCGTTTCCACCAGTGCTAAGCTCTGTGCACCAATTAATATGATTGGTGGATATCAAACGCATCCATAGCATCGTAGCATAGCACATCTCTGGTGGAAAAGCACCCTTACAGTGCCAGTGCCCAGTACATAACAGTTTGTTATTTCGGTAAATTAGGTATTGATAAACAATAAAAGTGTTTATATCTTCAGACTCCTTTATTATACATACATATCAAGTAGATTAATACATAATCATAATTCAAAATGTAAGTCCTAACAAAGTTTTTAAATATTTAAAAAAGTTCGAAAAGTTGTTTTTATACCTGAAGTCTACTTACAAGTAGGTACATACTTACTTACATATCTATACTTACTCACATAGATAATAGATAACTATACTTTCGAAGTAAGAAATTATCATGTTTTGGTATGTATACGTTTTTGCATAATTAAAGTAAAAATTAGTTAAGTACTTAAATGTTAATTTTCCAACGAAATCCTTGGACTTCGTTCCTATACAGACAGTATGGCTACTTGCCAGTTAGCACTAATGAAGTCTAGAACTCTAGGGCGCCTACCGGCAGACTAATATTTTAAATAATCCAGGAGACTTACTCTAGCTTGACAAAATACGGACTAACGAAAGTGCGTAGTATTTTCGCGTGAGTCTTTTGGAAAATTTCGATTTGCTATTTTTTATCAATATTTAGTTTATCAAAAGTTGATAAATAAACCAAATTAGGTACCCACCACATGTACCTTTGATACCTTTAGATAAAAATGCTTTGAAGCCACCGCCGAAATTATCTTTAATTTTATTACAGTGGGCAAACTTTTTCACTTATCAGTAGGTACCTATACCAGGTTTTATGTACCCATATAGGTAGGTACATACCTACCTATAAATTATAATGATTAATCAGTAGAGATCATAAATATAGGGACTAAATGCATTAGCAATGTACTCGTATGATGTAACCATGTTAGTCATAAACACATAACTCGTAATCAGAAGTCATACCGCATCGCATTGCAACCGAAGATTGTATACAATACATATATGTATATTAATTAAAATATTTTTTTCTAATAATACCTTTACCTAAGTAAAACTATGTACCTAATAATATATACTTAGGTACATTTCATATTTAACAGTTTGAGAGTTTTTATGATAAAATTACATAAGCAACACTATAGTATACGTATCTTTTGTTACTTTGTCTTGTTATTTATTTTAGTGTAACTAAACTAATTTACTAATTGAGTAGTACATAAAATCGTCCACCAACCCGCACTTGGCCAGCGTGGTGGACTAAGCCTCAACCTCAACCCTTCCTTCATTGGAAAGAGACCCGTGCCCCCGCAGTGGGGTCGTGATACTCGTGATGGGCCGTGATGATAGGCTATTGCTTGTGCTATACGGTGCTATGCAAAGTTTGATTGTGTTAGTTAGTAATAAATTCATAAGTTTGTGTTGTACAAATGGCACAACCCGGGGTTTGCCCCCTCCTACCCCTTTACTAGGGTTCCTAGAACTCATTTAGAACCTAGGGTAGCGTGCTCGATTATTATAATTACTATAGGTACTACGATACCATCTGCATACATATATAATGACACACTACACCGCGATCAACACAATACAGGTCAATATTAATAATGGTAGGTATCTTGTTTTATCCAATGCACGCAATCGCAAGATAATTTACTTACATACACACAACACGGCGGGTAGTTAAGCTATTTATTTTCAATCAAGTATAATGTATGAAAATATATTTTTTTTGTTATACAAGTATTCTAGATCTAGACGGTGAGTGCTTAGGATAGGATGTCAACGTTTCAGGGTCATAAGCGTGTGAAATTGAGTACCGTCTCTTACCCCAGAATTAGCTACCAGCAGGACTTTACAGACCTATTTATGATTTATGAATAGGCTCAAAAGTGCCGCTTCAATTCAACGATAAAAACTCAATTCAAACTCCCAATGAGAGTTCAATTCATTCACTGAATACTAATAGCAATAACGCACAAAGCAAGGGGCATCCTTCGCGTCTATTGACTCATTCAATATTAATTAAGGATCCCATGGGAAGAGCCCCGCATAGCTCTGCAAATAAGCAACGGTATCTTACACTCTGCTAGTTACTGGCATGCTAGCAAGTGTCCGAGCAAAATGGATACTTTCAGTTGTTTTTAACCTTCTTTTAACGGGCCGGTGACATCTTTGCCCTGCCATTGAGTAACCCGAGTTCGCGTTGTTCTTATGGTGTAGGGTGTATTAAATGATTAGCCGGTAACATTAGCGTCAGTCCAGGGTGTGTCGGTTATATATTTGATGAAGTTGAACGTCATTCGGGGGGACAACGTTTGTGAAATCCGGAAGTTTACTATTTTGTCTTCAGCAGAGTTCTGTAACTTGGGGTGACCTTGCTAAATATTATTATTTTAGAATTTTACTCAATTTAGTATCATTAATACTTTATAACCATTTGGCTTCCTATTAATTGTAACTTCTCGTCACGACTTGCAAAAGGGTGCCGGTAAAGATTAACAACATTCACATCCATTGGCATGCGTCGGGAAAGGCCTACATCCAGCACTTGACTCTTGTCTTGTGTGTCTTGTAGGATGAGAAAGATTACTTCTTCCTACGGTATAGGCAAGTGGCACAGTGTGAGTCGGCGCGGCTGTGCGCGGGCGCAGGCCGGTGCAATTGTCGTAAAATGGTCGACAATCAGCCTCAATTGTCGTCAATAACATAGATACACCGCCGTCTGCATCTTATCCAACATAACTATGTACTTATGTGTATACATTAGTGATGTAACGAATATTCGCATTCGCATTCGCATTCGCGAATATTCGCACTTTTTTAGATATTCGCATTCGCATTCGCATTCGCAAAATTTTGTGCGAATGTTTTGCGAATATCAGCACGAAAAAACTATTAAAAACTATTTGAAAATAGTGGTAGTAGGTTAACAAAATTAAAATCCATTCGTCTATAACCATTTTATTACAAGTTACCCTCTTAATCACATTACCAGTGTTGCTTTATCATTTGGTATTATTTATTTACTTTGGGTAACGAAACTTTAGATTTATAAGCAGTTAGTTTCATAATACATTCATAAACATTAATACAGTTTTCCAAAATTGATAATGCGCATAGAAATCTTCGTAATTGTTCCGCAACGGTCGTATTCCCGTCAGCGTCAGGAGAATACTCCTGAAAATATGATTCGATAATTCATAATATTAAAATGTACCTCGAAAATGTTACAGTACTTTTGTAAGTGTACTGAAGCTGGTGTAAAGATGGATGAAAGAAAGTTTCAATAACACAACGTTTATATTAGATGAAGAAAAAATGGATTTTAAACACAGGTTTTCATTAAAATATTAAAAACTCAGTTCAAAAGTATTTACATTATCATTTCACAATAATATTACAATTACAAACTTGCCCCCTTATTCATAAAAAAGTTACTGGATGCTTTCTTCATTAGCTAATGAACTGTTTTGTCACTCTCAGACGGAGAACAATTTGTTCTTTGACAGAGAGTGACAAAACAGTTCAATAACGGTTGATCTTTTGGGTGTGGATTTATTGACAAAGTGAAGTCTATCAATGTGAAATATCATTTATTCTTAAATGTGCCTCATAAATAGCGTCGTCAACAATAATTAAAGTTGAAATTAAATTCACATTTGAAAAAAAACCAAGAACGATGTGTAATTCCATCTCTTTATAATTCCACAAAATTGACTGACCAGAGAACTTACGGACCTTGATCGGTGACATCTGCCGACAGCTAGAACTGTTTTCGATTGATACATGATATTGACTCCTATTTCTTTCGAAGAAGGTGCGAAATGCAAGTGCTTTGTTTAAGGCTCTTACGATTCAATACTTCGGGAGTTTCCGGAAATACGAAAGTTTGCGAAGATCTGCATGCGCATTATAAATTTTGGGGAACTGTAAACTCTATAAACAAAAAGCGTATTTTGACAGTATATTGTCAGATCAAGACAGCCATAGATTTAAATACGTTTAAACGTTTCGTGTAAGTCGCCCTCAGAAGTCGCAATGTGTCGTAACAGTTACGGAGCTAAAAAAGCTAAATAAATAAATTGTATCTAACTACTTTAAAAAAAACTGCTAGGTACTAGTATTGCCTAGTCTGATTTTGAATGCGCCTAGAACGGAACGTACCTCGTTCATTACGAGACTTCCAAACCATACAAATGGAGCCAAATTTGATCACAAACTGAATATTCGCATTCGCATTCGCGAATATCGATATCAGATATTCGCATTCGCATTCGCATTCGCGAATGTCCAAAAACACACATTCGTTACATCACTAGTATACATAATAATGAATGAGTTATTTGATGATCAATCGGAAGTATAAGTATTAATGATGGGGTGATCGTATGTTGATTACTGTTTAAACCATTATCATCTGTACACTCCGATAAAATGATCCATGGTATCCTTTTCAAACCATTGCCATTATCATGATGTTTCAGTAAAATTCATCATACATAAAATGTTTGGGTGATTATAACGTAGAAAGTACCTAAATGGTCTCTCAGATGTGTTAGTCCCTGACAGGATGTAGTGGCCTGCCCAGTCCAGTACACAATACAATGTATTCTAATGAACTTGACATTGGAGTGGGCCGGGGAAATGGCCGCTGATTTCAATCTGGACTCCGGTTTAAATTGAACATTACGCAATGCTGTAGGCCTTAAAGCTACATAGTTTTCCCAGTAGGCGAACGATTTCGTTTTTTTAGTCTTGCATTTACGATTCTCCACTACTTATACCAAACTAACTTTAATGTGGACATTGAACTCTAAGATGATCATGTCCGCTCATTTTGATTGCACGATTTGAATTTGATTACATTTAGAATCCTCTTTATTTGTACCGAAACGGAAAAATAAAACCAGTTAAAAAACTTTATAATAAAAACAGTAAGTATAATAATGCTTACTTATATCAATTTCTTCCAGACAATCCTTATTGATTAAAACTTTGAACTAGCTTTATGGCAAATGTGGCAGTGAGCGCTCCTTGAAAAGAGGCTACTTCCAGAAAATCCTAAAGATGATATAAGGTAGAATTCAGAAATAAATATATTAATAGAATAGAATAGAATACTCTTTATTTTGCACCACTAAAGAAAACATTATAATATCACAACTTATAAGTACATATATAAAATAGTACGAAAAAGGCAGTCTTATTACTTAAAGCAATCTCTACCAGACAACCTTTAATATTATTTATTAATATTATTGTCTTAAATTTTCCGTAGTGATTACGGGTATTTCAAATGAATAGAAAACACGAATGCAAGTTGCAACTAATGTTGGCAGCTCTCTGTGTGATGATAATGAACATTGCACTCGCTATATTTATCTCCATTCAAGAGTGAAGTATTCTGAGTAAGTAAACTGATTTAGGATTTAACAAAACTACCTAGGAATCTAGATATTTTTCGGTGTCTGGTTGAATATAATATACTGAATGTATAAATTATAGGGTGCACGAAAGGAGCCTCCTCTAGTGTCTTATCAGCTGTTTCTAATACATATTATGAAGGTACTTATAGTAGGTAAGTACGTTCTTATTCTTCTAAGTGTGACTGACGCTAATATGACTGACCAATCCATTCACCATGGTGACAAATCCTTGCCTACATACATAGCCCCTTGTGTGTCGCCAACACGATAAGGAAGACGGTTGAATTAAGTATCATTTAAGTATAAGCGGGCTTCATAAGGAATTTGTAGTTGATTAATTGAAACTTCTCGGCGGTTCCTGCATGATGTGATATTCAATTGACATGCTCGGATGAATCAATAAAAAAATACCGCCCTATCATTGGTCTGATCTCTGACGTTCTTTCACGCGATTGGCCGGTTTAGTATCGCGTGAAGTCAAGGCTAACGACCGTTGAATTAGAGCAATTTTCCAATTTTTATTTTTAGATTGTATCTATTGTGTGAGATTGATCATGAGAAATGTATCTTTGAATGGAGTGTAATAAAGTAATAAATCACCCTCGATCGACTACGCTTATGTATATATACAATTTAGTGTCTATCATGTGTATGTATCTTATTATAGGTAGTCTGTAAGAAGTATATTATAAATTATATAATTACAGCTGGCTATAAATACCAGAATACTACGTAACGTAACATTAACCTGTTGACGGGAGGATGACTCAAAAAAATCCTGCCAGCAGCCTGGCAATTTTGCAAATAAATAAATAAATAAATATTTTTACTTTGACTCATCGACTCTGCCTTCCTGAACAAAATATAATTCTTAGTCCTTCGGAGTTAGGGCTTGTATTCCTCCACTCCTTTAGCAGAACCTTGAACGAGTCCTTGCATTTCTAACAAACGAAAACCGGTTCAACCGTTTTGTTTTTATATTGAGACCTTATGACGTTAAAGCTACTTAAAACTTTATCTTCAAGAACAGATAATATTCCCCCCCTTGGTGTAATATTTCCACAGATATTTGCTTTGTGGATATAGCACTACCGCATTCCGAGCTAGTGTGACTCTGAAGTCTAGACTAGTCTAGACCCACTCGGGACCCATTCCTAACGGTCCAGCGGCTTCCGTGAATTCTTGCTATCTGATTGGACTTTTTAATGCCTAGACGTCCTAGGAGAAACTAGGTACCTACTCGATACTCTATAGAATATTGTTTTTCGTGAAAGAATGTGCTAAAAAGAATTCTATTTGTTTGGATATTATTATAGAATATAGAAAATAAAATATGGAACAAGATTAGAAGTAGTATAGAATAAGTTCACGTAAGCTACCTTCACACTCGTAAAATGCTGGTCTCGCAACTGTGACTGACCTATCATATCCGTTATTCACTGTATGGAGTTAAGTTCTAATAGTTTGTCGGTCGAGTTGTCATGTTGGCATGCAGGAAGGATTTCCATGTAAGGATATCTGAGTGAATAGATAGATTATATCAACTTATACATCCTTGTATATCCGATATCGGACAAGGTGCCTGGAGCTACCTGCGGCAGTTATCAAAATTATTATCCGCGGATGTCATCATTATTTCCTGGGACCACCATGAGTAGATTCTCTTTTTAGCGAAACCTATATATGCGCTTTTGACACTCAACTGACAATTATTTGTCAACATTGTGATGTCAAATCATTGGTTTTATTTCATCCAGTTGATCCAGTTTCAGGGTTAGATTTAAACTTTGTTTAACAAGTGTTTAAGTATGATGCACTCTTATTTCGGACAAAAATATAAACTGATCTCATCTGTAAACTTTGACGAGTTTATGAAGGCCCTTGGTAATAAAACATTTCTTCTTGTTGGTATCCTATGATCCCCCAGGGCACATGGCAGACACAATAGTTTTCCATTGTCTACAGCAGCCAGTCTCAGCCAAAGGTCTCAGCCAGCTTTACCTACTGATTATGATGATTAGGTGATTCCAACTTCCTGCATCCTTACCGGCGTGATAAATTACGATTCTGATAAATTTCATTGCATTTATTTGATTCAGATATTGAGAAAGAGGTTCTCATGTACAAACTTATAACACATATATAAGTTAACCTTCCCATACCGGTCGATCAAACATACGGTCCCGTCTTACTGTCAATGCCAAACAAATATTGATGATTCTTGCCGGGGTCTGACCTGAATGTATCAATATTGTTGATGTTGAACACATGCTAGCATGGACGTTGGGTAGGGCATTTGATGTACTGCACATTTCATACTGGAGTAATAAAGATCAGACGCCATGCTGCCCCACCCAAGGGGCGTGGCGCAGGCTTCACCCTCCATCCATCAGCTGGAGGTGGTGGAAACACACCTTCTACGTATTTATGTAAACATCTTGCTGGACTATTCTAGTTTACCCCGCCATCACTATCACTCAGCATTTTACCCTACAAACTTAGGAAACTATTCGAAAATGAATATTGCTAAGTAGGTAATTATATATAACAATACAAGGTACAACAAAGTATAGAACCAATGATTAGATACGCTAATAATGAAAGAAATTTTGTCATTTCATGGGCAAAATGGCTGCCTTTTCAGTTTAATTGATACGCACACACAAAAAACAAAAAAAACACGCACTCACGCCTGGTACTAATGAACTCCCTTGCGGGGTAGGCAGAGGTGCATTGCTGCACCCACTTTTCGCCAGTGTGTTATGTTAGTCCCAATGTAATAGGGGGCGGGCCTATGGCCATTTTACGGGCACATCCAAGACCCGAGAACAATTGATACTCATACGCTCTTATGGCTCTTTAGTTATTTAAATGTTACCAAGCACTGTCTATTTCAATCTGAGTCTACCACTAAAAGTCATTTACAATAAGCTAAGCTAACCACAATTGGTCTCCATTTCCAGGCGTGGGTCTGATCACCCGCAAGGCGGCCAACGCCGTGACGCCGACCGTCGAGCTGAAGAAGGACGGAGACAACTTCGTGCTGGTCACCTCCTCCACCTTCAAGACCACCGAGATGAAGTTCAGCCCCGGACAGGAGTTCGACGAGGAGAGGGCTGACGGCGCCAAGGTACGAAATCGAAAGAACGAACGAGCATTTTTGGTTTTTAATAAGTTTCGGTGGTATTAAGCATGCTGATTATCTGACAATGTGCGTTTGGAACCCCAGGCGCGATGCGTGGTATATTCGAGTGAGCCTGGGATAGGAACTCGCTATGAAGTGCTTGGGGAGTTTGCTGGGGACCCAATGTGTAATTTGCATTACATCACGCTGCCTGAGGCAAATTTCTCGCTTCTGCGAGTGTCGCTGAAGCTATCAATGCGATAATTAAATTATCGCTATGTGGTTGCCGAAATAGTTTGGACCTTTGCTTGTAATACTGTCGATGTTGCCGTCAGTTGAAAATTAATTCAGTTCTTATAGCTATGTATGTGAACTGTTTGACAGTGGTTCATATTTATAATCATGAATATACTTACTATCTTTTTACTATCTTATATAGTTTAGGTTCACCTTCTATAAATTTCTTGATAAATGCACTACAGATTGCCCACTTTGTTGAGATAGGTTAGTTGACTGATAGGGAAATCTATAAATAATACCTTCACATGTAATCGATCATATGATATAGTAAACACCATTGCGTCTTACATGCATTATGTAAAAGCAATCGGATATTTTGTCACCTATAAAGATTACTTATTAAAGATACTTACTTTGTTTCTCGATGTAAAACATTCGAGTCATTAGATAAGCAATATACAGGAAACTAGAAGTCGCCGGGTGAGAGACGGGTCGACGCATTTCGACTTTGCACCTCGCCCGATATGTTACGTGTTTCGACTTTGTACGTAGGTTATTTTCCGTGTAGGAAACTATTATGTTACAACCACAGCGAAAGAAAATTATGCGGTTTTGAGTCAACTGTTTATAAAATTAGCACGCCGGTTTTACAGTCAGACGTGACGCGTTTAATAAATATACAATAAGTAAGTTTGTTGTGATACAGCTGTTATCTCTTTAAATGGTTATTTAAATATAAATTTTACGGCGAAATTTTCTGTTGACAAATTAGTTGTTTTTTCTTACGTAAAACCAAAAACTAGAATTTCTCATCTTTAAATCTAGTAATTAGTAGATGTACTTATGTGGCGTAAATATTCTGCCGTTCTTAATTTGTTTAAATTCACGTGTCGCATACAGGCTGGCTAACCCCGTCTGTACATAGTGAAAACGATGTTATTTAAACAGCCTTTCCTTTGTGTATTTGCTGCAAACCATGACACACAGGTTATCGCCAGGGAAGAATGGTTGTTTGTATTAGGCAGTATGATACAACATGTTGTGATGTAATTTTACATAGAAGCTATTGTTATCGGAGTGATAATATCATTTAGAGCTAACCGGCTAGCCGTACAAACATGAATATAAAACAGTAGGTATATTATGTATATGATGGAAAGTAGTGCTTATAGGTATTTATGTATTTCATCATCATCATCATCAGCCTTCTATCGCCCACTGTTGGGTATAGGCCTCCTTATTTGTACCCCAATTCTTTCGGTCCTGGGCCGCACTGGTCCACTGCTTCCCCGCAACCTCGCAGATGTCATCGGACCATCTTATGTATTTAGTACATACCAATTAACATAATTAACAGGTTACCTTCTTGCCTTGATCATATTATTACATTAGTCTAATTAACATGACGTGTGTAAGTACAAAATTAATGCAGTTTTCATAACTTTCAGCTGCTACCCACCAGCAGCTATCAATTTCTCTCTTTCCAACTTCTATATCTGTTCACGTAATAGCTATAACAGTAGCACCCACAAGCAGCTATCCATCTCTTTCTAACTCCTCTGTTAACCGTTACCTCTATGTTTGTCCAGGTGAGGAGCTATCCATCTCTCTCTTTCCAACTCACCTGCTAACCGCCTCCTCCATCTCTTTCTAGGTGAAGTCGGTGTGCACCTTCGAAGGCAACACGCTGAAGCAGGTGCAGAAGGCACAGGATGGCTCGGAGGTCACCTACGTGCGGGAGTTCGGGCCTGAAGAGATGAAAGCCGTAAGTAACAGTTAACAGTTCAATCTTGCATAATCATCAGCCAATAATTATCCACTGCTGGACATAGGCCTCTTCCAAGGAGCGCCACAACACTCGTTCCTCGGCCTTCCTCATCCATCCAGTACCGGCCACCCGCCAAAGGTCGTCGGTCTAGCGGGTATTCTTGTATTTCATTGCAATAAAGCCATTGAGATGTTTAGTACATACATTATACAATGACAACAGCAACAGAACTTGGAATATGATTCCACTAATATCTAGATATGCAGCTTTCCTCACCATTTTTTCTTTCACCGTAAGAGCAATAATATTATAGTTATCGGTAGGTTATGTCATCGCCGGGATTCGACCCCCTTTTTCTGGCGTGAGAAGACTGAGAAGCGGGCGCTTACTGCCTGACCTACTATACCCGCCTGATCCCCATTTCAGCTTGTAGTTTTTATAAGCTATATTTTACTTGGTCAGATACACGTCAGATAGATAACACTTATTTAATTTGTTTCCAGGTGATGACCACCAAGGATGTGACCTGCACGCGAGTGTACAAGGCCCAGTAAACTGCCCCAAGACTGCGGGCCACCGCCCTATTCTATCTCCTATTACTATATAGCACAAGTATCATTATTAAACTATAAATTATATTTTTATTTAGGGTTTGAGTGCTAGTTAGAATGGTTTACGATTCGTTCGTAAATGGAAATTTATAAATACCATCTTGATTGTAGTTAGGTTCCTATACATTGATTGTATGTTTGTAAGATCGAGGGTACGTAAGTGTTTGCGCAGGAATGAAAGCCCTTTAGCTGTTGTATAAGTTTTTCAGTGCATATTTAAATAAATATGGTTTTGTAATTTGTTGTTTTAATTTCATTTACTAGAGTATTTTTTCACGTAATCTTAAAGCAGCGCTGAGTTAGGTCAGTCAGTGCTTTCGGCTGATTAACTAGGATTTCTTTTGTAGAGCGATATTTTTGACAAAAAAATATAACATAAGTAGGTACTTACTTATATAATTTTTTGTGTCGGTGCGCGCTGGGAAATTATACCTATGAAAAGCGCGATTCAAAGATCGGGCACGCTACAAAAAAACGTAGTGCGCGCATGACCTAGGCAGGTTGGGCACGGCTACCGAAGATTTCACATCCCTACAAAGTATCATTTAGAGAATTTGTTAGTTTTTATCGTCTACGCGCTAAGAATAACTCCTCGAGAGCCCCCTATCTAGGCAGAACCGACAATTTTGTTTTCTAGGTTCCTAGGTCTCTAGACTAGAATAAAAGACTTTATGCTTTGGGATGGGATGGTCGTCTTAAAACAGTCCCAGAAGTGAAGCTGATGATGCTAATAATAACTTATTCAGGTAAAAAACGAATGACAGCTTACAATATTACGACTTTTAAGTACAGGATCCGATAATGGTTAGCTTCTGGGACCTACAGAGGACACTGCACCTGTGCGAGGTCCACCGTTGTGGTAGGTAGGTATATTGGTTTATCTGATGTTTTATTCTTATGTGAATGTTAATAATATAATACTATGATATTGGCAACCGTGTCAATATTCGGCCTGGCATCAAACCTGGGACCCCCGGCTAGGGTTTCGTTCCCGTGTTCCCGGGAATTCCCGGGAAATATGTCATTCCCGAAACCGGGAAAAAAAATATAATTCCCGGGAATTCCCGGGTATAATTTTTTATCGATTCTATGCTATATTTTCATCTTTATTTATCTGTTTCTCCTACCTAAAACCGAAAAAAATTTCGGCTTTTACATATGTGACCAAAGAGTATGTAAAAGCTAACGGTAGTGTGACGCCAGTCATATTTTTTACCCGACTGCCGAAGGAGGAGGGTAATGTTTTTCGATTGTATGTATGTATGTATGTATGTTTGTCTGTTTCTTTGTTCCCTCCTGTAGCCTAAACGGCTTGATAGATTTTGATGTATGAGGTATCGTTAGAATGATGGCACGATGACGTTACATTAAAATGTACATAGCGCCCTCTAGAGGACATAACGTGATGATTGAATAAATAATATTTTTACAACTATACCGTGTGGGGTATCAAATGAATGGGCTTGATTCGCAAATTCCAAAGATATGCATATTGTAGGTATTTAAATAACAACACCGAAATTATTGAAATAAAAAATGTTCATGAACTAAAAGCCGACTACTGACGTAAAATTTCATGAAATAAAAACAACTAAAAAGTTACAAATAAAAAAATATAATTATAAACAAACAAAATACCCGACTGCACGCTAAAAAGGTGAAACAAGTCCCAATGTTAATGGAAAGTATCGCAGGCGGGGACTCCGGGGACCAACTTGACCGCCACACAAGGCCGTTTTCTAAGTAACATTCAGCTAAATGGTGAAACCTCCGGTGGTCCCCGCCCACGATACTTTCCATTAACATTGGGACTTGTTTTCACCTTTTTAGCGTGCAGTCGGGTTTTTGTTTGTTTATAATTACCTATATATTTTTTTATGTCCCGGTTTTGTGTCCGCGTTTATTTTTATAGAATTACTAACGCAGAGAAAAAACTAAAATAAGAAGTAGGTTGAGCGATAAATCGCTGAAAGAATTAAATTTTTCTAAAACATTGCCTCAAGTGTAATTAATTTTGAATAATATTATTTTCAAACTGTTAATCATAATACCTTTGGGGCCGTCCATTAATCACGTGAGGTAGTTTTTCTCATTTTTTGACCCCCCCCTCCCCCCTGGTGATATTTGGTGAGGTTTGGGACCAACCCCCCCTCCCCCCCCTGGATCACGTGTATTTTTTTGGAAGTCTATGTAAAGGCAATTTTTGACTAGAAAAAATATAGGTCATACTACAAATCGTTAAAATTTTTGCGCCGTCCAAAATATCGGTTCAGAAATACCTAATTTTTACATAAAATTAATACACGTGATGTCTAACGAGAACCCCCCCTCCCCCCTCGTGATGTTTCGTGAGGTTTTCAGTACCCCCTCCCCCCCCCCCCCTTTGAGCCTCACGTGATTAATGGACGGCCCCTTTGGTTTAATTTACAATTAAGAAAAACAAATAATTTTGCATGTAAAACAAATCATTATAATTTTGGTTGTTAATTTATCTGACTGTTGCTTTTTTCTACCTATACGAGTAATAAAAGTAAGAGTTATAAAAGTATATTTTATTTAATTGTTAGTGAATAAGTCCAAGTCAAACCACTATTTGCTGACAGAAGTAACGTTTAATCGTATCAAGCACAAAGTCATTAAAACCAAAGAAATCTTAACACCGCGATGTACGGAAAGGGATAGTGACATCTGTTGGCACATGAACTAAAACATTAACATTATATAATTATGACGAACTTAAAACTAAACATTCCGCCCACCAAGAACGCGGTGCCGTTCTTCCATTTACCGCCCACCATGAGGTCAAGGGCGGTTTACATCAATAAACCACGTGATAACATTAAAATTAACAAAATTAAAAACATAAACTTAACCTTCATTGATTGTACATAACTAGTAAACCTATGCATGATACCTAACTTAACTTGCTATCGGTAGTATGCATAATTTTGATGTTGGTCGTTTAATAAGAGATCCATTACATTTTAAGGTTACTACACGAGTTAACTGGTCTGATCCTGGATGTTTCGCAACCACTCTGCCTAATAACCACCGAGCAGGAGGAAGATTATCTTCCTTAATCAAAACAACATCTCCAAGTTTAGGTTCGGGAATGACCTTGGACCATTTGTACCTTTGCATGCAATACACTAAATACTCATTGGACCACCTGCGCCAAAAATTTTGCACCATCCTTTGAGTCAATTGCCACCGTTTCAATGATGCTATGTTACATAACTCATAATTGCGTTCAGGAACAATCACCAATGGTTCACCGACTAAAAAGTGGCCTGGTGTGAGCGGTGTGGGGTCCTGGTGATCATCAGACAATGTGGAAAGGGGTCTAGAATTCAGGCACGCTTCTATCTGAGCTAAAGTAGTAGCTAATTCTTCATAAGTCAAAGTTGAGTCACCTATCACTCGCCTTAAATGAAACTTAGTCGATTTCACTCCTGCTTCCCACAGCCCGCCAAAATTCGGTGCATGGGGAGGAATAAAATGCCATGTTACGCTATTATCACTCAACCACTCTTGAATCTCAACTGCCACTGAGGAATTTTCAGCTGAGACTAGCTTGTGAAGTTCCCTAGATGCCCCAACAAAGTTGGTACCGTTGTCACTCCAAACATCACTGACGTGGCCGCGACGAGCCACTAGTCTCTTAAATCCAGCAATAAACCCTTCAGCTGTTAAATCGCTGATTGCTTCTAAGTGTATAGCCTTAGTTGCCATACATATGAAGACACATATATAGCCCTTGTAGGATTTATTGCCCCGACCCTTGGACATTCGAACGTTGATGGGTCCGGCAAAGTCTACTCCACTGTGTAAAAATGGTCTAGACGGTGTGACTCTGCTTTCTGGTAGCTGACCCATGTATTGAGTCTTTGTTGCTGCTGCGTGTCGAACACATTTGACACAATTATGAACGTGAGCTTTTACAAGTTTCTTGGCTGCTACTATCCAATATTTTGTGCGTAAATGATTCAACATAAGAGTGGGTCCTCCATGCAATGTCCTCTTGTGTGCGTCGTCTACCACTAAATTTGTGAAATGACTCTTATGAGGGAGAATAATTGGATGCTTTGCATCATGGTCAAGGCTTGCATTTTGAAGTCTGCCGCCAACCCTCATAATTCCCTTATCATCAAGGAATGGACATAACGATTTAAGTTTTTCCATATCACATATTAGTTGAGACTGCCTAATGCATACATCTAATGCTTCATTTATTTCAGACTTTGTGAGGTGAGACCCAAATTTATGGCTTCTTTTGTACACAAGAAATCTCCTACATACTGCAACAATGCGAACTAGTCTGTGCAGTGATGAATATTTTTCCCAGAAGGATGTATCAGAAAATGTTTTGGTTTCATCTACAGTTACATGAGCCTTGATATGTCTTTCTTCTAAGTTTGTTGAAATGGATTTTGGTCTCTGGTAATTGATGGACTGATCTTTCAACCATGATGGCCCTTGAATCCACATGGGATTCTCTGCAAGTTCTCCAGGTGAACATCCTCTGGACGCTATGTCTGCTGGGTTTTGAGCTGATTGTACATGAGACCATTGTGTACTCTCTAACCTGGACAGGATATCAGACGTTCGGTTCCCGATGAACGTAGACCAGCGACTTGGGTGACTACTTAGCCAAGCTAATACAACAGTAGAATCTGTCCATCCGTGTATGTTGGCATGGTTGATTCCCAACACGCGACCCACTTCAGTAATTAATCTTGACAAGAGAACTGCTCCCATCAACTCAAGTCGAGGAATCGAAACTTGCATTGTTGGAGCAACCTTAGTTTTGGCTGTAACAAGATTGATATGGATGTTGCCATCGGAGTCTATAATCCTAAGGTATACCACAGCGGCATATGCTATGTTAGACGCATCACAAAAGCCTTGCAACTCCATATGTACATCGTTATTCCTAGCCCCAACCCACCTTGGGATAATTAACTTCGTAATGTCGATCAAGTTTCTTTGGTATGATAACCATTCGTTCAACAATTCTTCAGGTAGTTCCTCATCCCAATCTATGCCTGCTAGCCACAATTTTTGGATGGTGACCTTAGCAACAATAATGCAAGGCGCTGCCCACCCTAGAGGGTCAAAGAGACGAGATATGCTGGAAATCACCTTTCGTTTAGTCACAGGACCAGTATTGTCGGGCAGCTGGACGGTGTATTCAAATGCGTCAATGTCCTTGTTCCACGCTAACCCCAAGATTTTAACCACTTCGTCGGTCCTTATCTCAACCTTTCTGTCTTGAATTTCCGATTTACCCGTCATGATTTCAGCTAACTCTTTATTGTTTGTTACCCATTTCTGAAGATCAAAACCCCCCTGTCTCAATAACTTGCTGTATTCCTTGAACATCCTTGTTCCTTCTTCTACTGTTTGACAACCAGTTAACAGATCATCCACATAGAAGTCAGATTTCGCTCCTTTTACAACTTCTATCGGGAATTGACTGCCATCATCGGTTGCAAGTTGTTGTACTGTTTTCACTGCTAAGTACGGGGCCGACGCAGTTCCGAAAGTAACTCTGACTAATTTGTAGTCTCTTATTTCTGAATTGGGATCGTCTCTCCACACAATTCGTTGGTAATCGGCATCCTTGTCTGCAACGATTACTTGCCGATACATTTTAACGATATCTGCGCACAGACAGATTGGATGCATTCGCCATCTAATGACGATGTGGCGTAGATCTTGTTGCAATCTGGGACCGATCATTAATTCAGAGTTAAGAGATACACCGTTTACACCTTTGCATGATCCATCAAATACGACTCTGACCTTGCTTGTCGTTTTATCTTCTCGTATGACTGCATGATGTGGTAAATAAGCTGAATCGTTGTTGAGATCATCATCAGCTACACGTTCCATATGTCCAAGGTCTAAATATTCTTGTATGACAGCGGAGTACCTGGCCTTAAATTCTGGGTTTTTCTTAAATCGTTGTTCGAGCAAGTGAAATCTTCTAAGAGCGATGTCCCTGGATCTTCCATGTTTGCACTGGGGATCATCGTTGCGAAATGGCAGTCTGACAATGTATCTACCCGTTGAATCTCGTTGAGTAGTTTTCTCATAAAACTCTTCACAAAGCTGTTCTTCCAGCGAAAGAATTTTGGTCTCACAAGTGTCAGACTCAATCTCCCAGAATTTCTTTAGCATGTCATTGTCGTCAACTTGAGAATGCATGCTGATAATAACATTGTGATAACAATGTTTTGAAGCTTGTTTGTCATCGTCACTCTCCTGATGAGTTGGCCCAGATAAGATCCACCCTAAAGCAGTGTTTTGTGCTATTGGCGAACCGCGAGGACTCTTCATTAGTCCAGCCGTTAGAACTTGACCATAAACGTCGGCTCCAAGCAGAATATCAATTTTGTTTGGAGTGTGGTATTGAGGATCGGCCAATGGAATTTCCATTGACTCAAGCCAATCAAGCCTATCTACCTTGTCAGAAGGAAGTAAACTGGTAATTGCACTTAGAACATGCGCACGTACCTGGACTTGAAAACCTGGATCGTGGCGAGACTGAATTTGTATTTCCACCATGTACTTGGAGGATAGAGTGCTTTTCTCACTGCCTACTCCTGATATGCTACTTCGTGTAGGCATCCTCCTGAGTCCAAGTAACTGGACCGCTGATTCTGTTATGAATGATGCCTGCGAACCCTGATCTAACAAGGCTCTAAGTAAGTGTACCTGACCAGATCTTGTTTTTACATTGACAAGAGCGGTTGCTAACAGAACCTGATTAGATGCAATTTTCTTTGAAAAATGTGTTGATACCTTTGATGGTGTGGCAGGGTTATCAAATGAATTCTTGTCGACGACTTCATCGACCCCTGTTGAATTCACTTCCACGGCAATGTGTGACTTGGACCCACTCGCTTGCGGCCCCGAAGCTGTCGTCGGGTGAAGCAAGGAGTGGTGCTTATGTTTACAGATGCGACATTTGTTATATGATCGACAGATGTTGACAGAGTGGTTACGACCCAAACAGTTGAAACAGAGACCGTTGGTTTGAACAAACTCGTTTCGAGTGCGATAATCAGTGTTGCAAAACTTCTGGCAATTACTAATTTTGTGCCCACCTTGGTCGCAGTAAGCACAAATGACATTTGCTTCATTATTTCCGTCTGACATGGTGTGCATGACTTTTGATTGTTTCGGTTTGAATTTGGTGTCTAAAAACTCAAGAGACCTAAATCGTGATGTTAAGTACTCCCGTAGTTCGTTCAAGGTTGGTAGCTCATCAGACGTACTTATTTTTACCTCCCAACCCTTACGTGATTCCGGATCCAATCTTGAACAAACCACATATATTATGAAAACATCCCAGGAGTCTGTCGGCACACCAAGGTTCTTCAAACCGTTTACTGTTTCATTTACAAGATCAAGCATGTCTTTAATTGCACTAGAGGTTTCATTTGCAACACTGGGTTGATTCATAAAACGCTTCATTAGACAGTTCACTAAGTATTTTTTGTTGTTATACCTACTATTTAGCAAGGCCCAGGACTCCTGGTAGGCTGAGGCTGTGATCGCAACGTACCTTAGTAGCTGCTCGGCCTCTCCAGAGAGATACCCTTTTAAATAGTGCATTTTTTGCACGCTGTCCAATGACTCGTTGTTATGAATCAACGATGTGAATAAATCTCTAAACGGTATCCATTCCGAATATGATCCAGAAAACACCGGTATGGAAATTTTTGGCAAGTGAACCTGAGTTTCCCCCTTGGTAGTTACGTGTTTGTTTGTTTGTTCCGAAGCAGCCGATGCACTCGGCATGAAGCGGGATAGAGCTTCCTTTAAGTCCGCCTTGTACATGATGTACGTTTCCTCTACCTCTGAGTACATGTCGGTTGTAAAGTATTCATGGCTATCGAGTATTTCATCGGATGCTTCAGAGAGTAATTTTGTGTGGTTGTCAGTAACAATTTTGAAATGAAATTCTAACGCTTCTAGTCTGGTTTGTAAGTATGATTCCTTGGCTAAACGGTCCTTTGGTGCCTTTTTGTAGTTTTCATACGCTTTAACAATGTTGGAAATTGAGCCAAGTTGACTTTTAATAGAAGACGACATTTTGACAGAAGTAGAATAATGTTTGAAATTTGCTAAGTCCAAAGAAAATTTTGAAAATTTTACAAGTTTTTGATTGGTTTCTCACAGAACCAAAATCGGGCATAGGTTCCCCGTCTGACCAATATTTGTTAAATTATTCTAAGTTCTAACTAAATTTTAATAATTATTCTAACTACTGTCTATAAGAGAGAGAACGTTACAGAACCAAAGACAAATTATTCTTTTTTTCTTAATGTCCATACTGACACTTGACTGACACTGACACACTGGCACTTCAATAATTATTCTGAGAATGACACTGACACTTGGGGGGGGGGGTTTACTCAAACTGATACTGTCAAAATGTACTCACAGTTGGTTCACTTAGATTACCGGCCTCTGTGATCCACTCCCTTGCTCGTCCTGTTGCCGCTGCGTGGCAGATGGGGTGACGCAGCTCGCGGCGCCACTGCTGTCATCCGCCACGGTGCACCCAGGAGCTCTGCCGATGCTGGAGCTGTCCGCGCTGCACTGGCTGCTCTCGCTGGCTGACGCTCTGGCCAACCACCCGAAGCACCTTCAGGGAATCCTTGTTCCCCGATACTTGCGTCGGACCAAAAATTTGACTATCTGATTCCGCAATCCGGCTAACGAAGGACCATGAATAAGTCCAAGTCAAACCACTATTTGCTGACAGAAGTAACGTTTAATCGTATCAAGCACAAAGTCATTAAAACCAAAGAAATCTTAACACCGCGATGTACGGAAAGGGATAGTGACATCTGTTGGCACATGAACTAAAACATTAACATTATATAATTATGACGAACTTAAAACTAAACAGTTAGTGTTTTAATACCCGAAAATAGCAAAAACTAGCATTTAAAATAAATTCCCGTTTCCCGGGAACAGAAAAAGGTCGGGAAAAACGAAACCCTACCCCCGGCACAAAAGTTACCCTAACCAACTATCCGGTTTCCTTGCTCAGCAATATGTGTTACCCAAAAAGCCCTCGGTGATAGGTCCAGTTAGCTGAAGATACCACGCTCTGTTTTACGTCCATCCCGTACATAATAATAGTCCAGGCTGAACAGTCCACACTCCAATAAAATGGAAACAGAAAATAGCGTGAACTAGAAGTATTGTTAAATACGGTAATAGCGCCATCTGTATTTGATAAATTAGAATCACTTGACCGACTAGAGGAACAAGAAGAAATGGAAGTTCTGCTACTCAACAACAGATGCCGCTTTCAAGAGCTCAGAATAATAATTAAAATATTTATCTTGTTATAAATGATGAAAAATTACTGTGGCAACACTGGTTCACAGATCATCTTCAGAATACAGAGAAAAAAAAACCATTCCATTCCACATCACAGACAAAAATATTATTATCGCCAGTCGAACGCGGCGCGTTTTCATAGTGCATCGCCTTCAGTTCTTGATTATTTTCTATCAAAATTATTTGCATATTTCGGAACGCCTCAACTTTATCGACATCTGTCAAAAGTGCGATATTCATGGGCGATCGTGAATTGTGTATTTTGTGTGTATTTATTTACGAAACTCATGTGATAAAGTGTTAATTTCTGTTTTCTTGATAGAATATAAACTAAAGCATACAATGCCAGGAATTCGGTGTGTTTTGGTGTTGTGTATCTAGTGCTTATGTTCTGTTTTTGTGGATCACAGTACTATTGGATTTAAAAATACTCATAGGTAAGTAAATATTTACATTAAAACGTTCGGCTCACTTAGCCGAGTTCCAAGTATTAGGCCTGCTTATTTTTTTATGCCTCGAACTCGTAATCTATCCCAATTATTTTCCAAATGTTTTTTGTACAACACAACTTTAAACATCACATAGATTTACTAAATTTAGGAATGCTTCTAATTAGTTTAGATATTATGGTAATCTGGTTTTTGTTCCCTAAATGCACAAGGGGTCATTTACCTTTTAAATTATATACTAAGTTAGCTTGTTAGGTAAGTATTTCTTTTTTAAGAATGTAATGTATGAATTTAGAGACTGACTGTTACTAGTTTCATTTAAACCAAAGGTATATCTGCCAATTCTTTTTATAATAATATGTATGAAAACCAAAATAAGAGCATTCAAGTTAATTTTATGAGAAGCTAATTCAAGCTTACAACGGGAATTCATATGTGTTAATACATAGAAATATATTAGAACTGTAAAAAATATAAATCTTAATTATTTATTTATTAGCACAAAAAATCCTTAAATTTTAAATAACATTATGACACGAAACCTAGCAGTTTTATTTGTGTCAGTCTGGCATTTCATATTTATTCATATCATCAGGTCCTAATCAGGGACATACGGCTCAAAGTGTAGATCTCCACTCTGACCAGTCCGGTGCCTATACTTATGGTTAAAATAAAACCATTTTTGAGCTTTGCATCTTAATCCCCTTTTATTTAGAGACTTTAATGAGATTGAAAGTACAGAGTGTACTTTTTTAACTATCCTATAGGCCACTACTGGACATAGGCCTCTTCTTCTGAAATGATCTTTGTACCCATAGCTTTGTTCTACTGTTACCCCCTTATTCATAGAAAAGTTTAGCTATTAAACCATTTTGTACCTCTCAAAGAACAAATTGTTCAGAACAGAATCAATAGCTCAATCATTTACAACTTTTCTATGAATTAATTTATGAATATTAAAAGGTTATAAGGAGAATACTTCTAAATTAAATTCTTAGTTTACCTTTTCAAAGAAATACTTTTATTCTGTAATTTATTTCGTAAACACACAGGAAAAGGTATGCCGGTTAATGCATCTGCTATATTAGATTTTCATGCATAACCACTGTAATTTTTTTTGTTAATATAGTATAATTTGCCTATAAAAACTCTTTATACCAAAATATCAGTAGGTCATAATGAAATTCATGTCCTTACATTTACAAATAATAATAATACTTAATCTAAAATATTTCCACTATTTTCATAAGTCCACCTCAACCCAAGTGCAAATACCATGCTGCCACATCCCAGGACCAGGACCTCTATACCCGACCCTTAAGGCGTATATTCGTTAGACGGCTCACCCCCTATCGGGGCATTTACGCCTTTATTCCCCCCACATGGCCGGGGTCGTGGAGGCTCGTCGCGTCGCCTCAATCGATACCGCCCGGGCCACGGGTCACTCTACATTATACAGACGAAAAACTATGTTGCAGACCACGACCACAGTTGCGAGCCACGACTCTATCACTTTGTATTAAACGGGCCGATTGCACGAAACCTCTCGTTCGTTCGTTTCTCGTCAGTATAGAGTAAACCTCCAGACGGGCCCCGGCTGTCAGCTGGCTGCCCCCTCGACGACCCTTGACTCCTAACGCAAAGCCGTAGAGTTGCAATTACCGCGGCACCAACTGTGTAGGTAAATGCGTAAACAATGCACTGCAAAAAATATGTGAATGCGCTCTGTCGACGGTTTTTGTTTTTAGGTAGTTGCTTTAAATAATAGTAAATAAATTTACGAAAAGTACGTTTTCTTTAGGTATGTATGGTTTTCAGCTCCAGTGATATATGAATATGATCGATGCCTATAGATGATTGTTAGGAAATTAGGAAAACTTACGCAACGCGTTTTTATTTGTCATTTTCATTGAAATTTTCGCGAAATAATCCGTGCAGCAGATTTAAAATAGATTTGTAATTGATATGCACGAGCAGCGGCAAAAAACTAGAGAGATTAGATGAAATGTGTCGTGTCAAACAAGGTGGAATGATTGATCATTAATGATCATCAACAAAAAATGCACTTACACATTCTACAGCAGAAAGAAACGCACGAAACTTCACTTAGACCGAGATAATTTATTAGCAATTTGTAGAGGTAATGTACAATGCTGAAATTGAAAAAAGATGGGATAAAAATTTTAGGAATATTTTGAATTATTAGCTTAGTATGTTCAAAGGAATTATACACATTAAATTAATGTACCACTGTGCGGTGTAACATTAGCTTTGCAGACCTAACAACTCATAAAAAGCTTATTAAATTAAATTAACTACTTGTATTATATTTACCACACAATATTTTCATCACATAAACTTTTCTTTTTAAAAACTTTAGCATAATTCATCTTTTTATACTTGGTTCAGCATAACTAGGACATGTGCTATGCAGTTGCACGCTCGCCACTGACGTCAGAGACATACTAACAAGATTATAAAGATAATCATCAGCATGTCTGCTTGGACTCCAACATACGGGTTTAATTTGATGGATGCCAACTCTATTCTATCTTCTAGATGGGACTAGTAAATCTGACTAACTAATGAAGCTTTTATAGCCAGCAGTTTAATGTAATATCGTTTATGGATTCATTGATTCTTAATTTACTTATTATAAGATCATTGTCTGATTTGGGAGATTGGAGCATCTACAGCAGTATTGTGAATGCAACAAATAATACTTTAATAATGACCTTGTTAGTTTAACATTTAAAATAAAAAAATACATGCGTTCTCGTGCTTTTAACGGCCTTATGTAAACATGCGTGCTTAGTGCCAATTTCTCCATATTCGGTTATCTAACCCGACCAGGGATGGTCCATCAATTATACGTCATCTCCATATAAAATTCTTGACAGATGTGTCAAAAGTCAATCACTATTACCTGATTATGCTCTAACCAACTGAAAAGGCTTGGTAGCCTTATGTTCGGATCGCTGGTAGTAGAAGCGACGTTTATTTGTATAAGAAGAAAGGTTATTAATATGTAAGAACTCTTAATACCGAGATACAGATTCTGGCATAGTGACATCTATGTAAATACATAAAAACTACTTGATAACTGAACATACCGCCCACCAAGAACGTACGTTCTTCATTACCACCCTCACCATGAGGTGAAGGGGGTAACTCCACAAGATGCATGGACTTGATAACAAGCCGATAAGGACCTACATGCATCCTGTGTGCTCAAAAAGTGGCTACTACTAGGGTGGTGTGGTCAGTGACCACATCCACCTGGATCCGGCTCGAAGGACCATGAAAAGGCTTGGTAGCCTTATGTTCGGATCGCTGGTAGTAGAAGCAATGTTTATTGGTATATTACAAGGGTCATTGACATAGAAGAGAACTTAATACCGCGATGTAGTTTACGGGATAGTGACATCTATGTATAATACAAGAAAGCTATTTGATAACTGAACACCAACTATGGTGTAATTGGCACTTAGTGTTACATTAGAACTTTTACATGCTTTTGCATAAATTAAAATGTAACTAGAACTATAAATAAAATATGCAGGCAGCAGAAGCGCCACTCCCACGAAATAGTTGAAATAACTGCAACGAGGGCTGTGTCGATAGATTGCATCGTATGCACCCGACGTCGACGTTGCTCAAGAAATATCTCTGCCTCTTCAATCCTAATCCTATCCTAACTAATATTATAAATGCGAAAGTAACTGTGTGTCTGTCTGCCTGTGACTCTTTCACGCCAAAACTACTCAACGGATTTGAATGAAATTTGGTGTACATATGGTCCAGACCCTGAGAAAGAACATAGGCTTTTTATCCCGGAATTCCCACGGGATAACGTTTTAAGGCGAAGCGAAGCTCGCGGGAACAGCTAGTGTGAATTAATTTTATAGAAGTCAGGCGTGACGTGAGGAGAGGCTAGAGGCCTATGTCCAGCAGTAAACATCAAATTTCGCTTTTACATGACAAGGAAAAAAGGTCACCTATTCCGTCACCCAATAAAGTTAGTCGGTTGACCTGCCGTACACCCTGTATGAAAAGCTCTTATACATATATTTCAATAAGGCAGTTATAATATAACTGCGTCACTGCGTGTTGGCAGACTTTAGGTTCTTTGGTAAAAAGTTTTGTTAACTTGAAAACTTTCTCCAGCCCAGACAGAGTGGTTAAGAACCTTTTATTCGTATTTTAATACATTACTTAATTAAAAGGACAATTCACTTTCACAAACTCTTATTAACAATTTCAAAACAAAGTTGTTGCTGGCCAATGACAATCGAGAACCGCTACACTATACTTTGGAAAACCAGAGGAAACGTCCACCTTTCGGCATCATATGCGTGCGTCCACTTAATCGACATTGCCGACGCAGTTTCTCCATACATTTATGAAATTCCGTTTGGTCCGATACATACGATACCTATACGTTACGGGGCACTGCAAGTGATCTCGTCACACCGGCAGACAGGGCGGCAGGATGCGCAATGCTCGCGACGCCAACAACACGACAAATGACGACACAACGTGACAGCGATGCTACTACGATTGTCTGAATTTCGCATGCAACCCACTTCTGCAGTACGCCTTCCTACCATTGTTGGTACGTTTTGTGCTGGGCTTACTGTTGACAATTTGCTGACTGAGTTGAAATTAGAGCGGGATTGTCTACAGTAATATGCGAATAGTGAAGTTATTGTAAGTAACTAATAGTTGGAGCAGATAATTTCTACGATAGTTTAAAAGAGACCTGCACACCTTTTTTAAGCCGTTGCAAGAGCAGACCTTATTTATTACCTAATCGGTCTATTCATAACGATTTATAAATGCATTGAATTCGTGTACAATAAATCCATAAAGAGTGGGCGGACACAACACAGCCCTACACAGAGACCAATTAACTAAATGCACAACGAATGACATCGCCCGTGTGTGATTAATGTCATTATCGCTAATTGGAAGTTGTGCAACTAATACTCAGTTAATAACTATACTAACGAATATTTTGTAACTTATTGTGGATTCACCCAGAGTAATAGGTTAACCAACTGCAATAACCATATGCTGGACCTAGTATTATGTTCGGGTGGGTTGGGTGAGTGCGTGAGCGTGGGTGAGGGAGCGCCCCTGGTGCCAGTGGACCCGCAGCACCCGCCGCTCGAGGTGACGGTGCGCGCGCCCCCCGCCGCCGCTGACGACCCGCTCCCCCAGCGACCTGGGTGTCACTCGACCGACCAGTGGAACTTCAGAAAAGCCAATTATCCATTATTATACTCGTCTATTGCATCCATCGATTGGACTGCACTGTATGAGTTGGGAAGCGTAGATTTATTGTTAGATTGCTTTTACGAGACCATTAATAATATTTTAGATGACTGTGTACCAAGAAAAAAGCGGCCGCTTGTAAACTCGAGATACAGTTATCCCGAGTGGTACACGCCGGACATTATCCGCGACATTAAATTGAAGGCGAAGCTTCATAAGCGTTATAAGACTAGTAAGTCGACATGTGATTACGAGGCGTTCGCTCGGTGTAGGGCAAAGGTTAAGAAAATGATCGAGTCTGCATACAATGAATACCGACATAGGGTAGAAAAACACCTCACCGAGGATCCTAAAGCTTTTTGGAACTATGTGAAATCTAAAAGAGGGTCACGAAATCGGACAAAAATAGTTAAGGATGGTATCGTATTGGCGGAGGAACAATGTGCTGATGAGTTCGCTAGATACTTTCACTCGGTATATAAAACGGAGAATCCTAATCTAGACGTGGAGGCGGCGGTAGCAGCATCGGGCGGCGGCAACGCGGCGGCGCGGGTGCAGCTGCAGCGGCGCGACGTGTGCGCCGCGCTCGCGCGCCTGCCGCCCAAGCGCTCCGCTGGGCCCGACGGGATACCAGCTTTTCTCTTCAAGGATTGTAGATACGCGCTTTCAGATCCGCTCCTTCACATTTACAATGTTTGTTTGCAGAGGATGGAGTATCCTGAAAAATGGAAATTATCTAGGGTGATCCCGGTGCCAAAGGGGGCTGCCAGCTCAAGTGTAGATGGCTACAGGCCCGTGGCGGTACTTTCGACTCCTGCTAAAGTCTTCGAATCAGCTGTGCAGAAGAGCTTGTTAGTTCAAGTTCAGTCACAGCTATCGGACGTGCAACACGGATTCCGGCCAGGCCACAGCACCACCAGCAACCTGCTCAACTACATGTGTCAGGTGTTACCGGAAGTCGACGGCGGAGGTCAGGTTGACGCTGCCTATTTTGACTTCCGGAAAGCGTTTGACTTGGTAGATAATGATGTTCTGCTGAGCAAGTTGGCGAGTGTCGGCTGCACTCCGCACTTACTACAGTTTTTTGCCAGCTATATGCGGAACAGGCGGCAATATGTGGAGTACGGAAGTCACCAGTCTGAACCATATTTTACCCGGTCTGGAGTGAGTCAGGGAAGTAATCTCGGTCCCCTGGAGTTCATTTTAATGATAAATGACTTACCCAGTGTTGTCAGGAATGCGAGCTGTCTACTGTTTGCCGATGACCTTAAACTGTTCCTTCCGATTCGAGACGCAACCGACTGCATAAGATTACAGCAGGACATAGATCGAGTGGTAGAGTGGAGTTTAGAAAATAAGCTTCAGTTCAACACGGCCAAGTGCCTGATCATTACGTTCAGCCGAGCTCGCCCGCCGCTCCATCACGGGTACGCCGTGGAGAATGTACCGATGAAGAGAGTTACGGAGGTAAGGGACCTAGGAGTACACCTTACAGCAGAGCTTACGTTTCGTGATCACATCACAAATATTTGTAAAAAAGCTTTTAGGAATCTAGGTTTTGTGCTTCGCCAAGTCCAAGGATTTATAAATATTAACGCGATAGTAGCCTTGTATAACGCTCTGGTGAGGAGTAATTTAGAATTTAATGCAGTCATCTGGGCTCCACATGAAATGAAATATCATCTCATGCTGGAGCGCATTCAAAATAAATTCATTAGATTTTTATACTTGAGGCAATATGGGGTATATCCATTCTACCCATTAATGTATCCGACTCAATTCATACTGGATATGGTATGGGTATAACGAATTGAGAGTTAGAAGGGAAGTAACGTTACTTTGTTACATTTTTAAAATTATGAATGGCAAATTGAGTAATTCTGAAGTGTTAAGCAGGATAGGTATGAATGTACCGGACAGGTACGTGGAGCGGCCGCGCGCACCCACCGCCTGGGCCGGGCGCCCCTCACGCGCGCTCTGCACACGCTCAACATTATAGCGGAACACATTGACCTGTTTTCCTGTTCTCTCAGTGAATTCACAAGAACAGCATTGTACACGGTATGTTATGTAAGCAGAGATAATATGTCAAAGTCTAAGTAGGTATGTAAGTTAATTGGTTAAGTATGCTTTTCTATCGCATTAGGTTAAGCCTGTAATGATAGTTATAAGTGGGAAATAAATAAATAAATAAATAAATAAAATAACTAGACTCGGTTATCAACTGCCTAGTTCCGGAAACATGACCTAAATGCGATGCGATGCGTTCCTCTACGCCCCCGACCGCGGTATTACGTGAAACGATGCAATAGCTGAAATTCACAATACAATAGCCAGCACTGTGGGGCCATTGTTTGGATCATTGTTGACACTTGGTGAAAACAGCCTTGAAGGCGTGATTGATATGACAATCGGATGGAAGGAAAGGAATCTACTCGTAATATCGGATCTTCATCCAGTACTTTTCTCCTTGTTTGGTAAATGATTCTTCCAAGAGCATTATATTGCACACACATACAATATACACACGCCTGTCTCCCAGAGGGTAGGCAGAAACTATAATTATGTATTATATGGACCTCTATGTGCCAAGATATTCATACAATATACTTCTTACGCTTCCTCTACATTCAAAATTATCTCCTCATCGTTCGTCGGTTTCGGAACTGCTAAAATAATGTGTCCTGAAGTATTATGTCGCATATCAGTCTATTGTAGTAGACATAATTGCTTTTGCTTGAACGCTTATTGAACACGTGCATTCGTTTCGTTTTTGGGCTGCGTAAATATGATCACGTTTCACATTACCGCGCTCAATTGAAATGGCTCCCCATCCGTGACCGTAGGAACCTGCGTATCCTTTGTCTTCTCTTCTCTATCCTCCACGAGCCAAATACCCCACCTTATCTAAAGTCTATGTTCCAATTTCTATCTGACACTCATACCAGAGACTTACGTTCTTCTCATAATTCAATTTTAGCCCTACCCTCCTTCCACTCTGGCTTTATGTCTGACTCTTTCGCGGTCACGGCTGTGCGTCTATGGAACGATCTCCCTGAATCCATTAGGAAAGCTCCGTCTCGCAACGTTTTTAAGCGTCTTACTCGAACTCACTACCTTAGTAAGATAGTTAGTTGATAGCTCTTTCCTGAACCTCTAAATTAATTATTGTTATTATAAATATATATATATATTTATATATAGGTATATATCATTTATATTATGCATATTTATATATTCTTAACTTATATTTTATGTAGTTACGTATTTTATATTATATTTGGTAATTATTATTAAGTGACTTGTTTTAATTTTGTAGTTATAGTGTTGTTTTCTTTTTGCACACCTTATAATAAAATTTTCTTGCACCTCCTGTGGGTTGACTGGTAGAAAATGCTTGTAGCATTAAGTCCACCCTTTGTACACTTATTTTTATATTTGTGCAATAAAGGATTAAATAAATAAATAAATAAATAAATAATATAGCAACCTGTAGCACCCACGCTAGTTCATGGTCAACCTAGGAAGGGGATTGGCTATTTACTTCCAGAGGCCCTAGTGCCAGTTTCTCCATCGCTCCAGCAGTGAAAAGTAAACGAAAATTCGTGTTACGCGGAAGAGTTGCCACTAAGCTGCTTTAAACAGTACCTAGGTACACTGCGTCACCTCCATGAAACATATTATAATAACTATATAGCTCGCACTAAACAAAAACTAAACTGCTACCAGCAAATATATAACCTCGATCGATCGGACAATCTGTCAACGGGCGCGGTCCATTGCGCACGCGCCGCGGTGGCAGCGTCCGGATCTCCAACTGGAAGGTCAATGTCTGCAGTTTACGACCAACACAATTAGTTACGTTGCTGGTGATCTAATGCAGAGTGCGTAGCTTGAGGCATGCAGTCTGGGTCTGGGTGTGGTGCCAGGTTTTAGAGGTTTTAGAAGCAGTTTTTGCTTGGGCACGTGTATATTTTTTGGGATTATCCAATTAACGCCGCCGTTAACGCTTTAGCTTATAGCGTTTTGTAAGTTGAATTGGGTGTTTTTGGATATGCGGTTAATTTAAGACAATCATAATCACTCTAAAATAATAACGTTAACCTTACAATAATATGATACTGCTTAGTTTACCATCACATCATAATTACGCAAAAAATACAAAGTAGAAAATCGGTGAAAACAGGAAATTCAAATTGTACTAATTCGTCGAATTAGTGTTGAAACAGTACAAAGTACAGTGAGCGGACTGTGCCGGCAGTCTATTAGTGCCATTAGGTCGAACATATGATATTGCAGCGTTGCGTTGTGCGACCTACTAAAAAATATGTTTAAAAATTATGCCTATCTATTTCTATTCTCATGGTGTGCGTGCATTTTGTCCGGGCCACTCGAGGACGCCCTAACACCCATCTAAAATAGATTGTATCTAATGCACTCAATTTGGGCAATTGTTACCATTTGACACTTCATCTGTGTAACCACATCGCGTGATAATGACCACTTGCAGGCGATGCCCGGGGGATCACTGTAGCTTATGAAAAACTAAATATAGGATTGCTGCCACAACTCTATCTCGTTGTATTAAACGTACCGATTGCGTTCTTGACAGCTCTCGTTCGTTCCTTTTACGTAAGCTGTTGTGACCCCCCTGAATCATCAACTGAATTCTACTGCACCGAACCAATGAACTTTAATTTAGTAAATTGTCTAAGCATGTTACTAAATGTTTTCGTTTGCGTTTCACTTGGAAAGTCTCACATTCCTTGCGTTTCTTTGAATAAAGTTATATTTTAGTACGCTACTTTACACAAAGCTAGATGTTTCCTGACTAAAAATTTCTTATCGACAATAGAAATTTTGTTCACTCAATTCATTTCACCTTTTTCACCACTTATGATTTCATCATTATTCCATTAACATTTTCCGTTGCACGGTGTCTACCTAGAGTCTTTTTCCATTTATCACATATTCTATGTATAAGACCTTACATAGCTAGTGATCCTACCGCTAGATCACAAATTGGTCTTCACTCCATATCTGTGTTGACTGGGAGTAGAATCGCGGAAGTATGGGCTGGATTGACGACTGACTGACTTCCCGTTCGATTATGTTTTTATATAGAGGTATATTATTATGTACAGTTTCCGTTATGTCCTACCTTAGAATAGATCTGCGTCCTCTAAAGCCGCGTTTGTTTATGGCTATAAATGTATAATGCCTTCTCACTTCCATCTTAATATGGCACGTGATTTTTAACCGACTTCAAAAAAAGGAGGAGGTTCTCAATTCGTCGGGATCTTTTTTTTTTTTTTTTTTTTTTTTTATATATTTTTTTTTATGTATGTTCACCGATTACTCCGCCGTTTATGGACCGATTTTGAAAATTCTTTTTTTGTTGTATTGGGTTGAGCTCCCAGGTGGTCCCATTTTTTTTTCAGAATTTCTCACCCCCAAGGGTGGGTAAAGGGGTAAAAACAGGGTATGAATTTCCATTTTGGGCACATATTAACCGATTCTAATGAAATTAAGAATGTAAATATAGTTCTTATAACAAAAAAATATGATGGTGACCTTGAGCTGATCTGATGATGGAAACGGAAGGCAGTCAGGGGAACTCCTCAACGGTATATAACAACTACTTCGTGTTTAGGCTTGAATGATTTGTATTGATTAGTAGGACTTTTTGGTATCATTTGCACCTTACTTTTGATTGAAAAATATTGCAAATAAACTAAAAACTATAAAATAAAATAATAATTAAAAAAATTAAAAAACCGACTTCAAAAAACCACTAAAATATAAGAAATAATTTAAGGTTTACACAAATTGTACTCGTATGTGACAGTACAAATATACCTAAGCAGGAACTGTTCTTTTTTGAAGTTGGTGCCATATTTCTTCAGATTACTTTGTCACCGCACCAACATCAAAAGAGAACAGTTCCTGCTTAGGTATATTTGTACTGTCACATACGAGTAGAATTTGTGTAAACCTTAAATTATTTCTTATATTTTAGTGGTTTTTTGAAGTCGGTTTTTTAATTTTTTTAATTATTCTATGTGTATACTGTACGTATATTCTTGCATCTGCGGTGGGCAGTGTTTGTATATATAATTAGATTAATTAGTTTGCAATGAAAAACTAATATTTAAATTACGCTGTAGTACATGACTACGAAAAGCGGACCAAAAGAATGCTCTGAATACTATGAAGTTATTTATTGCTTGATCCATTTAATCTAAACAAAATAAATCCACGTGAGTACAAATGTGCTGCGAAAAGTGGGTGGCTCGCTTGTGAGCCTCCTCTGACTACCCCTTCGGGGATTACAGTCGTGAGTGCATATGAATGAATATGAAATAAATCCACTTTCTTACAATTTTACTTACGCTACTGTACAAAACGCTACTTTTGCGCTGCATAAACAACTGTTTGTAAGCATAATTTACCCTGTAGGCCTAGTTTCCTAGATAAACACGATTCTATGGAAGGCTCTAGGTTGCGTAATCAGGTGATTGAACTCTTTGCGTACTCCATCACGGTAGCTTGGCGTGCGAATCAAATTGTTATTGTAAGTATTGTTACTACTACGTGATGCATAGTTGTACTAAGTTACAATACCAATAACGTGGATATCATAGCAAGTACCAAGTTTAGTAGTATATCCCACAGATGTCGAAAAATTTGCGGAAAACCCATAAAATCATAGGTTATTTCTGGATAAACTTGACAATGAAAACCACTTCGTTCGACTATCTGGGAAAATATTTTGAAATCATAATTTTGCATCACAGTTGCCTATCATTTTATCTCAACAACACCTTTGCCCTAGGCGTCCTTATTGATTATTAATATGACATTAGTGCCAATTTCTCCATAGTCGGTTAGAGCATAACCAGGTATATTAGTGGTTGACTTTTGACACATCTGTCAAGAATTTTATATGGAAATGACGTATTATTGATCAACCTTTCCCTGGTTACGATTCAACCGACTATTGTGAAATTGGAGCTTAGTCTCCTATCTATGGATCCTAGAATATCATATCCTACAAAAACCAATACTCCAGGCTTAGTGCTTAAATATTGACGAGTGCAGTCGGGAAGTGATGCCTGAAATGAAAACGCCTGCGCCCGCTGATAGCGAGGCCATGGATGAATAGAGATTGACAAAAAGTCATACTACAGTGAAAATTATAGTGGATTGATACTAAGTCATACTACAGTGAAAATTATAGTGGATTGATACTAGACGACCGAATAGCGTAGTGGTTAGTGCCCTGACTACTGAGCCGATGGTCCCGGGTTCGATTCCCGGCTGGGGCAGATATTTGTTTAAACACAGATATTTGTTCTCAGGTCTTGGATGTGCCCGTAAAATGGCAATAGGCCCGCCCCCTATTACATTGGGATTAACATAACACTCTGGCGAAAAGTGGGTGCAGCAATGCACCTCTGCCTACCCCGCAAGGGAGTACATTAGTACAAGGCGTGAGTGCGTGTTTTTTTTTTTTGATATTAGTATTGAAACTGGCGATAGAGACTGGATGTTTACTGCCTATACTTATACTCTGTGGCTTATTGTTGTTGTGGTCCTGGTAGCATAGTCCGTGTCGTAACGTAAACAATTTCGTGGCTTATCTTTCGTTTATTTACAATTTTCGATGAGACTTTAGAATTTTATTTGAAATTTAAATATTATTTATCCTTAAGAAACATTCATTACATTGCACAAATTTATGCACATGCACCTCAAATTTCTTAATTCATGATTTACCTCCACGTGCGCCACCAGCGTGAAGTGGCCCTTTCGCACTTGCAGTGGTTAGTAATTAAGACCGAATACCTACATAAATGCTATGTTTATGTAAATAGCGTTCGCACCACATTCCACTCCATTGTTGGACGCCATTGCTTCAGCAGGGTCCGCCTTGTCAGCGCGAGCTGAGATTAAACCATAGAACAACGCGTATGGAATAAACAGACACGCATGCTGTGGCTTAAAACTTTTTGTAACCTTTACTAAGACAATCGTAATACTAATTAATCTAATTATTCTTTTGAGCTATGTTTGAAGATTTAACATTGAGGTTGTCGAACTTTTGAAGTCATTGACGCTGCTTTCTTTACGAGCCGAACCAATAAAAATAATGAGCGATTTTCGACTACGGTTTACATAATATTATAGCACAGTAATGTGTAACATGAACTCAGCCTCGGCGGCGCCCGTGACCGTGACAGCCGTCGAAGGTCAAGAAAAACTTAAACTGGACACGTGGGTTTACGCAAGCAACCTGTACTATCTACCACTACCATGACTCATAACAACATGGTAGAGCACGGAATCAATCCTTACTTCCTTACTAATATTATAAATGTGAAAGTATCTGTGTCTGTCTGTCTGTCTGTCTGTTACTCTTTTACGCCAAAACTACTGAACGGATTTGAATGAAATTTGGTATAAATACGGTCTAGACCCTGGGAAAGAACATAGGCTACATTTTATCCCGGAATTCCCACGGGAAAACTTTTTAAGGCGAAGCGAAGCGCGCGGGAACAGCTAGTATCAAAATAAACGATAAAATTAAATACGGAACGCATCTAAAAGTACCAGGAAACCATAAAAGCAAAAGAAGTTGCGTCGTAGATTGCTGGTTTAAAAGAGGTGGTTGACTGACCCCTGACTTGCTGACCATTGCTTCGTGGAGCAATTACTCGTAAACCCCATCAACGGTATCTCCAAAGTTTTATGTCTAAGTGGTTAGATTTGCAATTACTTATACGATACGAAATTTCAGTGAATACAAGAATTAAATTGAATATTTTAGCACTAGCTTACTATAAACTCAGCTACTATTATTAGATTGGCTGCCAACACTGATAGGCATCTGTCATTAAAAGCTAATGAAAAATTCAACGCTGAAATCGGATCAGAAGTAAGTGATAGCTGCTCTAATACCTCTAGTGCTAATGACAAATTTCTTACTTGGTAGGTTTTTGCCGCCTACACAATGCTTGCTCATTACAGCAGAAAAACGACACCATTCAATGGCGTGGCGTGCCGCTTGGCTCAATGACTTACCAACAGTCTAACATTTCACGTAGGTAAAACTAAGGTAATATTTCGTCAACTTTGAATTAAACTTGTAATTCAGCAGATGGAAGCTGTAATAGGTTTTTTGGCTAATTTACGTTTCGAAATTAGATTAGACTTATACTATAATATATTTATAGATGTAAAATATTGTCTAATATGCACTAGGCATGGCTAGGCACTAGCAAGACATACAAACGCGTAGAGAACTATACATACTGGTTCAAAGGAATAATACTCTCACGGGCAATGTAAAAGGTCCACGACTCACAAAATTTCGACACCAAACCCAATTTTTTCAAAGATTTCATTTAAAATTTTTAATAAAATGTTATAGTTTTTCGTTGATTATATGTATCCTTATGCTCTGTTATCGTCTGCTGGCTTAACAAAATCTAAGAAGATGAAAATTGGTTGGTATATTTTTAAGGTGACGATATCCCAGATGCCATTGATTTTTCTTTATCGATTATTTAGAAAACAAACACGAAATGCGGAAGCGGACGCAAAGCAAAGTTATTCTTGATGAAAATAGAAATAGTAAGGAATTGTAGACATTACGGTTTTTTCACAATGCGGAGTCTGAACGTGAATATTTTATTTTCAAAACAGTGGATAAGGAAACACCAGCGTCTTCTTCTATTCTTAATCATTATAATTAGTCATCCGCTATGCTAAAACACAACTAGAATCCGTTAATTCAGCCATCAAGTGATCGTAAATCAAAATCATCACTTTATTTATCAACAACGGTAAACGGAATACAGGTATATGAAATATTAATGTATTTTACAGCATTCTCGCACACGGTGGTATGTTTATGCGTTTTAAATTATTTCAAATATGAACGAATCGTGGTCGTGATTATTATTTATGGAGTCATGCCTTGTTTAAACTGATGATTGTATTTTTTGTGATAAGTGTGTTTTTCTTATTTATGATGTTAATAAGTCGTTTTTTTTGCCTGGATAATAACAATATTATACACTCATGGGTAATGAAAAAGTTCCATTGACAAAATCACCAAATTACTTCTAAACGAAAAATCTAACTTCTGCAATATTTATGTACATATTACGATGCACCAGAATATTACCAACGAAAAATTTAAATATTTTGTACAACTTTCCCATTAAATGACTTAAAAAATTAGGGCCATTTGGTATCTGCATTTTGTAAGTGGAACTGTTTCTTTGCCCGTGAGTGTAGTTTAAATTTAACAATGAACCAGTAATGTTTTGTACCAAATAGTTACATTGAATTTGTATGTTACCTAGAAAACTGGCCCTGAGGGGGAGCGTAAGAAATCATAGAACAGAGTTTCCACGTAGTTAGATTTTCGACATGAACCATAATCATGTTTGCATTGCGCTGGCCTTCTGGCTCTCATTTACTCACTGTCAAAGCAATTAAATCTATTAAACACTCCCATGAAAAACCAGTTCAATATTTCCATCCATATCATGGAGGTGTTGATCTCATCATATGCGCGAGGCGTCACCAAGTCTGGAACCCGCGCTATTCAGGTCATTGTCCAATGACCGTAATACATGCCATGTGTTACTAAACACATCACGCACGGTAACACACTACTGCCAATGGTTGTATATGATTATGATCAGCCTGTTATCATCCACTGCTGGACATAGAACTCGCGAAGTCAAAACGAAGTAACATTTACGAAGTAATTAGCGTCAAATTCAATACATTTTTGATCGAAAAACCGTTGTCGTAACAAAATCGCGACAGGGGGTCAGGCCTCTCCCAAGGAGCGCTCCAACATTCTGCCCTCGGCGTTCTTCATCCAGCCACTACCAGCTACTTCTCTAAGGTTGTATCATATGGTAATGGTTGTATCAAAAGTTTGATGCTCTGTAGGGCTATTAAAGCGTCCATCTTTTTTGGAAAAACTGTCAGAAGATGTCTCGAATGGTTGATGTATATTATTGTCACAATGGTTGATTTTGATATGTTAAGCCGGATACACACATGTATCATTTGCCCGATCCGATCACCGTATCCGTCTTCGTTCACTTGGTTAACTTCTACAGTAAGGTGACTTCTAACCCCACTAACGTAATTAACATGGTATGGTGGTATGTTTCCATCCATATATGATCTCAATCATAAAAAGTTCCTTAATTATTGCTAATAAACACTGAATGAGGATAAATCCCTTTTTACTTATTCACTATTCAATATAAACAACTTTGATAATTGCCTCTATTCGCGATCTTAGTCGTTTCCTGTTTTGAATTTTATTTAATCCCAGTGTTATTAATTAAATATCCCACAATTCATTACATTATCATCGTTGTAGCATACATAGGTGTATTCAAGGCAAATATTTTGCAATATTTACGTTACTTCTGTATAACAGAATGTAGGAATTATTACTATGATGATGTACCGTAAAAGTCGTTTGAAATAAATGTTATCGTTTGGTTAACCAAACATTATACCACTGTGAATTATTATCTGTGTGTCTCAATATTAAACTAATTTTGAGTTCAAATAACACAACATTTATATTTTTTGGATTTTCAGTGTTTTATTGGAAACATTGTTTTTTGCTGCTAGCTAAGGGCCGGCTGAAAACCAGCACTGTGGCCTCTCTGGCCACAGCACACGCTGGGCTGGTGCCTTTTTGACGCTCTGGACAGCATCCTAGTTTGTTTGTATTGTTTTCTGTTTTTTTTTCATATATTTTTTTTGTAGTATTCTTTTCTTTTTTGTTTCTGTGTTTATTGTTCAGTGTGTCAAATAAATGTTTCTTTCTTTCTTTCTTTCTTTCTGCTGGACTAACATTAACTTACTTCCACTGCGACGAAAATGTGTTTGAATTTGAAGCTCATCCAAACACAAAAATATTCCGTTCCCAAAAAGGTTGACTCGCTCACGCACCAACGCCATTGAAAGAAATCTTGGCAAAGACGTTCAACTCTTCACAATGCAATACAATTGATACCGCTCGATTTGTATGCGCGGCCGAACCAGCGCGTTTTATTCATGACGCATCATCCGCCACTACAGAATGTGTTGACAGTTAGGTTAGATGCCATCTATCTATACCGGCTGTGTAACGGGCCGTATTGTCACTGTTTCCAAATAGGCTGAATAGGCTCGGGCGCTAAGCGGCTTAAGGAAGCCCGCTTCAATAGGTAAACGTTCGAATCGGCCCGATAGGGATAGTATGATAATGATTTTTTATCGAACGATGGCACGGCCACGAGCTTATTCGTCAAAGCATCTCCTAGTCGATAAACTTTATCATCGTAAAAGCTCGATTATTCTCAGTCTTTAGACAAAAGCTAATACGTCTCGCATTATCCTCTCTTCAATCTTCATAAGTATCATTGAGGGTAAGAGCTTTACGAATGCTATCGGCAGTTTAATGTCTGGTCCTAATGTAATGCACCCCTGAAGTTTAGTATATTTCTCATTGATTTATCATTGATATCGACCGTGCCTTTGATGCTGTTGCCAACACAATATCATTGCGATCCACTTCACTTTTTTAAATAATTCCATAGATATTATAAAATTTCCAGGGAATTTTTTCCATTTATTATAAATTTTACTTAGATGATATAGTCTTGTGTGTCTTATGGGTAGGCAAGACATCTTCGACGAGCCCTATGTCCCTGATTAAGGATCCCAGGACCTGATGATGATGATATTTAACTAATGTATACTTAATTACTTACTTCTTTTGTTCCAGCTCGCAGCCGCCATGTTCAACTTCATGAAGAAGTCGGCGGTGCTGGCCGGCGACCCCGGCTGCGAGGACACCGCCGACAAGGAGAAGCGGAAGAGAGAGAAGAAGGAGAGGAAGGAGAGAGAGAAGCGGGAGAGACTCGCCGCCGGCCTGGAGGAGCCGCTGCGGCTTGAGGAGGTGAGAGAGAGACAAGATTTTTGAGGAAAGATAAACTTTTATGGAGCTGTAACAGAAATGATCATAATCTCTACTTATTAAACGAGACAAAAAATAATCACGAGGCACATAGTATAAAGCGAAGTTGCTTACCGCGTCCGTCTGTCTGTATGTAGCTTGCTTGCATGGTTTTTATATTACCGGAAGTCTTGAGCGGAAGCCTTTTAGAACGGAGAAAAAGTCGCGCAAACCATCTGTTGATATTATAGGCGTTCACGGAAACAAATCTTATCATTTTAGACTACAATTATTTATTTAATTAGCTTTATCCGGGCTTTCATATTTTACACTTATACTTACTTTACTTATTAGAATTTCCAGAATTCAACGCATTTTTGACTCTAAATGATCCATTGTTTTCTTGGTGCAGTAGAAAGCAAAACTCCTAAACTAATGGGAACTTATCGTAAGTGTGTCAAAGCCCAAATATTTGGCCTTCTATCTAACACTTCTAAAGCCACAAACATGAATAATTATCTCCAGTCGCCAAGTCACTGACCTTAGTCATTAAATCATGATTATGAGTTTACAAATTAGCATTCTTGCTCTACGCGTTTACGCCCAAACTTGCTGCCTTATCGCTCACAAAATCTACAGGTGTCGCCGTTTCTTTTCAAATCATACGTATTACGGTATTTTGTTCTTAAGTGCTTTTATTTAGTTATCTTTATACTCTTTTATCCTTACTTCCAATCATTTTTGACCTGATCCTTGATCGCGTAATCGTCCACATTATATGCCTTGTTGAAATTAATTTCGAAGACTGCAGTAAAAATTGCATTATACATAATTATATTTCATTGGATTTTTAAATGTCAGTAGATATGACAAGTCAAGGTTGTGTTAGTTTCGATTTGATACGATCTCTTGATTTGCATTTACTAGGACTTAAATTTCACGTTTATTTCTATCTCTATTAGCATTAGACAAACAGCATGGATATTTATAGTATGAGGTATAGGTATATTCGTTTTCTGTCAGTACACATAAGGTTTGAAAATTGGTTGTATCATATCTATAAAAGTAAAATAAAACTGATTCGCTGATTTTACAGTACAGTACAGGTGAATAAACAGAATAGATCTCCAAAGGACAACATAGTCATCAGACTGTGGTACTAGGAGCGCAGAGTCTCGCAATAGGTCAGCGTTACTCCATCGCAATGTTGGCATCAATGGCATTCAGCTCGATATAACACCGCAGTGCACATAACTTTGACCCCTTCATTTCTACTAGGATGCAGGATACTGTTGCTTCTGTCACGATACTAAAAGTTCATTTTCCTTGACGTTCAAAATCCCCACGGGACTTTGTGTTAAGGTGGATAGTAAGAACATTCAAATTCGGACTTCGTTCATGATGAAATGATTTTGCTGTTTGAAAAGTCGTGTTTAGATTTTTATCTCGAGAATAATCTGAATGAACGATTCAATCCATTAAAGGACTTACAAGTTACAATATGGATTGTATGGCATATAAATAGTTATAGTTATGAGGTGATTTATTTATGTATGAGGTGTATGAGTCATTAATTGTCAATTATGATTTTTCCCATTGATGACCTATATATCTGGAGCGCTACGTCATCACTCTTCCTTATACAACAACTACCGGATAGTTTACCTAAGTTCGTCGGTCCAGCGTGATAGCTTTTTACCATGAATTGTCGAATGAAGACCAGCTTTTAAGTAGAGCTTTAGCTTTAGCACGTCATATAGGTACGTCTACGCCAAATGTTATGCGATACTGCGGCTGGCGATACATTTTAAAGCTCTTATCGTGAAGCTTATATTGATCGTTCAGGCACTTCAATTATGTTACTATATCTTATCATATATCAACAAATTGCAACTCGTGCCAGCCATGAAATAGCAATTAAATGTTTATAAGCATATTATAAAAATTTGCATGTGTTGTCTGCAACTTTGTGGTATATCTTTTATTATTATTATTATCATTTAATCTTTCAGACCCAGCATTGCTGTTCGCTTCGCCCTATTTTGGAAGGGTTTTCTGTGGGAGTTCCGGGATGTAAAGTTCTTATTTCCACTCATCAGTGTCACCTTCGATAGCATCAGCTCTATTATTTTTCTGTAACAGAAACGTTCTGTTACTGACTGTAGATTTTAGATTACCATCAATATTTGTCACAGTAGGCACCAAGTCTACCTTCAGGTCCGTAACCTGAACTCTGTGAGAGCGCAATCGCAATGTCTTCTCATTGGTGCCTCTCACTAGCGTCACGGTGCGTGCCCTCAGGAGGATCACTCTAGCTTCACAACCAACGTACGAGGGTGGTCATGCAATCGGTACGGTTTAATGCCACGGCATAGAGTCCGAAACTTAGTTTTTCGTAAGATAGAATAACCCTTCAGATCCGGCGACTAGACACCGTCACGGCAGCCGTTGCATCGCACCGGGAGAAACAAAATGGGCCACTGTACCACGGGACATGATGGTTCTCGCCAACGATGCAAATCGCATTCGGATTAGGCGTTTTTCTGTAGATGGTCTCCGAAACTCTGTTAAAGAGTAGGAGGTAAACATTTTTTCATATTTCTTAGTTACTATTTCTGTAATCCTATATAGATCTGGATATGGATCTCTGGGTACTGAGCATCCATACTTTACGAATAAAAGCAATTTTCAGTTCTCGGAGCAAGCCAGTTATTATAGTTTTGTTCGTATTTCTTCAGAAAGAAAAAAAAACATCATAATTGTGATTTCAATCAATCAAATTTTGATTGATTGAAAATGTGATTTTTTTATGGTATCTTCGTGGGTAGAGGTTTATTAGGATAGGATTTAATTGAGTGTGCTTTGATTTATTTATTTTTGGAGTATCGTAAAAAGATCACGAGAAAGAAATGGAAAGCATTGATCAAAGTTGGAACTAAATAGCACGGTCTGATCATCCCATCTCCTCAAATGGAAAACTCCACAATATATGATTTTTTACTAAAAGTCTATACTAGTGTTGACAAAAGGCAATTGGTTAGTGCAATGTACATGGATCTTACAAAGGCTTTCGACCTTGTTGATCATAACATACTTGCAAAGAAGCTGTATGCGTATGGTGTAAGAGGTAATGTACTCAATCTCTTAAAATCGTATCTTGAGCATAGAGAACAAATCACAAAAATTAAAAAAATTGATCCTGTTACTAAAACTAGCACGGATTATATTTCAGAAACAGCAGTAGTCAAATATGGGGTACCCCAGGGTAGTGTTTTAGGGCCACTGCTCTTTCTAATATATATAAATGACTTTCCTAAAGCAACAAGCCATCCTGTAGTACTATTTGCAGATGACAGCACAGTAATATTTAGGGGTATTGATAAAAATAAACACGAGAATGACATTCAAGATAATTTAAGTAGTATAATTAATTGGTTATCACTGAATAATTTCATTATAAATATCGAAAAATCCAAAATTATGACATTTACTTCAATATATAATAAAAATGAACCCACTGACATAAATGTGACATATCAAAATAATTCCTTATGTAATGTGAAAAGTCATAAATTTCTAGGATTAGTAATTGACTCTCATTTGACATGGAAACATCAGATTAACGCTGTATGTACTAAATTAAACAAGTTTGCCTTTGCACTTTACATGCTCTCAAAAAAATCAAACCAGGAAACAGTACTAACTGCATATCATGCTTACGTTGTATCCACACTAAGATATGGGATTATATTTTGGGGCAACTCAACAGACAAAGAGAGTGCATTTAAAGCTCAAAAAAGATGTGTCCGAGCAATTTTTAGACTAAAGCAAACTGATACATGCAAACCACATTTCAAAAAACTTAAATTGTTGACATTACCAAGCTTATATATTTATGAAGTTGCAGTATTCGTCAAATCGAATTTAAATAGATTTACAACGTTAAAGAGTAGAAGGCACGAAAATAAACTATGTGCATTCTCGAGGAGGACAGCTCTCTTCGATAATAGTATATTTGGAATGTCTACAAAAATCTTTAACCACTTACCGCAAGATATAAGAGAGACGAATAATATGATACAGTTTAAAAAACAATTAAAAAAACTTCTAGTAGAAAAGACATATTATAATGTACGTGAATTTTTTGCTGACAATTTGTAATATAATATATTATGACTAGCTTTTAATTTTGTAATTTTATTATTAATGGTATGCATGCACCAAATACTCATGTAATAATATTTGTACGCCCCCAAAGGGCAGGATGTAGCTGTACTTATAATTTGTAATAACTTGCCATTTACCTACATTCATGCAAATAAAAATATTCTATTCTATTCTATTCTATTCTAATGTTATACATGTATGTTTGTATAAATCAAATTTTAACACAGGACAAATAAATCAAATATTGTTGTACTAAAAATGAATGACTTACGATTCGATTAGCACTGAAAAATGCCTCGTATTAGATCATAATTATTGTACGCATTTTTTTCAATACTGTGTCAAACATTTACATGAATATTATAACATGCTATGGGTTGACTGGTTTTTAAAGTCTACACAGTATTGTTATTAGACTAACAGGTTACGTTACTGTTTTTTTGTTACCGAAACAGTTAGGCACATTACCATTATAATTAAAATTAATTTGCCCACCTTTCTCTGTATGAAAAACAATACGTTTTGGACATCTTTGTTCGGGCCCGGCAGAGCGGAAAATACCTTCGACCGTGTCATAGTATCTGTGTCTTCCAGTTGTCTTAGCGCCAGCGCCAGTCACCCAGTTTAGACAACTTGAAGGTGAATAGTATTACCTACTTTACTGTTTACAATTATGTTTATGTATTCTCTCAACCTAAAAAGCCACGATGATGTCTAAATGAACGTAGGCTTAAAACACTTAGTATTGTTTATCCTTTCATCGTTTAGTTTTAACTGATTTGTGTCGCCCTCTTAATAGGTTTAAATTTTAAGAGCCTTAAATACGGTACTGCTTTTATAAGTCTTCTGTCTGTCTGTAGGTAACAAATAAATATTTACTACCTACTTATTCCACACAGGTTTTAACAGTTTAGCACCATCAGCAGCGTCATATTACTGGTTTTACTAATTAATCAGTTTTAAATATTCAAATTCTTTAGTCAGCTAATGTACTCTACATTACACACCTAATGAGGTTATCAATTATAATTTTACAGGAATGTGTGGTATATCTGAATTATGTTAGTTTTTTATCTGGTTCCAATAGGAACGAGTTTTTGTCTGTTTTGTAAACACGGCTGGCAGGCGTCGATAGCTATTTGGTGCACTATGATTATCGTAAATAGCTTCATGCCTCGTGATCATGTGAATTATTGCATGCCCAGAGAAAAAGGTAACATTCGTAGCCACATAAGACATAAAAAGAGTGATATATATTTGTATGTGAGCTATAGAAATTGATTTAAAACCCGAGTGCCTCGCGGTCACGATTTGGTGTGTATTTCGCTCGTGAATTGATGATTACTGCACTTATATGGTACTTTTCTAAGAAGAAAACATATCTTTTATTTCTTGTATTTTTTTCTTAGTTGGTATCTATCTATTCTGATAAAGTATATCTGGTAAAGTCTATTGCTAGGGTCGTGTGTAGTGTAAACGAATTATTGCATTGTCCTGTATTGATACATCGATCTCGAAATGGATTGTTTCTAAAATTGATTTTTATTGTGATATTATAATGATTGTAGTTGTTAGTAGATAATTGGTGGTCGAGGCCTCAGGGCCGGGTACGAGGGCCTTTCGCAACGCACTCACTTGACGGGTTTCATCAATGCGATAGGTTGCCTAGATTCCTAGTTACAGCTGGATGTTTTGTTTTGAAATATCTATAATTTGAGGGAAAGGTTTCTGGTATAGTGAATAACTGTTGTTATGTTTCGACTTTCAATTATGATGAAAGTTTAAACCTTACAGAATATTTTATTCGCAATCCTACTGACTTTTACTAGATGGAAGGTCCACCTGCAACGTATTGTTACTTAAAAGACAAATTCTCTAGCTATACCGTTGCCCAATACGCCTTTACTGCATTTGAATAAGTGTACTTAACTCGAGCTCTACATTACCGACCTTGATGTCCGCTGAGCCGCGACCGATTTATTATAACAATTCACTGAGAGCTTATCTTTGTCCGCAGGTCCGGCGGTCGCTGAAGCTGCGGGGCCGACGCAAGGAAAAGGAGAAGCTTCCTTCAGGCATCACGGCCGACTACACGGCGTCCCTGTTCGCGCACCTCGAGCACGACTCCTACTCGTTGCTCCCTACCTCCGGCTCCAACTCCAACCTCAGCGACGACAACCATCTCTCCCTGAGCTACCCCGCACCCGTGTGGAGGGAGAAGAAGGAGGGCGTCCTCCAATCAGACAGCTCAGAAACAAGCCTGAACTCCTTGAACAACCCCAACGCCAACACAAGCCCACGCCAGCTCCCTAACCTGCCCCCTATACCGCCACGACCACCTAAACGAGGCATCTTAAAAGGACCCCGGCTGAGCAACACCAGTTCCAACTCCACAGAAATCAATTTGCAGAGTAACGACACAGTGGACTACGTCAACGGACAAGACCCCAATGTACTGGCCAGGAATACCCAACAGAACGAACTCATGTCGTACGGCATCCCAACGTCTAAGAGTACCTCCTCTAGTGACGATATGCAGCTGCTGCAGAACTTCACCAAGAAGGTGATACACAGTCCAGTCGAGGGGCAGTACAATAACAAGAACACCGCGAATACCCCGTCGATAGTGACCCAGGATGTGGACGAAGCGCCCAAGACGAATGGCAACAGCTACCACGTGACGTCTACGTCTCCCAGCGCAGACTCCCTGACGGATACCACCACTAACTCTTCGTTTGCCACGCCGCCGTTCTCTACGTCCCCGGTTGGAGAGTCCCAGGGCTTCCACCGCTGGTCGCGGACGAGCACCTTTGATGATGTGTACCTGCCTCTGCCGGAGCTGACTCCGCTGCGGCTGCCGAAGCCGAGAGTACTGACTATTCAGAGGCAGAAGGCGCCGAGGAACGACTTCGGCTTCAGCCTCCGCCGCGCTGTCATCCAGGAGCGAGTGTTCATTGGCGAACAGAACGGTCACTCGGAAGCCAACGGATTGACCAATGGGAATTCTTTGAAACACAACGGGACCAATGGGGTGTCGAGTAAGGTGACGTACAAAGCGGTGATATTGGCCGAGCCGGGCTCGTACCCTGGTTCAAGTGAGATGGGTCTGCTGCCTGGTGACCGCCTGCTCGAGGTGAACGGCGTCAGCGTCGAAGACAAGAACAGAGAGGAGGTCATCGAACTCATCAAGAGCAGCCAAGACTTCGTTACAATAAAGGTGAGTTTCTTGAACTAGGCGTGCGTTAATTTAATTGTATTCTTAAATATTCACGCTCATATCCGAGCGTTGCTTGTTAAAAACGAGACGGCAACAGTTATGATTACGAGGCAACCCGTTAATTTTGATGATTCAGTCATTCGGTGTGTTCAAGCTACAAATTGTTTACAAAAGAGCTAGGCAGGTTTTTTGGTACAAACGATTTGTGAAGTTATAAATTATAATACATACCATAGTGTGTATAACATTCCTTCTGTAGGTATTTATTCAACAATGTGGATAAATTTTCTGTGCCAGTAATCAACAGCTGGTTTGAAAATAAATATGTGCCTACTCAATGGCGCAATACAAACAGGGTGGTTTCGTTTATATTTTAAAATGTTTTTTTTTGAGTCAGAGTATAAAACAGAGAGTAATCTTTATTGATTATGTATTCATTAACTTAATGAAAACATGCGTGTTGACCGACAACTTTCCCGTCGCCATCGCCAGTGTCCACGGGAAACCACTTTCCTACTCGATAGTGCACATAGATACTTGTCTATATACTTCATCAGCAGTATATACCTACGGACATACCATCTGGTAAATTCTAAAAGTGGAATGGATGCGCGTGTAGTTTCTAGCCCTTTTTTATCGTGAATATGTTGCCAGATCCATTTTATATAATTTTACAGGAGACTAGTAAATACAGTAACAATTTTGATGTAAAAAGACATTAAAATTTTTAAGCTTCTTCAGCCAGTGTGTCCAGTGTTTTTTTATACGTGTTAATTTTGTAAAATAATACATTATCGACATAAACTGCTTGGTAAAAGTGGTCACAGTTACCCGAATAATGAGCTTAGGTACCTCTACTCACGATACTTCCCATATCTTGCTTTTTAATAAGCTTAAAAATTGTACCGTGCAATTTACATACCGACTGGTTATTGAAAAGAAATTTTGCTTTTAAACCTGATTATGGCTTTTATGATAATTTTTGAGTGCACAGTTCAGATATTGTAACCATTAATTTCACTGTAAATTTACATTATTGTTAAGATAGTGAAGTTAATGAAGTATGGGAAATAAGATTAATGATCGAACTAATCAACGTTTTGATGCCAAGTTTACAAGCACATAAAATCTAAGAGATTCAATTTAAATTAATGATCATATTATGTACGTATAAATTAACCAACCACTCCCAAGAGTAAGGCGTCAAAGAAGCTATCTAAAATCTATTTATCCTCTCAGTACAATCATAGATTCCTGCAAGCGGTTCCAAGTACCAAGGAACTATAGCACATTGCACCTACATTAAATAACAAAGGTACAATAAAATATTACTCATCATGATAAACAATTGAACAAACCACTCCCTAAGTACTAAGGCATCAAAGATTGCAGAAGCTACCCTCTTCTCGGCACAAGCAGTTCAAAGTACCAGGGCACCATAGAGCGTTGCAGCTAAACTCACCACTCACTCCAATTCCAGGTGCAACCAATAGCGGAGCTCTGCGAGCTGTCTCGACGGAGGGCGGCAGACGGTGGCGGTGATGTGGACCTGGACGACAGCAACGTGAGAGCTGGTACCCTCAGCCGCAGCGGCAGCCGCCGGTTCACCAGCACGCAGGTATGTTGACAGAATATAATAGAGTAACTGCCTCTGTGGTCTAGTGGTAGAAGCTTCGCTTCATGACCCAGAGGTCCCGGGTTCGATTCCCGGGTGGGACCATCAATTTGTGTTTCTAAATTGTGGTTCTAAGTTTGGTTAGGACATAGAAGGCTGATCACCTGATGTCCGAAACAGTGAAACGATCCATGCTGTCGGATGGGCATGTAAAGCAGTCGGTCCTGCGCCTAGCTCTCTCCAGTCGTGTCGGTCAATCCGTCCCATTGGGTTATGAGAGTGATGGAACAGAGAGTGCTCCTGTGTACTGCGCACACACTTGGGCACTATAATCTACTCCTGCGTAGATGGCTGATCTCACATGAGATTGGCCGCCGTGGTCGAAATTCGGCTAGGAGGACATTATAATAGAGTACGGCTTTATAGGCCACCACAAATAGAAAAACATACAAAAAAACTTATAAACTAGGAACAATTAAATAGGCGACCTTATCGATAAGAGCGATCTCTTACAGATACTTGTTGCGTAGGAGATAGAGTCTACAGGAAGTGAGTGCTGTGGAAACCAATGCGTCTGTGTAGATCGACATGATTTACGTGGTATAAGAAAGAAATTATTAAAGCTGATTTTACTACTACTACTCCGCTTACTCCAGCGGTCCGAAGTGTATCTTGGCCTCCGACATGATTTCACCTGTAGTTTATTTAATTTATTTTGCTCTCTTATATCTAGAAAGAGTGCCCACATGAAATAATAAAATATACAATATGATCTTTTGATGCAAAAAGTTTAACAATTAACGGACAAGACGCCTTACGTTATTATGCAGACCGAACTTAAAATCCATCGTTTACTTCCCATTAAAATGTGTAATGTTACTCAACACCAGAACAATACTGACAGAAAAACCACAGCTACACACTTACCCGCATGTAATACATCATATCTGTAGTAACACATCCACAATCAATGAGTCCCACGCACGGCCGTAGTATAAACAAGCGATGTTTACCAACACTTGCAGAAAAACGTCAGTCAGCTGGGAATAAGTGCAGTTATACTGAAAGGTGAACGGCCTTTATCATGTTCTGTTGGTATCGCGATACGCCCACTTCGGGTGGCGGCTCGCGACCAATGTTGGCAGATTGGTACTACATGTCAAAGCATTGGCGCAATTTACGCCGAGGGCTTTTACCGCAAGTGCTTCTATGAGTGACGCAGCACATAATTGGCTCTATGTGATGTGGTGTAGCTGCCCGTTTGATTTACCACAGAGGTTGCATAGGTTTTCGGTGTCGTGCTTATTGGCTGCCAGTGTTATAGGCACGATACCGGCTGGAACAAGATAGGTACGAAAAGTTATAGAAAAAGAAAGCGCGACGCAGCTGTTATTATTCTGAGAGTTTATGTGTAAGCAAGAGAAATAAAAATAAAATATTCGTACGCATTGGAATTGTCACAGTAATTAAACCACATCCACAGTGGCATAGTGGGGAGGTGTATCTCTGCGAGGATCTTTCCGGTGATAAACACGTTCATTTTCTGACATACGCACAAAAGCGACTGACACGCATTACTCTGACCCCACGACATTAGCACCACAATAAGCGTCACCCCAAAACGCACTAATCACTGACAAAATGATCCGTTTCGGGTAAATACCTAAAATAACACTTATACCGTTTAGGTTAAGGAACAAGGAGTATGAAGATATTATGTATTGGCAAGTTTTCATTGATATAAGTGAATGAGTCATTGTGTGGGGGACGCCTGGAATGCGCTCAAAGCAAAGTGCACCCGATTGTTTATACAGGGTGTTGCAAAAAGGGTATACTAAGTAATTTTTTCGCGAATTTCGAAATTCCGATTTTAGTTTCGGGCTTAAATATACCATGCTGCACATGCTGGTTTCGGCTTAGTATACCCTTTTTGCAACACCCTGTACATTTTGGCTTCTAGTGTTAAGAAAACAACTAGTTTTTCAATGGTTTGATCCTGCTTCATCTAACGGACTATAATTTATATATATAATTAATTTTAACATAAAAGGAAAACGTTCAGTTTATTTTATTGATAAATGCCTATTTAAGTAAATCTGTTTTTTATCGATGCACTTGATTCCATTTATTTCTTAGTAGACTTTTATATACAGTTAAGAAATACGCAGCAGCGCAATTAGGTACAACATTTAATACTAGTTAACTGAATTCATAAATAGAATTAAGATAAACTACGGGAAAATTCCTGGCGGCTTTGCTAACAACTAGGACTAGTGCCTACCTACAAGATTAATAGAGGAAGGACAGTACTAGTGTATTTTATAATGAGAATTGAAGCTACTCTACTACCCATCATTTATTAATCCAGCCGTCAATTTTGTCATTTTAGATTAGGTCTAATATTGAAAGGAAATGAAATTAAGATTGTGTTTTATTATAAAATTCCACCCTTCTATTCGGTAATCTTTTAGTTATATTATTAACATAAGTTACACTGGTTGGTCCTTTTTGTGTTTATCTATTACTAACATTACTACTGTAATGTTTAGATACTATGTATAATAGTCGCAGCATATGTTATGTGTTATTGTATGTAGAGAAAAAGTCTTTCGCAGGCTGTACTTCCTCTTTTTGCAAGCTAGACTTTTGTTCAACACAGACAGTTTTTCTCGGCTCAACCAATGCGTAGTCCTAGGTTCTATTCAATGCAGCTATTCAACCTAGCAGGGGGTTAGGACAAAAGCACCACTCGAGAACGTCATACGTATAGTTGTAAACTGCACAAAACTCAAACTCATTCATAATTCCACTTTTCAAGAGTAACCTGCACGGGAAAACGGTAGTTAATCCTGCAATATTAAGGTTAGTTTTACGAGTGGTGGTGTGAACAGTATTTCGTGCCAAGTCTGGGTGGCTGGGGCGCTTTGATGTAGTCAATTGTCGTTAGCAGTCGGATATGTTGGTTTTAATGAACTTGTGTGTTTTACTGTTTTCGAGAGCCTGTCATTGCCCTGCCGCGCCGCCGTCGCTGCGCTGCTGGCTCGTGAATCGTGAAGCACAGACTAACACGGGCTAACGTCAACGTCTTAACAATTCGATACTATTTTCAATAGTCTACATAAACATATGGAAAAAGAACAACGCCAACGTAGTCACTTTTTGAACTAACAAATGACAATGGGCGTTTTGGGACCTATGTCCAATAAAGATGAGTCATACATCATTGGATAGCTCTTTTCAAATGAGCAAAAAAATATTATGACGACAAATCCGTATAAGTTGTCCATTTTGAAATATATTCGTCGGAAGGAAGTATTTTTCTATGGCAATGCACTCTCTCTCCTGATGACAGTTAGGGCGTAATACACGTAAACACGTATTATTAAAATGGGAGTTACTTTCAACTGGTTTTATTTACTGAGATAATAAACAAATATTATATAAATAATGTTCATTTTGTTATGAAAATTCAAAATGAATGTAAAAAAATAACAAAAACGTTAACGTTACAGAAATAAAATATAAAAACTTTCAAGGTACGATTATTCTAATTGGACAGTAAATCAGGACTAGCGCTTCCGTTATTCATATTCTGCAAAAAAATACCTTTTCAACGACGTATCACTCATTTCTATTGGTGATGGTCCCAGCTTCCTTAAATTTGTGCCCATGTGCCCATCATCATTTGACTTACATTTGACAGTGGCAGTTACCGATACGCAACGTTCGAAAATCTTGTAATCGCTGCACAGTAGTGGGGTAGTTCGGCAATAAGAAAAAGTTCCAAAGTTTTCCGATAGATGTCATTTTAATCGCTGTCAAGATGCTATCAAAAGCCTTATAAATGAGTCGCACACACAAATCCCTTGTAGACACCAGTTAAACGTTGTAATTTTTGTTTGTATTTTTTAAATGGTGATAGTTATAACGGTTGTTGCATTAAACGCGGGCACTACAGTATAAATCAGTCTGAAATCTTATTTCCCCCAGCTCCGTCTCGAAGCGCTACCCTAATACAGAATTTCCTAAGTAATTGATTAGGTTACTGTCTCTACTTACCTAGGCCTGAGTAGAGTGTGTATAGGCTGCCTCCCTCACCACATTTACAAGTTGCTTGTACATACTTTCCTTTACCTGTTTAATTTGTAACATACTATTTATTATTTTACGACGACCGAATGGCGTAGTGGTTAGTGTCCCTGACTACTGAGCCGATGGTCCCGGGTTCGATTCCCGGCTGGGGCAGATATTTGTTTAAACACAGATATTTGTTTAAACACAGATATTTGTTCTCAGGTCTTGGATGTGCCCGTAAAATGGCAATAGGCCCGCCCCCTATTACATTGGGACTAACATAACACTCTGGCGAAAAGTGGGTGCAGCAATGCACCTCTGACTACCCCGCAAGGGAGTACATTAGTACAAGGCGTGAGTGTGTGTTTTTTTTTATTTATTATTTTATATACGGTAATATGTACAATTGTACAGCAATGTCATAAGTACCTAAGTTTGTAAGTTCATTTTGATCAGATCTACAGTTCCACTTCCGCTCGTCCAATGGTGTTGAAGGAAATAAGTCATAGTTACTCTAAAAATATGATACTTGGTAAGTTGTACATAAGTATGAAATATGATTATGTTTTAATCACAGCCATGTGTGATTAGTTGATTACAGCCAAACAGATTTATTGTTTATAATGGTGGCCAAAGTTCTTATTTCCATCGGGGAATTTTACAATTGCACATAACATCTCTAACGTATAAATCAGAAGATTCCTATCTGAACTTATTTCCCGCAACCTGTGCCAGCTACATACTGACCCTGTGCCAAAAGGCTTCCGGTGCAGCGAACTATCTTCTTAGATAAACAATATACGCACGGGATGGTGTGTCACATACAAAAAACTGTCCGCATTTTGATTACTGTCAAACCTTTTTAAGTTCAACCTAATGACAACCATGTTTGACTTTATTCATTGATACAAAATCTACCTCAGAGGTAAACAGTAATAAGTCCACTTTTTTTGAGTCTCTTTTTTTACACTTAAATGCGATAGAGATCATTCTCTACCGATCTAAATAGGGTAAAAACACGCAAAAATAGTGGACTTATTACTGCTCATCTCTGAGGTCAGCATTGTATCAATGAATAAAGTAAAAAATCTTCTGACCTAACTAATTCAAAATAAGAACAGTGGTAGAAGTGGGGTGTAATTTGTCGAGACGTTTCTTTTGCACTGACACTCCATCTAGTATCGTATTAAAATATCGTTGACTATCTTGGTTAATCGCGTGTTTGATAACCCGGCGACGTCAGGGTACGTCTAGACACCCCGCCCCTTACTAGTCTACCCTTGCCTTTAGTGCCTATTTGAGTTTATTTTCACCTTCATTCGGTATAACCCTACGATTATGTTTGTGACCTATGTAACACAGTTATATGAAGGTATTCAAGCCAGGTAATCAGAAATAGGTGTACCTACCTATGTACCTTCGGAATAAAAGTTCGATTTTTGTATAATTGTTATACATATGACCCAACGACTGTACTATGTGTAGCAAATAATTTGTAAAATAAATATGTGGGGACATCTCACACACGGCCATCCGACACCAATCGGGTATCGGCCAGCTGATATATCTGTCGCAGGCAATTTGTAAGATCTCGCCGTTTACATACGGCGTCGTCAGTTTACAAACGCTCGCTGTTTTGTAATTTGCCGAAGGCATATTGATAACTCGTTCAATCGTTCTGATTTCGATGTTAATTGCAGTTTTAGGGTGACCATGATAAAACACTTTTTGAACTTTGAACAAGTGGAAAAATCAGACTTTATTTCAGGATTTCAAGACTTTTTACTTTTGTTTTCTAAAGTAGATACCTAAGCAGGTACTACATAAGTTTAACTATTTAATAAAAATATACATTTTAATAAAAAAACGTATTCATTAACACAGAACAATAAAACTAGGCATTTCCAGATAAATACAAACACTGGTGCTCGAATGCATTAAACTTGTGAAATCGCTAAACCATTTACTAAACAATGTATGAAGCTCTAAATTAATATCCTGCATGTGTCCTCCGTACACCGGGATCTATGGATAACGTAGTAGTTTTAGGTGCGGGATAACCTCAAAAACTTTGTCGTTTGTCTACGGCCTTTTTACTGCTCCTGAACTGTAATAAATGACTTTAAAGTAAAAATTGTTTGGTGAAAATGCTTCTACACTCGTAATATTTGTACTGTTTTGAGTATATATTGAGTCACACACTTCTTGAAGCCATTTTTGATGTCGTGATCAACAGCGCCGCGCGTGGTAAGAACCAGAACTAAATTTTTCAATTTGCCGCGGCCTATGGATTGTCAATTAAATGTTTTTGGCATATTATAAAATGACACGGCAATTTACATTTTGCCTTCGGCATATTACAAAACAGCGAGCGTTTGTAAACTGCCGACGCCGTATGTAAACAGCGAGATCTTACAAAATGCCTGCGACATATCTACAAAAATACATTTTTTTAAACTTTATTTTTCCCCAGCCGGGTATCGAACCGGGACCTTCGGCATAGCAGTCAGGGACACTAACCAATTCGAACGTCAAATCTTGCGAACTTTGTATTAATGAATGCATTGAGTCCACAAGTCTTCCATTTCTAGCTACCGAAGGGTGACTACGGGAACTGTATGTATAGATGGACATCAATATTAATCAACTGCCCTCCGGCTGTACAATATTGAATCTCAATAAACTCACCCTACTGTTCTGTCTGCTGTGGAGGTGCTTTTGTCCGAATATAATCGATTTTATTTATTGAGTCGGTGAATACGGGTATGGATGGTCATTTCAATGGCAAAGGACTTTGTCACATAAATCTATTGAATTGAAATGATTTAATTAGTTACTAAATTAAATAATAAACGCTTAGGTGAAGTTAATTTCTGGGTTAGCTAAGACTATTTAAATAAACGAATCAACAATTAAATGACCTGCAACTAAAAAAAAGTTTCATATGAACAAAATCAACCAGGAATCCTCATGTTGGAAAATGACGAGTATCTATAAGGAAATTGACGTCCATATAAAGTTGAGTTCAAGCTGAATTACCAAGATAAACTAGGTTAGTTCGAACATGTGGAACGGGGTGAGTCCTGGCAAGCTTCCAGAACTTCAAATAATCGATAGGTACAAGAAAATGCCATCTCAAATTTTACATTAAAATTTTATTAAGTAATAGCTATTCTTATTTATTCTTTCAATAATAAGAGAGGCCCCAAAGGTACATACAATTAAAATAGTCTATAACGAGACCATTACTTTGACATTATCATAATAATATTATAACATCAATTACTTAAACCTTACTCATATTTGGCTTAGGCTCCAAACTATAAAAATATACAATAATACCTAGGTATAACGTAATTGCTTTATTTTTCTGTTTCTGGTAGTTACACTCACTAACTCAGTTCTAATCACATTCACAATTAATACTACTTTTCAAGCAGCAACCTCAGCTGTCCACCTTTCTCAAAACTCTGCATTTCATATTTGGCTATAACATTGCAAACTTCCATTTTGACTTTAGGGATTAAGTTAGGTTGCAATTTCTTCACGCTTGCCGCCATGCTTCTGAAGAAAATGTCCACTTCATTTGTGTTTTCCTTCAACACTCTTTCTATTAACTTGTCTAGGACCTCAGATCTTTGCTCCGTAGCATTTTTTACCTCTTCCACAGTCCCATATCTGACCAATTTAGGGCCATTTATCATTGCCATTGGTTTTGGCAATATTTTAATAGGCAGAGCATTCACTTGTGGCATTGGTAGAGTCTTCTTCCGAGGACCAGTGATTCTTTTTACTTTCTTCTGCTGCAGCTGTGGAGGTTGTGGCAATATGGCGACTACTGGTGGTTTTGTTTCTTGCGGCCCGTCTACTACTGTTATCTGAAATGTAAAAATTAAAGTCTTGTTAATTTATGTTTAGACAACATAGTGGATGCATTTAATAGTTAGATATTAGGCAAAGCAATACAATGTTCAAGTAAAAGATTACATATTATAGTTTTATAAATAGCTTCAACTATGTTTAATTAGTTCATGTGTAGAGGGTAGATACAGTATGATTGGCTAAATTTTATCCTATTCCCAGAACCAGACCACACACACACTCACACCTTTCACTCCATTGGGAGGTATGTAAACAGGCATTTCTGCACCGACATAATATGCTTCACCAGGATTATTTTAATCTCATAGCAAACCTATTTATCCCACCCATCCATAAGGTACGAACAAGACCCAAAGGTGAGGAGGTAAAAATTATAATATAATTAGTAAGCCAAAATTACCTCATAGTATTCCTGATTGTCCGTGATCACCTCTTGGCATTCTTGGTTATCTTGTTCAGACTCAACAATGTTCAGATCTCCCTGCATGTCCATGGTATCCGTGTCTTCAGCCACTTCGCTGGTGCCGTCCGAGGTCCCCTGAAGGAACCCCAACTTTTCAAACACAGGTGCTTTTGTTTTGTGCAGTGTGCCCATACGTTTACTCCTCATGAATCCATCTCTTAGGCCGCGCCACCGTTTTTTGCACTCCTCAACTGAAATTTTGAGAAGATTATGTTTTAATTATGATGTTAACAGATGCTAAAGGATTTTACTAGGAACGGAAACTGTAGAATAGGACGATGAGTGGAGTAGGTATGATGTTCAGTTACCAACATAAACTGGCCTCAATAATATTGTTTTGAATTTAAATTTGAAACTGAGACGGAGTTGACCTGAGAAGTGTCAAGAACAGATGTTTATTTTGCGTCCATGCTGCGCCATGATGCAGCACAATCCGGACCGTTCACCTCACAGCAACCAATCCAATAAATAGGAACTAATGCTTACCTGGCTTAGACAGGGCTTGGGCTATTTCTTGCCATGTCGATTCCCGGGCTAGAATACTCTTTCGCGTAGGAAAAGCGAGCAAATTGTAAAGGTGACTGTGGGGTTTAACTAATTCTGCGAGTTTTACGTCTTCTTCTGATGTCCAACCGTATGCGTTCAAAGGCATTTCTTTTCCACTTTTCGTTTGATTTTGACACTGCGTAATGCGTCAGAAACAAAATGTCTGCCGTCCTATCAGAAGCCTAAAAAGTTGTGCTGCGCAGCACGACGTCACGGTTAGTGTTGCCAAAGTATAAAAATAAAGCGCCATCTCTAGTACTATATAGAAACCATATAGTAACTGCTACTTGACAACAGATGGCGTTGTAGTAAGATTTCTTGTCGTTATCTAAAATACCCACAGATGGCGCTAAATCGACTTTATTTCAATTAAGAATAATTCATTCAAATTTTATTAGTTCACTCAGGCGTAGAGTACTACACATACTCCGTTGGCTTGGGTAGAAAAAAAAATAACACAGGCGTCTTGTAGACAATTTTAATTGCATAGAAATTAATTTCTGATACTTAATTATTTTGCTAGAATAAAGCATTTACCTATTTACAAAACTTCACAGATAGAAGAGCATTGTTTACTTGGGGAAGGCACTTTAGATTAAAATGGGAAGTGAATGAAGCTTGACGGTGCAGGGTATGATTCGTTCAGCCGTGATTCCCTTTTACATACTAATGCACTTTCGATTCGGCTACACCTATTTTTGAAACGCATGTGTAGGTATTACTAACTCTTAGCTTTCAAACCGTATCGGATTTACTTCGTTTCGTATGTACTTATTACTGCTACGGTAATTTTTTTGAATTTTAGTAAATAATAAAACGGAAGAAGATGAAAAATTAGATAAAAATCGGCATTGCAGTTGCGATTTGCAGCTTCTGCTGAGCTTGTGATCTATAAAGTTTTATACTTACCGTCATCGACATCAAAAAAAATGTTTGTGTGAATGAAAGAAAGATGGTCTGTAAGTTTGACAAGGTACAAAAGTGTATACATAGAGCTACTTATGAAGCTGACTGTACTGTACCAGAGCCTGCGTCCTCAACAAAGGTTTCATAACCAGAAACCTGTATGGAAAACGTATGATTATTGTATAAACACAGCGGTGGGTAATCTTTAGTTTCATCGTCACACCGCATTACGCGATTCACAAACTCATATTCATCAGATACCATTCCACTTCTGCTGTATTTATTCTAAAGCCAGCTTTATAGGGATGCAGTTAAGGTTTAACTGCTGTTTAAAGTAACATAAGCATGGATTTAAGAGCTTTCGCAGTGTATGATAGTCGCGAATAGATACAATTTGGCATGTTACGGGAACGGTTGCCCCATCTTTAAGTTAAGTGTGTTTTAAGTTTAGATTCGATTAGGTAAATCCAACTTCGATAAAGAGGTAGCTCGTAGAATCCAACTCGGATGGGCAGCGTTCGGGAAATTACGACACATCTTCACTGAAAACATACCTCAGTGTCTGAAAACAAAAGTTTTCAATCAGTGCGTGTTGCCAGTGATGACTTACGGAGCCGAGACGTGGTGCTTCACCAAAGGGCTTATCCACAAGCTCAGAGTTGCTCAGCGTGCTATGGAAAGGGCTATGTTAGGCGTGTCCCTGCGAGATAGGATTCGTAATGAAGAAATCCGCAGGAGAACTAAAGTTACCGATATAGCCAAAAGGATTAGCACGCTGAAGTGGCAATGGGCTGGCCACGTAGCCCGCAGAGCCGACGACCGCTGGAGTAGAAAGGTTCTGGAGTGGAGACCCCGTGTCGGCAAACGGCGTGTCGGTCGCCCCCCAACCCGTTGGTCTGATGATCTGCGGAAGGTAGCGGGAAGCCGCTGGATGCAGATGGCGGGTGACCGTTTGGGGTGGCGATCGTTAGGAGAGGCCTATGTCCAACAGTGGACTACGGAAGGCTGAGAGAGAGAGAGAATCCACTGAGGTCGATTTTCGTAGAAAAATTGGAAAAAAAATCATAACTCCTAAACTACTAAAAATTGCTGAACATACATGGGGTTGAATTGGCTACCCCTTGACCTAAGGAATCAAACATTATCCTTTGGACGTCACTCTTTGGGCCACCCTGTATAGTTTTTAATTTTTTCACCTGTTTTCATTGCAAAGTCAGCGTTTTTGGACTCTATACAACTTTATACTTCTTCTGCCATAATTAACATTACCTACTTATGTGTGACGAAAAGCCAACTTTCATAATTTTCTTGCTATAGGTATAGGATATTGGGAACGGAATAAGGAAGACATAAGTTTGTTTATAATCTTGCGAGATGATCAGATAAAACATTCTATGGTTGTTTATTCTAACGCCTCCTCCTATTTGTACATAATACCTTAAACATAACATACGCACTCACGAACATGTATCTGCATGTAATGGTACAAATGTATGCTGCACCCACGTTTCACACGCATCCAAGACCTGTGTACTGTGTATAACATACGCATTAATACGCACAAAAGACGACGAACTAATCTGACTATACCTTCCATTACGGTGACAAATCCTAGTCCAGCTCTAGCGCTTGTCGCACGCTAAGAAGATACGTATTTCAACAAATTTTCTAGACCATTAGGTCTAACTAAAGTTTTAACTCTTCTAGACTTCTGCATCTACAACAAAGGATTTGAACACCACAGAATTCCACCTAAGCATAGTAGCTCGGAGGTAGCTTTGGTAGCTGGCTGTTCACGCATTCAACCCACGGCAGAGACACGGCGCGAGACACGCAGCCTGCTGCTAGTAAACAGTTAAAATCCGATCCGCGACAGCGGCGCACGCGCGGCGACGGCTGAAAACGCGCCAGTTCCATTTTTGAAAACATCGACTTTGTTTTTTATTCAAAATTTTGTGTTCGAACTTTTTATTGTTTTTTTTTATGACTATCTAAGTGGCCAGTGCAGTTTAATTTGTGTGCGAATTCTTAATTCAAAGTTGTGCTTTTGGAAGTGTGCAGTGCATATCGGTACAAATGAGTTTGTGTTACAGATTTGACGTTCGTCAAATTTGATGTTGACAGCCGTTTGAGTTTGACAGCGCCCGATTATTGTGTCGGCCTGCTCGTAAACTCGTAATGCGCATTGACAGAATAATTAATGTATCATATTCGTACAATCCATTTTGTAATCGGCTGTGTTGAGAAATGTTGGGACTGGTTGACTTGACTCTAATTCTTAGATTAATACTTGATGTACTTGGTACTTGCCCAATCATCGGATTTGAATACTCTTAAAGAATTTAAAGTGACTGCGCTCTATTACTTTAGAGCTTAAAGTTCATAAAAGTCTCTATTCGAAGGCGTATCTGCATAATATAGATTAGTAGGAAAGCATTCCTATTTCATTTATCATTTTACATAAAGTTCGTCCATCATCATATAAGTACTTAAGTATATTATTTTACGAAATGTTCTGCATGCATTCAATGCAGTCTTCTGTATGTCACGTAAAGCTTCATTCACAATACCTAACTAAATGTGAACCGAAGCTTTCAGTATTCAGGCCCTACCATTTTTTCAGTCAACTGCGTATCTGCCATGGCCGATCATCGAATGCGAAGCTGCCGATTCTACAGTCAGAGAACTAACCGCCGCACCTTTCGGTCGTCACTTTTTTTATAAAATTGCCAACCGTACATGGCAGCGAGATGCATACTGGCACTTTCGCTAATGTGATCGCCCACGATTTGTCTGTCGGTACTCGTCCAGAGATGTATCGGGCCGAGTCGTGGTTTTTACACCACTCACTGTACTTAGTCACTTAAACGATTACCACTAACGTATTAGTATATCATCCGTAGATGATAGTACAGTAGGAATCACGGTAAAGTTAAAATTTGCAGTTACTTAAAACCCTTAGGCCATGTTTCACGATGTCTGGTTAGTGGCTACTTTTGAGATAAAATACTAACCCCCTCAGGGCTGATTTTTCAATAGTCAGATAAGTGTTATCTGAGGAATATAATTGTTGCTGTCATTGTCTAATACAAGCATTCAGATGTGACACTTATCTGACTATTAAAAATCAGCCCTTATTCATAAAAAGTTACTGGACGCTTTAACTATTGAACTGTTCTGTCACTCTCTGACAGAGAACAATTTGTTTATTTATGAATAAGGGGGTATGTATATGTACATATGTAGCATATTTATGGTAAGCATCAGTTATTAATCTCAACTTGCACCCAACTGTACGTGAATAGCAAAGATCGATCAGTGGAAAAATTATGTTGATTTTCTACGTAGATAAGAGTGTTTTCGCTGCCCCCTGCTCAGAGGGGTCTCTCTGCCTTACGACAAACGCTGTTTGAAACCGCTGCTGCGCTATACACGACTCTATCTCTTTTCATTAATCATACGGATTGCCTGACAGGCTGCCGTCCTTTCGTTAGTTTTTTCGTCAAGGTAGAGTAACCCTTCAAGCCACTTTCGAGTCGCCGTGTGGTCTGAGCCTGCCTGATGCAGTTGCTGCCAAGTCCGACACTCATTACTGTGGGCCTCGCCATCCGGCTGGTTCAAGATATCGAAGTGTCGAACGCAGCAACTATGATTTGTTATTTATAAATCTGCTTATTTTATATTGTATACTTACCCCCTTATTCATAAAAAACCGGCCAAGTGCGAGTCGGGCTCGCGCACAAAGGGTTCCGTAGCAGCAAAATTACAGTTAAATCAACCTATCTCAAAAACTATAAGAGATACTTTGATCAAACCAAAAATCGTTGAAAGAGTTAATTAGCATGCATCACCTCTATTTTTTTTAGAATTTTATACCCCGTAGTTATAAAAATAGAGGGGGGGGGGGACATACTTTTTACGACTTTGAGAGCTGATATCTCAAAAACCGTTCACTTTAAGAAAAATGTTTTTTAGAAAACTTTATATCATTTTAAAAGACCTTTCCATTGATACCCCACACGGGTATGTACATCGAAAAAAAAAAATTCATCCCTCAGTTACATGTATGGGGGTCCCACCCCCAATTCTTTTTTTTACTATTTAGTGTCATATTTTTGTAGCGGTTCATACAACACATATTCCCATCAAATTTCATCACTGTAGTACTTATAGTTTCCGAGTAAATCGGCTGTGACAGACGGACAGACGGACAGACGGACATGACGAAACTATAAGGGTTCCGTTTTTGCCATTTTGGCTACGGAACCCTAAAAAGGTTAGTGGACGCTTTAGCTATTGATCTGTTCTGTCCCTCTCAAACAAATTGCTCTTTGCCGGAGAGGGACAAAACAGTTCAATAGCTAAAGCGTCCACTAACTTTTTTATGAATAAGATAAGGGGGTTAACATCAAAATACGACACATAGGTACGTTCCCTTGTTATATGTGGCAGTCATGTGCTATAGTAAATACTATAGTATACTGTACTGGTTGAATCTGCTATTTGATTGTGTGATCCAATGGGTAGACTGACTCACGTCGTCGTTCTCAAAATGTATTTGGGCTACGATTTGTGACTATTGACTCGTTCATAGTATAAATGAAGTATGTATAACAAAAGTTGTTCAGAATGTAAAGTTTAGCCACCTTTAATGTAAGAAAGAAAGAAGGAAAGAAAAACTTTATTTGACACTGACAGCAATCATACTTAATTATAAATTATATAGAGGTTATAGTTGGGTATAAATTTGTTGTCCGCCAAAAAGGTGTCCACTCAGCTATTGCAGCGCCTTTGGCTATAGCTAAGGACACTGCGCTGGTGTGGTGGGTACACCCCTTTGCAACACTCTGTATATCCCAATCATCCATATAACATGATGTTCAAGTGATAATATAAATCACGGAGTTTCCCTGTCAGTTCACATTTAATGATCGATAGTGAAAACTAAAATATCGAGTTGCTGCAATTTATGTACTTTTATTAGTTGATGAATCGCTACATAAGGATCGCCTCGTGCCGTATAAAGCCATCGATTATCCTGTTTATTCGTTGTTTAAAGTCACTTATATGGATTAAGTGGATATTTTGCTTAGTTTACACGTGAATTATTCATTATATGTACCGATTTAAGAAAAAATATCTATTTAAGTAAATAACATATTTTCTGCTTTTTGTACAAACGTTAGTCCCTACTTACTACGATCCGACAACCGCGCCAAAAAGTATCTGTGTATGTAATCCATTATAAAGCTAAACAAATATGAAGAAAAATCCTTTAATAAAACTTGGCCTAAATTCCTGAGTGCCGGAATGAGAAACAAAAAAAATCTTTCAGGAATGCTTTCTTGTAACTGTGCTTCTAAATAAGGGAAGTAGTATAGGGATGTGACTTCTCGTAGTAGAAGTTTAAACATTCAATAAGTACCTACATTATAACGTTAAAGGACTACTTATAAAGGACTACATTGAGAAATAAATTAAACCGGCTGAATCACAATAAAACTTTATTTCAAAATCATATCATAATTAGTAATGAACTTATGAATGAAAACGAAGTTACTGGTTAAACCCCGAGGTTTATCATTAACTTACCTTCTGCTGAAAATCTTTACGATACTTACTCAAATTTGTACGCTTACATCTTGTAAACTGATAGTTCGTTCTATGTATGCCGGAAAAAATGAATTTTCCAACAACTAACTATACTGTACGAGACGAGTACGGGTTTTGTAATTTAAGAAAACTATAAAAGTTAACAACGATTTCTTCTGTCATCTGTATAGGAACATCTCTGTCAGAAATTTTATGATTTATGAAGTTTCCTTTAGAGGCGCCACTTTGATTTGAATGCGAAATGTTAATGTATAAATTATCTGTCAAAAATTTCATGATAGTTTCCTCTAGAGGCGTCTCTTTGAATGCGAAAAAACGTTAACTTTTATAGTGTTCGACAAACTATCGAACCTGTACCCTCTGTATAGTTAGATAGATAGATAATTCTTTATTACACACACAAACATAAATTACACAGGGAAATGTTCAACATAGACGATACAAATGGCGGCCTTATTACTAAGAGTAATTTCTTATATTTAATTACTTTCGTATATCATATGCCGATCTATGTATATTTATATTTATATCGATCTCTGGGACCGGTGGTGTTGGCCCCATCCCTACGTCGCTGCGCGTGCGCTTATTTTCGTATCCGACTATCGCTTCAGATGGACGCGCCGCCGCCGTACAAATGCGACGCGAGACGGCGGACGCAAATTAATCGATTTCTTTTACAGATCGATAGTATACAAACTACATATATCTACAAATTGGTTTATGTTTTGGTTACTGGCGACATGAGGAAAGCCGATCACATAGTGGGGTGTTGAAACTAAAGGAATGGGCTAGGACCAGCCACTTCAGCTCTGATCCCCTGTTATAAATAACATCATCATTACAAAAACTGTCTCCGCTTCTGGGGCTCGGGTCTCCTTCCAATGACGGGAGGGATTCAGGCCTAGTCCACCACGCTGGCCTAGTGCGGGTTGGTGGACGTTGTAAATATAATTTTCATCAAGGAAATCCAGTTAGGTATAACGATAAGAATTAAGCTGGAACTAAATAGATCGTAAATTCTTAACCCTATTTATCAAAAAGCTCGCCGCGCAGCGTAGAGCCGCTAAAGACGTGTTTGCATTGTCGGCCGCCCACACCGGTCTAAGTACAAAGGCTGGTAGCCACGTCGGTTTCGTCACGCAATAAGTCACTCTATAGACAGACAAGCGTTCTGACGGTAGGTTTCTAAGCGCCAATGTAGACCGCTGCCAGGGTTGAAGATGCTATAGATTTTAGTCATGAACACTAGGAGATCTAAGTGTGGCATTCCTTGGCTAGGAAGCGTTTGCAGAGTGCACGAGTGGCATTCATTATTAATATTATTATTATTTTGTTCGAGAGGTAGATTGTTCGAACGTCTTCCTGTGCATATTTTATTATGATAGCCGTTGCAGTTCCTATTCAGTTCAATAGTTGTAATTATGTGGTTATATGCGCCATAGCGCAGACACCGAGGTCTTTAAAGCAAATCTGTTGTTCCACTTCTTGAAAAGCTGAGTGGATTTATTGCATTTCAGATATTTATTGTTTGTCACATTGCGGAATTATTCCGTCGATATAGATACCAAACAATACTTCAGTCATTGTTGAACACTATTTGCTTGTAGAACAAAATAATTCTTATAGAGTTCAAAATCATAGTTTCTATGTTCTGACTTTATGTTCAAAATCTAACTGAAATTAAATTTCTAAAGCGGAAGCCTACTCTTTCTCTTTTTAATTTCAATAATCATCGAATTAGCAATAAATAGTAAAACAATATTGACTTAAAAAGTGAAAACTTGATGAAAACGTTGTCCACCCCCGCACTTTCGATCGGCTAGCTTACATCACCTGTCAAGTGATGGAGAAAAATGAATATTTTTTTTGTTTCCAAAAGCGTAAAATTAAGTAATTTAAAATCGTGTACTATATTAGAATATGAGTGATAATTTGTAATAAAATTCAATTCTTTTCCACCTAACAACAAAACATACTAAACACATCTCACTGAGTCTTTTGTTTTGTGAATTTTCAATTTAAATTTTTATAGAGTTTTGATCTCTAGAAAACGATATTTTTGGGCTCTCATCTCACAAAATTTTATAATTTGTGAAAGCACTACCGTTTTGTTTTTCGTTTAAAACTAATTAGCACATTTGAAATGTTTAGAACAAATGTATTCCATGTGGTTGTCGAAAGTTCAAGAGATGTAAAATATTAGTGGCATTGTCAACGAAACACCTATTCCACTCAAGCAAACGATGCTGGCCTGATGATGACGACCAAGAAAACTACATATTTTGATACATAAGAAAACTACATAATTTACAGGTTTTTTTACAATATCCATAAATTGTTTTCTGTAGGTAGTATCCATAAGTTTGATGGCCGAAATTTTTGAAGACTGACTAAATATAAAACTAATAAAATCTATGTAGGTACCGCCATTATAAGAAGTACTTCAGAGTATGTCCCACTGCAGCTTTCGGTTGTTTTGTACCAAGATTTTTGTTACAGCTTCGTTACTTATTCCAGAATAGCGAAGCCCGTGACATTATTTGAGCCGTTGCGTACAAAAAACAAATGCCTGCGCATTTTAACTTCTTTCCTATTGTTTACAAAAAACTGAAGCATACATGAGCATTTGTTGTCATGTTTGACCCACCAAGCGGATTTATTTAAATATGACTTTTTGTTTATGCTCAGTAGTCTGGTTTCGTACTAGCATTTATTTTACCGGTTCCGAATGCATAATATTTTGTGAACTATTGATTTTGTATATATTTCGAGAGGTAGGACAAATTTTGTAAGTTGTTTCGTCTTGTAGCATTCTATTTATTCATTAAAGAACGTAGACATAACTTTGCAATCAAGACATACTGAAAGTTGAAAACAGGCCAGCTATGCTCGGTTTGAATATTCTCATCATATCAAAGGTATTACAATACATAGGGTTTTTTTTTTTTTTTTTTTTTTTTTAAATATGTGGGGACATCTCACACACGGCCATCCGACCCCAAGCTAGGCAGAACCTGTGTTATGGGTGTCGGACAGCTGATATATCTACACAAATACATAGATAGATAGATACTAAATATAAATATCAACACCCAAGACCCGAGTACAAATATCTGTCTTTAAACAAATATCTGCCCCAGCCGGGAATCGAACCCGGGACCATCGGCTCAGTAGTCAGGTCACTAACCACTACGCCATTCGGTTTCCATTTAATCCAACCAAACACAACTCGTCATGTGACTGTAGAATCTCGATTCTATGCTTGTATAGAATACTAATTAGTTATTAGCCCGTAGCTATCTATGATGTTGCAGAGCCTTCCAAGAAAATCGTGATTTCGTCGAGGCTTGAGTGACGTTAATAGTTGACATAAACTGTCATAATATAATGTTATTATTTGTGACAGTTGTATTATAGTTAGGCACGACGTGAATTTTGTTCCGGTACCGCTGTGGTCTTTTAAATAAGTCTTACAGGTTTAGCAATATTTGAAGTGTAGTAGGAGCTCCAATATTAATTTGTACTTACACCAATACCATAAGAAAGTTTACAACTTACACATTAACACAACATCGAATGAACAATAAAATACAAAAAAACATTGAGTATAAATAAATAGCATATTCTCATAATAAAGATTTTTCTAGGCAAATTATATATATTGACTTAATATTAATAGCTTTTGCAGTGACATCAGCAATAAAGTTATTTATTTATTTTATTTATTTATATTTGGAAAACCAATCAGCAAAATACAAGTTTATGTTACATGGGGGTTATATGACATTTCAAGCGAATAACAGGTTTTCACATTTTTCTAATTTAGGCACTTAATTTTAACTAAGATGAAACAGTGACTTAATGACATTGTAAAACTGAAAATTATACAATTTTATAGTCTGAAGAAAAAAAAAAAAACAAGCAAAAAGAAGTAAGTTGAAGACTATCCCCCAAATTCATAGTGATTTTAGGTACTATAAAGTTAGTTTAAAATTAACGTTGTGATATACGAGATTTAACTTTTTGACTGACGTAAAGAGTCGAAACTAGTCGACACTAGTACGATTCAAGGTACTTAAATTTAAACCTTGTTGTAAATTTACAATAGTGTCTATGAATTTGAGGGTAAAATATGTAAAATCTTACTTATGTAAAACCATATAACAAGCAGTATTATTTAAATTCTTATACATATTATTATGTGCATACTATGTTTATAGATTATATATATACGCCCAATATAAAATATATAAAAGTAAATGTATTCAATATGACAATACCACCGGACTATTCAGACTTATCACCGATTATTTGCACTACATGGGATCTAAAAGAAAGTTTATTATTATGAAAAATGTCAGCATCCTGAAACACGTTATTATAAGTACGAAGTAGACGGGTCATAATTGCATTTTGGCCATAATTAGTGGTGTGAGCCCTGGGAGCAAATATTGCTGTATGTCTAGTACGGTATTGTGGTGTGTTAAATGTTATATCTGCTAGTAGCTCAGGACAGTCCACTCTTCCTCGTAATATGTCAAACAGAAATCCCATATCCAGTAGTAAGCGTCGATCATACAGGGTTAACATTTTGTAATTACGGGAATTATTGCGTGTTTGGTAATTTAAGTATTTAATGAATTTCATTTGTAACCTTTCTATTTGATCTTGATAAATGGTATATTGTGGTGACCATATTGGGCTAGCAAACTCCAACACACTTCGTACGTAAGCATAATACAGTGCTTTGATGGACTCAGGTTGGGAAAACAATTTTCCTGTGCGTATAACAAATCCAAGGTTTTTATAGGCTTTGCTGGTAATTAAATCAATGTGATTACGGAATAATAATTTGTTATCCAACAAGACACCCAGATCACGCACCATGGCCACTCTCTCAATCATAACGCCATTAAAATTATAATTAAATAAAAGAGGGGTTTTTTTTCGTGTAAAAGTTATAGTTTGGCATTTTTTAACGTTTAAGTTGCATAAACATGCAATTATACCTATAGAGTTATTATAACATTGCCTAATGCGAAGTATGCCAAGACAATAATTTACACTTTATGATCACTGCATCTGCCTTAGGTATGGTATATTTTATTGACTAGTTATTATTTCTCTGAGCTATTATTGCATTTAAGGTCCTTGATCTATGATAAATGATGCTATCCTAACATCATTTATCATAGTTATTATAAACACAGCTAGTACAGGGTGTACAAAAGTGGTATATTTAGCCGAAAGAAGATAAATTTCATCTAACGTTTTAGAGAAAAAGTTGTTCAGAATGACAACACTTTCAGAATTACCTACCCTGTTTCTAAAACCTGTAGGTACGACTGCAATTTAAGTAACCGATAGGCAGTCTTATTGCCAAAAGCGTTTTGTTCTCTAGCAGTTGCACGTACGCCGTAGTAGAACAACAACGCACCAAGAATAATTTCCATGCATCTATTTAATGATGTAACGCGCATAATAACATGGCGGAATATTCAACAATGCTAATACAACAGATGGTGCCAACAACATTGCATTTGCATTCATTTATGACGGTGTGCCGATATAATTATGTGATCTTAATTATTATTATTTTAAAGGGTACAAAGATACATAGAGCAGCAGTAAACCTGTTTTATGAGAGAAATCACATATCATTCTTTTAAGTTACCTACACAATTAGTCTAAGACAAAAAATAATTAAGACTCGTGACAATCTTTGAGTGTTTTTTTATCATCGTTTCTATATAAAATATTCAATCCATTCTTTCTACATAATATACTATACAATACATTTCTTCAGGTCGACAGATGTCTAAAAATTAATTAAATAAAAGTGGAAATGCAACTGGACGCCAAAAACGCGATCGGTGTCCATTCTGGGAATGTGAAAATTCGGTCGCCGCTATAAATTGCTTCGTCGGCTCATCGTTTATTTAGCCCCCCTCCCCCCTTCCTTCTTGCCTTCCGAGAGATTGTAGAGGAGGTACAGTGACAATGAGAAAGAAAGATACAACGTGTGAACACATGAAAAGTATAAGTGGCGTTGACAACGAAACACCTATTCTTCTCAGGGAAGCGATGCTGGCCGTAGAAAATAAGTATTACAGAAGTTTTAAATTATTTTAGAGTATTAAAGAAAAATCTAGGAGGAGGCCCATGTCCTGAAGACTATGTGATTTCTGATTAATCATCACCCCTTAGTCCTCTACTTCTGGATGTTATATGTCTCTCCCAGGAATGCCACAATACTTTCCTCGGCCTTTATCATCCTAGCACTTCCAATTCTAAATCCATCGGTCCAGAGAAAAAACGTGTGGCTCTTGAAGTTCACTTGTACGACTACGATGTACGTGGACTTAAGAACTTAAACCAATGCATTATCTCGTACAGTTGCCGTGCTGCACTTCTCTATACAAAACTCTCGTTCTTAACTCGTTAATTGACTTGTGTATGTTTATTTATATCTCGTGTTGATATGTCCAATATGATTATGGAAGGTGTTTCTCTCTTAGCGAAGCAATTTAATCCATTATTAATGTGCATCCAGCCTTTATGATTATTTTTATTCGTTTTCCTACGTCATGTCTAATGTATGATTAAAAAAAATATTTTATTTATTTATATTTTCCCTGCTTTCATTACGTAACATAATAAACATCACTTATTATATTAGTTATGTATAACTTACAACAACCTGACTTATCCACTTATAACAACCTGAATATTTCATATGTATTTAGTAGTGCACCCGACAAAAAATCAAAATAACATTATTGGAATTTATCGAACCTGTTAATTTTTACGATTTTTATGTGTAGCTAATGTGGCGTCGGTCGTAATGACCCGGCCAAATATTAACGTGTTTTATATATTTATTCTCTAATGTGACCGTTGAATAAATTAAAAGAAAAGGTCAACTGAAGGACCATAGGAATCCATAATAATACCTACGTATGTAACAAATTATTACAAAACTGAATGAAACACAAAAATCACACTACAAAAGTAATACTCAAAAAAATTGTAGGGTATGTCTGACAGATACAGATCTTTATGTAAAAACAATAGATTCGAATAACACATTGATATTTTATGTCTCCGTCATAATACTTAACCCAGATTTCTAACCAATGGAATTAAAAATAACTAATCAAATTTCATATTATCTCATCTTTTTAATTAACTAATCTTTTAATTATAACCGTTAATATCTAGTAGGTATTTAATTTAATATGAATCTCTTGTTAACTGGGAAATGCTGTCTAATAAATAGTCATTTTAATAAACACTCGTATATTTGAAGATTATCTCTTTGATTATTGCATTTGAGAATGCACGTTTTGTATCATAAATATGACTTATCTGATTATCACGAATCATTAATTTATTCCCCGAACATGTTTACGAAATATTTACAGCTAAGGTGTTCTGTCGAACTTTAATTTATAGATTATACCATATCGGGTTAGGTTAATCGAGCATCTATCGATTTTATATCGTCATACTTCTGAAAACGGTCTATAAATAATATAAATATATCCCCAAAGCAAGAAGCATCCCAAGTGACGTATCGATATCTTGTTTTGACCTGTCCTGCCTATCGAGGACTTGTTTTGACAACGATTTTCAGATTCAAATAGTAATTAATTTGACACCAATTACTTCGTAAATGTTACAGTGCCACAAACTTATCTGTTCCGGCGAGAGCTCACGTAAATGTCTAATATTTCTTCATTCTACAAGATTTTAAGTTTGCAAGTAGTGGCAATTCGCTCTTGTGGTTTTAATAAACCCATATAATCTATATCAATATATAATTCATTAGTAAGTAATGAGATATGGATCAATTTAGTTCGCTCTCACCGGAACAGATAAGTTTGTCGCACTATACTTCGTTTTGACTTTGCGATAAACCCATTCTTTATTATTCGCCCACCGCGCCCTGTCAGCGTCAGACGCTATTCTGACTGAAGAAACCTTTCAACATTGTGACAAGTGATAAACCCTAGACGCGCTCTAGTCTTTGCCACTGACACGCTAAAAAGAAAGAGCTACGATTACACAGCTATAGAGCTTCCACTATGTTATTGTATTTTTGACGTTTCCTTATGTCTGATAAGTAAAGTTGATTGTCCTTTGATTGCAGTCGTCAAATATATATGGGATTTCGAATGTCTAAAAACCAATAATATAATGGACAGACTATAGTTTGATGTACCGATAGAAACTCTGAAATTTCGTAACAGTTAGGTGTTTCAGTCGCTCGGATTTTGTAAGGCAGACTCAGACATACGTGAAAATTAACCCTTTTCGGCATCGGTCCTAATCGGATGGACCGATTTGAATGAGTTCGTGTAATCTATGCGGCCTTTTCCCACGATCTGCTGTAGAAATGAGCGCTAACAGATAGTTGGAGTGTAAGCAAACATTGACGGGCGCAGGGGACTGATAACTCGATTATGTACTAGCAACCGGTTCACCGAGCTTTTTACATAACGGACAATCGTCAGAGTCTTTGACTGTTTTACTTTTAATTAGTGGGCAGTCAGCGACTGTCGACCAATTCTAATTTCACTAGCCATCATTTGTGACAATACCCTAGCCTAGTCCATTTCTAGTGGTTATTAGCGATACGCTCAGTAGAAGAAGTTAATTATAATACCTACTAGTGTAAGATTAAAGATATCAACGTGTATATCTTTTAGTAAAATGCAATTGTGCGGGCGTGGCCACTCCATATTTCGGTTTCATAAGGTAGAACCGTTCTCTTACTTTTACTAGACTATATTTTATACTTTACGAGTCCTCTATATCGGAGTTCCATTTAAACGGCGACGTCCATTTCAGCAATAACATGCTGCGTGTGGGCAGACTTAGTCACAGCTAAGCCGACGCTGACACACATTAAGATAATAAATATTTGCCCATAGCTACCTCATAATCGTTATATACAACTTCTAATAACATAGGTGCAATAGAGATCCTTAATAAATCGTATCAAATCGAGCGTTACGAAATTAGGACTGCTGTAATTGTATATGCATATCTGTATTTGCGTCAACCAGTCTGAGACCATCTGATTCAATACGGCCGTATTGTTGTGCCGGGCGAGGCGAATCTCTTTATGATTGACATCGGTTTAGTGTCATGACTTTGTAGGCGCGTAAAGCAATTTGCTCATAGCACGAGGGCACGATCGCTCGAGCACGCGTGGTGAAGGCGGCTCGTGTGTGCGGACCTCGGGCACTCATTACCCTCGGCTCACGTCCCTCTGCTGTCCGCAGCCTCCAGTGAAAGGACGTACTGGTCCATAGCACCCATCAACACCCCTCCATTACCGTACAACATCACGAACAATGACTCATAGCGCCACCGTGCCCCAAATACGCTCTGTCAAACTCAAACGTGCAGCCTTACGACTATTACAACAATAACTCACAGATTAACATCTTTATGCCTGCCTTAGCTCTGACAAAGTATTAATCGTGCCGATCTGCAGTGTATCACTCATGCGACTCATTGTGCAGGGACATTCAGCATGGTTCGATCGTTCGGTTGAGACTTAACTTTGACCCCAGAAAATGTCAGATGTGGCGGACAAACCACGTGAGAACGCCGTGACCGGGGAGTAGAACATGTTCCAAGTGCAGGGGTCGTTCGAGCAGTCGCTGCGGGGCGGGGGGGAGGCGTCCCCCGGGGGCAAGACCCTGGCGGCGCTGGCCAAGATCCACCGCCACTGCAGCGGCAAGGCGCACGCCAATGGCTGCGTCGATCCCCGCCACAACGCACTCGCCAAGTCCGACTCCAACAACAGCATACAATCGAAGAAATCCTTCCGCTCAGACTGCTTCATCGAAATCAAAGAAGCAGAAAAGAACAACCACAATTTTACGAAACAAAACGATGGCTCCTACGTCAAAAGCTTCAGCAACAGCACCAGTTCATACGAAGGACACAGCGACACCGATTCCGAGAGTACATCGAAAACGAAACCCGAACAAAACAAGACTCCCGATCCCTGCGAGCGATTGTTCGCGCAGAACACCAGAGCCTCGCTAATGAAGACGGCGCGCATGCGCTATGCGGATGACAGCGTCATTTCCGATGACGTCGACGGCGAGAAAGGTAAACTTGCGTTCATCAGGACTCCCCTGAGGGCGAGCTACAGGGAGCGGAAATCCGCTGTAGTCACCATCGAGGAAGTAAAATCAGATGCATGTAATAAAGACGACGACCTCGCAAACACATTGCTCTTTGACGACAAACGAAAAAGTGCATTGCAAACGAAACCAGCATTGATTCGTAAAGGTTCTAACGGAACAACTGTAAATGGAATAAATGGTAAACCTAACGTCAATGGAACAAAGCCACCTTGGAGAGGAGCTAGCAAGAAAGTGATTCCGACAGAACCGTTTATCAGGACCCCATCCCTGCGCGGAAGCATCAGGAAGAAGACAGCGAAAAATGATGGTATCCCATGGCGAAGACTCTATGAACTTTCGCTGTGGAGAAAGTGTGGAGTGAGCTTCGCTGCCGTCGGCGCTGATGCCGAGCGTGCCCTGCTCCGACCCTGGAGCGAGTGGTCGGCGCACCCCGCGCCCCCCGCGCCCCCCTCGCCGCCGCCGCTGCAGGTAAGTCACACGTCAATCACACTCGGCCCACGGCGCCAGCTGCTCTTTGAGCACCAACTGCGCTTATTTGGCAACACTTGATTGCAATACTGCCCTTATCGATGAGGGGCGCACGATCTCGTCCGTCGCAATTATGCCAATACGCCGATCACGAGATTTAAAGCTGACATCTATTGTAACTTTAAACTAAATCTGTTCAAGTACTTACCGACGCTATAGAAATTTACTCCCTGGTGGTTTACCTCACCATTGAGATAAGCTTTCTAATTTTTATACCTATCTTATCTGGCCACCTATGCGGCAATGCGTCTTTGTTTGCAGAGACAACACTTAGAAATGGGGTCTTTTTATTTGCTAAAGTAATAGATAAAGATAAGAGAGGCACGTTTCGAAGCCAACGAGGTGTAGGATCAAATAGCGAGTAATTTGGAGCGAGATTGTTTAGGCTTTTTAAGGATGTGGATTCACTTTCGTTGCGGTCGTGGTCACGATAAGGCACCGGGCGCGGGCCTGGGGCGGCCGAGTCATGCTGCTCCATATGCGGTGACTGGCTCGCAGCCGATCATCGGTCGTGCCCTCGCTGCCAGCCACGGGAGTTCGGGAGCTGTTATGATTTTCACCGGCTGTCCATTTATGGCAGATGTAAAGCACATAATGGCAGGTTTGCATAACTGCGCCTCTAGTTTTCGGGCTGACCTACGAGGAGGCACTTTTCTCTCGTACATTTAGAAGGTGTTATTGAAAGCCAAACATCGTAATGTTAGCATACAAAGTGGGGATTGCAAATGACGCTCAGTTCAAGGCAGTTAACAGCTTATGAGTAGGGTTAGTTACAGAGGCTGCTTACATAACGTTTATTTATACAAAGTTGGTTGAGCGACAATGAATAATAGATGAAGTCGGTACGGTGAAGTAGTGTGAATACTTAGAGTTGGGGAGCTGGGACATTTCCTGGTCAATTTAAATTAAATTAACGGCGGTGATTACGCGTTGAATTGCATATTAATTATCCGCATACCCATTCATGAATGAATCTTTCGGTTGCTCACTGGTACAATGGAAGACAGATTATAGTATATTGAAAATAATTTACATACTTGCAGTCCGATTTACTTCTTGGGACTGACGTATTCAAAACGGTACGGAGTACAATCTTTAGGGGGATACCCACTATAGCCAATAGTTTCGGTCCGAGGCGTGTAAAATGGCCTGTAATTTATTTTGTCTTTGTTTTACAAACCGTGCGAAAGTCGGAAAAATACTGTTTGGCATTTGTATATTTTTAACAATTCGGACACTCATCTTGAGTCGTGTCTTCTGTCCGTAGAATGGTTTTTTCTACTATAGAGTAGTCCTTTGATCATTTCATTATTTTGATAATCATTCAGTTCATAATATAATAAATAAACCTACGAAACCCTTGTCTTGTTGTTTATATTTCGATTGCTCTGCAAAACATATTTTATTCGTAAGTTTCTCACATACGTTTGCAAATTAGAAGGGAGCTAAGACGTGAGGCAGCAAGGGCACAAATTATGTCGTCGTATATTCCTCTCCTACACAGCCTCATTGTGCAATCAACGACTACATGTAATTAGATGCGTGCCCAAATCTGACAGTGCCAATGGAAATACAATTATAAATCTCGGTTAACAATGACAATAATTTCAGCTAACACTTTCTATTCGGTTTCACATTTGTCATTGCTGAATGCCATTTTCTATTGTGTCTTGAATCCGGTCTATCTTTAACACATGCTGACTTTTATATTGGTTTTACTTCCTGATATGATAGTTTATTGGTTAAACTATCATTTAGCAGATCGATATTAATGACAAAGTTTATTTATAATATGTGTGTTTTATACACTCCCATCATCGTTTTGGTGTCTAAAATATCGCATGTTATATTTATGTAAATCTTTTGTGGTATTTTACTTTTTAATTAAAATTATGAAGTGCTTTAGGAAATTGGGATTTCGATCGTTTTAGTTAATTTATTGATTGGTTTCCAGTCTGTTAAAATTCGCTTGAGCTTGCTTGTTGTTGTTAATAGGCGTAGCCCCATCCATTGCATAGTCACTTCGCACAGTTTAAACGAAACGAAAGTTCGTTAGTGATTCATTGCATTAACTAGACTTTAATGTTGTCGGTGTTCCTTTTATATTACTTACACGTTTGTGTATTCCACAAGTGTTTAGATAGTGAAGAAAGTTTTCCTTAAAAAGAAGAAGCTTGCTAAATAATGGTTTTAAGGCGTGTATTTGGATGACTTAGTGTGATTTAGGATTTGGTCTTTATACTAATTTATTCTAATTTATCTCTTTTCTTTGTTACAGGTAAGATTCTGATTCAACCATATTCGAAAAAAAATATTTAAAATATTACGTTTACGTAAGTTTGTTCATGTTACATAATATGAGAGATGCATGCATTTGCTGACAGATACAATACATGTCAATCTCATATCTTAAGACGAGTTTGTTTTTCCGGCGATAGAAAAACACCAGTTTCTATTAATACTGACCAGTTCAGGATAATCAGGGGCACAGGAATCCTGGGAAGAACGGGCGCTGTCCCAATATGGCCGCCTCCAGTTATAGCTATCAGGAATGAAGGTTCAACCAGGTTCTGATACAGATCTAGATCTGCCGAAGCTTTTAGCTGACTTAATTAACTGTCGCATTCCAGGAGTTGTTCGTTTTGGGATGAGGAATAATCTTTCAGTGGTAATTTACTTTTTACTAATATTCATAGTTTACTTTAGAAAAAACACTAGAGACTGTAAGTGCTATCACCGTGGCGAAAGAATCAACCAGTCAAATAAGTTGTTCTCCATACTAAAATTTACTCTTTGGGTGTAGTTATATATTTAATTGGGCGTAGTTATATGTATAACATGCCTCAACTGTAATGGTGGTGAATGTAAAGATAAATAAATAAACATAAATAAATAATTAAATCCGTAACCATTAAAACATTTGCCTTCGAGGGCGACAAAGTTTTTCTAAACCACTTATGCAATCTCAATCTCAATTTTCTATCATTGCCCTCCATGTTTTAATTGGTCGGTGTAGAATTGATACTCCTTGTATATAATGTATATGTTTATTTACTCTTCAATCATATAAGTACAGTTTACAGGTATGTATAGTTTCAGTACTTAGGCATACTCTTACATAGGTACGTCGGGAGGTGTTGCCTCCGTGGCGGCTACCGAACGACTGAGAGCCGGTCGCCTCTGCGCTGGCCTTTTATAGGGAAAGGTTGGTTTGCCGCCACGTGCACACTGACCGATAGTTACACTACTTATACATGTTATTTGGTCATGCCAGCTGATACATGACACTATCAGCTGTCATGACACTTTACATGCATAGCTTATATATATATACTATAGCTGATATACACTACATCTCTTCCTTTTTCACTTAAAAATACATAGCTGATAAATTACTAATTATCTCATAATTATATCGCTTAATATTATATTTATTAGTTTTGATATTTTTAATAGATTTTGAATCAACTTTAATCAATAGTTTTCTTATACTATCAAAATATAATTTACAGTTTATGTTTTCCTTCTATTACAATATACATGCTTATTTATCTTATTATCATAATCAACAATTCTAACTATACATTTTGTTTATTTATTCATTGCTTTTTTCTTCATCTACTTCTTCATTAATGGTATCGTTTTCATCTCTATTCACACTCTTCCACTGTCCCTCTACCTTTTTCAAATGTACTACATTCCTTCGGTATTGCTGACCTGTTAAGTCATTACGTATTTCAACATCACCGGTATTACTCTTTGCCCTAGTTACAGTGTGAGAAGCTGGGGAAAAATTAGGTGTTAGTTTGTTTTCTTTTACCAGGGTTTTAACATACACCTTATCACCTTCCGCCAATGTGTGTTCTGTCGCTTTCCTTTTATGGTCACTGTAGATTCTGCCAAGTTCTTTTTGCTTTTTATCCTTATCTCTAACTTCCGAGTCGTCTATACTTTGCTTGTTCGCTATGTCAGCCACGCAAGGTATTTTGTCTCTAAATTGTCTTCTGTAAAAGAGTTCAGATGGTGTCTTACCCGTTGTTGTGTTAGGTGTACTGTTGTACATCATTAAGTAGTTAAAAAGTTCTTCCTTCCAATTTCTCCGCTCAAGTTGGCTTATTTTGATTCTTTTCAAAATGCTCCGGTTTTGTCGCTCCACTTCTCCATTTTGCTGGGGCCAGTATGGTATGGTGCTGTAAAGGGTGATACCACATTCCTGAAGGTAAGTCTTAAATTCTTCACTAGTGAATTGCTTTCCGTTATCTGCGGTAATGCTTCTAGGAAACCCTAACCTAGAAAACATCTCTTTTAGCATTTTGATTATTTCAGCTGAAGTGATGTTCCTTGAAGTTTTGACCTCCTTGTAGCGACTGTAGTAATCAATCACCACAAAAATATATTCTCCGGATGGTAAGGGGCCCATTAAGTCCATGGCTATGTCGACCCATGGTTCTACAGGTAGTTCTCGTCTCTTCATTGGATTTGGTGGATTGGGAGCTGATACTAAAGTACACCCTTTGCAATGCTTTACTAATTGTTCAGCTTCTTTATCCATTTTAGGCCACCAAACTTTCGTGCGTAATCGATTTTTCATGGCCACAATACCCGGATGTCCTTCATGCGCAGCTTCCAATACTCGCTGACGGAGTTTTGTTGGGATAACGATCTTATTACCTCTCAATAATACATTATCTTGGAAACAAAGTTCGGTTTCAAATATTTTGAAACTGCTTACAGAAGGATCCCAACTTTGTTGATATAAACCTTGTTTCACTTTTGTTATCTCGTCATCATTCTCAGAGAATCTCTCGATATCCTTAAGTGGTACTGCTACAGGTCTTGCATATTCAACAATCTGATTTACATGATTAGTAATGTCGAACTTTTCTTCCTTGTTACCGACACATAACCTGGATAAAGGATCTGCAATGTTACTTTTCCCTGGTTTGTATATTATTTTATATTTATACGACTGAAGTCGCAAAACCCATCTTTCGATGCGAGCACACGGTTTGGAGTGTTTGCCAAATATGACTTCTAGAGGTTTATGATCGCTTACTAGCTCAAACTCCTTGCCATACAAATATATGTTGAAATGTTCAACTGCCCACACCAATGCTAATGCTTCTTTCTCAGTCTGACAATATCGTTTCTCACAATCACTCAAACTTTTATTTCCGTAGGCTACAATTCTGCTTCCACTAGAGTCAGTTTGAATGAGGACTGCTCCGAGACCCACTGGACTTGCATCGGCAATTACTTGGGTTTTATCGGCTGGGTCATAGTATCCCAAGGTCTTTATATTGCTCAGGCACGACTTCAGTTCGTTAAAAGCCTTGTTCTGTTCCTCGGTCCATATATTGGTAATATTGGCATTTTTACCTAGTTTTAGCCGCAGAAGTTTCCTTAGGGGTTCTGTAAATGTTGCTAAATTTGCTATCCACTTTCCCACAAAGTTAACAAGTCCCAAGAAGCTCTGTAACTCTTCTAAGGTAGAAGGTGCCCTGAATTCTTGTATTGACGTCACGTATTTGGCCAAAGGTTTCACACCATTTGGAGAGAGCGTGTGTCCAAGGAATTGAATTGACTTTATCTTGTAGAGACATTTCTTCTGGTTTAGTAAGACACCGTTGTCGTCCAGGACTTTCAGAGTCTGTTGAAGTCTTTTATCGTGTTCTATGTCATCAGATCCGAAAATAACAATATCATCTATGAAGTTTACTGTTCCTTCACACCCAGCTAGTATCCGTTCTAAAGTCTTTTGGAATATCTCTGGTGCACAAGAAATTCCGAACATGAGCCGTTTGTATCTGAACAGTCCTTTACTGGTAATGAATGTCGTAATATAACGCGAATCTGGATGTATCTCAAGTTGATGAAAAGCATCCTTTATATCAAGTCGAGAAAAGAGTTTCGCTTTCCTGAAATTGGGCAGTAGCTGATCCATTGTTGGTAAAGGATGGTTTTCTCGATCGATTGCAGTATTTGCGCGTCGCATGTCGATGCAGATTCGAACTTCGCCGTTCTCTTTGAGAACCGGTACCATAGGTGAAACCCACTTGGATGGTTCTTCAACCTTTTCTATGATCTCTGCTTGTACGAGATGGTTTAATTTGTCATTTATCTTTTGTTCTAAGGGTATAGGAACCCTCCTGTAAGGTTGGACAACTGGCTTGACAGTCGTATCGATTGGAATCTCAATGAGCACGTTTTTAAATTTTGGAAACGGTATAGCTGTTTCAGCTGTGTGTAGCACATCCTGCACTTTTAATCCAATATGCAATACTCCAAGTGCCATTGCTGTGACTTTTCCAAGAAGATCTTTGGTGCCATCTTTGATCACGAAGAATGTAGCTACTTCATTTTTATCATGAATCCTGATCGTTGTTTTGAATGACCCAAGGACGACCAGTGGTTGGTTACTGCCGTATGCCAGAAATACCTTGTCTGGTGACTTCACTTGGTCGTGCACGTTGATTTTCTGGCTTTTCAGTTGATTCCAGGTTTTGTCCGTAATGAGATTGCACTTACTTCCCGAATCGATCAATAGGTTTGCTTCTATTCCCCCTAGAATGCATTTAATGTTTGTGTCGTCATCCAAATGGAACACATAATCAATCTCTTCGTTATTTGTTTCCGAATGACGGGATTTTTTTGCAGGCACGTTCAATTTGTGAGAATCTGGGTTACTGCGCTTGAAAGGTTTTCCTGACAAGCAACACTTCGCGTAGTGGCCCTTTTTTCCGCATTTATTACATTTCACTCCTATGGCTGGACATGACTTTCCAAGGTGATCGTTGCCACATCGAATGCATCTCCTTTTGTCATTGCTCCTCCCAGAAGCAGAATGGTTGAAGGTACTTTTCCTTGCATGGATTTTGTTAATTGTTACCTCAGAATTCTTGTTGCCAAATTCATCCAGTTGACGAGAGACGCTTTCAAGGGTGTTGGCGTCATGGATAATGGAATCAAGTGTGACACTATCACCGGCTTGCAGTATTTTCTTTCTCAACTCAACCGACGCACATTTTTCGGTAATTTGGTCGATAAGGCTTTCATCCTTGTTAGCAAACTTGCATCGGTCGGCTTGCTTGCGCAATCTGATGAGAAATTTCTCGAACTTTTCACCTCCTTCTTGTTTCATCAGTCTGAAAACATGCCTTTCGTAGACCCTACTTTGTTTGGGGGCGAAATATTCATCTAGTTTGCTTACGGCAATCTGGTAGATATCGGTGTTTGGGTCTTCGTTGCTCTCTACATGGGCGCCAGGTACGTTGTAATATATCTCTTGTAAAGAGAGACCACCCATGTGTAGTAGCGTAGCTCGTTTCTTCTCTGGTTTATCGATATTGGCTGCCTCCAAATAGATATTTAACCCACGCTTCCATTTCTCCCATTTTAGGCCTACGCCAGAGGGATCACCATCACAATCAAAGTTGTCCAATGGTGGTAGATTTGACATCTTGAATCTAAAATAAAATATATATCAATAATGTAGGTCAATATATCAATGCAACAGATTCTATGGTTATTTTATTCATAGGTTATGCACGTGTTATATCCGAAGAAAAGGTTTTCTTTAAAATTTATATAGGACATCCATGATATTCGGACCTTCCATTCAATAATTTGCTATATTTAGGACAACCATTACAAGTGGTCCTTCCTGTAACTTGGATGACCATAACATGTGGTCCTTCCATTAACTAGGACGACCATAACGTTTGGTCCTTCCATTTCTTCAGATAACCATAACGTTTAGTCCTTCCATTAACTAGGACGACTGTAACATTTGGTACTTCCATTAATTCGGATAACCATAATGTTTAGTCCTTCCTTTAAGCAGGACGACCATAAAGTTTGGAACTTCCATTAACCAGGATATCCAATAACGATTGATCCTTCCCTTCTGTTTATAAGTTTTACCGAAAATAACACGTGCATATTCTTTATATGGATTATTAAACTCAACATAATGCATATGAAACATACATTCTGTTATGTACCACATGTATATAGGATAAAATTGATCATATTTATTAATTTTATAGATAATATACCATAGATATGCTATATACAGTATATAACCCTTATATACATATCATGTATTTGCCCATATGCATTATGACGCTTATATACTATTTTTATATAAATTATATGCATTGTTATATACTATATACCGTATATATGCTTGTATATAGTGATAAAACACACAAGTATTTATATACTCTTATATACGTATATATATATACACACATATATATATATATGTATATACACACACACATACATATATGTTTACCTGGTGTGTAGTACCAATGTAGTTTATATATTTACCCTCGTCGCCAATGTAGAATTGATACTCCTTGTATATAATGTATATGTTTATTTACTCTTCAATCATATAAGTACAGTTTACAGGTATGTATAGTTTCAGTACTTAGGCATACTCTTACATAGGTACGTCGGGAGGTGTTGCCTCCGTGGCGGCTACCGAACGACTGAGAGCCGGTCGCCTCTGCGCTGGCCTTTTATAGGGAAAGGTTGGTTTGCCGCCACGTGCACACTGACCGATAGTTACACTACTTATACATGTTATTTGGTCATGCCAGCTGATACATGACACTATCAGCTGTCATGACACTTTACATGCATAGCTTATATATATATACTATAGCTGATATACACTACAGTCGGTCGCCTTCAATTATCCCCATTTCATTAACAAATTGTGTTCTACATTTTGTGTTTGTACGTAACCTTCTATGTGTAGTTGCCTGTAGGCCTATCACGGGCTAACGTGGCAATTCGCTAGCGTCGTACGATACTACACAAACATATGAAAAAAGAACAGCGCCAATGTAGTCTTTTGGAACTAAACATTACGATCAGGAGTCACTTATCGACGTTAGTAACAGCATAGAAAAACGAGTACTAGTAAGACTGTACTTGTTATTCTATGGTAATAATTAGTATCGAACGCGTATAGATACGATAGTCTTTTGCCCATAGAAATTTTACGATTTAGCGATCACGAACCAAATTTGGCGTATAGATTCAAACGAAATTCCATCGCTAACGTTAGAATTTTGTTCCAATCTATACGTCACCTTCCAAAAGTGACAGTTGAGGATACGCAACGTTAACGGAGGTGCGAGAATCTTGTGATCGCAGCACTGGCTGCAGAGGTGTGCCCACGCCCTCCATTGAGATACAGCGATCAATGCTCACGCCCGCGACACCTTGTCCGTGCATAGAATCTGCAATAATCTACATTCATTATAATGTCATCTATGTAGCCGTACTGCAGTGGTTGTGGGCTGCATGTATCCGCCGATTGAGTTCTGCGGGGGGTTGCTAAAGTAGAAGCAAGCTGATAGGGATGTTTATATCCGATATTCGGGCATAATGGGAAGCTGACAAAATTTATTATAAAAGTATATAAAATTAACTCATAGGTAACTATTACTTGCTCACAGGGTATTTTATTTTATGGGCCATTATTTTATTTTAGGGACCATTATCGGTCCCCTACAAAGAAACATTTTTTAAAAATTAAATATTGAAATTCAGGAATATAGCTACCGTCTGTAGCAATTAAATAAGACACCGGTCACAGAAAATATAATGAATTTATGTAAAATACTTTATTTATTTACAAATTACGGTAACTCTGTTGTTGTTTTTGGTAACGCAATTGTTTTTCATACAAAAATTGTCTGTCCCTCGGAGCGAGTCATATGAAACAAGCACAACGTGTGTAAAAAAATATAATGGAAACAATTTTTTTGAATATTATAACGAATATGTCATTATTTAAACTTTACTTCACGGTAATATTCATGATTTTATATGAACATATTATGGGACAATTAATATTCCTGGCCGAGTCCCCAAGCCTAAGCAAAAATACACCTACACTAGGTTACCCTAGGAAATTCAATCATAAATAAACTTTTTTTCACTTTCTTACACCTAAGATCATTTGAATGGCTGTGTATTTGTATCGGAAAGCAGGAAGGAGAGCGGGACGGATAAAATGACCAAGTCTTTCGGATGAGAGTCCTGGAGAGAAGCGCGTGTATTTATTGTGACGCCACTGAGTTACCGGCGACATACGGTGAGTTTTATAGATATTTATTATTTTATTTCATGCAATATATGTAATAATTAGTAACAATTATTAGGGCATTTTGATATCCCATGTATGTGTATTCATTTAAGTACTAACTTCAAATAGGTTATTGTTTTACAACTGCGTTACCGCTACACTTCGTTACTTTTTCAGTAACGCAGTTGTAGCTATAGTAACTCAGGGGTTTTCCTTATAGTTTTCAGGTATCTGTTACTCAATTTATGGTACAAATATAACATTTGAGCATATTATATTGTTACAGTATAACATTTCAGACTCAATGGCGTAAACAGCGGCTGAAAAACAACGGCTTTATAGGCAAAAAAAACGAGAAATATTTCTTAGTATTAAGTTGTTAATATATTTTTTGTAAGGACATTTTTGGATCATTCATATATTTGTAAATTTACTTTATATCTCTATTAAGTTGTTATATTTTCAGCGATTTTAATGTTTGATATTAAACAAAGAGTTCTGTTAATTTTAGTTTGATAGTTTTTTTCACATTATGATTAGTTTTAATTGAAGAAAGTATAAAGATTGTGATTGAGATACCACTGTGTTACCAATTAACCACAGCGTTATCTATTTGTCCCTCGTTTCCTGAGAGTATTCACAAACATTTTAGCTACTCTATATCAGAAAGAATGTTAAACTAAATATAATAATTATAATTCACCTTATTTTGAGCTATTTCTAAAACTTTGAGCAAAAAATTATGATTATTTTGTCCTTTTTTCGAAAAGTATTGCATTAAAACTTATTGATTGGTAACGCAGTGGGAAACTTTATTATAGAATGAATAACAAAACTGAGAATATTTTGTAATTTAAACTGTTAGATTAATGTTTTTTTTCTTACTTTTTATCTGGTATATGTTTACGAACCAAAATATATGTTCCTAACAATAAAACATAATTTTGTATGAAAGTAACGCAGTAGTATTTTTTTCTCATGGTTCCTCGATTAAACGTCAATAACTTTAAGAAATAGCAAGAAAACATCGCTGCAAATGTATTTAATGAATAATATAAATGTTAATTAACATAAATAAATATTGAAAGGTTAATTAATAAGAAGTTTATTTTTGAAAAAAATATCTGTAAAAGTATGTCCAATTGTACCCAAAATAAAATAATGGCCCTTATAATCTGTCTCACCTCCTTGTAGCGACGGAACACGATTACCTCAGGCCAAAAGTCTTTGTCGAGCAAAACGTTTGGCTGTAATGCCAGTTGATTATAATTCAGTGCTCTTACCACCGTCCCTTCGAAGTAATCGTTCCATATTTTTATTACAAACAAAAATACGTAATAATCATTATATACACATAGCTTGCAGTTACTAATCTAAAGATTCAGCGAAAGTGAATGCGCTGGCTTTATTGTATTCGCCATGAAAGATAAACACTCTAACCGACGTAAACAAATCATAAAGCCAACACGAATAGATACATTTATAGTCTCGCAATTGCAACCATCGCTTCTCAAAATAAACAGCTGCCCATCAACTGGGTAAGTGCACAATTGAACTGCAAACTTAGATGGTACACTTAATATGCAGCGCTCTGATCTGTAACTCAACGACGCTAGAACTATTTTTGATCCAAACGATGGTATGGTAAAAGCAGTGCATGATAGTATAGGCGTTTATCCAAATAATACAACGTTGGGTGTCGATCGACAGCGAGTTCAATAAACAGGGCGGATATTTTGAACGGCTTGAGAGATAATTCGATTTGATTTATTGAAGTAATAGTACTTGGAATTGGTGTTCGTGAATGAGAGATTGCTGCGTTGTAGGAAGTGGTTCTTCAACCGCTAAGAGACTTCTTTAATATTATGCAATCTGATCTTTTCTGTGTAATCTCAGTGATTACTGTAAAACTAATTGTCTCCCTAATTAATCTAAAATCGATAACTTTATTCGAAGGCAATAATCCATTCATAGGTTTCTGTTTAGTAACTATTCCATTCCATATATCCACAGTAATAATGACATTCACAATACCCTCATTATCATTCGGCCGACGTGAAGCATTTCCGGACTCGTCTACTTCTGTTGTTGATGATATTTCCGAAGATAATCCGACGGATTTGAATATGCATCACGCATGGTGTTTCCTAATCCTATCGGTGACCATCTCAGTTTGTTTATGTTTCTATCGTCTTGGGATGCCAGCACGCTTCCCCATTTCCTGCGGTTTCATAGTTTTCGTCAGTATAACGATGGTGTTTTAAATGTCGCGTGGCCGGTATGCTACAATTTTGGCCTACTCCCCACTGTTTTACCGCTGATTGTTGTTTTATTGGCGATCTTATTTATGATTATCTTTGTTTTATTATTCTGGGTATGCCTAACTTTGTGTTTTACATCTTTATGCACAGCGATTTTATATCTTACTTAAGCATAAAATGTGTTGGTTTTGTGCAAGTTTATTTCTTTATACCTGCGTCTGTGCTGACCAGCTCACTGGTATGAGTCAATCAACCCACGGAGGTTGCGATGAATGTTATGCAATGATGAAGCACGTCGATTCAAAATTCCATAATATAAAGTGGGCTCTTGAACCTTTACATTCGCTGAGTGCAGATCGTATATTAGGGATATCACATAGACATGTTTATATTGTTATTGTTACGTGTCACGCCAGGGTATTATCAATTAAAACACCTTAATTTGAAAACTAGCTTCTCTTCGCCAGGGTTTCTCGTGGTATTTCTGGGATAAAAAAGTAGCCTGTGTATCCAGGGTGTAACTTACAGGGGCTTACTCATGCGGAATTTCATGAAAATTGGTTCCCGTGAAATAGTAAGAAACCTCCATCCACACTTACAAACTTTCACGTTTATAATAATAATAGGGTAAAGTTAAAACAAAGAACATATTCAGTAATAGTGGGTCAAAACATTGGTTAGTGTGCGGTAGGTACTTGTTTCGAGATTCGTACGGTTTTCAAGAGACATCCACGATGCTGTCGCAACAATAGGTCAGCCTCAACGTCTGCCATAAACATTGTCTTTCTATTCAGCAGTCCCCAATGAATCAATTTTATTGCATTTTCTTTCCTAAATGTACGCTGTTTATTGCCTTGTTGCTTGTTGGCCGCGTCATTGATTGAATGTAGCTTATGTATGTGGACACAAAATTTCTTCAATGGATTTGACTTCATTCACTCTTACAAATGATTTATATTCTACTATTATTATATTTAAATGTTTTGGCAAGTCTACAAGTGACAATAATTATGTTGTTAATTTTATTAATAAGGGTTTTGCTCAATTTATAAAGTTAATTCTAAAATGAAAAAGTAAAAAAACCTTATAATTTTAAAATGCTTCTTTTCAAACAGCGGATTGACAGATTGGGAGCGGCGACTGATCTGCGACAATTTGCTAAATGCCCGCAAATTGTATAATGATTTAATGATCTCACTTTAAAGATGGTCATTACGTATTGGTTGCATGGCAAATAATAATATGCGTTGTGCATATATCATTATAACGGCATTTTAAAAAGATAGTGTAACTATGTTGTGGATAATGAAATTCTACATAAATAATATACTTAAACAGGAAATATTTAGAAAATTATTTGTGGAAGGTTTAGTAGAAAAGTGAATAAAAAAATGCTAGGGTACGGATGTCCTTCACGGCCAAACCTTAAAGCCAAACTAAAGCAAGATGGCAACCGCTAGTATTCTAAAGGGCCCCAACCGAACTCTAGTTATCAATATGGCTGATTTCTGGCAAAAATATTATTGCAACATTATACATTTTAGCTAAACAAACAAAATATCCCAGAAAAATAACAAGTTGGATAACAAATCTAATACAATCTAATATGTGAGGCGAAACTCTTTGAGCAGTTATTTTCTCACGACCACAAATCTAATATTGACTAGTTTCCCGCCATCTTGTTTCTATGTCAACGATCGGTTTCGCTGCTGTAATGCCTTCTTGTGTGATTACTTGATGAGTATGTAATTTGTTGAAATATCTCTCTTCGAGTTAGTGTTAGTCTTGGCGGACGGATGTGGTTCTCTTAATCACTGACTGTTATACAGTAGCTGTGGAGGTATAATGATGTGTGCTTGCGATGGAACGTACACGAAGTTTGACATGTGAAGACTCTATCTCTCACTTATCTCTCATATGCACATACACAGATACAAAGAGAATAATAAAGAGAGATTTATTACATGAGATTTTTTACTGCTGGCTGAAATAACAACACTACTAAACTAAACTACTTTCGTTCCGCATAGTTGTTACTGATGGCTTATGCTTAGTTCGATCAAGTATGTTTCCTAAAAGATTTTATCTTTTGTAGTCTGCATATCATTATTTACTTACTTTTGAAATGTACCTACCTAGAGTACACGGATATATGTTTATGTACTTTAACTTTGTCCCACGAAAATCCTCTTGTCTCTTCTTCGATAGTGTAAACAGTTTAAAGGGTAATTGATTCTAGCTTTATATGGCTTTCAGTAAGCGCGAATCCATTTATTATACTTGAAAGTGCATCGACCTTTCAATCTTTACCAATAATGTCTGGGCCATATTTGGCGTCGTGCACAAACGCTTTGTTAGCACTTCTATGTGAAGTTGTTATTTACTGGCCATAGACGCAATTAAGGGCCCAAACGGTCCCAATAATAGGGACTTGAAAATAATTGGCCAAAGTTTCGAATAAGAAGCCCGCTTTAATGTTTATGCATCTATGTATTTCAAAATGGTATCGCCCTAATCTGTTTATGGAGGAAGCAAGCGACAGATCTGGTCTCGGCACTGGAGAACTTTATCGCGTATTGTCCAACAGTCGTAAAGTCCGCGACCTTAGTGTCAACCGCTCGAGATTTTGGCGTCAAAGGGTAGAAAGGCGGTATTTACGATGGCAGCACAATAATTATTGTACACGATAGAGTTGCGGCGCCGCCGTGGGACCAGCCCCACCGAGCATTCCGCCCGCCGCCGCCGGAGACATGAATTATTGTGACACTAGTTGTTAATCTAAACATTTGTATCATTTGTTGATTTCCAAATAAGGCTTGCAGTACACCTAAAACCCATTATTGCTCCAGTTTGTGACACATTTACCCTAATGAACGCGTCTGTCACGAAGGAATTCTAGCTATCTCGGTTCTATTGAACTTCATGACATAATTGGTTACAGTCTCCTTATTAGGTGTAGTATCAATCTTTATGGGGCTGAGTATAACTTATACCTTCGAGGTATCGACTCTAGGTCGGGTCATGGTGACAGCTTCCCAACAATAGGTGCTAATGTAGAGTCAAGTGGTCGACACGATTCTCGATGCTCCAGCGTAAACGCAACAGTTGCGTCTCTGACCCACATTAGACAACACCTGCTTCGAAAACCAGCTATAAAACTCGTGCCCTAAACAACATGGGCCCCTTTGAACGAGTAACACGCACCATTCGGTTAGCAGATCCGTTAAATCACATTTCCGGAGGTTAAATTTAAAAAGTCTGCTCGGAACTAGGTTTTCCGGGTTACTTCACACGTGCCGGTAACGCAACACCGCACACACACATAAAATATGGTTTCCTAATGTTGCCCGCCCTCGCCACATAAATTGTTAAGAATCTGAGCCTCGTCACGAAAACGTAAATACAAAATTGCCGATAACCATTTGTTATCAGGTTTTAGGTCAAACATATTTATCCTTGTTAACCTTTCAACTCGGAGCATAAAACAGACGCGGATGCCGAGGTAAATGTCTCGAGGTGCCGCAGGAACCGCCACCCACCTCGCCGTAATTGATTTGCAATTTTCCGTGACAAAATAGTGAACCCGCCTGATTTATCATGCGACAGACACGGAGCCGCGAGCGTGCGGACAACCATCATGCTAAACGTATAAGGCCGACAATGGCTTTGTAGCGGTACTCACACGGCTGCACTGCCATACCTCCTCGCGCAGGATGCTACCCTGGTACTCCCGTATGCCTTTTGGGGCTCAACGACCGTTTTTATATCTTTTATTACAGTTTCTTGACGTGGTATATGTGGCTTTTTGTGGACTTTTTATTGTAATTTACTGGGTAACTCGAAGTTAAGGTCCTAGAAGTACCTCGACGTACTTATATGGATGAGACGATTGCATCTGGGTTAATGAAGTTGTATCTGCTGTTTTGCAATTAGTCTCTATGTTTGCTTATCATGCTGCCTTGTTACTTATGATGTACCAGGGTTGGTTAGCTGTCGAAGAGTATATAGATCGGACTTTCTATTTGCAAACTACTGTGCAACCTAAATTACAATCTGCTGGTCACCAGCTGTGCGTTCCGATAAGGTACTTTACGGTGTTGCTTTTGCAGTCTTGTCTATTGACTTTCCTCGTCGATTCTTTGTTAATCTGTGAACTTGGCATATTTATATTCTGGTTCCTAAGCATCGATTTTATATCCACAGCGTTTGACATAAGAGTTATGTCCAACGAACACTTATCTTTGTCAATTTATTTTCTAGTCGGCTTATTTCGTTTCCTCATCTGTTTCAGCGTGTCTGTCTATTGTTAGTTTGTTTATCTTTATTAAATTATGGAACAATAATAGAATCTTAATCTTTTTGGTTGCGCTTTCTCCCCGTACTTGTGTCGTTGTAGATAAAAGTCAATCGAAGAACAGATTAAGTGATTAAACTAGCCACTTTCCGGTGGAAAGTAAGGAAATACCAAACGGTGGGATAATTGTAGAATGAGGTTGCATTGTACCTACATGGCATGGGCTGTGTGCGCAATCGGCAGATTGTGGGTATTCTTTGTATTTATAGAAATTGCCCGTGTGTGGGCAGACGTTAATAACTCTTAAACATGAATAAAGCTTTTCAATCTAAAAGCGAGTTTTACATTCGACTTTTTGTTTGTTCTTAACTATGGAGAGGTTTTCGATTTGTGTAATTGAATTGCATTGCTTCTACAGTGTTAGTATTCTAACCTTGACTGAACTATGATTATTTACCGGCAGGTAGGAAGATAGAATGTGTTTCGTAAAGAGTTGTTTTAGCTCGCAGTGGGTGTCAAAGGTTGGGATTACAAGGTTGCTGTGTACGCGTATTGTTTTATTGCGATTTATCTACTGTATCTCACATGTTTATTTTATCTTATTAGATGTAAGATTACGTTTGATTATAACCCCCATTTTTATTGAATTTGCAGACGGTTTGTTAGAGGTTTTCAATTATATGTATGAATGCGGTATAGTATGATTAACATCACTTGTGTGTTGATTCCGAATTATAATCAAAGATTGACCTTTCAAAATTGCTGAAAAAAATGGGTCCAGCCAGACTCGTCCCATTCCACACTCGACCCGGCCAAACTCGACCCGAATTTCATAATTTCGATAAGGTTCATTTTTGTTTGTATTTTTTTTCTTATCGCAAAGTACAGTCGACAGAAAATGTTTATGGATTTCTTAATTGATTGCATATAAAGTGATTATCACTTAAATTTAAGAAATATGTTGACTAAACTAGCCTAAGTTTGACCTCAGTAACAGAGAGAGGTAGTTTACCCTTCTCATTGTTTTAGCTTGAAATAAACGGGTTATCGATAACAATGGTCAAGATTTGGATGGCCTGCATCCATCTCTTTCGCGCACTTACTTGTATTGTAATTTATACATTTGATAAGCAAGGGCTACTGCGAAGTAATTATAATTTTATAAACAGCAAACGGATTTTATAAAAAGGATTTTATACATATTTCATTATAAAGATATTTTGTGTAACTGTTATTTTAGCACACATTATTATTAATAGTTACTTATTTTGTTAATATTTATTATTAGTTATTACGTTTATAATTCAAAACATGTGTTACCTACTAATAATGTTTATAGAAAATGATAAATAAATGATTAAAAGTACAAATTATTACTTTTGTTTGAATTAATCAGCACATAAAACACCTAACTATAATTTCAGTAAAAAAACTCTTGTGACTGACAGTACATTTCATACATTTTAACAAAAGTACCTAGACCTTATCGTATTTTAGAAATTCGGGTCGAGTGTGGCCGGGTCGAGTGTGGAATGGGACGAGTCTGGCTGGACCCAAAAAAATTATGAAACATTATATCAAACTCAGACACAGAAACGAAAGTACCGAAAGAATAAAATAAATAAATTCTGAAATACCTACCTATGTAAAATGGTGCTGTTTAGCCAATCCATTCAATAATGAGTCACTCGGAGGCTAGTAGGTATATATAGCTTCCCATGACAAGTTTCACTTGGCGTCACTAATGGGGGGTAATGTCATGAGATTGGCACCTTGGTACTGCCTTGCGATGCATCTTCACGCTATTTATGAAGGATTATGTCGATAGGTGATGCGATTGTTGTAGTAATTTTGAGATGTCACCACCCCACATATGATTATTCTTGGTCCGTATCACAGCATCATGGAATAACAGAGCAGTAGGACAGGAGTAGGGTTTCGGTCCACAGTCAGATTAACGATAGAAGAAATAATTGATACAGTTCGGTTTAAACAACTTGGTAGTTCTGAAGTTGGCAGCCACTTTTGTACCTTATCAAAATAATAAACAAAAATAAAATGAATAGGCTCATTCCATGGAAGTAATAAGTACTTACGTACCTTATACTTCCATGGCTCATTCTTTAAAAAAATGACAGTTGGTTAGTATGACAAAGTACAAAAGTATGATCGCAGCCAACTTCAGGGACAATATAATACAATACACTTTATTTGCACCAAGAACAAAAATAACAAAAAAAAAACAGTACAAAAAGGCGGCTTTATTGCTTATAGCAATCTCTACCAGACAACCTTTGGATGGAAGAGAGTGTGTCTGTATACGATTGTGAGGGACTACACTTATATCAAATTTTTTGGACCGAACTGAACGTTAATCGGGGACTCTCCTTTTTTGCAGCGCATTGCATCTAGATATAACAGTAGAAAAGTGTCCCTCTACCCTGGTATAACAGGTCTACTAGTAGTTATGTCACTAATGGTCCTAGGTTCGATTCCGCATGACGCTTCTTCTTGGTATTGCTCGCAGCAGCTGGAGGCTACGGCTCTGGGTGGTGGTGTAAAGGAGGGGATATTGGATAGAGCGTTAAAATATAGCTAACTCAGCACTTGCTGTGACATGATAGGTCTGGTCTTCAATATGATAACCTCGTAAGGATATAGATCCTTACGTACCTCAGCCGCATAGGCAATGCCTGTGTAATCCTATTTTATTCTCACTTTATTAATTCCAGTACATTAATGCCCATAGAACAGAGGACTATGAGTCTTCCATAAGTAGTAATTAAATAATTATTATCATCAACCATTTCACTTTTTCATCAGAAAATAGGCAGTATTTGTACGTACTCAAAGCATCAAAAGTTTCAAACGCTTACACAAAATAGTTTTACCCCTAGTAGTCTACAATAAGGAAGCTATTACGCAAATGCTCATAACTTGTACCGTGGCGTACAGAGGTGTTTCACCGCGACTCCTCGGTAATTCCCCGTAATGGGCACTGTAAACGATTGTACATAATTGAATCCCTCAACAGCGTTTATGTTAAACATGTCGTGGTGGATATTGTTCCCCGATGATTTTGTATTAGGTGTGTTCGTGGGACAGAAACTATATTTTCTAGTTTTATATAAATAAGTCTTCTAAGTGATACTTAAATGAGTAACCAACCTATTTGGTTTTTTCAAATCGCGAGGTTATATTAAAAAATAAAACAGTTACTTACCAGGTGTTGCCACTATAACATATTTCTCAGCTCACCGTTTATTTGCAACGCAAAGATTATGCTATTACTAATCTGTCGAACTCCTATAAGATTGAGTAGGGGAACCCGGGGTAAGACGGGGTCGCTAAGGGAAAATTAAAAAAACAATAGGTATTTATAACCACAACGTTATCAATTATTTATGGCTCATTAGGAACTTAATGACGAACACTTTGGCACAGCTTTTGCCAAAAAAGTAATCATGACAATTGACTTATTTTAACAAATGTAAAAAATGGGAAATAAACCATCTTGCCCCATGTACGGGGTAAGATGGGGTAAGTATAATATGTGGGGCACAAAACAGACAAACAACACTTTTTCTGTGATGTTATCGTCAACACCAGCACCTTCAGTGTGAGCCCAACGCCTGCACCTTTGAAATCCGACCCACTTTTCCTTATATTTAAAGTAGGACTGTTGATATCCTCACAGTAGAGGTAGACACAGTCATCTTCGTTCTTATTCTTCTTCGTAGGCAGTATCTGCTTTGTCTTTTTAGCCAACTTCCCTGTAGCCTTTTTAGAGCCCTTCTACAATGTCAAATATCGAGTTAGAGAAAAAAAAAACTTAACTAAGCTAGATCCGTACCCTATCTTGCCCCTCCAAAAATACCCCGTCTTGCCCCACGTTATATTTTTTATAAAAATAATTCATAAAAAAAATTATTTTCGATGTTAAAGTGATTTTGCACATATTTAAAGAAAGCGTATCAAACCTTAAATAAAATACACAATTACCAAAAATGCCACTGTTTTACTTACTGTGTTGTGACGTTGTTTCTACCGGTCAAAATTAACATGGACACTACGCAAAAACAAACAATTGAGCTTACACAAAAAACGCAAGCGCTCACACCTGCTGTCACTGGCGCACTAAAGGTCAATCATGTAAGCCTTTCTATTGGCTCATTACTCAGATTCCTAAGATGTATAGTTTTGCATATTATTGGGGGGCCCTGTCTTACCCCGCGACCCCATCTTACCCCGGGTTCCCCTACAGTCTAATGTGTCTTTCTAAATAATGTCTATGAACATCCCCATTATCATTTTTTTTAAAACCTATATATCTCAAAGCCCCCCCCCCCTTTTTCCAATATATTTCCACTGGTGGTCAAAGGCACTCAAAGGCCTCCCTTTTTCTATCACAACTTTCGATCCTGTGCAACTTCAGCTTAATAATCATTCACGATTTTGTCCAGGCCGTCCCGCCACCTCTGACTCGGCCTGCCGCTCCACCATTTCCCCCCAAACACCATCGAAGCAACCTCCAGAAACCTAACCAAATATTTTCCTCCACCAGGCCAAATCTGAAGAGCAGCTAGCATGCGAGAAGGAGTGGCTGAGCGCGGGCCACATGTGGCTGGCCCACCGCGGCGGCTTCACGGCGGTGGCCCGGCTGGAGGACGCCGATCCCGGGAGGGCCAAGGTCAAGGTCGTGCAGACCGGAGAGGAGATCACGGTGGACGAGGATGACTTGGAGAAGGTGAGTTGAGGGGCTAGTAGAGGAGATTGATAGAGATTGAGCTCATTATGACAGACTGCAGGTATAATATGCTTACTCCTTAATCTACTTATATTCCACAAACAACGTGTAATAGTCCTCTGCCTGATATGAGCCTACAAAAAGGATGGGATTTCTGTCGTAATATCCCATATTTAGTTCAATTATTACTTTTTGCAGTCTGCTACTGTTTCGCTTCAGGTATCTTACAAAGCCATTATCCGATTTTCGATCTAATATGCTAGTACCCTCCATGACCTATAAATCTGTATCCTTAATCTAAATTTAATCACTGTTATTAATTAAAGTTATGTCTAGTAATATGGGCTCCGCCCTCTCCTTTTATATTACCGGAAATTAATAGAAACTGCCACTGCAAAGCTGTAATTAATAGCATAACAATAGCTTACGATATTTCAATTGCTATTTCGAATCAGCTTATCGATATGCGGAAAACCGAATCCGCTTATGTATCTGTCTGTTGTGACATGAAAAACAAATCGGTGCAACAAACCAGATCAAACTTTGAAGTACTGATAACAGGGCAGGTTTCGATATTTTACGGTCTAAAGGCTTTGTTTGTTATGATAACAATAACATGACAAATTACTGTCGGTTAATACTTACTGAGCTTATTTGGAAGGATTGATTTTGCATTCAAGTTTGCCGCCTTAAAGATTTGTTAGCAAAACAGAGCTGCCTTATACAGGATGTCCAAAAAGTTTACGCTCCTGGCTAGCTGGGGATAGAGAGGGTAGGAGTCACCAGAAAATAAGGGTAGGTTTTTATTATCATTGAATGAAATGAAAAAAATACTTGTGTCACCCAATGAAGAAGGACTTCTTAATTTGTCATGTCTAACCATTGCTCTACCGCCACACGGATGGACCGATTTCAATGAACTAATTAAGTTTAAATAATAATAATTAATTATTTTTGGTTACTTGACAGATTTACTTATATGTTTAGTCTCATTACTTATTCTTCTCCTCAGGCCAACCCGCTGCAGCTAGACCGCTGCGAGGACATAGCCTCGCTGCGCTGCCTGAACGAGTGCGGCGCTCTTCACGTCCTCAGGTCCCGGTATGCCGCGGGCCTGCCGCACGTGCGCGCCGGCCATGCGCTCCTGGTACTCGGGCCGCCGAAGAGGACCGCGCCTATTTATACTGACAAGGTTAGTTGGGCTTCTGAGCATCCATGCAACCCTGGTAGACGGATATAGAGTGTTGGTAATGGCTTCCTCCCTGCACGTGCTTCGGTCCAGGTTCGCACGTCCGCGCCGGCCATGCGCTCCTGGTACTCGGACCGCCGAAGAGGACCGCGCCTATTCATACTGATAAGGTTTGTTGGGCTTCTGTGTAATGTATGCAACCCTGGTAGACGGAGATAGGTATTGTTTTTTGGAGATGGCTCCCTGCACGTGCTTCGGTCCACTTTCGCGCCGGCCAGGCGCTCCTGGTACTCGGACCGCCGAAGAGGACCGCGCCTATTTATACTGACAAGGTTTGTTGGGTTTCTGTGCAATGTTTGGCAACCTGGTACAAGGATATTATTTTTTTGTTTGTTGGTGATGGCTCCCTGCACGTGCTCAGGTCCAGGTTTACGGGGCGGTCCTAAAGTACGTCCGCGCTACCCATGCGCTCCTGGTACTCGGTCCGCCGAAAAGGACCGCGCCTATTTATACTTTGGTCTTCGGAGCAATCATGGAAGTGTGTTTGAGATGGCTCCACTGCAGAGGACAAAGTGACCACGCCCATTTTATTTTGACAAGTTAATGCTGCCGAGATAGATGCGCGTGAGGAAAGTGCATTACACACCCTGTCTATGGTCATTCATACAAACATGCTGGGCCAAGCCGGATTGGGAAAGTAAATGCGTGCATCATGAATATTCAGGGAGATAACTCTATTTTTGGTCTGATCCTTGTAGAGTTCTCTATCGTATCCTCGGCTCTTTAGCCGCACATTCCCTAGAACAACTAACTCTATGTATTACAACTGTGTATCCGCTACAGGTGGCAGCCATGTTCCGAGGCTGCCGTGCAGATGACATGCCGCCGCACATCTTCGCGGCTGCGCAGGCGGCACACCGCTGCATGTTGGCGGCGAGGCGGGACCGGGCTATTGTGTTCCTTGGAAGGTAAAGAAACCTTTTCAACTTGTTTTCCTGTACCTCCTATGGGTTGGCTGGGAGAAAATGATTTTAGCATTAAGTCCACCTTTTGTAAACTTATATGTCATTTTTGTGCAATAAAGTATTAAATAAATAAAGTCTCTGAATACTGACTGACCCAGTGGCGGCTGGAGCAGTGGCTCCATGAATCCCTGGTGTCAGACTTCTGTCTGGCTGACGGTAAAGTGTCTGTAGTTATGACCCAGTGGTAGGAAATTGCAGGCTAAAAGCAGGTGCTTCACCCGTTAGTGTATGAAAGTTGATAGATCAGAGAGCATATTCTGCTTCTGTGTAGGAGTAGGCTAGCTTAAAGAAACGAAGTAGGTACTCTGCTGCGCTAACTGACTCGTTTGCATTGAACATTGTGTGACTCTCGTAAAGCGAGACTAACCCTCCAGTAGCGAGTCCACTCCTGCGCAGGTGGACAATTTCTGTGAGATTATCAATCTATACATTTGGATTTAATATTTGAATATTAAAATTCCAACTCAGTTATTTATCCTAAATACCAAGTTGGTACGCTTAGTAGTTATTACCACTTGAGTGCCAATTATATCGGTATGTTACTCGTATATGTATGAAAACAGTGAACACATTTGCATAGGATCATTGCAAATCATTTAAAGCTGTTGATGGGCTTACTGCATAGGTAACGTTAGTTTATTATATGATAGACTAATCTTAAGATAGACATCTCATGGTTTCATTAATTAAGCCTTACTGCACATTAGCTTTAATAAAGTGTAAATACTGTCATCAATCACTAGTTAAAATCTAAGTAGGTACCATTAAACGCAACATAAATGTTTTTTTTAATGTTTATTATTTATTAGATTGCATCTGTAGCACTGCAACAGAACCCCAACAATGCGTCGGTATCCTTAGAGAAAATAACCATAGGCCCATAAACGACCTTCTCCAGATATCTAATTAAAATAAGCAGCCTAAAACCAGACGTTTAATTAATTTCCCGAGATGCAATCGGTCGAATCGTGATAATGTAATATGGCGGCAAACGAACCGTTTGTACGCACCGCTATCGGTGTGGCCATCTCTAAATACTCCGTTAAACACGGTGGTGTTGCCATGATTAATACCGATAAATATGTAGTTGTATTTCTACTAATAAAGACATATATTAAATAAGAATAATGTTGTATGTTTAACAGTGTAGGTTATAAAGGGATTTTTCAAAAGTATTTTTTTTTATCAATAAGATTTTCATTATTTGCATTATTATATTTTTCTAGTTCAGTACAATAGTTCCCAACAGTTTTTTTTTGTGAAATATGTCACATAACTATGTATAACTTTGAAGTCCATTGGTTTGGTTGGTCGTAAAAAGACTTATTTTTAGTTTTTAATATCACAATAAAATTATGGATGCCTTCGAAAATATCATGTTTCACAACCTAATAATAATAACAGAAGGAGGAAACGCATAATGCTAATATGTCTATGTGGTTACAATGCTCTTGAGCATACGTTATATGCTTAGATTAACAATGAACGTACCAGATGGTATGTTATATAAAAAAAGGCAAAAAAGTTTCGTCTGCTTTTTGTTCAATGACAACCATTGTTCCAATGAATAAAGTCACAAATCTTCTAACCGACCTAATTTAATAAGAGCTCAGTGGTGGAAGTGGGATGTTATTTGTCGAGACGTTTCTTTTGCACTCACACTCCATCTTGTTAGTAAATTGTTAATCTGAGATTATATGAGTAAAATATGCAAACGGATTCCTGTTCCATCGCACTTATCGGATTGGCAACAAGCATAAAAGTGGCATAGTGATAATATTCTGGTTTGGCCGGTGATCGACCAATGCAGAGCTTTGTGCAGCTAATTGAATATAATTTTCACATAAATTGCTTGTCTATGGCAAGATTGTATCGCGCTAATTGGTCGGTTCGATCGGTATGTACTTGGTACTTGTAGCTTGATGTGGTGTAAAGGGCTCTAATGATTTTGATGCTTGAGTTTGTAATTTAGTTTGGGAATATTTTATGACAAAGATAAAAATATTCTGTGTTCAGCTTTGATCTAACATGTCAGGAAAAGTTCTTTTAAATTTCTTAAAAAAAGTATTTAATCATGTGTTATATTTTTTTTAAATCTGCAGTATAAATTGGCTGTTTAGTGGTCTTAACGTTGCGTATGCCTACCTGGACTAAAAACCATAGACTACCAGGTAGCGCATAGTGGCTTAAAAATGTCCGATCGAAGAGTTTCAATGTGTTTGTGCCACCTCTCCAATACCATGATTAATAATAATAATATTTATTCAGAACACTATTTGGCAAATTCGATTAACAAAAATAGGTCGGTTTCTTAATGCTAAAAAAACATACTGTAATAGGTGCAATTATATACTGTCCATCTCAATTAGGAAGTAACAGACTTTTTCTTGTATTTCAGATCGAAAAGCTCCACATTAAACAAATTTAACAGAACATCCCATTCCCTCCCCAGATCCGGATCAGGCAAGACCTCAGCCATGCGTCACTGCGTGTGGTACCTGGCCACGGCGTACCCGGCCCCGGCCACCAAGCTGACGGCTGAGCGACTGGATGCGGCTTTTGACGTGCTACATGCTTTTGGGAGCTGTCGGTATGTGTGGATGCTTGGTATATACTGTAGTGGTGAAGGAAGATTTATAGGACCGATGTTTTTCTAAGCATGGTAAATAGCAAACCAGAACTGGAAACGATAGGACTGACCTGGAATAAGTAGCAGATAGTGGCTGGATGAGGAAGGTCGAGGGTAGGAGAGTAGGGTAGAGGTAGAGTGTTGTGGCGCACCTGCGAGAGGCATATGTCAAGCAGTGGACGATGACTTACTGATACCTAATAACAATTTGTTCAGAATGACCCCTGAGTCACCCATTTCGGCTCCACTTTTGAAACACCCTGTGTAAGGTACACTGTATACTTGATTCGGAGAGACTGCTTTCGCGCGCCGAAACCCTCAATACCACTAACAAATATGTTACAATCCTCCCTCCACAGCTCAACGTCAAACCAGCACGCGTCTCGCTTCGTCTCGCTAACATCTCTTGACTTCGACGGCGGCGGCGCGCTGGTCTCCGCCTCCGTGCAGACCCTGCTGCCGGACCTGAAGCCCGCCTCGGCGCCCATCAGGGCTCTTCATAAGTAAGTGTTGTGTATTGGCTATTTTTAATGAGGATTATCAAGAGGGAGTAAATAACGACAATTGGAGCTCAGTGCAAGACGTTACAAAAGTCTTTTCATGAGACCATAAACATGCAAATCTAACGTGTCACACCTCAGCGCTTGTTTAACGAGTGTTAGAAATTTGCGAAAAAAATATCGTTCTCCATAGTAAAAAGTCACGTGACTAACAAAGTTTCTATGTTAAAGGATAATTTTTTCATGAATTTTCAAAACATATAGAACAAAAGATATTGAGAATGACGCCCTGAGTCACCCCCTTTCGGCTCAGTTTACCCTTTTTGCAACACTCTGTACCAACAAACTCCATTTTCTTCATCCAGCCTCCTCCACGGCTGCGACGGCCGCCTGCGTCGCGACCTCTTCCTTGACCAGGCGCCCATAAGCACGACGAACCCCTACGTATCAGCGCAAGACAAGGTGGACGCTCCAACTGAGTTCACGGCCCTTAAGGAAGCCCTCAAGAGTCTGGGAGTGACGGAGCAGGAACAGATGGCTCTGTGGAAGATATTGGCGGCTATATGCCATTTGGGCTGGGCTGGGGTCGCTAAAGGTAAGCAATACTTTTTGTTTCCTGGAGCAGAAATTTTAGGAGTACCAGGCGCCCATAACCACGCAGACCTAGGTGTCAGCGCAAGACAAGATGGATGCGCCAACAGAGTTCACGGCTCTCAAGGAGGCTTTGAAGAGTCTGGGAGTGACGGAACAGGAGCAGATGGCACTATGGAAGATATTGGCGGTTATATGCCATTTGGGCTGGGCTGGGGTCGCTAAAGGTGAGGAATATTTCTTTTAGTTTCTGGAGCAGGAGTTTTAAAAGTACTAGTTCACGGCTCTCACGGAGTAATGGGTCTGCGAATAAACCGACGCAAAACAGTCGATATGCGTATCAAGGCTAAAACCTCGGACGCCTTAATACTCGATAACCAACGCTTGGACTCGGTCGATACATTCACTTACCTCGGAAGCACGGTCACCCGTCAGGGAGGAGCAGATGAGGATATAGAGAGCAGGATCAAGAAGGCGAAGGCTGCGTTTGCCCAGCTCAAACCTGTTTGGGACTCGAATGTGCTCACAAGGCGAATAAAAATCTCCCTCTTCGACTCCATCGTGAAGTCCGTATTGCTCTTTGGTTGCGAAACGTGGAGAGTGACGAAAGGGCTGACGAACAAACTGCAAGTGTTCGTCAATAAGTCCCTAAGATCGATCCTGCGCGTTTTCTGGCCGAAGACAATACGTAACGAAGATCTGTGGAAGCTGTGCCGACAATCTCCCATCGGCAAGGAAATTGCGAAGCGAAAGTGGAGATGGATTGGGCACACTGTACGAAGAGGAGCTACGAATGCCGCAAACGTAGCTTTTGACTGGAGGCCACCAAATGGCAAGCGCTCCCGTGGACGCCCTGTCCAGACATGGCGCCGAAGCGTCGAAAACGAGCTGCGAGCCGCTGGACTAAGCTGGAGCGAGGCCAAAAGTACAGCCGAAGATAGGCGGAAGTGGCGGACGTTAGTGGAGACCCTCTGCACCTCTGGGGTGCCATAGGAACGACAACAACAACACAGTTCACGGCTCTCAAGGAAGCTTTGAAGAGTTTAGGAGAAACGGAACAGGAAGATGGCGCTGTGGAAGATATTGGCGGCTATATGCCATTTGGGCTGGGCTGGGGTCGCTAAAGGTGAGGAATATTTCTTTTAGTTTCTGGAGCAGGAGTTTTAAAAGTACTAGGCGCTCATAACCACGCAGAACCCCTACGTGTCAGCGCAAGACAAGGTGGACGCTCCCACAGAGTTCACGGCTTTTAAGGAAGCTCTTAAGAGTTTAGGAGTGACGGAGCAAGAGCAGATGGCGCTGTGGAAGATCTTGGCGGCTATATGCCATTTGGGCTAGGCTGGGGTCGCTAAAGGTGAGAAATATTTCTTTTAGTTTCTGTATACTAAGCAACTGATAAAAAAAAGTTGTTAACATTTAAAAAATCGTATGAAACAAGCCTCATGACCAACACAGTTTCTATAGAGAAGCCATTTTTTTTCACGAATTTTCAAAACCATAGAACAATGATTGTTTAGAATGACCCCCTGAGTCACCCCCTTTCGGCTTATCCTATTTTAACACCCCATATATTCATTCCACATGCCTGATGGTTCTCTTTCTCCCCGCAGTAACAACCGGCCCCGTCGTAAAATACCAGTTCGCGGTACCGAGCAGCGCGGAGCGGGCGGCGCGGCTGCTGGCGGTGCCGGCGGAGGAGCTGGCCCGCAGCGCGCTGCCGCTCGAGCCGCAGCCCGCGCCGCCGCCCAGGGCCAACTTCAGGTAGGACTTAGGAGTCTGTCTTTAGGAACCAATGATTAGAGAGGAGGGATATGTCCTTTAAAAAATTAAAATGGCGGATCAGATGGCGTTGTGGAAGATATTGGGCGCTATCTGCCATTTGGGCTGGGCTGGGGTCGCTGAAGGTGAGCAATATTTAGTTGGTTTCTGGAGCAGGAATTCTAGGAGTACCAGGCGCCCATAAGCACGCAGAACCCCTACGTGTTACTCTACAGGGTGTTGCAAAATTGGTATACCAAGCCGAAAAGGGTCCACACAACTCGTTCTGGAAAACCTATTTCCGATGTCAGATTTGGGCGCACGAATAAAAAAAATGCCCATACAAAATTTAATCAATATTTTATTCATTACTTTTTTGGCAACCCTAATGTTTTTTATGTTAGCCCTGGTACCCCACTTCCGTATAACTACATGTACATACATCACATGCCACGCGAGCACCTTATGACCCTAGTACCCCACTTTTGTATAATAGATATAGCACACACCGCGCGCCGCATGACCTCCTGGCTGGCGGACACGGCCCGTCCCTAGTACATTTTTTACGGTTTTGCATCTTTACCAACCTAACTAGTTAATTAAAGTACTGATTAAAAAATTAGGACAGGTATTAATATTAAACATTTAACATACCTCTCCAATCCAAAAGTAGGTAACAGCAATATCCTCCGGTATTGCACTGACACAATAACGACGACACATTGTTTTTGTCATTCACTGCTATCACTTACACTTAATTCCTTGGTAGGTAGGTATTAAAACGATCTTTTAGCGAAATAATAACTTAGCACAATTTCACTTTTTCACTGCTCGCTATCAAAAAAGTTCGATGACGCAACCACACGAAATTTAGAATAGAATAGAATACTACTTTATTGACTTAAAAACAATTAACACAAAAGTTCATTATTATTCACCGTAGGAACCTCACGCGCCGAACTCATAGAAAGGGTTCTATGTGTCGACCTTGTTGCTGGATACACAGCCTGGTGCGTCGGCGCACAGAATCCACCACGCGACGGATCATGGGCGGGTCGATGCCGGCGAAAGCATCGACTATCCGCTGCCGCATTTGCTCTTCTGTGCCACACTCGACTGTCTGGCCACGGGATCACGCCCCCACGCCCTATCCACTGTGGGAATCTGGCGGCTAAATAATTGCGCACTTGTACCGCGAAGTGTGCGGGGGCGCCGTCGTGCTGAAAAACCACGCGATGGTATGCCGCCACCGGCAGGTCCTCCAGTAGCTCCTCCAGCTGGCCTCGGAGGAACCCCAAATAATTGGCCCCGTTCAGCGCGTGCGGCAAAAACACTGGCCCGATGAGGTGGTCGCCGATGATACCGGCCCACACATTTATGCGCCACCGATGCTGAAACCCAGTTTCACGGAATGCCCTCGGATTGGCGTGGCTCCAAACATGTTCATTGTGGGTATTAAACACACCCATTCTCGTGAAACTGGCCTCATCGGTCCACAGAATGTTGTGAGCCAGTCCGGGGTCGGCAGCAATTTGGCCACGGTACCACTCGCAGAAAACGAGACGCGGAGCGAAGTCCCTGACCGTCAGCTCCTGCGTCTTGCGAAGGTGGTACGGATGCTGGCCGTCCCGGTTCAGCGTGCGCCACACGGTCCAGTGGTCAACGCCAAGCACAGCGGCGGCGCGGCGGGTGCTCCGGGTGGGGTCCTCGGCGAAGTGCTGGAGGATGTGTTCGTCGATGACTCCGTGCCGGTCGGCGACGGGCCTCCCTCCTGGGTTCCGCTCGCGGACCGAGCCATTCGTGTGCAGGCGGTTCACCAGGCGACGGAAGCAGGGGTACGAGGGCAGGCGCCTCGGTGCTGGCACATCCACATATCGGTCCCTGTACATCTCACGGGCTGCCCAAAGGTTTCCCCGACACTCCCCCACACACATCACCATGTCGTAGTATTCAGCGTTCGTGTATTCAGCCATTGCGCGACAACTTAAAAAAACACTAACGACTCGCGATGCACTTTGCAAATGAAGATTTTCTTTACACTAGTAAACTTTTTCCCGCCAAATTGAACAATTCTCTTATTGGATATTATGCAAAAGCTATTTGTCTCTTTTTGCCACAGTGATTAGGCAATGTAAAAACAATAGCATCTATCTTTGTTACGCATAGACAGCCTAAAAGTAAGTAAGTTCGCTATTGGCCAAAGGGTCATAAAATAACCATAACACAACTCTTTCTCTTTCTATCTTATGGGATACCAGAATAAAATATGAAATCCCCTGAAAACAGCCTTGGCTTGGTTGATTGATTTATGAGCATGTAATACATACGTCCTACGCATCCGCATTGACCAGTGTTTTGTAACTCACAGAAAATCTAACTAACTAATCTAAGTTGCTCAGGTAACTTCAGGAGTACCTACCTACTATTCATAGGATGAATTTCGTTATTCTTACAACCTACTAGAAGAAATACCTAGCAAACATCAAAAAAATCTGAGGCGGGCGGGCGGCGCGGCATTTTGTCAAACGCGGCGGGCGGCGATGTCCGCAAAGCCTTTGCCGATACCGCACCGCGCGATTGTAGGTAAAACCAATACCCGTATTACATTTGAATAAGGTTAGTTTTTGTCTGTTTCAGATGTTTTATTCATTTGACGAAACGCTCTCGGTTTAAAGTACAGATAGGTAGCATGATATTTCATAATTTCATTATTCATCAAGTAGATAAGGTGAAGTCGGCTAATGCGGAAAATCGGGTAAGTAATTCCGATTTCTTTTAAACACAGCCATAAGGTACAGGTGGGTTATTCCGAATTTCGGGAAATTCCGATTTTTGCAGATTTCTTCTAAACGCAGCCATACTTTGAACCGTGGAACCATTCACCTTGATGGCAACTTAATCTTCTACTGCGCTTGGGTTGACTCAGGGCGCTAGGACCGAGCATCTTCATCATCATCAGCCAATAATCATACACTGCTGGACATAGGCCTAGACCGAGTGTTGTGGCCCAAGGAGCGCCACAACACTCGGTCCTCGGCCTTCCTCATCCAACCACTACCCGCCACCCGCCTAAGGTCGTCAGTCCAGCGGGCAGGAGGGCGTCCCACGCTGCGTTTGCCTGTTCGTGGTCTCCACTCGAGAACTCGTCTACCCCAACGGTTATCGGTTCTTCGGCAGATATGACCAGCCCACTGCCACTTCAGCTTGCATATTTTGACAGCTATGTCGGTAACCTTAGTCCTCTGACGGATAACCTCATTTCTGATATGATCCATCAGAGAAACCCCAAGCATAGCTCTCTCCATAGCACGCTGAGCGACTTTAAATCGGTGGACCAGTCCTACCGTCAGTGTCCACGTCTCTGCACCATACGTCATCACTGGTAGGACCGAGCGTGAGTGCTAAAACGTAAAATTTATAAAAAAGTACAAATTTCCGCAGATTTGAATTTTCGGAATTTTCCGCACATTGGTAATTAAGAATTCAGATAATTAACTGATTGTTTCTTCATCCAAAAGATTGTCGTATTTGTTCACTATGTTCGGGATTTAAAAAACCTAGCTCATTTTTTTCTGAATTTCCCGGAATTAAACGACAAGGGTAATTCCGAATGTTAGAACATTTTAATATGAATAAATGTAAGTGCTTCTTGTAAGTGCTTCTGGGCAGTTGTAGGCAATATTTTTAAATTTAGTTTTTGCGAGGTTATCGCTGATCGAAAAATACATATGGTCCTTTGGCTTAAATAACCTAAAACTCATTTAAAATCTCATTCGGAATAACCCGCACTCATTCGGAATTACCCTCGTGCAAAGAAAAAAAATATGAGCTTTTGAAACTAAAATATTCACGTATTCCGTGGGTATTTAGATAAGTATGTTAAGCGGTGTTTTAGGTAGTATATTAAAGTATGTGATTGGATACAGCATGTTTAAGTACTGCAGACGGGATGTCCACTTTCAACATTTCTGCGGCTATCAGATCGGAACTGGGACCTTTTCATGCCATGGATATCTGTAACTGAGAGTGGGTCCGTACTGTACTTATGGCCAGCTTATCCGGATGTGTGTTTGTGAGATATTTATCGTCAGTGGTTGTTAGCAAAGGCTATAGCGTTTGAGAAAACCTCCCGATAAACCTGACACCAGCGCAAAAAAAGGCCTTCTGCTGAAAAAATTAATGTTTATGAAAAATACTTATTGAATAACACCCAGATAACAAAGATCAAAATGACACAGTCATACTTTAAATATGACAGCTAAATAATGTGGTTATAATTCAAAATAAAAAGTTCAGGTACAAATCTTTTACTAGCCAGGTGAAGCTGGGTTATTCCGAAAGGTTTTTGGTCGAGTTCGGTACAATCGTATTTTGTCACATTATCAGAAAAGGTCAAGGTTAGGTAAGGTAAATTTTGAGTTTAAAAAGTTGATATTTTTTTTCATTGCACGAGGGTAATTCCGAATGGATGCGGGCAATTCCGATTACATCTAAAAATTAGTTTTGAGTAGTTCATTTAAGCTAAAGGTGCATATGTATTTTTCTATCAACTTTAACCTCGAAAAACATATTTCGCAATATTGCCTAGAACTGCCAAATTCATTATTATAACCCGATCCACAGAATTTCATAGTTAAATGTTTCATCATTCGAAATTACCCTAGTCGGCTAATTCCGGAAAAAAATTAGCTTACAACGTAGTGAAAAAAACGACAGTATTTTTTATGAAAAAACAATAAGTTTACCGATAACGTGCCGGTAATTCCGGAAATCAAAAATGCGGGAATTTGCATTTTTTATTCATTTTACGATTTAACACGTACGCTGACGAAGTTGCGACCAAGGTGAATGGTTCCACGGTTCAAAGTATGGTTGCGTTTGGTAGAAATCGGCAACAATCGTAATTACCCGATTTTCGGCATTGGCCGACTTCACCTTAAATAATTGGATTCATCATCATCATCATCATCATCATCACCTATAATAATACACTGCTGGACGTAGGCCTCTCCCGAGGAGCGCCACAACACTCGGTCCTCGCCCTTCCTCATCCAGTCACTACCGGCTACCCTCCTAAACTCCTAAGGTTGTTATCACAAAATTCATATGAAGGGTAGGGAATCTCGTTTTTAGTAAGCAGGTAAGTCACTTCTTGTAGGTACGAGTCTGAGGGAATTTTATCTCCTTAATCCTTGATTCCTAAAAACAGTTTATTAAGTAAGTACTTACTTAATTTTGAGTGAAGGCGCGGCGCGGCGGCGGCGGCGGCGGCGGCGGCGGTACCGTAGCGTAGCGGCTTCACTCAAAGAAGGCGGCCGCGGCTAAGCGGCTGTACTCAAAGAGGGCTGCCGCGGTTCGTCAAAGCAGTTACAAATGCACATTTTATTGTTGATAAGGTAGGTACTTTGATTTAGTCACATCGCAGTGCTAAGCATTAGATATTTTTACCGCGAAATGTTTATGAAATGTTGTTTGTAGAGTTAGGTATAAGTATGTTGTGCGTTAAATAAATAAATTAGGTAATTAATAAAATAAATGTTGCAAGTAAGTACTTATTTACCTACCAACTACGTAATCTAAGTAGGTAATGAATGATAGTAAATGATGAATTTGATTCTAGGTAGGTAATTACATTTCGTCAGCACGCAAGCAAGTAAGAATTTCATCTCCATAATCCTTGATTCCTAAAAAGTTTATCTTTTTCCCTAATTTTAGGGAAACGAGAAACTGGGGTAAAATGGCATTGATTGTCCATGATGTCCTAGTAACCAGAGACGAATTCAGTCAATGAAAAGGTCGGATATTGTACATTTCAGTTGAGGAAATGCACCGAGACCGAGAGAGACCGCCCGGCGGCATGCGGCATTCCTTTGAGTCCTTTGATTTTAAAATTTCGCGCCGAAAATATTGACGCGCCGCGAACCAATCACAGCGTCATTGAGGAAATGCAGATGTGTTGACAAAAGGCTTAGCTTTAAGGACGAAAATGCATGTTATTATGCTATTTCTTTCTATTTCACGCGAAGGCCATTAACAACGAATACTTTCTTCTCACTCACGCATCATATTAACACATACATAGACAATTAGACATTAAAATACTTTAAAGTAATACAAATAAAGAAGTATCTATCTCTCTTTTACTTCATAGATAAGTTATATCTTTTTTCTTTTTCTATCTTAATAATGTAGTTACTTTTACTAGGACAATCTGAGTTCATTGGTTCTCAAAGTTTTTTCAGGTAAAGTGGATACCGTTACCGTAGATACGTTGAGGTAGGTAAGTACCTACTTCTTCTCCTAAGCGTGTCGGTGAAAATAATAGAGCTGAACTAGGGTTTGTCACTGTCGTGTTGGTATTGGTTATGATTATGAAGGTAAAAGTACGTAGGTATTAATACTCATTACTCACACTATGAAAGTAAGTAGTAATTCACTCAATCGAATCGAATTCGTGAATAAAATACCTACAATAATACATTGCACATTGTTCTGTTACCTAAGCGGTGAAAGCTTATTTAGAAGCAGAGTTATCCTTAAGTACATCACCAATCAAAATATTCCCTCACGTCACTGCTATGAAACGAGCTCAATGCCTTTTTTCATGCAATTCTTTCGGTGATTATCAGTTTGAACAAGCGTCGCGTGGCGACTACCAGGAGACCATTATGCGCTGCTCGCGCGCGAATTCTTAAAGTTGGAGAGCCATTGGTCAAAAGATATAAATTTTTATTGGTTTTGCTATTGGTCAAAACTCTCGTCTCTCTTTTTATCTTCTTTCTATCTTTGTTTAATAATGGTTTAGATAAGATAGTGCCTATGGGATACCAGAATCAAATAAATAAATTACCTGAAACTAGCTTTGGCAGAACCCGATCGTTGGGGAGATATGATTAATTAGTAAGTAAAGTACACACACCTGCATTGACCCGTGTGTTGCGCTCGCGATTAACAGAAAATCAGTAGGTAGGTATGAATAGGAAATACGTTATTCTTCTAACTAGATCAAAGAAGTTCAGCGGCGCGGCGCGGCGCGTCGGCCGCGTCAGGCGGCTATTTCAAAGCCAAGGGCGGCGGCTTTGACAAATGCACATTTTGTTGTTATTTAGGTAGTTTGATTTAGTCATATTGCAAACTTTTAAGCATACACAAGTGTAGTGTAGACTGTGTAGTGCGTGTAGTGTGTCGCGAAATGTTTGTTGTAAAGACAGTTTTTAATTTATTTAGTACCTACTATGAAAGAAATAGGTAGATAAATTTATTGTGCGTTAAAACCAAGTGATAGTGGGTAAGTGTGATTGTGTTCTGTGTTTATCAGAATATTCGGGATGTTGGATGTCGCACGTAAGTACCTACCTAGTTACGCGATTAATTTGATTCTAGTCTGTAGTAGGCAATTGTAGGTACCTATGACGTAAATTATCTTAGTTTTACATTTCCTGAACACTACATGTAAGCACTTACTTAAATGTAGCTAAGTTCAAATTCTGTTGTGAATTAGTTTTCCCTACTTTTAGGGAAAAGAGAAAATGGGGTAAAATGGCAATTATTCAAATTTTGTGCATGATGTCCTAGTAACAGAGACAGAGTTCATTGACATGTAGGTCAGTGGGTCTTGTAATCAGCTGTTTTAGGGTTGTTAGACCACTTTTTTTCTGCGTGATTTTTTGAAACTTCAATCGTCAATAACTCGAAAACGGTAAACTTTTTTGAAATTCTGATTTCAGTTTCGGGCTTAGATATAACATGCTGCACATGCTGGTTTCGGCTTGATATACCCTTTTTGCAACACCCTGTATACTGAAAAACAAACGAACAAAGCTTTCTAGAGTCTAGGAGTGACGGAACAGGAGCAGATGGCACTGTGGGAGATATGTGTGATAAGATGTGATAAGTTCTCGGTCGGTGTCGGTGCCGGCGGAGGAGCTGGCCCGCAGCGCGCTGCCGCTCGAGCCGCAGCCCGCGCCGCCGCCCAGGGCCAACTTCAGGTAGGAGGCTGTCTTTATGAGTCAATCATATGAGAGGAGGAATGTGTCCTTTCCCCCCGCAGTGACAACAGGGCCAGTCGCAAAATGGCTGAGCAGATGGCGTTGTGGAAGATATTGGGCTGGGCTGGGGTCGCTAAAGCTGAGCAATATTTAGTTGATTTGGAGCACGAATTTTAGGAGTACCAGGCGCCCATAAGCACGCAGTACCCCTACGTGTTACTCTATACTGAAAAACAAACGAACGAAGCTTTCTAGAGCCTAGGAGTGATGCAACAGGAGCAGATGGCACTGTGGGAGATATGTGTGATAAGATGTGATAAGTTCTCGGTCGGTGTCGGTGCCGGCGGAGGAGCTGGCCCGCAGCGCGCTGCCGCTCGAGCCGCAGCCCGCGCCGCCGCCCAGGGCCAACTTCAGGTAAGGGCGTGGCTTTATGAACCAATGATATGAGAGGAGGAATGTGTCCTTTACCCCCGCGGTGACAATAGAACCAGTAAGGCCCAGAAGATATTGGGCGCTATCTGTCATTTGGGCTGGGCTGGGGTCGCTAAAGGTGAGAAATATTAAGTTGGTTTCTGGAGCAGGAATTTTAGGAGTACCAGGCGCACATAAGCACCCAGAATCCCTACGTGTTACTTTATACTGAAAAACGAACGAATGAAGCTTTCTAAAGTCTAGGAGTGACGGAACAGGAGCAGATGGCACTGTGGAAGATATGTGTGATAAGTCATTGGTCCCGAGCAGCGCGGAGCGGGCGGCGCGGCTGCTGGCGGTGCCGGCGGAGGAGCTGGCCCGCAGCGCGCTGCCGCTCGAGCCACAGCCCGCGCCGCCGCCCAGGGCCAACTTCAGGTATTAATTCAGTACAATGGATGGTGCCTTTCGTCTTGAGGCATTCTACAGGCACCTTCCCTCGTACTTGGAAGAACTTTTGTAAACTAAAGTTCTCACCATAATTTACTAATAAGGCTGGAAGAATTAGTTTACTTTGCATTTACTTCACCCCACATAATGATTCCGATGAATTTATTAAATTGAATAAAATATTATGCACTTATATCATACGGGGTAGAGTTTTATAATGCCACCAGAATGGCAAGTACCTACTCTTAATATATGTAGTAGACATATAAATTTAAAAAAAGAAAACATTTCTTTATTTTTAAAAAGAAACAAAAATTCATTCTCCGACCCTGAATATTAATAATAGCTATGGAGGGTTAAAATGTGTATTGTTATTGTTTCAGAACGCCGTCCCCGTGCCACGAGCGCGAGGTGTCGGGCTCGGAGGCGCTGGACGCGTTCGTGGCCGGACTCTACAACGAGGCCTTCAACATCGTCGCCGCACTCATTAACAGGTGTGTTTGTTACTATTGGTTACCATTGATATGGTAAATAAGTATGAAATTATATTAAGAATCAGGAAATTATGTTATTGGAAATTGAATATACATTTATACCTAGCAAATAAACAACGTTGTATTGTAACTGGACAGAATAGTAAATAACCTTGAAATGCGCCTAAAGTTTAGTCGAAATGGTGAAAATTTCGTTATAGACATCGCTTATACACAAGTCAATAATAGCCATTACTCGTATTGTGTCCGGTTAACAATGGCAACCCGGCGCAATTAAACTTGCAGAACTTATAGCCCCATTAAGGCACACATTAAGTATAAATGATTTCTCATGTTCCACAGATCGCTATCAACATCGGCGCGAACATCAGCGTCTATCCTTCTACTAGACAGCCCAGGAGCAGACAACCCGATGTGCGCGGGGCAGCAGAGCGGAGCGCCACTGTCAAAACTACTGGCTAATTACTTGCAGGTACAGTAGAGACAGTCACTGTTTATTGTACATTAACAAATTCTATAGACACAATGGGAGTTATTCTAAAGCCACATCAGACATCGTACTATTAGACAGTCCAGGGGCAGACAACCCGATGTGCGCGGGACAGCAGAGTGGAGCGCCACTGTCCAAACTGCTGGCTAATTACTTGCAGGTATAGTGTAGTAACATAAGATTACATAACATAACATAACATAACAGACAGAAAATGGGAGCGATTCAGAAGCCACATCAGCGTTGATTGCGTTAGACAGTCTCGGCGTTGACAATTCAATAATGTGTAAGCCGACCTGTTTAAAATATTACTCGAGAAGAAACTGTGGTGACTCCATCAAATTATGACTAAATGTAAAATGTGCGATCATGAAAACTCGATTGGCACACATATGAGTGTGATAAATGGTCCATTTGGGGGATAATGGGAGATTCCAGAAACTCCTCCAAAATCTATATATCTAAGCCTGTAAGGTATTCGAACGTGAAATGTGCGATAGTGCAGATACAATATGGCACACACATGAGTGTAACAAATGTCAAGCTAGATCTGAACTTTAAATGTGCGATGAGTGTAACAAATGTAACTATGGATTCCAGGAACGGCTCCAAGCGGTCTTCCACGACGCTATGCTGGTGGCGCCGCGAGACAGATACGCTGCCGAGGGCATCGCGCTCGACGACGGCGCTGATGAAGGTAAGGAAATCAGGTTTTCAGGTCTTTCTAAATTCGGGCTTTTCACGACAAGGTCTAATATATGATGTGAAATGTACTAAAATATGAATAAAAATGAATCTATAAGTTATTGCGTAGGATTGCTTATTTTTGCACAAAATTTACTGTGAAGGCTATAAATGATCACTATAATATTTTTAGTGTCTTATTTGCAATCTGTTTATTATAAAAAATATGTCCAGAGTTGGATTGCCGCGTAGTCATTCTTCAGTAATAAAGACACTAGAAATATGTAAATGTAGTGCTCATACCGCGCTTTATTTTTGAGCCAGCGAGTGTTACGAGAATCTTAAGGTAGCTTTTCGAAGCGAGCGTCTGTGACTCCGTGGCAGAGCGTCTGATGAATCCTATGGAAATTGATATAAGCCTGTATTGAGATGCTCTGTGACGCTGAGCTCGGACGGGCACCTTTAGTCGTCGCTCCTGTGATCTTATTTGTGAATATCCTCAAATCCTCACACAAGGAGAATATAGCAAAGATACTAATTAAATAATAAATTTTTCATGATATTTCCCAGACTGGGTATCAGACTCAGCGCAGCCGGGCGCCATGGCGGAGCTGCTGGACAAGGCGCCGCAGAGCGCGCTCGTGCGCAGTGAGCAGACCGACGCGCGCGACGCCCCCCGCGGCCTGCTGTGGTAACTATATACTCTGTGTAGTCATTACATGTGCATAATGTATGTCGCAGCGTTGGCAGAAAAACGCCGCATCGATGTTGATTTGAGCGTGTAAACGCGTCGTAATCCAATCAGAAACGCCAAGGGATTTTCCTTGGGTAAGGTCAGCCCTGGCAACATTTTAAAAAGTAAGAGGTCCGTGACGTTTAAAAAGTGAACCGGCCATGCCGCCATTCTGGATTCAGAGCTTCTACGTGACACGGGAAACAGTGTGCTGTATCATCGAACTTGCCGCGTTTCTAAAAGTCATCCGTCTGCATCATCGCGATCTTGCATTGTTACATTAAGTGATGATTGTTTTCTAAATAATCAAGATACGAACTACACGAAGAGCCTATTATTTCTGCCGGCACGATGAATCCATCGCCAGACGAGATGCCCGGCGACCCCTCCCCGTTATGTAATTTGCGTAATTCCCATACGTCTTCTCTGCATTGAGTTCCGAGCGCCATCTGTTGGTCTCCATCTGAACTAGTGGCTAGGAGTCCGCCGCGTGTGTACAGACTGGGTGTCGGACTCGGCGCGCGGGGGCGCCGTGGCGGAGCTGCTGGACAAGGCGCCGCAGAGCGCGCTCGTGCGCAGCGAGCAGACCGACGTGCGCGCCCCCCGCGGCCTGCTGTGGTAACTGTGTACTCTGTGTGCTCATTACATGTACATACAGGGTGATTTTGAAGACCCGCATAATATTGGCCCCATAGTTAAAGTTGGTCAGTATGACTAGGAGAACACGTGGTGAAAATATTATGCGGGTCTCCAAAGTCACCCTGTATATAGACTGGGTACAGAACGCGCTCGTGCGCAGCTCGCAGACCGACCTGCGCGACGCCCCCCGCGGCCTGCTGTGGTAACTATACAGGGTGTTGCAAAAAGGGTATACTAAGCCGAATGGGGGTGACTCAGGGGGTCATTCTGAACATCTTTTGTTGTATGTGTTTTGAAAATCACGGAAAGTCTCCCCCTTTCGGATTAGTATACCCTTTTTTGCAATACCCTATATACTCTGTGTGTTTTATAAAGCTCGGTTCCACTATCCTCCGTTGGAATCATGTTTCGTCTGCAACCATTGTGGCAAAAAATGTCGTGCTGCTATTGGACTATACAGTCATCAACGACGGTGCGGCCGTCGTAACTCATAACCCACGAGCACTGCAACAACCATCTATATAGATGCTGTGGCCAATGATAGGTATACTCATGTGGGTTTTATAAAGCTCGGTTCCACTATCACGCGCAGCCGACGACTATGGACGGAACCCTACCTACGGACGAGCTGGTCTCGGTTCGTAAACTATTACGCATTATGAACATGCAAATGCGCGAATGATATTACTCCATTTTCATCTTGCATCTTCATACACGCACACATTATCTTAAACCCACTATACTCCACTACGGTAATCGACGTTGGGAGACATTTGAATTCCCGGACTTATTTCATTATTCAAGGTGAAATGGTGATGGCGTATTAGGCATTCAGACATTCTTTTCTTAAAAAAATAATTGGGTTGAACGTCATTATTAACACCAGTAGCCTATTTAAAATATCTTGTTAAAAGCCTTATCTGTAAACGTATTCAATGGGCAAATATACTGTAGCCTTCAGTGATGCATGGGAGATAAAAATACACATGTTTAAAATGACACACATTTTAGTTAGTTTATCTGTGACAGTCCGTGTATTTACATTTTCTATTATTAGAGAGTGTTCAAATGTAGTGATAAATGAAATTATAAGAGTCAATAAAAATACACAAAGTAAAAAGGGCTAAATGGGATTTTCAGACATAATCCGTAACATTTACATTTCAGTTTTCAATAAAAACTTAGAGCATGGTACTATTTATGCAAGTGTTGACATGAAACCTGTGCATTGTCAGAGTCTGCCAAAACATAATGACAAGAATGTGTAAGTGTGTTGTATGGCATTATGAAAATCTGTACGTTTTAAATGTCTTTACAACGTAGACACTTAAATATCGATTTGAATAGAGATGTATCAGTATTTCATGTGCCAACAACCTCTATCATCTTACTCCATTCATTAATCCGCAAAATTGTGGCTGCCATCCCAACCCTATATGTTGCCCAAGAAGAGAGCACCTATTTTATCTACTGATTTTAGATTTCACGTCTATGCCTTTATTGACACAATTTTTCTGTCAGTCATCGCAATTTTTTCATAAACCCAATATCTCTGAAACCTTCCTCTCCACTTTTTTAAAGACATTCCCTCTTACTTACATTACCGTCTCTCCCACAGGCTCCTAGACGAAGAGTCCATGTACCCGGGCGCCTCCGACGACTCGTTCCTAGAGCGGGCGCTGGCGCACTACGCGGCGCCGCGGCCCACGCACCACCTCATCAAGAAGGCGCCTCATCAGACGCAGTTCATACTCCAGCATCTGCAGGTGAGTGATTGACTGACCGAGTGACTCACGGTCGATTCCCGGCCGGGGCAGGTATTTGCTAAAATACTCATATTTCTACACGGGTATTATGTATCTATCTGTGTATCTGCGTGGATACATCAGCTGTCCGATACCCATATTACAGGTTCTGCCTAGTTTGCGGTCGGATGGACGTGTGTGTGGGATGCATTTATTTATTTACTTAATTTTCGTTATATTTGTTTTAGGGTACGAATCCAGTGCTGTATGACGTCACAGGCTGGTTGAAGGCCAGTCGAGAGAACCCAGTCACTAAGAAAGCTATCACATTACTGCAAGAAAGCCAAAAGTAAGCACAAATACTCTCACATAATCACTAAACCTAAACGTTTTTAATAAATTATTTTATCACATTTCACACTCAATTTGTAAGAGCGCGCCTTGTCAATCGTAATGGTGACTAGCATACGCAATCATTAGGTCAGTTTACACCATATTAAATACACGCCGTCTTCAATACCTGAATAATCTGTACTAGATTTATTTGTTACTAGAATTTCAATACAAATACACCTATTTATTCGTCGCAAGCTGCGTTCCTTCACTCCAAATTCACCCTCCTAACCTCACCTATTATTTCCAGTGAAGAGATAACCCACCTATCATCATGGGCGCGCGGCGCGTGCGGCGTGGGCGCCTGGTCTGCGGCCGTGGGCGATGCCGGCACGCTGCGACGAGCCTCGTCCATACGACGGACGTTGACTTCTGGTAATTATGTAGCCCTGGTACTTTGCATCAGCCAATAGGTCTAAAGACTTAGTAAAGCAGGACACTCAATTTTGCCTTTTGAGTGTGAACGGGCCGCGACCCAGGGACGGTGCGGCGAGCCTCATCTATACAAAGAACACTGACTTCTCGTAACTATGTAGCTCTATGTAGCTCTGGTACTTTGCACCAGCCAATAGTAGCCTCCTCTACTGTTTACAGGTCGTATAATTTGTAAAATATAGCATGAACCCTATGACAGCTGTAAATCCCATATTTTAATTGTCATTTGTTGTTTTTCAACGAAAAAATAATTTTTACCACTGTTCAAATTTTTGTATGTCACCTCACTCGTATGAACTTACTTACATTTCAGTAACAACTCCTACTCTATTCCAGGCACAGCCGGCATGAAGCGTCGTTCAACGGCACTGCAAGCTAAATTCGTAGCGGACGGTATAGTGGACACCCTCCGACGGTGCGGGGCCGGCGGCGTGCAGTTTGTGTGCTGCTTGTTGACCAACCACCCGACAGATGGCAGTGACTCGATAAACATGCCGCTTCTAAGGTCTCAGGTAATTCACCGAGTGTGACATAGATGTCGCTACTGCTGCGGCCTAAAAGTGGAATGGGGACTATGGATGGTGAAAATCTTTAGGCGCATATATTGCACTCACTTGCAACACATGATTTTTATAGTTTGGATGCTAATAAAGCTTTAAATTTATGAAATGATTACTCATGAACAGAGAAATTTGTCTTTGTTGATACTAAATAGGTACCTTTTGTAAGATAATTTTCGTGAGATTTTAATATCATTTTTATTTGCAGTTCCGTGGTTTCCAACTCCTGGATGCGGCGAGGCTGTACAAACAGGGCTTCCCTGAACACATGCCGCTATCTGAATTCGCTAGAAGGTAAACTATCATACAGCCGTTTTACCCCTCCTGAGTTTAGATTGAATAAAATAGTTTTTCGAACCTTGAGTGTAATGTTTGTAGTCATGAATTATAAATTCATGCTCTCTTGGTGACTTATTATTTTAACATACTTACAACATTCCGCTCACTTACAACGTGGTTTAGGATAGCTATTGCGACAGTATGTCACTATTATAGATACGATTTTAAATCACAGTCAAAAACCAGCAACAATAATTTCCACATTATGAATTTGCATGTAGGTAATTCTACTTCTTTCCATACCCAGGTACCGCCTCCTAGCGCACTCCGAAGACGAGTCACCCGAAGGCCCCGCCCCGGCGCTGTCTGAGAGGCAGGTGGTGGACGACATGCTGCTGTCTCTAGACCTGGACGTGACCAGCTACCGACTGGGACTCACTCAGGTCAGTGACTCTATATGTAACACTTGAGAGAGATTGATAACTTTTTGATAGGTAAAATATGGGATTAGTTTCTTTAACTGGTGGCCAAACAAGGAAGGTTGCCCTAATAAACATAATAAAAATAATAGTAATGGCACTTGTTTCTTGTTTGAAAGTTAAACACAAATCAATAATCGGAGGTTTCACTTGTCGATGGTTCTCTTGCTCTGACAAATAAACCCCAATATTTCTGTTGCAAAGTTAGCGTTGTCGACTCTGTGTATTTTTCCAGTGATCTTATTTTCAGCTATCTACAAGCAATTGCAGTTAGACAAACCATAAAGGCGGCAGTTTTATATGTGTTTTCAGAGATGCAGATGGGATTTTTTATAATAAGTTTAATAGGTTTATTGAGATGCCATTTGCAGAAAAACTTCATTTTCCATCGTTAAATCCTAGGCGTGTACAATATAGCCAATATATGGCTTTTAATACTCCGGTGGAACGTAGCAACTATTGCTGGCGAAAATCTTTAGCTGCATATGTTGCACTTATTAGTTGTGGATTTAAAAGTATGAATCCAAAAAGCTTTATCAATGCTAATTTACTAAACATAATATTAATAAGCTATGAATTTATGCAATAATTCTGCTCGTCTACAGAGAAATTAAAGTCTGCAGATTTAAAATACCGAATCGTGTTCTTGTGTATAATGTGGCCAAGTGTAGGTTTTTAAATCGATCAAATAGTCAAAAATAGACTGAATTTTCTATGGCGCGGAGCTAGTGCAGCGTATTTACCGCTAGGTGGCGACAAATGCGCATTTACCCGCCACTACTCGAAACGATTAAAAACTTGCACTCCCCACGCGGATCGAATCCGTACTGGATACGATGTATGGAAATCTTTTAATTATTCTGAGAGGTCACCTTGACTTCAAGACTGCAAACTGGATTGTTGTATGCAGGGCATTGGTCTCACCTTCGAAGTTTTAAAATATGTATGTATTAATTCGTTTTATTTATTTTGTTCCTTGACCTTGAACAACGGTTACCTCAAATAGGTATATAGGATTCCTGATTATTATGATGTGCGTCTAAAAATAGGAATGTTCACTGTTAACCTAATCATTGGTTACATCTATAGTTTAGTATCCAATTAAATTACAATACTTACTATATTTTTTTAAATTAATTGTGCAGTGAATGCCATAATTATTAAGTAAATTGTTTATTTAAACTAAGTACCTAACAAGTTTTATAAGTGATAAACAAAATATTAACTAACTAGGTACTACATTATTACGAACCGCTATCTTTAACTTTCATACTCTCTTTTTTTACCATTTAAAAATGCATACAAGCTAAATAACTTGTTAAAAGATTTTAAACGAAAATGTCTTGCCAACTTATTACTTATATCGTTTTTGTGGGCTCTATGTAGGTGCATTAATAAACAATTTAAACGATACGTGATCAATACAAACTCAATTCCTTACCAGAGTGGGTGAAAAATAAAAAAAAATGATTGATTCTCTGTTTATTTACGCACGAACCAAATCAAAATGAGAACTTCTTGTTAAAAGTACCTACATACCCATACACATACCACTTGTTTTTGTCTACAGTGAGTGTAGTTCCTACAATCTATAGAGTGGCCAAATGGTGCCAATAAATGAATGGCTTACTCTAGTTTAGATGAGTAACAACATTACATCCACTTCCTACCAAGCGTTATCTATATTGCATCGCATGAAATGAAATTAATCAATCTATTCACACTTTGATTTTTAATACGGTGATTATGACTTTATTTATTTTTATTGATGCCTCTGTTTAAAGCGTTTAAGAGAAAGTTGCGTACCTTAAACTAAGTATTTGGAGGGCTCATTACCATATTAATACTTCTTTTTACCGTTGTTTATTGACTAGAGTAAAAAATGAATATGTAAAAACAACTACTTCATCGTACGTACATCATAGTTATAAATAATGATGGTCTTCTAAAACTGAAACCGACAAACCTAAAAATCTATAATGAAGTCTTGTTAAACTAATAAATAAGTACCTATTTATATTATAATAAAACCAGTAGAAATAAAAAGACAAGAGTGTAACAATTTAAATTCAAATTATGTTCGACTAATATTTCGTTCACGATAGGTATCTATTAAATGAAACCTAGACTCGCGCTAGATACCTACATTGTAAACGTTTAGTAATTTAGTCATCAAGTTTGTTATCAGCTGTCGATGCCTAGATCTCTTTGTTTGTTAATATTGCTTTGTTAATGGTTAGTTAGTTTGAGATAGTTGTCTTGCACCTTGTAAATTTATGTTGTAAAAGGAGGTTGAGTATTTGAGTAACGAGTATATGTAAATTATGTAATAATTTTATTTTTGTAATATAAAAAAATCTTCTCATTTTCTAAGTTTCTTCTACAAAGTTACTTACTTATAAACCCACTCCTTACCTAGTTAAGTGATGAATTTTTAACATAGACCAAAACAAAAGAGTATCTGGGTTATCTACAAATACATTTATTTTTTAATTTAAAATAGTTACATTTGTGTTAATAATGTGTTCATTGTATTCTAATCGAACACATCATCTGAATCAATGAAATTCATTTATTCAACATACTAGGTCTTTGGCCTTTCAGCAGTCATAGTGTCATATACTTGGTGAATTATATCTCATAGTATATTCTCGAATTTAGTTTAAATGCAATATGCTTAGTAAGTAGTTCGATAGTATTAGAGGCTCGTAAATAATGTAATGAAGTATTTTATCAGCATATAATAAAAGTAGCACAACTTTTAAACGGCTAGGCCAATTTAGATTAAATCTGTCTAAGAGCACTCGGGGTAACATTACCTATAGAAATATATCAAAAATCGGTTCAAAAAAGCTACCGCTACCACATACAGATACACAAAAATACCTCTTTTTCGTCAAGGGTGTGTATGTAAGAACTAAAATAAATATTTCCGTGAACATAGGGACCACTACCTAAACCAATTAAACTAATAGCGACAAAGTCCACCTCAGTACGGTAGCAACCAGCCAGACCGTAACAACCCGGTGAAAGTACTTACGCAACTGCGAATGTTATCTCGATAGAGTAAAACGTTACATTGTAGCACAGGAAGAGATGCAGGTACCTTTAGTGTCTTCCTATTGGTTAAAGATAAAGAAGAAATTCGGAGAAGAATGGTTGCGAATTCACATAGAACAGAATATAGTTAAAACTAAAAGTATCTCTTCCAGACCACCACACAGATATAGAAAAATAAAGTTACGAAGAGATGTAGTTTTGAAACATAGGTTCTGCCTTTGTAAAGATGAGCTATAGAATAGAGCACCCATGCGTGCCACTTTCGTAGTCCGACGACATAATACTCCAAAACGGAACACAAAGAGACGCCTTGTCTATGACTCGGCACAGTTCGGAAATGACACAGTGAGCGCGTTATGCAACGATGAAAGTTAGCGTTCAGTAATGTTGAATAACAGCTGGAATGTAGGCACGTACTACACTCAGCACAATGACTCCCGAGATTAACTGGCCACAGTATTATCTAATATTTTTCCTTTTGACCGAGTGAGCGGTTCTAGGCGTCATTTAAAATTTAAAAGTAATCAGTTTTTAATTTCGTTTGGTTATGTAGTTAAGAATAGGTTTGTCTATTGATTTCTAGCACTAACCAATTGCAAATTCGTACTTGCATTTTGCACTTAGATAATTTTTCAAAAATCTGCTTGCTACGGTTTTCAACACTGACATACAAATTTTGACATTCTTGCACCTCGTCAAAATTTACTTTAGTATACATTATACAAGTAATACATTGTTGTTAGTGACCCCACTATTATAAAATAAAATAAATAAATAATAATATTATGCAGGTAATTTTTTGCTAAGTAGGTATTCAAAATTATTTTACAAAGCCTAATTTTCCAGTTTCAGTCATTAGGAAGTGCAATAACTTTTGAAGGTTAAAGTTAATTAAGTTAATATCTTTGTGCATGCTTATTTAATTAAATATTTGCAATAAAATAAATCCTTTTTTTCTTTCTTTATGCGCAGTTTAACTATTTTTTATCTCAGTCAATTTTGCAAATTAAATAAATCCTGCCATCCCAATTTTTTTCACTTGACATTTTGCACTTATCAATTTAGTATGTGAGAAATAAGAATAGACTTCATACTTGGATATAATCATAACAATATAAACGAATCTATCATGATCATGACTATTTGTATATTATAATTCGATTTTAAAACACACAATATACGATTGTGCAAACTATAACTTTCTTTTACGATCGAAATATGCAAATGTGGTGCAAAGTAGCCCAATGTCGGTCCTTGAATGTTATGGACCGGACAAACTGGTTTTTTTCTGACCGTTATCTCTCTGTTTTAAATTAATACAGATTTATAAATGAAATATACACGCACGTTTGGAAAGTATAAAACGTAATTAACCTCATCAGATTTGATCTGTTGGTGAAATATGGATAACGACCATAAACTGAAAAACATAAAAAATCTATGATATTTTGAGCGTTCTATATATATAAAGGGGTGTTAAGACGGTTTGAGATTAAAATGAGTATTTAGTGCAGTACGTTCTATTCTATCTATTTTTTTTATTATAGAACTAGTATTATTTTAGTTTCTTATTGGTAAGGTAACCTTGAATTAAACGATGCGGTAACTATATTTCTATTAAATGTATTGTTGTGGTTTGTTATGGAGTTTTCGTGAAGTATTTTATTGACCAATCGTTTATAGGACAGGGTTATAAATCGGTCGTTAGTGCTAAATTTAACCGCACATTCAAATAAATAAATCCTTTACTATAAATACCTATACTTCTACAAAATATCGCTATGTTTTATTGTTATTTGACCTCAAAATATCGTCCGGCACTAAATAATTCCTTTACGAAATATTTGCGTCTCAAATAATAAATTCTACGTTAGTATTGGAATTGGATACTTATAGGTACTTAGGTAGACACCTAATATACCTATTCATCTTCTTACCGAAATCATTAGCCACTTAAGTTGCTGACTGCCAAGGCATACTTACACAATACAAATGCACTTTATTTGCACCAAGAAACAAACGATAAATTTTAAAATAGAACAGTACAAAGATAAAGTACAAAAATAAACTATTTGTATTTGTATTTGTATTAAAGAGGCCTTTTTGCTTAAAACAATTACTAACACCTTTGGTTGGAAAAGTTAAGTACCAAATTTTATACAGGAAGATAAAAAAAACCAGCACGTCTCTTGGTAAAAGTTCTCCAGTTTGACCAGTAAATCATGTGGATATGTTTTCGGGAGCATGTCATTTACAACCTGTATGTGTACCTCTACACGTATACCCCTCGCTGAATGAGTGATGTATCATACATATACTTCATCTGGCTACCTTTTACCGTTATTGGATATGAGAACAACACGACACTGAGATGGATGCCCGGCGTGACAGATGGACAGACAATTAGACAGCGCAGGTTAAGTGTAGATAATTGATTCTTCATGTGGTGGGTGAAGCCAATAAAAAAACTACATTGAACGAACTTAAAGCATAAAAAAAAACAGAGTGAAATTCACGGAAATACAATCGCGAGCTTTGAAAAAGTTCCAGCGACATTAAATATGTCACTGGCAGTTGGAACTTTTGGACCCATGGATGTTTGTTAGTCTTTCACTGATAACGGATGAAATTTTATAGGCTACATACCTCATCCATTATCCTTGGTTAACATTCAATAGGATAGTTTTCCTTATTTTTTATTTTTTCTATTCCCGGGCCTTTATCTTAAATATTTTGGGTGCAATTTGTATTGCTTTAAAAACAATCAAAAAAACATTCAGATACCTTGGTACTTGATTCCCTGGTTCTTATGTTCTTCCCCTGTATGTATATTGTATAATTTATGTAGTTAGTTAATTATTGAAGTGTCACATCATAATGTGTCAGAATATACATAAATAAAAGTTTTAACTTCGCTTGTATTCACTTCAAGTTTATTTACAACCAACTTTCCCGAAACGACGCTTTTCATTTCACTATATTTTGTATTAGCAGAGATTATTTTACCATTTTATCTATTTACGATGGACTTAGGAAGTGTCTGCTGTGAATTTTATGCGCTCCAGTTGGTTGGGACCATAAAAGCTTTCCTCTATACAAATATTTCACTTTTATACATGTTTAGGTAAAAGCGAGATAGTTTGAATTGAACATTTTGCTATTATTTAAATCCATATAATTAGGCCTTGTTTCACAATGTCTGGTTAGTGGCTAACTGTGACATAAAATACATGCTGTCACTCTCTGTTATTATTTTTTTGACAGTGACAGCATGTATTTTACCTCACAGGTAGCCACTAACCACTAATCAGACATTGTGAAACAGGGCCTCTTTGTCGTATTTGCTCTAGATCCAATCGATAAAAGCACATAATTCTAGCAATGTCAAATCTTATTTTTGGAATGACATTTACGTTTAACAGTTTTAAATTTAAAATTGGTGCCTTCAAAATCGCTAATATTTTACCCGCTAATTATCACATTAGTTATTATGTTATTTATAAATTGACTATTTAAATGACTGGTCAGTAACTTTCTTATTTGATTGACGGATGAACAATCATTCCGACTATTCCGAGTCACTAATTTAAAATCGGCATGTCATTAGTTTTAGCCAATTCTGTGTGACAAAAGCCAAAATCGATCCATTATAATGATCATTATCATCATCAGCGTGTAATCGTGCACTCCCAATGATGTTGCGTGAAAATGGTTCTACATTTTCTATCATCCCATTTGTATCAGTGGTTTCTATAACTTATTTTAAGTTTACCGTGTCCTTTTACTTGGACGTTAAAATCATCATCAATAGTCGTAAGGTAAAATTGAGGATAATAAATAAATAAAGGACGCTTTGCAAATTAATTACCGTAAGCACGCGAAGTACAATTAAGTTGAATGCATTCAATACAATGGCTGCATTCAATATCAATGTCAATTTCTTCAACGTTGCCTTTGCCAAGGTTGTGCAAAAATTATATTTAGCCTTGCCTCTGTATAACCGGAAGTGAGGTTGGCTTTATATGTACATATTTTGTAGATCATTTTGCATTTATATTATCTAAAAACGTTGGTGGAAATATTACCTGCTCGTTAACAAAGCACAAAATACAGATAATATATGTTTTGGGAAAAACAAACCAAGTGTAAGTCTTGTTTTGGTTTGAATAAATTATTTTTAGTGGAAAGTTTTTTACCATGGCTAATTAGTGCCTTCAGCACTTATTGTTATTTTACTCTCAAATACTTCTCCTAACTCGGTTAAAATCCGGTTAAAAGGTAATAAGCGTGTGAGACGTCGAGAATTTTTCAAGCAATTGACATAGTTTATCACGTAAAATTTTAACTGGAACCACTTTCTTCGAATTTTTTTCAAACTGGCTCAAAGTGGGTTCAAAGTAGTAAAGGTACCGTATACATGTGCTTTTCACACTCGTTACTGTCTAATTTGACAGTTGACAGCTTGACAAGTAAAAAACAATGGAGTTAAAGTTTAACTTGTTAATTGTATGACTTGTTTTAAATAAAATAGAAAAGAAGGTTAATTAAAGCTGTGAACAAAATATAACACTGTAGATAACATTATATTTTGGTGTAACTATAGTATATTTTTGTATAATTAAATTAGATTAATTAGTCCGTTTTCACTACGAGCATCATTATCATATAACTGTTAATCAGTTAGACAGAAAAAAAATATTAAGTACCTTTTAAATTCTTCTAGATTAATAATTTCATCGTAAAATTTAGAATCCTCATATTTTTTGTGTTTCATAAGTAGAGCAATACCTTCTAAAATGCCAGCTACGTACTTAAGAACCTACCTATAATACATAAATACCTAAAGCCAAAGTTTTCCACAGTCATAAAAACCAACAGTAAACTTGTAGCAGAACTGGTAGCTACAACAAATTGATTAAACTTGTTACGAGTACCAGCAGGAAGAAACAGCCTCACAGCCTTTCGTCCTCTATCAATGTGAACCACCTCATATACACGCATGTTGATACGCATAATTCGCTAAGGTCAGCGCACTTTTTCGATCTCTTTGCTAGCGAAAAAGGTTATCAAGTTACGTGAGCGGGCGCCGGGCGGCGGCGGCGGCAGTGGCGGCGACGGTGGACTCTGTTGTTGCTCACGCGCAGTGTCGTATTGCTGCGCCAGCGAATCGCGCGCACTTTCGCTCTGTGGCGCTTCCGACTTCCTCCTTCTACTCCAGACGCACCTCACGGGATTTACACCGGTTCGTGAAAAATAAAAGACAATCGGACTTCGACCGGTTCGTGAAAAACAAAAGACTATCGGCACCGCTTCGCTTTTCAAATTTCGCGCCTTTTTCTTACGTCTTCTGTTTATACACGTGGGACTGGTGTAAATAGTGTTGTGTTTTTGTTGTTGTTTGTTTTGATTCGGGACAAGCTGACTATGTTGGTGATCCTAGCCTTCATCGGAGTGAGGTTCGCGCTGAATCTGTCCCGACAGAACGGCAGGAATCTGGCGGATGAGTGCTACACTAGAAAGTAATTGTTTTAATTTTTTCTCAAATTGTACTGTTACATGTGGCTGGTGTAGTAATGTTTATGTAATACGTCTCTATACACTTGCATTAAACATAGTTTGGTTGCGTTACTAGGTACTAGGTAGTAGGTACTTGCGTAATGCTTATCTATCATAAAACGGCCGGTTCGCGGTGTCCGCTCTAGCTTGTTTCGTTATGCGCATGCGCTCAATCTTTTGATCAAAAATACAATAACAAATTGAAGTGACATTACGATTTCACGCTTACGCAATTTACGCAATTTCACGATTCACGACATACATTAAAACAACGAAACTTTAGAAACTGAGAATGTTCACACAATCTTAGCAAATGGTAGCTCTGAGTTTCTCCTGAAAAACGATTTTTCAAGATATGCCTACATGGATGGGAAAGTTTGAAGCTCACTTACGTAGATCTGTTATATTGGAACCATGAAATATTATTATGTGCTAAATTACAACAAAAATACTGTATCCTGAAAGAAAAGCTTTATTGCAGCAGTACAAACATCCACCCTGTATTGTACACACATACCTAATAATACAAAACAATTTAAATATTCTCGTATGTACAATGTAAACTTATTTTAATGTTTTATTGATTTCCTTGTGTATCGATAGGTATATTTACTACAAATACAATGAATGCTAAGGTCAACTTATAAAAAAAACACATTGAAACCCTGTCCTAGTAACATTGAAACTAGCTTATAAAGTGGATGTGGATTTTAACATTTATGACCTAGATCTAATATAATTAGATTAAGTTACATGATTTAAAAAAATCGACCAATGAAATTGCATAAAAACTCTGCTCAAGCAAGCTACCCAGCTCCGCTCTGCTGGACAGTAGTAGGCCAGCCTTAATGTTGCCCATGTCATTCACAACATTAAAGTTATTATCATTGCTCCCTAGCGGGGTAGGCAGAGGGGCTTTGCCAGGGGCGAGCCTACCCTCTTTGGCACATCCTTGACCAGATTGACCAGTGTATGCTATGTAATGAGACCACGCAGGTTCTATGATCACCATGGTGGTTTTCATGTTATGTTTGAATGTCTAATGATATCGATTTGATAAAACAACAACAATGTGCGCTTGTAAAGAAGCTATGTTCACTTCACTGTTTGTACCATAGACTTAGTATATAATATATATATATATAGTATGTAATATATACTAAGTCTATAGTTTGTAGTTGTACTATGGTTATGATATTATTATGCACACTCATATTTATAGATATTTGACTTTTCATGAATTTGCTCTTAAATTGATCCTATTATATTACTTTATATTTTTTTAGGGATGATGTTCGGTATACACAGATAAAACTCCATACTGGTCTTGAGACTACCTCTATAACTAGCTAGATATTTTGTGACAAAAAAGGTGTTTACACCAGAATGGTGATACACGATGCGACGGCTTTCGATCGTGATCTTGGACTAGTATACAGAGTGTTTCAAAAAAGGGTACTAAAAGGCGATAGGTATTTGGTATCATTCTGATAATATAATACGAATAAGAACATTTTCGATAAAACAATGCTTTTAGACATCGCGTTCATTTGTTTTGTAAGTCATGGAGAAATATTTTGCTGTATATATCTAACACCCTATATAAAGGTGAGAGTCACACAATTTATTATGTACTTGTAACCGATCATCATTGTGATAGATGGAAACAGTTTAGATGAGAATAAAAACGTTGTAAAGAAAAGAAAATGCTTGAAAATATAATGGATTGGTCTTTATGATGACTGCACTGTGCGGCATAAATTTTTTATATAACTGATAAACATAATGATTTTATTATTAAAGTGGAAGCTATTCTAAAGGTGGAAATTCTAATTTTAACGCTGTTAAACTATATTTTTCCTAGCAATAAATGACATTTACGGAAACACTCATAGCGTCGATTTTTTATTGAAGTAATTAAAGCCTCGAATTCACTAGGGCACAAGTTCTGAGACTGTTACAGAACATCTACGGTGCGTGTTCTCAGAACATTTTGGTAACATGTCGTGATACAGAAGTCGCGCACGCGTCCACACTCTGCAACAGCGGTCGCTAGACCTATAAAAAAAAATATACTCTATGCGCTAGACTGATGTCGCAGGAAGTTCTGTCTCGCGAGCCAAAACACGGAACCTGTTCTGCGACACGTAGATGTCTCTGTATAGTCGCGTGCGACGTCGCAGAACAGAGCGCGACGTCGCGGCGACACCTAGACGACATGTGCCTAGACAGGTTCTGCGACAATTTGTCGCCTAGTGAATACGAGGCTTTAAGGTTTTGACTACTTTTGACAATTCTAAAATGAATTAGGGCGCCTTCAAATTAGTCGCTAAGTGTCGCGCGGCTGCAGCGCTGCTGCGGCGCTGCAGTCGCGCATCTTTTAAATTACAAAATTTATATGGATTTTGACAGCAGCGCCGCCAATTTTCATCCTTAGGTACTTTTCAAATGATTATAAAGGAAATATTATAGTATTAATTTGTCAATAAATTAATATATTTTCTCACGTTGAATGTTAATTTTTAAACCGATGAAACTTTTTTGGATAAGTTATCTTTATATTAATTAGGTACTTACCATTATTCTAAGCTGTTTGTTTCCCAAATAAATCAAACTAAAATAACAATCTGACTCATACTTAATTAATGTAATTCAATCGAATTCAATTCTGTTTTGTCACAACGGCATAGTTTTGTTACATTTTATTGTTTTTCTTTTACAGTAAAGCATATTCTACTTTAATGTATGTAAAATAAGTTAATTAAGTACACAATATTGGACGTAATCGTAAATAATTTTTAGTGTACCAATACCATAACAGCTATAACTTAAACATATTTTTATCCTATGTAGGTTGCATTCTCAAAATAAAAGTTTATACGATAATCACCTAACGGCATTAAATTGGGCTTATTACAAAAATTATCGTGTATAATTTTCTATAACATGCAAATTTAATACTTTAATACACGCACCACTCATTTTAATACTCCGTGAATAACCAAAGCATTTATTCAAATGAAATTTATGGCGAAGGAAAACATAGAAACCTGTGCATCTAGTACTTACAAAATATTTTTTGTTTACAAATTTATATCTGCCCCGGTCAGAGATCGATTCCGGGACCTTCGTTCGGCACAACAGCCATTAACCACTACGCCATTCGATCATCGTCGTTATTTTACTTCACCAATAAAACCACGTTGTCACACTGGTCATGGTCACATCTACTCACAGGCACTTGTCGAATTCAAATATTGGGCGAAAGCTCGACAAATTGAATTAAACTCTCTGGGACGGAATCTATGCAAACCAGAAATACGTAGGTAAACAAGGAATCGAGTTATTGGTAGAGTTTAGTAGATAACTCATGTTTAATGTGTGGTAGAGTCCAGTAAATATATTTTATTTTGTATTTAGGGCTCCTGCACACGGGCCACCGGCCACAACCACAAAACGCCGCCACTGGCATATTTCCTGTAATTTTCTTACATTTGATATGGACACGCCGCACACGGTCACAAAAGCTTCTTGTGGCGGCGTTTGTGGCTGTGGCCGGTGGCCCGTGTGCGGCGACAATTATTGTTTAAAAAGTTGAAAAATTATCGAAGTAAAATTTATATCGACTGTACCTACATTATTATAAACGCCCGATCTATCACTATTTAAACGTATCTCTAACATTAGGTACGTATGTAACGGTTATCAATCTCCCACTTCGCAGATAACCATCGAGGTTTTAACTAATGACTATTCTCAAAGACGCAAACTTGTTGATAAACGGGCCAGAATAATCACGATTATTGATGGACCATTGTTTTTTACTTTATTTTTTATTTATTTATTTATTATACGTAGATACACCAACAGCATACATATTATTACAGTTTTAAAAGATACATTGAAAGAAGGTCTTTTCATTCATCAAAGGTTTTTTCATTAAGTATGTATATCTATTCTTTGGCTGCCTGTCCACCCGAGAGGAGCGGGCTAGCAGAGCGGTGTGCTAGGTATAATCGACAAATGAAATTGCATAAAAATACCGCTTATGCATTTCCATTGGACGATTATAGCCCCGCATACTGCTCCGCTTTAGTGGACAGGCAGCCTGTTCAAAGAATAGAAAATATTTGAAATACAGTTTCTACAAAACTTTTGTAGGTACTTATTTAATTTTTCCTTTACTATGCTCTGTCATCTGCTCCTGCTATACGTTTGGCTCACCCTGGACAGTCAGCGACTGTCTTGCAAATCCTTTCACAACGACACCATAAGGATAAGGCTTAAAATATGCATGTTTAAAAATCATAATTTAGTAATAGTATTAAACTTACTCTCGTAACGTGAAGACTCTATATAAATTGTGGTTACGGAAACCCTAATAATAGAGGTAATATACATCGCACATATACATAATATCTCGTACTTCACATGTAACTTGTTAACTGGAATCTACTTAGGGAGAAATGAGCTATCCACAAATATGAAAGTAAAAGTCAGAAGTGCAATTTAGATGCAAATAACCTAAAGTATGCCGAGACCAGCTCATTTCCTTGTCCGCCGATAAATCACAAGTTCACCGAGGGCCAGCGAAGAAAGTGAGGCCAGGGAAATGGATACCTTAAGGCTTAGATTAAATAATAAAATCTAAGCTTTAAGGCCTTAACTAACATCTCATAGATTTCGCTCATATGTGTACATTATGTTCACGACTGAAATCTCCAAAGGGGTAGTCAGAGGTGACTCGCAAGTGAGCCACCCGCTTTTTGCTCTAAATTTGCACTACTCTCGAACCGTATTCAGTAAGTACCTTTAAACAAAGCTCAGTTAATAAATTATAGAATGTTCAGATGTGAAATTGGCATTTATTATTTAAAAAAGTAAGTGTGGATTTTGGTTTGGTTTCTGGTTTAAAGTTAAGTATTTTGTAAAGCCCATGGATAGAAAAATAAAATAAAAAATGAATAACAAGGAATTGCAAAGATACCTGTAGTTTCACCGTAATAATGTTAATTCTCAACATTTTATTAATTTACTGCCAAAACAATAGCGTTATATTTTTTTATAATGAATAATTGACGGTTATCATCATTTTCCGTCCAAAACTTAACAAAATTACTGTTTGAAACCCATATTTTTCCGTCATAAATTCGTAGGTATACGCACAGTCGGTAATTTAGATAACTGTCCAATATTCATCATGTTTTCTTTACAAATTAGAAAACATTAAATTTGTTGTTGTGGCATCATAACTATAACACGGTCATGGGCCATCGTACATGAGGCAGTAAAAATAGTGTACTGAAAAATAAACGTACTTTGTGGAATTTTATCAGTAAACCTTTCGAAAGCAGGTTCATTGTCAAAATTCCAGTTGAGTATCTCTATTTAAGTACTAGTAAGTCAGTGGGGTAGGCACTAGGCGTAGTCTATAGGTTTGAGGTCTATGTCAAGTTGTAGGCGATTATCGTGACAGATTGGAAAAGTACCATATTAGGACATAAATTATCGAATTTTACCTCGTTACTAGAAGCGTTTAGAATCTAGACTAATATCGAATAAGCATAGCAATCAGCAGTGTACTAAATACTTACGTAGGTAGTACCTAAAATACCTTGCTTTTTAGTTATATTATATTTTCCAGGACATAATTATTGAACTTACTTTCAAATACTTTATGTAATTATGTAGAATCATAGAACAACGCGGACTCTGGTGTTGTAGAATATAGAGTTAGGTAGAGGTCCCTGTCCTACATAACAATGTTTACATGCTGTAAGTGTAACAAAGTTCTACCTCTTTTACATATTATTGCTTTTTAAATCGCGCATGCACATCGGCATGGGATGGGGAGTGGATACTAAGCAAACCTTTTCACAATAAATATATATTTTAAGCTGAGGTCACTTTACTTAGTTATACATACTAATATGCTCCCATTGCTCCCGACTCTAATCCCCGAAGGGGTAATCAATCGGGGGCCGCTTTTCTCTCACGTGATAGGTCGCGGGCCGTATCGCCGTACTTACGCATAAAGCCCTTCAATACTCCCGTTTATTACGTGACCGAGTACCCGCTCGCTGTCGATCTCTTCCGCACATCTACCCACTCCGGAAGCTCGCACCGGAGTGATGTTATGACCATGTTATGACTTGACGTAACAGCTGACTGGCCGGTGAATGGTAGTACTGCCAGCCACAAACTTAACACTCACTGGGCTACACCGCTGTTAATCAGTAGGGCATAAGAGCTAGTTTTTACTGTATTTTCTACCATTCGTGTACTGTACCCCTCCCACTTGTCGATCGTTGGACGTATATAGGCTGATGTTAATTTAAACTACGCAGTATAATGCGGCAAAGTTAAAGAGATGGGTCTGGAGAAGATAAAAATAAAGGCGTTTAAGTTATATTCGATTAAATTATTATCATTCTCTAGTATTAACTAGGTATTTAGTTTAGGTATGTGCTAATGTATTTAAATATACTCTTATTTTTTATATCAAACATAACTAAATATCATAACTATACACAAAACATAGGTAGGCTAGTAGAGTAGATTCGTGACACATTTAATGTACAGTGAGTGAATATTGTAGGCCTTCAACAACAACGAAGAGACACAAAATAATCTAAAAACAACAACTTAAACTATCGTCCAGTAAGTACCAAGCAACGCAACCAATCTTTTGCATTCCACGCACCAGCCACACGTAACAGGCGGCAGCGCGCGCCCTGCCAGCCAGCTAACCAGCCCCGTTTCTAGATGCACGACGGCCCCAGTGGACATGTCGGTACCGGAGTGGCTGCACTACGCCGCCGCAGCGCTGTTCCTACTCTGGGTGCTGCTGGGCCGCAGGAGGAGCCTCAGCCGAGCCAGCGACTCCATGGAGTCCGAGGCCGCCACATGAGCGGGACGTATGTTGCGCTTTTTTTTTTCTGCGTTCTGAATTGTAAATAAGGGTAGGGAATGCTCGGATTTTATGGTTATCTTGACGTCATTTTCAATTCAGATATAATTAGGTACTTTTTATTTAAAAAAATGATGAAGCCCTAACAGTACTGAATGTTATTTTTAACCGACTTCAAAAAAAGGAGGAGGTTCTCAATTCGTCGGGATATATTTTTTTTTTATGTATGTTCACCGATAACTCCGCCGTTTATGAACCGATTTTGAAAATTCTTTTTTTGTTGTATTGGGTTGAGCTTCCAGGTGGTCCCATTTTTTTTTCAGAATTTTATCTCACCCCTAAGGGTGGGTAAAGGGGTAAAAACAGGGTATGAATTTCCATTTTGGACACATATTAACCGATTCTAATGAAATTAAGAACGTAAATATAGTTCTTATAACAAAAAAAATATGATGGTGACCTTGAGCTGATCTGATGATGGAAACGGAAGGCAGTCAAGGGAACTCCTCAACGGTATATAGCAACTACCTCGTGTTTAGGCTTGAATGATTCGTATTGATTAGTAGAACTTTTTGGTATCATTTGCATCTTACTTTTGATTAAAAATTATTGCAAATAAACTAAAAACTATAAAATAAAATAATAATTAAAAAAAATAAAAAACCGACTTCAAAAAACCACTAAAATGTAAGTAATAATTTAAGGTTTACACAAATTATATGTGACAGTACAAATATACCTAAGCAGGAACTGTTCTTTTTTGAAGTTGGTGCCATATTTCTTCAGATTACTTTGTCACTGCACCAACATCAAAAAAGAACAGTTCCTGCTTAGGTATATTTGTACTGTCACATATAATTTGTGTAAACCTTAAATTATTACTTACATTTTAGTGGTTTTTTGAAGTCGGTTTTTATTTTTTTAAATTATTATTATAATGTGTATGGTCGGTATTGGGAAATTATTATTAAAACTTAACTAAACAGTAGGATACTGGCCAGATTTTACTCTAATATCGGGAAGAACGTAAGTGAACGAACGACGTAAGCAGTCCAGGAAAATGCTTCTTAAATCGGTCGTATATCCACTCTATCTTTAAGAGCACGCTGTATAAACGTCTCCCCGCCACGTCTGCCGAGCCGGTGCCATTCACCTCGTATCACCCACAGACGCGCATCAGCTGTCGTCTGCATCGCTAGTGCTGGAAAATTAAAAATGATTTTTGAAAAAAGAATGCTTCATATTTTATGCCGATCTTGTGCTGGCTGGTTTATGAGGTTGTTTAAAAAGGTTCGCATAGTTTTGAACTTCTTCACAGCGTTCGTTTCGTGTTAGTTTATAAATTGTAAAGCTAGGTTTTTGTTTTTTTATGTTAAGTTCAGCGGTATTTATTTACTTAAAAAACTAGTGGGATATTGTGGATGGAGACTAAAGGCAGAGTGTTGTGGAGCTATACTTGGAAAAGCTCTATAATACATCATTATAATACCCAGTGAACGATTATGGGCTTATGATAAATTGCATTAAGATTTTTTTAATCAGACTGCATCTGAATTATTCCCCAGATAACTTTTATCTGGCTATTGAAAAATCAGCCCTTAGAACAATTTATCCTTTCAGAGAACCGTACGTAACAAACATATAACTAACTAAATATTACACTGAAGATAAAATAAGTTGAAGCTATATTATAGAGAACTTCCTGACCGCCATCTCAAAACCGGAAGACCTAGTTAACAAATGCGTTCTCTTAAAACTACTTCAAACGCGTTCAACACGAGTGGGCGGGAGATAAAGTGAAATTGCCCTTATATTTATGACTCCTAGCACCTATTATGGCATCCTAAGTCTCCAATATGATTTGTAGGATGCAAGAGCCGGCAGTTATGACTTTGTGACAAAAGTGTTGGATATCAAAAATATGGAGCTAATCCTCCTACCTATATTATAATCGCGAAAGTTTGCTAGAAAGGATGTTGCGATGTTTGTTTTTATCTTTTCTTTCACGGGAAAACGGCTGGACGTCGAAAACTTATAGTCCAGCTACCGAACCGCCACCGCACAATCTACAATCCTTAAGCACCATCGTTGATTTAGGGCTGATTTTTCAATAGTCAGATAAGTGTTATCTGAGGAATAAAATTGTAGCTTTCACTGTCTAATACAAACATTAAATCGCGACAGCATCAGAATTATTCCTCAGATAATTTTTATCTGTCTGAAAAATCGGCCCTTACCAAACTTGACGTAACTTATATGAATCTGACAAATGTTACTGACATGCTAAGAAGAATTCTGTGTAGTCTCGATTTGTATACTTAGGCCTTGTTCCACAATGTCTGGTTAGTAGCTACCTGTGAGATAAAATACATGCTGTCACTGTCAAAAAAATAATAACAGAAAGTGACAGCATGTATTTTATCTCACAGGTAGCCACTAACCAGACATTGTGGAACAGGGGCTTATTCATGTATTTAAAAGTGTAAACTGCTATAAACATGGTGGGTTTCACTGGGAAAGTCCGAGTATAATCAGGATGGTATTTCCTCTCTCTTGGTGTGACCACTCCTTTACGTATGATAGGGTTGTCACAAGCATTTCAGTATAATATTTCTAAACTACTTCTTAAAACTTCGGCAGGTTTTATAATTACTTATTTGGAAGTGGGAAAATAGCAGGAAGTAGGTACAATAAATAAACATTTTAGCTTAGGTAAGGGGCAGAGAAACCTGACCCCCCTCAGAAGAATTGTTACTATGAGAGGGGGGTCAGGTTTCTCTGCACCTGACCGTACCACACAGTTATGTAGGTATTTATAGCGTAAGGTTGCCTGGATAAGATATGCCTTCAAATCAAATAGGGATAAGGGCGCCATTTGTTTCATATCCAAAATTTTGTTCGAATATTCGTCATGGAAAGCTATGATACATTAGTAATAGTTACACAGAAAATGAATGTAGACGCCACTATAACGCTAACAAAATTCATAAAAAGGGATATTAGAATAAATATTTAATTACATCACACCTTTATTTTGTACCACAAAGTGATATATTGGCGACATCGTCACAATTTATGGAGCAATAAACATTCTGTCAAATGCTAATGAAGATATTGAGGAAATAATTACAATCATAACACTGTTCGGACGGACTCGTAACTTCCGAACTAAATAGCGATGTCACATTATAATATTTATTACCGTCGTATATTGTTTACTTAGTTCGAGTAAAAATAAAAATATATATTAAGAAAGAATAGACGGTCGAATGGCGTAGTGGTTAGTGGCCCTGACTGCTATGCCGAAGGTCCCGGGTTCGATTCCCGGCTGGGGCAGATATTTGTTTAAAGACAGATATTTGTACTCAGGTCTTGGGTGTTGATATTTATATTTAGTATCTATCTATCTATGTATTTGTGTAGATATATCAGCTGTCCGACACCCATAACACAGGTTCTGCCTAGCTTGGGGTCGGATGGCCGTGTGTTAGATGTCCCCACATATTATTAAAAAAAAAAAATACTGTAAGGATAAGTGGCACCCCTAGGCGCATTGTAAAAGAAAACTACTTATGTTTAAACTCTCACGAGATTTGACATCATTGTCTAGATCTTAAGCTCTCTAAGATATTTGAATTCTTACTAACAATATTTGTAAACTTTTGTTTCCTCAATTCATAAGGTACAATTATTTTTTTATACCAACTAATTTATTATAAAAACTAAGTTTAGTTTAAAAAAACTATATCTGTCAAGGACCCACCAGTAACTCCCATAAGAGGGTAACCCTTAAGTCTGTATTATTATGACATGTGTGTAGTGTGTGTACCTCTGTAAAGTAAGTAAAGGGTTTTATAAAAATGTACTACGAATAGCGAATAGCAACGATTTACACATCTGCAATACGCCTGAGTTTTAAGGCATAGCATATTATCATAGACTCAATATCTGTGCATAAGCAAAGTACAACAGGCAATTTGCTTAGACTAATTATGACTTACTAATATCTTATTTATAAACGCACCTTTACCTGTACATAAATAAATAAATAAATAAATAAATATGTGGGGACATCTCACACACGGCCATCCGACCCCAAGCTAGGCAGAACCTGTGTTATGGGTGTCGGACAGCTGATATATCTACACAAATACATAGATAAATAGATACTAAATATAAATATCAACACCCAAGACCCGAGTACAAATATCTGTCTTTAAACAAATATCTGCCCCAGCCGGGAATCGAACCCGGGACCTTCGGCTCAGTAGTCAGGGTCACTAACCACTACGCCATTCGGTCGTCTATACAGTTGTGTAACTTGAGTGCATGCAGAGAGTAAAGCCGCGTTATAACCACCGACCGAATAGCCCAGGATAAACGGCTCTCCGTTAACTGGCCAGAATTGCCCTTACAGTTATTATTAGAACCCTTTAGTTACTTGTTAATAGCTTGTGCTACAATGATGTACATGTTTGATTCCAAACCAAAGTACAGTATCTTGGAGGCTAGTTGTAGGTACGTAAACTAACCCACAAGACAAAATTTAATAAGCAAATTAAAACTGCCATACAGTTTTGCAAAGGTGCAAACATAGCGTAAACAGTCTATAATGATGTGTTTATCTGTGTTATTATTGTCATAATCATTTGAATATTTTCGAAAAAAAACTATGATGGTTATTTCGATATTGGAAACACAACGACGGATCCCTATCCGACTTCGCAGCCTTCGCATTAAGTTTAAAATACTGCAGAAATATAATGATCTATTTAAGTGGATAAACTGTCAACAACGTTACCTTTCTCACGGCTCACTGCCATGGTCACACCAGGACAACATGAAAACCTGAAGTCGACCAGTAGTCCTTCAGTCTAGGCACAAAGCTAGTTCTTTGTCTCATATAAGGGACCAGGACAACAGGTTTCCAGAGAGCTACAACTGAATACGCGCTGGGAATACTTTTCTATGGGAATAGACTCGTTAGGGTTGTGATTCGTAATTCGTAATTAATTGGACATAATTAGTAGAACTAGGACTGGTTATCTGGTAATGTCTACAGGTTTTTTGATAAAGAAATTAAGGTTGTTTACTGTATTTTCATTAGCTGTATGCAGTTGTAGAACTATGCAAATATAGCGTGTTATAGGCATCAAAAGTTGAACATAATGAATTTTAATTAGTTATACACGCATTTTCTACAACGAGTATAACAAAAAACCGTTAGTTATATAGGGGCACGACTTAAAAATCAGAGGTTTGAAATTTTTGTGATCCATGTTCTACAACGGCGATATGGTTATATATCGCCGTTAGTAGCACATTTGTGCTGCGAAAAGTAGGCGGCTCGCTTGTGAGCCACCTCTGACTTCCCCTTCGGGAAATAGTCATGAGTGCATATGTAAGTATGTATGTTCTACAATTGTTGATTTTGTCCCTGTTTAGCATACAAATTCCAAACTATAGATTTTTTGTGCACTATTACTAAGGTTGCGAATTACATAGGTAATTTTAACATCTGCGCTTCATAATGATATATTGTAGACATCCGATCAATGTTGCAATCCTCGACAACCGAACAATTCGCCGCTGACGGCTCTTACTTCCCATCTCCAAGCTTTCCCTGCCGGGAATCGAACCCGCATAAATCATTGAGCACCTGTCACCGAGCAGATATATTGCCGGCGTGGCTGTCCGTCTCTGCACAACATAAATATACATATATGTATAATTTTATATGTACATAAACTTGCATGATTGAAGAAACTATGTAACTTTCCTTACAGTGTATTTGAATGCATAGTTTGATGTTGTTATGTTGACTGTTTGCTTTAGGTACATACTTATACAAGGATAGCAGTTATTGGTGTAATAATTATATATGATTTTTTTTTGTTTGATCGAATAAATCGGTACTAGAATATTTATGTACACACATGATTAATAAACATGTCTAAGCAGCATATTTTAGTAAGGAACAATGTTTTGAGAGGCCTACGTAACTACTACATTTTCTGTGTAATAACACTAAATGTTTCATTCAAGAGCTCACAACAGTATTTCTTAGTAAGTCTTCCTAAATACCGTTAAAGTGTACTAAACATTTCTCTAGCAAACGCCACTCAATACATTTTCCATTTAAGTCCTTTTCTACTAAACTAATTTGTCTTCAATCCACGCACCGACTGCGTCTGCGCATAACTATTCCCTATTACTAAAATAAACTTGCATCCAGACCGCGTGCGAGCAATTCTCGCCTTTAAACCAAAGGACTTTCTAGTCATTTTACTTTCGCCCTTTTTGCCATGCTCTCTAGTTTTAACAATGTGAATTGGACTCTATCGTTTGGAATTAAGTTCCGAATTCAGTCGTAATTGTAGTAATGGTAAGTATTGTAAATGTGGCGTGCACGGCATAAATCATAGTCGCGCAGAGTGAGCTGCCCACTCACTTCCTACTGTTAACTTGTCTATGGGCAGGAGAGCTTAGTGCTAATATGTAAATTGCATGTTGAAATTAGTATTCTGTAGTGTTTGGGACTATGGTTGAATAATGCCTTTGTGCCAACCACCTCAGGCAAAAGCCCAAGCGAACAAAAACGCTTTTTTTTAAACATACAATTTTATAGGAACAATCTGCGTCCATGTTTACGTTTTACATGAATTAATGATCAAACTCCAAACAAAAAATTTGCTTTATAGAAAAAAAATATTTGCATTGCTATGAAATACTTATAATTGCTTTTAAATATAGATATGTCATATTTTCGTTGAATACTTTCTTCTTCTTGGCTAGTCCCGAAATCATTTAAGTACCTCTAAGTAAATTAAGTAAGTATATTATTATATTAATATGATCTGCATAGGTACACATGAAACCTTATTTAAAATCAAAATTAAATTAAGTATTTAATTTGAACACGAGCACAAGCAGTGCTGATATTTTTCTCAATGTGAAGTAAAATTTACATAATTAGCAAATACAGGTGATGGTGATAATAATTTATTTATTAACATAATTTCGCACTCGATTTAGTAATATTATGATCGTTTTGCTACTGGTTGACACCTTTTTGCTTAATATTGCATTTTTATCCACTTTACATAATTTTATCATAAAAATTAAGTCATAACAATAATGTTATAACACCTATAAGATGTTTTGTAACACACGTGTTCAGAGTAGAAATTTATCATTGATCTTCCTGAACCGAAAACCATTTAAAAATACCTCGCGAGCTATGAATTACGATTAAAATTAGGTTTTAACCACGCCATCTTCAAAAATGAAGTAATTTTGTACTGCCACATACTTAAGTATATATTTATTTATATTAAATTCATTTGTAGTGATATTTTCAAACCGTTTTCTATATAATTATTTTTACATAAAACAGTAAAAGGATATTAACCGGCTGATGGGTTGTTCACTAATAAAAAAATGTTCTTTATGCATTCCATAAATGACATCAGAAAATTGAGAAACATTTGAATTAAATGCGGTGTAATCCTTTGACCAATGACTCTATCTATTTAACTTTTTTTGTTTTGTAATATTTTGAGAATAGTTGACATAGTTTGAAATCATTGAATATAAGGCTATTATTTACGAAACTATATAACTTCATATTAAAGACAGACATTTTCATTCATGTCATAAACATTGAAAAGTATACATGTAAATAAATTATGATCATATTAATAATTAAAATTGGGTGGTATTTAAACGCATAAAAAATAAATGTTTTTTGCTGAATTGGTTGCTACACACACTAGGAGTGGCTTGCACCAAAAAGTAAAAAAAAAGCTTTAAGCTGCCCATCGCTGTCCTCAACCTTCCTGGTGAAGATCATGTTGTAATCAGCGTTGGCAGCTATGTAGCTTCTTTATCATTATTTATTTTTAGCTTAAACCTAATCCACTTCATAAATCAACCGGTAATACGATAAACAGCCTATTCACATTTCCTTCCACCTGTGCTTCGCAATACCGTCACTTGAATTTATACATCGGTATTTTCATGTCAACCATTGGTTATGTAAAACTCAGGCGCAGACGTATCCGCAGACGGACTTTCTACCTCTTCGATTCAATATTGCCCTTTGAGAGCCATGACGATACACGAATTCCGCACTTATATTATACCCTATAGAGTATTATGATGTGGTTTTATGGCAGTCAGGTATGACATTGCAAGTTCGCTCAACGGTAAATTAATACTGATCAGGTGTCCATATGTTGTACAGGTTATGTCATATCAGGTAATACCTTTTTGGGGTCACTTTGGAAGGGTTTAAAATGGTTAAAACGAAAACCTGTTTAATTTGTGCAGTGCACAGTGGGCCAATAGCTTATGCGCTGCACTATACAGGATATTCAGTGGACATTTTTAGTTTTACCTGACACTGCCTCAATAGCCTGATTCATATTCGGAATGTACTTGGTTCTACACCTACAATACTAGCAAAAGCGCAGTCTTTAAAATTAACTACTTACATAATTCGGTCATCAAATAAGTATTTGTTCTAACCTCCAGAAAATGCAAAAAATTGCTTTCTTTCCATAACAAGTTTAAATGCAGAAGATAGTGACCATGTTGACCGAAGTCCAACTACGACATTTTTAAACTAAACTAGGACAACGGTTCGGAATTTCATTCTTGTGCCACAAACAATTCACTAACTATCCAACTAAACAGACTCTACAACAATTGCCCGTAGGCCCAGCCTGTTAGACAACAATGTAGGTATCTAGTTTAGTATAGATACTAAACAACTAAGTTGTTTGTGGAAAACTGCACCTTATTTTCGAAATGCATGAGTCTTTTGAATATCACTTACGAAACGATTAGTGGAAATCCTTTGTAATAGGTTCAGTTATTTCATTGATTTCGGCACTGGAAGACCCAACGGACCAAGTGTAGTCTGAATGTGTAGCTGTTACTGTTTTTTAAGCTAAAGTCCTAATAGATTTGGTAGAACCTATCTAGCCTCTCCACTGAAAAAAAAATCAAGAATGTTGCCTGCCATGTTTTCATTGAAATCATTTCAGTACTTTGATTATGTTATCGATGATATTTTCCCTCACAGCATGATTACCCATATATTATGGTCTCCAACTGTTTTTAAGGTACATAAGTAATATATTAAGAAGATTAAGTTTTATGGTTTCTTCGCACTTTCGTTGCGTGATAAAAAGGCGATAATTTGTGAAATATGTGCACTTTCACAAGTACCTATATACGAGCTAAGCTAAATAAAATCCAAAAAGGATTATTAACTGTATATCCTTGTTTTAATTTGAATATTTTCATTAAACCAAGCTCCATATCAATTCATTTAATTTACTAGTAAACACAGCATAGAAAATGCATGAATAATTAATTTATTACACTTTTCATCATTATTGCAATTTTCAATAAACTTTCTGTTAATATTCCTAAAGATTAACACCTAATGGCCTCTCGGAAACTTTGGATAACTTTAATTCATACCCTTAAGCATTTCAACAAAATAACGTAAGGACAAAAAAATAATTTTTCAAAATCGGGCCCATAAATGGCGGAGTAATCGGTGAACATACTATAAAAAAAACATACAGACGAATTGAGAACCTCCTCATTTTTTCGAAGTCGGTTAAAAACATGAGTAGCACCATATACCTTATGAAATGCTCGGCGCGGCCCTCACACGTTCTCACTTGCACTAGGCGGTGCGCGCGCGCAGGGAAATCTACGCTCACCACTTTCCTCAAGGGTCACTCTGGCTTATGAAAAACCTAAACCACGTCAAAAGACCCCGATATTCAAGACTAAAAGTAGCATAACTTTGGAAGGGCTAAGTCGATTAAAATAAAATATGGCTAAGGACACTCATGGTAATATTATCTATGATCCGAAAAGAACTAAACGCAAATCGGTTCAGCCTTTGGGCGTTACACTCAGACAGATATACAAAAACCCACAGACACATTAAATAACACCCCTCTTTTTGCTTCTGCTGCTAACTGTCGTTGTATGTAAACATGCTGATGGTTTGTCAGCTCTCGTTAGTTTTTTGGTAAGCTGGAGAGACCCTGTAGATGCTTCCCACGGTACGCTGGTGCGATTATGGTGGACTCGCGAGATACTCCCTCGTAATTGTTATGACCACTTGCAGCGTTGCAGCTCGCATGATTACTTGCGAAACCATGTGCCGCACACCCTGTATATGCCATAGAAGCACAAGCCCTCGCGAAGATTATATTAGCTATATCTAATGCATCTGAAATTCTACACGTTGCATCGTCTAACTCTTTGCATATGTATGTACGTAACTGTACGAAAATTAATGCCTTCATATTATGTATCTTTTTTCTAACGACCTCTAATGTCACAACTAGTTCTTTCCCAATACCTCAGCCACCTCAATTTATGAAAGCGCAAGTGAATTTACGCTTTCAGATGGCGGTACAATAATCAATAATTCTTAAATTTTATTACCATTCCAGTAGACTATGGGCAAAAAATTAAAATACTATTTACAGTTTTCTCGAGAAATCTTCGCCAGAGCGTCTGAAGCTTAGAGCTCGTATTATTATGGTTTTTGCTGCTCCGATACGTGATCACTTTCGTTCAGTGAAAACCGTGAGAATACAGCTTTTGAATCCAAACAACAAAGTGTTATTAATTGTATAGAGAACGTTTAATTATTATGAAATGCTTTTGCTATCTAGCCAATAATTTGCGATATTAGATCATTGTAGGAACACGCTGAGAATTTTCTCTCTCCAATTGAGTGTAGAAAGTCTCTCCGATTTTTTTATTGCGTACATGCAGTAAAAATACCGTTTTAATAGTATCAATTACGATTACGTAATTTATTGTAATTGAAACTATTTTAATCTAGTAGTTCGTGCTTTTTATGTTTTCTATAAATACTGGTATTATGAAATTGTATCAAAGAATTTAAAACCATACCTACAATTACATTTTTAAAAACCCGAACTGTTAACAAAAAAAATAATCACATAATACCAAGGTACCAAGCAAACATGGGTGCATAACAGTTGAACTCGTTAAGGTCAATAGCGTAGCTGCAGTTGTCAAATATTTGTTCAAGTATAACTAGTAGAATACGTCGTGTTGGTGCGACATTCCCTTATTTTAGACTAAAGCTTATACCAGAAGAGGAAGCGCTTTCAACATTGTTTTACTAATCACAAATTAATAAATATTAATAATAAATAATGTTGTTGTAGTTGTTTTGTAATAGAACATAAAAACCATAGAACAACGCGGACTCGCGTGTACCTAATAAAGCAATGGTGGTGACACTAACGTAATTACTTAATATAAATAAAAAATCAAGTTTCACATTACAGTTAAAATGATATACACTGATAACAAAAGATACCACTTTCATTTGTTTGAAGGCGATAACTTGGACCACACCTAACACACTTAGCTCGTAGCATCTTCAGTAAAGGTCAACAGGAAGTGCAGCCAGAGGGTTCACTATGAACACAGGTTGGTTTGAAGAGTTTGATCGCGCCGGAGCTATTGTCTAACGCGTTTGAACAAATACTGTTTCGGGAATCCTTCTTCTGTATTTTCTGTACTTAGTTTACATTGTAAAACCATCTGGAATTTAGAACAGGTTCATTCGAAATATTATGTAACCTCATTATCCGCTTATAAGAATATTGGTGTTCATCATCGAGTACTATCGAGGAGGTATGCCTCAAGGTGATTTATGGGCACCCCTCCACATTATTGTTTTATTGTTGGTTGCATATTTACAATTAATAATCGTAGCTAAGTACTTCTTATAATTTTAAGGATAGTACAGTAGTACTATAGGAGTATTTGTAGTGACTAAAGTTCTCTAGACGGCGACCTGTATTATAAATTACAATATCACATAACTTTGGGCATACTCATTTCGTATTCCATTTAAATACTCCGGAGTTCATTGAAGTAAGTGTCTGACCTCGTCGTGACTAATCTAATTAGGTTGTCAAACGATATTTCACGCTGTACATCTTCATTCAACGTCTTAGATGTAATAAACGCTAATTGCGCGATTTCATGGCTTGTTAGTGCAGCCAGGCAGCTGGACCTGAGAACTGCCATCCATGGTCTTGGCAATACAGATTCAAGTGTAAATAATTATAACACACTACCACGGATAACCCCTAAAGTAAGTGACGTTACTGATATTTTTGTTTGTAAACTTATTCAAGTTATTATCATTGGTTTGGTTATGAATTTTACCCGTGATTCACTGCTATAAATGTTGATAGTAAAATGTTATACACACATGACCAAGTAAATGAGTCGTTAAAGTAAAGGTTGTGAGGTGTTATGTAGAAAGTTGGCTTATAAACATTGCATCGAATGTAGGTAATGTAATAAAGCGTATCTTATTACAGTTGCAAAATGGTATATAGGTTTTGTCCTAATAATTTTTACTGTAAAAAAGAAACATAACTAGGATAACCGTGTTGCCGAATTAATTAGGTTATCGATATGTAAACAAACGACGTTTTTGATGTTTTGACCCAATTTCTACTTTTCCTTTAATTGATTTTCAGAATAGAATGTAGGATACTGTCTGGAGCTGACCCAAATATCGCATGTTACATATCGGTAAATAAACGTTAAAACTGTTTTTGTATGCTAGCGTGACCGTAATAAGGCTTTCTTGAATAATTCGTTTCGAACATTAGCATTAACTCGTATTGGTACAAACGGTGGGCGTTCGCAAACAATAAATCGAATCATCGATAGGCATAATTAGCGGTGCATTACAGTGCGGTGCTCCGATGATTGTAGGGCTTGTGATGCGACAATGAGTCTGTAGGAGGCTGCGATAGCGCGGCGGGCAGCCAGCGCGCGCCGGCGCACACGCCCGCCGCCCGCCGCCACGCGCGCGCGCCTCCACTCGCGACCGACCGCCCGCACTCCGGGCCCGCGCTATGCCCGCAGTGAAAGTATTCAACATATTCGGCGGACAGAAGCCGGCCGACAAACACTCAGCAACCCCCTCCCCCAAAGGGGCGATGCAAAAATTCTACAGGACCTTCTCAGTTGCCTCCTCCGACCACAAGGGTAACAAAGTGACCGCCATCGCCGCCAGTCTCGAAAAGAAAATCGTCAGTGAACCCACAGTGAAACCCAACAGTGACAGTGTGCAAAAGTTATTGAGTAAAATTAATGTGAACGATACCCTTGCAAATGATAAGTCGGACGGTTCTAAGAGTGATCATCATGTTTACGAAAATGTAAACATCATTGTAGACAATAGTGCATCGAGTGTTGATAGTACGCTACTTGATGAGACCAAAGGCTACGCGTCCATTTATGAAAATATAACAATAGTTGGTGTGAAGCCAGCCGATGTCTCTGTGGTCCATAGTCCTGCAGTGTCCAAGTGTACCCCCGAGTCTAAATTAAACAAGGCGTTGGAATCTTTTGATAAGATTTTATACGAGTTTTCTACGAACTCTTTGACCCCTGACACAAATGCAAATAAGTCTAACTTTATTCCACCAAAATTGCAAAAATCTAAAACCTGTAGCATTATCGAGTCTCACTGCATATTAAAGAAGGCCAATTCAGATCCTCAAAGTGAGAGTAAAACACCGCATAAAGTGGCACGGAATAATTCAATAGACAAAACAACCAGTTTGTGGAATCTTGACGACATGAAAGGAAAAGAGTTGACCTCTCCACTGGTGCCGCTGACGTCCACGCCCAAGGACAAGATGACTCCGGACAAATACGCCACCTACAAAATTTCTTCTAAACCAAATACCCCCCGAACTAATGGGATTAAAACGGAAGACTTAAAAAAGCTGGATGTTAAAACAAGAATATTGAAAAAGACCTTATCTAATCCGCCTTCGACACCCGTTCCAGTAATCTCGAAACCGAAGCAAATGCTTAAAAAAACAGACAAGAAGTCACCCGACCCAAAGAAAACAAAACCCAAAACATGCACCGATAATGGACCGTCAAATAATAAGACGAGTTCGGAAATTAGAGAGACGCCGAAATCCCAAATGCAGAAGGCAAAGAGTGTATGGGAACTCGGCCATGAGGTGATGATGTCGCCCAGCCTGGAGCGGACTCGGTCCACCACCTCCATCGCGGGGTCTCCTAGTAAGATTCCGGTGATTAGGAGCGCGATGTCGCAGAACAAATTCAGCAGTACTAGAGCGCTTTTTTCTCCCACTCCTGTTGATCTAAGCAATGTAGAACAGTCTAGAGAGTGTGCTCAGAAAAAGAAGCTCTTTGTACCTAGAAAAAGCTACGAAAAAACCGACTTGAGCCGTCCAACAAAACAAAAGTCTCAGCTCAACCTCAAGCCCGACGTGAAACGGCAATCCGATAAAACCAAGAAAGATTCCAATGATAAAAAAGCTGTGTCATCTCCGAAATCATCAATGAAAGATTACTCGGAGGAAATAAATGCCGTCCGAGCGAAGCTCCAACAAAGAAAAATAACTAACAAAAGAGATATCTTGTCAGTAGCGCCAGAGTTTAAAAGAAATGGCAATGATTCAAGCGACATTGACGCGTCGCTATCACCTGTCAAATCTATCGTGAAAAAACTGGAACTGAAAACCGCGAAAGAATTCAAAGCCGATTCGACAAATTTTACAAGTTGCAAAGTTATACCGCCGGTACACAAGGAAATCTGTGTGGCGAACACCACCTTCCACAACCACTTGAGCACACTCGTCGGTCGACAAGTCAAGTACGTGGAGTCCATAGACGATGCTAAGATATGCGCTCAGGCTGAGAAGCTCGGCTTACATAAGCACGCCGAGGAGAAGATATCGGACACGCACTCGGATTGCAGCGACGACTCGGGTCACGTATCCAACGATGCGGCTAACGATAACGACCCCTCGTTCGACAATGTGCACGACCTGAGCCCCGCCGCCAGTGCGGACGAGGTGGACTGCAAGATGAGTGGATTCGACAAGGGGCTGAAGCAGTTTGGGACAGATTTGTCCGGGAATGTGAAGAGCGTGTGCCCGGTGCGACCGGCTCGGCGCAACGAGGTCGCTAGCGGTACCCGTGACATCGACGCTCCGAAAGTGGACGAACAGGTACGCGACACTGTTTACATATCGATAACAGCAAATTACAGGTGCTCTTTACTGCAACAGGTACTCCCTAGGTGCTGTAAACGCGCCACAATTTAGATCGCTGCCGATACCATATCCAGCATAAACCCATTTAACTAGTTTTACGAGATAGATTGCCTCGAAAGCTGTCTACTTTCCAGGTATCAATATATGCGACATAAGTGGGACGTCGACCTCTATTCAATTCTTATGAGGTTGTAGTTATACCATACTCGGGTAGGAAATGAAATTGCAACAAAAAAAACTACAAAATGAATAACTGTTGTCCGGTCACTGCATTTGTTACTCGAGCTGAGTAGCTGACCCATTACGATTCTATACAATGCCGCAACAAGCCATACGCTATCATACGAGTACCAAGATGAAAAGAGAATATTAAGTATTAAAACACCTCTTTTTTACATTCATAATAAAGATTAAATATTCATTACTTAATATACCTAATATTATGAATAATATGTTTGTACGATTTTACTACGTTTCCTTTAATAGTAATCGCATTTTAGTTTAAATATTAAAACAGCTTCTCCTAATGACATATTATCATAATAAATTAATTATGTTTAGCATAATACAATATACCTACATAATATATAAAAAAAATATGACTTCCGTTTTGGCTCATGCTGATATTTTCCATATAAAATATGTAAAGAAAGTAATTGATGGCATCGGCAGTGGTCCGCTCGCTGCTCGTGATAGTTCTGCTAACATGAAAGCAGTCCAATCCATCATTCATTGTATAACTCTGAAATCTAGGTGTTTGGAGCTTGATTTGCATCAGGAATTTTAATCGTTATTGCAATAAAGAATCTTATTACATCATTTTGGATAGCGATGAAAGGAAGATAAATTGCTGTATTTAAAGGTTTTATAACAAACGAGAATTCGGACCCAGTATGACGAAATTGTCTTGAATTTTGTTTCCGTAGAAGGCATAAAGATCATCTCCTGCAATTGTGATATGTTTGTGCCATTTATGTCCATGTTTCGCGACAGGTGCCCCGCAGGGGTCATCACTCGAGCCGTTTTATTACCGCTTTTACTTTCACCAAATGCTTTTGGTGTTTGCTTGTTATTTCATTTGATATTTTAATGTTGACGTTAGTAATATTTACTGTCATCGACCGGAGCACAAATCTATCGCACTGTGATAGAGATTCCATCGAGATCATTATAGGAGTTGATTAATATACACTTCTCTAGCTGAATATGATGAGAAAGTGGCTCGGGCAATTAACGGATTAAGTTAAATCTCGTCTGATTGACTGCAATAAATTTTACGAATAGTTGATTCTAGACATCCGCAGATTGAAATTCAGATGCCATCCTCGATTGACTGCGAGGAACAGACTTGCGACTTTCAGTGTCTGTCGACTTTCGCAACTCGTGATTGTGAGAGCCTAAGATGGCCAACATAATATTACGTGCCTCAAGTTACAAATTCACAATTATTGGTTAATAGATTTCAAATCGAAACCATTTAGCTAATGGATCCATAGCCTGTTTTTTGTTAATAAAAGTGAATAACATCATCTATCTAATATTTCCATATTCTTCGCTCATGTTTACAAATTCGCAATAAAAATTGCAAATATCTGTGTCGCATTTATTGGAATGCTGATACTTTCTAGCAGAAAGGAAGGTTTTACCCTCCTATATTAATAAGCATTTCTTTTAATTTATGAGGCGCAGGAGATGCCAAATATTGATTTTTTTTTAAACTTATTGTTGTTTTATACACGCTTATTTATTATGAATAATTTATAATGCATTGCACGTCAATCGTATCTTAGCCTGAGTTCGTAAATTCTGATTGTTCTGAAGATTGTGTTGTTGGTTCGATACTTGAATTGATAATATTAGCACGAAGTATTATAAGAAAACTCATTGGAAGAAGCGTCTTAATCCTATAGCGTATTTAATAAATTTAAAAAAATGAATTGTATAAACATGCGAACACAATGCAACAAAATCAGCAGTCACCGCGACACCCTCATCAAACCAGCATCAAATAACTTTCGAACATAAATTAGACAATAGTAATTTGGCATCGGCAGTGTGATATCGGCGCATGCGCGTCACGTGCCCGCTTTCCCTGCGCCGGCGCACCGCGGGGAAAGCTAAATCCTTTATACGAAACTCTGCCACCGAAATAATGGAAAACTATTTCATCATATCATTGAATTTGATTCTAACACCGTGTTACATTTTGCCGAAGCTGAAGTTACCATTAAATTTTATAATAATTTATGCCATTATTTAGAATACTTTATTGTACATATCATCATCATCAGCCTATAGCAGTCTACTGCTGGACGTAGGCCTCTCCCAAAGCACGCCTCTGGATGCGATCTTTAGCTTTCCGCATCCAATCATAACCAGCCACCTTTCGCAAGTCGTCACCCCATCTAGCCTAAGGGCGTCCACTACGTTTGACTATACATATAAACAAGTAAAAACATTATATCTTAAAAATATACATTTAACTAACAACGGTAAAAAAAAAACATTTGTTCTTCTCTGCTGAGTTTCTGCGGTCGCTGCATGTTCTGCATTCAGATGTACATACTTTTACTCTCATATTAATAAGAGTATCGATCGAGCCGTCAATCACAAGTATTGATTTGCGATCAGCGTGTTCTTTGTCTCACAATGCTAGTAATTTGTCTGTCCAAGTGAAATGTTACACATTTTGTTATTATCTCTCACTTACATCGTGATTAGCGAAAGTTGCTATTGAACTTAGCTCGAGGGTCTTTGTTTTGTTTTTCAAAACATAACCTAGGTGTCTATTGCGTAATGTAATAGTATTACGGACAACTTTTCAATCAATTAACAACCTATTACCTATCTTACACAACCTTGGTTATGCAACCTGCCCTGGTCCCGCAATCCGTATTTATTCAAGCCCTTTTTTTAGGGTTCCGTAGCCAAAATGGCAAAAACGGAACCCTTATAGTTTCGTCATGTCCGTCTGTCCGTCTGTCCGTCTGTCCGTCTGTCCGTCTGTCCGTCTGTCACAGCCGATTTACTCGGAAACTATAAGTACTACAGTGATGAAATTTGATGGGAATATGTGTTGTATGAACCGCTACAAAAATATGACACTAAATAGTAAAAAAAAGAATTGGGGGTGGGGCCCCCCATACATGTAACTGAGGGATGAAATTTTTTTTTTCGATGTACATACCCGTGTGGGGTATCAATGGAAAGGTCTTTTAAAATGATATAAAGTTTTCTAAAAAACATTTTTCTTAAAGTGAACGGTTTTTGAGATATCAGCTCTCAAAGTCGTAAAAAGTATGTCCCCCCCCCTCTATTTTTATAACTACGGGGTATAAAATTCTAAAAAAAATAGAGGTGATGCATGCTAATTAACTCTTTCAACGATTTTTGGTTTGATCAAAGTATCTCTTATAGTTTTTGAGATAGGTTGATTTAACTGTAATTTTGGTTATTATATTTGCTGCTACGGAACCCTTTGTGCGCGAGCCCGACTCGCACTTGGCCGGTTTTTCTTTTCTTTATCTGAAATTAGCATCTTTATCACAATTTATTTGTATCTTATTTTGTGAACCCTCTTGAATGATTTTTTTATGTAATATTAATATGATATGTAATAAAATTTATCTGTCGTATGGGTATCGACACCAAATAAAAACTTAAATAGACTTAATTGCTGTCCTAAGAAAGCAAACGACTTTGACACTGATCACCGCGAGAAAAGCGAAACAAAAACTAGCAGAACTCAATGAAAGTACAAAACAATGTAAGAAAGCCGTTCCTGACAAGCCTGAGGAAATTGAAATCGCAAACGACACTCAAGGAGAAATTCCCAGCCTACTAGAAGTAGGCACAAACACCGACACACGCTTATGAATACATTTGCAATAGTAAACAGAACCTACTAACGTGCAATTTGCACTAACATAACAACACATCGTGCTGATAATTTAGCAAATGAGTGTTAAAACAAACGAAGTACTCAGTTCTACAGGGTGTTGCAAAAAGGGTATACTAAGCCGAAACCTACATGTGCAGCATGGTATTTGGTATATCTAAGCCCGAAACTGAAATCATAGGTTTCGGCTTAGTATACAATTTTTGCAACACCCTGTATACTCTACGTAGAAAACACACATGCCTTGACCGCTACTGCAAAGAATAATGGTCTTTACGCGGTAGTTTTACAAGCAAAAACAACTATTACCGAGTACGATTCTCGGAAAGTAATTGGGCTACCAGCAGGTGGTCAAGTAGAGAGTAATGAGTCATCGAGATAATCAGCCGAACGATGCGAGTCGCGAGCACAAGTTTCGAACCTCCGTTAACGTTGCGTATCGTCTCGCTGCACTACATTTTGTACTAACTGTTTGGTGAAATTCCACCTAACATATGGAAAAAACAAATGTCACTTTTGGAACTAACTTTGCCTTACATTTTGACAATGACAGTTGACGATACGCAACGTTAACGGAGGATCGAAACTAGTGCTCACGACTCTGTGCTCGCTGCACAGACTTGCCTCAAGTGACAAATGGCTAGAGGAAACGGCGCAGAGATAGCACTCTCATGGAGACAAACTGGTTGTAAAGATTCGAGATTTGCTTTAATGTTTGTTTACATACGTTTTGTTTTTTCTGTACTGGTTTCTCGGCGGATGTAAGATTGTGCACATGTTTGTTTAATACTAAAGTGCACTAGTATATACATATTACATACGTATCTTATCAACCTTTTTTTTACCAACAAGGGTAATTATCACTGCATAGGTAATGCATCCATACACACCACATCGTGTAAGTATTATGTTATTTATCATATTCTCAAAAATAAACCTATTTGTTGCATAATTACCAAAATTATTTTAAATACTGGTTTCGTAAAACTTAAGTACCTTCCCAGAATAATTATAATTATTATGTTTTTCTTTTTTGAGTGCGTGACTTTAAATACCAAATTTAATACCAACTATTATCCAGTACAAGTTTTTTGTTATTTAGTTTTTTTTTATTATCTTAAAGACGCTAGGTACTTTGATAGATTATTCAGTTCAAGAAATATAATTGATATAGCAACATGAATATAATGATTTAATCATCGTAGACAAGGAAGCTTCCTACATTGTCTGTAACACGCTATAGTGTAATATTTCCAAAATTTTAACATTATTTTCTTGTATTTTAATATTAAAAAAAAAAAAAAAAAACACGCACTCACGCCTTGTACTAATGTACTCCCTTGCGGGGTAGGCAGAGGTGCATTGCTGCACCCACTTTTCGCCAGTGTGTTTTGTTAGTCCCAATGTAATAGGGGGCGGGCCTATTGCCATTTTACGGGCACATCCAAGACCCGAGAACAAATATCTGTGTTTAAACAAATATCTGCCCCAGCCGGGAATCGAACCCGGGACCATCGGCTCAGTAGTCAAGTCACTAACCACTACGCCATTCGGTCGTATTTTAATATTTTGGCGATGAATCTTCCCACCTTTCGTTACGGTATATGCTTTTATACTTTTACTGCACAATTTACAAAAGTGCCATCTACATTCTATATATTTTCAATTGTACTGTTGTAGGGATAACGTTAACATAGTTTACTTGAAAATCAGATTTCTTGTCCATCTTTAACGTAAGAAAATCGAACCAAACAGCAGTTACGCGAGATAATAATAACATAGCGGATACGTCGCGCATCTTTCCTATCACAGATCAAGCAACGCTACACACCGCTCCGGTTACTAGAGCGAGGAAATGCACTTTACTGTTCTAATGCTGTTAACTTATAACCATATTTGTATTCTCAATTCAACCGGGTGTTTAAGAAGGTCATCGATCTCTGGTCCGAAGTCTGAGGTATTTAAAGGATCTCATTGTTTCGGTTTTCCGTCACGCATGCCTGCGTTTGCGTCAAGATTTTTTGATTGTATTGAAATAGTTTGGAGTTTTTCGGATGCTTTGTCTCTGCATTTGTGTTTTCCGTCCTGTTTGAGGTTTCCGTCGTTTATTATTTTGTTTTGTTCTTCGAATTTTGTTAACAGTTAGTATCGTTGTATCTGATTGTAGCTTTTTATATATATTATAAATTACTTATTCATATTTTTTCGTTTGATCATTACTTTTCATAAATATAATTTTATTTATACAATGTGTTATTTCTGCTTATAAAAAAATAATCTCAACATCCAAACATTGTATAAAAATAATTGAATGGCTCACGAGCCCCAAGCAAACATCAATGATCTTATGGTATTTTGCGTGTTCAATCAATTCAATCCCATCACGCGAAGATTACAAAATGAATCGACGAGTTTCGATTAACTCATGTTATGTAAAGGCACCGGCCGCATGTAACCCTCAATGTTATTTTTACACGAACAATTAAAATGTAACCTGCACTTCAATACCCAATATTAATAATGACTTGTATTGTCAGTCAATTCTCCACGGTGATGCACCACAATAAAAGTCATTTTCGGTGATGTTTGTTTGTTTATTCGGCTGCCGAAACTGAAAGTAATCATTGCATTATACTGTGTCGTTGTGTAAGAGGAAATGTACTTTCCTCGTTACATTACAATTTATACTGTAACTTGTAACAAAAAGGTCGAGCACCGGTCAGACTCTGTGGAGGCAATGTGCAAGTAATTACTGCTTTTCGAAGTTTAATTACATCTATTATGTTCCATACGTGTCTAATGAGCTCTTCATCACCGATCTTATGTTAGCGAGAGGTCGAGTCGACTATTAATAACAAGTGCGATTACGATGTTTACAAAGTTGTATCGAAAGTTTTGTTTGTCCTTCTCAAACTGCAGCGCCTTTGTAAACATTGAACGAAGATCCCTGAACTTTTGATAAGCTAACAACATATTTTTTTTAATCATCGGTTTTACTACAACTTAGTACAACCTATAGGTACTATGTAGATTTAGCCTGAAATTTTAAAATCCTACAAAATGCTATATTTGGCTCCTTGGCATCTCCTTCTAGCCATCCCATACTCTTCCGTCATTACCACAATCAGACCCAGCGCTTCCCAAACATTCTCCATTCTCCAAGTTCACCTCAAACTAACCCCTTATTTCTCTCCCGCAGATCATGTTCCGCGGCGGCGTGGTGGGCGGGCTGGACGCGCGGCGCGACGCCGCCCTCGCTCGCGTGCTGGTCCGCATGCAGGCGCGGGCGCGCGGGCTGCTGGCGCGGCGGCGCGCGCTGCGCCTGCGCACGCAGCACACGGCCGCGCGCTGCGTGCAACGGAACGTGCGCGCCTTCCTCGCTGTGCGCGACTGGCCGTGGTGGCGGCTGCTCGTGCGGGTCACCCCGCTGCTGGCGGTGCACCGGACTGAGCATCGGCTTAAGCAGGCGCAGGTTTGTGGCTGTTTTTTATTAATTTTGTTGCGGTCCTAAAGTACCCCAGTGCGCGTGCATGCGCCACGCCGTCCTGTCCTGAGCAACCGCTCGGGCCTCCGTCCAGCGAGGATTGGATTTAAGGGTGATAATGTACTGTATACATGGGTTGAGGAAACTGCTGCCATGGCGATAGTAATTAACGTGTCAATTAAGATTAAACTAATTGGAAGGACAATAAAAATATTTTGTCACAGACAGGACAGAAGTTATATTAACAAGGCGGATGCGTTTATGTAAAATCATAAATAAATATAGAGATATACTTAGGTACTATTATTAGGAACATGACAGTTGTAGTCTGTGCATTTATCTAGATTTCCAGTCCGAGTCGTTATTGTTTTGTTCTCTATTTGTACGCTTCGACCTCGGCATCAAAACATAATGACAGCGCAGCGACTATGGCTCTACTACGAACCTATACATTGACGACCGTTTCACGTGAAACTAATCCATGTAAAAAGCCACTGTGCAGAATAAAATATTGCAATGAGTTTTCCTAGGCTTCAATTGATATTACTAAACCGCGGAAAATTGCTGTGACGGAAATGTCCAAAACACCGATTCACACAAATTTCATTTGCGAGTTAAAACCACAGCGCTTCTACGTATTTAGACAGTGACGAATCGGTACTAAAAGTGCAATTCTAAAACTATATTTGGCTTTATCAATAGATGTAGAAGACCGTCGTCATTATAAGGTTGATTTATGGCATTACTAGCATTACGGGACGGTCGGCGACCCATTTCTAATATAACTACATTATCTGTGTTCATTGGACAGGAAGTGCCCAGTTGTGACACAGAGTAGATAACCTGCGGAGGTAATGAGGTCGGACTTGTTGCTCTGTGAACTCGATGCTCTGTGTACACTCATGTTCCTTAATTTCGTTACGCACGTATGCACGTATGCTTTCTTTTATGATTCATCTCTTGTCTTTTGATTGTACATTGGTTCATAATTTGAAATGTTGACGATCATACAATACAATTCAATACAATACAATATAACTTTATTGAACGAAACACACAACATACATTAAATAACAAAAGGAGTAAGCACAATAGGCGGCCTTATCGCTAAAAGCGATCTCTTCCAGGCAACCTTTGGGTGAATGAGAGACTTATTGAGTAGAAGAGGAAGGTGTACACGTATTGCATTTAAATACTAGATCATTTACATTTCTTACATTACATACTTACAAAATAAATATTTATCATTAGAAACATCAAATAAGTATTGAACTTACGGAATAAGATGCTCATCATAGCGATTACCTTATAACTTTTCTCTTGACTAATAGACACTCCGGTAATTTCAGATTAATTCGTAAAAAGATATCACGTAAAATGTGGTCGGTCGGTCCTTAAATTACCTTTAATTATATGTAATTATGTAGAAGCATATCGCGAAAAAATACAAATCCCAAGTACAGTTTAAAATGAAACTTTTCTGTTCAACTTTTAATATTCCAGTTACAACTTTAAAGAAATAAGTTGTGTAATTTTCCAGAACACAAAAAGTTCCACAGTACCTGTTCTTATGCAACTGCATCTGTCCACGAATGTCACCTCACATCCTTCTTAAAAAGAGCATTTTATCCACATCCGGTGCCGAGCGAGCGATTCGGTCATTGACTTCCGGTTGCCATCTTGAAACGATTTAAATTAGTTCTTTTGATACATCAGACCACTTTCCCACGTACGAAACTTTGTTGGACAAATAATAGCGATCAGAACTTATTTTAAAAACAAAATCTGTGTAATAATTTATTGTATTTTTATATTACATATCTGTACCTATAAGTACCTAATTATGTATAGGTAGCTTTAATTAACAGAGCATTGCTTTACTTAATAATATTCAAATAAAAACGATCATTCGGAGCAGAGGACAGAACAGTCTTCGATTTTTATTTCGACATGGTACGATTGGTATCAATTGCTTAGTGGTCCGTCTGGCTGACCCAAGCTGTACCGTCTATATAAAATTTTATAGCCCAGGTTCGTTGTTGATAAAGCAGACGATAAATTGCGCAATCCAATTTTGATGTAAAATAAATAACGTACTTACTTATGGAGTATCTTTGATTTCTCGTTTGTCTCGTTTATAGAACAGCTTTCATCAAATTACATGAGAACTTGTGTTTAATAAACTACACATACAGTGTCTATTTATCACCCATGTAATATGATTAAACGATGAATAAATTATATAGCCACTCTACATGATTGGTAAGCAAATTAACACATGAAAAAAAAGTGCGAAGAAATATAATCATTTGTTAGTCGTATACCTCGAAATCAAAAAATCCTTGTAGCTTTTCACCTATTCGCATTTCGCCGCGATATCAAAATTTCTGAATAGATTTTTATTCCTGTAGTATAATTTTTGATCGCTACTGACAATTGTCTGAAAAAATCATAATAGATTTACTTTCCTGCCTGCCTTCACTGTAGTCGCTTTTCACCTTGATGGATATTTGTTTGTAATGCATTATTAGGTACATATCGCGATATTTCTTTTACACGACAACAATATGCGACCTAAATAAGATGCGACATAAAATACTTACTTGCTATTCAAAATATATGCAACTTAATAAATAAGCTATTGATAATACATGCTACATAAAAATTTGCTACTGTTGTAAAAATCTGTTAAAAATATATGCTAGTAACAAAATATACTACCGATATTATACGCTTCAACAAAAAACGCTATCGCGGCGAAATGCGAATAGGTGAAAAGCTACAAGGATTTTTTGATTTCGAGGTACCTATACGACTAACAAATGCTAACAAACTAGTATGCAATACTGCAGAACCTACTTTCGCTGATATTTATAGTGCCACTTCATCGTAGGTAGTTAATAATTAATTTATTCAATTTCCTACAATTGAATTTCCGTGTGTGCGAATTTCTGTTTGTTTTGCAGTTGCCAAGCTGTAACTTGCAAATAATATTGTGTTTTCCATATCATCCACTCCTAGTAAAATTTTTCTGACTTCTTGTGTCGTATATTCAATCTAGCTGAGCCTAAAATGATGGTATCATCTCTCCGATTAATCATCATAATTTATAAACTAGCAAGAAATAACTATGAAGAAATTGAAAGTAATTCATACACCTCCCATATGACGTATAGATCTATAAAACATTACGCGTTCAACTACATCATGTCTGCCTATATCACTTTCACTAAATGTGTTCGTCATGTATTCAAATATTTGATTCGTCATATTCCCACGAAAACATCCAACTTTCGTCACGTGTACTGTATATCTTACATCGATGTGAATAGCTTTCTGTTAAGTGATGTATGGAACTTATGAATGTCAAGTATATTTAGTAGAAGGCTGTTGATACTTGCGTGTAGGCATTTGTTTATTAAGTGCATTTACACCAAACAAACATCGAGCAAGCGTATTTTTTCGTGATTTTGTTCTGTATCTGTTAGATGTAAATAGACCTAGAGCCGTATCTTCAAAGCGTTCTCGTCTTGCTCTTGACTAGGCAGATAAAATACTGTAAGTACCTTTAGTAACTTATTAGATGTAAGTTTTGGTGTATAAACCTCTATTGATTAGTTACCTAATAACTCATGTTTATTTACAGATTGATGTTCTCATCTGTAGCGTATAATAATATCGTAAACATGTGTTCAACTGTTCACTCGAACTATTTGTTTTTGGGGAAACTTACAAAGTGGGTGTTTCTACCCCCCACGTTGATATGCTGTCTTTAGGGACACTTATTTTCGGCTCAATTATTTTATTAAGATTGTACCTGAACAGAAGGTACCTAGCTACTTTAGTACTTATACTTATGCTAGTTTATACCTCAACCTATGATTTAAAAAAAACAATTGATAGAAAAAAACAAAAATCTTTTTGTAATTTTTTCAAACTGACACTCGAAGCATATATTGCCCAGATATCACTCGATAAAGTTTAATTATGTGTATACAACTTGCATATATAAAATTAGTACTTACAAGGTCTTAAATAGGTACAAGTTTAGCCTCAATAATCAAGACCAATTGAATTAGGTCTTGTTGTGGCACTGAACTGCTACGTATGAAATTTGTTTTTGTCCCACTGGAGGTTAGTCTACCTTGAGAAAAACGAAGCATCGCTGCTGCGCTAACCACAACTCTATCTCCTTGCATTAAGCCCTAGTTCCACCATACTCTGTTAGATCATTAACACCCTGTTACATTATAACAAGGGATTAGTTGTCTAATTTTGACATATCTGTCAAGAATTCAATAAGTATGGAAATTTTACTTTAGGTGACACTTTACTAACATTTACAATGATCTAACAGAGTATCAGAGAGAGAACAGTGGATCAGAGCGGCACAGGACCGGAAGAATTGGCGTACAAATAAGGAGACCTATACCCAACAGTGGGCGATAGAAGGCTGATGATGATGATGATGATGAACAGAGTATGGTGAAACTAGGCTAAGCATGCCGATTGCACGACAGCTCTTGTTCCCTTGTTTTTGCAAAACTAAAGTAGCCCTCCTGAACAAATTGGTCCGTGGCTCCGTGCAAACTTGTCTTGTTGTTTCAATGAAGTAGGTACTTACGTGATAAATGGGAATTTACGATCACTGGTTCAAGGCACCTTGTGTTGTTGCGAATCGATTAAGCTGGCCATTTCATTCATAATATACGTGTCTACTGACTACTTAAGCAGTAATAATGTCAATGGCAAATAAATTAGGCTTCTTGGTATTTTAACAATCAGTGCCGGCTAAAATTTTGTAAGTATAATTTCGGAAAGTCTATATGCGGTTATTAAACTTCAATATCTGTAATAATTGTACGTTCTAGAATATTACAATATGTACCTATTACTAGAATAATTTTAACAAATATGTAAGTTTTTTTTTAGATCATAGATCTTAAACAAAGACGGTATAGAAAGCGATGTGCTCACGGTTTATATAAACAAATAGAATTTCTACAAGTTGCTGGCACGCAGGTGACCAACACGAAAATATTGTGAATTACAATTATATTATTTATCCTGTAACCGAAGAAGAAGGTTACTCCCTTGTTAGGATAACCCTGCAGAGCTCAAGTATCATTGTAGCTAGTTTGTGCGATGACATAATATGAGCATATCCTGCCGTTAGGGCCGTTACCATTTGACATTATGAACCCGTAAAGATTACAGGGAGTTATGTTGCAGAACCGACACCTTTCTTATCGTTCATCTTTTCAAAGCGAATAAAGGTCCATGATATTCCACACATCACACCAGCATACACCTATGTGTCGACGAAGGAGTCGAATGCCTGAAGTAATACTTCTAATGCTAGATACTTATCTACATTTATTTATTTAATACTTTACTGCACAAATATGAGATATAAGTGTACAAAAGGTGGACTTAATGTTAAAAGCATTTTCTACCAGCCAACCTACAGGAGGTGCAAGTAAAAAAGTAGAAAGGTGCAAAAAGAAGATAAGTAAATTAAAGCAGGAAAAATATATTAGGTATATTGTTTCATCCATAAATCTTGGAGTAATATTCAAGTTCGAAAATAACTGACTCCTTTCTACAATTGAAACTAGTTGTGTAATATTCCCGTATAAGACACCAGTTTCTATTAATCGAATGGATGATCCCATACAAAGTGAAAGTTTCTCCATTTAAGTTCTTAATAACCTTTTGATCGTGGATTTTATTAGCTCTCAGTTAGACTAATGTGCAGAAAGTGGGCGTCTTACTAGAACAAGCTGGGGAAATGGCCGACAGCCTTCTACGGACAGGTGACTGTGGGAAAATCCTTGTTATTTGTTAATTTGTAATATTTGTATATATGTACTCTATATCTGAAAAATAATTCCTGGGTACTTCTTGTATTTACCGTTAAATTCTTGATAATTTTTAGTAAGGTAATGTAGGGAAGCATTGTTTTCAATAACGATACTACTTAGTACCTATATAGCCCATAAACAGTTTTACACAAACTTTAACTTAATTTGCAATATTTTTTACGCCCACCTCACTCTACACTCCATACACCAAAGCGCCGCGAGCCAAACCGCAGATAAAATGAGTGCAGTGGTGGCGGCAGTAAGCGATCTCCGCACGAGATCGTCTCGGTGCGCGTGCGCCGCTAATGTTCGTCATTTCCGCGTGATTGCATTCGCTCCGTGCGACTAATAGAATAGAATAGAAATAATTTATTTAATACACAGCAAAAACCGGAAAAAATACAGTTAAAGAAAGGTAACATAAAAAGAACTTAAGAATTAAATTAAACAAACAAAATTATAATACACTCACTTCTTCTTCTTCTTCTTCAATTCCGCTACTCCTCCGAGGAGTCTGGGGCTGACACCAGGCGCTTCCATCCTTCTCTGTCGTGGGCCAGCAAGTTGAGCTTATTAGCAATGAAAAAGTCCAGTCACATCTAATTAGTCCTAAACGGAAAGGGCTAGCCCTAAATGACACCGTCTGCAATATTGAAGTACATTTAATAGCGCTTCAAAATATTACCAAATTAAAGGTAAATATTTTGATCAAATTCTAAATTAAACGCTATGCATTAAGCATTTTGTTAGACGAACATTTTATTGGTTACGAGTGTATTTTCCTAAGCTACACCACTGCGCGCTACAACCTCAGCCTGCGCCTGCGCAGCACCAATTACACCGGCCGACTCTGATCAGGAACCCGCAGTGCTTATCACAGCCGAGTGGTCTCAGTTAATCATACCCCGAGCCAACCAGTCCTGCCCCTACATGGAATAAACTCACAACTTTATAATTTATTCACGATATTGCCAAAGCTGGGATTGCTACAGTTAGAAAGCATATTTTGTGTCCGTAAAGCCTGTAATTATTGCTGCTGTGTGGCTGTTATGTTTCGTTTTTGGGTCTCGACCTCCAGAACAGTTGTCTTTTGGCTATTATTATTCGGTTTCAGCATTTAAATTCTCAAGAGAATTCTCTAATGTAACTTAAAACTTACAAAATGATGTTTATGGTTCCCGGCCCCCGTCCTACTAAATCCTAGTATGTATTCTTATCATTGTGCCGTTTTCCATCATCGCAATTTCCCTTTCAAACTATCCACCCACAAACCCTGTTCTCTTCGACGAACCAATCAATAAAACAACGCATTCAACTAACTGTTACTATTACCAAGTCTCTAACGTATGCAGTGAGAAAACCTCACAAGCGGGCTTGGAAAATGCACTGCAATTTCCACTTTTATCTCTAAAGCCGTAGAGATGATTGACACAAAGAATAAGCTATAACAGTAGCGGGACGCATAGTTCTCATGTGCGGGTCACGATGCTCGACTGTTTCTGGGGAAGGACATTTACATACATGCATATGGAGAGGTTAGTGAGGAATGTACGGGACTGTGGATCATGCGGCACTCATGCTGACGTCAAAACCAATGATTGCAATGACGAAAGAAAGATTGTAACCTTTGAAATTTTCACCTTAGTATGAGGTTTATTGCTGCACAATCGTAAGCGACCGTTTAGTTAATACTAATTACCCATGTTATCAGACTCTACTCATGAAAAATTCCAATCAGTTTACTAAGTATGTACTGAAGACATGTTATGTGATGTAACCACATAAGATGTTTCCAAGCCATAAAGCACGAAGCATCCGGATTGCCCAGTAAACGCTCCTACTGGAAACCCCTGTTAAACTCCAGTTAAACCGAACTTTGCACAAAAAGTATATAAGGTACTAGAAAAAGACTGAATAAATAAATAAAATTGCACAAACCACCGCATAAACCCTGTTCGATGTCCGTTCCTGATTTCCTTATACAGAGTAATGTGTTTGAGTGTTCCTCTAGAGAGGTGTACGCAACTTTATTGGTATTAATTTACTATTTTACAATGATTTTACCATCCAGGAATCGTGAGCTTTCTTTACCTGTGTCGGTTTCATTGACAGTCGATGTTTTTCAATGTGAAAGTTTTCCAGACTTTGCTTTATTGTTCTGCTTTCCTGTGACGATTATGTTGGTGATCATGATTAAGATGATTTTATTTACAACTAGCTGTTCCCGCGAGCTTCGCTTTGCCTTAAAAAGTTTTCCCGTGGGAATTCCGGGATAAAAGTAGCCTACGTTCTTTCTCAGGGTATATACCATATGTATACCAAATTTCATTCAAATCCGTTCAGTAGTTCGTAGTTTTGGCGTGAAAGAGTAACAGACAGACAGACAGACACAGTTACTTTCGCATTTATAATATTAGTTAGGATTTATACTTCTTATGGAAGTAAGACTCGATCGCATTACATTCATTCTTTCCTATACAAAGCTTTCGGCATAAATATTGGGAAAGGAACCGAAGTCTTAAAACTCAATTAAATTTGCGGGAAAATTTAGATTTTTTTTGTGGAAAACGACTGATAAATTGGATATTATATCGTTAAAATTTAGTCCGAAACTTTTCCATTGCACCTTACTATAATACAACAATCTCATTGCATTTTACGCATATAATTTCTCGTAACACAATACATCTCATAAGTGCCATATACGTAGTTCAGGCCACAGCTTCTTATTACATAACTGATGTCACTTGTTGAGGCTTGCAGTGGTCAGGCTGAGACCGCAGTCGGATCCCTTTACTCATCCCGATCAGAGCTGGTTATGGCATATCAGAGCACTTATGCGCTTATATTGGATGTTGCGAGATAATTTGCTGCGGTTATAGGCTTGGGATGGATTCTTGGTGTTAGAATCAACTTGCAGTTTTCTATATGAGGATTGATTTTCCACACATTAAGATGGGTACCTATTATGACATCAATTTATCCGCAACACACTTCGTTTCAATGCTAGAAGAGCTTCATCAAAACAAAGGACTTAAAGGTCGTATCACACTGGCTACATTGCCTCGTTGAATAGAGGTGAGATTCAGTGTAGGTACTCTCTCTAGACCACGGTATTTACGGCATCAACTTCCAGGCATCCCCAAAGGCAAAGGTAACAAAAAAATTTAATAACATGTGTTAAGCTCTTTAAACTGCTGAATGTGTCTCCCCATTATGTAGAAAAATAACATCACCAAACTAAAAAAAAGTCCTCCGAATTTGTTGTTAATATTTTCGCAAGTTTTCTAGCAATCGGCCATTAGGTGCAAACGCGTTGAGAAATTCCGAAAACAGGTGAACGGCCTTCGTCGATCACATTATTCACATTAACATTCATCAATTCATCATCATCATCCCCAGTCACATAACAATGATGAAAGCAGCGGCTGAATGTAACGTAAATTCATATTGATTGGATTATACACTACTGCGTTGCAAGTGTTCAGTGGACCGCGAACTCTTCTTGTCCTCTTACTGCAGCTACCAGCAAACGAAACTAAACCATATACCCAAATAACAAGCCTCAATGCATATAAAAGGGAGTTCTTCTAGAGGACTTCTCGTAGTGAATGGTAGCTCTTTGCTTGTAGTTTTTTTTATCGACGGCATCTGTTTAATTACAAGTTCCGCATTGGTTTGTGTGGCATGTGTATGTTTGCTACCGCTTTCAAGTGAGTATAGTAATCAACTGAAATTGTATGTTGCTGCCGCTGTCGCTGTGCTGTGACAAAGCGAGGCTATTAGCGTCTGCTCACAATGTCTGGATAAATGTTATCTGGGTGTGATTAAAATCATACTAGAGTGTCAGAAACTGCATGATTTTTATCTCAAGAATTTGCAGTTTGCATTAACGCAGTTTGGTCGTTTAAGTGAAGGAATTTTTCGTTTAACTAAAATTTAAGTTAGTTTCCTTCCAGGGTTCGTCATACATTTCCACCCCGTATATCCACTAAAAAATCACATCGCACATCACTATCACTACTACCTACCTGTTAGGGTGCTGCACTTATGCCTCATGCAACGCCGCCTATATACTTACTAGTTAAGTAAAACTCATTAGTATAGGTTCACACACAAGTTTTTATTAGAAGTATAGGAAGTCTTATATGGTGGTTGCTAAACACAACCATACCGCGATGTAGCATGTGTCACACCAGCGCCATCTAGTGAGAATCGCTGTTAACAATTTCTTTAAACATATCGCCCCCCAAGGACTATTAATGTCCTTAATAACAAGTAAGTAATAATATAATAATCTTGAAAGTATCATCATGAATAAAGGGAACAATACAATATTTTGTGGTTAGTATTTAGTGTTTACAATTAACTTGACATGAGTAGACATTGAATTTTTGTAAAAAGGGTGGTAAACAATTTCAGTTTGTAAAAAATCTGATTCTATGAATGTAGGACAATAACTATCATGAGTTTATACAATAAGACGAAACTAAAGATGTACATTGTATGTTGTTTACAGATGTAAATGTGTATAAAATCAAATCAAGTAAAATTAAAAGAATTTGGCAAAAGCATCAAGCAAATAAGTTCAGTTACAGTAGTTTTCTTAGTGTCCATAACAATTTTCATTTTGAAATTATCACTTTGTGCAACTTTAGTTCACTTAACTTTAACACATTGAGGAATTTCACTCATCACTAGTTCACTATGAGAAGACCACTTGTGTAAGGACAAGCCTCCGCGTGAGAGACGCTGTGTCATTCGCTTTCGTAGCATTACTGAATGTTTCTCAGTGGATGCTCTCATCAACAATTCATCTATGTTATGTGTCTTCAAAGTAGCTTCTTTTTCAGTTAATTCTTCGCGTTCACAATGTGCAATTTTGTGTAAGGTACGCATCGGTGTAAGTAAATCTCGTGTATCTTGTTGTGAAGGTGGATAAATAAGAAGCTCTTCATTAATGTTGTTTGTTTTCACAGGTTTGGCGCTTCCATCATCGACAAGTTGAAGTTTAGTATTTATTACTGCATGGTCAGGTAAGTAGTAGGGTTTTCTCCCATCTAATCTTTCTTTTTCTGTTTCAGGTACTTTTTCCGTGTGTAACTTCTCTTTGTATTTGTTCATGAATTTATCCCTAATTTCAGGTATTTTTTCGAGTTGCAGTAATTGTGTTAGATCAGTGTTTCGAGTGTGATTTTTCCTGTGTAGCTCTTCACAATGAATCTTTTCATTAGCCATCGACTTCTTCTCAGGTATGTACTCTTTTATGTCCCGTAACTGATCTACTTCAAACTCTGTATGTGCCACAACAATATTGTGTGGTTGTGCATCAGTTGGTGTAACTCTTCCAGATATGATCCAGCCCAGTCGGGAATTGAGAGCAATCAGGGAGTTGTGTCTTTTTATTCCATCTAGGATTATTTGTGCATGTACTTCTGCACCAAGCAATACGTCTATAGATCCTGGCTTGTAATATTGTGGATCGGCAAGTTTCATACATTCATGAGTAGGCCAGGTATCTTTAGAAAACTCTTGTGATGGTAACAAGGAGGAGAGTTTTTTAAATACGTATGCGTTGGTTGTGATTTGTGTATCTTCGTTTTCTTGTGTTGAGCAGAGTGTCAATTTCACCATAGAGTTTGTGGATACCACTGATGTGTCTGATATGCCTGTGATTTTGCCATCTACGTAAGTTCGATCTAGACCGAGGAGTTGTGCAGCTGATTCAGTGATAAGAGACGCCTGTGATGCTTGATCAATAAGCGCTCTTAGTGTGTGTGTTTTTCCATACTTTGAAGTAACTGATATCAAGGCAGTCGCTAAAAGAACTTGTGCGCTGTTACATGTGTTTGTGATGGTCTGAGTCTTCAATGTCACCGCTTCATCTTTCTCAGGTTCTTTTTCAGCTGTTCTCACGTTATCGTACGTAACGTGTAGTAAGGTATGGTGACGTCGACCACATTTCCTACAGCTTGTGATTGAGCGACAGTCTTTCAGTCTGTGTCCCTTGACTAGGCAATTGAAGCAGATCTCGTTTTCCTTTATGAATTCTTGTCTTTGTGGTATATCAAGTGCGGCAAATTCTTTACAGTGGCAAACATAATGATTCTTGTGACAAAAAGTGCATTCTATTGTGTGTTCTACTTCAGTGACAAATGATTTTACGGATGTAGCCTTTTGTGTTTGTGGTGGTGGTCGTATGTATTCTGGTTTGTATGTAATTTGTGACTTTGACATCATTTCCATTGATCTGAATCTAGTTTCTAAGTACGCAGATAGTTGTGTGAATGTGGCTATATCAGTAGAAGATCCAAGTGACTGTTCCCAAAGCTTGTGAGACTCCATATCGAGCTTTGCAACAACAATGTGTACTATAATCGCATCCCAGCTACAGGTATCAATCTCAAGGTTTTGCAATGAATTTAGGCATTCCTTTGTGGTGTCGAGTAAATCTTTTGTACTTCGAACACATTCATTCGATATTTTGTTCTGATTGAGTAGGCGATTCAGTATTGTGTTTACAATAATTCGTTTGTTATTGTAACGATCCTCTAACGTTTTCCATGCTGCGTCATAGTTTGCATCTGTGAGTGAGAAGTGCTTCAGTAATTGTTGGGCTTCTCCTGTTAGGCTAGATTTCAGGTAATGGTGTTTCTCTATCTTGGATAAGTCAGTGTCATTGTGTATTAGTGCTATGAATAAATCTCTGTAACTCATCCAATCATTGTAATTTCCGGAAAAAGTGGGTATCGGTATGGGCGGTAACTTTGTGCGTTTGATAGAAGTTGTGTCATTATTTGCAGCGTTTTCTGTTGAACACTGTTGTGTATCTTTCTTTGTGAGTTCTATCAAACAATCTTTGAGTAAAGTTTTAAGTTCTAAGTAATGTTCTTCCGCTGTATCGAAATTCTCGTGTATGTCAAGTCTTATTTCTGCTAGGACCTCATCTGTGACTGTATTATTGATTTCGTTGTATTGTGTGTTAAACAATGTCCAATAGCCTTCTAGTGTTTCCATCCGTGTTTCGATGTAACCCTCTGTGTATCTAGTCTTAGGCGTCTTCTTAGTGTTAGTTAATAGCTTAGCTATCCTTTCAGATAAGAGACGTTGTGATTGACAAAGTTTCGCCATAGTTGCAAATCAGTCCGAAATCAATAATAAAACTTCAAATTCTCAAAGCTCAAATTTTGTTCCAATTTTGTCAGAGTCCAAAATCGCAGAAATTTTTCTAAGTGTTTGAAAAAAGCACTGGGATCAAAGGTCAACTTCAAAACAAGTGACGATTGCTCTGGTACTCTTTTTACTTACCCAGAGATCACGACTTTACCACTTTTTCACTTTAGCACATTTCACATTTGTCACATTTTATTTATATTGCACTTTTTACATTTATCCGGCTCGAAGGACCAAATAGTTAAGTAAAACTCATTAGTATAGGTTCACACACAAGTTTTTATTAGAAGTATAGGAAGTCTTATATGGTGGTTGCTAAACACAACCATACCGCGATGTAGCATGTGTCACACCAGCGCCATCTAGTGAGAATCGCTGTTAACAATTTCTTTAAACACTTACACCTTTAAGATCATAATTCAATTTACACTTTACGCGTCTCTTAAATAAGTGCACGCAATAACATATCGCTCCGTTGGATATGTCGAGCAAACTGTTACTGTCTATAATAAAAACATAGTCAGTCATATTTTGCTAGAAATTTTGCATTTTCCGTTTTTATGTAGGTATTATATCTTCTTGAATGATCGTAAAGTTACAAACCCTGTGATTTCCAATAAGGTTTTTCACGTCTTATGTCATTGTTTTTATAAGTTATTCAAAGTAAATTACTCCCGAAAGCTTTAAAGTTGGTTTACTTTGTACAACTTATTCTTAATAGTTGAGTAGGTATTATACTTTTATAAGTTAAGTATGTAAAAAATATTCAGGAAATAAATAAAAAAGATAATTGTTTCCGTAAATGAAAGTATTCGTAAAAATTATACTTCGATGTGTCATTTTACTTTCGTATTTGTAAACACAATACGCGTATTATTTTTTGTAGTATCGTACGCATTTTGATCATCCATGCAAAAGATAGCATGCAGTAATCTCATATATCACCAACGTTAAAATTGGTGTCGCGGAAAATCTATGAATTACTAAATTAAAATTTTGTTATGTAAATATTTATGTATCTACCTGTAATAATAGTATATTTTTTATTAAGTATTTATACGTTAACTAGCTGTTCCCGCGAGCTTTGCTTCGCCTTAAAAAGTTTTCTCGTGTGAATTCCAGGATAAAAAGTAGCCAATATTCTTTCTCAGGGTCTAGACCATATGTATACCAAATTTCATTCAAATCCGTTCAATAGTTTTGGCGCGAAAGAGTGACAGACAGACACAGTTACTTTCGCATTTATAATATTAGTCAATATAGAAAAAAAGAAAATAGAAAATCGATCTGATCTTTAAATGATTACGAAACGATGAAACGATCCGAGACATATCATGAGTAAGGTTTTTTTTTTATTAATTGTAGGATTTCTTCAGATTCCAATGTACCTACAATTTTGCGAAATTAAATTTCTTAACCTAGCAGCATTTCTGATTATGTATTAGACACGGTACAGAATTATCTATTCCAAGTCAAATTATATAATCTTGATCCAAAGGTTACAAAGTTCAATAAAATTTATCCATAATTCATGCTATTTTTGTTTCTCCAAGCGTAATTTAGGTCGTGAGCTAGAATCTGTATTGATTTAATATTCAGAAATACATAATATAAATATTTACTTTAGCACTATTAGAATAAGGTCGCTATGTTATATGCAGTAATCTATCATTTTGTTACATAACTGAATGTAAAATATACCCAAATTACCTTTTATTAAATAAAATATATATAAGACAAATAAACTTGGGAGCAATGAAAAACATCCACCCACAAAATTCCGTTTAATACCTTAAGACATATAAATTATTTAAAAGCTAATTGCTAATATTCTGATGCGCGGTTTTTAAATGTACTTACTTTAATTTAATATTGCAGACGGCGTTGTTTTGGATTAATTTGGTGCTATATCATGTAAACTTTTTAATTACTCGCGAGGTCGCCATTGTATTTTCCCTTTGAAGATTTAAGTATCATATAGCTGAAATATACCTAATTATTAACTCGGTATTTGTATGTTTGTCTACAGGAGGAGCTGGAAACACTGCGAGTCAAACTGGAGAAGGTGGAGAACGAGCGCACCCTTTATAAGAACAACAATGAGAGACTCGAGACTAAGGTAAGCCCAAGTCCCTTTATAATACGAAATGTTAGGTATAAAGCTGATATCAAGGTTTTTTCTAAATATAAAAACTTGTTTAAAAATTCTATTTACCGTTTCGTGTAAATTGATTGTGACTTCTGTTATATTTTAAGATAAGACATTACCTAGAACATTTGTTTATTAAATTTCTACACAATATTGTCTTTAAATATTAATAAAAAAAGCTCAAACAGAAAACAGCACAAAGACCAATAGTAAAACAAGCTAATTAAATTAAAATGTCAAAGATTGATTTAAAAACTGGTCCTCTTTTCTTTATGAAGTCAACGACGCTTGGGAACCTAAACCTGAATCTTTCGAAGAGTTCAAAAAAAGAATAAACAAAATTTAAAAAACAATATCTCATATCCGGTTTTGCCGGCCGATGCACCTGTGGCATCGTCATTAGCATCAATAAAGTTCTTTATAATATTGTAATAAGTACATTAGACATTTATAACATATAGGTATAAGTTTTTATGGTTAAAGGTATAGGTATATACCAACAGTTATATATTATTTAAAAAAACAACGAGATGATGAGGATAATACTTTTAGAAACAATATTTCCTTAACATTAGATGTTATGCAATGTCCAATTATGTTTCTATTCAGATCGTTATAATAAACCAACATCATAAAGCACAAGTGCGATAAACTCCGATATCTCCATCTCATTCCATTACAACTCAATAAACATCATGTCAATGCAATCGAATGAAACAATAGGTTATCCAATTATCCTAGCAGCGAGATTAGTGGCACGGAACGCCTACGAAGCACAGACTGGGTATCCTTGAGGCGACGGCCTGTATCCAACAGCCAGCCAGTTGGCTGTTTGACGTGTACCCTAGCCTGTCGCGAAAAAATGAAATTTCGAATCTGTGGTTGATCTCTGTTCCATTTTCAAATGCATGTGAGTATTGACCATAAACATAATATTGGACAAATGGTGATAATACTGGCAGTTTTGAAAGAAAAACTACCTATACTTAGAGTATATTACCTATAGAAGACTTTATTATAATAAAAAAAAACATGTTTGTGTTCCATTTTAGAATGCAGTAAAAAACAAAACAATGTGAAATAAGGGGTTAATATTTTTTTGTTTCGTGTTTGATAGAAAATGGCTTTATGTAAGTTATATCGTTTAATCTTTAACTTAGCACTGATAGCATGAATTTAAGCACTTTACTAATTAGGTATTAGGTACAAGCTCACACAGGATACATAATTCTTCGTTAAAAACATAACCTATAAGCCATAGCCATAATATGTATTGCACGTAAGTAGTTAGTTCAGAAACGTTAAATTTATAGAATAGGTCGTAAACTAAACCAAACATACCTAACTTTAGATCTTATAGTAGATATCTACGAAATATTTTCAGCAATACATACAGTAAAAATCTTGACCTACGTACGTTTCACTAGCATGTACAAACAATTCTCACTAAATAAATCACCTGAGATCGTCAGTGGGTCCTTGACCGAGACATAAAAACACAAAGAGTGTTTGAAGCTCGTTACATAACCTCCGTGAAGGTCGACCGACTGAAAATGTTACAAAGAGAATGTTTTCACATTATAATGACTCACTGAATTGTTTTTTGATGCGGTCTTGAGACTTTAGTGGGAGGAGATCTATTTTATTTTAATTCTCCGTAGGTTCTGGTACAGACTTTCATTAAAGGTACCATTACATAAATACAATATTACTGACCTATGTTTAATTATTTTATGAAAAATCTGACCGTTATTGCTGTCTGAAATAGATCTCGTTAGATCGTAACCTTTTTGGCGTATTTTAGTAAGTTTCAGAAAAAAGTACTTAAAATATGAAAAAGAACTGGTAGGTAAAATTGCGAAAAACAAAATCAAACTTCAAATTAGAATGGAAGCTCGCTGGCAAATGTAGTAATAATAATTATACTGGCGCCGGCGCAACATATTCATACCCACGTTCCTACACGTAGTAACAAATATCAAGGATACCTACCTAGTCATAATGTAGTGATACGAGTACATTTACATTACACCAACAAAAAAACTGGAAGTTTAATAAATTACAGGTAATACAGAAAGCGACTAGCCCTAAATAATGAATAAAATATTATTATAAATATCGCGGGCTTGATTATAATTAATTTTCAATCGAAATTTTGCTTAAATCTAATAATATTTTTATATTGCAAAAACAGGGTAAGTACTTAATCATTTATCAAACCATCCTACGAAATACATAAGTACGTATAATATTACAGTGTTCTGTGTTATGTAACTTCTACTCCACCCATTCATGAAATTGTACTTTTTCTTAAACAATAGCGATTCAATGTCCAAAATTTATATTTTCTATCAACTGCAGATTAAAAATAACTTCTGATTTTCACCACCTGCACTGCCCAGCTACAGAAGCATTGTGCTATTACCAAACCGCAGTAGGGATCGACGGTTAAATACGTACTAATGGTTCCGATCTTGGCAGCGAGACGTAAGCTATTTATTTCCTATACCCACGGATTGCCCAATCAAAACGACTCAAATGATTTCGCTTTACGGCCGTCTTGTCTTGTTCGTCTATCTATTATTCTTTGTGTATTTATACATGATGCAGTATCAATTTAAGTATATTATTTTATTTTAGTATATGCTTACTTTATTAATTAATCGAGATCTATTATCCACAAATGCGTATTTTTACGACATATTTAGGCGTTTCCGCGGAAATCGGAATAAAAATGGTGGACATAATTATGTATTATACGTTACATAGTAACAGGAAGATAGAGTGACTGTTATAAGTACTACAAACAAAATTCCCCACAATCCCCACATATGTACCCTTTTTTGACGAAATAATTGATGTGTTTTGATCTCATGCATCACTCGCTCAAAATATTTAACTGTCAGAAAATTGTTTCATGTTTCATCAAGTAACCCAAATTACGCCATTGAACTTAAAATAAGCCTACATTACCTAGTTATTTTCTTTGCGCCATTTCTTTGGTTTTCATAATAATTATTCCAGATCTGTCTAACAAAGTCTAGGATTAATAACAGTTTAATTCGGCACATGTTTTCAGAAGTCTAGAACATAAACATGTGTTACTGAGATCTAGAGTAATGCGACCTATTTGTCTGGATTTGATATATTTAGGTAATTTAAACTCAACACGGGATAGAACTAGAAAATACAATATTTAGAAACCAAAGAGGTGTTAATTATTAAACACATTTGTCATCTAGATAAAAAAAAAATTAAGTAGGTACAATAATAGCACGAAAAACCATAAATATTAGGAATTATATAATATCAAGTGTCACTACTTAAATACTGTTCTTTCATCTAAGTACAATAGCTTCTAATGCTCGTGTGTTCCTATCGTTAACTTTCATGCTAGTTTCTTGAAATTGGGAATATGATGCTGTAAATTATTGTTTACAGCTCAATAGATATGTAACATGCAATATCTATTGGTTTTCTTTAGACGCAAATAACCAAATGGCTTCTGTTTTGGAATGACCTTCGTAGTTTCCGCGCGATCGTCTTATGCATCTGGTTGTTTTGTTTATCTAACTATTGACAGCATATCGGATCGGATGACCCATTTACAATGCAGCTGCTTGTTTATAATTAACACCCTTCCGATAAACACAAGAGATCGCCGCTTCTTTGCAAGTCAGAACGCGGATGCAACTCAGATTAAATATATTTTCGGTTTTACAAATGCACTTTACGAAAGGATCATCATCAGAGGCATCAGCAGTGACGTGGCGCGTCAACAGATTTTTCCTGAACGTCCGGTTGAGTTTTGAAGGTCTGTTGCGCACACGCGTGCACTTCTACGTAAACGAAAATAGTCGAGCGCCTGCGCCGACGACGGCCCGGCGACCGACATAGGGCAGTGTGGACGCGGGCCTCTCGCGCGCCGGGTCTATTTGCACGCGACGTCCCGACCCGCTCGAGACACATCGCTGCACCCGCCTGGGACATGGCGCTGCCTGCCGGCGGGGACCTCCGCTCACGCCCCGGCCCCCGCACCACCTAGCCGCCATGCCGCACGTCGAAGCCGCCACCGCGACGCAGCCGCTCAAGCTGCATATTCCAGAACACAATGGAACAGCTCACACCAACGGCACCTTCTCCCCGACGTCCAACGGGACATTCTCACCGGACTCCAACGGAACTCTGTCACCGTCTATTTCTATCGGACCGTTTTCACCGAACTCGTCAGGAGCTTTCTCGCCCAACTCCAATGGACCGCTGTCTCCGCCGCTCATCCAGGAGTCCACGGCCAGGCGACCACCTAAAGCACCGCAAGCACGGCCCATCTTACCCGTCAAGAAAGCCAAGACGCTACCGATCAATCTGGATGAAAAAGTGCCTTCACAAGCGCATCTTAATGGAAAGAGGCTGTTCGTCCCTAAAGCGTCGCTTAAAGAAGTCAAAGTGATGCCGCAAACTGCGCCTGTCCAACGGAGTACGGTGACAGCAAGATCACCGAGTCCAGCTTACAGAAGGAGCATGTCGTCAGCGTCGGTGGAGACGGGGTCCATCGCGGCGCTGGCGCGGCGGCACGGGCCCGGCTCGCTGGTGTCGCGCTCGCCCAGCCCCGCCTCGCACTACAGCAGCGTGCGCAGCGCCAGCCACTACTCCACGTGCAGCAGCAACGGCACCTACGTACCTCTCTCTCGCTCCTCCAGCATGTCTTCTTCTATCTACAACCGCTCGCCCACGCCGCGGAGGATGTTCCCGCAGACCAACGACAGCTACGACAATATGGACCTGCAGGAGCTGAGCTCGCGGGAGCAGGCGCCGGTCGTGTTCGACGCCAACCTGCAGTTCATACTCGGCGTCAACAAGCAGCCGGTCCGGCAGCGCTTCAAGCCAATAGCCGCACATCTGGACGAGGGAACCGCCTCCAACTACTTAAGCACGAAGATCGATAAGTTCCTCAAGAAGACGGACCACATAATGGATGAGTGGCGCAGACTGGGTCACAAGGACGATCCTGACTTGGACCAGTACTGTGACGGGCAGAAGCGGAAGATCGGGAGGTCGAAGTCGGCGACGAACATCATGATCAAGGGGTTCACGATGTTCAGCCGCAGCGGCAGCCGCGCCGGCAGCGTGTGCCGCGCCGGCAGCTCGCTGCGAGGCATCTCCGAGGACCGCACCACCGTCTCCGAGATGGACGAGGTGCGTCACTCACCACCATCAAATTAATCTATTTCAGTTCAATTGTTTAATAGATCCCGATGCAAATGCACGGCGATAAATAATGTTGAAGTGAAGTGGTTCGGTTAGCCGGGCTATAACCGTCGTTCGGCGGACGCCACTGGGTATTACAGCACGCCGCGGTTGCCAATACTTTTTTCACTGTTGACTTTTTACAAGTGCTTTAACAAACGCGTGAAATTCTTGGCAGTCCGTCATTAGATTGTTTCGCCAACTTTTTTCGACGGAAGTTTGTGTTTTGTTCGCAGTTATGAAATGTTGCGTATTTGTTGTATTTTTGCGCGGGACGCGAAACGGAAACTCTGGCGTTTTGGCACTGGGTTAAGAATAGACACAGTTAACTGTGTCTATGTGTGTTCAACCATAGAACAGCTTGTGTTGTGTAGAAGCTGACTGGACGTCGCCCACGCGTCTGTAACTTGTTCCAGTTTAGAATTGTTATGATTGAAATATAGCCGTCTTGTTAAAGTTTCATTCATGGCTCAAGTATCCCGAGCCGCTTACCCAGTTGATAAATCGCCTGGAAATGATATATTCGACTGCTTGCAAGCACGCTTAGATGTTTAATAAATAACACTGACGTAGGAACGCGTATAGTTTTGCTGACTAAATACGTTAGGAGATATCGTATCGCCATTTGGTTACAATCCAAATGATCGGAGTTATGCAATGAAAATATTCTGTAGTTATTTGGCGCTACCGCCGCTCCTTTCATAAACATGGCGATAAATCATTTTCATTGATATAACAATGAAGTTTGTGAATAAAACCTGAATTATTTGCAAAAGGGAAAGTGATTGGCAGCGGTCGAGCTAGTCAATTAAATTCAATTTAAACCATTACTAGCGGATTCAACTCATACTAGGAAAGTATCTACGTAGGAATATAAAATGCCATAAAACACCGTATATATTAATCTAACACTATAAAGAACGATAATTTCTGTTAACAATGAAGCTAGTATAGTTGATGCGAGTTGAAACTTATAAATTCCACCCTTTTCCTTCACGGGTTAATAAACTATTCACCTTATAAAATCATAAACATGTCAAATATTATAAGCCAGATGGAAATAAATAATGATGCTGTGTAAGTTATAGACAACAAATTGTATGTTTAAGTAGCACTTTCCGGTGCCGCTCTGATCACAGGAATCGTTTTATCTTTTTATAGTATCCGTTCGCTTTAAAAATAAATAAGTAGTTGGTCAGCAATCCCTGAAAATAATCTGTAATTCAGTTACATGTCTCCATTGCAATATTCAATAACGAAATTAAAAAGCTATAGTAAGCTGCAACTTTTGTTATACGACTTTAAAAAATCGCATTAAACAATTTACCTTCTCCATAAAACTTTTGTTAATCAAGTAACTTTTTACTATGAGAAGTTGTTTTTTTTATATTTAAAAAATCTTTATCTTATTAATCCGCGTTTGATTTACAATACTTACTTACTTACCACTTTAGAATAAAATATTACTTTAACATCACACAAATCAGACATATAAAAACCTACTTATAGACAAGAAACAATGCACAATAGGCGGCCTTATCGCTGAGAGCGATCTCTTACAGGCAACCTTATATATTACGGAAACAAATGTACCAAATTACTGTATACCCACAACGCCTGTTTATATATTTCTTCTCTTTCCCCCCAGCTATCAGAAGTCGGCGGCGAGCTGGCGGAGGAGCGCGCGGCGGCGTCCCACGCCACGGAGCGCGCCGACGCTGAGGCGGCCGAGAGGCTGCGCGTCGAGCGAGACAACCGGGACCTGGTGTCCAACAACCAGAGGCTGCAGCAGGTGAGGGCGGGATAGATAGTGGTTAAAGGTTTCATTTGGAAGGGGTTTAACCTAAAGTTTGGTCATTTGTATTGAATGAAGGAGGCAAGCCCTGGGTGGCACTTTCATATTTTTCTGTACGCAATAGGCGTTATTTTTGCACAACTATGTTGGCTAGCAACATTAATTGTCTATGATTATTATCTATGTTTTCTATATTTCATATCATTGTCTATGTTCAACTCTCTCTTCCGTTTCTGCTCTTCACACGAAAATACACGGATTAATCACAATTCCCGTTTATTATTACTCCCACGAGCTTCAAGCACCCCCAGGGCCTACAAACCAACCACATACAGTCCACTCCGCTCCAACTACTTAATTGCTTTATCATACCGTCAGTTATACTTTCAATATAACCTAGCTCTTATTAGAAAACCACTAAGTTTGTTCTGCAAAAATCGAATGTATTTGCAATCTAACTTCATCCTTCATCTTCAGACGACTACTGGGCTTTTAAAATGTCCCATTCCAAGGGCATAGTAAAACCCAACATCTGTTACATAAAACCTCTTTACGATACTCGCCGATCCAAATGGTTCACCATCAACTGACGGTAGTAGTACTAGTTCTAAGATCAGAAAATTAAGAAAGAAAACATTTATGTGATATGATTACCCGATTTAAATTAGGTACCTCTCACTTCACTACAATAACTACAACTACAATCTTCCATCCACAGGCCTCCGAGCGCCTCGAGCTCGAGCTCCTCCACTGGCGTTCCTCCGAAGGCACGGCGGAACCCTCCGACTCCGAGGGTTCTGAAGGCGAGCCCTCCGGAGACAAGTACCGGCGGCGCTGCGAGCGCGCCACGCGGGAGCTGCAGCTGCTGCGCGCGCAGCTGCGGCGGCAGCACGAGGACGACCTGGAGCAGCTGGTGGCCGTCAAGAAACAGCTGGAGAAAAAGGTAAGATTTTGATAGACAAAAGAGAAAGATAGGGCTTTAACAGAGAATCTGTGACCTTACATTGCAAAAACATCCCACAACTAGCAGGTATTCCATAGGAAAGAGCGCCATTTTTACCTGACCTGGAGCAGCTGGTGGCTGTCAAGAAGCAACTGGAGAAAAAGGTAGGACTTAAACACTCATTAGCTAGCTCTGATAGGCAATAGGGAATGATATGATAGGGCTTGAAATGAGTAACTGCACTGCGACCTTACAATGCAAAAATGTCTTCCCGATAAGCAGGTATTCCATAGGAAAGAGCGCCATTCGTGACATCAACGTGTATTCAAACCCCCTTAGTCGTAGACACCAGCGTAGCTCAAGTTACCAAGAAGTATAAGTAGGTCGTTTGCGGGTACTCCCCTCCCCTCGGAGGGTTCGGGGAGCGTCAGGAGACAAGTACCGGCGGCGCTGCGAGCGCGCCACGCGGGAGCTGCAGCTGCTGCGCGCGCAGCTGTGGCGGCAGCACGAGGACGACCTGGAGCAGCTGGTGGCTGTCAAGAAGCAGCTGGAGAAAAAGGTGGGATTATGAAGCTTATATAGGCTCTATAAAACCGCGGATGAGTTCTCACGCTCTCTATGGAAGACCTGCGAGTGGGAGGGAGACTGTTTTGTTTAGCCATATGACGTCGTATCGTAGTTTCGTGTTGCTGTACTCTCCTCGTACAGCTTCGTTAGTCGGTACATTTGGCCCTTATAAAACTCACAAACCACGCTGTTTGTTAGTTTGATAAATACCTAATTGATGTTTGTAAAGTATATGTTAGTATTTATCCGTCTCCTGTTTACAGGTTGTTTTTATCCTCACAAGTTCGGGACTTTTGTTTTCGAAATAAATAACACAAAAATAAACATGTTTCTATGTTGAAACAACTTTGGCTCGATTAATTTCAGCAAGTCGCGTGTTACATTTGATTAACATCCAAGCGAATACTTTATAAATCCCCAATTAATTACGTTAAATTACTCAGTTCGTTAATACATTGCCATTCTCATGTGCTACCTATATGCTCTTAAGATTTATAGGAATATATCACGAACATTACCATCAATGTGCAGTAATTTTGTGTCGTGTTACCATCAGGTTCTAACACAAGTTGCCAAAATTTTAGGGGGTAGGTAGTCAGTCAGTCCGTCAAGTCAGGTTAGGGCGAAAGGGAGTGACTTTGATTCTACGAGTTGCTTCTCCATAGAATTTTGTTGGGTCATGTAACCTTTTTCTATTGTAAAAGTCCCTATAGTCATTAATATTTTTCGGTAAGTATAGATTTCTCAAGTATTTTATAAAATGGCGGTTAAACACTACGTCAGCATTTTCTTATCTAGATCTTATTACGAGGATATCCCAACAATCCTTGGCCTCTCAGAAAATCTGATAAAACCTCACAGATACGATCATTTGGACACTTATCTGAGGCCCTTTTCTTGTTTGCACGTTTTATCTCTGAAACTTTACATTCTTTATCTCGTTCCCACGCGTAGTGTTAGAGAGATATGGCAATAGTGGTCGTTTATCTTGGCAGTGTCAATTATTTACTGAATTAAGAACAGTTGCTACAGATTTATCGCAGTTTTTAAATTTTCGTTTGTTACAGTCGACGCTATGAGGTTATAGTAATATGTTCTAGTATTTTTACATTATTTATTTATGTTTGGTTTTTGACAATGGGTGAAAATAGTGATAGTGAAGAGGTCAGTGAACTATATCGTGTAAAAGAAGTGGGATTTATGACAGATGGCGTTTCATGTTTTAAAGAATAATGTTGGCTTTCGTCCAAAATCGAAGTGTTGCTAAATGTATTCGATGAAAAATACCTCTATACGATTGTTAGTCGAATGATGCAGTTAATTCAAAAATTCCTTGGGTTGTCGCCAATTTTTTAACGGTGACAATTATCCAGATAAACGTTGTTGCCAGTGTCAACATTAAAACTGGAATTGTGAAATTTCCCGACTCAAATTATCAAGACTTTTAAAGTTTAAAAATTGTAGAAACTGTATTACGACTATATACTTACTTAACTAATAATAATAACTTGTCATGATCCTGTAAATAAAATTGATTTTAAAGGTATTTATTTGTATTCTGAAAATTAGCGACTATTGTAACAATAAATACAAGTAGGAAGCACTAGGAAGTCACAAAAAGTTTTCACTGAAAGCAACACGGCGTGGTATTTATGTAGGAATTTCACAACAGTATCTCACCAGACCCTATCCATTGCCCGCCAGGTGCAAGATGCGTACGAGGAGGTGGAGGAGCAGCGAGCCGTGGCCGCGCAGTGGAAGCGCAAGCTGCAGAAGCTCACGAACGACATGGCCGACCTGCGCTCATTGCTAGATGAACAGGTATGTTGACAATAAATTGAGGGTTGGTTTAAAGTTTAAAGCACTTTTTTGCTATAATTTACAAGATATTGCAAAAAGGGTACAAAGCAGGAAGGCCAGCACGGGGCGCAATTACGACGTGACAAAAGTTATGCATCACGCTCACTCACATCGCGCAGCCTCAAGAGCGAGAGAACTTTTGTCACATCTTGCGCACCGTGCTAGCCCATACTTACTATACCACTTTACAACATTCTGTATATTAAGTAAACCTGGTAACATCAGTCTGGCGATATTTACAAGATTTGTCTTGCGGTGACCATTTTCAGAATGTATCTTAGACCATCTACCTAGTTACCTAACATTACACATTTGATCAGACAAGACGAGTAGCTAAATATTTCATCCATGAACCTAACCGAAACGGAATTAAAGACGGATTAAACGGAATTTGTTAATTTTACTAAAATTTATATCTGATCCTTATGTTACTCACAGATAAGACAACATTTTCAACTCAATTTATCTTGACAGACATGCCGCAACAACCTACTAGAGAAGCGCCAGCGCAAGTTCGACGCAGAACTGCACGCGGCTCAAGAAGAGCTGAAGAGGGAGAGGGTTGCTAAGGAACGCCTGTCGCGCGAGCGAGACCAAGCACACGCCGAGAAGTACGCCGTCGAACAGAGCTTGACTGTAAGTGACGTTTGTGTGGAGGTTGATTGTGATTGGTTGATGTAGTGGCGGTGTTGATGCAGCTGTTATGTGATTGGATAAAATGTTATGTAGCCAGCAATTTAGGTTGAGGTTGTCACTTTATGGTAATTAATAGGATCTTGTTCAGCAATAGCGATAGGTAGCGTTATATGTGTATGATTTAAATATAGGTAGTGCGATATGGATCTATCCCTGGAAATAATGGTAAATAATCTTCTACTTCAGTCTGGAGCCTATGGATGCCCATGTCCTGAAGTGGATTATTTACTACTTACGGACTGTCTATACGCAAGAGACATCAAAGCCATGCGAACCTTTTTAACCACCTTTTCCCTTCTAACCCAACAGGAAGCCCGTCTAGAGCTCGACATGAAGGAAGAAAGGCTAGCAGCAGCTACCAGGGAGCTAGAAGAGCGAGGCGGTGGCGGCGACGAGCTAGCCGCTCTGAGGAGACAGCGGACGGACCTGGAGAGACGCGTGCGCGACCAAGAGGAGGAGCTGGACGACCTGGCTGGACAGATACAGGTACCAGGGTGTAATAGCAACTAGGAGGTTGAGCCGCGTATTACATGGAATGGTGGATTTTTGCTGTCATGACAAAGGATTAAAATAGGCTAAAGTAACATTTTTAGCAAGGATATCGTATTTTTTCTGTTTCTGTACCGCTCTATAAAATGCTTTGTCGTATATACTGCTTTCCCATAACGTTTCAGTCAACAATCTACGCAAAAATATGGTATTTAACCTATTTTAACTCCGACATTCTTTCCCGAGTCCGCGTTCTAAGCATCTAGAAAAATCTCAAACTATGTATGTTTTTACGCGCCAACTTAACCACCATGTTCTTCCCCCAGCTTCTAGAAAGCTCGAAGCTTCGCCTGGAGATGCTGCTGGAGCAGCAGCGCAAGGAGGCGCGGCTGGAGGCGGCCGCCAGGGACGACGAGATGGAGGAGACAAGGGCCAATGCCGCTAAGAAACTTAAAAGTGAGTTTTAACAATTATAAGCACGTGGCTATTGCTACTGGGATTTGTTTGAATTGTTTTGTACATTGTGTAAAAAAAATATACTACCTATATGCAAACATGCCGCAATCCTCATCAATATCCCGTAATCCTTCACGTATACCTCTCCCAAACGCTTCAATTCGCTTTCCTCGGCCATTCTCATCCAGCTAACTTTCTAAGAGCATTTTCTACACTATGCTTTTTTCAAGTATATGACTAAAACCTCTTTTTCCTCCTTCCAGTGCTAGAAAGCCAGCTGGAGAGCGAGCACAACGAGCGCAGCCTGCTGGTTCGCGAGCGGCACGAGCTCGAGCGCCGTTTACACGCGCTAGAGGACGCCGCGAGACACGACGCCTCGCTGCAGGCCGCCGCCCAGCACGCGCTCAAGAGGTGAGGAAGTAAAGGAATAAAGATGACGGAAAGAGAATGGAGATTTAGCATCTGCTGCAAGTGAAAGAGTCTGTGCCAGAGTACTGCTGCGGGTGTAAGAGAGCTCCTGGACTAAAGTGTGTAGTACAGCATGAGGTATTCTTGGACTTTTGACTGACTTTCGTTTAAATTTAAAGGTAAGTACAGCTTCTAGACTATAGCAGTGTAAATCGGGATCCGGTGGATCCGCCGCGTAGATTTATGAACTTTAACTCCCTACACATTTGTTTTCTTTCGCTAATACGTCCAATACATTCTTCCATTCACGCCAAACCACCAAACTTACACACAAACTTCCATAATTCTGCAGGGACCTGAAGCGGTACCGCGCGCTGCTTCGCGACGCGCAGACCATGCTGGAGCAGAAGGAGAAGGAGGGAGGGGGCAAGCCGCAGATACGACAACTGAAGAACCAGGTCCGTACAATACTTTATACTGCTTCTTCTTCTTCCTTGCCTTATCCGGCTTTGACCGTCATGTCACTCCATTTTACCCTATCTCCTGTCATATCCTCATTCACTCCACACTCTCTCTTATATTCTTTCACGAATAAGTACTTTATTACTATTGGTACCCAATATAACAAGCATTTCTATGCTTACTTTATTCCATTCGTGACCTTTCCTGGACTGCATTAATTTACTATAAAAATCGCGAAATATGATTGATTCGGCACAATCAGCGATGCTCGCTAACATCACCTAAAATTCTTTTTTATTTTTACTTGTTTCCTTGTGAAGTGAGAATGCTCATTTTTAACACCTTATAATAAATTGTCGTTTTAAATTGCCGTAATAAGTAACTACGCAACAAAAACGTACCGAAAATCGAACATATGTTAAGTAAATGAAGAAATGAACTCCACTATTCTCACCAAAAATAACATTCAAAATTTGTAACCCTTCCAGGTGGAAGACCTAGAGCTAGCGCTCCGAGCCGCCACCAAGGCCAAGCAGGCCGCCGAGGCCGAGGCCATGGAGGCCACGGCGGCGCTGGAGGAGGCCACGCGAGCGCGCGGGGAGGCCGCCGACCGCGCCGTGGCCGCGTCCCGCGACGCCGCAGCCGCCAGGGCACAGTTGGATGACGCGGAGGAGGAGGCTGCTGAGGTATGTTGATGGAGCTATTTATGTTTTTAATGGGAAAGAAAACCAAGTGAAACTTTGGCAGCACCGGCGAGTGTGCCTTTCTAGGTTTATTGTTACTATGTTACTATGAGAGGGGGGTCAGGTTTCTCTGACCAATTACATTGTTGGGGAGAAAAAATGGTGACAGAACCAACCAATTAGAACTGGGGAATTAGGCACAGTCGCCTAAGGCGCCATCTGTAATTAGTTTTTAGTTTTTCTCCCCATTGAAGGAGAACAATTAAGGCATCTCCCGTCCCGGCGTTGCGATCCATTCGTAGCCGAGACAATTAATTTCAGGAATTAATCATGTAGTCTAAAATAATATTAAATCAGTTTATCGTTTGAAAAATACTTTTATATAGATACCGTAATAATAAAACTGCTAAATTGTACATAGTTTATTTTTTACTACTTTTTATTTATTTATTTTTATTTATTTTATTTTAGGAAAACTTACAGCACAATTTGAAAGTATAACAGTAAAAGAATGAGCAGAAAAAGGCCTTTTACAAGTTTCCACTGATAGAAATAACTTAATAATATTTACGCTAATACAAAGTAGTAAACTAAAGTAGGTACATTAATTATCTACGCCTAATCAAACGTACTAAACTGTTTATATGTAAAGCTACAAGATGTTTAATAACAATTATTACACTGTGAAAATATATAATAGGTACATAAACTCTTAGACATCAAAAAAGGTACAACTTAGAATATTTCTCGCCTTATTAATGCTTGTATTAAATATATCAATGTCCAAATTATTCGATACGTGGTTAAAGTTGTTGCAAGCACGCCATAGATACGAATTCTGTCGGTAATTGGTAGACACCGTGGTGTTACTGAAAGTCGGATTGAAGCGACGGGAACGATTCGGAACATAAAATTTTAATTTTTCCAATAATTGAGGACAATCAATTTGGCTGGTGGCAATTCTTAGGAGGAATAATAAATCACAAATTTCACGCCTGTTTATTAATGGTAGAATGTGAAACTGGCGGCAACCTTCCTTATAGTTTTGTAAGGGATACCTAACACGATGACTTAAGTACCTCATGAACCTTTTTTGTATACGTTCGATGCGATCAATGTATACCGTATATCTAGGGTTCCACACCTGTGATGCATACTCTAAGTTACTTCTGACATAGGTGCAGTACAAGATTTTAAAGGTTTTTGCCTGTTTGAAGTTAGTTGAAAGCCGCATTATAAATCCAAGAGCCTTGCTTGCTTTAGCCGTAATCGCATCAATGTGGGCATCAAACAACAGCTTCGAGTCATGGATTACACCAAGGTCTTTGATTTTACTGCCTCTTCCGATGGCATGACCTTTTAAGAAGTAAGTAGTTAAAGTAGGTTGTCTTTTTCTAGTGAAGGTGATGGTAGAACATTTTGATGGATTTAAATCTAATTTATTGTCGTTACAGTATTTATCTAGGTTATTTAAGTCATTTTGTAATAATATCATATCATTTTCATTAATAATAGGTTTAACAATTTTCATATCGTCTTCAAATATGTAAATACTAGAGTTACTAAAGCACGAATCAATGTCGGAAATAAACAATAAAAATAGCAAAGGCCCTAATATAGAGCCTTGTGGCACACCACTTGGTATTTTAACCCAGTCTGACTGAAAGTTACTGGCCACGACAGCCTGGGTGCGGTTACTGACATAAGACGAAAACCATCTGAAGAGATTTCCACGAATTCCCGCCTTGAAGAGCTTGATCAACAAGAGCGAGTGGTCAATACGATCAAACGCCTTGCTATAATCTGTGTATACGACGTCAGCCTGGTAACCTTGGTCCATTGTTTCCGTAAGTAACTCATTATACAGTAAGAGATTTGTAACCGTAGACCTACCCCTTAGAAACCCGTGCTGAGTAGATTTAAAAACCGTTTTAAGCGCCACATTAAGGTCACGTTGTACAATTTTTTCGAAAACTTTTGCTATTATGCAAAGCTTGGAAATAGGTCGATAGTTTTTTACATCATTTTTTGGCCCCTTTTTATGGATAGGTGACACAAAAGCTGCTTTCCAAATATCTGGAACCTTGCCCTCTTTAAGTGACTTTTCAAAGAGGAGGTATATGGGAAACGAAAGTTGTTCAGCACACTTTACTAAGTAAATAGGAGGGATTTTATCAGGACCGGCGGATTTACAGATATCAAGTCTTTTGAGATGGTTATGTATAATTGATTGATCTAGTTGAATTGAGGATATATGACAATCATGGTAGAGGTTCTCAACTTCACCAGGAGAATCAGATGGATTTAGTTTATCAGGCTCTAGAAAAGTGGAATAAAAGTAATCCGAGAATAATTTACAAATTTCATCACCCGAGGAAGTTATGTTGCCTTCAAAGGTCATACAACTGGGCAAGGAGTTAGTTTTGGCTTTGGATTTTGCGAATGACCAGAATGTTTTTGGGTTGAGTTTGATTGACTCCTCAACTCGGGTGATATAAGCGTCGTAACATTCGGTTTCCAACATTTTAGCTCTACTTCGTAATATACAGTATGAATTAAAATCTGAATCTGATCTGTAGTGATCTACGTCATCATGTAGCTATCTATACTGGTTATAATGAAATCCTTTTACTATGGAGCCAATGCTATAACCCGGAATACTGTTCTCATGACCAGTAAAAGTATTTTCGGTTTCCCGTATGTAACAGAATATTTCTTTCTTTCCTAAGCTTTTATATCAAAACTCATTCACTTTACGTCTTAAATACCTATTTCTCCCTGCTTTATAAAATCAACTCCTAAAGCCATTTTCTACACACAGCTACTCAAGAAATACCGCGCAAGCACGGCCTCGCTCTGCGCGGCGCAGGCCGAAGCGCGCGACATCGGCGCGAAGGCCGACGCCGTGGCCGAAGAGGCCCGACAACTGAGGGAGAAGCTGGCCGAAGTGACGTCACGACTCGCGCAGGCCGAAGCGGGACATAGTCATGGGCAGGCCGAGGCGGAGCGGAGACTGGAGATGAGGAATAAGGTTTGTTTGTTTGTTTTCCGTAGTGTCTCATAACTTTGAAATTACTCTCTCGCTAATACCTACCGATAAAATAATCTGTTTAAGTGTGTTTCATACCCGAAAAAAACATTTTTTAAATATAGTTACCTATTGTTTTGATAATTGATTTACACATTGTATAATATTATAAGCTCTTCACTGGTCTTTTCTATGACTGGATGGCTCTAAAAAGTGATCTATTACCTGATCCATTGAAGTTAGTATGGGGCCTAGAACCACAACTCTGGCCCGTTTTGACGAACTCTTAAGGCGAAAACACACTTACACAGAAGCAATCGGTTTCATACATTTATCATAACTTGTCGCGACTCGACACGTGCAAATTTGTTTTCGCCTTTAAAGTACCCTCCACTAATCAACAATAATCCATATTTCCTCACCCACAGGAACTCGAATCCTCCCTAGAACTAGAAGCGACGGCGCGCGCACGACTCGAGGGGCAGCTGGGCCGCCTGCGCGAGGCGCACGAGGGGCTGGCCGCGGAGCTGGCGGCGGCGCGCGCCAGGGAGGCGCACGGGGCCGACGAGCTCAGGAAGATTAACAGGCAGTTGAGGTGAGTGCGGTGCCACCAGGGCTAGTAGCACGGGGCGCATTTAAAACGTGACGTAAGTTTTGCATCGCGCTCACTCACATCACGCAGCCTCAAGAGCGAGCGCTCTAGCCCTTCAGGTATTGGACAACGGACACGGATTTATAAAAGTAAAAATGTTACATTTAAGAAACTATGCAAAATTTAGAATCTTCAAGAACGACTGCAGCTGCATAGCAACGACGAGCTGAGAAAGATTAACAGGCAGTTGAGGTGAGCTGGTAGAGGATAGGATGTTGGACGTCAATTCATTAAAGAGCAACGATGAGCTGAGGAAGATTGCTGAGAGTGGGATACCACCAGGTATTAGACAACGGACACCAATTCATAATAGGAAAGATATTAAATTAAGAGACTATGAGAAATTTAGAGCCTTCAAGAGTGACGAGGCGCGCGCGAGCTGCATACATAGCAACTAGCTCTAGAGCTGAGGAAGATTAATAGGCAGTTGAGTTGAGTGTGCCGGTTGTGAGGTAGACCGGGATGGTGGTATTGCATATAGGTTGACAAGAGGCTCGACACTCGGGTGGGCTGGAGGGGCAGCTGGGCCGCCTGCGCGAGGCGCACGAGGCGCTGGCCGCGGAGCTGGCGGCGGCGCGCGCCAGGGAGGCGCACGGGGCCGACGAGCTCAGGAAGATTAACCGGCAGTTGAGATGAGTGCGGTGTTGCATACGGTATTACTAGATCGAGCTAAACCGTCGAGTAAAACCCGTCTGACTGAAGATACAGTGCCTGTAGTTTATGGCCAAGTCGTCGGGAATTACAGGTCACTATAAATATAGGTATCACGTAGTTCTATAAAACCCATGGCATGGACATTTCGTCCACATATTCAGAATTGATCTATCGAGCGGGACGCGCCGTTTAGCATTCACCGACGTTATTGGACAACGGACACGGAAAGATATTACATTAAGAGACTTAGAGCCCCTGGTGTAGACCAGGGGCAAGTAGTAGTAGTACTACTTACCCATTTTGTCCACTTATAGGTTTTATGGATGATAACTGGTTGGTAAACAAATAAAATGTAGCTGCCGCGTATATTGGTTTGTGCGTTCTAATTGGGAGTTTTCAATGCATAATTCAGTGAACAGGAGCAATTCCATATCTATTTTAGGAAAATCTACGAACGGATGATTGAATCTTATTCCATTCTCCATCTGCTTTCATCTTTAAACATAAACATAGTTACTACAGACAATTAATCCATAATTTATTAACACCCGACAGAGACTACAAAGAAGAGATCTCCTCTCTCCACGGCAAGCTAAGCGAAGCTACCCGCGCTCGCGCCTCGGCCGAGGCGGCGGCGGCGACGGCGGCGGCGGAGGCGGCGGCGGCGCGCGACGAGGCGCGTCTTGCCGCGCGACGCGTGACGGCGCTGCAGGAGGCGATAGCCGGGGATTTGTCGAGTCCCGGGGATTCGAGGGATACTGACAGGTGAGCTGATAATTAAAGGCGAAAGGTTTTCAGTATGTGTATGTTTGCCTCTCTTTCATGCAAAATTACTGACAGGTTAGCTGATATAATTATACTAATGTTACAAAGGCGAAAGTTTTCAGTGAGTTTATGTCTACTACTATTTCATGCAAAAACTGTTGAACGGATTTAAATGTTAGGTACTTTAAAATAATATAGCATACATAAATACTATTTGAATAGCCTATAAGTTACTTTCTAACCCAAAATAATCACTCAAATTCACACGTTTCGATTCGTTTACTAACAGACCTTTGTTAACAGCCTGTATATACCATTGAACTAATAATACTAGATATATAATATATTATGCTAACATGATTGATTTCTGTTTCGCAGTGAGAACGACAGCTACAGCTCGGACGAGTCGATCGGCACGTTCCTCGCCAACCACAAGCTGAGCCCCTCCGCGCCCTCAAGGAACAGCGTACAGTTGGACTCACAGAAGTAAGTACCTAATACACTTTATATCGTTACATCATCAGGAAACAACGAGGAAACAATCTTGCATTTATAACTCTCCTTAAGAGCGTCGACACGCAGTTTTTACACCGTTTGTGGAGTGAAATAGCGAGAGAGTCGCCACCTAGCGGTAAATACCCTGTACTACTCCAGCGCCATGCGAATTCGCGTTTAGTTTTCTGTGCTGTAATGGCGGGAACTATCTACTCCCACTAGGCCTTCAGTTATTTATAAGGTCCATCAAGCTTCCTACGCTAGAATTGACTACTAAATTTTTTTATAAAATAATGTATAAACCTCCAGTTTTTTTTATTTTTTAGTATTAATTAACTTTAGTCTAAAGCTAATCCCCACCCCTTCCACAGATCTCAGAGCCCGGAAGGCCGCCAGAGCCGGTCGAGCGTCGGGTCCAACTCGAAGCCGGTGTCCCCTACCAAGGAGGCGCTGGCATAACGCGCGGGGGGGGCCCTCGCGGCCATCCCTTCAGCCATTTGCGCCGCCTTCTGTGCGCGCCCGCAGCGGACCGCCTCGCCGACCGTTGTCGTTGACACGTATTGAGGAAAAAAAGTCAAACGTCAAACTTTCCCGCCGTTTTAAACGTCAGCTGTCAAAATGCTGTCAGGTAAAAGCGCGCGGTTCTTCCGAGGTTAATCTGTGGAGAATGTTTGGATTTGTAATTGTTTAGAGGTGATGTAGTGAATGTGTACGCAAATCTATTTAAACGCTGAATTAAATGTATTCAATAGTAATCAGCTGCGATAGTAATGTTTAGCTATCTCTCAGTATTAACTGCTCAATGAAATCAAAAATCTGTGTAACGGAATTCCTACAAGAGGCTCAGTTTTTACATTTTTACACACTTTTTAATCGACTTCTGTAGAACAAGCTTTTAATGAATTGATATACATACACTTTAATGTCTTTTTGCATAGAAAGATGGCGCTAGTAGTATCGTTTTAACAAAACCATTCCAAAAATACCTACATTGCTTTCATGAAAAGCTAAAGTACAGGCTTAGTAACATTCTACTAGCGCCATCTATGGACACGCGAAAATAGTTGCCAGTCTTATAGATTTTTAATGAATTAGATTGTAGATAAAATATATTATGTATTATTGGCACTATTCTGTACTTTCTTTGTAAGCTGTCATAATTTAATTAACTTAATTTGCGTGTCTAGAGTGCATAGGTTGAGACATTTCTTAATTTATAATAAAACGAAAGTAGATATTTGTTTAGCGAATATTATTATCAATGAGTTTCATCATTGGGCTGACAAGTTTCCAGCCAGTGTAGATGTACGATGTGGCGACAAAATAATGTTTAGGTTCTTTGTTATTTAGTTAGCTAACTTGTGTAAATAAATAGATTATGCATAAACATATTATTTAATTTGTAATATTTGTGTGATCAGACTGTTATTCTATGGTTTATTTGTTACATGTGAGTTATAAAATTGTTGCTTTATGGTAGAACATTCAATACATATCTGATAGGCGAATAGATGTTTTATTACCCCCACTCTCTTTGAATAGTTTGTTTAACTTTATATCTAGGTACATTAGCGGATATATTAATACTTCTTTACCCATTGTACTACTCATCCATATAATTATGTAACTCTATTATATCAAAATTTCATCTATGTATAACTTAAACCTTATAATATTAGCTATGTGTCTGTACCCACGAGTATATTGTGTATGTGGATGTATGTATGATAATGTGATGTAATATTATTGCATTGACTACTGTTTTTTTTCAAATGAAATTATCTAAATAAAGTAATTAAAGTATAAGACTTGTTATTTTCTCTACTTGGTCTATTTCATACTAATTTCACAGTCATGCACGATCTTCAGTTTGTACAGTTAAGGTGCTTCTCTGATTTAAGATTCCACAAATATGTAAGTGCGGACATGATGAGTCAAAGCCGCAGTAAAGCCACTAAACGAAAACCAGTGCGTGAGCGCGTAAAAAACCGCACGCTGAACTAAACTCTCGAATGGCGTGCGTAAGCGGCCCCTAGACGATCAATTATATTGTGCAATATAATACAACGGTCTAGGGTTAATATTGAAGATTGCGCAAAGACCATTTGGATTCAAAACGTGGATGGTGAATTTTGCGAACGCATGTAAATTCAAAAACGAAGTAATCCCACAAAACGCAAACACGTGCGTGAGTGCGTAAAAAACCCGCATCCGTGCGTCTCTCGTCACGCCACAGGCACCGTATTGCGTGAACTTAGTGGACACACGTATAAGTCAAAGCCACAGTAAATACACAACACGCAAACACGCGCGTGAGTGCCTAAGGAACCCGCATCCGTGCGTGTGTCGACAAGCAACACGCAGCGTGATGCGGGTTTGTGTGCGAGTTGCCTAAATCAATTCACATAGCCATAGACTATTTATATATTAGTCTGTGACATAGCAAAGACGATCGGTCACGCATTAAGCGGCCCTTGGACGATCAATTCCATTGCGCAATATTGAAAATTGTGCAATATAAGACATTATCTAGGTCTGATATTGAAGATGGTGCAATGATTGAACGAAAGTTTGAGCATAAATTGCACAATTTTTTCTATTGCGTCGTGTAGGGTCAAGGGTCAGTATTGAGAAATATTTTTTAGTCTGTGCATACATTACACACGGCTCATAAAGGAATTTTAAAACATTGCATAATTTTCAGATCTTATTATTGTGCAATATAATTGACCGAATGCACTCAAAACGCTATTCAATCTTATTGCACAATTAAATATATTGTACAATGTTATTGTAGGTTTAGGGTCCGCCTAAGGAGCCCCTAGACCTAGGCGATCAATTATATTGCGCAATATTGACAATTGTGCAATATAATTCATCGTCTAGGGTTAATATTGAAGATTGCGCAAACGTCATTTGGATTAAAAAATTATTGCACAATTTTATTGTAGGTCTATTGTTCCGCCTTACGCTGCGTATTGCTTGAACGCATGAACTCTGTGCCTCAGTAAACTGTGGGTAGAATTGAAATGCATGAATAGATTATGATATAATTTATTTCATTTAACACCATGATAACGCATTCATTCATTAGTACCAGAATATGCTTATCAGAACTAATATTTATTCATTATAACATACTGTTGATATTCTATTAGTAAATATAATAATAATATGATCAGTAAATAACCACGAATACATACATATCCTCAGGCCACACTAACATCGTACAACTGCGCGATCTAACGATAATGGAATTTGCATTCGTACAAAGTCTTTAATAATATCTTATCTCATCAATACTCATAATAAAATTAACATAAAAAAATCTCTCGATTCAAAATATACACATCAACAGCCTACACGATTACGATTTAAGTATAGCTTCGTACGCTTGGAATATGCACTGGGCGACTTCTACGGTCCTGGACTTCAGACTAAGAGTGGCCTCAGGATTCCCTGGCTGAAGCTTCAGCTCTAACAGCACCCAGATGTTATTAGTAAGCTTCAGAGACTGGTACAGCATGTCTTGTCCCTCCACGTTTCTCTTGGCGATGGTGAAGACGTTGTTTGTGGTCATCTTCTGTGCGACGGAGTCTGCGTTGCCGATGACGCTGGACAGCGTGTGTTGGACCTCGTTCGCCGCCGGGATCTCCTTCCATGTGGTGAGGAAGACTCTCTTGTCTAATTGGCCGTCTTCAGTGAAGAGGATATGCGCGGGGATGAGACACGCGAAGTAGAACACGTCCACGTTGTTCTTGATTGCCACCTGGGAGAGGAAGAATACGAAACTGTATTTCAGCAGCGATATTTGGATAGAGTAATGATTGAGGTTAATGACAGTGCAGCACAGTTAGGGCAGTGGAGCATTACAATTATTACAAATATAAGTCAAGAATTAATTCATTCGTTTGTGGCACATCAAAATCATTTATTAAATAAAATACAAAATTTATCAAACATTTAACATAAAATCCACCCTCGCTTCGTCAAAAATAAAATAAAAAAAAATTAAACAAACAAACAAACAAAACACAACTTACTTAGCTAAATAAACCACCCCAGGACGCACCCGACCCAAAAGTCCCCATAACGCTAGCTGCGTTGCCGCGCTGCACGGCGAGGGAGATCTTCTGTGCCAGGTACGCCCCAGAGCGCATTTCGCACATTTCGTTTGTGGTGAAATTTTATTAGTTAGTTACTGACTGCCCAGGGTATGCCGGACGTCAAAGTTTTTGTGAAATCCTCATTCTGACTGATGATGACAGTACAGTACCTGCAGGTTGTTGAGCGGCTCCATGCGCTGCACGGGCCCGGTGGTGGCGAGCGACAGCGGCGCCTCCGCGCTCTGGCCCGGCTGCAGGGCTCCCACGGACAGCCCGCCCACCGGGCAGATGCCGAAACTGGAATAGAGACGGAAAGTCTACAGGGTGTTGTAAAAAGGGTATACTAAGCCGAAACCTACATGTGCAGCATGTTATATCTAAGCCCGAAACTGAAATCAAAATTTAAAAATTCGCGAAAAAAAAATATTATTTTCCATAGAAACTTTGTTGGTCACGTAAATTTTTACTATAGAAAATGATATTTTTTTTTCGCGAATTTCCAAATTCTGATTTCAGTTTCGGGCTTAGATATACCATGCTGCACATGTAGGTTTCGGCTTAGTATACCAATTTTGCAACACCCTGTATAAGTCAGCAACCAAGGATCGCTATTATAAAAACTCCGCTTGTACACTTTTAGGCGCAGGCCACCGTACATAAACTATGTATTTTTGAGTAGAAGATACTTTTAGGCCCCCTTGAAGTGAGACGGTGGTGGGTTTAAAACTGCGCGCCGCTTTTGGCTCGCGCTATGACTATAGCGGATTTGTCCATAAATGAAACATACGCAGATGGCCATCCTTTAGCTCCAGATATAATGACTGATGATGATGATGACAAACATGATGCTTCCAGAATCCTAAAAATTACTATTAATCCACACATAGTGTGGTGGGAAAAATTCCAAGCTTATGAAAGCGTTTTATATTGGGTATACTATACTATACACAAAGGTTCCATTCAAGAGAGCCAGCAGGCACTAAAGTCACCCGCAGAGAATAGAATAAAAAGAAAGACGTCTACGTCATTGTCTTGAAAACAATTATTTTGTATTTCAATATCCTCCTCATCTCCCCACCTGTTCTTGTTGAGTTGTATGGCGAACCCGGTCATGGCCTGCATGGCCTTGTTGGTGAAAGTCATGTCCATGCGTGGCTGCCCCCCGACGCGGCTGAACGAGCCCCAGATCTCCAGACCTGGTGGGGGAAAACACGCAATGTTGATTATACTATTTGATTACAGTCATATAGTTTTCTGTGCGAAAATCGAGTCATCTTTAATCTTCTTATTTAAAAAAAAATATCTGATGCCTGCGAGCTTTGTTACTCTTTAAAGTTTCCGTCTGCATTTCTTTCATGCTTTCACAAACAATCTCTTCTCCCCTTCCCTTACCTCCAATTCCCTCCCCTTCCCTCTGCCTCTCCCTTATCCCATTTTCACACCTACCCTTTTATCTTCTTTTTAATTTAGACGCATTAGTGGCGCTAAAAACGAGCTGGCTAAAGATATTCTGAATTTTATACTTCAGAAGCCAGTGACTCTTTATTTATTTATTTATTTACAGAAATAGACACACCAACAGCACATTGGATAAAAAGTTGTTCAGACACAGTATATGTTGCTTATCCTATCCATGCACCAATTATAGGTGTGCAACAGCATTCAAAATGTTATCTTATAAAATACAATAATTTAAATACTAACATGCAATCATGCATACAATGCTTAAATCTAAACTAAATTAGGTATAGTATTGTACAATGAAATTTATATTGATTTGATTACTTACAGAAAATAAAATTACAAAATAATACAAAAATTCATTACAAATTAATAACACCAATACAATAATTGACAGAAATTATATAAGTAGGTATATTATAGGTACTAGAGGTTGCGTTGTGGCGCGGGCTGCAAGCAGCCGCGCGGGGCTTTGATGCCTTTGGTTCGGTTTCAGCAGGGTATTGACTTCAACATATCGTTGCAAATCTTTCTTGCGTTTTGTTATGCCTTAAAAACTGTGGTCACCATGATTTTTTTAAAATTATAGCTTTACTGACGATTTTGTTTGACGTGGGAAATAGTTTGCAGTATGAATTTCGGTTTCAGCAGGGTATTGACTTGAATATACCGTAGCAAATCTTTCTTGCGTTTTGTTATGCGTTTTTTTTTTATTAAAGGGGTACCTACTGATGATTTTGTTTCAGGCGGGATAAGTTTTCAGTATGAATTTCGGTTTCAGCAGGGTATTGACGTGAACATACCGTAGCAAATCCTTGTTGCGTTTTGTTATGCCTTATAAACTGCTTTTACTATGAATTTCTTCATTAAAGGGGAACTGATGATTTTATTTTAGGTGTGATACGGTTTTCGTTATGAATTTTGGTGAGATACGGTTATTCACTTGACTATAACGTATCGAATATTTTATGGGGTTTAGTTTTCCCTTGAAATCTAATTTCAGTATGTAATTTGGTAGTAGATGGGTATTGATTTTCTCATAATACACTCACAACTTACAAATTCAAGAAATATCCGTTGTACACTCGGGGCAATGAATAAGTTCCACTTACAAAATGCCGACCCCATACGACCCCAATTCCTGTAGAGTTTTTTAAAACTCCACAGGAATGTTAATATTTGCCGTGAAAACTATTTTTAAATTACAGATTGTCTCACACAAATACGGTAGAGAAACTGATCTACATATATGGACATTTTTTGGTTTCGTAAACTTTACCTAGTAGCGAGCGAACATCGTTTTGTGTACAAATATTGGGTTCTTTAATACCTCATAAATCTGAGTCACCTCCATTCGCGCGTTTTTCTAGCGTCTCGATTATTAGTTTATTCTGTCCTGAAAAGAAACTTTTTCATAGCAAGAAAATTTACAGGCTTTTTTTTATTCATTAATTTCTTATGTGCGTTTGCTGTTTAAGACACAGTAAGTATAAGTAGGATAAAGTGCGTTTTTTAACATTATAGAACTATGCTTTACTGAAATTTAATTCATAATTGGATGCTGATGATTGGTCCGACCGATTTCGGCCATGGCGACCACTTCGACCCCTAGTTCTGTTGGCGCACGTGCGCCCTAAGATGGCTTATATAGCCGATCTTTGCGGCGAACCCCCTTGCACAGTGTGGGCATGTGAGTACGCCGCCGACATAATTATAGTTGATGGCGGCAGGTGGACGAGCTTTTAGCTGGTCGCGTTTCGCGTCTAATTCAGCTTTACGCTGCAGCTCGAATTCGCGTACTCGCCTTGCCACCACCCTGCGCCATTCAGGCCGTTGTGCCGCCAAATCTTCCCAACGAGAGGGCTCAATGTTGCATCTTTTCATGTGCCGCTTCTGAACATCTTTATATCGGAGGAGTTGTCCGCCAGGTTTCCGCTTACCCTCCTCTAGTTCAGAATAAAAGATGCGCTTCGCCACTCTCTCCTCCGCCATACGCGATACGTGACCGCACCACCGAAGTTGTCGACGCATTGACATTGCATATAATTGGATGCACACGTATATGGAACTATAAACGCGGACAAACTTAAACTTTGTCTTTCTTTTTTATTCATTCAAGTTATTTCTTAACCACAATCGGCTCTCAGGTTATATACGTAGTTGTGTTGACGAGGGTTTGAGTAGTGTTGCCTCGCTTCGCTCGGCTCTCCAGGGTTTGCAGTATGGTGGTTCGCATTGTTTTGCCTCGATTGGCTCGGCTCCTCTTTTACGGTTAGGTAATACTTGAGTTGTATTGCCTCGCTGCGCTCGGCTCTTCAGTGGTTGTGGTATAATGTTTTGCAATGTTTTGCCTCGCTACGCTCGGCTCTCCAAGGTTTGTGGTATGATGGTTTGGATTGTTTTGCCTCGCTGCGCTCGGCTCTCCAGTTAAACAGGCAGTTGGTGATTAAAGTAGTTTAGCCTCGCTTCGCTCGGCTCCTCGCCAGGTCTCGGAATGGTAGTCTCGGTTGTTTTGCCTCGCTTCGCTCGGCTCTGCAGTTACATAGGCATCGTGTTTAAATAAATAGGCACTTGCTGTTTATTGTGCTTTAGCCTCGCTTCGCTCGGCTCGTCGGATTTTCGGATGTTGGTTTCAGTAGTTTTGCCTCGCTTCGCTCGGCTCTCTAGGTTTTGGATTGATGGTTTAGGTTGTTTTGCCTCGCTTCGCTCGGCTTTCCACTTCCTTAACGGGACTTTTCTCGTAGTTTTTCTTTATTGATATTAATAATTATGATACCTAATGCCTCGCTTCGCTCGGATTTCTTTTCTTTATGGCAGGGTTACTTGTCGGATGCCTCGCTGCGCTCGGCTGGTTTTATTTTGGTATAGCTTGTAGAGGGACTATGGCCTCGCTGCGCTCGGCACTTACACTGTGGTAAAGTTGATTTACATTTTGTATATTTTTAGGGAAAATATATTTCCTCTAAAAGTGGGGAGTTATTATTTTAAAAAATAATTCTTTGTATTTATCTTCACAAATGCGCCATATACTACAAATCTGTCTGACCACTTCAAAGGGGTGGAATTGCTAATGTTTGTTAATTTTTTCTACGTTTTTAGGGAAATTTTGATTTTTTCCCTAAAAGTGGGGAGTTTTTATTTTAAATAATTATTGTTTGTATTTATCTACACAAATGCGCTATATACCATAAATCTGTAGGACCACTTCAAAGGGATGAAATTGCTAATGTTGGTAATTTTTTCTACGTTTTTAGGAAAATTTTGATTTTTTTCCCTAAAAGTGGGAAGTTTTTATTATAAATTAAAATTATATGCATGTAACTACACAATCGCGCTATTCATTCATAACCCCTCAGACCATCGCAAAGGGATAAAATTGCATATTTATGTAAAATTTCCCATGTTTTTAGGGAAATTTTGATTTTTTTCCCTACAAGTGGGGAGTTTTTATTTTAAATTAAAATTCTATACATTTAACTACACAATCGCGCTTTACATTCATAACCCCTCAGACCATCTCAAAGGGATAAAAATGCATATTTATGTGAAATTTCCCATGTTTTTAGGGAAATTTTGATTTTTTTCCCTACAAGTGGGGAGTTTTTATTTTAAATTAAAATTCTATACATTTAACTACACAATCGCGCTATACATTCATAACCCCTCAGACCATCTCAAAGGGATAAAAATGCATATTTATGTGAAATTTCCCATGTTTTTAGGGAAATTTTGATTTTTTTCCCTACAAGTGGGGAGTTTTTATTTTAAATTAAAATTCTATACATTAAACTACATAAACGCGCTATACATTCGAATCCCCTCAGACCATCTTAAAAGGATAAAATTGCATATTTATGTAAAATTTCCCATGTTTTTAGGAAAATTTTGTTTTTTTTCCTAAAAATGGGGAGTTTTTATTTTATAGAAAAATTAAGCGTACCTAAACACACAAATGCGCCATACAAGTCAAAACTGTCAGACCACTCAATACAGGTGAAATAGCCTTAAAACATGTAAAATTTCTCTTTTACAAAATGGCTGCCACTTCATCTGCCATTTTGATTGTTGCAGTTTTCGGAATTTTCCCATGAATTTCACCATATATCCAACCATGTTCAAAGAAAAACATCACCCCACCTCCCCCCCTTCTGGGAGATCAATTCACCTCAACTTGAATCGACGTCGAACTTTTTCAAAAATATAATCTCCCGTATTTCTCAGGGTTGCCAGCCGAAAGTAATAAAAATAGTCAAATGTCATTAGTGTGAGCCTTTCTGACTAAACTGCATCATTTTTTTAAATCCAAAACGGTTATTTCTATTTTTCAGGTTTTTGGGGAAAATCTCAAAATTTTCCCTAAAAATGGGGAAATTTTATTTAACTGGTATAGTCTACCCAACAAACTACACAAATGCGCAATACAAGACGAATCTCTCCTACCACTCAAAACACGTGAAAAAATCAATCAAAAATCGTGAAAAAAAGTCACTTTTACAAAATGGCCGCCAAAGCAGTCCGCCATTTTGTTTTTTCAACTTTTCGGAATTTTCCCATAAACTGCACCATACAACTGGTCATGTACAAAAAAAATCATCACCCCACCTGCCTCCCTTCTGGGAGATCAATTCACCTCAAGTTGGGTCGACTTAAAAAAATCCGAAAAAATATAATCTCGCCTATCGCCCAGGGTTGCCAGTCGAAAGTAATATAAATGGTCAAATGTCGTTAGTACGGGTCTTTCCAACAAAACTGCATCAAATTTTAAAATCAAAAGTGGCCATTTCTACTTTTCATGTTTTTGGGGAAAATCTCGAATTTTTACCCTAAAAATGGGGAAAATTCTTTCACATGGCAACTCTACTCATCAAACTACACAACCGCTCCATACAAGTCAAACCTGTCAAATGCCTCGAACACAATAAAAAAACGCTTTGAAAATCCCCGAAAAAACACGTTTTTATAAAAAAATCTCCCCTCCCCCCGCAATTAAAAAAAAATCATTTTTTGGAATTTTCCGTTAAATTTCATCATGTGCCTCACCGTTTACAAAAAACAGCATCCCCCCACCTCCCCCCCTTCCGGGAGATCAATTCACCTCAAGTCGGGTCTGACACGCCCTAAACTTTACTTGACTGCAACTCGGCCGCCATTTTGTTTTTTTATTTTTTTATATTTTTTTTATAATCTGTCAGACACTCTAAATACACCCTCGAAATATGAAAAAATGTATGGTCACCAAAAAAGAGGAGCAAAAAAAATTTTTTTTTTTTACAACTTTTTTAAAAAAGTCGAGGTTTTTCTCTACTCACCCGAGCACCCTGTACATTTCCCTAAAACATTTGTATATCAAAAAATGACTCCTTCTGGGAGAACAATCATGTCAGTCAGTCAGTCAGTGGTAATCCAGCTATATATATTATAATTATGTCAGAAATTATAATTTGAATTTAGAAATAGTAGGTATTATGTGTATATAATTGATTAATGATTAATTAGTTCTATTTAGGTTGCAGCAGTTTACGTTTCCAAGAAAGTGGGGAGTCATTATAAATGTCCAAGCTCAATGTCGACTCGAGATCGTTGTAGCACATCTGGAAACGATTGAGTGGCGAAAATTTACCTAGTTGGGTACGGGAAAAAAGTGGAGCAAATGTTTTAATAACCTGACATTTACGGTGATTCAACTTCGGAACTTTAAAATTGAGTCGAGTTAATAAATCTGGTTCCGTCAATTCACCTCTGAGCAGTTTGTGTAGAAAGTTGAGATCTTGGTACTGTCTTCGTTGTTCAAGGGAACACATTTTAAAATACTTCAATCTGTCCTCGTAGGGAACGCGACTATTAATATCGGAGCTGTTGGTTTTGAACGCTAGAAACCTGGTAAAGGATCTCTGCACCCTCTCTAACCGATCTATGTGCACTTGGTATGTAGGGTTCCAAACCTGGCTACAGTATTCGAGTCGAGACAAAACAAGAGCATTATAAAGTAACTTAAAACTTTCAATTTTTTTAAAACTCTTAGCCATGCGCTTTATAAATCCCAACATTTTGTTACTTGTATTAGCAACGTGCTCAATGTGACTTATGAAGTTCAAGTTGGAGTCAAAAATTACACCCAGGTCTCTTATTGTTCGAACTTCTTCCAAGTTTGTACCATCTAAAGTATAGTTAGAGCAAACGGGACGTTTTTTCCGCGTAAATTTAATATGAAAGCATTTGCTAGCATTCAATGTCATGCGATTAATAGTACACCATTTTTTTATATTGTTTAAGTCAATCTGAAGTAGTTGAGAATCAGAATCCGAATTAATTTGCTTATATAATTTCAAGTCATCAGCAAATAAAAGGCATTTGCTATTCTTAATAACTGAAACTATGTCGTTAATAAACATATTAAACAATAATGGTCCGAGGTGGGAGCCTTGCGGTACACCCGATGTCGAAAAATATGACTCTGAGTTAAAACCATCTTTGGCTACACGTTGACTGCGATCTGATAGGTATGATTTAAACCAGCCCCACAACTCACCAGTGATCCCGAATTGGTAGCGCATTTTGTGTAAAAGCAGGTCGTGGTCGACCTTATCGAAGGCACTACTAAAATCCGTGTAGATTGCGTCGATTTGATTACCAGAATCAACAGTATGCGTAAGGTCAGATACATAGGTCAATAAGTTAGTTGTTGTTGACTTTCTAGGCATAAAACCGTGTTGTAGAGGGGAAAGCAATAATCTGACATGACCATGTAACACCGGGTAAACAAGACTCTCGAAAACCTTGGAAAATATTGATAGGAGTGAAACTGGTCTGTAATTTCCCACAATGGAAGTATCACCTTTTTTATAAATAGGTACCACCATAGCTTCCTTCCAGACCTTAGGAAAAGTAGAAGTTTTCATTGACTGATTAAAAATTATTGAAAGGGGTAGAGCTAAACTTTTAGAACATCTTTTAATAAATACAGAAGGAACACCATCGGGGCCCGCTCCCTTACTGGCATCAAGAGAGGCTAGAGCTTTCAAGATGGATTTTTCTGTAAATTTAAATGTATGTATAGTTGAGCAACTAGATTCCGTGACAGAAAGGTCGGCAGATAGTGGAGCTTTAGGTAAGAATGTAGCGGAAAAATGCGTTGCAAAAAGATCACAAATTTCCTTATTGTTATCAGCAGTGGTGTCACCGTGACTCATACTACAAGGATAATCAGTTTTACCCTTACGTGTTTCCTTAATAAATGACCAAAATTTTTTGGGATTGTTTACAAGGCTACTCTCAACAGACTCAACAAACTTTCTGTAGTCGGTCTTGATTTTGCTATGAACCCTTGATCGAAGCAACTCAAATTCTAACCGGTCACGCGGATTATTTGTTTTCTTGAAAGTTTTACGCTTTTTCTCTTTTTCCCGTAGCATTTTTAATAATGACGTACTAAACCAGGAGGGATAAGCACCCGAATGAGACCTAGCTTTAGGTATGTTGTTCTTTATTACGAATTCAACAGAGGAATAAAAAGCTGCAACCATACTATCTACGTTATCACACGATTCCAGTAATGACCTCCACTCGACCTGGCTAAGTTTCTCGTTGACAATGGTATAATCGGCTCTCTTAAAATTATACTTAGCGAATTTTCTAGGTTTAAGCACCTTATTATTGGTACAGCCAAGAGAAACCTCCAAATCCAGTGGAGGATGGTGCTTGCCGACTTTACAAAGAGGGTTAAGTGATTCATTCACAGTTGGTCCAGCAAAGCTACTTAAGATTAAGTCCAAAGTGTTAGAGTTGCTATTGAGCATGTGGTTTAGCTGATAAAAATTATTTTGAGACATAAAATCAAAAAGCGACAGAGCTTTTCCCACATAGGATGTAGATGGATTACACCAAAGACCTGAAACGTCGCGTGTATCTTCAATACCAATAACTCTCCAATTATCATTGTACATTACCTTTCCCCTTATCAGCAGGCAGCCAGCACTGCTTGGGCGGCGTGAAGCAGGCGGGCGCGGCCGACACGCCGAAGATGTCCCCGGGCAGACCCGTCGTGTTGGCCGCTGCCACAGGCTCCCCTCTCCTCCCCTTACCTTGCCTCCAATCCCCTCCCCTTCCCTCTGCGTCTCCCTTATCCCCTTTTCACATCTCCCCTTTTATCCCTTTTTAGTTTAGAGGCGCTAAAAACAAGCTAGACATATTCTGAACTTCATAATTTAGAAGGCATCGCTGGCTCAATCGACCAGTCTTCAATACCAATAACTTTCATAATTAATATTTTACGTCACCTTTCCCCTTATCAGCAGTTCACTACTACTCTTCAGTAACCATAACTTGGTGTTAATTATCATTGTCCGTTACCTTTCCCCTTATCAGCGGGCAGCCAGCACTGCTTGGGCGGCGTGAAGCAGGCGGGCGCGGCCGACACGCCGAAGATGTCTCCGAGCAGACCCGTCGTGTTGGCGGCCGCCACTGGCTCTGGACCACCACCGAGCTGAGGATATTGTTATTTATTATATTTATTGGCAAGCCTCATAGGTAACTTATTTTTAACGTGTCAATGAAAAGCATGAGATGCTATAGCTTGTCTTTGTGGAAAGGATTAGCCAGTTGGAGTACCGCTGTCGCTGACTGCCATGGTCCGCCGGACATACAGAGTGTTACAAAAGGGTATCATGAGCCAAAAGAGGATGACCCAGGCTAACCTTAAAAACGTCCCGAAAGTTTGCGAATTACCAAAACTTTAGAACAAAAGCTGTTCACTATGACCATAGAATAACGAGTACTTGTTACTACTACTGTACTTGTTATTCTAAGCTATGACCACCTGAGTGACCCTTTTACGGCATACTATACCACTTTTGAACCATCCTGCACATAGTACATTCGATATGTCACCTCTATACTATCAATCTGTAGGAAAAGTCTTTGTGAGGCACTCACCAGTCCGTCGAGGCCAGCAGCTAGCAGATCCACGTTGGAGGTGGGCGCGGCCGGCATGGGCGGCGGCCCGCCGATGTCCAGCAGGTCCACTATGAACGACTCCTGGAATACAACAAATACATGTGTAGATTTTTTCGAAGACATATGCAGAACTACAACGCCGTGCGCTTGCAGTATAATAATGTGTTCCTGAACATAATATGATCCCACAAGCAGTGCATTTATAATGCTCGCAGAAGAGGATGCGTGTAATTATGCGTAAAATAATCGCGTTACTTTATTCCAGCCTCTTTTGTTTTATCCAATTTATCCTCAGCCTTACTCATCTCAACATCACCGAACTCTTGAAAATAGCGATCCATCCTGCATCCTGCTATTCCTGCTTGCGTGATAAGTATAAATCCGAACGTCCACTTCCGGCTAAACTAAGTTAGTTCGCATAGTTCAGCCAGTTTGTCATACATAGTGCATAGTTTGCGGTGCGCTAACTTTGTTAACTATGCGAACTAACTTTGTTTTGGCAGTGGACGTTCGGCTTAAGGCGCCCAAAAACAACATCATCTATACCTGTGAGTTAGGAATGATGGTGGTGACGGGCGCGGAGGACGACGAAGCGGCGTCATCGCTGGCCGCGCCGCGCGCTGGTAGCGACTTGCGCACGCCCGCGCCGCGACCTAGAAGACATAGTTAAAGTGAAAGTGGATACTTAACTATCACATATTATACAGTCCATCTATAAAGTCATGAAATTAAAGAGAGTAATTTTGAAAAAAATGCATCATCAGTTATTTACTTACATTTAAATTCATTCAAAAAATAAAGTATCGATTGATAATGTACATAATCCAAACGCATAATTATATACCATAATGGCGCGTGAAAAACGAGGCAAGTAACACTCAACAATGGATTGCAAATAGTCAGAGCTGGTGATAGAAACATCAGTAATTCTATTTTGGTACCTTCAACGAAAGCAGTCGGCGGCTTGTGGTACACAGAAGCTAGAGAGCTAATGTGACAGATCAGCTCATCCAGCAGTGTCGGCTCTAGCAAGTCTGTCTCCTCCGAGATGAGCGGTTTGTCGGCGAGTACTACTTCCTTGGCGGCAGCCGGGTCCGTGGAGAGGAGACGCCAGTAGATGAAGCCGCGGTCTCTGTAGGAATGAGGTTGGGTTTAGTTTAGGTATTATTAAATTCTGTTTTGTATTTTTTAATGAAATTTGGCATGTTGTAAGCCGACAGCCTGGATTAACATAATTATGGACTATTATTTTTATCCCCGAATTCCCACGGGAATTGTTTTTAAGGCAAAGCGAAGAAAGGCTAGTTATATCTTATAGAATACGATGTTCTATTTAATGTTTAAAACATCTCTCTGCTCCTCTCACTAGTCTTGTCGCACTGATGTTGTGTGATCCAAAGTCGCGTACAACAAATAGGGTGCAACGGTTCATCAAGACAAGATTAACCAATGAACTGTGTCATAATATTTTTTCGTTGGGCGAAACATTTTGATGGCTAACATTTCATGGATCAATTGACTCTGGGTGAACTATTTCAGACTCTACGACTAGACGTGAGAAAATGTTTCCAGGTTTTGCCAGGCGAGTTCACCTGAGGTCGGGGTTGTCGGAGTCCTGCGTGGCGAGGCTGAGCACGTGCTGCACCAGCTCCTGCGTGTCCGCCGGCCGCTTCAGGAACAGCTTCACTACAGCTGTGAGCAGTTGCAGTTGCACCTGGGGAGATACGGTAGATGGATGAGATGAATACTCTTTGTTGCATACCGCAAGATCTAAGGGAAAAAAAAATAATGCAAATACAGTGTAACGTATAGGGATCGCCTCTTTTTCTTTTGTCAACCAGTAGAACGCGAGCTCGCGAACGCCTGGCCCTGTAGCACAGGAAGTTGTTAAGAGGTGACAAGAGTTCTCCGTCACGCTCGCTCTTGAGGCTGCGTGATGTGAGTGAGCGCGATGCAAAACTCTAGTCACGTCTTAAATGCGCCGTACTAGCCCTTCTGGTTGACACTTGACCGAAGAAACAAGGCGATCTGTTTACGTTACGCTTCTATGTGCTGAGCCCCCTACATAGTTCTGGACTGATTAGAAATAGCACGATTACTAAAAGTAATCTTTTCTAGGCAACAAACCTATTGCATGCTTGGCATTTGAAAGAAAGAAAGAAAAACTTTTAATCGTGGTCTCCGCTAGAGAACTACCGAACTGCTATTACAGCCTTACCACAAAAATTTACAAAATATATTTTTATACATGTTTGATCATTTGACCCCTATGTTTTACCTGGTTTTACCTATGTCAAATCCCTATGTCAAATATTTGGTTTTAGTGTATACAGGGTGTCGCAAAAAGGGTATACTTAGCCAAAACCTACATGTGCAGCATGGCATGGTATATCTAAGCCCGAAAATTAAATCATAATTTCAAGTATACCCTTTTTGCAACACCCTGTATAACATGATTGTGTGTGTACCTGTGCGTTCTCATCGTGGAATCCCTCGAGGAAGGAGTCGAGCAGCTCGTCCGCGTTGTCGATACGTTCAGCGTACTCGCCCACGATCCACACCTGTGAAGGATGATAGTCTAGTTGACATTTAACAAAATACATGTGACATTTATTCTACTCTTCTCAACCATGCCTCCTTCTCAAGATGGATTGTCTTCACGTCTTCAACCAGTGATGCGGGATAACGTTAATATAATACCTTAAATAATTAAAAGACTTCCTTTGCTGACTAGACCTTGGGGTCTTTTTATCCAGTTTCCCTCACAACAGTAGTCCTGTCCTTCGGCTTGTGTTACACTTACATAATTGACCGTTACTATCATTTACTGCCAGTTTCTATAACTCTATCTATCTATAACTGGTAGTTACTTTCATACGATTTTGACAGATTGTTACTTTTGATTATGTCAAAATCGTAATCGTAACTACCAGTTATGGATAGATAGAGATATAGAAACTGGCAGTTAAAGGGTCACCAAACCTTCATTCTTGAACTAGAAGCTAGCCTCAAAAGTGGTGCCTCCGACATGATAGTGAGAACCTCTGAAACCTCACTTACAAGCCCGAATCTATAAATCAATTATTATTATTTAACTTTATTCCCACTCACCATAGAAGCCCTGGCCTCCGGTTCATCCAACGTGTCCAGGTTCTCGCACAGCGTGCTGATGATGCTCTCGTACTTGTTGGGGTACTTGCGGAAGATGTCCTTGATCACCACGATGGCCTCCTGCACCACGTAGTTCACCTTCGTCTGGATCAGGTCCAGGAGGGTCGCCACGCAACGCTCGGCGGATGGTTCCACCTGGGGAAAGATAAATTAGAGGTTGATAATGCTCGATATAGATAAATAGTACTGCATCGCGATTCGCCATAGTTACGGCGGGTTATAGACCAGTTTATCGACAGCGATAACAGGGTTGATATGTGACAGACCCGTCTCCGCTGCATGAGCCAGCTATCGACGTAGATAAATTACACTATATCGCGAATCGACATAAACAAGTTTATCGACATGTAGCGCAATGTGACCGCTGCACGGGGTCGTTATCGACGTAGATAAATAACACTATATCGCGATTCGACATAAACAAGTTTATTAATAAGACGCCCTTTAGCTGCATGTATCCGTTATTGACATAGATAAGCGTCACTATATCGCGATTTGCCATAAATACAGCGCTCTATAATCGAGTTTATCGACGTAGATAAAAATGTCACATGCTACATGAATCCGTTATCGCTGCATGAATCTTTTATTTACGTAATATCACCATAAAAATAGTGAATAAATAAAGCGCTGTAACAGGATCGCGCGATAAACCACTTTATCGACAGTGATAAGACACCCGTGCCGCACGGGCAGCGACACGCACCTTGATGGCGCAGCGGCCGATGGCGCGCACGGCCTTGCGCACGAAGTCCACGTCGACCTCGGTGGCGTACTCCTTGAGCTCGCCCAGCACCTGCGCGATGTTCGCCTGCGACGCCAGCCGGATCATTATGTCGAGTTTTTCGAGTTTTACGTAGATCGGGTCGTTGTATTTTACGAAGAACACCTGCGGGAAAAAGGTAAAATTTAGCAATCATCACAACCTGTCATGTTCTTACTGCTGAGGCAAAGAATCATCGGCAATCTTCGTGCCTCCACCACTCGCGCGATGCGATCTACGAGTCATCACAACTCTGGGACCGCGCAACATATTTCTCAGCCTTTTGCACAATCAGCGCCTATATAATTAATCATCAATACAGTTTGTCTAAATTCTATCTGAGTTTCATTGAAGAAGTTAGGAATTCCCAGAAGCACAACACTAGGAGCCTAACACTCAAATAAATACTAGTGCTCACTAGCTCTGCTTTGTTTTAGTTTTGGTTCTATACCAGAATTCCCACGGCATGCTGCAGTGATATATGTGTTAATCCAGGGTTGTCAGCTTACTGCATACATATTTTCATAAAAATCTGTACCTAGTTTTTACGTGAAATTAGATAATATTAGTGGGATTAGGCCAACTGTGTATGTGGTTTTCCTAGCACCAATGAACTTGAATCGTACACCATTGTCTCTCGAACAAGAATCAAAGATAGCGGCTACCATCAGGCACTTATTCTTATTCCCTGACTTTACAAAATAATTCACGCACCTTCATCTCATGCTTCAATATGTCCGGTCGTTTCTGCACGACAAGGTTGATGTTCCTCAGCGCCACATACTGCACTTCCGGTTCCGCACTCAGCAGAGTAACCAGCGGTGGCGCCAGCTTCCGGCTGAGAGTGGACACTAGATCCGTGTCTGTTGATAGCATCTCCATGAGCTTCATGAGGACCTGGTAAATGAAAGTTATTTTGTGGTGATAAAGGCGGTGGTAAAATGAGCGATGGTAAGATGTGGTAAGGTTCGTTTTAGAGTGGAGTGTTTGATAGTGGCGCCAGCTTGCGGCTGAGAGTGGAGACTAGCTCCGTGTCTGATGATAGCATCTCCATCAGTTTCATGAGGACCTGGTACAATTACGGAAGGTTGGTTTTAGTGTGGTGTGTGGGATAGTGGTGCCAGCTTGCGGCCCAGAGTAGAGACTAGCTCCGTGTCTGACGATAGCATCTCCATGAGCTTCATGAGGACCTGGTAGAATGAGTGTAGGTTAAAGGTTGGTTTTAGAAAGGCGTGTGGGATGGTGGCGCCAGCTTGCGGCTGAGAGTGGAGACTAGGTCCGTGTCAGATGATAGCATCTCCATCAGTTTCACCAGGACCTGGTAGAATTAAAGTTCTGTTGTAGTGACACAGTTTGTGCTAAGGTCAGTTTTAGAGTGACGTGTGGGAGGGATGGTTGGTAATAGAGTGTTGTGTGGGACGGTGGCGCCAACTTGCGGCTGAGAGTGGACACTAGCTCCATGTCTGATGATAGCATCTCCATGAGTTTCATGAGGACCTGGTACAATGAACTATGGTTAGTGGTGGGTTTTAGAATGGCGTGTGGTGTGGGATAGTGGTGCCAGCTTGCGGCTTAGAGTGGAAACTAGCTCCGTGTCTGATGAGAGCATCTCCATCAGCTTCATGAGCACCTGGTAGAATGAGCATTGGTAAGTAAAGGTAAAGCAGGTTTTGGAGTGGAATATTTCATGAGGACCTGGTAAAATGAGGTTAGGTTAGTGGTGGTAATGGTAAGGTTGAGTTTAGAGTGGTGAATGGGATGATGGAGCCATCTTTCGGCTTAATGAGGAAACTAACACCTTGTCTGAAGTTGTTAGTTTCCTCAATTGTTGTTAATTTGATGTGCAACATAAATGCTATGGTGTTTTTCGGGGATTGTGGAATGTCAGATGGATTGCGCCTGCGCCTCGCGCGAGTCCCTTACGAGTAGTTGTGTGTGTGTGTGTGTGTGTGTGTGTGTGTGTGTGTGTATGTACCTTCACGGCAGACAGTACAACAGCCGCGTTGGCGTGCGCGAGCCGCGGCGTGATGCGCTCGCAGATGGAATGGGCCTCGCGGGAGTCACGAGGCGCGTAGTTGGAGAGAGCGTCCAGGATGAACACCTGGCCCCATTCGGTGCACTCGTTGAGAGCTGTGAGGAGCTTGTTGATGGTTGGGGCGTTCATTTCTGGAACAATGTTGGGTGATATTTTAGGTATGCTTTTGTTATATGATTCAGTACAGAGGTAATGGTTGAATGAAGGTCAACGATAGTGTTGAGGTGCTATTGCTCTCAATTCGCTCTATTACTCTTTACGCTTTTCCATATACCTACTAGTACGCGATTTATCAAGGATATTGCAAAATAGCTTTAGTTTTAGATAACACATCTTTTGATTTACATCATACTGGTTCTACAGGTATTGCAAAAAGGGTTTACTAAGCCGATAGGTACGTCTGATATAACATGCTGCACAGTATACCTTTTTTTGCAACACTCTGTATAATGATTCTAGAGCAGCATTAACATACCGACAAGGGGATGCCCTGAGACACTGGCCTCGTTGATCTCCGACAGCGCGGCGACGGCGTTGGCCACCACCATGGGGTTCGAGTCGCTCAACAAATCCTTCAACTGGTCCAGGAAACCCTGCAATTTGTGTGCATAGCTGTAGGACTTTATAATAAGGGGAATACGGCGTTCAGAATAAAATATTAGGGGAAATGACGTCGACAATAATACGATAAACCAAGTTGTGTGAAAATAACCGCATAATAAATGAGACCTGAATGTTTTCATGAATATTATGAAATTAACAAAATATACCAAAATCCACTGACCTGATCCTCAACCATACTCGACGATATATCGTACAGCTTAGCCACGCACACCGCTGCAGTCTTCCTCACATACGGATCCTCGTCCTTCAGGCATTTCCTCAGCGGCTCACACAGATACTCCGTGATCTTGTCCACTCTGATACAGCCCATGGTTCTGACAGCCAGGGCCCGGATCAGAGGGTTCGAGTCCTCGCAGTCCTGGAGGCGTGTCAACGCGTTTTGCATTCGGAAACGTGATCGCGACAGAAAGAGAAAGCAATACATCAATCAAACTGAAGCGGGTAACTAGAAGCAGGGGGCGTTGTTACTCACTGGTTTATGTATTTTGGTATTTGGTGCAACGCTTTTTTTGTAAAAGATCTTTGTTGGGGGAAGAATAATTAAAGACAGAGTTTCTGTAGCATTAGCTATTTGAATTCTTATTTCTTATCTATAGCATTCTTTACCAATCATTGTATTTGTATGAATAAATGACATCATTATTATGTGTATGATGTGTTGTTATAAATTTCCTACAGATTTTAAAGCAAATATTGCTAAAATAAGTCAAGGAGTGAACATAATCCAGTGAGTTACAACAATAAAGGTTGATATGGTAACCTCAGCCAATGTGCTCTAGGTTGATCGGTAATGAGGCATGAATTCCAATAAATAATTGTAGCTTTATCATCCTGGTATGTCTTGCTTTTTGCCATTTTACTGTTATGTAGATTTACACATCTAGGGTTGTGCTCAAGATGAAATTCTTTAAAGAAGTGAGATACTTAAAAATTACATGCTATGTTGATGCATGCAGGGACTAGTACAAATAAATTTTATCATCAATAAAAACTGAACATTTTATTCGGGTTTTGGAATAAAAGTAGGACAAGATAAAATGTGTAAATCTACAAAGAGATGAGTTGTTTTCTGGATCATGTTGTTTACCTTAACAAGCTGGTATGTTGGTAGATCCTTCCACCCATCATACAATGGTACAGACGACATTAAAACGATAAAAAATACAAGTCACAAACAAGACTTACTCTACTCATTGTTAATCAATTATGTTAAAGTATTTATTTCCTTTTGAGAAAAGCTTTGAGAGAATCACATGCTAATTATGTTTACACTCTATCTGATCAACTTCTGCAATGTTCTACTCAAGAAGATACAGGATTCTTAGCCAATAAATTGAATTTTGTGTCTTAAATAGGAGCAAGAGTATCTCATTGGGTAGAGGGGAGCGGGACGTACCTTGACGAAGGTGTTGACGGCCATGATGGCCATGTCCGGCTGAGACTTGGCGTAGTTCATCAGGTACAGATAGACCAGCTTCTTTAGCTCCAGGTTGTCGGTCTGCATGCAGTTGACCACATCGGGGAACAGAGCCGAGACATCCTTGCCAACTGTCATAGAGGCTATCACCTGGAATATTTGGCTTGGTATTAGATTGCAATGTATGGGTATTTCAATACAGTGTTATGACATTTTCAACTTCTTACACAACATTCATTCACTCCTATTCAAAGGTTGTCTGGAAGAGATAGCATTTAAAAATAAGAGTACTATTTGAAAAGCCATACATTGATGGGATAGGCATACACCTACATGCAATATGCACAAACAGCACTATCATCACTAGTCAGAGTCAGTTAGCTGAGTACTTGCTACTCTGCACATTTCTTTAAAGGTTCTCATATTGATAAAAATCACACTAGTTTGTGCAAAATGGCCAGTTTCCGGTACTTTCTAGAGCTAAACCACCAAGGAGGATATAATAGGCCTTACATTGTTACCAGTTGTGTTGTGGTTAGTGGGCAAGACGGCTATGCTGAAGGCCCTGAGTGGATAAATAAAACCCCCGCTGAGGCAGGATATTTTATAAAGAAACATTTTGTTTTCTAATATCTCTAATCTGGCCTGGCATAGAGGTTATAGCAATAACCCTCCGTCTTGGAGGAGGCTCATACTCATAGCCTATAATGAATCATTGTGTGCTGTGCTTTTACATTTTAGGGTGAGGGTAAAAGCAAGCCAGTGGCCCCCAGTCTGCTGCAAACCAGTCAGTTATGTTTGGTAGTTTAGTAAAAGCAGTATGAACAGTGTTAAATATGATTTTTTACCTTTTTAACAGCCTCCTTCTTCTTTTCCTTTTTGTCACTGTTCAGTTCAGATTTCAGCTCGAATATTTCACCTTTCTTGGTGGTTGTGAAATACTTTGAGTCCGTCATGATTACCTGGGTGTAAGACTATGTAATTATATAAAGAACATAAGATTTTGAAGACGAATGCCTGTAAAAGCGGAAAAATCGATAGTCAATACATGGAAAGAGTGACAGATACAGGCACCACTACAGTGTTTCCTACGTTTGGAGGGTACATACAAATAAGTATTAGCAATGGGATCAATTACCTTCAAACTGTTTCAATCCTGATACAATAGTTTTAGGTTTATACGAACATTACTTGCTGAAAACTTGTAAAAACAAAAATCTGAAAATTTATTTGACTGACACGCAAAGGGGCGTTTTAACTTTTTAATTTTATAAACGTTTCGTTTCACCCGGTCAGAAATTCAACCCATCCAATATTTTTTGCCATACTTACGACTTTTCAGAGATAACTGCTGTGTTCAGTGGTCTTAGGTCATTTAATTATTTTGGTATCAAGTTAATTTAATTTTAATAATTCAATAATTTTATGGCATAATGTTTATTGCTATATTTATAGATCTCAGAATAAGTACTCTCTTGCATTTTGTGAAACAAATCATTTGTATAGGGATGTTCATAATGTAAAAAAATACCGGTATCGATAATATGAGTAAGTAGAGAAGAGTCGCTCGAAACATCGAGTTTTAAAAACAACTTTCTAAAAAACACTAGTTATCAGTACTTTTATGGATCACCAAAATATAAATTTCCACAGCTAATATAAAGGATTGAAAAAATGCGAGGGTTTATTCTGTTCCTAATTTCATATTAGAGAATCACTTTTTTACACCTTTATATTCACAGTTAATATAATACTTCTATTCTTCTAGCACAGCTATACTCATCCTGCGGCCCGCCGGGCCTTTGTCAGTAGCCCGCATGCCATGAGAGATAATAGGGAATATCAGGGAATATGCATTTTTTTTTAATATATTTTATTCGATAGTTGACATCGCTTTATAATAGTAAAAAAACATATATTTTTTTGCTTTTGGCCATGACAGCAGCAACGTTTTTGTGGCCCTTAAAAAAAAAGGTTGAGTACCAGGGTTCTAGCATCTGCAAGATGAGCTGAAAATGTATGGTGGCCTAGTAGTATAACTGCTGATGATCCGATATCCTATGTGATTTTTATTTCATTTTAATAAAATTTGTAGGTACAGTAGAGTTTAGTCTATAGAACAGTCATCTTGTCACTTTTACTATCAAACAACTTAGGATTCTTGTGCGGACTGAGGCAGGAAATAAGTATTAGTTACTTTAATAAAGTGTTTATTTCATCAGATATTTACAAACATTAATGTAAATGGTCCAGGCCATCTCAGTACATCTAGCAGATGGTTCATTTTACAATAAGATAAAGTTTCATTTTAAATTCATAGAAAAATACTAACACATATTGATACTTTTCTTTAAATTGTATATCAATTTGAAAACGGAATACATTTCTTACTTATAACAACTTCAATGCATATAAAATTGAAAAGAAAATTCATTGTAACAAAATTAACAAGAGCTGAATATAGCAAACAATGTAAAAATATATTTCATGAAATAAATTACGAGCGTCAAAGAAAAAATAATAAAAATCAAAGAATCAGAATCGTTGCATGTCACGTTAAATTGTCCTTATAAAATATTTTTATACTTCACCTATATTTAAATTACATTTCACTTCATGTAAATTTAAACTAATTAATTTTAACTAAAAACTCATCGATGTCCAATCTCTGTCGCATGATCGCGGACAGCACTACCTCCGCGCTGCAAACCACATTCAACGTCTTCTCCGATTGCAGCAAATAATATACTAAATGCAGATCATTGGGTGCTATGAGTACCAAATAACTATACGGCTTTTGCGTGTGCATTTCTTGAATCGAAACGTACGATCGTCGATTCTTCTCGACTTTTCCTCCACAGAGTTCGATAACCTCCGTCAGGGACGCGCGCGAAGGTTTTACACACGGCGTGAGAAAGAAGGTTACGCCTTCAAACAGCCTCCTTCGTTGTTCGCCACAGAGTAAGACCTCAGAAATGTCACATTTGTACATTTTGTTGAACGCCTCATCGCGCAACTCGTGCTTGGCTTCATCTGCGAACTTGCATTGCCTCTGGCTGTCGAGGATCCACTCCGGGGTGAGGAGGAACTTGACTGTGACGAGGCAGCTGATGAGCTTGGAGGTGCGGACCAGCTTGTCCATGATGAGGTGCGTGGCTTCTGCCGCGGTCGTCACTACGAGGCCGCCGAGTTGCCTGGTGAACAAAATAAAACAGTGAGACAATGAAACGAAGAGTGAGCGTCAGAGATATGCATTCGGTAGTATTATGGTTATAGTCATCATATGTCTGTCTCAGACATCTCTATGTCGGTGTACATTCGGTAGGGATGACTACAGAAGGCATAGAAAATTAACATAAACCTACACTACACCCTGCCTCTTTATATTATTATGTACTTATAGATTTGATTTTCATATGGTCTGTTGTGTATATAAATAATTTGTAGTATTCTTTCCTACCCCATCACCATCAGTGCTTAGCAAAAACCCCTCACCTGACAATAGTAGCCAGCTTAGTCTGCTCATGCTGCGGTATGGCCGAGAACAGCACCCGAGGCGCCAGGTGCAGGGGCGGCGGCTGCGCGGGCTGCGGCAGCGGCGGGGGCGGCGGCTCCTCCAGCCGGGGGCGCTTGGCCCGCCGCCCCCCGGCTGTTAGCGCCCCCCGTTTGGCGCGCTCGTGGGATTCTTGCGTGATGTTTATGGGCATCTTCCATGCGTCTGTGGGGTTGGTGTGGTTAAGGTTAGAATGGGGTAGAAAATCAAGTGAAACTTTGGCAGCACTATCGAGTGGGCCTTTCAGGTTCTGACCAATTACATTATTGGGGAAAACATGGCGAGTGAACCAACCAATTAGAACTGGAGAATCAGGCCTACTCGACAGTGGTGACATCTGGAATGAGCCATGCGTTTTCCTCCCCAATTGATTGTGAGGTTTGAATTTATATTATTGAAATATGTGTCTATCTTACTTGGAAAGAAGAGAGGAGAATAAGACGCAGAAACAAGAAATGGCTAACATAAGCTGAATATATTAATTAACTTACTCATGAGATGTGACACGAGGCTGTAGTCCATACGGAACGGATTCGCCAGGTTGAACTGCTGATACTTCGCATTCTCGATCTGAAAAACATTTTTTTTACCATCAGTACACATTCATTTTTACATTCTCATAGAGTGGTTCCGCATTAGAGGAGGAAGCAAGACAGTAGAGCATACAATGCGCTGTTTCGTTGCGATGAATCTAATCTTCTCTTATCATTCGTTCAGAAACCCAACATGAGAGATCTCTCTTCACATTAATACCTGCTTGTTAGCGCTCATGTTGCCCAGCAGCAGGTCGGTCAGCCAGGCGGCGCTGACGGCCGGCACGCCCCACTCGCGCGCGCGCCCGTACTTGTTGCCCCATCTCACCTGCTTGTTGCCCCATCTCCCCTGCTTGTTGCCACATCTCACCTGCTTGTTGCCACATCTCACCTGCTTGTTGCCACATCTCACCTGCTTGTTGCCACATCTCACCTGCTTGTTGCCACATCTCACCTGCTTGTTGCCACATCTCACCTGCCTGTTGCCACATCTCACCTGCTTGTTAGCGCTCATGTTGCCCAGCAGCAAGTCCGTCAGCCAGGCGGCGCTGACGGCCGGCACGCCCCACTCGCGTGCGCGCCGGTACTTGTTGCCCTCAGCTCGCTTGCAGATCAGGACTGTGTTGTCGCGAGTCATGTACGGGGTTAGCTGGGAAGAGAGAGTGTTTTTATAAAGCCCCATCCATACGCTTGCTGTTTGTCACAAACACGGCAAACAGCAAACAAAGTCACAAACACCAACCACAATCACCGAACACAAACAGCCATCCACATGCTCGGCGAACGCTCATAACATTCCGAACCGGCAAACACGGCGGACGACGAGCTATTACTTTCGGGTTGACATATTTTTATTATATAAATTAAAGCAAGAGAAAGAAAAAAGGAAAATAAGAAGAAAGCAAAGACGATGGTGGGATAATAATAATAATTAAAAAAAAAACTGACTTCTTCTTTTTAATTATTATTTTATTTTATAGTTTTTAGTTTATTTGCAATAATTTTTAATCAAAAGTAAGATGCAAATTATACCAAAAAGTCCTACTCAATACGAATCATTCAAGCCTAAACACGAGGTAGTTGCTATATACCGTTGAGGAGTTCCCTTGACTGCCTTCCGTTTCCATCATCAGATCAGCTCAAGGTCACCATCATATTTTTTCCAAAATGTAAATTCATACCCTGTTTTTCTAAAAAAAAAAATGGGACCACCTGGGAGCTCAACCCAATACAAAAAAAAAAGAATTTTCAAAATCGGTTCATAAACGGCGGAGTAATCGGTTAAAATACATAAAAAAAATGCGCGCCAACGAAAAAGTGTAGCAAGTTGATACGTCCGCCTCCCGCAATGCTAGCGCGCATACTGATCGCTGCCAGACGTATGGATACGTAGCAAACTGTTTGCCGAACATCCTTTGATCTGGCAAGAAAAACCGACACCGATGCCGAACACTGGCGAACACAAACACAAACAGGCAAACAACGACAAACACCCATCCACACGTCAGTGTTTGCTGTTTGCTGTTTGCTGTTTGCCATTGTTCGCCGAGCGTGTGGATGGGGTATAAAGCTGAGCACGTAATAATAGACAAATGACGAGCGATTCGTGGCTACACGAAAGTGGGTAAATACAAAGCATTGGGAGACGTTGTTTGATGCCACCTAATGCTGGAGGACAAGAGTCGGGGATAAGTGGCTTTATAGGCACATAGAAACCCAAGACATGTAGTACAAGTCAGTTTCTTCACAAGTATGTGAAAAATTGTTGTACGATACTCGGTCATTACTGTTATTCTTCGTGTCACTGCACAGTCATATTGATATTGTTTTGTATTTGTGATGTGTATTTTGTTAGTAAATAAACGATGTGTCTATTACCGTCTCCTAATCCATCTTTTGCACTCCCTTGCTTATTGAATACTATGACGTCACTAAGCCTTACAAATCCTCACCTTAGCCCCCACGTGGTGTAGACAGAAGGTGAGTCGCTCGCGCTCGTCGCCCCGCCAGCCGGATATGGCGGCGCGGTGGTGGCGCGCCGGACGGTCCCTGAAGGAAAGAAACAAATCATTTATTGGGTAATTTATCTTGTTCATAGTGTCGACCTTAGACAGTTTACCGGACAGCCAAGATATGGCTTTTAAATCGGTAAGCTGGATGGCAAACGAACCGCGAGCGAAGCGACCTCTTTACGTACTTCGAAGACTTTATACGTTGATTCATCCGGTTCGAAGGACCAAATGTTGGGGTAGATTCTCACTTACAAGTACTGTAGGACTTTGATCAGGTAGTTGTGAATGTTGAGTCTAAGATGAATGACTGGTTTATGTAAGGGCATTACATGTACGTTGAAATACTATAATACAACTGCTATAGCTTGTTTATTGGATTTATCCTTGCGTGATTGGAATAAGGTTTCAATTTGCAATTACCTGGCGGCATACATGGTGGGCAGGTGGATGGCCTGCCACGGCGGCGCCACGGTCCGTCGCAGCATCGAGTCCGACAGCCAGTAGGCCGTCACACACCGCTTGGCGTCGCGTAGCGCCTGGAAATGGGAAAACATGTTGTGGATACGGAGTTTGTAAAGGGAAAATGTGTTATGTAAAGTATGAAAAAAATAATTATTGGATCTTTGAAGGGTGAGTTTGAGGAGAAACTAGTTTAATAAACATCGTAGGCGACACCTTTAGCAATATTCTGGAGAGAGGAGCAGATAGAGGTGGAGACAGACAAGGAGAGCAACATAGAGGGAGAGGGAAGGATCAAGGAGGGTGAGTGAAATATAGAGGCATAGGGGGAAGTAAATACAGAGCGATACGGTTAAGGAAAGACAGAGCGATAGGGTGAGTGAAAGGGAGAGCAATGGAAATACAGGGCGAACGTGGAAGGGATAGAGAGAGCGATATGGGGAGTGAAAGAGAGAGCGCTAGTAGGAGGGAAGGAGAGACCTGCATGACAACGCCGTGTTTCTGTGTCTCACACAACACGTGAGTGACGCGTGCGCAGTACGAAGCCTCCACTTCGCCGCCGCGACGCTGGATCGCCTCCGTCCATCGGGAGACCTTCTCGGCGCCCCACACTTGCTGGTATTCCACCTGAAGACAGAAAGACAGTATAGTGAAGGAGGTACAGTAAAACTATAAAGTCCTGAAAACGGAAGTGGATCATAACTAATTGTTATAGACCGTATATTACTGTCGGCTTACGACTGTCAGAGTATGAAAATGTATGGCACTGCTGCGAAAGACATATAGGGGACAAAATGACAGTCGCGCGCGGTCGACGACTGTCGCGGAATGCACGGAATAGTACCTTTACTGTACAATAGTATACCTAAAATGGATAGATAAACGATACTTACAATATGAAACACGCACCCCAACAGGAACAGATCCGGGGGTAGCTTCAAGTTAGGATTATGTCCGTAGAACTGAGCTCTAGGGGGCGGCGGCCGCACCGGGCCCGCTTACACTTTGCTGCCTTTTTTTCTCCTTTTTGCCTGGTCCTTCCCCCTTTTCTTCTCTAGACGAGTCTAACAACGCCTACTGCACAATAATATAGCTAAAATGGATAGATAAACGGTACTTACAATATGAAACACGCATCTCAACAGGAACAGATCCGGGGGTAGCTTCAGGTTGCGGCTGTGTCCGTAGAACTGAGCTCTTAGGGGCGGCGGCCGCACCGAGCCCTTTTCTTTCTTCTGCTTGCCAAGTCCTTCCCCCTTTCTACATCTAGACGAGTCTAACAACGCTTACTGCCCAATAATATACCTAAGATGGATAGATAATAGTACTTACAATATGAAACACGCATCCCAACAAGAACAGATCCGGGGGTAGTTTCAAGTTGGGGTTGTGTCCGTAGAACTGAGCTCTAGGGGGCGGCGGCCGCACCGGGCCCGCGTAGACTTTGCTGCCGACCGCACCTGCTGCCGGCTGGGGGGGGAAATGGGGGATTTGTTAGTTGCTGATTGATGCTATGATTGGTCACTGCTGCCTTAGGCATGTTTTAGTTGCACCAAAATCATATGCGACAAATGCTCTATAATGTAAAGGATAAGTTTAATACTATAATGATGTTTTTGAGTTTTTATAACGAAGTAGAACATATAAGAGATCTGGATATTTTGATTATTTATCTTTATTATCGTATTTTAGGAGAACAGGCATGAGCATAATTATCATTTTACATATATTCACTACATGTCATGCATGCTATTACATGTCGTAAACACATAAAGGAAGACTAAAGCAAGTTTTGATATTATCATAAACTATGAAAGTTTGCGTTTTAAGGCTTAGAAAGTAAAATTAATAATACACTTTTGACACGTAAATTAATATTTGACACATAATATCAGAAAATAACTTTTTAGTTTTTGTAAACTATAAAACCTAGCTACCAAGGGTACAGGTACAGGGTGTTCATACCTGATGGTGCGTGTGCTGCGGATGCATGGTGGGGCCGAGCATGAGCCGCGCGGGGGGGCGGGGGGACGCGCCGCCCGCCACGTGCGCCGCCGTCATCAACCTGTACATGAGAACGAGAATTATGTAAATAGGGCTATAATACTCAAATGTATATAAGGATTGTTGTATTAGGTACATCTTAGTTTTGATTGGTGCTCAATAAATACTCCTGAGTAATTTCTTTCGGCTCATTTCAGAAATCCTAAATCTCAGACGCATAGTTAAATTTTATGATATCCACTTTATTTGTATCACGTATTCGTTTAAAGGTAGTGTGCCACCATTTGAGGCGCCATCTTGATCTGGGTCTTTACTAGCACAGCACCATCTAGCGGCGGTTTGTTTCGACATATCTATACAAAAGCTGGCCCCGGGTTCAAATACCGCCCATTCGTGTGATAAGCACTTGTTTTTGGATTGCGTCTGGCTGTCGTTTATCTAATAGGTAGGTATGTATATTTATCTGTACAATATTCAGCAGTCTGACACCCTTATTTCAGGTTCTGCCTAGCTTGGGATCAGATAGCCGTGTGTGAGATCTCCCCACATAATTAAACTGTACAATATTCAGCAGTCTGACACCCACATTTCAGGTTCTGCCTAGTTTCGGGTCAGATGACCGTGTGTGAGTTGTCCCCACGTATATGTAATACCTGAGCGTGCCGGCGGCGGAGGGCTCGTGGTCGGGCGCGGCGCTGCCCCCCTGCAGGCGGATGCTCAGCATATTCGCTAATGCCGTCTTGGTCTTCGGGTTCACTAGCACAGCGCCACCTGGCGGGGAGTGGAAGTAAGAGTAGTGTTTGTTTACGAACTGTCTTTATTATCTAAAAGTGGGACTGAAAGTTGGTTGGGTTTGACATAAAATATTGATAACCACATTGGTCTAATACACGGATAGAATATAGCACCATAATCCATTCCCGCAATTAGTGTTATCGTGTCAACATTCAACTAGGCTATATAGGCAGGCTAGGTAACAACACTATAGACTAGGCTTTATCATCTGTGACGTGGTGGTTTAGCTACACACACTAGAATCAAGCGCAAACGGCCTAGCCTTAGCTTCCAAGGCAATGTATACTCTTTTAGAAACAGAAAACTATATCCCATTCCACGGGGAAAGACATCTGTCAAAACCCTTATAACATTCGAATAAGGGTACTTTTTGTTTGTGTCAGATGTCTTTCCCCGTGAAATGGGATATAGAGGTTCTCTATTTGCATATTCATACCAGCAGCCTGATCCGGCGTGGTGGGCGTGAGCAGCGCCGCGTCGCCGTCGCCCAGCGCCGCGCCCACCACGTGCTGAGTCACGCCCTGGGCCACCTGCTGTAGGGTATATAAACACGTGTTAGTTAGGTGAAAGATAAGAATTTACATAGTGATAGCATCATAAGGTTGCGTCCCCAAACTGTTTGACGCCGAACTGAGTTAGTGATGTATCGGTTTAGTGTTCATTGATGGCTAGTTTTACGCTTACCATTTTCTATTCAGCGTTACGGTTTGCCTATTGGGAACGCCGCCTCACAAAAAAGATCAATACAATACAGAAACGGGTATGGTGTGGGTGGGGTTCTGTGGTATACTAGAAATCACATTACTTTTGCGATGCGCATAATATTGGAGTTTTACCTACCATTAAAACTCTTATTATGTTTCCAGCGACATCTGAAATCCATGTTATGAGATAGCATCTCCCTTATCGTCACGCCAGCTTGCAGTTTTCAAATTTTCGCGCCTAAATTCCACGCTTCTCATTGGTCAAGCACTCGGGCGGCGTCACTTCTAGCCGTCAAGTTGGTGAATTTTCCGCCATTATATTACCGAATAATAATAATAATGCAGCGCCAGGTAGCGCTTGCTGGATTTCAGATGTCGCTGGAAACATAATAAGAGTTTTAATGGTAGGTAAAACTCCAATATTATGTGTTCCGTAGCGACATCTGAAATCCATGTTATGAGAAATGTCTGTTATCACCTGGCGGCTAGAGATGACGCAATAATGTGAAGTAGGTAGGTACTTTGATCATCCTCAGATATAAAGCTGTGATGAGAATCTAGGTACTAACTATGGAAATACCAATGAAATGGAGGAAACCATATTATATAATAATACTAATTTATTGGAAATAAATTGGCCATGAACCTATAGGACCTAATCACAACAAACTTAGAATAATTATGTACCTTTTTAGGCATGTAATATCACATAATAATTCTGTTAACAGAAATCAATTTTCTAAAAATATAATTATTATCACACTAAAAATATTCTTATCTCAATCACAATGTAACAAGAACAAGAATAGAATACTAACAATAGAGTATTACACAGATTCAAAATATTACAAGGAACGTTTGCCCTCATTAGTTTTAACAACTGGTAGCAACTTGCTTTGATAAAACTTACAAAAAGTTATCTCAGATTGCCAATTGGCTCTAGAAATAATGTCATTTACAGGATATTGTTCTATCCAGTTTAAGGAAGAAACAGCTGACCGTGTACTTCCTGGTGAAGCACTTATACCGGAATCCTTAAGGCAACGTCTAATCCATCCACCAATAACAGTAGCCGAAGCTGGTTTAACTTCTCCTCTACATGTTAAAAACAATTCAGTGAACTGTTTCCCCTCTCTCTTAATACTAGACAATTCTAATAAACGTCTTAACCAGAAAATTACATCAATATTATGATCTGCCCCGATAACAGCTTCCAACCTGACTGTTGAAATGAGTTGGTATCTGTTTTTGAACCAAATACAGGAATTAGGACTATACTATTACCATTGTCAATTAAATATTCATTGTCACAACGCAGCAAAGTTAAATCATGTACCCTGCGCCCCGAGTATAATAGGAGTAAAACAGCTGTTCTCTTAGTTAAGTACTTCAAACAAAATATCTACCGGTGGAGAAGAATGTTGTAGATATTCTATGAGCACCCGTGCATCCCAGATGGGTGCTTTCATGGACACAGGTTTTGCTACTGAAATAGCTTTTAAATCGTGTTTTGCCCCAAAGGCTGAAGATCCTTTCTACTGCTGGGCTGAGTAAATGCCACTCTGGAGTTGGTCGACCGTGTGACAAGCAGTTTGCGTTGTAACAGCCTGGAAGTTACTGTGGTATCAGCATAATGTCGAGCTTGTTGATGAGGTCCAGTAGTGTCTTGGCTAGACCATGTAGGGTCAACAACCTGGTCCCTCCTTCTTTCTTGATGTAGGCCATAACTGTCCAGTTGTCGCTCTGCAGTAATACTGTTGTATGTCTGATTGTCTTGTATTTCATTCTTATGGCACCTATAACAGCAAACATTTCCTTTAAATTGCAATGCCAAGACATCTGAAAACTCTCCAACTGGCTGATGACTTGGAATCCTTTATTTGGGTTCCCTGTGCCTGGTCTGAGGCATCTGTGGCCAGGTAATATATCACTCGATGTGGTTCGTGGATCAAGGATGGGATGTTCAGATTCTGTAGCCACCACTTTAGTTCTATTGAAACCTCTTCTGGAATCAATAACTCTGTCTGGAGGCATAGTTTGAGTTTTTGACAGTGTCTTTGCATAAAACGGCAATGCAGCCTTCCCCGGTGGGTGATGAAGGCTGCAAAGTTGAGTTTCCTTAAGAGGCGTTGTGCCTGCTTTAGGATCCAACTGCCACATGCCAACAGACGAGTAATTGACTGTTGAATACTGTCTGTCTTTGACGGTGGGAGGGACTTGCAGTTTGCGTGTGTGTCCCAACCCACACCCAAGAATTCCAGGCTTTTTGATGGAGACATTATGGACTTTTGAAAGATGATGATCCATCGTAAGCTTTGTAGAAGATCTATGGTTGCTCTTGTGTGTTCTAAGAGGATCTCTCTCTTTGCACTGACTGACAAGGCATTAATCGGCTAGATACACAATTATGTGAAATCCTCGAGTCCTGAGGGTTTCCGCTATCCAATTGGTGATTGTTGCAAACATTTAGTTTATCTGAGCAGTCATTCTTTGTGACATCTGTGTATGGAAACTATTGGAAACTAATTATGTTTTCTGTAAAAACTGGGATTCGAGCTGATTTTATTAGTTTTAGTACTACAGGTGGCGCCATGAGTGATTCCCAAACGTGAAGGTAGTATTAAAGGCACCTACAAACGGCGATAAGTCATTTTTTATAAGATTTTTTGAATTTATTGTAATGGCACTTGTTTTTGTTATCGAACTTTTTGTCTCCCCCTCCTGCTTGAAAACCACGAAAGGGCATTGGCTTATAAGACGGATGAGCAGAGTGTGCCGGGGGCACGGGATGTACCGACTGTAACGGCCTAGCACTGCGCGCGGGTTGTCGTGTCGGCGATGTAAAGACCGATAACCCTGACCTTGAAGTCGAAGGTTGTGGTTCAGTGTTATATTTCACGGTAGCACGCTTTAACTTGTCAATACCGCCTATTTTATTGATGTACTCTGCCAGCATTACTGGATTAAATAAATATTCAGATGACGGTGGAATATTGTCTACGCCCTGACTGATATATTTATCGCCAATAAGTCTCAAAAGTGCCCCCCTACGTGCGGCAATACATTCATTTCGCTTTCCGCAAATAATCTGTAATATATCCTGAGACACTAGTTTATACTTAGAATCCTTATCAAAAATTTCTTTCATTTTCGTATACAAGGTAGAAGCTGTTATCGGTTCATTGACCTTTGACGCCCAGTCAATAACATTTTGCAGTGAAGAATTAACTATTTCATTTTGAGTTAAAAATGCATTCGATAATGCTGCAATACTACGCTCCATACGAGGCCAGTTAATAAAGGAACTCGACTCGTCGGCCAGGCTAGCCAATTCTTCGTTAACTTTTAAGTCTACGAACGCCGGACACGCTAAATATTTCTTTTGGGTGTCAGCATATCGCACAGACTTCCAGTCACTTTTGTTAAAGTGTTGATGTTCCACAAGTTTAGCCACTCTATGAGATGGCGCCGCCGGAACTAACGGTTCTTTTATGGAAATTGATAAATTACACACCTCGTCATTTGATTGTGGTGGAAGTAAAAATTCTTGTGGCTTTAGTTGGTTTTCCTTATTTGCACTCACTAAGTCAGATAATTGACTTACCAGCTGCTGCGACAGAACTTCAAACCTTGTATCGAGCCCAGAAGAACTCGATGAGCGGACACGGGAGCGGGTTGCGCCCCGGCGGCGGCGGTGGCGCGGGCGCGAGCGCGCGCGACGCCGGGACGCACGGCGCGTGCCGCGGCGATCCTCGCGGCTGCGGCGCGCGCACTCTGATGAGCTGCTGGCCCTGCTCCTGCTGCTGCCACTCCGAGAACCATGGCTTCGGGAACTCGACGTATCTCGACGTCTCTTACGAGAGCGAGAGGGCGGCGGCAGTAGCGGCGTGGGCGTGGCGGGGGCGGCGGCCGCGCCGGCCGGGCGCGGCGCCGGGCCGCCCGCCTCCTGCACTTGCGTGTTGTGTTCCTCTGGCGCGCCTGCTACGGGGGACCGCAGCATGTACACCACACGTACTCATTTTCTTCGGAAAGGCACGCCTCGAACCCGTCATTTTGAGTTGCGGAAAACACTTCCGCGGTCGAATTGCACTCATCTGACACTGCATCCATCTTAATTTTGGTATTTTCACACAACACGCGAGACGCGAACAAAATCTTGTTGGAAATTTGCTAATATTTCAGTTAAAACAAGATTTTGAAAAAACTGCAATGCGTACGACTTTAAGTTGGACGCAATAATGGCGGAAAATTCACCAACTTGACGGCTAGAAGTGACGCCGCCCGAGTGCTTGACCAATGAGAAGCGTGGAATTTAGGCGCGAAAATTTGAAAACTGCAAGCTGGCGTGACGATAAGGGAGATGCTATCTCATAACATGGATTTCAGATGTCGCTACGGAACACATAATACAATTTTTAAGTCCCGTTGGAGGTGAGGGTGGCATGTTTCAAAACTATTAACGCGCTCAAAATCCTCACAAATCAATCTTTTACCAATACACGGTAATTCCCCCTCACACACACAGGGTCCCCCCACACCCGGTCCACAGCAGCTGGAACTGCTCTACACACAGGGTCCCCCCACATCACCTGCTTGACGGCGGCGTGGTGGTGCGCCACGTGGTCCCGCTGCGCCTGCAGCTGCTGCAGCCGCTGGAACTGCTGCTGCCGCTGCAGCTGCATCTGTTGCAGCTGCGCGTCCGAACCCACTGGTTGCGCGCCCACTGGAATAGCAATCCAATCGTTACGTCACACCTTCTATCGGATCGGAATGTATGAAGAGAAATAAATAGAATTTGATATTCATAGCTTGGAAACCTATTCAGTGGGCCTATAACGAGTTGAGAGTATGAGTTAAGGCGTTAAGTAAGTTTTTGAGTCTTTTAGTCTTTCACTCAAAAACTAACAGCTAACTTTAGAATTCCCACGGCAAACCTATTTTTTTTTACTTAAAATGGTAGGTAGGTGCTTATTACCATTTAATTGTAACTTGTACCGTTATTTCACTGGTTTTCATAAATTCTTTTACATTTTCCCTTTTTTTTAAGGAATCTCTAAGAATAAGCTAGTGAACTGTAAAATGCGCTTTTGATTATTTACGCAGACGAAAAAGTCGAAATGGTAATGTACATGTACAGGTACTTATTTGTACCGTCTCTTCGTTGCTCGACCCTTTGTGTTATACCCTGAGTATTGGTGAAATACCTATATCTCTGCTTTACTTTGATCATTGCCCACCAATGGCTATGGCATGGCCCAAAATAGGCCTACATATTTTGAGAATAAAGGGTTTACTAATTTTGTATTAAAAGTAGCGATCTTAAGGGAGTCTTGCACAACAAGAACAAAGTTAATTAAAATTAAATATATGACCTCTTGCTCTGACATTATACTGTCAGAGCAAGAGACAAACTATTTTATTTTATTTAACTTTGTTGTGCAAGACGCCCTAAATCAATAGAAATTAAAATAATGGGTATATCAATATAGATTTAGCTTTTAGCACTTAAAATGTACGCAAAATCAAATATTATTATGAGTAAGGTACATAATTATAATTATTATAGGAACTCGTACATTCGCCAGCTTAAATTTTATTGTTTTTAACTTAATTTGATTTATGTTAGTTAAAAGTATAAAGATGAAGAATACTGTTACAGTAATATAAATTAAAGAAAACCACAAGAAAACGATTGAAATCAGCTTGTAATAAACAAAAGCATAAGTAAAAAAACACTTACACTCCATTATGTGTCTGTTACATATTTCACGTGTTAACAAAAAACTTTAAAATCAAACAAAACAAACAACCAGATTTTAAAACTTATTCATGAAAATAATACCGTGTTATAAAATGAAGTGATTTTATGTCTTACAACTATGAGATCAGAAAAAATACTGGAAAAGCTTATGAATACCTAAAAACAGACTACATTCAAAACAGGCCTATTCTTGTATCTACTTTATTGGTTTATCGATTATTCCTTTTTACTTGAAAAGGTGTGCAGTGATAAAGCGTGGCATATCACACAGATACAGTATAGTATTAAAATAAGACTTAACGCCTGTTTCACAATGTTTGGATGGATCTGTGGGATAAAATCCATGCTGTTTTAGACAGTCATAGCATGATTATTATCATACATATAGCTTTATCTAGCCATGGTCAAAGAGGCTCTTACTACAATGAAGTAGCTTTATGCAGTAATTTTCACTGAGCGGACAATTTAAAAGATTATGACAATGACATAATTTCTTTCGTCTTGTAATTGTAATTGTCTTTCGAAATATCTGACGAAAATAGAATTGTCATTTCGATTCAAAGAAAACAGACATGATCGGTGAACATATAAAACAGAATATGGACACAAGGGGCATATAAAATATTCTAGAGATAGCAACTAGATGCATGGCATGGGGGACGAACTAGATTATGGAATCACATTCATATGCCCATAATTCCGATTGACGCAAGACTCTTATAGCCATGAATTAAATATTTTCATTTCTCAACTGTCTTGATTTAGAACGATTTGCCAATCTAATCATATTATTCTGAGGAAAGATTTGTCAGTTAGTACATATAAGTATACTTATTATGTTTATTACGATTAAAAAAATATAACTACTGAAACTTGATCTATAAACAATTGTTTTAGCTTAATCATTATGATGCTATATTACTTTGATATCTATTGGTAACTTCTTATCCCGGAATACCCAAGGCTATGAGACGGATACTCGTGTAAGTCATTTCAAATGATAAACATAAACTTCTTTAAAACCCAATACGCCAGCAGTAAATCAATGTTAGCATAGGTAGGTATAACAATGTACAAAATACACACATTATGATCCACTATCTAGACACATAAAATGATTCAACCATAAAATAAATATTTGTTTTTACAATAATTAATGTAGAAAGGAAAATCACAAAAAGCATTAGTTTCGCAAAATTATTGGTAAAAGCGAGCAGTACTACTGAAGCGTACATAGTTTTTTGTACAAAAATATGTTAGTTTTACGACAGGAGACATCAGAAAAATTAAACAATTAAATATTAGATACAACTGCTGGAAGAAGACAAAGCAAATACTATACAAAAGTTAGAGCAAGGTCACACGGTTAGAGCGAGATAGCGTCACACGGTTAGCCTATGACAATGGGTATGCGAGCGGGTGCGAGTGAGACAAGCATAGTTCTTGCACTAACCCGGTGACTGCGGCGGCTGCGCGGGAGCCGCGGCCGGCAGCGGAGTCGCCCTCTGCTGTTGGAGCCACTGCACCTGGAAATGATGTATTCTAGTGAGTAAACTGTCAAATTTAAGTAACTTTAGAGATAAGTTTTTCTAAATCATGAAGATATTAAGATGTAATAGAATGTCATGTCCCAGAAGGGGTAGTCAGATGATGGCCACCCGCATTTTGCTATTAATACTCACGTTATAGGCCGATCCTTGAGGGCCATATCGTCAAATGAAGTTAATGTTTGAATGAATATACATATTATAGCCAGTTTTTGAGTTTGACAAGGTACAAAATCGTGTAGTAAGCTGTAGAGCTGCCTGTGCGTATTGCGCCGGTATCTTCGTACCGTCCTCTTCAAGAAAGTATACAAAGGTTCCATCAAGGATTATTGATTCCTTGTCTTGGCTGCTGTGTAATACCTGCTGCTGCTGCGTGAGGCCCGGCGGCAGCTGGCTGCGGATGAAGGTCACACTCTGCGGGGCCGGCGGCGCGCCAGGTGACACCGCCACTCCGGGCTGCTGGAATGTTATACATACTGGTTATTCATTGGTATTTTTACACTCTTATAACATTATAGACCGTGGAGAATGGCACCTACCTTATTAAGAAATCGGAACCGCTTGAAGCCATGCTTATTAAATTCAGCTTTGGAGTTATATAATTTTAAAAAAAAGGTCACAAGCAGTGGGCGATTTACCCTTGTATAGGGAGGGGTGTGTTATGGGTACTTTAGTTCGTGAACTCCTTGGAATCCATTACAGAATCAGGTAGACAGGCCAGGTACTTTTACTTAAGTCTTATTCAAAACAATATGTATTTTAACTAAGTTCACCAACTAAACAACCTCCACCAACCTGATGCATGGCAATAGCAGCAGCCCGCTGCATGGACAGCTGGCGCCGCTTCTGCAGCTGCGCCACGAACATGGCGCGCTGCTGCGGGTCCATCTGCTGCAGCTGTGCGTGAGTTTGCGCGTCCAGGTGGATGAGCTGGCGCCCGCCGCCGCTCCACGACACCTGTGGAGGGGTTATAGATGTATGATACTGTCGCCGCTCCATGATAACTGGGGGGAGGTAGTTACAGGTGAATGGTGGTGTTTGAGGTGTGCTTGTAGTGTTTAGAATGAAATGATTCAGCCCAAAACTTAAGCATAATTAGAGCTACTTATTCATCTGTGACTAGGGTTTCTTACAGTATTTAGAGGAATTAGCCACTCAAAGACATTTGGAGGTGTGAAACCGGCGCGGCGCGGCGCGGCGCGGCGCGGTTAAAATGTGTCAAAACAAAGCAATGGTTTGCTTTACCATTCTTCTACATCTTATATTTCTTGTATACCAGAAATAGAAGTCAACATCATCAATAAAATACATCCAAATCTGAAATCAGGCCTCTGCTAATGAGTGGTGTACTTAGCTATCATCTAAAGTACAATCCTCTCTTAGTCTAGATAAAAACAAGGACATAAAAAAGTAGTCATACCCTAGGTCCAACAGTTCCAGGCTGTCCAATCTGCTGTCTCTGCAAGTACTGCTGCTGCCAGGACACATTCTGTCCCTGCACGATCTGCTGTCCGCCGGGGGACACAATCTGTTGTCCACCTCCATGTGTGATGATCTGCTGGATGCCCCCGGAGGGCACCGGGGAGCCCGGCACCTGCCCCCCTTGTTGCAAGATCTGCGGGCTGCCCTGACTGACCACCTGCTGCGATGGCTGAGCAATCACCACTTGGTGCTGTGACCCTTGCTGCGTTATCACATGCTGCCCGCCTTGGGACAAAACCTGCTGGGTCCCTTGAGTGATTATCTGCTGCCCCTGGTTCACTATCTGTCCCCCTTGGTGCACAATCTGGCTCTGTGATACTATCTGCTGGTTCCCTTGTAGGGTGACTTGTTGATTCCCATGGACAAGGATCTGTTGTTGCCCAGTGTGCTGGTTTATAAGCACTTGCTGTGGCTGGACAATCTGCTGTTGGCCAGAACCACTCAATAATTGCTGCTTCTGGACCAAGATCTGGTGGTGAGTCTGGCTAATGGTCTGGCCCTGGGGGTTGAGTGATTGTTGAAGGATCTGCTGAGACTGCTGCTGTTGGATGGAGTGTTGCGGGCTCGCCTGTGATTGGTTGTTTATCAATGCTTGATGCTGAGTTTGCATGATTTGCTGCTGTAAAATCACTTGGTTCTGAGGGTTGCGAGTCTGTACAAGTGGGCTTCTAATGATTTGGTGCTGGCTCTGGTTGATGTTTTGAACCATTTGGATATTTTGCTGCCTCCAGGCACCTTGCACATTGCCACCCTGTTGGCTCTGAATAGTTTGCTGAACCCCCTGTATCTGTTGACCAATGACAGTCTGCTGACCAGACTGACCAACTAACTGGTTCAGTTGGACTGTGTTCTGCCCTTGTTGTGCTTGTGAAGAGGCGACCATTCCTTGCTGGTTGACCACACCCATGTTTAAGTTCTGTTGCTGCCCCGTCATGGACTGTAGGGTTTGTTGTTGGATCATCCCTTGTTGCTGTCCTGTCCCGCTAAGCAGTTGCTGCTGTCCAATGCTTTGTCCTAAGCCCTGATTCATTTGAGCTTGAGCTTTCTGTAGGCTCTGCTCGCGGAAGTTCTGTGTAGACTGAGCTAGATGCTGAGCAATGTTTTGGACAGCTTGTGAGGCACTCTGCTGGCTGAGTGTGAGGCCTTGCTTCATCACCATATTTGACTGGTTCAGTTGTTGTTGTTGCTGTTGTTGTTGCAAGTTGTTGGCACTCTGACTCAACATCTGGCTGATATTCTCAATCTGCTGCTGGGCTGACGTCATGGAGGTGCTGGGGCTTTGGCTGATATTCTGAGACTGCACATGTTGATGCTGGTTGCTCTGCAAGTGCTGTAATTGCCCTGACATATTCTGGCCCATTTGTGAAGTGGAAGCTGTCTGCTGTGTGAAGCCCTGTTGTGTTTGTTGGTTGTTCTTGTTGTGTTGCTGCAACATTTGCATTCTGAGCTGATGTTGCTGTTGGTGTTGTTGCAACAGCTTTTGTTGTTGGATCTGTATGGCTGTGAGGCCATGGGGTTGTTGCTGTAGAGACTGTTGTTGCTGAGATTGTTGTTGTTGCTGCTGCTGCTGCTGTTGTTGTTGTTGCTGCTGCTGTTGCTGTTGTTGTTGTTGCAACTGTTGTTGGTGAGCCTGATAAGTAGGCTGTTGAGTTTGCAAACTCATTCCTGCTTGTGAAGTCACAATGGTGTTTTGTCCAAACTTCTGCATCATCTGTATGTTACCGGCCTGGCTGCCTTGAATCTGTAAGTTCTGAGTCACAATACCTTGAGGCAGAGACTTACTCATGATATTAGATGTGGGCAGACTTGTGCTGGTGTAGCCCATAGACGGAGCAGAGGATGTAGGAGTTGGAGCATTCGCAGAAGAGGCAGGGTGATTCCATGGCATTCTCTGCTTTAACTTATCTAGAAGAGCTTGAGTACTGTCATCTTTACTTTCAGACATATTTTGAGTAGGTACCTCATTCTTTGCTATGCCTTCCTCAAAGTCAAAACCTGTGATTGCACTTATACGAGGTTCCATCAATTTTAAAGTTGGAGGTGGCTGAGGCACTACAAGTAGTTTAGGATGAAATACCTCTGTGACAGCTTGGATTCTTGCCCTTACACTCTCTAGGACCCAGTCAGGGGTCACAATCTTTAGTTTTGAGTTTAAACCTGAAAGCACTTTGTATTTCCGGCCTGATGCAGAGCCACAGATCAAATGTGTGCAACGAGCATCGAGGTTCAGCTGAACTCTGCCACCATAGTATGTTATCAGTGCAAATATGGTCTTGGCATCAGTGGGACTAACTTTCGCTACACAAGCAGTGACATTGAGGAATATTTTGCTCTTGTTAGGGCTGTACGAACGAGTGTTCGCTAGCTTCTTGAGGCGCACACAGGCCACGACCCAGTGCTCAGTAACAGCAGGAATCTGGTAAATATCCTGAGCCTCCTCTAAATCCGTATCAGCCGCATTTTGACCACAAATTAAATGTGTGACATAGTCGCCGAAGTATTTAGTGTTTTCAGCACCACCTGACTGCAGCAACAATACAATCTGGAATAAAAACATTTGGTTATTGGAAGAAATATAGTTTTTCAGATAAACTAACAAAAATGAAAACAAGAATGTTACCTTTTTCGAAACATCGCCCGAGATGTAATACTTGACATCCTTGAAGATAGGCTCCTGTAACGTTAAAGAATCTAAATCGTCAACAAGCGTTACCATTTTCTGTTACATTGAAAAATTATAATACGAACTAATCTACACACATTTTTGCAAAAAAACTACAAATATCAACAACAAATGCCGTCACGTCAAGCTCAAGCGGCGACGTCCATGTTTTTTTAGTTTGACACTTATGCAATGTCTTGCCATATTAAAATATTTTTATTGTATACTCTGTGGCTATACATACAAATACAATTTCTTATTCTGAGGAACACAGTGCTAATCGGTGCGGTCTGTAGCGCAGTTTGATAATAATGAGTCCGAGAATGATGAATTTATGAAGACTATAGTGTTCTAGTCGTCTCAAGTAACAATATCTTGTTGAGGTGGAAAGTTGTATGCGGACAAGTAACTATGAAGATGCTCAATGGTCTGAGAGCGGTTTACCACAGTCACTATGCAATAGTTGTTCGGTTGTTAGGTAGGTACCATAGGTACCCACCAACCAAGGAACATACTAATTCTCTAACGAGAAGCATTACTACTAATAGTATAAATTATCCACTTACAGCGGCACCACCATCGAATGATTATAAATTTGCGATCTCGATAGCGGATCGTCCAGCGGGCAGCTAAGTAACGGGTAAAAGATTCCCCAAGAATGATTGAATTCTGAAATCAAGAAACCTATTCGGGAGCCGATAGGTAGATTTTTTTACAACACCATGGTATCTGAACTAAGCACACTCGCATAAGGGTGCTAACATAGAGAATCGGGTTCCCTGTATCTACCTGACCTGTACCGGTAACCTGATTATGCGAAAGCGCTCATGACATTTAAAAATCCGGGAAATGCTCCGTGAGTGAGCGCTTTCGCATAATCAGGTTACCGGTACAGGTAGATATAGGGAACCCTATTCTCTATGTAAGCACCCTAAGATGGTACGTTTACCGTACGGTACCGATGGTACCGGAACATGTAGGTATGGTTTATTTAGAACTTTTTTCATAACAACGTTAATTCAGTTATAAACTGCGCTTCGTTTGTTCATACATACCTACTGTTGTTCCAAAACTTTTATGGGACTGTGGGTTGTACGTTGTACCGCCTTCACATGGCTAGGTGCGCGGGCTAGCCTGGATTATTATCAATCATCGTTCGACTGACGAGCAGATGATAGCCTGTTGATAACAACCTCCCTGAAAGCTGGAACGTTCAGCTACAACTGTAGGTACAAGTGTTAACTCTTTCAAATGTAACTTTATTAGACACACCTACCTAACTACTGTTTATTGATATAACTACATTTCGATCGGTACCGAGTAGGTAGGTACTTACATACATTTATGTACCTACGTTAATTCGCAATTTCTTCAAAGATTGTGACGTGGCATCGACATTGCTGCCGTGGGACACCGACGCCTATACCACCATAGAATAACAAGTACAGTAGTACTCGTTATTATATGATACCGCTACGTCCGGCTTACCAGCGGCAGCGCTTCTAGGCCTGTCAAAGTCGGCAACTGTCTGGCTAACTTTTCACTACGCGGTGACAAAGCTTTGGTCCAGCTCCAGCCTTTGGCTTAAGCTGGGTACAGACCGGCCAAACGAACGCCAACGAACGGGTTTCGTTGACCTTCGTTGCTGCAATCTGCCCTGTATTATGTATGATAAATATCCATCGTTGGAGCTGGTTATTGGTTAGCATTGCTGGTAACTAATTAAAATTAAATGTATCTATATATCCGCATTATGGTAACTATGGGATTGATATCGTACATTAAAAGTAGGGTCAGATTTATAAGTAGGTAGGTCTCTACACATTTTTTGTACCTTGTTTGACAAGGCTTTGTAACAAAACTACTTTTGTTAATTTAGAACTCGTACATTTTTCAGCGAAGTAGTTATACATTATGTAATTGTAATATTACTTATCTTAATTTATTATATTGCTTCACTCTCTCACATGCTCAGCACCACTCCCTATAAATATATATGTATGTTTTTCCCATAATAGGATTAACAAACCGGCTCGAAAACTTACAAAAAATTAAGCACTTTTGCGGGGAATTACCGATGCTCCCTGGCGATTCCGTTGTAGTAAGTAGTCACATACATGTATACTGATTGTAGTTGTATCCACCTAGGTATTTACTTGCGAGGAATGTAGCCTTGCCCAGACGGGGGTTCGAATCCAGTTTGCAAATGTCATTATAAAGTTGGGTATTTTAACCTACAACCTTTAGAAAAAAAGCTTCAATAAAAAAACCCGAATTTTGTATCGTCATCCGATGTGTTTCGCAAACTGGTTATCATTTTCCTGGTTGAGAATGCTAAATGTTTATATTATGCTATATGTACCTATGTATGTATTGTGCTTGTATGTATTTTAATATTTATTCGTTTAGACTGGATGCTGGCCATACGTCGCCACAATCGCCAGTAGCTCGCGAAGTTCAGTTGTAGCAAGACGCAGAGTGGTAGTTACCTATGTGTGTGCTATCGAGGAACGTGCTTAGAGTATAAATAAAAGTCGGGGGACCAATTCATACTTAGCTTTACACCCCAAAAATGCTTAAAAGGACTATAAAAATTCATTTACAAAAAGCAGTGCCATCAATATTGTGATTAACGGAGACTTGTCGTGCAAAAAACCAATTCAAAATAACAGGACCGCCAAATTTTCGAAAAAATGGAGTTCCTTTGTGGAAGGATAAGGATTGTGCTGTTGTTGTTTTTAAATATGTATATGTTGGAGAGTCAAGTGGTGCCTCAATCGAACTGCCGTGTGTTCGAGTACAGGTTCGATGACAGGGGGATATACGGCTTTGTGGAGGTCAAGCTGGACAGCTATGTCACCTCAGTGCTCACTATAGTCAACTTTACTGTCGCCACATCCTTGCCAAGTGTAAGTTTTAAATACCTTAATAACTATAAACTACAGCTATTAAGGTTAAAAATAAAAAATAAATTCTGGCGCTGGTGCGCTTCAGGCGTCACAGTAAGTGGGGAGTCGATGGCAGTGGCCATGGCCGAAATCGGTCGGAAGGTCATCATCATCATCATAGTAAATGTAACGCAGCATACACGAGTGGCCGAAGCTAATACTTATTGATACTCAGTGTCTGTTACCCCTAAGTATTTACACGATAAGAGTAGGCAGGTACTACGGTCGGTCCTATCCCACTGGTACATAGAAACAGTGCAAGTTTCGGAGCGCTCCTCCTATCGGTTTCGTACGTATCGGACCAAACGGTTATTGGAATCGGCAATGCCGGATGCACTTATGTGAATATCTAGACAAAGAATACATGCGATGCATCCGTTGCGTAGGATGCCGATAGGTAGACGTTTACCTTAAGCGTTTACACGATAACACTTGGTACTACTCTCGGTCCTTACCTATCCCACTCGTATAAAAATATAGCATGATCCTACTCTGCTGATTGATAACATTACAGTAAAGTAAAAAACGTTTATTAACAAATTGTTGAAGTAGGTACAATTTTGTGATGTGACTGCAGATTCCACACTAGGCGAACCTGTATCGTGGAACTTATTCTTAACAGTAACGACAAGCTTCCGATGGCCGATTAGTCACTTGGTCCGTGCGGACATTACATAATATACCATTAATATAAAAACCTACTTAATGAAGCAGGCGCGGATCCACACATCAAAATAGGTGATGGGCAAGTCTAAAAAAGTTTTGTTTTGCCTCGCCTTGAGTTTTTTTTATATTTTGGTATAGTACTTATTATTTTGGTTATGCTAAATGCATTTTTTGCATCTCAAAAGCCCTCTAGATCAAACATTCTTAAATAATAAAAAAAAAACAGTTTTTGAAAATTTTTATCGATAAAAGTCTGCTGTGTTACGGGAACAGTAACTATACAATACAATGTACATGTGTAAAACTACACTTAATTCTCATTTAAATGAGGCATATTTTATCTCGATAGGCCAAGTAGATTTTTTTAATGATACCTACAGCTATTTAAAACAAAGCCTAACTAAAGTTGAAAATATTTTGATCAAATTCAAAATTAAATGTTTAAAAAAATTGGGTCATTCGGTGTTCACTGACACCCTAACCTAACTTTAACTTAAATTCAGGCTACGTTTTGTTGTGAAATTCCCAAAGGACAACTTTTTAAAGTGAAGCGATGCATGCGGGAATAAGTTCAGCGAAAAAAATTATCATTTTCCATAGAAAAAAATCACGTTACTAACAAATTTTTTATGAAAATGATTTATTTTCGCGAATTTTGTCATTCTAATTTTATTTTCGGGCTTAGATATAACATGCTGCACACGTATAAGTTTCGGCTTAGTAACCTACCCTTTTGCAACACCCTGTACAAATATTATCATTGCAGTAATAACGGTATCGCTGCATTTTTGGTACATAAGTTGTTTGGGATCCTACACATAGTTTAATTCATTTTTAGGGTTCCACTCCTCAAAAGGAAAAAAGCAACTGTCTGTCTGTCACCACGCTTTTTCTCAGAAACGGGTAAAGATATAAAGCTGATATTTCGCAAATTTACGGCCCTGATAGAGTAGTAAAATAAAATATAGTTTTTTTTTGCGTATACAAGTAAGGAAGGGATGTTTTTTGCCGCTGTTTCGATGGTGAGAGGTATCGTTGAATAGGTCTTTTACCATTTTTAGGGTTCCGTAGCCAAAATGGCAAAAACGGAACCCTTATAGTTTCGTCTGTCCGTCTGTCCGTCTGTCCGTCTGTCCGTCTGTCCGTCTGTCACAGCCGATTTACTCGGAAACTATAAGTACTACAGTGATGAAATTTGATGGGAATATGTGTTGTATGAACCGCTACAAAAATATGACACTAAATAGTAAAAAAAAGAATTGGGGGTGGGGCCCCCCATACATGTAACTGAGGGATGAAATTTTTTTTTTCGATGTAAATACCCGTGTGGGGTATCAATGGAAAGGTCTTTTAAAATTATATAAAGTTTTCTAAAAAACATTTTTCTTAAAGTGAACGGTTTTTGAGATATCAGCTCTCAAAGTCGTAAAAAGTATGTCCCCCCCCCCTCTATTTTTATAACTACGGGGTATAAAATTCTAAAAAAAATAGAGGTGATGCATGCTAATTAACTCTTTCAACGATTTTTGGTTTGATCAAAGTATCTCTTATAGTTTTTGAGATAGGTTGATTTAACTGTAATATTATATTTGCTGCTACGGAACCCTTTGTGCGCGAGCCCGACTCGCACTTGGCCGGTTTTTATTTAATTCAGTGATTGGTTTAATGATTTGTGTAATATTAAGCTTCAAAGTGCTAATTTTTGTTAGACTCATGTCCCCCCCCCCTGCTGACTAAAGGTTGGTCCACAAAATATGAAAAAATTCACAGAAAATATGACGAAATTAAATCTCAGGTAAGTAGACTTTACAAGTTTACGAGTGATAGTCAATTATTGTGATTACAAACTTACTTACAAAATTGACCATGACGTATATCGATGTATGGCAAAATATAATTTCAACTGCAATGTTAAGTTTGTTTTTTTCGAGAGCTTATCTTTGTACGGAACCCTCAGTGCGCGAGTCAAACTCGCAATTGGCCGGTTTTTTTAATGACCGCGCGTTGAGTTATGCCTGAAATACGTTTTTTTAAAATCTTACAAGATGGGCCAAAAGTAATCACTCTATTGGAAGTTGCTCTCATCTGTGCAAATGGCCACCAATTTCAAATCTGTTTTGATATTGGTGGACTAGACAAATACAGAATACAAGTTCAGAAGTCATGGAGTGATATGCTCCCCAAGAAATCAGTTTTCAGATCGCCTTTTTTACGTTTTATCTGTATTCCCTGCAATATCGCCCGATTTAACCGTTGCAGACGGTTTCTGTGGGGTTTTTTGAAGCCCGTGTCTCTGGAGCCCTTAAAAACAACATTCGACACGGGTGCGAGAATCTCTCACCCGAAGTTCTCGCTGAAGTGATGAGAAATGCCATAAAACAAGCCCGTATGGCAATCAATTGTGACGGCGCCCATTTGGCCGATATCATCTTCCCGACGTTACCAATAAAATTGTAAAGGTTCAAATAAACATAATCAAAAAACAGAATCAAAATTTTCATTTAGAAAAAAAATTTGAACAAAACAACATCGGATGACTTCTTTTGGTTCACCTTGTACCTATACGTAAAATAGTATCTTTTTCCGGAAGCCGCAAGACAGACTCTTGGTATGACTGAAAATTTTATGGTTTTTGAATCCATCCGGAGGCTTTTCGAGGTGTGAAAAAATATTTAGGATAACCCGAAATCATCACCACCAGCATATAAAATAACAGCCATAACTACAAAGTGATAAAATCACTACTTAAATAAAATTACGATATTAAATTTCCATGCTGTGATATGGCGAGTCATTTAGGTGATGGGCATGCCCACCTTGCCCATATGGGTGGATCCGCGCCTGTAATGAAGTTACAATGGATACCAATTATAATTTGTACTATCTACATAAAAATAGCATACGCAGAGACTTAAAGAATATAATATATTATAGTTAGGTACTTATAAGAGATGGTCTTTTATCAATTCTGATTTCTGTCCTATCTAATGAACTACGTATAAAATAAAAACATCAGTTTACTTAATAAATAATTCATGTCTCAATATTTTTTATTAATAACTTTGTTATTCTGTTGATTAAGTAAATAGGTACCTACTACATCCTTATCAACGATACTTTATTCGTATTTAAACAGGGTATGTTACGTCACAATAGGTATATTATATTTGTACTACTTATAATTCATTCATGACGACACCAATTTAAATAAGTAAACAAAACTAACCGATAATATGGAAAACGTAACGTTATGAAAAAGTAACGTACGAGTAGTTAGTACGTAATTCCCGTCAAGGAAAAGCTAACGGATAATATATTGATACTTAGTTTTTTAGATTCATTAGTAAGTACCTACTAACATGTATTATGTAGGTGCACAGACATACTTACATATAAATTTTAAAAGCGTAGTGGGGTCTTGTAATTGCAACTATCCGATAAATGCAACTGACTTCAATAACTCCCAAATTTCTTGAGCTACCAGCGCATCTACATTTTTGGGTAGAACTTTTATGATGTAAAATTGATATCAGTCTGTCGTTTTACAATAAAGTAACTCTAGAGGGAGTTATTGAAGTTAGTTGCATTTATCGGATAGTTGCAATTACAAGACCCCACCTTAAACTATAGGTTTGTAAATATGTATCATGTAGAGCAACGAACAGAGAGAGAGGGGTTATATTATTTTGGTATGCTATACTGCTGTAGGTACCTATAGTACATATACTAGTATATAATCCATCCATTATTCCTTAAGAAAGGGAAAGAACCTTTGTTATAATTATAATACCTAGGTTACTGAGCCATGGTATTTTTTACATAAAGGTTTTTATTCATTTCGGTCCAGCCGTTTAAAATTTGTCATCCATTCCGATTATTCACTTATAGTAAAGTAAAATAAAATACTTACCTTTAATGATTGTGTAATATCAGGCAAAAAAAGTTGGGGAAAACGTGTGCTAGATTCCGAAGTAGGTATTTAAAATCTTATTAAGTGAGTATAAAATGATTAATACACAACACATCCATACATAGACACTGTACAAAATACCCACCACTGGGTTTTTCCATCCTCAAAATTTTGGTTTTGCATTTTGATTTCGATTTCACTTTATTACCGTTTTGGTTTTCGTGTAGTCTGCTCAAAATGATGAAACTCAATTTTCACTTTTAAATAGAACTTTAATTTTTCGTTAACGCGTTGATGTCTTTTGTATGGAAAGCGTGGGGTCCTCCGCTACGCCCTATAAACAATTCACTCAGTACACTGTGCTATTTTCCCGTGGACATTTCACGTTAAACGGTACCTATAGGTAAAGTAGTAAATATAAAATAAAAAAAAAGTAAAAAATATTTATTTCCTTTAAAAATATACAAGAGATGGTGAATGTACTGACCCCCACACTAGGCAATGCCTGTTCTGTGGAGGATAGAGATAATAATTAACCCATTTAAATACGGCTTTACAAGAACATAAAACTTATACAGTGCAATCTTGGATAAATTTGATATATGTTAGAAAATAAAATAAAAAAGTGTGTTTGTGTGTGTGTGTGTGTGTGTGTGTGTGTGTGTGTGTGTGTGTGTGTGTGTGTGTGCGTGCGTGTGTGTGTGTGTGTGTGTGTGTGTGTGTGTGTGTGTGCGTGCGTGTGTGTGTGTGTGTGTGTGTGTGTGTGTGTGTGTGTGTGTGTGTGAGTGATGGTGTGTTTAATATAACTGTAAAGTTGTATCTAAATCAAGTAAATTCAGTAAGTAACAGAATAGACTAATATACAAGTAAGTATAACTATATTGCGTAAAGTAAAAAATAGGAACATACCAACTTTCGCCTTTTTAATATGTATAGTATGATTCGAAGGAGAAAACCCAAGTAGATATACTTCCAAAATGTATCCCTATCTTTATGTAAGTACACTTGTTGAGGCACTAGAAGGCACTACCATGCCATGGACCCTAGGGTTAAAAAATAATGAATGAATATTTATTATTATGGGGTTCCCAAACTTACAGAAAGACAAAATGCGCATGGTGGCATATAAAATAACGTTTTGTAAGTATTAAATATCAAGTACGTTGGCCTAATAAGAATCTACTTAGACATCGATCACTAAGAAAATTGTATCTATACGGTAAATCTGCAGAGCTGTCAGTTGCTATGGTCATGAGAAACTTGTTCATTTTCCTCTTATTTTATTTATGACTTGGGATTTCCGAGTTCAGGGGCTTTATTATCAATGCTTAAGGCTGAGATTCCAATGGCAATGACCACTATCCAAGTAGAAAGTTAAAATATGCGGTACTGATGCTTTAGTACGTTCAAGGGTTGGTCAAACAAAAGCACAACTTATTTAAACTTATTTTTAGGGCAAAGTTTTATGACCTGCAGTCATGATACAATGACTCCTGACGAACAACCAAAAGATATAATCTAACCAATGTTAACAACCCCCAATATTCAACACTTAAGTCGCATAACTTTTGAACGACTAAGCCAATTTTGATAAAATATGGCTAAGAATACTCGGGGTGATAAATATTACCTAAAACCCTAAAAAACAAAACGAAAATAGATTCACCCGTTTGGGAGCTAAACTACCACAGACACAGATACACAAGATACGTTAAACTTATAAGAATCTGCTTTTTCCGTCGATACCCCTGTCTCCCCCTGTTAAAAAGGGCGATGTGTTTTTTTCAAATTGCAGCTTTATTTATTGCGAAGAGAATTGCGTCTTAGAAGCTAAGGTTAGATGGATTGATCTAATTTAAACCCTAATAGTACCTAAGTATATATATAGATATATAAACCTGATGGGGACACGGTATATAATTATAGTTATACCTAACTCGATATTGATATGTACTTGTTTATTTAGAAATTCGATGATACTTATTGATCGGACTAGTTTAAAAATCCACTTTTAGTACCTTTCTTACTTCCTATACTACCCCTATAATTTGATGGATTATTACCTTAATCTCACCACTATATTGTTCCAGGAATACGTAGGTACCCTAGAGTACCTAGGCTTGCAGCATACGGGCGGGTCCTCCACCGTGAAGTACAAGATTCACTTCCCGGTGCAGCGGCCGGTGCCTCGCCTCACTGCCGTCGTTGTCAACAACAACATCTTATGTCAAGCTCGTGGAGGTAACTTATGTATAGTTGACTAGCTGTTCCCGCGCGCTTCGCTTCGCCTTAAAAAGTTTTCCCGTGGGAATTCCGGGATAAAAAGTAGCCTATGTTCTTTCCCAGGGTCTAGACCGTATGTAGGTATACCAAATTTCATTCAAATCCGTTCAGTAGTTTTGGCGTGAAAGAGTAACAGACAGACAGGCACAGTTACTTTCGCATTTATAATATTAGTTAGGATAGTTTCAAAATACATTGAATAATACACTCACGGGCAATGAAAAACTTCCAGTGAGAAAAACACCAAATTACTCCTAAGCGGAAAAAGTTACCTTAATGAAGTCGACTGAAATTTAAATATGCACCAGAATATTAACAACTAAAAACGTAAACATTTAGTTACATTCCGTTAAATATACAGTAGGTTTAGCCAAAGAACAAAGACCTGTACAAAGAAAAATATGTTAGGTACCTACTTGCGCATAAAAAATGTAGTAAGTACTTTCTGCGGTGCTCAGCAGGTGTCACACGGTAAATATGTTGACTGCTGTGGGTCTTTGAAATAACGGGTAAATCCACAGTAATGTAATTATATGTATAGGAACATATTCTATGCATTAACGTTCACCTATTCCCTCTAATTCTCTATTCATCATAAATTACTTACGAATTACCACAAAAATATATTTAAACTCTGCTTGCTTCCAGATGTGCCGGGCCCCGGTGGCTACGTCAGTACGATCGGCCTCCAGCACTCGGTGGTCCTGGAGGGTGACCGGTTCGGCTCCAGCCAGGGCCGCCCCGTCAGCAGCATGTTCCCACTCATCATACCCACCAATAATGATAATAGCATGACTATTGGTGACTTCGGTAATTATTGAGTCTAGATGTTAGGCTCAAGTATGTGAGCTTAGTTTAATTAATAATTTTCATATAAATAAAATATAAAACCGCGATATTAAGTACTGTGACTGTAGTATAACAAGAATTGACCACTTCGAGATCATTCCTGTGACTACGGTGACGAATTAATGGCATCAAAATCAAATAAATATGGGTTGTAAAGGAGCCTCAAGTGACGGATTAACGGTAGGTGGCTTTATGTCTTGGACAGGCATTATCAACTGATTGAATAGCATCCTTTTACCATGGTGACAAACTGTAGTCTAGTATGTATTCTGATTTGCCATAAACCCAACGGATTATACTTCGCTAACTTTGCGTCAGAGGACTTTTGCAATGTATCTCTAGCAGGATAACCTCGAATAAAATGTTCTCTTCTAATGATGACGCACTGCACACGACACACGTCTCGTCAAGTTTCCTTAATTTTAACTTCATTTATCATACGGCAATTTATAACATAATAATAATACCTAATAATAAGTATCTTTACTAACGTATTTCAAAGGTTTGATTCCTGGGACTCAATACTCAAGCTCATGATGCCTATCAGTGGCAAGTGCAAATAATAGTAGATAGCTAATAAGTATTACTTAGTTAGTTAGTCACTCCTTGAAAGCGCAGTCCAAAGCTGAAGACCTCTGTATGAGTGTTTCAGAATAGATAGGCTTGCCCCTAAAATAAGTACATTGGAAACAGGTGCATTAATATAGGCCATCTCTACATACCGAAGTTCAAATATAATTTATTACCACGTAATAACTTGACTATTCACACCTTTCAGATTTGGGAACGTTCGAGCGTCCTTCCTTCAACAACTTCCCGAAGCGACCCCCCGTACGGACGCCGCCGAGGAGGCCCCAGCCAGTGTTCAGTGTGCCCCCCGTGTATACGGAACCCCCCGCGGTATACACGGAACCCCCCGCAGTATACACGGACCCCCCTGTCAGACAGACGCAGCGGACACCACGGCCGAGGCCCACACCACGACCGTAAGTAACTAATGTAATTAATTTAGTTAATTACTTAGTACCACCCAAAGGTTGCCTCGAAGAAAGTTTTAAACTATTTTTCACCGGTTTTTAATATTGATTGCAAATAATTATGTTGTGATGATGCAAGATGAAATCCAAGATCCAACTTTTTACCGAGACCAGGGAGCAAGAGATATTAGTTTCATTGACTTCCAATTCAGTAAATAACTTATTATTATTTATTTAAGTACAGGCAGTAAATTTTTATACGTTTTTTTTAAACTCTATGTTTACATCCGTAGCGCCCACTATTTTATTGCTTACAAATTAGCAATGATGCAACCATGCGTCTGGTGACCTCTAAGGTCAGAATACATATAAAAGATAAATAAACAATATACTTAATCCAATAAATCGATCATAAAAGTGATATATTAAAATAAAAACATAAATGGACCATCACAATAAGTCCATATCTGTCTACCGGTCCTACTGGTCAATCTGACTTGGTTCATCAATCATAAAATCATACACCTAACCTCATGGAAGTTCTAACCTTTACGAGTAGCACTTACGGATGCTGTTAAGAAAAAACACCATACATGTATTGTATACAACTATACACCATAGCTTCTTATAACTAAAAACCAATATGGTTTACGTATCCGTACATAAGGTAACTTACCTACTTGATACTGGATTATCGTACTTACCATTGCCATTGACATAAACATGTTAGCGATGAAATATGTAATCTACCCTGGAATAGAACGCTTTGAGCAGTTCAAGACATGACTGCAGCAGGGTAGTGGCTATAAAATTTTAAAATGTCAAAGAAAATCGGTTATCTCCGTGAAAAGTCAACTATTCGCGGCGTTCTACGAATAATCATACTGTAAATAGTTTAAAACTAAGCTTGAATTTGTCTTGGGTTGTTTGTGTTGGAGTCCACCCATTGAGTATGAATGGTCACCCGAGTCCGCGTTGTTCTATGGAGTCCACCAATCCGCACAAGGCCAGCATGATGGACTAGGCCAAAAACCCTTCCTTCATTTTAAAAAGACCCGTGCCCAAGCAGTGAGAACGTGATGTGTTGTGATCATGATGATAACCAATCATGACTCTTGCTCACAGAACAGCAGCGCCAGTCGCTTCATCATGACTCTTGTCCACAGAACGGCAGCGCCAGTAGAATAGTCCAAAAACCCTTAATTCATTGTAAAGAGACCCGTGCCCTGGCAGTGAGAACGTGATGTTTTGTTATGATGATTATAAATGATAAAGCATAAATCTTGCCCCCAGAACGGCAGCGCCAGTGGCCGACAAGAACAACATCTGCGGCACAGTGGGCGGGGCCGCGGCCCTAATCTACGACGGCGTCAACTACGACCGCGGCGAGTGGCCGTGGCTCGTGGCCATCTACAAGAGCGAGGGCTCGCAGCTCAAGTACGTGTGCGCGGGCACGCTGGTGTCGCAGCTGCATGTGGTTACAGGTACATATACATATACAAATTATACATGGTGTTGCAAAAATACACATTATACAGGGTGTTGCATGTTGCAAAAAGGGAATACTTACCTTTTTTAAACCCCCTGTATACAGATTATATAGGATGTTTCAAAAAGGGAATACCGTTTTTGAAACATCCTGTATACAGATTATACAGGATGTTGCAAAAAGGGTAAGCCGGAAGGTAATGCTGAATAATGATGATAGATGTTGTTTAGAAAGACCCATTGAGTCACCCCTTTCGGTTTAGTATACCCTTTTTAAAACACCCTGTAGAATAAAAGGGCAAAGTGGCCGTGGCCGTGGCTCGTGGCCATCTACAAGAGCGAGGGCTCGCAGCTCACGTGTGTGCGCGGGCACGCTGGTGTCGCAGCTGCATGTGGTTACTGGTTTCTAAATATCACTAAATACATGTAATATTAAATTAAACTATATTCCTTGAGTAAGTACACTTTATATCTCTTACCCTTTTATATCTCTTCTCCATCCATCCAAAGGCTGTCTGGAAGAGAACGCTATAAGCGATAAGACCGCCTTTTGTACCCTAGTTAAGTGTCTATGTAAAATTGTTAATTATTTCTTGGTGTACGAGTACAAATAAAGAGTACTCTATCTATCTATCTACATGGTATATGTATAAAACAAAGTCGTGAATTTAGTAGCAGCATTTTAACCGTGCGAAGCCGGGGCGGGTCGCTAGTATAATACAAAAGGCACATCTCAAAATTTTATGAGGAAAACAGTGACTTTTTTTGCACCCACATAACTAAGTACGGTGGCCTGCGCCTAAAAGTATACAGGCGGAGTTTTTAAAATAACGATCCCTGATGATGAAGGGACCAGCTACATCTGTTATAAATCCGGGGACGTGTTGTGTGTGATTTGTGTGGCAGTGGTGTTTTTATGTGGATGTGCTTGAGCAGCATGTGAGCTTGAGATCGTTATTTTAAAAACTCCGCCTGTATACTTTTAGGCGCAGGCCACCGTACCTAACCTTTGTTTTTTTCATGTTCATGTGATAGAGGATAACATACTTTACTTACTATTTCGCTACTATTAGCTATCTTTGTCGTTATTGTGGTAAAACAGATAATAGGATCAATGGACAACATTTCATTTTCTTTACCCTATATTTTTATTAGTTATCCGGAAAGTTTATAGAAAATTTGTGGACCCGTATTTTTTTATTTTGTATATACATAAATTTTTGCATGTTATTTTTAACTTTAAAGTTAATTATTTTAAAACCGGAAGTGACATCACATATTAGGCTCAATTTTTATTTTTGTCTATTGCCTGAGTCTCGAAAAAAACATAAATGACACTGACAAGTGACATTTACACTTTGTTTACATGCCAACCAACAAATGGGTCATTTTCAAATGACCTTGATATTTCTGGTGATGGAAAGTAGGTACTTATCATGTAAAAAAATAAGCAGAAGCATTTTTCCGGCTGTGTAGGCGGTGGCATGCTCTGGGACATATTATATAGAGGTCATCTCTTAATAATAAATAAAAAAAAATAGTCAGAAAGTGTCAGAACCGAATTAATGAAAATGACCCAAATAAACAACAACGTCACGATAAAACGTCAACGTCAATCAAAAATTAAAGTGACAGTTACTTTGTTTTTAAATCTATAAGTCTTTGATCATCAAAATGCATCGCACCTGATGCATGACGTCATCAGCACTTTTTTACTATTTTATGATTTTCTCGAAAATGATACATCCAAAAAATACAAAAACATTTTTTTTGTGGCCTTTAGAGCTAAATCTCGAAATGGTTTTCGATTTATAGCAGCTTTAGTTTTTTGAAATGTTGTCCATTGAATATTAGACTAAGTAAGCGAAGTCGTAACTTAGGTACTTATACAGGAACTATTAAAGTACGTAGGTAGGTATTAGATAAGGCCGTTATTATTAAAATAAGTAAGTAACTAAGCAGGCAGACACTTAATTAACTATTAGATATTAGTTATTATATCTGTGATATTTTCCTTATTATGATTTCTGTAAAGGTCAAAGTGTTATCTGCTTGATGATTTGATATGTATCGAATTTTATCAACGGCTACGCCAGTAGGTAAATAAATAAAATATTGAACATTGGACGATGCAAAGCATTGAAAGTTTCATCATGGAAATCCAAAAGAAATTATATAAGTAACTAGCTGTTCTCGCGAGCTTCGCTTCGCCTTAAAAACTTTTCCCGTGGGAATTCCGGGATAAAAAATAGCCTATGTTCTTTCTCAGGGTCTAGACCATATGTATACCAAATTTCATTCAAATCCTTTCAGTACTTTTGGCGTGAAAGAGTAACAGACTGACAGACACAGTTACTTTCGCATTTATAATATTAGTTAGGATAAGCATTGGTGGCTCGGCGATATATATGCCGAAAAACTGATGACCGGTGGCGTAAACGGACAACCCTTTGGAAACCATGATCTGGCTCAGAAAGGCCGGGGACGCAGGATGTTGTGGAGCTCCTTTGGCGAGGCCTAGTAATATTCAATCTTTCCACCCTGTATACAGGCATCATACAAGAGACGAGAAAGGGAAATGTGACTTACTTAAATACTTAACCAAATAGTTAGCAACTTAAATAATAGAAAAACCGTAAAATTCAACATTCTACTTTTGCAATCACTAATGGTTGCTTTTAAATTTAATCAAGTCGTTATCTTTTTCCAGCGGCACATTGCATGAAGCAGAGGAGTTCTTTCACAAAAAAAAATGACCTCTGGGTGCGAGTGGGGGTGTTCGACCTTGGTGACTGGGATGATGACGAGACATCCCTTCGGAACGTGGCGGACGCACACATGCACGAGAAGTATAACCCGGCCAACTACGCCAGTGAGTTCACTGTTGTGTAGCTGTACTGTGATAGGTGTAACCTGCAAAAATTAAGGGTGACTTGCACATTTAAACGCATTTAAATCTATTGCTGTCCTGCTCAGTCAGTATATTGTCAAAGTAAGCGAGCAATAGATTTAAAAGCGTTTAAATGTCTTGTGTAGGCCAACCTAAGAAACGAATGTAAAATGGCAATACTAAATTCATTTATTGGTATTTACACACACCCTTCATCTATTGATATGGGTGTAGTAGTTTTAGCTTCCTTATTTTGCAGAAGACGATTTGAAGTCGAACTGTTATTAATTATTGGTATACCTACGTAAGTAATACTCGCATTTGAACTAAGTGCCAATTGTAGATTCGTTTCTCGCACAAGTAATATGCGGGTTATACATAATTATTATACAGAGACATTTGTTTATTTATATTTATCCACATTTAGCAGACTAAACAAAGCACCTACCTACGTCTCGAAATAAAATATGAAGCATAGGGAAACTGGAATAACTAAAGTTTAATTGTATTTTAATTGCTATATTTTGTGTTGTTTCAGATGACATCCTTATCTTAACATTTACTAAGAAAGTGGACTACTCGTTGTACATTCGACCGATTTGCTTATGGACCGGACCGTCTGAGTTAGAAAAAGTTGTTGATAAAACAGGGGTGGTAAGTTTTAATTACAAGATATACAAGATTAATCTTTAATTACTACCTATCTTATTAGAAATAAAATTATAAACAACAGTTAACAAACTTTCGCTAACTTTCAATAAGTACAACAAGGACTTAGGACTTAAAGGTCTTGGGTTCGATTCCCGACAAAGACGATCGATGTAATGCCATGGCCGTCCGCCCCATTATGTATCTATGTGCAAGAGCTATTCTGTAGGATGCTGAAAAAAACGTGGGCTCTATACGAATGACGAAACGATGAAGTGAAGATGCTTCCGTAGCTTGGAGCCGCGGGTTCGAATCCCGCCCAAGGCAATATAGTTATGTGATGGATGAGCATTTCTGTTTGCCTAGTGTCTGCATGGTTGTCGTTTATCTATTTAATATGTATTATTTAAGTATTTGTGTAGATATATCAGCTGTCCGACATAGATGTCAGGCTATGTCGGACTAAGCAGAGCCTGTGATAGATCACAGGCTCTGCTTAGTTTGGGGTCGGATGGCCGTGTGTGAGATGTCCCACATATTTGTAATTTTTTATTTTCCAGGTGACCGGTTGGGGTAAAAGCGAGACGGGTGCAGCTGGCCAGGGCACCCCGAAGAAGGTGGACCTCCCCATCGTGTCCACCGACGACTGCCGGAACAGCCACGCGGGATTCGCGGAGCTCACGTCGGAGACCACACTTTGTGCTGGTGAGGGTTATTTTATCTTATTGTATAGTCAGCTGCATAAGTAGCTATACACTTTTGTACCTTGTCAATCTGAAACCGCCATCAATTCATTGAAACATTGACGGTTCGTCAGTTTGACAAGGTACAGAAGAGTATAGCTACTTTATACAGCTGACCGTACAACCACAACCATTACAGTTACTGTCTGGGATTAGGGTGAAGTCGGGAGTGGATAGCACGGGCTAAATTATGGTTTTCGTTTTGACTGTTGATGAGCCGTTCAGAATCTGTCAATTTATCTATGTCTATGTATCTGAGATTAAAAAACAGACTTTAGGCCTCTCCAAAGGAGCGCCATAACACCCTGCGTCCTCGGCCTTCCTCACACGGTGGCCAGTTCGTGGTCGCCATTGGAGAAACCGTTTACCCCACCGGCCATTGGTCGTTTGATAAAGTGCAACCTACTATACCTGGTGCAGGTAGGTATAGGATGGTAGGTATAGGTATAAATAGTTAATTAACGGTATAAAATGTATGGCAGCATTCGAAGAAAAAATCTAGACTTTCATCCCAAAGGTACCTTCCCCTTATCATGTAAGTTAACTATACCTAAGGAACAGACTCGAAAGTTGCACCTTTCTATCAACAATAATAACTCGATTTTCCTCCACCAGGTTACAGAAACGGCAGCGGTCCCTGCTTCGGAGACTCCGGGTCAGGCATGTACCTGCACAGCTCCGGTCGCTGGCGCCTCCGAGGCATCGTCTCCAGCTCCCTCCGACAAGAGAACGGAGAGAACACGTGCAACCTCAACGAGTTCATAATCTTCACTGACACCGCGCAGTACCTGCCATGGATGAACAACTATCTTGATGTCAAACGATGATAGGAAGATGGGTCTACTTAGATTTTATTTATTCATATTGTTAAAAATAATCCGTAGCTGCCTCCTAAAATAAAAGCATTTGACTGATTACTCTTAATTTGATTTAATTAACCTAGTTACTTACCTATTATTTATTGAATATATTTTGGGCATCCAAGGATTCCAAGGTATCTACTTAACTACCTGCTTGTGGTTTGTGGTTAAAATTTTGGCGCCGGTTGAATTAAACGGACAGTTGGGTGAAGACATCTCTAGACGAACCCATAATTGTGTAGAAAGTGACACCCACCATCCCGATACCGCTAGACCTTGCACCGGTTAATGGCTGATGATCAAAGAGATGATGAAAGCTAAATCCTTATTTAGCAGAAGGGACCCCTTGGTCCCTTCTATAAAAAACCGGCCAAGTGCGAGTCGGGCTCGCGCACAAAGGGTTCCGTAGCAGCAAATATAATATTACAGTTAAATCAACCTATCTCAAAAACTATAAGAGATACTTTGATCAAACCAAAAATCGTTGAAAGAGTTAATTAGCATGCATCACCTCTATTTTTTTAGAATTTTATACCCCGTAGTTATAAAAATAGAGGGGGGGGGGACATACTTTTTACGACTTTGAGAGCTGATATCTCAAAAACCGTTCACTTTAAGAAAAATGTTTTTTAGAAAACTTTATATCATTTTAAAAGACCTTTCCATTGATACCCCACACGGGTATGTACATCGAAAAAAAAAAATTCATCCCTCAGTTACATGTATGGGGGGCCCCACCCCCATTTCTTTTTTTTACTATTTAGTGTCATATTTTTGTAGCGGTTCATACAACACATATTCCCATCAAATTTCATCACTGTAGTACTTATAGTTTCCGAGTAAATCGGCTGTGACAGACGGACAGACGGACAGACGGACAGACGGACATGACGAAACTATAAGGGTTCCGTTTTTGCCATTTTGGCTACGGAACCCTAAAAAACGTACTTATAGATAGGTACATTAGGTAGGTACGTGTAGGTAGGTAGGTACGTGTAGGTAGGTACATTGGGACATGCCCGCGTTCTATGACTTGGGACGGCAGCGGCACAAGGCGATTCGAAACATTTATAGTTAGCAGGAAAAACAATTTATGTTTGAGTTTATCGAAGTCTATAACAAGTCCGTGTAGAATAAACAGGAGCCATTAAAAATACACCTCATTTTTTTAAAGTCGGTTAAAAAGTGGAGAGCTTTAAAATATGCTGAATGTTTATTCAGAGCTTTAATCATACTATTCTGTGTATTTGACAGCTCACTGATGTTTCTTGTGATGTCAGTGTCAATGGCAATGGTCAACGTCAACGTCAAAATTATTTAAAAAATCAAAACAAACTATTATCGAGCGGGAAAGTGGTATTTTTGAGAAAATCTTAAATAAATTGAAAATTATGGGTTGGAATAAGCTTAAGTGTAAGAGCAAAGAGTTGCAACTAATCGGCACATTAAATGGGGGTCAAAGCTTCAGGTATAACCATAATTTATTTCACTTTACTAACCTAAAAATATATAAACAATACAGTTTTCCAGTTATATTCTGAAGATTCGAATTTTCAGATGGAAACTAGAAGAAGGCACCAATGAATGGCTCGGTATATTCTCTAAGACAGTATGGAAAATACGTCAGAATAATGAATCGTTAGAATACAAAGTTATCGGATCTCTCCTTGAGTCAAAGGGAAAAGGGACAAAATCAAATAAAAAGACAGAAACAGATAATGAGCTCTTCAAGAAACGTTTAGAAGAATATTTTAGACTAGATGTCAATTTGGGTGATTATTACAAGGAGTGGTCTGAGAAGGATGAGCTGTTCAAATCTGCCGGCAAACAGTTTTATGGAATAAGAATGCTCAGTCAGGAGCCAGTGGAAAACCTATTTTCTTTCATATGCAGTCAGAACAATCATATTTCAAGGTGACAGACTTTACTTATAAATTATACTAGTTATGAGTAATACGGTTTCATATGAATTGTAACCTAACCATAGTGGCCCCATTCTACTAAGTATTTCATCTTCTACTGTTCAGAAAGTAAATCTCATCTGCCTACACCAGGTTTCAGTTGTTGCCAGGTTTTCTAGTATGTCAGGAATTATGGGTCTTCCTGTTATATATAATGAAATATAGATTTATAGTTGCTGTTTTCAGAATATCAAGTATGGTGGAGAAACTGTGCACACACTATGGAGAAGAGATTTGCTCCCATGAAGATGTTACTTACTATTCCTTCCCTACAGTAGACAAACTGTCATCTCCTGAGGTATGAAGCATGAACTACAGTTCAAGTTCTATTTTTTTGTTGTTCCATAACATAAAAAAAATTAAAACTTCTCTAATTTTCCATTTTATGCTGACCATAACTCAATCAGTTGAAGTTTTAAGAATCCATGTTTCCATTGTTTATTTAAAACAGGCCAGCAGGCAGACAGCCAAACCTATCTCCCTTGATAATAATATTAAATTTTAACAAATCACTTCCAACTTATTAACATTACAAATCTCAGTAATATTACAGTCTTTAGTTCTTTCTGTCTACCATTGTATTTATCATGTTCAAGGTAGAAGCAGAGCTAAGAGAGCTGGGCTTTGGCTACCGGGCCAAGTTCATTCAGAAGTCGGCAGCTCAGATCCAGGAGTGGGGTGGTGAGGAGTGGTTCCAGAGTCTACAGGACATGAAGTACAAGGAGGCCAAGACTGAGCTCATGAAGCTACACGGGATTGGGCCTAAGGTAGGGAAATTAGTTAGGTTTATGGTATATTTCCTAATGCCTATCTACCTACCTTAGTTACTGACAAAACATAATATATTTTATAATACAGGTGGATAAAGAAACAATGTAAAAATGGCAAACTGACTCATGCTATCTTGCTCTAAACTTGTTAGACCTCTCTGATAGTTTATATAATACCTCTTCTACTCTGCCTACCAATCGCCATTTCAATTACTTTTTCCATAAGTACAAATGATTTAACAGAACCCAAAATAACAATTGGTTTACGAAATCGTGAAATAGTAAGTAAAACAACAAACTTTGTGTACAAAACTTTGTGTGTGTATTTGTGTTGTAGTGAGTTTTAATACTAAATGCAATGACCATTTCTCCATAAATTTTCCGTCCATCCAAAGGTTGTCTGGCAGTGATCGCTTTCAGTGATAAGACCACCATTTGTACCCTAATTAAGACACAACTTGTTAATCTATCTATCTATAGAGAATTCGTAAAACCATTTCAGGTAGCCGACTGCATATGCCTCATGTCTCTGAACCACCTGGAAGCGTTGCCAGTGGACACGCACGTGTATCAGATAGCTGCCCAGAACTACCTGCCACATCTGAGGGGCAAGAAGAGTGTCACTGATAAAATGTACACCGAGATCGGAGATCACTTCAGACAGCTTTACGGGCCAATGGCAGGCTGGGCGCATACGGTAAGTTGTGATTAAGTGTGACTTGCACTGAACAAAAATAAAAAAAAACAAACACTCACACCTTGTACTAATGTACTCCTTTGCGGGGTAGGCAGAGGTGCATTGCTGCAATTGCAATAACATTTAAACGAAATTAAATCTAGTGCTGGCTTGTTCACTCAGTCTCAGTATACAGTCAAAGCAAGATAGCAATAGATTTAATTTCGTCTAAATGTTAGGTGCTAGTCACCGTAAGTGTACACTGTACAATAGATAAAATTAGTAACGAACAGTTTGCCTTCTGGTAATGATGACAATGAGAAAGTGACAGCACAGTAGATTTATCATTTACTTTCTATTTTTAATCCTGACCTAACTGAAGGGTTAGTGCAAGACTCCAATTTCGTCTACACTTTCAGTTGTTACTTCCCGTTAAGCTGCGTACAGACCGGCCAAACGAACGCCAACGAACGGGTTTCGTTGACCTTCGTTGCTGCAATCTGCCCTGTATTATGTATGATAAATATCCATCGTTGGACGTTCGTTGGGCCGGTCTGTACGCATATTTAAAAAAATATCTACTGAATTTAATGAATGAGTTTCAATGGATATCCTATCTCTTGTAGGTTTTATTCTGTGCCGACCTGAAGAAGTTCCAAGTCCAAGAGTCTTCAGATAAGGCGGTGCCGAAGAAACGAAGAAAATGTACATAAATAGCAGCAATGTCTGTGATATGATATGTGGTTAAAATTAAATATACAAGGAAGTAAAAAAAAATTTTATTCTTGATTTCATTGAATACAAAACTATAAAACGTACATAGAGTATAATCATAATCATAAAATACTGTACTTAATACTTAAATAATAAGTCTTTTAAAGGAATCATAATTTGGTCTGACGTGGTTCTTCAAGTTGTAAAACGCCTTTCTTATCTGGGCCTCGAGTGCGAGTTTTTTCACCTATCGAGAAGTGAAATCGAAACGCAAATTTGTATGGTGCGGGAGACACGCCAACTAGCGGTAAGTAGCTGTATTAGCTCCGCGCCATAAAAATCTGCGTTTTCGATTTCACTTCTCGATAGTTGAAAAAACACGCACTCGGGGCCCTATTTACTTGAAAAACCGCAAATTTACTAAGATAAAAACACAACCTGGAATGGTTTACAAATGTTATCTTTTTGAAAGATCCAACTCCAATATCACATGCCAATAACTAAGATTATATTGCACTATTATCCTAACGAACCGGGACGTAGGGTGCTTACATAGAGAATCGGGTTCCCGGTATCTACCTGTACCGGTAACCTGATTATGCGAAAGCGCTCACTCACGGAGCATTTCAGGTTACCGGTACAGGGAACCCGATTCTTTATGTAAGCACCCATAGTCAGAGAAGCTGACACGGTTGTAATGGATATCACATGTGCCAAAATAGGCCCTCAGTCTGTATATGAAAAATACATACAGACGAATTGAGAACCTCCTATTTTCGAAGTCGGTTAAAAACGATAGTGTATTGGCATCAATCGTGTCAATTTCGCTAACTTAAGACCCGGCCGTCTACAAAATTTATATCTAATGTGACCAATAACTTATGATTTTAATAGCAATCAAAATATAGGTACTTACGGACTATCACATACCTATAGTTTGTGTAATTAAATGCAAAATTAAATAATCAACTATCCGCCATCGATGCAACTGAATTGATAAAAAGTTATATACTTAGATTTTGATCTCTACTAGTAGGTACTTTCCTACTCCCACTTTTAACATGGCTGCCATAAAAGAGGGGTGTTCTAAGTTTCACGTGTCTGTGGTAGCGTAGCTCCTAAACAGCTGAACCATTTTGTGTTATTACTCAAATTACTTGTTGCTGGTGGGCTGGCTGATTTTTTTTTACTTGTTCCCATAGTAAATGAGCGGGCAATTCTCAATAAGCGTCTGCAGCGCGCGTATCTCGAACGCTAAATCAGTGATGGCGGGCGGCGTCGCCACGAGCGTCGGCGCGAACACCGTGCTCAGGTTGTTCACATCAATACATTTATCACTATAAAGAGCAGAGAAATCGGACACGATACATTGTGTATAACGAACTATGAAAATATGAAAATGGCGGATAGATTCACGCTATCTTATGGATGCAATACACGATGGAGTATTGAGTATCTTGCTTCAATTGTAGGTCCGTGAATAATCCTTTCTTCTCCAACTTTTAAAATGGCTGCTATTCAATTCAAGTAAGTTACTTGTTACCATAGTAAATGAGCGGGCAATTCTCAATAAGCGTCTGCAGCGCGCGTATCTCGAACGCCAGGTCGGTGATGGCGGGCGGCGTCGCCACGAGCGTCGGCGCGAACACCGTGCTCAGGTTGTGAGCACTCATCTTGTTCACCTCCGCTTGTTGGGACACTCTGGAATGGGATGGTAATTGTTAGGGTAGATCGAGATATGTCATAAGTTGTTCTATACATAACGAAAGGGGATACCTAGATGGAGTGTAGGTTTAGAGGGTTGTCATAGTTTGTGAACTATTCAGGACATGTTTTTTATTGCATACAAAGTGACGCTACTAACGGAAATCATCATGAAACTTATACTGGCCTACTATAGGCTGGTTTATGTAAATTCCGTTTACCGTTGATAAACTTTTCGTTTTCACGCATAATAGGTATACCTACTAACATTAATTCATCAAGGGAATAACTCTAAAATAATTAAAATTACTTCTAGGTTGAGTAGGTGTTACTTTTATTCCATTATAAATGTCTAGCCCATTGACCCATTTTTGAGAAGCTCCCTGAAAAACCTGCACCCAATTTTGCTCTACACTAGTTATTTAAAACCCTTCCTCCATTGGAAGGAGACCCGTGCCCCAGCAGTGGAGACGTGATGGGTCGTGATGACTAGTTATTAAAGACTGACCTGTGTAGATGCTGCATCATGTACTGCAGACAGTTGAAGTGCGCGGGCGGCAGCAGGTCGAGGCACTCGCGCAGCGCCGAGATCTGCTCCGGGGGCGTCTTGCACTCTGGAATTATTCATATTTTATTAAGATAAGATAATATAGAACCTAAATTAATATAATCAAACCTGAACTAAGGTACGCTATAAACTTTAATACTTTGTACTATTAACAAGTTTATTAAAGAAATCTACTACCTAGATGAACTGCCTCGCTTTTGCACGGCTCCGGAACTTCGTTTTTCGTATTCTAGACCCTCCTGACTTTATCATCTCTTAATATAATTAGTGAAAAAACGCACTCGGATATCGGTAAATGGAGATGTATCCAAGAAATGCTGTGTGTTTATAGGTACTGTGCAATAGCTTTAAGTGCGTGCGATAGGTTACCAATATCTGACAGGACCAGCCGCCATTCTCGCTCTCAAGACAAAAGACACGCGACTCGTTGATGTTGCTGTACTGGTTTTCACTCTACCCTCTACACACTCGGCTCTCACTCTACCCTCTACACATTTGTCTCTCACTCTATCCCTCTACACACTTGTCTCTCACTGTATCCCTCTACACACTTGTCTCTCACTCTATCCCTCTACACACTTGTCTCTCACTCTATCCCTCTACACACTTGTCTCTCACTCTATCCCTCTACACACTTGTCTCTCACTCTATCCCTCTACACACTTGTCCCTCACTCTATCCCTCTACACACTAGACTCTCACTCTATCCCTCTACACACTAGACTCTCACTCTATCCCTCTACACACTGGACTCTCACTCTATCCCTCTACACACTGGTCTCTCACTCTATCCCTCTACACACTTGGCTCTCACTCTATCCCTCTACATACGTGTCTCTCACTCTATCCCTCTACACACTTGTCTCTCACTCTATCCCTCTACACACTGGTCTCTCACTCTATCCCTCTACACACTGGTCTCTCACTCTATCCCTCTACACACTGGTCTCTCACTCTATCCCTCTACACACTGGTCTCTCACTCTATCCCTCTACACACTGGACTCTCACTCTATCCCTCTACACACTGGTCTCTCACTCTATCCCTCTACACACTGGTCTCTCACTCTATCCCTCTACACACTTGTCTCTCACTCTATCCCTCTACACACTTGTCTCTCACTCTATCCCTCTACACACTTGTCTTTCACCACTCACGTATGGCTCGCAGTAACCGCGCGTGGAAGTCCGCCGAACCCCTGTCACAGCAAAATGCACTCTATCCCTCTACACACTGGGCTCACTCACGTATGGCCCTTACGAAGCGCGCGTGCACGTCGTAGGTGACCAGCGGCACGGGCAGCAGCCGCAGGTACAGCTTCAGCGTGCCCGCCACCACGTTGATGTTGCTGTACTGGCTCAGGTCCGCTGCTTCGCCGTCTATGCAAAAAAAAGTTGGTTTAGCACATACTTAGGTAATAGGATACGGTGAAAAATAATGATGTAATATAATGATAATATAATATTTTAGGTGATAGGATAATAGGAAAAACAGACGTTAGTCGTCTCGTCTACTAAAATCGTAACCTATAGTTAACAAAGCAGGAAGCATTTAGTAGTCGTAGTTGAATTGGCTAGGAATTAAAGGAAATCTTCAGTAAAATAGGTCACACAGCGTCATTAGGTCATGGTGTATAGGAGTCCTTGAATAAAAAATATAGTTCCCTGCTGAACTTTCTTGGTCTTGCTGCCGACGGCCTTAGACATTCAGCTCATTGGTTGTAGGTAATTCTATCAACAGTCGACATGCATATTAAAACAAGGTCAACATGATGAATGACAACATACCTTTATCAAAGGCCATTTTCAACGCTTCAATTTCATCAGCAAACCCGGAAACTCTGTAAATACCCTCGGAGTCCATTCCTCTCGCTTCTATCTCGTTGACACACTTCCTCACGACAAAGGGAAGGGTGCTGGAGTGGGCATTCAGGAGTGTGGTCAGATCTATGCCGAATACTCCACGGAGCTTCTTGAGGTCTGGCAGGCAGAGGTTTGGTACCCGCTCCGAACATTTTGTGTGTGCTATGAAACCACAATCTGAAAAGAAATGGAAGTTAGTTTCATTTAGGTAAATACTTTGCTTTAAATTTCCACCTGTGAGATTTCTGTAAGTAAAAAAATGCAGCGTCTTCAACCTGTCACATCCCGAGAAATCGGAGATAGTTAAAAAATTTCCCCCAAATTCATAGAGCTTTTTGACACTCTACAGTAGGTTTAAAATTGATGTATTCATATACGAATTTCAACTTTTTGACTAATGTAAGGACGCGAAACTCGTGTGTTTCAAAGTTAATTATAACCTTGTTGTAAATTTACAATACGGTCTATGAATTTGAGGGTTAGATGCGAACGAAATTCTAACGTAGTTAGAATCTATACCGCATCTTACAGTTTACGATACGTGACGTTAACGGAGGTTTGAGAATCTTGTAATCGCAGCACCGCAGTCGCACGTTCAAGATACAAGCTTGGCTTTGCAAGTCACATACATACTGTAATTATATGTGGCTTGCGAACCCGTACTTGGCCTTCAATTGACGGGAACTGAAGAGGAGTCGCCGTCGACGGACACGCTGTGGACTCTTTATACACCAGCAGGTCTAGTACAGGTTTGATAGTTTGTCTAAAACTATAAAAGTTTACGTTTTCTCGTATACTACGCCTGTAATGGAAACTATCATGAATTTTTTGACAGATAATGCAGATGACAGGAGAAAACATAACCTTTTTTCGTTTTCATAAATAGCAAAACCCGTACTAGAGGGTCTGCATATTAAAGAACAAACTAAAAATTTAAGTGCAGGACATCGGCCTCCTTCAACACTGACAGACTGACTGAGCCATAATCTTCAGGAATGGCTGTATAAATTGTATGACATAGGCTATTTTTAACAGCATGCGGATTTGATCACGCACTCGGGATTGCCCCGCACGCGTTCATACAAGTATTCATTGTAACTGTGGAATATGCTCTCGAGACGCGGGAGCATGGTGCACAATCGGCGTGCGTGATTAAATCCGCATGCTGTAAAAACAGCCTTAATAATAAGTTAATTTTACCTTCACATTTTACTCCCTGAGCTGTGAATCCCCAAAGGAAGTTGGCACACAATTCACACCAGTTTAGGCCTTTGAATGTGTGAGTTTTGAAGCTATGGCTTTTGGAGTACTTGGTCAGAAGTGGGTTATCCTCCAAGCTTGGGGTTAAGTCTAGGTTGTTGACAGATTTAGTGAGATTCTCTTCTGAAGTGGAGTTGTTGAGTTTGTTGATAGCTGGAGATCCGGTTAGTGATGGTCTGTAAACAATACAATTTGTAGAGTAGAATTCAGACAAAAAGGTACTTTACATAATATTTCAAAGGCCATTATATGAAATAAAAGTTGTAAGAATTATTGAAGTGGATTATGTGGCAATAATCTCTCTAATAAATGTCTATCAGTTTCATCTAGGTAATAAGCTATAGACATCCCCCCGGATGTCTCTGAGCTGGCCCAAGATCGTAAAGAATGGCGGCGCTTCACTTCGGCCCTTTGCTCCCCAGCGGAGATTGGGAATAAGTAAGTAATAAGCTATAGACAGACATTCTTAGAAACTGTACATATTTTTTGTAAAAACTTAAATCTAAAAACTCCCAACTACACTTACACTTTGCTCCTAGTAAGAGTGTTCATTTTCTTCTTGTTCAGTGTGATATACGGGCTCTCTGTATAGTTGGCCCGTGAGTTGATCATCTCGAGGATGTGCCGGGCCCGCAGCTCCATGTGCATGGTGATGAGCCCGTCGGCCACCAGGTCGTACACGCAGTCGTATGTCTTGTTCGTGTTGGTGTAGTGAGTGCCGTCGTAGTACAGTTTGTAGTGGTGGATTCTGTCATTGAACCTGTGTGAAAAATTATTATTTTAGTATGAAAAGCTGCAGCACTGTATTTATTATGAGGATTTAAGAATTTTAAAGGAAGTGCTTTTCTACTTCATCTTTGACCATTTAGATAGAGTATGAAATTATAGATAACTATATTCATGAGAGCTTATAGAGTAAGAACAAAGAGGATTTTACACCATATTCTCATACTCAAGCTTTATTGCTGTACCTTCAAGTTATAGTTATTGAAAAGGGAAGGGCAACCTATGCTCATTATCCACTGCAACCTAAAAGATCTATTGTGTGACAACCATTATAAGTTGAATCAGATCAAAAACTTTTATAAACTTGCTGTAAGCAGTCTTACCTCCAAGTAAGTGTGAAAAAGTCATTCATCAAGTTCCCTTTTCGTATTAGAAACGCCCCGTCAGGTTCGCCGTCGAGCAAGCTCGTGGCCTCCTTGTGTCCCATCACGCCGTGGTACTCCTTGCCGTAGAACTCGGGCCGGTCGGCGCAGTCCTCACACACGATCCGCTTCGGCTTTGGAGCCTCCATTTGTATCCGGTATACTGGAATTTAGAAGGAGGATGTAGAAAGCTGAGTTCAATGGATTTTGGGCTTGGATTGGACTTTTCTTACTTACGCTCGGGCTTCCAAATGTTTCGTAGATTCTCCATGTTGCTGCTGCTTGCTGTAGGCGGAATTTAATAGTTTTTTACTTTATTTAATTCAATTTACTATTTCTAAAGCGGAAATAGTTGCAAAATTGAAAACGTAAACAAAACAAATATCGATTGAATCTGTCAGAGTGACATTCACTGATTTTATTACTACTCTGCTCTGTGTTATAATAACTTAGAATAATGAGTATGGTTTTAAAGCAGAATCCCACAAGTCCCACACCCCACCAACACCACGGTATGTTTTATGTATATTTTAAAATGGAATGTACTGAAATGACTGCAATATAGGTACTCGTTTTTTATATTAAATTAGAACAGCATAGAAGAAAGAGATTCCATAGCGCGCTGCCATTATTATTCTGAGGTATATTAGTTTAAGTGGTCTGTGAAACATAAAAATTTGGCGCGAAGAATTGTGGTAATATTAGTGATTTCCGTTTCCGCCCTGCAAAATAAAACTTTGTAAAATTGAACTATGACAATTATGAAGGTTTTTTTTTTTGCAAAAACATAAAAAAACAACGCTTTGGCAACATGGGTATTTTAATGTTCTCGTGTATATTTTTCGCCGCGTCTTGTCGCGCGAGTCTTGCGCCGCATGCTAAGTAGAATGCATGTTGTGAAAGAACACTTGCAAAAAGTATTTTTTTTTTTTTTTTTTTTTTTTTTTTTTTTTTTTTTTTTTTTTTAAATAAATGATTATCACTCCACAGACTTTATGTCCGTGCCTTTTGAAGAGTGGTAATTTTTATGAGATAGTTTTTAATTCTTTTATCTACTTTCTACTCGGTAAGGAAGTTTAGTTTATATATATTATCTTTTATATATACTTATTTTGTCCTTAGTTTATATATTCTTTCTTTTATATATATATTGTTCTTTTTCTCTTTTTTTTTTCCACTGCTGGGGGAAAATCCACATGGACACCTGGGAAGAGGACCCAGGTAGTGTCGGGCGTTAACCGACTAAAAACCCCCAGCCGTGTATCTCATTATACAAGAAATGTCTTTTTTTTTTTTTTTCATTATTTTTTTTTTTCCTTTTTTTTTTTTTTTATTAATGGTTTTCAGAGTCACACTTACATTAGTAATGGCAACAAACTTAAGAAGGACAGGGCCAATGCCAGCTTTCTTCGGAGAACTTAGTAGACACCTGGCAATGGTTCGGCCCCTCAGTCGTTATAGGTCATGTTTTGCCTGATGTTAGTGTGTGACTCTGTTCTTAAAGATAACTTATTTTAATTGTTAGTTTTTATAATAATTATATAATAATCAATTTGGCCTATATTTTGCGCTCTTAACGATAATTATATTTTATGTTTTATTCCGCCCCGTTATGCCTTCTTAACATTTCCCCAGAAAGTGCAATGACCTCTTCGTCTCGATTCTTAACTGCCATTTTTAGATTGTACTCGAGGATGCGTTTCTTTGGCGCTGTTATTGCCGTTTTAGCGAGGTTGCCGATAGCGTCCTCGGTGTCATCCGCATAGTAGGTGCAGGTGGTGGTGTGCCTCGACAGCGCCACTACTGCGTGAGGTACGCTATCATGCAGCTTTATTTTATCTTTTGTTCTAATGATAATAACGGATTCGTACGTCAATCCCTGTGCTTCGTGTATGGTTAGGACGCGTGAGCCCATTCCTTCACCATACCCTTGGCTGGTCAAGGTCTCTTTTTCTTCCTGTGTATGCACCAGGAACAGAGTGTTGGTTTGGGATTTGGGAATTACTGCGTCTGTTAACCTTTTCAGCTGCAGGGATTGGATGCGCGCTGTGGCTGCGTATATGCCTGAGTATACTTCCTTTAGGGCGTATGCAACATCCATGGGGTTTCTGTATGAGCACAACAGCTCCTGGGTGATGTTTGCTACCAGTGTTGGGCGATTGTACCTAAGCTCGAATAGGTTCTCTCTGTCGATATATGGTAGCTGATTGATGTCTCCGATCAGAGCAATATCACAGGCACGAGACAGGTGGGCGGCCATTACGATTGCCCCGAAATGGTTCATCAGGGCTTCGTCAATTATCAGGCGTTGGCATCCGACATGTTCTCTAAAGCCGTTTACCAGGACTGATGCCATCGTACGCACCCTAGTTCTGACCATGTCACCAATACGATGCGCTAGCCTGTTTCTTATGTCGATGGCCGCCTCAGTTGTTGTTGTGATAATGGTGTCTTTGCTCACATCGAAGTTATTTATCACCCAGGTTGTCTTCCCACATCCAGGTACCCCGTTCACCCAAGTGATAGTGGGCATCGTCCAGTGATTCCAGTTGGCGTTGATGGTTTCCACTTTTGCTAGGATTTTATCCTCTAGCATAATCCTGGTGCACTGGGCGACGACCACTATTTGGTTGTTGTGTGGGACAGTAAATTTTGAGGAGTTGCATTCCCAGGGTACAAATCCGCTTTCCTCGCTGTAAGCCGCCATATACGCTCCAGTCATTTTGCCTCTGAGGACTTGGCAACTACTGTTATCGTATATGCAGGCTTCGGCCTCCTCGAGTAGAATTTTTAGCCGGCCTTCGTTTTCTTGCCTGTAGGTCTGCATGATGGTTTTGCAGGACAAGAGGTTTACCTGCTTTGTGGCGGTTGTTATTGCCACAAATTCTATGACGGCATTCTCCAAATGCTCTTTAGGGGAGGTTGCTGTTTTTAGCTTCGGTGGGACCACCTGACCCATGTCGGCTCTTGTTATGGTTCTTTGGGCCGTTCTTTTTCGGATGGGGCCTTTGGGGATTTGGCGCCACTCAGGTGTCCTCTGTGGTTTCCCCATAAGGCTTTGGGCAGCTGATTTGAATGCCTGAAGGAACCCTTGTGCGCGCCCCTGCGAGATTCTGCTCTGCATCCTCATATTTATTTCCTGCTGTTCAGCAGCAGCGACGGACTCGGAAGCCATCCTCTCCTGTAGGCGTTCTGATCCGGTGACCGCTTCAGTTTGTTGGTGGTTGTTGTTCCTCACGGGTATGTGTCCACTGAGAAAGCTTAGGTCTTCACCTCTGTCCTCATACACAACTATTTCGTGTTGTTTTGAGGCTTTTAGGCAGCCCAGCTGGTCAACAATTTCACCTTTCTTATGCTCGATCACCATTGCGTCTACGCTTATTATCTTGGGGACGTTACTATCTTGTGCTCTCTCTCCAAGCATAGTGAGCCATGAGCATGCCTGGACAAACGGGGTGTCATCGGCCCATTCCAATAGTGCGATGGTCTTGTTACGGCATCGTACTAGTCTGCAGGACTGATCTCCCACTAGTGTTACCGGCAGTGCGTCATAGGCTTTACGTTTCATGGTAGCTTTGGATGTGCTTCCATTTAGGAGAGAGGCTAGGCCGGGTGATATGGCTACACGCTTTCGCGCCCCCGAGACGCAGAAGCTGATGCCGAGTCTTTCGCTGCTACTGTCCATGAACAGAGCCACACTTCGGCGTCTTAGTCCGGCTTCTCCTTTTTCGCCACAAGACAACAGCTGGTTTGTCGCTGTTGCTTTTGGAGTCACTTGTTGTGGTGCTGAGATGGTCGGGTTTGATGATTGGACTACTGATGTTGATGTTGATTGGGCTTCAGGGCGAGAAATTGTGCTGTTTCTCCTTGCTGCTACTCGGAAGATTCGATCTGCGTATGATAGGAAATGAGGTCTGTGATTGGTGTCTGCCAGAATATCTTTTAATTCCGACTCCACCAAGTTCCTGTCTATCAGTGTCTCCAGATCATGTCTTGCAGCAAGAAAACGCGGGCAGTCCAGAATGATGTGCCATACCGATTCACTGATGTTGGGGTCGCAATCACATCCAGGGCTTCCTTTAAGTTTGAATCTGTACAAATATTCTCCTATCCCCCCGTGTCCGGTCAGCATTTGTACGTGAGCGGGGGTCAATTTAGAAGTTCGCGTAATTCGGTATGCTTGGTTGACATCCGGTAGAAATTTACGCGTGACTGCTCCTGTACTCGAGGTCGCGTATCGATCTTGCCATTTTCGGACCGATTCCTCTCTGATCTTTTTTCTGACATAGGACAGGGGGACTTTGTCATAGTCGTGGGAGGTGCTGTGTAGTGCTGCTGTTTTGGCGAGCTCATCAGCTCTTTCGTTCCCGGCAGTTCCTACGTGCGCCCTCAACCAGAACATTTGTATCTCTCCGCCATCGCTCACAGCCCTCGCAATGTTTTCCTTTATGCTTCTTGCCAGGGGGTGGCTGAGTTTCGGATTTTGGAGCAGATCGAGTGATGATCTCGAGTCGCTCAAGATGTTCACTTTTTTATCCGTGCTAGAGCTCACCAGTTTTGTTGCCCTGTGAAGTGCATAAAGTTCCGATTGGAAGACCGTGCACGATGGGTGGAGACCAAAAGTCTCGGACAGTTTTTCTTTGCCATCCTCCCACCAACTTAGGGCGGCGCCGACTTTTCCCTCTATCTTGCTTCCATCCGTGAAGATTTGGGAGCCGGTGTCCAGCAGGGTGGTGTTTTCAAGGATCTCGTACTTGGTAGAGGTAAGTGTGGACGGATGTGGTAAGTCCAAGTACCCTACATTCCGTTCGAGATCTTTGCCAGGTGGGAGGTAGTCAGCTGACAAGAGTTTTTTTGATTTGTACAGATTTGCTGCCTCCTGTATTCTGAGATCGAGAGGCAGCAAGCCCGACAGTGCCAGTGCAGATGTGAGCGACACTGTTCGGTAGGCTTTACATATTTTTTGTGCGAAACCTCTTTGTAGCGAGAAAAGTTGTTTTTTGTTACTTTCCAGTTCGACGGCTTGTGACCAGACGCTTGCGGCGTATGTCATGATGGGCTCCACTACTGCGATGTAGATTGTCCTCACAATTTCACCGTTTAGTCCCCAGGTTACCTTCGCTGCGCGCGCTAGCTGTTTGTGAATGTCTGCTGCCTTTTTACACTGAGCGGTTATGTGAGCTTTGAAAGTTAACCTGCGGTCTATGATGAGGCCCAACAGTTTTATTTCCTCTACGAGGTTTATCTTTGTACCAGCCATGAATAGTTGGGGCAAATCGTATTTCAACTTCTTCGTTAACAGCATCGCGTTGGTCTTATGTGGTGCAAAGTTGAGTTTGTTGCGAGTTCCCCATTCCACTATTTTATCGAGTACTTTGTTAGCCGACACCTCTAGGGTTTTTACTGCTAGACCTGTGAAGACAAGGGCCACGTCATCTGCGAATGCTTGACAATACACTCCTTCAGCCTCTAGTTTGTGCAACAGTGAGTCGAGGATGATGTTCCAGAAAGTTGGTCCTCCTATGGAGCCTTGGACACATCCCTTAGTGGTCCCCTTCTCACATGCCGCTCGAGCGTAGTTGACCTTGATCTTTCGGTCACTGAGATATGAGCATACCATCTCGTACAGATTTTGTGGGCACCTTTTTTTTGCCAGTTGATGTTTTAAAGCGGGCCACCATGCGTTGTCGAAGGCGCCCTCTATGTCCAAGGAGATAAGTACAACAAATTTTTTGGTGTTCATTCCCTCTCTTAGGTGTGCTACAAGGTCATAGAGAGCGTCCTCGGTACCTCTCTGGGGCATAAAGCCGTACTGGTTTTTGTTGAGCGTCGGTAAGATATGCCACTGTAGGCGAGCGACCATTAGTTTTTCAACTATTTTTCCGAGAACTGAGAGTAGCCCTATAGGTCTGTAGGATTTTGGGTGCGTGTAGTCCTCTTTGCTAGCTTTCCGCAAGATCACCACGTGCGCCGTTTTCCATTGCGATGGGAAGTGTCTAAATGATAAGCATTTATTGGCTATCGCCATAAACACCTCCCTCTCGCACTGGATGGCTGCGCCACAGATATCGGCAGTGAAGCCATCGGGTCCTGGGGCTTTTTTTGGGTTCATTGCTTGTAGCACAAGGTCGAGTTCCACAGTTGTAAAGGGTGGGTCGTTATCTCTTAGATGTTCCCGTGGTATTTCCTTGGTTTTTTCTCTCAGTTCCGCATGGAATGGTTGGTCGGTGCTTTCGGAGTCATCTGGGTAAAACGTCGTTGCTAGGAGTTCTGCTGACTGTTGTGGGGATAAAGTGTTGCCCGCAGTGTCTCTGAGGAGCATGTCTTCCTGCCTGCCTGAGGTTTTCTTTATCACCCTGTAGATTTTGTCCCACATGCTTTCTTTTTCCTGAGTCGTGCAGAACTCCTTCCAGCTCTCTATTTGGGCTTTCTCGGCTTTTTCGGAGTATTCTTGTTTAGTTTTTTGGTATTCCGCTATGACATAGGGCATTCTGCTTGCAGCAGCATTCCTTATTCTTCTTTTTTTCCTCAACACATCTTTTTTGAGATCTTCAAGCGACTTTGACCACCACGGGGGTTTGGGTTCCCCTTTCCATTTTCCTGCGGTTGGGATGGACGTTTCGCAGGCTTCGTGGATGGCTTCAGTGTACGTTGAGATCATATTTTCAAGATCTTCTGGATTGTCACACTCTTGTACGGACGTGGTTGTGATATTTTTCTCAACCAGGAGGGATTTTAGTTTTGACGCAAATTTCGACCAGTTCGCCTTTTTGGTATTATACATACGCGTTGTGATTGGCTTTAGGTGTTCTAGTGCCTTTCCCGTTCGCAGTGTAAAGGTGATTGCGTTGTGGTCAGAAGTTATTAAGTTTGCGTCGACTTTCCAGTCCTCGATCTTACCCAGAAGTGACGTGCTACAGGCGGTGACATCTACCGTACTTTTGCAGATTTTTCCATTTCTGTAGGTTTCGAAGGTTGGTGTGTCTCCTGTGTTGAGAATTTGGAGGTCAATTTCTGTTAGGAATGAGCTGTACGCCACCCCTCTGTCATTTTCCGAGACGCTTCCCCACCAGTGACTCCATGCGTTAACGTCGCCTGCTACAATGAGGTTTCGCGTGTTCAATTTTTCGCAGAATGTTTTAGTCCTTTCAATGTATGGATCTATGTCCTGATCCCCCTCAAAGTAAACTGATACCAGGCCCAGTTTTGTCCCCCCTCCGATCGCCACGGCTGCTGCTTCGGTTTCTGTCACCAGCTGTGGATCGTGGATTACCTCTAGCAAGTCGCCGAAGACGATGATGGCTGCCTTTACTGGCTTTTGTCGGTTTAGGGTACACTGGATAAGGCGTGTTCCTGGCTGTTGTTTCATATAGCCATGTTTTCCCACGTAGGGTTCTTGAACAAGAGCTATTGAAACTTTTGTCTCCATTGCCACCTGGTATAGTTCTGCGGTTGCCAGTTTAGACCTATGCAGATTCACTTGAATTACGTTTAATTCATTGTTACGTTGATTGACACTTTGGGGGGATGAGTTTTGCATCTGTGAGGAGCCTTTAGCAGTAGGATATTCGAGACCGTGCTATAGCATCCCATTTCATTCTTTCGGGACACTCACTACTGAACGCATTGTGCTTGAGGTCGTTACCTTCACCGTTGGCTGTGGAGGAGCAGTTTTTACACTTAGGTGGCAGTATAGCAAAAAGTATTTAAGAACTTCTTAAACTGAGTTTTATGCTCTTTTTGACAGAGTTTGTCAAAAGTTAATGGTATGACTATGACTTCTACCTACCTAATTACTTAAATGTGTCTTTGATTTATTTTCCTATACGGAGTGGTGCCCTGATGTTGCATTTTACTGCTCATCTCACCTTAGTTAGATAGGCGTAAGGCCTTTGTTAATTTATTACTGCTGCCTGATAATTTGGTTAATTTGTTTGAAAATAAATGTCTTTCATTTTGACAAAGTAGCCCGCATATCTTTTAGTAACGACGTTCTTGATTAATAATACGATTTTATAAAACTTAGGTTTTTTCGCTTCTCACAAGCTACACTGAAAGCATTGTCTTTCGTTGTACATACTTACCCACTATATATGCCATGTACTTATTACATAACGTAAAGAGATGCGTCAGTAGGTAGTTATGGTACAGTTATATTCACGGAACTTGGCCAATTTTCCTGTTATATCTTTCTACATAGGTATTTTAGGTATAGGTTAATTTTATAAGGCAAGTAGGTATACAGGCCTACACCTACTCGTGTACTACCATAATCTTAAATAAGCATTATTGAATACAACGTTGCATAAACACTTAAATATTTACTGTATTCGTTACGAGCTGTTATTGCCGATGCCGATGTTATGTCGCGCATTTATTGGTCTGGTCATCATTCGTGAAACGGAGCATAAGAAGGAAAATGCCATTTTATGCTCACAGAAGTCAAGGATTTAATCCGTGGTTCAGTTTCTGTTCTAGTAACAATAATAAATAATTGATTATCTCGCTGTAACTGAGTACCCTTGACTTAGCATTGAATTGTTTCGTTGAAGTGATTCTTTACTTAATTAATCGTTAATTGGCGGGCAATCTACGTTTAAACGTCTAGTTAACGCCCTGTGATGTAACCGGAAGCCGGAAGTGAGTGTTTTTATTTTATTACAGTTTGTAGAAATAGCCAAAGATGAAACTATCATTAAATACGAACTATAACTATCAATTAAATACGATATACGTAATCATTTTATGGAACTTGGGTAAAAGGTAAGTAGGTATAAATATTTTTTTTTTTTTGATAGATTTTCACCACCGGTACATTTATTTATATGTTTCTACATAGAGCATATTTAAAAAAAAGTACTAATAACTCTTGATCGCGAGGAGTTTTCTTTAGATTTAGGTTTTCCATAACACCTTAACTTTCCAAACTATACCTATCCTAGTATTTAACTAACTAATCGAACTAACACAGGGACATTGAAATCACCTGAAAAAAGTTGCAGAGCAAGAAATAAAATTTGTATGAGATTTCAGATAAGTATAATAGCAATATCTTCTTTAGGAAGCTATAATGTACTCGTATACCCACATTATTTCAATAAAGTACAACCTGGAAAACGAAAAATGTTTCCAATATTTGAGTTTAGGGTAAGTATAGATTTACATTACAAAATTCGCGCCCTTTTTTAGTGTCAGTAACTGGCTATGTCTATAGAAAATATTAAAATAAGTACTAGATAGGATACAGACCATGATGTACCTATCTAGGTAAGATATGACTGACAAAATATTACCTTTAAACAAGGCTAAATAATTACAAAATAACAACTTCTTAAGAATACGGAAAACTCGTAGAAAGTAAATAAAAAGGGCTCAAAACAAATAAACAACATCATGTAGATAAAAAATATGACATGCAGGGTACATACTACTTACTATCTTAGTTCCGAGACACAACAAAATAGGAAGGAAAAGCAAAGATAACAATCCGGAAATTTCATACTAAGAAAGTAAATAAAAAGGGCTCTAAACAAACAATTAGTTGCGCCTTAAAACTAGTTGGTGTATTTTAGTTCCGAAAACGATGCAATTAACAATGACAAGCAAAGATAAGATACAGAACAAGCGGGGGTCCATGTCAACTGGCGAGGCTTCAGCGAGGTTGCATTGTACTTCCTATGCTTACAGTTACAGCCATGATAAAGACAATGCGGTTAAATACAGATGCAATGCCTAACGCCGATCATTCAGGATCCGACGCTAATTAGAACAGCCATCGCTAACGCAAATTAAAAAGAAAAAGTAAAATTTCAAATTTCGAACACTCAAGTGAAAATTAAATTACTTCCGGAAAATTTTAAAAAGTTGGAAAGCAAAGACAATAGTGATGTTCAGAATAATAATAGTAGTGTTTTGTTTGGTTCAGTTTGGTAATGGGTGGGTGTTTACTGACATACGGATCCCGGCTAGGGGGGACGGGTATGGCGAGGAGCTAGAAGGGGACATGACTCCGGAGGAATATGATGAGATGTTGAGGCAGGCCAGATTCAGTCTCATTTTCCCAGGTTGGTTTTGTGCTTCTTTCAGTTGATGGGATTGTTCGGTTGCATTTCTAGAGAAAGGCTTCGGCACAGAAATGGTCTTTCTAACAAACGAATGGTATGAATTTATTTTAAAATTATGTTTTTTTATTAGAAAACAATAAGTAGATAAATAAATGGGATATCTACCTAAATCATTTAAATACGATACACTTCTTATTTACAATGTAATCGGACATACATATCATACGATAGTAATGTGTTTAGATAATCTACAGAATAATAAAAAATATATATCCTAGGGTACTTATCCTTCTCCTAGCTATACCTACTGAAGAAGTTTTGCCATGATCATTACGCTTGGCAGGGGGTTTCGAGATATTATTATGTAGATATAACACAACAAGGGTTTGCCGGACGTATATAATATAGATCTCCCACGGCGATGCATCGACATCCTGTATAACGTACAAAATATTATGTTGATACCTACGTCACTCGGGGAGCTCGGAGGCTCCTTCCATACTTTTCTCCTACAGGCTCCTTTCATACATCATCATCACCCAATAAAATCATCTATCATCTGGACATAGGCCTGTCCTACATACAGTTAATAAAATAACTAACCCTTTCAACCCTAAAGGTACAAAATGGTGCGGTCCGGGCAACTCGGCGGACGGATTCGAAGACCTCGGCAGTGAGAGAGAGACAGACGCGTGCTGTCGCGAACACGACCACTGCCCCGACTCCATGGAGGCTGGAGAGAAGAAACACAACCTCACCAACACGGCGTATTATACCAGGTTAGAAAGCTCATCGTCATTATCACGACCCATCAATTACGTCCATATACCAGGATAGAAGGTTCATCAACATCATCATGACGACCGAATGGCGTAGTGGTTAGTGACCCTGACTACTGAGCCGAAGGTCCCGGGTTCGATTCCCGGCTGGGGCGGATATTTGTTTAAACACAGATATTTGTTCTCGGGTCTTGGGTGTTGATATTTATATTTAGTATCTATCTATCTATGTATTTGTGTAGATATATCAGCTGTCCGACACCCATAACACAGGTTCTACCTAGCTTGGGGTCGGATGGCCGTGTGTGAGATGTCCCCACATATTATTATTATTATTATTATTATTATTATATATATATTTTTTGTTCTCCCTCTGTTGAGGTTGAGGGGTACGTTTAATATCCAGATCACGCGGGCCTTAGCCAAACGTAACCGGATCGGTGATGCAGGATGATGAGGTCAGGAATTTCCTTGTGATGCGGCAGGTGTTCAAGATTGTGGCTTTTTGTAGAAGGTGGATTGTGTAGAGTGGAATTTTCAATATTTCTAGGCTATTTTTAAGGGTTTTGGGTATGATTCCTGTTGAAGACAAGACTATGGGGACTATATGGACTGCATGTACTTTCCATTGAGTTTTGACTTCTATTGCAAGTTCTTTATATTTACTGAGTTTCTCAGATATGGTCTTCTGTATGTTGTGACTATTTGGTATGGCTATATCTATGAGGAATACTGTGTTGGTATTTTTATCATGTAATGTGATGTCCGGCCTATTGTAGTGTACTGTTTTGTCAGTCAAAATGGTTCTGTCCCAGTAAATTTTGCATAGATCATTTTCGTTTACTGTGGAGGGTTTGTATTTATAGTATGGAGATTTTTTGGAGATAAACTGGTATCTATGGATCAAATTTTGGTGTACTATTGCAGCTACTTGGTCATGTCTGTGTTTGTAGTCTGTCTGTACCAATGCTTTGCAGGCTCCAGTAATGTGCTGTATAGTTTCAGATGCACTGTTACAGTGTCTGCACATATCCGGTTGATTATTTAGTTCTTTTGTTATGTACTTCCGGTAGTTTTTTGTGGCTATTACCTGATCCTGGATAGCGAGCATGAATGCTTCAGTCTCAGGGAATAACTCTCCTCGTTTGAGCCAGCTGTTCGACTCACTCTTGTCAACGTGGGCTTGGTTGAGTTCAGCCCTGTGACGTCCATGTAGAGATTTTTGTGACCAGGCAGATATTTTGTTCTGTAGTGTCGAGACTTTTTCATTTATTTGGGTATTACGATTTTTCAGGTTTAGGGGGGTATATTTGTCATCTATCTTGTTTATAAATTCATGCAGTGTGGATGTCTGGGCATTGTGGTGAAAATATTTCCTTAGGTTTGATATTTGTGTATTGTGCAGATTTTGAATATCTATGATTCCTCTTCCTCCTTCGCTTCGTGGCAAAGTTAGTCGTTGTATTGCTGATTTAGGGTGGTGCTTTCGGTGTTTGGTTAGGTGCGTATTAATGATCTGTTGGAGTTTTGTTAAATCTGTCTTAGACCATGAGATTACACCAAATGAGTATGTAAGGATTGGGATTGCAAATGTGTTTATGGCTTTGATTAAATTTCTAGAGTTCAGATGGCTTTTGAGTATAAGGTTCAATCGGTGTTTAAATTTTTTTGTGAGTTCATATTTTGTACTTTTATGGTGAATTTGTCTGGATTGGTGGAAACCTAAGTATTTGTAAGTGGAGTTATCATCTAACGGTTCAATAACCTCACCTGAGTCAAGAGTGTACGTAGTGGGTAGTAATTTGCCTCGCTCAATAGAATGTATTTTACACTTGTCTATACCAAACTGCATTTGTATATCATTTGAGAATGTCTGTGTTATGTCTGCTAATTTAAATAGTCCTGTTTTATTAGATGCATATATTTTAATATCATCCATGAACATCAGGTGAGTCAAGTTGAATGAGCTGTTTTCGTGGGTTAATTCATATCCTGTCTTAGTTTTGTTTAGTAGATTAGAGAGCGGGTTTAGGGCTAGACAAAACCACAATGGGCTGAGTGCATCTCCTTGGAAGATTCCACGCTGTATATTGATCGGTTCCGTAATCACTGATGCCCCATTTTGCCGTATTGTCAGAACTGTTTGCCATTTTTGCATCGAAGTTTTTAGGAACTCTATAATTGTCGGATGAATTTTGTATTGAGTAAGGACCTGTAAAAGCCAACTGTGTGGCACTGAGTCAAAAGCTTTTCTGTAATCAATGTACATGGTGTGGATGTTTTTTTTCTTTTTAAGGGCCTGTTTCATTGCTACACTATCTATTATCAATTGTTCTTTACAACCTTGGCTAAACTTTCTGCACCCTTTTTGTTCTTCTGCAAGTATACTATGTTCTATTAAATGTCCGTATATTACTTCTTTGATGCATCCTGTTAAAATCTTATAAATTGTTTGTAGACACGTTATTGGTCGGTATTTTGCAGGGTTTTTAGTATCTTCTTTGTCTTTTGGAAGCATGTGTGTAACTCCATGCGTGATGTATTCCGGGAGGGTGTCTGGTGATTGTATGAATTTATTTATGTGGCTGTGGATGTATGGATGTGTGGCCGTGAACTTTTTGTACCAAAAATTGTGTATGTTATCTGATCCGGGTGATTTCCAGTTGTGTGTGCGTTTAATGACTTGTATGAGTGTGCCGGGAGAAATGTTTTCAAATTGCATTTCCGGTAATTCGCTAGGTTCGTGTGTTAAGTCTGTGTTGTTATTATGTTGGACCGGTCTCTCCCATATATTTGCCCAAAACTCATGCAGATCTTGTTTGGTTGGCGTATCGTCAGTCGGTTGGTGTGTAGTATTATTTTCGTTAAGATTCCTATAAAATGTTTTCTCGTTGTTATCGAAAAGTGCGTTTTGTTTCTTTCGGTTGGTGCATGTCAAATACCTTTTTAGTCGACTAGCTTTAGTATTCAATTTCTGTTTAAGGGTGTCTAGGTAATGATTGAGATCGGTGTTAGGGTCTTCATACTGTGCGTGAATTTTGTACTTAATTTTAATTCTCTCTACTGCTGAAACAACTCTTGGACTTCGGTTACCCCTCATATATTCTGTAAGTCTAAGTCTGATCGTATCTGCTCTATGTTACCTTCTAATCTTTTTTGCCATGGCGGTTTCTGTTTGGGTTTAACTTGGTTATTTTCAGATGAGTTACCGTCAAGGTTAACTTTAGATCCATTGCAAATTGCTGCAGTGAATGCCCCTGTATATATAAGTGTTTGTAGAGTCATAAAGTCCTGTTCATGCGAAACATGCATTGGTAGAATGTTACTGTTAATATAATCAACTATTTGTGCTAATTTCTTTGATGTTTTTTGCTTAGGTATACGTGGTCTAGATGTAGGTTCAGTGTTAGTAAATTGTCTGAGAGTCTCTTCAAATTTTTGTGCGATAATGTTTTGATCTACGACGGGGAGGCAATTGTGTGTAACGGTAGAGGTGTTTTGGTGATCTAGGTCTGAATGTAGTATGTTAGGCGATTGAGACATTTGAAATGGTGTAATCGTGCAATTGAATTCAATTTCGTGTTGCTGTTGTAAAGAATTGTCTATTACATCAGTGTTTTCGTTTGCCGCAGGTCTCAATCGTTGATCCAGACACCTGACAGCACTATTTTCATATTGTTGCGAATCTTGGGATATATCCTGTAACTCTAATTCGACATCATGTTTGATGGTTTCTATTTTGCTTTCTGGAATCAGTCTATTGTACATGATCACTCTTCTTTGATCCGCAATGCGTTGTTCCGACAGATGTGATAAGTATGGGAACTGTTTTATAAACTGAGTGTGAAGAATTTTCCGATAAGCGGTCTTATTGGTTTCGAGTTTCGTCACTGTGTAGTAAATTTTTACAATGGCTTCGTTAAGCTCATCTGACCATCTCATTCGTGAGTTGCTTAGGTCTTGACTGTTCAATTGAGTGCATGTTTGAGGGCCAGTTTCTAGTTCCGTTTGTACTTCATTCCTAATTTGATCTAGCATACTCTGTGACAGCAATTTATTGTAAAGTATAGCCCTTCTTTGGTCACCTATTCTTTGTCTTGATGCCTGCATGGTAGGAAATTGTTGGTTGAATTGTTCGTGTAGTTGTTGCAAGTAAGTCTCAGTGTTTTGTTCCAGGTTGGTAATCTTAAGATATGCACGCCAAATGAATACATTCATTTCTTCCGACCATTTTTGTCGCGTGCGTTTGTTACCAGTAATGGGTGCAGGTGTGTTGGCATTTGCCTCCTGCACAACATCCACTGGCATGAAACTAGGAGTTGACGATGTCGATGTCCTCCGTGATGACCCTTGTGTAGAGCTTGTCCGAGTGTAGTGACTGTGCGGTGACGAGTCCGGCGACGTGAAGAGGCTATGGGTCGACGTCGGTGATGGTGGTGGTGGTGGTTTGTCGGCTGTAGTATCTTCGGGTTCATTCCCAGTGAGGGCCCGCCTGTTCAGCTCCTCACTACCGATGGTCCTCATGCTGTGACACCCAGCATCGGCTCCAGGTGTGCCCCGGCGACCCCCGGGTAGCGATCTTAGATTGTACCTTCTAGTGGAGGGTCCAGTAATATCCTCAGTGCCTTGCAACTGCGGCTCCTCTGCTAGTAGTGGTGACGATCTGCTGCTCGATCGCGTCACTCTGATGAGCGGTCCGTTGCCCCCCCCAGAGTACGAGGGGCAGCCCGAGCCTCGTGGCCCGGAGCGGGATTGACCAGCGCTGTTGACGCTGGGACCCGCCTGGGGTAGCTTCGTCTTTCGTTCCGCTACCATGATGATGACTAGGTCTCCGTTAGCCACTGGTTAGTATATGTCGTAAAACGACGCCAGCGTCCGCCCCTCACGTGGCACTGGTGGTCGTGCCGGACGTGGAGTTAGATTTGTGAGGGGCTTATTATTATTATTATTATCATCAAGACCCATCTATTACGTCCCCATACCAGGTTAGAAGGTTCATCGTCATCATCACGACCCATCACGTTCCTGCTGCTGGTGCACGGGTCTCCTTCCAATGAAGTGGTTTAGGTCTAGTCCACCACGCTGGCCTAGCGCGGGTTGGTGGACCGCAACACAAGCAAGTTAGGTCTGAGGTCGTTGCCGGGTATGTGGGCAATCCGACTGTCAGATGTTTTCAAGCTGCCCGAATTAAAGACTGCTGCCGAAGCAGTTAGAAGGTTCAATTAAAAGCTGTACAGAATGAAAATATAAAGTTGTACAGAATGTAGAGTCACCTTCTTCCGGTTTACTGTACTTGCCGCTTTTACAACTCCCTGTATAGAGAGACTGATTATTATTTTCCTTACAAAATCATAGAATAAAAGATCAATTGTGTTGAAGTAAGTTACCTACGTAGTTCTGGTTTAACACTATGTAAGTACTTATCTCTCCATTCCAATGCTGTGAATACCTTTTGTGTTGATCTGGACAGACCATTGTGTTTTTCACGTAAAATCACGTTTTCACGACCTTATCAACAAAGTATTTTCATGTGGTACCAGTATCTAGATATTTATTATGTACATACTAACTAGTTATAAGTATACTTAGAGGAAGATAGATCCAGTCAACTCAAAATATAAGTGTGGAGTTTTTATGATAAATTGGCGCAAACTCAACAATACTAGAACTTGAAACTAAACTTCAAACCAATTTTTTTGAGTTGTAGGTATTATGACGAAAGCTGCGTTATTTAGGGCTTAAGCCTCGTATTCACTAGGCGACAAATTGTCGCGGAACCCGTCTAGGCCCGTGTATCTTCGTGTCGCCGCGACGTCGCTCGCGACTTTGCAGAGATATCCACAATACGCAGAACACGTTCCATGTTTTGACTCTTTGATATCTCGGCGGAGACTACTGTCGTACATATCACATATTACCAAAATGTTCTGAGAACAATGTTTTGTAACAGTAGTCCTATATGCCCCAGTGAATTCCAGGCTTTAATATTACATCGTGTTTGTGCAGGTTGCATTGCGACTGTGACGAGAGGTTCCAGCGCTGCCTGCACTCCGCCAACACCACGTCGGCCGGCCAGGTGGGCTCCGTGTACTTCAACGTCATCGGCACCAAGTGCTACAGATACGACTACCCCATCGTCCGGTGTGCGAAGAAAAGCGGGTGAGTTTCAATGGGAGGATTGCTACATCTACATACTTAAAGTCTGTTTTTTTAATCTTAGATAGGTACTAAATTGATAGATTCTGAACGGTTCATCAACAGTCGATTGTCCCACCAATAGATTAAAAAACAAACTTTAAATACATACATAATGCGTAATATATATACGTATACGTACCTAATCCCCTAAGGGGCAGGTAGAGGGGACTCGTAAACGAGTCACTCGTCTAATAAAATTAAAATTGAAAGCCTGCGTAGACGAATAACTTTTAAATTGTATCAAATAACGCAATACGAAGGACGAAAAGTACCCCGAATTTATAATGAAGGGGTACATAGAGAGTTGTCGTAAGCCTAAGTCGAAAATAAAACAGCTTGCTACATGTCCACTTGTATGGATGGTCCCACGTAGGTTTCGAACCCGGGACGTACGCGTAAAGGCCAAGCCTCAGTTTGTAAAGTAAGTAAATATATTTTTATTTGCAGATGGCTACGGAGAAAATGCATCAAATACGAATTCAATGAAAATGGCCAGAAACTCTACCAGTGGTTCGACGTTCCTAATTATTAATCATTAAACTAACATTTTATTTATAAAAATAAATTAATAGTTTATTTATAATTATAACGTACAAGAAGCTGAGTGAGAGTGAACAATATATATGTATGAATGAATACTGTACTGGTGAATGACATGTGATGTAATAATCTTGATGTGATATTAAACTAAAATTAAGGTTGCAACAGTATTATTATAACTAAATGGTTGCCAAGGTAAATAAATTAAACTGTAAGTAAATACTATTACATATTGTAAATAATAGAAATACAATATAAGTACACCTATTAGCGATGATTTCCCTTATGTAAGTTTTGATTGGTAAGATGTAAAAAATGATATACTACGATTTATAAGTAACTTTACTAATTTATATAAGTAAATTACAACCAGATAGGTATATTAGGTGATCGAAGTTTTAAAGAGTAATACAAAAAATAAAGAAGCGGCATTTGTATTATTTATTTTTTAGCATATTTCATTGGTACATTGTTAAAGATTTATCCATTATAGTGTTTTCATAATTCACCATTAAATATAATATACAACTCTTTATTTAAATTACGCACACTGAATGTACGATTAATATACATAGTATTTATATTATTTCGTATAAATAACCATACACGTCGTTACATTGTGATAAAAGATATGGATACAGAGTCATAACAACGTATAAACAAGTGAACAACTTTGAACTGTGTTAGAAATAACGCTAGTTTATTCATATTCAATGATAGAAAACTTCAAATACAAGTTAATAGATATGTAGCACAGTGCTTAGCTAAAACATTAAACCCCAGGCAATTGCAACATCATTATGTACAACCATTATTAACATACATATAATAATAATTATATAAAATTTATATTTTTTTAACGTATTGTGGACTACTAAAGTGGGGTTATATGACACGGCTGTAAATAAAATGGTTTTAAAATGGTTGACTAATATTTATCTAGTTCTGTTCTTCATCCACGGGGTACAATACAAAGACCAGAAGCGTCTACCATTTATAAAAGCGTTTTAAAAATCAGCCGTTAGATATAAATGGTTATTTCTAGTAATCAAGCTAATTCAGGATTCAATTATTTATGTGAAAAGGTTTGAATATACGAGAATGTTCAATAGATAAATAACGAAGCGTTTTATTTAAAGGACTTATTAGAGAATCCCTTGTATACGAAGTGAGCAATCTCATCAATCTCCTCATAGCCTACATCCCCAAGCGGACTTACTCACCAAATTATGTACAACAACAACTTGTGAATGTCTAAATATTGATTCAAACCATTATAATTTTACTCTTTTGGGAATGTTCGACCCAATATTATTAGACCCACCTTTAGAACTATAATAAAGTAAATGATTTCAATATTGTCTTCAAATCATTCAAATAGTCTGTCTTGCAAAACGCAGAAGTTATTTCTTCAATTGTTGTACTTAGTTAACATACCTTTTATGTAGAAGACACTGCATTTTGATGATAGTGAAACCGATCATCATAAGTCCTAAACAATTTAGGTAACAGTATTTGAGTTGAGAGGCAGACAACGTTACATATGAAGGCAATCTATAAGATATCTTCAGATGAACTCTCAATTTTTTATCCATTTTACTTAACTCTTTACAAGCAGTCTTTACTCACTACAGTTTAAACTCCCAATTTGATTAAGCTTTATAAAAAAAATCTTTAAATTTAATGTTTTAGGAATCAGGATTGTCTACTGATCATAGTTATTTAGGTACCTATTCATTGATTTACATTGTTTGGAAATAACTTAATTAATTAATCAGAATAATTAGCTAGGTATGTAACAAATCATATGCTCTTTTATAAAATATCTGGTTTGGGTCAGCAGAAGTTTTTTCAAATGCCTATATACTTATAGTTATTTTATATAAGTCCTTACGTATATATTATGATAGATATTGTTACACTTTTTAAGGCTGAATGGAATAACATTGAAGGATGTTCATTGGTGTTATGTGATAAAGTGAAGATTACTAAGTGATTGAATGACGTTGTATTTTATTATGGTATTTTATATTAGTATAGAGATGGTATCACGTCTACTATCACAGAATATTATTATTTCGAAGAAATATAATCAAAAGTGTTAGCGTATGCCTGCTTAGAACTCTTTACAACATAGAAGTCAACTGGTAGGTATTCGGATTTATAACATGATAAGTCCGAATCTTGCACACCTGACACCTCATCGCAATAATTTATATTGATATAAATGTTACGGTTACAATATGATTATTTATGTTATAAATATTGTACGATTTTATTTTAAAGAGTTAGTACAGAATTTAATTGTTTACATTAGCCATTTCCCAGGATTGCATAGACTAGAAAGTACGCACCATTACGCAATCTTCTTAAGTTTAGTGCATATTCCATTGAACACTTTTAAACGGTTAATATTTAATTAAGTATTAAGAAATTGCAGGACGGTTGGTAGAGAGTAAATGGCATAGGTTATGTATTTCATGAACACCACATAGTCATACTCAAACAGCGATCCTCCTGACTATAGATAGTGAAAAAAGACATTTAGGTAAGTACAGTTTATAGGGTATAATTCCAAATTTAAACTAGCAATTGAAAAATTAAGAATAATAATTTTCACAACTTTATAAAGTGATCATGATACTGTGAAATAACAATTAGACGACTACGTAAATTATTTTCATACCTAGGTATATAATATATTTATGTCATATACGATAATATAATAAATAGGTAGTTAATTACAAATTTAAGATATTGTGTTAACATATCTCATTGTACCACTAATATGCAACAGGGTGTAACATTTCATACATAACATTTGATAAAGGTAACTGTACTATCAAGATTACAAACAAATAGCTGATTTTTTTATTGATTTACAAATAAATAACTATACAAACTAAACACTTAAGTATATTTAAAAAGGTCTATGATATGATGGACAGTCCTACTTACAGTGTTTTTCAAGATTATAACAACTCGAGTACGGTTACCTTGAACAATCTAAAGTCATCTTAAACTTGTGTTGCAAGTACAGCTAACTTCACATGTCAACTCCAACCGTGGATACTATCAAGACAGCACTAATTAACCATCTATACTGTGCGTGTATTGAATTTTAATATTTACAGATCCCTTACACTAACATTCTCTGTAATCAAATCAGCTACAGTAGAAAAATCCACAGACACGGTCCTTTTTACACACGGACTTTGAAAATTCAAAGAAAATAGTCTTTTGCAGCAAGAACAGCAGCGTCCGAGAAACCAATATTAGAGAAGAGGAGTCGAGCTCGACCAGATACATGATGAGTCGTGACCGCGGGGCGGCAGCGGCGGGGCGCGGGGGCCCGAGCCGCCGCCATTATTTACCTCCGAGGCCGAACTTCATGAAGATTAGTTCTTTCCCTTTACTAAGGATGTCACCGCCGGGTGCAGTCATCTCTGAGAACTTCTGCATGAGGTTGGGCTGTGACGTCGGCGGTTGTTGTTGCTGAGGAGTTTGCAGCGGCTGAGCTGAGGGCGGGGGGACAATGGCGGGGCCGGCGCGGCGCGCGGGCGACGGCGCACTCGTTGTGAGGGGCTGTTGAGTTTGCGATTGTGGTGTCGTCTGCATTCCCTGCATATTTTGTACACCTTGCATACCTTGCATTCCCTGCATTCCTTGCATCCCTTGCATACCTTGCATCCCTTGCATGTTTTGCATCCCTTGCATGTTTTGCATCCCCTGCATGTTTTGCATCCCCTGCATGTTTTGCATTCCCTGCATGTTTTGCATTCCTTGCATAGCCTGCATGTTCTGCATGCCCTGCTGCAGGCCGCTGATGCCGGGGTTAGTGCCCGGGGACTGCACGGTGGGGGAGCTCACGTTACCAGCGCTCGTGCGCGCGGTCGTGCTCTGCGCCTGCGCGATCGCTACTGCGCCTCTCGCTCTCGCCTGTAGTATACAATTAATAAATCAATATAGTTAATTGCAAAATATACTTTTAGTTTTTAAAAGTGTGATTACAAGCTTAGAGATTCATGATAAGCATACTCTCAAGCGTTTACAAATAAATGTTACTGATGGTTTATGACTTGAAATATGTTTGTGATAAGTTGTGATCATAAATTCAAATTTCAGGTAGCGTACCTAAGTACTTAGCCCCTTTGTTTGAATTAAGGGGAAAAAAATATTTGAGAAATTGTCACTGGCTATTGATTTGGGCAACGGCTACTTTCAAATAGTAATTGACACTTAGTGACCATCATGTATTCGAATATTGCTATGATTTACGTATTATTTCACCATTAAGTATGTGTGACTTTGATTATACATTAATGAAAAATAAAGTTGGACTTATTAGGCTACCAAATAACAATATTCAAACTGCATTTTTTCGATTTATTTCGATGACTTGATACTGCACTATGTACTATAACAAGGCAGTGATAATAAAAAATATTAAGTTAATAGAATATCACATAAGCCATAAATTTAAGTGGATTTCAATATTAACACTACCGTCATACAATGTGCGTTTCTACGTTCATGCATTTACACACATAAGGCTGAAAAGTGTGATAAATTATAAATCTTCGGAAATAAAGAAATCCACTATGACACATTGATGCATGCGCATTCTTAACTAGGTACGACATAAAGCATAAAATAAAAAAGACTGTTCGATTACATGATATTTCATGAAAAAAGTGTAGGGTGTTCTCTCTTTTCAATAAATTTTATTTATAAATTCAATTAGATAAATACTTTTACATGTTATATTTACACCTTGATTACAGTAATCGAACAGTATTTTTGGACACGGACCACATTCACAGGCTTCAGAGAACTGTTATATGGTAATGGTATTTATGTGAGTGAAGTAACGCCAGTGTTTGTTTTGTTCGGTCTCGGTATGCCTTGGTCCAGTATGCAATGATATCTAAGTAAATGTAAATGTTTTGTCCGGAATGCTTCTAATGGACCGAATATTATCGGTAACAGTAGACGCCCCGCGTCTTATACTGAGCGTAACAATGAGTCGCAAGATATAAATACAGATAAAGAGAAACAAAAAATTGAGAAGAAAATAATACAGTGAGGAAAATAAAATCTAAAGACATGAAGTGATAGTTGAACAAAAACGACTATATAGTATCGTTGCATATTTAGTATATCTGAGTAAAACAGTATTGTTGTGGGTCGATTAATATTATTTTTTTACCTGAGCATTCGCCTGTTCTGGATTACTGGCGCATGTGTTGTGGTCTAACTGAGAAGGGGGAAGAGGGCAGGCATCTAGCAAACAGACAATACACACAACATATATAGTGACCACAGACAACAACTTGAATCTTGGATCACACCTCACGCACATCGTGAGCTAAGTGCGAGGCTATGTTGCGTGTATTTGTTTAGAGCCTACCCATCAAATGCTTTGACTGACTTCTCTAAAACAAGGTACATTGTGCCCTTTATACTGTAGAAAACATAGGGAGAAAAATAAAAAGTACAGAGAGTTGGATAGATAACGGAGATAAACATAAAATAAGGTCTCATTCTATTTTGTTGGACAAACATGTGACGTCCATTATCGCTCGTACCTTGAGTACTTTTAAGTTCGTGTATTTGAGGGATTAAATTGTATTTATTTTTATTTTCTGGTTTTTGAACGATGTTTGTGACTGTGTCATCCAAGATAGTGTTATTAGCGAAGTGTACACCAAGAGTCTTAGTGCTCCGTAGATTGCAACCGGACTTCCATCTTAGACTATTCCGTTTTACTGTTTTCTCAAGTCCTAGATACAAATACTGGTACAGTTGGATTACCATAATCTTCATAACCATATAAGTTACGACTGGACCATCAAAATATTAATCACACAAAATTAATTTTACCAAGGTATCGTACCTAAGATTTGATAGAATATCATAATTTTACGTAGGTATTTATAATATTTTATTGCAAAACGGAATATATTATTTCAAGACAGTAGTAACATTAAAATTTGTACAAACAAGTCCCGTCGCAATCGCTAGACTGTGTACAGGAAAGATGATAGAGGGTACCAGAGCGAAATATAGCTAGCGTCTCTTAGTAAATCACATAGCAAGTCCAAGGTGCAAACATGAAACACTCAAAGCTCTTAGTAATCAGAATTATCTCCCCAATGCGCTTAGTCTTGCACTGGAACACTTACCGAAACTTATTTAAAAGTGATTTTTACTTATTTTTTTAATCGTTAAAGATATTGTTGATGGTTACAGTTTTAAAAATGTATAAACGGATAAAGGAATTATACAGTCACGAGCAATCGAAAAGTTCAACTTACAAAATGTTTACACCAAATGACCCCAATTTTTAAAACATTTAAATTTTGAATTTGATTTCGAAATTTTTACGTTTTGTAAAGGTAATATTCTGATGCGCTGTTAAATGTACATAATTCATTGCAGATAGACGGATTAAGATAGTGTTTTCTGTTTAGGAGTAATTTGGTGCTATTCTCAATGGAACTTGTTCATTGCATGTGAGTGTATTATGATTTATGAGACTTTAACTTGTGCTTTGAATATACATACATTACAGCACATTAAACATCACCTTAGTGGTAAACTAACTTATTTACATTGTAAACCATCAACAACACCTCTTCAAAAAGTAAAATGTCCCCATCATCATAATTATTCTTTTTTAAATTAACTTATGAAATTGCAGTTATTTAGTCAAATCGTATTAAATATTCTAACAGGGATGTCAAACTATGACAGCGATAAGTAAAGCCTGTCGGCCTACACACAGACAGCAATGATGGGTACAAACCTGCCTTCCTGTGTGGTCCGCGCGGTGCTGGCGCCACGTTGTCCCGCGGCGGGGGCGGCGGCCCGCGCGCCCCGGGCCCCGTCGGCCCCTGCCCCGCCGGGCCCCGGCCTCGCCCGGCTATCGGCCGCTGCCCTGAACCTCCTGGAAGAGACACAGACGAATATCATCAATCACTTATACAGGTATACAGTCTTTTCATGTTTGGTTCAGTAATATGTCATTTAATGCTCATCACTTGGTGCTGCAGTTATTTACAGAGTTATTCTCTACATAGATATCATAAAACATGTGGAGTTACTAACCTGGGGCTTGACTAGCAGCGTACTGATCACTGGCGTCAGTCAAGAAGTTACTGGGCACCAGGCCTCTGACTCCGTCAATTTCCGCCATATAGAAGCCATCATCATCCATTTCCCCGTACACATGTATGACTTGCCCCGTCTGGAAGCTCAGCTCAGCCTGGAACCGAGACGCCTTCTTTGGTTCAAGGTGGTTTATTTGTGGAAGAACAGAAAACAGAAGGTGAGGAAGCGGCAAGTTAAGGGTGCAAGTGGTTGTAGCTAGATTTTCAAGCGTTTTAAAGTTACTTATATAAATTTAGGAAGACATTTTTCACATTACACATTAAATAGAGGAAAGTTTGGTTTGAATCAGAGGAAGAAGACAAACATTTATACAGATTCGATAGCGGACAGCATTAAGACACGGGTTGACACAAAGATACTTACATCGGCGTCCACATTAGGGCTCAGCTCTTGAGGATCATAGTCGTATAGGGCGACCATTCTCCTGACGGGCTGGTTGGCGTACGCGTCGGTCCAGCGGTCGCGCGGCTTGGCGCCGGCGACGGCCCCCGTGGCGTCCTGCTCCGACACCTCCACCACCATGTTGTGGGGGACGTACCCCCGCCGCCCGCGGCACTCACCCCAGTAGAACCCGTCCGCGTCTTTGTCCCCCCATACCTGGAAAGCGGGGAGGAGAAAAGGTTTACGACATGATTTTTGAAAGTAAATAAAATAAATATCAGGGTCATTGATTTAGTAATTTGTAGTACCTAATAGTAGTAATTACCTTTATAGTGTCCCCTTCGCTAAACGGTAACTCCTCATCACAACTCTCCGGGTTAGGACTCATCGTAGCTGGGTCGTAGTCGAATAACGCGACGAAGTATCGCCCCCTCTTCTGTGACTGCGGGTGGGGACCCTGCATCTGCTGTTGTCCCCCCTGACCGTGCGGCCGCGGACCCTGCCCCCTCGGCCCCCCCTGGGCCCCCGGACGTGGCCCGTACTGCTGCTGCTGTTGAGCCTGGCTGCCCTGCTGACCCTGCATTGTAGGAATTATATTACAATAGGATCAACACGAAATATTTAGACATTAAGAAAGAATTAGGAATAGGAGTATTGCAGGCAAGAAATTAGGTGGGGATGGTAATAAAGAGAAAGAATGAACCTGGTGAGGGTTAGGAGGGCGGCCGCGCTCGTGGTGGTTCCTCGGAGGCGGGTTGTGGAAGGGCTGCTGCGGCTGCCCCTGGTAGGGCTGGTTATTTTGGAACTGTCCTTGCTGTGGATAGGGGGGTTGCTGCGTGCCATGGTAGGCTGGTGTACTCGGGTACGGCTGACCCGAAGGCGGCTGCGACACTGGCACTGGTTGGGACGGTTGCTGCTGACGTCCGTACGAACCAACACATTAATAAGGTTAGATTTTCCATAAACAAGCCAAAAGCAATTCTTGTAAGCTGTAGCCATATTATTTTGTCAGGCTTTGCGGTTCAAGCAATAGAAATATTACCTTCTCCAGTTTTAAATAGATAAATATTATCTCATTCCGTTGTTGCTCTATCAACCCCCATGCACAACGAAAGCTAGCGTGCAGCGCTTACACTTGAAACCACATCATTCAATAGCATAGATAAAATTATAATTAATTACTTAGTAACGATAATTTGTTTAAACCAGTGCTTAATTAAATATAGAATATCGAAAAAAACATTCAACGTGTCATTATTAAAATTTTGCAAGAAATACTCTTCAACATACATTGGACTTGTTAGACCCTATGGAAAGTTTAACGTTATATTCTTCCGGACAAAAGGGTCATAGGAGTGGAGTGTATGCGTCGAAGCCAAGACAACATGCAGGAACAATCAGACAACACGCTGAACATGCTCGGGTGGATGAATCGCTGTTGGAGTGCTCTGTGGCCGAGTGTGTCACCTAGCTGGGCCTACCCCTGGCTCCGGCATTCGTGTTCGACTTAGAGAGGACAGTGTGGGATGTGTCGTGTCGAGTGTATCATCAATTCATCAACAATAGTGAAAATTACAACATTGAAACACCGAGAAATGGAAACTCGTGAAGGACTCTGCACAAAGTTAGAGAGAGCGAGAGAGAGAGATAGAGTGAGTAGTGGTAGCACATGAAGTGTCACATCGAGGGCACAGCTAGAAGGGCAGACCTGGGCGGCGCGGCGGCGTGGCTCGTCCTCACTACACAGCTCCGCAGGTCCCTCTTTAGTTATCTCGATGGCTGGTATCCCCGATTGCTGATCACCACACGGTCATTCAATTTAGCATACAGTTTCATAAATTTTGATTAGACAATAAAGGGGGCAACATTTCAAGTGCTTGATGGTCCATGTCAATGATTCAGATTACTTGTGAATGAATAGTGAACTGCTTCGCCTGTTCGTGACTCTATTTCAGAGAGCGTGACAACAGTGGAATATTTAGAAGCATTTTGTGCATAGAAATTTCTTAATTATATTGGATTTGTACGAAGCAGGGTAGATAACATTAAAACATTTTCTCTCAAACTAGTTGACGAACTTAAAGTACACACATACAGTTTTAGAGCAAACGAAGCTTTATGTACAGGAAGCTGAAGTGGAAATCAGAAGTTCACTGCCGTAGAAGCGAGTTTTCTCGAAATAGGTATCTTAAAATTTTACTGCATTTTAATAACTTATTTAATATCTGTACATTCGTAATAATCTGTATTGACTGCTTTGTGTGTTATCCTGCATAGTGAATGTTGGTTGAAGTTTAAAATGTTGTTGAAAGTATGACTGTTTTCTAACTGCCCGGGAATAACAGTAGGTATTTTTATTGTTTACTTGATAAGATCGCATACCTAAGAATTTTCTCTAGGAGTTCTAGATAACAAAATTGAGTCTAGACTGCTTAGTAATTAGAAAGATGAATCAGCATTCGCAAGTAAGATTTTCGATTCATCTGCTAATTTCTATCTAGTGATATTTATTGTATCGTCAATAAGTCAATGTAGAAAAGATTAATATTTTCTACCTAAAAGATTATAAATTTACTATAATTTGTAAATTCAGGTAAATATTTTGTAGACTACTTAGAATATTTTTGACTACTTTCATATAAGCATACTCAATAAATTAAAAATAGATTAGATATTAGATAATTATGCTGATGCTGATATGACTACATCAATTCAGTATGTACGTAAGTAATATTGTGATTCTATTGTAATACGGGCACACTGTGTAAAAATATAAAATTAAATCATATTATATTGTAAAATATCACAAAACTAAAAAACAAAAACATAAGGCACTCTCGTAACAAAATCCAGAACGCACTAAATCAAACAAAAAGTTACAGATTTTTTTCTCAAACAAAAGAGAAATATATAAAAGACGTGTTAAAATTCCTTACCGAAGGGGTTATTTTGTCGAATATACTCTTTAGGAGGCCTGTGCCGAATCCGCTCGTGGGCTATGGAAAGGTGTATAACAGTCAGAGAGAGCGGGTCAAGTCAATAGATGCTATTTGGATGATACTATGAGCTGCATGGATGGTACTGCCTGTGTCACAAAGTACAACCTCTTTATTCTGTTCTAAGTATATGATGTAAGGTGTCGTGCGTTGTTCAGGTTTCGGCCAATAGCACTAGGTCTACGGATCTAGTTGCAAGCAGTATGCAGTTTGAATTTTGTTTGTTCGAGCCGAGTGCAGAGCTATTCGATGCCGCGAGTGGTCGTCGAGTGTCGGATACCGGTTGGCAGAGAACCACTAGTGGATTATTAGAAGATATCAGCGACAGAACCACAGGAGATAGTATAAAGAGTGCAGTTTGCAACACCGATATCACGTAGGAAATTGTCTGTTCATTCGATCTAGAGACGGCTTTCTATCAAATAAAGGTAAGATCAACTTGATGTTAAACTATATGATAAAGTTTACCGAACAGACCAGTTCCTACATGACGAGAGAGCGTATGGACATTGATCATTGTATGATAGCTAAGAAGACACAGATGAAGGTAAAGATCATTAGACGAAATTAAAATAATGAAGCTCGATATGTAGTTGACTTGTTAAGGAATTACAGTCGCAAAATTAAATATGAAGTTTACACACATAATTTACAACACTGATATTGCAAACCAATTTAGAGAAGGTGCTTTGACAACATTCACACTTATACTTTGGTTAAAGGTCCAATTTGATTTAGTAAGACATCGAAGTCCACTAATGTTCTCTTTGAATAATTTGTTACAGTAGTTATTGTATGTTTAGAGTGTGATTATTAACTAGTTGTACATAATTGATACTCAATTTCATCGGTACTTATGTTTTTTTTACTCAAAAGTGATTCAGAGGTTTTTATATAGTTTTACAAAGTTTAAAGCAATTTGTATTGCCCTCCAGAAATTAAGTATCAACTATTGACGATTAGGTAGTATTTTTGTAAACAGTTTGACTGGTTGCACACAACAGTCAAAGCTAAATGAATGATATTAAATATTGCCTAATACCATTATGTACAAGACAAGAGAAAATGGAAGGATTGATCACCTGAGCCGCGTGCTGGTCGTGGCGGTTCGCCGACGGAAATATCTCTTTGTCCGAAAGGTTCTCGTCATGTTCTAGGACCTGTTGTTGTTGGTAGCCTTGTGTTCTCTGGTGCTGGCCACGATACTGTGGGGCGTTGGGCCCTTGCATCTGTCCCTGCATCTGCCCTTGCATCTGTCCCCGGGGCATGCGGGAGGCCACCCCGCGCAGCACCGCCGGGGGTATAGGTGTCGGCTGACTGTCGCTCGACTGACTGTCTCGTGACTTTGTACGAACCTGGAATGAAACAAACACCGCTTCATTGCAGTTTCTGTTTTACTGATTATATATTTTTTATCAGGGTGTTCTCCAGGCTATAATTCAGCGTTTGCAACACTGCGTTTAGCATTAATTGAAGCGGGATTAAGAAGCATTCAAATCAATACTCACAGTGACACATTTAGGGTTCAAGCCGATAAGTTTTCCGATGTCGATGAGCGCGTGGTCCCCGGTGGGGGAGTCCACGTCCGTCACCTTCTTTCCGTCAGCGTACACCGCGTAGCCGGTGACGGGGCCGGACGCCGGCGGCCGCAGCACCGGCTGCCACGTCACCAGCAGAGTGCCGTCTTGCGGACCCGCCTCCACCTGCGACACCGCACCAATCACCACCAACAATCCAGCCATGTGTAGCCAATTAGACGAGGGTCGGGAGTATCGTGACCAGCTTCCTCAAGCACATAGACAACACTGATGTTCACAATCGCAGGCGAGGGGAACGCTAAGCTAACAACTGAGGGGGCATGGGTCCACAATGTATACTGAATTTTGTCCTGAAGCTGGATTTATGGTTGCGATTGACGCGACTTCCTCGAGATGTTCGGGGGTGCTGAGTGCTTTGAGGTGGTGTCAATTCAAAAAGGATTCGGTTGTGTTAGTTTCAGTGGAATTATAAAAATAGATTGTCACACACTTTGTGAAGCATTGGATAGGATCTTCCAGTGTGCCTGTGCTAACACAAGGATTAGCTTCATAAAGCGGTTGTTTTAATTATTTGATAAGTTGAAATTGACAGGGGAAAGTAAGATTAGCGCCAAGGTTGGTGAATGGGTGTTCAGTTTGAATGTTGAGGTTGGATAATTGGGGGATAAAAACATGCTATAACACATACACATTCTAGTTAAGTAAACACGAACCATTATTTCGTTTGGTGGGTCTGGAAGTCCTTTGGGTAGCGTCCTGAAATCTGTGTATGCTCCTGGTGCCTCTTCTATCGGCACTCCTGACGGAGGACCAGCTCGTAGATGCTTCGCTCTCACTGTCACTCGATACTGTGTGCTCGGCGATAGTCCCGTGATAGTGTGACGATATACTCCAGGCTTAACTGTGCGTACCTGGAAACACATTTGAGTAAGAAAGGTGTTACTAAAGCCTGTAAAAATTAACTTTTTCTGTGCAGATACCTCGACATTATTGACGCAGACAACGTGCTGGTGGTTGGAGTTGGCGGGCAGCCAGGAGATCACGGCCTGCGAGCAGGTGACGCCGCTCGCGCGCACGCACGTGGGGCCCATGTTGGCTGTGTCCCGCCCGATCACCATCGTGCACGCGGCGTCCCGGGACGTGCGCCGCGACTGCGTCACCGATCGCACGCTGATGCGGTGAGGCTGCAAGACGACAATCAAAAATTTATAAATGTTTATACGATTATTAGCATTAACTAACGAAAAACTAATCTTGAAGTAACAGTGCAAATCGACGACGTCCGTGCTGTTCTAAAGCAACACATAAAAACGAAAGAATCTAATGAACGAACGGACGATTCTAAGAAACGGATCATCTTACCCGGTTAGAGTCCACTCCTTCGACGAGCGCGCGCGTGCGTTCCGAAGCCTTGACGGTGGTCTTGAGCACGCCGTCGACGTAGACGTGGTAGCTCTCGATGGCCGCCTGCTGCACGCCCTCCGGCGCCGTCCAGCCAATCAGCACCGACTTGTTGAGCTGCCGCTCCAGGGTCAGCTGCCGCGGCGCCGGCACTAGCGACGAGAAAAACAGCTCAGCTGTTCAGGTCCGAGGGTAGCTCGCGCAGTAGCCAGGGTGCGAGTGATATGCGAAGCGTGCAGCGAACGCCGGGCGTCAAGGAAACGCGGAAGGGAAAGGGAAGGAGACTCAGCTATAGATTTCTATATCTACAATTTCATTCTCAAAGGATCTAAGTATGTTCGCTAGAAATGTTGCTTTGATGTTCAATTGTTCAATGAAGTTGCAGCCAAAATTCGAGGTGCATTTTGATTGAAGATGCTTGGACATGCACAATTAATTAAGTTAAAGTTTTATGGAGTGCCATCGGAATGATTTTTATTGTGAATTTTCTAGATCGATGAACTTGCTATTAATTGAAATCAACTACATTATTCAATTATTCTTTTTTGCTAGGTAAACTCAAAGTCTCTCTAATAACTTGAACTTCAGTTTAGACGAAAGTTGAATAAGAATGAAAACTATCCTCACCATTGTCGTCATCTTCTGGCCCTTCACTGAGGTCGGCCACTTCACTGAGCCGGGCCACGTCCCGACTGAGGGACAGGTCACTGACCGCCGTCGTGGCGGACTCATCGGCATCCCGGAGCGTCGCCACCACCGCCTGGGGAATATACATCAAAGTTTCTATAATTCTGTGTAATCGGGTCTACTCCTCACTCCCCTTCCAATGTTTTACTCATCCATTTCAGTCTTAGTTTATTGCATTGCATGCGACAGAGTACCTATACATCATTAGGTCAAGAGATAATTAATCAGAAACATAGATTTCCTAGTTTAGATTCCCAAAGGTCATCCTGTATCACTCCTTTGAATTCTAGCTGACGCTCACCTGGTGGAACTCAAGCAGGTCGTCTCCTATCAATCTCTGCACGAAGTTGGCCGGCACCAGCCCGCGCCGGCCGTCAAGCAGCTCGGCGTCCAACATGGCGGCGTTGGAGTCGGGGGGACCCCACACAAGCAGGTAGTCGCCGGCGCAAATAGATAGTTCCCCTTCTGCACTCTCAATGCTGGAATTAATGTTGCTGGTTTAGGTTTCGTTTGTTAAGCGTGTGTTTTTAACGTGAACGAAAGTACCATATAAGGTGGTAAATTCTGCTTGATTGTTTGGCGTTCAGATCTTGTAATAGGATACTTAAATACAATGTAGGTACTTAGGACTATTTTTGTACTACGTAACAGCATTTCGTATCGTCGTTCACAGTTAGGCCGAGTACTTAACTTGCAACAAGAAGTTAAAAAGCTACTTACTCAGGTGGATCGTAAGAAAATCTGGCAATGTAGACGCAGCAACGGCCTTTTCCGGGAATATCCAGCATATCCACCTGGCCTTCCGCCGGAGGGCCTCCGTTCATATAGTGTGTGTTTCGCACTAGAATTAAAATAACGATACGTAATTAATTATTTTCTGTAGATAGGTACACTTCAATTAAATTTTAATGAAGTAAGATAAATTATGCTCACCGTCCATTTCCATACCAGATCCAGGTAAAATCCTTGATAAAGCCCTTTGATTCCGATCATGGCTGAAGCCAGAGTCCATGCCACCTAGCCTATCAGTTCCAAATTGACTATCTAATCCTAAGCTCCAAGAGGGCTGGTGGGGAGTGACGGGCGTGGCGACTCGCCCCACGCCTGACGAAGTGTTGCCGTATCTACCTAAGCCGAGGTCGATTTCATCTAAGGGTTTTAGTTTAATGTTCATGGTATTACTTCCTAAGCCACTCGAGAGCAGCGGATTTGTGTAGGTTCCAGTGCCGCCGTAGCCGGTCGTGCCGGTGAGGCTCGTGTTCATGCCTCCCAGCTGCGTGTGTCCGCCTGTGAGGTTGCTGAGTGCGTTCGACAGTCCTCCTGTCAGAGTAGACTGCAGGCCACCTAATGTACTCGAGAGTCCTCCCGTAAAACTCGACGTCTGTACGTTGTTCAAGCAGCTGGTCATCCCGTGCCCCGGCATCTGTGCCATCGTACCCGTCATCGTGTGACCGGTCAGGGCGCTCCCCAAGCTCATGCCAGACACGTTGCCCGTAATACTTTGCAGGTTGCTCTGGAGCCCCGCTAACGTGTTGGAGATTTGGCTTATGTTGTTAACTAGCGGAGCCGTCACGGGGTTGGTGAACGTGACTTGGTGAGGGTTGGAGAGACCGTATGAGTTAGTTGAGTAGGCTGACACGGGGTTCGAATATGAGTTGGGATTGTGCGAGCTCATGGAGTAGGCGACGGTATTCGAGTTGGGAGCTGAGAAGTGGCTGGTGGCGTGGATGGACGACAGCGTGGGCATCGTGTTGCTCTGACAGATGGCGGTGTGGCCCGACGACGAGTACATGTGCGGGAGCGGTGACGGCGACGGCGAGTGGAACTCTCCAAGGGCTTGGTTTGACCCGCTGGACTGCATGCCTAGGGGAAGAAGTAACAGATCAGTATGGTTCTACATTGTTAGCAGATTATCAGCATCATGTAATTCATGTAAGATGTTATAGATACACTTACCATGTGTAGTAGACCTGGTGTGTTCCAGCTCCGCGAGGATGCGGTTGTCCTGCTCGATCTTGGCCATGATGCGCTCGATCTCGGAGGCGGGCTGCCCCTGCGGCGTGGTGGACCAGCCCCCGCCCCCGCCGCCGCCGCCCCCGCCCCCGTGGCTCGTGTGCGAGGAGCCCCCGCGCGCCCGCAGCGCCGCTGACAACTCCAGTTGCAGCTCTTCACACCGGACCGTTTCCAGTGCAGCCTGCGAGGAAAATTATTGTAAATTTTGGTGCTTTGATGTAAAAATGTAAGCTTGAGGAAAACGAGTTTTTTTTAACATACCTATGGTACATCTGTTACGTGCACCTATTGAACTGCATTGTACCTGCTATACGGTCTAGATTGCATAGTCATTCCGATTTTATTAGCAACAGATAGACAAACATCAACATCGGCCAGCAGTGTCCATTCCAGGCGTCCACTGCTAGACAAAGGCCTCAAAGAGTACCACAAAACTTGGCACCCTCCCCCCTCTTACCTTCTTCTCCAGCTCCCAGGAGCAGCTGAAGCTGTACTTCAGTGTTTAGTTAGCGAGATTCCTTCCGCCTACTACTTCGCTCCCCCCTCTTACCTTCTTCTCCAGCTCCCTAGCTCGTGACTGCAGCTGGTCCACGCTATGCGCGTCACACGACGACCGCTGCGCCTGCCGGAGCTGCGCAAGCGCATCCGCGTGGTGCCGCTCGGCGTCGGCGCGGGCTCGCTCCGCCTCGCGCAGCCGCCGCCCGAGCGCATCCGTGTCCGCCATGCCGCCGTAGTGGCTCATGTTCTGGAGGAGATAGGGAGGTTGAGGTGAAGGTGTAAAAAAAATGTACAGATGAATGGAGAAGCTCTCCTTTTTCGAAGTCGGTTAAAAATATATCAAAGTGGTCAGCTTTACAAATTTTTAACTTTTCAAACTAACATAAAGTTAGTCAAATATTTGAATGAATAAAAGAGGTTTGTGAATTTGTACAAAGAGGGAAGGGGACGAAACCAACTCTGGGAATCATTCCAAACAAAATAATGTTGCTCTACGACTTTTGGAAATTCATGACAACACTTGTTGGAAGGAAAACCTTGAAAGTCCAAGTGAAACTCGAGGGAAAATCTATTCAAATATGGTGTGTCATGTATTTCAATAAGCTTGATATTTTTATCATTATCATGCACAGCTATTTTTGTGACGTCAAACAACGATAAGCTTCGTAATCGACCTAACTTTACCATAAAATCGATATGGCGCTTACAAATCACCCATGTAAGTATGTACATTGTAGATACTCGTAGGTAAGCGTACTTTGATGTGAGTACTCGTTTCACCCTTACTCGTAAACCCGATAACTGACTCAAGTGATTTCTTATGGATTTTTAAATCGCTAATGATACATAGTGGTAGACTTCAAGGAACTAGTTAACTCATATCCACCTAGTTTTATATATTATTGTGCTATGAATGATTAAAATTATTCATTATTTTCTGGCCTTATGAGCATACATTTGATTTGATTAGACAAATATTATATTTCATAAAATATTTGTCTAATCAAATCAAATATTTGTTTAAATCTTACATAGCTGCAACGATCTCCCTATGATGTTGGATATTTCACTGAAAAAATCTACCCAGTACCTAAGTATTATTTAACTACTAAAGTTAAGTTACTAAAGTGGTATAAATAGTAAGCCGAATAGCGGAGACTCAGGTGCTAATCCTACAACTTTTTGTCCTACGGCTTTCAGCAATCAAATCTAAGTTATCGCTTTTAGCTATCAGGCCGCCTATTGTGCTTACTTTATAACGTACTTTTTATTGTGTGTGTTATCAATAAAGTTACTTTTGTAAAACTTTATTTTAAAATGCAATGTGAAGTGACTAAGTTAAAATTACAAGCAAATTTATTCTTAACTTCGATGCTCATACATTTGTTACAAGGCCGTTGAAATAAATCAATAGGTAGGTTGAAGTTTTAATATTTCAATATGCTGAGTCGGCTATTATTGGAGTATCAGAAAGTAGCCACTTTCACTCCAAATCTATTCATATGCAGGCCCGATGGAAGCATAATTAAGTGCCTTGTAAAAGTGTCTTGTAACTTTGGTACCCGAGTATTCATAGAAGTTATTAAGGGTTTATTAGAGGTTTGTAAATCAGCGTGAAACAAACGAGTTTAAACTTTTATAGGTACAGGTAATATTATGTTTTTTTAAGAACTAAGTACCTAGGTAATGTTACATAAATACGGGTACTAGGTACTAATAAGTGACAGTGGTTCGCTCCTTAGTTAGTAGATAACCATCTTCGGTGATATTTTTCGTAAAAGTTGCGATCATGAAACCCATGAAACACGAGAGAAAATTGCCACTGTACGATATCCGACGTTTCAGTTCACCTCGACCGAGGAACAGTGCGCTGACCTGATTTCTTACCCCCCCCCCCCCCTCCCCTCCTGAAGGCTTCCCCCTCGCCCCCTGAAGTGCCCGCGGCTAGACCCAGCGGCGACAACCACTCAAGGCGACCGAAACCCATAAATACACAGAGTTCGGAAGGAATAGATGAATCTTATTTCGGTGGGCGGCTGGCGAAAATAAAACTTATTGTTAGTAAGTGTACCTTATTTGTGGCACATTTTAATGAATTTTATTTGAATACATAGGTGGACCGGAACTATTATGCTCTGTTAGTTGTTCTTGGGATAATTTTGTGATAGGTTAAAGAAGGATAAAGAAGTTAACATTCTCTAAACCTACCTAAATGCAATATTCTCTCAAGGAAAATCAAAAACAAACCCCAAAAATATCAATTTCAAGGCACATTAAGCTGCCATTAGCTGAAGCACAGATTAAATTCCACCCCGAATAAATATGCACAACCATTTTTTAGGCACTTCTTCTCTTAAACTGATGGAATTCATAGATCTATGATATTCATAATGATACTCGTATAATTTATTACAATCATTATTATCATCAGCCTGTAGCATAGAATAACAGGAAGTTCGGTAGCATCAAATTGTATGTCCATCTTATTAATTAAATTAACACAACTAGGGACTTATATCTGAAATAAATATCATTCTATTCTATTAATGCTATCTATTATTTTTGACGTTCGCTTATGTCTGGTAAGTTGCTGGTAAAGTTGGTTTTACTATGCAGCAGTCATCAAATATCTATGGGATTTCGAATGTCGCTAACGCTCATTGTTATTAGATCAAATAGTGGCATGTTAATACCACAGATCAAGTAATCAATCACAGCCGCACAGACTAGGTTAACATGACATGGACGTAGTCGGTGGCGCCACAATCCGACCTTGAGGGGAGCCAGACTGCCGACTGGAGGCTGTGGGTTTGATGAGTGGCTTCTGTCTGCCATGAACGATAAAATGTTTGCAGATATGGAACGATAAATTGTTTTGTTGGAATACTTTACTGTTATTTTCTGTATGGATGTAGGTCAGTACATTTTTGTTTATTAAAATATCTACTTAGCAAGGAATATTTATCGATAAATAAAGAGTGGGAAATTCGGTTCGTATTGGAGATTACAGTAGGTCTTCTATTCTGTTCTATTCTGTTCTCTGTGGGGGTGTTAGTACCTGCACCTGGCTCTCTCGAATGGAACCTTTATGCATATCCCCAAGGTCTAAACTGCCTTCCTAAGCTTGGACCATTTCCCCACTACGCTGGTCCACTGCGGGTTGGTGGGTTCACATACCTAGATGTGCTAGATATGCAGGTTTCCTCACGATGTTTTCCTTCACCGTAAGAGCGATGGTATACATTGTACTTAAGTTAAAAGAACTCATTGGTACATGTCAGCGCCGGGATCGAACCCGCATCTCTTGCGTGAGAAGCGGGCGCTTTCCTGACTGAGCTACCACCGCTCCTACAGTAGGTCTTAATGTGCAATAAATATACTGTAACGGGATCTAGATCACCTAATTACCAAAAAGAAACAAGAAAGAATCTAAAGTCCTTGCACGTGTTGTAATTATAATAATAAATAAAATTGCTTAAGTACTTTTTTCTTGTACATGGCTGTAAAAACTTTTAATAATATCTAACTGAAGCTGCGCTGAAGTGGGTGGGTATTGCACGAACTTTGTTCCCGCTGCAACAGATGTTCAGCTGAAAACTGAAACGAAGGTTTTATCTGAACTTTCAGAAGAGAAGCACCAGTCAGAAACATTATTAGAATTTCAGTTATGAGTTTTGTCATACTACACGATTTTCAAAAATTCAACGATAAGAAATTAAGAAGTCATAATTATATCACTTGTCATTCTGAGCAACTCTTGTTCTACCTAAGTGTTCTACTTATTTTGAAAATTTGGCTATTATTGTCCAATATGCACGATATTTTCATTTTGATGCTTTGTAATATTGTCACACAATCTGGAGGATTCAAAAATATACTTAACTCATCTTGTGTGAAGGAAGCGAGTAATTCTCTACCCGTTGTGTTTCGACAACCCCTAATTAAAATAAGCTTTTCAAACAATAACAAGGCTTGCTAAAGTTTTTTTCGAAAACCACAAGCGTCTTGTTTTCAACAACGAACGTACAGTCAGCTGCTGCAAAAGTAGCTATACACGTTTGTACCTTGTCAATCTAAAATTTGTATTGAATAAGCTTCAGAACTACTGAACTTATTTTATTTATAAGTACTTGCATTTTATTTATAAGTAATTGCGTGCAATCAAATTGACTTCAAGTACTCTGTCTACGTTTGAATTTTCAAGACCGCGATACTTTTTAGGGTTTCCTGCACTACTTCTTTTAGTAGATATCAGAGTGATCCAGTCTGCCAAGCCACTACGACCTTTAATGCAGCGGTTTACAGTTTAAAATTAGTTGTCGGTATATTTGTAAAGTTGGAGTGGAAATCCTGTTCCAGGAAAACTTTAATTACCGCCTATGTACCAAGTACATACCTATACATAGTATGTTACATAGATGTCTTTGTACTACTAATATATTGTACTCGGAACTATTGCAGTTCAGAGTTAATCCCCAGGCCCAGGATTGTAATTCCTCTCATATTGAAACTTAACTTTTAATTGTTTTAATCAAAATCTTTCAGAAATTCGCCTAAAAAGATTTTACTGAGTTTTTTCGAGTCAACTAGGTAATTTATATATTATGTTAAACTTAAAAAACTGCAATAGGTGTAAGTAATTATTTTTAAGCACCAATCTTTCAAAAAAAAAATCTAATATTCGGAGACATCAACCAGCTACCGTACATAGACAGAGAGAACCTATTCGAACTAAGGTACAGTCGCCCAACACTGGTAGCAAACATCACCCAGGAGCTGTTGTGCTCATACAGAAACCCCATGGATGTTGCATACGCCCTAAGAGAAGTATACTCAGGCATATACGCAGCCACAGCGCGTATCCAATCCCTGCAGCTGAAAAGGTTTACAGACGCAGCAATTCCAAAATCCCAAACCAACACTCTATTCCTGACGCATACACAGGAAGAAAAAGAGACCCTGACCAGCCAAGGGTTTGGAGAAGGAACGGGATCACGCGTCTTAACCATACACGAAGCACAGGGATTGACGTACGAATCCGTCATTATCATAAAAACAAAAGATAAAATAAAGTTGCACGATAGCATACCTCACGCAGTAGTGGCGCTGTCGAGGCACACCTCCGCCTGCACCTACTATGCGGATGACACCGAGGACGCTATCGGCAACCTCGCTAAAACGGCAATAACAGCACCGAAGAAACGGATCCTCGAGTACAACCTAAAGATGGCAATAAAAAATCGGGACAAAGAGGTCGTTGCCCAGCAATCAAGGCTTTTGGCAACGCAAAATGGAGCGGAATAGGAGAATTTTGATTTTAATTTTATATTGACGGCCAAACCGTATTGCATGTATTTTATAGTTTTGTTATGTATAGTATATAGCATGTATTGTATAGTTTTGATATGTAGGTATTGTATAGTATATCATGAATTAATATTATCTGTATAAGAACTAACCAATAAAATTAAGATAGTTTTAAGAACACTGTCACACATTAACACCAGGCAAAACAACAGCGATGACAAAAGGAGTGTGTGGCCACTGACAGGCGTCTGTTAAGTTCTCTGAAGACAGCTGACACTGGCCCTACCCTTCAAATGTTTGTTGCCATTATAATTGTAAGTGTGACTGTGTGAAACAAAGAAAAAAAAAAAGAAAAAAAAAAAAAAAAAAACAAGAAATGCACAACTGGGGGTTTTTAGTCGGTTAAAGGCCGACACTACCTGGGTCCCCTTCCCAGGTGTCTGTGTAGATTTTCCTCCAGGAGTGCAAAAAAAAAATTTATTAATAATATATAGGTATATATATATATATAAAAGATAAAATATATATATTATAAGCTTCCACATTGAGTAGTGAGTAGTTAAAAGATGAAGATAAAAAACAACCAAACTCTCACAATATATTGATCTCTCAAAAAGGCACGGACATAAACTCTGTGGAGTGATAATAAAATCTTAAAAAAAAAAAAAATATTTTTTGAAAGTAAGCTTAACTTTTATCGTGTGTACACGTATTTGTAAAATCTAGGTACTCTTTTACTATTATTATTTACATGTTACGACCGCTAATAAATATAAATATCTGATTTTTTACCTTTATAAGCAAAAACTATGTCGTGTCGGCTACATAATTTGCCCGTTTGGACAGCTCGAAAATGTATCGGTATGACAGCTGGTCTTAAATCTAAATCATAAAAAATCTAAACAATAAGTAACTTTTGGTGCTTCAAAAGTTCTTTATTCTTTCAGCCTTTAAAAAATAAGCAGGATTATGTCTTTTTATGTATTTCCTCAAGTGAATCAAGAGTAAATAGCAAATTTCTGTAGCTCTGTCCAAATGGGCCTATTATATTTCGACGACTTTACTATACACTATCCATACGGCCGACTACCAACAAAATCCCACCGTATAACCCTAGCTAATTAAGAAGTCGTCTTTCACTCAGAACAATAACGCTAACGATCGGGAGGTCCTGCCTCCTACTCTGTGTCCAGCTGGCACCGAGCCATCCCGCAGCACACAGACTAACCATGTACCTACCGTTACATGTACACTCAGCAAAATAGATAAGTAGGACACCCATATGAAAACACATAAATGACGGGTGATATGTGACTTTATAAAATGATTGTCTGCACGTATCGATAAATAATTATTTAAATACCTATACATACATATTATGCTAACGGCTGTTATCCCCGAAGGGTGTCTAGGGTCATGCAAGCGAGTCACGGGCTTTTCGCTATACATTTGTAGATAGATTTATTTGTTCAATTTAAACATAACATATACAACAAATGATATAGGTATAGTTAAATTAAGAGGCGAAATGTTGTACTTACTCCGCGTGAGTACAACATTTCGCCTCTTCATTTATTTATGTATACATATATAGATCGCAATCCGTATCGCCGTTTTTAAATGAGTAAAATGCACTTAGGGTAAACATCTACAATCTAGATGTTTTCTTTCACCGTTTTTTTATCTATCGTCCACCCACATGAGTCTTAGTTATCAAACTGTTTGCACTGGGGTGGCCTACATATCTATTTTACTAATTGTACGTACCATTACATGCTCTGAGCTCTGGGAGCTGTTTTATCCGTGACGAGACTAATCTTTTGTATAATTACTACTAGCGACATAACTTAAAATTATCTTATACTAGCTGTTACCGCGCGCTTCGCTTCGCCTTAAAAAGTTTTCCCGTGGGAATTCCGGTATAAAAAGTAGCCTATGTTCTTTCTCAGGGTCTAGACCGTATGTATACCAAATTTCATTCAAATCCGTTCAGTAGTTTTGGCGTGAAAGAGTAACAGACAGACACAGTTACTTTCGCATTTATAATATTTATTAGGATGAAGTCAAGTTTAGCTCTTCAATCGAACTTACAATTTTATCATAGAGGGTGCGTAATATATTGCTGAATATCAGGTGAATTGACCTACGTATTCCTCGATCAATGACAAAGTTTCACCCTTTATGGGAGAGCTTAGTTTGATTGAGCACAGGCCTTTTTACACTTCAATGATAATCGCTTGATGTTAACGTATACATTACTAGCTAAAGCTCTACTCAGACCACGCGATAGGTTGTTACCTGGAATATTAATATCGGTACCTAGGAGTTTTTTTATTGGACTTTCGTTGCAGTATGTAGCTAATACATTTTCAAATAACTTCCCCTTAAATTGTAGCAAATGCTGAGTCTTGCTTTGGAAAGCTCAACCGAATTTGATGTTACGATGACGCAAAGAGCCCACTTGTACAAGTAAAATAATTATCGTTCATTCAGTTGGTACTTGGTTGGTTTTTGAGAATTTTTGTTAACCATCAGAAGTGCCTGTATAAAACCATGAATTGTCGAGTGAGGAATATATGAATAGTATGAATACATACACTACTTAAGTACTCCGATTTTATCTTCGACATGCAATATTTTCAGAAGAAATATTTATTTATAAATTTTTTTGGCAAATAGAAAACGGCACGCTATGGGTTAACGCTCAGGCTAGCAATTCTGGGCCTCTAGTACGGGATTTGCTATTTTTGAAAACTAAAAAAGTTTACGTTTTCTCCTGTCATCTACATACATTATCAGTCAAAAGTCGCATGATAGTTTCCGTTAGAGGCGCCAGTTTGTATGCGAGAAAACATAAACTTTTATAGTTTCCGACAATCTAACAAACACTAGACCTACACGTTTTAGGTGATACGTCAATTTAGACGTTGATTCTTGTCAAAACAAAAGTGTGCACCGCCTTTCTAAGCTACATAAATAAAATATGAACCTGCACTTTTTTCTACTTCTAGAATTTCTAGATAGTTCCTATATGATGAACGGTAAGTTTCTTTTAAGTAGCTTTACACATTTGCACTTTGTGAAACTAACAAACCGTAATAGCCGAATAAATTAAAGGCGGTTTGTGAGTTTGACAACGTACAAAATAGTTTATAAAGTTGAAAGTACAGTAAACATGCAGTAAACACTACATCAATTGCAACTCATACACGTAAAAAGGATATTAAACTCGATATTACCCTTAAATTCACATAAAAGTACATTTAGTATGCTAGTAAATTTTGACAACGCCTGCTCGCTGCTTGCATGGGGGCGGCACGTATGGGCTTTTCAGATACTTTCAGTAGAGTTTGTACTGAAAATTGTAAGAAGCTTCGTGCGATTTACATTTAAGAGCTAGGGGGTTACTCTATAGAGGATGTTGCAAAAAGGGTATACTAAGCCGAAACCTACATGTGCAGCATGTTATATCTAAGCCCGAAAATAAAATCAGAATAACAAAAAGCGCGAAAAAAAGAAGTCATTCGCCAAGTAAAAAGTCACATGACCAACAAGTTTCTATGGGAATTGAAATATATTTTTTGCAAATGTTGAAATTCGGAAAATTTGGATTTTTTTATTTTATTTTTCTAATACTAAAGTATACCCTTTTTGCAACACCCTGTATGACGATAAACTAAGTTTCAGAGCGCTGCTGCGCGAGTGGCGACTCTATCTCGTTGTATTGATTTTGATTTTCAAAATTCTTTATTATCAATAAGTATAATAGTAACAAAACAGTACAACTAAAATATTATACTATTTTATGACATTGTGGTTCTCTCGTTGTATTAAACGTGCTGATCGCACGATAGTTCTCGTTAGTTCGTTTTTCGTCAGTATAGAGAAACCCTTCAGTCGAGTGAAGATAAAAATGCGGTATTCGTGTGCATTTTACAGAAGTTTTCTTTTTGGTGCTGATTTACCAGAAGGCACTTTGCTTGAGTTTTAAAAGCATCAAAGTAATCCAGCCGAAACTATACGTGTAGGTAGTGTAGGTAACTGTTCGCCAAAAATATTTTATAATAACTAAGTACTTAGCTATACAATAATAGTCTACTTTTTTAAGAAAAACTTGTGGATTATGCATTCAGTGAGAGAATAATGTATCAAGCATGTCAGGCATAGTTTCATTATGAAAAAAAGGGTAAAGTGTTTTCATTTAAAATTATGCACAGTCTGAACTTTAAAAATTCTTATAACCACCTCAGCATTGCAGCTATTTAAGTATAGGATTGCGTGATCCTATGTTTTTTTTATTAAGCTTCAAATTATAATTAAGTAATTCCGAAGAAAGTGAGAACCTTTTCTAGCTACGAGTATAATGGACTTGGAACATTGCATTGAGGTTTTTTTATTTATTTTCAGGGGGATTGAAAGTTAGCGAGGCAGAAGGCACTTTGAAAAATGTACGAAAAAGATGTATATTACTAGTAAAAATACAAAAACAAAGTTAAATACTATCTGCATTTTCTTTGCTTTACAATCGAGATAAACGTTTTAAGTTCAGCCTAATGACAACCATTGTACCAATCAATAAAGACATAAATCTTCTAAGCCAACTTATTCAAAATCAGAGCTCACTTGGAAAGTGTCGAGACGTTTTTTAAACTGACACTCCATCTCGTTCGTAGTATTGTTTATCAAAATTAAAAATACTTAAAAAGCCTTCTTGTAGGCGAAACCATCTTTAAGTTTTGTTAGCGCAAAGTTGTTCAGATTGACGAGCTCTATTAGGCTTTATGTTATGAAGTCTACTTTGGAATTAGAATCCGTTTCGCAACTAAGAATTGTATAAAATACACAATATATCACCCCAAGATGCGACATTGAAGAGAAACTAAAGACCAGCATATATTATCCAAAAATAATAGCCTTGTTTAGATATAGGGCATATATTTAAGTATGCGTTTAGTGGAAGGTACTCTTACTGCCAGTTTCTATAACTCTATCTATCCATAACTGGTAGTTACTTTCATACGATTTTGACAGATTGTAACTTTTGATTATGTCAAAATCGTATGAAAGTAACTACCAGTAATGGATAGATAGAGTTATAGAAACTGGCAGTTAATGAATTTTACACATGCAGTAAATTTTCTACATTTTTCAATTTTAGTTTATGGAACATTTTCCTCAGGAGATTTACATTGCTCATGAATTTAGAGGTAGTTATTAGTTTCTGTTAATTAATGCATTAAAAGTAGTGAGCATGGCTTTAGTAGTTGCATTTCCCTTTTATGGACCAGTATTTATTAATTATGGATGAATTAGAATTATCATAACAATAATTTTAAGACTAACATTTAACATCCTTTCTTACACAGGGTCAAGCATATCCTAAGAACCCGAGGATTATATAAATCGATACCATTGCATTATTATATTTCAAACTCGGTGGCACCAACCTCGGCCGTTACATAAACAGAGCGTGCTCCGTAGCAGAGTTCATCAAATATAGACGGGATCCAAAAACAATAAGGAGATTGATCAATAAAACCTCACACACGGCAAGGAGTCGAGTGCTCCTCCGAGGCACTGTTGTGGACGGTGGCGCCGCGCGGCCGCCGCGGGAACCACCCACCACCGACCCTCGTTATATTCACATTAGCCGAATCTAATCTCACACTACTTTTTATTCACACAGGAAATATGTTTAAGCAATCTCACCCGCCCGAGGGATAGCGGCCGGATCGATAACGCTTCCACTCATTGACTATAGGGCCGCGCTCTAGACCGCGCCTGCCGCGGCTCCTACTGAGGAACCGCCACGCGGGCGGACACCAGGCTAGCAGCAGACAGGGGCTGGTACTCACGACAGGGCTGGCTGGGGGCGCGCGTCACGCTGGGCGTCGGGGCGTCTCGGGGCGCGCGCCCGGCTGCGGCCGTCTTCTGTAGCTCCGACTTGTAGCCACTCCGCGGACAGTTCGAGTAACATTTATATAACCGCACACAGACTGTTCACGAACAAACCGCGCTCGGCGCTGGGAGCAAGGGCGGGCGCGCGCTGCCCGCCGCAGCCATGTTGGATTCGATCGCTGGGGCGGCGCGGCGCGGCGCGGCTGCACTGAACGTCCACCACCACGGCTACGGTCACTACTGGGTAGTCACAACGGCCACTACGCGCGGAGGGAAAATAAAAAAGTGTGATGATTGCGGGCGGAGTGTTCGGCCGGCTGCGATGGGCACATGCCGCTCGATAGTCGGGCGCATGCGCGGCGCGGGCGTGACGTCACCGCGCGCGCCGCCGCGCCGCTCTCAATGGCCGCCCCCGCCCGCGCCCCGCCGCCCAGCGCCGCCGCCCGCCCCCGCCCCACGCTCACGCTACTTTATTGTCTCAACATCAACGTCACCGGGACGAACCCCAAACGTTAATCTGTCTCATGACTGACCGATTGTCTGCTTCATAACGGGCCGTGGCGCTGCACGGCGCGATCAATTGATCCCCCACACGTAATCACTAAGTTCTGCTCATCTGTTTCAGTCGTAAATTTCCTTCAGTCGTAAAGGTCAATTATGAGCGTAGGTGTTCTGACATTATCAGTTTGGAGTGTGGCAATTTCATAGCACAATAAATATTATCCTTACAACATTTATGTTGGCTGGTAATTATCAATATTACTATATTAGGTATATAAGTACTGTCTGGAATTTTCGCTTGTACAGGTGAATGTACTTACTTGTCATACTGGTCAACTTCCATTAAAGATCATACTCGGGCAACGCTAAAAACAAGACAATATGGGTGGTAGTTATCGTAGGTACAGTAAGAAATAGAGATACTGTATAGTGTATAACCCCTCTTAGCGTAAACACATACCCCCTTATTCATAAAAAAATTAGTGGACGCTTTAGCTATTGAACTGTTTTGTCACTCTTTGACGGAGAACAAATTGTTCTTTGACAGAGAGGGACAAAACAGTTCAATCTCACTAACTTTTTTATGAATAAGCGGGTTAAATTTTAAGATTCTCTGACACGAAATGTACCTAATATTATAATCATCATCTATAAACTATTCTTAAAGTACCTATAGCTTATCTACCTATTATAGTTTAAGGATTAAGGTGTTTCCTATACAGGTATACTTATATACTTATCCCTTTAGTTGACTGTAGAGTTATAAATAGCTACATACTTTTTCCCGAGAACAATTTCCCCCATCTTCGTCACTGCTGTCATTTTGATATATTTTACTTTTGACTTTGATCACCACCACATCATCGTCCTCAGGAACTGGTCGCAAGTCTCCACCATCGACACTATAATTTGTTTTGTTAAAATATTTCATAACGATATCACTGGCACTTTCCCTGTTCGTTTCATTAATTTTTGTTCCATCACTTTCATCGTTCATTTGTTTATCTTCTGTCTGGACAGACACGGATTTGGCATTCAAATCTAATGCATTGTTGGATATAACATTAATATTTATGTTTTCTAATTTAGCTACCCATTCACTTGGGACGGTAGCAGCGCTTGACAATGAGTCTTCACTTTTAAATTCGCAAAATAGAATGTTTGTAATTATTTCACACGATGGAAATTTCATTTTGTATTTTTTTATTAGTTGCTGGGTATTTTCAGATGTTTATTTTGTTATGCGTACTCTATGTCTGACGAATCACCAATCACTTTCATATTGCTATTGCTACGCTAACTAAACAGTTATCATTGAGATATTATTTCCTGATAAGTTTAGATTGGGTTTATTAATTAAATTTATATTCCCTCTGCTATTTAATATTCTGATATTCTGAATCTATCCGAACTAGTTTATTCTATGAGTAGTAAGATTGGAAATCTATTTTGTATATCGTTAAATCGAATATGAATAATTTCGTACGTCCTGCTGTTTGTTTATTAGGTACTTGTACTTACCTACGTGTTTAAAATATTATATACGTTACTGCAATTTATATGAATAAACATCAATAGTATGAATAATAAGATTCTTTATTAGGTACAAAATTTGGTGTAGCAACAGTATATTACCAATATTTAATATATTAAAAGAATAATATTGACAAACATAGGTACAATCAAAACAAAATTGGTGATACAAAGAAGACTTTATAAGATAGTTTCTAAAATATCAGTCAACAATATACAAAAATAATCTAATTATAATATTTTAAAGCGTAGCTTTCCTAATCTAAAATTGTTCCATGCTTTACATTACATAACTCGTGTCTTATGTACAAATTGCGTCAGGATTAAACATAATTATACATTTATATAACATGGTAACTCTACGCTATCACTAGGAAGTTTGAAATTATATTACACTCAGAAACATTATAAAAATCACCCTGAGAGCCGTACTATATACAATTTAAGATCAAACAACATGTCTGAATCTTCAACAACATTCGAAAAATATATTATTAATAATAACAGGTAAGGTACATGGTTTAAAAAACAGTAAAAGATTTATAAAAGTATTCAAAAAGGGAATAAAAACGTTAAAAACAATTCCAAATTTAACTCTGAAATTAAGAAAATTAAGTAAGTCACACAATCATTAAAGACTTTTAAAAAACCTATGCTTTCTGATGCGGGAAATTATTGAAACCATCTCAATCCTCTTTTATTTATCTAAAGGTTCGCGCTTTCCTCAATGATATTCTAATTATCACTGGCTATTGCCTGGCATCACTGGCGTTTGTGAAAAATGCTAGGTACTTCACTGAGGATCGCACATAGATGTCGCCTACGTCCGGATAGACCTAAGCGAACTCTGTCATACCATACACAAAAATTCAGCAGAAAGTAGAATGAGATGCTTATTAATTCCCGCAACAAAACAGTATAACCCGACGTCAAGAATCAGTCAATGTCGAGGCTTTTGAAGCTGCTAGTGAGGGACGCGAACATGCCTCTGCTGGGCTTCTTCACCCTCTTCTTCTCATCCGTCTTGAAGGTCTCGGTCTCTATCAGCCAATCCCTGTAGTTCTCCTCCATATTTTTCCTTTGTTCCGCGTGCAGTTGTTTCACTGGAGGCGCCGGGCCGCCGTAGTCTTCGGGCAGGACTTGGGGGTCGACTACGGAGGCGGGGCCTTCTGAGGAGAAGTTGAGGAGGTTGAGCAGGTTGGAGTGGATGAGCGGCTTCACCAGACACATCACCTGGTTGATGAAGGAGACGGTGTGGACCACGTGGATCTTCTTCAGGCGGCATGGGTGGGCGTTCTGTAATTAAATAGAGAAAAAAGGGGTTTAAAGACATTATTTTTAAATCAACGTTTTCATATATATTGCACTAATCACTAAACAACCGATAACAGTATTATTTTGAAGTCCCATATTGGGCGCCAAAACCATGTTGGGCGCCAAGACCTTGTTGGGTGCCAAGACCACGTTGGGCGCCAAATTGATGGTTGAAGTTTTTTTGCGTTTCAACTAGGAAACTCATCATTACACACTCACCTGGATATAGTTCATGAAGGCCCGGAGCGCCGGCAGCGTGACCCGGGTGAGATGGCCGAGACTGCATCCTTTCATGTCAAAGATGACGATGTAGCCGTCCGACAGGCGATCCTCAGACAACTTCACGTCATTAAACATGCAGAACACTCTGACGGCGTCGGCGAAGTTCAGTTTACTGTAGTCGAAGTCCGACAGCCGGTAGAGAAGCACGTGGAAACCCTCGGATGTCTTGTCAGGGAACGCCACCATGTTTCTGCAAGATATTGGAAAAGTTAAAGCATTGTTTTTGTTGGGCGGTTGATGCGTTGGGGAAAGTTTGTAATGGCGGATTCTGGCGAGTTTGGTTCTGTTTTGTTTTTTAATGGTTTGGGAATATAATGTTGTATTCTATTGTACATGTACAGCTACTTATGTTTAGTATCATAGCATACATTTAGTCACATAGAATAAATTATCAATTATAGTAATTTTAAGGTACCTTGTAATTTGTAAATTTTTAATAATCGTAGTAGCGCCATTGTTAAAAAGCCTTTAAATTGAAAACATGGACTGAAAAATTAACGTATTGTTTACATTTTCATTAGTCACTGAGCAAGTAGGTACGTCGACGAAACAAAGAGGGTTCAACACCTTGCAGTTGCATTCAATATAAAAAAACGATAATTTGTAATTTTAAATTCATCATGAAAATGCAATAATTTTGTAAGAATAGAAGGTCGTTCGTCAAAAGGTAATTATGTTTTAAAACATAATAAGTTAATATTTAATAACACCAAAAGTACTTAACTACCTGTATTTTTTTTAACAAATTTGTTACAAGTTCATTTAAATAGCGCTTCCTCCTGATAATCGTCCCCAAAATATCATAGCTTTATAGTGTATACTTGTATAGGTGGATTAGCCGTTATGTTACAAAAAAGCACTTCTGACAGATACATCTGTGCGTATTGGTAACATACACGAGCAGTTTTATCCGCCAGGTAAATCTGGCAGACAGATCTAGAAAGCTAGTTTAGCTACAATAGCAATTTTTTGGTACTAAAATAATGTTCAGACTCGGTTTGGTCGACACTTGACCAATTCAAGCCGACATTTAACAACTTATAAAATGTGATTTACCACGAAATTACGAAGTAGACCGTATTGTAAGTTTGGAGAAGGTTTACATATGACTTTGAAACACGAATTTCAACTGTTTATGTTAGTCTAAAACTTGAAATTTGTTATTCACAACGTCAAATTGTCAAAAAGCTCAAAAAAAGTGTCAAAAAGCTTTTTGAATTCGGGGGTTACCCCTTACCCCCTTATTCATAAAAAAGTTAGTGAAGACTTTAGCTACTAAACTGTTCTGTCACTCTCTGACAGAGAACAATTTGATCTTTGACAGAGAGTGACAAAACAGTTCATTAGCAAAAGCGTCCATGAACTTTTCTATGAATAAGGGGGTTAGTCTTTAGTAAAAAAAATAGACTCACGCGATGTCCAGAATAGCCTTATTCTTCGGCGACAGCGGGTCTCTATTGGAGAACAGATCGGGCGTGTTCGTCCGTAGAGTGAAATAGCACTCGATGGTGTCTTTCGTCTCTTTCACCTTGTAGTAGTTGGAGTGCAGGAAGAGGACGATGAACTCGTCCGAGATGTAGGGGAGGTGCGGCTGGCCCTTCATCCTGGAGAGAGAGAGAGAGGGTTTAGATTTTTTCAAAATGTAGATAGGTATCTAAATCGTACACACTTGCCAAGCACCACAGGCTGTACACAAGCTGTATTTTAGTTTATGTATACGACACTCACAGTTGTATAGTGATGCTGTGCAAGGGCTGTATAAGCGCTTTTAAAACCTCTATAAGTAAAAAGGGTCCATTATTATAATTATGTATACACTAATGCGTTATTGTAGCTGTATAGGTAAAAATTAAGTTGTACTAATAGTTGTGTAATAGGAAACCATAGGCGTATCATTATTCTCTTGTAAGTTTCTTAAAGACATATGAACATAATAATATAGAATAGTTCAGCGTTCTCTTTGAATATAATAAAATAATAATAATAAAAATCATTATTTTAATTATAACAGTTTCCTGATCGGACAGAATATATAATTTTACAAAGAAAATTATTACAAAACTTAAATTAAGTTTACAAAAAAAAATGTGCCTGAGTGCCCCTGAGTCCCGTAATAATAAAATAAGATTGAATTTCCTACGGATCAAGAAGTCAGTAAGTACCTAGTTTGATAGAAACACGTAGGTAGTTATTTAGCGGTAGTTTTGCATTCACTAGCATCAGAGATTCTTGACACGTATCTAGTGTAATAAGTACGGAGAGATTTTGCAACTAACTGTTCATCTCTAAAGATTATCTCAGGAACTTATTCTGGGTGAAAGCTGCATTTCTAAAGCTCAATGTTTGAGTTCAAGACAGGGGGTATAAAAATTCGAACGATAATCAATTTTATAGTAATATATAGTTTTAGTACTATACTCGTAAGTACAAGCGAGACTTAGAATGGACTTCAACTAACCTAAATAATTTAAACCACGTTTAGAAACTGGTTCTCTCCGCATCATTTGTAGTTTAAATATATTTTCAAATCAATGGCTCTGTAAAATCAATCTAGGTACGCATCTAGACCGCCTATTCGGTACAGAATAGTTCTCCTAGAGACCTGTAACTAGGTATAATCTCTGGTTGCGGTTCATTTAACTGCTGGTAAGACCTAGGCTTTGCTATGATGACTAGGTACACTAGCGACTACAGTAACTAGGGAAAGACATGTCTGTATCATGAAATTTATAAATAAACTATATCTATAAGCAGGAATATTCGATGAAAAATGTAGATATAGGTCTATAAAGTTACACATTTATACCAAAATTACAATTACGAATATTTAAAGATGTAGCTAATTTATTCGTATTTTATGATTGTTAACTTCGCTATCAATAAAAGTGAACGCTAACTCGTTTCATTGAGTATTGGTTAGATCCGCAATCCTGTCGACCAATATCCATATAGAGCCCGACAGCCAAAAATACTATGTTAATTATACAAATTAATAGGATTGTTTGATAGTTCGCGTATGTATATAAAATAACTTGGAATTTTTATATCAGAGGCACCTCTGGTAGATTTCTTATGTTCTTTTACCATTATCTTTTTATATAAGTACTCTTAGATAATTATATAGCTATCATATACCCTATGTATGTAAGTAAGTTTATATTTAGTCAACCATCAGCTTAGAACATCAACATAAGTCAAATCGCTTTAAGCGATAAGACCGCCATTTTTGTACATATGTTTTAGTATTTAAGTTATGTAAGTTTATTTTATGTATGTTTCTATCTATCCATAAGTATAGTTTCAGTATGTGATTGGCTGAATTAACTTTAAGTAGATCTTAAGTTCATGCTCAGGTAGATTCATGTGTGAAACTGAGCCTATACATAGGAATGAAGTTATAGAAACTTGATTGAATTGATAAATTTATTCCTTATATTCTACAAGCTAGACTCTTGTTTCTAGGTGAAGGTCTGTAAGAGCTTATATACTAAGAAAAGTACTTATATAGGTGTTGCGTCGTGCGTTAATGTTGACACTAGTTTTATAGTTTCTACACATTCGTATACAAAAGAGCTTGACTGAGCTAAATATTATTTTTAAATAATGTTTGGAAAACGGAAAATCTATGAATAAACAAAGGTTTTACCGGCAAACATTTTTTTATATAAATTTGCGCCGATAACTGTTAAAAAAAACAAAAACGTCAACGAAACGTACTTACAATATTTTTATTCGGAAGTACCTCATTATGTAAGTCCATCTCCTGTTTCTTTATTGATTATGAATGCCCATATTGGGGTGTGAGTACTTGCTTTGCGAATTTTTACTCTGTATGTCAAGTTCAACCACATTTTTACAAAATTACCACAGACTCATCTTTGTGGAGAAATTACTATCATTCATGGTCAGAAAAAACTGGCATGTTAAGACCTGGTTTCTCATGATTCTGTTAGTTACAGTCTCAATCGCGTCTCAATCAGTTTAACGATTAATACCCTTGTTAATTGGATGAGTCCCATGACGAAAATCTAAGAGACCATTCATAAATCAAGCATAGTGAATCATTCACTCACACTTCATTCAATATTCTTTCATATGTTTCATGTTCATTGAAATTGGTGTCTATGTCTCTATAATGTCAAACAACCTCAAACAACCAAACTTTATGGTTTTGAGGTTGCCATGGTTACTATTTCTATCGAGGTTGTTTTTTGACATCCGTTATTGAAAATAATATCATTACGCCATGCCCTTTGAAAATCAATACGTGTCAGTGCAAAAGAAAGGACTCAACAAATAACACATCAATTTCTAAGTAAGGTCTTATTTTAAAATATTTTGTTAGAAGATTTTTCACTTAATTCAATAGTTCTCATTAAGTCATTAGGTTTAACTTCTTATATCTACCTCTGTGGTTTAGTTGTAGATTTCCAGGTAGGGCCATCAATTTGTGTTTCTATATTGCGGTTCCAAGTTAGGTTAGGACATTAAATTAAAACTTTTATCTCGGTTTCACAGTATATAAAACCCAGACAGTATTTCGCTTCATTTTTTATGTCACATAACATCTAGTTAGAATTCTTGACAGATGTGTCAAAAGTCAACAACCCGTTGCCTGGTTACCGGTCTTAATCAAGTCTTAGCGGAACCCCACAGCAGCAATTAAGTTTATCACCCGATCAAGGGAGTTAACCCCTTGATTTAGCATGGTGGGACACTCACTAACCTTAACGGTCCACCATGTAACCAAACCGAGGTATTTTTAACCTAACCGAATGGTGTGAAATTAGGCCTAAAAGTCGGCAAATCTTGCTACTGAATCGTTACTTCAATAGTATACAAAATTTATAAGTATTGGCAAAATTTATAAACTTCCATATGGAATGTACCTACCAGATGGCTGAATAGGAAATCAAATTACAATAATAATAAAATATATAATAATAAAAATTATGCTCTATCTTTTTCTCTTTACCTATGCGTGATTATAATTACTGAATACATAATTTTTTATCTATTTTCACAGCATTATCAATTCAAACTTTAAGTGAATATCACGATGATAAAACTCCTATCGCAATATCTTAGTTTGATGGTTACATACATTCAAAGAGCGAACTTTGATGTACATTCATATATTAAATAAAATGCAATTATTATTTATAAACAACAACATTTTTGATACCTAATCAATGCGATATACATGATAATATATGAACGCGTAAGTAATGTAACACTTAGGTACCTACTGATAGTATAATAAGTAAATAAACACCTACACAACATAATTTTACACATTTCCTTGAAGTTTTGTAACGTGATGCCGGGATGTGTAACAACATACGAGGAGGTTACAGTTGCAGGTTACAGAAGTTGAATAGAATATCAGGTAAGTACATCCTCACTGTACGTACCTATGTCAGCTTTATGAGCCTCTAATATAGCCGGCGCTTCACGTTTTTAAAGATAACGATAAATACATCGAAATTGCATTTGGCCATAAATGAAATTGCATTGGTCTTTGTATCCGAAAATAATTTAAGTCTGTTTGTAAACCTGTGTTGTGTAATTGGCCTATTTTCTGTACAATAAATCAAGAAGAACATGCCAATTTTTATGTTTCCAAACTCTACTGATTTACTCGTAATTTTTCCTTTATTTAAAGGTTTTCTGGTAGAGATATCTTTAAGCAATAAGACCGTTTCTTTGTTCTGTTTCATTTTTAAGTTCCTGTTTTGCATTTTTGTTCTTCGTGCAAATAAAGTGTTTTGTATTGTTAATTGTTATCTTGTGGCCCGGTAGCGGATAGGCCACAATCTCCTCGCAAGGCAGGTGTGTTGGAGGTGCTCACCACTCCTTGATCTGCTGGATGTCGTCCTCGTGGCCTTCAGGCAGAGCCTTCAGGCCGCTCATGAACGGGTGCGAGTACTTGGTCGCCGCCATCTTGGATCCCGCTGGTGCCGGCTGGAACAAAAGGAAATAGTGGATGTTAGTGTTAATCGGCAAAATGCAAGGTCAAACATTTTTTTTTCAAAGAACGCTCTATGGGCTCTAGCTTAACATTCAGCCTATTGCGGCTCTACTATGTCGTACTTCATGCATACTGTCGCCTATCTACCTTAAAATTGTCATTTATGTGTCTTATTGAATAATATAATATATAATAAATAATAATATAATATAAACACTCACACCTTGTACTAATGTACTCACTTGCGGGATAGGCAGAGGTGCATTGCTGCACCCACTTTTCGCTAGTGTTATAATAGTCCCAATGTAATAAGGGGGGGTCTATTGCCATTTTACGCCATTTTACAAAAATATCTGTGTTTAAACAAATATCTGCCCCAGCCGGGAATCGAACCCGGACCTTCGGCTCAGTAGTCAGGGTCACTAACCACTACGCCATCCGGTCAATGCTACCCTAATGCTTTCCAATACTTTGCACGTCGCCTGTCGATCACCTGAAGCTATTCCCCTAAACTAAACAGACAAAATAACCTAACCAACGTTAAACACCCCCGAAATTCTACAAAAAGTCGCATACGTAGCTCGATTAAAATCGGTTTAGCCGTTAGACTTAGAGAGATACGCTACCACAGACAGATAAATACATACAGATACACTGACACGTTAAACTTATAAAACCCCTCTTTTTCGTCGGGGGTTAATAAATAATAATCTACAAAGTAAAATCTGATAATGATCTTCATAACCTTACGCATAATATTGTAATCGCTTCAGGATATTCATTCAATAATTTTGTGCTTCGATATTTTAGACAATTATAGTCAACTCACTGATGCTAGTCATTAGCTAAAGAAGTTGTCTGTAGTACCTATGTACTATAAATTATTATTATTTGAGCACGAATCTATGTTGCTCAACTCAAGAATCAAACCCTATTTCTTAAGTAACAGCTAACAAGCACCCACAGGCGACAGCCACACTATCGTCCACCTCATCCAACCACTACCAGATCAGTATCCAAGTTCATATTGTTCGTATGTGAGGCGTTCCATTTTTGACTGATCAACATGTATACGCGTGCATAGTGATCAGACTATATTAGCAACAAACGTATTTATTTGATATTCTTCTGAAACATATTTGATGATGCGTGTGGAGGCTGCAGGAAGAGGCCTGTTTTAGTCATGTTTATTCATCAGATCTCTGCATACTTGAATGCGATAATCTTTCATTTCCTTTTAGGTCTACTAGAAAATACACTCGTAATTATTAAGTGCTATGTCATTGGAACTTTTGCATTGCATAAATCTATAAAAGCATGTAATTCAGAACATAAAGTTTTGATCTTTCTTTTTTTGCGCGCGTTGACTTCTTTTGTATAGGAATTTTGAACAGCTACGTTCACGGGTCAACCGACTGTTGATGTCTTGTTTCAGACATCAGCCAGTCAGTTCAATCCAACGAAAAACTCATCCAGTGGATTATTACCTAAAATATTAACTAAATTGCGAGTTAAAACTTGATATTCTAGCCTCATTATTAGACACAAAAGAAAATCATCGCTGTTGCGCAATCCTCAACCAGTTGTTGCATTTTTGGTCCCAAATTCTAGATAATATATCGTGCGTTGTTACAGCATGGGGCAGCGGTGCGGAACCGCCAGTAGCGAGGGACTGTGTGTGAGTTGTGCAACCAGGGAGTCACGCAACGCTTTCTTTGAGCGGTGGCGGTACGGTGGCTGAGCGGTGGCGGTGGCGGTACGGTGACTGAGTGGTGCGCGGTGGCTGCGCGGTTAAAAAGCGATTATGGGGTGGAGGAGTTTCGTGGTGGCTGGGATCTAGGTCCCAGCTCTCAATATTCAATCATTACACATTCTACATAGAGTAAACACTTTGAAGATGCATACACGTTTTCATGTCTAAAATCTAAATTAAATTTCTTGGTGAGATTCTTACAATCTAATAATAATTATGGAATAGGAATTTTAACAAGAGATAAGCATATTATAGATAGGTATATCTTTTCACTAGATTCTATATTTCACCTTTAATCAAGATCTTTAAGCAAATCACGAAAATTTGTATATCTTTGGTGCCAAAGATAATCTTCACACTATTCTCCGGAAGACCAGAAGTAGAATGTACATAAGACATAATAGAAGTTCAGACCTTTATTTACTCAGTCACATAATAACTTCGCTTTCCATGCCAGAGTCAATACACACCTAGATAATCTAGGAATACGCCTGTAGACCAATTTGAGCTTAATACCTGAGGTTTAAAGATTAAAATGATTTAAAGATGAGCAGAAGTTTGTGCCTAATACGTGATCTCGGACGCGTGTCTTACGTATAGTTACGAGATATTAGGAAATTAACATAACTGGTAAGTAATAATTAAACTGGTCAAGATTCATTCAAAGTATTAATTTGTATGTGTCTTGAACGAAATAAATGCCAGAAAGTATAAAATTTATAAATTTCATACAAAAAGAAAGGAAGAAACTTTCTTAACATTTCATTATTTATTTCATCGATTATATGAGTAGGTCAATGCTACATTGTAGATTTAATGCCATTCAAATTAGTAAAACAATATAAACATACAAACAATTCCCTGAACTGTACAAAGCGCATATCTAAGCTAGTTTATAGGTCGTGAACTGTTTCACAATAAATGCTAATACATGCTCAATGTAGAGGTATAGTCATCAACACAATGCGTATTATTTGTCATTTTATAAACTTCAAAAAGAGATTTAATAACTTAAGTGATTCAGTCACAATTATAATTTTGTGGACAAGAATACAAGCATAGAATTACGATACTACTGTACTTGTTATTCTATGATACAAGGCTGTAAGTACATAAGTACTTGTATAATACCTACTTTTTACCCGACAACGACGAAGCGAAAAGGTCGGTTATGTTATTATACTTTTATACTCCTGGATAAAAATACATAAGAAGGTTTACATTACATTGCAAAGTTTCGTGCAATTTTTTCGGTGTTATTACTTGTTCAGGTTGACATTCGTTATCACATAAATTGTAACAATTTTACCTGTCGTAAACCGTTTGAATCCTGAAACCCGTTTCGAGTAACGTAAATGTACCTGTGTAAATTTTCAAATTCAGACAGTGTTACATATTAATAATGCACCAGATACGTTTTTGCTGACTGTAAGTACCTGCGATAAGTCCCGGCAGGGAATGCAACTGGTGGTCTCGTGACTGCTCGAGCTCCACCTGCATCCCTTCAGTGTAATTGCATGATAACTACAATGCACTACAATTAGTTTAGTCTATAGTCGCATTTTCATGGTATAGATAAACTCAGACCAGGCTCCATATCGTGAACTTGTTTTGAAAACGATTTTCGGATTCAAATTGTATTGAATTTGATACAAATTACTTCGTAAATGCTACCACGTTTTGACTTCGCGATAGAGCCCCTTACAAGAGACAAACACAAGCGCTCATCACAAGAATGTTTTCTCTGGTTGGGATTCGAGCTCCGAAAACAGACTCACTACCACCTGAGCAGCGTACGACGCCTTCCGGCTAGATGGGGTGACGACATGCGAAAGGTAATGATTGGATGCGGAAAGCTATACAGGGTGTTGCAAAAAGGGTATACTAAGCTGAAACCTACATGTGCAGCATGGTATATCTAAGCCCGAAACTGAAATCAGAATTTGAAAATTCTGGAAAAAAAAAATTAATTTTCCATATAAACTTTCACGTCGGTCACGTGACTTTTAGTATGGGAAAATATTTTTTTTTTCGCGAATTTCCAAATTCTGATTTCAGTTTCGGGCTTAGATATACCATGCTGCACATGTAGGTTTCGGCTTGGTATACCAATTTTGCAACACCCTGTAGATCGCATCGAAAAGCGTGTTTTGGAAACAATTAAATTTTTGGGCTAATGATGACATCACGAATGCCTGGAATATATGTATCAATATCTATAACGTCACCTCTACTGATCTAGTTCTTACAATGTAATTTGAGTAACCTGGTGTAGCATTTAACTTAAATTGTGTGTTATTGTGGCAATTATCTAGCCTAATTTAAGTAGTTTTAGGCCGGCCGCACGGTTAGCTAAGAGTCGGGAGTCAGCTGAGCGTGTTCGCAACGTAATGTGGGTTAGTTACGCGGAATAGGTGTATGCGTAACCTTATTATCGCTTTATTAGTTTGATTCGCTCTAGCCGCAGTAGAAAGGATTATGGTCAGCAAAAGATTATTAGTGGCAACCTATAGAGCAAACTTTTTCTTATTAAAACCCATTGGCTAGTGGCAGGTGATACGAAGAGTTCCCACTTAATCACAAGTCATACATAACTAAATATTTATTTCTATAGCCCCCCTTCAATTAATAAATGGTATAGATAACGACAGTTTTTAAAACTTTTATTTTAGCAAATACATAAGTAATTAAGTACTCATTTACTATTAACCAACACAATCCGCAAAGTTCACCAACAACAATAGTTACCTCAGGCCTCAGGCGAATCCCCTTCTATGAGTTTTTCAATAAGTATGTTAGCACGAGTCTTCCTGTGCGCTGACCCCGGTGACCTCAAACACGGCGCATTTCTCAGAATGCTCCCTACTTCATGTTTCCACACATTGCCCACTAGGGATGTACTTAGACTCACTATTTATTATCTACGGGTATATAATAATAATCTAATAGGCCAGTGTGGTAGACTAGGCCTGAAACCCATCCTTCATTGGAAGGTAACCCGTGCCCCAGCTTTGGGCACGTGATGGGTTGCGATGATGATAATAATAGCTTGACTAACTAACGACTGACGAAAATATGAGTTTTTTTTATGATTGAGCGATGCTATCCTTTTGTGCCATCGTTTATCCAAAACGGATTGGCTGATTTTAAATACCTGCATGCAATGCATGCATATGCTCACGACTGTAATCCCCGAACGTGGTAGTCAGAGGTGACTCGTAAGCGAGTCACCCGCTTTTCGCTGTACATTTGCACTCACGTGATAGGACGCGAGCCATACCGCCGTTTTTTTTTTTATCCAATTTTGTTATAATTACAAGTTATGACAACACAAAGGAATACCTATCTGTTGAACTTGCACTGGCCTACTTCCTCTTATCGTGTCGACGACAAACTGATTCACCAATTGGCCTACTTTTGTTCCTTCGACACATTTTATCGCAAGGAACATAATACTATCGACACTCCACCTTGGCCTACGTTAAAAATGGCTCATCTTCACAACAACCCTACAACTAATAACTCTGACATTTAGATTCACCACGATAAAGACAGGGCCATTATTAATATTATTATCTTTTACAATTATTTCACACTGTCAAGCGTGATTGTGACATCAATGGTAATCGCTATTATTATGTTCACTGTAAGAAACAACATTTTAAATGTGGCCCAGACCTACTAGCTACCTACTCGTACTATCTAGATATTAAAACAAAGAATGTCTTTACGTATGACACAAACTTGAACTGTTTTGTTTCTTCATTATCACCTAAATATCTGCCCTTGTGTAGGTATCTACCTATGTACAATTAATTACATGTGCTAGCAGTCAGACAATGCAGCAACAATGTCTACATCGGCAATAATTAAAGAAATTGAGGACACTGTCGGTTTCAGCGACTAATTTGCATGTCTTAATGATTCACAAGTGAATCCAATATCGATTCTTATCAGAAAATATAATACGCTACAAACTTAACTGAGTCAACTCTGCATTATACAGGGTGATTCTTTTGTAGGTGCATATCCGGAAGTATGTTACAGAGCTCTTCATTCTGAACAACTTTTTTTTGTTTCGATAATATCCCAAGGTCATTATAACAAATGTGGTTCAGAATGAAGAGCTCTGTAACATACTTCCGGATATGCACCTACGAAAGACTCACCCTGTATAATATTACAGAAAGGATATACAGGGTGGGATTTTATAAGTGACGTTCCTGTTTCCGGAAGCTTAAAGGATAATCAAAATCCTCTGTGTTATTTTTCAGAAATAATAGCCAGTCAGTTTATGAGATTTTTTTTCTTTAATTATTTAATTGTTTTTAGCATTTGCTAACCTCAATTTATTTATACTTAAGTAATGCGAATTTCAAAACACACGATCTTTCTATACTTAATACGTAATTATGCACTTAGGTATATTACTAAGTTTCTATTTTCAAATGACTAGGAAATGCTTATATCATTAGATTGAAATCTGCGAAATCAAATACAGCAGACAGCAGATATTATTATGATAAATATTGATGTGTATGAGTGTGTTACAGTTAGAGTTAGAGATATATAAGTATATTCTTGTACATACTCAGTTAAAAAAAAACTACACAAAGCAACACAACGGAATATTATAAAAAGCGACACCGCAAAAAGTTTTCTAATCGCATCGAAAGTAACAAAACTCTTCGACTCGCGCCTCCACACTTCACCAGTTGCACACTGCGACAAGTTTCTCAACCGCTTTTATGACAATTCTATTTTCAAATTCAAACATTAGAAAAAAAACTTACTCTTTTTAATTTCCTTTAGGGTTGCCGGACACAAATTCACGTGTTTTCAAATATGGAAGCGCGGGATGCGTATGTCGGTCACTGGCTGCGGCCAGTACGTGCGGGTCCGCTGGCACACAAACCGCGACTGGCCACTTGGCCAACCCAACCTTGTCCAACTTAGTGCCGGAATAAAAAAAATAAACTTTCTAAATACGAATCCGCGAATCAGGTGGGTCAGTCAGGTGGATGCCGCGCCGAAGACGATACCAGTCCAATACCAGTCAATGCTTCGATGAGTTTTGGCGGTAAAATGAAAAAGGTCAATGCTATGGCTGTTGCATACGCTACTACACAGCCACTCACGGCTACAAATATCATAATTAACATAAATGCTAATAGGTACGTAGTGGGAAATTGTTATTGTAATTGGTAAAAGAGTTTCATTCATGAGATAGTACTATGATCGTACTGTGTTATCGTAGTTAGGCTTTTTTTCTTGTACACCTACTTTGGTCCTATTTATACCATTTTTTTAAATGTCCTAATATATATATATATATTATATATAATATTATAAATGCGAAAGTTACTATGTCTGTCTGTCTGTCTGTCTGTCTGTCTGTCTGTCTGTCTGTCTGTCTGTCTGTTACTCTTTCACGCCAAAACTACTGAACGGATTTAAATGAAATTTGGTATACACACGGTCTAGACCCTGGGAAAGAACATAGGCTACTTTTTATCCCGGAATTCCCACGGGAAAACTTTTTAAGGCGAAGCGAAGCGCGCGGGAACAGCTAGTATCTTTATAAATGAGTACATTTATATTTAGGTAAGTGTTAACCACCACCAGTGGACCACTTTACCAGCGTGACAAACTAGAGAATGAAGCTGCTTATAACTAGTAATAATAAATAATAATAATAATAATAAATTTCTTTATTAGAGTCAAAAAAGTACAAGTTAGTAAAACTAAGATCCCTAGCTCCCCCACTAGGATACCCTGTGTTGGGGGGGGCAGTCTCTTTCGTTCTTAATACATTGTAACAGTTAAATAAGGTAAAAGTGAGACTTATCAAAGAAATAAATAAGCAATAATAATTTAGGAAAGTCAAAAGTCAAAGTCAAAGTCAAAAATTTTTATTCATCGTACAAATATAAAATTTTCTGATGAACGTCAATTTTTACAAATTACTCTCCGTTCGGAATAGTTCGGATAAGGGGGGGCTCTTTCTGTCTAAGGAGAAGAACGGAGGCAAGAAACTCCTGAGCCATCTTTTCAAAAAAAGACTTAAAACTAGTTGGTATACAATACATATAAGCTTAAGGGCCCGTACAGGGTGACGTGCCGCGCCAATTTTGGGTTTTCAATGCTCTTCACACAGCACACGCAGTGACACGCACACATGTAAGTTTGCACAGTGGGTCAATAAACTTTTACTCGCCAACTTTATTGACAATTATGTTCAAGTACCTACATTTTGGGTGATTTTAGGGTAAGTAAGTATAATTCTTACTTACACTGGTAGGCACCAGGAAAGAGTAGAAATTAATAGGGGTGCCACTTTACTCTATACTCGGAACCCGATTAGCTTTCTCAAACAAATGTGGTATTTACTTGTAGAAAGGTAACTACAAGTATTAAAGTGTAGATAATAAGTTTCGGGCATCCTCCAGCCAACTGAACCCCGACGACAAAGCAAAGTAAATACATAGTGTCGCAAAAGGGCTATACTAAACCAAAAGGGGATGACTCAAGGGGTCATTCTGAACAACTTTTGTTCTACGAGATTTGCAAATTCGCGAAAAAAAATATTCGTTTTCCATGGTAACAAGTCACATGTCCAACAAAGTTTCTATGAAAAAGGTTTTTTTTTGTTAATTTCCAAAACTCGTAGAGCAAAAGTTCAGAATGACCCCCTATCTTACTCCTTTTTACCCGACTGCCGAAGGAGGAGGGTAATGTTTTTTGATTGTATGTATGTATGTTCGTTTGTTCCCTCCTGTAGCCTAAACGGCTTGATATATTTTGATGTATGAGGTATTGTTAGAAGCGTATTGATGGCGCGATGGTTATAGGCTATGTGACGTTCCATTAAAATGTACATAGCGCCCTCTAGAGGACATAACGTGATGATCGAAAAAATAATAATTCAACTTTGCCGCGTAAGGTATCAAATGAAAGGGCTTGATTTTCACATTACAAAAATATGCATATTGAAGGTATTTAAATAACAACACCAAAATTATTGAAATAAAAAATGATCATGAACTACTGACGTAAAATTTCATAAAATAAAAACAACTAGGTAAAAAGTTACAAATAAAAAAATACAATTATAAACAAACGAAAAACCCGACTGTACGCTAAAAACATGAAAACAAGTCCCAATGTTAATGGAAAGTATCGCAGGCGGGGACCAACTTGACCGCCACTCAAGGCCGTTTTCTAAGTAACATTCAGCTAAATGGTGAACCCTCTGCTGGTCCCCGCCTACGATACTTTCCATTAACATTGGGACTTGTTTTCATCTTTTTAGCGTGCAGTCGGGTTTTTTGTTTGTTTATAATTTGTTTAGTACTATATACCGCTTTTTCAATACCTGTAAGTACATTTTTTGGTAGCTGCATAATATTTTTACTTAATTTTAGGGTTTCGAACGTCAAAAGAAAAAAAGCAACCGTTATAGGATCTCTTTGTTGTCCGTCTGTCTGACTGACTGTCTGTCACCGCCCTTTTTCTCAGAAACGGGTAAAGATATCAAGCTGATATTTCGCATAGATGGGGAGTACCCTAAAAAAAATATTATGGTACTCCCTGTCCCACACAAGTAAATTGGGGCTTATATTTTTTCCAGTTATTTTGATGTGTATCCTTTTTTAGGGTTCCGTAGCCAAAATGGCAAAAACGGAACCCTTATAGTTTCGTCATGTCCGTCTGTCCGTCTGTCCGTCTGTCCGTCTGTCACAGCCGATTTACTCGGAAACTATAAGTACTACAGTGATGAAATTTGATGGGAATATGTGTTGTATGAACCGCTACAAAAATATGACACTAAATAGTAAAAAAAAGAATTGGGGGTGGGGCCCCCCATACATGTAACTGAGGGATGAAATTTTTTTTTTCGATGTACATAGTACATACCCGTGTGGGGTATCAATGGAAAGGTCTTTTAAAATGATATAAAGTTTTCTAAAAAACATTTTTCTTAAAGTGAACGGTTTTTGAGATATCAGCTCTCAAAGTCGTAAAAAGTATGTCCCCCCCCCCCCTCTATTTTTATAACTACGGGGTATAAAATTCTAAAAAAAATAGAGGTGATGCATGCTAATTAACTCTTTCAACGATTTTTGGTTTGATCAAAGTATCTCTTATAGTTTTTGAGATAGGTTGATTTAACTGTAATGTTTATTATATTTGCTGCTACGGAACCCTTTGTGCGCGAGCCCGACTCGCACTTGGCCGGTTTTTTTCTTTGTTGTTTTGTATAAGTATGTGTTTCTTTTCTTTAAATCTGTATTTTTTTTGTTGTTGCTGTCTATGTGTCGAATAAATGTATCTTTATCTTCAAATCACGCCATCTATCGTTTGTTTTTTTTGGCTACTGTCTATAGAAGAAATTCCGTCATTGACAATTTTACGTTACGAATTTATTTTTATTTATTTTATTTTTATTTTTACATTTTCGCGGAGAACCAACAGCATTTTGTTAATAAATAATTATTACTAATGAACACATAACAACTTGATGCCATTAACAGAATGAACTTAGTAAACCCAGTAAACCTAACACATCCAGAGGAAAAATAAAATCTCTTTCTCTCTCTCTGAAAAACATACTTAATAGCCTCGATGCTTTTAGCTATTAACATCTTTGAAATAAAATTGAGCCACCACCGTGTTATGCCCTCATCAGATCCTCACGAGACCATACCTCAACCAGCACCAAGAGACTGTATTTTTGATCCCTAACCTAATGTTCGTGCGTATTGTCATCACTTAGATCCATTCGCTATATTCCTGCTCCTCATCAGACCTTTACGAGACTGTAATGTCACGAGAATATTGCACACTATCTAATTTAATTTAATGTATTGAATATACTGGAAGAATTATGCTTCCTCAATTTCAAATCAAATTATGTTGGTGTCATAAAAGTTGAAAAAGTGCAATGACAACCAATGTGCAGTGATTTTGTATCTGTACACGATAAGATCGCGAGCTGTCAGTGCTGCCTAAACCGACGTGACCCTTCTTTGGAGGCCAGCGGCCAACTGAGTCAAACGTCACTTGTGTTTATGATTTTATAACACAGAAAGCCGCCATAGATATTTGTATGAAGATTTGAGGGAAAAAAATTGCTCAAGTTTGGGATTAATTTACACAAAATAAGTGTGTGTTTATTAATAAACAAGGTATTTAGCGCCTAGTCCAAGCCTTTGACTTTATAATATGATAAAAATCATATGAAATTTCTTAATAATTACGACACAGTTGTTACAATACGGGAGTGTGATTTTCTGGTTATTCGTCATATTCTGAATTTTTTTTTAAGTTATCCATAATCATTTACTTGAATTCGAATCATTCAGCACCTAGCTAGACTCTTCGGCTACCTGTGTGATTTTTTTCAAGGTTGTAGAGCATCGTTTACTACATAATTCTATGACAATGCCAACCCTCGATTCCCCCCTGCAGACCCTTAATAATAATTATTATAATAATATGAGCAGAGCTAACTAGTTATTACACATTGTTAGTCTTCCCCCGGTGACTGTCTTACCCCACCTTACTATGCTTACTTATTTATTTTTGTGATAATAGGTGATCGATCATAATATTATGTGCATTGTTTCTGAATAAAATAAAAACGCTGAACATAAACTGATATATACTATGCCTTTCAATAAACTGTTTATACCTAATAAAGTTACAATTTTTTTACAAATGTAATAAAACTACGAAGTAGGTAGTTAAGTACTTAATATTTTACACAACTCCATTTTACTTGCTCTACATTTCAATAGTTACGAATGTGAACAAAGATTTGAAAATGTTATCAATGTCGAAAACAATATTTTTTGCGATTTTTCAATTTTCTACTTTACAATTTACAAGGAGCGCGCTGACAGTACAGTACAGTAAGTTATTGTTATACATTATGATCACACATACTTAAATGACGAGATTCAAGGCGCCCCAGCAAGCCCATTTTCGCCACCAGGAGTTAAAAATAACCAGACGATGCCTCCTCAAATTACGTATCAACATGGCGTATACATACATATAATATACATTAGTCTATTCTTTCAACACGATGACAAATCCTAATCCAGCTCTACATTTGTCGCCAACAATGACTAACAGACGAAGTTTTACAGCCGACCCGCACACAGTCCAGAAAGAAAGACTGGACAACATAGAGATGTGTAAACTATTCAATGCCGAAAACTCGCGCAAGTCCTCTACTTCCAAGCCAATGCTCCACGAGAAAATACCCTTTAACCCAAGGCCAAAAAGGGCTATACTTCCACTAAACGATCTAGCTGTCTATGGTCTGAATATAGATGAAGCGAGAAGAGTGGAGAGTATCGTTGAGAACCTGTATGATGAGGAGCCAGAACCTCTCGAATATAGGAAGTTGAATCTAGAAACAGTTTCCAAGGTTGAGGTAAGGCTTTGTTTCATGCCGAACGGTAATATTCACTGAGGTTTAGTGTTGGCGTGGCGACACAAACTTTGACCAATAAATTTAATGTAATTAATGATGGAGGAACGCACTAGAGTAGATACTTGTACTTACCCCACACGACCAAGAAGTCGTAGATGAAAATAAAATAAATTTTGGTAATTTACCAAGTAATTTTCGCGTTGATTTGCATAAAGACTGTGAACGTTACTTACTGTAGCTTTCAGAATCCAGATTCAAACGTTAAATTATCTGTAAAATCCAACTTTATGATTGGCTACTGAACTAATCTAATATTCATATTGAAATCAAACTTCTGACATTGCTAAAACATAAAAGTGGCTTTAAAAATGTCATCCTTCCAGCCGCCCGGTGCTGCCTCCAACTCGACGGGTCGTCGGTTCGACTTCGCCCCGGCCTCCATTGCAGGGCCCGATAAACCACCAGTATCTGAACCTGGACAGCCTAGCAGACCTGGTAGCCCAGCGGTCTACTCGTACCAGCCCTGGCCCAAGAAGTGGAAGCATGGGATCCTACCGTACTTTATAGAGCCGAAGACTTATGGTGATTATTGCTCGTAAAAATACCACAAAGGGGTAAAGAATTATTCTTTCTGCTTTCTAAGAACATTTCCTGTCGGTGCTACATCTGTATCTCAACATTTAACCATCGTCATCTTCAGAGTGTTATCGTCCACTACTGGACATTATGCCTCTCCCAAGTAGAGTCACAGCAGTCTAACCTCGGCCTTCTTCATCCAACCAAACCAAATGGCATGAGTACAAATAGCAACAAATAGCAACTATTTCTCTGCACTCATTCCCACATCGGCATCGTATCACCACCATTCCAATCCACAGATGCAACACTGGTGGAGAGGATAACAACAGCTTTCGACAAGTTTGAGAAGAGTACGTGCATCCGTCTGCAGCGGCTGCGGAAGCGGCCCACGGACCCCCGCTCCATGCTGGGAGTCGAGTGGCTCTACATCCACAACCCCTTCGGCCTGCGCCAGTGCGTCCACAGCAATGAGGTCTTGAAGAACAAGGGCTTACAGGTTCGTATATGGAGACCTTTGATGACGAGAATATGAGATTTGTCATGATTTTTATTGCAATAGTAGCAGCCGTGAGTTGGCTAATGACGTTTTCTGTGTATGGTCAAGATGGTTCAGACGTGATTCTAATTGTTGTAGTTTTTATTAGGTGTACCCTACGTTATGTTTATGACTATTTTTTTTCATATTAAGTTTTGCTGAGGGGGCTGTTCATTGTGATAACGCTACAGTATACTTATAAGGTATAAAAGACGCAGCAAGAATTGGCACTGTCAATAAATATGGGTCTACCAGCAGCCACACCGCCCTTTATAGGAAGCTAATAGCACCCTTCTCTTCCCATCAGGTGGTGGTGTTCGGCTACGACTGCATGAGTGACGGCGACATCGCGCACGAGCTGATGCACGTGCTGGGCTTCTCCCACGAGCACACGCGGCCAGACCGCGGCCAGCACATCTCTGTGCTGTGGGACAATATCAAACCTGGTTATCATCTTTCCTTCTTGTTTTGACCGCACTTGGTCAGCTATACCTGTGGTGCCTGTTCAGATTGTGGCCCTTTCGAGATTATCTCTGTCTCTATTGAACGCCTGACGCAGGCCTATGAAGCAAATCTCCCTTGAGGGTATTTTCAAGGTCTTTCCCACGAATTCATAGAGCTTTTTGATACTTTGAAATAGGTTTTAAATTGACTATGTGATATATGAATTTCAACTTTTTGAGTGACGGAAAGAGTCGAAATTTGTGTGTTTCAAAGTAAATTTTAACCTTGTTGTGAATTTACAATAAGTACGATCCATGAATGTAAGGGCTCGCATTCATATTTGTCTTTCTGGTACTGCAACAGGTTACAAGAAATACTTCGAGTCGCGAGCCGAGGATCCGCTGATGAACCTGCCGTACGACTTCTCCAGCGTCATGCATTACCCGCCGCGGGCGTTCTCGAGGAACGGACAGAGGACCATCAACACCAAGGTAACCCGCCCCGTCATCAACGTCTTTTTAACCGACTTCGAAAAAACAAGGAGGAGTTTGTCAATTCGCCTGCATGTTTTTATTTTATTTTATTTCTAGCTGTTCCCGCGAGCTTCGCTTCGCCTTAAAAAGTTTTCCCGTAGGAATTCCGGGATAAAAAGTAGCCTATGTTCTTTCTCAGGGTCTAGACCATATGTATACAAAATTTCATTCAAATCCTTTCAGTTGTTTTGGCGTGAAAGAGTAACAGACAGACACTTTTATTTTTTCGCATTTATAATATTAATATATAGTTAGGATGTGTGTTCACCGATTATTTGTCAATGTAGGTACTGAATCCCCCTACTGTTTTCTACTTTGAAAATCAGCAATTTACTCATAAAGCTTGGGTTTGTTTAATCGTAACGAAACAAATCCTGAAACTGCTTATAATTCCAACAGCCAGGAGTAATGATCGGGCAACGGGACGGGCTAAGTGAGACAGATATAGCCAAAGTGAGCATGGTGTTTGGCTCTGAATGTGCTGAGAGGAACCGGGTGTATCTGATCAGCACGTGCCCCAGTGTGGTGCGCAGTGCGGTCGCGCCGCCGCCGGCGGTCCCTTCCGAATGCGACATTAAAGGCTATTTCAAAGACAGACTGTGGCCCTTTGGGACTATCACTTACAAGTTCCAGTCGCATGATGATTTTAGTGAGTTTCTTTTCTTGTCTTTACCGTTAGCCCATTATGGTTCATTGCTAAATATATAGTGCCACAAACTTATCTGTTCCGGTGAGAGCGAACTAAATTGGTCCATATAATCTATGTCATGTCAATATGAAATTCATTAGTAAGTAATGAGGTATGGACCAATTTAGTTCGCTCTCACCGGAACAGATAAGTTTGTGGCACTATATATGCCGGTCAAAAGGAGCGCCTCAACACTCTGACCTGGGCCTTCCTTATCTAACCAGAACCCGCTAAAGGCATATGTCCAACGGGCTGGAGGGCATCACACGCTACGTTTGCCCCTTCGTGGTCTCCATTTTAGTACTCGTATAGGCCAAAGATTTCTTCTGATAATTTATTAAAAATGGTTTCAATAGATGAACTACTTGGTACAGAGCCGTGATGCTGATGGTGTAACGGATACGATCTCGACTTTTAAATGACAAATTATTACATGGTGCAGTATAATGATGCATACCGCACGCTCATGCGGCTGCCACGCTTCTGTAGCGCGTCGAGCATGTTCGCGGAGGCGGGGGTGCCCGACTTTTTCGCCGTCCTCAGGTCACGTATCGCTTCTTTCTGGTCGGGGCTGAGCAGCTCCGGAAATGCTATCTTGAATGCTGTATCGCAAGATACCTATCACCAATTCTTTTTACAAGCATTGGATATCTGTTCATCAGGACGCGAATCGCAAATGACTGTCTTTTGCAAATAACTAGTGTAACCCTATACATTATACTAGTTATTATTGTAAGACCTAAGACTGTAGATGTAGATTTTAAATTTTAATTTTAATTATTTTTAAGACAATATGGGTACCTATGCATTACCTGAAATAAATGACTATTTATTTATTTATTTATTTTATTACTTAAATATGTACAGTGAAAAGTGCTCTCTGACTACCCTTTCGGTTATGACAGCCGTGAGCATATTTTATACACTTATGTATGTACTACATTTATGCTTAATTTCTAGCTCATGATGAACTAGACAACATCCGATCCGTAATGAGGCACATTAATCAAGAGACATGCGTGCAATTCATCGAAATGGGACCTGAAGGAATACCCATGTCAACAGCTAAACTTAATGGGACAATGGACAAGAATTCCGAAACAGTTGGAGCTGAACCACTAGATAAAGATAAATTGGAGCATAGCAAACCGCTGTACATGGTGGATGATAATGAAATAGACGGTGTTGATGCAAATGACACTCGTCGACGAGTGCGAAGGAAGGCTGACGGAGAATGTAAACATGAGGCTCGTAGCGGTATCTCTGGGCGGCGCCATAGTTCAGGGTATCTGACTTTTAAAAAAACACAAAATCGAGCATGCAAATGTCCGAGTTCTAAGTGGCCTTCTGGAGAAAAAGTAAGTAATGTAAACTTACTTCTAAATAAATACTTTTACAACAGTGCTTTTAAACAATCTCAACTCTATCATTTACCATAGTATTTTAAAGCGCAAAATAAGAAGAAACAAAAAAGTACTTAATTACATATAAAGTGTTGATTCGTTTCCAGATAATCGAGATCGACGTAGACTGCTTCAGCTCGGCGAGCGACCTCCTGCACCTGTTCGGACACATCCTGGGGCTGGACCATCAGCACTTGCAACACGACAGAGACTCGTTCATACACATCGACTGGGCCCAACTATCAACTAGATCAGGTACGAGCTTAATGGGGAAGGAAACCAAGTGAAACTTCGACAGAAAGTGTGCCTTTTCAGACACAGCCGCTTAAGGCGCCTTCTGTAATTAGCTTTTAGTTTTTCTTCCCATTAGTGCACGTATTGTTGGCCAGTGATTTCTATCCAAGACAAAGGTACTGCAAGGTCAGCTGTTGGCTGGCTGAAACAAGATTATAGCTTATAGGTAGCTCAGCCTCAGTCGTACACTTTTATTATAGCATTTGTCTTCAAATATGGAGGTGGGGTCATAGTCATGGCTTGGTCCAACAGTGAAGTGCTGGTACGGGACTGCGGTAGGTGACAAGACGTATCAGCTGTAACTTTATGATATGTAGGTGTAGGCAATCAGCGTCTGCGATGCTAACCTGACTGCCAATCTCTTCACTGGTCCTAAACTGATGATATGAAGATTAAAATTGATTGTCTTTACCAATCCGCTTTTGAATCACAGCAACCAATCCTTAAACAGCTTCGCTCACCAGTCAAACATCTGTAAGATCCATACAAGTTACGTCAGATTTGTCAAGCGAGCGATGCTTCCGGATCGTTAATTGCTAATAGGCGGTGGTGGTAACCCCACAGGTCTCTACAAAGAGCTGAAGCAAGTGCTGCCCCCGGAGGCATCGGCGGGGTTCCCCTACGACTATGACAGCGTCATGCACTACCCCTGGCTGCAGATACTGGACGGCACCACCAACATCATGTACCCGGTTTGGGTAAGTTCATACCAACAACATGAACCCTGTTTGGGTAAGTTCATACAAACATCATGTACCCGGTTTGGGTAAGTTCATACCACATCATGTACTTACTTACCCGGTTTGGGTGAGATAATTTATTAAGAGCCGGTTCAAATTGGGATGCCTACGTGACAGTTAAAACGTGACAAATGATCTGCGTCGCGTTCGCTATCGAGGCCGCGCAATGTGATTAAGCGCGATGCAAAACTTTTGTCAAATCTTGATGTGAGCGTCTTGCGCCCTGTGCTAGCCCTTCTGGTTTACAATGCCTTGAGTGAAACGTGAAAAAGATTAATTTTAGATACTGATTTGATATGTATTTACTTATATTAGAATGGTTTTGGTATGATTGTGAAACGCATCGGTAATTAAGTTATCCGAGCGGCAGACTTTGTGAAACAGGCGATAACAGAACCTAGTTTATATTTTTTTACTATGAAAATACCTTGGTGAATAAAACTTGTTACATTGGCGAAGCGGTTTTCTACTGATACACAGTCTACGATATTTATTACCTTTATTATATACTAGCTGTTAAAAAGTCGCCTTAAAAAGTTTTCCCGTGAGAATTCCGGGATAAAAAGTAGCCTATGTTCTTTCCAAACTCAAACTCAATTTTTTTTATTCATCGTACAAATATAAAATTTTCTGATGAACGTCAATTTTTACAAATTACTCTCCGTTCGGATAAGGGGGGGCTCTTTCTGTCTAAGGAGAAGAACGGAGGCAAGAAACTCCTGAGCCATCTTTTCAAAAAAAGACTTAAAACTAGTTGGTATACAATACATATAAGCTTAATAATTATTATTATAATAATATGAGCAGAGCTAACTACTTATCACAGCCATGCATTAACGTCCTCTAAGTAATCATCAATTTTATAATAAGCTTTTTTACTGAGTTTCTCTTTAATGTAACACTTAAACTTATTCTCTGGCATTTGAGCAACTTCTGCTGGAAGCTTATTATAAAATCTAATACAGTACCCTAAAAACGATTTATTAACTTTCGCCAGACGCATCGCTGGAAAAGCCAGCTTATGCTTGTTCCTAGTATTAATGTCATGATTACTGCCAATTGTATCAAAAGTTGAAATATTCTTTCGTACATACATTAAATTGGAAAAAATGAACTGACATGGAACTGTAAGGATGTTAATTTCTTTAAATAGTTCTCTCAATGAATCCCTGGAACCAAGTTTGTATATAGAGCGGATGGCTCTTTTCTGTAATACAAATATAGTTTCAATATCAGCTGCTCTACCCCAAAGCAAAATGCCATACGATAATAAGCTGTGGAAATAACTAAAGTAAACTAATCTGGCGGTTTCAACGTCGGTCAGCTGTCTAATTTTCCGTACAGCAAAAGCTGCGGAGCTCAACCTTCCAGACAATTTTTCAATGTGAGGTCCCCACTGTAACTTTGAATCTATAGTCATCCCAAGAAAGACAGTATCATTAACTAGGTCCAATTTATTCCCATCTAGAATAATGTTAGTATCGCATTGTCTAACATTCGGCAGTGTAAATTTAATACATTTCGTTTTCTTAGAATTCAATAGAAGATTATTAACGGTAAACCAATCGTGTATGTCAGATAGAATTGAATTAATTTCATTAAAATTATTTTCTCTTCTTTTAACTTTAAAAAGCAAAGAAGTATCGTCAGCAAATAAAACTATATTAGTCAATTTTTCAACCATAAAAGGCAAGTCATTAATATAAATGAGGAATAAAAATGGTCCTAGAATAGATCCTTGAGGGACGCCTATTTTTACATGAGCCCCCTGTGATTTAGTATTGTTAATATCGACCCTTTGTTGTCTCTTGTCTAAATATGAAGATATCAAATCTAAAGCCTTTCCTCCTATTCCATAGTATCTAAGTTTCGAAATTAAAGTCTGATGGTCTACACAATCAAACGCCTTCGACAGATCACAGAAGACTCCAATAGCATCGTGATGGTCTTCCCAGGCGTCAAATATGTGCTTAATCAAGGCAGTACCGGCATCGGCTGTTGATTTGCCTTTTGTAAAACCATACTGCTGGCTATGAAACAATCGAGCATCATTGAAATGCAAAAGCATCTGACTGAGTATGACCCTCTCAAATATTTTACTCAAAACTGGAAGAACCGAGACAGGCCTGAAATTTGCAGGGTCCTCCATATCCCCACTTTTGAACAGAGGTATAATTTTACTAAATTTCATAAGATCTGGGAACACACCTTCAGCGATACATTTATTAAAGATGTTAGCCAAAATTGGGGCGATTTTATTAATAATAGAAAGAACAAATTTAACTGACATTCCCCACAAGTCTTCAGTTTTCTTCATATTTAATGACTTAAATGTTTTTATAATAGTTAATGTATTAATATATCTGAATTTAAATTCCTTATCGGTTGAAGGTGCGTTCTCCTTCGTCAGGGTTTCAGCTGCTGCAGCCGAAGAATCTAGGTTACACGTAGTCTCTAAAGGAATGTTCGTAAAAAACTCTTCAAAGACCCTCGCCACCGCATCATTCGATGTTATAATGTCATTGCCTACCTTCAAAGATAAATTTGTCTCGCGTGTTCGATTCTTCCCCGTTTCGTTATTAATAATAGTCCAAACGGCCTTAGATTTGTTAGCAGAGTCTTTAATCTTGTTATTAATAAAAATTGTCTTCGCACAGTGACAGACACATTTATACATCTTGCTGTATTTCTTCACATAAGATTGAAAGTCAGGTCGGAGTATGAATGTTTTCATCTCATACAGATCATATAATGTCGCCCTGCTTTTGCGAATACCCTCTGTAGCCCAGTCACAAAATTTAATTTTATTGTCAATCAAAACTTCCTTCGTTTCAAAATTACTCTCAAACTCATCAGCTATTATCTTAAACAAGTTACTATACATCTCATTAGAATTGCAATCTAATTTAACATTCGGAAGTTTTTCGTCTAGTTTCTTCAAGTAATTGTCAATTTTCTTTGTAGTAATCGGTCTGCATCTCACCTTAGTTTTATTTGTCTTGTCAGTGTTTACTAAGGTAATGGTCTGCCCACTGTGGTCTGACCTCAGGCAATTAATCACACTACTGTCTTTAAACTCACAGTTACAGAATATGTTATCTAGACAAGTGGCTGACGTGGGTGTAATTCTAGTTGGTTCCAGAAAAACATTAAAAAGATTAAATGATTTAAAAAGTAACAACAATTTCGACCTATTAGGAGAGTCACCTAATAGGTCAACATTAAAGTCACCACACACTATTACTTCCTTTTTACTATTGGAAGCTAACCTTAGAACATCCTCCATGACAGTCTCAAAGGTAATAAAATCACCAGTAGGTGGCCTGTAGGTACATACTATTATATACTTATTAAGCTCTGCACATGAAATTTCTATATGGTGTTTAACAGAAAGAGCAACTATATCCTTTCGTTCTTTACATTTACAATTTTCTTTAAGAAATATAAGTGACCCACCATGCTCGTTGATATTTCTGTTAAAACAGCTTATAAGTTTGTAATTTTTTAATTGGAACATCATTTTATTCTCGTCTAACCAATGTTCTGTGATACATAAACAATCAATGTTAAATTTTTCCGAAAATAGTTCTATTTCTAACAATTTAGAAGAAATACTCTGAATATTCTGATGTACCAATTTAAATTCATTCTTAAATGTCTTGTCCTTCGATAGTTTTGAGCCGAGAGAGCAGTGAACTGATTTCCCAGAGTCTAGACCGTAGGTATACCATATTTCATTCAAATCCGTTCAGTAGTTTTGGCGTGAAAGAGTAACAGACAGACACAGTTACTTTCGCATTTATAACAAACCCATATATTTCCAGAACGACGGCTGGTCCATGGGCAATGCGCAGGGCCTCAGCTCCACCGATGTGGACAAGATCAACAAGATCTACCAAGGACAGTGTGCCGACAGGGAGGCAGCAACACGACCTGACACAAGCAAAGAAAGCGACGAAGCAGAATAGTCCAGCACTGCTAGGGCATATTGGAGAGATTTTATAAATAAAGTAGGTAGCTTAGTTATGTAGGCACTGTATGTGAGGTTTTTACGTGTATACAATGTACATGGGTACCTTCAATAAATATTTACAGTTAAAAAGTGTTTTTTAAAACTTATATAGTTATGAAAATTTCATTCTAATACTTTATACCTGATGATGTCCTCTTCGTCGTATCCGACAACAGCGACTCTTGCTACACTCTGTTATGTGCTCTTATGTGGCTGGCAAGTCCGAACTTCGTCTTGAACACCCTGTCACACTGAGCACAGTAGAGCTGCATAGCTAATTACCTAAGTATAACTATTATTAGATCCAACCCCGTAAGTATGTTAATTATGCAATTTTAATTTGAATCAAATTCAATTTCAACCATATTTCAAGCACAGTTTATTTCATTCCATGATCTCCACCAGGTACAATCAAGGAAACATTTACTCATACTACTATCTATTGCAACTACTCCTGTGTCTGGCACGTGTCCACGATCTCGCCCACACTCCGGCGGTTGCACTCCCGGTGGAAGATGAGCTCGATCTTGGCCATGTCCATTTGAGACAGCATCTCCGAAGGTCTTATTTGAAGTTCTGGTACCTGAAAATAAGATTACATACATAATTTATACTACCTAAACTTAACAACAACTAACTAAACATAGCAACAGAACTTTCAAGTGTTAATTTTCCCGTTTATGTCTCAGTCCACGAACAGGCAAGCATCTTGTAGACTGCCTTCCGTCCCCATGGCTTAACGGCCTTAGGCAGGTCACCGGTAGTGGCCGCTTAATGGAGAAGGCCGCACCAGAGGATTATAATAGTGCTCCTCAACAGATTCATATTGTCTAGCTGATAATGATCAACTAGGTTAAGAAACTGATAAGGGTCGACGAACAAACAAAAATATCCACGCAATCGGAACGCTATACAACGAGATAGAGACACGGCTGGCGTACCACGGTACGCGCAGCGCTCTGAAGCTTCAGAAAAACCAAACTGCAGCGCTAACCACGACTCTAGATTGCTTGATAATCCTCGTTTACCCGTTCGTCGACCGTCAAGGTTAAGCAAGATCTGCATGGCGCTCACCAGCGGCATGATGGTGGCTTGTCCGTTGCGGCTGAAGGCTCGGTCGTGGAAGTGCAGGACGCTGAGCGGGTCGTAATCCATCGCGTATTGAGGGCGGTCCTTGCCCGCGTGGTCTATGCGGAACAACTCTCGGTATTCTGTACAAGTAAAACACGCTTTTAATATTATGGGGTGGCTTTTTCAACTACGATAACCCCACTATAGTGACTCAACAGTGTAGTAAATACCTAGTTGATTAATTATATGAGTAACTACCGTAGTATGTACTATCAGTGCATCGGGTGGTGGCCATAAACTTAGAACCGCTTGAATTGTGTCCGTATAATTTAAAAAATCTTATTCCAGCTCTAGCGTTTGTCATAGATGCGTGACACATCTGTCATCTTCGGTAGACTAGTCTTGCTTCGCAATGTATACCTATCAGTCCAGTCATATACTTACCTGACTGTAAGTGTAGAGGTACGAGTATAGAACAATAACTAACCTGGCTGTATGTTGTCCCAGATGATCCTGACATAGTCGTCTCGCCTCGGGTGGGAGACCTCGAAACGCAGGCCCAGACCACGGAGGATTGTTTGCAGGATCTGGCGCCACTTCAGGCAGTCAAACCCGAGAACTAGAAGCTGTGAAGGAGTGGCTCTTTACTATCTGTTCAGGATACGAGTTTGTTGCGAGAGGTGGATTCGTCAGTTGTAAAGAAATCAATGCTGTTGCAAAGTTGCGAAGTTGTGTAAATCCCTGCAGATATACTCACAATCTCGCCGCTGTACTTGACATCGGGTTGGTACACACACTTGCGGGCTCGGTCAGGGTTGTCGAAGTTCAGCCAGGATATGGCCTCGTCGGGCTCGCCCGCCAGCTCACTGAACTTGACGCAAGTCGTCGACTCCAGGTAGTTCATCACACTCTTCACTCGGCGGGAAACCAGCGCGTCTGGAGAGGAAAGGGACACGTAACCCGTTTTCTAAACTACTTGATATATTTATAGTAACTTGTAATTCCCGACGACTTGGTCTCAGACGGCACTCTGACAACAGAGATCCATGGAGCAGTGGATTTAGCCGCTGCAGCGTATAGCCACAGTACTCACAAGGAGAGTCGCCTCGGGGTGGTGAGACCCCTCCCTGATGTCCGGACAGAGGAAAGGGACAGTGAGACAAAGTGGTTTTATAAATCTAGGCCCTTACAGAACATTTATTTACGCACCACGCGTACTTACTTCGTGGCTACAGGGCCAATTTCTCTAAAATATTTGGTATCTGCAACTGTTGTTCAATGGTTGTCTGAAAGGGGGCGCTATTATACGATAATTCGACCGTTCACGTGGTGAAGCAGGCACTCTATGGCATATTAGCGCATAACATTTATAAGTGGTACGAGTTGGGTGATATTTCATCATCATCTTCAGCCGTAGTAGCCCACTGCTGAACATATGCCTCTCCCAGGCAGGGACCGCCACATTATTCTATCCTCGGCCTTCCTCATCCAGCCACCACCGACCATCGGTCTCAGCAGAGCGTCCCATGCTACGTATATTTTGTAAATAGATTCTAAAACATAGTCACCATAAGTATTGGGGTTCAAGTAATAGGGCACCACTCCGAGGCGCCAGAAAACTTCCACTGGTTTGTCCGGTTTAATCTTAGGTTTTGACGCCGTCGAGACTTCATTATTATCTGAAAATTTAGAAATACAGGGTTATTGGTAAGTAGACCTGATCCTTTCAGGAGGTGATAGAGGAAGGCATTTCCAGACGATTGAACCCCATAATAAATTATATATAAATAAATTAATATACTCTATGAATTATACTAATTAATTTTAGTTGTGATTTATTGTGATGTAATTTTAATATTAATTTATTGTGATCTAATTTTAATTTTTAATTAAAATTTTATTTTTAATTTGATTGACATTGTATGTACTATGGATCTTGTTATCTGAAAATAAATGTATTATTATTATTAATGCATTATCCAAAACTTAACCATTTCTAAGATATTTAATATTTAAGTTTTTTTTTTAATTGCCAAAATTTTATGTTTAAAACCAAAAAAAAAAAAAACTATCCATATTTCAATATTTTTTTTTGGTTGTTTTGCAGAACTTAATAAACTAATTAAAATAATCAAATTTGCATTATTTGACTTAAATTACACACAATACCTCATAATAGATAAACATTTTTAAAAAATATTGAGAATGTAAAAACAAATAAGTTAAATTAAAAAAAGAATATCATATGACAATTTTTTGTGCACTTTAGCTTAAAAACATGGTCAACTTATAAGCTTTCAAATAAGATATTTCAATATCAAATAAATTAAGGTATCACGAAGATATGGCCAAAACAATCAGCACAGGCGGACAAAATTCAATAGAAAAACGAACAAGTTTAGCCTAATTTAAAGGTAAAAAGTGTGATTGTTTTCAGTCCTGTTGACTTTAGTATGGAATCCCCTATTAAGTTTTCTCCGCCTTCTCTGGTTGTTTTGGCCATATCTTGGTGATATACCTAAATCGATTTGATATTGAAATATTTTATTTAAAAGCTTATAAGTTAACCATGTTTTTTAGCTTAAGTGCACAAAAAATTGTCATATGACATTCTTTTTAAATTTAACTTATTTGTTTTTATGTTCTGAATATTTTTTTAAAATGTTTATCTATTTGGAGGTTTTGTGTCTAATTTATGTCAAATAATGCAGATTTGATAGTTTTAATTACTTTATTAAGCAGTTACTTCTGCAAAACAATAAAAAAAATGAAATATGGCTAGTTTTTTTTTATTTTCGGTTTTATACATAAAATTTTGGCAATAAATTAAAAAATGCTTAAATATTAAATCATCTTAGAAATGGTTAAGTTTCGGATAATGCATTATAGGGCTCAATCGACTGGAAATTTCGTCCTCTATCACCTCCTGAAAGGATCAGGTCTACTTACCAATAACCCTGTATACTTATGGTCCATACATGTAGTACGTTAATATATTTTTATAATGGTCTGTACTCACTATCGTCATTACTCGATAGTTTTACTCGAAGTCGAGTAAAAATCTACGTGTGGACCGCAAAACTCAGAGCTCGAATTATGACATGGGTTTTAAGCCTCGTATTCACTAGGGCACAAGTTCTGAGACTGTTACAGAACTACGGTGCATGTTCTCAGAACATTTTGGTAACATGTCGTGATACATGTTGCTTGTCCACACCAGCAGTCTCCGCCGACATGTCGCCCGAGGAAGTCGTGGCAGTTAGTGCTGCGTGCTAGAAGTCGCGCACGCGTCCACACTCTGCAACAGCGGTCGCTAGACAGATGTCGCAGGAAGTTCTGTCTCGCGAGCCAAAACATGGAACCTGTTCTGCGACACGTAGATGTCGCTGTATAGTCGCGTGCGACGTCGCAGAACAGAGCGCGACGTCGCGGCGACACGTAGACGACATGTGCCTAGACAGGTTCTGCGACAATTTGTCGCCTAGTGAATACGAGGCTTTACTCGACAGTTAAGCGCGATCAAGTAATGCCGTACTTGCAATCTATCTATTTATATAGTACAAAAGGAAATAGTTTACTTGCCAATATCAGGGTCTTTATCTTCTTCTTGACCAACACCCTCTGACTCTGGTGCACCTAAAACCGTAAACAAGTCTATAAGGTACACAAGAATATTTTGCAAAAAAAGATGGAGAGATATGATGATTAATTCCTCTAACTCCACGAGGAGCATAGGGCCTCCACAGTTCTTCTCCAGACGTTCCTGTCCTGGGCTCTTTCTTTGGCTTCGTCCCAGGAGATTCCGACGGCATTGAGGTCGCTGAGAATTGATCTCCTCCAAGTTATTGAAGGTCGCCCTTTGCGCCGTCTGCCCTGCGGCGAATTCCAATCTAACACCATTTTGGCGATATACCCCTCTGGTCTTCTAATGATGAAGAGATATACATCTATGTATATAGTCTAAACCAAAATTATTATTATGTATAGTTAAGTAATTAGCTCAAACATGTACCTACCAATGTATAAGTACTACCTACGAGTACTTACTATACTACTTATAGACTTAGGACGACAACACGAGTACTTACCGTCAGTACCGTCTGGTAGCTTACTTTCCGCATCGGTTTTTCCTGAAAAAATCAAAGCGGGTATGAAGGGGTAATGTGGGTAAGTAGATTGAAAATATACATTCTACGATAATGAATACAGGGTGATTGGTAAGTCGATGTATTCCTTTAAATGGGTTGTAGACGAAGGCATTTCCAGTCGATTGAACCCCATAATGCATAAGTCAACCATTTCTGAGTTATTAAGGTTTTAAGTTTTTTTATGTTTTTGCCAAAATTTATGTTTAAAAGCAAAATATTTAAAATCTAACCATTTTTTAAATACTTTTTTTATTGTTTTGTATTAATGACACCTTACCTAACTAATTATAATCATTAAATGCGCAATATTTAACTTTGGTAATTATTGTGTTCCAAAAGTGCGGTTCCTGAAAGGCACAGATCTAGGACAAGGTCGCTTCACCGAAATAATGCTTGTCCGATAACACGGTTAGCCGATTGTAATTTTCAATTATGATAGGTAAAACAAAATAATTCTTCACAATCCGGTTCCCCAAAACTACTGTTTGACGACGGTTAATTCGCCGAAAACATGATTGGCCAATAGCTCGTGACAATAGCACTGTTTGACAATGATTGTTTTAAATTGAACGTGTTCAAACACTGTGCCAAATATTTTAGCTGAATAGTTTCACCGAATAGTGTTATAGGAGATTCAATTTGGTGGTTAAACAATTTGACAAACTGTGCAGTCGAAAAACCATTCTATCGTTGAACCTATCGTCATCGAAAAGTACTTTCGACTAACCTTGTTATTGGACAAGCATTATTTCGGTGAAGCAACCTTGTAGTCGATCTCTGCTTTTGAGGAACCGCGCTATCGCAGAACATTCATTAGTAAAAGGTTTGTAGCGACACATGTTATAGTCACGTTTTGCAATGTCAGCTTTCTAGTAACTTCCAGTAGCGATCAATGCGCAGACGCTAGTCGTCTCGCGCCCGTCACTTAGAACACACTTAAGAAAATGTAATTTGGTTCAGTAAATAGTTTGGCCTCAAGAAATCCTGCATTCGTCATTTACCATCAACCCCATAGCCACCTCATTATACCCTAAATTGGTGACCTCCGACAAACTGAACACGCAACCTTCGGAAGAAATTATGGAGTCAGCACGGCGATGACGCGGCGCAGCATGGAACGGCGTGGACGAGACGGCTCCCCCAGCAGGGCCATGGGGTAACAGGCGCAAACATCAAGAAAATCATCTACTGGAAGTGCATCACCCCTTCAGACATTTTGGTTACGCAACGAAGAAGAAATTAGCGTATCGAAGCATCTCAAGTCAGCACCTGGACGAGCGGAACACATAGAAGGTACGATTGCGCGTCCACGACGGCAGGTCAACGGGCGGTAATCGGCGCTTCTGAAGTTAGCGAGTTTGGGCGGTTTCCTCGCTGCGAGGCTGCCGAGCTGGAGCATAGTGGACTGGTCACCCACGCGGAGGCTCACTCGAGGGTCCTCATGGAAGTTCCCGCCAGGATGGACGAGAGGTGCAACGAGAGAAGCTATTTAGATCGGAAATTCACATGGTTCAATCACACACGAAGTCGTATTCGCGGAACCGAGGTAGCCGCGTTCATCTTGCACGGTCAGCGGAATGTGATAAGCGCGTCGCGAGTGAACAAAGTGCTACGTAGTTATACCGAGTGGTTATTGTGTGAGATTTATAAGTTTGATTTGTTAATTTTGTATCAGTATTGAAATGTAATTTTGTGATTTCTGTTTTGTTTGATATTGTACTCGTATGTTTCAAGTTTAAAGCTCCGTAAGAGAGGCTTTTGTAACATAGGTATTACGTATTGTACTTGAAAATTTTTGACAAAAATTTTGAAAAACGGGGGAAGTGATGTAGCGACACATGTTATAGTCACGTTTTGCAATGTCAGCTTTCTAGTAACTTCCAGTAGCGATCAATGCGCAGACGCTAGTCGTCTCGCGCCCGTCACTTAGAACACACTTAAGAAAATGTAATTTGGTTCAGTAAATAGTTTGGCCTCAAGAAATCCTGCATTCGTCATTTACCACAACTCCGTAGTCACCCATCCATAACCCAACAGGTTCGAACTCAACAAAGTCCAGTTATAAGACATTTTACCTTAAAATTGGAACAAAATCTTCTTCGTTTCGCTACTGAGATTTGTCCGCCTATGCGGTTGTTTTGGCTATATCTTGGTCATACCTTAATCGATTTTAGATTGGAATATGTCATTGTAAAGCTTATAAATTGATTATGTTTTTAAGATGTAGTGCCTGAAAAATTGTCAGATTAAATTCTTTTTTAATTTAGCTTTTTTGTTATCAACTTTCGTAACATTTTCTTAATGTTTCATCTATTTTAAAGCACTGTGTCTAAACTAAGATAAATATTGCACAATTAATGATTATAATTAGTTGGCTAAGGTGTCACCAATGCAAAACAATCAAAAAAGGATTAAAAATATTGATAGTTTTTGAAATATTTTACTTTTAAACATACATTTTGGCAAATACCTAAAAAAAACATCCAACTTAAATAACTCAGAAATGGTTGAATTTCGGATAGTGCATTATGGGGTTCAATCAACTGGAAACGCCTTCGTCAACAACCCATTTAAAGGAATACATCGACCTTCCAATCACCCTGTATAATACTGCGAGGGGGTTCGCCGCAAAGATCGGGTGGCCCAAAGAGTGACGACCAAAGGAAAATGTTTGATTCCTTAGGTCAGGAGGAAGCCAAATCACCCCCATGTATGTTAAGCAATTTTTAGTAGTTTAGGAGTTATGATTTTTTTTCCAAATTTTCTACGAAAATCGACCTCAGTGAATTAATTATGTTTTATTATTTTATTGGATAACTATTTTAAAGTATTTTTTATTTTTGCGTCATCCTCTTAAGTTGTTCTTTTAACCATAAAAGTTTCAACTTCCTAGCTGTAATGTAAGTTAGCTATTTTTTTATCGAAAGTTCGAATTTTACGTTCGAGCTAGACTGTTCTGAATTTTCAACTTGAAATTAAAAATTTAAAAAGATATTCTCATGGTCCCTTATTAATTTTAAAAACTCCGCAAGGTTCCAAAATTACAAAAAAATAAAAATAAACTATTGCTTAATGGGGTATTATTTGGAGAAAAAAGCCTTCAAACTTCAAAGGTACCTGGGTGGAAATTACCTAATTAGTAAATTGTTTCAGAAAGTTGAAATATTCCTGTTATGTCATTACTAAGGACTAATTAAGATAGAAAATGTATCAAATTAAAGAGAAAATTAAATTATTTACTTTTTTTTAATTTAAGTTACATTTTTAGTAAAATGTTTTAGTGTGAGTTATAACATTTATGAGATAATTTTAGTATTAATAATAAGTAAATAAACTCTAATAATTATTTTACACATTACTCACAATAAATTTTCAAAATGGCGACCTCCCATAGCAATACACAACCTACATCTACGCAAGAAATTTTCTTTATCTATTTATATAGTAAAAAGGAAATAGTTTACTTGCCAATATCAGGGTCTTTATCTTCTTCTTGACCAACACCCTCTGGCTCTGGTGCATCTAAAACCGTAAACAAGTCTATAAGGTACACAAGAAAATTATGCAAAAAAGACGAAGAGATATACATCTACAGGGTGTCCCAAAAGTCAACGATATGCCTTGGAGGGCTGATATACCAGCTCATGAGTGGCCAGAATATCATAATATGACCTCAGTAAAAAGCTCGATTTTTTTTAGTACTACCTACGAGTACTTACCTTCAGTACCGTCTGGTAGCTTACTTTCCGCATCGGTTTTCGCTGAACAAAACAAAGAGGTTATGAAGGGGTAATGTGGGTAGGTAGATTGAAAATATACATTCTACTATAATGTTTATAATAGTCATATTGACATATCATGCACTCACGACTGTAATCCCCGAAGGGGTAGTCAGAAGTGGCTCACAAAGCGAGCCACCCACTTTTCGCAGCACATTTGTACTCACGTGATAGGTTGCGAATGCGAACCTTATCGCCGTTTTGGGATAAGTAGAATGCACTTAGGATACACATCTAGAATCTAGATGTGCAGGTTTCCTCACGATGTTTTCCATCACCGTAAGAGTACGTGGTAGGTATTATTGTACTTAAACTCCTTAATTAAATAATTAATTAATAGTAAAAACACATAATTATGTACAGATATACATATAATCTATAAGACATTTTTACTAGATACATACCTTGATCTACTTCCGAACAGGATGGTAGCTTATAGGGTTTAGCTAAAAAAATTAAAAGCAGTACTTAGTTAGCTAAGTATAATATTCTAGTCTATGAGTAAATTGAATGAACCTAACACACTGAAAAAATTGACAGAATAGGTAAGAAATGGTTGACTTTGGGAAATGCATTCCAGCTTACGACCTCTGTGAGTTTGAGTAGTATCATCATCAGAAACCTCAGCCCGTAATGGTCTATTGCTGGATATTGGCCTCTCGCCACAAAGAACTATAATGAATCAATACTTTCTCTCAAATTGTAATACCTAACCTACCTGGTTTGTCCGGTTTAATCTTAGGTTTTGACGTCGTCGGGACTTCATTATTATCTGAAAATTTAGAAATATACTTATGTTCCATACATGTACTACGTTAATATGTTTGTATAATGGTCTGTACTCGTACTCACTATCGTCATTACTCGATAGTTTTACTCGAAGTCGAGTAAAAATCTACGTGTGGACCGCAAAACTCACAGCTCGAATTATGACATGGGTTCTACTCGACAGTTAAGCGCGATCGAGTAATACCGTATGTGAGAACAGGCCATAACACACACAAATAAAAACTTGCAATCTATCTATTTATATAGTGAAAAGGAAATAGTTTACTTGCCAATATCAGGGTCTTTATCTTCTTCTTGACCAACACCCTCTGACTCTGGTGCACCTAAAACCGTAAACAAGTCTATAAGATACACAAGAAAATTTTGCAAAAAAGACGAAGAGATATACATCTACAGGGTGTCCCAAAAGTCAACGATATGCCTTGGAGGGCTGATAGAACAGCTCATGAGTGGCCAGAATATCATAATAACCTCAGTAAAAACTCGATAATTTTCGAGATATTGACACTTTTATAAATTTGCTGAAAATCGACACCTTGGATCAGTTTTTTGCGTGCCGCCGGTACAAAAATCCTTTTTGTTAGCATTTGTTTGGTGTTGCATCACCCTGTATAACCCTGCTATTGATCGCAGTCAAACAAAATATCGCGTAATGCTGTATTTGCTTAAATAAATAAACAAAAAATTTAAAAAAAAAATCGAGCTTTTTACTGAGGTCATATTATTATTATGTTATTCTGGCCACTCATGAGCTGGTCTATCAGCCCTCCAAGGCATATCGTTGACTTTTGGGACACCCTGTATGTAGGTATATAGTCTCAAACCAAAGTTATATTATTATGTATAGTTAAGTAATTACCTCAAACATGTACCTACCACTGTATTAGTACTACCTACGAGTACTTACCTTCAGTACCGTCTGGTAGCTTACTTTCCGCATCGGTTTTCGCTGAGCAAAACAAAGAGGGTATGAAGGGGTAATGTGGTAGGTAGATTGAAAATATACATTCTACGATAATGTTTATAATAGTCATGTAGACATATCATGCACTCACGACTGTAATCCCCGAAGGGGTAGTCAGAAGTGGCTCACAAAGGGGTTCCGCTCATCTGGCATAATCTTTATTGACCAAAACTCATTTCGCATAACTCGTATGGTCTAAACTTTTTTGGCCGAACCATCACTTTGCCAAGACTTATGTGGCATAAGGCTCGTTTCGTCTAAAACTCTTTAGGCACAATCTTTAAACACCTAAGTTTCGTTTGCTCAAAGGGGTTCCGCTCATCTGGCATAATCTTTATTGACCAAAACTCATTTCGCATAACTCGTATGGTCTAAACTTTTTTGGCCGAACCATCACTTTGCCAAGACTTATGTGGCATAAGGCTCGTTTCGTCTAAAACTCTTTAGGCACAATCTTTAAACACCTAAGTTTCGTTTGCTCAAATTTATGTTCGTCTATACCTATGTATAATCTTGTTTCTCCTAATGTTATCTTAATAAATAATATATTATTTATGTAGTAAATGTACAAATTGTGGTATTTTTCTCCTACATCCCGAAAATCACGATATTGTATGATCAAAAAATCGAAAGTTAACGACCAATATAATTATTACAAACCCCATGAGATCGAAACCTAATAATAGGTGCGACGACGAGCAAAGCGAGGAGGAGCGTGTAAGGTGCACATGTTCATCAAAACCAAAGCGGAGCGCAGCGAAGCGGAGCGGAGCGTTTTCCAAACAGCGGAAACAATACAAGGCACCAGTTTGTGCTATGTAGGGAGACACTCCGTCAAAGTTAAAGCCAAACGAATATTATTACTTTGTATAAACCTATGCCATAGCATTATTAGGCTATTCAAGATTTGGCCATACCATTATTAGGCTAAACAATGTTATGCGAAATAACTTTTTACTAAACGAGATTTATGCCATACGATTTTCGGCGTAACGAGACTTTGACCAAACGTTACTATGCAATACGAGATTAGGCAAAAAAATCTTATGCCAAAAAAGGTAGAACCCTCACAAAGCGAGCCACCCACTTTTCGCAGCACATTTGTACTCACGTGATAGGTTGCGAACCATATCGCCGTTTTGGGATAAGTACAATGCACTTAGGATACACATCTAGAATCTAGATGTGCAGGTTTCCTCACGATGTTTTCCATCACCGTAAGAGTACGTGGTAGGTATTATTGTACTTGAACTCCTTAATTAAATAATTAATTAATAGTAAAAACACATAATTATGTACAGATATACACCCTCTCCGCCCGCACCCTACCACACCCCCCCGCTACTACCGTCGAGCAAATGTGGATTAGACTAAATGTAAACGGGAAAAAGATAATTATTGGCACAGCTTACAGACCAGATTGGGTAAACGTAGACATATTTTTAGACGCAATGACAGACTCCATAACTTCATTTAAAGACTATGACAGGATCGTTTTATTAAGGGACTTTAACATAGACTTCTCAAAAGATAACTGTGCATCTTTTAGGTCATTAGAAAATTTTCTAAACACACTTAACTTGACACAACACGTACGGGAGCCCACGCATTTTACAGACACCAGCCAGACGACAATTGACCTAATATGTACAGACGCTAGGGTTAGAGATGTAAATGTACTTTACAGGCGAACCTTGGGACGACATGCTTTTGTTACTGTAATACTTGACATTAAAAAGACTAAAGCCAAACCCAGGACTATTACTTACAGACCAATTAAGGATATAGACATTGAACTCTTTAATAAAGACTTAGATTTATTAGACTGGGACAAAATAAACAGACTGGACGATGTCAGTGACATGGTGAGGTGTCTCAATCAATCAATCATAAGTCTCTTTGACCTGCACGCGCCTGAAAAGACAGTCGTAGTGAGAGAGACACCACATCCATGGATCACTGACAATATTAGATTCATGATGCAGTTACGTGACGACGCCTATGACGAATACAGGAAGACTAAAACTGACTCAAAGAGACAATACTACAAAGACTTAAAACATCAAGTCAATGTGGCCTTATATTTTGAAAAAAAAGTGTTCTTTGAACGGAATATTAACAACAACGCTCATGACTCCAAGACATTGTGGAAGAACTTAAAAAAGACTGTACTGCCGACTAAAAATGATAATGACATACCAACACATTTTAATGACCCGGACGAAATTAACAGACATTTTCTAGACGTACCAGGTAACAACGACATATCTTCATCAGACTTAACTTACTTTACAACAAACAGACACTCAGACAAGACATTTGGACTTACGACTGTAACTGCGGAACAAGTTTATAAAGCTGTGAAACGAATAAAAACAGCGGCCAAAGGAATGGACTTGATTTCGATAGACATGGTAGAAATGACATTGACGCGAACTATGGACATCATTGTGACTATAGTTAACAAAAGCATACTGACGAAGACATTTCCCGACGATTGGAAGATTGCTAAAGTTTCCCCTTTCCCTAAAAAGCCGAACCCTTCGCAACTCTCTGACCTGCGGCCGGTTAGTATCCTGCCGTGTATGTCAAAGATAATAGAAAGGGTAGTACATGATCAGCTGTCGCGGTACCTGGAGGCTGCGGGAATACTTCCGAGTTTGCAGTCCGGCTTCCGCAGCGGTCGCAGCACAGCCACAGCGCTGCTAGATGTAGTGGACAATGTGCTTGCGGAGCAGGAGAAAGGTCGGAGTACAATTCTTGTCCTTCTCGACTTCTCCAGGGCCTTCGACTGCTTGAATGTGTCCCTTCTATTATCTAAAATGACGTACTATGGGATCGATGAGGCATCAGTGCAGTGGTTTGGTAGCTATCTATCAAACCGCTCACAGGTTGTTGGTCTACGTAAGGCAGATGCCAGCACCATACTATCCACACCGCGTCCGCTGACCAGAGGAGTCCCTCAGGGCTCAATATTGGGACCCCTGTTATTTATTCTGTACAGTGCTGACATTCTATCGTCGGTGGAACATTGCCGCTATCACCTCTATGCCGATGACCTGCAGCTTTATCTTTCGTGTGATCCTCAAAATATTTTGGAGACCACGCGGGGGATAAATGCTGATCTGGAAAGGGTAGTGCAATGGTCCGAAAAGAATGGCTTGCTGCTAAATCCTGGTAAATCCAAGTTTCTAGTCTTCGGAACAAGTCTCCAGCGAACGAGAACGATTGAGCAACTGTTGGCTACTACTATTCAGGTACGTAATGTGCCAATAGAGCGGGTTGCTCAAGCTAGGAACTTGGGTTTACTAATGGATGGACAGTTGAAATTCGAGGACCATATTGTGGGGGTGGTAAGTAGCTGCTTCTACCGACTCAAGGTATTGTACAGAATACGGGACTACCTCAGTGTCGAAATGCGGATCAAATTGTGTGAGTCATTGGTGTTGTCCAGACTGAACTACTGCGACGTGGTCTACGGTGGGTGCCTCCTCGGTAGATCTGAACGGCTGGTGCAGAGAGTTCAGAATGCGTGTGCGCGCTTCTGCTTCCGTATCCCCCCCAGGACACATGTGACGCCGTATCTGAACAATGCTGATCTGCTCAAAATGGCGGCACGAAGACGATTGCACCTTGCAACGTTGCTGTTTGGTGTGGTCAAGCGCGAAACCCCGAAATACTTGTATGAAAAACTGCAATGGTCGTTCAATTCATACAAGTATAAGGTCCGCTTGTCCGTGCCACCACATCGATCGGCCGCCTTTCGAGGCAGTTTCAGATATGCGGCGTCCAAGTGCTGGAATGACCTACCCCCTCCTTTGAAAAGGCTACATGGTAGGTACATCAACACCTTTAAGTCCCAACTTAAAGGTTATTTGCTGACTGTGCAAAAATCATTAACATGAATTCAGCACTTGACTATAATGTAATCTGTCTTATTTATTGTTATCTATATATAAATGTTTACCTATACATTATACATTCATATTTATACACTGCGGCTTGTTTCTGTTTTTATTTTAATTTATTTACTTATGTTGTATTTTTATGTCTCGATGTCGTTTCCGTGAGTCACGTAAAGGGTCCCTGCTGAAAATCAGCGCTGCAGGTGCATTTATGTACGTGTAGCATATGCTGAGCTCGGGGCCTTTTTGGCGCTGCGCTGATGCACCACCACACAGACTGGCTAGACCGGTAGTTTTTTTTGTTTCTTTTGTATTTTTTGTATATTTCTTTTCCTATATGTTTATTTTTGTTTTGTTTTTTTGTTTTGTGTACTATCTGTGTTTGTGTATATTATGTAAATTGTTTTTTCTGTGTAAGTGGTGTATTCGTGTAGCTCTGAATAAATGTCTTTTCTTTCTTTCTTTCTTTACATAATCTATAACACATTTTTACTAGATACATACCTTTATCTACTTCCGAACAGGATGGTAGCTTATAGGGTTTAGCTAAAAAAATTAAAAGCAGTACTCAGCTAAGTATAATATTCTAGTCTATGAGTAAATTGAATGAACCTAACACACTGAAAAAATTGACAGAATAGGTAAGAAATGGTTGACTTTGGGAAATGCATTCCAGCTTACGACCTCTGTGAGTTTGAGTAGTATCATCATCAGAAACCTCAGCCCGTAATGGTCTATTGCTGGATATTGGCCTCTCGCCACAAAGAACTATAATGAATCAATACTTTCTCTCAAATTGTAATACCTAACCTACCTGGTTTGTCCGGTTTAATCTTAGGTTTTGACGTCGTCGGGACTTCATTATTATCTGAAAATTTAGAAATATACTTATGTTCCATACATGTACTACGTTAATATATTTGTATAATGGTCTGTACTCACTATCGTCATTACTCGATAGTTTTACTCGAAGTCGAGTAAAAATCTACGTGTGGACCGCAAAACTCAGAGCTCGAATTATGACATGGGTTTTACTCGACAGTTAAGCTTAATTATTAATCCTCATTGAAATTGAATCCTCAGCCCGTAAAGGTTATTGCTGGATATTGGCCTCTCGTAAGTAGCGTCACAAAGAACTATAATGAAACAATACTTACTTGTAATTGTAATACCTAATGAGCTATTAGTAACAATTATCAACATTAACGTTATATAGCCAACAATAATTATTGTTTAGTGCACTACTTCTGACTGCACTTGCCACACATAAACCCTGCGTGGTTTAAGCGGCAGGTTTTTGTTGTAAACTTATGTACCTACCTATTAAAATATGTTTTGGAAAATATACAGGGTGGCCCAAAGAGTGACGTCCAAAGGAAAATGTTTGATTCCTTAGGTCAAGGGGTAGCCAAATCACCCCCATGTATGTTCAGCAATTTTTAGTAGTTTAGGAGTTATGATTTTTTTTCCAAATTTTCTACGAAAATCGACCTCAGTGGATTAATTATGTTTTATTATTTTTTGGATAACTTTTTTAAAGCATTTTTTATTTTTGTGTCATCCTCTTTAGTTGTTCTTTTTACCATAAAAGTTTCAGCTTCCTAGCTGTAATGTAAGTTAGTTATTTTTTTATCGAAAGTTCGAATTATATCATCGACCTAGACTGCTCTGAATTTTCTACTTGAAATTAAAAATTGAAAAAGATATTCTCATGGTGCCTTATTTATTTTAAAAACTCCGCAAGGTTCCAAAATTACATAAAAATAAAAATAAACTATTGCTTAATAGGGTATTATTTGCAGAAAAAAGCCTTCAAAGGTACCTGGGTGGAAATTACCTAATTAGTAAATTGTTTCAGAAAGTTGAAATATTCCTGTTATGTCATTACTAAGGACTAATTAAGTTAGAAAATGTATCAAATTAAAGGGAAAATTAAATTATTTACTATTTTTTAAATTTAAGTTACATTTTTGAATGTAAATTTTTAGAAAAATGTTTTAGTCTGAGTAGTAAGTTTTATGAGATAATTTTATTATTTATAATAAGTAAATAAACTCTAATAATTATTTTACACATTTACTCACAATAAATTTTCAAAATGGCGACCTCCCATAGCAATACACAACCTACATCTACGCAAGAAATTTTCTTTAAGTCGCCTATACGCTTCTCTGTTTCATTCAGATGTAACTTTGTGACAGATGTCACATTTTTGAGAAAAGGTACTTTTTTTACATGTTTAACTTTTTGAGAATTGTCATATTTTTTACATTTGTCACTTTTTTGACTTAAAGAAAATTTCTTGCGTAGATGTAGGTGGTGTATTGCTATGGGAGGTCGCCATTTTGAAAATTTATTGTGAGTAAATGTGTAAAATAATTATTAGAGTTTATTTACTTATTATTAATAAAAAAATTATCTCATAAATCTTACTACTCAGACTAAAACATTTTTCTAAGAATTTACATTCAAAAATGTAACGTAAATATAAAAAAAAAGTAAATAATTTAATTTTCCCTTTAATTTGATACATTTTCTAACTTAATTAGTCCTTAGTAATGACATAACAGGAATATTTCAACTTTCTGAAACAATTTACTAATTATGTAATTTCCACCCAGGTACCTTTGAAGGCTTTTTTCTGCAAATAATACCCTATTAAGCAATAGTTTATTTTTATTTTTATGTAATTTTGGAACCTTGCGGAGTTTTCAAAATTAATAAGGCACCATGAGAATATCTTTTTCAATTTTTAAATTCAAGTAGAAAATTCAGAGCAGCCTAGCTCGATGATATAATTCGAACTTTCGATAAAAAAATTACTAACTTACATTACAGCTAGGAAGCTGAAATTTTTATGGTTAAAAGAACAACTTAAGAGGATGACACAAAAATAAAAAATGCTTTAAAAAAGTTATCCAAAAAATAATAAAACATAATTAATCCACTGAGGTCGATTTTCGTAGAAAATTTGGAAAAAAAATCATAACTCCTAAACTACTAAAAATTGCTGAACATACATGGGGGTGATTTGGCTACCCCTTGACCTAAGGAATCAAACATTTTCCTTTGGACGTCACTCTTTGGGCCACCCTGTATGTAATAATTCGCACCCGGAGACTGCTCCATCGGTGAGCATCATCAGAGCCTCTAAAGTCTGTTTTTAATTTCAGATACTAAATTGACAGATTCTGACCATTTCATCAACAGTCGATTGTCCCATCAATAGAAGCATACGTCACTTAATCGCGGGACAATCAACTCTTGATGAACCGTTAAGAATCTGTCAATTTAGTAACTGGGATTAAAAAACAAACTTTAGTAAGTTAGATCAACCGTAAATGATGATGGGCACCAATATATGGAAGCTGGGACCAGAACCAATAGAAATGAGTGATACGTCGTTGAAAAGGTATTTTTTTGCAGAATATGAATAACGAAAGCGCTAGTCTTGATTTACTGTCCAACTAGAATAATCATACCTTCAAGGTAGTTTTTATATTTTATTTCTGTAATTTTAATGTTTTTGTCAGTTTTTCACATTCATTTTTAATTTTTATAACGAAATGATCATATTTCATATAATATTATATTTGTTTATTATCTCAGTAAATAAAACCAGTTGAAAGTAATTTCTCCAATTTCAATAATACGTGTTTACGTGTATTACGCCCTAACTGTCATCAGGAGAGAGAGTGCAATGCCATAGAAAAATACTTCCTTCCGACGAATATATTTCAAAATGGACAACTTATACGGATTTGTCGTCGTAATACTTTTTTGCTTACTTGAAAAGAGCTATCCAACGATGTATGTCTCATCTTTATTGGACATAGGTCCCAAAACGCCCATTGTCATTTCCTTCTTTTACAGAACATTTCAGTTAATGATCTTTTACACACTACGTACTACCTAGGTATTCGAGTATATGTAGTACAAATTAATAACTAATCAAACCTTTATCTGAGTCAGGCAATTTGGCATCGCTTGGACTATCCTTCGCTGAAAATTAAAAATAAACAATCTTTAAGCTCGGTTCAACTCTTTGTGTTATATTAATTGAGAGTTAGAAGGGAAGTAACGTTACTTTGTTACATTTTTAAAATTATGAATGGCAAATTGAGTAATTCTGAAGTGTTAAGCAGGATAGGTATGAATGTACCGGACAGGTACGTGGAGCGGCGGCGGCGGCCGCGGCTGCTGGCGGCGCCGGCCGCGCGCACCCACCTCCTGGGCCGGGCGCCCCTCACGCGCGCTCTGCACACGCTCAACATTATAGCGGAACACATTGACCTGTTTTCCTGTTCTCTCAGTGAATTCACAAGAACAGCATTGTACACGGTATGTTATGTAAGCAGTGATAATATGTCAAAGTCTAAATAGGTATGTAAGTTAATTGGTTAAGTATGCTTTTCTATCGCATTAGGTTAAGCCTGTAATGATAGTTATAAGTGGGAAATAAATAAATAAATAAATAAATCTAGTCTAGTAACCAATCACCATGTCCGACTGTACACAGTATTAACATAACATTTTATAACTACCTTTATCTGAGTCAGTGCAGTAAGGCAATTTGACATTGGTTGGACCATCCTTCGCTGAAAATGAAAAATAAACAAACTTCGGTTCAACTCTTTGTGTTATAATATATATATAGTCTAGTAACCAATCACCCTGTACAACTGTACACAGTATTAACATAACATTTTATAAGTACCTTTATCTGAGTCAGTGCAGTAAGGCAATTTGACATTGGTTGGACCATCCTTCGCTGAAAATGAAAAATAAACAAACTTCGGTTCAACTCTTTGTGTTATAATATATATATATAGTCTAGTAACCAATCACCCTGTACAACTGTACACAGTATTAACATAACATTTTATAAGTACCTTTATCTGAGTCAGTGCAGTAAGGCAATTTGACATTGGTTGGACCATCCTTCGCTGAAAATGAAAAATAAACAAACTTCGGTTCAACTCTTTGTGTTATAATATATATAGTCTGGTAACCAATCACCCTGTACAACTGTACATAGTATTAACATAACATTTTATAAGTACCTTTATCTGAGTCAGTGCAGTAAGGCAATTTGACATTGGTTGGACCATCCTGGGCTGAAAATGAAAAATAAACAAACTTCTGTCAACTCTTTGTGTTCTATCTAGTCCAATAGCCAATCACCCTGTAGAACTGTACATAGTATTAACATAACATTTTATAAGTACCTTTATCTGAGTCAGTGCAGTAAGGCAATTTGACATTGGTTGGACCATCCTGGGCTGAAAATGAAAAATAAACAAACTTCGGTTCAACTCTTTGTGTTATAATATATATATAGTCTAGTAACCAATCACCCTGTACAACTGTACACAGTATTAACATAACATTTTATAAGTACCTTTATCTGAGTCAGTGCAGTAAGGCAATTTGACATTGGTTGGACCATCCTTCGCTGAAAATGAAAAATAAACAAACTTCGGTTCAACTCTTTGTGTTATAATATATATAGTCTGGTAACCAATCACCCTGTACAACTGTACATAGTATTAACATAACATTTTATAAGTACCTTTATCTGAGTCAGTGCAGTAAGGCAATTTGACATTGGTTGGACCATCCTGGGCTGAAAATGAAAAATAAACAAACTTCTGTCAACTCTTTGTGTTCTATCTAGTCCAATAGCCAATCACCCTGTAGAACTGTACATAGTATTAACATAACATTTTATAAGTACCTTTATCTGAGTCAGTGCAGTAAGGCAATTTGACATTGGTTGGACCATCCTTCGCTGAAAACGAAAAATAAACAAACTTTAAGCTCGGTTCAACGCTTTGTGTTCTATCTTGTCTAATAACCAATCATCCTGTACAACTGTACATAGTATTAACATAACATTTTATAACTACCTTTATCTGAGTCAGTGCAGTAAGGCAATTTGACATTGGTTGGACCATCCTGGGCTGAAAATTAAAAATAAACAAACTTCGGTTCAACTCTTTGTGTTATAATATTTATAGTCTAGTAACCAATCACCCTGTACAACTGTACATAGTATTAACATAACATTTTATAAGTACCTTTATCTGAGTCAGTGCAGTAAGGCAATTTGACATTGGTTGGACCATCCTGGGCTGAAAATGAAAAATAAACAAACTTCTGTCAACTCTTTGTGTTCTATCTAGTCCAATAGCCAATCATCCTGTACAACTGTACACAGTATTAACATAACATTTTATAGCTACCTTTATCTGAGTCAGTGCAGTAAGGCAATTTGACATTGGTTGGACCATCCTTCGCTGAAAACGAAAAATAAACAACTTTTAAGCTCGGTTCAACGCTTTGTGTTCTATCTTGTCTAATAACCAATCACCCTGTACAACTGTACATAGTATTAACATAACATTTTATAAGTACCTTTATCTGAGTCAGTGCAGTAAGGCAATTTGACATTGGTTGGACCATCCTTCGCTGAAAACGAAAAATAAACAAACTTTAAGCTCAGTTCAACTCTTTGTGTTCTATGTAGTCTAATAACCAATCATCCTGTACAACTGTACACAGTATTAACATAACATTTTATAGCTACCTTTATCTGAGTCAGTGCAGTAAGGCAATTTGACATTGGTTGGACCATCCTTCGCTGAAAACGAATAATAAACAAACTTTAAGCTCAGTTCAACTCTTTGTGTTCTATCTAGTCTAATAACCAATCATCATGTACATAGTATTAACATAACATTTTAAAACTACCTTTATCTGAGTCAGTGCAGTAAGGCAATTTCACATTGGTTGGACCATCCTGGGCTGAAAATGAAAAATAAACAAACTTCGGTCAACTCTTTGTGTTCTATCTAGTCCATAACCAATCACCCTGTAGAACTGTACATAGTATTAACATAACATTTTATAAGTACCTTTATCTGAGTCAGTGCAGTAAGGCAATTTGACATCGGTTGGACCATCCTTCGCTGAAAATGAAAAATAAACAAACTTTAAGCTCGGTTCAACTCTTTGTGCTATATCTAGTCTAATAACCAATCACCCTGTACATAGTATTAACATAACATTGTATAACTACCTTTATCTGAGTCAGTGCAGTAAGGCAATTTGACATTGGTTGGACCATCCTTCGCTGAAAATGAAAAATAAACAAACTTTAAGCTCGGTTCAACTCTTTGTGTTCTATCTAGTCTAATAACCAATCATCCTGTACAACTGTACATAGTATTAACATAACATTGTATAACTACCTTTATCTGAGTCAGTGCAGTAAGGCAATTTGACATCGGTTGGACCATCCTTCGCTGAAAAGGAAATATTTATAATCGAACTGACAGTTTATTTACATGAGCTTAAACACCCAAAATAAATGATTATTTATTTATTTACAAGAGGACAAGAGGCTTGCAAGCGTATCGTTATAGGTAATTCAAGTTCGCTGCGACTCTTTTGTGTTAGATCTAGTCTAATAACCACAATCAACCTGTACAAGTCTACATAGTACATAATTATATGTACAGGGTTATTGGTAAGTAGACCGGATCCTTTCAGGAGGTGATAGAGGAAGGCATTTCCAGTCGATTGAACCCAATAATGCATTATCCGAAACTTATCAATTTCTAAGATATTTAATATTTTAGGTTTTTTTTAATTTTTTGCCAAAATTTTATACATAAAACCGAAAATAATAAAAAACTAGTTACATTTCAAACCAAAAAAAATATTGAAATGTGCAATAAGACCGCCTTTTTTGTACTATTTTATATATAAGTTGTGAAATTGTTATGTTTTCTTTAATGGTGCAAAATAAAGAGTATTCTATTCTATTCTTTTCTAAAATTATTTACTTGTAAGTACCTTTTTCCATATCGGTGCAGTAAGGAAGCTTACTATCCCCTTTACCATCGGTTTTAGCTGAAACATTTTATAAAATTACTTGGTAAGTACCTAATTACCTAGGTACTTAACTTAGGTACTTACCCATTATGACGCAAATATTTTTTATGTTAAAGAAAACAAAAATATTTCTTACCCTTATCCGATTCTCTACGGTAAACCTGCTTGTTCTTCCTTAATAATTTCTCTGTAACAATATCGTAGGTACGCAAAAAAAAATACTTACTCAATAAAAGGACATTTAACTCATAGTGTTACCAACCAGATATAATATTCTGTAGTTATTTTAATTCAAAATAATGTGAAAACGTTAATAATTAGAAAAATGTACTACATAATACAGGGTGTTGCAAAAAGGGTATAAGCCTAAGCCGAAATCTACATGTGCAGCATAGTATGTCTAAGCCCGAAACTGAAATCAGAATTTCGAAATTCACAATAAAAATATATTATTTCCCATACAAACTATGTTGGTCACGTCACACGTGACATTTTAACTATGGAATATTACTTTTTTTTCGCTAATTTTACAATTCTGATTTCATTTTTGGGCTTAGATATACTTATGTTTCGGCTTAGTAGTAGTACCCTTTTTGCAACACGCCCTGTATACCTACCTATTACGAAAAAGACACCTTATATGAGCGTCGCGCCTTCACCTCATGCCTTTTTGTGTAATTCGCGCCTTAGATGACTTCGTTGCTATTAGAGGTTAGTGTTTTAACTTACTTGTAAGTATGCCATCCGAAAAGCGGGGTGATCTCGATTCAAAAATTGCTGAAAGAGCAGCAAGTATTTAAGCAGTTTCATAAAATTCACTGACTTCAATCATCATCAGCACAGAATCATTGATTTATGCTGGTAGTAGGTATATATTATAATAGGTATAACTACTTATTGAAACACTTTATTGCAGATAATACAAAATTGTACAAAGAACTTTATGATAGTTGCATTTTCTTCCATTTAGCCCCTTCTCCCACTACGTGAATCTCAAGCGACGCGACTGCGACGCAACCCTTTCTCGCATAAGTATACTTATTTGACGAATCAACGACGCCGACGCGACGCGTCAAAGGCCCGATTTTATAGGCGACCATGGGTTGCTTGAAAGTCGTGTAGTGAGAGAAGGGGCTAATGCTTAACATTGAGTACGATCAGGTGCAGAGAAACCTGACCCCCCTCTCATAGTAACAATGTTTCTGAGAGGGGTCAGGGCTTTCTGCCCTTTACTGTACCTATTCGCTGTGGTATTGGGAAGAGAGCGCTGACAGAAGTATTGTTTGTGGTGGGCATTAGCATTTTCCAAGGAACTCATTCAAAGTACCTACCACAACATAATTATGAAGCTGATAAACAAAGTAACATACCATTTTTACTACCATCACTTCCATCCCTTACATAAAATGCACATGTAAATTCGATTGCTACAAACAAAATTAACGGTTTAATATAGAACATAACAAAATTGCCTTGGGTATACTTTAGTGGTAAGTACTTATAACGTTTGCAGACAAACAATACATTACTACACTTTTCCAATTCAAATTGTAGCGACATTTTATAGAGGTGTAAAACCAAACTACTAAAATACAATTTTATGAATATGAATAAATATAGGCAAGCACTTACTTGGTTACTTACCTATACCTACTGAAGCAATTTACTTACAGTAAAACAGTGGGACCTTATAATAGCGTGACAGCCTGCGCAGATGTGTGACTTTTGTCCATCAAACTTTTGTTCGTCGATAAAAATAAGCTGATCTCCACGACAAAAGTCCATCTGCGCACTATCATTAATTAATATATTAACTTAAATGTTACCTAGGTACTAGGTACCTACCTTATTTTTACCTAATTCGTTTTTAAATACTTAAGTAAACTTATTTATCAAAAAGCACCACTAAACTTTGTCCTTAGACTCCTTAGCTTTCATAATCCCGCCACTATAGGTAATAATCGGTACCGGAACCGGTGTTTTCCGGCAGTGTCGGTCCAGCCAAAGAAAATTTAAATACTGATGTGGACCAAATCACTGTATCGAATCGGCACGGAATAAAAAACTAAAGTCTCTTTTTTAATCTTAGATACTAAATTGAAAAATTCTGAACGGTTCATCAACAGTTCATTGTCCCGCGATTAAAGGTCCTTTACTTTTATTACTCGACATGTTTCTTCGTCAACAGTTCTTTGTAGAATAGGCATAGGAACGCGTAAGCAAGCCACGTCCCAAAAGACCGTGCATGCTAATCAGTCAGACGCGTCCGATAATGTGTCGGCACCTTAATCGCTTGTTATGATTTAACAGAGCATGGTGAAACTGGGGCTTAGTGCCAATTTCTCCATTCTCGGTTAGAGCATAACCAGGGAGTAGTAGTAGTTAACTTTTGACACATCTGTCATGAATTTTATATGGAGATGACGTTTAATTTATAAATCAATCCCTGTCGGTTAGATAACCGACCATGGAGAAATTGGCACTTAGGGTGGGTTGCACCATTTAACTTTAACTATTACAAACGTCAAATCTCTTGAAGATTGATCTCTCTCGTCAAGGGATTTGACGTTTGTAATAGTTAAAGTTAAATGGTGCAACCCTCCCTTAGTATGGTATCGGTGACAAACAGAGGAGCCTAGACTAGTTTTAACCACTCCATTCACTTCACGCACCGCGAGCCGAGCCCCGAGCCTTATACCATTCCGTGGACAAATTCGCCATCGCCAACACACTACACGAGCCCCAAGTTTCAGTCCAGTCGATTGTGAACTTTACGACCCTTGTACATATATATATATTAGTACTACTCTCGTGGCGTTCGCATATCGAGACGCACGCACCCACAACACACGCGGTTGTCCAAACCTTAGAACAAGGAGGCATGAGACGAACTTTTTCATTTATTGTGAACATAAACAAACCGCCGACTGTCAATGTGTCAACTGTCAAAGTCAAACTCAATGTTTTGTAGGTACGTAACGTAACGTCATCATAATTTTCTTTCAGCATTTTCATTCATTATTCATTTGTAATTTGTATTGGGTTAGTTATTTCTGAAAGATCGCAGGGCACCATCCTGCAATTTCGCGTATAGCCTTAAGTCCAAAGAGGAACTGAGTATACTGTAATTCGATCAAAAATGAAACGGACTGTAACGTTATTATTTGTCTTGATCGCCATACCGGCTTCCTATCAAACATCGCCACCGGGACCGAGTGGATCCGTGGTTTTAGACGAGTTCTCTTTCGATAAAATCACTAGTAAGTTCGAAGTAACTCTCATTAAATTCGACGTGGCATATCCTTACGGCGCGAAGCATGATGCCTACATCTCCCTGGTGCAAGATGCAGTCGACAAGGATGACCTGCTGATCGCTGAAGTTGGGGTCAAAGACTACGGAGACCGAGACAACGAGGTTCTAGCTCAGAGGTTCAATGTAAAGAAAGAAGACTTCCCAGTAGTTAAGTTGCTAATCCGAGGAAAAGAACCAATAAACTTTGATGACTCTAAGGCTGGATTCACAAGCGACAGTTTACGTCGCTTTATTCGAGAAAATACTGGCATCTATCTCAGCCTGCCTGGAGCAGTGAAGGAGCTGGATGCTGTTGCCAATAAATTCATGAAGGCAAACAATGAGGACAGGAAGAAACTTTTGGAGGAAACTGAGTCTGTTATGAAGACCTTATCTGAAAAGGTAGAGAAAGAGCCCTAATTTTGTGAATATTTTTATTTTAACAAAGTAAGTAACCCAATTAATTTGACATTCCATTTTTTTCCAGGACAAGGCCTATGGTAAAATCTACAAGGTGATAATGGATAAAATATTAGAAAAGGGAGACCAATTTGCGGCCACAGAATACGCTAGAGTTGGGAAGATACTCAGCGGCAAAGTGTCTGAGGAGAAGAAGAAGGAACTCAGTGTTAAAGTAAACATCCTGCAGAGTTTCAAACTGCATGACAACAAGGTTGGCAAGGAGGACCTGTGAGGTGCTCCAAGGAACACTTCAAACACTACTGCGTATGCCATATGACTACATAAATCTTACTAACTTATTTAATAACTGAATTTGTGTGACTGAACTGAAAACCAAATGTAGTTGCTGTTTGTGTAGGCATGTGGCACACAATTCTACTAGCTATAATAAATTGTGATACTTATAAGCATTCACTCATAACATTCCATAGGAGTAATAGCCTTAATTTTGTTCATTAGTGGGTAACTAGGTAGTTTAATTAATTTTACAAATATTTAGTTTTTCGTTGAAATACCTAGTTTTGTGTTCAAGATAAGGGTAAATAATTTTATTTATGTACTTATTGCGTTATTTAAGTTATTTTCAATACAAGAGATGTTTGTTTTAATTTAATTTCAATGCACAAGAGTGTGGTATGTATTCGTAAGCAATAAAAGTGTGTGCAATATTTATATGTATGATTTTATTTAAATTTTATTCCTAATCTCATTGGAGAAGATATTATATTTATGGGTCATAAAAACAACGCAATGAAACTCGGTCTATCGTGAAATACATCTATTACTATTTTGTCAAACACAATAAAACTAACACAAATTCTTAAATTTTTACAATAACATTTTGTAGTAGGTACAAATTGTATAAGGTACCTACTTATCAGATTTTGTATAAGTACCTAACTATTGTTTGTCTCTGAGTAAATCCATGGCAATGCAAGACAAATAAATCGATAGTTATACATTTTACATACATTTCTACCCGTAGGTACTGTGAAATAGGTAGACAACAATACCTAGGCCGGTACGGTAGGTAGTCTAGTTATAGGTTAGGTACTATCCACAACCAAGAGGATAGCAACGTCAATACAATCGATGCTATCAATAATGCACTAGACGACATTTGAAGATTTGAACAACCAACAGTACTTCGAAAAAAATGATCGACATCACTGAGTTTAATGTACTCAATCGACATAACTACAACAATCTGGGTGTCATCGTAATTTAAACTCTACCACGTTAACATAAGCTTTAAATATAATGTAGTAAACCAAATACGTATTGTTTGATTTAATCGTTATGTCGAACGGAATAACTGTAACTTTAATTTACGTGTCGTGGAACAAGTTATTAAGCAAATAAAAAATGTACTGTCGGTTTTGTAATCGGGAAACATAATATTGCGATGTTCCTGTAAAGCAAACATGCTCAGCGATCATACTTCGTATTAAATTACTAGCCATATCATATTTTGTGTTTGTCAACATACCTACCTACCTATAAGAGCGGAACATAGAACAACGCGGACTCGGGTGTACCCACGACCGGAACATTAGGCACCTACTGCCTACCTATCAAAACACTTATGCTAGTTTTGTTTTATAATTTTACTTTTATTGAAGGTAATGAATAATATTGTTTTGGTTGTGTAATGTGGTTTATTTAATTTATTCTGACCATATGGTAACAGTAAAAATGGAGTCCGCCAAATGTCTTTGATCTAAAATTGTAGGTAAATATACTCAGCCTATTCCAATCACTGATCATCACACGTCACACGCATCGATATCAAGCGCATATCTAGAGACCTACATACAAAAATACAACGTCACCCAGTTTAGGCTATACAAAATTTACATATTGCAACCTATTGACGACTTTTTTTTAAACTTTACTGAAGGGCTAGTACGGGGCGCATTTAAGACGTGACAAGAGTTTTGCATCGCGGTCACTCACATCGCGCAGCCTCAAGAGCGAGCGCGACGGAGAAATTTTGTCACGTCTTAATAGCGCCCCGTGCTACAGGGCCTGTTAGAAATATCTATTGTGGATAATTCATAATGGTTTGACTTCTTCGTCGTGTCGTTGGCAACTAAGTTAAAATTACGCACAATGGTATGGTGTACATTGATTTTTATTATTCAAAATTTTTTTTTTAATTATTACATGGTTCATTTTGAATAGCCTTTCCGAAACGGGCCTACTTTCAGTATTACAAGCAAATGGGACACAACAAAATACGTGATTTCTCAGTTGACAATAATGCATGCAGTTTGTTTCAATCATAAACTGAGAAACCAGGATATAATCTTAGGAACCTAGGCATTTTTAATATTATTACAATCATTAGTAAACAAATTATAGATTAAAATACCAAACAATAAGTGAGACTTCAATTGAAAATAATAAGTCTTGGTATTGGAATGGCAAACAGTAATTATAATCTAGATTAAGTATACTATTTAAATCTATGTAAATGCATACATATCAGCTGCGGAGAATAAAAACTGTGAATATGAAGAAAGTAGCAGATTTAGGGCCATAAAAAACTAAAATTCAACCCTAAATGGACAAAAAAATATATATCCTTTGCAAATAAAAATGTGTAACGTAGATACTTTTTTTTAACTCACATGGCATGCAATATTTTTCGTACCAAGTTTGACAATTCCTTATCAATTCAAGTATTTAGCATCGTTTATTACGTATACAGGGTGTCCCAAAAGTCAACGTCATCCCTTAAAGGGCTGATAGGTCAGCTCATGAGAGGCCAGAATATCACAATATGACCTTAGTAAAAACTCGATAATTTTCGAGATATTGACACTTTTATAAATTTGCTGAAAATCGACACCTTGGATCAGTTTTTTGCGTGCTGCCGGTACAAAAATCCAAATTGTTAGAATTTGTTTGGTGTTGCATCACCCTGTATAGCCCTGCTATTGATCGCAGTCAAAAAAAATATCGAGTAATGCTGTATGTTTAAAAAAAACACGGTTTTCAAAGTCATAAAAGGTAATCGTATTTTTTTATAACCAACTTTGACTCTACGTACTGTAAAAAAATTATACCACGCAAACCTGGCACCTTATTTGAAAAGATTGCTCATTTAATGCAGTTTCCAAAATGGTATGAAACGTTGCTATTGTTTCAATTAACAAAAAAGTTATTGCTATTTTAGTACAAAACAACCTCGATGTAAAATTGTTTGAAGGAAATTTATCTGACTGAATTTATTAAGGGTAAGTCATGTTGGAATGAGTAAAAGTAAAATAGGTGGTGAGGTCAGCCGTGGCAACATAGATGACGCAAAAATAGCTAAGAAAAAACTTACCAAACTCTTATAAAACATATTTTGCGTTTTTTACACCTTATTTAAAAAAAACAAACATTTATTGACTCTTATTTTTATTTCTCAAAATTATAACACCACATTATTATATTAAGTACATAATAAGCAAAAAAATAATACTCATTAATGGTCATAATCATAATTTTGAGAGTTTGGTATTGTTTAACAATAACTTTAAAATAAATAACAAGTAATTAGAGGTAATGTTAATGAAAAACTCATCTGGATACTGTGGGTGTACAATGTACATGTGTAAGCGTTTTACTTGTACAATATCACACATTAGCACTACTCAGGAATGTACGTTACCATGCGCTACATTTATGGGGAATGTGGAGTTGCTATAGTCCACTTTTTTCGAGAAAGATACTCAAAATGCGTTTTTTTTATTAACTGTGACAACGTTGTCTCTTTTCCCACTCCCAGCCACATCACCTATTTTACTTTTACTCATTCCAACATGACTTACCCTTAATAAATTCAGTCAGATAAATTTCCTTCAAACAATTTTACATCGAGGTCGTTTTGTACTAAAATAGCAATAACTTTTTTGTTAATTGAAACAATAGCAACGTTTCATACCATTTTGGAAACTGCATCAAATGAGCAATCTTTTCAAATAAGGTGCCAGGTTTGCGTGGTATATTTTTTTTACAGTACGTAGAGTCGAAGTTGGTTATAAAAAAATACGATTACCTTTTATGATTTTGAAAACCGTGTTTTTTTTAAACATACAGCATTACTCGATATTTTTTTTGACTGCGATCAATAGCAGGGCTATATAGGGTGATGCAACACCAAACAAATTCTAACAATTTGGATTTTTGTACCGGCAGCACGCAAAAAACTGATCCAAGGTGTCGATTTTCAGCAAATTTATAAAAGTGTCAATATCTCGAAAATTATCGAGTTTTTACTAAGGTCATATTGTGATATTCTGGCCTCTCATGAGCTGACCTATCAGCCCTTTAAGGGATGACGTTGACTTTTGGGACACCCTGTATATCTATACTAGTTTAGGCATCAGTTTAATATAATACCACCTAAGTACAAATTGTATTGGAGCTCATTCATACATATCCCAAAATACTATGTTTAGGCGGCTGCCTAAACAATGTAGAAACGACAGAAGAAGTTAAAAATAAGTACATACTATCATCATCATTGATCACAATTGATCATAATATTATAAAGATAAAAAAGTTAAAATAAATCTAAAGACCAAAAAAAATAAACTAATGAATGGGCTACCAAAACATTTTATACTGAATACTAAAAGAGTTCACATATTCATTAAGGCTACCAAACTTTACTTGTAGCAAACAATATTATCATATCATTACATAACATTTACTATCCAATGTAAGATAATAAGTTCAAGTGAGCTCTGGGGCACTGCTCTTTGCATACAAATAGTGTCTTCACCCCCAGTTGCCCAAAGGAACTAAATCTATTTCTATCACTTTCTGTCCATATTAAGTCAAAGCACGACAGCAATAGCTTTAAGAATGATCTTAGTCTAAAGTTCCTTTGAGCAGCTGAGTGTTAAACTCATTAAAATAGTCACAAGTTAATTCACACAGGAAAAAATTCAAGTAGAAACACAGGAATGGTTTTACCTACCTACATTATAAAATTCTTATTAAAATGTACCAGAAATTATTGTTCGGTTTTGTCACTTTCAACTTTAAGTTCTTTAAGTTTTAATACTACACCTTCTTCCTCTTTCTGAGAAACATTTATTTTAGCCTCCTTTGATGGTGACTTGTCTGCGCTGTGAGGCTCGGGGGTGTCTGTGTCTTCACTCCTCGTGATGGAGCTCTCATCGTCATCCTCATCATCGGTGTAGTCGTCACAGTAGATGCTGCACTTTGTTCGCACTATCTCTTGTGCCTCTGCAAACTTTGTCTTCCAGAGTTCAGCATCTGGAATGATTGTAAAGAATAATTAATAATAATAATAAAGATCCAACAGGGCAATGTCGCCAGCATATTGGGAACCCTCCCACAGGGATCAGACCTAGAAGAGCTATTTTATTTTTTATTTATTTAGCAAGCCAAACAAATATTGAATTCCTACAAAGATTTCAAAACGGAGTACTCAAAGCCATTGTAAATGCACCCTGGTTCACCAGAATGGATGAGGTGCATGAATATTTGAAAGTTCCTACCGTGAGAGAGGAGGTTGCAAAACTTACAAGAACCTACCGAGACAGGATTGTAAATCACCCAAACAAACTGGCCACTGACCTTACCAGTAATGTACCCACCAGAAGACTAAAAAGAAAAAACATCTGGGATAACATAGACCAATAATACATTAGAAGGCAACCTGACAATGGGAGGGTATGCCTGCAAAGCCAATCATAAACCACGAAATGAACTGCTTATGGTTATATTAAACCGATTGCATGTTGGCAAACTAAATATGAAAAAAAAAAAAAAAAAAAAAAAAATATTTATAGTTTTATAGTTTGTATAATATATAGGTAGTTTAGGTTGTAACATAATAGTGTATTACTTATTATTGGGCTTAAGTTATTATACATATATAGTATTTCATTAATTTGCTTACTTTATAAATAAACCTCTACTTAAACATTTAAGAATAATTTAATGAAGGAAAAAGATATGAACCAATTGAGTGTAATTACTGATTTATTATAATGTATTCTGTGAATATATAAATGATCTTACTCTGTGGGTTTCCGAATTTGATAGCCAGCAGTTCTTGTTTCATTTGCTCATCAGCGAAGTCGGCAAACACTGACCAGTTGAAGGCCCTGTCGGATCCACAGTGGATGTTCATGCGTATATCTGGAGTGATGAAGTGGTTGGCACAAACTTTCAATGTTTTATCACGTCTCATCACAACTCTGACTGTGTTGTTGATTGTGTGGCGCAACAGCTTTATGTCTCCTGTGCCACGCTCCTGTGGATATTGAAAGTTTTATACATATATTTATTCTGGCATTTTTTTACAATTAGTAGTGTATAAGAATTGATCCTTTTCTTAAGCAAAACTCATTACAATAAAATTTTGCAGCATATCATGGAATCCTTAGAGAGGGTACTAGGACAGCAGGAAAGATTGTTAGTCAACTGCATACCTTCCACTCATGATCCTCAGTATCGTAGCGGTATAGTCTGGCTCTGATCTTCACAAGTTCCTCCTCGTCCTCTTCATTGGTCGGGATTTCCACAACTGGGAGGGACACTATTGGCTCGAACTGAGGGTCGTGTTCTGAGGTGTCATGGTCCCCGGTATCAGACTCGCTGTTCCGTTTTAGTGTTTCCTCAGTCTATAATTAGGAACATATGAAAATAGTATGTTATCAACAAAATTTAGGAATTAAAGAAAACATGGAACTTATTGAATGTTTGAACAAGTAAATTACATGATATATCTAGTGGTTCGGGGTTCATTGTTTATTTCACAGAACTTAGGTACACTTTTAAAGTTCGCTGAATTTCAAACAATGGGTAGGTATCGCTTACCGGAGAAGACATTGTTCACTGTATCGATAGTTGATTTCCGAAGTATTTTAAAATTGTATCTCGAACAATTCCCAAATAATTACTTGGTTTATCAATGCAGTGCTGTGAATGTAATTTGTTTTCATCAATAGTTTCAAAGAAATTGTGAAAATGAAAATGCGTGCGATTACGACTTCATGCGTTGATTTTCAAGTAACAAAATTCGTTCAAAAATTAAATTATTTGTTGTTTTACAGTTTTGTAGTCCTGGGTTTTAGTCAAAAATATTTGTTTAAAATCGAAAAGTATATATTTTTAAGAAATTAAAATTATATTATTTATACAGTAAAAATGACTGTTTTTAATATCATTGTAGATAAAATATTTATTACAAGCTTCAAAATTTTTGAACGTTACTTCGAATACACATCGAGTTAATCTGTGAATTTTATTTCTGTCAGCTGTCAATCTGTCATGGTTAACTCGTGCGTGTGTGACTGTGTGTGACTGTGACGTGTGTGAGTGTGTGTCAATGTGTGTATTCCCTTATTTTGTTGATACTGAAAATAGATAAAATAAGTGTAGGAAAACAATATTTATGTTTTGTATTGTGCTAAAAGTGAAAAAATAACTTGGATGCTCAACAAGTCAAACTTTAAAGCGTGTAGTTTCATAAATTATGTTGCCTTAAAATCATATTTCCCTTTGTCTTCTATTCCCATAATTCTGTCGAAGTTTATTTTGAGATTTCCTACTAAATGTTCACCTATTTTTCGAGCGGTTATTGCCCTCGGTCGTTCTTTTATGATCCCACTGTTTTATCCAAGGATTATATGTATTTGGTATGTATTATTCAAAGAATTGGCTATGTATGTTCCTACTGAATGCAATATAAAGTTTATTATTTTTCTTTTCAAGCTACAGAAATGCAGCACCCTAATAAGATAATAACAGAACAGCTGAGAAACCCAAGTGAACTGGATATAAATTTAAAAATGGAGTTTGGACCTTTTGAACCTGTCCACAAATGGAAACGCTTGTCCGAGTGCTATGAATTTGTTGGTGCGAGGTGAGTCTATGTATTTTAAAATAAATTATGCTAAAATACGAGAGAATGGGAAAAGAATACTTACTTAAACAAAAACACATATTAGTAATGTTTACATTCCAATTATTTTTTTCTGTAGCATGGAAACTACCCCATTATAATAAATCAAAATAGGTATTAGTAATTTAAAAAAAATGTGATGTGATTATTATAAAATGTGCAGTACTTAGATGTAAGATACTTAAAAACCATTAATAATCTATTCTGTTCTATCTCTGTGCGGGTGTAGGTACACCTGCACCTTGATCAACCTTTGTGCATATCCCTAAGGTCTAAACTACCTGATTAAGTACCTCCTAATCACTGAAACCTAACTTCCTCCCCAGGAGAAGTAAACACACGGCCGTGGCGTACAAAGACGCCATCTATGTGTTTGGTGGAGACAACGGCAAGTCCATGCTGAACGACCTGATCCGGTTTGACATCAAGGAGAAGTCGTGGACGCGGACCGGCTGCATGGGCACCCCGCCCGCGCCGCGGTATCACCATTCTGCTGTGGTAAGTACCATATAAACTTAGCATTGGTAGCAATTCTGGAGGCACAATTTTTTTGGACCAATCATAAAGTCTAATTTTGAACCTTTTAGTTGACATTGCTAAATGTAAAACCTGTGACTTTAGAAGACTTTATAATCGATTACGTTGTAACAATTTATATTAGGAAGCGCCAGATAATTATGCAATAAATAAATGGCGGTTCTTTCTCTGCTCATATTATTATAATAATAATTATTAAGCTTATAAGTATTGTATACTAACTAGTTTTAAGTCTTTTTTTGAAAAGATGGCTCAGGAGTTTCTTGCCTCCCTTCTTCTCCTTAGACAGAAAGAGCCCCCCTTATCCGAACGGAGAGTAGTTTGTAAAAAATGACGTTCATCAGAAAATTTTACATTTGTACGATGAATAAAAAAAATTACTTTGACTTTGACTTTGACTGTGCGCTTTATGCAACCACTTCAGCTTTCGGCCAAAACTTCACTACCACTAGAGTTTTGACCGAAATTAATAAATATGTGGGGACTTCTCACACAGGGCCTTCCATTAGCTACGGTGCCGTCCGTAATGATTGCACATTGGTTTATTCCCCAGGTATACAAGTCGTCGATGTTCGTGTTCGGCGGCTACACGGGCGACATCCTCGCCAACTCGAACCTCACCAACAAGAACGACCTGTTCGAGTACAAGTTCCACAGCGCGCAGTGGGTGCAGTGGAAGTTCACTGGACAGTGAGTTTTACCCTTCAAGTTTTACTACACCAGGGGGATGTCAGAGTACGCTATTGGCTTTCTAGAATGGAACCTTGGACCACAGCTAATTTCGTGTGCTAATTCTAAATGGGCAGGTCGATCGATCTCCCTTCACCTTTCTAAGAGCACGATTGTACTTAAAAAAAAAACACGCACTCACGCCTTGTACTAATGTACTCCCTTCCGGGGTAGGCACAGGTGCATTGCTGCACCCGCTTTTCGCCAGAGTGTTATGTTGGATTGTACTTAAATTCCTTATTAATATCCAGTTCATTAGTACATAAATGCCACGATTATAATTGACGACCTCTAAAACGAGAGGATGAATTCTTATACATTACCTACCCCACCACGACTGCTCCTAAAAAAACTGTTTGTATGTGTATATGCAGAGAGCTGGTGCAAGCCTGTAAGCAGTTTTACTCCTCCTTAAAATAATAATTCCTCCTTGCAGAGAGCCGGTGCCTCGCTCGGCGCACGGCGCGGCGGTGTACGACGACAAGCTGTGGATCTTCGCCGGGTACGACGGCAACGCGCGCCTCAACGACATGTGGACTGTCAACCTCACTGTGAGTTGTGACCAGAAGGGCTAGCACGGGGCGCAATTAAGACGTGACAAAGTTCTCCGTCGCGCTCGCTCTTGAGGCTGCGAGATGCAAAACATATGTCACGTCTTAAATGCGCCCCCTACTAGCCTTTCTGATTATGATTGATTGGTGAGGTGCATGAAAAGGGAAGTACGGTCAGGCGCAGAGAAACCTGACGCTCCTCTCATAGTAACAATGCATCTGAGTGGGGCCTCAACAGTCTGCGACTCACTTATCCATATAGCTTGACACGCCAAGAAGATCTATTAAAGGATCACCACCTGTATATAGGACTCTCCTTATTAAACAAAAGTCAATAGCAAAGTAAAGACACATGAATATACTTTTAGATACCTAATAATCGTCACTCTGCTAGGGCCATAATTCTTCTATTCCATTATCAATTTTAACCACGATTTTTTACCACTTCTTCCTATAATAATTCCCCTCTCTCTCACTCTCACAGGGAGAAAAAGTGGTATCCTGGGAGAAAGTCCCAGCCCAAGGCCGAAGCCCGCCGACATGTTGCAACTTCCCGGTGGCGGTCGCGCGCGGCAGCATGTTCGTGTTCAGCGGGCAGAGCGGCGCCAAGATCACCAACGCACTGTTCCACTTCCACTTTGAGAGCAGGACGTGAGTTGGGAAACTTGATTTAGCGCCATCTATTGAATAGGATTTTAAACACCAATTCAGCGCCATCTATATTTCTACATGCGCAACTTTTGGTTCATGATAAAAAAGGGCAGCATGTTCGTGTTCAGCGGACAGAGCGGCGCCAAGATCACCAACGCGCTCTTCCACTTCCACTTCGAGAGCCGGACGTGAGTTGGGATAAATGATTTAGCGCCATCTATGGTTCTTAGAGGTAAAACATCGATTCAGCGCCATCTATATTTCTACATGCGCAACTTTTGCTTAATTATTCCACAACGGCAGCATAATATGTTCGTGTTCAGCGGACAGAGCGGCGCCAAGATCACCAACGCACTGTTCCACTTCCACTTCGAGAGCCGGCCGTGAGTGGTTTTGAAAAAAATCTGTACAGCGCCATCTATGTTTCATCAAACGCGGCTGCGTGCGTAACTATTTCCAGTTAATTCCGCTACGCTCCACTAGATGGACCAGCGAACGATGGGCAGAAGATACGGCCACGCCATACGAACGCAAGAAATCAAACAAAAGGAAACCTTTCACGTAAATGTAAAATAATTTCCCCGAGCGCCACCTCAACGGTTGCTTAGTTCTATAATTCTCCGCCTGATGTAACCAATTTACTATAACATGCCATCTATGTTTTCTTCCGCGCAACTTTCCCTACTTAATTTGCCATTCTCCCCGCTAGATGGACCCGGCCGGCTGTAAGATGCCGTCGGCGCCGGCGTTAGCTCATGAAAGACACTTTTTGCCTTTTATCATAAAACGCCATCTATGTTTCCTCAAGCGCAACTTTAGTTCCCTGTCTCTCCGCTAGATGGACCCGCGTGTGCACGGAGCACCTGCTGCGCTGCGCGGGCCCGGCGCCGTGATGTTAGATCATGGAAGACACTTTTGCCTTTTACTATAAAATGCCATCTATCTTTCCTCAACGCAACTTTACTCTCCCACTTAGTTCCCCACTCTCCCCGCTAGATGGACCCGCGTGTGCACGGAGCACCTGCTGCGCTGCGCGGGCCCGGCGCCGGCGCGGCGCTACGGACACGTGATGCTGGCTCACGGGCGACATCTGTACGTGTTTGGAGGCGCCGCCGACAATACGTTGCCTAACGATCTGCACTGCTATGATCTTGATACTCAGATGTGGTGAGTTGCTGTGTGAGATATTAGAATGACTAGTTTTATTTTGTAAACCTATGTTAATTTCTCTCCCTCCCCAAAATATGATCGCTTTGGCAAGAGCGTTATGATTTTATTTGTTATTTCTGATCATCGGATGATGATCTAGGCAGATGCCAAGAATCGGGGACTGTTGGATGTAGAGGCACACCATAACGCTCTTTCCACTTTCTTCCCTATCCACCCACTACCGTTTATGTATCTAAGATCGTCGGTCTAATAGTCTGAAGGGTGTCCCTTGTGTACTCCAGCGATTCTTCGCCATACATTACCATCCCTCTTTACTTTCCAAATTTGAAGTGCTATGTGAAATGCTGGAAGCTGCCGCGCAAGATCGGCAGAAGTGGAAATCCTTTTTTCGAGCCCTATGTCCATGATGAGGGATAACAGGATTACATCATCATCATCATGTGAAATGCTAAATGAAAACCTTTGCACAGTCTGTTTTAGCGTATACCTACTCAACCTTTAGCGGTTCATATAACTAATATTTCAGTTCTTTGTAAGGTTTTTAATACAAATACAAAATACAAAATACAAAAATTGTTTATTGTCTTAACAAAGATTTCTTAATAACTAGTAATTTGAAGCCTCCTTTTAGGCGTTGGAAACGCCTGTGCCAGGAGACTCCGCTCTTCCTGTATATCATCTAGTTTAAACTTAAGCGTTTATTACTGATTAACAATTTTTGGTTTTGCATGCAATAGATTAAAAATTAAAAATAAAAATAAAAATTAAAAATAACAATTCAGAATGTGTACGCAATTGATTAATTATAAATATAAAAGTACCTGCGTGGAGTGTGCGCGTGTGTGTGTGTGTTTGTGCGTGTGTGTGTGTGAGTGTGTGTGTGTGAAGGTGTGTAATTGTGTATCAGTTGAGTGTGCTTAATTGTCACTGTAAGTGTAATATTACGACAATTCCGATAAAAGTTCCTCTGTTTCCGTATAATTAAGTTTAGCTAGCCACTCGCTTACAGAAATTTTGCATTCTTTGTATGTTTTGTCCGCGATGTCCAGCTGTTTGTTGAACCTATTATATAGTTGGGCAGAACGTGTTTGGAATTGTATACTGGCAAATTTAGTTTTAGTACTTGGGACGATGGCAATTTTATGTTTCCGTCTTTTTAGTTTGAGGGTTGCATTAGGTTTTACTATTTTATGATATTTTAAAATGGTGTGTGTTATGAAAAGTTTTCTGACAGACTGGAGACCGCACTCCTCGTATAGTTTTTCAGTGGAATAGCGTCTTTTTTTAAACATCATAACTTTTAATAACGATCGCTGAGCCCTTTCCACTTCTAGGAAACGTGTTTTAAAAGTTCCACCCCATATAGGGATACAGTAGGAAATTACGGATTGTACCAGAGCTACGTAAATACTATTCAATATTTCCTTTGACGCAACATGTCTTAAGTTCCTAAACATCCATATAAATTTCCTTATTCTACTGCTAATGTACTCAATTTGTGGATACCAAGAAAGGCGCTGGTCTATCATCACACCAAGATATTTGGTTTTATTTACTTTGGAGATTATAGGACAGCCACAGTCAGTGCTCTGTTCATGACAGTTATGTATTTTAATTTTATAATTTGCAGGTGGTTGGTACTTATCATAAATGCTAAAGCATATGAAATTAGTTTTCTCTGTATTGAGACTTAGAAGGTTTAATTCTAACCAAAGAGATACCTGTCTCATACCTCTTTCAGCTGATTCCTTAGCTTCCCCCCAAGTATCTCCAGAGAAGACAATCGCTGTGTCATCAGCATACGAGAAAATTTTGGCACTGGCAATATTCATATTGCAAAGATCGTTGATATAGATCAGAAATAAGGTTGGTCCTAAGACACTTCCTTGTGGTACGCCGTATGACACACCAATGTCCTCACTATAACAATCACCTATTTTCACCCTTTGTACTCTGTTTGATAGGTAGTCTTTGAAAATTGAAAGTTGGGGGCCACGAATTCCAGTTATTTCGAGTTTCTTCAGGAGGATGGGGATAGATACGGTATCAAAGGCTTTACGAAGGTCTATGAACACAGTGAGGCATTTTTTTCCTTTGTCGACTTGTTCTGTAACAAGTTGAGTTAAGGACAATACTGCGTCATCTGTGGAGATATTTTTTCTAAAACCAAATTGACTCTCAGATATTATTTCAAAGGAATTTAAATAGTTTATTAGTCTATTATTTAAAAGTTTTTCCAATATTTTTGAAACTACAGTTAAAACAGAAATAGGCCGATAATTGCTTATGTCATTTTTATCCCCACCCTTATATATTGGAGTTATATTAGAGCGCTTTAGGGGAGCTGGAAAAATGCCTTGTTCAAAACATAGGTTAGCCAGATGAACTATTATAGGAGTAACCTCGTGTATAGCGTGTTTTATGAATTTAGTTGTGATGTTATCCCAACCAGGCGCGCTTTCTGTTTTCAGGCTCGTTATAATGGTATACACTTCTTCAGGGTCGCTATCTAAGAGGGCAAAGCAATGGGGCTGCGTAGGAATATTGCTTAAAATTTTGTTTAGTTCTTCATTTGGTGACGACAAGTGTGTTTGAATACTATTCGCAAGCTTTTGTCCAATCTGTGCAAAGTATGTATTTATGTAATCAGCTGATTCGGTAGGAGATGATTTTAGTAAAGTTAGTTCAGAGTTAGAGTTTTTAGGTTTGTTATTATAAGTTATATTTTTAATATTTTTCCAAAGTTGCTTATTATTTTTAGTCGATGCGGCAAGTAATTTTTTTTCGTAATTTCTTTTTAGTTTTTTTATGAGTGAGTTACAGTAATTTCTATATCGGGTGAATGTTATCTTTTTAATTTCATTATATTTATCATTACGGTATTGTTTTTGTAGATGGTTTCGGTTTTTAATACATCTTAAAATGCCAATTGTAATCCAAGGTTTAATTACGCGTTTACTTTTTGGAATTTTTACTGTAGTGGTGTTTAGTTCTATGGAGTCCATTAATTTATTTATGAGGCAATCAGTGACTAAGTTCGGGTCACTACTGAAAAGCAATTCAGCAAGGTTTTGTTCCTGTAAGTGCTTTAGGGCACTCTCGAAATTAGTCATAGATTTGTTTCTAGGTGCAACAAAACAGTTATTTTTTAGTTTGCATAAAGATAGAAAAGTTGTTAAATGATCTGTGATCGTGGTATTTATTATTGCAATATAAGCTGACGTCTTTTTTTTATTAATTTTTATCATAAAGTGATCCAAACAACTAGTTTCTCTTGTTGGTAGCAAATGTCCAGGTAGAATACCATACATAGATAACGCATTCAGGTAATAAATTCTGTTATTATATTCTAGCGACGTTTCTACAACTTTCGGTTTGATATTTATATTAATATCACCGGCAATTATAATATTTTTTTGCGATTTTAAGGAATCCAGATGGTTGCATAGTGAATCTGTGAATTTTTCCGTGTTAGTGTTTGATGGAGAACGGTAAATACATAATACAATATTATTAATTATATCAACCTGTAGGCAGGATGCCTGACTTAGCCTTATCTCCTTTACGTTGCACTTAAGATGCGACTTAACATAGACAACCACACCGTCATTTTGGTTTAGGTTATGCTTAGTTTCAAAAGACAAGTAATTTGGTAAGATTGGTATAGGTTTATTAAGGCTAAGGCGGCATTCGGTTAAAATAATTAGGTCAGATTCGAACTTAAATTCAGATATATTAACTAAAAAATCATCGAAGTTGCAGTATATGCAGTATATGTTTTTACTACCAAAGAGACTAAGGGGTGTCCCACATATCCCCAGGTCGGTGGTGCAGCCGGCCCCCGAGTCGTGCGTGCCGGTGGGACGCCTCTTCCACGCGGGGGCCGTGGTGGGGGACGCCATGTACATATTCGGGGGGACTGTGGATAATAATGTGCGGAGTGGCGAGCTGTTCCGGTTTCAGGTGGGTTTTAAACTTTGTTACAATGTTTATAAAATTGAACCTTATTCTTCATTATCGTCAGCCCGTTATAGTATAGTATACCAGGATCTCACCTTACACACACACAGCCTTTACATGAAAGTTGGATGAGTTCTCTATAACTTCATTTTACAACTTCTATGAAGAAAGAAACAATATGGAAATAGCGGCCGTTCCAAAGTTGGTAATAGGAAGCAATATAACTAGACCTACTGTTCAGTTGGCAAATAGGTTTCAATGATGTCTATGAAACCTATTTGCCAACTGAACACTATACCGGAATCTGTATCTCGGTATTAAGATTTCTTACATGTTAATAACCTTTCTTTGTATACAAATAAACATTGCTTCTACTACCAGCGATCCGATCATAAGGCTACCAAGCCTTTTCACCTACAACAATTGGCCATGCTAACTTTCTGAACAAGAATGAAATGCTTAAAACCGTTTCGAGGAATATGCTTTCTGTACAATTTCTAGTTATCAGATTTTAAATTAAGTCTCTATTTTTTTAATTATTTAATAAAAACCATAAAAACTAATAACCTTCATTTGCCCTTTAAATTTTTTGTAAATTAGGATTTATGCACAAAATGCATTTGCCAATTAACAAAGTACTCTGGGGCATTTGCCTACAAAAAAACAGTTAATGTCAAACTCAAACGTCAAAGCGTGTGTTTATTTATCTTTGCCATTTGTTACAGAGAGGTTAGAAGTAGAAAAATTTATTTAATTTATAAATGAGCAAAGTAGAAGGAAAGAGAAGGTCTGGAAGGAGGAAATTGACGTAGCTGTGCAATATCAAAGAGTGGACCGGTGTAAAAACCGTGGAAGAAATATTTAAACTAGCCAAGAATACAGAGCGCTGCAAAGAGCTGACTTCCAATGGTGGAGAGGCACTACAAGAAGAAGATTTATTTTCTACCTTGTTTTAAACTCTACTACGAATAAATAATAAACCAGCGGATACTACGATGGCAACAAGATCGGTTCATTTCGAAAAAGCTGACTCTCGAAATTTGCCCCAAGCTTAACCCCTCGGCTGTCGACCAACCTTTATAAGGTGGACAATAAATAGCTCACATATTATGTCCCGCCTTCTCTAAAGGTGTTACTGGTCTGCCGTATTTAAGTGAGCGATATTGCCTATATGAACTATATTTATATTGCTCACTACCTCAACTAAGTGTAAAAAAACGACAAGGATGGCATATAACCTATCGGCTGTTAAATCGGCTGCCAAACGACCTTTATATCCTTATAAAACCTGGTGCTCGATTCGCCTCAGTAATTCAAACATTATTAAATAGTAAAAATTATCAACGAAGCGTATTATTTTAATTTATTAGTGTAATATAAATAATATTTTCTACTAGTTTTGCTGTACCTCCTGTCCCTCCTTTTGTACATTTATTTCTTATTTTTGTGCAATAAAGAATTAAATAAATTTTGAATTACATATTATATTATCCTAACTGGGTTCCCCTCATCTTCCCTAATCTTTATTGACCAAATCTCGTTTCGCATAACTCGTATGGTCTAAACTTTTTTGGCCGAATCATCACTTACTTAACCATTGACTTATATATTACTAGCGTAAGGACAGGCCCTAGAAAATGGCACACTCGCGTTGGCCCTAAAATCTCATTAATAGGTCATCATTTGTATGAATTAGGGCTAGCGCGCGGGTGTCATTTTCTTTTGACAAAACGTTCTGACGGGCGTATCTTTCCTTTTGAAATCGTTGAACTTAACCTAACTTAATCTTGTTTCTCGTGATATTATCTAAATAAATAATATATTAAGTAGGTATGTAGTATATATACAAATTGTGGTATTTTTCTCCTACATCCTGAAAATAACGATATTGAAGGATGAAATATGAAAAATGGCCGCCGACAGGTGAGGGGTTAACAATGTTATGATTTTAGAGTTAGATGACAATGACATTCTACCTCACTGTTGCCTCACTGACGTTAAGAGACACTTGCTTGTTTTTTTGTGGCGCAGGCAAGGATAAATTCTATTCTGCATATGTAATGTTATGTGACGTCATACATACATTCAGCCGGCCAAATTTGAAATAAATATTAAAAATAGTTGTAATGAATAAAATACAAAAATAACGAAATTAGTTCCTTAAAATGGTCTATATTTTCAAAATAAATTATAAAAAATACATATCATAAATTGGTAGCATGGCCAATTAGATTGTGCCTTAATTCACGGGCATTATGCTTATATCTACAACAAATTTCCACTACAGTTATCAGACTACCCGCGCTGCACGCTGCACGACGACTTCGGCGGCATCCTGCGCTCGCAGCAGTTCTGTGACGTCACGCTGCTGCTGGGCAGTGCGGAGGCGCCCGCGCCCGCGCACCAGGCGCTGCTGGCCGCCCGCTCGCACTACCTGCGGGACAAGATACTGTGAGTACTGCCGGAGAGACCGGATACTGTGAGTACTGCCGGAGAGACCGGATACTGTGAGTACTGCCAGAGTGACAGGATACTGTGAGTACTGCCAGAGTGACTAGATACTGTGAGTACTGCCGGAGAGACTAGATACTGTGAGTACTGCCGGAGAGACAGGGTACTGTGAGTACTGCCGGAGAGACAGGATACTGTGAGTACTGCCGGAGAGACTAGATACTGTGAGTACTGCCAGAGTGACAGGATACTGTGAGTACTGCCAGAGTGACTAGATACTGTGAGTACTGCCGGAGAGACTAGATACTGTGAGTACTGCCGGAGAGACAGGATACTGTGAGTACTGCCAGAGAGACCGGATACTGTGAGTACTGCCAGAGTGACAGGATACTGTGAGTACTGCCAGAGTGACTAGATACTGTGAGTACTGCCGGAGAGACTAGATACTGTGAGTACTGCCGGAGAGACAGGATACTGTGAGTACTGCCGGAGAGACAGGATACTGTGAGTACTGCCGGAGAGACTAGATACTGTGAGTACTGCCAGAGTGGCAGGATACTGTGAGTACTGCCAGAGTGACTAGATACTGTGAGTACTGCCGGAGAGACTAGATACTGTGAGTACTGCCGGAGAGACAGGATACTGTGAGTACTGCCGGAGAGACCGGATACTGTGAGTACTGCCAGAGTGACAGGATACTGTGAGTACTGCCAGAGTGACTAGATACTGTTAGTACTGCCGGAGAGACTAGATACTGTGAGTACTGCCGGAGAGACAGGATACTGTGAGTACTGCCGGAGAGACAGGATACTGTAAGTACTGCCGGAGAGACTAGATACTGTGAGTACTGCCAGAGTGACAGGATACTGTGAGTACTGCCAGAGTGACTAGATACTGTGAGTACTGCCGGAGAGACTAGATACTGTGAGTACTGCCGGAGAGACAGGATACTGTGAGTACTGCCGGAGAGACAGGATACTGTGAGTACTGCCGGAGAGACTAGATACTGTGAGTACTGCCGGAGAGTCAGGATACTGTGAGTACTGCCAGAGATACAAGATACAGTTCTGTGACGTCACGCTACTGCCCAGGCGCTGCTGGCCGCCCGGTCGCACTACCTGCGGGACAAGATTCTGTGAGTACTGCTAGAGAGACTAGATACTGTAAGTACTGCCAGAGAGATACTAGGACTTGTCATGGCATGAGTACCATTGGGTACCTTTACATCTTCTGCTATAGGAGAATGACATAAACTGTGCTAGTTTTCGGTGCCCAACAGTAGCGTAGGCCCTAATCCAAACCGAGACCTTCAGCTAATCAGACAGCTACAAAGACATAATAAACGTCACACACAACAAATTTATCAAACATAATAATATTCATAATATATCTCAAGGATCTGTAAAGTGTATTTTATCAGAATAAACTTTCAATTAATTCCTATAATTCACCCTAAGATTCACCGTTTTCTCATAAGCCTCTAACTCCAAATAACAATACATCCCTCCCAAACCCCCAGAGAAGCCCGAGAAGAGCAAGCAAAGCGCATAGCCTCAGGTGAAGAGACCCCCCAGCCGTACTGCGCCGGCGCGCCGCCCTCCATCGTGGTCAAACTGCCTGAAGCCACGCCGGAGGCTTTCAAGATGGTGCTCAACTATATTTATACGGATAGGATCGATCCTACTGAGAAAGGTGAGGTTTAGTTTAACTTTTGGTTTACTTGGTGTCTTGCGAGCCAAACGAAGGCTTGTTAGGTTTTCCCGTGGGAATTGAGGGATAAATAGTAGCACATGTATTGATCTAGGGTTTCTGCTCACTTTATGACCAATTATAAAATATAAATCTCATCATCATCACGACCCATTACGTCCCCACTGCTGGGGCACGGGTCTCCTTCCAATATAAATCTAAAAAGGAAAATTTCAAATGAAAAAAGAATCATCCAAATTGGTTTACCCAGTCAATAGTTTTGAAGTTGGTGCTTAACAAGCTTTATAATCTCTGTTCTAAAGTCATAAATAAGTATTTAAAAATCAATCGAACAGACCACCCCATATTCCATATTCTTAATAAATTCAAAAAAAGAAAACGGAACAGGAATCCTGACAATACTATTTTTCTACATCCACAGACGAGAACCCCGCCTCGCCAGCCACAGTTCTACTAGTCATGGAGGTGCTACGCCTCGCGCTCAGGTTGAATATTCCGAGGCTGCGTTGTCTATGCGCCAGGTTCCTCAAGGCTAATCTGTGTTACAGCAATGTGTTGCCAGCCTTACACGCGGCGCATCATGCACAGTTGCATTGTATAAAGGAGTACTGTTTAAGGTATGCAACATATTTGAGAATAATCTATTATCTAACGTTATAATGTTGGAGCCATAGAAATAGTCGCTACTGTTAAGATAGTACGTTTGTCAACTTCGGTCCTCTTAAGAGCTAGTCTAGTAGTGTGTTGTGGAGAAATACTGAGCGTGTACCGCGACTGGCATTTGCTCGGGGTGTCCGCTCAACGCAGCTTAGGGACTAACTCAACCCTCATCATTGCTGCGTTCTAAAATTTAAATACACACAATTCAATGAATTGCCACCCCCACCAGATTCGTGGTAAAAGACTACAACTTCACGCCCATCGTGATGTCGGCGGAGTTCGAGAACATGGAGCGCGGGCTGATGGTGGAGCTGATCCGCCGCCGCCAGCAGCCGCCGCCCAAGCACCCGCCCCACGACCCCGACGTCGAGATACAAGGTGACACACACATACACACACACACACACACACACACGCGGTGGGTGACACACACACACACACGCGGTGGGTGACACACACACTAACTGCCAGTTTCAATAACTCTATCTATCGATAACTGGTAGTTACTTTCATACGATTTTGACATAATCAAAAGTAACAATCTGTCAAAATCGTATGAAAGTAACTACCAGTTATAGATAGATAGAGTTATAGAAACTGGCAGTTAGTGACACAAACAACAAACACATACAAGATGATACACATATACTAGGCACACTAGGTGACAGACACACAAAAATAAAAACATCTTAAATTGGTCTTACCAATTTTATTACGATAAAACACATACACAACAAATCTTGTGACCTTTATTTATAAATTAAGGTGTCTTAATCTTAACCAACTTCCCGTTATCAACAACAAAACTGGCCCCGGTGATGCCCCTGGCCTTATCACTGGCCAGAAACACCGTCATATCGGCTATTTCTTCCGGCTCGCAGATTCTCCCCAAAGCTGTCAGTTTACCCGAACGTTCCCAAAAACCGACCGCCTCCTCTCTCGACAACCCAATATTATCCGCAAAGTCAGTCCTAACCGGCCCAGGGTTGACACTGTTGACTCTTACGCCTTTCGAAGCCAATTCTGCAGCAATGCACCTTGTGAAGTGATCTACAGCAGCTTTCGAAACGTAGTATGTGATATGGCTAGGGTGGTCTGGCATCTTTAAGGCGGCTATACTGGATATATTCACGATGTTGCCACTAGATTTGATGAGGTGTGGAGCAGCTAAGTTTGTCAAACGGAAGATTGCGCGTAGGTTCGTGTCGAAAGTCTGGTCGTAAGCTTCCATGATGTTGTCGTCAAGAATGCTGGCGAATCGCATTAGACCTGCGTTGTTAACTAAGACATTGATGCCTCCAAATTGTTTCACTGTTGTATCCACGGCTCGGATCAAATCTTCGTCTTTTGTTACATCAGCTACCATCACTAAAGGAACCTGGCCGTTTTCAGCGCATTGTGAGACGGTTATCGCGAGTTTTTCCTGGTTGCGACCAATAATCGCTACGTTAACCCCTTCCTTGGCAAAAGCTATGGCGGTAGCGGCCCCGATTCCTGAACTAGCACCAGTAATGAGCACTGTTTTGTTTTTGAAGCTCATTCTTTAAACTATGAACCTTCTCTCGATAAAGTTTGAAAGCGTCTGTGTTACACAATATTGCACAAAGGAAAAAGAGCTCGTTCTATTATCTAAATTATCTTAATTACTATCAGTGACTGGAGCGTTTTATTTGCGCAATTGTTGTCGGTAATTATTCTCAATTGGTTTAAGAGATACGGTTTTTGATTCTGTATTTGTGACATGAGACATTTAAATGAAAATGTAGATACAGATAGATTTACACACTTATAGCCCGGTAGTCTCATTTGGCTAAATCGTGTAATAAATTAAAATTGATATCAAGTCATTATTTGTGTTTACAAAAAAAAAACCGGCCAAGTGCGAGTCGGGCTCGCGCACAAAGGGTTCCGTAGCTTAAATCAACCTATCTCAAAAACTATAAGAGATACTTTGATCAAACCAAAAATCGTTGAAAGAGTTAATTAGCATGCATCACCTCTATTTTTTTTAGAATTTTATACCCCGTAGTTATAAAAATAGAGGGGGGGGGACATACTTTTTACGACTTTGAGAGCTGATATCTCAAAAACCGTTCACTTTAAGAAAAATGTTTTTTAGAAAACTTTATATCATTTTAAAAGACCTTTCCATTGATACCCCACACGGGTATGTACATCGAAAAAAAAAATTTCATCCCTCAGTTACATGTATGGGGGGCCCCACCCCCAATTATTTTTTTTACTATTTAGTGTCATATTTTTGTAGCGGTTCATACAACACATATTCCCATCAAATTTCATCACTGTAGTACTTATAGTTTCCGAGTAAATCGGCTGTGACAGACGGACAGACGGACAGACGGACAGACGGACATGACGAAACTATAAGGGTTCCGTTTTTGCCATTTTGGCTACGGAACCCTAAAAACTGTGTATAAAGGTAGCATTCGGTACTTCGGCGACCGCGACGAGCGACTGCGACCATCGACTGCGCGACCATGGTCGCCTGTTGCGAGGGGACTTCTACCCTTCGTAAATAAACGATGTGTCTATGTCTTTCGGATGTCAGCGACGACGCGACATCGCCAGTCTTCCCGCAGTCGGTTGTGTTCTATTATAACTGTAATTAACTCATCAGGGGAATATTCTTTAAGTGCTTCACAAGATCACACTGTATATGCCTACATGATATGTAGATAATGGAGTATTTATCTTTCCTTGTCTACAGACAGATATTGGTAATGTACATAGTTCATTGAAGTAGTCAAAAGTGCATAGATAAGTACAGTTCCCCAAAATTGATAATGCACATAGAAATCTTCGTCATTGTTCGGCAACGGTCGTATTCCCGAGCGTTAGAAAACTATTATGTATTTAGAGTGGTTAAGTGCATTTTCTTCATGAAATTTTAGTAGAATTATGTAATTGGTGCTAAAAGAGATAATTGATTTATCAGTAACGAAACTTGATTCGATAATTCATAATATTCCATAATATTAAAATTTACTTCGAAAATGTTACAGTAGGTACTTTTCAAGTGTCTTACTGAAGCTGATGTAAAGATGGATGAAAGAAGGTTTGAATAACACAAGGTTTATATTATAAGGAGAAATGGATTTCAAACAAAGGTTTATATAAAAAAAATGAAATCTCAGTTCAAAAGTATTTACAGCACTGATTATTTCACATTAATAAAAATGTTTACAGTAAAATCTCAGTTCAAAAGTATTTACAGCGCTGATCATTCACAATAATATTACAATTACAAACTTGGTCTTTTGGGTGTGGCTTTATTGGCAAAGTGAAGTCTATCAATGTGACGCATATTTTATTCTTAAATGTGCCTCATAATATGGCATCGTCAAAAATAATTAAAGTTGAAATTAAATTCACATTTGAAAAAAATAACAAGAACGATGTGTAATTGCAGCTCTTTATAATTCCACAAAAGTAATATTGATCTTGACCTTGAGACCCTTGACTGATCGGTGACAGCCACCGACCGCCCAAATTGTTTTCGATTATGTGTCACATGATATTGACTACTATTTCTTTCGAACAAGGATCAAAATGCAAGTGCTTTGTTTAAGGCACTGATTCGGGTGTTTCCGGGAATACGACAGTTTGCGAAGATTTGCATGCGCATTATTAATATGGGAGAACTGTACATTAGTTTGTTTGAAAAGCGTACTTTGTTGTTGCCCCCATTCTTTACAAAAAACTGCAGTTTCCCTGCGGACCCAGATTTTATGATGAAGCGAAGGGCGCGAGAAAAGTAAGCTCATGATTTTCATGTAAGTATAACATAAAGGCTTATAGTTAACTTGTTATGCATCTCAGGTTCAACCCTAGGACAAGATAGGGGCGCGGAGCTCATTGCTCGATGTTAAACACTATAGCTGTATCTACTAGGTTTCTTCACCGTTGTAATACGATTAGTCACTCTGATTAGATCGCATTGTAATTTTTTTTTATAGGTTTCTGCGCCGCACATACCTTAGTTTTCCTTCTTATATTAGTAAATAATGATGCAGTATTGTACCTAATAGCACGTTAACCCCAGGTACAACCCTGGAACAAGACATGGCGGTTCTAGCCAGCGGTTTCGGCGGTGACGTCACGGGCGTGGGCGCGCTGAGTGACGTCACTGTGCGTGGGCGGCGCACCGCTGCTTGACACTAGGGCTGTATCTACTAGGTTTTATCACCGTGGTGATACGAGTAGTCAGTCAGATAAGCGTAGGATTCACAGAAGCCAGTCTACCGAACGCCGCACCTCAAATATTCCGCCCCCCTTTGACAGTCAAAAGGTTCTTTCCCGTAGTTTTCCCCCTGGTTGAAGAAGTGTGTGCCTTCAAGCAGTAATACCTAATACTACTACTTAACCCCAGGCACAACCCTGGAGCAAGACATGGCGGTGCTAGCCAGCAGCCTGGGCGGTGACGTCACGGGCGTGGGCGCGCTGAGTGACGTCACGCTGTGCGTGGGCGCGGCGCTCATTGCTCGATGCTAAACACTATATAGGGCTGTATCTACTAGGTTTTGTCACCGTTGGTGATACGATTAGTCAGTCAGATTAGCGTGAGTAGCAGCATGACGGCGATAGAAACTAATCTACCGAACGCCTCACCTCAAAAGATTTCGCCTAGTAATTTTCAGTCAATTGGTTTTGTCCGCTACGAAGCGTATGCTTCCGCAATTTTATTGTGTGTGCTCCACCAGTATGTTTAAAGTACTTTACTTGCATCTCAGGTACAACCCTGGAGCAAGACATGGCGGTGCTAGCCAGCAGCCTGGGCGGTGACGTCACGGGCGTGGGCGCGCTGAGTGACGTCACGCTGTGCGTGGGCGGGGCGCGGCGCACTGCTGCCTAACGATAGTGCTATATTTAGGACTGTATCTTATAGGTTTCGTTACCTAGATTAGTCAGTCAGATTAGCGTGTTGCAGGATGGCAGCGACTGAAGCTAATCTACCTCAAAGATTTCGTCTCGTAATTTTAATAGTCAATAGGTTTTGTCCGCAACTTATCGAGTGCTTTCGTACAAGTGCAGGTATGTGCTCAAACAGTACTTTAGGTAACTAATAGTTAACACTTCGTCATTTATTTATTTATTTATTTATTTTATTTATTTATTTACACACACACATTGTAACATAACAGGAACACAAAACCCAAATCGTTACAATATTAATTTAACATATAGCACTCACTTTCATACTTCTCTCTAACATTCCCTTACATACATACAGTCATCCCAGGTACAAGTCTAGAGCAAGACATGGCGGTGCTAGCCAGCAGCCTGGGCGGTGACGTCACGGGCGTGGGCGCGCTGAGTGACGTCACGCTGTGCGTGGGCGGGGCACCGCTGCTTGACACTAGGGCTGTATATACTAGGCGTTATCACAGTCAGATAAGCGTAGGATTGACAGAAGCCAGTCTACCGAACGCCGGACCTCAAATATTCCTCCCCCCTTTGACAGTCAAAAGATGCTTTCCAGTAGTTTTCCCCCTGGTTGAAGAAGTGTGTGCCTTCAAGCAGTAAAACCTAATACTACTTCTTAATCTGCTCAGTTTTGTCCGCAACGAATCGGTCAACAAGTATTGTAGGTACCTCATAGCTTGCTTATATTCAAAGTTAATCTACTTAACCCCAGGTACAAGTCTAGAGCAAGACATGGCGGTGCTAGCCAGCAGCCTGGGCGGTGACGTCACGGGCGTGGGCGCGCTGAGTGACGTCACACTGTGCGTGGGCGGGGCACTGTGCTCATTGCTCGATGCTAGACATTAGGATATTAGGTTTTGTCACTGTGGTGAAGCGATTAGTCAGTCAGATTAACGTGTTGCAGGATGGCGGCGATTGAAGCTAATCTGCCTAACGCCACACCGCAAAGATTTCGCATCGTAATTTTGTCAGTTAAAAGGTTTTGTCCGCAACGAATCGTGTGCTTCCGCAAAAGTGTATGTGTTCAAACAGTATTGCAACTAATAGTTAACACTTCTTCAGGTACAACCCTGGAGCAAGACATGGCGGTGCTAGCCAGCAGCCTGGGCGGTGACGCCACGGGCGTGGGCGCGCTGAGTGACGTCACGCTGTGCGTGGGCGGGGCGCGGCGGGCGGCTCACCGCTCCGTGCTGGCAGCCAGGGCAACGTACTTCGAGGCCATGTTCAGGTCGTTCTCGCCGCCGGATAATATTGTTAATGTGAGTACTTATAAAGTTTATTTTTAATCTCAGATACTTCTTCTTCTATCGTGTAAGTGCACTAGGCTAACTTCTTCCAGTTTATGCTTAGTACTTTTGGTTTGCAGCAATTGGTTTCACGCAGATACTAAATTGACGGTTCATCAACAGTCGAATGTCCCGAGATAAAGTGACGTACGTTTATCGTTCTCTTCGCAGGACAATCGACTGTTGATGAACCGTTCAGAGAGTACATGAGATAAAAAAACAGACTATAGTTATAGCCTTGAATTAGATATAGGCATTTCATTGTAAATATATGTAGGTAGGTACACAAACATAAATCTCGGGAGAACTCAACGAGTTGCACGCCTGTTTTTCAGAAACGATCTTCGGAATTTATGTACAAGCAAAACATTGTGAGGCAACCTGACGCTGCTATTTCTAGAAAACTTAGAACACGTTTGCTAGAAATAGCAGCATCAGGTTTGCTTTTGTTAGTTATAATTCTTTACAATCGTACTTACATATTGTTGTAGTCTTTAGAGCAAAACTTGTTGAGAATGACCCCCTGAGTCACCCCCTTTCGGCTTAGTATACACTTTTTGCAACATCCTGTATAGTATAGCCTATGCTTACATTTGCAGATACAAATCTGCGACACGGTGCCCTCCGAGGAGGCGTTCGACTCGCTGCTGCGGTACATCTACTACGGGGACACCAACATGCCCACTGAAGACTCGCTCTACTTGTTCCAGGCTCCTATTTATTATGGTAATAATATGTATCATCATCAACATCAGCCTTCTATCGCCCACTGTTGGGTATAGGCCTCCTTATTTGTACGCCAATTCTTCCGGTCCTGTGCCGCTCTGATCCACTGCTTCCCTGCAACCTTGCAGATGTCATCGGACCATCTAGCAGGTGGTCTGCCAACCGCTCTTCGTCCGTCTCTAGGCCACCATTCTGTGACCGCCTTTGTCCACCTTCCGTCCTCCCGACGAGCCAAGTGTCCCGCCCACTCCCATTTCAGTTCGAACTGAACATAATATGTATAATTATGTTTATTTCTAGACTAATCTAAAATTAGGATGTAAGACGGGAAAATAGAGGTAGGTACTACAAAATCTTATTTAGGTACAGTAAGAGGCAGAGAAATCTGACCCCACTCAGAAGCATTGTTACTATGAGAGGAAGGTCAGGTTTCTCTGCACCTGACCGTACTAGGCTATCAATCAGAGAGAAAGAGAGATTTCATAAATATTTCGCTGTCGAGACCTTTTCTCCGCTCGCTCCGCTTTAAGCTTTAACTACATACCTACCTACCAATTTTCACCGCTCCGCTGCTTCGCTCTACTCTGGTGGATAGTGTAGTTATGGGGGTCCAATTTTTGTGTAGGGTGACTGCGGCACATAAAGATGCAAATTATACCGTACCATTATCATTATCGATTCATACCTAATAGAAGTAGTTTCAACTACTTCGCCATCTCCACTAATCCTATCTCTCCCCCAGGCTTCACCAACAACCGGCTGCAAGTGTTCTGCGCGCACAACCTGCAGAGCAACGTGTCGGCCGAGAACGTGCTCGCGATCTTCGAGGCGGCGGACCGCATGCGCGCGCCCGACATCAAGCAGTACGCGCTCGAGATGATCGTGCACAACTTCGCGCAGGTCTCTACTTTATTTCGCTATGACGGACGACGGTCGAATGGCGTAGTGGTTAGTGGCCCTGACTGCTATGCCGAAGGTCCCGGGTTCGATTCCAGGCTGGGGCAGATATTTGTACTCGGGTCTTGATATTTATATTTAATATGTATCTATCTATGTATTTGTGTAGATATATCAGCTGTCCCTGATACCCATAACACAGGCTCTGCCTAGCTTGGGGTCGGGTGGCCGTGTGTGAGATGTCCCCACATATATATACCTATTTACCACACTATTGTATATGAATCTTCGAGGCGGCGGACCGCATGCGCGCGCCCGACATCAAGCAGTACGCGCTCGAGATGATCGTGCACAACTTCGCGCAGGTCACTACACTATTCTCTAAATAAAGTCCTCGAAATATAAGAGGCCCGTTTGGACGGCTACAAAATGTATAGGATGACAGCTGGTGACAATTATCTGATTAATCTAACTCTTAAAAAATATACTTACGCAAAGTATTTTTTAACTTTGCCGTTGAATAATAAGCCAGATTATGTGTCTTTTCATCAAGTAAATCAAGAGTAAATAGCAAATTTGTGTATCTGTCCAAACGGGTCTATTATATTTCGACGACTGTAGATACTACGTTATTGTACATGATTGTTGGAGGCGGCCGACATCAAGCAGTACGCGCTCGAGATGATCGTGCACAACTTCGCGCAGGTCATTATTTTATTACTGCTCAAGAAACCGTTTCATAGACATAAACACCACGTTTATTTACCTATTCACGTTTCTTACAAATGGTTTTGTTGCTATTAATATAAGTGGTGACTATGACAAATCTACATACCGAGATAATATGAATCTGCCAATGGAAAAAAAAGTAAATTAACTCCGTTGCTGTAGCTCGCAAAATACATTAATCTCACAGTGAATATTTTCAGTGGCTTTCGCTAAACACAACTATCTTCTCCTGACTAATTATTTTTTTCTCCTACCAGGTGGCGCGGCAAGAGGCGATGCGTCACCTCGCGCAGCCTCTCCTAGTCGACATCGTGACGTCACTAGCCGACGAGGCGCGCTACGAGTCGCCCCTGCCCCTCGCGCCGCGCGCCCTCCCCCCCTCCGCCTCCGCCGACGCCCTGGCTGATGAAGACAGGAGGGGGAAGACCTAGAGACGCGCCCCGCGCCGCCGCCGCTGCGCACGGACTGTCTCTAACTAGCTAGGGATGGACTATATCCCATTCCACGGGGAAAGACATCTATTACAAACAAAAACTGAATGTAAAAAGGTTTCTGCCAGATGTCTTTCCCCATGGAATGGATATAAAAGGTGTAATGTGGGTGGCCGGCGCAAGGACTGGTTGTTGAAAGTCTGTGGTGGGATTGCGTAAGCCTCAACAAGGACAAGCCTTTTTAACTTTTGATGGCTTATGCTATGAAGGCTGTTCAAATTCAGATGTAACTAATTTGTTACTGTAAAATGACACAGATAAGATGATAAGTGCAATGTGAATCTATCATGTGAAATGAACATGTTTTTGACTGAAGTATGTATACATGTACAAGTAATTGATCAAGAAAAGGTGCAATATGTGACTAATTAGAACCTTCCCTAATTTAGTATTCAAGTCAATGTGCTGAAGGGAATTCTTATGACTGCATTTATGTATGTGGGTTTTATAATAGAGAGAATTATGCATATGTGAATATCCCGTATGATAAACACATACTATTGTTGATTTATGTTTATGACAGAGTCTACTTGTTTAGGATCAGTATTATAATTGAATGTTTTAGATTATACTAGTCATAGAAATATTAATATTAAGCTTGTATTGGATTGTAAATAAAATTAAACACCAATGTAAACTGAAGATAATTTAATCATTTTAATAATTATACTAATTTAAATAATGAATGGTTTTTGTTTTACTGTTCATACTTGTGCTTGATGTCCTTCCATAGTTTCTGAAAACAAACAACATTTATTTGGTCAGAAATTGAGATACTATTCATAATTTCATAATATATGTGGATAACGAAATAATATGAAATGGTGGTTTACTCATGCTATCCCATTTGTATGAATAACATACTCCTATGCCTACTAAACTTATGTAACATAATTATTAAGCCATGTTCATATTGTTTCTTTATCAGCAGGGGTAGGATTCACAATACATAATTAAATTTGTTGCTTTGTCATTGTCTGTTAACAATAATAGGTTGTATCAGATCAGTATTATGACCTTTTAGAAACTGTTATCCACTTTATATTGGAATGATTTCAAGACACTGGCAAAAAATTAATTAATGAGCTTAGTGCCAATTTCACCATTCTCGGTTATCTAACCGACAGGGATTGATTTCCTCCCTGGTTATGCTCTAACAGAGAATGGTGAAATTGACACTTAACCTGCTAAAAACTATATGCTAAATTTGCAAATTCAGCAGTTATTACCGTAGCTGCTATTAGTATTGCATTCAAAATATGAGAAGGCTATGAAAATGGCTTGATGCCTTGGATTTGTTCTATGTTTTTTTGTATTTACAGCGAAGGTCAACCTAACCTCAAATAGTTAGGAAAAAACGTAAACTTAGTGCATAAAAATAGCAACTTAAATGAAATGAAAAAATGAAAATGAAAAATAGTAATTAATATGTTACTGTCTTAAAACAGCTTATTTTGTTTAAATAAATATCATGATGCCCGTAGTTTATAGAAAAGGAAAAATCATAAAAGTATGTGCAATAGCAAAAGCTGACTTGTACTACCTACATTTTGGTGTAAATCCGGTCTGTTATCATTTTACAGTACCAAATTACTGTAACGCCCATTAAATATATTCAACAGTACACAAATATACTACTTAAGTGAACGAAAGGACAATATTTGGTAAAATTACATAATACTTACTCCTTTGTTGAGGGTCTCGAAAATGGCTACAGATCCCACTTCAAAGGTTCTTTCAAAGAAGAAAGCTCCAGCGACACCAGCGAGGACGAATGTTGATGTCCTCTTGAAGATCACACGGTTCAAAGTAGTCCACAACGACATTTTCGTAATTTTCTAAATAGAAATTCGTACGATTCGTCTCGTCTCCTCGATTTTCAATGCAATTGATTTTCCACTTTTGACTACTTTTGAGTCTTTTGACAGTGACACTGACGTGTACACAGACCAATTACAGATAAAGCGAGCGATCCGTTCACTTTACAGAACTACTACTTGTAGTAGCCTATGGTTCTAAAACTAAAAGGGTAGGTTGTTTTTATTCTGAGGGCGATACATGCACTCGATTGTACCATGTAAGTTCCATAAGCTTAGTTTTGTGTTGCAGAGGGCTATTCACCTAGTGTCCGATAATAAATATACTAAAGCAGTTGGTTCTGAGCCTGATGCTTCAGTATGAATCAATGGCTGGTGGTCTACAAAGGTCGGAAACCCATAAATTCTGTCATTATTATTTTTACTACGGTCATAGAGTAATGTCAATTTTGTCATAATATCGCATCACAAAGGATGTCTGAATTATTTGTTTTTTAGTTGATTTAACAATTTTTGCAAATCGATGTGCTTCAAAAAGAAAAATGGTAAGCATCTCCGCGTCTTTTATCTGTTGCATAAATAAAGGAAACGTTAACCGTCCACTGAGTTATAATAAACGTCAGCGCCGGTTGCTATACCGGCGATGCTTTATTTAGGTAGTAAACCCAGTACTCATAAAATATTTGAACATAACGAATGGATTCCAAAAAATAAAAGGGTCCGTTCATTGATAAAACAATAACCAGGGACTTTTCAGAACCGTGCAGGACATCAACATGCCCCAAAAAGAAGAAAGGGCAGAGCACCGTGACCAAACAGCCTTCCAGCTCCTCGGACTGCCCGCGGAACCCCTCCACATGCTCGCCGCGGGTGCAGCGCAGCGAGACCTCGCAGTCTTCTGCAGCGTAATTTACTATTTGTTGTATAATGACTCCACTAGATAGCGCAGTGGTAGAAGTTTACGGAGGGCCGCGGATGGAGCTCCTAGATTTCCTAGATCCCAACTGTTCAGTTTTTCTTTGTACAGTCAGCTTTTGTACCTTGTCAAAATACCTACTAAACAAAACGTCAATATTTGAATGAATGAATAGGCAGTTAGTGAGTTTGACAAGGTTCAAAAGTGTATAGCTACTAAAGCAGCTGACTGTACCTACACGAAAGACATTGGTAGGTACCTACTTAGTACGTAATGGTCAACTGCTGGACATAGGCCTCTCGCAAGCAGCGCCAAAACGCTCTGCCTTCGACTTTTCTCATCCAGCGGGCTGGATGGCGCCCCTACGTTTGCCTGACAATGTTGTAAGTCATCATCACCATCATCACGACCCATCACGTCCACTCTGCTGGGGCACGGGTCTCCTTTCAATGAAGGAAGGGTTTAGGCCTAGTTCACCACGCTGGCCTAGTGCGGGTTGGTGGACCCCAACACAAGCAAGCTTGTGCTGAGAGAGTTGTCGGGTAACTGGGCGACCCGACTGTCAGATGTTTTCAAGCTGCCCGAAGGCCTACTAGGCCTAGGACTAGGCTTAACGACTGCTGCCGAAGCAGCAACCGGGACCCACGGCTTAACGTGCCGTCCGTAGCACGGAAGCGTCCAGAAAAGACCCACTTCAAATAATCGGTGACCCATCCAATGGTTTACCGTTACAGTTGTTGCTTAACCTCAGTGATCAGTTACGATCACTGAAACTAGCTCGACTACGGACGCTGCTGATGTTGTAAGTACATAATGTAATGAACAATCCCTTTCCAGATCAAGCACAGCCAGTAAGCCGGCGGCAAAGGCGGACTCGAAGCCCGGCACCCCCCCCACGCCCCCCGCGAAGGCCGCCGCCGCGCCCGCTAAGCCCGCCGCCGCGCCCGCTAAGCCCGCCGACGCTAAGAAGCCAGCGGACGCCAAGAAACCAGAACCAGCCAAACCACCTGCTAAGAAATAATTCGTGAAATTCAGATTTGGCTTGGGATGTAAAATTTTGATCGATTTTTTGTGAATGTTAGGTTGTTAATTTATTTAATAAATTTTATTTATTTTTCGATTCTTGTGTGTTCATATTAGGCTGGAAATAGTGCTTGACCGACGTTACGCCCTGACAGTCAGCGGCGCTGACTCAGCGCTGATCGTCGGTTGGGAAGATGCATTCAGTGCTACGGTGACGGCGAACTGCGATGCTTGTGAATCTATGCGTTCCGTCGCTCCACAAGCCCATAGCTCGTCGGTCGACCGACGCGACGGCTGGACCGACCGTACGCGCCAAATCACGTGCATACCGTCAGCGTAGGTGTGTGCGAATTAATAGACTTGCATAGATATAGCTACGACAACTGACGGTCAGCGCTGACCATCGGTCGAGCTCAATTTCTGTTTATCAGTTCCTACATCTATATTTTTATACCTAAGATAAGAAAAGGATAACTGAATGAAAAACGAATTCATCAATTCATATAATATAATCTTACTATAATAAAATTTAAAGAAACAGTATCATACATTAATAAATACAATACTAATAGAACAATCAACTTCTTGTAATTGTAATTTCAATGTGTTACGTAAAAAAAGAAGTAAACAAAATGTAACAATTATTGTTATTGATCATTATAATAATAATTAAAATGTTAATGATAGGAATGATTTGAATGACAAATTTCAACATCGATTATTGTTATTGCAACTCGCAAGATATTGTTACCAGAATGTAACAGTACATGGAGCGTTTACTACACTAGGGGATCGCCGCTCACTATCTCAATTTGAAGCTATAGAGCTTTGTCAACAATAATTTCAATGTGAGTGTAGGTCGCTTGCGGTAAAGACAGCGTCCCCATTACGTGACTCTTAAATTATCTAGTGAAGGCAACTATCAAGGTGTGACAATAATATTAACGAACTAAAGCAACTCCGGTGACGTCACAAGACAACGCACACACCCCAAACATTTCCATCTAAAAATAACATCGTATGCACGACTAACTGCCTAAATTAAAACTACACGAATCTAGAAAACATTATCAATAATATTCCAATACGAAAATATGTGTAACTCAGTGTTTAAATAAGGTAAGTGTTAGTACAACTGGCTCAGAAATGCTCGTGGGTGTTCTAAAGTGAAAGCTTTATATACAAATAACACAATAAAACGTTAAGAAAATGTTTGTACATTATATAACCGAAGCGGACCAGCCTGGGCGTAGTCCGTATTCGTTGAAACTGTTTGACATTGCACAAGTTAATGTTAGAGCCCTGCCACCGACACATCAATCTCCTATAATTTCAGTATCTTAATAATAACAAGCCATAGCCAATAGTCGAAATTGTCCCTTAGGATTTTTACATATTTTTAAAGACATCTTTTAGAATAACTTTGTATATGAAGATAATTTTTAATAGATCAATACTAGTTGTACATAAAATATTGGATTTTGATGATCGTAGTGACCTCTACGCGGCGGCTCACGGTGTTATATAGAAAGCTTATAATATTTTCAATATTTTGTTTACAGTAATTCCTAATTTAAAAGCAGCAACGATTGTTACCGCCTCGCTACCGGTGGTGCTACATTCCTCTAATTATTATTTGTATGCACCATTCATTTACAATACATTCGTAGACATAACGGGCGCATACTAACATTTCCTAATAAACCAAGCCACGACAGATTACTTCAATGACAACTACATAACTCTCATCGCCGCGAAAAATAAAGCACTTTGAGGCGACCAGAGTTATTCATCAAAATATATTATTTTATACAGGCCAACAATTTACACTTTAAAATTAGTTTCATAGCTTACTATGTGGCCATTAAAACTATGCATAAGTTAATACGATCTCTCTATGCACTTTCGATTTATCTATTTTATAATCAATGGACATTAGGCCTCGGTCAATGAAAAATAAAGCCAATTTAACAAGCAGATTTACTTATAATATGACACTGATAAGTTGATTACCTAATTATAATGTTATTTAACAACGGTCAGAATTTAAATGCACTACAAATTTGTTTTTTACCGCAAGTGCATAGAGTCTTCAGTGGATAGAAGATGAGTTGCGCGTGAGCCCTATCCTCAGGCTTGTCAGAGAGATCCTATCTACTATAAACGTGATTAGAAATGGTTATTGTGTCAAGATGATATGTGTACTACCTCTGGAAATTCGGAATTATTCTACAATCTCGCGTGGAAACAGCACTTTCAACAGCTACGGTTAACAAATACCTTATTACACTCAGGGTCATCACGCGCAACTCTAAACTCCAGTTATAAACAGTCTCGCTCTGCGCACGCACCCATCCCTTTCAGCTTATTAACACACTTACATCTGCCTTAGACAGAAAGAGACGGCTGTCCCAGTCTGCTCCTGTTCGCGACACGCATTTTGAACGCTCAACGATAGTGACGGCTCTAAAGCGATAGATACAAATGGTTGGTCACTAGTGTTTAGCAAACGTATAACTGCCAACGACACGTTACTAGCATGCGACAAGCGATGTATTTATGTATCGCTACCACACGCAGTAAGTGTTGTTTGTCGTTAATGATAACGTTTCATCGAGGCGATAAAATCGAGAATTTCACTTTCTTTCTTACTTTCAAGCACAGTTAACATCAATACGTTATGTATTTATTGTAACTAGAATACCTTGACGCGATAGGCACATCAATGTGGTTCGTTACACCAAAAATACCATTATTACATGATCATAGCATACTTGGCATGCTTCAGTGCTTCTTCAGTGTTTTAATAACTACAAAACTTTGCTTTGTAATTCACGTGACGGGTAAAATCGTCATTGATGCATTAATTTGTCTAATCATTCAGCGTTCAAGATGCTTGCGTTACCAGGATAGACCGGCGCTCAGTGGCGAGCCGGGGGGCCCCAGCGGGGCGCGCGGGGCCCCTACATGCCGTAGCCGTGGTAGGGCGCGGGCGACGGGGCCTGCGCCGCGTAGGCGTAGGGCGACGCTTGCGGTGGGACCACGCCTGGGTACGCCATTGAAGGTCCTGTGGAGAGAAGAAGGTTTTAGTAATTCGACATAGCAGAAAAGAGGACATGGTAAGTTCGTACTGTGATTCTATAAGTGTCAGTGGCCATATCTGGCGATGAAGATAAAGGTTGGGAGAGGGGTTTTTTAATGTTGACTGTGTAAAAGCAAACATTCCATCCCTCCAGCTTGGTAGTTAATTATTGCCGGAGCATTGCAGCTTTCCTTAGAAGATACCTTTGTCCAGCAGCAGACGATTTTTTAATCATTAGGTGGCAGCTGTGTCATCCATCACAGGAAGGGACATTATTGGTAAGGCCTGTATCTCATTAGTCAAAATCAAAATAAAAAATATATTAAAAGGAGCACAGAACTTAAAATCTCTACCCAGCTACTGCCTGAAAGTGCTACTTCACTTCCTAAAATGATCTCGGCCTTTACGCTAATTCGTTATGGCTAGGGTACTACAATCAATACAAGAAATAGACCAACTGGAGGTAGCCAGTGCCATCTCCTGTGATCCTAGTGAATTTAAAACGCATAGTATAGGCAGTCGAGATCTCACTATATTCGCTCAAAATATTCGGAGCATATACTGCAACTTCGATGATTTTTTAGTTAATATATCTGAATTTAAGTTCGAATCTGACCTAATTATTTTAACCGAATGCCGCCTTAGCCTTAATAAACCTATACCAATCTTACCAAATTACTTGTCTTTTGAAACTAAGCATAACCTAAACCAAAATGACGGTGTGGTGGTCTATGTTAAGTCGCATCTTAAGTGCAACGTAAAGGAGATAAGGCTAAGTCAGGCATCTTGCCTACAGGTTGATATAATTAATAATATTGTATTATGTATTTACCGTTCTCCATCAAACACTAACACGGAAAAATTCACAGATTCACTATGCAACCATCTGGATTCCTTAAGATCGCAAAAAAATATTATAATTGCCGGTGATATTAATATAAATATCAAACCGAAAGTTGTAGAAACGTCGCTAGAATATAATAACAGAATTTATTACCTGAATGCGTTATCTATGTATGGTATTCTACCTGGACATTTGCTACCAACAAGAGAAACTAGTTGTTTGGATCACTTTATGATAAAAATTAATAAAAAAAAGACGTCAGCTTATATTGCAATAATAAATACCACGATCACAGATCATTTAACAACTTTTCTATCTTTATGCAAACTAAAAAATAACTGTTTTGTTGCACCTAGAAACAAATCTATGACTAATTTCGAGAGTGCCCTAAAGCACTTACAGGAACAAAACCTTGCTGAATTGCTTTTCAGTAGTGACCCGAACTTAGTCACTGATTGCCTCATAAATAAATTAATGGATTCCATAGAACTAAACACCACTACAGTAAAAATTCCAAAAAGTAAACGCGTAATTAAATCTTGGATTACAATTGGCATTTTAAGATGTATTAAAAACCGAAACCATCTACAAAAACAATACCGTAATGATAAATATAATGAAATTAAAAAGATCACATTCACCCGATATAGAAATTACTGTAACTCACTCATAAAAAAACTAAAAAGAAATTACGAAAAAAAATTACTTGCCGCATCGACTAAAAATAATAAGCAACTTTGGAAAAATATTAAAAATATAACTTATAATAACAAACCTAAAAACTCTAACTCTGAACTAACTTTACTTAAATCATCTCCTACCGAATCAGCTGATTACATAAATACATACTTTGCACAGATTGGACAAAAGCTTGCGAATAGTATTCAAACACACATGTCGTCACCAAATGAAGAACTAAACAAAATTTTAAGCAATATTCCTACGCAGCCCCATTGCTTTGCCCTCTTAGATAGCGACCCTGAAGAAGTGTATACCATTATAACGAGCCTGAAAACAGAAAGCGCGCCTGGTTGGGATAACATCACAACTAAATTCATAAAACACGCTATACACGAGGTTACTCCTATAATAGTTCATCTGGCTAACCTATGTTTTGAACAAGGCATTTTTCCAGCTCCCCTAAAGCGCTCTAATATAACTCCAATATATAAGGGTGGGGATAAAAATGACATAAGCAATTATCGGCCTATTTCTGTTTTAACTGTAGTTTCAAAAATATTGGAAAAACTTTTAAATAATAGACTAATAAACTATTTAAATTCCTTTGAAATAATATCTGAGAGTCAATTTGGTTTTAGAAAAAATATCTCCACAGATGACGCAGTATTGTCCTTAACTCAACTTGTTACAGAACAAGTCGACAAAGGAAAAAAATGCCTCACTGTGTTCATAGACCTTCGTAAAGCCTTTGATACCGTATCTATCCCCATCCTCCTGAAGAAACTCGAAATAACTGGAATTCGTGGCCCCCAACTTTCAATTTTCAAAGACTACCTATCAAACAGAGTACAAAGGGTGAAAATAGGTGATTGTTATAGTGAGGACATTGGTGTGTCATACGGCGTACCACAAGGAAGTGTCTTAGGACCAACCTTATTTCTGATCTATATCAACGATCTTTGCAATATGAATATTGCCAGTGCCAAAATTTTCTCGTATGCTGATGACACAGCGATTGTCTTCTCTGGAGATACTTGGGGGGAAGCTAAGGAATCAGCTGAAAGAGGTATGAGACAGGTCTCTCTTTGGTTAGAATTAAACCTTCTAAGTCTCAATACAGAGAAAACTAATTTCATATGCTTTAGCATTTATGATAAGTACCAACCACCTGCAAATTATAAAATTAAAATACATAACTGTCATGAACAGAGCACTGACTGTGGCTGTCCTATAATCTCCAAAGTAAATAAAACCAAATATCTTGGTGTGATGATAGACCAGCGCCTTTCTTGGTATCCACAAATTGAGTACATTAGCAGTAGAATAAGGAAATTTATATGGATGTTTAGGAACTTAAGACATGTTGCGTCAAAGGAAATATTGAATAGTATTTACGTAGCTCTGGTACAATCCGTAATTTCCTACTGTATCCCTATATGGGGTGGAACTTTTAAAACACGTTTCCTAGAAGTGGAAAGGGCTCAGCGATCGTTATTAAAAGTTATGATGTTTAAAAAAAGACGCTATTCCACTGAAAAACTATACGAGGAGTGCGGTCTCCAGTCTGTCAGAAAACTTTTCATAACACACACCATTTTAAAATATCATAAAATAGTAAAACCTAATGCAACCCTCAAACTAAAAAGACGGAAACATAAAATTGCCATCGTCCCAAGTACTAAAACTAAATTTGCCAGTATACAATTCCAAACACGTTCTGCCCAACTATATAATAGGTTCAACAAACAGCTGGACATCGCGGACAAAACACACAAAGAATGCAAAATTTCTGTAAGCGAGTGGCTAGCTAAACTTAATTATACGGAAACAGAGGAACTTTTATCGGAATTGTCGTAATATTACACTTACAGTGACAATTAAGCACACTCAACTGATACACAATTACACACCTTCACACACACACACTCACACACACACACGCACAAACACACACACACACGCGCACACTCCACGCAGGTACTTTTATATTTATAATTAATCAATTACGTACACATTCTGAATTGTTATTTTTATTTTTATTTTTAATTTTTAATCTATTGCATGCAAAACCAAAAATTGTTAATCAGTAATAAACGCTTAAGTTTAAACTAGATGATATACAGGAAGAGCGGAGTCTCCTGGCACAGGCGTTTCCAACGCCTAAAAGGAGGCTTCAAATTACTAGTTATTAAGAAATCTTTGTTAAGACAATAAACAATTTTTGTATTTGTATTTGTATTTGTATTTGTAAGGCACATTTTCGAGAAAGGACTTTTTTGGGAAGACCTATAATGTGTCCGTAGGACCATTTTCGGGAAGGGACCAGGAGGTTTGAAGGTTTGAAACCAGGGGACATGGGTCAATCGACTGTTGATGAACCGTTCAGAATCTGTCAATGTAGTGAGGTTAAAAAACAGAATTTAGGTAAAGAGACATTCTGCATCTAGAAGGCTGTATGTTGAAGGTGCCATACCAGCGGTGAGCATGAGCTGCGGCTCCATCATCATGGCGGGCTTGGCCTCCTGCTCGGCCACCTCCGTGCTGCGCCGCGCGTCCGCCTCCTCCAGCTTCTCCACCTTGGTCGTCAGCTCGCGGACCGTCTGCAGGGGAACATTCACTTCATAAGCTATAACCCGACTTAGTAGATACGGTCAGCTGCATAAGTCGTCGTCATCGGATCACGATGAGGAGGACATCATCATCATCATCATCATTATACACTTTTTTACCTTGTCAAATTGACGAACCGTCATGTTTCAAACAATGAATGGATAGTTGGATAGGCGGTTTCAGAATGACAAGGTACAAAGGTGTATAGCTACTTATGCAGCTGACTGTACATAGTTATAGTTATTGAAAAAGAGAGAGCAACCAGTGCCCACAAGCCACTGAGACTAAAGAGATCTATTGTGAGAGCGCTTAATGAGTCAAATCATACTTCTTATTGTGAGAGCGCTTAATGAGTCAAATCATGACATACTTCTTATTTCGTGTCGATACCACCTGACTCAATTTTCTCTGAACTCTGCTCTCTCAGAGGCAATCAACTAGCGTGCAAGAGTTGGGGCTCGCTAGGAATGATAGGTGGGTCATGGATTGGGAGACATTGCCTTCTGGTAATAATCAGGTTCAGAGGATAGCCGTGGTTTTATCCCACGAGATATTGCAATTTGTAATTTACCTGGATAAGGAAGGGCATCGCGAAGTCCATGATGTTATGCCTCCACGCCAGTTCGATGACCACGTCGGGTTTCAGGAGGTCGTAGCACTGAAACAGAAATAATCTTGTTAGCATGATAATATTAATAGAAAGCTGATGTTTGCCTTAGCTAATCCAAGCAAAGTATCTCTTGTAGTGACACACTTGATTAAGGACGAATGTTGGGTCCGTGAGAACGTCTTTTGAAGAGCCAAATCGACCCATCATACTAACCTTGAGCTACCACCATATCCAGAGCCATCTGGACCGACGACCTCAGACATCTGTCTGTAGCCAGACTTGCCAGTAATTAGTTGGATTTGAGAGATTGTATTGCCATTGTGGTGCAAAGATACCAGCACTAGATTATACAGTCTCTTCAATATTCTCTCGCCTCACTTAGGCGGACCAAAGAGTTACAATAACATTGTGCAATAAGATTGAATTGCGTTTTGAATCCAAATGATGTTTGCGCAATCTAAGCCTATTAACCCTAGTCGATGAATTAATTATATTGCACAATTTTCAATAATGCACAATATAATTGATCGTCTAGGGGCCGCCTTAGTACGCACTCGGCCGCGCACTCCGTGCGTCCAGGGCGTCCCTCTCACTGACCTGGTACAGACACGCGGAGAAGCACTCGAAGTTGTCCCGCTGCAGGAACCAGTCCAGCAGCTCCTCGGCCAGCTCCGTGCGTCCCTCCCACTGACCTGGTACAGACACGCGGAGAAGCACTCGAAGTTGTCCCGCTGCAGGAACCAGTCCAGCAGCTCCTCGGCCAGCTCCGGCTGCCGCGATTCCGCCGCGTACTCCATCGCGTCCGCGTACAGGGCGTCCTTCTTGCAGAGCTCCACGGACTGCTTCCATCTGTTGTTGCCTGTGGGAAAAGAAGAAAGTGTGTAAGTGAGGTGTCTATCTTCACATCTTGCTGGTGATCTTTGCTATACATCAAGAAACTCGCATCGAATTCGCTGAAATATGGCCCGTTGTTTGTCTTTATGTAGATGTAGTGTGTTTTTGATGAAACAACACGCTTCCGCACATTGATGTTTCGAATTTGGCGTACAGGCGACGAGTACGTCGATGAAAATGCTGTGACACCTTGGCTATGGGCCCGTACACAAAACTTCGAATTGGCGCGATGCGAGCTCGCAACACGCGCGACGTCTCTTTTATGGAACACCTGTTTTTTTGCGATGGGATGCGAATTCGAAGTTTTGTGATTACGGGCCCCATGAATAAATTAAATATAACTACATACCTTTGTAGAGGTAAGCGGCGATCCTCCTGAACTCGGTGAGCTCGTGCTTCTCGAGCTGCTGCGCGAGCGCGATCGTGTCAAAGTTGTCGAACGCGTCGATCGACGTGCGCAGACCCTGCAACATTTACGTACAGGGTTATTAACCATCGCATATCCTAACTAATATTATAAATATGCGAAAGTAACTGTGTCTGTCTGTCTGTTTTCACGCCAAAACTACTGAACGGATTTGAATGAAATTTGGTATACATACAGTCTAGACCCCGGGAAAGAACATAGGCTACTTTTTATCCCGGAATTCCCACGGGAAAACTTTGTAAGGCGAAGCGAAGCGCGCGGGAACAGCTAGTTTATAATACTGTCACGGTAGTGTATCGCCAATATGTTAGGGCCACTGCTGCTGCCGCAACACGAGTTAGTTATCGACGTAGATAAACGTCTCTACAGGGTGTTGCAAAATTGGTATACTAAGCCGAAACCTACATGTGCAGCATGGTATATCTAAGTCCGAAACTGAAATCAGAATTTGGATATTCGCGAAATAGGGCTTAGATATACCATGCTGCACATGTAGGTTTCGGCTTAGTATACCCTTTTTGCAACACCCTGTATATCGCGATTTGCCATAAATATGACGCTGTGATTGGTGGAACGCTCATTAGACAAGTTTATTGACGTCGATAACGAACCCGTACGTGTGGCTATGCCAGATGTCCTACTATTGTTTTAAAACTGCTTGAGAGACGCGGACCGATTGAAATACAAAACGCAGGCGTGAGTCTAGTCGATAATTTATTGTATCTGGGTTTAACACAATACAACTTTATTAAAAATTACGCACATAACACATTAGACCTTGTTTTTTCTCAATTACCAATAGGTGTCAGTGTTTGCCCATCCCCTCTGGTACCGGAAGATCGAGCTCATCCTACGTTGGATCTAGAAGTCTCTGACTTAGGTATTTTACCTTTCAAGGAAGCTACAATCCCCAAAAGAAACTATCGCAAGGGCGATTACGAGACCATAAATAAAAATATATCAAATGTCAAATGGAATTCTATTTTAAGTTCGATACCTTTAGAGGAAAGTGTAGAAACTATGTACAAAATAATTAACGAGCAAATAGAAAATCACATTCCTTTTAACTATACGCCCAAAGGGAGATACCCAGTCTGGTACAGCAGAGCTTTAATTAAAATCATTAAAGAAAAGTCAAAAGCACATTCTAGATGGAAGAGGTACGGTAATCTGTTGGATTATGATGAGTTCGCCTTGCTACGAAAACGACAACGTCGCGTTCAAGAATCTTGTTTCAAAAATTATACGCTTCATACTGAGAATTCCCTTAAACGTAACCCTAAGATTTTTTGGTCATATCTAAAAGCGCTGCGAGGGGGTTCCAGTTATCCTAAGATGCTAACACTCGGTTCTGACACTTATTGTAACGGTAAAGAGATATGTGATGCTTTTAACTCCTTCTTTAAAAGTGTTTTCGGACAGCCTATGTCTGCCTATATTCCATCTCCTGCGAATATCGAAAGTGGTAATGATTCTATTTCTAAACTACAAATAACAATAAACAAAGTTGAACTGTCATTACGTCAATTAGATACATTCAAGGGTGCGGGTAACGATGGCATCCCCCCCATATTCTGGTCAAAATGCTCTAAATCACTTGCACTACCTATCTCAATTATTTTCAATCGGTCTCTTAAAGAAGGTACGTTTCCTACGATTTGGAAAAAAGCCCTTATAGTACCAATACATAAATCTGGTTCAAAAACTAAAATAGAACATTATAGAGGTATTTCCTCTCTGAACACGGTAGGTAAGCTTTTCGAGAGGCTGGTTTATGATGCAATTTATCCCGTTATTAATCAAGGCATGTCTGAGAGACAACATGGATTTCTCAAAAAACGATCCACAGTTAGTAACTTGGTGACTTTCTCAAATTATGTGTTAGAGAATATGGATTTTGGCGGGCAGGTCGACGTGATATATACAGACTTCGAAAAAGCTTTCGATAGAGTTGATCATGTCGTCCTGCTCGACAAACTCTATCGACTCGGCATCCATGGAGATTTGTTGAGGTGGATCGAGTCTTACTTGTGTAATCGCTCACAGGCGGTTGTAGTTGGAGGATTTAAATCCGATTTTATTGACATACCAACTGGGGTCCCACAGGGCTCTCATTTGGGACCTTTACTGTACAACGCTTATCTTTTTGATATCTCTACCTGCTTTAAATCTTCCAATCATCTAATGTATGCCGATGATAAAAAGATATTTCTTAAAATCAAATCTGTACAAGATTGCTATCGCTTACAGGAAGACCTTAACGACTTGTTTGCATACTATAAAAGAAATAATATCACTGTAAATGCCAAAAAATGTCAGTGCATTAGTTTTACCAGAAAAAGAGACCCTATTAAATATGACTATAACTTTAATGGTATTCCTATTGAGCGAGTTAGCGTAGTTCGAGATCTAGGTGTCCTGTTCGACTCAAAAATGCTCATGGCTGACCACATTGATGCTATAATTAATAAGGCATATAAAAATTTAGGATTTGTTATAAGGTCTTGCAAGCCATTCAAAAATTTATCTTCATTAAAAATAGTATTTTGCTCGTACGTGCGCAGTACCCTCGAATATGCGAGTCCTGTTTGGTCTCCCCAGTATATTATATACAACAGCCGCCTGGAGCGATTGCAGAAGATATTTGTCGACCACCTTAAATACCGATCACGCAAGTCATTCGATAGCTATGAGGCGTCGTGTCATGAGTTTGGCCTGCTAACACTGTCGGAGCGTCGCCAGATGATGGACATGTGCCTGCTTCACGACATCGTGCGCGGAGGCCTGGACTGCCCGGAGCTGGTGTCGCGGGTGCAGTACCGCGTGCCGGGGCGGCGCACGCGACACACGCCACTCCTGCATGTGCCGTTGCATCGCACTAATTATGCACAAAATGCTACACTCACGCGAATACCAAGAATTTATAATTCCACCTTCAGCCATATAGACCTCTTCACACACACTAAATCATCATTTAAAACTCAAATTATTAAAACTATTTTATCCAACTAACTAGCCCACAAGATCGTGTAGGTATCATTATTAAATATATTAATTTAATATATTTAATTTTAATCTCTTTGTTCGAGTCTTAGAATATTATTATTTAGCCATTTATTTATTATTGAGTACTTACATATAATCTACAATATTGTATTTATGTATGGTATGTTATATCATGTATGACGTATGTATATTATATTTTATCAATTAGTTGAAGTTTATATGTGTTTTATTTATAGCATGTAATTATAATAATACTTCATATGAAATACAGTAGGAACAGAGGTGTTCTTTCACGCTCAGCCCTAAGCTAGTAGCTACTTAGTATTAAATTTAAGTTAACCACATTGTTTAAATATATAAATAGTAAATCAGTATTTAACTAAGTTAGAATAATTATTTACTTCTGTAATTTTAGTTGTTATCAGAATATGTAATTGTCCCACCAACTATTAGCTTATAATGGAAGACCTGTTATTAGCCTTACTCACAAACTATGTTACTTAGATTAAGTTTTTTTTTTATGTTACGCTGTTGGTTTTCATAAATAAATAAATAAATAAATAAATAAACTGCTATTCATCAATGAGGCAGCAATTCTCATTTTGGCACTGACGAAATTCATCGCAGTCTCGAACATTACTTTCTATTAACATTGATAACATCAATTTTATTCAAGATTAAATACTCATCAATGAAATATCGCTGAGAGGTCGCAAAGGGTTTATTCCAACTGCTTATTACCTGATAGTCCTCCTCATCAGTCAACAGCGAGTTCAGCGCTTCATTAACCGCCTTATTATTCAAGTTCTGCACAGAACGGAGGTACGCCTTGACCAACTGAAGATGGCCGGCTCTAGTGAACAGGGACACGGCGCGCGTGTGGTCCATACGCGGAGCTAGTACTAGGAGTAGGTCGTTGAGGAGCAGGGGTTTGTAGTCCAAGTAGAACTGGATCGCTTTGTAGTACAGCTCCATGTTTGCCACCTGTGGAGAAGGGAATTGTTAGATTGGGAAATAGTTTTTTGGTGGATAGTTGTGAAGTAGATGCAGCGGAAAATTTGAAAGTTATAACAATTATATTACTTTCTCTTTAAAGTGGTGACCCCGACATTATCCAGATAATAATGTGTTCCTGGTCAAATCATCCAGAGCGGCCAATATCATTGACTTCACATCTGCAAGGGTAATCTACGACCTGTAGTTATTGAAGCAGCGCTTCTACCACTAGACCACAGAGTTAAATAGATATTTACAGACCTAATTCTTTATTGGAACACATAAATTACATTAGGAAATGCACAACGTAGACGGTACAATTGGCGGCCTTATTACTAAGAGTAATTTCTTCCAGACTACCCCGGACGAGATAAATTATACATAAGAAATGGGGTAGTGAGGCATATACGGTCATGTGCAGAGATTCCTGACCCTCTTCTGATAGTAACAATGCTTCTGAGATGGGTCAGATTTCCCGCCTTATACTGTACCTTGGTGATGATGTCCTTGAAGTGTCCCTCGCGCCACGCCTCGGCCGGGTGCTGCATCATAGCCAGCGCCGCGTTGTCGTACTCTTCGTACTTGTCGTATAAGAAGACGAGCTCCGACCACAAGTGTGCTTGTTCCGCCGCGCGGAGCACCTGAGGATGGAACAATAGGTTAGGATAACTGTTTTAGAATATTTATACAATCAGGTGGCTATAATGCTAAAAGCTACAATACTGATCAGTAGGTGACTATGCGACAACTGATTAGTATCGTGGAGCATGACTACATTCACTTTTTTATGGATATGGAGACTCATGGTGCACAAAGGGTTTTACTAAAAATAGGGGTGTGGAATAATTGCTGTAATTCAGCACGCAATATGAAAAGCACCCTCCTATACATAGAGACCTGGTTCTACCTTTTTTGGTCTAAGATTTATTTAATTAATCTCGTATTGCATGTAGCGAATGCACAGCTCACCTTAGGAATGTTAACTCTGGACCAGAACAGCTCCAAATGCTCTCGCATCTTGGCGGGCTTGTACTTCGAGTAGAGGATGGCCAGCTCCGTGAACATGCCCATTATACAATAACGGTTTTATCTTCTCGCTTTGCTAGGCTCTCAAGTGAATTGTCACATAAATGATTTATATTTTTATTACCTTACTTCTCACGGCTTTCAACATTTTTTATATAATTCAGTTGTATTTCTTCAGCCCGCTGCCGCTAGGTTCTTTCTAGTTTATTGTGAAATACTTTTACATCATGTAAACACTTTCTGTTAAAACAATTGACTAACAGTAACAACGCACCTTAGGAATGTTAACCCTTGACCAGAACAGCTCCAAATGCTCCCGCATCTTGGCGGGCTTGTACTTCGAGTACAGGATGGCCAGCTCCGTGAACATGCCCATTATACAATAACGGTTCTATTGTAGATTTCTATTGATAAAACAATTGACTAAACATTCATCCGCTATCACCAACGCTCAGCTCACCTTAGGAATGTTAACCCTGGACCAAAGCCGCGCTAGATGCTCTCTATGTCTCGGTATTATTGTAAAGGTTAACTATAAAATTTTACAATGATTTTTAAAACATTCATCCGCTTAGCTCACCTTAGGAATGTTAACCCGGGACCAGAACAGCTCGAGATGCTCCCGCATCTTGGCGGGCTTGTACTTGGAGTACAGGATGGCCAGCTCCGTGAACATGCCCATGTGCGCGCGCTCCAGCCCCAGAGCAGCTTCCAGCAGGCTGATCAGCTCCTCGAAGTGGCCTCGGTCCTGTCGGGAGGAAATTATAATATTTTAGTTACGGTGTTATGTTTTAGTTTATTTATTTAGGAACACAAACAGTACAGTGTTATAGCGTTGAATTCGATATTGAAACCTTAAAATAAAACGATGGTTAAAATGGCGTTGGTTTTGACGTGGGCGACCCGACGTGAAGCACGTACCTTAGTGACTACGACTCTATAACCATTGCCCCCTATTATAATACGTTTTATAAAACGTAGGCTTAGAACCGGTTATAGTCCAGATAATATAAATCAGTAACCTAAAGTCGGATTTTAACTAGAACTATATGTCTTCATTTTTCAATAAGGGGTATTATTTAGTGTACAACATACCTGGTAGTAGTGTATGAGGTCCTCCAGCTCATCAGCGTGGACCACAATGTGCAGCCCGCACATCTGCGCGAGACGGAACTCGCCCGCGTCCACGCACGCGAAGCACACTTCCTTCCACATGCGGGTCGAGTTTTCATGAATCTTATGCTTTTATAAGTGTGTGTATGTATTGTGGTGACCCCGACATGAAGCAAGTACTTTAGTGACTATGACTGTATAGCAACCCATGTAGTCTATAACATACCTGGTAGTAATGTGTTATGTATGTTCAGTAACTAATCTTATACAGGTGTGTTGAATGTACAATAGTGGTGACCCCGAAATGAAGCTACCTTAGTGACTATGTCTGTCTGTATAGCAAATTTAAGTACAATCTTGTGTATTTGTGTGTGTGTATAGTGGTGACCCCGACATAAAGCATGTATCTTAGTGTCTAATGTCTGTATAGCAGCTCATTTAGTCTATAACATACCTGGTAGTAATTACGGGTGTGTCTCGAATGTACAATAGTGGTGACCTCGACATGAAGCAAGTACGACGTACCTTAGTGACTATGTTTGTATAACAGCCCATTTAGTCTAAAGGTACTATAACACACCTGGTAGTAGTGTATGAGGTCCTCCAGCTCATCAGCGTGGACCACAATGTGCAGCCCGCACATCTGCGCGAGACGGAACTCGCCCGCGTCCACGCACGCGAAGCACACTTCTTTCCACGTGCGGGTCGAGTTGGCCTTGCGCGCGCTGTCGACGGCACCTGGGGAATGAGGTTGAACGTTAGTGTATGGTGATAGAAACGTTTTTTTGGGTGTAAGAATTTACTAGGTTTTTTTTTATTATTTATTTATAAGTTATTATTTAGACTAGGAAAAGTTTATTTTTAAATCTGTATTAGGCGAAAATAGGTTGAAGATAGAAAAAGTAGGTAAATACGGCAGAATAATTAAGAGTTGGATATAGGAATTCTTCGTCATTAAATGCAATAGCAGAAACATAAAAGTGTCGCAAAGACGTTGGTACGAGTGACATAATGATTGAATAATTAGCTTATCAAATATTTGGTTTCATAAAGCATTTTCAGTAACTTTAAGCGCAACTAACATACTAACTTCACATTTAATGTAACTTACAGAAATATATTACACCGCAATGAGACTGTACCTTGAACCCCTATCGTACACCGCAATGAAACAGAACACAAACATATTCCAACTCACCCTGGAACTCCTTCAAATGCACGAGCGTGATGGCCAATCTGGCGAAGTTACTGACATTATTGTACAGCAGTTTGGCCGCATTGTACATCTTGTCCTCGAAGCAGCGGTCTCCAATCTTCTGTATATCGGCGTGGTTCGGCCCTGAGATGAACTCTTCTAGGTCTGCCAGGCGACCGGTGCGAGCGTAGGCGTAGATTAGCTCGGATTCTATGTAGCTTTCGCGCGCCTTCTTGCGCGCCATCTGGTGGGGAAAAGGCTGAGTTAGTGGTGGCTTTTTAGTGATGTCGATGAAGTGATTTTAGTTTTAGTGTCATCTTTTGAGGTAAGAATTGTATTATGACAGAATACGCATCCCTGGATAGCATAATATGCTATCACTAGAAATACACTCGCGAGCAACCAAATCGACTCAAGCCTTGACGGCGCAAACATACATTAATACAAGTAAAATTATGAATAGAAATAATAAAAATGATATGTCATTTAAAAGCTTAAGATGTCAGCTTTAATTTGATATCATTATTATTGAAATCCATTCATCATTTTTGAAATAAATGATGTCTGAACGCAATTGTAGGAAAAACGGGAATTTAGGAAAAAAGGGTATGGGTATCGTATTATACAAATTAAACAAAAAATGTTAAGATAAAAATTTATTTATTTAAATCAATACTTTGTATTGCCCCCTCTTGCCCTAATTACAGCCTGCAGCCTGTTTCTCATAGACCTTATCAACTTTTTGACAGTTTCCTGAGGAATGCCGTCCCACTCCTCTAATAAAGCTGTCTTCAGCTCGTCCACGCTTGCAGGGACTGGATTCCTGGCCCGAACTCTTCTTTTGAGCTCGTCCCATAAGTGTTCGATGGGATTCAGGTCAGGACTGAGCGCAGGCCAGTCCATCGTGCGCAATTCCTTCTCTCTCAGAAACTGCCGACTGACTCGTGCCGTGTGGCAGCGGGCATTGTCGTGCATTAGCACGAAGTCTTCACCGACAAATTCTGCATAGGGCACAACATGACCGAGTAGAATGTCGGTGATGTACCGATCAGCTGTTAACCCGCCTCCTCGGCCGCCTCCAGGCACGAAAACAAGTGCGGTTTTTCCCTCTAGAGAAATACCAGCCCACATCATGCAGGAACCGCCGCCATATGCTACTGTTTCAGCGAAACAACATTGGGCAAATCGTTCCCCCGGACGCCGGTAGACCCGGCCTCTCCTGTCACTGCCATGCAGACACACTCTGCACTCATCAGTAAACAGGACCGACCGCCATTGCGCAATGCTCCAATCGAGATGCTCTCGAGCAAACTGAAGACGCGCTTGTCGGTGGCCTGCAGTCAATTTGGGGCCTGATGCAGGTCTTTTTGGTGTCAAGTTGGCTTCCTTCAAGCGTCTTCTCACTGTCCACTCGCTGACAGCCACTTGTCGTACACGTCTCAGTTCTTGCTGCACATCAACGCCCGTAAGGTGTCGATTGCGCAGCGAGGTTGAGACAATGAAGCGGTCGTCTCTCTCTGAAGTGCAGCGGTGGCGGCCCGTTCTTGGTCTTCGATTGAAGGCACCAGTCTCTTGGAACCGTCTGTATACTCGGGATACAGCAGACTGGCTCAAGTGGAGCTGGGCAGCGACTGCTCGCTGACTTAACCCTTGTTGCAGCAAGGCAACAACTTGAGCAGCTTCTTCTGGTGTGGTATCCATGGGTTTGCGAAAACAAGGAATACAATGCAACGAGATGTGTACCGGTCAACTTGCAACAAGCGACTGATAAGGTACACCGGATGTGGAAAGGTTTTATAGCGGGATCAGGTAGCGCAAGGCGTGGATTCCTAATGAGGTAATTAACACTGACGGGCAATTAAAATGCGTCATTAAATCTGCGCTTAGTTTTTTTTTATGGTATTGATCTTAATTGAAAGCCTAATTCTTCAGCTTTCGAATGACATATCACTTTTATATTTACCATTTATCGTTTTAGGAAAATCAATGTATATGTGCGCCGTGAAGGCTTGTGTCGATTTGGTTGCTCGCGAGTGTAGATGCGATAGATGAAATACATCGATACTTTCATTTCTTTTTACAAATAATGATGGGCACCAATATATGGAAGCTGGGACCAGCACCAATAGAAATGAGTGATACGTCGTTGAAAAGGTATTTTTTAGCAGAATATGAATAACGGAAGCACTAGTCTTGATTTACTGTCCAATTAGAATAATCATACCTTGAAAGTTTTTATATTTTATTTCTGTAATTTTAATGTTTATGTTAGTTTTCACATTTATTTTTAATTTTTATAACAAAATGATCATATTTCATATAATATTATATTTGTTTATCATCTCAGTAAATAAAACCAGTTGAAAGTAATTTTTCCAATTTCAATAATACGTGTTTACGTGTATTACGCCCTAACTGTCATCAGAAGAAAGAGTGCAATGCCATAGAAAAATAATTCCTTCCGACGAATATATTTCAAAATGGACAACTTATACGGATTTGTCGTCATAATACTTTTTTTCTCACTTGAAAAGAGCTATCCAACGATGTATGTCTCGTCTTTATTGGACAGAGGTCCCAAAACGCCCATTGTCATTTAAAGCACATTCTTCACCGATCACTACCCAGTAAAATTATCTATCGACTCCCATGGAATATGAAGCCTCATTCCATTCCCGTTCTTCACAAGAGCGAGAGCACCGAAGACGTGACAACATCATCTCTCTACTTACAATCAAATCTAATCCAAAACAAAAACAAATCAAAATCCAGCTCACCTGTAAATACCTAACCAGGTCCTCCCACGACTGCGTCTTCGCCGCAGTATCCACCACATCCATATAGGCCGAGGGGTCATCAGCTTTAATGTACGAGTCTATGGCCTCCTTCACTAAGCCCTGCTGTAGTTGCGCCTTGGCCAGTTGAGACCACACGCCAGGCTCGTTGCACCGCTCGGCAAACTCGTATGCGCGCTCTAGGTCTTTCACTTGGTCTATTAGAACCTGGAATGAGGTAAGAAATGGTTACAGAGATGTAAAACTAATGGGTAGTAAGAGCTTAAACTAACAGGAGGAGAGACGGCATAAAGAACTTTTCTGGAGGAACTTTACGCTGCTTACAGGCTTGAAAAAATGTATGCGACAGTACGCATAATCTAAATATGTGAGCACATAGCATGTAATATTGTCACTGAGAGGGGTCAGGCTATGCCCCAAAACTTCTTATAGTGTTTCGGTGACCAAAACTAACGCTGTCCTCGCTGCATGACACCCTTATCAACGTAGACAAAGATGTATATTGAAAGGTTCATCTACGTCGATAAAATTTACCAGTCTATCATCTTTCAATCGGACGCCAAAGCCCTCATGCTATATTATCATCATCGTCATCATACCGAGATGGCGGACGTGTTGACGTCGAACTTGTTGAAGATGGCGAAGGCCTCCTCGTACAGCTCGTTGTTGATGGCGATGTTGGCGATGTCCGGCGCGTCGTAGTTGTCCAGCCGGTTGATGTACTCCATCACTCGGGTGCGGTCCGCCTTGATTGCTGTAGGGGGAAGGGAGGGGGTGAAAATTAGTATTTTTACAGAATTTCGTTGCTACTTCGCTCACGCGAAAGAAATACATTGTTCCAAAACCGGCACATCTTGATTTCGTGTGTGTTGATGAATTTATAGCTGTTTTTAACCGCGCCTCCGAGACCGTGGTGGCGGCTGTGGATTCTACGTAAAAACCAGTATAAAGGTACGTTTTCGCTCGTATCCCGTGGCAGTAGGAGTAGAACAAATGTGGTTAACCTGCACGTTCAATAACGTCAAACTTCTTATTGGTACCGCATATCGACCTCCATGGCAGGACTGCGAACAGTTTTTTGATGCACTCACTGACTCAATCACTTCTTTTAACGGTTATGATCAAATGGTGTTATTGGGCGATTTTAATATTAACCTTCTGCATAACATAAATGATGGCAAGGCACGGCAACTTTATGATTTCGCTACAACGGTTAGTCTCACTCAACTCGTCAATGAACCTACTCACTTTACAGACACTAGCGAGACTCTTATAGATGTTGTCCTCGCAGACTCCAGTGTAAAAAATATATCTGTAAATTATATACCCGCCTTAGGTAAGCATGCATTTGTAATAGTTGAACTTAACATAAAGAAACCTAAACCCACCCCGCAATGGATAACCTTCAGACCATTAAAAAGTATTTTATTGGATCAGTTTAATAACGACCTCAATTCTATTAACTGGGAATGTATTAAAACAATTAGTAATATAAATCAGATGGTATATACATTTAGTGATCTCATAACGAAACTATTTGACATCCACGCACCGGAACGAACCGTCCGTGTTAAAACATTTAATTATCCATGGATTACGGATAACCTAAAGTACATGATGGGCTTGAGGGATGCAGCGCACAATAAGTACCGCATCACTAACTCTGAGTCACACAAAAAATATTACAAGGACTTGAAAAGCTTAGTTTCTGCCGCCTTTCACAATGAAAAGCGAGCTTACTTTCAGTCGAACATTAACAATAATGTTAAAAACCCCACCTCATTGTGGAAGAATCTAAAAAACACCGTTTTTCGCAACCACAAGACTACCGAGCTACCTGAAAATTTCAATAACCCCGATGATATCAATAAACACTTTTTAGATCTACCCGGCAATAATAATTTGAACTTAACAGATATTATATACTTTGAATCTCATAAATTTGGCTCACACAACTTTAACCTTAGTCCAATCAGCGAAGAAGAGGTTGCCAAAATTATCAAAAAATTTAAATCGAATGCATTGGGATATGACAAGATATCGCTAGACATGCTTATTCTTACCTTACCCCGCACTTTACATATTATAACCTACATAATTAATCAATCCATTCTGACATCCACCTTCCCTGAACTCTGGAAAATAGCTGTAATTAATCCCATCCCTAAAATAACTAACCCAATTGACTACAAAGATCTTAGACCCATCAGTTTACTTTCCACTTTGTCAAAAATTCTGGAGAAAGCCGTTTCTAATCAACTGACCTTCTTTCTAGAAACAAATAAAATTTTGCCATCATTACAGTCAGGCTTCCGTAAGGGGCGCAGTACATCTACAGCTCTTATTGATGTTGTCGACAATATGCTTGCCAAACAAGAAAAAGGCATGGCTACTCTTCTAACTCTATTGGATTTTTCTCGTGCCTTTGACACCGTTAATGTCTCGCTGCTTCTTGCTAAACTATCATATTATGGTTGTGACTCTAAAGTAGTAAAATGGTTTTATAGCTATCTGGACCAACGTACACAAATAGTCAAGCTGAGGAGAAGTGATGGTACTACAAGCTTGTCAGCAAAGTATCCAGTGACCAGAGGTGTGCCACAAGGATCCATCTTAGGGCCACTTCTATTCGTTATATACATCAGTGATATCACTACTGAAATACAGCACTGTAATTACCATCTGTATGCTGACGACCTTCAGATTTACCTGGCGGGTAGCCCTTCTGACGTTGCAGAAACATGTTGTTTTATTAACCAGGATTTAGAGCGTATTGCAGTGTGGTCTAAGAAAAATTCACTTAAACTTAATCCTACTAAATCTAAATTTATGGTAATTGGCTCTAGGCAACAAGTTTTAGCAACAAAAGCTAATAATCCCACAATAGTAATGGATGGAGGGTCTATTGAACAGGTTACTGAGGCGCGTAATCTTGGTCTGGTTTTTGACAGCGTTCTGACTTTTGAGAAACACGTTTTGGATGTGGTAAGAAACTGCTTTTTCAGACTTAGGGTTTTGTACAGAATAAGACCATACATAAATGAGGAACTGCGTATACAGCTTTGTGAGTCACTGGTCCTCTCTAAGCTGAACTATGCTGACACGGTTTATGGTCCCTGCCTACTTAAGAAAACTTTAAAATTGTTGCAACGAGTTCAGAACGCCTGCGCCCGCTTCTGTTTTTGTATTCGTCCACGTGCACATGTAACACCGTTCCTGAATAAATCAAATTTACTTAAGATAGCTGCTAGGCAGAGGTTGCATCTTGCTACAATGCTATTTGGTATTGTAAAGTATCAGACTCCGGATTACTTGTACAAAAAAATCGATTGGTCACGCAATCACCATTCTATCAATACTAGAGGTTCCAATTATCTGATGCTTACCCCCGCTCATAAGTCAGCTTCATACCGACGTAGTTTTAAATATTTAGCTTGCAAGATTTACAATAATCTTCCGCCACCAATCCGTGATCTCAAATCCGTCTCATCATTTAGGAGTCGGTATAAAATGTTTTTACTTAATAGGCAAAAACAAAATCAGTAATAAGCAGTTATATATATCACACACACACACACACGCACGCAGACATACACACACACACACACATACACACACACACATACACACACACACACACACACACACACACACACACACACATTTCATTATACATTACATATTTCCTGTCTTTCAGCTGGCCTTACAACTATACATAAATAACAGAGTACTCACAAGCATAGTTATTTACATGGGTACATATGAGTAAGCATTTGTTTATGCACTGTTATATACTATATACCATTTATTTCACAGTTTAACAGACACATTTATTCTTTCTTCCTATATATTTTTTACAACGTATTTAAAGATCAGTTAAAATTAATAAAATGTTATATGCTAATTATGGAGCATGCACTTAGAATAGACCTACTTGTAATATATGTATACGCCACATAGGTACCCTTTAAGAACTGGTTCTGGCAGAATTATCAGCGCTATATATATATACACACTTATATATGTAGCACATGCTGAGTCTGAACCATTTCGCTATCACTGTGCACGACATGGAGATTGGCAACCATAAAATATTGTTTATTTATTTAATGTATAAGCTGTGTACCTACCTAATTTGTATTGTTATGTGATTTTCCATGTTGTGTATTCTTGAAGGCGAATAAACTATTTCTTTCTTTCTTTCTTTCTTTTTTTTAAACGTTTATACAATTATTATGTATTTTTTGTACCTACTAGTTATGTATTAACGGACCCACAGACAGTCTAAGTTGGATGAATGGAATGGTGTAAATACTGTTGCGGCAGTCCTTGAGAGGGACAGTTATTGGCTGATGATGGTGTCCTCTTTAATTAATTCCGTAAGGTGGTCCCTTACATGTACTATAACAGTCATGTTCTTTCCTTCAAATTCCACTTCTTTATATAATTTGTTCGTAATTCTATGCACTAACCTGTCAATATAAGCAAGTTCTGCAAGTTGCGATGGTCGGAGAACACGGAGTTGTCCAGCACGATCTTCTCCAACAACTCGATCAGTTCATTCGGCAGGTCGGCCGTCATGAACGCCTTCACTGTCACTGAGATGTCTTCGGGGTCTTGGGTTTCGGAGAGAGCTGTTTGCACCACCTGAAGAGGAGTAGTTAGGTTAGTTAGGAAACACAAATGATTATGGTATACTACGTCGTAGTTTTATCTTAACGTTTCGTCTGCGTCAACTGAAGTTACAGGCATATTTAGCACACTGGCAATAATCATCACCATTAGTTAGGTCAAAGCCAAGCTGATCAGGCAACCATGCTTCTGTGACATTGGCATTTTGCCCTTATTTACCTGGTCAGCAAGTTGCCTGTGATACGCATCACGGGTCTGAAACCAGTTTTAAGTTCCTAGAGCCTCTATTTGTGCAGCGTGGGACGCCCCCCACTCACCTGGTCGATGAGCTGCCTCCGGTACGCGTTGTCCTCCTGCAGCACCTCGAGCCACAGCTCCTGGTCGCGGCGGCGCACCAGGTAGCGGGCTTGGGTCTTGAACAGCGAGTTCTCGTTGCACACGGAGATGAGCTCGCGGTCGCACTGGCCTCGCTCGTAAGCCACGCAGGCGAGGTGCGGGTCGCGTTTTTCGCAGTAGCGCCCCACTACTCGGGAGTCGTACCTGCGGGGGATAGGTAAGTCAGAGTAGGCCTCTTGTGGATTGTTGGTCTAATAATGACGTCAGTTAACCAGTATTTCTATATATAACTTCGCCCAGTTATTGAAAAAATGAGGAAAACCAGAGCTTATTTGCCACTGTGTTACTAGCTGAAGTAATGGCAAGACATGATAGTCATTAGGTGGAATTGTCAGAAACTTACTTCTATCATCCTAGTACAGACCAAACTAAAACCTATAAAAAATATAATAAATCAGTAACTCACCACTGATTCTCCTTCAAGAACCTCTCGGGGTTGTTGTTGGAGTCAATGTAGATCTTAGCGAGAGCATTGTGTGTGGCTGGCTCGTTGCACCCCTCATGCACTCTGGTCTCCAACCAGGGAAGCAGCAGCTTGAGCCGGTTCCTCTTCTCCACTTCAGCAACCAGCTCGTCCGTGGAGAACTGTCCTCGGACCACGAGGATCAGGTTCTTGATGATGTCCTCGGCACAGTCCACGTCGAGTAGTCCTCCAACGACCACGGGCAGACGAGATGGGTTGACCTGGTGGGGGAAATGATGGTTATTGCAGGAATTTTAATGGCCGAAAATTATTTTGACCTTGGATGATGCAGCTGCATTTTTGTGATTCAATCTCAATTTTTACGTGTCGATAGCGCTGCCATAGTTTCGAAGTTTTATTTATCTGAATTGATGCTACTATGAATCGCTTTTGAAACAATCTAACTAATTAGGAGACTGAGCTTACTACCACTTTCAAAACTCCTTTCATATTAAAATTTCCTTTGAAATAGCGAAAATTCCGAATAACAAAACTCACCTTCTGCACATAAATCTCAATGTACTTCTGCAGGCTATTCCTGTACAGGTACAACACCAAGTCATGTACAAAGTCGAAGCGGTCGCACACGATGATGAGCGGCAGCTGGTCAGGTAGCTTGGCCTCCTTGAGGAAGTTCTTGACTCGCTCCGCGTTGTAGCAGTTGGACTCGCGGCAGATGCGTTCGACCTCCTTGATCTGGCCCGTCTTGCAGGCCGCCTGGGAAGAGAAGATGTGGTTAGTAAATTGTACATTTTTTTTTTCTTCGATAGTGTTGGTATGATGAGGTGGTGGTAATTTGGGAGACGCCTATATCAGGTGGTGGATTGATTAATGGACGTTTATTGCCTGATGATGATATATGTTATAAGCGGCAAGTATCACTTTAAATAAATAGGTAATGGTCGACGGAGGATAATCCCAAAAGCGTGCTAATATTTTTACTTTGAGTTTGCGATACGTAGAGAACCACTTCACTTCCCTTATATATAGGTACTGTTTTTCATTTGATATTCCATAAAAAAAACTTACTTGAATGTACTTGAAGTGCACTTCCGAATCCTGGCTGAAGTTGACAATCGAGCCGAGGAAGTAAAACAGGCCTTCGTACGTCTTGAAGCTCTCAAACAGCTCAATGAGCGCTTTAGTCGTCAGCTGTTCGTGGTACTTGGTGGCTATTTGCACGCAGATCTGTAGGTTCTGACGGATGTTGGCTGTCAGCATCGCCTTGAGACATTCCAGGGAGTCTTCTACGGAGAGGGTTCCGAAGAAGTTCACCAGCCAGTCGGCCGACAGCAGGTGGGTGTGGACCTGAAATGAGGAGATGTGTTAGGATTGCGAAAGTTTGAACGTTTCTGAATCACTCGAACTTGCTGAATTCTTGGTTGTTTTGGCCCAGGTAAATACCATGGCAAAATGGTCATAGTTTTAAAAGCTACGAAGGGGCGCTTCGTTATCCTGGTTGCAGATCTGTCTTTGATTGATCCGTGTCATTATAACAATAGCACGTAAAAACAATATGAAAAGGTGTACTACTCGATAGTTACAAAGATTAAAATTAGGTTAAAACCGCATTCTTTCCTAAAGTTGAAGCCGAACAATAACTCTTACTATCGTAGCTTGCTATATGCTATGTACAATGAGTACATACCACGGCGCGCTTGATGTCGTACAGGTCGGTGTAATGTTCGAGAGCGCGCTGCAGTAAGCCCGCCTTCTCGCACAGTCTACTATATACTACACACAGTGAGTACATACCACGGCGCGCTTGATGTCGTACAGGTCGGTGTAATGTTCGAGAGCGCGCTGCAGTAAGCCCGCCTTCTCGCACAGTCTACTATATACTACACACAGTGAGTACATACCACGGCGCGCTTGATGTCGTACAGGTCGGTGTAATGTTCGAGAGCGCGCTGCAGTAAGCCCGCCTTCTCGCACAGTCTACTATATACTACACACAGTGAGTACATACCACGGCGCGCTTGATGTCGTACAGGTCGGTGTAATGTTCGAGAGCGCGCTGCAGTAAGCCCGCCTTCTCGCACAGTCTACTATATACTACACACAGTGAGTACATACCACGGCGCGCTTGATGTCGTACAGGTCGGTGTAATGTTCGAGAGCGCGCTGCAGTAAGCCCGCCTTCTCGCACAGTCTACTATATACTACACACAGTGAGTACATACCACGGCGCGCTTGATGTCGTACAGGTCGGTGTAATGTTCGAGAGCGCGCTGCAGTAAGCCCGCCTTCTCGCACAGTCTACTATATACTACACACAGTGAGTACATACCACGGCGCGCTTGATGTCGTACAGGTCGGTGTAATGTTCGAGAGCGCGCTGCAGTAAGCCCGCCTTCTCGCACAGTCTACTATATACTACACACAGTGAGTACATACCACGGCGCGCTTGATGTCGTACAGGTCGGTGTAATGTTCGAGAGCGCGCTGCAGTAAGCCCGCCTTCTCGCACAGCTGAGCGATGTGCGCGCGCTCGTAGTGCGTGAACATGGCGTTGCCGAGGATCGCGTCCGCCACTTGAGGCGCCGACATCAGGTTCATTTCTAGCAGTCTGTGGATGAAGAGGACGGGTTAGATTATTCTATGGTTAGTTAAGTGGGGTTAGCTGTAGGTTCAACGTAAATTTCACTGAAATTCTAGAAGCGAATTTCTTTATCTTCACAAGTGAAAGGAGCTGTATTTCGACTGTGATTGGTTAACCCTCCGTCAGCTCCTGTCAAATCTATAGCGAAAGCTGGACGTAGTCAACTCAGGACCGTAATTTTTGATGCGGTTGAGTAATGACGCTCTAAGACAGTCCTGGCTAATCCCTCCATCAATCAAACCCTCTAGATTAGTCTCGCTCATCACCTGGTCTGCAGCGGCCCCTCCTCGGGCCTGTTATTCTTCAGCGCATCCAACAGGAACGCCGTGCACTGCTGCACCATGTTCTGTTCCATGAACACGTCCACTATCTGCTGGATGTCGGCTAGAGGGGGCTCTTCAGCTACCAACATGCCCGCGAAGCCGGCGCCTTGCTCAGGGTTCGTACGCATGACCGAGCGAAGCAGGTAGATGTAGTCTGGGGTGTAGCCGACCTGTTGGAAATGGTGAGGTTAAGTATCGGCTGGGGTTACTACAGAGGACAACCAGTTAAATGGATGTGGTCTCGATCGGACATTTTGTTTCAAACTATCTGATGGCTACCTAGAGCCATAGAGTGCTGATTTGCTGTCAATACGGTCGCACTTTTGGAAATAGGCTACAGCAGCAACCAGAGATTACACAAGATAAGTTTGCATTGAAATGATCAAGACAAAATCAATCAATTCAGTATTCCGCCAGGAGCAAACAGCGAGTGAAGATCACGATAATCTACGGTTACATCCGTAAAATTCAAAATCACACCAACCTTCTTAGCGTACAACACAATCTTCTGGAACTGTCCAGTCTCAGCGAAGCATTGGATGACCTTGGCGGCGACATTGGCCCTCAAGTACACGGACAGAGCCAACGTTGGGTCCACCTGTTTGACCAAGTCTCCGAGTTCCTCTGAGCACTCCAGCTTCTCCTCTTTCAGCCATTTCTCTAACAGCTGCTTGCGACCTGGTGGAAAATTAACATATAGTATATAACTTATAATAGGATTCGCTTTTAGCTGCAGTTATCCCCGTCTTTACAGACCTCTTCATACCATCGTCCGCAAAACAATACATAACTGTGTGAAAAAATAAGTTTTGGTGTTTAGAGGGTGCGGTATTGGTCTCGACCTAACTCTCTAGAGAGAGTGATGGATTCTAAGCGGTACATTATTGGCAGATTGTACCTTCGTAAACTAACCTAATGATTTAAAAATCTTTTCAAGTTGTTTGCCGGGATCAGTCTAAAGATGAAAGGACGTGAGCACCTGCTGGAAGCGCCGGCTCGCGGCTCACAGACTGACAGACAGACAGACACGCACCTTGCAGCAGAACGGGGCGGCACAGCTCCAGCGACTCGTACTTGTTCAGCTGCGCCTGGTCCAGCAGGATGCCGAAGTACTGCAGCAGCGGCGACGTCTGCCCCGGCGCCGTGGGCACCTGCTGGAAGCGCTGGATGGTGGCCGGCGTGCGCAGGATGCCGCGCGGGGCCATCGCGGCCACCTGTAAGTTGGTGGGGATGGAGGTTAGACGGTTTGGTTTGTATTGTATTGCAAGTAAGGTGTTTCTGTCCCTCAAGAGGAGCAGCAGGTATTGAAGCAGTCAGTGCACATACTGTACATCCAAAAGATATATTTCCAATTTTTCGAACCGTAAAAACACTGGCGGCTTTGGGACTAATAAATTGACCAGTCTGGTTAAAGGTCTGAGACTCATGTAACGGTCACTACTGTTATGTTACACTCCGCACACACTCCACCACTACACCCCCATCCGCTCCTATTATCATCATCATCACCTTGGCGGCCTCGCTGTACTGCGAGTTGGTGAAGAGCGTGTTGAACTTGCGCACGAACAGCTCCCCGGCCAGGCTGCAGCGTGTTCATGTACGTACACCCTGACTCATGTAGACACACGTCACCACTACAACACGGTCATCACCTTGGCGGCCTCGCTGTACTGCGAGTTGGTGAAGAGCGTGTTGAACTTGCGCACGAACAGCTCCCCGGCCAGGCTGCAGCGTGTTCATGTACGTACACCCTGACTCATGTAGACACACGTCACCACTACAACACGGTCATCACCTTGGCGGCCTCGCTGTACTGCGAGTTGGTGAAGAGCGTGTTGAACTTGCGCACGAACAGCTCCTCGGCGCCGGCGAGGTTGCAGCGCACCGCCACTCGAAGCGCCAGCTCCGGGTTCTGGAGAACTGTGTTCATGTACGCCACGATGGATTCCTCCTCGACGGTGACTGAGAGGACTTGGCCCTTGCGGTTTACACCTGGAAGGAAATGGTGAGGTTGATTTTAGCATGCTTAGATAGGTAGACAGTGGATATTGGATGGCGAAGAACGAAGACAGAGTGTTGGACGATTATTGGCTGGCTGATCGTATAAAAGGGTATCCGAAGGGCTCAGCATTTTGTGAAATAATAATTCAGTCAACGTGGACAGGTATGCCGGATCAATCCTCCTGTGGTCATCTATTTCTTAGCATTTCGGTGACAACACTAGATCTACTTAGGGTTGATTACCGTGACAAAAGGATTAGCACTATTAACCGACTGTCCAGCATGCGCCAGACACATTTAGGTAAGTCACTCAGGGATGCTTCTTTCTTGCTTACATCCCCCTACTGATGTTGCTATTGATAAAGGCACGTACCGATGATGCCGCCGGTGGCCTCGTGCGGCGCGGTCACGAAGATGGTGTCGGACGAGATGCGGTTCATGTACACGCACGTGCCCGTCTCGATGTCGTACATGTGGATGTAGCCGTACTTCGTTATCAGGTAGATCACGTCGTATTTGGGCGACACCTGGAGGGAATAAACGAATATTTGTAATTATTGATTTCGAGATTGGGAGATTTCGCATATAGGCATTTTTCTCTGTAGCTTTTTGTACTGTACCCAGAATACCTTCAGTTTTTGTGCCTAGCCCTAATAATCAAACTGTACAGGGCTCTACAGATAAGAAATATGGTCAAAACTTATTAGCGACTACACTTTCTCAAAAAACAAATTCATAAGGTTAAATTTTACATGGCTTATTTGAAATTTTTATAGCACTAAATTTAAAAGTAAGTACCTAGTTGTTTCTAAATCGCCTCTTCATATTATTAATATAATAAAAGTTTACCTGCATGGCGACGGGGAAATCGTTTTGCGCCTCGGCCGGGAAGAACACATCGACGGCTTTCTTCTGGAACGGCTGGTTGCCGGCCGGCGTCTGGCCCACCTCTGTGATAATGGACATTGTGGTTAGTAGTTGAATAAAATAAACTATTCCGTTGGATATGGGTAGGTATAGGTACTAAATACAAAGATTAATGGTGTATGGATAGGATAAAAAGCATACAATAAATTATTTATGTGGTCGTAATTATGTTAGAATTGAGCCATTTATGGGCAAGTCCTCTATAAATACTTCATAGGTTTGAAATTTCAGAAATATCTTTTCAATATTATATTTATAAATAACTACATAAAAGTATCCAGCAAAATATGTCAAGATCACGGCAAGAGACGGTTGAAAGTCTATTGTATTTGTCAGTAAGTGTATTATTCATAATACCTATTGTTGATTGTGATAATTACAAATTATAAGTGAGTAAATCTGTCTACCGTTGATGATTCTCGGGAGTTAGATGTGAGAATCTATCTCACGTAGATCAATACGTAGACAATAGCCTAAAGGTCAAAAGTTAACATCGCATGAAAACTCATTCGTAAAATTTTATCGCCGCATTCCTATGATTTAGTAGAGTTCCCTTATCTCTATCGTCTATGTAAATACCAATCGTAGTATTTATAATTTAGTTTCTATGCTGCAAATTTTAATATCTTTGTTGTGTACCTAAAGTTTAAAAAACCTTTGTTCATGATAAATTTATTCATGAACATAAAGGGGGCGTATTCTATTAATTACAAAATTTTATTTAATATAACAGTTATCATTCTAGAAAATACTCTCTCCCTAAATACAGTGTAGTTTCCTCTTCGTTCATAAATATGCTCAGATTACCCCTACAGTACTTAATCTAGACACGGTCATAATTCCTATACTTTATAACATACAGCATGATGCCTATGACGTTTGATTTCCCTTGAAAACGAACAAATGACAAATTAAATTTAGATTTGACAGCTGTCACAGCACTCCTGCTATATTTTACTAACAACAGTCTACCAGCAACTAACCAATAATATGCAGCTTCCCGCCCTGCGCAGTCCTCACGGCGAAACAGAAGAGCGTCGACGGCTCGGCGTTTCCCTCCGCCTTGAAGGTGGCAAATGAGGCCGCGTGGCCCTCGATCGGCTGCGAGCACTTGCGTTCTACAGAGTAGAGCTGCATGGCGCCCACCACGCGGTTCTGCTGCGCTGATATGCCTGGCGGGGGGGATTGAGTGTTAGTACTGGTATTGGTTATTATTCTGTAGTGCCTAACACCACATGTGGGTAACGTTATAGCCAAGGGGGAGAGAGAATTAGGATCACTGTTAGCAGATTTTTGCAGCCGATTGTTTAAATATTTTGAAGAATCCTTTGTGGTAAACAAGTTCTCGGGTGGAGACCACGAACAGACAATTGTACCGTTTGAAGTTCTCCAGCCCGGTAACCGACGATATTAGGTTATTATAATATTTATGGTGGTTGAATGACACGGAGAATTGTTGTGGTCCCTTGGAGAGGGCTTTATCCATAGCAATAGTGATTTTTCGCGAATCCAAATCAACAGTAAGTTTCTTTTAATCTTCTGCCACACCAATTACAAAGAAAATTACAAAAAATACCTAAACTTGTACCAGTATTATTTAATCTTAACTGAAAAGGCAGGTAGGGCAGGTAGTCTTCACACATCAGAAACTACGAGCTAGATAGCTATCGCCCTTACGGTGAAAATCCCTAGAGCATGAAATAATGCCATTCTCTTTGAGAAAGCTAACCTTATAAAAGGAGCAACTACAAACGAATTTGATTTCTTCTCAATATAAGAGAAAGTGAGTAGATATACCTACTTCATTATATTTATTTATGGAGCTCTTTCTTTCTACTAAGTATGCCTTTTGATTATTCTTAACATTGTTAGGCTTCCTAAGCACAAAGTAAAAAAGAATTGTCAGAAAACAATACCTACAATCAAATTGAGTAATACCTAACAGCAGGCAAACAATGCTTATTTACTTTTCGTAGCTATTTATACATATAGACATTCTTTTATAGCTGCTATAGTATTAGCCTTGAACCATTGGACTGGAAAAGTGACGTGGTAGGTACGTTACCGTAATCCATTGCTTTTGTCTGAACTCAGTGGCATCGATAGCAACTTTACTAACTTAATTAACATAATCATACAATAAACTTAAGTACGACAGGTTTTTGAATAGTTACCAGTAGGCACCACATGATAACAACCATTTGCTAAAACTATACGTAACTTGTATGGCTTCTGACTAAGTGATCTTCAAAACTTTACTGCCTTAAACTATAATAACCTGAGTAAATTTCTACTATGAGTATGAGGCAAACGAAAAGAATTATAATAATATTTACGGCTCACCCTATAAATTAAATAACTATTAGTATTTAAATTAGCTCTTAGTATTTGACTATTTGTCACCTATACCTAAAAATAATTACTACAAAAGCCAATGAAACAACATCACTCACCCACAAGCAGAAGCCACTGCTGCTTCGGGTCGGTCCTGTAGTTGATGATCTGACAGTCAGCCAATGAGGAGTGCCTATCGAACATCTTCACGGGAGTAGAGTCACCCTCCATCGACCAATGGTAGACCGACACCTTGGTGACCAGCGCGAGGGTGTTCAGGGAGATCCACTTCCAGAACACGACGTCTTCAGACATGGTGTGTGCCTTCATCTTGGACTTCATCTCGATGTTGAAGATCTGGAGCGTTTTTTGAGCTGGGGGGGAAATTGCGAGTCGTTAATTTTGTTATTGTTGCACAAATGTGCAGGTTTAGGAGGAGGACTTTCATTATACACTTTATTGGAATAGTCATTTTATAAAAAGCTTTATAATTTCCGCAATACGTCTTTTTGCGCCATAAAAAAGCAGGGTGGTTTGGTTCCACCTGCTGGTATAAATAATAATAGGAACAGGTGTCACGCTATATTATACGAGTATGTATAATATTTAGGGGTCTGGATGTAACTGACCACAACATTTTTGATATATCTTTTTGTACATCAAGGTGTCTTTAAGATAGTGATCATATTAAAAGAGGCTGAGTCATGCCAACATTTTTGTCCTTATGAATACTTATTAATCTAGACTAGAATCTAAACCAAACCCGGCAGCCTGGCGGTAGCGTAATACATAATAAGTACAACAATACATTGCGTGAGTGAGCAGGTGCTATTATTATGCAGCAGATACTAGTAAGAGGGAACACAAAGGAATACAGTATACATTAATAAGCTATGGTATATGTTCAACAAGCATGAATGGTATTTTTATCTTTATCTTATTACCAAGTTTGTCATGTAATAATTGATTCAAACACTTTCTCTGATCATTGATATAATTTTTCACGGTTTTAGATAGTATCATGCTATATATGCATTCTAGATCATGTTTATGTTTTCGTTACGACATTGATATTTGAAAGTTATCATTATTATATCGTGCAGTCACCTTTATCTGATCATAGCAGCAATACATTTCACTTCTCATGTGTTATACTATACATTATAATCTCCACTTTCGGAACTAAATAATAAAGTTTACACCAGGATATACTGTAGTTATGGGCTACACATCAGTTTATGTTTCATCAATGGCTGCTCTGGCGGGTCATGGCGCCATAGAGATTTGGCCAGCAAATGGTGAGACCGACAGCATTTTTTCGGCCAAATCCAAGACCGACAAGAATCGAACCCGCCACCTTCAGTTCAGTAGTCCATAATATATTATTATCAAAAAACCTTCTACCCTTACACATGTAATGTTCGGCGTGTTACAATGTAGACTACGAACATAACAATGTTAATTAAGGGCATGTCTTAACTTCGCTACGTCATGTCATACTTTAGCGTCGTCGCTAAAACGTCTGAGATTACCTCATAATATTCCCCTCCACTAAACCACAACGTCGTAAAGCGTTTAATGACATAATCATAACATAACTAGTATATTTTCTGATACTATCATCGCATAACTCCTCTTATTATTAAAGATAATTGAATATAGTTTGATGTTCCTTCAATAAAGGTCATGAACCCGATGACCCCATAAATAAGGAAGGTGTTGGAAGCTGCTTGAATCGTAAATCAATACTATGAATAGAGAAAGATATAAGCATATCCGTCTTGCGAGGACATGAGGTGCTTATTTCATTTTGTGGAATGTCTTTGAACTATCTGTTTCCTACGGTTTCTGTCGATGCATTTTGGCACTGAGCACCTTCTATGTTGTAAAATTTTGGGTTTACCAAGTGTCAAGTGAAGGCAACTTGCACTCTAGAAGTCGCATGGCTTATTCTCATTATAAATAGACATTTAGAAATACATAGCTGGTTTCGCCAAAGAACGTTACATATAAAAACAAACTGCATTCGTTATTAATCAATCCCGCTCGCCTGTTCTAGTTGAAGGCATTAGGATGTTGGTCATTCCATGGGATGCATGTATTGCACGTGTCTCGGTGCATCGCACGATGTGAGCGGGGAGGCCAACATGACCTTGGAATACCATTAAACTAGTCGTACTGTCGCTATAGCATGAGTCATTAATATGGGTTTATATTATACATATTTGTCAGTATTTAAAATTTCCGTTTCTATGGCAAGTTAGACTCATGGTTCAGTCCGTACCTCGGACTAAGGTTTAAATCTCGTAAACACAGGATTGAATTGGATTTCATCGTCATCAATATGAGTCATAGTCATCAGCCAACAGTTCATGGCTGAGGTGCCGCCCTTCCAAGCGAAGCCGCTAAGGTCGTCGATTATTGATTCATAATCAATTTCTAGATCGTACGTATAAAATGCAAATATTTATTTGCATCGTTAAAAGAAAAATAAATTACTACCACAATTGATTAATTTTAAAGTTAGTAAATTTTGTTTACAATCAAACATAACGTCCAAAAGTTTAACAACAAAGACATTGAGAAATGCAAATCTAAAAATACAGCGCGTACGTAGCCTACACGCAACTTTTCTCTTTTGTCCCGTACGCGTTTGTTATTGTGCCGCATCTCGGAAGCCATTACCCACTTCCTGTGAACGCCTGCCAAGAGCCAGGGGAGCTTCTCGCTTCACGAAATACCGAACTTCGAAGCGGTACTGCGGTAACCACGGCTCTATCTCGTTGTATCAAACGTGCCGATTGCATGACAGGTTCATAAAACTTCGTGTTTCGTCAGTCAAGAGTAGCCCTGAAGAGGCGTTTTACGTGTTCAACAGCTTTGGAGCGACCGAGTGCTGCCAATATGTATAGACAGTATACAAACGTAACACTTATAGTGTAGTAAAGTATGTAGTAAAGTTTAACTTAAACTTTACTACATACTTTACTACACTTAATAAGTCTTACGACGCTCGAATTAAGGTGGGTATTGAGTTCAAATTGGTTTGAACACCTACAGCTGTAGCAGACTGTACGTGCATTTTGTAAACAAAGCTATAACTTATTGAAAAACAAATATTATAGAGAGGAAATATTTGTGTGTATTAAGATGTAACGAATACTGCTACGTAATCCATGAAACCTTTAGACTACTTTATATGCCGGAATGAAAGGTGGAGGTAAGAAAATTTTAATGATAATTTTGGAAGTTTTTATCCTTGAGTTTAATTGAAATACAAAGCATTCGAATTTCTTTTTACAGCGACTATAGTCGTGATAGCGATCCCACCGAGCGGCGGGCTCGGCGGCGCGTGACGCACTCTCGATCTGTTATCAAAACAAAAGCTTCACGCCATTCATTGCACTCAAACTATTTAGATTTTTTGGCAACTTTTTTTGTTTACTACAGCTGTGTAGTCGCAACAAAATGTTAGGGCATAATTGATTAATGTAATATAAGAGCAGTATTCTGTATGGTGGACATGGTGGTGTACTAAACTATTGTGTACATTGGATATGGCCATTTTAAGTTAGGAAGATTTTTTTATCTTAAATACCTACTAATGTTTATAAATAGTTCAAGTACCTTACAGAACTACAATAAGAATTATATTTAAGTTAAATGCTCTCATTTTAGATACAAATTGGCATTAACAATGTTATAAATCACTTAAAATAGATAAGCATACACCATTTTAATGTAAATAAATAGCCAGCCTGATTCATTTACTCACTATCAGCAAAATTATGAGTGTTGTGACTAAACAAAAATGTTATCAATGAAACCTGACTTGTAAATGCAGATGCTATGTTTGTCAATACTTATAAAAATTTGAGAAGATAATTATTTGCTTTGTATTGGAAAAGTTGTTATCAGATACAGTTTCTTGTTGTATTATATGACAACAAATAATTATGTATCTGTGGGCGAGGTTTAATGAAAAGTGGTGATACATCATTAAAAGGAAGTCAATGGCCCAATGGACAAGATACCTACTGTTTTTGCTTTCTAAATTTCCATTATCTTAAAGACAGAAAAAGTCAACCAACCAAGCATTGATTCAGTGAACTGAAAGCATTAGCAAACAAAACTAAACCAAAACCAAACTTACTTTAGCAAACCCAGCACTAGTAAATCTAATCTTAGCCTAATAAATGGTCAGAAAGCGTACATACACGTACCTTCCACCCCGGCTTTCCCCTTCAGAGCAATCACCTTGCTAGCGGGGTTCATGATAGCCGAGTCGGCGCTGATGGGGCGGCGGATGGGGTTGGTGGGGTCCGCCATGTCGATGATCACCACCTCCGCTGTCTCGCCCACCTTCTCCCGCACACAGATGAACTTGTCCGACTCCATCGTGAGTGTGTTGAAGGATATGGAGGCTGGATTGATGCCGACATTTGTGAGCTGTGGGAAGTTATGTGGATTAAATATTTTCCAATGGAAATGTAGGCCTTAAAGTTGCGGACATGATAGGTCTCCTCTAGATTTCAAAATGGTAGTCTAAATGTTCAGAATATACTGCACACCATACTATTTAGAGTGTTGAGAAATCAAATAAATTAACTAGAATCATATGAGAAATTCAATAAATACAAATCCATCTTGTGGTACACTGAAAAATCTCAAGGATGACATAATTATGTATTGCATACTGTAGTAATATTTATAGGGGTGATATTTAAAGAGCAAGTGATTTGGAGGTTTGCACTGTATAATCATAATCACACCCCACAAATTGAAATAACAAAGGCCAATAAATATGCAGAGAAAGAAAGCAGTAAAATCATAATGACCATATTCTAGATAGATAGGTCAATAACTTGACAATAGGAATTGAGATCTGTACCAGACATTTTTATTGCCTGTTTCACAAGCAATAAATACTTGCAATACTGAAAAACATATTTCACTTTTATTGGCTTTTTAAATTGACTAAATTAAAACCCTTGTTTGTCTAATGTTAAACTAATTTAATAATAATATCCAACTTTTCATTTTCAGTAGGCAGTAGTCATCATCATCATAATCAGTGCTATCATTTTCTGCTGGGTACATAACATAGACCTCCTTATAATTGGGTAACAAAGATAGATTACTATTCACAACAGAAGAAATGTAGATATTCTTATTTGCATGGCATTATCTAATAGTGATTGGCAAAAATTCCAAGTGGTTCAATAAACTATGGACTAACATAATGAAGAACCTAAGTTTGAAACTAGGATCATAGTACCAAGTTCGTAAGTTTCATTCATAATTTGGCAGGTAAGTGGCACAATCATATGTTCTTAACGGGAATATGGAACAAATCAATACCGGCGTAGTCCCGCTGGCCTACGACGGGGGGTGGACACGGCTCAGGACTCATTGCGCAATGACGCCAGCAACCCACACAACACTCCCTAGCCTCACTAGCACCACCAGCGACACCTACGCGGCCTCCCAACCCCCTACCCTCGCCACCACGGCCGCGGAAGATGCAATATCACAAATCCAATAATGGGCGTACTCACCTGCAAATGCTCCTGGAAACGAATTGGCAGTATTTGCGCCATGATCACGGTATCCTGGGCACTTTCAACACCAAACAAGACAAAAAGCGACTCTTACTAATCGCAGTCTCTGAAAAGATATCACAAAAAAATTCAATTCACTGTCTCATCCGAAAACACTTTTGACAATCAACATGGCGTTCGTTTTCGAAAGTAAAAACTGACGGCCGGAAGAAGGGGGTGTTTTTTATGGATTTTTTTACTACTTTACCGATTTTACTCACATTATTAATTGATTCTACATTAAGAAAATAAAGGGTGTGTTAATTTCTCTACTTGAAAGGAGAAAATTTCGAAAAACCCTACACCCACAACTGCCACATACACAAATGAAATGGCAGATGAAAGAAAGAGATGGCTAGAGAAAGTGAGTAATGTTTTCGTCCAGAAATTGAAAGCTTAGAATAAGTCAGTGTATTTATGTATTATGAAAAAGCCAAAATAAGGCTCGGCCAAGCCGGAGCTTCCATGGAAGTAATAAGTACTTACCCATGGGAGCCTCTCTCAAAATTGTACATTGTAATGATGTTGAGAAACACCATGAACACCTTTGCTTGTGCAGATTTATTTAGTTGATAAATCGGTAATGATTTGAATGATCCCTTGCAAAAAATGTCTATATTCTAGATTTGGTGATAGACTCATGGTTTATGAATCAGTTTAGATAGCATAAGTAGTTCTTTAATACAATGATTTTTTTGATTGAATCAATTTTTTTGGTACGTATGATAAAACCGTACGTGTGTGGCAGATCTTAAGTTCGCTATGACGTCATGAGTTCACGTGACTAAACCAAAAGCTTGTCTGTGACGATCATTTGACACAGCAAAAGTCAAAAATCTTTGACACTTGTTCTATTTGACACAAATTTGACAGTCATCATCATACCTTTGTTTTCAAAATATTTGCATGATTTGCAAGTAAAATATTTCCTTCTAAAATTGAAATTAAAAACAATTACCAAAATGGTATGTGTAAAAGAGAAGGGTAGTTATTAAATCGTGTGTCCATAAGTCCAATTTGCATTATAAATTTTAATATTATTAGTTTCAGTTTGGCTTCAACATGTTTCACGAAATTACAAGACCATTCAACATGACCTACAGATGTTTCTCAGTTTCTATGCTGCCAGGAAACGAAAGAACAGATGTGGAACGTGGAGGGAAAAGTAAGTTTCACCAAGAGTCATCCTGGAAGCCTTTTATTTCAGAAGTCTCCTTATATCCTCTTAGCTAAAAGATAAATTAGAATATTCAAACTCTTACTAAAATTTACTTTCATAAATTTCCAGTAATAATGCCGCCGTCTGCTCTGGAGCAACTCACAAGACTGAACATAGAATATCCCATGATCTTCAAATTAACAAATAAGAAAACTAAAAGATTGACTCACGCTGGAGTGCTTGAGTTTGTTGCTGATGAAGGCAAAGTGTATCTACCTCATTGGGTGAATATATCTGCTACATAAAATAATATTTATGCCTCTAGGGCAGATCCAATTTTGGATGTTATGACATGTTATAGACCACATTCTCTTAAAACAACACAATTTGAGACTCAAAGGCTTGGCCTTGTGGAGTCTCTTGTGCAAATGCATTAAATGCAAAACATAATAATTCCATCTCAGTTTTACACCTGATATTGATATTTTACTGCTAAATTATAATGAACCAACTTGTAAGTATTAAAATTGATGGTTTGTTAGAGGCTGGTCACACATTTTAAATTATAATTATAATTTAAGTTATAAGAGTTAAGATTTATACAAAAAAGTATTATTTACAATGCTCCTACTCTCACATAACACATTTACTGTATTTCCTACTGATAGTTTCAATAACTCTATCTATCAATCTCGGGTAACTAACTCTCAAAATCATAAACAAAAGTAACTACCACAGTCATCAATAGAAATAGTTACTTTGACTGTCAGCTAAACTTCCTCTTGTAATGTTTACTTCCAGATGATGACCAATTTAGTGTTGGAAGAAGGGGCACTTATTCAAATAGAGAGTGTATCACTGCCGGTCGCCACCTTCTCCAAGTTCCAGCCCCTGTCGGAGGAGTTCTTAGACATATCCAACCCAAAAGCAGGTATTTCAAAACTGTTCATTCCATTCAATTTGCAATACGATATATCTTTATTCAAATATCATGATCAAACCTTAATTGAATGTAATAGGCTGCCTTATTGCTAAAAGCAATCTCTACCTTGAGATAGTATGGAATGTATAAATGAGGCAGGCATGCTTACTTTATGTATTTCTTAACCAAATTAAGAATCATAAATAAAATATGCCTTTATTCTGTTCAAAATGAGCTAGTGAGAAGTAGAATATATGTTTGGTTTATTTTGTAATTGCAGTTCTGGAGAATTGCCTGAGGAACTTCTCTTGCCTGACGACGGGAGATGTGGTCGCCATCAACTACAACTCGAAGGCCTATGAGCTCTGCGTCCTGGAGACCAAGCCAGGGAATGCTGTCATCATCATAGAATGTGACATGAATGTAAGGTTTATCTGCTGCTAGCTGTTCCCGCGAGCTTTGCTATGCCTTAAAAAGTTTTCCTGTGGGAATTCTGCGATAAAAAGTAGCCTATGTGTTAATTCAAGGTGTCAGCTAACTCCATACCAAATTTCATTAAATTTGGCTCAGCCGTTTTGACGTTAACAAGTAACAAACATACACATACCCACAAACATTTGCCTTATAATATTAGTAGGAAGTAGGATTGGTTACCCACCCTTTTATTACAAGCACAACTTCCCAGGTGGAGTTCGCGCCTCCAGTCGGCTACAAAGAAGAGGAGCACATCCCCCGCGAGCGCGCCTCAGGGCAGGAGGGCATGGACGAGGACCCGGCCGCCATGATGCCCGCGCCGAGCGGCTTCACGGCGTTCAGTGGAGCTGGCAACCGGCTTGATGGGAAGAAGAAGAAGACGGCCAGTGAGAGCGAGGAGCAGGCGCCTGTTGTGCCGAGACAGGTGGGTTGGGGTTATGTAGAGAAGTCAGGTGGCTGCTGGACGTAGGCCGAACGTAAGGAGCGCCACAATACTCTGTACTTGGCGTTCCTCATTCAGCTACTAATGGCTACCTGTAGAGATGTTGGAACAGAAAACTAGGCCAGATACACAGACCTGTATCAGGTCCTGAATAAAATAGTCTGGCGATGACAGAAAATGCATCAACGCCACCCAACATCTTTCGAGCTTGATAAAGACCGAAGTTTTCAGTCAGGCCACATTGGCCTCCTCGTGACCTGGAAGGGTTTTACCATAATATACTCTCCTAATCTCCTCTACTAGTGTAATAATACTGAAAACTGTTTCATAACCCAAACCTCGTCCCCAGGCGTACGTCCGCGGCATCCCCGACTACGACTACGTGATCGGCACGCTGCGCTTCATCCGCTCGGCGCGACCCGCGGGCAGCAAGGAGGACTCGCCGGAGGAGCCCTTCCAGCCCTTCAAGGGGGAGGGGTTCACGCTGCGCACTGCCAAGTCTAAGAACTAGTAGCGCTCCGTTGCAGAGGTTAAAGCCGAATGTTAACTGCTGGCTAAACTTAGTTCGCATAGTTAAGCCAGTTTTTTATACATGTTCGTCCACCGCAAAGTCCGCAAACTGTGCACTATGTATGAAAAACTGGCTCAACTATGCGAACTATAATAATTTAGCTTGCAGTGGACGTTCGGCTTAAATTTGTGATTGGCAATGGACAAATTAGTGATTGCAGAATGTTTTAAAAAAAACTCGTCTAGCATTTTACAAGTCTAAAATATGTCAATTTTTTGTTTCTGTGTGAATGAATGATGATATTTAAGTCAAGTTTATCTTAATTTGCAATATACCTATAACTTTATTGAGAATTTATATTGAAAATAAAACATACAAACTTATGAGGTGATATTAGACTGTTATTTATTATATTCCATTACCATCAGATATCATTATGCAATTGTTTTTTTTTTTATTCTGATACCAAGTACTTTAAGGGCCGATTTTTCAATGCTCAGATAGACAGATAGATAGCGTTTATTCGACAGATAGCGAAATATTACATTTTTCAAATGTCAGATAGAACTTATTCGTCCAATAACTCAGTTACCTGGAGAATAAATCTATCTGCTGCTTGGGCCGCCAGATAGGGCTTATTCGTTAGATAGTTATTTGACGTTTTATCCTGCAATTGAAAAATCGGCCCTGAATCTCATTACCCTTTTCGTTGATAAAAGACTCTTTGAATTGAAAAAAACATTGCATTCTAACATGATTGCAATAAGAATGAATATAATGTGAATTGTGTGGAATTGAATTGTGTTATGTTACTACTGTGGTACAGTATTTAAAAATTAGGATAAAAAAAACATTTTTTATATTAAATTGAATAGTTTATGTCAGCTGATATTATGTACTTATTACAATATTCTTATGCACATACAAATAATTTATGCAGTTAGATTTGTGAAAGTATACTGAATACATACCTAGCTATTTCCAAAATAAAAAAAGTATTGGAGTATAACATTAAAAAGTGTAAATTTTTACTAAGCTATTGAATTAATTTCAAATTGACTGACAAATCTTGATTGAAAGTATTTCCATACACAATAATCTCTACATTTAAAATTTGGCAGTCATGGTTGAGTAAGTACTCTCCAAATTATATTATGTAGAGAACCTGCTTTTACTAAACAGAAAAGTTTCATGCTTATCAGCTAGCTATGTATACTTAATTTAGGAGATAACATAAAATTTTTTATTAAGAGTAATACTAAACTTAAAATAATATTAAAAAGTAATCATTGGAATATTACTTAAATGCAAAATTTATATGTAGAATCATCTAATTATTGTTCAAATCAAACTCAATTGGTAAAGATGAAATCATAAGAGCTTTTTATAGTAATTTCATGGAGCCCTGACAAATGTTTCTGCCTAAGCAGGTCCAACATAACAGCACTGTTGTAAAATAACCTTAGCCGAACCCCAATTCACATAACGAAACAAAATCATTAGGGTGCCAGAGACATGCGATGATGTGAAAGCTCCACTTTCCCTCCATTGCTACACTATGTGGATCAATGAATATGATTGGTAGATTTCAAATACATCCGTAGCAACCAAAATAGCACATCCTTAGTGGATAGGCACCCTTACACCAACTAGCTTGTCCATGCCTTGATTATAGGTGGTATTTACAACTAAAATTTTATTGGAACCTCACATCCTGCATACAATGTCTCTCATTTCGATAGGTGAATTGAGGCGCTATTCTGATGTATTTTAGAATCTCTTGAGGAACTCTTCAGAGCAGATCCTGGCTCGAGCGTTTACTGCAAGTTTCATCTCACTGATCTCCTTATCAATCTCTTCCATGAAGTATATCACAAAGTCTACCAATTTATGTTTATACATCTGCTCGGTGTGGAAGTTGGTGATCAGGAAGCTGATGTGATACCCGTCTACGGGTTTCCGCCGCAGAACGATAAAGTTCTCAGCTCTCATCATCATAAAACGCATAAACTTTTTACACAATATCTTCTCGATCTCGTCCGCCTGTTTGATCATTATGCTCACTCGGATCGAGTTGATCGACGACTCAATCAACACTTTCTCGTTGGCATTCCTCGAGATCACCACTGGATTCAGTAAAAGTTCTTTACTTGTTCTAACCTCCACCTCTGGTTTGTTGTATCTCTCCACTACTTGTGAGGAGAAATGTTCTAAACACATAGCTGCCGTGAGCGTATGCCGTACAGCAGTTAAATAGGGTTTCAAAGTGGCCGACATCCTTAGTATTCGCGTAAAATTCACAAAAATACACCACACCTACAGTATTTTGCTCGGTTTTTGACAGTTTAGATAAATTTTGACTCATCGACAATATTAATGCTGCAAAAACAAAATGTTTTCCTTAAAATGTTGTATCTCTTTCTAGCTTGCAAGGCTTATATCTAGCTGTCTCATCTTACAACTTACATCCTATGTTGGTATTGGTAACTTTATAATTTCATAAATTATATATTTTCAGTTCTGAAATAATAATTGTTTATCGTGGGAAATGTATATTAAATATATTTGGCCATGCGTTTTATAGCATGCTAAATGAATACATAATAGATTTCTAAATAGAAATAGGTTCGCTAGGTCAGACCCATACCCATAGGATGCCCACAGGACAGGCAACAAATGAAACCTCCATAAATTTTCGTTTTCGAACGGGCTCATTGGTTGACTTTTTCGATCAAGCCGACTTCAGTATCACGCGTTCGAACCGCGTATATACGTTGCCCTTCAGAATAATAAAGGCCTCGCGCTTCGCTCCATGTGCGACTCACAATAGACACACATGTCACATGACACCTTACAGGGACAAAGAAATGGCTGATTGGCTCTAGCTTTGATAGGAGGGAATGAAACATTTTAAGTCACTTCTAAATACTATTAAAAAATACCAAAGTGTGCGGCGGCTCTTAGGTTTTAGATGGTATCACTGAGCGAACAAAAAAAAATCTCAAGCTCTAGCTACTCTATGCACAACAGTTGTCCTGTCAATTGTCATTTTCGTCTAACAATGGCGGACTTGTAAATGCAAACGTAACGATTTACGGCATGCTTTTGATTGTTAATTCTGTGGATAGAGTGGTGTTACATCGATATCTATCATTATTAGTGGACACATGACCTATTAAGGAAATAGATTTTTGTAATACACAAGCAATGTCGCGCGAGTTTGATCACCTTTTCAAACTGCTGATAATCGGTGACAGTGGTGAGTGGGCGAGGCCTTCCTACTCCAACGACTTCTGTAGCAATTTAGTCATCGGTTCTCATTGATGATGTTATGTTTTAGGTGTCGGGAAGAGCTGCCTGCTCCTGCGGTTTGCGGACAACACGTTTTCCGGTAGTTACATTACGACGATAGGTGTAGACTTCAAAATAAGAACGTTAGAAATAAATGGTGAGCGGGTGAAGCTGCAGATATGGGACACGGCGGGGCAGGAGCGGTTCCGCACGATCACCAGCACGTACTACCGCGGCACGCACGGCGTCATCGTGGTCTACGACGTCACCAACGGGGAGTCCTTCGCCAACGTGAAGAGATGGCTGCACGAGATCGAACAAAACTGTGATGTGGTCAACAAAGTATTAGGTGAGCTTGTTGTTGTTTACAGTTTAGCTGGTCCATACTTGGTTCTCTTTTTGTACATGGACTTTGAATCAAATACCATAATAACAGAAATTTGCTGCAAACTCTGCATGGCTTGATTTCATTTGTCTATGTTAATGTAGACTTCTGTGTGCAAACAACCTATTATATCTTAAATTGTAAACATTAAACTAAAAAAATCAGTCCAATGATAAGAAGTTTCAGTTTATATGAATTTATTTGTTTTTAGACCAAACATTGCACTGACTTTTACCTTATCTGTTGTTTATTATTTATCTCTTGTAAGTATGAGTCATGATTTTGACCTTTCAATGTTTCATTCCACAGTTGGTAACAAGAATGACTGTCCATCGCGGAAAGTAGTAATCACGGAAGATGCCCAGCGGTTTGCGAGCCAAATGAACATCCCATTATTTGAAACCAGTGCAAAGGAAAACATCAATGTGGAGGAAATGTTCCTCACTATCACTAAAATGGTAATTATCTACTCACTAGTCTGACTCTGAACTGTGACTCATGGATGGAGTATTCAGTTTTTATACAGGAATGTAAGCTTTGATAATGAACCACTTCCTAATGTTGCTGGTTTATGAAAATGCTACAGAAATTTAGATGTAGAATGTACTGGTTGTCATTTTAACTTAATGAATTAAAATTATAGGTATGGGCTAGATGCTAGTATGTACTGCTCTATCATTATTGTATTTATTTTTGAGTATTCCAAGTGTGTGAAGTTGAAAAAACCTGTATGAAGGATAAAAAATACAGAATTTAACCATTTTAAAACCATAGCAAATACTTTCAGATGTGATGTAAGTGCAGTATTATGTTTAGAATGTAATTACCAAAAGTATGTTGCATAAATTAAATTTAATGTCCTTTTTTGTGTTCTGTAGTAATTTTGGGCAGCCTTGCATGAAGTTAAATTACGACAGACAAAGAACTTATTAAGTAATAAAACGTGAAAGATAAAAACACTTATCAATAACACTTTTTAAACTGCTATAATGTACATGTTTTTCTAAATACAAAGAATTAAAAACCTGACATGACGACAAAAAAACTGGTAATACTTGTAAGACACAAATAAATTGCTCCTCTTCTTTGTTCTTTACAGGTTTTAAGATCGAAACTGGAAATGAAAGAACGACAGAATGTTACATCAAACGACACAGTGAACTTGAAGAAGGCACACAAAACAAAGAAGAAAAACTGCTGCCATTCCTAGAGATACACCGGGCGGTCGCCGGGACTCTATAGGACATGCTCAAAGGAGACCCCTGTGCACAACCCACACACACCAGCCGCACCAATAAGTGTACACTCATGAAATTTAACATTTTGTAAGTTGAGTATTTGTATTATGATCTCTTTGGCAACCTCACTTTGGTAGTTAACAGTGATGGCCTTATTTCAGTACTGAAGCGGAGGTTCAGACCTTGACCATACATTCACACACTCCTTGTTAATTATATCATGTTTACTTTGGTATTTCACATGAATTCTGTTTAATGGGGATTAGTCATGGTATTGTGAAAGCCATTTTCAACTTGTATCATGAAATTTTCATGTTAGCACATACAGGTACAGGTTAGCAGATTAGCAGTGCTCTGATAGTAAGTGGCAAAGGGAAAATGTGATTAGTATATTTGTGAATACCAGTTATTGGCAACATCAACAAATGCACAATAATAAACAGTTTGGTTACAATAATTTGATGTAGTGTCGGGTTGAAACTTCTCATGAGCGGTGTAATGAATGTGGAATTCTTGTCTCCACCTTTTATATTAGGAGCTGAATGCATAGTTAATGTGTAATATATGATTGTACTCTCTTTGTCAACATTTATGTGATGGAGTGTTGTGTAAGGAGCGGGTACTCATGTGTAGATGTGTACCACTAAAGTTATCGTTAATTTCTACTTTCTATTCCAATAATTAATCTAAGGTGTGATTCAGTGGTCATTTACAGATTCATCACATAAACATTGATTTCTTGAAGCTAATACATCAAGATAGGTATATTTTACATAGGGAAAGTATTATAATTTTGAAACAATGTACTAGTAGTATTTATGTATGTTATTGGTATTAAAAGTAATATTTTTATTGTGTAAATTGAAACATACCATTAGCATAGGGACTTAGGTAGGTGTCACTTATGTTGGCTAAAATATCAAAGCATCAATTAATTTCATATTGAATCAACAAAATATATTAAAACCATTAGTGTACTCACTAACTAAGGTTGTGTGGTACATGGCAGCGTTTGATGATTGTATGGAATGTATTGCTAATTGGGACTATAAATTAGTGCAAGTGCAGTAAGGGTCAAATTTAATTAAAAAAAACTTAGTATAAAGTGATGATTGATGCAATATCTAAATAATGAATAGTAACATAATATTAACAATGCAATGTGTGTATCTGCAGCCAGTGTGAACCGACCCTTACCTGAGTTACATCATCAATCGGACTGTCTCGAAATTACTATGTTAGTAAAGTGTTACACATTATTATCTTGTAACATGTTCATATCATTGTATGAAATTATCCAAAATTAAGGTACCTAAGACTTGTTTGTGTATAATCTTTTTAAAACATTGTCAGCCCCCAGCATTTTTAACCGACTTCAAAAAAAGGAGGAGGTTCTCAATTCGTCGGGATCTTTTTTTTACATTACATGAAAATATATTTATTTCATCTTTTGTTAGTAAGTTAAAATAATTATATTATCCCAATGTTTAGGAACAATTTATATTACTGATGTATAATTATTTTCCAAAATTCTCATTTTATTAAACTTACATAAAGTACCACTTTATAAGATTTTGTCATACCAGCATTTTATGTTTTTAAAGTGTAAATAAATTATATATTTTGCCTGTATTTAATTTTTTATTTAAACTACCATGGTCAGCGTATTTAACCCTATGTTATACTTACCAGGCGGCAGGCTAGTTTTTCAGGCTACTACTACCTTTTATGGGTGGTTTACACAGTTGCTAGCTAGCGTGCAAGTCTGCCTTCCGAGCTGTACTGCAGTAATTCGCACAGTTACGAGTAGCTTGTACGTCGATAGGGCTCCTCACCCTGTCACGTGAGTTTAAATGTGTAGCTAAAAGCGGGTGACTTGGGAATCACCTCTGAATACAACCCCTTCGGGGATTACAGTCGTAAGCAATGTGTGAGGCCCACATGCGACTACTACAGTTTACTGGCTAGGCAGCACCTCGCACTATTAACGCTCTTTTAGAAATTAAGAAAGCTCCCGTGTAGGGTATGGTATGGTAGACAATACAATACTCTTTATTTGCACCAAAATAGAACAACATACAAAAGTTTACTCAACAGCTTCCTTTTTATCGTTACAAGTTTTTGATCAGTGATTCATTAAGCGTAGTGGTTATTGACCCTGACTACTGAGCCGAAGGTCCCGGGTTCGATTCCCGGCTGGGGCAGATATTTGTTTAATCACAGATATTTGTTCTCGGGTCTTGGATGTGCCCGTAAAATGGCAATAGGCCCGCCCCCTATTACATTGGGACTAACATAACAACACTGGCGAAAAGTGGGTGCAGCAATGCACCTCTGCCTACCCCGCAAGGGAGTACATTAGTACAAGGCGTGAGTGTTTGTTTGTTTTGATTCATTAACTAGGTATACTCATTTCGAAATGAAATATCGTAGTAATAGTCAAAATATTACTCTACCACCATTTCACAACGGTATATAAGATAATTATTATTATGCCGCTTCGGCCGCTTGATCGATTATTATTCTGAGTTTGAAAGATAACGCAAGATCCGTAAATCGGAACGCGTGAACGAACTGTTACCTCAGAAGAATAACTAGTCAGACACAGAGTATTTGTGTTTTCTTAGGTTGGCTAACCTATTAATATGTCATACTGACGTTCATTCATTCATTTCATTTCATTCACTCTTTCTTTTTGACGGTGACGTTGTTGTCATCGCGTGTTTCAATTTCAGTAATTTTCAGTATTTTTATTATGCCATACAAACGCAAGAAGTATCATCATGGTGATACTCATTTAGCACGTCGTTGGAGAGTTCGTAACAGGACGAAGGATTTAGATGAGATAGACGTGGACTTGAAAGAAGGTTTGTAAACATACTTGCCGTTGTATAGGCACACGCTAGTTTTAGGTTATGTTTTGTAACTAACCTATGGATAATTTGCAGAGAATTCTGAGAAGCTCTTGAACCAGAGTGTGGACTTGGACCTTCCTGGAGCTGCACAGCATTACTGCCTGCACTGTGCGCGCTACTTCATTGATGACAAAGCGTTGAAGGATCACTTTAAGACGAAAGTGCACAAACGGCGACTAAAAGCACTAGAACTAGAGCCGTACAGCATAGAGGAGTCGGAGCGGGCCGCTGGATACGGCAATTTCAAAAAAGCAGAGAAAAGAAAGATTGTTACACAGAATACTGAAAAGCCAGTAGCCACAGACCAGGACGGAGACACTGTGATTGAAGATATTAGCCCCACAAAGAAGCAAAAGATTGATGATGCTACGTAAAGCTAGACTATTCAATAATATTTTAAGTTTTAAAAAGTTGAATGTTCGGCATTCAGCTCTATTTATAAATGGTTCTAAAGCAACTGATACATTTGTGTATATAACTCCTCATATTGATATTGAGCGCATAAAAAATCGTAAAGACCTACAAAATGAAATTGCTAGAAGAAAATCAACATATGATTTGAATAAATTTGAGAATTTATGGTCATTTTACGAGGAGATAAAACAAAGGAAATTGGACTATGATAAGAAAAGAGCTGATATATCCAGGGAGCTAAGCCAACTCATGAAAACTGACCCTGAGAGTGAAGCTGCTAAGAAATACAAAATACAGAATGATTTGATCAAAGACAACCTAAAAAAATTGAAAGTGCCACTGTGGTCTGCAGAGGAGAATGCGATGGTGCAGGCCCTCGCGGTGCCAAACTCACTGCACCGCCTCACTCCTGATGACACCGTAGTACTGCACACACATCTCACTGCACCTTCAAATAAAAAGGATCACTTAAAAATAGGCAAAGATTTAGGCATTATCAACTTCAAGAAAAACGAAAACTACTATCTGACTGGCGATGCAGCAATATTTGAACTAGGAGCCAAGTTCTACTTCAGTGAGGCACTCAAGAAAAATGGATTTGTACAGTTTTCCAATCCAGACTTTGTGAAAAGTGTTATTATTGAAGGTTGCGGTGAAGATCACACTGATTCAGACAAGAGCTTCATTTTGCATCACACTGAAGATAGCAAAGTGAATGTAGATAGCCGGCTTCACCTCACTGGGGGTGGCTCGCTGACATCCTACATGGCTTACCATGCTAAGAATGTAATCAATGCAAAGAACCTGCCTTTTAAATACTTCTCAATGGGCCGCCAGTACGTCCCAGCACCGTCAGATGAAGACAGCTTGTTCCATGTCAGCCAATCTTCTGTCATTCAAATGTTTGGGGGTGCCAAAGACTCTAATGAACTAGAACAACTCCTACAAGACCTCACTGAGACTTTAAAAACTATTTATGGAGAACTTGGCTATCATTTCAGACTGAGCTATGTACCAGCTGACAAGCTATTGTCGTGGGAATCATTGAGACTGAGTGTGGAGATGTACTCCTCGTCATTAGTCAGCTATGTTGAAGTCGGCAATGTGTCCCTCAGTGGAGACTATATCAGCCAAAGACTACTCTTCACTTACACAGAAAAAAAGGAAAGTAAATTCCCTCACATAATTTCGGGTACACTTCTGAATGTACCAAAGCTGTTGGCCTGTGTGTTAGAGCAAGATGAGGAATTTTCTGTTCCTACAAAATTTAGAGTTGAAAATTGGTCCATGTAATATCTGTTGGTTGTCTTGTTGTATTAAGTTAAGTGGAAACAAGTAAATAAACACTATGGTCTGTAACAAAGAACTTTATAAATTCATATTAACAGTATGTTATGAATACAAAACTTTAATAAAATCAAATATGTATAACAAATGTACTAAATTATTTCACGATATTGATAGGCTCTCATCTCTTCATCTTCAAGGTTCAAAATGGAAGTCTGTTCTAGTCCATTGCGGTTGGGAGGGGTCAATGGGAGGCTGCATAGTCAGCTCTACAAAGTCAGTGTGACCTGATTTGCTCACTAACACTATGCTGTGTGTTCTGAAACATTTTGGGAATATTTTAATGTTACTTATGCTAAGAGAAACAATAGTTACCTACAATGAAATATTAATTTTACTAACCTTGTCCCATATCTAAATGCAGGGACTGACACAAAAACGGAACTCAACAGATCATAGGCTCTAGGGTTTCGTCTCTGGAGCTCAGCATCTGGTAGATGTCTGAAATTAGATTTTATTATTATTTTATTTATCTATTTTTATCTGATTACAGCAAAGCAAAAATGATGATTAAACTAACACTTATAAATTGTTCATTCATGATATTAATTAACATACCTTTGATCCCATCTTAACAAGGTGATGAGCTCATCAATTAGTTCATCTTTTTGTGATGTCTTGCACAATCGGGGGCAGATATTCCTGAGCCGTTCCTTGCCGGCCTCCACTTTCTTCAAAGGTACATCTGGAAGGCTATTTCCGAAGCCCAGATAGGTGCTGTTGCAAGTCTCTAGGTTGTTAGTCACATTATTGAAGGCTTGCACTATAGGTTCAGGTTTACTGAAAAATATTATTTTCACTGATAAATTGTAAAAATGTACAGGCTAAGCTGGTACAAAAAATTATAACAATCTAACTAGGTATCTTATTAAGTTTAAATTGAATTAATTTATATTACATACCTTACCTAAAGTCAGCAGAGATCAGAGCAAAGTCATTTGTAGTTTTGGAGTATGCTTTTATAGAGTCAACATATTGTTCAACACTGCCCCAATCATGTTTTACCAAGTCCTCAACGATTTTTCCTCTGCCTGTAATTTAATATAGACATTAATCTTATTTTCTACTATTATTTCTTGAGGTAACTTAGGTAGTATTGGTATTTTGAATATTACTTTTGGAATGTTCTTTTTGGTTTCCTGGAAGATTAAGCAGCAGTCCTAGTATCTTTCTCTGAGGAGAGATGACCATCCATGAGCCGTTTCCACAGCCTTCTGCCATATCTCGACCTAAAAAGTTTATGATTTAGTATAAATAAGTAAGTACTTTATTACCAAAAAATTAGGTAGGATATAAAGGGTCAATGGGTTTTCTAGTGCAAAATTATAACCAACCTCCGATAATGGTAGGGTCTTCAGTCCAAGGTGCTGCGTTCAGCGCTGGTCTATCATAATTCTCGTCCCGGTTACTTGCCAACACCAAACTATAATCACTATCTTGATCATGGCTCCCCAGGTATGCAAAAATTATGCACATAATGTCAACGAGATATAGTCTACTACAATAAATGATTAAAATGTCGAATATGGTGAAGTTACTGTTGTTATTTTATCTCATTATCAACATTATGATAATGTTATCACGATGTACGATAGTAAACAAAGGGGGACATTCACGAAACAGCTGATCAAAGTGATGTACCATCGCTTGTCAAATTTGACATGAAATACGATTCACCGACTACTTATTCGATTCTACTGTATTCGATTGAATCAATTATTGCTCAGAATAATAATATACTCACTTCGACTCACTCCATCGCATGACACTGACAGAAAGAATAGAAAATGTTAGGTATTTGTCAAAAAAGTTTGTGTGGTTGTAATAATGTTTATTTTGTTGTAAATAATTTAATTAATTCGTTTCTAAGGACTCAAATATGGACGCAAATTTGTCCTTTTTCAGTCTACCAGTAAGTTTATCCGTTACCAATTTTTACTAGTACTTAACCGAATTTCCATACCATCAAAATGTAACCCCTTTTCTGTTTTAGTTTGGGGACGCTAATAATGGGGACATATCCTTCAGTACGAAGAGTGATTTTCACCACTCGCTGCCATCAGGGTCACTGTTGGAGGCTGAAGATGTCTTAAAGCAGTTCCTCTCGACTGATGATCCACTGGAAGAGCCTGACTTGAATGGTCCCACTACGTTGCATTGCGAGATTTGTCACAAGAAGTTTGATAACGCCAAGAAGTACTATGGCCACCTCAGAGTGCACTCAAAGGACAATTTGCGACTCTGGGTGTGTGGTAAGTGAATAAATACAAAATTTGTGTAAGATGTAAGCTTGGTTATTGACAAGTTAGTAAAGTATTTAACTTTTTATTCTGTTGATCTCAAAGTAAGACCAATATTTGCTATTATATTGAAGTCTAACCATTGATACAATCACACACATATATTGATTGAATGCATTATGTCACATTTCACATATGTTACATAAACTTCTAAATCTAAAACTTCAACATGCTTTCTTTCCTTCTTAGCCATTTTCGACTTCAAATGTGTAGTATAGGCCTCCTTTAGTTCAAGCCACAATTATTTTTTTTATCTTGAGCAATCTCTATCCATTTGCCACCATATGATCCCCTCATATCCTCATCACACAAATAATACCAACATTTCAGATAAATGTCCGGACCAGCGGTTCTCCACGAAGCAGCAGCTGATGAAGCACTCTCTCACGCACAAGCCGCTGGAGAAGGTGTGGAAGTGCCAGCAGTGCCCGTCCGCCTTCGAGGCTCTGTACCGCCTTCAGCAGCACCTGTTTGTCAAGCATCTGAACTACAGGTGGGTTGTGCGTTTAAGATCATCTATTCTATACTATTCAGAGAGGGGGACAATCTCTTGTGTGTGTCTCTCTGGAGTGGAACCTTTGCACAGTCATATCCCCTTAATTTCAGCTCAGCCAGCCTTAAAGATCCTAATTTTATGTATATTTCTTACCATGACCAATGTCAATGTCAGTGTATCTAGATGTAGCAACAATAGAAAAGCTATCCCTATAATATCTTAATGACATAAAAAAAAACATGAAATATACCTACATTTATAATTATTTGTATGTTGTTTTGTTTTCAGGCCACATAAATGCGATGAATGTGGAAAGGCATTCCAAAAACTATCAGATCTAAAGATCCATGGTCTTCTCCATAAAGGTATGAATTTTTAAAAGAAATATCTGTATTAATTATGAAACTTTCTTTTTAAATCTTTCAGCTAATTTACCTAACTATCCTTTTATTTCAGGCACAGCAGCAAAGAAACATAAATGTGCCACTTGTGGGAAGGTGTTCAACCATGTATCAAACTACAACCGTCACCTCACCACACATAGTGATGAGAAAACATACCGCTGTTACGGCTGTGGCCGCGCTTTTAAACAAGTAAACTTATTAAATTTTACCATATAAGCCAAAAAAGCATTGGGAATAAGGACAAAATTTTGAATTTCATTACCAGCAGGAAAAATACCATAAATTTCACTTATCACGCTGTGGTCCTGCATGCAATAACTACATAATCTTTTTAATTCATGATATTCCCTTCATATTCTGAAATACTTTATTAACACAGTATAATTTTAAATTAAATATATTGTTGACAAGGAAAGCCCATTAAAAATATAAACACTTCCTTACAAAAATTTTCTTCCAGTCACCATCACTGACACGACATACTAAGAACTGTGAGAAGTATCAGAGTCAAGCTCCCACATTCCCCAAGTGTGGCAACCGACAGAACCACTGCCGCGAGTGTGGCATGATCTTCCAGTACAAGAGCGAACTGGTGGAGCATTGTATCAGGTAAGACTTGATATAAATACATAAAAATAATGAAATGAAATATTATATGTTATGAAGATTAAGTGTGTAGACTGAAATGAAAATTAAATCCAATTAATCAATAACTTTGTAAAACTTCAGCTACAATTTAATAAAACATCACATATTATGTTTCAGTGAACATTCAAATCAGAAGAGCAACAAAACTCATACCAATGATACAGTTAAAGAAACAAAACCTGAAGAAAAAGTTACACAAAAAAATGAAGCGAAAAGTACTGTTGATAATATTGTAGACGACATTCTATCAGTAGAAGACGATTATCCCATCGCCAACCAGCAAGCTAGCCAGAGTGAAATACTGAATGTCGCTATCTTCGATAAAAGTCATAATTTTAATACAACTGAAACAACCACTGCCGATAACCTAATGCATATTGAGTTTATGAAAGAAATGAACCAGCTACATACATTAGATGATGAGCTGTTTTACAATGATATTGACTTCGATAGCTTTCATCCTGGCCAAGTATTCAACACAAATGATATAGATTATGGAGCTCACGAAAGAAATGAAATTCTGTTTGATTTTGCTGACGCGGCGCGCGGGATGGACCATGATCTCATGAACGCTCTGTATCAAGTCAAGAACAATGATAACAATTTGCCTGATGAACTTCTAAATGCTATACACGATGTCCCAGAATTTGCTGAACAAGCAGACAGTTTGCACGGAACTACAGATACACAAGAATCCACTCAAGACCCAGTATCAGTCAATGAGTGTTCAACAATATTCGAAAGTGATGTTGATCTAGAAGCCAGTACAAACTTAGCAATGAATTTAAACCAATTGATAGGCGAAAACAATGTCCAGTATGTTTCAACAGAAGATGATGACACTTTTATTATAAGCCTGAACAGTGGATATGACGCAGAAAAGTTAAGTGACATGCTGAATATTGATGTTGAACTGATAGATGAAAGTAATGAGGATAATGTAGATGAAGTTGAAAGATCAAGTAAAGAGGAGATGAAAGAAGCAGACACTAATGAATGCTCAATAGTATTGAAAATACCAGAGGTTAAAGAGGATGCGACGAATGTTGTACCTGGTGAAGCAACAGATAGCAGTAATAAGAAAAAAGTAAAAGTCAAAGTGAAGAAGCAGGTCATATTTGTTTGCAGAAAATGCAATAAAGTCTTTGCGAGGAAAGAGAACTGGCAATCGCATATGGGTAAGTTTAAACTCTTCTTCTTGTATTTTATATTGTTTTGTATGTATAAATCCTACTAATATTATAAAGGCGAAAGTTTGTAAGTATGTGTGTGTATGTTTGTAATCTCTTCACGTCAAAATGGTTGAACCGATTTTAATGTAATTTGGTATGGAGTTAGCTGACAGAACGCATAGGCTACTTTTTTATCGCGGAATTCCCACGGGAAAACTTTTTAAGGCGTAGCCGAAGGTCACGGGAACAGCTAGTAATTACATAAGGAATAGGAATCATATCAGTGTTTCTCAAGGCTTCTTCTTGCACATAATAATATGCTCTGATTGCCTGCGACTGTTGCGAAAATTATAGAAAACATTATATAGGGGTTCTGTACCTCCAACCGATCAGACTAGTCGGTACATACTATAACAAGCTTTTTATCAATCTACCCTCAGGCACACACGACGCGTCGATGCGCAAGCACCGCTGCCGGGTGTGCGGGCTGCGCTTCAGCTACCGCTCCACGCTCAACAAGCACTGCGCGCGCGCACACGAGCCGCGCGCCCTGCCCGCGCTGCCGTGCGCGCTGTGCCGCCGGGTGTACACGCAGCCGTGGATGGTGAGCCAAGCACTCCCAGTTGGAGCGAAGATGGCTTCGTTAGTTATACATTTTGAACTAACGCGACGCCATTTTGTTAAAGATTAAAACCAAAAAATTACATACATAATAACCCAAAACGCACTGGTAAACAATTTATATCAAGCGTCTATCAGACAAGACAGTTGGCGATATCACATGACGTCGCCTGATGACTCCTACAAGCATGCAAATCACACTATTATACCCTATCCTGCCAGAGTACATACCTAGTTTAATACCTACCCAGAAACTCGTCAATATTTTAAACACAAAATTGACCTCCCCACTATTATCATACCTAAGGCTACCAAGCAAGGCAGTCTGACAGTATCCTGGCACAGGTGTTTTGGCTAACGTAAATAAACAGTACAGTACAGTATTTTATTCACACCACCTAATGTGCTCCCCCCACAGTTATCATACCTAAGGCTACCAAGCAAGACAGTATTTTATTCACACCACCTAATGTCCTCCTCACAAACGTTTAAACTAGATGATATACAGGAAGAGCGGAATCTCCTGGCACAGGCGTTTCCAACGCCTAAAAGAAGGCTTCAAATTACTAGTTGATAAGAAATCTTTGTTAAGACAATAAACAATTTTTGTATTTGTATTTTGTATCCTCACAGCTCCGCGACCACATAGCCCGCTCGCACGACCTGTCCCGCCCACACGCGTGCACCGCGCCCCGATGCGACAAGAAGTTCTTCAAGAAGAGTGACCTGGTCGTGCATAGCAGGTTAGTAGAGAAAATGTGTGTGTAGTGTGAGGTTAGGTGGTTGTGAGGAAATTATCTGTTGCCCGAGGGCTTCGCTTCGACTTAAAGCTTTCCCCTGGGATAAAATATAGCCTTTCCCCCTCCCTAACTGCCTACCAAATTTTGTGACAATCCATTTAGTATGTAGGTATGTATAATGGCCGACAGACCCACGTCACGCAATATTTACAATACTTTTTCCTACTCCCGATTAAGAAACAGCCATTTAGATATTATTTCTTTGAATAAGTAAGTAGTAAATATACAGACACTACTACAAATCCAGAAAAAAATATAAAACGAATCTGACTATAACTATTTATTATTATTCTGTGCTATAACTTAGATTTATATCGACAGATACCACACGGGCGAGCGTCCCCACGAGTGCGAGCAGTGCGGCAAGACATTCCCACACCGCTCGCACCTACACCGCCACCAGCGCCGCGCCCACTGCACTGAGAGGTATTAAGCTCATTGTACTCGTTCGAATAAAAAAAAACTTCTGCTGACGTGTAGGTCCTATTGGTGCTTTGCGTCGTCGATGCCAAATTTTTAAAATTTTAAATAGTTTGGGACTACGCGACGCTACCTACCAATGGGGCCTCACCCTTAGAGTATCGAGTCATAGAGAGTGGGAACGCTGCCTTAGTCTGTAAGTAAACTGTCATTGGTGAACTTGAGACGGACAAATTTTGAGACTTTTTAACGGCCGATTTTGAATGTCTAGTTGATATTTTTAGTTTATTTCAATATTACCCTCATTACGATACATGTTTTATTATAAGTACTTACTTAGGCGTTTTTTTTTTTTTTTTTTAAGATTTTATTATCACTCCACAGACTTTATGTCCGTGCCTTTTTGAGAGATCAATATATTGTGAGAGTTTGGTTGTTTTTTATCTTCATCTTTTAACTACTCACTACTCAATGTGGAAGCTTATAATATATATATTTTATCTTTTATATATATATATATACCTATATATTATTAATAATATTTTTTTTTTTTTTGCACTCCTGGAGGAAAATCTACACAGACACCTGGGAAGGGGACCCAGGTAGTGTCGGCCTTTAACCGACTAAAAACCCCCAGTTGTGCATTTCTTGTTTTTTTTTTTTTTTTTTTTTTTTTTCTTTTTTTTTTTTCTTTGTTTCACACAGTCACACTTACAATTATAATGGCAACAAACATTTGAAGGGTAGGGCCAGTGTCAGCTGTCTTCAGAGAACTTAACAGACGCCTGTCAGTGGCCACACACTCCTTTTGTCATCGCTGTTGTTTTGCCTGGTGTTAATGTGTGACAGTGTTCTTAAAACTATCTTAATTTTATTGGTTAGTTCTTATACAGATAATATTAATTCATGATATACTATACAATACCTACATATCAAAACTATACAATACATGCTATATACTATACATAACAAAACTATAAAAAACATGCAATACTGTTTGGCCGTCAATATAAAATTAAAATCAAAATTCTCCTATTCCGCTCCATTTTGCGTTGCCAAAAGCCTTGATTGCTGGGCAACGACCTCTTTGTCCCGATTTTTTATTGCCATCTTTAGGTTGTACTCGAGGATCCGTTTCTTCGGTGCTGTTATTGCCGTTTTAGCGAGGTTGCCGATAGCGTCCTCGGTGTCATCCGCATAGTAGGTGCAGGCGGAGGTGTGCCTCGACAGCGCCACTACTGCGTGAGGTATGCTATCGTGCAACTTTATTTTGTCTTTTGTTTTTATGATAATGACGGATTCGTACGTCAATCCCTGTGCTTCGTGTATGGTTAAGACGCGTGATCCCGTTCCTTCTCCAAACCCTTGGCTGGTCAGGGTCTCTTTTTCTTCCTGTGTATGCGTCAGGAATAGAGTGTTGGTTTGGGATTTTGGAATTGCTGCGTCTGTAAACCTTTTCAGCTGCAGGGATTGGATACGCGCTGTGGCTGCGTATATGCCTGAGTATACTTCTCTTAGGGCGTATGCAACATCCATGGGGTTTCTGTATGAGCACAACAGCTCCTGGGTGATGTTTGCTACCAGTGTTGGGCGACTGTACCTTAGTTCGAATAGGTTCTCTCTGTCTATGTACGGTAGCTGGTTGATGTCTCCGATTAGAGCAATATCACTGGCACGGGACAGGCGGGCGGCAATTACGATTGCCCCGAAATGGTTCATCAGGGCCTCGTCAATTATCAGGCGTTGGCATCCGACATGTTCTCTAAAGCCGTTTACTAGGACTGATGCCATCGTACGTACCCTAGTTCTAACCATGTCCCCGATCCTATGCGCTAGCCTGTTTCGTATATCGACGGCCGCCTCAGTTGTCGTGGTGATAATGGTGTCTTTGCTCACATCGAAGTTATTTACCACCCAGGTTGTCTTCCCACATCCAGGTACCCCGTTCACCCAAGCGATGGTGGGCATCGTCCAGCTATTCCAGGTAGCGTTAATGGTTTCCGCTTTTGCTAGGATTTTGTCCTCTAGCATAATCCTGGTACACTGAGCTACGACCACCATTTGGTTGTTGTGTGGGAGAGTGAGTTTCGGGATGTTGCGTTCCCAGGGCACGAATCCGCATTCCTCGCTATAAGCCGCCATATACGCTACTTAGGCGTTTAACTTGAATGTATTTTGTGGTGTTGCTGATTCTAGAAGTTGACAGTTGCAACTTTTTGTTACAGATTGAACAAGAACAAGAAGGAGCAAGAGAAACCAAAAGTTAGAAGTTCACCAGAGGAAGATGCAAAGGGAACCTGATTTAAAACATACATATTTAATAATTGAACGCATTTTTGAACCATCATGTTGCCTTATTATATATTTTTTTCCTTGACAGTAGGTATTGTTGTTTATGCTCAATATTTATCATTCATGAAATACCGTCATGTGATACTCGTTAAATCATGTAAGTAGTTCTAGCAAATTTAATACGCTGTGATTATTAAAATTACGTATATTTTTGTAATCGATAACTGTAAGTAGATGATGTCTTTAAATTATTACTAGTTTAGTGGTAATGAATTAAACTGTTTACTAAAATAGGTTTTTTATTTGTGAAATTGGTTAAAATGCGCATTGTATTACATAGAATAAGGTTTTAAAAAAAAACAGTATAGATGATTAGCATTAGTACCTACAACAGAAATTATAATCTATTAAAATTACTATTTCGAGTATTGCCCTAACTAAAGCCTTGGGGCTAAAAACAGTACTGCTATGTGACGTCGCCGCGTATATACTCATCTCCCTCCCACTCGTAGGTATTCCATTGGAGAGTGTGAGGTCGTATTGGTGCCTCACTGTGATTGGTTGATTTAGAGCCGTAACCCGCGGCGTCATGACAGCATTGCTCTTGTATTTTAGAAAAATATCTTGGAACTCTTATATAAATCAGCTAGAATAGAAAGCTCTTAGTTTTTAACCACAAATGTTATTGTGCTTATTATAACCAGTAAGACAATAACTTTTCTAAATTTACTTGGTCCTATATCTATATATAACTTAAAAAAGAGTTTGTAGAAGGTTTATAAGTCGTCGTCGTCAAACAAAATGCTGCATGAATTATTATTAAAATTACTAACTTATTGACTATCACAAACTTACATAATTTACATAATGTCCGAAAGTCTGACATGTATTATGAAAGAAATCTTACAAAACCTATGTACCCTTTCTATGGCACCTAACAAACATTACAAATTAGTGATTCAATCACATAACACAGTCGAATGTTTTTTTTTGGATTTTTTTACGCTACAACACAGTTTCTTTATTAATACTATTTATTTGTTGAAACTAAAATGTTAAAACTTCCATTCCCGTCTCTATCGGGGGTAAACATATTAATTTTACATCAAGGTAACATACTACGTATACATACTAAATATTTCAAATCATACGGCTTTATAATGATTGATGTAATACATATAAATCGCTTAAAAACGAGAAGCACTATTCACAACAAAACAAACATAATTCTTGTAACATACAAAATAAAATTATAAAATACATTTTCTATTTAACACAGCCAAATACTACACACTTCTCAATTTTGGTTCCATGATAACACAATTTTCTATAAAGGTTTAATTAAACATTCCTGTTGTATTCTCAACTTTATATACACAGCTATAAGGCATCTTCTTCTTTTTCCTTCATTGTCATGGTTTGCATGAACCTCTCTAGACCATTGTCGCTGTTCACAAGCTCTTCGAATGTGTTGTGGTTGTTGCCCAGCTGAGGAACAAATTAAATTGCTGATTACAATATGCATTTCTTTAAACCAAAGCAATGGTGCGTGCTATTCGAAGAATGCACTATGAATCCTCTCTTACTCGTATCATACGTTCATAAATGTAACCCTTACATACTCTACTGCATGAAATAGATCACATTCAAGACTCGGGGATTTCCGTTACCCCACGCTTGCCAAGATATTAACATTAAAAAAAACAGCAAAACTAACAAAATATACCTCTTGCGTGGCACCAGCTTCGTCGGAGTGTTTAACGAGCTCACACATCTTCTTGAAACTTCCCCCATAGACATAGAGCAGACATTCAGACATTGCCAATCAAGGCATTGAATTCAAATTCATTCCCGCGACGGATAACTTTTGTCATTTCTTAAATGCGCCCCGTACTAGCCCTTTAGGTCACTGTGTATAGACGGACCCCCCACACTCACTTGGTATAGTAGGTGTTTTTACTCACAAAGTTGTTGACCCACTGCGACAGGTGTTCCGTGTAGTAGCGCTGCGTGAACCTCGCGTCCACCAGCAGCACGGCGCCCCAGTCGCGCCGGTGCCGCACGCAGCGACCCACCGCTTGGTTCAGAGCTCTGCAGATATTATTCATTCCTTCCTGCCTACTCACCACGTTTCGGGGGTTTATGGGAATCAGCCGTGAAATGTACCAATCATTTACTTCGTAGAGTTCTAAATCTCACTCACACCCTTGGCACAGCGCTCAGCATTTACACCCACTTGGTGTAGTAGGTAAGTATAGTCAGCTTCATAAGTAGCTATACACTGTTGTACCCTGTAAACTCACAAACTGCCTATTCAAACATTGACCTTTTTTGTTTAGTAGGTAGTTTTTCAAGGTGTATAGCTACTTATGTAGCTGACTGTACATTAGGTACTCACGAAGTTGTTGACCCACTGCGACAGGTGCTCGGTGTAGTAGCGCTGCGTGAACCTCGCGTCCACCAGCAGCACGGCGCTTCAGTCGCGCCGGTGCCGCACGCAGCGACCCACCGCTTGGTTCAGAACTCTAAGGATATTATTCATTCCTTCCTGCCTACTCACCCCGTTTCGGGGGTTTATGGGAATCAGCCGTGAGATCTAACAAACTATTTACTTCGTAGAGTTCTAAATCTCACTCACATCCTTGGCACAGCGCTCAGCATTTACACCCACTTGGTATAGTAGGTAAGTATAGTCAGCTTCATAAGTAGCTATACACTGTTGTACCCTGTAAACTCACAAACTGCCTATTCAAACAAACCTTTTGTTTAGTAGGTAGTTTTTCAAGGTGTATAGCTACTTATGTAGCTGACTGTACATTAGGTACTCACAAAGTTGTTGACCCACTGCGACAGGTGCTCCGTGTAGTAACGCTGCGTGAACCTCGCGTCCACCAGCAGCACGGCGCCCCAGTCGCGCCGGTGCCGCACGCAGCGACCCACCGCTTGGTTCAGAGCTCTGCGGACATTGAATAAATGTACTGAAATACTAATTTATGTAATTAGTTATAACATGTCAGTTGTACAAGATTTTTGTCAAATAAATTGAATTAATTAATCAATCTTAAGTGTAACTGTAATAATTTCAATAATATTTTGTTAAATAATTATCGGTGAGTATATATCATTGAGGTTGTACGTTCATGAAGTAAGTGATTATAAATAGATTCAATTATTATGGTAATGGAAGCGTCCGTAGTTGAAACAGTGAAGGAAGTGCCCTACTAGAAGTGGGGAACGGACGTGATGGGTTGTGATTGTGATGATGATGAATCTGACTGAATATGTTAAAAACCACAACAACTTAACTATGGTTGGCTGCACGGGTCCGTTATCGACGGAGATAAACGTCACTATATCGATTCTCCATAAATACGGCTCTATGATTGGTGAAACGCGCATTAATAGAGTTCATCAACGTCGATAACTAACGATAACGATACTCTATACTGACGAAAAACGAACAAAAGAGAGCTATCGTGCAATCGCACGTTTAAAACAAGGAGATAGAGTCGTGGCTTGCGCAGCAGCGCTGCGAAACTTAGAGAGTGACTCCCCGGGCCGTGGGGAATGTCGGTGGTTCAATATATAGCGTACCTGTAAGCCTGCACTCGCAGCCACTCGCTGCTGCTGAGTAGTTGCTTGTCGCGGGTGTGGCGGTCGTTGTACTGCATCTTCTCACGGACCATCATGTCGAACGTGTTGGGGTATGGGATGCCCACCTGTAATTCAACATTTAACTCTTTAAATCCGTGTGCGGTTTATGCGTTATAGGTACCTATGCCTAATCAGGTTAAGCGTGTCCTTAAAGCGTACAGGTACACAGCCTCTCGCTTTATGTCTATGTATATTCAACTATGTGGGTTTTACTCCTGAAATTGTACTATTCTTACAACACTATACGAAGTACTTTTAGAAGTTATGAGTCATTTATATATGAGAGTTTATTTGAACATGTTCAAGCACCTATCACAATAGTAAATAGCCTGACCGTGATGACGGCTCGAGCCTGGTGGTCCTTGAAGTCCATTCCCTCGGACACCTTCCCGCGGTACACGGCGAACAGGAGTGCGCCCTTGGGGGTGCCCACGGTGGCGTAGTACTCCTGAAATATGCAATAAATATGGATATAACAGGGATTGAAATATTTACAAGGTTATTAATATCAGTGATGCTTTCGTTGTGTGGTGAATACGCCTGAGACATTGAACAACTTAAAATGTGAAAACTCCGAAATAGTAAAAAAAAACCCCGAGTCCACAGGGTCCCTTGCTGCCACTTTTCGCCAGCAATAAGTATGTGAGTTCCAACGTTATAGGAGTATTAATTTTCACGGGCATCTATGACCTCAAATGCAACAAATGTGATAGGGAAAAACTATAAACTTACTTCCATAATCTCGTTATGCTCTTTGACGTTGCGGCTCTCCATGAACACATTCTTGGCGTCGTTTAGTTTCCGCCACAGCCCCGTCTCCTGCCACCTGCAATAATTAAATATACAGTTAAGGATGGTTACATAACTACTGATTTTATGGAGTCGATTCTTGGCCGGAATTATTATTTAAAGACTTTAGTTAGTGTGTATTTTATATCATAAGGAGTGCCTCACGTATGGAACATTTTCGCCATTTTCGGTCCTTCGAACCTACCTTTTCGACCCTTTCGTACCACAAATTCTTATAAAAATGACAGATGCAGCTCTGCAGGTGTAATTTCTCGTGATATTAGTGTTTGTCACTAACCGTCTCTGCAGCTTTTTCAACAACATATAAGAGGGCAGGAAGCAGAGCACCCCGTGCGGCGCGACCTGGCAGCTCCACAGCACGCACTGCCCCGGCGCGTCAAGAGTCTCCACTTGGCTCATGGCGGCTACTTGTTCGAAAGAGTAGTGAGACCAAGTGTGTTATATAAGGGTAGATTCGACGTTCTATTTTGCTGTTTTTATAGTATAAATATCCAGCTGTGTTATATTAGGATGCATACTACGTTGGATTGTGCTGTTTTTGGAGTCTATTCTCCAACAGAATAGATATTTAAAGACACCCAACCTTAGGGTGTATTTCATATCGTACGAAGGACTGTCGCCATATTAAGTCCTTCGATCCTACCTTTATGAGGCATTCGTACATTATTTATAGGAAAACTGCAGATACAGGTGTAATTTATCTTGATAGAAGCTATATTTACCGTCTCTGCAGCTTATTGAGCAGCATGTAGGAGGGCAGGAAGCAGAGCACCCCGTGCGGCGCGACCTGGCAGCTCCACAGCACGCACTGCCCCAGCGCATCCTGGGTTTCCACTTGGTTCATAGCGGCTGATTTACACTCGAGCGGTTTGCCGTTGGGGCACGTTGTTAGTGTGCCTATCCATACCTGTGGGTCGGTAATGGGGTTGGAAAATAAATAGAGAAAAGCTTTAATTGTTCCGCCTAAACCTAACACCACCGTAATACTCATACATAACACAGGAGGGAGATAAATGCAATACAATTCAAATAATGGTTAATATTATCGGCGGAAATATGCTAACGCACATACGGCTTCTCGCCCCAAACGCATATACTGTCGCGGGTAAAAAAAGTTGGAATAAAGATTTTGCTAAGATAGGCGGTAGGCGGTAGGTTAGGATGAGAAATATAATAGAGATAGATAGAATATTGTGGCGCTCCTTGGGAGAAGAGATATGATAATAATGACAAAAGATTTGCATTGCGTTTACACTAATTGACTTACATAGACCAAAAACAGCCAGACTCTTGTATCACAACTTTCATCTCTTGCTGACATGCAATCAAGCGCTTACCCTGTCAGCGGCGATGACGTGTCCGGGGCTGACCTGCAGCGGGAAAGCCGCCCCCAGCTCTGAAGCCAGGCTGTGGCGCGGCGTCAGAGTGCCGCTGGCTAGTAACACGGTGCGACACGGGGAGAGCTGGGAGAACACCACGGCTGGAGACATGCACATGAGACGGAGGGAGAGCGTCTCTTTCTGGACTGACTGGAATGGAAATTAATGTTGATGAATTAGTTTAGCTGATGTGTCTGTGCTTTGTCATGTTTAGTAGCAGATAGAGGTACGGAAATAGTTTTCAGAAGACTTCAACTGGAGCCAAAAAATACCACCGCTGGAGATATTGACATGAAGCTGAAACAGAGGGCCTCTTTCTCATTGAAATTAGACTTTATAAATACGCCTAAAAACAATGGGTAACAGAATTTATGGTGTAGATTAGTTTTCATGTAAGTACATGAGTTGATCAAAGCAGTGGTACTCTGGAACGCTCTTCCCGAGGAAATACAACGTGCACCTTATGTTGCCTCATTCAAAGATAGGGTCAGGATACACTATTTGAATTCACTGAACAGTTGATTATAAATATAAGTAGTAAGTATTTGTTTATGTATTTATGTAAACGAGTTTATGTAATATATAATATGTAAGTTTATTATAGGTATAGATATATATATTTTATATTGTGTTGTTTTATTTATTTATATAGTATGTACTGTTTAAGTAGTATACCTTGCACCTCTACTCCCATTAATTATGTTAAAATTGTTTCTTCCATCCAAAGGTTGTCTGGTAGAGATTGCTTTAAGCAATAAGGCCGCCTTTTTTGTACTATTTTATGTATGTAAGTTGTGAATTGTAATGTTGTCTTTAATGGTGCAAAATAAAGAGTATTCTATTCTATTCTATGAGTTGATAACTGCAAATTTTCCATTGCCTTTTTCCACCTCTCTCACCTCTCCTTTTATGTGCTAAGCCTGCTAACGTTATCTTAGCAAATATTTATTTATTTTAACTGGAATGGGTATGATTGGAATGGATAATATAGCCATAGTCAGTTAGGAAACGCATCCATAGCCACGTAACATAGCACAACTCTGGTGGAATAGCAAATTTAAATGATGTTGATGTAAGTATACTCGCGAACCATGGAAAAGTTCCAGAGACATATGGAACGGCAATGACAGATGGAACTTTTTAATTGTTCGAGAATACTTGTTTATAGTCTCTTACCCGTTCATACTGCGTGCTCCGCCAGCCCTGCGCGTCGGGCGCGCTGCCGGGGCTGGTCTCCACGCCGCGAATGAGCGCCGGCTTGAAGTCGTCCATCTGCTTGCCGTCTTCTCGGAACAGGTAGCCTGCGGAGTTAATATGTGAATAGCTTCATGTACAGGAGGCAGTTGCCCTTGACATTATCTGGCACGAAGGCGTGGCACAGGACCGGTCAGAGTGGAAATCTAAAATTTGAGCCGTGTGTCCCTGATTAGGGATCCCGGCACCTGATGATGAAATAGCTTCTTAGGTAATTCGCAACCGTCCTCCGACGGCCAAGTGGACGGTTGGTCGACAGGACGTTTCATTTCTTTCCGTTTCCCCAACATAACCTTTCATCTATGTCACTATCAATGACAGGAGGGTTACTGTTTACGGACGAAAAACAAACGCACGAGAGCTGTCGTGTAATCAGCACGTTTAATACAACGAGATAGTCGTGGCTCCCGCAGCAAAGCTCCGAAACATAGTTTTTCGTCTTAGAGAGTGACTACTCAGGTGTTTCGAGCTGACTCCACACTGCCACTTCACTCTGCAAGATATGATGTTCTCAGGCCCATACGGCTATGGCGACTGCTGGTTGGGGTTGCACCTTAGATGCGCACGGAAATGGCTGATACAGCCATTTCCGTGCGCGTAGAATCTTCTTGCAGAAAAGTCGTCCACACTCAGTATATATCAGTGTAACTCACTGAGCACGACGCCGATGGCCTCCACGACGTTGCCGGTGGCCTGCGCCACGCCGTACAGCGCGGCAGGCTCGTCGCGCAGCTTGCGGCAGAACGACTCCTCACTACCACTTCACTCTGCAATATATGATGTCCTCCAGCCGATACGGCTACGACTGCTGCTGGTTAGGGTTGGACATGGAAATGGCTGATATTCTTGGAGAAAGAGAAAAGTCGTCCACACTCTGTACATGTTAGTGTAACTCACTGAGCACGACGCCGATGGCCTCCACGACGTGGCCGGTGGCCTGCGCCACGCCGTACAGCGCGCCCGGCTCGTCGCGCAGCTTGCGGCAGAACGACTCCGCAGTACCACTTCACTATTCTATTCTATTCTATGCAGGAGTGTAAGTTACCTGCATCTGGCTCTCTCAAGTGGAACCTTTGTGCATATCCCCAACGTCTAAACTGCCTTCCTAAGCTTGAACCATTTACCACCACGATGGTCCACTGCGGCATGGTGGGTTCACATATCTAGATGTGCTCAATCTAGATATGCAGGTTTCCTCACGATGTTTTCCTTCACCGTAAGAGCGATGGTATACCATTGTACTTAAATTCCAAAGAATTCATAGGTACATGTCAGCGCTGGGATTCAAACTCGCATCGCTGGCGTGAGAAGCGGGCGCTTACCCGACTGAGCTTTCTAACTAACTCGAACTCACTGAGCACGACGCCGATGGCCTCCACGACGTGGCCGGTGGCCTGCGCCACGCCGTACAGCGCGGCCGGCTCGTCGCGCAGCTTGCGGCAGAACGACTCCGCGCTGCCACTTCACTATTCTATTCTATTCTATGCAGGGGTGTAAGTTACCTGCATCTGGCTCTCTCGAGTGGAACCTTTGTGCATATCACCAACGTCTAAACTGCCTTCCTAAGCTTGGACCATTTTCCTTCACCGTAAGAGCGATGGCATACGTTGTACCTAGTTAAATTTCAAATAATTCATTGGTATATGTCAGCGCCGGGATTAAACCCGCATCTCTGACATGACAAGCGGGCGTTTACCCGACTGAGCTTTCTAACTAACTCGAACTCACTGAGCACGACACCGATAGCCCCGACGACGTTGCCGGTGGCCTGCGCCACGCCGTACAGAAACACTTCAGAATGCCGCTTCACTCTGCAAGATATGATGTCCTTCGGCCGATACGGCTACGGCGACTGCTGCTGGTTAGGGTTGCGCCTTAAGGTGCGTACAGACCGGCCAAATGAACGGGTTTCGTTGACCTTCGTTGCTGCAATCTGCCCCTGTATTATGTATGATAAATATCCATCGTTGGGCGTTCGTTGGGCCGGTCTTTACGCAGCTTATGGCGGAAACGGAAATGGCTGATATAGCCAAACTTATTGGAGAAAGGTCGTCCACCTCAGTACATATAAGTGTAACTTACTAAGCCATCTTAGGGCGCACGCGCGCCAACAGAACTAGGGGTCGAAGTGGTCGCCATGGCCGAAATCGGTCGGACCAATCATCATCATCATCATCATCATCATCATCATCAACTCACTGAGCACGATGCCGATGGCCTCGACGACGTTGCCGGTGGCCTGCGCCACGCCGTACAGCGCGGCTGGCTCGTCGCGCAGCTTGCGGCAGAACGACTCTGCGCTGCCGCGGAACTCTGGAATTAATGCAATAAATTTAATATGACACTAACTGAGCTTGGATAACTGATCCTGCTTTGGAGCCCAGCGGCCGACTGAGTCAAACGTCGCTTGTGTTAAAATTAGCTCGCAGTTATAAACTCATTTATCAATCTATCAAGACTGATAGATGAGTTTATACAGTAGAGACCGGTCCATTATATTTAACAGACTTGCAGCCGTGGTCAGACAGCGGCTGGGTTTAGGCTAGGTACTCCATTCCACGCTACACTAGCTTCAGGCGTAGCGCTTTCCATATTTTATTATTATTCATAGGACTCATGCTATATTTTACAAGCTATAATACTTAATTCTTATCATATTCAGCCTTTTTATAATTTAAAACAATATAGCCTCACCTCCATACTGCTTGATGCCTATATTATGGTTATTCAACGTGTCCACGAAGTGCTTGACGTCCCACGTGTGCACCGCCTCGCCGCCGTTCACCGGCTTGCTCAGGATCAGCGGGGCCTGGTTGGCGAACCTGACGAGGAAACATTAGGTACCTATACAGATATATTCGGAAAACCAATATATGGGACATTCAAAGAGGCAGTTCCCCTAACTCAAGGGCTCAGTTTGGGTAGTGTATAAAAATACGAATTAAAAAAAATAGTTCTCAAATTTATGACTACATACATAACTATGCTCATTCATTTCGGTTCACGGTTTTTCCTAAAGGGAATTCAGGGATAAATAGTAGTCTGCAGATATGTTAACGTAGAATGTCAGCTTACAACATTGAAAATTTCATACGAATTGGTCCAGCCGTTAAATACCACACATTCATTCTAATCATTACTCACAAACTGTACAAGATGTATTATCTAAGCTGTATTATTATTAAAACATAATTATAAAATGAGTGGTCTCACCAGTCGTTCCAGTTCCGGAGCGCCTGTATGAGGCAGGCCACGTCCGGCTGTATGTCTTCGTTAGCGTACCTGTACTCGGCTAACTTCTCCAACTCCTGAAACAATAACATGACAGTTATCAACTACCTATACTCATTATAAAGGCACCTAACCAAGAAAATTACTGACAAAAAATATTTTTAAATTGTTAAGTAGTTGAGCGGTGGTAGCTAAGTCGAGTAAGCGCCAACTTCTCACGCTAGAGACAGTGACACCAACGAATTATTTGGAATTTATGTACAATGTGTACGATCTTACAGTGAAGGAAAATATCGTAATAAAACCTACTCATCTAGATCTACCACATCTAGATGTATGAGCCCACCCACACCAACCCGCCAGAGTGGTGGGAAATAGTCCAAGCATAGGAAGGGAGTTTAGACCTTGGCAATAAGCAAAAAGGTTCTATTCGAGAGAGCCAGGTGCAGGTACCTACAGCCCCACAGAGAACACAATAGATGAAGTATTTGGTGAAGAACAGAGCGCCTATCTCAGCTATAGCAACACTCCAGTTCACTCGGTAGCTAGACAAGCTGAGCTAAAATTAAGGGGATATGTACAAAGGTTCCACTCGAGAGAGCCACTTACAGATATTTCGCCCACTGTCAGAATAGAATAGAAAGTAGTTGGTAGTTGCAATCCTGACCTGCAACGCGGCGAAGATCTGGTCCCTGCTGAAGAGGAAGGTGGCGGCGTCGCGGCAGATGTCCTCGATGTTGTGCGCCTCGTCCAGGATCACGATCTCGTCCTGCAGCTCGATTTGTAACTGGAAATGATAGAAAAGCATTAGGTTGGCAATTTTCACCAGAGGGGGTTAAATTGTTGCAAATTGCAACACTGGTTCTCCCACTCTGCAGCCACAAGTTAAAGGCGAATACCGAACGAAGCTCAACCAATCGCAATCCCACATCAGTGTTCCGAATTTGAATTTTGTCACTTATTAGGGCTTCTGCTGTGCTGCCTTGAGATTGAGACTACATTATGAATCATGAGGCATGACGCGTAGCTCCTCTAGCTTTTGCGTGGCGTATAACGGCTGTAAGCTATTGGCTAGAATGCACCACAGCTAAAAAAAGCTTGATACCTATAGATAAATTTAGACACAACTCACGCTGCTTCTTATCGACGGATCTATCAGATAATTATACGGGCAGAACACAATATTCGCCCCGGCCGCCATGGCCCGGGCCGCATAGAAAGGACACGCGTTCCTCTCCCGCCCTACGGCCACCAGCTCCTCGAGGTCGAAGGCGGGCGGCAGGTCCTGGGCGGTGAGCCGGGCGCGGTTCTCGTAGTACTTGCAGTTGCTAGCCTCTTGCTGGGGGCGGGGCTCGTCGTGCTGGAAGGGTTTATGGGTGAGGTTTTAAGATCTGCTGGTTTGTTTAAGATCGATGATGCCAGGGACAGGGCTTGTCGCGCTGCGTTATTTTGCATATATTTTTCAGATTCTGCTTATCGCCTCTGAGTCATGTCATAAAAAAATATATGAAAAACTCGCCCTTATCATTATGATGTCGTTTGTACTATTTACGACATATAGTTAAGTTGAATAGGGACGGGCCGGGCATGGAGATTGGAGACCCATTTAAGTCGAGTGATGGGGTAAATGAAAAATCTTAGCCAACTTATCAATCGTTGTCGTTTTTTTTTACAAAATCTAGTAGAAAAAGGAGACCTATACCTATACGTTACACCTAATACATAACTAACAAGAGGTTAATAACTAACCTTCGGCTTCCTCTTCGAAACGCACTCCTTACACATGTCATTCTTGCTCGCATACAGACTCCTATCAAACGGGCGTATACAGCTATACTCTCTGCTCGACAGTATCGTCATAGTCGCCTCTCCACAATACGCCGTCCTGCTGAATTCCTTCACAACCTGCTGGATCTGCTTGTGGGTCCGAGCCCCGTAGTAGATGGTGGGCACTCTGGAACGAACAATCATAGATGTCCTCAGTTGCAGGTTGGAGACCAGGCTGTAGAGTTGCCTGGAACCAACACTTGGGGTTGAGGATGTAAGTCGAGTGAGGGTAGGTGGCTTTTGTGTGAGCAAAGGCTGGGTGGAATTTTATTAGTGATGTTTTCGTTGCCAGGTCAATAGATCAACTTTCATAATAATTAAAAAAATTAAAAAACCGACTTCAAAAAACCACTAAAATGTAAGAAATAATTTAAGGTTTACACAAATTCTACTCGTATGAGACAGTACAAATATACCTAAGCAGGAACTGTTCTTTTTTGATGTTGGTGCGGTGACAAAGTAATCTGAAGAAATATGGCACCAACTTCAAAAAAGAACAGTTCCTGCTTAGGTATATTTGTACTGTCTCATACGAGTAGAATTTGTGTAAACCTTAAATTATTTCTTACATTTTAGTGGTTTTTTGAAGTCGGTTTTTTAATTTTTTTAATTATTATTTTATTTAATAGTTTTTAGTTTATTTGTAATAATTTTCAATCAAAAGTAAGGTGCAAATGATACCAAAAAGTCCTACTAATCAATACGAATCATTCAAGCCTAAACACGAAGTAGTTGCTATATACCGTTGAGGAGTTCCCCTGACTGCCTTCGTTTCCATCATCAGATCAGCTCAAGGTCACCATCATATTTTTTTGTTATAAGAACTATATTTACGTTCTTAATTTCATTAGAATCGGTTAATATGTGCCCAAAATGGAAATTCATACCCTGTTTTTACCCCTTTACCCACCCTTGGGGGTGAGATAAAATTCTGAAAAAAAATGGGACCACCTGGGAGCTCAACCCAATACAACAAAAAAAGAATTTTCAAAATCGGTTCATAAACGGCGGAGTAATCGGTGAACATACATAAAAAAATATATAAAAAAAAAAAAAGATCCCGACGAATTGAGAACCTCCTCCTTTTTTTGAAGTCGGTTAAAAATAACATTTCAAGAAAACAGCTGCTGTAGGTACTTATACATTTTGGTTGGGATTATTTTACGAAACGGGAACACTAATAAAACTCTATCCCAAATTAGTATGGACGGACAAAAAGAGGCATGGACAATAGAGATAATTCTGGTAAGAATAGTCTATCTAATAAGAAAACATATCTTATGGCTACCACCTACCACCAATTCATGTTTAACGTAACCAAACCACTAAGAATGTCGTATTCATTATTAAAATTCTGATGAGCAGGCTATTTGGATTTCGTACCACCATCTACTATATATAGATACTACCAGTAATAAATATAGTCCAGTCAAGGAATGAGGTGTAGAGTGCGTGAGCAGGTAACTCAGCGATTCCTTCAGAAACTTGTTCAGGGGGCTTAGGTTGTTGACATACCAAAAGTCCTGACTCCTAGGTGATGAGCGGGGGGGAGGAGGGGGGGATAAAGATACGAATTTTTGGTTTTTTGCTTATATCTCAGAAACGGTGCATCGGAGACAAATATTATAAACTACTAAAATGGAGGTCATAAAATTATCTAAAACTTATATATCATATGTTTTTTTCTAATTCCTAACCGTTTTCGAGCTATTACCCTCGGAAAAATTGAAATTTACAAGAAAAAGTATTCATGTCAAAAAAATCATAAACATTGCATCATATTGTCTAAACCTATTGATAAATGAAAAAAATGAATAGAAAAGAAGTTGTAGATTTTTAAATTCCCTTTTAGAATAACGGGAAAACGGTTAGGAATTAGAAAAAAACATATGATATAAAAGTTTTAGATAATTTTAAGAAATTTATTTCATTAGTTGAAAATATTTCTCTCCGATGCGCCGTTTTTGAGATATAAGCTAAAAACCAAAAAATCGTACCTTTATTCCCCCCTCCTCCCCCCCGCTCATCACCTAGGAGTCAGGACTTTTGGTATGTTAACAACCTAAGCCCCCTGAACAAGTTTCTGAAGGAATCGCTTAGTTACCTGCTCACGCACTCTACACCTAATTTTGAGTCATTTATTGACTGGACTAATATGTATAAATATCATCACCAGAATGTAATTTTATAATACAAGAGCTACCAAATATGTTGAAATAAAACCGACTCCCAAAATAATGTGAGACTAATATCTCTACAGCATCTATGAGTACATGGAAATTTACAATATAATAATATGTAGTAATAAGTACTTATGTATTATGTCCACAGCAAAGAGAGTCAGTCATTTTTGTTGTGTCACACACAACAAAATGTACAAAATTCTTCTTCGATTCGAACTTTAAATGAATCTAATACTATACCTATAAGGTGTAAAATTTGATCAGTGAATGAGTTAAAAGCAGGTTAAGAAATGCCTCTTGTTCGTATGCAGTATCCTCCAGCCTCCATGGAGTTTGCTGGTCGTGGCTGTGGACTCAAAATCATGCAAGAAAATATGATAAAGTGTGAGGCATGGTAAGAGGGTATGGTAGCGGCGGAGTGAGAGGTTACCATAAGTATAACGCACAAAGCCAGCCCTAACCCTGATTACACCGAGTAGAGTGGCCAAGACAGTATCCTCGGCCGAGCACTCGATCGTTGCTAGCCGTTCATTGGCCGAGGATCGGCTGAGGATACTGTCTCACCATTCTATTCGGTAGGTGTTACAAGAGTATAAGGACTCCCATAATAAACACGATAGAACGTCGCGTATTACCACTCTCTCGTTCTATACGATTCAAAACCTTCCAGTGGAAAGGAGACGTTTTGACGACGTGTAGTTGTATCGTGTTTATGTGTGGGAGCCTTAAATAAGGACAAGGATGTTGAGTCACAAACTGCAAGGATATAAAGAAGAAGAAGAAGAAGAACCTCACCTGATATTCTTGGGTGTTTCAGGCTTCACTGGGGATGATATATTTTGCTTCTCGGGGGTAAGTTGTAGCGGAGTGAGGGATGGAGTGACGTCATCCTCTACTTTACGCCTCTTGTGTATAGAGACTAGGCCGGGCTCAGATGTGTCTGAAGAAGAAAAAATGTAGATGCATAAAGCTGGGTCTTGATATGTCCTGTATTTTAGTATTTTGACGACCGAATGGCGTAGTGGTTAGTGACCCTGACTACTGAGCCGATGGTCCCGGGTTCGATTCCCGGCTGGGGCACATATTTGTTTAAACACAGATATTTGTTCTCGGGTCTTGGACGTGCCCGTAAAATGGCAATAGGCCCGCCCCCTATTACATTGGGACTAACATAACACTCTGGCGAAAAGTGGGTGCAGCAATGCACCTCTGCCTACCCCGCAAGGGAGTACATTAGTACAAGGCGTGAGTGCGTGTTTTTTTTTTGTATTTTGTCTGCGCTGTATTTTTTTGGCCTCACTTGGAGTCCATGATGGCTAGCTTGGGCCATGTTATGTACTCAACTACTCACAGTAAACCAGACAGGTCCTGTATATATTTCTATCTACTAATCAACATAAAATATCTTAAGCTAAGTGACTCCAGACAAAAAATATGGCTAAAAAAACAACTCCACAACCCTTCAACGTCTCGTCATTTTGAGGCTGTGAAAAGCGTCGTTTTCTGTAAATCCGACGGGAAATAAGAAATAAATATAAAAAAGAAGTTGGTCGCTCATTTGAGTAGCGCTGAATGAGAGCTGGTAATAGCGGCCACGTAGCGAGTCACAACGGGGCTGTGCTCCATGGGGAGCTAAGATATGGAACTATAAACTGGTCTAGGAAAGATATGTTTCGTAAATCATTTTTCAACATACCAGTGTTCACCTTCCTCCGACAAATAATGTAATGTCCTTTGTCCTTATCGTTTATATACAGGCTGTCCCGTAAATAGTTAACCAACGGAAAGGGGCGACTCAGGGCGTCAATCTGGACAGCTTACAGGCTACGCCTTTTGGAAATTCGTGAAAAAAAATGCTTCTCCTACTTGGCGACTGAAGACTAATCTGACTAGCATGAACCTTTCACCAATGTGGCCAAGCCAACTCTAATTTAACTCCAACTCTAATATAATTGTAAATTGTAACCGAAACGCTAAGCAGATGATATATTAAAACAGTTCGATCTTTCAAGGTTTCTCTGTTCATTCGCTAGCCGGCTAGCTAGCTGTACAACCCGGGGTTTACCCGCCGCGAGGGAGACGCGACGCTATTCCAAAGTTACACAGCATAATCCTTGTAATGGCGACATTGTCCCGTAGGTACAAGTTTCATTTGGGAAAGTGATTGCGTACGCACATTCACTCTACCTTTGTCCCTCAATTCCATCTACGCATCACCCTTAGTCCTTCGGTTTAGAAATGATTTTGGTTTGGGAAGACTGGCTGGTTCGGGTCGAGTGGTAGTGAATGATCCGTTGGCTGGGATTTGAAGGGTTTTAATCAGACGACAATAAGTATGGGGGTAGACAGGGCTGTAGTACATAGGGGTAGGTTTTGTTCCCTAGGGCAGGTTTTGAGTGGCAATCTGTCTCGTTTTATTGAATTAACGAGTAACGCTCTATGCATGCACATGAAAGTTTTAGATTCATTTGCGGCTAAAAGAAGGCCTCGGTATCATGCAAAAGCTAATAATAAAACTATAAAGTCCTGAAAACGGAAGTGGATGCTAACTAATGTTAAAGACCGTATTTAAGCGATCTATTATATTTATTTAAGGACAAATCCGTTAAAAGCATTTATCAACCGATATATGTATTTTTTTTTTAATAACTGACAATAATAAAAAATCTTTTTAAAATCGCACTCTTCATTGTCATGACTTTATAGTTAGACTGTAGTATTAATATGTAGTACAGGGTGTCCATACCATCAGTGCCGTCGTGTGGTTCAGCCCTCTTGGTGGTGGGTGCTGGGCCGTCGCCAGCGCCCGAGCACCCTGGCTTGTCGTAGATGCTCTTCTCACCTGAAAGATAATTCGATCATTATTCATCACGACTCATCACGTCCCCAATGCTGGGGCACGGGTCTCCTTCCAAGGCCTAGTCCATCATTATACATTCATCATCATTGTCAGCAGTATGTCGCGCAGTAGGCCATAGGCCTGCATTATTTATGATTTACTTAAAAAATACTGTCTCCAAAACTTTAGACATTTGAGTTGATTTTGATAAGGATTATCGACGAAGTTATGGATGCAAGTGATAGTCGTGTACAGTCGAGATAGCATTATGTTGAGACCGATAAAACGTACGTTATTATCTCTATACGGGCATTATTTATCGAAAAATTCCCTCTTACGCCGCGTCTCTATATATTGTGTACACAAAAATAGCTATTCAAAGCGGTATTGTTTCTCTGATACATTCCTTAGACAATTTATGTAATGGCGGAAAAACAAGATTGGGAAGAAAACACGGAACATATTGAACAGTGTCGTGGAAATATTCAGGAACATAGTGAGAGTGAGGCAAAGTGTACGGAAAATATTGAAAAATACTTAGAAAACAGATATGTGCTTGTGAACTCGGAAAATTTCGATGAATTTCTCAGATTCTTGGGTAGGTAAAACGTTTTGTTATTTTTGTATCCAGCAAAACTAGGGAACTAATAAAACTACTCGTATATTTTTCCATTATAATGCTACATAATCATAATCACTGAGAGAATTAGATTACCTACTTTTAGTCCCGGTTTTCCCACGGGAAACGCTATAAAAACGTAGCTTGCGCGGAAAAGCTGGTAATAAATATTTTTATGATATAATTTCAGGATACGGCTATTTATACAGAACCGCAGCACTGCGTCTTAAACCATCTCATGTCTTGTCACGGAACCCTGATGGCAGCTACACATTCACTATGGACTCTATTCTCATTAACACAAGAGTAACTTTCAAACTGGCAGAACAGTTTATTGAGAAGAAACCACCCGACGGTGTTGAGGTATTACCTGAATTTAATTAAACTTATTTCTGAAAGTCAAGTCTTCGTTATACTGTACGATAGTTGGCCTAAAGTTATGTAGATTTTGTGATTATCTGAGTTGTATAAACCAGTACACTTCGGATCAAACAAATGGTAGGTGGGTGAAATCACCAAAATTTGTACATTTTTTGTCCATTTATCATGGTTGCACTAAAACCTACTAAATAAGAAAAATATAACAACTTCACATAGACAATTTTGGTAAATCATATTAGTAGAATAAGTAACTCATTAAAGTACCTGTACTTGTGAATCTATTTTTATACCTTGTCAAACTAACAAACCGCCTATTCATTCCTTCAAAGATTGACAGTTCGTTTGGTTAGTTTGGGTTTGGCAGTGGTGCACCCAACTTTACCCAATAATAGAACTTATATGTGATGCCATGTAGTTTATATGAAAGTGGCTGGATGTGGAAGGCCGAGGACATAATTAATTAAAGTACTTACACAATTAAATTATGTATTTATAGGTAAAAACGGTAATTACAATCGAGGGCAACGTGATGACGCAAACACAACTGGAGGAGGGCGGGAGAGTCACGCAAATTGTACGGACTTTCTACACTGACAAAATGATATCGGTAAGTTTCCCGTAGACCTTTAGCATTCAGAGGATCTACTGTCGCTGCACGGGTTCGTTATCGACATAGATAAACTTTAGTATGTTGCGATTCGACATAAATACGGCACTGTTATTGGTGGAATGCACATTAAACGAGTTTATCGACGTCGAAAAGTTTCAAAAGGTAGCTTGCTTTCGATAGAGGCGCCACTTATTATGCCAGAAAACCTAAACATTCATGGTTTACGGAAATTATTTCGTAATTGTTACTTCGTTTTGACTTCGAAATAGGGCCTCTGTAGCTTTATAACAAAAAGCTTTACAATTTTGTACCTTGTCAAACTCACTGATTGTAGAAGAAGAAGAAGAAGAACTGATTGTATGAATTGAATGAATGGTAAATAGGTGTATAGCTACTCCACTTCACTAGCATGTTTTAGATTATGATATTAATTTAATTTGATATTGTTTTGTCGCCAGGAAACAACGGTAGAAGGATGGGACAAAATACTCATTACAACATTCGTTTTAGTACCTCAATAATGTAATGTTACACAGTTACGAGAGTAAAGTATAACTTTATAAGTGAACATTTGTATTAATATTTGTTAGGTTATTTCTGTAATTGTAGAAAATCCCTCGAGTGTAGATCTTAAAAACTTTAAAAGAAGCTTTAATCGTGTGTTATAATAATAAAAAATAAATTAAATGAATTTTTTCAACACGTTATATTGTGAGGGTTGTTTTGGTGGCATAAACAGTATAAACCATGAGTTTTAAACAAAGATTTGACTCCTTTATTTATATCAATTTCATTTTTATATCATTTTAAGGTTGTCTGGATTAAATGGCTTTAACAAACGCAACCGCCATTAATATCTATTTTGTATAATTTCCGTGAAAAAATTACATTTATATTATGATCTTGCAAAATAAGTCACTATCTATACTTTGTAAAATACAGCATGAGTCCTATGGTGTGATTGACATGATTGTGTAGTAGGTCTATGGATTGACAGAATATTTATGCCAATTTATTAAAGTTCGTTATCCCTTGAAAACAAACAAATGGCAAATAAAATGTATGAATTAAGCATCTGTCATAGAACTCATGCTATAATTTACAAAGTACCTATAAGTCCAACTATCTATTATAGACGCAATTGCCCCGCGCCTGCAGCCTACAAACACATTTCCCCAGAGTTGTAACTCATCAACTATAGATAACACAATAAATTCCACATCAAAGCCCTTAATTGATCGTTTCAATCCGGCAGCAGCCCCGGCCGGATAACAAGCCAGAACATTCAGCTCTGCGGGGCACTTTCGACAATTAGACCCACCCTATTCCATTAGGGGCCCAAGTTATCTCGCGTTATTTACATCGCCTGACCGTCTTATGTATGTACGACCTTTATGTGCCTTCGCCCAGCTGTTCTAAAGTGCTCCGTATGGCCCGGCCGCATAAGGTCGGTATTGGAGGGGGGGTGAGTGAGGGGTCGGTGGGAGGTGTCGCGGTGTCGTTGCCATGGCGACGGCGAGGCCCCGACGCCCTCAGTGTCGGCCCCGCCACACAAGTGACACGCGTAGCGAAAAAGCACAACCACCCTGTAGTAGGGTGACCATGATGTCGGCAGGTGGGTAGGGAATAGGTGAGTACATGCGCCGGATCTTATATAAAAGCTGGGTAAAAAATAACATTTTGAAAACTTCTAGACTGATAACAAAATTTCTTTCTGCATCCTAAATATTCCTAACTGTGATTGCGATTATAAAAATGTAAGCATCAGAGAATATGACTATGGCATCACTAATAATTACTAGTATAGGTACGTATAAGTAAGAAGGCAAGGTCGCTTCCTGCGTCTGTCTGTATGTACCTATGCGCTTAGATCTTTGAAACTACGTAACGGATTTTAAATCGTTTTTTTAATAGATTGATGAGTGATGAATAGAGTGATTTAAGAGAAAGGTTTATAAATATGTACAATAACACGTTTGATATATCAAGGAGAACTCTACTACTAAGTGTTGACGACGCCTTATTATGAGACACATGCACTTTATGAAAAAAGAATATGTCAGTCTTGTAAATAAAGCATACAAAAAAGTACGTAACACCTCACCATTAGCTTACCAGCAGCATCAGTTATACTAAGAATTTAGGACATGCGAAGCCACAGAAATAGCTAGTAAACAAAACAATGGAATAAAGATGGAAAGTGTCCTGAATCCACAGCCGGTATCATGGTCACCCCACCCCTCCCCGCATCGACCGGAGCGGGGGTCGCACCTTTTGTTTAGCCCCCCCCCCTCCCCTCTCGCCCGACAACCTAGTTCATTTACTCCGCACTCGCAATGCTCAAATTGTACACTTCTACTGGTGACGTTCGTTCGGATTTCAAAAAGATTCTTTTTTCAAAACGAGTACGATTTGTTTTTTTGCAGGATTTCTCGTGAAGAGGTTGTTAGCTTCCGATCGGCGTTCGACGCTAGTGGAAGTAGATTGTAGAGAATTAAAATTGGTTAATAAACTTTCTTGCCTAAATTAATACATAAGACACTTTTGCTCTAGTGTCTAGTTTAGGCCCAACACTAAACCTAACAAGCAACATGATATAAAGGACAATTGAAGATAACGTTAAGATGTACATTTTAGAGGTTTGGGTTGATGGTATAAGGGCTTGTAGAGAGAGTTTGAGGGCTTTTTTCTCACAAGATAAAAACGGAACCCTTAGGTATAGGAACACCTTTTGACAAAGCGATCCATGATGGTTACGATTTGTTAACATTTCTCATGGAATAAATATTAGATTTGACAAAATTTGCCTCGCTGACATGACCGAGCAGAACCCGACAACTCCCAAAATGCAGTTTCAGTTTTTTGCGAAAGCTCCACCGAAACAGAAACTGCCGAACTTTCAGTAAAATACCTTTGGGGATGCGAAGCTCAATGCAATGACTGCTAGTCCTAGTCGGTCTATAAAAAAGTAACCTGGCACGGATTTTAATACGGGACTTATAAAAATCCTCAGCCTTGAGGCTAGAGCAGCATGGCCAAACAACATGTTTTTATAATATACATGGTCTTGCAAAAAGGGTGGTGTTAAAAAAAAGTTCTCCATAGTAATTTTCAAAACTCGTTGAACAAAAGTTGTTCAGGATGAACCCCTGAGTCACCCCCTTTCGGCTTAGCATACCCTTTTTGCAACACCCTGTACATATTCATCACCTTCACCTAAAGCTCGAACACAGACAGAGTTCCTCCTGTACAGCACTACATTAAAGTAAACTCTTCACTGAAACTTGTACCAACCAACTTTCACTGAAAGTTAAAACAAACGAAGCGAGAGCAAACAAAACTTAGAGCGAGTTCAGCCAATTTTTCACTTTTAAAAACACTAGCTGTGTTTTGTAAACAATTGAAAAAAAAACATAGTTTGTTTGATCTGAAAGGGATACCTAGCTAAAGGCAAAGGTTTTATAGGTTTTTCAGATTTATGAAAGTTCCAGATTGGTTTGTTTAAAAGCTTTCTTGGTAGTAGGCAGGCACCAATGTGGATTCACTATACTAAATAATACCTTAAATAAATCGATGTAGTAGGTACAGAAGTACAGATGACTGGTAGTTAATAAAGTAATATTAATAGTAATATTAACAATAATTGCGTGTTGGCTGTAGCTATTAAGCATTATTGTTATTATAATAAATAAATAAATAAGTACCGACCGACTTGCGATTTTGACACAATAAAGTAACAAATCGTTTAAAATCTGCAATAATAACGGCCTGGCGCTTATTCTTAAAACTGTTCTTAGCTGATTCGGTCGCTTTGCCATTTAAAATCTATATCTTTAATATATATCTTTATTGATCACTAAAATAGCAAATCATACTCATAAACAAGGAACAATAAATATTAAAATGACAGTATTGAAATCGTGATTGAAATCGATTAGCGTAGGAAAATTTCATTTTTTAATAAACTGTAGGTATGTATTCCAGAAATTAAACTGTAGGAACACTGGTAGCTGTTATAGGGATCGGTATAGGCAGTTAAAAGAGTCTTCTGGTTAGAGAAGAGAATAATGTTCCTTGAAAATAATTTATCACTCAGAAGAATTTATGCGAAAGCGGTGAGGTAGCTACATAAATATTAGACCACGTTCGGTTTTGAAAAAACCTTTTTTCGAGCATAATTTTCAAATACTGGCCGCTAACACCCTACACTTACACATAGAACAACGCAGACTCGAGATACAACCAAAGCTAAATTATACAGTACAAACTACAAGTAAAAAAAAAGTTCCAGCCTCGTAGTAGTGTGCGTTGACATTTCGACGGGCCGGGTGTTAAGCCACGCCCACCTTTCACACGCTAGGTGACGATTGGCCAGAAAGCCAACACACACACATAGAGAGTGACCGTCGCCTGTATGTGTGTGATCCGAGGGAAGAAAATTCGATTTCCATCCGTCGAATAAGATTTTCGGACGGACAATGCTGAAAAGCCGTGTTTCAGAGTTTCGGCGGGTTTCCAGCCCGTTTTGTGACGTCACTGAGTGATGTTAGTCTGGCATCGGCTATTGTACAGGCTACAGCCTTTTCACATACCTAGAGTTATGTTGTCTTACGCAGCAGTTTACTTAACCTAGATCTTACATAGTTAGATCAGTCGTCACTTACAACTGAACCATTACAGTCCATCTTTCTGTAATACTTATTTAATATATTTTGTGAACTAAACTCCTCACTGACTTTACTGATTGGAGTCGACGGGTACCTCGCATCGGCCCCTACATGTTTATGGTCCTTCGAACCTAAGTGATTAGTGAAGTGCATCTGTGACGGTAGCGAATCGGTATTCTCGGCCTTCCACCAGCGGACCTCCCCGAGAGTATTGAGACAAGGAAAATCGCACATACCTGAACGTGTTTGTACCAGCTAATCTTAACTGACACGAAAACAAATCGTGTAGACGACCAACCAGCAAAACTAACTACTTACCAGCAAAACTAACTACTTATCAAGAAAACTAACTACTTATCAAGAAAACGAACTACTTATCAAGAAAACTAACTACTTATCAAGAAAACTAACTACTTACCAAGAAAACTAACTTCGACATTCAACACAATGAATACCGAAGCACTGATCAAGCGTCAAGAGGACTGCTTTGATAGCATCAAGAGGATATGTGTTAATTTCGGCAAGGACGCTCCTGAATCCTGAAAGAAAAACACTGGAGTATCTTAAGAAGAGAATCGAAGCTCTCGATACGCACTGGCAACAATTTGCAGAAACTGACAAGTTACTGAACGCGGGTGAGGAGAAAAACTTATCTTATTTTACTAGCAACGTGTTTGTGAAAGCTCAGGAGAAATATCTTAGAGCTAAAAGTCAGATGGTGGCTTTACAAGCGCAGTGGGTAGCTGAACTAATGAAGATTCAACCACAACCAACTGCTGGAACGTCTAAGGAAGAGAGAGGAGAGTCAGCCGGGACGTTCGGCATAGTGCAAGACATATTTGGAGGGATAAATACGGATTTAACTGACAGGAAGAGCGTCTTGTTACAACAACAACAAGGTAATTTCAAAGCTTTTCAACGTGCCGCTACCAAGGTCAACATCGACACCATCGAGGAAAAATGGGACCTGGAAGATCGGTTAAATATTCTTAAAACGAAATGGAATGCTATTGACAAAATTCATTGGGAATTGGACAACTGGCTCAACGAATCTAACGAATTATATGAGCAGGAGTATAACAGGTTAGAGAATCTCTATGAAGAATTACGCAAGGTCATCAACAAGAAGATGTGGGCCAACTTACACTACGAGAAGTCTACGCCGAGAGTAGAAATCCCGGAATTTTCTGGCGAGTACGCTCAGTGGGTTTCATTTAAAGATATCTTCATGGAAACGATTCATAACAACCCCCTTATCAGTAAAACACAGAAAATGCAGCATTTGAAGACAAAACTTAGGGGTGAAGCTGAGAAACTGGTGCAGCATTTAACTGTGTCAGCAGATAATTACGAGTGCTGTTGGGAAATTATTCAAAACCGGTTTGACAATAAGAGACTGCTATTTTCATCATACATCAATACTCTGTTAAACCAACCTATTGTCCAGCAACCGAATGCGTATCAAATAAAGAGGATGCATGATACGACATTAGAAGCCTTGAACGCGCTAAAGAACATTGGATTGGATACTTCGACTTGGGACCCGATAGTGGTTCACCTCTTGTCACAGAAGCTGGATGCAGCCACTTACAATGACTACGTGCAAGGCTTACAAAAACCGAGAGAGTTTCCAGTGCTAAAGGAGTTGCTGAACTTTCTAGAATCCAAATTCATGGCCTTAGAAACCGTCAAAACTAATCACCCAGCGGTGAAAATTTATTACAAGAATAACGAGGTCAAGGCGCCGAGCTTCAAGAACGCGGAAAAAGGCAGCAAATCATTCCATATTTCTATTAAAAACTGTCCACTATGCAAGAAAGATCACGTCCTCATGAATTGTCCAACATTCTTAAGCACGAACGTGCCTAACAGAATTGCAACTGTCACGAAATTACGAGTGTGCAGAAATTGTTTATTCGACCATTACGGTAAACAATGCGATTCTAATAAAAAATGCAAAGTGTGTAACAAATCGCACCACACATTTTTGCACGAAACTAACTTCAAAGGACAATCAACATCAACCCCTTCGTGGTCACCCCAGAAAAATACTAACCTTGTTAAAAAAGAGGAAGAAGAAGTTTTACTTACCACCGTGAAAATTATGGTTAAAAATACTGATGGGAACTATATAGTATTGCGAGCTTTACTGGATCAGGGATCTCAAGTGTCACTGATCACTGAGAACGCGGCGCAGCGACTCAGACTGGCGAGGCAAAAGGGAAACGCAGTCGTATCAGGAGTTGGATCAGCAATGGGCAGCAGCAAAGGCTTACTGACACTGGAGTGTAAATCAATACATTCAGATTATACATTTATTACAAAGGTGCTCATAATGAACAAACTGATTAATAACTTACCCAACACTAAACTAACCACGTCAAACTGGACGCACCTAGACAATATTAAACTGGCTGACCCCGATTACTTCACTCCTGGCCCTATTGATCTATTGCTCGGAGCGGATATTTACTCCGAGATTATACTGGAGGGAGTGCTGAAGCAGGATTCAAACTCTCCCGTCGCGCAGCAGACCAAGTTGGGCTGGATTCTCTGCGGGAACACCAAAACATTCAAGTGCTTTGTAACCCTCAATGAGATAGAGGAGTTAACTAGATTCTGGGAATCAGAGGAAATAACAAAGGACACCGAACTCACAGATTCTGAAGCGTACTGTGAAAAGTATTACGCGGAAACAACTGAACGGCAAGAAGATGGCAGGTACATCGTTAAGATGCCTCTCAAGGAAGATATAGCCTCCAAACTGGGAAGCTCAAAACCTCAGGCTATCTGTCAATTTCACCAGCTAGAGAAACGAATGGCAAGGTGCGATAAATTGGCAAGTCGGTACAAACAATTCATCGAAGAATACATTGAACTGGGTCACATGAAACCGGCGGTCAATCAACCGAATACTATGACACTGCAAGTTTACCTACCTCACCACGGTGTAATAAAGGAATCGTCAACGTCAACAAAACTACGAGTTGTATTCAATGCGTCTATGAAAACTAGCAGCAAGTACAGTTTGAATGACCTCATGGAAAAAGGGCCTAACTTGCAAAACGACATACTGACTCTAATAATCAAATGGAGAAGTTACCGATACGCTGTTATCGCCGATATCGAGAAGATGTACCGAGGCATACTTATACATGAAGATCAGCAGCAGTTACAAAAGATTGTTTGGAGGTTTACACCTACTGATAAGCTGAGAGAAATGCAACTCTGCACTGTATCTTATGGGAGTAAATCTGCCCCATATTTGGCTATGCGTACGCTAAAACAACTGGCCATCGACGAGGGAGACGCTTACCCTCAAGCAAGAAAAGCCGTAATGTCAGAATTTTACATGGATGACGTCATATCTGGGCGAAATACTATTGAAGAAGCAAAAATTCTACAAAATGAGCTCTATAACCTATTACTGAAAGGTGGTTTTGTACTAAAAAAGTGGGCAACTAACGAAGCATCGATCCTGGAAGGCTTACCTGACAATTATAAACGTCAACAAAATACGATCGATTTTAAACAAGACGAGTCAATGAAAACCTTGGGACTCAGCTGGAATACTACGGAAGATGTATTTGTTTTCAATTGGCAATTACCTCAGCAAAAGTCAAGGCTCACTAAACGAGTACTACTGTCAAACATCAGCAAAATCTACGATCCGCTAGGATGGTTATCACCTATGACCGTCAAAGCAAAACTAATCTTCCAAAAACTTTGGTTAGATAGACTGAACTGGGATGAAAACGTTTCCGAAAGCTCGTCGAAAGAGTGGGAACTGATAAGAAGCGAAATAATAAACATAAATGATGTAACAATACCGAGGTGGATCAGCTGTTGTAACAATGTGACCGAGTTGCATGGATTTTGCGACGCAAGCGAAAAGGCGTTCGCCTGCGTCATATACAGTAAAGCGACGAATGATACCGGAGAAGCCGTTATTACACTAATGACAGCAAAAACTAAAGTCGCGCCTACGAAAAAGAAAACTACATTACCGAGATTAGAGCTTTGTGGTGCGCAATTACTGGCTAAACTGATGAACAAATGTCAGATGGCATTAACTGACCTTCAACTGGAAACCTACTGCTGGACTGACTCACAAGTGGTCTTAGCGTGGCTTCAGGGAGATAAAACAAGATGGGATAGATATGTTGCTAACCGAAGCATACTGATAACTAACTTAGTACCGGCATCAAAGTGGAGTTATGTGAATACTAAAGAAAACCCTGCTGACTGTGCAACTCGCGGTTTATCACCGAAACAGCTAGTTGAAGAAAAAATCTGGTGGAATGGTCCACAGTGGCTGAAAAAATGGAGTCCAGACAACTTAAAGACCGATGAATCATACTCAACTGATCATGACCTACGACAAACTTGCACTGTGACAAAAGGTGCAGACACCGCAGCTACAAGCGCCGGCGAGTGCATAGTGATGACGTTGCTAAACAACAATAGTCGGCTCGAATATGTAACACGAGTAATTGCTTATTTATTACGTTGGGAGAAGCAATTAACTAATGACTCTTACAATAAATACTTATCTATATCGGAACTGAACTACGCAACTGAAGTAATTATCAGAGCTGTACAGCGAGACGCGTTCGCAGAAGATATCGAGATGATCTTGAAAACTGGATTGGTGCACTCCAAGAGTAAATTATTAAACTTATCCCCATTTTTGGATAAAAATGGTGTACTGAGAGTGGGTGGAAGATTGCAGTTTTCCGCCTTACCTAGCGAAACTAAACATCCCATGATATTGCCACATGGCGGGAGATTAACCGAGCTAGTTATACAGCAAGCTCATGAATTGACTCTTCATGGAGGGGCACGCTTAACATTGGCACGGACGCGACAACGCTATTGGATTGTTGGAGGAAATCGAGCTGTCAAGAAAATAATTCGATTGTGCATGAAGTGCCGGCGATACGCGGCTTCCAAGACTGACCAAATAATGGGAAATTTACCTACTGAACGAATAACCCCGTCGCGCCCGTTTACGAACACTGGTGTCGACTTCACAGGACACGTCGATGTTAAAATAAACAAGGGACGAGGGGTCAGAACATGCAAAGGATATATAGCGATATTTATTTGCATGTCTACTAAAGCGGTGCACATAGAACTGGTGTCTGATTTAACAACACAGTCATTTATTATGGCCTTGAAGAGACTATGCGCAAGAAGAGGAGTGGTGAAATCGATGTTTTCAGACAACGGGAAAAATTTTGTCGGTGCAGCAAAAGAATTACAAAGAGAATTTCAACAGTTTGAAACACTGATGTCACCAGAATTTTTCAAAGAAGTGAATAAACTAGGCATTAACTGGCACTTCAATGCGCCATTATGGCCAAGTGCAGGCGGACTATGGGAAGCGGCAGTGAAGTCGATGAAGTTTCACCTGAAAAGAGTCCTCGGGGAGCAGAAATTGACTTATGAGGAATTCACGACCTTGTTACACCAGATTGAGGCGTGTATGAACAGTAGGCCTCTTTGCCCCATAACCGAAGATCCGGAAGACCTGGAATACCTTACTCCAGGCCACTTTCTCACTGGTGGTCCAATAATGTCATTGCCACAGGAAGAACTTACCGATGGAAAACATTTGGATCTAAGGAATAGATGGAAGTATGTAGAACTGATGCATCAGCATTTTTGGAAGCGATGGTCCAGTGAGTATCTTCATCAACTGCAGACCAAAAGTAAATGGTTGACGCGGAAAGAAGATCTAGAAAAAGGAGATCTTGTCTTGGTGAAAGAGAAAGGCTTACCTCCAGGCAAATGGGCACTGGGAAGAATAACTGAAGTTCATCCAGGAGCTGACGGATGTGTTAGAGTTGTCACACTGAAGACTCAAAATAACACAGTCAAGCGCCCAATTACTAAACTGACTCCATTGCCAATGAAAACTGACAATAACTTACCAACTGAAAAGGATCAACATAAATCAAAAGAGACAGATACTGCTAACAAACTGAAGCCTAGAACCAAAAGGAGCAGACTGTGCAACTTTATAACAACACTTATGCTAACACTTATGATATTCCCGACGGGTAATGCACAAACATCAGCGAAATACCAAGTTACGCCATTTGAAGCTAATCGACCAATGTACTTTGATGAAATAGCCAAGGTTCAAGTCATACACGACGAATGGATTGTACTGGTGTACTACAACTTAACAAATTACTGGCAAACTACGGAAAAGGTTCAGCGGTTTGTCGATCACTTAAGCAAGCAGTGTGGAAGATTAGGAGTCGGGTACTGTAGTCAAGTGACAGATCATTTGCAACATGAAATAAAAATGATATCAGAAAACAACATGATGTTATTAACTGACCACTCATCAAGAAAGAAACGAGGTTACATAAACGGCGTAGGAAGTCTCGCACGAACCTTATTTGGCGTACTAGATCAAAACTTTGCCGATAAGTACGCAGAAGACATACAAAAGCTGCAAATGAACGATGACTACCAAGTAGAATTGATGAGGAATCAAACACTTATAATTGAAGCGGAGAATTCACTTATCAAGAGCCATGAGAAGTTTATCAACAGCCAATTCCAAACCATCAATAAATACATAAATGAAACTGAATCGGATTTTTCAAAGATTGAAAACCGATTACTTCAGCTAGCAGTAATGAATGAGTTAAATGCTGAATCACTGACGGCGAACTTATTAATAGCAGACTTGAAACAACAGCAAGAAATGCTTACCAACGCACTTACTGACGTACTCCGAGGACACTTGGATATGAGACTGTTTACACCCAGTCAGCTGATTGATCAACTGAGTCATATTTCATCCACATTACAGAAAAGACTCTCCTTTCCGGTCAAAGACCTACGGAAAGACATAAACAACCTTTACAAGTTGATCTACGTCAAAGCGAGAATAACAAACTACATGCTATTTGAACTGCACATACCACTAATAAGCGATGACGAATATGTCTTATATCGCACTATACCGGTACCAATGAAAATTGGACAGAGTCAACTAACGATAAGGCGGTCCATGGATTACATCGCTACTAATTTTGTGAAAAACACTTACATAGCCATGGATGAATTAGAAGTGCAGCAATGTATAACAACAGACGATAACAATATATTATGTCACGCGCGGCACCCAATATACAACTTATACAATAAAGCGGCTCCGTGCGAAGCTAAATTGTTAAGTCAGGGAAATGCCTTACAATGCAACTACACTCAAGACACATGTTCGGAAAAATGGATCAAATTGCACAAACCGAATCACTGGATATTTGTTTGTTGTGATTCATATTTACTACGCATAATGTGCGGGGGTCAGGTGAAAACCAGTACAACATTGAATAACACCGGAATGATTGTGATTGGACAGGATTGCGTAATGCAGAAGGAGGATGAAATTATTTACGCATACAACACCTATGGAAACAATAGAGTAGATGTAGATACCGGGATACAAGTTCCTACTATAGACTCTACTAACAACCTGGTCACCGTCAATTTGAAGCATGTGGATAAAAACTTACAAATACTAAATTTGACTGAGAATCATCGTGAACTTGAGGAGCGAATTCTAGAGCAGAAGCAGCACGAGGTGACATTGAACTCGATATCCGTGCATGAGATAGGCAACTACGCGGTGTCGTCAATACTACTGGTGATAGCAGCCACAGCCGGATGCTGGTGGTGGATGCGAGCGCGCTGCGGCAGGAGGCCGGCGGCACGCGGCGGCGGCGGCGGCGCGGGTCGACACACTCACTCCAACCAAGGAATGGAGTTACAGGAGATTATGCACCAGAGAGCTATTCCTATTGAGTCGCAGAAGCAAGCGAACTCAAAAGGATTTAATTTTGATTTTTAGTTTTGATTATTTTACTTAATTTTTTGCTTTGTAAACTGATATGGTTCAGAGTTTTATTGTTAATTTTGTAATTAGCTAGGTAATATAATAACTTAACTTATATACACTTACTTACTAGAGATTTTTAAAACTTAAGGTACTTTAATTTTTTTTCCTTTTTTGTGCCCTTGGGAGCATGTACAGGCTACAGCCTTTTCACATACCTAGAGTTATGTTGTCTTACGCAGCAGTTTACTTAACCTAGATCTTACATAGTTAGATCAGTCGTCACTTACAACTGAACCATTACAGTCCATCTTTCTGTAATACTTATTTAATATATTTTGTGAACTAAACTCCTCACTGACTTTACTGATTGGAGTCGACGGGTACCTCGCATCGGCCCCTACAGCTATTAACTATCAATCTCTAGAGGTATAGTTATAGGTGGATGAGAGCAAACAATAGGATATTTATCGATTTAATTATAAAAGTTAGCATTATAATTTACCTACAAAGGGTGGACTTATACTATCACATAGGATGTTTAAAGAACAGAGAATAAGAGATAGTAACGTTATATTCATATTCAGTAGGCCTAGTGCGGATTTGCTTGCATAAAATGTCTCTAGCTGCATAGCGGACATCAACAAGAAACTTTTAATATAAACCGTATTCATATAACAGAATATAACTGAATCTTTCGTTTTCGTGAATGGCCTAGCAAGCTGCACTACGCCTACAGTGGAACTTGTATGGTGTAATCGTCATCACTATCAGCCATCGTTAGCTCGTGCTAGATGATTCTGTAAGAAATTCATTGTAGCCTCGTAGTTGAGTCTCGTAAAGGTGAACGTTTTAATATATATGAAAAAACATGTTCTGATATAATCGACTATGTAACGGATGCTCCCATAAAGGAGCACTACAAAACTAAGTAGGTATTGAGTTCCTTAGTCTATCTTACAAACTTACATCCTTCACAGGAAAAAAAAAGTAGGTATAGCTAAGTCCGCTTTAAATCGATGGAGTACGTGCACTATTTCCATCATTAATAATATAGGTAATATAACATTAAGCCTATGCCCGCACTAATAAGCATAATAATGAAGCTATTCAAGCTATGACTAGGTACTTTTTAATGCGGTTATTTTACAAAAAGCTTGCGAGAAAAAGCTCGTATTTTAATAAAGTAACTACCAGTACTAGATTTAAAATAATTATAGGTAATATTAATAAATTAATTACTTAACTGTATTTCATGTAGAGGTACTACCTACTAAGGTTTATGTTTATACTGGTTCTGTACTCAGAAGTATAAAACCAGTTGCGCAAATGCAATTCAAGTGTTAATTCTGTTGCCCGCATCCTGCACCGAAAAAAACAAAACACGAACATTGAGCACACATCACTCCAGCTACAGATATGAAATCTAATTCCGATTCCAAACAATCGAGCTGGCAGATGCGCAAGCGGCGCCTCGAACAAAGGAGAACATTTGTAATAGATCTAATTTTACTCGCCGAAAAAAAAACCTCAGTACGCATAATGGCGGGACGTCTTTGTTCGTGTTTTGATCGACAGCTCCGATAATTTGAATATGGAAAGGCATTCGGGCGCGAACTGCGCTTGCGCAAGCCAGCGGTGTTCGAGTGCTTCGAATTTCGAACACTAGTGGATGTTTTTTCTCAGGTTTTAATTGCATACGGCCAGTGTTAGTAAGACCATTTAACGTCTTACTGCCGAAAAATTGTGCGCCGGACGCATAAAAGAACATACAGTTGATAAACTCTGGAGGCCACTTTCGTGCACAGCTTATCTAGGTCTTTTGTAGGTTCTAAGAAAACCTAAACGGTATAGGTATACAAAATACAAGACTATTAATGTAGTGCTCCACTTACCAAATCAGTCAGGCCCACGGGAAAAATCACCTGCAGATGCTGGATGAGGAATGCCGAAAACATACCGTGTTGTGGAGCTTCCTGGGAGGCCATAGATTCTTAACATAATCTACATTCATAAGTGGAAGATAACTGGTTAATGATGCGTAGCGTAGGACGCCTTCAGGTCCGACAGGTCGACCACATTTGCGGAAGGCTAAGTGAGTTGTGGCGCTCTTTGTGATAAACATAAATGTCCAGCAATTGACGAAAACTGGCATTCTCTAGGCCCTTTGAAGATCCTTTACAAGCGGCAGATACCTCATGTTCTACTCACCAAACTTCTCCTTCTGGAAGGCGAAGTGTCCGAGGTCCACCGCGGCGGGGCTGGCGACGCCCTCCGCGGCTCCCTTCAGCTCTACCAGCTCGGGGTGCTGGCTCACCAGCTGCTGCGCTTGGAAGTTGCCGATGCGGTCTGCGGACAATGGAAATATAAGGTTATAAGTAATACGTACATCTTCATCATGACCCATCACGGCCATCACGTACCCACTGCTGGGGCACGGGTCTCCAATGAAGGAAGGGTTTTAGGTCTAGTCCACCACACATACTATGTACATACAATACAATAATGGTGCTCTATATTTTCACCAAAAGACAATATTACAAAAAAACTACATATAAACGTAAAAAACAGTACAAAAAGGCGGCCTTATTGCTTTAAGCGATCTCTATCAGATAACCCTTGGATTGAAGATATGATAATAATCCTAACTAATATTATAAATGCGAAAGTAACTGTGTCTGTCTGTCTGTCTGTCTGTCTGTTACTCTTTCACGCCAAAACTACTGAACGGATTTGAATGAAATTTGGTATACATACGGTCTAGACCCTGGGAAAGAACATAGGCTACTTTTTATCCCGGAATTCCCACGGGAAAACTTTTTAAGGCGAAGCGAAGCGCGCGGGAACAGCTAGTATGAACATATTTTGAGATAGCTGTGGTGCAAATAAACACTCACGGGCAATTAAAAAGTTCCACTTACAAAATTCCGATATAGCCTCATTTTTACTAAACATTTAATAAACAATTTCAAGAAAATGTTTACGTTTTCAGTTGGCAACATTGATGTGCTTTTAAATATAGTTCAATATTGCAAACGGCGTCATTAAGCTAGCTTTTTCCGCTTAGGAGTAATTTTGTGTTTTTCTCACTAGAACTTTTTCATTGCCCGTGAGTGTATATTACTTGACAATACATACAGGGTGTAGGAAAAAGGATAAGTAATAAAGCCGAAAGGTTGTGTGACTCTGGGAAATGATTACTTACAATAAGGACTCGTATACCTACATAAAACTGCGATACTGTAAATGAGAAAGTGGTTTTTATAATCACGTTGTTAAGTTGTGATTATTTGCACAAAACATTATAGTTCTCGTTTATAGAAAGTCTCGTTTTAAAACTTTAGTTTTTTTTTTATTTGAAAGACTAAAATTCTCTGGAAACTTATTATAACTTTAAATCATTTTAAAAGTTATAATATCATTGCTAGTTTTTCACCAACTTTGAATGTTAACTTAAGATTTGCCTTTTTTCAAGGGCTCGCTTTATAATATTCTTCTTGGTAATTCTGTGATAATGAGAAGCCTCTCACTCTCCACTTCGTCCACCTAATGAAAATTTCATATTTCCTACATAATATCGAATGTGGAATCGTGGAAGGAGGAATAAATAAACAGATATATTTCTAATTCGCAATACATGCATAATGATGTATGATATGATTTATAATTATTTTACAGATAAACTTTGCTAGGTATTCAAAGTCAAATGTTTTTATTCATCGTATAAATATAAAATTTTCTGATGAACGTAAATTTTTACAAAATAGCAAGGAGGCTGAGATAAAGAGTCATTGCTCGTGAGTGTAATATGCGCGGAGGGCACGAAACGGAGATCTGATGAGGCGAAATAAGTTACACAAATTTAAGCTGTAGGAATGGAGTAAGTACAAAAAGCACTCATCACATCCGAGAGCAAAACAAAGTCTGAAAGCTGGATAATGAAACAGGAATTTCACAATATTCCGCGCGACACCCGGTGGCGGCTAAACGGTCACCCCTTGTCAACACAAAAGTACTGTAAAACCCTGCAATTTGGACCCTCAGCTCTGCACCTACCTACAAGCACATATATACTTATCGATTTATCGCCATCGGAGGCCCTGTTTTCAAAAGTCAAGAGGAAAGCTGTCGCGTGATTTTGCGGAGTAAATCGTGAGGGTGAGGGTTGAAAGTCGTGGAGTAAGGCGTGGGTGGTAAGGTCGTACTGGTCGGGAGGTGTTTGTAAAAATGCCGTCTTGTCAGCCGCCCCCCACCCCCGGGGGAGGGGGGTGGCTCCCGTCATTTCGTTGTCATCGGGGGCTCCTTTTTGCCGGCGTCCTCGGCGTCGACAATGCTGTTCGCAATTTTTATTCTTTCCGTCAGAAAATGACGAACAATGGCGCCCTTCGGCGACATACCGCCATCAGAAAATGAGTGCTTTGTTACATCCGGTCCGACCGAATGTTTTCAGCTGGTTGCGTTACCGGCGTCTTGCTTCCATTACATGATGGGCTTACAGCACTTGGAGCTGGGACAATGAGCGAACTCTTGCGAATTCATGTTACTCGAGAGATTACAAAAAGTACTTCATGAATGCCTGCGTTTATCCAACTGTGGTTAGTAATTAATAAACAGAACAATCCATTACTCCATTAGGTAAATGGATGGATCCATCTAGGTATTCCAATCATTACTGTACTTATTGAATTCGCGAAACTTAGCCAGCTCCATTTCTCATTACAACAGTTGGCCATTCATTTCCTATACTACCAATCTAATTAAGCCTTCTGTTTACGACCGTGCCGACATGTAAAAAACTTCTTTCACTCAGTAGATGATTGGCGACGATGTGAGGAAAGACAAAGCTTTGAGCCAGCTCGAGGCACCGGTTTCTAAGGGCATCGAGTTACGCTAAACCCTTTGAGATTACCGTCGTCGGTTCTTTTGGTGTCATACGGAAACACGGAAAGCATTCGAAGAACCTATCTGTGTAAAATTTCCTTTAGGACATCTAAGGTTTTTATAGTTTCACTGGAAATACAGAAACTGGACGTCTTGTAGGTAACAGTGACGGTCACTAGGCCTTTTCTTAGTTCTTAACTGAGTTAAATGTACAAATAAGAAGCATTTTTTATATACACATCTGAGCTATGATAAATAGGAAAAGTATGAAAATATTACACATAACAGAGAGTAAATACGCTAAAATCAGCTATAGCAATCAATAATAGGTATGTTTTTCCAATATAACTCTAAAACAAAGCCTAACTTTGTACCCTGTTGTGAGTGCCAAATTGTAAGGGCACCACTTTTAGTAGGCGTACAGCTTCTCGTCTTGAGTTATTCAGAAAATTTGCTTTCAATTCAATAGAGTTACATGGAAGGTAAATTAGGGAAGTGCTGATGTAGATTCTAAGAAGTCACGGTCCTCGGATAAGTAAGTATACATAATAGAGTGAAATTTTGATAAGTGTAACAGTGTGATAGTAATAAATTCTGAAAGTAGGTATGACAAATTAACAGCGGTCCCTTGAAGTTCCATTTATCCAGATTTAACTGTATTTCCATCGTTAGCGAGGATGTCAATACAGGAATATAAAAGGCTTAAATTATTAAAAAGCCATTCGAAAAGCGCCAGCACTGCATTACAACAAGACACGAAGCGTGCCATGCCGCGCGGCCGTAACATGCCAATAAAATAAATCTTAACCGAAAAAAACCATAAATAAATATTCCACTTTTTTAAAACCTTTATTTCATGCTTAACGAACGTTATCGGAAAGCCATCAGGCAGTCATTCCATGTCGCGCGGCCGACTCAACCCTTTATCAAGATGGGGACGGTGGTGCCGTCTCGCTATTTCGCTATTTGCATTTCATTATCACAGAAATTATTCGATTATTCGTCCGATTACGATTATTCGAGAGCTAGGTGCAGTAAAAAAAGCGTTTTCGAACGTGCGCTGTTAGGAGCGGCGTGCGGCGGCGGCGGCGGCGGCGCGCGCTACTCGTAAAATGCTTGATAAGAAAATCGGAAGGATTCATATCGGAATATATTGCGTTCCTATTTCACCGTATTGGATGAATAAATGATGATTATTTTCCGAAAGAAGGAATAATTGATGTTGTTTTTAATATTCGTACGGCATGTCATCATTGTAAAACTTTCGACACCAATCGGTATAAAGCCATGGATAAAAAGGATAGAATGGCATACACAAAGATGGATAAAAGCGTAGGTAATACATACCTACGTTGTTTGGTCAGAAGCTGGTAGGAACTACATGGTGATAATCCACTAATATTGTAAATGGTTGTAGGTAACGCAAAAACTTTCATTAAGTACTTTTTGCGTGATAGTTACAGGATTACAGTCTGTTGTATGTATAAAATATGGAAAAAGATGGCTATGTATCTTTCTTATACAAAAAATAACTTCCTTTGCGTTTATTTGAACATGTACTACCTACATTAAAAACAGAAAATATAGAAAAACTAAGTCTTATCACAAACTATAGAGTTAGATACGTGTATAATACCAATAAGGAACTAACTACAGTCAATGCCGCTTTCACTAAACACTGAACAGAAAAGACAAAACACAACGCACACCCGGAAATACCAATCAAACGAAATATTAAATTTACCGTCCTTTTAATTTCACCAGTCTCCGTTTGAAAGTAAATCGATAACCACCAATTACACAACATAATTACCATCCGGCACTGAATGGCCAAACTAAGAACAACAAAGTAGAGGAAATTGCCCGTCTGAAGAGGGGAAAAAACAACATAATATTAGGCAACCACATTGGTACTTGAAAGCCAACTGCGGGGATTGGGATAAAAAACGGATGTGTCAATAATTTACGTCTTGCCGGCGGCCATCGCATCGATTCAGAGCTACGGTGATGGATGAATATGATGATGAAAAGAAATAAAAAATACACTCATTGTCCAAGACAAGAGGGTATAAAGCAGCAAAGTTACTGCGTTTTAACACCAGAACACTGACATTATTATTATAACATTGGCGAAAAGTCGGTGCAGTGATGTATCTCCGCTCCTCCTCATAAAAAGTGAGATAATAATCCAAGGCGTGAATTTATTATGTTATCCCTCATGTTTCCAGTTTAATCTAAGATTCCTCGGTACAAATACAATGGTGCAGAATTTACTCCATTTCTAAACTTTTACATTTCTCTACCTCGATCAGCAACACCAAAAATGGAAGACCAGTATTCCCTCCAAACTTATTCAATACCCGAATTTATTCCAAAACAGTAAACTAGATACTAATTAATTTAAATTCCGAACAGAAACATCACAGCTGGCAACACAGGCCGTATCGCCTGGAGCCGCGGGCCCGTGGTGTTCCAGCCTCATTGTCCCGCAATACTCGGCTCTAGGGTGAAAGATATTACACCCCTAGGCGTGCACGGTAAATAGCCTGGCTAATCCCGCTGCACATAGGGGCTGGGATCCCTTGCTGATTAACATATCAATGCGGATTTTTTTTCAATTCATTCAAGCTTGAGAGGGAACATGGCTGACGGTGACGTTTGTGCAGAGGTAATTATAGGGCTGCGATCGCCGGGTAGCTTGGAGAAGTAGTTGGCTAAGATTGTTGGGAATACTCTGTAGCAGGCATTTGTTTTGATAAGAATAATACTTTGATATTGATCGCTTGAAAAAGAATGTGACGGATGTAAGGGTTCAGTCCGTGTAATATAATTGTAATAACTTTCGTTGGGCGATGTTTCATAGGCAAATTAAGTGTTCATGATGAACTATTTCAGGATGTGTAACACTACTCTTTCATCGCATAGAGACAAATTCTAATGTTTTTAGAGCTGAATACAAAATTAGAAGAGTATTGATGCACTCTTGTTCCAGTGACCGTGCATTCGACTTTAATTATAATGTGTACACAAAAAACGCGGTGCTACTTAAAGACATGGCGAAGCAATTTCTAAGTTTAATCGGGATGTTGTATTAAAGCAAAATAAAATATTCAAAGTAGATACGATACGTGAGAATAAAATCTTAGCATCTACCTATGTACTTATACCGAACAATTAGACCATCAAAACAATATGTGCAAAATATTGTGTTGTCAAGGAATTAACAAAAATGCACACAGTCATGTTCGGCTAGTTAACAAAAAATGTAGCACACATTTCAGCAGCTTGGGAACAGCAATGAAGGATTACAGAGGTTCTGAATTCCGGATGCAATTAAATCCCGGAGCAGTCCACTTCAGGGTTCCTCAATCATAATTGCGATGACCTTACGTAGAGAAAAGACTTACACGATCACTATCGCCCATCCTTTCGCCAAACACACTCCACCATAGGGGCGGCAAAAGCGGGCTCAGAAAATTCATCTCACTAATCCGCCGGCTCTGAATAGTAAAAGTGATAGCTCTATTCATCCGGGGGCGTGCGGGGGGAGGGCAAGGGGGGCGGTAAGCGCTAAAATTTAATAAAGCACGGGCTCGGCGGGTTTTGGACAACCCCTGCGATTAATTACGAACAAGAGGGTAGTGCTGCGGCTGTGCAGTTCGGTCTTGTTATGATGTAGGGCTTCCACACTCTGTGTTATTGTGTAGGGTATATATTTTATTGAAATGTACTCGTATTTATATGGCGTATCACGGTCTCAGGAAGAGCAATGGTAGTAAATTGAATGGAGGAATTGATAAAATTGAGGCTGACTACGAATAATAAATCATTATGGGGATTTTGGAGACATAGTAGCTACTTTCAGTAACTCAAGTAGCTCATAACACTCCTAACATGAAACACACTTTTGCCGAGTTAAACCAAGCTTAATTAGCCACATAAATCCTATGAATTGGCTTTTGACATGAAGCTAAGTACAGCTGTATACATATCTAACCTAAGGCACAATCCGAACTTCTTGAAATGGAACTGGATGACACTGGATGACTAGAAATGGAATATTATTTAATAAAATACCAATCGAGTAAATTACATGTCTCCGGTAGCGCCTACATCTGAAGACCGAAATGTTGAAGACCGAAATTTCGGCCAAAATATATTATTACCCTGAGTACATCCCTGGCGAGGGCTGAGTGATACCTACATAAACTCCTCGGTAAATAAGGACAAGGGACGCCGCCTAGTTGCTCTCTCATACATTATTCAGGGTAAATCTGTTAGCGATATAGCTAGCTGTTGTTTATCGGTTGTAGCTATCTACTCCGGTTTGTTCAGATATCGATTCCGGACGCCGTATGAAATATGCAGAGGTGTAGGAAAAATGAGGGGCGGATTATGGTTTGTAATTTCGACCGTTGTTTGCGTCATAATAATATTGATAGGCATTGTTTGTTGGACTCTCTGAGTGGCTGCTGACTTGGTAATAACACTCCGGACTTCTTCCTCTTATCGTGTCGGTGACAAACCTTGGTCTAGGTCTAGTGTTTGTAAGAGTGGTGAAAGGACTGGCTAGTCAGCGTCAGACGCTGATCGTCTAGGATGCGTTGAATGCATACAATATTTGTACATATTAAGAAACACATGAATGATACGTCACTGAAGGAAGCTCCTTTTGCGAACTTAACTCTAAATATAGGTACCTATAGTTATTAAGTAGGTACAAAAAATGAAATCTAAAAACGACAGGACGAATGGCACTCAAATAAATGCACCTATGCAATGAAAAGCTCGAAAACTGAAAGGTATATTTTCTGTGCCTGTTAATGAAAGCAAAAACATTCAGGAAGCCCCTAAACATACTTATACTACCGAAGAGACAGGCAGCAGCCGTATATACGCACATAAGCACTCTTCAAGTCTTACATAAGATCAATTCAGCGCAGGTAAGGGTGCATGCGACCTCACTTCAGAAGCTGGGGTGCTTGGTGCCTCAGCTAAACCCTGAATACCTCCCTTATTATTTTCAAAAAAATTAAAAAAATATGCGAGCGCATTTGATGTGGTACGCGTTGGTAAATAGGTACGACTGGGTTGACTAAATTTGGGGAATATCCTTAGTTGTTGCAAATTATTTTGTAAATAAATTAAATTATTATTGTGCCGAAATATTTTAGATTATCGTAATTGTATCATGTAATTAATATTAGTTACTCGACAGTTTTGAGAAAAGCGTTTGAATTTTCGTGTCCATCTCGATTAAGTTTTATGTAAGACACATACTATACTTTTACGTGTAGATATCGGTTTTCTATACTTATACAGACTTTTTACTTTTAAAGGCTCAACTTAATAGCAAACTACTCTATTTATTATATACAGGGTATCATATATTATTTCGATTACGTTACCACCCTCTCCCACATTAATAAGAACTACAGATATGATGATTAGAGTACAGCAGATACATGACGATTCAACAATGACTATTCCTCAGCCATCATCCTCATTCGTCAGTCTCAAGTCTAAGCCCTTACAGAAGCCAGTAGGTACATAGGCACTCACAATAGCAGCACTTATTACGAGAGTACTAAGGTTCGTTTCGTGCACTGAAGCTGGCACTCAACGAGCATTTCTCATTCGCTTTTCATTCGAAGCCTGCGCGGGGACTAGTCACACTTCATACTTGTACTCTGTTAGGGTCTGGACTAAGTGGATGAGGTAAGGATTTTATTAAAAAGACTGAAAACTATAAGGTTGAGAACTTTAAGGTTGGTTTGTTGGATATTTTATGCCTGTTAATTTGAATTTGTGCTGGACATGCGTGTCAAGAAGCCATTGGGAGCCAGTGGTCAACTGTTCGGACAACTGAAAGTAGATCAGATAAACGTAGATCCGAGTAGCTGGATGAGTAAACTGATGAGCTAGCGTAAACATAACAAATTAACAGCTTCACAGTCCTCGTAGAGTGAAAGAAAATTGCAAATAGCTAAAACCACTTATCGACAGATCTGTATGGGGAGTGCGAGTTTTTACACCGTTTGAGAAGCGGCGAGTAAACGTGAATTTGTTAGCGCGGGACGAAGACGAGAGACGTCACCTAGCTCCTCTGCTGGATCGGTTAAAAAAAACCTATAATTGGCCATTTGAATAGAGCTGAACTAGCGTATAAGACCGATCGCTGAGCCAGCCACACAAATCGCTCAGCTCCCCACCAAGCCCCCTCCCCTCCCCGTCATCCAGTGGTAAGTCGCTCGTCGTCCTAATTGGCGTTGGAGTGGCAATTAGCGAGCTCCGAACCGCGGCCCTCGGCCTGCGACCTCTGTTGTTATTTACGTGCAACTTCACTCGCACACTCGCAGGGCTGTGGCTGCCGCACTGTTCACGTTTTACTTGGAAACTTTTACATTTTTGTTCAGGGATGTGCGTTAGAAACTATGCGTATGGTATGTTCGAGGAATTCGCTATTGAAATGTTGGGTTATAAAAAGGGGGATTTAGATAGAGGGGTCGAAAACATGCATGTGAAACTATTCTTTCATAATCTGTATTAAATACGAGAAAAGCCGCGTATATAGCTGTTAGTTGAGGCGTGCTAGCCCTAGACTTTGCTCTTATACATAGTGCAAAGGTACATGTGAATGCGGGAGGCTAAATTGGATGTAGTTGTAAGTTGAGAGGCAATTAGAGGACACGGCGCAGATCCTCCACTTGTTCTAACGCCGTCTGTTTGGTGCTTTGTTTATTTCTATAGGCCTAGATTTCGACGTCGAATTAATATTTCGTGGCAAAAATTTAAATATTGGGGGTGTAGAAAGCTCATGATTTCATGTTACCTACAGGCATTGCATTTATTTATTCACTTATCAGTTAGCTGAAATTACAAATTATGAAATTATTCATTGAATGTAAATAGAATTTAAATTACATTAACATTCCCAGAACGTTTTGGAGCCAACCAGTGCTTTGTTTATTATTTTATCTGACCTGGCTTAAATATATACCCGCCCATCTTTTTCAGCACACACTTTCCTTCCTGAAGGTCCTAAGCTACTTTGTTTCAGGCTGAAATAAATATTTCATGAAACTGTCGAGTACCAGGGGATCATATCTACGCAGCGGCGTCCCTATCTCAAACATTTACGTCGGCTTACGCACCTGACGAGTGAAGGTATACAATACAGTCAGCCCTTGTTTCCTCCCCACTCGATTCTGCACGTTACTTCTTACCGATACAGTTTCATTTGGTTTGGAGCTGAGTGAGGGCCTATTTGTAGGTAAGAAGGTGTATTTGTGCCTTTTCCCGGCGTTCGCAATTACCCACACCCCGGGCGTTGCCATGGCGACCGGGCGTGGGGCTCCGACGCTGAGGGCGAGAATCTTGCCGCGCCGACTGCCCGTGTTTGACTAGTGAAGTGCTGGAGATGTGGACGTTTCGGCTGAAGCTTTCAAGAGATTCTTAAAGGATTTCTTTAGGGTTTATTTATTTGATACTTTATTGCACAAACATGACATATAAGTAAGTCTACAAAAGGCGGACTTAATGCTAAAAGTATTTTCTACCAGCCAACTTACAGGAGTTACAAGTAAAAAGGTAGAAAGGTGCAAAAAAGATAAGTATGTATATGAAAGCTGGAAAAACAAAAAAGTCACTTGATAATTAACTTAAAAGTACATAAAATATACATATTAATTAGGGTTTAGCTGAGTATTCATGATAAAATATTGAGATCTGACCAAATTTAAGGTGGATTGACTGAGATCATTATATTTAAAGAAATAGGAAAGTAAGTTGTACCAAGAGCAAGATAATTTTAATAAACTACCGATTCCTAACTAGTCTAACTACCTATCAACCATCGAGTAGGCAATGAACTGTTTTGTCCAACCAATTTTTTTGGGCACAAACTTACGTTATTTGAACGTTCCTTGGACAAAACATAATGTCGGGTCAAACCCCTGTCGATGAAGAATTACATTACCGGAAAATATAAGTACACTGAAAGCCATCCACTATATTATTATGCGATTTGAATGTCGTGCACATTCGTGCCAAAACGCACAGAGGGCGGCGGCGGGAGGTATCAAATGTATCAATAATTGAATTTCTGAGAGGGCTGCAGCCTCGCCGCGACCCCTGAGCCTCTATTAATTGCTACAATCAATTTGTTGAATCTCCCTCCATAAGCCAGGAGGGTTACTGTATACCTTTGGACGGCCGACTGGTGTAGTGGTTAGTGACCCTGACTGCTAAGCCGAAGGTCCTGGGTTCGATTCCCGGCTGGGACAAATATTTGTACTCGGGTCTTGGGTGTTGATATTTATATTTATGTATCTATCTATGTATTTGTGTAGATATATCAGCTGTCCGATACCCATAACACCGGCTCTGCCTAACTTGGGGTCGGATGGCCGTGTGTGAGAAGTCCCCATATTTATTTATACCATAGAATAACGCGATGATTTATACTGACGAAATACGAACGAGAGCTGTCGGCACAACCAGATAGAGTCGAGGCTCCGACACTTCGTTTTTCGTGATACTATATGTATTTTATGCTATATGCGACGTACGACTTTGACGTAAACGTTTTGATCAACGTCCTACTGCCTACCTACGGCGTCTACGCGCCAACGTCGGCGTGTGAGGGAGACCGCATCACAGTACATTTCTATAGTAAGCATCGTGACGCGGCCTACGGCGTGACGCTGAACGCGACCTACTGCGTAAATAGGAGACCCAGGCCTTAGTGACCCCCCTGACGCAGAGTGGGTTTGCGACGCGTTTGATAACAATTTTGCCTTGGTGCGTGCGCTAAAATATTACACGATAGACTTTTAGTTAGTAAACTGGCACCTTGCATTGATATGTTATTGCCTTTTTTAAGCTTTTTACTCTCCTGAGTACTACCTAAACTGCTATGGATCGATCGTTAGGTTACGCAGATCATTGGTTACTGCACAAAGTGCACAATCAATCCAAATTGTTCTTAAATATTGAATTAAATTTAGATTTCAAATTAGTTTCATCATGAATGTGGGGATGACACTCCCTCGCCTCTTGAGGGTCTAATTGCAATCAATACGCACCGACGCGACCTGCCTGCGAGTGTACAACATGGCCGCTTCGCATTGTTGCTGATATTCACCGGAAGGTGACTGCTGTTAGTTATTCTGTAGTCGAAGAACATAATAAAATATATCAAGTTGCCCCTGAGAGTATTTTTTTTCTGCAAAGTTAGTCTGGTTGATTTAAATAACTTGATTCATACGCATACCAAACGTCCACCAACCCGCACTAGGCCGGCGTAGTGGACTAGGCCTAAAACCCTTCTTTCTTTGGAACGAGAAAGGTTTTAATGATACCAAACTGTAAGTAAGTTATAATGTACATAGAAAAACGATTCATAACAAAAGCAAACACCAAGATAGTACCAATATAAACATGAAGTAAGGGATCCCCTCAAATATTTTTTCTAAAGAATGTTGATATCGCCAACACAGAGGCATTTTGCTATAACTTTGAGATAAAAGAGAGTTATTTCATGCCATATTTTGCAACTATCTTTTGTCACGATTCGAAAAATTTATTGAATAGATCAAACTGTATCTAATATGAAATGAATTGGAAATATTTTGTATTTCCTCTAAGTTTAAAAGGGCTCCGTAGGTCCATAAAGGCATTCGCCTTATTTCTTGAGGAACCTGACAGATGCCTTCTCCCAAACACTATTGTTTAAATTTAGAAGTTTTATTAACATTCTATAGCAGTATTTTACTTTCTGCTTTCCTCTTTAGGCGAATCGCGGCAGCATGAGTTGGTATATTGACCATAATGACCATATTTAATTTAAAAGTTTCAGTTGGACTTATATACACATTTTAGAATCGAACACAACCGAAAAATCAAAACAATACTTATTCCAATCCCAAATCTACCCAATCGCATCCACCCAACATTTCCAACCTGCGTTCCAGAAACCCATTAGACCGTAGCCTCGCATCTATTCTATTTACGTCGCCAAATCGCCTTGTATCACATATAGTGGGCACAATGCGACCCGCGACGACACGTGGGGTGTCCCCCCCTCGCCCCCCACCCCCGCGTCGCCCGAACAAACATGGCGGCGGATAACGATGTTTTTGCAACCCCGCGAGCGTGAGCAATTTCGCGCCTAATTTGGACGCGAGTGTGTTGTGTACTCTAGTCTATGGTAGCGGATCGAATGAGGTACTGGTAGGAGTGTTGGGATAAAATAAAATAGGTTTGGTAACAATGGGATGTTGCTCCGTAAACTCAAGCTCAGGCGGAGTCGTTGTAAAATAAGCTCACGAACATACGAGATAAGCAAAACCGTCTAGATTAGAAGAAGATATAAATTATGGAAGTCATTACATATTTTTAGAAACGCATAATCCTAAAGCACCCCTCATGAGCGCCACTGGACTCGAAAGGGGGTCACTTTATTTTCAAAAAACTAATGGGAGCACGAGCAGCGCAAATTTACCTTGTTGCATGACTAAGGTAGAGTAACCGTCCAACTTATTTCTTCAGCCACTATCGGGTACCGGTGTCACATGGATGGCTTAGCAATAGAACGCTATACTTATATTTCTTTTAAAGGTCTCTACTCACGTAGTATCATTTACATCAAAAAGTAAAAAGTGCCTATAATATCGGAAAAGTCCATGTTGACCAGATTTCCAAACAATCAGTGTATCACTCATCACTCCAACCAAACCCTTCCTTCATTGGAAGGAGACCCCAGCAACTGCAGTGAGGACGAGGTGGGTTGTGATGATGATGATAAGTGCATCACGAGTCGAGTAGTAGATAGTAGTAGAGGGACATACTTCAAGCAGTTCTAAGCTTAACGTAGGCCATCGGCTGATTCTCCGATAGTACATTATGTGTTAGCTTTTGTTCCGCAGACATTCTGGTCTCAACCCGTTTATTTTTTCGTTAGACAACACTCGTTTCAGAAACTAACTTTATTTGCCACCCGTTGTTTTATATTTTATGGTTTGTAAAATGTACTATTATAGGCCATTGTAGTTCAAGTTAAGCTGGATATTCGCATTTAATATCCAGGCTCCTATGACGACGCTTTACTGGTTGCGATTGGAACTTGACGCAAGCAACATGCCATCTTTCACATTATCATGAATCTTTCTTGCCTATATGCAAAAATTGTTTGCCCCAGACAACAGATTTTTTCAGTAGACCTTAAAAAGCATTCGACTAATTTGCTAATGAGATAACTAAATTCGGCTTTAAAGGAAGAAGTAAATAAGGTCAAAGTCATTCTAAATTAAAATGCACTGTATAACATAAGCTTTCCCAATAGTCTTTGGATTCCATCATGGTTGTCATCACGATAAGGGCAAATAGAGTTCTAAAATTGGCACACACAGACATGTACTTTACACTCTCACACAAACACACACTACATTAGTTTGGTCAGACGACAATATTGACGCCGAAGGCTATCTTCGGTCACCCGAACTGTCCTCCCTGGGGGGGACCCCCTCCAATGTGGCCTCTATGTATATGCACGTACGGACATAATGAATACATACGTAATACGGGTCGACGAGTGTGGGTGAATCTCTCGGGATTGTGCGCAATCAATGCTTTCGTGTGAAGTCTTACGTAGTTGGAGGTTCCAGGTATTGGAGATTTTACTTCATTAGATATCATACATTTATATAACCTATTTCAATCATAAATGTATGACATTGCTTGATAATGCGATTCAAGATGAGATGAATTCGTGCATACGCATACGTGTAAGTTAAATTTTAAATAAATGTAAATCCATTAGAAAAGTTACTATGTACCACCTATTGCCATAAGTAGTACCTAGTAGTAGTAGTTGTGTATTAAAAAAAAATACACGCTATAAAAAATTTGAAAAATAACGCTATCATTGAACGAAACAAGAACGCATCACTTGAAATACCGAATACCAGCAGCAATTCTATTGAGTACTTATGGCACCTCGACCAATTTACTTGCATGTTTACTGTAAACCACGGGACCTGGACCTGCCAACGAAGAAGAATCGGAGTTCTCCTTTAATTGGATTGTAACAAACAGAAGATCCTCAAGCACATCTTGTAATAACTCAAAAAAAAAACAAAAGACGACGACTTAGCAAGCTATATCTACACGAGTGTGATCCCTTAATCTAGTCGAGTTAAATATATCTCCTTATATTGTCAGGGCTCTCCCTTAAATGGGCTTTCACAAATACAGCACCAACAAAGAGCCTGCTAACAAAACGTTATTAAATCTTATTTCTGTAAGCTGGAACAAGTTGAAAGCAAGGAGTTCAGTATTAAAAAGGTCAACGCCTTTTGTTAAGGATTTATCTTCATTGCAGTCTTGTTGCAGGGATTAGACTTGGAACTATCAATGTTTTGAAAATAATATGTTGAAATAAAAAAAACCTACATAAAAAATTTAGTTGATTGCTCGATTGGATTCACTTTATATTCAACGTCTGAGGTGAAATGTTTACAGATCAGCATCTGAAATAGCATGAATATTCTGTCTGGTGGCAGCAAACACAGTAGATCTGATTCTGATAGGCATATTCTATAATTATTAAGTCATTATCACAGTTTTTAGATACTTCACAGCTCTTGAGAGCTCATCTGAAGGAGCTACTGAATCAAACCATCTCCGTACACATTGGCTTCCCTTGAGGAGACTGACTTATAGTCATAGTCCAAGAAAAAACAATCGCTAATAACAAACCGAAACGGTACACTAAATCTGATCCAGATAACAGCATTGTCCCATACAGGGTGTGCATAAAGCATTAATCGCCAACACAATTGCGGCATTAACAATCGATATAACTGGCTGTGCTATCACAAACGACATCAAACCCGAACACAGAGCATCAATACGACAAATTATGACAAAAAACGTTTCACGAGCGATTACCCCGCGGGCGGCGACAATTCTCTAAATAGGATGAAAACGTCAAAATACGATTTCAAACCGACATTCTTCAATTGCACAATGACACTTGAGTCTGGGCTGAGGGAAATCCTTCTTAAACACAAGAGGATAAGGTTGTTAAAGTTGAACGGGATGAATTTGCTAAAGTAACATCCTATCGAAACACAATGGCGCCAACATCTGTAACTGTAACACTAGAACTTGTGCCGATATTATTTTCCGGTTTTTGTCGACAAATCGCTAGGAGTTTGCAATGATTGTGCATTAACAAAAGAAGTTGAATAGTTTGAGTTGAGTTAGAGGCAGGAAGGAGGTGCTTATGTTATCTGCTGTGATCTTTTCACGGATATTTTTTGCCTTTTGCTGGTCCAAATTTTATTGCGCAACCACATTTTCTAAATAGCATAATAACTTTACGGTCGTAATGAGTTATGAAATTAATAGTCACTAGTTTACTTCCTGGGGATATCTGGGATAAAAGTAACCTTTATGATTATAGTTACAAGTTATCACATCTTTCTTCTTTATGTAGAAGCAATACGCTGAGTAAGCAAGTTACTAAAAGTAGCTGCAGTAATTAAATAACTCAATGAAGCTGAAATTTAATGTCATGCAAAAGACAATAGACCAACTCAGACAAATACAAGAATAACAAGACGCTGAAAATAAAGTATTCAATCGGGTAGACATTCTCACTTGAAAACTGAAATATGCTTTGTGATTCTGACCCGGGGCAGGCTTTGTGCGTCTAAAGTTACACAATAGACCTCTTGGAGGCTGGACCTCTGTAATTGAGGACCCCACTTGGGCCTGAAGGGATGTCGTACAAATCCAGCTCTATTCCATAGTTGCAAACAAACCCGCCTTCAATCGAACTGAGAGGTCTATTCTTTGTGTGGGCGAGTAATTGTGTAGATGTCATTGGATTGTGCAAGCCTTTGGCGTTTGGGATTTGGCCCATTTTTTCCGTCATTGTCCTCGCTGATAATATTTCCGTCTTTGGACAGTTGAGATTGATTCGGGTACAGTATTGAAAGAGTGTACCAGGCAGTTCAATTGAAGAGTTTGGTTTGTTTATGCTTACTTAAAAAATATGTAATTTAAAAGCTAATCTTCTAGATAATAGGAAAGAGAAGCCATAGAAAAAAAAAACAACAACATAAATGCAATAAATCAGATTTACTGAAACGTTTTCTTTTATTTACTTAATTAAATTCAATACAGCACTTTCACACAAAAAAAAACTATCCCATTACATATGTGACCGTTGAGTCTTTCCACTACGTCAAAACAAATCCAACACAACAGAAAAAAAAGTTGTATTTATTTAAAATACAATACCAAATTAAAGTGCCACAGAAATACTTTACGCACACAATGAAGGACATCAAACGACAGAAACGCCCCCGAGGTATAAACCTAAATAAATAGAACATAATGGCACTTTATATGAAGACAGAACAAAGGGACATATGAGGTTGACACTAAGCACCATTCGTGTGACATACCCCTGTGTAAATGTCCCTTCTGAGAATATATTTTAATTCACACCCCTGCCCCTGATGTAGGTACATCCACCCAAGGCAAAACAATTTTTGCTACCTTAGCCTCAACGCTGATTTTCGTTCGAGTTCTTTTTTAGAAAGTCTCCTTTGATATGCAAAATTTGGGTACGGATAAATAAAACTGTACTGTAAGTCGATGGGTGAAGGTGGGTATTTGCGAGTTGGGAGGTATATTTATTAGGGGTGTGTAAGTTAAAAGCAGTGTTAAAGCTTAGGGCTGGCGATGGCGGGGTCTTTGTAATCAATACCTAGTAGGGCTGTGATATTGATATGGTGGATTGTCGCTTTTATAAGGATTCAGTATAAAGCGGTTGAGTTATTGACGTTGGGGAATGAAACGGAGATGAAATTGCCATTTTTGATGGCTTGGGTCGATTCATATTGATTGTGTTGAAGAAATTTAATACTGATGAGGTAGCTTTTATATCTCTAGTCCATCCATTCAAAGGTTGTCTGGAAGAGATCGCTATAAGCGATAAGACCGCCTTGTTAATTGTTTCTTGGTGTACAAAGAAAGAGTATCTATCTATATATACGTAAGGAATTAAATGCAGATGTATTAAAGTGTATGTATGTAACTTCGTACCTAAGTTTATAAAAGCTAAATCATCAACAATGGTTCTATGGAGGTCTACGGTCTGTCTACAGACTACAGAGTCTGGTTTTTTTAATGCTCTAAAAAGTAAAAATATACGTATGACAATAATGCATACATTTTCGTAACGCTCATTATCAACATCAGCCCATAACCATATTAAACCAAATATAAAAAAAGCCAACGTTTGTAAAATTTATATTGGGACCTGATAAAAATCTGATATAAATTGATAAAAAAACCCTAATTCTATCTAATATAAGTGTGAAAAAAATATGCCGCATTATTTTATCTAGACAACCTTTTTAACTCTAACTTGCTGCGCATGTAGGTTTCGGCTTAGTATACCCTTTTTGCAACACACTGTATAAGTGAAATAAAAATTCAAACAAAAAGTAAAGTAAGTACTTAGGTACCTTCAAGAAGATTAGGTATACATAGACTTGGGTAGGTATACTATATATACAGATAGAGTAAGTACTCTTTATTTATTTTGTAAGTAAACCAAGAAATAAATAACAATCTTTACATGACAACTATACCTATACCCACCTCTATATTCTTCTTGTAAGTACTTACTTACTACCCTGCGACCTACGATCAATGATCGAAGGGTATAGCATGATTTTTACCGAAGGGGCTCTACAAGACAAAGCTCCAGCCAGGAGGAGACAGGGTTCATAAAAAAGAAAATAGGGCACACCAAGCAGTACTTGCACCCTCACAGAGATGGCGCTAGGCAGCCGTGATAGCCGTAAGCTAGCTTTCTTGAAAGTTTACCCGAGTTTATGTAGATGGCGTTAAATGTAAATTTAATGTCAATGATAATGTATGATCGCTTTGTAGGCAGGTACTTGAGGAATTCGTTATTGGACCTACGCTTTTAGAAGATGGTTTGGAAAAATTAATAAATATGCAATCCATAATATATTTTAAATGACGAACCAAAGCGATACAAATGTCATGTAGTGTAGAGTGCTCGCCACCACTAAAGCCCGATAGCCGCGGCGCGGCGCTGAATTCTGGCCTGTATCTGGCCGCTTTTGATAGAAGACTTTATAATATAAAGTTCTATTGTTTAATTTCATAAAATCGAAGCAATGATAGTTCACAATGCTTGACATATTGATTGACTTGTAGTGACGCGGACTCTACCTACTTACATTAGTAATGTGGCTGTGTGATACCAAAACAAAAAAGATTTAAATAGCCATTTGTATAATAGTTAGCAGAATCGTAGAGTTTACTCATTACGGGTTACTCTAGCTTGTCAAAAACAAGAGATAAACGGTAGTTTAATGCAACGGCCACGAGAGCAGCGCTCCGAAACGGTTTTTTTTTGTAATCTAGAGTGTCCTCACTGACGAAAAATTTGGATAAACAAAAGGGGGATAAATTATATTGCAATATCATTGATCCTAATCCCAACACTTGCTAAAAGGCACATGGAATGGCATGCGATAGATTCAAAAGAAAAAAGCCATTGTAAAAGCGCTTACAATATTTAAACTTCAACAGATTTCGATTCGTTTCAGATCTCTTATTAGAGTCAAATTCATAGAAATTTTTATGTTTAAATGACGTTTTACGCAAGATCGCCGGAATAGCATTTTTTTCACTTTCACCCGAGATAAACGTCATCCCAAGATTCCCGAGATAAAATTTAATGATCTCCGCAACTTGGAAATCGGTACATATACCCAGGTTTGGGTTTAACTTTCAGAGATAAGATGTACACTACAATACGCCGAATTTAATCAAGTGAGTATTGTGCCGCCGAAGTTATGAGTGACCACTGAAACTCGAAATGGAGTAAGTTTTTTGGTGAGACCATATAAAGTTCTGCTACTGCCTCATAGATGGCGCCAGTAGTATACATTTATGTGAGTGTTTAAATGTTGATTTCAGTGTACGGTCAGCTTAATAATTAGTAGTAATAAAACTCTTTGGTACCTTGTCAAACTCAAAAACCGAACCGAAAGATTAATTATTATCCTGTTAATCAATTTAACAAGGTGACAAAAAAAATTCTACTATTCTGACTCCACCTTCGCAGTTATTATAGACAAACAGCTACTACAGGATGGTTCAATTGGCCCTTTTGTATAATTTATTTTTATTATTAATTTATTTGTATAGCACACAACGAATATCTAGGGTCTATTATGTTTGGGTCCATGTCTCCGACTTTAATGACATTAAACACAGTATGGAAACAGTAGCTTGGCAAGTATGTACTTACGTATGTATCTATCCGATTTTCAATTAACATCCCACTTCTACCAATGAGATCTTATTTTCAAGTGCCTCTTTCGGTTAGAAGATTTCACATTATTCATTGGTACAATTGTCGTCATTAGGTTGTTGAACGATAATTTGACAGTAAACAAAATTCTTTTGCACAGTTTTTGCTTTGTTTTTGTGTGTGACATGCCATCTGGTTCGTATATCGTACATCTAAGATTCCCTATCTTGAAAAGCTCCAGCGAATGTCCGTCCACTGTCAAGTTCAACTTTTCTCCTGTTTTAAAAACTTTTAAATTTTGTTTTTTAAGTAGGTAGTTTTTTAATAAGAGGAAGAAAGTAAAATAGAGAGATAAAAATAAATATTTAATTAAATCGGTTAATTTGGTAAGCCATATGCATAAGCAGTAGCCAATGAGTTATTATTTTAGACATGATTAGTACTTTATGTACTAAGTACAACATATATAGAATAAAGTGTATAACTGCAAACAGAGATAAGTCACTTCTTAAATTATGTCCAACCATTCGACATACTCTTATAAAAGTTTACGTTTTCGCGAATATGGTGCCTCGAGTGGAAACTATCATGAAACTTTTGACAGACAATGTACGCAGATGACAGAAGAAGACCTAAACTTTCACACTTGTCCCACACACAAATTGTATACAATAGTAAATCTTCTTGCCGATGACGATCAGCCTATAGCAGTCCACTGCTGGATGTAGGCCTCTTCCAAAGTAAATTTTGGCTAAATACAATGAATAAGTAAATAAGTACACTAAGGGTGACTTGCACAAACATATTAAATCTAGATTTAGTGTTAAATCTCTATGCCATAAATTTATATGGATTGACGTTTCTTAAATCGAGATTTGATACTAAATCTAGATTTAATATCTTTGTGCAAGTGGCCTTAAATAGAGCCCTAAACTCCCTAACGTAATGTTACCTCATCCCCTTGATGAGTCCAATATATTAAACAAAACGAAGAAATAAAGAATAAACAAAAATAACCAACTAATTCGTAATCAAACTGCTTGGTACAGATAGCACGAAACCTTCTTTACGTACAACCTTAGATTAACGATATACGAAGTAGATATAGTATGAAAGACGTGGCTTGATTGCGTGAAAGAAAATATGAGAGAGTGTGGAGTGAATGAGGATATGACAATGGATAGGGTAAAATGACGTGACATGACGAACAAAACCGATCCTAAATAAGGATAAGGCAAGGAAGGAGAAGAAGAAGATATAGTATCACATACAAATACGATGCTAAAAACTGTACGCATTTTATTTACTGTTAAACCGCTTTAACTGATGACAACCATTGTACCAATGAATCAAGTGAAATCTTCTAACCGAACTACATCAAAATAAGTGGTAGAAGGGGGGTGTTATTTGTCGAGACGTTTCTTTTGCACTGACACTCCATCTAGTTCGTATCAAAATGTCGTTACTTGAAGAATAAATGATGATGGGCACAAATATATGGAAGCTGGGACCAGCACCAATAGAAATGAGTGATACGTCGTTGAAAAGGTATTTTTTAGCAGAATATGAATAACGGAAGCGCTAGTCTTGATTTACTGTCCAATTAGAATAATCGTACCTTGAAAGTTTTTATATTTTATTTCTGTAATTTTAATGTTTTTGTTAGTTTTCACATTAATTTTTATAACAAAATGATCATATTTCATATAATATTATATTTGTTTATTATCTCAGTAAATAAAACCAGTTGAAAGTAATTTTTCCAATTTCAATAATACGTGTTTACGTGTATTACGCCCTAACTGTCATCAGAAGAGAGAGTGCAATTCCATAGAAAAATACTTCCTCTCGACGAATATATTTCAAAATGGACAACTTATACGGATTTGTCGTCATAATACTTTTTTGCTCACTTGCTCACTTGACATTTTTATGAAATTTTATTTTTAGTCCTCTTTCTAAAGACGTCAAAATAATGTGGTCATGCCTACATCGAAGTTATCTGTGGGATAAAATTCCTACACTCGCCATAGTCATTCTAAAAATAAAATTAGGACACTAAAGTTTTTTAACCACGTTATCAGTTGGGATTCCACAAAATTATAGGAAAAACTACGAATTGTAATGCAATCATACAGCCATAAATATCGTTCCCAATGCAATAGCGAAATAGTCTAAACACGCCATTTTCTTGTAAGTATATGTCACTTTGAACGTTCACAAAGAGGTTGTCTGCAAAAACAGGTGAGTTTTAATTTAATGGATATTGCAGACGACGGAATAAATAGTTGCGGGAACATTTCAATAGTATAACATTTGAGGTATTAAGCCCGCCTGTTGCTCCAGCATGAAATGCCTCGATAATGTGATGTATAGTGCCAACTTGCACGATGTTATATTATTCTAACATTGACGTAGTGAAAAATGCAGTTGAAATTTGGATACCGGTAAGGTAGTGTTAGTTATTACGTGACACTTAGAGCCAGTTTATCCATAGTCGGTTATAGCATAACCAGGTATAGTGATTGACTTTTGAGTATTGACACATCTGTCAAGAATTTTATATGGAGATAACGTATAATTGATTAACCAACCCTTGTCGGTTAGATAACCGACTATGGAGAAAATGGCACTTAAGCCTTGGCCCTTTCGTAAACTTATTTTGACAACGATTTTATGATTCAAATTGTATGGAATTTGACACTAATTAGTACGTAAATGTTACTTCGTTTTGACTTCGCGATATTCCCACAGCTCATTTGAGTAAAATGCATGCAATTACAGCGATGATGTTATACTAAGTTGTGCTTAACATTACGTTCTCAATTTTGACACCGGCAATAGTTTTTGTCTGATAGCGATGTAAGTACCTTTATAGTATTTTTAGCAAGTGTATCTGACTGAGCAATGACAAAGTTCCATCAGCCATTGCCGTTCCATATGTCACTGTAACCTTTTCTTTACTCTTGACTGTCTAATAGAGTTCACATTTAAGAACTTATACTTACCAAAACTTAAGTAAGCGGGACTCGAACCCGGGACCATGGCGCGCTATTCGGTCGGTTTGTTTCGTCGACTTTATAACAGTTTTTTTTAAAGCCAATCAAAGGTTAGCTGGTAGAAATAGCTTTTTAGTAATAAGTCTGCCTTGTTTGTTTTAAAATGCTTCCGTGTAAAATTTGTTTTTTGTGTGCAATGAAGCGTATATAAATAAAAGTAAGGCTTGTGACACACTAGCGGGCTGGCACGGTGGCGCACGAAGATAATCATCAAAGCCGCAATGATAATCCGCTTTATAGCATTCAATAAATACTGTTTACAAACAGTCCACGAGTAGCGTTCACTTAAGCATAATGTGGGTGGAGAAGTATTTAAGACACCATCAGAAATAATATAATGTTCATTACCTTATCATTATGTGTATTTTCATGCATAATGATCACGACTATAAGGCCCAAAGAATAGTCAGAGGTGACAAGAAAGCGAGTCACCTGCTTTTCGCAGTACATTTGCACTTTGAAATGAGTACAATGCACTTACACAGGGTACACAGCTAGAATCTGGATGTACATGTTTCCTTACGAAGTTTTTCTTCACCGTAAGAGCACGTGGTATCATTGTTGTATTTAAATTCAAAATCATGGTACTTACATGCTAGGAACACACATCCTCTCAAATGTGAGAAAAAACCCTTATCAATCCTTAGGTACACCACCACGCCACCACGGCTCATCTAATGTGCTCTTTATCGAATATAAATGTTTGCTAGAAATTGGTACATTGCTACAATTCATAAAATAGCTCAATAACAGACCAAATCAGGGTGTAAAATAAACAGAAAACTATTTAATCTACCCAATACTTACTACATTACATAACAACAACACCCAGCCTTAAAAAGCTACGTTCACATCCATCCAACATTACCCTTTAGCTTGGCGCAAAATTTAGAACGGAAACGACGTAAAATACTGTCAGCTGATCGCATCGGCCATAATCGGGCGATTTCATTTTTTATTCTCTTGCTTTCAAACGTTACTAAATGACAGTTAAAATATTCAAAATTGGAATGTACCCCTTTTGTGTCACGGCACGGGAGCTTCCGTGCGAGCGCGGGTGGGTAGAGACTTGGCGGAGTAGGGAACGCTATAAAGACTATAAAGCCAATAGAACTATACATCACTTAATCGCGGGAAAATCGACTATTGATGAATCGTTCAGAATCTGTCAATTTAGTATCTGAGATTGAAAAACAGACTTTAGTTTATTATTGATATTTGGACAGAAAATAAGTAAATATCTACTGAAACGATACCAAAATTTAAAGACTCCCGTCTCACCCACAACCACGAATACATTACAGTACCGAAAGCCTAGAGAATTAGAAAGATCAAAAGGAACGGAAGACCGTGTTTATTATTCCCATTAGCATATGATGCAAATGTACATGGTGTCCCAAAAATGTACCGTCCGGGCGAACACGGAGCGATGGCATGTTTAACAACAAAATAAAAGAGCAGGATAAAATAAAGGGAAAGGGGTTGAGAGAAAAGTCAGTTGGGCGAAAAATCGGGAAGAGTCGAAGAGAAAATTTTATATCGACTGCTGTAGTTTAAACCTTTAGGAGTTATGGTATTTTGGAAGCTCGAATGACATGAACAGAAGCGTTTCATCATCAGAAAATAATCATCCACTGCTGGACATAGGCCTCTCCCAAAGAGTACCACAACACTCGGTCCTCGGCCTTCCTCATCCAACCACTATCGGCTACCCGCCTAAGGTCGTCAGTCCAGCGGGCAGGAGGGCGTCCCACGCTGCGTTTGCCGGTTCGTGGTCTCCACTCAAGAACTCGTTTAATAGCAATATTCCCAATTATACGTACCTACGTACAGATTAAGAACTCGCGGAAACCAAAAGCGAGCAATGAACGGGCCCCGGCGACAATCCGACGCAAAGACAAACGACCCGAACTAATAGCGCCGATACACCGAACCCTCGCATTTCGTATCCGGAGCCCGCCGCTCGAAGGGTATCATCGTCACGGAATAAATCAGCATGCAAATGAGCCGCCGAAGAGTTACATCGCAGCATAATCGCTCCTAGCCGTCGTAAATAACATTTACGATGGCACATTCAGACCTATTCCGTACACTATTCGCATTATACAGACTTTGCTGCGACGGGTTAATGACTAGAATCGCCCGGGGATGTTGATGCTTGCCGCTAAGGAAGACGACAAATTCTTATAGTACTATTCTTGTGTCGAGAACCTTAATTTATTGGTATTAGCGGTTTGAAAAGCTTGGCAGAGTGGTAGAATCAGTCGGTAAAGTACCAGGAGCGCATAGCGGCGCGGCGGTGGCAGCAACCCTCGCTAGTTGAGGGTAAATTAACGCGTCGTCCGCCGCGGGAGGTCGCGAGCTCTGCGCTCCGATGATTCTCCGTGATTCATGGATGGAGCTCGTAACGGTGCTCTCGGGAGCTGGCGGCCACACGCAGTCGCATCAGCATGCAGAGGAAATACTCTAGGCTAGCTTCAGCTTACGACCACATTTATGATTATACAAACTGGGTAAATTTTAAGAGATCGATAATATTGATGAAGCTACTGGATAGATTGCTCACAAATGTTTTGTTGACTGGCGTTACAAACGACACCCTCCTCTATGCGGATTCAACCTAATGACAGCAACAGAACAGAGTGCAAACGTCGTACAAATCGAAGCGTCACAAACGACTAATTCAATTTGGCAAAGGGTTGTCGGCCGCCGAGCGAAAAACTGCGGGCGACGAAAAAACAGGGCCAATACCGAGCGGAGGAGGGCATTGGACCTCGCGCAACAACGGAAAATATAGAATATTTAGGCCCTGTTTCTCAATGTCTGGTTAGTGGCTACCTGACAGATAAAATACATGCTGTGTTATTATTATTTTTGACAGTGTCTGCATGTCATTGTATTTTATCCTACAGGTAGCCACTAACCACACACACTCACACTCACGCCTTGTACTAATGTACTCCCTTGCGGGGTAGGCAAAGGTGCATTGCTGCACCCACTTTTCGCCAGAGTGTTCTGTTAGTCTCAATGTAATAGGGGGCGGGCCTATTGCCATTTTACGGGCACATCCAAGACCCGAGAACAAATATCTGTGTTTAAACAAATATATGCCCCAGCCGGGAATCGAACCCGGGACCTTCGGCTCAGTAGTCAGGGTCACTAACCACTACGCCATTCGGTCGTCTTTAGCTAGACAACTTATACTTGAGTTAAAGTAAGATTATTACTTAATTAAGTACTTAGTTATCTTTCAATGCAGGTTAGTCTAACCACTACATAAAAATTTAATTTGAAAATTATTAATTTTCAGTCTGAGATTTCCGTTGCAGTAACATCTAACTCTTGAATCTTTTTAGCTGAACCTCTAATAAATTCTGGCAAATTAGAATCTAAAAACAAAAGCAGACGGCCAAGCCTCCTTATCCAGACTCAGAACGTGATAAAAAAGCGAGGGAGTAGAAATTCAAAGACATGTCTTGTCTAGGGGCGGAGACACGTCGTATCGGGATCTAGGCGCCGCAGCCGCAAGATTGATGCCTGCAAGAATTAGGAGAACAGGAGGGGTTTGTTCCAAGGATTGGGTGAAGCAAACATATTCAATATTGGAAATTATCTTATCAGTCATTAGAGGATTATGGTTCTACGGAAATATCACACAATAGTAATAATTTAATCTAAATTTTTAGCTATGTTGAATAAACCTGTCTGAAAAATACGAAACAATTGCAGCTGACAGTGCACGACCAAAGATAGACGTTAAACCGATAACAAAAACAGAAACGAAAACTAAAACAATCAGGGTTAAAGTTAAACCATAGCAGTTTTTATGTCAGCCACCCTTTCACGTCTACGGCTTATTCTTCGTATTTCGCGATAGAGTCTTCAAAATTTTGTGACGTTTGGTAAATTGGGCACGAATTTTTCGTGACGAAAAATGCCGGAGATCCAGACCTGTCACCAGTCAGCTGCCACAACCACGTGCTGAGCGGTGAGCTTTTCTCACCGAAAGTTTGGGAGAACTTTTAAAAAGTCACCCCGAACTTTAATTGGTGCTAGACAACTTGACAGCTTTCTTTTGGTTGTAGGTAATTTATTTACGAATCGTGTCTTTGTCTGTGCTAAAATGACAAGATTTTAATGCCTATCACACGACTGTGCCAGGGTTTGCATTACGCTTTTGCTTTTATAGTATGCCGTATGCTTTCTTCGTTCATCACCAAATTACTGGTTGTCTGGAAGAGATCGCTTTTAGCGATAAAACCGCCCTTTATACTTAGGTACATTATATTATTTCAGTTTTTACTATTAATTATATTCAAATAAAGTGTATAGTATTGTAGGTAGGTTTATAACATACCTATCTGGATCTGTCAGATGTATGATAGATATAAGAAATGCTGCGGATTGATGATTGCTAATTTGTCGGTGGTCGCCGGGGTGGCACTGGCTAAGCAACCAGTCAGGCGTCGTGGTCTCATTAGCAGACAATCCTTCATCCATCATCCCTCCAGCTCTCAAGAACCACGTCAGAGTCGGTTACGCTGACAACTTTAAACGACTTTTATAGCGGAAAAAACTCTCTCCCTAACATGCATATGCATGCACACACACAATGCGTGGTAATTTTATTGCCTTAACAAATTACACACAAAGCCTCATTGAAGTATCGGAACGGAATGCGGGATGCGTTCTGCGGAGTTGTACAAAACAATTAATGGACTCAATTTATGAATACCATCTTCGTGTAAGACAAGGGAATGTGCTAATTCGGCTGGTGCGAAATAATTAGTCGGCTAAATGCGGTTTTGAACGGCCGTCGTCGCGATGTGTGTCCTAGCTTTATGGGAGCGGTTATGCAAATAGCTGAATTAGTTCAGCATACAGCTTTTTGCACTTTTGTGCTCGACTAAATAACTGTGCTGTTATTTAGGGAAGTACTATTTGAATTATTCAGTATCCACATGCCTATCGCGTATCTGAAATAGTAAAATATCTATTTTCGGTTTTGGTATGTTTCAAAATGTTACTAAATGTAGTTTTATCCATCATATTCAGCAAGATATTATAAATTCCAAAAAGTGGAATGCAAAATTTATAGAAACAATTCGGAAATACGTAGTCGAAGCTCGCTAAAAGTTGCCGAACCGCGGGTCCTTGTTCAAACAAGTCGAGTGGCTTCGATGTTGCAATACCGACCCAATAGCGACACAATACGGCCACGTTTTAACTTTCGAAATTCGAAAACTTTATCCGAATTTTCCAATTCTTTGTGTGACGTAATTTATCGAGTTACAAAGTTTGGCGGTTCGTGAGGAGCCGGCGTAGCTTGCCGGTAGGCAGGTTTGCGTTTCAGAATGCGCAAGTTTTGGTGTAAAACTCTATTTAACATTCGATTTTGAACGATTGCACATGAATGTACGTGAAAATTATTTAAAGATCATAATAATTTCGTTTTAAATACAATTTTAGGTCATCATTACATTTTTTATCCATAATTTACAAAACCGATTTTGTTTTATCCTTCTTCCTTAAAATTATTAATATGTAGGTACCACGGTCTACTCACGGTTTGGTGTTTATGCAAGTACCCAGATGCCTATTTATGAAAAGATAAACTTTCATAGTACATCTCAACTCCCAAAGCCTCTAATAGGCCTACCACTACAGGCTATCGTTGTCACCTTACTTCCTTCTTCATTTAGGGTGAGGGTCCCAATTTATCGCAACAGTCGCATCGAAGTGCACTACAGCCTACCGACTGTCGCGCGAGCATGTGATTTATACGTCATCGTGTCGTGCCGTTCACTGATACTTCTTCTTCTTAGTTCTTAGCGTGACGGAGACAAACACTAGTTGTGGTGTCAGCAGGGTTACTCTATAGTGACGAAAAACGAGAGCTGTCGTGCAAATGGCACGTATATTACAACGAACCACAGCTCTATCTATCAGTAAAAGTTTTTGTCTTTTTGTTCGTGGATTAAGAGAGTGACCCTCCCTGATCGTGTATGAAATGTGAGCATCAAATGCGGATTCACTAATTCAAAAGTTGGTGGCACTGACAATGACAATGTTTGCAACGCAACGGGATGCATATTAAAATCCGGAGAATGGCTAAAGTGATATTAAACGCCGATAGAGGATAACTTATCATTAAACTTGACAAGCATTCAGAATAAGTCCTAATGTAATAACTTTTGTACCTATAATAACTTTATTTAGTACTTTTTTTAACTGCACATTAGGTATACTAATAATTCTTCCAACATGAGTAGTAGGTATAGGTAATTTCTACTACTTATCATAAAACATACTCAAAAATGATTAGGTATAGACAGTAAGTGGGAATAAATATAACGCAGCTAGATTAGATAAATAATAAATTATTTCTATTAAGAATTGACAAATGCAGCACAAGATAAGCATTAATAATGTCTGTTATAGTATAGTTATGAGCATAGTTATAGGTATGACCTGGCACAAAGTCGAAGGTGTGGCACAGGACCGGTCAGAGTGGATCTACACTTCGAGCCTTATGTCCCTGATTAGGAATCCAGGAGTAATTATGATGATAGTATAGTTATAAGTGTTAAAAACTGTAGCTCAATTTTCGAGTGGAATACATACAAAAACAATTATGTACATAGTATGCTCCATTTATTGTATTGGTGACAAATCCTAGAAGTTCTTTATCACCATGAAGTTTTTTTTTTAACGGTTTTATTTTGTTTGACCTGTACAGTATTTATTTCTTGTTATTTCCACTTTTTTATCTGCCATCAACATTATGTCTTTATCAGATTTTATGTTCTGAATCCGTAAGTGAATTAAATATTAACCATAGATATAAATGAAGTACTCACTCTTCTCATGCTGCTGCCAGGCGAGGGCCCCGCACAGCAGCGCCAGCGTCTTGCCAGACCCCGTCGGGCTCTCCAGCAAGCAGTTCACGCCCTTGTTGATGCCTTCTATCACCTGGAACAATCCATTCTGGTTACAAATATATGAAAAACTTTCACAAAACTAAGCAGCTGCTAGAAAGAAATTAATATTATTGTTCTGAAACCAGTTTACCAATGATAAAAGTTTGTATGTTTGGTACAAATAGCAAGTATGATATTGCTAAGCAGATAGACCTTGCAACTATCCTAATTTATGGTAGTAAATTGTTATAAATGGAATCAAAAAAACTAAGTCATAGTTGGTACCTTGGACATCAAAGCAATTTGGGCTCCGTAAGGAGGTACAGGGAAGTGGACCGGGACACCTCCAATCATTTTCAGGTGCCCTGGTAGCGGCTGCGGCTTGGGAGGATCATAGCTAACACTTGCTGAGCCACTAGGCGGTACATTAGAACCATTTGACGTAAATTTTGCACCATTTTTTGACTTTGCTGCTTTGCCGCTGGCAGGAAATAAATTCTTAATAATTTTGTCTTTCTGTTCATCGATCTTTGAAGGTAACTGCACATTTGGAAGGTCTTCGTCTTCATCAGATGAAATGACGACTCCATCATATTCAATTGTTTTGTCACTATCTTCATCACTGCTAATGTTGATAGATTCGGGTTTCTTACTGCCCTGAAGACTAGTCGAGCGTCGCGGCTGCTCGAAACTATTATCATCATCAGATATAGCCGGAGACGACATAGTTATGCCGGTTACAATCACTACTATCTATTGATAAACATAAAAGCCGCTGTTGTTTTGATCAGACTATCTTTATTTATTTGTTTTCAACTAAATGTGACATGATTTGGAGTCGGCGTTACACTTTTAATTGTCAGATTGGGCACTGCACAAAACTATACAACGTTCTATAACACAGAAAAGTGGTAAAACAACATTTATTTTGGTCTAAATTAGAATGTTTACAGCTTTCTAACCTATATTTCGGTGTGATAACAACTGACACTGACATGACTGACAGTGACAGTGACAGCTGACAGCTACTGTCAACGATAAAAAACGTTCTGTTGCGTTTCGTTTTTCCAAATTTCGTGAAAAAAAGTGCAAATGGACCGATTTTTTGGCGCTGATTATAGCCTATTAACTAATTGATTTTGTATGAATAAGAGTGGAATGAAGTTTATCAAATCTCATCAAGAATATTTATGAGAATAAAAACAATGCTGAATTACTGACTGATTTTTGATTTTCAGATCTTACCAAAAATGTTGTTAAATTTTATTTTACTTAGTTATTTAAGTTATTTTAGTTTGGTTTTTACTTACTATTCATTTTCTACCGTATGATTTGTATCTTAAATGCTAACCAAATATACTACTTTCACCCTAATTTTACTCAAAATGTTGACAACAAGCCACCTGTTCTCAAATGTTACTGTCTGCCTACTGGTTACTCACTCACGGCACAGGCTTAGCCTAGTGTGAGAACCCCAGCTACCATAGTTTTTTAATCTGGTCCAAATAATTTATAACTGTTTTATATTCATAATATTTATTAAGATAACCTGTGTAAATTTTTTGGTTAAATAAACATTTTTTCATATTTTTTTTTCATGTAGGTATATTTCATATTAAATTTATACTGTTCACTATCCATTAACTTTCAGAAAGCGCCAGTCTGTTCAATGTGTCGCCTTTGCTTCAACGCGAACTCCCGCCAAAAACGACGCCGTTTCATTACACGAATGAGTTGTCAACAGGATGTTATGGCGCGTTATAATTTGGTTTATCGCTACCACTCTGCGGGTTTTCTTTCTGCTGCAGAAAAATAGTTAAAAATTAAAAATAATTAAAAACTTTAAAAAGTACAAGTAGTATACCTAGTTGAGGTGGACACAGACACGGGGTACAAACTACCAACTATGTAGGTAGGTAAGTACCTAGTAAGTAGTTACTAAGTATGGTGTACTAATATGAATATTCATATGTGGGGAGGTAGGTACTTATTACTTAACTTTATTATAGTTACTTACATGTAACCTAGATATTTTAAGATAAATTTTCAGCCAAAGCCGTGGAAATTACGAGATTAGACATGATTGAAGATACCCATTAGATATCAGCTATAACTTTTTCATATTTCCAATGGATTGGTAGGTAAGTACAGTTCTCCCATATTAATAATGCGCATGCAAATCTTCGCAAACTGTCGTATTCCCGGAAACACCCGAATCAGTGCCTTAAACAAAGCACTTGCATTTTGATCCTTGTTCGAAAGAAATAGTAGTCAATATCATGTGACACATAATCGAAAACAATTTGGGCGGTCGGTGGCTGTCACCGATCAGTCAAGGGTCTCAAGGTCAAGATCAATATTACTTTTGTGGAATTATAAAGAGCTGCAATTACACATCGTTCTTGTTATTTTTTTCAAATGTGAATTTAATTTCAACTTTAATTATTTTTGACGATGCGATATTATGAGGCACATTTAAGAATAAAATATGCGTCACATTGATAGACTTCACTTTGCCAATAAAGCCACACCCAAAAGACCAAGTTTGTAATTGTAATATTATTGTGAATGATCAGCGCTGTTAATACTTTTGAACTGAGATTTTAATGTAAACATTTTTATTAATGTGAAATAATCAGTGCTGTAAATACTTTTGAACTGAGATTTCATTTTTTTTATATAAACTTGTGTTTGAAATCCATTTCTCCTTATAATATAAACCTTGTGTTATTCAAACCTTCTTTCATCCATCTTTACATCAACTTCAGTAAGACACTTGAAAAGTACCTACTGTAACATTTTCGAATCAAATTTCGTTACTGATAAATCAATTATCTCTTTTAGCACCAATTACATAATTCTACTAAAATTTCATGAAGAAAATGCACTTAACCACTCTAAATACATAATAGTTTTCTAACGCTCGGGAATACGACCGTTGCCGAACAATGACGAAGATTTCTATGTGCATTACTGCATTATCAATTTTGGGGAACTGTACTAAGTATTGGAAACTATTTTATTTGTATTTAGAGTATTTACATGATTGTGTAGAGTGTCTAGTACAACAAGCAAAACACTGAGCAGAGACCAAAGTGTGCATCTTATTTATTCAAGGATGGCACCCCATTTTTCGGGCCATTCAACAGTTTACGTCTGCCTTTTAATACGAATCCAACAAATTGGTATCCCTCGTAAATTACTAGGAAGACGCGCCAGCTCCCCTTCCTATGCGCGTTTATGGTATGATCTAGCTGCATTATGGGGTTAACTACAAAAACAGACATTTTATTTTCGTTTAGCGTGTTATGAGGATGAGTTAATTCGGTTAATTCCTTGAAATTTTATTGTAGGTACCTATTTACTATCTATAATGTTTTTAGGCATTAACATTAATCCTTTCTTCAGTTTGCTTAACAGATTGAGGACTTTGCATAATTTGGTTAATTTACTTTAAAATAAAATAATAAGAACCTTATTGATAGAGTTGTCGAGAGCTGTTGGTAGTAGCGGTAGCTATACCTATTATGAGTTGGGATTCTGCTCAAATCTGTTTAAAAGGTTCTTACCTACGTCAACATACAAATCTTCTTCTGGAAGTATGTTTCTCCTACACCAGTAATGTGAACTAATGTGCTATAGTTTCTGTAGTGAGTGAACCACCCTACTTCGGCCACCAACATTCACTGCTGGCGCTACAGAGTGCGTCCCCACCAATTATTGACATAGTTTATTGCGCTTCCACTATCTGTCGCACACTTTTATCAGCTATTCCTTCCAGATAGCACCCTATAAACAATGCCACCACTCTAACAAATGAATTATAACCTTATCTTAGCGAAATAAGGACCACATTGTACTCAGACAATCTGAAGCCCAGCAAGGGAACAGATGCTGTTCAAAAGTAGTCTTTAATATGGTGTGATAAAAGTTTTCCGAGGGCTACAGACGTGCAGTGATCTAAGTTGCTTTTCTACTTAATTTGATGGCAAAACTTTCTGTATCGCTCCCATTAATAAGGTCCTAAAACATTAAATAGAGAGTTGATTTGGAATTAGGAATTACTGAGAGATTTTTATCCGACCACTTTCAGTTGTTAGAGACATTGAGACAACACATCTATGATGTAGATAAAATCTGTGTGTTGTGGTTATTAAAGTTGATAGCTTGATATGTACGTATGTACGATTTCTTTTTGGGTTCCGTAACCAAATAGTAAAAAAGCGGAACCATTATGGATTCTGAAACTTATTTCTGAAAGAGAGCGTTTCTATATGTATAATCCTATGTATATAAGTATTTAGTCTACCTTTTCGTCTGATATTCCCACGTAACACTTTTAAGGGAACGCCGTACTGGAAGGTAATTTTTTGAATAAAGTACCAAAGCTATGAAAAACTATAGATGTTATAAGTATAGGCACAGAATAATAACCAGTGTATAGGTAAGGTCGCGACTCGGTCGACTCTGGCAGGCGCACAATCCCCTGCATCTCCAGTTGATTAGGCCGGACATCTTTATTTGTCACATCGCGTCGCGCCGCGTCGCCGGCGTCTGGCCGCGACAATCTGCCGCATTCAGACTGCGCGTCCGTGCGAGATCCCCACAGGATTCGCTCCTAGATCAGAGAATAGGGGCCCCAGCCGCTTGCTTCCAGTTACAGGGGGTCACTCTGTAAATTAGGAAGGAAAGAACGAGAATTGTCTCGCAATCGGTACGCTAATACAACGAGATATACAGTCGTGGTTAGCGCAGCGCTCTAGGAAAAGCAAAACTGCAGAGCTAACCACGACTCTATCTTGTGCCGATTGCATGAGAGAAGAGACGTAGAGAGTGACCCCCGAGCTACGGGTAACCAGCGAGATGAGATATTGTAGAACCAATATATCTGATCATTGATCAGTGATTAACCAGACAAATTATTATCTCTAGCTTTTGTCGCGAGCTTCGCAACGCCGTTCTTGTGGGGTCCAACGGGGTTTCTTGTGGGAATTCTAGGATAAACACGCAAAACGAGCCTACTTTCTATTCTACATCTATCTAAAAGATACATACCCTAATATAATTGCATCTGCCAACCTGTTTTTAATACCGTATATTGATTAATTTGTCGCCGCGTTAAAATATATTAGGTAGTTTCCTAAAACATGTTCCAGTGTTAAAGAGTCGCCCAGAACAGACAGTTCAATTGATATTAATGGCGGCCGGGCACCTGGCTACTGGTGTTGGGGTGCGGGCGGCTTACATGCGGATGCTTTTTTTATACGCACGTCGACAATCGGTTTTAGAGGAAAATCTAGATGGTTAGGCATTGCCATCCGCACTCACTGAACATTAGTCTTAACCAATTCAATTTCAATTCAAAAATATTTTATTCATGTGAAGCTTACGACTAAGGTACATGCTTATGAGCCCCAAGCTAGAATGTAGCTTATGTGGGCAAACGCTCATATCAAGTTTCAATGTTATAAGTAATTTTAACAGTTAAATTATGTTATGTAGGTTTTAACTAAGATGTAGTTTAACACAGGTAAGTATGCATATATCATGATATACAATCACATAGGTACTCTAAAAATAACACGGTATTCAGAAAAGTAATAAATTATAACGACTGAACAAAAAAATGTTTAAGTACTTTTTTTTTCTTATGGTTATTGAAAGGTTTAACATTTGAACCATGACCATAGATGTTTATATAATATCCATAAAATTAAAATTACCATCATGAGTAGCCACTACTTGGGTATTATTTAATAAACGCCATTTACGCGCCATTACAATAGAACAACTAGTCACAGCCTACACTACCGTTAATAAATTGCATCACACTGCAGATATAAAACATTACATACATTATGATTCGGATTCAGACTACCACGAAGTTATATAACATATTTTATCATTGGGCATATTTTTAAGGAGACTACGATCTTTATTTAGATACCATGTGATGCAGTGAGACTGTTGTGTTGAATCATTTTATAAAAAAGTTTTAAAATTAAATTTCAGTAATATTTAGATTATTTAGCGCCACTGCCTTTGCACACCGTTGCGTTGTGACGCGCTTTTCCAGCCGTCTACATGTAGCCCCGCCCTTATGCAAACACTAACCTTTCAGCTAGCGATTACACTATAATCGTTCTACGGAACATTTCAATTTACACCTGATGCTCCTTAATGTCCTGTGAACGATAAAAAAATAAGGGAAGTATCTATAGATATTGCTAGCTTACTGTAAGTCGGTTTGTTAGTCCTGTTTAAATACTATACAAGTTTGTGAAAATTACACGTTTAACGTTTATTTATTGTTTTTTCAATAGCCATATTACAAGGATATATATAGTTTCACACAACTTAAAAATAACTTATAACTAACATGCAGAGCTGAATATAAACTAAACTTATATATATGAAACGTAAAGCCTATGACGCACTGCCGGTAACACTAGTGGGAGATCAGTCCTGCAGACTAGTACGATGCCGTAACAAGACCATCGCACTATTGGAATGGGCCGATGACACCCCGTTTGTCCAGGCATGCTCATGGCTCACTATGCTTGGAGAGAGAGCACAAGATAGTAACGTCCCCAAGATAATAAGCGTAGACGCAATGGTGATCGAGCATAAGAAAGGTGAAATTGTTGACCAGCTGGGCTGCCTAAAAGCCTCAAAACAACACGAAATAGTTGTGTATGAGGACAGAGGTGAAGACCTAAGCTTTCTCAGTGGACACATACCCGTGAGGAACAACAACCACCAACAAACTGAAGCGGTCACCGGATCAGAACGCCTACAGGAGAGGATGGCTTCCGAGTCCGTCGCTGCTGCTGAACAGCAGGAAATAAATATGAGGATGCAGAGCAGAATCTCGCAGGGGCGCGCACAAGGGTTCCTTCAGGCATTCAAATCAGCTGCCCAAAGCCTTATGGGGAAACCACAGAGGACACCTGAGTGGCGCCAAATCCCCAAAGGCCCCATCCGAAAAAGAACGGCCCAAAGAACCATAACAAGAGCCGACATGGGTCAGGTGGTCCCACCGAAGCTAAAAACAGCAACCTCCCCTAAAGAGCATTTGGAGAATGCCGTCATAGAATTTGTGGCAATAACAACCGCCACAAAGCAGGTAAACCTCTTGTCGTGCAAAACCATCATGCAGACCTACAGGCAAGAAAACGAAGGCCGGCTAAAAATTCTACTCGAGGAGGCCGAAGCCTGCATATACGATAACAGTAGTTGCCAAGTCCTCAGAGGCAAAATGACTGGAGCGTATATGGCGGCTTACAGCGAGGAAAGCGGATTTGTACCCTGGGAATGCAACTCCTCAAAATTTACTGTCCCACACAACAACCAAATAGTGGTCGTCGCCCAGTGCACCAGGATTATGCTAGAGGATAAAATCCTAGCAAAAGTGGAAACCATCAACGCCAACTGGAATCACTGGACGATGCCCACTATCACTTGGGTGAACGGGGTACCTGGATGTGGGAAGACAACCTGGGTGATAAATAACTTCGATGTGAGCAAAGACACCATTATCACAACAACAACTGAGGCGGCCATCGACATAAGAAACAGGCTAGCGCATCGTATTGGTGACATGGTCAGAACTAGGGTGCGTACGATGGCATCAGTCCTGGTAAACGGCTTTAGAGAACATGTCAGATGCCAACGCCTGATAATTGACGAAGCCCTGATGAACCATTTCGGGGCAATCGTAATGGCCGCCCACCTGTCTCGTGCCTGTGATATTGCTCTGATCGGAGACATCAATCAGCTACCATATATCGACAGAGAGAACCTATTCGAGCTTAGGTACCATCGCCCAACACTGGTAGCAAACATCACCCAGGAGCTGTTGTGCTCATACAGAAACCCCATGGATGTTGCATACGCCCTAAAGGAAGTATACTCAGGCATATACGCAGCCACAGCGCGCATCCAATCCCTGCAGCTGAAAAGGTTAACAGACGCAGTAATTCCCAAATCCCAAACCAACACTCTGTTCCTGGTGCATACACAGGAAGAAAAAGAGACCTTGACCAGCCAAGGGTATGGTGAAGGAATGGGCTCACGCGTCCTAACCATACACGAAGCACAGGGATTGACGTACGAATCCGTTATTATCATTAGAACAAAAGATAAAATAAAGCTGCATGATAGCGTACCTCACGCAGTAGTGGCGCTGTCGAGGCACACCACCACCTGCACCTACTATGCGGATGACACCGAGGACGCTATCGGCAACCTCGCTAAAACGGCAATAACAGCGCCAAAGAAACGCATCCTCGAGTACAATCTAAAAATGGCAGTTAAGAATCGAGACGAAGAGGTCATTGCACTTTCTGGGGAAATGTTAAGAAGGCATAACGGGGCGGAATAAAACATAAAATATAATTTTGGTTAAGAGCTCAAAATATAGTCCAAATTGATTATTATATAATTATTATAAAAACTAACAATTAAAATAAGTTATCTTTAAGAACAGAGTCACACACTAACATCAGGCAAAACATGACCTATAACGACTGAGGGGCCGAGCCATTGCCAGGTGTCTACTAAGTTCTCCGAAGAAAGCTGGCATTGGCCCTGTCCTTCTTAAGTTTGTTGCCATTACTAATGTAAGTGTGACTCTGAAAACCATTAATAAAAAAAAAAGGAAAAAAAAAAGAAAAAAAAAAAAAGACATTTCTTGTATAATGAGATACACGGCTGGGGGGTTTTAGTCGGTTAACGCCCGACACTACCTGGGTCCTCTTCCCAGGTGTCCATGTGGATTTTCCCCCAGCAGTGAAAAAAAAAGAGAAAAAGAACAATATATATATAAAAGAAAGAATATATAAACTAAAGACAAAATAAATATATATAAAAGATAATATATATAAACTAAACTTCCTTACCGAGTAGAAAGTAGATAAAAGAATTAAAAACTATCTCATAAAAATTACCACTCTTCAAAAGGCACGGACATAAAGTCTGTGGAGTGATAATCATTTATTTAAAAAAAAAAAAAAAAAAAAAAACTAAACTTATAAAATTAAGAAATGTTGAATTACAATAGATTGGCTAATCAAAGTGTACAAGTGAAGTGCTAGCGCCTAAAATAGGATAAATCCTGAGTTATAGACATTAGCGAACGCCCCTGGTGATTGTAGCCCAGTCAGTGTTAACGTTCGTATAATATATCATAGTTAATTAATGTTAGAATATTCTATGTACCTATCGATGTTCTCGTGTACTTACCAATAAACAAATATCTGTCCCGGTCGGGAATCGAACCCGGGAGCTTCAGCATAGCAGTCATGGCCACTAACCACTACACCAGTCGGCTGTCGTAAACATTCAAGGTAGTATTGAATAAAAATGTAACAACGATTAATAGACGACTTGAAGCTTCCAGGTAATGTAATTACATACATACGTACAGCGGTTGCTTGTTTGAATTTATTATGAGAAGCATGTGGTTATAATTTAGATGTCCTAGTTTTAATTAATAATAAATATAGTATGTCATGTAGGCGCTGTCTAAATTACCTTACCTTAGGAGCAATTTATAGGGGGGGGGGGTAATAAGAGCAGGTAATAAAAATAGTTCTATAAATATACAATGCAATCGATAACATAACCCTCCAGTGGATAAAAGGGCACAGCGGGTCGCTGGGGAACGACGCTGCTGATGAACTTGCACGAAAGGGATCTGACACTGCACCAATAGGCCCAGAGCCGATAGTACCGATCCCTTTCAACCAAATTCGCTCTTGGTTACGTTCCCGAACGACAGAATGCCACACCAATCTCTGGAGTAACAGTGCCGAGTGCAAACAAACAAAAGCTTTTGTACCACTAATTAATACTAAACTAACACGCAAATTATTATGCTTGGACAGAGCAAACTTACGTGTCGTGATAAGTACCATAACAGGCCACTGCCGGTTAAATAAACACCTATATCGCATGAAAATCTCCACCACTCCTCTTTGCAGAAGTTGCATGGAGGAAGATGAAACAGCTTCCCATGTCTTGTTACATTGCAAAGGCGTGGAGACACTACGATCAAAAATCCTCGGATCTCCGGGGTCCCTCCGGGAAGCCATGAGCAACCTAGGTCGTCTACTGGCTTTCTGGCGTGAGCTTGGGTGGCTTAATAGCTAGTCACCCCATAGGTATTTCACGCATAATGGCCCACCTTGGAGGCTAAATGCGGAAAATCAGCTCGCCATGATAGATAGATAGATACAATGCAATTTGGATTAGCTCTTATGAGGACACCTTCAATATTTTTTCTATAACCTATCGTCATTAACCACACAGTGGGCCAAACCTTCCATGTTTGATGGCCATAGGTAGGCCTTTAACATCCCACGTCACGAGACGCCATTCTCGATAGGTACGTGGCGAGGGGCGATCGTCAAATTAATGCGTTTCCGATTGTACACTGACACTGAACCATTGTGTGAAACGCTTGAGGGTGACCAAAGCTGTTTATTCTATACTATTTAAGAATAGAATAATCTTTATTTTGAACCATGATAAGTAGTATATTTTTACAAAAGAACAACATATTTGAATAAAATAGTACATAAGGCAGCCTTCTTGCTTAAAGAAATTAATTAAATGATCTTCTGAGAGCGATTCTTATGCCCAGCACCCCGCCGCCGTGGGCTAAAATTCTCGTTGATTCTCGTTGTTATGGTTGTTGTGAGTGTGACAGTGCCAAACACTAGCGTTACACTTTAGTTTTTTAATAACGGATAGTGGAAGTTTTATGACATTTAAAGCTACGTGAATATCCCAAAACGATGGTCCGCCTACACTCTATCAGTAACAGATAAAATCGGTATCTTTATTCGGGCACCGATCGCGCTATAACTCGCTACGGGGGCGTTGGCTAGCCGCTTTGTTTGACACCGTTTAGATTCGATACAATTATTAAATTGTTCAAACTCATTTGGTTTTATGGCCAGACCCATTGTAAGTTTACGCAATGCCATCCAAATAAAGGATATTGTGGCAAACATAATGGAGGACTCCACTTTTACAGTATCGACGGACGCGTTAAAGTTTAGGAGTGACTAGCACAATGGGTTGGATATTTATATGCCTGCTTAAATGAGTATGTATATGTCTCTTCAAACTGAATTGAGTCTTTCAGTTCATCCATGCAAAGGTTGTCTGGAGGAGATCGCTATAAGCGATAATATCACCTTTTGCACCCTAATTAAGTTGTTTTTATATTCCTTTGTGTACAAATATCTAGTGGCAACTTGCAAGTGGCAAGTAGTCGCAAACACACACCCTCTAAAAAAAATGTCAAGTGGGTATATCACATAATTAGCAGCAATGGAAAAATATAATATCACAACTTACACTCATATTATAAGATATTATTGTTTATCCAACTGTATAATGCTCTAATAGCTGCACTAGACAAATTGATCCGAGTACCCCAGCTAGAAAAACAGTTTCATTCAATGGTAATTCCTTCATTGAACACGGGTTAATTTATGGAGCATGTTAGTTGGAGCACTTAGCGACTCCAACGAAATAAAGTGCAGATGTCAAATGCCATTGCGAGTTCTGTCTATGGCCATTAAGTTGTTTTTGTGTTTGAGTTGGCGCACTGTGTGGGGCACACACGATCGATAGGTGTTTGATATACGGATATACCCACCTAATGGTCAGAAAAATATATGAAGACATGAGTACAAATTTATTTATCTAATAATTTTAAAATCGTATTATAAAAGTGAATACGTAATGTAATCAAAACACAAAATCCAAAATATAGTTAAAAGCAAATAAAAAAACGCTACCGATTACGACAATAAAGTCAAGCAATTTGAACTTTTAACTAGTTTTACCTTAGTTTTAATATTTCCTATTTGAACATCATATCTACGCACCATAGACATTATACGCTAATGGCCAATGCGTTTGAGCTCATTTAAAAAAAAAAGTTGGTGACAGAGACAGACACGGCTCGTTAGGGAGTGACACGATTTTTTCAGTTGGCCGCCATTTTTCACTAAGTTTTCTGCCCTGCCCTGGGTTGAGTGATCACTGGCATTTTTGGTGGAAAATTATTTTTTATTTAGGTTCCGTACGTAAGTTTGTGTATTTATGTTGTTTATATGGTGTACTTTGTCTTCTACCGGATACACTAGACTTGACTAGACTAAATAAGGACTACTGCTACTGAAATGGGTTTTACATGAATTGTATGAAAATGTCTAAAAATAAATAAATAAATATTTATTATAAATAGTCAATCTTACATAAGTTATTTAGTAGGTATAGGTACATACATAAAGTATATAAGTATAAATAAAATATAAATAAAAAAAAACTAAATATGGGTTAATTTAGAGACATCTTGTAACTAGTATTGGTTAAGTCAGATTTGACAAGCGAGCGACGCCGATTATTGATTGTTTATTGGTAATGTTCGGTGATGGTCTGGTGGTAACCCCACAGTGGATCCCTAAACGTCTAATGAGCAGGAAAAAAACTAAACAACAAAAACAATCACAATCTCATTATGTTAAAAACCGGCCAAGTGCGAGTCGGGCTCGCGCACAAAGGGTTCCGTAGCAGCAAATATAATATTACAGTTAAATCAACCTATCTCAAAAACTATAAGAGATACTTTGATCAAACCAAAAATCGTTGAAAGAGTTAATTAGCATGCATCACCTCTATTTTTTTTAGAATTTTATACCCCGTAGTTATAAAAATAGAGGGGGGGGACATACTTTTTACGACTTTGAGAGCTGATATCTCAAAAACCGTTCACTTTAAGAAAAATGTTTTTTAGAAAACTTTATATCATTTTAAAAGACCTTTCCATTGATACCCCACACGGGTATGTACATCGAAAAAAAAAATTTCATCCCTCAGTTACATGTATGGGGGGCCCCACCCCCAATTCTTTTTTTTACTATTTAGTGTCATATTTTTGTAGCGGTTCATACAACACATATTCCCATCAAATTTCATCACTGTAGTACTTATAGTTTCCGAGTAAATCGGCTGTGACAGACGGACAGACGGACAGACGGACATGACGAAACTATAAGGGTTCCGTTTTTGCCATTTTGGCTACGGAACCCTAAAAACGTGTCGTCAGTAGTCGTCACACGCAACTTTTTGTGTTTTTCTGTTCTGAAAATTTGATGTAATTTTTCAAAACGATATCGTGATCTTTATAAATTGTTTACAGAATGTTAGGAAAGTTATTATTGGTGCTATTAAATTGGCAGTTGCCACACTGTGTTCGTTTATTAAACGTTTTTTTATGAATATTTGATGATTATTGTTCACATTGGGGGAGATTACACTAGCGAGCAATAAAAAAGTTCCACTTACAATAATTTTATGTCGATTCTAAATGGGCTCAATTTTTTAATACATTTTACTAAAATTTTAACACAATTTTTATTTAAGTACGTTTTTGTTGGTAATATTTTGATTTGCTGTTAAATGTACTTTAATAATGCAGACGGCGTCATTAAGGTAGCCTTTTCCGTTTAGGAGTAATTTGCTAGTTTTCTGACTGGCACTTTTTCATTGCTTGCGAGTGTATGTATTTAGGCAACGAGTAAGCTGCGATAGTAGGGATGAACGAGGAGCCTAAACTACGAATAGCGCGAAAGAAGGTTCAACATGGTCAACATAAATAAAAATCGGACACTATCTAAATGAACTAGAAAAGTTCAATCCCCTCCGAATGATTCTATGCGGGTGTGATCCAAGTTTCATCCAACAGATGTTGCAAAAGTGGTAAGTTTACAAAGCCGAAAGAGAAATAGTTATCTACTCTGTGGGGTCATTGTGAGCAACATTATATTTTGTACTACGGTGTGAAAAATTAGCTATATTATTTTCGATTTTCCATAGAAACTTTGTCTCGTGACTTTTTACTATGGAAAAGAAAAATTACTATTATTAATTTCCAAGACTCGTGGAACGTCGAAATCAACCCCTGTCGGCTTACTATATCATTTTTGCAACTGCCTGTAGATCTATACAGAACCGTTTTACAAAAAAGTGTCGAGATGAAATGATCATCTTAATTTATCTTACAGGCAATCTTTACTATAAAATTGTAGGTTTTGCTCACAATATGAATGCCATGATAAAAGCTATAAAAGCCTATTTAAGCGTGTTATGATGGGGTGACCAAATAAAGATAATTAAAAGTTGTAGAAAAAGCTTCAGCACTGTAGATTGTTATCATGAATTCATGAGTTCATGACATACAGACAGGGGTGTCAGTGGGGGTCACTCTACATATATGACGAAAAACTAAGTTTCGTAGCGCTACTGCGCGAGCCACGACTCTATCTCGTTGTATTAAACGTGCCGATTGCACGACAGCTCTCGTTCGTTCGTTTTTCGTCAGTATAGAGTGTCACCCTCCAGGGGTGTGGCAGGTGGCAGGTGTAGGAATCGGTCGTTTATTAGATGTGTTCGATAATCAATTATTGTCTTTTTCAAAGAAAGTTACGTTTTTACACTACCTGCCAGTTTCAAGAACTCTATCTACCGATGACTGGTAGTTACTTTCATAAGATTTTGACACATAAAAAGTTGCATTCTGTCAAAATCGTATGAATGTAACCCACTGTCTGTCAGCTATCGATAGATAGAGTTATTGAAACTGGCAGAAAGTACCTAGGCTATGTCTAACTTTATTACTATGCAGCTCAAAACTGACTGACTGAGTTTTGATACTTATCAATAATGATAGCCACCTGACTTCTTACGTTTAATGAAACGAGAGTCACGTCGCCTTTAGGGCCGATTCACATACTGTTTTGTTAAGTGTGAGTGTTTAATAGACATTCGTACTTCCGACTTCCGTACATTGCTGAGTATGTATGGAAGATTCAAAAGTTTTGCAAATACTATACAACAAGCTTAGCCTCAGTATTTCGTCCAGCAAGAGTACTGCAGCCCCACATCCGTCGATTAGCAACAGAAAGTAATGTGTATTGCCTGTGTCCATCGATCAGCTCTCCCTCTGTGACCAGCATGTGACCGGCGGCCGCTCGACCGAGAGAGCCAATAAGGGCTGGGGGCTGGACCCGTTAGACCAGCGGAATGGCCAGCGAGTAGTTCATGGTATCTGCGGCCGCTACACGGGTTCGTTATCGATTCCACCACTAACGGCGCCGTATTTATGGCAAATCGAGATATAGTGAGGTTATCTACACTACATCGATATGGAAGCCGTGTAGCAGCAGCAGATATTAAAGTATAGCTTTTTGTTAGTAGCTCCTAGCTCGGGGTTTGTGTCAGAGTTCTGCTTACTGTAAATAAAATCATATTCAAAATAATTTTAAGTTTCAGTACGTTTAAGATATTATTGATAGCAAAAGATTATGTATACCTACATATACATATGTCCACGCACCATCCAAATATAAGTACTCATAATTCTACTAATTTCTAATAATAATTACCTATGCTATTTTCAGAAGGGCCCAACAGGCAGGTCAGACCGGCAACCGGCACGGAAGGCTGGAACTGATCGCGAGGGCACAAACTTTATTTACGGACGCGGCTCGTGTTTGTCAAGGCGCAATTATATTAAGATTACATATTTATCTCCCGAGATGAGGCGATTTCTTTTGAGGAATTTTTGCGATCTGATGGTGTTGTTGATATTGATATGGAGCTGTTGTTTGTACTTGTATTCTGACACAGTAAAATGCAGAGAGCCCTGCCAAAAATTGGTCGATCAAACGATCATTCAATATTTATAGAATATTACAGACACACTTAGTAGGTATATAGGTACTATTAGGTACTTCATAAGTTTTTTTTCTATTTTTAACTTTTCTACAGACTATGAAAATTATGGTATTTTAAGTTGATAGTTGATCCGGTATTGTTTAAAATTAAATGAGGAAGGCTGTGGACAGAGAGTTGTAGCGATCCTTGAGAGAGGCCTATGTCCAGCGAACAATTACGTACCGATTTCTTAAAACATTTCATTTAAAATTGAAACACAATATTTACGTTTTTAGTTGGTAGGTAATATTCAGATGCGCCGTTATATCTTCTTCTTTTATACAGGTAATCTTCCAATTTTCTATAACTCTGTCATTTATATGGTTCTCAATTGAAATAAACCAAAGCCAACTGTTCTTATTATAAGGGGTGCGTAACAGCTCCATAAAGTTCCCTGGTCCGGCCTGACCAATCGTTTGATCCCCCATATTGATTCGAGGCTCAGCCGCGACCTCCGACCCGATGCTTATCATTGTTTTAAATGAACAAGTTAACTGACGACTGAATGGTGTCGTGGTTAGTGACTGCTATGCCGAAGGTCCCGGGTTCGAGTCCCGGCTGGGACAGATGTTTGTTTAAAGATAGATTGGTAATCGGGTCTTGGGTGTTGATGAATATGTGTCTACCTGTGTATTTATGTAGATAGTCAGTAGCCCGATACCCTACTACAGGCTCTGCCTAGTTTGGGGTCGGATGGCCGCGTGTGAGATCTCGCCACATATTATTATTTAAAAAAAAACTACTGCCGCGGATAACTTGTCTAAGTCTTTCAACATTTCCGGGTTGGTTCCATATCCATAGTAGAAGGAGCTCAATATGTTGGGTGTATAATGACTAATCTAAAACTAAAATAAATAATAAAAATCAATTCAATATTTAGGCAGTTTAAAATTGGCTTATTCGTGGATAGTCAGGGGTAAAAAAAACTGAGATCTCTCTATCATGTACACTCTGAGAGAGGTCAGCTCTCTTTTCCTTAGACTATCCACCAGTCTAAGTGCCAATAACAAACTTGTTATCTGTGCGAGTCAGGAATCAAACTCGGGACCACAACCAACTGGCTACTACGCCAACCGGTCACGATCAAAGTCATTAGTTTTCAATTTCAATTCAAAGCTAAAGTCGGCACTTTTGAAGTCTAAACTAACAGTTAAATTTACCAGCCAGTAGGTAAGTGCCGTAGTTAATTCAGAGAAAAGGAATGTTGTCTTCAAATCAATTTCACTTCATGGTTAATTGATTTAATTCTATCGAAGTCATTTGTGTTTTCGTCGGTGACTCATCGGAATGAACCGCCTAGGTGAGATCTGTGTGAAGTTTATCCCTTGGACTGGCATAGACTTCCGAGGCCAAAAATACAGCCAAAACAAACCCTTGCTACGTCCAATTCTCTACCACACGCCTTTAAAGTCGGCTGTGAGTGGCACGTGATATTGAAATAATACTAGGGACCAGGGGACTAAGGGGCAATGAATTTTGGCACACGTTTCAAAAAGCGAGCAAATAAGAACTAGGTATACTAGATCCTCGTTTTTTTTTAAATTATAAATTTTACGGGATAAGCCCCAGGTTGTTTCGCACCCCACCTAATTTGAAATTCTCAATTCCAAATTTAGGTAGGTACCTACCTACTTCCTTATTTTAATGCGTCACTTCCTTTATTGATGACAGTGTCGGTCACATTAATCTAACTTAGCCAAATGTTAGCGAGCGTCGACCAAGAATTATGTAAAATGGTATCCTGTGAAGTAGCATTTTAAGGATTATTATTTATTTTTAAATGTAGATGCCTGGATATAAGTAATGCAAAAGTAAACTACCTAGCTAAGAGCTATCGTACTGTAAAATCTCTATTCGATTTAGTTTTCAAAGGTGTAAAACGAGAATTACTGGCCTGAAAGAATGATCTTGAAGTTTGTAGCCTCAAATGAAGCCTCGGAATAATAACTTATTCGAGCCTAATCTCTCCTATCGTGTTTATAATAATTCTTGGTTCTTAACAGATTGCCTGACATAATTAATCACTCAACTTACAAACGGTGATGTGAATCAGACATGGAACTCTTCGTGTTTTTTTTATTAAGCCTACTTATTTGATATTTAATTATGTGCTAACCAATCGTTTCTGTGCAAATCTGATTGTGTTTTGTAGGCCTATTCCAGATTTGGCCCTGTGATTGAAACTAAAGAATAATCGGTACGTAAACATAGCGAGAATTACTTAGATGTTTGGGCACGAATCATTAGGTAAAAAATCATAAAACAACTATTGAATTCGAAATGTATGATACTTACCGAGGTTCAATTGAAGTTGAAAAGTAAGTAATTAGGTATATGCATATGCAATCGTGGATTCCAATTGAACGTTTGTAGTTTTTAATGGTTTACCATTTTCCGGAAGATTTAGTATATACCTAATTATATGTATTGAAGACAGTACTTATATATACCAACTTATATAGGTAATTTTTTATCACGTGGTAAACAGTAAATAGGTACAGAAGTTGAAAATCCAAATTAGGCTCAACGGAATATCCGAAGAGAACAACTCTATGCCTCTCTAATGGCGTGAACATGATGGCAAATTGCTTCTTACAACAATGAGAACTGATACGATTCCCACCGCGGCCTATCAACAGCATTCCTGCTTTTATTACGGCAAATTAAAACGCAGATTTTTCAGTGACAGATTTATAACGTAATTTCATTTAATAGTCGAAATTTCTTAAGGTTTTCATACCATTTTCCGGAGTAAAATCCCCTTTTCCATAATCTAGCCTGGGACACAATGCGGCGTCATAATGTAAGACGATCTATTGTACGTTTTGAGGAATCGACAAATTGAATAGGTACCTATTCAACTTGTCGATTCCTTTACATCTTTTTGTGTTATTTAGGTATAAAACCCACGAGATTGAAATAACGGGATAGCGGGTAAAAACGGGATTAATGATAAGGTTTTAATTAGGAAAACCTCTTAATGCGATGCAAAGCTCGGGTTCCGCTCATCTGGCATAATCTTTATTGACCAAAACTCATTTCGCATAACTCGTATGGTCTAAACTTTTTTGGCCGAACCATCACTTTGCCAAGACTTATGTGGCATAAGGCTCGTTTCGTCTAAAACTCTTTAGGCACAATCTTTAAACACCTAAGTTTCGTTTGCTCAAATTTATGTTCGTCTATACCTATGTATAATCTTGTTTCTCCTAATGTTATCTTAATAAATAATATATTAAGTATGTAGTAAATGTACAAATTGTGGTATTTTTCTCCTACATCCCGAAAATCACGATATTGTATGATCAAAAAATCGAAAGTTAACGACCAATATAATTATTACAAACCCCATGTGATCGAAACCTAAAAATAGGTGCGACGACGAGCAAAGCGAGGAGGAGCGTGTTAGGTGCACATGTTCATCAAAACCAAAGCGGAGCGCAGCGAAGCGGAGCGGAGCGACTTCCAAACAGCGGAAACAATACAAGGCACCAGTTTGCGCTATGTAGGGAGACGCTCCGTCAAAGTTAAAGCCAAACGAATATTATTACTTTGTATAAACCTATGCCATAGCATTATTAGGCTATTCAAGATTTGGCCATACCATTATTAGGCTAAACAATGTTATGCGAAATAACTTTTTACTAAACGAGATTTATGCCATACGATTTTCGGCGTAACGAGACTTTGACCAAACGTTACTATGCAAAACGAGATTAGGCAAAAAAATCTTATGCCAAAAAAGGTAGAACCGCAAAGCTCACGTGCATGACCACTCTAGTAATTTATACAGGATTGAATTTTACAAGCGAAATTTCCGTTTCCCGTTAATGTAATCGATGTAAGCACTTACTGAGCAAATCAAAAAAATATTATTAGAGTGCTTAACAATTAATCTTTGTTATTTCTAACGACCTCGACAGGTTTTTGCCTCAATGGCAGAAGGAAGCACATGATCGGGAACGGTGGTCAATTCATAACGAGGCCTTTGCCCAGTAGTGGGACACTCACTACAAAGGCTGTAAAAAAAATCAAACACTATAATGTGGTACCTACATTTTACTTAAAAAAAAACTTTCACCCGTTGCAAAGACAGGCTGATTTATAGGACTCTATTCTGTCTCAGACGTTACAGAAGAGTAAAAACTCTCCATGCCTGACTAGGCTTTATAACCCTAACTATTCCGTATTTATTTATAATAAATTAAATGTTGATAGGGTTTATTTTATTGCTTTCAATGCCTACTCACGCTATAATTTACATTTGAACAGTGAGGGACTATAGTGTCCGGTTGATAGTCACAATCGATAGTATTGTTTATTTGATTTTATTGATCCATATAAGTATATAGGTATAAAGGGTAAGTTTTACACATGACTGAAAATGTAAGTATAGACCGTACGTAGGTGTTTCTACGTATTCCATCACTGACTCTTGATATTTCTCTGATCGTCACAGTGGCAGTCATTGCGTCACACTTAGATTAACGATATACGAAGATGATGTCTCACATACAAAAACAAAGCAAATACACTGTCCGCATTTTATTTACTATCAAACCTAACTTAAGTTCAACCTAATGACAACCATGAATAGTTACAAATATGTTCTAACCGAACTAATTCAATTTAAGAGCTCTAGCTCAGTGGTAGAAGTGGGATATTAAGTATTTGTCCAGAATTTTGCACTGACACTCTATCTAGTTCGTATATTATTAATCTAAGGCGTCACGGCAATAAATACAGTACAATTAGAGGTTATAAAGTGTCGCATCCCGCCGGTTGGCGCTAAATGGGGACGGGTAAAAAACGCTCCCTGACCGCTCGACCGCGCTGATTGTGGCTTGCGCCTTATGTTATTTCATACTACCTTCACGATAATGAATGAACGTCACCCTTTTTCTAAGAATTATGCGCCTAATTGTTACGTCGGCGTAGTGTAAATACCCGTGGTGCTGCCGGCTCTATGATTAAATAAAAGTGGACAGTGTATTTTGATTTGTGCCACTGAATACTTAAGTTGGGTACTGCAATTTGTCCTCAGGAGGAGATACTATTCTTAGATTTATTATTTAACTATTCTAAGTTACTGTAAAAATGATTTACCTCAGAATTTCTTAATACACTTATAAATCGTTCCAGCTACCACTCCTACAACAAATGTAAGTAAAACTCAAGTCATATGTCAAAAATCTACTATATACTACTATATAGAGTTCTAGCCACAACATTATGTTCGAAAACCTGACTAAAACCAACCAACCTACACACTATCCTCAAAATATGTCAACAAATTCACATCGACACTTGAAACAGGAAGCGAGCAGCAATTTGTTAGCATTAGATTTATGTTCTGAGCAGCAGGGCTCGGCCACACTGCCGTCGTCGCGGTTCGCAGCGCCAGTTTTCACGCCTGGCTGCAACTATTAATATTCAAATTGGACCTATGTGTCGCCGTTTCGATGACATGACGCGATGCAACGCGTGTGAACCGAACTCTGTAATTTGTTTAAATGTAGGCTCGTTTTCAAAGAGAATATTGTGGAAATGAGTTTTGTTGACGCGATTGTTAGTTTCGCTTTGTGTCAAGTGTAATTGGTAAGTAAGATACAAAGTTGACGTATTCAATCGAAACGGAAATTAGTTTTGTCATATTGACTATTGTTGTAACCTATATTATAACTAATGTAGCTGATAGATAGCCGGTTATTTATCTGGTTGTAACATGCGGACTTAATGAATAAATGCCGTAAAAATAAAGTTGTGTGATACAAACCTAAAGATTAGTTGGAATTGTAAGTAATGTTAAGCCGTATGATGGTACCTACTATTTTAGAACTCGCGAATTGGCTGAGTCAAAAGCAGCTAAATGTGTCTGACTGGTCAGAATTGGCACAGAATAGAGAAGATTGTCGCAATTTTTTGTCGGAGGCCAAGATCCACTTCGGGTCGCTGAGCCAGCAGAGTAAGTACTTAAGTAAGGTAAATGTGTTATTTCCTGGAGTTTAAATCCTCTATAAAATTTAGCGGACTTCGAACCCGATGCGTCTTTAATAAACTGCCGAAGAGAAGAATATTTAGATGATGGTGACCTAAATTAAAGTTCACCACAAAATTCTATCCGTCAGTCCCAAAAAACATTGCTCAAATGAATATGCTCTCAGCAGTCCCTCTCGCCAGTGACCATTGAAGCGTGTCCACACGACGCGCACCACAATGCGAGCTGGCCGGTGCCGGTGGCGCGTGAAAACCGTCGCATTGTGCGGCGGCCGTGACGCCTGCGCCGCGCGATTGTGGCCGCGCCCTTATGTGTGTTGCGGTGAGTCGGTGACTGCTGCGCCGCAATCAGGTCTGTATCCAACTTGGTACAATTGGAGAAAATACTTTGCGACAGTAAATACTATACCTTATGTACTTATCTAATCTTTTATCTGTAGGTAAATATGTACTCGTATGTACCTCACTCCACTGATCCAGACTCACGCCGAGAAGTCTCGGCAAGAGGTTCGTCGAGACTTCTCGCAATCTCGGTGAACTATCCACACTAACGGTGTGGTCTCACTTGTGTTAGTGAAATCCCTTTGTCTCGGGCCAAAAGACCGACACCAATCGGAGAACACCCGAACGAGAAGGCGAGAAACTCGTGACACTATCGCGTCTCGGGTCTTCTCGGCGTGAGGCTGGATCAGGCATGGATTAGAAACCGGGACTTCCGATACAAGATCCTCCGTCCTCTACTTTTCTTGAAAAACCGCTTCCCTCTGGAGATTTACGAATAACTATGAGCATTGTGTGATAGTTTACCCCTTTTTTAACTGACTTCGAAAAAAGGAGGTTTTCAATTTGAGTGTATATTACAAAATAATAATGTCTTTACATAAAACACCTATACATGTAGCGTACTTAGTATTATTAGTCTACCGCATCCCAGAGTAGACGGGCACGGGTGGCCCGATCTATTTCCGGCGGGCTTACCGCGAAGAGCACTCTACCACAGATTAACCGCCGAGATACACAAAATTAATGGCTTTCAGACCCGATAGATGTCGCTCAACGCGCAGACTCACATCGGTGTAGACGCAAGATCCACTATCGGTCCCTTAGATTGACGATATACGGACAGATGGTGTGTCACATACAAAAACAAAGCAAGAAATTGACCGCATTTTTAATGTAAAACTATTTTAAGTTCAACCTAATGACATCCATAGTGCCAATGAAGAAAGTCACACTTCTTCTAACCGAACTAATTCAAAATAAAAGCTCAAGCGTGGTGGAAGTGGGGCACCATGTTATTTGTTGTGACGTTTTCTTTTGCGCTGACACTCTATCTAGTTCGTAAATTGTTAATCAAAGATCGGTCCAGTTTAGCTTGACCCGTTATGTTTGTAATTTTCAAACGATTTTCTCCTGTAAAGTTAAGGAAACAAGATCTAAGGATGACTTTAATGCCGAGACAGACTTCACGGATGCACAGAGCAGATGAGAGAGAGAGAGAAAGAGAGAGGGAGAGATGAGCAGATCTATCTTATGTGACTTATTGGATCAGTGATCGTGAAATAGAATCATGCTATTAGCACTAGCCATTGTTCATGATGTTAATCTAACGCAGAAGTATTTAAAACGTCGTCGTCGCGTCGTCACCAAATAACTGTAAGGTCTTATTCTAACGTCTGCTGCCGCAACACGGGTTGGTTATCGACTTAGACAAACGTTACCATATTGCGAATATCACGTTTCACCATGATTACGGCGCTATCATTGATGGAACGTGCATTTAACGATTTTATCGACCATAACGAATCCGTGTAGGGGCCGCAGACCGCTTCTATCTCGTTGCATTATACCTATCTGTGATTCGTTACGTTCCTCATGCAAACGTTTTCTATACTTACCTAGCTTTAGTGTTTGTTACCGACCGGCGACCCGCTAAGAAGAACTTAACATTAATTTGTTAAAAATAACTCACAATAAACGGTTGGCGACACTTGCCGTGTTCCCGGCTGGAGTAATTTCTACTCTTATCAATCACCCGAAAAAACAGGGCTTATTCGTTGGGTAATTCGCTAGAATTCCGGCGGAGATTTAGGGCTTTCGGCTCGTGCTAACCCGGCGGGACGCCTTCTGCTAACCAGTTTCCCACGACGGACACCACACTTTCTCAGCAAACAACTTTATCATCATCATCATCAGCCTATAGCAGTCCACTGCTGGACTGCAGGCCTCTACCAAAGCAAGTTACTGGATGCGATCTATAGCTTTTCGCTTAATCATAACCAGCCACCTTTCGCAAGTTGTCAGCCCATATATATAGCCGGAGGGCGTCCCACACTGCGTTTGCCTAAAACAACAACTTTATACAGGGGGAAATTTTATCACTGAACTGCACAAAGACAGGTTAATGTGGCCGACATGGTTGGTATATTGCATAGGTATTGGGTAAATCTTGACGACGAAATTAATAACATTAGTGTATTGATAAAGATCCACCTTGTATACAATTTATATTATGTATTAAAATATTTATCACAGAAGGAAAAGTATTTGCTGTAAGAGTAGATATTTGAACTAAGAAATAAGGTCATACAATATAAACTGTTCTTAGCTAGCAGTGAACAGTGACTGCTGTGGGTGTGATTCAAACAGCGGAATCGGATCCAAAGACGAAATAATGAGCGGCAACCCAACCTCATTGTCCAGACTTAAAAAGAGGAGATAAATAACCAAATGAGAAAGGAAAAAGGGCAAAAATGGTAAAATAAAGGAAGCTTCAATTGGACAAAGGCGCCGAAGAGGGATAATTCGTCGGGGATATGCACCAATTGTCACCGTTTTGCTTGATTTTCCCCAGACACTGACAACTCTGGGAACGGAGGTACGAATGCGTTGAAATTATCACTCTAAGGCCTGTGAGGATCCTTGACGTGTTTACGCGGAGTGTTGGAGTCTTGATGGAGACATGGTAAGTGTTGTGTGTCGCGATTTGGTTTCTCTATTGGAGTGGAGAGCCGAGAATTTTAAGGCAATTGTCATTCATTTGGTCGTGTCTTTTGATGGTTATATTTGGTGACGCTTCAAGATGGTTTCTTTGGTCTGCTACAAACGGCGTGTCTACGTCATCATTTGAATATCTATTACATAATCTGCTATTAAAAATTAAGACTACTTTATATTATTTAGTGCACCTATTGTAACTAGGTAAGTGGATATTATAAAGAATATGATTAATACCTAATTATCCCCTTTCAGTAAGTACTGTTTTGATAATAGATTTTGATAATAAGTCTAAAGATAATTAAGTAAATCATTTAATAAACCAAGTAGAGTTCTGAAATCTCTGGAAAACAAACCATTTTGCTGGATCCCCCCAGTTCTTATTACGTTTATCCCAAAAACCATGTCTAATCGATGCTATTGAAGATATCAAATAAAAATAACGTTTAATATTCGACACCAGACGCCACTAACAATAAATGTCCAAATATTTGTCACACGGATTTTAGTGAATCCGAATAAAAGTGTAACGAAATGGAGGGTTACTCTATACTGACGAAAAACGAGCGAACGAGAGCTGTCGTGCAATCGGTACTTTTATCACAACGAGATAGAGTCGTGGCTCGCGCAGCAGCGCTCCAATACTTAGTTTTTCGTCATATCGAGTGACACCCTTGGTACGAATCCCTAGTGACGGGTCAAGCAACTGGGTAATACGGACACAACTTACTAAAGCATTTTCAACTTTAAGCTAAGCACCTTTACAGTACAAAATCAAACCAGCTTCACTTACTTGATGGTATACAAAGAATATTGAACCTTCGTAGTAATGAAACAAGATTCTTTATCATTAGATAATTCACTTTTAGGTCTTCTTCGTAGTCTAAAGAAATAGCTACCCTATTCGCTATCGCGTTAGAGGTTTAATTTTCTTGACACATAGAATTGGTCAAGTTATAACCTCAAAGATTCGTCTTGGCTAATATTTCGCGGTATATTGGCTAGTGCAAGGAGACAGATAAGATTTATTCTGTGTTCCCGCAAGTGGTCACGGTGGGTTACATATCGAAATTAAATATCTGGATGGATGGAATTTGTTTATTGCACTTTCGGGTGCGTGTTTATTCGGAGGGTGGGAGTCTATCTCTACGAGATTGCATTTAAATAAAATAACCTTTGTGATACTTACCAAAATAGTAGCAAACTGATAAGTTTATTAATTGGCAATAAAGGTAATCATCAAACATTATACTTAGATCAAAAGAAAATAAAACCTGATGTTCTTGAAATAAAATTAAAATTCAGGTCTCGATTTTAGACAAATAAGTGAGCACATCACAAAAAAGCAATTCATTAAAATTGACGGAAAACAGCGATATACCTGACGAATTTCCAAAAAGTGCACTCGATCGTACATTATGCATGACGCGGCCATTGTCTCACAGATGCGGGCAGGATGTCTATCTAAATTACTGGACGATTAGTTTCTGAGTAAAAATGTCCCGGCCAGGATGACAATCATGAATGTATAGTTATACTCTTGTTATACAACGGCTTTTTAGGTTAAAATTTGCTCTTTGTATCTTTATTTGCTTTGGTTTCCATTCACATTCTAAGAAGGTAGGCTAAGGTAAGGCTATGTATTGCCTAGGGTCTCAACAAAATGTATGAATGTAAGTACTTACAAAGTTCTGGTTCAGTACAGTTTAGTTTTATAGATCCACAGTAAAGATGCGTGTAGACGTGAAACACATCACGTGAGAGGAATCTTTATATGCACACGGGTGACCGAGAATTATTGTGAGAAATATTAACAGTCAGAGATCACCACGCTCCCATCTGTCGTGACGAGACACTACATCACGATCAACAGCTCAGAACGTGATATAAACCTACAGCCAACATTCCGGCCCCGGCGAGACAATCTCTAATTTTACGGGCCATCGGCTTCCAGCAAGAAATGAATAACCCCCCTTACATAATAAGACAACGCAACAATCGGCTTCCTCAATAAATTTGGCGAAAATGACAAAAACGGCTCGCTGACATCGGAAAGTGTCGACGACGAACATTCGTTTAAACCCGGCGAGGCGAGAGTCGGAGCGCCTCCGGTGAAAATGTCCAAAAATTCATATTAAGTTTTTGTGTCACAGCAATTCGTCCACGCAAAACGGTTGAATACGTTGCTCTGTCATTTTTTGCGCGGCAATCGCGTATTTTGTGGCGGGAAAAAGGAGCCTTCTCTTCTCCCTGATGTATTTGATGATGACTTTCTGGTATCAATCACGGGAAGCATCGCAGTTTACGTGGTTGTGTTTCTTTACAGGAAATCCCCTTAATTTCTGACCAATTAAAAGGGCTGACAATTTGCAAGTGAAAAGGAATTTCGTGGTTTTCAAAAGTGGAGTTGCCGCCTAGCGGATTCAGATCAGATAGGATTTAGGTATATTAAAAATACAGCAAATGCATGCAGTTGTTTCTCAAAACAGAGTCAATATGAGTTCATTTTAGTTCTATTTTTATTAATATGACAACATATTTAGGTATCTAGGCACTAAAGTAGGTACTATCGAAGTAGTATTTCATGGTAAAATTGCACTTTTAATCAATCTGTTGATTTTTTCCGCACTTGATAGCTCTCTATAGGTCTGTGTTCTCTGCAGTCTACGCTAGATCGCCGGCGGGGTCCACTCACTTGTCAGGTGTTTAAAAAAACAACAACCGCTCGTCTTCGCCTCCGTCGTCGCCGCCAACTTTATTTACTTTTTCTGCGACAAGTTTTTGCAGCCGCGCCGCCGACCACGCTGACGCCTCCGTGAAATATCTTCAATAAAACCTCTTTACTCTATTTTTAGGTGAGAATTAAAAAGTTTTTTTTTATTTTTTTATTTTTTTTTAGGTTAAAATTAAAAAGTTGTGGAAATTAAGTAATGAGAACTCAGAAATTATAAGATTAGGAGTCAAATTGCAACATGAATTTAGCCCTACACGTACTAACAATCATGTATAACAATCTTACACGATGTCTATCAAAAGTTGTTTCTATTAGTGAGACCCATCTGAGCTTACCGGCTTATACTACCACTTTCCGAAGTTACGCCCCGGTGCAGTGTAGAGATAGAGACTGATTATGCTTTGGCCATTGTCAGCCTGGGATCTGGGATCATATTGACGCTGGAAAGGCGATTAAGTAGATCTAAATAGGCTAGAATTTTATCAAAATATTTGCTCTTTTAATTGGCAATATTCAGACGCGCGGTAAAAAATGTTTTTCAATATTGCAGACGCCCGTCATTAAGCTATTATTTTCGGTTTAGGAGTAATATGTGCTATTGTCACTGGAACTTTTTCATTACTCGTGTGTATTATCATAGTATAACGAGTACTACTGTACTTGTTATTCTATGGTATTATGTATATTTCAGAAAAAGGAAACAATATACGACTTCGCGGCCTCGAAAGACAAAAACGGAAATAAACCAAAAATTGTTAGTCGCTAAAGACAATTAATTATCAACCACCATCGCCTATCGCTTATTTCATAGTTTTTTTTAGTTTAGTTTTGTTTGCGTGAGAAATCGGATTCCTAAAATTCCCATTCACACTGAATTTTAAATTGGCGTCCGACTTCTGTCTGATGGATTTATTATGTTGGCTACCGTTGTTGTGTTTGTGTTGGACTTGCGGATTTGTAAAATAACTTGGAGTGTATTTGATTAGATAAGAATTGGGATAAAAATAGTGGTTGGCAACAATAATAATTATTATAATGGTAAGTATGAAATACCCGTAATACCGTAACTTATTTGTGAAGAGAGCTTTTGACACCACCTAGGTAGTGGTGATCGACCAGTTGGTGACCCCAACATGAACACATTAACATAAAACTAAAACACTTAAAAGTACGGGGCTCACTCTAGGTAAAAACGAAAGTTTTGGAGCGTTAACCATGACTTTATTTCGTTGCAATAAACATACCGATTGCCAGACCGCTCATATTTTGTATATTTTATTAGTTCATATCTTGTATAAGTACCTACTTAGATAGATAGAATATTCTTTAGTTGCACACATACATGAAATAAACTTAAATACTAACACATATGTACAAAAATGGCGGCCTTATCGCTTAAAGCGATTTTTTCAAGACAATCTTAGGGTGGAAGGATATTTATCATCAAAGAGGGGTCAAGTGTACTAAAGAATAAAAGTAAAATTAGCTAAAGTAACCACCCAGGGTGTAAAGGTGCCTATAATCTAAAAGATCACCAGCAAAGCTTGATGAAGTCGCAACGTGAAACAGATGCACAGAGATACCCTAGAATCATCGTCTTCATAAAGTAATAAACACGGTGAGTCGACATGGTACTGAGAAAGCTGCGTGAGTCACCCAGAGATGGCGTTGATTTGGAATACGTGGGTGGCAGCAGTAGCTGGATTGTAGTTAGTAGGTAAACACATTAAATGTTGATAAAAATAAGTACAATTGGCGATGGTAGTGGGTGTCTTACTGAGAACCCTAGCTGACACAGGTCGTTTTGGCTTGGGAGGGAAGTCGCCCACAAAATGGACGGTGAACCGGTAAAGTCATGTTGCTAACTACCCTCGACTACAAAAATAAATTTTTAACAATTTAAATAAATCTTCATAAATAAGCAAAGAAAGACTACTTACTTGTTCTATTAGGATTAACAGCCGCAACAACTCTTCTCCACTCTTCATTCACAAGAATTACAATATAAATGAGTTCTCCAACATCCATTCATTCACAGAGTACACCAAACATTCTCGTTCTAAATTCAAACACTTGCTCCATATCTGCACAGTTTATCACAACGACACTACAGAAGGGTCACTCTAGGTTACGAAAAACGAAGTTGCGGTGCGCTTCTGCGTTTACCACGACCACGACTTTATCGCGTTGTATTTGACTTAACGATTGCATCAGGGCCGCGATCGAGAATCGCGAAGTCAAAACGAAGTATAGTGCCACAAACTTATCTGTTCCGGTGACAGCTGAAATAAATCTCTCATATTTCTTAATTCTATAAGATTTTAAGTTTGCTCGTATTGTTATTTCGCTCTTGCGGTGTTAATAAAGCCATCTAATGTTTTAAAATATACAATTCATTAGGTAAGTAATGAGATATGGATCAATTTAGTTCGCTGTCACCGGAACAGATAAGTTTGTGGCACTATATCATTTACTTTTACGTAAAAAGTCTCAAATTCAATACAATTTGAATCTGAAAATCGCTGTCAAAACAAGTTCTCGTCACGATAGTGTGCCAATTTTAATTCGTTCGTTTTTTGAAAAGCTAGAGTACCCACACTTCCAAGTTTATCAGTTTCGATCTACACAACGTTTCGCGTTGCACCTCATCGTTTTTATCGCTAGTTGGAGCCACTCATGCAGAGACAACTGGTTTAGCATACAAATCTGGTAACTGAGCCCCGCGCCGGGGGTCACAGTGCATTGATGGAGAAGACAAATAACACACGTTTGGGGGCACATATGTCACAATGAACAAAATGTAGGTATGATTTCTTGAAAAATACAATCAGTTTATTAACTGTATTTTCCAGTTTATCGTGCTACAAAATACTGATCTAGATCAGTATTAGCGATGGCTGATGGCTATGACGTGACGGGCTTCTGCTGTTAGTAAAGGCAAAGATAAATGAGAGACCCTATAAATTGAATACCGATGCATATTTTTGATAGCCATTAATTCACTATTAGTATATGTATATTCAAAAGTTTCTACTTTTAAAATTGGTAACTAGGTACAGTAAGGTGCAGATAAACCTGACCCCCCTCAGAAGCATTGTTACTATGAGAGGGGGGTCAGGTTTCTCTGCACTTTACCGTACAAGGTAAGTGTAAGAAAAGCTCAGCCTCTTCTTACTTATGCAGAATAGGCGATCAACTCTTAAAATAAATCTAGACAAGATCGAAAGCAGACTTTAGCACGTAAGCTCCGCGGAGCCTGCCCTCGCCATCAGATTATGCAAACGCAATTAAGTACGTGACGGAACCACACCTCACACGTCACGTAACTGTGACGGATGAGATGGGCATCTGTGCTGTGTGACTGCAACCTTAGAAAGTGTCACTCCGCAAGCTAGCATGCGAGCGAAATGTTGCTGAGGTCATATGACCGCATAAAAGAAAAAAAGGCTCGCAAACATCATTGGTGTAAAAAGTATTCCCTCTAGTGAAAACTTTTTAACAGAAGAAACTCGTTTTTGCAAACTATAAAACGACTAACGATTACTAGATCCTCTGAGTCTCTAGTATGGATTTTTCAATTTACGAAAACAGAAATTACGTTGTCTCCTGTCATCTGCATGCATTATCTGTAAAAAAAATAATGATAGTTACCGCTAGAAACGCTGCTTTGTATGCGAGAAAATCGAGAAACTATCAAATATGTACTAGACGTAATGTCATGCACTTTTGTCAGTAAGCATTCAAGTTAGGCTGTGGCTCGCTGTGAGGTGAAACGATGTTCGCTCGCCTAGCTCGATCGCATCGCTGGCTTGCGGTGTGACCTGCGCTTTAGGGCCCTTATTCGCTATCAACCATCAGGAGAGATGCTTATGTCTTTGGCGTAAGGACTATTTTAGTCCAAGTCATATGGTTTTTACTTTTTATCTATGTTATCGCGAATGGGTGTAGTGTTGGGAGCGACGCCAATTACCCGCAGTTTTGAGGCGATCTGCGCACGCGCTTGTTAAAGTTAAAATAATAAAAATAACGTATGAGTCCGCTCATAGAATTTTACGGGGCTTGTACTGCTAGTACCAGTACGTAAACCAGGGATGCACAGACTTATCAAGACTAGGGGCCACTCGGACAAATTATGAACTGATGGCGGGCCGCCAGCAGTACTTATAGGTAATTAAAGACAATCAAAAATTGAAAATAAGTAGGTACTTAATGTTAAAATTGAAAAATAATTGATTTATTTTGAAGCGTGGCAGGGCTTTATAATCTTTTATTTAATTATTTGGCTTCAATTTACACGTAAAACTGCTTCCAAACATTCCTTTGCAAGGCGGTTTCGATTTTTTTGTCGATTTAGTATTGAAAAACCAACCAAAAAGCTGGCACATTTATAGAGCAGAGTTTATAGGCAACTCTTTGTACGTATTTTTATCAATGCAGTGGTAAAAGTTCAGTAATTTTCTTTCGTTGAAGTAGCTGCGTAAATCTTGGTCGTTTTGAATGTCGATAATTTCTAGCTGCATTGATCAGGATTTTTAGATTCCTGGACATCCCTTTGCTTTTCTGCCAGAAAAAATCGAATTTCTTCTTATTAAATTAAGAAATCGTTCCAGTGTCAATCCACGACTTAGCCACCTTATTTCTGTATCCTTAATACAATAAATCTCTATATTCGCTTTCAATGTCATCAAGGAATTGTTAGAATTTCCTGTGATTAACTACTTTTCGAACATTGTTTTTAGAAATAATATTTTTCGAATGTACGAGGGTAACTATTATTTTTGCTGTCGGCGGGCCACTAGTATTTGACCGGCGGGCCGCATGCGGCCCGCGGGCCGCGGTCTGTGCATCCGTGACGTAAACCTTTCAAATATGAAAACCAAAACTTATTTAGGAAAAATAAAGTAGGTAAAACTTGCCATGTATTCTATTCTATTCTATTCTCATAGGGGGTGAAGTTCCTGTACGTGGCTCTCTCGAGTGGAACCTTTGTACATATCCCCTTGATTTCAGCTCAGCCAGCCTAGCTCCCGAGTAAACTGGAGTAGCAGGCCTGGGTGTTGTAATAGCTGAGGTAGGCGCTCTGTTGGTCCAAGAATAGATAATCTTGTTTCTGTAGTAGGTGGACAAGCTAACAAAATATGTTCAACCGTCTCATCTACTTCTTTACATGTCCTACATAAGGGACTAGTTGAGTTACCTATGGTATATAAGTGTTTATTCACGCAACAATGTCCTGTTATTAATCCTACCATTAATGATATATTACTACGGGACAGGTTGAGTAAGTAGCGTGTAAGTTTATGGTTGTATGATACAATAAACGCTTTACTTTGTCTGCAATCTACACGATTTATCCACTCCTGATTGTGTTCAGATAGTGTTTTATCGGTGAGACATTGCCTTATTGCCTTTGATGACAAACTAATAAATGGTTCTGGCCCTATTGGTAGGGTATTTGATCCCATTCTTGCTAGTCGGTCAGCCTCGCAATTTCCTATGTTGTCGTTATGACTTTTAATCCATTGTACTGTTACATTATTTGAAATGCTTAGGTTTTCAAGTGTTCTGTGACATTCTAAAATTAATTTAGATTTTGTTACAGTTCTGCCTAAGGCACCTAAAATTGCCATACTGTCTGTGTGGAAGCAGATATTGCAATTTTTTGTGTCTTTTATTTGTGTAGCTCCGTCAAGTAGGCTGGCAGCTTCTGCCTGAAAAACAGTAGCTTTGTTCCCGAAGCTGACAGAGTATTGTAAATTAAGTTCCGGGCAGAAGACACCTCCACCGCTGCCCTTCTTGTTCTTGGCTCCGTCAATGTAGATATTGATGTCGTAATTGTTTTCGTCTGATGTGCCACACTGATCTCGCTGGATAGTGTAGCTTCGGTTGAAGATAAACGTCTTTATAGTAGTGTCGCTGCATTCAGTGGACCCGGGAGCCGACAACTTGGCAATGTCAAGTATGCGACTGTGTCCCTGTGCAGTAGTATTCGTTGACCATAGTCCCATGTTACTTAGCCTTATCGCTGCCGCTTTAGCTTCCTGCTTGATGATAATATCGAGTGGTGGAAGTCCTAGAATTATTTCTAGGGCGGCTGTTGGGGTTGACTTCATACATCCGGTGATTGAAACGCATGCAAGCCTTTGAAACTGTCGTAGTTTGTTTTTCACAGTAATGAGGTTCGATCTTTGCCACCAAACCACTGCTCCATATGTTATTATAGGTCTGACCACCGCTGTGTACAACCATTTACACAGCTTTGGCTTGAGTCCCCATTTGGATCCAACAAGTTTCCTAGTTTGGTATAGGGATATTGTTGCTTTACTTAGGCTTGCCATGTATTTCGAACCCAGGCGCGGATCCAGACCTCAAAATAGGTGATGGGCAAGTCAAAAAAGTTCTTTTGCCTTACCATGCGTAAGTGATGATTATTATGGTTATGCTGAATGAAAGTTTTGCTCTCCAAGAGCCCTCCGTATCAAAAACATTGTTAAATATGTAATTCAAAACTGTAAAATTTTCAGTTCTTGAAAATTTTGACCTACAAAAGCCTGCCTCATTTAAATGAGGTTAATTTCATCACAATAGTGGCCTATTTATGATACCTACAGCTATTTCAAAGAAAGCCTTTTCTTGACAAAACAGTGTTCAGATTTCATAAATTTTGACCCAAATACAAACGGAAAAGACTATCTTAATGACGACGCGGCGTCTGCAATATTAAAGCGCATCAGAATATTACCAACTAAAATTAAAAATATTTTAATCAAATTAAATAGATAGGTAAGTATTTTTTTAAATTGGTCCGTTTAGTGACGAAATTTTATAAGTGGAACTTTTTTATTGCTCGTGACTCTCGTGAATTAAACTCAAGAAGGACACTTAAGTCTAAAAAAAATTGCACTTTGATGCTTAATATTTCGTAAACCAATCATAAAAAATGGTTTGAGGAAACCTATAATAATTTTGAAATACCTATTCAACGATATCCCACACTATGAAAGAAAGGGAAAAAAATATTTAACCCCACGACACAGCGGTGCCCCGGTGTATATCTTTGCGCAATAGAGAGAAAAAGGATGGTAACAAACAGACAAACGGACGGACAGCAAAGTGATCCTATAAGGGTTAAATTTTTCCTTTTGAGGTACGGAACCCTAAAAAACTATATTATAGCCGATATACCAAAAAGTAGAGATGCCACGAATATTCGGCAACTATTCGGTATTCGGCCGAATAGTAACAATAATAAAATATCAATCAACATTTTAATTAATATTTAAAATTCATTAAAGGCAAATTGTGGTGAATAAAGAAGATTTTTTCGGCATTTGTTCGTAAGAGACGAAATCGCTTTTCTTCATAAAAAATACAATACCTTCTGAATGAAGATTCTCTCAGAGGTTTTTTTTAACAAAATATATAATGTTGGCTACTGTTTCGAGTTCATTGACCACCTTGTATGGCCGTACGATTAAGACGAGCACTCTTTAAATAAAACTACAACTCCTTTGAATTATACTAGATCACCCGCCGAATATTCGGCGGCCGAATATTCGGTATTCGGCTGAGAGCGCCGGCCTAATATTAGGTATTCGGCCAAATCACTATTCGTGGCATCTCTACCAAAAAGGTTTTCTTTCAAATGACATCACAAAAACTACTTATTTTTCTTATCAAACTAGTCTCGTTGTAGGTATACCTACGTAAATTGTGGCTTTGGCCGTAACCCAGAATCATGGTATGACTGAAAAAAATATGGTTTTTTAAATCCTTAACAACTATCCGGACGACTTTCGGGGTGGAAATTTTTTATTTAGCATAACCCGAAATGATCACCACCGACATATAAAAAAATAGCAACACCTCTAAGGTGATAAAATCACTAAATTATAATACCTACCTATATAATAACCCCTGAGTTTGATATGGCCAGTCATTTAGGTGATGGGCATGCCCACCTTGCCCATATGGGTGGATCCGCGCCTGTTCGAACCTATATTTGAAATCGGGAAAATGTGGCACATAAATATTAGGTAGGTACTTCTCATAATCTTGTATGTGCTTATGCTATTTAATGGCTGTACCATACGATAGATAGGCGATGTAATATAAACTTACCTAAGTAGTCGACGTAAAACTGTGACCATTACAATTAACTAAGTTTGAAGGTACATAAGGGTAAAAAGTAAAAAAACTTGTTAATTTTTGTCAATAGATTTATCTATATATATTTTAATGAATAATTCTCAATACAGCTGTTGCACAATTTACAGTCATTTTCCATTTGAATGTACTTTAACAAGCAGTTTTATTTCTTAAGTAGAAAAATGGCAAACTAATGATTGAAATAATAAAGTATCTTTGACAGGCCAAATAAATATACGTAGTTATGCAAACAATATATTTAACATTCAATTTCAACTTTTATTGCGACATGATTCAATGGAAAATTATATTCATTTTATAATATATTTTGTATTTTAACTAAAATATTTATCAACTATATATTACAGACTTTAACTTATAATAACTTTTATCAATCGTTTTTTGCAAGCAATGAATTGGTAATTCTTATTTCTAAACATAATTTTGAATGTTAAATTCCTTTGTCGTGCAAAAGTTAATGATATAAATAAAAAATATGAAAGATAATTTACAGTATACATTAATAAATAAAAATAATAAGATTTTTAAGAAATAACAATTCAATGCCTGCGGTCCTCACAGCACAATTGACAAAACATAATTTCAAAATTTAAATCTATATACGTAAACACGTAAATATACCTTACAAATTGTATTTACAAAATTAAAATATAATAATATACCTTATTATAGTAAGTAAGACATGACATTAAACAAATCAATGATCAACTTAATTCCACATTACTAATTTGTACAATTTTAGATAAATTTACACATTCTTCTGGCAAGATATTTAATTTATTATACATATATAAAAAAACATCGATTGTATATCAATTGTAGTTTTGCTTTTTAGTACATAAGGTGCCATAAAAAATATGAATCATAATTAATATACTTAACGACATATTTCCAAAGACGACGTACTATGTTTAAATATACATAAGACCTAGTAGTTTTAAATATACGAATGACAATGATCTTACATGCACCTCACCTCTAACCAGAAAATGCGTACAAATATATATTTTATACAAGTACTTAGTAATGACGGAAAAAGTTGCGGAATGCAGCCTATTGCTATTGCAGTGGACACTATCGACTATTGTGGTTTTTGTTACTAGATGTGGCATATATTAGGTGTTTGATGTTCGGTAAAATGAATTAAAGATTACGTACGTTGTTGCGAGAATAAAGATATTAGAAACGGTTGACACTTAAAAACTTGAAATATTAATTGAGTATTAATTAAATTTAAAATAAAAACGTAAATGTTACTATGAATCCGAATTCTACCAACAACGTATTTATAAACAGTAGCATTTACTACTCTAGTGGTTTTAGCTAACCGTAACGATGACGCCGGGTGCTGTGAGCCAACTACGTTGCCAGACCCGGGGGATCTCCGACACACGTCCCACTTCTTACAGATGTCTAACAACCACGTAACGCTAAGCTTATATATTTACAATGTCTGTATAAGAACGACCCGAGTACCACTCGACAGAAAACAAAATAGGAACGATACAAAATGATGCCACCCGCCGCGGCTCCTCGAGATAAATACAAGACGCTATATACATACAGAGCACTAGGTGAGTCAGTCCTGCGGCTCCACGTCCAGGCCGTTGACCATCCGCTCGATGGACTTGAGGTCGGAGGCGGGCGGCGTGGCGGCGGTGGCGGCGGCCGTGGCGCCGGCGGGGGCGTCCGGCGGCGGCTCGGCGGACGCGGCGCGCGCGGGCGGCGACCCCCCGCGCCCCCCGCGCGCCGGCGACGAGCTGAGGCTTCGCGCGCGCGGCGCCACCTGCTCGAAGGCCGACCCGAGCCCGGGCAACGCGTAGGGCGCGAACCTGTGCGCCTTGGAGAGCGAGGGCGCCGGCGCGTGCGGCACGGGCGGCGGCGGCAGCGAGTACTGCTGCAGCAGCGGGTGCAGGTTGAACAGCAGGCCGGGCGGCATCTGGTGCGGGGGGAAGAAGGGCGGCGGGTACAGCGAGGGCGGGTACAGGTAGGGCAGCAGCGGGGGCTGCACGGGCGGGCCGAGCGACACGTCGGGCGCGGGCGAGGGGCGCGAGGGGCCGGCGGGGGGGGAGGCTGCTCGCGCGCCGCCGGAGCAGGACGAGTCGGAGCCCGCCTCCAGGGCCTCCTCGGCGCCCGAGTCCGCACCGCCGCCACCGCCGCCGCTACTCGTGGAGCTGAACCACGCTGTAATAGAAAAACACAGTCAGTCTATGTCTTCATCGTTGATGTCTTTTCAACACAATCATCATCATCATCACGACCCATCACGTCCCTACTGCTGGGGCATGGGTCTCCTTCCAGTGAAGGGTTTTAGGCCTAGTCCACCACGCTGGCCTAGTGCGGGTAAGTGGGCCACCCGACTGTCAGATGTTTTCAAGCTGCCCGAAGGCCTATGACTAAGCTTAACGACTGCCGCCGAAGCAGCAACCGGGACCCACAGCTTACTTAACGTGTCGTCCGAAACAAGGAAACGTCCAGAAAAGTACCACTTATACTAAAGTACCTCAGTGATCTAGCTCGACTACGAACGCTTCTTAAGGGTATTGTTCTCATTAATCATAAGTAAATATACTCACATGAGGAGTGTAGGGCGGCGGCAGCGGGCGGCGGGGAGCCGGGCCCGCCCACGTCCAGCGGCCGCTCATCGTCGTCCTCCCGCGCGTCCGCCCGCGCCGTCAGCAGCGCCTGTCTGCGGTACACGGACAAACTGCGACGGTTAGTCAACTGTTTGTTGGGGAGCTTTTTAGTTTTTACTAACCCCCAAATTCAAAGATCCCGACGAATTGAGAACCACCTCCTTTTTTTTTGAAGTCGGTTAAAAATTGGTTTAAAATTGATGTGATATACAAATTTACACGACTTTCAAACTCACGAGTCAAAACTCATGTGTTTGAAAGTCAATTTTAACATTTTATAAATTTATTACAATACGGTCTATGAATTTGAGGGTTAGTATAGTATTCAAGGGGGTTTTGGGTTATTGGTCCTCTTTTAGGGCTGATTTTTCAATAGACAGATACCTAAATGTTATACCTATGAGAAATACAATTATTACTGTCACTTTCTTGAACGAACAGAACAGAATTATTCCCCTTATAATTTATATCTAAGCATTGAGAAATCTGCCCTAAAATCATAATCATGTTTAGCATCTAGTGTTAAAAATAATGCTCTTAAAGAAAGTAAAAATATGTATCAAGGTTGCTAGTTTCATAAGAATATTTTATATAAATAAAGTACAGCTGAGGAAGATACGAAGATCAATGACGGCATTTTTGAATTTTTATTTACTCTTACTTGCACCAGTTTATGTTATCAATATATCAGCAAGTTAATTTTACATCCTGATTACCGATAGTGTGGGTTTTCCGATAGGTACTAGTACCTGCTTCACTATGTTCGGGAAAAAAGTGCTGCAGACATTGTGAAACAGGCCCTGAGTCATAGGGTTTCTATCTATCGCAAAACGGATTTATATTACCTAGTGTCTAAGTTAAAGAGCTTAGCAGCAGCTTAGTGGATTGTGTCACATTACCACCATCAATAAGCTCAGGTTGATGTACTTTGTAATCAAATGATTACAGAAGCTTGTAAAGTCTGCATTTTTATCTCAGATACTAAATTGACCGATTCTGAACGGTTCATCAAGATTCGATTATCGTTCCTTTGGCAGGACCATCGACTGTTGATGAACCATTCAGGCTCTGTCAATTTAGTATCTGAGACTACAAAACAGACTTTAATTGAAAATCTTGCATAAATATCAGGTGGTCGGTTTTGCCCTATACTTTGGTCGTTTAAAGAAGCGCAAAATTAGGCCTTTCTTATTATGATATACGGCAATTTGACACTTCAACGTCACGCATCGATTACGGAGGGTGTCAAACGTTTGACATTTGACGGTAATGATCGCGCGACCCTCCCGCGCCGCAAAGGTTAATCATCTCCTAATGATAGTGCTGAAATATTGCCCGTGGTGTGGCCTCACCGGTGTGACGCACATCGCTCGATAGAAGATTCAAATTAACTGTTTAAAAAAAAAGTCAATTAAGTCTTGGTTTAAATGGTAAATGTCTGGTCTGACCAGCTGCGTAACCATAACAAAATGATTGGTAGAGTTTTGGTAAAAATATTGATTTATTGATGTCTCAATTACATTAAAACGCTAGTCAGCCTATGGAGACGTTTAGCCAACAATAAAACAACCCTCTTTCCATAAGACATGCAAAACGCATACCGATAGTACGACCACTAACTAATAAAACAAACAGTTTTAATATGCCACATTGTTCTAGGGCGAGGCCAATACCAGTGTCACATAATTATATTAAATATTCCAACAGTCTTCATCTAGGTCCCTGATCAGTGGGGTCCCGTAAACTCATTTTATTAACTCATCTCATCGCGGTTTCACACAATTTAATTTGTCGCCACCCTTAAATTTATAGGGTTGGTAGTTTGACGGTGACGTCACCAAGTGAGCTACAATGTTTCGGAAAATAAAAAAGGTGGCAGAATTCAGTAAGTAACGTACGTAAAGGCAATCGTAATTATGTAGACGGTACTTACATAGTTTTTTTCTTAAGTTTGAAATCACCAGTAATGGGTAATTGATAGGCTACATTAGTATATAATAGGTATATTTATTCCTCAATTAACAAGGTATCAGAATATTTCTAACCAACTAAAAAAAATAGTTTGTTAATTTTTTTATTGAGGCTTTTACGGTTTTGTAATTTTTATATTCTATTCAATTTTATTATATTTTTTCATTTTCATAGCTCGCGAGTGTAATTTCTTCAATAGAATTAATGCCGTTTACACAATTACTGTAGAACCATAAATAATTTTATTTCGTACAAAAATCTGTGCCCCTACGTTATTATTTCGGAGCCAGCGAGCCGTAGCGCTAATAAATAATCGTCGTCACAATATCTGTCATACGACACTAAAAACTTATCGTCAATTTGGCAACCCTACCCGCTCCTACAGGGTGTTCGCATTACAATGTAAACTGTTAGAGACTGGAGGGTCCCCTCGCCTTGTAATTTGCCCAAATTTTTATCCCCAGAATACAGAGTTTAGTCACCATTCACACTCTACTGTCCCCTAGGGTTATAGTGGCATTTCCAAAATATACCTTATACCAAGCCCAATACGGCATCGAATAAGTTTTCCGTTCTATGTCAGAGGACTTGACATAATGAACGAGTGGTCTTGCATACCCCAGGGGATCTTTTTATCGACAATATTTTTATCTGGACACATGTTTTGGTTACTAAAGAGATGTTTTGATTATTTCCTTTGTATCCCTCGGCTTAGGGAGACCAAGAATCGAGAGAGAAGAGAAGGAATTTTGAGATGGAATACAATTTTTTATGCGTTCCTTGCACATTTCATTGGAAATACTTAACGTTGTCCGAATAGTTAAATAGAGAACGGTTGTAGAATGATGGAACGGACCAAGGCAGCTCGACCATGAGTCCATCGCAAATCATAATATATTTTTAATGTTTTTTTATTGTCACTTTTTCCTCTTCAACAAAACTGAGCACTCGCATGTTTTTACGTTTTGTCGCATAAAATGAAAAGCCACACAATGGCATTAATTAGCAACATCTCCGCGGTAACGTAATAAAGGGACATGTTCACGGCACGTTACACATTGTCAAAGTGTTGGTCCTTCGTCCCGCCACCGTCCCGCCGCCCCGCGTCCCACCGTAGGACGCAGTTGCGCAGGAAGCAGCGACCCGGCTAGACAATACTAGCGCGATATTACAAAGGAAAATGATCAAATATGCGCGGCATGTGTCTCCGTTTTTCCCGAGCGTGGCGTTTGTCAAAACGCTCACGTTTCCCGCCCTTTCGTCCGGCGGCCATTTTGAAAAGATCCGCTTCCGGCCGGTCGCTTCCGTCGCGGTCTAAAATTCGGAAGCTGCGGCGCATGAGCGCTTCCGGTGCAAAATGTTGTGTAAGCGAATTAAGAATTCCTTTTATTATTTAAAATGCCACGCTGTTAAGCCTTCGGCGTTCCGGTGAGCACATTCGGCTTGGAAAATTCAAGTCACACTAATAATGTCACAATGAAATCCTAGCTTTATCCATTTCAATATACTTAAATACCGGTTCAGGGGCAAACCAGCAAATTGAAATGAAACTTTCAATGTCAGCTCCTTATCCAATTTTAGTAAGCTGACAGCAAAATAGCAACTCAATTACGAACTTCGAAGAAAAACAGCTAATGGCGAGGAAAAGAAAAACTGGGCTCTAATTTAGCCCGAGTCGATGCGATTCGTCTAAACCCGGCGGAAGCGCTACCTGCCGGAGCGGCGTAACCAAATTACGTGGCGAAAAAACTAAAGCCGATTTTATCGCGGAAATCCAATTTTCTCCCTCGCACGCCAAAAGACATTGGAAAAAAGCGGCAAGGCGAATGACTCCGCCATTTTGAGCCGTTAGCCGGCATGTTTAAACTCGGAACACGAATAAGGAGGCGCCCGATTGGTTTAATTTGAATTTGGACCGGCGCCGGGCGTGTTGGCAGCCGCGGCTCCGCTCGGAGTCGTCCGCACTCCTGCTCTAATTAATTTGGAGAGATCCTCAGATAGGACGCTAATTTCGTTAGCTGTTAACTTTTCTTTAAATAGTCGGTTCTTTAAATGCCGTCATTAATCTTACCCTCTTCTTTTAGAACCCGCTGGGTTATTCAGCGATGTAGTGGGACTTTTCCAGTGGAAAACGGGAGGGTTTTATTTGGAAAAGGTTTAGATACTTACTTCTTTTCCCGTTTCCCCGCGCCGGTGTCCCTGAAACCTTTCGCGAACGGGTTGTTGTCGATTTTCAGTTGAGTTATCTGAAAGGAGGAAATACGTTAGTATCAAATTTGATATCGGAGAAAATTTTAACAAGAATGTCGTCAATAAAATGCTGAATGGTCGACTGTAACAGGAAAATTTTAAGTATTTTTCAACAAAAACTGATATCATTCATTCATCATTAGGGACTAGATATCTAACCATAATGATGATGATAAACGAAGGAAGATTCTCAATCAAGTATCTTACTAACCGTAGAATTTGGAATTTATGTTTTTATTTTAAATCTCATTTTACATTTATCCATATTAAAGTTTTGCCAACAGTGCTATTACAACTTAACATTTTCATAATATTATATTTGCCTAAACAATTTGCTTCAAACGAGTTCATTAAAATACACTTACGAGCAATGAAAAAGTTCCAGTGACATGAAATCAAAGGCAGCTGGAACATATTCAATGCTCTTGAGTGACAAATATTCTTCTCACCTTCTCATTCTGGTAAGCCGTGACGGCGATGAACTCGGTCTCCTTGAACACGTAGGTCCTGAACGTGGAGTAGGGCAGCTTGAGGATGTCGTTGGCCCGCACGAGATGGAACCGCGGCTGGTACTTGTGCATGGAGTTCAGGATCGTCTGTGTGACACACTATGACAGCTTAGGATGGTATCTATGGACGAGTCGCTACGAAAGGAGGGATAGCATGGGGCGCAAGACGCGCACGTCTAGACGTGACGTGACAAAAGTTTGGCATAGCGCGTCACGTCTTGATGTGCGCGTCTTGCGTCTCCAGGTCATTACTCTATCTCGTGGTTTTGGCGATCGCGGCCATTGCACCACAGCTCTTGTTCGTTCGTTTTTCGTCAGTATAGAGTAACCCGTCTACCCAGTGTGGTACTGCAGGATTGTCAATTGCTAATGTTCAGTGATGGTAACCACGCTACTGAGGTTTATAAGTACGATAAAGACGGGTATATTTTAGATTTAAGGAGATAGGACAGATCCGACCCACTTTGTGTAACATTATGAGATTAAGAGCTTTGAAATAATAAACAAAAGAACCAAAAATACCAATAGTGTAGTGCAGCATAAATTACGCGCGTATATTTTAATCTGCGCCATTGGTTTTTATCGGATGCAGTGCGACAGCTATTTAGATAATATCTGCTGACATTATAATTTACGTACGACATCAGGAAACAGAACTGTGCAGATAAACACTTCTGTTTCTATGTAATTTACTCAAAGAGGGACGTATTAAGCATTTAATACTACAGTTTCGACACGAATTGATATATTTTATTCACCAATATATTCATGGAGTGAATCGATGTCGGTTATAAATAAGTAGTTATTTTTAGTAGCTTTTTAATGCAACAATTCATCACAATAAGTAGGATGGCATGTCAACCACCTACCAGGGCAGCAGGTTAGCATAGGAAGTATTTAAAGATATCGATTTATAATTTAAGGCTGGCCGCACACTTGATGCATGGCGCTCGGATACGACAGCTGTTGAGAAGTGACAATTTTATTAGTATATTATACTCGGTCGTTAGTAAACTCAGCCATTAAGGGGGCATCTACCCATGTAGGCATTATTTTCATTTGAATACAATACGATGACAGTTGAGCGAGGAACGCAGACCGTGTTTTAGTTTAATGTCAATTGCGGGATTAATTTTAATTACTGTAAATAAATAAATAGTTCATATTTATCATAGTTTTTAAAGTAAGTATTTAATCGCATTAACCTAACCTAACCTAACGTTTATAATTTATGTATGAAGGCTTATAAAAAGCATACCTATTGGCATCGTATTGTATCGTATTTATTTGGACCCTATTTATGGTTATGCGTACCAAAATTTCACGAACTATTAAATATATCATTTGAACTAAGTAAAATACTCCATAGCTTAGAATAATGTATAAAAAAAAGCGATTCACTTAATTAGCAACCTTCCTTGAATAGTTTATCAGAAATTTACATGAAGGGTGACCCGATAATGATAAAATATGATGGCTTCCCACAAGGCGCCCTATTAGACTTATTACCTATCATTATTATAGTACTGCATCATGTATGAGCTAAGTCACTGTCGATCTCTTAACCGGAGCAAATGGTAGAGAATTACATGTAATTGTTAGCGATATAATATAACAGTTATCGATGCAGGAATTATGTAATTTTATTGTGGCGTACAGTAAGTGGGTTAGGAGCTTTAGGTTTTTTATGTTGCGTAGAAAGCATTCTGAAACTGAAAATAAATTAAGTACTTATTGAATTTATTATTTAAGAACGTGTTTGGATGGAACCTTGGTTTCAATGTAAGTATTAAAAACTTAATACCGAACAAAAGATATTCAAGAAGAATAACTTTTGGACGGCTAAGTCGATTTTGATAAAATATGGTTAAGAACACTCTGGTTCATATTATCTATGATCCAAAAACAACTAAACAAAAATTAGTCATAAACGGCACTAATTTGTCAAAATACATCAATTTCCATTATAAGCCTAGTCCCTGTTCAATAACATAAACATAACATATTCCTAGATAGGTACATTGTTAATAAAAGCTAGCTACTGAAGAAAATTGTCTCCTCGTCCGATGCTAAACAACGCATATTACGACAAGGTTCCAAAACGACACGTTAAAAAGGCTAAAACACTGTAATTTGGTAACAATAGGCCGGGGTCACCGCACCTTGTCATTATCTAACCAAAATCGACCGAAAAAACCCCGATTTCGCCCCACAGCCGCGTCCCGGGGTTATACTTAGCGTGGCGTAATGTGGGGGCACGTATGACCGATTTGAATATTAAATAGAATGTGCTTTGATGCTCCTGGTTATTGGGAAAGTAAAAAACTTTCTTTTTTTGTTTCTAAAGAAACGCACACGACACAGCTTTTAATGAGACGGCAAAATATAACATTTTCCTAAACGATAAAAACTGGATACAGACAAAATAAAAGTTTGGAAAATTTAAAAATAAGATAAGAATTTGATTTATTCCGGCCATTTACGCTATTAAATCGCTAAAATTAAAATTGATGCCATTAGAATCGCTACTATTTAATGATAATTCTAGTATCGTAAAGTTCAAAATGGTATTCATAACGAACTATATTCGAAGCAGACCACGACATAAACAGTGAAATACCAGCACATTGTGTTTACTATTGATTTATCAGAACATAGTTGTTCGTTGAATGTTAATGCAGTTTTTGCATACAAACGAAATTTTTGCATTGCATGCCTAGATAGACACAATGGGTGGTATGACATTGGGATTTACAGAATAACTATAATATCATTAGTTTGTTTGTAGTCTTGTAGAGTCATATAATGATTCCGGTCGGTAGACTAAACGGTTAGACTGATTTTTCTACGGTTGTTGAATTTTTATAGCCTAATTTAAATGCCAATTTCTCAATAGTTGGTTAGAGCATAACCAGGGAGCAGTGGTTGACTTTTGATACATCTGTCATGAATTTTATATGGAGCGATGACGTTTAATTTATAAATCAATCCCTGTCGATTAGATAAGCGACTATGGTAAAATTGGCACTTAAAGATGTTAAACTTAATTGTTCTTGTTATTATGTTTTTTAGTTAAAATTTCAGCATTAATTAATAGGCACATAGCAGTAAGTGAGACCACCAAAGACAGGCGAAATGGCGTAGAGAGAGCTCATATATCTACGTAGGTTTACTTAGTATACTAGTTAGTCGGTGTCAGCGCAAATAAGCGTGTTTATCCCACGGTTTCTCACTTAGGTCGCCATTCTCACTATAATGTTTAATTACGAAATAATGGCACTCCGCAAACGAGATTTCATTAATCTAATTAAGCGTCAACAATGCGAATACCTACTTACTTCACTAAAGAGACGAAAAAAAAACAATTTCGCCGGCAGTTTCCTTCGTGATAAAAATAATTATATATTAATATTGACGTTAAAATAGCGTTGTAGAAAGCCATTAGAGTGACAGGAACAATTATAGAAAAGGCTACGGCGATCGGTTTTGCTATTGTCTGTCGATTGTGAATTAATATGATGGCCGCAGTCCACGCACCGTCGACACAGAGGATGTCTTATACAGAATGTTCAAATGTGGTATTGCTAGGTAATCTAGGTATATTTACTCGGCAAGTCAGTGAGTTTTTTTTGGTTCTAAGATCACAATGTATAGAAATTATACAAAAGTAATGCGGCTAACAAAGATAATAATCGGGGAAGAAAAACTATCTTACACGAATTTCAAAAGTCATAGATGAACCTAAGTCGCCCCCTTTTCGGCTTACCATGATAACGATTTTAAAGACATCATATTTAAACCGTCAATACCTAAAATTCTTTGTTAAAGGTTTTACTCTAATTTGTCAATTTTTTGTTTATAGGACAAATTTATAGTTTAACATTCTTACAATCAAATGTTGTGCTTTCAGCATGATCATCATTAACTTATTTTAACACCCTGTATAACCGCGCCGGTCGCAGCCTAATATGGTTCTTACGAGTCTCGATATCGCGACAGTGTGCACACGACTGTTCATTGTTCATGTTTTATTAATTTATAATTTTTATAATGAGCAAACTTTTTATTGATGCGTGTGTGGCGACACCCTTATCTGCATCGTGATCGTAACAGTCCAAATTCTTAGTTTCTTGCGGCCATCCACCTAAACATGGCGACTGTATGCTCTCCTACCATATAATTAAAAGCATTTATAATAATAATTAATGTTGTCAAAACACCTTCCAAATGTCCGTGACCCCATTGTCCCGAGATGGTAACGACACAACATAGTATATAATAATAATATGTGGCGACATCTCACACACGGTCTTCCGACCCCAAAGTAAGCAGAGCCTGTAATATGGGTATCGGACAGCTGATATAGTAAGCCGGGGTGACTCATCTCGTCGTTCTAAACGACCTTTGTTCAACATGTTTTGAAAATACGTGAAAAAATGGTCGTGAGCCAATAGGTCCTTACACGATTAATTTCAGTGCCTTTTAGCCAACATATTAAAATAATTATACATATATGTACTTAATTCAAATCCTATTGTTATCGTGTCGATGAGAGACCGATATTACCACAGAATAATAACAAATATTACCTAGGGTATGTCACCGTAGTGAAAGGATGTAAATCTGTAATTTCTCGTTATGTCCTCACCCTACTCAAACAGTCATTATTGTCATTAATTTAAACTAAATGAAGTGCCTTATTGCTGGTAATTTGATTAAATAATCTAACTGATGGCCGCTTCCGCTGGGGTGCCTGTTGTGATGGGACTTAATTATTTTATGTCCAGATTTTGATTGAAATCTTAAGTAGTTGCATTGTGTGATTGATTAAAATTAATTTAAGTTTAAGTACTTGTTGATTGAGGCAATGAAGATGTATATTAAAGTACCCAGAAAATAATTTTATATAGGTACTTAGGCTTAGGATTTTTTAAAGCCAATTTGATGAAATATCACTTGAGTACAAAATGAAATGTAACTCTTAATTCACTTGGGATTACAGCAGATTCAAGTCTGGAGTAGGTACTTGTACAAAACAATCGTGGAACTAATGAACTGTTAAACCACTTTTAACGAAACAAAAAAAACGATCACAAAACAAAATGAGACTGTATTCACATAAAATACAATCACCACCGCTCTATCATCATAGCCCTGACGTCTTATTTTCTCCAACAAACGCCCATCATCAAAGGGTCGGTTGAGAATCATTTGACGACGGTTAGTTAACTAGCCTCCGTGTCATTCAGTCATTCACATTAGGGTGCCCGCACACGACCGATTTTTTTTTAGGACATACTAGTTCTGACCGATTTTTTGAAGGACGTGAGCGTTGCACTATTGCGCTATTTTTTCGGTTTTTTTTGTTGATCTCTTTTAAACATAGCAATCTTACCAAACATATTTTTTATTTTTATTTAACGTACACATGTACTTTATGCCCACTACCGCTTATCTATGCGTCGGGTAAACATGACAGCGACACGACTCCCGCGCAAAGTGGGTCACCGCACAAGTGGCGCCCCCGCGCGGCCGCTCGATAACGCGGGAATTACAAGTATCACCTTAATAGCCCCACTTTTAATCGGTCGAATTTCTTTATTTTACGGCCGACAACAAATTAATATGTAAATGGAGATGCCCGGTGGTCTGGCGCCGGGTTAGATGAGCCGGGTAATCGATTATAAATAATTAGTCGCATCGCAGCTGTGATAACTAATGAGGGAAGCGTTTGTCTTGTCTTTGCTTTTTGGGATTCGTGTGTTTTTTTGATTCGCTTGCCTTTGGTTTTGGATTTAGTTGTTACCTTTCAGTAAATACGACAACACCGAGGTACCTACGAGATTGTGGATAAAGGTAAATTGACAATACTAAACATCTAATTACTGCATGTATAGGTTTCATGGTAAGACCATAACGACTGTACCTAGCCGTGGTAAGCCTGCCAACAAAACTTACATTAAACGATAAGAGGCTGTCACATCATACTTTGTCTATTTGTTTAAAACCCCATTCTAAACTCTCGTTAAAGTTAATTTAATTTAATTGCGGTTTGAATACCAAGTGATCTATACGAAAAAAATACAGTAGGAAGAATGAGCTTGCGCTACTCCACAACAGATGGCGCTAAATGTAGTTAAGACTCGTGATCACACAGTGTTTCGACCATGTTAAATTGGGGATTCGGTTTTTTTTCTCTCTTGTTATTTAGTTCCGTCTTATAATTACATACACAATATATTTCAGTAATTCGTAAATAACCTAACCTGTTCGCATTGCAGGCCACCGGGCATTTATAATTACTTTATTGACTAGGGCACCAGCTGTTATTGCGATATTAATGACACAGTAATTAAAAGCGTTAATATTACTTAATATTTTTTAAATAAATTGCAAGATTTTATAATTGGCACGCATTTGATTATAGATTCAGAACGCATTCGCGTCAGCGGCGGCGGCGGCGGCGGCGGTGGCCGGCGACGCCGCCCCACACACTCGCGCCAAGTGGGTAATTTACGCGGGAACATACGCGCCATAACTCATATCAAGTAACCAATACACGCAGCCGACGAAACACTCTCCATCCCCCTCTAGCCCACGACAAACACGAGAGAAACCCACCGCAATGTTTGTATTTCCTTTTAGTTCCTTTGAAATCTTATTTTGAATTTTATTCCTACGGGGCGTGGATGCGGTGAGATGTCGCATTGTTTGCTACTCGCTCTCGCGTATGCAGTTGCAGCTAGGCTGTCCTTGTCTAGATTTTTGTAATTTTAATTCGCAGAACGCCATCGAAACGTGATTTGACTCTATAGGAAAGTTTTTTATTGCGAATGTTTGGAATTCGCTGAAATTTAGACGGCGATTCGGCAAAGTCGGAGGATGCTTGTAACATATCGATTGAATTTAGAGATATCCGAGTTGAGTTTTCAATTGAAGACGTTCGAGTCACTAGGTCCATACTACTCCATACCTAAGTTAAGTATTTATCCGAGCTAAGAGGATTTTCTAATCAACATTACGGACTTCGTGGAAAGTTTCGGGAGCTTTTTTCCTGCTCAGTTTTTTCCAACTACTTTTGCGAAGTACTTAAGTCGAGTGAGCTTTATAAATACTTTAACTGAAACTGGTTTAAAGGTAAATGGCGTACGTACCTACGTGGGTAATTGTCATAATTACACACATATAGGTTCTTATGTTTGTTTATGTTGTCTTGTATGGCTAGTTTGTTTTCTATACTTAAAGCAGTTGTTAGTGGCTTAGCTGATGTCTGAAAATAGAAATGAATGATCATAGAGAATTTTAAATTAGTCTAAATAAGATCACTTTTTTCATAATTTCAAAAGAAAAGATCCTTAATCTTGCAGTTAAAATGAATATTTTAATATTTGTGCATATTCTAATATTACCGGAACGCAAGCTGGACGATTTCCAAATGATGGCCGAGCACAATTTAGGGTTTATCTTTATCGACTAAATAGGTGCAATGTGCATACCTTGTATTGATATTTTTTTTTTATTTTTTTTTAAATAGTCTATGTGTTTTCCCACTGCTGGGCAAAGACCTCCCCTTTAATTTTCCACTTCTCCCGATCCAATGCGGCTACCTCCCAATCCGGCAAATATTTGACGAGGTCGTCCCGCCACCTCCTTCTCGGCCTGCCTCTCCGCCGGCGCCCGTCGCCCGGCACCCACTCGGTCGCTATCTTGGCCCACCGGTCCGGGTGCATTCGGCAGACGTGGCCGGCCCAGTTCCATTTGAGCTTCGCGGTCTCGACACCAACATCGATTATGCGGGTTTGGGAGCGTAGTGCGGTGTTCCTGACACGATCTGTCAATTTTACACCTAGAATACTACGCTCCATCGCTCTTTGGCAGACCTTCAGTCTGGTCTTTTGATGTTCGGTCAGTGACCATGTCTGTGCGCCGTAGGTTAGGACGGGCAAGATACACATGTCAACGAGTTTGCGCTTGAGTGACAGTGGAAGGTTGCCCTTCATCAACTGCTTCATAGACCAGTAGCTCTTCCAGGCGTTATCGATGCGTCTATCGATCTCCTTGTCTTGCCTGTTTTCGAATGAGACTAGCTGGCCTAAGTAAATGTACTCGTTGACATATTGTATATCCTGACCGTCTACCGTGACCCTATGTTTCACGCTGTTAGACATGATCTTCGTTTTGGACCGATTCATCGACAATCCGACTTGAAGGCTTGCCGTGCTGAGATCTTGCAGCATGCGTTCGAATGTTGATGCCGACGGGGAAAACAGCACGATATCATCGGCGAAGCGAAGATTGGTTAATCTTCTGCCACCGATGTCGATACCTTTGTTTTCCCATGAAACCGCGAGCTTTCTGAATACCTCTTCGAGCGTGCAGGTAAATAGCTTCGGAGATAGCGGATCTCCCTGTTTCACGCCTTTTTCTATGTCAAAAAGTGGTCCAGGTGACTGTAATTTTATTTTTGCCGTGCTATTTTGATAAATGATTTTGATGAGGTCTATATATGTGTTGGGAATTTTTTGATTTTCTAGAGCTTCGAAAATTGAAGAATGAGATAGGCTGTCGAAAGCTTTACTGTAATCTACAAAGGCTAAATATAAAGGTGTGTGGTATTCGGAACACTTTTCAACTATCTGGTTAAGGGTGTGGAGATGATCTGTGGTGGAAAAGTTGGGTCGGAATCCAGCTTGTTCAGGCGGTTGATTTGCGTCCAGTATGTGGGAAATGCGACTTTCTATTATTTTTATAAAAATTTTGTAAATGTGGGATATCAGGCTGATAGGTCTGTAGTTACCTATATCGGATTTATCTCCCTTCTTGTGAAGTAGTACTATATTAGAGTGGCATAGCTTTTTCGGAACTTTTCCAGTCGTCAATATAATATTGCACAGATTTGCTATATAGGGTATTAAGACCGACTTCCCCACTTTTAACAGATCTGAGGTGATTCCGTCATCTCCTGGGCTTTTGTCACATTTGAGGCTCATAATGGCGCGATGAACCTCAAAACCTGTTATAAATGGGATAGAGTCAGGGCGGGAGTATGTTTTATCTGAATCTAAATTTGTATTATTTTTGGCGGGATCTGAGTAAAGGGCTTTATAAAATGAAGTACAAATTTTAATGACTTTATCCCTTCCTCCTTGTTCATTGCCATTTTCATCTGTCAATTTTGTTATCCACGATTTGCCTTCGCTTATGCCATTTTTTGCTGCTCTAAGTGATTTATTGTTCTCTAATGCTAGTTTGATAACCTCCGTGTTAAATGCTCTAATGTCCCTCCTTATAGCACGCTTCACCTGTCTATCTAGGTTATTGTATTCACGTGAGCATTTTGGGTGGGATTCTCTTTCTTCTAATAATAACAATGTATCAGGGCATAATTTGTTTAAGTTAAAAATTTCAGCATTCATAATCAAGTCGTCTTTACTTATTGTGTTTTGATTGATTGATTTTGTATTGATATATACCTACCTAATCATGCCATTTGTTAGCCCATATATGCCCAGAGGGTCACTAACGACCTACTTGAGTTTTTTGCATATTTGCACTTAGAATCTGAATCTTAATCATATCCCAAAGTAAAACAACTAAATAAAAAAACTAATAGAATCAAATAAAATTAAGTAAATAAAAAGGGTTCTTATAAAAAGTTAAAGTAGGTAGTCATTTTAATTGATACCGGGATATGAAATACCACAAGTGACTAAAAGTTACACTTAACATTTTTATTAATAGGTAGTGGCTTGAGGTTATATTCAGGAGCGCTAAAGAAATATCTGCATTATACCGCCTACCAACTGTACCAACTCAATTAACTTCTGAAGTAAGTACTAACCTCAAATTTCCAAACCGACTGTGATAAAAAAACAAAAAGGATATTCCAATTTCAAAAAATATGTCCACTTCACTCCGCTTCCCGTGAACCCGACACCATAGTGTAAAAGAGTAAAACGTTTGGCGGCAAAAAGATTTACTTAAAACGGATTACGTTAGTCAGAGGAGCCGCCGATCGACCAATATTTGTCGAAACTGTTGACACGCAAACCGTCTTAACTGAGTGTCAATAGAAGGGTTCACTAATGCCCTTTTTACCGAACAAAAAGGTTCGGTAAATAATGCACAGCAGCGACACGGAAGCGCTGCGGCGGGTAGCGGAACTAAAATTCAGTTGTTTAGTTTGTTTATGATTATAGTTTAAAAACGCAGTGATTGCTTGTGTTGATAAGTTTGATAGACATGGTACTTATCTTATTAGTAATAAGTTATAAGATATAGAGAGGTATAAAACCTTCATTTCAATCATAGTAGGTAGTGTAGGTACTTAATATGTTTTTTAGTTTAATGATATTCGAACTGTGCGAAATGCTTACAAAAACCCGGTAGGTATTCAGTGTGTCTAGATATCTGCATAAACTGAACCGACAGGCAAGCGGAGTGAAAACAGGAAACTCCAGTTTTTGTCAAACAGTAGACGAGTACAGTCGCAGTGTAAAATATGTTACGGGCGAGAGACACCGCGTATTGACACTTCTTGCTCGCGACACGAAAACTCAATCAGCTATGTTGACTTGGTAGCGAGGCGACGATTTCGAGAAAAAAAAAACAATGTCTGCATTTAGCATTTTTCGACCCACTGTGCGACACCTGAAGATCACGTCATGACGTCATCACTCTGGTGACGCTGACGGTGACTGTGCTTTGTTTATGTTTTTTAGGCAAACTATAAAAAAGCTCCATATAATTTCCATTTGCCCATGCAAAAGTACAATTTTATAATATACTCGAGAAACGGGACCTCCTTCCCGTAACCCAATACAGCAATACGTAATGTATGTATTTGACAAATAAACAACAAGTACTAGTAATGAAGGTAACAAATGGACTGAAATTTCGGAATCGCATTTCGCCAGTGATATTGTTGTCAGCGAGTCACGTAACCTAAGTTTTTAATATATCACCCGACGATATAACGATGTTCTTCATTCATCATTGACGTCGAATACTACCATATTACCGTATTATTACAGGTAAATACGCTGTTTCCAGTTTACATTACAGTATGGAGCTGGAATGTTAGCTGGTAATTTTGTAGCTGAAAAAGTTTGGCAACTTTCAAGTTTGGTTCGAAGCAAAATACATAGGTTTGGATGGCGGTGAGCGATTATTCCGAATGAAAGGTGGCTGGTTATGATTGGATGCGGAAAGCTAAAGATCGCATCCAGTGGCGTGCTTTGGGAGAGGCCTACGTCCAGCAGTGGACTGCTATAGGCTAATGATGTTACCCTAGAAATTTCACTCTAGGGTGGATTCTTGGACAAACGTTTCCCACCCTATTACTTACATTCGTTTGGTTTTGTTTTACCCTATAGGGTAAATTCTTGGACACCGTACGTTTCCCGGAATCCACGGCGGTGAGCCTGCTAGCACTGTCAGGATCAGGATCAGGAATAGTCATTTAATCTACATTCTACATCCATTTTGAACCTACACCTTCTTCTTCTTCTTTCGTGTCAGTGAACATGCGCATTTATATATTTGTCTAGACCAAAAAGAAGCAACTTTGATAGCATTCTGGTTGGCCTGGAGTAAGCCTTCCCGTGTGCAGGTGGAAGGGCCTTCTTGGGAAATAATGCACACCCAGAAAAACTTTAAGTCATTATATGAACATTTTACAACATGCCTATTTTTTTAAAGAACTAAACCAAAACAATCCTTCTTTGCCTCAGTATTACGTCTCCATAGTAACGTTGGGTAAAACCTAAGAAATCCCAGCGTTTAAAAACAAGATTCCATTAGGTACTCATCCATCCTATCTAATGTATCATATAGCTACAAATCTCCTACCCGATTCACCCCTTAATTCACTAACCTAGAAACATACACGAAAATCCACCATCACTGAATGTCACATTTAAATCGTTCAGTAGCACGGACACATAAGTTGAGCAGTAAAGAACGATAAAGTATAGACCAGCAATGAATTGTGGCATTAGTATTCATATGTCGTACTAGAAATGGAGTTTTGCTGAATTATGAGGTTAAATATACAAGCTAAGTTGTCTCGGTAATGCCTACATGGAGGTTCGAAGAAGGAACTCAGTAGACTCGCGTATTAGGTAACTTGATTGATACTTGGATGATGGCATTGTGTTGAGAAACTTTGTTGTTCATGTATAGAAAGTAAGGTAGGCAAAGATCTATAACTAAGTAAGTACATAGTAGACTGCTTTTTTATTTTAAATAATAAATCAAGATACTTAGGTAAGTATATTAATTGTATATTATTTAAGTAATTGAAATAGTTTTCAAGTAACAAAAAATAAATAAATATAAAACAATATGACCGTCACATTGACCATCATCTTTAGTATAAATCTCAAGTACTTATATACTTACAAACTTTAAACCAAAATCTCAAAACAATGCTCACAGCCTCACAGCCTAAGCCAGTACAGTCAGAGACAAAAGCGGCTAGGTGCGCGGGAGTCGATCCATTAGCGATTAACGAGGGATCGGCGGCGGGCACTAAATTACAATAAATATTTGCCGGCGCACGCGCAGTCAAAGCGGCCGCGCTTTCATGTGCCGACACACGGGCCGACCACCGTCGGCAGAACTGCCGTCGTTTGCTCAATGGATTGTCTTTGAGAGGATATAGTCTATGGTTTGGATAGAGAGAGAAGAGATGAAGGAAATGAAGTGGAAGTTTTTATCTGTTCCATAGTTGGACTTAGATGCCACTGTCATTATAGCTTATAGACTTCGCTATCACAATCATCGCCTAATTACAGTTATATTAAAATCTCAAACGAACTTAACTAGTATTTTTTTCTCACTGAAAATCTTTGTTCACATTAGTAAAAATTGAACTTGGTTTTCTTCCATTTCAGTTCATTTTTATGCCAATCTATTGCCGTCATTATAAAGTAACACGTATGTGAATACCTGCCCATAACTTGTTTTGCCCACTGTACAAGTAGAGAGACGAAGGAAATATGAGTTCATGTTGACAGTAAAGATTTATTCGCTCTTTGTGCACTTATCAATAGTGTATTAATGACAATCAGCTCATCTCAGCATCTGGATGTCAAGTATTAAAGAGATATTAACTTGTATGTAGTTACTAGTTTTACAAGTGTAGGTATATAGTATGGGGTATGTTATAAATGTGCTCTTATGTGGCTGGCAAGTCCGAGTCTTATGTAGCAAGAGTCGCTGTTGTCGGATACGACGAAGAGGACATAATCATCATCATGGAGTATGTTCTTATTCTTATCCTACACACAACTACAACATGTTTTTATGGAACCAGTCATAATCGAGGAATCACAATTTAATAACTGTGTGCTTAATTTTCGCGTAAAAGACAGTTTTACACGATTTACGATGCTAATGAAATAATCGAATAAAGGAATAGCCTACTAGAACGAATCGATTTTTGCGAGTGAATGCTAATTGAGAAATTATACACGTTTTGCCTTTGATGAGTGCCGGCCGACAAAGATGTTCGAATTGCGCATCGGTTATGCCGAATCACTCGATTCTATCCAACCACATCACTAGCTAATTGTCTATGACCACAAATTTGCCGTTAAAATCGGTATTGTTAGGAAACTTTTTTTCTAGATACCCATTTATAGATATTTTTTTGTAATTTCTTCTCTCTATTTTATTAAAGAAACATGCACATGTACAGTCAGCTGCATAAGTAGCTATACTTACACTTTTGTACCTTGTCAATCTGAAACCGCCTACCAATTCATTGAAACATTGACGGTTCGTCAGTTTGACAGGGTACAGAAGAGTATAGCTACTTATGCAGCTGACCGTACTTTATATTAGTGACATCTGTTGACCTTTTCATCATGACTGTAGTGAATGTACCTTACCTACCCAAAAAAATCAGAGATTTGGAGTTCAAAACAGGAGTGTTGATATTTGGAGGACTCTTCAACAAATAGGCTTAGCTTCTTGAAGAGCCTTTGAAATTGATATGTCATCCATAAAAGGGTCCCAAATAAAAGCTGGTTGGTAAAAAGGAACGGCATAAAGGCTAAACAATTGTAGCTATAAAAATATTTTCAATATCGTATCTTACTTGGCTGTAATTTATTTTAATCAAAAATAAGTTCGGGAAAAATTTAGCCTATATCCAGGGTGTCAGCTACTTACAGTACCTAATCAAAATTTATGCCGCCGTTTTCCCGTGAAAGGTTTCGCGTTTAGTACGTATTAAGTACGATGTGTATTCTCTCATATTTTATCACCAACTGCACGTAATACATAGTAAACCTTTGAAGTTACTAGTAAAAGCTTACAGCTTCACACAAATCTATCTGCTTCTCCGCGTTATAGTTATAACACTATAAAATAAATGCGTGAACGTATAAAATTATAAAACCTTTTAGTTGAGAGGCATTAATCGTCATAGCTCAAGTACAAAATAGCGGGAAAGCATTATACATATATCGCCCAGCATACTTTGATCTAGCATTTTGATGGGAATAATGTGTATTGGGAGGTCTAGCACGGTGGAGGGTAGATAGTTCAGATGCCTCCTTTTATTTAATAGCTCTGGAGGCGCCACGTCATTTGAACGAAGCTTGGAGGGTCACTCTACCATACGTTAAACGAAGTTTCCAACCTCTGCCGCGAAGAACGACTCTATCTCGTTGCATCAAAGGTGCTGATTGCACGAAAGCTCTCGTTTGTAAATTTTTATGTCAAGATAGAATAACTTTCCTGTTCCACATTATAAAATACGTATTCGTAAATTGTTCTAGTAATGAATGATCTCTTCATGGTAGATAAAGTTCCTTCCTTCGTTTGAATGTAATAATTTGTTTGAATTCGTTTTTATGAGGCAAAATTTGAATGCCAGTCTTTATCATGCGGTTGTTTTTATTGAGACGTAGCTTTAATTACTTACATACTAATTGAGATATGAATAATTATTTAGGTAATCAAAATACACAATTATATTAAGTATCTACATAGGCTCTATACCTTCTGAACTAAGAGAGAAATATTATACTTACATTTGTACAAAAATCAAACGATAAAAATCTATCTATATGATACCCTAGTTATAGTCAGACATCTCACAAAATGCAGCTGATTTTAAAAGTGCCTCGCAGCGTTATTTACACATTCCTCCTAAATTACATAGTGTATGAGTGTTGGATATCTTATTAACACGATAATAAGGCATATATTGGTTTTTGGAAGTTCACTCACCACTCTCGGTAGGGTGACCATGATTAAACGGATGTGTCCGATTCTCAGGATATTAAAAGAGAACAGTTTATTCAGTTTCCAGAATAAAATTAAGCCTTGTCGTATAGCCATATAAAGGCCATAATTAGTTCTCTAATCAAATAAGGCTTACATTTTTCTAAGTGAAACTATGTACATAAGCACATAAAAGGTATTAATCGAAATCCTTCTGCCATAGATTCCATACATGTTATCTAATTTATATATTAGCTGTGCTCGTACAAGGCGAGTGGCAAGACAGGTATTATGTCAGCACAGTTCATGTAGGAACCAATAAATCAATCAACTTGGAAATAACAATGTGGTATTTCTGATAAAACTACTACAACTTGGCGTTCACAAAGTTCCACTAACGGCAATAGGTGAGACTGTTAATTACATTTATTGTATATGGCAGCGAACTTATTAATTTACATTAATAAATGCGATTAAACACCTGCAAATGCGCTGTACAGAGAACACGCAATCAATGTATTATTTAACTTCGGAGAGCTGAATTTACTCGCTTTAAAATCCGTTTTGACAGCTCATTGAATAATTTATTTTTTATAATATAAATGTGAGGTTTGTTTTTGTACAAACAGCCTGGTCACCGCGCATACAGCCCGCGGGACAACCGCCACTACACGAAGGTGTCTGCAGCCTAATTATATGGCAGAAAAACACACCAGAAACCCAAATATTTGTTAACTAAAACCCGCCACCTCCTTCAATCAACACAACACCTAAACACGGGTAATTTAGGCCCAATTTCGATCAGGAAGGTTAAGGTCGTTACTAAGATGATGTATGGTTGGAAAAAAAGAAGATTGGCGTAAAAACGGACTTAATTGCAATGTGATTAGGGGTTAGGTTTTGACAAAACTAACAGGCGTTTGTAGTTAATTAAGGTTATAAATAGTTATTTTGTCGTTAGGGTCGTCAGCTGCTTTTCTACAAACACAATATGTAGTCTAATATAGTTAATAGGAGCCACTTCCGTTGTTGGAAACAGTTCGGCCATTGGGCCTGGTCTTGACATATGTTACGGTTATTAAGCTCATAGTTAGCGGAGTAAACACGATCTCTACATAAACGTTAATTAATAAAATGTTAAAGTCTATCAACTTTATGGCAGGCATGAAAAAGTTATACGTTTGAGATAACGATATCATACTCGAAACATATACTTATCTAAGAATATTTTGGATTAAAATAGAAAACTTGTTTTACGAACCGTACTCAGATAAATTTATCATCATTGTATGAACTAAACAAATAGTTTAAGGAAACTACTAAGTAAGCATACCTAGATATTAACTTACAAGTCTCACAACTGAATATTAAATAAAAAATATAGAGCTAAATAAGTAAGCACGGTAAATGCAGAGGTCAATGTTCCCCGAACTCATCAATCACTGCGAAATCAATTACTATAGCGATGGCGGCGGCGGCGGTATAGTAAAACCCACTATAGGAATCCTTTTAGCCACTGCCACCCCAATGCGGGGTGCAATACCTCTCACTACTTCTTGTCACACGGATTAGGACAAGCTACCGAAGCATTGTAAGGGTATGACGGATAAGCGATACTGCTTAAGGATTGTCGAAACGGCTTTATGCTAGTATCTGAGAGAAAGAATGGGGAAGGCAAAGGGAAGACTTAGGCGGACCCTAGACCTACAATGATATTGTGCAATATATTTATTGTGCAATAAGTTTTTAATCCAAATGACGTTTGCGTAATCTTCAATACTATCCCTAGAGGATGAATTATATTGCACAATTGTCAATATTGCGCAATATAATTGATCGTCTAGGGGCCGCCTTAGGATTACGGCGCTTGATCGGTCAGCTTCAGTCTTCTCCGCACCGGTATCGTGTATGGTTGTGTATGCGGCTATGAATGTCGCACCTTCCACGCGCGAGGGCTATTCTAGTTCTTGTAATAATGAGTGAAATAAAAAATATTTCATAATTTTGATATAAATGGTAATCCAACCGAGTTAAGAGTCTACTATAACCCCGCTGTACATGTACAAGTCAGATTGCAACGACTGCAGAAATCAGACTAGTGTCAGTGTTAGACTTTGTAACTATGAATTGAGAAGAAACTAAGCTAAGTGACGCGTTGAAGTGAATAGGTTGTGGGATTTGATACGATTTTTGTAATCAAAGTCAATAAAGGAAAATGGTAAATAAAAAAGGGATGTAGAGACACCGGGGTTAGCAGTGTCACCCTTTCGTGTTGTATGCAGTTTACTAGAGATTCGCGAATATTTTACTTTGAATTAGATGCGTTTGGGCGCTGTTTTCAACGTAGTAGTATTGAATCTTTTGGCTGCACAAATTTATAGAACTAACTGTTATTTAGTAATAAAGGCTGGGGATATCCATTATTTCCTGAATTTGCCGTAAGACTTCATTATATCGTGGCGCATACTCTACTTAGGCAGCCTAGTTACTTAACTGTGCCATTTTAAACCTAAGTATACATTTATCATAAGAGTGTCTGATTCTCCCACACACACCCCAACGATATATTAAACATTGTGAAAACGTAAAATGTCTTTATAGTGCTGTTTATTCCGCAAAAAGCAGCTCATTATCGATTTGAGCGCGCCCTGCGGACAACTGCCAATCAGACGCGTTTCAAAAAACAACTGCACATCAGGAAGATCAAAATCACTCGTCCATCCACCAAGTAGCAATTTTCACTTGATAAATTCATACATCCATCGGCGCCACCGGGGAGCCTGTCCCTCAACAACCCATACTAACCCTTATCTCCCAACTCAGAAGAATCTAATTCCCATCACGAACCTGGAATACTTGACTCAAACTTTCCGTTTGCTTGTCAGGACTGTATTTTTAGAGGCCGAAGGTCGAAATTTGAATTTGAGTGGCCGGTGGCCGCGGCACCAGCAATTACATCTGCTACAAAACAAACAGTTGTTTCGTCTGGATCCCGGCAGGTGGCGCTGGCGCTACGGCCGCTGATCCATGGATCATATAATTTTATGGAGCTTATTTACAACAGGCATAAATATGCAGGCTTTCAGCGGCCCACAGTTGGCTCCGCCATTGTTTGGATGTTCAAATTGATTGTGTTATTTATTGGGCTTAGTTTGCACCTAAGCAGGACCGATGGCGGGTCGTAATCCTCATATACTTAATGGACATTATATCGTACTATGGACTCCCAAAGCACCATACTAAATGGCATTAAAGTATAAAAATTAAGCCACTGAGCAGACAGGGTCCCGAAGGGTTTAAAAATTGGAATTAGCAAGAAACTCACCTACTTGTACTAACCAACCTATGCATAAATATCGTATTATTTATAATATCCGACCTTGGCGCTTATAAATAAAGAAGCGAACAGTTAAAAAAGTATTAATTACTTACTCAAAAACTGTTAAAATAAGGTGGCGTCAGAAATTAATTACCCCCTAAAATAGAATAATAATTAGTATAAGCCTTCGATCGTATCATTGCATAGGTCAATGTCCCAAAATATTGTCTTTTGGTACTCATAGATAATATTTTTCGGTATAATAACATGTAATTATAAACAATAAAAATTACACAGCTGATTTAATGCTAAGCAGCTCGCTAGAAAAAAAAGTAATCTAAAAAAGGAACAACACAAAACGAGTCTAAATAAAAAAGGTTGTATAATAGGCGAGGCTCGACCATAAATAATAGAATCATTAACATCTGCCGGTATGATTTGGATCATCAATTTTTTGCCGCTAAAAAAGTTGTTTGTACAAACTATGAGCCTCAATTTTGATGGGGCGTCTCCGGAAAATTATGTCTTGTGCCGTTTTGACAGTTGCTCCAGTTATAAGTATTTCAAGTTTGTTTGCTAACTCACACAACACCGTAATTTGTATTTAAAATATAAAATGTGGCTGTAAAGGAACGTTTCCATGCCTTACCTACCTTCTTAAAAAACACAACTGTCAAAATACACACGTTATATTCATAGACTAAGGACTGTAAGGAGTCGAGTTCCGCATACCTTGAATCCTTATTCTATGGTTTATATTTTAGTTTGAAATAAAAAAGGCTATAAATCAAAAGGTCTACTAACCAAATGGTCTGAGTGGGGATCTCTTGGCGCACTAGGTGCCGGGTTGGGCCACAGCAACTTTGACAACATCCGTTGACTTTGGCTATAGATGAGCTCCTACGAAAAGGAGAGAAAAATATGCTTTAGTTTCAAATAGGAAAATCCGGGCTGAAGGACCACGGAGCGGGTTATTGGGATTTCGGAATGTTAAATTTAATATTTCTGATCTGCACTTTTCTAGGAATTCTATCCTCATTAGAGCTTCATTTGGGATTTAAAAAAAAAACAAAAATAATTATAAGGTCGTTGCCACACTTCACTCAACGTCATACATTTCATAAACCATTAAAAAATAAAAATATTAGATGCCAGCCAGTATTTTAACAGCACGTGAATAATAAAAAAGAAGAAAACACATAACATCGCGTGCATAGAGTATAACCTAATAACGGGTTAGGTTTTATCGTGACGCCTCTGTTTCAACTTTGTAACACTAGGTTAGAGTTAGTGCCTTCTCTAATGCCTAACTAGGGGTATCGGAGGAAATACTCCGTATTCATGCAGTTTATGTGTTTAAGTAAGCACGTAGGTACTGAGCGTAATATCTAATGCAATATTTGCTGTTCTTTTTCAATTGTATGCATACGACGAGAATAGTGAATATATGTATATAGTGATGTTGCTTAGTCCGTCCATGGTTTTAATAAAATTGTAGCTTAAAATTAAAACACTACCTACCTAACTACCTACTAATTTATAAAATTCAGTTTTAAAAATCCTACCCAAACAAAACAGTATTCGAACTTCGTAGAAGTGTAAACCTGCGGACTCCGTGGTGGAAATAAGATGCGTTATAAACGTGAATGGGAGGAATTATTATTAATAATAACATGTTTTTACCAAACCGCCAGGGCTGGCGCCTCGGGCGTCGTCAGGGGTTACCAACTTGTTCAGTAATTGTGATGAGTTCATTTTTCAACGACACTATCCATTTAAACTGCCATCGGAAATCAATTATTCGAATGCCTGAACGTAATTATTATAATTGATCCTATATGAGTAGTTTTCGTTTACATTGTAAAGATGATAGGTTTAAATGTGTTCACTTTACAGCAAGTAAGTATATTCTCATGATATCTTAACATGCAAAGTCTGGCAACCTTCTTTTGGCTAGAACGTGTATTCAGTTTTCAACTATAGGCCTCAGAATAATAACAGCCTGGCGCTTTATTCGTAGAGAAAGAAATCGACTGACGCCAAAAGTTGACAAGCGCAGGTTAGCAAAAAATACAGTGAGACTTTAATAAGTGGTTGTGTAAAGTTTTCGCGTAAAACAAACACAATCAACCAGTGCTGTGGCGGCCAGCCCACAGCCAGACAGTGTTAAATTACCTTTAATAATGTTCTCGCTGACCGCAACATGTTAAAACGGTATTATTTCATTGTTTTAGCGAGTACTTGTTATGATTTGTTTCGAGTACAAGTTTGTAGCTGAGAAGTGTTGGGTGAGGATGGGATGTTTGGTATTGAAAACTAGATGTGTATTTACAGTTTTATATTTATTTATTAAGTAAATACTCATAAATATTATTGTTATAAGGTGAATATTAATTTCAATTGATTTTAGGCATTTTATGCAATTATGCTCTAATGTATATTTTACTTTTATAGGTAAAGTGTCGTAATAGCAAATATTAGGCAAACTTATTTCCTTAATTTCAAAGTAGTGGTTGTATAGTGGAAATTGGAAGTTAATAAAAAAATGAATAAATATAAGTAAATAAATATATGTATATATAAACGTTATAAATATCTGATGTTAATAATTATTAAACTAAGGGCGTGAGTATCTATGATATTTATAGCAATATTGAAAGGTGTAATAAAGCAATCAACGCCTATAAAGATTGCGCTTTCAAATTTTATTCATGTCTATAACTTACTTGTGATTTTCTCAAGTTTACTTCGTCTATCGAAGCCTTGATTAAGATATTAAGTCAAGTTTTTAGCTAGTAATTAAATGTATCCTAAAGTCTATAATAGACGCAAGTTTTACGTCAAGAAAATTGAACTAAATTGAAATGAGTTGTAGCTTTACAATCTTATGATTAAGTCATCACAGATTGGTGCTTACTTATTACAGCGACAGGAAAATAAGTAAATAATATATTATTTATTACTGCAGGTCGTTTATTATTGAAATATTAGGTAGGCATAGACCAGTTGTGCAAAATAATTACTTATCCAGTTAATTACCGACCACTTTACATATTACTTAATCTGAATGATGGGTGATTTGTATCGACATAAAGAAATGTACCTAGCTAAGTATTACATATTTCTCGTACTTGGGTAGCCGAGATAAAGTGAACGCAATATTTAACAAAGCCACTACAAGTTCTCAAAGTCACAGACCACAGAAGTCGCAGCCCTATTCCGTCTAGAATGGCCCAGTTAATGCTATGACATCAAAATTTAATTTACAACTTGCCAAGCGGCATTTACGTGAGATTGTCGTCGCTCGGGCCGGCTAATGCGCACCCGCAGACCAGGCCTCAGCCAACAAGCTCCAACATAAATTCCGTAATTTTCTCTCAACCCACCTACTTAGAACGAACCACCCATTGTAGGCGCAAACAATAAATTATATCCCTCACCAACGAATCTCGAAGGTACTTTATCGATCGATGAATTCCAGCCGCAATAAGACCATGTTATTATTTGAGACGAAATAATACAATGTCAAGAACTTAATCACGACGGGATCTGAGTGAAACGGGCGTCGTGGGCTGTAATTAGTGGTCAGTTAAACAAATATGAATGGAGGCAGGCGCCTGCGCGGCCGCCGGGCCCGCGGCCCTCGCCCGCCATAAACTTGACCCGTCCGCGCGCCCGACCGCCATATTCTAAATATGGGATCTCGTCATCGGCTTTGAGAAAACCTTTTGCAAAAGCTCTCCGAAACAACCAACATTGTATCGGAGCTTGCATAAATTGCCGACCGAGACTATTGTTGTATTACTTCAGATGCGATCTGACCAGCATATTTATCAGCCGCGATCAGATCCAAACGACACGGTGACATTTATTCAGGGATCCATTGAAGTATCTACGATCTTGTTAGGCCATATTGGCCAATAAAGGTGAAGCGGGACTTATAAGGCGCAGGCCGAGACCGAGGCGAGTGCCGAGTGGCCGACAGAGTGAAAGATCAACGCTAATTAAGCGCCATAAAACCGAATATCGTTCTCATACCATCGTTACCTTTCACCGCAACACGTATCCGTCTGAGAACGAATTCTATTAGAGACGGGCGGCGCCCGCCGCCGCTCGTACAAAAAAACAGGTATTACCTCACATACACGAGCCAAGCTTACGATCCTCGTAATAGATTAATGATATAGCCTGTGAGGGCTGTATTTAAACGAAAATCCTTAAGAGAATGGTTTACCGTGAGCTTGCGTCGCGTCCGCGCGCACATAATGAGTCGGCGGCCGCCACCCGCGCGGGCGAGCGGGACGCCGCGCTAGCCGCGACAGGGACGGCGCTATAATCGATGGAGGCGCCACCAGCGCGCGGCGGGGCGGCGCCCGCGCGCCAGCGCCCGGGCCCCACAAGCACTACACATCTTATTGAGAAATTCCCAAGATGATGCATAATTCTCCTTTTGGATCCCTGTGTGGTTATTTTACTCCCTGTTAACAATATTACCATTTCAGTGACCGCGCTCTCAGACGCATATATTATCATAACCATCGTCCCTTTAGCGAAGTCTTGCTACACGTTGCTTGAATATATTCAGCTGATTTATAGCTTTACGATAGCTTTGACAGGAATCGTGTTATAGGAATTGCTATTATGACATGGTCTTTGGGCCGACAGACGAGACTCTATGATTACGTCTTAACAAATGAGCTACACTCGAAACTATCTTCGAGAATGCATTGATTTACGGCCGTGTATATTACAAGAGGGTATTATGAGATCGTAAAACGGAATCGCCAAAAGCCATCGTGCAGCCGTTAAAATAGCAATCACGTCTTATTAAACAGTTATGCTAATAAGACATGCTAATTCCCAAAACCAACAAGCGAAGAGCAAAAGGAGCAAGAACGTGAACGAGAGAACAAAAAGGAATAAATCGTTGATGAGCAGACGGGCGCCAGGGAGCAATTACGGGCCGCGGTGGCGCGCGGGCGGCGGCCCCGGACCAGCCTCTCACAGCCGCAGAGGTATTGCTGACAACTAGACTTGGATAGCTCGCGAGGGAAAGACAAAAATGAGTTACATCATCCCGTATTGCCTATCTTTCTGTTAATCACTTGAGACAAGTATACTTATTTATATCTTTTTATCAATTACTCAACAACGTACTAACCAGGATACATACAGTTAGGTACACTCACGACTCTCACGAGCAATGACAAAAGTTCCCGTGACGTATGTACATAACGGCAATGGTAGGTGGAACATTACGTTCGTCTTCTCTTCTAATCGACCTCTAAAATATTTTTTTTTCTATTCAGTTCTATTCAGAGATGCGCCACTGTATCGTCTCTATACTGTGTAGGCCCCGGCGCCCGGCAATGCTCGGAATGCGCAAGCAACTTTCTAGACTTTGAGATTTTTTGTGTCTAGATTGTTGAGATGACGAATCCGCTGTCGAAATTTGTTTCTCGGAAATAAAGCCTTGTGTTTTAAGGCTGTTTGGAAGAGCGCAGAAAAAATTAACAGCGATCTCGCGGAGGACTTTACAAACAAAGTTGTTAGAAGCAAAAAGAATGCGAAGAATTCTTCAAATTGTGTGCCTACTTACCAACAAACTATTTAGTTACTTGTTAGTTGGTAAACTATTAAGTTTACACGTATTTTTTATTTTACTTTAAAATAACGATACTTAATAAACTGTTGTTGTTGTTAGGCAAATCTCATGGGAACACCGGGAAAACAAATTATACCTCCAATCAAATATATAACTGAAGTAATAAAACAAATATTATCCTTTCAGTATACCTATGTTTCACAATTAAAGTTGTTCTGATTCTGATTCTAAGGCGAAGCTCGCGGGCTTAAGCTATGTCCTAAAAGTTGCGATGCCAATGCTAGACTTTGTACCTAAGTTGCAATCTTGCAATGTTTCTCGTTGCGGTCCAATTCTGCAATAACGTTGTTAACGCGAGGGTGGGCTGTTGGTTGGTAACTGGTTCCTCGGTTCACCACGATTCGGACTGCCCCGCCGCGTGGGATCCTAACGACGTGTTTATTACCTCTTCTGGGTTTTTTGTGGTCGCTTTTTTAAAAAGAACATTTTACAAAGCACTTGACTAAGTTTTATGGTCTTTATTTAACTAAGCTCTTCGAAATGAATAAGTAGGTATAAAATGTAATGAGACTAATAATAATAATTCATTTGTTTCAAGTAACCACGGCCTTACACCATTACACAGACTAATAAAATGTAAAGTATATTTTTACCTACGAAGGAGTGATATAAAATGTATTTTTTCAGATAAGTACTAAAGTTAATAACCGAAAAGTTTATTCATACTCGTATTATAATTTTATTCTTTGTTTTATTACTCTATGAAGAACTTACAGATAAAGTGTTACTACTGACCCACAGATGGCGCTACGGAGCTGTGCCAATTTTGAAATGCGATTAATATGGCGCCGGGTTTGTAGACGAAACCATCGCTAAATAATATCGATTAATTATGCATTAATATGAATTGGAAGTCGAAGAATGACAATACGATACTGTTAATATTGGGATGTGAAAGGGTAAAGTCTGGCCATACAAGGCAAAAAAACGGTAAAATACGTTAGTATTAGTAGTTATATCCATTAAGACTTAAAGTTAGAAATCCAATAAAATATTTAAGTATACTTTATTTCTAAGTACTTATCTCAATATAATATATGGAATTATGGACAATCTATCGAATCACGAAATGATATTATTATTATTGTGATTTAAAATTCATTTTATTATGTCACCCTAGCATCGTATTAACAGCGTGTGAGTAGGGTGCCAACATTAGGGTGACAACACAATGGGCAAACTCACGGATTAGAACTAACGGGTACTGTGTGTAAAGGGCTTAACCTATTACGTCACGCCTAGCTGTAATGGCTACCTATTACTATTATTATCAGGTTTTATAGTGTTAAAATATATTATGGCTAAGTACTGACGGCGATCAATAATTTATAAATAAAGTTTGTTACTTTAACTACGAGTATACCTACTCGCTAAGTTAAGTTTTTAAAGTTTTAAATGTTAGGAACTTTTATAGTGTCCGAAAGTGAAAAGAAATAAACTAACCTAACTTTATTAGACTACTTGCTTAGAAAAGGGAGGAAAAAATTATGTGCTTATTATGATTTAGTTTTCTTTACCATGGAAACTACCCTACTGAACAACACTTAAACAGTTAGAAAAACAAAACTTTTGATAGGAAATTAATATTTTCATAAATGAATAGGTACTCCTATTCTTGCAATGTAAAACAATTTCAGACTAAAACACTTACACACTTATAACGTATTTTATTAATCTTAAATAACCTTCTTATTTACTTAGTACAAAATACTATGTATAACAATTTTGACTTAAAGCACCTATACGAGTACGAGGCACCTTATCCTGATGCCGTCTCCTCCATTGGCTGGGCAGTTGTGGGGTCACTCCACCTTACGAGAAACGAAGTAATAGGGCGCTCGGTGCTGGGAGGTTAATCTATTCTGACGAAAAACGAACGAACGAGAGCTGCTGCGCAATCGGCACGTTTAATACAATAAGATAGAGTCGTGTCTCACGCAGTAGCGCTCCGAATTTCCGTTTTTCATCATACAAGTGACCCCCCTGTACTAAAATCGATTCTATTGCAATAGCAAACCGATAGCAAGACAGCTCTCGTTCATATTTTTTTCTGAACCTAGAGTAACCCTCGACCACTACACGGGGTAAAAGTAGTAAAAGTGGCAAGTGTGTCGTGTAGCCACTATCTTAAGCGTTAATCTATGCTCGCCGGCGGCCGCGGGTAAATTAGACTGATGCGTTACTCTGTGGCCATTAGATAGATAATGAGGTCGCTACCGGTGGTCTTAGATTCTGGGATGCTGTTTTTTTTTAATCGAGGGAACATAGTGATAGACAAAAGTAGTGGTAGACTGTTTGGATTTCAGTCGTTATGAGATTCAGTCATATTGATTAGTCAGACATTTCATGCGTGTATTATACAGGTGTTGCATAAAGGGTATACTAACATAACATCTCTGGCCACAGCACACGCTGAGCTGGTGCCTTTTTGACGCTCTGGACAGCAACCTTGTTTGTTTATATTGTATTGTATTATTTTCTGTTTTTTTCATATATATTTTTTGTAGTATTCTTTTGTTCTTTTTGTTTCTGTTTTTATTGTTCAGTGTGTCAAATAAATGTTTCTTTCTTTCTTTCTTTCATATACAAAAGTTGTTCAGAATGACCCCCTGAGTCACCCCCTTTCGGATTAGTATACCATTTTTGCAACACCCTGTATACTTACGGCATAATAGACCGGGGGGGTTTTCAGTAGGTTCTTTATAATAATACGTTTTCTATGAATCTTTCAGAATAGGTCTACTAGCAAATAGGGTAAGTATAAAATTATAACTATTTCTACCTAAATTATTTTGAGAGCTGCAGACAAGAACTCATGTATATTGTGATATTTGTTAGTTAAACACAGTATTAATCACAAACACCAAATTTTATGCTGCGTTCCAGATTAATAAATAACACTGATTCTAGATATTGCTAGGGTTCTAATGTAAAACGGTATATATGTTACTGTAAAAGCCCGAACAACGGTAAATCCTAGGATTTACCAGTAAATCTTAGGATTTACCAACATGAGTTGGTAAATGTAAGGATTTGTGAAAATGGGTCATTTTTTTCGGGCTTTTACCATTAGAATTTGGTAAATGCTAGGTTTTACCACTGACACCTAGTAAAAGTTGGTTTTGGGAATAGAACAAAGATTAATTATTACCTATTCATTTATTTCAATCAAAAACTTAAATTATTTTCTTTCAGAATTTATATTATTTTTTATGAACAGTCATTTTATAACCTTTAAATCTACATAATTATTTTAACAATGTGTAATAATCATATATTTTTTCATTTTGTAATTATTATCCACCTCTAAATTATTTCCTAAATAATTAAAATTAAAACTATTAAAATGTCTTCTCAAAAACATAACAGAATCAAAGTAAAATAATTTTCACGTATTATTATTGTTGACGTCGAGTAAAGTCGATTGCAATAATAAATATTTCTTAAGTTCGGTTAGTTATAAGTAATCATCATCATCACGACTCATTACGTCCCCACTGCTGGGGCACGGGTCTCCTTCCAATGAAGGAAGGGTTTCGATCTAGTCCACCACGCTGGCCTAGTGCGGGTTGGTGGACCCCAACACAAGCAAGCTTGTGCTGAGCGAGTTGTCGGGTAAGTGGGCAACCCGACTATCAGACGTTTTCAAGCCGCCCGAAAGCCTCTGACTAGACTTAACGACTGCTGCCGAAGCAGCAACCGGGACCCACGGCTTAACGTGCCGTCCGAAGCACGAAAGCCTCCAGAAAAGAACCACTTGAAATCGGTCACCCATCCAATGGCTGACCATGCTGGTTGTTGCTAAACCTCAGTGATCAGTTACGATCACTGAAGCCCGCTCGACTACGGACGCTTTGTTCGACTACGGAGGTTATAAGTTATAACCTGGCTTTTTCAACATTTACCGTGCCTTAATGTAAATCCTAAGATTTACCAAGTGAATAGTGGTAAAAGTGCGAATCGCAAAATCTTTCGGGCTTTTACCATTAAGAGTTGGTAAATCTTAGGTTTTACGCGTAAATCTTAGGATTTACCGTTGTTCGGGCTTTTACAGTAACATATACAAACCAAAATATATCCCCTTTTATCAGGATCTAAAACCATCGTGGCGGCCAGTGACCTAATAACTAATGCATTAACATAATGATGTGACAGATACAGAAAATTAATGTTCAATGAAAGTTTATAATTAAATACGCTTTTAATAAGTTTACTAAGCAGGTGTCATATTTTTAAGCAGATGCTATCAAATGGTCAATTTCATTAAAAACAATGCCGTCGTTAATTACTTTTGAAAATACGAACTCGGCTTCACAAGTCAAATAAGTACTTTAATTTTGTCACAAGAGTCATGCCGCGTAAACGGGTACTTTAGGTACTTAGGTACCTATTTTACACAAATGTTTCACAGGCATCTAGGTATGTCACTAAATAACTAGTCCTTTAGATACTTAAGTCATGGCTTATATGTGGGCAATCAAAATATGTACTGTAATAAATAGGCGGCCTTTTGTACTATTATTTATTTTGTAAGTTTTATTTTTGGCGTAAATAAAGTGTGTATTGTAAATCCATTTACTCGAAGTCGGAGTCTAGTCAGGGGGGTTACTACCAAAGTCGAACAAACGAATGAACGAGAGCTTTCATTCAATCGGAACGCTTTAAACAACGAGATGGAGTCGTGTTATTTTCCCTTAACCTCCCGTGTTCCATTGATGGGCAAAGATCACTCCCTGAACTTTCCACTTATCCCTTTCTTGGGCCTGCTCACACCATTCCCTGTTAAAATTGTCCAGGTCGTCCCGCCATCTCCTTCTTGGTCTGCTTCTGCGCCCTTCTGCGGCCGTTGTTGGGTCGTGGTTAACGCTGCATATATTATTTGACGGTCGAATGGCGTTGTGGTTAGTGGCCCTGACTGCTATGCCGAAGGTCCCGGGTTCGATTCCCGGCTGGGGCAGATATTTGTTAAAAGACAAATATTTGTACTCGGGTCTTGGGTGGTGATATTTATATTTAGTATCTATCTAGGTATCTATGTATTTGTGTATATATATCAGCTGTCCGAGACCCATAACACAGGTTCTGCCTAGCTTGGGGTCGGATGGCCGTGTGTGAGATGTCCCCGCATATTTATTATTATTTATATTTATTATTTATTTATTATTTGTTGTTTCGAAGTTAGCGAACCACGGCTCTATCTCGCTGTATTCAGCGTGCCGATTGCGTGAACATTCTCGTTCGTTCGTCGATTTAGAGAGTGACCCCCCAGGACACTTCAGCCTGCGCATGCTCAGCTCGAGACATGCGGGTGACGGCCGCATGCGGGCGCCGTGAATGCAGCTAGGCATGCCAGGCGAGCTGGGGGGCGATTCGCGACAACGCTGATTCAAGTCACTTTTAATTCAATTAGGTGTATGTGCTTTGTTTTAAAAGTTATTCCTTGTAATTTATTAGGTACCAGTAAGATGAGGGGCCTATCGCCAAAACTCGGGCAAGCTGGTAGCGATTTTCAACTTTCGGCCGATTCCGATGTAACATACGAATCATAAAGTTTGATACAAGAAGATCAAAACTAACTAATATTAATCAAACATACGCAGTTAATTTAATAACTGCGCGACTACTGACAACAGTACTAGTCTGACCGTTCAATATAAATCGCCTCTTACTTCATGGATCGCTGCATTAGCTTTCGACACTACACGTCATGAAACTAGAGACGGTTTTCGTCTGATACGCAAGTAGTGCCAGGGGACATCATGTGCTGAATTAAAACTAAAATAATGCGCCATTTTGAAAGGCGGCACGTTTGTACACTTCAAAGGAGGCCGATTTGTTTGGCATAAAGACTCCTTTATTCGCTCACTATCGGCGTTATGAGAAAATTATTCAGCCACATTATTATTGCGTTTCAATTAACGCAATCGGCTCGGCTCGCTCAGGTTACTCGGTCGCCGGTCGGCGGAGGAAAAGTTTTTTTTTTAATAATCTTAATTTTACCATTTCTGTTGGATTCGATTACGAGCGAAATGTTCCGAATTGAGGCTCCGGCAATTGGGCTTTTTAAAAGTGGTTGTAAAAGTTGCGATTCTTTTGTGAGCTTTTGGAATGAATGTCTGACGGTTGGCGGCCACCTACGCGTGGCTTATGTTGAAATTAAAATACATACAATTGAAAATAATAATAAATAAATTCATTTATTCAAGTAAGTAGACTCAGTTAAAGCTCGCGAAATTTGAATAAGTACCTATCTATTTGTATGTCGGGAAAATTCACTGTGTACCGTAGCGCATTGATAAAACAACACCCTGTAAACATTGCAGAAAATCTCTTCTGTACTCCCTGTGATGGCCCAGTAAAGCGTCAAAGGCCTTATAAGACGAAGCCGAGGTGAGGAACGAGGCAAAGCGGAGCGCGGGGGGGGGGGCTACATTAGTCCCTGTTCGGGCGACAAAACAAATGAGTGTTTTAACGCACTATCTCGCAAGGCTTTCATCTCGCCGCCAGTAGCCTTTCGTATTTAGATTATGATTCAACAGCTCAAACTGCACGTCTCTAAGTCGACGGAATAAGAACGGGTTTAGCGTGAGGTGGTAAGAGGGAATAAATTCACGGTTATCACAGCGTTGGAGTAGTTATTTCGGTATTTTAAAGTGTTTCGATGTTAATTGGTATTGTAAGTTAAAAGTGTATAAGGCAGTGGATATTATATTGATACTGGATATCTTCTTATCCTTAGAGAGAATATTGGATACGCTATTTTGTGCTATTTCTTCTGTGTATGAATGGGAAAGTTCGATGTGGAAATATTCGGCTCGCATACACTGTCCATGACCTACCAACTTAGGTATACCAAAGCAAACTGCGAGGAATAACAAGCTTTAAAAATGCTTTTGTCGTGGTATGTGTACTAAGAGTTAACCCTTGTGTACGTCTGTGGAATATATATATTTATCCCATCCAATATTTTTTTATAAAACACTACTTTTAATAAGCCCGACGGTATTAAAGGCGACTCCACACCAGTCCAATTGCACGGGACATACCTGGCGACCACCAATAGCCGTGCGATAAGCGATAATATGTTTAAATTCAACATGTTATTGAGCTTTTATCTGCGAGCTTTGAGCCCGTCCTCCCACACACGCGCTCGGAAGCTCGAAAGCTCGGGACAAGTCTAAAGTCAACCTAATTTTCTTCGTTCTGTAGGTGTTATCAGAAAATATGAATAAAGACGTTGGAGCTTTCTTAATAAAGCTTTCATGTAATCGTACCGAAGTGTTTTTTTTTGTAATATTAAATGGTTCAATGTACCTATTTGTTTGTTAATTATAAAAAGAATAATAACTCTCATTATGAAAGATTATGAATGACAAAATGTATTAATGCGGTAAGTAAATAAATAATTAAATAAATCCTTTGAAAAGCAAAAGTTTTTTTTGACATCCCCAAAAACAAAGCAAGGACCAAAGGAATCCTAATAAACGTATAAATTGTTCACACACCACTTTTAAAGGCTGAGTAAAATTAAACATTCCTTAAATGTTTCTTTTAAGTAAGTATAAAAGTTAAAATGTATCTTATCTGATAGCAATTATGAGTTGTGCTAAATAACTTTCCGTGTTTCCAGCTTAACGTAAATCGTTTGGTAAGATGGTTATCTGTTGAGATAACATTTTAGTGTTTAAGTGTACTTAAAATCGCACTCGATCTTTGATGACGCTGACACATCGGTCAGAAACGGCGGGTATATCCAAAACAATGTAATGCGAAAATTTTGAATTTTTTAACCTTTATAGATGATTACTTATATTATGTATATTCTCGTTCCATCGGTGACAAACACAAGAGCTAGATTAGGATTTGCCACCGTAGTGTAAATATTCGCCAGTCGCTGAGTGACTAGGGTGCGCCGACCGAACATATATGTATGATAAAAGCACATAAAAGTATGAGATACATTTCTTACCCTAAGAACTCCTTCTAAACAATGCGCCATAATCTATCCATCACCTGAGCTGTTTATCGCCGTAAGAGATATCTAACTACTTCTAGCACTACCAACTTAATTTCCCTACACCACTACCTTTATTCCCTTGGGTTAGGGGTGATAATCGTATGAAGAAACGGCAGATAACTCCCTTGCCGCATATCCCTGGCTAAGCACATTACTTTTTTTTACCGCCATCTTTTTAATGGTTCTCTGTTGAGCTTTATCTTAACGGGGTTACTCAAAGAGCTACCGGTCTTTAGCAGGAGATAATATAAAGGTATTATGGTATTATTGAAGCTTTGAAATGATGAGACGATATAGACAGATGTTATTGAGAAATTAAAATGGCGGGCGTCGTTTGATTTCTAATCCTATTTCAGTATATTTAAATTTGGAAAAAGTACAGCTTCCCTATTAAGTTAAACATACTTGATGTACCTACTTATTACATTTGTTAAGCTCTCTATAGATTAGGTATAGCTAAGCTAAATATTTCACATTCAGGCTGTTTGAAAATTTCATGAAAATACCTAATAGTAGTAGACTTGTGTCGGGGCTTTCTATATTCAGTCTTCATAACCTATGTTTAACTGAATATAGCCATACGATCGTGAGTCCGAACACTCGGAATAGGGTTGCCAGGGCGGTTGTCGCTGGCAGGGCGGGCGGGGGCGGCTCTGTGACAAATAGTGGGCTTGTCCGCAGCCCTGATTGATGATGAGGAGGCTGTATGGAGGCTCCGCCGCGTGCGGGGGAGGGGTGCGACATGTACTTAAGGCTGTACATTGGAGGTTGGTCATTTTGTATCCCTTGAATATGTTATGTCTACCTATTTGTTTTACAAAGAGGCCATTTTCGAAGGGAGAGCAGTTTGTAAAAAAAATTAATTCAACAGAACATTTTATATTTATATGATGAATAAAAGCATTTGACTTTGACTTAACTGTTAAGGCTCGGTAGCGCTGAGTTGCAAATCTCAAGTGGTTGTGGTAATTTCAGAGTTATTTAGGCATTATTGGACCGTAATTCTCTGTTAACGATACAGTTATGAAAATGAAAGGAAAAGATGTAAAATAAAACTAAACTTTGTCTGCTTAACTTCAGCTGCTTGTACTCGCGTATGTGTTTCACACATGGCATACAATTATCTATACCTCTACATATTCTTTTTTTGGCAATAAGCTCGCCTTTGTACACCAACTTTACTTCTATCTCTGTCATTTTTTGTAACTGTGCTTTAGTAAACAATAAAAAAACGACATCTTTCTCTGTAACTTCTGTATGTACATTCGGAGACTAATATGCATGACTTTAAGGGTTACTTTCGTAAGAACGGTCACACACTCGGCACTCCTGTCGCCAAAAATGTGGAAAACGTAAAAATGCCGTTTTCACGACTGAAGGGGCAGGTGCCAGGGCGAGGATTCTCATTTCCTCGGGTCTGGCTCAACTCTACATGTTACTGCAAAAACATTTAGCCCCAGTTTCACCATAGTCTGTTATTTATTTATTTTCACCATAGTCTGTTATTTATTTATTTATTTGGCAAACAAAACGGTTTACAGACAAATTGATAAGATAATTATATAGGGAGTAGTTATGTACAGGCCTGTACACCAAAGTATGAAAGCACATTTTATTTAATAAAAAAAGTTTTACAGTTTTATGAATTATTCTTATTCTATCTTAAAAATACTTATTCTAACATGCTAGATTGAGATTCTAACATGAATAGATGTTAGATTATTTAAATCCCTGTTACATTATAATGTCGTCAATTATATGTCATCTGCATATTAAATTCTTAACAGATGTGTCAAAAGTGTACAACTAATCCCTTGTTATGATCTAACAGAGTATGGTGAAACTGGGTCTAAACCTCAAAATGGACGACATTTTTACTCCTGACGGTTAATACTTATGTCCAACGTGTGTCTATAGTGGCCTCGTAAGACAAAAACGTGGTAGCCAACATCAAACACTCGTTTTTAGTGTCGCCTGTTAGTGACGTGTTATATACAATAATACAATTTACTCCCATACAATTTACTCTCTGTACCTCCTGCAGGTTGACTGGTAGAAAATGCTTTTAGCATTAAGTCCATCTGGTTGTACATAATTACTTTTGTATATTGCGCATTAAAGAATAAATAAATAAATAATGCAATAAATAATAGTTATCATTTTGAAATGAATTTTGGCACACGAATTAATTGATTAATTGAATTTTTACTAAGAATAAAGATTTTTGATTTTGATTTGATTTTTGATTTGAATATATTATTATGACCACCAACCCGCACTTGGCCAGCGTGGTGGACTAGGCCTAAGCCCTTCCTTCATTGGAAGGAGACCCGTGCCCCAGCAGTGGGGACGTAATGGGTCGTGATGATTATTATGACGATCTCAAGTCGAGTACAGTCAGACCCGAAATACGGACAAAATATTTGGCAGCAAAGAAAAGGAAGTGGGTACGGAATGGAGGAAAAATATTTCTTTATTGCGCTAACAAAAAGAGAAACAAACAAATCCTTATGATTTGTGACACGAAACGGAATTTAAATTTGAAATTTCTGAGAGAGCGCCTCTAAACATTCAGTTTTAAGATGTAATAAATAGAAGCTCAAGGTGGTATTTCTAGTACTTTACCCTTGAATACATGAGCAACCGGGCTGATACCTCATGTCGGATTTTCAGTTGTTTTTAGCCAGTATTTTTACAATGGCACATGCCTGATAAAAACAAATGAATAAATAGGTAAATCTAAAATACAAAAAATACTAATCGAGCTAGGTACGGTATGAATATATTAGGTGAAAGCCAATATATATATTTTTCAAAGCTAAGCTCATGTCGAGCCATTACACGGGCAATTTGTATACGCGAAATATCGCTATTGCAAAAATACATTTCAAATTTGGAATAACATGCATGCAGCCGAATAGCCCCGACACCATTCCCATGTCATGTTCGAGTACGTACACGGCCTCGGAATAAGGACTAAAACACGACTCTTCTTATCATCGATTCTGGCAGAGGTGTGCCAGAACTGACAGCTTTATGACATTTCTATGCAGATGAGCGGAAAATGGATGGGCTTTGACGTTTGCTGCGCCGTATATCATCGACGTCGAAGCGATGGAGTGACAGTTTTAAAGTTTGGGAATCGTTCTGATCGGATTTTTTCAACGTAGCTTTTTAGACGTTACTTCGATCTGACTATAGCTATTTATATGCTAAAGTACAAATTGTTATGTTTATAGGGAATCTTTGTGATCCATTTAAGTACTAACACATGTGTCGCTGGGACTGATCCATTTACATCAAGGTTTTCCGGTGCGTAAGATGTTAAAGAAAAGTTATGACAGCTCACCACTAACACAGCCTAATCAGAAGTAATAACGGCGTGCGTTTTCATAAAAATATACCAAATCATATATATAAAAAACAGTAAAATGTTCTAACAAGAAAATTAAGTGAAGCGTGCCGGTGGAACGGAACACATAAAAAGGAACAACACGTGAAACCGTTAGTTTGGCACCCCTGTCTAATAATGGGCAATCACCCCCCTCTTCCGCACCTATTGGGTAGCGCTACAGCCATACATAGGGTCACAGTGGCCAGTATTAACTGACCCGCGGAAGATCTACTACTCCTTCTACCTGGACGGAATTCTCTGAAGAGACAGGGGCAACGCAGGTCTACCTACCCTGGAGGTAAGCGTGCGTGTTTTCGGCCCATCCTAAAGCTCTAATGCCACTTGTGTGTCGGCCATTTTCTGTCACACAGACGCCGTGGAACTTGAAATGTGGGGCGCAAGTTTAAGGAAGTATACTGTGACGTTTTTATTAACTCTTAAACCGAATAAAAGTGGGAATTGCTCGAAGTTCTTTAAAGTATGCGGTTTTTTGAGTCCCAGTGGCGGCTGCCGCTGAAGTGCGTGAAATTTTAATGCCATGAAATAAACATTGAGTTTGGAAAGCTGTACTCAATGTTGGGTATTTTTAGATAAAAAGTGTCGGCAATTTTAGTGTATGAATGTACTATTTATGAATTTACTAATATTTTCATTTTGTAAATGAAATTTACTACTTTATTTAGTAATTATCAATTGCGAAAATATATGTAATAAATAAGTGTACAAACGGTGGAATTAATGACAAAAACATTTTCCACCAGTCAACCTACGGAAAGTACAGGAGAAACTATGTTTTAAGGACTGCAAGTACTTATTATCTTACCAGTAACTCAATCAAGTATAATGACGAAAATGTACTTACAGCAAGAAATATAAACTTCTAACCTTAGTCATAAACACCGACTAGAATCCGAACTATTCCGAAGATATTCGATCGAGTTGTTTTATTTTTTAATGCTTCCGTGAAAACTCGGGGTATGCGGTCGTTTGCATAAATTTCGGGCGAGCGTGCGTTTATGGTCCTGGCAATAGCTTCGACTTTGGAAGTGTTGTTTTCTTAATTTTCCCGCCAATTTTCGGGTCAAAATGGCGTCGACTCAGGCGAGGTGCGACACGCGTGGGCTACACACGCGATATCGTGGCGGGTTCCTGATACGAAAGCAAAACCATACCTACCTATTTATAAAAAAAAAGTATTGACAACCGGTAGAAAAAATATGGTAGAGCGTCCATACGAGTAATCTTTTACAAGAGCAAACGAGGCAAACCCTAACATAAAATCAGGCTTTAGCACTGACCTGACGACTAAAGAATGCAAGAAGAACTTTCATGTATTTATTTCTTTTTAACGATTAATCCATATCATCAGGTAAAACGTCTAAAAAAGGCACAAATATGCAAAACTTTAAATAAAACACCAGCACCCAACAACCCACAATTGGAGTTACCCGTACCGCCCAGCCCAGCGGAACTAGGTCCCTGAAGGTAATATACTGCCATTTCAACACTCCACATGAAGCACTGGGACACGGGAGGTGTGACTGAACGCGGCGGTGGCACGCACACACCCACTACACAATATATCACGAATATGAAGTCACATTCCACCGAGCCATGTGTGTGACGGTGAAAATAAATTTTCTTTGTTCCCCCGAACCGTAATTGCATCTGAGACGTCCTACGTTTGAAAGAAATTGAGTCTGCCAACGAATTGTTGATGCCCTAATTCTCAACGGCGTAGAAGATATTGCTCAAACAAAAGACTAACGCTATAATAAAGAGCATACCAAAGGAGAGCTTGATAGCGAATTGACAAATGAATTAGACCGCTGTTTGAGGTATGACAATAACAGAGAGCATGGTCAAATAATGACCACCCTAACAGAAACAGGCATAGAACAACACAGCAAAGTGCGATCCACAAATATTTGTGTTGTACATAAAAGGGCTTGCACTTCACTAAAATCATGTGACACTTTCGAGGGTAACAAGAGAGGAAGGTTTGGCAAATAATAAGCAAATGGCTAACTAGAGACTTTCGAGGCCATTGCAATTCGATCTACATGGTATTTAAGCTAAATAAGTTTTATTTAAATACCTCTAGAAAACAACCTTTACTTTATAAATGAATATGTATAATATAGCAAAAATTCTATGACATCTATCAAATCCATACATTTTATTTGTCATTAGTTATTTTTCAAGGTAAAATAAACTTTATTTGCCAGGAATATGCATATTTCAATGCAACGAATACCTAGGACTCATGCTATAATTTACAAAGTGTAGAAAGGCAGGCACTATAAATAGCTACGACAGCAGCCTAAGAGCAGCCTAAGGGCAGTCGCTATCGCTGAAATTTTTCCGAAGAACATGATCGTCATCATCATCATTATCATCTGGTGTGCCTGCCTATGCGATGACATTGCCCGTACAATCACTAGACATAGGTGCAGAAAATGTAACACAGTGTTTCTTCAAACAAGGGTCGATGTATCAAATGCGGGATCCGATAGCAAAATGAAATGCACTTGATCCCGAAGCAAACATTTGCTCCCGTGGGAACCGCCGGATGCAACGCACGAATCCGGCTACTTAGAGAGAAGGATTTATTTATCTATCCCGCTACTCAAATTTCGATATATTATCTGGATTTTCAGAAATGAAGTTTAGTACTTTTAGAGCTGGAGAATGGGTGTAATTTGTTACTATTATTTTTATAGCTGCCGCTTTTCTGAAGCTGCATTTTTCGTATCAAAGTGGAACATTTAGAATAGAATACTTACTGCTTTATTTATTTAACATAAATATATTTACTGACTTGAAAATTTCGATACCAAATATTCTTACCTCGGCGAGGCGCCTATATAGGAACAAACAGAGTAAAGATGTTTGCAAAAAAATATAAGCCAGGATAGTCAAGAATACTGAAGTGGATCCCAAAAAGGATTAAAATTTACACCTCAAGTGATAACTAAAGGCAAGCAAGATGCGGAAGCCTTTACCTTAGGAATTATACAAAAACTGCTATTTTCATTGTGAAGGGGTTTCGTAATCTTAGTAAAAAACTTCGAAAAGGGTTGAAGAGTATTGCCAAACTACACCTAAAGGTTGATTACGAGCAATCAGAACTTTTTGATGTTCTGAATCAATACAAATTCAAAATATTACACAACTATTTACCAAAGATGAAATATTTGAAAGACCAAAACTTGCTATTGGTACTTACAAAAGAGTTTCGAAAGCTCTCCACTAGAATGGATCCCCTATTCTAGTTTGAGACGGTACAGCGGTTTACTCGATAATTAATCCATTGCAACCCTATCGACTATCGAACCGAAGATACCGATAGCCTGGCTCGCCCACTTACCAAGAAGATTTTATCACCCCTACTTAATAGACAACAATTTGTGAAGGACCCGACCGCTGAGCTTCAGGGACGCCTCGGTGCCCCCCAAAGGACATCACCTTTTGATCAATAACTGTATACAAATTACGAGCATATGCCCTTTCCTGCTCAAGGAAGCGCACTGGGTCGCCGGCCTTTGTATCTATACTGCCGTATTTATTTATCGTGTCGCAGAGGAAATAAACTTTGCCTCTGTGAATCAGGAAGTTTCTAAAGAATTCCTCGTCCATTAGGAATCGAACTCTTTGTACACTAAAAAAATGTTTGGCTAAGAAGCCCCGAAATTTTCCTCATTTTTGTCGGTTTCAAGGTACGAAAACTTTCGCTAATTTGTTTTCCTAAACAATAATTACCGAATACGAGGTCAACCCGATCATGGATCGAGTAGTTATAACTTTGGGAATTTTAGGCGTTTGAATTTTTTTGTTGTTGTTGCATCTGTTATTTGTAAAGGTTCTACCGCGACGCAGCAGTCAACATTGTGCTACTTGAGATGAATTAGTCGCTTGAATGACGACGGGTGCGGATATCCCAGACACAATTAAAAGGAGGCCAGACGGGCGCTTTTCGCCGACTGTCGACGTATTACCGAGCCCCAGAATATACCCCCCGGCGACCGAGACGAACCAACAATGTCGATACAAGATGTTTTGATTTGTATAAAAATTACGTTTTGAAAGCTTCCGATTAGTCTCAGTTACGTCGCCGTTGAAACAGATTTTATGCTTGTCTATTTGTTTGCTTTTACAATGGGTTCTTTATAGTGATAATAACAAATGAATCCTTTGCGTCAGCTTTATTTATAGTCACAAAATAAAGACGTGCTTTGGTGGACTGATGCAAAGAGCCATTATAATTGATGATACGCTAATTCCGATGCGTTATCAGGCTATAAACGATACGCGAAATGTCCACTCTACTCCACTGTTAAGGGTGTTGTAAATTTTTAGAATTGCGGGCAATATATCGCCGGTTAGGCGCCGTGCGCGCTTGATTCACGGCCGCTGACGGACATTCTTTATTAGAGTTTTCGATGTCGTAAAAGGGCAGGCAAATGATTCAGTCCGAGTGTCGTGTTCTGCAAATATACACTGGCTTGTTGTGTGGTGAAGTGGCGGCATCTTAAAACTCTCTGTAGGCGGTAACAGTTATTACTCGCATATCAGTTTATTGCTTATAATGTCCGCGGCGTTCCCTTCACACAGACTTTCTTGATTCATTTCTGCACACCGGTATTAATTTTGCTTACAGAATGTTTATGGGATCGATGGTACTAAATGCAGAACAACAAAATGAAGATAATGTTAAACTTCCCAATTAAAAATGTCCTGCTTTTGATAGTGATCAACACATGTCGAAAAAATTTTAGCATACAAAGCAGCTGCCCGCTGTACCGACAACCTTAGGCAGGTAGCCGGTAGTGACTGGATGAGGAAGGCCGAGGACCGAGTGTTGTGGCGCTCCTTGGGAGAGGCGTTATGTCCAGCAGTGGATAGATTATTGGCTGATGATGATGTTGATGATACAAAGCAGCTGAAGATTGAAGCTGGTCGTCCGTTAGTAATATTGACGAGACATCGGCATTCGGCGATGATATCGCCTAGCCGATCTATATAACAAACTTTATAAGAGGAAACAACTTCTATACCTCTACATGGAGGCTACGGTATCATAAGTACCTAAGTACTTTGTAAAATATAGTGTGAGTCCTATGACGTTATATTGACAAAACTTTAAAAAAAATTGGAGTCTCTTGTAAATTCAAAAAATGACAAATCATCCACCATTGGCTTACTGACATTGGGAGTAGATACCTATTGGAAAATTTCGGGTCACCATTATACATGCATTTAGCCTAGTGTGGAGACCACTGTAATTGGTATTGTAGTCTCTTTTTATTAAATAAATTCTGATTCTGGAATGGGAACTTAACACAGGCAACAAGTATAGCAAGCTGCAGCAATTCATCTCGGCCTACCCTACAAGAACCAAATAAATTGCAAATAGTAAGTTTTTTCTAAATTTTCTAAAATAACATACATATTTTAAGTTAAACTCATTATAAATGAAATATGTATTCCGTAATAATTCATCATAGCGTCAGCTGCTAGAACATTCCAAGCATGCCGCGGGGAGGCGGTCATCGTTATTTCAATTACGAGAGTCCCTCGTCAAAGACAAAAGACCCTGACGCTTAAAAAACAACCACAAAATACAAATAAAAACTCTACAATAGTTTTATCTACGATCGGATCGCGGTCTTGTAAAAATCGCTCAAGTGGATGTCTAGAGAAACCGATTTCGTTTTCGAAGTCTCTCGAAATTTGTATTTTTTTACATTCACTACAAAATTTATATTCGTCCAGTCTCTTGTCCTTTGCCGATATTATTACAACTGTCTCAGATTTGATGGAATGACATAAAAAAGGTTCAGAGATTAAATTTAATTAAAAGGATGCATTCATTTATTTAAATGGCGCCAGTTTGAAAGGACATCGTTTCGACTTCATTTTGCACTGAATGGCACGCAAAAAAAAAAGTGAGATATTATTACTTTCCTTAATAAATGGCTCAAACCTGCTTCATTACGTTCAAAAAGAACATGAAGCTTACGTCGAACACGTGATGTGTCAATGTAATTTTGTAAAACAACGAAATTCTATAAATATGTATGTATTACTTCTTACAGGTGAAGCGCAAAAACTGTCCAAGAATCTTTATTATTTTGTATTATTGTGAACCAGTAAATGATACGAAGATTGGTGATTGAGGAAATTAATTCCTATTAAGGAACCATCATCTGTTTTTTTACCCGATAATGAGTTCAGCTGCTTGTCATTGCAAAACAAAGAATGAGGGTACTTACCTAAATAAGTGTATAATAATATTGAAATTGTTTCAAATTACTTACATCGTTGAACAAAAGCATAATATGGGAAAGTAACTTCGAAGGATCAATAAAAAATATGTTTAATTGATTTCGATTTCAATCGGACCTAATCAAACCTACTCGACTGTTAATGAAATTATTAAATGATTGTTCAACTTTCACGAATTCGATTATTTCATTAAAAAATCGACGTGGTATTTAATAGAGCGATTTTTTTAAGACTTCATTTTTTTTAGCAATGTTAAAAGTTTCACGGTGTAACTATAAACGCCCATCATTATAATTTTGTGTAGTTCTAAATGGCAAAGCTTATGGTTGCCCAAAGCAAATAGTTATTAAAATCATACACAATAGCCCCCCGCGGCTCGCCGACAGGGGGCCGGCCATCCATCCCCGTTTTAATTACAATATCACCCACATAAAAGTTTTTTTCATTCAGTTTTTGTTACCCAACAAAAAACATATAACAAAAAACAAACGTCCAAAAGACTGCTACCTTTTTTCCGCGTTTTTTGCGGAACATCAAAACTTATGTTCAGTTTTGACATTAAACCATTCTAGGTAGGTTTATTGGAGCGAATAACTTGCATTATACTCGTACTCGTACTTACAAGAATAGGTAATTCGGTAGCTCAACATATGCAAAAACTATTCATATCAAATATTCGCCACTATTGAAAAAAAATATGTTTTTTATAAGTAGGTATTTAACTTAATAATAATCATAAGCATTATTTCTCAGCTTAAAGGTAACGTAGGTCATAGCTTTCTTAATTAAATATTTATAACTACAAATACTACAATCAATTCCATCTTCGACATAACACACGATTGCACAAAATTGCAAAGAAACCTAATCTTTATGAAAAACCAAAAAAAATGTGCAGATGCTAAAACACTGCATCCAAAAGCAGACATACACGGTATCGAAGATAAAACCGACGATAGCGATGAAGGAATCAAAATAAACACTCACAAATCCGTGTTTGTCGCTGATGTTGTTGGTGAGCTTCAGCTTGTGGAAGGAGACGACCTTCTGCATCCACTGCTCGCCGGTGGAGGGCGAGTCCGGGTGGATGTACATCCGCTTCGGCATCTCGGGGTCCGCCTTGCCGGCCACCATCCACCGACTCGGGAACAGAACATAGGTTATGTAGACGGACGCAGAACATAATATAGCGGTACAGTAAGAGGCAGATAAACCTGACCCCCCTCAGAAGCATTGTTACTATGAGAGGGGGGTCAGGTTTCTCTGCACCTGACCGTACAAGGTATTGCAAAAAGGGTATTATAGGAAGCCGAAAGTAGTCATTCAGTACAAATTTTGCTCTAAGTTTTTTTTTTTTAAGTTTTGCTTCTCTTTATCAGTAATTTTATTAGTGATGACATTATTTTTACTATAAGTGCAGTATTTTCAAGAATTTAAAAGTTGTAGAACCAAAGTTGTTTAAGAGGACTGGCTGAGTAAACTGTAAACCCTTTTTGGCTTACTGTACCACTTTTGCAACACCCTGTAGAAATCCAAGATGTTGGAGAATTTAGAACGGTGTAATTTAGGGGATTCAAAGAAACTAAGTAAAGTAGGTATGATTTGTAAAAGTGGAATTTAAATATGAAAAGAATGAAGGAATTGCGATATTTCTGAATACCAGCAGATTGGACAGTTATAAAGGTTTTGATATATAGTAATTGCATTTGTAAAGAAAAAAAATGCTTTCAGCAACATTATCTTGTGCATGCAGAACGAAAAGCATCACACATCATGCACTTCTAACTACAACACAATGTGAATGAAAAGAGATCTGCGTACGAACAAACATAATAATAACGCTTTAATGTGCTACATGCACTGTACAAGAGTAGTGGTGAATGAGATGTGGTTCCTAGAACACGACCGCGGCGGCCGGGACCAGCTACTACCACGCAGATCCCCTATCGCTTCCACATTACGCCAATGCAAATACACGCATGCTTCTTGCCTTTTCCAGCTCAATGTATCCGAATTACATTAAAATAAGATCAGTTGAACACCATTGTTGACTCGAAAGACTAAGTAGGACTTTCTTATTTTAATTTAATTCCTACAGTTCTTTATTTGATTTATACCTGTTGTGGAATTTGTATCTGCAATCGTCGGCAGCTACGATGTCCATTAGCAAAATGTATTTTGCTTTTTTATCAAGACCAGATACGCGAACTTTGTAGGCAGGAAACATACGTCTGCAAGCAATATGAGAGAAAAACTGAGGTTGGGACTCGTTCTTGCGACAACGATTTGACATCGCGTCGATTGGGGAGACATGCTGCTCGGCTAGTTTTACTTTTTACAGCACTCAGTGATTCCCGAGAAACGAACGTTTTAGCTTGTGATCATGTACCGCACTAATTGAATGCTAGATTAACTGGACCATCCCAGTCATCCCTCAGGTGGCTTAGAAGTTCTTGCAAACATTTTAGAAGATGTTTCCGAAATGAAGGTAATCAGCGTGGAATAGCGCATTTAATGGGGTGTCACGAGGTATTCGCGACAACAAAAAGACCATGTTTCCGTCAAAGACAACCAAAAACGGCAGGTGCGGCCATTGTGCGGTTTTGCGTGGCCGGGAGCGTCGCGACCACCGCACGTGAGCAAATGCGACCTTACACGGAACCTACACACCTACAGCCACCAATTGAATTTCACAATCCACCCGAGCAGACATCGGACCGAAATATCGCGAGTTGGTGACGCGCCGAACAAATTTCATGACTAGAATCGAGAATTCCCGACCGAATAATTGATGAACAATTTAGATTCAAATAATTTTAGTATAATTAATTACCATATTAACGGCGTTAGGTGGTCCGGTGCTCTTTGTCGGCGCCAATATCGGTTTACGGCTGAGTCACAGTCGCATATTCGGGCGGAATGCTCGGCCGGTATTAATTAACGGATATTAAATCGGAGTTTTATCGAGCGCATCTCGATGTTGCCAAACCTGCGTGGCGGCGGGTTTGATATTTGACTTGGATCATTCCGGCCGGACATCAAGCGGACGCCCGCCGAACCTTATCGCCGCTTGTCATCGGGAATTAAACAATGTACACGATCAAATACTGATTATCGATCTCCAGCGAGCCTCCGCATCTCAGCACGAACCCGGAAGATTACTACGGGTTTTTTTGTCCGTGGATCCCGAACCAGATTGTTTTGTTACGTTTTGTCCCTAATGTCGTTGATTTAATAGAACAGCGCGATCGCGTCGGTATTTCTCACCTTCGGTGTCGGCTTATGTCGCGGCTCTTTTTACATCAGCCGCAGCGGCGTTTAAGACAAAGATATTTTAATGATATTACCCATCGGATGCGAGTTGAATCCTTAAACGTCGGCCATTCCGTGCGGTGCTCGCCGCGGTGCCTACGATGTCGATGCCCCGCAGATTAAGCGAACATTGTACCGGCACATAATTGTTTAGACGCAGCTTGTAATCGGAATCGTGTTTCGGCGTTTATGAACTGGGAACTAGTGCAGCAGTGACGTCACAAGCTAAATGAAAGAAGCGTGGTATGAAGTTGAATCTCCGATCGACGGTGTCAAATGGTTGAAGGATGGGGCTTGAGGAGCGTCCACTGTCCGTGCATGCCGAGCGACAGTTCCTCAAGCCGCATCGTCGATTGATGGTCGACAAGGAGTGAGGGTGACAGTGAGGGTGTTCCAACGAGCAGTGGACGTGGCTCTACCTGTTGTGGAACTTATATCGGTAGTCGTCGGCAGCGACGATGTCAAGTAACAGGATGTACTTGGCCTTCGCGTCCAGCCCAGAGACGCGGAACTTCATTTGTGGAAACATTTGTCTGTAAATTGGAATGGTGGTCTAGTTGCTTTAATTTATAATTATAATCTAATGGTTTATAATCTTCATTGACATCACGATCCATTACAAGGATATCACATATAAAATTTAATGGGTATCGAAACCCAATAGTTACCAATAACCCAATAGTACTGTCGAATTGTTTACATCTTCAAGCCCATCAGATCTGAGATACTTAAGACCACTGATTACTTGAAGGGTACATTTGAGTATGATGATAATGACAGGACATTGTACATCTTCTACTTCGAGCACTTGGATTACTATTGGGGCACCATGATATTGGTGGTGTCCAACTGTTTATTTCTTCATAGACAGACACCGCGCCCAGACACACATTTCACTGGGTAAATAATACAATCGCTGCAAATAACATCTTAACAATAACAAATAATAATTTAATGCCGTTGCTTGTTACACCATCAATATGCACATAAGATTAAACCATGTTAAAACGTACAAACAATCAAATCTAAGATTTCATAGCAACCACTGGTGAACTAAAAAAATTAAAAAAAACCACGCACCCACGCCTTGTACTAATGTACTCCCTTGCGGGGTAGGCAGAGGTGCATTGCTGCACCCACTTTTCGCCAGAGTGTTATGTTAGTCCCAATGTAATAGGGGGCGGGCCTATTGCCATTTTACGGGCACATCCAAGACCCGAGAACAAATATCTGTGTTTAAACAAATATCTGCCCCAGCCGGGAATCGAACCCGGGACCATCGGTCAGTAGTCAGGGTCACTAACCACTACGCCATTCGGTCGTCCACCACAACCACACCACCACAAATAAAGCGCTAAAAACTCGGATAATAATACCTGAAATAAATTGAATAAAGAAAGTAAGTATTTTTTTTAACTAGATTCCGCCTAATTTTGTTACTGCACCACAATTTAACTCTCACGTCTAAATGACTGACCTAGACTAGAAAAGCCTGTCTACTGTCTAGTACATTTCCGTGGTGGGCAGTAAACCCCAAAAAATATTACCAACTTTACGATTATCAAAGTTTCTACCGTCACGGTCGCAAAACGATTTTAGTGCTGAGAGCAAAATAAAACAAATTATTGTTTATGGTTTTACAGCTAGGCTCTAGTCAAATTATGGTATTATAACATTTTTTTATTTGTCAAATTAAGCGTGTGAAACAGATTTATAGTCTGATTTAGGGAAGGCTGCCTAGTTTTACTGTTAGTTTATGACTGAGCCGGGTTGGATCGTAAAAAGTGGACCTGATTTTCAGGTTATAATTGGCCCACACACAAAACCTTTTGATTTCCTTGTGTAAATTAGTAATAAATTTTTCATTAACTACTTTCGCTTGATTGTGGAACAGTTAAGTTTTTGTTTTCGGCATTGGATATACTTAATCTCTCGCCATATAGTAGGAGGTATAATAATGTGACAAATGGCATAAAGTCATACTCATAATAATCATCCTATAGGTACATAATATATGTATATGTCGCAGGCATCTGGTTTAATCTCCTGTTTGATTGAACCGCTAGCCCGTTCATTGGATGACGCTACTCAGTTGAATGACTAAAGAACAACTCGTCAAGTGGTTGACTGTAACGTTCAACGTCTTGACTGGACGTTATTCAGCGAAGTCGTTAAATGGGATATAGTATAGCAACTTTGTAATGTCTGGTTAGGATTAGGATGAACATGACCAGACAAGAGTCAACAAAAAGACTATGTTACAAAGCTCTCATCTCACAAATTAACTAAACAATAACAATAAACCTACCTTGATATTGTTGTTCATAATTATCCAGTTTCACCAGCTCAGCACATTTTTTTATTTGAAACTATCCGCCGGCGGTGTAATAATAGGTAAACACTTTAAAGCTAATTTATTTGCAAAAAATAACAATACAAGTGCTTTTTTTGTCAGCTGTTCGCTGTTAGACGCCATGTTTGTTTTATTCACCACCTGACTGATTTTAAGTCCGCTAACTAGTTGGATGTTTTGTGACGCTTGTAGAATCAACGTTCGGCCTAGTCATACAACTGAATAGCGTCATCCAATGAACGGGCTAGCGGTTCAATCAAACAAGAGATTAAACCAGATGCCTGCGACATATACATATTATGTAAGTACATAAAACTCAAATGTATAATAAATAAAATACCTATCTATTCATTCACACACATCTATACAATAAAACTATAGTTACAAAAAACACTGAATCTATTAATTATGTATGGATATACATACATAAATAAATAATTGCAATTAATAGACGGCGATCAATCATCGTCATAATTAATTACAAGCGAGTGTTGTTGTACTTTATACCTAGACTTAACATAAAATAAACTTTAACTGCAAAGGCACTTACTACCTTCTGCAGCAAGCCTGAAATGAGACGCAGGGGCGCACTGCGCACGCATGGGGTGGAATTTATCAGTGCTCGAGCCGAGAGCAGTTAAAAATGCCTGGCTTTGTATAAAAAATGCTTATGGAAACAGTAATACATAGGTATATTTGATATTAATTAATATACTTAAGTACCTACTACTTACTTAATATTTAAACACGATGGTTTTTTTATGTAAGTAATTAGTTTTTTTTTATTTTCAATTTATTTTTAACAAACAAGCATACCTACGTATCGGATATTTTGCTCGATCACTGATAAAATTCACCCCACAGTTCCCGCTCACCGTGCTCACGGTCTATCTGTATAAGGTCGTAACTGGCAGCAAAGTGTTTTTGCATTAAAATTTATTGAATTTGCAAGAACAAGCTGCCATTTTGTATCATGAATAGATTCAGTGTTAACTGATTGGTAATGAGGTTTTCTTATCAGAACACGAGTTTGCTGAATATTGTATCGCTTTGAGTCATTTAATTTTAACCTGGCGTTTTATCTATGCTATTTTCATATTTGTAATTAAAATGCTCTTGCTGCACAATGTCCGACTTTATAATATTATTGAATATTTATTTAATTAGTTTTTTTAATTCTTATAAAATTTGGTAGGTTGGTGGTACATATGGATAAAGATAATAATAAGAAAGAACTTATTTGTGAATGCAAACATGCAGAGGTTTTAGGTTTTTTTTTTTTTTTTTTTTTTTTAATAAATGATTATCACTCCACAGACTTTATGTCCGTGCCTTTTGAAGAGTGGGAATTTTTATGAGATAGTTTTTAATTCTTTTATCTACTTTCTACTCGGTAAGGAAGTTTAGTTTATATATATTATCTTTTATATATATTTATTTTGTCTTTAGTTTATATATTCTTTCTTATATATATATATTGTTCTTTTTCTCTTTTTTTTTTCACTGCTGGGGGAAAATCCACATGGACACCTGGGAAGAGGACCCAGGTAGTGTCGGGCGTTAACCGACTAAAAACCCCCAGCCGTGTATCTCATGATACAAGAAATGTCTTTTTTTTTCTTTTTTTTTTTTTTTCCTTTTTTTTTATTAATGGTTTTCAGAGTCACACTTACATTAGTAATGGCAACAAACTTAAGAAGGACAGGGCCAATGCCAGCTTTCTTCGGAGAACTTAGTAGACACCTGGCAATGGCTCGGCCCCTCAGTCGTTATAGGTCATGTTTTGCCTGATGTTAGTGTGTGACTCTGTTCTTAAAGATAACTTATTTTAATTGTTAGTTTTTATAATAATTATATAATAATCAATTTGGCCTATATTTTGCGCTCTTAACCAAAATTATATTTTATGTTTTATTCCGCCCCGTTATGCCTTCTTAACATTTCCCCAGAAAGTGCAATGACCTCTTCGTCTCGATTCTTAACTGCCATTTTTAGATTGTACTCGAGGATGCGTTTCTTTGGCGCTGTTATTGCCGTTTTAGCGAGGTTGCCGATAGCGTCCTCGGTGTCATCCGCATAGTAGGTGCAGGTGGTGGTGTGCCTCGACAGCGCCGAGGTTTTAGGTTTATTTATACTTTAATTCAATTTAAGTTTCTACGTTTATCTGTAATACCCATTAAGTATCTACATAGTCAACCAAATAAACCATATTTAACATCTATTTCCTACCTATATTATGTATACGTATTTTTAAATTTAGATAACGTCTCTATGTATTTTACAATACACTCTACAATAGCGTAACAGTTTCATAACTGTTACTACCTACTTCGACCAATTAACTCCTTGTCAAAGGTAATTGGAAATGTTAAGCCGTTAATTCTTATAAGGTAGGGTGGCCATATTTCGGCATTTTGTGGGTCAAGGTTAAAGGTATTTAGTTTTATATGGGCTGGTTCTAAATAAAGAAATAACTGGGCTGCCAAAAATTGAAATTAACAATGAAAAGTTCAAAAGATGTTTAATGTCTTATGAGGTTAAAATAAAGTAAGAAAAATTTAATTTGTGAAGGTATTAGTTAGCTTATATTACATTTAAGTTTTTTGCCTTACTTAAATTTGGTTTACCTACTTCGCTTCCAATTTTCAGCCTTTTCCATTGAATAGGTACTTTGAAGAATTCACGAAACCAATAAGAATTTCCATCATCATCTGTGATGATTCTCGATTCTCTGTATCTATTCTTCACTGTATCTGCAAAAGCCGTCGATGTTTCCGTCAAATCCCCGAGTCATTGCCACCGCCAGGGAGGGGGTGTGAGGGGAAGGGACGGGGAGGGGGCGGGGGGGGGGACTCTGCTTGCACATTGACGCATTCTTGTGGCTTCCCCGCGCTCGCTGACACCGACTTGATAAACTTTAAATTTCGAATTTACGTGCGAAAGGAGGACTGTCATTTGTTTTAACGTCAGTGATCAAAATGCTTTTGTGTTTAGTTACTAAGTTATATATGGACGGGGGATCGATCAATTAATCGTCATTGTCAATCGACATTCGAGTGGAAATGATTGAACTAATAGGATCGGCTACGATAACCTATTCACATACCACACTGTTAATGCTTTGTTTACAAAACTTATTATTTATTTTTTATTATTATTACTTATTTATGTGATGATGATGAGAGAAAGACATCTGAATTTTCTTAACCACTGCGTTTTCAGAAGAAGAATAAAACATCACTAAAAGTACAGAATTCGCATGTCATCGACTCCACAAGAATCAGCCTCCACTACATTATCGCACCAACAGAACTATACCAACCCGCTCCTAAACTATAACTACATCGCCACTTCATCAACACACTCCCAACACCCTTAATCCAACGTAACAGAGTTTAAATTAGCGGAAAAGAACGGCAGTCGGAAAACTTGTAGGTCTCAGTAGTATTCGCAGATGAGACGATGAACTTACGCGGCCGAAAGTAGTTCTTATACTTGGGTGTGAAAAGCGATTGTTGTTTGTGACTTCTGACTGTGTAAACTCTACTTTTGTCTGTAATTGGTGGCGTAGTTTTTCTTCTGCTGTATTTTACTGAATCAGCTTTCCGTTCTCTAGATTTTCACTGTCAGTTCGTTTTGTTCTTAATTTGAATACTTAGTTCCAGTTTCTCCATAGTCGGTTAGATCGTAACCAGGAAACGGTTGATCAATTATTACGTCATCTCCATATTAAATTCTTGACAGATGTGTCAAAATTCAAGCAATAATCCCTGGTTATGCTCTAACCAACTATGGAGAAATTGGCACTTAAGTTGCTTTCATCTCGTCACGTTAACGTTTTGGTAATTTTAAGTTATCGTATCTACTTATATAATGACTGTGTTAAAGGTTAGATTAATATTGAGCATAATATAATTTTTAATAACATTATACCTAAGTATTAAAAATAAAGTAAATTAAAAATTGCAGCACGTAGGTAACCAACGCATTACATTGGGACTAACATAACACTCTGGCGAAAAGTGGGTGCAGCAATGCACCTCTGCCTACCCTGCAAGGGAGTACATTAGTACAAGGCGTGAGTGTGTGTGTGTGTGTGTGTGTGTAACCAACGCATGATTTATATAACAATTTCACAATTAATTGTCACTTTCTATTTCACATTTCAAGTGTACATTAAAATACCTCTCTAATAATTACTTGTAGTACGCACTTGCTCACATTTTTCGTCGACATATGCGCGAGAACCATCCATAGCCCTACCTTTTTTTTAATTTACAGCTCCCGATCGACTATAAAGATAATACTTACTGAATTCCACAACTACTTACCACCTGACTAATTAATATTTTTTTCTAAAAACAGCACCATAGAGTAAGCTTACCGAAAAAATACTCAGAACACGTAAGCTAACTTAAAAAAAAGTTAAAAAATATTTTTCCAAAAACAGTTTAATAAGTAGGTATAATTAAATCTAACATTGGATTGTTATTTCTCATATTGTTTTAAGATTAATCATAATACTCGTACCAAATATACAAAAAGTATACAACGAGTGACGATAAAAATAGCTTTCTAACAGAAGACAGTTTTATTTAACTGTTACAGTGACGGTTCAGCAGCAAATAGGCAAAAACAGCACCTATATTCCAAGATATATGTGCATTCGCTCACAATTGCTCATTATATTGTAGTTAATGTGGTAATAAACGGTTATAAGTACTCTATTTCTACAAATCAACAATAGACACTTGAGGGTAATTGTGTACTTATAGTGGAGACAACGTGCGTCTAATGTATACAGGTCAAAGTGAACTGTTGACAACCCTACTAATTATTAGGGTTGTGGGAACTCTTATTTAGGCTTTTACGTTTAAGTTTTAAATAGATGGCTGTCTGTGCCAATCCTTATAAATAAACATCTGAGTTAATTTAAGTTTTTCTTATAATTAAGTATAATGAAATAGATTTTTCATTTCTTGGGTAATTTACATTAAAAGGAATTACATAAAAGAAAATCATGTGAATGACACTTACCTAACTTTAACCTAAAAGATTTTGAATAACCTCAAATTCAATCTGCTTCTTAAAAATCTAAAAACCTCTCTCATAGGCGGCGTTCTTTTGTTTCTACTAAAGGTAATTCGGTTTAAAAAAAAAGCAATAAATTTCGATTAACAAAACACCGGTGTCATCTCGTTTGTAAGGTTCTTATCGACGCCCGCACTGCGCTACTGACGGTAGCCCAGGAACAGAGACATGGATGGAGTAGCATTTTTTATTATTATAGAGCTTTTTTTTAAACGTACAACCTCATATAAAGTTTTGTTTTGTGAGCAGGGCAAATTTAGGATTGAAAATTAAATTTGGAAAATCATATATGTATGTTCTTGCAATAAAAAGGAAGGTTGGTTTAATGATACTCATAGTTTTACCAAATTGCGCTGTGGCTCATAATATATCGTTACAATCGCTAACTTCATCTCAACTAGTGCTGATAGCAAAATAAAAAGAAAAGTGAATACCACGTTGGACCTCCTATCCGTTAAGCACTCAAAGGTAAAAAATATATACATTATAACGATTTTATATCTAATAAACAGCTCATCGATCATAAAATGTCCTCCAAAAAATCTAGGTATACAACACACAACATGATATTTAAATAAAGCAATATGTGGAGATTCCACTGCTCTCCCCGAGATGTAGATAAGAGTGTGTGACGTCACAGAGCGCCCTGGCGCCGCCTGCAGGGTGGCCCTCGTTACCGCCTCGTGCTAGGCTGTGGAGGCTCATTTCACTATTTTCACATGTATCGCCATCATGTTCAACGTGATAGGAGCTGTAATGTCTAAGAGCAGAACGTGGGCGGCCAAAATGTTGTAAATTAGAATTTGAAAATATGCGTAAGTGATATCAGTAGGCAGATCATTTTTTTCTGTGAAGCAGTAGTATAAAAAACAAAATGTCTCTACAAAAACATCCCAGCAACGCTTCCACAAACCCTATCATGTCGATCAAAAATCCATTACGATATGAATAGTCAATAACGAATATGTCATCACTGGTTTCTAAAAACCTTGCACCGAGAGCAAAAAAGTCTTCCAATCGTATCGGTTCTTTTGATCGGTGGCTGCGACAACCGACAGCGGACAAGTGTCGATTAGTCGCTGGACCGACAAAACGACCACTGCGACACCGTGTCCTTGTCATGTCGTGTCAACGCTTACGCCGGTTCACGGAAGGTCCACTGATAATGATGGATAAATACGCCCGAATGTTTTGCTTTTAGTTATTCTTGGAACAGTTTCTGCGACTTTGATTCCTAAGAAGCCGTGGTGAGGAGGGCAGAAATATTTGTTAATAATGCACTGGACTCTGTTGGAGCAGAAGCACTACTCTCTGTTGAGATATTTATTTATTGCTAAAAGTAGCTTAATAAATAAATAAATAATAATAATAAATAAATATGTGGGGACATCTCACACACGGCCATCCGACCCCAAGCTAGGCAGAACCTGTGTTATGGGTGTCGGACAGCTGATATATCTACACAAATACATAGATAGATAGATACTAAATATAAATATCAACACCCAAGACCCGAGTACAAATATCTGTCTTTAAACAAATATCTGCCCCAGCCGGGAATCGAACCCGGGACCTTCGGCTCAGTAGTCAGGGTCACTAACCACTACGCCATTCGGTCGTCTTAATGTTATTTATCTAAGTCTTAATGTTATTTATCTAAGTATATACTATGTAAATTTCACAACATTTGTACGCATCCTCCTCATACTCATTTATTAAATTCATCAAGTAAATCCTCATACCAAAAACTGCTTGGAAGAAATCGCTTTTAGCCTTTTGTGTAATTTCCACTGGATAAAGTTACGTTTTGTTTTCTCAATATAGTAGTATCCTATTATTTTCTGAATGTTTAGGTCCAGTAACGCTTTCTCAATCAGAGATTACTTAAAAAGTGAATACTGAAGTAATTAAATTTTGAGAAACCTGTTATGCAAAATGTGTTGCACCACAGCGAGAATAAAGATCACTATCTAGAAATCCCACTCGATGTTACACACAATTTGTAAGTAACACAGATTACACTAATCACTTGACACATGTCATTACGTATGCAGGCCGAGTCTTCGTCGGTTAAGTTTCACATTTCTAAGGGCTCCATCAACGAATTGGGTTAATTACAAGTGAAAAGCAAATGAACCTCCAATTGGTAATAGACTTGAATTGAATTGCTCCATATTCGTGATCGGAGTTCTCCACTCTGTGGGAGTTTCGGTACCATCAGTGTTTATTGACTAATCAGTTTAGTAATTGATCGAATGAGGAAAGCAAATGAAGACGTGACGTGAGATGCATTTCAAATGTTATTAAGTTAGAATCTTTAGTATACTATTGTTTTATAACATTCATATTCAAAATTATTTCGTAAACTGCCTAACTAAACACAGATATCAAAAAGCCCGAAACCTAGCTCAGCTATTTAGTGGCTGGACAAAAACAAAACACGACCTCCGCCCGTCACGAGCCAAAAAAGGACGAGCAAGTTAGTGAGGCGAGGCAAGACTGGACGTCTTCAAAAATGTCCCACGTGGGCCGCTTCAGGGCCGAATGTAGGCCTCCCGGTGGTTTATTTTGCTTGTCTCCCATTTGTTATACATAATACATGTATCGTGTCGCCGCATCGCGGTCCTCTGCGGGAATTTCGGCCGGCGCCACCGATCCTCGCTTGTTTTGCGTCTACAGGGAGCTTTTTTGTATAAACACTCTTTGTTTTCTGCCGCAGTTGCTATGCTCTAAAGAATTACTGGGACAACTGGAGGTTTATTGAGCATCACGGTTTCAACTACTACTATTTCGTCTGTGTGAGAGTAAGTTATGTGATACTTGTTACTTATTTATACTGTGGCTTCAACTCTACATCCCCATGTATATGATGTCGCTGCGTCGCTATTGGTCGAAATCGAAGCCGGTCCCGAGAAGAATGCGTCGCGATACAACTTTTGAGTTACGAAGTGATTTTTTGTGCTGTCCGATGAAGGAGCGCGGGCTCGGTGGAAAATTAGAGATGAAATCATACGGCGCTACCTCGCAACCGCCATGTCAACTCCGATATTTTTTCACTATGCAAAGATAAATAATTTCAACAGCCCATAACCCTACTAACACTTTTAGAGCTATTTCTAGGAGTTGTCCCTGAGTCAATTCGCTAATTTGGATAAAACCCCGGGTTGTGTTTCTCGAAATTTGTAACGAATCATTCCACGTATCAGAACTATTGAGACGAGATGGAGACCTTACCGGCAGTGCCTTGAATACCTAACAATGAGATAATGTGTGAGAAAAACCCGAAAAAATACAAATTTCAAGTCACGCGCCATGAATATGGCGCTAAGAAATGACGTAACGGAACGATAATGTCAATGTTTCTAGATCGAAGATCTATATATTGTGTCTACAGATAATTATATACCTATATAAAAGTCTTTACAAAAATAAAGCATTGATAGGTAGGTATATTATTACGAAAAGAGCTTCTGGTCATATGTACCATATGTACATCCACTTCCATGTGTTCATAAAATATAGTTATATTAATCTACTTATACATGACTGAAACCAATACTGTTTTAAGGGACGGTTTCAGAATATTAATATAAGCTTCTGAGTGTATTGCAAAAATAAACACTTCGGTAAATTTCCATGTCCGGGAGACAGAAGCGGTGCGTTTATTGTCAAATTTACGCCACACACGTCCACATAATGTTCCTCAATCGACGCCTCATATATCTCTTAGTACACGACTATTTTCAACAATTGTTTAATCTGTTCCATCGTGACTGGAATCACTGTCACTGCCCAATGATTTGTGTGTTTTCCGTTTCCTACATAATCAGCAATTGTTATTAGTTCTAGGAGACAAGTTGTCTGGCGTCATGACCTTGTGCGGTTCTTTTTTAAGTTCTTCAAAAGGGTATGACACGCGCTTGTCAGCCTCTTTGATAGTCATGTCACGTGTGTCAGCCTTCACAGACTAGTGCACTAAAGAGATCGACAGTCTAGCGGCTAGACTCTAGCCGCACGCCCCAAGGTGTTTCTCGCTGAACTCGCAACAAAGCCTAGGAAAAATCCTTCAACAGTTACACAGAAAGTTTTAATAACTGCCTGAGGTCAAGTTTAACCATAAAAAGCTTTCGTAATAATTATTATAAATGGAGCATAACTTTACTTAGTTTATCATAATCGTAAATCATATAATTTTACTGCCTTTTAAGTGGACATTCTTAACTGATTACTATTACACAAAGATGCGCTGTATTTGATGATCTCTCTCATGAAGAGATCCTCTCTTTGTGACCTCGAGGTCGCGCGATACGAACCTAATAAGGATCCTGTAGATAAGAATATTGACTTTTATTTTATTTACGAGTTAACAGTTCACAGTCGCATACCATAACAAAACTTTCCTTTGAAAACAAAAGTTGAAGCTGATTATGCCACTTGAAAATTTGGGCGGCACAACAAAAAGAGCCACAATTGTCACAAACGTTTTCGGAAACAACTGAAAGGGACTCGACTGCAGTCAACTGCGCCCTACAACCTTTCGGCAATGAGCGCCGAAAAAAAATCTACATTGACAACCCTAAATTTTCAATAATCGTCCAGCATAGTTTGACCTGCGTCGGTGTTCTCGGTCCCTTCTTTTGTTTTAGCGGTGTAGTGGCTGTGGGGAGGCAGGGGGGCTCTCTTTAGAGTTGATAGTATTATAAAAGCCAAGTCGGTCGTGTCACGGTGCTAATTAAAGCTCTCGTAAAATGCGGCGAGGGTCGCTCGTCAATCACTGTTTAAGAGCAGAGGCCTGAGTTATTGGCGGCGTCAACCGAGGCAGCCGTCGTCGCCAGGAATGTACGAACATTGTGCGCAGCGCTCATGTTGATACGGTAATTTAGGAAAGTGTCTTGTTATCGTAATTCTCTATGCAGTCCTCTTTTTCCACTGTTTACTGGAGCACTTGTTGCAAATTGGATGTTACAATAGCGCTGTTGCTCTTTACGCAATTTCAGTCTCAATTATTGTCTCCTTTGTCACTTTCCGCATGAACTGTAATGATTGTCACTTTAGTCAACTCACATTGAGTTAAACTCATAACTTTTAGTTTTTATGTTTTTTAGATGTAGTCATATCCGATCGTTTCTGACATCGCTCGATCGACGCCACACAGGCCGTGGGACTGCGGGCCCAATCTTTATCTGCGGCTGTCTGTACACCGCGTAGCCCTCAATCGTCACAAATTTAATGTCCCAAACGGATGTCGTCGAACCTGCCCGCGGTTTGAAGGTTAAACAAATGATTGCACATGCAAACTTGCCTTTGATTGGATGACGGGTTAAATTTATTTGTCCTCAATTTGGTGAATATGATTTGAGGATGGCTGATGAAACTGTGGATTGAACTGTAGAGCTAAATAATTTGGTTTCGTCCATCACAATATTTCAGTATGCCCTGGATGTAATGTCCGCCTAAAACATATACAAAATTAAAACGATGATTATTAAATTAATTAATTACATAACGCTTTAGCTTTATACTTTAGTTTCTATAACAAGCAAACCTTACAGCTACAGCCTCCCAACCAACATGTCGGGAATTCACTGGAGGTGTGAAAATATCCCAGTAATTGATACAAAGTTCTCCCCTGCAATTAGCCAAAGAGGTTTAGCTCGATGCGCCCCCACGGGACCCGGGATTTAGGGATGAAACCGAAACTGCATGCTTCAGTTGGAGACTGGTATTTTAAGAGAAATCGTCGGAACTAGAGTTTTGATAAATCAAAAGTTCTAAAACTAAAAGACTTGTTGACTTCATTGAAATACATCTATTTACTTCTGGGAAATATAATTTATTGAAACATGGATCAATGGATTATGAGTATATACTGTCTTCAAATGTACTTAATGAATTAACGTTTTAATATTATATTATATTATATTAACGTACCTAAGTATAATGTCGCAAACACTTTTATGTTTAATAGCATAATAACTTAAATTCAAAATTCAAAAGCCAGCTCAAATCTAGCCCAGCCTTTCAACATTTTAGCCGTGTATCTTTTTCTGCCGTTTTCTTTGCAGATTTAGAAAGAACCCGTATGGTAGGCGCCTAGAGGCGTCAGGTTTTCGTCTTGCCTGCTTACCTATTCCCCTTTAGAGGGCCCACCGAGGAATTCAACTTAGCCCACAGTGGGGACGCGATTCTGAGGCCTTTACGGCGCCATATTCCAAAAACGACGCATCGCGTTACGATTCGCGACTTTGCCAAAGATCTTGAGATGTTATTTTTTTACTTTAGGTACTTATTTACTTCTTTAATACGTAGCATGCTTGTTCTTTAGTAAATTTACTAGATGTGGGCAGATTTGTAAAGGAAAGGGCCAATGTGATATTATATTTTGTCTATAAAGTAACGGACCACAATCATTACGAATTATTACAAAAACTGCACCCATGCACACAGTAGCACACAATAAAACAATCAAAAAACACACAGTTGAAACAATTAAAACACCTTTCTTGGAAAACAACTAATGTTACACTAGGTAATCTTTATTAATTAGCACTGGAACGGGCAATTCAGAAGGTCATAAGTGTGTAATTATGCCAATTAGTATTATGCTCAACGGTTCAGATGATAAGTTCTAAATTTATGTGGTGTTGAGAATGGAGTTGAAGCGTTTTGGTCTGTTGGCTACAATAGAGGAAAAAAGTTATTGAGTATCCAGCTCCATTGAAAATTATCTGGAACAAGTTATACCTAGCCGGCTAATAGTTAGTTGAAGCGTATGACAGTTACAGAAAGGGCCTTTACATTAACGCTATTACTTGTAATTCGCAAAGATATATTTTACTAAATTAAAACTAAATATTTAGGGTGGCTAATATTTATTGATTATTTGCTTTGACATTATAATGTCAGAGCAAGAGATCATAATATATATTTAATTTTGTTTAAGTTTCAAAAAAACAAAAAACTCGCACGCTTACCCTTGGAAATCAAAAACTAAAAAACTTATATAAATTTATTTGGCACGGACTACCGTACTAGTAAATACACTACTGAACTCTATTTCCCAAGTCTATTATATTACATACATAGGCGTGTGTGTATAAAATTATAAACATAGCCCTTGTCACTCACTCACTCATCTACCAGTCAGCTATAACTAGAACATACAAAAATGGAGGCAGAAGACTCCCTGCTGTGTGCCAACACATATTCAAAGGAAAACCCACCATACGTGTAGGGAATAAAAGCTATAAAATCTTGCACATTTTCTTTGCAAGAAAATTGAATTTTTCCTTCTCAATAAGGTGCTAATAAGAAACTGGGTTGATTTATTGCTTATATCGCGTGTCCAAGACGCATCAGGCATCCGTTGAAAGTGATACCTAACGCAAAAACATACGCAACTGACATCCAACTAGAAATACCAGAAATATGCCCGTTTTCTATCGCTTGTTAAATATTAAATACCTATTATTCAAAATATTCAATTGTTCCGTTTAATTATGTTACTGATGATCTTATTTGACGAATAACTTTTATATGCATATTACATACCAACTAAAAATTTAAATATTTTGTTCAAATTTTAAATCAAATATTTTGTTCAAGTTTTAGGAAATTGGGTTTTTTGGCATCCGGTATAGACATTTATTTGTAATTGGAACTTTTCATTGCTCGCGAGTGCATACATACTTAAACCGATAAAACCGATGAAAATACAATGGTTTATATTCTAATCATTTACCCAAACATCTGAGTAGGTACATAATAATATACACACATACATGTACCTAAAGGTATTGTAGGTAAACTTAGGTGTTTCACTTTTCAGCCTTACCCAACACTTCTGGGGGTCTAATACAGGTTTGCCTGAAAACTATAAAAGTTTACGTTTTATCGCATACTCAGTGGCGCCTCTTATGGAAACTATCATGAAACTTTTGATAAATAATGTATGCAGATGACAGGAGAAAACGTAAAAAAAAATAGTTTTCAAAAATAACAAATCCCGTACTAGAGGCCCTGGCTAGAATTCACTGTGCGAGGTTCGCGCTAAGAGGGTTGCTATTAAAACATAGCTCAAGCAAGTAAATTCAGCCACAGAAACCGAATCCTTAGTCCAAAGAAACAAGACCAGTATAACACTGTTAAATTGTACTGCTGGTGGTAAATGTATTAGCAACATAACGCTCTACAGTTGTACAAGTCAATTCTGGACGCACCAGTCACGCAACATACATAAATAGTGAAGAGACATATGAACTGGAGCCTGATTCTGCTAAAATAAACAGAAATGCTATGCCGTCAACTAACTACACAACGCATAGGCCTTTAAAGATGGTAGGGACATGTTAGCTTATAACTGTTACAATAGTTAATAAGGAGGAATGTGATAACTTTACTTTGTTTATTTATAAATAAATAGTATAGTATTGTGTGTGTGTGGTGTGTGTATAGCAAGCATGTAGTAAGTACCTAATCAAAATTTATTATTCAAGCTGCTATCGGATTTATAAAATTTTGTTTATCTCATCGAGGTAAGTTTAACATATGGAATAAACCCATGTACGGAGCACATGCAAGTACAGTGTTTTGTCGCTCTAAAAATTCTAGTAACGTGTTCGTGCGTAAAATACACAGATACAATACAATTGCTGATTAATTGTCCATGAACACGCAGTTTTGTTCAGTTTTCCTGGAAAAAACTAGTTTTCAAATTCTTTGGTTACGAATTTAGATTTGGGTAAAGTCTCTCACTGGCATAATCTACTCTTCTGTGTCTTTGGTACTTATTTATACATTTAATTCTACATTCTCTCTATTTCTTCAAATATCTATTACCTAACCGATGCTGAGGACAGAGTTATGAACGCTTTTTTTCTTTTTAACTTAGTAGTATTTAATAGTCGTATCTGCTATATAAAGTAAATGAATGGAATAATAATATTTCAAATAAATATTAATCTAACTCATTGTCATCATCGGCGAGACTCAGTGTCAGAGCGGTGGTAGCTCAGTCGGGTACGCGCCCGCTTCTCACGCCAGAGATGCGGGTTCGAATCCCGGCGCTGACATGTACCAATGAGTTCTTTTCTGAATTTAAGTACAATGTATACCATCGCTCTTACGGTGAAGGAAAACATCGTGAGGAAACCTGCATATCTAGATTTAGCACATCTAGATATGTGAACCCACCAACCCGCAGTGGACCAGCGTGGTGGGAAATGGTCCAAGCTTAGGAAGGCAGTTTAGACCTTGGGGATATGCACAAAGGTTCCATTCGAGAGAGCCAGGTGCAGGTACTGACACCCCCACAGAGAATAGAATAGAACATTGTCATCATCAAACATCCATATGGATAGGTGCATCAAAAAAACATAACAAAAATATACCTACATTAATTCCATCAAAATGAAGTTCTAAACTAATTTTTCATCGCCCATTAAATTAACATATTTCTAAATGTGTAGAAGCACCCCTCCTGGTGCTTCTACACTCTCTCAGATGGAAAACTAAGTTTTGGAGCGCTGCTGCGCGAGCTACGACTCTATCACGTTGTATTAAACGTGGCATTAGCACGACAGCTCTCGTTCGTTCGTTTTTCGTCAGTATAGAGTAACCCTCCAGGTGGAAGACATTATCGTCAGAAAACGTGGCCGGATCATGTTTCAGGCCGCACCCACAAAATGGCCGATGTCCACAGCCTGTGACAGTGTCAGGTAATAGTCAAGTCGGTTTCTGAGGTTATTAGTAAAACAGTAGATCAAAAACCGTCGTTAATCATTTTTTAAAATGTTACGCCCAGAGTTTATATAAATATATCTTTAAATTGAATTTAGTGATGATTGGCCAATGATCTGGACATCGAAGTCAGTAAATTGCTATCCACTGCTGGTCATATTTCTGCAAGTGTAAAGTTCTATTTCTTCAAAATTGTTGAGAATAATTCTAAGCTTTTGTCTGTTTGTCACTGTCAATTTATTATTGTCAAGTCGATATTTTACTTCAATTTGATCTAAATCGTTACACATTACGTTAATTATATTAATCAAGACTCTACAAGAAATGTTGGTACCTATCTTATATGTATAGAATTTTAAAAAAATACAACTAGACATACCTACAAATAAATATATTATTATTTTGAATACGCGGAAAAACCAAGCTCTTTTGGCTTACAAATAATTCCGTGCCTAGAGGTGATTTCAAACATGTGCAAGCGAGTTGCAGTTGGCAGCAAGTGTCATGACAATTGAAGACTACCTAATACTATAATGTTGACTAACGCTTATTGTTGAATTGATGCCATAAAAGTATTTTAAAGTTTTGAAATCACACTGCATGTTTAACACTTTTATGGGATTGTCGCTATACCTTATATGTATAGTTCTGGCGCACCCTTGAGAGTAAGCGACACCAGCGACTAATAACTAATCTAACTGGCTAATCCTTTCATCACGGTGACAAACTCCGGTTCAGCTCTAGTGCTGTCACTGAAACGCTTATAAGAGAACAGGCTTAGGTTTTATAATACAAAACTCAAAAATTAATGCAACACAAACAGAATGTCTTGTTGGACAGTTGATGCAATGAAAATAAAAAAGTGGGTATTTGGGTAAACTTAACAGAAGTAGATCTAGTAGTTTTTAAGTAAACAAAGAAATTGTGGCTGGCGCCAATAGATAGCATGTCAAGCAAGACATAAAATAAGTACGTCACAAACATCACAACATTGCGATAATGTCTGCACATTGTATGACGACTTCACGACCCTGCTACAATAATTGATAATGAGGTAAGAGGTACGACTATATTAGAACTGATGGAAAGAAGTAAAGTTTATAAAATACCGAAAACCGAAAGAATGACAGAACAAGTATGATAGACGTACAAAACGTAAATATACATCAGGATATCCTACGACTATTACCACACTTGATTTAAACCTTAGACACCAAAGTTTTAAAATGTTACTGCAGGAGTTTTCAATGTATGTTGAGATAATTTAGTATAAAATCGTATTAGTACATTAAGTTTAAGATCATTACGTATACGGTGCATAATATGAGTAAATAACCACTAGTAGCGTATAATGATTGGAAATTAGCTCTTATGAGTAATGTCGCTTTCATACATTTTAAATGATATAATGGTATTGACGTGACCTCCAGAAGAGGACAGTTTATAAAGTTATCTATAATTTTGCAAAACTGCTAGCACTAAACGTGAAGCAAGCCCTTTAATATAAAGGTTTAGCTACCAGTTACCAACTGAAGTGGTTTTGTAGGCTATGGGCGGGTCTATTTAATTTATTATAGGATACGTATAAGGTAAATTGTACCTGTCATTATTTATCAAAAGCCCAATAGAGTTAATGTATCTGGTTTGTAATTTTCTAAATTACTTAATTACCACACTTCGGTTTTATTATTTGCTCAAATCTAATTTTAAAAGTTTTCAAAAACTAGTAAAATTGATTGTCTGCTTTCTGAAACTGACAAATCAAATACTTATCTACCATATGTCATGAGAGTTCCTTAAGCAAGTAGAATTAATTATACGCCAATGGATGTCTTTAAGGACAGTGACACAAGAAGTCTTAATAACAGACTTGTGAAATTATACAGTGTGAATATTCACAATATTTGCCAGCAGGTTTACTTCTGTTATTAGATGAGTATTTAACTTTGATGACAAGAGAATTGCAGGTGTTGTTTATTTTCTTAAACATGTATCTGCTGCAGTAACTAGGTACTTTTTAATAAGAGCCTACGTTTGAAAAACCAATTCCCCGACTTTATATTTTTATAAGGTACATAAAATATTCTACAATTATGAAGAATAATATTATCATGATGCATTCTAATAAGAATCCTTTTTATTATATTGTTTACCATAAATTAGGTAATTATTTAATATTTAAAAGTGATAAGTACCTATGTTAAAATGCTTGTGATGAAAGCGAAAAGTTTTAAAAAGTTTAAGAGCTAAGCCGAAATAAAAACATCTCTTTTTGCTTTTCTCACAAAGCATTTTGTTGTTTCCGGAAAAGTTGATTTTATTTTTTATAAAAAATGTTTGCCACTAGTTTGGTTATAGAGATGGCGAGAAATTGTTATATGCATTTTGATCTATCGTTAGACAAAAAAATATTTGACTTTTAAAAAATCCTCTTTTTTATACCATTATAACTTACATCATATAAATAAATGTTTTTTAAAATTATTATGCCAAAGTTTAAAGAAGATATGATTCGCAAATTGATTTTTTCGCTACTATTTTACGATGCTCTATATCAAACCTATAACTAGTAATATTTTGCGTGTATCTTTTTACTACCTTCGTTACAGCGTATTTGCCAGTGTAATTTATGTCGGTTACAGCATGTTTATGTCTGATTTATTGGATGTATTATGGATATTGGATATGTTGTAATTTTTTTTTACAAAAGATGAATGTTTTGTGTACTGTGGATATAATCAGATAGATTAGATGTTTTTTATTCATATATTTTTTTCGAAGTGACCTTACATAAATAATTAATCCTGTTATTTAAAATATGATCATTCAAAGACATTAAGAGGTTTCTATTTTTGAAATTATTGTCTTATCCAATATAATATTTCAACATTTTACAAAAACAAGAATAATAATAAACAAATAATAATAATAATATGAATAAACAAATGCAATCTCCTGTATAAAATACATTATTTTCTTTCGATACAAAGCTGGGATATATCCAAGTAAAAATAGTGTACTCCAAGTTTAGCGTTAACTTTAAATAGCGACGGGAGAGTTGGAGAAAAAATGCGCCTACAGCAGATTGTCTTGCAACCCTTCTGCACAGTTTGATGAACCAAATTATATCCAAATTCCATATTTATTTTATGTCTATGATATATCTAGGTTTTTAGATGATATTATAGTTAATTGTTTTATTTGACATTTTATTTGCTATCGTCTTTAGAACCACAAATATTTTTTTAATCTGATATTGATAATGCAATGTTTGGATATTTTGATTTCATCTGAAATCTTGAACAATTTACATTGGCGCTGTTAATTGATATTTCTAAGTTTGCCTATAAGCCATCCATTCATCTGATTTCCTTAACCAAAACAGTAATATTATTATGCCACTCAACTTCTTAAGTAACGATTTTGGAAATGTTTAATAACTATTATTTAAATACTACGGAAAACACGCAAATATGGTTATTGCATTTGTTAATGCATATCTTGTTATTATATTTGTATCTATAGTGTCACCATTTTAAATTGAATATTCTTACTTACCATATTTAAAACTTCATTGAATAAAAAAATACTAGTAGGCATATAGCATCTTGATTCATGATTTGTAAACATGATCACACACATCACTTGTTTGAACGTCCAAAACATGGTCACGAGAGGAGCGCTTGCGCTGGTGTAACAAGCAACGGGAGCCGAGGGTCCGTACTGACCTGCCACTCTTGGTGATCACCATTTCGGTGCCCAGCTTGTGGAACTTTTCCCAGAGGTCCTTGCCCTCGAGCGTGACTTTGGGGTCATCGACGACACCGTCGTCGTCTGGCGGCAGCGGCGCGTACGGCGGCGGCGGCGGCTTCAGCAGCGGGCAGGGCGCGGACAGCGCGGCGGCCAGCGCGGCCGGCAGGTAGGGCGGGGGCGGCAGCGCGCCCGCCGTCAGCAGCGCCGACACCGAGAAGTCGCTCGGACGCGGCGCCAGCAGGGGATGGAACGCGACGGCGTCGCGCCGCTCCCCACCTTCGAAGCGCATGCCCGCGCCGCCCGGGGCCCACGGCGAGCGCTCCACGACCGGCGTGCCCGACGGCTCCAGCGGTCGCTCATGCAACGTCCATCACGCGCCGGCCGGCGGCAGCTCGATCGCACGACACTCGTAATCCCGGCACGACACCCGCTCGCACGGCAGGCGTCAAACGACTGGGTGCCGGCGGCGCCGCGCGCGACACCCCTCCCCTCCCTCGCGCCGCCCAATGGCGCGCCCCGCGTCGCGCGCCTCCCGCGGGCAGGCGGGGCTCGGCGCCACAACGCGTTGTTTTTTCGTCGCGGGCGAGGTGTCCGCCGCCGCCGCCACACCTCGGGCCGGCGCGGGGCGCGGGGCGCGGGGAGCTCCGCTAATCTCGTTAATGCGGCGCGCGGGGGCGACGCCGCCAACACGCCGCCGCCGCCGCCGCCGCCGCCGTCGCCGCTGCCGCCTCCTTCTAATTGGACACGTTTCCGTTCGTTCATCAATTGAGCTCGTTACGTTCTCGCAATATCTTTTGTGTCGAGCTCTAGTGCTAGGCCTCTATTAAGATCTCTCATCCGTTGACTAGTCTAGTCTCTAATCCTTGACTTAGATGATGATGTTGATTTCAAAAGATGCTAAATACTTAAGTACTAAAACTCTTATCTTTCAATAATTCAAATCATGCTCATGCTGATGCAATGATAAAATTTTACTTACAAGTTTTTGATATCTCCAGCACCTATATTTTAAATAGTTGTTATAGTGCGATTTTGCTGCATTTTAATGTTATGTATTTGATTGGGTTTAATTAAATTTTATTGTCTACGAGCGTTCGCAATTTTTGATAGATCATTTATAAAACATGAATTAATCATATATCGGACTTTTTTAAGGTTTTTTTATTAGTTAATAATTTATATATATATAATATCGGACTTTAATATTTAAATAAATTACATATATAACATTACAACTATCTTATCTAAACGGAAGTATTTTAGATTTCATAGAAATTATGGGTGCTCCTCAAGGATCTATCTTCGGTCCATTGCTTTTTCTACGTTATGCTGATAAATTGAAGATCAGTGAAATATAAAAATATACCTACAGTACAGACAAACACAATATTTCTGATCATACATATTTGACATTTTAAGAGTAGGTAGTTTAATATAGGTATATACTTACATTCAAAATAAAAAATATAGTATTGTCTCAATTTCTTAGCTGCAATTAAAATTTTGTTATACTTACTAGATAGTAAATAGGTACTTAATTATTTTCTTACTTACAATAATTTAAATTACCTAACTAGAGTATAAAGTTTAAAATGTCTGTATTATTGCGGTGAAGGTAGTAAGTAAGTTATTTCAATTAAGATTCGCACTAAGTAAGCATACTTGCTTCCTTCAGTGTGTGGGTTAAGAAAATTTCGTACCTAAAGCTAGTAAAATTGCATTTTTATCTTTTTATCTTTAAATATTTAGTAGTAGTCTGTTAAAAAAATATATTTCACAATGAATGGTAGGTACCTATTTTTCAAACAGCACGACGAATAAATGGACTTCACTACCGCCACCTAGCGGCGAGTAGCTAGAACTAACCACCACGGCTCGCACAGTTAAGAATTCATTTTAACTACAAAAGATTTTCCTTTTACCTCTCACTCAGTAGAACCGAGAGGAGCACAATAATTGGATCATCTCGATATCTCGAAAACGAAATTCAAATCTATTAACAACGGTATTTTCCTGTAAGGATTTGAGAGTTTGTCCCTCTTAGATGTGGCTGGGTATTCCGTCCCTTACGATTTGAATTGTAAATTATTATGGGAAGGTTCCACGACGGGAAATTTTGGGGAAATTCACAGGTATGGAATCAACGGGCTTTCTTGTGATTGAAGAATTAACTCTCATGGAGGTACGAAATGGAAATACTAAGGGTCTGTTTCACAATGTCAGGTTAGTGGCTACCTGACGGATAAAATACATGCTGTCACTCTCTGTTATTATTTTTTAGACAGTGACAGCATATATTTTATCCGACGGGTAGCGACTAACCAGACATTGTGAAACAGGGGCTAAGCTTATTTATTTGTGTAAATTTACGGATAGCTAGTAATTTTTTAAATACATAAGAAGAGCTCTGCTACTGGCTGATCACAATTATAAGTATGTAAATATAGCCTAGTTCTAGTACATTTGATTATTGTACTATACATTTTACACTAGGTACTTTTAAAATATCTATGTAAAAAAGGTATTCAACATCCTTGACAGTGAAGATAAGAATATAGAGTTTATATACAGGTTGTTGCAAAAAGGGTATAGGTAGGTACTAAGCCGAAATCTACGTGTGCAGCATGGGCCGAAAATTAAAAATAGAAGTTTTTTACTATGGATAAAGTTTTTTTTAGAGATTTTTGACGTTCTGATTTCATTTTCGGGCTTAGATATAACATGCTGCATACGTAGGTTTTGGCTTAATATACCCTTTTTGCAACACCTGTATAGGTATAGGTACCCAATATAGGAGGCACATAACATAGAGTTTAATTCAGATTTTAGCATAGAAAAGCAGACTCCTGAGATTTATATTAGTGAGAAGTAGCAACCGTTTTCATTCCTATCTCCATAGAGTTCGTCACCACCGCTCTAGAGGGAGAGGTGTTCCAAATTTAAATTGTGACCGCCGAATATTTCGCGCTCTCGAACCACCCTCAAGTGTTGCGATTGTCTGTGATTCCTTTTGCTTTTTAATTTGAGTTTTCCACGTTGCCAGTGCTTTATTGGAATATTAAGCACGATTCGAGTGCTTGGGGGAAGTTTTAATCTTTTTATTTAAATTTAGAACGTTGATTTGTGGGTGTGAATACAGTTAGCGGAGTATTGTGAGTAGGTATAGGTAGTCTATTTTTTTAACTAACGAGTACCTACTGAGAATATCTTTCGAAATTTTCCTATATAAACAGACTAAGGTGGGTCATTGTTAGGACTGATAGCAAAGTAGTAAGTAATAAATTACATGGACCAATATCAACTCAATATAACAATTTCAGTAGGTACCTCTTTTGTTAAAAAAACTGAGTATAGACAATCTTATACAAAAAAAACGTGTTAATTATTCAAGAACTTGAAAAATACATATAATTACCTTTCTAGAACCTGTCGGAGGTGGGGAAAGTATACTTAATTCGTTCTCTTAATTACAAAAAAAACACCAGCTACCACAATTTATGTATTTTATAAACAGTCGTGTTTCCAGCCAAGTGCAAATTTATGAGCAGAATCGAGGGTTTCCTCAGCTCCGTGCAAGGATGAAATTGAACACATTTTTTCTCACCATCCCATCAAATCAAGTCGCTGTAATCTGTCCCATCTCCTTTAATTAAGTATACTAAAGCGCGCCATGTTAGTAGTTCCACTTATTGCAAGCACGATCATAATTAAACAAAGAAAGACCTAATTTCTGTAAGCCCCAGACATGGTAGACAAGTCACATTGTTTTTCAGTTTGGTGTGGCCATGAATGAGGAAATTTTACCACTGCTTTAAACGGAAAAAGATACAATTAAAGGAGTAAATGTACCTATAGTTAGTGTACAGATAGGGTTAGCTAAGATAAAAGAGGGAGTAAGAAATAAGTGTGGCTGCTAAACATAGAATTAAAGACCACTATTTAATTGTGTCTAAGACAGATTATACTTTACACGACATTAGGTACTTACAGATATTTCGTAAAAAACATCCATGTGAGCAAGTATATTTAAATTTGACTTACACAAATTGACGTTTGAAGATAAAACTTGCCACCGAAACGGGAAAATCAATTTCCACTGGCAACACTTGCCAACTAAGCAATTTTTATGGTCGTTTTCGAGGAACCCGCAGGGTGGCCCGCCCAACGGCCAGTTTTTGCCACTCGCAACCATCTTATTTATTGTTATTGAATTATAATGTGCCACTAAGTAGATGTATGTAATTGTTGCTTGCCTACTACATAAGAATTTTATGTGTTTTTTTTTGTTATGTTCGAGTTCCAGTTACCTACCACATGCATAGCGAAGTCTGTTTCAGGTTATTAAATTATATATTTCTATCGTGTTTACAAAGGGGCAACACTGTAAAATTGTTAGCATCTATGGTGTATGTTTTACCAATGTTTAATTTATTTTGTCCCCCATATCTTTGACTGAGTTATCATGATTCTCTTCAGTGCTGATGTCCGAAATAAAAGAATAGACAGTGCTGCGGTAATACCCTCGTTACATCTACCGAGTAGTGTGGCGAGACAGTATCCTCGGCCGATCCTCGACCAATGAACGGCTAGCAATTGACCGAGTGCTCGGCCGAGGGTACTGTCTCGGCCTCTACTCGGTAGGTGTAATCAGTAGAGCGATCCGGAAAAAACGCAGCACATTCTATTCGAAAGTGCTGTCAACCTGTCAACAACAAAATGGCGGTGTATAGATTTGCGAAAGTTTGACAGCTATCATTCCATAGGTCATTGTCAGAATAATATTATGTACTCTGTGGTCATTCTTTTCGAAACTCATTCGAAAGGTAAAAAAGTGTTCGAAAGTGCTGTCAAGTTGACAATAGTCGCACTCGCATTCGATTCTATTCGTTAGCTCGAATTTTCGTGATACGGGTACAGGATTTGAAGGAGGCGGCACACCCTGGATAGTCAGCGACTGACGCTGTTCGGAATGACTATTCTTTACCACGGTGACAACTCCTAGCTCTAGTGGCTCGTGTTTGTCACCAACGCGCTAAAAAGATCCAAGTAAGTACTTATCTCTTGAGTTGGTAGTAGGTAGGTATAGTTATTAGTAATCACAGAAGCTTACTCTTAAATATATTTAAAGTTATGTAGTTAGTATCAATTGATCAATAACTTGATTAGCATAGTATTAAAAATAAGTGTTGAAGTTAGCTATTATCAAAAAAACGCATGACAAAATATTATTATGTACAATAAGACAAAAATGCACACACGACCTTTTCCGTTACAAAAAATATCTTAGCCAGAGGTTTTATGCTTCGTTGACGCTATGCGAAAGATGTGAGACCACTTGAGAGAGTGTACCTAGGACGAAGGGTTAGGGCACGTTAGGGTTCCTAGATCTAAGTGCTGAGTGAGGAAGGGGAACCTACACTTTTGGCTCGGGTATGTCGCATAAGCTAGTTTGGAATGCAATAAATATTGCTGTTGGTTTCTTATGCTTCCTACTCATAGGAAATAGGTAGTCCTATAAGCTTGAACCAAATGATCGTCTTAGTTTTACCCCCTTATTCATAGAGAAGTTACAGAACGTTTTAACTAATAAACTGTTTTGTCCCTCTCCGACAAAGAACAATTTGTTCTTTGACAGAGAGGGACAAAACAGTATATTAGTTAAAACGTCTTGTAACTTTTCTATGAATAAGGGGGTTAGTATTCTAGCTGTGTTTAAAAATAAGTTCGTATTCTCCAGCCACATCAGAGCACATGCGAGAAGATAGACAGAGTCGCTGTCGAGCTATAGTTAAAGTCATTAGTGTATAATAATACCTAAGTGTTTGCACTGGGGGTGGATACTTATCTCTTTAGTTCAATGTGTACAGTCAGTAAAAGAGATTATTGCAACCCCAGTGTAAATAGTAGAATTTTGGATCTACTATAAATATATAAAGATCGTAAAGAATGGCGGCGCTTCACTTCGGCCCTTTGCTCCCCAGCGGAGATTGGGAATAAGTAAGTAAGTATAAATATATAGTAGGTATACTTACTAAAAATACTTATACTTAAAAATTATTGTATGTATCGATAAAGCATTATTTTGAACCATTCTTCCACCCAGAAGTCTTATCTTGATGCACTGGGGTGGTACACTATAATTATCTTTCGCTGACTGTACCTAATCAATGATTTATTATACGCTAATAGCGCCACCTATTGATGAGTAGTGAAACACTATATAATATTTAATAGAATCTGTAATGCTTGCGAATATTCAGCATCTTAATATCATAAAAGTATTCATAGCAATAAACTAATACTTACATAGGTATACTTACAAATATTTCAAAAATGTGACTAAGTAAGGAGGTCAGGTAGGCAACCTACCTACCCAAGAAACTTCTTAGTGTTTTTTCATAGATACATAGGTAACTACCTATCTATGAAAAAAAATGACCATCTTTGAAGAAACGTTTTAAACGTAGAATTCGCAATCCGCATACATATTTTCGTCTAAAACGTGTAGCTTGTCAACTCGACCAGACAGGCGCCGTTTAGAAAAAGTAAAAAATAGTTCGCAAAATCCGACGCTCGCGAGTTTCAGCGTCCATCCCCAACTCACTCTCAAAACTTTCAAATTAGAAGAGTTCGGCCGCCGGTAAAAAACGTTGCATCCGACACAAATATTGCACACGACGACGGCGGCGACGGCGAAGCGAAACAAACAAAAATAAACCAACTGACATCCTATTTTTCTCTTGAGGCTGCGTCGGCGCAAGCTTGCTGGCCGGCGCGCGCAGCAAAGCAAACAAAACTGCTTCCTCGCGCAGAACGGAACAAGCGTAGCTCGAAAGCGCACGAACGAAAGAGATGCATATAGAAAGGGCGTTTCTACATCGAATTTAGCTTCCAATTAATGCTCAGTGGGCTTTCAAGTGGGCGGGGCCAAATCGATCCGAGCTAATAGGATCGAGCTAAAATGATCTATAGATCGCTGCGCCGGAGTGCATTCTGCATTGTTATCGCTAATATCGTAAACTTGCGTAGGTCTATTTCGTTTTACGCGGATTTTATTTATTTGTACGATGAATCAAATTTAGTTTTTTCAAGTGGACTGGATTGAGATTTAGAATTTCAAAATTATATAAACGCAATTAAATGCCTATTAGGTAAGTAGTAAAATATCCTACCTAGGTACTTAGGTATTAGGTACCTTCTATTATTTTTGTAGTAATTTTTGGTGGTTCAGTGGGAAAATCATGTATTTTTTTGTACCTTAAATAGTGCCTACCTAAATAACGATAGAGTTACCGGGTTGCATGGTAGGAATATTGATCAACATAGATAGGTACCTAAAGTAGGTTATAATGCGCGTCCTACCGATACCACGTTTGTATCGCGAATATCACGATAATATCGAGTCATTTATCGACGTCGATAAAGGTGCCATACAGCCGGGACAGGTACCGACAGAACCTAAGTGTTCATAGCCAGTTGGCTTGACCTAGGTTAATTCTAGATCGAGGGCGAACCTAATAATGAAACACTCATTGTTAATTTGTCTTTAGGTCACTCAATTACTTGCCTAGTGTAGTGCCAGAGTGCAAGAGCTCTAGTTCAAACCTAGTGCCTACTTCTACCACTGGTATCATACACACAGGTAGTTGGATATTATGAAGGTTTGATGATTGTGTAGATTATGAAGATTGGTTAGAACATTTCTATAGTGTGACCACGCTAACTTTGTAACGGGTAAAATATGGCAGATTATATTTTTAAATTAAGATGATAAGTTTATATATCAGAATTAGAAATCACATAGAATAGTGGTTGCCCGGATATACTTTTGTTGGTGTTGCTAAACGTGAATTGTGCATAAAAAATGAAACCTTGTTTAATGGGTGATTAAATCAAAATTTTAGTTAAAGCGTTTGACAGCCACCTGCTGCATTTAGCATGCGTCTAAGTTTTGATGGTAAAGCCCAAAGGTCCCGATTCCTGGATCACAGGTTTGATTAAACAGATATTCATTCTCAGGTATTGGCAGTGCCCGATAAATTTAATGTCAAGGGCTAGTACGGGGCGCATTTAAGACGTGACAAGAGTTTTGCATTGCACTCACTCACATTGCGCAGCCTCAAGAGTGAGCGAGACGGAAAACTCTTGTCACGTCTTAATAGCGCCCTGTGCTACGCTGGCAGGCTGGAGCTTCAGAGATAATCTCCAGTAACGATATAACTTTAAAAAATCTTTTTCTGGCCATCTCTTGTAAAACTTTCAAATCTCTTTGAGAGTGTAGATTTTTAGTGGACATGGTAGGGGAGATTTCAAATGGAGACATTAACCTATACTTGAGATGTTTCCGTACCTCCGGTATTGAGTTCCTATCCTCTAATAAGTATGTATATTGTGCAGCATGCAGCAAACTCATGCACGGATATGTTATATTGATATATGACGACCGAATGGCGTAGTGGTTAGTGACCCTGACTACTGAGCTGAAGGTCCCGGGTTCGATTCCCGGCTGGGGCAGATATTTGTTTAAAGACAGATATTTGTACTCGGGTCTTGGGTGTTGATATTTATATTTAGTATCTATCTATCTATGTATTTGTGTAGATATATCAGCTGTCCGATACCCATAACACAGGCTCTGCCTAGCTTGGGGTCGGATGGCCGTGTGTCAGATGTCCCCACATATTATTATTATTATTATTATCTTAGCATCAAAGCTGGAGGCCTAGAGCTTGTCACCTTTATGATAGAGGTAGATTCCGCGCCACCACTGAAGTCCAAGTAGGTAGTCAGAAAAACACCAAATTACTCCAACGGAATATTTGACGTAACTTGCATGGATCTGACAGATGTTTGACAGGTGAGTGACGCAGCTTATAGATTGTTATAGTGCCACAAACTTATCTGTTCCGGTGAGAGCTCACGTAAATGTCTAATATTTCTTCATTCTACAAGATTTTAAGTTTGCCAGTAGTGGTAATTCGCTCTTGTGGTTTCAATAAACCCATCTAATCTATATCAATATATAATTCATTAGTAAATAAAGAGATATGGATCAATTTAGTTCGCTTTCATCGGAACAGATAAGTTTGTCGCACTATAATTGCTAATGTGTGGGTGGTGGTACCGGTAGCAATTCATACTTCGAGCAATACGCATAAAAGCAACCTCCGCAGTTAGCATTTGTCTGTACATACTAAAAAATATATATATATATATATATATAGTGTGTATATAGAGTGGCACTTTACATTACACTCATCAAATAGTGTGTCGGTGTCAGTGACTACTAGGTATACAGTTTGCCACCATAATCCATACCATAGTGAAATTTAGTCGATTAGATTAGCAGCTAATATTGTCTGGAAACATGCACACTGCGCATATAAAATATAACTAGATATAGTGAACAAATTAACAATAAATGACTCCTGAGTAGTCCTGAGGTAGGTACCTATTTACTCGCATTCGACCATCAACCAGTCAAGTTTAGAAAAACTTTATAAATTCAAATTTCGAATGATGCTAGGTCGGCCGCAAAACTACTACAATGTACAGAAATACTAAAACAAACGGTAGGTGCTACGCCTAAATTCTCTTAAAAGTAATATAGTTATGAGTATTATGTATGAGTAATGTAAGTTTCATTTATATCCATTGTCTTTTGGGTACCTAAACTGTCTAATAAAAACCGAGCGCCTCCGTGTGTTTTATTTTAAATATGAGAATAGACAAAACTGATTTTCGTTATATAGACACAAAACGGATTTTTATAAATAGGTAAGTATCATAATTTATTGGTAATACTTAGCTACCTAGCTACTACATTTACCACTCTCATGTTATGCGGGTCTCTACGAGTAAACTAGTCAAAAGTGTCCGGTTACAACTAATTTAGTTTAATTCTGGTCTATTCCATTCGGAGAGTGGAAGAGGCCACTTTCCCAGTAGGTATACTGTTCACCACCGACTGTGTTAGCGGCGAGGCGCAGAGCAGCCTATCACCTAGTTCAGAATACTGCATTGGAAGTTTTTACTCAGTAATTGCGAGTAAAACACACGAATTTGTGTGCCGCGGGAGAGTCGCCTAGCGGTATCTTGGCTGTCGATTTTCACTGCTCGATCGGTTAAGAAAAACCTACACTTGGCCCTCTAAGCTAAGTGTTTTTAGCACACTTTGCTGCTAGTTTTGAGCTCTTCCTCGAAAATGTGCGGCGTTACGCGAGCCTAATGACGAGTGAGGAGTTTGATTTTTATTCGAACATCAATATAATTGGATATAATGAATAATGATAGACCTGTGATCGTTCAACTCACACAGTCCTTTAAACCAAACAGACTTTTTGTACACCACGAAATAATAAAAATACAGCAAATTTTACATACTCGTAAATAACAACAACAATAAAGTTAGACATTTCTGCACGAGGTAGGTATTAGTAGTACTTGATCACAATATTTGGTAACGTTACGTCGTTCGAACTCTAGATATGCCTTTTAAATCCTTCTCACATTACGATTCCCACATTTACAGGCAGATAATTAGATATTAATACAACTGTCGACAACACTACAATCTATCTTATTTACTTAAACGTATATTTACCATTACCACCACGACAGCGACCCGCCCGTGGTTTGTCACGTCAACAATACATAGCGATCCATAAAATATAGCCTTCCCCTATCGACGCAACGTGTTATTACAATTGAGTTTTTTTTTCATGGTAGCACAGATTTTGAGTTTCCAAATTTGAACATCTGTCGTCGTTGAAAAAGGCGCGTATTGTCACCGCAGTTTTAGGGGTCTGTTGGTGTTTTTTTAACGTAAGTAGGTAGGTCTTATGTCTTAGATTCAAGTCTAGTGAATTATATTGAACCTAGGGACTAGGAATGTCAGGTATCTGCTTGGCGGACTGGCACTTAAACGCAGCTACCTATGCCAATTATTTTTTACATAGGTATTGTATTAATTAGTAAATGATTAATCATGCTCATCCAGATATTGTTTTGGAAAATAAACCGCCATGTTTTTTTTAAGTTTTGCACTTTCTTACTTGTAACTGTGTTACTGCTCTCTTTACTAACACCACAGAATAATAACCAGTCTTATAGAACTATTATTTTTGTATATCAATATGTTCCAAAACTACGTTCACGTCGATTAAGGATGCCTCTACATATCTGGAAATTATAAATTAGTCAGAATATTTATACTTAGTTTTGCCTCTACCTTGGGTATCGACGTGTAAATGTAATAATGTTCACCCAAACAAATTATAGACTGAAAAATAATATTCAAATAAGATAAGGTTCTAAAGTTGCATCGTAGACTTGTAGAGTACGGCATCGAGCCTGTTACCGTATCAGCCGTTTAAGTGTCAATAAACCATCGCTCTTACGGTGAAGGAAAACATCGTGAGGAAACCTGCATACACATCATCTAGATTTGTGAACCCACCAACCCACAGTGGACCAGCGTGGTGGGAAATGGTCCAAGCTTAGGAAGGCAGTTTAAACCCTGGGGATATGCACAAAGGTTCCACTCAAGAGAGCCAGGTGCAGACCAGGTACTTACACCCCCACAGAGAATAGAATAGTGTCAATAAACGGACGGAACCACATAACATTTAATTACCACACATGTTTTTTTCCCATGCGTTCAGAAGTGTATAGTGGGATTATTCAAGTTTTTACGGCTTCAACGGTGGGGCGGCGTTTGTAATCCAGTTTTAGGTTACGAACGTTTGTATCGAAGCGGAATAGGCGTACGTTTCTGAACGTATCAAATGTCTAAAGGCTGTTCGGGAGATCTTGTTTGCTTCGGTTTTTTTTCTTAACAAATTTTGATTTGAATTTAAACTGTGATCATTACCTTGTTATAGTATTATACTTAAATAATTATAAGTACCTTCTTACATAGTACTTAGAGGTAATCTTTTTTTCTTCTGAATTTTCTTTCCTAATACCATAGAGTATAAAGGAAACAAAATGTTAGGCCTACTGTACATTTTCGTTAAATTTCTCTGTGCTATTGTATTTTTAATACACATATCACAGCTGTAGTCCCCGGAGGAGTAGTCAGAAGTGTCCCGTAAGCGAGTCACCCGCTTTTCGCTGTACATATTGTTCTCACGTGATAGGATATAAATGAGTACAATGCACTTAGGGTATGTAAGGTTCAATTAAGAGTCAGGGGTGACTTGTAAGTCACCCGATTGTCGCTGTACATTTTGTGAAAATAAATAAAAAATAAAAATATTGTTGTTGCAAAGGTAACATTCACATCTTATATCAGATACGAATATATTTCCACGCAGCTACTGTAGATACCCTACAGTCTGTAGGTAAGTTTCAGGTAGGAAACACGAAAAGACTTCAAAGCTCCTTGAAACATTTGTATTTTAGTTTCTGAAACCTTCCCGGGGCAGAGACAAGACAGCAGCCGGGATGCGGCGAGGCACAATGGCAGGAACCCTTTAGACCTCACAATAGCCACCTTTACCCGAGAAATAGGGTAATTATCCCGGGAACGCTTACGTACCACGCATTAGAGAAGCGGTCGAAGCTTTGTATACCTCGTATGGACGCGATCACCCTAAAATGGAACTTAATGACTCCAACGCCGACAAATATGCAGATCCAAGACTAGTACTGGACATGTCCGAAGAGCCGTTTGATGTGACGGAAATATCCGTAGTCCCTAAAGCTCACATTCCTACGGCAGAACGAAATGCGATGAGGTTTTCGCGATAAGCAAAAGTGAACGTTATGGGCAAGCGGCGAAGGTTGTTACGGTGAGTGAAGATCTGCCTTCCTAAATGCTAGTTGAGCAATCAAACGTGACGTAACGGTATCTGGTTATTTGGGAGAAATCCACGGCGAACCTACAAGGTATATCTTGGAGCCAAATGCTTTGGTGGCAGCGTAAGGTAAAAGCATCGTGATATTTTCGTATATAAGTACTTACAAGATTGTTTTGAGAAAGTGTATCGTGATATCTTCCCATCATTAGCGTCTCTTGTCTCTTGGAAGTGTATCTTTCGGACAGTTACGCATCGTATCACTTAGAAGGTAGGTGGTTGTCATGATGTCATCTTCTGTGTTTTTCCGCTTTCATTTTCAGTTTTTTTTTATGTTATTGGAAGAAAGAAAGCTGCAAAGGCGATTTTATATTATGTAAGTACATACATATACATAATATAGGTAATCATTTTTTTATTTACTATTCTGGTTCTATGTCACAGTAGGTGATACCTCACCGTTATAAAAGCTTTCATCCTGTATACCTAGATACTTAATTTAACAAAAACCAATCAACCTCATTCATCCCGTCTAAAATGAATATGACAGATTTGAAAATGGAATCGTCTCAAGTCTCGACCGCAGTCTTGGCGGCAACAGTTGACAAGCGGTCCTCATTAAACCCGAAAACGGTTACCCAGCGAACAAAAGACAAGTAGCCCGATAATTCTATTTGATTTGCTGTTACAAGCCTCACAATAGAAGTGGTGATTTTAAAGGAACCCTCCAGAGTATTACACTGGCCGCCAAATTATAGCAAAAGAAGTATAATTAGGGATGTTCCCGGGTAATTTGGCTTCGGCTGCGGTCACCGTTTCCTTCGCTATTGTTCGATTCACTTCGAGTCCCAACGTCTGCAGGAAGCATCGGATGTGTATAATCGATTTCGATATTTCTGACAGTTGCGGTCGTCGCCTGACGTCTGACAGCGTTTTGGGAATCGCTTTTTTGTGCGTTTCCCGCGGATGAATAATAATATAATATTAATATCTGCCTAAATGCTAACTTTGTAAGACCGAGCTTTCATTCGAAAGCTAAATTGTGTTGATCGTGTTTTTACTTTGTTATGTTGTGGTGCTCCACAAGGAAGTATTCCGGACCCACATCATTACCCTACAGTTAAAAATTTAATCAGTTCTCTCATTAAAAACACATTTTCTAAACTGCGGTAGTGGGTTTTTAATTATATAAGATCTTATAACTTGTAAAACTGTCGAAGTAAAATTATGATACTTATAGCAAACTTTTAGAAGTTTCCCATGACAGTGTAAGTACCTACATACATAAATAAAAATTAAAATCACTAGTAAGCACTTCAAAACCTGCTCATAGATATTGCCTATTTAAGTTAACCTTTGTTTATCTATCGCATCTCATATCCTACACACAAAACGGAAAGTGACATGTCGCCGACACGCCGTCATAACTTAGACGCGAGTCGAGCGAACGTTTTACGACGTTTAAATATGTATTTGTACACGTTTATTATGAGCACCGGCGATACATCAGAGCGCGTTCTCGGATAAATAATGAACCGGCCGTGTGGAGCGGTCTAGGCGAGCGGCACAGGGGAGGAATGGAGCGGCGTTTAACAACAGATCGCTAGTTCATAATTACCTACAAGGTTCTATGTTAGTTAGTTTTTTAATTGGCAGTTATATCATACATATAACTCTATATAAATATTTTTTCGTGATGAATGTTGTATCGGTTACTGTTTCCAACTTTTCTGGTCCTGTGTTGCTCTACGCTTTTAACTATACTCATACAGGTAAAGAAAGTAGCAATAATACATACACAGACAGCAATAAAAAAGTCCCTTTAACAGTAATACATGTATCAAAAAAATATATGCCATTTAGTGTCGGTTTTTGTAAATGGTACTTTTTCATTGCTCGTCGCGTCGTGAGTGTAAATATGAGAGTTGAATCTCGACTCCACGCGTGTCCCTGTCCGCGCGCATGGGTGGCGCGCCCACCGCCGCTATAAAATTCGGACAGCGGCGCGGAATCCCACAGATTCCAACTTAATATTAATTGACGATCGACTGCCCCCCCCTCCCCGCCGTCCCGACCCCCCGGCTTCACCCCCCCCGCCCCCGCCGCGGGCCGGCATGAGAAATATTCGGCCAAAACGAATTTTTACGTCAATTCTACGAGCGACCTCTGCCTGTGATATCTTCGTAAAGTTAGGTTTGGTTTTGAACTGCTGTTGAAATATTTAGCTTTACTAGCTTATTATCTAAAATGTACTGTATTACATTATTTCCAGCATTTGTTGAGACAATGACTAGATGGGGCCCCTTTTAATGATTGTAACCCTAACCTAATTAGGAATTATTACTTAGAACTTAATATGCATGTAAGTACTAACTTATACACACCTAGCTACAAGTGAAAAGAGTGAATGACTCAACTAGCAAAGGAATTTCACTCTACTTCTAAGGTAAGATATCAAGTTGAAAGACATTATTACACAAATTAGTAATCGATACACCCAATCGAATCGGTAACACGAATCGAGATTAACCCAACGTGATATGTGAACATTAATCGAGATAGAAAGGCTGTCTTGTAACAGATACTGCTCACTAAGACGAAGATAAAATAAAAAAAAATGTTACGACCTCAAAAAAAGTTTAAAGTCAACCTCCGTTATGCAACATTTTTTATAGCATATTTGTTTTTACGTAAAGTGAAGGAAGACTAAAGGCTGTGTGTGGCAGTTTAAGGGTTAAACGCAATGTAGAGTCAGCCTTTCGCACCACCTATCATCTTCTCCACATCGCCTAAGGTTAACTGGAACAGAATGCTATTAGCATTAATTTCGCCTATGTAAAAAAATATTTATGAAAAAAAGAATGTAAATAATAATCTGGTACGCAGATATCAGGTATCCCCTCCCCAATAAATTATTAGGTACCTAATAATAGTGAGGTAATGAAAACTATTGACTAGCTAAGAAGAAGAAGACTAAGTCAATATTAAACTATTTAAAGCTCAGTGCGGGTGCTAATAGTGCATTAAGTTTTCTGACTTAGAAGGCTTTTAAACGCGAAGAGTATAGGTATAGGAGTAATATTTTAGAACTTGATTCTAATCAGTACCTAAAATTTTAATATCAGGAATTAGTTGTGTCACTCGGTATTTTGTAGATAGATTATGGTTAAAATTTGAGTGTTTATCGTGTACCAATTATTTTATTCTATTTTATTAAAACCGTTTCGAAAATTTTATTTTTTATAAAAAAAAAACATACCAATTAGGTATGCACATAGGTACTGTTTTAACGTCTGACTTTTGTCTTGTTGGTAATGATTATAATAATATCCACCAACAGGAAGCAAGAAGTGACGCTCTAAGTGTTAAATTTATCACCTTCAAAATAATCATAACAAAAAGTACTCTACACCTTTGTGTTTAGATTCAATATCACTGACGAACCATTTATCTGAAAGGATACTTTTTGTTTAGCACGTACCATTGAAAAATATATCGTACTGCATTGTAATAAAGTACTTTATTTCCATTTGTTCAATAGCGCGCAACGTTTCTCTTGGAGGCGTAAATTTTCACACCTCCCACTGCAATCCAACATCGACTCTATAGCAATCTCTCTACGGCTCATTATCATTTGCGGCACATTTAGGTGTCTGGATTCACACCTCGTTCTTCAGGCCAAAAGAGCTTTTGTGTCGCAGAGCTTTGGGTTTCATTTAGCTTGTGTTGTGACGAGGTGTTGGGTTTCACGCCTAGGGTGTGAAGGGTCGTAATGGCGGCCTCTGATTGGTGGGCTGTCCCTCCATGCTGCTTGGTGTTGATTACTTATGATGCTAGATCGCAGTAGATATAGCTTTGCCTTGCAGTGGCAGCGTAGTTGATGGCATACCCATATTACACATACATGTATAAACAATAAGTGCCAATTTCACCATTCTCGGTTATCTAACCGACAGGGATTGATTTATAAATTAAACGTCATCTTCATATAAAATTCATGACAGATGTGTCAAAAGTTAACCATTACTCCCTGGTTATGCTCTAACAGAGAATGGTGAAATTGGCACTAAATCTTACTCCTGTAGACAGGGTGTTGCAAAAAGGATACCTATACTATGCCGAAAGGGGGTGAATCAGAGGGTCATTCTGAACAACTTTTCTTCTACGAGTTTTGGAAATTCGCGAAAAAAAAACATTTTTCATAGAAACTTTGTTGGTCACTTTTTTACTATGGAGAACGTTTTTTTTTCGCGAATTATAGGAATATTTTGTTTTGTTTTAAAATTTTAAGACCTTTTTCTATATAAATAGAAGGTAGGTACTCACTAACTTAGGTATATTTGGCCTAGGCGTATAGCTACGCATTAGGTGCCTTTTCCATAACATGTCACAAGACTTCTGAGAAGACGTTAAATCTTAATCTAGCATCTCTAGCACGTCTCGGTGTAGGTACTTACGAATTGTTTTTGTCACGAATTTAGTTGAACTGGATTCAAAGTCTTTCGAAATCGCAATCAGGTATACTTAGTAGGAAATTTTATCTTGCGCTAATGATTTGGTAAAACATGTTTTATTTGTTACTAGCTGTCCCCGCGCGCTTCGCTTCGCCTTAAAAAGTTTTCCCGTGGGAATTCCGGGATAAAAAGTAGCCTATGTTCTTTCCCAGGGTCTAGACCATATGTATACCAAGTTTCATTCAAATCCGTTCAGTGGTTTTGGCGTGAAAGAGTAACAGACAGACAGACAGACAGACAGACAGACACAGTTACTTTCGCAAGTAAGGATAGTAAGGATTAGATCGCTTTCATGACGGATAACGTAAATCCGTCGAATGTTATCAATACCTAAAGTACAGAACAGATTGATTATGTAAGTAAATAAAATAGCACGAAAGATTATCCACAAATCAATAATGCTGGTTACAATTCATACAATGTCCCACCAATCAAATCTAATCTTTAAGTACAGATGCAATCACTGAGTTACGTGTTCGTGTTATTTTCTGTCCTCTTTTCAATTTACTTGTAAATTTTATGATTATATATGTTAGATAAAAAAAAAGATTTTTAATGTTATGATGCGTATTAGTAAAAACAACGTCAAACCTAACACTAACGACTCCCTGAATCAGTCACTTGGCGAGTGCGTGCAGATTCCCAAGAACACTGAGAACAGTCGCCGTCGCGCCATCTGCCGGCGGCGCGGGCACTCACGCGCGGCGCTCGTCTATGCGTGCGACGTCACTCGTGATCGATGGGGTTCGCGGCCGCGACTTGGCCATGGATTAGGTAGTATTTTTAAATTAAGAAACGTAGTGTCACGAAAATTTTCTGTGTTGCCAGTTCGTTTGGTAGGTAAACTTGTTTGTGAAGGTGATACTATGGTGTCACATAATTTTCTTTGTTGCCAGTTTGTTTGGTGACTTGTTTACTTTTTACTCGAATTAAATATAAAAAAAAACAATACACTTTGTTTGCTCTGAAACAGTACAAAGAGGCGGCCTTATTGCATAGGTACAGCAATCTCTATAATTTGGCCCGAGTCGACTCACTGTTCTGTCACGCTGAAAATTACAATTGTCAATCGACACGCTGTCACTCACCGACATGCGACATCAATAACATTGACCACACAACTGAAACACTATCAAAATCCCCAGTTTGTACTCAAGTCTTAATCTCAAAAATTCCGTCCACTATCCCGCCGGTAAGTCACTAGCGCCGATCTCAGATAGGGGGCGAGCACAAAGGAAAACCTCCCCCCCTTAGGGAGGTTTTAGGGGGGGATCAATTTCAGTGGCCGCCCGCGTGGCAGAATAATCGCCTTACGCCGGACCTGTGTCGTTATGCGGCCAGTTACGCTAGATACCACCGGCTTAGCCTCGCCGACCCCGTACCAAGGGATAAGCAGGGTGGTGCTAAAGTGGTATTGTAAAGAGGTAAGTAAGTTATAGTTCTAGGGCTTTTGGTAATTCTTGAAATTACTTACATATTTTCCAACACCCTGTGTAAAAATATGCGACTCTCTTATAGCTCTAAGCTAAGTCAGTTGTCTTAGTGCCAATATCTTCATAGTGGGTTAGAGCATAACCAGGGATTATTGCTTGACTTTTTTATGGAGATAACGTATAATTGATCAACCTTTCCCTAGTTACGATCTAACCGACTATTGAGAAATTGGAGCTTATTTTAGCGTTGTCTCACTGTCAAATTAATGCTATGTCACTTTGAATAGCAATACCTAGATAGCATCGCTCAAACAGATCATGGTAGGGGGTTGGCTATACTTACGTGTGTCCAGTTTTCGGTTGTTGGAATAAAACGCTCTTTTTTGTGACGGTTCTTTATGGGTTTGTTTTCAGGTGTTTTTTTCTTTTGCACGGCAGTTTTGTGGGCAGTTGGGCTTCAGCTGTCTAATAAGTAGGGCTTTTATTGAGATGGAAACAGGACATGGTTTCCTGTTAGACCTACTGTGAAGCTGAATAAAGGTTACCAAAGATGTCAATATAGGAAAAAGTAGTCTTAATCTAGGTAGATATAGGAGCTGTGGGGTTATCGCGAAAACAAGGTATAATAAATAAATAAATATGTGGGGATCTTACACACGGCCATCCGACCCCAAGCTAGGCAGAACCTGTGTTATGGGTGTCGGACAGCTGATATATCTACACAGATACCTATACATAGATAGATAATACATAGATAGATTCTACATATTAAATGGATAAACGACAACCAGACACAAGGCAAACACAAGTGCTCATCAAACGAATGTTCGAAGTATAAATATAAGAAATTTGTGTCAGATTCTATACGACTTGAATTCGAAAATCAAATTAAAAATATTAAAATGAACTTTCACATTCATAGAACTCACAAAGTGGTTTGTGAGCTTCGTAATTCGGCGACCAACATCTATCGTGACATCAGAAGTACATTTCTTATACCCGCGGCCCTATCGCGAAGTCAAACCGAAATAACATTTACGAAGTAATGGTTATCAAACAAGTTCGCGATAGGTACACCACTGTCTTGTACAATTACTACCCGGCTCACTAACTTAATTTAATAAGTAGCTCGTACATAATTAATTACTTGTTATAATAACAATATCGTCACGCTACCGTTGGGCCGGGGGGCGTCCCACGATAGACCGCCGATCCGTTTAGTAACAGCTCGCTAGGCAATGTACCACAATATGTAATTATCAGTTGTTAATGGCGACCCTGCTATATTAGAGCGTATACTATTATATTTCAAGAACAACCTCTAGGCTTGGCCTATTACAGTGCAGTCACTAAAAGTTGAAAGTGATTTGGACTTTCGACGTATTTGGAGGTTTTATCTGTAACGCTTGCCAGTTACATCAAGATTTTTAAGAACGCTAGTACTAATCTGAAAAATTATATTCTAATAAATCAATAAAATAATAATATTTCATATGACTATAATAACAGATTGTTAGTAGGTATTAATTGTAATGTGTATTGATAATTTTGCTGTTTATGTGTTGAATAAATGTTTTCTATTCTATTCTATTATATTCTATTGTTACATAATACTACATTTCAAAATCGCATGAACCTACCATTGGTCATTATTATTAGATTTAGAACCAGTTATAGTCCAGATATTTCATATAACTCAGTAGTCTAAACTAGAACTATCATTAGTCTTCGTTTCAAAATAAGGGTAGGCAACTAGGCATGCCTTTATTAAAACTATAGATCTTCCACTATGTTATTGTATTTTTGACGTTTCCTTATGTCTGGTAAGTAAAGTTGGTTTTCCTTTGCAGTCATCAAATATGTATGGGATTTCGAATGTTTTAAAACTAATAATATAATACAATACAATACAATACAAAACACTTTATTTGCACCAAGAACAAAAATTACAAAAAACAAAAAAAAACTTAAAAATAAAACAGTACAAAGAGGCGGCCTTATTGCTTATAGCAATCTCTACCAGACAACCTTTGGATGGAAGAGAGTAAGTCTATATAATGGACAGAGTATAGTGAACAGACTATAAAAATACAATTTACATGTGACTGCATTCGGAAGTGGCAGCGTACCGTGAACCATGTGACAGAACGTACGTAAGGTGATTAAATAGACGCCAGATAAAGCCATTTATTTACTTGTAAGTATGTACATTAGTACGTGTATAACATACTTTTTCCGCTGTGGAATAATGTGTAATTTTATTTATCATTGTGCTACATCTTAGGTAGGTACGAAGTCTGTCGGTGTTGGGTGTTGCGATTTATTTAACTGTATATCGCACAAATGTTATAAAATAAGAGTTCTAAGGGTGGAATTAATTATAAAAGCATTTTCTTCCAATCAACCCTCAAGAGGTATAGAAAAAAACTGCCTCCCAAAACAAACTAAGTATAACTCTAATACCAAAACTGCATTTATAAACACAAACCCCAAGACAAACAAAAGATGCTACGGCAGTCTCTTGGCAGAACAGTGGGGACAGTCTCACTAAAGGGTCACTCTACCTTACGAAAAACGATTTTTCTTCCTAAGTTTAATCCAATTGACATGCTATTGACATCTCTATAAGGCGGACTTCTGGCCCAGGTCTCTTTAGTTCGTCTTTATACCTCGTTACAGCTAGTATTATTACTGAAACCATTTATTTATTTATTTAATACTTTATTGCACAAATATAACATAAGTGTACAAAAGGTGGACTTAATGCTAAAAGCATTTTCTACCAGCCAACCTATAGGAGGTACAAGAAAACAAGTAGAAAGGTGCAAAAAAAAATTACAGGAAGAACTAAATATAGTCACTAGATAATTAAATTAACGATTAATTATTAATTTATCGATTTATTATGCAAAAATATCTGTGTCAATTCATTACATTTCATTCATTGCCATGGGATCTGGGGGCACGGTATATATATTATCTAAAACCGTAAAACTATAACATCACAGGAATCATCTTAGTTGAAACGAGGTATAGTCTTGCTAGAGAAACCTGCTGGCTCGTGGGTTCACCACACATTCGGCGTATAGACGGGTACAGTTGCGTACACAAGCCGAAACGCGCGGGGCGCGGGCTGGAATCCATGCCCCTACTCCGATGTTCTCCTTCCTATCGTGACGGTAACAAATAATAGGGCTGTGGGGTTACCACCACCGAACATTAGCAATAAAAAAAAACCTTAAGCCAATAATCCTTGTCCTCCTTAATACAAGTTCAGTCAGATTTGACAAGTGATCGGCGATGCTTAAGGATTGGTAATTGCTAATGTTCGATGGTGGTAACCCCACTGGACTAGCATTTTTCACCGTTGAGCCAGTCAGATGAGTTGTCTGCCCAGGGTGCGCCGGACATTTCTTAGCCTCAGGTGATAAGCTTCACTTTTTAACCCTAGGTGTAATTTAGTCGATGTTTAGTAAGCGTTGTTTTTCAAAATTATTTTTTACTCGCCTGTTATTGGAGTCAAACCAAACAACTACGTTCGATTCCAATATTTCTCAAGTTGGTAGTAGGTCCTCGGGGGGGTGACCCCCGCCCCCGCCGCCCCCGCCCCCGCGTCCGTGCGACGTCCTGTCACTGACAAATGGCCCGGCGGAGAGAGCTCGACCCCGCACCCTCTTGAGGCTCGCTGTGTAGTCAGACTGAATACATTTTTGTTTATTTTGCAAACTATTGTTTTGGCTGAATGTGTTACGATCTTCAGGGGTGGCCAAATTAATATTAATTAAGTACTCGTTGATTGAAGTATAAGTGCGTATGTGCAAATAACTTGAATTCCTTTTTAAGATAAACAGACGATGTGCTTACTACATCCAGTTATGTTATTTCTAATTGAATAAAAAGTCAACCTCTGTCTATAATGTCCCAACGTAATGATCTACTATCGAAAGCGTAGCCTCAAAACCTGTACTAAGAGCTATGCCATAGATAAATGAAAGAAAAACCCCAAAAACATTAAAAAACACGAAACTCACAACCAGACTGCGAGCCGTCGTCAGGAGGGCGCTATAATTTCATAGGACGGGCGTCGGGCGTCGCTTATCTCGACGCTCGCTGCAGGCGCCGCGAGCAGCGCCTCGCCGCCCCCCGCGCGCCCCCGCGCCCCCGCCCCCACGTCCACTTGCCCCCCGCCGTATGGAGTTATGTGCGCGACTGTACATTTCGGTATTGGGGAATTTCGACTACAGGAATTAGTTACCAGTGGGTGTTCGGTAATTGGCGGTGAAATATTTGTTTTTGGGGTAAACTGATTTTGCTGTGTACCTAATCTTAAGAATTATTAAGTACTTAAACTTGTCATTTCGGTTAGAAGCAAGTGCGACGTTTTTTTTATTGCTTTCTAAACTCTACACCTCTATTAGCAAATCTGAGTAATCGACAGAATCAAAATCAAACCAGAGTCCAGACAGAGGTCGAGAACATACCTAACAGAATTCATAGACAACACACGAAATCGCTAACGACTCCTTAACATAAACAAAAGCCGACATAACAGTAAAGCAAACTGCACCATTTCATCAGAAAACGCTGATCCGAAGCCAAGTAGTGGACCTTCATAAAAAACTGCCCGCCAAGAAACTGCGCGATATATAAAATTCAGCATCGGATGAAAATAAAAATATAAAATAAAATATGAAATGAAAGTGGCGAGGGACGTAAGAAGCCGGCAGCCTCTGGATGTGTCCTAGGAGGACAGGGGAGGCGTGGAGAGGAGTTTTTTTTTATAAACACGAGCAATGAAAAAGTTCCAGTGACGTAAATGGAATGTGGATCATTTTAATTGCTCGTGAGAGTCGTGAGTGTAGATAGGTTATTATCTAAGCAATTCATAAGCTTATCGACGGTTTTATCAAATAATATGACATCGATTTTTCCCGATAAACCTGCGATTTATTTTTAACAAAATCTTTATATTCTATAATCTTTATATTCCGAGCGTCTCCTAGCAGCGGCTAGGAGACGCTCGGAAAATTTATAAATGCCTACAATACCAAGGTACATTTTACATTGCCATAATAACAAAAAATAAAAGTTAAAACAGTAGGTACAAGGTAGTTATTTATAAGTTGGATAGAGTAGAACTCATAGTCTCTTACTAAATTATAAAATAACATGGCAGTATGTTTGCATGAAAACTCCTTATTAGTACTTACTACTGTAAGTAATCCCAGTTAACAATTTCATGATGATTTATTTCCTTACAAAAACACTGTTACAGTTAGACCGGAAACTGATAGCTAATCCGATCCGGCAATCCCACCGAACTTCTCGCTAAGCCCTGAACTTTCTGCAACTCTCGAGATCTCCAAACTTCTGTGGTCGGGCCACTCCGCGCGTTTCCCTCATCCCGTAGAGTGTTTCTTTGGCCGTAACAATCTGAAGGCGGCGCCACGGGTCAGCAGCTCCCACCTCCCCCCTGGGTATGACACGACACACACACACACACACCACAAACACACAAACACACACACACTGAGGGGCTGTGGACACACATGGATAGCTTCTGTGAATCGTACAAAGAGCCGGCATGTTCTTGGAAGCATTGTCATCTGCGTAATGGTAAGCTAGGCTGCTTCAAACCTCTGGCGCAAGTATCAATGCAACTAAAACTGAATGTTGAATGAAATTCGTTGCGTCCTTTTTTGATATTATTGCGTCCAGGGATACATTTACATATGTCCTGATTGATGACTGGTGAAATCCAATTTCCTAACTTGATTGTTGGTCCTGGCCGTGACAGTCAGAGTAGGGGGCTACGGTGACTGTTTCAACAGATTTAGGGAACACACACACTTGCTCATGTCACACACACACACACACACACGGAAGCAGGCGGGGTGGCAGTTTGCAGAAGAATACGTGTGAAGACCAAGTAGGGAATTTTATGTCTGATTATGTTTTATTAAAGATTTCAGCAGAAATGAAAATTTCAGTGGAGGTCGTAAAGTTCGGCTAAAATAACGACTTTCAGTGTCTGTGTCTGGATAAGAGGTATGTGTGCGATAGAAATGATTATGTCACTGATGAAAACATAATTTCAGAGAGCGACTGTATGAAATAAGCATTATCCAGCCATAACTTATGAATTATGTTGAAAGGCAAATACATTCAGCTAACAAGTTATGAATTCGATTGAGTAGATGAAAAAAAGCTTCCGTATTCATGTAAATTTCAGTTTACAAGAAAGAGGCTTTCAAATGATCCACGTGATGTACGAATTTCAACTTTTTGACTGATACAAAGAGTCAAAACTCCAGTTTTCCTCCCATATTTATGAAGCTCTTAATGAACTTATCAAACCCTTTGTAAGTGCTATGAATACGGGGGTGAGAATAAAAACGAATCTTGACGAAAACAGAGGAAGAAACTCAGGAAAAGGGTAATTAAGAGACCGGCACCCAGTAACTGCTTTAACAGCTACTTCTAACAGTTAAGTTGTAAGGAATAACTGCCGAAGTTGGAGTGCTTGCTAACTTTAGAAGGCGGTGTCTATTGCCATTAAGAATAAGGATTTTCCTGGATATGACCGTCTTCATTTTGAAAAAGTTTTGAATTAAAATGCCTTATTATTAATAAAATACTAATTTAGCTTTTGAATCATGAAAACTAACTAATGTTAATTAGCTAGGTAGTTAAAATATCTCAATGCAAAATGTAATGTTAGTGTAAAACTTATATATATTAATAAGGTGTTGATAATTTAATAAGGTGATTAATGGCTATTTTTATTAATATTTTTTTGATTATGTGACGAAGTTATGCTCTGGAACTAGGGTTACATAGGTAAAAAGGTAGTACTTACCAATTTTTCTACATAGAGCAGGTAATTCAAGATGTCACTGAAACAATGAAAGTTTCATGTAAATTATTGTGCTACTAACGTTTTCGAAATAATTTCGTTCCATTATTGTGTTCTCTAGAATGTGAGTTTTTTAAATATAAGTACAACCTTTATTACGTACGAATAAAATTAATGTAGGGTAAAAGTACTAGTAACTGGCAGTTTAAGCGACTAGCAACACAAAAAAATATATTAAAAATAAAGTATTGGCCTGATTTAAGCACTGGTAGGCTTGAATTACTGGCAATAAGATGACGAACAATTATAGGCATAAATGGTAAAGATATATGATTAATATTCGATTTTAATGAAGTTTATATCCACTACCCCCAAAAAACCTAGTAACTGGCAGTAAAAATTAGTAACTGTCACATGATGTTTCAGTAACTGGCACCTTTTAAAAATTATGCAATTAGGTCAATAAGTACTCTAAAATCAATAATATATTTGATATTAGGTAATGTACAATTACCTGTCTAGGTTCTGTACCGGTAAGACTCAAAATCACCGTTGTAATGGTCGACTTCTACGACAAAATGACAGTACAAGTGTGCGACGAATCGTGGGTCCATATGAATGCAACAAATCGAGAAACCCTTGGATTTGGAAACGGAAATGGAGAAAGCAAATGCTTGTGGACCTTGATGTATTCATTCAGCAGCTTGGGAGAAGTGACCTGGCTAAGTTGAAGACTGCTGACGGTAGTATAGTTGCCTGTAAGCTGAAATTTCATGCGGAATTTGAAGGTTTCTACGGCTTTCAGCTTCACATGCACTGGTTAAAGACAGAATTAGTACAGTTCTTCTGAAAGCTATTACTATCCTCGAACAGCTTCAGAAGCTCTTTAATCAATTTTGTTTATAAGTCATGTTTTCAAGCTGTTTTATAAGGTCATCACGAACCGTGTTGCGACTATAAGAAAGCCTTAGATTCCATTTAGACCTGGGCAGTTCTGGAATTCCCTCGTTGTAACATGCTTAGCAGCCTTAATGCAGCAACAGTATATTATGTCTACCTTGGACAGTCTATTCGACTAGGCAGAAGGAACTTCGAAAACGAAGCTATAAGGTGCATAAAACAAAATATTACTGGATTGGACTGCAAGGGGAAGATTTGACAAATTTTCACATAAAAATGCCTGAAGGCAAAGGTCTTCAGTCAATGCGTCTTACTGGTGATGACGTATGGATCATAGACATGGACAGTGACGGTTGGACTGGTCCACCGATTCAAAATCGATCAGCGGGCATTGGAAATTTTCTTGGTTCTTTGAAGGACCATATCGGAAATAAGGTAATCCGTAAGAGAACTTGAGTAACCGATATAGCTCTTAAATTCTGTATGCTCAAGTGGCATTAGGCCAGCCATAGCTGCCGAAGAACCGATGACCAGTGGGGCAAACGCGCTCTAGAGTGGAGACCACGAACAGGCAAGGGTAGCGGCGGATACCTTCGGGCCAGCTGGACCAACGACCTTATAAAGCTGACCGGTAGTGGCTGGATGAGGAAGGTCGAGAACAGAGTGCAGTGTCACTGCTGGTGAGAGGTCCAGCAGTGGACAGTTACAGACAATTAGATTGCCTTGATTTTAGTCATTTTTCTGAAAAGAAACATGAAAGAAATGTTTACCGCACCAGTAAGTGCCAGTTATTGGTACGTAAAAAAAATGTATGCAGATTAGTAACTGGCAGCCCCGTGCCAGTTATTGAAACAAAGCTGCCTAGACACTGGGGGTTTTTACAGTACACTTTAAATCGTATTTTCTGTCGATAGAAGGTATAAAATAGCCTAAAATCACAAAACCCAAAATATTAGTAACTGGCAGGGGGGTGCCAGTTACTAAAAGAAGATATAAATTACATTTCAGTAACTAGCACCCTCAAATATAACTCAAAAGCAACTAAAATCACAGTGAATCGGGCTATTATGATATTGTTTAGACCTTCCCCTACTTCTTTGTTATTGTCAGACTATCAAAAACTTATTTATTTTCGCGAAAATAGGCCATACAAATTTTGGTGTCTCCTTAAGAAAAACTTAACGCACGTGCATTTTTTTGGCGATCTTCGCCGCTTTGACTGAGATAATTTCCAGCGCCGGAAAATACACACCTAGCGGCGTAAAATTCAACTATAATATCAATGAATAATTGGAGATTGCTGTAAACACATCAAAGATGGTCTTACTATATCCAAAAGCTTAATATATTTAGTTTTATAGTCACAGTGCCAGTTACTGACACATGCCAGTTATACCACGATTTACCCTACCTACATAATTTATAGGAATACCTTTTTCTAAATAAAAATGAAAGATAAAAGCTTTGACATTGCCACATACCTACCTGACGGCTAAATAATTTTATTTACCTCTGAGGTTACCGATACCTTAATGCCTTGATAATCTAGGTACCTGTACGAGTCCCACTTACGTAATAACCTGAATATTTAAGGACCGCTAATCCCAGAATCCAGTCTAATACTCTGGCGTGTTCGCAGTGTTATTAACAAGTGGTTCCAGTTAAGCGAAATTACTTTATCTACTCACCTCCGCCAGTTTGCGGCGCCCCCCTACCCCCCTCCCTCTCCGGAAATACCCCCCCACCCGGGGTGATATCAGGCGGCGATCTTCTTTGTTTCCCAATGATATTTGTGTTTGAAAATTTTCTATAGGTTGCATAGGTATTATTGTTAGAAGCCTTTTGCAAATAACTTACCTGGGGGCGCTTTCATGAATATAATTTTTAAACTATCATATTTGTGAGCTTTGTATAGCTAGCAGAATAATAACTAGTAATGGTATGGCTATCGTTTATAGTATTTTTTTCTCCATTCCATGGTGTAGAAACTTTATACAGATACCGATTTTAAGTCGCTTAGCTTAGGTATGTTGGGGTAGTCAAACGTAGCTTTTTCTTGTGGGGTCACCCTGCAGTCTGTTGGACTAAGACTAGAGACGTAGTACCTATAGCTCGACAACTTCGTGCGCGACCCTCCTTGCGGGGTGACAGACGCGGAGGGGACGAGGTACCCAAGACGACAGCGGGTAGCGGGTGAGGTAGCGGGGAAGGACAACGCGTGCACTGCACGTCATTATTATGGCAGTCTCGGCCGAGCAGTCGAGGCGGCCACATGTGTTGTAAAATCTGTCATAATCTGAGTTCGACGCACATGACACCACTGATCCTGAGACCATTAGTCTTAGTAATGAGTGTTGAGGCCAGAACCGCCACAATCCTTGGAATATTTACCTTTTGAATTTTAATAATCATATCATTATTATTTATGATTCGTCAATAAAATAACGTCAAAAACCACAAATCGTAATTTTCGCAAATAGATTAAATCGCATTATAAAACTATGTCGGAGTTCAAGAAGATTTTGAGTTTACCTTGCTTTATAATAAGGTTTACTAAATTCATTCGATTAATCGAAACGTCAAATTGTCACTTGAAATATTGGCAGTTTGGCTGGAATCTGTGGACGGTGCATATTAAAAAGTAAAAAGCTAAGGTGGGTAGTCGGTTGAGTAGGGACGGACTGTTAATCTGATTTAAATTATTGAACGGGTCGGTTGTGAACCTTCCGCAGGGATCACCACGTTTCGCTATCAAAGTTAATCCTACTGTATCAAGTGCATCCTCGTGTATTTTGTAAGATTGATCGATAATTCCGAATAAATCGAGTGTGTACTACCTACCTGTGCCTTTATTTCTGGGGTGTGATGATAAATGGCGATACCAACCTGGCTCATCGAATCATGGACCAACCACTGCTAGCTCGTGCCCACTCCCCGACAACTATATAATCTTCGGGGGTTTTCTCTAGAACCGTGTGCCGAATCTTGGTTTGGCCGAGGTTTGGTAGAATACAAAATCTGCTTACTCCCGAGTAACTGGTAGTGTACTCGTGAGTAAAAAGTTACTCGAGCTTGGTCGAATCCACCCTAAATAATGAAACTAGTTTTTAGAACCTTTTTATTGATCAACATAATTTACTCTTACATTACGTCACAAATAGTGACACGTTATCGCAAGATTTATCCGGGCACAATTTTCTCCGTGTGTACTCGTCTTCTAAAATGTCGTGCTACCTCGCCCCCGCCTCTTCTTTCACCCCGCAAGGAGGGTCGCGCACGAAGTTGTCAAGCTATAGCTAGTAAGTAGTGTCGGGATAAGGGCGAGGACAGAGGGTTTATCCGCACCTTAGCTTTGTAGAGGCAATGGACGATAATTGGCTGATCATGAAGATTAGGTACATAATGCAAACTATTCTTCCAATAGCATCTACTTATATTTTTGATCCACTTTTTTAGCTGAACCCTCTAGATATGATATGCAAAGTGCATAGGTATTAGTGAATGGTAGTTTATACAGTATACAGTCTCTACAAAACAAACTAATAACTCCATAACCAAAAAGGTTCTCCTAAGTTTCCACACCCACAAGAAACGCAAGTACCAGGAGCACAAAGCATCGCAGCACGTATCTCTTCCTCCTCGCGTGACGTCACAACCCCTAAACGAAACTACGGGAGCCCCCACACGCTCTCTTGACCTCATGAAGTCTGAGCGAAATTGCTCAGAAAATCGTCCAGCGGTGATCGCACTGCCTAACAAATCTACCCCTATAGGCTATACCCCAAGCGAAATTCGCCACTATTACTATCACTTTATAACATCTAGTCCCCGCAAATGGTTTGCCTCCTTGTCAATAGTATTCCCGTAGTGACAAAGGAAAATGTGACCTAAAGGGATGAGTAAAGGTTCAAGTAGGAAGTAAGATGCAATGTGTAATTTTCCCTCTAAGGCTGTGTGTGACTGACGATATGTTTGGGCCTAGGGATGAAAATAATATTGTATTTTGATGATCTACTGAGGTAACTATGAGGTACATCACGTAGGGAGGCTATATCGGTGCACCCCATGACCCATGTGGTGAGGTATGCTTACACCTATCAGCAAAATTAGCAGCCGTTATCGGGGTTTCAGGGTTCCATACCTCAAAAGATAAAAATTTAACTCTTATAGAATCAATTTGTTGTCCATCCGTGTGGATAGGGATCCCTTATTTTTACAAGAGATAATTTAGCATCCAGTCTGTTGGACTTTCAACATTTTCAAACCAATTGAATCCCACTACCTACTTTCTTATATTTTCGTCGTCAAATGACAAATTAATCTATTCAACGTTACTGTTTTTTTTCGGCAAATGGTTTTGGAGGCAACGAGGCGGATATGATTGGCCTGACGTTTTTGGGAGCCGATGTAAGGACTCGTTTAGAATGGCTATCTCATGAAGGCATTTTTGTTGGGCACAATTGTCAATATTGGATCTAAACTGTCCCATAGTTCACATTAGCAGAAGATTTGCAGCTTTTTGAGTAATTTGGCCAGGTATATTTAGTTGAAATACGTTTTTTTATATATATAAAATGCGCTTTAAGTTTATATTCAACGAGCTTTGTAAGAATTGATTTATTACCGTGATCGTTTTTTTTCAGGTGGTGTGAGCAGAAGTGCGTCACTCTACATATATAGGTATGCTATCGAAGCGTGGTTCTTATACAAAATACCATCATTTTCCTAGACTGCCTAAGAGTCATCTTTCTTCCTTAAAAATATTTTCTGACCTAATCTGTCGACCTAATTAACTAAAGATATTAAACGTGGATACTGACATGGACAAGACGTTATTTTTGTTTTTAAGAAAACGAACATTGAAATGGGTACGTTATGTAAACTGTGTCTACAAAATGTAGAATAGAATACATATAGATGTAAGGGAGACTTTAGCATTCCTTTAAACGTTGGAGTGTTAGCTCAACTGTGGTTCACGAAAGATGCCATCAATGAAATCAGTTAATTTATTTCGTTTTATTTTTCAAGAACAATGCGTGAGATACGCATAAATAAAAACCGCAATAGATAGATATATGATTCCTAATTTGTTCACAAAAGGCAGCACGTTAGACAAAAAATCAAACACCCTAAGCACTCTTACAGTTTTTAGTTTGGCTTCCAGGGGCCAGGACCCACAGCCGTTTCGGCATTTCACGATCTTACAGTAAACGCCATTTTCGGACACATCTTTCCTCGGCTCCACTCAAATGAACGAGCATTTAGAAGAAACGTTTAGTCGTTTTAAAGCTAATTTTAAAATTCGAATGTCGTTTCGCTATTGTCGTTTTTTGCCAGGATTAGTCCAATCCAATCCTGGCTGGCGGCTCCTTTGCCGCTGGTTTCCGAACGGTTGCGTAATGCAGCGATGCGTTTTGTGACATTTGCGAACGTTTCGGGACGTTCCTATGTGATGCCACGAAATTTTAATAAAATAAATACTATACTTTGTCTGTATTATTTTAAGCTGCTTTATTGAGTATTTTTTTGTGTAAACAGTTACTGCAGCTGTAAGCTAATGTACAGAAAGTAGATGTTATTTATAACAAAAAAACATTGTAATTGTAATGGTCAAGTTGCTTCTGAGGGTGCTGTAATGCATATAAAGAATATTATAATAGGTGTTTAACTTGTTTCTCAATTTTGGAAACGAGTGGATCTATTTTTGTTGGCTACATAAAGGTTATCTGGAAGAGATCGCTTTTAGCGATAAGACCGCCAATTGTGTATCACTGTTATTCAAATAAGATTTAAGTTTATTTTATGGTGTGCAAATAAAGATTATTGTATTGTATTGTATAAAGGCAAGCCTAACTCGTTCATAACTATAATACCTACAAGGATAAGGAAAGTTAATAAAATAAATAATGTAACTATGAAATAAGTAAAAAACAAAAACACACACACACACGCACTCACGCCTTGTACTAATGTACTCCCTTGCGGGGTAGGCAGAGGTGCATTGCTGCACCCACTTTTCGCCAGAGTGTTATGTTAGTCCCAATGTAATAGGGGGCGGGCCTATTGTCATTTTTCGGGCACATCCAAGACCCGAGAACAAATATCTGTGTTTAAACAAATATCTGCCCCAGCCGGGAATCGAACCCGGGACCATCGGCTCAGTAGTCAGGTCACTAACCACTACGCCATTCGGTCGTCTACTAACCACTACGCCATTCGGTCGTCTACTATCCACTACGCCATTCGGTCGTCTATGAAATAAGTAGTGATGAAAATCTTAAATATTAATCAATTTGGAATAAACCTCGCAATACTGTTCAGGTGCGGTGATTTTCAAGTGGCCTTCCGAGGATTAAAATTAAAGACATTTCTAACAATTACTGCAATGCTGCAGTTAAAGATTCTTTTGTAACCTACTTAATGTCGAATAGAGTTATACAATTTGTCACTTGAAAGGAACTTGTTCACGTAGAAATGTGCAAACAGACGAACTATTAAGGTAAGTGTACATATTTCGGCATCGTACGCAACGGACGCATCGCATTCAGTATTCTTTGTATAAATTTAGAAATTCACACGAGAGCGTCCACTTCATTAACAATCGACGCCATTTCTCCATACATTTATGATAATCCGTTTGGTGCGATGCGTAGTTACATACGATAGGTGGACTTATGTACCTTTAGACTCACTGCTTGGGGCCATCCGTAGTCGAGTCAAAGATTTCAAGTACCTACAGACTTATTTTTGAGTAGGTAGGTATTTATATTACTTAGACCCATTTCGCCATTGCAGAATAAGGCTAATCCGAGAATAAGTTGACGTATGACGTTGATTAACAATGTAGTAAAAAAACGAATTATTCTCAGAAATCTCAGATAAGTCTAATTATTAATTCTATGTATTAATTCTTACCTATAATTAAATAAATAAAAAATATATACATATATTCTTCAATGGTGAAATTGGGCCTTACGCTAACTTGCAAGTTTTTTTTCAGTGTCGCAAATGTTTACAATACAATGTTCCAGCCAACACAAAATCAATGCTCGTTGCCAATTCAAAAACATAACATTTCGATGCTGCATTCTCATTGCTATCTTCATATCTCCGAATATTCCGATATCAATCTTATATAAAATTCAAGATCGATGGGAAACCTGTCTTACCAAAACGACTGCTGCTAATTAGCAGTACAAAGTACAGTTCAGCATTGGTTGACAGCATCAATCGTGACCAGCGACAAGACAGAGGCAGGGCAAATTAAATCATGTGCTGAACTCTTAAAAAAAATAAACATGGAACGTTGGCGCCAACGCGCCCGCGCTGCGTTCTTTATTTGAATGTCTGAAGAATTTAAACTTTTCTTTTTTAAATGTTCCGTGTGTTCCGATTGTGTCTAGCCAGCCAGTTTGAGTTAGACTTGTAAAAAAGGTTTGCGATAAGCATCGAATCTTTGTTAAAACAAGGAGCTTGGTCGATATCGATGTTGATAATGTTCTTTAGGTACTTATTAATATGCAATGCAGTAAGTATATCTTATAAAAGTATAATTTTATTACATGTAACTTATGGGTATTTAACTTAGTATAATTACTTTTTCTTCTTAGCGTGTCGATGACAAACACTGGAATCAACAACATTATCAGCATGTAATCGTTACTGGGGAAACCCCATTTTTTCAGAATTTTGGAATGGTATTAGGAATACGTATGTGCGGCGAATGATTGTTAGTCAACGAAAGTACATAAACCTCATACACTCGCGAGCAATGAAAAAGTTCCAATGACACATACATGTATATGGAAATGTGAAATGTGAAATGTCAATGGCAGGTGGAGCTTCTTCACTGCACGTGAGTGTATCAAGCATAAAAAGTGTGTGCTAGAAGCGGAAGTGTAGGTATAAAATGAAAACATAATATGAAAGTGATTATAATTATGTATACTTCACTGAGTTCACTGATAAAATTGCTGCCTGTTCCTATGCTATCCCAGCGGGAAGTGGCGTCAGAGACCACCCACCTACCAATAACGGACGAGAGGGTAGGTATTTTTCAAATTTGGAATTCTTTCTTTTAATTTTTATGTGGTCTCCCACACATTTCTTGATGGCCTGATTACGAGGCAATTAAATTGTTTGATAAATAGAACCTTCAAGTGGTGATTAAAGAGTTATAAATGTGTTTTGTTAAATGATGTATCATAAAGACGGGAGGAAGTAGATTCTAAGTGTAGATTAAAATCTCATAAATGTCTAATTTAATGTTTCAAGTACTTGCTACCTACTTTAGAGTTGAAAACGTATTCTATTCAACTTAAACTATGAAATGATAGAAATTGTGTAAGTACCGGTCTGTCTGTACGCTACGTGGGTAGGAAGTATAATTATGTTATTAAGAAAACAACACCATACATTGACATAAACATAGTACATAATATGTTATTCACATACGCTATAACCTACCTACCTAACACCACATTTTTTCGGTTGAAGGTTAAAAATACTATAAATAAAGATATATTTCCGTGAAAAGCGCGAAGCTCAATTAGCATTAATGCACTTTTCATGCGTGGCGGATTCCTGAAAACGCTTTTTTGAAAGCTCGTCGCATGTTACAACCTGTGCGCTCAATGCATGTGCGCAGTCCGTGCTCAGGGAAGCAACGGAATCTTTGTAAACAAAAAACTTTTAGGTGACAATTAGATACATACTTATTGGTTTCAATATTTGTTTAAAAAATCGAACATGAAGTAGGTATAACTAATAACTAGTTACCATCAAGGATACAGCTAAAGCGATGAAAAAATATCAAAAATACTACAATTCTGCCGCTTGCCAATCCCAGCTAGTAGGTACATGTGTTATTACTTAACATACTACCATGCTATAAGAGATCGTTATAAGAGATCGAGTTGGAGTAAAAGAAGACGTAGTGACCAAAATTGAAAAGGGAATGTTGAGATGGTTTGGTCACATTGAAAGGATGGATGAAAGAAGACTGACGAACGAAATTTATTTTGCGAAGATGTATGGTTGTGTCGGTAGAGGACGTCCTAGGCGAAAGTATGTCGACCAGATAGGCGACATACTCAAGAAGAGCCAAATTAGGAGTTTCCAAAACCGACATGCGTGTATGAAGAGACTTATGAATGTGGAGGAAGCGAAAGAAGTATGTCAGGATCGTGGCACGTGGAGATCCATAGTCTCTGCCTACCCCTCTGGGAGACAGGCGTGAGCATATGTATGTATGTATGTGCACTACCATGCTACGCCTATGATGCTACGCCGCCGTATTAATATTTTCGTAGCAAGTTATAATGAATCAAAAAGTTCCACTTACAAATTGTCGACACCAAATTAATGATCATTATTTTTCATTTAATTTAAAATTTGACAATTTTTTTTTTTAGTAGTTAATTTTCTGATGCTCTGTTTCAATATTGCAGACGGCAACAAGTCTTTTCCGTTTAGGAGTAATTTGTGCTATCGTCACTGGAACTTTATCATTGCTCGTGAGTGTAGTTGTTTAGCCACCCAACCAAATCAGTGTCCAGAATACCAAAAAGCGACCTAAGTTCTCTATCACTTCTAGAAGACACCCAAAAAGCTCCACCCTTAATACGCAGCCTAATTATCCGTACAGAGTACAGTCAACGCCACATTTCAGTACAAGCTGCGCCGGCGCCACGCGCGCTCCCACGGCGGCGCCCTTTGTCGGCGGATCAAACGCCACGCGCCGCCGCCGCCGCCGCAGCACCAAACTGTAACTCACCAGTGTAAAATGACAGTAAGTTAAGATCTTGCTCCGGGGCTTTGAGAAGCCAGTAGATTGGAGAAATCGCGGAATTACGCTCGAATTGGTGGAGAGTTGCGTTTGTTTGTGAGGCCGGCGAGGTGATTGGTAGATAGATAGATACATTCTTTATTTGCTTGAATTGGAACTTGATTGGTTGCTGTCAGTTCGATTATGATTTAGAAATGAATTTAACAGATTCTGATGACTTAGTTTAGGTCAGCAGTAGCTGTAGACTATTTTAAATAATTATAGTCCATCTACAAAGCCATGAAAACGGAAATGTTTCCTTACTAATTGTTTAAGCCGGTATTTTATTTAAACACAAATCTGTTAAAATAAATAATGATACGTCGCAAAATCGCTCTTCTTAATTTCATGAATTTACAGATGGACTGTAAGCTTTACGATGACCTATTCCCCACATCGGAACACAAAACTATTTATACCACTATAACATGCGAATGCATATTGACCTTAAAAAAATATGTAAAGGTGTTTCCACCAAAAACCATTAAATTAGCGGAATGCTGCGCTCAATTAGGCGATGTTCACACGTGAGGCGCGACACAACCGACTGAAACACAGTGTGTCACAGCTTTACCGTGAAATTACTGAAGTTATGGCTGCTGAAACATGCCCTAAACACGGTCCCCAGACAAAATATGAAAATACACTCGCTAGCAATGAAAAAGTTCCAGTATTTGTAGCACCAAATGACTCCTAAACCGAAATAATGCTTAATGAGCAAGCGCGACATAACTTTTCTCACGTCTTGCGCCCCGTGCTAGGCTAGCTGGGATAGCTTAAAAATTGGTATTGGAAATACAAGGGGCAACTCTCGCGGAATTGCTGACGCAATACAAAGTATCGGCGAGTTTTCTGGAATCAGTATTTTTAATGCGTCGACATAAAGTTGCGGTTAAAGCAGAGTTCAGAAATGATGAAAATAGGAACATTTGACCTCGAAGATAAGTATTACATGGAGGCTTACTATGACATACTACCCTCATACGCTGAGTATAATAAATCGCTAATCTAATTTACCGCTCTTTACACAAATACGCATTGATATTCCTGAAAATCCATGTAAAGTGTAAAGCATCTGTTAGCAGCGGGTAGCAACAAGCTCTACAGACCCGCCGCTCGCAGGGATATGTATAAATACATGAATAAGGGCAGACAAGGTATAATAAATAAATAAATACAAATGGAGGCTACTGGCGCCACACTCGCCGGCGAGCGCGCTCTTCTTGTTGTGTGGTGCACAGACAGCGCCGGCTGTGGAGACGACATTCGTTTGTCCGGAGATACTTAAAATTTTGAGAGGATAAGAGCCTCAGCACATACAAGCGTAAAGTAAACGGATCGCCTTTTTTCTACTGTCATCCAGGTTGTGGCGGACTAGCTAGTCCTAAAAAAGCCTTCTATTCTATTCTATTCTATTCTATTCTATTCTATTCTCTGTGGGGGTGTAAGTACCTGCACCTAGCTCTCTCGAATGGAACCTTTGTGCATATCCCCAAGGTCTAAACTGCCTTCCTAAGCTTGCACCATTTCCCACCACGCTGGTCCACTGCGGGTTGGTGGGTTCACATATCTAGATGTGCTAGATCTAGATATGCAGGTTTCCTCACGATGTTTTCCTTTACCGTAAGAGCGATGGTATACATTGTACTTAAGTTAAAAGAACTCATTGGTACATGTCAGCGCTGGGATTCGAACCCGCATCTCTTGATTGAGAAGCGGGCGCTCACCCGACTGAGCTACCACCGCTCTCTTAATAAAAAAAAGCCTTATTAATTAAAACAAAAAAAAAAAACATTGGAAGGAGTCCCTGCCCCAGCATTGGGGACGATATAGGTTGTGATGATAAGGTCCAGCAGTAGATGACAACGGGCTGATGATGATGATGATGATGCTCAGAAGACAAGGTAGATAAGTGGCATGAGCTGGTTTGGTTATAAGTACTATTGTACTGGATACAGAATCAAAACCGCTCTAAAGTAAATTAAATGGCATGGAAATTCAATACGAATTAGCTTATTTATGTAATTTGATAAGATAAATCATCACTAATTTAATAAGATAAAGCTTCAAGATTTCAATAAATTAATTCAGATAACAAAAAGTTTAAAATATACTCGAGGAGTTTCTTTCGCCATTTCGTTTCCTTAGTAACCGAGCCTCTGTAAAATGGTGTTCCACCATAATATTTTATTATCATCAATATCTTGACAATCTTATTGTAAATTCTTACATGGAATAAATGATAAGGGAGGCTTGCACCAAAAAAAAATCAAAATTAAATCTATGATATGATTTGACTGCGTTTAAATTTTTGGTACAAGCCACCCTAAATCTACATCTGAATCTATTATTATACTGGCAAGAATAACTCTACTCCACACCACCCCTTGTCTGATATAGGCTTATCCGATTTATAAACGCAATATTGTATTTGTACAAAAACAATGGGCTTATTATAGTTAGTTCGGTCGTGTCTGCACTTTCATTTGTTTTTTGTTTGTGGGGATCGCGGGCGAAATGTGAAAACGGTAACTTTGCGAATTGACGAGTTTCTGTGTGACTTTGTAAGTTGCTGACATACGAAGCCTTACTCACATCTCCGCATTAGTTTAGAAAGGTGCCCGAAAGGAGACCTCGGGGTCGAAGTGGTCGCCATGGCCGAAATCGGTCGGACCAATCACCTGTCTTTATCATCATCAGCCCATAATCATCAACTGCTGGAGATAATCCTCGCCAGGGAGCGCTACAACACTATATTTGAATTAATAGTACCCTCCCTGTAGAAAACTAAAGTCAGGGACACCCAAGCCGTGAACCTTATGCCAATTTTGGCAAAAAATTCACAGCTAAAGGAATTATACATATAATATGCGAGCCAAAGGCACTGAATCTACCAGATGAATCAAGATTTTCTTTGATTGAGTTTGACGCACCGCATCGCTATAGTTTAATATATTTTTTGAGGCCTAATAGTAGTTTGAGCATATTTTTTCACAAAACAGAACGCAGGTATTATGCCATAACATACATATTCTTAAAGAGTCTCTATTTATGTGTCATCAACTGTACTGCGGAACATTTATCAATGCCCGAGACAGAATCGCCCTTAACCGGTTATCTTTGACCGGGTCTCGCGAAAAACCGGGTTCCGAATCTGTTGTTAAAATGTTTACTTTATTTTGTTATTAATAAATATCATTTTTAATCGGTATGCGGTCTGTTAGTTATAGTTCGTTGATTGGTCTGGGAATTGAAATGTTGCAAAATGGTTCCAAGTTAGATCGATAACAAATTGATTGTTAATTATCGTTATATTACTAGCAGTTAGAGCCAATTTAGCATACGTTCTTGTTATTTAACGGTTACAGTTAAATATAAGGTTTCATGTCTTCCTAATTGCATATGTTCAGGCAACATAATTAAATTGTTATTGAGGCATAACTCACGTCTAGGTAGATAGAATAGAATACTACTTTATTGATATTTTTTCGAATTTAGAAGAGTCGAAGAACAAAAGTGTTTCAGAGTGACCCCCTGACTCCCCCCTTTCGGCTTACATTTATTGAAATAAATAATAAATATAAATAAATATGTGGGGACATCTTACACACGGCCATCCGACCCCAAGCTAGGCAGAACCTGTGTTATGGGTGTCGGACAGCTGATATATCTACACAAATACATAGATAGATAGATACTAAATATAAATCTCAACACCCAAGACCCGAGTACAAATATCTGTCTTTAAACAAATATCTGCCCCAGCCGGGAATCGAACCCGGGACCTTCGGCTCAGTAGTCAGGGTCACTAACCACTACGCCATTCGGTCGTCTTAATACTTTTGCAACATCCAGTTTGAAAGGTTTATTCTATGCATATAATTATATTCGTTGCTAATTAAATCCTACATACGAGCACCTTGTAGTGGGGGAAAATTCTATGACTTTTTAATAGGTTTTTAACACTAATTTCTAAATACAAAGTACTTACTTACCTACAGAAGTAACTTCAAATACAAATGCCTCGATTGACCATAAACGACCCCCTTTAATACCACCCAGAGAGTCTAGTTGTTCAGGACTTATCGGAGCTCCTTCGCTTTTATTATTTCAATAAATATAAATCGAACATCGCCTGTATTCGCCGACCCTGGGTTAAGAATCTCGAAGAAGTGGCATAGTAAGAAGGCTTTGTATTTTAATCAAACATAGATCACGCGTTAACTCTCGTCTTTATAATATTTTGACTATTGACCTGCTATGCTTTACAAGTAGGTTTTTCAGAACTGAAACTTTTAATAATATGTATAATAATGCTTAATAACAAGTTAGCTCTTAATATTTTCTATATATTTTCGGAACTTTTTAACATGACAAATATTTTTTTTTTAATAAAAGTACTTTGTAAAATATAGCATTTGTAAGTAGGTACTTCGTTTTTTTAAAACTGTTTCAACTTGATTTGGCGTCTTTCATAGGACGTGTTAGTCTAAGCTAAGTCATATCTAGACAATACTTAGGTCTACATTATCATATGCGCACGCGTCCACAGGAATTCTTTTACAGCGCCGCGGCGCGTCACGATTGGCCGGCCGAGGCTGGAATCACTCTTTATTGGTCGTTTCGAAATTCGAAACAAGCGCCGTAACGGATGGATCTGGCTTCACCGCCGTGGAGGTGGACGCTAAATGGAGGTCTCCTGGGTACTAGCAGCGAGTATGAAGGAAAAACATTGTAGTATTCATATTTAGGTACCAAGAGCTAGTAGGCTTTTCTGTAGATAAAAACCTGTAGTAGGAACTCCATATACAAAAACTTATAAGGAACACTTAGGTACTGATTCATTTATATTTGTTTTATAATAACTTCTTGAATTTTCACCAAGGGTTCCAAAGGGACAAAACTAAGACAAATAGAATAGCTCCTTTCCATATTGACGTTGCTTTTAAACTAGTCTCGCAATACCGACAAGTCCTTAGCTACCCTCAAATCAGCCACCAGCCGTATTCCATCAATAATAGAACAGCCATCAAATGTGCGTACCACTTAACCCTACAGTGCAACCCTTCCTTCATCTATTATTTTTAACTCCCTCGGGCGCGAATGTTACGCCTCTGAGTTTCTATTTTAAAGAATCACTAAACCCTCTAACTATCGAATAAAAACTTAACCTGTAAGACGTAAGGTGTAGTTTTGTGGAATCGCTGGTAACTGGTAAGGGTTGACGGCGGTATACACACACGCTTTTTAACTTAGAATAAGGCTTCGCTCAGGTGACAATCGCGGCCATATTGGTTTAAGGGGAGAGGGGGGGGTAAACTATCGTGGGGTGACTAATAAGCGGTTTATACGCTTTTAATTGGCTCTCATTCTAAATTTGTGTTGCCACCTTGAAAGGTGAGGTTGGGATATAAATTGTGGTGTAACGTTAGGAAATCTGTTATCGATTTTGGAAATAAAGACTTAACCGGACGATATGGTATATTAAACGGAACTTTACAGCAATCAGAAGGTATTAAAAAAATTACATTGCGTTAAGCACCTGCCTTTTATTCAAATTATAGAAGTCACTGATCCCATAACCATACGTCTTTATAATACCGCAAATTTTACAACTGCAATTGTAGTTATAATTGAATAAGCTCACTGTAATTCCTGAAAAAAGTTTATTAGAGGTAAAAGCTACTTCTAATTACCTACTCTACTAAACTATAGAGTCCATTTGATATATTTAAAAGTATGTACTTACTCGTATTTAGTCTATTTGTACCTAGTTAATATATAGTTTTTATTATTATATACTTTATACTCTTAATCTCAAACTAAACATAATGTTACTCTTGTTAAAATAAATTTAAAAAATGTTTTTTTTCGGCTGAGAACACCAACTAGGGCCTTTAAATCGATAAGCTTATAATATTAAAGAAGCCAACCCAAAGTTCGGGGACTTTTCCTTCCCGAAGCTTCTGAAGTTTTACTTCAGCCTGTAATTACGTGACTATACTTTCCGAAATTGTACATACCAGCGAATGATAGCCTCTAGTTTGTGAGTTGGGGAATAGGAAATACGTGTAAGACAGCCGACTTGTATTGTTTGACTGATTAGAAGGTGTACCTAAGCATTAGCACAATACGAGTAAGTTACTTACTTTTTTGGGGAAAATCCACTAGGTATACACTATTTACTGTATGGATGGAAAAATCATTGATTTTTAAATCAAATTAGATCAAATATCGTTTACCCGGCGTAAAATTTTACAATTTATTGGTTGTCAGAGGCCTTCGGGCGGCTTGAAAACATCTGACAGTCGGGTCCACTTACCCGACAACTCTCCCAGCACAAGTTTGCTTGTGTTGGGGTTAACCAACCCGCACTAGGCCAGCGTGGTGGATTAAAAATTCCTAAAATCCTTCCTTCGTGCCCCAGCAGTGGGGACGTGATGAGTCGTAAATTCGTAATGACTTGTTGATAGTCATAATATTAACATCATTTCACAAAGGCTCAGTCACTACGAAGAAAAACTGGCGAAAGAAACTCCTTGGCATCTTTTCAAATCTAGGTTAAATCTTAAATCTAATTATATTTGTATTTTTATATTATAAATGAGATTTATGGAGCCAATTACAAAAAGAATTTTACATTGCTAAATTTATTATTATACCAACGAAAGTATATAATTAGAAAGAACATACCTAACATTAAAAACTTGTACCTCCTGTAGGTTAGCTGGTAGAAAATGCTTTTATCATTAAGTTTACATTTCGTACACTTATGTTATATTTGTACAATAAAGTATTAAATAAATAAAAACTGAACTTTCGCCTAACCTTGGTGGATTAGGCTAGGAATCCACTTGCTAGCTTTCAAGACGTCTCCAGAACTGTAGGGAAATTCACAAAAGCGCAAACACTTATGACCGGAGCCTTGAGCACATTCGGAGTGCTTCAGTGCTAATTTCAGTCTCCTCCAGTCAACACTCGAGTGCGGCCAGTACCAGTCATATTGGATAAGGGGGTGATTTAACCTGTAGGGTATTGAATATAATACTGTGTTGTGTGTGGTGTTCAATTGAATAGGACGTCTATTTTGTCAAATCGGTTAACACGTTATGGATCTACGCTAACACAGACAGATACACAGATATGTTAAACTTATAACACCTCTTTTTTCCATCGGTGGTTATCAAAAAATATAGCTGTTGGCACCAGCAAAATTAAAGTTTATAAGACAAGGATCCATGAGAGTCTCATGAATATTAAATTTTCAGTCGAGGTCTTTCCAGTGTGGGAAGTAGCCGAAAACGTGTCCCAACATAATTAACGAAAACAAACACACCATAATAATCAGAAGGATAATAGAATAACCGGGTGGAATTTAACCTCTTCCGTAGGTTTTTGTTATGTGATTTTTGTTTTTGGTGCAGTATTGATTGTAATTTCGTCCCCACTGCTGGAGTACGGGTCTCCTTCCAATTAAGGAAGGGTTGTAGGCCTAGTCCACCACCCTGGCCTAGTGCGGGTTGGAGGACCCCAACACAAGCAAGCTTGTGCTGAGAGAGTTGCTTGTCGGATGTTTTCAAGCTGCCAGAAGGCCTCTGACTAGGCTACGATTCCTGCCGAAATGCAACCGGGACCCACGGCTTAACGTGCCGTCCGAAGCACAGAAACGTCCAGAAAACAACCACTTTAAATCGGTCACCCATCCAATGTGTGATCGTGCCATGTGTTGCTTAACTTCATTGATCAGTTACGATCACTGAAGCTTGCTCGACTACGGACGCTTCGTATTGTAACTTTATTACTATCATTTTAATTCTTCTTTTGTTGTAAAAAGGAAACGTTTATATAAGTTAACTCTAATAATTAGAGTTGTAGAGTCTACATAAACGAGTACAGTATAAGGCAGATAAATCTGACACCTCTCAGAAGCATTGTTACTATGAGAGGGGGGTCAGGTTTCTCTGCACATGACCGTACCTACACCAATAAGACGTCGACAATCGATCACCTCATCCCCGTGTGTCCCAGTGGAAAGGTCAGGTCATCGAGTCAAGTGGATTTCCCGGCTCTTTGCGTCGCTCACGCGTTGCCATGACATCTCTGTCCAGGGGGCCACTCTCTAAATGGACGAACGAAGGAACGAGAATTATAATATCATCATATGTGGGGACATCTCACACACGGCCATCCGACCCCAAGCTAGGCAAAACCTGTGATATGGGTACCGGACAGCTGATATATCTACACAAATACATAGATAGATACATACTAAATACATATAAAAACCAACACCCAAGACCCGAGGACAAATATCTGTGTTTAAAAAAATATCTGCTCTAGCCGGGAATCGAACCCGGGACCTTCGGCGTAGCAGTCAGGGTCAGTAACCACTACACCACTCAGCCGTCGTTACGCTTAATACGATAACGAGATAGCACGCGGTGGTTAGCGATGCGCTCCAAAGCTTAGGAAAAGCAAAACTGAAGCGCTAACCACGACTCTATCTCGTTGTATTCGCAGCTTACCGATTGTATGACAATTCTTGTTCATCAACTTATAGAGTGACCCCCAAGTATAGCCTCTTTGGTAGTTGAAGTGTCAGGGGATGATTGGTAAAGATTTCCAGTAATTAAATGTCATGGTAATTGGGTTTGAGAGGCATTATTGTTCCCGTTTAACTATTTAAGTAAGTACTCACTGGAACCGTAGGCAGTAAGTTACGCTAATCTGGCTGGTTAATCCTTTTACCCCAGTTACAATGCAAACCCATATCTGACTCTTTTACTCCTCAACTGATAATAATTAAGGCCATTCGATTCGACGTCGCCATTTTCTAAGTGGAACGTTTTCAAGCTTGGGAGTGTAGTACATAATAATTCAATAACACCTTTTAACATCCAACTATCGCTTGTGCCTCACTATAGTTACGGGGAGGAAGAGGGAAGGAGGGGGGGGGGGCACCTGGACACTGCAGGACAACGGCATAGATGTATCCCACTGGACTTAGCTTTTGACAACCCTACACATCACCCTGCTAACGAAACTAGACCATATCTCCACGGGATAACAAACAAACTACTCCAGCTTATTCTGCCCTCTGAATGATTCAGAAGGATTCAATATTCAGCTGTGTTAAGGAGATTTAGACCGTATAGTGAAGGGATAAGGTCTATGTTCGGTGTAGAGGTGGTAGGGTTGGGAAGTATGTTGTGAATTTGTTAGATTAGGAATGCGGTTACATTTCTGCGATAGGAATGTTTGAATTTAGTGTAAATAATTGTTCGGACTGCGCTTTATAGTGCAGAAGTAGTAATCGATAGTTCAGTTAGTAACCATATTCATAGTTTCCTAACTAATATTATAAATGCGAAAGTAACTGTGTCTGTCTGTTACTCTTTCACGCCAAAACTACTGAACGGATTTGAATGAAATTTGGTATACATATGGTCTAGACTCTGAGAAAGAACATAGTCTAGGCTTTTTATCCCGGAAATCTCACGGGAAATCGCGGGATCAGCTATTTAAAAATAAATGCGAAAGTGAGTCTTATATACTTAGGTAGGTATTTCCTTTTCGGGTAGGTTCAGTTACAGCCAAGTTCTTTTTAATACGCAATAAGTTTAGTGTCGTAATACCTACTGCAGCCAGTGCAAATTATCAACAGTTGTATGCTAAATCATGTTTATATTTGTTAAGAATATTATTAAAAATAGAATGTATCGCGAAAAGTGGGTTTCTCCTTTGCGAGTCACCTCTCACTACCCCTTCAGGTATTACAGTCATGTCATGAGCATATTATAATATGCAAAATCCAACAGACGTTACCATAGACACACCTGCAAACTGAATCCATGTTTGATCCTCACAGACATAAGACATCATGATTTCCAGGAGGTCCAATCCAATCATAACAAGAATACACTGCATAGTCCGAACTTCAGCAAAACGTCTTAACATCACTTACACACACACATACAACAATGCGATCACCGCCGCGGGTGGTCCGATTCTACTAAATAGGAAGCGATGCGGTCAATTACTAGTTGACTGCGACAATTAGCGGACTGCGACTCGTCTCCTCTAACTGGCACCTTTGACCCTGGCTGATGAATAAACTGACGTTCGGCGGTTGTTTAGAGCGGTGACATGCTGTACGAGTTCGCACTATGCCCGATCCAAATCCCATTGGAATAACTGTAGAACTATTTATATTAGTAATTCAGCTAAGTCGTGTACTCTCATTGCTTTAGATGGCATCAAAGAAAAAAATACATACAGACGAATAGAGAACCTCCTCCTTTTTTCGAAATCGTTTAAAAATAAATAGAAAGAGCCGTCCAAAATATCATCTAGATTGAGATTTATGTAGCCATTAATACGCTTTATAAAAAATTAAAATATAGGCAAAATTATCTTTCTCTAGGTTTTCAATTAATTATAAATATTATTTTGTTTAATTTAATTTTATTTCAGCCTGTGGCGTTTGTACACCGAATTTATCATTGCGGGTGCACGTATCAGAAAAGTAAAACACCACAGGGCAGGAGAAAATTATAGTGCACAAGTGTAGGTATTATGTGTACTATATGTGCACTACTGTCTTATAATATACTAAGATAACCCTTTGCTCTATAATTCTCATTCAATGCACAAAACATGCATTTACAAATTCTTCCTACAAAGGTTTTATAGATGTTATAGTGTAAAGCTATGAAGTATCAAATAATAAGTAAGTATCTATATACATATTACTATGTTGAAACTCTACCAAACTGTGACCACAACACCCTATCGCCTAAAATTGAACATGGCGGGACACACATGAAACCCCATCTGTCCCGAGCCGCCTCCACGTATTCATTACAAAAACAAAACACGATCACGTCAACTTTTTCCACCAACTAGGAAACCCGCTATGATCAGCCCAAAAAAAAAGAAACAAACAACCTTTTTTCATGCCAAAGTATATCAATTTCTAATCGAATCTCCAAACTTCAACTGGCTGGATAGAAAACAAGGGGTTCATTCTACCGTTTGAAAAAGGAACACGTTTTTTGGGGCAAAAGTGTCTCAATTCGAATTGAATGTTTTTAGAGCTGGCTGGATTAGAAGTAGCAGAGGACAAGACAAGGGTTTGCCGTCGTTCCATGTTTGAATTTAACAGTTGACTTGATAATCGGATGATCTCGCGGCGGCGGCGGCGGCGGCGGCGGCGCTAGTGATTTATAAATAAGGCTCAGGCGCCGTCTGAGGACTCGCCCGTGCTCTTTAACATTTTTTGTGGTTCTCAAACTTGTCTCCCCATTAATTCCTAAACACGATAGAATAAGTCAAATGTTTTCAGCCAGAAGAGGTTTTTTTAAGTTTTTCAAATCCATTGTTGGGTCATAAGCTCATAAAATATAATTATCCGCTTTCCTTAATCCAACTCTATGGATTGGTTTCCTGTGTCGTAGTAGTTAAGTTCCCATTGAACTTAACTACTACGACACAGGAAACCAATAGATGATTTTGTATTGCAGACAAACACTGAAATACAAAAAGAAATATACAACAGAGGCCTTATTTACTGCAAGTAATTTCTAATTAATTAAGAGTCGTGGTGGCGTAACGGATAAGGTTTCGGCTCTCATTCGTGAAGCCGATGGGTTCGAATCCAGGCATGTACCTACAATGAACTCTATAGAAATAAGGAATTTAAGTACAATTATACCACGTACTCTTTCGGTGAAAGCTAACATCGTGAGGAAACTTGCACATCCAGATTCTAGAGGTGTATCCTATTAATCTCGCAACATGTGACGTGAACGAAAAGCGGGTGGATGACTTGCGAGTCACCTCTGCCTCTGCCTACCCCTTCGGGGATTACAGCCGTGAGCGTATGTATGTGTAGTGATTTCTACCAGACCTCGGAGGAGATAAATTATATGAAAAAGGGAAAAGTACAAAATTAATATGAACAAGGAAAAAATACAATCTCTACTAGATTCAAATATATAATATATAAGAATATTGATTTTTCGTGTTTTCCCGGCTATGGTCCTTTTATGTAGATTTTATAGATTTTTGATGTGTACGATGATACAAAGGATTTGGGTAAGCCTCAAAATTTTTACTATTACTATTGCAAAATTTATTCTAGAGTGAGTTGTAAGTTGTAAAGGATACTTAAAAAGTAATTCTGGAAGTTGTAGAGAGATTCAATTAGGAACTAATTTATTGTAACGTAATCGCAAAGTTTCATTAATCAATTGAAAATGAAATATTGAAAACGTTTTCAGAGGTTTCCTAAACCCGGAAAGTTTCGAAGAATTTCATAAGACTTCGCAACCAATAAACTAATTTGAAATAATTTTCAACATTTCTTTTTATCACTGCTAGGAAACGATTTCATTTGAGAACTTTATATCGATCAATATTGCTTTGCAGCAAAACGATTTGAAGAAAAACGGTAGGTTACGTTAATTTACTCGACGTGGGCAAAGGTCAGTATTTACTATGGGAGACACTCTGAAATCCAAAATGAAATGAAGCATGTTTTTACTCAAAATACACATTATTGAATGTATGGAGTGGCTTAACTTTTTTAACGTAAATTATTAGAAACATAGATTTTAGATAGTAAATATGGCTGAATATGTCAAATACATAATACTCTAGGCAACGAATAACGTCACTGATTAAAACTCACCTCTTAAACCTACGCTACGGCTAAGGTTGAGGACCAACGATTTCACAACAAGTTAAAAACTGATTGTGAGATAGAAGCTACATCAATTCAAACAAACGATTTAGGGTTTAAAAAAGAAATAAATGACAATCGTCGTTCCACCAGACGCACTGAATTCCTACCAAAACTAAGAATTTTGAACAAATTCATTAGAGTCATTAGACCATGGACTCCTACCAAATTTGTCACAAGAATTCGGCCGAATAACTAGCACTCAATACCGTACGTTTTTTTTCAAATGTATGTATATTTTCTTGAGTTTCAAGTTGCCTTTAATCAAATTTAATTATTATTTGTATCTTACCAATTGCTATTTACCTATGTAATGTTTAAAACTTAACTTAATTTCTGCCAAATACATGTATCTAAGCTATTTAAGCTACAATGTGCATTTACCTATCTGTAATGTAATGCAAATTTAATAATACATTCGCGACTCATATTTTTTTATTTTACTTCATTAATTTTAAATAATTCTCACAGTTAAAAAATAGAAGGTATTATGTATTTATAATTATGTTGATAGTACAACTAGTTTTATAAGATATCGTAGCTCTACCAATCTTTAAAAGTAACTTAAGTACTACCCGTAACAATATTGGGTTACTAATGCCACAGAATACTACAAATATCTATAATAGTAGGTAACTACTGATGCCCAATTTAAGCTAATAATTTCTCATGAAATAACCATACGTATAGCTTTTGCCAAATCTATAATAACCTTTTATAGACAAACAATCATCTTGAGTTAATTTAGCAGGTGCAGATCCCACACGCAATTTCTGAAACTCATTAACGAAAACCCATTTCGATACGATCGTAAATGCTTCCTCCACGCTGCCTGCAACCAGCTATCTGTCACTATGTTAAAACAACAAATTTCGACCACCACGCAAACTCTATCCTGGGACCTCAAAACACTTATACCCAGGCAGTAAGCACCACTTTTGCCAGCAAAACTGAGGTGCACCTTAAAAACGCAACTCGCAATCTTCACAAACCCGACTCGAAGCGTGATCACGAGAAAGGAGTAACTTTCTTCACCCGTCATAATCTGTGCTGCATCGCACCAGACAGAGACGGCCGCACACGCCGCCAACACGTGCAACAGAGATGAAAACCACCAAGTCCACTCAAGCAAAAGTAGAAAAAGACAGCCTCATGGGAAAAGCACCGAGAGCAAACGGAACGGAGAGCATTCTGGGTGGGCACCCCCCACGGTTGGTCGATGACCATAAAAATGAGTATAAAATTGAAACATCAATATAATAAGCAATCAACGTTGCCTCGACTGGGCCTAATTATACGGAGCCAGGCCCGTTATAAATTACTTCATGAGCAGACAAACAGATTGTTCCAAAATCGATGCACGATGCTCGATTTAGAATCGATTTTAGACGAACCGCACGTGTATCGAGAGATCGAGTGGGAATCGGGAAACATTCTATTATAACTGCTGCTAGGTTATGATAATGACTTTCGTTTTGCATGTGTTCCGACATTTCACGGAAGTAGTTTTGCATTTGCCAGTAAACACAGGCATGGTTTATTTCTTTTCGAGTTTATTCTATTACTACTAACGACAATTGAATATTAAACAGAAATAGTTTCGAGCTAATTTGATATTTTACTATCTAGGTTAGCAACAACTCCTTAAGTTACAAGGGTTAATGGAAATTATGTTCTAATTACTAATACTTTGCAAAATTGGAATTCGCTCATAATAACGAGATTCATGTTAACCCCATAAAATCTTATGGGCGGAATAAATGGCACCACTTTTATAATTATAGCCTGATTGGCATCACCTCCTTAATAAGATTTCTTTACTAAAAAGGCAGCAGATTTAGGATACCACCACCGCGGAGAATGGCAACCTAACACAGATTATAATCGAAATAAATGCAAGCAACATTTATCACTGGGTCCAATAAAAATCGACAAAGACTCAGAATCAACAATTTAATTATTATTTATAGCTATATCATTCCGGGAACACACTATGTGTGGTTTTGGCCGTCTGTCCGTCATAACTGGATAATGTGTATGATTAAGTCTTGGCTCCTCGAGGCGCTGAGGTCCTGGTACTTCGTTTGTTGGTTTTTCGACCTTTGTTTTTTTGGAGCTAATTTCGAGCTGAGATTGCGTTGGGATAACGTAGATGTGCACTTTGTTTGGAAATGGAGCATTCCTGTTACAAAGTCTTTCCCTTGCTGTCCGGAGAGGGAAGCATAATTTATTTTGGGAATCCTAGGGCCAAATATTTTCCGGACAGCTCTAGACTAGTTACTAAGTACCTACTTAGTTTTTCAATAATAAAATGATTTATCGATACATCCTGTAGGTTTACTGGTAGAAAACTGGTTGCAAAATTAAGTCCAAATACATTTGTGCAAGAAAGAATCAAATATAATAATAAAACAAATTCGTGGCAATCAAACGAATAAGTCCTTGCTGGTACAACATTCCCTCGTTAAAATGTTGTTAGACACTTCTGTATGTTAATAAAATATTCTAACTGAGAGAATTCCAATTAAAGTGAATGTTATAAATCTTAATACAATAAACCATCAAATAAAAACCGTATCCATTCATCTAAGCCCAGCACCAAATTTGGCAGCCACTCAACTCAACTCGTTTCCATAATTTACGAGTGGCCTGGTGATAATTATGCATTTAGGTGGGTTCCTAACTCAACGACTATAGCTGCTAGAATCAAGCCTGTGGGTGGCATGATTGGACAGATCGATTGCTATCAAATTGCTCACTCGTGACCAAACTCTCTACGCTGGATTTAAAGTCTTTTTTACGTAAGATGAAGATAATAATATACCTATCTTGATATTACAATGTTTCTTGTCCCTGTACAATTGTGTGGTGAAATCATTGATAATTACATGTACTCCATGAGAAAGCTCTTATTTTTGAGAGTCCGTTACTTACGTAACTGTTATAATGCTGATGCTGTATTGTCGTACATAGGCTACTATACTACTAGAAATTCGCAACGTCCCCGAGTCCATCCAGCACACGGATCTTAACTGATTGACAAACATCTATACTCGTCCATATCAACATCAGTTCTGTAATAATCATAATCACATTCATTGATAAAAATAACTTACACAAGGAAAACAAAACCTTCACCAATCACACCAGCCCACAACCTCCAATTACCCACCACCTGTGGTGCTAAAACTCATTACCAACAACGAATCTAGTAGTTACACCGTGGTTTTATTTCGCAAAATTGCGACACCAATCGAACCACATCTATAATTAGCCGGCCATTCATCACATTAGGCCTGAGGCTGGATAGAAACGAGTCTCGACTGCGGTGGGTCAATGACGTGGTGTGTCACCTCATCTAAGGGGTGATTCGGTGATCAGCCGCAATTACGGAGATTGGGTGGTGATTATCGTAGCACGGAACATGTGAAAATGATATCTTTAGCGGAGTCCCCCGAGGGACGGTTAGTGGCGTCGTCACCCGCGGCGCCCGCGCACAGCCAGCGGACGAAGAAAGCTATGGAGCGGAGGTGGTGTTTTGTTTAATTAAAGGTAAGCGTCCACCTATCGGTATGAGACGTATGGCACGAAACGGATTTTCATAAATGTATGGATAAATGGCGTTGGCAATGAAGATAAAGTGGAGGCACTTGTGTGAATTTCTATACAAAGCATACCGAATGCGATGTGTCCGTTGCGTTGCTACGATATGCTGAAAGGTGGACGCTTAGCTTTAAAATAATTTATTTGAAAAAATGTGTGAAGTTTGAGGAATTGATGTAAGTCGTATTTAATAAACTCTTCTACTGATAGGCATCCTAAATATTTGTCTGCCCCATTTTCATTCAGTAATATTATCAGGTCACGATACAATTCCAAATGTAAAAATATTATGTTATAATTATAATTCTTTATGATATTCAAACTTCATTCGTAGGCGAGATTCTCGTTCTTAAGAATTCCAAATTCCATTCTTACAACCGAGGTAAGCCTGCACGTAAAATTATGAGTAATGTGTACAAATACTTACCTATTTACAAAACTCTTCAGCTACTTAAAAGTTTAAATAGAATCATCGACTCCAAGCCTTTGTCCTAAAGCCTTTTAAAACAAATCTCACGTCGTGACTCCAATCCTACCTCATTATCGAGTTTGGTGCGCGTTTAAAAAATATATAAATAATACCCGGGTCGTACCAAATTGACGTGTAATCATAGCCTTATTGTGATTAGCAGAATTGACCGCCAAAATTTGTGATGCATATTTATTCCACTCTGTATCTTTGGGATAAAGTTTGGATTGGTTTAGCCGGTGGGTAGTATATGTTGGTGGGTCAGTAAATATAGATATTATGGTGAGGAGCGCCGGCGCGCTGGGTGGCGGTCTCCACACGCTTCGTTGTCGTAATCGTCTTGATGACAGCCTCATTTTGAACCCAGTTTTCGGAACAATAAATATCTTTTTTACTTTCTAATGTCTGGTGATTACTTGATAACTAGATTGTGACTGGTAGCTGGTTTTTGGACATGATCTATGGGATAGAGAGAATGCTGACACAAATAACGCTCTTGTGAGATATAATGGATATAATATAGTAATGCTACACATTAAATCGTAAGTCCGATGCCGTGACGAGATGATGAGATGATGTGGGAGAATGTTGGTACTCTTTGGTAGGTTAGTTATTTGTGTATTTAATTTCCAATGCATACAGTGATGATGATGATGTTTCTATCCGACCGAGTTCAGTCAAGACGACTGTTGCGGCTGTTGAGGGCGTCGTTCATGTGCCCTCATTATGACTTCAGCGCTGTCACTGACAATTTTGAATACGTTCATAGAGAATGTATGAAATAATTATTTTCACGTAACATGCAATAATCTTACTCGATTTGAATTAATAGAAGAAGCAAAAATATATGACTTGAGTCCGAACAGTGTTTTTGTAAACGTTTTACAATACGATCATCAGTGGACTAACTACGACTTTAAACTCTAATTTTTAATCCCGCGGAATTCTGACAGTTATAAGTTTTTGACATGTCTGAGATCACAAAGCTTTTTTGGCAAACTTTAGTAAAGCTCTAGCGTTTGTCAACGACACGATAAAAAATAAGATAAAAGATAAAGATAAAATACTCCTTATTGCACACAAAAAGAAACAGTATTACAAACATGAACAGAAAATAAATAGCACAATCGGCGGCCTTATTACTAAAAGTAATCTCTTCCAGACAATAATTAGAGAATACCAGCTGCGTTGAATTCCGCGATATTCGCGAAGTCGGAGTGAAGGCCCCGTGTCGTGGGGTGGACGTGGCGTATTGTTTGTGGGGCACACGCCGTGTCCACCGCCATTAGCCACCACCGGTACCGCAGGCAACACTAGCTCTAGATACCTCTAAGTTGCTCCATACAACCTCTTTTATAAAATTTAAAAAAGCCCATATGTACGGGTCATAAGCCGCTCCCAAGGAGCACAGTCCTAGGTCTTCTTTACCCAGCGAGTACGGGCTACCTTTTTAAGATCGTCAGTCTACTTGCCACCGTTTTTTAATGTTGACAATCACACAGATCCCTTTAGTTATACTAGTTATGTTCAAGTCTGAACTGATTATGTGCATCTACATTTAACATTCTGTCTGTCCATTGCTACATAGTACCTATGTATAAATAGCAGTATTTATTCAGTTAATAACCCCACAGTATAAGAGCTCTAATAAAACTAAAACTGACCACGTCCAGCCGATGTTGCTGCCACTACCCCATAGCTTATTTTCACTCGCATTAGTTTAGTGGAGGTCGGCATCAATGAAATATGTGTTCGCCGGCTTGCGTGATGTCTCCATCCTTTTTGATAGAGCCGTGAGTAGAAAGGGACCCCCCGCTTCGCCCCTCCCCACCCCCGCACTTACGTGATTGGATTTTTTCCACAAAAGATGCCCCGGACGATCTGCAGACAGCTTTGATGTTAAATAAATATAAGGAATTCGCTTGGCCACGAATGGGTTAACAGATTTGCTGGCCGATTTTGGTGTCGATAAATTAACTTACTGCAATCGTATTTTTTGCGATTTCATGGTTAGCTTCTATAAGACGAAAACGAAATATCCCTGCAGCAGATATGGGTAAATTTGACAGAAAAAAAGAAATCCCACAAGTCACATAAATCAAGAACCAATAAAACTTAAAATCCCAAACACCCCCTGCACTTCCCTTCACAATAAAATATGACAAAATGACCGCAAACACAACAAGAGTCGGAGGATAAATCAAAATGTAAAGGGATCGTCCAAATATTTATAAAGTACTTGTATAAGTTGCAAGTTTGTCAAAGGGTGGTGCCACGTGGCCTGGTGAAGGGATGTTAGTGACCAGTGCCAGATGACATCTGTGAGTAGTGAGTATCTACGGAGGAAGACATCCTATAGAAGAACTTTGCAGTGAAATTTTATTTTTGTGAAGCACAAATTAAGAATGACACGATGTCGAAATTCTGACCGATAGCTAAACTACACGCATTGTTGTGCATTATAAAATTATAAAACAATAATGAAAGAAATACGGAGATAGATTTACTTGACGACACGCTCCAAATTATGTGAATTACAACATGCCGTCACCAAAGTTTGTATTAGTGCCTAAGTGTGTAAGTCCTTTACATGTTTTTCAGTTTATATTGAACACTTATGAACGCTAACTACTTCTAAAGTTTCATAGTAAAATATAGACAAAGTGTATCCAAAAATATTTCCCAAAATGTAACAAATTTTGGAAGACACAAGCATTTCCGTGTACAAACAGAGGGTGGCCACCAGAATTAGGGATCAACGTACACTGGCGTTGAACTGTAGTGGTAACAATGATTTGATTTAATAACGTTTAAAATTTATTGCATTGTTTGGTTATTATTTGTCTGGGAACACAACTTAATTTCTGTTTTATGGTCTTGCTCTTTTGTGTTAATGTGTTTTATTTTTATTGCCTCGTTATTTGGTGTTTATCGATGTTTTTCGATGTTTCTTGTGAGTTTGATAGAGTTTCTATTAGACTATTTAGTTAGTGAAGCATTATGTATTCTTATGTTTATAAATTATAGAGAAGTCTCTATCTTATTTGAATACTTACCTAATTGAACTCTTGGTTGCTATAGTTAGGTATAATTCTATAAAGGCCTAACAATTGTACATAATTATTGTAGTTTCCGTGGAGACGTAAGCGCAAAAGTATAAAGCAAAAACGATTAAAGAGACACCCCAAACCCTCCGGATCCCACCGAGTGAGGGGAGAGATACAAATTATTATTTTCCATAATATCATCACACGACCATTACGCGTCGCCATCCGAGCGTGACCAAAAATTATTAGACTCTCCGATTTTTTGCGCACGTCCGCTCTTTACGAGATTCGGGTATTCACTGCGCACCGGAAGCTGTAAAGTAGTGATTTGTAACGCACGCGCCGCGACGCCTCGCGTCACTTCCGCCGGCGGCCATAATGACGCGCGGAAGAGATGCCAATATTCCCGCCAAAATCTTTTCTAGCGTTTCCATCATCTTCCCCTCAGCGCTCGACCCTCGTTCGTTTTTATTGCTGTAGCCCTAACCTTTTACTTTTATGCTCTATTTAGCTGAATTTCTCTCTCCATTTAATTACGTCGGGAGCATTAATGCTTCTGGCGGATGTGAGTGACGCACTCGGTAAATGTGCTTCTACACAATACGCTCGGCCGATGGTCATTCGATCATTCACAATAAACTTTATTCCAAACAACTATTCGCAATTAAGACTTCGCTCTTACTCCTACCACAAAATTTATAGATGTAGGACAGTCGTTTAGAACTGTCAAATACCGTGTCAAACTCCAGTTAAACCTTTTTAAAGTTTCACAGTAACTCTTCTGCTATAAAGTCGATCGTTTAGCTCGAGTCCAGCGCGATGCAACTGAACCTTATTTGTTTAAAGAGGCAGAAGAATGATGGAGTCAGTCCGGGTATCAATCTTTGGTTATTTATCCCGGCGCGGCGCCCCATATTTATGGGTGTTCGGTGGACGGCGGCGCGCTTTGCTTGGGGGTCACTCTCTACATCGAAGAAAGAACGAACGAGAATTGACACTTTTGTCGCGCAACCGGCACGCTCAATACAAAGAGATAGACCCGTGGTTAGCGCACCGCCGAAGCTTAGGAAAAACAAAACTGCAGCGGTAACCACGACTCTATCTTTGAGCGTACCGATTTCGTGAAAATTCTTGTTCGTTCGTTCGTCCATTTAGAGAGTGACCCCCGGGCGGCGCCGGCGCAGCGCTCCAAGCATAGCTGCTGATAGTACGATGTCGGTACCAGCGGAGAAACTCATACTAATAATAAAAGGTAATAACCCTTTATTTCCCGAAATAAAAACATTACCTCATTCACACAAAAATGCTATCACGCATAAAAACCTTATTTCAAATTAAATTAAGTTATTCGTAAATTCGAAATTCACACAAGTGCGTCCACTTCATCCGCCTTGTTGACGTGCCGTTTCTCCATTTATCCTAACTTCCTAACTATATAATATTATAAATGCGAAAGTAACTGTGTCTGTCTGTCTGTCTGTTACTCTTTCACGCCAAAACTACTGAACGGATTTGAATGAAATTTGGTATACATACGGTCTAGACCCTGGAAAAGAACATAGGCTACTTTTTATCCCGGAATTCCCACGGGAAAAACCTTTTTAAGGCGAAGCGAAGCGCGCGGGCACAGCTATTTATTATAAAATCTATTTAGTTCGATACGTACGATACCGATAGATGGATGCAACAAACATCGTGGTGCAGTGCAGTGTTATAAACTTATAACGCCTAAAATAATATCTAGTGCGCAACGATTCGTCTTACGAGCTTTTGCGTTTGCATGGTTAGGTCACCGACCTTTTCTTCGGTAGTACATAGTACCTACACGTGGCGCTTTGTGTATGCTGATATGATTGGACGTGGAGGCTTCCATAGTTGTTAACCTGCATTGCATCCAAAATCTCAGTCTCACCAAAAACTAGATAAAATATACAGATGTTTATAGATTCAGTGACCCTTAGAACTTTGTCTTAGAAATAAGGCACAATTACCTATTAGACTTTACAAATAGATAATGCTATGCAAACAAAATTTTAATTATCATCTCCCATTTTTACGCCACCATCTAATTTACGCGCATCCTTTGGAAATCAACTCGGAAAGTACCAGGGCCGCAGAAATAAAATAGAGGTGGACGGAATGTTTAATTGGTGACGCATGCCCGTTGTGGACTTCGTAATTGGTCCTTTGCAGATCAGATTGATGTCCTGGTGTCAAACTGTAGGGGAGGTACTGTGACGTTCAATTCAAGAAATTAGTTTAGAGGCCGTCCATTTATCACGAGGCTCAAAGACCCCCCCCCCCCTCTTTGAGCCTCGTGATAAAAGGGGAGGGTACGGAAAACATCACTAAACATCACGATGGGGGAGGGGGGGGTCTCGGTAGACATCACGTGTATTATTTTTTTGTCAAAAAGCGCAAGGTATTTCTGAACCGAAATTTTGAGCGTCGCAAAAATTTTGAAGGATTTGTAATATGATTGACTTGCCCGCCGTTGCTAAGCAACGACTCCCCGCGCGCTGCGAAAGACCGCAATTATCGTTATATATTTTCACTTCTTGACTTCCAAAAAAATACACGTGATCCAGGGTGGGGGAGGGGGGGTGGTCCCAAACCTCACCAAATATCACCAGGGGGGAGGAGGCGGGGTAAAAAAATGAGAAAAACGACCTCACGTGATTAATGGACGGCCCCTTAAATACACATAATACTCACGGGCAATGAAATAGTTCTACTCACAAAATTTCGACATCTAACAACCGCAATTTTTTCAAAGATTTAATTAAAATTTTAACGAAATATTATTGTCATGGTCAATACTCGTAAGTCCTCGATCTACTGGACCTTCCCTATAATGTCCGCGCAAAGGCGGCAAGGTATAGAAGAATCCTTGAATCGAACTGTGATAATGAGTGTGATTAAATGGGGATACGAGTAGCGTTTAATTGTAAGGTCAAAGACCCCGAGTTATGTAGAAATAGGCCCGCATTGCTTATGCGAGATTTTTGCAGAAATCCCGTCGAGAAATGTTCCGCCCGTAATGTGGTGGGGACAAATTGTGAGAAGTTATTTCTTTCATAATGAGATGCACGCGGGGAATGGCGAAGACTAATAAAACTGAATCCACATTTACTGCACTCGGACTGAAAACAACTCAAGACTACCCAATGTTTTTTGAGTTTTTACCATCGTCATTTACTTGTGTGTACTTAATTGGTGTTCATCATCATCACTACCCATTACGTCCCCACTGCTGGGGCGCTGGTCTCCTTCCAATGAAGGAAGTGTTTTAGGCCTCGTCCACCACGCTGACACCAATTGTTGTTAGGTTAGGTTAACGTACTTAATTGGTGGTTCGTAGGTCAATCATCATAATCATCAGCCAATAATCATCCACTGCTGGACATAGGCCTCTCCCAAGGAGCGCCACAACACTCGGTCCTCGGCCTTCCTCATGTACAACCACTACCGGCTACCCGCCTAAGGTCCGTCAGTCCAGCGGGCAGGAGGGCGTCCCACGCTGCGTTTGCCTGTTTGTGGTCTTCACTTGAGAACTCGTAGGTCAATATCAACACACATTGAATATTAAAATAAAAAATACCTACATCTCCACAACTTTATACCCCCAAAAAAAGGGGTTTAATTACTTAGCTCAGCAAATAAGATTGGGTAACCGTATCCGTACCGTAAAGTATCGGTTCTAATCAGAAGTTGACCGCTGCCTTCATCAGGCATCCCGCAAACTCCACCAAGACAAACACTCTAAACGTATCCCCTACGCAAAACTGGGCCATTCCCGTCTTACTCATATACGTATATAAAAAACTCAATTTATAATAACTAGGAACTTATGGACCAAAACTTTTTTTTTAAAATCGTAACTCCATCTATCGTTATAGTTATACCTATCTGAAAAACTATTATTTTTGAATTGGAAATAGCTCTTATTGCTTTTGTTGTAAAAAAATGTGTATCGCTTGAAGTAACCCTATCCAAAGTTGCCCAAATAGATTGACTAGGTATAATTTTAATCTTTTGTGGATATGACAGTTACATTAGATTAGATTAGAGTTAAGTAAGTACATGGCAAGTTATAAAAACATCGTAAACTCCATGTATTATATGGATCCAGTAACGGGAATAAATGAATTTGACAATAATAGAGCGCAGCAACAAAGAACAACCCGCCGTAACAGAACTATTTGTTTGCATTGTTAGCGGCGAAAGCAAACAGCAAAAATGGCGGGGGTCAGTAACGAACAGTAATCCGATTCGGAGTGGTCACTGCGAAAGTTCCGATCGACAATCAGTTCGGACAACAGATCGCTCGTGTGCAAACACGACGACCCCGCACGCACGCAGACTAAATGTTTCGGTGTTGACTTCGATAAAGTTCCATCTTTTCCCGTTAATATATTATATTCTTCTATTCTAGAAAGAACAGATAACCGTTGGGGTAGACGGGTTCGCGAGTGGAGGCCAAGAACAGGCAAACGCAGCGTGGGACGCCCTCCTGCCCGTTGGACGGACGACCTTAGGCGGGTAGCCGTTATAATTATAGTGGTTGGATGAGGAAGGCCGAGGACCGAGTGTTGTGGCGCTCCTTGGGAGAGGCCTATGTCCAGCTGTGGATGATTATTGGCTGATGATGATGGTATTTCTATTCACGTTTCAATCATAGATGGGTCCTTTTTACCCGACTGCCGAAGGAGGAGGGTAATATTTTTCGATTGTATGTTTGTATGTATGTATGTCTGTTTCTTTGTTCCCTCCTGTAGTCTAAACGACTTGATAGATTTTGATGTATGAGGTATTGTTGGAATTGTATTAATTGCGCGATGGTTACAGGCTATGTGACGTTACATTAAAATGTATATAGCGCCCTCTAGAGGACATAAAGTGATGATCGAAAAAATAATATTTTTCCAACTATGCCGTGTGGGGTATCAAATGAAAGGGATTGATTAGCACATTACAAAATATGCATAATGTAGGTATTTAAATCACAATACCAAAATTATTGAAATAAAAAATGTTCATAAACGAAAACCCGACTACTGACATAAAATTTCATAAAATAAAAACAACTAAAAAGTTACAAATAAAAAAATATAATTATAATAAACAAAAAACCCGACTGCACGCTAAAAAGATGAAAACAAGCCCCATTGTTAATGGAAAGTATCGCAGGCGGGGACCAACTTGACCACAACACAAGGTGTCCTATCTAAGTAACATTCAGCTAAATGGTGAACTCTGCTGGTCCCCGCCTGCGATACTTTCCATTAACATTGGGGCTTGTTTTCATCTTTTTAGCGTGCAGTCGGGTTTTTTGTTTTTACTGACTATTTCTAGTCGTGGTGGTATGAGAGTAGGTGTATTCGGCTGGTCCACACATTTTCAGGGTGTAAATAAGAGAAACGTAGACTATAAAATTATTGCAAAATAATACCTAGTTGCGATGGCATAATTTCTTTTTATTTTGCACAGTCAGAACGTAAAATGTCATATATTTTTTTGTTCTCATAGGTACCACGCCTAACATCTCAGGTCTTTAACTCAAATATTCCTTCCTGCGATCATATTTCATTAAAATAAAAATGGTAATGTACTCGCGATTGCTCGTCCGACATCCTGATCACAATATCACAGAAAACCTAAAAAAGTCGCGCGCATATCCGACAACATCAAACCTGTGTGATCTGTGAGACCAGAGGGATTATTTTAAATTCCGAACTGATCAACTGTAACGTAAATACAGGGTATTGCAAAAAGGGTTTACTAAGCCGAAAGGGGGTGACTCAGGGGGTCATTCTGAAAAACTTTTGTTCGCGAATTGCCAAAACTCGTAGAAAGTTCGGCTTAGTATACCCTTTTTGCAACTCACTGTATAATAACGTATATTATACATTATCAGCCAACAATAGCAGTCCACTGCTGCATTAGCACTGCACATGAGCCTATTACGTATTTACAATGCATAACTCCTCAACTACACTACAACGGTCACTTATCGGTTCTTGGTATAATCTACACTGGATTTCAGATACGAATTAATATTTATAATAAAATTATTGAGCTGTGCAAAAAACGCTCAACCTTTATTATAAAACGTATATTAAGTATTTGAGTAGGTATAAGTATTTAAATACTTTATAAATCGCCATTTTGTGATCAACAATTGTTATCGACTATACCTAACAATAATCCCCAGAGACGGTGTGATCAGTTTGGAGATCCGAAGAAAAACTACGGAATTACGTATTCATTGAAGCGGTATTTTGCAAAAGGGGTTCACAAAAAGTGGCTAAAAACCAGATTGATATATCCGCCTAATTTGACTATACTCGGAGCAATAAAATATGTCATATCATATGACCCTTTTACCGACATGCAGCGGACGCAAAAACATCCACTTAAGGCGAAGTACTGTGCAGGTGAAATATCTAGAAAAGTTAACAGTGGCTGGACGCCTCATTTAAAGTATATCTAGTAATAAATTATAATAAATTATGATTCGGAATAACATGAATGTCACGCAAAATAATGGATGTTTATATAATTTGAAGGGGAATACTGTACTTAATTAACTTAGCAAAAACATTTTGAGTGGAACCGAAGTAGAGCGTTTAACTCAAATAATATTTGCAACCAAAGTAGAGCGCTTAACTCAAATGAGTATTCAATAAGAAACTAAACAATACAATTCGCCACAAATTAACTTTAATCTCCGTGACGAAACGTCTCCCTCGAAATTCCGTAACCCTTCCCTCGACACCCTAATAATACGTATGCTGTTGGCGTATCTATAATAATAAATAAATAAATAACACCCCAACAGGCTTGCCCTTAACCCAATTCGGGAGCCAACGATATATTTCCGCTCTACATTCAATAAAAGATAATGCAGACAAACAAAAGACTGAATTGAAGTTTTAAGATCGTACCAATTAAATTCTGCAGAAAGAGCTCAAGTGATGGGGGTCTGAAAGCCCTTAATCAGCCTTAATTATGGTAATCAGGATGTACCTTCGTTTAGAGGATGGAGGATGCTTTTATTAGATCTTTTGTCTTCTAATTGTTGTGCTAAATAGTGCTCGAGTATGATTATTTTATTAATATTGGGCTTCTCGTTTTGGATTGAGATGGGAAAGTGAGATGCTTTTTTGTCCGTCTGTTGAAGCGGTAGGGTTAATTATTCCGATTACAAGCTTAAGTGCCAATTTCACCATTCTCGGTTATCTAACCGACAGGGATTGATTTATAAATTAAACGTCATCTCCATATAAAATTCATGACAGATGTGTCAAAAGTTAACCATTACTCCCTGGTTATGCTCTAACAGAGAATGGTGAAATTGGCCAAATTTGGTGAACCATGGTCTAGACCCTGAGAAAAAACATAGCCTACTTTTTATTCCGGAATTCCCACGGTAAAACTTTTTAGGGCGAAGCGAAGCTCGCGGGAACAGCTAGGAAGTATATTATGTAAAGAAAAGTTAAATAAATAGGCGCGATATTCTTACATCAATCAATAAATTATTTCATAAATTTTTCATGAGGAATTCGTTATTCATAATTCCTTCTTTGAAACGCGTGGATGGATTTTCTTGGTAGTGAATTATCGGTAATGAAACACTTTATGAAAGGTAAAACACAATAATTAATTGTACCCACGGATTTTTTGTGGCGACAATTACACGCTGCGTATATATTATAATTTAATGAAGATGTTCAACTGTGCACGAAATTAGTAAAAAATGTTAGGTATAATACCTGTGTTCAATGCATGTTTTTAATACAGCCAAATTCACATACGAGCGATAAAAATACCATGGCCCCAAATTACTCCTAAAAACGGAAAAGGCTAGTTTGATGATGCAGTCTGCAATATTTATTAAGTATGTATATTTAATAGCTCATGAGAATATCACCAAATAAATATGTAAATATTGTGTTCAAATAAAAAAAAAGTTGTACTTACCTATAAAATTTGTGCCATTGCGTGTTGGCATTTGGTGGGTGAAACTTTTTCATTGCTCGCGAATGTAATTGCACAAAAACAAGGTAAATGACACTGTGATTCAACACAGACAATGGAGATGAGCGGCTCAGCATCTATAACCATAATTTATTCGGAACGAAGTCGAACGCAGCGCCCCCTAGCGTTCTAGCTTCCGCCCGGAAGTCTGCCGGCCGCCATTTTGCGCCGCACGCGGCAGGAAGCGCGACGCACGCGCAACGCCGACGTCACTTCCGGTGTGACACGGTGACTTTACTATTTTAGAGAAAATAGATTAAGCTAAATTCATTGCGAAATAATTTGTAATATTTATGAGAGTGTTTGGATAGTTTTTTTTTCCTTTTTGACAGAAGAAGACCTTTAGACGTAACAGCCCAAGCTCCCAACGAGTTCTGGGTTCTATGACATAGGGGGGTACGCGTGCCTGATAACACGGCAGAATTCAATAAGCCCACAATACTCCATTGATTTTCCATGATATTTCACTGACAAAAGATGCTGCCGTCATTGCTATTATTGAATAAACTACTGAGCTACAGTCAGCTACGGAAGTGTCTAGCTTAGAAAACAAAAGCAAATTCTACAAGCGATTATATTATTAACTCCTACGTGGATTGTTTCACCTAGATAGATTCCAGTTATGCAAACAGACACTAAATACATTGTTTATATCCAAAAACTGCGATACTCGTACGGCTTGCGTACCCTATCATTTGAGTAAATGTACAGCAAATAATTTTAAAAAAATTAAAAACCGACTTCAAAAAACCACTAAAACGTAAGAAATAATTTAAGGTTTAGACCAATCCTAGGTCACAGTATAAATATACCTAAGCAGGTACTGTTCTTTTTTGATGTTGGTGCAGTGACAAAGCAGTTAATCTGAAGAAATATGGCACCAACTTCAAAAAAGAACAGTACCTGCTTAGGTATATTTATACTGTGACCTAGGATTGGTCTAAACCTTAAATTATTTCTTACGTTTTAGTGGTTTTTTGAAGTCGGTTTTTAATTTTTTTAAAATTATTATTTTATTTTGTTATTTTTAGTTTATTTGCAATAATTATCAATCAAAAGTAAGATGCAAATGATACCAATATGTCCTACTCGTTAATACGAATCATTCGAGCCCAAACACGAGGTAGTTGCTATATACCGTTGAGGAGTTCCCTTGACTGCCTTCCGTTTCCATCATCAGATCAGCTCAAGGTCACCATCATATCTTTTTGTTATAATAACAATATTTACGTTATAAATTTCATAAGAATCGGTTGATAAGTGCCCAAAATGGAAATTTATACCCCTGTTTTTACCCCTTTACCCACCCTTGGGGGTGGAATAAAATTCTGAAAAAAAAATGGGACCACCCCTGAGCTCAACCCAATACATCAAAAAAAGAATTTTCAAAATCGGTCCATAAATGGCTGAGTAATCGATGAACATACATAAAAAAAAAAAAAAAACATACATACAGACGAATTGAGAACCTCCTCCTTTTTCGAAGTCGGTTAAAAACGGGTGGCTCGCTTGCGATTCGTGAGCATAATGTATGAATATTATGTTAAATCTATCACTTAGATGTATGTACCTAAGTTAATCCCATACACATGGAGTAGTCCAGTTGAAATATAGGATGCATTTATCCTATCGACTGTTCCCAATAAATACATTAATGATGATGGACAAGGGATCTGGACAGAGAGGTCATCAATTTCATATGTCTGTAATATGAAGGGCTTCCATTCAGGACTGAGTGTGCTGATAGATATTCACGCATAATGTGCTGGAATCACATTTGTGCTACGATATAATGTAATTGACTGTGCAAATCTATGGTATGGGTATGGTAGAATTATACACGCTGGTCATTGGTGTACGAGTAGATAGGTCAGAATATACAGTATCTTTATTTGTTATAAATAATTTATTACTGTTTATAAACAATTTAGCTTAAAATTGAACCGCAAATCGCAAAATTAATTTATTTTAGCTTATGTTTTTCTCTAAATACGACGCTTATTCACATGTTTTTTTAAATTAGTTAAATTAGATTATACTTCACCTAAAAGTATCAGAATAAATTTTTATAAAGCTACTTATGTACTTATATCGTGGGTGGTCTGAAAAGTTTCCGACCTAACATAGATACAAGTTTTTTTTTCTTAAAATTTATTTTTATTCTTCTACATAGCCTATAAAACAGTAATTAGGCGGCGCCAAAACACGGATTTAGTGCGCCTAAACTGCGCCAACAGAGCATTGGAAATGTTCATTCGAACACGTCGTTGGTCTGACGTTAGCAAACGCGGCAGCCAACGCGCGGACAGCCTTCTCATGCCTAAATCTTGATTTAATATTTGATAAACACGTTTTATGGACATTTTCATTGCCTCTGCTATCTCTCTCACTTTAATTCGGCACACAGAATCAAACTCATCTTTGATTTGCGTAGGGGTATTCCCTTTCAAAAACCAATATTTTAAGACAGCTCGATACTCGATTTTTTCAATTTTCACAGAAATGCTCACATCGACTCACTCAAACGACTGTAAAATAAAAACCACGCGTCAAAAATGGCTGAAACTTTGAAGTGTTGCTGTCAAAAGATGCACAGTTACATTCCCTGACTTTAATTGATGTGTGCTGCCATCTCCACGTTGAGGTCGGAAACAGTAGGGCTTATATTTAATATAAAAGTAATATTACAAGTGGAGGCCGTAGCGTGAAAAGTGTCCATATGCGAGTGACATCAATACAGGAACATACATTACGTAGATTGCCCCAACTCCTCAGGGCATTCTAGGCTTTTAATAAATCAGCCATCACGTAGAAATAGAACATGAAGGTTTTTCTTGACGTTGGTAATATTATCCATCACATCAGGATTCTGATTGGTCTAGTTCCCACTGGATTAGGTTGGAATTTTCCATTTCTTTCCGTATATGCTGCAGTTACTTATAAAAATGTGATGAAGGACCTAGTGAATAGTATAAAAAACTTAATCAATAATTAATCACTTACAGTAATGTATGTAGGTGCTTCTGCGCTCGTATGGTTCCGGAGCACCGCAGGTGGCGTTATGTTAGGCCGTTTAAGCATCCTGAAACCTGAAAACAAATATCTCCAATAAATAGAATGTATCTAAGAAGTTCGTAAAGTATATAGGTATACATATTATACCTACATTATAATGTACAAAAAAATAAAAATAGCAGACGGACTAAGTAGTTATGTATGTATGTGTGTAGCTCTCTATAGGTAATTATAGATCCGCCTAGCTATACTTCTTCCTACTCCCAGGTATGATGGGACCGCTATTCCATATTGGTTCTTCATTCACGGCTAGATTTCCACATCCACGTCACTCAGACCCCAGAACAGCCATTCCCCACCGTCACCGCTCAGCTTATCTCCATGTCTATACACAAATTGCCACGCACACCCATCCCCGATATCCATCTACTATTGCAAGAGACAGCACTTCAGCATTCATACGAAAAACTCTCCCTTTCTCTCTCTTTCACGAGGTTCCTTTCAGGATATACGTTGGCAAACACTTGGACACAGAGCGAGATCAAAGCGCGATAAGATACAGATACAGAGTTTAATTTCGCGCCAACTCTCGCGGCGCCATTTTGTAAAATTCGCGCGGTTTTCCTGCCATGTCAATGGGTTCCGTAGGTGCTGTTTTACGTAAGTAGTCGTTGAGTAATATAATATACAGGGTGTTGCAAAATTGGTATACTATATAGAAACTTTGTTGGTCACCTGACTTTTTACTATGGAAAATGTTTTTTTTTTTCGCGAATTTTCAAATTCTGATTTCAGTTTCAGGCTTAGATATACCATGCTGCACATGTAGGTTTCAGCTTAGTATACCCTTTTTGCAACACCCTGTATTATAAATGCGAAAGTAACTCTGTCTATCTGTAACTCTTTCACACCAAAACTACTGAACGGATTTGAATGAAATTTAGACCCTGAGAAAGAACATAGGCTACTTTTTATCGGAAAACGGAAACGGTCAGAAAAACTTTTAAGGCGATGGGAAGCTCGCGGAACAGCTAGTTTGATATAAAAAGAGGACGGAAGAATATTTATATGTCTGTATACCGACCCATAAAACGGTTCTTCATTTAAGTGTCGAAAAGAATGTGCTAATAAAAGGCAATAATAAGTAGCACAAGATAATCCAATCTCATCTACAGTGTGACAAACTTATCTGTTCCGGTGAAAGCGAACTTAATTGATTCATATCTCATTATTTACTAATGATTTATATATTGATATAGATTAGATGGGTTTATTGAAACCACAAGAGCGAATTACCACTCACTACTGACAAACTGATTGAAGAAATATTACACATTTACGTGAGCTGTCACCGGAACAGATAAGTTTGTGGCACTATACCTACACTTTTAATAAAGGGACAGATTTTATTGTTCATAACAAATTGGCTTCGATGCTACTAAACCGATTTTCTTTTCTTTTTTAGTTAGTTCAAATTCAAATTCATTTATTGCAAGTCACATTGTGGAATTAGGTGGTAATGAAGGTGGTAGGTGGTAGTTTCGTGTTTAGTGCCATAAACACTGTTAAAGCTAAATTATTAAAGGCTACTTTTATCCTGGAATTCCTGCGAAAAACCTTTTACATACTAAGGTGCAAAGGTATACATATAATATAACTAAAGTATTGTGTTAAGGTATGTGGTGCGGTGCTGGATACCGAATTATCTTTTATCGACACAAATGGCCAAGGAACCCTAAAAATTTCACCTCCTGGTGGCTCCTAGCTCCTGGCGATGATGCTGGAGTGTTTATGAGTTTTGATTATTCATGGCCTCCAAGAGGACTCGCTTGTGGTTGGTAAATACGCAACTGATAGGACGAACGCTTTTGTAAATACGCAGCCGGAGTTTTTCAGCGGTAAGTGTCTGGCGCGCCTAACTGCCTATTGATGATGGGTTTTAGGTAGGTTTTGTGTTTTCAGTAAAAAAGTTCAATTATCGTTTGGGCATTTATGATAAATAAAGATTATATACATGGATAGGTAGATGGATGAATGTTTGTTAAGTACTGTATCGCAGGAATACGTTTTATTTTTATTGTTTATTGATGAAATATTTACGATTATTTAAGACATATCCTAAGAGCGGCCTAATATACCCAATCACCCAAACGCCTACACAGAACCATAAAAGTAGCCACATGGAAAAAAACAACAGACGACTATAAACTTATTTTCGTGCACCTCCGTCCACCCCCCTTGAGTACTTGCCCCCCTCCGCCCCCCACTGGCGGTGTCAACTTCAACGCCACCGATATTTGCAACCCCGGCTCATGCAAAATGCAGCAACCTATTCTGATATTGCAGCTATACTAGAAATAGGTGCGGGAAGCTTTTTAGTTGACTGAAACACTGGTGAAAATTTAGAGTTTCTTAGCAAATCTTTATACATATAATGATTTTGGTCATATTTTGGTAGATCACCTCGGACTGGTAGGCCGAGAAAAGAGAACTGTGTAGTGACGCTCTTTGGTAGAAGTCACAGGCGATTCACACAATTTTATTCATTTCACTGGCTAAACTAAGTAAGAAATGACACAGCTAGATGGTTTAACGGTGGCGAAAGAATTGACTAGTATGACTAGTCGCTGATTGCTTATGGATGCTCCGTACGTATGTAAGGGTCGGCAAACTATAATATTCTGGACCGCCGCTGGACCGATAGTAGCAAGTAGCTGGCCGAGGGCAGGATATTGTGACGCCCTTGGGAAGAGGCCTAGGTCCATTGTCCAGTCTGATGATGATGATAGTTCGACCGATGAAAAAATTTACAATATTTTAAATTTATACCAGTTCTAGACTTTTAATTATATACCCATGGCAACTATAAACTATAATGTAGTGTCTACCAAGTTAGTGGTTCCAGCGTACCATAGGTAGGGGGTCAACCGTTCACTGAAAAAATAAAGAAGTTAAAGAAAAATGCTCGGTCGTTGCGAACATCAAATAAAGCCAAATTGTGAGTAAACTCATCACAATTGCAAATAAGTGTCTGAACGAAAGGATTGAATGATTTTGCAATTCATAACAGGAAAATGTGTCTATTCTAAGGATTTATAGCTCTGAGAGATAGCTGGGTAGACGGGGTCTCAAGAACTTTTGGTACTTTTTTACCTTTTTCTTAGATTTGTTTCGAATAATACCTAGGTATTTTAAGTTCAAAATACAAGTAAGTACTTAGTTATCCTATATTGTATGTATATGGAGGTCACTCACCGCTTCTAAGCAAAATTTTAAAACGTATTACCTTGAAATAAGACATAGACAATTAGTAGTTGTGGAAATGTTGAATAAGGAAGGCCAAGGATATAGACAGAGACGTTGTGTAGCTTCTTCCGAGACGCCTATGAATGATTCACTTACAGTGCACGAACTTACGTGTCGTGATAAGTACCATAACAGGCCACTGCCGGTTAAATAAACACCTGTATCTATATGGCATGAAAATCTCCACCACTCCTCTTTGTAGAAGTTGCATGGAGGAAGATGAAACAGCTTCCCATGTCTTGTTACATTGCAAAGGCGTGGAGACACTACGATCAAAAACCCTCGGATCTCCGGGGTCCCTCCGGAAAGTCATAAACAACTGAGGTCGTCTACTATGGCTTTCTGGCGTGAGCTTGGGTGGCTGAATAGCTAGTCACCCCGTAGGTATTTCACGCATTATGGCCCACCTTGGAGGCTAAATGCGGAAAATCAGCTCGCCATGACAGATGGATAGATGTGCACGAAATGAGCCATTCAGTGAGGAGTACCCTGGGCAAGTGGGAAGTCAGAGCGGCACACGCTAACCGGTGTTACCATTACCACCGATGAAAATTTGCAAATTACAATTCGTAAGCAGGATCGCTAGCTTGTCAAATCTAACATAACTTGTATGGATGTGACGCATGTTTGACAGGCAAGCAATACTGCTTATGGATTGTTATTTGCGAATGTGAAGGTGTTGGTACGGTAGCGGACGTTTTTGTCAGTTCAAAAGGCGAAATCCGTTTATCACAATGGAATTTGTGGACCTATTTTGAAGTGACAAACAACTCTATTAATTTGGGGGATAGTCTACTGAAGTCCAAGCTTGTTTATCGTGAAAATTTAAGTTTATAACAAATAATAAAAAGCTATCACAACTGTCACAACCAGACTCTAGTGTCAGTTTCCATTTACAAAAAGTATTGCTTATAATTGCGCAGTAGCAATGCAGTTTGCCATAACTATATTTATCATTTGTAATGAAATTAGGTAGACCACACACGGTACTAGACTACTAGATCCAGCCCAGACTGGGTGGACCACTCACCGGTTTAGGAAAGAACACTAATTACGACCTAGGTTGTAAGCGTAGAATGCTACATGCGAAATGCCGATTAAGTCTAGATATGCCGCCGATAAATGACATTTCTTACGCGATTTTAAGGTGTAACCCGTGTAACTAAATAAGTAGGTCCAACATTTTCAAATAAACCTCTCAACGGATTTAAACTTTATTCAGAAGACGATATGATTCAAGTCACATGTATACAGTATACACCTTATTTATTCTCGTTGAAAATTAAATGTGCTGGTAACTTGTAAGTAAGTATACTTCTTTGAATTGAAGTAGATATTTTTTTCTTAATACATAAATATTTGTAGGTAGGTACTCATGTGACATATTTTCTGTTATACACAAGTTGTTTATACAAAGCGCAAAAACGGATCGTCACATACAAAATTACTGCTGTAAAACCAATGTAGATACCTACCTACTTAATGCAATTGCTATACCCCCTTGAACACAGTGTTTAGCGTGAGTTTAACAAGCATTGCTCGACACTGACCCATAATGACATAACACTATGTACAGAATAAATACATGACTCGCCATGTGTGACTCGACCTAACACCCTCTAACACCCAGATAATAGAGTTTAAAGTCCCATTGAGCATTACGCATGTAATTCTTACACGGCCCGCCCACCTCGACTCAAGTCGACTAATTCCGCGAAGAAGTTAATACCATTATCGCGAAAGTCGACAAAAAGTCGCCCAATCGAGTTATGAGTCGTGAAAAGCGCGTGGTTCTGAGAATAGTTCTCGAGAGGAGCGATGGCGCTGCTAAACAATTGAACATCAACGGGGGAAAAAGTCGGCGAGTGAAACGCAATTAGCTGTCAATTTTGGAACGAGTAGAATATGATTATGTTACAATGTGTCGGGTTTGAATGCTGCTGTTAGGTTAGGAACTTACAGGTTTCTTTTTTTTATAATAGGTAAGTACCAATTAGTTTACTTCTGTCACCCGCATACATTTTCTACCGAAAAATAGCTGTTATAGCTCTTAAAAAAAATTGATTAATTAACTACGCGGATCGAACTCAAAACCAACTTCAAACTTCCGCCAAAATCATATTTGTCTCGAATAAACCCAACTTTAGAAAGTCCGTTAGAACATTTAGAACGCAGACTTTAGCAACACTAATTATCCATCTAAAATCGAGTTACAGCTTTTTGTAACCCATTCGAGAAACAGTGGTACCTCCCACCTGGCTTGCTGCAGTTTTTGCTGGTCCCTACACGTGACATTCTATAGACACAGTGTTAAGTGCTGAGACGGGGCGGGGTGGGGCGACAAGTCAACCACTTCTGTGAATTATTGCCGTGGTCTTGCGTGTGTTTGTTCTATGTGTAGGTGCAGTAGGTGGTAGCTGGTGGGTTATTACTCTCTACTGAGGAAAAACGAACGAGTAGTACGAATGAGAGCTATCGTGTAATCGCTACGTTTAATTATAATATGACGACCGAATGGCGTAGTGGTTAGTGACCTGACTACTGAGCCGATGGTCCCGGGTTCGATTCCCGGCTGGGGCAGATATTTGTTTAAACACAGATATTTGTTCTCGGGTCATGGATGTGCCCGTAAAATGGCAATAGGCCCGCCCCCTATTACATTGGGACTAACATAACACTCTGGCGAAAAGTGGGTGCAGCAATGCACCTCTGCCTACCCCGCAAGGGAGTACATTAGTACAATTTTTTTTTTTTTTTTTAATTATAATAAGGTAGAGTCCTGGCTTGCGCATTAGCGCTGCGAAACTTATATTTTCATCATGGGGGTCCTCTGAACATGTAACTAGGTGACTGGTGGAAAATGCTTTTAGCATTAGGTCCAGAGGATTGTACATTATCAATTCAGACTTGATAGTACATTTAATTTTGTTAATTTGTGGAATAAAAGTTTAAAATGTAAATAAAAATTGGTTTCCCTCTTCGTTCATTTGTGTAAATTTTCAGAATGCGGCAAAACTGGGTTCAAATAGTGACATTACCAGACATTATCACTACTTTATATACGGTTGGTAAGACTATACCATACTAATATTAGTCTATGGTTAGACGGAAAATATGAAAATGGAAGAGGAACAACTAGCAAGGCATTCAAAATAATAATTTTGTATTATACATATACATGCCAGGAACCGAACAAATTATGTAGTTATAATATAGGTGACAAGTGTAATTAAAGCTATATAGCGAGCTTAAATAAAATAGTTATGTACCTAATCAAAATCAAAAAACAGATAAGAAACAATACATTTATATGTTTGCTGGAAAAACAAAGGTCGCTCAATGCAGGGAGTTACAAACGTGATTTGGTAAAAGTCAGAAGAGGGTAAGGCAGCTCATCAATCTGAACAACGTTTGTTGTATATAAATATATAAAAATCAGCAAAATCAAACGTTGCTCAGTTGAATTGAGTCACATTCTTATGGCTTTCTACAAGTATTTTTGCAACATCCTGTATATAAAATCATACCTTCCAGACCAGGTCCCTCCTACTAGCTTACAAGTGCCAATTTGATTACTATCTCCTCATAAGATACTTACTTAGGTACCTTGAATTAATTACTTTTATGGATTATAAGAGTGCCTAGTTATGATTTATGCAATAATAATAAACCTATCTATCTAGGTAACTAACATCATCTTAAACCTAAAGTTAATTATTATGGCACGGTATCACGGTAATATTGATTAAATAAATCAAACTGATTGTATAAAGATTATATCGCATTTGACTGGACTACTTTGTCATTACCTATACAATGTAGGTACTGAATGGAATTTTCAATTATAGAGGATATACCTACCTAAATATGGCAATCAGCTAACGTACCACCATCGACACATAAGTAACAGCGTTTGACAAGCCAGCGACGCTGCTAGTGGTGTTAACCCCACGGGCCTATCCATGAGGGTTGATGGTAGATCATGCACTTTTCAGTTGCTGGATCTGCCTCGTAGGTCAACCAACGGCCCCACACACTCCACTCCATATTACACAAATAACTTTAATATTTCATTTTTCTTTCACCTAGCGGACAAACTATTCCTCATGATTTTGCAATAGGTAGACAATTAAACTTTTAATTTCTGAACCTTCGTACCTAATGCTATCCTTGGAAAACTCCTTATCAAACGCAATAGTAGATAGTAGGTAGGTAGATACTTACATAGATACCATGTTCAGATCATTATATTTGCAGCCACAACACAACCATCCTAAACTTTCTAGCTTCGCAAAAAACCGCGCACTCACAACACAAACGTACTAGATTCAAAGATGGCCGCCACACTCGGTCCCGCGTTAATAACAGTGGGCATGTCGTAAACCGAGGCTTGTTATGAACTTTATTATATCCTTCAGGAGTATAGCCATTATATTGCCGAGGTTCACGTGCAAGGGATTTGTATTTGTATAGCTACGGAGTAAGGCTATATATATGAGTAATCTTTCGCGAGGTAAAATACAATTTGAGGTTAGAAAATGGCGGAACGTACGAACGCAGGAAAGGTCGTATTTGATAGTTAAAAACTAACCCCCTTATTCATAGAAAAGTTACAATACGTTTTAACTAATAAACTGTTTTGTCCCTCTCTGTCAAAGAACAAATTGTTCTTTGTTGGAGAGAGACAAAACAGTTTATTAGTTAAAACGTTTTGTAACTTCTCTATGAATAAGGGGGTAAAGGTAGAAAGGTAAAATAGGTTTTATTGAGAGATTGAGAGATAGTTTTTGGTTCGTAGAAATGTTAACTAATAATTTAGTAGGTACTTACTTACTTATCAAATATATTTTTTAATCTTTTACGTACTCTGCGGCTACAAGGGTTCGTTATCGACGTAGATAAACGTCACCATATCGCAATTCACCATAAATACTGTGATTGGTGGAACGCGTATTAAACGCGTATTAGTTTATCGACGTCGATAACGTACCCGTGTTGTGCCCGCTGGAGCTCCAAGGTAGATAAAAACCTGTCTCCAGCTTCACAAACCAAGACCAAGGGGTGTGGGATGGAGGTAGATGTCACAGTCAGTCATCAGTGATATAGCAAACAGGAGATCTAGATCTATATAGCACGGGGTGCAAGCTCGAGGCCACGCGATGTGAGTGAGCGCGATGCAAAACTTTTGTCGCATCTTGAAATCCGAATCTAGCTCCCCGTGCTAAGCTTTCACGACGTGTAATGGACAGACGCACCATGGCACTTCTAGTGGCCCTGGCTCCATCATGTTACATCCAGTAGGACCACGGTGCCTAAATACAACAATCCTATTCAACTTATACTATAGCAATTAGACAAGAGTTGTAAGTACATTGAAATCGATCAGAATTAATATTTTTTTGCTCTTGTCCGCCATTTTTGCGATAACTGCAGATAACACCGCCCAAAGTTCCAGACTATCAGCAAATTCCCACACATTTGGATCACCCGCAGCGTCTTGAAAAAAGGAGAAACCACTTCACTTTTCCCTTCAAAACATTAAAAGTGTGGACTTAATATTTACTTAATTAAATGGCAATCCTACTCCATATCAGGCCACCCGTACCGCGGTTCTCGTAAGATTTTGATTTATTTTACCTGCGCCCTGAATTACGTAGCGGTGGTCGTCATAACTCCAACAGCTTTACTATAGAAGGAAGTGGCTGTTATTATACTAGTCCATGCCTAGTATTTAGCGGATCTAGTGGCCTAGGTTTTGCAGTATTTGCAGTTAACCATCGCGTGTGAGTTTTAATCTATTAGAATTATACTGATATTAAGCTAAGTTAAAAGTTCATGAAATTCAAATGAAAAGTATTTAAGCGTTTAAATTTAACAGTTAATTTAAATACAATAAATTTACCGACAGAAGTGCACATACAGCCAAGGTTATAATTACCAAATAGAAACCCAGCAATAATGTGCCTACTACCTTTATCTCCTCTTGTCTAAAGTGATAGAGTTTTTCCATTAACAAACTGATTATTTAGATATTTATCAACTTTTTGTAAGCAAACGAAACAAACGATCATGTAATTTTGCAAACAAACGCATCTTTATTGCGGCTGCGGTCTACAGACAGACCTCAAATAACACCCCTATTTTTCACCCAAGGGTTGAAAGCACCATATTTCCACTCACTACGAAAGGGCACGTACGCAGCCACAAACAGGTACGCTTATTAAAAAAGCAATCAGCAATCAGTGTCGATAAACAAAATCAGTCGGCGATTCAACATTGGCATCACGTAGTGAGTACACATGCCGGCATCCGATCGAGGGGGGTGCCCACTGATTGTAATCAACCCTTATTGAGTTTGTTAAACGATACTCTATGAACATTCGGCGCGGTTCATGGTAAACTCGACATTTTCTTAAATGACCCCAGAGAGTTTTTAAGTTTACGGGACATAGAAAAAAAAACTGTTGTTAGTTTTGATATCTTAGAAAAAGCTATTGTCTGATTTATTATTATTATTCAATTCTTAAATGAACAAATATAAAAATAAGTGTACGAAGGTTGGACTAAATTCCATAAGCATTTCCTACAAATCGAACCATAAGTGATGTAAGAAAAAATATACACTCACGGACAATTAAAAGGTTCCACTGAGAAAAGCACCAAATTACATCTAAACGGAAAAGGCTAGCTTAATGCCGTCTTCTGCAACATTGAAGTACATTTATCAGAGCATCAGGATTAACAACTAAAATCGGTAATATTTTGTTCCAATTGTAGATGAAATCTTTGAAAAAATTGTGGTCGTTTAGAGTGGAACTTTTTCATTGTCCGGCAGTGTATTAGGTGTAACGAGTGCATTCATTTTAATATGATGACGGTGGTCACAGGCGCTAGGCACTGCTAGTCAATTTATACGAAGTCATAATAACGTTGCTCAACAACAAACAAATCAAGAAAAAAATACATGTTGAACTGGGCGGCGCCCTAACAAAGCTGTTTTCTCTTATCGCGTAGAAACGCTAGAATATTTTATGTTTATCTTGCAATTTATCAAGTTTATTCTTCATACTAAGACAATCGTTCTTGGTTATAGCTGTAATACTTGTATGATTTGCGGGGCACATGAGATTGTGGGGAAAACAGGGCTTTTACGTATGTTTAATAGTCATTTATTAAGACAAATTAAATATTGTATCGGTGAAGATAACGCTGTTAAGGTTATTTGTATATTTATACGGTATAGTATGGGTTAAAGAGACTGAAATGATAGGTTTTGTTGCTATACTTCGTTTAATATCATTGTAATAAAGGGGTTTTAACATGCATAAACATTATTTATAAATGCTTAGGTATTTACCAGTGAATATAATTATATGTTATTAAAAGAATATACTACAGGCAGAATTTATGCTCAATAATGTATAGATCGAATTAACATTGATGTGTAAGTACATAAAAAATATGCTTAACTTGATTTAACTAAACGAATTGAGAAATCTGATGGTGACCCCTAGCTCATCCGACAATGGAAAAAATTAGGGTGTCGTAAAGTGTCTATTGGTTTTCAAAAAGTATATCTACTACTGTATGCTGACTTTACCAGACCCACATATTTCTCCTAAGTGTGTTTTAAAAATGTTTTGAAGCCTTTTAAGATATATAACAAATATAAAAATCATATTTTCCATATGTTTTTTTAGCGGACCCTCGAAAACGTCGCTTACCTACTTATAGGTTACCGGTTTGAGGTCTAAATGTAAAATTACAGTTTGCGATTTGTTTATTGTTTTTTTAAGTAGGTACGAGCTGCCATAGACCAACAGAATAAAAAAACTATTTCCATCTACCCAGAGAGGAGCACGGCCGTTAGACGCCATATGGCTTCGGTTGGCTGTGAACAATCGACGACCGCTAACAACTGAGCGACCACAATTTGTACGGAACCAGGCTTGCCCAACCGCAGAGGATGTGCCAATTACTCATTATTGGAACTACATAAAAAATATAGTTAGGTTTTTAGGGTTCCGCGGGCCAAAATAAATAATAAATAAATTCATTTATTTCAGGTAATTTTTCATAATTACAAAAATAACCCATAGTTGTTGTTAGTAAAAATAGCCCTTATTTCTATGTTAGTAGACAGAATACACAACAACATAAATTAATAAAAACACACAAATGAAACTGGTCCGATGCGGGTGGCAAAAACCGCTAGAGACAACATTGACAAAATGAATATGGGAGTTGCGTCGAAATAAGATGTTTGTTTATTTATTTAGTTTGTTTTCAAAGTGGTGAAGAAAGTGGTTGAATCTTTTCATCACATTCGTATATCGATTAATTATTTGATAAGTTCTCTGACTTTGAAAGGTTTTTCCTGCTAAAAAGATGTAGATTTCAAAAGTTACCCCGGATCCCCTGAACAAATTCTGATGAGTAGTACATGTATACCTAAGTACCCCATATAAAAATATTATTTTTCATATTTTAGCGACGAACTTTCTTACTTTATTTAGTTCGCCCTTGGCCAGCTATATTGTTCTGTCCCCGAGGAGTTTTTACGCCATAATCATAATTCCATGCTTTTTGTCGATATCGCGTGCGCCTAAATGTAGGTTGATTTTTTTGCCCTTCCGGAGTTTTTTGGGTTTCAAACACCGAATATTAATTGTTAATAATAGGGATGGGTATGAGCATCATCAAATATGCAAAAACTAAGAACACTGATGTGATTATCGCTGCGTGCTCTAAAATAAGACTGAGCGCCTAGAATTGTTGTACTAAGAGAAACATATAAAATACAAAGGCACCAATAAAATACATAGTCCTAATGTGTCAGTAACCATACATATCAGTCACACTAAAGCTGGTTTGCGAACGTGATGGGAGGATTAGCATTAAGTGAACGGGGTGAGTTGTCACTTTAGAGGAGGCTCCTTTCATGCACTGATAACCTGTTAATCCTACAGAAATGTAAGGACGTATACCCATAGGTAACTCTAACACAGAGATCAGTAATTAAAATGAAATAAATGAAACATTATTTAAATTTCCCGATGGAGTGTTCCTCATTGATTCCTAGGTACATTTTGAGAGTTCAGTCTGGAGGACTCCGATCATTCGCGTTTTGGGTCCTTCCGGCCACATTAGTCTCAAACCAGCTTTAACCACCGCGGCAGCCTTTGAAGCTGAGGTAAAGTACCCAAATGTCGACTAATGAGTGTAATGAGCCGCAACAATAATTGAAAACAAATCTTTTGTGCAACGACCACAAAAACAACGACATACTCGTCTTATCGGTTGCAAGATGTCGAATCTATTGTGAACTTAATTCGTACTTACGAACTTTTATGTGGTTTCGGGAATCGGATGCAGTCGCTCACATTGTGTGTAAACAATTGTTTAAATATGACAATATTTCCAGATGAACAATCATCTCGAAATCAGATTGTTCTTCGATTCCCACGAAACAATTTACGCATGCGACAGTGGATAATGATTTCCGCAAAAAACAATGTCAAGAAATACAAATGCTACTTACTTACATTGTTTTTATTGTTGTTTAAAAACAAAAGTATTGATGTTGGTTTCTCGTAAATACTGTACGGTCTACAATAGTCTACATGATTCGCAACTTAACCAGTGTTCGGTGACATTTGTGCAACTAAATAACCCGCAATTTGGTGCGGTTTCAGAAAATAATTACAAACTTATAGAAAAATTACATTAGGATTCCTTAGCATTAATTTTCTTGTAAATTAACTGTCAATCAAAATAATATTTAATTATATAGACTTCTTTAGTAGGTAGGCTGCATCTGCTGAGATTAATGATAAGTACTATCTAACAACTGAAATTACTGTTCCTGTTTTTATTAAAATAAATTCATAATTTAGATTAGGTATTAAAATAACTTATATTAAGCACATACTCATATACCTATATTATTTCAGAAAACTTAGAAACTTCCTAAATAATAATATAAATAAGGTCTCTGAAAACTGAATTACTACGGAACCATATCTAGTATCGAGTATATTTTCTTACAATCGGCACGTCTGTTGTTTGTTCCCCAAGAAACAATACTTAATGTATTTGCAACGGCTTTTGGCTTCTGTGACAATATGTCCGACACAATGACAAATAATTAACTATGGCCGACAAATGACTTTTACCCTAGGGCCTAGGGGAAGAAATTTAAAATTAAGTACCTTATTAGCGTAAATATTACTATAATTTCACTGTATTTTTTTTGTCAGATTAGTCTTTACAAGTTGGCTTGTTAAGTAAGGATTGCTTGTTTCAATTTATAGGGGTGGCACAATAGTAAATAACTAATTATATATTTTTTTTCGATTCCTAGTAGATACGAGTACCTTCATAATTTGGTACAATTATAGTATGTTCGGTTGTCATCGAAATGATGTACTTACTATGAAAATACCTACGTAGGTGGTCTGAAAAGTTTCCGACCTCAACGTGAAGATGGTAGCACACATCAATGAGCCGTTTTCCTTGACAGCTGTCAGTTGAGCTTTTGGGTAAGCCGATAGATGGCGTGAAAACGCAGTGTACCAACTGTCAAAAATTACATAGAGAGCAAAGAGTACTAAACTCAGAATAAGAACTCACTAGTTGTGATTAAATGTCGGGTGGTAGCGCGAGCCATCCTTCCGAGGCTCAGACTGCATGTGGCTTGGGATAGTGCTAAGTATTCTGTGAATAGGCTAGCTACCACCGGCTTTCCGTCCAGTTAGTTTGGCATTCCGTTTTCGTAACTCTATCTTCAGATTGGCAAGGGACCATGATCCATAGTCCTTAGGCATTATTACAGTATAGCAGTCACTATCACAAGAGTCACTATCTCACAAGAGTCACTATCTCAAAAGAGTCACTATCTCAAGTGCACTAACTCTACAGTATCAAGGGAGGAGGAGCAGATAGCTCAACTACAACTCAATTAATACAGGAGAAACACAAGGAAACTGAGAAAACTTGAAAAGAACGGCTGTACGCACAATCGCACTGAACGCTGAAGCAACAGTGACATCGACATCATAGAGAAAATAATACTACAATTCTACCTACCTACGTCACTTTCACATTTCGTTAGCCTCACAGAATAACATATTGTGATCTGAGTGTGTTCTGAGGGTTTGAAAGTTGGTACAACCCCAGACAACGCCATCTATTTCTCCAAAAAGGAACTTTTTTTTTTTTTTAACAAACGCCTCATTGAAGTCAGGGAATGTAATGGTGCATCTTTTGACAGCACACTTCAAAGTTTCAGCCATTTTTGACGCGCGGTTTTTATTTTACAGTCGTTTGAGTGAGTCGATGTGAGCATTTTTGTGAAAATGGAAAAATCGAGTATCGAGCTGTCTTAAAATATTTGTTTTTGAAAGGGAAATGCCCCTACGGAAATAAAAGATGAGTTAGATTCTGTGTACGGGGACTCTTCACCGTCATTTACCACAGTAAAATTTTGGGCAGCCGAATTTAAACGTGGCCGTAAGAGCTTCGGAGATGATGAACGTTCGGGACGTCCAAAAACTGCAACCACTGACGATAACATCGCTAAAGTTCACCAAATGGTGTTAGACGACCGCCGAATTAAAGTGAGAGAGATAGCAGAGACAATGAACATGTCCAGAGAACGTGTTTATCACATATTAAATCAAGATTTAGGCATGAGAAGGCTGTCGGCGCGTTGGCTGCCGCGTTTGCTAACGTCAGACCAACAACGTGTTCGAATGAACATTTCCAATGCTCTGTTGGCGCAGTTTAGGCGCAATAAATCCGAGTTTTGGCGCCGCCTAATTACTATATGAGAGACTATGTAGAAGAATAAAAATAAATTTTAAGAAAAAAAAACTTATCTATGTTAGGTCGGAAACTTTTCAGACCACCCACGTATAGTAGTTTATCAAAATACCTATGTAAGTCATATCCCATCAAAAACAATACTTGTCAAAAAATCCAAGTCTCGTAACTCAGTTGTTCTATGGTAAAAAGTTGTGAGATCCATGTAATACAAATCTTATCCACGCACGCATCTCACACTAAAAATCTTTAATGTGTTATATAAGTATATTGACTCGGCCATCGCATGGAAACACGTGTTAAATTAAATTATTTAGTGCGATGACCAATATGTATTTTTTTTGACAAGTATTGTTTTTGATGGGATCTCATTTCTTTTTGTATTTTGTAGACAGTTCTACTATTTTTTCTTTTCGGTACCTTCTAGGTTCGTAGGTGCGTTAACTTAGTTTGGTAGGTACCTACCTACATAAATCGCAAACTTGAGATAAGAATCAAGAATCTTTATTTTTGGCTAAGTAATGTACGGTGGCCTGCGCCTAAAAGTATACAGGCGGAGTTTTTAAAATAGCGATCTTAAGCTCACATGGTGTTCAAGCACATCCACATAAACACCACTGCAACACACATCACACACAACACGTCCCCGGATTTATAACAGATGTAGCTGGTCCCTTCATCATCAGGGATCGATTTTAAAACTCCGCCTGTATACTTTTAGGCGCAGGCCACCGTACGTAATGAAAAAACGTAACTTTGATAAGTACTTCGTACTGCATCAAATTTCCCTAATTAAATTTCAACTTTAGTTTCCAATACACAAAGTTCATTGTACATTAAGAAAATTTGACTATAAGTGGTTGCACTGGTAGCCTGGTGTGCTTTGTCCGTAGGTAGGTAATCCATCCTTTGCGGATTTAATTTGCATGACGGGAATTTTTTGCTCGATTACGACTACCGTGCGCCTATATTTACTTGGTGGGGCACTCCCGTGCCCCCAGATATGTGATTATGAAATTATTTAAGCAGTTGTACCTATCTAGAAAACTAGACCAAAATTGAAAAATTTTACTCGATTTGTAAGGGGCACTACCGTGCCCCAAAATATTTTAGTTTTCCCTTGATTCATACACCAAACACTACTTATATTCCAAATTTGAAGCTTCTAGGTCTGCTAGAAGTGCTTTAGAATTTTTATGATCGGTGAGTGAGTGAGTGATAAAATTAAGAAACTTTGACCCGTTATAATTCTTAAAGAACTGATTCAAATTGAATGAAATTTGAAATATACCGTGTCTTTACAATGCCTGCATGGTTAGTGAAAATTCAGTCTTCTAGTTTTATCCACAACGAAGTTACAGGGGGTCAAAAATGGCCTGATTTGCTTCGAGAAAAGGATGGTACGGCCGTGCCGCTTTTTTGCTCGACTTGGTGGGGGCATTACCGTGCCCCCAGATATAGTTAGTTTTAAATAAGGACATTATAAGCCAAGAATCCAGAACATACACTTTAGGTGTACCTATGTCCAAATTGCGTGTCCCAAAAAATAAACGCTAGGACATAATTCGAAAGGATCCATTAATCAATTGAATTTTTTCGGGGGCCAACAGGGCACTTAAGGTCGATTGCTGGGGTCCGGCCGGGAGTCGAACCTAATATCTAAAAACTAGGGGCCACTGCCGGGTCGAATATTGTCAAATTGCTGTGTTGTTATTGAGAGGGGGCATTATATTGACAATTTTAATGGGATTTAAACTACCGACGACCAGTGTTGGGCAAACACCAGTACGAATAGTGGCACTTTTAATGGTATCGACATCTGTTTTGATGTGGACTTTACAATAGTTTTATTAAATTACTTATAGTATAGAAAATCGACGACCGAATGGCGTAGTGGTTAGTGACCCTGACTACTGAGCCGAAGGTCCCGGGTTCGATTCCCGGCTGGGGCAGATATTTGTTTAAACACAGATATTTGTTCTGGGGTCTTGGATGTGCCCGTAAAATGGCAATAGGCCCGCCCCCTATTACATTGGGACTAACATGACACTCTGGCGAAAAGTGGGTGCAGCAATGTACCTCTGTCTACCCCGCAAGGGAGTACATTAGTACAAGGCTTGAGTGTGTGTGTGTGTGTGTTATAGTATAGAAAATCGCTTTCACTGGTCGAATTGTGTCGGAAAAGCGAACTGAAAATTGGCATCAGGCTTCGTAGCCTGAACTGGCTCAGCGAGGTATATACAGAGTGTCTCAGTTTGAACATGGAAATATCATTTAAGGCTAAGTGTTGCCCGTGGCAAAAACTGTAGTTAGATAACTAATTAATGGCAAGTTATTTTTATATTATTTTCAACATTGCTTGGAAAAAATCGCCATCAGCCATAACGCCGTCTATTGAACTTATTTAACTTTCAAATTATAATTTAGGGTGTGTGTTAGGTTATATGCATAAAGTAGTAATACAGGGTGTTGCAAAAAGGGTATACTAAGCCGAAACATACATGTGCAGCATGGTATATCTAAGCCCAAAAATGAAATCATAATTTCAAAATTCGCGAAAAAATAGTCATTCTCCATGGTAAAAAGTCACGTGACATAGTTTCTATGGAAAATGATAAAAATAAACACGAAATTCTCATTTCATGTTCGGGCTTAGATATACCATGCATACACTTAGGTTTCGGCTTAGTATACCTTTTTGCAAAACCCAGTATATTGTTAGTTTTTATTGCATTTTTTACATTGAACCTCTATTCCAAATTCTCACAAAAACCGACTGTAGAAAGCTCTTGATCAAGGAAGCTTAATTGCTATCTTCTCATGCAGTAATGTTTTTTACTCTCCATAACATATTTACTCTCACGTCGAAATGCAAATATTGACGTCTCGCGTCCTTACGCCGGGGGGACAAAGGAAGCCGACTGCTTTGATCTTTGCCGATCACTTGGACCAACTTGGACCACTATTTCGATCTTTTTGGTGAAGAACAGCTTAGGAGATATTAGGGCAGGACACCTTACTTATAATATGTGGTATTAAAATAAAACAATATTTCAGTAATTTTAGCTTCATTTGATTCACTCGCAAATGTGATAATTGGTCTGAACTGGATTGATAGGTTTACTTTAGGGTGCTTTTCCACCAGAGATGTGTGATTCCGTGGTGGTGTGGTGTACCTGGCTATGGATGCGTTTGATATCCACCTCACACACATAAATATATTATTTATTTATTTGATTTTGATCACATTCATTGGTTTACATAGCTTAGCACTGGTGGTAACGGATTTCTTTCACATCATCGACGCATAGCTGCATAGTATATTTCTGGTGATAGGATGTTTGCTGTAATTGCCAAATACCAAAACAGTAGGCTGAGACAGAAATAAGATTTCCGAATATACTGACAACACATGGTAGTTTTATAAAATACGTATAGCCAAGTGGGGTGCCAACTGCCAGCATTAGAGTTTGTCAAGTCTCAAACTCGCAGTCTGAGCAGAATAAATCTCTTTGATCTTGCCGATCCCCTGCCACCTGTACACAGATTTATTATATCTCATTTAACTAAGTTTTGTCTTAGCGGAGATTACACTCTGAGTGCGGCAAAAACTGTTGATTGATTGATTAAATTATGACTTCCGTTGGAAGATACAATGCGACTTGTACACACACACACACACACACTAGGAAGCCAGCGCATTAGGCATTCACGATCATTCTCATATATTTACTGGCTGCCTAGTGCGCGGGGGCCCTAACACACACACACAAATTAACAAGTATTTGGACCGCCCTACATTTGTAAAATCATAAGTGTTTTTGATCCTATCTACTTAATAGGTACTTAGGTACACAAGAAGTTACCATTTTATCAGTTTTTAGTTTTTTCCTTCTTTATGTAGTGCTATAATTTAAACAATAATACCGATTGCAGTCATAATCTTCTTTTCCAAAATAAAATTCAGAGTGGCATATTTTTGTTAGGTTATTATTAGGTTAGGTTAGGTTTATCGTAATTATTATCTAAAACACACATAGCGGGATGTTTATTAAGAAATCTAATATGCTAGATAAAAACCTAAGTCGCATCATTTCATTTATTTCCTATATGCTTAGGTATATGATTTTGTAAGTATATGCCTAAGTCAAGTTTGATTAAGCAGAGGTAGGTTTGATTTTACAAGGTTTCCTTAAAGGCTGGTTCGCTGTGAAGGGGGGCGGAGTAACTGAAAGTTTCATGATTCTAAACCAATGAAATTTAGTAAATAATTAGGTACGTAAGTACTTATAAAAATTAAGGCGGTGCTTGTGTTGTGTTATGTACAGTGCACCTACCTATGTTTTTATTTGGGCATCAGTTTATCATCATCAGCCAATATAGTCCTAAAACAACTCACATTCTGAGACATGGATGGCTGAAACTGCAACTTGAAAAACTGTAGCACAGCCTTGTCCGACTTTAGATAGATAGACGATATTATGTTTTATTCTAATAGACAACACTACCTTTGCATAGGGTTAGACGTGTTTTTTCTTTAACTGGTTTACAGCATTTAATGTAACGGAGAACTGTTTGTAATCCTCCTTTTTGTCGTAAAGTGTTAAGCTTATAGTGTATGTTTTACTTAGGTAAAAGTGAATAAATGTGTGTGCTTTGTCAAACTAACAATCTTTCAAAGAATTAATAAAGGGCTTGTTAGTTTGACATGGTATAAAAGTGCATTCGCTGAACACTTCAGAGCTACCAAGTTGTTTGAACCGAGCTGTAACAGGCATATGGTTTTCTCCAAAAACATCAAGTTTTATAGGATAATATGACAACTGAAATTAAGTTTCCCTGTCTCATCCTACCTACCCACTACCCTACCATTTGCCGTGTATCTTCCAAGTCAGTTTTTACCCGACTGCGGTAAGTAAGCATCTGAAAAAGAGGCTTAAGTATATTACTTTTTCCATGTCATTTGTTTCAATCGGAGAATCGACAATCACCTGTCAGTCTTTTTGTAGGTAAAATATACAGTTTTTGTAATAATAACTGTCCTTACAGACATAAGAAATTTACAGCGCGGTTTGAACCGGATAATGCATCTTCGCAATACGATTTCTTCGGGTATACTAATTAACTCTGTTTAAATTTTTGACTGAAATAAAACAGATGTCCTGACATATTTTTTTATTTATTTCCACTCTCGAATCGGCTTTGTTTGGTTTTTCTTTTTAATGTCAAGAGCATTACTTATTAGACATCTTATTAACATTTTTACAGGAATTCAGAATAAGAACGGTGGAAACAAATATTTTACGGGCAATGAAAAGGTTCTACTGAGAAAAGCACCAAATTACTCCTAAACGAAAAAGGCTAGCTTAATGACGCCTTCTGCAACATTGAAGTACAAGTAACAGAGCATCAGGATTTTACCAACAAAAAACGGTAATATTTTGTTCAAATTATAAATTAAATGTTTGTAAAAATTGGGGTTGTTCGGTGTCGCCATTTTGTTTTAGATATTTATTTCTCACAAGAATTATTTACAATTCACTTGAACATAGAAAATGTTGTATCTGTCCCGGCTGCACGGCACCTTTATCGACGACGGAGATAAATGACACTATAACGTGTTAAACTCGGCGATTTGATTGGTGGGACGTGTATTAATTGGAGTGTAGGTAGATGTACATTAGTGAATCTTCTTAGTATTAAGTTAGAAGTCTTTTTACACTTTCCCATTCACATATCTCAAAATCGAAAACACCACGTAGATAGTCAAAGTTCGAAGAAGTGAAGTTCATGTAAACTTCAAATCACGACAACTACCTATCCGTCATCTGCATCCACCTTCAACCTTATTCAAGGGAGTGTAAAAGCTGAATTATCTCAACACTATAGTATACAGTTACTGGACGTTCACGTGATAATCTCTTATCTCTGGATAATCTTCACGATTTGACAGTTTCACGTGGTAGTGGTTTGACGATGATGAGTTTAGGTCTGATGGGTTACTTTAGGGCTTGTATAGACAAAACTGCGTTGCGTTGCGACGTCGCATCGTAGAAACCTGCGACAGTACCTAATCAAGCATTAGCCCTGAAAAACTGCCAGACAAGTTTTGTGTATAAGCCCTAATACTGTCGAAAGACGAGCGAACGAGAGCTGTCGTGCAATGTCGTTTAATATAAAACGAGATAGAGTCTTGAATCGCATTACTTTTTACTGTGGTAAGCAATTATTTTACCGTGATTTTCCATATTTGTTCGAACAATATTATTCAGCATGACCCCCCGTTCAGGATGACCCCCTTTCGGCTTGCCATAACACTATTGCAACAACCTGTATAATGGGATATTTATAAGATACTTATCATAGATAATTACCTACATACAAACTATTTGTCAGAGGACTAAGTTTACCGACATAGCTGTCAAAATATGCAAGCTGAAGTGGCAGTGGGCTGGTCATATCTGCCGAAGAACCGATAACCGTTGGGGTAGACGAGTTCTCGAGTGGAGATCACGAACAGGCAAACGCAGCGTGGGACGCCCTCCTGCCCGCTGGACTGACGACCTTAGGCGGGTGGCGGGTAGTGGTTGGATGAGGAAGGGCGAGGACCGAGTGTTGTGGCGGTCCTTGGGAGAGGACTATTTCCAGCAGTGGATGATTATTGGCTGATGATGAACTATTTTTTAATTTAATTGTACCTACTTAATAAATTTTATGTTTTTCCGTTATATTTGGATATGAAAATTATACAAACATTGTACTACTCACGCCATCTTTAGCCAAATAGCGACATCACTTATTTCAGCTCTACAGCGCCATCTAGTATGCACTAGCTGAACTACGTAGTATGCTTGTATTCTAAGCACAAAAAACTACACAAGACCACGATTCATATTTATTTATATCGGTAAAGAAATGGTAGGTCTGCCGGTGATTATGAGAAATTAAAACTGAAACCCTTATACTGAATACGCACAAGTACGAAAATATATCCTCACTCCTATGATATCTATTCTATTCTATTCTATTCTATTCTGGTAGGGGGTGAAGTTCCTGTACGTGGCTCTCTCGAGTGGAACCTTTGTACATAAAGTACATATCCCCTTGATTTCAGCTCAGCCAGCCTAGCTCCCGAGTAAGATATCATTTTTGGACGAGAATAAGATGGAAGAAGAAATGAAACGTACCTGCGGCTGCGGCACGGGTCTGTTATCGACGTCGATAAACTTGTTTAATGCGCGTTCCCCAAATCATAGGGCTGTATTTATGGCGAATCCCGACATAGTGACGTTTATCTACATCGATAACGAACCCATGAAGTGGCTGCTGGTAGGGAAGAGGGTCCGGGTGGGCTGAGTTTCCTAATGCAGAGTTACGTAGGTTGTAGACGTTGTAGTATGCGGCGGAGTTGTGGTGTCACTGTCTTACAAGTTGGGAGCGGCAGGATAAAGGTAAGCATCCACCTTTTGGCATCGTACGAAACGGACGCATCGCATTTACACTCACGGGCAATGAAAAGGTTCCACTGTGAAAAGGCTAGCTTAATGACGCCTACTGCAACATTGAAGTACATTTAACAAAGCATCAGGATAGTACCAACTAAAAACGGTAAAATACCTATTTTTAAATTAAATGTTTGAAAAAATGGGATTTGTTTGGTGGCGGCATTTTGTGAGTGGAACTTTTTCATTGCCCGTGAGTGTAATATTCTTTGTACCTATAGTAAATCACACAAATGCGTCTACTTCCTCGATCGCCATTGGATTGCTTGGATTTTTGCCATTTGACTAGATCGATTTGATTAAAATCCAGACTAAAAAATCAACTTTGCATAGTATTCTGACCCCTGCCATAGACTAATATAATACACTATTACTATTAGGGCGGATTCGACCAACGTCGAGTAACTTTTTACTCACGAGTAAAGTACCAGTTACTCGCGAGTAAGCAGATTTTGCATTCTACCGAACCTGAAACCAAGATAACTAGCTTATCCCAAGAATAAAATGTTATACCGCCAAAATTGACCGTGTAACGAGCTTATCCGAGAGTAATTTTGTAATGGCGGCAGCACATCAGCTGATTAGAAAACCGTCATAATGACATATAAACACATCTGTCAAAACATAAACAAAAGTACGTTAAAAGGCAAAGTCTCAGAATAACAACAGCGAATAAAATATTAAAACATAAACAATTTCATACTTTTATAATCCATTCAAACTAAGTTGGCATGTCATTTCTATTGCATGCTTTGAAACGCAGCTATTTTTATTTTAGTTGCATTACAGTTTCGTTCCTCGTTCATTCAATTTAATCATGGTATAACTTGGTAGAATGTAAATGTACTTATCCTAGATATTTACTCGCGTATAATTTTAATTCCGGTATAGTTATTCTCGTGTAACGTGATGTTTGGACGAATTCACCCTTTTAGTGTATTAGTTTATGCCCCTGCTAAGTAATTAGGTACTTAACTACCTACCTTGTTCCAGCATCAACAAACACCAAAAGGTCAAATATGAGACTTGTCCGATTAGTATAATAGTGGCTAGCTGGCCAGCTGTATTAATGAAGCTAACTATATTTATATGAAACCGGTATTTAATAATACTAATAATAAAATTTAACAACAAGTTATCAAAGTGTAACTTCGCAACTGGGGATCACTTAGGCTTATGTAAAATGAAGTTTCGGAGCATTGCTATATACCTACGCTAACCATGAGTCATATGCTAGAGTAATTGTATAACCCTACTGTAAGTTAATCTGGCCTTATAAGAATCTGTTTGTAGTTAATTAAGTGGGAAGAGCGGTGGTAGCTCAGTCGGGTAAGCGCCCGCTTCTCGCGCCAGAGATGCGGGTTCGAATCCCGGCGCTGACATGTAGGTACCAATGACTTCTTTGAATTTAAGTACAATGTATACCATCGCTTTTACGGTGAAGGAAAACATCGGGAGGAAACCTGCATATCTAGATTTAGCACATCAATCTAGATAATTGAACCCACCAACCCGCATTGGACCAGCGTGGTGGGAAATGGTCCAAGCTTAGGAAAGCAGTTTAGAGCTAGGGGATATGCACAACGGTTGCACTCCAGAGAGCCAGGGGCAGGTACTTACACCCCCACAGAGAGAATAGATTAGGTAAGAACTAAGAACCTAACTAAAGATGTGGGATGTGTTATAGTAGAGAGACATAAGACAAATTTATACCAATCGGGCTAGCTGTGGGGAGTGGGGACTAACACATATTTATTTACGTAGGTACTTAGTAATATAATTAAGTAAACAAAGTCCAGTAAGGTTGGTGGCAATTTCTAATTCATTACCTAATAATCTAAAACAAATATACAATTATAAAAGTAAATTATACACGTGTAGTAAAATTCTGATAAGAGTCGTAGCAATTTGAAAATAAACCTTCTGTTGCGGAAAAATACGGTAACATTTAAATCCGACAAAAAAACTTAATTTAGTCAATACTTATTAATAATAACACGTCAATTTAAAGAACGAAGGCACAAGCTTTACAAAAACCGTTCTAATCTCTGCCGAGAATGTCAACAACAACGCAACGTTAAATTGAGCGTGTTGGGTTTTTATTTTCGCTTTGTCCGACACCACTTATACAATTACTAAGCTCTCCGGAGTATCTCAGCGTGTGCCGGTGACGCTGTGAGGCGTCGGACCTCACTCCTATATAATAGAGACCGAGGCTCACGGCCCACTAGTGCCACTGCAGGCGTCAGCGGTCAATGTGCGTAATCGGAATCAGTGACAGATAAACAATAAACAAAATGTACACAGTTCTCGTGCTAAGTGCGCTGTGCGTGCTTGTAGTGCAAGCTCAACTAGAGGGCGCTCTCGACTCGTTCTACAAAGAGAGAGAGAGCATGATTGAGGACGAGCTCGCCGCCTCGCTCGGCGGGAACCTGACCCTCAGCTCACGGGAGATCAGCGCCAACCGGATCCTCATGAGGGAGAAATACAAAGAGTTCGACTTCGCCTTCCAGAACCCCAGCCACTTCAACTTCTCCAGACTGGATATGACCTACAGGAACCATATCGGGAAGTCTCCAGTGTACAGCATCATGAAGAGGATGCCGAAAGGTGCAGCCCTCCACGTCCACAGCTCTCTCATGATGGATGCCGAGTACATGATGCAGCTCACGTACGAAGACGATTTGTACGTGTGCAACAGTTACGGGAAAATGAAATTGCAGTTCGCCGATGGGCCCCCGGCGCTGCCTTGCCCGACGTCGTGGCGGCTGCTAAGTGAAGTGAGAAAAGAGCCGGCTGATAAAGAGCGTATAGATAACATCCTCAGCAAAGAGTTCAAAATGGATTACAACGCCGAAGATGATATTAACAAAGTGTGGGATCGCTTCCAGAAAGCATTCCGAGCGACCAAGATGCTGCTCTTGTATAGACCGGTTCGAGAGAAGTTTTTTTACGACGCTCTAAAAAAATTCTACGACGACAACATTTTATACATAGAAATACGAAGCGGTTTGGACGAGCTTTACGAAAAGAACGGCACGGTTCACGATAAGCTTTATTTAGCTCGAATGTACCAGAAAGTGGCCAGCAAGTTTGCTTCCGAGCACCCAGATTTTATTGGTGTAAAGACGATACTGAGTGTAGCCCGCAAGTACAATATAAAGCAAGTCAGAGATTCGCTGAACGACGCAGTTAAATTGAAGGAAGAAATGCCTGATTTCATTGCTGGATTCGACTTAGTCGGCCAGGAAGACTTGGGCAGACCCTTAGCTGACTTCATTCCCGCATTGATCGAAGTAAAAGACAAGCTAGACCTATATTTGCACGCGGGAGAAACCAACTGGTTCGGGACATCATCTGACGAGAATATCGTAGACGCGATACTGCTGGGCACAAAAAGGATAGGTCATGGTTACGCATTGATAAAGCATCCTATCTTGATGGACGCCGTGCGTAAGAGGGAGATAGCTATAGAGGTGAACGTGATATCTAACGTGGTGTTGAACCTAGTGGAAGATGTGAGGAATCACCCGTTGGCGTCGTATCTGGCGCTAGGCCTTCCCGTGGTGCTGTCTAGTGATGACCCTGGAGTGTGGAGTGCGGATGCTCTGTCTGATGACTTCTACGTAACTTTCATGGGTGTGGCCAGTCGCAGAGCCGACATCAGGACGCTGAAGCAACTGGCTCTGAACTCGATAAGATACAGTGCTCTGAGCGACGCCGGGAAATCTGATGCGTTGAGACTCTTCAATGAAAAGTGGGATAAGTTCGTGGATGATTTGATAGAATCAGAGACGACACAGTAAATGTATGTGAAAAAGTGTTAATTTCTAAACAGGGTATTATTATGTGTAAGTGTTCAAATTATTTATTGATAGGTTAGGATGTAATTTTATTAAATGAGGATGTTATGTCATGATGTAAGATAGCCATATAACATCATAAAAACGACTAATTATGCAATTAACAAATAAAAAATCAATAGGTATATGAATACCTATATTCCTACCGTCATTTGATAACAACAATGAGACTCAGTGTTGGTCACATTGAGTAGTATTGTATCATGTCACGTACGGTCAACAAAAGAGATACGTAGCTATCCACTGGACGTTAATCTAAGGTTTAACCGAATCTTTACTTTATTTTCACACCTAACAATAACCGTAACAGATACCAAGACCAAGTATCTCTTTTGCTGACCGTACCATCGAGATAACCCGTTGTGCGCTACCCGTTGGGTCGTAAGACAATACATAATCTACGTATGTGTTTGTATTTTTTTTAATGTTTAGTCGAAATATGACTTTTAGAATTTTGCTATCGGTACAGTGCTATCGCTCGGGTCTGATTACGTATTTATATAATATAACATATTAATATTACTGATCAATAATACTCACAAGTTCCTGAGTAGGTGTAAACTTCGAACTGAAGTGTACAAGTTCGCAACCTTTCTCTTATCTTATCTAGATTTTCAGTAGGTAAGCAAGAATGGAACTGATTCTGAAGTAAAATAATATGTAAGTAAGGGTGAGGTCCCATTGCTGCGTTGCGTCATCGCTTCGGTCATAAAAAAATATATGGCAGCGACGACGCATCGCTCCAATGGGGCCTCGCCTTAAGTGTAATAGTTGTCTGAATTTAAAAGTGAACCAGTAAACTGTAATTATAAATAATTAGGTAAGCACCTAATTTAATATACTTAATTTTTAAATTACATTTATTGAATACATATATTGAAACTAGAAGTACCTAATATTAATAACTTGTTTATTATTATAATAATTTCGATTGAAGGCACTTACTTCATATTCATACTAGTGTTGCCACGAATAGTGAATTGGCCGAATACCGAATACCGAATATTCGGCGAAACTGCCGGCCGAAGCGCCGAATATTCGGCCGCCGAATATTCGGCGCTACAATCTGTTTTTTTTGTTCCTGGAACTGCTTTGAAGAAGTCGCTACAGATTATATGAGAAATGCTAATTATTAGGAGGCAGATGCTGTGGCAAACGAGTTGAATTTTTATTTGATAATAGTTTGCCTAGATCGGATGGCCGATCCTTACAAGTGGTGGTCAGCAAACAAAAAACAATACCCGAACCTTTTGAAATTTGCAAAAACTTATCTTTCTTCATCTGGAAGTAGCGTTTATAGTGAGAGGTTATTTTCTGAGGATAGTTACAATGAAAAGCGCAATCGTGGGCTACCAAAAAATGCTGAAATGCTCGTTTTTATCCAGCACAACTTACTACTGATTAATTTTAAGTACTAAAATGTTGTGATTTGGAAATAAATACACAATTTTGATTAAAATAACCAGTCATTTTTTACATGATTTACTATTCGGTATTCGGCCCGAATAGTACGCACTATTCGGCCGAATACCGAATACTGAAAAAACTAGCCGAATAGGCCGAATACCGAATAGTTGCCGAATATTCGTGGCATCTCTAATTCATACTCCTATCTAGGTAAGTACTATTGTATGTATACAAGTACCTACCTATGTACTCATCCACCAAAATGTATTTATATTTATTGCATAGGTATATTTTTACTATGTAGGTAAGTACCTACTGTGTGTACAAACTTAAATTAAGTAAGAAGTTAGGTATTAAGTATAGTATTTTTTATATGTATTTAAAAAAACAAGATGTTTAACATCATTGTAAATAAATGACAATGAAAACAAAATTTTAATGTGTATTTATTTTAGTTACACCTACTATAGGTAAACTATGATAATTATTTTAAATAATCGATGATACTGAAAGCCGTAACACTGAATAAGCTGAAAAGAGCTTTACAGTCATGAAAATAAAGGGAGCGATAAGACTTTTTGTCATTTTCAGTTATTTAAGTACTCAATGTTAAATAAATCACTTTTTAACATATTTGTGCTTCAATGCAGTGCAATTGTGACGATTACCTAAATACTGTGTAATTGTTCCGTGTGCCGTGATGTTCGGTCAAGTTACGTGAATCGCAGTTAACCATTAGATAAATTCCCTAGGTAATAACAATATTTGTTCTCTGCGATCTGCGCCGCAATTTTCGGTCAAGTCACGTGAATCGCAGTGTACCTACGACTAGATAAATTAACGGATGTTAATCGCGTGGAACTGTGAACGTTGGCGCTAAACGCGTGACGGGCGTCGTGTGGGCAGCCAATGAGGTGTGGACACAGAATTATCACCCTAATTGACATGCAGTGACTAATGAGAGTAATGAGTGGGCTCCTGTATGTACAGGGTGATTATTGCATGACGGTATTGCAGCTCAATATGTAGATAAAACTCGAAAAATAATAATATGTGCACGGCCATCCGATCCGATACTAGGCAGAATCCTATGAGTTGGACAGCTGATATTATCTATACAGATAGGTACATAGATAGATACATCTTCATCGTCACTACCGATCCTTCCTGACTTCTGGGGCATGGGTCTCAATCAAGGAAGAGTTTAGGCCGTGTTGATTCTAGGTCGGGCATTCAGGACAAAATTAAATTATTTTATAAATATAGATAGAAGAGATTTTTTCCGGAATGGCGTCAGGAGGTCGACAACAGAGACGTCTGGAATGAGCATAAGGAGGCCTTTGCTCAGCAGTGGGACGCAACAATGGCTACATAAAAAAAGAGAAGATAATAATCACCCTATATAGCCCATCAGCTTGGCGTGGTGACTGCCGCAGTGACTGCCATAACGAAGCTCACGCGGGTGCTCCGCGGATGGGTGACCGCAGGCACTGTGACGGCGTCTACGGCTTAATTAGTCCTGTCTTGAGACGTGTCGACGTTCCGTCAGATAATTACTATGTTTAGTAATTATCTATATATAGGATTTAAAATACTGAATTGATTTTCATGAAACTTTTCAGTTATACAAGGTGTTGCCAAAAGGAAAAAGCAAGCCGAACTGGGTTGACTCAGCTCGTTATTCTAATAATATACCTAGTATCTACCTACATATCTGTATATGGTATATATTGTAACTAACTATAAATTAAATAATTTGTTTGTAAATAATGTTGTAGATAAAATCGATTTCACATAAGGATTAAGAAAAGAAAACCTACTTAAGTATAACCAGATACTGTGCCAGATTTCAAGGCTTGGTGAGATCAAGGTAATGTTAATAATACTATAATTATTCTTCTTTTAAGTACACAAATTTATTTGCAGTTAACAATGTGAACTAATAAATAAGTACTACATAAGAAAATATATTACAATGTATAAAAAAACATTTGTAGGTACTTTTTAATTTTAGACCTATGGCTCCTGAATTCTTGTTACAAAACGTTATGCTTCGGTGCATATAACAGTTTCACAGATTTCACAATTCACCTTCGTTATCGCGCCTAACTAAACCGTCAATGAACCTACTCCATCGTTTTTCAAACTCATAGATCATCTTGTCTTTGTAAGGCGCTGTGCTGTAATACAACGAGTTGAGAGCTAGTTTCTTCAGCAACCTGAGATCAGCATTACGACTAGACACTCCTACGAATGCAACATAGAAGTCATGGGACAGAGGATCCGCCTCCCACACTCCTGGGTCGTCGCTTGAAATAACCACAGGCAGTCCTTGAGCCAGGAATGAGGCCAACGGATGATTCCTGATATCATCCACAAGCTTCAAAACGTTATTCGATATAACGTTTATCTCTAAACCGATATTTCTCCTCTTCACCTCTTGTAGGAGCACCGGGTGTTTAGCCAGAGCAAATGCATGCCCTATTCTCTTAGTGCCAAGAGCTATAGCATCAAATAGGTTGTCATCAGTGGTAGTGCCAAACCAGTTGGTTTCACCTGCGTGGAAGAAGTAGTCTAATTCATCGGCTCCAGCAGATAGTTGAGGAACGAACTCTTTAAGGGGCACTCCAAGATCCTCTTGGCCAACCAAATCAAAGCCAGCAAAGAAATCCGGTAATTCTGCCTTAATTCTTTTAGCTGTTTCTAGATATTCTTCGACGGTACTAGCTGAAACGAGTCTTATAGGTGCATAGATGAGTCTTGCTCCGAAAAAGTCTGGATAGTCAAGAATGAATCGATCTAGCATTTTTTTGTATGATTTCGCTGTTTGCACTGCATCGTAGGTGTTACCTTTTAAATCATATAATGGTGGTAAGACACTTCTTATTTCAATGTACATTATGTTATCTTCTCTAAATGCTTTCAGGGTGTCGTAGAAATACATTTCCCAAATAGGCTTATAACCAAACAGACCGCTTGTTTTTACAAAATAATTTCCAAACTTATTCCAGGCAGCGTTGACATCAGGGTACACTTCGGATGGATTATCTACGACGACAGTGAAATGCTTACGAAGGTGTGCATCAAACTTTTCAACATTACCAGATGAGTATCTCGCATCTCTCATTAGAAGCCACTGGGTTTCGCAGGGCTGTTCAGGTTCATTTTCAGAGAAGAGAAAACTTATATCTTCATCTACAAAACAAACATAAAGATCATCAGAATATGTAATGTTCACCACATAGTCGGGGCTCAGTAATCCTGTGTCGTGTGCATGCAGTACTGCTCCTTTAGGCATACTCTTTATGACTTGAAACATGGGAGATTCTTTCACATCATCTTTGTATTTAAAGAAGTGTTTAGACAGGTTAAAGAACTGTGGATAATTAAATCCGTCGTCAACATCTTTCATTTTCATATCCATCACAATAGCATTGGCTTTCTCTTCATTGTCTGTCAAAGTAATATCACTCCCTACCATCATGTCCACTTCTCTCGCGAGTAAATTTGCTTTTTCTCTAATAACATGTTTCTCGTCTAGGCCGATTACTGTAGCGAACAAAAAACTAAACAATAAGGGCACTGTTCCTTTCATATTGTCACTGACGAAATCCAATTTATGAACACAAATAGTCCAGTAATGTGTAGAATGTGCCGAGTGTCCGAGGCCACTAAGCACGAAAACGTTACTCGACACCGTGTCCAATTCATCAATTTAATTCGATTCGACTCACGTTTCCAGCCAATATAGATAACTTTTTATTTTATGAATCGCAAAGCACAAACTGAATGCACATTACAATCTTATTTCTGAGTACCGACTAAAAATATTCTGATTGATAGGTAATTTTACTATAAGTAATGATTATTTTTATTTGGGTAGGGTACCTAACCCAACATCTTATTTCGGCCACTTCTTTAAAGCCGAATATTATATACCCAAGTAGAATTTCTATGCAAATAGGCACTCTTTACTGTGGATATGTTTGTGGGTATAAAGTATCTACTTTACTTACACAATATTTTCTTTGAGACCATCCATAAAAATCAAAACTTCTTAGCAATGGACATAAATTATTAGAATCCGATTTTTTTACTTTTATGTTTCGGCTAAAAACCACGCTATATTGAATCACTAGATTTCGTGGCTTATATCTATCTAATCTTATCCAGCAACGTAGAAACAAAAGTCTTATCGCACTTGTTACAGCAGTAGTAGGGCCGGTAATCTTGGTTAGATAAACAATAGATCTTGCACATTTTTGTAATTTCGTTCAATATAAATACTACATACTAAGAGGATTAAAATTTATGCCCAGAAGCTATAGAAATGATTGTATGATATGAAATATTTGTATATCACGTTATTTCATGTTTTTGTTTACCTTTAATTTGAATTAAAAAGTAAACGTCATTTTCGCTGTCATTATAATGCGTTAATGCGTTTTATTTTATCATAGATGTTCATAAATTATTGTTTACTATCACTTTATACTTAATTACAAAATACATACATACATACCTACTTACAATACACCTAGTTATAGTTGGTATAAATAAGGTTTACAATACAATCTTCATAATAATATCCCTGCATATATGTGTAAGCTACCCGAATCGTACGCGCGACATGTTTCCTCATCACAGTAATGTCTTGGGGCTACGTATTCGCAATCAGAAGATTAAAGCAAGAGGTGACAACACTTGTACCTACTTGCCCAGGTATTGAGGTATCTCTGCAGAGTGGAGAGCACTCACACAAAGCATAATACACGGTACTGTATGCAAGCACAGAGAGAAAAAAACACTCATGCAACGATGCGCGCGACATTACCGATTTCCCGCCAGCCGCCATTTTTTTTCTTTTTTTTAAATTCTGCCACAGTGGGGATGCAGTGGCAGTACTGTTCTGAGTGCCACTTAATCCGCCCCAACCCTTCTCCCTTGCATAAAATCAGCATGGCGGATGAGACGCGTATTTATTTTTCCTTTTAAACTCCTTTCTTTGGACCCCTTTTGAAAGCGAAACCCTCCTTTTGAAGACGCCGGCGAGTTGTAATTTACACCAGCATTCATGTTGTTTAGTAGATTAAATTTAAAACGTTTAATCCCGCAGTTCTATTGAGCTCAAGTGGTCTGCAGTGTGGTCTGTTATGTTTTTTTGAGTCGGTGAATTTTTTATATTTTTTTACTATTTGGCCGGGTACGATTCTGAATAGTGCTTACCTCAATAATCATAGAAATTTAGCCTTTACATTTTACGTTCAGGGATATTACAGCATTATAATATTGAAATACCTACTGTGAATAATATTTTAAAACAGTGATAATGATAACTCCGTTGAAATTGTGATGTTGTTTGACCTTTACACACTTCTTTCCGAGAAGACATTATTTTATCAGTTTCAGTGTAAGTTAGAATAACATGAATTTTACTAATAACTGGAAGTCAGTGATTAAAACTGATGGTATGTTGTGAATTTGTGAAGTAAATAAGGAAATGACTAATACTGTTATTTATATTAGGTAAGTACTCATTATAAATTACTAACTGAAATTAATAAATGAGAGCTTCTGAGAGCACTGCGATAGTCTAATCAAGTAATGTTTGTACTTAGTTACTTACATTAATAATAACCTCTATAGGTAATTATGTAAGTACCTAAATACACACACGTGTAGTTAAAATCTTTATATTTCTAGCCCACATTTTAATGAGGTATTATTAAGTATTAGTATTTTTTTATAATTAATGATAAATGATAAGGGACAAATGACACAGGGTAGTTGTCCTCAAATTTAATGTGCACAAAATCCTAATCCTAACTAATATTATAAATGCGAAATATCGATCAAAAACATCGCACCGCCGCTGCCGCCGCGCCGCCCGCGCCGTCGAGTCGTCCTGCGCGCTCTGTTCATTACGTACTTATAGCTTCTCCGACGAACATAATAATTATAATAAGGAGAACGCTGAAGAAGACATTGCAGTGTTTACAAAATTTTTGGCCGTTCCAAGAATTTGCAGAGATGGGCAAGCTATCTCTGTTTCTTAAGTCACTCTTTAAAGTTGATGCAGCCGCCGAATGGACAGATGTGGCTGTCAAGCAAAAGTCCTTGCTGCCAATCTATTTAATCTTGATTTAATCCAAATGGAAATAATCGATCTGCAAGAAGATATGTCTTTGCAAATATATAAAAAGGTGTCAACTGAAGAATTTTGGGTCAAACATGTCCCAGAAAAATATGAAAATTGCAAAAAACTTGCCATCAATTCGGCGACTATGTTTGGTAGGACATACATATTAAATATGCAAAATATCTCTTTTAAAATTTTCAGATTTTTTTGAAAAACTAATATAGACGCTCCCTTAGAAGACACTCTTCGAATTAGCTGTTCTTCACGAGAACCAAACTATAAAAACCTGGCTCAAGACCGCCGATGCAATTTATCTCACTAATTTTAGTAATAAATAGCTGTACTTACTTAATTATTATCAGTTGTTTTTATTCTGGACCTTTTAAAATTTTGTCGACCAATATCCGGACTCTACCTGAAACTACTTGCCGACCCCTGGCTAGACCCTGGGAAAGAACATAGGCTACTTTTTATCCCGGAATTCCCACGGGAAAACTTTTTGAGGCGAAGCGAAGTGCGCGGTAACAGCTAGAAGAATATAATTTTGCAAAATAGCAGAAACTACAGGTGCCCAATAGTGCTCATGTAGATGGGTGTAGCTAGGTATATAATGTGTTTTTACTGCGTGCGGTGTTTTACTTTGAGACAATAATAATAATAGGAATTCAGAGACTAACTTTCATAGGTAACTTTGCAATGAAACAGCTAATTCAATTATATTTTATTTGAACCGACTCCTAAAAGGAGCATTATCACCATTTGTACGGAACGACTGAAGACGTTATAGTTTATAGTTAGTCTTCTTTGTAAATAGTTCATAGAAATAACCAGATAGAGTAGTTAGCCCGATCACACTTGCGAAGGTTCTGGAACATTCCATAGTTTTCATGAAGTTTCCACAATGTTTTAGAATAATTAGTATATAATAGATAGTTCGATAATAGTCCAGAAGGTTCTAGAACAATGGCCAGGGAATGTTCCATAACGTCCGCGAACCTTCTAGTCGCTAAGTTACATAGGTACTTATAGTTGTTTGTTGTATTGTTTACGTTTGTACCTACTTTGGTAATAATAATAAATAGTGTGACCTCGGGTATCTCTGGAATATTCAGGAACATCGCTCGCCGGACTATATAAAGGGATGGGTCCGGCGAATAATATAGTCAGTTTAATAGTAACAGCGGAACAGTAAACAACATACAGTCCCCTAGTAACAGCCTACAGTGAAGATCTCCAGAGACACTCGAAGTTAACAGTGAACAGCAATACCGGTGTTTTCTTTGGAAGACTCTACAGGCTAACAGCTACCTAAACAGTGGCATTTCCACATCTTCTTTAAGAACCAACAGGTGCACCGCCACTTCCTTCGAACCGTACAGTAATAGTTCCCAAACGGTCGAGGTGATTCGCACATTTGGTCCTTCGAGCCGGATTGAAGACTCAGGAATGCCTGTTACGAGGTCCACGACAGGGAGGCTACAGCGCGGCGGCCTAGAACAGAAGCCCACAGAAGAATCACCGGCCGCCGGCGCCACCGCCTCCACCACCACCGCTACAGACTCCGACATGCACACGCCGTCAACCACCGTGACAGCATCGACATTGACGGGTGTGTCCACTGGAGTAACGACGCCGCCCTCGTCTGCGAGGGTGCATAGCGTCTCGCCCCCCATAACAGGGGGGGTACCGCTCCCTGTGTTCGGGGGAGTAACGCCGCCGCCCTCCACTGCCGCGAGGGTGGTAACAGCTGCTGTCGGAACGCCCTTCCCGCCGTCATGCATCCGGGCTACTCCGCCAGCGTCTACAGCAAGATCGAAGGCCAAGTCATTGAAGGCACGCCGCATCGCCGAAGCAAAAGAAGAATTAGCGCGTCGTCGAGTTGAAATCGCCGAAGCGAAAGAAGAAATAGCACGTCGTAAAGCTGAACTTGCCGCCGCCCGGCTCGCAGTTATTGAAGCTGAATCCGACACCGACGACGACGACGACGACGGCAGCATCAGCTCCGAGATGGAGAGTACACTCGGGGTCGACACGTGGCTCGAAACACAGCCGCACGTACTGGCCAACGAGCCTCACTCCGCGTCAGCATCACCACCACCGCCAACAGAAGCTGCTGACGACTCCGGTCAGCATGTAGGAGACTACGTTCTGCCGCCGCCAGCCGCTACCGCCGTCGACCCTGTCGCTCAGCCGCGGGCAAGCGACTCTATGAGCCTCACCGCCCTCGCCGAAGCTATCGCTCTGGCTGCAAGAGCCGGGGCGCCGCCGCCACCGCCTCCGCGTCACATCAGCGAGCTACCGTATTTCAGCGGCGCACCGCACGAGTGGCTACAGTTCAAGACCGCCTACTACGAGTCCGCCGCATCACTCGCGCCCTGCGACAACATGGGGCGCCTACGTCGATGCCTCAAAGGAAGAGCGAAGGAAGCTGTCAGCCGCCTGCTCATCACCAGCACGACGCCCGAGAACGTGATGAAGTCACTTGAATTGTGCTTCGGGCGCCCGGACAGCATCGCACTCGCCGAGTTGGAACGTCTGCGGGCACTACGTCGACCTGCGGATAATGCTACAGAGTTCTGCTTCTTTGCAAATGAAGTAAGCAACATAGTGACGGTACTGCAAGAGCTGCACCGCGACCGCTATCTCAACAATCCTGAGATCACGCAGCTCACAGTCGAGAAGCTCACCTCCGCCCACAAGCTTCGCTGGTACGACTTCTCCGCCGCACAGTCACCTGAGGAACCAGACCTGCTGAAGCTCAGCCGATTCCTCATTCGGGAAGCTTCCATCTGCATGCCGCACGCACACGCGAAGATGATTGCCTACGAATCGAAGAAACAGCAGCCATCGCACCGCGCACAATGGACATACGCAACAACCGAACAGAAACCTACGTGTCCAGTGTGCTGCAACAGGGGCCACGACCCAACAGAATGCCGCAAGTTCGTCGAGAGTGACGTCGACTCACGCTGGCACCTAGCGAAGCAGAGTAGGCTCTGCTTTAGCTGTCTACGCTACCGCAGCAAGACGCACCGATGCAGAAGGAGGAAATGTGACATCGACGGCTGCGAGAGGTTACATCACCGACTGCTACACTTCGTCCGCAACGACAAGTCCGAAGTCAAGAATACAGAAGTAGTCGCCTCTACATGGACACCGAAGCGAACGAAAGCGTATCGCAAAATAGTAAAGGTCCCAGTCTCCGGACCGGCGGGAGCGGTCGATACATGCGCGCTCCTAGACGACGGATCTACAGTAACGCTCATCGACAGTGAAATCGCACAGAAGATCGGAGCCAGGGGACCCATAGACCCTCTTTACATAGAAGGTGTCTCCGACACAAGCGTCGACGAGTCCGCATCGCGTCGCGTCGTACTCACTCTCACAGTGAACGCACGCACAGTACAGAAGCTGCACCTCGCCGCACAGCGTGTCACCGACCAAGACCTCGCTGGCTGCCCTCACCTGGAAGACATCCAGCACGAGCTGAAGCACGCAGACATGAAGCCAGGCCTGCTCATCGGGCAAGACAACTGGCACCTGCTGATGGCGGCAGAAGTGCGAGTGGGACAACGACACCAACCAGTGGCTTCACGCACACCACTGGGCTGGGTGTTACACGGTGCACACACACGCACACTGGGACAGCGTGTGCACTACGTCAACAACATCGTCAGTATCGAAGACAGCATGGACGAGCAGCCGAAGAGACACTTCGCGCTCGACTCACTGACGATCACACCGAAGATACTGAAGCTTGACACAGAACAGCAAAGACTCCAGAACCCTACTACCAGGCACGGCGGTCAAGGTCGGAGACGTCGTCATGGTGGCAGACGGCAACCTACCACGCAACACGTGGTCGAAAGAACTGGTCACGTCTGCCTACCTCGGAGAAGACATCGTACGAGCAGTCGACGTTCAGACCAACAGAAGGACCCTCAGAAGACCACCCAAGAAGCTGGTGATCCTGCCTACAGCTCCAGTCGTTCTGACCGAAGATTTCAACGCCCTGCAGGCGATGACCGGCGGGAGAGATGTACGGAACGACTGAAGACGTTATAGTTTATAGTTAGTCTTCTTTGTAAATAGTTCATAGAAATAACCAGATAGAGTAGTTAGCCCGATCACACTTGCGAAGGTTCTGGAACATTCCATAGTTTTCATGAAGTTTCCACAATGTTTTAGAATAATTAGTATATAATAGATAGTTCGATAATAGTCCAGAAGGTTCTAGAACAATGGCCAGGGAATGTTCCATAACGTCCGCGAACCTTCTAGTCGCTAAGTTACATAGGTACTTATAGTTGTTTGTTGTATTGTTTACGTTTGTACCTACTTTGGTAATAATAATAAATAGTGTGACCTCGGGTATCTCTGGAATATTCAGGAACATCGCTCGCCGGACTATATAAAGGGATGGGTCCGGCGAATAATATAGTCAGTTTAATAGTAACAGCGGAACAGTAAACAACATACAGTCCACTAGTAACAGCCTACAGTGAAGATCTCCAGAGACACTCGAAGTTAACAGTGAACAGCAATACCGGTGTTTTCTTTGGAAGACTCTACAGGCTAACAGCTACCTAAACAGTGGCATTTCCACATCTTCTTTAAGAACCAACAGGTGCACCGCCACTTCCTTCGAACCGTACAGTAATAGTTCCCAAACGGTCGAGGTGATTCGCACACCATTACAATAAGACAGAGCGGTTTCCTAATCAAAGCATTTAGGTAGGTGTATCAACTTCCGACTAGTTACATCAAAAACTTTTACAACAATGCCATTATTATTTCACGGTGCGGGTCGTGTAAATCATAAACACATAACATCGGTCCGGCGGCCACTGCTTACTGATTGAAGCATCAATGTTATAAGTAAATTCAATATACAATGCAGTGGGGACACTTTATCTCGTGCGGGTCATTGCGCTGACGCACTTGCCCTCAGTGTCGGTCTGGCGTCGCATCGCGCCGTACGCCGAAACATGCGCTGTCTTACTATCATCGCTTTTGTTTACATACTACGCGATGCCGGCGCTTACGGCAAAACCCGGCGTTCGGAGATCCTCGAGCAAGAAACCCTGTTGGCTGTCGGCGGGAATACCAACCTGACGGAGCAAGAGGATGCCGTCAACAACTGCCTCATGCAGGCCAAGTTCCGCGAGTGTGACTACGGTTTCACCAACCCTCAGTACTTCAACTTCTCACACCACTACTTCTCCTACAAGGAAATCATTAAGCACTCCAAGGTATATAGGATAATAAAGGATATCCCCAAGGGAGCGGCGCTACATGTGCATGACATGGCCATGCTCAGTCCAGACTATCTTCTCAATGTCACGTATATGGACTATCTTTACGTGTGCTTCGAGAAACACACTGTAAAGCTACGCTTCTCCAAGGCCGCGCCTAAAGACACCTGTGCTATTAAATGGCAGCTCATGAAAAACGCGAGAAAATATTCTGGGGACATTGAAAAATTCGATGAAAAATTGAGAAAACATTTTACTCTAGTGTGCGATCATCCGGACGAAACCTACCCCACCATCAAGGAGTCGTGGGACACGTTTCTGGGGTATTTCGGGACTGTTGCCCCCATGCTGTCCTACAGGCCGGTCTGGGAACAGTACTTCTACGACGCCCTGAAGGCTTTCAGAGAGGACAACATCATGTACGTGGAAGTGAGAAGTGTTTTGCCCGACTTGTACGAACTCGACGGAACCACTTACGACCCTGTCGTCACAGCTAAAGCGTACAAAAAGAGCATCAAACGTTTCATGAAGGACTATCCAGACTTCCTCGGGGCAAAAATAATATACGCCCCATCGAGACTGGTCGGTAGACAGCAACTCGGAGTATATTTGGAAACGGCAAGGAGAATCAAGAAAGAAGTCCCGGATATTTTCGCTGGTTTCGATTTGGTCGGACCAGAGGACCAAGGCAATCCGCTGATCGAGTTTGTACCTCAGCTAGAAGAGGCCGGGAAGGATTTGAACTACTTCTTCCACGCAGGCGAGACCGACTGGTACGGAACTCTCACTGACGACAATCTTGTGGATGCCATACTGCTGGGAGCGAAGCGGTTGGGTCACGCTTATGCGCTGCCGAAACATCCGATCTTGATGGAAGAAGTCCGTAAAAGAGACATAGGTTTGGAAGTGAACGTGATTTCTAATGCCGTCCTGTCGTTAGTGCGCGACGTTCGTAACCATCCCTTGGCCTTATTCTTGGCTCAAGGTCTCCCAGTGGTGCTGTCCAGCGATGACCCGGGGGTGTGGGAGGCTGACCCGTTATCGCATGATTTCTACGTGGCTTTCGTCGGCGTCGCCAGTAGGCTATCTGATCTGCGACTGTTAAAAACTTTGGCTCTCAATTCTTTGAAATACAGTGCTCTAGACGGTGCGGACAAAATTAACGCCGTGGACAAGTTTAGTCAACGTTGGAATGACTTTATTGTTAATTTTAATTGTTCAAAGTATTGATATTGTGTTTGTTTATGAGTGTGGCAGACCAACTACTTATTAAATTAAAATAGTCACTTACATAAGATTGAACTTTTTTTTTCCTTTTATGTAAGTACATAATTAGGTATATGTAGGACACATTCTTCGATTCGGATTCATATGATCATGGAGTTTTTAACCGAGTAAGTTATTGCTCTTATTACCTATATATTAATCAAAATCATAAACTTGCAAACTACACGTTTCATATCATATCTTATTATTTTTGCAGTGAATTTTTGCCTTACCTAACAACGTTCTACCTAACAAACAAAATATGAAGTCAGGCACATACATAGAAGCTTACTTCACCGGCTGCGACGCTCGTAGCCCGCACTAGACCAGACAATGAGTTCGTTAGCAAAGAGTACACTCCAGTAGAGGGAGCCACTTGTCATGTTGCCAGTGCCAGTCTGATGGGCCGCAAGTCTATGTACCAACGTAACCAACACTAGTCCCTTGAATCTACCCCAGACACCAGCATTTCACTCTTAACATCACTCAACAGAGTCGGTATTCGTATGGTAAAACACTGATAGGGAGGGACAAATGGTATTGAATGGGGGTGTGAGTACATAACTAGAGGTGCCGGTTTGTAGGTTCATACGTCGCGGGGTCGTTCAAATAGATGCGAATTAAAACCGTGACTGAGAATGAAATGTTTTGAGTGCCTTGTACTTGTGTACTTGTTACTGATCAGCACTTCTAGTCTGTGTCTGAGTAACTTTTTTAACACGTCGGGTAAAAATTGTGGTGTTATAAATGTTGCGTATTTCTGTGTCTATTTTGAACCTAAGCAGTAGCACCGAAACATTTGATATCGTAAGTTATTTTATTTTATATTTATTTTAGCAGTTGAGAACTAGCAATAATTATGCAGTCACTTTATTACTGTGGTGTTTTTGACGCCGGTTAGTTTATTAGCGTGAATAATTGGTACTCATGTAACAATAACGAATTAAATTGTGTGTTTAGGTGCAACGGCACAGTCCTCTGCCATAATTGTGTAATTAAATTAATACATAAATGTAAGTAAGTAGGTACCTATTGTAATTTTACAAAGGCGTATCCTTTCTATCCTTACCGGCCGTATGCAAGCGGGCAGGAGTCCATCCCATTATTTATTTATTTAATACTAGCACAAATATATGAGATTGCACATTATGTCAGTACCTTCATATATGTAAATACTGTAAAGACTGCCTCTGTGGTCTAGTGGTAGAAGCTTCGCTTCATGACCCAGAGGTCCTGGGTTCGATTCCCGGGTGGGACCATCAATTTGTGTTTCTAAATTGTGGTTTTAAGTTTGGTTAGGACATAGAAGGCTGATCACCTGTTGTCCGAAACAGTGAAACGATCCATGCTGTCGGATGGGCATGTAAAGCAGTCGGTCCTGCGCCTAGCTCTCTCCAGTCGTGTCGGTCAATCCGTCCCATTGGGCTATGAGAGTGATGGAACAGAGAGTGCTCCTGTGTACTGCGCACACACTTGGGCACTATAATCTACTCCTGCGTAGATGGCTAATCTCAATTGAGATTGGTCGCCGTAGCCGAAATTCGGCTAGGAGGACATTATTATTATTATATGTAAATAAAAAGGATAAACTTACTTACAGAAATATTTTATTGCCAGCCAACATAGTCTTCGTTTTTCATAGTAGGTAGGTGTGTGTGTGTGTATGGGGGATTTTACCACTTTGGAAGCGTCTCCCCCGCAAACTATTTAGAAAGAAATATGTATTAAAAAATGCAATAAGTATAATTTTTTAACACCTATTTACTGATGGGGTATAATGGAAAAGTTTTTCTATTTATAGGTCCCCATAAGTTTATACTTATACAGGGTGTTGCAAAATTGGTATACTAAGCCCGAAACTGAAATCAGAATTTGGAAAATCGCGAAAAAAAAAAAACATTTTCCATGGTAAAAAGTCACGTGACCAACAAAGTTTCTATGAAAAATAAATATTTTTTTTCGCGAATTTTGAAATTCTGATTTCAGTTTCGGGCTTAGATATACCATGCTGCACGTGCTGGTGTCGGCTTAGTATACCCTTTTTGCAACACCCTGTATAGAGCTTCCACTATGTTATTGTGCTTTTGACGTTTCCTTATGTCTGGTAAGTAAAGTTGGTTTTCCTTTGCATCGTCAAATATGTATGGGATTTGGAAATGTCTAAAAACCAATAATATAATGGACAGAGTAAAGGTATAATGTATTTTTTCTTACTTGTCGTAGATTTTGGGCAATCTTGGAGTGTCTTTTTATTTGAATTAATATAAAAACTAAGTTATAAAATAAAAAATAATAACAAAGGAAATAATTACAAACAAAAATGATTGATTTCGTAACTAAACCATTTATTTTGGCCGTAGTTTTTTTGTTTAATAGTATTTTTAACCGACTTCAAAAAAAGGAGGAGGTTCTCAATTCGTCGGGATATTTTTTTTATATATATTTTTTTATGTATGTTCACCGATAACTCCGCCGTTTATGAACCGATTTTGAAAATTCTTTTTTTGTTGTATTGGGTTGAGCTTCCAGGTGGTCCCATTTTTTTTTCAGAATTTTATCTCACCCCTAAGGGTGGGTAAAGGGGTAAAAACAGGGTATGAATTTCCATTTTGGACACATATTAACCGATTCTAATGAAATTAAGAACGTAAATATAGTTCTTATAACAATAAAATATGATGGTGACCTTGAGCTGATCTGATGATGGAAACGGAAGGCAGTCAAGGGAACTCCTCAACGGTATATAGCAACTACCTCGTGTTTAGGCTTGAAAGATTCGTATTGATTAGTAGGACTTTTTGGTATCATTTGCATCTTACTTTTGATTAAAAATTATTGCAAATAAACTAAAAACTATAAAATAAAATAATAATTAAAAAAAATAAAAAACCGACTTAAAAAAACCACTAAAATGTAAGTAATAATTTAAGGTTTACACAAATTATATGTGACAGTACAAATATACCTAAGCAGGAACTGTTCTTTTTTGAAGTTGGTGCCATATTTCTTCAGATTACTTTGTCACTGCACCAACATCAAAAAAGAACAGTTCCTGCTTAGGTATATTTGTACTGTCACATATAATTTGTGTAAACCTTAAATTATTACTTACATTTTAGTGGTTTTTTGAAGTCGGTTTTTTATTTTTTTAAATTATTATTTTATAATTAAAAAGACACACACAGATTGTTTACCTTTTTCGCCAAATAAGAATGAATACAGTACAGTTCTGACTAAAGGCACCGTGTAGTCACTCGTCGATAGGTTATTCGATATTCGTTACTAATTATTGCGGATCGCAGTTACATTATGTTATGAACCTTTATACATATATCATGTGTGTGTCTAGCTTGGGGTCTGATGGCCGTGTGTGAGATGTCCCCACATATTTATTTATTTATATGTGTCTTTTATACCTATATGTATATATAAGTAGGTATGGGGCCTTGGTATAGCATAGCACAGGTTACCTATAGATATAACAATAAAAAAAACGCCATTAACCCATTTAAATATGTAGGTATTGCAGAGATGCAGAAAATGTCGGCATAAAATCTTTATATCTGACTCTTTCTGTCCATATACTGTCAAAGCAAGGCAGCAATACATTTAAAGTAATTCTGCAATTCAGTGTAATGTTTGATAAAATGTATGATTAAAACAGTTTTCTTGGAATGGCTAAACATCTTATAATTTCAAGATTCATAATAATAACAGAATAAAAATAAAGTAAATACCTTATACACCTTTACTCTTCATGCTTGCTAATAGATTTTCTTAAGGTTATAGTTTAAATAAGGGATTAAAGCTATTTATATTAGTCTTCACCAGCCGGTACTGCGTCTTCTAATCTTTTTATGTACTTGACCCGGAGTTCCGTCACTGCATCTCCTTTCAGCTGGTCCTGTCATGAAAATCAAAAAAACAAAATCAAAATTGTTTATTGTTCAATTACATAATTATCAATCGTACAAGTTGCAAGGCCGCCTGTACTAGGGTCAATTTATACTAGTACAGAGTCGAAGCGCATTGAAGCGTCTATTCAATACTGCCGTCCTACGGATAAACGCAGTAAGTCGGGTTTTTTCCGAAATTGAGTTATATATATAGGCGTGATCACGGTAACGAGATCTACATTTTGATCTTACCCATTCGTTTCTATCTCTTTTTAAAGCAATTTTAGCAATTTTATATTTACAGTAACTTGGGATTTTTTTTTTCGTTACTAAGCATGATTGAAGCCTATCCACTTACTGCAGAAGTATTTATTCAGTGTCCATGTCTTAAATGCAGTATGACATCTATACGACTAATATGACGAGTAATATACAGGATAAAAAATTGAATTTAGCCTAGCTAAATGCCAGTAAGAAGATATGCTACATTTAGCCTTAGCAGTTTCCAATAATTATACTTATTAGAGTTATATAGTATTAAATACAGTATGATGCCATACTGTTATTTAACTACGTACAAGCCAAAATTTTATATTATTGGTTAAATAATATAAATACAGTAAGTCGCTACCCTGCATATATACTTAGTAATGATCATTAGGTATTATGTTCTGGATAACTTACCTCAAAGACAGTACGATGCCATACTGTAATTGTAGTAAGTTAGGTAATCAATTCTTACTAAGTAAAGTACGTATTGTACTGAAAGCAAAGTAGCTATACTGTGTTAATGTTAAGACAGTGGTTATACCTAAATGTTTCGGTTTACGTATCATGGAGGAAGTAAGGTAGCTACACTGTACTCATACTTACGAATCACCTATGTACAATTTGATGGTATAACGTATTATATCAAGTATAAGTCATTTCTACTGCATGTCTATTTAGCTTTGACATAATGCTACGTCATTAATTCAATGCAGTAAAGTTGCTTTACTGTGAACATGATAAAACACTGATCTAAATTGTCCTAATAATAGTTACGTAGTACATTTTAATAGTACTTGAAAGGAGAAAAAACTATTCCTATTAACATTACACTAACTACCACTATGTCGTTTTCAACGTGCGCGTAGGCAGCGAACGCGTTGAGGTGCAGAGGGGTTGGGGGGTAGGAGTAAGCGGGATGGCGGTGGAGTGTGCGGAGAGGCGGGGAACCGGGGAGCCCATTTATGAAACGTCTGTTATCGTAATTGAAAAAGGCAGCTGCTCTTCGTCGTCGTCTGATTCAAGAATTGAAGCGCCTGAAATGATACCTGAAATGATACCTGAAAAGCGTATTTCACCGAGAAATTCAAACAACAAACCATCAAATTCATATGCAATAGATAATTTATCTGATAATGAGGAAATCACTTTCAATGATTTTGATTCCGATGACAGTGTAAAAGACAAAAACTATTGTATTACTGAAGACGACACTACTGATTTAGATACTTCGATTGAAGAAAATAATGCTATTAAAAGAACGAAACCTAATGTATACAAACCAAAGTTAAAGAACCAAAGAAAATGTGATAAAGGTGCTAAGGCTGTAGATTCGGAATATCAAATAAACCAATACTCTAACAACACCCAGGAAAGAGTTGAAACAGAGACAGTTAAAAGTGATGCAGTGCAAATTCTTACTGAAAACGAAATCATTCAAGAAACAGCCAATGAAGAAAGGCATTCCCCTTCAATAATTCAAAGTGATGACAGATTAAATGAAGCGTCGAAGCAAACTTTCACTAAGAAAGGCACCATACGTAAAAGGAAAATAATAGAAGAATCGCTTACAGAGAGAAAGGAAAAGAAAAGAATAAGTATGATAGAAAAACTCTCCCTGAAAGAACCTTGTAAACCTACATGTAAGAAGCTATGTAGCTTAAAAATTAGTACTGAACAGCGTCAGGTGATTAATTCCATTTACTCGGCTGAAGATGCAACAGGTAAAGGCAAGTTCATTAAAAACAATGTCACCGTCACTGATGCCGCTTCCCGAAAATGTTTAAAAAAAGAGCCGAAACGAAAACTGACCTTTAATTACTTTTTTACTGTCAATGGCATAAAAAATCCAGTGCAGGTCTGCAAGACGTTTTTTTTAGCAACATTGGGTTACAATCCTAAGAATGACGGAAAATTTTTTAGAGTTCTTCATTTAGATGAAGAAGATGACTTGAAAGACAAAAGAGGAAGGCATGACAGGTCAGCAATGACTAAAGATAAAGACTTGATATCTAAACATATCAAGACTTATAACCCTGCAATTTCGCATTACCGCCGTGAACATGCGCCACATCGTCTATATTTACCTAGCGACATAACTATTGCTATGATGCATCGCAATTTTAATAAATCGCACCCAGAATCTGAATGCTCTTACGAAGTTTACCGAAGAGTCATAAAAAGCCTCAACATTTCCTTCGCTGCATTGGGCAATGAAGAGTGTGAACTTTGCGCTGTTTACACTATACATGAATGCCTATTCAATAAAGCTCCCAATGCAACATGTGCAACATGTATCAATAATGTGGAACATCGAAAACGCTACCTAGCCAGCAGGAAAGCATACAAACTGGACAAGAAAAACGTTGAAGAAGATAAAGATAACGACACCATTTACGTAGGTATGTGTGGATCTTCAAAAGGTAGTAATGCTACCTCGTATGGACAGCTACAAATTAGCAATATTCTGCCCTCGAATTATTGCATTTAATGAGACATTTGCGCCTTTAGGCAGATGTACCAAAGAAAATAATCCGTACGCTGTTTTGTGGCACGAAGCGATTTCAGGACGGAATGTTCATGACATTGTTTCAGCATACAGAGCTTTTATACTGCACCACCGGAATAAAATTCATTTGGTGATTTGGGCCGATAATTACTCGTCACAAAACAAGAATTGGACACTCTTTTCGTTTCTTGTCGATATTGTCAACAGTGATTTAATTGAAGCTCGCTCTATCACTATAAAGTATCTGGAACCAGGACATACGTTCAATTCAGCTGACAGCTTCCACCACCAAGTTGAGTTATCTCTTCAGAAGATGAAAAATGTTTGTGATTTCACGGATTTTGTGGATGCCGTTCAAAGATCAAACTCGAGATTAAATACGGTAAAAGTAATGGATACGGGTGATTTTTACAAATACTGTGACTTTCATTCAGAACAAAAGATGCGAGCGCTGAAAGATCGTGAATATGTAAAGAATTTCACAGTTGTTAAGGTTGTGCGTGGTGAGTACAATTTGTACTACAAAATATCACACACTGAAGAAGAGTTTACAAGTCTAAACTTTTTGCAACTAAAGATTTTAAAACACAAGGCTTTCCCTGAGCCCGAAAAAAGAAAATCTCCAAGAGGCGTAGCATCGTCTAGAAAGGAGAAAATAGTAAAAGATCTGGCTCCGCTGATGCTACCCAGCAAGAGACCATTCTGGAGACATTTGCCTACGAACGAGGTATCTGCTAATCTCTCAAAAGAGTTAGATGATTAGATTTATTAAAACTAGATTTATTGTTATTAATATACTTTTCTTCAGTGTGTGATCTTTTGTAGTTAATTAAGAAGAAAGTTTTATGTTTTATGTTGATTGTATTTTTAATTACATTTTTATTTTCGTTGATTTAAATATATGTTTGAAATATTTGTAATTCTATAAAGAAGAAAGTTTTATGTTTAGTCATTTTGATTTACGATTTGTTAATTATAATGTTAAAGCTGGTTACTATAAAGAATATTTTTTTTAAGTTTCATTTTTATTTGTTTTGATAGAAAATGTACTGAAGAAGTACTTGTCTGTGATTTTTTAAAAATTAATAAGTATTAAAAAAGACTGAATAACATGTTAAGTTTTAGTTAAGAGTTGTTGTTATTGTGAGTAACATAAAGAAAACTATATCACATCTGCGAGTTTATTTCCATAACTAAGAGACAATAAATATTATTTGATAAATATTAGGTACTTTACTCAAGTGTTTTTTTTATTGCCACTATAATAATAACAAACTGACATAGTTAACATGAATTAATATTTTTTTATGCAAAAATTTGTGAGGTGTTTGTTTTTGATCCCCTATCATTCAAAAAGTACTGAACATATTATGTAAATGCAACTAAACAGCAATGGAGCTTACACGTCAGATTAACAATTAAACTACATTTTTCCCGGAATTCTCGCGGGAAAACCTGTAAAACCGAAACAATATCAATGGGAAAAAGCAAGAAAATATATAATACGCAAGTTCGTGAGTATGTTTGTTACTGCTCCAAACAAAAACTACTCAATGGATTTGAGTGAAACTTTACATTGATAGAGCTTAAACATCAGAGAATCACATTAGCTACCCTTTATCTCATAATTCTACAAACGTTTTAGAGGAGAAGCAAAACTCGTCGTAAAATCAGGATAACCACAAAAAATTCCCTTATAACCTTGTATGGTAACTTAGCATAAACGAAGTAAAATAAGTACTTACTTTATTTCTGCTAAGTATCCTCTCTGAGTATATTTTAGGATATACTTAGAATAACTACATAAATGAGTTTATTGTGCCTTTATATTGCAGAGTTTTGGTCTAAAATTGAGTGCCAGATAGGGGCAAAGGTCCTCTTTCGTTTAAGGTATAAACCGTCAAGATGTGATCAAAAACAAAAAAAAAATGGAAGAATATCGCCACAAAACTTTGACCGCGTTTTTCTCGGAACCGCCTAAACCCGACTTACTGCGTTTATCCTTAGGACGGCAGAATACTGAACATTACAAATACAACATTAACTCCACAGCATAACGCACGCATTGCTACTGAGATTTTAAAAAGTCGCGCGCATTCTTCGCGATTCGCGCGTCTACGCGTGACCAACGCAACCAACCATTCGTGCGGCTTTGCTTTAGTTGTGAAGAATTTGACGCTTCGCTGCGCTTCGACTCTGCCCCAGTATAAATTGACCCTTAGGTGACAAACCTGTGTTACCCCGTGGCCACAACCAATTGCGGCGCGGCGTGCGGCGCGGCGAGCGGCGCGGCTAGCGGTGAGCGCCGAAAACAAACGCTAGACAACGTACGAAGTATGCCACAGCTAGCCGCGGCGCGAAATGCGGCGCGGCTATCGGCGCGGGTTGACTGGCGCGGTGCGCGGCGGCGGCGGGCGGCGCGGTGTGCGAGCGAAACAAATGTACTAGAGAGTATCGAGGCGGCCACAGCTCAAAGCGGCGCGCGCGGCGGCATCAAGTGGACGGACTAGCCAACGCGCGACCAAAACAATGGTCGAGCTGTGGCATACCACCGCAATCCGCACCGCCCGCCGCCCCTCACGCCGCACCTCATCCCGCACCGCTGAAAGCTGTGGCCACGGCCTTACTGGGTACCCTGCCCATCCCTACATGACAAATATTTTAGAATTAAACATTTTCACATACGTATTTATTTGTCATGAAAAAGAAGAATGCTATTAATGTTGTCTTTTGAAAGTTACCTATGAACATTCATATAATAATATTAGTAGGTATAGGTTATATTCTATGAATGTATTAAGGTGAGCTGAATATCCGTATTTAGCAACTAAGATAGGAAAAAAATGCCTAAGACACTACTTTGATTGTTTAAAGATATGAAGGCGAGCTGGATTTGAGCCCTAACATAATTATACAGGGTCTTAAAGATATGCACAATTTTCTAACATACCCTAAAATTTATTCACATACCTGCACAAACCAGCACTGTACATCAAGCTGGACCATCTGCAACGCCCCTTTGATGGCTCCGGGGATGAGCGCGCAGTACTTGAGACTGGAGTTGTTCATCTCCACCCACTCGGACAGCGGACACTGGTCCCAGACTAGCGAGAACTCGTCCCCCGCATTGCTCCAGCTGGTAACAGTGGGCTGCATGTTTAGGTATAGCCTGGAAAGAAGAAGGAGGTTTGTTTAGTTTTGTGAAGATAGTGACTTGTGGTAAGTATTGTAAATTGTTGCAGTAAAAATTGCCTTTTGTGCTTAAGGTAAATATATTATGTATAACAAATGATTATTTATAAGTTTCAATACTTATGGGTGGTAAAAATAGTCTTCCAAAGGTAAATTTTAAGATAAATTATTGCATACAGACAAAGAAGAAGAACAGTGATATATATACACGGTGCCATTGATACACAATTAAAAGTGTTAACTTCAAGCATTTACTATATGAATAGTAGAGGTTCCGCCCCTTAACCAACACATTCTCCACTCAACACAAACATAACATGTGTTCATAAACCACAAAAAACATTATTTTCTTAGCCAGGCTATACCTGAAAGCCTGCTGTATTTTGTCGGCAGTCTCCCGCATCTCGAGGCACCGGCCGGACGACGTCCGAGCCAAGAAGTCTTCGATAAGACGCACCCCCATGTTGTAGCCAATTCTCTCCAACTGCTTGTTCACGTCATCCGGGTTCTCTATCTCCTTCAACATCTGGGAGACCAGAGCCCCGTATGTGAGCGTCAATAGCTCCGAATTCTGAAACGTTGAAGAAGAATGTTTGATATGGTGAAGTGGTAAGGTTCTTGCGTTTTTGATTTGCTGGAAACATGTAGCTTACCACTTTCTTGGCGTCCAGTCGTGAAGTTTGTCGGGACATTGTGTATTTCTTTGATTATAGATAACGCGTATTCGTAAGTAAAAATAACTACAAAATCAAATCAGCAATTTCATTCAACAACACAACACCACAAATTTACAAATTACGAAGTACCACAGACTATCAACGTACCAAATACCAATGTATAAAACTGTCAACATTAGAAAGTTTAGAAAATTTAATCTGTGGCATTTTCTGGTGTGAAATTGACAGGTCTATATAAACACAGAGCATCAGAGATCAGAGTATAGTGCCACAATCTTATCTGTTCCGGTGGTCAAAATGTGCAACTAACGAGACGTCATTGTCAAACGTCATTTCATACTCTGTGCGTTATTTGAGTTGTCAATTTCTGCGAAGAGGCTGACGCTACATTATTTAATTTGTTTGTGATTTTCTGCGTGAAAATAATGCCAAAAGCGCTTAAATATGATGCAAGAAAAGTAATACTAGATATATTGGCTTTTATGCAGGAAGAATAACGTATTCAGGCGCCTTTAATTCCGTTTGGAAAAATTGGAAGAACGAGTTGCAACGGCTACAGGTTAGTGTTGCCAAATATGACGAATAATTTTACCCATATACAGTTCCCCAAAATTGATAATGCACATAGAAATCTTCCTTTGTTCCCAGCCAGTCACACCTCAACCAGTCACACTGTTACTCGTTGGGAATTTTATGTTCAAAGTTCCCATCAGTCCACACTCTGTTACTCGTTGAAACACTCTTTTCCTTCATTCCCAACGTGTCACATACAACTGTAACACTGTAACTAGTTGGGACTATGGAAATAAAAATTCCCAACAAGTCACAGTAACTTGTTGGGATTTTCAATGAAGAATTTTCCACCATAGACAAAAACCGATTATAGAAAAGAATACACTTTATTTGTACACCCCAAAAGAATAATAAAATATACACGTTGTAACTTCATTTGGATGCGGAAAGCTAAATATCACATCCAGTGGCGTGCTTTGGGAGAGGCCTACGTCCAGCAGTGGACTGCTATAGGCTAAAGATGATGAACCTAATTAGGGTACAAAAGGCGGTCCTATCACTAAAAATCTCTGCCAGACAACCTTTGGATGGAGCGAATAAGAGATTAAGGTAGATGGCGCTAGTGAAACCTCATCAAGTCTTTTGAGCCAATACAAGAGTCCAATGGATCTGAATTCCACCATATACGATAACTATAACTACTACATGGCTGTTATGCAAATTAGTAATATTAAGTTTTAACTAGTTTAAGTTTTCCGAATAAAATAAATAAATAAGTACGTCAGTACTAGATCGGTGTTGGTCCCCATAATATTCGCCATTATTTTGAGATCATCTGCATCTTCCGTCTATGTCCGAGGCGCCCCCGCGGTGTAAGCGCCAGATCATCATTAATCTGAGGTAGTACCTAATTATTTCTTCATGGTGAAGCAGAGCAGATATGAGTCGATAAGTAAATATCAAACTGCCATAAAGTCACCTCCACGCAAAATTTTGGAAATGAAAGTTTTCATTTTCTCTATTATTTTGTGGCTACTGCTGTACTACCCACCCAGTATCTATCTATCATTAATAGAAAAAAATGATTGGATTTTACAATTCGGTTTTGATTTTATAATTTTAATGTTAACTAGTTTAATAAAACTTATTTGATTGTTCGGAATAATTATTTCTATTTTCATACTTTTTCAAGAAACGAAAATAAAAAAAATCGTAATATTAAATACTTATGTATACAGTGTTTGTTTTTCGGACCCGACAAACTTTAAGGGTTTCTACGAGTAATATCATCGAGAAAAAACCCCCATATGTGGGGGTCTAAGTAACTTAAATTAGATTTTCTTCTTCGTTTAGAAAATCATCTCGAGATTTAAACGCCTTACGGACATGAAATAAAATGCTTTAATCCGCAAAAAGTCATCTCTATTCATTTAAAATATTCACAACTGCTTAAAAGTTACATAAAAAAGTTCAAAGCAACTTTAAAATGGCCGCCAGTTCTAGAATATTGAGATTTGACCCCACATATGGGGGTTTTTCTCGATGAAATTACTCGTAGAATCCACCCTTAAAGTTTGTTGGGTCCGAAAAACAACACACTGTATAAGTCACAGTACCTATCATCATTATTCATCATCACTGAACAAATCTTAACGAGTAACGGGAGAACAGTTGGGAATTTTCTAGTTTATGTTCCCATCCAGTTACAGCGGCTGGTTGGGAATTCAGAAATAAATCATTCCCAACGAGTAACACTCCCATCGAGTAACACTGTGACTAGATGGCACACTTTTCATGAAGAATTCCCAACTGTATACAGTGTGACAGGTTTGATGTGTGACTCGATGGGAACAAAGGGAAATCTTCGTCATTGTTCGGCAACGGTCGTATTCCCGAGCGTTAGAAAACTATTATGTATTTAGAGTGGTTAAGTGCATTTTCTTCATGAAATTTTAGTAGAATTATGTTATTGGTGCTAAAAGAGATAATTGATTTATCAGTAACGAAATTTGATTCGATAATTCATAATATTCCATAATATTAAAATTTACTTCGAAAATGTTACAGTAGGTACTTTTCAAGTGTCTTACTGAAGATGATGTAAAGATGGATGAAAGAAGGTTTGAATAACACAAGGTTTATATTATAAGGAGAAATGGATTTCAAACACAGGTTTATATAAAAAAATTGAAATCTCAGTTCAAAAGTATTTACAGCACTGATTATTTCACATTAATAAAAATGTTTACATTAAAATCTCAGTTCAAAAGTATTTACAGCGCTGATCATTCACAATAATATTACAATTACAAACTTGGTCTTTTGGGTGTGGCTTTATTGGCAAAGTGAAGTCTATCAATGTGACGCATATTTTATTCTTAAATGTGCCTCATAATATGGCATCGTCAAAAATAATTGAAGTTGAAATTAAATTCACATTTGAAAAAAATAACAAGAACGATGTGTAATTGCAGCTCTTTATAATTCCACAAAAGTAATATTGATCTTGACCTTGAGACCCTTGACTGATCGGTGACAGCCACCGACCGCCCAAATTGTTTTCGATTATGTGTCACATGATATTGACTACTATTTCTTTCGAACAAGGATCAAAATGCAAGTGCTTTGTTTAAGGCACTGATTCGGGTGTTTCCGGGAATACGACAGTTTGCGAAGATTTGCATGCGCATTATTAAGATGGGAGAACTGTACTCACATGTAATTTTATAAATATTTTCCCGAGAGACCCGTACCCCAGCAGTGGGGACGGGATGGGTCATGATGAAAACTATATAATCCTTATTTTTCTTTGATTACAGGTGTGAGGACATGACATGACACTTTAAATCTTAGGCAGTATACCAAGAAGAATTTCGCGCACCTGCAGCGATTTTAGACGAAATAATGATGATTAATGACATGTTCTCCCAATATATTATCAAGGGTTGACTAGAAGAAATTGCTTTTTGGCAATTAGCCTTTGCACATTGTCTGAATTTCTTTTAATTTTATGGTCTTATTTCTTGTTACTTTAGAAAATGTAAAATAAAGTGTTCATAAATAAATAAATAATAATAAATATTTTTTTTAAGACTGTCTTATCTCGGTATTTCCACAGATGATATTACCTATACCATTGTAATCTAGATTTAATCTCCTATATCATCAGAGCTTATTTTATTTCTGTTCGCCGTATACAAATTTTCCATACAACAAATGTCGTTTGATATATAATATCCTCTTTCATTTACTATCGACCCAATATTTTGATTTATCTATACTTATAAATGTACCTACTTAATTATAAAATAGGCAATAGCAGAAATGCATTGTCGTTTAAACCACAAATACGAGTAGGCAAAATTTAATCGATGGCATCACTATGGCATCACTGGATTCGATCACAGCGAAGCCGTCACCGGAACAGATAAGATTGTGGCACTATAGTTGATTATGAAGTATTGACAGTGACAGCCGTGTGACCATCACTGTCAACTCTGACAGTTAAGTTTGTGGTTGTGTATGTGTCGAAATTTCAGAACTTTTTAAAGAAATGAAAACTTGAAATTTGATGCTACAGATAAGTTGAAGATTTTGAAATTTTAATATTGAGCTTTAGGAGAACTACCTACATAGTTATAGATAGGAACCAGGCTTCTACGCTATATAGCGGTTGTAAGAAATTAATACTAACTATACGACCAATTTATACTATCAAACCTACAGTGCCTAAAGCGATACTTTGTTAATTTTATTAAAATGTTAACTATTATTGTGAGGGTCTACCATGATGAACGATGACATTAATAATTACATTCCATCTGTTCTTAATCCAAGAGCTATTAGGAAAGAAAATACTGGGAACTCCACTTTTCTTACTCAGGTTAGTTACTTACATTCATATTTACCTGTTCTTCTCATACCTACTGCCATCGTATGATTCGGAATATTTATTTGTTTACAGAACTCTATTATAAGCCACTGTTCCTTATCTCTAAAAAGGAATGGAGGATCCTTTACACCACAGAGAAAGGTAGGTACTTATATCATTTCATTATTGTATCTTCAAGTGTTTGTCTTATATTATATTTTACTTAGACACTCTTTTATTACTACTTTACTTTTTAATTGATCTAATTAAACATCAGTGAATACCTAAATAACACTGCTTTTCATTTTCTGTTCCAGGCATTTACTCAAAACAAAGAGAACTTGCAAAGTAACATAAATACATTGGAGATCAGCACACTGCAGCACTCTAAACCAGCTAAAACTCATGATAAAGCTGAGAGCAGTTCAGGCTTTTCTGCCATCAAAGACTTTGTTGACCATTTTGACAATAAACACAGGGAAAATCAGGTACAAGAAGTAAATACTTTGAATACCATTCCACAAACAAAAACTGTGGATAACAGTGCTTGGAGTAGCTCAGCCCTTTCAGCCATTAAGGGCTTGGTTGGAAACCATGATGCTAGAACTTATCAAAGTGTTACCCCAAGCCCATTAGGGTCACCATATACCATCCTTCCAGTCAAAGAGTGTGACTCATCAATCATTTCCTTATCATCAGCTACAGAGTTAAATGTGACTGAAGATAATAGTAGCTTGTCGAATACCATAAATGAAGCATGTAAACCATTGATCTCAGTATCATTTGGTATTAATGAATGCAACAAGGTTAATATCAGTTCCAAAAAATCCAATATTAGAAACATATCTGTTTGCCATGAAAATGAGAATATAACAGTAGACTGTGATATAACTGAAATCTCAGAGGAAGCAAGTGTGGTAAGTGATTTGGATGAAAACATGAATGAGAATAGCACAGCCAACCCACTGAAAAGGTCAGCAGTAGCTGTCAGTTTGGAAATTAAAAAGAAAAAAACACTGACAGCAGAAGACATTGAAGGAAGTGGAAAAGTTCTGCTTTTGAAAACAGATGCCATTGATCAAGTGTCTCATGTTATTGTTCAGCCACCAAATTATACAATAGTAAAAAGACAATACAAATCAAAGAACAGTAGCCAAAATAAGTCTGTGTGTAATAATGCAAAAACTCTCATAAAGTTAAGTGCAGACAAACGGCAGAAATCCATTGATTCCTACTTTAAAAAGAAGACTGATGCTGATGTAATAGAGTTATCAGATACAACAATTTTATTGGAAGATATTGATGATAAAAATGAGGATCTATCTCAGGGTGAGAGTGTGAAACATGATGCTGTGGATATGAGCAAAAACTCTGGTTTAAATGGAGCGAATCGGGCGTCAAGTTCAAATCAAAGGTCACCAAGAAATGAGGTTACTTCTCAAGCGAAGTTTACCAGACAGGTTGCTTCACCAACAAAAAGGATGGCTCAGGAGAATGGTGAGCATGTCAGGAAACGGCAAGAAACAAAGGCAATCATCTCTCAGCCCCAATCTTTGAACTCTCCGCAGTCAAGACAAAGCAGTGCCCGGTGTCAATCCTCAAAGACACTAGATGCCTTACACTTTTCACTGCCCTCTAAAAGTAAAACAAACAACAAACCAAAAAGTGTGCCTTTCCATAAAGTTGTTACAGGTAAGTTTATAGTTTGGAGATGTAACTGAATAAGCAATGTAATGCCAAATAAAATTAATATAAGACTTAAATTAATTAAGAAAATAATACCTTCATATTTTATATAATTTCAGGGACACATTTTGCAGTGGACGCATTTTCGTATGGAGACATTCCGAACGTGAAACACTACTTCCTCACACACTTCCATTCAGACCACTACATGGGACTCAAGAAGACCTTCAACAAACCATTGTATTGTTCCAAAATAACAGGTAAAAATCAATGTGCCAATGCTCTTTTTTGCGATAACGTACGTACCTACAAATTCTTATGGATCTACCCGTTTTTTTTCATGTTTTGTCAGGGGCATTATATCTGACCAGCGTTACGTGGGATGTCCCCTGCTCCTGTTTTACGACTATAAGATTAAGGGCTGATGATGATAATTATCATGTCAGTATATTCATAAAAATGTAAGGTAATTTACAATAAAATCACGGAAAACTTACCCATTTTCCAGCGGACCTGTGCATATCTCGTCTCGGCTTGAACTCTGATTACATCAACATACTGAACCTCGACGAGCCACTGCGGATAGACGGCGTCGAAGTCACGGCCGTTGATGCCAACCAGTAAGTCAACCCTTTTTTAAAGTTTTCTAAATGTGGTCTACATATTTTATGATGATGTTACCTAATATTGAAAATTACATAGGTACGTACATAAAATTAAACTTTTTTAAACGACTTCGAAAAAAGGAGGAGGTCCCAAATTCGTCTGTAGGTTTTTTTTAATTTACATATCTTGACCGATAATCGAAGCTTGCAAACTTAAATGTTTCTTACGCTTGTTCATAATCCTTATATTCCGTTACTATGCCTAGAATGAATAAAACTAACTTGTACCACTCAGAATGTTTTTTTTTTAATAATTTGTTCATAATTATTTTTGCCCATTCCAGTTGCCCAGGTTCCATAATGCTGGTGTTCACCCTGCCCACTGGCCGGACGATCCTGCACACCGGGGACTTCCGCGCCACGCCTGCCATGGAGTCCTACCCCTTGTTCTGGAATAGGGACGTGCATACTGTTTATTTGGATACCACGTGAGTGTTTTGGCTTTTTTGGTAGTCATGAATGCAGCCTTATATTTCGGATCAGATAACAAATAATTATAAAAGGGAATGATAAAAATTCCACCCGGTTATACGTGCGTTGAAGAATGGTATGTCGTCGTGGACGCGGCCTTAGAGAGCGTAATAAAAAAATAAGAAGGACTCGATATTGTACGGTCGCCTGCGCCTAAAAGTGTACAGGCGGAGTTTTTAAAATAGCGATCCCTGATGATGAAGGGACCAGCTACATCTGTTATAAATCTGGGGACGTGTTGTGTGTGATGTGTGTAGCAGTGGTGTTTATGTGGATGTGCTTGAGCAGCATGTGAGCTTGAGATCGCTATTTTAAAACTCCGCCTGTATACTTTTAGGTGCAGGCGACGGTACGTAATAGGTCGCAACATCCTACGTTACTTCCACCTTTTACATAATGTAAATTGTATAACATTTTTGCTATCGTTCGACAGATATTGCAACCCCCGCTACGACTTTCCGACACAAGACCAGAGTTTAGACATGGCATTGTTTTTGTTGCGGCAAAAGAAAATTGATTTAGAGAAGATTGGCAAGAAATTCTCTTCCGTATTAATTGTTTGCGGGACTTATACCATTGGTAAGTTTCCATCATCCATTATACAGGGTGTTGCAAAATTGGTACTCTAAGCCGAAAGGGGGGCCTATTTATAACTTGGTTGGTGATGTAACTTTTTTACTATGGAGAAGCATTTCGCGTTGTTCCAATAGTTATATAACAAAAGATTTTCAGACTAACCCACAGAGCCACCCCCTTTCGGCTTATATCACTTTTGCAACAACTGTAGAATACCTATTCAGAAGTAATATTGCAACAAATAATCAAACATAGCTTTCACGAAATCACAGTATTTAATTAAGCTTGCGAGTTACATTTGTCTACCTTTTCGGGGATTACAATCGTGAACACATGTGTATGTAAATAATCAAAGCCTTACCAATTTTCAGGCAAAGAGAAGTTCTTCCAAGGAATGTCGCGACGCGTCGGATGCACCGTGTGGGCGTGTCCGGAGAAAGACAAGGTTCTACAGATAGTGGAGGGGCGCAGCTTCAGCCAGGTGGCGCCACAGTCGTGCCAGTTGCATGTGGTACCTATGAGGGACCTTACTGTTGAGGTTAGTTCTTATCTGTTTATAGTTTCCTGGTACTTTAAATGGACGAGTGTCTTGTAAGTAATCTTCAGCCAGATGGCGCCACAGTCGTGTCAGTTGCATTTGGTACCTATGAGGGACCTTACTGTTGAGGTTAGTTCTTGACTGTTTATACCTCCCTGGTACTTTAAATAGGTGAGTGTCTTCTAAGCAATCTTCAGCCAGGTGGCGCCACAGTCGTGCCAGCTGCACGTCGTGCCTATGAGTGACCTTACTGTTGAGGTTAGTTCTTGACTGTTTATACCTCCCTGGTACTTTAAATAGGTGAGTGTCTTCTAAGCAATCTTCAGCCAGGTGGCGCCACAGTCGTGCCAGCTGCATGTCGTGCCTATGAGGGACCTTACTGTTGAGGTTAGTTCCTTGATGTTTATACTGCCCTGGTACTTTTAGGTTTAGACAGATGGTGCCACAGTCGGGCCAGCGGCATTGTGGTGGCATGTGGTGCCTATTATGATGAGACCTTTCTGTTGAGGTTAGCTCCTTGTTGTTTATACTGTCCTGGTACCTTTAGAGCTTCAGGTAGATGGCCTATGAGGGACCTTACTGTTGAGGTTAGTTCTTAGCTGTTTATACTACCCTGGTACTTTTAGGTTAAAGCTTCAGCCAGGTGGCGCCGCAGTCGTGCCAGCTGCACGTGGTGCCTATGAGGGACCTTACTGTTGAGGTAATTTCTTGGCTACTTATTATTCTATCCTGTTGCCGCTGCACGATTTAGTTATCGACGTATTTAAAAATCAGTATATCGCAATTAGCCATAAATACGGCGCACTGATTGGTGGAACGTGCATGAAACGAGTTTATCGTCGTCAATAGCAGACCCGTGCTGCGGCTGCTTGTACCTACTTCAAGGTTAGAGCTTCCGCCAGATGGCGCCACAGTTGTGCATATGAGGGACCTTACTGTTGAGGTTAGTTCCTGGCTGTTTATACCGCCCTGGTTAAAGCTTCAGCCAGATGGCGCCACAGTCGTGCCAACTGCATTCGGTGCCTTTGAGACATCTTACCATGGAGTTTAATTCTTGAATGTTTATAATTCCCTGGTACTTTTGGGTTAAAGCTTTAACCACAGTCATGAAACTACATGTCGGGCCTATTGAGGCTAGTTGGTGCCGTTTATCTCAGCTCCTTGGTACTCATGCTTTGTCTAAAAATGTTTTCAGAAACTACGGACCTACTTGGATAGTCAGAACGGTTCATTTGATGAAGTTGTGGCGTTCAAACCGAGCGGCTGGGAGAATGGAAAGAATTCTACTGTCCATAAAGATAAAATCACTATTTACGGTAAGGAAAATATATGATGTACATTACATACATGTACGGTCGCCTGCGCCTTAAAGTATACAGGCGTAAAATAGCGATCTCAAGCTCACATGCTGGTCAAGCACTTCCACTTAAACACCACTGTCACACACATCACACACAACACGTCCCCGGATTTATAACAGATGTAGCTGGTCCCTTCATCATCAGGGATCGCTATTTTAAAAAACTCCGCCTGTATACTTTTAGGCGACCGTACATTACATACATGTACATTATATTACATTTTGGTGCTGAGAAGTGGAATGAACGAATAATCCTTCTAACAGATGTATTAAAGCCTAAAATTGTATGTTTTCAGGCATCCCCTACAGCGAACACTCAAGTTTTTCCGAGATGATTCGCTTTGTGAACTTCCTGAAGCCAAAGCAAGTGATACCGACTGTTGATATCTCTGGCGGGCCGAAAGCTGTTCAGGTAATACATTTAAATACTTATCTACAATCACGTGGGATCCTTAAAAAAAGCCATATTTATTGTAAATGATAGAGGGTATAATAATAACTTCCCAAATTTCACCCTACATACTCTGTACGGATACTTTTGTACGCATTCTCAAAATCGAACATGCTAATATGTTATCCGGCTGAACATAGTATTAACAATACGCAGAAGATACGTTTAGGTTCCTTGCCTTAGTGGCGAGGAGAATGTGTCAAAACGGCGCGACGCCTTTGTTGCGCGCTATTTGTCTTCTCTCTCTTGCAATTCTCTTATTCGTTCATAAAATGCAACATGTCTAGAATCTGATGGCCAAGCTACATGATTTAGTGTTCTTTCCATCACCATATATTTTAGACTCAACCTCTCTTTTCTTCCAGAAATACTTCCCATGCCCGCTGGTGTACAAGGAGGAGGTTCATTCTCAGAGCAAAGTGACGGACTACTTCAGGATACCGAGCAAACAGCAGGGCACTGCCGTTACCTGGTGAGTTCTTTATTAGGTACTTCACTAATAAGTGTCGATTCGATGGCAAGTAAGTAGTTTGTAGAACCCTATGGTAGGTTTCTATGACTAGAACCACAGACCTTACAGGTCTGTGACTAGAACCAACTGAAATTCTATACGGGTTTGATGGTTTTCATTTACGAAAGTTTACTTTTCCTCGCATACAAAGTGGCACCTCTAGCGGAAACTATTGAAAAACTTTTGAAAACGTTGACGTTTATCAACTATCAACGTCAATAACAGAGCCGTGAATCGCAGACGTAGGTTTTAACGTGCCTACTCGTAAATAATAAGATTATTTCCTTGTTTCAGATGTTCCCATCGCACGAAACTTAAACCAAAACGTATTTATCCCGCCATGAGTCTGTGATCTATTTTTGATATTATTTATGTGTACTTTAGTTTATAACTTGTTGATTTGTTGTTTTGAAAGTGTATAAATATAAATAAAACATCACATATTTTGATAAGTGCATCTTTATTGCTTACATTCAATAGTTTCTCTTATGTAACTAGGAAAATATTTTACACTAGAATAGTTTTGTTTTTCATGAATAGCTAAAAATGTAGGATGGAATCTTAAAAATAACTTATTTGTACTTAGTATAATCTTGCCAAACTTTTTCATCTTATTTATTACCTATGTACTACTTCTTACAAGATGAAATCGCGAATCTAGTACAGAAGCATTTACACGGTAGAATGTTATCACTGATAAAACTTGACCTATAGCTGAACACAAAAGAATAGAGATTAATGTTTGTGGAACTAAACAGATTTAAACCTGGCAATAAAAAAAAACTTGTGATTTGTGGTCTGTTTCTATGGTTTGAATGTCAAACTCGCCCTGTTCCTGTATAAACAAATCGAATTTTGCTTAATTTTGGAGTTTTGTGGATTGTTGAGTTTGTTCACGAAGTGAAAATGAATAAAACCATTCGCAGCGAAGCTAGACAGATGATTTACAGCGTTTACCTACGATGTTTGGCGGAGAATGAGGCTGGAGAAGTATTAGTCAATATATACGATGTTTATGAAAGAGCAGCGTTTTATATTGGTGAGTAGGTACTTAATTTCTAACCATTAACATACATTGCTTATATTTCTTGTAAAAAAGTACTATTTAGATGTAATAGAATGCCTTTCAATGTGTATTTGTTATTCTTATAGAGGTTAGAAAATACTAGTGTCAAACGTTACATGACATCAGGGTCTGGATGCTAATGTTGTTAAAACATCAGGTCTAGATACTTTTTTACTAACCCCCGACTCAAAAAGGGTATCGATAAGTTTTACAGCTGTAGGTGTCTATGTGTGTCGGTCTCTCCGTGTAGAGTACCTATTGTAAAAATATGTGTAAGAATATGTAATGCCGAGTTGCAGCAAGGGACTTTAAGCTAATGTGGACATTAAATCTATGTCTGTCTCTTTCTGTCCGTATACTGTCAAAGCAAGGCAACAATACATTTAATGCCGACATTAACTTAAAAATCCTTTCTGCAACTCAGTGTAAGAGTCGGTATAAATTCCCCAGACATAATAATTTGCAAGTCACTGCTTTTCTGACCAATTAAATAATTTGTTGCAGGAAAATCGGTAAACACAGTTTTAGAAGAATTGCCGGGGCACATTTGAACTTTTTCCTGAGCAAGAAAAAACTGTAATAAAATATTGATGTGTGATACTATCACTTTTCTCCTATAGTAATTACATAATGGGATAACCAACACGTGTTTTAGTGCAAAAAAACATTATGAAATACACAATGAAATAAAAGTTACAGTTGATTTGATTTAATGAAATTCATTTAAGACTGTCCCCCTCTCGCCTACTAATTTCTTCTCTTAACATAAACCTCCCCAAAAAGTGGCATTTTATAATTAGTAAATATTTGAAACATTTCTCGTTTTGATTTTTTCTGCTAAAGTATCGTGATACTTTTGTCCGTTTTCTATACTATAATAGTGTGGCCACTTTCTTAGATTGCAACGCCCTCAATTATTCTCTACTCTTTTATGTTCAGCTATACATAGGTGTGGGAGTGGAACAGAACGCAAGGTGAAGTATCCATGACGACGAATAACAGAAGAGCATAGAGTGAAAGCAGAGTGTGAAAAGACGTAAAGACGTAAAGACGATTAAGTTTGGTATAAATTAAACGACGTGATACATCATTAAAATACTACTTTTTATTTATCCCCACAAATTGGGGGCTCGTCCGGGATAAATAAAATTAAAAAATCTCGGAGATTACGGCGGATGAAGACGGATTTTTATAAAAACGACAAGACTGACAGTTGCAAATTTTACAAGAAAATTTTTCTTCGCATCACAACGCCTTCAGGTCTGAACATATACCATTTTAAGACGTAACGACGACGACAAGAAAAGAAGATGCCACGGACGACGACGGGAGATGACGGGGAGGCAGTCGGAACATCAGGACCGCTCACGTACACGGAGGAGCTGGTAGCTAAGTTCAGTGGGTGCGACCAGACCGATTCCGCAACACGGTGGGCGCAGGAGGTCGATGACAACGCCGAGATCTTCGGGTGGACGGAGCTGCAGCGGCTGATCGTGGGGCGCAGGTCACTGACCGGTACGGCGGCACTCTGGCTGCGTTCAGAGAAACCCTTCAAGACGTGGGAGGCTCTGAAGACGGCGGTCACCAAGGAGTTCCCAGACGCCGTAGATTCCAAGACGATCCATGAGTTAATGAGCAGCCGGAAGAAGAAAGCAAATGAGACGTGCCTAGACTACATGCTGATAATGAAAGAGCTCGGCAAGCGAGGCAAGATGCCCGACTACGTCGCTATAAAATACATCGTGGACGGAATACTAGACGACGAGTTACATAAGGTGATGCTGTACGGCGTGACGACCTATGGGGATCTGAAAGATAAGTTGAAAGTGTACGAGACCATCAGGCAGAAGTCGAGCGGAAGACGGGCACCGGTCTTCAATCGTCTACCTACTGCAACTACACCCGCAGGCCCCGCAGCAGCTGCACTCGCGCCAGGCAACAGGACGACGGCCGTGCGACTGTGCTACAACTGTGGAGAGAGTCAACACATGTCAGCAGATTGCCCGTACAGACAGAGAGGTATTAAATGTTTCCGCTGCAACGACTTTGGACATATTGCTACGCAGTGTCAACAGCCAGGCGGAAGCGGCAACTGGCGGAACAACGACGCGTTTGGACGAGGACGACCTGGTCTGCAGCAACCTCAGCGTGGGCCGAGGCGTTCAATGTTCACCATGCCTACGGAGTCAAACAACGAAAATTCAGCAGCGACAGCCAGTGACAGTTCAAACTGTATGTCAAACTGTATGGACGTCAACGTCAAGATGACAGATGCGAATGCAAATGTAAACAAACAGACGGAAAGACGAAAGCCGATGAAGACTATTGAAATTTCAGACTGCAAAATGACTGCTTTAATAGATACGGGCAGTGAAGTTAACTTGTTAACCGACGAATACTACAAACTGATAGGTTCTCCTAAGTTTGACGAGGGACATGTGAGTGCTTTGGTGGGACTCGGACAATTGGAAGTGAAACCTCTAGGGAAAGTCACTTTAAGTGTGAAGATAGATAAAGAACATTATAATAACGTATTGTTTCATGTTGTGAATAGAAGTTGTTTGCCTTACGATGTGATAATTGGTCAAGATTTTTTGAGAAGAGTGGTATTGATTATGGAAGACGGACGCGTGAGTTTACGTATGAAAGATGACGAATGGATGAAACAAGTAGGGTGTTATACGTGTGATTCTGTGGTTGTAGATTACATTAGTGATATCCAGTACAAGGAGCAGCTGACGGAGATGGTAGAGAACTACCAGCCCCTACAGGTCAAGGAGGCTCCCATACAGATGAAGATTGTGCTGAAGGATGATATCCCGGTGACAAGGGAAAAGACTAGGACAAGGATGATGATAAAAGTGGGACCGGGGCTAAGAAGGATTAGAAGGCGAGTTACACATGAGAGAAGAAAGATAAGAAGAGAAGAGATACACGAGATAAAAAAGATGAAAAGAAAGAAGGAAAAGAAGATGAAACAAAAGAAGACAAGAAAGAAGAAAAGAAAGGAAGTGATACTGGGGGAAAGAAAGATAAAAGTGATGATGAATGAATGATGACGAATGTGTGTGTTTTAAAATGTAATGCCGTATTTGTTTTTTCTTATTGTTTGTTCTTATTAGTATTATTAGTTAAGGTGTTAATATATTGTAATTAATAAGGCTGAGGGCAGCCTTAATGTCAGGATGGCCGAGTGTGGGAGTGGAACAGAACGCAAGGTGAAGTATCCATGACGACGAATAACAGAAGAGCATAGAGTGAAAGCAGAGTGTGAAAAGACGTAAAGACGTAAAGACGATTAAGTTTGGTATAAATTAAACGACGTGATACATCATTAAAATACTACTTTTTATTTATCCCCACATAGGTAACAATTTCATAAATACCTATACCCTAATCCTAGCCCTAAGTACTCAATTGGTCACAGCCATCCCCACTACAGTGTAGCAAAGCTCTCAGCAGGTTGTTGTAGAACATCTTCACTGACGGGAACAGTTGGTCGATGGTGTTGGTCAGCTCGTGCGGGTCGCTTAGCAAGTCGTAGTGCTCCTCGAAACGCTGGGAAAGAAATCATATTTACATGTTGTGGTTTTGTATCTACAGAGTTTTTATAAAATTGCTAATTAACCATCGAAGACCATGGTAAAATAACAGAAAATAAAAACGTCAAATAAGTATAGTTTTCTGCAGCAGTAGCGCCACGGATATTATTGAAACTACATAGATAGGTTTTGACAGCACAAATTTGAATTTGTGCCTTCAGAATCGACATGAATATTCGCTTCCTACCTCATTATCGCTGAACTTGCAGTACTTGGCGTCCACGTTGTCGGCGAAGTGTCTGAGACACCCATACGTGTTGTTGCGCGCGTCCTGACACTTGCATGAGAAGTCTGGATAGCATTCCTAAAATCATAAATAATAATGCATAAAACAATGATATTGGGTTTGATATCCATTCTGCCGCTTTAAGATAAACATCACTATATCGCAATTCACCATAAATCTGGCGCGGTGATTGGTGGAACGCGGATTAAACGAATTAATCGACGTCGATAACGAACCCGTGTAGCGGCCGCTGGCTTGACACTATAACTACTGTTCTGCGACGACGCATAGTATACATGTGTACCTACCTATAGCCTCTCCAGCGCAGGTGGCAGGTCCACTAAGAGAGTGTGAACCTCTACATAGGCCCAAAAATATAACTATTTGTATGAATTTCTAAACAAATGAATATAAAAAACAAACTCACCGCCAGATTCTTCCCATCATACTTCCACGTACAATTAGCATCCACAGTCTTCGTGTTCCCTTCACCATAATACGTGATCAGCATATTTCTCTCCTTCGTCTTATTCTGTGCATACAAGTCTATGACTCTCCCATCCATAGTCTTAGGCGGTGCTAGCTTGGCCATACTGAGAATAGTTGGGGCTAAATCTATGTTGATGACGGGGTCAGCATTGATAGTGTTCTTGGGAATTCCTGGCCCAGATATGACTAGAGGGACTTTTATGTCCGTCTCGTATGGCTGTCGTTTGTCGTATACTTGCGAGAATTGGCCTGTAAAGAACAAATAAATAGAGAATTGAGCTTGTTTTATTTTTACTGTTAGGTACTAAGTGCACAACTAACTAACTAAAATCCTAATAAAATTGTCATGGTCATGCTTTATATTTCGCGCTTCATTGCAGAGCCCCTATAGCGAGATCTATTGATAACCTTCAGCGGTACAATAGAAATCATGTAGGATTTTAGGAGCCTTTGGAGGTGCGGGTGGAATTATATATGCAAAATTACGTTCGTCTATAGCGGAAATAACGCGCTATGAATCCTCTCTTATTATTCGTTTATAAATACTTACACGGGGCCTCCATAACATGATTTCTAGGGTACCTCAATTCTGTATATAGCTTAATACCACAAAAACTCACCAACATGGTACCCATTATCCGATGTAAACACCAAATACGTGTCCTCCAACAAGTTGTTAACCTCCAATGCATTCACAACATCAGCCACCATCTCGTCGACGGCCAGGAGGGCTTCCCACCGCGAGCGGTACACGCGGTCCAGCTCCGGCATCAGGGCTTCGGGCAGCGGCGTGGGAGGCATTCGGATCAGCCAGTGTTTGTCCTGTGGGGGTGAGAAGGGGGTTGAATATGAAATTTTGTGACCAATTTTGCTAGGGGGCCGTCCATTAATCACGTGAGGCTCAAAGGGGGGGGGGAGGGGGTACGGAAAACCTCACGAAACCTCACGAAACATCACGAGGGGGAGGGGGGGGTCTCGTTAGACACGACGACGCTCCGCTCGTGAGTGTCGCCGCTGGCATCCTGTCACCGGGTGCACTGGACCGCTGCTGATGTCTGCTTGTCTCTGGCACCGCTGAAGTGGCCGGCGATATACACGATGACGCTCCGCTCGTGAGTGTCACCGCTGGCATCCGGTCACCGGGTGCACTGGACTGTCTCTGGCACCGCTGAAGTGGCCGGCGATATACACGATGACGCTCCGCTCGTGAGTGTCACCGCTGGCATCCGGTCACCGGGTGCACTGGACTGTCTCTGGCACCGCTGAAGTGGCAGGCGATAGGCACGATGACACCCCGCTCGTGAGTGTCACCGCTGGCATCCTGTCACCGGGTGCACTGGACCGCTGCTGCTGGGGCCGCTGACTCCGGTTAAGTTCACCCGAAGCGCGCCTTGATGTGTTGTCCTGGTGCCGCTAAGTGATAGGGCGGTGGCGCAGCTCGCGGCGCCACTGCTAGCACCCATCACTGGGCACACCGGAGCTCGACTGCTGATGCAGCCATCCCTACCGGAACGATCCTCGGATCGCCCGGTTGACGCCTTCAGAGACGATGCGTCTCTGATTTCTAGCGCCTGATCAAAAAGTGGCTACTACTAGGGTGGTGTGGTCAGTGACCACATCCACCTGGATCCGGCTCGAAGGACCATGAAAAGGCTTGGTAGCCTTAAGTTCGGATCGCTGGTAGTAGAAGCGACGTTTATTTGAATAAGAAGAAAGGTTATTAATATGTAAGAACTCTTAATACCGAGATACAGATTCTGGCATAGTGACATCTATGTAAATACATAAAAACTACTTGATAACTGAACATCACGTGTATTAATTTTTTGTCAAAACCGCTAGGTATTTCTGAACCGAAATTTTGAACGGCGCAAAAATTTGAAAGATTTTTAGTATGACCTTGTGTTATTACTTATTACTGTGAAAAACAAACTTCGACAGTTTCAAAGGCTTGCATGCGTTTCAATCACCGGATGTATGAAGTCAACCCCAACAGCCGCCCTAGAAATAATTCTAGGACTTCCACCACTCGATATTATCATCAAGCAGGAAGCTAAAGCGGCGGCGATAAGGCTAAGTAACATGGGACTATGGTCAACGAATACTACTGCACAGGGACACAGTCGCATACGTCTTGACATTGCCAAGTTGTCGGCTCCCGGGTCCACTGAATGCAGCGACACTACTATAAAGACGTTTATCTTCAACAGAAGCTACACTATCCAGCGAGATCAGTGTGGCACATCAGACGAAAACAATTACGACATCAATATCTACATTGACGGAGCCAAGAACAAGAAGGGCAGCGGTGGAGGTGTCTTCTGCCCGGAACTTAATTTACAATACTCTGTCAGCTTCGGGAACAAAGCTACTGTTTTTCAGGCAGAAGCTGCCAGCCTACTTGACGGAGCTACACAAATAAAAGACACAAAAAATAGCAATATCTGCTTCTACACAGACAGTATGGCTATTTTAGGTGCCTTAGGCAGAACTGTAACAAAATCTAAATTAATTTTAGAATGTCACAGAACACTGGAAAACCTAAGCATTTCAAATAATGTAACAGTACAATGGATTTTAGTCATAACGACAACATACGAAATTGCGACGCTGACCGACTAGCAAGAATGGGATCAAATACCCTACCAATAGGGCCAGAACCATTTATTAGTTTGTCATCAAAGGCAATAAGGCAATGTCTCACCGATAAAACACTATCTGAACACAATCAGGAGTGGAAAAATCGTGTAGATTGCAGACAAACTAAAGCGTTTATTGTATCACACAACCATAAACTTACACGCTACTTACTCAACCTGTCCCGTAGTAATATATCATTAATGGTAGGATTAATAACAGGACATTGTTGCGTGAATAAACACTTATATACCATAGGTAACTCAACTATTCCCTTATGTAGGACATGTAAGGAAGTAGATGAGACGGTTGAACATATTCTGTTAGCTTGTCCACCTACTACAGAAACAAGATTATGTATTCTTGGACCAACAGAGCGCCTACCTCAGCTATTACAACACCCAGGCCTGCTACTCCAGTTTACTCGGGAGCTAGGCTGGCTGAGCTGAAATCAAGGGGATATGTACAAAGGTTCCACTCGAGAGAGCCACGTACAGGAACTTCACCCCCTATGAGAATAGAATAGAATAGAATAGTATGACCTTGATTGACTTGCCCGCCGTTGCTAAGCAACGACTCCCCGCGCGCCGCGAAAGACCGCCCGCCCTGAGTCGTTGCAATTTTCGTTATATATTTTCTAGTCAAAAATAGCCTTTACATAGACTTCCAAAAAAATACACGTGATCCATGGGGGGGGGGGGGGGGGGGTTAGTCTCAAACCTCACCAAATATCACCAGGGGGGAGGGGGGGGGGTCAAAAAATGAGAAAAACGACCTCACGTGATTAATGGACGGCCCCTAGTATTGATGGTAACTGAGGGCGTAGACAAACAAAGTACAAGTTTCTCTAGCATGCTGAGGCGAGGGTATTTTTAAAGGATCCATTAACTTATTTTTAAATATTTAGATAAGTATGCAGAAGTGTGGGCAAATTTTTTAGTTGTGCAACAAAGTGGTCACCTCCCACTGTAACTATTCATGCTTTCATAAGACCTATCGCTGTCCCGCGATACCTTCACCTTCACACATCGCACACCAAACTTATGTTAACTACCGAAACGGTCTTATCAAAGCTTTACTAATGTATTGTTTCCACTCACATCAGCCTTCACATTAAAGCTGGGGCTTCTCAAAGCGCTGACATTGGCGTAGACCCCCTTGTGCCGGTCCGCGGGGGTGAAGGGGGCGTGCGGGGCGGGGGGCGCTAGTACCATCAGGAAGTTGGACCGCTCTGCGCTGGACTGCTTGTCTATAAAGCTTAGCGATAGCGAGCGCTGGAAGAAAATGAAGGAATAAGTTTAGTGTCAAGTTAGGTGTATATGGCGCTACGAGTGTTGAAAGTCTAGTCTAAGAAGCGATAGTGAGCGCTGAAGGATGAAGGTAAGTTGTATGTAGATGGCGCTACTAGTGATGGAAGAGCGAAAAATTTGTTATAGGTGGCAGCACCGTAGAATGCAGCTGGGCGTAAAAAGTATTATTTAGTGTGGCTAAAAACTATTTTGGAGAATGAATCGATACACGATAATCGATTTTAATCCCCACTGTTCGAAAAGTAATAAGGCATACCTAAGGGACAGCATAAAAATAGAGAAGTGGCATAAGATAAGGAACTTAACTACACTTACATAAGGTTATCATTTCCTAACCCATTTCCAAGATAAAAAGTCTTTGTAATTGTATTATTTTTATGTTGTAACCTGAATACTGTTTTTACAAGGTTTTTATAGATAAATGTGGTAGAAGGGAAGGGGTAGGTAACATATTAAGACAAGGTATTAGGACAAGGTACAAAAGTATATATAGGTAGATACTGGTACTAATATAGCAGCTGACCGTAATTGACTGTATCACAGCCCTAGTAGCTGCATAAAAACTCTCAGGAAAATAGTTTTGTTTGAGATTTTTTTCAACGGTCGTTGTGTATGGTCAGCTTATTTCTGAATTGGTACCAGTAGCTATAGGTATACTTTTGTACCTTGTCAATATTACCTGCCCGTTCCCTTCCACCACACATTTATTTGAATACTCACAATAGTATCAGTCAAGTACAAGTCCCGGCTGTACGTGGGCACGCCGTTGTTGGACACCGTGTAGTTGTAGTAGCGGGAGTTGCCGACCAGCCCGTGCCACTCGGCCCAGCCCGGCGGCACGTCCCCGCCGCCGGAGGAGACGCCGTACTGGAGTGGGGGGATGAGGAATACCTCAAGCAATACTCACAATACCTCAGAGCCTGAAGACAAGTCTTCAACCAGTGCGTCCTGCCAGCGATGACGTATATGGTGCAGAGACGTGGACACTGACGGTAGGACTGGTCCACCGATTTAAAAGTCGCTCAGCTGCTATGAAGAGAGCTATGCTTGGGGTTTTTCTGATGGATCGTATCAGAAATGACGTTATCCGTCAGAGGACTAAGGTTACCGACATGGCTGTCAAAATATACAAGCTGAAGTGGCAATGGGCTGGTCATATTATCTGCCGAAGAACCGATAACCGTTGGGGTAGACGAGTTCTCGAGTGGAGACCACGAACAGCCAGTGTATGATTATTGGCTGATGATGATGATAATACTCACAATAGTATCAGTCAAGTACAAGTCCCGGCTGTACGTGGGCACGCCGTTGTTGGACACCGTGTAGTTGTAGTAGCGGGAGTTGCCGACGAGCCCGTGCCACTCGCCCCAGCCCGGCGGCACCTCCCCGCCGCCTGAGGAGACGCCGTACTGGAAGTGGGGGGTAGGGTTTAAAGTTGTAGTAGTGAGACAAAGTAACGAAGCAGCAGTGCAAAGTGATAACAGTTAGTAGTCAGTGACAGATTTTAACTACTCTGACTGGGAACTGAAGAATTACCTTACACCACTATTGAAAGTATAGGTATTTAATTAACGCTCGTCCAGCTCTAGTATTTTAAACCAAAATGCGAAAAATAAGTGGGTAAAAAGGGCGCTGATAAAACATCTTGAAAAATGGTGGCCAGTTTTAAATACACACAGCACGGACAGCTATAATAAGAGGGAAAAATAGTGATAGACAGATAGACTTTTTAGATAGATAGATAGACTTTTTCCATTTAAAGATTTAAGTATATGTATTTATCTATCTGCTTGGAATGGAATATAACAATAGTATTAGAAATGGGGCAGAGTTTACAAAATATGATTGCATTTTGTAATAGATAGATATGATGCAGTTGCATAGGATCAAACATAAGCTTACTCAAATAAAAGATAAGGAATATCTTAGCAAACACACCTCATTCAAATACTTCCCAGCATAGAAAGTGTTGTATCCAGCATTATGCAAAATAGCTGCAAAGGTGTCATTCTCCTGACTCTTCCAGTGCACCCCGTAGCAGCCGGCCGAGACGCTGTTGCCGTATGTGCCATGGTTGTGGATGTACTTGCCCGTCAGGATGCTTGACCGACTTGGGCAGCAGATTGGTGATGCTGCATACTTTGGTGGGTAAAGTTGGTCCGGTTAAAACAAATTGGCAGGATTTCCTTTTTCATTTTAAGTTTAAATATATTTAAAAACAATATAAATTGAAGAAAATTATGAACATTAATTTTAGCAACATGAATATTTACATGTACTTAAATGGATTTCCATTATCTTTAGAGATCAGTTAAAGGTTCCAATACACAGCTAAGGTTAGACAGCTAGTGTGCCGCCAAAACAGTTATTGAACCCATTTGTATCTGGCCTTGTAAAATAGTTCGAGTTATCTTTTATCAAGTAAAGCTGCAAAACACTCACAGAATTTGTAAACACAACTCCGTTATCAGCAATAAACCGTTGAACATTCTTCATAGGGGTCTGCAATTGAATAAAACAAAGAAGTTTTAACGAATGTTTATTCACTTGAATAAATTGCATTTTGTAACACTAAAATCAATTATTTACTAACCATGCCACCCAATACCACATCTTGATCATCTGTTAAAAACATAACTATGTTTTGGCCATAGCAACTGGCCGCAAACACAATTGAAAACAACAATAGACCTTTAGAACGCAACATTGTGACTATATTTCTTTATACGCTTAGGAAATTAGGTTTAAACTAGCACTACTGTGGCGTAGATGGCATTATCTCGAGACCGGCACATTCGCTCGCCACCACGACGCCGACTGCGAAGAAACCGACGCTCTTCACTATTGACCTGAAAGTAAAAGTGTTATGTAAACAATAAATACGATATGACGACACAACTCAACGATAAAAATCAATAATCTATATTTTTATAGGTTATGTGCATGTTGACTTACCATTTGAAGGGATCGTAGTAGAAATCTTTCAAAAAAGCAACGGGGCCGTTTTTCGCCATTGTTGGAGGTAATAGTAAAATGGGTCAAATATGAAAATAGCGGCAAATATGGCTATATTTTTCTAAATTTTCTTCAGAAAGAAATTTACTGAAAGTATGCTTGATATTTTTGACACTGACAGTGACAACTGACAAGTGAGGTGACATGACAGTTGACACAAGCATAGACTAGGAACAGTTTTTTTTACTAGGTAGGTTGTACCTACGCCAACATTTTATAAATCCAACAGAAAGTTAAACAAAACCAATATTATCAGTTCATTTATTATCACGTATTGTATTTACTATCCAATCAGAGAAATAAGCAAGTTTCGTATACACGCCCGGGTAGTAAGGATGGCCACAGCTGTAGCCAAAAGACATTAGGCCGACCACAACTCCTTTATAGATTAGGGGTCCTCCTGAATCTCCGTAGCATCCATCAACTCCCCCTTGATCTAATAAGCCACCGCACATCATTGCCTCCGTTATTGTGGCACTGAGATTGCTGTAACGCTTCTGGCAAGTCGCGTGGTCGATGGTGCGAAGTGTTGCGTATCGCATTTGATCGGGTTGCATGCTGTTTGGGTCATTCTGAAAGGGACATGGGCAGTAGTTATTGAGTGGGTACGTTTACAGTTATGTAATAGAGGGAATGAGTAGGTAACTACCTAGAGTAGGTAGTTAGCTAGTAGGTAACTAATTGAAGATATAAATACCGTTGTGACACCCCATCCGATCAATGTAACTTTGGAGTTTTCTTTAGTTTCAGTTCCTGGCTTCGGTATAGTTCCTTGTCTCACGTACTTGTTCAGGGTAAACGGCTTTGATGCTACTAATACAGCCACATCATTGTTGTAAATTCTTTTGTCGAAACCTAAAAATACAATTACCTAGTTAGGTAAAGGCCCACGCTAAGATTTTATCCAGGTAAGTAATAAATAGGTAGGTAACGTTACGGCACCAGTAATGGACACCTTAAGGATTTTCGTAAAACTATGCATACCCTGTTTTAGACAAAATAAGTTTGTAAGTGTCCATTACTGGTTCCTTGTCCATTACTGCGGTGCCGTTACGTTATTTACATACGTGATACGACCTACCTACCTCTGACTAGGTAAGTACCATTACTTACTAATTATAGTACCTACTTACCAAGGTACCTATACTACTTGCTACTGCGAAGGTGTTTACAAGTAAGTAATAGAGGTGGCTTGGCTGTTAGCCATGTCTAATCATTCCATAGATGCAGTCGCCAAATTGGTACAGTAGTTTAGCCAAACTGTAGGTGAGTAGTTGAGTACCTATTTGGCTAATAGACAGTATGATTCATTACCAAGCAATACCTAAGAAATCTATCTAAACAGCAATACAATGCAATGATCATGAAAAATTGCTCCTAACTACAGAATAATATTGAATACCTACTTAGTTGAGGATGACGAGTTCTTAAGTATCTTCAGAGGACTTCCAGCGGCTGTCCTAAGTATATGCATTCCTGGTTTATTATTGTGCTGATGATGTGCTGGTGGTGAGTTACCTGGGTGCGTAATGATGGTCTTCACATCGTGCAAGACCCCTCCCCGAGTGCGGTAGGAAGAGCCCACACGGATTTTCCACAGTTTCGGGTTGTTATAACTGAAAACAATAATGTAGGTAAGTATTAGATAGTTACTTAGATAGTTAATAACAACGGCTCTGTTCTGTAGCTCCAAAGTATGCACTAGCTTCTGGGGCACGGGGTGGCAGGTTCAAATCCGGCCATGGCACACATTAGGGATAAGAAGTTGTGTTTGGCCCAGTTAGTAACTGAAAGTTGTTTACCGGTCTATGTATTTTATGTAGGTAGTTACAGACTTTGCCTCAGTATGGAGTGGGAAAGCCGTGTGTGATATCCGAATACTCACGTCGGGGCAGCACACCAATGCGATGCAATGGGACACCGCAAGAGCGGCTCTATGGTACTACTCACGTCGGGTCAGCGAGTATACAATGCGCGGCGGAGAGCACGTGGCGCGCGGTGAGCACGACCGCGGCGCAGTACTGCACGCGCTCACGCAGCAGCTGCGCCACTATGGGACACCGCTCTATGGTGGTCGGCGCCCCCCCGAGCACCCGGGTGCTGACGCTGGCTTGCCCTGATTGGTTGGGGGTAAGGGTTTAAGATGTTAGACAATGAATTATGTATATACAAACATACTTAGGTACCTACATCATGCCCTGATTAGGTAGGGGGTAGGGGTTTAAGATGTTAGACCATGAATTACATACACACATACTTAGGTACCTACATCATGCCCCTGATTAGGTAGCGGGTAAGGGTTTAAGATGTTAGACCATAAATTATATAGTTACACACATACTTAGGTACCTACATCATGCCCTGATTGGGTAGGGGGTAGGGGTTTAAGATGTTAGACCATGAATTAGATAGTTACACACATACTTAGGTATACCTACATTACACCTTTGCCTCAAAAAATATTTACGGTTGCGGGGAAGCAGTGGACCAGAGCGGTACGGGACCAAAAATTAGCGTACAATAAAGGATGCTTTTAATCAACAGCGATAGAACTCTGGTGATGATTTGATGAGATGACATGCTGCAGTGGGCTCAGCGGCAGGGCAACTTATAGAGTCGTTCTTAGGTACTATTCGTTGGAAAAAACTAAGCTACGTAAGTACTTCAAGTAAGTAGATACCTATGTAGATGTAAGAGGGAGGTAGATGGCAGAAGAGTTCAGTACTTACCATTAACAGAACTGAGGATGATCCCAGCAAACAATAATAGCACACGCATTTTACTTTTTACACTGGCGGCCTACTAAACTATTTTATTTTATTTATGAGTATGCAAGTATTTAAATCCTTAATTTAGTACCTAACTAACTACATGCGGGTGTTCATAGTTCGAATGTCAACTGCACTGAGCTGCTAACTTTCTAAACTATAGGTGGCTACTAAACCGAATTTGCAGTTTTTGATATATTGATCAGATAATAAAACTGGTTGGTAGGTGACTTTCGTTGAGAGAGTACTTAGTAATGGATAAAAGTGAAAGTACCTGACTTTGTAAGAGGTAAGTAGTTACTTAGTAATAATTAAGTATAGGCTAGGAACACAAATACCTACTCGTATAACATGATAATTTTATTCTATGGTCAAACCTTACTATTAATTTCGCTAAAAATAAATTTATTAATAGCTAGGTATGACCTATGAACTCTTAATTCAATTATCTCGGTAGCAGGTAAAAAAGTGCTGTGAATAAATAAATTCTTTGAAATGTAATTTAAACCCATGATTTCAAACATTGCACTAAAGGTTTATTAACGTCACAATCACAAGTAACAATAAAAATCACTACAAGAACTTTAACTTAATATTTCTATACATACTTACTTAAGGTAACATTAGCCATAGCAAAATAATACTATAAACAGAACACTATTGTTCATTAGCACAAAACTATTTCATCGGATAATACCTTTGCTTCTTATCGCTCCTTGGATTTGGTTTTCAATACTTGTGTAGTATTTTAACCGAGCCAAGAGCTTGGTCACTTGTTTCATATCACCATCGGAGAAAGAGCTAGACAGTTGTTTCTGTAGAGATTCAATTACTGATTTGTTTTCCTTATTGAGTTTCATGATGTCCGCTTCGGTCTCCGCACTTTCTACGGCCTCATTAATTTCCATTATTTCCATGAGGAACTCTGGATCGTGGTCCGTCTGCTCGGGGATCTCTTGGCCTTTCAGCCGCAGCATGTAGATACCTTGGGGATAGCAATTGTTTTTTATTATAATATCTTAATAATATTATTATTCTTTTATTTTTTATTATTCGTTTACACACTTTATTAAGTACCTATTTTTCCTGTACCTGCTGCAGGTTGACTGAAGAAATTTTAGCATTACCTAAGTCCACCCTTTGTAGGTACTTTTATTTTGTAATATTTGTACAATAAAGAGTTAAATAGATAAATATTATATTATCTGTGATTCATTTAAATCATAAAAATATTGTACCTCGGGCTAGTGGCTCCAACAATGTATTGTATGCTTCATTTACAAGAGATGAATATTCTTCGGACACTTCCAATTCTTTAGAATCCCTGCAATAATAACAATATAGATTAGCACTGGGGAATGTAATTGTCCTTGCAGAGTAAAACTAAAAAGGTTTGAAATAGTCAGAAATTTAAGGAGTAGGTACTTACTAACTTAATTAGAACAGTTAGGCACTTGTATAAATAAGTTTATTATCATATAAATGTAGGTACTGCTAATGAATTCAGTATGGTATGGTGATACCAATAAGGTACTTACCTACTTATTCTATTTACTTACCGATTAGCAAACTTATCAGGATGCAAAAACTTTTGTAACTCTTTATACCTCTTTGCAAGTACATTGGGGTCTAAATTGTAGGTTTCTTGGACTCCAATAACTTTGAAATAGTTATCGCTCTTGTTGGGCTTCTGCAGAGATTTACAATTCGGACAGAATAGATTGGAAACCAATGTTGGGGCATCTTTTCCACAAGACCAGCAAGAAATGAATCTAGTATTTTGCGAAAAGACACATTTTATCATGGTGTTTGTTACCACACGCCCCATAAAATTCATTGTGCACTTGGGTCACTTTCTTTTAAATAAAATTAATACGTATTACCTATTATTTTAGGTAAGTATTAGAAAAATACAATAATCAAGATGAAAATCTTCTTGTTTTGAATTGAACTTTTAGACAACTCGATCAGCTGTTTTTCGAGTGATCGAAGCATTCAGAGTATTCTTTCATCATAAATATCATAATGATAATATTATCATAATCATCCACAGCTGGACCTGCTGGCCAGTTGGGAAACCAGACCAGCAGAGCTAGTTTAATGCATAATAATATTATAAAATATAGGTAAGTACTAATATTATGTAGTGTCTACTTGGGTTTTTACCTGGGCACCTTCAAGAATATAATTATTTCACGAGGCTATAGTATGTCATAAACGCACCCTTACATTTGTCGTTCCGTTGTACGTAAAATATTTTAACTTTACGTGTGGAGATAAGGAATGTCTACGACAGGATTTGCGTGTAATGGATCAAAATAGACAAATAAAATAATAAAGTCATAACAAAATATAACCATAACCAAACAATACGGAATAGAGATTGAGATACTTTTTGTATTTTACATATTTCCTTTACATAAACTTTACTTTTACTGTGAAATAGTTGTATAATAAACACTCAAGCAATGGTGTCTTATTTCACATTGGATGCAACGGGCGAGCCGGCCAACTTCCAGAAGGAAATATCAAATATGATGCACGGATTCGGTGATAACCCCAATCCTAACGCGGCAACCGTCGTACTGGTGGAGAATATAGTGCTGCAGCAACTCAGATCCATGATACAGGAAGCTGCCGAAGTAGCCACGTTGAGGGGCCAGAAGATTATATCTAATTACGAGATAATTTATTTGATGCGTAAGAACAAAATTAAGTTGAAGAGATTGCATGATTACCAAGCCAAGTTAGACCATATTGATAAGCGGCAAGTCGGTCTCGGAGGCCCCACTGACCCTTTGGTAGTCCAAGGGTTGATGCTGGACGATGAGAAAGAGCCCATTCTAAAGAAGACCAAAAGGAATCATATTTCTATAATCCGGGAGTTAGACACAGCTGATGAAGTAAGCCTTATAACATTTGACTCTATCGATTATTTGAGAAAAGTGAGGGCGGCCAAGATTACTGAGACAATGTCTTTCGATAAATATGAAGCGTATCATAAAGCTCGCTGCAGCTCCTTCCGTACAGGTCATTCAAATATAGCCAAGAGTTACAGTAAACTCGAGCTATGGATAAATCCTTCAAAAGAGTATAAATTTACGCAATCAGCATTGGAAGTATTATCATTCATAGCGTATGAGACTGTGGCCGAGATAATAGATGCAGTTTTTCTCACAAGACAAGATGCAAAGAAGAGGAATGGTGACCCATTTAGTAAATTTGAGGGTGGACACTTCTGCAACCCCGCAAGCTTGACAAATGCTGTGTATATAAAGTCTGGCTATGAAGGAGTGCCGGCCATCACCGTGGCAGATGTAAGAGAAGTGCTTAGAAGATATTTTACACCAAGAACTGGCATGAATGGATTGTTTTTCAGAAATATGAGCATGGAATTGCCCTCCAGATATATTGCCTTTTAAGATTAATTGTTAGTTTAGTCTAGACATTCTCTATTCTATTCTATTCTATTCTCTGTGGGGGTGTAAGAACCTGCACCTGGCTCTAGACTCTAGGCTCTAGTCTAGACATTAAAAAATAAAGATAATGCAACTTTAACAATTTTTTTATATTTATTGATAAGGTCATTAATTATTTTGATATTGCACTTAATTAAATTCCACTGTACCTCATTTGGGATATGTGTCATCAAATAAAAGGTTATATTGCTCTATGTAGATGTAGGTAGTTGAGGTGGACAACAAGGTGGTGGATAACTGTGTTTAGGTTATAAGGTACATACCTAGGCCCTCTCCCTGCTGGTAGGTAGGTATACCTAATTATGATGTGCACAATCAATCAATCTTTGGTTGTGGCACTATGCCGTGTGTGACTGACACAGCAAATTCCGCCAAATTCAATTGTAATAAGGAACACACATGTATATTATAACTGTCTTTACGGTAATTTAGATATATTTACAGGGTTAATACCTGGAACAAACAGACAAACACAATATATATACAGGACATCACAAATAGGGGTTAGTATAGTTTTAGTATATATAATGACAATATACAAATTTACAGTTTAATATTATTAGTCTTGAGAAATCTGTACAGAATGTTAGCAACTGGAGTATGTACAAGTGTTAGTAGATAATTAATATTTACAGGTTTAGGAATGGACGGGGGGAGGAAATCGTGGAGGGAGGTTTGAAGATTGGGACACTCAAAGAAAAGATGATCAACAGATCCTTCGCTGGTACCGCAGTCACATACAGAACTATCACGCACCCGAATCCTAGCCAGGTGCACAGGGGTGCACGCATGACCCAGACGGAGCCTGCAAATAGTGGAGGTAGCAGGTTTATCAAGAAATCTTGCTTTAAAAAACCATGGCCTTTTGGGGATATGGGGTTGAATGTCGGAGTAAAACTTACCTTTGAGATTCCTGGAAGTGTCCCAGGACACTTTCCAGGATCTATCTAGCCTCGGACCTGCGAGCGAGGCAAGGTCATGAGCGAAGTTTTGGTAATGAGTATCCAGGCCCAAGCTAACGGCTTCCTTAGCGAAGGAATCTGCACACTCATTACCAATGATGCCACTGTGTCCGGGAATCCAGGCAATAGCTACCTCAATACCCTGAGTCACACAGCGATGAAGAGTTTCTCTAATTTTGAGAATTATTGGAAATTTTGATTTAGATTTAAATGGATAAGCGATGATAGCTTGTAAACAGCTGGCCGAATCTGATAAAATGATAGTTTTATTTAATTTGTGGGACTCAGTGTAGAGAAGAGCTTCTAAGATAGCTGTTGCCTCGCCCGTGAAGACCGAGGTTTCAGGAGGACACTTGAAACTCAACACAACCCTGTATCTGGGCAGCCATACAGCCAAACCCACGTTGCCATCTTCAGATAATTTAGAGGCATCGGTGTAGATGGGGAGCCAGTCCGGCCACTCAGTATTGAGTTTCTCATTTAGGGCTCTATCAGCCCCAGGGGAGTCCTTTCTGATGCCCAAATCCAGGGCTATGTTGGGTTGAAAAACTAGGGTGTCATAGGGGACTTCGAAAAGGGGGTTAGTTTTAAATTTCACAGTGGGATGAGGGAGGTTAGTGCAAAAAATGAATGTTTTAAGGAGGAAAGAAAGACCATGGTTTTCTTGGGAGTTACATAACCGCCTAAGGGTATCAAGCTTTGAAGAAGAAACGATCACACAAATACTGCCTCCGGAGTGAAAGAGGGGGATCAACGCACTCCACCTGCAGGGCATTGGTGGGAGAAGATCTCATCGCACCCGATATAATACGAAGACACTTGTACTGTATTTTGTCGAGTTTTTCCAATGCAGCCTTGTTACAGGGGTCCAGTACAAAGGAAGCATAATCGAAATGGCTTCGAACAATAGCATTGTACAAGAGTTTCTGTGAGTAGGGATGAGACCCCCACCATACGCCCGACAGAGATCTAAGGACGTTGACGCCCCTCTCGCACTTCTGAGCCACATAATTCATGTGATGGGTTCCCGATAATCGTGAATCTAAAATAACGCCTAAAAATTTCACTTTGTTGGCTACAGCAATTGTATCTTCTCCAACAACGAGATCGACATCAGGGATGTGGCGTTTTCTGGTGAATACAACTGCTGTGCATTTTGGGGGGGAGAGAGATAACCCATGACCATCCAGCCAATCCGTGAGGTACCTAAGCGCCAGGTTCAGCTGTACATTTGTCTCTTCTAACGAAAGAGACGCATAGTAGAGAGCCAGGTCGTCGGCGTACTGTAGAATGTCGCAAAAGCAGTCAACGGATTTATCAAGATCATAAGTATAAAGACTGTAAAGAAGGGGGCTTAAGACCGATCCCTGGGGAAGGCCTTTCCATACAAATTTTGGGGAGTCCAAGGTCGAAGGGGATTTTATGTAGATAGATCTCTCCATGAATAGGCTGCAAACCAAACGGGTAAGCTTCACTGGAATGCTCAGCTGGCGCATTTTCTGCCTGAGCACAGGAAGAAGGACGTTATCGTAGGCAGACGCTATGTCAAGAAAGACACCCACAAGGTATTCTTTCCTCTTAAATGCGATGTGAATATCTGTAGTAAGAATTGCAAGACTGTCTAGGGTGCTCATACCTTTCCTAAAACCAAACTGGGTTTTGGCGAGGATTCCCCTGTTTTCAACTAACCATTCCAGCCTGCATTTAATCATGTGTTCCAAGATTTTCGACAAAGCAGAGGAGAGGGCGATTGGACGTCGGGAGTTAGGGTCACGGGGGTCTTTTCCGGCCTTCAATATGGGAACGACTATTTGCTTACTCCAAGAGCATGGAGTAACTCCATACTCAAGAAAGTAGTTTATCAGCTCCAAGTAGAAGCACTTGACCTTGAGGCTTGATTTTGAAAGGAAAGAGTATGGAATGCCATCAATACCTGGAGAAGAATCGGTTAAGCCAGATAAAGCAGATTGAAGTTCATCCATAGAGAATGGAGAATCCAACCTGTCTGAAGATGGTAAGGGAGCTGGTGGAGGACGGAGAGCACTAGAGTGTGGGACATAAGGTGGAGCCAGTTTATCGCTGAACCCTTCTAGCCATAGAGAGGGATCGTTGCATAAGATATCTTCGACATTAAGGGAACCGCGATATCGCCGAATGTATCTCCACACCAGAGAGGAGGGAGACCTAGGAGAAAGATTTTCACAAAATCTGATCCAACCCTGTTTCTTTTTCTTTTTAAGAAGCCGTTTGGTTCGTGCGGCTATTCTTTTGTAACTTATGAAATTTTCCATGCTCATATTAGCTAGATAAACATCCTCTGCGTTTTTTCGATCTTCAATAGCCGAAGTGCAGTCAGAATCCCACCAAGGTGGTGAGACTCTTAGGCCCTTACGAGATTTTTTATTTTTAGCAGAGGATGTGAGAGCTTTTTCGAATAGTTCATAGTTACCAAGAAAGTTGTCACTGGAACAGGTTTGGATCAGATTAAGTTTATCTTCAACAGAGGTGATGAATGTGGACCAGTCATTCCTACCTATCATGTATCTTGGGAAGGCACATGAATCAGCAGGAACGCTAGTTCTGTTAGGTATAGTAATAGAAATTGGAAAATGATCGCTCCCAAAAGTATTTGGAAGGGCCCTCCAGAATATTGATGTTGAAAGAAGAGGAGAAGAAAAAGTGAGATCAACAGCACTTTTTGGGTTCTGACGTGGAAGGACTCGACGGGTAGGAGAGCCGTCATTTAAAATACAAACATCTAAGGTATCAAGCATGTCTAAGAGGGCGATTGCAAAAGCGTCAGTGTGATAAGAACCCCATGAGGTATGATGGGCGTTAAAGTCCCCCATGATCAGGAGAGGTTGGGGGAGGGAAGAAATGATGTTATAAAAAGATGGAAGCAGAGAGGGATGAGGATTAGGGAAATACACGGACACGAAAGTAATGTCTAAAGCCCTAAGAGCCACAACATTAAATTCCCGTCCGTGAGGGGGGGTAGGGATAGAGGAGAAGATAAGGGAACGCTTCACAAGTAAAGCGCACCCAGCAAACCCGTCATCCCTGTCATCCCGCAGACACGAGTAGCCCGGAACTCGGAAACGAGAACCTGGCGCTAGCCATGACTCCGAGATGGCAACGACAACGGGCTTGATATCGTCAATGAGAGTGAGTAATTCATGTGATTTATTTTTAAGGCTCTGAGCATTCCACTGGAGGACCCGGATCGGGTTCAGAGCCATTCTGGGTGAAGGATGTAAGTTCCTTGAGTTTTAGGGCAACGTGGGGCGGTATTGTGTCGCTGAATTTAGCCAGCAGACTAACAACTAAGGAAAGAAGATTGTCTAATAAGTTGTCATTAGGGGTGATAGAAGTGATAGAGTTGAGGGCACTTCCATTAGGAAGTGAGGAAGATGGGGAAGAGATAAGTGCCTGATGGGCAAGTCTGTCGTAACCAGGACTGAGGGGAGACCTAGGCCTACGCTGTGTGTATACAGTCTTTTTGTATGATTTGTTTGCAGGTGGGCCAATAGGTTGTGAAGCAGTAACTTCAGCGAATGATTTTCTGCTCTTAGGAAGTCGAGCATCGGCTTCAGCGAAAGAGATGCTGTCCTGCGACATAATGACTTTAATGGATTTCTGTCTGGCTTGCTCAGGACAATTTTTACTAGTGGAGGCATGACTTCCGGAACAGTAGATGCAAGTGGGAGGGTCGGCATCGCAAGTCTCACCCAAGTGTGGCTGGGCACACTTGTAGCAGCGAGGCTTGGACCGGCAACTAGCCTTCATATGGCCAAACCTGCAGCAAGCATGGCACTGAATTGTCGGGTAAGTATACCTTTCAATTTCTACCGCTGCGCGGTAGGAGAAAATTTTCTCTGGGAGAAGTTGACCTCTAAAGGTGATGACAATGGTCTGAGTGGGGACGTAGGAAGTATTTCCATTGTTAACTACTTTTCGGCTAATTCTCCGGGCTTTTAGGACAATACCACAGCCAGCCGGGAGGTCCAAGGAACCTACAAACTCATCCATGGAGAGATCAACTGGTACTCGCCTAGCAACACCCATCCGGGTGATGTGGTAGGTTGGAATTACAGCCTTAAATTTGTTTGCAGTCAGGGCAGGATGCTTGATAAATCCATTGGCTGCCTTCGCAGACCTAAATTCTACAGTGACCCTGTTGCGGCCTGTCATTTTGACACCATCCCTTGTGATGTCGGAAATTTTATTTTTGTACAAAAATTGACCGAACTTGATAGCCCTAAGCGGGGATGAAGCAGCTGGAGCTGTACTTCCCGACGAGCTTTCCTGGGTGACATGTACGATGAATGGGCCGGGGTCAGAGTCGTCGTACACCTTGGTGGCGTCGAGACTAGGGTGCGTGAATATGGTTTGGATGCTTGCGGATGCTAAGTCGGGGTCGACAATAACACGCTTACCTTTTGGTGTTGAACTTTGTTCATCATCCCTAGGGCGCTTTCGCGTCTCCTGGGAAGAGTCCGTAAGTATATCAGGTGAGGAAGACATCTGTTGATCATCTGGGGGATCAGGGTCTGGGGGGCGATCCGAGTGGTGCTCCATTATATTGAAATGGAGCTAAAATACGAGTTTACGGACGAACACAACACTTACCACTAACCACCACCACACTTACAACAACAAACAAGTATTAACACTGTAAATTGGCACAGAAAAGGCTCGAAATCGCGCTGATAATTAGGACCACGTGGGTACCCTAGTTACGCTCGAAACGGAATCCCATGATGTGCACAATCAGCTGATGACAGGTACAGTGTCACTCCCTCCTACCTACCCTAATGGAAACTGCGGGTAGATGGACACTAGCCGGTGACAGCTTGTGTCATCTGCCAACCTCAATGGCCACCCTCGCGCCACTTCGGGACGTGCCTTGGTCCGAGCAAGTCGATACCGTTTTATCCTACCGCAGTGCCAATCCGCCGCGTACTACACTCTCCCTCAACCCCTGGACGAAGCCTGGACGTGAACGGGTGTGAATCGAAGAGATAAAGCTTGGGTCGCTAGCCTGACAATCGTCTTTATCAGGTGCGCTTTCCACCTTGTTACAGTATGGTTACAGTAGATTCGTCAACTGTCACTGTCAAAATGTAAGGCAAATGATAATGGGCACAAATATATGGAAGCTGGGACCATTACCAATAGAAATGAGTGATACTTACGTCGTTGAAAAGGTATTTTTCTGCAGAATATGAATAACGGAAGCGCTGATTTACTTTCCAATTACAATAATCGTACCTTGAAAGGTTTTATATTTTATTTCTGTAATTTTAATGTTTTAGTTATTTTTTCACATTCATTTTTAATTTTTATAACAAAATAATCATCATCATTCATTATAATATTATATTTGTTTATTATCTCAGTAAATAAAACCACTTGAAAGTAATTTCTCCTATTTTAATAATACGTGTTTACGTGTATAAAGCCCTAACTGTCATCAGGAGAGAGAGTGCAATGCCATAGAAAAATACTTCCTTCCGACGAATATATTTCAAAATGGACAACTTATACGGATTTGTCGTCATAATATTTTTTTGCTCACTTGAAAAGAGCTATCCAACGATGTATGACTCATCTTTATTGGACATAGCAAAAACGCCCAAAACGCCCATTGTCATTAAAATTTGTTAGTTCTAAAATGGAAATTTGTTTTTTCCATACGTTTGTGTAGTTTCGAAAATAGTATCAAACCCTGAGTCGTGAGCACAAGTTTCGAACCTCCGTTAACGTTGCGTATCGTCAACTGTCACTGTCAAAATGTAAGGCAAAGTTAGTTCCAAAAGTGACATTTGTTTTTTCCATATGTTAGGTGGAATTTCACCAAACGCTAAACGTATTTAGTTGCCTGTCATACGTCTATCAGTCAGTACAAAATGTATTTAAAATTTGATTTAAATACGTTTAGCGTTTGGTAAAAGTGACCCTTCGTGTAGATTCGAAAATAGAATCGAATCCTATGCTCGCTGCACTGCTTATGGTAATAATGAGTCCTGTGATAGACATACAGGCTGTCCCAAAAGTCAACGCGAACTTTTCAGCCCTCCAAGGCATGACGTATTGTATAACTACCTGTATATACCGATTTCGTACTTAGGTACCTATGCTTTATTGACCGCCCAGACCTACATAAATAAAATGTACCTTGTATATATACCTACACATTGATACGTGTGTAAGTATAAAATATGATATACTTAGGGAATGTAATAATATTTTCGTCAAATATTTTCCTTGGGTAGGAGAGATGCCTACTAAATGTCGATATTATAAGTGGCAGGGTCTCAAAGGTCCGGTAAGGGCTCTCGAGAGGGATCGTGGTGCGTTTGTAGCCTCGAGCACGTGACCTAATCTTTACTATTAATTGAGGAGCCCAAGGCAAAGGAAAATAAGACTGTATTGGCTAAGGAATGTAGGAAAATACATGTTAAATTTACTTATGGTGATCAAAATCGAGATTTTGATGTGACGTAGTTACATAAATCTCACACAGTTAAAATATAATAAAAATAAATAATGTCCGTTACAAGTTTGGTAGTAAAAATGACTAAGCTTGTCTTACTTATCTACCTATTATTATTACTTATGTCTATAAAACAAATAAGTACCTACTTGAATATTGCGTACGGATATATTTTTTTTCTATGACCCTATTGTGCAAAATGGCCTTTTTGCTGACCAAATTACTTACAGGAGTTACAGTGGCAGTGAAATATTTACGGTGGCACCCCATATCGTGGCTTCGCACTTATAAATATGAACACTCCTTAGTTCCGCCCTACTCGTGTTCATTCACGGTCTTGGGAAATAAATAAAAGAATATGCGGATATGGATGGAGTTTTGTCAAGAGCCTACTTTAACTCTGCGGAGGATGTTGGTAGTTCGTAGGACCCCAATTCTAACCCAATTCCCATTCCTCTTCTCAAGGATATCTGCGAGAGTAAAGGTTTAGGTAGTTACTGAGTGGCTCCTAACGTCAATGGCGAATATATCTCTCATCTACGATTTGCTGATGACATAGTTATTATGGCGGAAACGCTGGAGGAGTTGGGCGAAATGCTCACAGACCTCAATGATGCCTCTAAACAAGTTGGGCTGAAAATGAACATGGACAAGACAAAGGTCATGTCGAACGAACATGTTTCATCATCGCCCGTAACTGTAGGAGGTGTCACCATCGAAGTTGTTGATCAGTATCCCTACCTAGGACAAGTGATCCGATTAGGTAAATCCAACTTCGATAAAGAGGTAGCTCGTAGAATCCAACTCGGATGGGCAGCGTTCGGGAAATTACGACACATCTTCACTGAAAACATACCTCAGTGTCTGAAAACAAAAGTTTTCAATCAGTGCGTGTTGCCAGTGATGACTTACGGAGCCGAGACGTGGTGCTTCACCAAAGGGCTTATCCACAAGCTCAGAGTTGCTCAGCGTGCTATGGAAAGGGCTATGTTAGGCGTGTCCCTGCGAGATAGGATTCGTAATGAAGAAATCCGCAGGAGAACTAAAGTTACCGACATAGCCAAAAGGATTAGCACGCTGAAATGGCAATGGGCTGGCCACGTAGCCCGCAGAGCCGACGACCGCTGGAGTAGAAAGGTTCTGGAGTGGAGACCCCGTGTCGGCAAACGGCGTGTCGGTCGCCCCCCAACCCGTTGGTCTGATGATCTGCGGAAGGTAGCGGGAAGCCGCTGGATGCAGATGGCGGGTGACCGTTTGGGGTGGCGATCGTTAGGAGAGGCCTATGTCCAACAGTGGACTACGGAAGGCTGAGAGAGAGAGAGAGAGAGAGAGAGAGAGAGAGTGGCTCCTTAGGTACTTAAATATATCGTTAACCTTTGATTTATTGTGTTGTGTGTTACGTAGCTAAGTAAGTATGTAAGTATTTACATAAAAACAGGTAAGTAGGTACAACAACATATACACACATCAAATTATACATACCAATCCCTTTTTCAAAAAGCTTTAAGTACGGACTTTGAAAGTGCAGCATTTAAACCCCACATGAACACAAATAAACCACAGTTACAACGAATAGAAAAAATATGATAGAGTAGGGTACCTATTGTGTATTAAGAGGCACGTAGCTACGTGAAAAGTGAACCCCTCGTTACCTGCTTTTAATAAACTCCGCATTGAGGCCTACTTAGTGCAACTTTGGTAACTGAAGCCCCCGCGTAAACTGTATAAACTGTTGTGCATAAATCTGTTATTAAACAAGCGGTAGTTTTGCCCCTGATATTGCCAGCCATAACTCAGCTTCGCGAAATTAAATTTGCAAACAAGCAAGCTCAAAAAGCTGGGCGCCAGCGTACGTACGAAACTTTCGTCAATGCATAGCGACGTGGGGTATTCCCGTGTGATGTTCTTTTGACATGTACCCCAAATACTCCGTAACTGGTTTGAAATTTGGCAGCTTGTCCCTTAGGACATCTCATGAAAAGGTATTTGAAATTTCAGTGAAGTGCAAGGAAAAAGATGAAACTGCATTGTTTACCTAAGTATAAATCCTATAGATACTTATATCTTGCTATCTACCGAATGCAGCCACGGTTTATGATCCTACATCACGGATAGGTTTACCGAACTGCTGGCCGATACAGACTGGAGCTGTATTAGACTGAGTGCATCCGGACTAATCCATAGATTTAGCATAATGCGGGAATAGACCAGACGGCACGGCCAAGCAGCAATATTGCATAGATTACTATTATAGTAGGTATTTTACAGAGAATTGTGGAACTTGTATGGTATTGTTTTATTCGAATGGCTAGGATTGTTCAGCCGTTTCATTGGATCGCTGATAGTTTAACCGGATTCTCATGATAGACTGCGTAACATTTAGGCATAATGGGTTTTAAACTCAGTATTAGGTAGGAAAGTACGTTGTTTACCTACGTTTAGGTGCATACATTATCCTGGGTATTTAACCACAGAGTAGGTACACTTTATGAGTTACCTAAGTGGAAGAATGACCTCTGTATTAGTAGATATCCTTTTAGAACTGACAAAATACATTGGTACTCGTAACTAATATTAATTAGCAGATGACCATGATTAGATTGTGTAGCCAGCACCAGCCCTATATTGGGAATTAGAGCGAGGTGGATTTATCTGGCATCTGGCATTATTATATATCCAAGTACCAGCGTTACACAGAGACGTTACATGGCACCAAATGCCTTCACTGATCAATGGTCATCTTAGATTGTCTGGTTCCAGTTTTAATGGCATTTACGACGCGACGCTGGTTGAGTTGTATTTATTATATTGTTTACGTATAATAAATCAATAACAATGTAACATCGAAGATAATAAAATAAGTATCAGAAGTAAGTATCTGAAAATAAACATACACATTACACAACGGAGCAGATTCTGAAGCCATATTTTTTTAATTATACTTTTTTTTGTCGATTTTGGAAACTTATATTTACGAAAGCAATGATAATGTACATTTTCCAAGAAACTATTTTACGATTTGACTAAAATAAGTACCTTATGATGAATAATTCATTTTTAAATGCTTCGATAACATTAACTACTTTTGGTCTTGAAATATTCGTAGGGTAGGGGTAGGGTAGTAGGGTAGGGTAGGGTATTAGGCGGTATGACGTTCGCCGGGCCAGCTAATCCTAATCCTAACTAATACTATAAATGCGAAAGTAGCTGTGTCTACTGAACGGATTTGAATGAAATTTGGTATAAGTACTGACATATGGCCTAGGGATAAAAATAGCCTATTTTTCATTCTCAGGGTCTAGGCCCTAGACCCTCTGAAAGAACAATAGGCTATTTTTATACCGGAATTCCCACGGGAAAACTTTTTAAGGCGAAGCGAAGCTCGCGGGAACAGCTATGTATTATAAAAGGAAAACACGATGGTGGCAAACTTATAGGACGAGCTTTTGCAATATTCGGTAGGTACATCGTTAAAAACAGCAATAAAGCTAGTGAAGTCGCTGTAGCATTCATGTTGTTAAAATATATATGCAGCCATGCAATGTCCCTTTATTCAGTCTATTTGGATAGGAAGTTTGCTGACATGCCAGATTAAAATTCTAGCGAATGCTAGGTCGGAATAAGCGTATTTTTGTTTACGTACATTTATAATGTTAAAAGTGTTTGCGGTTGTACTTGTAGAATGTGCATCCACTTTTGTAAAATGAAATAGGTATGTAAGTAGTATAGGTAGGTACTTACTGCTGATACTGCAGAGCGTATAATACAGGGTGTTTCCGATTAAAGTGCACATACGTATCGCAGTGACATAAGTCGTCATGCTTAACAACAGCTACGACTCAGCACACATCCAAATTTATTTAAAAAAAAACAACTCCAAATAGTAAAATTTCGTGAAAAAAAAAAACATATTTATACCTACTTAAAAGTCGATCACTTGATCGGCAAAGTTTCTTTGGGAATCGAACAAAAGTTGTGTAGAATAAGCCCCTGAGTCACCCCCTTTGGACATAGCATACCTACCACTTTTGAAACACCCTTTAGCATTCTAAAATCAAAGGTGATTACCCTGATGATAACGACAAATTGAGACACTCAAGAACGATGAAAAAGTTTCACCTGCCAATGATGTCGATTTTGAAGGCAGAAATTCTAATTATAACACTGTCAAACTAAAAAAATTGCTAGCATAAAATGAAATTTACGGAAACAAACATAGGGTCGAATTTAAAACAAATAAATTAAGGTTTTGACAGCTCTAAATTTAGAATTTCTGCCTTCAGAATCGACATCATTGCCGTTCCATTATGTCAGTGGAACTTTTTCTTTGCTCGTGAGTGTATAAAAATTATCTATCTAAAGTTCCTACCTATAAATTTACCTCCAATATCATTATTAAGTACACACGGCATGTTTTGTTACAACTTTTGAATCGTAGGTAATGTAATACAGCTATTGCATTGTTACAAATTTGTTGCGAGCATTGTTAAAGTTTATTTGTCGGGACATTTCGATTCACCACTAACAACAGATGGTTAGCAACAGACCTAACTTTTACCTCACCGAGTGTCTTAACAATAGTTTATTGTAAAGTATTAATTGATACAAGTTGATACTGCTTGGTGGAAAAACTTTGTCACTGACTGTTATATTGTTGGTTGGTATTGGTTATTGGAATTATTGTTTTGTTCGTGTCGGGGAGAAGTTTCAGCACTTTCAAAATTAAAACAAAACGTAGGAACATTTCACGAACAGAGAATAGATGAATTTGATGAAATATATTCATAGTGGCATGTTGTGTAATATTTATTTTAACGGTTGCGTAATATGCATACCGCAATCATTGTGAAAGGTAGGTATATAGAAAACGACGAACGACGAATACCTAAGTTAATTTACCTAAGTCAGAAACCGCTTAGTGTATAAACTTAACTTAGGTACACATTAATTTATGGTCCCTTATTTTTAAATTTCAATTTCTAAAAGTTAACTTAGTTGCCATAAGTGGGTGCTGAGAGAAATTTCAGCCGGGCAACGAACCGAACACTACAAAACGAACCTACAAAAAAAAACAATGAAGAAGAACCAATGCCGCTGCAGACTGTATTCGAATAAGAATACTTATACAATACATACACGATCCATCGTTCAGGGGCGAAAATATTGGAAACTCCTTCAAGTCATAATTCCTCTTTTAATATATTTATAAGGGATACCCACACCAGCCTTCGCCGCAATCTGTTTTCCAAATTGGAATATTTTTTACTTATCCTCAGCCTGTTCGGGTGTATTTCTGATTTGACCACACCGTTTGGCCCTTGAAGATACTTTATATAATTACACCTGCCTACTATACTTTAATTTTTCTTACATGATGTCCACAGTCACTACTGGTGACTTTTCTTTAGAAATGGTTCGGTCTGGTATAACAATAATTATCCAGCCTTTCAGCTGATTACAAAAGCAAATCTTGATCTTGCTGATCTTGTACTTAAATACTTTATCCATATACTTATGTAGCCAACAGCTTCAGATCTTTCCCAATTAATTACATACACAAACTATCCACTGTAACATATACACTTAAGGGTTATTGCTCTATAACTCCACGCTTGGCAGGCGGGTTGGAGATAACACACAACACAAATATTTAACACCCATACCACAATATTATGTGTAAACTAACCACTAGCCTTAAGGACAGACTCACACTTTCACATCAGGCAAAAGATGAGCTTACATGTTTCGAGGGTGGCGCCACGCCATTGACTTAATTACACAAACATCCACTAAACAAATATCCCGCCCCGGCTGGGGATCAAACCTAGACCCTTCGTATAACAGTCATAGTTGCTAACCAATGCGCCATCCAGATGTCTACTTCGAGACTTGTTAGAATTCTGATCCATTTTCTTTTGTAACTCTTCATGTATAGATTACTTGTTAACTTTAATTTAGGTTTGAAGCGTCCGTAGTTGAGCTGGCTTCAGTGATCGTAACTGATCACTGAGGTTAAGCAACAACTGGCACGGGCAGCCATTAGAGGGGTGACAGATTTCATGTGGTTCTTTTCTGACGGCAGTCAGTCAGAGGTTTGTTGTGGGTCTGAGGTCAGTGGCCTTTGGGCAGATTGACATCTGACAGTCGGGTTACCCACTTACCGGACAACTTCAGTGCATAGTACTCATTCAAAAACGGCGATACGGCCTATCACGTGAGTACAAATATACAGCGAAAAGCGTCACCTCTGACTACCCCTCCGAGTATTACAGTCGTGAGCATATGTATGTTTATATTGGGTCATAACTTAAGGTACAGTTCAAAATCATCCTGATCGACTTATGTACCCCTAATATCTATGCAGTTAGGTTAGGCTTTATTTCCACCCCACATAAGACTCATAATCTTTTAACAAAACATAACGTTTTATGTAATGGCTTGCACGCGAGATATCAAACTTTATATACATAGCATGCATTTTTTGTTTTACAATTTGGAATTTTATATTGATTTTGCAGCCTAGCAGAGTTATTATGTCCAGCAGTGGCCGATTACGGGCTGATGATGATTTTATTGTTGTTTCATAGTAAAATATATAGTTTAAAGTATGTTACTTACATAATGCCTCTACGTACCTCATTTGGGAAAATATCTAATTCATTATACTTACCGATGTACCGAGAGAAATCAAACTGATAGAAAATACTCAATTACAAAATAAACATTTCACACACAGTAATCTCACATCCCTATGAATATTATCTCTTACTCTAAAGACTCTAAATTCTGTGAAAAGCTATTCACTAGTTGACAGCTCCTGTAAACAGAATATATCAAAAGCAAAATTGATACTTGCTAATCCAGTCTACCTGCTTGCAATCTCATATTCGACTTTAAAGTTATGTATTAAGGTGCAATTTAAATGGAAAGGTTATTTTGACACAAACTATAAGTTTTAGCTTGGTTTATATGAGCTGAAGTTAACTTTTAATGCCGTAGGGAAAATCATGAAGTTTTTATAGGTATTTCAACTCACATGGTTGTGAACGAGGTCAGACTCGTAAATGGTGGTAAATGAATGGATTTTACATTGACTTTAACTGGATAGACTGTGGTTTTCCTTTTCTAAGGAGCTGTTTCACAATGACTACATGTGGTTTAAAAGACATGCTGTTACATTTTGTAATTATGTTTAAGACAGTGACAGCATATCTTTTATGGCAAGCGTGTCGGTGACTGTTAAAGCCACAGTTAATTAGTAAGTGTGAAATGTCAAATTGGCTTTGATGCGCATGTAGTACTCACTACGTAGAGAATCTTATTTTGGAAATGTGTTTAAACGAATTCTGGGAAGTAATAAGGAAAAGCTTACGTAACGTTCTTCTGTCGCCAACATTTCCTTCCTACAGAATTTCTCATTAAGCCAATTATCAAAAGAACATTTTTGAAGTTATTTTCTGTAATAAAGCCTGTTTCGTCTACAAAGTTTGTATAGAAAAAAAACTTATTAATTTGGTATAGGCATTTTGTTATTGACTTATTTAACAATGACTTGAGGGTTATTCTGGTGAAAATATAATAACGTCGGTATTTTTTTTGTTGCTACACTTTAAGAGTGGTTTCAGGCGGTCGATGGATATCTATACAGGGTGTTGCAAAAAGGGTATACTAAGCCGAAACCAGCATGTGCAGCATGGTTTATCTAAGCCCAAAACTGAAATCAGAATTTCAAAATTTGCGAAAAAAAGATAATATAATTAGAAATTGGTGATGATTAATTAATTAAAGGAAAACTGGTGCCTTGATAAAATTTATCACCATTGTCTAATTATTTTATGTTTTCGCAATATCCCTAATATTTTATATTTATCAAATCATCCTACGAAATTTAAGTACCTATACATCAATAAAGTAATATAATAAAGCAAAGCATTAAACCCCATATTTGGACCCACTTTACCGAACCGTCGTCGGTACGAACACGATCGCGCTTGACCGCTTTCTAGTTCCCCTGACCCTCATACTGAAGGAAGAATGCCGTGCGAAAGAAACAACACTATCTATCTACCCGTCTCCCTCTCGCAAGCACTGAATTTCAGTGTCGCGGGGGCAACCGTGCAGGCTACACGGCTACGCGCTACGCCGTAGCAAAGCCTACGAAGTTCGTAGCAATCGTGCAGGAGTGATTTGGTGAAAAAGAAAAAAAAAACATTTGGTCGGTTTCGGTTGTGATTTAACTTAGTCCTCATTCTGAGGATTTAAAAGTGTTTAAACGAAAGATCAGTAAGAAGTTAAAAATAAGGTACCTAGTTATTAAGTGTTGGTATAAGATTGTTGTAAGGTTGTATAATAGTGCGTGTTGTGACATTAGAGCCCAGTGTTTATCGTTATAGTTTGTAAGCTGATATCGGTCACTGCTGTAAGGTAAGTTTTGATTCTATTCTATTCTAATATTTACCTTTTTTAAATTGCGAATGATAGTTTGAATTTGAATGTTCGTTTTAAAAACATATGCAGATAATAAGCATTACAGGTATAAGCACATAAGATTATTACTGATTAGTGAGTGATACCTTATTTATTCGGAATTAAGCGAGTTTCACTGGTCTCCCAATATGCCGCTATGATACGGACCATGCTCACATATTATATGTTCCCTGAGGAATTCTGATGATATATTATACCGAAATAACAATAATATTCTATTTAACCGTACGGTCAGCTTAGAGGTATACACTTTTGTACCTCGTCAAACTCACATACCGTCAATGATTGAATAAAAGGATGATTTGTTAGTTTGATGAGGTACCAAAGTGTATTCATGGTCCGTGAACTAAAATAACTCCATATTTTAGTTGTTTTATACACCTATGTACCTATATACTATATAATATGTTATTAGAAAAGGGTAATGTAAAAGGGATATGATAAAAAGCATAAAAAAATTATGGAAATAGTCATCAAACAAATTTGGAAGGGAACCTACTGAAATATTTAAATATAAGAATACTACACGTGAATAATATAAAGTTATGTATACTATAGTTTATAGCCAACATTCATAGCTATTCAACTGACTGTCTTATTATAGTAGTGATAGCATAAGTAAATACATATATTACCCTGGGTGAACAGGAAATACTTCACTCTAGGAGGATCCTTTCGTACACCACATAAATGTACTTACGTGAATATTATATATTTAAAATATTAAGTTACATTTCATAAGTCTTCATTAACCCAAAGGTTGTCTGGAAGAGATCGCTTTTAGCGATAGGGTCGCCTATTGTGTATACTGTTACAAATTTGTAATGTAATTTAATGTGTTTATCAATAAAGTCATATTGTATTGATAAATAGAAAAATATTTAATTAGCGTAATATTTGTAAAATGGAAAAGGAAAACTGCTATATCATTCACAAACAATTACTAAATTTTTTCTTTTGAATTTTTAATCTTCATACACTTCAATATAAGCTCGCTTAATTCATTTCCTTGCTTTTAAAACACTTTAATAAAGATTGGACGGTATTTAAGAGTTTTTATGTGTTACTAGCTGTTCCCGCGAGCTTCGTTACGCCTTAAAAAGTTTTCCCGTGGGAATTCCGGGATAAAAAGTAGATGTTTTTTCTCAGGGTCTATACCAAATTTCATTCAAATCCGTTTAGTTGTTTTGGCGTGAAAGAGTAACAGACAAACAGACAGACAGACAGACACAGTTACTTTCGCATTTATAATATTAGTTAGGATGTCAGTAAATACTTTTCTTAAATTAAGTATTTGTGGTAAAAAGAAACAGTCCTATCCTTCCACTGCAAGTCAAAATAAAAAACAAGAAACATCTAAATCTGTACTGAATCAACGCTGTCCTTTTGTTTGGCGCAGAACTTTTCCGATTTAGAGAAATAAGGAACTAGAATAATAGAGAGTCGCCGCAGCGATTTTCAACAAGCTCAGATAATACGATTAGATCACAGCTCACTGATCCAAATGGTCCCATTCTATTTTGTGTGGACTTAGACCTTTGTACTTCGTACTTATATGACAACTAATCAGGGCCCCAAGTCTACTAAATGCATTAGAGTATAATTGTATGTCGATTGTATGTCGACAGCGCAAAATTACACATTTGGCAGTCTTGTATTTTTTAAGACCATAGTGTCAGCTCGATGGAAGTTGGATGGAAGCCACTCATAATACATTGAACAACACGCTAGTCCACTGACAAGTGCCACACCGATATCGTCTCTCGGGTGACAATTTGCGTAGTCCACTATTTATTGACGTTTCCGTCAGTTGCTTCATTACGGTTTATCTGTCAAAAATTACCATTCTGAGGCCATTGAGCAGATACACCTAATATACACGTATTATTCAGATGTTGTCATAATGGATCGGAATTATAATTTAAATTTGCGGTGGGAAATGCTAATATTAGCAGACAGAGTGGACAGAGGTCGGCGGGAGTTGAAGGAGCGGCGTCGAAATCGCGCCTTCATGAGCCGGAATGTCGATCCTCTCGTGAGTTTGCCGGACTCGGAGTTTGTGAGGACATTTCGCCTCAGTAAGCATGTGGTGAAGGAGATTGCCGCGGATTTAACTCCCCTGATAGCCAAAGAACGCAGGAAAGATGGTATATCTATGAAGGTTTGGAGCCGTCTATAATTTGGCAAAAAATTGTTCTGAACTGGATGGTAGAAGACTATCTAATACTTAGGTATACTTATTATACGTTTCAGATACTCATTGCATTATTCTCTTAGCCATATTTTTAACATACTCCGAAAACAGGTTCTCAATAAAGTTTTAAAATCTTGAATCTTATAAGCTTATTAATTATAAAATAACTATCATCATATCGAGTTACTATCCCGCATTGTTGTGCAGATCCGTTATGTTCGGAAAGAAAAGGAGGACATATGTTACCAAGTAATAAAACTGTTCTAAAACAGTGGCTTGTGAAATAATTATTATCCGACAATCTCGTGTTTGTGAAAATCATTATAACCAATTTCAGAAAGAACATAATGTAAATATGGATTAGGCATTTAATAAATACAATAAAAATAAAAGAGTTACACACTGATTTAACTTTTATTTATCCTTTCCGTTTAAACACACTGCTATACAAAAAATATAACACATTAGTAATCCACACAATGAATGCTGGTTGAGTTGTTAGTTGAAACTAAATAATGGTAGTATAGTATACTAAGTATTCTATTATTTGTGAGGGTGTCAGTACCTGCACCTAGCTCACTCGAATGGAGCCTTTGTGCATATCGCCTTAAGGTCTAAACTCCACTCCTAAGCTTGGACCATTTCCTACCACGCTGGTCCTCTGCAGGTTTGTGGGTTCGAAAATCTAGATATGCAGGTTTTATCACGATGTTTTCATTCACCGTAAGAGCGATGGTATGTACGTACACTGTGCATAAATTCCAAAGTAGTTACTCATTGGTGACAATATCTAGATCTGGAGTTTAATTTTTAGTGTTCACACTGCTATACAAAGTTTCTGAAGGCCACTCAACAGTATACACTGAATCATTTTGTTGTATGATGCTGTCCTCTACGTTTCCAACCAAGTTACTGTTACGGTCATAGTCTTGGTGTCTGTAAAAAGAAAAAACATAACTGTTATCTAAGCAAACAAGCATACATTTGGTAAAAAATAAGTTTGTAAACAGTAAACAAACTAACCTCCGAATTAGGTGCTCTTTGAGACCGCTTATTTATGCGCCTCTTTTCCTTAATTCAGCTTTCAAAGCGTGCACAACTGCACATTCATCGATAAATAATCCATATTTGCGATAATTTCGCGAAGAGATCACTTTTCAACAGGGAAATGAACGAATTCGTCTGTATGTTTTTTTATCCACAACTAACAGAGAAAACCGAAACAAAACAAAACGATACAATGTTAAAGTTGACATAAGAAACAAAACCATATATATTACCTACTCTGTGTAACAAACAAATCGACACGACAATAGAGTTTTTTTTTTGCCTATGGTCTTAATTATACAGCCAGTTTAATATATGAAAAATATATTTAAATGCCATAACACGTCTTTTATTGATTTTAAAAAGCATCGAATCAGATAAAACAGTTATACTTTTAAATAAATAGTGTGAAAAATCTTCAAATTAAGCCCAAGTCGGACGATCCGTGCATGCTGGCTTTACAATTCTAACAAAAGCGGCAACACTGATAATATGCCAAGATGACGTCACGATCACTCTGTGTCAATAGCATTTATATTTTATCGAGACTGGCCGTGAGTCGTAGGGACTACCGTTTTTGGGCCAATCACAATGGAGTCTCTATTGAGTCTCTATAGGATATCTGCATTGATATTTTTTATAACCAATAGCAGACTTGAGGCCCAGTACAGTGGTCACTGTGGTCCGATAAAAAGGTGCATGTTACACGGAAGATGGGTAACGGAATCACGCCCACTAGAAAAAGTCACCACGTTACTTCATTAAAGAGGAAAGTAATTATTTCATGAAACTTTTTTTTAAATTTGGGTCGTTCCTAAAAAGTGGTAGTTGGTCAGTACGGTACACTTATTATATTTGGTATTAGGTATTTACCTACGACAGGTTGCCTTTACACAAACATTGTGAAACAGGACCTAAATATGATAGAGGTTGATCCTTATCTAAGAAAACGTTATCGATCATAGTTACTATCAACACACACATTCACCCTCCACTCTAGCTCTGTGAGAATCTATGTGTCGCTACTTAAACACTTAATTTCTGTAATAATTACTTGAAAGCCCTTGACAGAGTGTGTTCCGACAGCCCCAGGCATAAATGTATGCGAGTTGCCGTTACATTAGATGCGGTTGCGAAAGATTATTAATTTCTGAGCTCTCTGCAAACTAATATGTAAGTTAATGTGCAAATTGAAAGGATGTAATCTTGGGAGTTGTTTGATTTATGTATCTGCTGGTTGGGATGAAATTTGGAGATCAGATACTACTTATACCTACATAATATATGTAAAGTGTTTAATCCGTTAAGCGGCACGGGAAAAGCTGTGGGACAGTATAGTTACTCTACAGTATAGTAATCTGTAGTTATCTCCAGTTATTTAATCTATGTTTTTAATAAATAAGTAAATATGTGGGGACATCTCACACACGGCCATCCGACCCCAAGCTAGGCAGAGCCTGTGTTATGGGTATCGGACAGCTGATATATCTACACAAATACATAGCTAGATACATATATTTAATATGAATATCAAAACCCAAGACCCGAGTACAAATATATGTGTTTAAACAAATATCTGCTCCAGCCGGGAATCGAACCCGGGACCTTCGGCCTAGCAGTCAGGGCCACTAACCACTATGCCATTCGACCGCCAAATTTATAAAGTACCTACTTAGTTTTTTTTAATAAAGTACCTTGAGGTATCTTTGATCCGAACCCTTAGACCGTGCACAACTGAAGTACAATCCATTTAATGAATGTATTTGGTATACTTTTGGGAAAATAAATATTCCGTAGTGTAGTTAGAACAAACTATTCTAAAGGTTTTGACAGCATTAAAATTTATTACAATTTGTGCCTCCAGAATCGACATCATTGTATAGTTTTTATTATTAACAGGTAGGTACCTAACTACCTACCTATTTGTTGATGCTGAGATTGGATCACGTTTCCCCACAAGTGACTTTACATAACACCCGATACATTATTTATCACTACGTTCAAACGCGACGTCAACTCGTGTCAGAGAAGCGAAAACCGCACCCGTATTACCTCTGAGCTTTGACGTTTACTGATAGATTTAACGATATTAAACGAACAATACGAACTAGATTTGTGTCAAACCCAAACTAATTCAAAATAAGGGCTCACATGCAAAGTGAGGTATCGAGAGTAGTCGAGACGTTTCTTTTGCTCTTAGTTCGTTCGTCCATTTAGGGCCGGGACACATAAACACGATGCGACGTCGTGTCGTGAAAACATCTCCTTCGCACTCGCAGGTGTTCAATGGGAGAGAGCGAGAGAGTGGTACGACACGACGTCGTATCGTGTTTATGTGTCCCGGCCCTTAGGTCGTAATGAAATATCGTTGAATCTCTATACTCCATGTTTTTACTTTTACTTTCGCCAATTCCATGCCACCTTCATAATTATCATGATTTATGTTCATCATAAGCCAACGCACAACCACAGTCTTTCACATATTAAGCCCCCGCTACGTTCGCCAGTTTTTGGTCTCCACTCGAGAATTCTGGTATCAAATCTGTTATCGGTTATTCGGGAATCGAAAACTACGTAATAAAGGGCAATAGGGCAACTGTAGCTACACAAAAACGAACAAACGAGAGCTGTCTTGCAGTTATTACGTTTATTATATCCGACATCAAACTAGACAGAGCCTGTAAAATGGGTATCGGACAGCTGATACATCTACACGTATACATACCTAATACTAACATCCAGCACCCTGGAACAATCCATCTTCAAATAAATATGTGCCCCGGCCGGGAATCGAACCTGGAACCTTCAGCATAGCAGTCAGGGTCACTATTCAGTCAACTAAATGATTGCAACGTGATAGATTCGTGGCAGCAGCGATCCAAATTCGTTTTTAACCGACTTCGAAAAAAGGATGTTACTCCGCCATTTATGGACCGATGCTTTGTAAGCTTGAGTGTGGCTGTGCCGAGCTAGCGACGTGAGGGGAAACAGATAAGCAATTTACACTAAACACAGCCACTCTCGAGCCATAACGATCGGTGTTCGACACCCTGTCTAAACGTGTTGCAGAGGTTATATTGAGGATACCTCGTTAGTTTTGTTTGAGTTTGATTAGTTTGATGAACTTACGGTGAGGCGTCTTGATGAAGCTTTTGTCTTAAGAGGGGTGGCTCGAATGTTACGTATTGATAAAAGTATAAATAATTATTACTTATCAGCTTAATGAAAAGTATAAATAGTGTAATTGTTGCTAGGACGACGATTTTTAGTTCTCTCTTTCAGTATGACGGGTAGAATCACCTGCAAACGGGAATATCACTGATAAAAATTACCCTATAAAGTACATAGGCATCATACCCGTGTAACAGTTCCAATTTATTCCTATCGACCTAGAAAAATCTGGAACAAAATTATCGTAGGATTCCCTAGCCCGGCTTTCTTCGACAAATAACGTCCCCTCAATATTAGTTTTGGTCCTATTTACACAGGTAAGTACGCTTTCTTATAGCTAACCTGTAAAGGTACAGTCAGGCTCATAATTCTTCATTCATCTTTTTACCTTGTCACAATGTACAAAAGTGTACAACTTACAATTGTCTTTAAAAATTACACCAATCAAATATTTATTTTTGGCTAGCACGTTGACTTGCGAAAGGAACATTAAGCTAGTGTCCGTATTAAATATATGTCCGTCTCTTTCTGTCCTTATACTGTCAACGCAAGATACGTAAGAAACATTTTAAGGTCAACATTAGTTTAAATCCCCTTCTGCAACTCAGCGTTACTCGCAAATTTGCTGACATTCCTTACCTATTAATACAACAATATTATTAAATCAGACCTCGACTGCATTCCAATGATTATGTCGTCTGAGTATAATATTTCACCCTCCTCCGAGTTCATAAACTTGAATATTTCATTGATTCCTGCCCGTTTCTGGGTCAAGTTTAGTTTCGTTATTATTGATTGGACGTAGGTAAGGGTCGTTCTCCAATTAAATGAAATAATGAGTTGAAAATTGTTGGAGACTACATATTATATAGAGTACATATCATTAGAGTACTCAAACAAGCACTCACGAAAACCACACATAGTATTTACTATCACAAAAAAAACTGTCTCCATAGTAAAAAGTCATGTGACCAACAAAGTTTCTATGGAAAAGGAAATATTTTTTTCGTGAATTTTCAAAACTCGTAGAACAAAAGTTGCTCAGGATGACCCCCTGAGTCACTCCCTTTCGGCTTAGCATACATTTGCAACACCCTGTATAAAATAAAATATAAGAATAGCCAGCGGTATACCAATCCCACGTGACGACGTGAGCTGAAACATCGAATTTAACTAATTGATCCTATTGTACCGTTAATTGGGCATTCACCGGCGGATTATGGAATCTGATGAGAGACTAATCTATTGCCGACGTTCAAAATACGTTCAAATTGCATTTTCCAAACTAGTTCCCGCTTTATTCTGTAGCATGATGAAGTATCCTTAAGCTCTACCAATCACTTTTTCAACATCAAAAAAGGTTAACCGGTAGAAAATGCTGCTAGCATTAAGTTCGCCTTGTACAATAAAGAATTTAATAATAATAATAATCAGCATCAGCCGTCACCCATCACTCATTCGAAGTAAAAAATGGGATAAATGCTTAGCTAGCTTAATAAATAATTCCATCGAATGGCATGTCAAAGCTACCGGCTAATAGTCCTACTAAAACCTGATACATGTGAACGTACATGCTCTATTCTATTCTATTCTATTCTGTGTGGGGGTGTAAGTACCTGCACCTGGCTCTCTCGAGTGGAACCTTTGTGCATATCCCCAAGGTCTAAACTGCCTTCCTAAGCTTGGACCATTTCCCACCACGCTGGTCCACTGCGGGTTGGTGGGTTCACATATCTAGATGTGCTAGATCTAGATATGCAGGTTTCCTCACGATGTTTTCCTTCACCGTAAGAGCGATGGTATACATTGTACTTAAGTTAAAAGAACTCATTGGTGCATGTCAGCGCCGGGAATCGAACCCGCATCTCTTGCGTGAGAAGCGGGCGCTTACCCGACTGAGCTACCACCGCTCCGTAACGTACATGCTCATACCTAACCTAAATAAAATATAATATTTTAGGCTCATCACCGTAATTCAGGGGAGATTCACACGTTTTCACTGTAGATAGAAAGATAGATATTCTTTATTTGTACACAAAAACATGGACAACATTACAAAAACTTAACCTAACACATGGTTCAAATGGCGGTCTTATCGCTTAAAGCGATAGATTTGTACTCACGGGATAGGTCGCGAGTCGCGAGTCGTATCGCCGAAATACATTATTTAAGTATTCCTATATAAATTGGTCACGATATACCTAGGAATAAAATGAAACAAATTGTGGGCAGGAAAATGAAGTAATGTATGGAGGAGTGTGATTTGACTTTGTTCAACTTGAACGCGTTCAAGCGTAAAAAATGCCTGAATTATTTATCCGCCGAAGCGGCAAGAGGGCGTAATTTATATTCTCAAAGTTTGGAGACTTGACGTCCTTAAGGAGAAGCCACAAAAACAAATCATCAAAATGAAATCAACTAAATTGCACAGATCTACTAAACTTACACTTCACAAATACCACACTTTACAAGAAACGATAATATTATAAAAATAAAAAGTCGTCAGTGATATTCTACTATAAAAATATCACTGATGTCCACAAAATTATATCTTAAAAATTATTTATAATATTCGTCACCTTAACTTGTTCTTTCCTTAATGAGTAATTGTAGGTCGCGTCTTGGGGAAAGAAACGTTATTTATCATTTTGGAGGTGAAAAAATTGGTCGGGCGTTTTTTAAGAGTTTTAATTTTGCGAAAGACTAATTTTCACTGTGGCATACATTAATTAGAAACGGGATTATAATAGGAAAAAACTTTTGTACCTATGAGTAATTGCGAATAATATAAAATCTATGGTATACTTTGCACACCTTTAAGGCTTCTTTTACTTACTCGTAGTATAATATTCGATTTAGCACACACTTCAAACAAAGAATCTGAAAACAAAAATGTGTATAGGTCATGTAGGTCTCTCGTAAACCTACAATAAACGTCATCACAGTAATGAAATTCACAATAGCAATTATATTTTTTTACTGTCCCCAATCCACTTACCTATATAAAGAATTCCATTCTGCTTAGCTATTAATATGTATGTACCAAAGTAAGCAAATATTTTCTAAAAATAAAACATGAAGCCCTCTCGAATCGCTCGCCAACTCTCAAGCATATCTCAATAAATATATTTCAACCAACATTCACTTGAACATTCCGCGCAGTTTCACATTATTGTTCAAATAAAAACACAAAATAAAATAAAAATTCCTCTCAATACAGTAGAAGTAGCAATCCAATGCAGAAATCGTGGCCGGGAGATCTTCAAATGAAAAACAATAGCTCACAAACAAGTGAAGATCAATGCTTTTTTTATGTAACTTGATAAATAAATTTAGTACGAACATGTCTCTTTAAAAAGACCTGTTTCCGTAAAATCAATTTTATTTGCAAAAATAAGATAACACGACAGTCCTTAGAACCGAATCTACGAACAGTTATAGAAGGACTTACGTCACAGGCCACTTAACATTAATATACTTTATCTAATAAATGTATACGTGTCCGCTATATACTTTTCTACTGTCTAATATATGAACTAAATAGAATTTGGATTTTAATACAATGGAAACTAGAACTACTCTATATAATACGTCTAAAATCCCCTTCTAGGAACTCTATGTAATACGAGAAGGAGTGTAGCACCGCTGAAAATACCAGGGCAACACGAATCTGTAACAATTAGAAGTTGCAACCGTAGTTAGCTACAATACAGTGAGTGAAAATTGGAAAGTTCTCGACAGCGGGGCGGCGGATCGTGTGGACACATCTGACTTTTATTTGTTTTCCAAGTACAGTCCGGGCCACGGCTTTATGGTACTTACTTACATGGTTGTGTAAAAAATTACGTTTAAGGCGTTTGAAATAGATATTTTCTTCGTATTACATGCCCTACTACTAATATGTTCTAATGAGTAGGTTAATAGTGTCCACGCTTTATCATTAATTTAATATAATAATAATAATAATAATAAAAACGTTTATTCCGTGCCATCGCACACACACAGAAAAAAAAAAAAAGAAAACATAATGAAAAACAGTAATAAATGAACACAAAGACCTTATGACTAAACAAAAGAAATAGAGGAGAGGATATGTGTGCGTTGTCTGGCACCGAAACGGACGGCGGCTCAGCTAAGGCGGTAGAAGATAATAATTATATTACCTACTACCGCGCTGATTTTCAGCCGCTTCCCTTTATGATGCCACTGACTATAAATAAAAACTAAAAACTATAAACTAAAACTATGGCAAGTGCACGGCCGGCAGCTGTGAACCAAGGTCATCCGGGGTACTTCACACGCATAAGCGGTTCGTGTTTTCATAATATGAATATAGTTACTTTACAAGAGGCTTACAGCATCATCGTGATTAGATTTTGACTTTCTGTCTAACTACAAAGAGTCGAACTTTCAGTATCACGATGGCACTTACAAGCTTCTTGTAACGGGCAATTCTTTCTTTATATTTGGGAGTTAGTGGTTAGAAATTCGATGTGCGGTATTAATTTCATCTAATAATAAAATACATAAAAAATCGGACCGACTACATAGTACTTGTGTGTGAGGATACGTGGAAGGACTAAATATTTGCACAACGACTCTGTATTCCGCATCCCGAGGGCAAACTTATACTGAGGTGTTTCTGAAGACAAAATGTACATGAATTCGGGGGGCGGAAAAAACATTCTAGAACTTTTCACTGAAGGTTTTTTGTTCAAGTAGGTTTTGTGAGGTCAAAGATGGTGAAAAGTTTTGGCGTCCTGAACTTATTCTGCGAATACCTAATTAGCCAATTTCGTTGTGAAGTTATTGAATTGCGGTCTCGGTTTTGTGGATTGAAAATTTGTTCGGAGGTTTATAAATATACTTACATACGAGTTTTATATAGGTTCTGAAAGAATAATAAGACCTATTTAGAAGACTCTACTCACAAGTATGAGTACATAGAACAACGCATGCAGATTCGGGTGTACCCTCCATACTCAATTTATGAGTATAAATTTATTACCGTTCCTGACTTCAACCTACAGATATTTTTTTGCGTGTTGGTGACACTAGCATCTTTTCACTAGTGTTTGACTAGATAGCGTTAGTAACATTTGGTCAGATTTAGTGTGAGCCTCTGACTTCCCTAGAAATAGTCCCCTTTATGATAATTATAACGTTATGTAGTGTGTAAATTCATATCTACAAGAATCCCCGGACGGTATTCAACCGACGGCTGACTGGTGTAGTGGTTAGTGACCCTGACTGCTATGCCGAAGGTCCCGGGTTCGATTCCCGGCTGGTGCAGATATTTGTTTAAAGACAGATATTTGTACTCAGGTCTTGATATTTATAATTAACTAGCTGGTCCCGCGCGCTTCGCTTCGCCTTAAAAAGTTTTCCCGTGGGAATTCCGGGATAAAAAGCCTATGTTCTTTCCCAGGGCTTAGACCGTATGTATACCAAATTTCATTCAAATCCGTTCAGTAGTTTTGGCGTGAAAGAGTAACAGACAGACACAGTTACTTTCGCATTTATAATATTAGTTAGGATATACTATATAATATGTAACTATTTATTTGCGTAGATATATCAGCTGTCCGATACCCATAATACAGGCTCTGCCTAGCTTGGGGTCGGATGGCCGTGTGTGAGATGTTCCCACATATTATTGTCCCCACATAGGTATTATTATTAACCCTGGAACCTTCGAAATAAGAGCCAGTGTTGCCATCCCTTGCATCACCCGGAAACAAACACACACAGTCATGAATAAGTGCGCTATTTGGGAGCCACAACGAGGCGTCAAGCTCATAAAATTACCAGCTAGTTTGCCAACCAATTTGCAACCTAAATGATGATGTAAACTAACAAAGATATTGCCCGAACAACTCATGATTACGTTGGGTCTGATGTGACATCGTTATACGCGTGTCATCCCGAAAAATAGCTCAGTAAGCACATAAAGATAAATGCCCGGCATTTGGGCCGGTATCCCTCTGTCACATAGGAGCTGAGCCGTCGGCGAGCTATGTAAGGGACATACCAACTAACTTTTATATTCATATGAATCTACTCTCAGGCATCAATTAATTAAAAGGTAGATGTTAAGTACTTTATAAAACCCATACTCCCCACCAATAAAATTTAATAGATTAGCGCTAGGCAGGTATTTAAGAACCACCTTCTTAAAGTACTACACTTACTACATACAGTGAACATACGTACAAGTAAAGTATACAATTATCCAGAAGAAAATTCAATGTTTTCTTCATTTATCATATACATACTTTTAGCGATGCAACTGTTTATTGAGGTGTAGATTGTAGAATAATATAAAACATGGTCTTTTGGTGGTTTTATTTACAATGAATGGAATGATGGTGTAAAAGTATCTAACAAAGTCACAATGACATAAACTATAAACAATAAAAGGTTCCAAATTCAAACTATATACATGGGGCCTCATAATAAGGCGTCGTGGCGTCGTCAACACATACTCATCTGCATATATCAGAAAAGTCAATAAATAAACCTTTTTTAAAAATTGGGATTTTATGTCGCTAAAAACTTCGAAGCAACGTGTACCATAAATACAAGTAGATAAACTTACGTCTCATTAAACTTACATGCTATAAGTTCGCCTGCTCTCAGCCATGCAATTAAGCGACGATCGCATGAGACTTAGCTGCTAAATATCAGAGTCACGCGTCGTCGATACAGGGGGGTCACTCTACAGGGTGTTGTAAAAAGGGTATACTAAGCTGAAACGTTTTTTTTTTTTCGCGAATTTTTTAATTCTGATTTCAGTTTCGGGCTTAGATATAACAATGCTTCACATGCTGGTTTCGGCTTAGTATAGCCTTTTTGCAACACCCTGTATATGACGAAAAACTAAGTTTCGCAGCGTTGCTGCGCGAGCCACGACTCTATCTCGTTGTATTACACGTGCCGATTGCACAACAGCTCTCGTTTTTCGTCAGTATTGAGTAACCCTCCAGACTTTACAGACTTAGCAAGTTTCATGATCAAAACTATTAATATAAGCTGAGCCGATCAAGCAACAATTATAAAGTTATGAGAGAACAGCATCATTATCTGTCGGTGTACTATCCGGCGGTGTGGGAGCTGGATGCAGAAAATGAATTATTTTGAGAAGAGTTGAGTATTTTGTGTAGACTTCTGTGACGTGAGGGATCTTTCAGGTGACTTCCCGAAATACACTGTCTTTCAGTTTTAAACCTGATGTGCCATTATCGTGTCCAAAACAACAAAAGTAACTCTGGGCAGTTCTTCTTTTTAACCTACATAACTTAGTCTCCATCAGTTGTGAAGAAAAAATCATGAGTTTTACAAATATTTATTTATTTATTTATATTTCAGCGTGCATTGTACTAAAAACACAACGGCCGTGCACGTTTACAAAAATATAAATTTATATTTTTGTATTTAAAATTACGTTACAGAGTGGTAAATCCGCGTGACAGAGGAGTATTTCATACGAATCTTGGCTGTCTCCCGCCACTTCATCCTGCGCATATTCGATAATGTTACAAAAAATATATGACAACATAAAATATAAAAAATTATTTAAACTCCAGAAGAAGAAGTATTACCTATTTAGTAAAACAAAATATATATTTTTAAATGATTTCTGAAATATTTAAAAAAATTGTTGAAAATTTGTCTCTTACTACCTAATGTTTTAGTAGTAACATTCTGTCACGTAGGTTGCCATTTAAAATATTTGTTTGAGCCACTCGTCCTTATTGCCATCGATCTGAGTTTAAGGTCTCCTTTTCCCCTTGGTAAGATTTCCCCTTTGAGATCCAGACGCCGCGTATCGGCCACCCGCAAAGTGTGACAGGAGGTGCGTGTGTTTATTCGGCGACAGCTTCGTCACGTAGGTAATTGTTAAAATAAAATACATTGAAATTATTATTTTGTTATTTACTCATTGGTAATAACAATTACTTTGAAATCAACATGTGAATATTACACTTTATGTTACTGTTTAAATGCTAATCGACTTTGCAACACATTTTACCCCTCTGTCACACGACAAATCTGTCACATTCTTACCAAACACTCCAACCTGAGAATATTCATCAAAGAAAAATTGAAGAGAAACTACACGTTTTGGTTAAAGTACGAAGCGAAAGGAACGTCCAATACACTTGCGCTTCATTAATAAAAAGTTTCGTTAGTGAAAAAGCTAATTTCGTGCTATTGTTCTCAAGAACAGACGATGAATGTGGTAGACTGTTTAATATGGTGGAGAATGATTTATCGGATGTTTGATGATAACATTTAAGTCCTTCCAGCTTCTAATGTAATTAAAAAAGGAAAGAGTATTTTTTTCAAGTTCTAAGAGCCACTGCTGTATTTTCGAAATATGGCTGATTAAAACTTTAACAAATTACGTAATTTTCATTATGTTACTTAAATTTTAGGTTGCCGAAAATATTAATTGTGCAGATAAACATTATTTTATGTAGTTGGAACAAATTTGTCCTTTAAGTTTCTGAAATACGGATATTTCACTCTCCAGAGGTTCTCAAGTGTGATTTCATTAGTTATACTAATAATAAAGATATCTCCAGTAAATTTTTTGACTAACTTGAAACCATAATGATTTATATGTAAGTTACTCAATTATTATTTTTAAATAAAACTGTTTTATTCCAAAACGCTGTCGCATATTTAAAAGAATAACAACTATGTCACATCGTTTACCACTCTGTAACGATTGGTGTCTCCTGGTAGTCAACTTATTTTTGGTCGTTTATATGTTATGTTATAAATAGTGCAACTTTGGAAAAATCATATTAAATTAAGTCATTGATGTTAACGTCTATGCTGTTAATTTTTTACTGTAATTAGTAGCGAAAAAATATTTATAGCAAAAACAAGCTTCATTTTAGCTGAAATTGTGACAGAGTGGTAATAACTACTTTATAAATATTTTGTTATTACTAAAAATCCATTCTTTCATATGTTTTCTAAAATGGTATTTTGTTTATTAACGTATCAAAAAAGTTTCATTTTAATCGACGAAGACTATTTCGTTAAAATAAAATAAAAGATTCTGTGACGAAGGTGTAATTTTCTTTGCCTTATCCACGTATTATGTTCTGAAAATCTTGAAAAAATACTTAAACTTCGCGGCCAACCACCTTTTTCGATAGAATAGAAATGTAGCTATCATAAAAATTATAAGAGTTCACCAAAAAGCTAAAGTTATTTTTTTCAAATTCGGGATAATTTTTTATCCATTATGTAGGTTAAAAAGAAGAACTGCCCAACTAACTAGTAAGGTGAGTTTGTAAATATTTAAATAAAATCAATCATTTTAATTCACAATACAAAGCCATTCCAAACTTCATTTCTCTTTGAAATTATCAGTACTGGAGAACGCCATTTCAAAGACCTACTTACTTAATTTTGCTCCTAGTCTATTGTCCCCACCTACTGCCAGTACGACCATACCCCTCCCCCTGTTCTTTGATACGGTTTACTTACTTCATTATAAAGGCGTGTACAGATTTCTTCCTCTCTGTTTATGAATAATAATACAGCTGTACCCGCTTCGCTTCGCCCTAAAAAGTTTTTCCGTGGGAATTCCGCGATAAAAAGTAGCCTATGTTCTTTCTAAGGGTCTAAACCATATGTATACCAAATTTTATTAAAATCCGTACGGTAGTTTTGGCGTGAAAAGTAACAGACAGACAGACACAGTTACTTTCGCATTTATAATATTAGTTAGGATTAGGATTAGTTAAGATTAGGATTACTCTCTGTTTATTACTATTACATATTGAGTTCACTTTTAAAATATATACTTGCATCAAACTCAATTTTATTTTATAACTATGCAGCTTTTCCACATGATTGGTCCACTGTTGCACTCGAGTAGTTCTTATTTTGCCTGCGATAATCGTGACTATACTATGAGATGAAGGGCGTCCCACGGTACACTGGCCAGTGATTGTTTACACTAATTTCATCTGCCTACCTACTAATAATTCTGAACTTTCATAAGGGAATAAATAGGTTGCCTATAGAAAACTTCTTTGACAACGATTTTCGAATTCAAATTGTATTGAATTGGGCACATATTGCTTCGTAAATGTGACTTAATTCGTGATAGGGCCACCGGGTATACTTTTTAGAAGACTTTTTTTTACGTCTTTCAATTTATGTAGACGGATTATATAGTAGGTATACATTGCGTATGAAGTTTTCGAATCCTTTTGGAATCCTGTCTGTTAAAACAAGCTATGCTATCCGTTTCCCAAAACAACCATTGTGTTGGAACAAAAAAAACATTGTTTTCAATTTCCTACATCTGTACTGAGAGTCTATCGACTAAGCCAAGAATATCTTCAGATGTTTTCATGATATTCCGTACCGATATCAAATTACTCTCCTAATTCCATATCACTTTGTAAGGCTGCGCCATTTATCGAATTAACCGTACACTTATTGAGTTTCGCTATTCAATATGATGGAAAAGGACCTCCTTCTCTATTGAAATAACATTGATTAATTCGTAGAAACATATTATTAAGTAGGTACTTATAATTATATTTTGTATGTATTTACCTACTTAGTATACAAATACATGCGGTATGTATTGAGAAAATAACAAAATAATTATATTTATTGAACACGATATCCGTTGTAATACGAGTAAAGATACTATGATTTCAGGGACGGACGAATATGAATTTTATAGAATGTAAAATGATAATAATACAGGGTGTGCCCGAAAATAATTTCAGTATTACAAAATTCGCGAAAAAACAACATTTTATATAGAAATTTTGTTGGTCACGTGACTTTTTACTATCATCATCATCATCATTATCAGCCCGTATCTGCCCACTGCTGGGTATAAGCCTCTTTCCTATCACGACTTTTTACTATGGAGAATGACTTTTTTTTCGCGAATTTTGAAATTCAGATTTCATTTTCGGGCTTAGATATAACATGCTGCACATGTAACTTTCGGCTTAGTATACCCTTTTAGCAATACCCTGTATAATGGAGACACATTGTAACAACATGAATTAGATACCTAATATATATGGCTTACTTTAAACATAATAACTATGTTTACTGATCCAATTCGCCGCAGTCTACTACATACACCTACATAAAAGTGATATTCTCGTAGGTGTACCTAACAAAAGCTATCATACTTACCTAAACCACATTGCACCCCAAAGGACCTGAAACTACGCGGTACTTACCCTCAATAAACATCTAGAATTATCGGTTCTCACGTTTCTTGGAGCTCCTACACTTTGGTTTTTATGTACAGTTTGTGCTCTTCACAACGACGCTCCAAAACGGTCTCAACTGAAATAGGTACTTGTTTTAGTTTAAAAGCTTGCAGAGTGAAATTTAAAAGAAAGAAGCACCGAGTTTTACTGATATGTTCGGTTATACAGAGTTCATTTATTTTTTTACTGCAGCAAAGTTTATGCAGTAGTTATTTTATTAATTAAGTATTTAATTTGAGAGAGTCGCGCGGTTTTGCTGTACACCAATCACCTTCTAAGTTAAAGATAAGGTGAAAATGAAGTAACCGATTGAATCTTTTAAATAGAGTGTACTTATTTAAAAGATTCCTACTAATCAAAGGTGCAGCGCGACGGCACTAAATATAAGTACATAATATATTGAGTTTCCATTTCAGTTTTCTACACTTGTCTTAGGTATTATCCATTCTGTACCTACTGTATTTCAGAACCTTCATAACTTCATGCAGTCACAACATAACCACGCCTTCGTGACCGCCTAAGCCTATAAGTTCTCCAGCCAGATTGTAATTGTGCTCACGCGGATGTAATTTAATTCCGTTATCTGCCGAGCCGATGCTATCGGGTCAAGGCTTATCCTGCCTCCAATTTCACTCGATTCCATCACTAATACGTGATGTGCTAGTTACCATGTAGATATGTTATAATGGCGACTGGATTCCGGCAGTTTTTTACTTGGTGTCAGAGGGATCGTAACATTCTCATGTTATAAACAAGTCAAATGGAATTTACACATTTTATACACATAATTATGCTCACAACTGTATGGCAGCGTTCCCACTACGCCGGACCGGCAGATCTGCCGCGCCGGTAAATCTGCCGGAAGAGCTAGTGGCTGTACAATTTATATGAAGCTATTCACATTATCCCGGGTCCGGCATTTTTGCCGAGCCCGGCATTTCTACCGAACGTTTTGTCACTACGAATTGCCGGTAGAACGACCGGGCCCGGAGTAATGTGAACGAGTTTGTGCCGGTATCTGTCCCCCGCTCGCCCCGCTCGTGCTCCCCTCGCCCCGCCCGTGTTCCACTCACGTCATTCCACGCGCAGGTCCAAATTCAACTGAGGACTGTCTGAATTTCTTCCGGGATCCGATGTAATGTGAACACTCTGTCCGGTGTCCGGTTTTCGGCAGATCTGCCGGTCCGGCGTAGTGGGAACGCTGCTTTACCGCGCCGGTAAATCTGCCGGAAGAGCTAGTGGCTGTACAATTTATATGAAGCTATTCACATTATCCCGGGTCCGGCATTTTTGCCGAGCCCGGCATTTCTACCGAACGTTTTGTCACTACGAATTGCCGGTAGAACGACCGGGCCCGGAGTAATGTGAACGAGTTTGTGCCGGTATCTGTCCCCCGCTCGCCCCGCTCGTGCTCCCCTCGATTGTGCGCGCAGGTCCAAATTCAACTGAGGACTGTCTGAATTTCTTCCGGGATCCGATGTAATGTGAACACTCTGTCCGGTGTCCGGTTTTCGGCAGATCTGCCGGTCCGGCGTAGTGGGAACGCTGCCTATATGAAGCTATTCACATTATCCCGGGTCCGGCATTTTTGCCGAGCCCGGCATTTCTACCGAACGTTTTGTCACTACGAATTGCCGGTAGAACGACCGGGCCCGGAGTAATGTGAACGAGTTTGTGCTGGTATCTGTCCCCCGCTCGCCCCGCCCGTGTTCCACTCACGTCATTCGGCTCGCATGTTCTGGTAAAAGTAGACGTTTAGCATGGATATTCAAGCAGAAACTTTAAGGCAGCGTTCCCACTACGCCGGACCGGCATATCTGCCGAAAACCGGACACCGGACAGAGTGTTCACATTACATCGGATCCCGGAAGAAATTCAGACAGTCCTCAGTTGTTTCATTTTACATCCAGGGGCGAGGGGAGCACGAGCGGGGCGAGCGGGGGACAGATACCGGCACAAACTCGTTCACATTAGGCAGCGTTCCCACTACGCCGGACCGGCAGATCTGCCGAAAACCGGACACCGGACAGAGTGTTCACATTACATCGGATCCCGGAAGAAATTCAGACAGTTTCTGCTTGAATATCCATGCTCCGAATGACGTGAGTGGAACACGGGCGGGGCGAGGGGAGCACGAGCGGGGCGAGCGGGGGACAGATACCGGCACAAACTCGTTCACATTACTCCGGGCCCGGTCGTTCTACCGGCAATTCGTAGTGACAAAACGTTCGGTAGAAATGCCGGGCTCGGCAAAAATGCCGGACCCGGGATAATGTGAATAGCTTCATATAAATTGTACAGCCACTAGCTCTTCCGGCAGATTTACCGGCGCGGCAGATCTGCCGGTCCGGCGTAGTGAGTAAAGAATTTACAGTTTTCAATACAAATCTTTGTATGATCTTCGGTGGGAAACCACCATTAGCCAATCAGATTAATTTTAAATTTTCAATCACTGACTTTCCTGTGTGTCTGTGTGCGCCGTTCATTGAATAACATAGACGTGCGACATTTATAATGTTTTACAACCAATAAAAAATAACACTTTTCACGATCGGAAAGCGGACAATTTGGCGTCGACACAAGATACGCTACTCGGGGTTAATTCAGCTGCAAACGGCTGTCCTACAAAAAGGGTATAACGTCGAACCGAGACTAAAGGGAGATATAAAAGGGTATAAAGGGTCGCTGTCCAGTGAAACGGTTGCTATGATAAAGCTACTCAATGTATAAAACTGATCGGTTGATAAATAACATTATTATTATTCCATTACAAAACTAAAAAATGTCTGATCAAGCAAAAACGTTTTATACTTATACGGTTTCATTGTAATCATTGAATTAATAAATAATAATAATAATAATAAATCACATCTCACACACGGCCATCCGACCCCAAGCTAGGCAGAACCTGTGTTATGGGTATCGGACACCTGATATATCTACACAAATACATACATAGATCGATACTAAATATAAATATCAACACCCAAGACCCGAGTACAAATATCTGTCTTTAAACAAATATCTGCCCCAGCCGGGAATCGAACCCGGGACCTTCGGCATAGCAGTCAGGGCCACTAACCACTACGCCATTCGACCGCCATTCGAATTAATGATGAACCAATTCCTATTTCCGTGACTCTCATAAGAGGGTGTTTTCCCAATTGTAACAATCTGGGATTAAAAAAACTCTCATCACAGCTTAGCTACAGTAGCATAGCTAGTGAAGGAAGGCCCCCCTAAGCCCATGTTGTAAAAGGCACATTTTACGCGGCCGGCGTCCCACATTATGATGGTCATGTCAGGTCACTGCAGACTCGGCCGAGAATACATGTGGCCTTTCAAGTTTGCTGCCTTCTTTTGTTTTTATCCGACGGAGAAGCGAAAAGGAGGGTTACGTTGTGTAAGTCGTAGGTATGTATGTATACTGTATTCATTCACACATGGCTCAAAAGGTAAGCAATGTTTGTGTGTCTTTTTATATAAATTTATTTAAAATCTAGGTTTTTGTCTATATTACCGAATGGTGTGTGTAATGGTTAGTGACTCCGACTGCTATGCTTAAGGTCCCGGGTTCAATTGCCGGCTGAGGCATATATTTGCTAAAAGACAGATATTTGTACTCGGATCTTGGGTGTTAATATGTGTACCTACCTATTTTATTTTATTTTATTATTTTATTTTATCGTATTCGGAAAACTTACAGCTATCTTAAACTAGTTTACATTTATATGATGCATCTAAGAGCCATTTAATAGTTTTCGCATATGGTAGTGATCTATGAATCAGCTGTTCGATACCCATGTTACAGGCTCTGTCTAGCTTGGGGTTGGATGCCCGTGTGGGAAATTTCCCCACATACATTTTACTCTACCAAACCACACTGAGGGGTCAATATTTCCATTGTTCACTGTCAAAGCTAACTGTTTGCTATTACTTTTTCTCCAATAACTTTTTATATGGAGTTTCATAATTATTTACGCATATACAGGCCAAAATACGTACCTATTTCTGTTATTACTGGATGTATAATGTTAGGTGCTCCCATTTTTTTTTGCATAATACATGTATGTATTGGTCCACTCGAATAACTTTCCCTAAGAAAAATACACTGGGAAAGTAATTACACAACGAAAGTAAATGATAATATATTAAGCTCATTGAATCTGCAGTCAGTGTCGGGGAGGTTTAATGAACCCAAATTGTGAGGCATGAAAGGTCACTGGGTGGATGAATTTATGTGTATTCTTTTGTAGTTTAAAATTCTACAGTAAGTTACCTATCAAACTTTCTATGGTAAATGGATGGATTGATGTATTTTTTTATTGTGTATAATTCTATCAGTTTGAAAAGTAGGTAGATCATTTAAACCGAATTATACCTATGTTGCTTTGCAGGATAAAATGGTATTTTTAGGGCCTTAACACAAAAACTTAGACAGTATTTAACAAGTGTTCAGCCCCTATAAAATCTGTCAAATTTCGTTTTAAACACTTGTGAAACAGTGTTTAAAGTTTTTTGCTGTAGTACAGATATTGTCTAAGGCCGGTAAGTCCCGAGTTTGGTTCGTGCGTCTTTGCGTCCGAAAAAAACCTATATATTACATCGGGACCATACAAATTTTGACCGACGTTATGTCAGTCCTTAGTTAATAACTACTAACTTCGATAATGGAATTATGATCTTGGAATTTTATACCTACCTTACTAATATTTTCAACATCTATAATGTTTCACATTAAAGCAAAATTTTATCAACGATAAAAAAGATTGTATCACATTAAAATTCTCTTAACGGGCGACGACCAAAAAAGCAATCAACTTCATATTATTCAATAAACTCTGGCCGTCGTCGTAAGCAAAAAACACCCATAAAATATTATGAAGTAATATGAATTTTATAGCACAACACAAGTGGACAAGCATGGCGGATGATGGCCTGAGCTCTTCCTTACGACCGACCCACATAAAGATTATGTACTTCTAGCAAGGTTCTAGTAAGGCGACAACAGGCGTAAGGCTATAGATTTTTAGGGATCTGTATAAATTTTGTGTATTTAGAAAATAGATCAAACAACATGAATATGACTGAACAGTTAACACCTTATTTAGAATAACAATAATAATTGACAACATTTCAAAATTTTATACAGTTGAAATTCGAAAACCATTTAGAGATATGGCTCTAATATTCACAAAAAAAAATGTTTCCGATTTTTCTTTTGATTTATTTCAGAGAAAAACATAAAAATCTAAATTATCATTCGTGACACCACGATGTGGCATAATAATTAAACGGGCTTTTACTTCTAAAACATCAACAACAAAAAAACATGTTATGTCACTTTGACAATGACAATGACAAAAATCACTCAAATGTCTGTCACTTTTATGTGTCCTTGTCAATGACGGAAGTACGTGATTGGTCCTTGCCACAAAATAAAGTTGAAGTTGAAGCTGATTGGTCCTTGTTCATGTCAAGTTAATGTCATCCAACTTTTTTTTTTTAGGTTAGGCAGGCAACGAAAATATTTTTATCCCAAGCCTCGACGTGACGTCACTCATACTAAAAATATTTTGAACTTTGAAATCAAAAAAATATATTAAAACATAGAAATATTAAGAAATAAAAAAATACGGGTCATCTAAATTTGTGATATCTCGTCGAAAATAAAATAAAATCGGTGAGCATTTTATTTGAAATGTTGTCAATTATATTATGCTATACTCATGTACATTGGAAAGTTTCGTTTACTTGGAACACAGTATAAAATGTACAGTTAATTCATGAATCTCTCTTCTAAAGACACATGAGACAGTTAGGGTACTTATCACAGGACAACGGCAACGAAAGTACATACATATACCCTTTTTCTTCGCGTCACTTCCTTATCCCATATACAAGGGAGCTTATGTAGTGAGCCAGAGAACATCGCGTCCGACCAGAATTTCATTCTTACGAGGGGAGTGAAGCAGAACATTCACTCCAGAATATTATTGTATAGTTTGTTGATAAAATTACTGTAAAAAACTACACTCACGGGCAATGAAAAGGTTCCACTGAGAAGAAAAACACCAAAATACTGATAAACGGAAAAGGCTAGTTTAATGACGCCTTCTACAACATTGAAGTATATTTAACAGAGCCTCAGTATATTACCAACTAAATACGGAAATATTTTGTCAAATTTTAAATTAAATGTTAAAAAAAAATTGGGTCATTTGGTGTTGACTTTTTGTGAGTGGAACTATTTCATTGCCCGTGAGTGTATAAGTATCCTACTTTTATTATGTACCTAATAAAAACGAGACAAAAAAACCGAATCATTTCTATACACCTAGCATTTCTCTACGCCACAATAATGATGACAATCAGTTATTGCGCACCAAATTTCATTACCGCTACATCGTAACGACTATCGCACTCCAGCCACAGTCCTAATTAGGATCTCGAGAAAAACTGATGACATTTTCCCTCTACCTAATAAAAGGATATAAAAAGGTCCGAGTTTTTCTGACCACTAATCTGGCTCGCGATGAGTGCGGATCCAGAGCTTTATTTTCCAATATACCGCCCGGAGAGTGGCCCGTGTGATTGTACTAACGTATGTACGTACGTATATTTTTAACAATCGACTGGAAATACGGGTGTAAAGAAGGTATAACTAGTTATTATTCTGTGCTATAGCCATGGATCTGTCGTGGAAGTATTAAGTAGGTACTAACATGATGTTTCTACTTTCTTGGTTATTTATTAAACATTGACCATAAATCCCAATAAACAACTCCAAATAATGATTCTGTTATAACTGAAATGGTGAGAATTTACGAGTATAAACAGAATGACCTCCTGGCCGGTAATCTGGGTTAGAAGGCTAGGGGAGAGCATTAGCTTTACTTTACATTGTAATAACTGTAACGTTGTATATTGTAAACAATGTGACTGTGACGTCATTAAACATGAACAGCCCTTAGTCTGTGTATTTCAAAGGGTTCTCTCTATATCACGAAAAACGAAATTTCGGGGTTCTGCTGCACGAGCCACGACTCTATATCGTTGTATTAAACGATAGCTCACGTTCGTTCGTTTTTCGTGAGCATAGAGCAATCTTCCTGGTTCCTACTAACGTGTAGTAGTAAATAAATAAATATAAATAAATATGTGAGGACATCTCACACACGGCCATCCGACCGACCCCAAGCTAGGCAGAACCTGTGTTATGGGTGTCGGACAGCTGATATATCTACACAAATACATAGATAGATAGATACTAAATATAAATATCAACACACAAGACCCGAGTACAAATATCTGTCTTTAAACAAATATCTGCCCCAGCCGGGAATCGAACTTCGAATCGTTATAATAGGCGAACGAACATAGCCTGCAATCTGAAATGTAAATTGTATTTATCTGGCATATAGGTATTTACCTGCAGCAACTGAAGGATCGTTGACTTTTATTGTACGGTGGCCTGCGCCTAAAAGTATACAGCCGGAGTTTTTAAAATAGCCATCCCTGATGATGAAGGGACCAGCTACATCTGTTATAAATCCGGGGACGTGTTGTGTGTGATGTGTATAGCAGTGGTGTTTATGTGGATGTGCTTGAGCAGCATGTGAGCTTGAGATCGCTATTTTAAAAACTCCGCCTGTATACTTTTAGGCGCAGGCCACCGTACTTACCTACTAGTTATGCCGTAAAATTCAATAAAATTTTATCAGCTATGGAGAAAAGAAACACTTGTAAGTCATAACACGACCCTCATAGCAATACATTTTTGTTTTAATTAACGGCATGTAAACCGTCTCTTATTTCTACATCCTTAGGGAATTAATTATACTCTTATCGCCATCGCGAAGAGGCGCTCGAGTCACGGCTCCCAGCCCTCCTCGCAAACCAAAACCTCTTTGAAGCGAGAACTCAAAATGAATTCATTAAAAATACTCCGCGTTTCTGGATTTTTTAATAAAACGATTGACCCTCACTCCCGCCATTTGCAGAGATGTAATCAGCAAGGAACAACAGCCTGGCGATTTTGTTAAACATTTGATCCCCCCATTGGCACGTAGGAGGGGGGCAGTTCCGGTGACTGGGAAAAATTGTAATGGTTGAGATTTATAAAAAAAAACATCTAGAAAAGTCAAAGATTTTTTTGAGTAATAGGCAAGTTATCTTAACTTATACATATCAAGCGTAAATTTAATGTTTTGTGCCACTTAGCTAACGATAGGTATAAATCCATTTAAATCATAAATAAATGTATCGGTATTGACGCAGAAATATCATGACGAAAAACCATGTTCACCAGAATTGGGTCTCAGGGGGATAGGGATAACTGGAGCACTGCACAATGAAAGTGTGTGAGTGGTTTAGAGCCGAGATAATTCCCTGTGAAAATAACCTGTAGGTACGGTGGCCTGCGCCTAAAAGTATACAGACGGAGTTTTTAAAATAGCGATCTTAAGCTCACATGCTGCTCAAGCACATCCACATGAACACTTTGAACACCACTGCTACACACATCACACACAACACAGCCCACAGTCCCTTCATCATCAGGGATCGCTATTTTAAAAACTCCGCCTGTATACTTGCGCAGGCCACCGTACATTGAGATACATTACAGATTTATCACGAATATAATGGATGGTAAAATAGAATAGAAGGGAGCGGTTGGAACTATATCGACAAGAGCAAGGCTCTTAAACTTAAGACGAAGAAGATTTAGGCACATGATAATAAAAATTCAATTTTCAATGTACTTACAGGCTCTCGCAAAAGTGGTATAGTAAGCCAAAAGAGAGTGACTCAATCAAGGGCTCATTCTGAAAATAAATAAATAATAATAATAAATTTATATGTGGGGACATCTCACACACGGCCATCCGACCCCAAAGTAGGCAGAGCTTGTGATATGGGTATCTGTCACCTGATATATCTACTGATTATTGGAATGATTACGCTATAATTTACTTTCATGCAACTTTGACTGAACTGTATAAAAATTACCGCCAGCCACCAGTTGATAATAAGTACTTTGATACAGTTATTGAAACTGGCAGTTAATCATTGTGCTAAAACAAAACATATTGTTGCAGATCGTAAATTAAAATTTCACCATAATAGCGGAACAAATAAATTGAGAATGACTGGCAGGTTTCGCCATAATAGCGGAACAAATAAATTGAGAATGACTGGCAGGCTGCAGAAGCTTTTAATAAGTTCGAAAGTGTTTATTACGCACAAAACATAACTTCTATAAAGTTACGTCGTAGATACTAACTTTCCTTTTATGTTGGCACCATCCGTATAATACCCCTTTAGAGGAATTTAAACATTTCACCTCTGAAAGTTTTGTCAATTTGGAAGTCATAACTTTGTTGAAATAGTTCCTTTGATAAAGAGGAAGTTAACATCTTTTAGTGAAGTTATGATGATCACATTCGGTAGCTGATACAGATAATCTCAGTTACTTTTATAGATATAAAATAAAATACCACAGAACTAGAGAGTTACCAGAACTATTTTAGAGTAGCTAAATCCTATTAATAACAGTTTTTGATAATTCGGCTTTTAATAAACGTTTCTGATATCTGCGTGGGAAATACCTGTTAAAGGTCAAAATAAGGTGGCGTTGAGTCGTGGTGGTGTAACGGATAAGGTCTCGGCTCACATTCGTGTGGCCGTGGGTTCGAATCCTGCCATGTAGCAATGAATTCTTTAGAAATTATAATACGAATTTAAGTACAATTCTAGCACATGGTCTTACGGCGATGTAAAACATTGTGAGGAAACCTTCACATCTAGATTCTGGATGAATACCGTAAGTGCTTGGTACTCATTCAAAAACGGCTATACAGCTCGCGACCTATCACGTGACTACAAATATACAGCGAAAAGAGAGTGACATTTTTAATGTAAGCTGCATTATTTATTTACTTACCATACACACTCATAACAGTAATCACACAACACACACGTCCCATATACCTATACTTATATATATGTATATATATATATTTATATTTATATATATTTATAATTCTATAATATATTTTTATAATATAATATATAGATAGTTTAGTATAAGTTAAGTAGTTAAATTTATTTTATGTGTGTGTACATTGTATTGTATTTTGGAGTAATATTCGCGCGACTGAATTCATATATATATATACATATTATATATAATATATGTATATATTTTTTTTTGTTTGTACATAATAATATAGTTAAGTAGGTACTCGTGTACGTGACTGAAGTCACTTAAAAGAGCCAGCTGAAAATCAGTGCTGTGGCCTTACTGTCCACAGCCCATGCTGAGCTGGTGCCGTTTCCTCACTCCGGACAGCAACCCGTTGTGTTATTGTTTTGTATTTTGCCTGTATTTTTGTTTTTGTCTCATGTTAAATTTTTTTTGGCCTTGTTATTTTGTATATGTATTTCTTTTCTTTAATTCTGTATTTTTCTTTTTGTTGTTGTTGCTGTCTATGTGTCGAATAAATGTTTCTTTATCTTTATCTGACACGCTTGCGATTAATTGGGTTAGGCAGCGTTCCCACTACGCCGGACCGGCAGATCTGCCGAAAACCGGACACCGGACAGAGTGTTCACATTACATCGGATCCCGGAAGAAATTCAGACAGTCCTCAGTTGAATTTGGACCTGCGTGCACAACAGGTCTCTCTTGGACAAGCGTAATTAGGCAGCGTTCCCACTACGCCGGACCGGCAGATCTGCCGCGCCGGTAAATCTGCCGGAAGAGCTAGTGGCTGTACAATTTATATGAAGCTATTCACACTATCCCGGGTCCGGCATTTTTGCCGAGCCCGGCATTTCTACCGAACGTTTTGTCACTACAAATTGCCGGTAGAACGACCGGGCCCGGAGTAATGTGAACGAGTTTGTGCCGGTATCTGTCCCCCGCTCGCCCCGCTCGTGCTCCCCTCGATTGTGCGCGCAGGTCCAAGGCAGATTTACCGGCGCGGCAGATCTGCCGGTCCGGCGTAGTGGGAACGCTGCCAAAACGTTCGGTAGAAATGCCGGGCTCGGCAAAAATGCCGGACCCGGGATAATGTGAATAGCTTCATATAAATTGTACAGCCACTAGCTCTTCCGGCAGATTTACCGGCGCGGCAGATCTGCCGGTCCGGCGTAGTGGGAACGCTGCCTTACTCCGGGCCCGGTCGTTCTACCGGCAATTCGTAGTGACAAAGGCAGCGTTCCCACTACGCCGGACCGGCAGATCTGCCGCGCCGGTAAATCTGCCGGAAGAGCTAGTGGCTGTACAATTTATATGAAGCTATTCACATTATCCCGGGTCCGGCATTTTTGCCGAGCCCGGCATTTCTACCGAACGTTTTGGCAGCGTTCCCACTACGCCGGACCGGCAGATCTGCCGCGCCGGTAAATCTGCCTTGGACCTGCGCGCACAATCGAGGGGAGCACGAGCGGGGCGAGCGGGGGACAGATACCGGCACAAACTCGTTCACATTACTCCGGGCCCGGTCGTTCTACCGGCAATTTGTAGTGACAAAACGTTCGGTAGAAATGCCGGGCTCGGCAAAAATGCCGGACCCGGGATAGTGTGAATAGCTTCATATAAATTGTACAGCCACTAGCTCTTCCGGCAGATTTACCGGCGCGGCAGATCTGCCGGTCCGGCGTAGTGGGAACGCTGCCTAATTACGCTTGTCCAAGAGAGACCTGTTGTGCACGCAGGTCCAAATTCAACTGAGGACTGTCTGAATTTCTTCCGGGATCCGATGTAATGTGAACACTCTGTCCGGTGTCCGGTTTTCGGCAGATCTGCCGGTCCGGCGTAGTGGGAACGCTGCCTAACCCAATTAATCGCAAGCGTGTCAGATAAAGATAAAGAAACATTTATTCGACACATAGACAGCAACAACAACAAAAAGAAAAATACAGAATTAAAGAAAAGAAATACATATACAAAATAACAAGGCCAAAAAAAATTTAACATGAGACAAAAACAAAAATACAGGCAAAATACAAAACAATAACACAACGGGTTGCTGTCCGGAGTGAGGAAACGGCACCAGCTCAGCATGGGCTGTGGACAGTAAGGCCACAGCACTGATTTTCAGCTGGCTCTTTTAAGTGACTTCAGTCACGTACACGAGTACCTACTTAACTATATTATTATGTACAAACAAAAAAAAATATATACATATATTATATATAATATGTATATATATATATGAATTCAGTCGCGCGAATATTACTCCAAAATACAATACAATGTACACACACATAAAATAAATTTAACTACTTAACTTATACTAAACTATCTATATATTATATTATAAAAATATATTATAGAATTATAAATATATATAAATATAAATATATATATATACATATATATAAGTATAGGTATATGGGACGTGTGTGTTGTGTGATTACTGTTATGAGTGTGTATGGTAAGTAAATAAATAATGCAGCTTACATTAAAAATGTCACTCTCTTTTCGCTGTATATTTGTAGTCACGTGATAGGTCGCGAGCTGTATAGCCGTTTTTGAATGAGTACCAAGCACTTACGGTATTCATCCAGAATCTAGATGTGAAGGTTTCCTCACAATGTTTTACATCGCCGTAAGACCATGTGCTAGAATTGTACTTAAATTCGTATTATAATTTCTAAAGAATTCATTGCTACATGGCAGGATTCGAACCCACGGCCACACGAATGTGAGCCGAGACCTTATCCGTTACACCACCACGACTCAACGCCACCTTATTTTGACCTTTAACAGGTATTTCCCACGCAGATATCAGAAACGTTTATTAAAAGCCGAATTATCAAAAACTGTTATTAATAGGATTTAGCTACTCTAAAATAGTTCTGGTAACTCTCTAGTTCTGTGGTATTTTATTTTATATCTATAAAAGTAACTGAGATTATCTGTATCAGCTACCGAATGTGATCATCATAACTTCACTAAAAGATGTTAACTTCCTCTTTATCAAAGGAACTATTTCAACAAAGTTATGACTTCCAAATTGACAAAACTTTCAGAGGTGAAATGTTTAAATTCCTCTAAAGGGGTATTATACGGATGGTGCCAACATAAAAGGAAAGTTAGTATCTACGACGTAACTTTATAGAAGTTATGTTTTGTGCGTAATAAACACTTTCGAACTTATTAAAAGCTTCTGCAGCCTGCCAGTCATTCTCAATTTATTTGTTCCGCTATTATGGCGAAACCTGCCAGTCATTCTCAATTTATTTGTTCCGCTATTATGGTGAAATTTTAATTTACGATCTGCAACAATATGTTTTGTTTTAGCACAATGATTAACTGCCAGTTTCAATAACTGTATCAAAGTACTTATTATCAACTGGTGGCTGGCGGTAATTTTTATACAGTTCAGTCAAAGTTGCATGAAAGTAAATTATAGCGTAATCATTCCAATAATCAGTAGATATATCAGGTGACAGATACCCATATCACAAGCTCTGCCTACTTTGGGGTCGGATGGCCGTGTGTGAGATGTCCCCACATATAAATTTATTATTATTATTTATTTATTTTCAGAATGAGCCCTTGATTGAGTCACTCTCTTTTGGCTTACTATACCACTTTTGCGAGAGCCTGTAAGTACATTGAAAATTGAATTTTTATTATCATGTGCCTAAATCTTCTTCGTCTTAAGTTTAAGAGCCTTGCTCTTGTCGATATAGTTCCAACCGCTCCCTTCTATTCTATTTTACCATCCATTATATTCGTGATAAATCTGTAATGTATCTCAATGTACGGTGGCCTGCGCAAGTATACAGGCGGAGTTTTTAAAATAGCGATCCCTGATGATGAAGGGACTGTGGGCTGTGTTGTGTGTGATGTGTGTAGCAGTGGTGTTCAAAGTGTTCATGTGGATGTGCTTGAGCAGCATGTGAGCTTAAGATCGCTATTTTAAAAACTCCGTCTGTATACTTTTAGGCGCAGGCCACCGTACCTACAGGTTATTTTCACAGGGAATTATCTCGGCTCTAAACCACTCACACACTTTCATTGTGCAGTGCTCCAGTTATCCCTATCCCCCTGAGACCCAATTCTGGTGAACATGGTTTTTCGTCATGATATTTCTGCGTCAATACCGATACATTTATTTATGATTTAAATGGATTTATACCTATCGTTAGCTAAGTGGCACAAAACATTAAATTTACGCTTGATATGTATAAGTTAAGATAACTTGCCTATTACTCAAAAAAATCTTTGACTTTTCTAGATGTTTTTTTTTATAAATCTCAACCATTACAATTTTTCCCAGTCACCGGAACTGCCCCCCTCCTACGTGCCAATGGGGGGATCAAATGTTTAACAAAATCGCCAGGCTGTTGTTCCTTGCTGATTACATCTCTGCAAATGGCGGGAGTGAGGGTCAATCGTTTTATTAAAAAATCCAGAAACGCGGAGTATTTTTAATGAATTCATTTTGAGTTCTCGCTTCAAAGAGGTTTTGGTTTGCGAGGAGGGCTGGGAGCCGTGACTCGAGCGCCTCTTCGCGATGGCGATAAGAGTATAATTAATTCCCTAAGGATGTAGAAATAAGAGACGGTTTACATGCCGTTAATTAAAACAAAAATGTATTGCTATGAGGGTCGTGTTATGACTTACAAGTGTTTCTTTTCTCCATAGCTGATAAAATTTTATTGAATTTTACGGCATAACTAGTAGGTAAGTACGGTGGCCTGCGCCTAAAAGTATACAGGCGGAGTTTTTAAAATAGCGATCTCAAGCTCACATGCTGCTCAAGCACATCCACATAAACACCACTGCTATACACATCACACACAACACGTCCCCGGATTTATAACAGATGTAGCTGGTCCCTTCATCATCAGGGATGGCTATTTTAAAAACTCCGGCTGTATACTTTTAGGCGCAGGCCACCGTACAATAAAAGTCAACGATCCTTCAGTTGCTGCAGGTAAATACCTATATGCCAGATAAATACAATTTACATTTCAGATTGCAGGCTATGTTCGTTCGCCTATTATAACGATTCGAAGTTCGATTCCCGGCTGGGGCAGATATTTGTTTAAAGACAGATATTTGTACTCGGGTCTTGTGTGTTGATATTTATATTTAGTATCTATCTATCTATGTATTTGTGTAGATATATCAGCTGTCCGACACCCATAACACAGGTTCTGCCTAGCTTGGGGTCGGTCGGATGGCCGTGTGTGAGATGTCCTCACATATTTATTTATATTTATTTATTTACTACTACACGTTAGTAGGAACCAGGAAGATTGCTCTATGCTCACGAAAAACGAACGAACGTGAGCTATCGTTTAATACAACGATATAGAGTCGTGGCTCGTGCAGCAGAACCCCGAAATTTCGTTTTTCGTGATATAGAGAGAACCCTTTGAAATACACAGACTAAGGGCTGTTCATGTTTAATGACGTCACAGTCACATTGTTTACAATATACAACGTTACAGTTATTACAATGTAAAGTAAAGCTAATGCTCTCCCCTAGCCTTCTAACCCAGATTACCGGCCAGGAGGTCATTCTGTTTATACTCGTAAATTCTCACCATTTCAGTTATAACAGAATCATTATTTGGAGTTGTTTATTGGGATTTATGGTCAATGTTTAATAAATAACCAAGAAAGTAGAAACATCATGTTAGTACCTACTTAATACTTCCACGACAGATCCATGGCTATAGCACAGAATAATAACTAGTTATACCTTCTTTACACCCGTATTTCCAGTCGATTGTTAAAAATATACGTACGTACATACGTTAGTACAATCACACGGGCCACTCTCCGGGCGGTATATTGGAAAATAAAGCTCTGGATCCGCACTCATCGCGAGCCAGATTAGTGGTCAGAAAAACTCGGACCTTTTTATATCCTTTTATTAGGTAGAGGGAAAATGTCATCAGTTTTTCTCGAGATCCTAATTAGGACTGTGGCTGGAGTGCGATAGTCGTTACGATGTAGCGGTAATGAAATTTGGTGCGCAATAACTGATTGTCATCATTATTGTGGCGTAGAGAAATGCTAGGTGTATAGAAATGATTCGGTTTTTTTGTCTCGTTTTTATTAGGTACATAATAAAAGTAGGATACTTATACACTCACGGGCAATGAAATAGTTCCACTCACAAAAAGTCAACACCAAATGACCCAATTTTTTTTTAACATTTAATTTAAAATTTGACAAAATATTTCCGTATTTAGTTGGTAATATACTGAGGCTCTGTTAAATATACTTCAATGTTGTAGAAGGCGTCATTAAACTAGCCTTTTCCGTTTATCAGTATTTTGGTGTTTTTCTTCTCAGTGGAACCTTTTCATTGCCCGTGAGTGTAGTTTTTTACAGTAATTTTATCAACAAACTATACAATAATATTCTGGAGTGAATGTTCTGCTTCACTCCCCTCGTAAGAATGAAATTCTGGTCGGACGCGATGTTCTCTGGCTCACTACATAAGCTCCCTTGTATATGGGATAAGGAAGTGACGCGAAGAAAAAGGGTATATGTATGTACTTTCGTTGCCGTTGTCCTGTGATAAGTACCCTAACTGTCTCATGTGTCTTTAGAAGAGAGATTCATGAATTAACTGTACATTTTATACTGTGTTCCAAGTAAACGAAACTTTCCAATGTACATGAGTATAGCATAATATAATTGACAACATTTCAAATAAAATGCTCACCGATTTTATTTTATTTTCGACGAGATATCACAAATTTAGATGACCCGTATTTTTTTATTTCTTAATATTTCTATGTTTTAATATATTTTTTTGATTTCAAAGTTCAAAATATTTTTAGTATGAGTGACGTCACGTCGAGGCTTGGGATAAAAATATTTTCGTTGCCTGCCTAACCTAAAAAAAAAAAGTTGGATGACATTAACTTGACATGAACAAGGACCAATCAGCTTCAACTTCAACTTTATTTTGTGGCAAGGACCAATCACGTACTTCCGTCATTGACAAGGACACATAAAAGTGACAGACATTTGAGTGATTTTTGTCATTGTCATTGTCAAAGTGACATAACATGTTTTTTTGTTGTTGATGTTTTAGAAGTAAAAGCCCGTTTAATTATTATGCCACATCGTGGTGTCACGAATGATAATTTAGATTTTTATGTTTTTCTCTGAAATAAATCAAAAGAAAAATCGGAAACATTTTTTTTTGTGAATATTAGAGCCATATCTCTAAATGGTTTTCGAATTTCAACTGTATAAAATTTTGAAATGTTGTCAATTATTATTGTTATTCTAAATAAGGTGTTAACTGTTCAGTCATATTCATGTTGTTTGATCTATTTTCTAAATACACAAAATTTATACAGATCCCTAAAAATCTATAGCCTTACGCCTGTTGTCGCCTTACTAGAACCTTGCTAGAAGTACATAATCTTTATGTGGGTCGGTCGTAAGGAAGAGCTCAGGCCATCATCCGCCATGCTTGTCCACTTGTGTTGTGCTATAAAATTCATATTACTTCATAATATTTTATGGGTGTTTTTTGCTTACGACGACGGCCAGAGTTTATTGAATAATATGAAGTTGATTGCTTTTTTGGTCGTCGCCCGTTAAGAGAATTTTAATGTGATACAATCTTTTTTATCGTTGATAAAATTTTGCTTTAATGTGAAACATTATAGATGTTGAAAATATTAGTAAGGTAGGTATAAAATTCCAAGATCATAATTCCATTATCGAAGTTAGTAGTTATTAACTAAGGACTGACATAACGTCGGTCAAAATTTGTATGGTCCCGATGTAATATATAGGTTTTTTTCGGACGCAAAGACGCACGAACCAAACTCGGGACTTACCGGCCTTAGACAATATCTGTACTACAGCAAAAAACTTTAAACACTGTTTCACAAGTGTTTAAAACGAAATTTGACAGATTTTATAGGGGCTGAACACTTGTTAAATACTGTCTAAGTTTTTGTGTTAAGGCCCTAAAAATACCATTTTATCCTGCAAAGCAACATAGGTATAATTCGGTTTAAATGATCTACCTACTTTTCAAACTGATAGAATTATACACAATAAAAAAATACATCAATCCATCCATTTACCATAGAAAGTTTGATAGGTAACTTACTGTAGAATTTTAGACTACAAAAGAATACACATAATTCATCCAACCAGTGACCTTTCATGCCTCACAATTTGGGTTCATTAAACCTCCACGACACTCACTGCAGATTAAATGAGCTTAATATATCATTTACTTTCGTTGTGTAATTACTTTCCCAGTGTATTTTTCTTAGGGAAAGTTATTCGAGTGGACCAATACATACATGTATTATGCAAAAAAAAATTGAGAGCACCTAATATTATACATCCAGTAATAACAGGAATAGGTACGTATTTTGGCCTGTATATGCGTAAATAATTATTATTATTATTTATTATTAAACATTTATTTTCAGATATAACATCCATAGTGAATTAGTAAAACATGTCGAAAATTGTTAGTCAAAATATAAATATCATAGGTAGGTACATGCAGGCGCGGATCCAAACCTCAAAATAGGTGATGGGCAAGTGAAAAAAAATGTGGTTTTGCCTTGCCTTGAGGTGATAGCAGTTTTTTTGTATGTTGGTTGTGATTAGGGAATGCAATCTCGGACCGAGATAGACCATTCCAGATCTCGAGTCTTTTTCTGAATCGAGATTGGACAGTTCGAGATCCCGTCGAGATCCGGGTCGAGATCTCGATCTCGAAATCGAGATTATTCAAGATTGAACAGATATGTACAAGAGTGGATATCTTTGTCAAATAATATCTCATCATCATCAGCCAATAATAATCCACTGCTGGACATATTCCTCTCCCAAGGAGTGCCACAACACTCGGTCCTTGGCCTTCCTTATCCAACCACTACCGGCTACCCGCCTAAGGTCGTCAGTCCAGCGGGCAGGAGGGCGTCCCACGCTGTGTTTGCCTGTTCGTGGTCTCCACTCGAGAACTCGTCTACCCCAACGGTTAAATAATGTCTTTAAATTGTAATAACCAACCAGTATTTAATTTCGCCAAAAACGTTGTGATTCGGGAATTATTAAAAACTAGCTTTGCTAGCGATAAAATTCTGGGAAATTTCAAGTCTCTAGGTTTAACGGTTCACCCAGTCAGTTTTTCCACAACTTCATCTCCATTTTCATTTTTATGGGAGTGGAATCATCAGAATCGCCGAGACACGTGTACCTACACTATTTTTCAATCTCCAACTTAAATCCAAAATTTTAAGATCCTAACTTTAAAACTGAAGGTCTTTCATACAAACTTTCATCCCCTATTTTACCCCTTTAAGAGGAGTGGAATTTTTGAAAATCCTTTCTTTGTGCTCACCTACACTATCTAAGGAACCTACGAGTACGTGCTAAGTTTCATGACTGTAGCTTGAGCCGTTTGGGCTGTGCGTTGATACCCAATCAGTCACTTTCTTCTTTTATATTATTAAAAAATATATGATTAATATATGATAACTAAATTTGCCAGTATACAATTCCAAACACGTTCTGCCCAACTATATAATAGGTTCAACAAACAGCTGGACATCGCGGACAAAACATACAAAGAATGCAAAATGTCTGTAAGCGAGTGGCTAGCTAAACTTAATTATACGGAAACAGAGGAACTTTTATCGGAATTGTCGTAATATTACACTTACAGTGACAATTAAGCACACTCAACTGATACACAATTACACACCTTCACACACACACACTCACACACACACACGCACAAACACACACACACACGCGCACACTCCACGCAGGTACTTTTATATTTATAATTAATCAATTACGTACACATTCTGAATTGTTATTTTTAATTTTTATTTTTATTTTTAATTTTTAATCTATTGCATGCAAAACCAAAAATTGTTAATCAGTAATAAACGCTTAAGTTTAAACTAGATGATATACAGGAAGAGCGGAGTCTCCTGGCACAGGCGTTTCCAACGCCTAAAAGGAGGCTTCAAATTACTAGTTATTAAGAAATCTTTGTTAAGACAATAAACAATTTTTGTATTTTGTATTTTGTATTTTGATTTTTATTAATCATCACCTCAACACGTTGGGAAAACTGACAAAAATGATGTAATTCAGACTTCGATGGCACACAACATGTATGCCCTTCACGCGCACCCAGTCTGAAAATATCGAAATCTCGGTTCATATTGTCGAGTACTCGAGATCCCGGTGGAATCTCGAGTAATCATAATTATGGTTATGCTAAATGTCATTTTTCCTCCTCAGAAGCCCTATGGATCATTGTTATATTCGTTGAGAAAACGAATGTAGATAACTGACACCCTGAACTTAAATACAGGCTACTTTTTATTGGGGAATTCCCAAGCGAATAATTTTTAAGGCGAAGCGTAGCCAGCGGGAGTTAGTAACTAACTTAAGACACGTGCAGTGAGTATAATCTCAATTGCAATCGCAATTGGTATCGCTGCATTTTTGATAATTATTTATGTTATTTGGGATCCTTAACATAGTAGTAGATATAATTCAAAATTTGCCTCATCCATAACTCAACGGGCGGTCATTTAAAATTGCGGCAAAATTGGAATTCTAATATGTGAAAGATTCTATACCTAATTATAAATAGTTAATTACCCCTACAACTTAAAACAGCTGAATCCCAAGAACACTATCAAGAGTATTATTACACATAACTCGTATCATTTCATAAGATTTTCACAATCACGAGCAATGAAAAAACGTTGACAGCGAATAACTTACTTACCCATTTTTTAAAAAACATTTTATATTGATCTTCTCGTTTTTTTAAAAATAACTATCAAAAAAAACTATTTGACTAAAACTAGTCTCGTTGTATACGTAAATTTACGTAAATGTAGGTAAATAAATGTAGTAAATATTTGCTGTAAGCCAAAACTCAGATTCTTGGTATGATCGAAAATTTTATGGTTTTAGAATCCTTTAACAACTATCCGGAGGGCTTTCGAGGTGGAAAAAAAGTATTTAGCATAACGCGAAATCATCCGATAAAATAACGAAATCATTATATTGAAATCCCGTGGTGTGATATGGCAAGTAATTTAGGTGATGGGCATGCCCATCTTGCCCATATGGGTGGATCCGCGCCTGGGTACATGCAAAAATTAAATTAAATTAGATCCGAAATAATAAATAAATATACTTAAATGTCATTTTAAATGTAAATTAAATTGGATTGAATAAAGTGAAATAATAAATTGAATTAATAAATTGAATCATTAAATTGAATTAATAAATTAAATTAATAAATTGAATTAATAAATTAAATTAATAAATTGAATTAATAAATTAATATATTCATTTCTTATTTCGGTTAATGTGTACACCTACGCAATGCCTCACAATTGGACTATCCATCCTATCCGCCAACACACTGAGGATAGCATTCGAGCTGCTCCGCGTACGCGATAGCAAGGAAGCTGCTCGCTTACGCATGAGGGCAAAGAAGTCATCCACTCTGGCTTCAGCGAACATACCTGATGCGGAGCAGAATCTCGGCAGCCCCAACACGATCCTCAGTGCGTTATTGTACTGGACGCGCAGCGCGCTGTAGGCCCGGCGCGTGTAGTTGACCCACAGGCTGCACGTGTAAAAGGACTGACAGTACGCTCGGAATAAGGTCAGCTTGACTTGTCGAGTACAGCGTGCAAACCGGCGAGCCAGCATGTTGCACCTGACCGCCAGCGCCCTGCGCTCCCGCTCCATGTCCAGGTCGTCTACGAGCGTCTCCGTGACCACGTGACCCAGGTACTTGAACTCGGTGACTCTGTTTAACTCTACTCCTCCTAAGTAGACTGAAGGAACCAGTCTCTTTTTTATATTTGGAGCCTGAAAGACTAACAGTTCACTTTTTTTAGTATTGTACCTAAGTCCGTGTGTTTCCGCATACGACTCGCAGACTGCCAGAAGCCTCGTGAGACCGTTGATCGATGGGCTCAGCAGCACCATGTCATCTGCATAGCTTATGTTATTGATCATAACGCCATCTATTGAGCATCCAACTTTGGTGCTGCTGAGCTCACCTATCAGATCATTCATGTACAGGTTAAACAATTTAGGGGAAGACAAACCCCCCTGTCTTACCCCACAGCCCAACCTATACTCGCCACTGCTGGAATTAGACCATCTAACTGTGTTAACTTGATTGTCATACCAGTAGCGAAAAACTGAAACCAACTCCAGTGGCATTTCTTTCGCAAGCTTATCCCAAAGAATATTATAGGACACCCTATCGAAAGCCTTTGAAAGGTCTAAAAAGCACGCATAGACCGGTGTCTTTCTACTAGTGTAGTATTGAACAGTTTGCTTAAGACACATAATGGCGCTCTCAGTCGACAGCCCTGCGCGGAAACCGAACTGCCCGCTGTGCAGACGCAAGCATTTGTCCAAGTGTTTATTAAGCAAACTGTCCAACACTTTGGCTATTACAGTGGCTAGCGAAATTGGCCTGTAGTTATTACTGTCACTCAAGTCACCTGTTCTGTTCTTCACCACTGGCACAACAATAGTTTTCATCAGATCCCCAGGCAGATAAGAGTGTCCAATTATAAAATTAAACAAAAGCGTGAGTACTCTGGGCAGGTGTACACCTGCATATTTCAAATGTTCGACGCTCAGCCCGTCATGTCCTGGAGATTTACCTCGTTTCATACAATGGATTGCAGATGTCACATCCTTCACAGTATACTGTATATGAGGTGTATCAGCAGACACATCACGGGGGTGATCGCCAAGTTGAGTCAAGTTATTTACAAATTGTACAGGAGAAACAATAAAATTACTTTTGAAAAGGTTAGCAATATCTGAACCATCAGAAACACCATCTACAGTTACAGGAAGGCTCATCCTGGGACTCAGTCTGTCAGTCTGTTTCCAAAATTTACTAAAATCTTTATTATCATGACTCGTTGCAATGATATCCATCTTAATCTGATTCTCATTGTCTTGACACCACTTCAACTTGTTCTTAAAGACCTTTTTGGTGTTTTTCATGTAGTCATGTATGTACCCAGTGGACGGTTGGCCATACAGCTGCCAGGTCTGAAAGGCCAGCCGAGCCTCCCTGTGCGCCTCCGATACATGTTTGTTCCAGCCAATGACATACTTCTTACGACTACAGCTCCTAATCTTACTACAGTGAAGTGCAGCTTTCTGCATAACAGTAACAATATTATTGTACATTCGATCAATGATTTTCATATGCTCCGTATTTTTACACATTTTACCACAACACATGCTCATCTCAGGTGGAAAATCAATTGATCTTAATTCTGAATGACAGATACTATGATACTCATCAATTTGTGACTTATCCCGCTCGCCCCACAGTACAGAGTTATGCAACATATTGTTTACATTACTACGTGGTGATAGTATTGAGAAATCACAAGTAATTTGCAAAGGGAAATGATCCGACCAAGAAACATCATATTTCACCTCAACACTAGAAATAGATTTGTACGCTACAGTGCTAGTAACGCAGTGGTCTAGCCAACGAGTACAGCCATGGGCGTCACTAATAAAAGTATATGTGCCCGAGTCTAACCCCAGATATTCAAAATCCGCACAAATCCATTTCTGTTCTGAACAAAAATTCAAAAGCTCATTACAGAACAACTCACCAGGGTGGGAATTAAAGTCACCTAAAATAACTACATTTTCTACCTTCAGGTCGTCAATAATAGCACTAATTTCTGCTAAGCACTCAGTGAATTCCGGTAGGTTTTTTATTGAGTCGGTTGGAATATACACAGAAAACACAAGCACAGAAAGGCCATTCACTTTGCAATTTATTGCCACTATTCGCGTATTTTTGCATTTAACGATACACACGTTATCAAAGGCACCTTTTCGCCACAGCAGCGCCACCCCTCCGTAGGGCCGGCCGCGCACGACGCCCGCCGCCGTGTCCACCGCGGAGGATCCCGTCGCCGCGAACTCTGGCTCGATGGAACTGAGATACTCGAGGTCGTGCGGCATAAGCCATGTCTCCTGTAGTGCAATTATGTCGTTCATTTTACATAATTCCTTCACATAGTCCGTAGCTCTCACAACAGACTTACAGTTGAAGCTGACGAGATTGCATTTATTTGAAGTTGTACTATGCATTTTTTGTTAAAGAATTATCCGGGACTTCAGTTCCTTGTCTAAATACAATATATCGCCGGAAGTATATACCATAAGGCCACAAGTCATCATTCTCAAACTGTTCTAATTTGTGTTTTGGTATAAATATTTTATACGAATCAGAACTTTTTGGTTCTTTAGATGGAACTTTCACCGGCCATACTTTTACATTCGTTTTATTAAGTATGTATTCCGCGATATGTTTTTCTGTCGTCTCTGTCGAAACATTATAGATGTATAGTGGCATTTTAGCCTCTGCTGCCTTGAACTTAGAGTTCTCATTGACGGGCGCTTTACCCTTTCTACCAATAAAACGCGTTTGCTTTGTTTGTTTACGTCTTATCACCTGCGTCCACTCTCCAGTGTCACCTTCTTTATTTATTATGAAACTCCATATAAAAAGTTATTGGAGAAAAAGTAATAGCAAACAGTTAGCTTTGACAGTGAACAATGGAAATATTGACCCCTCAGTGTGGTTTGGTAGAGTAATATGTATGTGGGGAAATTTCCCACACGGACATCCAACCCCAAGGTAGGCAGAGCCTGTAACATGGGTATCGAACAGCTGATTCATAGATACATAGGTACACATATTAACACCCAAGATCCGAGTACAAATATCTGTCTTTAAGCAAATATATGCCCCAGCTGGCAATCGAACCCGGGACCTTAACGCTGAGTTGCAGAAAGGAACTTTAAGCTAATGATGACCTTAAATGTATACCTGCCTTGCTTTGACAGTATACGGACAGAAAGAGACAGACATAGATTTAATGCCGACATTAGCTTAAAGTGCCTTTCTGCAACTCAGCGTAAGCATAGCAGTCGGAGTCACTAACCATTATACACACCATTCGGTAATATAGACAAAAACCTAGATTTTAAATAAATTTATATAAAAAGACACACAAACATTGCTTACCTTTTGAGCCACGTATGAATGAATGCAGTACATACATACCTACGACTTACACAACGTAACCCTCCTTTTCGCTTCTCCGTCGGATAAAAACAAAAGAAGGCAGCAAACTTGAAAGGCCACATGTATTCTCGGCCGAGTCTGCAGTGACCTGACATGACCATCATAATGTGGGACGCCGGCCGCGTAAAATGTGCCTTTTACAACAAGGGCTCAGGGGGGCCTTCCTTCACTAGCTATGCTACTGTAGCTAAGCTGTGATGAGAGCTTTTTTAATCCCAGCTTGTTACAATTGGGAAAACATTCTCTTATGAGAATCACGGAAATAGGAATTTGATCATCATTAATTGAACGATTTACAGTTTTCTATACAAGTTTTTCTAAGTTTTAATGTAACCGTATAAAAAAAGGTAGTTTTATAATGGGCTCGGAATAATAATAATGTTATTTATCAACCGATCAGTTTTATACATTGAGTAGCTTTATCATAGCAACCGTTTCACTGGACAGCGACCCTTTACACCCTTTTATATCTCCCTTTAGTCTCGGTTCGACGTTATACCCTTTTTGTAGGACAGCCGTTTGCAGCTGAATTAACCCCGAGTAGCGTATCTTGTGTCGTCGCCAAATTGTCCGCTTTCCGATCGTGAAAAGTGTTATTTTTTATTGGTTGTAAAACATTATTAATGTCGCACGTCTATGTTATTCAATGATCGGCGCAAACAGGCACACAGGAAAGTCAGTGATTGAAAATTTAAAATTAATCTGATTGGCTAATGGTGGTTTCCCACCGAAGATCATGCAAAGATTTGTATAGAAAACTGTAAATTCTTTGCTAGCGCAACTGTCGTTCCCATACAAATTTTGAAAAGCAGAATTAAGCTCTAATCTCGATGCCAAACCATACTAGACAGCAGTCAGGCAATAGACCTGCAGGGTTTGTTATCGACAAGCTAAGAAGATTAAAATATCCCATGATGATTAACGATTTACTAATTACAATATTGGGTATTTGACGCGGCCAGCCAACAGTCCCAGATAAATCCAATATCCATAAATAAAATCACCATTCATAAATAAAATCACGATCGTCGAAAGCTTTCCTCACGTTGGATTTATTAAAAAGCAAAGCAATATGACAAATTAATTTAGGGAAGCCATGCCTCTGCCCATTCAGCTTGAATTTCAATGGAAAATTTTATATCTATGTTGGTGTAATGCTGTCGTATTGGGCTTGGATTTCTCACATACTAGCCACTAGCCGGTTCTTTGATTAATTTATTATTTTATTGGTAACATACCAAGATATATCGTATTCTGTGATAACTATGTAATTAAGTATAAGTACATATATTTTAAACCTGCTTATTTTGTAATGTATAGTAGATAGGATATTAATTTATGTAATTTCCTTCGGAAAAGCTTTGCAGTACTTAAGCGAAAAATATAGTATTCAACGTAAAAAAAAACGTCCTACTTTGAAAAGAAAAATCGACATTCCACCTTTGTCAGGTAAACAAAGATGGAAAATACGCAATTTACTAAGTATTCTTTAACAAAATCCAAGTGAAGCCAAAAGCAAACTTTGCTAGCAAACATGATTACTTCATCGTAAATTCGTTTGTTGGTTTTAAGCAATTTAATCCGGCGTTTAGCGTTACTCTGACAAAAAGCCCATTATCGGTCTTCCGTTTTTTTTTGTTTTCTTCGCTTTTATCGTGTCGGATATTCAATGTTGTTTTATTGATATGTTTTTTTCTAAAGATTATTAAGTATGCTATGTATTCAAATTATTCAAAAATGTAATGTATGAGGTACATTTGTATTACCTATCTACATTATGAAAATATCCTATCTAGAAATCAATTAGAATGAAATTTTCTAGGTAGATCTCTATGATATATTTATAAATTCTTTTATAGTCTTAAAAGTAGGTATTCCCTTTATTAATTGAATGTTGTATTTATTCAAAATCTTAGGTACAAAACGTAGAAGAACTCAAGAAGAAGTAATTGAGTGAATATTTTAAAACACCTAGATTTAGAATAGTGTCTGCAGCTACATTATACACATTTTATTGAGTCACATATCCAATCGACTTTGAACAAATAATTTCAGGTTTGAATTTACCCCAATTATAGTTTTTTCGTCAATAAATAAATTTCACTTTTCACTAAACGACTCTTCTTAAGTATTTACTTCGTTGTAGGGAACTAGATAGTCAGTGCCCCTTTTCAATATCCGGCAGTCGGCGACCATGTCCAGCCAATGATTTTGGTCAGTTGCCAACTCCAACTATTGGGAGTAAGGTCTGTAAAATATCAGTGGCCAACAGTGATTTTGGTGAAACGCGAATCTGTGAATACGACATCATTACTCAAAGTCAATGCTGGATGTTTTGGCTAGTGTTTAACAGGATGCTTTACTACAAAACTAGACAGACATGAAATGAATGTGTACGCTCGCCTTCGCAGCCAAATAGCTTATGCATTTGACGAATACCATACTAAAGGTAAGCGTCCACCTATCAGTACGTATCGAAACAATCTTATTTTCATAAATGTATAGAGAAACGGCGTCGACGTCGCTTATAGATATTATAGATATACGCTTACCTTAATAATAACAACAATCTGCCATCATTTATCCATATCAAAATAAACATTCTCTAACTCTACCTGCATTATTACCTACCTATATGCATGTGGCCACAGATGACCCGTGTTTACTCGCGTTGTATGCACATATCAGTGGTATCACTGGCGTATTCAGTTTCACGCACACAAACACGTGTCGACGGATGTGTCAACAGAATGTCGGTGTCCACGGCACGTCCCGTGTCCACGACACGAGGTCAGCGGTAGGAATAGACACACAGATAGACAATTAAAGGTTGTCGGTCACAAGAGCTCATGCTCTTCCAATCGTCTGGCGTTTGGTTCTTTGTGCGATGACGGATGGTTTAAACCGTAGGACTGATCCATGATCGTTCGTATGTAGATGTCCATAGCGTGATGATTCAAAGAGCAGTGTCGTATTGGTAAACGATGATGACCCTTACTTTATGAGATTCTGTTTAAGTTTTAGATGACATCATATCTTCGCCACGGTTCAAAAGGTATTTTCTTTCAGTCCGTTAGTCTACAACGGTAAATTACCTCGACTTTTTGGTAGTTAAATCACACAATAAAAGTTCTTTTCATCCATCAGCTGTGCCTCGAAGTGGAATCGCTGGTACTCACAATTGATCGCTCAATTTGTGACCTGACGCACTGAATCGTCGAGTTTTCGGGAATAGACTAAGTAGGCGACGCGGGTCACTGAAGCCCGCCTTTCTTGGCGAAGGAGAGACTTTTAAAACCTCATAAATTACGACAGTTTAAAGGAATTTTCTGAATAAATTTAATGTCCATGTTTTATGTCCAAACTGAGATTTTAATGGTGAAGCATTCTAGCCTTTTTTATAGACCATTTGTCTGAATAGTCAGAGTATGTATGAAATGCAGTCTACGGATTGTTGCTCGCGCTTTTTTAAATTTGTAGAATAGTATGGACCCGGTTCAAACGATTTGAATGTGAATTCGAGTTATGGAATGTTTCAAAGCATTCTGACGGCTTGCTTCACTTCAGTAAAGTCGGGATGGTTTTAAATTGTTCTGATGAATTCGGCTCGGTGCAGGCAAAAAGCATTATACTTCAAATTTATGAATTAAATTGCTAATGAACACATCAAAATGGTTTTAAATTTTACCTACTCCAACATTCAGTATTTACTACCAATTCAAATAATTAATTAAAATCTCTGTACTTCCACTTTGATTATAAATAAGTACTTAATATAAATTAATTTACATATTTAAATAAAAATTTCTTGAAAAAAGAAACTGAACACAATCAGATAAAATCGTTTTCCAAGTCTTAGAATTACTTTTAAAAGTACTATGCAGCCATGTTAAACAACGGTTTCCAAAAGTCGTAACCGCGTTTCCAATTTTCCGAAACAGCCATTCTCAAAGCACTCGCCCGTACAATGGCAGATGTTAAAATTATGCCGAAAACGAAATTCAAAACGCTACAGCAGCCCGTATTTTGCATAAACACGGGAATTAGGGTTAGGATAACCATGTTTGGTTTCGAATTAGGAAATTTAATTATACACGGAATCCTTTACCGTGTGTCGTCGTGGGGGCGGTAATCCAGCAAGGTCAGGGGGCGTCAAGTAGGAGTCAGGGGTGTTCCGATTACGCTCACATACCGCTGGTGACAGGCTTCCTACAGGGTATTGAAAATACGTGATGTAAACCAAAGAGCAAGATTGACACAGGTCGTGATTGGCTTCGAAAAACCCTACGTGGTTTTAGAGGCACATTTTTGTATGTTTGATAGAATAAATTGATATGTTTTTAGAAAATAAATAAGCTGTAATTATGAAGTATATTCTTCATAATTACAGCTTATTTATTTTCTAAAAACATATCAATTTATTCTATCAAACATACAAAAATGTTTTGATGTAAAATATTCTACTGAAAAGTAATGTTCTAGGAAATAATACTCTAGGTCAATCATTTTTATTTGTAAAATATATAGATAGTTTAGTTAAAAAATAAGTACTTTATATTTTATTTTAATAATAACTTCATACTCTAGGTTCTCCGAATGCTTAAACTAGTATTAAATGTTTCTCTTTCCTTTCAGGTATGTAAACACCATGCTCATTACCTGTTTCCTCGAAGAAAATATATTACGTAAGTGTTCAGGCAGGTATTTTTAGATTAAACTCTCAGAAATTATACTCCCACATTTGTTTTATCAAAGTCTTACAGCGGAAATTATATTCATACATGAAGCGAATCAAAAGCGGTAGAAATAAAATTAACTACATGGGCACTATCTGAATAAAGTAGAATGTTCTAGCGCTAATTTCCTAATTAAAATAGTTATTAGTTTTATTCAAAGTTATCATATAAATTAACATTTAACTAATGAAGCACATAATTTTTCAGCTTTAATACAATTTTAACAAAATCATACCTCAGATCAGACCACAGATATTATATTTATGATTCGTCATAAATGTACGAAGCGTCCGTAGTCGAGCGGGCCTCAGTGATCGTAACTGATCGCTGAGGTTAAGCAACAACTGACACGGTCAGCCATTGGATGGGTGACCAATTTCAAGTGGTGCTTTTCTGGACGCTTCCGTGCTTCGGACGGCACGTTAAGGCCTAATTTCACACCATTCGGTTAGGTTAAAAATACCTCGGTTTGGTTACATGTTGGACCGTTAAGGTTAGTGAGTGTCCCACCATGCTAAATCACGGGGTTAACTCCCTTGATCAGGTGATAAACTTGATTGCTGCTGTGGAGTTCCGCTAAGACTTGGTTAAGACCGGTAACCAGGCAACGGGTTGTTTACTTGTCACTCATTCTGTCAAGATTCAAGATGGAAAAATGAACAGAGCCTTTAATAAACAATATACGAACTAGATGTTGTGTGACATAAAAAATGAAGCGAAATACTGTCTGGGTTTTATATAATGTCAAACCGAGATAAAAGTTTAAATTTAATGTCCTAACCTAACTTGGAACCGCAATATAGAAACACAAATTGATGGCCCTACCTGGAAATCGAACCCTCGATCCTTGGGTGATGAAGCTGAGCTTCTACCACTAGACCACAGAGGTAGATTCAAGAAGTTAAACCAATGACTTAATGAGAACTATTCAATTAAGTGAAAAATCTTCTAACAATAAAAAAAAAATATAAAAAAAAAAAGATCCCGACGAATTGAGAACCTCCTCCTTTTTTTGAAGTCGGTTAAAAATATTTTAAAATAAGACCTTACTTAGAAATTGATATGTTATTTCCCGAGAAGTTTGTTTTGCACTGACACTCCATCTTGTTCGTTGTATTGTTTTTCAAAGGGCATGGCGTAATAATATTATTTTCAATGACGGATGTCAAAAAACAACCTCGGTAGAAATAGTAACCATGGCAACCTCAAAACCAAAAAGTTTGGTTGTTTGAGGTTGTTTGAAATCACAGAGACATAGACACCAATTTCAATGAATATGACAGAATATTGAATGAAGTGTGAGTGAATGATTCACATAATGCTTGATTTATGAATGGTCTATTAGATTTTCGTCATGGGACCCATCCAATTAACAAGGGTAATAATCCTTAAACGCGTCGTCAGCAAATCCGTTATTGAGACTGTAACTAACAGAATCATGAGAAACCAGGTCTAAGCCGTGGGTCCCGGTTGCTGCTTCGGCAGCAGTCGTTAAGCCTAGTCAGAGGCCTTCGGGCGGCTTGAAAACATCTGACAGTCGGGTTGCCCACTTACCCGACAACTCTCTCAGCACAAGCTTGCTTGTGTTGGGGTCCACCAACCCGCACTAGGCCAGCGTGGTGGACTAGGCCTAAACCCTTCCTTCATTGGAAGGAGACCCGTGCCCCAGCAGTGGGGACGTAATGGGTCGTGATGATGATGATGATAAATGTACTTATAGGGGCAATTATATTTTAATATACAAACTGGATGGAGTGTCAGTGCAAAAGGAATGTCCCCACAAATAACACTTCATATCTACCACTGAGCTCTTATTTTGAATTAGTTCGGTATGACACTAAACAAAATGCTGTCAGTTTTTTGCTTTATTACTAATGTATTTTGATACACCATCTCGTTCGTATATTGTTAATCTAAGTATAAGGACTAAGATGATAAATAACTGTTATCTGCTAAAAGACTTTGCATACTGTGCACTGAAAGCTAAAACTGAACGTTTGTCTTTGTCGAGTCAAGCGTTATCTAGGCCAAAGAGATTGAGGCGGTTTGTGACCATTTATTTGATCATGTCGATCGTATCTGGTTGGCTTTAGTTTGGACTACTTTAGACAATAAACAGTTAAATTAGACATGTTAAAAAATTTGGTGTATGAAAATAAAAATACGAAACAATACCCAATGTACCTACCTAATTTTTTGAAAAAGTATTTTTATTAATTAAATTAAGTATACACAGAAAATATCTGAGGTGATTTTTTTAAAAGTCTGCTTAGGTATCTAAATAAAATATACAATAATGTTGAAAATTATACAAAGTTACAAAAGTTTCTCTAGAACCTAAAAAACAAAAAGTGTGCCAAAGTTCCCATTTACAATGCGTTGATGGAAGGACAAATTTTCAAAATCTACGGCGAGTTTACAAAATCAAATACGAGCTCAAAAGCCGGATGAAGCTTCCACCGGGTATCCGGTATACGATCCGGCCGACCGTAACCGGGTTAGTCCCTTGGCGCTGACAAAACGATACGGTTTTATGCTAAGTAGATTACCAAAATTCAATAGGAATGGGACAAAAAGAATTGGCTGGTAAAGGATTTAAACCAATTCAATGTCGGCTTAGGCATAATTTATCTAAGACGCTGAAATAGACGGAATATTAACAGGTATTTGCTAATAAGGTTAGAAATGGAAATTGTAAATTCAGTCGTTATTAAATGTTAGAAGGTGATTGTTTAAGTCAAGACTACATTTTGTGCTTCGTTGCTAAAAGAAATTCATTTCAGCCAGAACTAAAACCATTCATCTAAAATTTTATAAATAAAATAAAATACTTAAGTTCCTCCATAATATATTTAGGGGCAGGGTAGTGCCAACGCCATGTCACGCAGTACGAACCTTTAATAGATATCACCGACACAATCATTATTGATATAGGTGCATTATAAAAATTCTCATCACGCGAGTAGCTGTAAAGTAGGCTATTTATATTCTGACGTATTCTGCTACATCAAATACTGTGCAGCCTCATATAATTTATCTTAGAAGCTGTCAAGTACCCTATTCTGGAACAGCAGTCAACAGGCGCGGCTTAAGTCACAGTGAAAAAACGACCCGCAAATAGTAATACAACTGTGTACATTTTTGCTCACATACACATAACTGCAAATAATCAACTTAGAATAGAATATACTTACAGTGCGACAAACTTATCTGTTCCGGTGAGTGCGAACTAAATTGTTCCATATCTCATTACTTACTAATGTATTATATATTGATATAGATTAGATGGGTTTATTAAAACCACAAGAGCGAATTACCACTACTGGCAAACTTAAAATCATATAGAATGAATAAATATTAGACATTTACGTGAGCTCCCACCGGAACAGATAAGTTTGTGGCACTGTACCTAATTATTTGACACCAAAAACAGGCACATACAGATTAAACATTTATACTGTCATAAGTCATAACTGTAGGATACCTATGGACCTCCAAGAATGGAGGGTTACTGTCATAATCTCTATATAACATAACATAACCTTAACACCAGGTCCCGTGAAAACATTTATGTCCGTAAATAAATATTTGACCGGGCAGGGGATCGATCATGGGACCCCTGCCATACAAGTCTTTTAAACAGTCATAGTTACCAACGATTGCGCCATGATTCAGACTGTGACTCCACCTTAAATGCCTCCCACACATACGTAAACAAGACCTTCAGTTGGAAACGAATAGTTTAGCGTGCTTACGATTACTATCAACGTTTACTTATTAATCTCCTTTCCACTCACAGGAGTTCATTGGGTTGAGTTCCTATTTTCGAAAGACTCATCCTGCATATAACTACGTATAGTATGGTGTCCTTTGATAATATCTATCAATACAATATAGTTATACTACTACTACTACTACTACTATCATCTATCTACGGTTTACAAGTATGCCAACCTCCAGTCTCGTCATCCGAAGACGCGGTACTGCCTACGTCACACTGCGTCCTCCAGCTCAGGGTGAAATTGGGGCGCGCTCTCGTACCCGTGACAAGTACTCCACGGCTCTGAGGTAAAGGGTCACAACAGGCGGCGCCTTGAGAGCCCTGTGCTTTACTGTCAGTGATATTATACGGTGAAGTAAACGCGTTTAGCGCCAGAATAGGCCTTTTGAGTTGGGTGCGATTTAAGTTTATAGTGGTAAAATAAAAATTAAAAAAAATATATCTTATATACATCGCATTGACTTAAAACGTATTGATAATATGTGTGAATTTATATTATTAAAGTATGACCAGTTTCCTCAGAACGTTAGTCTCACAAAGTGAGTCTCTGTTTCAGTTTTTCCGGTTTTTCTTCAATAAATCGGTAGAGTCAGATATTTCTTAATGACAGCTATTTATATTCGGTTCCTGGGTGTTAATATGCATAAAATAAAATAAATTATGTAGGTACCTATCTTGTGTTTGTATAGATCTACCCTGTGTGAGCTGTTCCCAAATATTGTCAATATTATAATTATTACATGACTTAAATAAATGTTTGTCTGTCGACAAAATTTAATACAAACTAACTAAAAAATAATAAACAGCAAAGAAGCGTTCTTCTTTCAAACACTGGCTGTCGAAGAAAGAAAAGACATTAAAATGATTTAAAGAAGGATCTCTGTTTATTCCATTTTCAAATAATTACAGACTTTCTGACCTACAAAGCGACTTGCAGCGCATTTATTCCTGACCCAGTAAAAAAGCGAGCAGCCGGTAGAGCCGGCAGATTCCGTGGCGTTTGCCATATAAGATTCCAACATCCAGTACCTGTATTTTTCTAACAACATGTAAAATGAAAAACCTTTGACATGATTTATTTATCTTTTTAAAGTCCAGAAGTATGAGGATTAAATATTATTGCCCATCAGTGCGACCCTAAACAGGCTACATAAAAATATTGATGTAAAACAGTCCAAATTATAAAATCGATCGGACATCAGGAAATTCATCAGATCCCTTCATCCACTAGAAAGGAGCTTCAACAAGAAAAAATACGGGTCAGTCGTTTGGGAGTTACACTACAACACTTTAAACTTATAACATCCATATATTTCGTCGGGGCTTTTAAATACATAAGCACTATCAATCTTAGGGTTATGAGTTATGAAAGAACAGCTAGTAGCTGCAAAGCTCAAACACAGACGAAGAAACTCACTCTGAGTTATAGTTCCGTAAACATGGAGTATGTAGGTATACGCAGCTCGCTTTCAGCCTTGCGTCTCTTTCAATAGGCGTATGCAAACTCTTTGTGTAGATATATACAAACTTTTTGAAGCAATTCTCTATGCTCTTCTCGCCAAGTGAAAGTATTAATAAAGCGAAGTTTCGTTAAAAGTTCTGCAGTTCTGTTTTGTTTCGAAACTGCAGTGTGTATGAGTAATCTCTGTAATGTATTATGTTTAAGTTCGAGCAAAGAGCAGGGAAACTCAGCAGTTGCTGCATTTATAATGTTGGTAAAAGTTTATTCTAGTTATTCAAGGGTGTGTGGCGTACTCCTAGCCACGAGTTCTGATGACAAACATGATAATAATTATATAGTGCTCGGAACGCAATGCACAGAAGATGTATAGAATCGAAGCTAATTAGGTACTATAGAACCTACATCGCGCTCGAAGTTAAGAAGCTTATCGTAGCAACTAGAAAATCAACAAAGGCGTCAGCAAGAGATCGCTTTTAGCCCTAACACCTGGTAAAAACTATGCTTTCTTAATTCGTTGCTAACCTTACCTATAGTATAATATATTATTATAATCCTATTCTACGGGAACACCCAAATATTCCGAAAAACTTTTTTCCGAATTTGATAACCCCGAATATGTAATTTACGAAATATTGCAATACCGATTTTTTTAAATACCGAATTATAATAATCACGAAAATTATAATTTCGAATATTATAATCACGAATATTGTTATTACGATTGTTAAATATACGAATGTTAAAAAATACGATTACTTTAATATACGAAAAATAAAATACCGATTTATTATAATCACGAAAAAGTCAAATCCCGATCGGAAATATGATAATTCGTGATTTTGACAAAAAAACATAAACGTCTTTAAAACTTTAGAACCAAAACCAAAAGATAGGTGCGACGACGAGCAAAGCGAGGAGGAGCGTGTTAGGTGCACATAGATATCGAAAAACAAAGCGGAGCACAGCGAAGCGGAGCGGAGCGTTTCAAATTTAGAGCAAAACAATTGCTAGGATTTTTATGGTGTTTACACCATAAAAATCCTAGCAATTGTTTTGCTCTTAAGTTTAAAAACTTAAAAACCTTAGGACCTAAACCTAAAGATAGGTGCGACGACGAGCAAAGCGAGGAGGAGCGTGTTAGGTGCACATAGATATCGAAAAACAAAGCGGAGCGCAGCGAAGCGGAGCGGAGCGTTTCACATAATATAGCTTAAAAAATATTGTTTTTATACGCATTATGCTGCATTATTCATATAACCATTTCTTGTTAACTAAGAAACATTCGGGAATTTGTATTTTCGGAATATTAAAACTTCGGGATTCGTAATTTTAACAATTCGATATAATAAAAAATCGTACATTTGAAACATCGAAATAATAATATTCGGAAAATTGACTTTCGTCATTTTAATAAATGTGTTGTTTGAAATTTCGTTTTTAAACTACTCGTGATTTTCGTTATTCGGAAACTTAAAATTCGGGATTGTGAATTATTCGGAACTATGAAATTCGAAATTTTAAAAATCGTTATTTTCATATTCGTAAAAAAGTAATTCGGAATTATGTAGTGTACCCCTATTCTACATAAAAGCGTTTGTAAACCAAGCTGGATATCCTCTAAAACAAAGGCACAGGCCGAAGCTAGTATCAAATTCACAGCGCTAGTTTTTTCCCCGTCGAAACAGAGGCCGTCAGCGTCAGACAAAGCAAGTCGATGGATGAAACCTTTGTGAGATGCCGAAGTAATCAAACACTACAGTGCCACATACTTTTCTGTTCCGGTGAGAGTTCACGTAAATTTCTAATATTTCTTCATTCTCTAGGATGTTAAGTTTTCCCGTAATGGTAATTTACCCTTGCGGTTTAAATAAATCCATCTTATCTATATCAACACATAATTTATTAGTGAGTAACGAGATATGGACCAATTTAATTCGTTCTCACCGGAACAGATAAGTTTGTCGCTCTATACACGTCTTTGACGCAAGAAGGTATCACTTGCGAAGTTGAGAACCTTTTTCGTTTGCTTTTTTTAAACGCTGAAAAGAGGTTTGAGTTGCTTGAAATAAATAGGTAGAATAATAATATAAGAGTATTCTTTATGTGTACATCAACAAGGACAGGAGTTACATTACTTATAAAATGGAATTGCTGATATTAATTTTTTGTAAAAATTAAACGTAAACAACGTATAGGTACATAATTTCAATTATTTATACATAACAAGAAAGACTTGTAAAAAAGATAATTATTATCTTACTCGTTGTAAGTACATAGTTTAGTGGTTGAATAGTGAGCATCTAGAAGATTACAAAATTATAATGAGATACTCAAAAGGAGCTCATAAGCTTTTAATCTCTAGTCTAGGTTTGAAGTTTATAGCTGTGCCTCAATTCTAGTAATTATATGTAGGTATTATGCTAGAACCTTCGTAAAACCGTAACACTAAAATGTTAACAATATTGTTAATGGTTATACTCTTCCTTCTAGACAATAAGTATTTATGTTGCTACACTTTATTTATGTAATGCTTCTTGTACAGTGTAAAGATTTTTTTTTCTACTATTATATTTTAAAAAACGCTAAACGTATTTAAAATTGTATTCAAGTCAAATTTTAAAGACATTTTGTACCAACTGACAAACGTTTGACAGGCTACTAAATACGTTTAGCGTTTGGTGAAATTCCACCTTAGAGTGCTACTAACTAGCTATCACTTAAGACTTAAGCTACCTCGACTAAGGATGCTTTGACGGAATTGTTAATAAGCCAAACTGTAACTATGTATTTTTAAAAACATATAAACTATAACTATAACTGTAAAAAAGATCCAATAACACAAATCTGATGTTATACTACCTAAAAAAAAACAAACACTCACACCTTACAAGTACTAATATTATATAATCCCTTGCAGGATAGGCACAGACAGAGGTGCATTGCTGCATTCACTTTTCGCCAGTGTTATGTTAGTCCCAATGTAATAGGGGGCAGGCCTATTGCCATTTTACGGGCACATCCAAGGCCCGAGAACAAATATCTGTGTCTAAACAAATATCTGCCCCAGCCGGGAATCGAACCCGGGACCTTCGGCTCAGTAGTCAGGGTCACTAACCGCTACGCCATTCGGTCGTTATACCACCTAGCACTAAATAATATTGAAACTAAGTATTTTTTCATCAGAAACTTCCTCAAACAGCCTCGCTAAGTAGAGCACAGAACAGACCGCGTGTGGGATATAAAGTTGAGTAAAATACAGAGTGGGTTTGCGAGCGACAATAAGCACGTCTTATGAAGTTTAATTGAAGCCGTGTTTTGGCGAGATGCTCACATCCACACGTCCTTTCCGAGTTAGCTGTGAGGTTCACGAATGCCTGACCCGCTAGTACGGGTTTTGCTATTTATGAAAACGAACAAAGTTTACGTTTTCTCCTGTCATCTACATACATTATTTGTCAAAAGTTTCATGATAGTTTCCATTAGAGGCGCCACTTAGTATGCGGGAAAACGTAAACTTTTATAGTTTTCGACAAACTATCAAACCTGTACTAGACCTGCTGAGCTTTTAAGCCGTATAAATAATATAGATAGCTGGAAAATTATAAGCGTTTACTTTATATGGATGTTCTTCTGGAGTTTATCAGCGCAGCTGATGCTACACGGGTTTTTTATCGACGTAGACAAACGTCAACAAGTATATCTCGATTCGCCATAAATACGGCGCTGTGGTTGGAGGAACGCGTATTAAACGAGTTTACACGTCGCGATAGCGGAAGCAAGTTTTCAAAGTTATGAAAAAGTAAGCGCTTAAGGTCATAGGCTGTTGTTAATAGCGTGCGCGGAATTATCACGCATGCGGGATTGCTCCGCACGCGGTCATACTTATATACTTATGACAGAACAGAATACGAATTAGAATAACCACGCGAGACGCGGGAAAATGGCGACCATCCCGCGTGCGTGATGAAATCCGCATGCTGTTAAACATCAACAGCCATAGGGTAGACGAAAATTCAAGAGGAGTTATGAAAGGAGATTCCTCGAGTGACGTATCACCGGTTTTTAATCTACGTCCGGCGCAGCCTGGGCAGTCAGTGAGTAACAATTAAATGATCTGGGGCGGCCAATCCTTTCATCACGGTGGCGAAGCCTGGACTAGCTTTATTTTTTCACATAATAATATTAGGTATGCAAAGAATTTAAGTACTATGTTAATTACCTATAATTATTATGAAAGAATTCACCTATTCAATACAACGAAACAATAAAATATTTCTCCTTAAATATAACCTTAGATATAATGAACATCGAATGTTACGGGAAATGTATTTTTTTGGATTCACACGTCTTAGTGAAACCCAGTAAGTATACGACGAACATAGGCTGGGGAAATGTGTTCGTATAATTAAATAAAATTGTTATGAGATGGGAAGAAACTGTTACGCGCGCATATTATGTCACTAAAATTGAATACGGAACAAACATGTTATACCCGGTTTGACATGTTTAGACCGGATTTTAATTTTATTAACAAGACTCGTTTGGTAGCTGACGTGTGAATATAAGGAAATTTAATTAATACGTATAAAATTTGTGAACACAAAATGACGTAATATCAAATTATACCTACTTAAATATAAAATAATTATGTACCTTTCCATTATAATACAATAATAATAATATGTGGGGATATCTCACACTCGGCCATCAGACCCCAAGCTAGGCAGAGCCTGGGTATCAGACATACTAAATATAAAATCAACACCCAAGACCCGAGTACAAATATCTGTCTTTAAACAAATATCAGCCCCAGCTGGGAATCGAGCCCGGGACCTTCGGCATAGCAGTAAGGGCCACTAACCACTACGCCATTCGACCGTCAAACATTATATGTGGGGTGTTCCTATTAAAGTATTTTAATTTAGGTCATGAGAAGAGTGGCCATGTTGGCTAATTAACCTTCAGCGTATTATATTAGAATTAGAATATAAAATGGAACGTTCAATGTCGAACTAATGAGTGTTGTCTAGAGCTACGTTCATTAATAAATCAAACGGATCTCTTCCATAAACGATCTTAATTGAACCTGACTTTGGCTTCAGCTGTATTTAAATATAGGTAGGTATTCTATTCTATTCTATTCTGATAGGGGGTGAAGTTCCTGTACGTGGCTCTCTCGAGTGGAACCTTTGTACGTACATATCCCCTTGATTTCAGCTCAGTCAGCCTAGCTCCCGAGTAAACTGGAGTAGCAAGCCTGGGTGTTGCAATAGCTGAGATAGGCGCTCTGTTGGTCCAAGAATAGTTAATCTTGTTTCTGTAGTAGGTGGACAAGCTAACAGAATATGTTCAACCATCTCATCTACTTCCTTACATGTCCTATGCCATATAGGAAGGTATTTTTTTGAATCTTTCGTAAAATGAAACTGTGAAAAAGTTATGCTACAAGATATTCATCATCGACATTCGACACTATGCTACGAAATCTCGTAGCCCTCCGTAGTAGCTCGTAGCAACGCGTAGAAGTGGCGTAGCAACTGCTTAGTAAATTGATCCTAATTTTTAACCCGGAACGGAAAAGGGATGTTATACTTAAGTTAAACGTGTCTGTTCATGTGTGTATTTGTCTCTCAGACACGGCTGAACCGATTTTCATACGTGTTCATAGTGTTTTTAGGCATATTATATCAAAATCAGTCTAGCTGTTTAATCGTTCTGCAACTTTTATAGCTGAGAGTGCGGGTTTTTGACGTTGGTTTGGTTATGATATTATATATTGAGGAAGTTGTTAGTATTCTTACTCTAAGTTGGCGGTCCGTTACTTAATTTACATTAATAAAACCAAATGTACATGAAAAATAACAGTTTGTGTACAAAAAAATAATATATAATTTTCATACTGTCTATTTTCTTTCTATGTCGTTGTCTGGAAGAGATTAGTTTTAGTAATAAGGCCGCCGATTGTACTACTTCTTTATATTTGTTTGTGAAACTGTTTCTGTCTGTGTGTAATAAAGAGTATTTTCTTATCTTTTATCTATCTAATACCCACAGTATAATACTTATAGTTGGAGGATGTTCGTACTATTTGGTATACTTAATGGCACTTCATAATTCGCGTTCTATTTGCCAGCCAATTTCGATGATGCTGTATTTAATTTAAATGGATGCAGATATGAGCGGCATTACTACTTCGTCAATGATGATTGAAACTATCTGCCTGAATAATAACATTAATAACTAAACAGGTGCATTTTGAAACTCATTTAGCATCATATTAATTAGCGGTCGCCATTTAATCGGTTTGTTGAAATGTAGTTACGATAAATTTGATTTGCGCTTGTATTTGGCAGCCTAGAATTTCACCGGGCCCATTTTGAAGGCCAATTTTGCGTATAGACCGTTTCACCAAATAATTTACCTGACAAAACCTTATATTACATTGGAATAAGGTGAGATTTTGTTTGTTTCAGATGTTTTATTTGATTAAACGCTCTCTACCTTTAACATTCAGTAGGTATCAATATGTCACAATATGATAAAACTTTTTGTTTATTCAACAATCTTGAGGTTTGAACAGTCATAAATTTTATTAAGGTATGTGAGAAAAACACAGCACAGCAATCAAACCGTGCTCTTATTATTATTCTTACCGTGTTCGTGACTAAAACTATAGAGTGAGGGTATGTCACCGTGGGGAAATGTTAGTATTATATAAAAATGGTTCTGCTATTGGGAACTAACTACCATAGACAGATACACAAACACACGGACACAACACCAGACTGGTGTCTTTAACTTATAACACCCTTTTTTGCGTCGGAGGTAAAAATATGAGTTGAGGACGGAACCGATTCACCTAAATCTCGGTGGTTATAATCCTGGCTGCCCCGGCCGCGGGTTCCCAACCCGGTAAAACGGCGTACCGTTCGCCGCCAATAACTGAATTCAATTAGCGGCCCTCCGCCGCGTCCCCTTGGGAACCCCTGGCTGGATAAATGTAAAATCCCTGTGGATCGAAGTGGAATGCACTGATCGGGTTACTGTTGTTTTTTTTAACTCAGCTGCGGTTACTGGTTAGGCTTCAAAGGATTAACTTAATGCAAAATGTTTTGTTGATTACTTAGGGCAGATTTTACAATAGTCAGATAAAAGTTATCTGAGGAATAATTCTGATGCTGTAGCGAATGAATGTTTGTATTAGACAGTGACAGCTACAATTTTATTCCTCACATAACACTTATCTTACTATTGAAAAATTAGCCCTTAATCATTTATTTCGTAAAACGGTGCTTTTACTTCTTTATCTATCTATACTCCCAGATAGATAAAACCTTTTGATTTCACCCGGATGTTCATAATTTTAGAATCTGATTTCGTATTTAATTACAGATACTAGATATTCGGGCACATAATCAGTCGACTAATGAGATGCTTCACTACGACTGGCTGGTAATAAAGCTATTAGAACATCAATGCATCGGCAAGCGAACTGGAAAATGAGCTTGGTCTAAATTCGTCCTCTGACACTATGAAATGCCAATCAAAATTTACCCCTATTTTATGATTTATAAAGAGCTGCATGCTGTATTTAAGATGGTTATTAAGTTGTTGTGTATGTTAGTTGGTTCTCAAATGTTTTGAAAGTTATATATTACCTTCATTTGTTTTAATATATTCAGAAACAGGTGAAAGGGCATGTTTTTACGATGAACGAAGAGGCTTTTTTGATAAGCATATTGTAAAGATTACTGCTTACTTAGATAAGACATGTTCCTAGATTAGTTTCTTCCTATAATTTAAATTTAGTGCTGTCATAACCTTAATTTCTTTGTTTAAAATTCGACTCTATGATTGGTTCCGTAAATGTCATTTTATGCTAGTAAATTTTTTAGTTTGACAGGGTTAAAATTTGAATTTCTGCCTTCAGAATCGACATCAATGACTAGTATACTCGTAATACCTTACTAACTACCTAATTCTTGAAAGTAACTACCTAAAAGTTATCATTAAATAGTCCTACTTAATAAAAAGTCCTAAAGTTTGTCAAGCACAGTATTCACTTTGAGTGTGCAGGTTGACGGCCAGCAGAGGCCATTGAATATGCGAGTCCTCGTTGTTCTATGGCAGAGGCGATGAGGCGGAAACTCACACTCGGGCGAAGGCCGGGGGATGATATTCTACTAAATGCTGTGCTTAGATGTACAATATACGAACAAGATGAAGAAACGTCTTCTCAAGTAACACGTCACTTCTACTATGAGCTTTTATTATTATATTTGTGACAGTCATTGGTACCTTCAATAGTTTTCATTAGGTTGAACTTAAAACGGTTTGATGAAAAAACATTGTAGCTAATCAAAATGACGCATATTACTTCTATAACAGCTATTGTTATTACATTATTTTGTCTTGGTACACTTCGCTAGGCTAAACAAACGATACCTTTCAAACTTTATACACCTTCGGAAATACGAAAAGTTGGCGGACACGCTGCCGTGGAACCATGTCTTACTAACAGACTTGATACTGCTGGAGGCCTCAATCAATATTGTGCATCGCGTTAGTTTGACACGGGCCAATAAACACCCGTGGCTAATCAACCTGCCGATATTAGTGATAAGTGAATATTGATGTAGGTACATAGTAGATACTGTGTGCAATACATAGGTATTTAACTTCCGCATTCCGTGACATTGTAAGCACTAGTGAGTAGTGTATTGATGTGTTGAACATTGCAGAGCCACTTGTACACTGAAACACTTACCGCCTGTTTTAATAAATTAATACTTACATTAAATTTTTAAATACATTCATTTATTTCAGGTAAATTCTGTTAGGAACTATACTTTAACAATATCTGAATGGATTATCTGGAGCTCCCGAAGGCGTGATATCGCGCGAGACACAATAGATTTTTATTGTGTCTGATTTCACGGGATTCAACCTGTTAAGCGTGCGTCGTAGTTTAAATATCGCACGTATCGCACCAAACGGATTTTCACAATTTCACAAATACCTGACCATAACTTTGGAGGGCTGAATAAATTTTGATGATACTCTCTGTACAGATGTACACTGCAGGGTATGTGTGTGCTCTAAGGCTGAAAGGATGCCATAATCGCTTCCCTTTGCAGACGGATTGTAGATACTATAATATTTTATCACCCTTTAAGTAAAACAAGGTGAATAAAGTTAAGATGTCGTTAAATGCAGAAAGTTTTGATGTTATAACTAACATAATAAGGGCAGTAAAATCTAATTAATGGGTGACTTACCTATTTGACTTACATAAAACCACATCATAATGTAAGTTTAAGTTTGCAAAAGTTATAGATGAAATGAAGAACATGGGAATATAATTGTTATAAACTTTACCTAACAGTGAAAATAATTACTACAGTCGTTAGCTGGAAGAAAATAATGAGTTAGTGGAGCTCATGCAACTTGGACAAATAATAGTGCCTCTGTATTATTGTATATCATATTCATTCATTAATGTCAGAATTAAATTATTTCATCCATTTTAGCTCACTTTTTTAGTATTCTTGAAATAACTAAATTTAATTAAAAAAAAAATGTGTCTGCCTGACCTAATACGGAAGAACCGCAAAGCTTGTGATATTTAAAATAAATCAAACCTGAATAGAAGGTAGCGAAACCAATTACGTAGATTTTGTCAGGAAGCCCGTGAAATACTTCAGATAGATAATTCTGTGTAATGTATTCCAAGAATCTTTGTGTATGACTCCAAAGAGAAAATTAAAATTGTGTGACCTTATAAGTACCGTATTCTAGAACTAATCTGAGATCGGTTCGGAGGTATTTATTACATTAAAAAAGAAGATTTATTTTTTGTTTTTGTTTTCACATTATAGTTAGGTACCTACTAACAAAATTATCAAATTCGATCTTGCGTAATGTAGAATTTAGTAAACAAATAAATCTAGGTACATATTCAATTCAATGTTATAATAAATAATAAAATGTGAGATACTCGTGTCTGCCTCCGACATACTTTTAATAAGGTGAATCGATATTCAATGCTCTCGGCAAGTTTTAAACGAGCTAAATGACATTTATTGGAGAAAACGCTTCTACGCCATCCCCAGACATGAAGAATTCAATAAGATCGTAGCCACTGAAGACGGCTATTCAGATCAAACTGGAGCATTCTTCTACTTAGCGGGTGACTAGTCCGGCTAGCGCTTTTCACCGTGGTGGAAGGATTGGCCAGTCAGATTAGTTTCTAATTGATGAATAGAATACCTAGGGCGTACTTACAGGCTTGCGTCCACCTTTCAGGACTTAGGTACCTCTTCTTCTTCCTTGCCTTATCCTTATTTAGGGTCGGCTTTGTTGGTCATGTCACGCCATTTTACCCTATCCTCTGTCATATCCTCATTCACTCGACACTCTCTCATATTTTCTTTCACGCAATCAAGCCACGTCTTTCTTGGTCTTCCTCTCTTGCGCCTTCCTTCGGGTCTCATTTCCAACACTTTCTTTGTCACATAATCATCTTCTCTTCTCATGACATGCCCAAACCAAGAAAGACGATGGCTTTTCATCTTCTCCACTATAGGAGCCACTTTAGGTACCTATCATACGCAAAAGAAGGCATTCAGTATACTTATTTTGTATAGAAATACACAAATGTGCGTGCAATTCCTCAGAATTGCCAACGCTGTTTCTCCATAGATTTATGAAAATCCGTTTGGTGCGATTCGTGCGATACCGATAGGTGGACCTACCTCAAGGTACCATTAAGTAGGGTATGTTAATTATATATTATTATCAGTCAACTTCCAAAAAAAAATGCATGTTAATCGGCCTTTCCATTTTTTTTATACACCGACCGACATCCAAATTCACCCTCAAATTCCCAGCATAAAAAAACCAAGTGAACAGCCAAACAGAAGGAAATAAAAGATCTAAAGTAAACATTGAAGTATAACTGGAACACACGTGCACTAGAAAGCTGCCTGCTAAAAATTCCTCCAGCAAGATCCAGTACAATGCAGCCACATTACCTACTGGTATAACATAATGTATGAAAGTATAACTATAACCCGACCGACTAACGTTGCACCTGACTAGAATAAGCAGTAGGTATTATTTTACTTCGTAATATTACTGGTTTGCTTCCTGTGGCTGTGGTAGGTACGTTTTTTTTTCTTTCCTACGCGAATACTCAGTTTGTACTTAAGGCCTCTACACACCAAAGCCGCTGACCCGGCGGCATAGCCCGGCGGCCTAGTGCCGGCGGGTTAACATAGTACAAAATGAGGCATGATTGTACAAAATGAGGCCGGCGGGTTGAGCCGGCGGCCTGAGCCGCCGGGTCAGCGGCTTTGGTGTGTAGAGGCCTTTACCTTCATTTATATGATTACTTATACACAAATTATTAGGTGTAACCACAGATTAAACATACGGCAGAACACAGTGCCTAGAGCAAAATTTTAAAGTAGAGTAGCGTAGATTAGCTTTTGTTTTAATAATCTATTAGGTAAATACCTAGCTCTGTATAAATTTGAATTCAAAGCGGCAAGTTAATTCTACAGATGATAGGTTAGCATTTTTTTTCTAAATAAGCTTATTATGCAGGACAAAAAATCATAGAGATATATTGATGTCAAGGATATGCCCCTAATAAATTTAATCACACGATATACTGGTTAAACTAAACAACATAAATAAACGTATCCTCCCATAACGGCTTACCCTTACTGTGAAATTTTGTGTAGAATATGTATTTTTCCACCGATCATTCTCTCTGCAATCCGGTGCAGAGTACTGTGGGCGGGGTTATACAATAATCATAGAATATTGTACCGCAGACAGCTCCACGTTTCACGTCAGGTAACAATGCACAGTTGCCAGTATACTCTACGTGATATCAATACGGAGTAGGTCTGCAATGCTCTTTTTATGGCTATTTCAATTCAAGTGAATTTGATCTTTGAATATGGCGAGTGAAATTCGAAAAAATATTTTATCCGTAATTACCTAGTTAATGATCATCTATTAATTATTATGATTTTTTAAATATACGTAATAAACTCTCGTAACAATAAGCGTAAACCTGGGAATTGGTCAAAACATTAATTAATAATAATAATGTCCTCCTAGCCGAATTTCGACCACGGCGGCCAATCTCAATTGAGATCAGCCATCTACGCAGGAGTAGATTATAGTGCCCAAGTGTGTGCGCAGTACACAGGAGCACTCTCTGTTCCATCACTCTCATAACCCAATGGGACGGATTGACCGACACGACTGGAGAGAGCTAGGCGCAGGACCGACTGCTTTACATGCCCATCCGACAGCATGGATCGTTTCACTGTTTCGGACATCAGGTGATCAGTCTTCTATGTCCTAACCAAACTTAGAACCACAATTTAGAAACACAAATTGATGGTCCCACCCGGGAATCGAACCCGGGACCTCTGGGTCATGAAGCGAAGCTTCTACCACTAGACCACAGAGGCAGTGCATTAATTAATAATATCAACGTGAACGGTATATTTGATTGTTTAATTAAAATAATAGTTCATAGAGAATAATAATATGTTCGATTCTTGGCAGTCGGCAACTAAGCTTGAGTTATGGATTAACGACACAAGTTACAAAGGTTTGCGTGGTTTCCTGTTTTGCCACGACTATTCGGTGATTTGGTTTAAAACACTCTCGAGCAATGAAAAAGTTCTACAATATGCCGATAAATAACCCAGTTTTTTTTTAAAACATTTCATTTATAATATCTGCACAAATAATTATTTGCTACTGTTGTTTGGAATTGGCATGCTATAACAGTATTTTTTTAATCCAATAAGGTCAGTGTTTTTTCAGTAGAGTAATTTATTAAAAATACGTAGGGTAACGTAACGTACTATTATACGGGATCCTTGAATTTGCTTTTTAAAAAAAAGATTTTATGAATCTAAAAATAGAATATTTATTTAATCGGTAATTAATCACACGAATTGGAAATTGGAAATGGAAATTGGAAATAGAAATTGGCAATGGAATCGACCGACCCGAGCTGATGATTACTACCGACAAACTGGCCCTTCTCAATATGGCTTCCAGGCCCGGGGATGCTGATCAGCCATGTCAGCATTTCTACATACAGTGTAGGGATGTAACAACCCCCCGCCGAAGACTGAACTTCGGGGCTGATGACCGAATGTTCAGGTTATTATACTACCTCTCGATATCGAGGTTCTGGTACAGGAGTCACGCTCTGTGTTGTACTGACGACGTCATCAGCTGGAGTCGGTTTTGTAAAGGAAACATGAAAATTGGACTTAAATCTATAAACAAGTTTTGACAATTTAAAAATTACATAACCTAAGACAATTAGGGAAATTAGAAAAGTCAGTGTTAAATAGTGCGTCCCGTATTTAGTGAGTAAAGGTTTCTCTTCAATAATTTTGTTTAAATCTGAAATAAATTTTCCGTTAATATTATTAAGGGTAAATTCGTCCAAATCGATACCCTGTAAAGAAATAGGGGATGCGCTATTTTCTAAACTATTAGATTTAGTATCTAACTTACAACACGAATCATTTATAATACTAAAATCAAAAGTAGGTATAGGTATGCTTATATTTAAGACATTATTTGTAGATATAAGTCTAGTGCTTTTGGTATACACTGTGCACATTTCCGGGGTGTGTAAAACACCTGTTCCGAACACTTTTAACTCGCGTATTTCCGAAACACCACAGTCAACCGATATCTTACTCGATTGGGATTGCACATAGATCCACTGATTGTTCACTAGTGGTTTCCAAATATCGAGTTCGCCGAATATCGTCTTTGTTTGACACTGTACAGGGAGAGCACTGATTGTTTTAGTTAGCAGTTCACTTTCACATGTAGGGTGTCCATTCGTGGACAGGACCGTAGGAATTTGGCACAGAAAGAACTCAGAGTTTACCGATCTACACTTATCTAAACTATCTAAATTACAAAAGCTTAACTTATCCTTAGAAATAGCAGTATATGAATATGAAGGTAATATTAAACTAAACAAGTTCGGTTTGAGTGCATTGTGTGGAATTGGTAAGGCTAAATTATGATACAAGTTAAATTCTTCATTCATAACTAAAGGTATTTGCAGTACAAACACAAGTTTATCATTATAATAGTAACACGCAACTTTAGATAAGCTCATAATAACATGAATGTTTTCTAAGCGAAGAGAGAGAGGAATTCGAGTGTCAGCAGGTAGATGCCTACCGTTGTTGACGAGTTCTCGGTACAGCTCGCCCGGACTTAGTATAAACGGATGCAGAATGTTTTGACTACACAACGTGATAGCGTTGGTTAGATCTTCTAATTGGAATGACAATGTAAGAAGTGAGCTCTCGAGATTAGTAAGTATGGAGTTGACTTTATTTTCTAGGATTAGAATATTCGATATTTTAGTAATATTATTAGTATGATTTAGGAGTTGATTTAAGGCAATACTAATCTGGTTTTGATTGTTATCTAATTGATTTATACTTTTCTTAAAGGATTCTAACGTGGAAGTAGTAACTAAAATATTTTGTTTCATTAACTCTGCGAGTTTTTTATTATCCTTTTGAATAGTGTCTATGGCGGAACTATATTTCAATGCGTCGTCCTCGTCAAGGGTGCCGAAAATATGCTTGAATGCTGTGCCTAGTGCCTACTGCACCGAACCACGCTGAGCGTTTTTGGCGATTTGAGATTAAGTGAGAAATAGAATTGTATTCTCGTTTGATATCATTATATCTGACTGTTAAAGGAGATAGAATACTGTCACATTGATTGTTATTGGCTTGTTTACATAAGAGTTTTGTCGTGAGTAAAATCTGATTAAGATTATTAAGATGTGGGTTTATATGTAATATATCTACATAACTAACTATATCTAATTGACCGTTGATTACATTAAGTTTTCCTATTCTGTCGAAGTATATACCGGGGCTTGAAGAGAGAGGCTGGACAAAGTCCGGATGCGCTTTAATTGCGCCGCTGAAATAGAATAGAATTAGAATATTATATTACTTAAATTATTATTATCTTAATTAGAATTATGAACTACACTTATTTATCTTATTTTACTTATATATATATTACCTACACTAACTAATCGCTACGGCGTTATGTCCGTCGGTTTAAATTGGTCAAAATGGTGAGTCACATGTCGTCGGTTTATAAGGAGCGTGGCTGTGTGATTACCATGAACTTTAATTATTTTATATGGTCCTTTCCAAATAGGCGACATTGCCTTTCTCATTCTCAAGTGATTTTTTAGATAAACATAATCACCAGCTTTGTACTGAGGTGGAGTGCGAGTACGGGAGTCGTAATAGGATTTTGACGATTCTTTAGACTTTAGGATATTATCATAGGCTTTTTCGCGGGCGTATTTGAGTTTATGTTGAAGCATTCTGATATAGTCTGAATATGTAGTGCCAGTGGCACTCTCGTAAACGGAACTTGGAATGAATGCTTTATGCCCGAATACTAATTCGTAAGGGCTGAATTTGGTTGTTGAGTGTGTTGTTGTGTTATATGTGAGCATGGCAGTATAGACATACGTAGGCCAATTATCTTGATTATCGTTTATGAATGATTTCAGATACTCTTTTAATGTCGAGTGACTGCGCTCTAGAGCACCTTGAGTTTGCGGGTGGTAAGGAGACGACCATAACTGTTTTATTTTAAAGAATTTACAGGTCGTTTTGAACAATTCAGACGTAAAATTAGTCCCTTGGTCTGTAAGAATGGATTTTGGAATTCCAAAAAGCGAAATAAAGTGAATTAGACAATCACTGGTCTCTTCAGCTGTTGTGCTGCGAATAGGGTAGGCCACAGAATATTTGCTTAAATCATCTTGCAGAGTAAGGATATATTTTAATTTTGCAGGGCCGGACTCAGGTAGGGGACCAACTATGTCAAGGGCTACGCGTTGAAAAGGAGCAGTGGATGTTGTTGTAATTTCCATAGGGGCTCTATTGGTTCTCCGTAAAGCTTTGTTTTCTTGACACGACTTACACTTTTTGACATAGTCTTCTATGTCGCTTCTCATTCCCTTCCAGTAATACTGATCTTGGATACGGTGATACATTCGAGTTGAGCCTAAATGTCCCGCAATGGGAATGTCATGGTTTTCTCGGAGGATTTTTGGCCGTTCACTCAATGAGGGAAATATAATTTTGTTTAGATAGATATGTACATTTATTCCAGATTCGTGAAAGATGTATGTAAGAATGTTATATATTTTAGTATGGGAGTGTTTGTCAAAGGGATTCTTGAAGTCGGATATTGCTATGTCTGTTGGTTCTATAGTCTGTGTGAGGTCGGTTTTAACTCTTTTTATGGTTTCGTATATGTTGGGATACAGTGACTCATCAAAGTGATGGACCTTGGTGAATAGGAGGTATACTATTTTGTTCTCGTATCTGATTTTTAAGAACGAGAATAGTTCTTTTTCTGAGTTGAGGATTTGTTCTTTATTTTCTGAATTCAGTAATATGTCGGAAATGTAGGGGTTTGACTCATCTAAATCTATTGATGTTGGAATTAGGATGACGTTATAGGGGCATTTTAAAAGGTTTTCATTGTGTTCTTGTATAACAGTATTGAACGATTTTTCTTTGTTTGACATTGATTTTAGGAATTTCGAATAATTATCATTATCATTATCATTAGTGTTACCCTGTGTATTTGGACTTGTTGGTGATGGTGAAGGGATTTCAACGTTTTCGAAATTTGGGTTAAGATCTTCGCTGCGAGGGCTTAGATCTAATGGACCTAGTTCTGTTAGGTCATTTGAAGGTGATGGAAGGTGATCGGGATCTGATGAAGGAGTTGGTATTACTTCCGGGATGGGGTCAGGTATTGGGTTAAGTAGGTCTTGGTTATCAAAAGAAAATGGAATATGAGGTGGTAATTCTAGTAGAGGGTCATCTAATGGATTATCGAGATCATGACCGAGGTCGGGAAAGATTGGATCTGGATTTTGTAGAGGTTCTCCTTCGATTGGATTTACTGGGAATCTAGATAGTGCGTCAGCGTTTGTGTTAATCTTGCCCTTTTTATGCACAATATCATAATCAAACTCTTCGAGTTTGAGGCGCCATCGGACTAGTCGTGATCCTGGGTCTTTGCAGTTAAATAGCCATTGAAGTGGCTTGTGGTCGGTAACAATGGTAAAGCGGTGACCATAGAGATAAGGACGGAAGGCTTTAGTGCCGAAGACAATGGCCAGACATTCTTTTTCGGTTACACTGTAGTTACATTCCGCTTTGTTTAGGGTACGTGAGGCGTAAGCGATTGGACGGTCTTTTCCGATGGGACCTTGAGACAAGATGGCTGATACAGCGAAGTTAGATGCGTCACAGGTAAGTACAAACGGCTTTGAAAAATCAGGGTAAGCTAGGACTGGGGATTCAATGAGTTTGTTTTTCAGGTTTTCAAAAGAAAGTTGCTGTTCATTTTTCCAGTTAAATGGAGTATCTTTTTTCAGGAGTAGTGTCAACGGTTTTGCTAGTTTGGAAAAGTCTGGAATGAATCGTCTATAGTATGAGACGAGACCTAGAAAGGCTTTTATGTCTTTCGCGCATTTCGGAGTGGGAAATTCGGCCACAGCCTTTAATTTTTCAGGATTGGGCTTCACACCATCGCTGTTTATAAGGTGACCTAGGTAAGCAACTTCCTTGCAGAGAAACTCACACTTATCAGGTTGAAGTTTCAAATTGTAGTTTCGGAGTCTTTCAAAGACGGCTTTCAGGTTTTGGATATGAGATGGGAGATCTGGTGAATAAACCACAATGTCATCAAGATAAACGAAGCAGCGAGAGCCTTGAAGGCCAGATAGACATGTATTCATCAATTTTTGGAAGGTTGATGGGGCATTCTTGAGCCCGAAGGGCATTCTAGTGAATTGGAAATGTCCCTGCGGTACTGAAAAGGCTGTTTTTGAAGAATCTTCAGGAGAAACAAGGATCTGATGGAAACCGGAAGCTAAATCCAGGGTTGTGAAGTATTGACTCTTGCCTAACTGATCTAGTATTTCTGTTATTTGAGGAATGGGGTAAGTTTCGCCAATCGTAATGTCGTTAAGTTTCCTATAGTCTATTACGATTCGCCATTTCCGTTGTCCTGAAGCGTCTAACTTCTTTGGCACAACCCAGATGGGTGACGACCAGGGTGAATTTGATGGAGTTATTATATTTTGTTCTAGCATTTTGTTCATCTGGGTTTCAACTTCCTTTTTATGGCACTCAGGGAATCTGTATGATTTTGTCTGTATAGGAATGTCAGTGTTTGTCCTAATCCTGTGTTCACAAGCTGTAGTATGTGAGAGTGGCTCATCAGGTAAATGGAAAATATCAGAATAGTTAGAGCATATGTTATGTAAAGCTTCCTTTTCTTCATGATTGAGGTGAGAAATACGGAGCTGTTTGAGAACTTTCTGTGTTCTTGAAGTGGCACTTTGAATTGGAAGTGTTTCATACTGAGTCATACAATGATCATCGTCTAGGGGTTCTATGGTTAGATTCAAATTAGGATTTATTACAGTAGGTGTTTCCGCGGTATTGACTACTGTTATATTGACTCGTTTATTTTCTTTTACCTTCACGATACAATTTGCAATTAATAATGATTCAGAGATGTGTTGATCTAGAATAGCACCCTCTTTTACATTGGGGTTACTGACAGTGCATTCAATGACTGCTTCCGAGCGAGGAGGAATGGTATAAATCGGTTCATTAAAATGGAGATGGATTGTGTCATTATCTATGCGTAATAATCCATGAAGATAGTCGATTTGACATCCTAGTTTTTGCAAAAGATCATTGCCAATAATGCCGTCATGATCTAGATTTATGTCCTCAACGACATGGAACTCGTGTGTGGAATCTTTATTGGTCAAACGTGCTATTTGCATTTTGAAAGAACCTAGTGTTCGTGTTGATGTGTCACTCGAGTCAATTCCTTTAAGAGCAACGATTTTTCCACTCAGATCTGGTATTTTAGACATGGATTTTAATTTAAGAAGGCATAGTGCAGCGCCGGTGTCTACCAAAAATGAAAGGGGTCGGTCAGCTACCGAAGTTTCGATCATTACGTAAGGTGATAATTTTTTTTCGGCATTATGATTTATTTCATAGATTTTGAATCTTTCAGAATTCGGAGTATTGGTTGGTGAACATTTGACGTTATTAGAATCAGAGGATACTGTGGACTTAGTAGGTACAGTGCGTTGATTCAAGGGTTGCCGTAATTCGTTACGGTTGACGCTATGAGTTTGGGGCTGGTTACCCTGTTTGTTAGCGTGATTTTGCAATGAAACAGTGGATTCAGAGGATACAGTGGATTTAGTAGATGCAGTACATCGATTCGGAGGTTTCCGTAATTCGTTACGGTTGACGCTATGAGTTTGGGGCTGGTTACCCTGTTTGTTAGCGTGATTTTGTAATGAAACAGTGGATTCAGAGGATACAGTGGATTTAGTAGATGCAGTACATCGATTCAGAGGTTTCCGTAATTCGTTACGGTTGACGCTATGAGTTTGGGGCTGGTTACCCTGTTTGTTAGCGTGGTTTTGTAATGAAACAGTGGATTCAGAGGATACAGTGGGACTTGTGGTATCGGCTTTGATATTGAAAGGCCGATTTCCCGAGCGATACCTTTCGGGAAATTTTACTCGTTTAAATCATGGTTGTCTACCTCGTCTACCCCTTGGTCATCTGAAATAGTAAAAACCCTACGTGATGGACCTGCAGAGGGGGAAGCTGATTGGTTATTTTGGCGACCCTGGGAGGACGACCCATGGAATTGGTTCCTATTATTGTACTGTCGTTTGCGACAGTTTTCGATAGTGTGCCCCGGGTTCTTGCAGTAACGACATGTAGGTACATCCCTAGAAAAGTCAGGACGGTTCTGTGGGAAATTAGGTTGGTGAGATCTCTGCTGAAAATCACGACGAGGAGTGAACCTAGGCTTATCAACAGTGTTGTTGAATTGAGGTCGTGACTGCGATTTGTTAAGGCTTAGTAGTATTTTTTCTTCTGCGACTGCGAAATTAACAGCTGAGTTGAGTGAGTCTGGGTCACGACATCTCACAATTTGTGATAGTCGTGGGTGTAGACCTATCACAAATGTGTGCAGAGCTAAATCCTCCATGGCAGCAACACGGCCTGTCAGCTCTGTCTTACGTTTAGTGGGTATGGAAATGTTGATTTCGGTCAGCAGCTTGGCCAGACAAGTCTCGATTTTTAGTGCGTATTGGTTGACTGACTCTGATGGAGTCTGTTTACATTCTTGTAGTTCTGACAGAAGATGGGCATAATGTTTCCTCTCGCCAAACTGCTGTTTTAGAAATTCCGTGAATTGGTCAAATGAAGCAAATTCCTTAATGGAGCAGATGGACTCAGCTTTTCCTTCTAGCTGACTTAATATGTATCTAAACAGAATAGGTTTTTGAGCCTTTGTTGCCAAGTTATGTGCATTTTGGCAGTTTAAGATAAATGAGTTTAATTTCTCCCTACTACCGTCGAAGGGCTTAATGAATTTTAATAGGACATTCAGTTCTACATTCATGTCCGTTTCCGATAATTTTTCCTCACGAACCTGTGCACCTTTACTCCCGCTGGGAACTTCCTCTCCCCCTTTACTCATAGTGAAATTTAGAGAGAGACACAGAAAGTAGAAAGAAAATTCAAATTATAATAAGTATAAGAAGTCGTCTCTATACTTGTCTAGCACAGATTTTAAAATTATCCCTTACTTTAAATAAAATAGTGTCCTAACTCTGAGTTCAGTTTCTGGAAATAGTTTTTGCACAGTAAAGTCACTCACAGTAGCGCCACCGCGACGAATATTGAAGGCTGCATGTCCGCTTATTTAGCGGTAAACAGGAACAGGGATAGCTAGGCACAGTCCTCTGTGCCCGGTCAGGAACAATAGCACTTGTAGATAATATGTAAGTATGTATAATAGGTACAGTACCTTGGAAATATAATTTCCTTCACTTAACACTTCACTGAGAATCACAAAACGTCTTAGTCCTCGAAAGCGTTTTCGGGTGAACCAGGGATTTTCGGATCCCACCGCTGCCACCAAATATTATACGGGATCCTTGAATTTGCTTTTTAAAAAAAAGATTTTATGAATCTAAAAATAGAATATTTATTTAATCGGTAATTAATCACACGAATTGGAAATTGGAAATGGAAATTGGAAATAGAAATTGGCAATGGAATCGACCGACCCGAGCTGATGATTACTACCGACAAACTGGCCCTTCTCAATATGGCTTCCAGGCCCGGGGATGCTGATCAGCCATGTCAGCATTTCTACATACAGTGTAGGGATGTAACAGTACGGTGGCATGCGCCTAAAAGTATACAGGCGGAGTTTTTAAAATAGCTATCCCTGATGATGAAGGTACCAGCTACATCCTAACTAATATTATAAATGCGAAAGTAACTGTGTCTGTCTGTTACTCGAGACAAATACGACACACACACGCCTCTCAGCGCTCCTGCCGAGCAGACGTGTACCTCCGCTACAGTCTCCTTGCCTGCCGCCCCGCTGCGACGCCCCGCCGTCGCCGCTCTCCGCGACGCCCCGCCGTCGCCGCCCCCGACCCCTCACCGTGGTCGACCGGTGCCAGTCACCGCTCGCCGCGCGCCGAGGACGGACCTCCTTGTTTCCGGACTCTTTACAAACGATTATTGTTTCTGGACTTGCATACGATTTTGAAAATCCACACCATTCTTGTGTGGTCGTATCGGCTGATACCTTGCGGTGTTAACGAACCCGATTACGGGGCACTGACCCGGCTGCCCGATATTTCCCTTTTGGAAATATCAACTTACCGGACGGGACTGGAACCATCAGCCTTGGGGGAACTCCTAGTTGATCTCCAGTTGTCTCCCTCCCACCCCCTCCTCATCCCTATTTCCTATTCCCATTGGACTGTTTGGAGTCGGTCTACGGCCCGGCTTCTCGGTCCTTTGGGCTGTTAGTGTAGGGACCGTTAGGACCTGAACTCAGGTACCCGTAGGGACAACTACCTGAACTCAGGTACACGCAGGCGCAATTGCACTACCTGCGCCTGCCTAGGGACTGTTAGGGTCAGTCAGGCACGCGTACCTTTTTACAGGTACGCAGTAGGTACTCTATCTGCCCCCCTGCCGCAAGGCAGGGAGGTAACACTTAACCTCTTTTCAACATGGATTCCACTATGGACTCCATGTTTGAAAAGCTGCTCCTTTTCATACAACGTGAGGACCCTTCGCTTTTCCAGAAGGTCCTCACAAAATTTCAGCTTGGTTCTGCGTCGCCTGCCGCTCCTGCATCCAGCCATCCTGCTTCGCCTGCCGCCATCAGCCCTCCGGCTTCTCCTGCGGAGCCATGTCCATCATCTCCTGACGCTGACTTCTCGCCTGCGTCACCAGATGAAATCGTTTCAGCGTCTCCTGCTCGCCGTGTGCCCCGGGTCATCCCAACATCGCCAGTTTCTCTGTCCCTCCAATGTGCTCAGCACAGTAGGTCGTCGTCGCCTGAGGCTATGGACGTAGCTCATCCTTCGGACCTCTCGGACTCCGCTTCATCCGCTGACCCTGACGACGGCTTCACCGTCGTTGGAGCCAAGCGGAAGGCGAAGTCGAAGCTCCCTCGTCCGGCAGCGAAAGCTGTCAGAACCCAGCTCCCCCCTTCCTCTCCTACTCCCTCGCCCTCTGCTCCCGCTGTTCCGAAAGGTCCGAAGGCGAGAGCCCCTCCATCTCTGATGCTCCGCGACAAAGGTTCCTGGAACTCTATTTCCCAGGCCCTTGCCGCAAACAAAATCGGTTTCACCAAGGCCAAAAACACCAGAGATGGTATTTTGGTCCAGGTGCCCACCTCTGGCGATCATCGCCTTCTTACCAAACTTCTCGACGAGCGCAAGGTCGAGTATTACCACTGGGAGCTCCCAGAGGACCGCCGCCTAAGGGTAGTGATCCGGGGAGTTCCCAAGGAACTCGACTCTGCGGAGATCATGTCGGATCTGAAGGCGCAGTCTCTGCCGGTGCATGAGGTTCACCGCATGTACGGGCGAGGCAAGCGGGTCATTTACGACATGATCCTCGTCATCCTTGACCTTTCCCCTGAGGGGAAAAAGATATTCAATATAACGGCCATATGCCAAATCTCTGGGCTCAAGATTGAGAAGCCCTACAAGAAGTCGAGTCCCACGCAGTGCCACAACTGCCAATCCTACGGGCACTCCTCTAGGAACTGTCACGTCAGGGCGCGGTGCGTAAAGTGTCTGGGCGACCATCACACCCACGACTGCCCGCGCCCAAAAGATCCCAAGGAGTGTACGGAGGCCCCTGGTTGTGTTCTGTGTGGGACGCTGGGACACACAGCCTCATATGGCGGCTGCCCCCAGCGCCCTCGTAACCGTAGGGCTCCCAAATCCAAGCCCAGTCAACAACAAACTTCATCATCATCTATAAAGAAAATCCCTAGTCCACAAGCGCCTTTAGCGGCCCTTGCGGACGCGTCGGTAGCCACCCCACCTAACGCTTGGGTTCGACCCCCAACCATAGCCTCACAAGGACCAAGGCAGGCACCGTCGTCGAGTCGGATGAATGCACCCTCTCGGGTGGTTCCCCCGCCTCCCGCGACCTGCCCGCCCACTTTAGGACCATCACCGCTGTCTCAGTCCTCGCTTCCATCCCCGAGGAGGGACAACGGTGATCCAAACAGGGACTTTCAGCTCGCGATAACCCAACTGAGTGAACGCATGCTGTTGATCCAACAGAATGTGTTCGCTCAGTTCCACCATCTAAGCTCGGAACTTTCCGCCCTTTCCAATAAACTTTCGCAATGACTTCTAACACCTGTAGAACTAAACCTAGGTCACTAATGTTGGGATTCTTCAATGCCAACTCTCTTAAAGATCAAAAAGAACAGATTCACAAGTTCCTCAACGATCATCACATTGACATCCTTCTTGTGCAGGAAACTTTTCTAAAGCCTCACATGAAGAATCCCAACATTAGTAACTATAAAATCATACGGCATGACAGACTGTCGGCCACCCTCGGTGGTACACTTATCTACTACCGTAGTGGACTTCATGTCTGTTGTGTCAATACCCCGGAGCTTGTCAGCCTCGAGGCCTCAGTGTGCAGGCTGGCTATGACCGGACATCCGGATCTGTATATTGCCTCTTGCTATCAGCCATCAGGAAAAGTAATTAAAACTGAGGACCTTAAGTCACTTTTGGATATGGGGAATAATGTCATACTTGCAGGGGATTTTAACAGTAAACATAAATCTTTTAACTGTAGAGTCAATAACCCAAACGGTTATATTCTTTTTAATTTCATGGATGAATACATGTTTGATGTGGTGGCTCCAATGGAGCCTACACATTATCCATTCAATCCTGAGCATCAGCCAGACATTTTAGACATTGCACTTTTAAAGAACATTTCTCTTTCTTTAAATAAGCTAGAGGTAATACACGAGCTTGACTCCGATCACAGACCGGTCATACTGGGTCTCGGAGATGCCAACTCCCTCTTCTCTCCTACCAAAACCATAACTAACTGGGATAGGCTTAGTCAGCGTTTAGGTTCGGCTAGTCCTTCTGACATAGCAAACTTACCTTCTCAAATTAACTCCACAGTAGAGATAGATACGGCGATCAATGCCTTGAGCGGTCACCTTCAAACAGTCATCACTGACTGCACCAGGCGGGTTCCTGCGATGACCCCTCATCGTTGGAGGTTGCCTGATGATATGAAGGCCCTGCTCAGGGCAAAGCACGCCGCCACTAGGGCACACGACCTCTTTCCAAGTAGGGAAAACAAGGATAGGCTCCGCTCTCTGCATCTCAAATGCAAATCTAGGATGAAGGCTCTACGTTCAGAGCGGTGGGATAGCCTGCTGGATGATATTAGGCCAACCCACACTGCTTTCTGGCGTCTTACACGCGCACTTAAATCGGATACCGTAGTAGACATGCCCCCCCTGTCGAAACCTAATATTTATTTATATTTATAAACGCTTTATTGTACACAAACAAACAATATACAAAACAGATTACAAGTTTAAAACATATAGGACGTATACAAAGGCGGGCTTATTGCCAAAAAGCAATTTCTTCCAGCCAACCTACGACTGGGTGAAAGAGAAATAGAAAATTAAATCTTTTAACTAATTAAATTTGAAGTAGGTACAATTAACAAAAATAATAAAACCTAACTATTATTAAAGTAAACATGAAACAAAACTACAAATATAACTATAAATAATATCATAATAAATTATAAATATAAAATAGAACTGCATACATATATACTTTAAATTATATATTATAAAATATATATATACATATATTATTTTATCTGCCAACCTAACGATTCAAAATAGTGATTCTTCACATTTTTTTTAAAAGTTGCTAGCGATGGTGACTGTCGCACGCTCTCTGGCAAGGAGTTCCACAGACACGCTGCCTTCATAGCGAAAGAATCGCTATATGAGGCGGAATTATGAACAGGAATGCTCAACAATTTGTTTTCTACCGACCTCAATGCTCTACCCTGAGAATGAGAACACAAAAATGAGAACTTGCACTTCAGGTATTGGGGAGATGAGGGGTTATTTAAAACACTGTACAATATGTTGAGAATATGAGTATTCCGGCGAAGGCGAATTGGAAGCCACTGTAATTGAGCTCGATACTCAGAAATGTGATCATATTTGCGCAATCCGAAAATGAATCGGATGCACAAGTTCTGGAGACGTTCGAGTTTGCTGAGTAGCTCTTCAGTGAGGTCAAGATAGCTTACATCGGCGTAATCAAGAATAGGAAGCAGTAAGGACTGTGCCAACGTGACTTTAGTGTTCAGTGGTAGAAAGTACTGCAAGCGCTTAAGAGAATGGAAGGACGCGAACATTTTCTTGCTGACAGCATCTATTTGGGGAATCCATGAAAGAGTGCAATCCATGATCACGCCAAGATTTTTTACCGTAGCTACGTAGGGTATGTCAGTCTGATCGTACCTGACTCTCATGGCAGCTGAAAAGTCAATTTTACGAAGCATTCGTGAGCTTCCGAGAACAATTGCTTGAGACTTCGAAGGATTGAGCAGTAGACCAAAAGACTTGACCCACTTAGAAATTATTTTCAAGTTTTCATTTATACAGCTAACGGCTGTGTTCAAACTCTCTGGTGGTACACCGGCATAGAGCTGAAGATCGTCTGCATATAGGTGGTAGTTAGAAGTAAGTTTGCTAGCCAGAATGTTGATGAACAGGGAAAAAAGTAAAGGAGAAAGGACGCCGCCTTGAGGGACGCCAGCCAGAACTGAACACCAAGAAGAACTCTCGGCATCAGTACGTACACACTGCTGACGCCCTTTGAGATAAGACTCGAACCAACTTATAACTGCCGGAGATACGTTAAGAGATTGAATAACACCAAGGAGTAACTCAAAGTCAACCGAATTGAATGCATTGCTGAAATCCAGCAACGCAAGGACAGTAACTTGCTGATTATCGATGTTGTGCCTGATGTCATCGGTGACTTTTATTAAAGCTGTGATTGTACTGTGGCCTGGACGAAAGCCGGATTGAAAAGAGTTCAGGAGTTGGTTGTTGGAGAGGTAGGAGGATAACTGTTCGAAGACTAGGCGCTCGAGAACTTTGGACAGAAAGGGTAGGATAGAGATGGGTCGGAACTGGGACAAGGACGAGGGATTAGGGACTTTTGGTAGTGGAAGAATGAAGGCCTTTTTCCAAAGGCTGGGAAAAGAACTACAAAGGAGAGAATAATTCATCAAATTGGTGATGTGCGGTAAAATGACGTCCAGAATTGAAACTATCATGTGGGCACTGATATCATCAATACCTACAGCTTTACTAGTAATATCAGAGATGCATCTCTTAACGTCACGGCCAGTAACAAGTTTGAAATTAAAAGAAGGGCAGTCAGGGATTGGCAAGGAAGAAAGATGATTAAGAGCTTCTGTATAACTCCCTCGCCTTCGACGACGATGAAAAGGCTGAATGTCTCGCCCTAAGTCTGGAGGCGCAATGCTCTCCTTCGGAAGAGCATCCCGATAGCACATTCATCCAAGTCGTAGACGAGGAAGTAGGACGTAGGGTTAGCTTACCTCCAGCAGATTCTCTCGACCTCGTGACGGTATCCGAAGTTAAGTTAGTCATAAAGGACCTTCATTGCAAGAAGGCTCCTGGCTCTGATGGCGTCTCCAACAGAGTCCTTAAGAACCTCTCAGCCTCGCTTATCCTCTTACTAGTAACCATATTTAATTCAGCTATGGCGAACTGCTATTTTCCAGACCTGTGGAAAATAGCAGACGTCATAGGAATACACAAAACTGGCAAACCTAGAAATTTACCTTCTAGTTACCGCCCCATCAGTCTTTTAATTTCCCTAGGTAAGGTCTATGAGCGGCTGCTATCCGACAGGCTCAAAAAGATAGCATACGCTCAGGGCCTCATCCCTAACGAACAATTTGGTTTTAGGGCCCAGCACTCTTGCGTCAACCAGGTTCATCGTATCACGGAATACATCTTAGATGGTTTCCATAGGAAGAGGCCGAAAGGCACTGCAGCTCTCTTCTTCGACATAGCGAAGGCTTTCGACAAGGTGTGGCACAACGGCCTCATCTTTAAGCTCTTCACGTTAGGCATCCCGGATCGGTTAGTGCTTATTCTCCACAGTTTCTTGCTCCACAGATACTTCCAGTTTCGCGTCGAGGGTTCCAGATCATCTCTTCATCCGATTCGTGCAGGTGTCCCGCAAGGGTCAGTTCTAGCTCCTCTTCTTTTCTCCTTATACACAAGTGACATCCCCAGACATACGCATGTGTCGCTAGCATTATATGCTGACGACACAGCGATCTACTTAAGGGATAGGTTTAAAGGCAAAGTCCAGCACGGGCATCTCCAAAGCGCAACCAACGCCCTCGGCGAATGGTTTCGCAAATGGAGAATGGAGGTGAACCCGGAGAAAAGTACCGCAGTGTACTTTTCACGGGCTCTCCGCCGGCCCAACACTGCTCCTCAACCCAACATCACTCTGTTCGGCAAGCCTATCCCTTGGTCCGACCATGTCAAATATCTGGGTGTCACCTTCGACAGCAGACTGTCTTTTGCTAGTCATATACGTAGGGTTAGGAATAGAGCTTCTCTCTATTCAGGAAGACTAACTCCTCTGTTTCGAAGCAAAAAGCTCTCACTACGCAGCAAAGTGAGACTCTATCTAACTTGCATAAGACCCGTCATGACCTACGCTAGCGTAGTGTTTGCTCATGCTTCGAACAGATATATCAATTCTTTACAAGCAATCCAAAATAGATTCCTGCGCAGGGCGACAGGCGCACCTTGGTACGTCCGCAATTTCAACTTGCACAAAGATTTGCAAATCCCTACTATCCGACAGTATCTCAAAGTCTCCTCAAACCGCTACTTCGACCAAGCGGTTAATCACACGAACCCACTAATTAGCCAACCGGCTAACTATCACGTTTTCCCTGAGTTCAAACAGAGACGACGTCGTCCGAGACACGTTCTCTGTGACCCGGACGATGTGATCACTGTCCGTATTAGGGAGTTGCAAACCTTTGACTCCCGGACCCCTGCCTCGGCAACTGTCCCACTTAACTTTTACACACCCCGCCCCAGACCCGGGGGAGGGACTCACACTCGGTCTCGTCCTTTTGCCGGTCCGAATCGTAGGGCTAGGATCCTTCTCCACCAAAACAGGTACTATACCCGCGTCAGGTACATTCCTGGCCGGTTCTCACCACCTCCATCTGGTGACGGGTCATTTAGGTAGGTCTCTCTTTTTAACTGGGTGAAGGCGCCTATCGGCGCCTCCCCCACAGTTAGGGTAAAGCTGAATAAGTCCCTTATGGCCGACTTCAGTAAATAGGTTTCATTTAGAAAAAAAAAAAAAAAAAAAAAAAATCTGTCTGTTACTCTTTCACGCCAAAACTACTGAACGGATTTTAATGAAATTTGGTATACATATGGTTTAGACCCTAAGAAAGAACATAGGCTACTTTTTATCCCGGAATTCCCACGGGAAAACTTTTTAAGGTGAAGCGAAGCTCGCGGGAACAGCTAGTCTGTTATAAATCCGGGGACGTGTTGTGTATTGTATGATGTGTGTAGCAGTGGTGTTTATGTGGATGTGCTTGAGCAGCATGTGAACTTGAGATCGCTATTTTGAAAACTTCGCCTGTATACTTTTAGGCGCAGGCCACCGTACCAATAGCAACAAAACAGACAGAACACAAAATAAAGTTAAAGGTATTTTTCTTACTATTATTATTTGAAAGAAAAATCTTTTATAATTTAAGTATTTTATTGCAAAATTATTAAAATGATCACACTTATTTAGCAAGTACAACAATAAGTGAAAAGCTAAGGCAACACGCGAATACATAAAAACCATATATTTTAAAAAGATTTTTGTTTAACCAAACGGTGACTTAATTTGTAATAAATTTTTTTAAAACCCTAATTTAAGTTTTGCTGAACTCATTTTAACTTTTAAATGAAAAGTTAATTTCACATGTTACAGATATCCCACTTCAACACTGCTTTCAGTCACGCGACTGTGAAAATCGGTAAGTTAGTATTTTTTTAATAAGTAGGTACCTACCTTAAGTTTTTAGGGTCCGCGGGGTCCATTTTAATGAATATACTATAAGGGCCTGTTTCACAATGTCTGGGTAATGGCTACCTGTGGGATAAAAGACATGCTGTCACTTTCTGTAAATTATGTTTTAGACAGTGACAGCATGTCTTTCATTCCACAAGTAGCCATTATCCAGGCATTGTGAAACTTGCCCTTAGTATAAAAAATATACATGTTTTTCGTATATAACATAGTAAGGATAACGACTGTGAGAAAGCTGTATGTAAAACATGATTGGTATTTACACTCACGGGCAATCAAAAAATTTCATTTAGAAAATCACTAAATTACTCCTAAACGGAAAAAACTAACTTAATGGCGTCTTCTGCAATATTTTAGTAAATTTAATGGCGTATATTACCAACTAAAGATGTAAATATTTTGTTTAAATTTCCAGATATTTGGCAGATATTTGTTTAAATACAGATATTTGTTCTCGGGTCTTGGGTGTTGATATTTATATTTAGTATGTATCTATCTATGTATTTGTGTAGATATATCAGCTGTCCGATACCCATAACACAGGTTCTGCCTAGCTTGGGGTCGGATGGCCGTGTGTGAGATGTCCCCACATATTATTATAAATTATTATAAATTAATTCAAATAATAAAAAATAGGGTTATTTGGTGTTTGAATTTTGTAAGTGAAACTGTTTCTTTGCCCGTGAGTGCTAAATAAAAAAAAGGCAGAACCCTCCGTCCAAGAGTCTGCCATACAGAGCACAGAGTACTTTGTTAAAACTGGATAATACAGAGTTTAATTTTTACAAAATAGCGAAACGCACAGTTTAGCCTTCGGGGCATAAACCTTATAGCAATGTACTTCAGACTATTTTCCAATGGCGCTAAAGCTTTTCTATGCGTGACTAGGGTAAATATAATAGGTATGTTATCATTATGTAAGTGTTTTTACTAGCAGTAGTTGAGTCAATGACCTGAATGTCAAGGTATGAATAAAATATACGGCTATGTTGGTCTAAGATTAACGATATACAATGCAGATTGTGTGTCACATAAAAAAAAAGCAAAAAATTTAGCGAATTCTGTTTACTGACAAATTGTCGCAGAACCTGTCTAGGCACATGTCGTCTACGTGTCGCCGCGACGTCGCGCTCTGTTCTGCGACGTCGCACGCGACTATATAGCGACATCTACGTGTCGCAGAACAGTTTCCGTGTTTTGGCTCGCGAGACAGAACTTCTTGCGACATCAGTCTAGCGCATGGACTAATATGTCTAGCGACCGCTGTTGCAGAGTGTGGACGCGTGCGCGACTTCTAGCACGCAGCACTAACTGCCACGACTTCCTCGGGCGACATCTCGGCGGAGACTGCTGGTGTGGACAAGCAAAATGTATAGCGACATGTTACCAAAATGTTCTGAGAACATGCACCGTAGATGTGCTGTAACAGTCTCAGAACTTGTGCCCTTGTGAATTCGAGGCTTTAAGTTCAACCTAATGACAACCATTGCACCAATGAAAAGTCACAAATCTTCTAACCGAACTAATCCAAAATAAGAGGTTAGTGGTAGAAGTGGGGTGTTCTTTGTAGAGACGATTCTTTGGCACTGCCATTCCATCTTTTTCGTATATTGTTAATCTAAGACCAGGAATCTCGAATGTTTTCTTAATCATACCTAATCATGATTGAAATCTGCTTAGAGATTAATATATTTTTTTAAACAATAGTACCTAAGTATAACCATATTGTTATTTATCAGTATTTTTTCAACCTACTTTCGGATCCTATTCCCATTACATAAAATTCACTTGTTTTACGAAACACAACACATAAAGCAAGAAGAAGCTCAGATTTCTGAACAAAATGTTGATACAATTGTCTAAGTGGAAATGCCTAATGTATTTTTAGACATATCTTTCCAAGCTTATGTTATACTCCATTCGGTTAACATTCGGCTTGGGTAGTAAATCTGTAACTCTTATTGGTGTTGAAATAGAGCACAATTTCCTATGACTTTCAATGATACAACTCGTAATGAACCTGCTGTAGGTTCTTGAGATCTTAAGAGGATTGAATGTTTTAGGGACCAGGCAAATTATTGGATGCTATACCTAAAAAACTTATTTACATAAATAACTCACATTATACCTACTATACAACAGGGTATCAGGGGACTCCATTTTTTTATTGTTTTATTATCACTCCACAGACTTTATTTCCTTTTTGAGAGATCAATATATTGTGAGAGTTATGGCTAGTTTACACAGTGCGAGCTAGCGTACGAGTCAGCCTTCCGAGTAGCTGCACTGCAGTAACTCGCACTGTTTAGACGTAACTTACGAGTAACTCGTACGTGCGAGTTGGTCAGTAGCTCGCATCCGAGTTACTACAACATTTTTTGTTTTCACTCGCCTGCTCGCCTGGCAGCAACTCGCCATGACAGCGGCTCGGCCGTCGCTCGCATAGTTTGAACGCGTTCAGCAGTAGCTCGCCAGTGCCAGCTAGACAGTTGTGGGTGGAACCCGTGTTTTTTGTGTTCTACGCCACGACTCGACTCGGCCTGGGACTGGGTGTCGTGAAGACAGCAAAGGCGAGCCGAGCTACTGGCGTACGAGTACACAAACCTAGTAGCTGTCTACTGGCCAGGCAGCAGCTCCCACTGTGTCAACGAGGCTTTAGGTTGTTTTTTTATTCTCCATCTTTTAACTACTCACTACTCAAATATATAATCTCAAGCTGTGGGTCATGATAACATAGGACGTATTATGATTACATCCCTCCTTGATATCCTTTTACCTGCTATAACTCACATTGTAAACCACTCCCTATCCTCAGGCCAATTCCCTAACCTCTGGCGCAAAGCTTTTGTCCTTCCCCTTCCTAAAGTTCCAGCTCCCAGTGCTCCTAACGAGTATCGTCCCATCTCAATTCTTCCCTTTCTATCGAAAATACTGGAATCAGTAGTACACCGTCAACTGACTATGTTTCTAACGAAAGGCAATCTGTTGAACCCATTCCAGTCTGGATTCCGCTCGGGACATAGCACGACCACAGCTTTGCTGAAAGTGACTGAAGACATCAGGTGTGCCATGGAGGATCGGCGGGTAACAGTACTGGTCCTGGTGGACTTCAGTAATGCCTTTAACGCCGTCGACCACGACCTGTTGCTTGCCATTCTTGAATGTCACAAGATCTCCGACCCCGCTGTTAGCTGGTTCTCCTCATATCTTCGTGGTCGCCAACAGGCAATACGTTGCGGTCCTTCTGACATATCAGATTGGGCTGACTTGTCTGCTGGCGTTCCTCAAGGCGGCATTCTCTCTCCCTTACTTTTTTCAACGTTTATTAATTTTGTCACGTCTAATCTCCAATGCTCCTACCACTTGTATGCTGATGACTTGCAGATTTACAACCAGATCAAGCTTGATGATCTAGACACTGGCATCGCTAGGGTGAACAGTGATCTCGAGGAGATCTTACGATGGTCACGGAGTTTTGGCATCTCTGTTAACCCGAGCAAGTGTCAAGCCATCATTGTAGGAGGTTCTAGGTTGTTATCAGGCCTAGACTATGCCACTGTACCACCAGTCAAATATGACAGTAGAGTAGTTCCTTTTTCTGAAACTGTTACGGATCTGGGTCTAATCATCGATCAAAATCTTAGTTGGGTACAACAGCTGGACAAAGTATCTCGCAAAGTTTACGCCTCTCTCCACTCCCTACTTCGCATGAAAAATTTCCTTCCGCAGCATACTAAACTAGCCTTAGTCAACTCTCTCCTAGTACCTATTATAGACTACGCGGACGTATGCTACCTGGACCTGACCGAAGCACAGCTCAATAAGCTAGAACGCTTACTGAACACCTGCATTCGTTTCGTTTTTGGGCTGCGTAAATATGATCACGTGTCTCAGTACCGCTCACAGCTTAAATGGCTCCCAATTCGTGATCGTAGGAACTTACGTATTCTATGTTTACTTTTCTCTATTCTCCGCGAGCCAAACACTCCTCCCTATCTTAAGTCTATGTTCTCATTTCTCTCAGATACCCACTCCAAGCATTTACGATCCTCTCAAAATTTACTCTTAGCTCTGCCCTCCTTCCATTCTGGCTTTATGTCCGATTCCTTCGCGGTCACGGCTGTACGATTATGGAACAATCTTCCTCACAATATTAGAAATGCACCTTCTCGCAACGTGTTTAAATGTTTGACTCGTGCTTACTACCTTAGCAAGTTAGATAAATAGACCGCTTCTCCTGAACCGCTTAAGTATATTTTATAGGTATATATTATTATGTATGTATTATTCTTATGTAGGTATATATATTATGTATAATATATTGTATGTATCGGTATATTTGTATATAGGTTAATTAGGTATAATATTAAGTGACTTAGGTTTACTATTCTTTTCCTTTTTTTAAAATTCTTTTTTTGTACACCTTATTACCTATTTTTTCCTGTACCTCCTGCGGGTTGACTGGCAGAAAATGCTTTTAGCGTTAAGTCCACCCTTTGTACTTTTATTTGTAATATCTGTACAATAAAGAGTTAAATAAATAAATAAATAAATAATCTTATATACAGGGTGTTGCAAAATTGGTATACTAAGCCGAAAACTACATGTGCAGCATGGTATATCTAAGCCCGAAACTGAAATCAGAATTTGGAAATTCGCGAAAAAAAAAAAATATTTTCCATAGTAAAAGTCACGTGACCAACAAAGTTTCTATGGAAAATGAAAAAAAAAATTCGCGAATTTTCAAATTCTGATTTCAGTTTCAGGCTTAGATATACCATGCTGCACATGTAGGTTTCGGCTTAGTATACCCTTTTTGCAACACCCTGTATATATGTATATATATTATTAATAAACATAATTTTTTCTTGTACTCCTGGAGGAAATGCTCCGCCTTAAAAGGTTATTCCTGTAAATAAATCTGCGCTCTAGTCTCTGAAAACTCGCAACGCAACCTACGGAACTGAGTCGTTCAAAAACAACAAAACCATTTAGCGGAGAACTTTTTGTCTCGTCGTATCTCGCGTCGAACAGTGAACTTGATAAATGCTGTCATCAGGCCGGCGCGGGAAACACCTACATTTCAAACGAAGTAAGGCTTAGGGCTTACTTTATTCGGCTTCATAGTTTTTGGAAGGGATTCGGCTACAGCTTTTGAATCCCATTTTTTCTGTAAACGCGAAACGTGAGTTTTAATTTAAATAATGAAATTAAATTAAACAAAAAATACCTATATAATTTTTCAACAGGTTTTTTTACACTGATACTCTTCTTAAATTGTTTATAAAAATTACGTTCTTAGAATTTCTTCAATATTATTATGTATGTGCTAAGCTACCTTATCATGGCCTAGTAAAATATAATTATGTATGAATACTTTTTTATTTTATTTTTTGGCCGAAATAATTTTCCGCCATTGGTGTGACACTAGTACGGTCGAGAAAAAAGATACATAGTTTATTATCTGAACGTGTCTCTTAAACACGGGAAAGCCTTTACCTACACTGTTGTGTTGGAAAAAGAAGTTTTTTTTTTGTTATTCAGTACGTGAATGTTTCCGGGCCGTGTGTCAGTATTTTAGAATTGAGCATAAATGAGAATAAAAATAAAATAAATAAATTTAATGGTAATTTTTTGTGTGTTGAATTGAATTTTGAAAATCTTATAATTACTAACTGTTTTGTTACTTTATCAATTAGCTTCTAACTTTTTGTAGTGTTTTAATTTTTTCCTTGAGAAATGTCCCTCTGTCTAGTGGTTGAAGTATAGTTCAAACAGCTTTCAACACCCAAAGGTCCCGGGGTCGATCCCAGGGTTTCAAGTTAGGACCAAGGCTGATCTCGAGCTGAAATTAAAGTCAAAAAAGTGTAGTGATTTGTACCTATGTAAAATATTTCTATCTGTATTGTGTATTTACTAAACTAGGACATTAAAACTACTCCCTAGCAGTTTTTGTAAGATAAAACATAGCTAACGAAGCAACTTAGCTATTATTGTGTCCTAAGAAAGCTTTCGACCAATCACTTTCGAAGGTAAGGCAGGAAATAAATCACATTCTACTCGGAACATACAATCTGAAAATCAAACTTATTATACCCTCTATGTTAAAACCGCTGAAGAAAAAAACCTGAAACGGATCTCGCTTTCAAATTGTCTTGTTTAGGCGAGATATTTTCATAATTTGACTGGCAGGCTTTACGTTTTATTAAGGTTTCTAGATGAGTTTTTGTAACAGGCCTTATATTTGGGCATTGCGTGGAGGCTTTATCATATACGCAGTTACCGTTTTGGTCCCAGTAGCCTATTGGTCTTATAATATGTTTTAATGTGTCTGTCTGAGATCTTTACTGTAATTAATAAGTTCTTCCAAACTTCAACTTGTTGATGTTGAAAGAACCAAGTCGATTGAACTTGGTGAGTGACGGTGGTGACCATCACCTACATTTTAAAATTAAATTAAAAAAAAACAATACATTACTGACAAATTTAAAATACAAAATAACGGTGTAAGTACTCCATCCAGAGTAAATAGGTAGTTCACCCAGTTAGGGAGTCGAGCGGCGGTGAAATACTTAATGCATTTTGCATCACGAAACGAATACAGTTACACCCCCATTTCATAAGCAAATGTGGCGCGAAATACAAGTGATAGCGGTTAATTCAAAAATTAAAAATAATGAAAGGTAAACAAATTTGGTTTACTTACAGGGTGTTGCAAAAGGGTCATAGTAAGCGTTTGTGACTAACGTAACTAACGTTAGTATTTATAGACAACCTCTCTTCTACGACATTTTAAAATTCGTGAAGTAAAATTTCTACTCTCCTCCTCTATATGATTTTTTTTTTGTTTCAATGTTATTAAGTAAACATAAAAAACACAGTACAATTAATAATGACCCACAAAACCAGTTTACTGGTTTGTCTGTGGATTCAGACTTCACTATTAATAAACTAATTAAGTATATTATATTCTATTTTTTAAGAAACTTAGTGCTTAACAATAAATAATTCAACTTGATACTTGTTTAAACATCAGACAATAGGTACCTATCTAGATTTTACTTAACAAATGTTTTTTTAATTGTTTTAGATAGATAGATAGATAGATAAATTATTTATTTACTTAACACAACACATACACAGGTTACACAGCAAGATTTTTAACATTAAGTTTAAGATTACATAAACACAAAACACTATTAAAAGACATGCAGATAGAAAAGCAACATGTGTATTTATCATGTTAGCAAAAGGGTTCTGACTCAGCATAATACTATGATTATAATTAAATAATCACAGCGCTGGTATTCTGCCAGGACCAATTTTAGTGAGTGGGAGTGGAGCCTCGACTAAACATAAATATGGGTGTAGTAAATATGTAAAAGTGTGTTGTTGTTGTTGCTGTCCTATGGTACCCCGGTGGTACAGAGGGCCTTTACAAGCGTGCGCCACGCCGTTCTGTCCTCAGCAACCGCTCTGGCTTCCGTCCAGCTCAGGCCTTGCGCTCGTAGCTCACCGTCCACTGTGCGCCGCCATGTGTGCACGGGGCGACCGCGTCTGCGGTGGCCGCCAGGCGGTTTCCATTCGAAGGCAATGCTCGCTTTGCTCTCGGCTCCTTTTCTGATTGTGTGGCCAATCCATCTCCATTTTCGCAATGCGATTTCTTGTTCGATGGAGGTCTGCTTACACACGTTCCACAGGTCAACGTTCCGGATTGTGTTCGGCCAGAAGATGCGGAGGATCGACCTCAGGGATTTGTTGACGAACACTTGTAGTTTGTTCATCAATCCCTTAGTCACTCTCCACGTTTCACAACCGAACAGCAGAACCGATTTGACGACGGAGTTGAAAAGGGAGATTTTCACGCGACGCTTGAGCACGTTGGAGTCCCACACTGGTCTTAGTTGTGCGAAGGCAGCTTTCGCCTTATTTATTCTTGCTGCAACGTCTTCGTCCGTCCCACCTTGGTTGGTGACTGTACTGCCGAGATACACAAAACGGGATACTGTCTGTAGGCTTTCATTTTCCAGTACAAGTGGGTCGGTGTCAGTCGACTTTACGCGCATGTCCACTGTTTTTCGACGGTTAATTCGCAGGCCCATCTGGTCAGCAGTGTCTCGCAGTTTCTCCAACTTTGCTTCCAGTTGGGCTAATGTTGGCGATATCAGTACAATGTCATCCGCGTAGTCGAGGTCCTCCAGGACACTTGTACCCCAACTGATGCCTTGGACATTTGTTGTCACCTTGCGCATGACGTCATCCAGCACAATAATAAATAGTAGCGGGGACAAGAGGCAACCCTGTTTTACACCGGCGGTGATATTTATTGGTAAGCCCAGCTCTTTTTCATGTATCACCCTACACGTGCTTCCCTCGTACAGGGACTGGACAATTCGGACTATGGCGCTCGGTATCCCTCTACGGTACAGGCTGGACCACAGCGCGCTCCACTTCACGGTGTCGAAGGCTTTCTCAAAATCTACGAACGCGAGATATAGTTCGGATTGCCATTCGACACACTGTTCTATCAGGATGCGCAGGGTGTTGGTGTGGTCAGCGCAGGAGCGGCCGGGGCGGAATCCGGCTTGCTCTTCTCTGAGCGTGGGTGATACTTTGTCCAGTATGCGGTTGAGCAATATTTTTGCTAACACTTTAGCGGCAGAAGGAAGCAGGGTGATGCCACGCCAGTTGTCGTGGTACGTGTGAAAAGTGAAAAGTGAGTTGTGGTACGTTATAATTATATTTATACTAAAATAAAATAGATATTTATATATTATGTTATGAATGTATGTATATAATAATATGTAACAATAAATTGTGTTAAATGATTATGGGTGTATGCTATGTAGTATGTGTAAACGAATATATTGTGATGTGAGTTTAAGTGATATGTGTGAAAATGATAGCAAGTGATGTGGTAGTTAATTTGCTGGGTGACACCTAGAAAAAGTATATGGCGAAGAGAATGCTAGAACGTAAGCTACGCAGCCTGCTTTTGTACAGCTAGCAAGTAAAGTCGGAAGCGCAGTTTAAAAGTGTGTTTATTGATAAGATCTCTGATGGGAGGGGGTATATTGTTCCAGCATTTGGTCGCCATATACTTGAAACAGCCTCGAAATTTTGTTGTACGGTAAGGGGGAGTTAACAAAGGTGCTGTACACCGACGCAGCGAGTTGCGCCAGGAAAGCTCAGTGAAGAGGTACGCTGGTTTATGCGTTTTTACGACACCAAACAGTAGAACGGAAAGATGTAACTTCATTCTGGCCTCAATCTTCAAGATCCCTGCTTTATTTATGAAAGGTGTTACGTGTGTTCTAGGTGGTACAGTGAGACAGTAACGTATACAGGCATTTTGTACCCGTTGCAACATTTTGTAGGTTTTTTGTAGTAAACACGGTCCATATACACCGATGCAATAATTTAATTTTGATAAAATTAACGTCTCGCACAACTTATGTCTCATGTTGACATTAAGAAACTGTCTTATATTGTATAAGACCTTGAGCCTGTAAAAACAGTTACGAACTAGCTCCGCCACATGTATTTCAAAACGCAGTTCCTCGTCCATGATGAGACCTAGGTTCCTAGCTTCAGACACCCTCGCGATGGGTTCTCCATGGATATGTATACTAGGTCTTTGGCTTCCTATTAACTTAATATGTTGTTTAGACCCGAGTATCATATATTTGGATTTGTTAGGGTTGAGCAACAGGCAGTTTCTTGTGGCCCATTCAGAAATCCTATGTAGATCCTCATTTAGCAGCGCTACTCCTAACTGTACATCATTATTGGATACATGCGTGTATATTTGCAGATCGTCAGCATATAAATGAAATTTGCAATGTTTTATTGATTTTATTATATCAGACGAATATATTATAAAAAGAAGTGGACCTAAAATTGATCCTTGTGGCACCCCTCGTTCGACCTTGTAAGGTCTAGAGATGTAGGAGGATCCGTCAGATCTTTTTAAGCGAACCTGCTGAGTCCTATCCTGAAAATAGCTTTCGAACCAGCGAACAGCCTGTGCATCAAAACCGTAAAAAACCAATTTTGCCAGCATAAGTGGAATATTGATGCAGTCAAAGGCCCTGGAGAAGTCGAGTAGGACCAGTAGAGTGCCCTTTCCGCCATCCTGTGAGCATATAATATTGTTCACTACATCAAGAAGAGCAGTGTTCGTGCTATGGCCCCTCCTGAAGCCAGACTGATAGGACGGCAGGACGTCATTTGCCTCACAATATGTTGATACCTGGTTATACACCACCCTCTCCAGAACCTTCGACAGACATGGCAGGATACTGATTGGCCGTAGTTCAGTTACGTCTGCTGGATCACTATTCTTTGGTATGGGGTCCACAGTTGCTATCTTCCATACGTGCGTTTTGTTGCTTTGATCGGTACCCCGCACGATGCTTGTTTCGCTTGTTACCTATTACCTCATACATATCCTCAGAATAATAATGGTCTGGCACTTTTTCCACCGCTTATGCTTTGTTGCTGTTTCCAGCCAACAGATAACCGACAGTAGCCCGCAGTTTCATTCCTTCAGTAATAAAATTTTCAATTATACCGATTGAAATAAGATTTTAAATTTTATAGCTTAATTTTATTTATCTCGTTATACCTACATACTGTTTACTTTTTCCACTGAGTCAAAAAATTATACTTATGTGGTAAGTAGGTATACCCATGTAAAATCTAACGAACACATATTTTATTTTATAAGTAAGAGGATTTCGTGATAAATTTCTGCACGAAACATCCTTATAGGAGAGAGCTTCATAAAATTTATATAACATGGGGTTATTCGGTAAGATAATCATAAATATTGTACTCAAGCTTCAGAATAACTTAATATTTTTAGATTATTCTAGGCATATTCAGTATTTTTAAAGGGTTTTAATGTTTTGTGCTATTGTTCTACTTCTATTGTATAGTGTTCCACGAATATAATTATTTGAATGTTTTGAACGTATTCAGATGGACTCGGATATTTTATTTGCAATGCACGAAATCTATTCATTCGGTATTAAATATAAAATTGTGAAATATAAATACGTATGAAACCAGACACTGCACTATTTACATAACATTTCCATTTATAAATAATATTTGTATATTAGGAGTAACGATATTTAACTATTTATAGATGTTTAGACAAACAAATTTTTTCCTTTCAGATTATCGTAACACCTATCACTTTTTACACACCAGCTAAGGTCCACTACCAAGTTAATTTGTTTTTCTATAGAAACTTTGTTGTTCACGTGACTTTTTTTACTGTGGCGACTTTCCCTTATTCATTTAACTATTGAACTGGTTTGTCTTTTTCTGACGGAGAACAATTTGTTCTTTGGCAGAGAGGGACAAAAGAGTTCAATAGCTAAAACGTCCTATATCTGTTCTGTCGTAGAACAAAAGTTGTGCTGAATGACCCCCAAAGTCACTCTTTTTCGGCTGAATTTTGCAACACCCTGTACAATATTTTAATGCATGGAATAAGAATATGTAGATGTGCAAAAGTGTAGGTAAGTACGTCTTTCTAAACTTCCAACTTCTGAACACAACTTGTAGCTGCTCGTCGATGTTTTTCTCAACTTCCACTCGCCACATTCGGAACAAATTCAGAGGAAAAACTTTGTCGACTACAACTTGAATTTACATAAAGTTCTGAGAGAAATTCGACTGTGAAGCCGAGTCTTTGTCCTACGCCGTTGAGCAGGTAAGCTTGGAACAGTGGAATAAGAGAAACTTAATATTATACATGATGTTGTAAATAGTTAATGGTGTAATAAGCCGAAAGGAAGTGACTCAGGGTGTCAGTCTTGAAGGAGTTATAATGAACCACTTTGGTTCTACGTGTTTTAAATATTTGCGAAAAAAATCTTTCCCATACAGTTACATCTCTAAAGAAATTTTTACGAATTACTAAAAGTCAGAATCTAACAAAAGTTGTCCAGTATAACTCTTCGTGTCACCCTTTTTCTGCTTACAAAACAATTTTTAAGGTAGCGCAAGATAATTTCAGAAACAGGTAACAAAATTCACTTTTCAGATTATTCTATGTTCTTATGGTTTACAAAGGTAGTGTAGTAAATAGCGGAGTAATTTTGTACCGAAATAACTAACCCTCCTTTGTAAAAGGTGCCGTTTTATTAGCATGTTGATAGTTGACGTCAACTCTCTCAGCATTCAACAGTTTTGTGCGACGGGAATTTCGTTTGGTAATTTTAGGATTAGCTACCTAAAATTACCAAACGACATTACAGCTTTTCCTTATAATAAAATGGCTTGCTATAATAGAATGACAAAGTTCCAGTGACAATAGGACCAAATTTCTCCTAACGGAAACGACTAGCTTAATGATACCGACTGCAATATTGTTGTTGCTGGGAAGTACCTACATAATTTAAAAGCGCATACTATAACTAACTCAAAACGTAAACATTTTGTTCAAATTTTTAATGAAATTGAAAAAATATGCATTTACTGATGGCATTTAGTGAGTGCAACTTTTTCCACCCTGTATATTAAAAGAATTAAGAGTAACTATAACTTCATTATGACCAGGTAGGTTCTGTGACAGATAGCAAACACTTGACTTGTGTTTGCTATCTGTCACAAAACCAGTCATAAAGATAGTCATCGAACTGTAAACCACAATCGGATATAGTCCAATAACTTCCAGCAAATCATATCATAAACGGATAAACATAATAGTAACTTAGTGGAAAAACAATAGGCCCGGATGTCGTAAGTATTTGTGTGGGCTGTGAGCCAAAATGTCTCGCATACTACAGGCGGGCCGAATCGGCTCGTCTGTTCGAATACTCGAAGAGTTGAAGTAGATACAATCGGGGAAATACATGTTAGTCCAAATTTGAAACGCAGTGGGAAAACACTGGGGTTCTAAGGTTTAAGGTAGGTACCCCATGCGCCGATTCATAATTGTTTTCATAGTATTTATTAGTTTACTCATTAAAAACAGCAGTACGGCTCGTGACCTATCTATGTAAGTGTACAGTGATTTGTACTTGTACACGTACAGCGAAAAATGGGTTACGCTTGCGAGTCATCCCCGATAGATTGATAATTATTTATTGCACACAAACAGAAATTACACAAGGCAATGCACAACATAGACGGTACAATTAGCGGCCTTATTACTAAGAGTTATTTGCCTGACTACGTTTTCGGTAATAACAGAGAGCTTATTATAATAATATGTATATAATATTATGTCACCTATGTATCATTGAATACTTTTCTAAATACGCAGAAAAACAGAATTTTAACTAAAACAACCTGGATATAAATTATTGGAGGTATCCTTCAGTTTCACGCATTTTGTGATCACGAGACACGGCGTAACAAGGCACAATACTCGGCAAATAGTACTATATCGGTGTCTTATACGTATACAATGTAACTTAATGCCCTGAAAGGGTTCCGTACCCGCCATTCATGGCAATTCCGCTCTCTTAACGAAATTATTCAATTAGCCACTCACAGCTACTCTTTGTTTAAGATTACCGGTTCGTTTTAGGCTCTTGAAAGACTGTTATACTCTGTAGTATAGGAACATGATACTCTAATGTGGATTTGCAAAAGGCACTGGTCTGAAAAGGCCAAACGTGCTAGGTACCAAGCAGATTTTAAAATGTTTATTATAACAAGTTCTAATGCCAATTTCACCATTCTCGGTTATTGAACCGACAGGGATTGATTTATAAATTAAACGTCATCTCCATATAAAATTCATGACAGATGTGTCAAAAGTTAACCACTACTCCCTGGTTATGCTCTAACAGAGAATGGTGAAATTGGCACTAAAGCTACTGTAACTCTAAATTGTGTCTGTTCACACTCATCACGCAAGATCTCAGAAGAAGTAGGGACAGTAAATAAATAGTCAAAATAGTGTATATTTAAATTTCAGTCTAGCAACATTTGTATTGTATAACTTCACTCTTATTTCAGTCTTGCAACATTTTCATTGTATAACTTCACTCTAAACTTTCAATCAATCAAAAATTCATTCATTCAATCTTCCTTCAACTTTACGTCAAACACGACACATTCTAACGATCATCATTTTCAAAAAATAAATTATTATACCAGCATCAACATCAAGCATCTTTCATTGGAAGTACGCACCAAACACAGGCAGGCAGGCAGACATCATCATCAGCCCAAACATTTGGTCCTTCGAGCCGGATCTTGAAGAAAATTGGACCACCCAGCCTGACCACGTGTAAGCGGACCCGGAGCATTGGACAAAGGACCAGGTCACGCCAGCGACGAGCAGCCACAATCAGCCTCATCGCGGTAAGACGTGCCAGCCGAGAACTCCAACCCGATTCCCCTTACCCTTGTGTTAATACCGTACTTCATATCTATTCCAGCCATCCTTGAGCTGTGTTGCTGCCATGTTGCTGCAAACTGCGTGCTAGCTTCAAGCACACCATCACACGTCACCAAACTTCATCACATCATCATAACCGTGAGTACCTCGACTTTCATTACAATACACCAAAATGTTGGGTGCGGATGTGGCTTCAGGCATTTATACTCCATCTAAATCGAGCGACTCTAGCTTACTAACTCGTAAAAGGGGAGTGCTAAAGGGTAGGCTCACTAATTTAGAAAAATATTTAGATTCATTCACAGGGCTTACTTTAACCTCTGAACAAATAATAGAAATTAAATTAAGAGCACATGGCGCGTCATCATTGCTAAATGAGTTTAATACAGTTCAATCAGAAATAGAGGAGCTTAGTGAAGAGCTTACTGACGCGTTACAATATCGGGAAAGCTTTGAAACTAAATATTATAGCTTAATAGCAAAATCACAAAACATAACCTCAATTGATGAGTCCGCTAACAACCCCAGCTGTGCTAACCTATCATCAGTCAAGCTACCAACCATCACATTGCCAAGCTTTAACGGTTCTTATGACAATTGGCTACAATTCAGAGATACCTACCTGTCTTTAGTCCACAATTCCACACAAATTAGTGCAATTCAAAAGTTTCATTATTTGAAATCATCGCTTGAGGGCAGTGCGGGGCTAGTTATTGAATCACTGGAATTCTCAGCTCATAATTATAGTATAGCATGGGAGTTGCTAACAAATAGGTATGACAACACACAATTACTCATACACAACCACATCAAAGCATTGTTCTCGCTTCAACCTTTGACGAAGGAGTCACCGGCTTGGATAAGAAAGCTCATCGACACAATTATGAAGAACCTTCGTGCTTTAAATACTCTCGGGGAGCCAACAGATTCATGGGACACTTTGATTATTTACATGGTTGTTTCCAAACTAGATGCCGTTACTGAGAGAGAATGGGAACAACATAAAGTATCTACACTGTCACAAGCCGGAGATTCCAAGCCAGGGTTGAAGGTTGATGATCTGCTTAAGTTCCTAGGTCGTAAAGCAGACATGTTAGAAACTGTTATTGTCACACACAAAAACAAACACAGTTATTATAATACTTCACACACTCAAAACACACCCAAGGTTCACTGTAATGTATCTTCATCATCATCATCCAACAAAACGCATCAGGAAAGGAATATACATTACAAACCTTGCCCGGTATGCAATAATAAGCATGCTATTTATTCATGCCAGAGATTCTTAGACATGCCAATCTCAGATAAATACAACATCATTTCACAACACAAAATATGTGTAAACTGTTTGCGTTCTGGACATGCAGTAACTGACTGTCGGTTCGGTCCGTGCAAAAAATGTACAAAGAAACACAATTCAATTCTACACCAGGACGGGTCTAATGGAAGCACACATAACAACACTTCATCGTTAGTCACATTAGATTCAGAAACACATCAATCCCCTGTAGCAACTGAAAACAATTCACACACATTTAACATTAACACAATATGTGAGACGTTAAGCGCACAGTCTCCCATCATAGAACCCGTACTGTTGTCAACAGCTGTCATCGAGCTTGTGGATAAACATAATAATTATGTTCAAGCTCGCGCATTACTAGACAGTGGTAGTCAAAGGTGCTTCATCACCAAAGCTTTATGCGACCAATTGAACGCTTCAATAATACAGTCCACTCACACAATCAAGGGTGTAGGTAACGCGGTAACACAAAGCACACAAACCTGTGACATCATGTGATAAACAAATAATATCTGCCCAGTGCCACCACAACAATAAATACAACTTGTTCCCTGGGATACTCATAAGAAAATGTACGTAAACCGAACACCACCGAACTCCTCAATCACCCACGCTGATTCAGCGCCGAATCTTTGCGAAATTGATGCTGAAAACTTTGCATCCAGAAAGCGTAAACATGATGAGCAGGATGTTTTTAACTTATTCTCAGAAATGAGAAAAATGTTTGAAGACTGGAAATCCCAACAGGATACTCAGAATAAGTTCCTGCGAGACAGTATTAAAGAAATTAGGGATCAAAGCTGCCAAATTCAAGAGAGTATCAACTTTGTATCCTGTAGCCAAAGTGAGATAACAAATCGAATGATCGAGCTGGAGAATGCAAATAAACAGAATATTTCCTATATCCAACAGCTGGAAAATAGACTGGACCAAATGGAACGTGCTTCAAGGCTATCATCTGTTGAGATAAGAAACATACCTTCGAAAAAAACAGAAACTAAGGATGAACTGACCTCACTAGTCATAAATGCTGGTAAAGCGGTAAATATGATTATTGAACCCAGTAATATCAAAGATGTCTTTAGAACGAACCCCAAATCAGGTATAAAACCCGTTATTGTGGACTTTACGACCGTTGTATTAAAGGAGAAGTTCATACAAGCCACAAAAACCTTCAACAGGGACAACTACCAAAATAAGTTAAGTTCCAGCCATTTAAACATAGACGGCCCACCGGCCCCAATATTCGTATCCGATAATCTCACTCCGAAAATGAAGAGACTACACTTCCTGGCCAGAGATTTCACTCGTACCTACAACTATAAGTACTGCTGGGTTGCTCACGGCTATGTGTATGTGCGCAAACAAGACGGAAATCCCGCCATACGAGTGAACTCAGAAAGTGACCTTGAGAAAATCAAACCTAAGGATTGACTATCGCTAATAAGAAATCACACTATTATTCTCTCAACTATTGTTTTAATGCATGCGTATTTCTCCTGCTATAATAATTTATATAACAAGCTTGTCCTGTGCCCTTTGTTTCAATGCCGATCTACAGTAAATAATAACATAATAATATTGTATAATGTACCTACACCTAGAACACAGTCTTTCTATTTAACAACACACATACACACTAACATAACAATCAACATATTAGCCGAAAAACCAACCACAAACGTAGCTGAAATAAAGTCAATCTCATGGTCACAATATACTTACCATGCGACTTCTAAGATATGTCACAACTTAAACAGATATTACAAATGGAGGAGATAAATAAAATAAATAATGAACTTGAGTTGCTAAGTATATCCGAATCTTTATCATGTAGTCCGGAACAAAGTAGCTCAATTATTTTAACAAAACATGGACTTACTTCTAATATTAAGATTTTACATATGAATATCCGGAGCTTAAATAAAAATTTTGATGAATTACTGATTTATCTCCGTAGAATTAAACTTGATTGTGACTTTATTTTGCTTACGGAGTGTTGGCTTAGTAAAGTGCAAAACTCACTACCTTCTCTCCCTGGATACCACTCTCACATGTCGTCTTACAAAAACCAAAATGATGGGGTAGTGATTTATGCAAAGGACAATCTGAACTATGAAATCCTAGAGCCGCAACTTATGGAATCAAGCGGACTTATGATTAAATATGCAAATACCGTTGTGGTTGCTATATACCGATCGCCCTCATTTAAAAAGGTAGAAATATTCTTAGAAAGTCTAAACAATGTTCTCAGCTCTTTAACGAAGGATGTATCAGTCGCTATTATAGGAGACATTAACATAAACATTACCCCGGGTACCAAAGACAATTATGCAGAGGATTACCTTAATCTAATCGCTTCCCATGGCTACTTACCAGCACACTCTCTGCCAACCCGTGAACAAAATTGTTTAGACCATGTTATACTTAAATCCTGTAAAAACTCAACTACCCTTGTACTGAACTCACTTATAACCGATCATGCTCCTTTACTGTTTGCAATGGATACTAGAGCAAATCACAAGCCAAGCTCCACCGCAACTAAAGTAAACCATGACCAAGTTATAAAGGACATAAATGATAGGGACTTCACGGACATAATACGCTTGACCGACGGTTGTACTGCTGCCAAAAAACTTGTCAACACCTTATGCGATATCATAAAAAACAACACTAAAATTATTAAAATTCCACATAGAAAGAGACATATAAAACCTTGGATAACAGATGGTTTATTAAAATGTATTAAAAATCGCGATAAATTACATAAACAATCCACAAAAAATCCGGACAACATGATTTACAAAACAACATATACCCGTTATAGAAACTACTGTAACAACCTATTAAAAAAATTAAAAACTAGCTACGAAATAAAAGAACTTGAAATGGCTAAAAAGAATCCAAAAGCAACATGGAACATAGTAAAACGTATAGCTAACTTAAACACCACCAAAAAGTCACCGAAGGAACTACTTAATATTTCTAACACTGTGGAACAGTCTCTGGATACAGTAAACACTTACTTTGCGAATGTAGGTAGAGAGTTAGCCTCCAAAATAACCCGCAACAGTTTCAGGCGATCAGACTGCAATCTCACAAACCCCATGGGTAACTCCATGGTTATGCTTGAAGTGGATGAATGTGAACTTGAAACTGTTATCATGGGTCTTCGTAACGACTGTGCCGTTGGGTGGGATGGTATACCTAGTACAGTTATTAAACGCACACGACACAAACTCATACCTATACTCAAATTCATATTTAACTTATGTATATTGCACGGTGTCTTCCCGTCAGTTTTTAAAAAAGCTGTTGTCTGTCCAGTCTACAAAAGTGGAGACAGAAGCAGTGTCACTAACTATAGACCAATATCTGTTTTAACAACACTGTCTAAAATATTTGAAAAACTATTAAATAAACGCTTGGAAAATTTCTTACATAAACATAATATTTTAGCACCTAATCAATTCGGATTCCGTAAAGGTGTATCGACTGAAGATGCAGTCCTTGAGCTTACAACCTCCATTGTTAAAAAACTAGACAGTAGACTTAAAACCATAGGTATTTTTCTCGATTTATCTAAAGCCTTTGACACTGTTTCTGTCCCACTCTTGCTAGACGAAATGGAACGGATTGGAATAAGGGGTACAGTTCTTAACATCTTTAAGAGCTATCTGACTGACAGAGTGCAATGTGTAAAGATCGGTTCCCTGAGTAGTAATGACACTTCTCTACAAAATTTTGGTGTACCGCAGGGAAGTGTCCTCGGCCCAACGATGTTTCTCATATATATAAATAATCTATGTAAATTGAACATTCCCTTTTGTAATATTTTCACATATGCCGATGATACTGCCCTCCTCATTCAGGGCAAAAATTGGGATGAATGCTATGTAAACGCTGAACGTGCCCTAGGTAATGTAATGAAATGGTTATCTAATAACCTTTTAACATTAAACTTAGAGAAAACCAAATATATTACCTTCTCCCTTTCCTCTACTTCGCAGCCTGACCTATCTGTTGAATATAGTTTAAAAGCCCATATTTGTCCCTTGGTAAATAGGACCTCATGTCTTTGTTTTTCCCTTGAGCGAACACCTTTCATCAAGTATCTTGGTGTGTACCTAGACTGTACCCTAAGCTGGCATAAACATATCGACATACTCAGTGGCCGTATCAGAAGACTAATGTATACTTTCAAAAAAATTAGATCATCTGTTAGTGGTTCCCTTTTAAAAAGTGTATATTATGCCCTAGCTCAATCGATCATGACATACTGCATTTCTGCATGGGGTGGAAGTTTTGCAACCTCCATTCTAAAAATTGAAAGAGCCCAAAGGGCGGTCATTAAAGTCATGCTCAAAAAACCAATGTTATACCCAACAACCACTCTTTACAAAGAAGCTGAACTTTTGTCCATAAGACAGTTGTTTATTTTAAAGGTGATTTTGCGACAGCACAGGCATGTGCCTATCAACACTAACGCACTAAAGAGCAGGCGGTGCAAATACCGTATTTGTCAGCTAGTGTCCTGTAGGACGGCACTGGCTGGACGCCAGTTCTACATTCTTGGGCCAAGGCTGTACAATTTAATTAGTAAAACTGTTGATATTGTACACCTGTCACAATTTAATTGTAAAATTACTGTATCAGCCTTTTTGCATAAGCTTAGTTATGATGAAACTGAAAACTACCTAAAAATTGTAACCTAGCGTCAGTAAATAAACATATAAATGTGTATGTAACTAAGTGTTAAGTATCTCGGTGTAACATACTATCAATTTCACAATAGTATAATATCATTGTTATCGTAGAGCCCGATTCTGTTATGGTATAGTATATAGATTAGTTAAGTGTAGTATATATATACAATATATCTAAAATAGAATAGTATAAGTTGTTATTTTGCTCATGTTAACGGCATCAATTTAACTCTTACTTAATTTTTAATTTAATTTGTTGTTTGTGTTGCACGCATGTAAATGTACATTTACTTTGCAATAGTTACCCATAAGCTACAATTACAAACTACATCCGTTATCACACCTACATAGTTACAATATTAAAATTCATAACGTGGGGAGGCGCTTCCTCCTGAGATACAGTTTAATACTAGTTCAGGAGGTTGCAACCTTTTCTCAAGATATACCTAGTACACTTTAAATGTAACTAATATAATGCTGTGCCTAAGAATAAGTTTGTACTGAAATTTTTCTGCAAATAAATGTTTTTTTTTTTTTTTTTTTTTTTTTTTATCACTATCAGGTCCTTATCGAGTTCCTATACAGCAGACATCAAATGCTTAGTCCTTCAGACAATATCATCAGATTTACCGTCAACTAGCATTTCAATACAAGAACATAACTTCAAAATACCTGACAACATTCAGTTAGCTGACCCAAAATACTTCATGTCTCAGCCTATCGACATGCTAATAGGTGCCGACTACTTTTGGGATCTACTTGAGGAAGGTAAAATCCGCTTGGCCAATGGCCCGTTCCTTCAGAACACAAAGTTGGGATGGATCATTTCAGGTCCAATTTACAACAGCACACATCATGATTCTCAGGTTCATTGTAACTTCACTGAAACCATAGACACTTCAGCTGTAAAGAGTCTCGAGGTAGTAGAAAGCGCTTCACAAGACCTACCCGAGATTAAATCACAAACCACGCAGAGTTATCATGCTTCAGATAATAATAACTGGTTTCCATTTGAAAGATATTCCCAATTCATACGCATGAAACGTTCCTTTGCTTATTTGATGCGCTTCATTCACAACACACGTAATAAAAATAATAAAAGGACAGGCGCGTTAAGTGTAGAAGAATTGAACGAATCTCTAACAAAATTAACAAAAATATCACAACAAGAATCGTTCCCTAGTGTTTATGAAACACTTAGCAAACAAGAAACATTAAAAAATTCACACAACTTATCAAAGTTACATCCTTTTCTTGATGAAAATCACATCATTAGGGTAGGGGGTAGGCTTTTAAACTCAGCTGATTACAGCTATGATAAAAAACATCCCATTTTAACTTCAGGCAAACATCACTTCACTACACTGTTGTTCCGGGACGAGCACCTTCGGCAGCTTCACGCCGCACCGCAGGCCTTGCTATACACCTTACGCGAGACGTGGTGGCCGGTGCGAGGGCGCGATGCCGCCCGCCGGACCGTGCACCGGTGCGCGAGGTGCGCACGTCTACGCGCTAAACCGCTCACGCCCCTTATGGGTAACCTCCCTTCAGAACGCATCAGCCCTGGGTTCGCCTTCATCAATACGGGTGTAGATTACATGGGTCCCGTGTACATTTTAAATAGAAAAGGTAGAGGCGCTCAAACCGTTAAAGCTTATGTTTGCATTTTTGTTTGCATGGCAACTCGCGCAGTAAACCTGGAGTTGGTAGGGGACCTATCAACTGAGGCCTATCTTCTCGCCCTTAAGAGACACATCTCACGCTATTCAAAGCCAAATACAATCTTCAGCGATAATGGTAGAAATTTTGTAGGCCTGATGAACGACTTCACTAAGTTCCTAGGTAAATGTTCCTCGGAAATAATAGATTACGCCACAAGTCAAAACATTAAATTCAGCTTCATTCCGCCTTTTAGCCCAAATTTTGGTGGATTGTGGGAAGCCGGGGTAAAATCATGTAAATATCATTTGAGACGTGTGATAGGTAATTCACATTTAACATACGAAGAGTTCAATACGGTATTGGCACAAATCCAAGCCGTCCTGAATTCCCGTCCTCTAAGTCCTCTGTCCTCAGATCCACACGACTACTATCCTCTTAGTCCAGCTCATTTCTTGGTTGGCCGTCCACTCACTGCTCCGCTCTGCGAGGACGTCAGCAACACTGCCTGCAACCGCCTCACACGCTATCGCCGAGTGGAACAGATCCGTCAGCATTTCTGGTCCAGGTGGTCCAAGGAATACATATCCGAGATGCAGACCAGAACGAAGTGGAAATCAAGACTCGATGACCTGAAGCCAGACACGCTCGTGCTCATCAAGGACGACCAGCTGCCTCCGCTAAAGTGGCACCTGGGTCGCATCATCACCACTGTTCCAGGGAGAGATGGGATCTCCAGAGTAGCAGACATCCGCACTGAGAAGGGTGTCATTCGTCGTGCCTGCTCCAAAATCTGTCCTCTCTGGGAAGAAGATGACTGAGACCAGCGCAACATCCTCGGTTGAAAGACCATCCTTTCAAGGCGGGGGGCATGTTCACACTCATCACGCAAGATCTCAGAAGAAGTAGGGACAGTAAATAAATAGTCAAAATAGTGTATATTTAAATTTCAGTCTAGCAACATTTGTATTGTATAACTTCACTCTTATTTCAGTCTTGCAACATTTTCATTGTATAACTTCACTCTAAACTTTCAATCAATCAAAAATTCATTCATTCAATCTTCCTTCAACTTTACGTCAAACACGACACATTCTAACGATCATCATTTTCAAAAAATAAATTATTATACCAGCATCAACATCAAGCATCTTTCATTGGAAGTACGCACCAAACACAGGCAGGCAGGCAGACATCATCATCAGCCCAAACAGTGTCTTCCTCGAAATAGTTTTTTTTTTATGTATGTTCACCGATATTTTCCGTTGTTATGTACCGATCCCCCCCCCAAAGGTGGGAAAAGGGGTAAAAACAGGGTACCGAAGAAGTGCTACAAACCCACCATCCCACCAATCACCACTACACTATACACACACCGCCCCGGGCCGGCTGACGGCTGGCGATGCAAATTACAAATGGGCGCACGGCTTTGTTTGCCGAGAGCAAGGCCACCGCTGATTGCCGCACCTGCACCTTTCACATGCGAATTTGCAATTAATAGACATCGGCTGTGGTGTTTGTCACGCCTCTTGCCGTGATCTGTTAGTTATAATAGACATAAATACCTATAAAACCACTATCCTAATCCTAATCCTAACCAACAAAATGTGGTGGATTCAATAATAAGTATAAGTCAATGGGCTGATTCTACTATCGTAAAGCAACTAAGATTAAAAAATTATCACTGTAATGCAAGCTACGAATGGTAAAAGAATGATGCTTTTATGAACAAGCGCACAATTCCAATGCCGTTTTTAAGCTAAGCCGCTCTACTACTAAGAAAGTGGTGTAATTATAACTATCTCCATTGGGCTCTAAAGTGAAACTACCGTAGCATCAAGCATGCTGACCATATTGACCTATATAAAGTTGATGTAATACACTCACAGACAATGAAAAGGTTCCACTAAGAAAAGCACCTAATTACTCCTAAACTGAAAAGGCTACCTTAATGACGCCTTCTGCAACATTAAAGTACATTTAAAAGAGCATCAGGATATTAGCAACTAAAACGGTAATATTTTGTTCAAATTTTAAATTAAATGTTTGAAAAAATTGGGGTCGTTTGGTGTCGGCATTTAGTGAGTGGAACTTTTTCATTGTCCGTGAGTGTAGTAACGCAGTCTCACCAATAACGCAATGTCACCGCTAAAACATTTTTAAAACGATATCCCATCTTATTTAAATACATGATTTTTTATAGAGCAAAATTTATTGTTGTTTGGGATCCTTATACATATTTATGTAGTGATATTTTCTGCGGTCCCTGTTACTATACCAAAACTCTGTAGCATCCGTTAGTTAGTCTCATGCATGCTGTGATAGTCTGTAATTAGGTTTACTTACCTGCAGTGTTTAGTTTAAGTTTAGTTACCTGTAGTGTATTATTGTGAAAGGAGAGATACAGCACCACTCTGCTATCACAGCTTGAGCGTAGGAAAATTATCGCTGGTGTATCGATGCAGGGATGATGACAAAACTAATGACGATATTATATTATATGGAAGGTATAGAAACGTTTTTTAACAGACCTTAAAAAACGTCGAGTACGTTGGAGGTCTTAATGAAAAATGGTAGGATTTGATTTATGACTATTTTTAAAGATGAGATAAAAAGTAATTTATTGTAAACATGGGTAGAGAAAATAACATAATAGTCCTCCATGCTTTGCACTATACACTACGTATGAGTATAGGGATGAGAATGAGCCCTCTGATGTCGATTCTGAAGGCGGAAATTCTAATTTTAATGCTGTCAAAACCTTAAATTCTTTGTTTAAAATTCGACTCTATGACTGTTCCCTGAAATCTCATTTTATATTTAGCATTTTTTTTTGTTTGACAGCGTTAAAATTAGAATTTCTTCCTTCAGAATCGATATCTCTGTCCCATTAAAAGTTTTCCTGAAAATCTGTTTGACGCGATGTCAACTCACCGAGTCATAGAGAAATAGAACCGAATAGAATCCACTCATCAATTTTAATTAACGCACACGTTTACATACATACTACGTGTGTGTGTGTGTGTGTGTCAGTGTGTGTGTGTGTGTTAGTTGCCATTGAGAGTGTTTGAATTGGACTTTCAGTAAGCTAGAAGTTTCTTCGGTAACAATGTACTGTATTGTATTGTATTTGCACTGGAGGAGAAGAGATGAATATATTATTGGAGTTCCATTATTGCTGCCGTTCGCAATTGTAAGTAAACTTAATGTTGGAGTACAATAACTTTATCTACCTATACACGTTATAAATTACATAGATAGGAACTTACCTACATAGGAAAATTTCAATTTTATTTACATGATTAAATCATGACATCATCATTCAAACATTGACGGTTTTTAGTAGGTTATTGAAAAGGTATAAAGTGTAAAGCTCTTATGATGATATTTGTAACAGCTGAGTGTTAATAGCTTTTAAACCCTTACTATAAAAAATAACAGCTTTCAACAAACTTATCATTAGAAAAACGTATATTTTAGCTGAACAAGCGATTTAGTTTACGCTACTTATTTCTCATTCTTGCAAAAATAATCAAGACTCATTTCATTTAACTGTTTAAACATTTAAAAGAACCTTTTACCTCTTAATTTGCACACAATCTTTACCTGAAAAAGTTCAACAAACAGGACAATAATTGCGTTTACTTTAGACGGGATTAGATATTATGCAAACTTAATGAAGCGGCGTCTTCGCGTCATGATATTACAAAATGTCAGGTTACAGCGTGCCAGGAGACAGGAAATTTATCTACGGCAATTTAATTAAATGTAAGAGCTATAATTAGAAACTATCGCAACCCAACGGAGGCGAGGTATGCGAAAATTAAACTATACCAAAAATTACAGAAGGTACAGTGATGTCGATTCTGAATGCACAGAGTCTAATTTTGGTGCTAACGTTGCCGTTGGACGTAGTTAAAATTTATTTTGGTTCTTTCACAATCGACATCATTATGTATACCTATAGAATGTCGCAAAAGTTTACAATGCCAGCTGTGAGGAAATTACCACTGGATATTTCAGGCATGTAAAGGAATATAGAGTGTATTAAAAGTCCTACCCATTTCGTATTTTAAAAACCTAGCGTAAATATGCCTAAAAACTATTTTATCCCAAAACATATTATCTAACCACAGCTTACAAAATACCTATTTAAAAAAAAAAAAACACGCTCTCACGCCTTGTACTAATGTACTCCCTTGCGGGGTAGGCAGAGGTGCATTGCTGCACCCGCTTTTCGCCAGAGTGTTATGTTAGTCCCAATGTAATAGGGGGCGGGCCTATTGCCATTTTACGGGCACATCCAAGACCCGAGAACAAATATCTGTGTTTAAACAAATATCTGCCCCAGCCGGGAATCGAACCCTTCCGACCCATCGGCTCAGTAGTCAGGGTCACTAACCACTACGCCATTCGGTCGTCAAACCTATTTAGTAACAAAAAAAAATACATCGTTATTTTATTGCAAACGTTAACCGTTACAGTACTATAACTTCTCTATACACTTAACTGCAGCATGTTAAATGTGTCGTACAAGCGTTCACATACAGTCAGGTGTGCCGTGCTATGTACTAGGTATATTATGTACTCAAAGGTGAGTCACGATGTTAACAACATACAAATTATGTCTGCCCCTGGCTACCTAACTACCGGTATATGTAATTATGTACACAAATATACGAGTACACAGATGCATATAGACGTAATGGCTTGTAATGAGATACGGTAAACTGAACACACATGCTGTAATGTATGATCTAGCGAATCTTATTAATAAATTCATTAGTAGTACACTTATTTGAACATAAATATTCTTCCACCCAAAGGTTGTCTTGAAAAAATCGCTTTTAGTGATAAGACCACCTTTTTGTACTTATGTGTTTGTATGCAAGCTTTATAAATTCTGTTCTTGTGTACAAATAAAGAATATTCCATCTATCTATTCTAGCTTGAGTGGTGCAGTAGGGAAGAACTCGTCATGTGCTAGTCGTAGTAGGCGATGCTCTATGAAAATCCCTCCCCGAGTGACGTATAAACTGTCCCTAGCATACGTCAGAGCCGTACAGGTTTTGCTATTATGAAAACGAAAAAAGTTTACGTTTTCTCCTGTCATCGGTATACTTTATCTGTCAAAAGTTTCATGGTAGTTTCCATTAGAGGCGCTACTTAGTATGCGAGAAAACTTAAACTGATATAGTTTTAGACAAACTATCAAACCTGCACTAGACCCTCTGGCGTTCAAAAAAATACAAAAAAATACAAAATATCTTTATTGGTAACAAAAGGTAAATCAATTAAACAAAGTTGTTGGAATCACCTTTTACGCATGCAATGCCTGTAGCAGGTGACTCCGCTCTTCTATAGCATTACATAATATAAGATGATTTTAAAGTTAATAATTAAAACATAGTTTTTAATAAAGATAAACTTCACAGGGCAGTTGACGTAATTTTTCTATTTAAAAGAAGTAGGCACAGGCATTTCACATCCTGGATAATCATTTCACTAGGGTGACAAACCCTACGTAGATCTAGAACAGCTGTGGTGTTTTTTTAAGAAGTTGGTCTCAGGTTATGTCCAATCAGATATTGTCATATTGTATTAATATGAATAATAATAACAAAATTGCTTTAGGTATCTGTTATTTGCGTTATATCCTAAACAAGCCGTGGAATATAATTATTGTAAAGAAAATATTTGTAATTACTGGAAGCATTAAAAATATCTTGCATTGTGTGTATAATAAATAACAATACAGGGCTTTCACATGGTGTAGTTTTAACAAACAGTTTGTGTTTTAATGAAAATAAATGAACGCATTATTTTGTGTTTGAACATGGTTTGTTAATCAGACCGTTTTGTGATTGTTACATCTAATTTGTTATGCTTGAAAATACGATCATATCATTTTATAACATAAACAACTACGCCTAAAATACTGAGTTAAGTACATATAATGTATTCTCTTATACATTATGCACCGCACCTAATTGTATGATTTAGGTATATTAGTATCAACGTTATAAAGGGTAGCTTAATGCATTTTGTTATTCTATCAATTAAACACTAATCAATAAAAAATCGCTGTAATTTTAAACTTCATTATGTTTATCAAGTCGGTATAAAATAACGGATCTTCATCTTATGTATATCTAAATGAGAGGAATGGGCTTGGAGGCCCTAGGGTGTTAGGAATTTACAAAAATTACAAATATAAAGGCAGCTTGTTAGGGGACGACCATTTATTGACTACCGTTGCCATGCCAACGCACGGCAACGATAAATATATAACATATAGGGCTTATTCTACGCGAGTAAACAACTTTAAATAGTTTACGTTTACGAGTAAACAACTTTTGCAAAAAAAAAATTGGTCCTCCAGAGAAACGTTTGGGGGGGAGACTTTGTTCATGTGTTTTTTTGTTTTAGGGTGTACTAATTTTCTTCAATAACTTTCAACTAACAGAAAAAAGATGTAGAGGTGAACTCTTTAAACAAATTAAATTTATTAACAGCAGATAATTTAATAATATAAAACAGTAATTTACTGAACCTATATATGTATATTTTGTAGTGTTATTCCTTTTCCATCTCCCAAATAATCCTGTATAGTCAGCCACTTATTTAACACCATGTATACGAACCGTAACGTAACGAAGCTTCTCCTTTGTTGAATGTGCGCGAGGATATTCCTTATCTAATCTAATCTTATCTTAATTAAAGGGGATGAGAGCTTTCCTTTGCTAATACATTTGCTATCTTTGTATAGTGTAGCGGGTAGTGGCAATGTTGCACTGAAGATTATGTGTCGTCCTTAATTTGTAGATCGTAAGTGTTAAATTTGAATATGTAACAGTAAGTTCAAATTGACATTTTGAAATTATATTATTTCTCCATAGTCAGTTATCTAACCGACAGGGATTGATTTATACATTTAACGTCATCTTCATATAAAATTCATGACAGATGTGTCAAAAGTCAACCACTACTAGCGGGTATGCTCTAACCGACTATGGAAAAATTGGCACTAAGTACACGTATACTAACTTTACTACTTGTGGTATTGAACCAATGAATAAAGTCACAAATCTTCTAACATTCTAACCGAACAAATTCTTAGATTGCAGTACCTAGTAGGTTTTTATTATTGTCGAGACGTTTCTTTTGCACTGACACTCAGGATCACTTTTACCCAACGCTAAACGTATCTAAAATTTTTTTTAGGTCAAATTTTAAATACATTTCGTACCAAATGACAAACGTTTGACAGGCTACTAAATACGTTTAGCGTTTGGTGAAATTCCACCTCAATCTAGTTCGTATTTTCATTGATTTAAATATACATAGTTCATACCATGTGATATTATGGCATGGTGACACAGGCACATTGGCAGTGTGATATCCCAAACGTGCTGTCCTAGAGTACCTAGCCCTTTCAAATTATTCAGAACCACACTATTACGATCTGCCGTGCATGCGTGTATGTGTGTATGTCTGTATTGTGTTGCATTCAGCTCGACTTTACAACACAAACCCGTGGAATGAGAAACCAGCTACACAAGGAACCCTTTCCAAGTAAGTTGATACAATCACAGTGGCTGTTCCCTCTAATTCCATTGTCCCGTGCGTGTCTTCCCGTTAGTTGCTAAGACAAACAAGGTTCTATCTAAACTCCTAGAAGTTGCCCGGATTGCTCTATCCCTTTGATAGTTTTAATCGCTAAGCTTCTCTGATTATGCAGGGCCTAATCAGTTAAGTACAGACGTATACTTATAATACGACTTTTGACGTATGTTGGTGCCTAGGCCCTATCGCGACGTCAAATCTAAATAACATTTATTAACATAGAAACAAGAAACAAACACTAACACCTTGTACTAATGTAGGTACTCCCTTGCAGGGTAGGCAGAGGTGCATTGCTGCACCCACTTTTCGCTAGTGTTATGTTAGTCCCAATATAATAGGGGGCGGGCCCATTTTACGGGCACATCCAAGTCCCGAGAACAAATATCTGTGTTTAAACAAATATCTGCCCCAGCCGGGAATCGAACCCGGGACCTTCGGTTCAGTAGTCAGGGTCACTAACCACTACGCCATTCGGTCGTCCATTTATTAATATGTTTATTAATAATTAAGTAGTGTCAAATCAATATCAAAAGAAGTTCGAGATAGATACATACATTACTTACGTACATGATTTGTGATTGTGACTATTGGTCTTTCTGATATATTGAGGGAGTTAATAGAAATTATACAAACCCAAAGTTTATTCTGTTTAAATGATAGGTACATTAATATTTAATATAAATATTTCAATCATTATGTTAATATAAATCGGTTATTTCTACTGACCTGGCAAAAACGGATTTCAGTAGAACAAAGATCTGAGAATTCAGAAAATTAAAAGATTTCAAGAATCCTTTAAAAGGAAAAAGTTTAACTTAAACTGTTAGAAAAGATTGAGAAACAAATTAGAATAGCTTTTTTCGTCTTTCATCGTTATTATGAAAATCACGATTTGCGCATTTGAAGAATAAAATGTTTGAAACCTTTTTACAGCTCGTTTGCAAAAGGCATCACTTCAAAAAGAGTATTTTTACATAAAATCGAAGCAAAATAGGCTCAATTAGTATCTTTTTTTGACTATACGAATGTTTTTTTAAGTAAAAGTAAAACAAATATGAATCACACATTCATATCATTATGCAAAGGTTACCCTCTAATTTTATTGTAATATTGTTTTAAAATTTATGTATTTATGATATGTAATTAAGAGTCCTTATGACCTTAGGCGGGTGGCGGGTAGTGGTTGGATGAGGAAGGCCGAGGACCGAGTGTTGTGGCGCTCCTTGGGAGAGGCCGATGTCCAGCAGTGGAAGATTATTGGCTGATGATGATGATGATGATGATGAATTAAGAGTCGTGATGAAGTGATAGATAAGTTCTTGTCCTCTCGTTCGAGAGATAGTGGGTTCAAATGCTGCCATGTACCATCGTGACCATATAGTACCAACATGTAGATGTGTGAACCCACCAACCCGCAGTGGACCAGATATTCCATTTGAGAGAGCCATCAGTCGTGAGTATATTATGTAATAAATGTATAATGAACAACACATTTTGGATGTATCCAACAATGAAGATTGGGCTTAATATTTTAAGTGGCCTCGAATGAAGGGGTTTTCTAATTACAACGTTGGCCGGCCCGAAATGCTAAATGTGTACCGATTAGGGACCGGCACTTGTTAACTATAACCTGTCTCTGCCATTTTTACAATTCATCTGTATATATTATTCACTGGTAGCTCCTTCATAAAATATCATACGCCAAATGCACATGGTCAATCTGAATAAGCGTAATAATACGTGAAAAAAAAAATCAGTGATATGTCACAATCTTATAGTTTTATTTTTTTATTTATTTATTTTATGGTCGCAACAACACAACACTCACATAAGTGCTATGCTCGCTACGTTGCTACGGTGCTACGATGCTACGTTGCTACAATGCTACGTCGCTACGTTGCTACGTTGCTACGTCGCTACGTCGCTACGTCGCTACAGTGCTACGGTGCTATGTTTTTTTTTATTTTATTTTTTATTATCTACATAATTTTACCCCTTGAATAGTTAAAGTTCATTATATTATATATTATATTATGACGTAAACATTATTAATGTTAAAGTAGACATTTTAGCTTTTAAACGTCGCAATACGCGCCCTCTATAAGCCACTTAATAATAAGTGACAATGTACAGTGAAAGGCTTCATTTTAAGCGAAGTTTCCGACCATTACGCACTACTTACATTTCGTAACTGTTCAGGCTAAATGGCGAAATGAAATTGTTATTTACTTTTGTATCCTGTAAATAATCACTGAAATTCTCTCGTATTTGTCACCCGCACGCTAAGTAAATAAACCAATTGGTACGAGTATTGCTGACTTACAAAAGAATACGGTACCAGGTGGACGCCATGTGACCTTATTTACACACCTACGTAAGTATATTATGTACCTATGTTATTTTTCTAACACGGGATACTGAATAACTGTCTGAATTACGTCCCTCTTCACCCGTCAGCGCCGTCACACCCTCGTTAGCTGGCCAATGGGAGAAGGAAAAGAAATTTAAATGTCGAATTATAACTCGAAAAGAAAACTATTAAACTTTTTTGGTATTTTTACTGTCGGGCGAAAACCGCGTACAATTATTATTATAGGAAATACCTATTTAGGTATAGTTTTGATGATGATATTAGAAATATTATAAATGGGAAAGATTTGTATAAAAGTAGGTAGTTATGTACAATAAGAAATTAAGGATAAAATACACAGCTACACTTTTTGCTGATTATTGTAGCTATAGGCTACTTTTTATTCCCAAGCTCATAGTGGAAACCCTTTGAAGACCATAACGGTTTACTGCTGGACATCAGGGTCTTTCAAGTAGTGCCTTTTCTACGGCAACATATCAAAGTTCTTTCGTCTTTTAACTTTCCTGTACTAATCAAGTAAAAAGTAAATTAATTTTACATCAAAAGGAATGAATAATTAGATGGTTTCCTCATTTCTAAATGAAAATGAGCAACTAAGTAATAAAATTTGAAACCAAATTAAAATATAAATAAATAACAGTAAATTTATATTGAAAAAAAATAATTACTTTTCTGATAAACTCAATTTTGCGAATTAGACGAAACCATTTACAGTTGACGTTGACTGTACTATGGATGCGAAATAAGATGTTGTCTGAAAGTCTCATGGAAATGACTAATTAAGGCAAACATCCCCGCCAGCTGGCCTTATTGGGGAGGGGAGAACCGGCCTCTGTGGAATCACGGCTAAATGGATTTCTGACGGCTGAGAAAGGCAGATGATTTAAATTTTATTGCAATTTGATCGATAGAGGAAAATTGGCTGATAGGCGATATCTTTAATGATCGGCGTCGTTTTGGAGGATAATCCGTAGTTTGATACTAACCTAATTTAAACGATTTTTATATTATAAATGACGTGGGAATTTTTTTTTTAATATAGAAAAAACTTACAAAAAATATATTATAGATGGTGCAGCAAAGGTAGGTAATGGTACCAGACCGATTTAGGTACAGAAAATCTTTGTAAGAAGACTATGGTAAAGGTATTAAGAAAAACTCTCGTTGGCTGATTTAATTTTTTGTTTGAATAATTTTTATTGTGCTTGTTTGAAAAATTTACGGGCAGTTTTCAAATCTATAAGCTACGAATAACAAATCTCTGTTTGTTGACAATAAAGTACTTATACATAAAGATATAAGGAACGTAAAACTATATCAGTAAATTGAGATACACTAAACAAATCATACCCTACTGCCAGGTATTTCCGAACGAAACTCTCAACTCTATATCCAACTAACCGAGTCAAATTTAATCGCGTAATATGAAATGACCGCTAAATGTTATCAAAATGTTGCTGTTTGTGAACGGAGACGGAAACGGAATTTACATACAACCATGGTTTAATTTAGTTGATGGACCACAAAATAAATGGACATTTACAGATCCCCGTCTCAAGGTAACTACCACGCTGTGGCCCAAGTGCATAGAGGGAATTTGAATTAATTTTGATATCTCCACCATACAATAACGTAGTGCTGTGATAGAACTCATATTATAATGATCATGACGTCAGCAGGAGATACCTCTTTCAAGAAGCACCACAACACTGTCTTTTTTGTTTATCATCATTACACTACTAAGTGTGTGCATGTGTGTGTGTGAGCAGTGTGAGTGAGTGAGTGAGTGTGTGTGTGTTGTATAATTATGTAAATAGATAAAAAGAGTGAGGACATTGACCCATAAAACACACCATGGTGTGCCATACTCATTGTATTGGACCAAACGCCATGCGTCCGTATTTTAGTCGGGATTAAAGCACGAATTCACTCATTGAGAACGTTTTACAGACAGCTTATCGCCCCTTCTTACCTGTGTATTTATTTCGTGACAGGCCCGTTTTGGAGGGAATTCCCTTAAAAAAGAAAGATTTATCTTGTTGCAATTAAGCGGAGCAAGGTGAATTCTTTTGGCTATATATTAAGGCCCATCTACTTGAGAGTTCACAGAAAATAAGTTAAATTAAATTAAGAATGGCTATTCTTAGCGGACCTTTGTAAAAAGAATGGGTAACGTTGAGAGACGAGTTTTTTAGAAATATAGGTACCTAATAAGAAATATTATGTACTTACCAATAAAATACTGCACTGATTTCAGATTTAACGTTGAAGAGAGCAAAATAATTGTAGTCAATTAATAAACACTTTGTTTTATTTTATTCAAAACAAATTCTTACAAAATCAAAATCGAGACCTGTAAAAAACAAAACAATTCATAGCGTGAAGCATCCGCATCAGCGCCATCTAGGGGCGGCTAAGAAACATTAGATCGCGATCCATTTCAGTATTTCATTAGTGTAAGTCAAATATAGGAGTTAAAAGTACAAAGCGTTGTAGGCTTCAGGCCACCGCGATTACTTACTTATCCGTCGCGTTTGCCTGTCGCAGCTGGGTTTCTAGTTTGGCTAAGAAATAAGCGATTTATTATTATTTATTAAGTAATTTTTTTAAGGTTCTCATCGCCAAATAGGTAGGTAATTGTCAGATAACTAGAGTTACAGGCAGACCTCTTACAATCTGAATGATATAAAGCGCTGTCATGTTTGGTAAAGAATCGATGAAATTCGGAACATATATACAATTTCGTTTATTTTCCAAAAAGCATATTAAAAATAAACAAATTTTACAACTAAAACCTGCCGCTTAAACCCAGCGTGCATGGTCGGCAGGTAAAGTGCAAACGTAATATGTATAGTTGGATGCCACCGCATTATGACGATTATTAAGATCTACTGAAAAACTACTTGATACATTTTGTTAACCCCTCGCCAGCTTCAGGAAAGTTCCATGTCTTCCCTCATAAGTAAACTATGTGAAACATAGAATTCGATAAAAATAAATAATTATGCAACTGGCTCTCCAACACTCAAGCCAACTAGATAAAAACTATTCACTCCCGCATTTCACCAACTATTTCCTAGCTCCAACAGGCGTTCCGTCTTCCAAGACTTTACACTTAGTGTCGAGACGGTATTTAATTGAATAGCTCCGAACGGAGGGAAGGGCTTAAAGAATTTAGCTCCCAGCGATATCGGGCTGAAAGCGGAACGACTGCGAGCAATTTTATTGGATATCAGCTTCTTTCCCGCGCACCGCTCGCCGTCTTTGAATGAGTGTGATATGTGCGGGTATAAATTCACGGAGGTGTTTGGAAAATGTATTTTGCAGGTTTTAGTGACGTAAAAACGATAGTAGGTATTATTATAAACGATGCTGCTGATAAGCTTATGTAGAGGTTTTAAGAATGATAAAAAAGTAGGTCTGTTGTGTGTGGCTTTATAAAATTCACAATGTTAATAACATAAAAATGTCAGGTAAAATGTTCATAAAAATTTCTGTGCCTAATCATAACTGTGTTCGGTGAATGACAGGGAGCTTATACTCGTTTGGTCGTATATAACGCATATCGTATAGTATACGTAGTATCTATCGCACTACCTATCATTTTACCTTAAGCGATTTTGAACTAATTTAAAAAAAAAAAAAAAAATTTTTAGATTGACATAAATAATTTATATAATAATTATATAATGTCGGAATATGATTCACATAAATAATTATGGCAGATTGTAGTAAGCATCTCAAACATAAGCTAAATTTTAATTGCCTAGCTGGGTAATTGAATAGTAAGTTTCTAAGGCACGTTAATTATTCTTTTCATTATATTCTAATTGCATATTATATTCCGTGAAACATTATTAGAAAACATTTTAGTTAATTATTACGGAGATTATAATTATATTGTGTTCCCAATTAATTAAGAAATATGAAAAAAATATTCTATAAAAAAATATTTAGGCCTAAAGTACCTAAATGCTTTTAATTATTTAAAGTAAATGCTTTTAATTCTTCAAAATTATCTTATTGTGGCCCAGTGTAGGTATTCCAAAAGTGATTATTGTCAAGGTAAACATTGCGCGGTTTTTCATCTATAACTTCCTTCGATCTGAATGACTGACTGTGAATTAACGCTATCCGAAACCTGAAAGGATTGTTCTTTTTATGAAATAGGCACCCTAAAACGATTTTGCAAAATCGATGCTTTGTGTATGTATGCATTTCGTACCCCTAATATTGTCAACGTTTTATATTTTATACATAATATAAATATAGATATCTCACACACGACCATCCGACCCTTAAACTAGGCAGAACCTGTGTTATGGGTGTCGGACAGCTGATATATCTACACAAATACATAGATAGATACATAGATAATAAATATAAATATCAACACCCAAGACCCGAGTACAAATATCTGTCTTTAAACAAATTTTTGTCCCAGCCGGGAATCCAAACCGGGCATAGCAGTCAGGGTCAATACACCATTCAGCCGTCTATTAAATGTTTAGTATCTAAAATGGTTTGTTACTTCCTTCAAGTACCAGAAAGTAACAAGCCATTTTAGCCGTTCACAACCGTAACATAACACTTACTCGTATCATTAGCTACGCCATCAGCAATATTTCATAAAAGGAACGGAAAATTGTAACGGTATTGCAACACGTTCTATAATATAACGTTGCAACAACGTTGTAATAATAGAACACGACGAGCGCAACGTCGTTTCAACAACACTTTACCTATATTGTATAATATTCTAACATATATAACACTAGATGTTCCCGCGAGCTTCGCTTCGCCTTAAAAAGTATTTCCGTGGGAATACCGGGATAAAAAGTAGCCTGTATTCTTTCTCAGGGTCTAGGTCATGTGTATACCAAATTTAATTCAAATCCGTTCAGTAGTTTTGGCGTGAAAGAGTAACAGACAGACAGACACAGTTACCTACTTTCGCATTTATATTACTAGTTAGGATAATATAGCTGTTAGGTAGGTAATCTAATCCTAAAAAGTACTATTATTTAATTTAAATGATGTACCTGTCTAGGTATACCACTTTTGCACCATCCTGTAATGTATTACAAGTAAATACTAAACGATAATCACCTAGTAACTGTAAGATCTGTAAGAAATCAAATAGGTATTAAAAATGCATATTGGATAAACTACTTTTAGCAACAATATAAACTCATCCGTAAAAAAAATTGAAAAAATAAAAAAAATAAATTAAATTAATTTGGGCCTTCGGAACTTTCTTTTCTTGTACCCTTCAGGTGTAATTGCAAGTATCAAAGTCAGTTTTTCTCGCTATTTATTGTTGCTACATATAAGTTAAAAGCGCCGTCATTTATTTTCACAACTTTACAGATGGACTGTATAGATACTACTTCTTTGGAGGGTCGTGAAGTAACTCGGAATTATGGTAATTTGTTGAAAAATCCTAGCCAGGCCAGCCCTTGTTTTTGTCAAATTTAATTAGAAGTAGAATGAAAAAATGGCGACAGAGAGTTTTAAAAAAAAATTTTATTGCCGCCCAATTTTAAATATTTTCTAAAATGGCACTTGGATTTTATACACTAAACATCTTTGTAATCAACGAGTCTTAGATTTTCTAAAAGTAAATTTATTTTACCTTTTATTCGAAATACCTACACAATTGTAGAAAACTCATTAAAGTCAGAAAGTTCAGCATTAATTTTAATTAAACTTCAAGCCTTATAAAGGTATCTTTATTCAGAGATGATTATTTCGTTCTATAGGCACACGAACTAAAATTACGTTTTGTAAATTCTATTACAATTATTACAAGTCAACATATTTTATGATTCTCAATCAAAATCTAAATTTTAACAAACTTAATTAACAAAATTGTATGGTTTCATCTAAGAACATTATAAGTATAAACTTATCTGACCAATATCAAAGTATGATTGAGTGCATTTATCAAAAATAAACATAAAAATATTTTGTTAGTCTTCTTAATTTATAACCATTGAAGGAAAATATGGGCGTGTTATAAGTTTTTTAACGTGTCTGTGTATCTCTGTAAGTATCTGTCAGCAGTAGTGTAGCTCCCAAACGGCTGAAACCACAATTGTTTTTTTTTCGACGACTCAATTTGAAACCAAACAACATTTTGTACCATGCCACACAGCCAGTATTCGTGCAGTCAGTATGTAGTGTTACGGGGAAACCAGCGTACTGACTGCCCGAATGCTCGCTGTGTAACATGTTACATTACACCTCGTAACGTTGTTGGTCAGTACAGTACCCACCTATCAAGCTGTTAAATTGTATTTTGATTTTGAGTCGTATGCACATTGGTAGGCATTCCATTATTGTTCGTTTGAACTTCGAATGTAGAATAATAATGGGAGATTTTCTTTTGACGTTTAAAAGTTCCAAAATCGACCAATAGATGGCATCCGGCCTGTCGTTTTTTATGAGCTGCAGTCTTCTGAGGGGACGGAAGATGTCATTAATTACCATTCAAAGCTGTCTAAAACTAGTTAACTCTTTTAACAGCTAGTTATTGCATATGGTTGAATTCATATCCATTGGGTTTTTGTATTGGCTGAAAGGAATGGAATCCATGCCGGCTAAAAAAATATGCAGTGCTGTTGAGTATGAAGTTTTACTAGCGCCATCTATAATCGGTTTTTGTTTATGGTTGAAAATTCCCATTGTGGACCAGTTGTCATGGTTTCCGTTTGATGTCGTGTTTGAAAAGATGTCTTCGACGCAAAATGGCGGGAACGGAAAATAAACCTTTTCCGCGTTGATAGGTACGTTGTTTTCTTTTTTATTGGGACAGCAATGCAATGGAATCTTCTGTGCAACAATTTGAAGTCTTTTTTTCTTGATTTCCGACCAACCAAGTAAGTTTCTAAAGAAAGGTTTTATATAATAATAATTCTTTTTTTTAGCCAAAAAAATATTCACAAAAATCAATACACGTTACACAGTGAGACCTACACCCGGTTCAATTTTCAACAGATTGGATAGTTTCTGATCCAAAAAAGAATTAAACAATGTAAATAAATAAATAACGTAACGTACTTTTGTGTGCAATAAAGAGTATTTTATCTTTATCGTTATCGTTACTGATTGTTAGTATTCGATATATAGTTGAACTCTCAATTATCCATACTTGACGATACATTGGTGACCTTAGCCAGACAAAAATAAAGTTGTAGAGATATATTTTACTATATTTGTTAACGGGCAGTAAACAGATCTTTATTTCAATAAGTTTATAAGATTTTATGTTAGCAAACTGGCAGCGGTGGTGGCGTAATGGATAAGGCCTCTTCCTCTCAATCAAGAAGCCGTGGGTTCAAATCCTGTCCTGTACCAATGATTTTTTTCATTTGTGTTTTCAATTAAGGAGTTTAAAAAAATGGCGATATGGTTCGCAACCTATCACGTGAGTACAAATGTGCTGCGAAAAGTAGGTGGCTCGCTTGTGAGCCACCTCTGACTACCCCCTCGGGGATTACAGTCATGAGTGCATATTATGTATAGGTATGTATGTTAGCAAACTTCACCAATATGTCACTTACAGTTTTTTACTGGTTGCACAGTAGCATACTCACAGAGATCTATCCCAATTCCCGGACTTTAAAGGGAATCAAAAATAGACACAAGCGAATCTGTGTTGCTTGCTAATCCTATTACAGAAACCTGTATGAAGTTAGCGTTATTTTGCTCTGCATCGACTTTTTAATGAAATTTTGCTTAAAAATACGATTGATTTCAATAAGCTTTTTTTAAAATTATAATCTGAAAATATGGTTGTGTTATAACCATAATTAAGTATTATAGATTACGATTACAAAGAAAAACACAAGTTTTCACTATTACTAAAATTGAGTAGTACAAGACAGGGTATTATATAATTACACGTAACATACAAATATACTACTTTATTTGGCGATCTTGTTATTCTTTTGATCTGAGAAACAATCATTGTCCATCCGAACTTGGTAGCATATTTAATAAAGTTAATGGCGCTAACTTCACACTGTTCTTGGCAAATACTGTAACTCGTGAGTCTGAAGACGTAGCTAATCTGTGGTTAAGCCGCGGCTAACATGATTCCGAAATCAGGATTTACTGAGACTTTTTGGATGCGATGCCAAGTCGCCGCCTTTGCTGATAAGTTGCAAGTAGGTGGCCGAGATATTCGACAGAATTCAGTTGTTTTTTTTTACTTCTTTCATGCCAGGAAGCATACTATATATTATATGTAAGAAATTTTATTTAAATGACTTGCAGAGAATTAAAAATACGCGAACACATTCCTAGGTTCTTAAGATTTTATTTAAAATTTTATTATGCTTTCAGATGACATAAACTTAATGGTGCATTTTATTATTTTCTAAATAAACATAAGTATTCGCTTTAACCCCGTTTTCTCAAAAGCGGAACCGATATAAAAGAGAAATAACCTTTCGCACGAACGCAGAATGCAATCCAATATTAAATCACATTTTCCATTCTCCATGATAATATATTTTATGTTTTCTCGATGCTCATATAAAACGTGATCGATAGCTGGACGGAGTAGGTATTCTGAAGTGATCGCAAGAAACGAGTAAGGGCAAGGCCCCATTAGTGCGTTAGTAATTCTTTTGTCACAATAAAATGTCAATGCTGTAATTTTCAGCCTGTAGTAGACCACTGATCGATCTGGGCCTCTTCTAAGTAGCTACCTGTCTAAAGTCGTCGGTTCAGCAGGCCGGGGCCGTCCCAAGTATTATAACATTACAGAATTCCGTCCCAGATCATCTGACGACAAACATACGTTACGTAATTAACTACAATCAATCACGAGCTAATTGTTTATTTGACGTTGACGTGCCAATCAATGGGTAATCAAATCGGACATACATAATATGTGTACACAGCGCCTTACAGTGCCAATGACTTAGGGGCCGTCTCCACAGGCAACGAGATCACGACGATAGTATCGTCGTGATTTCGTCGTCGTGCCACGCATTTATATATACTCCCACGCGGCAATATTATCGCCGAGTGGTTGAGTGAGGTTTCATATCTGCCAAGAACCGATAACCGTTGGGGTAGACGGGTTCTCGAGTGGAGACCACGAACAGGCAAACGCAGTGTGGGACGCCCTCCTGCCCGCTGGACTAACGACCTAAGGTGGGTAGCCGGTAGTGGTTGGATGAGGAAGGCCGAGGACCGAGTGTTGTGGCGCTCCTTGGGACAGGCCTATGTCCAGCAGTGAATGATTATTGGCTGATGATGATGATGATGATGGTTGAGTGAGGCGAAACGTCAACTCTTCGCGATTTCCACGCCTGTGGAGACGGCTCCTTAGATAGATAGATAGATAGATAATTCTTTATTGCACACAAACACAAAAATTACACGAGGAAATACACAACATAGATGGTACAATTGGCGGCCTTATTACTAAGAGTAATTTCTTCCAGACTACCTCGGAGGAGTGAAATTATACATAAGAAAAGGGGAGAGTGCAAAAAAATTACAAACATAACTTATACTTACAGGAAAATAATATTATAACACCTAATCTATACCTAGTAATAGGTAATATAAAATACATAAAACATACTTATATACTTGAATATGTACATACTATTAAATATATAATAAATAAATATTATTCTGGCAAGGATAATAATTTAGCTGACTTTATGACAGCTAAAGCACACAAATGCACTTGTGCATGCGAGTTTAAATATAACTATAAAGCCGAGGCCCCATTTGTAGGTACGTTGCAATGCGTTGTGTCGCTTCCACGACGCTTTCTTTGGGACGACGGGACGCGCTTATATGTAACTAGCTGTTCCCGCGAGCTTCGCTTCGCCTTAAAAAGTTTTCCCGTGGGAATTCCGGGACAAAAAGTAGCCTATGTTCTTTCTCAGGGTCTATACCATATGCATACCAAATTTCATTCAATAGTTCAGTAGTTTTGACGTGAAAGAGTAACAGACAGACAGACACAGTTACTTTCGCATTTATAATATTAGTAAGGATTATGTGTATATTTGAGGTATAGAGATATGTTCTTTTTTTAGTTCAATTTTTTCAACACTTAAGTTGTTTGTGATTATTTTGGGTTCCCATAAAAGTAATAAAAAATACTTATGAGGAGGTATAGATATTATATTCATTTCACCTTGTTGATTAATTTCATTTGTTTTTAACAGCACATTGCTAAATTGTAAACCACTTGGTTTCCAAGACAACGGTATCAAGTACAAGGCTGGTTGAGCTTTAAATATTCTTATTTTAATTAAAATAGACTCCTTTGATGTGAGAAACGACCCTTTTCGGCAAAAGCCCATTGAGAATCATTTTAGATATTTAGGTAGAAATAGTTGCGAAATTCCTAAGGTATTTTGTTATACGCTTTGAATAGGGTACAACATTTAAATTGATATAAAAATAATTAAGGTAAACTATAGTATTCAAGCACTTATAATATATTATAGTCTCAGATATATCTATACATGTAATGACTATGTGAATATACCTAAAAGACAAATCTAAAAGTGAACAACCAAACTCTAAAATGAAAATGTGCAATAAAGAGATTTGATAGTGTTATATAAATTTTTATTCTGAAAAATACAAAAATCACGCTAACATAATTAAAATACAGTACTTACGCGTAATACTCAGAGACTGTCGAATTATCCCAAGTATTTTTGGGTAATTAATAAAAAAAAGTTAACATTTTGTCATTCAAATGGAAAACACGTTCAATTTCGAATTCATAAATAAATGAGCTCTCCCGTTATTCAGGGAAATAAGTATGTTTTCGTATAAATAAGCAAAAATGTTTATGAAAATATTGGAAACTCAGCGAGGCAATCAATACTGTATTTAAAATGTCACATCGAAGATTTTCATTGGATATTCGGAGACCGTTTTCATGTGATGGTGATGAATATAATGTTATGCAGGGTGTTCCAAAAAGGTATAAATCATTTTGTAACACTTTATCGATAATTGTACAGCACAAGGGCCAGCTGAAAACCAGCGCTGTGGCTTCACTGTCCACAGCATATGCTGAGCTGGTGCCGTTTTGACACTCTGGACAGCAACCTTTATTTGTTTTGTTTGTTCTGTATTAAGTATTCTCTTTATTTTGTTGTTGTTTCTTTTTCTTTTTCTGTCTTATTATTTTGTCTCAGTGTGTCAAATAAATGTATCTTTCTTTCTTTCTTCTATGTATGTTGCGAAAAGGGTATACTAAGCCGAAAGGGGGTGACTCAGGGGGTCATTCTGCATGAACAACTTTTGTTCTAGTTTTGATATTTCACGAAAAAAACCTTTTCCTTAGAAACTTTGTTGGTCACGTGACTTTTTAACACTTTCGGCTTAGTGTACCCTTTTTGCAACATCCTGTACAATTATCGATAATGTGTTGCCAAATTATAAAAAAAAAACCTATTTTAATATTCCAGTTGTACACGAGGCTACCGTTCAATAGATCTAATAGATCACTCATATAATTTCACCTTGTAGGGTGTCCATAAGATAAGATGAGTACCAGTACATACGCATACAAATATTTATGCTATGAGGTAGACAATCTCTTTCAAAATACACCTATATAATAATGTACATATATTTTTGTAGACCTGACTGAACATAAGCTACATTCCTTTCACGAAATATTGAGGAGAATAAAATTCGCGACATTACAAATTTGGCTTTGCAAGCTCCAGTGACATAAAGGCTCTCTCGGTTTGCCGTCGCTCTTTGAATATATGTGATTTATGATGTGAACTCTGTAAATATTGGAGGAGGTACAGGTAATAATATTAATATTAAATAACGGAAAAAATCAAACCTTGCATAAAGTATGATATTCGGTATTATTTGTATCTCCATTGTACAATTCCCTTTAGATTAAGAGGCTTTTTGTAGGCAACAAACAGTATAGTATAATTTTTAAGACGAGGATTTTACGTGTTTCGACCTTCGATGATTCATGTCGCTTTCTCCTTGAAAACAGATCTAATAAGGGTTTTTCATAACAACAACCACGTGATTCGAATAAATTAATTCATTACTTAACGGTGTATCAACTGTAATCCCCGAAAGGGTAGTCAGAGGTGGCTCACAAGCGAGCCACCCACTTTTCGCAGCACATTTCTATCAATCTCAGATTATAAAATTCATAATAAAATAAATATGAACATCTCACACACAGACATCCACAGAAGTGGTGGGTCACATAATACACTAGCAGCTCTGGCTTCAAACTGGTGCTTTGCATTTAAATAATAATATCTAATACAGATTTACATGTAGGTAACTGAGTTAATCTGTACCAGCGGTCAGAACTAAGTCAAACTTCTAGTTTAGAGTACGTTGAGATTCCCGTAGTTAGTTGGTCTGTAGGGTCACCATATTAAGTCTGTTGCGGTGGAATAAATAAATGTAATTTGAATTATAAAAAAAAACAATTTATCTACTCATAGTTAGCTAGGTATATCAAGCAGTTTTGGGAAAAGCTCTTTTAAACAGAAATCATATTTTTTTTTCCAATCAACAGCTCTATTAATTACAGCCTGAAAAGCATTTGATAAGAAGCTATTAGAAGTAGGTACCTACTAGTTACATGAAGTACACCGTATTAAAGTATCGATATCCGAGTGGATGGTCACCCTACATATTAGGGACTAAAGCTAGCCGTATGCACGTAGCAAACTTGTACTTGGTACAACTGTGCAACACTAATTGCTGGAACTCCATTAGTTATTGTGTATATTAGTCCGTTTAATCAATGTTCGGAATTTGAACAGGTAAATAACTTTACGTTCTTATTACATTATACACTATTTCTAATGTTATTTGCAACTTTATGTTACCTGCATTAATTTTGTAGCCGATAATTTTACCGAGTAAATTTTTATTTATGCTATTGCAAGAAGCGAGTGATTTCAACTATAAAAGATGGGATGTCGGTTCGATGATTATATTACTTTATGCTAAGCGATATGTTAGCGACCGACAACAATCAGATAAGTTCTTAGATTTCTTATGGAAAACCATATGCTACCTCTTCTGTTTTGTCACATAATAAAAAAACTCAACTTTAAACCAAATAATGACACTCAGAAAACATCTGCAAGAATCTGTCGATGTTTCCGATGAAATAGTCCAGTCGGCCCACGGAAAGTTCTTTCGTCGATAAGCCATTCTTTCCGTCAATAGGACCCGCCTTTTGTCAGCCGACCCGGTCGGGCGACTTCCGCCTGTTACGATATTTACGTTAGTGTAAAGAGGTCACGCTGAAAGCTGAAATGTCTACAAGAACGCCTTTTTTTCGATCAATTATTTTGTAAAAGTTGACTTGTTATTAGCGTATTAGCGCGTGCTTCGTTTTCACTCTATCTTTCGATTTCTATTGGTAAAACTTTATGAGAATCCTTATAATCATTTGTCATGGCATAATATCAATACAGTATAACTTATGTACCACCATTATTTTATGTGAGAAAAATGGCATGGATCATTTTCTAACATTCTCTTTTATCTTAAAATCCTGTAGGTCTAAACCTACATACATGACATTTGGAAATCAATAGAACCGTACCGCTCTTGTCTCCGTGTTAATTGTTTTCTGATAAACAATTGAAAAGTATAAAACAAAAACTGCACACTGCAATTACTATCTTCATATCATGCCGGAATTCAAATGCAAATCCTACAAAGGCATCCGTCCTTTTGTCCACGAACCAGCGACGTCTGGACCGCTAGGAAGACGATGCAATTAACTTTTATTTACAGGACAAAGCACCATTTCCACCTTTATAAGTAGACCAATAGCCACGTGTTTTGGTCTCTTTTCCGCGCGTGTGTTTGGTGCATTTCTGTCTCTGTCGTTGATGTTTTAGCGGTTTCGTGCCCGGTTTTAGATTCGCCCGTCATTTGATTAGTGGAGAATTCCTTTTAGTGCACGGCAAAGCGACTCTTCTGGTACCGCAATGTTAAAAGTGGGGTTTTATTTATTTCACAGTATTTTCCATCAGATAATGTTATGGGGGTTGCCACTTTAACGTAAATAGGTACTTAATAAATTTCTGACGACGATGACGTTTGAGGTTCAACCCAAAGCCAAACTCCATCAAATTTTTTTACACACCCTTAACGCTAGTTCAATTTTTTTGAACTTACCTCCCAATCCTTAGAATTTGTGTATGCCAGAAACGGCCACTCTTAGCGTTTGCTACTTAAACTTCTAATAATGTGTAGGTATTTCAAGTCAAAAATGCACCTAATACATCCCCTTTGCCTGTTGCACGTCTCCCAAATTCAGTGGGAGCTCGGAATTTAATTTGAGCCCGAGACATTACAGCGCCGGGCAAGTGCAAACCGTAGTAGTCCAGATATTCCTCGCAGGTGGGCGCCAGTCTAAACCGATTTAAATATTTATAAATCCAGCATCAAGGTGAAGCTACTTTTGTTTACGTCTTTCACAGCCCTTGCTGGTTTTCTGCACCCGGTAAAGTTTAGGAAGCTGTTTTGAGAATGTTTTTTAAAGTGAAATTAAGAATATATGGGTGCTACGTGATTGTCCACAGCAGAATCCTACCAACTGAAGGGGTTTTCCCACAATCTGTCCAATTGGCAGGCCGGTTGGAGAACACATCACAAACATTCGACCCCAATATTGATACTGAAAAATTCATTGAAACATTCGATAAGCTTATCTATCTACGCTGAAGTATTAACAAAATATCTATTTAATACAACCCAATAAGGGACTATCTTCATAGCTGTATAAATAGTTACTCAATTACTTTAGTATAAGTACGATGGTATATACAAAACTACATCAAACCAGAGTATCAAAATTAAATTATTGACACGAAACGGTCTAGTGAACATCTTCAATAGAAAGGTGGCTATTTAATATTCAAAACAAATTCGTAATGTAGTAAAATAAATTGATTTGGAATTCGGGTCGGGTCTTAATTAAGATCGAACTGTGTATTTTGGTTATGAACATCTGTACAATAGTAATTTATAGGCAGAAGAATTTAGTTTTACAGAATTATAGTATCGTAATGATCAATTGATATTAGTAGTGCGCTTTTAGAGTGCTTTTGGTTCACTAACTAGCTTTTGGGATTAAAGCAGTTATAATTTGCGACTGTGCGAATGAATGATTTGGCGGTTTGTTAATTTGACAAGAAAATATACAAAACGACTTTTCACCTAACCTTGGACCCGTGAAAGCTCTCATCCAAATCAAACCCTCTTTTCCCAAAACAACGGTAACGATTTCAATAAACCATCGTACACATTTACGGACGAAATAAAGCACATACATAAATATAAATCAAGGGGACGGTAGAGACCACTGAGTCCGGGCCAATGGATAATCCATGCTCGGGAGAAAATGGATCAGTGAAACAATTGTAGAATACAAAACGATCCTGCAACAATTATAAACTATAGCTAACCAAGGGTACAATCAGGTACAATCATTCGAAATTTTGTTATGCCACTTGTTAAGAAGAAGAATACTTTATTTGCGTAAAATATGGTATACATAGATTTCAATTATCGTAAAGTGCTCATGTTTAGCCAATTTATCTTAGCATACAAATCATCACGACAGTGTGCCGTGTCGCTATAGGTTTGTATATATAGGTAGTTTGGTAGCGCAAAGTGTCCGTTAAAAAAAAAAACTCCCGTTGCGTTAACATGCTATACAAACCTATTGAACATTGTGCGTCGGACCGTTTGCCTTTTAAAATCAAGCCGTTAAACGTAGTCGTTAACATGCGGCATTAGGCTGTGAGCGCACTGCAATTTTATTGTAGCACCAAATTTTTGTAGAAAAAATATCTAAATACATATGAGTTTACATATAGGCGCGCATTGCAATAAAAAAATTAAAGGAAATTATAATAATAGAAATCGTGCCGCAAAAAGTCGGGTTCAAAAAAAATCGTACTACGCTCAGGCCCTAACGGTATAAACAAACCATGAAATCAGTCTCTAATCTCAAGAATGCATAACTTTGATGTACCTACCTATATCTAGATGTAGCCACATCCAAGGAGCGCGTTATACAAACATTGTAAGCAAAACAGAATTAAATGTGGCGGCAAGAAAACACAACGGTATCTCGAAATTTAATCTTTGTTCTTTCATTAAAAGTTACCCACGGCGTATTTACGCGCTTAAATACTTTGTCCCGCGTAGTTGGAACGATTCAAGGAGTTTTATTAAATAATGCGAGTGTATTATATTGTAAACCAGAGCGGTGGTAGCTCAGTCGGGTAAGCGCCCGCTTCTCACGCCAGAGATGCGGGTTCGAATCCCGGCGCTGACATGTACCAATGAGTTCTTTTCTGAATTTAAGTACAATGTATACCATCGCTCTTACGGTGAAGGAAAACATCGTGAGGAAACCTGCATATCTAGATTTAGCACATCTAGATATGTGAACCCACCAACCCGCAGTGGACCAGCGTGGTGGGAAATGGTCCAAGCTTAGGAAGGCAGTTTAGACCTTGGGGATATGCACAAAGGTTCCACTCGAGAGAGCCAGGTGCAGGTACTGCCACCCCCACAGAGAATAGAATATAGAATAGAATATTGTAAACCAACCCACATTCAAAGTGTACAGAAGTCGGTAGGTAAATTCCATAATAATAAAAATATTATTAGGTAAACTTCATGCAATGGTTTATTTATTTTATTTATTTATTCTTTTATTGCACAATATACGCGAATTTTGAAATTCAGATTTCACTTCCGGGCATAGATATAACATGCTGCACATGTAGGTTTCGGCTTAGTATACCCTTTTTGCAACAACCTGTACATTAACGTTTTTTTAACAGATCTTCGAAAACGTCGCGTATGTTTGAGGTCTAAAATGGAAAATGACAGTTGGCGATTTCTTTGAGACTGTGTTTTAGGCGCCTCCTAGACGATCAATTATATTGCGCAATATTGAAAATTGTGCAATATAATTCATCTTCTAGGGTTAGTATTGATGATTGCGCAAACGTCATTTGGATTCAAAACGCAAGCCATTTTTATTGCACAATCATTATATCGCACAATATTATTGTAGGTCTAGGGTCCGCCTTATTGCACAATAATAGAATAGAATAGAATAGAATAGAATAGAAAAACTTTATCCGACACAAAAACAACAACATGGACAAATATATTGCACAATATTATTGTAGGTCTAGGGTCCGCCTTAAGGAGGAGAATATATATAGACAGCTAGTTAATATGCCCCATATACCGATGTCTCTGCTATTTGCATTCACGAGCTCTCTGCATACTTAATTACACTAATGAAATTCTTGTAAAGACAGTCTGAGCGTGAACGAAAATGTTTGCATAGAAAATGTTAAAAATGCAGGCGTATTGGATATTTCTTCATACAAAAGTTTGTTTTGGACTTATTGCAAAGTAGGTGTATATAATTCATATAAAATTTCAAAAATAAATAAAAAACATGTCTTGTAAAATTTTTCATAATGACTATAAAATACTTACTCATTCAAAAAAATTCTATAAACCCGATTTACAATCAATTAGACTAAACTTCATAAAATTATTCCTACATTGGAAAACATGCAAAACTTTCCCACAAAATTCATTTATATTTATGAACTGAGAACTTACTTGTAACAAAGAAACTTAATATTGAAAACTTTGGCAGCCTTCCGTGAAGTATTATTTTATAGACAATTTATCTTGTGTCTTAAACTTGGGTGGAAAATATTTTAAAGTTGCGTAGTTCTGCTAACTACATAGCTAAGAATTGTTTTGACTTAAGTTACTTATCATTAATTCTACCATAGACATCGGCAGTCATTTAGTTTTTTTAGAATTAAAATATGAAACCGTAAAAGAATTAAGTAAGTACTCTAATAAATATTAGTTGTTGAAATTACACTGTAATTTTGTTAATTCAATATCAAGCAAATCAATCGCCCTAAAAATTATCTGTTTTTGTTTTACATAGTTACATAATAATATAATCAACCTTAAGTAGTATAATTGGCTTTTTAAGTAATTTTCATAATAATTTATTTTGTTTATTTACTAAGTATACCTGCGTCTTCTTAAAAATAAAATCTGAAAGTATATAGCAAAAATCCATCGAACCTTCGCACAGAATCCCAGCGCAACCATATTTGTGCTACGTGCACACATTCACTTTACCTATTCTCCCGTAAACTAACTGAAATCACAAACACTCCAACCTTAATCCACGGAAACAGGGCCCATTTTTTCTCGTTACAATCAAACGATTACTGCTGCCAAGGGACAGGTTAAAATGAACGTGGCGGTAGTAAGAAAGATGGTCTAACGATCATACGTGAGGTGCCTAGAAGTGGTCCTTTAGTTAGTACGAGCCCTATTGGTGTTCGGAGCTGCGTTTTATTGAATTAGCGGCCAGCGTGTGATCTTCAGAAAAAGTTATGTGGTGAAGGAAGTCATATCATGTAATGTCTTGGGGTTTCGACAAAAGGAGGGGTTTACCAAAAGAAGGTAGCATGTATTTTGGTACAAATACAGATGCTATCTACTTTTATACTCATACTTATAATATACTCGATCGAGAGCATGGAAAAAATTCCAGTGACATAGCAACAAAGGAATCTTCTAGGGATATCACTTATGAACATTAGAATGTTACATTTCACGTTGCACTCGTCTGGACCCGGCTTAACCGCAAAGAACTAGCTTAATGACGCCGTCTGTAATATTGAAGTAAATTTTAACAGCGCATCAAAATATTGACGACGACCGAATGGCGTAGTGGTTAGTGACCCTGACTACTGAGCCGAAGGTCCCGGGTACGATTTCCGGCTCGGGCAGTTATTTGTTTAAACACGGATATTTGTTCTTGGGTCTTGGATGTGCCCGTAAATGGCAATAGGCCCGCCCCCTATTACATTGGGACTAACATAACACTCTGGCGAAAAGTGGGTGCAGCAATGCACCTCTGCCTACCCCGCAATGGAGTACATTAGTATAAGGCGTGAGTGTGTGTGTTGTCAAAATATTACTAACAACTAAAAACGAGAACATTTTGTTAACATTTTAATTTATAATATGTTTGAAAAATTTGGGTCGTGTCGACATTTTGTGAGTGGATTTTTTTTCATTGCTTGCGAGTGCATTATAATTTGATTGGTTAATTCTTGTATTGTAATACATTCTTGTATTAATACACTGACAAACTACGTCCAGCTCTGTGGTAGTAACTGTCACGCTAAGAAGAAGAAGACTCATGCAAATACATGCAAACTTTTTAGAAGAATGTAACACTTACATAAAAATTTTCCATGCTTACATCTGCAATAAATTTTATTATGATAAATGGTCCACAGTTCACCTTTGCACTAAGCTGGAATGCTCACAATAATCATATCTTCAGGAGCCGTATTCTGAGGCACTTGGCGATTGAAAATATATTATAAATACAGGATGTTGCAAAAAGGGTATACTAAGCCGAAACCTTCATGTGCAGCATGGTATATATAAGCCCGAAACTGAAATCAGCATTTCAAAATTCGCGTGTGTGAGATGTCCCCACATATAATATTTTACAAAAACAACGTAAAATTGTTTTGTTTCATAGTTGTTTCATAATTCTTATCCAATAATTATAATATCAGCCATTAAAATCCCATGCTTAAAAATGATAGTTAAGTAGGAACGTTGTTTTTGTAAAAAGCACTTCAGTTACGTTACCTGAGAACTCTGGTTTCCACAGTTTTTTATACGGTTGAGCAATGAGTAGCTTTCGTAAACTAAACATTGTATTGCTGGTGTGAACTAAACATTGTATTGCTGATTCACTATCGCTTTGGAAAAGCTGCGTTTCCCCGAATACCAGCAGCAAAACTGCACCTGAATAATATGGGAAACAACAATAAAACACTGACGCAGAGCAATCTACAGATGCGGTCGCGCCGGGAATAGAACCCGCTACCTCTGACACCTGTAAGCCACGAAGGAAGATTAATTATTCATATTAAAGTAAGCGCCGCCTTTGCTTGTATTAACTTTGCTATGTGCAAAGATAGATTTTTGGAAATGTATTCTAATTATTTGATACCTTAGAGGATATAATGTTATGTCTATTCACAGGTTTTGCCAAAAAGGGTATATTGAAAACCAAAAGAGGATGGCTAAGACAGCGGATCATACTGAACAAGTTTTGTAGTACGACTTTGGGAAATTCGTGACAGAATTTCAGCTTCACCATAAAAACTGTATCGGTAAAGGGATTGTTTAGAATAGAACAATATATTTTCACGATTTTTCGATGATCCAGTCCCTATGGCTTGCGAGTACCTACTATAAAAGTTTTGAAACATTTATATAAGAAGGTCAACGAACTTGATGACAGTGAAGAATTTAATTTCTAAACTAATAATCTCTTTACGAAACTCCAGTTTCACCTTTCACTTTGATCACTCTCCCAGAGAATATAATATATATACAGATACCTACCTACTAATGAATTTATTTGAACTGTAATGTAAATTTCGTACATTGACAATGGATTTAGATCTGAGTCGTCTTTGAAACAAAACAATTCTGCCGTTATTTTGAGACCTTATTCCTTAAGCCTTGGAAACGTGATACGGCTGATCTTTGTAGTGTTCGCTTTGGTTGAAATTCGGGAGAATACATAGAAACGTAGTATTGACAAAACACCCATGGAATTGGTTCTGGTTATCTAATCAGGGCATTAAATTGCGGTGATAAAGTATGAAGGTTTGCGGAAAAAGTTCCGTAGTTCCATAGGTTGTCTGGTAGAGATTGCTTTAAGCAATAAGACTGACGACCTTAGGCGGGTAGCCGGTAGTGGTTGGATGAGGAAGGCTGAGGAGCGAGTGCTAGGCGAGGAGGGCGAGGCGCTCCTTGGGAGAGGCCTATGTCCAGCAGTGGATGATTATTGGCTGATGATGATATTTTATAAAAATATGTGTAACTATTTAAGCTTTCAAAAGTATTATCTCAAAAGCGTTGTAAAGGGTGTCAGAAACATTCAATTCCGGAAATTCCTTAAACACAAACTTGGACTGACATAACAAAGTTAAAACGATGAAATTCAGATTATTCTTTCCATTATTTCAACGTGCATTTGCACAATCCCTTTCTGTGACAATAAGATAAGTCAGAGGAGACTGGAAACACTTCTACTAATCGCAGAACCATAAGATAACTTTAGTTTCAGTTTTTACCGTGTTGGTGAGCGTAGTGAAGTCTGATGCATAAATCGGAAGCTCCTTTCGTGCAGTTATTTATACATTTTAAATACAATCATCTTACATCTTGCCCGCGTGTCCTTACTCCTGTAGCTGTACGCGGGAAGAGCTCATGACCGCTGGGCCACTGATACTGCACCGCTGCTGGTAACCAGCGGTGCAGTATCAGTGGCCCAGTTCTGGGCATTTATTATTTAGCGACTTTGTTTGTTTGTCGTCGACACGATTAGAAGAAAAATACAAATATTTCAAAAAAGAAATAAGTAGGTACGTCTATATACTATTTACATAGGTACTCGTATAAACAACAACGAGTTCTTCTCTAAATCAAGTAAGTATGTCCCGAAAACTATTACCGAACTAACCCTCAATTTCTATACATATTAATATAAATTTTAATAGCGATCAAAGCCGAATTCTATCTAATATTAGATTAGAATAAATTCCAATCGAAAGAGCTTTTAATTTCGAATACTTAGATCTCTTCTTTCAGAAATAGAAAACTCTACGGCACCTAGTATTAATACCTAGGTATAATAAATATCAATAATGATCAGTGATTTCAAATATATTTCTTGTTTAGAGTAAAAATATTATTGGTAGCTAGTTAATTATTCATTTAAATTGTATGTAAATTGTGTATGTACCATCGCATAGTCGAAAAACCCCACAAATGTGAACCCAACTTAAATCCTTGTCGGACCAGCGTAGAAAGGGGCGTCCCACTAAAATATGCTGATCTCGCAGCAAAACTCAAATTAGCACCTATTTTAGCGAACTATCCAACTAATCGCACCGGAGGTTTCCGTGCAAACTGGGACAGTCGCCGACAATTAACAGAGTGTGAAAGTTGTACCATAGTTGTACCGCTGAGTTGCACCACAGTTGCACCACAGTTGCACCACAGTTGTACCACAGTTGTACCACTCAGTCCCTAGTGGTCCCGGCGTCCCGGCCAGGCGTCTATGCGGAAGCTAACTTTGTCTATAGTTCACACAGACCTTATATTTATCGCTAAAGTTAGATAGTATAGCTGGAATGATCGATCTGAAGATAAATTATTACATGTAACAATATAAAGATTATTTCGGTCAAAGGTTACTAGGCTTACTAGGTTTAAGAGCACTGTATGTATTATTAAGAAATATTATAAATAAATGAACAATAAACAAAGAACAAAGGTTAAACGCAAACTTAACTAGCGCCGCCAATTGAATAAAAGTCATAACTTCCTTTTGAAACTTAACTTCCTTTTCCATTTCATCCAAAACTGACACGTTTGACGCCCACTTCATGCGTATTCCACATACCTCCCAATACCCAGAAACTAGAATGTGGAAGCTGAGGTTGTTTTCGCCAGAAACGGCGGTTTTGTGAGTTTTTTACATTAACTTCTATACTTACTTTAATTTTATCTTTTAATATAATCAAATACTTATAATGCATGCTGTATTCGCCTGTTATTGAAGATGCATTTATCATTATACTGCTGTATTTTAATGTAGCACTAATTTTATGTAATCTTTGTCGGCGAATCATATAAATAAATAAATTACTTTAAACAGCAATGAACAGATTTTTTTATAGAATAGAATAACTCTTTATTTTACACCATTAAAGAAAACATTACAATATCACAACTTATATAATATAAAATAGTACAAAAAGGCGGTCTTATTGCTCTAAGAAATGTCTACCAGACCACCTTTGGATGTAAGAGAAACTTTTAACATAATTAATGGGAGTAGAGGTGCAAGGTATACTACTTAAACAGTTATAGTTATACTCTCAGTATTTGTTTTATTCCATTATTTGTCTCATTCGTTGTTCCCTTAACTGCTAAGGGTGAGGCCACACGAGCGTAATTTTGTGAGTTGTGCGCGGAAGAAAAGTGTGCGCGGAGAAGGGGAGCGAGCTTTTCTGCCGCGCACAACTCACAAAATTACGCTCGTGTGGCCTCACCCTAAGTTATAGAATTGCCCAGCTGAATGAAGCTTATTTATGGCAGCGATCAGTAACTGTCAGGCGTGTGTGTAGGCGATCGTTAAAATGGCTTAAGCTCATTTTCTGCCAAGCTCTCTAACTAAAACTTACTGGTACGTATACTACGTACGTAGCCCACAGGCTCCTAAAGTAAAAGGAAAATGTATACTTATAATGTTACAATAGTAGATACTTACCATAAAAAAGTATTTACTTAAGTATATTTTTGTTGTGAATGTACATAAAATTATACCTACATACAAGTTACGTGAATTAAAATATATCCGTGTATGAAGTAAAGAAAATGTTATGGCTTTACGCTGCCATTAGGGTATGGAATATGGCAACACATCCGTTTCCGCTGTCATAAAATTTTATTATTTGTTTTCATGTTTCTGTTGCCCTCGCATGGTATTGGTTTCTGTGAAATGCCTGAGTGGAGTAGCCCACTCTAAAATGCTGCTGAGGTATTATGGGATACACTGCGATACTATACAGGATGTAGCGAATTTTATTTGAATCAAGGGTCATTCTAAACATGAAGATTCTTGAATTTTAAAAAACTGCGAAATAATATGATTATAAATTGATCGCCATAGGAACTTTTTTGGATACGTGACTTTTTAGTATGAGAAGTAGATATTTTTTTACCACGAATTCCTACGTGATGAATCCACCATTTCATTACCTTTCGTGAAAAGCCAGGACGTCAACCGACGGCTATCTTTCTTGGAATAAGGACACTTTAGCAGCGACCTACAGCGGCACTCAGTGCAATCACAGGTGACAGCTGGCCGCCCCGAGCGTAGAACAAACATGTTTCAGTTACATTTCACAGATTTAATGGCCAAGGAAACCGATTTGTAAACCTGGCCCTGTAGCACAGGGCGCGGTTAAGACGTGACAAGAGTTCTCCGTCGCGCTCGGTCTTGAGGCTGCGCGATGTGAGTGAGCGCGATGCAAAACTCTTGTCACGTCTTAAATGCGACCCGTACTAGCCCTTCTGCTTAGACATGGAAATGGGATTTTTTAACTCTTGAGTAATATTGTTATAATGTAAGTTAGGCCCGTGTATTTATTGGTTTGCGTTGTTTTAGTTATTTTTTGGAATAGATTAAAAGGTGTTCTTAGCCTTTTTGTTTAAAAAAAAACATTTAAGCATATTAAGACTTTTTCTGCAAGATAATTAAAACAATACCAAGTATTAATTAGCACATCACACACATTAAGCAACGCACACATTCGCTGTTTCACACTAACACTGGCGATGTGAGAAAAAGCTCAACTAATGCCGTCCGAAAAGAATTTATCTTGCCTATAAATCGGTGACGGTTATGCTGAGTCAGGGGTGTTTCATTACGCCACTGCCTCTATGTAGTCTAGTAGAGATGTGTGTAATGTTACCAGATTCGTCTGTACGTCACCTAGATAGGCCCCCATCTGTCACGGGATCTTTTGCTAGCGGAAAAAATTAGACCCTGTATACAGGGAGCGTTAGATGGGTATAAGAAAAAATAAATCCTGTATACTGGGAGCATTATAGACAGGTATAAACATTTATAGGAATGGAAATGATACAGGAATGAATGTGATTTAGGAACATTCTAATACCAAATTACTGGACTATTACCATCTACCGTACCCCAATCGACACAATTAGCAATTAAAAATCCATAAGCAGATGACAAGCAGCGTCCGTCTGTCAGATCCATACTAGTTAAGTCAGATTTGAAACGCGATCGACGCTGCTGGATTGTTCATTGCTAATGTTCGGTGGTGGTAACCCCACATAACCGAACATGTATAGTGCCACAAACTTATCTGTTCCGGTGAGAGCGAACTAAATTGATCCATATCTCATTAGTTACTAATGAATTTGTTGTTGATATAGATTAGATGGGTTTATTGAAACCACAAGAGCGAATTACCACTACTGGAAAACTTAAAATCTTATAGAATGAAGAAATATTACACATATACGTGAGCTGTCACCGGAACAGATAAGTTTGTGGCACTACCTAACGTTTTGTATAATAAAACTAAAGCCTCGCTGACAAAAAGTGACATCAAACGTTGATGGATGGAGGCCTACTTTGTCACACTTTGATTGATAGGGCGCAAAAACAACCGATCCATCGGCATATGGGACACTTAGCACGAAATTATTTTATGAATGGATGTTTTTGTTCATAAATACCCTCTTCTTTAATACGGAGTTACAGAGTATTGCAAAAGTCGTATACTAAGCCGAAAGGGGATGACTCAGGGGGTCAACAGTCTTAGAACAAAAGTTTTCAAAGATTATCGCAACGTTCTGTAATCCGAAATATTATTTTTACAGAATATCTGTGAACACATTCAATATTTATTTATTTATTTAATTCTGTATTGCACAAATATTAGAAATAATATCAGGGGTATAATCATTGCACCGTATTTAATTTTATTCCTGTTTTATAAACGGAATTGCAAACGATATGTTGAAACTTTAAGGCCCGTGTAGATAATAATATAATTTTCTTGTACTTCCTCGTTCAAATTATAAATTGTTACCTAATTAATTAATTAGTAGAATTACAGCTAGATACATTATTTCATTACTATTATTTTATTATTTTTTGTTAAAAATCCTTTGCATCTAATTTCATGTTACCCATAAGTAATTATAAAACTACTTACCTACACTATAAACTTCATTATAAACTTTATTGTTTGTTTAATTTAAATAGCAACTCAAATTCTCTTAGTACTTATTTGTATGTAACATTAACAATGTAACAAGAGTAAACGCTCACAAAATACCTTCATTGTCAATACTACATGTACGGTGGCCTGCGCCTAAAAGTATACAAGCGGAGTTTTTAAAATAGCGATCCCTGATGATGAAGGGACCAGCTACATCTGTCATAAATCCGGGGACGTGATGTGCGTGATGTGTGTAGCAGTGGTGTTTATGTGGATGTGCTTGAGCAGCATGTGAGCTTGAGATCGCTATTTTATAAACTCCGCCTGTATACTTTTAAGCGCAGGCCACCGTACCTACTGGCTAGAAAAACATTTCCTCCTATAGTACAGCCTAGACCTAGTTTAGGTGGAATTAAAAATGTAAATAACACATTCCTAGATTACCTAAGTACCTATATTGAGCACTGTTAAAACACCAATAACTTACCTAAGTTTTGCATGCTAACCTAATAATAGTTTAAGTAACTTCTTAATGTACCTATGTTTTTACTGACTTGTGTATTTGTAAAATGTGTGTGAAAATGGGTCAAATAAATATATTTTGTATTTTGTAATATAACATTATATTATATTTTAAAAAATGCATAAATATATAACTAAGGGCTGATTTTTCAATAGTCAGATAAGTGTTATTTGAGGAATAAAATTGTTGCTGTCACCTCTGAATGTTTGTATTAGACAATGACAGCTGTAGAAGACACAATCCTCGGAGGTGGAGTGGAGACAAAACAAATCAATGTGGCACAAGATAAAACTCTTTATTCTTGGATATGAATTTATTCTCCCAGATACACGTCCGTCTTGGACCACAGCTAGCAACAGACTGAATCTGCTCAACCAGTCAACCCAACTGCCATTACTATTTCTTTTTTTTTTCTTAGCTTCGAACTATGGTATTGTCGAATAAATCCTACTTAAATCGGTATTCATTCGACAATATCAAGTAAAAATAACACAATTTTATTATCGACCCTAACAATCGACCATCCTGACATCGTGCGCGTCCCTGCGCACGGCACCAGATGGAACCCTAACAATCGGCGAGTGACTAGTTGTTCAGATTTTACAATATTTCATTAAATTTAGATTCTATACAATTTTATAATTATTAACAAAAACAAAAATAACAATTATAATAAGTTATATACTGACTTATTAACAGATAATTCGCTTTCAAAATACTAGTAAAATTATAGTAATTATTATATAAAGTACTTATACAACTGAATAACGTTCAAGCTAATATAAAATACATTTTTAATAAATACATGATCAATATAGTGAATACAAAAATATATCCCGAACGAACGATTAATCGGGTTTCATAAAACTATAGTACCTGGTCCGAACGATCGATTAATCGGACCTAGGTATAGTAACGACTTGACCATACCCGAACGATCGATTAATCGGGATGGTCATGAATACTAGCTGGTAACCCGAACGATCGATTAATCAGGTCACCAGCCAGACCGATGCCTTGAACGATCGATTAATCAAGACACCAGTTCGATAGAGTAGGCGTGGACAAGCCGATCGATTAATGCTTGCCACACTCTACTTCGACACTCTTACAGTTGGTTGATCAAAACCCGGCTCGATCGATTGCCGGATTTGATCTGAAACAATCAATGAAATATTCTGTAGCTTCTCTCTTAAATATAGTTTTAAAATAAATATAACATACTTATAAATACCTATATAATATTTATATAAAGCAACAAACAAGAATCATAATAATATATTATTTATTATTTCAAAATATGGGGTTGTTCCGTAAACGATTGTCCTATCAATACCGGCATCTTCAATAACATATCCTTTACTACCTTACAAACGATCCTGGCTGACAACTCCGTCGACGCTTATTTCTGAAGAACAACTGTGCTAGAGACTGTACACTTGTCCAAAATTAATAATGCACAAGCAGATCTTCACACCCGAATCATTAAATTGTAAGAGCCTTAAAAAAAACACTTGCATTTTGCACCTTGTTCGAAAGAAATAAGAGTCAATATCATGTGTCACATCATCGAAAACAACCGATCTGTCAAAGATTTCTATGCGCATTATCAATTTTGGAGCACTGTACTACGTTGTTTCCAAAGCCCTTCATTGATGTAGGAACAGAATTGTGCTGCAATCCCATCCCCATGATAACTGATTCTCTTATGAGAGTTACATCACTACCAAAATCTAGATAGCATTTTCGTGTACCTGTCTGGATATTATATTATTATTATGTATTATTATATATTATATTATTTTCATTGTATACCTTTTATAGTTATGTATCCTTTATATAAATTCATACAAGTATTATAATGTATTTTTATTATATATATTTAGATAATTATTAAGTGACTTTTTATTTCTTTCATTTTTATTTATTTTTTTGCACATCTTTGTACCAGTTTTCCTGTACCTCCTGTAGATTGGCTGGTAGAAAATGCTCTTAGCATTAAGCCCACCTTTTGTGCATTTATTATATATTTGTGCAATAAAGAATTTAATAAAAAAATCAATAAAATCCACAAAAGCAAGCATCGTAACACCATTGACAGTAACTCCCTTCGTAAACATAGAATATGGATTAACGTTACTGAGTCTCAAACGAGTCAATACACATTGTCTTTTTGACAGCATCGGTGTGACCACTATTGCTGCCGACTTGGCCGCGGGCAATATTTTCAGGATTCTTAGGGTTACTACGGCAAACATCTGCCAAATGCCCCATCTTTTGACACCGCGTGCATTTTAAGAGGGGCTTAGGGCAATACATAAAACTATGTCCCGTTTCCTTGCAGTTGTAACACCCAGTGGACGGAACATTACTATCACACGCTCTCTGACTTTGGCCGCCGCTGCTATCATTTGTGGAAGAATTATTACCATTTTTAAACTGAGTTCGATCCATAGCAGAGAGCTGTGAGTCTTTGTTACTAATCAAATACTGCAATAATTGATCAGGGTCAGTACATCGTAGAGCAAGAGCACCTGACCTCAATGTCCTATCTGTTAGACCATGGATTATACAGTCTACAGCACGTTTGTCTACAATGTCACATTGATTAACCAAAGTCTGTTTCTCATAAAAATATACTTCTATCGGTTCGTTAAATTGACTTTTCCTTTTCAGCATATCCTCCAAAGCCTGGCCGTAGTTTTGTTCGTAGGGAAAAGCATTAACTAGCTTATCTTTCCATTGTTGCCAAGTAAATAGTATCGAATTTAGACCCTCGTACCATGTCTTGGCAAGGCCTTGGAGTTTCTGCATCGCAAAATGCGTAGTGGTCCTTTCATCCCAGCCATACACCGAGGCGCATTCGTTGACTTTCTTTAACCAAACATCAATACGTTGGTTTTTCGTGGAAGGGTCAAAGTTCGGTAGAATATTTTTGTGATCTAGTTTTTGATGAGGCGCAACTTGGGTGGATGGCTGTGATGGAAGTCCACATTTAATAGAATTGAATATGTCTATAACATCTCTATTGGAAAAAGAAGGACTACGTGACCTGGGTAAGTCTCCGTCGTTGCGATACTCTCGACGCTGCTCTACTGGGGGCACAGCTCCACTGCGACGAGAAGAGCTGCGATGCCGGTGCTCCTCACGGTGTTCGCTGACACGCCGTGGACTCGAGCGCCGCCGTCTGGCAGCGTCCACTCGCTGGCGCTCTCGCTGAAGCTCCCGCTCGAGCAGATCGATGCGCTCAAGGCTTTTGTCCGAGCCCCGGTTCCCTGTGCAGCCGGCTGGGACTGCGCGTCCTCAAGCGGCTGCGGCTTCTGCTGCGAGTGGCAGGCCGTGGCTCCCCACGGCCAGGCGTCTCGAGGCGTCGGCGAACTGAATCCCGACTTGACTCCAGATCTTGCGGATGTTTATCCATCGTCTAGTAGCTCGAGGACCGAAAAAAAAAAGAAAACAAAAGAAATATTAAGCACAAAAGAAATATTAACAAGCATACATTTTCACAAAATGTGAAATATCTCGATAACCGTGCATCGTAGACAAAATCTGAGCAAATTTTCAACCCCCTTTGTAACCCCATAGCCCAGGAAGATGATCAAAATAAAATATTAAAATTTCAAAAATACCCTCAGTTTAATTTTTTTGCTCTTATAGCAGCCACTTGGCAAACTTATGATTTTAATGGCTACGTGACCACAGAAAATGTTATCAACAGTAATATTAATGAACTTATTACAAGAAAATCCAGAAACAAAATGAATGGGCGTGTTACTAACGTTTTTTTTTTTTGGTCGTTTGCCACTTCTGAACTGTAGAAGACACAATCCTCGGAGGTGGAGTGGAGACAAAACAAATCAATGTGGCACAAGATAAAACTCTTTATTCTTGGATATGAATTTATTCTCCCAGATACACGTCCGTCTTGGACCACAGTTAGCAACAGACTGAATCTGCTCAACCAGTCAACCCAACCGCCATTACTATTTCTTTTTTTTTTTCTTACCTTCGAACTATGGTATTGTCGAATAAATCCTACTTAAATCGGTATTCATTCGACAATATCAAGTAAAAATAACACAATTTTATTATCGACCCTAACACAGCAACAATTTTATTTCTCAGATAACACTTATCTGACCATTGAAAAGTCAGCCCTTAGAGTACAAAATGCAGATGATAGGACGAAAGTTAAACTTGGCTTTCATAGCGACCATTTATTGGTTACGCGAACACACACTATAGTCAATAGTAGCGTATTGAGTATATCGGGAATATCAGTATATATTTAACTTTTCACATAATACCACCAACCGCCTCTAGGCATTGTATTTGTGAATAATAGCTAACTGTGTAACTGTGAGCTTCCAATAATCCTTTGATGGTTAAATTCAAGTTAAATTTAATTGCATGCAAGAGGAATGTAATGTAGTGTTAATTTGCATTTACATACTCTGTAGCGTTCGCAGCAAAATATTAATTTTAAACCACTTTCCTGAATGACATCATCAGCTCACTTGCTCACTTTACAAGTTAATTTTACTTTTGGCCCGAACGGATTACAGTCGTATTTTATTCCACCGAGAATTCAGTAAACACGTCGAGTTGTCGCCGAAACTCAATAAATAAATAAAATATTTGCTTTTTATGCACGAAAAAGATCAGTGATTTGTTTTGTATTTGCTTGTGGGAAATACTGAAACATCGTGATGTATCGATTTCAACGTTCTTTTTGATCGTGATATTTTTGCAAAACGTTATTCGTTGATTTTTTAACGTATTTTAGGTTTTTATGTAATATTGTTGTGCATAGGTTTTCATGATACGAGTACGCACGGAGCATATCGTATAAAAACGTGATCCGAGAATACTCGGAAATTGACAGACAATTGGAATAATCGAACTTAATACGGGCAGACTCGGACCAAGCATACTTTTATCTAAAAAATCCCGACTTACTTATATTTTATTATTTAGTGTGTGAACAAAGAAGCTTAGATTTACACATGTATCCGGATACATTCTGAATTGAGTGTCAATGAATAAAATAACAAAAAAATATAAACAAAACCAAAAAAACACATTTAAAAGTTCACAATAATTTCAGCCTGAATAAAACATATTTCAAGAGCTTAGAATCCGCTTCGGCTCGGTGTATCTTTCAGTGAGACTCGCTTCTTTTATTTTTCTTTGAGCGCCATAGAAAATCTTGTTCGGTGGAAATCTAGACGGCAGCGTACCTGGCCGTAATTTATGGTGCATATTTCTACGTCTACATTCTTTTAGTTGTCGGAGAGGGTGGGCTGGCCATTGTTTTAAGTTCCTGTTCCACAAATAACCTACTTATTATTTTAAAAGAAAGAGTGGAGCTATTTCTCTACAGCCTCATGCAGTAGAGCAAGGTGAATAAAGCGACCAAGAGTGATTCAGCATACTCAGCATGGGCCGCAAGACGCACACGATACCTAGTACGTGGCAAAAAAAACCCAAGTGTACATCTGAGCTTCTTTATTCACATACTAAATCACAATAATTATGTAAGTAGTCAATTACCCTTTCAGATTAAAAACACTATTTTCTTAACACCCAATACAATACAACTGTATTGTACAATTCTACTGTAAAATTGAAATCAAAGTGTAACACCGTAACCCCATTTTGAAAGACAAATTCCTTTTGCAGGTACCTGGAGCGCTGCCAATGGTCACAAATCCACTTCAGCCTTTAATAAGTAAGTACCAGCTAGTGCCTTTATTTCGTTGGTATTGAGTGCTGTTATATCTCACGTTACCAGCTTAAGTTACTGTTCGACGCGAAACATAGAATATTCACTGTTCGCAGGCGTAGCTTAGGCGGTAGTGAAGCTGCTTTTGAAGCTTGGGGCCGCGGGTTCGAGTCCCGCCCAGTAGCTTGCACGAGGCGCATTTAAAACGTGACAATTTGTTTTCGTCACACTCACCCTCATTGCACAGCCTCAAGAGCGAGCGTGACGGAGAACTTTTGTCACGTCTTAATTGCTCCCCGTGCTAGGCCTTCATGGCAAACACTCGTGTGATGAGCACTTTTGTTTGTCTTGTGTCTGGTTGTCGTTTATCTATTTAATATGTATCTATCTAGTATCTGTGTAGATATATCAGCTGTGACACCCACATCACAGGCTCTGCCCAGTTTGGGATAGCCGTGTGTGAGATGTCCCCACAAGTACAAGTTATTTAATCATATCAGCAAATATTTTTGGCCTCATTATTCAACTGATATCTAGGTACTTACTCACGAAACTTAATTGTGCTGGAGCCTGGTATAAAACAAAAATGATTTATTGGGGTGCAGCTTTATCAGTGACTTTAGCGTTGGCATATGAATGTACCCTCATTCTGTTCAACTTTCATCATGGGACCGATTCGGATATTAAAGACAAAAGAGATAAAGATAAAGATAAAGATAAAATATAAAATACTCTTTATTGCACACAGACAGAAACAATTTCACAAACATAGAAAATAAATAGTACAATCGGCGGCCTTATTACTAAAAGTAATCTCTTCCAGACAACCAAGTAGATAGGAAATAGACAATATGAAAATGGGTAACGTGTGAAAACAAGAAATAAAAAACAGAAGTGTGAAAACAGAGTTAAGTATTCATTAATTTTAAATATACGTACTGAACAAAATGTATGGGATGCTGCTTTTATTTTCGCGAGTGCCTCACTATAACGGGCTAGTAAACAATCACCGGCCCACTGATAAGATTTACCCAGTATAATTAACGTATGTTGCAAAATAATAAATTAAATAGTAAAATACGACAAACCGCAGAGCAAAAGACAGTTTAATTTAATAATTAAAACAGCACCGCATCAGCACTTGTTTTTGACAGACGCCCACCGCGCTACATGCGAAATACTCTCGTATGATTTCACTACTTCGGTCTATATTAGTGTGTACTGGTAAAGTTAATTTTGTGACAGTAAGGCCCTGTTTCACAGTGTCTGGTTAGTGGCTACCTGTAAGATAAAAATACATGCTGTCACTGTCTAAATAATAATAACAGAGAGTGACAGCATGTATTCTATCTTACATGTAGCCACTAACCAGATATTGTGAAACAGGGGCTAATCATCATATCCATAATCTCAAGCCCATTTTTTTAAGTCTTTCTGCTTTTTTACTACCTACAGCATAATAATATGTACATACAGGAAGTTTCAATAGTGGTATTTTAAGGCGAAATTGTGACTCAGGGAAATATTATTAATATTCCATAAAAATAAAATTAGATGGTACCTACCTAGGTATTAGTGCCTATTTATAAATAAATAAATAAAAATAAGGAAAGATTAAGATTGTATATTGGTTAGAAAAAAATACGAAATTTTAGTATCACGATGACGCTTGCAAGCCTCTTGTAAACATTCAGTAAAGATAAAAATTCATTTATTCTAATCATGGGTAGATCTAATCATGGGTAGGATAAAATGGTGTTACATAAATATTAGCTATCCATACTTTGCACTATACAGTACGTACGTTCGTTCGTTAAGTAGTGATTCGTTCTTATTCGGGGGATACAGTATAAACAAACAACTAATGAACCGGCACTAACATTTAATGAACACGTTTTGAGCTTTTAATATTCTGTACAATCTACAATCTAGTAGATTGGCATCCAACTTTTGATAGTACCGTACCGTCTGTAAATTACATTTCCAGTCAAACTTCTTTGCCTTCATTGCCTTTGCCACAAGGCTTGTCTTTGCCTTGATTTTAAAAGTTCTTACCTCCCTTTGATTAAAAATTGCGATAGCCACGATATTGCAATATCTTTTACGTCGATACTCCGGTAAAATGTATTGGTGAAAGTTTTAATGAAGGGAAACAGAATTGCAGTTTTATTTCTCATGGTGAACCATAAATTATTAATTTTCTAAATTCAAAACTTAATAAATGATCGAAGCCTAACAATAAAAACTATACAAATTTATCTTTAGAATGGATTTGTGTTTTTTCAACATATTATCATGAAAAAAATACGGTTCGAACGCTTTCTAAGTACTTATCTGCCTTCATTTCCTTTATTTACGACTTTTCTGCTTGGGTTATAATAAAACTGCAACATACTAAATTTACATTATTGACGTTTTTGGTACTACATCCACAAGCATTGAAAAAAATCCAGTGATAATATAGCACAAACTTATTACCTAAAGAAAAAAAATACTGATATAAAGACGCCGCGCCGTTTGCAATATTGAAGTTCATTTAACAGCGCATATTACCAACTAAATACGTAAATATGTATTCCAAATTTTAAATTAAGTTTTCAAATATATTATATTTCATTTGGGGTCATGATTGCAACTTTTTAATTGCTCGCTTGTGTAAAACGCCATCTTTTTAGATCGGGTTCTAATAACAGCAAAATACAAAATAATTATATTTACTGCATGCGTTAAATTTAATTTTAATATTACAATATCCGTATCATAACGATGCGAGGCTCTTTGTCTGAAAAGTTTGAAAATGAACCCCTATCCGTGGGATTAATTAGTTATTCATAAATTATTTCGTATCACGTACCCGAGACGTGCCTACAAGAACTTTATCACGAAATTGTGTAACAATAATAATTATTATACGTCATAATTATGTAAATATCTCTATTTAGTATTTTCAGGCGATTTTTATTTTAAAAATAAATCTTTTTTGAAATCGACAAGATTTTACAACAGTAAGTTGGCGTAAGTATACTTTTTTAAATCATAAAAATAATGCCTTTGGATATTGGATTGGATCTTCTTAGTTACGAAATACATAGTTCTGATACATTGCTGAATTGAAAATAATATAATTACCTAAGTATTTTTTTGTAACATAAATGAGGCTACCATCTGAAGTGTACAAATATGGCGGACCAAACATCAAGAACAAACTGTTTGAGCTCATATTAAAGATCTGGGAGTCTGAGACCATACCACAGGACTGGAAGGATGCCTCTTTGTGTAAGCTTTACAAGGGAAAGGGACAGTTGTCTGACTGCGGCTCTTACAGGGGTATTGCACTGCTGTCTACTGCTGGCAAAATTCTTGCGCATATTATAAATACCCGTTTGAGTAAAATCGCTGAACAGATATTACCAGAGACACAGTGTGGCTTCCGTCCATATAGGGGAACTTTAGATGCCATATTTGTTGTAAAACAAATACAAGAAAAAAGCTTAGAACAGAATCGTCCCCTATGGTTCTACCTTTTTTGGCATAAGATTTATTTGCCTAATCTCGTATTGCATAGTAACGTTTGGTCAAAGTCTCGTTACGCCGAAAATCGTATGGCATAAATCTCGTTTAGTAAAAAGTTATTTCGCATAACATTGTTTAGCCTAATAATGGTATGGCCAAATCTTGAATAGTCTAATAGTGTTATGGCATAGGTTAATACAAAGTAATAATATTCGTTTGGCTTTAACTTTGACGGAGCGTCTCCCTACATAGCGCAAACTGGTGCCTTGTATTGTTTCCGCTGTTTGGAAAACGCTCCGCTCCGCTTCGCTGCGCTCCGCTTTGGTTTTGATGAACATGTGCACCTAACACGCTCCTCCTCGCTTTGCTCGTCGTCGCACCTATTTTTAGGTTTCGATCTCATGGGGTTTGTAATAATTATATTGGTCGTTAACTTTCGATTTTTTGATCATACAATATCGTGATTTTCGGGATGTAGGAGAAAAATACCACAATTTGTACATTTACTATATACTTAATATATTATTTATTAAGATAACATTAGGAGAAACAAGATTATACATAGGTATAGACGAACATAAATTTGAGTAAACGAAACTTAGGTGTTTAAAGATTGTGCCTAAAGAGTTTTAGACGAAACGAGCCTTATGCCACATAAGTCTTGGCAAAGTGATGGTTCGGCCAAAAAAGTTTAGACCATACGAGTTATGCGAAATGAGTTTTGGTCAATAAAGATTATGCGAGATGAGCGGAACCCGTCCCCTATATATGTGCTTTGTCGATTTAGAAAAAGCCTTCGACCGTGTGCCACGTCATGCTCTTTGGACTGTACTCAAGAAAGCGGGGTGTCCTGAGAAGTTTACTAACCTCATCAAACAGTTCCACACGGACATGTATGCAAAAGTTCAGCATGAAAATGAATACTCCGAACCTTTTCCTGTCACTAGTGGGGTTAAACAGGGATGTGTTCTGGCACCCACGCTATTTGCCATATACTTTTCTTGCGTAATGACTGACGCGCTCAAGAAATGCAGTGGACATATCACCATCAGTGTCAGAACGGACAAGAGTATCTTTGATCTTACACGCTTTCGGGCAAAGACCAAAGTAAATAAGATCTCAATACTGGATATTCTCTATGCGGATGACCTATGCATTATGGCAGACTCCATTGAATCACTTCAACACTACATGGACGCTGTACATACCAGCTGCTGTAAATTTGGCTTAGTTATAAGTATATCCAAGACTCAAGTACTCAAACAACCCCCGAGAGGACTTGACGCTGACCGCTCTCATATTGTACTAAACGGTGAAGGTCTCGAAGAAGTATCAACTTTCAAATACCTTGGGACCCAAATAAGAAGCGATAACAGCCTCGCATCAGAAATACCTACCCGAATAGCAAGAGCAGCTGCAACGTTCGGGAAACTGAACAACAGAGTGTGGAAATCACACGATCTAAAACTGCAGACAAAACTCTCCGTTTATAAGGCTCTGGTACTACCAGTCTTACTCTATGCTGCAGAAACCTGGTGCGTTTACAAACCAGATATCAGAAAACTGGACTCATTCCACATGAGATGTCTGCGTTCCATTCTACGCATCAAGTGGCAAGATCGTGTACCAAATACCGAAGTACTGAGGCGCTCAAATATGACTGGCATAGAAGCCCGAATAATGAAGAGTCAGCTAAGATGGTGTGGACATGTAACGCGAATGAAGGACTTGAGGCTGCCGAAAACTGTGTTCTACTCCGAACTTACCCGCGGGAAACGGAACCATGGCGGACAATACCTCCGATACAAAGACGTCCTAAAACGCCACCTAAACGCCTGCAGCATACCACCGAATCGTTGGGAGGAGCTCGCACAAGTAAGGCCAGAATGGCGTTCCGCAGTCCGGAAAGGTCTAGAGAATTACGAAGAGACCCGACTTAAAGACCTGGAAGCGAAACGACAAATTCGAAAATCTCGCCCAAAGCCCTCCTATACGTATACATACAACGACTCCGGTCAACTATTCTGCGCCCAATGTGACCGGGTGTTTAAAAACAAGTTCGGATTCTCCAGCCACATCAGAGCACATGCGAGAAGATAGACAGGGTCGCTGTCGTCGGATACGACGAGGAGGCCATCATCATCAAATGAGGTTACTATGTACTGCGTCGTTACTAGCACCGAACATGAGCGATGCTGCTTAAGGAATGATGCTGAATATGATGATTGCTAATGTGTTTTTTTATAATTGAAAATCCAATAGTTAGTTATATTGTATAAATTAATGCTTAGTACAAACAAAAACAGTACGGCTAATAATAGGATTCACTGTAAGATTACTAGTGTTGGTGGTGGTAAAGGGGCTGGTTATGTAGTGACCCACCGTATAAAAATAATCTGCCTTAAGATGGGAATCAGCACCAAAATTAGAGCCAGAACAAGAACAGAATAATAATAAATGTGTTCGTTTGATGTAAATCGAACTTGAGTGGTGCTTTCAAAGTCTTGATTTCCAGCTCTGTGTGTCGCTTGCGAGAATCTCTGACTACCACTTCGGGTATTACAGTCATGAGCATATCTATGTACATTTCACATAATATTATAAATAAATAATATATAAATACGTGGGGACATCCCACACACGGCCATCCGACCCCAAGCTAAGTAGAACCTGTATTATCGGTGTCGGACAGCTGATATATCTACACAAATACATAGATATACAGGGTGTTGCAAAAAGGGTATACTAAGCCGAAAGCTACATGCTACACCCTGTATAGATACTAAATATAAATATCAACAACCAAGACCCGCCGAGTTCAAAATAATATCTGTCTTTAAACAAATATCTGCCCCAACCCGGAATCGAACCCGGGACCTTCCGCATAGCAGTCAGGGTCACTGTAACCATTACACCATTCAGCCGTCATATAATATCATACATTGTTATTTCCGCGTCGTAACACCACGTTACCTGACACAGAGTAAGCAACTGACGATGTCTACTTAACTTCTTTGATTACATTTGATTTCTCTCCTTCACAATCGAGTTTATTCGAAAGTGCTTCTTGCCTGCGATCGTAAAGTGAATTACCACCATTCTTTCCATTTCATTTGCACTGAGATAAAAATAATCGATTTAGGCTTTTCACTGTTGCGTAGCTAAACGCCGTGTCGTAAATGTAAAATAGGGCTTTCTTAGCTTGATTAATAATGCTAGGACGGTTTTAAATCTCCATGGAATGAACGAAAGAAATGTAAGTAAGTAACTGCCGTACTCAGGGACGTCATTTAACGTTAATGTAAATTAAATATTTTAGTATCGCCTATTTGAATGAGTTGGTATAATGCACTAAGGATGTATAATCCAGAATCTAGATGATCAGATCAATTATTGTACTTAAATTCCTTATTTCTAAAGAATTCATTGGTACATGGCAGGATTCGAACCGACAGCCTCACAAATGAGAGCTGAGACCTTATCCGTTACAAATAAAATAACGAAAAAAATATCCCTATATAAAACAATCATTCTAACTCTATGTCAGTCAACTTCTTAAATGTTAAACTTCAAAGAGGCTAACAAACAAACCGTCTAGGTCGCCAGTAGTAAAAAAGAAAAAAAAATACAGCTTGTACTTAACCGTTGTGACACAAAAATAAGTACGAAGTAATGAGGAATGCCGGGGCATTGCAAATGTCCGTTTAATTCTAATTCCTCGTGAAAAGTATTTTTGAAGAGCTCTCTCCGTAAAACAAGTCCCTTTTGGCTTTATTTCTCCTCTAATGACCTTCGCTTGGAGATATTGTGCTTTGTACGGAGTTTAAAAAACGGGTTGTACACTCAACATGAAAGATATTGAGCCACCCCCAGCGCATAATAAGACCCATAAGCGGAACATAGAAAAACCTAAGAATATTTTATCGCTGCACAAATAAGATCTATTCATCGTAATAGTTGAAAATCGAGCGCTGAAGAGTCTAACACTAGAGATGTTTAGGGCTAGTCACCATGTGGTAAAAGGATTATCCAATCAGAGTAGTGTCAGTCGCTGGCTGCCCATGGCGAATATAAAGTTCAATAGGTACGGTCTCTTTCGTGCACCTCTTAATAATGTGACGAGATTGGTAACGTAACATTCAACGATATCGACATGACAAGATCGGACAGACGAGGCTTTACTATGGAAACTGAATAATAATTATCTTTTTTCAGGATGGATGGGATATGAAAGATGGGAAATCCTTGCGTGAAAAGCTTGTTTCTATAATATAGAGGAAGCTAAGATTTTAAATTATTTTAATGTGCTTTACTGGTTTACCGTATTGGACGAATTACTGGACGGTCAGTTTAGCTGAGGGCTTAAATAATTATGATTTTTGATTTAAAAAAATGGGTGACAATGTCGTGCGTCATAGGCTTAAGTAATAACAGAGGAGGGCTAATTATAAGGTACCTGCGTAATTGTAGGTACCTACCGTAAGTAGGTGGGTTATATAATGTAATTGTGCTGGTCTTGTGAACGTGTGACCGCACAATAGGGCATCTAATCAACAATACGCTACTCACCACCTTTGTCATGTGATTATGTAGATCAGCCAGCTTAATTGTTGATACCTATGTTTAGTATACTCTAGTATGTAGATATAGTAGTAGTTTTCGTGTAATAAATAAGTTGACTCACAAGCAATTAAAAAGCTCCAATTAGAAAAATTTCACTCCAAATCACCGTTATTCTATTAAACATTGTTGGGGCCATGGGTCCATCACATCTTCCCCTTTATCCTCCAAACATTAAAATTTAATTTAGAATTTGAATAAAATATTTACGTTTTTATAGTTGATCATAATTATAATGCGCTGTATGTAATGTACTTTAATACTGCGGAAGGTGTCATTTATCTAGCCTTTTCCATTTAGGAGTAATTTGGTGCTATGCCACTGAAACTTTTTGATTATTATAGAGTTTAAACAAAAAAAAACAATAAGTATAGTTAGCTAAACTTTTTGAGCACCATTCAAAAGACTGAGCCATGTTAGGTTGGTGTCAAGTAAATAATTAACTATGAGTAAGATGATTAAATTACCCATTTGTGGCCAATTTGATTAGCTACTTTATTTATGACACAATCATATTTCGCGCACTGGCCGCGTTAGGCGCATTGACAAAGGAATAAAGAGAGGACCTGGCATAAAAATCGGTACTTAAAAATATATCGTCGTCTCTTTTTAACTTATTGGTGTTATCCTACGTAAAAAAAAGCAGTAGTTTTGTCTTTGCCTTAAAATTACAACATTGCGACCGGTCGCCATGTTGATTGACATCCAAACACAAGGTACTTCAGCTGTCAAACAATTTGTTTGACAGCATTTTTCAAGAAAAAAGCCGCCATTTTAATTGAAACCAAAGTTTAGGTAGGCGCATTTTTTTCGTGGATATGCCATGTCCTCTCTTTATTCCTTTGTCAATGGTTAGGCGTAATGCGCTGCCATTTTAAAAAGCGTCAGCGGGGAGACTTGAAGTAGAGCTACAAACAACTTATCAAGAACTTAAAAGTTAAAGAAAAACATGTTTTTGTATGCTTAAAAAATATTATACTTAAGTATACCTAGTACCTTTTTTTTAAAGCCTCCTTGTGTACGCACTGCTAGGCAAAGCCCTCCCCTTTTTCTTCTACACTCTTTGATCCTGAGAAATTTCATCCCATGTGTACATATGCATAGTACCTATGTGAAATAAATAAAGTTAGCAATAATAGTACTTAACCCACAATTTTTCATAAGATATGTAATAATGGATTATACACTATACAGGGTGTTGCAAAAAGGGTATACTTAGCCGAACTCAGCATGTCAGTTTCGGGCTTAGATATAACATGCTGCATATACACTGCTGGTTTCGGCTTAGTGTACCCTTTTTGCAACACCCTGTATTAAAACTAGGAAACACTCTCAAATATTTAAAAATATATCATCCGTTCTGTCTGACATAGCAAACCAAACATGAACCATGCAATAACACAGGTCAAAGGCTTATCGTTTTTTTACAAAAAGCAATTTCATTACAATCGCAGCCGTCTGTAGGCTAAATGTTAGGTTTTTTTCCAGAAACATTCCGTCCTTTCCCTCGATTGGGAAATTTTCCGGGAAATACGTCAAAAGATCCCTAAAAGTATATTTTTATGAAATCCGTGTCCATTTCTAATAATTCGTACTTTCAATAATAGATTTAAGCAGTAGCAATTGAAACATCATAATTATGATTCTGCGCAATATTGACAAGTGATCGTCTAGGCGGGGCCTTAAATAATTATCATTTTTATAAATACAATCAATTCTATCGCATTAGTAGGTTTAAGTTCATCAAACTTTTATTCTTCTTTGCGAATAATAATAATTATCTTCTTTTACCGAGTCAACCAGGGGGGCGGGGGGGGTTGTAGTGAATGACACTCAGAAAGAACTTATAACATAGTACAGTCAGTCAGCAGCAAAAAAACGTTTTCAGTATGTGTGTGTAAAATCTACTAAGCCGTTCAAAAGTTATGCGATATTTTTAGGTTTTTTAACGTTATTTAGGTAATACACAGGATACACTTTTGTTAGGTTAAGAAGAAACCTGACTCCGAGAGGAGTTAAGTTTCTTTGACTCAGACTGTACACGGTAAAGATAACACATCGCACAACCACCTGAATGAAATATGAAATGAAACATTATGTAATGTATTTATTTATTTATTTAAATAAGGAACACCAGCAGTAGCATGTAAGCATTATAATGTTTGCTCCATACCAACATACATGAATAGTTTAAAAGGGAAGTTTGTTTAGGCCGCTATCATGTCAAAGTTAATTATTATTGCAGGAGTTTAAGTGAAATAAAGCTTTTAGAATTTTGTATCGTGATGTTGCTTTTATGATTTATCCTAATCCTAACTTCCTAACTAACATTATTATAAATGCGATAAGTAGTAACTGTGTCTGTATGTCTGTCTGTTACTCTCTCACGTCAAAACTACTGACCGCATTTGAATGAAATATGGTATACATATGGTCTTGACCCTGAGAAAGAACATAGGCTACTTTTCATCCCGGAATTCCCACGGAAAAACTTTTTAAGGCGAAGCGAAGCTCGCGGGAACAGCTAGTTCTAATTATAGATACAAGGAGATCAGGCATAACACAAAATTGAAACGTTATTAATAATAAACATCTGATTAACTAGGCTATTAGTCTTTACATAAATAATCTGAGACTGTGTATTGTATAGCTTCTTTAACTATCTTAGTTAGAAAAATATAAATATCTTTTTTCAGTTTTTTATGCACATTCCTATGGTCTGACCAATTCTTTTTTTGTTTGTTTCAATCTTTGTTTAGTATAAGACTACTTTTTTATTGGACTTTCTTTTTAGGTACTGGCAAGGTACTGGCATATTATTAAAGAAATGAAAAAAGATTATCTGAAAAGGGTAAAACCACAGAATAAAATATATCTGTGGCTGAAAGTAACATAACAATAATTAAATCATGTGGACATATTTAAGGATACCTAGTGTCTTTTATTTTGTACTGCACAGTTTTTTTCTTTCGTAACACTAACGCATTTACTTTTCACTTATGCACGTATAATGCGAGACCAGAATAAGCCCGTCCGAATATACTGACAAAAATGTGCTACAAAAATTATTCGTTGAGAAATAAAATTCCCACAAATTCATAACTCTATGATGAAAAACCTTTATGAAAGCCTCTGAGAATGCGAGGGGAAATTTCATTCTTAACAAATATCTTATTTTCAGGAAACTGAAACATGAAAAAAGGCATTGTTCGAGCACCGCGTCATCATAATCATTCATAATAATCATTCATTCAACTATTTACTTCATTCAATTTGTATCGCATTGTAACATTCATTCATTTTGTATAACTTCACTCAAAACCATTCAAAATTCGCCCTCTTACCTTTTGGATCTCATACAGAACACATCTACTTATCCGAAATATTGTAACGCGGCTCTTACTGTGAACCAGAATATACCATCATAAAAATACAGTCCACTCTCTCATTACTGGAACCCCAGGACTCCCTCGATAGGACACTAGGAATACTAGGATACCACATCAGCAGGGCACTGGGTCCCGAACATGGTCCTTCTTCACAACCAGTAACCGCCGTGTCATCAACTTCCACGTGCCACGTGAGAGACTTCGTCAAGGACACCTCCAGGACACCTGCAAGTACCACCTTGCCGAGGACACCTCCAGGATACCTGCGAAGACGTCGCGTGCAGCATTCTACGTGATATTTCGACGAATTTCGGCCGAGAACTTTGGGCTGCAAGATCAACCTCGTGGCGAAACAACCCAGAGGACATCTCCAAAGTCATCTCCATCCATCTAGGCAGCCTAGGTCACCTACGAAGTCATCACACTGCGGCATACGTCTACAAAGTCGCCGCGTGAACTTTGGACCCCGGCCGGCCGCGCCACGTCACGCGCCTAACCAACCTGCCTACGGAGCCGAAACGATACTGTCACAGATGCCAACATAAAGCTGCTGCCAAGATACCAGCGGGTTGAGCAGATACGACAACATTTTTGGAACCGGTTCTCTAACGAGTACTTGTCTTTGCTACAGCAGAAAACCAAATGGCACCGGTCTTCTCCAGAGCAGTTGATGGAAGGGACGCTGGTCCTAGTAAAGGACAGAACGATGCCACCACTACTCTGGCCACTGGGACGCATCATCAAGGTCCATCCGGGCACTGATGGCATCACAAGGGTCGTCGACGTCCTCACCAAGAAGGGCACCATACAGCGAGCCTACAACAACATCTGCCCGCTGCCAACTTCTTGAACACAGCGTTCAACCCGGGGAGCATGTTCGAGCACCGCGTCATCATAATCATTCATAATAATCATTCATTCAACTATTTACTTCATTCAATTTGTATCGCATTGTAACATTCATTCATTTTGTATAACTTCACTCAAAACCATTCAAAATTCGCCCTCTTACCTTTTGGATCTCATACAGAACACATCTACTTATCCGAAATATTGTAACGCGGCTCTTACTGTGAACCAGAATATACCATCATAAAAATACAGTCCACTCTCTCATTACTGGAACCCCAGGACTCCCTCGATAGGACACTAGGAATACTAGGATACCACATCAGCAGGGCACTGGGTCCCGAACAGGCATCCAGTTTTGAAACACTGGCTTTTCCTGCGAGCATTTCCTTGCCTGAATATAATTGTACCTATCTATGTATTGAATATAGATTCTGGATTTAAGGATAATTAATGTATAGAAATAAAATGTAGAGAATCCGAGTTGTATAAAATATAATAGGTATATTTATTGACATTCACTCGTCTAATAGCATCAGGAAGTCCCGGAAAGGGATTTTTTTAATTGGTTTATATAGAGATAAGTATATACCTGTAGGTACATTCAACGTTTCATATTTTTACAAGGGACCACGATTCCACAACCATGCAGGGAATTAATCAAATTTGTACATACAGTGGCACACTGAATAATTAACATGGGTATGAAAAAGCGGGACAAAATACTTATTTACATACCTTACCTAATATTAAATTTCAGACAGTAGGTACTGTCTGAAATTTAATATTCATACCATTAGGATAAATAAAATTATTAGTTAAGCTCAAGTCATTATTTTGTCTAGCTAGGTGCACCTAGATCTCTTGAATGGAGTATGTTCACATTTAACTTTTGAGCTAGATAGATACACAAACACACAGACAGATTAACCTTATAATTCCACTCTATTTGAGCAGGGTTAAAAAATGGTGAGCGAATCATATCAGATCAAGAACGATACGCTGAATCCTAACTAATATTATAAATGCGAAAGTAACTGTGTCTGTCTGTCTGTCTGTCTGCTGTCCGTTACTCTTTCACGCCAAAACTACTGAACGGATTTGAATGAAATATGATGCACAGATAGTTTAGACCCTGGGAAAGAACATAGGCTATTTTTATCCCGGAATTCCCACAGGAAAACTTTTTAAGGCGAAGCGAAGCTCGCGGGAACAGCTAGTTTTTCATAAATGATTGAACATTGGGTTATTACTTATCAGCCCCGAAGACTTCACCTAAGAAATCACGAGCGAAAGCAGAACCAAAGTAATTGCAACGCCAGATCGTTGAAAGAACCCAATACCTATTGGGTATGAATAATTTATGTTACTCTGGTCTACCAAAGAAAATTGGCTTTCTTCAGCTGTAGGTGTAGTGTGGAAAATTTTATTGTTTCATCTCAGACAACTATATCTATATGTATGGGTACATACCACAGGTGGTACAGACAACAGTATAGACATGACATGTGCTATAATCGGATAGCCGATTCTCTCACCACGATGATAAACCCTAGCCTATTATCTCTCATGTTTGTCACCGTCGTAAACTATCTATAGAAGTAATTAAATCAATCGTTTTCCTCGATCTATATCGTATATTGTTAGTCTAAAAGATCGATTCATTTAAATCGATGCAATAGAAGATCGCACGATTTTCTGTGTTCCAAAGCTAGAGCATATATTTTTATTTATCAGAGCTTATCTAAGTATAACGCAGAGCGGATATAAAAAGTGAGGTTTCGAATGCTATAAAAAAAAAAGTTTAGAGTTTATTGATAAGTTGGCGGGCTTCCTCTCTCGCAGGTTTCTTTGAGATTTGAAAGTCTTCTGATACATTGGTAAAGTGAGCACAAAACTGTGAACACTTGATATATTTCCAAAACTCGTAGAACAAAAGTTGTTTAGAATAGCCTTCTGAGTCACCCCCTTTCGGTTTAGTATACCCTTTTTGTAACACCCTGTATATGTAGTAACTCACTTAGTACACCTCACCAACTAGCTCAGTCGGCACCGAAAAGCTATATAAGCATCTCAGAAATACCGTCTGAATCACACCAATTAATAATAACTAGTACAGTAAAGCGTAGGTATTATAATTATTATCTTGACCTATCCGATGTCACATCGCAATGTGACTGGCGCTGGAATGCACTTAAGGCAGCTGTTCAGTGTCATCGACAGTTAGTGGGACCCACTATGCAGCCACTACTCAGCTAATAAGATTACTCGGACAATACCCTCGGGGCGGATGCGGAATGTAGATTCAAATTAATCAGACTGGCGCTGAGAGTTGCAGGAAGGAACTTTAAGTTTGAGTGTTCGACCTTTACCCTTAATTGGGCATAATGATTATGGATCAAAATCGTTACAAACTTGTAGTTGAAGACACCAATGATTTTTTTTAAATAGGATAAAGCGCCAGCTTATTTTAGCGGCTCGCAGCTCGTTTTCGATGCTTCGGCGCCATGTTTGGACAGGGCGTCCTCGGGAGCGCTTGCCATTTGATGGCCTCCAGTCAAAAGCTACATTTGCGGCATTCGTAGCTCCTCTTCGTACAGTGTGCCCAATCCATCTCCACTTTCGTTTCGCAATTTCCTTGCCGATGGGAGATTGTCGGCACAGCTTCCATAGATAATTGATAATTTTTTTCCAAAAAAGTTGTTACACATTTGTCACTTAAATCTCTAATTAAACCTAAACATAAATTATGATATTAAATCAGTGACAAGTAAATTAGCATCTGCCGCTAAACTAGGTATAACCTGTGTTTCAGATCTTCGTTACGTATTGTCTTCGGCCAGAAAACGCGTAGGATCGACCTGAAGGACTTATTGACGAACACTTGCAGTTTGTTTGTCAGCCCTTTCGTCACTCTCCACGTTTCGCAACCAAAGAGTAATACGGACTTCACGATGGAGTCGAAGAGGGAGATTTTTATCCGCCTTGTGAGCACATTCGAGTCCCAAACAGGTTTGAGCTGGGCAAACGCAGCCTTCGCCTTCTTGATCCTGCTCTCTATATCCTCATCTGCTCCTCCCTGACGGGTGACCGTGCTTCCGAGGTAAGTGAATGTATCGACCGAGTCCAAGCGTTGACCAGCATCGAGTATTAAGGCGTTAAAGCTGGAGCGAGGCCAAAAGTACAGCCGAAGATAGGTGGAAGTGGCGGACGTTAGTGTAGACCCTCTGCACCTCTGGGGTGCCATAGGAACAACAACAACAACAACAGGATAAAGCGCACATCTGAAAGATAGTGTGACACAACTTGTACTTCTAACCCTTTTTTTACTAGATATATATACCTAGTTCAAAGAAACTTTGTTAGTCACGTGACTTAGTTCTATGGGATCAGATTTTCTTTATACTAACTTTGTAAAGTAGTAAAATAAAAGTTGTTCCAAATAACGAGTTGTGTCAATTTGGATGTGCATTTTAACCTAGGTCACCCTGTATATTTGCTACCTTGTTTTTGGGAGTACTAACAGAAAATGTCAGGCATAAGGTCGATGTTAGTTTAAAGCCTTTTCGCGCATTTTGGCATAACTATATCCTTTATACAACCGATCCATACCCAGAACTCTTGTAAAGGTTTTGATTTAAAAATAAAGACTTTGTTATAAATTGTTATTCTCTTTGTAACATGCGAGAGTGTTGAAGTCGACTTATCTAATCCAGGAGCTCCGGAAATTAAACTGTATACTTACACCGTAGGTAATTAAAATCTTTATACCAATGTATTAATAAGAAACCTATCTATTAACACGAAACAATATTTCGCGCACATACGAATTTATAAAACAAACGAATGTATTCCGGCTAAGCTGCGTTTTGAAACCCGCAAATCCCTGTATTCCCCTTATTACGAGCAACTAACTAAATGAATTTATAAAGGCAGCGCTCGCTGCATCTGGGATTTTCGGACGCATTCCAGTCCGGTGATCAGAGCACAAGATAAATGAGCAATGTGATAAATTGACCTAGAATCCACGGGTACAGCTTGTGAAATGATTGCTTTGCCTTCTCATGTAGTAGGTACTGTCGGGGACCTAATCACAAACGCTTTTTGACATCCACAATCTTATCCGAAGCATAGACTTAGTATATACAGTCTATGATCCGACAGTTTATCTAGTAATATATTAGTCAATGCAGTTTGCTGTATTATTTCATACTTGTCATTAAAAAAGCCTCTTCTGCTAATATAGCAACTGACGCAGTGGTTTGAATAGAATAAAATGGAAAAATTAAGCTGTAGAATAGTAGCCAATATTCACGTTGAGAAATAATCACTTTTATTATGCACATACACATTGCATTCTGACTCATGACGCGCCTTTTACAGGCGACTTTTCTTGTGACCCCGCCTCACATCTCCCTATACTGATTGTTCCTCCTCCGGACGTAACACTAAATTGTGATGCCCAACTGCAACTTAAATCCACCTTTATCCGTTCTAGAACTATCTAGAACGGGGCACGACAATTTCCCGCGGTGGCCACCACTGCCATGTTTATAACTGGCAGCCTGGGTTTACGCTCCCGAGGGGTTAAGCATTGTTCTGTTTTAAAAATAAACATGACTGTGCAAATCCATGCTGAATAAATTGCTTTGCTAGTTTACTTATCTAGCGAAAGACTAGGTTTGATAAACAGTTGTTGCAAACATATCAAATGCTAGGAAACGGACTAAATTCATATAAATAATATAAAAAACTTTAGGTATACATAATAATTATGTATACTTTAAGTTTTACATTAATTTACTTTTCAGAGAACTTGGTAGGTACATCACTAAGGCCACCATGAGCTGTTTTTAGTCTGTGTCTTGTTTTCTGACTCATGAACTACTCAGCAGTTTCATGAAATATTAAGATGTTGTCACAAAATGGCTAACTATAAAATAAAATTATCATCCCTTTAAAGACCAAATAATAAATATAGTTTTTAGGCAAAACTGCTTATTACTCAAATTTCTGAAGAATATTCTCTCTCCATACTCCACATACGTAACGTGGTAACATTTGACATAGTAAGTTATGAATACATTCAACAATATCAACAGTAAATCACGTAACACGTCCCTAGAATAAAATAACTTGGTATAAATTTTATATCCCGGCCGGCCGGTGCCTCCCTTTACGTTTTATATGTTCACGTTTGAAAACAATCATTGAACGAAAACACCTTTAAAACTTCCGTACGAGAAATGGATTTTGTAAACATTTGTTACGTAGCGATATAAAACAACACTGCCCGCTGTCACAGCACATTCAACCCTATTCTTTAGGAGATACCAGTGAATATTGTGTGTATTTATTTTTTTAAACACGTTGGTTGTTTGGTTTGAGTATCGTATTATGGAAGCAATAAAATAAAGGGTAAGACTGTTTCGATGAAGTGCCGGTTTACAGTCTCAAAAAAGGTACTCATTTGTACCTGACTATGTGGAGCAAACAGTATGGTTATGTGTTTAACCGGTATGTATTGTATTTACCAGAGCCTTCTCTATCTAAACTAAACAGGTCAGAATTGATCAAGGAGAGTTAATCAATGTTGTAAACGTATTGGCTATTCTTTTTCAATTCTTAACTTCTATTATTTTTTATCAAACCCAGCACCGGTTGACTTTATAATTTAAGTATCTACCGATTACTAACTTTGAGTTTGTAAAGTTTGGCTTAGACAAGTTACAGTGCCATAAACTTATCTGTTTAAGGTGTTAAGTTTTCCCGTAATGGTAATTTACCCTTGCGGTTTTAATAAACCCATCTAATCTATATCCATATATAATTTATTAGTAAAATAAGATGATAAGATATGGACCAATTTAGTTAACTCTCACCGGAACAGATAAGTTTGTCGCACTGTATATAAGTTTATAGACATTTATGGAGTCGACTGTACCCCAATGCGGCTGTAAAACCGATTTTCACGGAATAACATCCTAATCCCCAGATTTGAGTCGCCTGAAGGCCTCGCGGTAATGAGATCTATAGCTGAAAGCCTGGGCAGACGGTATATAGTGTTTCTTCCTGAATGACATAATTATTATTTTTTTTACTTTTAGTTTTTTATAAGCTATTTGTGTTTTTGAGAGCTTGCTTAAGTGATTTAGTAACTGCCAGTTTCTATTTCTCTATCTATCCATAACTGGTAGTTACTTTCATACCATTTTGACATAATCAAAAGTAACAATCTGTCAAAATCGTATGAAAGTAACTACCAGTTATAGACAGATAAAGTTATAGAAACTGGCAGTAAGTTTACCTGCCTTCAAGTAGTTGACTGAAAAAACCAATCCTGTATATTCGACTCTATACTTGCATAAAAAAATCACCCTGTATATAGATCCATTGACATCCTTGCGGTGCTCATCGACCTCGAGCAGAATGCGTCTCTAATGAACTATTGAACAAATGTACGGAGCTTTTGCAAGCAAAATGGAAATTCTATTCAATGTATGAAAAATATTCAGTATTCACATTTTATACGGCTATTCTGGAGGCTTGTAACTGTAGTTTTTTTATATCTAGTTCAATTGACTCAGGCGGAAATGTTATATATAGCAGAACGTATAAGGAACTATTTCTTATAATGTCTGCTTAAAAATGATGTCCACCTAGTTTCGTGTGTCACAACGTTTAATGTGTGCCATTGCGCTTACATATTACTTATTATTTTTATTTATGATTTCCTTCCTTGGTAAAATCGTTATTCGTGGCATTTCCCCCCTACTATTGTTTGCTATCGAAATGGCTTCTGCAAACGCATTGTCCCATTAATAGAGCTAAAGTTTTTGCTCCGAACAGAAAGGAAATTGTTCCAATATGAAAAAGCTATTCAAAAAGTTTGGATAAAATTTCCGCGGATATTTCGCTTGATGCATTGTTGGTGCGAGGTAAAGCGGTGGTGGCTCTGCGGGTAAGCGCCCGCTTCTCGCGCCAGATATGCGAGTTCGAATCCCGACCCAGAACAATGAATTCTTTGGACTTAGTGTATTAATTAACGTATAGCATAGCTCTTACGGTGAAGAAAATCTTCGTTTGGGAAACATGCATATCTCGATTTAACATATTATATATAGATAAATATATGAACCCACCAACCAGAAGTGGACCAGTAGTTTGGGAAATGGTCCAAGCCGTCCATATTTCTTTATCAGATTTAACGGGTTAACAATACTTAACTGTCTATAACTTAGTCAAGAATGTTCGATACATAATAAATAAAATCTCAAACCATATTAGTCCCAGCTATTAAAGTCTAAACGGTGGCCATAAGCAATCCCCCTTTACTGCTGAGAATAAATTGACAATTAAGTGTATTTTCCATCCCACAAAATTTTATGAGGAACAGCGCTCTAGGAAACACTATGTTTTGGCGTGTAATAAAACTTGCCTACTAAATTGGGTCAAGAACCTTTTGTAAATGTTTTATTATGTGGCAATATATTGACTGTCAAATGTTAAATATTAAAATAACCTAGTTTTAGATTTTGTCATTTTCGTTGATTGGCATTCATCAATGACTCATCATTTAATTTCTTTCAGTATCTTCATTTCAGCATCCGTATTGTCACATAAAATGTACCTATATCCTTTCTTTATTAGTCACTCAAACCCATAGAATAATGTGTATATGCTTTTACTATCCTGAAACCTCATAAAAAATATAATATGAAATAACGCAAGCACGCTTTCATGCCTGAACAAAGGGCCAACTTTTCTAATACTCCAATGAGATCAGAACTTCATTCTTACATGCCGAGCTTAAAGTCCGTGACAACTGAAAATCTCTAATTAAAATCCACGGCCCGTTTCCTAGGAATGTTGAGATGTTTGAACGAGTGGACCGGAATGCAATAACTGTTAGTATCAAACTGAAGTTGTTTTTTTGGTGGCCATCTATGGAGTCATCGGGGAAAGTATTACATAATATTATCAGCGAAATTATGTAGGTTGTGATTATAAACATAGACACAGCCATTGTAGTCCACAGCAGGGCATGGACTGGGCCAAAGATTAGAGAGTTTTTGTCATATTCTCCACGGTTTTAATTAGTATACTACTAGCTGTTCCCGCGAGCTTCGCTTCGCCTTTAAAGTTTTCCTGTGGGAATTCCGGGATAAAAAGTAGACTATGTTCTTTCTCAGCGTCTAGAGTAGTCTAGACCATATCTATACCAAATTTCATTCAAATCCATTGTGTAGTTTTGGCGTGAAAGAGTAACAGACAGACAGACAGACACAGTTACTTCCGCATTTATAATATTAGTTAGGATTAGGATAAGAAGTCACTGATAAAAATCCACCCTGTATAAGACCTGTAAACAAGGCATAACAAACCGGTCACTGCGATTACGCCTACGTTTTGCTACGAACCGGGGCACAGAATATAGTGAATATGTGCAAGTATTCACGAATATTGGGTAACATGTGGCGATGTCCTGTTAGATCCAGTTAGTAGTAGTAGCTGCTAGTTTATTCTATATTACAAGCCGTCCAATAGCTTGCGATCTGCTCCTGTTTGCATACAAATAAATAAAATTACGTAAGTTTATATAACGTAATTAAATACCTATTTAGTGTGTTAGTATTTTCAATGTGGCCTAATTTTAATAATAGAACTATTATTTACAATAGAACTATTTTAGATAACCTTTAATATTTTTTATGCGCCACGAAGTCCACAAACAAATTAATAAATTTAATCAAACCTATAATTTAAATAACCTAAAGTGAATTGAGTTCATACGACCGACATTTTATTTATAATGTACTTACCGAAACATTATGACTGGAAAGTCAAATTTAATACTTACATAACACATGTAAATCTTAACTGTTTACAATATTATAGTGTAGAACTGAACATTAACCCTATTGAACCCTCTGGGTATTACATATTTCTAGCTAGTAGCGAAATTCTGAGCAGCTGTTACTGTACCCGTCGATTGCTCAATAGCTCGCCAATATCTTTCGCGTGAATTGCATCCATAGCACCGGCGCGTGTTTTGAAACTATACAAGGCCAGAACGCAGAGGTTGGGACTGCTCGCGTATATTTTCAAATTAAAATGGTGCCATGATTTACTTGAAAGTATACAAGGCCATTACGCACTAATCGCGTATATTTTCAAGTAAGTTGGGCCAAAATTATCACTTGAAAATATACTGCAGCAGTTACCACTGCGTACTAATCGTGTATATTTTCAAGTGCCAAGCGGCCATGCGAGCACTTGAAACTATACGTGATTAGTTACCAGGTACTTATTTTGAATTGTTGCTCTCTCTTTCTTTCATGCGAAATAGTAAAAAGTCTATTGCTTTCTAAACATTGTATCATCATTCCGCACTTGGCATTGTTTTTGTAACGTGTTTTTTGTTCAAATCGTACAGGTAAAAAGTAAATTGATTTAAATTAAACCGTGTGTAACTTGTGTAAATAGTTAAAATCTCAGAAGAGGGTGTAGAACAATTCATAAAAGACAATTACGGTTAATTCAAAACTTGATGAAAAATATGTCTGTAATAGGTACTCACGAGCAATGAATAAGTTCAAGTAGCAAAAAGTCAACACCAAATTACCCCAATATTTTAAAACATTTAATTTAGAATTTGATCAAAATTAACGTTTATAGTTGGTTATAATAATATTTTGATGCGCTGTTAGTGTTAAATGTACTTTAATATTGCCGACGGCGTCATTAAGCTAGTCTTTTCCGTTCAGGAGCTATCGTCACTGGAACTTTTTTATTACTCGTGAGTGTAGTAGGTATTACTCTTAATTCATATAACTGCCTCTGTGGTCTAGTGGTAGAAGCTTCGCTTCATGACCCAGAGGTCCCGGGTTCGATTCCCGGGTAGGACCATCAATTTGTGTTTCTAAATTGTGGTTCTAAGTTTGGTTAGGACACAGAAGGCTGATCACCTGATGTCCGAAACAGTGAAACGATCCATGCTGTCGGATGGGCATGTAAAGCAGTCGGTCCTGCGCCTAGCTCTCTCCAGTCGTGTCGGTCAATCCGTCCCATTGGGTTATGAGAGTGATGGAACAGAGAGTGCTCCTGTGTACTGCGCACACACTTGGGCACTATAATCTACTCCTGCGTAGATGGCTGATCTCAAATGAGATTGGCCGCCGTGGTCGAAATTCGGCTAGGAGGACATTTATTTTATTTTTATTTTAATTCATATAAATAATAAGATATTAGTATTCTTACTTGCAAGTATGATTGCTATAAATATCATTTTATTATTAATCAAATTAGAGCTTTTTCATCTTTATTTATTAACATTCTATAGGTATGACAGGCAGAACAAGTAAATTGTAGTCATGTCCTACATGTAACATGTACCGAAATAGTTAAGTAAATCAGAATCAGCATGTAGGTATAAATTATATGCGACAAGTACGCCAATCAAGCAATGTGCGTAATAGCAATGTATATTTTCAAGAACGATTCCGTAAATCCCAACTTGAAAGTATACGCGATTAGTACGCACAAATCGTGTATATTTTCAAGTAAAATATTATTTTTTTTCACTTGAAACTATACAGTGCTAGTACACTATGGGTGCGTTCTGGCCTTGTATAGTTTCAAAACACGCAGCACCGGCTATTCAATTGGCAGCCACAATTGGGTGCAATACCGCACGGCCGTGTTTATGGCACTGCTGCTCACGGGTCAGTTACGAAGTTTAATTCGGAATTTCCTGAGCCTCCTGTCGGTGGACTGGGAGAAAATGCTTATAGCGTTAATTGCACCCTTTGTGCACTTGTATGTAGATACATTGTAGATACTAGCTGTAGCTTGCTCGACTTGGTCTTAAAAAATATTCCCGTGGGAATTCCGGCTTAAGAAGTAGCTTTTGTTAATGAAAAGGATGTCAGCATACTACATAAAAAAAAAACGTCAAAATTGGTCCACCCCTTTTTCCGTGAAAGGGAAATTAACAATGATCCTCAGTTATTTTTCTTAGGCATTTTGTAAAAGAAAATAATAAAATAAATTCACATGATGATTTTTTTACGTCTTAATCTTTTACTTATTATAAGTTATTCAATTGCCCGTGAGTAAGTATCCACTTACAAACACTTTGCTATTTAAAAAGTTTCCCCGAATTCAGGTTACACTTACTTAATTGTTTTGTTTCAGTCGTCGGAACGCCAACAAATTGTTTCGGAAAGACATTTTGAATGCCGTGTCTGAATTATTAAGTTACGCCAAAGGACTTTACAGTCGCGTCAACTGTCTGAAAGTTTCCTAGGAGCTTTGCAAGCTCGTCGAACCAACGTACGTGGAATTTTTAGCTGCTCGTTTCAACGCCACGTTTTAGCTTCGCGTATAAATTGACGTGTTATAAGGTGTTGAGAGGCGTAGTATAAAATATATTTGATGGCTACAAGCCAGGTTTCCCATATTCTGTTGTGAAACTTTAGATTTAAAGTGAAATAAACTTCTTGAATGTCGTATAAGTTTAGAAGCCTAGTCGAAATCTAAAGTTGTTTTTTACTGGATTAACTTTTTACTTAGGTGAGCTATCACCGTAGTGTTTTGCGTGGTGAAAAGTGATACAAATTTCATCATAACAGTTCATATACAATAAAGGCAGGAACCTACACCTCCACAAAATACCTCAATAATCGTAATTCTCTCAAAATTTCTCTAAATTTAAAAATAGAAATACATGGCTACTACATAATTCATGGGTAGAGTTATCCGAAAATCTTTTGTGTCTCATGCAATATCAGTACCTACCTACTTACCACATTTGTCATAATCCATGTACATATCATTAAAGTAGATTGCAAGTTTCACATAATTGTGTGCCTTAATGTAGATACCTAGATTCGCTCCTTCTCACACCAGTTTATTTAAAATTCAAATGGTTCTAAAAACGGGGAATTATTTCCGAAGTACCTACAACCGTCTTCGCTTAAAACAGGTTTTCCCTTTTAGACCGCAAGAGTAATGGTTACCCGGTGTTAATTAATTTTCAGTACTTTTAACGTATAGTCTCAATTATCACCAAAGCCCGTCTGATTTACCGTCGGAATGAATTTAATTTATTTAATTTTAATTGTGATTCACTGGTGTCTTTTTCGCTCCGATTGTTGTCTGTTGTTTGTAAGCAGTCCTTTGTATTGGATGGAATTTCGGTCGTTATTGGCATTCTCCCGTGCACTGATAATAAATTATTAGGGAAATCCGGGATAAAAAATAATTAATGCCACTCACTTACAGGGTGTCTTTGTAGTGTAAGGCTGTAAGCGCTTCTTCTTCTTCTTAAGGTGCCATCTACTATCGTAGGTCGGCTATCATTATGGCCACTTGGGCCCGCTGTAAGCGCACCGTGTTTTTTTTGAAGCGCGATATTTTTGTCGTAAAAATATAAAATTTTGTTGTGTGCATTGCGATAAAAAATCGCTAGGAAATTATTTGTTGCACCATATACTTACATAATATTAACTACATATATACAGGGTGATTGGAAAGTCGATGTATTCCTTTAAATGGCTTGTAGACGAAGGCGTTTCCAGTCGATTGAACCCCATAATGCATTATCCGAAAGTCAACCATTTCTGAGTTAGTTAACTTTAAGTTTTTTTAAGAATTTTGCCAAAACTTATGTTTAAAAGCAAAATATTTAAAAAACCAACGTTTTTTTTAATACTTTTTTGATTGTTTTGCATTGGTGACACCTTAGTCAACTAATCATAATCATTAATTGCGCAATATTTAACTTAATTTAGACACAGTGATTCAAAATAGTTGAAACGTTAAGGCGGGCAAATAGTACCTATATCTTGGTGGCACGGATTTTTTGTTTATCGCTTTCAATCATGTCCAACTCTAGCCTGCCATCCGCTCATTAGACTCCTCACTGAGACGTCGTGGAACAATAAAATACAGCTTTTCGTTTAATGTTACGTTCCGAAACTTGATGGATCATTAACTGAGAGTGGGTCGGATGTCGGCGTGCGAGTGAGCCTATCGATCGGAGCCTCGTAACGAGAGCCTGGCCGGCAGTAGAAAGTGTTATTGTCTGTCTGATGGATTCCATGTTGCCGCTATCGAAAAAATGTTAGATATTTGGTGATATGCACATTTGCACAACGGTTCCTTTTGAGTGAGCGCCGTGCAGCTCCATAAAAAAAGAACGACAAGAAGAAAGATACACAGATACGATAAACTTGTAACATCCCTTTATGCCCAGGGTTTAAACAACAATGCCCAAACACTCGAGTTGATTTCCTTCTGCTAGTCTACTAAATATCGACGCGTATCACGTCACAAGCATATAAGTTAATGTCTATAGGGCACTCTGAAGGTCAAACTTTATCTAGGTACGTTCAACAAATCATATCGATTACACAACACACCCTCAGTAAAAACAGATTTATCCTAAGAGTCGCAGATGAAAGTACGTAGCCCAAAGAATAATAATTATATAATTTAGTATAAGCGCTATTGATTAATAGTACCTACCTACGGCTAGATCATCTATATATATTATTTCATCTGTTTTACAGGACGCGGACAGTTACTGACTGTACTCAAAGGATAATACAAGAAGAACATCTTATACTTACTAACGGGTGACTCTAGCTTACGAAAAAATAAGTTTTTAGTTTAGCGACCGCTACACTGCTTCTAATACCAACTCTATCTCGTTGCATAAAACAGTAGTTCTGTTATCGTTTGTTCGTTAGTCAAGCTAGATTAAGGATGCCTTCCCACCAGAGATGCGCTATGCAGCTATTTCTGCGATTATGTGAAAGACATCTGCTCATTCTGCTCCCACCAAAGCTATGTGGACCAATGAATAAGAGTGGTGGATACCAAACGCATCCATCTCGGAAAAGCACCCTAATCGTGATATCAGAAATACTATTTTATTTGGCACAGATCTCCTTTTGCAGTCACCGCTATGTTCCCACGTACTAAGTAAAGTTTATACTGCACTGCGTACTCTTATATTTTAAGCACTGCTACTATATGTTTTATGAGTGTAATTTAGTGGCATGAGTTTTCAGCTATAAGTTTTACATGGCACGATGGTCCTGACTTTAGTTTGGTGACTGGCAAACTAAAAAACATGGAGGAATATAAATAATTTAAAATGTGCGGTTAATATTTTACTCCTTAAATTATTATTAGTACAAAATGTGAAACTTTGTAAGTATTTCAAGCTGTAACTAGGTACCTAATACTAAACTAAATGAATTTACATTAAATTTATACAAATACCATTTACGCATATATATGCATAACATTTTTTTATCACTGATTACTATTTTATTTCTATTATTTAAAATAATGTATTATTCTATTTTATAATTGTGTGCTCATTGTAAAACAATACAGGAAAATTATTTCAGCCGTAAACATCTTAGCGAGAAAGCAGATGTTTGTTGAAAATGTACCTACTTACCTCAGAGGAAACAAGATATTATTAGACTTTTGTGCATGCTTTTGATTCGTCGTGACGTCAGCGTTCGTTGAGTAAAAGATACATACATACATAATACATATACACTCACGACTGTAATCCCCGACGCGGTAGTCAGAGGTGACTCACAAGCGAGCCACCCACTTTTCGCAGCATATTTGTATTCACGTGATAGGTTGCCAACTATATCGCCGTTTTTGGAATAAGTACAATGCACTTAAGATACACATCTAGAATCTAGATGTGCAGGTTTCCTCGCGATGTTTTCCATCACCGTAAGAGCACGTGGTATTATTGTACTTAAACTCCTTATTTGAAAACACAATTAAAAGAATTCATTGGTACAGGCCTGGATTTGAATCCATTAGCCTCTCGATTGAGAGGACGAGGCCTTATCCATTACGCCACCACCGCTCTGTTTCAGGGTAAATGATAGAAATCGAATTTTGACGAAACTGTCATGAGTAAGTTGATGATATTTAAGTCCAACGTTTGCCTACACTACCTCCACAACACCAAAACTTAACAATTACCAAATACCAATTTACAATAATTGTACACGTTAATTTATTGTCTAATAAAGAATTTAATAACAATATAATTGTTACCTTATTCGTTACATTATTATCAGCCTTTAAAGTAAATAATTAAACCTGTGGTTTGCTTAATATATTAATTTTGTTTAGAGGTAAATTCTTGACAAACCTCCCGAATTCCGGTACCCTTTGTAAACTTTGAGTTTCCGGGAGACTAAAATTTTACCGCTTTACCTCTTTACCCAATAGATTAAACCCCGTGGGCCAGGGGAATGTGGACGAACACAAATTTCTCTTGAATAAACACTTGTGCAAAGTCGCAATTAAATTAAAAATTTGTCATTATAGGTTTATCCTTACTAATATTATAAATGCGAAAGTAATTGTGTCTGTCTGTCTGTCTGTCTGTCTGTTACTCTTTCACGCCAAAACTACTGAACGGATTTGAATGAAAAGTGGTATACATACGGTCTAGACTTTGGGAAAGAACATAGGCTACTTTTTATCCCGGAATTCCCACGGGAAAACTTTTAAGGCGAAGCGAAGCGCGCGGGGACAGCTAGTAAAATATAAAGAGACCGCGACTAGGCAAACGTAGTGTAGGACTCCCTCCGGCTAGATGGGGTGACGATTAGCGAAAGGTGGCTAGTAATTATTGGATGCGGAAAGCTATAGATCGTATCCAGTGGCGTGCTGTGGGAGAGGCCTACGTCCAGCAGTGGACTGCTATAGGCTGATCATGATTATGAACAAAATAATAATCCGTTCTAAAATTTAACGGTAAGACCAACTCGTTGAATTTAAACAAAAACTCTGTATTCAAAAAATTATATTAATTGATATGAAAAAACTATAATATAATTCTTATCTGAACTTACCGTTCACTCAACTACTGTAGCATTTTAGACTAATACAATGATTACCTACTAAAAAAGATAGGAATTTGAATGGCACGTCACTTTTGGAGCATTAACAAAGTTTCTCTTTTGTCTAAAAGTCACTCGTAACATAAAAAAAAAAACGCCGGAACCTTTTATTCAGAGCTTGACTCTGACAGGAATTAATGAAATGTCAGACATTTGGGGCGAAAGCCCAAAACGTTAAACGTAGCGGTGGTACTCTAGAAATCATACATTAATATTCAATTAAGTAATAACCACGATATTAAAATCAATTTAAGTACTTTAGTACCCAGTGCTAAATTAAGGTGCTGCGACGAACTCGATAGATTGTGTGTAATGTATTAATTTACGGTCATCAGAAAGTTATATATTTTTACGATGCATTTGAATTTGACTTTGATTTTTGCCTGAATGACATAGGCACAGGATCGGGAACGGTGGTAATTTTTTTCGTAGGTAAATAGACCTTTGCTGAGCGCAGCAGTGGGACATAAGAATGTCTACATAAAAAAATCCCTAGGTAGGTACGTTAAATTATTCTTGGCTGATGGTGAATACTAACCTACATAATTACACTCACAAACAAGTTAAAATTTTCACGCATTAAATGCCGACAGCACGATTTTTTCAAACACTGAATTTAAAATTTGAAGGAAATATTGACGTTTTTAGTTTGTATGGTAGAGTTTTATGATTCTGATGCTCTGTTAAAATGTACTGCAATATTGCAGAAGGCGTACGTATTTTGCACTTAGGAGTCATCTCGTAGTCTATGTCACTAAAACTTTTTCATTGCTCGCGGTTGTAAATTATATTAGATTAGATTATGTCGACACTTTAAAAAGAAGACAGAACATCGTATTTTGCTTCATGAGTAAACTGACTGACTCATTTCCTTTCCAATGCTTCGTCATTTTGGTCGCTTTATTACGCAAATTATTATTATTTGGTACTTGTTTGTGGGTAACTAACACTTAGGAAATATTAATGGTTTAATTGAAATATTAAACTAACTAACAGTAATCCGGGTGGCTGGACCGACGACATAAGGGCCCGTACACAAAACTTATATATTTATAGGTAGGTACTGAAATTATAATTTGACCCAAAGTTTGTCAAGAAAAAATCACTGTACCTATTGATAAGACCGACATTTGTCTATGTCATCTATGTGATGACCGAATGGTTTAATGGTTAGTGACCCTGACTGCTATGCCGAAGGTCCCGGGTTCGATCCCTGGCCGAGGCAGACTTCGTTCGTTTCAAAGCCTCCATTGAATATTCTAGAACATATTTTTTTTTTTGGGCTGAATCTTTTGCTCTTCACTTGTCTCGAAAAGCCCCATACACACGACAATCCACTTGGATGTATATGTCGCGTTCGGCCTAGTCATACAATTGAATAGCGCCCTCGAATGAACGCGCTAGTGATTTCACCAAAAAGGAGATTCAACCAGATGCCTGCGACATATACAAATTCATAACGTCTTCATCATCATCATCATCATCATCATCATCATCATCATCATCAGCCAATAATCATCCACTGCTGGACATAGGCCTCTCCCAAGGAGCGCCACAACACTCGGTCCTCGGCCTTCCTCATCCAACCACTACCCGCCACCCGCCTAAGGTCGTCAGTCCAACGGGCAGGAGGGCGTCCCACGCTGCGTTTGCCTGTTCGTGGTCTCCACTCGAGAACTCGTCTACCCCAACGGTTATCGGTTCTTCGGCAGATATGACCATATGACCATAACGTCTTAGATTAACGATATACAAACAAGATGGTGTGCCACACACAATGCCAAAAACTGTCCGCATTTTGTTTACTGTCAAACCGTTTTGTGTTCAATCTAATGACAACTATGGCACCATGAGAATTCAAAATAAGAGCTCTATTCTATTCTATTCTATTCTCTGTGGGGGTGTAAGTACCTGCACCTGGCTCTCTCGAGTGGAACCTTTGTGCATATCCCCAAGGTCTAAACTGCCTTCCTAAGCTTGGACCATTTCCCACCACGCTGGTCCACTGCGGATTGGTGGGTTCACATATCTAGATGTGCTAAATCTAGATATGCAGGTTTCCTCACGATGTTTTCCTTCACCGTAAGAGCGATGGTATACATTGTACTTAAGTTAAAAGAACTCATTGGTACATGTCAGCGCCGGGATTCGAACCCGCATCTCTTGCGTGAGAAGCGGGCGCTTACCCGACTGAGCTACCACCGCTCTGGCGGGCTAGGCTAATAAGAGCTCAATGGTAGACATTTTATTTGTCGAGACGTTTCTTTTGCACTGACACTCCATCTAGTTGGTATTAAAATATCATTGGCATAAATTAATGTTGTTTTGGTGAAGAAATGAAAACAATAAACGTTGGCAAGTTCTTTACTCATTAACATTATTCTGGTTTGTGGCGATAAAACGCGCTCAATTTTCTTTTTAGTCTTCCACAAAGTGGCGAAAAAACGTCAAATGGGGTCAGTAAGGGCGGATATCCGAATTTTTGTCACGTTTTAACGAAGTCGCTCATTTATTATAGCGAAATTAACGATTAAATGAATATTTATATGGCGGTGTGGCTACCCCTTTTAGCTGACTGTATTGTTATTCATTCGACCAGTATGATACAAACATTGCCAGGAGGATTATTCTATCTTGACAAAAACGACCTAGATCTGCTATGTGTAATCGGTTCCTTCAATACAAAAATCGTCATAAACGTCATTTTTCGTTATGTTTATTTCGTAAACTAGCGTAACCCCCAAATTACACTTACATAATTAATATAAGTCTTTGAAGTTTATTTTTCTACTTCTAGTGGAGTCAGATTAGGTACTTAACTTTGACCACGTTGTCTATAGAGTGACTGTACAGTTGTCTCATGCAAGAGATGCGGGTTCGATCCCGGCGCTAACATGTACCAATGAGTTATTTTATCTTAATTACAATGTATACCTGCATATCTAGATTTAGCACATGTAGATATGTGAACCCACCAACCCGCAGTGGACCAGCGTGGTGGGAAATGGTCCAAGTTTAGGAAGGCAGGGGCTTGGGGATATGCACAAAGTTTCCATTCTAGAGAGCCAGGTGCAGGTACTGACACCTCCACAGAGAATAGAATAGAATAGAATAGAATAGAAGACTGCAACTTTTGCCCCTTATAACCTATCTGAAACTACCTACTACGGCATAAACCTCATTACTGTAGTTGTTAAGTAAACAGATACCTTCATATAATTGCATGTTTAGCGCTACATGTAACAATATCTTTCACTGAGGCCGCATCATAACTCCCTGGAGAGGGGAACTTTCAGCAAAATTAACAAAGTTTCCACTGGCAACACTCTTCGGTCGCGTTACATGGATTGTGGAGAGGGAAAAAATACGCCTAAAGCGGGTCAATCTTTAAAATGACGAGCGAACGAAAATTGACAAGATAGAGTAGGTTAGCGCAGTGTTCCGAAGCTTAGGAAAAACAGATCTGCAGTGCTAACCACGTATCCATCTCATTGTATATTAAGGTCTAGTTTCACCATAGTCTGTTAGATCATTAACACCCCTGTTAAATTGTACCTAAAAGTCATCTAAAATAAATTTTCCATATTGAATTCTTGACAGATGCGTCAAAACTCTACAACTAATCAATGATAATGATGCATGAGTATGGTGAAACTAGGCGCCGCGACTAGGCCTCAGTGCGCGGATTGCGTGATGATTCTCGTTCATTCGTTCTTCACTTTAAAGAGTAACTCCGGTTCAAAAATTTGAAGTACGGTTCAAGAGTGGCTGCTAGGTTAATTAGTTTTGGTCTTGGCTTTTGAGGAATAGTTGACTGGAAGAATTCTTCGGTACAATTAATGTTGGAGTGGTAATAAACCAATAGCAGGCGGGTAGTAGCTTCACACAAAAAAACGAAGGGTTGATTCCAGTAACATGTGTATGATGTGATTTTAATGCAGTTAATCCTAACTTCCTAACTAATATTATAAATGCGAAAGTAACTGTGTCTGTCTGTCTGTTACTCTTTCACGCCAAAATTATTGAACTAAAAAAAAAACCCACACTCACGCCTTGTACTACTCCCTTGCGGGGTAGGCAGAGGTGCTTTGCTGCACCCACTTTTCGCCAATGTTATGTTTAGTCCCAATGTAATAGGGGGCGAGCCTATTGCCATTTTTACGGGCACATCCAAGACCCGAGAACAAAATATCTGTGTTTAAACAAATATCTGCCCCAGCCGGGAATCGAACCCGGGACCTTCGGTTCCGTAGCCAGACTACGGAGCCGAAGGTCCCGGGTTCGATTCCCGGCTGGGGCAGGTTAGTGTCACTAACCACTACGCCATTCGGTCGTCCAACTACGGAACTAATTTGAATGAAATTTGGTATACATATGGTATAGAACTTAGGAAAGAACATACTTACACAGCTACTTTTTATCCCGGAATTCCTACGGAAAAAAAATATTAAGGTGAAGCGAAGCGCGCGGGAACAGCTAGTTTAACATAAATGTTTTGAGGCGGGAATGGAACCCGCATCCATCGGCACCAGAATCAGTGTTACTAACCACTACGCCATCCGGTACTTTGACAAATTCAAATAGCTACTGCCCCTCGCGCGGAACTTCTAGAGCTGACCGAATTCCGAACGATTCCTAACGAAGTGGCGTACAGTCAGAAAAACAGATATTATGTACATACTGTATACGGTGTATACCCCCCAGTGTCAATACTTTTTTTCCACTAGTACCTACCTAATATCATATTATTATGAAAACTAGGTACTTCATCATTTTTTTTTCCTTGTATTTTTTCTGTTTTTGCACTTTGCCCTTTTCTGGACATATGCACTCACGACTGTAATCCCCTAAGGGGTAGTCAGAGGTGGCGCACAAGTGAGCCACCCACTTTTCGCAGCACATTTGTACTCACGTGATAGGTTGCGAACCTTATGGCCGTTTTGGAATAAGTACAATGCACTTAGTATACACATCTAGAATCTAGATGAACAGGTTTCCTCACGATGTTTTCCATCACCGTAAGAGCACGTGGTATTATTGTACTTAAACTCCTTAATTGGAAACAAAATTGAAAGAATTCATTGATACCGGCTAGGATTTGAACCCACGGCCTCTCAATTGAGAGGACGAGGCCTTATCCAATCCTTTTCCCCTTTTCTTGTATAAAATTTCCCTCCTCCGAGGTAGTCTGGAAGAAGTTACTCCTAGTATTAGTAATAATAGCGCCAACTGTACCGTCTATGTTCTGCATTTCCTTTTGAAATTTCTTTTTGTGTGTATAATAAATAGGTATTCTTTGATACCTATTTTCCTCCTATGAGTTTTAAAATCAAAATGTTTGCGATAGGGCTGGCCCTTGATCGTTTTTGTTGACTGTACTTTCAGCTTTACAATAAATTATTTATGTTAAAACTAGTTTTTGAACCACGCGGCCTCGGTCTAGAAGTTTCCCTTTGAATTAAGTTTAGTTTATTTATTAGTTTGAAGGTTTAAAACGATTGGGGTACGTTTAGACCTCAGGAGATTGACACCGGCTATTTCATTGAATTTTTAATTATTTATTGTTGCGATTTTGAAGTTTAGAGCATACATGCACATGTTCGTTAAAAACACCTGAAAATCACAAAAAAAGACATAATTATCGGGTGTCACTTAATTATAAAATTTGCGTTTGCGCTGGTGTGGCTAACGTAATTATTATGCTAACTGTACTTTTTAAAGCGAAAAAAATCAGTAAGGGCCTGTTTCACAATGTCTGGATAATGGTCTGGCGTGTACTTTATCCCACAGGCAGCCATTATCCAGACCTTGTGAAACAGGCCCTGGAGTAAGTAACTGGGTAAAACGCGTGAGTCAACAAGTCGTGTTCAGAATTAACTGTTGTGTGTATTCGATAAGAATCGGGTACCATCATAAATCGAGACATAATTTATGGCCGAGATCTCGCCGCGCCCGATATCTCGATGGGATAACACTCGAATCGGTGCGGAATATGAAATATATATGAAATGTACTGAAGTGAAATTGCTTTGCGTATTACATAATACACTCACGGGCAATGAAAAAGTTCCATTGAAAAAATCACAAAATTACTCCTAAACGGAAAAAAAAACTAACTTAAGACGCCTTCTGCAATATTTAAGTAAGTGCATTTAACGGTGCATCAGAATATTAACAACTAAAATAGCAAAATCTTTGATCCAATTTAGTATTAAAAAAATAAAAAAATTGGGTCTATTTGGTGTCTGAATTTTTTAAGTGGAACTGTTTCTTTGTCCGTGAGTGTATTACGAGGACTAGCTCCTGACGACCGGGTGGTATAGTGATTATATTTACAGAGTTTTGAAAAAGTTATATACAGGGGGTCATTCTGAAAAACTTTTGTTCTACTACTTATGTCCTATTCTAATCGAATGTTTTATTGATATCGATATCGTTCTATAAAGGAGCACTTACACAACTGTAGCGTTTACACAAGGTCGTATAACCACAAAAAAGTTTAAGCCCCGTTTAAGATAAGCGTTCACCTATTGGTATTATTATTATTATAGTTATACTATATGCATTAAATAGGTGTAATGTCCCAACCAATTTTATTGTTCTTACTCATTGTTCTTAACACAATTTTGATTCCAACATTGAACTATTTGAAACAAACCGTTTTGAACCCTCGTCAAATACGATTTAATTGGTAATCTTACTTATGAATTGGAAAGGGCTATTTGTTCCTAACATATTATTATATTTGGGTTATGTAAAATTAATTAAGTTATATGAAACCTGTGATTGTTAGCAGGATTTATAGCTGATTGTTACTAACCCAACGGTTTGTCTTCAGAGTTCCTCGCTGTATGATAATAAAATGAACTATGTAATCAGTATAAGAGATAGTATCAAAAGATTGATAAGTAATTTCATAATTAAGTAAACATAAGTTCTGTGCCACAAGTAGGTACCTAAATACATACTTAAAATGAGTTTTTAAAACTCCAATTTATGCTTATTTTGGTCCAAAAAATAATTATTTATTTTATTTCATTTCAGATCAAACAGCAAGCTGTTTAAAATAAGGTTAGTAGATTTTCATCTTAGTACATTATTTTAATAAGATAAACTTCTTAAGATAAGGTTACAAAAAAGCAATTTAGTTATTTAGAATTTCAGTTTAGTGATATATTTTTTAAGAATTTTCAAAAGTTTAGAACAAATTATCCCTCCTAGCTTGGACGCATGACCACTACGCGTTGGTGAGTTCACATATACAGGGTGTTGCAAAATTGGTATACTAAGCCGAAACCTACATGTGCAGCATGGTATATCTAAGCCCGAAACTGAAATCAGAATTTGGAAATTCGCGAAATATTTTTTTTTATTTTCCATAGTAAAAAGTCACGTGACCAACAAAGTTTCTATGGAAAATATTTTTTTTTTTTTAAATAAGAGCTCAGTGGTAGAGGTGGGGTTTTTGTCGAGAGGTTTCTTTGGAACTCACACTCCATCTAGTTCATATTAAATAAATAAATAAATAAATATGTGGGGACATCTCACACACGGCCATCCGACCCCAAGCTAGCTATATTCAAATATCGTTGGCTAGTGTGATGGTAAACTTTGTAAGTCTTGACAGTACACAAAACCTCCCAAGTTTGAACGCTGAAAGCCTGTTGTATACTGTTACTTGTACAGTTTTCAGGATCGTGCTCAATATTTGTAAATTTCGCACAATAATGCACTTCAATATGGAATTACCATAACTGAACTAGAATAGTGTTGAAAGTTTAGTTTGATAGTATACTTACTTGTGTTATGCGAATGCGATATGTGATATCTGGAAATTCAATACCTTAAGATAAAAATAGAATTATTATAATTGTAACTTTAGTAAATGATTTAGGTATAAGACCGTTTCTGAATTTACGCTTAAACAAAGGTACTGAAGTGGATACCTATATTATGCTTAGGTGTAACTATCATGAACTTGTTTTAAAATGATTTTCTGATTCAAAATGTATTAAATTCGACTGTAATTATACGTACTTCGTAAATGTTATTTCATTTTGATTTCGCGATAGTGCCCCAGAACCGGATACCAACTACTACCCTTACAGCGATGACAGTATTACCATTGATCTTTCCAGTAAATACATCTACATGACGGCGTTTATCTACATTATTATCGACCAGGAGCGGTGGTAGCTCAGTCGGGTAAGCGCTCGCTTCTCACGCAAGAGATGCGTGTTCTAATTCCGGCACTGACATGTACCAATGAGTTATTTTAACTTAAGTACAATGAATACCATCGCTTTTACGGTGAAGGAAAACATCGTGAGGAAACCTGCATATCTAGATTTAGCGCATCTAGATATGTGAACCCACCAACCCGCAGTGGACCAGCGTGGTGAGAACTGGTCCAAGCTTAGGAAGGCAGTTTAGACCTTGGGGATATGCACAAACGTTCCACTCGAGAGAGCCAGGTGCAGGTACTTACACCCCCACAGAGAATAGAATAGAATAGAATATCGACCATCCAACAAAATTTACAATAAGTATGTATAAAATAATATACATATAATAATATACATACGGTTCAAGTTATCACTTGTGAGTTTCCATTAAGTTCGGAGGGTGCTTAACGAACTTCAACTTGGTCGGTTAATCTGCACGTGTCACTTGGCTAAGTTTTTGTTACTTCATGCAGATAGGACGACTTCTAGTTTTCAAGTCATAAGTTTATGACGATGAACCGATTATGGGGTTATTATAATGTGTAGTTATACGTATTAGTATAGGAGCGGTGGTATCTCAGTCGGGTAAGCGCCACCGCTTCTCACGCCAGAGATGGGTTCGAATCTTGACGCTGATATGTACCAATGAGTTCTTTGGAATTTAAGTCCAATGTATACCATCGATCACTCTTACGGTGAAAGAAAACATCACGAGGAAACCTGTACATCTAGATTCTAGATATTGTGTACCCTAAGTGCACTCATTCAAAAACGGCGATACGGCTCGCGATTTGCCACGTGAGTACAAATTTAATAATGTAAAGCGAAAAGCGGGTGACTCGCTTGCAGCACCTCTGACAACCCCTTCGGGGATTACAACCATGAGTTGTAGTTATACGTAAAGTATGTAGGATCCATGAATTCAGTTGTGTATTCTAAAATTTATTATAGGTATGATTATAATATATTTTTGAAGAATAATTATGAAAAATGCATTTTTTTAGGTTAGGACTTTACGTCTACGTATTTTTTGATATCTCATGTCCAAACCTTAATAGTTTGCATTTTTTATTTTTAATGAAATCTGAATTTACCAGAATTCAAATAATTATGTCCCTAAAGAGCAATCGTTAAGACGGTCGCTTTAAATTATACGATATTTTACGCAAAACCAGTCCTTATTGCAAGTGTGACTGAGAGAGCTCTCACGGTCTTAATAGAGCTTAATTATGAAAGCATTTTTACAGTTTTTTTGTCCAACAAAATGCCAACACCGCAGTTCCTTTAGTAAAGAATAATTTTTGAAGCTGAATTTAAATTCTTATGCAATTTTACAGTGGCCGTAGTACTTAAAGGCTCTGTTAGTTGCAATTTAATTAAAATATGATGAGTTGTTTTAGAATGTTTATATAGGCAAGTACATACCTACTTCTTTGATAATAAAGTGAAGAATAAATTACCAAGTTATTAATAGCATTTAAGTGATATGTACCTCGGTCGTGATGCTTTGTATAAGTCATTGATGTGATACGTTATATCAAATATGATGAATGAATTATATCAAATATGATACGTTATATCAAATATGATGAGTAAAACCGGGTAGGCCTTATATAAAGAGGGACGTAGCCTCCTCATATCATATATTTTATTTAGTATAAGATAAGATAAGATATTTTTTATTTGCACACAAAAATATGGACAACATTACAAAACTTAATCAAACACATATGTACAAATGGCGGTCTTATCGCTTACAACGATTTCTTCCAGACAACATACATGTATCTATCTATGTATTTTTGTAGATATATCAGCTGTCCGACACTCATAACACAGGTTCTGCCAAGCTTGGGGTCGGATGGCCGTGTGTGAGATGTCCCCACATATTATTTATTTATTTATGTACATCTCAAAGCCAAATAGTCCAAACAATCTCAATCAAACATCGACTGTTAAAAACTTCAAAGTATAGTCGGCCATTGTTCGTTTTGCAATCTAGACATACGACTTGGCTCTCGTATTGAACACAGTAATATTTATACAGGGTGGGTTAACACTGGGCGAAAATTTTTAAGTAACGAAATATCACTAAGACACTAATGTTTCTTGGAGAAACGCCAAATCGCTACGTGCTAGATACTGCAGGATCTTTCATACTTTTAGGGTTCCGTATGACAAAAAGAAAAAATAACGTAACCCTTAGGAGTGTACGTTGTTAGTTCCTCGGGCGTGTAAATACCTACTATGTTCGTGCCTATTTTACAGCAATTCTTACTTACTTTCAGAGCATGAATGATGAAAAATATATTTAAGTACTTACTACATTAATTAATTAATTTTTTTTATCCGGGCGACGGCAGCGAACTAAAAGAAATATTCTAGGTACCTTTAATAAACTCGTGTTTATTAAGGGTAGAATATTTCCAGGCCAGGGTGTTATTAAAAGTATTTTATGTTATTATTTTTATTTATTTCTTTATTTGTAAAATATATAGGTAGTTTAGTATAAGTAGATTTAAATTGTATATTTATGAATACTTAGTTGTATAATCTTACATCAACATTTAGGTATATTGGTTTTGAAAAAGGCAATCAATTTTTTTATAATTTTTTTTGTGTGTATTTTTTTGGTGTGTGGTGGTGGCCACCGAATATTTTTTTTTTATCTTTATCATTATACATAATACGGAACGTACGAAACCCTTAATGCTAGAGTTGTGCTCACACTTAGCCCAGTATTCTTGATTCATTACATTTATGCACTGCGCTTGCATGGTAGATTTAAGTAGGTTGCTGGATCAGTAACTACAAAGTATCTGCTGATGTAGCACGGGGCACAGCTCAATACTAGCGTGAAATAAAATGTATATCACTACAATGCCAATGCGAATGCATAATTTTCTCTAAAACTAAATACCTACATACAAATAGAACCATTTATTTCAGAGCTACATGACTACTAACAGAAATACAGTTACAAATGACAAACTCATGACACCCTTCTCTTTTGCGATCGGTAGAAATAAGGCATTAAGGCCCCCACTCTCAACTACATAGTTGAAAAAGCTCCTTTTATGTTCTAACATGTTTATTACGCGTAAGGCTGTAAGTTCAAAAGCCGTTAATGCTACTAAGTTTCAAGTTTATCACTACTTTTCTAGTATATTGTGTGCTATAATACCTACATAATTATTTTTGTAATATGTTGTTCTCAGAGCAGGTCATGCATGGATTATTTATCGATCCACTCGTTTTTTTTTTTTTGCTACTTTATAGATCCACCTGTGTTGGTTTCGTAACTCTAGTTTTTTTTGTAAATCTTCCTTATATTTTTTTAAGGAGTGTTACTTTACTTTCTGTCAAATCAATCGGTTTAAATACATGACTGTATGTTTGTGGACTATGTAGGTAAAATGTTTTTACAATAACTGAAAAAGCTTATTAAAGAAAACCTGAGATCCTTACAGTTTGAAAATCTAAATAAATTCCTATATGAAATGAAAGGGTTTAGCTAGAATTGTAGAAGAAAATGAACGTGCATACCTAACAAGTACCCGATACATTCTATTCTATTCTATTCTATTCAGAGAGGGGGGCGAAGCACCTGTACGTGGCTCTGTCGAGTGGAACCTTTGTACATATCCCCTTAATATACCTACATGATACATCCACCTACTCGCTTAATTATGAAACCTCTCTATTTCCGGGAGCGAAACCAAATACAAAGCTTACCCACACTATGAAAAGTACTAACTTCCGTGAAATGTCTAATTTCATTTTCCATTTCCCATATTCAGCTTCATTTTTCAGAACGCAGAAACTGGGACCAAATGACAAATCGTACCGTGTACGCTTCCATATCGCGACGATATATTTTTAGAACGACCTATCTGGATCCGAATTCTGCTAACACAATTTATCGTATCAGAGTCCGCGTTGTTCTATGTTTCAGAGGGCCAAGTGTAGATTTTTCTTAACCAATCGAGCAGTGAAAATAGATTTAACTCTGTTTAGACTGGTTGACTGGTAGGAAATGCTTTTAGCATTCAATCCACCTGATAATCCACTCTTTGTAAATTGTGCAGTAAAGGTATAATTAAATAAATATAGCTCGTATACGCGTGTTTTGAAACTATACAAGGCCAGAACGCACCCATAGTGTACTAGCACTGTATAGTTTCAAGTGAAAAATTATAATATTTTACTTGAAAATATACACGATTTGTGCGTACTAATCGCGTATACTTTCAAGTTGGGATTTACTGAATCGTTCTTGAAAATATACATTGCTATTACGCATATTGCTTGATTGGCGTACTTGTCGCATATAATTTATACCAATATGCTGATTCTGATGTACTTAACTATTTCGGTAAATATTACATGACATGACTACAATTTACTTGTTCTGCCTGTCATACCTATAGAATGTTAATAAATAAAGATGATCAAGCTCTAATTTGATTGATAAATTGATATTTACAGTAATCATCTTGTAAGTAAGAATACTGATATCTTAATATTTATTTGAATTAAGAGTAATACCTACTACACTCACGAGAAATGAAAAAGTTCCAGTGACGATAGCTCCTGAACGGAAAAGTCTAGATTAATGACGCCGTCGGCAATATTATAGTACATTTAACTAAAAACGTAAATTTTGATCAAATTCTAAATTAAATGTATAAAAAAATTGGGGTCATTTGCTGTTGACATTTTCAACTTGAACTTATTGATTGCTCGTGATTGTATTACCCTATAGACCTATTAGAGACATATTTTTCATCAAGTTTAGGGGAGCCTACCCTATCTATCTATGGGTATTCAATATAAAAACCTACTACCTGGTAACTAATCACGTATAGTTTCAAGTGCTCTCATTGCCGCTTGGCACTTGAAAATATACACGATTAGTACGCAGTGGTAACTGCTGCAGTATATTTTCAAGCCATAATTTTGGCCCAACTTACTTGAAAATATACGCGATTAGTGGGTAATGGCCTTGTATACTTTCAAGTGAATCATGGCACCATTTTAATTTGAAACTATACGTGAGCAGTCCCACCCTCTGCGTTCTGGCCTTGTATAGTTTCAAAACACGCCTCGTATACTGCTAGCTGCCAACACTCCCGTGTCGTGCCATACGAATTCGCGTTTACGGTTACGTTTCACGTTTTAGGTTAAGAATTACGTTTTAGATAAGTTTATTTTTACTAATTACTTAATAACCTAGCCAAAATAAATGAAATGCAAAAAATTGGCACTTTGTATTTTTTACTGTTTCATTTTTAAATTACCAAACTTTACCGGAAAAGGGCCAAGTTGTCGGGGCGAACAGCAAACAAGCCGATGTATTATGCAATGCGGATGAGATTTCAACGTGTTGCCTTCGATTGTCCGGGTCTCGCTCTGTATTCTCAAAGTCTCTCTACTGTCGTCACGAGTGTCAAGACGAGTGTCGGGAGTGTCAAGACACTTTGAACGGAGTATTTGCGTAGGTGTTCGTTGGGTCCCCAGAATTGTTGGATTTTGAGATATTTTCGGCACAAAAGAAGATATTATTTAACGTGAATTAAAAAAAAAACCTATACTAAAATTCAATAAGTACTTAACTTAATGTGAGCTTCTGAATGTGAGCTTATGCCATCATAAAAAAAGATATTTGTAATAAACACAACAGTACAAAATCGATTTTCACCAAGACTACCTCTTTCTCAGAGGTGGCACGTTTATAATGAAAGTTTGCACACCTTCATCCCTCCTTCGGGAAGGGGAGACGTACGAGGAGGGGGGGAACAAAGAATTATAAATCAATCGAAAAGAACAAAGTTTGATAAACAGCGGGAAAACTAGCCCCCCGAGTACAGTATGGTGGGAAACTCGAGACAACTTTCTACTTTATTAGCAGACGTACGCAGTTTCTTTTTTATGACCATGTATGTGGATATTGTTGATGTACATAATATATTGGAAGTTATAACTTTATGTTCCATTTAATAATAAATTATACAGGGTGTTGCAAAATTGGTATACTAAGCCGAAACCTACATGTGCAGCATGTTATATCTAAGCCCGAAACTCCATAGTAAAAGTCACGTGACCAACAAAGTTTCTATGGAAAATGAAAATTTTTTTTCGCGAATTTTCAAATTCTAATTTCAGTTTTGGGCTTAGATATAACATGCTGCACATGTAGGTTTCGGCTTAGTATACCCTTTTTGTAACACCCTGTATATGTACGTTTCGGCAAGCAATATGGTAAGTTTGCCAGCTGCAAAATTTGGAAAATTAAAAAACGACCATCCGATCCCAAGCTAGACCGAGCCTGTAATATGCCCGTATATCTGTATATATCAGCTGTCCAATAAGCTGATATATACAGATATACGGGCACCAACCTAGCATGAACCTTCGAAGGCTGCGCCATACAAAGTCAGCCATCGCTTTAAACGGCATGGGCAATTTTTTCCACCATCCGATGATCTTGGAGTCCATTATTCGCGACTATCGGTGGACTAACTGGACCCTTTTCCAGTCCATTTGTTCAAGGGTGGAAAAGCTATTGCTGGAGCCGCTTCGATTCATTAAGCCACTGATTAACTGTGTTCTAGTTTACTTGTTTATGTGAATAGGTATTTCGTTTTCGAACTTGTTTCGAGTTATAGAGGGTGGAATTTCATCGGTTACGCTTCTAAAGGAATTATAATAGGTATATAAATAAAATAAATATAAATATGTGGGGACATCTCACACACGGCCATCCGACCCCAAGCTAGGCAGAACCTGTGTTATGGGTGTCGGACAGCTGATATATCTACACAAATACATAGATACATACTAAATATAAATATCAACACCCAAGACCCGAGTACAAATATCTGTCTTTCAACAAATATCTGCCACAGCCGGGAATCGAACCCGAGACCTTTGGCATAGCAGTCAGGGCCACTAACCACTACACCATTCAGCCGTCTAATATAATATTATGTTATCCAGTCATACTAAACAAATTTAATTACGCCAACTCTGAACTCACCATAAAAATGTGGTGTTTTATAGTAAAGTTTAATCAAACGAAATGTATGGCACAATGCTTTTTTGTAGTGTTCTCATGCCGAGTTGCAGAAAGCAATTTTAAGCTATTGTCGGCATTAAAATCTGTCTGTCTTTTTCTCCGTATACTGTCAAAGCAAGGCAGCAATAAACTTAAGGTCGACATTAGCATAAAGTTCCTTTGTGCAACTCATGGTCAGAGTTTGCCTCACAGTTCAGTATGTCGAGTACCTACATTGTCCTACGGACGGGAAGTACACTGATTAACTTTCAACCTGTATTACGTTTTGTATTCTAACCCCCTTATTCATAGAGAAGTTACAAAACGTTTTAACTAATAAACTGTTTTGTCCCTCTCTGTCAAAGAACAAATTGTTCTTTGTTGGAGAGGGACAAAACAGTTTATTAGTTAAAACGTTTTGTAACTTCTCTATGAATAAGGGGGTAAGATTCTAAGAAAATACATAAACAGTGAAGAGCATGTAATTTGATTCGTTCGATAACATAAGGTTTTTGTTCGGTGTTTGTTGTTTAATATCAATGTCCGGATTGTAAATTAATTTTAATTGGGATAAGCTTACGTAATACGTAATAAATAATGCCTACATAAAAATTGATACATTTGATTGTTATTACAGCTTCGAGAGGATCCGTGGTAGCGTAACCTTCCCTCTTATTCGAAATACCGTGTGTTCTGATCCGGGCATTTCTTTCAATTAAGAAATTTAAATAGGTTTGTTCAATCTTACCACTTGCTCTTACGGTGAAGGAAAACTCGGAGAGGAAACCTGCACTTCTAGTTTCTATAAATTCTAATCCTATCCTAATCCTAACTAATATTATAAATGCGAAAGTAACTGTGTCTGTCTGTCTGTCTGTCTGTCTGTCTGTCTGTTACTCTTTCACGCCAAAACTACTGAACGGATTTGAATGAAATTTGGTATACATACGGTCTAGACCCTGGGAAAGAACATAGGCTATATATACTTTTTATCCCGTAATTCCCACGGGAAAACTTTTTAAGGCTAAGCGAAGCGCGCGGGAACAGCTAGTAAATAAATATGTGGGGACGTCTCACACGCGGCCATCCGACCCCAAGCTAGGCAAAGCCTGTGTTATGGGTATCGGACAGCTGATATATCTACACAAATACATAGATAGATTCATATTAAATATAAATATCAACACCCAAGACCCGAGTATAAATATTTGTCTTTAAACAAATATCTGCCCCAGCCAGGAATCGAACCCGGGACACTTCGGCATAGAATTCAGGGTCACTAACCACTACGCTATTCAACCGTCCAAATATATGTGTGCAATAAGTGCATTGTACCCATCCCATACCGTCACGGCAAGCCTTAGCAAATGTACTGTGAAAAGCGGGTGGCTCCCTTGCGAGTCACCTCAACCTTGCCCTTCGGGGATTACAGTCGTGAGCACTGATATTTATAAATATGTACTGTTTTTTAGCATAAATCAAAGTATCGACAATACTGTTTGCTGTGTGTGTTAGCAAAAAATTTTTAGTTTATTGTAAGTAATGAATAAACAGTATAAAAATTTATACGGACGCAAACATGACCCGGTCAGTCGAAACGTATTTATCGAATACAATCGAGAACTCGAATCGAATCGGTAACGAATACAAATCGAGTCCAATTGCTACACAGCGCAGTCGAGGCATGCATGAAAATTTGCATGAAAAATGTAAATTAATACAACGGTGACAGTCGAAGAATAATTATATAGTGTACCCAATGCATCCACATAATATAGAGATTGATTAGGCATAAATGGCATAAAATAAAACAACTACCGACGCGCAATACCAGGCAATACATTTTAGTCATACTACTGTCTATAACAATGTTTTTCTATGATAAGGCTGATTTTTCAATGGAAAGTTAGTGGTATACCGAGGAATAATTCTGATGCTGTCGCGTCTGAATATTTGTATCAGATAGAGAGAGTTTATTTTTTAGATTTAGAAAGTTGTCCTTAGATTGAAAAATCAGCACTTTAAATTCAGTGGCACGAGTTTTAAAACCCAAGGTGTGGGATGAGGGATGAGAGAGTTGGCCACATGGTACCTGCCTGACTGTTCTTCACATCAATGGTTCATTATTTAACTGACATTTAACTGACTATTGAAAAATCAGCACTTTAAACTCAGTGGAACGAGTTTTAAAACCCAAGGTGTGGGATGAGGGATGAGAGAGTTGGCCACATGGTACTTCCTGCCTGACTGTTCTTCACATCAATGGTTCATTACTCGTGGCTTTTACGGTTCTAAGAAGCTTCGGCGGCTCGTAAGTTAGTGAACAACGATTGTAGAGAGAAAGCTCTATATAGCTCAGTACCTTTTTGTTTTTTCTAGAGAGCAAGAGATATTCCTACTCTTATCCAGTTTGACGATAGCGTACAGGAGTCTGCAAGACGCAACTCGGTTGAAGATTATTTTTGAGAAGCTTTGTCGAAATTAGCCATTTTTTTCAAAATATTTTGGATTTTTTCAATTAGTTACATATTTATGTATAAGGTGATGTATTGAGGTACAAAAACATGGACACTAACGGTTTGACTGGTGCACTTCTGGTTTGCTCTACAAATAAGTAACTTTGTATATTATAATTATGCATTAATGACATAGTTTAATCTATCTACAGATCGATGATAAACAATAAACCAAAGAAACAGTCTTACGTTTCGTTGTCGTGTAGAGGGGGAGTTTTGAACTCAATACAGGGATAAGCACTCAGAATGAAACCGAAAAATACGCCAACTTAAACTTTCCTCTGCTGTTGTAGATCGAACTGCGAGCGGCTGCGGAACTTTTAATAGTCTTGTATCCTTATTTTCATGGGATACGCTATCAGATTTATGGGTGACGTTGCTTTTTTTCTCGGGAAAATGTCTCACACCAATAAAACGTTAGTAGATTTATGTTTCATGAAACAGTCAACTGTTTTAGAGGAAATCATCATAGTTCACATGGATGATTTGTTAATGAGGATTTATTTCATTTAAGTTTAATATTCATTACAATGCTTAACCATAAAAGAAGATGATTTGAATTATTTATATTTATTTTTTGCTTGAGTATCAAAGAGCGACTGCATTGAAATTTATCAAGCAATAACAAAAAACAATTATAACACGATCCTGGGTAGATAACTCAATATATTTCCAAAAGCTCTTACGTCTGTACGCAAACAAAGAACCCCTTTGATGTTAAGATTGGAGGAAAACAAAACAAACCCTTCAATATGGCAGACAATGAGAAACGGATCGCTTTTTTTTGACAAAGCCAGTGTAAGGAGTCACGATTCTAAGAAATGAGGGACAAGCCGAAAAGAAAAACAATTTGCGCACATACAATATCGAGTGGGCAGACCCTAGCTTGAGCTCCGTACTCTACAGGGTGTTTCCTGAGACGTGAGCAGATTTTACTAAGGGTGAGGCCCTATTGCTGCGTTGCAGTGCGGTGCGGTTCTTCGTTTATTTTTATGGCATAAAATAGGATCCTGAATATATAATGCGACGCTCCACAGCAATGTGGGACCTCACGGTACTAGTGCGAATAGCTGAACATTGTTAAGTACATTGGCTGAAATACTTACTCCATGAAAATTTTGCTATTCACAACACTGCAATCCATACTCAAATTCTGCTTAGCTTGACAATCTTGTGAAAATCAACGTACAGGGCAGGTAAAGGGCAGAAAGACCTGACCCCTCTCAGAAACATTGTTACTATGAGAGGGGGGTCAGGTTTCTCTGCACTTGACCGTACTAATAGTTAAATACTTATAATTAAAAATATAGGTACCTACTTACTTAGTCGTGTTGGGTGCAGTCAGAAAATACCTTTAGTTTGTGTTCACAAGTTAAAAATCACCCTGTATATGCTCACGTATTCCATCATAGGAACTAAGTAAAACTTATAGGAAGACGTGTTCCGAATCTCATTTTGGGATTGTAAATTACTAACTAGAAATTTGGACTTGGATTTACAGTTCTAAACCTGACTGCAGTAGAGTCGCATAAGGCTAACTTTGCAACATCTAAGTGCCAACACAAAAAAGAGGATTCTTACATATATTATAACTAGCTGTTTCCGCGCGCTTCGCTTCGCCTTAAAAGTTTTCCCGCGGGAATTCCGGGATAAAAAGTAGCCTATGTTCTTTCCCAGGGTCTATAACGTATGTATACCAAATTTCATTCAAATCCGTTTAGTAGTTTTGGCGTGAAAGAGTAACAGACAGACAGACAGACAGACATAGTTACTTTCGCATTTATAATATTAGTTAGGATTAGGATGTTGTAGCGTAGGTCCCAAACGGCTTGCTTTATTTTAATAATTGCTGCATAGGTAATGTTAGTTCCAGTGTTCTTAGCCATGTTTTATAAAATCGGCTTAGCCGTAAAAAATATGAATCTCGGGGGTTTTTAATGTTTCTGTTGGTAATTTTTTTCATATCAAAGTAGAAATTCTCTGAAACTCTTAATTTCAATAGACAACTAATAAACGTGTTTATACTTACACGAGTAAAATTATACAAAGCATCATAATATAATCCTTCATCTTGCAGGTTTTCAGCGGAAAATAAGCAACTTTGCCAGGGACAGAGGCCATTATTTAAGAAACAATGATAAAGTTCTGAATTTTCAGTTCATTACACCGCTGGCTAATAACAAAGTTGGCGAAATATCAGAAATAATCGTACGCATGCCTTCAAAGTTGGTTGGTCTTTTAGCTGTGTTTTGACATGCCTATTGATTATTAGGAGATAAAGACTGTACCTATTACAATATAACTAAGTTTAACGGGTGTTTATTAATGGTATTTAAAATATGGAAATGCTATTGGACAAGAAAAGTTTCAATGAATTTTTAGTGCTAGTACCAAAAGGATCTATTTATAATGGTTGATGCGGTGATAAGGAAACAAATATTTATTTACTATGTAGATATTGTATAACAATGTCATTTAAAGTGACTTATAAAAAAAAACTTAAGATGATACGTCGGGTCGATCCATTGTTGGTATCCTTGAATTTCATACAACATACATTATTGTCCGTATTGGAAGAACAATTTCCAAATCATTGATCTTTTACCATCCGGAAACATTTGCCTAATCGTATAAAAAATTGATTAAATATTTCGCCAACGGAGTAAATGGCCTAAAGCTTTTTGGTCCACGTGAAAAATAGGCTTTTAAGGTCCCACTTTTACAGGACATCAACATTTATGTATTGTGCGACGTTAGAGCCGGGCTTATGCTGAGCACTCGTAGCTTATGTATTAGACGCTTTGTATGTAAATGTGTATGTTTCGGATTTCTACTATGTACATAATATACTTAGCTACATTGAGTGAAAGTTTTTACAGCCCTTCTATCATTCTTTCAAAAGCAAAAGCAACCCCGAATAATGTTGATAAATTAGCGTTTTTTTTGTATAATTTCTATGCATATCTTAATTTTTTATTGCTTTGGATATCTTCTACAATACGGTAGAATTTTTAAATTCTAAGTACCTACCTTATGAGTCGAGCTTCTGGTTCCTGGTATTGGTAGGTAACATCAGAAATAAATACTAGATCTGAGTCGTGAGCACAACTTTCGATCCTCCGTTAACGTTGCGTATCGTCAACTGTCACTGTCAAAATGTAAGGCAAAGTTAGTTCCAAAAGTGACATTTGTTTTTTACATAAATGTTAGGTGGAATTTCACCAAACGCTAAACGTATTTAGTAGCCTGTCATACGTCTGTCAGTTAGTACAAAATATATTTAAAATTTGATTTAATTACGTTTAGCGTTTGGTAAAAGTGACCCTTCGTGTAGATTCGAAAATAGTATCGAATCCTATGCTCGCTGCACTGGTATAGGGTTGGTCACCTTGGTGAAGGATTAACGTCAGTGGCAAAACTGCCCAGGGAGGTCTCTCTAACTGCCAGTTTCTATAACTCTATCTATGCATAACTGGTAGAATTACTTTCATACGATTTTGACATAATCAAAAGTAACAATCTGTCAAAATAGAGTTACAGAAACTGGCAGTAAATCGACGAAAAAAATTCAGACATTCAGAGTCAATCCCACGTCAATCCCTTATGCCTTATGGCCCCAATACACGTCCGCGGATGCGTCCGGAGACGTACGCGGATGCATCTGCAGACGAATCTCTGCAAGCGACCACACGTCTGTTGATCGGTCAGTCTGAATTCAATATCGGCAGACGCTACTCGTAAACATGGACATCGAAACGGCAGCTGTTGCAACTATTTATGTGTTTAGTACTTTTGACTATTACTTGAGTTTGCATCGCAGTCGAGTTATCAGGAAGAAGTGGAGAAGAAGACGATTCTGGTCACACTGTCTGAGGCGTCCGCGGACGTGTGGTCACGATTCAAGATGGTCGCGCTTGAACTCTTTGATATGTGCCACAAAAACCGACAACAAACGGATCGGTGGCAGATGCGTCTGAGGACGTGAAATACATCGACAAATGCCCAAATCACCCCCCTACACGTCCGCGGAGGTCATCTCCGGATGCATCCCCGGACGCATCCGCGGACGTGTAGTAGGGCCATTAGGGTATAGGTACTAACCCCCAAATTAATAGAGCTTTTTAACATTTAACAATAGGTTTGAAATTGACGTTGTGATATACGAATTTCATGTTTTTTACTGATGTAAAGAGTCTGTGAGACCGTGTTTCAATGTCAATTTTAACCTTGTTGTAAATTTAAAATACTGTCTATGAATATGAGGGTAAGTGTTTACAACACCTGCTTTTTCAGTATTCGAGTAGTTATTATGTATTTCCACATTTTTTTCCTGTCGGGAACGTGATATTCCCGTATATCCAAGATATTAAGGGGTTCGTATTGGAATCCAATCAGTTCTTAACAATAGAACCTAATTAACTTACAAAAAGATCCAATTTTACAAAATTACAAATAGCCAAGTAAGATCGGTCTATACGAACATAACTTTTGTTATAAAATACATTTACGCAGCAGGTTTTGCTCCGTCTTTCGCTTATCTTCATCGTGTAAAATTATTGCTTACTAGCTGTTCCCGCGAGCTTCGCTTCGCCTTAAAAAGATTTCCCGTGGGAATTCGGAGATAAAAAGTAGCCTATGTTCTTTCTCAGAGTCTAGATCATATTATTTATACCAAATTTCATTCAAATCCGTTCATTAGTTTTGGTGTGAAAGTGTAACAGACAGACATACACAGTTACTTTCGCATTTATAATATTATTATTAGTTAGGATTATCGGGCACTCTAAGTATTTAAATAAGCTGCTCTGTACGTCTAGTAAAGCTGGTAGTTTGTCGAAAACAATAAAAGTGTATGCTTTCTTGCATAAAAAGATAAGGCATGCAAACAGAAGGTAACTCAAACGTTTTCGTTTTAGTAAGGCCCGGGTCTCCTATTTACGCCGTAGGTTGCGTCCAGCGTCACGCCGAAGGCCGCGTCACAATGCTCACTATAGAAATGTACTGATGCGGTCTCCCTCATACGCCGACGTTGGCGCGTAGATGTAGTGAGCATCGTGACGCGGCCTACGGCGTGACGCTGGACGCGACCTACGACGCGTAATATAGGAGACCCGGGCCTAAATTGCAAAACCTGTACTAGAGGTCCTGTCAATCTGTCATCGAAAGTTAATCAGTTCCGGCTACCACTACAACACCTACTGGCTACCTACCTACACATCTCGTTGTTATAATATCTTTAATATAACCAAGTCAGGTGCTAGCATCAGAGTGGAGACTTCTACTGTGTCATGGCTTAATTACACAATTTTAAATTCAAACGCTTAATGAATGCAAATTCTAAAGGGTTCCAATGTAATGAAGGCCTTTCGCAGGTGAAATTTTAAGTAAGCTCTCCATACGCTTATGGGCTTTAGTTTTTATGTACTCGTTGGAACTTTGTCTCTCGGGATTTTTGTAGCTTTCACTCGGAAACTTCTGTCAGTTAATACAGGGTTAATTTTGAAAGTAGCGAAGCCCTAGAAGGTCAAACACATAAACTGAACTTTAAAAACATTTGGTAGGTATTTAGTTTAAAATTAATGTACAGGGTGTTTCAAAAAGGGTAAGTATACTAAGCCGAAACCAGAAACTTAGTTGGTCACGTGACTTTTTACTATGGAGAATGTATTTTTTTCGCGAATTTTGAAATTCTGATTTTAGATTCGGGCTTAGATATAACATGCTGCACATGCCGGTTTCGGCTTAGTATACCCTTTTTGCAGCACCCTGTATATCTACATATATATGCGCTCAAGACTGTTATCCCCGAAGGGGTAGTCAGAGGTGGCTCTCAAGGGAGCCACCCACTTTTCGCAGCACATTTGTACTCACGTGATAGGTTGCGAACCATATCGCCGTTTTGGAATAAGTACAATGCACTTAGGATACACATCTAGAATCTAGCCCCCTTATTCATAGAAAAGTTACAAGACGTTTTAACTAATAATCTGTTTTGTCCCTCTCTGTCAAAGAACTATTGTTCTTTGTCGGAGAGGGACAAAACAGTTTATTAGTTAAAACGTTCTGTAACTTTTCTATGAATAAGGGGGTAGATGTGCAGGTTTCCTCACGATGTTTTCCATCACCATAAGAGCACGTGGTATTATTGTACTTAAACTCCTTAATTGAAAACACAATTGAAAGAATTCATCAGTACAGGCCAGGATTTGAACCCACGGCCTCTCGATTGAGAGGACGAGGCCTAACCCATTACGCCACCACCGCTCAAACCTGTATATCTATTAAATTAAAGTTAATTATAAAGTGACTTTATTTTGTTTTTGCTTTTTCAATTTAGTAACTACTTTTTTTTTGTTGCACCTTTCTACTAGTTTTTTCTGTACCTTCTGTAGGTTGGCTGGTAGAAAATGCTTTTAGCATTAAGTCCACCTTTTGTACACTTATATTTCATATTTGTGCAATAAAGTATCAAATAAATAAATAAATAAATAAATTAAAGTACATAAAAGATCTTATGTAATAGGTTTTGTTTTACTTTTCGATGTACACACGGCAACGGCAAATGGTTGGCAGGGCACACTAACGTAGGTAGTGTATGTGTGTGTCGGCGACGGTTCTCGGCAACCAACACACGGATATTGTAAACATGTAGTTGTGCCAGTGGCAATGATTCATTGTTTTTATGATATGAAGTGAAATTTTGCAAAGCATCGTGATTGATTGGATGGCTCAGTTGGTAAGATATAAGACTGACATCAACCGGGACGGTGGTTCAAATCCCTTTGAACCTAAATTATTCTTTTTTTTGTTTTTATAATAGATTTAATTTATTTTTTTAGATAGTTACTAATAGTATTGTAGTATATACGAATAAAAGCAACACAGAAAGTGAATGAAACAAGTTATTAAGTGTTAAAATTACCAAATTTATTCTTGCTGTAACATAAACATTAAGGATGTTACGTTTTTGTTGTTTTTTGTTTTAAAACATAGTTGTAGTTTATATTAAAAAGGAAAATTTTCAATTTGCAGTTTTAAATCATAATAAACATCAGACAAGGATGGACTGGCTGTTTTACTAAAGTAAATAGGCAAGTCATTAGTTATATGAATCAACATGTTAATTAGCTAGAAATAAGATAACTTCTTCTAGCCTCAGTAACAATAACATCATTAACACATTGGCTTACCCATAATTGTAAATAATGATATTTAACAAAATCACTAAAATCTTATACAAATTGAAAAATAAAAAATACTGAGCTAACCCCAAGGAAAGGGTTAAGGTCAGGAAGATGATGATGACGATTATACACATTTTAATAACTAATCGGTGCTCCGTCGTTATCTATAACTTGTTGTAATCGGTTTCTCATGCCATTCACCATATTCCAACACACATCAGTGCCACGAATCGACTCCCAGGTTGCAGTGACTACATTATCCAAATTAGCTTTGGATCTCACCTCAGATGGATCCCAGTTAAGTGTCATATGACCCCAAAGATTTTCAATGGGGTTTAAATCAGGGCTTTTAGAAGGCCATTCAATAACAGTTAAGGAATCTTGGGTGTTTAACCAATCTTGCACGATACGTGCGCGATGGATGGCGCAGTTATCGTGAACAAAATATATATGCGAGTCTGGATATGCGACGCGCACAGTTGGCAGTAAAACATGTCGTAAAACCTCCAAGTATCCTTGACTATTATTGTTAGCCCCTACTTCCACTAGCTCACCGGGACCCATCGAAGACATCCATCCCCAATAACCTAAAGTGATTCGCCCACTAGACCTGCACTGAAGAATATTTGTCTCCTTATATCTTTCACCACTTTTTCGCCATAATATCTTACGTCCATCCTTGTCTGATTTAAAAGACTTTTCATCACTAAATATCACAACATTGTTGCACCAATCAAAGTTTAAATAGTCAGTCGCAAAACGCACTCTGTTTCGACGATGCTGATCAGTTAAAGCAATTTTCTTCGCGGGCCTCCGACACCTCAACCCAGCAGCACGCAAGTGAACCCGTACGGTTTGTAGGGATATATTGTGTGTTGTGGCCGTAGAACGGGTGCTGCAGAACGGATCGGCGCTATGTGCAGCTACGATTTCTCGCTGGCGTGGTGATGCATCCGTATAGGTAGTAGTAGGTTTCCGGCCACGACGACTACTGTCTACATGTCCCAAATCTGCGTATCGGTGAACCCATAATTGAACAGTTCTCCTCTGCAAACAAAAAATACAAATACTTAGCATATACAAATACAAATATTCTAACGGTCAAATAAAATTATATTTGCAGTTCTATGTTACTTACCGATATCATTAAACGTCTTGCGATTTCACTAATTGTAATATTTTGTTCATATAATACAATTATCTCCGCCTTTTTGAACATGGTTAAATGACTTTCCATAGTGACTGCGAAGATAAATTAATTATAAATTGACAAATCACAAAGTGAATCACTATGCAGACGCAGAGGTGAATTGTCACTAAAACTAAAAACTAATTTCGTTTATTCATATTGTATGAGGGTAGAATGGTTTTACTTCTCAAATGAAGAACGAATCATATATTTTTAGCGAAGAGAAATAGTCGACAGCTATGCAGCTTGTAGTCATTTGTCAATTTCAAATAAATTTATTTTATACTCAACAGCGTTTAAATTAACGCTAAATTTAAATAAAGTAAAATAAAATTACCCATCAGTGGACTCGAACTCACGACCTATGTTTCATTAGTCTAACATACTACCAATGAGCTACGAAGAGTATAGCTACAAGCTGTGAAATTTTGCTTCAAGTCAATTTTATAACTATTTGACTTACTCGACCGGTTGATATTTTTATGTCACAGCTGGTGTAAGGGCGTTTGCCTACGCGCAAACTCGTTTGTGCTGTTGTGTGTGTGTGTGTGGTTTGTTACTGGTGTATTTACCGATTTCTGCTTTATTGCACACATAGACAACGTTAGTGTGCACACATACACTACGTTTGTGTGCCCTGCCAACCATTTGGAGTTGCCGTGTGTACTTAATGTCGTCATAGATAGTTTAATTAAGAAACTACAATTCTATCTCATCCACAGTCTATAATTTTTTTGTTTGTTTGTTTCAGGTATGTTGTTCTTGCTGCAAAATTAACCGTACCGTATGTAAGTTATACTACATACAAGTAAGAACATATTTTACAAATAAATACAAAACTTGTATTTCAACAACATAATGAGAATAATTAACTAACTTTTATTAAAACACATTCGAGAATGTACTAAAGTTTATAAGTATACTTGAAGACTTGATAATTATGCAGCTTTCTCATACTTACTTAAAGTTTAAGTATATGGCTTAAATTCTGTTTTAAATTCTGCATAATTAAGATAGTCTGATATTTCTGATGATTTATTTCACAGCTATTTTGTCACGTTTAACTTTGATTGGGATATATATGTTTAACTAAAATAAAGTAGGTACTTACCTAGGTATGAATCCTCATTTAGACTTCAAGCAGTAATTTTCCAAGAGTGAAATAATACGGGGAACAAAATAGTTTACATTACAAATGGCTAAGTCGGGACTCAAGTTGTAGGCACGGGTATTACGGCTGACCGAATTATTCTAGGTTACACTGAAACGTAAACAGTACTATATCTTTTGACAAGTATTTATTTATATCAAGGGCTGATTTTTCAATGGTCAGATAAATGTTATCTGAGGAATAAAACTGTCACTGTCACTATCTAATACAAACATTCATTCGCGACTGCATCAGAATTATTCCTTAAATATTTGTCTATGCTTACATGGTGTGTAAATAAACATATTTTTTTGTATCCCTTATCTGGCCATTGAAGAATCAGCCCTAAATCGTATGGCCATTATGTTACGTGACGTAAACGCTGGGCAAACACTTCCCTATGGATATTCCACACGTCTCTGTTATCGACCACCTGACGACAATCCGGCGAAAATCTGTCCAGTTTGTCCCGCCTAGGTCTACCTGGGAGCCTTCGCCCATCACTCGGCACCCACTCGGTTATAATTTTAGCCCACCGGTCCTGATGCATTCAAAAGTACATAAATAGAATTCGATAAGTATTTTTTTGCAGGCTATTCGGTTAATAAAACATTCATTTATTGAGACAATCTAACCGTCTTTTAGGTAGATTCCATTCATTCTATGATCCTTCTATGACCCTTCTTTGATCCCTCCATACTCTCCCACCTGTTTTACAAAGATACTGTACTGTCTCAATTCTATTACCCAAGCTACGGCTTAATACGGTAACGTTAAGTCCTGGGTGCTGCTATTAAAACTTCACCCATCACTTCTTATGTTGCATTAAGTCCTCCAAAGTTGCTTGTAACTCATGCAGTGTAATCTCATTAAAAGGACACCTGCAAATGTTTGGCCAACATTTGGGTTTGTTGGCAGTTGAATTAATGTTGCATGATTTGTGGTGATCCCACGCAACGGGAAAGGGAATGAAGTTTGAAGACGAATGTAACTTTGGAATTGCTCTATATAAGAGTAAACACGTTATATCAAAGAGGCATTTTTTTAGTTCCAAATCTGCATACTTATTATGCGTGGAAAACAGTTGTTGCTGTCCTATGGTACCCCGGTGGTACAGAGGGCCTTTACAAGCGTGCGCCACGCCGTTCTGTCCTCAGCAACCGTGGAAAACAGTGGTGACTCGATATCTGCTACCTGCAACCACCCCATGTTGTCCGCCGCCTAATGATACTTTTAGCATACATACACCCTGTACCATCCATATAACTTGCCACGATGTAACCTCAGCAATAATAAAAATAAGGTCAAACTGGGCAGCTAAAGGTTTTATTCTCAGCAGTCGTAAAGAGAACAATTCACTCCCGCTGTTTCATTATAGTGTCTTAATCTTGTTAACTTGAGAAAGAAATGCCTGGAATATATCTCGCAAAAATTATACTTTGAGTGGCAGATTAACTATTTCGCATGAACACAGAAAGGTTTATGATTGAAAAAAATCATACATTAGATATGTCAAATTGTAATATTTCCTGTATTTTATAAAGCGTCCGTAGTCGAGATAGCTTCAGTGATCGTAACTGATCATTGAAATTAAGCAACACATGGCACGGATTCTATGTTGTTGTTTTCTGGGCGCTCCCGTGCTTCGGACGGTATGTTAAGCCGTGGGTTCCGGTTGCTGTTTCGGCAGCAGTCGCCTAAGCCTAGTCTAGTAGAGGGCAGCTTAAAAACATCTGACAGTCGGGTTGACCCAACAACTCTCTCCTCTCTCAGCACAAGCTTGCTGCGTTGGGGTCCACCAATTGACACTCGGTCCGCGTGGTGGACTAGGCCCAAAATTTTTCCCTGGAAGGAGACCCGTGCCCCAGCAGTGGTGACGTGATGGGTAACGATATTATTTCTCCTATAATATATTGATTAAAAAAAACCAGTAAGATAACCTTTTATGCCAAGTAAACGTGCAGTATACCTTAAACTTAGTTTAAAACGGTTTTATCTGGTAAGAAGGGTTGACGAGGGATCACCGGACCGCTAGGAACGGGTCGCCAACGTTTTAGTCTCCATCATTTACACAAATTTACATAAAGACTGGGGCCAAGTTGTTGTACTTGAAAACATTGCTTTGTATTTGTGTAAGTTTCTTTTTAACTAAGATTATTATACTGTCAACGAAAGAACTTATGAGCTTAAAATCTGAACTAAGAAAAAAAAACATAATTGCGAAAACATAAAACCTTCACACAAGATGAACGCCTAGGTCTCTCACTTTATGTTGGAAATTGTAATAATATAAAATGCATTATTATCATATTATTATATTTTAAATTAATATTCGCAATACTCAATTTTGTTACAAATATTTACAAATAATAGCTATATGCGAATACACTGGCCTCAAACTGTTTCAGTTTTGTGAACTAATAAAATTATGCTACAATTTTCCAAAACTTTTAACGGGTAAATAATATAGGTTTGTTCGATAACAAATATTTTGAATACCTATTGATTTTTTAATGGAAACAATATATTAATATTTACTAATTGAATACTCGCACTTCCGAGTAACAAAACTGTCTAAAATAGGAAAGAATTTAGGTACACTCATGGGCAATGAAAAGGTTCCACTGAGAAAAGGACCAAATTACTCCTAAATGTAAAAGCTAGCTTAGTGACGCCTTCTGCAGCATTGAAGTACACACGGCAACGTTAAATGGTTGGCAGGGCACACTAACGCAGGTAGTGTATGTGTGTGTCGGCGACGTCGACGTAATTATTTAGTTCTGGGCAAGCCACACACGGATATTGTAAGCATGTAGTTGTGCCAGTGACAATGATTCATTGTTTTTATGATATGGAGCAAAATTTTGCAAGGCATTGTAACAGATTGAATGGCTCATTTGTTATGATACAAGACTTACATGAATCGGTATGCTGGTTCAATTCCCACTGAACTTACAATAATTTTTTTTTTGTTTTTTAATAAATTTTATTTATTTTTTAAGATGGTTAATAATAGTATTGTAGTATATACGAATAAAAGCAACACAGAAAGTAAATGAAACAAGTTATTAAGTGTTAAAATTACCAAATTTATTCTTGCCGTAACATAAACATTAAGGATGTTAATTTTTTGTTGTTTTTCGTTTTAAAACATAGTTGTAGTTTATATTAATAAGGAAAATTTTCAATTTGCAGTTTTAAATCATAATAAACATCAGACAAGGATGGGCTGGCTGTTTTACTAAAGTAAATAGGCAAGTCATTAGTTATATGAATCAACATGTTAATTAGCTAGAAAAAAGATAACTTATTCCAACCTCAGTAACAATAACATCATTAACACATTTGCTTACCCATAATTGTAAATAATGATAAGTATTTAACAAAATAACTAAAATCTTATACAAATGGAAAAATAAAAATTACTGAGCTAACCCCAATAACTATAATTTTCACCACTTTTTCGCCATAATATCTTACGTCCATCCTTGTCTGACTTTTCATCACTAAATATCACAACATTGTTGCACCAATCAAAGTTTAAAATAGTCAGTCGCAAAACGCACTCTGTTTCGACGATGCTGATCGGTTAGAGCAATTTTCTTCGCCGGCCTCCGACACCGCAACCCAGCAGCACGCAAGTGAACCCGTACGGATTGTAGGGATAGATAGATTATGTGTTGTGGCCGTAGAACGGGTGCTGCAGAACGGATCAGCGCTATGTGAAGCTACGATTTCTCGATGGCGTGGTGATGCATCCGTATAGACGACTACTGTCTACATGTCCCGAATCTGCGTATCGGTGAACCCATAATTGAACAGTTCTCCTCTGCAAACAAAAAAAACAAATACTTAGCATATACAAATACAAATATTCTAACAGTCAAATAAAATGTTTGCCATTCTATGTTACTTACCGTTAAACGTCTTGCGATTTCACTAATTGTAATATTTTGTTCATATAAATACAATTATCTCCGCCTTTTTGAACATGGTTTAGTTTAAGTTAAGACTTTCCATAGTGACTGCGAAGAGTAATTAATTATATTGTCAAATCACAAAGTGAATCACTATGCAGACGCAGAGGTGAATTGTCACTAAAACTAAAAACAAATTTCGTTTATTCATATTGTATGAGGGTAGAATGGTTTTAATTCTCAAATGAAGAACGAATCATATATTTTTGGCGAAGAGAAATAGTCGATAGCTATGCAGCTTGTAGTCATTTGTCAGTTTCAAATAAATTAATTTTATACTCAACAGCATAACGCAAAATTTGAATTAAGTAAAATAAAAATAAAAATAACCATTAGTAGACTCGAACTCACGACCTATGTTTCATAAGTCTAACATTCTACCAATGAGCTACGAAATGTATACACTCAAGCAGTGAAATTTTGCTTCACTTCAATTTTATAACTATTTAACTAACACTACCGGTTGATATTTTTATGTCACAGCTGGTATACGGGCGTTTGCCTACGCGCAAACTCGTTTGTGCTGTTGTGTGTGTGTGTGTGGTTTGTTACTGGTGAGTAAACCGATTTCTGCGTTAATGCACACATAGACAACGTTAGTGTGCACACATACACTACGTTAGTGTGCCCTGCCTACCATTTGACGTTGCCTACATTAAACATAGTATCAGGATATTATCAACTAAAAACGATAATATTTTGTTAAAATAGTAAATTAAATGTTTGAAAAAATTGGGGTCGTTTGGTGTTGGTATTTTGTGAGTGGAACTTTGCCAGTGAGTGTAATTAGTTTATTACACTTTCGAGGGTGAAACCAAAAATTCCTAACAGAAATCAAAAGCTAACTTCAATAAGCGAATAAAAAATCCATCCAATTTTCCCAAAACAAACAACATGCAGTCATCCCCATCCTCTTTCGAAAAACGCCCGATTAAAATTTCACTCTAACTAAAGATTAATCAAAAAGGCTTTGTAAAAGCGGGCCGACTATGTTAAGATTTGACAATGATTTAGTATTCTAGAAATACCGCACTAGTTTTTCTTGTATACCTACATTTTTGTGAGTGTTGTGTGTTATTTTAATATATTATATTTTGTGTACAAAAAATAATATTCTATCTAACTATATCTACGGTGATGTGGAAACCCATAAACCTACGAGTGCTGCATGCAACTACCATCTACAACAGATGCTGTGGCCAATGATGATCTATCTATATAACACAACTTTTTCTACGTAATAGTGAACCTACCTGAAACTGGTAAAAACAGAATCTGCGTTTTCTGACTTCATTTATTTTGGTCTGTTTTAATCAACGATTATTCTAAAGTTTTAAACCAGGATTTTCATTTTATTAGTAAAATATTAAATTTTTACCCGCTTGTACTTATATCAACCTTGGGTAAAGGTTATCAATGAATAATGCCATCATTTTCTTTCCGTTACGACCCAAAACAATTTCCTTTGTTTTTAAATTTCAGGAGCACCGGAAATTAGGATAAGATAAACAATTAAGTATAAAAAATATAATACAGGCTTCTCTCCAATATTGATTTATAAATTTCCTCAAAAAGTCAAATATTTTACCTATTCTGTAATACTTAAGTACTGAAAATTAAAATCACAAAAAATATATAAAATTAAAACATCCATCTGCGTTGTTCTATGGTGACGAGTGACGAACAACAAACATCATTGCTCTACGAATTTTAAAATTTATAAGTCTCACTAGTTTTAATTTTTTTCACCTAGTTAGCAGAATGTATAGATCTAAGTAGGTGTATCCAAAAAAAAAAAACACGCACTCACGCCTTGTACTAATGTACTCCCTTGCGGGGTAGGCAGAGGTGCATTGCTGCACCCACTTTTCGCCAGAGTGTTATGTTAGTCCCAATGTAATAGGGGGCGGGCCTATTGCCATTTTACGGGCACATCCAAGACCCGAGAACAAATATCTGTGTTTAAACAAATAGGTGTATACCAAGTTACAAAAACTATTTTAAACATCACGTAAAATAAATACCTTTTCCATTTTGGCTACGGACCTTAAAAACGGGTAAATACACCTAGTATCGGCCACCCCTGAAACATTTTATCCATAATTGAGGAAACATTCGCTCAGAGTTCCATTATCGGAGTGGCTGACCCTCGTCTCCGATGCACAAACTGCATTACGACGTGAAAATTTCATAGCTTTTGACATTTTTTAATTGCTTTTCTGTACACCTGGCGTGCTCACGTCAATTCGATATTGGTTTTGATTGTGAGAGGCTATAAACGATTTAAAAAGATTTTTTAAAATGCTTGATTTTTGGTACCGACCCGTTATGGAAAGGAGTCATGTTAATGTGTTTTGTTATGAGAGTGATGGATTAGAGGGTGTTCCTAAGTAGAAATTAAAAAATCTACCTTTGTAATTATAATAAAATAAGTACAGTATTGCACTTGATAAAAAAACGATTTCGTTTTTTTTTGGAAACTTTCAATTTTGTATTTTAACCATTTTAATTTAAGAATGAAAATGTCTCAATTTCACCCTGCATAATAATTATTTTTAAACTGAATATAAATTTTCAGTAACCACAACCAAAGCTATTAGTTTCATAATCGTCTACAAATTTGACTTTCACAAGACTTTGATAATAACTATTCAAAGTAGGTTTGAACTTTGTATAAGTTTGGGCAAATCGTTATACTTTATTTTATGCAAAGTCCAATAATAATATTTTATGTCTAGTTGAAGATGGCTTTATAAATCATGAAGTATGTAACATAGAAAGTGCATACAACAAAAACATTATAATAATATTTTTTTTAAAATTGGTTGAAATAAGGCTTGGTATAAATAATATTTGGAAAACATAAAAGAGATGTATATTTTAATAAGAATAGCAGATCCCACAACGTTTACTGTTCAATAGTTCCACAAAAGAGCAGCATCTCTTTCATTAGGTAATAAGAGGAACATGCTGTGATCAACGCGTGTAGGCATCGCTAACAGATGGAAAATTCTTTGCACAATCAAAACAAAACGCTCACAAAGCAATAACGAACCAAGCTTATCCAAGATGATTCGTGGATTCAGGACCCAAACGAAATCCTATTATGCAAATATGTCAACGGGGGCCTGTATCGATCCCTCCAATATTGGCTTTTGATTTGCAAACAAACGTTGCGTTTTTTTTTGTCTTGTTTGTTAACGAGCAAAGAATGGACGCCTCGGGAAATCCCCAATAATTCAACACAGACTTGACGAAGCATTTATTTCTAGTATCATTTAAAAAAACGCGTCTGTGACCTTCGTGAGCAGTTTTGCGGTTGCGTAATGGTCGCAAAACTATATTTGTGACTTGAAAATCTAACTGCAGGTAAGGTGAAAAAATATAGTACCTACCAGAATTTAAAATCCATTTTAAATCTTTCTGTGTACAATTTTTCAAAAATAATCGTAGCATTAAAACACAGCGCTCCGTTACGTTGAGTTAAATATCTGTCTGGTTCAAAGTGAAATGTTTACTTTCTATTGTGACATTGAGCTGTTTTTCTCTTCTACAAGAATTCTAACAAATTGTTCCCCGTGTAGGGTTCATCTTGAAAAATTTCACCATTAATTTAACAAGGTGCTGTCTAAAGTAAAATACTATTTTCTAGAAATAAAAAGAAACGGGACGAATGAGTTGTTTGTTACAGTCTAGATTGATGTTTCAGCCATAAATTTAGGTAAATTATTTAAAAACTATTTCATACATCCAAAGGTTTTTAGGTAGAGATTGCTTTCAGTAATAAGGCATTTTGTACTATTCTGATTATGATGTGGAAATGCGATATTACTATTTGAATATTGATTATGAGATGGTACACCTGAGTAAGCGTTGTTCTATGTATTTGAATGCTTATCACTTTCTCCATTCTCGGTTAGAGCATAACCAGGGAGTAGTGGTTAACTTTTGACACATCTGTCATGAATTTTATATGGAGATGACGTTTAATTTATAAATCAATCCCTGTCGGTTAGATAACCGACAATGGAGAAATCAAGAATATATATTTTTTTATACTGACTAAATGAAAAAGTGTACATGAAAGTGTTAGGGCTTGATTCGCAATTTCTAGGTAATGGATACCTGTGGGGCAAAATGCATGCTGTCACTGTCTAAAACAAAATAACACAGAGGGACAGCATGTCTTTTATCCCACAAGTAGCAATTATCAAGACATTGTGAAACAGGTCCTAAGAGTAGGTGTTATCTCGTGAATGCAATTACTCAATAATAACTTATCGGAACCAAGCGGTCACCCCGCCCGCCCTAATCTGAAGCTGTAGAGAATCGAAAGGGATTTCGAGGTTGCCCCCTCCCATGATTTATGATGGTAGGCACGTAACGACAGTTCAATTTATATGCCGTTTAACCACATTGTGGTTATGAGTGTTACCGTCAGTTCTAGTCTTTAGTTTCGAACATTTTCCTTTAGGGTTTCCAAAGCACTTAATAAATGATATTTTAAAATTCAAGCGCCATTGCAGTCCTACGAAACCCTACCAATGAAACGGATTGTTGTAAATGTATGGCGTCGTCAATGCCGATAAAGCGGACGAATTTATATACAAAGACTACTGAATACGATGCGTCCGTTGCGTACAATCTTGAAAGGTAGACGGTTATCTTTAACATGGGCTATCTCCTATCTACTGATGTTTTTTATACTACATTAGGTACCTAATTCTAATTAACAAAGAAACTGGAAAAAATCAACCTTAATATTTTTATTATTAATCCATATACCATTGCTGTTAAGCATAACATATCAACTGACTTTCTCATTTATTATGGATCAGCCTAGCACTCAATAGTACTCGCTCGTGGAACAGGGCTTGCCTACATACTCGTATAAGGCCGGATGCCAATGAAATTTTTATACGAATGTTATTGAGTTGGAATTTCTGATCATTCATGTCTATTGGGTACCCTCTGATGCGGCTTGTTAGTTTGGAGGGTCCGGCGATAGAGCGTGACCTATTGAGGTACCGACTACTGCCAACCCAAGTGCGAATCGTTGAAAAACCAGTCGGTTGAAACATTTTCTGTAGTGTATTTTGATTTTTACTACGTTCATACGGCAATTTTTTCATGCAGTGCTGTGGTTGATGAATATTGAATTGAGTTCGATTAATTAATTGAATGCCAGCAATGAAATATGAGGGCCCAAATGATTTTGAATTATATAACTTACAAACTAATACCTACATATTTTTAATAATTATAGTAGTTTATTGTATGTATAAAGAAGAAATCACAGAACTGATAAACATATGCATTGACGAGTTCTAGATTATAATTGGGTAGGATTATAGTTTAGTCGAACTGAGTGGAGACCAAATAATGCCTTGCTGCTCGAAGCGGTACTTTTATGTCAGGTGACAGCCGCGTAGGCTTCTCGTAGCAAGAGTCGTAGCGATATCTGCTACGAATGGCTACGAGAGTGGAGAACCGTTTTAGTGTCGGCTTCACCATTTCACCGCAAATACAACAAAAACAGTTTTTGAAGCATTTCTCTCCCATTCTAAGGTTGGCTGGTAGATATTCCAAGTAAACCTACTAGAAATACAAGCCATAAAGTCGCTATTTTACTTTAGCTATTTTATTGTTTTGTTCAAAAAAATATAATTATAAACAAACAAAAACCCGACTGCAGGCGAGGACCAGCTGAGGGTTCACCATTTAGCTGAATGTTACTTAGGTACTTTGTGTGGCGGTCAAGTTGGTCCCCGCCTGCGATACTTTCCATTGACATTGGGGCTTGTTTTCATCTTTTTAGCGTGCATTCGGGTTTTTTGTTTATTTATAATTATATTTTTTTATTTGTAACTTTTTAGTTGTTTTTATTTTATGAACATTTTTTATTTCAATAATTTTGGTGTTGTGATACCTACGATATGGATATTTTTGTAATGCGCTTCACAAGCTCTTTCATTTGATACCCTACACGGCATAGTTGTAAAAATATTTTTTTTTCGATCATCACTTTATGGCCTCTAGAGAGCGCTATATATGTCGCAGGCAACTGGTTTAATCTCCTGTTTGATTGAACCACTAGACCGTTCATTGGATGGCGCTGTTCAGTTGTATGACTAGGCCGAACGTTGATTGTACAAGCGTCACAAAACGTCCAACTAGTTAGCTGACTTAAAATCAGTCAGGTGGTGAATAAAACAAATATGGCGTCTAAAAGCTAACAGCTGACACAAAAGGCACCTATATTGTTAGTTTTTTGCAAATAAATTAGCTTTAAAGTGCGTTATTTGTGTTAAAATAGTGTGCCAACATGGATTTACCTATTATTACGCCGCGGGCGGATAGTTTCAAAGAAAAAAAAATGACGAAACTGGATAATTATGAACAATAATATGAAGGTACGTTTATTGTTATTGTTTAGTTAATTTGTGAGATAAGAGCTTTGTAACATAGTATTTTTGTTGACTCTTGTCTGGTGATGTTCACCCTAACCAGACATTACAAAGTTGCTATACTATATCCCATTCAACGACTTCGCTGAATGACGTTCAGTCAAGACGTCGAACGTAACAATCAACGACTTGACGAGTTGTCCTTTAGTCATACAACTGAATAGCGCCATCCAATGAACGGGCTAGTGGTTCAATCAAACAGGAGATTAAACCAGTTGCCTGCGACATATACATTTTAATGTAACGGCTTATAGCCTATAACCATCGCGCAATCAATACGCTTCTCATACATCAAAATCTATCAAGCCGTTTAGGCTACAGGAGGGAACAAAGAAACAGACAAACATTCACACAAACATACAATCGAAAAACATTACCCTCCTCCTTCGGCAGTCGGGTAAAAACCCATGCCTTAAACAAGAGTCTTTCATATACTGCTATATTTCATACATATTTATCTTCTCTTGACCCTTGCTATATTTATTTTAGACAACATCCCCTTTATAAATATTTCCGGGTCAGCGATCAATTACACCTATTGTTTTGTTTAAAAACCTATGCCTTTTGTCTGCGGCCCGTAGGCGTATTCGCACGTCCTTTATCACCAAAACCATGAAAATCTTTTACCGCAAAAAACACTCTCATATTTTTAAAATTATTCGTTTACCCAAGCAACAGAGTGAATAAATTTAAACAGCGAAATAAATATTTCTAAGTCGCCTTCCACAAAGGCCATGTATAATTTTCGCCGGCGAAAGAACGAAAAGAACTCATAAACAATTGCTAGAACGACACAAACGTAATCACTCCAATTTCTCAGCTCAAAGGACCAACTTTGCGGACCATAAATAATACAAATTTACGGTGTAGAAACAAAACGTGGTCATGGCATTCGCGCACCGTGCCCGTAAACTCACTGAAAGTATTTATATATTTAGAGAGAATACGTCGAGTCTCGCGACGCGTGAATACACAAGAAACATCTGAAATTAGTATCTGTCTCCGGTCACAATAGTGCCATTGTGCCGGCACAAAGGGGGGAAATTTTACCCAACTATAACACAAACGGTGCCATTCCGCTCATGACAACTGCAGTCAGTCACCGGTTGAGGAATACTTTCCTTCATAAACATCGTGCCGAAGCGGTAAACTTGAGATATTGAAATATTTAATGTTGCGATAACGTTCATATATTTTACTGCTACGCGCCATCGTAAACTGGAGGAAATATTGTGTACAGATAATGTTTTCCTTTGGGTAATGGTAGAAATAATGTGTTTCTGATGTACATTAGTAGATTATCGGAAAGCGTATACGAACTGCCTTTGTACCATTGAAAGCATTTGTTGCCCACTAGTTTGCTTCCCGAAAAATCCGTGGGGATTCTGGGATTTAAAAAAATTTACTGTCTTATCCTCGATTACCGGCAATTGAAGCTGTTACTGAGTTTTTAATTTCTGTAAGTAATCAATATGTAGAAACCTTTACTTATGTTATGAAATTAACTTGTCGAAGAATTAAGTATTATTAATTATATTATGAAATACCCGTTTTTAATTACTAATAATAATATAAAAAATCACAGAAATAATATGTGGATACCCGTAGGAACCAACCCTTTCAGATGTTCTCTTAATATCGAAATAATTTATTCGTAATTTCTTGACAGTCATTATTGCCAGTTACCGTTGGGTCACCCTGAGCCAGCATCTTACTTATAATACCGATTTATTGTAGCTTAAAATAATATTTCAATTTTAATAGTTAAGTACCTACCTCCAAGGTAGTCTTCCTTCACCATCCCCTAACTATCACAATTCGGACTAAGAGTTGTTATCTAGAAGTGCAGAGCTGTGTTTCGATAATCTGAAGACGTTATGCGAACAGCAGCAGTGCAGTGCTTTGCATAAGTAATATTGCATGCAAGTAAGAGATAGGACACAAATGTAGACTAGGTACATACATGTACATATTCCAAATATTTAGTTAGTAGAACACAAGTGTACCCCACATCATGCAATCTCGAAGCGATCCTTTATGGTCGTAAGTTTCTCTATTATCTTTTAAACTCAAAAGTGCCACTTTCCACTTAAGTTAGTAGGTAGGTTTGGTAGTCGGCGTTGGGATGAATGTAATTTATTTGATGTTTTACACCAATACGCGAGGTGCTTATGGAACCACTTGTACCTAATAAGGGTACCTGAAAAATATAAGGTACGCCTACTTGGTGTTATTGTTATGGTTTAATACACATAAGTCAGACATGGATAACATGGATTGCATCTTCTATCTAGTGGAATAAAAGCATAATAGAGATAAGATTTATAATAATACTAAAATTTACTGCTCATAAAGAGAATGCAGCCATCCAAGATATCGAAGGATCTTCCCGGGCTTTAGTGTGACAGGGTTCTAGCGCCCGCAGCTCGTTCTAGCATTTTAATGCTTTGTTTTATTAGAATTTTATTGCATTTATGTAGTTACGCGGCTCTAAAGTATACGCTAATAGAAAATTATTCACGTTATTAAGTTTTCTGTAGTCAGCGCTGGGAAGCTTTTATGTTCATTATACGTAAGTGTATTGAGCGATTTCATCTATTAAGTAAACCAATTTTACGTCACTGTGGACGAATATAGGTATTTCAATAAAACAGTAGCTGTAATCGTCATCACCTCCTCTCCTCCTCTCCACCTCCCGTGGGATTACCACCACTGAACATTAGCTAAGCAACATCGCTAGTTTGTCAAGTCTGATATAACTCGTATGGATCTTACCATAGAACAACGCGGATTCGGGGATCCTACAGATGTTTGACAGGCGAACGACGCTGCTTAATCATATATTTTATCTAATACGGCACGTATTATGTTTATATTAAAAAAAAAATTAAACTATCACAGCTCACATTCGTCCCACTGTGCATGCCCACGCATGTTCACATTGAATAAACATTGTATTCGCCCAGCCACAATGTTGCTGTACATAATAATTTTTCACAATGCTACAACAACGCAGTTTATTTCGTCATAAACCCGCGTGCCATGCCGCCCGTTCGCGATTTATGCCTTGGCTCTGGGGGTCACTCTACCACTCTTAGAGATGTAGAGTTCGCTTAGATTTTAGGCCTTGTTCAAACCAAAATGATTGTAAGGGTGAGGCCACACGACCGGCATAAAAGTGTGCTCGGGGACCGTCCCCGCGCACACTTTTCTGCCGTAATACGCGACTCACAACTCACAAAATTACGCTCGTGTGGCCTCATCCTAAGCTGCCGAATCTGCGAATCTGAACGAAAAGTGAATAGGTATGTATGGAAATACAATAAAATGCGTTACGTTCGCTCACTTTCGGCGGCTTTCAGTCATATACATACCTCCTTTAAGACCTACTGACAAAGTTTCGGAGCATTGCTGCGCGACCCTCGACTCTGTCTCGTTGTACTAAACATGCCAATGGTTCGATCGTTTTTCGCCAGTCTAGAGTAATCCCCCAGTGCTGGGACATTTTGATGAATTTAATAAAGATAATAAACCTTAAGCTGTGCAATGAAGGGGAATTTTGCGTTGGTAAAGCCTCTAGAATAGCCTCGAGTGACAGAGTATCACAATTAAAAGGAGAATGCCTGTTTTAACCTTGGACGTTAAAATATGGCCGGTTATATAAAAATTAGTATCTTAAAATAGAGCTTACAAATTTAGTCTAAATAAACCAAATAAAATACACTCACGAGCAATGTTGTAGTTACAAAATGTCGACTCTAAATCTTAATTGTTTTCAAATTTTAATTAAATACTTATTAAAATTTGAACACAATATTTATGTAGTGGCAGTGAAGGAAGTTAAAGGGGAGGTGTAGTATGGTAGTATCTGCAAATTGGCCAGTTGTTAGAATGAACTGCAACATACGCATATAGTGCTGCGCTAGCATTAATATAGGTATATAAGTACCGCACATATTTAATAAAAGACTTCTTTTACAACCAACATCAATCGATATTTTAATACGTTCCTGCGCACAACTTCTCACATGGCGACCCTGCCAGGCCGGCGCTGCTGGTAGCGGCGCCGGTCGGCCCACGAAGATGATCAACATCGGCCGACAGACCAGAACCAGCACACCAACACCAACACCTGCAGAACCAGTGCCAAGAATAAATACTTACCAGCAGCACCAAGGCAACCAACCTCGGTGAATGACATGAAGAAAACATGTACAAGTGAGTCCTGAAAATACGAAGAAATACTGCGACCGGACGAGGAGTCAGGGTTATCCCGGCTCGAACAGGTCAGGGCTATCCCGGCCATCAAGCGGACCAGGGTTATCCCGGCCAACTCAAGAAGATGACCAACCACGTGCATCGAGCAATCATCAGTGTCATCGTGCGTCACGTCCGCCCAGCCGCCGTCGTCACCACCATCCACGCGACGATTACAAGGCAAAGAGCGACATCCTTCGACGAAATATTGTTATTGTGAGTCAAATTAATTTATTCAGGAAGGATTAGAAGCATACTTAGATTTTTATTCTGATTTTTTTTTAACCATCGTTTAATCTTGCATTTAACATCCTAGTGTCACAAATCACGAGTAATTTTTTTTTCTTCTAAAACATAACCTTAAATTAATTTTTTTTTTCTTTCGCTACCCCGAGGGTGAAGGAAGTTAAAGGGGAGGTGTAGTATGGTAGTATCTGCAAATTGGCCAGTTGTTAGAATGAACTGCAACATACGCATATAGTGCTGCGCTAGCATTAATATAGGTATATAAGCACCGCACATATTTAATAAAAGACTTCTTTTACAACCAACATCAATCGATATTTTAATACGTTCCTGCGCACAACTTCTCACAGCAGTAGGTGAGGATTTCCGATACCTCGGCTCCCTTCTACAGAGTGATGGAAGTATTGACAGGGATGTAACGAGACGAATGAATGCGGGATGGATGAAATGGAAACAACTCACCGGCACGACGTGTGATCGCAAGATGCCAATTAAGATCAAAGGCAAAATATATAAAAGCGTCATAAGGCCGGTGATGTTGTATGGGGCTGAGTGCTGGGCAACCAAAGTATGCGATGAGAAAAGGATGCATGTGACAGAGATGCGAATGTTGAGATGGATGTGTGGTGTTACAAGAAAATATAGAATACGAAATGAGTATATAAGGGGAAGTATGAAAGTGGCTCCTATAGTAGAGAAGATGAAAAGCCATCGTCTTTCTTGGTTTGGGCATGTCATGAGAAGAGAAGATGATTATGTTACAAAGAAAGTGTTGGAAATGAGACCCGAAGGAAGGCGCAAGAGAGGAAGACCAAGAAAGACGTGGCTTGATTGCGTGAAAGAAAATATGAGAGAGTGTGGAGTGAATGAGGATATGACAGAGGATAGGGTAAAATGGCGTGACATGACCAACAAAGCCGACCCTAAATAAGGATAAGGCAAGGAAGAAGAAGAAGAAGAAGATTTAGGTACGTTTTTGGTACTATTATTATTGGTACCATTATTATGATGCGCTGTTAAATGTACTTCAGAATTGTAGACGTCAGCCTCTGCCATTTAGGAGTAATTTGGAAATTTTCTCATTGGAACTTATACATTGCTCGTGAGTGTGCTGGAACACATCGTATGTTTAAAATATTTTTTTATATAACTATAAATATATAACATGTCGGTTTGTCGGTCCATGTCGGTGATTCACAGCAAAAATGTTTTCGCATCTATATGTTTATTTTAAGTGTTTTCAGTTTCTCACACACAAAGTTTGTACATAATCATACGGTATCAAAATTTTATTTTATTTTATATTTTTTATTTTATTATTATTATTATTATTATTTTCCCGCGCAAAATTTTGAGATTTTGTATCTCGTAAAACTGCAAGCGTGTCGATTTCAGAAGGAAATATATATATGTTAGTTTGTTTGTTTTTCGTACAAACTTAATTTATAATTTAAGTATTCACAAATAATAAGAGGTTATTAAAGAGGTTACTACATACATCAGAATAAATAGCCCGTTTCCTAAACGTTCCAAAATAAAATCTGAAATATGTATAGAAAAAAGTATAATACCTATGTATTATATGTATTATGTTATGTTAAAAATAATTAGGAAAAAAGGACTGACGTTATATGTTGTGTGACGTCAGTCCTTCGAACAGAATGTATCAACTGTACCTAATAGAAGGACTGACATCGCTGGCCCCCACCACTTCTTAATGTAAAGAACATAATAATTTAAAAAGAAAAAAACACGTGTCTGCGTTCTATTCTCTAAAGTACAAACTAAATAGAATTTAGATTTTCATACCATGAAAACGACCTTATTTCAGTTTAAAAACAAAGTAAGTAGGTAATCGTATCACAATATTACACTTGCGGTGTCACAGGTGTCGTCAAAATTTGTCACGTATTATCATGAAACCTGAAAGAGGGCAATCTTATGACAAACTTGCTCCTCTTTTACGGCCCAATCGGTAGCGACAAAGTCGAGGACATGATCGTCAAATTACAGCATAATAATGTTTTCAGCTTTTTATCTTTTCTACTGTGTAGACTATCATCCTTACTTATCCTTACTAATATTATAAATGCGAAAGTAACTGTGTCTGTCTGTCTGTCTGTCTGTCTGTCTGTTACTTTTTCACGCCAAAACGACTGAACGGATTTGAATGAAATTTGGTATACATACGGTATAGACCCTGGGAAAGAACATAGGCTACTTTTTATCCCGGAATTCCCACGGGAAAACTTTTTAAGGCGAAGCGAAGCGCGCGGGAACAGCTATCCTTACTAATATTATAAATACGAAAGTAACTGTGTCTGTCTGTCTGTCTGTCTGTTACTCTTTCACGCCAAAACTACTGAACGGATTTGAATGAAATTTGGTATAAAGATAGTCTAGACCCTGGGAAAGAACATAGGCTACTTTTTATCCCGGAATTCCCACGGGAAAACTTTTTAAGGCGAAGCGAAGCGCGCGGCAACATCTAGTATATTATAAATGCGAAAGTAACTGTGTCTGTCTGTCTGTCTGTCTGTCTGTCTGTCTGTTACTCTTTCACGCCAAAACTACTGAACGGATTTGAATGAAATTTGGTATACATACGGTCTAGACCCTGGGAAAGAACATAGGCTATTTTTTATCCCGGAATTCCCACGGGAAAACTTTTTAAGGCGAAGCGAAGCGCGCGGGAACAGCTATCTTTCATAAAGGGTGTTGTAAACTGGTGTTCTTTATTTTTTCTCTCTGTACAATGTGTTGCAAAAAGGATATAGATAAGTACTAAGCAAAAAGGCTGTGACTCAGGGGGGCATTGTGAACAACTTTTGTTCTATGAGTTAGAAAATTGGCAAAAACATCTTTTGAATTTTCAAAGTCTTTGAATAAAATATCTTGATATTAACCATCTCAGTTACTTACGAATCATTCAGTGGGCCAGTGGGCTTAGTGTAGATCTTTCATAACCGATCGAGCAGTGAAATCTAGCGCAATATTGTATGGCACGAAGCTAGTGCAACGCGTGTACTAGCTGCCGTCTATCCCACGCCATACAAATCCGCGTTTACTCCCCACCTCTCGAACGGTGTTAAAACTCGCACCTCGCATGCTGTATAAACTTTTGATAGTATAGTAACCATTCCCATGTCAAAACTGTAACCTTTAAGCTACTGAAAAAATATGCTTCGTCTAGTTTAAAATGCATGCTTGCTTACGCGAAACGTTACGTCGCTAGTAAAAGTGCATTATTTTCGCCGCAAAACGCGCTTCTACGTTTCCTTGTTTAATTCTTTTAGTGCTCGCCACTGGAGACATTTTACTGGAACTGTCGCAGCTACACACGCCACTTTGTAAGACACACTGTTGTGGAATACAGAAATGCAGGCTTCTTTCAAGAAATAAATGTATTTTTATGATTAAATTGCAATTTGTCTCGCGACTCGCGTCTTTTGTTTTACGTCGTGACGTTAAGTAATACGTGACCAGTTTCTTCTGGTTGGCGACGAGTTCTAAATGGGAGATTAGCATTTAATTAAATATAATAAAAGTATAAATTAAAAAAAATAAATTGAAAACTTTTAAATACCGATCAATATGGACTAAGTACCGACTATATATTTAATACTGACTGAAGGGTGAGGCCCCATTGGGCCTTGCAATGCGTCGCGTCGTCCCAAAGGAACAGACATATTTCTTATGGCTATAACTAACTTAACATTTCGCAAATGAGAAACTAGTCCTCATACATTAAATCTAAGCAAAGTAGGGTGAGATGCCTCAATAATCGCCAATAGATAAGCAAGCGAATATTCCTTTTGTCGTAGAAAAAAAAATCCTCTGACTCCCGTCCGGTCCGCACCAGCTAACTCTATTTCCGAGACCATTATTCTTTTTCACTGCTGTGCCACGCGAGTGCCATGGACACAGCGATTAACATAGGCTGTAGGCTGACTGGTAAAAAAGCCTGTAGCTTTAAGTACACCCTCTGTATAGTTATGTTTATATTTTTGCAAAAAGATAAAGGTAAAAAAAAATATTCAGTGTCCAGCACCACACACCAAAAATAAACACACACTAAGAAATATAATAACATAAAGAATTTATAGGTAGGCAACATCTAAATTCCTTTTTTAATTATTTAGTAAGTCGTAGTCTGTTTAACGCTATTAAATCCAGTGCCAACATCAAAAAAAGAAAAAAGTATAATATTGGACACTGACGTGTCTTAATCTTTTTCATTCAGATAGGGCAGCCAGTAAAAAATATATATCATTTTGTACCCAATGCAAATGTAGCGTTGTTGGACACTACCGCAATATAACAGTGTCGGTAAATCGCCTTTTCCATAGCAGCAACATAAGGAGGTACAATATAAAAGGAATAGCACAAAAGGTGGTGAGTAACGGGTGACTGATTGTCGCTGCCTGCTCGGGAAATGTTTTGGAACTATAATACGCCACTGTGGACCTATACGCCATTCTACAGGGTGTTGCAAAAAGCGTATACTAAGCCGAAACCTACATGCGCAGCATGGTACATCTAAGCCCGAAAATGAAATCAGAATTTCAAAATTCGCGAAATAATTGATTATCCATAGTAAAAAAGTCACGCGACCAACATAGTTTCTATGGAAAATGAAATCTTTTTTTCGCAAATTTTGAAATTCTGATTTCATTATCGGGGTTAAATGTACCATGCTGCACATGTAGGTTTCGGCTTATTATACCCTTTTGCAACACCCTGTAGAACAGTACGCCATTCTGGAACTGTACGCCATTTTGGAACTACACGCCATTTTCGTATCAGGCTCTGTTACGGCCCGCACGACTCGTAATCGAATCCATTTTGTTAGAAATATCGTCGCAATATACTATTTATTATAACTGTGGGAACACCAGTTCAGATTGGTTTGTTGCGGGGCTGGAATGTTTTATGTTGTGTGAGTCTAATATTTAAATCTTTGTGGTGGGTAAATGTGTATAGAAATTGTATTTATCCTACAAAAAGTAGATTTACTCATTTCGGGTGTGACTAAGCTAACTGAAGTACAAACTCTGATAATTTTCTGACAAACCCAACGTTAGAAAGTTGGAAGCAGTATAGGGTAGTAAACGATGATTAAAGACACGATAACTTGTACAAATACAGCCTTACTCAGCACCACCTGAACAGTTCTGTATCGTTTCAAACTTATAACTAAGTTACTCAGCGAATGCGACGATAAAAAAAAAAGATCCTGTTGTTTCGTGTGAAAATATTTCTTTACTCTGTGCTTTTCTTAGATAAATCGTATACGGGTGCTGGGTTTACATTTATAAATATACGTAGTCTTCGAAGAGCGGGGTTTGTATTTCAGATCATTCTTATATAAAAGTCTTTTTTTTCTCAGATACTAGAATAACATTCCATTTTTAAATATTAAGACCAGATTTTATTCAACTTGACATTGGCACTAGCATTAGAGACCGAGATACAAGAATGTACCTATACTTTAGAAGTTAGGTTTTTACAACGCGCAGTTGAGGAAACATTGAAGCAAAGTACCTTATTGATGTTTTGAAGTTTGAAAATATAACCCGCCTGTCTTAATAAAATATTGCAACAACCATCCCATATGGTGGAGGCCCATTTTCCTGCAGTAGATTACTTAATCTGTCTGTGCCTACGTACCGTTTTTTTCTAGATGATTACTTATGAGTTTCATGACATTTAAATAAATCAACTTAGTTGGGACATAAAACTGTAACTTTCTATAAATAAAATGATATGCAAAATGAAGGTAAAATTAAATATCAGACGGATATGATCAGTTGAGACTCTTCCGAGTGTAGTAAATTACAAAGTATTTCTCTTATCTTGTGGAGCCTACGATAAGACTCCTTTCTGTGTATGATTAATAGTTTGTTTTGTATTTCAATTTAACATTTAAGTAAATAATGCTTTAAAAAATATTAAAGGATTAAATACTAACCCCCTTATTCATAGAAAAGTTACAAAACGTTTTAACTAATAAACTGTTTTGTCCCTTTCTCTCAAAGAACAAATTGTTCATTGTTGGAGAGGGACAAAACAGTTTATTAGTTAAAACGTATTGTAACTTCTCTATGAATAAGGGGGTTAGGATGCAATATAATTGTCTCCTTAGACAAGGTATCAATGGATGTCACGGTCATTAATTATAACAAATCGTCGACACATAATATAATTATTGTTATGCATTATCAGCTTGTCTAACCTCTAAATTATTTGATGATTTTTTTTATATTTTTTTTATATGGCTCACTAAACTAAGCTTAGTTTCTACAGCTTTCAAAATCTGTTGCCTAACTACCATACAATGAATAAACCCTACTAGAAGTGAGCACAACATGCTTAAAAAAAATTACATTTTTATAAAATGAACTTAGTGCTATCCCAATAACTTAATATGTAAACAACTTATGCTACTCACTTAAACAAATTCTCTATAGTTAATTACATACTACAGTATAAAATAAGATCTATACAGTATTTGTGTTATATTATTGCTATACCTACTTAATTAACTAAAACAACCCGTAGACACGAAAACAAAAACATTATATAATAACACTTTTCAACTGGTACTTAATTGATGAGACAGTGGATCCAAAAATATCAATGATGATGATGATGATGATGATGATTTCCTCCACGACGTGTCCGTCGACGGCGACACCTTGTCAGGACGTCCTAAAACGACATCTAACGTCTTGTGGAATTGTGGAATGTCCTGTGATACATGGGAGAGTGATGCCTTAAATTATTTAGTCAGTTATAGTTAATTAAATTAAGGGTGTCTCTCTTTGCCATCGTTCTGTACAACTTTAAAAGCAGCCACGACGGGTTTTGATATTTCAAAAACAATTATTTCAGTAGGTATATTTCTAACCTATTACACTGCATTCCGACTAGCCTAAAACCATAAAAATAAAGCTGGCATTGCACTGCCACGTAGTACACTAAATTTAAGTTTGTGGTACCTTCAAAAACCGTACCATAGAGAATTGACAGAGCATGTCAATAGCAGAACCAATTTGCTCAAACAAACGGGTTCCGTTCAACAATATTAGTCTATGGTTCCGTTGCTAGCGAATGTGAAATATTACGGAAATGCCATCAATAATTTAGCGGTCCAACTGTTTGCTGGTTATTTCAAACGAGCGGACGAATCATTAATATTATGATGCCATATTCATTCGTCTCCAATGTCCTAACTGTCAGTGCAGTGGGTCCAGCCACATTCGTCCCATTCCGCATTCGACCCGGCGACATTCGACCCGAATTTCTAAAATACGATAAGGTCTTGGTACTTTTGTTGAAATGTATGAAATGCACTGTCAGCCACCCTGTATTGGATTACTACTATCGGACAGTCGTAATTCGTTCATTTATGATCTCGACCAAACAGGGTGTGCTGTGGAGGTGTGGACGAATGGAAGAGACTTGGAAGAAAGGTTTATCGTGGCGAAACAATTTTTGAAATGTAGTTCCCGATTTTGAATCATTTTTTCTTTTTATTACACACACACACACACTCACGCGTTGTACTAATGTACTCCCTTGCGGAGTAGGCAGAGGTGCATTGCTGCACCCACTTTTCGCCAGAGTGTTATGTTATATATATATATATATATATATATATATATATATATATATTTTTTTTTTTGTATTGTGTTGTTTTATTTATTTATATAGTATGTACAGTTTAAGTAGTATACCTTGCACCTCTACTCCCATTAATTATGTTAAAATTGTCTCTTCCATCCAAAGGTTGTCTGGTAGAGATTGCTTTAAGCAATAAGGCCGCCTTTTTTGTACTATGTTATGTATATAAGTTGTGAATTGTAATGTGTTTTTAATGGTGCAAAATAAAGAGTATTCTATTCTATTCTATTCTATTCTATTCTAGTCCCAATGTAATAGGGGGCGGGCCTATTGCCATTTTACGGGCACATCCAAGACCCGAGAAAAAATATCTGTGTTTAAACAAATATCTGCCCCAGCCGGGAATCGAACCCGGGACCTTCGGCTCAGTAGTCAGGGTCACTAACCACTACGCCATTCGGTCGTCTTCTTTTTATTAATTGATCGTTATATTTTTTACATCTTGTACTTTAACATTTAGTGTAGGTCTCATATATCTTAATAAAATTACCTTCACCTTGCTTACACTTAACCTATCGTTTAAGTAAAACTTATTTTGGATTCCACGGTGATCTCGTTATCCGACAGGTTCATGGCAGTATCGAGTGCGTTGTCATCGATTACAGATTCATCGAGCCACAATCGATCTCCGGAATCATTCGATTTACATCGACATGCGAGGATTATACTCCGATATTTCAGCCTACATGTATGGTATGATTACGATGTTCTTTACTTCGATGGAGATAACTCAAAAAAAATAGATTTTTGAGTTATGCACACCATCAGATTCCTTAAATTATTATCCACTGACCATTAAAACAGTTTAAAAAATATCTCAACTACTCGACACTAGATGTCAAACTATGCCCTTTTTGTTGAAGCTCGCTAGTTGAGTTAATTTGTGTTGTTCTTGTATTGTTGAAATTTTAAGCAGTATTATTTTGAGTTGTAGCAGTTTTATTGGATAGTGCCAAGTTAAAAAACACAATATTTTGAATTGAACGTGTTTTGTTGGCTGGGCCACAAAATAATAAGTGGAAGAAGTCGGTAAAAAACTACAAAAATCTAATTATAAGGATCAAAACACAAGCCTCATAAAACATACTGGTTCTAGCTGTGTATAAAAAGCATATATCTGTACAGTAAACTCCAGCAGTGGACAGGGAAATAGTGATCAGTTATTTGTCTATCCTGAAAAAAGTGTTTTTTTGAGTTCTTACCTCTTTAGACCTGGCTGTGCGATATTATTGGCACTGAACTTTTATTTCAAATTTACTAGTAAATTCGGCTACAGCAGAGACCAATAGAATTATATTGGACATTTTACTTCATCCCCTTTAATACTTGTATTCTGTTCAACAGCTTTCACGTAATTCCCCTCGGATGGATTAATCCATGACATATCGCATATTTAGACTCACGCTCCAGTATTAAAATTGTCTGCGTAGGATTTTGTAAATTTAAATATGCAATAGTCATAGCTCGGACAACGGGTGGCAAAACAATTGCAACTCGGGAAACGATATTATGGATACTATGAAGATATAATATAAGGTAAACGCCACTCTTAGGGCATTTTTTTTATTTTGAAGGTCAAAAGACTATAAGTATTATAAGACTAAAAATAGGTAGAAAATAGATTTGGATAGAATTTATACTGGTTTAGAACCTCTTATAGTCCAGAGATTTCATACAAATCAGTAGTCTATAATAATAGCCAGGTTTAAACGTGAAAACACATTAAACTTTTCCAGAAACGTGGTTACAAGACCTAATAAAATGTTCATTCAAACACATTGAGGCGTGGCGTGTTAGGCGTCCTTTCGTACGGAAAAACAAATTTAAAGAAAGGTCTCCATCATCGGAATAAACTCATTTTGAAATCGTTGGCGCGAGACTAATAGGGAAAAATAGATCCTTTCCTGGATTAAACATGTGAATGGGTAGGTAAATACATATTTTATGTTTTATGTATAAAAGTTATAAAATAATCGTTCATTGTTGGCAATTAAGTTTTCATGAAATATTCTGTAAATACAGGGTGTCCTGTACTTTCGCGATGTGGCCGATGACGTCACACGGAATACGTTATCGAAATTCTTCTTTTTTTTGCATTGATAAAAACACGATACGTCACGAAGAATTGTGTCAATATCGTGTCGTGTTTTTGATGAATGACGTATGAACTGAACGCGCCGTCACTCAATGTTTGTTTTGCGTCAAAACACGAATAATCACGACCACTATTAGTCACAAAGGTATCTATGTAATAATAAATATAAGTACGACTGTCGTTACTACTTACTTACGCTGAGTTGCAGAAAGGGACTTTAATCTAATGTCGACCTTAAATGTATTGTTGCCTTGCTTTGACCATATACGGACAGAAAGAGACAGACATAGATTTAATGCCGACATTAGCTTAAAGTACCTTTCTGCAACTCGGCATTAGCCATTCAACATGACTAATTAATATGAATATGACACATCTTTTAAGGATAATAACTAAGGAATAATCTTGTATTCAAATCCGATGTTACAACTTATTTTAGTGCATACAGGGTGTTTATTAATTACCTGAACGCACAAATTATAAATCTGGAAAAATATATACTTTTTAATAACAATAATTATGGAAGATGGGATGTTTCGCGTCCAATCATTAATGTCTGATTTCCATTTCCAACAAACAATTTTATGCGTTATGAAAGCTGGCCAAATTTGTATCACATGTTTACGTATCAGAAGTCTGTAGCGTAACCTCGGAGGTTATCACTATAGCTAGTTTCAACGCAAAATATTCTAATATACTTAAACTATTGATGAGATTTGATACGGGGAAATGATGCATTCAACTTGATTGTGTGTACCCATTGTTTGACAGCTAAAGAAACATGTTTAGGTATTATTGAACTGCAGCTTTTAATACAAAAACTTAACAGTGATGAACAAAAGTTCTATAATATACGTCGTACATAATTATCATCAATAACGTCATCATCATCACCTCGTAAACTTTCATATCTGGCTCCGACGAGCACCACCACACCACATCCTCGGCCTATTAAACACTCAAGTATCCATACTAGATCGAAGCACAGAAACTCGATGAAATATAAAGTGATACCACCTGTAGGTAAACTTGTTTGATGGTATAAAAGGTCAACTTCGACACAAAATCCTGTTATTGACCAACCAACCTTCAACGAGTGGAGTAATCTTGCAAAGTTTCAAAAATCATTTAATTCCAAAAAGGAAATAACGTTACAATATGTTTTATTTAACCGTCATCCTACTGATTGTGTCTCTGGCTACATTCTCCAGCCCAAATCCAATAGAAGATGCATCAAAGCGTGCATTCCAATTCGACATAACAGTAGTGGTAAATAAAATGGACGAATCTTTGCTGACGCTACTGAGCCGGGCAGTGAGATCTGAGAGGAAAAAATCTACTGCTACGACAGTTCCAGATCTAAATAACAGAAGCATTTTCACTAACATCGCATGTGCGAATGACAAAGTAAGAGACGCGCTTGGAAAGTGTGTGGCTCGTGAGTACCCTGAAGTGTATGAAGACGAAGAAAGTATAGTGTTCCGTGATAGTGATACGTGGTAGTGTGTGGGACTTAGTGGAAGCTCGTTGAACGATGCCAAGGACAGTGTTTTGTGTTGAGCCTTAGAAGTGGGTACAGTTACGTACGTAGTATTTTATAATCTGGGTCTACGAACATTGTGATCAATATGGTATCTACCTGTGGTACCTACCATACCAGAAATTTGAAGCTTTTAGCGTGTCAGCAAAAATGCCAATCTGATTTGTGATTTCCAGCAATTTGCTGAATGCAAAGACTATTTCGAATTATTAAAATCAAATACTAATTATAAAGAATCTCCGCCTTTTTATTAATGTCACTTAGAAACTAAAAGAATGGTGTGTATTTTTAGCAGTCCTATGAAACTACGTTCTAATGTTCTGAGGTTCCTTGAGAGTTACTTATTTATTTTGGAAAATAATCCTCATTATATTTATGCAGTAGCGACCGGTAGATAATTCTCATTTGGTCGTATAACTTGCAGTAGTTAGTTAAACAAATTGTGTTATGCTGCATCTCAATTTGGCAGGGTAGGCCGGGCCTGCAGGCGGCGCCCTTTGATGAGTTAATGGCGTCCTCTGCCTTCCAGATTGATAGAGTATCAACATAGCTGTGGTACATATACAAGCGATGATGGCCAGTACAGGGTGTTGTAAAATTGGTATAGTAAGCCGATAGAGACATAGTTAAAATGACTTTTGAAAATGCGAGAAAGAACATTATTCAGAAATAAATACGTGTATAAAGTCACGTGACGATCTATGCGTGTGCCTAAAATTGATGTAGTTTCTCGTTGTTCAATGTTACCGTGGAGAAGCTTTTTTGCGATTCTCCAAAAGTCATACAACAAAGTTTATTCACAATGTCAGTCAGTCGCTTGCGTCATCACCAGCCTTTCGGTTCACTATATTATATCCTTTTTGTAACACCCTGTACCTGCATAGGCCCGTTTTCATATATTTTGAAATACGTTACATGCGTCTCTTCACGCAGCCTTCTAAGACACTAAGAACTTAGCTTCAGACAGGTATTCAGAAACTCCATCTAAGTATACAAAGGCAAGACCTAAGGTAGGCTGGACTTAAGGTATCTAATATCAAGGTTGTATTGTAGCAAGCTCTGCAAGCTATCGATATAATTTCCAGAACAATGTTTCCGTTAACAAGATACAATAGTAGCAATTTGGTGTTCTATTGTGAACGAGTACCTATGTCGTGAAATTCGACGGTCTCCAGTCTATTGGTTTAGCTTACTATAATATATTACATCATTGATGATTAGTACAATACCTACATAATTTGGCTGGGTATTACGTATTAATTATGATTTTGATTGGGCGATGTAACGAAAAGCTAAACTGTACAATAATATTCAAATTGTGAGCTGTGCCACTTGATCTCTGCAAGATTTTTTAAATGAGTTTGATAAGTTGATGGCACATGTAAGTTACATATACAGGGTGTTGCAAAATTGTATGTACTAAATTTTGTACTCCGATAGTTACGGTTACAAGTAGATTATAATTTACGTAACCAATAAAGTTTTTATTGGAGTAGCTAAATTTGTTATCACATTTTGTTTAAAGTCGTAGAGAAATTAATGTTGGTCAAAATAACGCCCTTTATGCAACTCTGTACATTTGAAATCATAATAAACAAACCAAAATGAGTAAGCGCAAGTTATTTTCATTACGAGGACAGAAATTCTGAAAAGCCATGTTATGTAAACAGAAGCCAAGAGACAGATACAAGGGAAAAGATTTTTCATGTTATTCAAATCAGGACCAAAGTTTTGCGGCAGCACTTTGGACTTTTCTTTTTCGAACGAGGGTAGTCGTCAATTGTTTCTTATTCACAAAAGACAATTGGCATTCGAGAGTGTTTCTTCAGCATAAGTACGTATGAAAAAAAGGAGAATAACTTGGAAATGCGGCGGAGAAATAAGAAGAAAGAATTACGAAAAAAAACTGTTTGCCAAGTCAGTTACATATTAAAATTACAACATGGCTGCTAGTGTCGCTTAACTTTTAAATCATATTACCGAAATTCGAAAATTTGTGTTAGGTCCTTTAACTATCCCTATATCTGACCAAAAATACCTAATTTTGACAAAAATACATAATCGGAATGACATAGGTATAGATCCTAAATTTTTCATCGTTTTGAGTTGTTGATAAGGATCCTGATAAGGATTTTGAGTTGTAAACACTATCATGACCTATGCTTTTTTAAATTTAAATGTATGCAGAATTAAGATTTTAAAAAAAGCATATTTCATGGTCTTAAGTGTAAGATTAGGATTACCTACTACTCACGGCATAACCAAATATTTTCACCGCTCTATCATTATCATTTCTCTGTAAATAAGTACGAGCACTAAATAATTATACGAGTTGCCGTCATAAATAGTCATAAACACTTGAAAACTATCTTTTATAAAATATAATTATTATCATTTCTTTTAGATTTATGCACAAAAACGACTAGGTAAATCGTGATTTTAGTATTATACTAACCTTAATATCGCCTTAGGATTGTATGAAATAGTGGGATATTACTACAAAGGTGTTTATCCATACGTAAAATTGTTAGCCCCTGGGTAGCCAATATATCATCCACATAAGTTATTGGCGAGCCCCTTTTCATGTTCGCTCGATCAGAATTATCAGTTGGACTTACCTAAATCTGCGCTTGTGCTAGTTTGTGTACGTATGCTAGTTACCTATAATTGATTAAGATAAACATATAATGATAGTGTAGCAATAAAAAAAAAAGTATATCATAAGACTTAGTACCAATTTCTCCATTCTCGGTTAGAGCTTAAATAGCTCCCTGGTTATGCTCTAACCAAGAATGGAGAAATTGGCACTTATGTATGCTTCCAAGTTTTAACTTCACACAAAATATTATTTATCTTACATTATTGATAGTAGACTGGTTGGCCTCTCAATATATACAAAATAAATAAATATGAGATCTTGATTTACGAAAGAAATAAACATATGACAATTGAATCATATTCTTATTACACTTCAAAGGGGTAAAGACATGACTGATATATGTCAGTGACTCGGTGACATTATAAATAAATGTTCCATTTATTTTTCGATAGGTTCTTTTGTTTTGGAGGCTATAAATAATATTTATACTGAGATATGTTTTTTGATCTATAACCCTATCAGTTACAGTTTTATATTATTACTTACTAGTTTTGTTGGTGATGTAGGTATATGTTCAGTGTTAAAATATACATATAAATATATTTTGTTGGTGCTTCCACTTACTTGAAAAATAGTCACAATTTAATAAATGTTTGATAGCATTTCTTTAATACAACTGTGCCTGTAATACTTTAACGTATACTATTATTAGAAATGCAAAATAATAACACGATTTTTTTACGAAAACACAACAGACGAACAAATTACAGTTACACATTTTCATATGGTAAAAAGAAACCGAACATGACTATAAAAAAAAAAAAAAAAAGTGGGACATCTCACACACGGCCATCCGACCCCAAGCTAGGCCGAGCCTGTGTTATGTTATGGGTATCGGACAGCTGATATATCTACACAAATACATAGATATATACATATTAAATATAAATATCAACATCCAAGACCTGAGTACAATAATTATAACCAAACAAAAACCCGACTGCACTCTAAAAAGGTGAAAACAAGCCCCAATGTTAATGGAAAGAATCGCAGGCGGGGACCAACTTGACCGCCACACAAGGTACACCTATCTAAGTCACATTCAGCTAAATGGTGAACCCTCTGCTGGTCCCCGCCTGCGATACTTTCCATTAACATTGGGGCTTTTTTATCTTTTTAGAGTGCAGTCGGGTTTTTTGTTTGTTTATAATTACATTTTTTTATTTGTAACTTTTTCGTTGTTTTATATTTTATGAAATATTATGTCCGGTCCGGTTTTAGTTTATGAATATTTTTTATTTCAATAATTTTGGTGTTGTGATTTAAATGCCTACCTACAATATGCCTATTTTTGTAATGTGCTAATCAAGCGCTTTTATTTGATACCCCACACGGCATAGTTGGAAAAATATACTTTTTTCCATCATCACTTTATGTCATCTAGAGGGCGCTATATACATTTTAATGTAACGTCACATAGCCTATAACCATTGCGCAATTAAGACGCTTCTAACGATACCTCATACATCAAAATCTATCAAGCCGTTTAGGCTACAGGTGGGAACAAAGAAACAGACGAACATACATACAAACATACAATCGAAAAACATTACCCTCCTGCTTCGGCAGTCGGGTAAAAACATTACCCTCCTCCTTTGGCAGTCGGGTAAAAACATTACCCTCCTCCTTTGGCAGTCGGGTAAAAACATTACCCTCCTCCTTCGGCAGTAAATATCTGTCTTTAAACAAATATCTGCTCCAGCCGGGAATCGAACCCGGGACCTTCGGCTTAGCAGTCAGGGTCACTAACCACTCCACTAGTCGGCCGTCTAATATATTGTATAGCAATCGCCATGTCAGGGATTACTGGAGCAGAAAGAGAACAAGACAATGCAAACACGAACAAATGTAGATAGATCGCCAGTCGGACAAATATTGGTATGAGTTCTACATTTTGCAGCGCTGGCATCTCCGAATCACAAATACTTCAGCTATCTACAGTCTCTGGATGTAACGAAGTCGAGTCATTTTGAAGATATAACTGGGTGTTATAAGAGTTATGTGGGTAAGTTGGACTTATTGCCTGATTTTCCTGAACCCCTTGTAGGTTGGCTGGTAAAAAATGCTTTTAGCACTAAGCTACAGGCATGATAACCTTTTGTATATTTTATAGGCATTTTTATTCAATATTATTGTGCAATAAAGAGTCAAATAAATATAAGGATAAGTATATCGGAGCCAAATACAATAATGACACTCTAGGAATCGAACTCTTGTAGTGTGTGTCAAGGTACTCTACTTTTGAAGGTATGTGGTGAGGCGCGGGTGAAATAAACTGTTAAAACTTATAACTTAAACTTCTCATTACAATAAATATCTAGCCGTAGATAAAGTTCAAGTTTTAAAATTAATAAAGTAAGTTTTTTCCTTACGAAAAAACTGTACTCGCCTCAGTGTGAGGTAAATCCTGTCTTTGTAAAGCGCCGCAACACTGCATTAGCTGAATGTAGACTTTGGACTGACCGATGCGAGGAGGGCGGTAAATCCCTCAAATATTAGGAAAAACCAATTGAAACAAGAAAGTACTTTTTAAAACTGTCGAAGTAAAAACCGATACTACTATTTCCTCTTCATTCTTTTATACTAGATGGTTTAACAAAATTTAATGTTTCAGTAAGTCCACGAGGTCTCTATTGTGGTATTGCCGTAGAAATGTATATTAGTTTATACTTGCCATAAAAAAACAGAAAATGGCAAAGAGCGGTGTCCCAAACTTAATAAAACACCAAAAACGTAACATCTACAGTCATTTTCTGGAGTCGGTCCTTTGTTCTTTACAACAATACAACTAAAATTTACATGAAACCGTGTCACTAACTCTATGATAGTTGTCGATAGAAAAGTAAAATATTTGGAAATGTGTTTGGAGATATTTGAATCTTGTATGTTTAGATATCATATTCATGTTAAAAATTAACTTTCTTGATTAATATTAAAATAAATAGCTAAATAAATTACTAATTACGTCTCTCAATTAAGGCAAACTAAAACTTAATATCGCAGCAATGTAGTTCATAAAACAGTCTTACATAAGAATCGTTTCTGAAGCTTTTTTGTATTTCTGAATAGGTATGCTGTAGGTACAGCCTAAAATTTAATGATCCTTCAAACTAAGCCGAAGTTAAAGAAGGCACAGGGTCTATTTGTTTCATGGAATCTAATAAATTGACTTAATTAAACCTCTAAATTTGGGAAGAATATATACCTACGTATATTTCAGTAGACATTTTATATACTTACAGTTTTACTAACGGGAATTAAGGAGCGGGAAAGAGGAACTCTTTAAGACAAGTCTTAATCTTAAATTTGATGATTTTTGGGTTCCAAAGACTCTTATGAGTGCTGTAATCTTTTTTGTTTACATCTGGTAGGCTGAGATCCATTCTTACAATTCCCAATTGCTTCTAATATAACCATTGAGTGGCTTAAACTTCAATATCCGGGAAACATCACGATATTATAAGCTTGGGTATCAGCAAAAAGCCAAGCCACATGGCGTTTGTGATTAAATATGACTTGACCAGTTTTGCCATGTGGTGTTCAACCTTTTTGCACCCGACTAAACGCCCGAACTACTTGCAAACTTAGAGGAACTTTCATTTCAGTAATAGTGGTGAGAGGGTTGCTGTTATACAGGGTGTTGCAAAAAGGGTATATTAAGCCGAAACCAGCATGTGCAGGATGTTATATCTAAGCCCGAAACTGAAATCAGAATTTGAAAATTCGCGAAAAAAAAACATTTTCCATAGAAATTTTGTTGGTCACGTGACTTTTACTATGGAAAAAAAATAAAATTCCAGTTCTGATTTCAGTTTCGGGTTTAGATATGACATGCTGCACATGTAGGTTTCGGCTTAGTATACCAATTTTGCTACACCCTGTATTTAACAAAATTAAATATAAGTACAATACTCTTTATTAGACCGAGATATCTAAAAGTAAGTAAACTCAATAATACACTCACGAGCAATAAAAAAGTTCCTCTTAAAAAATACCGACACCAAAACATGTAATTTAAAATCTGTACAAAATATTTACCTACGTTTTTAGTTGGTAATATTCTGGTGCTCAAATGTTTCAAAAAACTAGCTTAATGTCTGCAGTATTACATATACATACATGTTATACTGCAGACATTAAGCTAGTTTTTTTTCATACATGTTACACTGCAGATATTAAGCTAGCTTTTTTCGTTTATCAGCAATTTGGTAATATAATTATGTCACTGGAACTTTAAACATTGATCGTGAGTGTATTAGTAGGTACAGTCACATTTTATAAAATATAATATAGGTATTGGTTGTTTGTGGGTAAAATTTCTTGTAGCACGTACTACGAGGCATGAAATATAACATAACAAGCTGTTCCCGCGCGCTTCGCTTCGCCTTAAAAAGTTTTCCCGTGGGAATTCCGGGATAAAAAGTAGCCTATGTTCTTTCCCAGGGTCTAGACCGTATGTATACCAAATTTCATTCAAATCCGTTCAGTACTTTTGGCGTGAAAGAGTAACAGACAGACAGACAGACAGACAGACACAGTTACTTTCGCATTTATAATATTAGTTAGGATTAGGATTAGGATAATATAGGTATTGGTTGTTTGTGGGTAAAATTTCTTGTAGCACGTACTACGAGGCATGAAATATAACATAATGGTAGTATACAAAGAAAATTATGTTCGTTTTATAACAGTACCACATAAAGACAAAATTAGGTAGAAACATAAAAATGTTATGTTTTACTTACAACCATTGAACGTACAGAATAGGGTGGATAGCAAGTTGCAGTTTAGGGATCTTTTGTATTATTATTATTTCCTTGTTTCATATTTGACTGATTTGAACAACGACATTTTAATACCATCTAGATTGAGTGTCGGTACAAGAGAAAGGTCTCGACAAATAACACCACACTGAGCTCTTATTTCGAATAAGTTCAGTTAGAAGATTAATGACTTTATTCATTGGTACAAGGTGTGTACAATATTTTTACCAAACGTTAAACGTATTTAAATCAAATTTTAAATACACTTTGTACTAACTGACAGACGTTTGACAGGCTACTAAATAAGTTTAGCGTTTGGTGAAATTCCACCTAACTGTTATCATTAGATCATTTAAAACGGTTTGACAGTAAACAAAATGCGTTAAAATTTTTTGCATGTTTTTAAGTGACATGCCATTCTTGTACATTGTACATAATATATATCGTTAATCAAAAATGCACACTTAAAAATAGGTAAAATTACATGAACACATCACATTTTAATAAGTCGGCAGCGCTTTGTCCTCCTTTTTTCACTGTTCACGCTACGTTGTAAACTCGGTGGAATCGTAAAAAGAGTTTGTGGGAAGAGGTCGTAAATGTAAAAAAGATATACATTTTTAGCGCAAGAGATTTATGAATATTGAGCGGGAGGTAGCAAAAAAGTTGTAATGCTGAATGCTGACGCCTCGCTGATCCCTCAGGAAGCACACTGAGGAAAAATAAAACGTCTGATAACGAAAAATATATACAGGGCGTTGCCATAGTGGTAAAGGTACATATCCGAAAAGGCTCGACTCAGGGGCCAGTGGGTCGTGCCTTTAGAATCGCCCCAATTGTCCGATAATATTTGCCAACCACGTAGGTATAATAAACGTTTTATTTTTTCATTATTCTTAATCATTTAAATATTGAAAACATCTCTTATATACGTGAGGAATGTATGCAATTTCTTTATACTATTATTTTGTCGTCATATTGTGTCGGATCTTGTCATCCTCTAGTAAAATATTATCCTCATTTTGACTCACTAGTCAATGTATTTCTCCTATGACGGAATAGAGACCAGGAAAAAGTTTATCATGACCGGAACTTTATGAGGAAGAGGGCAGAAATAGATCGTGAATATCTATTGAATAAAATATGAGGAAAATTAAATTGTACCAAATCATTGCTTGTTACTATTGTTCTACAAGCCAAATTACGAGTAGAATAAGTAGACTATACTAATACTAAAGTATGGTATAACCAACTTTGATAAACAATATACGAACTTGACGTAGTGTCACATACAAAGACTAAACTAAATACTAACTGTCCACATCTTGTTTACTGTCAAACCGAGATAAACGTGTCTTAAGTTCAAACTAATGAATACCATTATACCAATGAATAGTCACAAAGTTAGTTAATAAGTCACAAATCTTATAACTGAACTTATTAATATATATTTTAATATATTATATATTATGATGCTAGGTATATAAATTATGTATGTAAATATATTGTAGGTAGTATGTCTTGGTATATTAAATATTGATGGTATATTCTTTATTCCTGCTACACTTTACCCTTTACATCTAAATATCCTTCCACCCAAAGGTTGTCTGGAAGAAATCGCTTTAAGCGATAAGACCGCCATTTGTACATATGTGTTAGATTAAGTTTTGTATTGTTGTCCATATTTTTGTGTGCAAATAAAGAATATCTTATCTTATCTTATCTTAAAAATCAGTGCGCACTTGAAATAAAAAGGGCTATATTGATGTTGGCATTTTCTAGGTGGAACGTGTTCATTGCTTGCGAGTGTAAAACAACTTGTTGAAGGTAGCAGGCAGGTAATTTAAACAGTTTATCCAGAACTTACTCAGTAAACAGCGAAGGTTAGTTTTTGGTCGGCCTCATTAGTTTGTTGGTAAGATAAACCAATTTCGGTTAAAGTTTAAACTTGACCGTTTGTTTTGTATGTACTTAATCAAAAGTGAGGTGACCATGGGGCAACTCCCCAGTCAACGAGTCAACAAGTGACGTGAACTTTCTTTGTAGTTCATAGTAAAGCCTCTTTTGTGTTGTTGTTTAAACATGACCGTATTTTTGGTGTGACGTGGCAGGATGCCTTCAAAGGAAATGCCAAAGGTTAAAAGTTGCTGTACTGTAGTGTGTTATGCTTGTGACATACGGTGACGACCGAATGGCGTATAGTGGTTAGTGACCCTGACTACTGAGCCGAAGGTCCCGGGTTCGATTACCGGCTGGGGCAGATATTTCGTCGCAGTCGTATAACAATGACGGATCTGCAAAACAGCAACTTTACAGGAGAGCCAGTTAAAGTTTTTAAACAACGTTTTGTACGATAAAATGAAAACGGCTGAAGCAATTCATTTGAAATTTGGTCACATTATTATACGAATGGACTTTTGCAATATAGGCTGTATAATTAGTCTGTAATAAGTCTAGTTTTCCTGAAAAATCAGATAGGTCATTGTTCTATGTATCCTACTATGTCGCATTATATGATACGTCGTTTTTTTACGTCGTATCTAATGGCGTATTATACTTTTCGTCGTTGTTTTAGGTAATATATGGAAAAATTCAAAGACGGATCTTTAAATAACCTATTCAGGAGGGTGCTGATTGCGCTATATTATTTTTTGTTTAGGTCCTTTTTTTTGTACAAAGTACAATTATTTTATAAAATGTTTTTTGAAGACCCCATTGTGTCCCAGCATCAGTCAATAATCATCCAATGCTAAACATAGGCCTCTCCCAAGAAGCGCCACAACACTCGGTCCTCGGCCTTCCTCATCCCGCTACTACTGGCTACCAGCCTACGGTTGTCCTTGTTTGTGACTCGAGAATTCGTCCACCCCAACGGTTATCAGTTCTTTGGCAGATGTAGCCAGCCCACTGCCACTTCAGCTTGCACATTTTGACATCTATGTCGGTAACCTTAATCCTCTGACGGATACCCTCATTTCTGATACGATCCATCAGAGAAACCCCAGCATAGCACGCTGAGCGACTTTAAATCGGTGGACCTATCTATCTGCCCCATACGTCATCACTAACAAGATGCACTGGTTGAAGAAGTCTTTTGTCTTCAGGCTCTGATGATAAAAGTCTTCTTCTCTGATCAGAGATGGCCGAGGAGAATATATGACGGAGTTTCCCAACTCAATTGTGACCCACTGCTGGGCAAATGTCTCTTCCTGGGTCTTCCAGCTATCCCTGTCCATGGCCTCCTCATTGCAGTTCCTATTAAACACGTCTAGGTCATCCCGCCATCTTCTTCTGGGTCTGCCCCTGTGCCGGCGGCCGTTATCGGCTGCCCATTTGGTGGCATTTTTACCCTACCTATCCGGCTGCATACGACAGACGTGCGCCGCACAGCCTCAATTCAGTTTAGCGGTCTTAGCAACACGACGAAGGACGCTATCTCGCCCAAATAAATTACTCATTGAATATTGTATTTCCTGCCTATCTACCTCAACCCTACGTCCCATGCTGTTGGTCATGTCTGTTGTCTTCGAACGGTTCATCTTAAGTCCAACTTCAAGGCTTGTCGTGGATAGCTCTCGCAACATTTGTTGGAGCTCGGGCGTTGAGTGGGAGACTAGGGCAATATCGTTCGCAAAACCGAGGTTTGACTATTTTTTTACTTCTAACATTGATGTCCTTGTCCTCCCAGGACTGTGTCAACTTCTTGAAGACCTCTTTGAGGAATATTGTAAAGCGTGTACAGCGTGGGTCGCCTTGCATGACACCCTTTTCAATCGGAAACGTTGGACCAGTCCCAGGTTTTTCCAATTTCACGTTAGCTGAGCTGTTTATGTAGATAGTACCAACGAGTTCGACGATCTAGGTTGGATGAATTTTACGGTGTTAAGGGCTTGCTTGCTTGGTGGTAGATACTGTCGAAACCTCTGGTATAGTCAATAAATGCAAGGTAAAGTGGTGTGTTAAACTCAATTAACTTTTCAATAATCTGAATGAGCGTGTATTATAATATATGGTTCGCGGTAAAATAACTAGGTCGAAAACTGGCTTGTTCTGGTGGTTGATGTTAGTTCAGCAGATAACGGATGCGATTGTGAATTATTTATACATGTGTGATGTCAAGCTAATGGGTCTATAGTTTCCGAGGTAGGATTTCTCACCTTTTTTATGGAGAAGTCAGTATAAATAATGTGAGAATTACATAATTTACGGGGATTTTTTTCTGAAATTAATACATGAATAAAGTGGGCTCAGCTATTTTTTAGAGGAAAAGCCCCAGTATAAATCGAATGCTGGTGATTGTGAAACCGCTGAGCGAAATGATCATCGCCAAGCAGTTCAAGATGATCCTTACATAGCTACGGATAAGATGATACCAATTTCCTTAATTATTTACTGGCCCTGGTAGCTGTTAATACAGAAATTCAATGTTTGAGGTGGATTCTGCGACTGACTTGGTTTGTATGTTAGGTAACTCATGCGAATGGCTGGAAAAACATAATTCCAAACCTACCCGCATGGTACCGTGCTCCCATCGTCACCTGCCTCTGGCGGTAGAGGTGATGAAAAAAAAAGTACTTACATAATTTTACATTGTTTTTTAGCACATAGTTTTAAAAACATAATAAATTAGCAAAAATATACTGAAAAATCATAAATTTATTAATTTTTCATTGAAAATACGTAATATTATGAAAGAACAACGACGTATCCTAAAATAATTCCAAAGAATAACGACGGTTATCTACACACGACTACCACTTATCCATAGAATAATGACGGTTTATACAAAACACCAATAGTAAGGTCATAGAACATAGTCGCATTTGAAATACCGTCACTAAATTTAACAAACAAACAATATTGCTTTTTTAAAACACCATAACTAATTATAATTAACTTCTCAATGATTTAAGCGAAAACTAGAGTTTTTATTTAATTAAAACAAAGTCCCAAGTTTGACGACGGATTTAAGAGACCGTCTTTGTTCTATGGGAGAAGTATAATAAATATATTTACTTGGAAAACAGAACTTTTTGAATAATAATTATAGCAAAAAAACATTTTAAGTACTCATTACGTGTTCCATGTGCTCCTACATAGAACACTGACAGAACAAACAAACCGTCGCGCGGGAGCGGGTCGCGGGGGGTGAGGGTCACCGCAAAACATCGACGGGACGTCACAAGCGTCCATGTACTACGCGAAAAAATCAAAACCGTCAGTGTTCGACTCTGTATTTCACTTATTATAAAAGATTTTTAAAAAAACTTTTGTTGTATTGGTAAATAATGAAATTTTAAAGACGAATCTGCAATAATCCGAAAATCGAAAAAAATCAGATCCGTCACTGTTCTACGACTGCGACGATTTGTTTAAAAACAGATATTAAATTTGTTCTCGGGTCTTGGATGTGCCCGTAAAATGGCAATAGGCCCGCCCCCTATTACATTGGAACTAACATAACACTCTGGCGAAAAGTGGGTGCCACAATGCACCTCTGCCTACCCCGCAAGCTAGTATATTAGTACAAGGCGTGTGTAGTATATGTGTTATTTTTGTGTGTATATGTCGCAGGCAACTGGTTTAATCTCCTGTTTGATTGAACCACTAGCCCGTTCATTAGATGGCGCTATTCAGTTGTATGACTAAAGGACAACTCGTCAAGTCGTTGATTGTAACGTTCGACGTCTTGACTGAACGTCATTCAGCGAAGTCGTTGAATGGGATATAGTATAGCAACTTTGTAATGTCTGGTTAGGGTGAACATCACCAGACAAGAGTCAACAAAAAGACTATGTTACAAAGCTCTTATCTCACAAATTAACTAAACAATAACAATAAACGTACCTTCATATTGTTGTTCATAATTATCCAGTTTCGCCACTTTTTTTCTTTGAAACTATCCGCCCGCGGCGTAATAATAGGTAAATCCATGTTGTCACACTATTTTAACACAAATAACGCACTTTAAAGCTAATTTATTTGCAAAAAACTAACAATATAGGTGCTTTTTGTGTCAGCTGTTAGCGGTTCGACGCCATATTTGTTTTATTCACCACCTGGCTGATTTTAAGTCAGCTAACTAGTTGGACGTTTTGTGACGCTTGTACAATCAACGTTCGGCCTAGTCATACAACTGAACAGCGCCATCCAATGAACGGGCTAGTGGTTCAATCAAACAGGAGATTAAACCAGTTGCCTGCGACATATATATGGTGAATCCGGGACAGTAATCCGAGATCATGTGAAATAGTAGGCATTATTTAAGTACTTGCATCTATTTTTTTTTAATTGGCAAGGAAAAAAAAAGTTTGCCTAGAGCCCAGTCCACATTTGTATCATTTCCTCGTATCGTGTGGCCTCGGCGCGTTACGTTATTACACTAGTTTGAATGCCAATATATTCTGTCATATTATATTTTATACCTTAATTTTTATTCGTAGGTATATGACCAAAAAGACTAACTTAAGACACAGTTTCTGTTTACCCAGTGGAGTTTTTCTGTATACCAAACTTTTGATAAAAAAACACGATATAGGTACCTACCTACTTAACTTATTTCTTTTTCTCAAAGTGACAATCAAACTGGAAAAAAAACTTCAAGACCTTAACAAGCATTTAATTTTGTTTCTCGCACAACACGCGGCCCTCTATTCCATTGTTTCTCTCAACATTTCGTTTATTGTTGGAGAAAAATAATAAATTTCACTCGCTTAGCACGATTAAGCTGTATTTTGCTCGAATGTTTTCGAAGAAAAAACGGAAAATGATAGCCAACGGGAAATGTTTGTAGTAATTAGTAAAGAAGAAACTGAGTATAATCGCTTGTTTTGGACTTTGATTGGACATGGTTTCGTTTTGGATGTAGTATGTAAGTAGGTACTGACTATAGTTTGCCCTATAACAGCTTTTAACTAAGCACATATTTGTATACCAAATCTTCTTCTTCTTCTCATAGTTTCGATCGTGTCACAATACCAAAATTATAGGCCAAGTAACAAGAACGTTAAAAACTAAACTCATGCCTACAAAACAAAGCTACTGAGACCGTCACCTTGTCACTTCGCTTACCCTAATCCCAAAACTTAAGGAAACACCTACAAATTTCCGACAAGTCGTTGATTGATGACCGTAGTTCGGACATGTTGCCTGAACAGGGAATGATCTCTAAGAAGCATCATTTACATACAGACAAGTCAAAGAAGACTTATGGCGATATAACACTGCTATTAGACAATCGATTTAAAAAAAAGGATTTAAGTGAGTCGCTTCACGAGGATCCAATAAATATTCAGATACGACTGCAGATTTTTTTCGGGATCTACGCTTTGTCTTAAATAGATGTGCCGAGGAAGTTCTAAGATAATATTATATTTGTAATGTAAAAAAAAAACCCTTCCTTCATTGGAAAGAGGAGCCGTGCCCCAGCATGGTGGGGACGTGATGGGTCGTGATGATATTTGTAATCCATGGCATTTTGTGTAACCTCTAAAACATAAGTAGGTACTTAGTTAAATTTTCATCTCTGCCTCCCTCTAGTAATGTTTGATTAAATTATTGTTACATTGAATCATAGTTATTATGAAATCATTACAGGGAATTCGAGTTATTTTCGAGCACAAGGATTACAATTAAAAGCTTCCACATCAGAAAATACCATGTACACCTACGACCTTATTTAAAGAGCTCAGAAACGTTTTCCAAATTAGCCTTCTTATAGCACGCTTCGCCTTCAAGCACTGGGGGTTCAGTAGCTATCAATAAATAACTAATAGCTAATAGCTACGCTAACCATGACGATTCTATTGTAAGTTAATCTTGTCACTTGATGGTTTTTTGCTGTATTTTATTATCAACTAGCAGTTTCCGCATTTCATTCAAATCCGTTCAGTAGTTTTGGCGTGAAAGAGTAACAGACTGACAGACAGACAGACACAGTTACTTTTGCATTCATAATATTAGTTAGGATTATTTTAACCCTTTCATAATGACAAAGTTTTCCTTATTGTCTGAGGTTTGTTTTAGGTAATATAAGTCAGTTTAGGTATCAGGTCGGAAAAGATCTCTTTCATGAATTATGTAGCGGTGGCATTCTTTGCCGATGTAGGGCGATGCGGGCGTTGATCATACCTCTTTTCACTTGAATTTAAACTCTTAACCTGCTTTTTTAAAGTCAAAGTCAAAATTTTTTATTCATCATACAAATATAAAATTTTCTGATGAACGTAAATTTTTACAAATTACTCTCCGTTCGGTTAAGGGGGGGCTCTCTCAAAAATGAGCTTACTAACTCTTTTTGTACAAATATTATAATTATGTACTTATACAGGTTTTGCAAAATTGACAAATTAAGTAGAAAAGGGGTAACTCATGGATTATTTTGAATAACTTTTTGTTTTATGCATATTTGTCGCTCTAACTTATGAACACGATTGTACTTTGCAGGTGTCATCGAATGCCACGTTTGGTGAACATTAGACTTGACTAAAAGAGAACTTGGTTTAAAATGTAATTTGACCTTAAGATGACTTGACTAATAAATAACTTGGTTAATAGTGGATTTGACAGTGACGTTCGGACCTGTATTGAATATAGTAATTTTCATAGCAATAATCTTCTCCTTCTAATTTTTGATTGGTGCTTGTCACCGTGTTGAAAAGATCAGCCCTGTATCACCCCTGGCTTAATACCAAGCCAATTTATTTAGTAAAAGGTCTACTACAATCCAAGCTAGCTCACCTGGCAAAATAACCCTAATGCATATTCATTTTAGGACCCACCATAACTTATACACTATCACCAACACTATGAATCTAGCGGGCAGTATTTTCTCAATTTCACGTGTGTTAGACATTAAAATATTACTGGAGGGTTACTCTATACTGTCGAAAAACGAACGAACGAGAGCTGCTGCCGTGCAAGGGCTCGTTTAATACGACGGCACCGTAGCTAAGACGGTAGTGAAGCTGCTTCCGAAGCTGGGAGCCGCGGGTTCGAATCCCGCGCAGGGCAAACATTTGTGTGATGAGCCTTGTGTCTGGTTGTCGTTTATATATTCAATATGTATATATCTATGTATTTGTCTAGATATATCAGCTGTCCGACACCTATTACACAGGTTCTGCCTAGCTTGGGGTCGGATGGCTGTGTGTGAGATGTCCCCACATATTTATTTATTTATTTAATCGAGGTAGAGTCGTGGCTCACGCAGAAGAGTTACGAAACTTCGTTTTTCGTTATCTAGAATGACCCCCTGCCTCATAAGATATTGCATCATTCATGACTTCCGGTGAGCGAGCTTCGTTTGATAAATGTTATCTGTAAATCAGGACTAATGCGCCAGGCGCCCAGGGGAATGAAAATGGTAGGTACATACGAATAAAACATATATATATATATAAAGCTCAGGTATTGCCAGCGTGATGAAAATGTGTCCTCTGAAAATGAACCGTGTTCTATATCTGTTTAATATCCGTGCGTGTATTGTAGGCAATTAGCAATTTGATGGGATATTATTGTATTGTTTGTCACTTTTCTTAATTAGTCATATGAAATCTTTTATCGCATATCGGTTAAAATCATGAAAGTATTATGTACCTACTCCCGTGGTTAAAATACGTATGATTATAATGTACCTAATATGTTACATTTTCATTGTAAGTCCTATATATAATATAGCTGTCCCCGCGCGCTTCGCTTCGCCTTAAAAAGTTTTCCCGTGGGAATTCCGGGATAAAAAGTAGCCTATGTTCTTTCCCAGGGTCTAGTCCGTATGTATACCAAATTTCATTCAAATCCGTTCAGTAGTTTTGGCGTGAAAGAGTAACAGACAGACAGACAGACAGACAGACAGACAGACAGACACAGTTACTTTCGCATTTATAATATTAGTTAGGATTTATACACGAAAAATGAGTCATTTTTATTCAATTAAATGCCGTGGTTCGTTATGCAGAACCGAATCGTTAACAAAAACCGGCTTGTATTTGTTTTAATTAGAAATATTTACTTTTCCCACAATTGGACATTTAATTTGTGTCCAGGAATAAGTAGGTAAGTATGTTGTTTCGTTTCATTGTACATATTTAATATAACGCATCCTGTGTTAGAGAAACGTTATACAGGGTTTCGCAAAAGAGGGTCATCCTGGACAAATTTTGTTCTATTATTTTTGGAAATTCTTTGCTTTACTCACACATACCTAATTAAATTTATAATTATTTACAGACATGCATGATGAGCCCAGCACTAAGTTAGTATGAGTATTACTGAGTATTACAATTAAATGTCTGCCAAACTGTGAAAACTCTGTTTAGAATGAAACAAATCTATAATGCATTACCTAAAAGAGAATTTGACATATTTCACGATGCTTTAAGGTCCTTCAAAGTAAACTTTAAAAAGCACATTAACACCACTTAATTTCCATTTCTAAGTTGCTTAAATTGTTTGTTTATTGATACCTAAATTGTTAATTTCATTGTTTGTTCATTGTTTATTCTTAAAGTTTACTAATGTTATTATTAGTTAAGAGTAGTTATCATTAACTTAGTAAAATGTTTCCTCATTATAAAGATAGCTGTAAGTACCTATAATTAAGTGAACACTTTATTAAGTATTTTATTTATTTAGCCTTGATGTATGTAACAAGTGTATCATTTGTTGGTCTTCAAATAAATAAATAAATAAATAAATAAAACAGTTTGCTAGCAGGTTACTCTCATTTCTAATTAAGTTATAAGCACAATACACACAATCAAATCAAAGTAGGTATTCTAGGTATAGACAGGTAATTAAATAGGCATAGCTAGATACAGCTACATAATACATATATTATATCTAAACATGTATAATTTATATACATACACCCTTGAATAGGGCCCGAATAGCCTATTCATCATCATCGATCTATCCATTTTGGTTTGTAAATAGATTGCTACCATTGATAGTTAAGATAGACGATGAGACAAAATTGATTGGGTTTCAGTAAATTCGTATTGTACTTAGTTGGTACTTATTTACTTAGTAAAGTATGTCTGGAATATAGATAATGCGGGAACGGTCACGAAATATATAAAAAAGTAATAGGTATAGGTTAGTTATATAAGTATGCCAAGTTACAGAAAGGTGCATTAAATATATGTCTGTCTCTTTCTGTCCGTATTCCGTATACTGTCAAAGCTGACATAAGCAAAGTTCCTTTGCGCAAGTCACTGATATTCACACGTCATTATACATACAATACAATACACTTTATTTGTACCAAGAACAAAATTAAACAAAACTTAAAAAATAAAACAGTACAAAAAGGCGGCCTTATACTTTAATGGTGATATTACAAAAATTACATAAATGTATATATCAGTGTACAATTACGAAAGTATCAATATTGTCAACCTTATGTACGGAGCTCATGGATTTTACGAAAAATATCAAACAATTTAATTCATTTAGTGCCGATATCGGTGTGAAAATACGACGGTGCGTGTGATGTTGGATAAATTTAAAACTTAATTGGATTTCAATTAATTGGAAAATGCACTGAACGGGAATCCTCATTATGCTACACCCTATAATATCTTTCATGTACTTAATTAAGTACATAATCTAGGATCACTCTGTAGATTTTATCAGTCCTAATCAGCGATTAGAATATCATTGGTCCAAAACCTACCATCAATTTATTAGGTACGGTGGCCTGCGCCTAAAAGTATACAGGCGGAGTTTTTAAAATAGCGATCCCTGATGATGAAGGGACCAGCTACATCTGTTATAAATCCGGGGACGTGTTGTGTGTGATGTGTGTAGCAGTGGTGTTTATGTGGATGTGCTTGAGCAGCATGTGAGCTTGAGATCGCTATTTTAAAATCTCCGCCTATATACTTTTAGGCGCAGGCCACCGTACAATAATAATGGTATTTTTGAAATAGGTACCTAGTGTATTTTGTCTTGCTGTATTCGTTTTGTCTTGACAACAAAGTCTGCAAGCTGAACCTGTAGTGAGCTGCCATATTATAGGTAAATCCAAAGAATGATCGGTACAATAAACATGATCTTTAGCGACGCCCATGAACTGGTAGAATTCGAAATAATAATATTTTTTAAAACTTGAAAAATAAATAGAAGTCGCAGAATATTGAAGTACAAAATTCAATGAGACTAATTTAGCAAGATGCGGTTATAAATTGTATAATTGAAAGAAGTGGAATGCAACTTAATTGCGTTTACATCAAGAACCGCAGAGCCATACAGAAACAGTCTCTGTTACCGTGCTCTAAGAGTTTAAATCTTATGAGAATTGGACCTAGGAGCTAGGGTACTATGAGACTAAACAGGATACTCTTGCAAGTGGGTCATAAAATTAGGAACAAACTCACGTTGAGAAAACTCAATTACATTTTAATTATGTTTGAGTTTTAGTTACATACCTATATATATATCGTATTATTGAAGGAAGTTAAAATGGTGGGCATCAGCTCATGTGGGATTTAATGAACCAATGGAAAGAGAGCATTAGTAGCCAATAGACCAATAGCGAGCAAGCGGCATAGCTCACCGCCTCACAGGCAGCGGGTGCGTATTGCGACGTATAAAAACGAAATGTATAATTTCACATTAATAACGTTCACAACTAATGAACGATACGTATAACAACAGCATCTATATTTTTATAAGGTATAAGATTCAATTGGTATAACGTACATTTCATATAATATCAAAATAACTAAAAGTCACGAAGACTAATATCAATTCGTATAAAACATACATTACGTATATCAATTAAAATATATACTATAATTTTGTATAAAGTTCTTCTCATATCACATAATCTGTGTTTAATTACCCAACGCCGTCAAACCCCTTAGCACCAAAACCTAAAGATAGGTGCGACGACGAGCAAAGCGAGGAGGAGCGTGTTAGGTGCACATGTTCGTCGAAACCAAAGCGGAGCGCAGCGAAGCGGAGCGGAGCGTCTCCCAACATAGCTTCAATAATAATAACGCTGTGAAAACGCCTAGTACCAAAACCTAAAGATAGGTGCGACGACGAGCAAAGCGAGGAGGAGCGGTAAGGTGCACATATTCGTTAAAAGCAAAGCGGAGCGCAGCGAAGCGGAGCGGAGCGTCTCCCAACATAGCTCAAATAATAATATTTTTTTTTTGTTCATTATACATAATTATATTATATCCGTTGAATAATATATGTTATAAACGTTATATATTATGAACGTATACATTTTAATCGATATATCAATTGAAATTATACATACTTTTTTAACGTTATCCTTTACGAAATTATGTATTTAGTAATTATACTTTCCGTTTGTTATACACAGTGAACGTTATACTTAATAAATGTATAAAATGAGGCCGTATACCTTGTCAATGTTATACTATTCGTTTTTATACCTCGTATTACTTACCCCCTCACAGCAGTAAGGGCGTGCAGTTTTGTCACATTCCACCCGCACCTACAATGGAACCTTTAAGTGTCGCATTGGTCAATTCAAGCGGTTTGTATTTTGTACGTTTTCGTACTTTCGTTCACAATTTTTTTTATTTTTTTTTTATTTAATACTTTATTGCACAAATATCAGATATAAGTGTACAAAAGGTAGTAGTAGTAACTTTACGAGAACGTGCGGGTGGTTATTATTATGAAACTGAAACAGTTATTTAACACGTGGCGTTAGTGTGCGAAAATAATATTTTGGCTACCTACCCTCATACTCTTTTCAACTTAGCTGCGGCTGTTAAGTTACTTAAAGAATAACAGAATGTTTTGAATTAAACTAGAAATAGTGGTAGCTACCTTATTTAGTTAAGAACTTGTTCAATTAATAAAACTATGAGGCCGCGGGTAAGGCTCACATTTCTGCTCTATGGGCGAGAATAAGCCCAACTTTTAATTTAAGCTTTACAAAGAACGCCACTTAAAAATGATTTTATAGCGCGGCTGTTTTAAAAAGCTATTGTGCTCTGCGATGTTATTAGCTCCCCCTAGTCCCCCTGTTTTAATTGTTTTTGTCCTTAAGGAAACTGTCTGACATCGCGTATTCGCATGACCATGTTTTTGTTCAACCTGTATTGCATTGATCAGCTTATTTGATCACATAAAGACCCACCACATTCGGTTCGACACTATATTCACTAAAATCCAATCAATTAAAGCTTTTTGACATTACGACCGACACGACTCAAACTTAAATGACACTCAAAAGTGACCTATTCTTTCCCATATTTCCAGTTTTGGGTTCCGCACGAAACACGTGTGTACCTGAACGTGTTTTCAATGAAAAATTGCTTCTATTGTTATTACGCGGCAGAATTACATTGTACGCATACAATGGGGAGTTGTGAAACAATACGTGTTGTTCGCGCCCGCAGGGTTGGCTGGCCCGATGATATTATTCTTTGTCGCCCGTGTATGTCAGACGTTATGGTTTATTGTAAGCTTTGGTAGGGAGGCTTACAAACAGCTAAATAAGCTATTCACTTTTGACGCTTATCATACTTACAAATCGACTATTCACTAGGATGTAGGTAGTGACTAGGTTCATTCAAACATGGACAGTTTTCTAATTGAAGAAGGTAAAAAAAGAAACACACACGTTTTTTACACAACATACATATATATAGGGGTACCTAGGTAACCTATATACCTTCCTATGATAAATTCAATGTGATGGGGAGAGTGTATGAGTTTGTATTAAGTACCTTATAAGGTTTCTAATATTTTTTCTCTTGTTTGTTTCAGATTGACATCAAAATGCTGTTGGATCGATGATAGGTAAAGATCAGAATAATTTCAGATATTTGAAGCGCTACAAACATTTAATACAACACTCAGCCCGTTCGACTGGAGGGTCATTGACATTGACATAATCTAGAGAATGTAATGTAACTGAGATAATAGTATCGATCAATATTATTAATTTTTGGATATACTCCTAACAAATACTTCTCACATAAAAAACATACATACAGACGAATTGAGAACCTCCTCCTTTTTTCGAAATCGGTAAAAATTGGCGCTTAGTTAAACCAGCTGGATTGTAAAATCTAGACCAAACGTTCCTAGTATATTTACCTATGGGAAGTGAGTTGAAAAATTGCCGCCTCCCTTAATAAATTATGATCCTTACTTAATGAAGTGAGTGAAATAATTTCCCTAATTAAGCGAGATATGGGTCTGCTGCGGTTTGAAAAACGAGCCACATCTGTCTCCTGGACTAACCTTGATGAAAAAATTTTAATGTTATAAGATTGATTTATGTGTAATTGTATATTATAATTATGTGTTTATTTATTAGTATATACTTCATTACTGGACGTTGCATATCCGTTATATGATATTTACACATTAAAAAATGATTAGCTACGCAAATAATCTGGAAACATAAATGAATTAACTATCTCTGTCTATTTATAGTACAAATACATTTAATAAGTTTACATTGGAAGATGTTTTCCTGATGTAGTCATAAAATAAAACAAATTAAAATACTGATTGGAGGAGACACTGAAATAATTTCAAATCGAATCCCCAGTTGAGAACTCCGATTTCTAGAAAAATAAAGCACTCGAAAAATACGCCAGCCGACCGAGCGAGTTTCCCAGCTTTTTTTCACAAACACAAACTTTACTGTCCGGGAGTTTTAAAGTTGGTATTTATAGTATGATTTTAGCACAAAGAATATTGAATTTGTTTGCTCATCGCCAGTGTAAGTTCACAGTCAAATAGGAAGTTGGGCTATCGTTTTCCCTGGAGGGTTACTTTAGCTTTACAAAAAAGGAACGAACGGGTGCTTTTATATAATCGGTAACAAGTAACAGTCCATCTATGAAGTCATGAAAACGGAAATGCATCGTAACTAATTATTTAAACCGGTATTCAATTGATGTGTTTCCCTTTTTTAAGCATAAATCTGTGCAAGAGAGTATCAATTGATATTTTTTTTTTACATAAATGTTCAACTATAAGTATACGACTGAAAATCATAAAAAGCGCAAAACCGCATCGTTTATTTTAGTAAGCTCAGCAGCACTCCGATACTTAAACTACAGTAACCCCCCAGGCCGTAGAAAAAGTTCGCAAATAACTAGGTACTAGTTCTAGTAGTTCTAGATCTGTAGGTACATGCTGGATGAACTTTTACAATAAATTTTTGTTTGCTCGTACCGATCCGGGCCGTAATGTTGATCTACTTTGTTGAATACGGCTGGATCTATCAATGATCTAAATTAAGATGGATTTGGGTTCACAAACACATCGGCCGCCTTGGTGACAGTACCCACTGTAACTCGATTGTGGAAATGTGTATTTATAAATGATGATAATAGTCTGTAATATGGAAGCCTGTAATATGGGTATCGGACAGCAGATATTATATCTACACAGATTAGATTTAGATTCTATGTTTACAAATTCAGTTGCAGTTCGATGCTGTTGAGAATTTTCTAATCAGTTCGGTACTTAATATTTGCCGGACTGGAGCAGTAGGCAAAGGCCCTCAGGTTTTTTAAATTGAAAATCTTACAGCTAATTTACAACTATACACAAATAATATAGAACAAACAGCCAGTTACAAGTTTTCACAAGTACGTATCTGTATACCATAAAATTTCCTGAAGAAGAAGAAGGCACGTAGATGCGGGTCTGTGTATTTTTTTTTATATGTACAAAATATGTGTATTGTACTTTTGGACATGCATTTAACGTTTGCACCACGCAACATACAGCATGAAGCGTGGCATGGCAGCGTGGGAACATCTCCGGGTTGCTTGGTTCGTTGTTCTACTGTATAGTGGGATGGTTATGTTTACAGCTTCCGGAATTGGCCGTTTGCCGGAAACGCTTCATGCCTTTGACGTTATCGTGATATTTGGGGGCCGCCAATCGTTAATATAGGACATTTTATTTGACCTAATATTTCCAATTCATCACATTATTGAAGGTTTTTTAAATTATTTCATAATTAGATGTATAGGCAAGTAGGTGCATCTTATGGCCACAGCAAGTAAAGCATCTGAATTTAAAAAATATATTTGTTGGTACATAATATACTTTTTTACGGGTTTTTTTACATAGGAAGGGCCTTGTTTGCATAAACATGCTAACCAGTCCGGAACCAGATGGAATAATACATACGCACTTATTCATTTCTTGATACTTAAAAACATAAGTATAATAATATATCGAAATAAGATTGATAACCGCTATTTATATGGTTTAAGAGATTTCGTCTGTTACGAGAACTGAGATCCCGTCGATCCATTAATCATATTCCTCAAACATACTTCGTCATTTGTCACTTCTCCCATCCACCTCGAACGACTTTGAAAAATTACTCGTCTGACGTACCCTCTTAATAGGCTGAGCGCTTTGTCGATCCTACTCAAGTCAAGTTCTCTCTTGTTCCAGATAAGACAACTGTTGCGAACGATGACGTCATCAAATGAAAACCACTAACAACCGACCAAACATGGACATAGATCATGTGGTATTGGATAAGGAAGCCATCAACCGTTTTGAACAGTACACCCTAGCGAAGCCAACTCTAAATGGCGGAATCGCATTGGACAGAAGCCAAGATGGCGAATCCATGGCGTCGACGAGTAGAAAACGAGCACATTTGTCCCGCCAAAAAGTTGTTTGCTGCTTTTGTTTCAAAACGACCAAGTACAGAAGAAAACAATTCATTATCGGCTTCCTAACAAACCTTGTGATATTTTCAGTACTTATAGCGTACACTTTTCTAGGATCATTCATATTTTTAGCTATAGAAGGCGGGTCGGACCTGCCGGTGCGGCCGAGGATTCTGCCGGACCGGCAAAAGTTGAGCCACAAAGATGTGAATGCGACGGTAAAAAAAGAACCGGAGGAGGAGTTAGACTATGGAAACTTGACGTTTTCCGCGAACTACTTTTGGGATGCTCGAAGTCGTGCGGTGGAGAACATTTGGGAAATAACTGTGTCGCTGAATATCTTGTACCGGGAGAATTGGACGCGGCTAGCCGCACAAGAGATACTTAAATTCCAAAACGAGCTGATGCAACGGGTGACGACAGAAATGGCGGCGCAGTACGGCGTCAGTTACCGGGAGATGGCATTGGGGGAATTCGGAAGTGACGTCACGAACCACTACGAAGAGCACGAATGGAATTTGGCCCTCGCGTTCTTCTACTCGCTCACCGTTTTGACGACTATTGGTAAGTTTCAGTTTAGGAAAAAAACTTTGGTCACAATCAAACATGTTTTTCATAGTTTTACATTTTACTTTATCTTTAAATACTTACCACTCCAACTTATGGTGAATATAAGGATACGTTGAATACAAAAAAAATGTGTTATTGGGAAATAGGTATAAAAAATATAAATGCCCAGCAGTGGATTATTAATGTTTTAATGAATAATTTTAATTAGATACTTACTTATTTGATATTTTTTAAAGATTTTAGCGGAGATTTAACAAACCCTTGGTAAAATAATAAAACCAACGTAATTATAACAAAATTAAGACTTAAAAAATAATAATAAAAGCAATATTTCTCTCTTTCACAGGCTACGGTAACATCGCGCCACGAACTATGCTTGGCAAGGGCGTCACAATTCTCTACGCCCTGTTCGGCATTCCGCTAACACTCGTCTATCTCTCGAGCGTTGGCTCTCTCCTATCAAAGATGGCTAGAAGTGTCTTCAGCCGAGCCCTCTGCTGCTGCCTCTGCTCCAACTGCGGCTACTGCTGCTACGACGAAAGAAGAATGGCCGAAAAGGAAAGAAGAATGAAACTAAAGAGACAGCAGGAAGAAATGATAAACAGCCAAAACACGAGCAAAACTCCAACGGAGGAATGCTATGTCCTCAAACCTGACAGCCAAAAAGATTCATCCATATCAGATAAACCAGCAACAAGTACTGCCAAAGAGGATCTGATCAGCTGGCCTGATACGGACTCTAAGCTATCTATGCGCGGTTTGAGCATACTTGCCCCTGTGCTGCTTTGTTTAGCAGCCATATTCATTTACATATCTATTGGAGCTTTAGTCCTTTTTAAACTTGACAACATGAATATTGTAGACGGATTTTACTTTTGTTTCATGGCGTTAAGCACTATCGGTTTTGGTAGCATAATTCCAGGAATGGGATACGCTACAATTAACGGCGTTCGCTATTATACTATTAATTCTGTAACGCTGTGGTTTTGTTCTGCTTACACATTGACTGGTCTAGCTTTGACTGCGATGTGTTTCGGAGTAATACACGACGAGATCATCTACAGAATCAAACACCAACAGAAAGAATGGTCTCAAAAGAGCAATATTGTGAACGATGAAGTCAATTTAAACGATCCATTTTATATGACGTCCTGACATATGTATAATAAAGGAAAGTCAGAAAATTTGTATAGCATCATGGAAGATGCATCAGTTTTAGAAAGAAATAGAATTGAAATTGATAATAAGGAAGTGGTTTTAAGTGTAGATGATATCCCGACGTTAGGAAATAATACTGAGGAGTTTCCACCCCCGCCGCCGGTTGAAGAAGAGATTGTGACAATTGTTACAAAGAAAGAGCCCAAAGGGGCCTTTGGTAACATGGTGGCGTATAATGCACTGCCAGAAATGTTAGAACATGTAAATGCGTCATAATGTAGTGATAGGGATCTTACTTATGAGTTATAAAGTCTAAAACTTATTTTTTCCATTGTTCCCTTTTAAAACATTTCAACGTTTATTTAAGTATACTATTTTTCACAGGCTGTGACTTAACACTTGTTTATGAATGTACCAAATTCTGACTTATTATGACTTGATAAAGATATTCAAATACTTTAGTATAATTTACTGACCTCTACAAATTCTTGTATATTGATACCTATCTATTTTTAAACTTGTTTATAAATACTAATACTATTGCCAAGTTTTGTGTATAAAAAGTGTATATACTTGTAAAGTTGGTCATTGTAAATAGAAGATATGCAATATCTTTGAATTATCTAAATGTAAGTACTACATAATAATATAAGTGTAATTTTCAAAAACATCAGAACTGTTGATATCAAACTCTGTAATTTTAAATGTCTAAATTAGTATAAATTGTTAGAAAGTAACCGGTTTAATAAATCGATTTCATAATACCAACAACCATTCATTTAAATCTCTTGTTAAAAGTAGGTACTTGCTGTTCAAGGAACTGTCTATTTTTATCCCCTAAGAGCAAGAGCAAGCGATGCGTTGCGGCGGCGGTGCGGCGCCGGCGCGGTGTCGCAGTGGGCACACGAGCGGTGCGGCGCTACAACGTTGTTTTGCCGCAGCGGCGCCGCAGCCGCGTCGCAACGTTCTTATACCGCCCCGCAAAAGAACTGAGCGGTGCCGCTCCGACGTCGCAACGCATTCACCCGCCGCCCCCGCGCTTCGTCTTGGTGGTTGCAAGTCCGGTTCGGCGCCGGAGCGCATCGTGTGCACGCCACAGATATTTCTATGTAAAACGACGCAACGACGCCGCTCCGGCGCCGCACCGCCGCCGCAACGCATCGTGTGCTCTAGCCCTAACTCAAAATTTTGATTAGGTTTCATTATACACATATAATATTATGTTTACCTGAATTCATAGAGCTTTTTACTCTTTAAAATAGGTTTAAAACTGATGTTGTACTATATGAATTTCAACTCTTTCACTGAGTTGAAACAATTTTCACTTGGTTGTAAATTAACAATATGGTCTATGAATTTGAGGTATAATGTATATCCACAACATAACAAATTTAACGAGTAAATACAAGGGAATTTAATCAAAACTTTGAATATTCAGACACAAATTATAGATAATCTAAATAACATTTACTTAACAGAAAAACTTATATAACTTAACTATGTAAAAGTACTTATACTAAACTATCTATAGGTATATTTTACAAATAAAAAAGATAATAATATAAAATACTTATAATATCATCCTGGCCTGAAAATATTCTACCCTTAATAAACAGGAGTTTATCAAAGGTAGAATATTTCTTTTAGTTCGCTGCCGTCGCCCGGGATGGTTCCGAGGAGGCTGGCAGCGTTCCCTCTCTGTATAGCCAGGCTGATGCGCTGGCTGAGATAGCTGCCAGCCCTCTGGTCCCTTGATACCTCGACCAGGCGCGACGAAAGTTCTTTTACTAATCGTCGCGCTTCGGGTCCCCACGGCCCCAGGGTCTCAACCCCAAACGGCACAAATATTTAGCTGTCAGACAGACCGTTGTATTTGCGCCGTTTGAGGTTTTCTGCAGCAGCCGCCGCCGTGCCCGCCGCCGCGGCACTACCCTGGATGTGGGAGGGGGCCACTGTGTCGGTGCAGGTGGCGTCCCAGACTAGGCATTTCCCGTACTTCCAGGGCATTACGGTCATACCGTCGGGCCTCTTCCCGTCGTCTCTCGCCAGGCCGGTTGGCTCCAGAATGGCGGGGATTCCGGCGCTCGCAAAGGCCCGACGTATGACGTCGTTAAGGGCCGCGTGGCGGGGTAATCGGCCGGCACTCCGCTGACAGGAGAGGCCGTGGTGGCCTAGCTGGTCGACGGGGTCCCCGCAACGGCAGCGATGTGGCTCGTTGGTCTTACAGCCTAGTCTCAAACAGACAGAAAGGTTAAAGGTCTTGCGGTCCAGCAGTGTGCCCACACTCGCAGATGGAAGGGCCCTCAACCAATGTTCCGACTCCGGTTCGGCAGAAGCCATGAGGCGGGCGCGGTCTGCAGGGCTGGTGGCAGTTTCTAAGAGATTTTCCTGAACCTGCCTGCAGATCGGCTCGTCCCATAGCCTCTGGGATTCCGGTAGTCGAGAGACATCTTGTTGTGGGCCAGCGATATCTGACCAGGCGCTCCTGGCCTCGGCCAAGTAGGTGACATCTGCATCGCCAAGCGATGGGTAAATTATCTTTCCGTAGAGGCCAGCCGTACTGTGTGCCGAGGACAGGAACGCCGGGAGGGCCACACTGGACGCCGAGCAGATGCCCAGGCCACCGAACCGTATCAACAGCGATGCCTGGGCTCAGCTGCGGTTATCCAGTTGGCAATTTAGAATTTCGGTTAATATATTTCTGATCATCGCATCCAAATTATTAAGTAAATTTTGGTGTCTCCAAATAGGTGAACATCGCAGTACATAGGTAAATTTTGGAACGAAAAGACAGTATCTGATGATTACCAGGGCGATTTGCGGATTAATTTGTACCAGCCGATGCGATGATTCCTGGAATTTTGTGATTTCATCGTCAATATATTTGGGAATCGATTCGTCAAGAACTGGGGATCCGAGGTGACGAAGCGAGCTTTTATTTAAGATTTTGATACCGGGTGCCAGAGAGTTAAATTTACTATGGATGTAACAACTCTTAAATCGCGTAACAGTAATGTGGATATAAATTAAAACCGTTAAAGTATGAAAACCTGTGTTACTTTCCATTTTCAAAGTAGGTATAATTGCCGCCATAAAAAGTAAATCATAATCTTCCAGTTTGATTGCAATACTTAAATATGTGCCTAACTAGAAATTTAATCATACATTGAGATACATACCAAATTCATTTTATACGCATATAAACATTAGTTAAAACCTTGTGGAAGCTACCATTAACAAAGCGGAAAGCTCCGAAGCTTCATTAATTGTTACATGTAAACAAACACGAACGTCTAAAAAGTTTCCAGTTTGAATAACATGAAACTCAACTATCATACAACTCCAGTGAATGCTATTGTTCCGTAGAAATATGGTGGAGTTCCGTCTTGTTTGATGCTAAGTATAAAGTCAACTCAGTTTAAACACAGATATTTGTTCTCAGGTCTTGGATGTGCCCGTAAAATGGCAATAGGCCCGCCCCCTATTACATTGGGACTAACATACACTCTGGCGAAAAGTGGGTGCAGCAATGCACCTCTGCCTACCCCGCAAGGGAGTACATTAGTACAAGGCGTGAGTGCGTGTTTTTTTTTTTTTTTTTTTTTTTTAAAGAGGCTTACGTATTCTGCTGCATTTAATTTACGCTATAATTTCGTAGGAATTATTATTTCTTGGCTAAAAGTATAGATTCTGATATAAATGAATGTTCATACAAGTTCATAAATGCACAATTAGTGTCAATTATGTTTAAACAGTGATTGCCTGATTTTTATTAGTAATAGGTATATCTATATTTTTTATCCTACGGTTAACCTCTCAGACATACATAACCCTGGAACAGACTAAGAACACATATTTTTGCCTACATCTATGGTAAAATTTCGTTCACCCAATATGATTTTACCGCACTTACGAGGTAAAAAGGCTCATTTTTTCCTGAATTTCGGCGGAATACCCCATAATTTTCAATCGACATCCTAAACATGTTACCTCAACCGAAAAGCCTACTGGAAAGCTCATGAATAACAATGGAAACAGTTTCAGCTGAAAAAAATCATAGAGGCTTTGGTTTTCAGCCAAATTGATATAAAGGATAATACGGTAGAAAATTATAAATGTATTTTGACTACCTTTATAATCAATGAATCACCATAATATTATTAGATAGTATTTTATTAAATGCATTTAAACGTTCAACAGGTTTTACGCGAAAAAACGACTTAGTGGGTTATTTGTAAAGTGAATTAATTGATCTAGTGTATTGGTACTCAACCCTTTTTATGAAAGGGCCACAAACACGTTTAAGTCATGGTGTCGCGGGCCGCAAACAAAATATTTTTTTTAACTATTATAAAGCGATGTAAACTATCGAATAATAATATAAAAAACACATGCATATACTACTCTGTGTAAAAAGTATCGGGATTAGATCAATAAAACAAAAATTTGCTAAGACTTTTTATAATTTTCAGTTATTTATTTACATTTACATATACCTATTTTGAAAATAAAATACCGATTGATAATGGCTTTTTAACGGATTTGTCCTAAAATAAATATAATGGATCGATTAAATACGGTCTTAAAAATTAGTTATACTTAATCCACTCCCGTTTTCAGGACTTTATAGTTGAACTGTACGCCATCACAACATTTTTTTAAACGTTGCGTTTAGTACTCGCGGTGAATCCTCCCTTTTGTCTTCTATCGCGTGATAGTTAAAAGTCATGTTGCCTGTTTTCTTTGACTATCGTGGTTTTGTGCAATCGGAATTCTTGCTAGAAAGTCAATCGGTAGGAAAATAATATTATTTGCGGGTTGTGTAGAATTTAATACAGCAAATTCGACGAAGATGTGTGGAAAAAAAATCGAGAAAAGATTTTGCACCACGATTTCGCACCTTTCGCACAAGGATCATCATTGTAAATGAATTTTTGAGCAAACACTTAACAAATACCATCGGACATCCACCATATTAACCAGATATGGCTGCATCTCACGGCTCTAGATTATTTTTTTCCTAAACTCAAATTACCACTTCGAGGCACTGTTTTCAATCGATAGAAGACAACAAGGAAAAATCGCCGCGAGTACCAAAAACTGTGTTTTAAGAAAGTTTTCGTTTAAAAAAAATTATGATTATTGGATAATTCGTTGGCGTGTATCGTTTCTGACGGAGCAAACTTTGAAGGTGATAAAATAACTTTGGATGAATAACAATATTTTCTTTGTTTTTTATGAATGTAATCCCGATACTTTTTACACATAATGTATATTCTCTATTATCTCTCATGGCACGCGGGCCACTGATAAAGGCCCGGCGGGCCACATGCGGCCGCGGGCCGCAGTTTGAGTATAGCTGATCTAGTGGGTCTACCTTACGAACAAAAATGTTACGTAACTGGCAGCGGAGGGAACTTAATTGGATAAAAATAAGGAATGAAACTATCACTGATACTACACTCACGAGTGAAAAAGTTCCAGTGACATATGTAACAGCAATGGCAGGTGGAACTTTTACATTGCCGGCAAAATTTACTGGTGTAAATGGAAGAAAGAAAAAACTTTATTTGACACTTACAGCACTACTGATAAAGTTAACTAGGTACAGTGCGACAAACTTATCTGTTCCGGTGAGAGCGAACCAAAATGATCCATATCTCATTACTTACTAATGAATTGTGTATTGTAAAAGAGTAGATGGGTTTATTAACACCGCAAGAGCGAATTAACAATACGAGCAAACTGAAAATCTTATAGAATTAAGAAATATTAGGCATTTATGTGAGCTGCGATACTTTCCATTAACATTGGGGCTTGTTTTCATCTTTTTAGCGTGCAGTCGGGTTTTTTGTTTGTTTATAATTATATTTTTTTATTTGTAACTTTTTTATTTTTTATTTTATGAAATTTTATGTCAATAGTCGGGTTTTAGTTTATGAAATTTTTTTATATCAATAATTTTGGCGTTTTGATTTAAATACCTACAATATGCATATTTTTCTAATGTGCTAATCAAGCCCTTTCATTTGATACCCCACACGGCATAGTTGGAAAAGTATACTTTTTTCGATCATCACTTTTTGTCCTCTAGAGGGCGCTATATACATTTGAATGTAACGTCACATAGCCTATAACCATCGCGTAATCAATACGCTTCTAACGATACCTCATACATCAAAATCTATTAAGTCGTTTAGGCTACAGGATGGAACAAAGAAACAGACATAAATACATACATACATACAATCGATAAACATTACCCTCCTCCTTCGGCAGTCGGGTAAAAAACACAAATGCATCATTAGCTAGAAAGAAACTTACGCACACTAAACACTAAGCAGGCTGCTTTAATTGAAGTTCATCGCATTGCCTGGCGTGGCGGCCCGCTGGGAAATCACGGGCAACACTTTCCACGGCTCAGCTTCGACAGATTACATTATAGGATGCAAAGAAGAAGGGTGTTTTATGAACTGGTAAGGTAGGGAAAAACGTAGTGTCGAAAGAAATTATGTTAGACAACACGAATCAGTCAGATCGATAAGACGTGACCCTGATGAGACTGTTTCTTAGTAAGTACTTTGTTTATTAGAAGTAGGTTTAGATTCTCGTCCCCGCTATTATTTTGAGCAGTTCTAAGAAATAACGGCAATGGACGAGCGATGCAAAATGCAGACAAACAAAAGAGACGTTTAAGTACCTATAGAGTACTTAGGGCCACTTGCACAAACATATTATATCTAGATTTAGTGTCAAATCTCAATTAAGAAACGTCAATCCATATAAATTTAATAAATGTGTGGCTTAAATCAAGATTTAATAATAACAATTATGTTGCCCCGGACGATTTTCGACCACCGCCATCAATCTACGAGATCAATCTAAGTGCAGAAGTTGATTATAGTGCCCCAGTGTGTGCACATTACACAAGAGCACTCTGTGTTCCATCACTCTCTTAATAGGTCGGATGACTGACACGACTGGAGGGATTTCAGGCGCTGTGACGGTGTTTTACTCAAAATCCGACCTCGTAAGTATATTGGTCGCAAGTGCTCGAAAAAGCCCGTCAGCAGAGCGGAGTGGGCTAGCGGAGCTGTGAGCGAAACTTGACCAATGAAAAAAAAAAACTCCGCTTATGCAATTTCATTGCTTGTTGATTCCTCCCACACGTTATGACTCTACGCATGGTGGTGTGTAAGTATAATCAGAACCTCTAGTACGGGTTTTGCTATTTAAGAAAACTAAAAAAGTATATGTTTTCTCCTGTCATCTGCATACATTATCTGTCAAAAGTAAGTTTCATGATAGTTTTTGCTTTCGCCACTTTGTATGCGAGAAAATTCTATAGTTTTCGACCAACTATCAAACCTGTTCTATATAGACCCTCAGTATAAAACAAATGTTGTTACTTATGTACTTTCCAAAATATTAATAAGGACAAATAATCAAAAAGCACCTTTCACCAAGGAAAAATTGTAAGCCATAAAATATTAGGGAAAATTTAAATAGGAACGCATAAATGTTTTTCTAGCTTCGGACTTTTATTTAGGCCTCGTTTCGTAGGTATTTGCATAAGTTTATTGAAGTTTCTTCCCTACGACTAAGGGCTGATTTTTCAATGGCCAGATAAGTGTTGTCTTGAATTGAAATATAAGCAATTAACAACACATAAATTACAATAAGCACCTTCGCTTGACTGTCTAACTCTAACATCTGCTGGTATGATACCTATAATACATACAAGTATGGTCAGAGTTGTTCGATGGTTGTATATAGAGCATCAACCCAAGATGGGTCATACACTTTTCTCAAACAGTCATTTTACACTTTAATACAGTCTAGGATAAAGAAAGCTGACCCCTCTGGATGGATTGCCACTGTAAAGAACCTATGACGTATTTTAGGGAGTCTGAATTTATATACTTACCTCGACAAGGTAGGTATACATAAATGCACCTTGTTTATAGCATAGTCAACAGGGTCCCCAACATGTAGGTAACCTAGAAGGGTAACCTCACTTCAATTAAAAGTTGCAGGAAGTTATAACTTGGTTATAACCTACTCATGATACTCGAATCGTTGTCAAAGCTAATTAAATAGCACTCACGCTTGGGAACAATGCATATTAACGTTGTTTGCAAGAAAATGTAACCGAATTATGTCTCTGTCTACACAGTAATGGAGGATAGGTAAAGTAAATTAATTTTAACATCAAACTGTCCCTAACATCAGCCACTTAGGTGCTGCCGACACCGAAATTACTTTGAAACTTTGGGAACACTTTCATTTTAAGGTGACCAGAATAGGAATTTCTGGGGCGAACACAAAACAGGAGGTTAGATACAATAACTTCGGAGTCTATAAGATTGGGAAATATAGTTTTATTATGTACTAGCTGTTCCCGCGCGCTTCGCTTCGCCTTAAAAAGTTTTCTCGTTGGAATTCCGGGATAAAAAGTAGCCTATGTTCTTTCCCAGGGTCTATACCATATGTATACCAAATTTCATTCGAATCCGTTCAGTAGTTTTGGTGTGAAAGAGTAACAGACAGACAGACAGACACAGTTACTTTCGCATTTATAATATTAGTTAGGATTAGTTAGGATTAGGATTTATGTATTTTATTATGTAGATTTTGGAAAATCAAACACATTAGTTAAATTATTTCCCAACCGACCCATTTTTACACCGGACACAATAGATCTTTAACTATCTCTAATTTCCCGGGATATAAGATGTTAAAAAAATTAAGGTACCTAAGTGTCTACCTTTCGGCATCGTACGCAACGGACGCATCGCATTCAGTAGGTATTATTTGTTCACTCAAGTGCGTCGAATTCATTGGCATTTCTGACCGTTTCTTCATACATTTATGAAAATCCGTTTGTTCCGATACACACGATACCGATAGGTAGACGATCCACAGACAAACCAGTAAACTCGTTTTGTGGGTCATTATTAATTGTACTGTGTTTTTTATGTTTAATAAATACATTGAAAACTGAAAAAAAGACGGGTTTAGGGCGTCTTACACTATCGAGATTAAACTGAAATAAACATTTTCACAAGGTCAAAGCCATTCCGAATATTATTTGAGCAAGGCTTGCATTTGAGAAATGTAAGAGGATACGTCAAATCACACAGCATTCGTTTGGCAAATCAGTGCAATTTCTATCTTTCTGCATCCTACGTAGAAGTCCCGTGCATTCACGTTTCAGCAATAGGGGTTTACACTTATAAGCCGTAAGTATAAGCGTGGAATTCGCATACAGTTAGGTTCTATTCACGAGACAAGGGTCGTGTAGTAATGGGAGTGAGCTGCCTTTGAATATTATTTGCAAGCTACCAATACGGCTGCCTTTGACTAACACTATTATTATTATAACATTACATAACTTTTATGAAAATTTACCTAGGTACTATCTATTTTTTATGTTTCATCATCATCACGACCCATCACGTCCCCACTGCTGGGGCACGGATCTAGGCCTAGTCCACCACGCTGGCTTTATGTTAACAGTCTATTAAATATTATAATTTTGTAATATTTACTATTATTTACATGAGTATACAAAATATTATATAATAATATGATTTGGATTATCATTTTCCCGCCGCCCGCCGCCAGGGATCAAAGCCAGATCAGCAATCATAATCATATAACATTACTATCGTCACTGCGTGTTTTGAAACTATACAAGGCCAGAACGCAGAGGTTGGGACTGCTCGCGTATATTTTCAAATTAAAATGGTGCCATGATTTACTTGAAAGTATACAAGGCCATTACGCACTAATCGCGTATATTTTCAAGTAAGTTGGGCCAAAATTATGGCTTGAAAATATACTGCAGCAGTTACCACTGCGTACTAATCGTGTATATTTTCAAGCGCCAAGCGGCAATGCGAGCACTTGAAACTATACGTGATTAGTTACCAGGTAGCCCTTTTGAATTGCTGGTCTCTTTTTCTTTCATGCGAAATAGTAATAAGTCTATTGCTTTCTAAACATTGCATCATCATTCCGCACTTGGCATTAATTTCGTAACGTGTTTTTTGTTTACACCGTAAGTTAAACAGTAAATTGATATTAAACTGTAGAACTGTTGTTAATAGTAAAAATTATCTCATAAGAGGGTGTAGAACAATTCATAAAAGACAATTACGGTGAATTCAAAACTTGATGAAAAATATGACTATAATAGGTCTATAGGGTAATACTTACTACACTCACGAGCAATGAATAAGTCCAAGTAGCAAAAAATCAACACCAAATGACCCTAATTTTTTTTAAACATTAAATTTATAATTTGATCAAAATTTACTATTTTAGTTGGTTATAATAATATTTTGATGCGCTGTTAAATGCACTTTAATATTGCCGACGGCGTCATTAAGCTAGTCTTATCCGTTCAGGAGTGTAGTAGGTATTACTCTTAATTCATTTAAATAATACGATATTAGTAGGTATGCTAACTTGCAAGTATGATTGCTATAAATATCAATTTATCAATCATATTAGAGCTTGTTCATCTTCATTTATTATCATTTTATAGGTATGACAGGCAGAACAAATCAATTGTAGTCATTTACATTTACCGAAATAGTTAAGTAAATTAGAATCAGCATGTAGGTATAAATTATATGCGACAAGTACGCCAATCAAGCAATATGCGTAATAGCAATGTATATTTTCAAGTACGATTCAGTAAATCCCAACTTGAAAGTATACGCGATTAGTACGCACAAATCGTGTATATTTTCAAGTAAAATATTTATTTTTTTCACTTGAAACTATACAGTGCTAGTACACTATGGGTGCGTTCTGGCCTTGTATAGTTTCAAAACACGCATCGTCACTAGCCTATACTTTCAAAAGATGCCACGTCGAGGCAGATATAGATAGATAGATAGAATAAAGGTACATAACTAGCTGACAATCGTGGCAACGACTTTCTAGGGTCCCTGTATAGTGCCATAAACATTCAAAAGCTACAACTACCAAAAACGGCCAGTTAAACGACAGTAGGATTGGTTAAACGAGTTTAACGCGAACCGTGCCGAGGGATCATGCACATCTAAAAGGGTAGGCACTCACTTAAAATACAACATTAATAACAACTCCAATTTCCGCGAACCCCTATTTAATTCCATACATTTAATAATCCGGACTCACACGAGCTCTGATAACAGAACTAGGAATGAGAAGTTTGCGCCACAAAGGACGCGGAATGTGTCTTCGAGATTCGCGAGAGATACCTAACGACTGCGGTTGCAAACTTTGGAACAAGATGGTTATTCACGGAAGCGTTTCTGAAGCGATTCTGCGCTCAATCTTTTGTTTTACACTCGTGACTCGTGAGTAATGAAAAAGTTACAGTGACATAGAACCAAATTACTCCTGAATGGAAAATGCTAGCTTAATTTAATGAAGTCAATGGCACCGTATGCATCGCATCAGAATATTACCAACTAAAAACGTAGGTACATATTGTGTTGAAAATAAAATTGTACGTTTAAAAAAATTAGGGCCATTTGGTGTCCCCTGACACTTTGACGGTGGAACTTTTGGATTGCTTGGGATACTGGCTGTGCTGGCTGACGGTTAGCGGTGATATGAATTAAAATAAAACCAACCACAAGCATATGTTTAACCCCAGAAAATAACCACAAAATGTTAGTTGGTCCAACAACGATTTTAAAGATACTATCCTAATCCTAACTAATATTATAAATGCGAAAGTAACTGTGTCTGTCTGTCTGTTACCCTTTCACGCGAAAACTACTGAACGGATTTGAATGAAATTTAGTATACATATGGTCTAGACCCTGATAAAGAACATAGATGAACACAACTACTTTTATCCCGGAATTCCCATGGGAAAACTTTTTTAGGCGAAGCGTAGCTCGCGGGAACAGTTATCCTAACTAATATTATAAATGCGAAAGTAACTGTGTCTGTCTGTCTGTCTGTCTGTCTGTCTGTCTGTCTGTCTGTCTGTCTGTCTGTCTGTTACTCTTTCACGCCAAAACTACTGAACGGATTCGAATGAAATTTGGTATACATACGGTCTAGACCCTGGGAAAGAACATAGGCTACTTTTTATCCCGGAATTCCTACGGGAAAACTTTTTAAGGCGAAGCGAAGCGCGCGGGAACAGGGAACAGTAGTTTTGGCGTGAAAGAGTAACAGACAGACAGACAGACAGACAGACACAGTTACTTTCGCATTTATAATATTAGTTAGGAAGTTAGGATTATATTATTATATGTTCTCTATAGTCCAGAATAAGAGTCCGGAAGTTTGTGCCGCCCGCGAGGAGAAATTATGATTAATTTTGCAGTAATGCCCATAATTGGATTCGCGACTATGTGTTTGTGGTACAATTAACTCGTCTTGATTGGTGGTTAGATTAGAAATGGAAGCTACTCGCTTGTCAGCTACTGTCGTTATGCTGAAAACTACTAGGTACAGTGCTCCAAAATTAATAATGCACATGCAGATCTTCACTCCCGAATCATTTAATCGTAAGAGCCTTAAAAAAACACTTGCATTTTGCACCTTGTTCGAAAGAAATAGGAGTCAATATCAGGTGTCACATAATCGAAAACAACCGATCTGTCAAAGATTTCTATGCGCATTATCAATTTTGGAGCACTGTACTTGCATTGAAACTGTTACTGGTAAAATGCTTTTTTGTTGTTTTCTCCTTTTCAAACTTATATCACCTGTTTATATTATTTTTTTAAGTTATTTATCTTTTTAAAATTGTGTAACTGATATTTTGTAGAGTAAAGAATGCCTTTTTCATTTTCAACTAGCACATATTTAACATTTTTTCCTAAAAAAAAATAAACGTGTCATATCCCACGGGATAGTTCCAGTGAAAAGGGTCACAGAATATCGCAAGCCAAAAGAAAATACATTGCCATTTCCTTAACTATAACTTTATCATAATAATATTATTATCACGAAGGTCAAAGTGATGGGTCCGGGAGATAAGAGCATTTTAGAGTCGACGTTTTTTTGCCAAGGATGTACCTACAGGTCCTCACGAAATTTCAGAATTCGAGTAAGAAACTTAACTTTTTTATTTTAGTCTGTTGTAGGCGTCTTTACTAGCAGGATTAGGGTCTCAAAACTGAATCAAATATATGTTATTGAGAACCTACTTTTTTCAGACACCACTTTCTGGAGGACCGTAATGTTACAGTAAACAACATAATTAATTACAACCATATAGGTACAAAGTTTAATAATATGACACGATAAAAACCAAATCCGGTTAGGTAAGTATGTATGTATTCAAATTTTGAAGGAAGAGAAATAAAGAAAATGCTTATATTTCGAACACACACGGAAACTAAACAAAAATTAAGTACTTTAAAACAAATAAAAACAGTTTTAAAAGTTCTAGATCGGGTTCTAGATCAGCTTGATACTATGGTAGGCCTTAAAGATGTTTGTCAGTAAGAATCCTGGTTTTCAGCTAGAACCCTATTAACAAAAAGATCTAGCGTTCTATCTAAGCGGTCTATAAGTTTAAGTAGTTATTAGCCTCGTCTGTTATCAGCCCACTGTTAGTCATTAAAGTCATTATTCATTATATTCAAAGACAAAACAGCCTCCTGAAGGCCCTATCAAACTCCTGACACTGGCCTGGCTACCGACCTCACTCTATTACCTTCAACAGAATGGAGGCAGACGTGAAACTTTAAAACCTAATTAAAATTTCGTGTAAGGCTCTCGTTATCGCGGCCAAAGACCAGGCGTGGGTGCGGCCGCTCTCAACATTTTTAAGGAAAATATTTAACAACATAAGTAATTATATTACCTAAAATGGTTGATTGCAAAATGAAGGGAAGAGGGAGTTCATGGGAAATAAACAAATAAATAACTAATAATAAAAAACAGCATAAACATTTTTATAACCTCAATAAATTTAATGTTTAAAGGACAAAATAAATTTGTAGTGATTGCTAGTAATTCTTAACTGAGCTGGACTAGATATACATTGATGTCGATTCTGAAGGCAGACATTCTAATTGTAACGCTGCCAAACTATAAAATCACATTTACGGCAACACGAGTCGATTTTTAAGCAAAGAATTAAGGTATATTGACATTTCTAAAATTAGAATTTCTGCCTTCAGAATAAAATTCACATCATCATATTGTTTTTTTTATGTATTTAGAAACCATTTCTAATATACGTTCAGTATAGTTTTTTAATATTTTTTTGTCATAATATCCAATATAACCATTCAACATTCACTTAAAATGAGAAAACTATTCTAGCTTAACTTAAACATTAACAAAACGTTGTCTTATCTTAGAAAAAATAAAAACATGTTGAATGCGTCCGCATCCACACACAGCCACAGTCGCAAAGTTAATTAGTTTCATAGCGTTAGCAGAATTTCGTATTTTGATATTGTTGTACACTCTGAATTTTGACGGCCATCCACCCTCCACTCTGTAAACGATGAATTAAAACTTTTTTTTAAATGTGAATAAACTTCGTATTGACTATTGAGTCATAGTAATGATCAATATGGGTCGTATTTTTATCCTTTATCAACTATAGCCATTAGTCAAGTCACACTACATTATGTTGGTTTTTAACTACATAATGCTTGCGATTTTGGACCATGGTTGATTTTTATCCGTATTAACATACGGATAAAAAAACTGTCCCTAAGTTATAATAATTCAATGATAAACCTAGAGGTCCTTTTCGAAGCTTAGAGTAAGCAGGTACTAATAATGTTATCGGTGGGACGCCCTTGCTAGCTATTTCCGCAAAATAGCGATCCAGTGAGTAGTAACGTTATAATTACCTATACAGGGTGTTGCAAAAAGGGTATACTAAGCCGAAACCTACATGTGCAGCATGGTATATCTAAGCCCGAAACTGAAATCAGAATTTGGAAATTCGCGAAAAAAATATTTAATTTTCCATAAGTACTAAAAAGTCACATGATCAACAAAGTTTCTATGGAAAATGATTATTTTTTTTCACGAATTTTCAAATTCTGATTTCAGTTTCAGGCTTAGATATACCATGCTGCACATGTAGGTTTCGGCTTAGTATACCCTTTTTGCAACACTCTGTATAGGTAGCTAGAATGAAAGTAAATTTTAAACATGTTTGGTAGTACTTACTAAACGTTCAAATACTGTAAGTAGGTACCTATAGAAATCATATCTGCCGCGCGCCTTAGCAAAGGATAAAGATATTCAGATTTCATTTTATCAGGCTTATTCAGTTAGATCATTAATTCATAACATTTTCCCCACGTCTGGCTGTGCCATAAGTTACTTACGCATAAAGATATATGATGATGAATGGCTGTTTTGTTCATTAATATACAGGGATCGTGATACATTAGAAGATAGGTTGTACATGTACAATGTATAATACAATACATAAATACGTTATACGAGTGGGAACTAAATACTTCTCCTATAGGTAATAGGTTACTTTATAAGTTACTTACAGTAAAGTTACTAATTATAGTTTAGATTAGATTGACTGGGGACAGGGATAAGTGCAAGGAACATAAGTAAGTACTTCTGTTAGTGTATACCGTATACCAGAAGGCCTAGCACGGGGCGCAAGACAAAAGTTTTGCGCCGCGCCAATTGACATTGCGCGGTTTTTGAGAGCCACGTTGCTTCAGAAATCTTTTGTCACGTACTACTGACGTACGTGTCTTGCGCTTAGTGCTAGGCCGTCTGGCGTATACTAAGCTAAACAATTAATTTATTATGTACTTACTACTTATACAGGTTAAAACTACGATTATTAAAATGGGCTTCTATGAGTTAGTGACGTAAAACTGTAAGCTGAAGTGGCAGTGGGCCGGCCATTATACCGAAGAACCCATCATTTGTGGGACAAACGAGTTCTCGAATGGAGAATCCACACGAATAATCCCGTACATGTGCTACTATAAGCAATTCATTTGCAACAGTTTGTACAGCATGAATCATGGTAAGTATGAGTACCACGATGCACAATGACCCCACATGTCTTATCAGACGAGACAGAGACAGGCATATCGGTCGTCTCTTTCTGGAGCTGATTGAAATTCGGGAGCGGTCGTCTGCCTTCGGCGCACTATCGTTCATTCGGCGCATGCTCACTTTCTTCGACCGCCAGTGCGCATGCGCGAACAGTGTCAGTCGGGCAACTTTGACACTCTCTCCTAACCTCACTCTCGGAACAAAAATACAATATTTATTTCTCAGTTATTGCTAGCAAAATGGCGTTAAGCGGTCTTGAAAAGATTGCCATTGCGTTTCTAGGAGCGTCTTTGTCTTATGTGGTGTATTCCCTGTATAAAGTGCTGTACACGTATATCATTGGACCGGTGGTGAATAAAGTGGATTACAAGGCGAAGGGGAAATGGGCACGTAAGTAAATTTTTCAGTGATTATTCATTATTGAACATCCGTCGTCGGCAATCGTCGACTGCTGGACATAGCCCTCTGCCAAAGAGCACCACAACACTCTGTCTTCGGCCTTCCACATCTACCGGCTACCACACTTACCTACAATTCATAAGTATAAGGTAAGTATGATTGTTATTTTTGGTTTGTTTGGTCACATGCATAAATAGGTCAACTTCTGGTTAGGTGCTTCGGGTCATCTTTTGGTAGGTACTAGGTACGTTGTAAATTAAATGTGCATAGTAGGTAGGTATTTAGTTGCATATAAAATACCTACCTAACTAAGTAGGTAAGTACGTAAGTAGGTACCTATTTCAGATAAGTGAATGTAAATTCCAACTTCCGTGTTAATAAGTTAATGGCTTCATAATGGAAATATTAATTTAGTGTCCATATAACGTAATAACTAAGTACCTAGTTAGGTATGTTAAAGCCTCACTCTAATGGGTTATTAGTTACTTAATGTTATTACTTATAACTATACCTACAATAAAAATTATAGCAGGTAGGTACATTGGCCACCTATCCTACTAATAAACCTATAAATAAATACATAGACGTGAAAGTATTGGATGTATTGTAAATTTTCACGGTAAAACTTCTGGGCCTATTTTTAGGACTTTTGGCAATTTGGTATACTGAAAACCACCATGGATAAACACAGCTATTAAGTCTGTTTTTTAATCTCAGACAGATTCCAAACGGTTCATCAACAGTCGATTGTCCCGCCAATATAACGATAACCATCGACTCTTGATGAACCGTTCAGACTGAGATAACAGACTTTAAGTACCTACATACATTCTACTTTTTCACCCAGAATTCCTACGGGAATTAAAAGCTTTTTGAGGCAAAGTAAAGCTCGCGGGAAATGTAGGTACCTATGTTGATTTTTTTCACGAAGGAGTTTCTTGTATTGAGAATAATAATATTATTATCAATCGCATCACAAGTCCACTTTGAATTGTTAAATTGTTTCAATATTGAAGATATCTTCAGTAACTAAGTCCTTAACTCCTTACCGAGGTATTAATTTCAGAAGATAAAATTATCTAAATTAGTAATGATGAATACTTAAATAAAATAGGTAAGTATAATTTTTCATACTAGGTAGCTATGTACAGATTATACACTTAGGTACTTTTTATTGCACATGACCAAATTTTATTTTACCTAAGTCCTATCTACAAATTTTGGTTGTAGATAGGACTTAGGTAAAATAACTTTTTAAAGAATCAGCCAGTCCGTATTATATGTCCGTATTGTTATGTTAATTGTTTCGCTTCTATTCATTGACATTGCAAATTTTCTGGGTCATTACAATAATGGGTGTAAAGTACGCTGAACCACTGAATAATCGTTTGCGTAAGATCTGTATTGTATTTGACTACTGATTAATTTGAATGTACATAATCTAAATTAGGGTGAATAGGAATGAGAACTGAAGCAATAGGAGTCAGCCTAACTCAGTAGGTAAGTATATTAGTAGTATTATTTCACACTAAAACCCTTCCTTCATTGGAAGGAGACCCGTGCCCCAGCAGTGGGGACGTGATGGCTCGTGATTATGATGATTATTTCAAGAGGTATTTGATACAATTTAACTTAAAATCTATTAAAATAAAAATTGTAAACTACACCGCTTAACTTAAAATATTTATTCATGATAAAATCAGGAGAAAGGGCTCAATATTTCTACACTTTCCTCTTTGTATGTTCCACCTGTATGTCCTGAATTTAGTTTCATAGTGTAGCGATATTAAAACATCGCCTGGCAACAATTTTCATTTAATATTAGGTGCGTAGGTACCTGTCGCTATGCTTTTGGCAAAGGAGGAATTTTCATAACTGAACTGCACTGAGGTTAAATTCGACAAGGGAAGAGACAACCCTGTATTTATGATATTTCTTATCAATTTGTTATCGAAACTACTGCCAGAGCCATCCATCCGTACCATGCCGCAAGCCACAACAACCGCCATGTTTGAGATTTATTTATTAACCTAGTGTATACTAGATATACTTACTTATACATAATTACGTACCTACCCCTTAAACCCCCAATTTCTTCATGAAAATAACTTGTTATAACATAAACAGCAACAGACAGGTACTTACGTATTAGATAAAGGAGTAATTGAGTTTAAAATTATCATCTAATCTAAATCCACACCTCTGGGATATTGTTTAGCGGTTGATTATAATTTATAATACGTCCACGGAGACCACTCCAATTTACCATCTAATTCCAATGATCATTGGACCCGTAGGTAGATAGAGAAGTGATAGTCCTTCAGAATATAATAGAATAGAATACTCTTTATTTTGCACCATTAAAGGAAACATCAATAACAAAAATTTCACAACTTATATATAAAATAGTACAAAAAGGCGGTCTTATTGCTTAAAGCAATCTCTGCCAGACAACCTTTAATGAGCATATTGCTGGCTGTTTACTAGCTTTGAATTAGAATTTGGGTTTCCATGGCGATTTTTTTATAAAAAGTTACAGTATCTTACATCACCGACCTCGTTTCACCTAGGATCATTCCTGTGTCAGCAATAATTTTCCGAATAACGCACAAAATTATTTAGTAGTAGGTAGACGAGTGAAATGACCTTGTCTGACCAGACAGATAAAATATTAATAAAAATAAGTTACTTACTCATATATTTGATGCGAAACATATTAATGCCAATAAGTTATTATTGTAGAACTTTCACGCTCAACGCTAGAACAAGTTGAGGTTGAGGGCCTGACAATGTGTCAACGAAAAAGTGGCCTTGTGTTGGTGATTTTAAGAACCGGTTTGCCTTGAACTTGTCTCGGCGGTGAAAGTCGCGAGTTTCCTCTAGGTCGCCAAATGGACGTGCAAAGAATGTAATCGTTGAATTATGACTTGTTCCTACGTGGATAAGGTGCAATTTTGGTCGGTGTGACGTAATGTGACTACGGCTGAGGTTTAATTTTTTCGTGACGTTGCACTATTGGTACCTACTCCGTCTATGGTCTACGTATTGGATACGTAAGTTATGCGAATAAAATTAAAGTGACGTAGTAGTTTCACTACAGATCCGGTAGGGTATATTAGGTTCCACGATATTTTATGTGAGTTCTTCTTCTTGTAGTGCCTCTCCATCATTGGAGGTTGGCAGTCGGCTCTTTGCAGCGCTCTCTATTCTTGGCCAGTTTAAGTATTTCTTCCACAGTTTATACACCGGTCCACTCTTTGATATTGCACAGCCACGTCAATGGGGACTACCGTTTTTTTGCTCACCAGTTGGCGCCACTGTCGACTGAGGTAAAGAGGTACCATAGCTGTCAAATTTATCAAAGGCGACTTTATCAAATTGGCGCCAAATAAAGTTTTTAAATCTTGAATCTTATAAGCTTATTAATTATAAAATAACTATCATCATATCGAGTTACTATGCCGCAATGTTGTTCAGATCCGTTATATTGGGAAAGAAAAGGAGGACATATGTTACCAAGTGATAAAACTGTTCTAAAACAGTGGCTTGTGAAATAATTATTATCCGATAATCTCGTGTTTGTGAAAATCATTATAACCAATTTCAGAAAGAACATAATGTAAATAAGGATTAGGCATTTAATAAATACACTAAAAATAAAAGAATTACACACTGATTTAACTTTTATTTATCCTCTCCGTTTAAACACACTGCTATACAAAAAATATAACACATTAGTAATCCACACAATGAATGCTGGTTGAGTTGTTAGTTGAAACTTAATAATGGTAGTATAGTATACTAAGTATTCTATTATTTGTGGGGTGTCAGTACCTGCACCTGGCTCACTCGAATGGAGCCTTTGTCCATGTCCGCCTTAAGGTCTAAACTCCACTCCTAAGCTTGGACCATTTCCTACCACACTGGTCCTCTGCAGGTTGGTGGGTTCGAAAATCTAGATATGCAGGTTTTATCACGATGTTTTCATTCACCGTAAGAGCGATGGTATGTACGTACACTATACATAAATTCCAAAGTAGTTACTCATTGGTGACAATATCTAGATCTGGAGTTTCATTTTTAGTGTTTACACTGCTATACAAAGTTTCTTAAGGCCACTCAACAGTATACACTGAATCATTTTGTTGTATGATGCTGTCCTCTACGTTAACAACCAAGTTACTGTTACGGTCATAGTCTTGGTGTCTGTAAAAAGCAAAAACATAGCTGTTACCTAAGCAAACAAGCATACATTTCGTAAAAAATAAGTTTGTAAACAGTAAACAAACTAACCTGTGAATTAGCTGCTCTTTGAGACCGCTTATTTATGCGCCTCTTTTCCTTAATTCAGCTTTCAAAGCGTGCACATTCATCGATAAATAATCCATATTTGCGATAATTTCGCGAAAAGAGATCACTTTTCAACAGGGAAATGAACGAAAATATAATTTATCACGAAGCCCGCCAAACAAATTATATGAAAAGTAAAATGTCACTTAACCTCAGTCGACACCAGCGCCCCTAGCGGCAAATTCACACGCGTTACTCCCCATTTCCTCCTTCCAGGCCTTCTCTTTCCTTCTACTTATGTGAGTAGGTACTTCAATATTTGAGAGGGTAGGTACTACAAAAGAGTAGATCGCTACGGTGTTGACTATACTATGCGACCTTGGAAACCAGTGTCACCTGTAAACATGTACTGTCGAGCAGCGTCTCGTCAATTTTTTTTTTTCTGATTTGTTTTGAATCACACTCAAGGCTTAGCTGATTCTGTTGTTGACTGTACTATGAACGCGTATGCAATGTAAATGTAATGATATGACCGCAACCAAATAGATTTTGCTGATCGGTGGTACTGCGACATTATAATAATATATTATCAGGCCACCTAGAGTTAGCACACATGGTTTCATAACACCTTTTAATACCTACTTCACTACAAACTTGTAGATTCTGCAATGAAGAGGACGAAACGCCCATGCATATTCTCTGTGAATGTGAGGCCATCATTTACAAGCGAAACAGAATCTTGGGCGGCTACAAATTAGCCCCTATAGATGTCAGGTCTCTCCCTCCCGGTAAAATCATCAGGTTTATAAAAGACCTGGGCACAATAGATCTTTTGGGTCGCAGTGGCGAATGGGCACTGGTTGCCCTCCCCTTTTCTATAACTATAACTATACTTCAATTACTTACTCACTAGTTCATAAAATCTACTACGCAAATGCAAAAACTAAATAAAGGCGCACTATACATACCTACATATACAGGCTGATGCAAAAACTTGGCTACATTTGCGCGCTTATACTTGATCCCGGCGGACTTATTAGGCTAATGCTCCTCTTATATTTCAGTTCATATAACGTTACATTTCACAAACACCCGCTGCATTTGGAGCTAGAGGCTAAATCCTCCCCAGACAGGAGTTTTCAACTTTTAAGTGCCCTCCGAGTGCGAATAAAGACACACTGTGTAAATAAGGTAGAAGATTTTTGTTCTGTTCCGCGTGTGCGGGGCAGATAATAATAATTATTAAGATTAACAAGTATTATTACTATTTCATAACTATGTAAAGTTTTTTAGACGACAATTAATTTGTAAGCGTCCTAAAATTAAGCTTATTTATTTGTGACATCGCGATGTTGTTGCTTATACAGGAGGAAATGTTAACGTGTATGTCTCGTCGGCAGATACCCAACATTTTTCAAAATTATTTCGTTACTGTTCTAACTCCCAAACCCTGAAAAATAAACAGCGTACATTTTGGATCAGAGGTTTTTTAAACGTTTTTCTCTATCTGATTTCAGTGCTGGTCCATTATAAAAGTTGCTCAGTATGAATGACAGCTACATTGAACTCAGGACTCACTCGCTGTGATGTGACACTGATAAAGTCCCACCCTGTATATCAAGCACTAACCAAGTAATAGTTAACTGATCGTAAATAAGCAATGTAGAGAAAGTAGTAAATCTCTTGGGAAACTTCGCGCAACATCCGCTTAACTAATCCAGAAAACTTCCAACAAAGTGCTGTTTGATCAACTCTTGTATGAGACATTATCACCAACTACTTACTTTGAAAGGGCTTTTAAAAGGAGATAATTAATTACTGAATATTATCAGGACGTTTATCCTAACTAATATTATAAATGCGAAAGTAACTGTGTCTGTCTGTCTGTCTGTCTGTCTGTTACTCTTTCACGCCAAAACTACTGAACGGATTTGAATGAGATCTAGACCCCTGGGAAAGAACATAGGCTACTTTTTATCCCGGAATTCCCACGGGAAAACTTTTTAAGGCGAAGCGAAGCGCGCGGGAACAGCTAGTAAGATTATAAGTAAAAGAGAACAATATACATTTAACCTACTAGCTGTTCCCGCGAGCTTAGCTTCGCCATTAAAAGTATTCCCGTAGAATTCCGGGATAAAAAGTAGCCTATGTTCTTTCCCAGGGTCTAGATCTTATGTGAAAGAGTAACAGACAGACAGACAGTCGGACAGACGCAGAAAGTTACTTTCGCATTTATAATATTAGTTAGGATTTTAGGTAATTTCAGAAGATTCTAAGAAGGATAAACAAACAAGCAAACTTTAGCATTTAATTATAGGTACTCGTAAGTACGTATAATAATATAGGCACCTCCAATACACTAGACTACAGAGCAGACCCCACAAAGGTCAGATTTCTCTGCTCCCGACTGTACTCAGGTGTAAGACAATGCCCGTATTAGAAAAAAGCTGTTGCAAAAAGGGTATACTAAGCCGAAATCTACGTGTGCACTAGTGTGCCGCATGTTAGGTAGGTATATTAGTAGTGTTGTTGTTGGTCATGTGAATTTTTTTCTATGGAAAAAAAAACACGCACTCACGCCTTGTACTAATGTACTCCCTTGCGGGGTAGGCAGAGGTGCATTGCTGCACCCACTTTTCGCCAGAGTGTTATGTTAGTCCCAATGTAATAGGGGGCAGGCCTATTGCCATTTTACGGGCACATCCAAGACCCGAGAACAAATATCTGTGTTTAAACAAATATCTGCCCCAGCCGGGAATCGAACCCGGGACCATCGGCTCAGTAGTCAGGGTCACTAACCACTACGCCATTCGGCCGTCTATGGAAAATGATTTTTTTTACAACCTGCATAAATCCGATCACTAAAACCCGTCCATATTTTTCGACCACGTATCGTAGATATCACAATATTGTATACAAAATGTAACTAAGGATAGGTTTGCTCTAGGCATCACTTTCAAATTATGTAAATTTCAGTTTGTTCAGAACATGAGACGTTTACTCAGCCCTCCTTCGCAGAATAATGTATTAGAGCTACCTATTATTATTATTATACAGGATGCTGTGGGTTATACAGATGTTGCGAAGCGGGTGGGTATCGTCTAATCCGAATGGTAGGGGTAACTCAATTAACAGATCATTTTCTGAAATACCATTGCACTATAATAATTAATTATATTGCTTTATTTCGATAAATAGATAATTTTATTAGTTGCAAAAGCTACCGACAGAGGCGTTTATCAAGATCTCATTCACATCCCGATGAACCGACTATCGATCTAAGTGTCAATATGATTCGAGATCGCAACACAGCTAGTTGTAGAGTCCGCGTCACCACTTTAGTCCGATAGTCGTGGATATGTACTCAACGTAGGGTTAATTTTTCAATAGTCAGATAAAAGTTATACCTATGGAGAATAATTCTGATGATGTCACGACTGAATGTTTGTATTAAACAGTGACAGCAACAATTTTATTCCACAGATAACATTTATCTGACCATTGAAAAATCAGCCCTAAGTATTCATGGAACCAAGTCTGATAGTATGATAGACAAGGTTAGTTCCCGATTTTACCGTAAGACTTCAGTCTGCTGCAACCATATTTCGTCCGTCGTTACAGTACGGACTAAACAACTTGATACTTCCTTAAGTAACACTTTTGTGGTTTGTCAAAATTTAATAACTTACTTACTCCGCTGGCTCAGCGACCCAAAGTGAGTCTTGGCACATACAAGAGATTGACACTTCTGACGGTCCAGTGCAGTCTACGGCTTGTAGCTCGCGCAGGTCCGCCTCCACCGCGTCACTCCAGCGGTACTGCGCCGGCCCACCAGTCGGTGCCCAAATTTAATAACAAACAGTCAAACTTTGAAAGAATTTAGTGGTTTTTTAATTTCATAAGGTACAAAAGTGCATTCGCTGCCAACCTCCAAATTGTTGTAACTGAACTGTACCAACTATCAAGTTGTTTGAACAGAAACGTAACTCGCACGTTAATAGCTAAACTAATCTAAATACCTCTATTGCAGTTGTGACGGGCTGCACTGACGGCATCGGAAAGCAGTACGCTCGGGAGGTAAGATATCTATTTCCGTAATTAGTGTTGTGATTCTATTAATACCACTTGGCTTTCAACTTCTTAGAACCCCGGAAGGCATGTAACTTAGCTGGCTACTGATAGAGTTGGTATATATAATATGCATGCAGGTACAGTCAGCAAAAGAGATGAGAGGTACAGTCAGAACTTTTCATGTCATTTATCACCTTAGGCAAGTAAACTATTGCGTATCACCCATTAGTACCTCGATCATAAAACTATAGTATTTGCTGGGATGGCCAGTAGTTCTTTTGCTGATTGTACAATTATATTATTAGCTTCATAGATACCTACGTACACCGCCACCGCTCCATTGTAAGTCGGATACGTTTGTGTAATTTCCCCGTATCAGCTTTCAGCGTGTCAACGCTAATTTGACGTGATATTTGACAGATCATCACGACCCATCACGTCCCCACTGCTGGGGCACGTCTCCTTCCAATGAAGGAAGTGTTAAAACCCCTCCTAAAGGCCTAGTCCACGACGCTGGCCTAGTGCGGGTTGGTGAAATGCGGAGCCATCTTTTAATGCATTGGTAGATCACTCTACTACTCTACCTATCGGTATCACCATCGGTACCATCGCATTAAACGGATTGTCATAAATGTATGGAGAAAGGTCGGAAATGCCGAAGAAGCGGACGCACTTGCGTGAATTTTCAAACAAAGAATACTGAATGCGATAACGAAAGGTAGACGCTTACATACTTAATGGTCTAAAGTTGGTCATAGGCCTATACTGAGGAGCGCCATGCTTCCTAGCCCAACCACTACCGATAACCTGTATTTTTTTTAGGTTGTCGGTCTTGGGCCTTGAGGGTAACCCTCGGTTTTTTGGGGATTGATTATAGGTAATATTTATATTTTTGTAGTCATTAATACCCTCTTGAAGATTTACAATGGTCAGTTTAAACATAATGTTATTTGTATAAAACTATTTAATGATGTAAGTAACAATCCAAGTCCAACATAACATAGATAGAGAATAAATAAACAAAATTCAAGTGGAACTCTCACACATAAATTGAATGCTTTCAATAAAACATCACTACGATTTGATAGTCAGCCCCGTTCGCTTATGAAATTCAATACACTCACTTTTTTATTCAGAATAGAGAGGAAGGGAGGTAGTATATTGAAGAAAGCGTAGAATACGCCGTAAAGTTATTCAATCCCTGATATTTATGCAGACTTGCATCGTAAAACGTAGGTACCGGACACTTCCATATTGTATTACTGGTGTGTTACCAACTCGTTCCGTGTGTTGGGGAACTCTGCCTGTATATAAAAAAAGGAAATGTATTTGGAATGTTGGAATGTATTTTTATAAATTGTAGGTAGGTAGGTTTATTATTTTGTTTTTGTGGATTTATATTAATTCTGTTTTTTTCAGTGATTCACAAAAAAACTTATATTTTTGGAATTTCTTACTTTAACTGTCTGAAACTCCAGCAGGTTGACTGGTAAAAAATTATTAAGTATACAGAGTGTTGAAAATAAAACATGTAGAAAAAAAACTGATTTATTTTCGGACTTAGATATAACATGCTGCACATGTGGGTGTCGGACTACTATACCCTTTTTGCAACCCCCTGTATATGTTGCTAATACTACCGGTCTGGCTAACAGTCCACCTGCTCGAACACATTGTACATAAAGTAAACAAATTAAATTAATAAATATAACATTTACCTACTAATTGAAATAGTTGCTGAGATTATTTTTATGGGATGGGGAATTATTTTTTGTAGGCATCGCGCTTTTTGAGTGACTATGATACTGTTTGTAATACTGTTTCTTTTTGTGTGCAATAAAGAGTATTTTATCTTTATCTTATCTTATCTTATGATTTCACATGAGTCTAACGGGTACAGGCCCAGAGTCCTGTCTACGTAAACTTGATCCTTTCTATACGTTCACGCATTGAAATATTATCGAAACGTATAAAGAGGGAACTTCTATAAAATAAGAATATAAAGTTCAGCGTTATTGCATATAATATTATGTACCTTCATACTTCCTTCTCTAACCTTTTTCAATACAAATAGGAATTATTGTCTTATTATAAATAAGTACGCAGTGTTATCAATGATAGAGCCAAACTATTTCCGAAAGTTTGACCAGAAGGCCTAGTATGGGGTGTAAGACGTGCACATCAAAACGTGATGAAAGTTGAGAAACGCGCGATCGATGGGAGTGAGCCTGAAACAAGGCTAACTCACACTTTTGTCACTTCTTTATATCCGTGTTTTGCGCCCTGTGCTAGGTTAGCTGGAGATCATTATAAATATTAAGAAAAAAAAAACAGAATCACGACTTCAATATTAATTTAATTATTATACTTTGTTGCAGCTTGCCGCGCGGGGATGTGATATCGTTCTAGTCAGTCGTTCTATGGACAAACTCAAAACGACACAAGAAGAAATTGGTAAGCGTTGATTCTATTTCTGACCCTGCGAAATAGAGACTTGTTTGTTTTCATCATAGTTTTGTTTTGTATAGCTTGTCTGTGACCACTAAGAACGACCGATTCGAATGCGGTTATACGAATAAATAGATTAGATTTTATTATTTACATTAGAATAAGGGTAGTTTTTGTTTAGTATCAGATGTCCCCGTGAAACAAGGTATAGGTACGGTACGGTAGGTGCATAAGTAGCTATACACTTTTGTACCTTGTCAATCTGAAATCGACTATCCATTCATTGAAATATTGACGGTTCGTCAGTTTGACAAGGTACAGAAGTGTATAACGACTTATGCAGCTGACCGTACTTTGTGTGTGTCTATAGATAATTTATCATCTTTAATATAATATGGAAACTTAAACCACGACCTTTTTATTACTAGTAACAATTTGGCCATTATTTATTAAAAAACTTTATTGTAAAGAAAACAAAATATAAAATTAGAAACTTAGTAAGTACACTGGCGCCTGTCTTTGATCCTATATTGGCTATTAGGTATATTATTGCCAAATTGCTATTTCTCCCAGCCAACCCTTGATTGTGAAGATCTAAGGAAAAAATATACGAAACATTTAAATAAACATAGTTTTTATTCGCAGAAAAAGAGTACAAAGTGAGCACGAAGATCGTCCAAGTGGACTTCAGTGAGGGTGACCACATTTACGAGAGCATTGCCAAGGAGATCGCGGACTTGGAGATCGGGACCCTGGTCAACAATGTCGGCGTGTCTTACGCGTACCCGGAGTATTATCTGGACGTGCCTGATTGGTGAGTTGCATGTTGACGGTGGGATGGAATATTACAGATGTAGTCGATCGGAAAATCATTATTGTATTTGAGGCTTGTCAAATGGGAGCGGTGGTAGTTCAGTCGGGTAAGTGCCCGCTTCTCACGCAAGAGATGCGGGTTCGAATCCCGGCGCTCTTACGGTGAAGGAAAACATCGTGAGGAAACCTGCATATCTAGATTTAGCACATCTAGATAATTATGTGAACCCACCAACCCGCAGTGGACCAGGCAGCGTGATAGGAAATGGTCTAAGCTTAGGAAGGCAGTTTAGACCTTTGGGATATGCACAAAGGTTCCACTCGAGAGAGCCAGGTGCAAGTACTTACACCCCCACAGAGAATAGAATAGAATAGAGGCTTGACAAATCATTATACATTCGTAGTGGGCACTCAACACGGACACGGGTAATCAAATGACATCGCAATATTTTCGAAGACTCTGTAGGTCGATTATTATTTGCTTGAATTTACTTAGTGTGGTTTAGTTTGAACACAAAGCTACTTATGTTCAGAGTCTAAATTTATTACTTATACTATAATATTTTGTATTGATTTGAATAATATTATAACTAACAAACGCTGCGGTATGTCTAGTATTTTATCAGGTATATTATGTCATTTGATTTCAATCTTTTCAATTTATTTTTCCTATCGACTGTGTCACGAAACAATTCGTTGTTTAGTCTCTCGAAACAATACGACATTTTTGTGTAGTAATAAACAATTAGTAAGTTTGTAAGTATTAATGTTTGGGAATTCCGATGACCAGCTATAATCATCACGGTATTGGGTTGCATTGAAATTTACCAATTGATTGCAAAATGTTACATCATTATCATTATAAACAAAACAAAGTATCTCATTAACTTAGTTCACGTAAATACTTGCATAATTAATGATGTATTAATCCCGGTATATCATATTGTATTGGGTGAGTATTGAATATTAACGTAGGTACCCATACAAAACCATGTCAATTCTGTAGTTGGTTAATCCTGGTATTATAGGTACATTGAACATTCGACAGAAATAAATGAAATCCATACTTATGTAAACACGCACAATGTCGCGCACATACATCAAACTAGTAAACACCCTGCTAATAATAGTAACAGTAACAATGTATAGCTAGCAAATATATTCTTGTTTTTTTTTGTTAAAAATCTTCAAGCATCAATTCTATCGAGTTGCATTGGCTTTCGCGCTGTGACCCGTAACATATCCGCACTATTGGTTACAAAATTCACGTCCCAAACTTTTGAGCCAATATCAACTCGATCTAATACTTCGAACAGTCAAGAAATTGAACGCGCGGCTCGTTCGGAAACCGCATTGGATTCGTTCGAAAAACGATTTCTAAACGTAGAGCGCAGGTGTTCACATATTGGCACCCGTATGAAATAACTGCTGACGGTCGAATAGAAATATTATTCCAACTATCGGAGGCTTTATCGTGCCGGATTATTTGCGCCCGGCCGTATCTGCGCCGGGAAATTTAAATATGTTTTGCTATTTGACAGCGACAGGCGCTTGGTTTTTAATATTTTTGCGAACGCGACTTTTTAATATTTTCAACGCCCAGCTAGTGTACGGAATCAGTATAAAATATGAAGGATTATAGTTTTATGTGGTGTAAGTGATTAAAAGTGGATGCTAGTACCGGACAGATGTCGAGCGTTTCGTATCCCTGATTTAAGCTTGAAATATCACATTTAAAATTCGTGTTTTAAAAAGCAGTCCAACAATCAAAATTTTTATAAATTCAATTCAATTTAACTTTTTAAATTGAAAATGATCAAAGACAATGGCCGTTGTAATTAAATGTGAAGTTAACACGTACGTACGGTGACAAATGTATAAGGTGTTTGTAAACAGTACTTAATATTTGTTTTGGGTGTGTTTATTTCTAATGCTGTATTAATTTTACGTGTATTGTTCAGGTATAAAAAATTAAAGGGAAAACAATTTATTTTAAAAAATAGTTCTTGCTACATTGTAATGAATGCATGGCATATAACCCTTTGACTAGGAACTAAACTTATGAATTTAAAAAAATCAAATTATTATTCAAACAAGTCTGTCTCGTTATATTGATACATCACCTATAACTATGTATGTCTTGTCATTGTCAATGACATGTCAGACGCTTAATGATCGTATCAAACCTTACCAGTCAAATTGGGCCACTATATTATTCAAGTAAATGATCTGGAAATTTTAATATGATGATTTGGCAAGCTGATCGACACAATCCACTAAGTTGACGAATTAATTGTCACCCTACTAATTGGGTTTCTAGCGGTAGTAAATTGCTACTTAGTAGGTAATTAATAGGCATCTTGTGAATTCAAATGATTTGCAAAATATTATTTGGGATTATAATTATCTCATCCGAATTTGTAAGTACTTATAATTAGTGGTTTATTTCTGTAAAACATATCTGAATCAAAATGTAATTTTATATTATCAGTCTTTTCGTCGGTACTTACTTACAGTAATTTCAAGAAAAAAATTAATGACCTGTTCACGCGAGTTGCAGAAATTGAAGTTTTCTTTTTCAAAATCCCATTTTCCTTCAAAGCTATTCGCAGTTTACTGTAAATTAATTCGATTGTATTAATCTTCACCCCATCTAAAGTTAAATTCAATTGTGCACTTCCTCTTTGAGAGTAATTGCTATTTTATGAATATTAATATTTTGTTAGTGACCGAGTAATTTCATAAATATTTATTTGTTCTTGGCAGTCCCTAATGAAATTATTACTTTGCCTATTGAATTAAATGTCTTTGTTATAATTTTGAAAATTTGCTGTTAGCGTTTTTATAAAATCATCATCATAGCGTGGTGGGAAGAAGTCTAAGCGCCAATTTCTCTATAGTCGGTTATCTACCCGACAGGGATTGATTTATAAATTAAACGTCATCTCCATATAAAATTCATGACAGATATGTCACAAGTCACCACGACTCCCTGGTTATGCTCTAACCGACCATGGAGAAATTGGCACTAAGCTTAGGATGGTAGTTTATGCACAAAGGTATGAGCTTCTTCTTATTAAAGTGTAAGAGGATTAGCCCACAAATTATCATAAACCGACTGCCCAGAGAGTAACGGACGTATATCATGTGCAGAGACGTATACTTGTATTCCTTGATCATGTGTAAGGTTCATTCATAAATCATACGTTACTCGATTAGGCTTCTTTAGTGCACCCCATTTCGACTTACCACTTTCATCAGGCCCCGCTGCACGGGTCCGTTATCGACGTCGATAAACTTGTTTAATGATCGGTCTACCAATCACAACGTCGTATTTATGGCGATTAGCGATATATCCGTGTACGTCAACAACGATCACGCGCAGGCCGCGCTGTGAAGCTTAATTCCCATTGTACATTTTGCAACAGCATCTGTGAACATAAACCTCGTTTCCCAGGGACAAGTTGATGAGTACCATCATCAAGGCCAACATAGTGTCGGTGACGAAGGTGACGGGGCTGGTGCTGCCCGGGATGGTGAAGCGGGGGAAGGGGGTCGTCATCAACATCGGCTCGGCCTCGTCCATCATACCGAGCCCGCTGCTGACGGTGTACGCCGCTTCTAAGGTAATGCTGATGATGATGATGAGGATTATAATGTAAGTCCTCATAAAGCAGCTACTAGCGAAGATGATCTTAAGTCTAAGATAGATGGCGGGGGTAGTGGTTTTGTTAGCTTAGGGCTACTACCAGAAGCCGACGCGAAGAGCTGATTATAGCCGTGAAATGCAAAATCTAAATTTAACTCAAAAAACCTGCAAAATCCAACAGTAACAAAGTATATTCTCCACTTTTCAGCAGTATCGAATGAACTGACCAGTTTCAAATTTATCTTTGTTTCAATACATAGGTATTATGTTGGAGTAAAATTAATTATATGCTGAAAGTTCTAGCTATACAAATACACATTTCGAAATAATATTTCATTATTAAACCATGAAGTATTATTTTAAGGATTCTACCCCATTATTTCCAGAAGAATTCCCTTTTTAAGATTTAGTATAGCTCGCTTTAAAGTTTAGATTACAAACATAACTGTCAATTCACAGGCATACGTAGACAAGTTCTCCGAGGGCCTCAGCATGGAGTACTCCAAAAAGGGCATCATCGTCCAGTGCATCATGCCAGGGTTCGTCTGCTCCAACATGTCAGGCATCCGCCGGAGCACATTCTTCGCGCCCACCGCCAAGGACTTTGTCAAATCAGCGCTGAACCTCGTCGGGACCGCCTCCCGCCACACCGGCTACCTCCCGCACTCCATCTTTGTCAAGGCGATCACCACCATCCACAGTTTGACAGGGTCCTTCGGCGTTTGGCTCGTCACCCGGTCCATGGAGAACAGCCGCAACAGAATCCTGAAAAAGTACAAGAAGAATTAATTTATTTTGTTGCTTGGAAGTGTCTACTCTAACTTCGGTTATTGTATTACGTTTAATTTAGGCTTTTAATTGCACTATTGCTTTCCTTATTTCTTATTTCTATCGCAAATTAATTGTGTAAATAATGCATTGTTCTTTCCGGTTCTGGTGTCTTTTCTAAGTCTTCTAACTATTACTACTAGTTACACCAAAGAATAGCATACAAGTAGGACCTTTATGTACCTATTGTGATATTATAACCCTTGGATAACCGATATCCGATAAACGTTATCTAATTCAAAGGAGCAGAAAATATTTTGCGACCTTAACTGATTACTTTTTCTTTAAGTGTTGATAACTTCTTTGGTTTTTGGTGCGAGAAGTATAGAAAGCACGTCTCGTCATTATCAACCCAAAACATTTAAGTAAAAACGGTATGTTTGGCTGACCCTTTAAGTATGATGTTACGTTTTCACAATTATCTTGTAGATACAAATGAATTTGAAACAAAATACTTAGTGGGTTTAAGCAATTTAATGAAGCCAAAGGTGCATTTAATTTATTTTTATAACATTTCTGGGGTATTGTTTTGCCATACTTGTAATACTATAGCTGTTACCTAAGAATAAACTTAGTGAATACAATCATGTTTTATTACTAATTATTACAATCCCATAAAGTTTATGCTGTCGCGCATCATCATCACCTGAGTTAAATATGATACTGAAATGTATGTAAATGTATGATGACTAAATATAAATTGTATGTCTCAAAGTAGTAACAATAACAATACATAATAATATACCTACCCTCTTCTGAAAAAGTATACTTACCGAATCTAACAATAGTTAAAATGGCAAGAAAAATAAAACATAATCTTACTCCTTGTAGATAATATTAATTTAACTCAAAATAGGTACCTAACTAACGTTACTAACTGGAAAGGTTCATCTTATGTCAGAATAATAACTAAGGACATAAAAATCCTCTTTTCTGAGAGTCTATTAACAAAAAGTACTTATTCATTGAAAAATATTAAAAATAATATTTGTTTACACTTTTCAGAAAAGGGAAACAACTGGATGCCTGACCTCTGATACTCATATAAGTATATAATTAAATATAAGTATAAGTGAACAAATTGTTAAAAAAAATACTTTAAGACTTTATTTAATTTAATATAGTAGCATAAAGATATTACAGTAGAGTCTTTGCTTTTTTATAAATCTATTCCTTGTGATTCCCAAGGAGAAGGACTTTATTGTCTATTCCTCACAAAATATGAAACAAAAACAAACCAAAATTTGTCAGTGTGCGTCAATGTCAATGCAAATAAAAATGAATCATCAAATCTGAAAGCAAAAAATCCCGTAACTATTTCACCATGTTCAAACCCATTACATCTCATTAATGCAGTGGACTAAATAACAGCAGCCAAAATGAACGAAGAAGTAATAGTTGGTATGGCCTCATCGAAGTCCAAAAGCAAAAAGAAGTCATCCACTACTAATGCAACCAAACCAAAGACGAAGCCCAAGAGTTTTGACGACTGTCCTCTTGCCGTGAAGGTATTCATGGGTGTCGTCGTACTTGCAGCCATCTATGGTCTCTTCCTCTACTGCTCCAGCCGCCACCAGCAAAGATCCCGCAGACGTAACACATGCTGAACAGGTCCTGATCACTTCATCCTTAAAGTTGTCATGATACATGTCGATTTAGTCCAAGTCTTCTTGATCGCCTTCGCTTTTGGCTCCTTGATTTTCATTTTGAACTGGATGTGCAAATTCTTTCGTGGGCTGCAGGTGGACTGATGTCGAAAGAGAATAGAAGACAAAGATAAGCAAAATTTTGGGGTGAAAAACATGGAAGTTTGTTCAGAAGACTTATTGCAGTTCAGTGCCTACCTGAGTGGGTTTCTGCTATTCACTTTAGCTGCGTATTGCTTGATACAAAAATACTCGGACTTTTCCAACAGCGCTCAAGGGGACTCGCCTAGTCTTTAAAGAAATAACCCTACACTTGAATATCTCCTTTAACTAGAAAACGTTAAATTAACAAATTAAAATGTTGGGCAATATATTTCCGAAGAACGTTTTATCAATTAGTGTTATCCTCACAATATTGATTGTATGCCTAGCAACAGCATACGTATGGAATGAGACAAGGAAATGTATCCAACAAGATAATGTTACTGAACAAACTATTCCATCGTGACAGGAAAAATAAGACTGTGGCACCCAAATATCCTTTCGAGGCATACATGAATGAGATAAGAAGCCAAATGCCTTATGTCTTATCTATGTTGAAGATGAAGTCTATAAACGTTGCACAGGCAATAAAAAAGCAAATGACATTCAAAGACTGGATGGCGAACTCATACGAGGAAGGTATTTTGGTCGGTTGCACTTTGACGCTTCTCTTTCTGTGCTGTGCAAGAGTTTTCTACTTACTCCACAAGATGGAGACTGCGGAATTAGAACCTTAGTGTTCAGGATATGAATTTCAAGTTAACAGCATGGATTTAGAGTTGCTGTCGGCATTAGATCTGCCGTTGATTGGAAGCGTTTTCTTCATGATAACTCTGAGTGCAATCACTATGATATGTCTTTTATTCAAAGAGGAAGCTAGATCCGTGGCCAGATACTCTTCAGCTTTAGTCCACTACGATTGGGGCGAAGACTGAAAAAATAACAAAATTTTTAAAGTAACAAACTATTTGCCTGTCTACTCGATTTTAAATTTCATAAGATCTTATAAAATAAGCTTTTTTAATAAATGTAGGTAACACAAATATTCAATATTTTGTTTTATTTCATAGGTAGAATTATTTGTCTCACAAAGGTTATTGGTTAGGTGGTAATTAAGTAATTTAATACTTTCTAAGCTCATAGGTATTGCCCGTAAATACGTAAACTTTTCTTTTCATAGAATATCCTTCTACACACCTAGCACCACTATCAATCCGATACTTTATTTCCGTCTATAATTCACACACGCCGTAAAGTGGGGGCACGATGGGGGCACGGCGCCGGATGCTCAAGCGAGCCCGTGGCAGGGCCGTCGATAACAATAGCTTTCCGAAGTACATCTCCGCCGGATACCGGACTAACGATCGTAGTAGTGAATTACTCTATCCACGATCTGAGCACCAGGGAGGTAGGAGCGCTAGGAGATATTCAAGTGAGCTACTTACATAGGTCGCGTCCAGTGGCGTCCTTTAGGAGAGGCCTACGTCCAGCATTGGACTGCTATAGGCTGATGATGATGACTTGGATAGGGTAAACAAACCACCCATTTTGTTGGGTCACCCCCTTGACCAAACTAATTCTTGGCACATGGCACATCAGCATTAAATTAAATCGCTAAAAATAAGAAAGGTTTAGCTTCTATGGTAAGTAATTTCTGTTGCATAAAAATATTTCTTCTCTCTACAATACATAACAATACATTTTGAATTCTAAAAACAGAGAGGTTTTCCACCAGTGATTCATAGGAATAGGATAGAGGAATGAGTGCAACCCACAATACCCCATACAATCAGGAAAGGTAAACAAATATCTAAGCCAATATTCATATTCATAGCTCGATGTGGGAGAAAACGCTTACGAAATGTTAACAACGGCGCGCTATACGCTCGCTGGAAGAATTTAAATGGACCTCCGAATAGTGTTGGCGAGAATTCGATATTTTTGATATCGATTGTATGTAAAACGTCAATAATATCTACCTATCTAATTGATTAGACAAATTCATATTTATTATGATGTTATCGATAGCCTTAAACTAGTACCTAATAATGTAGTCGCTTTATTGCGAAATGCCTTATATTTAAGTCATCTTTCAGGGCTTTCACGGATAAAGGAGCGTGAGATTCTAAGTAGTGCCGTAGTGTTAAGTTCTTTTAATTGCTTTTCGCAGTAGGTAGGTATAGCGAAGATAATGAATCATAATCTATCTACAATTTTACTATACCGATATCTAGTTAATTATTTGGAAGCGACGACACTATCGATAGTATTGCAGCTGCTTACCAAATATCGATAATATCGTGTGTTTTCTACAACTATCGATAGTCTATCGATAGACGGTCCCATATAGCCTGCCCAACACCAACACTACCTCGGCACCCACTTTGATTCCGTCGATTAAAGGCAAGGGAGCAAATATTTATCCTTTTTAAAAGCCAGCTTGCTCCAATTTTCAATCAACGGGAAACAATCATTGAGAGCAAATGAAAAAATAGGTAAGTAAGTACACACTTTTGTTACGTCTTTATAACAAAACATAATGGCATGGTAAATTGAAATTGAAAGAAAATTGCATGAGTAAGTACCTAGTTAATTTATGAAACTAAACTTAAATAAAGCGGAAAGATTTGATTGTAGTTTAGGTATATTCAATAGAGTAAAAAGGTCGACGGATGGATCCAACTGAAAATATATTTCACGATTACCATACGATTACCTATAATTTACGATTAAGTACCTACCTAGCTATAACGCTAAATCCTTGAGTGCTATAATAGGCTACTTAGTTGTTATACCGGAATTTCCATGGGAAACCTTTTATCGGCGATTTCTATAGCAAGTATATTGTAAAAAACTACTTAATAGCTGAAGTTTTTCTATCAGTAAAGCTGTATTTTCCAGCTACTGCTTTTCACACAGTACCTACTATCTAAACGTAGATAACCAGTAGGGAAACACAAGGCGTAGCATTCATTTTTCATTTTCTTTCTCATCTTCATTGTGCCAGTAATCACCGCCGAGATCCATTTGCCTGATTACTGTCCTCAATTATTTACAAGTCCTGAAAAGGCTAGATAGAGAGCGTGCCCGGACACTTAGACTAACAATATACGTACATGATGATACGTGTCACATACAAAAATAAAAATAAAATGACTACTTTTTTATACTGTCAAACCGTTTAAGTTAAACATACCTTATTACAACCAGTGTTCCAATAAGTTAATCATAAATCTTCTAACCGAACTAATTCAAAATAAGAGCTAAGTGGTAGAAGTGGGGTGTTATTCGCCGAGACGTTTCTTTTGCACTGACACTCCATCTTGTCCGTATATTGTTGTTCTAAGTTTTCAAGTCCTGAACAGGCTAGATAGAGAGAGTACCCAGGACACGACACACTAAGGGTCTGTTCCACAATGTCTGGTTAGTGGCTACCTGACGGATAAAATACATGCTGTCACTTTCTGTTATTATTTTTTAGACAGTGACAGCATGTATTTTATCCGACAGGTAGCGACTAACCAGACATTGTGGAACAGGGGCTAAGTATGTCGTTTGTTGTTCGATTTTTATACTTACTACGATGGAAATAAGAATAGGTTAAGTATAAGTATATAGTTCTGATAAACAAGGATCTGTGCTGCATTCATGTTAGTGAGATGCTGATGAGGTAGGAAATTAGGCCATAAATACTAATTACCTATAGGGACTTAATTATAATTATTATTAATTATGTTTTGCGTAGTGTCTTTGTCTACTGTAACTTTTGGGAAAAATACGCCACCAAAACATAACAGTAGGTCTAGTACCTACATAACAGGTTTGATAGATTGACGAAAACTATAAAAGTTTCAGTTTTCTCACATACAAAGTGGCGCTTCTAGCGGAAACTATCATGAAACTTTTTACAGATATTGTATAAATAAATAAATATGTGGGGACATCTCACACACGGCCATCCGACCCCAAGCTAGGCAGAACCTGTGTAATGGGTATCGGACAGCTGATATATCTACACAAATACATAGATAGATACATACTAAACATAAATATCAACACCCAAGACCGAAGTACAAATATCTGTCTTTACACAAATATCTGCCCCAGCCGGGAATCGAACCCGGGACCTTCAGCATAGCAGTCAGGTCAGGGTCACCAACCACTACACCATTCAGCCGTCATTTCGTTAGTATGCAGATGACAGAAGAAAACCAAAACTTTTTTCGTTTACGTAAATTGCAAAACCCGTACTAGAGGCCCAGATAAGTACCTACCTACATATCACGGGTAAAGTTTTCAATCAAACCTAACAACTTTTACTTTATATTTTACCACCTATGTGAAAGTTACGACACATAGGTACTACATAATGTAAGTTTGTATAATTAAAATGTAAATAATTGTATATCGACACAGCACAGAGCTCATTGGAATTCAACTCGTATGCCAGCAACAATACGTTTCCAATTAGAGCCAAACCCATTGTTCATTGTTGCGTTCTGCTATCGGGTAAGTTCATACCTATATTTATTTCTTTTACTAAAGCAGTGATTTTGATATAAAGCTTCTCCTGAAGGGCTAGCACGGGGCGCATTTTAGACGTGATAAAAGTTCTCTTCTCTTGTGGCTGCGTAATGTGAGTGAGTGTGATGCAAAACATTTGTCATTTTGTCACATCTTAATTGCGACCCGTGCTAGCCCTTCTTGTAGGTACTTACATATAGCTAGTTAGGTACTATCACACCGAATATTATATCCCATTCCACGAGGAAAGACATCTAAGACAAACAAAAACTACCCTTATTCGAATGTAATAAGGGTTCTGTCAGATGTCTTTCCCCGTGGAATGGGATATAGCAATCGAAACCTGTGAGTAGTGACACTCCGTCTTTCTAATCTGGAACTTTTAATTCGATACAAAGAAATGACGTTTGAAAATGTTGAATTTTCGGCGGTCAGGTACTTGCGTGGCAGTCTGTACTCCAGTCAAAATAGCAGTGCGCGCAGGTCCATATTCTGGGACATATACACATACAGTGAAACTAGGTTAAGTGGGACCTGGATAAGTGAGAAACCTCCATAGCTGGAACTCATGCTGAGGTCCCAACACTTTGGCACTGAATTACCTCTGTTAGTGGGACGAGAAAAGCCTCTGTATCTGGGATTTGTTCTTTCGATTTATCATCATAGTTACCTCTATAACTGAGACAGCGAGTAAATTTAATATGCATAAACCTCTGTAACTGAGATAACATTGTTTGTTTTACTCATTCTTATTCTACCCACAAATTCCACACGCAATTCCAAGTACGTAAGTACAAATTTTGAGCTTCAGTTCAGTTCAGTTCAATGTATTTATTAATCAATTACCTTCAGTTTTAGTTTCGCTTTAGGTACTATCATACAGATGTTTAAATTTGAAAAATGCCAAAACGATGGCTACAATCGTTATCATTACGTGAAAAACTGAAGTTAATATCCGTTTATGAAAGTGGGAAGACACGGGAAGAAGTTTGTGCTGAATTTTTATTATAATTACATATATTAAATTAATTTTATTTAATGATCGCACCTGTATAACTGAAATAACCTGTATTCTCACCTCTATTAATGGAACCCTGTGTAAATGAGACAGATATTTATTTATCCCTGTATATCTGAGACACTGGGTAAGTGGAATACCTCTATAGTGAAACGATATTGCATGACCCTTGAAGTCTCTCTTAACCAGGTTTCACAGTAATATATATCATCAAAATTAGCCGAGAGTTTAGACCTTTCTATTCTAATGAATATTTAAAAGTTTAAAAGTTAGTTAGTTAGTTATATTATTATAATTAAAGTAAGTAGGTATGCAGAACTATAATGTGGCTAATAAGTTCCAGCATAAAAGTAAAACAACAGAGCATCAAAACTAGATCACCGCCACAGCCTCACACAAGCTGCACTAAGTGTTACATTAGATGTTGCGAGTTGCGCCTTGATGTTACGCGGGGGTTCGCCGCATGTATCGTGTTAAGCCGTGTACAGTCAGCAAAAGATATATGTGTGCCATCCCAGTGCAAACAGTTCGATCCTAAAACTCATGGGTAAAAGATGTATCAAATAATATGTATCGCTACAACATACAAAGAATCCCTATAGGTGAATAATTTTCATGTGACGTATCACCCGAGTGAATGATAAAATTAAAGTGTTTGTGCTGCTGCTGCGGTAGCTAATGTAGGTACCTCTTTTGCTGTAAGTACGTAAAACGACATAGTTTTGAGAATACACGCGTTACAGACTACGCTTTGCTAGCATTTGCTTGTAAAATAATAAATTTACAACTGGGAACAAAATATTGTTCTACAAATACAAATCTTTTCCTCATGCCCTTTTACGTTTTTTTAGGGTTCCGTAGCCAAAATGGCAAAAACGGAACCCTTATAGTTTCGTCATGTCCGTCTGTCCGTCTGTCCGTCTGTCCGTCTGTCACAGCCGATTTACTCGGAAACTATAAGTACTACAGTGATGAAATTTGATGGGAATATGTGTTGTATGAACCGCTACAAAAATATGACACTAAATAGTAAAAAAAAGAATTGGGGGTGGGGCCCCCCATACATGTAACTGAGGGATGAATTTTTTTTTTTCGATGTACATACCCGTGTGGGGTATCAATGGAAAGGTCTTTTAAAATGATATAAAGTTTTCTAAAAAACATTTTTCTTAAAGTGAACGGTTTTTGAGATATCAGCTCTCAAAGTCGTAAAAAAGTATGTCCCCCCCCCTCTATTTTTATAACTACGGGGTATAAAATTCTAAAAAAAATAGAGGTGATGCATGCTAATTAACTCTTTCAACGATTTTTGGTTTGATCAAAGTATCTCTTATAGTTTTTGAGATAGGTTGATTTAACTGTAATATTATATTTGCTGCTACGGAACCCTTTGTGCGCGAGCCCGACTCGCACTTGGCCGGTTTTTATTATACAATGAAATCTTTACATTAAATATTCTCACCAAGTTGTAAATGTTATTTGTTGAAGTAGAAAGATAATTTTTTGAAAGAGACAATTTTATTGTAAGTGGGCCGTGTTTAAATTTCAGAAATATTTTAGGTACATGAATGAACACTACAGTTTCAAGCTTGCAATGTCATTAAAAAGTAATAAAAAGGAACAAAAAAAACTAAATCTAGATTTATTGTTAAATCTCAATTTAAGCAATAAATTTATATGGATTGACGTTTCTTAAATTGAGACTTTACACTAAATCTAGATATAATATCTTGGTGCAAGTCACCCTAAACAGAGTCAGTACTCATGTAAGAGCTAGTACCGATAGTTGTCTATCGTTAAAAGCTATAATAATTGCTTACAGTCCTTAGTTTACCGTAATAGCCCTTGAGATTGACTTTAAATTTCCCACGGGGGCGATCACATAATATTGTTCCCGTCTAAAACGTGATCTTGTTAAGGTAAATGGAAACTAAACTGAAGTTAATCGACGTTTGGTCGAAATGGTCAGCTAAAGTAGTTTACTGAAATAACCGGACAGAGTTACATTTACAAAGTACATAAACAAAAATTCAACGTTTTAACGTTGTTTCGTTATTTTTAAGATTAACTGAGCTAATATTGTATCGGCGGAGAGGCAGGCCGAGATGGAGATGGCGGTACCTGGGCTGAGGGTGCACAGGATCGAAAGGTGTGGAAAATAAAAGGGGAGGCCTTTGCCCAACAGTGGGAAAACAAGTAGGCTATAAAAAAAAGTGTATCTTTACAAGACCAAAAATATACCTACATTGGTAAGTAAGTACCTAGGTATTTTCTGGTGAAAGTTTATGACTCTCCCATCGAACCCCAAGTCGATGATTTATAATTAATTCTATCGTAGAATTGATTCTATTCTACAATAATTAGTTTCATGCTTTACGATAGCTGTAATATACTTCCATCTAGTGCTACAGAGCGAAGCTAAGATGTCACCCACTACCTTGACAAGGCTTACTACAAGTAGTAGCAATTCAAGCGAGGATTACAGCACAGTTGTATATTCCGATAGGCTTGGCAAGGATTTCGGGCACATGTTGGGTAATCATGTAAATGGAAAAGTTGTTAATTATTGTTACCCAGAACTTACATTCGGACAAATAGTTGAATTAATTTCAGAGAGGTCACACACTGACAAAACAACTATATTTATTATGGTGGGAAATAGTTTAGGGGTGTCAAAGTCTGACATACATAGAAGTTTTGCTATATTAGAAGGCCTTCCTACAAAACATGTATTTGTTTGTGCATTTCCTTACTCATGCACACTGCCTGACAAATGCAATTATATGACATGTAGCCTAAATAAAACAATGTACAATGCATGTTGTAAATCTGATTGTATCAATTTCTTTGATACTAATTTATACGTAGATAATTTTAAATTGACTTGGGACAGTTTATTTTTGTCCTCAAATCAGAAACGACGTCTAGCTACAGAAGTAGCTCATCTTATTAACTCAGTTATAAGCATTATAACGAAGAAAACTTGTGTCCCTATTGACATCGTCAGTAGTAATACTGATAATAGTAATAGTACAGTAGATTTAAATTAGATTCTCAGACAACGGGAGAGCATCATAGCGTTGATATAAAGATTGATTCAGTTCACTGCTCTCTCGGCTCAAAACTATTAAAGGACAAGACATTTAAGAATGAATTTAAAGTGGTACATCAGAATATTCAGAGTCTTTCTTCTAAATTGTTAGAAATAGAACTATTTTCGGAAAAATTTAACATTGATTGTTTATGTATCACAGAACATTGGTTAGACGAGAATAAAATGATGTTCCAATTGAAAAATTACAAACTTATAAGCTGTTTTAACAGAAAGTGCAACGAGCATGGCGGGTCACTTATATTTCTTAAAGAAAATTGTAAATGTAAAGAACGAAAGGACATAGTAGCTCTTTCTGTTAAACACCATATAGAAATTTCATGTGCAGAGCTAAACAAGTATATAATAGTATGTACCTACAGGCCACCTACTGGTGATTTCATTACCTTTGAGACTGTCATGGAGGATGTTCTAAGGTTAGCTTCCAATAGTAAAAAGGAAGTAATAGTGTGTGGTGACTTTAATGTTGACCTATTAGGTGACTCTCCTAATATATCGAAATTACTGTTACTTTTTAAATCATTTAATCTTTTTAATGTCTTTCTGGAACCAACTAGGATTACATCCACGTCGGCCACTTGTCTAGATAACATATTCTGTAACTGTGAGTTTAAAGACAGTAGTGTGATAAATTGTCTGAGGTCAGACCACAGTGGGCAGACCATTACCTTAGTAAACACTGACAAGACAAATAAAACTAAGGTTAGATGCAGACCGATTACTACAAAGAAAATTGACAATTACTTGAAGAAACTAGACGAAAAACTTCCGAGGGTTAAAGTAGATTGCAATTCTAATGAGATGTATACTAACTTATTTAAGATAATAGCTGATGAGTTTGAGAGTAATTTTGAAACGAAGGAAGTTTTGATAGACAATAAAATTAAATTTTGTGACTGGGCTACAGATGGTATTCGCAAAAGCAGGGCGACATTATATGATCTGTATGAGATGAAAACATTCATACTCCGCCCTGACTTTCAATCTTATGTGAAGAAATATAGCAAAATGTACAAATGTGTCTGTCACTGTGCGAAGACAATTTTTATTAATAACAAGATTAAAGACTCGGCTAACAAATCTAAGGCCATTTGGAATATTATTAATAACGAAACGGGGATGAATCGAACACGCGACACTAATTTATCTTTAAAGGTAGGCAATGACATAATAACATCAAATGACGAGGTGGCGAGAGTTTTTGAAGAGTTTTTTACGAACATTCCTTTAGAGACTACTTGCAACCTAGATTCTTCAGCTACATTAGCTGAAACCCTGATGAAGGAGAACGCACCTTCAACCGATAAGGAATTTAAATTCAGATATATAAATACATTAACTATTATAAAAACATTTAAGTCCTTAAATATGAAGAAAACTGAAGACTTGTGGGGAATGTCAGTTAAATTTGTTCTTTCTATTATTAATAAAATCGCCCCAATTTTGGCTAACATTTTTAATAAATGTATCGCTGAAGGTGTGTTCCCAGATCTTATGAAATTGAGTAAAATTATACCTCTGTTCAAGAGTGGGGATATGGAGGACCCTGCAAATTTCAGGCCTGTCTCGGTTCTTCCAGTTTTGAGTAAAATATTTGAGAGGATCATACTCAGTCAGATGCTTTTGCATTTCAATGAAGCTCGACTGTTTCATAGCCAGCAGTATGGTTTTACAAAAGGCAAATCAACAACCGATGCCGGTACTGCGTTAATTAAGCACATATTTGACGCCTGGGAAGACCATCACGATGCTATTGGAGTCTTCTGTGATCTGTCGAAGGCGTTTGATTGTGTGGACCATCAGACTTTAATTTCGAAACTGAGATACTATGGAATAGGAGGAAAGGCTTTAGATTTGATAGCTTCATATTTAGACAAGAGGCAACAAAGGGTCGATATTAATAATACTAAATCACAGGGGGCTCATGTAAAGATAGGCGTCCCTCAAGGATCTATTCTAGGACCATTTTTATTCCTCATTTATATTAATGACTTGCCTTTTATGGTTGAAAAATTGACTAATATAGTTTTATTTGCTGACGATACTTCTTTGCTTTTTAAAGTTAAAAGAAGTGAAAATATTTTTTATGAAATTAATTCTATTCTATCTGACATACACGATTGGTTTACCGTAAATAATCTTTTATTGAATTCTAAGAAAACGAAATGTATTAAATTTACACTGCCGAATGTTAGACAATGCGATACTAACATTATTCTAGATGGGAATAAATTGGACCTAGTTAATGATACTGTCTTTCTTGGTATGACTATAGATTCAAAGTTACAATGGGGACCTCACATTGCCAAATTGGCTGGAAGGTTGAGCTCGGCAGCTTTTGCTGTACGGAAAATTAGACAACTGACCGACGTTGAAACCGCCAGATTAGTTTACTTTAGTTATTTCCACAGCTTATTGTCGTATGGAATTTTGCTTTGGGGTAGAGCCGCAGATATTGAGACTATATTTGTATTACAGAAAAGAGCCATCCGCTCTATATACAAACTTGGTTCCAGGGATTCATTGAGAGAACTATTTAAAGAAATTAACATCCTTACAGTTCCATGTCAGTTCATTTTTTCCAATTTAATGTATGTACGAAAGAATATTTCAACTTTTGATACAATTGGCAGTAATCATGACATTAATACTAGGAACAAGCATAAGCTGGCTTTTCCAGCGATGCGTCTGGCGAAAGTTAATAAATCGTTTTTAGGGTACTGTATTAGATTTTATAATAAGCTTCCAGCAGAAGTTGCTCAAATGCCAGAGAATAAGTTTAAGTGTTACATTAAAGAGAAACTCAGTAAAAAAGCTTATTATAGAATTGATGATTACTTAGAGGACGTTAATGCATGGCTGTGATAAGTAGTTAGCTCTGCTCATATTATTATAATAATAATAATTAAGCTTATATGTATTGTGTACCAACTAGTTTTAAGTCTTTTTTTGAAAAGATGGCTCAGGAGTTTCTTGCCTCCGTTCTTCTCCTTAGACAGAAAGAGCCCCCCCTTATCCGAACGGAGAGTAATTTGTAAAAATTGACGTTCATCAGAAAATTTTATATTTGTACGATGAATAAAAAATTTTGACTTTGACTTTTGACTTTGAAGTTTTACCCAACACTTTAAAATTCCAAGTAATCCTCATTAATTCCGATAGCACGTCAGCACAATAGCATTTATTAAAATTAATGGCCGTGTAATGAGTCGTTTTACAACTGCACCATCACTTTTGATTCTCTCATTTAAACTGAGATGATGGAGTACCTTAAACTCGCAAAGGGGATAACAGTTTATAAACCAGCGTACGTGGGTCTCTCAGCCCTCCCTAAAGTCTAATTTCTCGGGCGTCGCAGCCGAAGTTCTGTAATCTTGCAGAGGTCATGTTAGGTCGGGCGAAGTTAAGAATCAAGTTACGGTCGCGTCTTCACAAACTCTTGGTGCATTTAACGAGATAACTTGTTCTGTGGCGACGAGCTATAGGCAAGAAGTCAGCGCAACGCTTAAGCTTGCATTGTCACCGGGAGATATGTGATCTTGTCTCGGAGCGTTTTTGTAATGGTCGTAGTCGCCTGAAATGGTGTATAATGTCTGAAATTCAACTAGTACCTATCTAGATCAGGCTTTAGCAATGATTCACTTCTATAATAAACAGATGCAGCTCACAAAATTAAATGATTCTACATAATCTACAGGTCTTTTGTATTCTCAATTTCACACGTATGAATCATACAAATCATATTATGTAAACTATTCTATTCTCTGTGGGGGTGTAACCTTTGTACATACCTATCCCCAAGTTCTAAACTGTCTTCCTAAGCTTCGACCATTTCCCACCACGCTGGTCCACTCTGCGTTCACATATCTAGATGTGCTAAATCTAGATATACAGGTTTCCTCACGATGTTTTCCTTCGCCGTAAAAACGATGGTATACATTGTACTTAAGATAAAATAACTCATTGGTACATGTCAGTGCCGGGATTCGAACCTGCATCTCTTGCGTGAGAAGCGGGTGCTTACCCGACTGAGCTACCACCGCTCTATGTAAACTATATTTAAGTACCTACCACACAGCAATCTTTCCTACCGATTGTGAAAATATAAAATAATTTAACAAAGACGATGGTATTTATTGTCAACAGACATCCATCATAGTCATCATCATCATCTTCTACTAATAAATCATTAAGTACAAGATTTTTGCAATTGCCAGACAGTGACAAAACAGTTCAATAGCTAAAACGTTCAATAACTTTTATGAATAACAAGGTTAGCCTTCCAATATCAAGAGCGCGTTAGACCCAAGCATACGTAAGTATGCTTGGTTTGAGTAATCTTATCGTGTAAACTCAACTTAAACGCTTGGCTCTTCTTTTTATTATGGAACTTGCGATCCACCGTGTTACCTTAACATCATCTCAATACATATTATTATCACGGGCAATAAAAAGTTCCAGTGAGAAAAACACCTAATTACTCCTTAACGAAAAAAACTAACTTAATGGTGCCTTCTACATTATTTTTGTACATTTAACGGTGCATCAGAATATTGCCAACGAAAACGTAAATTATATTTTGTTAAAATTTTCTATTCAATGTTTTAAAAAATTGTGGTCATTTGGTGTCTGCATTTCGAAAGTGGAACTGTTTCTTTGCACGTGAGTATATAAAACTAGGTACGATATTTTATGTCGTGGGTGGGGAAATGTTGAGTAGGTGAAAATCACGTCAAGCCGAGTCAATAGGATTGGCTTAGCTCGGCTCTTTTCGTACTACCACTGTTCCATTATAGCACTTTATACTCACCATTGCAAGCCTCATCACGCCCATTAAATGGTCTACACAATGTCTTTGACTCACACTCAAAATATCAAACAACATCAGATTGTCATAGGTACTTACCTACCTACAAATACCTATTTATTTGGCAATAACCTAAAAAACAACATTTAATATCTCATTTAACAAAGCCTTAACTTTCTTTAATGTTCTTAATAGACGTCGTAAATGCCTTTAAAGCTTTTGGAGCCAACGTGAGTGGAACCGCAAGCATTTCATATGTCACTGTTAATGGAAGACCTACTTGTATGTGGCACCTGTATGTGGGCTTTATTCGTCGTAAATTCAACCATAAAATTATGCTTTACCCCGTTGGCACTGTGAGAAGAGTTCGGAATCACCTAAGCAGCTAAGCTTCGGCTGTTATTAGGTACTTCTAATTTAACAACTACTACCTCATTTCTATAAAATAATGCTATATCCTGAAAACCCTTTAGAGGCTCACTTCAAAAAGCTGAATTATGTATTTAGTTGAAGTTCTAATTTTAAAACATCACAAAAACAAGGCATATAATATGTAAAACTTAAAAAATAGAATGTGAAAACCGTTAAAGTAGATTTCAACTTTTGTTGCTAATACAGAATAATAATACTTTTAAAGCTTTTCAAACAGTCTGGAAAGTAACCGTAATCGTATCACACCAACTATTCCTTTACTTTTTCCTCGCCAACCGGGCCCGATAACAAACAGGAAAGACTACAGATGCAATTACAGCCACCACCATTTATTGTGGCACTCCCCAAGCTCGTGATAAGAGCGCGGCGCGGCGTATGTCTGACTTGTTTGAATATCATTTACTTCTGCTTGCTTTACTACTCTCAGACGTTGCTAACGACAGGGATATTCCGCGCTGAGTCTCATGAAGGATATGGAACGAGGTGGCGGGAATACGCTTGTTAAAAGCGCATGGAGGGAGCTGGTTTGTTTTGTTTGCGTCATATTGTGTAACTTTCATGTGGGTTTATATTTTACAATAAGCTATGTAGGTAACTAGGTAATACTATATAATTTTAAGGGTTCTACCTTTTTTGGCATAAGATTTATTTGCCTAATCTCGTATTGCATAGTAACGTTTGGTCAAAGTCTCGTTACGCCGAAAATCACAAACACGCACTCACGCCTTGTACTAATGTACTCCCTTGCGGGGTAGGCAGAGGTGCATTGCTGCACCCACTTTTCGCCAGAGTGTATGTTAGTCCCAATGTAATAGGGGGCGGGCCTATTGCCATTTTACGGGCACATCCAAGACCCGAGAACAAATATCTGTGTTTAAACAAATATCTGCCCCGGCCGGGAATCGAACCCGGGACCATCGGCTCAGTAGTCAGGGTCACTAACCACTACGCCATTCGGTCGTCCTTACGCCGAAAATCGTATGGCATAAATCTCGTTTAGTAAAAAGTTATTTCGCATAACATTGTTTAGCCTAATAATGGTATGGCCAAATCTTGAATAGCCTAATAATGCTATGGCATAGGTTTATTAGGTTTATACAAAGTAATAATATTCGTTTGGCTTTAACTTTGACGAAGCGTCTCCCTACATAGCGCAAACTGGTGCCTTGTATTGTTTCCGCTGTTTGGAAAACGCTCCGCTCCGCTTCGCTGCGCTCCGCTTTGGTTTTGATGAACATGTGCACCTAACACGCTCCTCCTCGCTTTGCTCGTCGTCGCAACTATTTTTAGGTTTCGATCTCATGGGGTTTTGTAATAATTATATTGGTCGCTAACTTTCGATTTTTTGATCATACAATATCGTGATTTTCGGGATGTAGGAGAAAAATACCACAATTTGTACATTTACTACATACTTAATATATTATTTATTAAGATAACATTAGGAGAAACAAGATTATACATAGGTATAGACGAACATAAATTTGAGTAAACGAAACTTAGGTGTTTAAAGATTGTGCCTAAAGAGTTTTAGACGAAACGAGCCTTATGCCACATAAGTCTTGGCAAAGTGATGGTTCGGCCAAAAAAGTTTAGACCATACGAGTTATGCGAAATGAGTTTTGGTCAATAAAGATTATGCAAGATGAGCGGAACCCAATTTTAAGCAACGATACAGTTGTTATGTTGCAGCAGCGTACGGTGTTTCGTTTTACGTACAGCCTGGAGTAAAGCAACTTAACAATTTTAAGAGTGACAATGCTATCTGAGATCGGTCATGTTTCTTTGACTTTGAATGAGACTTTGCACCACAGACCAGCACAAACAGGTCGAATACAGAAACTTTATTAAATACGTTTTTTTCAAAACATATTTATAACATACCCAATATTACAAAGTCCACATTCATGAACTGAACTTTACTTGGGCGGAGTACCACAAGGCGGTATTTTCAGACCGCCCTTGTTCGTATTGCGGCGCAACAATGTAACCGTGAAACTCGGTGTAAGTTATGGTTAAGTTGCTAAGCTAAGCGCGATGTGCACTCAATATGCTGACAAAGTTTCACCAGGCTGTCTTAAATTAATTTCACACTCGGTAGAGGTAACTTGGTAAAACGAGCACTCCGCGGTTTGCCGGTTCCACAGCGTAAGGAGTGATTGAAATTAGAGTTCCGTAGCTGCGGTTTGTTTTAAGTGTGTTATTCTATGTAGTTGGCGAATGGGGGAACTCGGGTTTTCATATGATTTTATTTTTGTCAGAGTGCGGTCTATGTGTTTTTACGAGATAACTTCGTTACAATTACTCGTTGGTTTTAAGACAAGACTTACATTGTTTTACTATTTAATTAAAACAGCGACACAACAAAATAATATAGAAAACACCAAAACAATCATCGTATACGCCTGAAGACTAATCTTATATTGTAGCTACTTATTACTATCGAGTAGTGATAGTTAAGTGTTATTTCTTAAACAATTAGGTACCTACTATTATTTAAATACACATCCTCACATTGGTAATAGATATTATGTCAGGAATCCTACTCCGATGATGATTATGATATACATAGGGTATCTCCTTTTTCATAAATACCCGTTTTATGTGTGCTGAAAACAATATAAATATTATAATTATGTTATTTACTCATGATGTCAAACAAATATTTGCAAGGAAACCCATGACCGGACATAAAAACTAGTATCACTAGCCCCTGACGGAGTAATAGTGTTCACGCCAATTCTACATATGCGTGAGACGGAACGCACCAGCTCCTCTTGCCCTCTGATGACGTCACGAAGCCTATATAAGCGGGCCCCGCGATGCCCCGCTCCTTTTTACTTGTGCTAATTAAAATCCAAATAAAAAGAATAGTTATTTTGGAACTGCATAATTATGTCCCGATCAATAGCGTGGACAAATAGGTTTAGATGTATGCTCGCTCGCAAAGCCATAGTAGACCCCCGGCTCGGTTCGTTGGCGTGGCCTGGCGTATATTTCACGCGTTTAATTGTGCAGCGAGAGCGCCACGACCGCGACGCTTCAGACGCATGCCTTACGCTTTTGAGTGTACATTATGTAGTAGATTGTATAGTATGTTTCTAGCTTAGTGATATACAATATACAATACATACAACACATAGGAGCACAAAAAGATAGAAAGTTTTTAGGGCAATCAAGGTTTTGTAGCCCTGTTGGTGTACATTTTAAATATTTAACATCTGTTTACTGGCTGTTCACTGGTTCTTCAGTTCTTGTAATGTCTTCTTCATAAAAAAAACTGCTTTCTGATAAAAAATATCGGCCCAGACAAAAGGCGTCTAACGTTCTTTACCGTCCATGATTTAGCTGTCGTATCAGTCAACGACAACAATAAAACTCATAAGTTTTATTTTAATCCATGTAGGTAGTGGTAGTAATTCCTTATGAAAAAGCTACATTTATTTTGCTACTTATTAAGGAGAGGGATAATAATGCACCGTCATATCGATAATTTGGACAGTGACTGGCCTTTCCGCGTCCATCTGGCCGCTGACTTGGACTTCCAATGTTACTAGGACTATCAAAATATGACTAGCTAAATACCTTCTACTAGACTAGCTAAGCTTCTGGGAATCAAGTCCAGATCTTGTAGCTCAAGGACAAAGAAAGGTTGGCAAATTGTTTTTTTGGCAAGACCAATCTTTTTACACACACACACACACACACACACACGCACTCACGCCTTGTACTAATGTACTCCCTTGCGGGGTAGGCAGAGGTGCATTGCTGCACCCACTTTTCGCCAGAGTGTTATGTTAGTCCCAATGTAATAGGGGGCGGGCCTATTGCCATTTTACGGGCACATCCAAGACCCGAGAACAAATATCTGTGTTTAAACAAATATCTGCCCCAGCCGGGAATCGAACCCGGGACCATCGGCTCAGTAGTCAGGTCACTAACCACTACGCCATTCGGTCGTCTAATCACCAATGTTTTTATAACTTTATATCTCAAATTTAGAGCGGTAGCTCAGTCGAGTAAGCGCCTGCTTCTCACGCCACAGATGTACCTGAACTGCAATTTGCAGTTGGATTGCAGTTGAAATGCGGTCCGTTTGTCTAGAATCTAAGTCCGAAAATTAACTCAGAATTTAAAAATTCGCGAAAAAAAATTAAATTTGTTGGTCTCACGTTACTTTTTACTATGGAGAATAAATATATTTTAACATCCTGTATAATAGAATAGAATACCTCTTATTTGTAAGTCCGATTAGTGTTTGTTAGTAAATATTTATAAGTTTTAATTTTATGGTAAGTAAGTACCTACCACCCCGCACTTGGCCAGCGTGGTGGACTAGGCCTAAACCCTTCCTTCATTGGAAGGAGACCCGTGCCCCAGCAGTGGGGACGTAATGGGTCGTGATGAAGTACCTACCTACCATCTGGCATCTACCATAAAATATAAAATGCGCTTTGACCCTTTTAAACCTAACTATATTTTTTAGATTAAATCATTTTTTCGTTATATTCGTATTATCAAAGTTATCACAAATTGAACCTAGTTTTTCTCTTACGACGAAGGTTTTTACATCTCACAACCTTATCACGACTGTATCCAGCATCATGTTCCTAAACTACATCGATACTGAGCTTGATAAGCTACAAACTTACATTTTTCTTTTCATTTCACCGCATCCTATGTGCGAATTTAGACCGTTTCTCTGAAGGCGTAGGGTTTAAAGCAGATTGGCAGGGTGAGGGGTCGACGGGGCATCGCTGACACATTTGTATGTGTATTATTACGGTCTGTTGGTATTGCATGGGTTATCAACATTTTTATGCGACGACTCAGCGCTTGTTGGTAGTCCTACAAGTTTTACGCGTCCCTTCAGTTATTGAATTATTTATGTTTTGTTGCAATTTTGTAGAAAATATACAGCTACGTAAGTTTACACGTGTAAACATCATCATTATCACCAGCCCGTAATCATCCACTGCTGCTAAATGGACCTCTATTAAAGAGCGACACTCCATATAATAATAATAATACACTCCATAATATACAGGGTGTTGCAAAAAGGGTATTTTTAACGAGGCAGCTGGTTATTGAGGTGTAGGTGTAGAATAATATAAAACATGGTATTTTGGTGGTTTTATTTACAATGAATGGGATGATGGTGTAAAAGTATCTAGCAAAGTCACAATGACATAAACTATAAACAATAAAAGGTTCCAAATTCAAACTATATACATGGGGCCTCATAATAAGGCGTCGTGGCGTCGTCAACATGCTTCCCCCCTGGGGTGTGTGGGCGGCGGCGGCGGCGGCGGCGGCGGCGGCGGCGAGCTGCTGAACCGGGACATCAGTGCCAGCTTCACCCGGCGGCAGCGCGGGACCCACGGTTGTATCCTCAGGTGCAGGCCCCGATCAGTGCCGGGCTCAGCCGGCGGGCGCGCGGGACCTACGGTTGTTACATCATGTGCAGGCCCCGTGCTTGCCCAGTTCTCGCTCTGTTGCTCCCACTAGCGTGCTCACTCCCTACGGTCTGCGTGGTGGATGGTGTGCTTCGGCTGACGCTCATTGTGTTACAATGTATGGGATGAAGGTGTAAAAGTATCTAGCAAAGTCACAATGACATAAACTATAAACAATAAACAATAAAACTATATACATGGGGCCTCATAATAAGGCGTCGTGGCGTCGTCAACATGTATGCTAAGCCGAAACCTACATGTGCAGCATGGTATATCTAAGCCTGAAACTTAAATCAGAATTTGAAAATTCGCGAAAAAAATAATATTTTCCATAGAAACTTTGTTGGTCACGTGACTTTTTTACTATGCAAAATTCATATTTTTTTTCGCGAATTTCCAAATTCTGATTTTAGTTTCGGGCTTAGATATACCATGCTGCACATGTAGGTTTCGGCTTAGTATACCAATTTTGCAACACCCTGTATAAGTATCATAGAAAATAGATAAAGTTTTGAATTATTTTGTGACCTACACTGGATATTGAAAGTTTTAAAAGTAATTACCTGCTCACGAAACCTTTTTGAAAATAATCTCTCTCTCTCTCTCTCTCTCTCTCTCAGCCTTCCGTAGTCCACTGTTGGACATAGGCCTCTCCTAACGATCGCCACCCCAAACGGTCACCCGCCATCTGCATCCAGCGGCTTCCCGCTACCTTCCGCAGATCATCAGACCAACGGGTTGGGGGGCGACCGACACGCCGTTTGCCGACACGGGGTCTCCACTCCAGAACCTTTCTACTCCAGCGGTCGTCGGCTCTGCGGGCTACGTGGCCAGCCCATTGCCACTTCAGCGTGCTAATCCTTTTGGCTATGTCGGTAACTTTAGTTCTCCTGCGGATTTCTTCATTACGAATCCTATCTCGCAGGGACACGCCTAACATAGCCCTTTCCATAGCACGCTGAGCAACTCTGAGCTTGTGGATAAGCCCTTTGGTGAAGCACCACGTCTCGGCTCCGTAAGTCATCACTGGCAACACGCACTGATTGAAAACTTTTGTTTTCAGACACTGAGGTATGTTTTCAGTGAAGATGTGTCGTAATTTCCCGAACGCTGCCCATCCGAGTTGGATTCTACGAGCTACCTCTTTATCGAAGTTGGATTTTCCTAATCGGATCACTTGTCCTAGGTAGGGATACTGATCAACAACTTCGATGGTGACACCTCCTACAGTTACGGGCGATGATGAAACATGTTCGTTCGACATGACCTTTGTCTTGTCCATGTTCATTTTCAGCCCAACTTGTTTAGAGGCATCATTGAGGTCTGTGAGCATTTCGCTTAACTCCTCCAGCGTTTCCGCCATAATAACTATGTCATCAGCAAATCGTAGATGAGAGATATATTCGCCATTGACGTTAATGCCCAGTCTTTTCCACTCTACAAGCTTAAAAACATCTTCCAGTGCACAGGTGAACAGTTTCGGAGAAATAACATCTCCCTGTCTCACGCCCCTTTGCAACTGGATCGGTTTTGTGCTTTGTTCGTGTAATCGAACTGACATTGTGGCAGCATTGTACATATATCTCAACACCTCGATATAGCGATAGTCTATATGGCACCGCTGAAGGGATTGAAGCATCGCCCAGAGCTCAATAGAATCAAAGGCTTTCTCATAGTCCACAAACGCTAGACATAAAGGTAGATTATACTCCTCGGTCTTCTGTATAACCTGCCGAAGCGTGTGTATGTGATCTATGGTACTATAGCCTTTTCGGAACCCGGCTTGTTCGGGTGGCTGGAAGTCGTCGAGTCTTTGCTCGAGACGATTCGTAATAACTCTCGAAAACAGCTTGTACACATGGCTCAGAAGTGCAATGGGTCTATAATTCTTCAATAGGGCTTTGTTGCCTTTCTTGAAGAACAAAGTCACTACACTTCTGCTCCATGCCTCCGGGCTTGTGCCTTCGAGTATGACGGAATTAAACAGCCTCCGAAGTGCTATTAAAATCGGTCTACCGCCGGCTTTCAGAAGTTCTGTCGTTATTCCATCATCTCCCGGAGCTTTGTTGTTTTTTAGCTGTTTGAGAGCCATACTAATCTCGTCTAGACTGACGTCCGGAATATCTTCGGTATAGTGTCGGGTGAGTGGCGCTCGGCTGTCGTGAGCACCGCTGGTAATAGGGTTTTGTGTTGTGGTGTATAACTGTCAATTCAATTCAATTCAATTTATTTATTCTGAGCAACATATATCGCATTGAATATTTACATAATTAAGTAGGTACTAATTTAACATGCATTTACAATACAATTAAATAATATTATAATACATTAAACAAAGTAAATTATTAAAATATAATTATTCACATGATCTATCATTTATAAATTCATTAACAGAATAGTAACATTTCTTTAATAACCATTTTTTTAAATTTGTCTTGAAGTGATTGTATTTGCTGACAGATTTCAAGTGTAAAGGTAATTTATTAAATAACCGCGTATTCTGGTACTGAGCGCTGTGCATATAAACTTGCAACATTGGCAGAACTGCGCCACCCTTGCTGGGGATGTCCTTCCTTCTTGTTGTCAGTCTAAATAGTCTTTCTTCGTCAGTCTCTACCGTCTCAGGATGCTTAGCCATATCGCAAAGTAGAACTAGCAGATAAAGACAAGGAACAGTCAAGACTCCAAGTTTAATGAAAAAATCTCTGCATGATTCCCGTTGAGATATCCTAAAAATTATCCTTATGGCCCTTTTTTGTGCAACAAAAGCTTTTGTGATATTGTATTTGTAGCTGTTTCCCCATAGTTTAATGCTATATCTCAAGCGAGATTCAACTAGTGAATGATATATCATTTTTAATTGCGATATAGTCGCTTCGTTTCTAAGACTTCGCAATACGTAGCAAGCTGAGCTTATTTTATTTGTCACACTCACTAGCTCTTTTTTCCAATTTAAACGAGAGTCAATGTTTACGCCGAGGAACTTGACTTCATTCACAGTTTCAATATGTTGTCCATTTAATTTTACATTTAGTACTTCATTTTTACCACATGTCGATTGAAATAGCATTACATTCGTTTTATCAGAATTTATTATTAAATTATTATTCATAAACCATATTGAGAATTCTTGAAGAGTCAAATTTATTTTATCATTTAATTCGTCAATATTACTAGCTGAAATTATAGCGTTAGTGTCATCTGCGTATATTATTGGAGTCACATCTGGAATTTTGGATCCAATATAGTTTATTAGGTCATTTATAAACACTATAAAAAATATTGGACCCAAAATTGAGCCTTGCGGAACTCCGGTTTTGAGATCTACCCAGTTTGAATTGAAAGTTAATTCTTCACCATAATTAATGCTTTTCAACTCTACATATTGTTTTCTATTACTTAGGTAACTCTTTATAAGATTCAGTTGTTCATTACGTACTCCATAGTGCTCGAGCTTTTGCAATAAAATTTGATGATCTACGCAGTCAAAGGCGGAGCTTAAGTCTAGAAACACACCTGCTACCTTAAGTCTCTTATTCAAATTAGTCACTACTTCACAAGTGAGGGCGTCTACTGCTTCAACAGTGCCAACTCCCTGTTGGTAACCAAATTGCCTCTTACTTAGTATATTACAAGCTTTAAGATGCTCTAACAGTCTTGCTTTTATTAGTTTTTCCAACAATTTTGAAAGGACAGGTAGTAAGGATATTGGTCTGTATTTCTTCGGGTCATTTTTGCTTCCTTTCTTGTGTATAGGTATAATTTTAGCTATTTTAAGTTGGTCAGGGAATATGTTTTCGGTCAGACAGATATTAAATAATTGACTAAAGGGCTTTGCGAGTATATCTATGTTTCGTTTAATAACTACAATAGGTATATCGTCATAACCGCAGGAATTTTTTAGTTCCATTCTGTTAACTATTCTTTTAATTGTCCGTAGAATCTCTCAATTTCTCCCAGAATTTCGGGCACTGATGAAACGGTGTTGCCAGTGTCGGTCTTCAGTTGGGTCAACAGAGTCTGCCGAACAGATCGATCTCTAGCAAAGACTTTGGAGCCCTTGTTTTGCTCTATTGCGTCTTGAATGCGCTTGCAATTGTAGCGTCTCATATCGCAACGTCTTGCTTTGGCGATCTGTCTGTTTAGACGTCTGTATTCGACCATATCAACTGAAGACTGCAACCTCATTTCTCTCCGTTCTCTTATGAGACTCAGAGTCCCATCTGAGAGTTTTTGAGGTCCTCGGTTGGTTCGGGACGAAAAATATTTCGATCCTACCTCTCGGACAGTTTCCACAAACCTATTATTTAAATCGTCAACTGTAACGCAATTCTCTAAACATATCAGGCGGTCGCAAAGCTCAGACTGAAAGCTTTCGGGATCCTGGATTTGAGCAGGAGTAGGACGGAGCGTGGACTTCATTAGACGGGAGCGTTCTATTTTGCAGTTTATATTCAAAGTGCCTCTTACGAGTCGGTGATCGCTGCCGGTCTTAACCCTACTGATCACTGAGACATCATTGAATATGTGCTTCTTATCCGTCAATATGAAGTCGATCTCGTTTTTAGTCTTCCCATCGGGGCTAATCCACGTCCACTTCCTTTGTGGCTTCTTCTTGTAGAAGGAGTTCATCATATAGAGGCCCTCCTTCTCCAAGAGGTCAGCCAGCATTTGCCCACGATGGTTCCTGACTCCAAATCCATGTGACCCCACTTTCGTCTCGCCGCCTTCTTGTTTTCCGAGTTTCGCGTTAAAGTCTCCCATCACCACCGTGAAATGAGTAGTGAACTTACGCAGGGCAGACGATACGTCTTCATACGCAAGTTCGACCTCATCATCGGTGTGCTTAGATGTGGGTGCGTAAACCTGTATGACCTTCATTGAGTATCGTTTAGATATTCTCAGGATGAGGTACGCAACCCGTGTCGACACACTTCCGATTTCAACGATGTTGTTGACGAGGGACTTGTTGACGATGAACCCGACACCCCCTTGGGACAGTTGGTCGCCCTCCCGGTGGTACAGCAAGTTTCCGGACTGGAGAATTTCCGTATCCTCTCCCTCTCGTCGGACTTCGGATAACCCTATAATGTCCCATTTTAACTTGCTGATTTCCTCTTCCAGCTCCTCTATCTTCACGTCTTCCCTCAGTGTCCGTGCGTTATATGTTGCCAGGTGCAAGGGTCGGTTGGGCTGGTAGCCGACTCTCTGCCGGAGATTCTTCGCACCCCCTGCCCCGCCGTTACCGTGACCGCTACCGGAGTCCGGGATAGCGGGGCTGCCGGGGACTGGGGGCCGGGGCTTTGTTTTTTCCATCATTAGGAGGTGTATTTGCCATAATCACCGCGCTTGGCAGGCGTGTTGGTGATTCTCCTTTTTTACGGCGGGAGATCGCCGCCTCTGCTAGGAGAGGAGGTCGGGTCGATTTACCGCCGCCCGACATTCGGCGTTGTCACTCGTTAGCACCACCCAGGGGGCACGTGTAGGGTAACTAGGGTTTGTACCTACGGACGTGAGCGACAAGCCCCCCCTTGAAAATAATATGGAAACCGATATACAGTATGTTTCATAAGTGGAAGGTGTAGTAAACAGTGTGGTCATAACAACAACGTTAGCTTTTACGACTCTTGGAAATTCGTAAAATACAACTACTAATGCATAGTAAAATCAGGTGGCAAACAGAGTTTTTGATAAGGAACCGGTATCACTCACCATGCCGATCGCGTAATAAATGTATCTTTCTTTCTTTCGTAGTGTCCAAAACTACGATAAATATTTAGCCTGTATTCATATACCGACCTACACGTGCATATGCATAGGTAATTTATATTGAAGATGCGTGAGCATGAGCATTTATTTGTTAATGTGTTATTCTTCTTATTTACTTTGGCTAGAATGTGTTTTATATTTAACATAAAAAAAATTTGTATTGTATTAAGAACTTACCCAAAATAATATTGTATTGTACCTTTAGATACCTACATAATACTTACCTACAGTTCTCCCATATTAATAATGCGCATGCAAATCTTCGCAAACTTTCGTATTCCCGGAAACACCCGAATCAGTGCCTTAAACAAAGCACTTGCATTTTGATCCTTGTTCGAAAGAAATAGTAGTCAATATCATGTGACACATAATCGAAAACAATTTGGGCGGTCGGTGGCTGTCACCGATCAGTCAAGGGTCTCAAGGTCAAGATCAATATTACTTTTGTGGAATTATAAAGAGCTGCAATTACACATCGTTCTTGTTATTTTTTTCAAATGTGAATTTAATTTCAACTTTAATTATTTTTGACGATGCCATATTATGAGGCACATTTAAGAATAAAATATGCGTCACATTGATAGACTTCACTTTGCCAATAAAGCCACACCCAAAAGACCAAGTATGTAATTGTAATATTATTGTGAATGATCAGCGCTGTAAATACTTTTGAACTGAGATTTTAATGTAAACATTTTTATTAATGTGAAATAATCAGTGCTGTAAATACTTTTGAACTGAGATTTCAATTTTTTTATATAAACCTGTTTGAAATCCATTTCTCCTTATAATATAAACCTTGTGTTATTCAAACCTTCTTTCATCCATCTTTACATCAGCTTCAGTAAGACACTTGAAAAGTACCTACTGTAACATTTTCGAAGTAAATTTTAATATTATGGAGTATTATGAATTATCGAATCAAATTTCGTTACTGATAAATCAATTATCTCTTTTAGCACCAATTACATAATTCTACTAAAATTTCATGAAGAAAATGCACTTAACCACTCTAAATACATAATAGTTTTCTAACGCTCGGGAATACGACCGTTGCCGAACAATGACGAAGATTTCTATGTGCATTATCAATTTTGGGGAACTGTACTTAACTATGAATGGCAACCATGAGTGATGAGTGCCCATTCAAACCTTAATAGGTTTAAGAGCACTGTAAGTATTATTAAGAAATATTATAAATAAATGAACAATAAACAAAAAAAAAAACAATGGAAAATCTAAATATTTCGCAAAAATTTTAGAAATCCTACATCTAAATTTGATCAGAGCTGCCTGATACATCCCCATTCACTGAATGAACACCCTGTATACAAATCCTCTTTAGATAAATAGACTGATTCACGCCACAACGCGCACAACGAAACATTGATCATCGCAATCAAAGTTAGTGAAACTAATTTATTTTCTCGAAATACAAGATTTCATCCGTTATTCATGAAAACAAAACATTTGCATCGCGATTGTAATAAAAACAATTACAAAATAAGTAAGTAGGTATTCAATTATTTGTGCTAGGTACGGTGGCCTGCGCCTAAAAGTTTACAGGTGGAGTTTTCAAAATAGCGATCCCTGATGATGAAGGGACCAGCTACATCTGTTATAAATCCAGGGACGTGTTGTGTGTGATGTGTGTAGCAGTGGTGTTTATGTGGATGTGCTTGAGTAGCATGTGAGCTTGAGATCGCTATTTTAAAGACTCCGCCTGTATACTTTTAGGCGCAGGCCACCGTACTACTCTAAAGATAAATTTTCAGTAAAATCGATAACCGTTAGGGTTGGCTTACAGAGCCGCGATCACAGGATTCGATACTATTTTCGAATCTACACAAACATATGGAGAAAGAACAGTATCGTCAACTATCACTGTCAAAATGTAAGGCAAATTTGTCAGTTCCAAAAGTGCCATTTGTTTTTTCCATTTATGTTTGTGTAGATTCGAAAATAGTATCGATCCAGTGATCGCGGCTCAGATGCCAAGATTATTTTGTATGAAGACCACAAACAGATCGCATTTAAAATGTATTTCGGAATACCTAGAATCTAAATCAGTTACCAAAGTAGGGGTCCAACGTAATTGGCTATTGGCTACCTTGCCTAAAGTCTAAAGTGGGGTTCTTAATTGGACCTTGACACATTACTTTAGTAGTTAGACTATGTCTATGACTGAGTAATTTAGAAATACCTGGAGCAATATGCCATGCCCTAGATTATACGGTTAAAACTGCTATATCGAGTTATCTGATATAATTATTTAATTATGTCGTAAATGATTATTAATTATTTTGTTACTAGATGTTCCCGCGAGCTTCGCTTCGCTTTAAAAAGTTTTCCCGTGGGAATTCCCCGGAAATCCCAGGGGACAACCTTTTTAAGGCGAACCTTTTAGGATTTTGTCCCGACAAAAAGTAGCCTATGTTCTTTCTCAGGGTCTAGAGAATCTGTATACCAAATATCATTAAAATCCGTTCAGTATGAACGTGTAACGGCATGGCGTGTACGGCGTGAAAGAGTAACCGACAGACAGACACAGTTACTTTCACATTTATAGTAGTAGTTAGGATTAGGATTAGGATTGTTATTAGGTATTGAGTAATCGTAGTACTCAAATTAACTAGAGGTGAAACTAATGAAAAACTTATTGAACCATCTGGGCTCATTAAATTTACTGTGCTATCCCTCCCTAAAAACATCTGGTAAATAATGTTTTTTAGCACATAAAGTATCCGTTAATTCAACCTTTGTTTATAAGCTTCTGTTATGGTGTCGTTAAAAGGGAAAATGGCATGAACCATGCTGAGCGGGATTCATTTTTATGTATAATGGGCGATTCGATTGACATTACCAAGAATATTGGCCGTTCACCCTCGACGTACTTTTCTTTATGTAAAATTGTAAACATTCTCGTGAATTATGAAAAATAACATTATTATTTTTTACTTTATTTATTTAATACACTAGTAAGATTACATAAAGTTATAATACAATAACCATAGGTATTTACTTATAAATGCTATGTGTCTTACCTCTTTTATGACCTTTAAAATAAAATAAACAATACCTGAAACATTCAGCAATCTTAACGTTACATAAAAACCGACGAACGTCGACAGACGTCTAAACGAGACCTGAATTTGAACTAAGCTTAATGAAAATAATAATGCTATCAACGTCAGAGACGCTGAGTCTCCAAAAATAGCAGCCATTTAGAGAAAGATATGACGGGTGTGAAGATATAACAATCACCTTAAAGTTTAAATTAATAACGCTCTCCGGTGAACACCACCAGAGGTGGGACTGCTCGAATGAAAAATCTAATATCACTCAAGTCTACGGGCGAAACTCAACAATTGTGTTGTGGAATAGAGAAATTGGAGAAGTGGTGTAAACACAGATCAGAAATAATGTACAATTGTACAGCCGAGCCGTGCATTGAGTTTATAAATAAAAACACGCACTCACGCCTTGTTCTAATGTACTCCCTTGCGGGGTAGGCAGAGGTGCATTGCTGCACCCACTTTTCGCCAGAGTGTTATGTTAGTCCCATGTAATAGGGGGCGGGACTATTGCCATTTTACGGGCACATCCAAGACCCGAGAACAAATATCTGTGTTCATAAATATAGGATGGAATATGATCAGTGCAAATCTGAAAGCTTTTCGTTACGGGATGAAATGCTGTGTTTTATAGATTAAATATAAAAAAAAAACAAACACTCACACCTTGTACTAATGTACTCCCTTGCGGGGTAGGCAGAGGTGCATTGCTGCACCCACTTTTCGCCAGTGTTATGTTAGTCCTAATGTAATAGGGCGGGCCTATTGCCATTGTACGGGCACATCCACGAAAAAATATCTGTGTTTAAACAAATATCTGCCCCAGCCGGGAATCGAACCCGGGACCTTCGGCTCAGTAGTCACTAACCACTACGCCATTCGGTCGTCTTATGTTATCTTATTAAATATCTACTCAACCATAATAATGGACACTTGGTCCCATAATGAAAGTCATCAGTTCTATAGTGTACAGGAGAACATGGCAGACTCAATATAACCCCAGCGTGGTGGAAAATGGTGCAACAGCAGCAAGCTTGATTTTAATATTAAGCCAATTTTTCATTGGTTTTCGCCCTTAACTTAATAGAAAAAAGTTCAAAACTATCCATAACCATTTTGCCTAATTAAGGGTTACCTCTTTCGTGATTCATGAAAAACTAACAGATCGTCACTTCACCCTTTCCAAGTGCTCTGCGATTGTGCCTCATGAATTTTAAAGAGATATTTTCTTCCTCAGCTTAAGTGAACGGACCACTTAGCCCCACCTGAGTGGGGTAAGAAATAGTAGGGGGAATAAATAGGCCCTGGTTACGACCCTGTTGGTTTTTCCACTTTTGATTTTTACGCCACGTTTCAAGACTTTAATGGATTGTCAAATACACTGCAAAACGTTAACGCCACTGCATGTAGGTAGGGTCCGCTCACTTTACAACGGGTAAAAATAAGTTTTTTTATCACTTAACTGGTAGTTTTAAATTAATAAAAAAGATTGAAGAGAACAGTGTAAAATTTTCAATGAATAATTGTTGCACTACTACACATTTTCCTATGTTGCTATTAAAATGTTAGCGTTGTGATTTATGAAACTTATTCTGATAAATCTGACCCCTCTCAGAAGCATTGTCACTATGTGAGGGGGTTCAGGTTTCTCTACACATGACCGTACTACTAAATTAAACTAGTATTATAACTATTTTCATAGTATCATAATGTGATGAGACTCCGATTATTTTTAAAGCTTCATTAAGCATCACTACAATGAACATTACATTAAATATTACACACAGTTCCTAAACAATTTACTTTAGGACAGTGGCCTCCTCAAAGACCAGTGGATCAATAATAATAATAATACGTGGGGACATCTCACACACCCTCATCCGACCCCAAGCTAGGCAGAGCCTGTGTTATGGGTATCGGACAGCTGATAATATATCTACACAAATACATAGATAGATACATCAACACCCAAAACCCGAGTACAAATATCTGTCTTTAAACATATATCTGCCCCAGCCGGGAATCGAACCCAGGACCTTCAGCATAGCAGTCAGTGTCACTAACCACTACGCCATTCGACTGTCATATTTAGCAGGCGGATTGGAGATAATAATATGAGAACATACCTATCGCATCTGTTTGATCACTAGGCACTTGTAGTAAAACTTTGTTTGCAAAAATAGGACGATCGGAAGCAAAATGGGAACAGAATCTGCATTACTAAGAAAATGTGAATCTCGCCGCTTTGTCTTGCAAAACAGTTTGTTTTGTCTGTGTTTTTACACTTTTTTGGAACTTATTTAATTACATAGTTCTTTGTTGGTTGTTATTGAAATAACAAAGAAGTCCACAAATAAATTACTTAAACATTTTTAGATGGTTTTTGTAGCTTTAAAGGAATTTTAGAGATCTCATCTAGGTCTGTGGTTTTTCATTATAAATGTTTTTCGTTATAATAACGTATGTTTAACTGTGCCTTTAAAGATGCAATTATTCCAGAAAATGTTCCATACTGTTACGTTACTATGGTGTGAAAGAAATCCGTTCCCAGTTCTGTAATGTGAATAATACAATGATTGGTTGATACAAACGCATCCATATCAACATAGCATAGTACCCTAGGCATGCTGCTAGCACGCCCATAGGCAGAACATATAGCACTGCATGCAATATAATTTACTTGGCCTTTGTTGAACGTTAATTTAATATATAACTTAGCTCCCAACTTTGCTGTCTTTGCGGCGCTCAGTTTCGCTCGGCGATGCCGCGAATAATTTTATAGTTTTACCGCAATCTTGCAAGTTTATGACCTGGAGATATAATTATACAATACGATAACTATGCCTTGATGTTAAGAATATCAATGACTATTCACAGTCTGTCCACGTGCCGAACACCCTGTATAACTATATATGATAACCATAGTAGAGGCTATTGGCCGTACTCAGAGTCATAAAAAAATTAAATTCAATACAAATAAAGACCAAGCGAGCGCAAGGCCTGAGCTGGACGGAGGCCAGAGCGGTTGCTGAGGACAGGACGGTGTGCATGGCGCACTCTCGTGAAGGCCCTCTGTACCACTGGAGTACCTTAGGACGACAACAACACAAATAAAGACGATCATTTTTTAAAAGACGTCGCTGAGTACGGCAGCATGTATTGCAATGTAAGTTCATCAGTATTTTATTTTACAACAGCGCGCTATCGTATTCTTCCAACGGAAACAATATTTATTTATGTGGGTAATACGTATACAATATAAAAGCAAGCATTGTCTTCGTAACTGTGAGCCAAGACGGTTTCTAAGCAAGAGATATTGCTTCAATAATATCCAATTTTCAACCGCTCCGATATCGGAAGAGAACGGTTTTCTATTTTTATTTATTCATACCTCAGTGGTTTGTGCTGTCCCTAATGATGTGTCTGACGGAGGTACAGGCGAGAAGAAAAGTGTTAATAATTTAGTGTAAGTTTTTTTTTTTTTTCGTGAGTATTTTCGTATTTTCCCGTGCCCGTGGAGGAAACGTCTACACTACGACAACACAGTCATACTAATACAGAAATAAGAACCTTTTATACGTAGGTATATAGATAATATTTCTTAGCTAAAAAGGTGTGGAATCAATCACTTAACAAAATATTACATAGAATGTTAGTGAGCCCAATCAGGGGGTCATTATGAACCACTTTAGTTCTGCGACTTCAAAAAATTGCGCTTTTTTTAAATTGCCGTTCAATCTTTTTTAGTTACGTGACTTGTGACAATATCCTATCGGTATAACTTATTGGAAGCACTCAAGTTGTGAAATACCAAAAAAAGTATATTTGAAAACTGTAACACTTTACGACCGTAATACTATTATTACGGTCATAAAGTGTTTGTAAATTGAAAGTACTACTTATAGTAACTATTTACTATTAGTAGTAACTATTTACTATAAGTAGTACTTTCAATATACTTAACTTCTTCTTTCAATGAGCATCCCGTTAAAAATATAAAGAGCATTTTACAAACATGATATAGGTACACAGCTGTACGGTTAGATACATAATTAATTGGTTGGTATATTTCCCCTAGAAAAGTAAACAGTAAAAAGACAATTTAAATTTTAATATTTCTGCGATATTAAACGTAGGTACATTAAATTAATATTTAATTTGAAACAGTTACGACCAATTTCCTATTCTATTCGTACCTATTGATAAATAGGCCATATGACTTTTAGACCTATCATTATGACGACATTATCGTATCGCGAAGTATAGGCAATGAGGATTAGCAGAGCCATCATGATCACGACCCATCACGTCCCTACTGGCCTAGGTTTAGGCCTAGTCCACCACGCTGGCCTAGTGCGGGTTGGTGGACCCCAACACAAGCAAGCTTGTGCAGCTTGTGCTGAGAGAGTTGTCGGGTAAGTGGGCAACCCGACTGTCAGATGTTTTCAAGCCGCCCGAAGGCCTCTGACTAGGCTTAACGTGCCGTCCGAAGCACGGAAGCGTCCAGAAAAGAACCACTTGAAATCGGTCACCCATCCAATGGCTGACCGTGCCAGTTGTTGCTTAACCTCAGTGATCAGTTACGATCACTGAAGCCCGCTCAACTACGGACGCTTCTGACGCTTTGGAGCAGAGCATTTTGCATAAATTCCAAAGAATTTATTAGTAGGTACATGTCAGGGACGGGATTCGAAACCGCATCTCTGGCGTGAGAAGCGGACTGAGCTAGCACCGCTCCACAGTCTTACTTAGACTTAGATTTACCGTCAACACGTATTTCAGTTGCAATAATCTTTGGGAACATACGTTTTCCAGTTTTACCCGATCGTAAAGCGTGAATCGCACAAATCATCTGAGTAGACTATATTGGAAGAGAGTGGTTTAAGTTATGGCAATTTTTACATAAGCCGAATAATATAAGTAACAGGCATTAACTGTAGGTATATATTATACTTCTGAATTTTGGATAAATATTTATGACAGAAAATATTGTCTTCCTACACAGTATTTTGTAATTTTCACATGACATAACGCTGATCTCATTACAAACACATTAAACTAAAAATATTTACGTAAATACCTATACGTTGAATGCAAAATTATTACAACACATTCTTTATGGATTAACTTTTATGGGACACATTTCTGGGTTTTTTACATTCTAGACTTAAAAATAATCTAGCAGTCTAACCTCAGACCGTGAGAACCTTACCCAGGGTACCCACTGTGTTTTTAAAACCTGCATCCCTAAGGCTTTAGTGGCCTGTTGGACTCTGCTTCAATATTGCTACAAGTCTACAAATAAAGCTGAGAACACTTGGATAGAGTTGAAGATTGCAGGCGTTAGAGAAACAACAACTTTACGCTGTGTAAAATCTTGTATCGAGTTCTATCAATAAATATAGAAAGAACATAGCGAAGAGCTATGCTGCTGTTTTGGGATAGGATTTGAATCAGTGAAGGAAAACATCATGACTAGTTGAGTACATACTTGTCTAAATCTAAAGATTGTCTGGCAGAGATCGCTTTAAGCTATAAGACCGCATTATGTTTCTGTACAAATATTAAGTACTTAAGTCTTAGTATTCTATCTATGTATTTACAACGAAAAACTTGCTTGGAAGTCACCTCTCAGTTAACCTACAGTTTACGTGAGCTGTATGTAAATGTGTAAATACAATATTATGTAACCACCCACAACAAAAGCTTTGGTAAGCCATAAAACATGTTGCGACGGCATTCCCAGAGCGGGTACAAACTTGTTACAGAACTTACAAACACAAGGCTCGTTCTTTCAGAAATAAATCTCACTGAAAATACCTTGTGAAAAAGTACAAATGATAAAACTTTACTCATTTGGAAGATAATTAGATGAACAGGAAACGTCACGGCTGAGCGGACGATGTGCTAAACCCATTTGGATGCGGCCAGGGAAATTAAAGTCCACCAGATCCACCCGAAATATGTCCAGAAGAAATCGCTTTGACCGATAAGCCCGCCATTTGTACACTATGTGTCAGATAAAATTAAGTTTTGCAACTGTAAAGGTAGATATAAAAATACTGTATTAAAATATTTTCAGTGAAAAAGATGTAGAGATTAAATTCAAGTTATAGTAGCTTTCCAATATAAATCAAATTAATATTAATATACTCACGAGCAATGAAAAAGTTCCACTAACAAAATTCGACACCAATCGTTTGTTAATTTACATTTCAGCTACATATTTAATATTGTTTTTATTTCACAAGGGTCAATTTTAGGGTCTTAACCTGAACTTTGTCTCTCATGGAAATTGGCCGTTCACAGTAACGCAAACGAAAACATTTTGTTTGCAAGTTAAATAGCAAATCTGCGTGAAATTAATCTCGTGTACAGAGCAAAGATCTAATGAAAAATATCCCGACGAATTGAGAACCTCCTCCTTTTTTTGAAGTCGGTTAAAAATAATGAGAAAAATGAAAAAGAATTTTACCAACAACGTATTTTCTAGCCTATAGGTAATACCACATTACTCAATAAGACCTAAACCTATGAGTATGTATATTTAAAATTAATATAAAGACTTATTCGATTTATTTAAATTAAAAATTAAATTAAAATAAAGACTTATTTATGTATATTTAAAATGAAAATAAATTCTTATTTCAGTTAACACAGTATTTACGAAAGGTTAACCTTCGTGTGTCTGTGTATACCTACCTACCTACATACATAATATATGTATGGGACATCCTGTATAATATTAATACGTATTTTCTTTGTCTATTGATCCTCTAGTCATGAACTCAGTTCGGAGGTCCGATCATCCACCCCACCCCATGGTCTTCGGCAAATTGAATGTTTCAATATTGATTGGAATATTTTTTTGGTAAGCATAAAAAATATCAGAATTTAACAATATTTTCTATTTGAACCTGTTAAAAATGCACATAATTTAATTTTATCAAACGTGCTAAAATGTTATTGCAACGCTTTTACATTTGCTATTTTAAAGTTGTCGTTTCACCAACTATTGTGTCGTCTAAATATATTATTTTTACAGCAAGCGATGCATACCGTATTTGCATTACAAATTACGCTAAATGCTGTGAAACGCGGACAGCTACTAAAAGCTGCCAAAACCCTCTTGTTTAATAGTCCACTGTCTTGCTTGCTGAATAATGGTAAGTGCTGAGTTTAAAAAGTTTTGTCAAGTAGCATTATCATTATGATGATAGCTTACAGCTTATAAGCAAGCACGCAAATGGTAGTTACTTAGACCGCGGTTGTCAAAATTTTGTAAGAACTTGTACAGGTAGATTTTTTTTACCAGCCACTTATCGTCCTAATCATAGACTTAGTAATAATAATAATGTCCTCCTAGCCGAAGTTCGGCTACGGCGGCCAATCTCAATTGAGATTAGCCATCTACGCAGGAGTAGATTATAGTGCCCAAGTGTGTGCGCAGTACACAGGAGCACTCTCTGTTCCATCACTCTCATAACCCAATGGGACGGATTGACCGACACGACTGGAGAGAGCTAGGCGCAGGACTGACTGCTTTACATGCCCATCCGACAGCATGGATCGTTTCACTGTTTCGGACAACAGGTGATCAGCCTTCTATGTCCTAACCAAACTTAGAACCACAATTTAGAAACACAAATTGATGGTCCCACCCAGGAATCGAACCCAGGACCTCTGGGTCATGAAGCGAAGCTTCTACCACTAGACCACAGAGGCAGTTAGTTAGACTTAGTACCTATATACTGTCCTAATAACCCCCTTATTCATAAAAAAGTTAGTGGACGCTTTAGCTATTGAACTGTTCTGCCACTCTCTGACAGATGACAAATTGTTCTCATTCTTTGACAGAGAGGGACAAAACAGTTTAGGCCCGAGTCTCCTATTTACGCCGTAGGTCGCGTCCAGCGTCACGCCGTAGGCCGCGTCACGATGCTCACTACAACTACGCGCCAACGTCGCCGTGTGAGGGAGACCGCATCAGTACATTTCTATAGGCCCGGGTCTCCTATTTACGCCGTAGGCCGCGTCACGATGCTCACTATAGAAATGTACTGATGCGGTCTCCCTCACACGCCGACGTTGGCGCGTAGACGTAGTGAGTATCGTGACGCGGCCTACGGCGGTGACACTTGACGCGACCTACGGAGTAAATAGGAGACCCGGGCCTTAATAGCTAAAGCGTCCACTATTTTTTTTATGAATAAGGGGGTAAGTCTGCACTCGGTGCGACAAGCGCGGAAAAAAAATAAAACACTGTCTCATACAGGTAGTTTCATAAAGGGTTTAAAAAATATCGATATTCATCTTTTGGCTGACTATACCCTTTTTGCTACGGCTGTAGGTATAGGCAGTGGAGGGTACCTAACTACTAACCGCGACGTTAATTTAACGCTAACCTTTTTTTTAAACGAACTGATTCCTTGGCACGTTTGATCGTACTTACTAGTAATCGATTTAATAGTACTCGGTATAACGTTAAGCTGCACCTCATGTGTCATCTTTACATCCACCGTAATCCCGTTTATATAACAATAAATAATGATTGCACCGCGTCTTACACGGCCGTTATGGTAATACCAATAGTGCCTAATGAATGTATATCGCGTCATAAATTTGCTAGCTTTCGCTCCAATTTCTCCATAGTCGGTTATCTAACCGACATGGATTTATTTATAAATTAAACGTTATCTCCGTATAAAATTCATGACAGATGTGTCAAAAGTCAACCACTACTCCCTGGTTATGCTCTAACCGACTATGGAGAAATTGGCACTTCAGATCACAAGGCATCGGTTAGTGCAGTGGACTTCGATGAGACACCATCGGATCCATGGCATCGATGGCCGAGGATTTGAAAGCGAGTAACTTCCCCGCCCCCTTGTCCCCGCGCACACTTTTCTGCCGCGCACAACTCACAAAAATACGCTCGTGTGGAAGCGTCCGTAGTCGAGCGGGCCTCAGTGATCGTAACTGATCGCTGAGGTTAAGCAACAACTGACACGGTCAGCCATTGGATGGGTGACCAATTTCAAGTGGTGCTTTTCTGGACGCTTCCGTGCTTCGGACGGCACGTTAAGCCGTGGGTCCCGGTTGCTGCTTCGGCAGCAGTCGTTAAGCCTAGTCAGAGGCCTTCGGGCGGCTTGAAAACATCTGACAGTCGGGTTGCCCACTTACCCGACAACTCTCTCAGCACAAGCTTGCTTGTGTTGGGGTCCACCAACCCGCACTTGGCCAGCGTGGTGGACTAGGCCTAAACCCTTCCTTCACTGGAAGGAGACCCGTGCCCCAGAAGTGGGGACGTAATGGGTCGTGATGATGTGGCATCACCCTTACAAATAGGTGAAACTCAACATTTACACTCACGAGCAATGAAAAAGTTCCCGTGACAATGTTATAGCTGCAAATTAGTCCTAAACGGAAAAGACTAGCTTAATGACGCCGTCTACAATATTGAAATACATTTAACAGTGCATCTGAGTATTAACAACTAAAAATGTATTTTGATATAATTAGTTCTAAATGAATGTGAAATTCGCGTGGAGCGTACATCCGTTATCCTAAATGGCCTAAAGCCCGATAATAAAGAAGTGGCTCCCTCACAGTTCACTAAGAAACCAAGGAATCATATACAGAGCGTTCAAAGTCCGTGATGCCGGCACAGAGCGACTGCTGCGCGCATTTCAGAAGATCGTTTTAAAATTCATGAGGCGAAATTGTCGACGCGAGGTGGAGTCTCAATGATATAACCTGAGAGGGAGACTATCGCTCCGCTTATTCTGCTGAGGTGCTTGCGAAAAAACGACGAATAGTTTCCGAGACGGAAGCCCTGTAAGTGTCTGTAAATTGGTGGGGAATTTCGTTGCACCCTGTAGATGGGGGATCTTTAGCATTTTGGTTTTCATGATGGCGTTGAAGATTTTTGTGATGTTAAAATTATAGATCTATTTTATATGATGGCCAGACAGATCTCGTATGATGATGGTGGCAGGTTTTATACGACCACTGTCGAATAAAAAAATTATACCTACATATAAAAAAATATTTATACTCTTTATTTGCAACAAACATGAAGACATATAAGAAAGACTTTACACACCAAACTACAAACAATAATATAGTACCAAAAAAACATGAAACTGTAAAAAAATTTTTTCTTTATCTTATTTACCTATACCTCTACATAACTACTTTTTCCGAACTCTCACGCAGAAAATGGAAAATATCGTGAAGAGGGCACTCGACCCGTTCCCATCTTCAGATAGAAGTTGACAGGATATCTGAATATACTCCTAGTTATTACAATCATGTTCATACACCTACTTATACCTAGTTCAAGTCATTCAAGTGGAGGTATTGTGGTATTGATAATGTAAACTCACTCACGTGCAAACAAACAGTTCCACTTACAAAATTCAGACACCAAATGGCTATAAATATTTTAAAGGTTTAATAGAAAATTTGTACAAAATATTTACGTTTTTAGTTGCTTTTATTCTGATGCGCCGTAAAATATAGTTAAACTAGCTGTTCCCGCGCGCTTCGCTTCGCCTTAAAAAGTTTTCCCGTGGGAATTCCGGGATAAAAAGTAGCCTATGTTCTTTCCCAGGGTCTAGACCGTATGTATACCAAATTTCATTCAAATCCGTTCAGTAGTTTTGGCGTGAAAGAGTAACAGACAGACAGACAGTCAGACAGACAGACACAGTTACTTTCCCATTTATAATATTAGTAAGGATATTGCAGAAGGCGTCATTAAGTTAGTTCTTTCCGTTTAAAAGTAATTTGCCGATTTTCTCAATGGAACTGTTTCATTGCCCGTGAGTGTAATAATACAGTAATCCTAATCCTAACTAATATTATAAATGCGAAAGTAACTGTGTCTGTCTGTCTGTCTGTCTGTCTGTTACTCTTTCACGCCAAAACTACTGAACGGATTTGAATGAAATTTGGTATACATATGGTCTAGACCCTGAGAAAGAACATAGGCTACTTTTTATCCCGGAATTCCCACGGGAAAACTTTTTAAGGCGAAGCTAAGCGCGCGGGAACAGCTAGTGCATTATAATTATTGCGCGTATTCATTGTAGGATGTCGCTACAAACTGCACTCGTTCCGAAAAACTATGTAGTACTTATAGCATACTTAGACTATGCGCGTTACGTACTAGTATAAATACAAACTACAGTAACCAAAGTAGAAACCTATTCTAGAACATTGAACTCGAAAGCAACAAGCATAAACAGACATACCTGCTCGCTCTAGCTACTTAACTCAACTACTTAGAGGCTTATAAACTTAGAAATTTATACGGCACCCGAGACTAGAGGGGTCACTCTATGGGGTTCCGCTCATCTCGCATAATCTTAATTGACCAAAACTCATTTCGCATAACTCGTATGGTCTAAACTTTTTTGGCCGAACCATCACTTTGCCAAGACTTATGTGGCATAAGGCTCGTTTCGTCTAAAACTCTTTAGGCACAATCTTTAAACACCTGTTTCGAGATTTATGCCACACGATTTTCGGCGTAACGAGACTTTGACCAAACGTTACTATGCAATACGAGATTAGGCAAATAAATCTTATACCAAAAAAGGTAGAACCCACTCTATGTGACCAAAAAAGAAGTTTCGGAGTGAGCCTCTATTTCGACTCCAACGACTCTATCTCGTTGTATTAATAATAATAATATGTGGGGACATTTCACACACGGCCATGCGACCCCAAGCGAGGCAGAGCCTGTGTGTTATGGGTATCGGACAGCTGATATATCTACACAAATACCTAGATAGATCTATACATCCTAATCCTAACTAACATATAAATGCGAAAGTAACTGTGTCAGCTAGTATTAAATATAAATATCAACACCCAAGACCCGAGTACAAATATGTCTTTAAACAAATATCAGCCCCAGCCGGGAATCGAACCCGGGACGTTCAGCAAAGCAGTCAGGGTCACTAACCACTACGCCATTCGACCGTCGCATTAAACGTGCCGATTTCATAACAGCTCTCGTTCGTTCGTTTTTCGTCAGTATAGAGTAACCCTCCAGAGTGTGGGCACACAGGTACACAAAGTGAATTCTGTAGCGCCCTTTGCGGGAAAGAACGTTAAACAACATGCATGCAATGAATAAGCAACAATCCTAGGGAATTCTGGTACCTAAGTTACGGATATGTTACCATCAGTCGTGTATAGGTAGTGGTTTTATTGATAAGTTTGATATGAATAATCTTGGTTTAGTGAAAAAACTAAGAATTTAATTATTAATTTTAGTTAAAGGGACCTCATACAAATACCAATGAAAGTTATAAATTAGTTTTCAAACGCATAGTTTATAAAATAGTGAAAATTCTAAATCCAATACATTGAAAGTAAATTAATGGCATGTCATTGCAATCGCATCTTTTGACTTTCTCATGAAATACAAGAAAACATAACATTTTCGACGTTAACAAAAAATAAATACAATAAAACTCTTTGTAAAAATTTACGATAAGTCCTTATACAGGGGCAACGCATTCCCGTATCACTGTATACCTATATTTACCGGAATTACCCCAGTTCCAGCCACTAAACTCTATTTAGGAGCGTAAGCTGTTGAGCTGCTAACATCAAAAAGTGCTTAAACAACACTTACTTAGCTTAAGTGGCGGTACACCAAGGATCGGTCCCACCTTAAGGATTAAACACAGAAGAACGATTATACAAACGCATTTAATGTGAGATTATATTCGGGAAACTGGGCCTGTTTTTTTTCAACGTCGCTGTTTAAAAAAAAAGTAAGTAACTCAAAACCAAACCGATTTCAGATTTGTTAGTAGTATAACTGAAATGTTTCTGATAAAATCCCACTCTATACAGGGTGTTGCAAAAATGGTAAGTTCCTATACTTAGCTGAAAGACTGTAATTTAGTGGGTCATTATCAACTAGTTTGCGGAAGTTTACGAAAAAAACATGTAGCTATCTTTATATAGATATCTATTTTTTTTTTTTTTTTTTTTTTTTTAAACATATTTTCGTGATTTTCCGACAGTCATAATCAGCCAATAATCATCCACTGCTGGACATAGGCCTCTCCCAAGGAGCGCCACAACACTCGGTCCTCGGCCTTCCTCATCCAACCACTACCCGCCACCCGCCTAAGGTCGTCAGTCCAGCGGGCAGGAGGGCGTCCCACGCTGCGTTTGCCTGTTCGTGGTCTCCACTCGAGAACTCGTCTACCCCAACGGTTATCGGTTCTTCGGCAGATATGACCAGCCCACTGCCACTTCAGCTTGCATATTTTGACAGCTATGTCGGTAACCTTAGTCCTCTGACGGATAACCTCATTTCTGATACGATCCATCAGAGAAACCCCAAGCATAGCTCTCTCCATAGCACGCTGAGCGACTTTAAATCGGTGGACCAGTCCTACCGTCAGTGTCCACGTCTTTGCACCATACGTCATCACTGGCAGGACGCACTGGTTGAAGACTTTTGTCTTCAGGCTCTGAGGAATGGCCGAGGAGAATATGTGAGTGTATTTCCGACAGTCGTAGACCAAAATATGTTAAGAATTACCTGTGTCAACCCCCTATTGGTTAAGTATATATGTATTTAGCAACATCCTGTATAAGTAAGTAGCAACAGAAAATTATAAACATGAAAATATCTAAACCCCAATATTGCTGATGCGGTCAACCGATGTTTTAACAATTAAATTGGGATGTTTTCAATGCTTACCGTTTAAGTGAAAATGAGTGGTATCACTGTATAAATATTTATTGCTTTAAATACGTTCATTAACTTATTGAATCAGAGTGTTGATGTTTTGTTGTATTATTGATGTTACCTACGTTGTGTACAGTATGTACTCGTATTTAACCCCGAACCGTGAAAAGAAAAGTATTATAAGGTTTATATGTGTTTTATTGGTTACGAAGTTTCAAAAACGATATCTCTATTTGAACACTGTTTCGGTGGTAGGCACTAGACAACAGGGTTTGTCACTGTGGTGATACATGAAAGGATTAGCCAGATTAGATTATCATCAAATGAAGACAAATAGCCCTTTTACGATCAGAGATTAGTTTGTAAAAAAAATACGTTCATCAGACTTTTTAAATATTTATACGATGAATAAAAGCATTAGACTTTCAACTTGACTTTTGACTGCTCAGGATGCGCCAGACGTAGTAAAGTCACTCGAGGAAGCTCCTTTTCGCCTTAAGATTTTTTTCAATGAAATTGCGTAAAAACTTTATGCAATGTTATTAGACGGTTATTATCTCTCACATCGCTCCACTACCCTCTCCGCTCTGGTGGACAGACAGTCTAAAAGTTGATAGTTAACTGTATGACCAAAAAAACATGATTAAACAAGTGTTTAAAACCTTATTTCACAGATTTATCCGGCGTATGACACCGTTAAACATCTGTTAAACACTGTCTAAGTTTTTTAGGGAGGCCCTTCATTTCTATGCTACGGCGTAGTACGCGTAGCTCGTAGCAATTTGCTACGACGACATCAACGTAGCAACGTCTCCATATATAAAAACATGTATTCAAAATGTTTTATATTATATTCAATAATTGCAGTAATTAATTATAAAACCTAAGATAGTAGATCGTTTATACAGGGTCCAGCAAAATTGTTATGGTGGTCATTCCATACAACTTTTGAACTATGCAGAGTTGAAAAGGATACTTTTGAAGAATTTCAAAAAGTCGTAATCAAAATTGTTGTCACCCTTTTTGTCTTACTACACATACCACCTTTGTAATACCGTGTATACTCTACACGTCTCTACATTAATTTGATCAACCACTTTCTTGATTAAAATCAAAATGTTACTATGTAGGTCCGTCAAAGCACTACAGAACTTATCAATTGGATTCGTACAATGTACGGTGGCCTGCGCCTAAAAGTATACAGGCGTAGTTTTTAAAATAGCGATCTCAAGCTCACATGCTGCTCCAGTACATCCACATAAACACCACTGCTACACACATCACACACAACACGTCCCCGGATTTATAACAGATGTAGCTGGTCGCTTCATCATCAGGGATCGCTATTTTAAAAACTCCGCCTGTATACTTTTAGGCGCAGGCCACCGTACATATGTGACTTACGATGACGCTTTCAGAAGCTATTCAGCTCAAGTCCTGACTCCCTGACCTCCAATTTGCCTAATGGAATACTGAATACATTATTATATTTCGCAACTACGCCTCTCGCTACGAATATTTTCTCTGAGGGTTGTAACATTTTATTGATTACTTTACTTAAAAAGTTTCAACTGTTTTTATTTAAAACGTAGACGCGTCTAACTGGCAATCATAGCTTTGCAAATTTGAGTTAGGTTTATATAGTAAACTTTTATTATTATACTTGTAAGGTACATCACACAGACAGAGTCAAAGTTTATCAGTGAATAATCCGATGGGCTGTCTTTGCCTGTGCAAAGATTATGTACGAATACGTATAAATGGAGTACATTAGGTATTCACTGTGTAATATATGTATGAAAATATTTATATGAAATCAAAATATTTATTTATATTATGCACCTATAGCGATAATCAGCTATCTATCATAACAATATCTGATGCTGCATAATTATCTAAAGAATTCCTATCAAAAGTTTCACTAACCGTCAATATTTCGCTACTGTATCTGAAAGCCTAACTTTGTACCTACCTATTCATCATCAGCCAATAATCATCTACTGCTGGACATAGGCCTCTCCCAAGGAGCGCCACAAGACTCGGTCCTCGGCCTTCCTCATCCAACCACTACCGGCTACCCGCCTAAGGTCGTCAGTCCAGCGGGCTACCTAACTATTAGAAGACGGAGACACCCAAAACATACGCCGCCTTCAACACCTAAAAATATACACAGAGAAATGAGTAGCATCCCTAAAGATAAGTCCAAAGAATGGCTTTTGTGTGTTAGTGCATAGAACTGCCTTCTATCTAGCATACGGCACACAATAGTCTGTGATTTCTTTGTACAGGCATCTTCTTTGTGGATACGCCATCCGGACGATAGTTGCTAAGCAATTTGTTAATTCTAGTTTTTAAGGTGAATCTAATCAAGGATTTGTTGTGTTGGTATTATTGATTATGTTTAGGGTAATAGGGAATATGCATGTGATTCAAATAAAGGTCAAATACTTTTAATAAACTTTGTTAGGTATTTCAAAATTATACCTCCACCAATATTTTTGAATTTAATTTAATTTTGAGCAAGTTAATAATTGTTGAGAAGTACAAAAAAACTTCGGTAACTTCAAATCTTTGAAACGTCACGCATTTTTTTAGAGCAGATGTGTCGTAAAATTTGTCGATATGTCAATCTCACAATAAACTATGCCCATAGAACTGAGCGTCACGTCGGTCGGCTCACATAAAAACTCAACTGACAGCTGTCAAGAAAAACGGCTCATTATACATATAAGTGACATTTCCATTGCCATGACTGTCATTGATAAAGTTCCATCCTGCACACCCTCCCGAGGCACAACCCATGCGGTCAAAGCTAAACTCGGTACATTTCGTCAAAAGAAAACATTTAAATGGAAATAAACATTAATAAGACGCAACCGACTGAAGTTCTGGAGGTAATAAAACCGTGGGACGCGTAATAAAGGTTTCATAATGATGTTGACTCGTAATTCAACTTCAAAATAAAATGCTTTTCGTGCACTCAAGAAAGTTTTTATTGCTTTTCTTCGAGAGGAAGATGTCGACTCACCTAGAAAACTTAGATTAGTTAAATCATAAAAGTAAATAAAAATGGACTGCGAATGCTCTCACTTACCTAAGTAGTATGTATAATTGCCTTTTCTGGCTCGCTATAACAAAAAAAGTAGATACTAGAGTCTAGGTTGGTACGGTCAGGTGCAGAGAAACCTGACCCCCTCTCATAGTTACAATGTTTCTAAGGGGGGTCAGGTTTTTATGCCCCTTACTGTACATACGTGTATAGTACATCTACACTCACGGGCAATGAAAAAGTTCCACTCAAAAAAGGACAACACCAAACGACCCCAATTTTTTCAAACATTTAATTTTTAAAAATACCGTTTCTAGTTGGTAATATCTTGATGCTCTGTTTAATGTACTTCAATGTTGCAGAAGGCGTCATTAAGCTAGCCTTTTTTTTTTTTTTTTTTACTATATTAGGAAAACTTAACTAATTTATTTTGTAGATAACAATGACAGGGTAGCTTATGTTTCACAAGTTTCCACCTCTAGGTAGATTAGTTAGGTAGTATAGAGAGAGTTAACTAAAGCTATAATTAGACTTAATCTAAAAAATACACATAACTTTATAACAAATAGAGGGAGTTAAATTATAAAACAAAAAACAAAGACTTACAAAGAAATCAAACTAAATTAAACTAACTAGGTTTATGAGAACCAAAGTAGTCAGAAACCAGCTCATTGGAAATAGATGCTATGCTATTGATAATGTCTAAGTAACTGTGGTCACGCAATATATTATTTAAAAGATTAGGTACACGCCAGAAGAAAGAGTTCTGCCTGTAGTTACTTGATACAAGGGGGACATAAAACAAAGACGGCTGACGAATTTGCTTGGATGGAGTGAAAAATTTAATTATTAAATCGGTGTTTTTCAGCGAGTAACCAAACTGAAGAGGGTGGATTTTGCGAGTAAATGTGATCAGATAGCACTTGGAAACATTAAGATCCAATTTGTTGGCCAGGCAATAACTATCTAATCTACATAGATCAGACTGCAAGTCAGTTTGGTCGTCTGCGCTACAGATCCTCTTTGCAATCTTCATATCATCAGCAAAAAGGAAAAGCTGAGAGTGCTGAAAGCAAGATGTTATGTCATTAATGAAGATTACAAAGAGGAGAGGCCCGAGAAGGGACCCGTTTCGTTTAGGAGTAACTTGGTGCTTTTCTCTGTGGAACCTTTTCATTGCCCGTGAGTGTACTGCTTACCATTTCATTTAAATTAAGAATATTAGTCAAAAGTTCAAAACAAACGAATATCATTACTATTTATGTATATTTTATTGTCAACGTATTTATTGTATATATTTTATTGTCAACTATCATCAAATCTATATTATATACTTCTTTCATGCAACTCAGCAACCAAAACAAAAACCAAAAATGCTTGTGTTTCTCAAAAATAGAGTTCTCAGTATAGCAGTGGCTCTGCCCATAAAAAACTGACCAAATATAAAAAGGCATTTCTCATAGCCAGAGTAACTGCGTCATTCGGACCGATATAACTCATTTATGTGAAACTTTCACAAGTAATAGGCGACTTGATGGGGTGACCAGGGAAACGGAAAAAAAAGTTCCTTAAGACTTTGGCGGACGCTGACTAATGGTGGTATTTGGGAAAGCCGCATATCGCTTCGTCACTTGATTGGATAGTGATGGCGTTTAATTAATTTTGCGGTCATTGTAAAGAATATGGTAATTGGTAAATTAAAAGTTATGTATTTGTTAACGCAAAAGGCAAATTATTTCAGTGAATTTAAGGCTCCAATGTATGGCAAAATTATACTGTTAAGTAATAAGTATTTTTTCTGACTGGGATGAATAGAATTTCTCAATATTTTTTTTTATAAATTAGAGCTAAGTACCTACATGAAACAAATTCACGGTTTTTCGCACATAAACTGTGGGTACTACTCTCATAGCGAAGATACATTAGGAATGGAGTGATATATCGACATTCGTTAGGGTCCATTACGGTCTCGCTTCGACAATAGATAAATGGAAGCCACGCACGAAATTCCGTATGTGTGTGTGTGTGTGTGTATGTAATTGTAATTGTGTGTGTTAAGTGTGGAGTTGTGTGTTCCTATCTTGACGTTGTGGTTTAAGGTTTTCAATGAAACTACTGTACGTTACATTATAATATTAGTTTACTATCACATTTTTGCCAAAATCGTAAGTAGATGAGTAAGAAGTATAGTCATAGCTTTTTTTTTCATTTTAAAAACATGAATTGTATAGTGTCCGGTGTCAATCATGAGTTAATATAGATCAAGTAAGTACAGATTTTTCACCCATAACTTCAAAGCACTTTCCTTTTTCATTTTCATTGCTTCCATAAAATTATGTCTGAGGCGAAATTTTCAAAGGACCTAAACCTAAAAGCAGGATGGCATTTTAGTGTTCCTGAAAATTCATGAAATTCAGATAGCTGCGATCATTAAGATTAGAAGCCTTTTCTCAAGACGCCGTTTTACGGGAATCGTGAAATAGGCTCAACACTTTATGGCGGCGTTTCTTGACATCCTCGTTATACCTAACTACTTAACTATGTTTTAACGCAGTAAAACAACGGACAACGACCCATGGTACCTATATATGATTGGTGTCGCTATCAGCCAAATAGCAACTCTTTCGATCAACTGCAGATTAGATAAATAAATTCCTGGAGGGTTCCATTGAACATCCAGGAAACATCCACTGTATAAAACTTACGAGCTTCTCTCTCTATCGAAAGTTTAGGCATATTTCGTAAATCGTTAGTACCCCGTGTTACGCCTATAGGGCTATCAGCTGAACCAGCTCAGAATTATTCGGAATTGAATAAAATTATTTCATCTTTTTCCGATTGGTTATCAGCTAGTCTACTTCAATAGGTCAAATTTAATGTAAAAAATGCATTATATACCAAAAAATCGGACCTATTTTTCTTGGTTTCAGCTGGAAGCGTTGCGTTGTCGCATTTACAACCGAAAAGTCGTTGAAACGTAAAGTGTTCCAAATTTATAACACCGAATAGCTATTTGGATGTTCCGTTGAATTTATTATAGCGGTCGTCGTCAGTAATGTAGTCAGAGCAAGCCAACGTGGCAACGTGCACCTATTATGTTATTTCCTCTTCGGGGGGTAACTTATTCGTTAGGATATACAATATAAGAAATTGAGCTGTTTGGAAACGTAAATAACTCAAAACTAAGAACACACAAGCAATGAAAAAGATTGGCTTTCAAAAGGCTGACACCAAAACTTCCCAATTTTTTAAAAACTTTTAATTAAAATAGGCTTAACGGATAAGATCTTGGCTCCCATTTGTGAGGCCTAATCCTGCCATGTACCAATGGATTAATTAGACATAAGATATTTTTAGTACAATTATACCAAGTACTGGACCGTTCAAGGAATATAATATCTTGAGGAAACCTGCACATCTAGGTTCTAGATGTGTACCCAAAGTGCACTGCACTGATTATAAAACGGCGATAATTTGCAGCGAAAATCGGGTGACTTGCTTGCGTGTCACAGCTACTTCGCTATACATGGCTATACCTAAAGAACAATAGAAACAAAACATACTAGGTACTGGATATTTTTTCGCAGAAACAATTTTACGCAGGAACTAACTTTAATTTACTGTATAAACCGAAAGCTAGCGTAGTTATTAACATAATAATAGCATATCCCTTTCATGTTTAATTTGGCGCATCTCACCTTGCTAAGTTCCGGGATAAATTCAGAGGAAACTGTTGTTTTAAAAATTAATGATGCTAAAAATGCATAATGCCAAGAATTCATTATAATGTTTTGAACTGTCTTTTGTTTCAACTAGGATGCGCGTTCTATAACAATTCGCATAGTCGTGTTTAGGATGCGTAGGATGACATTTCCATAATAATGAATTTTATTATATTTTGTAACAACACTGTTTATTACGGATATAAATACAGTTTACAATACCTGATTCTATTCTATTCTATAATTAACGTGAATTAAGTGATAAAATTATAATATTTTAATACAGCTTAATTACAAAATGTATTTTAAATTAGGTTTATTTAAACACAATTTTAAAATATGTTTAGCGTTTGGTCAAAGTGACACGAACTCAACATAATATCTAATACAGAAGTACAGTCAGCTATACGTAAGTTGGTCCTGTTCAATGTAAAAAGACCGACTGAATAATGTAACATTCGAATAAAAATCCATTACACCCTTTTAATTCCCCGTATAGCACGAATAACAATGCATCTCGACCCGGCAAAGCTTAGTATTGCAAAAACAAATTATTTTTAATCCCTAGGTGAATTATTCCGCACAATTTCATCTGTAGGCCCCGTACATCATCGCCCATAAACGTAATATGCTCGGCTCTACTAGTATCTAACCTTACTGCTGAAGTCATATCGGATTGTTTTTCATGTTTAATAATTCATGATATCTTAGAATAAAATTTTAGTCACCTACATAATTTTTTTCTTCACTTTTAGCTGGTGCAGTTTCAGGCGCAATTCTTTAAATGCAAAATTCACAGATTGTTTTTCAAATTAAAATTAGGTGTCTTTTACTTTTCATTCATGTCGCATAATCTTAGAACACCCTGTATACTGGCTGATAGCTGCTGGACGAGCACGGACTAGGACACAGTGTTGTGGCGCTACATTTGGTATTATACCTACATAACTTAAGTTAAAAACCCTCAACATTTGACACTAAGCCCCTGTTTCACAATGTCTGGTCAGAGACTACCTGTAAGATAAAATACATGCTGTCACTGTCTAAAAAATAATAACAGAGAGTGACAGCATGTATTTTATCCGTCAGGTAGCCACTAACCAGACATTGTGAAACAGACCCTGAAAGTCTCATAACTTTTTATTGGTTTAGCCGATTTTGATAATAAATATAACTAACAACGGTGTAACCTTACTTATCTATAATCCAAAACATAGTACAATTGAAAATAAGTTCAGCCGTTTGGGAGCTGCTACCACAGATACACAGACACGGTAAACTTCCAACACCCCTCTTTTTATCGGAGCTTAAAATATAAAGATAAAGATAAAATAAAGATAAAATACTCTTTATTGCACACAATCAGAAACAGAGTTACAAAAAAGAAAAGAAAATAAATAGCACAATCGGCGGCCTTATTACTAAAAGTAATCTCTTCCAGACAACCAAATTGATAGGAAATAGAAAGAAAGAAAATGGGTATCGTGTGAAAACAAGAGATATTTATAAACTACATTAATATAAAGTATAAACGATATGTAAATACCTACATAATTATGATAATACATAAAATATACCTAATTAACTAGTGAGGGATGTCGACAACTTATTTATTTATAGACACTTTATTGCATACTTAAAAAAACATACACAGAAAAATACAAATTAAGAAGAAGTTAATACACAAAGGCGGGCTTATTGCCAAAGAGCAATTTCTTCCAGCCAACCCTTGGTTGGTGGAGAACTAAGGTAAATTTACGAAACTCTTTTATAAGTACAATAATATAACAGTACTTAAAAGCAGACATATAAGTAACTACATGAAACGATAACTAAACATGTCTAAAATATACATACCTATAAACTAGAATTATCCTACCTATTCAACCTACTTAAATAATAATATAAATATGTAAAGTTGTACACATATACCTAAGAGACAAAATATACTTCTGCAAATTCTGCAAAAAAAAAAAAAACACGCACTCACGCCTTGTACTAATGTACTCCCTTGCGGGGTAGGCAGAGGTGAATTGCTGCACCCAGTTTTCGCCAGAGTGTTACGTTAGTCCCAATGTAATAGGGGGCGGGCCTATTGCCATTTTACGGGCACATCCAATACCCGAGAACAAATAATTATCTGTGTATAAACAAATATCTGCTCCAGCCGGGAATCGAACCCAGGACCTTCGGCTCAGTAGTCGGGTCACTAACCACTACGCCATTCGGTCGTTAAATTCTGCAATTGATGCAGAATAGCTTCAAGAGTAGGCCTCCTGGCTTCTCGCCAGTGAATTCTTGTCTAATCCTAGATATATTTTTTGCGAAGCCGACTCCAGTTTCGGTGGAGTGCAGTCTTAAATTCTTATTATTGTGCTGACTAGTTTCAATGTGGTTACTTTTTTGTACCACTAAATAAAATTGGTTAAATAATAAAAAAAAGTTCCAAGGTTGCTTACTCCGCTATTAAAGTATTTCATTTTTGCCTCATGTCGAATATATAATAAGCTAAGTAAAGTAACAATTAAATGCTGACTGAATAATGAGAAACTGAAAAATATTCATAGTTTCAAAATAAATCCCGTATCTCACTTCATACTATAAACAGAACCATACCAATTATTCGTAGCCAGAATCACATAATATACCAACATAAATTTATATAAATACCAAAGTCGTGAATATGATATTATTACTCTATGTTAGTGCAACTCCCGAGGTTTCACAAATCTGTGTTACGGATGCATGAAAATTTAATAAGTATCCGAGCTGAAGGAGGGTTACTCTATCATCATCAGCCAATAATCATCCACTGCTGGACATAGGCCTCTCCCAAGGAGCGCCACAACACTCGGTCCTCGGCCTTCCTCATCCAACCACTACCCGCCACCCGCCTTAGGTCGTCAGTCCAGCGGGCAGGAGGGCGTCCCACGCTGCGTTTGCCTGTTCGTGGTCTCCACTCGAGAACTCGTCTACCCCAACGGTTATCGGTTCTTCGGCAGATATGACCAGCCCACTGCCACTTCAGCTTGCATATTTTGACAGCTATGTCGGTAACCTTAGTCCTCTGACGGTTACTCTATACTGACGCAAAACAACGAACGAGAGCTGTCGTGCAATCAGCACGTTTAATACAGCCAGAAGGGCTAGTACGGGGCGCATTTAAGACGTGACAAGAGTTTTGCATCGCCGTCATTCACATCGCGCAGTCTCAAGAGTAGCGCCCTGTCCTACACGGGCAGGTAGAGTCGTGGCTCGTGCAGCAGCAGCGCCCAGAAACTTAGCTTTTCGTCATATAGAGTGACCCCCGTGTTGTTCGTGGTTCGTAGCGACGCGACGAAGTAGTAATAGGTCTGGCCCTGTAGCACGGGACGCTATTAAGACGTGACAAGAGTTCTCCGTCACGCTCGCTCTTGAGGCTGCGCGACGTGAGTGAGCGCGATGCGAAACTCTTGTCACGTCTTAAATGCGCCCCGTAGTAGCCCTTCTGTAAGTACTCATAACTCATACCCCTTATGATAACACGAAAACTAAAATTAGGTCTGATTTAAAACCCGGCTTTAGATTCTTCTAATTTGTATGAAATCTCCAACATGTAACAGATTCTAAATCAGGACTGTTTATTACTTTAATTACTTTTGATATAAATCTAAATATCTTGCTAAACTCCAAACTCCCACTCCGAACTAAAAATCAGACCCCACATTCTGCTCCCAGTACCCCCCCCCCCACCAAACAACAAGAAAAAAACAAACACTCACACCTTGTACTAATGTACTCCCTTGCGGGGAATTACGAACGTGGGCGTCGGATAGGATTTTTAAAAAACAGTTCAAATAGTTAATATAGTAATTTATTAAAATAATCGTTACAAGTTCTATCTTATCTATTAATTAATAGCTAGCGATCGCGATTGATCCAGTTGTTCGCTACCGGCGATGGAGCGCAACAAGCCACGGGCGTCGTCGGAGGTGCTTCTCCAAGAATTCTGGAATGCTGTGTCAGCTCTTGTGCAATCATTATTGATATCTGTTCGCTACAGTCTTTGTTTTAGGGATGAGTGGTGAATCAATGGTAGGTATGAGGGTTCTACACTCGTAACACCTCCCCTCCTAGTAGAGCAACTATTTTCCAATGTCTAATGAAAATGTTGCGGCTTTTCTTTCAGCCAGCGAAGATGATAAGGAGTCTTGCTTCGGCTTATTCTTGTCATCTTTATTTGAAGTTATCTTCAGGGAGTTTCGACGTCGGTAAAAATATAGTATAATGGGTACAGTTGCACTTAATATCAGGATTGCATACAGTGGAATTGTTGTATGGTATATGCTGAGAGAGTCGATTTCATTCACTTTAACTGGAACTTCCATTGTTATCTGGTGTTGAATATTATGTAGGTTTCTCAATTCAATTGAATTCAATTTATATCGATGACTCAATTTATTTGTAGGTGTTGAGAATGAGTGTGGGAATGTCATAATTTCGACGACTTTTCCGAGTACTTTGTCATCTCTGTTGACAATGGTGAATTCGGGTGTTGAAATCTTGCAGGTGTGCGGGATCATTGCGAGAAAACTTCCTTGCAGAATTTCGTAACGATCTTGATCACATGATAGAAGAACTTTAGTTGAATTAGGAAATGTAATAATATAATGCTGGTTATCTAGCTCTGTCAGAGCCTCCTTGGTCAGTGAGATAGGCGTGGGGCTGCACGATTCATCTATCTCCTGAAGATATATGAGTCTATGTATACAGTCGCGTTGATTACGGGTTCGTTGTTTAATGTCTAGCTCACATATGAAGATGGAGTCAACCTTCGGGCATTCTGCCGCAATGTACGCAAACTCCTGGGAGTTGGTCGCTAGGTAAGGTAGGAGTGGTAATATGATATTATAGTCCTTATTAGGAACTGGGCAAAGTTTGTACAGATCGTAAGTGGATGAGGACATTATAGGAAATTTGAGGACAATCACGATCTTTTTATTTATATAATAGGAACCTAATTTAATTATGTTATAATAGTATCTATAATCTAAATCTAATATCTGGTTAGAGTTAGCATCATATATGCTTTTTAATTTGCTTATCATAATCTTAATATCGTGCGTAGATAATATAGAATGGTGCATAGAACTTGAATAACTAAAAGCTATTATATTTGTAAGCCTATTGATTTCTTCATACAAATCTTGCAAATTATCACTTAAAATGATTAAAATTTGCGAAATGTGAGCGTAATAAATGGATCGCTCCTTATCAGTATTGGTAGTATTAATAAGATATGAAATAGCCTTATTCAGTCGTAACTGATTAATACTCAAGTTACTCAGTACCTGTGTTTGTTGGATCGAATATTCTTGGAATAGACTTATCTGCTTATTAAAATGGTCTGATAAATTTTGGTCATTTTTTCCTAAGATTTTCAATGCATTTTCATATCTTAAGGCATCATTGTGGTCTAGATTACCAGATATACTTTTTATGAATGACCCTAACGGGTTAAATAAGCCACGCTTTGCACGTCTAGGTTCAAAGGTTTCAAGTTGCAATGCTATTTTATCTAATTTACTGGACAGGTGCTTAATGCTGTATTTATATAAGAGAATAGAGTGAGTAGGTATAGTGGTAGTTATGTCAGTAAGTTCAGACTGTAAAGAATCTATTTGTCTATGAATTTGTTCCAGATCTATGTCCTGTAAAAATGTATGATAGTGGCTAATCATTCTAGTTGGGCCTAGTTTGTAAGGTAATATTCCCGGTCCATTAGATAAGCTGTCAAGTCGGATGCGCGTCCCTTGAGTGGTCGCGGCTCGTGCTGGGGCCAGCAATGTCAGCATTATTGCGAGTCTGTAACAAAGTAGATTGAATAGGTATTTTAGGGCGTTTTGCTCTAGCTTTTGCTACTTTTCCGCGTTTTTTAGATGTGTATATATGAATAGGCAAATTCGATGTGACTTTATCATGTGTATAACGAGGTGCAATTTTTTGTCTAGCTGCTGCAGGGTTACGAATGAAAATTTCTTGACCTTCTTCATACTGAATTTCAGGTTCTCTATTCTGGTTGTGTCGCGTCATTATAGCTTCGCGGTCGGACAGCGATGACTCATGTACAATTTTATACACGATTTGCATTTTAGTTTTATGATCCTGTAGGTATTGTTGGTAAAGTATTTCTGTTAAGTTAAAGTCTGTCGGGTCTCGTGGGTCAAAGTGTCCATTTATTAATTCGAACGGCCTGCACTTAGTCAAGCTGTGAGTAGAGCTATTGTATGCTATGAGGGCATAGGGGACTAGAGTTTGAGCGGCTTCATTTCTATGCTGAATCTTTAGGACTCTAAGGTGTTCCAATAGAGTACTATGAAAACGTTCAATCATACCGTTTTCATTGGGGGAATAGGCGGCTGTGGTATGATGATGAATTTTGTGTAATTTTAAAAATTCGGCTACTACCTGATTTACAAATTCCGTACTGTTATCTGTAACCAAGGTCATTGCGAATCCATGGTGAGTACTAAAGTTCAAAAGTGATCGGACAATATTAGGGGCAGTACAGTCTGGTAGTCGGTACGCCTGTGCGTATTTAGAAAATGAGTCAATTAATGTTAGGTATTTTTCGTGTTCTATTGTAAGTACATCGGCATGAATAATTTCGAATGGTTTTGTGGGTGGCGGAACGATTTGGTATTCTTGACGTATTGGATTACGGTCGTATTTCGCTCGTCCGCAAACTGCACATTCATTTATAAACTTGGTGATAGCTTCCTTAAGTTTCGGCCAGTAATACGTTTTTGATAAGGAAAGGTATGTTTCATTTATACCTCTATGATTCGTCTTGCCGTCGTGATATTTTCTTATTATGTCTTGTTGGTTTAAATAGTCAGATACGTTTTGAATTTCTCTTTTTACTAGTACGAGGTTGACTGAGGACACATTAAAGGTATTTTGTAAAATTGGTACGATGTTGTACATTTTGTCTAGGGGCTGAACTAAAATAGCGGTTTTTAATTTAGGGTCGATGTGGTTTTTTACAGTGGGTATAATTTCTTCTGTAAGATTTTCCTCGGAAATATTTATCATAATTCTCTGATAAAGATCAAACGGTTTCGTAATTTTGGGTTTTTTATTCGTGGAATTTGGAGTTAAATTGATAATTAACTGTCTACAAAATTTATTTAATGGCTCATCTGTGATGGGTATCTCTAAGATGGGGCTTTCGTGACTAGTGTGAACTGTTTCTGTAGAAGATTGGTCTATTATTGGTCTGTCATAAGGTTGTTGTAAGTCCTGGTTGTCCAAGTCACCTGCATTGCTATGTGCGGTGTCGGTGGATGAGTCACTTATTAAGGGTCTATCGTCGGGGGCAGTTATGGTTGATGACGAATGTGAATTTCGTCTTGACGTGTTGACAGCCAATGATACCATTTCATCATTATGGATTTCTATGCGGGATAAGGCATCCGCATTAGTATTACTTTTGCCTTTTTTGTATACTATTGTATAGTTATAGACAGAGAGGGCTAGTCGCCACCTTGTGAGGCGAGAACTAGGTTCCTTTAAATTCATAAGCCATTGAAGAGGCTTGTGATCGGTCACGATTTTGAATTTTTGGCCAAAAAGGTATGGTCTGAAGTACTTTGTTGCCCAAACTATGGCAAGCAGCTCTTTCTCGATGGTGGAATAATTTACTTCACTGTCATTGAGTGTCCTTGAAGCATATGCAATTGGGTGATCAGATCCTATCTTTCCTTGAGATAGAATAGCTCCTAGAGCAACGTTAGATGCGTCGCATGTTAAAATGAACTCTTGAGTGAAGTCCGGGTACTGAAGTATAGGGTCATTTGTCAAAAGGGTCTTACAATGTTCGAAAGAATTCACGTATTCCGGGTTTAAGTCAATTTTAGCACCTTTTTTCAGGCATTTTGTCAGTGGTTTAGTTAAACGAGCAAAATCTGGTATGAACCGTCTATAATAGCCTAATAGTCCTAGGAAAGCTTTAATCTGTTTTGCAGTTTTCGGAATAGGGTACTTTAGTATTGCTTGAATTTTATCCGGGTTTGGTTTTACTCCGTCTGGTGTTATTATGTGACCTAAGTAAGGGGTTTCATGCTTAAGAAATTCAGACTTATCCATCTGAATTTTAAAGTTATATTCCCTTAATCTTTGAAATATTTTTCGTAGATTTACCATGTGCTCTTGTAATGACGTCGAAAAAACTAGGATGTCATCAAGATACACTACGCAAATTACATTTTGTAGGCCTCTAAGGACATTATCCATGACTCTCTGGAAGGTAGAAGGAGAGTTCTTTAATCCCATTGGCATACGTAAAAATTCAAAGTGGCCTGTACCGTCTGAAACACTAAAACCAGTCTTGTGTATATCTTGGGGGTCCATTTGAACTTGGTAAAAACCGGATGCCATATCTAGCGAGGTGAAATAGAGGCACTTCCCTAGCTTGTCTAGGATGTCTGTAATGTTAGGTATTGGATATCGATCATCTATTGTCTTTTGGTTCAGGTTACGAAAGTCTACGACTAATCTCCACTTGATTTTCCCTGAGGCGTCTGATTTTTTGGGTACAATCCAAATAGGCGCACTCCAAGCAGAGGTTGAAGGTCTAATAATACCTTGGTCAAGCATTTTTTGAATTTGGGATTGAACTTCTTCTCTATGTACGTACGGGTATCGGTACGTCTTGCTATGCACGGGAATTTCATCAGTAGTATTAATTTTATGTTTTATGTCATTAGTAAAAGTTAGGGGCTCATGATCTAGGTGAAATATGTCAGAGTATTCGGTGCAAAGTGCAATTAAATTGGCTCTTTCTTCTTCGTTTAGGTGGTTCACGCGTAAGCGCGACAGTACGTCTTGCGTTCGCTCGTTAGTCATGTTACTATCAGTCAGTAAAGGTAATGTCTGTTCGCTAAAAACATGTGCGGTAATGGGTTCTGATAGCGAAAATAATATATCATGTTGAGTGGGATTTTTCACTTCTATGAGTGCTGTACTATTTTCTGCAGTGGATAAGCAGTCAATTATGTGACATTCACAAATGGTCTGTGCGTCTATTAAAATGTCTCCATTGGAAATATTTGTCGGCACACTAATCAGTTGAGTTGACTGTGCGGGAATAATCGTTTCATGCAGATTAATGTTTCTCTGTGACTCATACATTTGAATTGGATGAGATGCGAATTGAGTGGTGAATAAACGGGACTTAAGGTCGATTTTCGAATGCCACTGTTCAATTAAATCACACCCGATTAATCCGTCAAAAAATTCGTGGAATCTATAGACGTATAATTTTATTGCAGTTTTGTCTTTGATTTCTGGAAAACAGGGCACAGTTATGGAATAGTCATTTTGAGTAGTCGCATGTATGTTCGTCACTACAAATGGGTCATAGTCCAGGGGAACATTTGAGAAAAATGTTTCTACAGCTTCTGGGCTGATAAAAGACTGATTTGCACCAGTGTCTATTAAAAATTTTAGCGGGGGGTTGCTAAATTGGAGATAGGGTAGTTGCCTTTTATTTTGTAGATTAAGCTCTATTCTGGGGCATTTGATTTCGACACTATCTGAAAATTTGATTCATGATTTGGGTCTATGTCGCTAAAGTTGTTTCTTTCCTGATTTTCTTGAGAAAAATCGCTTAATTGGTTGTACTCGGGATTAACAGTGTAATCGTAGTCATCGTACGTCTGATATATCTGGGGGTCATGGGTCTCATTCATATGAATTTGTCGGGGGTTTGTTCTGTAGGTGGGGGGTAAAGTTCGTGCAACTGGGTGACTGATACCACTCATAGGCTGGGGTTGAATCTGGTGAGAGGGTTGATATCTAGGGGGAATTTTGAATCCTGTAGACATATTTGAACGGGGCAAGGCTCTCATGACTTGCTGAGTTCTCGAAGGTCCTTGTCCTTGGTATTGAGGACGTTGTGTGTTCATGTATGGTGGTGGATTGGGGTGATTGAATGGTCTTTGAGTAGGTTGGTTGAACTGTGTAGATTGTGGTGTCGGTTTCCTATAAAAATTGGGTTGGTGCCTATTTTGGAGGTATAAAACATTTAACTCCTCTTGAGCAAATTCCAGCGCTTGCTCTAAGGATTCAGGTTTCATGCAGCGGATTCGTGAGCCTAGTGGTTCATTTAAACCACGAGTAAAAGTTTGCAGTGCCAATTTTTTATAAAGGCTACGTTTTGCTTCAATGGTTGTGGAAATCGTTTCATGAAGTTCTATGTAAGTTACTATGATACTTAATAGATTTTGGACTTTTTCATAGAATATTTGAGGTGTGTCTTGTCCTTGAATGATAAGAGATAGGTCGGTGTAAAGGGCCGATTCGTCCCTGTGATCTGAAAATGTATTTACTAATGTATTTCTTATACCATCCCAGTTCCGTGGTATGCCATTAGTGAATAAAGTTCTGGCGGCTGAACCAGTAATTTTGTTGAGAATACCGTTTAATAGTGCTGAATTATTTAACTCATTACCAGGCTCTGAGTTGATATAAGTGATGACCAATTTATCACAAATATCTAAAAATCTTACTAAAACATTCGGATTTCCATCAAACTCGGGTACTAGTCGCAATGCGTTAAAAATTTTATCAGTTTTTATCTGCCATTTTAATATCTATTTCTTCAGTCATTAGCTCTAACAAATTTAAGTCACGGTGAGAATCAGTAAGCGCGATGCGTAATAATTCTCTTCTCGTGGGAGTTTCACCAATTTTCCTTGGGTGAAAAATCTTGAAAAACTATTTAGGTATAACTATTAAATGTAAAAATAAAATTGTATAAGTTGTATAAGACTGCAAAAAAAAATTATGTAAAAATATAGATTAAAAGAAAAATATCTATTAGGAATAGGTAAGGGAAAAGGACTAGCAACCAATAGGAGTGCGTAACTAAGTAATTACTCGAAGATACACGTCGATTCGTATAAAATCAAGACTCACATAGGCAGCATCTCTCGGTTACCGTTGATCATCGAGGTTCGGATGACGTCCTTGGATCCTTCCAACAGCCTTCGGTCTCGTAGGTTTCTGGCGAGTAGACTCGTCGTCGAAGCGACTATCGATGCGCGGGTTGAAGTGGAACTCACGCACTGACTCTACTACACCTATCGACTGCGCCAATTACGAACGTGGGCGTCGGATAGGATTTTTAAAAAACAGTTTAAATAGTTAATATAGTAATTTATTAAAATAATCGTTACAAGTTCTATCTTATCTATTAATTATATATTATTATCTTTTTTCGGGGGTAGGAGTGAAAAAATACAACAATTAAGATAAGAAGCTCTTTTAATTAAATATAGCTATAATACTCTATTTACATTATTTGTGGCATATTTATTACTAGAATATGTACAAATTTAGCTAATTATTATTATCTGCACATACTTGCACCTCTATGCTGCAATAAACATTGACCCCTAATTTGGCCCTACCTACTGCTCACACCACTCACTTCACTTTCACAAATACAATGGCCACTGCTAAGGACATCCTCGAGAAGCAGATGAGCATAGAGTCCATGATTGCATCACGAATTGATGATTTTGAGAGGAAGCTCGCAGCATCCACTACTTCAGCAGACAAGATTAAGTTGTAGGTGTTCTCCGCCTCCTCCAAGACCAAGTGGCCAGCCTGGCGGGAAGAGTCGAGGAGATGGACTGCCACAGCCGGCGCAATGCCCTTTTGTTCTCTGGCATTGAGGAGCAGGATGGAGAGGACTTGGCAGCAATCATCACAGGCACTGTGACAGGCAAGATGGGATTGGCAGATTTCAGACCGTCTCAGATTCAACACTGCGTCCGGATTGGTGCCAAAAATCCAAAAAGGCCACGCCCTATCCTAGCCAAGTTCACCAATATCTCTGTGAAGGCTTCAATATGGGCAAGAAAGACGCAGCTGAAGTCGAGTGGCACAGTTGTCGGTGAGTTCCTCACTAAGAGCCGGCAGGAATACTACGCCCGCGCGCGCCGACACTTCGGTGTCGGCGCGTGCTGGACGATGAATGGCGCCGTGCATGTGAAACTCGCTGACGGCAACAAGGCGACCATCGTCTCGGCGGCGCAGCTGGACGAGCTCTGCAGGAAGCATCCTGCAGTGGCTCCGACGACCACGGCGGCGGCCGCCAAGACTCCAGGTGACAAGGCCGTGCCCAAGCCCAGCAAGCCAGTGACCAGGAGCAAGGCCACTGTCTCAGCCAAGCGTTAGTGTGATGTGTTGTGCTGTTTTTCTTAATTGTTTTGCTTCTTACGGATTGTTATTTTAAGGTTGTACTTTGATTTCATGTTTTAGAATTGATGAGTACACATGTACAGCAGCTTTGGTTTTAGGATGGTTTTAGGTTATTCTATCTGTCTGTCAACTGTCACTATCATGATGTCATCTGTCATCTTACACTTTTTATTTGCCAAATGTCAAACACTTTTGTTTATTTTTCTCTAATCTGTGTACCTATTAATTTACGTTTCGTTCTACTTAAAATATTTGTTGTGACATTTATACAATACAGCACGTAGGGGTGTATAGTGCAATCAATATTATTTTATTGAATTCGTAGTTTTTTAATTAAAGTATATTTCTTATTTTAGGTATAATACATAGTATATTATTATCTTATAAATATATATTTTATTTATTTTTAGTTCATTATATTATAATATGAGTACATATGATTCTGCCAACAGTGATGATGATGATTCTTTCCTTTCTTGCTCTTCCGTTGGATCCATTAGTAGCTGTGATCTGTCGTATGTTCAGCTCTCATCTAGTCTCAATTCAGAATTTTCGAACTGTCGGAAATCTCTGAATGTAGTTCATATCAACGCTCAGAGTATTCCGGCACACTTTTCCGATATGCTTACGTCCTTCGATAACAACAACATTCATGCTGTTCTTGTTTCAGAATCCTGGTTAAAACCTTCACTCGACTCCTCTCTTTATCCATTACCTGGATTCCAGCTCATTAGGAATGATCGGATCAATAAAGGCGGTGGTGGGGTTGCAATTTACCTTCGCAGCCATATTCCCTATTCAATCATCAGTAAGTCTCCGAGTGAGTATTCTGGGAAGGCAGAACATCTTCTGATAGAAGTTCGTCTCGGCCACAGCAGGATTCTCCTCGGAGTTTACTATAGCCCTTCTTTGACTGTCAATTACTTTGATTCATTTGATAAACTTCTCGACGACTACACTCCTTTGTTTGACAATACCATAGTCATGGGCGATTTTAACACCTGTCTTCTGAAAAACGACTCTCGTTCTAGGTCATTGCACTCTATTGTTACCTCTAAAAATCTGCACATCTTACCTTCAGATGCCACCCACCATCCGCCTAATTCAGACCCAACCCTCCTGGATTTGACTATTGTGTCTTCGCCGAATCTCGTAATTAAACATGGTCAGTTAACAGCTGACTGTTTTTCTTACCACGACCTTATTTATCTCTCATATAAAATTCGTACTCCCAAACCCAAGAAGCGTACCATTCTCCAGCGTAATTTTAAGAAGGTGGACGAGCAGCAGTTGTGTGAAGATGCTAAGGCTGTTGACTGGGCACAGCTGAACGGCATAGACGACATTGACGAGAGGGTTGCTCTGTTTAATTCTCTCCTCACCGATCTTTTTGATAAACATGCACCCCTCCGTCCAGTCCATGTTAAACAGCTGCCTGCCCCTTGGCTCACAGATGACATAAAGAGGCTCATGTCCAAACGTGATCACGCCAGATTTCGCTACAAGAAGCAACCCACTGAGGAGCACGAGAGGCTATACAAGGAGCTGAGGAACCGCTGCAATAGAGTGTGTAGGGATGCAAAACGCCGACATATCCATAAATCAATTGAAAACTGTGACAATGCACAATTATGGAACTTCCTCAAAACTCTGGGCATAGGGAAAACCAAGGCAACTTCGAACATCAACACTGACCTCACTGCTCTCAACAAGCATTTTTCAACACCCCCTCTGATTCTGAATGATCACATTAAAGCTACAACTCTGAGTCATCTTTCTACTTTGCCGTTCCCTGACTGCCCTTCATTCAATTTCAAACTTGTTTCTGGCCGTGACGTTAAGAGATGTATTTCGGCGATAACTAGCAGAGCAGTAGGCATTGATGACATCAGTGCCTACATGTTAAATCCTATATTGGACGTTATTTTGCCCCACATAACCAATCTCATGAACCTTTCACTCCTGTCCAAATCCTTTCCTACCCTATGGAAGAATGCGTTCATTCTTCCACTACCAAAAGTCCCGAATCCTACATCGTTGTCGCAATTTCGCCCAATTTCTATTTTACCCTTCCTCTCAAAAGTCCTCGAACGTCTTGTCTTTGAACAGTTTTCCAGTTTCCTCTCCAACAACGATCTCCTTAATCCTCTCCAATCCGGCTTTCGTCCAGGCCACAGTACTGTTACCGCTCTGATCAAAGTTACTGACGACATTCGCAGCAACATAGATAAACAACACGTTACTGTCCTGGCGTTGCTGGACTTCAGTAACGCATTCAATACAGTCGATTTTGATCTACTCCTTGGAATTTTACACTCTCTTAATGTATCTCCGGCAGTCACCAGTTGGTTCGAGTCTTATCTCAAGGGACGCAAGCAGTGTGTACGTACCGACAGTGAGAGTTCCACTTGGTGTCCAGTACTTGCGGGCGTCCCTCAAGGTGGCGTTCTTTCTCCTCTGCTTTTCTCTTTGTTTATAAACATTTTAGCCAATAAACTGACTTCTCTCTACCACCTCTATGCGGATGACCTTCAGCTCTACACTAGTGCACTTCCCGAAAACCTCAACTCTGCTGTTAGCCTCATTAACACCAACCTGGAGATTATCTCCAAGTGGGTGAAATCTTTTGGTTTGCTGCTTAATCCCACGAAGTCTCAAGCGATTGTTTTCGGCAGCTCCAGAATGTTAAACAAAATTAACTTTTCAGCTGTGAGGAAAGTCAGGTACGACCAATCAGACATACCATATGTAGCCTCAGTAAAAAATCTCGGCGTGGTCATGGACAGCACCCTCTCTTGGATCCCGCAAGTTGACGCTGTGAGCAGGAAGCTTTTTGCATCTTTCCACTCCCTTAAACGCTTGCAGTATTTCCTACCGTTTTCCACTAAAATTACGCTGGCACAGTCTCTACTGCTCCCAATTCTCGACTACGCTGACGTAAGCTATCTTGACCTCACTGAAGAGCTACTCAACAGACTCGAACGTCTCCAGAACTTATGTATCCGATTTATTTTTGGATTACGTAAGTATGATCACATTTCAGAGTATCGTGCTCAATTGAAGTGGCTCCCAATTCGCCTTCGCCGGAATACCCACATTCTCAACATGTTATTCAATGTTTTGAATAACCCTACTTCCCCCCAATATCTCCGATCTAAGTTTTCATTCCTATGTTCCCACGGCCGAGCGTTGAGATCTACAGAGAACAAGATGTTGAGTGTGCCTGACCGCAACGCTGCTTCTTACAGTGACTCGTTCGCTGTGAAGGCGGCGTGTTTGTGGAACACCTTGCCCGTAGACGTGCGACTTTCACCTTCACTTGCTACCTTTAAAAAGAGCGTAAAGGATCACTATTATAAAACCTTAGGTTGGTAAATAATATGTATTATATTATATAGTTATATATGTATTTATATAAATATAGCGGATATATATTAAGTCTATTTTGTCATTTAGGTATTATGTGTATTAGTATTATTATTATTTATGTAAGTTAAATAGGTAGTTTGTATTTTTCGTTTTTATCTTAGATATGTTTTAGTTTAGGTTCTTTCCACATTGTTTTTGTATAGCTTTTTATTGTATTAAAGGAGTTTAAAAACTTTAGTTTTCCACCTAACAAAGGTTGGTTGGAAGAAATTGCTTCTTGGCAATAAGCCCGCCTCTGTATATACTTACTACTTTTAAGTCCATTTTTGTAACTGTTTTTATTATTATACAATAAAGTGTTTATAAATTAATAGCTAGCGATCGCGATTGATCCAGTTGTTCGCTACCGGCGATGGAGCGCAACAAGCCAAGGGCGTCGTCGGAGGTGCTTCTCCAAGAATTCTGGAATGCTGTGTCAGCTCTTGTGCAATCATTATTGATATCTGTTCGCTACAGTCTTTGTTTTAGGGATGAGTGGTGAATCAATGGTAGGTATGAGGGTTCTACACTCGTAACAGGGGTAGGCAGAGGTGCATTGCTGCACCCACTTTTCGCCAGTGTTATGTTAGTCCCAATGTAATAGGGGGCGGGCCTATTGCCATTTTACGGGCACATCCAAGACCCGAAAACAAATATCTGTGTTTAAACAAATATCTGACCCAGCCGGGAATCCAACCCGGGACTTTCGGCTCAGTAGTCAGGGTCCCTAACCACTACGCCATTCGGTCGTACCCCCAACCAATAAAAACATAATAGTTACTCATACTAGCAACTTTACACTTAGTTAAACAATAACACGTATAAAGTATCGATTTTTCATTACACCACGTAAGCCATTTTGAAAACTTTTAATAGCACCTAAAATTCTAATTCACTTTAGTCGCCGGGATAAAGTGGTAAAATAAACCTTGAATGAAGGTTAATAAAGGTGAAATTTACCCTTTCAAATGGCCGTGGATACTCTGCTGGTATCATTTGACCCTAACTGAGTAAACAAACAGCTATCAACACACATCGTTGCGAGTAAAACTCAAATAGCAAGGGAGACCCTTTTTGATCCTACAGGGCTAATAAACGCGAAAACTACAAAATAATTACTTGAATTTCAGTAAGTAGGGAAACCGGTTTCCTGAATCCTGAATGAAAAGCAAAATATAAATACTGAATACTCTAATATTGTAAGACAAGCATTTATCCATAAACCAAACTATTCTATTCTATTCTCTGTGTGGGTGGAAGTACCTGATGCACCTGGCTCTCTCGAATGGAACCTTTGTGCATATAAGTGCACCAAACTAAATATATTTTTATTTTTACATGCTCGTGACGATAATAAATTAATAACAATTATTAAAATAACAAAATAAATAAATAAAAAAACCAACAATTCTTCAACAAATAGAAAAACCAACAATTCTTCTACCGGGTACACTAGGTACTATTTTAAAGTTTTCACTAAAATCAAATGTATTAAATATCAATATTATTACTGCTAAGACTATCCTATGTTAATAAGATCAATTTAATGAAAGGATCTAATTATACACTCATATTCAATGAATAGTTATTCAGTTACGCTTAATGACTAGACAGGGTGGAATTTAGTTAATGAACGACACAAACAGGCAGATTAAAAATGCTAATACACAAAAAATATAATTCTTGCTTATGATTATGTAAACGATCAACACTGCCGGGCAATGAAAAAGTTCAACTCCGACACGAAACAACACATTTTTTTTCCAAAATTTAATTTAAAATTTGAACAAAATATTACCGTTTTAAGTTGGTAATATCCTGATGCTCTGTTAAATGTTGCAGAAGGCGTCCTTAAAGCTAGCCTTTTCAGTTTAGGAGTAATTTGGTGCTTTTCTCAGTGGAACCTTTTCATTGCCCGTGAGTGTATTATTTTGTGCAGAGTAGGTTTTTCTATCCTGCATTGTTTTTTTACAATTTGTGCATAATGTCTGTACAGAGCTGCGTTAAGAGGAGAGTATAGCACTTGCTCGTCCATACAAAAAGAGAAAACGTTTTACTACCTCTAAATATTATCCAATCTCCATGATTTTTTAGTATGTGATTGACACAAGGAATAACTAGGTTTATAGGTTTTACTTTTTTCGAAATTTTTTATAGGTTCAAACTTATAGGCACCTCAAATAACGTAATTTTTGTGTGTTGAATCAAGCCGTTGGTTGAACAATAACAATGTATTTTTTTTTAAAAGCGAAACCTATAAACCTCGAATATATTATGCTGAAGCGATTGACACCAAAATCTAAAAGATTGGTTGATATTTAGTTAGTGTAAAACGTTTTCTCCCGAACCCAGAATTTCATTAAGAAAAGTACCTATTGTCAGTCGCGTGCTGCAGTGCATCTCTATCGCACCCGTGCCCGGGGCATGAGAGCGCAAGTGATAACAAATATTTTCCTAAATACCTATTTCGCTAGAATCGCGAAGGTATACTCTCCTCTTAAGCACGTTCACTGATAATAGCTCACCCTGGTCTCATCGCGAACACGACGAGTAGTTGTTATTTCGAACCAGTGAGTTTACTTAATTACACGCGTACAACAAAGGATCTCGCGACATTTCAGACAAGAAATTGTGATAGGATTTACGACGAATTTATATCCAATTAATAAGCAATAAAGTTAAATTTAAATTAAGGGCCGATTTTGCAATGCTCAGATAGACAGGCAGATAGCGTTTATTCGACAGATAGCGAAATATTAAATTTTTAACCGTCAGATAGAACTTATTCGTCCAATATCCTGGCATTGAAAAACCGGCCCTAAATTAAATATACTTTGCTATCGACAAAATTATTATTGGCTTTTGTTTATGAAAATATTTGTAAAGAGGAAGTAAAGCTGGCCACAACAGGACAGAAGGTCCCAGTTTTGAATCTCGGCCAGGGAAAATTAGCTTGTATAAAATAAACCCTTAAAACAAAATTTACATGCAGAGCTAGTTCACCTCTCATTCATTCTCCAAAGAAATGATTAAATGCCTACTATAGTTTACATCACAGTAACATACCTAAATAATTATAAGCTACATATTATGTAGGTACATACTCTATTTTATTCTATGCAAAATTCCTGTACGTGGCTATGTAGGTACTCACTTATTAGTATCGTAGGCATTGAATTATTGTTAAATTTCACTTAAAACCGTCCAGAATCCAGAAGAGCTAGCACGGGGCGCTATTAAGACGTGATAATAGTTTTGAATCGCGCAGTCTCAAGAGCGAGCGCGACAGAAAACTTTTATCACGTCTTAATTGCGTTTTTCGTTAAACACGCACACAGTAACACATACTCACAAACTTACGCTTAGTGTAATAATTATATTATAACCAAAACAAAAATAAGCAAAATGACATTTTAAATACTTAATGCAAACATTGTCAAATAAGAGATGCACCCAAAAAGTACTCAACAACAAAGTAATAACAACACAAAACCTTTCTGCCACTTGGAATTCACGTGGACATTAGAATTCTTGTATTTACATTGTAAGAAAAGAACTCCAAGTAGAAGTGAACTTCAAATTTTCCTAATGCATCAAGCGAGCGTCTCATAATGCAAACAGACTACTCACTGAGGACTGGCTATCTATTCTCCTGCTTAAAAGACAGTCCCAAACAGATCGCAATTTCGAGGATCCATTAAAAAAACGTTTCTATTGAGTTAATTAATTTATTCAGTAGGTGATATTCGTATGACAACGCTTTTACCCTCTATTTATACCTACACTCACGGGCAATGTAAAGGTTTCAATGAGAAACACACCAAATTACTTCTAAACGCTTTCTGCAACATTGGAGTACATCTCACAGAGCATCAGGATATTAAAAACTGTAATATTACTTATGTTCAAATTATAAATTAAATGTTTGATAAAATTGAGGTCGTTTGGAGTCGACATTTTGGGAGTGGAACGTTTTTATTGCCAGTGAGTGTACTATTTATACTACCTACTATTTTTCGATGTTTAATGAATTTATTTGCTATAAAATGGCGTGAGCGTCGCGTTTTAAAAAACGTTTCTGAGCGTCGTTGAAATTAAACCAGTTTTACGCTTTCATGATGGTCGTACAACTGTGTTTATGACATGAGAATTTGGCTTTTGACTGGCCGTGTTACGTAGAATTTGGAGACAGAATGTCGTCTCAGAATTACAAAACGTAAATTTTATACAGAGTCAATGTAAAAAAAATATCGTATATGTGCTAGGTATATTGAATTAATTACAATACTTGACTATGACTAAACCCTTCCTTCATTATAAGGTGACCGTGCCCTAGCAGTGGGGAAGTGATGGGCTCTAATGATGATATTCGTAATAAAGCCCCAATTTATGCAAGAAAAAAGTACATTTACAGTTTCTATGGGATATCAGTACAAGAAACAAAAAATCTAATACTTAATTACATTATACTTATAGCACCCCTTTTTTAATCATGGGAATAAAACAGCCCTAATTAACTTACCCAACTTGGATAAACAAATCGAGATCCAAATATTCACAGCAACAAACACTGATAAGTTGGGAAATCTTTGATTTATGGTTAAGGTATAGATCAGTCAACATCACAGAGGAGACACAATCATTGTTTTTCTTTTCCTTCAGTTGGAATTGCGTTGCATACATTGAGTGGTTGAAGAGATCTTATTTATTTATATATTTAATTCTTTATTGCACAAATATATAATAAATAGACAAAAGATGGGCTTAATGCCAAGAGCATTTCTACCAGCCAACCTACAGGAGGTACAGGAAAACTGGTACAAAGATATGCAAAAAAAAACAAAAGATGAAAGAATTAAAAACGAGATCTTCTGACTCACAAGCACACACATTGTACTCTTATTTTTTTGTCTAGCAGTAATTAAACAATGTTATAAATTTATACAACAAATACAATACAATAAATTTATAATTTTAAACAATGTTATATAGTCTCAAATTAAAGTTGTAATTTTTTCTTGCATGCTTGATAAAGTTTTGAATTGTATGATTCATGTTATTATCGTATCGCATCTTTACATTTACAAATCTAAATACCTACTTACCAATTTGTTTCTATATTTGCAACCATTCCAGACAAAAAAATTAAATTTGAGGGTACCAAAACCTTAGACTCAAACCCCTTATTCATGAAAAAGTTACTGGACGCTTTAGCTATTGAACTGTTTTGTCCCTGTCTGTCAAAGAACAAACTGTTCTCAATGGGTAAGAGTGTAAATATTTCAGAACACAATTTACAGTTCGACATAAAATTAAAATAATATCATTATGTTGAGACGGTGACCATTTTGTTTGAGACACTTTGTAACCTAGTGTATTTTTTTTATTTATATGTTTTGTGTCTTGGACGAAATAAATGCCTTTTTCTTTCTTCTTTCTTCTAAATTTTTGAGCGAGGTACCGATTAACAGAGGCTACCGCCTAATAATAAAAGGTAAAGTTTTTCCGAAAGTACTAAGTAATGTATAAGTAATTGTTGTTTTCTCTGTTTTACAAAGTATTATTTTCAACCACTGGTATAATCTTTGCTCCCTTACAGTTCATTGGTTCATTTGCCCAATAAATCAGTATTGGCTAAGCCTTCAACATCATAGTCGGCCCAGGAAGGCCATAATGCGATAAATTTCCCATGATGTACGATCTGGATGTTCGCGCTTTTGCACGCCATTTTGATTTAAGAGATAATAAAGAACTGGCAACGATCAACAAATTATGTCGCTTCTGTTTAATTTGTTATTATTCGGTCTTTTTGTTCAAAGTATAATTTATTTGCAAGTATAATAAGTAATAATATACTTATTTTCTTCATTTTGTGAATTATTCTGACAATTATTGATTTCTTCGTTCTGAAAACTTAATAATTTACGGCTGACAACATATAACTGTTTTATTCTTTCAATAATCCTAGTTGCTAATTCGCAATGATAACTCGTTAATCTAAAACACTTAACTTAAATCTAAGCTACCCTTACTTACCCTCAACGATGATTATATTATTATTATTATAACAAGCAAATAAAGATGGCAAAACACGGCAAGATTACCGGCTAAGGCTGGCAACACTCATACCAAGTCATAATACACCTGTAGTGCGTCCCTAGGGCCGTAAATTATCGTAATTGGCTCACCCCTGCCCTCTCGGCTACGCTTACCTCGCAGAGTTATTACTAAAGCTGCAATACCGTTGAGAGTCCAGCCATGATGTGGGTTGGAAATTAGTAAAAAACTTCAATAAAAATGTACAGCGTATTTAGCTGTATTCTGTAGCAATTTTACCCTTTGTTAATATTTACGCTGACTTGCACGAACACAGGGACTGAAAAATAAGATCGGGTTTAAATCTATCGCTGCCTTACTTTTAACAATAAAATAAATGATAATAAAAACAAAAAGTGACGCACATAATATACATATCTAGCTAGTTTATTATTATACTTTACAGTTAGTGATTACACCAGATTAAAGAGGGGACTCTTCTACTACAGGTTTTGTCAAACTTACAAGAAGAGTTCCAAAACGCATGATATATTTTGTAAAGATAATAAAGAATTTTGAATTTTGAATTTTGAATTTTGAATATCTATGTAAAGTTCATTGGTTCTGTTGAACAGCATTTTAGGCTTAAATTTTATTTCCATGTTTTTATCTGGAATGGTTTAAAACGTACCTTGGTAAATAATAATGTATTCCTAGAATGATGTAATCAAAAAGTTGATCCGACAACTCGCTAGTAACGTAACCTGAAAATTCAGAGAAAAAGGAATAAATTAACTGTTTGTTATTTTATAAGTTTGTACTTTTTTTAATACAAACATACAAACATTTACACTTCCCCTCTTGTCACATGATGTAATTTAAATATAGTCACAGGGATTCGTCCGTCTCACATTAAGGTTCAAAAATATAAATCTCATTTATTTCCCCAACTTTGTATCCAATTTGCCAAGTTGCCCGCCCGGAGGCACAAGTGTATCTACCGTCGACCTTTCATCAGTACAAGTTGCCCTATATCCTTTCATCTTCACAAATTTGCTCAACCATTTAAATTCCGAAAAAGTCATTATGGTGTCGTCCAAAACCTAAATTAAGGTAAATAAATAAAGTTGTAAGCCAGTCTGCGTTAATTTGCGCGTACGGGAGGGTTTCCGTAGCGTTGGGACAGGAGGGGGTGTTTATATCGATATCGATATTTTTTTAAACTACGTACAGACCGGCCAAACGAATGCCAACGAACGAGTTTCGCTGACCTTCGTTGCTGCAATTTGCCCTGTATTATGTATGATAAATATCCATCGTTGGGCGTTCGTTGGGCCTTCGTTGGACTGGTCTGTACGCAGCTTCAAATGAATACTTAACTAGCAGTGCGCAGACTGCGTAGGCAGTGTTAGAGAAACTGTTAGTAGCTTTAATCTTCTTATGTGATACTGTCAAAGCATGTAGCATGATAGAAATTTAATGAATTTAATCTAGATGGAGAATGGGGGGATGATGCAACAAGCCACCCCGAAAGCACAAAAAAAATATGTAGGGTCCGCTTCATAAGTACCTATCTATGCACTTTTGCACCTGGTCAAATAAAAAAACCGTGAATATTTGAACAATGTACCCTATTTTTTGCTTCACTGTAAGTAAAATTTATCTGAAAATATACATTAACATTAAAATGGATAGTCGATAATCTTCAACGCACCCCATCACTAGCACCTGACGGCCCCATAGCCATAAATTGTTGTAATTGGAGGGTTTCACCGACACTAACGCCCTCTGCTCCACGTGGCGAAGTCTTCAGTCCGTGCCTTATGATATATGGTGAGCCTGGCCTCCTTGGAATACTGTTTTTTTCCACCGGTCAAAATGAACACGGGATTTAAACGCAACAGTTCGTGTTGGTCAGAGAAGTAGTATTTTCCTTGGTAAGTACTGCAAAACTTATTACGTCAAGAAATAAATAATTCGATTTCTAGTCAGTGAATGAGCCTTTGTGAAAAGGTAGCCTTGACAAGTTGACAATCATCAAAATAATTGTAAAATTTTAATTTAAGTTGAGTAGGTAAATGATATTCTATTTTATACTATAAGTACAAGCAAGTATTTAGACCGCATAGCGCGTAAAAGCTATTCTGTAATGGACTTTAACTGGTCAATTTTGCTTAACATAGTCAAGTCAGATTTACTATCGAAATTGGTTTGTAATTATGACGCCACAAACAAATTTAATAATAAATTGTAGGTAGGATAATAACTAAATTTGTCATTTAGTACCTAATACGAATTCTCTTAGCAGTTATTTGTTTAAAAACAGTATTATGAAGGATATTGGATTTTAAATTAATTACCTAGTTAGTAGAGATAATTCGGTAGCATAACTTTTATAAAGGCTATTACAGGCTCCAGTAGCAAAAAGTCGTTTGCAACCTCACCGCTTACGCAGACAACTAACACAAACACACTCACACAGGCCATTACATTTAACGAGAACTGTGAAGATACCAAATTGAAACAATCAGAGAAACTTTCTGAAAGCGATCATTACGGCTTCCCTCTATTGTTGGTGTAAAACAGTGGTGTACAATCTTTTCTACTTTACCGACTGCTGCAAAATTTATGTTTGTAACTTTGAAGAGTATTATCGTGTAGCGGTCACACAACCACCCCGGCACAATGTGAAATAATATGAAATTGCTTTGGGGTTTAGAATGGATTTCGAAATCAATACGAGCCTGTTAATGAAAATGTTGCTGGCGTCAATTTTAAATAAAAATAACTGGTTTTGCAATAAACCACCCAAGCCAAGTCTCATCCACTGATGAGTTGCCTCATTTTTGTAAATGTATAACGCCTGCATCCATTATTTATTATTATTAAATAATGTTATCTAGTTAACTACTTTTGCTGTAATTTATCAAAATGTATGTTTATATATTTATGTTATCTGTCTATAAAATGTATGTACCTTAGGCTCCTAGACAAACCCACTTTGTGTTTATTGGTGCCTGAATGTTTAAATTTAAAGTTTATTTTTTTATGTGTATGAATGTTTAAATTTTAAGTTTATTTTTTATGTGTACCTAATAAAGAAAATACAAATGAAATATAACTACACAATGATTTAAATAATTTAACTTAATGTTGAGAAGCTCAGCCCAGCGATGAAACCTCCCCCGTCATTGTCAGATAAGCGAGTTTTTTCGTGACCCAGTCTATAAACGAAATAAAGGCAGACGCAACTGAAGGTACCTACATAAAATATAACCCCATGGACTCGGCTCACGCCAAAACAATTAGTCTTATAGGGTTGGCCGAATTTATCGCCCTTGGCTAACTGATTGTGTAGGAGTTGCCTTGATTTAATGAGGAAAAGCGGAATAGACATTGTATTTTGTTAGTGAGGGATAAGATAAATATTATATGGTATGTATTGAAGGAAACGAACCGACTACTTTAGGTAGGTAACTAGTAATGTATGGATGAAGTTGGGGATCGTATTTGGGCTTTGGGAGATCTGGCATTAATAATGTATAATAATCTTATTGAATATCATTAATCCCCGAAGGAAAAAGACGGGTGTTACAATATTATGTATTATTTTCATTAATTTCTTCATTCTATGTGTGGAACTTTTTGGGTTCTTGTAATCGTTATAAATGTGTTAAATTGCACTTTCTACCCAAACTGTATAGTATAAACAAATTGTACGTCAAAACAAAAATAAATGTCCAAAAAAACAAGTCATTAGGAAATCTCCACCCAACAGACGAAAGACTTTGTTAAACAAAAGACGATAGGAAAGATTATTCGCCAAAACATTTTTCCTGGATTTTATTTATGACACAAAAGGAGAGACGGATAAATAAATAGATACGGAACTCTGCTGTTGGACAGTATCCTGACGATAAAGGTTTCTCAAACGAGAACTGATAAACGGAACAGCGGAACGATAACGATAATCAGAAGCCTTATTCTGGTTGCACCAACAATTTTTAATATTATATATTGAGGGAATGATGTCTAGTTATATACCCTATAGTTGAGTTTGTTAATAAAACGTGAATAATTCTTCATTTCGGTGCAGTAAATACAATAATAGTGTCAGGGCAAATTATTTATTCAGTGTGAAAATAGAATGGTTTCCAGTTGTAGAATAACTAAACACAGCCTAAAGAAGTATTTATTGTTGAAATATTCGTCCGCAACGGTTGTATCCGAATGGGAAACTCGTTACGGCAACGATTTATTTGACAAGGACCGTTTCCTTTGACAAAGCGTTACTTAGAATTATAGAGTGTATAAATAAACTAATCTTAATATTCCATTAAATATTATAATCATTAAGTAAATGTTAATTGACCTTACAAAATAGAGATTCTATAGAAAAGAGCCGTTTTTAGTTTAGGCCTCCAAAAAACTAACGTATGTACTCACCGCACCTATCAATTATTATTTTCTGTAAAAGTACTTACTGTTGAACGCTTATTTATAAAAGAATAAAAGATTGTGCATTCATTGAATGTTCTTCATAACTTTAACAGATATTATACTAATAGGTACCTTAGTACTTAATTAAAATATTAAACTTTGAAACTACAGTGCTCCAAAATTGATAATGCGCATAGAAATCTTTGACAGATCGTTTGTTTTCGATTATGTGACACATGATATTGACTAATATTTCTTTCGAACAAGGTGCAAAATGCAAGTGTTTTTTAAGGCTCTTACGATTTCATGATTCGGGTGTGAAGATCTGCATGTGCATCATTAATTTTAGACAAGTGTACTTTAAGTACTACGTAATATTTGTTCATAGCGTAATGAGTTAGACGCTCCCAAAAAACAATTTCAGAAGTCAAACACCGTCTAGCCAGCGCAACTGTCCATAATAGTTGTAATAAAAGTTAAAGTCTGGACAGCCGAAAAAGCTCTATGTTTCGAGGGAAAATATACTTAGCATTAGAAACGGTTGATACTTACCCCCTTATTCATAAAAAAAGTTACTGGACGCTTTAGCTAATGAACTGTTTTGTCAGAGAACAATTTGTTCTTTGACAGAGAGTGACAATACAGTTCAATAACTAAAGCGTCCAGTAACTTTTTTATGAATAAGTGGGTTAGTTTCTTATTGGCATGCAAGAATACAGCCTTCTTTATAAGAACAAGTATACTTAGGTTACTAACCTAACTATAGGTTTCATTCACTAAAAGCACAACAAAATATTTGTCTTTTTAAATCCAAGTTAAAAAGCTAAACCACCTTGCGAGGCCCCGCAACAGTCATGTTAGTAGGTTGTAAATAAATAAAAAATTGAAGCGGATAAAATATCTACCGTGACATTTTGGAGGCCGTGAGTCCCTAGGGGAGGGATTTGGGAATATGCGGTACAGTCGTAACAGCTCTTATGGGACGTGACACCTCACTCTATGAATAAACTATTTGGTTTGCCGGCATTTGTCGCCTGCCTCGACTCAGAAGGGTTACTTTAGCTACGAATAATAACAACAGTAAAATAAGTAAAATAATAATACAAACAACTTATGTAACATGTTATTAAGGTACCTACTAAATAAATGAAATGAAATCATTTTCACAATAACTTCGTCGTAGCACTTGTTTTTCGTAAGCTATACAGACCCCTTATTCACGAGGATTAGGGATCACTCTAATGTTTTGTTCAGTCATGTACTGTTATGAGTTTGTAATGTGTTCTGATCTGTGTTTTATTTTGTGGCCGCACAGCTATAAGAGAGATGGAATCATTTTTTATATCTATACAACTTTATATATTATTAATTAGTTAAGATTCTTGTCTTTCATGAAATAATTATAATTATAGGCAGCCATATTTTAATACGACTAGATATCTGTGTATTAAGAATAAGTAACCGAAAAAAATAAACATCTCATGATACAATGCACATATTTATACGTATAATAATTTTCCTCAAGTACCTACGAAAATAGAATATCAGTAACTATGTTTACAGACGATCTTGATATTGGCAATAGCACCACTAAAGTTACGCCACTCCTTTGATCCCGCAACTCAAAGAAGTAAGTAGGACATATGAACTGGAATCAAAGAAAAGGAAGTCAGTATTTGCCACGATTTACTTTGATGAGAGAAGTGCGTATAACAACAAAGAATAAATTGATTTTTAGGGTTACCGTAGTTACTGTTGAACAGATTTTTTGGTGGTTTGAAAAGTGTGTGTTTTTTTTGTTATTTAACTTTAAGGCTACTGAAAATCTTATACGTAGAATGAAATGACTTTAGGTCAAATGTGCAAAGTACAGTATCAATAAACGCGAAATAGAGAAAGAGGCATCCAAAAAATCTTTTAATTTAATTTAATTTTCTTTATTTGGAAACAAACAGCTTTATAATATTTCACTTATAAACTAACATTAAGTTCATACACAAGCCAATAAAGTTTCACAAAGAATTTAAACATTAAAACAAAACATCACTAACTTATAGTAGGTACATATAACAACATCATTTTACTTTTAATCTAAAATTACATATAGTAAGTTCAACTTTGCACATTTTATACGGAATCAGTTTTTAAGGTAGGTACTCATTATTTTTTGATTTAGGTATTTACGAGCAAAGGAACAGTTCCACTTACAAAATGCAGACACCGAACGGCCCCAATTTTTAAAAACATTTAATAGGAAGTTTGAACAAAATATTTACGTTTTTAGTTGGTAATATTCTGATGCGTCGTTAAATGTAGTAAAATATTGCAAAAGGCGTACCCACTTGTTACTAGCGGTCCTTTAATGACCCAAACAGATAAAAAAAATATTTCTTAAATGTGGGTAGTTTTTTTTTTCTTTCTTTGATTTCTATTTGTAACCAGTTGATAGTGTGTTCTATTTTTAATATTCGTTGAGACCTATCGAGGTGTTGTGATATTTTGTGAATACTGAAAGCTCGAGAATATTTTAGCATGGATAAACAGAGGTATTGTAATATTAGTTTATTTACAATAATGTATTCCTTCCTATCTATATACTAAAGATCATACTGTGTACTATTTATCTAACGTATATTTATATTGAATGAGCAATATTATGAATTCAAATGATATAATTTACTTTTGTGGGTCTTTAGAGGACCGTTAGTAATATCCAGTACCATGCCGTAGTACTATAATAGCATTATGTTTATTTAGTTTTTAGGCGCCGCAAAAGACATTTGAGGTTAAATGAAATATTGGAGGAGCTAGAATGTACCGAGGATGAGCCATTACCAGACTTCATATCAATTCTACCACCAGAAAATTTCAATGCTGACGTCACAGATGAGGATTCCGGTGAAGAAAATCAAGTATTTTTGCCGAACCTGCCAGGGTCACAACTAAGGGTGCAAGCAATTGTTCATTATAATGAGCCTGACATTTCAGAATCTGATGATGACGAGGATTCCTTGTCATTAGCAGACCTAGCAAAACTACGTCGGATTGGCGCAGAACAGGATGTTTTGAATATGCCCAGTACATCTCACCAGCCACCAACTGAACTAACAAAGAGGAGAAAGATAGCAGCATCTGATCATGAAAATCAGCTCAATATTCCAAATCCACCAATCCCTGAAAAACCAGTCGTATCAAAGACTAAAAGCTATATGTGGACCAGTCGTGATATATGGCCTATTCAAAGGCCATGGATTGAAAAGCAACGACCACAAAATATAAATACGCCACTGTATTATTTTGATTGCCTATTTGATGAGGATACCCTGAACATAATTTTGAAGTATATACCAATTTATACTGTGCTACGAAAAACAACGTTGGCAATGTAACAATCAATGAACTGAAATGTTTTTTGGGAGTTCACCAGTTGAGTGGCTATATAAATATGCCTAGAAGATATATGTACTGGGAAAACGCAACCGATTGTAGCATGCCCATAATTTACAATACGAGAGATAGATTTACCTATATCATGACTCATTTACAAGACTGAAGGACTATTGCTACTAGTTTATTAGAAACACATAAAAAACTATCTATACATATGTATCTACAGTGATGATTGATGGGTAATGTTGCTGTTTTTTTTTTATATATTAAGTTGATAATTAATAAAATATGTTAAATTTGCAATAATATTTGTTTAATTTCTGCTCAAACAACATAAAATGGCATTTCTTATAAAACCCGCATAAGTATACCTAATAGTAGTGGATATTACTAGCGGTCCTTTAAAGGACCACTCATTTTCCGCTTTTCCAGGACAGTTACATTTTTTTTCATATTTTTCTTATGTTTCATATTCGTATATAAACTCAATATATAAAAATTGTAATGAACAAACAACTTTTTTTTTCTCGTAACAAGTGGGTTAATTTAGTTTTTTCCGCTAAGTAGTAATTTGGTGATTTTCTTAATGGAACTTTTTCATTGCCCACCTCATATGAAAGTATCAACACCATGAAAACTAAAACGATCAGCTGCAAGGCTGCAAGAAACCGTAGATTTAATATCTTTTACACCAAATGTCAGGTTCTGAGACTAGTGTAAGTGAATCCACTGTCGAAAACCGCTGTAACACGTAAATTGAACACAAAATTGGAAAAGCAAACCTAATTTGTCAATGCGCTGAAATGTAGCTACACTACACTGTAGAAGACATTTTGACACGAATTTTATATATACTATTGAACTGATCGCATTTAGCTGGCACGTGTATAATAAAACTTGTACTGTGCCACCACAAAAAACTTTGAACACTGTTTAACAAGTGTTTAAAACGAAATTTGACTGATTTTGTTGGCGTTTGACAGCGCTAAACATCTGTTAAATACTGTCTAAGTTTTTGTGGTAGGGCCCGTAGTGTTTAAGTTGGATTTTTATATTCTGGCGCAGCAGAATTTGATTGAGGTGAGGTCTGATAGTTGTTAAAAGTGTTCAGTTCAGACAAATCCATGTTTCTATTATAATCGAGATTGTATTTTAATCCACATCTTGAAGATAAACGACCTCACTAGTAAGTAGCCTGGGGGTTTACTACAGAAATCCAAAAAACAAACGCGAATCAAATTTATAAACGAGGGCTGTTATACAATTAGTAGGTACGCATAACGCCCTTTCATAGTAAAATTCATTTGATCTCATTATTCTAACCCTGTATATTCTGTAACGGGTCAATCCACGTTGCCTCCAAATCTTAAAATAATCTAAGTAAGTGTTTTCATGGTATGGTAAAAAACATTGTGATTATATCACCAAGCGAACAATTTTTAAGGTCATCCGCCCTACTGTAACTTTAGGCCCGGGTCTCCTATTTACGCAGTAGGTCGCGTCCAGCGTCACGCCGTAGGCCGCGTCATGATGCTCACTATAGAAATGTACTGATGCGGTCTCCCTCACACGCCGACGTTGGCGCGTAGACATAATGAGCATTGTGACGCGGCCTACGGCGGTGACACTTGACGCGACCTACGGCGCGTAATAGGAGACCCAGCCCATACCTACAGTGACGTGCGTATTCACGTTATGAATTGTTTTCACTTTACAGGGGGGTCACTCTCTAAATTGACAAACGAAAAAATTTAATATTTTAACTCAATCTACAAGATAGAGCCGTGCTTCGCGTACTTAACCAGGTCTCTATCTCGTTGTATTAAGCGTGCCGATTACGTGACAAATCTCTATTTATTTCGTCGATTTAGAAAGTAACCTATGGATCAAAACTGAAATGTTCACTGTGAATGACTAACCGGATAGCCACTGGAGATTAAGCATCGTATATTCGATCCATATACTGTCGGAAATCCGTGTTGGCCTGAGCTAGGTATCGTTCTCGAGTTCTAAATACATTCAAATGGATATTTATAGGAATATTTTCCACGAATATAAATAACAAACGCTTATTAAAATAGTATGTTCACCATAATTTAAAGAGAATAAAGTAAGTGAAGATAAGTTTCTGGCCTGGTGACTTCTTAGTAATGATTGTATCAATACCGAAAATGAAATAGATATTAATAAAAAATCGTATTGTTTTATATGTAAAAGTCACGTTTTTATTACGTATCCTCTAAAACCTCTCGGTATTCGGTACGAGAAGAGGTGGTTTCAATAAAATATTAAATTCCTAACATACGAAAGGTTAGAACTTTCCTATATAACATGTAGAAGTTTCTAAGTATAACATTAAAACAAACTTCAAATAGTATTCAATTATTCACCCTGAGAACGGCAACTTTATTAGTCCAATAACCGTTGTAACAGAAATAATAAAAATATCTTCCACTGAAAGGCGAAATTATTTAAACAAACAACCGTGTTCTACAAAAGATATTAAAAGTGTGACCATTCCCATCCTCAGGTGGGTCCCGTAGAATCCACACTGAGAACTTCAGTTGTCATAATTGCTTGCTGTTCCTGAACCCATTATTTATTTTTGTTCAGGAGTTGCCGTTGAATATTTGTTAATTCTCTTATAATTATTCTACTCAGTGAGGAAATATCAAAGGTGGAGTAAACTACACTGACCACCGAATTCATAGAACGAACTGTCCATAGACAGAGAGATAGTACTTATAATAATATGATTTGCGTGATAGAATGTTATAAAAAGCACAAGGATGTTATAAATTGCAAGTCAAAACGGATTAACATTTACCAAGTATCTAATTACTTACTAAAAAGTCTAATTAAAGAAATTTTGAAAATGGCTGTCAAAACAAGTTCGTGATAGAGAGCCAAGTTAATATTTCACCTACGGAACCCTGAAAACGTGCTGATGAGAGCAGCTAACAGGAGTATTAAAATTCCGTTCACATCCAGCAGAGGGGGCCTAAATTTTTCGCGTAATGGCTAACAATTGTAATGAACCCGCCAGACTTATCAACTTTTTTCGCAGAGATACGAGGAAACGCGCAGTATAATAAACTTGGTACGTTTTCTCTCTGGCTTAACACTTTTCGGTGTTATTTTTTATGCATGCTGATGTGTGGCCGGCGTGATTGCTTTTTTAGTTGTACAGCGGTCACATGCGCGGGATTTATGTGTTTGACTGTAGCTAGTGGTTTTGTGTTGGTGTTGACTAAATATGTGTGACTTAGATTAACAATATACGAACCAGATGGTGTGTCACAAATCAAAAAAAAACTGTCCGCATTTTATACAGGTTGTTGCAGAAAGCTACTGTCAAACAGTTTTAAGTTCAACCTTATGAGAACTAATTTTACTCAAAATAAAAGCTCAGTGGTAGAAGAAGGGTGAGAATTATTTTATCGGGACGTTTCTTCTGACACTCCATCTTATGTGTTTGTATATTGTGAATCTAAGATCTGTGCAATGTGCGATTATGGTCTTGACGAAAATAACACATTGTACACTATCATAAAAGTGTCCACATACACAAGACCTATCATGCATACTCGTATAAACATCCATTCTGACGTCTTTCAGTAAGGACACAAAGGGTTTTGAGAAGATTACTCCATCTGGCTCGATCTCGGGTAGCGGCTGGGAAATTCTCTCACTCCATCTACGCAACATTTTCCACATTCTCCACAGAATGTCGCCAATACCTGTAGGAATATATTTATATATATTATGTAGGTCTATAATTTGTATATTATGTGTTTAAGTAAGTATATCTCTGTGTATCGATTTAAGTAGATAAACTTCTCTCCTCTCATCGCACTACCAACCATTTTCCCGACATCACCAAAGGTTAACTGGTAGAGAATGCTACCATCATTAAGTTCGCCTTTGTACAATGTTTTTATGTGCAATAAAGAATTTATAACAATAATAATAATACCTAGGCATAATAGATATGTAGTTAAAATAAAATACTTACCTTTGCCATGAGTTTACGCAATAAAAATTTACAAAGTAGCTATCTGCGTAGATAGAATCACCTTGACGCAATAGCCTTGCTGTAAAAGACAAAAATAACTAAAGTTGAAAAAGAAAATACCTGATTATCTTACATAATATTTGTATTTTTTTTTTCATTACTTATAGTTTGATTATCTATTGCTAAGTTAGTAAATATTACTTTTTATTAGAATAGCCTTAAATACTAAAAGTTAAGGAGGATTCAGTTTCGTATCAGACATACATACTCACTACTCACGCCTGTCTCCCTGAGGGGTAGGTAAAGATTATGTACCAATACTGTATCCCGAAAAATATTTTCCCTAAATACAGTGGCACAAAGTTCGCTTTCTCACGCTGCACAGACGTGGCATATGGTATCAATGTCTCTGACAGTGAGGTTAGACCCGGAGCGTCACTCTGCCTTAGGCCCGGGTCTCCTATTTACGCCGTAGATCGCATCCAGCGTCACGCCGTAGGCCGCGTCACAATGCTCACTATAGAAATGTACTGATGCGGTCTCCCTCACACGCCAACGTTGGCGAGTAGACGCCGTAGGTAGGCCGTAGGACGTTGATTGAAACGTTTACGCCAAAGTTGGACGCCGCATATAGCATAAAATAGGAGACCCAGGCCTTACGAAAAACTTCGGAGCGCTGCTGCAATAACCACAACTCTGTAGTCTTGTGTTAATCGTATCGATGGCATGACAGAGGTGCGATCACAGGATTCGATACTATTTTCGAGACTACACTAAGGGCCAAATTCACCGAAGTTATTAAACGTGGTTAGAAGGATCGAAAATGCAGTTTCTGCTCTAAACGAGCTTATACGCTCATTTCGATTATCACCGACCGATATTAAACGAAGTTACAGCTCTAACTGCTATAAATTGGCTAGTTAGCGTTCCTAAACGCAGTTATAGAAGCTGTCATTTCCAAACGTCGTAAACAAACCACTGACCACTGAGCAAATAAAAACTAACTGACAACGACATATATTATTTTTTTATTTTATAATGTGTCAAAACGTTTTGTTACTCCATTGCTCGAAATCAAAATACGCAAAAAGTATGTACTTACGGCGCGACGCAAGAACTAAACGCATTTCAGTGTTGCCGGCTCGTCTGTGGCTGAAACACCGGTTACGTAAACGAGATTAAAATTGCACCGATGAATTTCAAGTAACTCTAAACGCTTGTTATACGAAAGTTATACGAAATCGGCCATCATGATTAATGAAATCATAGTTTAATGAAACTTAGATTTCTATGTAACCCGTGAATTTGGCCCTAAGGGTCACTTTTACTAAACGCTAAACGTATATAAAATAGTATTTAAATCAAATTTTAATTACATTTTGTACTAACTGACATATGTACGTATGACAGGCTACTAAATACGTTTAGCGTTTGATGAAATTCCACCTAACATGGAAAAAACAAAGGTCACTTTTGGAACTAACAAATTTGCCTTACATTTTGACAGGGACACGATACCTACCCGTTTTCTAAAACTACGTATTGTTTTATAGTGCCTGTAATTCCCGACGACTTGGTCATAAACAACAGGCACTATACCTTCAGTCAGACGGCAGTCTGACATCAGAGATCCATGGAGCAGTGGATCTAGCCGCTGCAGCGTATAGCCACAGTACTCACTAGGAGAGTCGCCTCGGGGTGGTGAGACCCCTCCCTGATGTCCTGACAGGTGCCGGAGCTGTTGATGGCACGCTCACTTCCCGTACTCCATCCGGAGCACTCGTGTTTGGGATCCACACTAGGGACAATGGAGAAGCCATTTGCCAGATCTCCACTCTGGTACCGGAGCTGTAATGCGCGCTCACCTCCCGACATGCAGACCTACATGTCTACCCATGGTACGCAACGTAAACGGAGGTTTCGAATCTTATAATCGCTGCACAGCTCTCGTTCGTAAGCTATAGTGACCCCCCCGGGCCGTTTCTCATTACGGGCCACGCCTCGATCGTAATTCACAGTTTTTGGCTGACCGTTTTTATGTGGTTTACTATGTGCTATTTATTGGTTTTATTTATTTATTTTTTAAGGAAAACTTACAGAAAAATATAAATAGCAAAAACGCTGCGACGCAACGCACCAATGGGGCCTCAGTTTATGGACAGAGTTATGATTATCCCAATAATATTATTAAGTATTATCTTTTGCAGTAATCATTAAAACATTTAAAGTAAAGTGTAGAGGGCTCATAGCAATAAAAAGAAACATATTAATACCCAAAAATAGATAATTGTTAAAAAACGTGAAACCTTCACCTTTCAGTTTTTAACCTGACAAGTACCTACCTATTTACTGCCTTCTGTTTAGAGTTACGTAGGAATTATTATGATTAAATTCTTTGTTGCACAAAATAAATTAGTACAATGGTGAACTTAATGCATATAGCAATCTGTAACAGTTAACCTTTGGTGATGTTGATAAAGTGATCAATAGAATTTTAATATTATTTTTAACATTGGCATTTCGTTTTGGTACAGGAGATTCAAACCCTTTATTCCATCAAAAAATTATTATTTCAGATAAAATGTATCACATTTTTTACATTTAATTTAAAACCCCTATATTTACATGTTTGGTTGGTATACCTAATAATCCGATGCGCTGCTAAATGTACTTAACTAAGCCAGCCTTTTTCTTTTAGGGGTAATAAACTTATTAGGTGATACTTTTATCGTCACTGGAACTTTTTCATTGCGCGCGAGTGTATGTCGTTAAAAAAACAATTTGTGGTTTCTAATTCTAATGAAACAATACCCCTACTTTACAATAGTTATTTTAATTTATGCTAATAAGATACCTAGATATTTTTTTAGTTTGTGTCAACATCTTCTCTCATCGCCATTCTCAATGATTGGCTCAATAGTGATCATCCTAAAAGTGATAGTGGGAGCTTAGGAAATATTAATTACTATTTGATAGAAAGTTTTTTCTGATAAAAAGAATTAGTTTTTAATATTTCTGCACCATGGCGGATGAAAAACTAGATAATGTAAGTGTGAAAAATTTAAATTAAAAATACCCAACGTGTTGATATAAAATTGTGCTAAATAAAAGAAATGACATGCCTCACAGGACTAATAAAAACATGACCGGTGGTCTTGTGGAGTTATAACACTTGAGTTATGTATAACTTAGAACATTGGTTCAGCAATATTCAGCATGTTATTAATACCACTAATAGTAAGACCCCTAAGAGCCCTTTTGAATTTCACAACAAAAACATGTACCCACCTATTAGATGGCGTAATTTTTATGCAAAACTATTCTAATGTTACCTATTTAAACTATAGTTGCAAGGGAAAAATGGCAAACTTACCATAAACGCTGACAAGTTGCTAAACATAAAAGACGGCGATTTGAAAAGAATATTGGATGAAGAAAAGGTGTCTTTGAAATCTTGTGAAGAAAATTTGGAAAAGATTCGAGAATGGTACGAAAAGCAGCCACATTTACCAAAAGGGCAAATAGGTAAGATAACATAGTTTATAATATAAATAAACATTTAACTAATGAAGCCTAACCTAATTGTAAATAAAATTATGAAAACTGAACTAAAAGATAAAATTTTACAAATTCAAAGTATACGCTTCAGGCTTAGTCTAACTAGTCAAAGATGCCGCCTCGTATCGTTCCTGGCTCGAAAGTGCCCAACAAGCCAGCCGCATTACCGCGCTGTATCGCCAACGAAATGCGCTGAACCAGGAACGACCCAGAGCGAGCATCATGACCTTTTTCCTTCAGGCGCTTGCCAAGCTCTCCGATGAAGCATAAAGCCTCTGTTCCCCAGGAACCTGCTGCTTCGACAACACAGGGCAGAAAGCTGTAAAGAGGCCTTCAAATTTGAATACTTTAAATGCTTTGCCCCTGCAGCTTTCTCGGCAGCAGCTCCTCCAGCACGAATTGTGTTGCCGAGATGAGCGGCGGCATAGGTACTTACACATGTAGCTTCCCAAACCAGACATTGGCCCCTTTTCCAAGGAATTAGTGTGAGGCCATCAGGGCGCTTCCCGTCGGTCCAAAACAAACCAGGAGATTTAAGGACGCACGGGATATTAGCTGACACCAAAGCTCTGCGTATTATATCGTTGAGGGCACTATGACGGGGCAACCTCCGGGCACACCTCGTGCAGCTGAGAGCGTGGTGGCCGTCTGCCTCTACCATCACCCCGCAGATGCACTTGTGTGGGACACAGACGTCGCAGCCAAATCGCAATGCTACTGCAATGCGTAAACTGCATTGACTTATATATTACTAGCGTAAGGACAGGCCCAACCGTTCTAGAAAATGACACCCTCGCGTTGGCCCTAAAATCTCATAAATCTGTCATAATTTGTATGAATTAGGGCCAGCGAGCGGGTGCCATTTTCTTATGACAAAACGTTCAGACGGGCGTATCCTTCCTTTTGAAATCATTGGTAAACTGTCATTGTCCAAATATGTGCCAAGCTGGGGCGAAGGCAGTGCATGCAACCAGGCTCCCGCTTCCGGTCTCGTAAGGGTCAATTCAGACGTACCACAACCACACCACAGCCACAACCACACCACAACCACGCGATGTGGTCGGGCGTATATTTTGTATTGACAATGAATAATCCAATTCACACGTGCCACATTTTGCCGTTGTTATCGACCACCTGTGTAATACGACCACATCGCAACCACATCGCAACCACATCGCAACCACAACGCAACCACAACGCAACCACATCGCAACGGCAACGCGGCGGCACCGCGGCAACCTGTTTTCCGTATTAACTGCACACGACGACGTGGTTACCACATCGCAATGACAGCGACAACGCAACCACATCGACATTTTGTCGCTGCCACAACGCAACTGCAAAAAGCCGCTGTCACACAATTCACACGTAACCACAGCGTGACCACATTTTGGCGCTGCGACGTGGTGTGGTTGTGGTACGTGTGAATTGACGCTAACCGCCTTAATCCGTGCAAGGTGGGCCCCCGAGGAGTTAGCCATAATATCAGCAACGAGGGCCTTACACTGAATTTCATCCCATTCTTTCTGTATGTTCGGTTATGTACAGATAACATAGGTATTTTTTTCATGATCTGGTCATGGCCGAATCCATGATAACAAATATGATGATTATGAGAACCATTTTTTTATGTCAATATAATATGAATGGTTATCGTTTTTCAGATGATCAAATGCTGATAAGATACTTGGTATCCTGCAATTTCAGCACAGAGAAAGTGAAAGACAAGTTGGATAACTTCTATTCGGCCAAAAACAAAATGTCTGATTTATTGAAAAACAGAGACCCATTATCACCGACTATTGAAAATGTTTTAAAAACTGGCTACTGGTTGCTTCTACCAAAACGGACGGATGATAATCATCGTATATCTATTTTTAGGTATGTACCAACCTGTTTATGAATGAATAAGTAGGTACTAAGTAAAATAAATTATAATTATGATTCTTTGATATAAATTACCTCTGATACTGTCATTCGCGGGAGAACCAACTAGTGGTTGTAAAAGATGAATGTTCAAATAAGTACTTCTAATGTCACGCTTTTTATGCACAGTTGGCGTCGAGAGCTTTGAGAGTTCATAGCAATAATTTGTCTGAATGTTAATTAGCTACAAAAATTTAGTAGGTACAGTTCTCTTTTTATCTGACGGCAACGTATCTTAGGCGGTAGTATACACATATTTAGGTATTTATTTATTTTATTTATCTCAAATTAATGTAAGTACCTACTCATATTTTGTGTTTCTTCTAATTTCAAATAAATATGCTTATTATGTATTTCATCGAAACTAAATGTCTCTGCAGACTCCCCGAAAACGCGAACAAAGACACAAGTTTCGCCGACATAGTGAAGATATCGTTCATGATCGGAGAGTACCGGCTGTGGAACGACGTCACCGGCGGCGAGCACTGGGTCTTCGACTACCAGAACGTCACGTTCCAGTTCGCCATGCAGTGCACGCCCACTCTGGTCTCCAATATTACGTTCATTCTGTCGGTATGTATGTAGCTTTACAGTGCCTAGAGTGTCTTGTCCATCTGTACAGACAGATTCTCGTTCCAAAATTTGATGTAGTCGGATCTGAACCAGTGCCTTATGGATGAGACTGTTGGAAAAATTAAAATTGCACTAGATAAGTAAGTATATTATGTGAAGATATCGTTCATGATCGGCGAGTACCGGCTGTGGAACGACGTCACCGGCGGCGAGCACTGGGTCTTCGACTACCAGAACGTCACGTTCCAGTTCGCCATGCAGTGCACGCCCACTCTGGTCTCCAATATTACGTTCATTCTTTCGGTATGTATGTAGCTTTACAGTGCCTAGAGTGTCTTGCACGAGGAGCAGAAGTTGCATCCTTGAGTGACGTAATATCACCTGAGTTAGAGAAACGTTTGGCGCAGCGTAGCGGTCTGTTGACTGGCCAATCATTACACCACGGTAGCCAACCATAGTGTGGCTGTTGTGTTTGACACCGAACGATACACAAGAAGAAGTGCCTTTTTTATAGTACCTAACCTAATATCGAAAGTTATTATCTTTCCAAAATTCGATGTATAGGCATTGGGATTTGGCATCTACGCCACGTAGCCGTTGGTAGCCCACTGTATCTTGTATCTTAATTTGTTTTATCCAGTTTTATCACTATCATATTATTATTCTGTACCGTTTACAGTTTCCATAATTCATACGATAATTTTATGTAGGTATATTTATATAATCACTATTGAATAAATTATTCTTCCACAGCATTGTTTAGCCGCAAAACTTAAAGGTGTCCATCTGATTGGGATACCGCAATACTGCGAGGCGTTGCTGAATCTGTTCAAAAGGGCTATGAAACCGAAGGTAGCCGAGAGGATCAACATTTACAACAGCTACGAAGAACTTTACAAGAAACTACCTAAGGCATTGTTCCCTTCTGATTTTGGCGGAAACGAGATATCTTCGAAGGAAATTACTGGTGAATACTATGTATCTGCTGATAAACAACTACTGCAAAAGCTATATAATTATAACTTTACTAAACAATCGGTGTATAATATAAAATGCTCCCGGAAAAGTAAATTAAAATTTTCTTCAAAATAATACTTAGCTGTCCCAGCACCTTTATAATGCTTACTTATCCCATTATTTTCATATATTTTTCAGATTCATGGCTGAAAACATTCCAGACACCAGAGTGGCGTCAATACTTCCTAGACCAAGACGAGGCTTGTTCTGATGAGAGCAAGAGAGAAGGTGTGACCAAACTTGACGAAGTATTCGGAGTGGAAGGTTCTTTTAGAAAACTTGATATTGACTAAGAACACTGGTTTCCTGAAGGCATCTCAAAGGGCTTGTGTTTTCAAAATAAAGGTATTATGGGTGGTGTTACTAAATAATAACAAAAAATGGTATAGTAAGTAAATATAGTTGTTTTATTAACTTTTAACCGCCACCCAAAACACCCGAAACTTGCGCAACGCAAGCAGGAAAACCCAAACGAACAACAAATTTAAGGGTATGAGACCCAACAATATAACATACGGAATAAGAGACGAACCAGCTCGAAATGCCTGCATCGGTCAGTTGGACCGTTCGGAGCATTAATTAATGAGTTCAGCCGAACACTCAATCAGCGGTCGCCGGTCAACAGTCGATTATGCCGAGTGTTGTTGCCACATCGTGCAGAGTTGAAACTAGGAGAGCAATTTCGTGAAAGATTTTCTGATTTAGGTAATCAGATTGTGTTTTTTTGGGTACACTGAGGAGCAATGAAATAGTGCCAGTGATAAAAGCATAAAATTACTCGAATTACTAGCTAAATAACTTCTTCTTCTTTCTCCTGCCCTTTTCCCAGTTCAGCTGGGGTCGGGCCTCCTCGTACTTCGGCGCCAGGATATTCTATCCCGGGTTGTCGATGTGGTCAGGTTTTGGGCTTTCATCTCCTTCTCGATAGCTAAATAACGCTGTCTCAAATATTAAAGAGCATTAAACAGACCGAATGTTACCTACTAAAACGTAAATATTTTGATGAAATTCTAAATTAAATGTTTTTGTCAACATTTTGTAGGTAGAACTTTTTCATTGCTCGTGACTCGTGAGTGTACTTGTAGAATTTTGGGCTAGAAAACTAATGATAAATCCTAACTTAATAATATTATAAATGCGAAAGTAACTGTGTCTGTCTGTCTGTCTGTCTGTCTGTCTGTTACTCTTTCACGCCAAAACTACTGAACGGATTTGAATGAAATTTGGTATACATACAGTCTAGACCCTGGGAAAGAACATAGGGTACTTTTTATCCCGGAATTCCCACGGGAAAACTTTTTAAGGCGAAGCGAAGCGCGCGGGAACAGCTAGTAAGAAATATAATTATTGTGTGGTGGCAACGGTACTCATTTTAAAGCATAATAATAATTACACAGTGTGAAGTAAAGCCCTACTTTCAGAACCCACACAACATTATAGTCGTGTGCCTATACACTTATTAAACGTTGGAACATTATGAAATGTTATTTGACTGCAACCAAGCAGATGTAAGGTATTGTAAAGTAAAATTTGGAAACACCTACAGTAAAAAGCTTTTAACGGTGAAATGAAAAGCAAATAAGTTTCGGACGATAAAAGCTTCACTTACTTCCTCCATTTTTTTTAATAATGGGCAAGGAAAATGAAAAATCGGGTAGGCGTTACGCAAAAGTATATAAATATTTTTTATCAATCTAAAATAGGTTATATATATTTTACTTGTTTGAATCAACGTTTTATTATGTAAGTAAAATATTTTTTATTTTAACTTTTTAGGTTTTGTGTTTTACGAATGTGTTTTTATGTTTTTATAGATACAAAGGACATTTATGTAAAATAACGGATCGTCAATAATAATATATTACTTACAAACTAGAATAGTGAAGGTGATAATAATGGATGAACAGGCACACACACACACACACTCATGTCTCAGTCTACTATAGGACATGGCAAACTGACAAAGGAAACAAAAATGTATTTATAGGTACTTACTAAAAAAATATGATTTTTTTTTCACATAAATTATAAAAACCAATAAAAAATAAATTAATCGACACTTAGCATTTTAAAAGAGCCAGGCATTCCCAACATTTCTTCACTGAACTTGGTTGAATCTCTGAAGGCTTCGTCGGTCTTCGCCTTGTCTGCTTCTTTCATTTTCTTAATGTTACCCTCCGACTTGAAGGCTTTAAATGTTATTTCTGAAAAAAGAGATACGACGTTGTTACAGGCAGCGCCTTCTTACACATAATTTCGAAGAATAACATATTCACCAACAACAAGTATAGGGACTTGTTTTGAGAAATATCACATTTTGTGACATGGCAAAATATAACTTTTTTATTCTTGCAAAAACTGTGAAAACTCATGTTAGTATTAGTATTTGCTAGCAAAATTTTACACCACCCTTAGTACGTGAGCGCGAGTCGTACTGGGACTTTACTGAGTTTTTGATAAATTTTGCTCTCAATTAGGTTTTACAAAATTTTCAATACTATAAAGACAGTCTGCTTATGCTAAAACCCCTTCATATATTACCTTACAAAAGATACTGCCGTCTCGAATAATGTGATGTAATTTCGTAAATAATATATCCTAAAGCCTAGTTTACTCAGTGACCTACTGCCAAAACACATTTTTTTTAGGGAACTATACTTCATATTCACATGTTTTTAAATACTACAACTAAAATACTTTGGATGACACGAAGATAAGTCGGTACTTAGCTAGGCATTACGGGCTTCAAGCCATATATCATCCATAGGCACTATATCTAACTTACCATGAATTTCAGCCAAAGATTTCTCTTCGCCACCGTAATCAGATGGTAAGATCCTCTTTGGAAAGAATTTGTGCAATGATTCAGGATCACTGAGAACGTGCAGACGATCTCGCAATTTCGCCGTCAAGCCTTGCTTAATAAGTGATACTAGAGATTCCAGAAACTTCGAAGAGTTTATAATGTAAATTCCCTTCAGTCTCATTCCGAAGCCGTCCTGCAAAAATATAATAATAATAATGATACAAAAATAGCTTCTGCATTTTCAATTCTTTCTAGATTTTTTTAAAATTCTAGGACCTTTACCCAAAAAACTGAAACTGAACAGTTTTAATATAAGATGATTAATAAAATTGTAGAGACGTCTTCAATATTTTTGTTTGTTTGTACAGACAGGTTTAATTTTTTATTATTTACTAGAGCTCTTGCTGTTATAAAACTGGCGAAATCAGACTCATCCCCCCGTTTTCATGCCCGCACTCTAATGCCTTCTCCTTATGAAGCCTTGACGGCCGACTGGTGTAGTGGTTAGTGACCCTGACTGCTAAGCCGAAGGTTCGATTCCCGGCTGGGGCAGATATTTTTTTAAAGACATATTTGTACTCGGGTCTTGGGTGTTGATATTTATATTTAATATGTATCTATCTATGTATTTGTGTAGATATATCAGCTGTCCGATACCTATAACACAGGCTCTGTCTAGCTTCGGGTCAGATGGCCGTGTGTGAGATGTCCCCACATATTATCATCGATAACATCGCTTCACTTTGCTTCATTTAATGTTTACTGAATAATTACTTAATAGTTCATAAAATTTTCACTTACAATAATAATGGATCTTCCTCTTTGTATAATCACCGGATTAACCTTCGTGAGGAGGCTCATGTTGACATGTTGGAAGTCAATAATCATTACCGTTCCTATGCAGTAGTCGTAGTGAAGTATGTAGTGGACAATCTGGAAACAATTTTAATGTTTAAATATAGATACATTGTTTTCAACTCAGCGGTACTAGCTTTTAGCAGCTGCTGTGCTAATGACGACTCTATCTCGTTCCATCATAATTTCACCTGTTGTACATTATTACTATTGTAAATTGTGCAATAAAGAATAAAATAATAATAATAATAAGTGTACGATAGTAGCTCTCACAAACTTTGTATTTCAGTCAAGTACCTATGCATGAGGACATATCTACTAAAAAAAAAACAAAACACGCACTCACGCCTTGTACTAATGTACTCCCTTGCGGGGTAGGCAGAGGTGCATTGCCACCCACCCACCCACCACCCACTTTTCGCTAGAGTGTATGTTAGTCCCAATGTAATAGGGGGCGGGCCTATTGCCATTTTACGGGCACATCCAAGACCCGAGAACAAATATCTGTGTTTAAACAAATATCTGCCCCGGCCGGGAATCGAACCCGGGACCATCGGCTCAGTAGTCAGGGTCACTAACCACTACGCCATTCGGTCGTCTACATATCTACTAGGTGATGATAATATCCTTATTCATAATTTGCCAACAACAAGGGTAAGTTAATGCTCCTAAGTACCTAACCCAATACAGACGCTGGTCGTACAACTACTGCACATCGTGTATTTAATATGAAATTTGTTAGGTGCATGAGTATGAATCGAACCCACATAAGTAAATTATAATATTAATGCATGAGGTATTATGGTCATATAAAGCTAACTTACCAAATTCATGTATTTATAAAAGTCAACAACAGAGAATTTGTCATAATTTTCGGTATAAAACTTGGAGAAGCACACTCTATAATGTTCTGGAGTTGGTTTTGGCAATATTCCATTGTACCTGAAAAAAAATACATACTTTACAAACAAAAAAACGATTAATTATGACTTTTCGAGTTTAAACTTGATTAAAATCTCTCTTTTGTTTTATCCTAACACATTAAAATTTAATACAATACCTATCTGCGGTTCAGTATTTTGAGGTCAAACAAAAAGTTAAACTTGTATGATTGTACCTACCTACATCATCGTAATTTGACCTTGAGGTTATTTTGTTCTCCACATCAGTAACTTAGGTGCCTAGTGAATGTCTTATCTATATTGTGGGTTTATTGACATTGTTAGGTTATAGGCATTTTGTGATAAATATTATGGTCAAGTATCGGGGATGCTAGTATGCGCAGTGTGAGCTTTGTTAGTAACATAGCGTAAAGTTGCAGCTATTCTGCACCCATCATTGGTTTAATCCATTAGGGTGATTCAGAGGCTCATTATGAACAACTTTTATGATTTTTGGGAATTAATGAAAACCCCTGAACTCACCCTAAAGACAGGTAGTCCTGAAAGTCCTTCTCCACGTCCATATCGACCAGGTACTCAGGCAGCAGCGTGCGGAAAGTACATAATTTATCCAAGTGCTTCTTCAGTCTTTCCAACGAGCCTTTGGATGCCATCAGATGCCTCTCTAGATATTGTCTGTCTGGAATCAAATGTACAAAGTTGAGTAGGTATATTCAGGAACAGTGGTGTAGTGGTTAGAGAATTTGGCTGTTATGCCGAAGGTAAGAACTTTTCTTTAGAAGACTCTTTGTTTTTGTTGATACGGTTTATTTCTTATTATTATTATTAAATACTTTACTGCACACTAATATGTACATAGGCGAAATTAATGCTAACAGCATTCTCTTCCAGCAAACCTTGGGTGTTTTGGAGAAAGTTATAGGTAGTGCGATAGACTGAGAGGAAAAAGTTATTTGTTGAAATACCTATAAACACTAGAATATACTTCGGGTTCGATTCCCGGCTGGGGCAGATATTTGTTTAAACACAGATATTTGTTCTCGGGTCATGGATGTGCCCGTAAAATGGCAATAGGCCCGCCCCCTATTACATTGGGACTAACATAACACTCTGGCGAAAAGTGGGTGCAGCAATGCTCTGCCTACCCCGCAAGGGAGTACATTAGTACGAGGCGTGAGTGCGTATATGTATAATAAATATTATGCCTATAAGTTACATACATATACAATACATAAACCCAATACATACTATACTTATTTCTTCTTACCAATCTTTATTTTGTTAAAGTGTAAGTTATAAGAATAAAAAAAATTATTTACTGACAGATTTAACAACTGAATAGATCTACCGATACAATTTTATTTGAGACAAAAATAGAATCTGTCACAATCACGCTTACGACGACGATTGCTTATATACATGATAAATCAGTGATAGGTTTTATAATATTAAAATATTTGTTTATTATTTATTAATAATGTGTAGGTGCATACCGAATTTTTTCACAACGAAGTGACTCTGCTTAGAAATCCAGTCTTCCAAAGTGTCGAGGGCCTTATCCACTTCCTCGTCACTATTGTATCCAAGCTCCTTACGGACATTTTCTTTTTGATTTTCATTGAATTCAAAAAATAATTCCTTGCCCATTATGTCACTTTTATTTTTATTTGCTTTATTAAAAATATACACTTACAAAGTTTTCAAGGTAAACACACTCACTGAAAACCAGTCACTTGCCAAAATTAACTTCGTAATCAATGCTATATCAATGATAACTTTTAAAACAAGGTTTTGAACGTAAGCCGGTTTTTATTACGTGTTGGTAGAGTTTTTTTTATTTTATAATATTGGTAGGTATAATTTAACCGCTCTCCTACGCGTGAACTCAAGTCGCGGTCTTGTTATGAATTAAGATATGATCTTGATTCGCTACATGGTGTTTCGTTTTGGGGGCATGTCACGCAATCGGTACGCTTACTGAAACGAGATAGAGTCGTGTTTTGTCAAGCAAGAACCGCCACCTTTGGCTATACAAGTCATTGGGAAATGTAATAGTAATAGGTGATGATAACTAATATTATGACTATCGACAAATTACTGTAAAATTTTAAGTCGATTAAAAAACATTTTATAGTTTCATCTGATTTCATTTCTAAGCCCTACTTTAGTTAACCTGGATGATAGTTACTTAAATGCGTCAGGAGACTCCGGAAGGTTACATAATTAATTTGTCTTGTATTAGTAGAAATATAAATATAGACCGATAAATCAAACTTAATGTTGCGGATCAACTAATCTATTCTATTGCGAAAAGTATAATATTCCATTTCCGATATCATGACGGTCGAAAGGCGTAGTGGTCAGTGACCCTGACTGCTATGCCGAAGGTCCCGGGTTCGATTCCCGGCTGGGGCAGATATTTGTTGAAGGACAGATATTTTCACTCGGGTCTTGGGTGTTGATATTTATATTTAGTATGTATCTATCTATGTATTTGTGTAGATATATCAGTTGTCCGACACCCATAACACAGGTTCTGCCTAGCTTGGGGTCGGGTGGGCGTGTGTGAGATGTCCCCACATATTTATTTATTATTATCAAATAAAAGTACTTGTTTACGTATATTTGTGCTTTCGCGCTTAACATAACAAGTTATTTGCTGATTTAACTTGAGCAGAATGACGTAGATTCAAATTGTAAACCAGTTCTCTAACGTCATATAAAAGAGTTTTAATGAGAAAAAAATAAAAGTGTAGCCAAATACCAGTTTCCTATACTGAGTAGGTATAAATAAATAAATATGTGGGAACATCTCACACACAGCCATCCGACCCCTAGCTAGGCAGAAACTGTGTATAAGGGCAAAAACTGTAAATATCAACACCCATGACCCGAGTACAAATATCTGTCTAAAAACAAATAATTGCCCCAGCCGGGAATCGAACCCGGGACCTTTGGCATAGCAGTCAGGGTCACTAACCACTACGCCATTCGGTCGTCGAGGTTTACTTTCACACTTCACTAGGCGTTTTTCCTTATTTTAGGCAGTCTAGTACATCTTTCTTCAAAGCCATTTTTATTGACTTTTGTCCAGTAATTCCAAATAACCCACAGCAAGGTACATAACTGCACTTACTTCTCTGACGAGAAGGCTTAAAAAAATAAACGCAAAAATAAAACTACATTGATCCCAAATAATGTAAATTATATATTTACAAAAGAGTAATTAAAATACACAACTACTTTATCATCACACACATACATTAATGGTACAAAAAATACAGTTTATTAATTTAAGTACCTAATAGCAATTATATCAAAATACTCGTACCTATACATTGGAACTTAAGTTTTTTCCTGTCAACCAATCATTTTTGAATGTAAAAAAAAATAAAAAATAAATGAGTTGAACTGATATGGGACAAACAGAAAATATGGTGGTACATTTCCAATTACACTCACGCGCAATGAAATAGTTCCACCCACGAAATGCCGACATCAAACGACCCCAATTTTTTCAAACATTTAATTTAAAATTTGTACAAAATTATACCGTAGTTTGTTGGTAATATCCTGATGCACTGTTAAATGTACTTTAATGTTGCAGAAGGCATCATTAAGCTAGCCTTTTCCGTTAAAGAGTAATTTGGTGTTTTTCTCAGTGGAACCTTTTCATTGCCCGTGAGTTTAATAATAAAATTAAATACCTAGGTAACTTCATGGAATCTCTTTCTCTTCGAGTGCTTCATAAATGCTTCATAAAAGTCTATTCTCGTCTTTATAAAATATCAAAATGACTGAAGGACTTTTGCTATCTCGCTATACACCTCTACACAGAGAACTGTCAAGACGTTTTTCTACTCCAATTTATTTTGCAAGCAACATTTTTAGATATTGTTCCTTTATTAAGACTAGTTATAGAAATCCAACCACTACCGCTAATACATACTAGTCACAGATATCGATTATTTATGCCTAGTTTCACCATAGTCTGTTATATCAATAACACCCCTGTTACATTATAATAATATCATCAATTATACGTCATCTCTATATTCAATTCTTGACAGATGTGTCAACCAACAACTAATCCCTTGTTATGATCTAACAGAGTATGGTGAAACCGTGGCTTAACTTATTAAATTGTCAATTAATTATTAACATATAGGTAATTAGTCTACAGTGAGAGTCCGGAAGCTGCCCGGCATGCCCATGTAATCCTCGTTGAACTTGGCGCTTATCCTCATGGACTCGTCAGTGCAGTAAGTGTCCGTCACTTTGAGGTGCTGAATGTGTTTCTCTGACGAGAGCTCCTTGAAGACTCTGTCTGTAAGGTGAATAAAATATTGATTAAAAATCCAAACCTAACTAGAAAAGCAATTGATTGTATAAAAATCCTGATAATAGTTATGCTCATTGTTGAGTCTAGTAAATATAATATAATGTATATCAAAAACCCCAAAGATAAGATCAGACAGACTGATCAGATCAGAACTTCATAATAATTATATGTACCTATAATAAGGTAATATTGTCACCTGGGACTTTCTCATTGCTCGCGAGTGCAAACCGTACAAATGCTGTACAATGACATACCATGAAGCTCCTGTATGGACTCGCCGCTGCCGCCGTAGTCCGACGGCAGACACTCGGGGGTAATGAACTTGTGCAAGGAGTCGGGGCTGGAGTGCACCTGGATCCGGTTGCCGACCTTCTCACTCATGCCCTGCTTCAGCAGCCCCACCACCGCGTCCACGAACTTGGAGTCGTAGAGCACGTGGATAGCCTTTATACGAGCTCCGTAGCCTTCCTGGGGAGGAGGGGGCAATTCATTGACTTACATATTACTAGCGTATATAAGGACAGGCGCAACCGCTCAAAAATATTGCACCCTCACGCTGGCCCTAAAATATCAAATATTTGTCATAATTTGTTTGAATTAGGGGCTGTGCGCGGGTAACATTTTATTCAGGCAAAATATTCTGAAGGGCGCATCTTTCTTTCATTTAGATTAATTTTTTTTTAATTTTATATAAAATATCCATGGCATAGTAACAATGATTTACTCTTATGTTAGTGACTTATACTAAACACTAATTACAATATGCTACAGTACAATGTCAAGATAAAGTCTCTAGAAATTATATAAAGTATCTATAATTTCTGAGTGTTAATAATTAAAGTGTTCACTGTACCAGACCCATAGAAAATATCATTCATTGACATATGTGTCTACAGCAGTGATTCCCAACCTTTTTGGGTGAGATTCAAAAATAGATTTGTTTTATTCGACTCCTTGGTCCAATAGTGTGATCAACTATTGCAAGGTGTTCTTGTCAAAAATGTGTGGTAGTGTTAAGAATGTGTAGTTGTCAAGTATGTGTATATGCAACAGAAGAAAATAAACAGCCGCAGAATTAGGATTTTCTTGTTTTGCCATTTCAAAATTTTAAACCTGCGCTGTCAAAATGTTATTATCACGTTGGTATTACTTACAATCATTGCAGTCATGAGTTTTTGCAATATTAAAGGGTTCATTTTGGCAATAATATCTGTGAGGGAGAACTGTTGCATGTCCACGATGATCTCGAATCCTGTCACGTACTCGTTCACCATGTAATATTCAGCATTCTGGAATAAAATATAATAAGTATATATATGTATATGCACTCACGACTGTAATCCCCGAAAGGGTAGTCAGAGGTGGCTGTACCAATGTACAGGTCAGGATTTGAACACACGGCCTCTCGATTGAGAGGATGAGGCCTTATCCATTACTCCAGCACCACTCCGCATCGCACCGCTCAATATAATAAGTACATATATTTATATATAATATTACTGTTCAAAAATATATATAACTAGTAACGCAGTGTAGCGTTCTGTCTAATATTCAATAGGGTCGTTTATGAAAGAAAGAGTGAATAGATCGGTTTAAAATCCTTCAGCCACTTGACTGAAGGATTGATTGAGCAAGAAAACTGTTTTCCTTAATACATCATTATTATAAGTACATACTTATCTAATCTAACTAGACAACATTAAACAACCATAGATCTCTTTAAAAAACCAGACTTATTACCATTTTGTAAAACCTGCTGCATACCTAAAAGATATGTTACATAAGTTCCTGTCTTACTGGCTTTGAATATTCAAATCAAAAATTACTTAGCCAAATCATTGCAGAACAAAATATTACAGTAATACATTCATACACTCATGAGCAATGAAAAAGAGCCATCTGCCATTGGCGTTCCATATGTCACTGAGACTTTTTCATTGATCGCGAGTGTAATACATTAGCCATCTGTAAGATGTAAACATTCTAAATGGTTATAATAAATGATTATAAAAAATGGTTACTTATCAATGCACTTACCACTATAGTATACCGGACATAGTCGATTAAATTATAAGTTTCAATATTTCCAGCAAAGACATCGATAAGCACTCGATAGTAATCCTTCGTGGGCATCGGCATGATTGCATGTTTTCTGAAAAAAAAATCGTATTTCAATGTACCTAAACTTTTTGTAAATTCAATGCGTACATCTTCTTCTTAGTTCAATTTAAAACCAATCTTACTAAGTACCTACTTAAATACTTAGTTAAAGTATTTTGAAAGACCTAAATTACGGACAGGAAGTCTAACAACTTTTTCTCATACTTCGTGCTGTTTTTAATTATTATTTATGTTTTAAGATAGTTAAACAGGTTATAATTTGTACAGCCACAAGTAAATAATTATTTAAAAGTATCCATCTATTAGATACCAAAACTGATTATAGTGGTACACTTTGAAATGAAAATAGGTAGAAATTATACCCTTTGCAGCGAAGAAAAGTTGAGCTAGCTTCAGTGATTGTAACTGATCATTAAAGTTAAGCAACACATGGCACGGTCACTCATTGGATAGGTGACTGTAAGTGGTTGTTTTCTGGCCGCTGCCATGGGCCAGAGGCCTTCGGGCAGCTTGTAAACATCTGACAGTCGGGTTGCCCACTTACCCGACAACTCTCTCAGCACAAGCTTGCTTGTGTTGGGGTCCACCAACCCGTACTAGCCCAGCGTGGTGAACTAAGGCCTAAAACCCTTCCTTTATTGGACCGGTTGGATGGGTTGTGATGAACCAAGTTTCATGTAGCGACTTAATTTGGGACATTGTAGCATTTCTAAAGATACATGAAATTTATGCATAGTTTTGCAAAAGAAACAGTCACCTTTTCATAACAATTTTTATCATAGTTAACTACTTACAAAGTCTTGAAGAGGGTCTGGAAATCGGTTTTCACGTTGATATTGTCGAAGAGTTCGGGCATCAGCCGGCGCAGAGTACACCGCTTGTCGAGGCGTTTCTTAGCTTTCTCCAGTGATCCCTTCGAAGTGATCACATACGCCTCTAGGTAGTCGCGGGCTGAAAAATATCAGTATAAATAAGGATCCACCAATGCGCACTAAGAGAGCGTGGTGGACTAGGCCTAAAACCCTTTCTTCATTGGAAGAAGACCCGTGCCCTTGCAGTGGGGACGTGATGGGTTGTGATGCGATGATGATGATAAATAAGCGATGTAACGGTTCATCAATATTTGATTATCCAAGGCACTGTGTGCGTCCAACGAAGGATTTGCCTACAAATTTGTACGTAGTTTGTTCGTTAGATGAAAAATTCTTAGGGTTGAATTTAACCATTAATAGGTAGATTGACTGTGGATGATCCGTTTTTGACTAGTTTAAATAATAATATATAATGTATTATCGGGGATCTTCTTAAGGGGGGTTAGAACGGAAATATGAATATACCTAATGGAGGTAAATAAATAATGATACTAAAATGATAAAGACAAGGTTTTCAAATTCAAATTAGACACTCCAACATTTTGGTGCGAGTATTAAACCAGTGACGTGGTTAATTTTGAATCTTAAAAATTTTTGGGCTTAACCAGTTAGGTACCTACACTCTTAAAAGCAGGTTATGTTAAACAAAAACGTAACGCAAAAAACCTATAAGCGCATACTGGTCGTTAATATAATTATGTTGAATAAAAAATATGACCTTTGAAAAAATATCCTTATGTTTACAACAACACTAAAACCATTATTTAATATGATAAAAACATAATGAACCTAACTTTTAACTAAAATTATTCAAGCTCAACAGTAACTACAATAACTATTTTATGTAATACTATTAATATAATATTTTGTATAATGTTAATGTGACACAGCAGACCAAAACTCGCTAACTAGAAAATACCATCATATTGTTAACGTTACCACAAAAGCATATTAACTTACTTTTAAATTATTGCTTATAAAATGTTCAATTCTAGGATTCATTTTTATAAAGTTAATTAATCATCTCACTTATATACGCTAGATAATATTAAATAATCCTAATTAACTTTTTGTATAGAAATTTTAGAAAATATTTCATTAGTTTAGATAATGACTGACCAACGAGACTCTACAAAAAAAGGATTGGGATAGGTTAGGAACATACCTTAAAAATTTGATGTACTGAACTATAATTATTGGTTAATTCACATTTTTACTATTATTATTTTACATCCACAACCGAATTCTCGTTCCTTAACAAAACCCACCCTTTTCACCCCTAAAATATTCAATAACAATAGCCATAGACAAAAAAATACTCACGAAACTCTTTCACGACAAAATGGTTCTGCTGCCGCGCCCACGCTTGCAGCACATCGATGGCATCGTTGAGACTTTTTTCATCGTTAAATCCAAACATCTTCCGAATCTCCTGCACCTGGTTCGGTCTGGTCTTGAAGAGGGGGTGACTGGGTCCAGCTCTGACCACCATTTTTAGTTCCTAGTGTCACTGTGTCTAAAATCAAACTAAGGTAAATTTTCGACGCAAAGCCGAAGCGGTGCAGCCTTGAGGAACGTGTTATTTCGACTGCTTCAATGATCGTTAGGGTTTTCCTCGCAGGACCTTTCTGGCGTTTTTTTTCGCGTACAATTAAGTACTTTAACGTTTTTTTTAACAGATACTTAGTTTACTTTTTAACCAAATGACTCCAGAGCGGAATACTTTGGATTTCATATAACTGTAGAAGTTTGCTGTGTATTGAATGACAGTAATGGATTTAAATGGGCGGCCTCTAGATATTTAGCGATGCAAATACAGTCGAAAGGAGTTAGATAATACTTGATGATTTTCATAATCACTTGATGGCTAATCAACACTTTGATGTCAAAATTAACGCAAAAAAAAACTCTAATCGTAGGTATAGGGGGTCAATTTTATTATGCTATTGCGAATTCTGTGTCAATTAATAACAATTCAATTGATATAACCCATACAAAAAGTCGATCCATAGACAAAATCAATTGATAATGGGATATAAATTTTTATTTTCTATTCCACTTGTACTGTTGCGTGACTAGTACCATTACGGAATATATCTAAAACCATAAAACTAAAAACTTCTCGGCTCGACGTCACAGGAATCGCGTTAGCTAAAATGTACCTATACTGTATTTATTCTTATTTGGCACAAAAGGTAAACAATATTTGTGTGTCTTTTTAATTAAAAACTATAAAACAAATAAACTACAGCCAAAATAAATGGTTTAATTACAAAATCAATCATTTTTGCTTGTTAGTATTTTATTTGTCATTATGTTTATTTTTTTTTACTTAGTTTTTAAACTTTTCATTCAAATTCAATAAAAAAGACACTCCAAGACTACTCAAAATCTGTGCCAAGTAAGAAAAAATACATTATACATAGATGTATACGATTATATTATGATGATTGATTTGATGCCTACTGGAAGTCTAAAAATAACAATGTTATTAAAACAATGATATTTTAGTATCAAGTTAATATTTTCCAAAACAACGTGCGAATGCAACATGCGAATACAAAAATAAAACAATTAAATTTGGAAAATTTATATGTGACGCACATACGTTTTTAGGGTTCTGTACGATGCTTTTAAATGTTAAGTATATTTTATATTTTTTTCGGTCTACTTGAAAGAAAGAAAAATTTACTTAGTTAGTACTGACAGCAATCATACTGACATGTGACTGACTGACTACCAAGTGACATGTAGAGGTACATTTAGCTTTTCCGTTTAGGAATCATTTGATGTAGGTATTTCTCAGTGAAACTTTTTCATTATTCGTGACTTTCGTCAGTGTATTTATTACCAGTTTACAAAAATGATGATGCGGACACCACTGCACGTTGCATCGTACATACTTAGGTAGACATGTACACAATATTATTTTCCTTCTTTATTCATATGAAATTTTGTACTAAACTAGCACGTTTTTAAAACGTCATTACCTAGCTAAAAAGCACTTTATAGGGACGTTTAATGAGACAATTCATTGTTATTTGAGATTATGTATGGTTAATTCTAGGATTATTAAATTACATTTATTTTATTTTTTCATTTAGGGATATAGTAACTATAGTGGTTAGCACAGTAGCATAGCACGTGGCGCTACAAAAAATATGAATATTTTAATATAACGAAACAATCAACTGCAAATTAAATAATATCAATTACACCAACACCAAGGCCCTTTTTATTTTAAGTTTCGCTAATTAAAATTAAAACATAAATATTCAGCGCTCCTTTTAAATATTTGGTTTAAAAATGTATATAACCCCTTGGCGCAAACACACTATTATAACAAAAATCTAAAATCACTTAGATTAACAATATACTCACGAACAAGATAGTGTGTCACATAGAAAAACAAAGCAAAAAACTGTCAGCATTTTGTTTACTGTCAAACCGTTTTAAGTTCAACCTCATGACAACCATTGCAATAACAGATAGTCACAAAATAATCTTCTTTTCAAGCGAATTCAAGATAAGAGCTCAGTGTAAGAAGTGGTGTGTTATTTATCGAGACGTTTCTTTTGCCCTGACACTTTATCTAGTTCGTATTAAATGTCGCTGTAAGATCACAAGCAAACCGGTGTCTGCAGTGCGTAAAATCTCGTGCAGTGCGTCACGTGATGACGTACTCAGGAGCATCGGGGAAATCCAGGTTGTCCCATTAATTTTACGTCTCTGTTTTTTTTCAAACCTTTATGAACTTGCTTGCTCTCCCCACGAGCTTTGGACTGCACATTATTTTAAGGTAAGTCAGCGTTCACCAAGTGGACCATGCGGATTTTAATAAATGTATGGAGAAATGGCGTCGGCAATGCCGAACTTGTGTGAATTTCTTACCAAGTATACCTAATAAAATACAAATAGCAAAGTGCGGTTTGCTGGTTGCTATGGAAAATACTTTAGGCATCAGAGATAGTGTACCCGGTACATGCCAAATTTCAGCTCAATCTCTTTTGCATATACCTAGGACTCTCGGTGATGAAATGACTAGCCAGTCAGATAAGTTGTCAGTCGCTGACTGACCTATGTGTTCCGGATGTATATGTCGCAGGCATCTGGTTTAATCTCCTGTTTGATGGAACCGCTAGCCCTTTCATTAGATGACGCTACTCAGTTGAATGACTAAAGAACAACTCGTGAAGTGGTTGACTGTAACGTCCAACGTCTTGACTGAACGTTATTCAGCGAAGTTGTTAAATGGGATATAGCATAGCAACTTTGTAATGTCTGGTTAGGATGAACATGACCAGACAAGAGTCAACAAAAAGACTTGTTACAAAGCTCTCATCTCACAAATTAACTAAACAATAATAATAAACGTACCTTGATATTTTTGTTCATAATTATCCAGTTTCAGCACATTTTTTTCTTTGAAACTATCCGCCGGCGGTGTAATAATAGGTAAATCCATGTTGTCACACTGTTTAAACATAAATAACGCACTTTAAAGCTAATTTATTTGCAAAAAATAACAATACAAGTGCTTTTTGTGTCAGCTGTTCGCTGTTAGACGCCATATTTGTTTTATTCACCACCTGACTGATTTTAAGTCCGCTAACTAGTTGGACGTTTTGTGACGCTTGTACAATCAACGTTCGGCCTAGTCATACAACTGAATAGAGTCATCCAATGAACGGGCTAGCGGTTCAATTAAACAGTAGATTAAACAAGATGCCTGCGACATATACACACTCACGTGCAATGAAAAAGTTCCACTTACATTCTATGCAACGTGAAGGTGGAACTTTTTTCATTGCACGTGAGTATATAATATATCCCGACCTATTTATTAATTTACGTCATAACTCTCTTCAAAAAGTCCCAAAATAAGGTCTTCAATAAGCCTTTCATACTGGCTCAGAAACATGGAAACTAACAATGACGAGGATTCGTTTTAAAATCAAGCAGCTATATTGTATTCATTCTTATTTGGCACAAAAGGTAAACAATCTTTGTGTGTCTTTTTAATTAAAATACTATTAAACAAATAAACTACGGGCAAAATAAATGGTTTAATTAGGAAATCAAACATTTTTTCTTGTAAGTATTTCATTAGTAATTATGTTTTATTTTATAACTAATTTAGTTCTTAAATAATTCAAATAAAAAGACACTCAAAGACTGCTCAATACATACGACAAGTAAGAATAAATAGATTATAGTTTGTTCATACGTAATTATACTTATTTTACTCTATATCTCCTCAGTCAATATATACGAGATTTTATTCATGTAAAACCAAATTTTGTTTTGTTAATTTAAAACCAAATTCTTTCCATAAATTATGCTCAGTAGGTACCTATATCAGGTACATTTTCCTTTCTTGGAGCATTAATTTATTAAATAAAACAGAAATTCAATACCTAATTAACAATTACCTAAGTATCATTAACAATTAACTAAAAAAGTACCTGCAAATAATAATACTTAATTCTTAGGAATTTATATTGAAATTCGTTGGTGGGATGTGCATTATTCCAATTTACCTACATTATACTTCAAATTCGTCTTTTTTAAAATTTTTAGTAATGCAATGTTAATTTTTTCTTGGATTAGTTGAAGGTTGAATAGATTGTTGTAAAAGCAACGAGGATTTTCTTGTTATAAAAATCGCAGATCACAAATAAACAACAAATGAAACTTTCAAAGCGTTTAATAATTATCATAATCTGATTGAATAATTACATGTTTGTCACTAACATACTATAGGTACCTACATGCAACATTTAATTAAACCACCATTATTATTATTATTATTTTACATCAACACAGTTTTTCAGTTCTAAGTTTTAAACATTATAAACTGTATTTTAGTTACACAATTACGATACTACAGAAAGGTATGTAATGTTGTAAGCATTATTTCCTTAATCAGATTATAATCTTATTCTACAATTAAGTAATCATAGTAGCTATTACATACCTACTTACTTCTACTACTACTACTTAATCACAAAACTTATTCGTTTCTATATTACTAAAAGAGTATCAGCAAGATTTGTATCCCAGGCATAACCTTTATTCCAAGCATTTTGAAACACAGACTCAGTATCTAGACCTTAAAAAACAACGATATTTCAATATAAACTGGATGGAGTGTCAGTGCTAAAAAACAGCTAGACAAATAACACCCCACTTTTGCCACAAAGCTCTTATTTTGAATTAGATTGGTCAGATGATTTGTGACTTGATTTATTGGTTGAACTCAAAATTGTTTGACTGTAAACAAAATGCTGCCAGTTTTATTAACTTATTTTTGGGTGTGACACGCCATCTTGTTCATAATATTTTTAAAGTAATAAATAGTTTGACATGCTTTCCTAATGTTAGTCAACGCTGAGCGTCCTGAAGGAGCCAGGCATGCCCATGTACTCATCGTTGAATTTAGAGGTGACCCGTCTGGTCTCGTCTGTCTGGAAGTGCTCGACTTGCTTCAAACGTTGCTTGAAGTGGTCCGTGCAGAGTTCCTTGAAGAACATGTCTGGAAAATATAGATTTGTCAAGTTATAGTTGCATTGGTTAAGGATGATTTGAAGGAAGGTTTGTAACGAATTGCTTTTACAGTGAAGCGAATTTAATTAGATTGCAGCATTTGGAAAGTATGCTTGTGTATTATTATTGTGTCAAACTTAAATCATCCCTAACGGGTGGCATAATAGGTACCTACATAATGCAGTTAGAGTTAGATAAAATGAACGGATTAACTCTCTCAGCACAAGCTTGCTTGGGTTGGGGTCCACCAACCCGCACCAGGCCACCACGTGGTGGACTAGGCCTAAAACCCTTCCTTCGATGGAAAGAGAGCCGAGCCCTTACAATGGGTCGTGATGATGATGTGATAAAGTGATGAACCTGAGTTGACTTTCAGCATACAATATCAGTTTTGCAACACTTTGCCTATATTTTATTTAAAGGAAAACTTACATCTTATTTGTTTTTTACATAAAAATTGTGAAATTGTAATAGATAGCCAATTAAAAGTTTTCACGTATGTGCTTATAAAAAAATATATACGCTACCGTGGCATTCACTAATCGAGGGTCCAGTGCCGCCGTAATCGGAAGGCAGGCTCTCCTTAGCTATGAACTTGTGCAGTGTCTCCGGGGTGCTGTGCACGTGGAGGCGGTTCTTGATCTTCTCGCTAAGGCCGGCCTTGAGCATGGCCACGATGTTCTCCACGAACTTGGACGAGTTGATGATGTGGATCGCCTTCAGCTTGGCGCCGTATCCTTCCTGGAGATCGAAATCGGATTTGAAGGGTTTGTTAAAGTGATTAGGTATGTCGATTTGTCAATAGGGGCGGCTACCTCAGCTTTTACAACATCCAGGCTTGCTGGTGCAATTTGCACGGGAGCTACCCGGGCTGACATTCGTCTAATTTTAAAATTTAAATGTCAGTTACCATAAAAATCACCAGCTCAGCATGTACAAAGACAATAAGGCCACGATGTTGGTTTTCATCTAGCCTTAACCCCTCGGACGTCGAGAAATCAGGGACAATTAAAAATCTATTGTGCCTGGGTTACCAATGGGTCGCCGAAACGTAAGCGGTTAAGATAACCTGTCACGTAACACCTTTGAATGTAACAACAGGCAACTCACAATAAGCATGATCATGGTCTTCTGCAGCAGCACGAGGTTGAACTTCCTCATCATGTCGGTGAGCGCCACCTCCTGCAGGTCGATGATGCTCTCCAGCCCCACGATCAGCTCGTTCACCATGCTGTATTCTGCGCACTGGAATAATAATTATAGGGATACAATTTAGATGTTATCCGGTGGAGGAGAATCCTCGGGTGACATATCAGAGCCTCCAGTACGGGTTTTGCAATTCGCGAAAAATAAAGAGTTTAGTTTTTTCTGTAATGTATTCTCCATCTGTCAAAAGTTTAATGATACGAGTAGTTTATAATAATAATAATAATATGTGGGTACATCTCACACACGGCCATCCGACCCCAAGCTAGGTAGAACCTGTGTTATGGGTGTCGGACAGCTGATATATCTACACAAATACATAGATAGATAGATACTAAATATAAATATCAACACCCAAGACCCGAGAACAAATATCTGTGTTTAAACAAATATCTGCCCCAGCCGGGAATCGAACCCGGGACCTTCGGCTCAGTAGTCAGGGTCACTAACCACTACGCCATTCGGTCGTCAAGTTTCCACAAATGGCGCCACTTTTGTACAGTAAGACAGGAATAGATTTAAATAGGTTAAAATATTTGGAGCAAGTCAAACTCTGTTCTGTCCCTTACTGTTGAATTTCGGTCGGTAACATTGCCGTCGGTTAGGTTAGGTTATTACTAGTTTACCAAGGGTTTTCCAGAACCGTTGTCATGTATTGTGTTATTTATGAATTTCATCAGTAACTTACCACATGCAGGTATCTTGCGTACTGCAGATGGTCGAAGCTCTCCACGTCGCCCGCGTACCGGTCCACCGTGATGCGGTAGTAGTCCTTAGTCGGCATCGGCATGGACGCGTGCTGGCTGGGGAGGGGAGGGGGAAAAAAATATATTATTGTAGTTGGAAAAACTAGGTGATGACATTTAATACCCCATCCACACGCTCGGCGAACAATGGCAAACAGCAAACAGCAAACAGCAAACACTGACGTGTGGATGGGTGTTTGTCGTTGTTTGCCTGTTTGTGTTTGTGTTCGCCAGTGTTCGGCATCGGTGTCGGTTTTTCTTGCCAGATCAAAGGATGTTCGGCAAACAGTTCGCTACGTAACCACACGTCTGGCAGCGATCAGTCAGTATGCGCGCTAGCATTGCGGGAGGCGGACGTATCAACTTGCTACACTTTTTCGTTGGCGCGCATTTTTTTTTATGTATGTTCCCCGATTACTCCGCCGTTTATGAACCGATTTTGAAAATTCTTTTTTTTTGTGTTGGGTTGAGCTCCCAGGTGGTCCCATTTTTTTTTTCAGAATTTTATCTCACCCCTAAGGGTGGGTAAAGGGGTAAAAACATGGTATGAATTTCCAAATTTGGACACATATTAACCGATTCTAATGAAATTAAAAACATAAATATAGTTCTTGTAACAAAAAAATATGATGGTGACCTTGAGCTGATCTGATGATGGAAACGGAAGGCAGTCAAGGGAACTCCTCAACGGTATATAGCAACTACCTCGTGTTTAGGCTTGAATGATTCGTATTAATTAGTAGGACTTTTTGGTATCATTTGCATCTTACTTTTGATTAAAAATTATTGCAAATAAACTAAAAACTATAAAATAAAATAATAATTAAAAAGAAAAAAAAAAGATATTTTTTTTTTAATTATTGTTATTATCCCACCATCGTCTTTGCTTTCTTCTTATTTTCCTTTTTTCTTTCTCTTGCTTTAATTTATATAATAAAAATATGTCAAGCCGAAAGTAATAGCTCGTCGTCCGCCGTGTTTGCCGGTTCGGAATGTTATGAGCGTTCGCCGAGCATGTGGATGGCTGTTTGTGTTCGGTGTTTGTGTTTGGTGTTTGTGACTTGGTTTGCTGTTTGCCGTGTTTGTGACAAACAGCAAGCGTATGGATGGGGCTTAAGGATCTCAGCACGTTAGCGAGCTCGCGTTCTACTGGTTGACAGAAGAAAAAAGGCGATCCCTTTACGTTACGCTTACATACAACCCGCGCAAAGTTTCTAGACACCTGGCCCAAAAATCTACCCCTATCCCCTTTCCCCGCGCGAGGCCCCGCTCTCGTCCTTTTGTAGCGTTAGCATAAGAATTATGAGACGATTACCTAACAATAAATATTTTTTATCGCATACTTTTTGTTACTACTTTAACAAGTAGGTATCCAACTTGAATACTTATACAGGGTGTTGCAAAAAGGGTATACTAAGCCGAAACCAGCATGTGCAGCATGTTATAATCTAAGCCCAAAACTGAAATCAGAACTTTAAAATTCGTATTTTTTTTTAATTCATTTTCCATAGAAACTGAGTTGGTCAAGTGACTTTTTATTATGGAGAATGATTTTTTTTTCTCGAATTTTGAAATTCCAATTTCAGATTCGGGCTTAGACATAACATGCTGCACATGCTGGTTTCGGCTTAGTATAATACCCTTTTTGCAACACCATCTGTATAAACAAATATTTATACATTTTATTACAATATAACAAAAGTCAGGTAAGTAAGTATGTTTTTAGATAACCAGAATAATTTCAAATATCGGGGCGCTACATGTATATGTCGCAGGCATTTTGTGTGATCTCGCCGTTTACATACGGCGTCGTCAGTTTACAAACGCTCGCTGTTTTGTAATATGCCGAAGGAAAATGTATATTGCCTTGTCATTTTATAGAATGCCACAACATTTCATTGACAATCCATACGCCGTTTACATAATGCCACGGCAAATTGAAGAATTTTGTTCTGGTTCTTACCACGCGCGGCGCTGTTGATCACAACAACAAAAAAGGCGTCATGTAGTTGTTCTTTGACTAAATAAATACTCAAAACAATGCAAATATTACGAGTGTAGAAGCATTTTCACCAAATAATTGTGACTTTCAAGTCATTTATTACAGTGCAGGAGCAGTAAGAAGGCCGTAGACAAACGACAAAGTTTTTGAGGTTATCCCGCACCTAAAGACTACTAGGTTATGCATATATCCCGGTGTACGGAGGTCACATACAGGATATTAATTAAGAGCTTCATATTTTTTTTAGTAAAGGGTTTAGCGTATTCCTAAGTTTAGTGCATTTAGGGCACCAGTGTTTGTTTTATCTGGAAATGCATAGTTTTATTGTTCTGTACTACGTTTTTTATTTTAATGTATATTTTTACTAAATATTTAAACCTATATAAGTATATTATTATGTTTACGTTCTCGCAACAATTTTCTTTACAAAATTAGTTCATTAAAACTGCGCAGTATGGCGAGGTTCATTATTTTTGTAGCCGAGCTTAGTTATAAAAATACTGATAGCAAAGAGGATATTTTTTGTAATATCGATATTGCTTTTTTTGCACTCAGTACTAAAGGCAAATGTCATTTAACCCAGGTGTCTAGTTATCTCGCCCGCCTTGTACATATTTGTATTTATGTGCAGTGACCTTAAAAATTGCTATCTGAATTATTGAAAACGTGTGCAAAGATAAAGTTTGCTAAGCTTAAAAATTGTGCGCTTAAACGACAACCCAGCTACGCTTATTATCAGTCTCAAAATATGAGCGGTTCATTTTTTTATAATAATGTATCAATTAATATTGCCGTTATGACTAATAATTCTATGTGTGTGGGCTGTGTGTTATGTATAGGTAGGTACTCTATGACTTAATATGACTATTAAAATGTATAAAACGAAATGAATAATTTACCGATCATAACATTGAAAGTTCAATGGCAGCTAGGTTATCGGTTAACTTTAACGGTTATATAACTGGTTACTAAACATAACTATCGGAAGCTTAGATGTGTAAATTTAGAACGGAGCTTCCGATTGTGGTGTTTCCGTTTTTGTCTATAAACCATCTACCGAAAAGAGGAGTTTTATCCGTTTCACTGTTGTTTGTGTGTCTGTTTTTCACTGATAGAGTTTTCTTTTAAAACGGTTCAACTGATTAATAATAAATAATTTAGTCATTGTCTACCACTTCTACCAGAAGCAAAGATTCGAAACCTATTCTTTTTTAAATTCTTTATCATCATTGTGTTTAGCATAAGTTACTAACATTAGCGTAAGTTAACATTGTTACTAACTCTTTTTATGGATTTTATATCTGTCATAAATGAATTGATTGATTGATTAAAACCTAGAATATATTTATGATGGTACCAACCTAACTACTTGAAATCAGGGTGCACGTATAAAATATGAGGAGGCTCTCCATGCACCCCACAAATACATTTAAATGAAACCTCTCTTTTTACGCTTCGGGGGTTACAAAAGTGGATTTTCACTCCACCCTAGTGGATACATAATAATCACGTAGAGTTAACAAGTAATTCACAATAGAGCTAGGCGATACAAGGTATGTTTCATTATAATATATATTATAGATCCTTACCAAAAGACCATAACCCTTACAATATTTTGGAAAAACGAGTTTATTTTAATATAGCTTAAACCGGTTTAGTTCAGTCCAATGCACGATTTGGCGGATTATTAGTTGAATCATAAATTATCATTATTGAGCTAGTTTTGGAAGTGAATTTCCCACATGCCATAATACCAATTTAATAATATGTTTACCTAATCATTTTTAACAATTTCCTAATGCGAAATAAGATAGAGTGGTATAGATATACCTGATATACCTATTCCAAAATCACATGCTTTACATTTATTGTGTTTTACTGTCTAATACACAGAGGCTTAATAAATAGATAAGTACGATAACGCGCGGTAAACTTTGAAAGGTGACATGGTCACTTATGGTTCAAGCCCATTTATAAATTTAATAAAGAAAACTTAATTTCCTGAATTGCCAAAAGTTCTAAATAGTCCGAAGATTAAAAAAATATGTATATGTTTTAGTATTATTTAGGTGCATGTGAAACTCCACGAAGTAAATGTATTACATGTAGGTAAATAAGGAATGTTTATGTGAAGAAGCTGTAATTATGTTTTTATCACAGCTGAGATTTATAATAATGACTCTTAAGATTCAGTTACAAACAAGGTGTGAACTTAATAATTATTATAATTTTGCCCAAAACATTTAAAACGGAAAATCCTATGTCTCATTAAATTATTTATATATAAAATAAAATTAAAAATCTTAAAGGCATCTTTGACAGTAATGGCGATAGGATAAGTAGATTTGCATAACAATAAAATATTACCATAGTATACGTATATTGCGTCATATTTTTTTGCAATAGGATAGATTTTTCCATTTTTTGATTAATCTAAGTCATTTTCTCTCCTAGTCTTCTTTATAATAATGGTTAAAATATATTTTAGTGTTTAGGCAGTACAATTCACTTTTTTGTATTTATCTGGGAGAACGGATCATATATGCTTGTCTTCCAGATCTCCTTACTCAATGTACTGTTTTTTATTATTTATACTGTCCACTCTCTTGCTTTCGAAATAAATATTGACTGCCCGCTTTGATAAACAACATACGAACAAGGATGGTGTGTAACATAATTAAAAAAGCATAGCTTTTTTAGCTTTGTTCCGCAGCCACCGCCGTTCGCAAAATATGATAAAACAACTACATGTGGGTATAGTGTACGTAGGGCTCAAAACGAAAGTGAATCTACTTAATTGTAACATTACAGGTGAACGCACGCTAACTTTAAGGCCACAACGCCAATATTTCCTTGTACTTCTGTTTGTATTATTTAAAAAAAAAAAAAAAAAACACGCACTCACGCCTTGTACTAATATACTCCCTTGCGGGGTAGGTAGAGGTGCATTGCTGTATGTTAGTCCCAATGTAATAGGAGGCGGGCCTATTGCCATTTTACGGGCACACCCAAGACCCGAGAACAAATATCTGTGTTTAAACAAATATCTGCCCCAGCCGGTAATCGAACCCGGGACCATCGGCTCAGTAGTCAGGGTCACTAACCACTACGCCATTCGGTATTTGTACAATAAAGAATTAAATAAATATTCAAAGAGAACTTACTAGCTGTTGAAGAGTTTATTGAACTCGGTGTCCACCCGTATGTTGGTGAACAGCTCTGGCATCATGTTCCGTAGGGTGCAGCGCTTGTCCAACCGTTTCTTCGCTTTCTCTATGGAACCCTTCGCCATTATTATGTAGGACTCCAGGTAGGTGCGGCCTGTGGAAGGTGCTATTTTTAATCAACTTCGAAAAAAGATGTGTGTATTTTTTTTTGTTTTGATTAGTACTTATTAGGTTTGTGTATCTAAAGCTCATTACTGCACAAAGGTTTCGTAAACAGTGAAACGCTTAGATGGATTAGAATATGACCCTATACTATACTCGTATATTGTAAATTTATTTAAAGGATAGAATAAAAGTTCATTATTAATCAGCTTTCATCAAAATTGGTTCAGCCGTCTTTTGATTTCTATTTAATATAATAAACGAGAGATGTGTAAAAACTGATCATGTCAATTTCTACATTTTCGCAATTTACCTACTAACCTTGCATTAGGAACATTTAAAAACACTGTACATTTTATATCTCCAAAGCCTTTAAAATACTTAAAGCTCAGGGATCGTCTCTTGTATCATAATGTATAAATACTTAATTAGGTATCTACTTAAATTTTTTAATAATCGTAATCCATAGACATTTGTAACAGCGCCGATAAATTAAATCACAAACATCATGATTTTCTGACCAGCTGTCCAACTTTTAAACTAGAACTTTAACCTGTTCACAGTGTTATTAAAATACACTCACGGGCAATGAAAAGTTTGCACTGAGAAAACCACCTTACTCCTTAACGGAAAAGGCTAGCTTAATGTCGCCTTCTGCAACATTGAAGTACATTTATCAGAGCATCAGGATATTACCAACAAAATACAGTAATATTTTGTTTAAATATGAAATTAAATGTTTAAAAAAATGGGGTCGTTTGTAGTGTCGTCATTTTCTGAGTAGAACTTTTTGTGAGTGTATTTAACTCATAGTCTTAACTATTTATAATTACATTTGATGCATACATTTTCACTAGTTTTGTTACACGATTTAAAAACTTTCATTATAAGTACTTACATAATATCTTTTTCTAACATGACGTCACGATTACTGACCTATCATCCCTTGTCTTGTCACACAATGTCACGCTTCGCTAACCCCGTCCTTCGCCTTAACGTGTGACTTCATCCATGAACCCATTGACCCTAATTATAATCACTGAACTGCAATAAATTCAAGAAAGCTCTCACTTACCCAAGTCTTTCACCAAAAAGTGGTTTTGCTGCTTCACCCATGTCTCCAGTACATCGACAGCATCATCCAGGCTCTTGGCATCCTTGAAGCCAAATGCCTCCCTGATAGCATCCACTTGACCAGGGTACACCTTGAAAATCGGGTGAGTTTCCACTAAACCAGCCCTTATCAACATTTTTTACCACTTGTATTTTAATAAACGGGTTTGAAAAATGTAGGAAGCTGCGGTTTTAAGCTCTAAAAGCCCTAGGTACCGTGGGGTCCGAAGCCTGGATTGAGACTGAGTTAGGCTCTAGGTATAAACTATTAAAATACCTCTGCTCCGTAAAAATATATAAAGTTTAGTGTCATTGAAAAAACTGGTATTTTTAATGTAGGCTTTTTTGCTTTGTCCGCGCAAGCTTTGTCAGAATCCATATAGGTACTTAATATACATAATATATATGTAATACTCTTCCGGACTTCTGTACGTCACATCTAGGTGACTCTAGAATTTTTGGTGAGAAATTTAATGATTTTGCTAATTAATATTTTCCGCTACTTTATGTATGTTTTGATTTTACAGTTTTTGCTTTAGGTAGGTTCGTTTTGAGTAAACCACATTGCATTTGTATACATTCGGAATTCATAAATATTATTTTAAACTACTTGCACTTATTTTTGTTAATTAAGTACTTTACAAAAAGTACATAAGTTCGGTTCATTTATAAAATCATTATAAAATAAACTTAATGTAAAGTCATATAATATTATTCAACATCTCTAATAATAACTAAGCTGAAGCCCATTCGATGAGATCCGTAGATTTTTCTAGTTCCACGGCTTAGTTAAGTAATAATCTTGAAATCTATTTATAACATTTGCATATTTCCGTAGTTATTTATAGCAAGTTTTTTTTTTATATATAATAGATTAAAATGTTTAACGTGGTTTGATTGGTTAGGTTCGGATTTACAAAAAAAACATTTTTAGTAGGTATTAGGTAACTATATTGACAAATTCCGTATGATAGCAAGTTATTGTAAAGTTCTTTGTAGATTGCTTGTCAAAATACTTACAAAGAATATTTTAATTATATTCCACCCACACCTTAGAGCATAATATAAATGCGGAAAATTTGCTCGCTACAATTGATAGAGATTATTAATTTAGTATTTCTTAAATTATTAAATTGGGAGGCAAATCCACAAGGAAACTAATAGTAAAGAAAAGCGAGATACTCTCGCAGTTAATTCGACTAAATTCGAAATAAATTATATACCTACACTAAATCAAAAATAATTATGTTTTGTCGTAGCATATAACATGATGATAATTGGTGTTAAGACCCCAAGTGGTCCTATATCACCACTTATTTTATTTTATTTTATTTTATTTTATTTTATTTGGAAAACTAGAGACTTATAACAATGTATGTAGCTATATCTTAAAGTAAATAACAGAAAGTCAATTAAAGTTTCCACTAATAGTAACATTGTAGACACTTGAAAACAACGTCGTAAGCCTTATTCAATAATGTAGAACTATAAATTAAATATCTTACTAATCTTATGCTAAGCTTGAACTTTAGTAACCTTAGGATTTTAGTATTAATAGTACATATATTATTTTATACTATTCATCTATTGTACCTACTTAATAACTAATAACAGTACTTACCTAATAATAACATTTTGTTTTAACTATGTTGATGAAATGACATTATATGTTGATGATTATTTTTTTGTCTCATGTAGGTAGGTAAGTAGGTAATAATAATTATTATGGAGTATTTTTCGTAATTTGGTAACATCGTCCCGGGACTAAAACTCATGCTATCTTACTTCATCTTATGCAATGTCAATAGGTTGGAATGAGATAGTACCAATGACGTCAACAAGAGGTAGAGTCATTCGCAGTGCAATGACCGGTTTGTATTAAAAAAATACAGAAAAAATATTACGATAATGACTGACGTCAATACCTTTCGATGTGAAATAAAGAAAAAAAACTTTTAAATTGACATTTAAACTGTATCAAAACATACATACTTTTACAAGTAAGTAATTGTTAAAAATAACAAGGTTTTCCATGTCCGAGATAGTTAATATTTTGTTCTGCATCCTGATAGGTATATTATAACGTTTACTTACTTTGTGCCTTCTCATTAAAAGTTTAATTTTTATAAAGGGTAGGCTATATTCTACTTTTGACCTGTGCTCAATTATTATTATTGACTCCTTAAAAAATACCATATTGTAAGTAGGTACAAAACGAAAAAGAGGCATATGGCTATAAGTCTCGGTGGCTCGGTGGAGTCTGCGTAAAAAATTGCATAGATAATATAAATGCAATATAATTTAATTTAAGTATGGTATATTTATTTAAGCAGATACATAATAAAATTAAATAAACTAATAATAGAAAACTTATATTTTACTAGATGAATATATTTACAAATGTTGGTGGCGCTCTTCTGTTGCACCCCACCCAAAGGTACCCATAATTTAAGTATTGTTTTTAACGCCATCTGAAAACTACGAACTTATTTTGTTTTGGTCACATCTTTTTACATTTATTTTGTTATTGTTCATACTTATGCGAGAAGTTAAATCTATGCCTAGCGATCTACAAACTCACCGAATGAGTCATTCGTCAAGTCGCGCGCCTTAGACTCGCGCGCAACGCGCGAGTTGCCCCTCCCGTATTTACCTACTTTTTTATCGTCAACTCGCTCGACTGTGAAAATATGTAGAGTCAGCCACAAAAGTAATAATTTATTATGCTTAAGGTAACTACTTAAAATGTATAGGGTATTTTATAGGACTTTACTTTAAAATAATATCAGTAATTAATCTCGCTTGGCATACTGTTCTCTTCGAACACCTCCAAACACAGGAACCATTTTTATTTGTTCGGTCTTTGTTATATTTATAACCTGCACGAAGCAGTACCGACTTTCCTTGCTGGGATGTCATGATTTCATGTGCAGTTTTATTACTAAATGGACCTGCTTGCGATGAACTTCCTGGAAGTAATTGTTACAGTTAGGTCTGTCTCTTTGACCAATGAAATAAACGAAATTTGTTTTAAATTTTAGTGCTAATTCGATATTTAATGTAACGGTAACACAACGAAAACGTAACACTGTGTTTATATTACGGCAAAGTAGACTTGGTAATATAGTAAAGTTAATTTATTATAGGCTTAAGTAATGCACTGTACATCTCTGCTTCGAATTAGGAGTAACACTAAAACGACGTCACTAAAACAATGACGTTTTAACCCTTTAAACCGGTTTTTGCAACCAAAACTTTAAGGACATAGCTATGACAGGTAAAATTTGCGCACGGGATGAGAGTGATAGCAAACTTGGGTATAATGCGTCATAGGTCACATCCCCTTTTGCCTCATTCCGCACTCCTTCCTTTATTGTATCTTTATCCCGAAATCAAAGCATCTTCTCTAATGGCGACTGTCTAGTCGGTACCTTCTTATGCTAATCAGCCAGGGAGACAATATTTAACTATATTTTTTAGTTTCAATTCGTTTGCATCTGACCGTACTTTACATGGGCTCGCGAGTTGATGATATAAAAAAACAGAAGATTCCAACTCGCGTGGCGCGCGACTCTAAGGCGCGCGACTTGACGAACGACTCAACCGAAGAGTGAGTAGACAACTTTCTTTTGTTCTTTTTAAATTATCTTTTCCAAATGTTTTTTTTTAATAAAATCGAATCAAATGTTCTGATACTTCCGATTTATAAAGTTACAAACTCATTCATTATTGTAGAAGATCAATGAATCGATCAAAATTACCATCTGTATTTCTCGAATATTCAAAATCCAAAATGGTGTTTAAAAATAACCTTGATCTTATAAAATGTAGAAACAAGTTTAAATATCATGCGCCACTACACTATTTTGGTTAGCGGAAACACTGTGGACACAACCATAACCTATGTTATACCTACCTACCTAATAAGTACACTCAAAAGCAATGAAAACGTTCCACTTACAAAACTTGTTGACACCAAGTGATCCCATGATGGTTTTTTTTAATATTTAATTTAGAATTTGAATAAAATATTTTTAGTTAGTAAGTATAGGTAATATTCTGATGCGCGGTTAAATGTACTTCAATATTGCGGACGGCGTCATTAAGCTTGTACATATTTTCCGTTTAGGAGTAATGTGGTGCTATTGTCTCTGGAACTTTTTCATTGCTCGTGAGTGCGCTTATTGCGAAGGGTGAAACAGTTCGAATATTTAGAATAATTTAGATCAATCGTCTCGTGACCGATCTCAAAGACTGTGACATTGAGCGGAAGCGTATAGGTGACTGCTGCCCACTGCAATATGTTAGCGTAGCTCTGCACGTACGAAGCCAGTTAAAGTAACGCTGTTTAAGGCTTACTGTCAATCATTCTACACCTGCAGCAGCCTGAAGCCTGGGTGGTCTTTCACCAGCGAACTATCCGTTTTACCAACTTCTGTATGCAGCGGACATACTGCATACTGTGACCAGGGTCCAATACAATAGAGCACTGAGACACATTTAATCTGTGACTGATTAGTTGCGTTTTTTTAAGGCTGCCGTGGCGATGTGCTCCGAAACAAATATAAGTAAATGGTCCTGCTGCCATTATTAGTAAGAGATGTGCCTCACTGATGGTTCGCATCAGAGCAACTGTATCAGTAGTTACCTACCTATCCTCAGTAGCTTAGCCTATCAGTGGTATTCTCCATTGTTTCAGAGGTGCATGCGACCGACATAAGTATGATTTTTAATTTTCTTTTCAATTATATAAAGTTAAATTACTTAAATGGTGTGTGGTGTACCGAATAAAGAATTTTTATCTTTATCTTCTTTATCTTTATCTTTAAATGCATTTTTACTTGATATTAATACTGCATGTAAGATTATTGTATTCTTCTTTGTCTCAAAAAATAACTAAATAGGTATTATTAAATATTAATAGGAATTTGAAAAATCATGTTACGAAGAATAAGAAGTGGCTTTTTACGAGCGTTACATTAAAAACCTTTTGTCTTTAATGTAGGCAAATTCATAGTCATAGTATGAAACAAAACTGATGTTGGGATAATTTAAACTCCCTCATGCCTACTACGCCGTAAAAATTTCTTATAAAGTAACAAAAGACATAAAACAACTAAAATATTAATTAAATAAGTCTGACTAACAATGCGAAATGCTAACGATGTGAACAATTATATCCTGGTGGAAATTTATAAAATAAACAACAAAAACTTCAATGTAAGTTCAAAAGTTATGTTCTGCAATTAAAATCAATTTCAGAGGTCCTTTGTTGTTCTTGTGAAATTTGGAAAAAAATACTCGTTTCTCATTATGATCAAATATTATTATATTGTACAAGTTTATTACTTTTGTATTTGACCGTCAACTCTAGGTATCATATGAAAAACTGCACTAATTAAAATATAACATTATAAACTTCTTCTATTGGAAAAAAATTAAATAGCTCACAAATTAGATTTGTTTTTTAAACATCTCAATTCCTAATAATTTAAATACATTAAAAGCCACTGTTGGCTATCGATATTTTTTTAATCATCCTAGATCCAGTTTGCCTATTATTTTTAAGTAAATAACAGTACCTACCAACTTTTTATGTTACTTATGATATATAACTACAATACAAGTTCCCATCAGACAGAAAATACGTAGGATGATAGATCTTCATAAAACTGTAAAAGCAAAAAGTATAATAAATTAATGTCTTACTTTTTTTCAAGTAAATGCATGTTTTTACAAATTGCTCAGTAGGTAATTACTTTTTAAATGACCAACCAAATCATAACACACATAAATGTCGTTAATAAAACTCAGACAAATTAAAGTCTGTTTTTTAACCTCAGATACTAAATTGACAGATTCTGAACGGTTCATCAACAGTCGATTGTCCCGCGCTAAAGTGACGTATCGCTCTATATAGGCGGGACAATCGACTGTTGATGAACAGTTCAGAATCTGCCAATTTAGTATCTGAGATTAAAAAAACAGACTTTAGTAATTTATGACGTTTATTTATTTATCGTAATACGTTAATCCATAAGAGCGGAACTTGCACCGAACAACACCTACGCCGTACAATGAGATTGCAAATCTGGTGATCGTCACGTTTCGGAAATATCAAAAAACCCGTTTTTGTAGTTTTGCCGCCCATTAAATTAGCATAGACCATAAAATGCTAACGTTTTTTTTATATTTATTATTAATATCCTGGTCACAATGTGTGTGCCACGTCACGTGAACCTACGATTCGTCATTTTATTTGCATAAAAATAAATAATAATTATATCAGGCAATCGTGCTATCATACAATGCATTATTTTTATGTTATTTGAAGGGAAATGTATTAGTAGATTTTTCATAAATAAGCATAAGTTTAACTGTATTGTATATGTGCCCTAGCTTAGGTGCAATTTTGAATTTGATATATAATTATAAAAATTAATGGAAAAATTATTGAAATAACTATGTTGGGTGGACTTCAGTTATGTATTTTTGCATTCGTGTTAGTATAGGTGAAATAGCTTTAATAAGGTTTCTTATTCTTTTTAAAGAAGGATAGTTCCCTATCTCTTTTGTAATTATGATAATATATTATATAATTATAATGATTATATGAAGATAGTAATTTTGTAAGTAACCTATTGGCTACCAAATAAAACAAAGATTACTTACCAGATGTAATATAATTTAATTAAAAGTCTTATTTCAACCCATAATTCTAAAACACATACTTATGTAACTATAGTAATAATAAATCTTAATTATTTAAGTACTTACTTACATAACCAATTTACAAAACATGAGCCCCAATCTACAAAAAAAAACTTTTTTACAATGCTTAATGGCATCATTGTGATTATGTATTTAACATTAAATAATTGACATGTTTACTAGGTATATTAACAGGATATTACTTACTTAGTAATTCAAAATTAAATCGCTTGTATTACTTATGCATAACTGAATTGACGGTAGATACTAGTGATACACATAGTAGAAGCACAAAATAACATAATAAATTAATTTGGATCAGAAAGTTATGAAAAAAACTTATTTTTATTTCAACGGCTTATTTATTTTGATACAAAATTCGACAATCTTTTCACACTTACATTTGCTGGGGTATGTTTCTTGGGTAATATTGTTGGCTTTTACCAGTAAATTATGTTGTTAAATTTATCGTGAGCATCACTTTAACACCCTATTACGTATTTAACAGCCTCAGCTAATTAGTAATCTGTGCTGTAACTTTCAGTCGACGCTTAGAGTTCTAAAAGATCCTGGCATTCCCAAGTACTCCTCATTGAATTTTCCTGTCTGTCGTTTCGTTTCGTCCGTCCTCAAATAATCTAATTCTTTAATTAGTTTTCTTGCTGCATCTGTTCGTAGCTCGTCTTTCCATTGTGCTGCGGAAAAAAATAAAATTCTGTGATAAATCGAATAATAAATAAAATGTTTAGGTACCTACGTACTTTCTTGAAGTTAAATAGTTTACTACCTAATAAACTTTGGTATTCATTTAATAGCGCGATATGCCCATGAATAATGTCACAAATCCCCTAATCGAACTGTTCAAAATAATCAGTGGTAAAAAAAGGGTTTTATTTATTTGTCGTGTCTTTTGTAATGACACTCCATCTAGTTTGTATTAAAGTATCATTGGTACCAATATACTGGTGTATTGGTCAATTATCAAAGTCATAATCTAAAGTATACCTGCTAATTTGCTGACAGACTGCTCGTCCCCATCATAGTCCCTCGGCAGGATCTCCTTAGGGATGTGTTTGTGCAGGTCGGCGTAGGTACTGTGCACGTGCAGGCGACTTGCCACCTTCTCCTTCAGCGCCGATTTCAGTAGGAACACAACTTTGTCGACGAAGGGTGGCGCGTTCAGTATGTGGATGCCTTTGATTTTTGTTCCGAACCCTTCCTGGGAAATAATAATTGCATTAATAAGTTATACAAAGGGATCATCAATTGTGTGATATGAACACTCCTAAGCTTCTAGTAGTTAAGTATGTATGTTTAGCATGAAAGTAAATCATGTTTTTTTCCGTGCGTGTTTTGTCATGAATGCCATGATTGATGGGGTGCAAGAAATGGGAGCTTCCCCGAGTGTCAAATTAATCAACTGTACTTTATATAGGTATGTCCGGCGCACCCTGGCAGCGACTGAACGTGTCTGGCTAATGCTTTCAGTACGGTGACAATCTTATTATCATCACCGACACGCTAAGAAGAAGAATAGTGATTCATGATCTTGTGTTCAATGATTACCTACTGCAGCAAAAGCAAATAATACAAAAAACAACTTAAAAACTAAAAAATACAGTACATAAAGGCTGATTAAAGCTATCTCTACCAGACAAGCTTTGGATGGACGAAATAATATTTGAACAAAATTTATTAACATCACGATTATTGTCACATAATTTTCCTAAATGCCTCACATTGTTCAAATTGAGTGTTATTTTCGTTTTTCCTCTCCCCAGTTCTAATAAATATATTTTTGGAACTGTTTTGTATTTTACGGAGCGTGTCGACCCGTGTCAGCGGCTGTCAGATATTCGCAATCTGCAGGAGTTTGACCTTTTGAGATGGATATTAATAATAACATCTGAAAATATTGGAGCTTTTGGCAGTGCTGCTGTTAGTCCCACGCTACTGCAATGAGCTAGTTTATTTGAGTAACAGTTACTTTTGTTACTTTTAATATTTTGTGTGGTATGTATGTTTGTCTTGGGCTGCGTTTTCAGTATGCAAACTATTCGCCCGTTACTAAAAATTGCAAAGAGTGAGCGCAAAGCTACGGATCAGTACGCATACTAATCTAATAAACTTACTGTAGCCAACACTTCCGACTTCTTCACGGTCATGGGGCTCACTTTGCTGAGGTGTGACAGGCTGAAGTTCTTCAGGTCGATGATGTACCGCTCCGACAGGCTGTAGTCGAAGTGCAGCCTGTATTCACCCACCTGGATAAAGTAATAGTATGTAAATTAACCAGTGAATATTTGGTATACAAACACTAATGCTTTGTTGCAGAAAGGAACATTATGCTAATGTCAGCATTAAATCTATGTCTGTCTCTTGCTGTCTGAGTGACTGCCAAAGCACGGATGCAATACATTTAGGTACCTTAGGTCGACATTTAGCGTAAGGTTCTTTTCTGCAATGCAGCGTGTGTTGCACATAGGAACTTTAAGCTAATGTCGGCATTAAATCTAAGTATTGCTGCCTTGCTTTGGCAGTAGAGTCATGAATCATGATAATGCGTAAAAAAAAAACAGAATTAGTCGAAAACATAACTGTTTACACCACCACGAGAAGGCCAAGCGAGCTTCCGTAGAAAAGTTCTAAATCTACTACTGCACACATTACACTCACCAAGAAGCAGTATCTGAAGTAGGTGAGCAGGTTGAAGTCGTCGATGTTGTCGGTGAGCAGCTGCGTCACCATCACGCGGGACGAGTCCGACTGGCAGAGCTTCGGCAGAGGCACGTAGTTTCTGGAATGTCATGCAAAACCTTGGTAGTCATCTTGAACACCATCAGTATAACTCTCTGTTCTCGGCCTATCTCCCATCTATCTATTAACGCCTAGCTGTCTATACCCTTGTTACACCATCCGAGTAGAGTGGCGAGACAGTATCCTCGGCCGATCCTCGACTAATGAATGGCTAGCAACTAACCGAGTGCTCGGCCGAGGATACTGTCTCGGTCACTCTACTCGGTATGTGTGTAATCAGGGTTTTAAGGTTGTTGGTCCAGCGGGCTGGAGGTCATGCACGCTTGCTTGCTTGCATTCACATCTGAAGCTTCATAGAGCTGGAGCTGGACTGAGTATGGCTTTTGTAACTGTGATGAAATAAATGTTAAATAATGAAAATAAGTTGCTGGTATTCGCTCTATCTAACATGCAAGCTTGAAAATCCCCTGCTACTGCTACACCGGTTTATTAGCGACGTAGATTAATTTCACTACTAAATATGGCGCTGTGCCGGTGTAGCAGCCGCTGATCAAAATTTTAATAATAATAATAATGTCCTCCTAGCCGAATTTCGACCACGGCGGCCAATCTCATTTGAGATCAGCCATCTACGCAGGAGTAGATTATAGTGCCCAAGTGTGTGCGCAGTACACAGGAGCACTCTCTGTTCCATCACTCTCATAACCCAATGGGACGGATTGACCGACACGACTGGAGAGAGCTAGGCGCAGGACCGACTGCTTTACATGCCCATCCGACAGCATGGATCGTTTCACTGTTTCGGACATCAGGTGATCAGCCTTCTATGTCCTAACCAAACTTAGAACCACAATTTAGAAACACAAATTGATGGTCCCACCCGGGAATCGAACCCGGGACCTCTGGGTCATGAAGCGAAGCTTCTACCACTAGACCACAGAGGCAGTTAAAAATCTGTCAAAATTTTAACTGCAGCACTGAAATGTTCAACAGAAAAACGAACTCACATGCCATCCCAGAACCTATCAAACTCCTCCACAGTTCTATTCAGCGAGAGCTCCGGCATCATCCCTCGCGCCGTGAACAGTCCGTCGATCCGCTTCTTCGTACCTTCAACTGAACCCCTGGACATGAGGAACAGACGCTCCAGAATATTTCTGTCTGGAAAAAGAAGTTTTTTTATTAACCCTTTCGAATCCATCGACAATTCATGGGCGAGGCACAACAGATTTCATTTCTTATTTTGTCTGTTTTCATTGGACTAAACCAGTAGAGTGCACGAAAACATCCATTCCGAATGTCATATCAGCTATAAGTACTTTATACTCATCCAGCGCACCCTGGCCACTCAGCGACTGGCAATATTCTCAAATCTTATCCTTTTACTAGAGTCACAAGCCCTAGACCAGCTCTAGTGTTTGTCACCGACACAAAAGATTGACTGTGCTACCACAAAAAACTTTAAACACTGTTTAACAAGTGCTCAAAGCGAAATTTGACAGATTTTGTAGGCGATTGACAGCAGTAAACATCTGTTAAACACTGTCCAAGTTTTTGTGGTAAGGCCCTGACAGTCTACAGCAGAGGGTAAAATGGTATGCTAGTAGGTGCGAATAAATATTTTTGTACAAGCAATGATAACATAGTGGCATTCAAATGTAAACACAGACCTCGCATACCTTTAGATACCCTAGATGAGCAATACATAAATAGAGTACTGTATATGCAGTGCACATCCGACTGCAGGGCCAAAGACCTCCAGATTTCTCTATGGTCAATAAAAAAAACTGTGAAGGTCATCCTACTTTGCGGCCAAGCCAAGGTCAAGATACCACACGTGTGGCTACATACCACAATATTATGGATATTGAGATGGCTGAAGGTACCTAGTCAAAAGATACCGGCTTACTGAAATAAAATTGGCCAAAGATGGGACTAAAAATGCACCTAGGTAGTATAAGTACACTAACAGTTTGTTCATTCTCTCCTTGTATGTTACATTGTTGTTCTACACAGCTCGTGTAGAATTAAGTGGTTTCAAAGGACAATAATTAACTTAAACATAATACTGTTACTGACGACTAATTACCAATTATGAGAAAATTATCGTAATTTTATGGGTCATGGAACATAGCAAATATTTCAGCAGCTACCTCAAAATATATTTACATTATCTCCTTCAACAATAAGGCCGTCTTGTTGTACTTTTTTTTAGTAAGTATTTTTTTTTGTTATTATTACTTTCGTTACAACTAAAGACGATTGTGCATATATTGTGCATACTCACTCAAGTTCTTCTGCACCAGATGGCTCTGCTTTTGGCACCAGTCGTCGATAGAGTCCAGGCTCTCCCTGATCCTCCTCACGTCGCTGATGCCGTAGAACTCACGAGCCCTCGCCAGGTCCTCCTGCGTGACCTGGATGAGCGGGTGGTGCGGGATCGTCTCCATGGTTCTGGGGCTGGAATTTAAACAGTTTACAATACAATAATGTTTATTTGCATACCATAAAAGAAAACTTAAACACCAGAGATGCACGCAAAAGCAATCACTTCCAGACAATCGTTGTAAAACAAGGTAAAACATAAGAAAAGGGCATTTAGGTGTGCTTACGAATATTAAGTTTACCTTATATAAGAACAGGCTATTATACTATTTAACACCTGTAAAACTTACTTATGGATGCAATAAAAGATTGAGTATTGAGTATTATAAAAATTACGCTAGTGTTTAGACTTGCGTTCAGTTAGGTTTATATCCAGATTTTTCATGTCCATACGTCAGATTTGATAAGCGACGCTGCTTTTGGATGCAGTAATAGCTGAGGATAAGTGGATAGTCTATGGCTGAGGGTATTCAGATATATATTAAAGTCAGATGAAGATAATCTTACTCTTCAATAGTATTTATTATTGCTATGGTCGTAGGGCTCCGTTGATACATCGATGAAAGACAATTACGCCGTAGAATATGATAGAGATCAATTATTTTAAGTCTACGAATAATAAATGGGTATGAACCGTAGTAAGTACATATATTCTTCTAACCGCTGGGAATCTGGATTTGTTTCCTCAGAATGATGCATTGTCGAACGCCGAAATCGTGTTACTATTCTATTCTATTCTATTGTATTCTCTGTGGGGGTGTAAGTACCTGCACCTGGCTCTCTCGAGTGGAACCTTTGTGCATATCCCCAAGGTCTAAACTGCCTTCCTAAGCTTGGACCATTTCCCACCACGCTGGTCCACTGCGGGTTGGTGGGTTCACATATCTAGATGTGCTAAATCTAGATATGCAGGTTTCCTCACGATGTTTTCCTTCACCGTAGGAGAGATGGTATACATTTTACTTAAGTTAAAAGAACTCATTGGTACATGTCAGCGCCGGGATTCGAACCCGCATCTCTTACGTGAGAAGCGGGCGCTTACCCGACTGAGCTACGACCGCTCTGTTACTATTTATGATACAATAGTAAACTATCAATTTACTTTCAAAATACTACTTCTATCTGGTAAGCAGAAAAAAACAAAAGGTAGATATTATGGACGTTCAAGAGTGTTTTGTTTTAAGAGTTTCATAAACAGAACAGTAACTGCAGTGCTGTTGTGTGATAATATGATATTTATGCGCTAATTGAGCCAATATTAGTAATAGTGCTTATATTAAAGCTAGTCTGATTTTGCAAAATCCCCAAACAAAAGTTGTATTTCCAGTCTAGAATCAGGTGGTGTTTTAATCAGGTTTTGCCACAAGCACTGGTTTATCTTGTTTGGTGGAATGAATAAGATGTAACCTATACGATTCCCTGGATATTCAAACTACCTACATATTACAGGGTGAATGCCTTTGAATGTAGTGTAGCTACTCTTTCAACTTAAAAAAAAACCGTTAAAAAATGAACTTTCGAATATACTAAGTGATTAGGATTATAATTATACCGGGTGATTGGAAAGTCGATGTATTCTTTTAAATGGGTTATAGACGAAAGCATTTCTATTCCATTGAACCCCATAATGCATTATCCGAAAGTCAACCGTTTCTGAGTTATTTAAGTTTCAAGTTTTTTTTAGGTTTTTGCCAGAATGTATGTTTTAAAACAATTAAAAAAAAAAAAAACATTTTTTTAATACTTTTTTGATTGTTTTGGATTAGTGACACCTTAGCCAACTAATTATAATAATTAAATGCGCAAAATTTAACTTAATTTAGACAAAAAAAAAAAAAAAAAAAACACGCACTCACGCCTTGTACTAATGTACTCCCTTGCGGGGTAGGCAGAGGTGCATTGCTGCACCCACTTTTCGCCAGAGTGCTTTAAAATAGATGAAACAATAAGAAAATGTTACGAAAGGTGAAAACAAAAATGCTGAATTAAAAAAGAATTTTAACTGAAAAATTTTCAGGCACTATAGCTTAAAAATATAGTCAATTTATAAGCTTTAAAATTACATATTCCAATCTAAAATCGATTAAGGTATGACCAAGATATAGCCAAAACAACCACATAGGCGGACAAATCTTAGTAGGGAAACGAACAAGATTTGTTCAAATTTTAAGGTAAAAACTCCTATAACTAGACTATCAAATCTCTTATTTTTTTAACAAATAAAAAATCAGCCTGTATTTGAAATCCGGAAACCGCATATAATAATGTAAACCTCAAAGGATCGATCGTTCGTCGCTCATTTGCGCTACACTGCACTTCTAGATCTCGTTCACCTTGCTCTAAGAAAATCACGTAGGCTGCGTTCACACCCATTTATTTATTTATGAAGCAAGGAAAACCAACAGTATGGAATTATAAATCTAGACATTGTAAAATGTAGTAACAAGCCAGTTTAAGGTTTTCGCATAAAATATGTAGAAGGTGAAGGTATTAAAATCTAGACTTTTTATGCCTGTAAATACATGGGATGATTCTTGTTTTAATAATATAATGTGAAATAAACATAAATACTGTTATACTAAATTTGTGTCTATAAATTACATTCAATGTTTACCATCACTCATACCTAAAATATACTGTTAAAAACAGTATGAAGTTATATGGAACATTATTTCAATATTTAAGATGGAATATCTCTAAACTCCAAACGTTACTGAAATCATCGCAACTCATTGAAGTAGTAGGGATTACTTACGCTGACCCTGACCAAATAAAAAATATGTACGTACCTAATACATATACATTATTTGTGGCTTGCCCCAAAAAGTTAGTCAAAATTAAATTGTTTGGCACATGATCATAGATTTAATTTTGATTAACTTTTTGGTGCAAACCACTCTGAGACACAAAAACTTGCCGTGTCTGTAATGTTTATTAATTACCTAATTATTTTCAATCAAAGTTAAATCCTAGCCCCGAAACAAATGATTTATTGATTTAGATTTTATTTAATTCATAACCACACTCAGTTCGTTCATACACACATTGTTATAACACTTATTGTTATTAATCTTGACAATGTTATATAACACCTGCGTGTGAACGAAGCCTTAGTGCTTCTCCCAATCACTTCCTTTACGAGGAAAATTAATACCTTCCGTATCAAGATCTTTACTAGTATAGGAACTGGAGCGCTAGTACTAGCACACTACCTTATACAACCTACTTAGCTAAATATGTACCGTGACAATATTATCCTTTGACTTAAGTATTAGATTAACAATATACCAACACGATGGTGTCACACATACAAAATGAACCAAAAACTGTCCGCTTTTGTTTACTGTCAAATCGTTTTATGTTCAACCATTGTACCAATCGAGACGAAGAGGTCATTGCACTTTCTGGGGAAATGTTAAGAAGGCAAAACGGGGCGGAATAAAACATAAAATATAATTTTGGTTAAGAGCGCAAAATATAGGTCAAATTGGGAAAATAATTTATATAACTAACCTATTGATTATTATATCATAACTAACAATTAAAATAAGTTATCTTTAAGAACAGAGTCACACACTAACATCAGGCAAAACATGACCTATAACGACTGAGGGGCCGAGCCATTGCCAGGTGTCTACTAAGTTCTCCGAAGACAGCTGGCATTGGCCCTGTCCTTGTTAAGTTTGTTGCCATTACTAATGTAAGTGTGACTCTGAAAACCATTAATTAAAAAAAAAAGGAAAAAAAAAAGAAAAAAATAATAATAAAAAAAATTTCTTGTATAATGAGATACACGGCTGGGGGTTTTTAGTCGGTTAACGCCCGACACTACCTGGGTCCTCTTCCCAGGTGTCCATGTGGATTTTCCCCCAGCAGTGGAAAAAAAAAAGGGAAAAAAGAAAAAGAAAAAAAAAAAGAACAATACTTATATATATAAAAGATAGAATATATATATATATATATATATATATATATATATATATAAATGAAACTTCCTTACCGAGTAGAAAGTAGATAAAAGAATTAAAAACTATCTCATAAAAATTACCACTCTTCAAAAGGCACGGACATAAAGTCTGTGGAGTGATAACAATTTCTTAAAAAAAAAAAAAAAAAAATGAATTGTACCAATGAATAAAGTCACAAATATTTTAACTGAAACAATTTTAAATAAGAGCTCAGATTTTTAAGTGGGGTGTTATTATTTTGTCGCGTCGTTTCTTTTGCACCGACACTCCATTTAGTTCGTAGGTATATTGTTAATCTAAGACTAAAGTTCTCGGAAGTATAAATTATGCTGATGACATCGATGCGGAGATCAAACTGAGCATCAATTCTGATAAGAGCGATTGACACTATAACCTATACCTACTAGAAGCAAGTTTAGTTGTTAGACAGTTAACTGACAAGTCATGCATGGATAGTCACTTGTCATTTTTATTATACTTTATGTAAACTTGCTACTATCATTTATCATCATCATCATCAGCCTATAGCAGTCCACTGCAGGACGTAGGCCTCTCACAAAATACGTTATAGCTTTCGGCATCCAATCATTACCAGCTAACTTTCGCAGATCGTCACTCCATCTAGCCGGAGCCCGTCTTAGACTACGTTTTTTGCCTAGTCGTGGTCTCCACTCCAGATATAAAACAAGTGCATAAAGTAGATTGGATATTTGTCATATAAATATACACAACACATGACAATAATAAGATTGGATGCACTCAATTCGTTTAGTTGGGCCATATTTTATACATTTTACGATTGAAGCAATAACAATAAGACTCTGTCAACCGAAATGACAATAATTTTTTTTTGCTTGTTGCTCTATAATACAAATCTGGTGTCGATAACTAAATAGATAGGTACTATCTGTTCCTGATGCACGGGTACGTTTTATGTGTAGATGAACGTCACTAAATCGCGATTCGACATAAACATGGTGCTGTACTTTATTGAGTACCAAGTTACTCCTAAACGGAAAAGACTAGCTTAATGATGCCGTCGTCTGAAATATTGAAGTAAGTACCTACTACCTACAAATATTTTGATTAGATTCTTAGTTAAATGGTTTAAAAAATTGGGAGTTTTTCATGTTTGTGAGTGTATTTAAAAAAGGACATCATAAGAGCAAGTTCATACAACAAATAACGTATAATATCCAAGGTTTCTTGCCTCATGTTATGTGATGTGACGTTCAGCAAAGGTACCTACTTCTAATATGTTGTTGTCATCAAAGTGCGATATTTGTCGCGTAAAACTAATATTGATCCTAAGAATTTATATTTGCTGGCCTTTTAACTCGATAAGCTAATTTAAGTCGAGTATAACTCAAATATATCTCGTAAATAACATAGCGCTATCGTACCACCATCATCGCACGAACTTATAGCAATCAACAATCATTTAGAAATTACGATCAGTGCTTCTGTAAAATAAAATCTGACACAACTTGTTATGTATTTGACGGATGTTTGACGGATCAGCAATACTACGTAGCATGCTGTGTCGATAGTGGTACGGTAGGTGAACAAAGTAGTCAAGAGGCAAAGAGCTTCAACCGTGTTCAAAACACACAACTTATAAACCCAACCTGCTTCTCCGTGAAAATCTTCATTTTGTACCTACCTACGTATAAGTATCTAATTAACTACTAACACAGAAACGGCTGTTTTCCCCTACTATTATAATTAAGATAAATAGTTAATTAGGCAAGTTGGTATCTCTTAATGTTAGGTTAGGTGTTAGATTAAATCTTTTAGCGATGTCTATGTTTTTATCTTTTCAGGAACAACTTGTAGTGACGCAAGTTTACAATTTTCTGTGTTATATCCTAACAATAATAATTAAGTATAAAGTTAGTTGCAAATATCTACCAATTACGAAATCGTTCGTATTAGTAATTGAGTTCAATACTTAACAATAATTATAATTTTGCCTCTTATCTGGTATTAAAGTTGCCTGTAAGAGATCGCTGTGTCTGAATGACTAATAATGACACAATGGAGGTCCACCATAAGTTTTTTTTAAATCTTTATTTATTCCACCATAAGTTACACGAGTAGGTGCCACCCGTGCAACTGTAACATCCATGTGCCACTGTTTACACGCACACTATGTCACAAGTGTCAATAATACTTAATAATAGTGTCAGAAGATACCTTGCTACGCCTTTTAACTGCCGCTTCACGGGTTTGTTAGCTATGTAGATAAACGTCACTATATCGCAATTAGTCATAAATATGACACCGTGATTGAAAGAACACGCGTTAAACGAGTTTATCGACGTCGATAACAAACCCGTGCCGCGGCCGCAACTCGTGGTAATGATATTTAATTTTATGGCAAAGACCCAATGTTTAAGAGGGCCGAGAGTCACTGTAACTTTCTGATGAAATTTTGGTTTCGTGGTCAGCGCGTCAGGGGGTTCACTCTATACAGGATGTTGCAAAAAAGGTATACTAAGCCGAAACCAGCATGTGCAGCATGGTATATCTAAGCCCGAAACGGACATCAGAATTTGAAAATTCATTCTCCATAGAAACTTGGTCACGTGACTATGGAGAATGAATTATTTTTTTCGCTAATTTTGAAATTCTTATTTCAGTTTATATATAATACGAATTGAGCACCTCCTCCTTTTTGAAATCGGTTAAAAATAATCGGCATGGCATCACATAGTAACTGTTACTGGCATCACTACCTAGTAAAGTTTTATGTGGCATTACATTGCACTAGTTCCGTTTCTTTTTACAAACCGGAAAATGCAGTTTGTTATGTAGGCCACGCGGGCAAAGCAAAGTACCTTGATGATGACTTATTGGAAGTAATTACTAGGGTTTCTATGTATGAAGGTATAAATTATAGAATAAGTAATTTACTGAGTTCGAAGTTTATTTTTTTACAGTATGGCGTTAAATATTGAAAGGAATATTAGGTTTTTTTTTATTGATGAATTTAATTGAAGAGATTACTTTTAGTAATAAGGCCGCCGATTGTACCATTTTTCTTTTCTATGTTTGTGAAACTGTTTCTGTTTGTGTGCAATAAAGTGTATTTTATCTTTATCTTATCTTATCTTTAATTGTTCTGCTTTTATTTATAAATACTTTTTACACGCACAAGAGTTTAATAAAAATTATGCATCCCGGTTTGACTGAAATGATATGATAATTTTTTGGGATCACGATATATTTACAACTTTTATAACTTAGCTACTAGGTATGTCTATATTTTCTTAAATTATTTTGATGTGTAACGATGACGATCCAAAATCTCTCAGATGCTTATAAAATAAGGACCGTTTCATATTGAAGACCTAATATGCACTGCAAAAATCACTTGTAAAAAAAACAAGGCAATAAAAACTAGATCTTTGTAAAAGTACTTACATAACAAGACAAGTAGAGACCAGGACACTGACTAACAGAATGATAGCAAGACACATGCAGCCAGCCACAAACCATCATAGGGTCATAGGAAAAACTAGTATCGCACGCTATAGTGCCCCTAACCCCTAGGAAATACCAGTCATAATCGCTCGAACGAATCTAAGATGACCACACAATCTTCACCAAGGACTTTTATTTCAAATAAATAAAGTACACAATACGAAGTGTCGGTTTAGTAAATAGTCGCTTTGTTTACACTTTAACGTAGTGACTGAATAGCTATGGATTTTACGCTAAGTGCCTATAACGATTTAACATTTATAGGTGCTTATTTATTTTATAATTTACTATGCAGAGTGTTGCAAAAAGGGTAAGGGGGTGACTCAGGGGGTCATTCTGAACATCTTTTATTGTACGAATTTTGAAAATTGACGACAAAAGGTTAGAATGACCCACACTTGAACCACAGATGATAGAGAACTCTAATTGTGCAACGGGTAAAATTATTCTGTGACTAAAACCGACTCTTCCTCTCAGTAACTTAAATTTCTTGAAGGTGGAGTCTCAGTAACTTAAATTTCTTGAAGGTACTTTACTTTTTTTGTTTGGCGCTGATCGATACTTTATACGAATGTATGATACCAACACATAAAATTATAAACAGAAGTTTTCTCCCTTTCCCATCGTTCAATCTAGGCAAATCGAATGACAGTGACAAACGACAGAGCAGTAAACTTTCAGACAACTTTAGTGACAGCTGACGAAAACGTACGCGATTCCGCTAGTCTTCTGAGAATCCGAGGGCTATTATTACTATTCTTGCTACTGATTGTTTATTGAAACCGCCTCTTGTAGTAGAGTCAGATAATGATATCTTTGCCACAGATAAAAGACTTTAACCTTTACTAACGAGATTGAGTGTCAGTGCAAAAGAAACGTATCGAGCACCACGCTTCTACCACTGAGCTCCTATTTTGAATTAGGTTCCTTTGATAAAAAAATTAAATAAATAAATATATGTGGGGACATCTCATACACGGCCATCCGACCCCAAGCTAGGCAGAACCTGTGTTATGGGTGTCGGACAGCTGATATAATTATCTACACAAATACATAGATAGATAGATACTAAATATAAATATCAACACCCAAGACCCGAGTACAAATATCTGTCTTTAAACAAATATCTGCCCCAGCCGGGAATCGAACCCGGGACCTTCGGCATAGCAGTCAGGGCCACTAACATGCTGCTAATCAAAGGTACTTAAAAGATGTTGTTTTAACCTAACCTAATCCAGCGAAGCAATGTCGCCAGTGTATTCGGAACCCTCGCACAGGGAGAAGGCTTTAAATTATTTATTAGGTTAATGCATAGTAAGTTATAGCACATAAGTTAGTAGAGAACATATTATATGGAACTCCAATAAAATTATAAAACTCAAAACTGTTCACTCCAACAGTTTATTACATTTTTAAACTATAAAAAAAATATGTAGCTGCCACAGACCTACGTGGTTCGAATTGTAAGATAGTATAATGTGATGTAGGTAGATAAACAATTAATAATTTTAAAAGTCTTATCGCCTGAACATCATTTTGTAGCAATGTTTCGCCCATGCGCCAACAAATCACCTTATAAAGTTATTAACGCATTATTCATTTTCTTATCAAAACAGAAGAATAGGTACAGTCTGTATCGATTGAACGTAAAAAAGATACCTAATTATACATATTAAGTGATCCAAAAAGTATTCAAAAGGCAGCTTGATTATGAAAATTCAGCGTAATTCTTATCTATTTTACATAAGTGCTAAAATTTAACAACACTTTTGTTTTGTACCCTCAGAAGTGTACTTGAGATAGCGTCACAACACAAATTTTAACCCTTTTATTTCCGAACAAAAGTTTCAAGGAAGGGCCTTTGTTTCAAAGGCATTATCTTAATTAGTAAAGAGGTGTAAATTTCAAGAAAAACAATACTTTTACAAAACGACTTGTTTATTGTAATTGTAAGTAATAATAACAAAACTCATTACACTTTTTCTTATTGTGATCTTCCTTTGTTTGGCCATTTGGAAGAGGAAAGAAACCTCGAAATAAAAAGTTAAGTCATAAAAAAGTTGTATAAATTAAGAAGAATGACCCATATAAATTAATGATAACATTTTACTCCTGCTTATGTTTTATTTATAAGTAATTCTCAAATTCGACGGTATTTTAACATAATCCAAAATTAATTAATTAAGTCCCGAAACCCATAGTGGAATGTGTCCGAGTTTTACTTTTATATAACTTTTATCTCTGGACGAACAAACATGTTTGAACTGGAGGGAAAAAATGCCAAAGCTCCTAAACTTTGAGAAGTTAGATAAAGAATGTTTCGAGTTGATAAAAGGGAAAATACTCAAAGGAGAAAAAAAAGAAATAAAATTGTGTTAAACGTAATTAGGTCAATAATTAGTACAAAATCATTTTTGTAACACCCTGTATAGGCGCAAAATTGAATTTTGTAATCGGCCGACGATCAGCCTAGCTAGCTTCTGAAAGTAAGTCAGCGAAATAAGTTACTTGCGCTGGATTATGATTCATTGTGTGTTGAAATATTCAGGCATTGCAAAGTTGGGTTCGGGGTTTAAAGTTATTGTCTGATTTTCCGTAAGTTACGACTCTCGCCGGGTCGCTGCGGCTTCTAGAAGTTTCTGCCAAGTGTCTGACCTTTCAATTTCCTTACAATTGTTTTCAACCCCCGAATAATAAAGGTGGATGTGTATTCGTTTACTGCCCGTTTCTAAAGCGTCATCTGCTCATGGCTGGGTGGTAATTTCATACGAGTATGTGCCTCAGAATGAAACTTTTTTTGTTTAAAATTGTATAAAATAACTCCGTGTCATCGGATTGAGTTATTGAATTTTTTTGATTGATTCAGTGGCCTAATATAATAACAAATTCAAATCATAATGATGTCGTTAATTATAAGATTTCGATACATTTACTATATTATAAAGATATTTATTAAACTTTTAATATTAATCCAAACAGGTACAATTTTGATTCCTTTATTGAATTCCACTATATTATACATTATTTTAGTAGATTTTAACTTAGTTATGTATGTCGCGTCAGCATTGCAATTTTGCCATTATCGTCTACTTAGCTTCTAGTACGGGTTTTGCAATTTACGAAAACTAAAAAAGTTTAGGTTTTCATCTGTGTTCTCATCTGCATACATTGTCTGTCAAAAATTTCAGGATAGATTCCGCTAGAGGCGCCAGTTTGTATGCGAGAAAACGTAAACCTTTATAGTTTTCGAAAAACTGTAAAACCCGTATTAGACGTACTGTCAACGACGAATCAGTCAACGTTGAAAGACTTGAAGGAGCCGGGCATGCCGAGCACCTCTTCATTGAACCTCATGGTTGTCCTACACGCCTCGTTCGTCATCTCTCTCTCCGAATCTTCCATTCTTCGTATGTGATCCTCCGAGGAAACCTGCTTGAAGGTTTCATCTGAAACAATTTAAAATTACTCGTTGTGTGAATTTACGAGATGGTAGGTATTTTTACTGAAAATCTTAATCACTTAAAATTTCTTGATGGTATGCTTTGCTATTGCTTGATTGGCATATTTTTGTCTCACAATAAAACTACAAAACGGTTTCACAAGAGAAAGAGACTTTGAATAATTTTCCCTGAACTTTTAACTCTTACAGTACCTACAGTTCAAACAACATCGTAGTTTTGAACTCAGCAGCGAACACATTTTTCTACCTTGAAAAACTAACTAACTATCTATACATTATTTCAAAGAAAAAATGTTATAGTTAGTAGCCAACTTCAGAAACTAGCAAGTTGTTTTGACCGAAATGTAACTGCCAGGTTCAGTAGCTAATTCTATCTATCGATAGCTGAATGCAACTTTTTATGTGTGAAAGTCGTATGGTAGTAACTGTCAGCTATCGTAGATACATAGAGTATTGAAACTGGCAGTAACCGTATTGTCAATCTCATAACAACATACAGTTCTCCCATATTAATAATGCGCATGCAAATCTTCGCAAACTGTCGTATTCCCGGAAACACCCGAATCATTGAATCGTAAGAGCCTTTTGTATTTTGATCCTTGTTCGAAAGAAATAGTAGTCAATATCATGTGACACATAATCGAAAACAATTTGGGCGGTCGGTGGCTGTCACCGATCAGTCAAGGGTCTCAAGGTCAAGATCAGTATTACTTTTGTGGAATTATAAAGAGCTGCAATTACACATCGTTCTTGTTATTTTTTTCAAATGTGAATTCAATTTCAACTTTAATTATTTTTGACGATGCCATATTATGAGGCACATTTAAGAATAAAATATACGTCACATTGATAGACTTCACTTTGCCAATAAAGCCACACCCAAAAGACCAAGTTTGTAATTGTAATATTATTGTGAATGATCAGCGCTGTAAATACTTTTGAACTGAGATTTTAATGTAAACATTTTTATTAATGTGAAATAATCAGTGCTGTAAATAAATTTGAACTGAGATTTAAAAAAAAATATGTAAACCTGTGTTTGAAATCCATTTCTCCTTATAATATAAAGTTATAAACCTTGTGTTATTCAAACCTTCTTTCATCCATCTTTACATCAGCTTCAGTAAGACACTTGAAAAGTACCTACTGTAACATTTTCGAAGTAAATTTTAATATTATGGAATATTATTATTTTTTTATTATTATTAAACATTTATTTTCAGATATAACATCCATAGTGAATTAGTAAAACATGTCGAAAATTGTAAGTCAAAATATTAATATCATAGGTACATGCAAAAATTAAATTAAATTAGATCCGAAATAATAAATAAATATACTTAAATGTCATTTTAAATGTAAATTAAATTGGATTGAATAAAGTGAAATAATAAATTGAATTAATAAATCGAATTAATAAATTGAATTAATATATTCATTTCCTATTTCGGTTAATGTGTACACCTACGCAATGCCTCACAATTGGACTATCCATCCTATCCGCCAATATTATGAATTATCGAATCAAATTTCGTTACTGATAAATCAATTATCTCTTTTAGCACCAATTACATAATTCTACTAAAATTTCATGAAGAAAATGCACTTAACCACTCTAAATACATAATAGTTTTCTAACGCTCGGGAATACGAGTACGACCGTTGCCGAACAATGACGAAGATTTCTATGTGCATTATCAATTTTGGGGAACTGAACTCCTCGATCGTCTTCTGTCTGCCGCCGTAGTCGGCCGGCAGCATGCTCAGGTCCAGGTGTCCCGCCAGCTCCTCCGGGGCGCTGAGCACGTGGAGGCGGCTCTTCAGCTTGTCGCTGAGCGTCGGCTTGATCATGGCACTTTTGCACCTTGAAAAACTAACAAACCACCATCAAACCACCTATTCATTCTTTCAAAGATTGACGGTTGGTTAGTTTGACAAAGAACAATAGTGTAATCGCAGCCAAGAGCTAGTACGAGTACGGGACGCATTTGACTTGACAAGAGTTTTGCATCGCGCTCACTCTCATGACTCTCATCGCGCAGCCTCAAGAGCGAGCGCAACGGAGAACTTTTGTCACGTCTTAATAACGCCCCGTGCTACAGGTCTGAACTACCAAGACCAAACTGCAAAACTGTGTTGTGACTCTCACAAATACATACTGTGTAACTCCTCAATAGTCTTCTGTCCGCCGCCGTAGTCGGCCGGCAGCATGTCCAGGTCCAGGTGACCCGCCAGCTCCTCCGGGGCGCTGAGCACGTGGAGGCGACTCTTCAACTTGTCGCTGAGGGTCTGCTTGATCATGGCCACCAGGGTGCTGACCAGCTTCGAGGAGTTGATTAAGTACATCGCTTCTAGCCGCATCGCGTAGGCTTCCTGGAAATGAGTATAATATATTATTATAAATTCACATAGTATGTATACGCGTTTTCCGTTTAGGAGTTATTTTGGTGCTATATGAGTATTACTGGAACTTTTTCATTCTTCGTGAATGTATTACGTCAATCTATAGCGATCAGAGCCGCGAGCACAGGATTCGAAACCTCCGTTTACGTTGCGTATCGTCAAATGTCACTTTCAAAATGTAAGGCAAATTTGTTGGTTCCAAAAGTGGCATTTATTTTTTCCATATGTTTGTGTTGATTCGAAAATAGTGACATTTGACCATACGTTCTTTTTCCATATGTTTGTGTAGATTCGAAAATAGTATCGAATCCTGCGCTCGCGGCTCATGATACGCGTAGATTAAATCGTTTTCTAATTACATCTCAATTATTCTTATTCGACCTAACGTTTACATGGCTTTCATACGTTTACGTTATTGCACTAACAAAGTCAAAGTCAAATATTTTTATTCATCGTATAAATATAAAATTTTCTGATGAACGTCAGTTTTTCCAAACTACTCTCCGTTCGGATAAGAGGCTCTTTCTGTCTTAGGAGAAGAAGAATGAGAAGAAGAAGATGATGATCACGAGTAATGTACCTAAAAGTTCCTCCGGCCATTGACGTTCATATCTGTTCCATTATGTGTGATTACAACCCTTTCATTGTTCGTGAGTGTATACAATAAACGAAGCATGAACTTACAGTAGATATAGACATGGCCTTCTGCATCAGTATCGGGTTGAGCCTGGTGATGAACTCGTAGTTCATCTTCCTGAAGTCCAGCAGCCAGATCACGCCCGCCATGTAGTCGTGCGTCAGCAGGTACTCCATCATCTGGAATAGGGAATATGCATAATTTTTTTTAATACTTTTATTGGATAGTTTTACATCACTTTATTATAGTAAAAAAAAATTCAACGCCAAAATAAGTAATTTAAGGTATTTTAAAGAAAGTTAAAAAATTACAACCATCACGACAACTTTGAAATTCCCGTCAGGATGGCGGGCTGGTGTGACGTCATAATCTTTTAATTTCACAGCTCAGAATAATGAGTCTCGTCATTCGGCATAGATTTTTTACCTAATCAAGTAATCACAGAGTACTTTTGTATTTTCAACAAACCAATGTTGTCATGGTAACAAACGAAAAAGGAAGTGTATAAAGTGTGATCAGTGGCTGTTTTGTAATGGTAATAAAGTGTGACCAGTGGCTGTTTTGTAATGGGAGCTCGTAAATAGCTAGTAGTAGCTCTTTTGAAATGGGAGCGCGCAAACCAGAGGACCTTTGTACACAATATTACGCTATTATGGCAATAAAAATATAAAGTAATATTTGTATTGTATGTAAGTACTTACTGTAACTTTGGTTCTCAGTAAGAGAGGCTAGGGTTAGTGGTTCATTCTATTCTATTATGTGTGGGGGTGTAAGAACCTGCACCTGGCTCTCTTGAATGGAACCATTGTGCATATCTCAAAGGTCTAAACCCCCTTCCTAAGCTTGGACCATTTCCCACCACGCTGGTCCACTGCGGATTGGTGGGTTCACATATCTAAATGTGCTTAATCTAAATATTGAGGTTTCCTCACGATGTTTTCTTTCACATGCTACAGGATTATCCCCGAATTTAATTCTACAAAAATAATAATAAAAACTTTTCCGCAGCTGGCCACAGTTTACTCGTTCATACTGCGTAATAAATTTAATGTGTCCAGTTCTTCTGATTACGAGAATTCTTCCATAACTTAATTTAGAAAAAAATACCTAACAACTTTTGAAATATACTAACGACTTGTGTCATGTTCATGTCATAATACTTACAATACAAATTAAATTTTATTGTGTTGCAATATGGAGCATATTTGAGTGGCTCGTTGACTAGCGAATGGCTGTTTATGCCTCATTAAAAAAGAACAACTAGTGGCAGCCCATACACTACCAACAAAAAATATAAAAAGTCCTAAACTTTGCAAACATACAAGCATATCAAACAAGAAGTGGAGAGGTTATAGGAGGCTAGGATCTATTGGAAGAATTTTTATGTGATCCATCGTATCTGATGATCACAACGAGCATTAAAAACACTCGGTGACATTTACATTTCTTTGTTTACACTTGACATTTATTTAACTTCCGCCGTAAACGCAAAGAAGTTATTATTCTGAGATTGATATATAAAGAATTTTGACGTCACATCCGCCCTAAGAAAATGGGTGACGTTTCTCTGAAGTTAGAATTTACCGAAGTTTATTTGTACTTTTCAACTTCATTTACTTGCTCAAAAATAAATTATAATCAAAAATATTGATGGAGGCGTAGTTATAAAATAACAAAGTTTATTATAAATAATATTTGACCTTTATTTGAACCTCTTGCATATTCCCTATTACATAGAAAATGTGCTGAAAATCTCCTTAGTAGGTACAGAAGGGCTAGCACGGGTCACATTTAAGACATGACAAATGTTTTACATTGCGCTCACTCTCATCGTGTAGCCACAAGAGAGAGCGCGACGGAGAACTTTTATCACGTCTTAAATGCGCCCCGTGGTAGCGTTTCAGGTCGGTTGAAACAACTTGAATGTTCGTGAAGTTGGCTGTAATTACGCTTTTGTGCTTCGTCATGTCTCACACAGACTCACGCCGAGAAGTAGACAGACAGACCGACGGATGGAAAATAATGTCATACTATAAAGGTTCCTTTTTTCCTTTTACGGAACCATAATAAATGCATATAGGTACTCACGACGATGAGGTACCGGAAGGAGTAGAGCACGGTGAAGCGCTCGAAGCTGTCGGCGTGGAGCTGCAGGAACACCACCCTGTGGTGACCCCGCGTGGGCTTCGGCAGGATGCCCGAGTGACTGGAATAATGTCATCATTATGGATTATAGATACTTATTCTATACGTATATGTGTGTATTTTCTTTCTTTCTTATTCTATTCTATTATGTGTGGGGGTGTCAGTACCTGCACTCGGCTCTCTCGAATGAAACCTTTGTGCATATCCCCAAGGTCTAAACTGCCTTCCTAAGCATTTCCCACCACGCTGGTCCACTGCGGGTTGGTGGGTTCACATATTTAGATGTGCTAAATCTAGATATGCAGGTTTCCTCACGATGTATTCCTTCACCATAAGAGCGATAGTGTACATTGTACTTAAATTCAAAGAACTCATTGGTACAGACTGTCAGTGCCTGGATTCGAACCCGCATCTCTTTCGTGAGAAGCTGGCGCTTACCCGACTGAGCTACCACCGCTCGATAGATAGGTAACTACTTAGATAACTTCTGATTTCCGACTTCAGGAAATATGACAAAAAATATGCTTTTTTTTTACAGGTAATGAAAACCATAATAGCGTTTGGTTTTTGTTACCATTAATATATTATATAGTTAACCTTGAATAACATAACAATTATGTAGATAAAATCTTTTGTTTTTAAAACATTTTAATTTAATTATTTCCTTAAGATCCAAATAGAGTTAAATTGAGTAAAAAAAAAATAACACCTATGAATTGATGTTTTTTTAAGGATAACATACAGATAACTATAATGTACTTGTACTTACGCCATGGAAAATAGAATATCAAATTCTGTTTTTACATTGAAGTTTTTCAGAAATTCAGGAATCAAAAGTCTAGCCGTGCAAAGTTTGTCCAGTTTTTGCTTAGTTTTTTCGACGGAACCTTTGGAATTCATCAAAATCCTCTCTATGTAATCACGATCTGAAATACACATTATATATGTAGGTATAATTTTTCAAACGGCAATTCAAATAATAATATATATATTTACATTTGCGATAAATAGGTAAGTACTTTAATGAACCAACTTTTTTGGAGCTTTAATTCTGTAAGTCATTAATGTCCCAATAAATAAATGAAGGAATATTACTCAATGTCACCCCTCATTTTAAACTATTGGAAGTACTAGTCCTTAAACAAAAAAGTTATTTCAAAGTACTATAGGTACTTAAACAAAAAAGTTATTTCGTTTAAACAAAACAGTTATTTCATAAATAATTATAATCCACTGAACATTATTTTCAAAAACTTACCAAATTTTCTCACTACGAAATGATTTTGTTTCGCGATCCAATCTTCTATAGCATCGATCGTTTTTCTCAATACATTCACATCTTCATAGCCGTATTGCTTTCTTATTTCTTGTAATTGATTTGGATTAAACTCTAAATATGTATTCCTTTTTATTTCATTCATCTTTCAGCAGACTTTGTATACACTGGTGTATTTGTATTTACTTCAATAATTATTTGAATAAGTTATGTATGTTTTGAGAAAATTACATTATTATACGTGCGAACTAACCGAATAGAAACATAGTTATAAATAAAACAGAGATTCAACAAACAGGTATTCCGCATATACAGGGTGTTATCGAAATCATTCTTAATTCTACTTAGAATGTTATATGATGGCTAGTGTATTTTCCAATTTCATTTGATTACTTACCTACATTAGTTTTCAGATGTAATTTCAACATAATAAAGAAAAATATTTAAAAGATGCGAAATCGTATCCAAAAGAAGATCTTGAGAGATGGGGCCATTGTCCACCAGTGGATTACATTACATACTGATGACAACTATAATTTATTTAGATTTTTACCTTCTTCTGCTTAGTTAATATTACCGAACCGTAAACTTATTTCAAATTGTATTTAAATAAAATTTACCTATTTAAAATTTTACAGCAAGGCGACTAAAAACGTTTCAGGTATAGTGAAATTCCACCAAATTCAAGTAGGAACCTATAATTAATTATTGACCTTTAACTTTTAAGTTTATCTTTTAAGATACTATACTTCAGATCTAGAACATCCTGTAGACAAAATGCTTACCTTTTCATCCCAGGCATAATAATGGAGCAAACCGGTTCTTGATAATTTGAATAAACGAGGTTAGAATATCTACATCATCTGAAGCGGACAGCAACACTGTCTTTGAGGCCGAAGGTCGTGGGTTTGAATCCCGAATTTTTAAAATAAGAGTAAAAACATATTAAAATTAGAGATAATAATATAAAAGAGCGGTGGTAGCTCAGTCGGGTAGAGCGGTGGTAGCTCAGTCGGGTAAGCGCCCGCTTCTCACGCAAGAGATGCGGGTTCGATCCCGGCGCTGACATGTACCAATGAGTTCTTTTAACTTAAGTACAATGTATACCATCGCTATTACGGTGAAGGAAAACATCGTGAGGAAACCTGCATATCTAGATTTAGCACATCTAGATATGTGAACCCACCAACCCGCAGTGGACCAGCGTGGTGGGAAATGGTCCAAGCTTAGGAAGGCAGTTTAGACCTTGGGGATATGCACAAAGGTTCCACTCGAGAGAGCCAGGTGCAGGTACTTACACCCCCACAGAGAATAGAATAGAATAGAATAGAATAGAATAGAGATAATATAATATGCGTAAACAAGGAAAAAAATAAAACTTAGGTATTATAGAGTAGGTAGGTATATTTAAAAATGATGTAATCAGTAAAGTTGTTCGTTAGTTTAGGCAGTCTTATAGAGCCTAAAATGGAAATATGGTATGATGTGGGAGTGGCAGTGTTGGCCATGGTAATGACCTCTGGAGACCATACCTGGCCACCCTGTATTAGTTTATTACAGTAAATCAGAAATCAGCAATAAAAAACTTACCTTAATTTACAAAATATTTTGCTATTCAGTTTTTCCTCATCCTGCTACGCTAAGCACCTCTTGTCTTGACGATTCAAGGACACAAAACCAAAAATCGTCATTATACAGGGTTTTGCAAAAAGGGTATACTAAGCCGAAGCCATGTAGGTACATGTGCAGCATGTTATATCTAAGCCCGAAACTGAAATCAGAATTAGAAAATTTTAGTATGGAAAAAAAAAATTTTTTTTCGCGAATTTCCAAATTCTGATTGCAACACCCTGTATAGTAACTCATTATAAAGGTAAAAATTCAAAAAATTCAAAATTTATTTATTTAAAAAGGTAAGTGACAACCCACCAGTATTAAACAGATTTTCATAAATGTATGGAGAAACGGCGGCGTTGGCAATGCCGATGAAGTGGACGCACAAACTTGTATGAATTTCAATACAAGGAATACTGAATGCGATGCGTCCGTTTCGTACGATGCCGAAAGGTGGAGGGTTACATTTATGTCTAAGTAGGTATATCTTTTTGCCTGCGACTTCTGCGGGATTTGCATTTGTCTACCTAATGTCTGGTGGATTTCCCCATAAAAATGTTTCTTCTATACGGTTATTCCTAAACATCTTGTTGTGCTGAGGCACCTGGAAAAGGTTTAATGTTTACGTAATACATACTACCTGCACTCTGCAGCTACTCTCTTATCTGCGATCATTAATAATTTTCTACAAATTGTATTTAAACAATACCGGTAGTGGCTGGATGAGGAAGGCCGAGGACTGACTTTTGTGGCGTTCCTTGGGAGAGATATATTCCCAGCAGTGGAAGATTATTGGCTGATGATGATGTATTCAACTAAAATAATTCATTTTCATCGTAGGTACAATGTAAACAGCTAAATATCGAGCAATAATAAACGTATAATGCATTATGGTAATTGGTCATAGAGGTGTCAATGAGACCAATTAAAATTCTAGCTCAAGCTTTTTCCTATTGCAGTATAATGAGAAAATAACTTGATTTATTCGCAACACAATTAAACTCCAACTACGTGACTATGTAGGTAAATAATTGTGGATTGAATGGATAATTATTATACAATGGACTAGCAATGGATTCAATTATCTTGTGACATGATAAAGGCCTATATTTTTTTTAAATGTGGATATAAAGAACCAGGGATAAACTTTTTAAAGTAAAGAACACACTGGAATGTATCTACATATTATTGAACCATAACCATGATATTGTTCACCAACACGCGCTAGTACAGCGTGGTGGACTAGGCCTAGATCCTTTCCTTCATTGGAAAGAAACGTAATGGGTTGTGATGATGATGGTATTATTAAATGAACATAGGATTAAAATAAGCAACGCAGCCGATCTTTCAAACATCTACGGGATCCATAGTTGTGGTAAATCTGTGGATCCATACAAGTTATTTTAGATTTTAACGTTGGGATTGATGGCGCTGGTACAGTATTGAAATCATAGACACAGAATAAATCATTATCAGAGTAAAACCAATTCCAGATCACCAAATAGATTTAATTGCTTTAATCGACGCTGAAAGTCTTGAAGGAGCCGGGCATGCCGAGGATGTCCTGGTTGAACCTCGTGTGGCTGCGGCACGCCTCGTTGGTGGCCTCCGCCGCCGCCGTGTGCATGCGCATAATGTGTGACTCAGAACAGACTGCCTTGAAGGATTCGTCTGGAAGAGGAGACAGAGATTTAGATATTATTTATAGTAGGTTTTCATCGACGTCATCAGCCTGTTATCGTCTATGTACTGCTGGTTTATATCCATCTAATTAATATCCATCTAACGTCCAGGTTTCCATTTTTTTATAGGTTATTTGAGGAGCAGTTTGAATCTTTATAAAAAAACTACCAAATATACAGACTGCTGGTAAACAATAGTATAAGAGAGATTAGTGCTAATTCAAAACCACTTTAGTTATACTATTACAAATCTCGCTTAGTATTCATCTAATAACGTATTTTTTTTACAATTTACCTTACCATCGTATTCATAACCTTACCTGCAAGATCAGCTATAGACTTCAGATCGCCTCCGTAGTCAGCCGGCAGTAGCTCCCGGTCTATGTGTCCTTCCACCAGCTCGTCAGGGGAGCCCAGCACCTCGATCCGGCTCTTCAGTTTCTCCGGAAGAGCTTGTTTCAGCATCATCAGGAGTGTGTTCAGGAACCTTGACGAGTTGATCAGGTATATCTTTTGTAGCCTCATAGCGTATGTTTCCTGTTCACAACCAGTTTTTAGGTTATAAAGATAAGTTAGCCCAGACATGTAATTTTGCTTTGATGAGACTTGATTGGTGTAGTATTGAAATAGTTTTCCCTGTATCTATAATTTATATTGATATACATTTTTTGTGTACTTTTTTACTGTACAGATACTATTAGAACACATCTCAATTATCCATTATATTCCTCCTACGAATACTTACAGTGACAATGGTAATTGCTTTCTGAACAATCAAGGGGTTCATTTTGGTGATCAGCTCGTAGTTGATTTTCCTCGCGTCACACACCCATATAGCACCGGCTGCGTAGTCTTGCGTCAAAAGAAACTCCAAAAGCTGCAAAGTGGGAATGATGATAATTTAATTTCTTCATTGCTCGTGAGTTTATTGTACCTGAGTATATTTCTTTAGATTTAGTATTACCGATATCCAATATCTGGCAGTGCTCATGTGTGTGTACTGTGCATAACTGTCGCCGTGAAATTCAAACAAAAATATGCGATGGTGATCCGTTGTAGGTTTTGGTAGGATAATAATACGCCTGTAAAAGATCAAAAGTGGTTACTCTTGTTCAGTTTAAATACCCGGAATATCTTTACGACACAGAAAGGATTTATTAAATTATGTAGGTATGTACAATTAAACGCGAATTTCACTTCACTCAGTGGTGAAAGTATTCATCAATAAAAAAATTACGTAAATAGTGCGGAAAGTACCTACCTATTCATAAGCAATACTTACGCCATTGTAAAAAGTGTTCCAAACTCTTCCTTCATGTTAAAATTTGAAAAAAACTCCTTCAACAAAAATCTAGCTGTGCACAGTTTGTCCAGTTTGTGTTTAGTTTTTTCTGCGGAGCCCTTGCAGTACATCAGGAAGCGTTCTAAGTAATCACGATCTGGAGAAAAATAGTAGGTAAATTGTATATGCCGAAGAACCGATTACCGGTGGGGAAAAGGATTTCATGAGTAGAGACCATAGTCTAGCAAGAGTAGAATGTGACATCCTCCAGCCCCTGGATGAGAGGATTGAGTGTTGTGGGCCTAGTGGCGCTCCTTGGGTGAGGCCTATGTCCAGCAGTGGGCGATAATAATAATGATGTAAACCTAGTGTAAATTATTTTATAAATTTCTGGCTCCACTGGCAAATATTTTTTTAATAATTTACAACATGATTGTATAAAACTGACATAACGAAGCAGACAACTAGCCAGAACAATACCCAAAGTATACCAACTCTTCTTCTTATCATTCAAAGGTCAAACAGTTCAGGACTTACCAAACTTTCTTACAGTGAAGTGATTTTGTTTCGCAATCCATTGTTCTATTCCATCGAGCACTTGGTTCAAAACTCTCACATCTTCATAACCAAACCTTTTTCTTACTTCTTGCAACTGATTTTTGTTGAAAACTAAGTACGGATTTGGTTTAATTTCATTCATTTTGGATAAGTTTAATACATCGTCTGACTAGTGAGTGAGGGACAAATGTTTACTAAAATTTATCGCAGAAATTGTAGCGTACCAGATAGTTGCGGATCAAGAACCCAGGCCACAATAAACTTAGATAAAACTAAAATACTAATGTATTTTTTTTCGCCGTCTGACGACTTCCTACGCAAAAACCAGTTTTGAAAAAAAACTTTGAATATTTTTGTATGATTTTATTTTGGAAGTAAGTACCTAATTATTCTAGCTTTGCTTAGCGAGGCACGGCTGGTTGGTGTCTTTATAAGTTACCTTTCAATACCAGTACAGTATTCTTATTATTCATCAAAAACCGTTGTCTTAAATAAGAAGGTACTTGTCAAGGTTTTCCATTTCCCATCAGTAGGTGTGCTGAATTGAGACCGACGAGCATGCTTCAGCCTCGAATTCACTAGGGCACAAGTTCTGAGACTGTTACAGAACATCTAAGGTGCGTGTTCTCAGAACATTTTGATAACATGTCGCCCGAGGAAGTCGTGGCAGAGTGCTGCGTGCTAGAAGTCGCGCACGCGACACTCTGCAACAGCGGTCGCTAGACTGATGTCGCTGGAAGTTCTGTCTCGCGAGCCAAAACACGGAACCTGTTCTGCGACACGTAGATGTCGCTGTATAGTCGCGTGCGACGTCGCAGAACAGAGCGCGACGTCGCGGCGACACGTAGACGACATGTGCCTAGACATGTTCTGCGACGATTTGTCGCCTAGTGAATACCAGGCTCAAGACTCAAGTTGTATACATTAATTTTGTATTCATTTATTAATTATAAATTTAAATAAATCACAGGATAAGAATAAACAAAGTTTTAATGAACTTCGTAGAGTGTAAAAAGATAGACTCTTACAGTTAGCGCTATAGATACGGTTAGAGCAGACCTTTTGGCTTATAATAATACGCCAAATCTCCATGGCTGTATGTTTGCCAACTGTCCTCCGACTATCCTCCACCACAACAACTGGCCCGCTTCCACTTTAGTTCGCTTTAATATTATATGTATCAATAAAAAAAATTAACACATGAGCGTAATTTTATAAAGTCTTATATTACATAGAGGTAAGAACTTAATAACGAATGTACTATGCATAGGGAATACAAGCCCGGGATCCCGCTCCCCGGGATCCCGGGATCCCGGTCATTTTCCAGTCCCGAAATTTTTGGGATTAAAATTTGCCAATCCCGGGATTTTCGGGATTGACAAAAAAGGGTAAATTAGTATGTAAGGGTATTCTCGTAGCTTTGTTGTCATTAGTTAAATGACAAATTATTGTTTTCTACCCGTGTGATGTCACAGATGTCATAATTTATACGTAAACAAATATGGCTGACACCGTTTTCGCTTGTTTATGAAAAGTAGAACTTTTAAGTTAAAGTTTTGCAATTGGCAAGGTTCAAAACAAATAATAGATTATTTTGTTTGGTCTAATAGATTAATTGCTCATATTAGACCTACTTTAAAAAAGAGTCAAGTAGCCTATTGTTTATCTTTTTTTAAGAAGTATATATTTTTTCAACTAAGTATGGTCTGACAAAGTTAAATTATAAAAAAAAAAACACGCACTCACGCCTTGTACTAATGTACTCCCTTGCGGGGTAGGCAGAGGTGCATTGCTGCACCCACTTTTCGCCAGAGTGTTATGTTAGTCCCAATGTAATAGGGGGCGGGCCTATTGCCATTTTACGGGCACATCCAAGACCCGAGAACAAATATCTGTGTTTAAACAAATATCTGCCCCAGCCGGGAATCGAACCCGGGACCATCGGCTCAGTAGTCAGGGTCACTAACCATTACGCCATTCGGTCGTCTATAAATACTGTGTCTCCAATAAACCTAAAAACTTTGATAAACCTAAATACTGTGTCTCCAATAAACCTAAAAACTTTGATTCGTCAGACGTGTTTTTGTTTGTGACCTTAATCCCGGGACTATCCCGGGATCCTGGGATTGTCTTCATCCAGTCCCGAAATCCCGGGATCCCAAATAAAGGCCGGGATTGTATTCCCTAACTATGCATCATATTGAATATTTTTTTCTCAAATAACCAATAACACAACAGAACAATATACTTATCGATATCTAACATCAAGTCCAAGTTTAATCGACGCTGAAAGTCTTGAAGGAGCCGGGCATGCCGAGGATGTCCTGGTTGAACCTCGTGTGGCTGCGGCACGCCTCGTTGGTGGCCTCCGCCGCCGCCGTGCGCATGCGCAGAACGTGCTGCTCAGAGGACAGAGCCTTGTATGTCATCTCTGAAAGTATTATGGATTTTTAGTAAAGGTTGCGTAAAAAATTGCTGTTGTATCGCTAGATGGCGTTTATTTATTTATTTATACTTTATTGCACAATTTACTACAGTACAATAGGTGGACTTAATGCTAAAAGCATTTTCTCCCAGTCAACCTGCAGGAGGTACAACGAGTAAAAGGCTTTCGTTGAAAGCAAAAGTTTCAAGGGCATTGCAAAAGTGATCAAAGATGTATATTTCATAGGTAGGCAGAGTTTGGACAAGAGGAAGTTCTGACCACCCGCTTTCATGATTTTGTTGCATGAACAGCAATACATTTTGTACAGATAATAATCTTGATATACTTATACAGGTTGTCCCAAAAGTCAACGTGATGCCTTGGAGGGCTGATAAACCAGCTCAGGAATGACAAGAATATCGCAATACATATAGTAAAAAGTCAACAGTTTTAATGAAATTAACACTTTTATAAAACGCTGAAAATCGACACTTCGGGTCAGCTTTAGGCGTGCCTCCTGTACAGACGGGCTTTTGGGACTGTATAACAATACTAACCAGCCAGTTCCTTAATTGACGGAAGATCGCCACCATATTCAGCAGGCATGATCTCCCGGTCCAAATGCCCTTCGACCAGCTCCTCCGGAGTGCTCAGCACCTGGATACGTTCCTTCAGCTTGTCACTAAGAGCTTGTTTCAACATGCCGACGAGAGTGTTGATGAATTTCGACGAGTTGATCAGGTATATTGTCTGCAGCCTCATTGCGTAGGCTTCCTGTTGGAACAAGGTGAATTTATTGTTTATCTTTGGATTTATTTTTATTGTTTGTCGTCAGTTTACAGGGTTGTTGATTTAGGTGTTTAGAGAATGGAATTTCACCCATAACCACACCAAAAATATTGCAATTATCAGGTTTTTTTTCGCAATGTCAGAGGGTTCCATTTATATAAGATTTTCATTAGGTGCCTAGGTGCCTAGGGTTCATTGATGTGCCATTTGGAAATTCAAATTGATGAAATATAGTATATTTGATAAAACTAAAATACTTACAGTCATAATGGAAATAGCTTTCTGTAGAACCAGGGGGTTCATCTTGGTGATAAACTCATAGTTGAGGTCTCCTCACATCGCACAGCCATATCGCTCCGGCCGGGTAGTCCTGGGTCAGGAGGTACTCTAGCATCTGGAAAAGTCGCGTTTCAATCAACTTAAACATCACATAAATACGCACGGTAAGTTTATTAGATAGATACGTTTTAGATAATACACTCACGGGCAATGAAAAGGTTCCACTGAGAAAAGCACCAAAGTGCTCCTAAACGGAAAAGGCTAGCATGAAAAAATTGGGGTCGTTTGAATCTTTTCTTTGCCCGTGAGTGTAAAGGGGATGCCTAGGAAGCATAGGAAATACATTATTGACAGACGAGTATATTATTTTACCATGGACAGACCTGGAACATAGGAATAGAAGACGTTTTCTGACAGTACCTACTCAAATACATGTACGCTCACTATCAATGAAAAAGTTCCACCTGCCATATGCCATTGCCATGCCTTTTCATTACTTGCGAGTGTACCTACGAGTATATGATGACGTATTAATGTGTACAAATATTTGCCTAGCACCAATGCGACATTTATCTTGATTACCCTTTAGGATTACCCTTTACCCTAGCTGTATATACCCAAGAATAGAGACCGTACCGCTATCCAATACCGGGCAGAGTGGAGGAGGTTGTACTTCTCGAAGCTATCGCTGTGGAGCTCAAACAGCAGGATCCGGTAGTGGTCTTTGGTGGGCTTCGGCAGAATCGCTATATTTCTGAAAAAAAATATATCAATTGGTACTAAAATCACTGACGCGCTCTATAGTAGTAATAAGAAGAAAATCACCGCATTTTTTGTTTGTGGTGATTAGGCTTTACTAGTTTCAAAAGTAATATTTTTAAAAAACACAGACCTAAAAAAAATACAATTACAGGATGATTTAAGTAATTGAAGCTTTGTATATCCTAACTATCCTAACTAATATTATAAATGCGAAAGTTACTGTCTGACTCTCCTACTATAGAATAGATTTAACATATTAGCTTTTGTATTTATTTCAGACAGCTGAAAAACTTTAATACCGCGATGTAGGATCTTCATATTAATTGACCTCGGTTCTATACAAGCTCTCTGTATTGCGCTTTTAGTGCCATCTGTTGGTTATATCCGGAACTGTCTGTCTGTCTGTCTGTCTGTTACTCTTTCACGCCAAAAATACTGAACGGATTTGAATGAAATCCTAACTAATAAGTATTATAAATGCGAAAGTTACTGTCTGACTCTCCTACTATAGAATAGATTTAACATATTAGCTTTTGTATTTATTTCAGACAGCTGAAAAACTTTAATACCGCGATGTAGGATCTTCATATTAATTGACCTCGGTTCTATACAAGCTCTCTGTATTGCGCTTTTAGTGCCATCTGTTGGTTATATCCGGAACTGTCTGTCTGTCTGTCTGTCTGTTACTCTTTCACGCCAAAAATACTGAACGGATTTAAATGAAATTTGGTATACATATGGTCTAGACCCTGAGAAAGAACATAGGCTACTTTTTATTGCGAAACGGAGGTTGTAAGGGGTTAAAAGGGGGGGTTAAAAGTTGTATGCGAATACTTAATTTTAAAAGATAAAAATACTACGGCTGACTGTCGTAGTGGTTAGTGACCCTGACTGCTATGCCGAAGGTCCCGGGTTCGATTCCCGGCCGGGGTAGATCTTTTTTTAAATAAACTTTATATTTAAGCACTTGATGAGCAATAATTAAACATTTTGTTCTAGCGTTTTTGAAACTTCGACCTGTGAGTGGGTGAAATAGGGGTTCATATTTTGTATGAAGTTCGTCATTTTTGAAGATAAAAACATTATATTTTGTATTTAGGCATTACATATAATCACAAAAAAATAATAATTAGCATTTTAAAAAAATCCCAGTGTGGGGGTGTAATATAGGGGTTGAAAGTTTTATGGGTGTTGAGTTTTAGAAGTTTAATTTATATAGTAGCTATGTCCGCTCCTAGATGGCGTTGTCGGGTATTCGTATATATCGCTGTATGGTTTGATTTTAGCTGATGTACTTATAGTTTGTATGTATTTGCAGTAAGTTTTGGAGGTCCTCGAAAACAACCCAATAAACGACTGTACTTTTCAATACGAGGTTTCATTCATTGTCATTTGGTTCTTAATAGTTCTTATGCGTCATTTTTGAAGATAAAACCATGAAACTTATTACGTAGGTGTTTAGGAAAAATGTGCAGAGATTTTCTATACGGAATTCCCATGACTGACAAGCACACGATATCAACGCACAGGCTAAACGTAGCGTAGGCACTTGAAATTTGGAAGGGACGTAGCTTAGGTAGGTACCGTATTTTCCCACAAAAACCGGAGTTAGCGGGATTTCCCCGCACGCGTTCATACAAGTATTCATTGTAACGCGTGGAATATGCACACGAGATGCGGGAAAATGGCGTGCTATCCCACGTGCGTGATGAAATCTGCATGCTGTTAAAACAGCCGTAAAGCTTAGTTACAATAGGATATTGCAAGATACCTAGATTTTTCAATCTAACATGTCTGCACACCTTAGTAAAGTTATGGTTTTGTTTTGAAAAATGGGAGTTAAAGTGAAAAAAATAAGTAAGTAGTATGAAAAAAACCAAAACTGCTTATGTTAGATGCTTGAAATAAAAAATTTATAAATTACTATTCTGCCATTGCTATACAAGTCTTTGCTCAATGAAGTCATGAAAATCATTTTTAATCAAGTATCTTCGTACTTATTTGTCAATTTTCATCTTATTTACTACCACCATGGCATGTTATTGGGTAGGTAGTTCGGGAGTCGTCCACGACAAAATAATTTTAAGGCGAAGCGAAGCTCGCGGGCAACAGCTATTTATAATAAGAACTTTTAATCAATAAAAAAAAGTTTAAAAGGGGTTTTGTAGGCTTTACATACAGAGAGGTTAAGTACCTACCTATATGATTATATTATTGATTGACTTACGCCATAGTGAACAATGTTTTAAACTCTTCTTTTATGTTGAAATTTGCAAAGAAATCGGGCAGCAGGAACCTCGCCGCGCACAGTTTGTCCAGTTTCTGTTTAGTCTTTTCGGAGGATCCCTTGCAGTTCATCAGGAAACGCTCCAAGTAGCCGCGATCTGCGAAATAAATATTTCAAAAAAAAAATAATATTTAGTCTCTAGAATATAGAGGGTGCTGTAAAAAGGGCAAGCCGAAATGGGGTCATTCTAAACTATACTTTTATACGATCAACGACTTTTAAATTCGCGAAAAAAATGTTGACTTCTCCATAGAAACTTTCTTGGTCATGAAACTTTTGTCACATACGTAAAAACGGATCAGTCACATACATAAGTATATTATGTAAACAGCACACGTGAAAGTATAGCAGCACGTTTGCATACGAGGTAGGTACTTATCCTAACTAATCCTAACTTCCTAACTAATATTATAAATCCGAAAGTAACTGTGTCTGTCTGTCCGTATCTTACTCTTTCACCGCAAAACCACTGAACGGATTTGAATGAAATTTGGTGTACATATGGTCTAGACCCTGAGAAAGGATATAGGCTACTTTTTATCCAGGAATTCCCACGAGAATTTTTTTTAAGGCGAAACAAAGCTCGCGGTAACAGCTAGTAAAATATAAAAGGTGTACCTTAAACACCCCATTGAGCGCTGGTAACTGAAATCAAACGATGAAGCACTTACAAAGTTTCCAAACTATCAGAGAACTTATCATGTGGCAGTAACAACGTTAAAGATTGTTTATTGCCTGTTTATTGAAAGTTGAGAGTCTTAATAGGAAAATGAGCTTTGCTTTTGCATAACTCAAGGTTATCCTTTCCAGCCCGCTGGGTCGAAGACCTTGGACTAGGAGCCGGTTATGGTTGGATGAGAAAGGCTGAGGACAGAGTGCTGTAGGGCCCATTGGGCCAGGACGGACGGACGGACGGACCTTCAGAAGTGGATGGTGATGATCCGACCTGGTACGATTAAGGAGGCTCACTCTGTATGACGAAAAACTAATCTTCGGAGCGCTGCGCGAGCCACGACTCTATCTTGATGTATAAAAATAAAAACGTACCGATATCACGACAGCTCTCGTTCGTTCGTTTTAGTAATGTAATGTCAGTATAGACTATAGAGTAACCCTCGTGTTGTGATGTGGATGCGTTTATGTCAGTGTATCACAAAAAAAATGCCTAAACTTACCGAACTTTCTTACAGTGAAGTGATTTTGTTTAGCGATCCATTCTTCTAAGGCATCCAGCACTTGGTTCAACACTTTGACATCTTCAAAACCAAACTGTTTCCTAATATCTTGCAATTGATCTTGATTGAAACTTAAAAGTGAATTTTGCTTTATTTCATCCATTTTAGTTGTTATTTTTTTATCATCGTCCTTAGGAGTGAGCGCTTATTGAGTAATAAAAACCGGTTATTATGTTTTATCCTTTATATATGTGAGCTCGACTTTAATCACTGACCACGGCTAAGTTAATCATTTTTTTTCTTTAAACTAAACTTCCTAGTTTGTAGGAAACCTGTTCTAAAAACTTACCTGTTTCTAGATAATAATATGCTCTTTTTGAGTTTTGCTAACCAGTTAGGTAAGTGGGATACATGGTGATACATCAATTATTTTGGTACCTTAAATAAAGATTAGCAATACCATACGGAGCTACTTCGCACTATCTACAATGATGTAAGTATAATAGTAATCCTAACTAATATTATAAATGCGAAAGTAACTGTGTCTGTCTGTCTGTCTGTCTGTCTGTTACTCTTTCACGCCAAAACTAATGAACGGATTTGAATGAAATTTGGTACACATACGGTCTAGACCCTGGGAAAGAACATAGGCTACTTTTTATCCCGGAATTCCCACGGGAAAACTTTTTAAGGCGAAGCGAAGCGCGCGGGAACAGCTAGTTGGTTATAAATATCTTTCTCTTATTTTCTTATCATGTTGTGATAAAAAAAAACTTTTACTGATCAGATTATTATATATTAATTGAGTACGTATACTTTTGCTAGGTTTCTTTATATTAAAACTATTAATGAACTTGAGTTTGAACTTTTACTTATGCTTATAAATGTTAAATCGATAGTAATTTTAACCCCAGACGGAAAATGAGGGCTGTTATAAGTTACACATGTCTGTGTATAAATATGACTATGTTAGTGTAGCTCAAACACGGCTGAACCGATTGATTTTCATTTTTTTTTATATGTCGTAGTTTAATGTTACCCCGAGTGATGTTAGACATGTTTCATGAAAATCGGTTCAGTTCTTCATAAGTTATGTGACTTTTGGTGTTGAATTTCGGGGGGTTTTAACGTCATGTTACAAGCTTCGGACATTTTTCAATGAGATGCAGCGGCTACAATTTTCAGGAAAGCGCTTCAAGTGTCATCCAACTGTGTCGCTCCAGTGTGACACACTCTTAAATTTAATAAGAACCCGGGGTTTAAAGGGGCCGCCGCTGCCGCCGCCGGCGTGTGAGTTAATAAGTACTTGATATGACTATAAATAAATCCTATTTACGAGTAGGTAGGTGTATTACGTATTTGACGACCGAATGGCGTAGTGGTTAGTGACCCTGACTCCTGAGCCGAAGGTCCCGGGTTCGATTCCCGGCTGGGGCAGATATTTGTTTAAACACAGATATTTGTTCTCGGGTCTTGGGTGTTGGTATTTATATTTAGTATCTATCTATCTATGTATTTGTGTAGATATATCAGCTGTCCGACACCCATAACACAGGTTCTACCTAGCTTGGGGTCGGATGGCCGTGTGTGAGATGTCCCCACATATTAAAACATAATATGTAGTACTTACGGTCTATCTATGTTGAATAGTTAGGAATAGAAATGAAACTTATTCAAACACCGAATAAAAAAACTTCATCAACTAAAGTATTCAAAGTTCTTTTATAAGTATATATACTCACTAACTTATACCTATCTATGTATATAGGTTTCACTTCTTTACCTAAAACAGTACTTATACAATTACATAGAACTTAGTTTTTTTATGAAGAGCTGTTTTAAGACCACCCTATGATTCCGGTCATACATGCCTACGCGGCTTCTCCGAAACTGATAGTGTAATTTCAATTATGTTCTCACACAATATGTCCTGTTTTCTATTAAGTTACTTTTCTGCAAAGACTGTGGTAACTCAGTTAGCTGCTTCTCATCCCTTGAGTCTCAGGTACTCTATTAATAATCAGGTAGGTAAAAAATCCACTTAAAAGCCTTCTTTCACTGCAAGTGGCAAGTAATTTACTGGAGATCCGTGAGGGTATGAGAGCTATTCGTACTTTACCGTTTTCATCTATCACGTATTACTTTTAACGTTTTAACGAGAAGTACCTACTTGAGACTTTCAAAGAAAAGAACTTGAAATGTTAAATTAATAAACAGATGGGTGAGTGAATGTACATTGCACAATACATGTAGGTACATCTACCAGAGATATGTCACTACTTGTCTAATTGCCAGTTTCTATCTCTATCTCTCCATAACTACAGACAGATTGTTACTTTTGATTATTTCAAAATCGTATGAAAGTAACTACCAGTTATAGATAGATAGAGTTATAGAAACTGGCAGTAAGACATCTACTTATAGCATTTGCAAAACTCCTTCCAGTCCACGGCACCTTATAATGGGCACTATTAATCTTATAGGGGGTTTTAATTAAATTTGTCTTCCGGTGTTCTATACGAACTAAGTTTTTTCATTTTTATCGCAATCTCAACACAGTACGGTCAACAAAAGAAATTCTGCTTGAAGTCCCCTTCCAAACCAAACTATTTCCCTGACTATACCCCACACTCAGCATATTTGAAAGAAAGTACTTACCTCGAAACGATCTACCTAGGTAGCCATATTTATTTTATTTTCAATGAGCACCGCACCCCGAATGTGCAGACTCGTTTGGAGTTTTACCGCGGGGAATACAAATCGGAGGTTTTTCTCAAAGGAGAATTCTTAAAAGTTTTTTGTTTAGGTGGATTTTCTTTTATCGTTCGTCGGCACGCAAAGGACGACATAAACAAGTTCAAGGCTGAATTGCCAGTTGGCTGGTAGACGCTTGAAGCACCATCTACCATAGAAACTCTTTTTTATGGTGACAAACACAAAACTGGATTTGTCACCGTGGTTATAGTATTGGCCAGACGCTTTGGATTGGACGGTCTGTCGAGTGTCCGAATTCGATCCCCAAATTAAGCAATGTAGAGATGTTTATGTTTAATGAGAGTTGTAGCAAAAACAAAACTTACTTGTTACTTACTGAAAACAAAGTGGTTAGCAGTAGTTTAAAAAAAAATGTCTCATGTCGATATCACTTCTAGCTGGCGGCTGCACGCTGCGGGTAAAACTAAAAGCAAACGTTCAGTTCATTTCAAATTCTATTAACTTGTCGCTACAGTTTTTCACCAACGAAACAATATTAATCTTTACACATGAAGAAGTGGCTTCTCAATACAGTGGGGAAAGAGGAACCGATGCGCCATCGTAGATTGAAACGTATTGCAACGCGTGCAAGTTTCAAATCCCTCTGTAGCTCCGTTTAGAATATTGAATTTCTTTATTTATTGATCTGTCAAACGGTTGGTCGGATCGACAGAACGGTTTTTACTTTAAAAAGAAAGGTATTGCTTTTAAATAGATATAATCGTACGTCGAGTTGTTGATATTTCATAAGTTACTTTATTTGATTCTAGGGAATAACCGGTAGGTAAATACAGGTAAGAACAAAAATTTAAGAATTTAACTTTTGCCAGTATTATTCTCGGACGATTGCAATGCAATTTTCAACGCTGATATTTTTCCAATCGAAAAATTAAATCGAGATCAGCCTGAACCAATAATTTTCATACATTCGGCATCCACCCCTATGTAGAGGTATATAGAGATTACATACATCAATCAAAAAAGGCTGTTGGTTCAGTACGCTTCTTTATTATATTAACAAAAACATTACTTATTTTTCAGGCACTAGTACCCTACTGTGGAAAGGCGCACGTGAGACGAATAAAGTTCATGTTTCAGTCCACGCTAAGTTAGATTTAATTAAGTATCTGCTGTTGGCTGAAAAACTAAAATTAGCAATTTAAGTACGTACAGACACACGGTCTTATTCATAAAAAGTTACGGGAGACCTATAGGCCTGCTGTAAGCAAATGTCAAAAAAACTTTATTCATAAACGATCAATAGCGCTAAAGAACTCTCCAACTGATTCGTAAAACCTTGATATGCTAAAGTTGGCTGGACCCTACTAGACACCTTCCGTAAACCTCCTCTTGTACAAAAACATGGCGGCCGGTCAACAGCTGTTCTGCTTTATTGACGATTTGACATTTGTTGTGAGTTAATATTTGCTGAAAATAAGTTGCCATGGTAACGTAAAAATTTAATTATTTTTTTTGTGGGTTTTGGCTTGGCCAACTGCGCCTTTAAGCCAACGTAAACTTTTTAAGTGCCGCGCCGTGGCTAACATAGATAATAGAGATTGATAAATGAATGAAAGTTTTCGCTATTTTTGTTTATGGTTTCGTCGGACCGGCAACTTAATAGGGTAAATGTCAAAATGTTTGGTCTGTGAAATCTATTAGCATCACTATAGTCTACGGAACTATTATGAATAGAGATTTTTACGAAACCTCAAATAGGCTTAATGTGTTCCGTAACTATTGAGCTCAGTAAACCTACTTTAAGGTTTTTTTATGAATAAGACCGACATTTTATAAAATTTAAGAATGACTTGAAATGTGGTTACGTGAACAGACGGTGGCCGATCGCGAATTACTTACTGTTTTCTCACTCCCACGAAATAAAATGATAAATAGGGGGCCGTCGACAAATCATTATTTCACCGACAGAATCCCAAATAGAAGTTAAATTGAATCGCTTCACCGTCAATCAATGCCGAAATTGCTGGGCGTTACATAACAATGACCCGGCTTTATGTTTGTAAGCAATTTTCAGCGCTGAATATTTTTCCGATTCAATTTATGAGCAATATTTCAGGAAGCGCCCTAATGAGTGTGTCCGTTCTCGTAACGCCGCTGCTGGGCGATGCTAAAGCGCTTTTTAGGCTCTTTTAGCTCACTTTAAGGTGCCATTCGGGGGTGCAAGACATCGGGAAGCAACAAACGACATTTGTTGCTACGTAACGACTTCTTCTTGTCGTGTCGATGGCAACTGTCACACTTCCGTGGCCCAGTGGACTGCCACGTCGATACCCCTCTGGTTGGCCTTGAGGAGCTCTTCCCAGGTGCAGATGTTGGGATTTCCAGGGCACACCATCAGGTGCTCCATGGTCACGTAACAACTGCATTTTGAGTATTTCTATGGATGTGCCATCGGGTGACTTGCACTGCCTGCCAAAGAAAGGAATAAATTATATAAGTATACTGCATTTTAATACTTGGCATAAAAGGTCAACATTATAGGCTTAAAATATAATTATTTTTACCTTTTTGCCAAGTATGAAGAAAAGCAGCTTACCTGGCGACCCGACCGTTTTGTCGTCTGCTTCAACTTCATGTCGCCTGCTGCCAAATGGTACCTTAATTTACCCCCCACGCTAACTCGGTAAGTGTTGTGACCAAATTGCGGTTTGCGTTATTAATGCTATTAACTGCCTTAATTATTATTGTGAAAATTTACCTGCTCTTAGCATGTGGCTTCGTTGATATTTTCCTAGGAAAACTATTTTGGTAGGATACTACAGGGTGACACACTCATGAGCAATGAAAAAGTTCCACATACAAAATGCCTACACCAAACGACCCCAAGTTCTTCAAACATTTAATATAAAATATAATCAAAATATTCACGTTTTTAGTTGGTAGTATTCTGATGCGCTGTGGATTTACTTACTTCAATATTGGTACCTACTCAATATTGGACTTCTCTGTTAGGAGCCAGCTAAGCTAAGTGACGATTTTCGAGAGCTGGCAGGCAGACACTAGATTGTAGTTGCAAAATTTTTAATATATTATTACTAATATATTATATTCTCTGTGGCGGTGTAAGTACCTGCACCTGGCTCTCTCGAGTGGAACCTTTGTGCATATCCCCAGGGTCTAAACTGCCTTCCTAAGCTTGGACCGTTTCCCACCACGCTGGTCCACTGCGGGTTGGTGGGTTCACATGATACTGATATATTTTTATATCATTATGATATGCTGTGGAGCGCATAGCTACAATTCGACGACCGAATGGCGTAGTGGTTAGTGACCTGACTACTGAGCCGAAGGTCCCGGGTTCGATTCCCGGCTGGGGCAGATATTTCGTCGCAGTCGTAGAACAATGACGGATCTGCAAAACAGCAACTTTACAGGAGAGCCAGTTAAAGTTTTTAAACAACGTTTTGTTCGATAAAATGAAAACGGCTGAAGCAATTCATTTGAAATTTGGTCACATTATTATACGAATAGACTTTTGCAATATAGCCTGTATAATTAGTCTGTAATAAGTCTAGGTTTCCTGAAAAATCAGATAGGTCATTGTTCTATGTATCCTACTATGTCGCATTATATGATACGCCGTTTTTTTACGGACTTTTATTGCGTATCTAATGGCGTATTATACTTTTCGTCGTTGTTTTAGGGAATATATGGAAAAATTCAAAGACGGATCTTTAAATAACCTATTTAGGAGGGTGCTGATTGTGCTATATTATTTTTTGTTTAGGTCCTAATTTTTTTTACAAAATACAATTATTTTATAAACTGTTTTTTGAAGACCCCATTGTGTCCAAGCATCAGTCAATAATCATCCAATGCACATAGGCCTCTCCCAAGGAGCTCCACAACACTCGGTCCTCGGGCTTCCTCATCCAGCCACTACTGGCTACCAGCCTACGGTTGTCCTTATTTGTGACTCGAGAATTCGTCGACCCCAACGGTTATCGGTTTTTTCGGCAGATATAGCCAGCCCACTGCCACTTCAGCTTGCACATTTTGACAGCTATGTCGGTAACCTTAGTCCTCTGACGGATACCCTCATTTCTGATACGATCCATCAGAGAAACCCCAAGTATAGCACGCTGAGCGACTTTAAATCGGTGGACCAGTACTACCGTCAGTGCCCACCTATCTGCCCCATACGTCATCACTAGCAAGATGCACTGGTTGAAGAAGACTTTTGTCTTCAGGCTCTAATGATAAAAGTCTTCTTCTCTGATCAGGGATGGCCGAGGAGAATATGTGACGGAGTTTCCCAACTCAATTGTGACATTTGTGACCCTTTGCTGGGCAAAGGTCTCTTCAGCTGGGTCTTCCAGCTATCCCTGTTCATGGCCTCCTCATTTTAGTTCCTACTAAACACGTCTAGGTTATCCCGTCATCTTCTTCTGGGTCTGCCCCTGTGCCGGCGGCCGTTATTGGCTACCCATTTGGTAGCATTTTTACCCTACCTATCTGGCTGCATACGACAGACGTGCGCCGCCCAGTCTCACTTCAGTTTGGCGGTCTTAGCACCCACGACGAAGGACGCTATCTCGCCCAAATAAATTACTCATTGACATATTGTATTTCCTGCCTATCTACCTCAACCCTACGTTTCGTGCTGTTGGTCATGTCTGTTGTCTTCGAACGGTTCACCTTTAGTCCAACTTCAAGACTTGCCGTGGATAGCTCCCGCAACATTTGTTGGAGCTCGGGCGTTGAGTGGGAGAATAGGGCAATATCGTCCGCAAAACCGAGGTTTGACTATTTTTTACTTCCGAAATTGATGTCCTTGTCCTCCCAGGACTGTGTCAATTTCTTGAAGACCTCTTTGAGGAAAATTGTAAAGCGTGTACAGCGAGGGTCGAGACACCCTTTTCAATCGGAAACGTTGGACCAGTACCAGGTTTTTCCAATTTCACGTTTGCTGAGCTGTTTATGTAGATAGTACCAACGAGTTCGATGTAGGTTGGATGAATTTTGTGGTGTTAAGGGCGGAAAGTATTGTCGGTTGAATGTCCGACCTCAGCAATTAAGCTACGTGTAAAGTCCCTAATTTCTAATAATGAACTTCAAATGCCAATCATTATGGGCTATAGCTAACTGGGTTAGAAGCAGGGTAATGGTTTGAAATAAGCAATAGGAATGATGCTCGATATGAAATAAAATAACAATTCACTGTACTTACATGTTATATTGGACGCTTGGTACACTTTTATTATCACAACGTTTAAATGAATATAAACTAGGAACTGTAGCAGCACTTCTACTTTAATATGTCTGTCTCGGGAGACGGCTGGAGCAAAAGTGAGAGAGCGTGGTCGGCAGACACCGCTGGCAGAAAAAAAAGGGTAGGGATCGTGGGATCCCTACTCTGAACTTCACCAAACGACGTGTCTAACGATCACGAGCTCTACTATGACTTAACTTATAACTAGATAATTACGATTATAATTAATAAAGCCATACTATAGATGACAGTCGGCCATCCAATGATTTTGTGCGACCTCGCACAAACAAAGATCAAATTAGACTTTTAGATTTAATAACAAAACAATTTCAAACAATTTAGACTTTTTAAGTTACGTCTATCTTTAGTTATGAATTAGAACTCTATACAACTCTAATGATTGTTGACTTTACAGTAGCAAAATGATTCCACAAATTCTTCACTTTCACTGATTATGATTACATTTTACTTAAGATTAAGATGAAATTACATAATTTACTAACAAATAACAAAAATATCAGTTTAATTTTAACATATCTCCCAATACAGGTTTACAAAATAGGTTTTATGAACAATAACACTGTATAATATTATATAACAAATCATAAACATTACATATTAGTAATACGATAATTTTATAACTATAGATCATTACAATTTTTATTCAAATTAATATTATTGTCATTATGAGCCCCATCACAGTGGGTGCAACTTACAGGCCTCAATGCCCCAATCACTAACAATAATAAGCCCCATACGTCTTAAATATCGTTAGTTTCGGGTTCCAACACTTTTAAATGTTCCGAATACTCGCAATAACAATTTATTGCTAGCAGCGGATCCCATGTAATGAATGCTTTATAATTATAAATTATTTCATCATTATAGCTTTATTATCATTATGTCACAACTTAGTTACAGCTACGGTAACAGACCCCAATGTCCCATTCGCTCACAATATAGCTATGGGCTCCATGTCCTGAATACCGACTGCCAACTAAGCTACGGTAACAGGCCCCAATGTCCCATTCGCTCACAATATAGCTATGGGCTCCATGTCCTGAATACCGACTGCCAACTAAGCTACGGTAACAGGCCCCAATGTCCCATTCGCTCACAATATAGCTATGGGCCCCGTGTCCTGAATACCGACTATCAACAATCTAATCATTCAAAATACAACAAATAAAGGTAATAATGATTATAACAATATATACAAGTACATAATTATAGGTCATTCTTCTACAGTGGCTTCATCACTTGAGTTAGAATCATGAGGTCTGGCGAAATTTAACCACGGTTTCATCTTATCAACTGCCACTACGGTTGTGTAATGCTTACCACGCTTTCTTGTCAATGGAGTGTCCTCTACTTGGTATCTGTCGTGGTCATAAGCTTTGACAATTTTATACGGTCCTTGGTATCGCGGTACGAGTTTCTTACTCTGCCCCGTTGCGGGGACCTGCCTTTCAATTCTAACTAAATCTCCAACCTGGTAGTTGTAAGGCTTACAACGTTTCTTATCAAAAGAAGCTTTCTGAGCCTGTTGACAAGATCTACTATGCGCGCTTACATCACTCCGAATTTCTGATAAGCTCTGTTTGGTAGATGTATCTATAATGTCATCAAGGATTTCTGTAGCGACCCTTCTTTCACTAGAGCTAGTTGTCCTGATGCCAAACAGAGCTTCGGCAGGAGTTCGGTTGATTCCCTTATTAAACGTATTATTCAATCCCCATTGCACATCGGGCAGGTGGTCGTCCCATTTATTTTCGGGATTGCCAATATTCTTAGCGGTGAGAGATTCAACAATGATTTTGTTGTAACGCTCCACCTGTCCGTTGGCTCTGGGTGTGGCTACTGCGTTGAGAATATGTTTGATTCCCTTTTCATTGATGAAGTCTTTGAAACCGTGACTTGTAAATGACGTACCCCTGTCTGAGATAAGTCTACGCGGAGCACCGAATATTCCAAAATATTCACGTAAAACCTTAATAGAGGTGCTGGTTTTCGTATTGCGCACTGGTTTTAAATAAATATAACGAGTAAAAGCATCAATCATTACAAGGATAAACATATTTCCTTTTGTGCTCCGAATGAATGGACCCACATGGTCGATGTGGACGGTATCAAAGGGTACTTCAACTTTATGAATGGGATGTAAAAACCCAGCCTGTTTACCTCCAGCAGATTTTGAATATGCGCATTCTAAGCAAGAACTGACGTACCTTTTGACAAAACATCGAAGTTTAGGGAACCAATACATCGATTCGACCTTCTCTACTGTTTTGTCAACAGAAAAATGACCTATATCGTCATGATTTTGTTTGACGATTTGCCACCTAACGCCTTTAGGTACGACCCACCTGTCGCCTTTTTCAGTCACTCTATATAATTTACCATTTTTGAATTTATAATTTTTCCTAACGTCAACAACGCTTTCTAAGTGAGGATCATCCAAAATTTTAATTATTCTCTGAATTTCGTCATCCGCACCCTGTACGGTAACTAACCAACTAGTTTCGCCAATTACACAGATATTCTTAATGTTTGATGACGAGTCGACAACGGGGTTACGACTAAGCGCATCCACATGGGCCATAGATCTACCCGGGCGATACTCTATATTGAAATTAAACTCCTGCATTTGCTCCCACCATCTTGCGACTCGCGGGACCATATCTCGTTTTTGGAACGTAGCCTTAAGAGAATTACAATCTGTAACTATCTTAAAGCTCGTACCCACAAGGTAGACACGAAATTTCTTTAGGGAGGCAACAACTGCAAGAGTTTCGAGATCATACGAAGAGTAGTTTTGCTCTTCGGGACTAGTTTGTTTGCTGAAATAAGCAACAGGTCTCAGGACGTTTGTTTTGTCCTTTTGCAAGAGAATTCCTGCAACCCCTACCTTACACGCATCCGTATGGAGCTCGGTTTCGGCGCTGGGATCATATAACGCAAGTATGGGCTTTTGAGCTAATTCCTTTTGTAACGTTCTGAATGCAGCCTCTTGCTCAGCACCCCATTCCCATTCAACAGAATTTTTAAGCAGGCGAGTAAGAGGTTTTGCTATAATCGAAAAGCGAGGTACGAAACGCCTGAAAAAGCTCGCTAGTCCCAGGAATTGACGTACGTTATGCTGACTTTTCGGCGTAGGAAATTTCTCAACAGCTTCAACTTTTCGAGGCCCTGGACGAATCCCGTCAGCAGAAACCTCGAAACCTAAGTACTCTACAGTCTTACCGAAAAAGAAACATTTCGACAACTTAAGAGTGAGACCTGTTTTCGAAAAAATGTCCAATACTGTCTCTAACCTAGCCAAACCTTGATCAATACTTATCGATGGAATAATGACATCATCTAAGTATACTAATGCTTCACCATACCTAACAGCTCCCAATATCTGGTTCATTATACGTTGAAAAGTGGCTGGGGCGTTTGCGAGTCCGAAGGGCATTCGATTGAATTCGTAGTGCCCCTCTGGAGTCACAAAAGCCGTTTTGAATTTATCACATTCACGTATTGGGACCTGATAGTACCCGTTCGCTAAATCGAGGGTTGTATAGTACTGACTTCCGGAAAGTTGATCTAATTGGTCATCAATTAGTGGGATCGGGTAATTCTCTTTGACAGTCTTTTTATTTAATGCACGGTAATCAATGCAAAGTCTCAAATCACCCGTTTTCTTTTTAACAAGTACAATCGGGCTAGAGTAAGCGGATGTTGAAGGGCGTATAACGTCATGTTTTAAAAGGTCAGAAATCATTTCCCTTACATGCTGTTTCTCACTTATGGCAAGCCGGTATGGCCTGTAAACTACTGGATCATTATCAATGAGATCAATTGACATCTCTCCTATCTTACTAACTCCTAATTCAGAGAGGTTGAATGCGAAACAATGTCTGTATTGATTTAATAGTCATAACAGCCTTTCCCTATCCTTCGTTGACAAATCATCATCCAATTGTAAGTCCGACTCCTTGATAGGATCAACAGGATTACCACGACTACACACTGACAATACCTGCGAAAATGTTTCTTCATGAGCAATTCGACCTCGCCCTAGCAATGCACCTTTCTTAATGTTTAAGCCCTGAGGAGACAAACAATTCACTACAATTTTACCCAATCCACCAGCTCCGACAATATACACGCCGGAAGAAACAGAATAGCGTACATCACCTTGAAGGCGAAAGCCTCCTTCTACAAACACTTCTCCTTCGTAGGAGGAGTCTGTAAATACGTCAACTACAGCAAGTCCGGAAATATTGACATCGTTTAGACAATACAGTTTGACCTTATTATCAGTGACCCTATCTTGCTCACATTCACTTATTTTTAGATCATCACTAGTTTTATGAATCACGATATGTGGTTGTTCGGTAAAAGTTTGCCCAACCATCAAAGATACATGCATAGCAGAATCAGGGACCACTATCAACTCTACCTCTGCGCTGACACCATCTATGCTCAATGAAGTCCTTATTTTTCCCAACGGTTGAACAGTAAAGTTACCGAATCCCCTAAGGAGAGGTAGATTGTCGGTGCTATATTCGCTTCCTACTTTTTTATATTCTGAAAATTTAATCAATGAGCAGTCGCTCCCAAAATCAATGAACGCCTCTATTGGTATACCATTAACAATAGCAATCTTAAAATATTTATTGCCTGCGTTAACTTTTGAGAGAGATGATGCCGCCTCTAGGTATGAAGAATTATTGAATGGTAAATCATTGGCGCTATTCGCCACTCGCAATACCGATTTGTCCGTTGCTGCAGTTTTTGAGTAACACTGCTCTGTATCATGCCCTACCCTCCCGCACTTGCCACATTTTTTTACGGGTTGGGTACATTGCGACACTACGTGTCCCTCTCTTTTGCAGTTAAAACATTTAGTAACAGCTGGTTTCGTAGCTGCTTTTTCCTGAGGATAAATAGGCTTTGGCGGTTGCCCCTTGACCATCCTACGATCTACATTCTGCCTAATATTCCTAGCATTACGTAAGTAGCAAAGTAGTTTATCGGGGTCATCAAATTGTACTGCTTCCGCGCCTAGTCGAACTGACCTATCATCGATACCATGTAAAATACACTCCACTGCACGTTTGCCAGTAATATCACATCTATTTACTAATGCGACCTTCTCATAAAAGTAGTCTTCAAGTGAATCTGCGAAACGAGCCCTTTTTGCCAACATATCTGCGAGCATTTGACCGTAGTTCTCCTCTGATGGAAAGGCGTTTCGAAGTTTCACTTGCCACTCCTCCCACGAAAAAAGAACGGACGAAAGCCCCTCATACCACCTTTGCGCTACACCGCGTAACTTCGGTAAAGCATAATGAACAATTTTTTTATCAGACCAACCATATATAGAGGCACATTCATTAACTTTGTGGAGCCACATGGTCATCGTCTGTTCTTTTTTCGATGGGTCAAATTCAGGAACTGTATTATTTAACGAGCCTAGTTTATCCATAGAATCAGAGCCACTTATGTTTCTTAAGACTTTAACAAGTTCTGTAAGGGTACTGGTTGACTCACCAACTGGTCTTGGTTCTTCGCGGGTCGTCTCTCGTTGACTCCATCTGCTTCTGCTGCGTGAGCGCCTTGCGCCATTCCCATGGGTCGCCTGCTCCTGTCCCGTACCACGAGACCTGCGGCGGCTTCTGCTACGTGGCCGGGTCTCCTCGCGTCTACCGCGGCTCGCCCGATCGCGAAGGAGCTCATCCAGCTCCTCACGAACAAGCCTGTTCAACGCCGATCGTCCCGCTTCCCATCGTGATGGCGGGCTACGGCTGCGTCGTCTCACATCCCGGCGCGTCGAACGTCGACTGTCGCCACTGTGAGAGCGTGTGCCACTGCGACTGCGCCGTCCACGAGAACGGCAGCTCACGCCACCACGGGAACGTGGTCGGATGCCTGTATCTCCGCGTCTCGCGATGCTTCGCCCGCGAACCGGTTGCAGGATAGGGCTGGTCGGGGTTGTCACGATCCTCCCAGGTATTGCATCGTCCATTTTATTGTCCCTGTAACATTATACACGCAGATCACTGTCCAGTTAGTGAAAGCAAATAGAAGAACCAAGCAATAAACTTACACCCAATAATAGGTTATAAAATTTGCTAAATTATCCCTAAAACAAAACAGCAAAGCAGAATCATAATACTGTTTATGGTCCTCGTAGCTATGGTACTGTAGCTATTCACAGCAAACAAGCAATAATAAATCTAACAGTAGTAGCAAATGCTATCTAATTTAATCGACTACAATGTAGTGTGATTTTATTTATTTTAATGTAATTTAATGAAAATTAATGAAAATTAATGAAAATTCATGAAAATTAATGTATTTTAATGAAATTTAATGTAAATTAATGAAATTTAATGTAAATTAATGTAACTTAATGTAAATTAATGTAAATTAATGTAACTTAATGTAAACTAATGTGACTTAATGTAAATTAATTTGGATTAATGTAAATGAATATACATTAATATGATTTACTGTAAATTTATTCAGTGTGATTCCAGCCGATTATTTATGATTTAAATAGGTAGGTATTTATTTATTTGTTTAAATAAGGAACACCAGCAGTTAACACAACAGACAAAACAGTAGCTTTACATAATATAAATTTCCTTGTGAAAGCCATTAAGGGCGTACATACCTACACGTCATTATCAAATAATACTATCATAACGACAACAATATGAAATAAATTGAAACAACTGGCTTACAAGCCAACTGTTACAACAGACAGCGGTGGCGGGCACTGCACCGACAAGAGCAAGGCTCTTAAATTTAAGAATTACTTTATTGCACACAAACACAGAAATTACAAAAAAAAATTCACAACAAAGACGTACAGTTACTGACCACTCACAAGCTACAAGGTGGGTACCGTTAGGAACCCGAAAGCGTTGGATTTTTATTAGTATGTTTATGAAAGTAAAAGAATAAAGCAAGAAAAAAAATGCCATGAGCTCACCAGAAAATGAGTGTAAATAAAAAAAAGTATTGGTAATTAGATTAAGTACCTATTAAATTTTCAGCTGTTTAGAACCTATCATTAAATTATCCGAGCGTGCATTACAGTTGCTACCCACATTTCCTAATAATATATAAACTCAATTCATAACGACCAATTTAAATTATTAAGTATAAATTAACAGTAATTAGAGGCGGAAACCAATAGATCGCATCCAGTGGCGTGCTATGGGGGAGACCTACGTCCACAGTGGACTACTATAGGCCGATGATGCTGAATTGTTTTAAGGTTACATACTACACCACAATTTTGAAAAAAATAAGAATTCCGTGATTCAACAAGTAAAAGAAAGTAAAATTTATCAATACGGACGGTTAGGGAAATACGATGTACTTGTACTTAAGAAATTGGTAATTTATCAAATTTAAAATGAAATAAAATGACATTGTCTCATGTCGTGGGTAGCACTGGCATTTAGGTATCACTATCCCACATCTGAAATTGTCGGTTGAATGTCCGACCTCAGCAATTAAGCTACGTGTAAAGTCCCTAATTTCTAATAATGAACTTCAAATGCCAATCATTATGGGCTATAGCTAACTGGGTTAGAAGCAGGGTAATGGTTTGAAATAAGCAATAGGAATGATGCTCGATATGAAATAAAATAACAATTCACTGTACTTACATGTTATATTGGACGCTTGGTACACTTTTATTATCACAACGTTTAAATGAATATAAACTAGGAACTGTAGCAGCACTTCTACTTTAATATGTCTGTCTCGGGAGACGGCTGGAGCAAAAGTGAGAGAGCGTGGTCGGCAGACACCGCTGGCAGAAAAAAAAGGGTAGGGATCGTGGGATCCCTACTCTGAACTTCACCAAACGACGTGTCTAACGATCACGAGCTCTACTATGACTTAACTTATAACTAGATAATTACGATTATAATTAATAAAGCCATACTATAGATGACAGTATTGCTTGATGGTAGATACTGTCGAAACCTTTTGTATAGTCAATAAATACATGGTAAAGTGGTTACCAGCCACCACCATGGTGGTGGCTGATTAAGCGTGTATAGAGGGTTCGCGGTAGAATAACTAGGTCGGAAACCGGCTTGTTCTGGTGGTTGATGTTAGTTCAGCAGAGAACGGATGCGATTGTGAATTATTTATACATGTGCGATGTCAAGCTAACGGGTCTATAGTTTCCGAGGTCGGATTTCTCACCCTTTTTATGGAGAAGTAAGTATAATGTGAGAATTACAGAATTTACGCGGAATTCTTCCTGAAATTAATACGTGAATAAAGTGGGCTCACCTATTTTTAAGAGGAAAAGCCCCAGTATCAATCGGATGCTGGTGATTGTGAAACAGCTGAGGAAAAATATCATCCCCAAGCATTTCAAGATGATCCTTACATAGCTACGGATAAGATGATACCAATTTCCTTAATTATTTACTGCCCACAAACAGTAAATTTACTGCTGTCCGATCACGTTGACTCCCCCGCGATGCCATTCACCCCTAGAACTAGATAATTTACTGATTGTGGTCAGTCAATGAAGGAAATTGCTGTCATCTTATCCGTAGCCATGTAAGGATCCTCTCAAACTGCTTCGCGATGATCATTATCCTCAGCTGTTTGACAATCACCAGCATTCGGTTGATGCTAGGACTTTCCCTTTGCAGTTGATGTAACGGTAGCTGTTAATACAGAAATTTAATGTTTGATGTGGATTCTGCGGCTGACTTGGTTTGTATGTTTGGTAACTTATGCAAATAGCTGGAAAAACATAATTCCAAACCTACCCGCATGGTACCGTGCTCCCATCGTCACCTGCCTCTGGCAGTAGAGTTGATGAACAAAAAAAGTACTTAAGTACATAATTTTATATTGTTTTTTAGCACATAGTTTTAAAAACATAATAAATTAGCAAAAATATACTGAAAAATCATATTTTTTTTTATTTTCCATTGAAAATACGTAATATTATGAAAGAACAACGACGTATCCTAAAATAATTCCAAAGAATAACGACGGTTATCTACACACGTCTACCACTTATCCATAGAACAATGACGGTAAATACAAAACACCAATAGTTAGGACAAAGAACATAGTCGCATTTGAAATACCGTCACTAAATTTAACAAACAAACAATATTGTTTTTTTAATACACCGTACCTAATTATAACTAACTTCTCAATGATTTTAGCGAAATCTAGGGCTTTTATTTTTTTTAAACAAAGTTCCAGGAATAACGACGGATTTAAGAGACCGTCTTTGTTCTATGGGAGAAGTATTAAAAAAATATTTACTTGGAAAACAGAACTTTTAAAAAAATAATTATAGCAAAAAACATTTTAAGTACTCATTACGTGTTCCATGTGCTCCTACAGAGAACAGTGACAGAACAAACAAACCGTCGCGCGGGAGCGGGTCGCGGGGGGCGAGGGTCACCGCAGAACATCGACGGGTCGTCACAAGCGCCCATGTTCTACGCGAAAAAATCAAAACCGTCAGTGTTCGACTCTGTATTTCGCTTATTATAAAAGATTTTTAAAAAAACTTTTGTTGTATAGGTAAATAATGAAATTTTAAAGAAGAATCTGCAATAATCCAAAAATCGAAAAAAATCAGATCCGTCACTGTTCTACGACTGCGACGATTTGTTTAAACACAGATATTTGTACTCGGGTCTTGGGTGTTGATATTTATATTTAGTATATATCTATCTATGTATTTGTGTAGATATATCAGCTGTCCGACACCCATAACACAGGTTCTGCCTAGCTTGGGGTCGGATAGCCGTGTGTGAGATGTCCCCACATATTATCATATTATTATTATATTAATTCACAACAATTGTAGTGTACTTTTATACTATAGTGTAGTGGTACATGATATTTTACCTAGGGATAACAAATCAATTACTTATCGCCATTTAGGGAAGTCATCCGTCTCGTTGGCTCGTGAAAGCGATCGAACACGGAGTCATCTTGCTAAGTGCTAGAGTAGACAGGGTGCCGTAATATCGTTCGAAAATTCAACCAGTTTACTCTCTCTCTCAGCCTTCTGTAGTCCACTGTTGGACATAGGCCTCTCCTAACGATCGCCACCCCAAACGGTCACCCGCCATCTGCATCCAGCGGCTTCCCGCTACCTTCCGCAGATCATCAGACCAACGGGTTGGGGGGCGACCGACACGCCGTTTGCCGACACGGGGTCTCCACTCCAGAACCTTTCTACTCCAGCGGTCGTCGGCTCTGCGGGCTACGTGGCCAGCCCATTGCCACTTCAGCGTGCTAATCCTTTTGGCTATGTCGGTAACTTTAGTTCTCCTGCGGATTTCTTCATTGCGAATCCTATCTCGCAGGGACACGCCTAACATAGCCCTTTCCATAGCACGCTGAGCAACTCTGAGCTTGTGGATAAGCCCTTTGGTGAAGCACCACGTCTCGGCTCCGTAAGTCATCACTGGCAACACGCACTGATTGAAAACTTTTGTTTTCAGACACTGAGGTATGTTTTCGGTGAAGATGTGTCGTAATTTCCCGAACGCTGCCCATCCGAGTTGGATTCTACGAGCTACCTCTTTATCGAAGTTGGATTTACCTAATCGGATCACTTGTCCTAGGTAGGGATACTGATCGACAACTTCGATGGTGACACCTCCTACAGTTACGGGCGATGATGAAACATGTTCGTTCGACATGACCTTTGTCTTGTCCATGTTCATTTTCAGCCCAACTTGTTTAGAGGCATCATTGAGGTCTGTGAGCATTTCGCCCAACTCCTCCAGCGTTTCCGCCATAATAACTATGTCATCAGCAAATCGTAGATGAGAGATATATTCGCCATTGACGTTAATGCCCAGTCTTTTCCACTCTACAAGCTTAAAAACATCTTCCAGTGCACAGGTGAACAGTTTCGGAGAAATAACATCTCCCTGTCTCACGCCCCTTTGCAACTGGATCGGTTTTGTGCTATGTTCGTGTAATCGAACTGACATTGTGGCAGCATTGTACATACATCTCAACACCTCGATATAGCGATAGTCTATATGGCACCGCTGAAGGGATTGAAGCATCGCCCAGAGCTCAATAGAATCAAAGGCTTTCTCATAGTCCACAAACGCTAGACATAAAGGTAGATTATACTCCTCGGTCTTCTGTATAACCTGCCGAAGCGTGTGTATATGATCTATGGTACTATAGCCTTTTCGGATCTATGGTACTATACCAGTTTACTACTTATAAGTATTGTTAATACGAATTTACCTAAGTTACTTACTTATACGTATTGATATTTATATTTAGTATCTATCTATCTATGTATTTGTGTAAATATATCAGCTGTCCGACACCCATAACACAGGTTCTGCCTAGCTTGGGGTCGGATGGCCGTGTGTGAGATGTCCCCACATAGGTATTTATTATTATTATTATTATGTTGTGTCGTTACCGTCTCGGGACCATGGGGTCCCGGGCATTTGGAAGGCGTGCATGGGGCCGAAGCCAACATGTAGGGGCCCGTTTGACAACATTAATCTATATGAAATGTGACACCAACCGACGATTTTCCCTGTGAAAACTATAGAAGTAAACCCAAGGAAAATCCCCGGTTAGTGCAGGACTATTGTAGGATATGGAGAAAACTAATACAGGGTTATGGAATGGGGTGCTAAATGGACTGGGTATCTGGGACTATGGAAGGACTATGGCCCCTGCCTGGACCTATATGTTTCACATACGGATAAAAAGGCAGGGGGTGACTCGCACACACATTAAATGGGCCCCCCAAAACAGTCGCTAGCACATTACAGTGACGTAGCAACAAGGGGGCAACATGGCATGAGGTGCTGAGGATGGAGAGGTATACCAAGGCTCTCAGAGCAATCGCGGATGCCGGTCAAGACCCCTACAAGCACTTACTGGATATACTTCCTTCCTCCGAGCATTTCTGCTCTAGCGGTACACCACTCAAGCCAGCCAATGAAGGCAAGCAAGAGGTGGGAGATCCTGTTCCTCGTCAGTGTTCACTCTGGACAACCAATGAAGGCAAGCCAGAGATGAGGAACAGGGGTTCTCCCCGGCATCGGGTGGGTGGGGTCGCTAATGCCCAACAGCTCGCCACAAGCTGCCCTGCCGCTTTATTATTATTATTATTATTGGCCAAAACGGATTGTCATAAATGTATGAAGAAACGGCACCGGCAATGCCGACGAAGTGGACGCAGTTGTGTGAATTTCTGTACAAAGAATACTGAATGCGATGCCGAAAGGTGGGCGCTTACCTTTATTCGAATTTCGACCTATATTTTAAATGAAACACAATACTTATTTATTATGTTTTATTATTCTAATAGTCATTATTACATTCTATTCTTCCTCATTCGCTCTACGCGCTCACTTCACACTCGGTGCGACCGACTATTCCCCAAACAAAATAAAAAACGCTATTGATAAATACTTTTAAAACATAGTGGTGGAAGATTCTCTGTTGACAAATGCACTGTTATTGTGACCATTGTGGTGATACAAGCTTGATTTACTTTACAGCTTTCAATACAAAAATGGATTAAAAATAGAAATAAGTTAAAACATGGGACATTAGGTACTTAAATTTTGGTAAAGCTAAATTGTAATAACGGTGCATTTGTCTTCATATAAACTTCCATTTATTTTCCGTATAAGTATTATTTAATATAAAAACATCACCTTACCTAAAGATACATAATAACATTAGTTAGTAGATTCATATTAAATTTGCGCTATATAACAAATCCCCTGCATTTATAATGGTCAAAACAAACGGTGGCTCTTACAATCATTTATTATTTTCTTATCTGAAAACAAAATACCAGATGATTAAATTACTAAATAGTTACAAAAAAACTTATACTGAACCTTTAACATTATGTAGTACTCTAGTATCTAATAATTAACAAATATGGTCAGTCATGCTTTTTTTACAATTCATCTGATTTTAAAATCCTAATATTGTTGTCCTAAAAATACTTATAAGTAAATTGGATTTTACAGTAATTTATAAGTAAATGTTTCGATTAGTACAGGGATACCAAAAATATCTAGAGATAGGCAGTTATCGTGTTTGAAATGAATTTTTAATTTTGGCACACAGAACATAAAAGATTCATATAAGACGTCCCACACCCCTAAAATAGGAGACCTAACAAGTGTTGGTGCAAGAAGAATAGATAAAAAAATATACCCTGCAAGAAAATAAATGAAAACACATAAAATACTTGGCGTGGAACGCCCAATATAAACTAACCTAACATTATTTACGAAATACTAAACATAATTTCAACGTGTTTAAAAATCAATTTACATAGTAGTCATTCTATCCGGTTCATTTTCCTCTCTCACTGTATACACGGAGCGTCGAATGGCACCTCCCTCATACCTGCCCGAGATGTGATGGAGCATCTCGGGCAAAGAAGTCTCCCCCTCCGAAGCGATCATACTGTCCTCAGTCAGGTTCCCGCTGTCGTCTCGTCAAGACCTGCGCAGGAACTCTGGAGTCATGACCGTCTGACCGTTGAGCTTGGCCAGCTTCTCGTGGTGCTTCAGACGATGGACGATCTCGTCGTGGAGGACGTTGAAGCACATCGCAGTGAGCGCCAGGCCGGTCATGATGTACACGGAACAGAACCAGATGGTCCCGGACGAAGCGTTGTTCTTCTGGGTGGCTCCGGGAGCCAAGTGGCCGAAACCTATTGTGCTGAGGCTCATGAAGCAGAAGTACACTCCGTCGATAGGGCTCCAGCCTTCAAGCTGGTACAGAACGATAGCGCCGAAAAATATGTAAGTGAAAATTGCACAGAGGCAGAGGCCCACTGGAGCGAGAATAGAGAGACCCCGGAGAGACACTTTCGAGTCTGTGTCTGTGCAGCTTAGTGAGTCGCAGTCTCTGAGGAACCCTAAACCTTGGTTTTTGTCTTTAATTGAATTGGAACTAACGTTGTGTGCTTGTGACGCGGAGATGATGGTGCCTGATGGAGACCGCACGTAGTATGGCTCTTGGAGATGCAGCGTCTGTGTTCGGTAGTCATCTTGTCTTTTAACTTTCTCTTTCCTTTCTTTGTTTGCAATGATGCGTTCATCTAAGCAGCAGTACCCACATTTTGTACATAAACAGCAGCATAACGCTCTGCTAAAGACACTCCTAGCAAGCCGCGACAGTAGAGCACCAACGACGGATAAATAGAGAAGTGTAAGGGGGATTCCGATAACAGCATATCCTATGGTTGCTGCCTTTCCAAGTGCGGTTTTAGGTGTAACACTGCCGTATCCTGGAACAACAACAAAAATACTGTATACAATGGGCTTAAGTAACAAAGACACTGGTTTCACATAGTAAATCTGCTTTCCATTTCTGAAATCTTGGTTAACTTGAACTGTCTGTTATAAGGTTTTTACTCAAGAAAAATATTTTCTGTAGCCATGTTGTCACTGCATTATCAAATGCGTACCTATTTTTCATCCATCCCTCATCCACTATGCATTTAGACCATTTCCCTCATAAAATTACCTCATGATACCTGCAAGCTTTTTACTAAACGTAGTATATCAGTTATTACAGTCCAGAGATTTCAAACAACATCAGTAGGCCAAACTCGGGTTCAAACCGGAACTATCTTTTGTATTCGTATAACTAATAAAGGGGGGGTGTAAAACTACTACTACCAACCTATAGTAGTAAGCACAGTAAGCGAGTACAAGAACGCTTTAGCGAAGGTCCACTCGTAGTCGTCGGCGACCAGTGCGGGGGCTGACTCGAGCGCGCGCGCGCCGCCGTGCTGCGCCGACACGTCCGCCGCCACTCGAGCCACCAGGCGCTCCTGGAACCTAGAGGTGGGGACGAAGAAATATTTATTTGATAGATAGACAGCAATAAGAAACAAATATATACAGGATATAAAACAGTTAAAACAGCAAGAAAATACAGACAAAATCAACGATTTCAAAGGAAGAATTATAATCAAAGGGAAGGACGAGCCCGTCAGAACATTTTGGCTCCACGCGCTGGCAAATATGACAGACACATAATATATGTATATGAGATTTTGGAACCAGCGCGAGGGTGCCATTTTCTTGAGCGGTTAGACCTGTCCTGACGCTAGTAATATATAAGTCAATGAGTATTACATAAGATAAAACAATCAAAACAGCAATAAAAAATACAGACAAATAATAACACAACAGGTTGCTGTCCCGTCCGCACCAGCTCATCATGTTCTGTGGACATTGGACAATAAAGCCACAGCGCTTTTAAGGTGCTCAGTCAGAACGAAGTCACAAACCTTGCGATCTCCTGCGACGCCAGCCGCGTCCAGTTCTCCTTATACAGGATGTTCAGCGACACGGTGATCTCCCATATACTCTCTACCGTCTGTGACCGCAACTCTGCGCTCGCCTGCGATAGTATCGTACCGTTGAATTTTGACAAAGGAACCGGCTTCTCATTTTGTGCCGCTTGGTACGATGTTGTTGCTAACGTCTTCTGGTGCACTTTGGATGCGTTGCCTTCAATGGCGAGGAACAGGAATGCCCCGAGCAGTGTGTAGGCGAGCAACAGCGCGAATATCCCCAAGTTGGTGACAAGTCCGGCCACCAGACCTTTCTTTTTGTTCTTCTTAGTCTTAACGCAAAAGCAACATGTTGTGTCAATATCTTCGTCACGGCAGTAACTTTCGGATTTACCGTTCTTCTTGTATTTTCCATTCGTGTGGTTCTTTTTCTTTCCGTTCTTGTCCATGTTGGCTTTCACGCGAAACTTTTAAAGTGCATTTCGCTTCGCCAATGCGATTAATTCCCAGTTTCGAAGTGATTGATAGAAATCTGCAACAAAAGAAAATTTCGGTCACACAAAAGCGATTGGAAAACTGTTAGAGTAGCTTAGTGTTACGTATGCGGACTGTTTTAAATCCATTATTTCCTTACAGTCAGCAACTCTAAATAAAAAAGTTGTTGAACTAGGAAAAGGCGGGGCTGAAGAAAGCAAAAAGAAATTGAGAAAGAGATAACGTATATATTAGCATACAAACGTTGCGTAAGGATTGGTATGGCAATTTGAAGAGTCATGAATTTTGCTAAGTGTCCTCACGATTGTGGATCTGCCTCGGGCCTAATGTGATTGTGAAAAAAACAAAGCTTTTCTACGAGAAACTTAATCTCTTAGTACCTATTTTGTCTGAATAAGCTGAATGATTCCTTAATGCTAAAGCAATATGTAGTGTCTATAAAAATCTACCCAAATAAGTTTGCATTTTAACCTAAAAAAATATGAAACTCGATAAATGCTTATAGGTATACCTAGGAAAGTAATATCAAAAATACATTGAAACTTCGCAAATTTATGCGTTACGTCTATAAAATATTGAAACATAACAAAATACACAATAAACCACTGGTTTCTATTGTAAAAGTATCTATACTTATGTATTACTGAAGAAAAAATCGTACCAGTTCCTTTTTTACAAGTATATAGGTACTATTATATTTCACGAGAACGTAGGTACTTAAGTACATTAGGAAGAAACCAACATAACTACTTCATAAACCTCACTTTTCCAGATATTGAAGGACCGCGGCGAAAGCAAAAGTTACTTTTCCTCTTATTGAAACAAAATTCAATTGATTCAGATTTTTTCCTAAATATCGCCTTTCTTTTATCCTAAAGACCAAAGCTTTTAAACTTGAAATTGAAACAAAAGAAAATGTAGCCCACAGCAACCCTTCGGAGGTACGATTACGTACAACTTTCACGACCGACCGAGCCGATAACACCATTTAACAACTTTATAAGTATTTAAGTACATACTTAAGTAAATAATAATTGTTAAGATAGGTAATAATGGTTAGGATAGGTAATTATGCAAAAAAAATACTGATACCAATTCTATGATGACAACATGGATTTTATTATAATTGGTTAACACGTATTTATGAAGATCTAAACAATATAATCTTAACTCTCAAAATATAATATACTCGCGAGGGTCGCGAGCAATGAAAAGTTTCCAGTGAGATTTGACTAAATTACACCTAAACGAGCTGAATTGATATTTTCTTTCAGGATATACACTCACCACGGGCAATGAAAAGGTTCCACAGAGAAAAGCACCAAATTACTCCCAAACGAAAAAAATAGCATAATGACGCATTCTGCAACATTGAAGCACACTTTACGGCGTGAGTGTACATTATGTCTACAAAACAACTGTTGATTAGTTTACTTCAATACAAACTAGCAGTTGCAGTGGCTAAAACTTTCATTTATTATTCGTCTAAAAGCTAAGCAATAGAGCTGCGGCGAAACGAAATCAAATATAATCCCGGCGAGGGATATTTTTGTCACGAATTCCAATAATTTTCGTATCGCGAGAAAACCCTTGAGTTATTATTATTATTACATTTACTGGTGAGTAAAAGCAATAATTGTGCATTACGAACACGTTCCAGCTTCAGCGCAGGAGATTAATATTGTGATTGAAATGCTGTGTCAATAATTTATTAGTCAGTTGATTAATGATACAGTTCTCTGACTCTCAACTAACTGTTACAACTCTACATTTACAGTGTAAGGCCTTGTTTCACAATGTCTGGTTAGTGGCTACCTGTGAGATGAAATACATGCTGTCACTCTCTGTTATTATTTTTTTGACAGTGACAGCATGTATTTGGCCTAAAAAGTATATTTTTTCAACTTATACGATACCTAACCTTATAATACACTCACGGGCAATGAAAAAGTTCCACTCACAAAATGCCGACACCAAACAACCCCAATTTTTTCAAATATTTCATTTAAAATTTGAACGAAATATTACCGTTATTAGTAGGTAATATTTTGGTGCTCCGTGAAATGTACTTTAATATTTCAGAAAGCGTCATTTAGCTAGCTTTTTCGGTTCAGGAGTAATTAGGTGCTCTCTCAGTGGAACCTTTTCATTGCCCGTGAGTGTAGTATAGGCACGTATAGATATGTATTATCTGTGACATTTCACTATTTATCAGTTTCATTAAATACTTTATACTTATAGGCAATTGTAGGTTTCTTAGGGCCTTACCACAAAAACTTAGACTGTATTTAACAGGCGTTTAGCGCTGTCAAACGCATGCAAAATCTGTAAAATTTCGTTATAAACAGTGTTTAAAGTTTTTTTTGATAGTACCGTTTACATCAAAGTGGGTACCTAACTACCTAACTTTATTGTCATTGAGAAATACAAGCTAGAACATGGCTCCTACTTTCAACTACATTGGATGTTGGAGACGACCGAATGGCGTAGTGGTTAGTGACCTGACTACTGAGCCGATGGTCCCGGGTTCGATTCCCGGCTGGGGCAGATATTTGTTTAAAGACAGATATTTGTACTCGGGTCTTGGGTGTTGATATTTATATTTAGTATCTATCTATCTATGTATTTGTGTAGATATATCAGCTGTCCGACACCCATAACACAGGTTCTGCCTAGCTTGGGGTCGGATGGCCGTGTGTGAGATGTCCCCACATATTATTATTATTATTATTATTATGTTTTGATTTTTATTTTTGTAACTTTTAATTTCAGTGATTTCTTCATCTAGTAAAAGGCTTGCTTCGAAAAGAGTGAAAACTTATATTATTTTTCCTTCTATTTATTAAAAGAGCGTCTCAGAGGAACATTATTGAGAAAGTTGTTCGCTCAAAGCGTTATCTTCAGTAAGAAGTTCCGATTCAATGGAACTACGACTTCCACTGCATTTAATATCCAAAGAAATGTAATTAATCATCGTTCCAAATCACTGAAATGTTTTTTACATTTATTGAATCTTGTTCAACAAGTTTAAAGGATATTATAAAAGTATCTTAAGTAGGTAATCTTAAAACTAATGAAATGAATCATAAACTGTATTAAATGTAGGTTGCCTTATACACTCACGGGCAATGAAAAAGTTCCACTCACAAAATTCCGACAAAAAACAACCCCCATTTTTTGAAATATTTCATTTAAAATTTGAACAAAATATTAACGTTTTTAGTTGGTAATATCCTGATGCTCTATTATATGTACTCCAATGTTGCAGAAGGCGTCATTAAGCTAGCCTTTTCCGCTAAGAAGTAAATTGGTGTTTTTTTCAGTGGAGCCTTTTCAATGCCCGTGAGTGTAATAATAATTTCAATTATTTTAACTTGGTCGTTTTTCGGATTGTAAATTGGAGGCACATAAAAATATAAATGTAGGAATAAGGTAGGAATGTATGTTAGTAGGTAGGTAGTAGGTACCTAGATCCTTTAGAAGATGCACAATGCACTCAACGCACTGAAGCTCTATTCAAGAGAGCCAGGTGCAGGAACTAACAGCCCTCACAAGGAATACAATACACAACTCACTTACTCTCAAATATGGTACAAAAATAACATGAAGTTTTCATGGGTTCTGTACTACTGTAAAAAAAATCAAAAACCGTGACAAAACTGAAATTGTTGCCTTTTGAAAAGGAGTGGCTGCTAGATAATAAGAGGCTGATGACGATGTTGATGATACATAGAATTATTCATATTATATGTAGAATAAATAAAATAAAATCTTCAATATAGAAATAAGGGGCCCTTTCGAGAAGTCTAAACGATTATGTAACATTTACGAAGTAATTAGTGTCAAATTCGAAAATTGTTGTCAAAACAAGTTCGCGATAGGGAGCCAGATTATTTAACTGTCAATGAAGTCACTAATAGTCAATTATGTGTGTTTTATTTAAATTTGGAATTACAATAGGTTGAGATAAGTAAACACGATACATTAATTAAACTTCGGACACGTTTGTGTTTTATCTACCACTGCCAACCAAAGTTAGAACAATTACAATTTATAGTTGGTTTAAGTGAAGCACTCAATAAGAGTCAGCTAGCCGCTATAGGATACATCGATCTCTGTGAGAATGCCGCAAGATTGTTGATTAGACCAGCAATTCCTAACCTTTTTCAGTTTACGATGTACTGCTTACTATAGTTTATACCTAATCAAAGGTGCGTGAAAGGTTAACAAGTGCCGCCAATTGAAAAAAAAACATTATAAGTAACTTCTGTTTAAAATGGTTTATCCTAATGCTGCTACTCTATGGGTAAGTACTAGAAGGTATGTATAAGCAGGTCGGTTCTATAAATTGGAAGTAGCATGAAGTGTTGGTTTTTTAATTGGCTGCTCAAGTAGCGCACGTAACCTAAGTGGAGATGAAGGTTAAAAGAAGGCTTCTTAGCTTCATCTGCATCTGGATTAAAATGGATTTTACCACGACTCTATCTTGTTGTACGATTGCATGACAGCTCTCGTTCGATTTCTATAGTGTCAAGCACATGAAAGAACTTTGAGAACCGCTGGATTAGTCGGTAAGATACCCGCAGTGCGATTAGCGCGAGTCGGTCGGACATTCTCACTCAATCGGCTCCCGGGTACTTTCAAGTTTTCTACTCTATTTAAAGTGTGTGCTGAGATTTTTCACTAACGCTATGTGCTTGGAGCTTTAATGTCTCAATGAAAACTATTTAAAACTTCTCTCCGGAAATTAGGGGTGGTATATTGTGTAGGATGCGTGTATCTGCATGTGAACCTATTTGTATGAGGTGGAGTCAGGTAACTGAATATTTTATGGAGCAGCTCTTTCATAATAAGCTACCTATAGATATAATTAATATACTAATATTAAATTTATCTGAAATTTAAACGACAATTTAAGGGTATGTTACTATTAATCTTTGCACGTTTTACTGAAAGGGGCCCACAAATACATTTTAAAACGCCAAACTCCTTTCCGGTGCCTCTGAACGAAAAGAACCTTCTAGAAAGGTTTTATAGACTTTTGTAAGCATCCATTTTGATCCTTATTCAGTGTACTAACCAATAGCTGGCTCTTTGATGTTTTATAGCGGTTAAATTGAACAAAACGCTTTCCTTTATGGGTGTAACGATGCCTTTTAAGCTGATTTTATGGATAAAGTTTTGAAATATTGCGTGTAGCCTTGTGGTGTGTTATGCGAATTCATTTTTATATAAAAAAAACTCACAAGTTGATGGAAGATGCGGGGCGGTGGAGGAGGCTGATGTACTGACGCTCAACTATAGAAAGTATTTATTTCTACTTTCGAATGAAACCCGTATGTATGTGTGTGTGTCTCAATAGATAAATATACCAATATGATTGTGTGTTTATTTTTAGTTTCTGCATAGAATAACTAGTACTACTTGTTATTCTATGGTTTCAGTGACTTGATCGATGGTGTCAGGTTTCATCGATATCTGCTCAATCATTCAAAATAATGATTTTCAGAGGTGTTTAACTTCGGTTATTTAAAATTATTCCAGTCAGAATTCCCGAGAAATAATGCTAATTTTGTATCAAAGCCCTGGAAAGAAAATTATTGAATTAACACCTCTCAATCTCATAGCTCTTCATTAAAAAGACCGCAAAAATTGATTGAAATCCCGATAACGAGGGTTCAATGGGCGCCCCAAGCATTATTCATCGTCGTACTAATACTCTTTTATTATAATATGAAGATGAGAAAATCAAAATTACTTTCCAGCCAAACCGTTCGGTGCGAGCGAGTGAATAATAAAAATCTGAACAATCTATTGGAGTCCTTATTTTGGAAGGAACAACAATCCTAGTTTCATTCATTAATGTATTAAAATACCTACAATATAATAATTTCATGTACCTAATGTATTAAAAAAACATCTGCACAATTACCAAATGAGCTTGGAAAAATATTCTCATGATACTCTTTAACGATTGACACAAAAGCCTACCATTTAAAAAAGCGTGTCCTAGATATAACATAATATTATGTAGTAATCCCCTAATACAAAGGGTTACTAAGCAAAACATTAAAAAATCTTGTGGTAGAAAATACTACACTGCAATCCAATCGCAATTATTAATGAAATTCGTTTGCGAGCCCGGAATACGCCCCCGGCAATAATGTCACGAAGGACTGGAATTCAATTTCAGGTGTTACCGACTGATAAAGATTGTGCATAAATCAGGCATAATCTCATAAGGCCACATTTTGGACCCGCTGGTCTAATGTCCTCGGTGAAACCTCTATTCCATTTTAAATGAGTTATATCATTGATCGCGCATAGAATTCTGAGTTCAAATTTATTTTATTCTAACACGGATTTGGGTTGTGAATTGAATAAGGGGATTAAATTGCATTATCGCTCGCCGTGGAGTGTTACTTTGAAAGGTTTCGCTTTTCTCTTGTTTTAATTTAGTATTTTATTAAAAAATTTAAATATATTGGCCCATGGACTTACTTACTAACTGGATTTATGTTAGCTCAGAGTTTACTGTGGAAATTAAACAAACCTCTTAAACTGTAATTTTACAAAAAAGCAGCAATATCAGCTGATCTACATACCGACCGACAGACATATTAAGTATTTACAATAACAAACCCTTTTTCCCCTGGACTATACTTCACTATACATACTTTCAGTATATCTCAGTAAATTTCCCTTTCACCAAGAACAACGGATCTACATGAAAATACAGTCATTCTCCGCCGGAAAACCGTTGGTCAAACAGTTTGAGCTTATTTTACTGTTTTGAGCTTAATTTATCGGTGGAATTTTGTCATAAAAGCGATGCGGGGGGAACCGGGATATTTACGAGTCTATCAATCAATGTTTATGATTCCCACTGAGGCCGCTATATTCGTGTACATTCCTCTGAACTGAATAGCGTTAACCGTATAGAGATTGTGAAGAACATGTGATATTGCAGTTTGACCCTGAATTCTCGTACGACATAAGGAGTCCTAAACTTATCATGATCATTAGCAGCCAATAATCATCCACTGCTGGACATAGGCCTCTCCCAAGGAGCGCCACAACGCTGGGTCCTCGGCCTTCCTCATCCAACCACTACCGGCTACCCGCCTAAGGTCGTCAGTTCAGCGGGCAGGAGGGCGTCCCACGCTGCGTTTGCCTGTTCGTGGTCTCCACTCGAGAACCCCAACGGTTATTGGTTCTTCGGCAGTTATGACCAGCCCACTGCCTCTTCAGCTTGCATATTTTGACAGCTATGTCGGTAACCTAATCTTATGCAGCGATGTAATTAACTATATTGTTATTGAACAGGACTTATTTTCATCATTTGGTAGATTTATTGAAATGAGAAACTGCTGGGCATTGCTGAAATCTAATGCCAGTAAATATTTTTATTTTAAAACGCTAATTTTAACGTTATTTTTATATAAATGACCATAAGGTATATTTATATTTATTATTTTGTTAAAGTAAGACATATCCAAAGCTATTGTACCTACACTGCACAGCTTACATAAGCGTCATTTGGCTTAGCTCTAAATAAATAGGCTTCAAAATATTGCCGCAAATGTATAAATAAGTAGAAACCGGAAAATTGTTTTTAGCGCAAAACTTTTCCTTCAGCATCGGGAAGCGAGTTTCGAATTTCCTTCATCAATAATAGTAGCAGGTTCGATTCCCGTCACACATTAGTGTCGGCGGCGGCGGCGCGATCCGATTACTGCGAGTCTCACTTTGAGAGCACCCTGTGAACGTGGCGAAGACGTTTTATCGGATACACCCTGTATAGTGTGCAAAGGTGTAAGTACAAACATGATGATGCATTCTAAATCTAGATAAAGTTAGTATTAATATAAGGTTATTATTATATTACGCTTTTTTATTTATTTATAAACACTTTATTTTATAATAAAATCAACTGTTACAAAAACAGACTTAAAATTTGTGTATATAGAGGCGGGGTTATTGCCAAGAAGCAATTTCTTCCAACCAACCTTTGTAATAATGGGTCCCCGAAACGATCAAGTCGTCTTGACAAGTCTACGTGCTTGAAGTGAATATTGATCGTTTACAGCGTTGACTTGACAAGTCCCGTCAATATCTACGGGCTTGACCATACTTGACAAAAAAATTGATTGACGGCACTTGCGCTTGATGCGACTTGACAAGTTTTATACATTTGCGTTCATTTTTGGGTCCGTGAGACGATCAAGCCGACTTGATCGTCTCGCGGACCCATAAAAAACAATTAGGTATATGAAAGAAAAGAAAGAAGAAAGAAATATAGTTTATTGCCACAAACAGAAAATACAATTAGAAAGCTTACTTAAATACAAAGGTGGCAAAAGGACAGCCTCAGCTAATGCTGCGTATTGCATGCGGCAACACACTGCGCTGGTTTTCAGACTGCCCAGTTCTTAATACTAACTTAAAAACTAAATGATTATATGATTAAGTTCACGATTGAGCGCTTAACAATTATAACATATCATCCATCATAATTATGTTTTTACAACTCTAGGTAACAAGTAACTACGTAATAACGACACGCTATTTTATTGGTCTACTTATTCTATCTACCCATCTACAGAAGTGAGTAAGCTTTCCTGGGGGGCTACTCTTGCTGGACGAAATACGAACCTTCGCACAGCTGTCACGCAAACGCTACGTTTATTGCCACGAGATAGAGTCGTAGTTACCCCAGCGACGCTCCAAAACTTCGTATATTTCGTCAAGCAACAGTATCCGCTAGGGGGTGAGTCTACACTGACGAAAAACTAACCAACGAGAGTTGTCGTGCAATCGCCACGTTTAATACAACAAGATAGAGTCGTGGCTCTCGCAGCATCGCACCGAAATTTTTTCGTCATATCTAAGGCCGAAAATAAAATAAAAATTAAATTTTTGGGCTTAGATATAACATGCTGCACACGTAGGTTTCGCCTTAGTATACCCTTTTTACATAACACCCTGTAGAGTGACCCGCCAGTACTCAGAAACCCGCACTAGTTTCTAGTTTCCCCAGTGCGATATCCGGGTACCTATTCTGCTATCCGGGTACCTATTCTGCACACCGACAGCACAGAGTGCTGAAATTCGCGCATCACGCGCTTTGAATACGTAACAATCTTATCTGCATCCGTATTCGGAGGAATATCCTCATAGTGGGAGCTGAGCCACAGATTCACAAACGAGACCTATCATGCATGGAAGGAATGGACGTACAAATGCAGTCTTAAAGTGTTCTTTGGAAGAACTTTTGTGTGGTACGTGTGATTGGCAGTAAAGAGCGGTGAGTTTGCTACAGTAATTTTATGGATTTATGTTGTCTGAAATAAATGAATTATAAGTAATAATAATAACAATAATCATGTTAGTCAACAATATGTACGTACTAATGAGAGCCACAAAGCCCTCCTCATCTAATCACTACAGGCTACAGACCTACGTCCTGTCAAAAGACATCTCAGGAGTCTCAGGACACTCTATTATGCGTGGTCTCCACTCGATGACCAACTTAAAATTAAAAACGTGATAGTTAGAAAGAATGTAAGTATGTGTGTATGTATAGATGGAATTATTTTTTTGAAAACTTGGCATTTAAGTTTTAAACTGACGCCTAGGATTAACTCATAGAATATATATCCCGAAATTCCTACGCTAAAGCCTTTTAAGCTTAAGCAAACCTCGTGGGAAAAGCTGTTTATAAAATCCCTCCACAAAGCATCAATTTGTTTGTAACCGAATACGGTTTACAAAACTCTGATTGTGCAATACTAGATTTCACGCACGGAACAGAAAAACAACGAGAACAATACTATTAAAACTAACCCAAAAACCAGAAATAAAAAAAACGCTCTGCAGCCGACCCAATCAATATTGCAATCATTGAAACGAATATTAGACGCAGGGTGCCCGTGTTCAATTGAGCTGCACCAAGTAGAACAGCCGTATTCTGATTGGTAAGAGCAATTCTGTTACAGACTGTAATAGATACAGATAACAAAATATGTGGAATCATAACTTATAACCCCAGAATTTTAGTTCAATTGAGCTGCACCAAGTAGAGCCTCCGTATTCTGATTGATAAGAACAACTATGTCATAGACTGTAATATATACAGGTAACAAATATGTGGAATTATAACTTATAACCCCAGATTTTATATTGACGTTGTGTCGAATTACAACTTTTTGACTGATGTAAATAGTCGAAAATCGTGTATTTCAAAGTTTAACCTTGTGGTAAATTTACAATACGGTAGGTAATGATGAATTTGAGTGTTACTCTTCATTGCTCTTAGAGTGTTCATGAAAACACAAGGACTATCCTGCACGATGTCTCCTGCTTAAAAGTTGGCTTGTTTTTGGTTTTCGCTGAAATCTAATTACTCATCGAGTAGGTATAGGTATTTTACCCGCATTGCCAATATAAAATAACTTTTTAAACAACATACATAATATATTATGTATATTATGCTCACGACTTTAATCCCCGAAAGAGTAATCAGAGTTGAGCCACCCGCTTGTCCTTGTACATTACAATAATCTCAAAATGAAAACAAAATACTAACGAATTCACAATAGCTTTGGAATAGTGTCGTCGTTTGGAATAGTCTTCCTTGTTAGGTGTTCGCGTGCCACCGACGCAGTAGTTCAATTAAATTTGCCCGTGTACAGTTTGTTCAGTTTGTGCAGTTTGTCCACTTCGGTGGCGTGCACTCTCGACACTATAAAGCTATAAGCCCGCGGAAAAGCGAAGTAAAATTTTCAAAATTTTAAATTTTAGGCTTCCTCTAAACTCATTTTGAAAAAAAAAAATAAGCAGCAACGATGACTAATAATTTAGTTACATCGTTAAGGGTAAGTATACTGTCTGTTTAATGCTGATAACGGGATTCGGACTCCCCTTTTGCTTGATCCATACTTTTACGGACACCCTGTTAATTAGTTCAAATCGCGATAGAAGACAATGTAGATGGGCACCCATCCACCTTTCATTTGCGTAAAGCAGTGTTTTTCAACCTTTTTCATGATGCGACCCCCCTGGTATAATAAATATATTCCGCGACCCCCTTGACCCTTCGGTTTTTTATCATGTATGTGTGTGAATGTTACAGTAAGTATTATTATTTATGGTCTTCAACTACCAGTTTTTTCGACCTCTGGCGACCCCCCTACAGAAGCTTTCGCGACCCACAGGTTGAAAAACACTGGCGTAAAGTAATCAATGATGATTACATCAACAAGTTATATTGTAGAGCCTACAGTCGTTTTTTATAAGTTTCCATAGGAACTGAGTAACTAAACTGTAGAGGTAGAATGTTATCAAAAACTATATTGAATGATTGCCTGTGATTTAAGACCACAATAATAATAATGCTAGATAACTATTTATTTTTTATAATAATAATGATTAAATATTACTATTTATCCTCAGTTTTATCACTTTATCACAAATCACTGTTCTTTTCCATCATGTTTACTTGCTAATAAGATTGTTATCATTAATTTTGAATAATAAATATCTATGTAGACAATGATCATTACAACATAATATACCTACTTACCTTTTTACGCAAAATTTATATCCACGTGTATAGTTCGTTAAAACATCATGCTTATTTGTATAGAGGTAGAGTAAAGTAACTGTTTAGGGTTCGCTAAACGTTACTCTTTAGCGTAACCTAGCAACAGAAGGTTACACCTGTTTGAGATTTTTGGTTTTTAATTGCAACGGCAACGCTCTGAAACACAGTTTTTCGTTAGCTAGACATATATTTATAAAATATGTATTCGGGTTTTTGCCTGCAAGTCAGATTTAGCATGGCACAGGCCAGAGTCATCCAACATTACATAGCTCACGTTTTAATTTTAGAGTTGAAATTTCTTTTCCATTGATGAAAATTTCCAAAATCAATTACGTACCTACCAAAATTTTGTTATTCAAACATTTTATTCGTAGCCAAATAACTGATAGTACCTAATTAATTACGATACACAATCAGCACTGATTTTATTGATAAACCTAGGTACTACGATCCTCGCAGCTCGATTGTATAAATTTAACCTTTTTGAGATACGAGCCCATAGTTGTTTGTGGCTTTCATCATGAACAATAAATACACCGCTCTGTTGCTGGCTTGCCTGGTGGTGGCTGGTGAGGCCTCTGCCGTCAGCCGTCTTCAGGCGCCCGAGCAACTCGAGGGGAAGTCGGCATGGGAACTCCAGGCTGACGTGAACGACTATGTGGACGCCACCATCTCAGGGCTGATCCCGCTGATGCAGGCCCACGGGCTGGACCCCATGAGCCTGCCCGACGTGGTGGAAGGCTTCTCCGTGCGTCCCCTGCTAGTAACCTACAGCGCGTGGTTGAAAATCACGCAGGGCTCCATGACGGGGCTTGTAAACGTCGAGCGCTCCGGCGACCAGCTGGTCAAGTACTTCGCCAAGATGCTCCGCGTGCGCGTGCAGCTGCAGTTCAGGAACACCCAGTTCAACTACAACTACCTGGTGAAGGTCATGAACATCGGGCCTACGGGAGGCATCCGCGCCACGCTCAGCCGCTTCGTGGTCGTCGCTGACATCCTCATCGACTTCAACAACGACGAAGTCCAGCTACAGGAGTTCAGCATGACCGACATCGGCCGCCTGAGGATCCGCTTCACTGGCAACGTCCTCACCGACTGGCTCCTGACTCCCGTCACCAACGTCTTCCTGATGATCTTCGACACGATCATCATCAAGGTGGTGGAGAGCAACATCCGCTCCGCCGTGCAGGACTTCATCATCGTCATCAACTCCGAGATCCGGAACGCCGTCAGCTCTCTTGAAGCTATCCAGTAGAGACAATGGCACCCGTAAACGATGTCTTACTTGTGGTTCGTGGTGGTTTAAATATGTTATATTTTATCTGAATGTATATTATTATTATATATATCTCTATAACATCATAGAGATATATCAAAGGCGTACCGTCTTAGACACGTACCGTGGACTTCAAAATATGTAAAAGAAGTATACCTACTTACCAACAATTATCAAACGAAGTTTAATTTAAACTAGAGACACCACGTGCTTGCAACATAACATAAGATTAATAGTGCTTTAAAGTTGCTTGAAGTTAGGAATAACAAATAAGATGTCATCTACTTAGCAACTTAGGATCTACAAATTACATTGTCTAGACTGGCTTTCATTAGTTCATGTAGCTACATAGGTAGGTATAATATAATATGATGAGTTTCAATACTAGTTATGCTATAGGTACCTACCCAACCCATTCACCACGGTGACAAATCCTAGACGAGACGCTATCGATCTATTCTTGTGTAGGCAGTTTGGCAAGCCAAAATATTAAAAATAAACAGATTATTCGATAATATTAAATAACATTCAATAACTACTTAGATACTTATCGTTATGTATCACTGAAAAATATTTAGTAATTTAACCTACTGATAAATAGTCAATTAATAAATTATATAAAGTAACATCTATGAACTTGTTACGACCCATCTTAAAACAACCTATCAAAGTTGATTCACCAATTATAATTGGCCTTTAAGAGTTGAGCGAAATAATTAACAAAGTTGTTAATTTTCCTTTTGAAGGATCGTTCCCTAACAGAGATTTGCCATAATTTAGTTACGCTACTATCTTTCCATCCCAACTTTAATGTTGTACCAATATTATTTTAAGTTAATAATTTATACAGCCTGTTATAATCAAGGCAGATACGACTGCCGAATGGTGTGGTGTATGTGTACCTTTTTAAAGTAATAATATTATGAATTATAATAAAGTAACTAGCTGTTTCTGCGAGCTTCGCTTCGGCAAAGTTTTTCTGTGGAAAAATCACGATAAAAAGTAGCCTATGTGTTAATCCAGGGTGTCAGCTAACTCTACATATAAGTATAAAATTTTCGTTAAGATCGGTTCAGCCGTTTTGACGTGAAGTACATAATTTGTGAGTATGTGTGTATGTTTGTTATTACTACTTATGCGTGTAGCTGACAAACTGGATTAACACATAGGCTATCGCCATATATTAGTAGTATTAAAGAATTAAAAATATGTAAGTACCTATAAAATTATTAAGTATTGTAATAAATAACTCGCTATTGTTTAACTTATTACATGAAAAATGAGTTGTTTCATTTTACGACACGCCCTATAGTAGCTGCCATACCACAATAACGAATTGAAAACACAATAATCTAAACTTCATTGGCAGCCGCGCAGGCATTGTAGAGAAATGAACTCGAAACAGCATTGTATTCCTCTTTTCAATATTCGAATCGCTTGCGGTTTCCGAACCCCCGTGTGGTATTTCACTAACTGACTGGTTTTCAATGGTCCAGCCGCAACAGCCATTATATGAATTGTTTATTGTTAGTGGTCCGGATTGCTAATTTAGTAGTTGGCCTATTGTTTTGAGGTGACAGATTCCGCATTCATTGTTCCCGTTATTGATGACAGATGTCACTGACACTGCCAGCCGTGAATTAACATCCATTATGAATGTGACTTATTTATGAAGATTTCAGTATGCGTGCAATTTCATCAGTATTCAATCCGAAACCTACCCAGTGACCACAAATACTCAACAACATCCGCTGTTGAACACAAACATAAAATTTCCTTTTTTTATTTCAAAATCATCTCATAAAATATGATAGACCATACAAAGTGCACAAACTCTAGGTGTTAATATTTTGAGGTTAAATCTAATAGATATTACCCGACCATCCTACACAGAGGTTGTTATCATGGCTGGAAAGTTCTAAGCCCACTGAAACGAATATTTAGCAAAACCGCTAATCATGGGCAGACACGCGACATGACAGGTGTCAGAATGACAGATGTCAGGTGGGAAGTTCACGCGATATGTCAGCACAGGGATTTTGCTGACCACTCCCCGTACTGTCAAAGGATGATCAAATTGTTAATATGTTTCTGGATAAGTTAACATTGTACATTTAGTAAAGCTTTATGAAATATGAAACATTTCAACTTATTTTTCGATTGAAACTCATTTATCGTAAGGGGTTAGTTATAAAGGTGCAATATGGTATCTTGGTCAATTGAAAATAACTCATAACGTAACTCGTCTTAAAAAAACAGGTTACAGGTGCAGCCCTTTCGGCTCATCAGTCTTACAGAATTAAGTTCGGAATTACCTGCTACTCTGCTACCTACATAAGATAAGTATTCACACTATGTAAATCTTATCTAAGGTCTAATCTCAGATAATTATTATAATCTCTACAGTCTAAAGATAATTATAGTTGAACTACACGGGCGGAGTGTTTGAATATTACACTTTCAGAACTGAAATCGTTTCTCAGAAGTAAGACCTTAGTGCTTCAGCAGAAATTTTTGAAAGCATTAAAAATAATGACTGGCATTTTTACTTTGCAAACTTTGACCATTTCTTATTCTTTTCTCATGCCTTCCAAAGAAATTTTCTTACATGCTAAACCATTATGTAGAGAGCTAGGATATATCCTTAAAGGAAAATCTAATTTTATGTACTTTATAATAGTTTGAATGAATCTAATCAAAATATCTCATAGATACTTGAGTATCACGGGTACTCGTCATAAAATATTAACATTAGTTGATCTTTTCCAGTAATTTAATAATACCTACTAGTCCAAAAGAAAAGAGTCACCATTTTGTGTGACATGAAAATATTCTCTGGCCCTACAATTTTTTGTCCTCTGGTCTATAATGTTCCCTGATCATAATACATTACAGATTGCCCTCTATCACAACAGGATTAAGACAACACAAATGCACATCAACACTGCAGCCATGCACCTTTGCCTTCCTTGCAAGTACAGGGTGCTCAAAACTACCACGAAAGTGTGTGAGTGAAACGCATAGAAAAACGGCAGTTTCGGATCGTGTAATGTCGTGTGAAAACCAAGAAGTATGTCAAGTGGTGTCAACGCTCAGCGGGGTCTCTCTTTAAATCGGCAAACAAACGAACAACAACTGTACTACACCGAGATAGAGCCGTAGTTAGGTTAGCGCAACGCTCCGAAGCTTAGGAAAATCAAAACTGCAGAGCAAACGTGCCGATTGCACGACAGCTGTCGTCGTTCGGTATAGAGTGACCCCCTAGAGCCAGCAAAACGTCTGCTATTTCACGGAATCATATATGTAAGCAGAGATCTGATATTCGGATGCATATTTATTTTTAGTTCATAGGTAAGTAATTTAATACTCACTGATATTTTTGAGTACTTTACTAGCCATAATAGGTAACGCTTCTTAAAACTTCTATTTCGCAATTTTCTCATCACAAACTTTTGTTTAATTACACCTGTTCCGGTGTCTGCTAACATAATTTAGCAATTTATGGATGGATACGCTTCCCGGGTTATCGATTGAGCTGAAGTTTTGTATGAGAATGAAATATTAGGTAGGTATTATAAAATATGTAATTATAACATGAAGCTGATCTTGCGCGGCTACGATGCCGAGTGCGGCGGAAAACTTTTGTCACGTTTTGACGTGCCCGTCCTAAGCGCCATGCTAGGCCTTCAGATCAGATGATGGAAACCGAAGCACCATTGAGGTTTGCTTGATGTTCTACCTATAACTCCTATAATTGATAATGTACCCAACTAAAAACCCAGAAGTTCAAATGTCTAATCATGTTCATCTCATAATACGAACTTGTAGTACTTTTATACATTGAATCCCATCCAGCTCCCACTGCCCCGCATGATGGCGGCGGCGGATAAGCACGTCGATCGCACATCTATTCGTCGTCTTATCAACAGCAAGTCGTGTACCTAGGACCTGTCGGGAATACGGGCGGGGGACCACTCCAGCTAACGTACCCAAGAAAACGAGTTAGCGGAGCTCAGACCACGTGTATATCTCTATATGTACATATTAGGCGGTACTGCTGCGTGTAATCTCCGTTTGAAATTTACTTGCAATTATCTCCATTTGTAAAAAAAAACACACGCACACACGGAAACTCCAACTCACTGAAAACGCATTTTCGTGCGTTCATGTGCTCATATAATTCAAGCAACACGCAGAACGATGTGGGGTAGTGTGAGAACTGAGAACCATAATAATGTATTCGTTAGCGTGACGGGTATCGAGTATATCGTAATCGTAAAGCCAAAGCAACCCCCCTAGAGAGCCAGGCTGAAAATTAATGGTGCTTCTCGATTTGAGACGCAGCGATAGCATCAGCCCCGAGCCAAGCGCCCAGCTGGCGACTGCCCCAGGTATTTAGAATGCATGTCGTCGGAAATGCTTTAAAACGTTTTCTTATCACAGGAAAATAGTTAATAAAAAAAATATAGTTTCATACATTTTGGGGATTTTCATTGTTTTATGAATATATTAACAACAAAGATTCTAATCGCTTTCAGATACCTACAACCTACGCATATATCAAAGCTACTACACCACTATTTTTGTGTTGAAAAATCAAAAAGCCATGAAAAATATTCCTGAAGGCTCCGCGCGAAATAAATTAAGTGTCCATGGCTATAATATTAATGGCCCGTTGACCTGAGCGAGTGCGATATTAATTTATCTTTATAAACAGCTGGGCTTAAGTCACAAAAACAAAGCTTTCGGCGTACAATGGCCTTTGTCCTTACTACCCTCATTGTTGTCTGTTGGCGTCGTCTAAGATCCTGGATGTACAGGGGGCGCTAAATAAATTAATATTTTAACGGAGATTATTATTCATCTGTTTGTTTATCATTAGCAGAGTCTAGAATGACTGGGAAGTTTCTTTTTCGGCTAGGCTAATCTCGGATATGTTGTATGCAAGTACGTTCGTCAATTTCTCCATCTAATCATTTGAAAACCATTTTAGTTTATTTTAATTATATAATAACAAACACATATACAATGCTTATAGCATAAAGTCCACGCTTTGTACACTTATATTTATATTTGTGCAATCAAAAATAATAAGTAACATAACTATTATTATACTTATTTGAATACAGGTATATCGGCAACGCTACTAGGACTTCACCACCGCATTAGAAAAGCTGGGTTTTCCTGAATACCAGTATACTCTATACTCTTTGATAGGGACTTACTTTATTCACTACCCTGAGACGCCTACAATTTTATTTATTTACATCTTTGACGCCTTATCTTCGTAGTTCCACCTCTTTGTGACATCCTTTGAGTCTATTTTGCATTGTGCTCCACTGATCTATTTACTTTAGGAGGGAAACTAGTTCACATAACGGTGGTCTACATACAGGGTGGAGGTTTATTATCAAATAATGTGACACGTCAAATATTTATGAAACGTGATAGTAGCTGTATGTGAGAGAGAATTTTCCCCAAGTACGGTACGGTGATAATAACTATATGGCTTAACCAAAATAGGGCCCAGAAATATAGCAATTGGCAATAAATTGTATCGGTTTGAAAGATGTTGTTGGTAGACCACGAGCTCGACCAGGTACTTGATACAGAATATTAGAGAATCATTAATACAATTATTCATATAAGCCAGTAAGAAGCCAGTATAGGGAGGAAGAGGTTTCAGAATACAATTATTCTATTCCTGAACACATAAATTAATATGAGGTTCATGCAGCAATTTACAACAACCTTTATTTTGGCAAATATATAAGTATAATACTTCCTAACCTACGGCAGCAGACCAAACAGTTAATAAAATTGAGGACTTGAAATCTTGAATCTATAGAATATGTTACATGAAACATGACAATCTAACTGGATACGCTTCAGGCTCATTACAATATTAGTTAACTTTGTATGGTAGCTACTGTATCTTAGTTCTACTCACCTCTTTTTCAGCAAGCCTTTGGAGTAGAACTCCTTCAATCCCGGACCAATTCAATTTTGTTTATCTGTTTATGTACGTAGATTCAAGACATATATGACTTTGTTATTATGTTTAGTTTATTTTTTTAAATAAGGCAAGAAATTTACACCCATTTATCATCACTGGTGCTCACTGGTGTGTCAACAGATCTACGTAAGATGATCAAACCCGATTTCCACTTCACTTATTCGTTCACGTCCGCCACTAGTAGAGATAACGCGTACATCGTCTCTTGTTATTACTGTTTCCACGCATTCGTTTCAGTTTTGTTTTGATTTTGGAAGAAAATTAGTCATTACAATAGGCAGAGAGCCGGGCTGAGGTCGCCATCTTTGCCCGCTGCGCGCGCAGGCGCGGTGCGCGCGCGACCCACCGCGCATGACCCAAGGGCAAATATTGGTTGCGAAAAATAAACAACACATTTTGATTTGACCGCGAGATGTCTCATGAAAAATTCATGAGACCAATTATATCTACTTAAAACGAAGTACTTATAGGAGATTACTTCGGTCATTTTTGAGCAGAACAATTTGAAACGGTTTCAGAAGATCATCCTTGAGACAGAAGGATAATGAGCAGTGACACTTGAGTTAAATTTGTTTCGAGAAACACAATAATTTTACAGTATCGTCAATTACTTTATTGTTTTTTGTTAATCTAGAGAAGAGCTCCGTGAATATCGTAAGAGTTGTGAGTTAGGTTAGAGGAATACTCAAAGTTTATGACATCCGTAATTAAATCTTCATATATAATAAAAGTAATATACATGATAATGTAGGTACATACATAGGTACTACTACTGTGATAGATGTCCTCTAAAAGATAGATAGATAGATAGAATATTCTTTATTTGTACACAAGAATAGATTATACAAAGCTTAAATATAAACACATAGGTACAAAAAAGGCGGTCTTATCACTAAAAGCGATTTTTTCAAGACAACCTTTAGGTGGAAGAATATTTATGTTCAGATAGGGTCAAGTGTACTAAAGAATTTATTAATTAACTATAAATACCTACAAACTAACAATATACTTACGTGAAATTATACTTATATACCCATAACAATCATATATATCATATAATAACCTACATATACCTACATAAATATAATTATCAGATTTTATAGGATTATATTAATTCTTGTCTGAGCTCCGATAATAAGACAACGGAAAAAAAATAATTACCTAAACACTAAGAAAATGATCCTTTACCATTCTTTTAAATTAAAAGAAGCCAATGACGGCGCTTTACGTATGTGTAGTGGGAGATCATTCCATAAGGTGATGGCTTGTATGGTAAAGGAATCACCGTAAAATTTTGTTGAATGGGGAGGGATATTGAGGCGAAGATTATGTGATGAGCGAAGTGTCCGAGTATGAGATTCGTACCGAAAGTTAAAGCGCTCTTTAAGGTACGCAGGGTATGCTGGGTTAAGCAGTATTGAATGCAATAGTGAAAGGATGTGGGTATTCCGGCGGAGGCGAATAGGGAGCCACTTGAGCTTGGTGCGAAATTCAGAAACATGGTCATATTTGCGTAAACCAAATATGAACCTTATACAGACATTTTGGAGGCGCTCAAGTTTGTTAAGTTGCTCCTCGGTAAGATCGGTGTAACAAGAGTCGGCATAATCTAGAATAGGAAGAAGTAAGGATTGAGAAAGAACAATTTTGGTGGCCGTGGGTAGGAAATTCCGCAATCTCCGGAGTGAGCCTACAGAAGCGAACACCTTCCGGCTCACCTCGTCGAGCTGATTCTTCCAAGTCATAGCGCTGTCCATGAAAACCCCTAGATTCTTCACACATTTACTCCAACGTATGTGAACTCCATTGAAAACTATTGGAGGCAGGGCATTTAGGTCGACAAGAGAGGTAAATCTAGGGCTGCCTAAAACTATGACCTGCGTTTTGGTGGGGTTAACTCTCAGACCGTGATCTTTACTCCATGAGAGTATATGCTCAAGGTCAGTATTCGTTTGATGGATCGCATGTGGTAGATCAGAAATTGACGCTTGGTTATATATTTGGAGATCATCTGCATAAAGGTGGTAGGAAGAAGAGATATTGTCGGATATACTATTTATGAATATAGCAAATAGAAGAGGAGACAACACGCCACCTTGCGGGACACCGGCTGTGGTGCTACACCACACAGAGTTGGATTCTTCGATACGGATTCGTTGCCGGCGTCCGTGCAAATAACTGTGAAACCAGTCAATTACCGTAGGAGATACATTAAGAGAACGTAATACCCCCAATAGGATATCGAAATCCACAGTGTTAAAGGCGTTGCTGAAGTCGAGCAGTGATAGCACAGTCAGTTCACCGTTCTCCATACCCTGGCGAACGTCGTCCGTGATTTTCACCAAAGCCGTTACCGTGCTATGTCCAGGGCGAAAACCAGACTGATAACGATTCATCAGATCATTTCTAACAAGAAATCTGTTCAGCTGATGATGGACCAGACGTTCGAGGACTTTGGAAAGGAAAGGAAGTATGGAGATAGGGCGATAATCTGAGAAGGATGGGTTAGATTTTTTGGGCAAAGGAGTTACTTGGGCATCTTTCCAAGTGGACGGGAACGTATTAGTGGATATGGAAAAGTTGAGTATGTGGGAAATAACGGGAAGGATAATGTCCAGGATAGGGAGCACCATTTATAAAAGTTGTAGAACTAAAGTTTTAACTAAAGTATTCGTGAGCGTATTATTGATTTGGATTGATATTTAGATCTAAAACATTTACTCATACCATCATCGCATAAATAATACCTACCTACTTAAATTAATAATGAATTAATCCAATGAAAAGCGACCACAGAAACTTCGCTCATACAAATTGTAGCCAGCAAACAGCGTTAAAAGCCGGCGGCCACAGCCGACTTTGACCACATGCATACGGGGCGAGGATACACAACCTTTCAACCTTTTTGAGAGCTCCCAAAGTCCCAAGTGACATCAAACAGTGCAGGGGGGCTACTCTTGCTTGACGAAATACGTTGCATAACTTCGTATTTGGGGTGAGTTTCTGCACTAACCGCAATTTCGTTGCTTTAAACGTATCGATTTCATGACGCCTAACCGAAACTTCGTATTTTGTCAAGCAAGGGTATCTCCCAGGGGCGTTCCACTGAGATGCGTGCTAAAAAAATGGCTTTAATAATTGTTCAATGTTTATTTATGTAGGTATTTATTTAACTCTTTATTGTACAAATATTACATCATGAAGTTTACGATCATGAAGAGGTTTTTGAACGCAAAATGTAACTAATAACTGATTTTTATTTGACCAATCACAGCCGTCAATATGAAATATATGTTGATTTGAAATTAAAATGATAACGATAGTATGTATATGCAATATAATACGTAAGTTAATTTCTTAAAGTACTTTCATTAACTCTTAAAACACTCTTTTAATACCTACCTACATTTAACTCCACATGAGTAGTATGCTATCCAATCTCATTCAATCAGAACATAAATATTTAATGCAATAACGGTATCCTTTTCTCGGTAAATAACTAGTTCGATGTGAAAGAAAAGAATGTGAAAGACTCAGATGGAAAATAAGTAGGTAAATAATAGAACTATTTCAATACACAAACAGAGAGATATAACTCTTCTTGTAGCCTGTAGGTTTCATATACCTAAGTACATAAAGGTTTAGTAAGCAACCTCGTGTTTATTTACTCTGCTGTGTGTCAGTGATTTCACATTGAGTTCAGAATCGTTGCTGTAGGTTTTTATTGTAGTTATTTTTTATCGTTTTATAAAATACTTAGGTACCTACTCATACCTATTTTAACACCAACAGTCAACTATCATCATATCTAAGACGTAGGTAATTATATTTTTTTTTTGTTTGGAATCTATTGCGAAAAGGTTTAAAGTGCGACAAGGTAAGTTTAAATTAAGAAAAATAACAATAATAAGTTTATTGGCTTAATTTCAAAATGTATATTTCTTTTTCCAATTCTTTCTTTCTAACCTCATGGTCATACATTGAACTGAAAATACCGAAACATATTTTATTCATTAATAGTGAAGAACCTACCTTTTATAAAGGTACGGTCTACAATTTCGTTTGTGCCTTATCCATATACAATGTTCTTCCCGAATTGTACACAAACGAGACATATTCTGTCGATGGTAGGCGGGACTCTGCCGCTCGCGCTGATTTATAGGGTCAGACGCAAAGATCAAACGGGCCCTCGCCTGAATCTCGCCATATTGTACCTACTTGCACGACAAATAATGCAGTTATACGTCGTAGCTACTCGTTCCATTTTCAAACAATTAGGTCATTCTGAAGATGGCATTTTTGTACCTTGTAAAACTAACAAACCGCCTATTAGTTTGATAACGCACGAAAATTTAATTGCATCTAACTTACAACCGAACCGAACCGAACCTAATATTTGTACCATTCCTACACTCATCCTTGGAAAGTTGCACATGAGTGAAATTAAATGAGAAATATTAATATGTAGTTACTTACTTATTTTAATTAGAACTGATAATAAGTGCATCATGCCGATTTATGCCAATGCAACAACAACGGTGGTTATTAATATCATAATAACCCAAGGGAACTATATATAATTTAGATAGGTTTATATATATTTGCAGTTATTCGAGAGCCTGTAATATTTTTAAGTTATTTGAGAGCAGGAACTGTACAAACTACAAACCATACACTGTTTTAGTCTCTGAAAACTTTTAATTTTATTTTTATAATGGCTTTATTTTCTTAAAACATATAAGTAGGTTAATTACGGATTAATACAAAATACAAGTAAATCAAGGTATTTTGTATCATATCCTATCATATCCGAACATTTTTCAATTACTGAATCCATTTTCGCCTGAAAGCATGCAACTGGATTGAATCAGAAGCAATCCACAATATTTTTGTGCACAAAAATTTACGCCGTTGCCAAATAAATAATAAATAACGAACCAGAGCGTGTAATATATTGTAAATAAAATAATACAATGACCAATAGCGGCCATAAAACATGAGTTTGGCAACACCGCGATAAGCGATGGCCAACTGTGCGTGTCGGTACATAGATGTACTGTTATGTACATGTACAGACAACAAATCATATCGGTTGCCATCCCCAGCGAAATAGTCCAGCTACCTTGTGACCATCGACACATTAGCAATCCTTTTTTATCTTTCTACATGGGGAGTGCGAGTTTTAACACCGTTCAGTAATAGAAGCGTCCGTAGTCGAGCGGGCCTCAGTGACCGTAACTGATCGCTGAGGTTAAGCAACAACTGACACGGTCAGCCATTGGATGGGTGACCAATTTCAAGTGGTGCTTTTCTGGACGCTTCCGTGCTTAGACGGCTTCGGACGGCACGTTAAGCCGTGGGTCCCGGTTGCTGCTTCGGCAGCAGTCGTTAAGCCTAGTCAGAGGCCTTCGGGCGGCTTGAAAACATCTGACAGTCGGGTTGCCCACTTACCCGACAACTCTCTCAGCACAAGCTTGCTTGTGTTGGGGTCCACCAACCCGCACTTGGTCAGCGTGGTGGACTAGGCCTAAACCCTTCCTTCACTGGAAGGAGACCCGTGCCCCAGCAGTGGGGACGTAATGGGTCGTGATGATGATGATACAGTAATAGCGAATAAACGCGTTTTAATAATTATAATAGTAATTTACTTAAGTATATGAAACGGGAGAGTCGCCAAACTTTGGGACGACTTTTACGGCTCGATCGGTTAATAAAAACATACACTAAACTTGGTACAACAAGTTTCGTTCATAGTTTTGACAACTCTGAATGGCACTATCGCGAAACCCATCGGATTGAAAAGTATCAAATTCAATAGACTAATGTGAATCCGTAAATGCTGGTGTAAACAAGCTCGCGTTTGGAACACTATATAGTTTTTTGTTTTTTCCCAACGGCTAGTAGTGAACCCCCAGCTTCTAAATTCTGAACTATCAAGTCCGTGTATGTTATCTGAGGGTTCGGGAACGTGAGGGTGTAAATCATCCCTGTAGCCTTTAGCTCCCATCCCTCACCTCTTCAATCAACAGCTGACATGACCGCTGGAACGTACGGGTTTCAGCGAATGCCTAGTACCTACATAATCTACATATATCATGTAGAGTTGGATAGGGATCTTGGTTGTACTCTATACATTTTACATATGTGAAATTGTTTGTATTGAATAATATATTATTATGAACATGAATCATGCTTTTACAGTTTATTTTATCAATCAGTCTCTTAATGTATGTATTTTTAATATGTTATGCTTTTATTGATACGATATAATTTTGTATATATTCTTAGTATATGTATATATATGTGTGTATATAGTATTTATGTATATAGTATTTATATATGTATATAACTATATTCGTTATTTTTAGTTAAGTTTCTATTATATAGGTATTTACATCAATATCTATTTTTTATATATATTTATAATTTCCTACCTACAAAATAAGTTATTGCTTGCTTTTTATTATTGCTCTTTGATCAGTAGATTTGAAGTACTTTTTAAGTAAAATGTGCACCTTTACATCTTAATGTATTCCAGGGAAACCTATAATTAGCCTTATCATAAGTAATATGTTATGTTAAGTAAACAATGTAAAACGCTGTTGGTTTTCTAAATAAAATAAAATAAAATAAAATAAAATAAAATAAAATAAAATGAAATGAAATGAAATGAAATGAAATGAAATGAAATGAAATGAAATGAAATGAAATGAAATGAAATGAAATGAAATGAAATGAAATGAAATGAAATGAAATGAAATGAAATGAAATGAAATGAAATGAAATGAAATGAAATGAAATGAAATGAAATGAAATGAAATGAAATGAAATGAAATGAAATGAAATGAAATGAAATGAAATGAAATGAAATGAAATGAAATGAAATGAAATGAAATGAAATGAAATGAAATGAAATGAAATGAAATGAAATGAAATGAAATGAAATGAAATGAAATGAAATGAAATGAAATGAAATGAAATGAAATGAAATGAAATGAAATGAAATGAAATGAAATGAAATGAAATGAAATGAAATGAAATGAAATGAAATGAAATGAAATGAAATGAAATGAAATGAAATGAAATGAAATGAAATGAAATGAAATGAAATGAAATGAAATGAAATGAAATGAAATGAAATGAAATGAAATGAAATGAAATGAAATGAAATGAAATGAAATGAAATGAAATGAAATGAAATGAAATGAAATGAAATGAAATGAAATGAAATGAAATGAAATGAAATGAAATGAAATGAAATGAAATGAAATGAAATGAAATGAAATGAAATGAAATGAAATGAAATGAAATGAAATGAAATGAAATGAAATGAAATGAAATGAAATGAAATGAAATGAAATGAAATGAAATGAAATGAAATGAAATGAAATGAAATGAAATGAAATGAAATGAAATGAAATGAAATGAAATGAAATGAAATGAAATGAAATGAAATGAAATGAAATGAAATGAAATGAAATGAAATGAAATGAAATGAAATGAAATGAAATGAAATGAAATGAAATGAAATGAAATGAAATGAAATGAAATGAAATGAAATGAAATGAAATGAAATGAAATGAAATGAAATGAAATGAAATGAAATGAAATGAAATGAAATGAAATGAAATGAAATGAAATGAAATGAAATGAAATGAAATGAAATGAAATGAAATGAAATGAAATGAAATGAAATAAAATAAAATAAAACACTTGATATTATGATATTATGAATAAATAAAATAAATAAAAATAAGTTTTTTTTGGTGTACTCAGTGAAAAGTTTTAGTTCAAAACTTCAGTTTGATTTTCTCCATACCGAATTTCTCGTATGGACGAGTAGGTATACTGTCTGGTTTCTGTGCTATTATTACTTTTTAAAACGTATTTTGCGGATTTTGAATTTAGATTGCACAGTTTTAGAAAAAAAATAGAAAAATATAAAGTTAGAAGGCTGCTGGTAGTTTTACAAAGAAGATTTAAAACAGATTATGTAAATCTCTCGGAATGAGAACCTCCGTAGCTGCCGGGATTAAACTAGTCCACAACACTTTCCTACAATGCCGTTAGTACGTAGGTATATAATAAGGCTGCGTTACCAGTAGGTACCCGTTACTAGATTGTGCAAAACTAATATTCTGTGAACACACGGCATACTACACCGATAACGACCGAATGGCGTAGTGGTTAGTGACCCTGACTACTGAGCCGAAGGTCCCGGGTTCGATTCCCGGCTGGGGCAGATATTTGTTTAAACTTTAAACACAGATATTTGTACTCGGGTCTTGGGTGTTGATATGTATATTTAGTATCTATCTATGTATTTGTGTAGATATATCAGCTGTCCGACACCCATAACACAGGTTCTGCCTAGCTTGGGGTCGGATGGCCGTGTGTGAGATGTCCCCACATATTTATTTATTTATTTATTTGATACACCACCGGCAGCGGCACCGCTAACTCAGTCGGTGAACAGTTTTCCTACTGGCGATGCAGATTGCAGTCCAACACATTCTGTCCTATAATACAAGGGTATACTTGTGTGGGTCTGGTTAAAAATCAGATCATCCAATACGAAAAATACAACTTAGACACCGACTTTGTCTTCTCTAAATAACACAGCTCGTTTAATATACGTGCATATGTGTAGACTGCAGGGAGAGTAATTGACATAATCACGCATTACATACATAGATTTTGTTTTTTTAAATCAGGTCATGATTGATTTTTCCAGTTTTCCCATAAAATGAACAGGGTTTTAAATCCTTCCCAAGTACTCAGAATCGTGTAGTACTTAGTTCCGAAAATCAGAAAATAAATCTGAGTTATTTTTAGCAGTACCTTTTTCTGCAGTTAATCTTTTGCAGTACCTATTTACATATTAATTGGGGTAATTACGTTTTACAGTTTAAATTCTCAGTGAAAGATTTTGGTTCTTTCTGAAGAGGCTAGACAGAAATAGTCTTCCGCTTTCCCCCTACACTTGCTTACATACCAAAATCTAGACTAGATATACAGTAAGGGCGCTTGTGACATGAAAAATGCCGTCTTTGGGAGGGTAATGACTCTCACAGTGCTTCTTTGCATCCAAATGTAACTCTTACTTCACATGTTAGAGTGTATGTTTTAGGGTGGACCCTGAATACTGAACAGTACTTATATAACTATAACTACAGACCTTATACACACATGCTGTGATATCAAACCTTGTAACCTGGTTCACAAGAAGCCCACTTACTAAACTGTATTTAAAATACACAATCGTTTGTCATAATTATGATACTTCATAAATGGAACACTAATGCGTTAAAAGAATGACAAGCCTTACTCTCAAGGCTTAGGAAGTTAGGCTGTATTCATGTTGAAAGCTGGTTACCAATGCAATGCCGATCATTGTATCTATGGATTTTTCCCACTACCTACGCATGGCATAGCAGGGTATACAATTCAAAACTATAATACCCTATTTTTCATCTGGTGCTGAGGGTAAAAATGCAACCTTCTACTACGAACATTGCTCCCTCCTCAATGAAAGAAAGTTTAACTGTATTGTATTTAGTCTGATAAGTAAAAGATTCATTGTACTCAGAAAAACTATTCAGTCTCAAAAAAACTTTGCAGACATTTCACTTGATCTATTCAGTAAAAAATATATAATACAAATAGACTAGAAGCAATATACCAAATCCAATTCGAAGAAGTGTCCCTTTGTTAAAATTATGAAGAAGATATAAAAAACGTTTAGAATCAGTATTTGCACCCCTCTTTATCTCCAATTAAAAACCTAGCCCGCTACCTCCAATAGTAGCAGGCAGACCATGTACACAAGCCGGGGTTTGGGGTTAGGGGTTGGGGTTCAAACGTGAGACCATCAGTCTCTACGATCAGTGATCTATCATCGCACTAGACTCGACCCGCTTTGTGCCTAACGAGGGGACATTCAAACAAGGACAAACAAACTAACATACCATACACATACATACCATAATAATAATAATAATATGTGGGGACATCTCACACACGGCCATCCGACCCCAAGCTAGGCGGAGCCTGTAATATGAGTATCGGACAGCTGATATATCTACACAAATACATATAGATAGATATTAAATATAAATATCAACACCGAAGACCCGAGAACAAAATATCTGTCTTTAAACAAATATCTGCCCCAGCCGGGAATCGAACCCGGGACCTTCGGCTCAGCAGTCAGGGTCACTAACCACTACGCCAGTCGGCCGTCTAACATAGTACCTAGTAATTTTTTAATCGATAATGTTGTCAAGTTAAATGCATATCACTTAACTCTCAGCCAGTTATTTTTCAAGAGCTACACTAAGGTTTCTCACCGTGGTGAAACGGGTGAAACATTGGTGAGTCAGATTCTTCTCGTAAGATAATTACTTGTGTTCCTGTCAGATCGGCGTGAGCAGTCATGTCATTGACTGTCCAGGGTGTGCAGGACCGACGTAGAGGTACCTAGGTACGTCGACGTTAGGTATGCAGCGATGCGACGGATATAAGGAAACTACATGTGATACGTCACACAAGTTAGGCTCCTTTCATGCAGCTACTTACTTGCATGTTTTTCAGTACGTAAGTTAATAATCAAATGTAGACGCATTTGAAAGTGAGATAAAGAGAAATAAAATCTTTGAAGAACAAAACTTTACAAAGTATGATAGCCGATCCACGACCGCATCGCGTCCGTGAAAAACCATTCGAATTTTCTCTCATCTTTTCTCGCTGAACAAAATGAGACAGCACTACAAAAACAAGAGAAGTTATACTTTTATATTTTAGAGAATAAGGTTGGCAATTCAACAGCTGAACTAACAGTCCTGAGCAGATGGTGATACTAGCTCATTATCACACGAATCGCCAAACCCTATTTGCATATATTTTAATTAATTATGAATCGACGGTCGCCCGGCTATTTAATTTTCAGAAGAGAAATTTAATTTAATTTCCTCTCGTTATCGTTAAGGGTAACTTCTTGGGACTTACAATTTGCGTTTCTGACAAAAACGAACTGCTGCAAGTTGCAATAAATTGGACAACTAACCATTCGTTCAATGATATAAATAATCTAAGGGCTTGTTTCACATTGTATGGATAATTAGTACTTGTTGGATAAAAGACATGTTGTCACTGTCTAAACAGTGGCAAAATGTATTTTATCCCACACGTAGCCATTAATTATCCAGATATTGTGTGTGAAACGGGGGCTAAGTATACTGAAAGAATTTATGTAAGTATTTTTATGTAAAATTTTGTTAAGATATAAATATCCCAACAACTTACTACTACTACACTACCCATACCCAACCACCATATTGCCGCGTCTCGTCTACACTCTTGTTACGTTTCTCAAATATGGCCTTATCGTGTCATAATCGACCACCAAACCTCAACATTTCACATTCACCATATAATATATGCTGTGGACGCAAATAGTTAGGTCCATTGGCAGTGGTTTTGCTGTGGTTGGCTTACTAAACATTCAGCCAGCCACCTTCAAGATCTTTTAAACTAATACATTATTTACATGGCATATAAAATATTATGTTATTGACATTATGTTATTCCTTTGCAGGATTACAATACATGCTTTTGTTTGAACAAAGCTAAACTATAATGAGCACTAACACAACACCCCAAGGGTAAAATAAAATGTAGTTTGCATACAAAATCGCTCGTTCGGCTTACCACGTCGATCTCCTGAGTAATGTTGTACAAAACCAATGAACTGAAAACGGCAGCATCAACATCTTCGTTTTGCTGTAGTCTAATAACTTATTTTGCTATCCTTACCCCGCGTCCCGCACAGGATTCGAAGCTTTGTTGTTTGGGTAGTAAAGTTTAGATTTCTTTGGGTAACTAATTGTTTTCCTGACATTTAAATGGGGCGCCATTTTCAAATGTCCGTTTGTTGCGCGGCTGATTCACAGTGCGGTTCGGTATTTAGCCCGCTACCATGGACTCTGTTCTCGAAAAGTACTTATACAGGGTGCTGCAAAAATTCTGTTTCAGTTTTCAATACTTGTAGCACCTAACACTTTGTAACCTTTTTTAAACACTTTTACAAACGGTTTGTGGATATTGTAGGATGGGTATTATAATTAAAGTATCAGTCATTTATGAGAACTGAATGTTAGGTTCCAAACTTAGCAACAGCCTTATTTCCTACTCCTACTCTTTAAACTTCAGAATCTGCACTAAGTAATAAAGAGGAAATATTTGAATGTTCATTTGTATTGAATAGGCTCGTTTAGTACATTGCTGATATGTAACATATTTCATTAAGTATAAACTTACATTATCCCAGAGTTCTATAGGCTATTATCCCGGTTTTATTATTATACTATAGGTTTTTATCCCGGGAAAAATCTGCTACGCTTGAGGAAAAGCTATTTGGAATAAAGGCACAAATCTAGTAACGTAACCGTAGTAACAAAAGCCAGGATGGGTGATGGAGGGCGGTCCCGCTTACACCGACGTAAATAAATATCAGAGAGTGATAAAAATGGAGATCAGCCGAGCCGATGAATCCGCCATTTTAAACTGAGCCGTTGAATAGTAACTAGGTGCTTATTTAGAGGATTTTTATGAAGCCTGCTTTGTGTCTAACTGAAAAAGGTCTCCTATAAAGTATCTACAAACATTTTCGCCGATTCTGTAGATAGGGCACACGGGTGGTTCGGACAGAGTTTGTCATATTTAGCACAGTTTTGATGGTAAAGCCCTTAAATTTGTGATATGCATAATCAAAACTAGGCAGCCAATATATACCTTTCGACATTGCGTAAAATGTACCTTCAGTCAGGATTTACATCTCAAATAGAATAATTTATCCTCCTAATTCTATACGACTTACTGTGCCATATAACACCCACATGTTTACTTCCTTGTGCTACAGCAATACGACTAAAGCCGCTTATTCACAGCCACATTGATGAAAGGGGTAATGTTAATCTAGTGAATCTAATTGGATGATACTCAAAAGAGCCAACTACTAATCAGGCAGCGTTATACCACTTCTGTATACCTACAATATCTAGTATACTCGGAATAAGTGGTACAGACCCTAAAGCATGAATTTTCATCGTGAACGTGAAGTAAACTTACTCGATGAATTTTGTAGGAAAATTATAGTCCCGCTACGGATACCGATATAGTGAAAATTGTGCTAGTTTTTATTCTAGACAAAATAGGCACTGTAATGTGGGTATATTATTTTATTGAGACGTATGTACATGTATTTTCTTACACTCCTAAATGTACAAATACTGCATTGATTAATCTTTATTATTTGTTGTTGTACTTCATATACTTCATATACTTATATACACATTTTTGTACCTAAGTATGGCTGAATCCACTGGCGAAACATTCTAATTTCTAAACGTCCTTCTTAATTATTATTAAGGAATGATTGTAAGTCTATTCTCTAGCGTGGGCATGTTCGGTGTAATTTTCTTCACGTAGTTCTCTAACATTTCCCGGTCCAAGCCGATGCTCCTCGCGTCCCGGCCATGCTCGCTGATCATCTGAAAGCAAAGTTTGGATAAACATAAAAAGAGGCACATAGCATTTCCCATGGCTTTATTGCCTAAAAGGGTAGTCAAAAGTGAGTCACCTATATACTACCCACAGTCTCTATTGTACATAAGAAATGGTTGTGAGCTAGGTAACTAGACTAATAATTACAAGTTTAACGAAATTAACTGTAGGTACTACCACAAAAACCTTAAACACTGTTTAACAAGTGTTTAAAACGAAATTTGACAGATTTTGTAGGCGTTTCACAGCGCTAAACACCTGTTATACTGTCTAAGTGTTTGTGGTAAGGCCCTAAAAGTTTTGGAGCACTTTAATTTTGTGACATATTTTTATGTTTCTTGCAAAAACAAAGAGGATTGTAAGAATTAAGAATATTTCCTTATTCAAACTACGTATCAAACAAACAACACTGTAACTTACGGAGTAATGGCCCCCCTTCGCCACGAAGTCAGTGACTGTCAGCTGGTACTCCCTCTCAGGGTCGAGGGGAACGAACTCATCTCCCTCTCTCACTAGCACCTTCACCGCCTTCAATTGTTTCACACTCAGCGTGAGCTGAACGCCTGTAGCAAAACACATTCGTGAATACAGGGTGCATGTAAATGACATGCCCAGTGCATGTCATTTACATTTTAAACACCTGTACCCGTATCACGAAAATTCGAGCTAACGTATAGAATCGAAAGCGAGTGCGACAACTGTCAATTTTATAGGTAAAAAGTGTTCGAAAGTGCTGTCAAGTTGCCACTAGTCGCACTCGCTTTCGATTCTATATTGTTCGTGATCGCCCTGCTGGTCTACTGATGAAATTTCCCTAAAGACATACTCTCGCAAAATAAAAATATCAGTAGATATGTAATTAGAGTTAAGAGCTGGAAGTGCCCGACTGGTCAGAATTGGCACAGAATAGAGAAGATTGGCGCACTTTAATGTCGGAGGCCAAGATCCACTTAGGGTCGCTGAGCCAGCGGAGTGCACCTAAGAAAATAGTTAGTTAACTTTTTCGGTATATCTTATTGTACTACTACTTTTTTATTATGTTGCCATCATAGAATAACAAACTCGTTGTTCTATGGTTGCCATGGATCAGATGCGTTCGATAGCACTGGTGGGAACGGAATCCTTTCACATTGTATTAGCATAGCACATACAGGGTGGAGAAGCACCATTACAAATAAATTATATAATTTGGAGACGTTAAAGGTTTTTCAGAGGGCTAAATTCAGAAAGAATGCTGCTATCGTACCACCACCGACACATTAGCAATTAACAATCCATAAGCAGCGTCGCCTGTCTAACAACTGTCATATTCATACAAGTAACGTGAAATTAGCGAGAGAAAGAAGCGAGCGCGGCGCTGTTTTAATTGCTAATGTTCGGTGGTGGTAATCCCACAGTTAGTTCTTACCAGAAACTTGAGTCAATGAGGGTGAGGCAAATGGATCCTCACTCCACGTGTGAAGGAAAGATTTCTCGAAGGCCTGAACCAAGTACTTTCCTTTCAGTGCCAAAGTTACGATCTGGTTAGAAAACGGCAGAGTAGTTATCAAGTCTCCTCTAGTTATGTCTGAAAAGAAAAAAAACTTATAATCGGGCAAGGTACAGTCCGCAAAAAGGCAGTATACGCCTAATTAAGTGCCAAAACTGTAATTTTAAGCAGAATTATGCCAAAATGTTGGTGCAGAAATCGCGCAAAAAGTGCGCCATGAAACAAAAAAATATTCTTATGACATTAAATTTTATAATAAAATCTTCATTCATATCCATATTAATACCCTTTCCCTGTAGCGTTTAAATGAATCATTTTTATAAGAATATTTTATTGCTTACTTATTTTAGTTTTTGAACAACAATGTAATTGTTTTACATACTTACCGCCTTTAGAAACAGAACCTCGCAAATTACTCTTTGTGATAAACGCTACGTGTGGCAGATTGGAAATGTTTTTCGATTTAGCCTGAAATGAAATAGACACAAAATAGGAAATTAAAAATAAATATTACCACAACTAAACTTCCATCAAACTCGGTGGCAATAATGCTGCTAATATGTATTAAAGTCGACTTTGACGGTGAATTAACAGAGTCGTATTTGAGGAACTTACTAATAAATATTCGAATAAATACCACGTAAATGCGTGGTATTTATGCAACCAAATATAAGAATTATCTAGACACGCGGTAGCGTCTAGCCAAGTTCAATGGTCAGTCCTGTAATTTATTTATAAGTAACAGTAGGTATAACATGTCATATATTATCTTCTTATAACATAAAATTATGTATTGTAGCCTAAGGTCTGTCTTGGCTAGTTTTCATATATGAATTATAACATATCACAAGTTAAACCTATAAGAATTCTTATTTTATAATTCCGATAATTTGTATTGTTGGTAGAAACTAGCGATGAAACAGGTAGGTGTATAAAAACTAGCCAAATCAGACCTTAGGCTACAATACATAATTTTATGTTATAAGATAATATATGACATGTTATACCTACTGTTACTTATAAATAAATTACAGGACTGACCATTGAACTTGGCACCCATTTAGATCTCACTTCTTTTGTCGTTGAAGTCAACAACCAAGGCATTTATCATGATATTGAACTTGGCTCTTATTTTACATTTATGTTTTTGATGGGATCCATATATTGTGAAGCAGGCACTAAAACTCACAGCATCAAGGTAGCTGTCAGCCACGAGGTTCCCGACGGCGCACTCGCCCGAGTCACACGACGCCGACGACAGGTCGTGTGGAGAATAGCCCACCACCTCCCCGACTATGGAGTGCAGTTTGTCAGAATAGGGCTGCATGAGCGCCTTTATTGATGGGTCTGAAATAAATCACAGAAAACAATATTAATATCGATTTTCTCGCCAAATTTACATCTCAATAAGTTGTTACCGTGGGAATCACGGGACATAAAGTACATAGCCTACGCGTTATTCAATTACAGTGTTTGTAATTGAATAACACTCACAAACTTTCGTCTTTATAATATAGTGTCATGGACATAGACAGTCATGGTGTGATGATGCCATGATATTTACTTTTAAGACTTGTATTGAGCGGCTAATACCTTTATAATTATATCAGCCAAATACCGTGTCAAACATCCCTTAAACTTATCTGAGCATACCAAGTCTTCGACTAAACTTTTTTTTTCTTTCTTTTTAAACAAACAAACGTCATACCTTCAGGAATAGACCTGTTCAGAAACACAGGGGTGCCCTCAAAATGCTGGACCTCTCCCTCATCATCGAAGAACACCGTCAGGTTGCCGAGGTACTTGCTGTACGCCGAAGCTTGCACTATCACCACCTGGAAACCACGTTCAAATTCGGGAAAGGGTTTATGTTAGTTAAGTCAGTTAAAAAAAACTTAAGAATGTTAACTCTACATTGGGCTACATTGGGTTTGCAGTTTTATATAAATTTAAAGCATATCTCAAAGATATTACGTATTATCAGAGTCTGTATGTACCATCGTAATCGTTCACTGCTGCTCGACATACACATAAGCATTTCGCAAGGAGAGTGAGCACCCTTCCTCATCTAATTTTGTATCGGGAACATTTTTAATCCGATTTTCCATGGTCGTGGCCCAAATGTCACTCAGAATGACATTATTTCGTCTTGTTATTGTTGTTGTTGTCCTAAGGTACCCCGGTGGTAAAAAGGGCCTTTACCTATTATTCGCCTATGATTTCGGCTTAAAATACCCTTTTACCAACACCCTGTATAAAACCACATCTAACCTGCAAACACAGCCCACCTTATGTCCAGGCGCAGAGTCCGGCGCGACCACCACCGGGTACGGCCCTTGCGCCAGCTCTGGGCTCGGGGGCGTCCCACTCCAGAGCAGGCTGTGCGAGTGGCCCCCCACGATCACGTCTATGTGCTCACCCGCCTCCTTCGCTATCTTTCTGCAACAACATTAATACCCTATAGACCAAAATGTCTGAAAATAAATGTTTTTTTAATATTATTTAAATTGAGGACTGTATATTTGAAAGTTTATAAATGGTTTGTTATGATGAGATATTTATATATATATATATATGTATGTTTACAGTAAAATTCATGTTTTCATTCAATTAAATTTATAGGTCTGATTACTAACGAGGTTTCAAATTAATTAATACTTAATGAAAACCTGTGTTAATTAATCTTGAAAAAACAATACACATTGAGATGTCTGTAAAAACAATATTTGAAATATCATTATTATCATAAAGTGTTTTACGTAATAACCCTAATAAAATATGACCTATGTGCTTTATAAAATAATTTGCATTTAGATCCCAACCCTCTGAACTCTAGTTCAAACAACGATCTTAGTACTTATTTAGTTATTTATTTATTCCTAGAAATATTTTCCAAGTATTTGTATCGTAACAACTTATCGGTGTAAAAAAACAAAACTTCCATTGTGTTGCAAAAAGTATGAAATTTTCATCATTCAAGTTAAAATATTTTAACTTTCAGAATCTAATCCGTCTAGACAAGCTAGAAAATATTATGGAAGCACTAGTTTTTGCATTTAAATAGCTCTACGATGGAGCTGAAATGAGTGTTATAAAAATGAAGTGCCCATATAAAGTAAGTTACAGTACATTAACTGTAGTGTGTCTATGATTGCAACATAAATAACCATCCACTTTTAAAGTGCAGCACTAACGTAGGAGTTGAGTAACAATACCTAATCTTCAACAGTAAAGTTATCAAGAGGAAAGAGATGTGAGGATAAGATATAGAGATACTTAATAGCAGATTGCTCGTGACCCTCACGGAAAGGAACGTAAAAGGCAAGTGTCATCAGCTAATATTCATAGTTATAATATTATGTTTTAGTTGTGCTGGTAATAAAAAGGGAATTCATTGTATAATAATTACTAATTTATTGTTTATATTGAAAATATAATTCCATCCTACACACTAATTTCTATCACGTATAGTCTGCATTACAGCTATCATATATAATTTTCTATATTACTAGTTTTTTCACAGTGACAAGGTACAGCAAACGAATTGTAAGTAGCTTATTTTTACGAAGTTAAAAGATTCATGAGAATTTATTTTTACTCGATTGTGCGAAGTGGGATTATGTCGGTGAAGGACTAACGTGGTATGTATATAAATTGCCTCATTATGTGCTGAACTTATGATTTTCAGGGAAGGTTCAGAGAACAATGATTATCATTAATTACCTTCAGTTTCTTTTGTGAAGTGCAGTGAAGATATACAGGGTGTTGCAAAATTGGTATACTAAGCCGAAACCTACATGTGCAGCATGTTATATCTAAGCCCGAAACTGAAATCAGAATTTGGAAATTCGCGAAAAAAAAAACTTTTTTCTATAGTAAAAAGTCACGTGACCAACAAAGTTTCTATAGAAAATGATTTTTTTTTTCGCGAATTTTCAAATTCTGATTTCAGTTTCAGGCTTAGATATAACATGCTGCACATGTAGGTTTCGGCTTAGTATACCCTTTTTGCAACACCCTGTATATTGTTTTCTTTTGGAGGCGTAAACTATGTACTTACATCAATATGATGATTTCATGAACACGTATCCTCTTCATTCGAGATAAAATACTGAATACTTATTCTAGATTTTCCTTATGCTCAGCCACTTTATTCGCGCTATCGCTATACTCGTAACTGTATGGTAGTAATCTTGACTACATTAGTTACATTGCTGAGGGAATACATTAGGCCTTTTTTATTTACTATGAAAGTTTTAAATTGAGTGCTGGACATTCAGGAGCCTCTGCTTGGGCCGATGATGATGATGATGCAAGTTAACGTTTTCCGGCATACAAAATGGCGCTTCTTGCAGAAAATATTATAAAGTAGGTAAATCTACCCACCTATATATGATGACACAGTACCAATAATTGCACGATGTGCTATGTTCTTTTCCAGGGTCTAGACCATATGTATACCAAATTTCATTCAAATCCGTATAGTACTTTTGGCGTGAAAGAGTAACAGACAGACAGACACAGTTACTTTGGCATTTATAATATTATATAGTTAGGATTAGGATTAAAGCAGTAAGTAATACCTCTTACTTGTCAACAATGAGTCCGCAGTGGGATAGTAGAATGATTATGTCGATTCCCTCTCGGGTGAGTTTCTCGGCGTAGAACTTCGTAGTGTTGACAGGGTCAAGGAACACCACACCATCTGGGCTTGACGAATACTGAAACATAGTTTATTTTATTATAAATATTTGACCGGTGTCCAGAGTTGAAGCGTGCAATAAAGGTCCGATGAATACTATGCTCACGAGCATGGAAAAAGTTCCATGGAACGTCAATGGAGGATGGAACTTTTTCATTGCTCGTGAATGTATTATTATTATGTCACACGTAAGCCTTTACAAGTCTACAGCTGCTGGATGTAGGGTTGTCACTCACACCACACCCGTTTCTGTAGTAATCAGGCCCATAAACCCCACACTCCGTCCCCCTCGCCGCAGCACGCTGTGCGCTGTGACTATGAAGATGTAGGGTAGTCAACTGGTCACTCACAGCCAGCTCTCAATGGTGATGAGTACGATGACCCTGTAATGCCCTGCATGGAGAGCTTGTAAGTGAAAATGTAGGGTTGTCACTCACAGCACTCCCAATGATGACGAGTATACGATCGATGGCCCTGTAATACCCTGAATGGAGAGCTTGCAAGTAAATTATACATATATAGGGTTATCACTCACAGCAGTCTCAGTAGTAATCAGCCCAATAACCCCCACACTTCTCCCGCCTCTCTCCAGCACGGTATGCGCTTGCGCAAGCCCCTGCAGGCGCGGCTCCCGGCTGGCGTCCATGTTGGCGGCCAGTACGGGCGCGCGCAGGGCTGAGATGTAGGGTACTAGGCCCGACACGTGGTCATCGAACTCGTGGTTGCCGAGGGCCTGGAACAAAAGATACACCGATTTTGTATAGAAAGATAAACCGATAGCTATGTCAAGTCACTCTCCATTGTAGCCAGTTTCAATCGTGAGTACACCCGAAGTCCACCAACCCGCACTAGGCTAGCGTGGTGGACTAGGCCTAAAACCTTTCCTTGATTGGAAGGAGACCCGTGCCCCAGCAGTGGGGACGTGATGAATACGTCTAATTTATGATCAAACGAACTTACCTGTACTTAATGTAAGTGAAAGTGGTATCGATTCTGAAGGGCACATTCTAAAATTAACGCTGTCAGTTAAATTTAGAGATTTTAGCTAATTTTAAAATTAGGAAGTGCGCGCTTCAGAATCGGTACCATTGTCGACTTTACTCGGTCGGTAACGTTAGAAACTATGTAATAAAACGCATACAAAATCCAGCGATCCGACGATGTTGGTGATCCGCACACAGCTATGAAGCGAATAATTCGTCTCAATTTATATTAATTAGAATAATTAGAGTGTCGGTGACAACCATTAGGTACATTTTGTATAGCACGGTCAAATTATAAATATCTTCGTTTAGTCTCAGTTTAGTAGAATTTCTTAGTAATTCATAACATAGCGTATTAAGCTTAACGAATTACGCCTTTTAACAAAAGAAACTCCAAAAACATAAATTATTTATACTTGTTTTAGATAATGTACTGAAAATGCCTCTAATTTGGTTCTTACACGGCAAATTTAGGTATAAACCAGCCAATCCTTTCGCCACGGCGACAAACCCAATCTAATCACTTTGTGTTAGTCACCAACACGATTCGATTCAACGATCTCCAATACCTTCAAAAACAAAAGAAACTCATGTCAAAAACAAAACTAACTCACGTGAGCGTCATTCGGCAGCATATTGATAAAATGCTGTGTCACGTTCCACTTGAGCAGCGTGTACCAGTAGGTGCCCTGGAAGCTGTCGCCGGCGTTCAGCAGCAGGGCGTCGGGCCTGGTCCTCTTCAGCGCCATCACCTCGTGGTAGAGCCGCGCGAAGCCACCGAGACAGCGGCTGTCGTTGGTGCTGCATAGCGGGTAGTCCACTGATGTCTCTTCGAATCTGGAATCGGAGAAGGGATAGTAATTGGTAGGGTGCGGCAAAAGTGGTGTAGGTCATTTTTGGGGCATCGTTTATACTTATTTCATAACAAAAAGAGATGCAAATTTGAAGTTAACAAATTAATAGGAAGGTACTTATAGGTATTATAGGTAAGTACTCCTATGTGTTAAGAAAATAATTATTATATAGTAAATATTTGTAAATAAGTACCCTAAGTAAATAATAGGGCATGAAAACTACATGTACTGTAAACTGATACGATAGGTTGTACCTAAAACCAGTTCTATTAATCTAACGGTGAGCGAGCGAAATATTTCGACTGGAACTAAAATTAAGTGTGTTAAGTTTAAAAGGGACAGTGTTTCACTGCACAAACAATAAATAAATGTAGAACTACTAAGGGTTGACTTATGCTATGAGCATTGAGTGTTTTGTACAAGTGAAAACCGATAAGACGTGTACCTATAGAATTAAATAAGAAGTATGTATATTATTATGTTTATAAGTACTTATATATTTATTGTTAAACGCCTACGTACCTACCTACCGTAGAAAATATGAAACATGATTAATCTCCACATTTGGGAACTATGTACTTTCATCAGAAAGGCCATTTCCTAATGTTAGAAGGGCTTCTGTGACTTTGACTTTACAATATTAGTTTTCGTCACAAGGTTTCAAAGATAAAGGTAACGCAACGTCTAATTATTCAACCTTGCTATTCTACGATATTGCTACTCGTGTTATTCAATTATAAACACACTCGTACGTCTTTGATAAAAATACACCCACGAGCAATGAAAAAGTTTCACTTAGGTAGATACATAACTGTACCTCAGAGTTCAGTCAGAGGTAAAAAAATGTAAGTCCAGTTTAAATAAAAAACTTTTGATTTTACGCTATTGAAATCGCGTGAATTTACTTTCTCAGATAAGTGAAAAAAAGACTCAGTAAATTTATATTTTGATTAAAATATTACTTAAGTACTTACTTTTTTCGTTAGTACCTACTGTAAGCAAAACTTATAATATAATTATCTCTAATCCCCTCATTAATTTACCTTACTTATTTTAATTGAAACAAACTTAAACACTATTGCTTGCCTTGGAAGAAGACTATTAATCTCTTTTGCTGACTGTAAACTTATAAATATTAAATAAAGTATGCATGTAAACTTATAGAATACTAACTGTTCCCGCGAGCTTCGCTTCGCCTTAAAAAGTTTTCCCGTGGGAATTCCGGGATAAAAAGGTCTAAACCCTATGTATACCAAACTTCATCCAAATCCGTTAAGTAGTTTTGGCGTGAAAGAGTAACAGACAGACAGACACAGTTACTTTCGCATTTATAATATTAGAATAGGATAGATAATTATGAATTCTCTAATAAGAAATAAATTATCCTTCAAACGATTCTAGTTTTTGTGAGGTAGTGCCCCGTTTGCCTCTAAGGAACAAGGAAATGAAGAAATGTAGCATTTATTATAATAAATTACAGATTATATTGCGGCTGCATCTGAATAACTATAAGTATTATTCTATTAATCTATCTATGCTACGTATTTTCCATATTTAACCTTTAGGAGGCTATAAAATCATTTCAATCAAAAGTTGCCTGGTAGAGATGGCTATAAGCAATAAGATCGCCTTATAAAGAGTATTGTAATTATTAATGTAAGTAATCGTAGCTCTCACAATCTGTAGGTAATTTTAAGTGGCAATGGGCCGGTTATAAGCCAAGTATCAATAGCCGTAACTACATAATCTCCCTATAATTATTTTGACTGTAATGACTGCCTACGATACGAGTAATGCCACCAATGCAGGTCATTTCTAGGACAGACCCCCATAATAGGGCAAGCTCTCAGAAACTAGTTACGCTCTATCTAAGCCGATGCTGTAAGACCACGTAAGAGCGAATGACATAACTTATAAATTAAATAATTAGTAAGTATAACCTACTTTCAGGTGAAAGTTAGTGTAAATATGTCAGGTTATATTGTGTGATTCAAATAGCTGCCGTATCTATTGTTCAAAGCACAAGTCGTTTACAATCTCTACCAGACGTAGGTTGGATGTAGCTCTACGTCTGGTAGAGATTGTTTTTAACAATAAGGGTGCCTTATGAGTTATAAATTGGCTTGTGAAGTAGTATCCCTTCAATTTAAATTATCTTTTAACAAATGTTATAAAGTAGTTCAGCCTATACAGGGTTATTTGCAAGTAGACCTGATCCTTTCAGGAGGTGATAGAGGAAGGCATTTCCAGTCGATTATACCCTATAATGCATTATCCGAAACTTTACCATTTCAAAGATATTTAATATTTAAAGATTTTTTGAATTTTTGCCAAAATTTCATGTTTAAAACCGAAAATAAAAAAAAACTAGCCATATTTCAATACTTTTTTTATTTGTTTAGCATTAGTAACATCTTAATAAACTAATTAAAATAATCAAATGTGCATTATTCGACCAAAATTAGACACAAAACATCAAAATAGATAAAAATATTCAAAACCTAAAAACAAATAAGTTAAATTAAAAAAGAATTTCATACAACAATTTTTTGTGCACTTCAGCTTAAAAACATTGTCAACTTATAAGCTTTCAAATGAGATATTTCAATATCAAATCGATTTAGGTATCACCAAGATATGGCCAAAACAGTCAGAGAAAACGGAGAAAACTCAACAGGGGCTTCCATACTAAAGTGAACAGGACTGAAAACCATCACACTTTTTACCTTTAAATTGCGCAAATTTTGTTAGTTTTTTTGATGAATTTTGTCCGCCTTCTCTGATTGTTTTGGTCATATCTTGGTGATACCTAAATCGATTTGACATTGAAATATCTCATTTTAAAGCTTATAAGTTGACAATGTTTTTAAGCTGAAGTTCACAAAAATTTTTTAAATGAAATTTTTTTTTAATTTAACTTATTTGTTTTTAGGTTTTGAATATTTTTTTAAAATGTTTATCTATTTTGAGGTATTGTGTCTAATTTAAGTCAAATAATGCACATTTGATTATTTTAATTAGTTTATTAAGATGTTACTAATGCTAAATAAACAAAAAAAGTAATGAAATATGGCTAGTTTTTTTTATTTTCGGTTTTAAACATGAAATTTTGGCAAAAATTCAAAATATCTTTAAATATTAAATATCTTTGAAATGGTTAAGTTTCGGATAATGCATTATTGGGTATAATCGACTGGAAATGCCTTCCTCTATCACCTCCTGAAAGGATCAGGTCTACTTACCAATAACCCTGTATTGCATTCCTGAGATGCTGAACTTTAGAGTTCAGCATCAACTGTAACTCAAAATGTAACTCAAAATATGTATAATGAAAAGGTTAAACGCACTGTAATATTTTTCATTTGTATTCGCCATACGAGTAATCGCCATCAATGTAAACACAACCTAAGCAAACATTTCTTTGTTAAAATCTGTTTATGCTACTTATTTTAGGACTACCCTTCATTTATATAATGTACTTATCCATAATTACGCATGCTGTTAATATAGATAGATTTAGTACTTAGAAAATATGTTGTTTCTCATATAAGTGAATTTGTTATTCTTTTTGAGAAATAAATGTCTTAAACCGTAAACCGTTATGTTGAGTTACATTGAATGTTTAGGCCTGTTAAAGATTTATATAATAATATTATATTTTCGTTTACAGTTTAGAACGTCCAACATGACTTCTTAATTGCATTTTTACACACACACACACACACGCACTCACGCCTTGTACTAATGTACTCCCTTGCGGGGTAGGCAGAGGTGCATTGCTGCACCCACTTTTCGCCAGAGTGTATGTTAGTCCCAATGTAATAGGGGGCGGGCCTATTGAATTGCATTTTTAGTAGAGACATAAGTACTAAGAAGGTATGTTTTAAAACAAATCGCTGTAAGTACGTATTTATTCTTGTTTAGGTAGGTAGGTATGTATGTACACTTTTTTACAGTCACACTAGTGAGTTAGTTTAGTGATTAATTATAGAAAACCATTTCACCTACCTGTCATGAAAGTCATTATAATGAATTATATCCAATCGAAAAGGCTCTATCTTTTTCAGCACGAAAGAGCTCACGAAACTTTTGTTCAGAAAAAAACATAGTACACTTATACACACAACACTTTTCACAGTCACAAAATGTTCACAAGTCATCTTAAAAAAATACACCGCACAGATAAATAAACAATTTTTATGTACAATTTTATGTATGTACATAATACATAAGCGCAGCCGTTGTATCTTCTACATGGTTGCCTTAGCAATACTAGAAGTCTTAAACTAGAGTCACAACCACGCAAAGTGTACATATTTGCTATTGCAAATTGATACAAAATCCTTTGCGATAAGGTGTATGTATGCTAATAGCCTTGGGCCGAACTCATGACACTATTTTGTAGTTTTTGCTTTCAAGTGTCTGCTTAGAGACCCACTGTAGATTAATTCAAACACTATCTATTGAAGTCGTTGACGTTACATATAGGTACAATACAATACTTGTTGCAATATAACTTTATTGATAAAGCAGACAACAAACATTACAAATTTTAAGTTGTATAAGTACAATAGGAGGCCTTATCGCTAAGAGTTATCTCTTCCAGGTAACCTTTGGGAGAAAGAATGACTCATTTAATTAATGAGAAAACCGTACACGTAATAATATATACGTGTACAGTTATAACTTACAGAGTTATATATTATATATAGTGATATAAAACTCTGTAAGTACCTCAGAGGTAGACAATACTTATAAATAAGTCCACGTTTTGGATTTATTTTTGAGGCGCAGAATAAACAGATAAGTATTATGTAAGTAAGTATATATATTTCTTAATATTTCGACCTTTTTAATTTAATTTACATATTTTCTCTCGCGTTAAATATTAACGAGACCCTCAGCATGCATCCACTTCATATTCTGAAAATTAGTTGGTACTTACTCATGTTTAATTGCTTTCTCAACCTTGTAAGTAAATCTATTCGTGTTGGTACCTATTTACTTATAGTTAACGTGAGAATTTTACACTAATTTAAAAGTAATCTCTTACTTATTTATTTACTTATATATATTGTACGTAGACTCACAGTGCGGAAATCGTATAAGTAATTAGTAAAAATTCTGAACTAAAGTCAAATTAGTATCCGAGATAAAATAATAGACTTTATAAGCGAGCAAAAATATATACTTATCTCAGCCGTCCTCATCCAGCCACAACCAGCACCGTAGGTGTCGGTCCAAGGAACTCAAAAGGATCCCAAAATATTTTCCCTAGTGTGGACTTAAGTAGATCATACAAAGCTTGTGCGGATTGCCTACCGAAATACTGGGGTATAACGGCTACATCATTGATATAGAGGGTGTTGCGAAAAATCAATAAAGTACTTAGTGGGATACTTAAGGAAAATTTAATGAGCGCAGAAAAGTGGCACATAAAACAACTACGAGCAGGTCGCTTCCTTTCAAGGTGCTCCCAGACTGAGCCGAATTTGGCCCATATACAAAACGTAGCCAATATTAATTTCAACTTGTTGTGTTTTCTTGGTAAATAAGACAGAATTAAAAGTGTAGTGGACAAATGAGTTGCCCTGAATGTTGCGAGACATTGCTACCGAAGTTCATGGACAGGTAGTCTTTAGCGGTGTGATGAGAAAGGCTACAGGAAGACCAGGAAAAAAATAGTGTGTGTAAACTGTACCACACCACAAGCAGACATGATTCCAATGGTTGCAATTCTATTCTATTTGCAAACAATAGCAGGGATTTTGAGGGCCCAAAACAAAAAAATAATATATTTAGAATTGCTATCGTTGCCACCCGTATTATTTAAGTCGGGATACAAATATTCGCTCGGCTCAGTGTAAATACAGCCTCCATAAAGACAAATTACCAAGGACCTGCCCTGACCAGAATAATTATTATCATTTTTATACGCAAGCAGACTGTTAATGGACGCAAACATTTTTTTAATTAGAAAGCGCATGACGTTGAAGAATAAATTTTATATTCAGTGTATTAAAAATATACAACAAATAAAAAACGATACTGTACTTATTTTGTAACTTTGATTTGTATTAGATTTTGATTGTATTAGACCTGTCGGAAATGCATGGAATGATTCGCTTAATTTTTGTTTCTGTTTTTATTTCCAATTTTTATTCAATTAAAATTGCTGTCAGTGAGGGGTCAGGTTTCTTTGACCCAAACTGTACATCCTAATACTAATCCTAACTAATATTATAAATGCGAAAGTAACTGTGTCTGTCTGTCTGTTACTCGTTCACGCCAAAACTACTGAACGGATTTGAATGAAATTTGGTATACATACGGTCTAGACACTGAGAAAGAACATAGGCTATTTTTTATCCCGGAATTCCCACGGGAAAAGTTTTTAAGGCCATGCGAAGCGCGCGGGAACAGCTAGTGTTATTAAAATTATCTATTGGACTACGCAGTCCACGTGTAGACATGTACAGATTGTACAGGTGTAGGATCGCGCTTATCTCGACACGTGCTCACGGCTCGCCATAAATAACAGAGTATTAGTGACGATGAGGTGATACTCAGTGCAACATGTACACATGATGATACAATGTAAAATAATTTAAATAATGTAGCTGTATTAAAGGTGATCGAAAAAGGTTTTTTTTTGTAGAGGGTCAGGTCGCAGTGGCAGCGTCAATATTTAATATTTAAATGAAGTCTTCAATTATTTATACATCATTACTTTAATTACACATGTACATAGGTAAACATTAGAGAGTTCAACAGAAAAAAAAAACCACAGAGAAAGGCGGGATTGTTGCCAAAAGAAACTTCTAAGCACTTATGAGAAAAATGGATATAGGTAGTTACTACCTACCTATGCGGAGTTACAAAAATTGGCCCTTCAATTATAATATTATCAAAGGTTGTTGTAAACCTCTTTTAAGATTATAATATGTATAACCTTCCTGTAAGATAAAATGTAAAATTCATGTAAATACCTACAGCCTACATTCAACCTAAAAAAATAGAAAACGTTGGTAAGTAAGTGTACTAAAATTTATAAGGTGTACTTATTTTATATCTCCGACCTTAGATCCACATTCATTAATTCTTTTTTAAACAGCTACAGTGTGCGTGATGTGGGAAACGGAGGACGTACCATTATCTGTAAATATGTAGTAGGTAGGTACTTCCTTTTACTTTACCTTAACCATAGACTAATACATTAGTCTATGCCTTATCCCTTCGTTAGTTAGTCCAACTCGCGCTACGCCGCCGCCGCCGCCGCCGCCACCCGCGCCGTTTTTTTTTTATAATTTGAGACATTTTCAAATTACTTAAATCAGGTTCCATCTCTAGGGTTGTAGAAAAGTATCCGCCACACTTTAATTTCATCAAAATGTAAATTGAACGGTCGACTGCTTTCGGAATTTTAATTTTGCTCGTTTAGTGAACCTAAAAACTTGAGATTTTATCTCGGGCCCATTGAAATTTTTCGTCTAGAATTTGCTTAGCTTGGGATAAAATATTATAAAGCAAAGTATTTATATAAAGAAATAAATAATTATTAAAATTTGAATGTGCTATTTATTTTTTTTATACATTTACAAAACTAGGACAAAATACCTAGGTATCAGATAATATTTTAGGTTCATCCTCTCCACAGTATTTTCTCAATTTATAAAATAATGAATTCCTAGACTAGACGAAAAGCCATAAAAAGCTTCTTTCTTCACAAGAAAACTTAAATGAAAAAGGGAGCACCTTCATACGATGAGACTTATACAGGGTGCTCAAGTTTACGGCCCCGTCAAATACTTTTTACATGACTTCTACTGCGTATAAACAAAAACTCCTGAAAGTGGGAACTCGTAAACTGGCGTCTTCTCTTGCAAAATTTAATTATATGGAGTAATAAAGAATGAAGGGCATTCTGTCAAATAATTCATTTTAAGTGTCTCGTTTAAATACCAACGCGATTTTCTTAATTAACGTTTGTTCTGCCATGCAAGCCTAAAAGTCAGTGAAGCTCTAGCTTAGTACCTTTTCCTTTTACTTTGTAGTTGAATATAAACGATGCCAACAAATTTCAATAAACCACATGATAAATTATGCTTTTCCAGCTGTTCCAGTAATAAAATTGCAATTTTGATACGAACGGTTACAAAACTAACACATCATACTCGTTGCATATCATATACGATACATTGTGTGAACAAGTGTATTGTAAAGGTATTGTAGAAGTGATAGTTGAAGGGTTCTAGGACTTAGGACCTGGCGGGAATGCACTTACTTCAAATAATCATATCTGAATAGGGACGGACACAGACATGCTCAGCAGTACTCACCACATTTCTATACTATACGAGTGCTATACTTACTCCAATTGTCTCCTCAATTCACTGCAGACTCCAACACATAACATACTTTACTATATAGGTAAGTGTAGGTAGGTACCTATATCATAGTAGCAAGTATCCCAGACGTATCTGGCGGAGTAATAAAACGTATGAAACGATAGCACAAAAACCGCTCTTTGGGCCGGGATCAACAAAGGCAACGTAAATGGACTTTCGACTCGGAATAATGCTTTTAGTAACGCTGCCGGCGGCGACGGCTGAAGGGGTTAACTGCCAATGCAATGACAGATGCTGGACAGTCAGGCGCGGATCCAGACCTCAAAATAGGTGATGGGCAAGTCTAAAAAACTGATTTTGCCTCGCCTAGATGCACTGATAGTTGTTTATTTGTTGTAGTGACCAATAAACCATATTATAGCTGAGTGCAATTTTTCCAAATAGGTAATTCAAAACTGATTTTTTTTCAGGAAAATGTTGACTGTTAAAATTCTGTATTAAGGCAAAAGTTATAATAGAACGTAAACAACTAGACTAAATTCGCATTTAAATGAGGCTGGCTTTAACTAGATAAAATAGTTTTTAATATACTTATTCTTCAGTTATACTTTACCTTTTGTACTTTTATTTGTAATATTTGTACAATAAAGAGTTAAATAAATAAAAAAGAAAGGCTATTTTTGTGAAACTGTGTTTCAGATTTCCCCAATTATGGCAAAAGTTTGGATGGATGTTTGTAAATATTTTAGGAGAAAACTGACATCCTGAACAAAAATCTGGCTATTTTTTACCCGACTGCCGAAGGAGGAGGGTAATGTTTTTCGATTGTATGTCTGTCTGTTTCTTTGTTCCCTCCTGTAGCCTAAACGGCTTGATAGATTTTGATGTTTGAGTATCGTTAGAAGCGTATTAATGGCGCGATGGTTATAGGCTATGTGACGTTACATTAAAATGTACATAGCGCCCTCTAGAGGACATAACGTGATGATCGAAAAAATAATATTTTTCCAACTATGCCGTGTGGGGTATCAAATGAAAGGGCTTGATTTGCACATTACAAAAATATGCATATTGTAGGTATTTAAATTACAACACCAAAATATTGAAATAAAAAATGTTCATGAATTAAAACCCGACCGTTACTGACGTAAAATTTCTTAAAATAAAAACAACTAAAAAGTTACAAATAAAAAAATATAATTATAAACAAACAAAACCCCGACTGCACGCTAAAAAGATGAAAACAAGTCCCAATGTTAGTGGAAAGTATCGAAGGCGGGGACCAACTTGACTGCCACACAAGGCCGTTTTCTAAGTAACATTCAGCAAAATTTATTTTATTTATTTATTGTTCCACCAACCGAATATCACACATGCAATTTATTAAAAACTAAGACACAAAAAGGTTCTCGTGTGCATCCCTATTACAGGCGGAAGCATTCATTGAACTGCTAAGTAATAGTTGGCATGCAATATTATACAGAATCAATATTAAAAGAATTTAAAAACATTCATACATCATAAATTGCATTAGCTTATAATTTTATATAAATTTCATTAAAAAATGTATTTTAGCTAAATGGTGAACCCTCTGCTGGTCGCCGCCTACGATATTTTCCACTAACATTGGGACTTGTTTTCATTCTTTTTAGCATGCAGTCGGGTTTTTTGTTTGTTTATATATATTTTTTTTGCGGAATTCCTTAGGGAAACTTTTTAAGGCGAAGCGAAGCAAGCGGGAATATTTATTTTAGTTACTAATTTAAGACAATCTTACTATATCATTGCTCAACTGCCTCTCCACTATTGGAGGTTGGCAGTTAGCTCCGCATACTCTTTTCCTTCTCTTGCCAAGTGAAATAGGTCTTCAACACTGGCAGTTCCTGTTCATTCCCTTATGTTTCGGAGCCACGACTTCCTTCTCCTGCCAGCACTCCTTTAACCTTCCACCTTGTCCATCATGATAATCTGAAGAAGTCGGTATCTATCGTGTCTAAATAAATGTCCAAGATCTTCTTCTTTTCGTCGTCTTCTTCTTTTTGATAATGGTCAAAAGCTATCGGGAGCACCTGGCGCGCCTTAGGACCAGACTACAGACTAGGGCATGCAATACCGGAACTATTTTCAATACCGGTATTGAGTTCCGGTATTGCAACTCAATACCGGGATCCCGGTATTAATACCGGTATTAGATTTCCTTCTAATAAATGGCATATATTGTGATTAAAGGTCGTATAGGTCAAAATAAAACGAGAAAAAGCAATGAAATTCAGTTTTTTGTAATAGATTTTTACGAGAATTGAGTATTAGTTTAAATTTTACAATAATTTTTTTTTTTACATCCAGTGTCCGTTTACGCATGGACAACAGTAGATATCAAACGGCTGAAAACTGCATCAAACGGTTGGAAACAAGTGCGCTTTCACAGTACATAGGAATACTATATCTTAATCGCTTTATTATAGCCTAAAAAAGTCCGATTCCGGTATTACTTCAATACCGGTATTAACTTTCAATACCGGTATTGAAAAAAGCGTGAATTTTGCTCCTAATACCGGTATTACGAATACCGGTATTGCGGTATTGCATGCCCTACTACAGACTAAGTATATCATTATTTTCTTTTATTTTTACATTGTTGTTTAGGATCCTAAACACATGTCACACATAAAACATGCAAAACTTCAAGTTTTTAACTTTTTTGATCCAAATATCAAATACATTTCCCACGAGCTTCACTTCGCCTTGAAAGATTTTCCCGTGGGAATTCTGCCAAAAAAATTAACCTAAGTATAACATGTTCTGATGATTCTAAGCTTTAAGTTTTATCAAAATCCGTTCAGTTTTGGCTTAGAGTGGTATAAGAAACCTACTTGCAAACTTTCACGGAAGATTTAGGTATCATTATTTCATACAAAAGTTTTTTCCCGCTAACTCCGCTAACTAAGCTTTTAAGGTTACTAAGGTATCTGCATGCCAAATTTCAAGCGTCTAACTTAAGCGCATTAGATTTTTCATACATAAGGATTTTCCCACTAATTCCCGTTCCCGTGGGAATTCCGGGAATTCGTTTCTTAGTGCCTACTTACACTATCTAACCTACCTGCCACCTGAACGTACCGAACCTACGTGCCAAGTTTCATAATTGAAGCTTTAAATTGTTAATACCCCAACAAGTTTAAAAAAAATTATTACATAACTTGTATACTTATTATATTTTTTTTTGTAATTACTTGTTCGGGTTTTTCACAAACCCACTTTAGGGGAAGTCTAAAAAACTAAAAGTCTTGCCATTCTGCCAAATAAGGCTTTCTTTTAAATAACGGAATACCTATTGATTTATCGAGATCTCGACAGAAAATTTTATGGTTTTTGAATCCTTGGCTTGGCTTTCCAGGTGGATTTTTTTAAACATATAAGTAGCATAACTATAACCCGAAATAATCTCATCATACTGAACTATAAAAAACAGCCATAACCCCAAAGTGATAACAAATATATAAATTATAAAATCCCTGGTTTGATATGGCAATTAAGTAATTTAGGTGATGGGCATGCCCATCTTGCCCATATGGGTGGATCCGCGCCTGTGGACAGTGGACACGCGATCGTAGGAAAATCTTTCACAGATCTGACTGAATAAGTACTGTATTAATACCGATACTAATTGATACATTTCGACAGTAAATTTAAATTGCAAAACTGGGCGAGCGGAGTCAAATTCTAAACCACATTTTGAAATGAGCACCCTGTTTATATTATGCGTCGCAAATCCGCGTAGACCTCAATAGCCTGATTAAATCATTGTTTTTTTTTAATATTTTATTTATATATAACAGCCATCAATACAGCCAGGTAACGCAAGCCGAGCCTTTTACCATGCTTGATAGGTTAGGTAGGTACCTAGGTACTCGTAAATATGCCCAAGAGATTAATTGTCAGGATGAATTAAAAAATGCACCGGCGCAGCTGAGTGATGAGCCTAGCGTGGCTTTGGGGTTGCGCTGGTAATTGACTCAAACCGCACTGGAGAGGGACGCTTTTTAATGGAATATGCATTGAGTATTCACTCATTTGTACTTTGTACCTCTTCACTATTTTTAAAAGGATGCCTGCTGCGACGAAAAATACTACTTACCGGTCTTATAACGAAAACCATGAGAATTATTTCTAGTATTATTTCTTTGTATAATAGTCTGTCTTATACGTTACCTAGTTCCGCTGCTAGAGATTCCTGCCCCTGTTGAGTCCACACATCCCGACTCTAAGCCACATCTGGCTACCTTGGAGAAGGTCTGAAGTGGCAAGTCATCTCCGCCTTGGCCTGCCCCTGCCCCTACACTGGAAGCCGTCGTGTGAAGGCAGTGGCAAGCTTCATCCATCTGCTGGATGTTGCAGGCCAATCTTAATATTCCATCTGCAACTTATTCAATTAACAATACACGATAGTTCGTAGGTAACTATATTGTTGATCTAAGCTGATTGCTGTATAATTTTTTTTTTTATGTTTAAATATTATTTTTTTACATAAATATATTATACATATTATATTATATCCATGTCTATTTATAAGCGTTTTTAAACACTTTTTTAATGGTTGGCTTAGCATGATGAATTATTTGTCGTAAGTAATTAATTCTGTCATTTATTAACTTTTGCCAATACTTAAATAAATAACGTAAATAGGATACTATGTACCAGCTATACTCGTATAAATAACAAAGTAGGTAAAAGATAGGTAAGTAAGTAGTAAGTAGGTACTTACCTATCTCCTAGGTACTTACTAAGTAGGAGAGGTGCGAGATAGCGAGCCAACATTCCATCCAACTTCAAATGGCAGGCCCCAATTTTCTTTAGTCTCCAAATGAGGCCATGCCTATTTTCACTTGCACGCCCTCATTTCAGTTATACAACAAAAAACTCGGCAGAGGTGTCAAATACGGATACCTTTCGTAGAAATCAGCCTTCTCGTAATGTACAGCACGTTCAACTTACCTTGTCTAATTAAAATAGCACAGAGGTGTTTCATTAAAATACACTAATGTTTTTAATTAATGAAAATTTACAAGGTAATAGCGTGTCGCCCCCGCATCACCTCTTAAAATATTTAAAATGCGTTTGATACGTGTTTTATAAAAAAAATATATTTATTGTTTAATTTCATCCCCACTTTACGTCTATGGTAGGTACTTACCTACCCCAAAAAAAATAATTCTATATTTAATTTGACTACTTTGTAGGAGGCAAAGTATATCTATGCGAAATAACAGCTTGCTGATATCTGTAGATCTTTACCCGTTTTGTGAGAAAAACGTTGGTGGCAGACGGGCAGATAGACGAACAGCAAAGTGATCAAGGATTCCTTTTGAGGTAAGTATGGAACCCTAAAAAACACGTCGTTAAAGAATCTTCAACTTGAGGACACACGACGGTGCACGGACCACAGGCTGTTTCTGGCCGCACCATTTGCCCGATGGCGTTGTTCTTTTGTTTTCCATATTCCGTGCGACATATTTTTAGCGCGAAATACACCTACGTGACGTGACGCATGAAAAATGTTGCCTTATTTTTATTTATTCAGGTTTTTTAGAGATTGTGCCTTTCTTTATCCCTTAGAATTTATTAACCTTTATCCCTTATCCATGTACCTACCTAAATTTACTTTAAACTTAGGTAAAAATGTTAACAAACCTAAATTTAAATCACCAACTTGGTAAGTATATAAGTTTAAATACAAAACCTATAAAACCTGAACAAAACAACTTTTTTGCCAGGCTGTATTATAGGATCCGTCTACTAACCCATCGTTGAACAAAACGTTGTAATCCTAATATAGGCTGGCGGAGCACAACGTTGGCATAATGGGCATAATGGCATTGTTATTTGTCAATGAAAAAAAAAAACTTGATCAAGCGCGCGAAAGTGAATAGTTTTCTTTTCTTTCTTATGATTCTTTCTTGATATTTGATCATATTTTGATTTCATTTGATTTATTTAGTATTTAAAGAAAAATAACAAATCTGTTTGAACTTTGAAGATTAATAAAATGGAAAATAACACCTTTATTCAGTTTGATCCTAATAAATACAAAGAAAAACTCTCTCCTTTCGGTTGTAGCGTTTTAGATATTATGATTAATCGCTACAAAGGTAAGTTAAGTAGCTCTTCTGAGGAAGATAAAATGTGTTTTCATTTTCTGATGATATCTATACTTGTTACACATATTCATTAGTTTGTTCTCAGAAATGCATTATCATCATACATTTTTATGTTTTCAGAAAACAATACAAAATCAAAGACGGTCCGTAAAGATTTTGCCTTTTCTCGGAATCGCCGAGTATTAACGTAAGTACCTACGTACCTACTTATAATATCAGTAAATATAGTAATTAGTAGGTTGTATAATTTTATCCTTTACGAAAAGATAACGGAAACTTATTATTTACTATTTGAAACCTTATTTATGTTCAAATGCAAGCAGATAATTAATGTTCTATGATTTTCTCATTTAGGTAATCTTTCTCATGAATAATCTTTCAAGTATCGTAGTTAGTTAGTTAAACTTGCTCTTATTTACAGTTACAATGACAATGTCTCCGTTTCTAATAATGAGGGTGGTGGTGGCGTTCATAATAATACAATGTTTCTCACTCCATATGACCTATACGATAATGAAAGTCGTAGATTTCAAGAAGATTTGTTAGTGAGCCGAAAAAATACAAACGAAATTGTGGAAAATCGTACTGAAGATGAAGAGCCGTTTGACTTTGATCGTGATATAAATCCAGTTATAACTTCAAGTGAGCTAGTCAATGCAACCTCTGATATAGACTGTAACGTTAACAAACATAGTTACTCAAGAGATGATTTAATTTGCGGTAGTCCAAATGAGATAAACGTTGGAAGTTGCCGAAGCAATAATGAAATATTGCCACCTGTGTTCAGTACTCAGACGTCGGAAACTAACTTAAAATCAGCTAAAAGTTACGCACTGCAATTTAAAACTTCTGCTACTAAAGATATACAATGGGATGACATGTTCGATACAAATATTCTACCAGATTTTAATATAAATACCTTAAATGACGATGCAGCAGTGAAATTGGAATGTCCAATCACATGTGATAAAACTGATATAAAAAAGTCGAAACAGATTAAAATAATTAGTGAAAAGATCATAACAAGCAATGTAATAAAAAAGAAGACAAATAAAAGAAAAGGGCAACTTATCACAACTAAAGTTGATCCAAAAAAAGTTAAAATAAAATCAAGCGATAATATGAAGAAACCAGCAGAAAAATTACCAAGAAAACAAAATTACAAAAAAACTGTTAATAGCTGGTTAGATAATGTAACACCTAGTAATTGTATAGAAGATATTGTTGATAACCAAGAGCTACAGTCTGTTAAAGAGAACAAAGAACCTGAAAAAACAAGTCATACTAAAATACAATGTAAAGATAAATCTGAAACTAAATCACCCACTGATAAAGCCAAAAAAACTATCCAAGCCCAACTCGCAAACAAAGATGGGGTGATGAAATTCAAGAAACCTAATGATAAAACATCAGTGCCCTCAAAAATTAATCTGACAGATAATACATTAGCATCAAATGAACAGGCCAGCAAAGAAAAAAAGACCAAAGCTAGATTCATAGCGCCTATCAAATCGCAAATACCAGTAAAAGATGTAGCTTTTAATATAACAAACATCGATAACAATAATTTACCTGAAAATTTATTCGGTTTGGAAGGGTCTGAAGTGGTATTGGTTTTAGTTTACAGGTTGGTACCTACCAAATTTATACAGGGTGCTTGTTTAGTAGTGGCTATACCGTTGGCAGGTGAACGTACCCTGTGGTAGTACATTATTTTATTTCTCTTTCCAAGAGCTACTTATATAAAAATAAGTCCGTTTCAGTATGCCATCGAAACAACCACAAGTAGAAAATATTGTATTATGAAGCTATAGACATAAGCGTCTTATCCGTATACCGTACCTACATGTTTTTCTAAAATACCTACGTTAATTGGACGAATTTAATTAATGTTTCAGTAATGGCTATTGTCAACTCAACGGGCAACATACTGACGATGTTTGTAAATCTGAAGGAGTACTGATGAATGTTAATGGTCAATTTTATTATCTCAAGACGGATAATCTGGACGATAAAACGAAATCCAAGTAGGTTCTAAATCAAACCAGCATTTAATATTTTTAACTAATTTTAAACTTTTAATTCGTCTATTTCCTGCTAATTTACAGAGAACTACTGCTTCGGATTATAACAAGTAACATGATCATATGCTATGAAGCTAAACCCATTTTGATGTATTTATCATCGCAATGCCACTTTATTATTAACGATTATCGATACAAAATCTTTGACGCCAAGGTAAGAAACTATCTCAGTGGCCTGGTTATCCTCACGGGTTAACTAACTACATCTATAGAATAACAAGTACTAACTACGACCAATGTGTACTTATTAATTAATTGCATATAATTTATTTGAAGATAGGAGGTTTCTTACTGGATCCGGACAGCCCTGCTGAAAATTTCTCCAGTTTACAAAAGATACTTTCATACACTCCGGAGTACACAATCGCTACAGAATGCCACCTTCAGAAATCTGCCTGGTATTTGGAGCTTTTGAATGATTGTGCGGATAAATTGAAATCTGTATTGACGACTCAATCACTTTGGAACGTGTTTACGGACATAGAAATGCGGCTTGTGCCTATAATTGCGGGTACGTACTTTTTTTTCTTTTTTTACATAAGAGTTTTTCGTATTCGGGGGAAAATCAAGAAACTTAGGTACACAATTATTTTATTAATTATAGATATGGAAACACGAGGTGTGAATGTAGACCTAAAGAAACTGAAAGATATGGAAAGCCTTCTGCTGAATAAACTGAAAAGCGTAGAACAGGAGTGTTATAAAGTAGCTGGAAAAACTTTTCAAATAAATTCAACTGTGCAAGTAAGAACGATTTTATATGATGAACTAAAATTGGACTCTAAGAGCAATGTGAAAATTCGGGAAACTATAACAACTGGAGCTAAATCTACGTCAGAAACTATGGTAAGTGGTAACGGTCCTTTCCCTAACACTTTTTTTTTTGGTTTTTCTGCTATTGTATTGTTTAACTTGTTTAATTGCATTGTTATTTTTAGCTTCGTAGTCTAATGGCGGCTCATCCTCTGCCGAGGTTGATTCTGGAGTACCGTCATTTGCACAAAGCTCACGCCACATTTCTCACAGGAATATCGCAGCATGTCACCAATGGTATTGTGAAACCTACTTGGTAAGTTTTGAACTTTTTCCAAGACTTTTCCTTGCGGATTTTTAATTAGTATATTATCTATTACACCTGAGAAATAAATTAAAGAAAACGTTTTTATCTTGTTTTCTGTACACTGGCCACAAATAAATAGATAAGGTACTTACTAAGGTAACATAATATTAATAATATTATGTGAGTAACATGCAGTCCCGAGTAGTCGTGTAAGTATTACAACTGAATTATTTACCTTCAGCAAAAATATAATGAGAAATTCATCACGTGAAGTTCTATCGATATGCTCTCCTCCTATGTATAAATAGTGGAAACACTTTACCCTCAACATTCACAACACTGATCCAGGGTGCAGACGGCCGCAGCGACGGGCCGCATCGCCTCCAACAACCCCAACCTGCAAGCCATACCGAAGGCACCCTTCAGCCTCATCATGTTTCCGGAAACGGATGAAAACGGTACATTTTGTTATGTAATGTTTTTTTACCCGTCTATATTTGTAATTTAACTGTGCAAGTGAGTAAGATTGTATGTATGTAAGGGCTTTTTTGATTTTTATGTAAGGGCGCTGGGAAGCGTTAGTATACATATACCTACTCGTATTAATATTATGTACTCATGGCTACAGTTTCGAAGGTCTAGAGCTCTAGAGAGTTGATCTAAAGCATCATAATCATCATAAGCATCACTGGCCTCTTTAAATGTACAGACGATTTATTCATAAATCATAGGGTAGAGACAGAGACTCAGATATTAGATTTTTCCTTTATAAAAGACACAGCACACATGTCAACTCGGAAAGGGCGATCCGTTTACGTTACGTTTATGAGTGCTGAGCTGTGACATTAAAGCAACAAAATTCCTCCTACAGAGAACCTCCAGCTGAACTTCCGTTCAGTGTACGTGGCTCGGCCGGGGTTCAAGCTGGTGGCTGCCGACTTCCAGCACATCGAGTGCCGCGTGTTCGGGCTAGCCGCCGCCGACACCGCCCTGCTGGCCATCTTGAAACAACCGGGGGATATCTTCAGAGTCCTTGCCGCTAAATGGTAAGTCTGTGAGATATACTACAACTACATAAGTAGGTAGGTACCTATATAGGTAGGTGGAGGACGTCTGTGCTAAGATTAAACATCATTTACAATTGTTGTAGGCTAGGTTAATTTCTCATACTGATTGAACAACAAAAGCGGCGAGGCTTCTTGTGAATTGTCCCAACCTTTATCAGTTTCATCACGAAACTGCCTATTACGACCATAATGTAACATTTTAAGTCAGACACACACTTTCACGACTAACGCTAAGATTGTAGAAATTTAAGCTAATGTCGACCTCTTATCTATTTCTGCCTTGCTTTGACAGTATACGGTCAGACAGAGGCAGACATAGATTCCTTTCTGTAACTCGGCATAATACTCGGCATAATAGACAGATGTATACGATATATCGATGGACCTTCTGCACACAGCGGCGGGAGCCCTCGCTGGCGTGCTGGCCGAACTGTACAATGAGTGTCTGAAGCATGGTATTTATCCCACTACTTTTAAAATGAGCAAAATAGCTCCTATTTTCAAGGGTAAGGGCGGCAAAGAAAATATTGACGGGTACCGTATTCCATAGTAATTCATTTTGGTAGCGAGTACGTCGTGGTTGGCTACGTCGAAGGCCTTGGACAGGTCGCAGAATACGACAGCAACCTGCAACTTGTTCTCCCTCGCTCCCACGACTCGGCGTAGCAGCTCGCGCGCCATGGCGGTGGTGGAGCGGCCCGCGCGGTACGCGTACTGCCGCTCGGACAGCGCCGCCGTGGACTCCAGGAACTCCACCAGGCGGGAGCTCAAACCATTCTCGAATACCTTCGCCGCTGCCGGTATAACGGACACTGGACGGTACCCGTCAATATTTTCTTTGCCGCCCTTACCCTTGAAAATAGGAGCTATTTTGCTCATTTTAAAAGTAGTGGGATAAATACCATGCTTCAGACACTCATTGTACAGTTCGGCCAGCACGCCAGCGAGGGCTCCCGCCGCTGTGTGCAGAAGGTCCATCGATATAATTAGTCAGTAGGGCGAGAGAAGGTCCACTAAACCTTCTCTCGCCCTACTGACTAATTCCATGCGCCAGAGGTCGCAAGTCGTAGTGGGCGAAGGAGGTTCTATTAGGTCTGATCCGCTGACTACAACGATGGGGGTAGCCCAGGGTTCCTCGCTGTCGAATATTATGTTTTCGCTCCTCCTGAACGACCTGCCCCAAAGCATCGATACTGCGCACATGCTAATGTACGCGGACGATGTGGCGGGAGTAGTCGTCGCTCCCAACATCGAGCAACTGGAGCAGCGTTTAAACGAGACGGCTACAAAACTCGCTCAGTGGTTTGGAATGAACGGAATGGTTTTGAACATCAGCAAGACCCAGTTCATACATTTCAACCTTGCTGGCCAACCACCGAAAGCCATCTCGGTACGAGCGGGTGATGCAGTCGTCGAACAAACCAAAGCCGCCACCTTCTTGGGTTTTATACTCGACAGAGGGTTGACCTGGGATGCTCACATCGATAAAGTTTGCGGAAAGTTGGGCAGCGCATGTTTCGCGCTGAACCGCCTGGCGCGCACCGTGCCCGCCGAGGTGGTCCGCACCTGCTACTTCGCCACCGTGCACTCGCTGCTGCAGTACGGCGCCGAGCTCTGGGGGCGCGCCGCCGACTGGGAGCGCGCCTTTAGAATGCAGAAGCGGGCCGTCAGAGCCATCGCACGCGTGTCGCAGGACACCTCCGCGAGGCCGTACTTTAAGTCGCTAGGCATCATGACGCTGCCCTCCATAGTGATTTACCAGGTAGCGATGTACGTCCGAGACAACTACGACTCCTACCAAACCCACGGCGACGTGCACCATCGCAATACGCGCCGGGCCAACAAACTGATGGCCCTGGGCCGCGGGCTGGCCAAGTCTGGGAAGCTCACCCATGTCATGGGACCCGCGGTGTATAATAAGCTGCCTATTGCCATCACGGAGGCACCTAGCCATGATCGGTTCAAGTCCGCACTAAAACGCTGGCTTGTCGAGCAAGCGTTCTATAGATTTGACGAATTTATCAATTGAATGTTCGACCTAGTTAATCTTTTATTCAGTTTGAATTAATTAAATTAATTTTATTAACTTATTTAATTTATACATTGTGTAATAATGATTATTTTTATAATCTTATAATTATATTGTGACATTATATCTACTAAAGGTAATTAATTATTGGTAATTGTAAATTATTATTATATTATTATTATTATATTATTATGTATTTAAATTTTGACATGTAATCGTAATATTATGAATAAATGACTTATGACTTATGACTTATACACTCAGTTAAAAACTTCCAGGTTAAAGAAGACAGAAGAGGAAATAACAGCAGAGGACAGAGAGCGTACGAAGCGCATCGTCTACGCCAGCCTCTACGGTGCGGGGCCGCGGAAACTCATGGACATACTCAACATCGGCTATGACGAGACCCTTTCGATTGTAGCCAGTTTTAATCGTGAGTACACCACCACCAACCCGCACTAGGGGAGCGTGATGGACTAGGCCTCAAACCCTTCCTTCATTGGAAGGAGACCCGTGCCCCAGCAGTGGTAAAGGGATGTGTCGTGATGATGACACCCAAAAGCACACGACCAGGAAAGTGTAAAGGGCGCCATCTGGCCCGCTGGACCGACATCCTTAGACTGGTGGCATGTACCAACGACCTTACCAATATGTAACATGGTGGTAGCTGGATGAGGAAGGATGGAGTTTTGTGGCCCTTCTTGGCAGAGGCTTATTTCCAGCAGTTGACGATTACGGGCTGATGATGATGGTATGGAGAATCGAAGCTATTACCGCGCTCGATTGAAATGGGAGGAGCCTCCGACCAAGCTGGGTGGTTGAGCGCAACGGACCGACGCGACGCCGACGATGCGACGGTTACGTGTCGGATATAACTATACGGATTCTGTACTAATATCAACTAGCTGCTGTAGTTTCCTGACCCTTGCCCTTGAGGTTTCGAATCAAGAGGTCTCAGATTATAATCCCACGGCAACTTCAAACTTCTTTATTTTCAGGAACATTCCCCTCCCTGAAAGGTTTCGGCCGCTCAGTGGTGGGCCGATGCGAGGCGGAAGGGGGTCGACTGGCCACGCTGTGCGGTCGGGCGCGACTGTTCAAACACATCAACAGCGCAGACTTCACGCTGAAGTCACAGGCTGAGCGACAGGCCGTCAATTTTATAGTCCAAGGTACAGAATTACGTTGGTACTGTTCGTGAATGAAAGAGCCAAAACGTTTTTTGGGGTTCTAATAATGTATGTATATATAAATAAGAAGACACTCTTTAGGGTAAGATGAGGATCGGAGGGAACAGAGGGTAATACCGACAGCTCAGGGAAGAGGTCACCTGAGGACACTCTGAAGCTCCTAAGGAAATTTAAGTTGAAAATGGATGAAATTATGCAGGATACCTAATTAGTAACTTGTACTAAAAATATTTCTCAGTGTCAAACTAAATCGATCGTGTATAATCGTATTGATGTAATGAATTTTCTGTAATAAGTAGGTAAGTACCTATAGACCTACTTGTAGAACCTACGCGTTTTGAGAACCCATGTTTTGTTCCCTCAGGATCAGCCGCAGACCTCTGCAAGATGGCGATGGTGCTCACAGAGCAGAGTCTGAGGGGCAGCCACCCGCCGGTCGAGGGGCACCTCGTGTTGCAAATACACGACGAACTTGTTTGGGAAGTCAGGGATGAACATGTGGCAAGAGCTTCAGGTAACATTCATGAAAATTAAAAAAAAAAAACAGTATCTAGTTAGGTGTGTAAATACGAAGTTGGAAGAAGTAGAGAAGAGGCTGAATTGTTTCACCTTTCATCAACTCAACTACATACCACGAGTACTTATAAGGTTCTTTATGTATTCATCATTATACAATGTTTGTTCTTTATTTTTACAGAAATTGTTAAAGAAGTGATGGAAAGTTGTGGACACAAGTGCGGAATAACTATGAAACTACCAGTAGCCATTAGCTACGGTCAAAATTGGGGTGATATGAAAAAATATATCGAATGAAACAAAAAGAACAGCCTCAACTCAACATTGGCGCCTTGCTAACTAAACTTTACTTTGTGCGCATAGTGTGGAGAGTGCGTTAAATAATGACGATGACACAAGTCACGAGATTGTTCAAAACTTAACAGCGGAGCTTGCACTGTATAATAATACATTCCACAATATTGTAACTTTAAGTGTTTACCAAAATACAAAGCTGTTAAAAAAAATCATGTTTTCTTTATTATTTTATATTATTTATTTCAAATTGATTATATGTATTTACACCTAAAGATGTGTTAAACTGTCAGTAACACAACAGTACGCGAAGTATTCTGAACGCATCTGTCACGTCTAATCAATCGAGGGGTGGGAGGAAAAGGGAAATAAATTGCATTTCTCGTGTTACCTTCTCGTTTCTCTTTGTTATCAATCTATAATAGCCTTGTGTGACTCGTCAATTTATTATGTGCAATTATCCCAAACTTTCATAGCACCAGTTCAGTGTAAAGTGATCGAAATGGCAGGGCACAGATACATCAGCAACACAAACAATTTGTTCGAGGACGAAGTAGACGATGACACATTTGTGAATAGTTATCGTCGTAACCAGCCCCCTCCGGCCCAGGCCAGGCCCGCGCCAACGCCCTACGGCGGGCACCTGGCCGACCTCGAGCGCCAGCGCCAGGCCATGCTGGAGCGACAACGAGAAATCGAACAACGCACGCTCGACTCGTCATCGAGGAGCATTGGCCTACTTAGAGACTCCGAGCAAATTGGCATCGCCACGGCCGAGGAGCTCGTCCGCCAGCGCGAACAGCTGCAGAACACTAACCAGCGCCTTGACGAAATCAATACCAATCTCAATTACAGCCAGAAGCACCTGAAAGGGATCAAGTCTGTTTTCTATGGCTTGAAAAACTATCTGTCTGGTAAATCTGAGACTCCGCCTAGAAGCAGTGTGTCTCCGGCATCTGAAGCTATGAAAGGCACAGGTCCGAGTAGCAGTAGATTAAATAACACATTAGATAATCTGGGCAATGTTGCTAGTGGTGTTGATAGGTACGGCTCTCACCCGTCCACACGCCTCCGAGGCTTAGATGACGCTCCAACGGCCACAGCCATGGCATCGGCACCAGTCACTGACAGTCAGCGTGTCAATGAAATGCTGGATGCTAATCTGGATGAAATGGTGCAGGCTATTACTAGATTGAAAGGATTGGGAACAGCATTGACTGAAGAAATTGACCAACAGAATGAACTCATAGAAAATATTCAGGACAAGGCAGAAATTGCAGACATCAAAATTGGAAAGCAGAATAAGCAAATGAACAAGCTCCTCGGCAAATAGGCTTCAACATTTTGTTGTATTGTGTATTGAGCACTTACTGTAAGGGTTTTGATGGTTTAGTTTTAATATTTTGCTGTTCGTATTATTATACATTTGGTTAATTTGCATGCATATTCTATTAAAGTTAGCATAATATTATGTAGCACCCTATTGTTAGAGATAAATCCAGTATGTTTATAATGGGACATTCCTAAGCAATAAATTAAGATAATTGTATAAAACTGATGTTAAGTTATCTACTGGGTAATTCTATGGCTCACTACTACTGTACATAGATAACCACATTTGCTATGTTTTTATAAAGCTATATTGTACGAAATTAATTCATGTGTATGTTGTGCTAATTACCACAACTCATTAGCATCTTATCAATCACTCCATATACTGTGAATATAGTTTGTAAAACTTTATGTCTTTTCTTATTTATTACTTCCTTATTCCTGGCATCAAGGTAGGGAGCAAAACTATACCTATTTGGTACTTGATTGAAGAAATGTACCTACCTATGATATAATAGAATGAAATAAAACAGTAATAGGTAACATTAATCAATTTTAATTTAGTAACTTTTATCTTCATGGAATCTCCAAAAGAACATCATCAAAAAATGTATTATCAACCACAGTTTCAAGTATCATGTCAGTCGAGTCCACATGCACATCATGTAGGCGCAGATGCTTCTGCAATACTCTTTTATTTGCCAACTGCTTCCCACATACATTGCAATGGGTATCCTTTATACTGTGGGTATCTTTATGATCCTTCAGGCCCGACAGAGTTGCAAAGCATTTGAGGCAAACCTCACACTTGTAAGGTCTTGTTGTAGAATGGGTATGAGCAATGTGCACCGTTAAGGAATGCTTTGTACTGAATTTTCTTTCACAGCCTTCATAATTACATGAAAATGGTTTTGGTCTTTCTTGGCCACTATGTACTAACTTGTGCAATTTCAAATATGAAGCCCTTGTATAAGTTTTAGGGCACTCATCACAGGCAAATAGGTTGGTGCCATTGTGAGACTTTAAATGAGCTACAAGAGTAGATTTGGCCGTCAGGCATTTACCACATATAGTGCAGATGAATGGTGTCTTATTACTAGAATGTGCATTACTAAAATGCTCCTTCAGCGACTGTCTTGATTTATAGTTCTTTTTACAGAATCCACATTTGAACTGCCCAACTTCCTTATGGGTCAGTTGATGCTGGCTCAGGCCACCAGATGTAACAAATCCTTTTCCACATTGAGGGCATAAGTAGCGGCGGGTCCCTGCATGCTTCTCCATGTGGTACCGTAAGCCATATAGTCTCGTGAATGACTTTGGACATAATGTGCAGGAATATTTCTTATCACTTTGTTTTCTCATAGGCTGCTCAGTGGATGTTATATCCGAAACTGGAGGTAAAGGTGTCAATTCCTTGCTCTCGGGCAGACTACTTTGAAAATCTAGAACTGGCTGGTTACTAAATAATGGTACATCATATTCATGGTCTTGGTAAACCACGTTGATCATGGCATCAATGTCAGCTTGCTGGAGATTGTTTGGTGAAGACGGCATGTTCAGTAGTTGTGTTAAAGTGACATTAGCTTTGAAGCAATCCAGTTTGAAGCTGTATGCGAGCAGAGCTGTCGACACACACGTCTCGCACATACCTTGTGGCCAGTTTTCTTCATCATTGTTCTGAAAATAGGCAGGTAGGGAATTCATAAGTAAATGAAGACAGAAGAGGGTTAGTAAAAAATAATTTAGGATATATTGGACAGGTACCTGTACAACATTCAAAAATACTAAGATATCGATAAGCTTTATTTTTATATCGTCGTGCTCTACAAGATCCTGGATATTTTTATACATCGTTTGTGATTCTGCAAGGCAAGTTCTACACATGGTCTTCGTTATAGATGATGAGCTTAGTAAGAGACCGCTGAACTCCATCACTTTATTAAATTGAACAAAACATATAAATTACGTATTAATTTTCTCAAAAATCTACATTGTGCTATTGAGATCAAGGAACATAAAAAACGCGAGTGACGATTCGATTCGATTATTTCGATTCTTCTCTTTGATTGACAGATTTGACAGATGCAGTGACATTGACATAGTATATTCTGCGGAATATAGAACACAGAGTAACCTGTTTCGTTTACCATTTAGTTACTCTTTGATTTTATAAAATGAAACTTGTTGAATGCTTGAAGTTGAAGATGTAAAGAAATCTTGTATCGTGTGAAAAGTTTTTTATTGAAGAAGAAACATAAAACAAGATACTTTGAACCAGTAATGCTGTTCTAGAAGTATTCTACAATATGGCATTCCTTTGCCCTGTCAGAATCAGAAGGGGCAAGAAGAAGAAATGTAAGTTTTTTACGTGAGCTTTCATGGGAACTTTTATGTCAATGACCTCCCAGAAAGTTTGTTCGTAAACTGTTACCAAAACTTTACATACTACAATAACTACAGTGGTTATTCTTACCAACTTAATTTAATATCTTAGCTTTGAAACTCACATGGATTTGCAATATTCATAATATCAAACTCAACATTAACATAAATTTGAAATAACCATGACTTTTGTACTTTTCAGCAAGCAGTGGTGATTCAGACAAAGATCTCTCCAGACCGGATTCAGGGTTAAGTCCGGGTATGGGCCGTATCACTGGCTCAGCTAGTATAGAAACTTTAGTTCGAGTTGGTATAGAGAAAGAGCATGGATTGAGTCCAGACTCCAAGATGGTAGTTCTACATGACTTTGCTCCGTGTGTGGATGATGAATTGGAGGTTAGTGCTGCATAGACAATATTATCCTAACATCTATACTCATGGTTAATCATTTATAATCCTTTAAAATATGTTCACAAATGCCTGCCCGTAACAATCTACAACAGGACATGAGCCTCCACCAAGGCTTGAGGGTTATTGTCATAATTTGAAAGCTTGGCAGGTGGATTGTATAATTATATCACAGAACACAAACATTAAACACCCAATACTGATTACAGATATTTACCCTGGCTGGGGATTGAACCCAGGACCTTTGGCGTAGCAGTCAATACCACCACCACTACACCATCTGTATAGTGTGTGATTATTCGGATTATGATTTGTGATTATGTGTCCAATATTATAGAACAGGGCTTGTTTTAGACCATGTTCAATATCTGGCAATGTACACCTACTATATTAGTATTTATTTGCACTAAACATTGTACTAAGGAATATGTGGTTGAAATTGTACTTCTGTATGAAAACAACTTGTATTTATTATAAAGTAAAACCTAAATCCGTTAAATAATATTCCATAAAATTTATGCAATTAATAAGGAATTCATTAATAACATAAATTACAGATGCAAAACAAAACTTTCTATTCATAATAACCATAATATAAATTGAAATCAAAACTCTGATGATATTAAAATGAATTTGTTTCTATAATTTACAGGTGAAAAGAGGCCAAATAGTGAATGTATTGTATAGAGAGAATGACTGGGTGTATGTGATACTCGCAGACTCCCGGAGAGAGGGGTTCATTCCTCACTCATTTTGTGCTCCGTGCGAGCATCATGACTTGAAGAAAAAACTACCAAGAAGTAGATCTCCCACTGACCTAGCTCATAGAGATGTTTCTCAGTAAGTACAAACTATTTTTATAACAAATTGCATGCAATACCACAGTGTTGTAACATCATGTATTTTGAATCCATGTTCAATGCTCTTACTCTGAACAAAAAAATGTAGAAAGGAACCCTGCATACCTACAATACAATGGACACACTCAATGTGTAATTCAGAGACTGATTTCCCGCTTTAAAAAAAAATCTTTCTCATAACTCATACCTTAGTCTGTTATAGTATGTTTTTATTAACGAACAAGTTCTGAGTATATTTCTCGCATGTTTTTGATATTGACAGAGTGAGATGGGTCATTGTTAGGACCAATAGCAACACACTAATAAATTACGATGACCAACAGCAACGCAGTAATACAATTTCAGTACTCATTTGTTCAACAAATTAGATTTTAGATAGATACATAGATAGAGTACTCTTTATTTGTGCACCATGAATAATTAACAATTTTACAATCTTATTGCATATAGAAATCTCTTCCAGACAACCTTTGTATAGACGGCCTAAAAGCTCATCCTCAACCAGATAACCTTTGACTGGACCTTTAACAACTCATCCTCAATCCGCAGGCTATCAGTCTCAGACGGCGCGACCAACGACGGTCATTCGGAGCTGGGCAGCGAGGGCGAGGCGTGTCCCTTCAGCAAGGACCCGTCGGGCCGCTACGTCGTGCTCTACACCTTCACCGCGCGCGACGAGAACGACGTGGACGTGGAGCGCGGCGAGTTTGTCACTGGTGAGGGGGCGCCGTGTGGACTAGTGGCTGGAGATGATGATGATGATGATAGAGCGGTGGTAGCTCAGTCGGAGAGAGCGGTGGTAGCTCAGTCGGGTAAGCGCCTGCTTTTCACGTGAGATGCGGGTTCGAATCACGGCGCTGATATGTACCAATGAGTTCTTTGGAATTTAAGTACTATAGGCTATCGGTAGGGGCGACCAACGACGGTTACTCGGAGCTGATGATGATGAAGATAGTAGAGCGGTGGTAGCTCAGTCGGGTAAGCGCCGGCTTCTCATACCAGAGATGCGGATTCGAAGGATTCTATACTATTCTATCTAGAGCGGTGGTAGCTTAGTAGGGTATATAAGCGCGCGCTTCGCTCACCAGAGATGCGGGTTCGAAACCCGGCGCTGACTTTTATTAAAGTCTCCGTAGAGCGGTGGTTGCTAAGCGCCCGCTTCTCACGCCAGAGATGCGGGTTCGACTCCCGACAATGAGTTCTTCGGAATGTAAGTACTACAGGCTATCAGTAGAGGCGATTAAAGACGGTGACTCGTTCGCTGGGCAGCGAGGGCTCGGCGTGTCCCTTCAGCAAGGACCCGTCGGGCCGCTACGTCGTGCTCTACACCTTCACCGCGCGCGACGAGAACGACGTGGACGTGGAGCGCGGCGAGTTTGTCACTGGTGAGGGGGCGCCGTGTGGACTAGTGGCTGGAGATGATGATGAAGATAGAGCGGTGGTAGCTCAGAAGGGAGAGCGGTGATAGCTCAGTCGGAGAGAGCGGTGGTAGCTCAGTCGGGAGAGCGGTGGTAGCTTAAGAGCGGTGGTAGCTTAAGAGCGTTGTAGCTTAAGAGCGGTGGTAGCTTAAGAGCGTTGTAGCTTAAGAGCGGTGGTAGCTTAAGAGCTGTGGTAGCTTAAGAGCGTTGTAGCTTAAGAGCGTTGGTAGCTCAGATGCGGGCTCGAATCCCGGCGTTGACTTGTACCAATGACTTCTTTGGAATTTAAGTAGTTTGCGTAGTAGTCCTTCTCACGCCAGAGATGCGGGTTCGAATCCCGACAATGAGTCCTTCGGAATGTAAGTACTATAGGCTATCAGTACGGGCGATTAACGTCGGTGACTCGTTCGCTGGGCAGCGAGGGCTCGGCGTGTCCCTTCAGCAAGGACCCGTCGGGCCGCTACGTCGTGCTCTACACCTTCACCGCGCGCGACGAGAACGACGTGGACGTGGAGCGCGGCGAGTTTGTCACTGGTGAGGGGGCGCCGTGTGGACTAGTGGATGGATATAGATAAACGTAAAGTGATAAAATCAGGTCTGAAATCACGTGTAAATCCACAAAATTATACATTACATGAAAAATTGTGTGTGCTTCGCTTCGCCTTAAAAAAATCGTGGGAATGCCGCGATAAAAAGTAGCCTATGTGTTAATCCAGGGTCTCAGCTAAGCCATATGAGGTTTCGTTGAAATCTACATTTCGAGCCCTCTGTGTACAGAGGTCTGATTACAGATCCCAGGACCAGATGATGATGATGTTAATGCCACATTCCTGTTGAAAGACACTTTGTATATATTATTCCAGTGCTGAACCGAGAAGACCCGGACTGGTACTGGATCGTGCGCAGCGACGGCCAGGAGGGGTTCATCCCGTCCGGCTTCGTCTACCCCGCCGTCGTGCAACGTGAGTACAAATATAATAATAAAGAAACAAAGAAAGAAAATTCATTTATATAACTTGAATGTGGAGAAGACACTACAAATATTCGTGATCACGACACGAATATTGTCAACTCTAGTCGATATAGGACATACTCCTATGTTTTTATTAGTTTATAACGTTCTTCGGGCGCACTGAATCAAATCACCTACTATCGACAATATTCTCGATAACTTTCAACCTCATTTCTTCCCTTCCTCAGCATCAACGCAAGACAGCCAGCAGCCGGGCGGGCTGCTCCCGCCGCTGCCGCCGCCGCTGGCCCCGCCCGCCGGCGCGCTGCCCAGCGACGGACGCTACCACGGCACGGAGCTAGTCATGCTCTATGATTATAAGGTAGTCTTTATTGGCCAAATGGCCGCAATGTCTGGCTAGTCGGTCCTACGCCTAACGGCCTATTATACTAAGTGCCAATTTCTCCATTCTCGGTTAGAGCATAACCAGGGAGTAGTGGTTAACTTTTGACACATCTGTCATGAATTTTATATGAAGATGACGTTTAATTTATAAATCAATCCCTGTCGGTTAGATAACCGAAAATGGAGACATTGGCACTAAGACAGCTAGAGCTCGTTCCCACTATGTCGTCTGTCGGGACGTTTTTTTATCGTGTGTCGCAGCGGTAGAAGATTTTATACGAAACTGTTCACAAGCACAAGCTGTGTCACTTGTCAGACACCGATTTACAGTATAACATGCGCATCCTATAAAAAATTGGCCTGACAGACGATATAGTGGTAACGCGGGGTAACTCTTCAGCCGTGTCGGTCATCTACCATTGCATTGGTGAGAGTGATGAAACATGTTGCTGAAAAGCTAGGGTACTTTCACACTGCAAAGCCTGCCACTACCACTGCCGCTGTGCTCAGAAATTGTCAGGGTTATAGAGCATTTTATGCTACTAATATCATAAAGGAAAAAGTTTGTGAGTATTGTGTGAGTATGTTTGTTACTTCTTCACTCATAGGCTACTTTTTGTCGCGGAATTCCCACGGGATAACTTTTAAAGGCGAACCAAAGCTCTTGGCAACAGCTAGTTAATATGTTTTCATCTCCATTCCAGGCGCAAGCGCCCGACGACCTGTCGGTGAAGCGCGGCGAGTGGGTGTACGCGGACCTCACGCAGCAGACGGTGGAGGGCTGGCTGTGGGCTCACGCTCCCAAGTCGCGCCGCTCCGGGTTCATACCCACGGCGTATGCGCGCGCGCCGCACACCACTGAGCTGTGACGTCATACCGCCACTATTGGGGGGCAACTCTAAAACTGCCTGGCGAGGTAAAAATTGACCAGTGAATTTAACGAAATTTCATTGCACTATTATCACCTCGCACACCGCTCCGCTCTGGTGGGCCTTTGATTCGATTAAACACAGTCATTTCAAAAATCAGCCCATGTATTACCTTCTGCCATCTACTATGTCATCTGTTCCCATTTTCGAAAAGAATCATTTATAGGTAGGTAGTTAGACCTCACGCAGCAGACCATCACGGCGTATTATGCGCGCGCGCCGCACACGACCGAGCTGTGACGTCACTGTGGGGCTAGTCTATCACCCTGATTACACCTACCGAGTAGAGTGGCCGAGACAGTATCCTCAGCCGAGCACTCGGAAAATTGGTAACCGTTCATTGGTAAAAAATCCGTCGATGACACTTTCTAGCCACTCTACTCGGAAGGCGTAACAAGGGTATATAATTATGACGAAAAACTATGTCTCAGAGCAGTTTCGCTGCGCGAGCCCTGAATCTATCTCGTTGTATTAAACGTGCCGATTGTACGACAACTCTCGTTCGTTTTTCGTCAGTATAGAGTAACCCTCGTGAGCTGTGACGCAATAAAGTTTCGGAGGGCGTAAGTACAGTAAGTGGTATGTTTAATGCATCGATATAAGTTGCGGCTAGCATAACAGAGCTCGTAAACTTAGAATTTCGGAAAGCTAAAGTGGCGCTCCTGCATACTCTTACGCGACTAAACACAGTGATTTTAAAAATCGGCCCATGTATTACTTATTGTGAGTATGTTAACAATACTAAATAAAGTTTTTGAATGTTGCGAAACAATAGTAATATCAAATTCTCATATTATTAATCTTTTCCAGACTATGTATTTACTGTTATAGATTAGTTAAGATTTTTATGTAAGTAAATCTAGGATAAATTCTATTTGCTCATGTTAATTAGATTGTATTGTAGACGGCTGGTTACGTGGTCTTCCTTAGTTTAAGCTTCTAATTAATTTCGCATACAACTTAAACTACAACTAGCTGTACTATTTCTAGTTCGACCAACACTAAATGAATGTGGATAACAATCTTGGTACTAATGCAGTACATTTACAATTCTGACTTCAAAATCTAATTATTTGTACAAACAGTTAGTAGAATAAGACATAATTAACATATTATTATCTTAATTAGATGTAAAATAAGCCATTATTATATTTTTATTGTATATTAACTTTTATTTACTAATATTCCGTCCAAATTATACTGACTGATTTTGGCACTACGCTTTTTATGAATTTGTATTTAAATATTAGTATTTTTAACTATGAAATAGGTTAAGTTACTGATGTATTTGTATTTCAATAAAAAAAGTACTAAAATATGTTTGGTTTTAATACTTTCAATAGAAATAAGAAATAATTTGCATGAAGACTTTCACAATTATATTCTCTGAAGCGTTAAAAATTACTTTTTTTACCTAAAAGTCTACGGAGCCGTTTCTCACTTACTCTTCACCTTGAACGAGCAATCGAAATGCACACGCCATATTCATAATATTGTTTCTTTTGCGGACGTTGTTGTTACACTCTGTGTTATTCCTTATTACAATAATGGGGAAGGGATGAAATTAAATAATTACTTATTTTATTTTCACAAACTTTAGACTTTACTCAAATTAAAAAGTAACATAATATTCTAAACTGAATACAACGCAATCTAGATAAAAAAAACAGTATGCCCACAACGCACATATTTACTTATGTCTAAAGAATTTGTCAATTTGAATGCAATTTGAAGTCAGGTAAATAGCAACCAGATTGACATACTCATAAAAGGGAAACTTTAAAAACATTATACACATTAAACGTGTTTCAGCTTTAATTCCTCACCCCAAGTTGGTGAGCATTCCATTGATCTCTACAGATTCAAAGGCACATGTAGGATAATAACCAGAGATCGAATGATGAATGGAAGATCCTACGTGGATCCGGACCTTAACTTATAATAAACATACACTCATTGGCAGTAAATAGGTAAGTGCAATTTACTCCGCAGCGTGCATGGTTTAACAAAATAGTATACCTATTATAATATCATGGCAGCGTAAGAGCGCTTATACAGCTTCGCTTGTCTGTGAAACTACTGTCAGTTCCATACTAATATTAAAACTGGGTTAACTTTAATTGTACACAACCTATTTCTACACAATGTAATTATTATGATATTGGAGGAATTGACTGTGCTTTAGTTATGCACAGTACAAGTGCCATACAAAACAAGAATACAATTGATAAGCGATCTTGATTTCTACGGTTGCACTACCCTCTCCATCACAAGCTGGGCTCATCCGGCCACCCCTTCCCCGGGAAGGCAGGACTATCGGTCACACAGAACACAAACTGCACGCAGCCCAGCTGTATAAGCGCGCCGTGAGTGAGCAGCGCGGAGCCCTCCCACGCGGGCGCGGGCGGGGGCGGCGCGGCGCAGCGGCAGGGCGGGGCGGAGGGGGCGGTCACGTCGCCGGTTATACTGGAAGGGGAGGGGTTAGATTAGAGAGATACATTTTTTTTAATTGACTATACACTCCAGAGAGTATTGAGCAGCTAGATCCACTGCTCCATGGATATATAGCCTGCAGTTTATGACCGAGTTGTCGAGAGCTGTAGATCAGTAAAGTTTGTTTTTTAATCTCAGATACTAAATTGACAGATTCTGAACGGTTCATCAACAGTCAATTGACGTATCATTCTATGTGCGGGATAATTGACTGTTGATGAACCGTTCAGAATCGGTCAATCAAGCAAAAGCGGGTGCTTTGCTTTCCCTATTATTTATTGCCATGCTGTACCGTTCTAAATACATAAAGACAGCGACAAAATACATACGTGATTTGTTTGTTGGCGTGTTTGAGCGGCAGCGGCGGCGCCGGCGGGGCGTCCCACTCTCGCAGGTCGCACGCGTACATCACGCCGTTCACGAGGGTGCCCCACTCCGAGTAGTTGATCAGCTCGAAGTGGCCCGTCACCTGAAGGAAGGAAGGTACGGTTAGAAAGTCAAATGCTTTTATTCATCGTAGGTATATATTTTTTCTGATGAACGTATTTTTTATAAACTACTCTGCCAAGAAGTGCTACACCACTCGGTTCTCGGCCAATAAAGGCTACCCGCCTATGGTCGTCGGTCCCGCGGGCAGGACGCTGCGTTTGCCTGTTTGTGGTCTCCACTCGAGAACTTTTTTAACGAAAGTAGAACATTTTGCTTGCATTTTTTCAGCCCATTTTCCTGTACCTCGTCGTAGAAGATGGTGGCGTGGCGCGGCGACACGTAGCGGCACGGGCGGTAGAGCCGCGGCGACAGGTCGCACGCCGCTGTGCCTAGTGTGAGCTTGCTGCGCCGCATCGCCACTGGCTGCCCGAGCGCGTCGCCCAGACCTGACCTGTGGGAGTGATAGGCGGTTGTTTAAATGATCAGTTAGGGTTTTGTAAGCGAAATAAGTACCGGAACTGAGTCATTTCTGTAAAGAAGTTGCTAATGGGGAGAAAAAGTAAAAGCTAATTACATTACAGATGGCGCCTTAGGCAACTGTGCCCGATTCCCCAGTTCTAATTGGTTGGTTCAGTCACCATTTTCGTTCATCATTCCTTCAATGGGATTTGGTTGAATTTTTATATGAATTGAGTAGTAATAATAAGGACTGCGTTCTTGAACCTACTTGGACTGTTTAATCTGTGGTGTTTAGTTATCACACACAACCCATCACGTCCCAACTGCTGAGGCACAGGTTTCCTTCCACGAAAGAAGGATGTGCTTTGAGTGAAAAAAGATAAATATAAAAAACATATTTATCTTGAATCTATTTTGCTACATATCTGTACAATTATACATACTTGGCGGGCGACTCGATGGGGCACAAGGCGGCGCGCACAGCGGCATCACTCAGGTCGTGCGCGGGCGGCGGCGGCGGCGAGCGCGGGGCGGCGGGGGGGGAGCCCCACACGCATGATGCTATGCGCTCGTGGTCCTGCGAGAATTAAAGGGTTAATGGTGGTACGGACTGGACTTGTATGATACAACGATGTAATTTTTTTTATGAAAACGCAAGTTAAGACGAACATTACTTTTTCAGTTTTGTTATAATTAATAAATTAGCCCATTATCCTATTATCTAGGTTCATTTATCATTTCATTTAAGTTTTTATCTATTGACTCATTTGTGTAAAAATATCATCTGTCCGATTTATCCATATAAGGCTGCCTGTCCTGTCCACCAGAGTCCAACGAAATTGCACAAGCTGAGTTTTTGTGCAATTTCATAAGTCGACTTTTTTCTCTCACAACGCTCCGCTAGCCTTCTCTGCTCTGGTGGACGGGCCGCCTTACAGGCTGTGCCTAGGGTCGTATGTCCGTCCATGCATGAGATGTCACCTGTCTAGACAGCAGCTGGCTCGGCAGCGCCACATGCCGGAAGCCATGGCTCCGCTAGCCTTTTCCGCTCTATTGGACGGGCCGCCTTACAGGCTGTGCCTAGGGTCGTATGTCCATGTAAAGTTATAACCTGTCTAGACAGCAGCTGGCTGGGCAGCGCCACATGCCGGTAGCCATGGCTCCGCTAGCTTTCTCTGCTCTGGTGGACAGGCTTTACCTAGTTTGGTGTCATAAGTCCATGCATGAGTTGTCTCATGGACAACCAGCCGCTGGTGTCGAGCCAGCTGCTGTCTAGACAGGTGTCTAGACAGCAGCTGGCTCGGCAGCGCCACATCCCGGAAGCCGTGCCTCCGCTAGCCGTCTCTGCTCTGGTGGTCAGGCAGCCTCTTACATGCTCTACCTAGTTTGGTGTCATAAGTCCATGCATGAGTTGTCACCTGTCTAGACAGCAGCTGGCTGGGCAGCGCCACATGCCGGTAGCCATGGCTCCGCTAGCTTTCTCTGCTCTGGTGGACAGGCTTTACCTAGTTTGGTGTCATAAGTCCATGCATGAGTTGTCTCATGGACAACCAGCCGCTGGTGTCGAGCCAGCTGCTGTCTAGACAGGTGTCTAGACAGCAGCTGGCTCGGCAGCGCCACATCCCGGAAGCCGTGCCTCCGCTAGCCGTCTCTGCTCTGGTGGTCAGGCAGCCTCTTACATGCTCTACCTAGTTTGGTGTCATAAGTCCATGCATGAGTTGTCACCTGTCTAGACAGCAGCTGGCTGGGCAGCGCCACATGGCGGAAGCCGTGCTTCGCGAGGCGCGCGCGGCTGACGCTGGCGCGCACGGCCCGCTCCGCCGCGCCGGACAGGCGCGCCCGCTGCCACGGCCCGGAGAGCAGCTCGCCTGTCGCCACCTGAGGGGAAGGGTTGGTGTCAAGTCATTGTGTAGAGGATTCTTGTGTGACATAAAATAAACATTTAGCTCGCTAGGCAGAGCCATTTTATATTTAATTATTCCACGCGATGGATTTTTGGAAAAGTCAACAGTGGAGCTAGCTAAAGTAATCGTAACTGATCATTGAAGTTAAGCAACACATGGCATGGTAAGCCATTGGATGGGCACGTCAAGCCGTAGGTAGCCGGTTGTTGTTTCAGCAGCATATTCTGATACGCTGTTAATTGTTCTCGAGTGGAGAACACGAACAGGCAAACGCCCTCCTGCCCGCTGGACCGACGACCTTAGACGTGTAGCTAGTAGTGGCTGGATGAGGAAGGCCGAGGACCGAGTGTTGTGGCGCTCCTTGGGAGAGGACTATGTTCAGCAGTGGATTTATTGGCTGATGATGATGATGATGATAGTACATACCTGTTGCAGTCGCTGGCAGGCCAGCAGCAGCACGAGGAGTTCAGAGAGGTTCAGAGTCAACTTGATTGAATTGATTGATGGGTGACCGATTTCTATGGGTTGTCTTTGAGACGCTTCCGTGCTTCGTACGGCACGCTAAGCCGTGGGTCTCGGTGGTTGTTTCGGCAGCATATTCTGATGCGCTGCTAAATGTATTCCAATATTGCAGACAGTGGCATAAAGCTGCCTTAGGCTATTTTTAATAACGTGCAGGATTCATCACGTATGCGGGAATGCCCCGCACGCGGACATACGTATGGCAGAGTACGAAAATGCAGGCGAGACGCGGGAAAACGGCGGCCATCCAGCATGCGTGATGGATCCCGCACGTTGTTAAAAGCAGCTTAAAGGCCTTGGTACTGGAACTATTTCGCTATTACCTATATTCTTTCCCCCTTATTCATAAAAAAGTTACTGAACGGATTAACTATTGAACTGTTCTGTCCCTCTCTGACAGAGAACAATTTGTTCTTTGACAGAGAGTGACAAAACAGTTCAATAGCTAATCCGTCCAGTAACTTTTTTATGAATAAGGGGATTTGTGTATAATGACAGTGCCTACCTGTTGCAGTCGCTGGCAGGCCAGCAGCAGCACGAGGCGGCGGTCGAGGCGCGCCAGCTGCCGCGCCGCCGCGCCCACTAACTCGTCTGTGTCGATGTCCGGGTTGAGGGCTAGTTTGTCGAAGGACTGGTCCTGTGGATGGAGGTTGTTGGGTGAGCACGGGAAACATTCTTTATTTTACACACTGACAGCGACAAAAAATACAGAAAAGTATGGAAAACAACAATAATACAAAAGCAACGGAGGTAATGTTAGAGACATGAAAAAATGTCTAAAATGGGTGCAGTAGTTTTGGAGACATTTTTATGATAATAAACAATGAAATCTCGATATCGGTGGCGATGTCGAAAGGGAAAGTTTGAAGGCATAAAATTTAAATTTCCCATCTTCAGTAGCTTAAATATTTTGTTGAAAAGGTGTCAGAGATACAATAAATCTTATTTTCTAGTGGCAATTGTTTTTAATGTCTCACCCGTCGTCTCTGCCCCTTATCCCCACTGTCCCGGCGCCGCCGCTTCACCGGCGACAGCAGCTCGTCCAGGTCCGTGTCAGAGCTCTCCTCATCATCAGCACGAGGGTGCTCCTCATCATCATGTGGATGCTCGTCGTCAGGCTGGTCATCGGCGCCGCGCTCGATGGCTAGCAGGTCGCGCTCGCCTTCACACTCGGAGACGCCCTGAGGGTGAGGTGAGGGTAAGAGAGGTTATGGTTGACTTGGGTTATTCTATACTATTCTGTGTGGGGGTGTAAGTATAGCACCTGGCTCTCTCAAATGGAACCTTTGTTGACTAGAGTAAAAAAATAATTAAGAGTAAAGAAATGTTCATTAAGACATAAAAAGTTGGTGTACACAAAATGATGTTTACACACAGCCGTGGGCGATAGAAGGCAAGTGAATTAAGGTTCAACGCCAGCACAACTAGCGCCACCACTAACCTACCAATACTCAGTACCTAGAATGTAGAAAGCCTAATGATATTGATGAATAAATCAAACCCCACTAATACCTTACAAAGAAAAGCAACAAGTTTACCTTCAACTTGCCCGTATCCCCCCTCTTCCTCCCCCCATCCCCTCCCTGATAGTGTGGACAGCGTCCCCCCTCGCTCTGGTACTGCGGACACTGTAGGTTGAGGCAGATCACGCGCTTCTCCTCTTCGTACGACTCATCGCGGCTTTTAGCTACTTCAGAAGGGCTAGTACGGGACGCATTTAAGACGTGACTAGAGTTTTGCATCGCGCTCACTCACATCGCGCAGCCTCAAGAGCGAGCGCGACGGAGAACTCTTGTCACGTCTTATTAGCGCCCTGTGCTACAGGGCCAGGATTGGATGTGGAAAGGAGACTAATGGCTTGAAAGACAAAGAAAAGTAAGGCATTTACCTTCAACTTGCCCCTATCCCCACTCTTCCTCCCCCCATCCCCTCCCTTATCGTGCGGACAGCGTCCCCCCTCGCTCTGGTACTGCGGACACTGTAGGTTGAGGCAGATCACGCGCTTCTCCTCTTCGTCTGACGAGTCGTAGGCACCCGCGGCTTGCAGCTGCTTCATGACTGTGGGTGGAAAGGGGGGTTTAGAGAATGTTGTTGATATGGGATGATAGGTTAGGTACGTTAAAAAATCAGCAGACATCTTAAAATATTTAATAGTATTTCGGTCTTAACTCTGTTGCATAATTTTTTATTATATAATGGCTATATTATATTGGCTGCTGCCTGTCTAATGTTTAGGGGGGTCAGACAATATCAAGCAACTTGATCAAATTATACGATGTTTATTTTCATGATAGCCAATGATACGGAGATGATGCTGGCTGCTATCGATAGATAGAGATGGAAAACTCTTGTATCTGCCCTCCGCCGCAGTGGCCAGGATACCAAGAAGAATATGTATATGTATTCTATCAGGGTTCTTTTACATAGAAATAAATAAAGGCACATGCTCACTGACCGTTGTTGCAGCGCACGTATTCTCTCCGGGTCGGCGGCAGCGGCGGCGGGCGGCGGTAGTGGCACTCACTGGCACCTACACACTGGGACTAGACACACACAATAAAGGCGCGTGCCCACTGACCGTTGTTGCAGCGCACGTATTCTCTCCGGGTCGGCGGCAGCGGCGGCGGGCGGCGGTAGTGGCACTCACTGGCACCTACACACTGGGACTAGACACACACAATAAAGGCGCGTGCCCACTGACCGTTGTTGCAGCGCACGTATTCTCTCCGGGTCGGCGGCAGCGGCGGCGGGCGGCGGTAGTGCGCGCGCACCATGCCCGGGACCACCACGCGGCCCGGCGCGCTCACCGGCACCTTCACACTGGGAATAATAGACAATGTTGTGAATAATACAATTTATACTATACAATAATTTACATATTAGAGCGGTGGTAGCTCAGCCGGGTAACCGCCCGCTTCTCACGCCAGATATGCGTGTACCCTAAGTGCACTTTACTCATTCAAACTCGCGACCTATGTATCACGTGAGTAGTAATGTATAGCGAAAAGCGGATCACTCCCTTGCGATTCACCGCTGACTACCCTTTCGGGGATTACAGTCGTTTTGTTTTAAAGATAGATTCATTTTTTTTATTGTATTACTTTAGTCTTTTTTTGAAGGGGTACAAGTATATTTCAGTACGAGAATATAGTTCATTTCTGAAGTTTGTCGTCGATATACTACGAATTTAACGTCGAATTCAAATGGTTCAAATTCAAGGACTCGAGAGCAAGTGCGATAGAAACCTGTAGTGACGACTTGATGTCTGATCTTGCGCCCCGTGTTAGGCCAGCAGAGGGGCGGCTACGTAGCCTACGTACCGGAAGGGCGGGCGTTTGGCGCGCGCGCGGCGCAGGAAGGCCAGCTTGACCTCGTGCTGGTCCAGCGGGCCCGAGAACCGCTCCCACAGCGCCACCCGCTCCGTGGCCGAGATCGAGTTCACTAGCTTCCAGTCCTGGGAATAATACATCAGATTAATAACACAGTATTAAGGTCACGGTACACATAAACTTAACGTAAACGGATCATCACTGCATCGCCTTTCACCCGAGTGATTAGTGTGCGTTGTAGGAGAGAGTTTCATATAAATAATACTGAACTGCTCGAGTTGATACGGTTACTATCCCTTTCCGAGTTGATATGGGTGCTAAGACCTTAATAAACATCACATTAATAGGAGACTTTTTATGTCCCTATCGTGGTGCGGAGTGAGGCGATCATGATCCGAATCCTCTCTTATCATTCGCAATTTATAGATGGCCGCCATTATCACAATAACTACGGGTAATTCTGATGAAATAGGTTCTGATGTTTTTCGTACAAAGTAATAGTGGCATACAAAGAGGCGCCTATTTTGAAAAAAAACATTAGACATGAGACATAATATACTGACGATGTACTGCTCGACGTGGTTGGGGCACATCCAGCGACCCGTGGGCAGCGCCGTCATGGGCGGGTCCAGGCAGTCCTGGAATGAGATATTATACTTTTATAGCTAATGAGGATAATATTTGGAAACTTATTTATTTTAACAATTTATTGATGTCGATATTGAAGGCACAAATTCTAATTTTAGAGCTATCAAAATCTTAAATTCTTCGTTTAAAATTTGACTCTACGAGTTTTTTTGTAAATCACAAAATTTATAGTTTGACCTCGCTAAAATAATTTGTTGTGCCTTCAGAATCGATATAATTTGTACCTATACATAATTATTAGTACCTACAATGAAAGAAGCCACATAACAGTTCTTAACTAAGCAACTTAACGAACAACAACACCAACCTGATGAAACAGCAGCGGACAATAGTCGCACTGCAGCAGCGGCGCGCGGTGGCACGTGGCGCCGCACACGAAGCACGCGCGCGCGGGGAGAGGCACGCAGCCGCCGCCGTCCACGGTGACCACGCCGCTGCCGTTGCCGTTCTTGGGTGGCTCTGGGGAGGTGGTGATTGGTTGAGGAACGGCAGTAGACGCTACATGTGTTTCTTATCAACGTTGACTTGCGCGTTAAATCCACCAATCATAGCGCCGCAGCGCTGTAATTGGTGGATTTATGCCGAATTGTGATATAGTGAAGTGAGGTTTATCTCAATAACGAACCCGTGTAGCGGGAGCAGAAGCAACGCGGAATACCATAATTTTGCAGTTTTTGGAGCATCATGGGAGTACGTTTTCTGGGTTGTGAATTTAAAAATACCCAACATGTAGAGTTCATTATGCTGAACAATGGTATACAACTATACATCCTACCTAGTACCTTACACACCTTTCAATTTTTTTTTCTATCATAGTAACATGATATTCCGTATTTCCCATAAGATTGGAAGCCACCCAAACTCACTTACTACTAGAAAGCCAGTAGGCCACCTATATCCTTACCTTTATCAGTGCCAGGGAAGGGGCAGGGTATCCGCATCTCCCTCGGCAGCTCAAACTGCTTCGGGTTCATGATGCGAGCCGCCTTCACCAGCACCTCCATCGGAGTCAGTTCCCTCTGCTCCTCCGGCTTGGCCTTCTCCTGAGGTTTCTCCTCTTCCACCTCTTCCTTGGCCTTCTTCTTTGCGCTGCTGTTTCTGAGGGACCTTGAGGGCATTGTGGTGGTTAGTTATTGGAGTTTTGGATCGTTCTGGAAAGGTTGCTGACGTGTGGACTACTGTGGTTTGTTATTCCTTTGGCTACTAGGTACATAATACTATGTAAAGTTTAATTGGCTGTGTTTATTGACAGAATTTTGAACTACCAAAGTAGCATTATTAATTTCTGAATGGAACTTACTAAACACCTCTTTTATTCCTGACATTTCAGTAGACATTTTTTATTAGTTTTCCTATACCTTATGTACATTGACTGGTACAAAATTCTTTGAGCATTAAACCCACCTTTTGTACTTATATTATCTTATATTTGTGTGCAATAAAGAGTTAAATAAATCATCTACCAAGATCTACTTATATAGTGCACATTACCTGGTCCTCTTCTCCGAGGTGTCGGAGCGGTCGGAGGGCGAGGGTGCCCGGCTGCCGCGCGAGCTGGCCTGCCGCTCCGCATCCATACCGTGGCAGTGTTTGCACAGCCACTGCCCAGCTGGGATGTCATTCTCATCCAATGGAGGGTCACTGGAACATTTAAATTTATGAGTAAGGCATGCATGTTAGATGATATAGATGTGCAGGTTTTGGCTCTTGTATGGCCTTGTAAGTTTTGAGTGTAAGGGTGAGTGAGTATGCATAATGCGTAATATTGCTATGATTAAGTTATCATCAATAATACTGGTATCCTTAATCAAGGACTGTTACAGTGTTAAATCACTTGCCACTTAGTCCTAGTGCTCTGGCTTCTTTTTGAAGACAGGGTTCCAACTCAGCTATTTTTAAAATAAATGTTATTTATATCTTAGTAAATAGTGTGCTCAAAGCTATAGTAAACGCCCCATGGTTCACAAGAATGGAAGATATCCATGAATACCTAGGTCTTGACACAGTTAAGGAGGAAATCAATAAGAAAACAAAAAGATACAAGGACAGGATTACCCATCATCAAAACAAGCTTGCCCAAATGCTTAGCAATCCACCTAAGACCAGACGCCTGAAGAGGCTGCACACATGGGATCACCTATAAAAAGGGGAAGCAAATAATAAAGGGTGCCTGACAGTGGGAGGGCTACCTTACCAAGCCAAAATCTCTGAACACAACTGCTCATAGTACACGTACTGATCGCATGTTTGCAAAATCATATAAAAAAATATATATATATATCTTAGTAAAATAGCACTAGTAAAGAAGCTAGCTCTTGGAGATCTTCTCACATCTTCTGCATTATAGAAATGCAGAAGTAGAGATAACATCAGTATCATTATCTTTGGCCACAAGTAGCTTGATAAAGTTTGCCCATGCCTGAATGATTCTTCTTATAGTGTGTACTCACTAGCAGCCTAAATGGAAGCTGGCCGGGCAGCGGTCGCAGCAGATCAGGTCACCGCCCTCGCCACACGCATCGCAGGAGTCATGGTTGTGCCCCTTCCCTGGCCTCTTGTAGTACGGGTGCTGTGGCTTCTTACTCTTCTGCCCATTTGCATCCTCATCAGGAGGCTTGATCAACGCCCGAATCAGCTAAAACACATAAAACTACATCAGTGGAGCTTCAATATGCGGTCCAAACTCACGAATTACTGAGTAAATGGCGCCATCTTATATGAAAGCACTTCATGATGGCACTCAACTTTTGACTAACTAGAAATAGGCGGTAATGGCTCACCGGCATCAACCCGCCCGAAGTGTCGAGGTCATATCCAACGCTAGACATTTTGGTTTCAGCTAATAGCTAAAACTAGAAGGTTAATAGGTGATATAAGAAGAAAAATATGATTATTAGACTAACACAAACAATGAACAGTTTTTGCCTTAAAACTTTATGAAAACCATTTTTAGTTTCACTTTTTTAGCTCTTCATTAATGAAGACATGAAGCATTCCAAATTAATATTACAATTTACGCGGAAAACTGTAGGAAAAACTTTAAAATCCCGTTTACCGACAAATTATTTAATTTGGAAAAGAAAAGATGGCTGCCCGCCAAGCGTGCATTTTGACAGCGTCTTTCAGAAATGTACAGGCTAGTTTTGATAATAATCGAGATTTCACTAAACAGTATTCTGAGGAATCATCGATTACAATCCAAAATGCAGCATTTTAGGCTACACTATTCTCGTTTCATTCATTTTCATTCACTCTAAATTAAAAGTAAAAATGTCAAAAGACGGCTAGAAAATACGAGAAATTGTTTGTCTATTCGTGTTTACAGCTAATTTTGCCAAAAGAAATGAAAATAATGGCGCAAATCCAGTTTAAACTATGTTAGGTGACATCCAACTCACCAAACGTTTACTTATTATTGCTTTGGTTCTTGTTGTTATTCTAATTTTGAAGGAATACGTGTTTGTTTATCCGACATGACTCAACAGAGGGTTGCATATTTCTACAACGCCGATGTGGGCAACTTCCACTATGGGCCCGGGCACCCCATGAAGCCGCACCGGCTGTCGGTCACGCACAGCCTGGTGCTGAACTACGGCTTGCACAAGAAGATGCAGATCTACAAGCCTTACCACGCCAGTGCTCATGATATGTGTCGCTTCCACAGTGAAGATTACATAGAGTTCTTACAGAATGTCACCCCTCAGAACATTCAAAGTAAGTTATCTTATCCAGACCTAATCCTTGTGTCTTATATCCATGAGTTTCTATGTGATAAAGTACTAAAATTTTCTTTTTTCTTTTCAGGTTACTCGAAAGATTTGTTGCACTACAACGTAGGTGACGACTGCCCGGTGTTCGAGGGTCTGTTCGACTTCTGCTCCATGTACACGGGCGCGTCGCTGGAGGGCGCCATGAAGCTCAACAACAACGCCTGCGACATCGCCATCAACTGGTCTGGTGGACTGCATCATGCTAAGAAATTTGAGCCTTCAGGTTAGAAGTCATTCATTATCCATACTAATTTCTAATTAATAGTTGAACAGTAAACATAAAGTGGAAAGTTTTATCTGTGTATTGAATAGACTAATGAAAGACTAAGACTTTAGACTTTAACTAACAGAATTATGTGAAACCAGGTCTAAAGCTAGTAGACTAATTTGAAAAATGACCTACCTGCTGATGCAGAAATGCTAGTTAAAAATACCATAGTCAAAGTCAAAGTCAAAGGCATTTATTTGCTGAATATAGGTTACATAGGTGATAATAATTATATTAAAGGTTGCTTAGCTATACTCTACCCGAAAGGGTTTGCAAAATTTAAAATATTAACAATATAATTTTTATACAATTCATGAAATTAGGCTTAAGTAGTAAAAAAATATCAATGCTATCTTACAATAGTAACCATAGTTGGGTCAATAGTGCAATATTACTTTGTGTACAACAACTTTATAACAAAATCCGCATGTTAAACAATGCTTTTAATACATTTCAGGTTTCTGCTACGTGAATGACATTGTCATAGCAATACTGGAGCTGCTGAAGTACAACCCTCGGGTTCTGTACATTGACATAGACGTGCACCACGGAGATGGGGTGCAGGAGGCATTCTACCTCACTGACCGCGTCATGACCGTCAGTTTCCACAAGTATGGAAACTACTTCTTCCCGGGAACCGGAGACATGTACGAGATTGGAGCTGAAAGTGGACGGTATTACTCCGTCAATGTGCCCCTGAAGGAGGGTATTGATGATCAGAGCTATGTTCAGGTTAGTTTCACCAGAAACTTAAAAACCACACAAAAAATTTAATATGATAAGCATCATAATATTACCTATACTGTATTCATTCTTATTTGGCGAAAAAGGTAAACAATCTTTGTGTGTCTTTTTAATTAAAATACTATTAAACAAATAAACTACGGCCAAAATAAATGGTTTAAATATGAAATCAATCATTTTTGCTTGTAAGTATTTCATTTGTCATTATGTTTTATTATATAACTTGGTTTTTAAATTAATTCAAATAAAAAGACACTCCAAGATTGCTTAAAATGTATGACAAGTAAGAAAAAATACATTATACACTTATTCATAAATAAAAAAATATTCCATAACTTGAATCAAATGAAAATATCATGAAATAATACTTGAATACTCTTGTTAGGGTAAAGCATCCGTACGATGTACCTTTGTGCATCGTACGACGCATCGCATTCAGTACCTATTCTTCTTTGTATATAAATTCACACAAGTGGTGTGGTGCACTTAATCTGCATTGCTGACATTTCTCCATGCATTCTTGTAATTTGGTCACTGAACTAGTAACTAGCCAATACATACAATACCGAAACGCTTACCTTGACCTCACATTAACCACAAACCCTACCTCCCACACTCCAGGTGTTCAAACCAGTGATCCAGAGCGTGATGGAGTTCTACCGTCCCACAGCCATAGTGCTGCAGTGCGGCGCGGACTCGCTGGCGGGCGACCGGCTCGGCTGCTTCTCTCTCTCGACGAGAGGCCACGGAGAGTGCGTCAAGTTTGTTAAGAACTTGAACGTGCCGACGCTTGTTGTAGGCGGGGGCGGGTGAGTTTTATAACAATGTTTTAGGTTGACTTGCACCAAAGATTTGAATGAAATTAAATCTATTGCAGTCCTGCTCAGTCAGTGTACTGTCAAAGCAAGTGAGAAATAGATTTTAATTTCTTTTATATGTTTGGTGCAAGTCACCTTTAGTAAATGAAAATTCAACATGTTGCTGTTTAAATTTTTGTGCATTTCAGCTTTATGCGTAATTATTTGATGGTCCGAAAGGTGAATGAAGATTGATCGGGTTGCAGGGCATCGTTATCGACCTAGATAAACTCGTATAATGCATGTCCAAACAAAACACCTTTCAATATTCGCGTTATACACTTATCACTAAACGTGTCGTTTATCTTGGTCGATAAAAGTTCTGGACAGCCTGATCTTTAACTCAAATCTTCCCTTTAATAGTAGACATACCTCAAAACCTCGCTAACTATCTAAAGCTCGGTCGCTTAGCACAGCGAAAAACGGGCAGTGTCCTTTTTATTTATATGTCTCTGTAGCACGCGCACAGTAACAGTGCCCTCACGCTCGCACAGTAACCTTGATGGCCGGGGCGGCAGAGATTGTAATTGGTTGTACGCAAAGGTCAACGGTCGATTTTCTCCGTGCTTGCCGACCGGCCTTTATACAGGGTGTTGCAAAAAGGGTATGCTAAGCCGAAAGAGGCTGACTCAGGGGGTCATCCTGAACAACTTTTGTTCTACGAGTTTTGAAAATTAACGAAATACACGTCACACTCACACTACAGCTACACGCTCCGCAACGTGGCGCGCTGCTGGACGTACGAGACGTCGCTGCTGCTGGACGAGGCGGTCAGCAACGAGCTGCCCTACACCGAGTACCTCGAGCTGTTCGCGCCGGACTTCACACTGCATCCGGATATCAGCCGGTGAGCATCTTCTTACTACTTGTAGTTTGTAGTACTCTTTATAAGGCAAAAAATAGAGAATATTACGAATACTTTTAATCATCTAATAAACATAATATTTGAGAAATATCTCGTGTCCAGAAGTCCAGAGTTCTTTACTTGTACACAAACAAGATAAAGTATGAGAACTTTATCTCTTCTCATAATTTTTTTTTATAAATTTCCATGTTTATGCATTGTTGTCAACTTATCATTGTATCTCTTTTTTCCGCTTTCTTACCACTTGTTACACCTACCGAATAGAGTGGCTAGACAATATCCTCAGCCGAGGATACTGTCTCGGCCACTCTACTCGTTAGATGTTCCTAATCAGAGCCTTAGGGCGAATGCATACCCTCCTTTACCCCCCACCCCTCTTTCCCGCAGGCCCGACAACACGTCCAACGCGAACAGCAAGCAGTACCTGGAGGCGATCAGCAAGCACGTGTACGACAACCTCAAGATGTGCCAGCACTCGCCCGCCGTGCAGATGACTCATGTTCCCGGTACGTTGCCTGGAAGATATCGCTTTTAGCCCCTCCATTTAACAAGTCTGCGTAAGCGTGTGTACGACAACCTCAAGATGTGCCAGCACTCGTCCGCCGTGCAGATGACGCATGTGCCCGGTACGTTGCCTGGAAGACACCGCTTTTAACCCAAGATGGAGGGGTATTCTAAGTTTAACGTGTCTGTGTATGAGTGTGGTAGCGTAGCTGACGGACGTTATTCAGTTTTTTTTAGACCAGTAGTGGTCGAATTTTGCGGCTTTTCAACGTTGGTTAGGTTATAGTTTCAAACGCTTGGAATGTATGTGGTGTTAATTACACACGGTATAAATAAAGCCATAACCCAAGATTGATTGTCCAAGTTGTGTTGTGTTTTATGTTAAACTTGCTGTAGTTAAGCTATGGTATAAAAGGCGTTCCCTCAGGTATTGAGGGATAATTTTTATTTTATTTCAAACCTAACCTTCAAAATGTTCTTCTTTCAGGCGACTTCTTCCCAGAAGAGTACCGGATCAAAGAGGAACCGGACCCAGATGTGCGCATGACTCAGGAGGACCAAGACAAAATGGTGGAACCCAAGAACGAGTTCTTTGACGACGAAAAAGACAATGACAAGGAGCCAGTGACCAAAGTGGAGGAGCCATAGCATACGAGCAACGGGTTGACCGACCCGTTGGCTATTTGACGGCCCCGCGCGACACTGCTTCGTGCTGGTTGAAAGAATGGATTTGAAGTGACAAGTGTAATGTGTGACGTGATGGATTCTGTGAAGTGCTAAGGACATTGGATTGTTACGGTGTGGTGCGTGGACACGAAGGGTTAAAGTGATTAGTTAAGGTTTAGATTATAAATATTATTAGTGCTTTCAGATAATGTGAAAGATAACTTTATTGTAGTGCTGTTTGGTACATTTAATCCCGTCATTCCTTGAGTAGTATTGTCAAAGACAGTAAAATATTATCATCTATTTCTACATTGCATCTTGCTGGAAATAAATTATAATAATACCTACTAATAGGTTGAGCTTATGCTGAAAATTAGTAATTTTTGTCCATTCTACTTTTAGCTAACAATAAAATAAATTTTTTAAACAATGAGTTTCAAGAATACAAATTGAAGTTAGATTTTTGTTGAGAATTAATCTTCATACCTAAATACTGTGTAATTTTTCCTATATAATTTAAAAATGATTATTTTTCTTTATTGTAGAGTGAAGAGTAGTAGAAATTATGTTCATTGAGTAATTTAAATTTATGAATAGGCTTCCTTTTTATACATTATGAATTAAGAATTATACTGTACATACTAGACTTTAAATTTAATATACATAGATTTAAACAAAACGCACATTTTTTATTTGCACAATCATTCCCTAGAATGAAGAATAAGAATAACAGAATAAAAAGTATGTCAGGTTAGCAGGTGCTTATTTGGTTTCAATCCTTTCAATAGAAGTAAGAAATAAGAAAACTAGCTTCAAATGAAATAATCTATGTATAATATTATTTTACACTACATCTTACAAATATCTTACTCAAGACCAATAGCTATATTCTTCTTTTTCTTTTTGCCCTGCTGTTTGATTTCATCCTTGATGGTCCATTCCTCAAGTTGTTTTTCAACTTTCTTGATATCTTGCTCGGTCACCGTGACCGGTACCTGCAGTTCCATTTGCTCGCTTCGAATAAACTTCAAAGCCTCAAGTTTGTCCTTCAAAAATGGTCCTTGTTGGCTCTCTAATAGGTTCTGGTAGTTAGCTAGCTTCCTGTTGCAGATGTCTTCACAGTGCAACTCAGTCAGCTTGCGAAGTGACTCTTTGCGTGTCAACTTGTGGTAGGATCTGGAAAGTTAAAAAATATATTATTGTAGACACCTTCACTACATAAAACTGGTCTGGTAACCTAAAATTTCAAGAAAATACAAAAAGGGCTTACTCTGGATGAGCCTTGTATTCAATATTGAGCTTCTCAAGAAGCCATTCAAACTTCTTGTAGTCATACTGCCGTAAGAACTTTAGCAGCTTCTTCCTTTTGTCTATCAACTCTTGCACTATCACCTGAAAAACATTAAGAAAATGATTAAATAGAGAAGTATGTAAAACAAGAATACATAAATTTGATGCAGTATAAAGTTGTTACTTACTTTAGACTTGATATTCCTGGGATACTTTTCCATTGTATCTTGAAAGCTACGGATTGTAGCTGTAAGTTTGGCAACTGAAATAAAGAATATGATGATGAAAGGTGTTGACAGACTTGAGCATTCACTTTCAGTTATTACAACAATCCAATTCCAGTCACCAATCAAATCATATCCAATTCGTAGTTTTTTCCAAAGTGTAAACTAACCCAAGAGAATATAACATGATTGTAATAATGTTAACAAACTGAATTTGGCTAAATTAGATGTACTTCTAAAAGTAAATACTAATGCTCACTTCTAGTCTCAGCGGTACGTTCATCATACTGGTGTCGCCTAACCCTCTCTACCAGCTCATTCTTTACCAATACATTGTATTCTTTCCGGCCTAGATGCGCCACCGAAAAGATTTTCTTCACTGATTCAGGCGCACTGAAATAATTTTTAGGTTAGAATTTCTTCTTTACTTGAATGAATTGAAACTCCACAAAATGATTTACTATATTACTTACTCCTCGATTTCCTTGCTCAATGAGTAATCCAACCCTAAGGAGTCTTCTGAAATAGGTGGAAGGCTCTCCAAATCCCCAGAACGTTGAGGATGGTACGCTGGGACATAGTCAGGTCGGACCCAGTTTATTTTAGCCTTGTGTTTTAAAGTACGGGTCTGTATCAATGTAGACGTTAATCGCCGTAGCATGTTTATTTATTAACCGAAATCCACTCGTTTTAAAACAATTATATAAATAAAAACCACAACACAAATTTATGTGATTGAGACGGACACGACTGACACTTAACTTAAATGTCAAACAAATTTTGTTCTGTGTTTGAACTGACTGGTCATGGGTTAGTCTGTGTTGATCTTTTCTTCTGAGATTCACTCATTCAAATGCATGATCAGAAACAGAAAAAAGCTTTCAAGCCTGGAGAAAAAGTATACAGGATGAACGGGATGAACCAACGAACTTGAAAATTTAACGTTGCAAGTCATAAAAAAACATTGAAAAATATACCTACTGTCAAATCCTCAGAATACAAATTTTGGGTTCTATGTCTATGGCTCTCTCACACCATATTCTGAGAAGCTAATACAGTCTCACAGTCCTTGTTCTGCGTCCTGCTCCTGCTAATCTATTATTTTCTCAGCATGTGGTAGCTCAGTAGGGTAAGCGCCTGCTTCTCACCCCAGAGATGCGGGTTCGAATCCCGGCGCCAACCGATGAGTTTTTTGAATTTAAGTACAATGTATACCATCGCTCTTACATTGAAGATCTAGTTAAGTTGCTACTATACTACACCCTAAGGGTAAAATAACATTGTACCAAAATGCATAACAATTAAGAACAACTTATGTAACATGTTATTTAAGGTACTAAATAAATGAAATGAAGGAAAACATCGTGAGGAAACCTACTTATCAAGATTTAGCACATCTAGGTACCTACGTAAACACACCAAGCCGCAGTGGACCAGCGGGGTGCGAAATGGTCCTAGCTTATGAAGGCAGTTTAGATCTAGGGGATATGTACAAAGGTTCCACTCGAGAGAGCCAGGTGCAGTACTTACACTCCCACAGATATTAGAATGGATCTGTCTCTTGCATTCAACCCTTGCCAGTCAGCAGCCACTGCCTCCATTCATCTCAACAAGGCGGTATGAAAATATCTTATCGTATACACAATAGGTACCTACACAATAGTAAATCTATTATGAAATAAGTAGGTAGGTATGTAATCGAATATTGAGTAAAAAATAAGATTCAAACACTGAATACATTACAATTCATTTAATTATTGCTTTCTTAACACGAATTTTCATATAAAATTCTTTATTGTAAAAGCAATATTTTGTACTAAAAGTACCACTCCACATGACTGAACACACCAATATACATCTTATAATCTTAGTAAGAAATTAATTCACATTTAAATGAAAGCCAAAAATATATGATTTTCATAACAAAATAAACAATCCGTTGGCCTAGGTTTTTGCGCCAGAACATAAAACAAACAAAATATAATAATAACTAATATGATAGCCATTTAGGAATTTGCATTATGTATTATGTAGGTGAAAATTTCGTGTAACAAATAAAAATAATAGGGTTAAGTTCCCTAAAATATTGGAATGTAATAAAATAACAAAATCCCGTCTCTACAATATCGTAATTATTAGATATCATCGCAACACCAGCCAAAGTGGCTTATCCTATGTATCGAAGATCAAAATAAATAGGTAGTTTATTTAGAAATAAGTACTATAAAAGGCAAGTTCATACGTTAATAACGACATAAATAAATTATCTACAGAAGGAATGCCAAAAATCACTGATATAATTATAATGATCTTCATTTCATTCCGTTTAAAAATCTTAATAATACTGGACTCTATTAAGGCTAGGGGCTGATTCTTAAAAATATATATTTTTGTTGCTTTCTGTTAATATTACTTACTTAAACACTTTTGCTACTTTATACTTTAGAACTTGGTAGCCCCATTAGCTTAGCTCTATTTAGATTTGCCTACAGTCACCTATTCATACATATAAATGTTTAAAATGTCTTTCATAAGTTACATGGTAATAAAAAAATGGGTAATATTATAATATACATATTTATACAGTTTGGACTAACCTATATGGAAAAAAATATTTAATATTTGAGACACTGAATAAATGAATGGATATGCTTAACCAAAACTTGCTAAAACAGCACCAAATGAAACATAAAATTATAATAATAAATAACGGATTTGGCTTGTTAATATCATATAAGTAGATAAGTCTATAAACTACTCTATAATACATACACCAAAGCACAAATATCATCGCGTTTACAATAAACTAAATTTATAGTGTAAAATCAATCCATCGCTGTCGATAATCTAGTGTAATATTCAACCAAAAATATTATTTTTTTATGAATTTTAGCACAGCATGGTGAGTTTAATCAGAAAGTCACAACTATATACCGCAAGTGAGTCCAGGGATTTAAATGTTAAGCCTAATCTTTCCTTACACACACAAAACACTAACTACCAAACGGTTTAACTATACAATTACATTGGTTTTGTGACGAATTCTACCATTTGTGCATAATACCGCACCAAACAGTGGAAGCCGACTTAAATGCAACACTTGCAGTTGTAAATTAATGCTTGCCACGCACGTATTAAGAATGAAGAAGCACCCCACTAAATTGGATGATCAAAGATTCAAAAAAACATTTGCAAGGGACTGCAATGATTGTTCAGTAGTCATTTATAACAGGATATTATACGTAATTGAAGTTATTTATGTATAAACAAAATATAAATGCGAAATTTACGTCGCGTCGGGTCGGTCCATGGCTAACTATTTTATACGCACAACAACTCTATGAATACGGTTTTACTAGATGACCTGTCTTTAGCTTTTCGAAAATGGTAGGATTTCTACCTTGAAACAGGTGTACTTACTAAATGATTTGTTTAGCTACTTTATGTAACTTATGCCTTAATTGTATATGTAAGAATCACTATCAGAAGTTCTAAGAGAGAATTTTGAGAGATAAGATTAGTTTAGACAAATAGAAATAGAAAGAGAGGGAAGGTTATTGTCTGTTTCATCTACGAAGATTAATGTTTGACCTGGAGCGTCCAGAGTGAGCATTATCATTCTAAACCTTATTTCTTGTTGTGTTAAAGGTTTTAAGATGCACTCTTTTAGCACAGGGTATCGACATCTAATTTTAAACTGGTGAGAAAAAATCTATATAAGAATCTATCGATAGATAGTTTCCGTAGGTTAGTCTAGATATAACATTAACTTTTACCTATGCGTAAACTTCCATATAACCAGTATTGATGTTTAATGTTTGTGTCTTATATATTATGAACTCTACATTTATTTTATAACCACTGAGCAAACGTGGACATTTTATCCACATTACACGGGAGATCCACACACATTTAACTTAATTTGTATTCGACAAATATTTTTGGGATCGCTTTACAATATCTATAAATCCATACCTTGAAAATGGTACAACACTTTGGAAATTCGCTATGACTTACACGCCATAATTTCTTGTTCTGAGAACTGCGTGTTGGTTGTTCTGTGTGAGTCGTCTGTGTGAGTGTGTGTGTGCGGCGTGCGTGTGTGTGTGTACTACCGACGACGCATGCGCTCTGTAGGTGGCCGCCGACGCGCTGTAAACGAGAAAAATATTCATTAAATCTACACCAATATTACATTGGTTGTTTATTTGTTTCAAATCAAATCAAATCGGATTACCACTGCTGCAACACCTAATAGAATAAGCTCCGAATCGACTGGTCCGATTTGAAAATTGATATCACTATTGCATTGTAATGTTACACTATCCCTCTGTAGGGTACATTTTATTTTTAACCGGTCATATCTACAGCGACGCACAGATACGCTATAACTACACAATATTTTTCTGGCCACCGAATTCTGTGCATATTCTGTGTATACCGTATACCTAGCTAATAACTAGATTAACTACCGAGGTACATATATATTCTTTCTTAGTTATATAAATGAATACCTCTTCTCATGTTACGATTAACTGCTGTTTTTGTTCAATACTACCATATTGTTCAATAAAATAAATAAATTAATTAAAATCTAATTAATAATGTTATTTCACTAACCAGAGCGTACCTCCGCCGGCGTGGCTCGCTGTCCCTATTCCCGTTTCTTGCCCTTCTTCTTGCCGATCCGTTTGCTATAGCTCTGCGCCAACGCGTTCACTATCGACACTAGGAAGTACACGACCATAGCCAAGACAAACTTCTCCAATAGAGACGATAGAATGGTTCCTTGGCTGTCGGCTTCCGGGGCGGAATTGTCGTTTTTGTGCAGTTTCGCCTTCTGGGTGCGAAGGAATTCTAGTAAAGTTGTCCCTAGGTACGGCCCGATGTATGGCATGCGTTCTACTATGGCGATCGCTTGTCTGTGAACAATGAATTTGGGTTGGTTATTTATTAAAGCGATATGTTTTTAATCGCGGTCTGAAAAGTATTTAGTATTGTTTACACGAACCTCAAAGTAAAACAATGACTAAGTGTTGTGAACAATAATAGTTTATACAAAAATACAAATAATTCATAGCATAGAATAGATTTACTTCAGAATATCCATCAAAGACCGCCATCTATAACCCAAAAACCGAACTAAAAACCCAACTCACCCGACCAGACTCTCATTGAAGGCGACAATCACGAACACTTTCTGTATGTGCATCTTGATGACCGCCTTGCCCAGCACGGTGGCTCCGAAGAACGTCCAGAAGGGCACCAGGAAGTGCCCGCAGGTGATACCGGCCAGGTCGAACAGCGGGTTCGGCACAGACGCGCAAGCTAATATGCCGAAGAAGCCGACGCGTTGGACTAGCTTCTCGACGAATACTTTGCCCCTGGAAAGAGATGGAAATGTTATTGGTGTGAAGTGAGTACTTTTGTCTATGGTAGCTGTGAATGACACTATTTTTGTTGTAAAAAGAAGAACAATCCATACACAACAGGTCAATTATATTGCTCTCTAGCTGGACCAGCTGCCGCTACATGAGTTCGTTATCGACGTAAACACACATCACTATATCGCGATTCACTATAAATGCAACGCTGTGATTGGTGGATCGCGCATTAAAGGAGTTTATCAACGATAAACTCCTCAGGGACATACACTCGCTACAACAGATTCAAAATATAACCGATAACCACAGCAAGTTCTCTAGCTGGACCACGATATTGACAAGATAAAGATCATTATATCGCGATTCGACATAAATATGGTGGAACGCGAATTAAACGGGTTTATCGACGACGATAACAAACCCGTGTAGCGGCCGCAGGGACATATACTTGCTACAACAGCTTCACTAAAACCTGTGGAGTTACCACATAATCAATTAACAATCCTTAAGCAGCGTCGCTCACTTGTCACACGCAACTTGTATCGATCTGACATATTTTTGACGTTTGACAGCGCTGCTTACGGATTGTTAATAACCGCGTATCCACCTGTCGCACGCTTCGGCGAGGCATGCCTGGGGTTTGCTAGATCACGATCCAATGCTCGGTTTGTATAAAAGTACCCTCGGTGATGACCATGCCAATGTGTCAGTGGTGTTACAGACCTGTCGGCGGCGCTGGTCTCGTGGTGGGCGGCGGCGCCGGACAGGCGGGCGGCGCGCGCCATGAAGTAGGGCGGCAGCTCCCCGAGCGCCGTGCCCGCGCCCCACAGCATGCTCTCCATGCGCACCAGCGACATCATCTCCCAGACGGAGACCCGAGCTTGAGGAACAACCGCACTCGCTACTACAGCTTCGATAACCACAGCAAGTTCTCTAGCTGGACCATATTGTTGACAAGATAGACGACGCTATATAGCGATTCGCCATAAATGCGGCGCTGTGATTAGTGGAACGCGCATTAAACGCGAGTTAATCCACAATGAGAATCCCGTTTAGCGGCCGCATGGAGATACATTCACTACAACAGCTTTAATAGAGAACTGTGGAGTTATCATAATCGAACATTACCAATAAACAATCCTTATTAAGCAGTGTTGCTACCTTTTCAAATCTGACGCAACTTGTATGGATCTGACAGATGTTTGACACACGAGCGGCGCTGATTACGGATTGTTAAAAGCTTTACGTGTCAGTGGTGTTACAGACCTGTGTAAGCGGCGTCGCTCACTTGTCAACGCAACTTGTATGGATCTGTCAGATTTTTGACGTTTAACAGCGCTGCTTACGGATTGTTATTAGCCGCGTATCCACCTGTCGCACGCTTCGGCGAGGCATGCCTCGGGTTTGCTAGAACGCGATCCAATGTTCGGTTTATATAAAAGTACCCTCGGTGATGACCATGCTAACGTGTCAGTGGTGTTACAGACCTGTCGGCGGCGCTGGTCTCGTGGTGGGCGGCGGCGCCGGACAGGCGGGCGGCGCGCGCCATGAAGTAGGGCGGCAGCTCCCCGAGCGCCGTGCCCGCGCCCCACAGCATGCTCTCCATGCGCACCAGCGACATGATCTCCCAGATGGAGACCGTCGCGTCCGCTGGCACGTTCGCTGGGCAGATTATTCTGGGGAAGAGAGTGGGTGGTGTTAAAGTTGGGTTAGGTCAATAGAGTTTATTTAGTACACGAAACGGCCAGAATTTTGGTTTACAAACTTACGTATTTTTTGGTCCTTCGAGCCGGATTTAATAATAATAAAAGACTGCGCTGCAGCCTTGCAGGACTGAAAACCGCAGTACACATTAACTCTAGGATATCCCTGGAGGCGAGAGGTGAGTCGCAAGTGAGTTATGTCAAAACAGCCATTAAACTGACACCATGGCGTGCAATGTCGCTCAGTCGCTATTCGTCCAAAACCTAGCTCGTTAATGCGTTCGTAACTGCAACGTCCATCCATAAAAGGCGAAAAGTAAAAAGACTCTATCTCGATTAAACGTGGCAATTGCACGGCACGACAGCTCTCGTTCGTTACCTTTTCGTCAGTATAGAGTAACCCTCCTACACTACAACTACAGTTGACTACGACATACTCGTGCGGATAGGGCGGGCGCGGGAAGGCACCAGCCTCACGCCAGTGTGCAGACCCTGCAACAGTACTCACTCGTGCGGATAGGGCGGGCGCGGGAAGGCACCAGCCTCACGCCAGTGTGCAGACCCTGCAACAGTACTCACTCGTGCGGATAGGGCGGGCGCGGGAAGGCACCAGCCTCACGCCAGTGTGCAGACCCTGCAACAGTACTCACTCGTGCGGATAGGGCGGGCGCGGGAAGGCACCAGCCTCACGCCAGTGTGCAGACCCTGCAACAGTACTCACTCGTGCGGATAGGGCGGGCGCGGGAAGGCGGCCGAGCGGCACTCGTAGGCGGCGAGCGTGACCCGCGCGATGTGCGGGCCCAGGTACAGCAGGAACGTGTGCAGCCCCGTGCCCAGCCCCACCGAGCTGCACACGCCCAGCCCCACCCACCAGCCCCACCACGCTAGCGTCCAGATCGCTTCCTGGGAAGTAGAAAATACTATGGTCCGTATATATAATATATCTTCTATATATATGAAAGAGAGTCGTGTTAGTGCGACCGTTTAGAACTCCAAAACGGCTTTACTGATTTATATTATTTCAGATTAGTTTGAATAGTCACAGCCCTGGTAAACAGAATACATAATAAAAACTCACAAAAACCTTTTATTTACACATATATCTTCTATATAAATTAATTGATGTTCATTAATCTGCTGAATCGATTTGGCTGATTTGGTTCTTAAAATATTCGTGGAAGTCAGATCAATCCATTTTTGATCAAGAAAAACAATGTATTAATTAATTAATTAATTATGTATATATATACATATAAAAATAATTTAATAATTACCTGTACATACGGCTGATGCGGTCCATCGATGTGGAAGGACACTGCTGTGCCAAGTATCACTAAAACTATTGATAGTGCTAGTACTTTATACGCTAATAACCTGAAACAAACAATATCACATTTTGAATAAACAAGGACTATAATATCTAAAAACCACTGCCTAACTTCATGTTATTATGCGATGAGTCATATAATAAATTTAATTTATGAGACCTTGGCATAATAGGGTGTTATTATGATAAATATGCATTGATAAGTTTATGCAGTTTAATGTTTTTAATTAACGGTTTTTTGCTTATTAATGGTTTGGCGCAAAATATTTTGCTGTTGAAAAATACATAGCCGATAATATATCATCAGCCAATAATAGCTGGTACTGCTGGGTCATCTTCCAAGGAAGGCAGATTATTATCATAACCATTCTTGCCAAAACAGGTATAATTCTAATAAAAACAGACAGAAACATCCTTTGTCGTTTACTGAAAAAATTGCATAAATAAATGGTTACTCGCATTTCAATCATATTTATAAGCTAGTGAATACCGAGTTACTCAGTTAGTAAGCTTAAGTGGCAGGTGGGCTGAGCGGTCATGGTCACATCTTAGAATGGGATAAACGTGTTCTGGAGTGAAGACCGCGAAGGGCAAAAGAATCCCTCCGGATAGATGGGGTGACGACTTGCGAAAGGTGGCTGGTAATGATTGGATGCGGAAATCTATAGATCGCATCTAGTTTGGGAGAGGCCTACGTGCAGCAGTGGACTGCTATAAGATGATGATGATGACGAATAAAGTACAATAGTTCTCACCTATGCAACCCGCTAGTGACTAGAATGCTCAGTTCTCTCCCGAAGTAGTCGAGCGTGGTGAGCGGGCGCCGCCACAGCACCAGGCTGTCTGTGTCCATCGCGCCGCCCTTGGCCTTACTGGAACAGAATAACAACACAGTTTTAGGAATGAAAAATATGTGTATAGAGTCCGACTACTATAACTTTGGGATGGGAAAAAGATGACGGGTTATTTTTTTCTTATATGGTGGCCCTAGACGAAATAAAAGACTAAGATGTACTACGTTAGTTTCAGAAATTACAAAGAATAATTGTTGCAATATAACTAATTTTGGTGTTGGCACTTGTTTCTGTTGCAAAGATACTTTTACTACCGAAATATCGTATTCGAGAACTATAATTTTGTGTGTACACATTTTTTATTTAAAAGTGCGTCCTTTCGGTTTGAGAGATCAGGACCGAATGAGGCTTAGTAAACCTTGAACAGAATCCTAGTTATTTTTAAACAAGGGTCCCTCAGGGCTTATTCACGCAAACTGGATCAGTGGTGTTCAATATCATACTCTACCTTTGATTTTACGCTCACTGGGATAACTAGAACTCGGTGTTATTGCATCCCTAGTTGAGCAAATGCTCATTGACATTAAAGGTGCTTTTCCACCAGATATGTGCTAAGCTACGTATCTATGGATGCGATTGATATTAAACAATCATATTCATTGGTCCACATAGCATAGCACTGGTGGGAATGGTTTGTAAAAATTTACGTTCATCAGAAAATTTTATATTTTTACGATGAATAAAAATATTTGACTTTGACTTTGTTTCAGATCATAGTAACATAGCACATCTCCTGGTGGAAAAGGTACGGTAAGATAAGGCTGCATAATACATATATTTTTATGTATACGAATCTGCGTAGCCATAGACGTGGTCAGATGTCGAGTTGTCGATCAATAGCTCGATTAGCACAATATATTTTACGCGTGTTGCTTTTCACAACAAGATAAAAAAAATACACTCACACAAGTAAAATTCAAAGCCGATAAATTCGAAAGAAAATATCAAATGCAAACTAAACCGTTGCCCACGAGAGCGCGGCAGAAAGTAATTCTAATACGAAAATCAAACAGCTCTCCTTTCCCTACGTGCGTAATCAATGTCTCTTTCAATTTTCTGAAGAAAAACCAGTAGTTGTCTAGACGATTTTATTTATAAATACACTTTATTCAACCACAGTCTTGGCCACGATAAGAGCAATGTCAGACGTTCGCGTATGTTTCTAATTTGCTAACGAGATAAGAAATTCGATAAATCTGTAATTTTAGATCTCATGTAAATAGAACGTAGTATACGAGTAATGTTATTGCGATTAAATTCACTACATTAACAGTACTTACCTACATTTACAGCTATAGTGTACTTTTTATGATTATACTTATTACCTAGCATTATCATTATAAACTCATTAGATACCTGAGATAACTCTCAAATCTTGTATGTATAAATATGTAGATAAAATCATTAGAGAGCATAGCCACATTTCATAAATCCGCATTGCCCGTTATTATTTTTTCTGCACAGTCATGTTTTTGTAGCTAGGATAGGTATAGAATTAGCGAAATTGTTATGTATGGAGAAAAGAGGAAAATGTTTTTTTTCTCTTGTAATAATAATGTCTTGACAATAATATCCTCCTTCCTTAATATTATCGACACGTTTAGTCTAACTACACGTTATCCTATGCCCGAAAGAAGTATAATGTAGTCATGAAAAAAAACAATATCGCTGATATTTTAAATGACCAACTACCGTTTCATGGGAAGTACAAACATCAAACATCTCTCGATTCTTTGAACAGTGTGTAACTTGCTTCACGTCTGAAACTCTCATATATTTCGCGGTATACGTATTGGACTTGACGTTGACAAAGATGTGTTCGACCGGATAATTGTCTGTTGTTAATGCATGAGGCATTTAAACAGTCCGACACGCGAGCGATGTGAGACATCCTAACTAATATTATAAATGCGAAAGTAACTGTGTCTGTCTGTCTGTTACTCTTTCACGCCAAAACTACTGGACGGATTTGAATGACATTTGGTATACATATGGTCTAGACCCTGACAAAGAACATAGGCTACTTTTTATCCCGGAATTCCCACGGGAAAACTTTTTAAGGCGAAGCGAAGCTCGCGGGAACGGCTAGTATATAATATTCTATGATTGTAGTCAGTCTAAGTATACTGTTTAGCCTTAGAAGATTATAAAGGAGGCCCACCGTATTCTGTCTTCTTAGCGTGTTGGCGAACACGACTAATAGGTAGGTACTTAGTGGAGCTAGTCTAGGGTGTCACCGTGGTGAAAGAATCGGCCAGAATCTGATCAGACCATATGTTTCCGACTGCCAGGGTGCGACGAACGTACAAACGGCATAATTGATACGTCACTCCGGGAGTCTCCTTTCGCTCATATTATTATTATGTACAATAATTTATTTAGATATAGATGCAGGTTCGAATACCGGCGCTGACATGTAGGTACCAAACAAAGAGTTCTTTGGAATTTAAGTACAATGTATTCCTACCATCGCTCTTACGGTGAAGGAAAACATCGTGTGGAATCCTGCACATCTGGATTCTAGGATGTAAAATATGTAATGTATGTATGTAAGCATGTAATTAATTAATTTACCTGTTGATCTCCTTGGGCGGATGGACGCCGTTCCCAGCTTTCTGCTCGGCCTCGGGCTGCGCCGTCGCCGCCAGCTTGTAGAACCCTAGACGGGCGAGCTGCAAGCAACATGGTCAACCTATCAACACTGTTGTCATAGCCTGTTTTTAATATCGTGCGGATTTCATCACGTACGCGGGATTTCCCCGCACGCGTGACACCCGCAAGTGTTATTTTCATACAACTATTTATTGTAATGCGTGGAATACGCACGCACGAAATAAGAATGTGGCGTGCGATCCCGCATGCTTGATGAAATCCGCACCATATTAAAAACACGCATAGTGCGGGAGCAACGGTAGGCCCGGCTATTAAAACTACTGCTAGTAAAAACGGTAGCCTGGCTTTAGGTAGGGCGGTGATACCCTGATTATACCCACCGAGTAGAGTGGCCGAGACAGTGTCCTCTGCCGAGCACTCGGTCAATTGCTAACCGTTCATTGGCTGAGGATCGGGCGAGGATACTGTCTGGCCACTCGGTAGGTGTCACAAGGGTATTATTATAGTGCGGGAGCTACGGTAGACCCGGCTATTTCGTAATGAGGAGTGCATGGGTGAGGTGAAATGGGCCAGCTGGCTTCTGCTTGCTTAGATTCAACGCTGAGAATTTGTGTATTGTTGTAGGTTGAATGAATCGTCAGTGTTGCTTAATCATCCTAATTTCACTTTTAAGATTCAAAACTATTAAATTCGTTGTAAACATTACACTTATTAATTAAGTTCATGCGGTGCAGTATCAGTGGCCCAGTTCTGGGCATGTATTATTTAGCGACTTTGCTGGTTTGTCGTCGACACGATAAGAAGAAGAAGATTAAGTTCATGTAATTACATATTTTACAGTGCATCCTAATTGTGTTGTAACTGTTTTTCAATTTTAACACTTTATGTGCATGTGGATAACATTAAATTTATGTTCTCTAGATTATTGTAATTATTAACGGAGAAAAAATCCACAGACCGTATATAATTTGGTCACAGTCGGCGGATCACAATGGACACTTATGTAATTTAGAGATAGTACCTAGCTTGTAATAACGATGTAGTTAGGAAGTATGCAAGTAAGTATGATAAAATAGATTTCTTTAATCATTAATATTACCTATGATAAATTTGAACACTATGAACGCTGGGATAGTAGTACACTTCTGTTCCATGTTTTATATAATAATAAGAAATAATCGGAATTAAATAACAAATAAAAAGGTAAGTATTATAATTATACTACTTTGTAAACTAAAAAAAGATTAAATTGCATTAACAAAACAATTGAGTAACTTATTTCGTTACTACTGTGGTTTATGGCTTTTGTAATGAATGTAATAATGGATTTGCAAAAGCATAATTGGAAAAAAACACTAGTGCAACTTAAATTATAGTGCAAAAAACAGCACTGTGATTGTATTTGAGCTTTTGATACAGTAGACAGATTTTTACCTATTCGCACTTTATCTTGATAATTGGCTAAATTAATTGAATGCTATTTTAATCATAATAAACTATAATAGTAATTTCCCTTTCAATATCTAAATTAATAAAACACTATATGGCACGTGTCATTGAATTTGACCAACAAAGAAATAGCACACTGTTTACAATTTACAGAATCGCCTTGAGAGGAACTTGAACTCACACAAACACTTCAAACCAAACTCTACTCTATTACTAACACACAAAACTGATTTTCACAAGGCAGCACTCACCGTAAAACTGTAACCTGATGAAACCGCTAATGTCGACTTTATTATCAAAACAACAACGTACACCTGTAAGTTTCTGTAGAACTAACGGACTACAAGAGACCACGTACGCGGTCGTCAAATGACATCACGAGACTGTGAAATATAACTTCACTTTCCATCTGCTTTCACTCTCGGCAAGTCGTCTCGGCAGGTATGGACGGAATGCCAAATTAGATAATACGTAATGTGAAGTTACGTCGACGTAAAGGCTGTAACGTTTGCAGCCTTTACGTCGACTGACAGTTCTTAGTACTCTACTGGATAATAGGCCTTGCCTAATGTTTAGCGGCGAAACACGGACAGCACTTATATTCGTCTGTCAATTTTGGTGAGGCTCTAAATGTAGTGGCATTAAATGATTAGCCATGTACCTACCTATTAAAACGACAGTATAAAACAAAGTTACCTAAGTAGTCTAAGTACTAATAAAGTATCAAATCGAAGACATAATAACACCAAGAAGGCGACACATGTATGGCATTGATCCAACTACAAAAGGCAAACGACTTATAACTATGTCTCCACTCCAACAAATTCCCTTCATCAATAAAGAACATAATCGGACCTGGCACTGAAAATAGCCAACACAAGTTTATTTTGGGCTTTAAACCTTGACATTAGAGTTGGAAGTGTATTGGAACCGCTCTAGTTGCCGGAAGGTGGCGTGATTGGCGCATGCGTGACGCATTGGCTGCGCGTGCGCAGGTCCACTGACCTATAAACTGAAAGTGACGCGTCCAATATTAATCTATTCCCATTCCCACACTGCGGAACTTCCTACATTCACAACGGCAACGCCAGGGACCTATAATTTATTTAGCTTTTGGAGTTAAATACCTCGTTGTACTAATTAATTAAAAAGTTAAGTGGTTTTTTTATGCTATATTTATTATAATGCCTACATGAATGCGACAAAATTGACGGGTCGCTTAAAAGGACCAATAAACGCAATGAATAAGGCAAAATAAGACTTAGAAATAACATCAAAAACATACCTAGTAGACTTCCCCACTTCCGGGTAGATCGATCAAGCTCACTATTTTAAATTAACTTCCCTACACACTTTAAAACAATAAATCATTCGAGATTCAAATAAATATTAATTTAAAAATGTAATGTTTTTAATTTCAAACGCATTAATCCCTATTCCCTCTCCACTCGACTGAGCACTGCATACAAAGATTTCGTAACAACTGTAGGTACGTGTTATTATTATGATACGAAATTGGAAGAGCCGCCTTTGTTTGCAGTCAAACTCTTTGTTTATGAATTCCTAATTTAAGACCATCCAGTTCCAGTTCAATATTCTAATCTTTGTTTTACTGAAAATGGCCATGATGAGCATTATTAGGCATAAGAATACACCAGATGTGGCAAACAGAGGTCTATTTTTAGAGAGATGTGAGAAAATTGAAACATCATTGTTTTTACTGACTTTTTTTAAATCAATTATTAGTTTTATGACTTCAACATTTTATCTGGTATTATAATGTGATACTTTTGACCAGCCAAGTGTTCCTGGTGCCAATTCTCTAAATGCCAGCCAAACTGGTGTCATAGCTCTTATTTATGACTTTATGGCCTGATTGTGGCTGAAATATTAATTTAGTAAGTAAGTATACCTAAATATTTGCAGAATATTTTAATTAATATTCAAAGTTTAAGCAATATGCTGTTTAAATTATTCTAAACTACAAAAACATAAACAAAACATTGTATGCTTTTAAATTAAAGTGCAGACTTAAAACCATCATGACAAAAAGTTAACTACGTAAAAAAAATAACAATAAAACAAACATGGCATCACAACACGGCCGGCAACAGAAGTGTAGAATAAGCACAAATACACACATAGGTTAGCCTTGTACCAGTTCTGCCTTGTTGCCGGTAGACCGCTGCCCTCGTTTCCTGCACTCGGCCCGGAGTTGCTCTTTACTCATTGAAGCCAGAGATTCCGCATTCAAATTCTGACGCGTCTTTCCACTGTCAGAAGTGGAGTTTTGACGGGGAATCGCGATAGAATTCGATTGATTGCGTGCACGACGGTTTCCTGCCATTTTCTGTAATTCTGTTTGTATTCAACCTCCATTATTTAGATTATTTTTTTTTACTTAAGTATAGCGAAAACTTGTTGAGTTGAACAACATATTGAAATCTCTTGAACTTGTTTTCCAATCAAATATTTTATGTATAACAGGGTATAAAATATAATATAAATACCTATGGATAATATGTCTTAGATGATGTTATACTGGGGCACATAATTATTTTAATACATTTTATAAAGATACTTTTTACTAAGATAAGAGATAAAGATATTTATTTTATAACAATAATGAAAATACAGTCATAATAATTAAACTACTTAGTAATAATTAATATTAAACTAACTTAATTATTTAAGCAATTTTATCACACAATTTATAAATACAACAAGTAAAGTATGTACCTAGGTATGTATAATGTTAATACAAAGTAGGATAAAGTATAAACAAAAAAAATACCATAAAAAGCAAAAATATTTGATAAAATACTAATTAAAATGAGTCGTTTTGATTATAATTTGGTTTATGGATTGTAAAATGATATCCTATAATACAATTCCTGTACCTTCTGGAGATTTTTGAGCACATTGGAAGATCCCTACATGAAAGAATTACTTAATATTTATTTGGTAAGTTGTATGTAGGTACTTATACAGTTTTGTGCATCGTATTTGATTTTTTTGTAGATATTTCGGTATACGTATTTTTTTTTTCGTAAGTTTGAATGGGACACACAATTTTATTATAAGAATGTAGTTAATTGAAATCCGAATTTGTGAAATAATTGTTATGGACCTAATTGTGGCAATTTGTATTGATGATAGGTACAAGCAAATATTTCCAAAACAGAAACATAAAGCCACTAGCAGCCTATGAAGCATTTCAGTAATAATATCAAAAATTAAAGAAGAATCAGCGAAATTATTGTAATACAACTTCTAACCTAAATAATGTAACTGAAAGTGACAAAAAATACTCACGTACTCAACAAGGTGAAAATAAATTGAGCAAATAAAACCACACTAATTCTAGATTAATCTAATAAGATTTTCTTTAGAATTCAAGATAAACAAATTCTTTTTTCTTTAGGAAATAAATCTATCATCACTGACAATGATTTTTTAAAACTTATGATTGGTGTTGCTAGTTCATGGTTTTGCATTACCTTATAAGGTGAGTCGGGGCAAGCGCGCCATAGTTTTTTCATAGATGAATTCAACTCAATATATCTTCTCTATTTACTGACCTAAACATGTAAATTTATAAAATTTACAATCTTTGGTTATTTGAGATAATAATGTTACGTTGATTAAGTGAATATACTGATAAATTTAGGATATAATGCTAGTTTTTTAAAAACATGGAGATAGGCGCACTTGCCTCTGAAAATGGGGCAAGTGCGCCTACACAAAATAAACCGCCAAAAGTAATGCTTAGCAGAAAAACACCAAATTTACTTGAAAGAACGTCAACAAAAAAACACAATACTTTTGGGTTATTTTTGAAAATGGCAATACAAAATAAGTTACGGCCATCAAATGAAATTCGGTGTGCAATAAAGAGTATTTTATCTTTATCTTTATCTTTATCTTCGGGGCAAGTGCGCCATATCTTTCGAGTCAGGGGTTCTCAACAATCATAGGTGGGTAGCTTTTTGAATTTTGATAAAAACTTTAATGTATGTGTAGATGAAATTTTATAGTGGCATAAATTATGACAAATCACAGTAATAGGAAAAAAAACTTTAATTTCAGGCTATAATTATATTTATTAGCATAAAAACAAAACGTACAAAATTTTCATAAACAAATTTAACAAAACCGTACCGTTCTTAATTAATGCGTCGTATTTAAGAGTTAAATTTAACTGCGAGCGTCACATTTAGCTTGGCCCCCACTGTAAATTAATAAAATGTATGTAGCTAAATTTTTACCGAAGATTCGGTAAGAACTCAGTACCTACCGAGGTCTTAGAGCAATAATCTGCAATACAATAACATACATGTTCCCTACAAAGGCAAGGACAGTCCCGAGTCAGTTATACTATGGCAGGTTACCAATTTATATTATAAAATTATCATAAAGTGTTCTCGAGTTGTGATACTAGTCACTTACCAAGCCTCCAGTATGAATTTGGCTAAATAAATAAAAAAAGATATCAAAGGCAATTTTGGAAATAATCGGCCACCTTATGGTTGGTAACCCCTGCCTTGGGGCAAATGCGCCATATAAAAATGGCTGGTCCTAGTACTCAGGCGCACTTACCCCTCTCGAAAATTTTTAGGTTAAGATTTATAATTGGCTAGAAAATTATTAATTTCGCTACTAAAAAGAAAAATACAAGTAAGGATTTAAAGGAAATCTTTTAAATTATACACTCACCTTATTAGTTTCCCCAAACACTGATGATTTTCTGAGATTTTAATGGATTTGTAACACGTGCTCATCTCGTAATTGATGTTAAAATGACACTAAAAATAGAATGTCCATTATCTCAAATTAGAGCAAGCAGAGCCATCTGTGATTTAAACCCGGAACTTCATTTGATTTGTTCCATGGATGTAAGATGTCGTTAAGAGTCCCACATCAGTAGTTTTTGAGATAATAGGGGGGGGCGCTCTTACCCCGTAGGCGCGCTTGCCCCGACTCACCTTAATTTAGAGCTTCATAAATTGTTTAGTAAAGGGTTTAGCGTGTTCGTAAGTTTAGTGCATTCATGCACCATTGTTTGTTTTTATCTGGAAATGCCTAGTTTTATTGTTCTGTATGACTGCGTTTTTTATTTAAATGTATCTTTTTATTAAAAAATTTAACTTATATAGTACCTGCTTAGGTACACACCTACTTTAGAAAACAAAAGTAAAAAGTCTTACTTGAAATAAGTAACAAAAGTCAGATTTTTCCATTTGTTCAAAGTTCAAACTTAATTTATCATGGTCACCCTAAAACTGCAATTAACGTCGCCGAGCGCTTGTAAACTAACAACGCCGTATGTAAACGGCGAGATATTACAAATTGCTTGCGACATATCCAATTTTAATGATGACTCTGACACTTTAACTGAACATAAAAGGACAAATAGAAATGTGTGAACTAATAAACTTGACGGATAGGATAGGCGAGTCTTATGACGCGTACTAGCAAAAGTTTGTTGCAGCTAATAAAAAAATCTTTTAGGTTTACTCTTGCATCATACAGACCTACCTACTTATGTATACTTTGATACTCCTTGATTATTTGTATAGTCAGTTATATCTACTTTGTAAAATATAGCATGAGCCCTATGAGAGCTGTCAAATCCATAAATTTTATGTCATTAGTTTTTTTTTCAAGGGAAAACCAGCTTTATTTATCTGGCATAAGTATCTGTCAATAAAACATAGGGCTCATGCTTCATTTCACAAAGTAAAGTTTACTTACTTCTACAGTTCTATTTTTTAGGCGTAAACATTATGAAATAGCTGTTTCACTGGTTTAACCTATATCAGCTGTGGTAGGTACATAGAAGTAAATAAAGTAACGTTCGTGGTACATCTTGGGTATTTTCCCCTTTTTTCGTAATATTTTCTTTGCTGGCAATATTTATTTTACGACTGACGTGGTATTATCATTCATTCACCCACCGGCCTTCACATCTACCTAGTCTGTGGTGCCAAAACGCTTATATTTATATATCGTTATGTATCACAACACTATTTTCATTCACTCATTATTTTCCGTTATTCTTTTGTTTACCACAACTGTCAAGTTGTGTTTTTGTGTTGTTGTTGATTCGATTTGAATTATCTTTCACATTTATTTGTTTTAAAAACGTTAACAATGAATTTTTTAACATTATTTATAATGAATTAAAATTACGTTTGCGCATGTATAATGGAAACGGATGAGCCTAAAAATCCAGGTCTAATTCATACTTTGGACGATCCCGATTCACGTTCGGCCGTTAACTCTTTGATATTGGACTATTACAAAAAGTTTGGTAGAAAAAGGGACTTGGAGCAGTATTTCTCGCTATCTACGGTTTCTCAGAGTGATATTAGAGACCCCACGAGTCTGTTTTGGAGAAGGATGAAGGCACAGACTGACTCGTCTGACTCGTGTGAGAAGCCGAGTGAGTCCTCCACTGAACTGTGTAGAATTTCCATCCAGTGCTCCGTCCCTGTGGAGTCCAGCTCACAAGTAAGACTTCATACAGCTGTAAATATTTATTTAACTTAAACTTTATTTTGTAAAACAAGACTGACCTCTTTTCCAAAACTCATTGTTATCATTGGCTTTGCCTAGTTTGGGGTCGGATGAGCGTGTGCACGCTGTGTGAGATGTCCCCACATATTATTAACTTCAAAATTTGGGTTTCGAATAAGTACCTACTTAATTTGATAACTTGATATTTTTCCAGGATGAAAAAAGTGATCAGAAATGCAAGGCAGAATCAGTTTCACCACCGATCATCATTGAAGAAGTATCTCCCAGGGACACAACACATTCTGACAATGAATCCGTTAAATCTGAAGGAAACCACTCCCATAAGTGTAAGTTTCTCTTTCAAAATAAATCAAAAGAATAATACACTCATTGCAACTGAAATTATTGATTCACCGTAACAATATTTATGTAACTGAGATAAAAAGGCTTATGCAAATGTAATTCATACAAGAGTGAATAAGTAAAATCACCTATTACATAATTTCTAATCATCATTGCTCTCCTTCACAGCCGTGGACATTACACTGGACACATCAATGAACAAGCCAGTATCTCCGACCAGCAGTATAACATCACAAAGGAAACTGGAATGGGACTCATTAGCGGATGTGGGTTATGCAAATGAGACTGATAGAAAGACGTCAGGCTCAAGCTTGAGCACCCTTGAGAGGCTGGCTCTTCTACAACAATATTCTAATAGTGACAATAAAGAAAATGTACTTGGACAACCTACAGCTCATTCTACACTAATTGAACCAACACACAGGTCTAAAACAAATAAAAAAAGTTTGATAAAAAAGACCAAAGAAGTTCACAGCAAAGGTGTTGATATTGTAGAACTTAATGTCCCTCAGTCATCCAAGACACATCCAATAAGTGTAAACCTAACTAGACACATATCTTTCAATGTTGAAAATGATGGTGGAATTTCCATTGGAAACATAGATAAAGAAGTCAAAGTCACATCTCCAGACAAACAACCACTTGAAAAAGATGTAACACCAGAGGTAAAGATAGATAAAGAAATACAAACTTCATTACCAAAACCTAACACAGGTACAGAAAAAAGAAAGGAATGTATTCCAGTTCTTTTAAGCCTAAATTCTTTAAAAAGTCGATTGAAAAGAAGGAAGCCAAGAACTGTTAGGAAGAAATCAAGCAAAAAAGTTTCCAGGAAGAAGAAACCGCCACTTGTACATGAAAAAAGTGGTGAACAAGTTTCTGAAGCAGAAAGCTTTGAATATATGCCAGGACACATTTATAATCAGAATCAAATGATGGATGACCATCATAAAACCAGAAATTCAGCAGGAAACAAGTCAAGCCTTGAATCCAGTGGTGGTGTCACAACAGAATCAAGTAAAACAAATGCTTCTTTAACTAAAGATTTAGAAAAGAATATCCAACTTCTAGAGAATGTGCTTAAGCAGTACAATAATGACTCGAAAATAAAGAAAAAACTGATTAAAGAATTAGTAATTAAACTACTGAACTCGAAATACAAGGGTGATGGAAGTACAACAGATTTTTTATCTGGGCTAAGTTTAAGCAGCAAATGTCTTAACTTGGCAGAAGGGAACAGCAAGAATGCTACCACTACCAGTACTTCTGACACAAACAATACTGGCGAAAAAACAAAGAGGCCTAAAAAATCTATCTTACGTATGGATAAGTTTAATTCCAGCGCTATCGCCTCAACATCTCAAAGTGTCCCAAATTTACCTACTGTAGGTAACAGCGAAAATCCAATGTTGACTAAATATAAAAAACAACAATCAATTTCACATACAGAATCAGATATTTCAAGCAAATGTAAAGATTCTACTGACACAGTATTTGCTAAAACATCTTCTGAAGAACTATACCAGAAGTATATAGAGGCATTAAAAAGAGAAGAGGCTTATAAAAAGCATTTGCGTGATAAAGAAAACTTTATGAGACAAAAACTGACTGGATCTGATGGTGGTCTAAAAGCCCCACTACAAACTGTATCAGATGCCAAACAAAATAGATTAAAAGAACTTATAAATGATCTGGCTACAAACAATTACGCCGATGGTTCGGGAGATGCTAGAAAACTAGAAGGGTATCCCAATAAAAAAGATATTGAAAAATACATAGACATGAAAAAGCAAAGAAGTCACTCCGTTTTTACTCTGTCCTCCGGAAATTCACAGAAAAAAGAAAAAGAAAATCGGAAAATAGATTTAAGAAAGAGGTTACAGAATGAAATTGAAGCTGGAAGCTCGGGCACAAGTAAGGCTCACTACTGTTGCTGTCCACATCATAACAAATGCACACATGTTGTAGACACTACTCGTCAGGCTAATACTTCAGGTCAAGGTTCATGCTCAGGCAATGAAACTCAGATCAAAACCATAGCTCAAGTTCATAATGTGGATCAAAAAGAAAGCGAGGAAGTCTGCAAAAATAAATCATCAAAATCTTCTTCTCCACGAGGAGATAAAATAGAGATTAAACCAGGACAGACAAATATTTGCATTAAATCATCAAGTTCATCCCACATTTGTGACCATCCAGGGTCGTCTTGTGAGAGTGGCAAGAAATTTTACAAAACTGGCCAATTTAAAGTAGAGGACAATAATAGCTCTAAAAAGTCTCCAAGGGCGACAAGTAGCGAATGTGATGATTCATGTTCGTCTCGGAAAAAGCCTTACGACTCACAAAAGAAAAAATCTGACTGTGTAGATATGCCGAAACAAGTTACCCCTTCACATATAATTGCAGACAAAATTACCGGTGAAATAAAGTATGTGTACTGTTTATGTACTGGAGAATCTGTTGTCCCTAATGAAAATCTCTTGGTTTACAAATGCTCGCGTTTGATGGACAAAGGTGTACAGTTAGGCGCTACAAGATCCGGAATGTCCAATGACGTTTCAGTTCAATGTTCAGGACCAAGCAGCAAAGGTTCAACACCACGAAACGACAACATACCCTCCACGAGCAAAGAAACAAATGAAGCAATCAGTAGGCATTTACCTGAAAAAGTCACTGATATAAAACGTTCTTCACAGTCATCGCAAACTAATTTGCCGTGTCATTTTAGCCGAAGATTCAGTGAACGAAGCGTAGATACTGGCACGTCGAGAGCTTTGGAACGGCGAAGGAATAGCTCGCCTAAGAGAAATGTAGCATACAATTGCTTTAAAAACCAGGAGCCTGATAGAAAGATTTTAATTCTTGAGATTACAAGGTGTATCCAAACGGGTATTAGCATTGACCCTAATATTTCTAATCCTTCTCTTTCCGATATAAATATTGTAAGTGATTGCGCTGAAGTAGTCAGTAAACAGTACAGAGAAGTATCTTTAAAGAGTGCCGAAAATTCCAGTATAAAATCAAAGATCGCAGAAATGCAATTGACCCATCCTAAAGATATGTTTGTTGGGACCCCACAACATACTGAAAGAATAACAAATGTACCTGGATTCGTTGAAAATGACTGTAACATCAATGTTGAATCAAATATTGATATTTACGAAAAACGTTATGAGAAAACATCGCAAGAAGTAAACATGGATAGTTATAAAATACCTCTTCAAGGCACTAACATGACGCTAATGGTAAGTGTTGAATCTAAAAATACGAGACTACCTTTCGATGATGTCAAAAAAGGACCAACACTTGCAACAAAGGGCATTGCAACGGAAGTTGTGGAAAACTTAAATAAATACACCTCTTTAAGAGAAGAATGTTCTAAAGGCGTCCAATCAGAGTACACTAATATATTTGAACAAGTACATTCTTCTACGAAATCTGGTGATGTAATCATCTCTGCTGAAAAACCTAAAGTAGTTGGTCAAAATGACAAAATCGAATTGAATACTAAAGATGTCGCTTGCGATTGCAATATAAATGAACGAAACCAAATAGAAAAACCCACCAAAACCTATGAAACTAATGATGATGATAAAAATGAGCATGTTTTCGCAAAACCGAGAGAAAAATCTGGCTCTTATCCATGTAATAAAAGAAGTCTATTTATTAAAAGAAATACAGACCCTACTCTCATTGATAAAGCTATTAACGTAGATGCAAATGATAGTGATAGTCGTGCAGTTGCTACAAGAGATCTTAAAGACTCAGAAAAACAGACAGAGATTTTATCGAATGCACAAGATGAACGGTCAAATTATGGCAGTGGTACCTATCCAGCCACTAATAAGAAAATCATTTTGAGAACTAATACAAATCCATATTTGTCCAGTGGTGAGCAAGAAAATATGGATATTGAGGCACAAATAAAATCTGAAAGTTATCAAGCCAACTATAAAGATCGCGCATCCAACTATGTGGAAATCCAAACTAAAGATTTCGGTACCTCATGTAATACTGGTGATGTAAGCATATCTCGCTCTCCTAATAATAATCCAAAATCTGCGACTTACCCTACTGCTAATAAGAAGATATTTACAAAGAGAAATACAGACCCGGCGATATTAGATGATCCTAATAACCAGGATAACTTAAAATCGATGACACAGAGAATCGATGTTACTGAAAAATTTAAACCAACAAGTTCTATAACAAGCAGATCGCAAAGTGAGACAGATCAACAAACAACTGATTACGATAGTAGTGACCCTGTACTGCAAGTTATTAAAGACATAACGAGACGTTATTCCAAAAGTGATATAGGAAAGGGAAAGGATAAGAAATGCTACAAAGAAATCATGACTTTGCTGAAGTGCCTCTTAGACACTGAAGACGCGACTGATACTAGATCATCGAGTGATGCTACACCTAGAGAAAGGAATCAAAAACGCTCACCTTTAAAAGAACATAAGAAGACAGTTGATGTAGGAACTAGCTCGCCAGTCAAGAGAAGAGATAAGAAATCAGACAAAAAGCACAAATCTAGCAACAAAACGTCAGGCTCAACAGAATCTACAGATTTTCCAGGAACTACCGAGCGAGAGAGCTCCGACGCTGCCGCTTGCCACGTCCTCAACAAAATAAAGAAAGAATGCGAAAAGTATCACCAGAATCGCTGCAAGCCTTGTCATCACCACAAAGAGTCTAGCAGTACGTCTGTTAACTGCGAAGCTTGCAAGAAAATGCACCACTGCGCTTGTCGAAATAGATGTAAAGGGTCAAGGGTGAAAGCATTTGAAAAGATTAAGAAGAAGTGTGTTGCGTACAACTTGATTCTACAGACATCTGACAGTATGATCCCTGAAGAAGAACCCTGTAATGTCCACAAGCATCCGTTGCAAAATGTGGTTGTTAAAGTGCCTCCGAAACGTCCTAATTTTGGCGATAATGTGCAGTTTAAAGTCACTGACGAATCACCTCGTTCAAGATTTGTTCCGAACACTGACTATCATCGTCCAGGGCGTATTCCTAATGAGAGTGAGATATCGAGCACTGATGATTACAAACGGGAGCTCCAGGCCCTGACGGTCAGGGATTACTTGGAAAGGAACCGACCTGACTTCATTGAAAATACTTCGGATCGTCAGAATGCGCTGAGAGTGATCAGCGAGACTCGGTAAGTTTAATTTTGTTTGTGTAGGTATTAAAGTAAATTGAATAATAATTAAATGCTTCAGTTATCTGGACTTGGTAACTTTTAGCATTCAGTTAGGTCCAGTGTTATATTTCGATATTGTGATGGCCCTAAGGAGATGGCTATGTCTAGGAAGTAATTTGACATTTTTGTTCATGTCTCAATTAAAGACTCACCATATTCTTTTCATCTACATTTGTTATCTATTTAAATCTTCAGACCTTACGGAAACGAACATTGTTCAACCTCAAAAATGATTTTTATCCATACCCCTAACCCTAACTGCTATAACTTGGAGCCCTGTCATGTGTACTGCTGTGAAGGTAATATACGAGTAGTATGAGTAAATTTTATAAATGTAGTTTCTTACTTACACTATAATAATGTTTCATACATAATTTCCATATTTAATAGAAAAATCTGATAAATTATTTTGCTTTAAAAATATTTTCTCAGGCCATTCAGTTGAGTACTGTCCGTTATTTAAATCTTTAGTACCGGCAAATGAAAAAAATATTGGTGAGTTTTTCATTGATTTACAATGTTAGTGTTGTAGTATTTGACTCATTTATTTAGCTCATGGAGATTAGAATATATCTGTTGATAGTAAAGTCATCTAAATATGTCAGTATATCGAATAAGTACACTACACCCAATCTTAATATTATCTTATTCCCTCCATCCAAAGGTTGTCTGGCAGAGATCGCTTTTAGTGATAAGACCGCCTTTTGTACCCTAATTAAGTTGCAACTTGTTAATATTATTATTATTTGTTGGTGTACAAATAAAGTGTATTCTATCTATCTATAAGTTTAATTTGCTCTTGTTAACATTGTTGTTGTACTAGCAATTTACCCGCATAATAAACACAATCTCTCCCTCCACATAGATCCCGCGAGCGCGACGCGACGCGGCGGCTGCTGTCGCTGCAGCTGCAGCGCGCGCCGCTGAGCGCCGTCAGCGCGACGCACGTCACGCAGCTCGCTAGGGAGCTCGGCATCGAGTTGAGGAGACGCAAGTGTGAGTATTTATTTATACTTTTATTGCACCTGTGCAGCGATTACAAGATTTTCGGACCTCCCCGTTAACATTGCGTATCGTCAACTGTCACTGTCAAAATGTAAGGCAAATTTGTTAGTTCCAAAATTTACTACGTTGGCGCTGTTCTTTTATGTTAGTGTAGTATCGTACAATGGTAGCGTATTGCCTGTAATAGGGGCTCTGTTCCCCCTCCCTTAAACTATTCTGCGCTCCCTGGTTGGCCCGGTGTTATCAGGATGCAGGGTACCTCTGGCTGGTTTCATAGCATAGCATAGCATAGAAAGAGTAGCATACATCCATCCGTATTTACAAACCTTCACGCATAGAACAACGCGGACTCGGGTGTACCCTCGGGAAGCGTCATAGCGATCTTTCTTGATACAAAAAAGTCTGCCAATTTTTGCGGGGGGAAATTTTACCGTTTACCATGATTATGTCTCATGGGACATATCATTATGAGTTTTAATTCCCAGCAATAAGGGTTACGTGAAGTGACATTTAATAATGAACACAGTGTCTTCATTTTTCTTGCCAATGGATGTAACAATTATCGATAAGTAAGTGTTATCGATGAATTCGAGAACATGGGTTAGAAATACTAATTTCAAATTAATTAGGTATAGTTAAATTTAATTAGGAATTATTAATAAACGAAGTCACCCGCTTTTCGCTATACATTTATACTCACGTGAAAGGTCGCGAGCCGTATCGCCGTTTTTGAATGAGTACAATGCGTTGTCGAGTAAGTGGGCAACCCGACAGTCAGATGCTTTCAAGCCACCTCTTCGGGCGGCCTCTGACTAGGCTTAACGACTGCTGCCGAAGCAGCAACCGGGACCCACGGCTTAACGTCCCGTCCGAAGCACGGAAGCGTCCAGAAAAGAACCATTTGAAATCGGTAACTCATGCTGTACCTACCAATGGCTGACCGTGTCAGTTGTTGCTTAACCTCAGTGATCAGTTACGATTACTGAAGCCAATTCGACTACGGACGCTTCCCAACTATGACCTTTTTTGTCGATTAATACATATCTACATACCGGTACATCATTATTGCATTTTTTTGACATTGGTTGCTAGGAAACAGCTAATAACAATAAACCATGACCAAATCTGTGATCAAATCCGGAATCCTAATATTCTATGAATTGAAGCTGTCATTTTAGTATGTAAACAAATCATTTTCTCTGAAACGAACGCTTTGCCGACTAGATTGAGTCTAGTGAAAATTGAGACTGCAACTAGTTTATATAAATCGGTGGGCCTTTCTGGCCTACCACCCCGCCAGAGGGGAACGTCTGCCTATTTCGTCTCCAGACCATTCATACTCAATTCCTTCACGTGACATCACAAAATGTCATAATGGCTTATAGTTATAGCCGCTGCCGCCGAGTTCTGGATAGAACTGGCTTTTGTCGCCCTTGTCTTGTTTAGTTACTGATAATCAGAACCAAATAATATTGTTTGTTTGTAGATGATAAAATGTATTATGTTTTTTCGCAGTGGCGCCAAAATTTATCAGTGAACGCGAAATGAAGAAACACTCTGAGAAAATTTACAAGTCTCTGCCCGAGGTGGTTCAGAAGAAAGAGGACTTGAGGAAGGAAAATATTAAGAAGACCAACTTACTGATGGCTTCCATGTTCAAGAAGGTACCTAAATTATTAATAAATACTATTTTAAATTAGGACAGTCCGTCAATTATAATGTAGGAAAAAAATCTTATTTTGTTAACACGCACATCGCATAAGTAATTATTTAGTGTAGGCGAGGCTTTAGTTTACCTACACCTAGCTTGGTTAGCTAGCAGCAGTTTTGACAGATTGCCCTGGGCGGGATTCGAACCCGGCGCCAAGCTTCAGAAGCAGCTTCACTACAGCCTCAGCTATGGTGCCATCACCTTTTTATCAATTTGTAATACGATTTCTTTTTTTTCCAGAGTCTACAAAAGAAAACTCTTCGTGGCAGCGTCAACATCTCTAACTACAGTGCAGTTATTAAAATATGACACACCGACTATACGAGTGCTGTGGTTAGAAGTTTTTAAAGGTGTGTACAGTGCGTTATTTGTTGATGTACAAAAAATATTTCTCGCATTTAGTACTAGAACTTTATTTTTATACAATGATTAATGTTGACTGACGTTTTATAAAGTAACAATAAAATGAGATGTTTTATAAACGTTTATAAGCGAGGCTAATGGCTCAAAGAGGTGGCTAGACCACTGCTTAGTAACACAATCAGCTTTTAGAACAATTGTAGATATAAAGATAGAATATGACGTATTATGGTCTGACCATTTTCCGATTGTGTTTGAATGTAATCTAAATCTTATAAATATGAAAGTTATGAATAATCCTGTTTGTGTTAAAATAAGTAATGTGCGATGGGGAAATAAAAAAGACGAGGAAATTCAAATTTATGCTAAATCTTGCCATGAATATTTAAGTTCTATTGTTTTACCATCGGACCTTACAACATGTTGCAATACCATCTGTCATAATGTGGACCATAGGAATTTATTAGATAAAATGTATAGTAAAATAGTTAAAGCTTTAAGTGAGGCGGCTGTGCTGAGCAGTGCAGGTAAGAGCTCTAGTAATAAAAAACAACGAGTAATAGGCTGGAATAAGCATGTAAAGGATGCACACGCCACAGCTCGAGCTAAGTTTCAGCAATGGCTTTTGTATGGCAAGCCGACCTCGGGATATTATTACGATGAAATGTGCCTTAGTAGGAAAGTGTTTAAGTCCAAACTTCAGTGGTGCCAGAATAACCAACAACAGATAGCTATGGATATTCTAGCTTCGCATCACAAAGTGAAGGATTTTAGCAGGTTCTGGAAGGCTACCAACAAGCTCAATACCAACCCTAGTCTGCCCGTATCGGTTGACGGTGTAACCGAACCGAAGGCCATTGCTGACTTATTTCGAGGGCACTTCAAGGTACAGTCGCCCATTGATGTGACGAGTCAGGGGCTTAGTGCTGACACGCATACTGTCGATGGACCTCTTCAGACTCAATTTACCTCAAAGGAGGTAGCAACCATAATTAGGTTTATGAGCAGAGGTAAATCTCCGGGGCAGGATGGGCTCAGCATTGAGCACCTGAAATATGGAGGAGAACATGTTTCGAGAGTGCTCTCTTTATTTTATAACAGCTGTTTGGGACATAGCTATCTTCCAAGGGAAATGATGGAGACAATAGTTGTACCTATTACAAAGAATAGAACTGGTGACATCTCCGATAGAAACAACTACAGGCCTATATCGCTCGCAACTATCATTGCGAAGGTGTTTGACGGTTTGCTGGACGCCCGGCTCAGCGCGCATCTGCAATTAAATGACGCACAGTTTGGCTTTAGGCCGGGGCTGTCGACGGAGAGTGCTGTGCTGGGGCTCAAGCATACCGTCAAATACTATACGGATCGCAAAACGAACGTGTATGCCTGTTTCCTAGATCTCTCCAAGGCATTTGATCTAGTGTCATATAATGTCCTGTGGGAAAAATGTAGAAGGTCAAACCTACCTATGGAACTAGTCAATATTTTCCAATACTGGTATGATCATCAGAGTAATAAAGTAAGATGGGGTGATGTTTATTCTGACGAGTATGGCTTGGAATGCGGGGTGAGACAGGGTGGTATAACATCCCCAAAGCTCTTTAATCTCTATATGGATGAACTTATCGGCGAACTCAGCAGTATGCATGCAGGATGTTATGTTGACGGCAAAAGCTGCAACAATTTCAGTTATGCAGACGACATGGTGCTGCTGAGTCCGTCGACAGGTGGGTTAGTGAAGCTACTTGGAGCCTGTGAACAGTACGCGGAAAAACATGGTCTCAAGTACAATGTAACAAAAAGTGAGATAATGATTTTTAAAACTGAAAATAAGTTACCTCAGGAGATACCGTCTTTTTTATTATGTAAAAATGAACTGAATCGCGTAACTAGATTTAAGTACCTTGGGCACATTGTGACAGATGACCTTAAGGATGATGAGGACATTGAGCGGGAGCGTAGGGCGTTGGCAGTCCGTGCCAATATGTTGGCCCGCAGGTTTGCACGCTGTACAAGAGAGGTAAAGGTCACCCTATTTAGGGCATATTGCCAATCTTTTTACACGTGTAGCCTGTGGGTCAACTACACGCAAAGGGCTATCAATTCCCTGCGCGTCCAGTACAATAACGCCTTTAGGATGTTGCTGGGGCTGCCGCGACACTGTAGTGCGTCGGGCATGTTCGCGGAGGCGCGCGTGGACGGCTTCCATGCCATTGTCAGAAAAAGGACGGCCTCATTGCTGAGCAGAGTGCGCGGCAGCACCAACAACATCCTAGCAGTCATCGCGGGGCGGCTCGATGGCCCAATACTGAAGCACTGGGTAAGTGTCATTATTGGTACACTCACAGTATGTGGGAAGTCGAGTCGTCCCATAGCTACGTTACCCTGACATGCTATATTGTTTTATTCGGATCAATTGTATTTAATATTCTATTTTTTTATCAATTTAATTTATATTTTACACAATTTATCCTTATTATTTATTAATGTGACATTGTTTATTTATTTATTTTTATTTTGTTTTAAATATGGTTAAATAGGATTGAACCGATATAAATTAATATACCTACTGTATGAATTATACTAATTGTGATTTATTGTGATGTAATTTTAATTTAATTTATTTATTGATTTATTGTGATCTAATTTTAATTATTAATTATAATTTTATTTTTAATTTGATTGACATTGCATGTACTATGGATCTTGTTATCTGAAAATAAATGTATTATTATTATTATTATTATTATTATTATAAAAACTGTTTTACTAGAATGCCTTCGTATGGTATTTGATAATTATTCGTCCATGTAAAAGAGTAGGTGTGTGCGTCATAATAAATACCTACTAGATTATCTTTAATTAAACATTTATTAACTAAATAACTACACGATATCTTAACATAATGGACAACATTTCATTTTCTTTACCCTATATTTTTATTAGTTATTCGGAAAGGTTATAAAAAATTAGAGGACCCGTATTTTTTTATTTTGTATATACATTAATTTTTGCATGTTATTTTTAACTTTAAAGTTAATTATTTTAAAACCGGAAGTGACATCACATATTAGGCAAAATTTTTATTTTTGTCTATTGCCTTAGTCTCGAAAAAAAACATAAATGACACTGACAAGTGACATTTAAACTTTGTTTACATGCCAACCAACAAATGGGTCATTTTCAAATGACATTGATATTGCTGATGATACAAAGTAGGTACTTATCATGTAAAAAAATAAGCAGAAGCATTTTTTCAGCTGTGTAGGCGGTGGCATGCTCTGGAACGTATTAAATAGAGGGCATCTCTTTATAAGTACTAACCATTTTATATGATAAATTAAAAAAAATAGTCAGAAAGTGTCAGAACATTGATTTTATGAAAATGACCCAAATAAACAACAACGACTCGATAAAACGTCAACGTCAATCAAAAATGAAAGTGACAGTTACTTTGTTTTTAAATCAGGCTTTGATCATCAAAATGCATCGCACCTGATGCATGACGTCATCAGCACTTTTTTACTATTTTATGATTTTCTCGAAAACGATACATCCAAAAAATACAAAAACATTTTTTTTGTGGCCTTGAGAGCTAAATCTCGAAATGGTTTTCGATTTATAGTAGCTTTAGTTTTTTGAAATGTTGTCCATTGTTAAACCTTAATCCATGCTTAATCTTAATACTATAAACAGTTATACATTCATTAATACATCAGTAGTTATTAAAAAATAGGTTACTATTATCGATCTACAATCTACATACCTAATACATAGCTACTCGTAAAACGCAACTATAACAACCAACAACAACTTACCTAATAATTCTACATTTGCACCTACACTAAGCTAAAATCTAAATCATCACATATCACAGATGAGCTACAATTCGGCTAAAGCCTCATTCCCTGGGATGTGTGAGTGCAATTTCCTTGACCTGGCGTCGGTGCACCTTGGTAGAAGCTGTCATTGGTATTTGATCCAGGAATATGACACCCCCTCGCAGTTGCTTCGCATCCGACAGGGAATCTGAGGAAATTAATTGGGATGAGAATGAAAATAAATGTGTAAAATGAAAATAAATAAGTCCTGCTCAAATCATATGAAATGAGGTTAACTATAGTGAAAAGGTGAAAATCTGTCGAAGAACCTGATAAGCGTTAGAAAATACGAGTTCACGAGTGGAGACCACGAGTAACGGCCCACGACGTCATCGAACCAGGATAATACTTATATAATATCATGGTAAGATTATTTCCCAATTTACTTTACTTACTCCGTTGGGCCAGCGCCTCGACCACATCGCTCCAGCGGTCCCTGGGCCGGCCCACCAGTCGACGGTCTCCCAATCTCAAATTTCCTAGCCAACGCCAACGAAATCTGTGGGCTTTGGTTTACACTCAAACTATCTCACCCTTGACCAAGTCCTTGATCTCCTCTGCGCTGACATCGCAGCCGTCCCGGCGCACCACGCAGGCCACGGGCAGCTCCCCGCACGCCTCGTCCGGCAGCCCCGTCACCGCCACGTCCAACACCGCCGGGTGGGTGCGGATCACGCTCTCGATCTCTATGGGGGATATCTGGAAGGGAATGTCGGCTGAATCTGGGAATAATTCGAATATTTCGCAGGTGAAAGATAGATGAGCTGAAGAATACTTAACAGTTTTACTGGGTAAATAAAGTATAGGTATTATTTATAATTATGTACTGCCTGTTACTTTGCGTTTTTGGAGCTAGTATTCTACAATACTATATAGCTACCTACGTATCTTAATAAAGTCGTGTTTAACCATGTGGGCTGCAAAGGTCGTATGGGCGTGCATTTCAGCAGCGCGAAATGGATAATTTTTGTTTTCGTGAAACATACCGTTCGAAATTCTTCTGGAAATTTAATATACGTAGGTTGGTAGGTACGCTATGATGCCGTCGAAAGTGGTCTACTACCTGATAGCTCATGTACTTGAGCAGCAGTTTAATCCGCTCCACATAGACGTAGTAGTGGTGCTCGTCTCTGTAGAACATGTCTCCCGTCTTGAACCAGCCGTCCTCGCTGAACGTCTCCGCTGTGGCCTCCGGGTTGTTGTAGTAGCCCTGGGGAGGGGAAATGGCGGAATTAACTTAGGATATTAGGTAGGTATATAAATTATAGTTTGGCCCTTGGAGGTAGTGGTACAACTTGTTGGGTTGGGAATCACAGTTGCCATGGTGGACAAAACATATTTTTCGGTTGAACCACGGCTCTCAGCATTTTTATTTACATATGAACTACTCTGCCCAGCTGGCCTATAACAGCTAGAATCGGAGTAGCCTTCTAGGTATTTTGTGCTGTAGTTTTTGAATGCTGACGTACCTTGACAATGCCTGGTCCCTTGAGCCACAGTTCGCCGGGTACATTGGGTTCAGTGACGTCCAGCCCAGTGCCTGGGTCTATTATCTGAAATTAATAACATGTCCATCAATAGAATCAGATGCATCATTCTCTTTTTTTATAAATTACTAGACTGATAAGGGTCACCGATCTCCTTTATTGAGATTTCTCAGTTAAATATTTAATTCGATTCCCCTGGTCAGGAATCGAACTCGCATGCATTGACCTAGTTCGCATCAAGTTGAGCACTAATATAGTCACACAGGCCTGAACTTGGGTGGCTTAATAGCTAGTCACCCCGTGTTCCGTGTTCCCCGCATTTCACGCATAGCAATTTAGAGGCTAAATGTGGAAAATCAGCTCGCCACGATAGATAGACACACGTACTCGATACTTGAGGCAGCCGAGCGGGCGGCCGCAGATCCAGGGCCGCGCGGTGTCGTCGTTGCAGAAGCCCACGCCCGTGATCTCCGACATGCCGAACGCGTTGAACACCTCTGTGGTGGGGGTCACTAGCTGAAAACACATATACAATATACGTAAATAAATACATCAGTGGGCTGGTCACATCTGTCGAAGAACCGATAACAGATGGGGTAAACCTGTTCTGCAGTGGAGACCGCGACTAGGCAAACGTAGTGTGGGACGCCCTCCAGCTAGATGAGGTGACGACTTGAGAAGGTGGCTGGTTATGATTGGATGTGTAGTAAAATAATCAAACTACATTCCTTTTAACATAGTGTACACTGCACCCAATCTTAACACGTTCACGGACAATCCGTCGAGGGCCGTAATTAAGTATCCTTGTAATATGACTACGCGCCTGTGGCCGTCCAACTTCTATTGATTGAAACGGACGAACCGTCAACAGCCGTATCATTTCTGTATTCTTAACAGGAGATGCATGATTTAGTGTCGTATTGTGCTAATTCATTTGTTTCTAGGTGTCATAACAAAGAACTTGTCGGGGTTTCTTTTGCACACACATAAGTGAACTTTATAGTGACATACCGCCTGTCGCCGTAACCGTTACAAATAAAAATAACCTTCCAGAAGTTAGTGTCACGGCGCGCGCGTCGCGGATATGTTGTGTAGAACGGGTGGTAGTCTGATAATTTTTGTGGCAAATTACGAGGTAAATTAATAATAAATCGATAAATATTATACTGTTTTGCATATAGGATGCCTACCTATTCGATTCAAATACTATAATTACTTAAATGGAACATAGAAAAGCGAAGATATAACTGTAATGAGGAACTAGAAAATTTTAGCTTTTGTCGATGAACCCCTTTGTTTAATCTTACTATATCAGCTTTATTTATTGTAAATAGCATGCTAAAAGTGGAACTTTGTATCTGAAAAACGTCCAAACTTATTTGAAAATGATTCGGTCCTTGAAAAAAACTGGCGGCTGCCGCCTGTAGCCGTAGATGTCACTATACGCATTGTTGGATATGCATGATGTGGCGGACCGCTTGTAGACGATACCGTCTATGGCCGTAACTGTCACATTACGTAAATAAAATATGTTGAGATACGGCAATACGTTTCAAGGCGGAACGATAAAATGTATGGGATTTTTAGGTGTCATATCAAAATATTTTCCAACCATCAATTGTCCGTGAACGTGTTAATCTCTTATTCCCTCCATCCTAGGGTTGTCTGGCAGAGATCGCTTACGTCTTAGTTACGTCTACTATAATACTTATCCGGAAACACAAAACATAAGTAGGTACCATGTAGGTACATTGTACATAATGCCCAAGAACCTCAGCAATTTGTGCCGAGTTTAATTATGTATCTACATATTTACTTAGGTACCTACTTAATTGAACAAATAGTACAATGACAACGGAATTGATGTGAACAAAAACATAATGGCAAGAGGTAGACCTGCCTACCTACATAATAAGTTTCGTATATTATGTTATGATGATGAGAGGTCGAGTATGTAAGGTACAAATACCAACTAAGCTAATTTACTTTTAATGTGGCTATGTAACTATAGTACCAAACTAGTTACTTGTATCTAATCGTAAAAATGAATTGCAGAATATGTTGGTAAACACATCAATCACAACTGCATTTTTTTACTAATTCTTTTTTTTTAAATAATTCATTTGCTGGATTTGAACACTCGGCCTCTCGACTAAGATCCCCTACCTTGATCTCAGCAATGAGGTCTGCGGGCGCGGCGCTGCCGCCCAGCAGCATGGTCTCCAGGCAGGAGAAGTCGCACTGGTCCCGGTCTGCCGCCTTGATCACCGCCGCCATGAACGTCGGGCTGAACACCGTCCACGTCGGCTAATGGGGGGCAGGATAAGAAAGAAAGAAACGTTTATTCGACGAATAAAAATAATAATACAAAACTAACAAAGGTTACTGACCAGAGCGTCAAAAAGGCGCCAGCTCACCATGTGATGTGGTGGTTATAGAGTATATAGGAAGCAGGTATGACGAAGCGGTGAGTTTGTACCGCAACTGACTTATTTATTCGGTCTCTGGACTCAAACTCGTAACTCGGCAGAATCGAGAGCTTCGTTAAATAATCTTTTCATCTATCACTTCACAATACAAGTCTACAAGTATGACTTTAAATCAGATGGCGCAGGTAAGCCCACAAAAGCATTTTGTTCTCTGGTCAGCAAGGTTATGCCGAAGTATGGCAACCGGCTGTCCCCCTTTTACATAATGCCTGGCAAAAATATTTCTGCCATCTACTTAACGGAATTCAGTATAATGTACCAATGCGTGTGTATAATGTACCTACATAATTATGTCTGACTTATTTACCTTATAAGTATTGAGCAAGTGATAGCAATGTTCCCTGGTCAGAGGCAGCGAGGTCTGGAGCCTTGTGTACCGGAATATGGGCGTCATGACAAAGTTCATCAGAGCGGTCAGCCACTGCAGCGGCGACCCGATGAGAGCCATGCGCGTCGGGGTGGGGAACGTGTCGTGACGTATCCTGAAGAAAGGTAGGTATTATTGATGAATAAAAAGAGCAATGGATGGAAAACTGTGGAGACCATATATGTGAGGAGCTCTTGTATGAAAAATAATATGTATATGATAAATATAACGTGTGTTTCTATCTAGCAGTAAATAGGTCGACATGCTGGTTTCTCCCAGGTCATCACGCTAACGGATTTAGGTAAGTACTATTCTTACTCATGCGGCCCTCAGGCTCAGGTCTACATTCTTCTCTCTATTACTCTCAAGACATCACACAGACTTCATTTATGTTCATATATCCAACTCAATCATTTTAACTACTGGATCATTACCATGTGCGTTTTCATTCTATAAAATCTCAAGGTATAAAAAGAATGGAATTTTATCAGTGACAATCCCTTTACCATAAGTATGGGCTGGAGGTAGCGAAGTTCTTGTGGGTGGCTTCGGCGGCCTTGGGCAGGCCGGTGGTGCCGCTGGTGGCGATGAGGAAGGCCGTCGCCTCCGCCGGGTCGAAGTCTGCGGCCCTGGAGTATTAACAGATTGTGAAAATTATTCTTATCTTTGCATGTCGGTGTCAAGAGCTGGAGTAGGGCCTTCTCGTTAGAGAAGTACTTATGTTTCTTGAGTTCTTGAGTAGGGTTGTATAATTTATATCTATACTGATCTATACCTACTTATTATACCTACTTCAATACTCGTAATAATATTCATAGGCACACGTTTGCATTATACAATAGCAAACTTCCAAATTGGTCTTCTAAATAGAGTGATTTTAGATAATTATTCTAAATTACAGCAATTTATAGGACTGAATTAAGTCTAATTTCCCTTTGTGATTGCCTACTTTACAAATGTTTGTCTCTGTTTTTTTTGTTTGTATATACGGCTCGGCTGCGTTTATCACTATTGCAAGTAGGAAGTACAGTCTGGCACAAAAGAACCTGACTCCTCTCAGGCAGCATTTTCACTCTGACACGGGTCAGGATGCTTCGCCCCTGACAGTAAGTACCCAAATAGTTCGGTTAGGTACATAAGTACACATACATAGGAATTTGTACATTAACTATACCAAACCATTTTGATCTGAATAAACTTCCGTACGCATATCGCACTTCACCATAATTTGATTTTTCGTCACAACACTCGTGGAATTTTATCATGAAACGAGTCAAGGTAAGTACCTAAGGTGCCTGACTTGACCATCTTGATTCGTTTAATGAAAAACCGAAGTGTCCTAAAAAAATTAACAAGTTTTTTTGCGAGCTTGCATGTAAGTAACTACGTATAAGTTTCAGTATTCATTCTGTTAATTTTGTCTCCATCTCCATGCTAAGTACCTAATTCATAAGATCAACATGCAGCCATCATGCGCCAAACAAGTATAGTGCAGTCACACTGATCCTCCCCTATTCAATGAGCACCCTACAACTCTTACTCGAACTCCTCAACAGCCACGTCCCCCCCCGCCTCCATGAACTGCTGGAAGCTGCACAGGTAGTCGCCGCCGTCGAAGGTCACGATCTACGCGTCCACCTCCGCCTCGTTGAGGGCCAGCTGCACGTCGGGCGCCTTCTCGCTCTGGCAGAAGATCAGCTTCGGACGACTCACGCTCTTTAGTTACAACACTAGACCAAACTATAACTGAACCTAACGATAGGATCCGAATAAATTTCCGTATAAGTATATGGCCCTTCGCTATAGCAATTATATTTTTTTGTCACTACACTCACAATACACTGGAACCTCAGGTAAGTTACCTGACCAGCTTGACTCGTTTTTTGGACTAATAAAATGGCAAGCGATTCTGTTTTGTCCCTATAGGTACTAAATAAGATTATCAGCCACCATCCGCCCAATAAGTATGGTACAGGCACACTAGTCCTCCCCAATCAATCATCCTACGCTCTTACTCGAACTCCTCAAGCGCCACGTCCCCCCCCGCCTCCATGAACTGCTGGAAGCTGCACAGGTAGTCGCCGCCGTCGAAGGTCACGATCTGCGCGTCCACCTCCGCCTCGTTGAGGGCCAGCTGCACGTCCGGCGCCTTCTCGCTCTGGCAGAAGATCAGCTTCGGAGGAGTCACGCTCTTTAGGTACAATACTAGACCAAACTATACCTAACAGTACCTAACGATAGGATCCGGATAAATTTCCGTATACAGGGTGTTGCAAAAAGGGTATATTTTGAAATTCTGATTTCAATTTCGGGTTTAAATATACCATGCTGCACATGTAGATTTCGCCTTAGTATACCCTTTTTGCAACACCCTGTATATCTCCCTTCGCTATAGCAATTTGTTTTTTTTGTCACTACACTCACAATTCACAATACACTGGAATTTATCATTAAACGAGTCAAGGTAGTCAGGGTACCTCTGGTAGTTACCTGACCAGCTTGACTCGTTTTTTGGACGAATAAAATAACAAGCGATTATTTTTGCCTCATACTAACTTAATTCATAAGATCAACAGCCATCAAACGCCAAATAAGTAGTGCAGGCAGAACTGGTTGTTCTCCCCTTTGCACTTATCATCCTACATTCTTACTTGAAGTCTACATAGTTGGCCTCGGCCCCCATTTTTAACGCGCATCCTACATTCTTACTCGAACTCCTCAACCGCCACGTCCACCCCCGCCTCCATGAACTGCTGGAAGCTACACAGGTAGTCGCCGCCGTCGAAGGTCACGATCTGCGCGTCCACCTCCGCCTCGTTGAGGGCCAGCTGCACGTCCGGCGCCTTCTCGCTCTGGCAGAAGATCAGCTTCGGGCGGCTGACGCTGAACGAGCCTTGGAGCTCCACTGGGAGGAGAGGTTCTGTGGTTAATTTTGATCATCGTAAGCGAGTGCCTATACTGATGAATACAGTAATGAAAAGACACAGCCATGTGAACTTTGTTCTAGCGGTCTTCTTCATAACTCTATCAGATAGGTCCTGTGTAAGTCACATGGAAGTAAGTCGTCAGTTCAACAGATTCAAGTATAATAATATTGTGCCTCTGTTTTAAGTGTGTCTGCTCTCCAGAAAGAGGTCCATGGTCTATGTCCAGCAGTAGATGAATATGGGCTAATGAAAATGATGATGATGATGACATGTTAATCCACCTATCTATGTATTTAAGATTCAAATAACTTACACACTCCCAAAGTCCTGTCAACGGCCGCAATGATGACCCCAAGGTACAGGGCCGCGTAGAACGGAACCCCAATATCCAGGTGGTTGGGAGCCATGATGGCGATGACGTCACCATACCCCACCCCCCGCTGGGCGAAGCACCCCGCGCACCGGACCGACCGCTCTAGCATTGAGCCGAAGGTTTCAGACTCGCCCGTCGCGCCGTCTATCTGTTGAGGATATTCGTGATCATGAATAGCTGAAGCATAATCAATCGGCTGTAAATTTTAAAGCCTGATACATGTTTATGTGGGTTCTGATCTGATTCCTGCGTAAGAAGATTAATCCTGGATTATTTCATAATAGCTTTTCCACTAGATTCGCTTCGTCTTAAAAGGTATACTTACCAGTGGGATTTCCAGATACAGACTCTAATCTAAGTTATCTAAGGTTTTCACCACTTTTGGATAGTATAAAAATATGTACCCAATAGTTCAATGTCTTTGCCAAGACAGGCCATGATACCGATAATGCTATGCCTTAAAATCATGGTATGTATTAGTTCGTAACTCCACTTGTGTACTTCTCCTTTACCGAACCAAAAAGCCCACACCGCACCTGGAGGGTCACTATGACGAAAAACTAATTTTCGGAGCGCTGCTGTGTGAGCCTCGACTCTCTCGTATTGCACGACAGCTCTCGTTCGTCCATTTTTCGCCAGCAAAGAATAACCTAGAAAGCTCTGCAGGATGAGTTTCCCGAGGTGGTGTCGGTCTTAGGCACTAGAGCTCTCGTTCGTTCGTTTTTCGTCAGTATACAGAAACCCACCTGCAACACATGGTCGGGCGCGTCCAGAAAGCTCTGCAGGATGAGTTTCCCGAGGTGGTGGCGGTCGGCGGGCCGGCCGGAGCGCGCCACCACGCGCGCGCCCAGCTCGCCCAGGTACATGTGCACGCCGTCGTACCACTGCCGCGGAGACGCCATGGCCTGTGGGATCAATCTGTCATGTATTAACCTCTAGAGACCCCGTGACCTCATACGAGGACATAATGAGGAGACCCACCACGGGGCTCAGCCAAAGCAGCAGATTGCAGCCGTCGAAATCTGAAAGTTTTGAATTTTTTGGCCGATTCACCCACTGTTAAGTGCGAGTGTTCAGTAGATATTGCTGGGCTTGTTGTATAGTATTTGCAAAACTTTTAAATCTGCCATACATACTTAGTAATGTACGTTTACTAAACAGTCGCACTAAACAGTGTGTGAATTGGCCTGTACGTGTACAGTGGAGGTACGCGCACTGTGGCTGTGACTTTGCTGTTTTTTCGCCGGTACGGGGTTTTAAAACCGCAGCCGCAACTCGCCCACCGCAATGCGCGTTTGCGATGCGATGATGGCATTTGGGATGAAAAAAAAAACGAAAATGGTGGTGAAAACGGTGTTATAAGTAAAGTCTATAGGTGAGGCGAGAGCTTATATGCAATGTGGAGCTCCATAGATCCTAGCTATGTTGCATTACTATTTATTAGAGAAGTCACATTTGTTCGGCCTGCTGTTGTGTGCAATTAAAAGTTGTTCAGATATGATAACTTGCTTCATAAAAAATACTGGTATCCTATCACTGGTAAAGTAAGTAGCCTTATTTTACACTATTTAAGTTACTTATAGGTAAGTACTTCTATAGTTACAATGATAAAAATTATTAAAGTATTTTTAAAACTTTATAAGTACTTACTTACCTAACTTACTTTATTTTAAAAACTGTAAAACACATTTTAAATGCAATCGCCGAATAGGTAATAAAATAAAAGGTTGTTTGTTTTTTTTTGCGTCCCACTTTGGGGCAAAGACCTTCTTACATGTTGCACCTACCCATATAGGTACGTTACCTATACATAAAAAAATATAACTAGGTACCCATACCCACCGGTCAAGATCCTGTGACTGCTGGTCAAACCTGAATTTGTTTTCACAATCGGTCACAAACCACAATTACTTTTATTTACTTTACCTTCTTATGATTAATTATTGATTAAAAAGCACTTTACCATTCGTTTAATTAAACAATTAGATATTGCGGTGCGACACTATGGTATGGTATGATCACTCAATTAATACTCAACGTCGAGTACCTACCTATCTGAGTGCCTACTTAGGAAGTAATAAACCAATTCAACTTTATCCACCGGAAAATAGAAACGCCGTCTATTCTTGAGTTTTTATCGTAGTGGTCTATGATATTTTAGTTTTACCTTAATACTTTAGAGCTATGTGACTAAGCAATAAATGTAGGTATGTACTTACCTAGCTATATAGATTAATAAAACGTGTACTTATATTATTATTATAACCAGCCCATATCTACTAAAATGTCTGCCTGTACTATGAAAAAAAAAAGTATCTACTTATTAGATTTAGTCAGACCCTTATTAAACCACTAACTTAAGTACCTGAAAGTACGCATTTGTATTTTGATATTTATTGATGGAGTAGGTTACTGAATATTACACTTACAGCATCGAAGTAGAAGTAAGTACTTCGCAATGTAAGTACTTATAAGGGTAGACCCTTTATCTAAGGTTTCAATGTGAGGGTCTATCGTGTGATACCTACATGTAAAAGAAAAACTTTCCTGCCCTATGCTATGTTGACCAATGGAATGCAATTGCTAGAATCAAATGCATCCAACGCAATGTAGAATAGCACATATCGGGTGTGGGTAACGATTAGATTTTTCATAGTAAATGTTTGAAAGAGTTTACTTCATGAACTCACATAAGAAACATTAAAAACTCGTATACTTAGTTACTTAAACCAAAATTAAAAATCGAATAGATAAGTGAGGCAAATTTAACTTGAACCTACCTTTTTATTTAAATAAGTTTTTCACAATAAGCAGAACCGGTCAAGACTGACGCCATGGGCCGCCGACGGTATAAAACTGTGTTAACTTTGACCGAGACTCGATCAAGGGACAAGAGCGCAGGGACGGCTCCAGGAGTTCGATCTGTGGGATCACAAAGCCCCGACTGCGACTCTGGTAGGGTTTACACAATCATACCAGGTGGTTTAATGATTTAAGTATATAAGAACCAAACCAACTGTAATAAAATAAACATGTATTGTGTAAGTACGTAATTAAAAAGTGAAATTGATTTCAGTACTTAATATTGTATGTAAAAAATATCGTTGCAAATTATTTCCTCTGGGGATTCATGGGCTTTGCTATGTATGAATCTTAAGGCGGTTGAAGAGTATCGGTTATGCTCATGAATACGGAGGTAATAGGTAATATGAATATTAATAGATGAATTTGTCAGGGAAAGACATTAAATATTCTGTGTTATTTTGCAGGATATGGGGGCATTGAGCCCCACTCTTTTGACACCCCTCGATCCGGTACAGTGAGCAGGTTCTATATGTGAGGCAATTTATAAATTATGCACAGTCGCGCAGGCCTCGCTACTGTTTCTGCTTTCTAGTACAGGAGCTGCGGATATACAAATAAATAAATACAATGACATAATGTACCTATCATATCCAATAGGGGCTGAGGATGTCCAAGGATAGTGTGGTGATATTGATATCCCGACGGAGTAGCCAAATTGATTATCAATGTTGGTTGATTGATGTTATTATAAAACCGCTGGGCTCAACATCTATTTCACAACATCACAATACAAAATAATAAAAACTTAATTAAACTTTGACTGCCATAAAAATCATAGTGGCATTATGCGTAGTTGAAGTCGAAGCGAGCTGAAAGAACCTTAATTCATATGATTCATATATTTAAATAGTTAATTTGTATTACTTAATCTAGAGGAGAGGCTCCTACTACTCTACTCCACGTATCTGCTAGACTATTACCTCATGTAATATTTACTACATAATGACGGAAAATATCACTTGAACCACGCAAAATTATAGGTCTTAATGTTCTGCAGCCAACAAGTTATTTATACATACTTACTAAGACCATGAATCTTACAAATTCAAAATAGCTTTGTAATCGTTCCTCACTTTGAGAATTAAATCTATAAAAGGAATATTAAACAGCTAAGTGTGCTACTATGTCTTGGAAACTAGGTATTAGAGACCTATTGCCGAGCTTCTAATTAAAGTAAATTCTAACCTACATTCCAATAATGGCCCTTGACTCCTTAATTTCAGGCGATACATAGCTGAGCCTAGCTTTAGGTAGATAGGTATTATGTATCATGCTGATGATAAACTGAGGCGTTAAGGGTCGGCAATAGGGAATCGAGGGTTGGCATTGTCATAGAATTATGTAGTAAATGATGCTCTACAGTCTTGAAAAAAATCACACAGGTAGCCGAAGAGTTTAGCTAGGTGCTGAATCATTCGAATTTAAGTAAATGCTTATGGATAACTGTAAATTAAATCTGAAAAACCAGTAAATCACACTCCCGTATTGTAACAACTGTGTCGTAATTATCAAGAATTTTCATATAATTCTTATCAAATTATAAAGATAAATGCTTGGACTAGGCGCTAAATACCTTGTTTTTTAATGAACACACACCTATTTTGTGTAAATTAATCCCAAACTTGAGCAATTTTTTTCCCTCAAATCTTCATACAAATATCTATGGCGGCTTTCTGTGTTATAAAATCATAAACACAAGCGACGTTTGACTCAGTCGGCCGGTGGCCTCCAAAGAAGGGTCACGTCGGTTTAGGCAGCACTGACAGCTCGCGATCTTATCGTGTACAGACACAAAATCACTGCACATTGGTTGTCATTGCACTTTTTCAACTTTTATGACACCAACATAATTTGATTTGAAATTGAGGAAGTATAATTCTTATAATATACTCAATACATTAAATGATAATGTTTTTTATTAGTTACATGGTACTTCTTGATTAAATTATAATTATTAATGCCTAACTAAAACTAACTAATATAAAATTAAAATTTATACTAAAAAGAAGATGCTGGCCAGATCGCTGCCACTGTCGGGTAGGGTACCCAAGACGCCCCGGCCGCGATACCCCGCTGTATAGCGATGCTTAGCCTTTGTGATAGGTAAGTGCCAGCCCTAGGGTCCCTTGAGACTTCTATTAGTCTGCTGCTGATGTCTTTAAAAAGCTGACGTGCCTCCGGTCCCCACGGCCCTGGGATGAGGAGCAGGAATATAGCGAATGGATCTAAGTGATGACAATACGTAGGAACATTAGGTAAGAATTCAAAAACACAGTTTCATGGTGCTGGTTGAGGTATGGTCTCGTGAGGATCTGATGAGGGCAGTAACACGGTGGTGATTGAATTTTATTTCAAAGATGTTAATAGCTAAAAGCATCGAGTTTGGGCTATTAAGTATGTTTTTCAGAGAGAGAGAAAGATATTTTAGGTTTTCTCTGCATTAGTTAGGTTTACTGGGTTTACTAAATTCAATGTTATTGCATCAATAATAAAAAAATCAAGAAAATATTCAAAGGTTCCATCCTCGCTTTTCACGCACGTACACAAATCACAAACTCATGCATTGTTCTAGGAGCAGGGTCTACCCTGGTGCATTTCCATGACCACTTTTCACTAGCGTCCCACTGGTTTCGGTGCTCAGTGGAATAGCACCATTAACCATTATTATTCTGAGATATCATCACTTCTTATTCTGAGTTATCCAATATAAAATCACGCCATCTATTGAAATCATTTTTTAAATTAGGATTTGTCTATGGTGTGGTCCCCAAATTTAAGGGTAAAAGCAAAATAATTATATTTTAACCTTTTTTATACCTATTATATTAAAAAACCTATTCAACGATACCCTACCTACACCATCAAAATAACCGGAAAAAATATCAGCGCCAATTTACTTGTATGGGAGAGGGAGTACCCCATTTTTTTTGGGTACTCCCCATATCTATGCGAAATATCAGCTTGATATCTTTACCCGTTTCTGAGAAAAAGGGCGGTGACAGACAGTCAGTCAGACAGACGGACAACAAAGAGATCTTATAACTGTTCCTTTTTTCCTTTTGAGGTACGAAACCCTAAAAATAATAAAATATATTTTTCTGCAACCAAAAATATACTTACAAACATACATACATACATACAATCGAAAAACATTACTCTCCTCCTTCGGCAGTCGGGTAAAAACAAGTGAGACAGGGTTTCATTCTGAACTTTTGTTCTACGTGTTTTAAAAATTAACAAAAAAAAAACCTTTTTCATAGAAACTTTGTGGACACGTGACTTTTTGCCATGGAAAACGATTATTTTTTTCTCGAATTTGCAAAACTTGTAGAACCAAAGTTGTTCAGAATGAGCCCTTGAGTCATCCCCTTTCGGTTTAGTATAACTTATTATCTATATTTTAATACCTACCTGTAGTTACCTTTCTACAAGTAAATACCACATTTGTTTAGAAATCTAATCGGGTTCCGAGTATAGAGAAAAGTGACACCCCTATTAATTTCTACTCTTTCCTGGTGCTTACCAGTGTAATTAAAAATTATACTTACCCTAAAATCACCCAAAATATATTTGAACATAATTGTCAATAAAGTTGGCGAGTAAAAGTTTATCGACCCACTGTGCAAACTTACATGTGTGCGTGTCACTGCGTGTGCTGTGTGAAGAGCATTGAAAACCCAAATTTGGCGGTGCACGTCACCCTGTACAGGCCCTTAAGGGATTAACACATGGGTCCGTGTTTCGCTGCATCTTTCGTTTAGACTTTAGACTTTAGACACGCACCTTCGAAGGAGTTCGCTGATGACGGTACATAAGGAAGGAAGTATTGTCGACTGTAGTCGATATAGTAATTCGATAGGCGGTCACTGTATGGAGTAGGTATGCGTCTTATTAGTTTCCAACGTTACCAGCAGGGGCGCTGGTCGTGATTGGCACACTCCATCATCGTGAGGGTTTTTTTTATGCACATACGCTTCGGGTATGTGCGTTATGTGGATTCATGGCGGTTACAGTCGACTTCGAAATCACCCCTTTCAAAATCACGGCATGCGCGATGCCGTTCGTGAGTTAATACGTACAGAGGCAAAGTGTTGGAAAATTGATATAGGTACTAAGCCGAAAGAGTGTGAATCTGAAAAAAACTCCATAGGGAACTATAGCTTGACAACTTCGTGCGCGACCCTCCTTGCGGGGTGAAAGAAGTGGCGGGGGCGAGGTAGCACGACATTTTTGAACACATAGTACACACGGAGGAAAGTGTGCCCGGATAAATCTCGCGATGACTTGTCACTATTTGTGACGTAATGTAAGAAGTAAATTATGTTGATCAATAAAAAGTTTATTAAAACTAGTTTTATTATTTATTCATTTAAAGTTTTGATGGCAGTTGAGGACAGACTAATAGGCAGAGTATTTGTATTTATTTATGTTAAAGTATTTTATGTTATCCATGTCACGTTGTCGTCGTCATCGTCATCTTCATCATCTTATTCATTTAGTCTGTCGTGTAATAGGCTTACTCATTAGACTCAGGGCTGATTCGACACACGGTTATACAGAAAATCCCCGAAGATTATATAGTTTTATAATGCGATTTAATCTATTTGCGAAATTATACGATTTGTGGTTTTTGACGTTATTTTATTGGCGAATCATAGATAATAATAATATGATTGTAAAAATTAAAAGGATAAATATTTCAAAGATTGTGGAGGTTCTGGCCTCAACACAGATCTTGAGACTAATGGTCTCAGGATCAGTGGTCTCATGTGCGTCGCACTCAAATTATGACAGATTCTACAACACATGTGGCCGCCTCGGCTGCGCGGTAGGGATGTCGAAATAATATCGATGTATCGATATATCGATATATTTTTATAAATATATCGATATTTTCCGACGATATATTGTAAACCGATATATCGATGTATCGATATAAATAATCAAGTATCGAAAACATATCAAAATCGATATATTTTTCATTAACAATACCCTTTTGTTAGCGTCACAACGCAATGCGGCGATGCTAGCTCGCAAACGTGTACCGAGCGAGAGTGTAAAGGGGTCATCACACATGTCAATACACGACACTGGCACAAAGTGAAAATAGTATTTTTTAATAATAAAGGAATTTGATTTCGCAAGGATTTATTCCTGTTAAGCTACCGATATATCGATATATCGATATTTTTTATTCGATATATCGATTTCAGTAACGATATAAAAGAAAATATCGATATATCGAAATATCGATATTTTTTTGCACTTCCGACATCCCTACTGCGCGGCCGAGACTGCCGTAATAATGACGTGCATTGCACGCGTTGCCCTTCCCCGCTACACCACCCGCTACCCGCTGTCACCTTGGTTACCTCGTCCCTCCCACGTCTTTCACCCCGCAAGGAGGGTCGCGCACGAAGTTGTCGAGCTATAGTTATTACTTTTACTTACCTCTATCTTTACAGACTTTTTTCACGGATTTCTGAAGTTAGAGCAAAATGACGTGTTAAAAGACTCATTTGACCTGAGTCGAAAGGGAATTTTACTAATTTTTGCAACTCATTGTAAATATACGTACTTACCTAATTTCAAGATTTTGATATGGACATGCATAATATTAGCTAACTTTAAGATGGTACTCATACTTTATCTTACCTATTAATGAAGAAAATAAATAAATGAACTTATGAGTATGATAATGAAATATAATAAACAAACTATTAATATTGCTGCATGGGTCCCGTAGGAATATTTAAAGGAACAAAATAAATCTTTAAATACCTACTTAAATTTAAAAAAGGAAGTGAGATAAGTTGACAATGCTTTGCACAAAGTACCTAGTTACAAGTAATTTATTGCACAAATATAAAAATAAGTGTACAAAGGGTGGACTTAATGCTACTAGCATTTTCTACCAGTCAACCACAGGAGGTGCAAGTATTCTTCTTTTTATCGTATCAGCTAAGGTTAAAGGTTTGCCACATAGTCTAGTCTAGTGGCCAATCACATTAGCGTCAGTCGCTGACTGTAAGTAGTAAGTACGTCACTCCAGGTTCTTTTCGTGTTAATAGTGTTATATAATATTAATAGTGTTCCTGGTTTCTAGCTGAAAGTACCTAGTTACAGATATTTGCGATTTATTAATTTATTAAGCACGTAAGTATATTATGTTAATTAAATTATCTATATGAAGCAAGGCGAATGCGGCCTGGGTTTTGTCTCAAAATAGTATTTTTTGTTTGTTTAATTTTCTTATCGCGACAACGACCATTCGTTCTACGGATTAAGATAATAATGATTGAATGACCTAGAGTCTAGTCACAATCATTCCTAGCTCTATCTATGATACACAACACAATCATACTAAATATTAGAAACGTTTAAAGTCTGTAAGTTTGCATATGGATGTTTGTTAGATACTTATATATATTCATATACTACTCAGAAACGGGAAAATGTCAATAACAAATATATACTTAAACAATTAAAATTTAATTATAACACAAAAGTAGGCATCTTTTCCCTCTAATCCCGGGATTTCCATGGGTAAACCTTTAAGTACAAATAGGCGAAGCAAAGCTCGCGGCAAAAGCTAGAGCTAGCTTCACAACACAAGTTGCAGAGGTTACCGAATTAACCCTAAAGATACGAGTAATGAACGCTCACGGTGAACACGCTCAATTGGTTGTTTGTTGTGTAAACTGAGTGTAGACATAGTATCGTCACAATATGATAACAAGTATCATTTCGCCCCTACAAGTAGTCGCGTAGCTTCTACATCGTCGGAGTAGAGTAATCGTCGGTCAAGAGTGTTTGTGTTAATACTTAGTAGGTACCTGAGTACGGTAAGTTTGTGTGTAGGTACGACGTACCTTTACATTAGGGGCTGTTCACAGATAGGTCATACCGCCTCGCATAGCATTAAATCTGAGAATAAATGGTAGTACAGCGCAAATTCTAGAATCGTACGCTGTGTGCCCTGCTGTTGTGATTGTGATACACATGATACATGATACATAGATCGCGTTATTCAATGTTGTGATCCAACGTCACATGAAATTTTGTTTTCAAGCGCTATCAACTGCATGAATGTTGTGTTAGATTACGTGCTCTACTTAAAAATGTACTTACCAGAGAAATAAAATTTAAATTATTTTTGAAATGCATTTGACGAAAATTTTAATATGCAATTTTATTAAAAAGTATGTAGGTATTCAGTAAAAAAAAATATAAGAAAACAGTAAGTCCTGTTACTACTACCTAAACAGTTAATTAAGTTAGGATTAAAATTTCTATTCTTAATTTCCAAAACCTATATAATATACAGAGTTGTTTAGAATGACCAGTTGCGCACACCCTTTCAGCTAACCATACCGTTTTTTTGCAATTTCTATAACATTACCGGAGATTTCTTTCATTCCAGTTCCAAAATGGTAGTTCAACGGCAGCTGAGCAGTTTCGTCTCCATGTACCTGGAAGATGTGACGTCACGAGTGGTAGCACGGTCCGGCCGGCCCGAGGACCGCTTCCACCTCGGCAAGATCATACTGGAGACTCTGAGGACCGCGCCGGATATGGACTTGCAGGTTAGAGGATACTTTCTTTTATAGGGCTTGTTTCATGACCATCCGATGGCATGGATCACTCTACAAGACTTGAGTTGTTGAGTTAGATGTCATTGATGGACTGCCCAACGGCCCTGAAATTCGATCTTTCAGAGAGAAGTTAAGAGGTCCGACCATTGAAGGATACAAAAACGATCTGATAAAAGAATTATTTTGAAAGCGCTGTTTGTCTCGCTTTGCGCTGTTGTGTATACCTCATATATACCTACCAAATGGCACGTTTAAATGCTTTTAGATACTTTCATAATCTTTTTTCCCTCTTAGATTGATGCGGCCACCGGCGAATCAGAGTCCTTCCAATCAGTGTTGAGCAGATCAGTTCGGTTCGCGCGCTACCTCCGCGCCGCCTCCTACGCTCCTGGTGACGTCATCGCGCTGATGGCCCCCAACCACCTGGACCTCACCGTGGCGATATACGCCGCCATGTTCAATGGCTTGGCGGTCGCTGCTTTGGAAAATATGTCTGGAGTTGGTATGTAAAATGCGCATTGTGTACTATTGAGGATTGAGGGTGGAAATGTAATAAGGGGAAGCAGTATTATAACAGTTGCAGCTGCAGTATAAAAGTCGCTATAGGGCCAACGACTTTTTCACGACAAGTCTTTCTATAGTGTGTCTAGGTTTTGTCACAATTTTATTTCTAGCCGATTGACCAGTGAGAATAGCGTCAGTCACTGACTGCCCAGGGTGCGACGGACGAAAAGTTGATACGTGATTCGGGGACCCAATTTCTCAACTGAGGTTCAAGTGATAGAAAATTAAATGAATTAATATATTTTTCAGGTGAACTGAAGAATACTTTCAGTGCAACAGAGCCAAAGTTAGTGGTTTGTCAACACGATAAAGAGAAAGATGTGAAAGAAGCGCTACAGAAAGCAAACGTTAAAGCCAATATCATCACCTTCGGCGGTGGGAAAAACCATTTTACTGATCTATTCCAAAATGTGGAAGCAAACTTGGATGATTTCACGTAAGTTGCTTAGTTAAAAATCATAATATGAATGAAGATCGTTTACAAATTCTACTGTGTCTGAAAGTAAGCTGTTCTATAAGGTCCATATTTTGCTATATAAATGCTAATATTTTTCAGTGTTACTGACGTGGACACGGCGGAAAACATATGCTTTTTGGTGCCGACCAGTGGCACAACAGGAGTGCCCAAGAGTGCAGCTGTTAGTCATAAGAACACTGTCATCCACTTACCAATTTGGCTGTAAGTACTACTTAACTACGTGTTATCTACACATTTATTTCGGTACCTGCTCTGTCAAAATAATGTGCCTACAAGTAGGCAAACATTCAGCGGGTCACCAGAGACCTGTACAATATGACCCTAATACGAACGAAATGTACTGGATTTTGAAAACTTTAATGGTTACTTACCTAACTATTTATTTACACAAACTTCACTGCACTTTTATTCAGTTCAAATATGGAAGAGCAAGATTTTATGTTTCTTTTTTTGTATGATTTGCAAGAATAAGGAATCAAAATTAACTGGAATATTTCAGGGGCATGTACGACTCTTTCCCTTCGCCAACGAAGATGATCTTCCACCTGTCCCCCCTGCAGTGGGTCACCGGCATCATGAACTACCTGCTCTCGGCCATATTCCACGTCACCAGGGTGCAGACCTCTGGTCCAGGCACCGTTGAGCACTACCGCAGTATTATCAACAAATACAAGGTAGTTAATGTTATATGCTGGCCTACTAGCCTCCTATCTGGCTGTAAGTTTCAAGTTTCTGGATCAATTCGATGAGATTGATCTGATAGTAATCTGGTGAAGCATACTACCCAGCATGAGACGATAAAGCCGTAAACTACCATGCTACATGCGAGGTACTTTATGAAACGACGCAATCCAATCTCACTCAATTGCATTTAATCAAGTGTCTGACAGCCTCGTGCTGCCTGAAATGTATATCTATTATACTTACATAACATCGTGTCCTGTCTTCCAGCCGTCGTTCATGATCTGCAGTCCCACGATGATGACGTCGATGGTGAAGCATGGGGGCGGGGACTCGTGTGACTTCTCTTGTTTAGAAGTGATCGCACTGGGCGGCAGTGCTGTGACCAAGGACATCGGCCAAGAACTCAAGGTTTATTACTTAAATTTAAATGATCTTTTTATTATTGGTTAGATCTGGAAGTGACATCTTATTATTCCCAATTTTATAATAATATGGTTGGGGCATGGTTGTCCTTTTCTAGACGTGTCTCCCGATGGCAAATTAAACACTAATAGATCACACCACACCAACCCGATAATTTATGTTTTGAATGCTTTCTTTCAGCGTCATGCACCTAACGCTCACCTGTTTCCAATCTACGGGTTGACCGAAATAGGAATGGCACTCTGTGGTGTATACGATATTAACAAGCCTGTATCTTTTAAAGATTGCGGAATATTGAAATTTAGAGTGAGTATTTAAATAAAACTGTAAGTAGTTACTTCAGTACAGTTAGTTAAGTATATCAGAATGCTAATACAATTTTGCTTTGTTTACGCTATTAATTTATCCACTTAACTTAATAGTCATATCATCAAGGTATATATATTATTTACAGTTGGTAGACCCCGATACTGGAAAGGACGTTTGTGAACCATTTAAGAAGGGAGAGTTGTGGGCCACAGGACCTTCTGTTTTCAAGGTGAGCTTATTAAATGTTCAAAGTCTTAATTGCACAGTGTAATATGAGTGTAATTGAGTGCATCGGATTGATGTTATTGACTATGCTGGATACTCCATAGATAGGTCAAAAGGAACTTTTATAATTTTCAGGGATATTACAACAGGCCTGACGCTACCAAAGAGACGTTTAGTGAAGACGGCTGGCTCAAGACTGGAGACATCTTTCACAGGGATGACGATTTCAACTACTTCTTCCTGGATCGCATGAAAATGCTCCTGAAATACAGAAACTATCAGGTTTGCTATTTTAACTGATTAATGAAAACGTAAATTTTTATATTTGGTTGGTATTAGGGAGAATTTGTATACTAAATCGTGAAACATCTAACTACAGTCTCGAATGAATGGGCTGAATGGCTGTAATTGTAAGACCAAAAATGCCGATGAACATGTGATATTTTTGGTCAAATTAATGTTTTCCTGTAGAATAACCACCTATCTGAGTACATGCATCCACAATAATCCACATGTTTACATTTTATACTAACTTCTTTTGTTCGTTTTGCAAGTATAAAGTCACGCATTTGTGGTCTCCCAGATATCCCCAGTGGAAGTGGAGGCGGTGATCCGGCAGCACGCGGGGGTGTCCGACGCCGGCGTGGCGGGGGTGCCCGACAGCGAGTGCGGGGAGCTGCCGGTGGCCTGCGTGGTGAAGAGGCCCGGAGCCTCCGTCACTGCACAGGAGATCAAGGATCTCGTCAAGAGTAAGTGTGGCTATGTCAAGTTGTCTTAAGTGCGCTGCAGTGGTGAAAAAGTTTCGCCCGGTGCGTTGGAAGAAGCTATAAAATAAAATCAAAGCAAACTTATCATGCAGCATATTAGAATGACTCATGTGACTTCTTACCTGCACTGCTTTTGTCGTAGAAATCCCACCAGAATATTTAGGAGCTCGTAGAAAAGTACTTCTTTTTTTTAAATGCCTCGACTGGGTACTAGATGAAATAAGTAGATTTTGGTGATGAGCCTTGCATACGCAGGCCTCTCCTGTCCAGTTTCTTATGGAGCGGAGTCACGATTTCCTCCTTCTCTGCACTCGCGTCATTTAGCCTTTCCCCTGTACCCCATCTCTGAGCACAGGTCCCAAGTATCAAGTTAACTTTTCTTCTGTTTCATGGTCAAGTTCTTCGCTGTTTATTCGTGACTTTATGGCCCCAAACACTGACTTCACCTTTTCTCCCGACAGGCTCATTGCAAGACTCGAAGCAGCTGCGAGGCGGTGTGATCTTCGTGGAGTCGCTGCCTATGACCGCCTCGACCAAGGTCAATAGGAAGAAGCTGAAGGAAATGGTCTGCACTTTGCCAAGAGAATAAATTATTATTGACTGAAATTTTGTTTTTTTGTTGTGTTCCTAAACTCAGTTAAACTGTCAGGAAAAGCAAGAATCTTATTTATATTTTCGTGAAACATAAGTACTTACTTTGATCTGACGATAAATAACTACATAATATATATATACTTATGCTTTTAAATTGGACTGTGTTGGTCCTTAAGCATGTAACTGTGGTCTGGAGATGTTATGGAAATTTTACTACCCAAGTCTTAGTCCAAGTATTTGATCTATAGACTATAGATCCCTCTGATCTGCAACTACTTAGGGAAAATGTGATACTATCATTCAACAGCGATAAACAAAAACCGATCAATTTAATTCTGTAAAAAATACACCAAACTTTTGCATACGTTTCATATTTGGTTTACGCAAATTTGATCCCATATCCGAATACCGCACTAAGCTCAAGTGGCTCACAATCCGCCTTCGCCGGAATGCTCATATTCTCTCCTTACTCTACTCTGTGCTGTTCAATCCCTCAACACCGGCGTACCTTAAAGAGCGCTTCGTTTTTAAACTTCACGCAGACAACAGGCCGATGAGATCCTCACAAAGGCTTTTGTTGGAGCTTCCAACGCACACCTCTGAGTTTTATGGCAACTCCTTCACAGTAACCGCCATACGGCTGTGGAACTCACTGCCATTGGAAATCCGTTGTGCAAAATCAGCTTTTGCTTTCAAAAGACAAGTAAAGGAATATTATCTGTCCATCATTTAATAGTACCTACCTACGTATAAATCTTTATATAAGTATATGGTATGTATGTATATATATAAGTATCTATTATATTTGTATGTATGTATCTAAGTATTTATTATTAAAACATAAAAAATATCACTAGTATTTAAATGCAATACGTGTACACCTTCCTCTTCTACTCAATAAGTCTCTCATTCACCCAAAGGTTGCCTGGAAGAGATCGCTTTTAGCGATAAGGCCGCCTATTGTGCTTACTACTTTTGTAATTTAATGTATGTTGTGTGTTTTGTTCAATAAAGTTATATTGTATTGCATGCCATACAAAATAAGAAGTTAAAATATGTACCTATTTCATGTAATAAAATTACCGTTTTTGTTTATTCAATCATTTTTAAAAGGTACCTATATTTATTATGAAATTTATGGAATACCTAGTTACTTACTTACAAAATAAAAACCTTACCATCTATACAAATACTAACACGGCCAAGTAGTTATGAGCGCACAGTCTATTTCCAAACGGTTTCCATACTAGCGCCCGAGCGCTAGAGCCCGGAGACAGTTAAAATGTAGAACAATAAATGCAATATCATGCTGATTTATAATGAGCATGACATTGTATTTAGTTTAGATATAAATTCGTAAGTTCATCATAATGTTTATAGGTAATTCAGTGCCGTATTAAAATTTAGAAAATTAAGGTCCCGAGCCATCTCAACTAAATCCTACAACGGCAACGGTTCCTTCCACCCTTTGACGTACGGAATCAATTAAAATAAAAAATACAGCTATTTATGGTCTCATGAATATGTATTCATAGGGTTTGCAATTTGCACTATGCAGTTGCCCTAGATCTACGATTATGGGCTATAGTATAGTAGTTACAATCGAATACTACTTGCACATTGAGGAAAAATCTGAAAACTGCCATGTAACCAACCCGCAAACTCGCAGCTGTACTAGGGCATACTGTAGTTTAATTACTGTGGTAATGGCCTTTTCCTAGACTGGAGGGTTATTGCCATAATCTCCACGCTTAGGCCTGCTGCATCTGAGAGTTGCACATGTCACACAACACAAAAAATATACAATATTATTTTACAACCCTGCGACCCGGACCATGGTCGCTTTTGTTAGTTTACTTACTAAATACGCCCCTGGTCTTATCAGTGTTATTATTAAGAACTCGTATTGCAATTAACTACATTAGATATCTTGATAACACAAAAATAATCTAAGTAAATTTTAAGTACCATACTACTTACCGATTGTGAAAACTTTACCATTCACCCCCGTCCTGTGTCGAGAGGAGTCTAATTATATTTTTACTTAAATATTATTTAAACTTATAAGCATAAGTATTAGGTATATTTTTTAAAGCAGCTCCAAAATGCCAGTACCCCGTCAAGTGAACAACTTTTGTTTCCTATACCTGAACGATGTGACCTCACGCATCGTGGCCAAATCTGGCCGAGCTGGCGACCGCTTCCACTTGGGGAAGATCATCCTGGAAAGTCTCAAAGTGGCTCCAGATATGGACTTACAGGTAAGGAAGTCGTCGAAAAATTTAATTCTGATATCCACGATTTAGGTAGTACGAAGTACGTAGGTACCTATTAAACTTCCTATCCAGATGGTGAATATCACGAGAATATAATATTAATCGATGGTGATTTGGGAATTACTCTCTAAACCCGAGGTTTGTTTTGGTATACATAGAGCGGTGGTTGCTCAGTCGGGTAAGCGCCCGCTTCTCACGCAAGAGATGCGGGTTCGAATCCTGGCGCTGACATGTACCAATGAGTTCTTTGAATTTAAGTACCTACAATGTATACCATCGCTCTTACGGTGAAGGAAAACATCGTGAGGAAACCTGCATATCTAGATTTAGCACATCTAGATTGTGAACCCACCAACCCGCAGTGGACCAGCGTGGTGGGAAATGGTCCAAGCTTAGGAAGGCAGTTTAGACCTTAGGGATATGCACAAAGGTTCCATTCGAGAGAGCCAGGTGTAGGTATTGACACCCCCCACAGAGAATAGAAAATAATAGAATAGAATTTGGTATACATATTGAAGTATCTGAAAAATATGAAAGACAGATTTTATCATAGATGTATTGTATTGTAAGTACACTCGCCAGCAATGAAAAAGTTCCACTGACATTGCAACTTACATAGTGGGTGAAACATGGTGCAACTTTTCCACTGCTCGCGAGCGAGTGTAGTTTCTGAAAAATTATGAAAGACAGACATGTTATTATATTGTGAAAATGATATAATAATATATAAAAAGCGAAAAATGCAATGTAATGCTGATTCTGATTAGGTAGGTACAGTAGGTATCTACTTACTGTTTTTTTACAGGATGTAACTTATAGATACGTATCACATGTTATAATATTATGTTTATCGACTGTTATTGTTTGTTATTGTTTTATCTGTTATTAAGAATTAAATTAACTACCTAATAGAATACATTAGATGTGTTGATAAAACAAAAATAAGCTTTTAATGTAGCTAAGTATCACCGTAAGTTACTAACCAAAAAAAAATATTTAGTCATTAACTATGTAGGTACTTAACATTTTTTTTATTATAACGGAAGCTAGCGTTTTTCAGCATGGTGATGGATGGGATAGCCATTCAGATTAGTTTTCTGACAACTGACTGCCCACCAGGCTGCGCCGGACGCTGGACTTATTATGTACCATATACATTCAGAGCTACAGCCTACGAATAGGGTACTTACATATTGTTTTTCGTAGGGTACAGCCATAGCTAATTATGCGTCACTATGGAGGCTCCCCCCGTACACTTATTAGATCCTAACTAATATTATAAATGCGAAAGTAACTGTGTCTGTCTGTCTGTCTGTCTGTCTGTCGGTCTGTCTGTCTGTTACTCTTTCACGCCAAAACTACTGAACGGATTTGAATGAAATTTGGTATACATACGGTCTAGACCCTGGGAAAGAACATAGGCTACTTTTTATCCCGGAATTTTATTCCCACGGGAAAAATTTTTAAGGCGAAGCGAAGCTCGCGGGAACAGCTAGTATTGTATAAACCTAATACAATTTTCCTCTTAGATCGACGCTGCAACGGGCCAATCAGAGTCATTCAAGTCAACCCTGAGCAGATCAGTGCAGTGCGCGCGCTACCTCCGCGCTTCATACGCTCCTGGTGACGTCATCGCGCTGATGGCCCCCAACCACCTGGACCTCACTGTGCCGATATACGCCTCCTTGTTCAATGGATTGACGGTAGCTGCTGTGGAGCACACGTGGGGTGTTGGTGAGTTATTTATTTATTTATTTATTTATTTATTTATAAACATTGCAGTGATACATAGGGTACAGAAGAATTCCCACAAAACCAATATTTTTGGTTTGACTGTGGGTAAACGGTGACATTTTAATTAAGCTGTTATTTAAAAATTAACAAAATAAACAATATATTGACTGTGTCAAGTGAGCAGTGCAAGGAAGGCACCACTCTCAATCATAATAAGTTTTAAGTATCGTAATAAGTTTTAAGTAAATGTTTTTTTAATAATGTTAAATAAAGATAATTTTTTCTCATTTTTAATACTTACCGGTAATTCATTATATAATTTGGGTATTTGTTTACAGAGCATTCTTCCACCAAAATAATTATTTGTATATGGTATTTGGTACCTTCCTTGCACAGCCCCTCTTGTGCCGCAAGTATGCTGGATAGGTATTTTATGTTCTTCACTACCATGGCTGTTTACAAGGAGGAGATATTTATGCTTAAGGCTTGCTGGTAAAATGTTACATGTTTCAAAAAGGATTCTATAATCGTGGTTACATTTAGCTTTTGTCTTTTTATCTATAATTAATTTTAAGAATTTTATTTGCATTTTTTCTATCTTTTCAATATGAGTTTTGAATGTAAGTCCATAACAGTGCAGAGAATAACCAATTATACTGTCAACCAGGGCTAGATAAAGACATTTCAATATACTTCTAGGTACTTTAAAGCTTAGTTGATAGAATTTACTTAATAAAATTCTTAATTTGTTCATAACATAATCTACATGTTATATAGTTATGCGGTCCTGGTACTTTTCATGCTGTCTGCTTCCGCAAAAAAACTAGCTAGAGGCTGAACTACTTACCTATTAAAAGGAAAAGTATATTGAATGATGTCTTGAAATTATTTAAAGTTAACATAACTATGAATAGGTATTAGGTATGCTTTCCCATCTTAAAAATGATGCTGAAACATTACGTCATTTAAAAAAAACCTGAAACATATTTCACTGTAGCGTTTAATGATAATGACGTAGAGTTCGTAAAAAAAAAAATATCAATCGATATCCTCATAAAAAAATGTTTGCAGGTGAACTTCAAGACACATTCAGTACAATCCAGCCTAAGCTGGTGTGTTGCCAGCACGAGAAGCAGGCGGTAGTGCGAGAGGCACTCCAGAGGGCCGGCGTGAACGCCAACATCATCACCTTCGGAGGGGGAGAACACGAGTTAAATGAGCTAATCCGAAATGTGGAGCCAAACGTGGATGATTTCAGGTAGGTGCTATATTAATTTAGGGGGATTGTTCATTCTGAAAAATGTACAAGGTACTTACGTGTACTGTATAGTAGAGATGCCCGATTTTTCTGGCTTAAATCGATCTCTTGGAACGTAACACAGATTCTTGATCAATCCTGGCTTTGAATGGATTTAATTTATCTTGTAAGATCGATTGAGATCAAGCATCCCTAGTACTTAGCGAACCAACTTCTTACTGACTAATAATAATGTAGGTAGATCAGTTTTGAAATCGAAACACATCGAAATTAGTGTGGCATATAAGTAATCATTAGATCAATAAAAAATTACATTTTAATTTAAATGAAATTATAATAATATTAGAAGGTAGAAATAATGATACCAACTTTGAAGGCATTTCAATTTTATTCATGTAGTTTCTCTTCCTTTAGTGTAACGGACGTGGACACGGCGGAGAGCATCGCGTTCCTGGTGCCCACGAGCGGCACCACGGGTGCGCCCAAGAACGCGGCCTGCAGCCACCTCAACTTCACCACGCACCTGCCCTACTGGCTGTAAGTTCAACCATTGCTAGATATTATTCTGTGGTTAAACCCAGATTCATTTAAGCCTAGAGGGCTTTGGGCAGCTTGAAAACATCTGACAGTCGGCTTGTCCACTTACCCGACAACACTCTCAGCTTGCTTGTGTTGGGGTCCACCAACTCGCACTAGGCCAGCGTGGTGGACTAGGCCTAAAACCCTTCTTTCATTGGAATTGGAAGGACACCCGTGCCCCAGCAGTGGAGACGCGGTGGGTCGTGATGATGAAACCCTGATTACACCTACCGAGTCTACTACTAAACTACTTAATGAGTCAAACGTTTTCGGCTTACTATAATCTTTTTGCAACCCCCTGTATAATTGGTTCAAAATTGAACATAGTTATGTTCCAATTAGTGTTGCCACGAATAGTGAATTGGCCGAATACCGAATACCGAATATTCGGCGACGCTGCCGGCCGAAGCGCCGAATATTCGGCCGCCGAATATTCGGCACTACAACCTGTTTTTTTTGTTCCTGGAACTGCTTTGAAGAAGTCGCTACAGATTATATGAGAAATGCTAATTATTAGGAGTCAGAATGCTGTGGCAAACGAGTTGAATTTTTATTTGATAATAGTTCGCCTAGATCGGATCACCTTACAAGTGGTGGTCAGCATCATCATTGGCCACAGCATCTGTTGTAGATGGTAGTTGCAGCACTCGTAGGTTTATGGGTTGCCGCATCGCCGTTGATGGCTGTACAAGCCTATAGCGGCACGGCATTTCTTTCCGCATCGATCGCAAACAAAACATGAATGTATGGGAGGTGGTAGATCACGACGAAGTTTTTTCTGCTTAAGATTATCTAGCCAGTCTTCGTCGTGTTTTAACATTCCAACTTTAACGTCATGGCGCCACTCAGGTCTCATGTCAGCGCGTTCTTCCCAACCGTCTATCTGAATACCGAAGCTGTTCATGTCCCGCTTGCAAGCATCCTTAAATCTGAGAATTGGGCGCCCAACAGGTCTCTTTACATCAGCTATTTCACTCAACATGACTTGGCGTGGCAGTCTCTCAGGGGCCATCCGATGAACGTGACCAAGCCAACGAAGCCTTCTCTGCTTTAGCATGGCAGTTATGCTGCAGCAATGTGTCATTGTGAGAACTGCCTCGTTGCTCATTTTGTCCTTCCATGTGACTCCAAGAATAGTCCTCAGGCATCGCATATGAAAGGCGTTAAGTTTGCGTTCTTGTTTCGCATATGAAGTCCACGTTTCCGAAGCGTACAACAATATACTCAGGACGCAGGTCTGGTATACGAGGACTTTGGTGTTCGTAGTTAGCTTTCGGTTTCTCCAAACGCGTGCAAAGAGCCTTCCAAAAGTAGTTGACGCTTTGCCAATCCGAGTATCTATTTCTCTGTCGTTTGATAGCGAGGACGTGGTGGTTGAGCCAAGGTAGCAAAAATGATCCACAACTTCTAGGACAGCACCGTCGAGTGAAATTTTTGGAGGCTGGTCAACGCCCTGCACCATGATTACAGTCTTCTTGGTGTTGACACTCATAGAGAACATATGACATGCATTGCCGAATCTCGTCACTAATTCCTGGAGTTCGCTTTCCGAGTTAGCAACTAGTGCAGCATCATCTGCATAAAGGAGTTCTCTAGCAATCAAATCTTGACGCTTTCGTTTTGACTTTAGGAGACTGATGTTGAATAGCCTTCCGTCCTTTCTTGTATGCAGATGTACTCCGACGTCGCAGTTTTCAAAAGCAGTCAGAAGCAGTGCAGAGAAGAAGATCCCGAAGAGGGTAGGTGCTAGCACGCAGCCTTGTCTGACTCCACGGTTAACGGCGAAAGGTTCAGATTTTTCACCATCAAATATTACTGACCCATTCATGGTATCGTGGAAGGACCTGATGATGGATAGAAGTTTTGGAGGGCATCCAATCTTACTCAGCACTTCGTACAGCCCCTCTCTACTCACAGTGTCAAATGCCTTGTTGAGGTCGACAAAGGCCATGTAAAGAGGGAGACAATGTTCGCGACTCTTTTCTTGAAGTTGCCGAAGGGTAAATATCATGTCATTGGTCGAACGGCCTGCCCTAAACCCACATTGTGATTCCGGGTATATCTGGGAGGCCAAAGTTTCCAGCCTTCGTAAAACAACTTTCGCAAATGCCTTTCCTACAATACTTAACAGGGATATTCCTCTGTAGCTGTTACAATCGCCTCTATCTCCTTTACCTTTATACAAGGTGACTATGTCAGCGTCTCTCATTTCTTGAGGCACAGTTCCTTCATCCCAACAACGCAGTAAGAGTGCATACAGGGGCGAAGAAACACAGCCGAGCCTTATCAGTTCAGCGGGCAAATTGTCAGAACCCGTGCTTTTACCTAGTTTTAGGCTTTGGAGCGCTTTAATGAATTCATCACCTTTAGGGGGGACGTCAAGTTCCGTCGCCACAAAACTCCAAACAAAAAACAATACCCGAACCTTTTGAAATTTGCAAAAATTTATCATTCTTCACCTAGAAGTAGCGTTTATTAGTGAGAGGTTATTTTCTGAGGATGGTTACAATGAAAAGCGCAATGCTGAAATGCTCGTTTTTATCCAGCACAACTTACTACTGATTAATTTTAACTTAAAATTAATCAGTAGTAAGTTTTTAAGTACTAAAATGTTGTGATTTGGAAATAAATACACAATTTTGATTAAAATAACAAGTAATTTTTTACATGATTTACTATTCGGTATTCGGCCCGAATAGTACGCACTATTCGGCCGAATACCGAATACTGAAAAAACTGGCCGAATAGGCCGAATACCGAATAGTTGCCGAATATTCGTGGCATCTCTAGTTCCAATAGTGAAAGCCATAGTAGTGCACCCTCGTCAGAAGCGGTCGCGGCGAACCTTTTCGTATTTTCGCACCCTCTAACTCGTCGTGGTTTTGTTTATTTTCCAGATCGTTGTACGACACGTTCCCGTCGCCCACGCGGCTGATATTCCACCTGTCTCCGCTGCAGTGGGTCACCGGCATCATGAACTACCTGCTCTCGGCCATATTCCACGTCACCAGGGTGCAGACCTCGGCCCCCAGCTCTGTGGAGCACTACCACAGTATTATCAACAAATATAAGGTAAAAGACCTTTGACCTAATCAGGTCAAATATAATCATATTCTTACTTATATTATGTAGTGACCTGCATCTGGGTCTCACGATTGAAACCTATGGACATATCCCCAAAAACTCATGAGCAATGTAAAAGTTCCAGTGACAATAGCACTAAATTACTCCTAAACGGAAATAACGCTTGCTTGATTACGCCGTCTGCTATAACATCACATCAGAATGATAAAATTTTAGGGTTTATTTTTTAAAAAGTGGGGTCATTTGGCGTCGGCCTTTTGTGAGTGAAAATGTTTCATTGCTCGTGAGTGTATTATTCAGAAAATTTGTTAAAATGGAAGCTCCACACTCTCCACAGCCAACGTTCATGATCTGCAGCCCGACGATGATGGCGACGATGGTGAAGCACTCTGGGCGGGACTCCTGCGACTTCTCCTGCTTCGAGATCGTGATGCTGGGCGGCAGCGCCGTCACCAGGGACATTGGGGAGGAGATCAAGGTGACAGGCACATTCTTGGTAGAGGTGCATCTTTTTGCGCCGGTTTTGTTACTGCCAATAAATATTATGGTCCTAAAATTAGGCCTTGTGGAACACCCAGACTGACAGGACAGCCATCCGAACGCACTCCATTTCATAGTGAGGAATTTTACCATTTAAACTTAATTCCTAACATTACTTATTATTTAAGTTTCATGAGATAAGTAAGTTATAATTGTTTCATGATTTATAGGTACAATCATAAGTTCGATAGATCGCAAAATACATCTACTAAAGACGCTCTACCATATTATTTCAGATTCGAGCTCCCAATACACAAATGGTACCAAATTACGGATTGACAGAAATGGGAATGAGTCTCTGTGGCTCCTACAATATTAACAAGCCGGTTTGTTTCAAAAATGTCGGAGTGTTGAAGCTTCGGGTGAGTTATAAAATCTATCACGTACTTACCTATATTTTTTGTTTTGGTTAACTCAATAATAATAACATATCCTTTTATCCCAATCTTTTTATCCCCACGGGAAACCGTTTAAAGGTGATATAGTTATAAAGCTTGCACGATTAAGTAAATAATAATGTATTTTTTACAGTTAGTTGACCCAGATACTGGAAAGGACGTTTGTGAACCATTTAAAAGTGGAGAGTTGTGGGGTCAAGGTCCTTCTATTTTTAAGGTAGGTAAATGAAGTAGGTACTAACTATTGAGTTTTCACTATTTTAGTGTAGCGTTTACGACTTCTCGAGTGGAGATCATGGACTGGCAAGCGTAGTGTAGGACGCTCTCTGGCCCACTGGACCGACGACATAGTTAGATATTAAGAGCCGGTAGTAGATGAGGAAAACCAAGGACAGAGTGTGGTAGTTGTGGCGATCCTTGAGGTCAGTCTAGGTTCAGCCGTAGATGATTACAGGTTGATATAATAATATAGCCATTTATTTCCAAATTATCTACAGTTATTCTTAAATAACATAGTTTGCAAATCATAATATTAAATTAACATGCATTTTACTTAATTAATTAATGTTATAACTCTATAATTTAATTTATAATAAAATAATAATAATTCATGCACTTTACTTTATATATCTTGAATATTTAATTAAATAATTGTTATTTATTGAAAAATAATTTGGTCACCCATTGCTGGGTAAAGGCCTCCTCCATGTCTTTCCATTGTCCCCGTTGTCTTGCTTGCCTTTGCCAAGTGTTGCCTGCTACTTTGATAATGTCGTCGACCCATCGTCTCTTCTGTCGACCCCGTGATCTTGGGTTGTCCCTTGGGTACCAGTTTAGTACGCGTTCGCTCCATCGATTGTCTGTGTATCTTGCGACATGTCCCGCCCATTTCCACTTTAGTGCGCAGACCATTTCAACTATGTCTCTTACTTTAGTAATCGCTCTTATCACACTACATCTCACTTTGTCTCTTAGCTTGATTCCCAACATTGATCTTTCGGCTGATCTTTGAAATGTATTGAGCTTTCTGATTATGTTTTTTGTAAGAGGCCAAGTTTGACAGCCATATGTTACAGTTGGGAGAACTGCACTTTCCATCAGTTTTTGTTTTAAATGTACTGGTAAGTTGCTTTTAAAAATATCTTTGTGGAGCCAGTATTTTTTCCATCCTAAAGTTATTCGCCTGTCAATTTCTTTGCTTATTGTATCAAAGGATATTAATTGGCCTAAATATATATATTCTTTCACATATTCAATATTTCCACTGCCTATTGTAGTGTTCTTTTCTTCTCCATTTGTCATTATTTTTGTCTTTGACTTGTTCATGTACGAGTAGAGTCCAACTTTTTGGCTTTCAATTTCCATGGCTGTTAACATTTCTACTATATTTTCATGGTCTTCAGACAGGATAACTACATCATCTGCAAATCTTAGATGCGTTAGTATTTCTCCGTCTATGCTTATACCATATTGGTGCCAGTTAATTTTTCTGAATACGGATTCTAGTAGAGCCGTAAAAAGTTTTGGAGAGAGCGGATCACCCTGCATTACGCCTCGCTTTATGTCAAAGGAGTCTCCTATCCTTTCAAGCTTTATTTTCGCAGATGCTTGGCTGTACAAAATTTTTAATAGATGTATATATTTGCTATGTATACCTTGTTCGGCTAAACTTTCCCATAGCTTTGCATGAGATATGGAGTCGAATGCTTTGGAGTAGTCAATAAATGCTATGTAGAGTTTTTTACAGGTTGATGCTGACGAATAAATGATTGAATTACCGAATAATAAAGTCCTGAATAATTTTAGGGATACTGTAACAGGCCAGAGGCTACCAAAGAAGCGTTCAGTGAAGACGGCTGGCTCAAGACTGGAGACATCTTTCAGAGGGACGAAGATCTCAACTACTACTTCGTGGATCGCCTGAAAATGCTGATGAAGTACATGAACTATCAGGTTTGTGATGTTGCTATTATAAAAAGTACAGGGTAATAAATGGCCACGAAAAGATTGTTCCAAGCGCGAATGGAAATGGACCACTGGATACTTTGACAGGTGGGGATGGGGGGCAAGACTTTCTAAAGGTATTCAGGTGTCATGTTTTAAGAACTGTTTAAGTAGGTAGGTAATTTATCATTAAGTATTTAATTCAATGTTGGTGAACTAACGTGAACATAACTTTGATCGTCTATAAGTACTTGTGTTGAAGCTGCTGTAATTATAGGTACCCTAAAACAAGTCTTCTCCTTCTAGATATCTCCAGTAGAGGTGGAGACGGTGATCAAGCAGCACCCGGGGGTGTCCGACGCCGGCGTGGCGGGGGTGCCCCACTCCGAGTGCGGAGAGCTGCCGGTGGCCTGCGTGGTGAGGAAGCAAGGCGCCTCCGTTACTGCACAGGAGATCAAGGATTTGGTCAAGTGTAAGTTGGGAGATCAGATTTGAAGAATGAGAAGGTAGAAGTGGCATAAATTTCTGCAGTGTCTTTCTACTATATATATGTACCTATATTTGATGCCGGTATTTATAAGGCTGTAAGAAAGACTTTTAGCTTGAAGATAGCATTATGCAATGAGCGCTCCGAAACTTAGTTTTTCGTTATATTTATAGAGTTATTCCCCATGTGAGGACACGCAGGGCAAAATATGAGGTGGACTATGGTCAATGACAATGTCAAGCTCTACATAAATTATGCAAGATCACTGGTAAAACATAACACTTTGGACTTAGGACATCTTCCACAGGAGTTAGGTACCAACCTACATTTTGTTTACAATGGTAATGTGTGAGATTAACTATAAGTAATTTTATTACTCTCAATGTGTGAGAGTAATAAAATGACTTATTACTCTCACACATTGAGTAGAGTAGAGTATACACCCGAGTCCGCGTTGTTCAATGCTCTCAAATAATATCTAAGTGTGTTCTTTTCCATAGAACTATGTTAATGATGAGTAATTAGACACCTGCGAAGGTAATTAATGCCTTGTAATTATTTCACAGCTTCGTTACAAGACTCGAAGCAGCTACGTGGCGGTGTCATCTTCGTGGACGCATTGCCCTTGACTGCTACTGCCAAACTGAACAGAAGGAAACTGAAGGAATTGGTCTCCACTTTACCAAGAGAATAATAATTATAGATACATGTATAATAAGGTAGATAGATGTCTGTATTTATTGTAAATATCGATCAGAAAATATAAGATGAGATAAGTACTTAGTTAATTAAAATAAAATGATGAAAGCGTTTTTTTGCAACTACTTTATCTTAACTAAGTACATAAATATTTATTAATGTACTTACTGAAGAATGATAGGTGATTAGGACCATCAGGGGCACTCCGTCTCTTTCCTATTTCGACTACTTTCATAGTGTGTCTTTGATCGAAGTGTGTAGTGTGTCATGTGTGTCATAAGCTCATATAGTGCCACAATCTTATCTGTTCCGGTGGCGACATCGCTGTGATCGAATCCAGTGTTGCTTTCGATTAAATTTTGCCTATTTCTGGTTTAAACGACAATGCATTTCTGCTATCACCTATTGTAATAATTAGGTACATTCATAAGTATAGTACTATAGATAAATCAAAATATAGGGTCGATAGTAAATGAAAGTGGATATAATATATCAAACGACATTTGTTTCAGTGTAGTTCTGATTATGTTCTGCTTCTGATACCTATAGGAGATTAAATCTAGATTACAATGCTATAGGTAATATATGTGGGTCGTGGGAATAACGAGATAGATAGACTTATAAAAAACAATTAATTAAGTATTATTATTATTTTTGAACACTATATTTTAAATTTTCTAAAGTAACAAGAAACAATAGCATACAATTAAAATAAATTCAGACAGTGTGCAAAGGCTAATACATCATCATCATCATCATCTTGACCCATCATGTCCCCACTGCTGGGGCACGGGTCTCCTTCCAAAGGCTAATTGCCAAAAAGCAATTTCTTTCAGCCAACTCTTGATTGGTTGGCAAAACAATGACATGTCATAAATCATCATTATTTCGTCTAAAATCGCTGCAGGTTCGCGAAATTCTTCTTGGTATACTGCCTAAGATTTAAATTATCATGTCATGTCATCACACCTGTAATCAAAGAAAAATTAAGATTATATAATTTTCATCACGAGTATCATCACGACTCATCCCGTCCCCACTGCTGGGGCACGGGCCTCTCTGGAAAATATTACATAAAATTACATGGAGTATATGGGTAAAATTATTCGTCATATTTGGCAACACTAACCTGTAGCCGCTGCAACTCGTTCTTCCAATTTTTCAAACGGAATTAAAGGCGCCTGAATACGTTATTCTTCCTGCATAAAAGCCAATATATATAGTACTACTTTTCTTGCATTACATTACAGCGCTTTTGGTAGTATTTCACCCAGAAAATCACAAAACGAATTCACAATTGAAATTGACAACTCAAATAACGCACAGAGTATGAAATGACGTTTCGTTAGTTGCACATTTTGACCACCGGAACAGATAAGATTGTGGCACTATAAGTGTGAAGCACAGAGTACATTAATTATTCTGAGAATAGAGCTATCAGTCACACGATGATATCAGCGCCAGCTGTAGATGTGCCCAGGAACTAAATTTCATATATGTATATATAGCACTAATGGTAATACATATGTATTTTGATTTATTTCTAGCTATTTGTATCTATTAAATACCTACGTGAATAAAATAACGGGGATAAATTAATACATCAGGATAAGGTTTTCGACATTTATTTCTTTTTTTATAATACTCCACACATAACATTCCACCAATAGCATTGGTCCATTTTCTGAATCTTCCAGCATCCTTATCAGGATTGGGGAAACTATGTAAGGTACTGGTGGTTTCACCTGCAATAAAAACATTTATATTTAACCAGCATGACGGAGAGCCGTGGTGGCGTAATGGATAAGGCCTCGTCCTCTCAATCAAGAGGCTGTGGGTTCAAATCCTGGCCTGTACCAATGATATGGAGTTCATAGTTTAATGCCGCGCGGGATACTGGTTTCTACTCTTGGTTTCGCTTGAGCGTCGATGAACTACGAACGCGATCCATTACGGTATCGCCGAGTTGCTATGAATACGGTATCATGTCCATTCTTTTGGCAACCGAGTTGTACATAGCTTGATAAGCCGCCACTAAGCTCCAATCCTTCAGCTATATTACATCAAACTTAATTTTACGACGGTAGACACAACACTCGTCCAAAGTCGGAACATTAATTAGTGAATATAGGTACTTACGTATTTCATTCTGGTCACAACCAGGAATAAAACACTTATGTTTCGACGCCATAGTACAAAATCCAAATCAAAAGGCAAATCAAGGTCAATTATAGTACTCGCAAAGGTCAGAAGGTGAGGAGGCAAATCAGAGTCCACGAAAAAGCTAGAGTTGTCGATAAAATCAATCAATCAATCTTTGGTTGTGGCACTAAGTCGATAAAATCACAAAAATCCGAAAAAGTTATTTATATTATGGCGGCCGTAATAACAAATAACGTTCCGTATTATGCACACCAAGGAACATAATATACACACTGAAATATTTTGTAGTATGCAAATTCTATATTTTTTAAACATATTGATGTCAGTATTAGTGATATAAATATATATGTAATGTTTTATTTTATTAAATTTTCGTGAATGACTAGATACTAAAATATTTAATAACTATTATAGCAGTTGAATTTGACGTAATATTTTGACTGTAAAGAAACGTACCATTGCCGGAGTTTTAATAATTACCAGTATTAAAAATAAATAATAGTAAAATAATGTTGCCAGATATTATTTGGACTCAATTATCATTATTATAATTCTCATTACAGCGCCATCTATAGATGTGCTCACAAACAAAAAATTAGAGCTTGAAAAATAAGAGTGACATTTTGTATTAGCTGAAAAGCCCATGGTGTGAAGTGTCATAATATAACTCATAAATATAATATCAAAGGTATTTTCACTTATATAGTTATGTCTTGATAAGTACATGAATTTGGATTTAAATCAAGTAAAAAATCTCAAAATACATATATACATAGAAAGGATTTATAAGGTAAACTAGTACCTAATTACTTAATTACTTACCTAATTACCTACTTACCTGTAACCTACATAAATATTATATATTATATTTAAATTCAAGGATCCAGTTCTAGGTCCGGACTCCAATCAAATTTCATCAGCACGCGTTCCCAAAAAAAGGGGTCTTGAGCTCTTGAGTTTCTCGGGAACGCTTGACAGCCAAACGGACAACGTTTTACCTATTAAGGTACGCAAATCAAAACTCTCGGAAACAGCAGATTTCAGTAATTCTCAGGCAAAATCACATACACTAACCAATAGCATAATTATGGTAGAGCCAGAGCTCCGGTGTAGACGCCGGCTTTTCTAATCGAAGCAAAGTGTAAATTGAATAACGATTAATGCCAGAGGGTCAAGTTAAGTCAAGTATCTGCTTGGTAGACGGTAGTTCTAGGTATAATACTTAAGGACGACCATGTAATAACTACTTATGTTCTTCCACGCTTCGGCAAACGCGAAGCATTCACGCAGTACCACAGAATAATAACTACAGTACCCACACCAGCGAAGCTACAAACTATACAACTGGTTCTCTTTCATCTCAGTGTAGTACGAGCGGGTTCATAACAGTGACCTGACGTGAGTGTTGCGTGACCCACTGGTGCACTGCGAGCCACGTCTAGTATACCCCACCACTAAAACATAACAAGAACCTCGCATCAAAAAAAGGGGGTAGAGTCGGTTGTGTGACGCTTCCGCCAGTGTACCGTCGTATACGCAAGCGATTTCTATCAGCTGCAACAAAACGATAAATAAAATATTCTTAGCATCTTATTAAATGTTTGTTTGTCAATTAGAGAGCCAGTGCTACACCAGCTTACAACGTGATTAGCCGCGAGTTATAGCTAAAATAAACAATCTATTTAAATACTTAAGTAACAATGGCGGAATTAGAACCGTTCTTGGGAAAGAAGTACAAGTTGAAGACGTCGGATAATTTTGAAGATTATTTAAAATTTATTGGTAAGTGTTTTTTTACTATACAAAAGGTTGTTCCTCAGAATAAGCGTAATACTAAAAACCTGCTTTCGATCTCGTCCAAGAGGGTCCAAGTGGGTAAATACGTAAAAAAACCAAAACAGAACAGAAATTCGCTAGTCAAAAATCTGTGTACCTAACTACCTACCCCATAGTAAATATCACACATACATACGTCACATAGTCACATTATATTTAGGAGGTTTCTTTGAAAAAGTAGTAAAACAAAACGTTAATTTTAAAAACCGGCCAAGTGCGAGTCGGGCTCGCGCACAAAGGGTTCCGTAGCAGCAAATATAATATTACAGTTAAATCAACCTATCTCAAAAACTATAAGAGATACTTTGATCAAACCAAAAATCGTTGAAAGAGTTAATTAGCATGCATCACCTCTATTTTTTTTAGAATTTTATACCCCGTAGTTATAAAAATAGAGGGGGGGGGACATACTTTTTACGACTTTGAGAGCTGATATCTCAAAAACCGTTCACTTTAAAAAAAATGTTTTTTAGAAAACTTTATATCATTTTAAAAGACCTTTCCATTGATACCCCACACGGGTATGTACATCGAAAAAAAAAATTTCATCCCTCAGTTACATGTATGGGCGGCCCCACCCCCAATTCTTTTTTTTACTATTTAGTGTCATATTTTTGTAGCGGTTCATACAACACATATTCCCATCAAATTTCATCACTGTAGTACTTATAGTTTCCGAGTAAATCGGCTGTGACAGACGGACAGACGGACAGACGGACAGACGGACATGACGAAACTATAAGGGTTCCGTTTTTGCCATTTTGGCTACGGAACCCTAAAAAGTGACAAACTAGAAGATTTTCAGAATGACCTCCTGAGACACCCTGTACCTGGATACTATACTTACCTGTACTTTTTGAAACACTCTGTATACATTGATTAGGTACGTGTTGCCTTGAAACTACATACTTAAAGGATTGTCTCTACTACCCTCTACATGTCTTCTTCGTAAGCATTAGATTTTTCGACCATGGCATAATATAGGTTGGTCGGTGTGCAAAAGTTTAAAATGTCGACCGGCCACCAATTTGGCAAAATGAAAGTGGTCTGGTCGGTTACTTTTAATGTGACTCAGATCATCCGCTTCACACCAATATGCAGATTATTTTTTTTAAGAAAATGAAAGTTTTAGTTATGTCGCAATTTTTTGAAAATATATTGGGTTTTTAATGGTCGCTTGACCAATTTTTGCATTATTAAAATTTACTTTTTATTTAACTAATTATTTGTGATTTGATTGTAAAATGGATGTCCCAATAATTTGTTTTGTTTCTATCAGGACTTTTATTTCCTGTTATACTGCCCACTAAGGCACCTACATTAATTATAAGTATTACATGTCGGTATATTACGCATGCCATGGATTGATTTTCCCGATCGTGATAATGACCTACCCTAGAGCGTAGAGCCCTAGATTTAATTACATAATTATTTAAACAGGAGTGTAAAAATGTGTGCCTCCTTAAAGTTTTGAAATAGAGTTGCGTGCGTTAGTGTGTAACTATACAGTTAAGTAACTAATAATAGCTATCCATTGTGCATGTTATCGGTGTCAAAAGGTTACAGTTGAATAACCATCGGGAACACCCAATCTATGACTATTCATGGAGAAACACAATACTTACGAATTTAAAACAGGTATCTATCTCACTTTTACTAAGTAAACTAAATATATACGAATTTACAAATCCAAGTAAAGGGCGTAAGTCACGCAAGTGTCTCTAGGCAGATTAGTTCACAGACAAATAAACACAAACGAAAACCTGTTTTTAATGTATCTACGTAATACATATAAATTATTAATTTAATGAATATTTACCGTAGCCCAGCAAAAATATTTACCGTTTTCTTAATTAGATACTTAACTACAACTACCTAACTACTTCAAGTTTTCTGATCTGATTAGACCGTACGTACATCGTAATGGATTTCATACATTTGAGCTAAGTAAAAGTTGAATGTGGAATAAGATATTTTTAAATATTCCATAGGAAAAGGGGTAGTAACTGGCCACTTAAGCACCTTGGCCACTTTACGTGTGTGCTCCATCTAAATGCATGATCTGATTTAGGTGATTTATATATCTAATGATTCACTAGATCCTGTTGATTGTTTTTTTGATCAATTTAATAATCAATAAGAACTATTTATTTAAATATCTTTATTTAAATGAAAACTATCACTTTTGTGTAGTAACTGGCCATAAATTTTAGTAACTGGCCCTCTTATTTTGCAGTAACTGGCCACCTAAATGATTAACTAAAATGACAAGTTTTAAGCTAATAACTACTGCAAACATTATAAAAAACCTATTACAATTAATGTGTTATGACGTATATAATGTGTTAACACTTAATAATGAGAAATATCTAATATTTCTTAACAAGTAAACAGTTCATCATCATCATCACGTCCCCACCTGCTGGGGCACGGGTTTCCTTCCAATGAAGGAAGGATTTTCTAACAAAATTTAATATAAAAACAAAAATACTTCTACAATTTAATACTCCTTCAATGTAATTAATGTAACAACGTCACAATTCTCATATTATTATGACAAAAAATAAGTTTCTTATCTATAAATCATCACAAATCTTTATTAACAATCATATTGAATTATTTCAAGTTTATATTAGGTCAAATCCTTAAATCTTAGCTTCTTCTTGAACTAATTTTAAGATTGTATAAAATACAACTTGCTACATACAACGCACGGACACTGAGAGAGGACGAGAAGATGGTGTAACATGAGGTAGAGCTGGGCAAAAAATAAGGACATCCTAGGGCTATCAGAGAGCGGTGGTAGCTCAGTCGGGTAAGCGCCCGCTTCTCAGGCCAGAGATGCGGGTTCGAATCCCGGTGCTGACATGTGCCAATTAGTTCTTTTAACTTAAGTACAATGTATACCATCACTCTTACGGTGAAGGAAAACATCGTGAGGAAACCTGCATGTCTAGGTTTTGCACATCTAGATATGTGAACCCACCAAGCCACAGTGGAATGCCAGCATGGTGGGAAATGATCCAAGCTTAGAAAGACAGTTTAGACCTTGGGGTTATGCACAAAGGTTCCATTCGAGAGAGCCAGGTGCAGGCACTGACACCCCCACACAGAATATAATAGAATAGGGCTATCGGAAATCCTTAGAGGGACACGATGACCCTGAAGTCTGGCCACATGCTCTACCATCGGGAGGGTAACCAACTGTCCCAAGATGGCGTAGGATTTCTTGTCAACAAGATCCTTGTCAACATGTTAGTGGAGATCAGTAGTGTGTCGAATCGGGTAGCGTACCTTGTACTAAACCGAGAGGGATTCCTTGAAGGTCGTACAGGTATATGCACCAACCTCGACACACTCTGACACAGAAGTCGAAGCAGTATAGTTACGAAAATATCTCTAGGGCTATCAAGTGTACTGCTAAGACCCAATACACCATTGTGATGGGGGACTTCAACGCCAAAGTGGGAGTACAAGAATGCAAAGAATTGAGGGTCCCATGGCTTTAGTAGCAGAAATCGGAGAGGGCAAATTCTTGTTGACTTCTTCGAATGAGACAGACCAGAATGGGCTGTACTTGATGAATTCATTCTATGAGAAACATCCCCGGAGGAAGTGAACATGGTCAAGCCCCGATAGTGTAGGACGAAAAATGAAATCGACTTCATTATGACTGACAAGCACAAATCCAGAGATGCCTCAGTGATTTACACAATATGATTTTAAACTGGGAGTTTGGCATTTTAAACTGGGAGTGATCACCGACTTCTTGGAGGCACTCTGAATAACAACTTCAAGCTAAAGAGAAGACTGATGAAGCAGGCCCTTCGTCCCACGCTGCACCAAATTGAAGTTGGTATGGCAACACCAGCTTCCAAAGAGAACAACACAGCCGATTCGAATCGCTGCTAACCACTACGGATATTGACGAGGATACAGTCCAAATAGTAAAGGCTGTTTGTGGGCTGGGCCACCATTATCTTGAAGAGATTTAAGCATATAACCTGAAACATAAAATAGTTCTCAGTAACTGGCCATGTAGTAACTGGCCACTAGAATACCTATGCCAGTTACTACTAAATATTGAACGATTTTTACAAAATTTTTACCACAGAAAATGCTATTTAAAACCAAGGTAGGTAATAAGCTGTATTTTAAGTTAATTTACTTGCAAGTAGCAAATTGGGGTAACTGGCATAGGGGGGCCAGTTACTAAAAATACTATAAAACTGGAACCAGTAACTGGCCAAGTCGAAAAATGCAATAAAAAATCAAATTAAAGATTAAATCAGTACAAATTATAATTGCTTACCTCAAAATCTATCGTTGTCACTATTTAAAGTCACTCACAGAAGCTGGGGACAAAAAATATCGCCTCTCGAAATAATGTATTCGCTTAACGTTTTCTTAGCGCACAACCATTTTAACAGACGCACTGTCGCCGACTGTCAGAAAATTGCGGGTATTTTGAAGACCAATCCTTCAAACGGAATGAGTGTGAACTAAAATGAACGACAACTTACTAGTGGTTAGTGTCAAGCTGTAACAGATGGCGTGCTGTCATCGTATTTCTTATTTTAGGCGAATAAAAAGCCGTGTGGCCAGTTATTGGGGGTGGCCAATTTCACCAGTGTTTACCCTACTTAAGTAGTTAATCATAAATAGCAAATCCCTAAATACCTACAAATATAACCACAAAAAACCGGCGAAATCATAAAGGGACTGATAGTAAAACATAAATACAAGCCCTAATGACCTAAAAATTCATCACCAAATCCCGTATCCTGATTACAGAAGTGGGTCTAATATCGCGTAAGACCGCGATGGCCGTGTCTCCCGTGGCCGTGTTGACGAAGAACCCCGACGGCTCGTACACGCTCACCATGACCACACCCATCAGGACCTTGAAGATGGACTTCCGACTGGACGAAGAGTTTGTGGAGACCAGAGCTGATGGACTGAAGGTAAGAGAGCATGGGTGTGTCGTGTGTGGCTTAGTGGCTACGATTGTTACTTTTGACCCGTGGACCAACGGCTTAGACAGGTAGTGGCTGGAGATGGAAGGCCAAGAGCAAACTGTTGTGGAACAAAGTAGATGTTTATTGGCTTATGATGATGGTGATGAATGGTATTATCTGTCGCTGTACCTACTCAGTTACTCACTGTAGACGCTACAATGACACTTCGACCTTCGTATAATTTCTTTTAACAACTTACCTACGCACGGTGCAAAGTGTAAAGTCCTCAATTTGGTAACATTATTAACGATCTAAATCCATCCAATTGAACCCTAAACTTATATTGTGAAAATTCTTGCAAGATTTGATAAACAAAGCTACCGAAGAAAAAGCGGAAAAAACACGTGTAGAATTGGTATCTACCTAATATTTTGTAAAGGCCACTGGATAATCTGGATATCCGACATTTTGGTTCTAAAAAAACAATCATCAAAATATCATAGCACCTGCTTGACATAAGATGCGTAAGGGTATGCAAAGTCTAAACATCGTTTTTTTAATGTTTAATCGAAAACAATAATATTTTAGAGTATAAGTAACTTTAGAATCGAATAAGAACTCTAATATTTTGCGCAAAATAATATTTAAAAAAAAGTAAAAGTAATTAACAACTTACAAATAAAACAACACAAAAAGGCGGCCCTATTGCTTAAAGCAATCTCAAAAGTTTAATGTTTCTCTTTTCAGGCGAAATCAGTAATGACGGCAGACGGCAACAAATTAATTCAGACGTCAACTGAAGACAACGGGCGAAGGTCGGTGCACGTGCGCGAGTTCACACAGGAACTGCTGGTGGTGGTGAGTAATTGACTACCACGTGGTCGCGTAGTAATTACAACTACCCTTGTGCATGCCGACTGAATTATTCACTTCTTGTAAGTCTTGTAATTATACTCTTCATGAAGTTATGGCGGTTACTGGGCGGTTTCACGATCTATAATTCTGTAATAGTTACCTACCTAAGAGGTTACCCTCCTGGATAACTATGTCTAGTTACACGAACGAACTTTAAACTAAAGTTGACAAAATCTATTCCTTTGACAGTATACGGATAGAAGGTGACAGATACCTATAGAAAGTCAACTTATTTTACGGTGCCTTCGTGCAACTGGGCGTCAGTCAGAATTTATACAACTACTGATGTGCCGTTCCCGGAAACTTACCCCAAGTCAGGAATGTCAGGACATGCCTAGGAACGTTCCCGGATCATAGACTCGAATATAATTTGGTTCGAATTCCAGCTATCACAGTGCTCTGTTTGCCTAGTGGGGATACGGCCTAAGAGCTCCGCGTCGAGTATTTTGCGCATTTTTTAACACTTACTACAAGCCCTACACTTATACTGTTGTAAGGAAATATCTTACTTATCTACTTTAATGAGTGCTGATTGTTTACACGTCATACTCCACCATTAACTCATGCCCACCTAAGTAGCTAGGTTACATAAATTAAGCTATAATATCTAGGTAAGAAGTCACGTCCTACTGTGTCTCTAACTTATTCTCACCTAACTAGGTAAGTAGTATACTTAAGATAAATACCTATACATGACTTACATGTAGCCACTATATCTATGCCGAGTTGCAATAAGGAACGTTAAGATAATGCCGACATTATCTTTGCCACTGAATAATATTATGGCTAGTTATGCTTAAGGGTCGGCAATAGGGAATCGAGGGTTGGCATTGTCATAGAATTATATAGTAAATGATGCTCTACAGCCTTGGAAAAAATCACACAGGTAGCCGAAGAGTCTAGCTAGGTGCTGAATCATTCGAATTTAAGTAAATGATTATGGATAACTGTAAATATTAATTTCAGAAAACCAGTAAATCACACTCCCGTATTGTAACAACTGTGTCGTAATTATCAAGAATTTTCATATGATTCTTATCAAATTATAAAGATAAATGCTTGGACTAGGCGATAAATACCTTGTTTTTAAATAAACACACACCTATTTTGTGTAAATTAATAACAAACTTGGGCAATTTTTTTCCCTCAAATCTTCATACAAATATCTATGGCGGCTTTCTGTGTTATAAAATCATAAACACAAGCGACGTTTGACTCAGTCGGCCGCTGGCCTCCAAAGAAGGGTCACGTCGGTTTAGGCAGCACTGACAGCTCGCGATCTTTTCGTGTACAGATACAAAATCACTGCACATTGGTTGTCATTGTCACTTTTTCAACTTTTATGACACCCAACATAATTTGATTTGAAATTGAGGAAGCATAATTCTTCCACTATATTCAATACATTAAATTAAATTAGATAGTGGGCAATGTTCTCGCGTGACATTACAGTCTCGTAAAGGTCCGATGAGGAGCAGAAATATAGTGAATGGATCTAAGTGATGACAATACGTAGGAACATTAGGTTAGGATTCATCAAAAACACAGTCTCATGGTACTGGTTGAGGAATGGTCTCGTGAGGATCTGATGAGGGCAGTAACAAGGTGGTGACTGAATTTTATTTCAAAGATGTAAATAGCTAAAAGAATCGAGTTTGGGCTATTAAGTATGTTTTTCAGAGAGACAGAAAGATATTTTAGGTTTCCTCTGGATTAGTTAGGTTTACTGGGTTTACTAAATTCATTCGTAACGTAAAATTGATAATGACGGAATTTCTTCTATAGACAGTAGTTACTAAAAAAACCAACGATAGATGGCGTAATTTGCAGAAGTACCTATCTAGTCACCCTGTCACGGGGTGACTTCGGTTGGTAACTCAGAAAAAATACTATATGTTATTGCATCAATAATAAAAAAATCAAGAAAATATTCAAAGTTTCCATCCTCGCACACAAATCACAAACTCATGCCCTGTTCTAGGAGCAGGGTCTACCCTAGTGCATTTTCATGACCACTTTTCGGTTCTACCTTTTTTGGCCCAAGATTTATTTGCCTAATCTCGTATTGCATAGTAACGTTTGGTCAAAGTCTCGTTTCGCCGAAAATCGTATGGCATAAATCTCGATTAGTAAAAAGTTATTTCGCATTATCTTGTTTAGCCTAATAATGGTATGGCCAAATCTTGAATAGCCTAATAATAGGTTTATACAAAGTAATAATATTTGTTTGGCTTTAACTTTGACGGAGCGTCTCTCTATAGCGCAAACTGGTGCCTTGTATTGTTTCCGCTGTTTGAAAAACGCTCCGCTTTGGTTTTGATGAACATGTGCATTGTGCACCTAACACGCTCCTCCTCGCTTTGCTCGTCGTCGCACCTATCTTTAGGTTTCGATCTCATGGGGTTTTTAATAATTATTGTATGTGTATTATAAATGTATGTTGTATTGCTCGTTAACTTTCGATTTTTTAATCATTCAATATCGTGATTTTCGGGATGTATGAGAAAAAATACCACAATTTGTACATTTAAAGATAAAAAGATAAAAGATAAAATACACTTTATTGCACACAAAACGAAATAGTATCACAAACATAGAAAAGAAAAATGGTACAATTGGCGGCCTTATTACTAAAAGTAATCTCTTCCAGACAACCACATTGAAAGGAAATATAAAGAATAAAGAAAGGGGTAACGTGTGACAAGACAAGAGAAAAAACAACATAATTACTATGAACAATGTGTAAATACCTACATACAATAATACTTAAATATATTATGAACATATATAAATACTTTAAACCTACATAGCTATTAATAATTATATACCTAGACCTTATATGTAATAATACAATACATACATAAATAAATATCTATATATATATATATATATATATATATATATATATATATATATATATATATATATATATTATGCTGGTTTATTCTAATCTGGATAAGCTAAATTTAAGTAATGCTGTCTGAGCTTGTTTTTGAAGGATGGTAGAGAGGGTGCGAGTCTGATTTCCATGGGCAGATCGTTCCATAATTTAACAGCCTGAAAAGTGAAGGAACCCTCATAAAACACCGTGGTGCAAGAGGGAACATGAAGGCGAAAGTTATGAGATGAACGTAGTGAGCGGCTGTGTGTGGAGCATCTCAACTCAAAACGCTCCTTAAGGTATGTTGGGGAACAAGGATTGAACAGTACCGAATAAAGTAGTGAAAGTATGTGAGTATTCCGTCGAAGACGAATTGGGAGCCACTTGAGTTTTTGTCGGAATACAGATACATGGTCATATTTTCTTAAGCCAAATATGAATCGTATGCAATAATTTTGAAGACGCTCAAGCTTGTTAAGTTGCTCCTCAGTGAGATCAAGATAGCTGGCATCGGCGTAGTCAAGAACGGGAAGAAGGAGTGATTGAGCTAAAGCAATTTTGGTGGAGGTAGGAAGGAAATTGCGTAGTCTTCGAAGTGATCCCCCGGAAGCAAACATCCTCCGGCTAACCGCCTCCAGCTGAGGACTCCATGTCAGAAACTTGTCAAAAATAACGCCAAGATTCCTGACCGTATCACTATAGGGTACATGAACCCCGTCAAAATAAATTGGCGGCACCATCCGAAGAAAATTATTGTTCATCAACCTAGAACTTCCAATAAGAATAACTTGAGTTTTCTTCGGATTGACCATAAGGCCATGGTGTTTACTCCAGTCTACTATTTTAGTTAGGTCAGTGTTCATAGTATCAATTGCTTGAGCTAGATTAGAAGGAGAAGCGTGTGCATAAATCTGGAGATCGTCTGCATAAAGATGGTAGGAAGAAATCAGCTTATCAGAAATGGAGTTAATAAAAATAGCGAAGAGCAGAGGAGATAGCACACCACCTTGTGGGACACCGGCTGTGATATCACACCATTGGGAGTATGAATCCTCAATGCGTATACGCTGCCGTCGCCCCTGCAGATAACTGCGAAACCAGTCAATTACCATTGGAGATATGTTAAGTGATCGAAGTATTCCTAGCAAGATTTCGAAGTTAACAGTATTGAAGGCATTACTAAAGTCTAACAAGGAGAGGATTGTGATTTTACCATTGTCCATGCCCTGGCGAATGTCATCAGAGATCTTAACGAGCGCTGTGACAGTGCTATGGCCAGGGCGAAAACCGGATTGGTAAGGATTCATAAGGTTATTGCGGGTAAGGAAATTGGATAGTTGGAAATGTACAAGGCGTTCTAGCGTGTTTTGAAACTATACAAGGCCAGAACGCAGAGGTTGGGACTGCTCGCGTATATATTCAAATTAAAATGGTGCCATGATTTACTTGAAAGTATACAAGGCCATTACGCACTAATCGCGTATATTTTCAAGTAAGTTGGGCCAAAATTATGGCTTGAAAATATACTGCAGCAGTTACCACTGCGTACTAATCGTGTATATTTTCAAGCGCCTAGCGGCAATGCGAGCACTTGAAACTATACGTGATTAGTTACCAGGTATCCCTTTTGAATTGTTGCTCTCTCTTTCTTTCATGCGAAAAAGTAATAGGTCTATTACTTTCTAAACATTGCATCATCATTCCGCACTTGGCATTAATTTCGTAACGTGTTTTTTGTTTACACCGTAAGTTAAAAAGTAAATTGATATTAAACTGTAGAACTGTTGTTAATAGTAAAAATTATCTCATAAGAGGGTGTAGAACAATTCATAAAAGACAATTACGGTTAATTCAAACCTTGATGAAAAATATGTCTATGACTACTAGCAAAAAGTCAACACCAAATGACCCTAATTTTTTTAAACCATAAATTTAAAATTTGATCAAAATTTACTATTTTAGTTGGTTATAATAATATTTTGATGCGCTGTTAAATGCACTTTAATATGGCCGACGGCGTCATTAAGCTAGTCTTATCCGTTCAGGAGTGTAGTAGGTATTACTCTTAATTCATTTAAATAATAATATATTAGTAGGTATGCTTACTTGCAAGTATGATTGCTATAAATATTAATTTATCAATCAAATTAGAGCTTGTTCATCTTCATTTATTGTCATTTTATAGGTATGACAGGCAGAACAAGTCAATTGTAGTCATTTACATTTACCGAAATAGTTAAGTAAATTATTAGAATCAGCATGTAGGTATAAATTATATGCGACAAGTACGCCAATCAAGCAATATGCGTAATAGCAATGTATATTTTCAAGTACGATTCAGTAAATCCCAACTTGAAAGTATACGCGATTAGTACGCACAAATCGTGTATATTTTCAAGTAAAATATTTATTTTTTTCACTTGAAACTATACAGTGCTAGTACACTATGGGTGCGTTCTGGCCTTGTATAGTTTCAAAACACGCGGCGTTCTAGGACTTTTGAAAGGAAAGGAAGAATAGATATGGGGCGATAATCGGAAAATGAGGTTGGGTTGGATTTACTACATACTTAATATATTATTTATTAAGATAACATTAGGAGAAACAAGATTATACATAGGTATAGACGAACATACATTTGAGCAAACGAAACTTAGGTGTTTAAAGATTGTGCCTAAAGAGTTTTAGACGAAACGAGCCTTATGCCACATAATTCTTGGCAAAGTGATGGTTCGGCCAAAAAAGTTTAGACCATACGAGTTATGCGAAATGAGTTTTGGTCAATAAAGATTATGCGAGATGAGGGGAACCGCCACTTTTCACTTGTGTCCCACCGGTTTCTGTGCTCAGCGGAATAGCACCATTAACCATTATTATTCTGAGATATCATCACTTCTTATTCTGAGTTACCCAACATAAAAACACGCCATCTATTGAAATCATTTTTTAATAGGTTTTTTCTATGGTGTGGGCCCCAAATTTAAGGGTAAAAGCAAAATAATTATATTTTAACCTTTTTTATACCTATTATATTAAAAGACCAATTCAACGATACCCTACCTACACCATCAAAATAACCGGAAAAAATATCAGCCCCAATTTACTTGTATGGGAGAGGGACTACCCCAATATTTTTTTGGGGTACTCCCCATATCTATGTGAAATATCAGCTTGATATCTTTACCCGTTTCTGAGAAAAGGAGCGGTGACAGATAGTCAGTCAGACAGACGGACAACAAAGAGATCTTATAAAAAAAAAAAAAACACGCACTCACGCCTTGTACTAATATACTCCCTTGCGGGGTAGGCAGAGGTGCATTGCTGCACCCACTTTTCGCCAGAGTGTATGTTAGTCCCAATGTAATAGGGGGCGGGCCTATTGCCATTTTACGGGCACATCCAAGACCCGAGAACAAATATCTGTGATTAAACAAATATCTGCCCCAGCCGGGAATCGAACCCGGGACCATCGGCTCAGTAGTCAGGGTCACTAACCACTACGCCATTCGGTCGTCTTATAGAGATCTTATAACGGTTGCTTTTTTTCCTTTTGAGGTACGAAACCCTAAAAATAAGAAAAAATATTATTCTGCTACCAAAAAATATACTTACAAACATACAAACATACAATCGAAAAATATTACCCTCCTCCTTCGGCAGTCGGGTAAAAACCAGTGAGACAGGGGGTCATTCTGAACTTTTGTTCTACGAGTTTTAAAAATGAACAAAAAAAAAACCTTTTTCATAGAAACTTTGATGACATGTGACTTTTTACCATGGAAAACGAATATTTTTTTTCGCGAATTTGCAAAACTCGTAGAACAAAAGTTGTTCAGAATGACCCCTTGAGTTGAGTCATCCCCTTTCGGCTTAGTATACCCTTAGTATCTACACTTTAATACCTGTAGTTACCTTTCTACAAGTAAGTAAATACTACATTTGTTTAGAAAGCTAATCGGGTTCCGAGTATGGAGAAAAGTGGCACCCCTTTTAATTTCTACTCTTTCCTGGTGCTTACCAGTGTAATTAAAAATTATACTTACCCTCAAATCACTACTTGAAAATAATTGTCAATAAAGTTGGCGAGTAAAAGTTTATGACCCACTGTGCAAACTTACATGTGTGCGTGTCACTGCGTGTGCTGTGTGAAGAGCATTGAAAACCCAAATTTGGCGGGGCACGTCACCCTGTACGGGCCCTTAAATCTATTTCTGTCTGATTTCTGTCCGTACAAGTAGTAAAAGCAAGGCAGCCAATAGATTTAATGTCCACATTAGCGTAAAGTTCCTTTGTGCAACCCAGTAGACGTAACAAGAGAGAAGAGCTTTGAAAATGAAGATCTCTTATAAAACAAAAATGCAATTATGTCGTGATTCTTATTTATGAATATTATTTTCTGTAACTTTCAGACAACAACGGCTGAAGGATGGAACGGGAAGTGCGTAAGAACATATGAGTTAGTGAAGTGAAATACCTACATCGGTTCACACATTACCAACATGGTAAAGTTGTACATTACTTCAATAACAAATAAGGTACTTAACGATTAGGTTTAGGTACGTGTAGTACGTAGTTGCTGTAAAATTCAAGTGTATAGATAAGGCTTCTTAAATAAGTACTTACATCTTACATTATACCTACATACCTCTGTAATATGTTTAAGTATTCTTTACGTAATTATTCTTTAATTAAGTATAAATTGCATGTTGTGATTGTGATAAATAAATACAGGTGACTGATTATAAAATCCATTTAATCTATTTAAAGAATTATTTGATTGCATTTGATCCTTCCAAATTGAATTTCACAATTTTCTAGGCGTCTGAAATAAAGCAAGGAAAAGTAAGCGTTATGGCTTGTCTTATTTTTTTCACTCTAAATTTAAATTAGGCCCTCCACATGTTTCTCAATAATAAATAATAATAAATATGTGGGGACATCTCACACACGGCCATCCGACCCCAAGCTAGGCAGAACCTGTGTTATGGGTGTCGGACAGCTGATATATCTACACAAATACATAGATATATACATCCAAGACCCGAGTACAAATATGTGTGTTTAAACAAATATCTGCCCCAGCCCGGAATCGAACCCGGGACCTTCGGCTCAGTAGTCAGGGTCACTAACCACTACGCCATTCGGTCGTCGACCGGAGTCAATGGAGGTATTATGTGGTGAGTTCCATACGTGAGTCGGTAGGCACCGAGCTACTTGATTTCGGGTATGAACGTCAGATTCCAAGTACGTCAGATTCCATCGACGTCATTTTCCAACTAGGTCATTTTCCAACAAGATCAGATTTTCAGTTGGTACAGGCAGTTCCATAATTAATGTTAAAGACATAAAAATAAACCACTATTTATATTAAAAAAAAATGAGATAATATTTTAAAATGATAATAATTAGACGTAAGTATAATAATTAATAAGCTATCTACTTTTTAACAATATAGTTATAACAAAAAAACATTATTCTTCTCCGAACATAAGGCGATCACTGAGGATCGATAGAGAGAACGTAACTGATCACTGAGGTTAAGCAACAACTGGCACTTCTTAAAGATTTCAAGTGGTTCTTTTCTGGACGCTTCCGTGCTTCGGACGGCACGTTAAGCCGTGGGTCCCAACTCCCGGCTGCTGCTTCGGCAGCAATCGTTAAGCCTAGTCAGAGGCCTTCGGGCGGCTGGAAAACATTTGACAGTCGGGTTGCCCACTTACCCGACAACTCTCTCAGCACAAGCTTGCTTGTGTTGGGGTCCACCAACCCGCACTTGGCCAGCGTGGTGGACTAGGCCTAAGGGTGCTTTTCCACCAGAGATGTGCTATGCAGCTATGCTGCGAAAATGTGATATCGACGCTACGAAAATATGTGACCGTTTCCACCGAAGTTGAAGTCGCGCTACGAAGATGCGCCGCCGCAAAGTAGCTGATACAAAATAACTTTTTGCTTCCACGATGGCATGTCTACTTTCAGTGAAAAACGCGGGCATACTGTAGGTCTGCTCTGCACATACATAGCTACACCACTCGCGATGGTCCATAGCACATATCCATAGCACGCATCCATAGCACACATCCATAGCACGCATTATTCCATACAAAAAACATATCTTAGTTGAATCCGTTTCCACCAGTGCTAAGCTATGTGCACCAATAATATGATTGGTGGATATCAAACGCATCCATAGCATCGTAGCATAGCACATCTGTGGTGGAAAAGCACCCTAAAGGGGGGACGTGATGGGTCGTGATAAACATAAGGCCCTGTCGGAAGTGAACTGAGAGAGTGGGAAGTAAATACACAGATCGCAAGAATAGAATAGAATAAGAATAGAATTTAGATTACAGAAGCATCTCTTCAATGCTGGAACTGTTCCGTCCCGAAACTGTTCCGTCCTATAAATACGATTCTTCTGTAGAGCTTTCACTTGACGATAAATCGAATTCGCTAGAACTATCCGCGGTATATTCTGCCTTGTATTTTCTTCGGTAACTTAATTTTGCTGCTCGTTTTAGAAAATCGTACATGGTTATATGTCCGTTTAGGCAATCTTCTGTGGGGGTCAAAGTACCTCCTCTCGCGAGTGGAACCTTTTTGCATAGGGGCCGTCCATTAATCACGTGAGGTCGTTTTTCTCATTTTTTCTCCCCTCCCCCCTGGTGATATTTGGTGAGGTTTGGGACCAACCCCCACCTCCCCCCCTGGATCACGTGTATTTTTTTGGAAGTCTATGTAAAGGCAATTTTTAACTAGAAAAAAATAGGTCATACTACAAATCGTAAAATTTTTGCGCCGTCCAAAATATCGGTTCAGAAATACCTAATTTTTGACAAAAAAAATAATACACGTGATGTCTAACGAGAACCCCCCCTCCCCCCTCGTGATGTTTCGTGAGGTTTTCAGTACCCCCTCCCCCCCCCTTTGAGCCTCACGTGATTAATGGACGGCCCCATATACTCAAGGTCTAAACTGCCTTATTCCTAGGAATCCTAGGCTTGGACCACTTCCCATCACGCTGGTCCACTCCGAGTTGGGGGGTTCACATAGATATACTGGTTACATCACGATGTTTTTCTTCACCGTAAGAGTGATGTTTTACATTGTACTTAAATTCTAAAGAACTCATTGGGACATGTCAGCTCCGGGATTAACCGTATAGACCACCGATACACCGTGAGAAGCGAGCGCTTACCCGACTACCATCGCTCCAGGAGTTTAAATAATATGCTGTGTATCATAAACGGAAAACACATAGTACATAATAATGTGATGAACTGTACCAAAAATTTAAAATCTGACCTAGTTGGAAAATTACCTAGTTGGAAAATGACGTCGATGGAATCTGACGTACTTGGAATCTGACGTTCATACCCGAAATCAAGAATTATAAATTATAATACTTACAATAAGTAGTTACTTAATAATTAATTACACCTACATGTATAATTTCCTTGAAATACCTAGGTAACCTGCAGTGTTTATATTTTATTCATAAGAGACACGTGTCCAGCCGTTGCTGTACAATCTTATAGTAGGATTTATCATAGCCGGTTATTACAGTAATATTTTAGTCTATCTAGATACTTATCTATCGCATAACAATAGAAACAGACAAGCCATGGTGGCGTAATTGAAAAGAGCTCGACCATTTTGCACTTTGTATTAACAGTATTAACAGCGTAGCTCGACTCTCTATCGAGACGAGAGGCAGAATGTTCAAATCCTGTCATAATGTATACTTACCCATGATATTTTACTTATTTTAGCCCCGGACGGGAATCGAACCCGAAACCCTGGGCATAGCAGTCAGCAGCAGGTAGGTACTAACCACTGCGCCATCCGGATTTTCCGGATCCGGTCAACTAGTTAAATGTAGCTGGTACCCATATAGCTAAATAAGGTGCTCGAAGTAGTAAGTACCTACCTAGTCTCTATAAAGAGTACTTACCTATTAGATTGGGTGTATTATGATTTTATATCTTGCCCTTTTCCCATGTAAACAATGTGGGTACTTACTGTATGCATATCTTTTTTCACCGGGAAAGACCACAATTTCAATGTATCAGATACAAACAAAAACCACCCTTATAGGAATGTAATAAGGGTCCTGTCAGATGTCTTTCCTCGTGAAAAAAGGTATAGGTAGGTACGTAAAATATTTTTCTTAACGATTGCATTATGCTACTTATGGGTAGGTGATAATTATAGTTAGGTAGGTAAGAACAGTAAATGATTGCGTTAAAAATAAATATCAACAAACCGATTATGTCGTTACTAGAAATAATTTAATAAATAAGATAATAATCTTAATATAAATCACAATGGAAATTTTACACTAAACAGTTTGGTTTATCAGTTTATCCCTAATCCTAAGTAAATATAAATTAAACAACGTGGTAGTGGACGATGCCCTTCAGATCCAGACCATCCAAGTAGATTTCCTGAAAGAAAGAAGAACGAGCATAAGTTAAAATAACTTTGTTCCACTTTTATGTTTAGTTCCGATGTGGTTTGTGGCGATTGCACTTAATGCACATAGGTACATTCATCCGATATACTAGCTGTTCTGGTCGGGAATAGAGTTCGAGAGCGCAGTCAGGGTCAGAGTTGCTAACCACCGTGCCATCGGCTAATTCATCCCGTTATTTGTATGTAAGTAAGTACTTACATTGAAATTACATCGCTATAAAATATGTAAGTATATTATGGTAGTTAGGTATGTAGGTAGGTAACTGGTAAGTACCTGTGCTTTAACGATTTAGAAACAGAAGAATGTTGTGAGATATCATTCAACTCCCTCATGAAAAAGGGTTTGATTATCCAGTGCAGCGAGCATAGGATTCGATACTATTTTCGAATCTACACGAAGGGTCACTTTTACCAAACGCTAGGCTAGGCAGGGAATCAAAAACTACACTCACGAGCAATGAAAAAGCTCACGTGACATAATGTGGAACTTCAATGGCAGGTGCAACTTTTTCATTGCACCTGAGTGTACCTACTACTACCTACCAATGCATCAGAACTTACCATCCTCAGCACATCCCCCTGGAAGTGCCTGTCGAAGTGCAGCAGCTTGCCGTCAGGAGTCTTCATGGTGGCCTTCAGCGTGTCCCCCTCCAGTGTGAAGGTGTTCTTAGTGACGGTGCCGTCGGGCGTGGTGAAGTCCGCTTCTTCGCCCAGGACGATCTTCTGGTCCACGAGGGTGTTACCGTTGTGGGTGACCACGTACTGGATGCTGCCGTCAGCGTTCTTGATGAACGTGGAGTGGGACTCCGTGTTGCGGAGGACGGCGCGGATCTTCTCGCTCACGTCTGGGATTGTACGGTTTTACGATTAGATGAGGGTAGTTGAGTGAATGTGCTATAAAGTGATGAATAATTTATGTTTCATCCTTTATGATTAGGTATTCAGTAGGTAGGTAAGTATTAGGTCAAAATATTAATTAGTTAGGTAAGTTTCGGTACGGTACCTACATAGGTATTATGTATAGATATATAGGAAGGTAGGTAGTTAGGTACTCACTCAAAGCGTCCATAAGCTCCAGAACATTTTCAATGTCGGTTTTCTGGTATTTCTTTCCGAAGAACGACATGTTGGCTGCTTTGTGGAGACACGAGGATCACACAAATAACTCTACAAATAAATGGTCTTTATCACTTTTCTTTCGATTTTATACTAACAGGTTCATTTATCAAAATCAGGACTTTTGATAAAGAAAATTAGTGAGCTCATCAACGTTAATCCCTTACAAGCGTTTTTTAACTTCTTTCTAAATATTAAATTGATAAGAATTGGACACGTAAGTAGCAATGTAATCTTTATCTACCTGTTACCACCTATCCACTAACATTGATTTATTGCTTGTACCTTGTTATCATTTAATCTGCTTTAAACTAGGTCTGGTTACACCTTTTTCGGGAATTTGAGTCAACAAATACCTACCCAAATAATGAGACCACCATACAGAGCATGATCCTATCATGCATGTGTATAATTTTATTGCAGAATGGTCAACTGAGGTAGGTACTCAAACTAAATAGTTATAGATCCTATGTAATTTTGGTCAGAATTTGATAGATTTAAAAAGATGATTTCTTCGGTTCTGACGAGTATAACTACCTAAGTAGATCTAGAGGTAGGTTTTCGATATCAAACACATGTTGTTCTTAAGATAGTAAGGATTGTGGATTATTAAAATAAGTAAATGATATGCCACCATTTAATTTTAATTCACATTCATAACAGCTAATCAAATTTTTTGTAAATGAAAATCACAAAATATACATTTAGGTTTTAAGGAGTACAGTTCACTTCTTGCTGTCGCATTACATCTCTTACAGAATAGGTAATCGTCACTTACAATCGGAGTGAAAGTTACTGAGCAAAACATGTTAGCATGACCCTCCTTACATACAAATCCTTCTAAGGGTTGTTCACAAGTTTCACAACTTAAAATTATATCACTAATGACTCTGTTCAGCTTACTTATATCAGCAATGTCTCCCAGGTTACATTTGTACTTGCAGCAGTAGTATTCTAGATACACTTTAGCAGACACTAGAGTTTCTTCATCCAATCTTTCTAATTTACAATTATTTTTATCATATTTTGTTAACAAAGATTCTACTGTTATTTGAGCTTGCATATACATGATTGTTTCTTTAATTTCTTCTATTGAAGTTACAGGAAATGTTACTTTAGGAGCGATCCAGTTCTCTTCTAAGTTAGTATACAGTTGTAGAAGTATTAAGTAAAATTTCAGCCTAAAAAGATGTGTTTTCGAAGGGGCACACATTTTGTCTAGATCTATATCTGGTAACATTCTTAATTTTACAGCATAGTATCTGATTAGCTCTATGTAATCCCAATAATGTTTTAAATTAATACAATTCTTATAAAGTGCTATTTGTGACAATTGATTAATATCAAGACATAAAAATGCAATAGTTACAGTTAGGTTTTCTTTCCGGGAGGCCACCCTTTTGTCAGACATAGCAAGAGCACACATCACTCCATTGTTGGACATATCAAATCCATCTAGATCATATACTGGGTAGTAATTACTATCATTGATTGTAAATGTAGATAGATCTACACTAATATTTTGTGCTGACAGGGAGATGTTCACTTTATAAATCTTGAAATTCACTGTGCTGAGAAGGAATGTGTGTCCCTTCTGTTGCAATGAAGTGATTCTATTGTCATTAATGTTTTTAAATGTCTCTGAAACAACTGTTTGGTCATCATCAAGCACTTGAACAACCAAATGTCTGTGTTTAGTGTACAATATTACTAATTTGTCACTCACAGTTGTATGAGTTATGTATTTTGCTACCATTCTGTCTTCATGGTTCCATAAAGTATTTGTTTTAATCAATTTTATAGTTCCATTGCTAAATTCACATAGAACAGTGTTCAGTTGTCCGAGTATGTTACAGTAAATTAATAAAAACTTCTGGTCTTTAAAATTGATCCACTTCATAGTAGTAACAGCACTTTTATCTATAGACACTGTAGTTATGTATTTGGCATTTAGCTCTGTTTCTTCCGTGCTAATGGACCAGAATAGTATATCCCCATTCTTCTGAGCAGTGACAAAGTAGCAAGATGAGTTGTCCGCAGCTGACCCCCAACAAATGGCACATGTCTGTAATTTCTGGACACCCTGTTTGATCTCCAGTAAGCTCTCATTCGTAGCACGACACGTTTCTGATGGTTTCAGGTCATAATGTTGGTCAATACAATTTGATAAACACAGTATGCTTTGCCATCCAAGTCTACGTTTGACAAAGAATTCCATATTGCCCATGTTTGTGAGAGTAGCAACAATAGAGGCATTGTGAAAGAGGAATTCAGGAGGTGACCACTCGAATGATATAAAAGAAGCCATTTCTGACATGAGTTCGTGACTGTGCGGCCAGAGAGTTGGATCAATCAGCATTTGTGTATAATTGATATTACTGATGGGGGAAGCAGTCATTCCCAGTGTAAACAACTTTGATGCTGGACTGGTTTTCGGGCATGTTATTTGGGACTCCACAACGTCTATTTTCTTCTCAATACATTTTACATCGTAGGAGAAATCCAAGAAGTTTAGGCCTTTATCCGTTATTACGGAGAGCGGTGTTTTTCCCCAGGTCAATCCACTCTCTATGTTTTTATTTAAAACAATAGAATACCGGGATATTTCCTGAACTGGTATTAGGTCCATTTCTATTAATTACAAGTATTTTAAACTATTTTAATACAACAAAACAAGAAGTTAACCTACAAATGTACAACAAACAAAGCTACTCTGTGAAAATTTATGCTTGACTGTCAAAAATTTGTTTTACTCTGTGTACGTGTGACAAATAAGGCTGACCGCACGTATTGAATTTTTGTTCGATTCATGAAGGCTGCACATTATTAACAAAAAAAGCAAGAACACTCTAAGAAAAAAATAGGGAACGCATTGCTAAATACCAAAATACAGTCCCCAAATCCTAATCCTAATCCTAATCCTAACTAATATTATAAATGCGAAAGTAACTGTGTCTGTCTGTCTGTCTGTCTGTCTGTTACTCTTTCACGCCAAAACTACTGAACAAATTTGAATGAAATTTGGTATACATACGGTCTAGACCCTGGGAAAGAACATAGGCTACTTTTTATCCCGGAATTCCCACGGGAAAAGTTATTAAGGCGAAGCGAAGCGCGCGGGAACAGCTATACTAAATAATGATTGTCTTTGTCGTTGAATATTTTTGCCATGCAAGTGTGCGGTAAACCTAAATGACAACGTACGACTCCTACAGAGCAGAAAAATGTCGAAATAGTCTGTGAAGCAAAAAAATAAAAATGTCATAATAAAAAACACGTGAGGGAGCGCGAACCCGAATTTATCTAAAATAAATTAAAAAGAGATGTGAAATACAAAATGGGTAAAAGTAAATATAACGCAAAAGCCCGACAAGTAGTCAAGACTAATATTGACGATTCAAAAACTTCTGAAGTAAGTTTCATACAACAAATTAATTAAGTAGGGAACTTCTAGACACTGTTCAATACTTTCTTGAAAACTTTATTCTTTCTAGATTAAACTTGATTTTCAATCAAATGAATATGGTGCAGCGGATGCCAGTAATGCACTGGCTTTGCCATCTAAGAAAAGGCATACCAAAGTTATCTCAGAGAAGAAAGAAAAGACAAGGTTCCTGTCTAAAGCTCACAGAAAAAGGCTAGAGAAAATCGTCGAGAAAAAGAAAAAGAAGGAAAATGTAAGTGTTTTTACTATATACCTACATATGTGTGACGAAGCCGAATATAACACAGTATAATGGGCTGATTGCTTTGCTTTCAAAATGTTTAGAAAAACATACTATGTCCTAATGTACTTCCAATACATGCTAACTACATATTATCCTAATCCTAATCCTAACTAATATTATAAATGCGAAAGTAACTGTGTCTGTCTGTCTGTCTGTCTGTTACTCTTTCACGCCAAAACTACTGAACGGATTTGAATGAAATTTGGTATACATACGGTCTAGACCCTGGGAAAGAACATAGGCTACTTTTTATCCCGGAATTCCCACGGGAAAACTTTTTAAGGCGAAGCGAAGCGCGCGGGAACAGCTAGTGTTCTTATAATTTTTTATATTTTGTATAGAAAATATTTTTGAGCTCTGCTTGACTAAAATCAGTGATTTACAATTAAGTATACCTCGTTTCAGCTATAAATGATTCCTGTGATGTCCACAATTTTCCAAATCACACATAAATACTATTGCAAAATCTATGTGAATTTATTATAGTTCATTGGATACAGCTGATACAATAATTCAATACTCTAAATCTATAGATATTGATTATGGGATATCTTTAAAACCATAAAATTCAAAAAAACTCCCTATCATCACAGATATCTTAGCTGAGACAAGGTTTAATACATGGGGTATGTTTAGCTTAACAATATTTTATTATTTGTTGTAGAGAGCAGCATTGCTAGATTCTCTGGCGCAAGTTCAAGCGACAGCTGATGAAGTGAGCCAGTTGACCGCAATATCTGCAGTCCAGACCATCGGCTTGAGGAAACTCCATGATTACAACTTTGAGAGTAAAGTGCAGCAGGAGGCCAAAACCGGTTCAGAGCCCAGGAAGTTTAGCAGCATTGCTGGTTAGTTACATCTTTGTTCGAAATTAATATCTTCATAATAAAGTTAATTTATGCCCTTGGTCCTTTGCTAAATCATGAGTTACAAAGATTGAGGAAAACTAGATGTATGGTCATGTGCAGAGAAACCTGACCCCCCTCTCATAGTAGACAGATTTCTTGGCCTTATACATAAAAGTAAGTATTTTTAATTTTTCATGAATTACTTTATGTCATGTTAGAATATGCAGAACCCAGAGTAGTATATTTACTGGCTAAACAGTCAGCCAGCTACTTGAAACCTTAGCAGGGCATGTCCAGATGTATGCATGGCTTTTACCATAAAATGTAATATTATTTTCTACATACAGGTGCAAAAAAACGCCTGAGGCTTTTGAAGTTAGAACAATCTGGTCAAACAAAAAGAACAAAATATGATCCAAATGTTGTTGGTCTTGAAGAGTCATCTTCAGAAGAATCAAGCTCAGAGTCAGATGCCAATGATAATGATGATGATGATGAACCAGAAGTTATAGAAAATGGGGTAGCAGAAAACAATACCCAGTTACCTAAAGAAACTAAAAGTATAGAAGTCTCTAATGTAGAAACTGAAAATCCTAGTAATGACAAAGGAACCAAAGTATCTAGAACTGATTCACCAAAAAAGAGTGAAGATAAAAATGTGATAGAAATAAAAGAAGAAAAAAAACCACTGCTTGCACACCCCACACAGCATGTAGAAGTGAAAAGAGACCCAAAAATTCAGATAGCAAGGTTGAAATTACCAATCCTTGGCGAAGAACAGAGGGTTATGGAGCTGATTAATGAAAACGAGTTTCTGATTGTTGCTGGTGAAACCGGTAAGATTTACCACTTTTATTAAAAAATAAATATAATAATTGCCATTATTATACAAAGAAAATAGTTCTTGGTGCACTAGCTAAGAGCCATAAACAGCTTATTGATCCTATATCATCATATTAAAAATAATATATCATATTATATTATTTTTAAACCCCAAAGGAGGGTTGTTATAAGTTTAACCTGTCTGTGGTAGCGTAGATCTCAAACGGCTAAACAAACTTTCGTTTTATTTTTTAGAGTGATATTTAATGTTGCTTACCCCAAGTGTTATTTTGTCTAAATCAGCTTAGCCATTCAAGAGTTATGCGACTTTTAGTGTTGAATGGCGGGGGTTTTTAACTTTGGTTAGGTTATATTACACAACCTGTGCCATAATTAAGCTGGGGCCTTATTTCACAGACCACTCAAATCCCCCAGTTCCTATACAAAGCAGGCTACGTATCTAAGATAAGATTATAGCGGTGGATTTACTAAATTCCTTCCAGGCAGCGGAAAGACTACCCAAATCCCCCAGTTCCTATACGAAGCTGGCTACGCCTCCACCAAGATGATAGCGGTGACGGAGCCGCGCCGGGTGGCCACGGTCGCGATGGCGGCGCGCGTGGGGTATGAGCTGGGGCTGAGCAGCAAGGAGGTGTCCTACCTGATGAGGTTCGAGGGGAATGTTGGCAAGGAGACCAAGATCAAGTTTATGACGGATGGTGAGTGAAGGATAAGGGATATTTTTGTGGAATTCAAGTGAACACTCCAACAATAAATATTATTTTTTTAATAATATTTTGTGTCAATCTATTCATACTCATAAAGTTGTGCTTGTGTATTTATCATAGAAGTAACTAGACTAACTTATTTATTCCTATGGCCATTGTTTGAAGGATTGAGGGCTTGCTTGGATAGGGCCATCCAAGTTTCTATCAGAATCCATTCAAAGTAGTTGGGTTAGGTTAACCGTTAGGGTATTATGTGTGTTTCTTAAGTACCACAGTGATGCAAATTACCATAACCTTAACAACCTGCTTCTATTCCAGGTGTCCTCCTCAAAGAGATCCAATCAGACTTCCTCCTCAGCAAATACTCCGTGGTGATCATCGACGAGGCGCACGAGCGAAGCGTCTACACAGACATCCTGCTCGGGCTGCTGTCCAGGATTGTGCCGCTCAGGAGGAAACGAGGATCGCCGTTAAGACTCATCATCATGTCCGCTACACTGAGGATTGAGGACTTCACTGAAAACACTAGGCTGTTTAAAACACCACCGCCTGTTATAAAGGTGAGTACAAATGTGAATAATTTTCAAGCCATACCTTTAATTTTGAGCTGTGTAAAGTTTTTTTCCTACATACCTACACATTTTCCGTGTTCACACATTTTGTTCAGTATGTTTTCTTTGAAATAATAAAAACATACTCCACCAGCAAATGAGAATGGCCAAATCTGACCCGCTTTGCAGCCACTAACCAAACCTATTTTTATTCAATGATAAAGGTGTTCTAAATGAGGGAAAAATATTAAAAAAAAATCTAAACCATGTTTAAAAAACCGGCCAAGTGCGAGTCGGGCTCGCGCACAAAGGGTTCCGTAGCTTAAATCAACCTATCTCAAAAACTATAAGAGATACTTTGATCAAACCAAAAATCGTTGAAAGAGTTAATTAGCATGCATCACCTCTATTTTTTTTAGAATTTTATACCCCGTAGTTATAAAAATAGAGGGGGGGGGACATACTTTTTACGACTTTGAGAGCTGATATCTCAAAAACCGTTCACTTTAAGAAAAATGTTTTTTAGAAAACTTTATATCATTTTAAAAGACCTTTCCATTGATACCCCACACGGGTATGTACATCGAAAAAAAAAATTTCATCCCTCAGTTACATGTATGGGGGGCCCCACCCCCAATTCTTTTTTTTACTATTTAGTGTCATATTTTTGTAGCGGTTCATACAACACATATTCCCATCAAATTTCATCACTGTAGTACTTATAGTTTCCGAGTAAATCGGCTGTGACAGACGGACAGACGGACAGACGGACAGACGGACATGACGAAACTATAAGGGTTCCGTTTTTGCCATTTTGGCTACGGAACCCTAAAAAACATCTGGTCAGTACAAAGACTTGATCTTTCAGAACCTATATCTTCGTTCTCCCTTGCCTCATAATAATAAAATTTACACCAGGATATACTGTAGTCATGGGCTACACATCAGTATATGTTTCATCAATGGCTGCACTGGTGGGTCATGCATGGCGCCTTAGAGAAATGGCCATTCTCCTTTGCATACTTTTATAATGATGTTTCAGATTGAATCTCGCCAGTTTCCTGTAACTGTCCACTTCAACAAGCACACCTACAGTGATTACTTGAAGGAAGCCTACAAGAAGGCTGTGAAAATACACACCAGGCTCCCTGAAGGCGGTATCCTGATATTCGTTACTGGACAACAAGAGGTATGTTGGTTTATTTAGATATCTGTTACATAATATGTTTAAATCTATAATTACTAACTGCAGACCACTGTGGAAAGCAGTAAAACATACCATAACTATGTATTACTTAATTAAATAAGTGTAGACTAAGATATGAGATCGAAGGGTTCTCAAGTGTCTGTGGCAGAGATTTTTTTGGGAGAAATCTAAATCCAGCATTATAAGGACGAAGTGGAAATCCTAACTAATATTATAAATGCGAAAGTAACTGTGTCTGTCTGTTACTCTTTCACGCCAAAACTACTGGACGGATTTGAATGAAATTTGGTATACATATGGTCTAGACCCTGAGAAAGAACATAGGCTACTTTTTATCCCGGAATTCCCACAGGAAAACTTTTTAAGGCGGAGCGAAGCTCGCGGAACAGCTAGTACTTATATAATGTTTATTATTGTAATTTACACAGGTACACTATCTAGTCCGAAAACTGCGCACCTCATTCCCATACAAAAAGAACGTCGACTACTCAAAACTCATACAGAAGAAGCGACCAACACTAACTGAAACTGAACAAGCTTTAGACTCAGAACCCGAAGATATAGAATCAGACGACGATGAAGTGGAGAAAGAGATGAAGCGAATGAGGAAAGCTAGGAGGAAGATGAGACAGAAACATAAGGAACTGCCGAAGATAAATTTGGATGACTATGATATGCCTGAGGATGATGGCCAGGCGGACTTGATAGATGATAACGATGATCAGGACAGCGAAGGACATTTGAGTGACTCTGGTAAGACAATTGATACTTATTGACTTAGAAGTGGTTGATAGATAATTAGAGATTACGTCTTTAAACTTGTCTTATTCTAGACCGTTTCACTGTATTATAAAGTACATAGTATAGGAATGAATCTAATTATCATTATTTGTGTAAAAAGGAGGCTTCATAAGTTCTAATGGATGTCTTGGCATATTTATTCTGTAATTTTCCCGGCATTTTTCACAATTCTACCCCTACAGATTTTAGTTTAATTAGATTCAAAAATGTACGTTATTTTACACACCATCTTATACATATAAACTTTCAGACGCAGAAGACGACACGCTCATCGCGGCCATCAAGAACTGCCGCCAGCCTCTGTGGGTTCTTCCCCTCTACTCCATGCTAGGGTCTTCTAAGCAGGCGCGAGTGTTCCAGCCGGCGCCGGCGGGGGCCAGACTGTGCGTCGTCAGCACGGACGTGGCCGAGACCTCGCTCACTATACCCGCGATCAAGTATGTCGTGGATACCGGGAAGAAGAAGATGAGGTTTGTGTAGTTTGTTGATTACAGTCGTGTTGCATGTTATGGTGGTGGGGTGTCGTTAGAAACTGCACCTGGCTCACTGCATTACACTAAATTGACTATATATCTACATTATTCTTAAATACAAATATTCCATCCCGACTGTAACACAATAAAGGGTGGTCGAGGTCGCAACCTGATTTACCTCTTATTCGTGTATATGTCGCGAACCGTATCGCCATTTTGAAATAGGTATGCTACTGTGATACTGTATATACCTACATATTTAAAACTGTTTATGTGCAGGTTTCTTCGTGTTTTTCATACATTTTAAGTTCTAGTATTACGTCTGTACGTCATCTCTGAATATTTTCTCCTTCCGCCAGGGTATACGACCACGTGACCGGCGCGTCGGCCTGGCGAGTCGTGTGGACCTCACAAGCGAGCGCCGAACAGCGCAGCGGCCGGGCCGGTCGTACTGCCCCGGGACACGCCTATAGACTGTACAGCAGTGCGGTGTTCCAACATGATTGTGTGGAGCAGTACCCGCCCGATATATGCAGGAGACCACCGGACCATTTGACGCTGACTATGAAGTGTATGGGGATTGATAAGGTACGTCTTGAGTGTTTAATGAACCGCCCCGGGGCATGCCTATAGACTGTACAGCAGTGCGGTGTTCCAGCATGATTGTGTAGAGCAATACCCGCCCGATATATGCAGGAGACTCACCAGGGAGTGACAAGGTGCGTATCTAATGTGATAAACATAAAAGTGTTTATGGCAGAGCATAGTGGGACGGGTTCCCCTCATCTCGCCTAATCTTTATTGCCCTAAACTCGTTTCGCATAACTCGTAAGGTCTAAACTTTTTTGGTAGAATCGTCACTTCGCCAAGACTTATGTGGCATAAGACTCGTTTCGTCTAAAACTCTTTTGGCATAATCTTGAAACACCTAAGTCTCGTTTGCTCAAATTGTTCGTATTGGTATAATATTGTTTCTCCTAAAATATTATGTTACTAAATACTATATTAAGTATGTTGTTAATGTACAAATTGTGGTATTTTTCTCCTACATCCCGAAAATCACGATATTGAATGATCAAAATATCGACATGAATGACCATTATAATGATTACAAACGCCATTAAATCCCATGGGATCGAAACTTAAAGATAGGTGCGACGACGAGCAAAGCGAGGAGGAGCGTGTTAGGTGCACATTTTCGTCAAAAGCAAAGCGGAGCGGAGCGCAGCGAAGCGGAGCGGAGCGCAGCGAAGCGGAGCGGAGCGTTTCCCACATAGCGGCCACAATACAAGGCACCAGTTTGCGCTATGTAGGGAGACGCTCCATCAAAGTTAAAGCCAAAAGAATATTATTACTTTGTATAACCTATGTCATAGCATTATTATAGGCTTTTCAAGATTTGGCCATACCATTATTAGGCTAAACAAGATTATGCGAAATAACTTTTTACTAAAAGAGATTTATGCCATACGATTTTCGGCGAAACGAGACTTTGACCAAACGTTAATATGCAATATCACGCATTCCTGCTCTATCTAGCTCTCACGTAGCTCTGTCTACACTCCTACCTAATCCCACTTAAGTATCATCTCATTTTCTTACGTATTCTATTAAAGCCTAGCCTCTCTGTATTATTAATCTTCCAATATACGTCGTCAGGTGGTAAACTTCCCGTTCCCGACGGCGCCGGACCGCATGCAGCTGAGACTGGCAGAACAGCGGCTCGAAGTGTTGGGGCTTCTCGAGAGACATCAGAGCAAGGCCAAACGAAGCGATGATGAGGATGTGAGTGGCTTTAGTTCTTGATGTTCTGTGCATAAAAGGAGTCGCATCGAGTGACGTATAATTAGTTTTATACTACGCCTTACCAGCGCCGATAAACGTGGAAAAGGTCCGTAACGGAAATCTTCTTTTTAAATTTGAGAGCCTTGCTCATGTTGGTGTAGTTCCAGCCACTGCGGACTATTCATATTATTTTATTGAAATTTATATGCGATTATGTGCTCATACCTCTCGTCTCGTCCAAGTTAACATGCTAAAGACAACCCAGCTTGAACGGGAGTTCAACATTTTTGATGATATCCTAACTAATATTATAAATGCGAAAGTAACTGTGTCTGTCTGTCTGTCTGCCTGTTACTCTTTCACGCCAAAACTACTTAACGGATTGGAATGAAATGGGGGCTAACGCGTGTGAATTTGCCGCTAGGGGCGCTGGTGTTGACTCAGGTCAAGTGACATTTTACTTTTCATATAATTTGTTTGGCGGGCTTCGTGATAAATTATATTTTCGTTCATTTCCCTGTTGAAAAGTGATCTCTTTTTGCAAAATTATCGCAAATATGGATTATTTGTCGTTGAAAGCTGAATAATTAAGGAAAAGAGGCGCAAAAATAAGCAGTCTCAAAGAGCAGCTAATTCCGAGGTTAGTTTGTTTACTGTTTACAAACTTATTTTTTACGAAGTGTATGCTTGTTTGCTTAGGTAACAGCTATGTTTTTTCTTTTTACAGACACCAAGACTATGACCGTAACAGTAACTTGTTGGAAACGTAGAGGACAGCATCATACAACAAAATGATTCAGTGTATACTTACTGTTGAGTGGCCTTCAGAAACTTTGTATACGAGTAGCAGTGTGAACCTGTGAACACTAATAATTAAACTCCAGATCTAGATATTGTCACCAATGAGTACTTTGGAATTTATGTACAATGTATACCATCGCTCTTACGGTTAATTAAAACATCGTGATAAAACCTGCACATCTAGATTTTCGAACCCACCAACCTGCAGAGGACCAGCGTGGTAGGAAATGGTCCAAGCTTAGGAGTGGAGTTTAGACCTTAAGGCGATATGCACAAAGGCTCCATTCGAGTGAGCCAGGTGCAGGTACTGACACCCCCACAAATAATAGAATACTTAGTATACTATACTACCATTATTTAGTTTCAACTAACAACTTAACCAGCATTCATTGTGTGGATTACTAATGTGTTATATTTTTTGTATAGCAGTGTGTTTAAACGGAAAGGATAAATAAAAGTTAAATCAGTGTGTAATTCTTTTATTTTTATTGTATTTATTAAATGCCTAATCCTTATTTACATTATGTTCTTTCTGAAATTGGTTATAATGATTTTCACAAACACGAGATTGTCGGATAATAATTATTTCACAAGCCACTGTTTTAGAACAGTTTTATCACTTGTTAACATAAGTCCTCCTTTTCTTTCCGAACATAACGGATCTACACTACATTGCGGCATAGTAACTCGATGTGATGATAGTTATTTTATAATTAATAAGCTTATAAGATTCAAAATTTTAAAACTTTATTTCGCGCCAATTTGATACAGTCTCCTTTGATAAGTTTGACAGCTATGGTACCTCTTGACCTCGGTCGACAGTGGCGCCAACTGGTGAGCAAAAAAACGGTAGTCCCCATTAGGTATACATATGTTTTAGACCCTGAGAAAGAACATAGGATACTTTTTATCCCGGAATTCCCACGGGAAAACTTTTTAAGGCGAAGCGAAGCTCGCGGGAACAGCTAGTAGGTACATAAAAAATCTCTACCTGGGTTGCGCTTTAACCACTGCCTCACTAGTTGACACTCTAAATCCGCCCTTCACTCGCAGGTACTAAAGGTCACGGCGCTCGGGCGCGCGGTGTCTGCGTTCCCGCTGCTGCCGCGCTACGGCAAGCTGCTGGCGCTGAGCCACCAGCCCGCGCTGCTGCCCTACACCGTCGCGCTCGTCGCCGCGCTCAGCGTGCCGGAGGTTTGTTATATTGTACTGTCAGCTTCATAAGCACCTATCTTAGACAAGTAAACCACTATCTCTGGCAGCTATTTACCTTTGTACCCACCTTGCTAAACCAGAAACTGACAATGTTTGAATGAATTAATGAATGAATATAGACGGTTTATAAGTTTGACAATGTACAAAAGCGTGTAGCTACCGCATAATATCATGAACGAAACAGGAAGGCGACCTATTTTCAGCACCTCCAACCTTAATAATTAATTCTGTTAGTATGTTTGCGCGCAGCCGCTGGTCCTATTGAGTGAGTTTCATAATGAACGCTATTGTGTTTTTCATTTGTTTCATTAGCAAATACAGAATTCAGTACCATACTTAGGTATAAAAAAATATTTATCTTTCCGTGCAGGTGATGAGCGGCAAGCCGGACAGCTGGCCGGCGACGGGCCACCTGCTTCTACTGGGCGACCCGGGGGTGTTGCTGAGAGCCGTGGGCGCCGCGGAGCATGCGCACTTGAAGGGAGAAGAGGAACTGTTCTGTGCTAAATACGGACTGAGGGAGAAGGTAATAGAGATAGGAGACCAACCATTTGGAATAAATTTTCTCTATCTTTGTGGCATTAGTTTCCACTTTTAGCCCCTGAGGTAAGCCCTAAGGGCTCAGTGAAATATTTTAGGTTAGCTAGCTACTTTACCCATAACCAACCAAGCTTTCCAAAATGTCGAGGCGACCTAAGTAGTCCTAGAGATTCTCGAGGATGCGAATCACTGCGCTTACTGTCTTCATAAGTAGGTACCCTTGCAGAGTAGTATATAAACCCTTCGGCTGTGCCATTTCAAAACACAGTAACAGCCAAGAGACAAAATTTTCAGGAGAGCCAAAAAACGTTTTTGTCCCTTCATTTCAATGCCCTGGTAAAACTATGATACATATCTCAACGAATGTAAGCTTAAAAGAAGCGGCAGAACCTAGGCTTTACATACAATACTATTTCATTTAAATATGCCTAATATTGTTGCTGTAATGCACAAAAGAAAAAACTAACTAGGTTTTAAATGGTTTTCTCACCCTAAAACCGCCCTCACTGACCATTTTATAACCTAGTAAGAGCCATTATTGTGTAATTTAAGACAAGATAAGTATATGTATTGAAATTGCAATAATAACGTAATAATTTATATGTTTTTTCTTTTTTTATATGTTTTGGATCCTTCACATAATATAAATCAAATTTTGCAGCACTTTTACACGACCGCACTACTATAAGTAATAGCTGAAATACCGGAATATTTTTAGGGTTCCGTAGCCAAAATGGCAAAAACGGAACCCTTATAGTTTCGTCATGTCCGTCTGTCCGTCTGTCCGTCTGTCCGTCTGTCACAGCCGATTTACTCGGAAACTATAAGTACTACAGTGATGAAATTTGATGGGAATATGTGTTGTATGAACCGCTACAAAAATATGACACTAAATAGTAAAAAAAAAAATTTCATCCCTCAGTTACATGTATGGGGGGCCCCACCCCATACATGTAACTGAGGGATGAAATTTTTTTTTTCGATGTACATACCCGTGTGGGGTATCAATGGAAAGGTCTTTTAAAATGATATAAAGTTTTCTAAAAAACATTTTTCTTAAAGTGAACGGTTTTTGAGATATCAGCTCTCAAAGTCGTAAAAAGTATGTCCCCCCCCCTCTATTTTTATAACTACGGGGTATAAAATTCTAAAAAAAATTGAGGTGATGCATGCTAATTAACTCTTTCAACGATTTTTGGTTTGATCAAAGTATCTCTTATAGTTTTTGAGATAGGTTGATTTAATTGCTGCTACGGAACCCTTTGTGCGCGAGCCCGACTCGCACTTGGCCGGTTTTTTAGTTTGTTTTTTGTTTTATCTAAATGAACTAAATCGCCATATTAAGAAGGCATGTCTGACACGAACATTATTTATGGCTGCCTTAAATTAGACAATATTTCCTAAATTTTGAGCTAAAATTAGTTTACTATGTTTGAGTTTTTTTTGGTTTATGCAAAATAGGGCTAGTATAAAGGTTCTGACGAGAAAGGTTTCTATGGCTTTTATAAAGAAGACAAATTTTCCTTATGTTCTACTTTTAATTCAACTCTCTAGGTCTCATTGGTTCAAAGATACAGGTTCTGAAATATCTGATATTTTTTTCGAAAAAAGTGTTAGTAATAATGTATGCCATTTGTGACTTACTAAAATTAACGGGCAAAAATTGACCTTTGCTGACCATTTCAAAACCTAGTATGAGCCATTGACCATTTTAAAACATAGTAAGTGAAAATTACTTACTGTGTTTTAAAATGGTCAATTTTAAAACACAGTTAGTAATTTTCACTTACTATGTTTTAAAATGGTTGGTGGCTCTTACTATGTTTTAAAATGGTTTTCGTGGCATTTTTGATATCGCAGGGTGGAGTTACTAGGTTTTTAGAATTTTTATTTTCGTTTCTGAGCGGTTTTTTGATATTCTGACAATGCAGTTTTGTGCGTAACCGCCTAAAATAATGTATAAATCAAAGACCCGATTTTTTTTAAAGTTGGCGCTTACTGTGTTTTGAAATGACACAGCCGTCTTGTCCTCCATGCATAAGCTGTACTCTTATACACACACAACATGTTTCCCCCTAACAAACCCAACCTCTCCCCACAGGCAGTGCAAGAGATCCGCAAGCTCCGAAAACAACTCTCGTCCGAGATCAGACTGTGCGTCCCCAACGCAGTGACGTCACTGGGCGAGGCGAGCGCCGTGGACGACGGTCAAGCAAGGCTGCTGAGGCAACTCGTGCTGACGGCCTTAGGGGACCAGGTGGCGACCAAGATACAGCTGCATGAGGTCAAAGAAGGTATTTAACAATATGTTTAGCCGCTCAACCGATTTTTATCGCATTCAAATTGATTCAATCGCTCCGTTGCGTACGTATAGTAGTCATTTAGACTGTAAAAGCACGGTATTTTGAAAAAGATACTTGAAAACTGGCGTAAAGCATGTAGCCATGATACAATACCGGATCCGGATGTAAAGGTCTCCAATAGCTGTCCGTATCACACGCGGTGACGTCACAGTCCCAACGCGGTGACGTCACTGGGCGAAGGACGTCAAAGAAGGTACGTACTACGAAATTAGGGGCTTCTAAGAGCATAAGTGGATATGCTGCTGTCTTCCAAACATAGAAAGACCTGTTATAGCCGTAGGAGGGAATAGCAATATAGATGAACTGGTTTGTGGCGCGGGAAGGGTTAACCCAATAAACCTCATGTAATGAGTTAAAAACAGGCTCTATCTTTATCTGGTGTTAATAAATGCTTGTTCAATTTAATTTCATTTTAATCACGTCAAGGGTCTATTTTATCGGTATACAATTCCAATCTGTACAAAGGTAACTTACTATCAGCAGCACCAGAAATAGTAGATGAATAACCCACCAATCGATATTGATTTGATATTTTGTATTGCAGGTGAGGACAAGCGCAAGTACAAATACGCGTACCATTGCGCCAACATGGAGGAGCCCGTGCATCTTCACTCTGAATCCATATTGCGCAAGGTAACATTCATAATAATCATTATCTAAGGGCTGATTTTTCAATGGGCAGATAAAAGCTATCTGTCGATTAAAATTGTTGCTGTCACTGTCTAATACAAACATTTGGACGTGACAGCATTAGAATTATTCCCCAGATAAAACTTATCTGACCATTGAAAAATCAGCCCTAAATGAAGCTGACGTCCTTTATCTAGCCTTTGTCGAGAAACCTTCTGCCAGACCCTTTTTAATTATTATCACTAGATGTATATTATCAAAAGAAAGTTATTGATGGAGTGAAATGGGAGTTTTGTCAATAGTAGGTACAGCTTCATTAGTAGCTGAAGCTAGTATAGTGCGACAAACTTATCTGTTCCGGTGAGACCGAACTAAATTGATCCATATCTTATTACTCACTAATGAATTGTATATTGTAAAAGATTAGATGGGTTTATTAACACCGCAAGAGCGAATTAACAATACGAGCAAACTTAAAATCTTATAGAATTAAGAAATATTAAACATTTATGTGAGCTGTCACCGGAACAGATAAGTTTGTGGCACTGTATATGTAGTAACAAACCGTCATGCGCCAATGTTTGAATGAATCTATGTATAGGCGCTTTGTAAGTTTGACAAGGTACAAATTTTAATGTTAGCTCTGTGGTATAACTACTATAGGTACATCGGCTAATGAATGCGTGATACTGAAAATCACGACTGAATAATCAATTCAATATCCAACCGCATAACATGCAATTCTTAATTCTATAACCACAAAAAACGTTAAACACTTCTTAACTAATGTTTAAAACGAAATTTGACAGATTTTGTAGGCGTTTGACAGCGCTAAACATCTGTTAAATACTGTGTAAGTTTTTGTGGTAAGGCCCTTAGAGTCTAAAACACCAGGTGATACCGGAATGGACTGAATAATGAATCCAACATCCAACCGCACATCCCATACAAACCTCCGCCACCACACTAACATCCTCCACCCCCCAGGTGATCCCAGAATGGGTGGTGTACCAGGAGCTATATGAGACGGGAAGCGAGGAACGGCGCAAGATGGTGATGCGACACGTGACCGCCATAGAACCCGAGTGGCTGCCCGTCTACGTGCCGAAACTGTGCAATTTGGGTAAGATATTATAATGTACTTAACCCCCAAAATCATAGAGCTTAAAATAGGTTCTAAATTGACGTTGGAATATTTATACGAATTTAAAGTTTTTGAGTGTCGTAAAGAGTAGAAAATCGTGTGTTTCAATGTAAATTTTAACCATATCGGAAATTTACAAGTCAGTCTGAGAATTTGAGGATAAAAGGTAATGGATGATGCATTTCGAAGAACGACTCTACCTAAATGTTGTTTAGTGTGTAACTATGTACTTGTTTCTTAAACATATTATACAGGGTAAAAGTGGTATAGTAAACCGAAAGTGGCACCCAGGAGGCGTGTTTCAAGGCCAGAACGCAGAGGTTGGGACTGCTCGCGTATATTTTCAAATTGAAATGGTGCCATGATTTACTTGAAAGTATATTATTATTATTATGTTGTGTCTTTACCGTCTCGGGACCATGGGGTCCCGGGCATTTGGAAGGCGTGCATGGGGCCGAAGCCAACATGTAGAGGCCCGTTTGACAACATTAATATATATGAAATGTGACACCAACCGACGATTTTCCCTGTGCAGACTATAGAAGTAAACCCAAGGAAAATCCCCGGTTAGTGCAGGACTATTGTAGGATATGGAGAAAACTAATACAGGGTTATGGAGTGGGGTGTTAAATGGACTGGGTAACTGGGACTATGGAAGGACTATGGCCCCTGCCGGACCTATATGTTTTACATACGGATAAAAAGGCAGGGGGTGACTCGCACTAGGGCGTGCAAAACCGGTTAACCGGTTTTTCCGAAAACCGGTTAACCGGACAGTATTTCACGGTTTTTCATAACCGGTTTTGAGAGTTCAAAACCGGAATCCGAAAACCGGGTTTTCACCGGTTTTGATCGTATTTTTATATACTTTTTTACATACATTAGAAGTTGAACTCATAAACTCTAAAAATAAAAGAATTTGTATATCGGTTGGCACACTGATGGACACTAGATTAATGGTGAAACTCATAAAAAGCACTAAAATATTGTATGGAAATTGAGTGACGATTTTCTGGTGCACATACCGGCACTCTGCCTAGGCGCAGTAAAGCAAACACGACGTCAGTGACCGATGTGTGCGTGTGAGTTCACACTTTTTGCTGTATGAAAACTTATTGCTGTATGAAAAAAAGGTACTCTGGGTGCACATAATTATAAAGTTGAAATCTTGCCCAATAAAGCACAACAAGGTGGTCTTCATACAAACTCTAGGTAAAACAGGACTGCATTGACCGTTGTTGAAAATATAATAAGGCCAAGTGCGGGGACTGCATTCGACGTTATGGACTTTTTTCATGAAGTGTTGAGGACGTCAAATCAAATGCAGTCGTGTCCATAAATGAGTTAGGCTTTCTTTCGTTGCGTTAATATGAACAAATCTGTAATACATCAAAAAAACATTCATCATCTTACTGCTACTATAGAGTGGTCGTAAGAATCAGACGATAAATGATTTTTTATTGATGATAACAGAACGATATAAAAACACCATTAAGGTGCCACACACTTTTTGTAGATGTTACAACAGTAAGTACTATGATAATTCTTATTTAACTTTTTTCCCTTTCACTAAATTATTAATTTGTCATATGGTTGATTAAAAACAGGTAAGTATATCATAAAAAAAGGTTTTATTCGTATGTTTTGTGGATATCTCTATCTAAGAATATGGGTTCCTTGTTTAATTATAACTCTATGACAAAAAATATATAAGTAATATCAAAACCGGTGAAAAACCGGTTAACCGGTTTTGAGGCTGAAAACCGAAAATTCAAAACCGGTTTTGAAAACCTTCCGGTTTTGCACGCCCTAAGTCTCGCACACACATTAAATGGGCCCCCCAAAACAGTCGCTAGCACATTACAGTGACGTAGTAACAAGGGAGCAACATGGCATGAGGTGCTGAGGGTGGAGAGGTATACCAAGGCTCTCAGAGCAATCGCGGATGCCGGTCAAGACCCCTACAAGCACTTACTGGATATACATCCTTCCTCCGAGCATTTCTGCTCTAGCGGTACACCACTCAAGCCAGCCAATGAAGGCAAGCAAGAGGTGGGAGATCCTGTTCCTCGTCAGTGTTCACTCTGGACAACCAATAAAGGCAAGCCAGAGATGAGGAACAGGTTATTATTATTATTATTAAACTCTTTATTGAACAAAATAAATTGTTACAAAGGCGGACTTAATGCTAGCAGCATTTTCTACCAGTTAACCTTTGGTGATGTTGAAAAAGTGATTGGTAGTGCTTACGATAGAAGATGGTCTAAATTGAGTACCAGGCTATTACGCACTAATCGCGTATATTTTCAAGTAAGTTGGGCCAAAATTATGGCTTGAAAATATACTGCAGGAGTTACTACTGCGTACTAATCGTGTATATTTTCAAGTGCCAAGCGGCAATGCGAGCACTTGAAACTATACGTGATTAGTTACCAGGTAGCCCTTCTGAATTGATGCTCTCTCTTTCTCTCATGCGTAATAGTAATAAGTCTATTGCTTTCTTAACATTGCATCATCATTCCGCAGTTGGCATTGTTTTCGTAACGTATTTTTTGTTTACATCGTACAGTTAAAAAGTAAATTGATTTAAATTAAACTGTAGAACTGTTGTAAATAGTAAAAATTATCTCAGAAGAGAGTGTAGAACAATTCATAAAAGACAATTACGGTGAATTCAAAACTTGATGAAAAATATGTCTGTAATAGGTAATAAGGTCTATAGGGTAATACCTACTACACTCACGAGCAATGAAATAAGTAAAGTACCAAGTAGCAAAAAGTCAACACCAAGGTTTTAGTTGGTTATAATCATATTTTGATGCGCTGTTAAATGTTCTTTAATATTACGCGACGGCGTCATTAAACTAGTCTTTTCCGTTCAGCAGCTATCGTCACTGGAACTTTTTCATTGCTCGTGAGTGTAGTAGGTATTACTCTTAATTAATATAAATAATAAGATATTAGTATTCTTACTTGCAAGTATGATTGCTATAAGTATCAATTTATCAATCAAATTAGAGCTTATTCATCTTTATGTATATATTAACATTCTATAGGTATGACCATATGGTATACAAGTAAATTGTAGTCATGTACATTTACCGAAATAGTTAAGTAAATCAGAATCAGCATGTAGATATAAATAATATGCGGCAAGTACGCCAATCAAGCAATGTGCGTAATAGCAATGTATATTTTCAAGAACGATTCAGTAAATCCCAACTTGAAAGTATACGCGATTAGTACGCACAAATCGTGTATATTTTCAAGTAAAATATAATTTTATTTCACTTGAAACTATACAGTGCTAGTACACTATGGGTGCGTTATGGCCTTGTATAGTTTCAAAACACGCACCCAGGAGGTCATATCTCCAGCAGAGGACGGTTACGGGCTGATGATGATGACGAAATCAACCGTTTTACCGAATCAATCGATAAGTCACTTCGCAAAAGTATCTATCTATTTGTTTAGTTTTCTTAGTAAAAATAATTACTATTAAGAACAATTATTATTTACATGTCGTAGAACTGATAAACTTTGTGACTATTGAATTCTTGTAATAAATTGTGACATAACGCTGCAGATATCCGCCACGGCTCTTTAGGAATATATACCAAACCAACGGTCGAATTTAACTCTACTATCTTCAAAATATCTGTCACCAATGATTTCAAAATGAAGTGTCCGTAAGAAAATTTTGCCTAAAGAAAATGTCACCCGCGCGTCGGCCCTAATTCAAACAAATTATGAGAGATCTATGAGATTTAAGGGGCTAGCGCGAGGGCGCCATTTTCTTGAGTGGTTATACAGGGTAATTGGTAAGTCGATGTATTCCTTTAAATGGGTTGTAGTCGAAGGCATTTCCAGTCGATTGAACCCCATAATGCATTATCTGAAAGTCAACCATTTCTGAGTTATTTAAGTTTTAAGTTTTTTTAGAAATTTTGCCAAAATGTATGTTTAAAAGCAAAATATTTCAAAAACTAAGGATTTTTTAAATACTTTTTTGATTGCTTTGCATTGGTGACACCTTAGTCAACTAATCATAATCATTAAATGCGCAAAATTTAACTTAATTTAGACACAGTGCTTCAAAATAGTTGAAACGTTAATAAAATGTTAAGAAAGGTGAAAACAAAGAGCTAAATTAAAAAAAAAATATATATGACAATTTTACAGGCACTACAGCTTAAAAACATAATCAATTTATAAGCTTTAAAATGACACATTCCAATCTAAACTCTCTACCTTAAAATTTAAACAAAATGTTGTTCGTTTCCCTACTGAAATTTGTCCGCCTATGCGGTTGTTTTGGCTATATCTTGGTCATACCTTAATCGATTTTAGATGAGAATATGTCATTTTAAAGCTTATAAATTCATTATGTTTTTAAGCTGTAGTGCCTGAAAATTTGTCAGATAAAATTCTTTTTAAAATTACCTTTTTTGTTTTCATCTTTCGTAACATTTTCTTAATGTTTCATCTATTTTGAAGCACTGTGTCTAAATTAATTTAAATATTGTGCAATTAATGATTATGATTAGTTGACTAAGGTGTCACGAATGCAAAACAATAAAAAAAAAAATTGTTAGTTTTTGAAATATTTTGCTTTTAAACATAAATTTTGGCAACATTCTTAAAAAAACTTAAAACTTAAATAACTGAGAAATGGTTGATTTTCGGATAATGCATTAAGGGGTTCAATCGACTGGAAATGCATTCGTCTACAACCCATTTAAAGGAATACATCGACTTTCCAATCACCCTGTATAGGCCTGTCCTTACGCTACTAATATATGTCAATGCCTGTCACTCAAATATCGCCCCTATCTGCACAGGAGATCCTCTGAGCGACCCCGAGCCGCGCTACGACGCCGCCAGCGGCCGCGTTAAATGCCACTTCAAGGGAACCTTCGGGAAAGCCGGCTGGGAACTGCCCACAGTCGAGATCGACTATCCGGAGAGACTGGAACGCTACCGGTGGTTCGCCAAGTTCCTACTCGAAGGAGGCGTTTTCCCGAAGCTGAAGAAGTATGCATCCTCTTTGCTGTCTCCGCCGTCGACTATGGTCAAGTCTTGGGCGACGCTGCAGCCCAGAACTGATGTGCTGTTGAAAGCGCTTGTTGCAAAGAGGGCTGGCTGTAAAGACTCGCTGAAAAGCGTTTGGGAGGATCAGCCGAAATGTAAGTTGATCTTTTGATTCTATATTCTATGTTTATATCTCTATGTAGAGTACGTAGGTATGTAGTGGATAATTTTGTGATGCAGCTAACTTACATTTTAAAATAATTATTATGTATGTATAAACATTTTATATATTACATGTTTCATAATGTATATCGTTTTTCATAACATATTGAAGTTTTACACGTATATTTATAGTAGGTACCTAGTTTATTATATTTTTTCTTTCAGATCTGCTGAATGAGTATCTGAGATGGCTGCCTGAGTCTGCGCACAACGAGGCGTCCCTCTACTGGCCACCGATATGATAACATTAAATGTATTCCTGTAAATATGTATTGTAATTAAATGTTGTAATTTACAATACACTTGTATAATTTGCATGGTTTTTAGACATTGTATTTTTATTGAAGATAGAGAAAATTGTTGGAACAGCTGAATTATCTATATCATATTTATCATTCACGTTATAGGTAAATAAATGTTGCATAAAAATTAACAGCACCATTATTTGCAAACGAAGTAAATATCGACGAATGGCAGGTATTGAAGAAATATCTCAACAAAACACGACCTTGGTAAAGTCACAAATGTCTATTGTTGCAAGCCACTTTGTAGCGATGGTATAGATATAGTAATAATGATTTAGCTGTCGTATTTAAGAGTGTTGAATTGATCTAGGTATAACTGATTTGAATTGGGGTTTACCAATTCAGTTGTTATCAAATATTATGTTTTACTATTTTTCACCTCTGAACTCAAGTGATAGTAATTCTATCGAGTAAAAAATATTATTCCTGATTTTATAAGTACCTATTCAATGTATTAACGATGTTATACTTAAATTTGTACTATTTCATTGGGTGTATATTTTACTATTGATATCCGTTCTATATATTATCGAGATTTTACCTCACACTTTTTAATAATAATTTGCTAATCATGACTTTGTCGGTCGATCGACAACTAAAATCAAACTTTATCTTAATCCAATACAGTACAAAATACCTACTTGCTCAATTCCTTAACTATACAATTGCAGATTATCAGTATCCTCTGCCTAGATGCAGCTCTCTCGTTATCAGTCGGCATCACGGCATTGTCAGCCGCTCAGCCAGTGAACCGATAGCGGTCAACACAACATGTTGTCCTTATGATAATAATACTATGACGATCTCAAATAAATTTATTCGCGGATAAAATCTTACTAATTTATTAGTTCTACTTGATAACGTTTATAATAATATAACGTATAAATACGTGTTCGGTACCTATTTAGTTGTTGAGAGAGTTTTAAGTGAATATTAGTGAGAATGTTAACTAATACATACGTGCCTGTGTTAGTTACTATCGGATGTGTTTTTTTGGGGGCAAACGCGTTCGCTCTACCCTTCGAAGGATTGTTCAAGCTCGATATCATTCACTACAATGATTTCCATGCAAGGTATGTATATGTTATATATTTTTAAGATAAGTACCTACCTATACCTACTCAACTCTACTGAGTTTTTATTATAAGTAACTAGTTTGGAAAAAACTTCAGTAACGAAGTAATGCTTATTAATATAATACTTTTTGTATTTACCTAAGTACTTGAAAGTTGAAAGTAGAACATGTATTTAGTCATGCCACAATAGGTAGGTAGTAATGATTAAGTAAGTAAGAACATTGAATTTTACTACTCTAGTCTCTACTTCATACAAACACTACCTACCTCTGGTTTTTTATGTTCCTACTAACTAGTTTAGTTAAACCTGTATTTCTCCAAAATAACTTAAGTACTTATCTATTTACTATCAAGATTTTTGGCAGGCGTAGCATGTTAGTTACATTGTAGGATAGAAGGTCATTCTTACCGCAAAAAATACCCAAAAAAGTGTTACGGGTCAATGGTAAGTAGTCTTTTTTTAATTGTGACAAAGTATGTAGTGTACTTAGGTATAGTATATTTGTGGATTCGACTGTACTTACATTAGATCAATGCGAAATCGAGTTTACCACTGAAACCCATCAAGAAGTAATGAACGGTATTCCTTGGTAGGACGGGGTACACGAGCTCTCGATTGGATATCAAGAACCAACATACCGTGGAATATCATGTAGCTGGGTGAATAGCTCTAGCAGTGTGGAAGAGGCCTTGGCCTATATCCATCAGTGAACGATTATGTTTGCCGATGTTGTTACATACTTATAGCAATTTCCATTCCAAGCGTTATTTACGAACAAATTATTTAGGTATTTAACTAGGTAAGTACAGGCTAAATTATTTGTCGTTTAAAGTAGGTACAATAGTAAAATTCTATTCACACGGTATAATTTGCACGGTTTTGCTTTATTATTATAATTATATGTAGTAGGTACCCATAATTATTAGTACCATAGGCTTCACGAGTTTCACGACCATATTCACAATAATTTGTTTCAGGGGCAGAGGCAGGTTTATAGACTAAGTTACGTTATGGTATAACTAAACACCTATTAATTTTATTATTTCTAATATTGTTTTGGTAACTAATTCCATCCCACTTCTTTCTTCTTATTGTAGGTTTGAAGAGACATCAGTGTCGACGGCCACGTGTCGGTTCAACAACAACTCCTGTCTCGGGGGCTTCCCGCGCCTCTACCATGAGATACAGGCCCTCAGGTAAGAAACTTTCACTTTGATTTGATTAAAAAAATCAGTGACGGGTACGGACAATAGAGGACATGAAAAATGTACTTAGAGCTAGGAACATTTATTCTATAAGTATTTTCTATGATGTAGAGCTTTTTATATGAAATTTTATAAAAAAATTTATATGAAAAATGTACTTAGAGCTAGGAACATTTATTCTATAAGTATTTTCTATGATGTAGAGCTTTTTATATAACAGAAATTCAATCATGCAGTTTAGTGTTATGCAGGAATGTTATGTCACCGAAAAAAATGTCAGATCGGCAATCCCCTTTTTCATTAAATCCCATCCAGTTTTTTTTCTAATTTCTGTTCCTTCAGACAAGAGAAGCCGGACGCCCTGCTGCTGAACGCCGGCGACAGCTTCCAGGGCACCTACTGGTACACGCTGCTAAAGTGGAACGTGACGCAGCACTTCATGAACCTGCTGCCTCATGACGCACACGTTAGTAACACGATACATGGTCCTAGATGGAAATAAATAGGGTCCAGCAACAGAAAACTGCGATTTAATCGAGGCACACGCACTAACTTGCGAGTGGGAGGGTTTGTGCCTGGTGAAGACAGGTAATAAATAACATTACAGGTACATCAAAAAATGTACGCGTCAGTAAAAGTCTACATTATCTTTTTCACCGAATGATCTGTAAGCGATAGCACTCAATAAGGCGCCCTTTCTTCTTGTAAGAAAGTTAGTAAAATGGTACAATAGCCGCAGCGTTTAGTACATTGAAAAACGCGCCCAATGTTACCGATCGCGGCTCTTGTCTTGAATGAGGTTAACAGTATTTTTTCAAACATCTCGCTACTTACTTAATAAATATTCATTTTCCGGAAGAGACTTTATCAATAAAATTCAATTCTATTTACAGGCAATAGGCAACCACGAGTTCGACGATGGTCCTGCAGGACTCGCCCCGTACCTCTCCGCCCTGAAGGCGCCGGTGCTGGCCGCCAACATGGACACCAGCCAGGAACCAGTGTTGCAGGACCTCTACAAGCCGTCTATAGTTGTAGAGAGAAATGGCAGGAAGATCGGTATTATTGGGCTCATTACTGTGGAGACTAAGGTGAGATTATTATGTTTATTTTTCTGACAGGTCCCCATTAAAGTTTGACGACCGAATGGCGTAGTGGTTAGTGACCCTGACTACTGAGCCGATGGTCCCGGGTTCGATCGTTCCCGGCTGGGGCAGATATTTGTGTAAACACAGATATTTGTTCTCGGGTCTTGGATGTGCCCGTAAAATGGCAATAGGCCCGCCCCCTATTACATTGGGACTAACATAACACTCTGGCGAAAAGTGGGTGCAGCAATGCAACTCTGCCTACCCCGCAAGGGAGTACATTAGTACAAGGCGAGAGTGCGTGTTTTTATTTTGTTTTTTTTAGGTTCCCATTAAATTTCCGGCTGAGGCTGCGCCAACCTCCTGACACAAACCCAAAACCCTACCATCTTTCAGTCTGTTTCAAATAACGTTGGATTTTGAAATGTAGGTATTGTTGCGGTGCTTGGCCCAACCTCATATAGATAGATAACTACAGCTGCTTTAAAGTTTTATTGAGATTCAGAATTTTCGTAATCTACCTCGCTATATAATATAACATAATGATAATGATCTTGTAGAGTTATCTGCCCCATCGTCATCATCATCAGCCAATAGACTTCTACCACTGCTTACCTATTAACTACATTCTTTCAGATGCTCTCATCATCTGGCAAGGTGGTATTCCTGGACCCTCGCGAGGTGACGCGGCGGGAAGCGAAGGCGTTGACGGAGCAAGGAGTCGACATCATCATCCTGCTCTCGCATTGCGGGTTGGATGTGGACAAGTAAGTGACAGAAATAAATATACCTACTGAAGATAGGATTCTCGGAATAATAATGGTCTAGCGTGGTCTAGCGTGGTGTACGTAATTTTTTCAATAAAATAATGATATCCTGTTTGTATTGCTCTTAGCAATGTTTCCGGTTTTTTTTGTCATAACTGCTTCATACTTACTTCTTGGTTTCTGAAATTTTAAAATATCTACAGTAACTACTTACCGAATAATATTTTCAAAGCAGATAATGAACATGTCTCACAAGTTTGGCGGAATAATTTTCACACTTTAACATGAAATCAGTTGAACAAACTGAGATGCGGAATCTAGACGGCACATTCGATTAGTTCCATGATTCGATACAAATTATGAAAAATGGCGCTACCGTGTGTCCAGGTGTGACACAAACGCGAAAAAAACAGCATATTGTCGTCTACTTTGACTCTAAAGCCGGGTCCAGACGAGTGAAACGTGTAATATAACACGAATTCTACGTGTGGACGTCACAACGAGCATAACATGTAACGCTCCCGGTTGATCCATCGGCTAACGGTTTTTCGTTTGGTTGTGTTCACGTGCCGTCCACACTGTTGACGCTAAATTACACGTAATGCTACATTTCACGTTACACTCGTCTGGACCCGGCATAAGGTGCACAAAAGAACGATTTTGAACTCGGTATCGGTACTTCGCTACGACAGTACCTAAGTTCGTACATATCGGATCCTGCAATAATCCCATTACTCCTCATTAATGTCAATTGTATCCAATCGGCTGGCCTGAATGATAGCATCTCACGAACGAATTATTCTATTAGGAAACATTAAGATGCTATTCTCGTCTAGTAACTGACTGCACAAAAGGGAAAATACCATTGGAAGTAACGCAAATTTTATTAGTAGAAAGATAGATAAGGAATAGTTAACTCTATCTAGGTACTCCTAAAATTTGCGTTTCCTATTATCCATACTAGACTATAGTGTTATGTGGTTATGGCATTAGTGGGACAGAGACAGCTGTTTACATATACCGCGCGCATTTAAAGAAACAATATTAAAATGGCGGACGAATTCATATTACAACTAGTTCTTTACCTTTGTGCGTTATAACTATAATTAGGTATTTTTTATTTATTTAACTCTTTATTGTACCAATAAATATACAAATAAAAGTACAAAGGGTGGACTTAATGCTAAAAGCATTTTCTACCAGTCGATTGTGGGTTTCAAAATCGGGATATGATCGGTCAGAATTATTTTATCATATTTACCATAACTGCAACAAACTCAACAACAACCCCACTCCCTCCTTCCAGAGAGTTAGCGCGGGATTACGGCGAGCACATCGACGTGATAGTGGGGGGCCACACGCACTCGCTGCTGTGGGACGGCCCCGCGCCCAGTGGGGAGCCGGCCGCCGGGCCCTACCCGCTCACGTTACATGCTACCCAGGGCGGCAATCATACGGTGAGAGGTTTTATAATTACCTATAGAGCCTTTGCAAATATAGAGCCATTTTACAAGCTGTAGCTGAAATAGGGACTAGGTAAAAGATGCGGCGGATTATAGAGCCTTTGCAAATATAGAGCCATTTTACAAGCTGTAGCTGAAATAGGGACTAGGTATAAAAGATGCGGCGTATTACCGGTAATCCGCCGGATCCGGTAGGTTTTTGGTGCTTACCGGAGAATTTCTATTTATGGCACTGTGAGAAGCTTCGATACAGCGATGTAGGATTTCATAGTAATTTGCTTCGATTCCAAACATGTTCTGTGTATAGAGTTCTGAGCGACACCGGATGGGATTGAAGATTGTACCGGATTGCAATCCCTAAGCTGAGCTATTGCCACCATGTTTTGAACTTCATGATTAAATACGGCCCGAGGGCACCGGGCCCTACCCGCTGACGTTACATGCTACCCAGGGCGGCAATCATACGGTGAGAGGCTTACTAATATAGGAGCTGTTTTACAAGCCGATCTAGGAACTAGGTCTGGCGAATTATACCGGTAATCCGCCGGATCCGGTAGGTTTTTGGTGCTTACTGGATCCGGTAATATCACCGGATCCGGTAGCCGGATTGTAGAGTGTACCGGATTGCAATCCCTAAGCCGAACTTCATGCCGGCCGCCGCGCCACCCGCTGACGTTGCAGGACTCGCAGGCCGGGAACCATACGGTACGTGATTTTGAAAATGAATTATACTTACTGCATTCATACTTATTTGATAAAAAGACACAACATTGTTTACATTTTGTGCCAAGTAAGAATGAAAGCAGGATGAATAAATAAATAATATGTGGGGACAGATCTCACACACGGCCATCCGACCCCAAGCTAGGCAGAGCCTGTGTTATGGGTATCAGACAGTTGATATATCTACACAAATACATAAATAGATACATATTCAATATAAATATCAACACCCAAGACCCGAGCACAAATATCTGTCTTTAAACTGCCCCAGCCGGGAATCGAACCCGGGACCTTCGGCTTAGCAGTCAGGGTCACTAACCACTACACCAGTCGTCTGCTAATCGGACTGCTAAGACCAGGGTCCCGGGTATCCCCAATATACCCTTAATGTTACTGTTATAAATTAGAGGTGGAAACTTTTACAACATACCGTTGCCCGGCGAACTTTATACAGGGTGTCCCAAAAGTCAACGTCATCCCTTAAAGGGCTGATAGGTCAGCTCATGAGAGGCCATAATATCACAATATGACCTTAGTAAAAACTCGATAATTTTCGAGATAGGTATTGACACTTTTATAAATTTGCTGAAAATCGACACCTTGGATCAGTTTTTTGCGTGCCGCCGGTACAAAAATCCATATTGTTAGAATTTGTTTGGTGTTGCCTCACCCTGTATAGCCCTGCTATTGATGGCATTAAAAAAAATATCGAGTAATGCTGTATGTTTAAAAAAAACACGGTTTTCAAAGTCATAAAAGGTAATCGTATTTTTTTATAAACAACTTTGACTCTACATAGTGTAAAAAAAATATACCACGCAAACCTGGCACCTTATTTGAAAAGATTGCTCATTTAATGCAGTTTCCAAAATAGTATGAAACGTTGCTATTGTTTCAATAAACAAAAAAGTTATTGCTATTTTAGTACAAAACGACCTCGATGTAAAATTGTTTGAAGGAAATTTATCTGACTGAATTTATTAAGGGTAAGTCATGTTGGAATGAGTGAAAGTAAAATAGGTGGTGTGGCTGGGAGTGGAAAAAGAGACAACGTTGTCACAGAATTAAAAAAACGCATTTTGAGTATCTTTCTCGAGAAAAGTGGACTATAGCAACTCCACATTCCCCATAAATGTAGTACATGGTAACGTACATTCCTGAGTAGTGCTAATGTGTGATATTGTACAAGTAAAACGCTTACACGTGTACATTGTACACCCAGAGTATCCAAAAAAGAGACAGATTAGTTTGTCATTAACATTACCTCTAATTACTTGTTACTTATTTTAAAGTTATTGTTAAACAAAACCAAACTCTCAAAATTATGATTATGACCATTAATGAGTATTATTTTTTGCTGATTATGTACTTAATATAATAATGTGGTGTTATAATTTTGAGAAATAAAAATATAAGTCCAAAAATGATTGTTTTTTTTAAATAGTGTGTAAAAAACGCAAAATATGTTTTATAAGAGTTTGGTAAGTTTTTTCTTAGCTATTTTTGCGTCATCTATGTTGCCACGGCTGACCCCACCACCTATTTTACTTTTACTCATTCCAACATGACTTACCCTTAATAAATTCAGTCAGATAAATTTCTTTCAAACAATTTTACATCGAGGTCGTTTTGTACTAAAATAGCAATAACTTTTTTGTTAATTAAAACAATAGCAACGTTTCATACCATTTTGGAAACTGCATTAAATGAGCAATCTTTTCAAATAAGGTGCCAGGTTTGCGTGGTATATTTTTTTTACAGTATGTAGAGTCAAAGTTGTTTATAAAAAAATACGATTACCTATTATGACTTTGAAAACCGTGTTTTTTTTAATCATACAGCATTACTCGATATTTTTTTTGACAGCGATCAATAGCAGGGCTATACAGGGTGATGCAACACCAAACAATTTTTGTACCGGCGGCACGCAAAAAACTGATCCAAGGTGTCGATTTTCAGCAAATTTATAAAAGTGTCAATATCTCGAAAATTATCGAGTTTTTACTGAGGTCATATTGTGATATTCTGGCTTCTCATGAGCTGACCTATCAGCCCTTTAAGGGATGACGTTGACTTTTGGGACACCCTGTATAGTGTTTATACCGCCTCTTACCATACCCTACTCTACCCCACCCTTCTTACCTTTAAATCTATCCTGGAATATTTCAAGACCAATGCATATACATACATACATACACGCTCACGCTTGTCTCCCAGAGGGGTAGGCAGAGATTACAGATTTCCACCGGGCACGATTCTGACACACCTCTTTCGCTTCTTCCACATTCATACATCTGCGCATACATGCTCGTCGGTTACGGGTACTCTTAAATTGGCCCTTTTTCAGTATGTCGCCAATCTGGTCGACATACGTCCGTCTAGGGCGACCCCTCCCGACTCTTCCACTCACTTTTGTTCTATATATTTCATTTGTTACTCTTTCATCATTCATTCTTTCCACATGTCCAAACCACCGAAGCATTCCTTCCTTACTCAACTCTTGTCACTACATCTTCTCTTACTATGAATACTTTTATCTCTTTGCAAACATCCTGTAATCTGTATTATACTTTTCCAGGTGCTGGTGGTACAAGCGTCAGCGTTCACGAAGTACATGGGCAACCTGACCGTGCTGTTCGACCACAGGGGGGAGTACGTCAGCTGGGAGGGGGGACCCATCTTCTTGGACCGCTCTATTCCTGAAGGTAACACACACACATACACACTCACGCCTTGTACTAATGTACTCCCTTGTGGGGTAGGCAGAGGTGCATTGCTGCACCCACTTTTCGCCAGAGTGTTCTGTTAGTCCCAATGTAATAGGGGGCGGGCCTATTGGTATTTTTCGGGCACATCCAAGACCCGAGAACAAATATATGTGTTTAAACAAATATCTGCCCCAGCCGGGAATCGAACCCGGGACCTTCGGCTCAGTAGGCAGGGTCACTAACCACTACGCCATTCGTTCGTCCTGAAGGTAATTTAATTTAAACTACCTTTATCAGAAAATCAGCCCGTAATCTACCTAAAAACTTAAAAGCGCTTGAAGCCTGCTAGTTTAATACACACGCACGACAACTTGTGTTTATGTGATGCGATATTGTTTTAAAATCGGGCATCATGGCTTTCCTCGATTATACATGGATTGACGTAATCTTTCTATACACTCGGCGTGGGTAGACGGGAACATTCTAACTATTTCTAACGCTACTGACTGAGTAATCTTATGCTGGACATGCGATGACCATCGCTGGTCCAGCTGTAGACACGTTTAGATATGGTATAAACAATTAAATAGTTACCTAAGTTAATAATTTAAGTGTTCAGAACGTAAATAAACCCCAAAAATTATGTACATCCAAACATTATTTAATTACAGATGCCGACATAAAGGCCCAGCTAGAGCCGTATGCAGCGCTAGTGAGAGAGGAGGTGAACAAGGTGGTGGGCGCGTCCTCCGTGGACCTCATGTTCGAGGACTGTGTGTACGGCGAGTGTCCTCTAGGGGACATCATTGTGGACGCTTTTAATGCACAGGTACGTCTTTCATCATGTACACTGCACCAGAGGTATACATAGAAAAAAAAGAAAGAAAAATAATTATATTGGCGAAACAGTTGCAAACGATACCAAAAACACTAATACCAAACATTATAATTTATATAAAAAACATACTTTTGGGAAAAGGTGCCATGCTCAGCATGTGCTGTCGTAAGCAGAAGCATGTTTTATGACAGCGCTGTTTTTCAGCATGTCCCTGAGTGCTGTTTTAAATAAGAGTAGTACATTGATTTATATTATTGTATGCCAGTGTCTTCTATGTTTGCACATTCTATTTGACAAACAATACACTCCAAATCAGCAATAATAACACTTTCCAGGCTAAAGCCAAATATGAGTCTAAGTACGACTACATTGCGATAGTCCAGCGAGGAGACATCAAGACGTCGATCCCTGCAGGAAGTAAGTAACTAATTTTAATTTAGTTAGAACATAAAATCACCTTAAATTAAGGCTCTCTGATAAATCCACTCTCTCCAGAAGGGCTAGTACAGGGCGCATTTAAGACGTGATAAGAGTTTTGTATCGCGCTCACTCACATCGCGCAGCCTCAAGAGCGAGCGCGACGGAGAACTCTTGTCACGTCTTAATAGCGCCCTGTGCTACCAGGGCCAGTTGTGACTATCACCAGTCCCATTGGTTTATTAGTGACAAAACGGGACCAAGGAAAGACCTCCTAATACATAGAATCTAAACCCTTATTCATTGAATAGTTATCTAGTACGTTTTAGCTATTGACAAAACAGTTCAATTCAGTTCAAACGTCCTATAAATTTTAAGGGGGTTAAAGTTTATTTTATTCCCGCTAGAAACGCCCGTTTTTGGCGTTCTAAAATGAACTACGTTTTTTCACTATCTTGTATCGTACGGTCAGGTGCAGAGAAACCTGACCCCCCTCTCATACTAACAATGCTTCTGAGGGGGGTCAGGTTTATCTGTACCTGAAAAGCAACATTAAAAATATTGTATCTACTCGAAGATCAACTAAAACAAAACCCCGTCCCCAGACATAACCCAAGGAGATCTATTCGAGCTGCTCCCCTACAACGACAAGCTTGAGACCTTCGAGCTGGCGGGCCGGCACCTGAGGGAAGCTCTGGAGCATGGGGTGAGCGACGCCTGGGCTTACAAGCCGTTCAAGGGACCCTGGCTACTGCAGGTAGCTGGTAAGTTTTGAAATGAAATGAAATATCGTTTATTGAACGTAAAATTTTACAATTATTAATTTGTCCATTGTCATAATATATACACTCACGGGCAATGAATTTCACTGAGAAAAACACCAAATTACTCCTAAACGGAAAAAGCTAGCATAATGACACCTTCTGCAACATTAAAGTATATTTAAAGCCCCATCCACACGCTTGCTGTTTGTCACAAACACCGCAAACAGCAAACAAAGTCCCAAACACCAACCACAATCACCGAACACAAACAGCCATCCACATGCTCGGCGAACGCTCATAACATTCCGAACCGGCAAACACGGCGGACGACGAGCTATTACTTTCGGGTTGACATATTTTTATTATATAAATTAAAGCAAGAAAAGGAAAAAAGAAAAAAAGAAGAAAGCAAAGACGATGGTGGGATAATAATAATAATAAAAAAATAAAAAAACCGACTTCTTCTTTTTAATTATTATTTTATTTTATAGTTTTTAGTTTATTTGCAATAATTTTTAATCAAAAGTAAGATGCAAATGATACCAAAAAGTCCTACTAATCAATACGAATCATTCAAGCCTAAACACGAGGTAGTTGCTATATACCGTTGAGGAGTTCCCTTGACTGCCTTCCGTTTCCATCATCAGATCAGCTCAAGGTCACCATCATATTTTTTTGTTATAAGAACTATATTTACGTTCTTAATTTCATTAGAATCGGTTAATATGTGTCCAAAATGGAAATTCATACCCTGTTTTTACCCCTTTACCCACGCTTAGGGGTGAGATAAAATTCTGAAAAAAATGGGACCACCTGGGAGCTCAACCCAATACAACAAAAAAAGAATTTTCAAAATCGGTTCATAAACGGCGGAGTAATCGGTGAACATACATAAAAAAAAATATATATCCCGACGAATTGAGAACCTCCTCCTTTTTTTGAAGTCGGTTAAAAATACATAGAAATCGTACAATGTACTGCTTTATTTGGGCTTTAATTTGTTTTATATTTTTATTTTGATAAGCCTCCAAAAATTACAGAATCGTAGGTGCTGATCAATCAGACATTTTTACGCTTTGCGCGCCAACGAAAAAGTGTAGCAAGTTGATACGTCCGCCTCCCGCAATGCTAGCGCGCATACTGACCGCTGCCAGACGTGTGGATACGTAGCAAACTGTTTGCCGAACATCCTTTGATCTGGCAAGAAAAACCGACACCGATGCCGAACACTGGCGAACACAAACACAAACAGGCAAACAACGACAAACACCCATCCACACGTCAGTGTTTGCTGTTTGCCATTGTTCGCCAAGCGTGTGGATGGGGTATAACAGAGCATCAGGATATTACCATCTAAAAACGGTAATATTTTGTTCAAATTTCTAATGAAATTTTGAAAAAATTGAGGTCGTTTGTTGTCGGAATTTTGTGAGTGGAACTTTTTCATTGGCCGTGAGTGTATTACTCTACAACCATTTCACAAAGGCCCCGTTCTACCTAGAATAGACTGCGACTCCAACTCTAATATGGTGCCGACACAGTTATTCTGCTGCTGCCTTTTTAACGTCGCTGTAAAGATATTGGAAACGCATTTATTTGTTTCTTTACATTTTATAATTTCTTTAAACAGTATTCAGCAGTAGTTTTAAACACAGCAGAAGTTAATGTATCAAAATAATTTAATTAAGTGATCTATTAACATATGTATAAAGGTATGATCCGTTGTAAGAATACTCATGAAATACGTAAAAAAAAGTAATCAAAGTCAAATATTATGCCTACCAAGAGTACCATGGTGCCTACAAGAAGTATTTTTGATTCCAGGTATCCGGGTTAAATTCGACCTCACCAAGCCCGAAGGCAGTCGCGTAGCGTCAGTAACAGTTGGAGACACCGAGCCCGGGGCGCCCCTGGAGGATGACCGCCTGTACCAGGTCACCACCGCCTCTTACTTGGCAGGGGGCGGGGACGGCTTCAAGGTATGGATATATAAAGGTCTTTAGCAATTGTAATAGAGGTACTTGTTGGTGGCAGTAGTTGATACTTTCGATTATTTCTTGTATGAATTGAATCAGCTTTCAATTCTATTGCTAATAAAGTGTAGGTACCTATAAAAACATACATACAGACGAATTTATGACGAATTTATGAGAACCTCCTCCTTTTTTCGAAGTCGGTTAAAAACTACATAGAAGATAAATGGAACCACATATGATTTTGTTGTGAAACTTAACAAATCTAAAACGCTGTCAGCTTAACTGGTCGAAAGACAAAAACGGTGTTATTGTATACTTCACAACTGCTACCTATTTCTAACGTAAGTAACCATATAATATAGATTTATTTTTGTAGTCAAGTAGGATTAATAAACTATAGTTTTACGGAGAGTTTTAGCTCATCTGTTTTGTTGAGCGAATAAATTGTGCAAGCTGTATTTTTGCTCAATAAGAACTTATTTTTACTAACAAATGTGTGAAAACTGGCTATGTATTATTAATCGTAATTTCTTATGTATGTCGCAGGCATCTGGTTTAATCTCCTGTTTGATTGAACCGCTAGCCCGTTCATTGGATGACGCTACTCAGTTGAATGACTAAAGAACAACTCGTCAAGTGGTTGACTGTAACGTCCAACGTCTTGACTGAACGTTATTCAGCGAAGTCGTTAAATGGGATATAGTATAGCAACTTTGTAATGTCTGGTTAGGATGAACATGACCAGACAAGAGTCAACAAAAAGACTATGTTACAAAGCTCTCATCTCACAAATTAACTAAACAATAACAATAAACGTACCTTGATATTGTTGTTCATAATTATCCAGTTTGAGCACATTTTTTTCTTTGAAACTATCCGCCGGCGGTGTAATAATAGGTAAATCCATGTTGTCACACTATTTTAAGATAAATAACGCACTTTAAAGCTAATTTATTTGCAAAAAATAACAATACAAATGCTTTTTGTGTCAGCTGTTCGCTGTTAGACGCCATATTTGTTTTATTCACCACCTGACTGATTTTAAGTCCGCTAAGTAGTTGGACGTTTTGTGACGCTTGTACAATCAACGTTCGGCCTAGTCATACAACTGAATAGCGTCATCCAATGAACGGGCTAGCGGTTCAATCAAACAAGAGATTAAACCAGATGCCTGCGACATGTATAATGTTTAGCTGTAAGTTTTCCTCTGAATAAATAAATAATTTGTGAGCAGATGCTGAAGGAGCACCGTCAGAACGTGGTGCTGGTGGGTCGCGACCAGGACGTGGTGGGCTCCTACATCAGGGCCCACTCGCCGCTCGCCACCGCCACTGACGGCAGAATCACCATCACTGAATAGCGTAGTGTACAGGTAAGTGTAATAAGTGTTGAAATGTAATTGCAAAATAAAAGTTTATTTGAACTAATTGACTCGTGTTTAATATTTTTGATAACTAGGTTTGATAACCGAATATTCTGTAGAATGCCTAGCATTGGTTGCAAGACCCGCACGTCAAGAAGTGGCAAAAGTTTTGTATCGCACTTACTCACATCATACGGGGTCTCGAGAGCGAGCGCAACCCGTGCTAGGCCTGCAGGTTAAGACTAGAAAGTTCGCAGATAATAAATAAAAACAAGGTTATCTTTGTTAACAGAGGCGTGATAGCCACTAAAATGGGCGCATAAGGAAAGATAAAATAAAATTTCCTACTAATAGATAAAATGGCTAATAGATCTTTTTGATGCATACCTATTCGATCAGATAAGTATTCCAAAACATAATCACACCTAGGCCGATGCTACTCTCAGATAAGTTGGTGGCCGTGGAATAATCTACAGACCTATTGATTGTACGTAACTTCCTATACTATTATGTAGGTATATACATAGTAGATGCTGTATCTGGTTAATTTAATATTATGAACTTCTAATATTCCAACACGATTCTCTTCATGAGTATATAATATAAATTATTAACTTCCATGACTGAAAAACTGCCACTTTACTTTAAATATTCCTTAAAAATTTTCAAGTCAAAATAGGGAAAATCAGATCTGAAATCAAATGTTACCTACGTAGATCAATATAGTTTTATGGAAACTTAATAAGCATTAATTGATGATTCGTGTGTGGTATGGGTGCAAATTCCAATGCCCCTATGTAGCGGTGGGTAAGATAACTTGGTAAATAGATGTTTATAATAGCAATTAGTTGCGCAATCATAATAAATTACATAAATATTATGTAATTAGATTTTTTTTACTATCTGTTGTAGCTCAACAGGCAACAGGCTCGAGCCCAGTGAGTGTCATGTAATCATAAATATATAAATGGTTTATTTATGTTCAGTATTAATTTATAACGGTCGGTCTTATAGCAAAAGAGAACTTTTTGGCTTAACTTGCCCATAAAAAAACGATAAAGTGGCTACGATATAAAAAGAGAATAAAATAAAAAATTGCTTTGATTGATTCAATAATATATTCAAATTAACCAGACCTACGTTGTTTCAAGATATTGAATCTTTCACGGTTTGCTTCGAAAGCAGCTTTATCTGTCCACGTCTTTGTCACAAGTTCAGCTCCTTTCTCTCCAATCATAATAGACGGAGCGTTGGTGTTTCCTCTCGGGATGACCGGCATGATACTAGAGTCTACCACTCTCAGGTTCTTCACCCCGCGCACCCTCAGCTCAGGGTCAACGACCGAGGTGGCGTCACCGTCCGGACCCATCTTAGCAGTACCGACGGGGTGGTACAGCGAGAACGTCAAATGTCTGGCAATGCACTCCAAGAACTGGTCAGACAATTTGTCCCTGTATGCTTTGCAACCGTCCAGATCCATCCATGTTAGCGATAGACCGTATTTCTTAAATGTTTCTGTGTCGGCCAGTCTGGTCAAGTACCTCATTCCCCTAATGACTGTATCTACATCCTCTTGATTCTGGAAGTAGTTAGCGTACAGGTCTGGGAATACGTTAGGGTCGGTGCTCTTTAAAAGCAATTTTCCTTTTGATTGTGGTCTCAAGAGTACTACAGCTGCTGTAATAACGCGATGGTCTTTGTTGATCTCCTTGAATTTCTGCTGAACCTCTTCTGTATTTCCGTGGAGGTCAAAGAAGTCTACGATGTTCGTATTGTTTGGCTCAAATATAAGGTGGTGAAACTGTATGTCTGGAGTAGACGCGTTTTCATCGGTGGTGTTGATGAAAGTTATAACTCTTTGGGGACTCAGATCTGCCAAAATTCCTGTCCTCTGGAACAAAAAGTCTCCCATTCCCTTTAGTACATTATTGATAGTACCAACATTAGTGTCACTTTTGGCCTTAAAGAACATAGTGACAAATAAGTGATCTTGTAGATTCTCTCCCACGGGAAGATCAGCTTTAACTTCGATGTTGAGTTCTTCCAACTGCTGTTTGGGTCCAATTCCAGAGAGCATCAGTAGCTGAGGAGTGTTTATGGCTCCAGCTGATACAATCACCTCCTTCCTGGCATTCACTTGTATTTCCTTACCGTCTTTGCTAAGAAGCACACCAGTAACTTCATTCGTACCGTCTTTGAATACAAGCTTGGTTACATAAGCATTCTTGAGTACGTCTAGATTGCTTCGGTCCTTGATAGGGTTGAGGAAGGCACGGGCTGTGCTGAGTCGTTCACCGTTTTGAGTCGTAGTAAGGGAACGGGTGGTGCCCATCTGGGTCTCTCCACAGATGTCATCTAGCACTTTGATTCCCAGTTCAGCTGTGGCATTCAGAACAATACGTTCAGTCTCTAAAACGTTGTCGGTGTGCTCGACGTACAAGTAACCGTCCGTTCCGTGGTAAACATCTGATTCAGGTGTAGGTTTGTAGAATTTTTCGCTCTTCTTGAACAGAGGCAAGACGTCGTCGTAGCTCCAGCCGGTGTTGCCGGCCGCGGCCCACTCATTGTAGTCCTCCTTGTTGCCCCTCACGTAGAACATGGCGTTGATGCTGCTGCTGCCGCCCAGCACCTTGCCCCGCGGCCACGAGCAGCCGTCGTCGTAGGCGAGGCAGCTGCCGCTCTGTGGAGCGGTGCGGTAGCCCCAGTTCTCTTTCGTTTTCAAGTTAGCGTAGAACACTTGTGGAGCCTGTAAAGTTAATGTTTACTTGTTTATTTCTTCACTCCCAACATAACTTTTAAAAGTTGTGATCATATTTAAGGTACAACGGCGCAGCTACACTTACCTCGGTAGCCAGTGTGGGATTTCCTCCAGCTTCGACCAGTAAAACTCTCCACTCCGGGTTCTCGCTGAGTCTGTTGGCGACCACAGCGCCGGCGGAACCCGCGCCCACCACGATGAAGTCATAGTTTGGATCTGGTATAATGATAAAATTGACGAAATTCTTTAGTTGATTTCCCAAGCTCTTACAAGCTTTTTAAAATGCGTATTCACACTGGCTTTTTGTCACTCACTGTGAAATCGAATCATTGTCAATGTTTATATACTGTCAACTGTCAAGTGCAAGCAACATCAGTGCTGCTTTTATTTGATTAAAAAAAAGTGTTAAATGGAACTGTAAAGTGATAAAAACAACTTAAATAGTTAAAGTTACCTGTGTAGTGCTATGGAAAGTGTTATCCCAACATAATATCCACAAATACTACAGATAAACAGTGATCAAAATAGACCAGTGACATTTACAAACTGACAATTATTTTTCTACCCTCAAAAATTTATAAGTTAGGGTTGCCAGCAATTAATAATTCCTACCAATCCAGTAGATTTACTGGGGGGTCCTGATCATGCCTCCACCCAAAGTACTTCTACAGACAGCAATAAAATGACCACTGAACCTCAAAAGAAGAAGATGATACAACAAATATTTCATCCCAGCCTATTTGTTAAAGAAAGTGTGAACTCTGAAATCATGGAAGATGAAATTAACGATGAATCATCTGAACATCCCCAGTGGCAAAGGGTACCCGTACTTAGGACCAATAAAAAATGGAAGTTTGCGGAATCCCCATCCCCACCAGCAAATACAAACAATAGATATTTAACTCTACCACTAGATGCCGCGGAAGGCGAACTACCAAAACGTGAGAATAAGCCACCTCCTTTGCTACTATATGGAGTGGAAGATGTCAATAAACTTGTCAGTACCATAGAAAGTGTTTTGAAAAAAACAGACTATGCAATAAAAATTGTATCAAAAAATCAACTGCGTGTCACCTGCAACTCTATTGATGCTTATAAAACATTGATGGTCCTTGTGAGAGAGCAAAATATGATTGGACATACTTTTACACCCAAAGCGGAGAGATGCTATCGCATAGTTATTAAAAATCTTCATCACACCACACCAATAGAAGCTATAAAAGAAGCAATAGAAAACACAGGAAATATAGTCAGGGGAGAGATCATCAACGCTCGGGTTGGTCCAAATAAAAGACCATCGACCACCTTCTTTGTTAACCTGGAACCCAGCACGAAGAACAAAGAAGTAAAGAATATTAAGTACATCTTTCACACCGCAGTCAAGATTGAAGACCCCATAAAACGCAGTACTGTGGTGCAATGCATGAGATGCCAGCAATATGGACACACAAAAAACAACTGCCTCAAGCCATACCGTTGCGTTAGATGTGCTGAATCCCACAAAACTAGTGACTGTCCAAATAAAGACAAGAATACTCCAGCAAAATGTGCTCTCTGTTTGGGAACTCATCCTGCAAACTACAAAGGCTGTGAGGTTTATCAACAAATCCACAAACGCAAGGCAACCCGAGCAAAAACTGTGCCAATTTACCAGCAAAGTACGAGTAATAATGACAAAAAAGTAGAGGAACAAGTACTAAATATTGAACTAAGTCCTAAACCGGGAAATACTAAAACATTCGCTGAAGCCACCAAAGGAAAAGAAACCAACAAACCAAATGAGACTGAGCCAATAATAATCATGCAAAAACTTCTAATAGAGCAAACAAAGAAAATGGATATACTCCTGGAACAAATAACGTCCCTCGTTGGGCTTATGTCAACGCTAATAACTAAATTTATAAAATGAATACTCTCAAGATCGCCACCTGGAACATAGATGGTTTGTCTGCGAAGATCAAAGAAGCTGAAGTCCTAATAAATGAACACAAACTAGATATTCTTCTAATATCAGAAACGCACTTAACTAATAAAAATCAAATAAGAATTCCTAACTATAATATCTATACGACTAATCATCCAGATGGGACTGCTCATGGAGGAACAGCTGTGATCATAAGATCATCTATAAGTCATCATGAACTCCCACATTTTCGAAGCCATCATATTCAAGCCACTACTATTTCTGTACAGGACAAAAATGGAAACTTTAATGTATCATCTGTGTATTGCCAACCAAAGCCAAAAATCAACAAAGATATGTTCTCACAATTCTTCCAGACGCTTGGCAAGCGGTTCATAGCTGGGGGTGACTGGAACGCCAAACATATACACTGGGGCTCTAGATTAACTACCACACGAGGAAAAGAATTGAAAGCATGTCTAGATATGAAACATCTGGTTACACTTTCTACAGCTGAACCAACCCACTGGCCGGGAGATCCTAAAAAGCTGCCAGATACCATTGACTTCTTTATAACGACAGGGCTATCGAGACTAAACTTTCAAATTGAATCATGCCTGGACGGCTCGTCAAATCATGTTCCAGTTATACTAACAATGAGTGCACTTGTCATGCATAGAGAAAACCGAAATTATATCTATAACAAACACACTGACTGGAACTCCTTTCGGGACTTAGTGGAAACAAAGCTCGACCTAAAAATCTGTCTTAAAACACCTGACGACATTGAAGACGCCGCCTTGAATTTTTTCCATATAATTCAAGAAGCTTGCTGGATGTGTACACCATATCATGTAACGACACAGAAAAATAAACCTGTTCCACAAGAAATCAGAGCTAAGATTTTAGAAAAAAGAAAGCTGCGCCGTATTTGGCAAACAAGTCGCCATCCAGCAGACAAATCTAAATTAAATAAAGCTATTGTTGAATTAAAACAAATTATTCAGAACTGCTCAAATGAACTGCTACAAACTCAACTTGAAGGACTAAGTGCAACTAAATCCACTAACTATTCTCTCTGGAAAGTAACTAAACAACATGACCGCCCCCAAAAATCTAAACCGCCACTAAAACATTCTACACTTGGATGGGTGAGAAGTAGTCAAGAAAAAGCTGAAGCCTTTGCAAAGCACCTTGCTGTGGTCTTCACGCCAAATGCAGCATCTTCAGATTCAGAGGATAAAGATATAAACCTAGTGATGAGTCAAGACTTCCAGCTTGACATGCCGCTGAAACACACAAGCCCAAAGGAAATAGCTCAGCAAATATACAGACTGGAAAATGGAAAATCTCCTGGCTTTGACAAAATTGATAAGAAAATATTGACAGAACTACCCCGAAAAGGAATAATTTACCTTACAGCCTTGTTCAATGCTGTTATCCGAACTGGATATTTCCCATCGGTTTGGAAGATAGCTGAAATCACAATGATACACAAAGACGGCAAACCTCCAAATGAGATTACATCATACAGACCAATCAGTCTCCTACCAGTGGTATCAAAACTTTTTGAAAAAGTAATCCTGCGAAGGATAACTCCTGTCCTTACTGAACGATCAGTGATACCCAAGCACCAGTTTGGCTTCAGAAAACAGCATGCTACTACTGAGCAAGTCCACAGAGTCTGTAGTACCATCAGATGTGCTCTTGAAGAAAAAGAATACTGTGCAGCAGCTTTTCTTGACGTCCAGCAGGCGTTTGATCGAGTATGGCACACTGGACTGCTGTGTAAGATAAAAATGCTCCTGCCGCACTCATTCTTCCATATTATAAAATCTTACATTGAGGATAGAATTTTCTACGTAAAGGAAGATGACAGTATGTCCCAGTTTTATGAGATAAATGCGGGAGTTCCCCAAGGATCTGTGCTTGGCCCAATACTTTACTCAATATTTACATCAGATCTCCCTCAAAGTAAAGGTGTTACGACAGCAACGTATGCGGATGATACGGCAATTCTGGCAAGTGATAAAATCCCTGAAAAGGCTTCACTTAATCTGCAAGAAAGTCTGAATGATATTCACAAGTGGCTTGAAAAGTGGCGAATTAGAGCTAGTGCAACAAAATCAGTGCAGATTACATTCACACTACGCAAGGGAAACTGTCCTCCTGTAAAACTTGGAGAAACGGAGCTACCACACCATGACACAGTTAAATATCTCGGAATGCATCTTGATCGTAGACTAACCTGGCAGAAACACCTGAAGACTAAGAGAGACGAAATCAATCTGAAATATAGGAATCTGAATTGGCTTCTTGGAAGAAACTCTAGGCTCTCAGTGGAAAACAAATTGCTTGTCTATAAAACAGTGCTAAAACCTGTATGGTCGTATGGAATCCAGCTCTGGGGTAGCGCAGCCATCTCCAATGTAAACATCATTCAGAGGGTACAGAATGCCATCTTGAGGGCAATTGGCAAGGCACCCTGGTTTATAAGGATCAGCGAACTACATGAGCACTTGGGGATACCTACAGTAGCTGAAGAAATTCGCACTCAGGCTGGATCTTATAGAAATCGTCTCTGTAACCACCCGAACGAACTAGCTGCTCAGCTGACCACACCAAACTTCCAGCGTCGTTTGAAGAGAAGGGAACCTATGGAGCTAGCACACTCCTAGCGACGAAATAAAGAGGGGTCCCCACTGGGGGACTCTTTTCAATGCCACTAAACTTAGAAGAAATCTGCTCATAGTTCTGGGACTGATTGCAGATACAATGGAAAATGAAAAAAAAAAAAAGAAAAAAAAAATGTTTATATACAGCCAGTAACAAAGTTACAAATACTTCATCTTACTTCCAAGTACTGAGTCCACGGCATCGGCGCCCCAGCGGTCGTCGCCCACCAGCGCGCAGTGCGCCGCCAGGAATGTCTGCAGCGTGTTCACGAAGAGCGGCCCCGCGCCCGCGTAGCTCTCCACGATCGTGGACGTCAGTCCAGCATCGCACGCCCACATCTACACGGGCAAAACATGAATAATTTAAGTACTTACATGGAAGCTAGTACACTCGTGAGCCTTAAAAAAGTGACATAGCACCAAATGACACCGTCTGCAGTCATCATCATATCATCACAACCCATCACGACCCCACTGCTGGGCCACAGGCAGGCCTAGTCCACCAAGCTGGCCTAGTGTGGGGTGGTGGGCCCCAACACCAGCAAGCTTGTGCTGAGAGAGTTTCGGGTAAGTGGGCTGTCAGTAGTTTTAAGCTGCCCAAAGGCCTCTGACTAAGCTTAACGAGTGCTGCCGAAACAGCTACCGGGCTTAAACAACTTACCTTGATATGTCCTGCGCTAGGTAAAGGTCACTAATAGATTTATTTGAATGCTTGAATCTATTTTATACAACCCTATTAGTTAATTGTAACCTAATCTAATCTGCATCTAGAACGGTTATCTATTTTAATTACCTACCCAACTACAGCGAAGAAAAAAAGGAGGGTTATATGTTTGATCAGTATGTAGGATGTTTGGATGCCCCGTTCCATGTTGCACAGTGCATCAGCGATTTCGTGATAAGTAGTGTTGAAGTTCCTGTAGGTATACCTTCAGACTTCGCATTAGCGGTTTTGTGAAAGATACACTCACGGGAAACGAAATAGTTCAACTCACAAAAATCCGACACCAAACACCCCAATTTTTTCAAACTTTTTTTTTTTCAAACTATGATTGTTTTTAGTTGGTAATATCCTGATGCTCTGTTAAATGTACTTCAATGTTGCAGAAGGCGTAATAAAGCTAGCTTTTTCCGTTTAGGAGTAATTTGGTGTTTTTCTCAGTGGAAACTTTTCATTGCCCGGCAGTGTAGTTCTGAAGTTATACAGGAACTTCAAAACCTTAACGTAACCTTACACAAAATCGCTAATAAGGTATCGTATGCGTTTTGGTTTCATGTGCAATGCAATGGTTATTGGATGTGATGTCATAATAAATTAAATAGCAACCCCTAAATGTGGTCGTCGAAAAAGCTATAAACTATTCCATTATCCTAACTTATACCTATATTATGTATACGCAGAATTCCCACGGGAACACTTTTTAAGGGCCCGTACAGGGTGACGTGCCGCGCCAATTTTGGGTTTTCAATGCTCTTCACACAGCACACGCAGTGACACGCACACATGTAAGTTTGCACAGTGGGTCGATAAACTTTTACTCGCCAACTTTATTGACAATTATGTTCAAGTACATTTTGGGTGATTTTAGGGTAAGTAAGTATAATTCTTACTTACACTGGTAGGCACCAGGAAAGAGTAGAAGTTAATAGGGGTGCCACTTTACTCTATACTCGGAACCCGATTAGCTTTCTCAAACAAATGTGGTATTTACTTGTAGAAAGGTAACTAAAAGTATTAAAGTGTAGATAATAAGTTTCGGGCATCCTCCAGCCAACTGAACCCCGACGACAAAGCAAAGTAAATACATAGTGTCGCAAAAGGGCTATACTAAGCCAAAAGGGGATGACTCAAGGGGTCATTCTGAACAACTTTTGTTCTACGAGATTTGCAAATTCGCGAAAAAAAATATTTGTTTTCCATGGTAAAAAGTCACATGTCCAACAAAGTTTCTATGAAAAAGGTTTTTTTTTGTTAATTTCCAAAACTCGTAGAGCAAAAGTTCAGAATGACCCCCTGTCTTACTCCTTTTTACCCGACTGCCGAAGGAGGAGGGTTGTTTTTTGATTGTATGTATGTATATATGTATGTTTGTCTGTTTCTTTGTTCCCTCCTGTAGCCTAAACGGCTTGATAGATTTTGATGTATGAGGTATTGTTAGAAGCGTATTGATGGCGCGATGGCTATAGGCTATGTGACGTTCCATTAAAATGTACATAGCGCCCTCTTGAGGACATAACGTGATGATCGAAAAAATAATAATTCAACTTTGCCGTGTAAGGTATCAAATGAAAGGACTTGATTTTCACATTACAAAAATATGCATATTGAAGGTATTTAAATAACAACACCAAAATTATTGAAATAAAAAATGATCATGAACTACCTACCGACGTAAAATTTCATAAAATAAAAACAACTAAAAAGTTACAAATGAAAAAATACAATTATAAAAAACTAAAAACCTGACTGTACGCTAAAAACATGAAAACGAGTCCCAATGTTAATGGAAAGTATCGCAGGCGGGGACCAACTTGACCGCCACTCAAGGCCGTTTTCTAAGTAACATTCAGCTAAATGGTGAACCCTCTGCTGGTATAATTTGTTTATATACCGCTTTTTCAATACCTGTAAGTACATTTTTTGGCAGCATAATATTTTTACTTAATTTTAGGGTTTCGAACGTCAAAAGAAAAATAGCAACCGTTATAGGATCTCTTTGTTGTCCGTCTGTCTGACTGACTGTCTGTCACCGCCCTTTTTCTCAGAAACGGGTAAAGATATCAAGCTTATATTTCGCATAGATGGGGAGTACCCCAAAATAATATTATGGTACTCCCTGTCCCACACAAGTAAATTGGGGCTTATATTTTTTCCAGTTATTTTGATGTGTATCCTTTTTTCTTCTTTGTTGTTTTGTATAAGTGTGTGTTTCTTTTCTTTAAATCTGTATTTTTTTGTTGTTGCTGTCTATGTGTCGAATAAATGTATCTTTATCTTCAAATCACGCCATCTATCGTTTGTTTTTTTTGTGGCTACTGTCTATAGAAGAAATTCCGTCATTGACAATTTTACGTTACGAATTTATTTTATTTTTATTTTTACATTTTCGTGGAGAATCAACAGCATTTTGTTAATAAATAATTATTACTTATGAACACATAACAACTTGATGCCATTAACAGAATGAACTTAGTAAACCCAGTAAACCTAACACATCCAGAGGAAAAACAAAATCTCTTTCTCTCTCTCTGAAAAACATACTTAATAGCCCAAACTCGATGCTTTTAGCTATTAACATCTTTGAAATAAAATTGAGCCACCACCGTGTTACTGCCCTCACCAGATCCTCACGAGACCATACCTCAACCAGCACCAAGAGACTGTATTTTTGATCCCTAACCTAATGTTCGTGCGTATTGTCATCACTTAATTCCATTCGCTATATTCCTGCTCCTCATCAGACCTTTACGAGACTGTAATATCACGAGAATATTGCACACTATCTAATTAAATTTAATGTATTGAATATACTGGAAGAATTATGCTTCCTCAATTTCAAATCAAATTATGTTGGTGTCATAAAAGTTGAAAAAGTGCAATGACAACCAATGTGCAGTGATTTTGTATCTGTACACGATAAGATCGCGAGCTGTCAGTGCTGCCTAAACCGACGTGACCCTTCTTTGGAGGCCAGCGGCCAACTGAGTCAAACGTCACTTGTGTTTATGATTTTATAACACAGAAAGCCGCCATAGATATTTGTATGAAGATTTGAGGGAAAAAAATTGCTCAAGTTTGGGATTAATTTACACAAAATAAGTGTGTGTTTATTAAAAAACAAGGTATTTAGCGCCTAGTCCAAGCCTTTAACTTTATAATATGATAAAAATCATATGAAAATTCTTAATAATTACGACACAGTTGTTACAATACGGGAGTGTGATTGACTGGTTTTTCTTGATATTCTGAAATTAATTTACAGTTAACCATAATCATTTACTTAAATTCGAATGATTCAGCACCTAGCTAGACTCTTCAACTACCTGTGTGATTTTTTTCAAGGCTGTAGAGCATCATTTACTACATAATTCTATGACAATGCCAACCCTCGATTCCCTATTGCAGACCCTTAAAGCGAAGCGAAGCTCGCGTAACAGCTAGTCAATTATAAATATAGGGTGAGTCATTATAACGTGCACATCCGAAAGTACATTACTGCCGAGCTCTTCATTCTGAACAACTTTTGTTATAATGACTTTTGGATGTTACGTAAAAATAATTATTTCTTGTATGGGTATTTACTTAAAAAAAATATTTTCGTACTATCCCAAGGTTATCAAGCATAACAAAAGTTGTTCAGAATGGAGAGCTCGGCGGTGATCGGTGATCTACTTTATTTTTTTATAAATATTTCAGGAAGATATCTATTTACTCATTTAAGTATATTTAAATTTTTATTATAAGTAATTTTTACGATGGAAAGGTATTTGAAAATAAAACGATCAAGATCAATTCATACAAAGTTATATTCCAATTAACCAGACCTACGTTGTTTCAAGATATTGAATCTTACACGGTTTGCTTCGAAAGCAGCTTTATCTGTCCACGTCTTTGTCACAAGTTCAGCTCCTTTCTCTCCAATCATAATAGACGGAGCGTTGGTGTTTCCTCTCGGGATGATCGGCATGATACTAGAGTCTACCACTCTCAGGTTCTTCACCCCGCGCACCCTCAGCTCAGGGTCAACGACCGAGGTGGCATCACCGTCCGGACCCATCTTAGCAGTACCGACGGGGTGGTACAGCGAGAACGTCAAATGTCTGGCAATGCACTCCAAGAACTGGTCAGACAATTTGTCCCTGTATGCTTTGCAATCGTCCAGGTCTAACCAAGTTAAAGACAAACCGTGTTTCTTAAACGTTTCCGTGTCAGCCAGCTTGGTCATGTACCTCATTCCTCTAAGTATTGTGTCTACATCTTCTTGCTCCTGGAAGTAGTTGGAGTACAAGTCTGGGAATACGTTGGGGTCGGTGCTCTTCAAAAGCAATTGTCCCTTTGACTTAGGCCTCAAAAGCACAATGTAGGGCATAATGACACGGTGGTCTTTGTTGATCTCCTTGAATTTCCGTTGAACCTCTTCTGTGTTTCCGTGGAGGTCAAAGAAGTCTACGATCTCTGTATTATTCGGCTCAAACATGACGTGGTGGAACTGTATGTCGGGAGTAGACGCGTTCGGATCGGTGGTGTTGATGAAAGTTATAACTCTTTGAGGGCTCAGATCTGCCAAAATTCCGGTCCTCTGCAACACAAAGTCTCCCACTCCCTGTAGCACGGTCTCGATATTACCAACATTCAATTCACTTTTAGCCTTAAAGAACATGGTCACAAATAAGTGGTCCTGGAGGTTCTGGCCCACGGGCAGATCAGCTCGGACTTTAATGTTGAGCTCCTCCAAATGCTTTTTAGGTCCAATTCCGGAGAGCATGAGCAGCTGAGGAGTGTTTATGGAACCAGCTGACAAAACTACCTCTTTCCTGGCGTTCGCTTGGATTTCCTTACCATCTTTGCTAATAATCACTCCAGTAACTTCATTAGTACCATCTTTGAATACAAGCTTAGTTACATAAGCATTCTTGACTACGTCTAAATTGCTTCGGTCCTTGATAGGGTTGAGGAAGGCACGAGCTGTGCTGAGTCGTTCACCGTCTTGAGTCGTAGTAAGGGAACGGGTAATTCCCATCTGGGTCTCTCCACAGATGTCATTTAGCACTTTGATTCCCAGTTCAGCTGTGGCATTCAGGACAATTTGTTCAGTCTCTAAAACGTTGTCAGTGTGCTCGACGTACAAGTAACCGTCCGTTCCGTGGTAAACATCTGATTCAGGAGTAGGTTTGTAGAATTTTTCGCTCTTCTTGAATAGAGGCAAGACGTCGTCGTAGCTCCAGCCGGTGTTGCCGGCCGCGGCCCACTCGTTGTAGTCCTCCTTGTTGCCCCTCACGTAGAACATGGCGTTGATGCTGCTGCTGCCGCCCAGCACCTTGCCCCGCGGCCACGAGCAGCCGTCGTCGTAGGCGAGGCAGCTGCCGCTCTGTGGAGCGGTGCGGTAGCCCCAATTCTCTTTCGTTTTCAAGTTAGCGTAGAACACTTGTGGAGCCTGTAAAGTAAATGTTTACTTGTTTATTTCCTCACCCCCAAACATAACTGTTAAAAGTTGTGATCATTTGTAAGGTACAATAGTGCAGCTACACTTACCTCGGTAGCCAGTGTGGGATTTCCTCCAGCTTCGACCAGTAAAACTCTCCACTCCGGGTTCTCGCTGAGTCTGTTGGCAACCACGGCGCCGGCGGATCCAGCGCCCACCACGATGAAGTCATAGTTTGGATCTGGAATAATGATAAAATTTTCGAAATTCTTTAGTTGATTTCACAAGCTCTTACAAGCTTTTAAAATGCGCATTCACTCTGGCTTTTTGTCACTCACTGTGAAATCGAATCATTGTTAATGTTTATATATAGCCAGTAACAAAGTTACAAATACTTCATCTTACTTCCAAGCACTGAGTCCACGGCATCGGCGCCCCAGCGGTCGTCGCCCACCAGCGCGCAGTGCGCCGCCAGGAATGTCTGCAGCGTGTTCACGAAGAGCGGCCCCGCGCCCGCGTAGCTCTCCACGATCGTGGACGTCAGTCCAGCATCGCACGCCCACATCTACGGGAAAATCATCACTTCATCATCACGACCCATCACGTCCTCACGGGCACGGGTCTCCTTCCAATAAAGGAAGGGTTTTAGGCCTAGTCCACCACTCTGGGCTACTGCGGGTTTGGAGGACCCCAACAGCTTGTACTGAGAAAGTTGTCGGGTAAGTGGCAACCCGACTGTCAGATGTTTTCAAGCTGCCCGAAGGCCTCTGACTAGGCATAACGACTGCTGCCGAAGCAGCAACCGGGACCCACGGCTTAACGTGCCGTCCGAAGCACGGAAGCGTAATAAGCGATCAATAATCAGATGTCATGTTAAATAACTCAGGGGTAGGGTTTGAACCCTGGTTCTGGTCCGCTAGGAGCCAAGTTAACTCGAAGAAACGGGCTGTTTAAAAACACTCGTTTTGGCAAAATTGAGACACTGCTATATTTTTTATTACCCACCTTAGTATTATTTTGAATTGGCCGTGTCTACGTGAATTTAATTGGAATGAAATTATCTAATAAAGGCCGAGAAACTGATTTATATAGGCATTAATTAGTAGGTAGATACGTAATCTAATCTGCATCTAAAAGTGGTGTTATAACATCTTGTGTTTAATTATATAAATTAGAAAAGATAATGTACTTACATTTAGGTTTTTGTCGCAATTTTCGACTAGGTAGGTATCATGATATCAAGCTTTTTAGTAGCTAATATGTTTAATTTCATAATATTTTGAAAGGTTTGCTAAATGCGTGTTCATTTTGAAAATCTTTATTTGCTTCTCGACTCACACAGCTTTTTAGAATGATAATTATTTTTTTTAACCTCACCGTAGTCTAGGTCAAATAGAAGTAAAGAAACAATCATAGGTATAGTTTTCATTCATATATATTAATATTAACCAGACCATCGTTGTTTCAAGATGTTATATTTTTCACGATGGGATTTAAAAACATATCAACTTCATCTATCCACGTCTTCTTGAGCAGGTCAGCTCCTTTCTCTGCAATCATGATAGTTGGAGCGTTGGTGTTTCCTCTAGTTATGACCGGCATGATACTGGCGTCTATCACTCTTAAATTGTCCACCCCACGCACCCTCAACTCAGGGTCAACCACCGAGGTTGCGTCACTGACCAAACCCATTTTAGCTGTACCGACTGGGTGGTAAAGTGAAAATGTCAAATGCCGAGCTATACACTCCAAGAATTGGTCAGACAATTTGTCCCTGTACGCTTTGCAATCGTCTAAATCCAACCAATCTAGCGTCAGGCCGTTTTTCTTAAACGTTTCTGTATCGGCCAGCTTAGTAATGTGTCTCATTCCTCTAATGATTGTGTCTACATCTTCTTGCTTCTGGAAATAGTTAGAGTATAGCTCTGGGAAGACATTGGGGTCGGTGCTGTTCAAAAGCAATTTTCCTCTAGACTGTGGCCGCAGGAGTACCACCGCGGCTAGAATGACGCGATGGTCTTTGTTGATCTCCTTGAATTTCAGCTGTACCTCTTCTGTATTTCCATGCAGGTCAAAGAAGTCTGCGATATTCGTTCCGTTCGCTTCAATTATGAGGTGGTGGACCTGTATGTCGGGAGTAGACGCGTTGCCATCGGTGGTGTTGACAAAAGTTACAACTCTGTTAGGGCTCAGATCCGCAAAAATCCCTGTCCTCTGCAACATAAAGTCTCCTACCCCCTGAAGTACATTATTGATAGTACCAGCATTACTGTTACTTTTAGCTTTAAAGAACACAGGGACATACAAGTGGTCCTGCAAGTTCTCGCCCACTGGCAGATCAGCTCTGACTTTAATATTAAGGTCCTCCAAATGCTTTTTAGGTCCAATTCCGGAGAGCATCAGCAGCTGAGGAGTGTTTATGCATCCGCCTGACAGAATCACCTCCTTTCTAGCATGTGCTAGTATTTCCTTACCATCTTTGCTAATAAGCACACCAGTAACTTCATTCGTACCATCTTTAAATACGAGTTTAGTGACATAAGCATTCTTGAGTACATCTAGATTGCTTCGCTCCTTGATGGGGTTGAGAAAAGCACGAGCTGTACTGAAGCGTTCTCCGTTTTGAGTAGTAGAAAGTGAGCGGGTGACGCCCATCTGGGTCTCTCCACAGATATCATCTAGTACTTTGATTCCCATTTCAGCGGTGGCGTTAATGACAATACGTTCAATCTCTAAAACATTATCGGTGTGCTCGACGTACAAGTAACCGTCCGTTCCGTGGTACACATCTGATTCAGGAGTAGGTTTGTAGAATTTTTCGCTCTTCTTGAACAGAGGCAAGACGTCGTCATAGCTCCAGCCGGTGTTGCCGGCCGCGGCCCACTCGTTGTAGTCCTCCTTGTTGCCCCTCACGTAGAACATGGCGTTGATGCTGCTGCTGCCTCCCAGCACCTTGCCTCGGGGCCAGGCGCAGCCGCTGTCATAGGCGAGGCAGTTACCTCTCTGTGGCATCGTCCGATAGCCCCAGTTCTCTTTTGTTTTGATGTTTGCGGGGAATAATTGCGGGGCCTGTAACAACAAACTCTCATTCAATAATACCTGCATGATTAATTGATTATAACGTTTATGTTTATCTATTTCATGGTATTACTTACCTCAGTAGCCAATGTTGGATTTCCTCCAGCTTCGATGAGTAAGACTCTCCACTCCGGGTTCTCACTGAGTCTGTTGGCCACCACGGCGCCGGCCGACCCCGCGCCCACCACAATGAAGTCATAGTTTGGATCTGAAATAATGATAAATTTTACGAAATTCTTCAGTTGACTTCCCAAGTTCTTACAAACTTTTTAAAACCGCATTCACACTGGCTTTTTGTCACTCACTGTGATCCTATCATTATCAATCGTTCTAGCCAGTAACTAAGTTACAAATGCTCTATCTTACTTCCAAGTACTGAGTCCACGGCATCGGCGCCCCAGCGGTCGTCGCCCACCAGCGCGCAGTGCGCCGCCAGGAATGTCTGCAGCGTGTTCACGAAGAGCGGCCCCGCGCCCGCGTAGCTCTCCACGATCGTGGACGTGAGTCCGGCATCGCACGCCCACATCTATGCGCAGATGGATTTATAGGAATAGATGACAAAGTTTAAGATGCAATCATTAAATCCTAAAGGCTGGTCAATGTACCTACACGGATTGTTATACCTACAGTTTTTTCATTCATAACTATGTATTTCTTCTTCATTCAAACTTTGTTGATCACACATTTAAACTCGTAGAAAAATTGTTGTGCAGGACCACGAGTTGAGTCACCCCTTTACTAGATACTTATACCACTTTTTCAACACCTTACACCTATAGGTATAATACTTTTATTAACTAAGTAAGTTGTTATATCTATGTTTTAATCACTTGCCTTGATTTATTTTTGGTCTGGCCGTGGTAGGCCTTTAAGTACTTAGTTAGACAATTGAAGTGCAATAAATTAAATAAATCTTATTTATATGCCAACCTTAATAAATTATCTAATCTGCATTTGAAAACTGCGATATCTTCCTGTTTTATATAGGTAAAAGCGAAATTTTGAACTCGCAAGGAGCATCGTAAATCGTAAGTCGCACTTTCCATTCAGGCTATAAGTACCTACCTACCTACCCATCTGCTAGGTACTCGTAGGTATACTTTTGTATCCATGAGACGTTTGCCTATCGTGGACTGATAATAATAAAAAATGTTTGCGATTAATAAAAATTTACACCAAAACACAAAAGTACAGGTTCATCGCTGTAGATTTTTAAATACATGTTACACAACAATCTTATCACGTCAGTGATTGGTAGATAATCATTTGGCTAATTATAAGAAATTGGTTGCCTGCAGTGCAGAGACTTTTTGGACTTTGAACCTCTACTAATTTCAATAAAGTGAGCCAACAGGTTCTTGTCCTGACTGGATTATAGAAAGCTGTCACTAAAAACTGTCTGTTTTTTAAATCTCAGATAAGTACCTACTAAATTGACAGGATTGTGAACGGTTCATCAATAGTCGATTGTCCCGCGATTAAGTGACGACAATCGACTGTTAATGAAATTGTGTGTTAGTCTATGACCGAGCCTATCCACGATAACATCAACCATTAGGGGTAAATGGTATTCATAGGATAAAATCAGGTAAGAATCATACTGTACATAAAATATAACTCTAGCATATAAATAAACAATATGAAAATGGCGGAGGGCTTCGTGGTACTTATCCATGGTGGAGAAGTGAAGTGAGCGGACGTAAACAAATAACAAATTACTTATTTCACAGAACGAAGCAGGGCTGATTATACTATTACGTACTTAATAAAGGTGTGAAAATCGAAGTAATTCTATTCTTTCACACGAAGCCTATCTAAAACATGGCAGATCATCTTATCTATTGAGGTTGTTGTTGCTGACTCGTGGTCACATCAATAATGGCTAGAGAGAGAAGTATGCCTACTTATACTGATGTTCATTGGCTTGGCCTATAGTTTGCGCCACCACTGCTGAAGCCTGCTGGAAAAATTGAGAACTATAGGCCGAGGCAGACATTGACTTAAACTATATATTACTAGCTGTTCCCGCGCGCTTCACTTCGGATTAAAAAGTTTTTCCCGTGGGAATTCCGGGATAAAAAGTAGCCTATGTTCTTTCTCAGGGTCTGGACCATATGCATACCAAATTTCATTCAAATCCGTTCAGTAGTTTTGGCGTGAAAGAGTAACAGACAGACACAGTTACTTTCGCATTTATAATATTAGTTAGGATAGGTTCAACCGCTCTAGAAAATGGCACCCTCGCGTTGGCCCCTAAAATTTCATATATCTGTCATAATTTGTATGAATTAGGGCTAGCACGCGGGTGTCATTTTCTTAAGACAAAATGTTCTGACGGGCGCATCCTATTTCCAGAGGCAGGTTATTTCCCTATTTTTCCGGAAGACTTCAGTGATGGCGCGGACTCTAACCCGCCTATCCATCCATACTAAGGCTATTTAACAGCATGCGTTAATAGTGATAGTAACTCGTGGAATATGCATAATAATATGCTGTTAAAAACAGCCTATCTGACGATGATCAGACATTTCGTTCCATTATTTTCTCGCGTTCTATGAGTCCAACCGACTAGAGCGGTGGTAGCCCAGTTGGATAAGCGCCCGCTTCTCACGCCAGAGATGCGGGTTCGGATCCCGGCGCTGACATGTACCAATGAATTATTTTAACTTAGCGTCAATTCACACGTACCACAACCCATTGACTTATATATTACTAGCGTAAGGACAGGCCCAACCGCACTAGAAAATGACACCCTCGCGTTGGCCCTAAAATCTCATAAATCTGTCATAATTTGTATGAATTAGGGCCAGCGCGCGGGTGCCATTTTCTTTTGACAAAACGTTCTGACGGGCGTATCCTTCCTTTTGAAATCATTGCCACAACCACACCACGCCGCAGCGACATAATGTGGTCAAGCTGTGGTTACGTGTGAATAGTGTGACAACGGCTTTTTGCAGTTGCGTTGTGGCAGCGACAAAATGTCGATGTGGTTGTGTTGTCGCTGTCGTTGCGATGTGGTAACCACGTGGTCGTATGCATTTAATAGGGAGAGGAGGTGGCCGCGGTGCCGCCGCCGCGTGGCGGCGTTGCCGACGCGATGTGTTTGCGATGTGGTCGTATTACACAGGTGGTCGATGACAACGGCAAAATGTGGCACGTGTGAATTGGATTATTCATTTTCAATACAAAATGTACGCCCGACCACAAGGCGTGGTTGTGGCTGTGGTGTGGTTGTGGTACGTCTGAATTGACCCTTAAGTACAATGTATACCATCGCTCTTACGGTGAAGGAAAAACATCGTGAGGAAACCTGCCGATTTAGCACATCTAGATATGTGAACCCACCAACCGAGCGTGGTGGAAAATGGTCCGAGCTTAGTAATGCAGTTTAGACCTTGGGGATATGCACAAAGGTTCCATTCGAGAGAGCCAGGTGCAGGGGTCTACATACCCACTGAGAATAGAATAGAATAGAATGAGTCCAACCAAAGAGTAAATAACATAGGTAGGAACTAGGTTCACTACAGCGCCACGGTATGGCCGCTCTTCTCGGACTTCTCATTCTCAGTGATGGCGATGGCACGTGGACTCTACCGTACATTCTCCAAACAACTACATTGGCGGAATTGACATTGCTATAGTCACCTTCACAGAGCAAAATAATTGACAATCAAGTCTTTGTCTGTGTTGACAATAATGCCAAGCGAAGCGAGCCAGTGGTGGAGTGATGAAATGAAAATAAAATGATTTAAATTACTAAATATTATCTGAATTTCATGTAATATCCGTAATTGGCCGTAATTTTGTATTTATTTACAGTGTTTAGTGTATAGACCCTGCCAAGATGATGGCTGGAAAAGGTAAAATGGCTAAACATTCTTATTAAATCTTATACATCGCTATTTTCCTGATGAAATACTTTAATTAATATTTCAGTAATGCCCGAGACTGAAGAACAAAATAGGATACGATTTCAGGTTGAATTAGAATTCGTCCAGTGCCTAGCCAATCCCAACTACATACACTGTAAGTATTTATAGGTTATATTTATTAGTTTACACGTAAACAAATATTTTATGTTAACCTACATTCATTAAAATAAATGAAAACTCAACTAACTCCTTACGATTCATAGTAATCTATACAAAGGGTGAGGGCAATTCAGGTGTATACTTAGTCAATATAATTTTAGAAGTAAGACAATCAACTTTCAAGTAACAATACTAAACAAAATTCAAACTACTAAAGACTAATAAAGTTACTTTGCCAGTTCTAGCGCAACGTGGCTACCTGAAGGAGCAGACGTTTGTGAACTACATCCGCTACCTGCAGTACTGGCGCGAGCCGGAGTACGCGCGCTACCTCAAGTACCCCGTGTGCCTGCACTTCCTAGAGCTGCTGCAGCACGAGCACTTCCGCCGGGAGTGCGTGTCCGCGCAGGTAACATGAGCACTGATAACTATTCATATATGTACAGTCAGCTGCATAAGTAGCTGGACACTTTTGTACCTTGTCAATCTGAACCCGCCTATCCATTCATTGAAATATTGACCGTTCATCAGTTTGACAAGGTACAGAAGTGTATAACGACTTATGCAGCTGACCGTATTATAATAATGGTGGTAGTGACTGGCTTTCTGGTGTGAGCTTGGGTGGCTTAATAGCTAGTCACCCCATAGGTATTTCACGCATAATGACCCAAGGTAAATTGCGGAACATCAGCTTGCCATGATAAATAGATAGATAGATCATCAGATATAAATATCAATGAAGGACAGCCTATCAATGGAGAGACCAGTCTAGAAAGTCACTCTACTGCTCAAAAGAACTGAACATAATCCAATGACTGATTACATGTAAAATAGAGTGTATGTCCATTACTTGGCACAAGTCTGTTAAAAAGAGTGTTACAAAAGTCCGAAAAGAAAAAAGTTTTCCAACAAGTAGTTATTTACTATAAACAGTGGCAGTCTGTACTATCTACCCGCACTGTTGACAGACTTATTTTAGACCACTGGTATGTTTTTATTCATCATGATCAGCCCTGTAAAGGCTTTCTTTTTCGGTCCTAAGCCACTCTTGTACACAATTCTACACAACTACAAGCTTTAAAATTATTCTGAGGTTGCGTTCAACCTTCCAAAGTGATAAAATAATGAATTTCGACACAATTTCTAAAACTAAATTACATTCTGTCCGATCTGTCCGATGGACGTGGCACTGCACTTCCAGAAAGTGTCAGATGGGAAGTACCTTACCTAAAAAAATAATACTGAAAATGGGGAATTTTACTACTATAACATAATAACTATGTACTTATATAAAAAATCCTTGGGACAGAGACGCGAAAAAAATCGTTAGGGACGTGAGAACTTCTTTCATGGAAAGGAAAACATTCTAAGGCGAAGCGAGGCTCGCAATGGGTCAGCTAGTATTTGTATTGAAATACTAATTTGTAAGCAATTAAAATCATTCAATTTCTCGTTCAGGTGTGCAAGTTCATGGACGACCAGGCGATCCTGCTGTGGCAGCACTACACGCGCCGGCGCACGCGCACGCTGCAGCCGCCCGACGCCGCCGCCGCCGCCGCGCCGCCGCCGTCGCAGCCGCCCAGACACCAGTCATAGACTGACTCATCATGGTGCGGTGCTAAGGTTAAATTTACTGTGTATAAAGCGGATCATGTAAGGCACACTACAATTTTTTAAATCGCGAAATTTTTGTGTGACTTTAGATGTATATGCGATTAATACAATGTGGCAACAAAAAGTAAAATCGTAGTGCGCGCTTAGCCTAAAGCAGGGTTTACACCATATATATGCTCGGTCCTAGCTCGCTCAGATACAAACAGAAAAAAATGAAATCTGTGGTTGTCCGAGAGTGCTGTTAGTTACTCGGTCCGTATGCTCGGTCCGAACATACTCTTATCGTGTAAACGCCGCTTTAAGTTAGGAGTAACCGATTGCAAGGCTGAACGAAATGTACATTCGCTAAGTAGGTACGGTAGAAAGCATTTGAGGACTGTCACTTTTCATTTCCTAATAATTTATTTACTGCCAAACGTATTGATGTTGTAGGTAATTTTACAACCATAGTTAAAATACATAATATGCAGTAAATATTAATCAAAGTTTAGGTTGACCCTATCATTAAACGGGAATGTTACTTGTTCATATTTACTGCATTAAATTCATGTTGTATTATTATAACAATATAAGAGTTAAGTGAAATGTGATATGATTAAGAAAAACGTAAATATAGTAGTTATAATGTTTTTGATTCATGCATTTCATTTCCATACTCTATAAACTATCCTCATAATAAATCAAAATCAAAATCAAAAATATTTATTTAAACACCTATGAAAATAAATAAACTCTTAGGTTGAAAGTCCACTATACTTAGGCTACAGCTGAATCTACATAGAAACAAAAAACTTGAAATGTAATAAGTGTAAAAATGAAAACTGTCAGCCGTCAGTGTAATATGTGCAAAGATGAATTTAGGTAGGGAAGTGTCGTGGCCTGGGCTTCCTCTTGATGGTGGCGCACAGAGCCTTCAGCGTCAGGAAGTAAATGAGCTCGATGAAGCTCATCATGCTGAACCCCATGCACAGCCCGAGGAGACCGCCCGTGTTCGCTGGAAAAACGAAAATATTTTTAACTTGATATGAAATATGGCTGAGGAAAATCTATTAAAATGCCAGTTAAAACCTCCCAGCTTGCAGATAGAATTAAAAGAAAGAAAGAAAATACATTTATTTAGAGCTACACGAATACACCACTTACACAGAAAAACAATTTACATATACGCTAATAACACAAACACAGGAAAGTACACAAAACACACAAAACAAAAAACAAAAAAAAAATAGATAAAATACATACCAAAAAATACAAAAGAAACAAATAAGGAATACCTAGCCAGTCTGTGTTGGTGGTGCATCAGCGGGCACATATTGGGCAGGTTTAACATTTCAAATCTATTCAAACAAGTTAAATACTCCTATGCATGCGGGCAGGCTCAAAAGGTTTAAAGTAGTAAACTGAGAAAATAAACAAGCGAGGTAAAATATGTAGTGGCAGGGGTCGACTTACATAAAAATTCAGTCAGTCCAAAGATTTCTCCCTTAGTGTAGCGAATGAAAGAGTTGTCTTCAAAGAAGAAGTGGACTACTAGCATGTTGGCCCTGAAACATTATCTTATTTAATACATAATAATATGTACAAATTTAATAACATTAGATAGATTGATAACAATATAAGAAGCCAAATTCACGGTAATTTTATTTATAAGAACATATCAAAATGATCTATTACGGCAAGGACTTTTCACGAAGCGCAGGCCGCCATTTTGCTCAAGATACACTCATGCTACTTAACTGTGCATCTGACAGACAAAAACCAAAGGTCATATTAATTAGCTTTGGCGTGCCCGGCGTGACCCCTGGTTCTTGATGGCCAGTTGCACAGTTAATTCGCACGAGTAGTAGTAAAAGTAAAATATGCTTTATTGCTAAAATAAAAATGACCTAACATAACTTATTCTACATTATAACTAATTATGACTAAGTTACATTATACTATTTTAGTTAAAACAAGTACTTCAAATAAATTAAAATTTTCTTTTGGCAAATGGTGACATGCTCAGCATAAGTCGACGGAAAACTGGTTTTCGATCGACGCTGTTTTTCAGCATGCCCCAGTGTGTTTATTTAATTTACAATAACCGAGGCGCGTCTAACAGAGGCGCCTTATAAAGTAAACTACAAAAATAACAACATAATAATACAATTTCATGCACTTATTTAATAATCTTTAAAAAAAATATAAGTGCAGCCACCTACTTGAAGTTGTCGTCTCTACAGTGTACCTACTTGAAGTAGTCGGGCGTCTCCTCGCCGATGTAGCGGTTCTGCTCGATGAGCGTGTTGCTGAGCGGCGCGGAGCTGCGGCGCTCACTGTACGAGATCTCCGTGCACGCCGGCAGGCAGCCGCAGCCGCCGCCGCTCGACTCCTCGCGGTTACCTGCGACGGACGAGGGGTTAAGAGTAAGTCGAGGGACGAGAGGTTACCTGCCACGGACGAAGGGTTAAGAGTAAGTCGAGGGACGAGAGGTTACCTGCGACGGAGGATGGGTTAAGAGTATAAGTACTTGACTCCTCAAGGTCACCTTGGACCACCAAGGCGACGGACGAGGGGTTAAGAGTATCTATAGGCAGTTGAGACCATAAGGGGATATGTGGGCACAAAGGCCTCCATAATTATATCCATTGCAATAAAGCAATAATAATCTACTTACCAGGTAGAGTTCTTCCTGAGTAGCATTCCGCATCGGCTTTGCCGCACACTCGGGTCGATCGGTTTTCTGCAAAAGATAAAGTAACTAATGTTATGTATGAACACTTTTTGACAGTCGTCTGGGAAGTCAAAAAGTTTGAACGAGCCGTTACCAAACCGTCCAACACACCTACCCACATACCGAAGCCACAAGAGCGCCCGGGGTGTGCGAGACGAGGCGGGGCACCACGCAGGCGACTCCGGAGACTACAAGGGGCGCGGGGCGACCCGCCTCTATAAATACCCACGAGACAGAGGTCCGGCACCAAGCTGAGCTAGCCCAAGACCACTTCCCGGTATAGATTAATTGAGAGCTGTTAGAGTACCAACCCTAAACACTAGGAGAATATTAGTCATCAGGGTAAGTGCTATACTCAATATAGCACCCAACCCCTACTCTTGGGGGAGGCCCAGGGGTCGCTCTCTCCGGTTATCCAGACCAGCTCCAGCTACATTACAAAGTGTTTAATAACAAAATCAAGAAATTAAAAAGAAATAGATATGAATAATAACTTACTCGGCATAAAGTACTGCACGCATTGACAAGTGTTCAGCATGGTCTCCGCCTCGCATTCCATCTCACAGTTGCGTTGCGTGTAGGTTCTGCAGACAAGGAAATAAATTTATAGGTACTTATATTTTTATGTGAGCATCATTTACAATGTAGGTAGGTAGGTATACCATTGAAAACGTAGCTAATGTAGGTATTTAGTCCAGGCTGGACCGACGATCCTAGACAAGCCGGTAGTCGTACGTAGAACGAATAAGGCCGTGGGCAGAGTATCAGCGGCCGTTTAGAAGAGGCCTGTGTTTAGGAGATGGACTGTGTAAATCAGCATCTTTTCATGACCCTTTGCGATGGAAGCTGTGCCGACAATCTTCTATCGGCAAGGAAATTGCGAAGCGAAAGTGGAAATAGATTGAGCATATTGTAAGAAGAGGAGTTACGTACGCCGCAAATATAGCGTTTGACTGGAGGCTATACCAAATTGCAAGCGCTCCCGTGGACGCCCTGTCCAAACATGACGCCAAAACGTTGAAAGCGGGCTGCGAGCCGCTGGAGCGGGGCCAAAAGTACATCCAAAAATAGGCGGAAAAGTGGCGGACGTTAGTAGAGACCCTCGAATCTGCACCTCTGGGACAACAACAACAATGTACCTAACCTCAGTTTTCAGACGATTATTAACCGCTATTGGGTAAGTTACCTATAAAACTTCAAGTTCTCCTCGCTGCAGTACAGTTGATATGTGTGCTATGTCCTTTAGTTACCTGTAATACGTTAAGTTAATGGGTTCTGTGACCTCAAGCTACCTGTAGAAGGTCAAGTTCCTCTCGCTGGAGAACACGCAGAGGCGCTGGGCGCGGTCGATGGCCTGCAGCTGCGGCTGCGCGTCCAGTATGCGCGGGGTCACCGCCACGCGCGCCTCCGCGCCCGGCCCGTAGATGTCCCCGTACGCGGCTATCTTGGGGGTCTCCGTCGGGTTGTGTAGCAGGATCTGGGTAAGAAAGAAAGAAAAGAAAAGAAAATAATTAAATGGTTTATAACAGTAAAGAAAATAACAGTTTCTGAACTAAGGCTAGGACCTACCTATTAGGTATACAAAGAAACCTGTGCCAGGCGGCCCTGCCTTTTTATAATTATGACATACTTTATATATGGGTATAAACGGTGGTAGAAGATTTAGTGAAAGGGTGTATTAAGGGGTCACTCTGTACTGGGACGACCTTAGGCGGGTAGCCGGTAGTGGCTGGATGAGCACGACCGAGGACCGAGTGTTGTGGCGCTCCTTGGGAGAGGCCTATGTCCAGCAGTGGATGATTATTGCCTGATGATGATAATAACTTCATTATTATCTATCTAATTATCTTCAGTCAGTTTTTTGTTATTATAATAATAATAACAAAGCCGGAGGTGATAACTACTTATAATAATATAGAGGCAGAGGACTCAGTGCAGTGGCCATATAACGCCAGTAAAAAATTGCCCAAATGAGTAAATAATGATGTAGTTATATTTGGGTTCCGCTGTCCAAAACATCATCAGCTAATGAAGCAATTACTAAACTGCTTGGGACTAGTACCTTGTAGTTACCTCGGACTAGGGGGGTCACACTGACAAAAAACGAAGTTCCGGAGAGCTGCTGAGCGTATCAGTCACTCTATATGGCGAAAAACAAAGTTCTGAACGCTGCTGCGCGAGCCAAGACTCTATCTCGTTGTATTAAACGTGCCGATTGCACGACAGCCTCGTTCGTTTATCGTCAGTACAGAGTAGCCTCCAGTACTACCTTGAACCCGGGGCTGCTGGTGGAGCCGCAGTAGTACTCGTCGATGTTGGTGTCCAGCACCAGCGTCAGCCCGTGGTGCGTGCCCGTTCCTGCAGATTGTATGCTTTTATATGGTATAATAGTAATAACAACTATGTGGGGGCATCACACACACGGCCTTCTGCCCCCAACTAGGCGGAGCCTGTAATATGGGTATCGGGCCGATATTTGGAAGTCGTCTACTGGCTTCCTGTCCTGGCGTGAGCTTGGGTGGCTTAATAGCTTGTCACCCCATAGATATTACACGCATAATGGCCCACCTTAGAGGCTAAATGCGGAAAATCAGCTCGCCATGATAGATAGATGGGTATCGGACAGTTGATATATCTACTCAGATGCATAATATTAAGACCCGAGTACAAATATCTTTGCCTATTTTATGCATAATGTTATTATTAGATCAGAGCTAGAACCCTCGTGTCAAAAGCTGCAGCTCAAAGAATATCACCATTAGGTATAATTACCTAGTTCAAGTTAGGTGTTAAAAAGACACTATCAATAATGAGAGCAACATAATGTATTTATAAGTTGTACATAAGTTAGTACCTAAAAGTACTTACCTATCTTGTTTTTAAAAATAAATTTAGAATAATTGGTAGGTAAGTAGTTATTATTCTGTGTCATGTAATTTTGAGTCGCTGGCGGCAAATAGAATCATTAAACCGTAGCACTGTATCTTATCTACCTATAATATAAATAAGTAGTTATTATTTAAGACGCTCGACATCCTAAATTACCACCTATCCAGAAATCATCGTCAGTGATATAGGTACCTATATCATGTTATTCTTAAAATATAACTTAATCCTTTAACCAAAGGAGTAAAATCGTTTGTGAATGTACGTGTTTCATCTCGTAACAGCAACTTTCTTTTGCACGAGTGCTGCATACGTCGATCGACTGTGACTTGCACTGCATGTGCGTTTAGTTATTCAATGTAATGTATTTATACAATACTTACTGTACGTAAGATAGGCGTGCTAAAGTGTAATGTGGTAATTGAACTATTGTGTTTTAGTTCAAGTGCAATAGAACTGCGATTAAGCTAAGTAAATAGTGGTGAGTACCTGTTATAAACATTTTGATAGGTACGTACCGGTACAAAAGTTATAATATAGACTCTTAGATATCAGACAGGCATGCATTTAATAACTAAATAGGTCAATTATTGTTATTAATACTACTAGTCAAGTAAGTTCCTAGCAACTACCTAGGTACTAAGTCATACGCAGTAGAATGGAGTAAATTACCTACATAAGTACAGAACAGAGTACCTACTTGTCTTGAATGAAAGAAGCGTTATTACACCTATTTCATTCCTGAAACATTTGAGAAATATAACTCATCTTACTAACCGATAATATACCTATCTCTTGACCAATTATTATACCTAAGTACATATTTACTTAAACATCCCACTATCTAATCTGAACACAGCATTCAGTTTAGTAAACACAAAACGCTACAGTATCCGATATACCATTTACAGGTTCGGTCGATTCTGTTCCTACTGGAACAGAGAGCGAGAAGAAAGTGCAAGTTTCAGGGGTGTCAACAGTGCAAGATTTAGGGGTGTCAACGCCAAGATGTGGGCGTGCGATGCTGGTCTGACGTCCACGATCGTGGAGAGCTACGCGGGCGCGGGGCCGCTCTTCGTGAACACGCTGCAGACATTCCTGGCGGCGCACTGCGCGCTGGTGGGAGACCATCTGTGGCCCGCTGATGCCAAGGAGGAAGTGCTTAGAGGTGGGTGGTTTAAGTGGTTTGGTAAAATTGCCGAATTATAACACATGCCATGGGAGATTTTGACCTCCTTGTCAGATAGTTTGGCAGAAATGTAGGTACTAATTGTGCCCTCCGTATTAGGGTTTGGGCCGATTACCAGAATTCCCTGGGGCACACACAAGACCAGCTATAGAGTCGTTCAAATATCGATTAGAATTTTTTTTGTGAACAGACTTGAGTTTCGATTTAAACTGCCAATAGCTAACTACCTTAGAACTCTATTTTTAGCTCCATTAAACATCTGACGACAGCAGCTATAAAGTTATCACCTATCACATAATTTTATTATTGTACCATTTGTTTATCAACACTTTTATATGTTATGAAGTCACAGGTCGGGTCGTAGTTACCGGAGGCACAGATTAAATAAAAGTTCGAGGTTAGTTGAGCAGAGGTTCATCTAGAAAGAAAGAAAGAAAGAAAATGTTTATTCAGTGCACTGCAAACACACACCAAAAACAAACAGAAAAAAAAAGTAAAAAGTACACAAAAAATAAAATAAAAACAAGGTAGGTACAGTACAAGGTCCTGAAAACGAGAGTGGATCCTAACTTTTAATTACAATGATAAATACTTTTTACCTAACTTTTAATCTATTATCTAATCTATTATTCTATCCAGTGTTTTGGCGCATCTATCCAGCAGTGGACGATTATTGAATGATGTTATCAGATCAGTCCATGTATACAAACAACATACAGTTAAGAGAAACCCCTATATCTTTTTCCAGATCCGTACTATGACTTCATAGTGGTGGGCGCTGGCTCTGGCGGGGCGGTGGTGGCCAACAGACTGAGCGAGGTGCCGGAGTGGCGGGTGCTGCTGGTGGAGGCCGGAGGGAACCCCACCCTCGGCACTGAGGTAACTAGATGCTTCTATTGCATGATTACTACAGTCCTTTCAGACCATGATGTCGCTCTAGCTGTACCTAATCAACGAAAAATGTTAATTACAGTCGCCCCAAATATTCTATGCCAACCTGAAAACCAAACTAAATTGGGATTACAAGACGGAGCCCCAACCAGGAGCCTGCGGGGCCTACAAAACCAAAGGATGCTCGTGGCCACGGGGCAAGGTTCTGGGCGGCAGCAGCAGCATCAACGCCATGTTCTACGTGAGGGGCAACAAGGAGGACTACAACGAGTGGGCCGAGGCCGGCAACACCGGCTGGAGCTACGACGACGTCTTACCATACTTCAAGAAGAGCGAAGATTTTTACAAACCACTTACATCAGAAACAGCCGAGCATCACGGCTCCGGCGGATACCTCCACGTGGAGCACACCGAGGATGTCGCTGATATAGAAAAGCTGTTGCTCCAAGCAAATGCTGAACTTGGTCTGGAAATAACTGATGATATAAATGGAGCTCGACAATTGGGCGTTACAAGGGCGCTAACTACAACCAAAAATGGTGTAAGACAGAGTACTGCTCGAGCTTTTCTTAGCCCCATTAGAGACCGCCCAAATTTCCATGTCTTAAAAGACACGCTAGCGACCAAAATTCTGTTCAAGCCGAATACGAATGAAGTGGCTGGTATTCTAGTCAATAAAGATGGTGAAGATATTGAAGTTTATGCCAAGAAAGAAGTGATAGTATCTGCTGGAGCCATTAACACTCCACAGCTGCTAATGCTCTCCGGTATCGGACCCAAGCAACATCTCGAAAAAATAGGGATTGAAGTTAAATCGGACCTACCAGTTGGTGAAAACTTACAGGACCACCCATTTGTTGCCATGATGTTCACAACCAAGAGTGATAGCGACCTCGCATCTCTTCCAAATATTGTTGGAGGTGTCTCCCAGTACTTGCTACATCAGAAAGGTCCATTGGCCGATTTGAGCCCTCACAGAATTGTTGGGTTTACCAACACTTTAGATCCAAAAGCTACTTTTCCAGATGTTCAAACACATTACGTTGTTATGGTACCTAATCTAACGAATATTGTCGATTATTTTGCTATTCACGATTCTTCGCAAGAAGTACAGGAACAATTTCAGGAAATTATTAAAGACAACTTTGTTTTAATTCCTTATTCAGTATTGCTTAAACCAAATTCAAAGGGAAGAATACTACTAAAGAGCAAAGACCCTAAAGACAAGCCATTAATTTATGCAAATTACTTTGATGATCCAGAGGACCTGAAAACTATAATCAGAGGCATGAGGTTTATAGCAAAGTTTCGAGACACAAAATCATTCCAGTCCATTGGTTTAAAGTTGCGTTGGTTTGAGCTAGAAGCTTGCAAGGGGCTTGACGAAGAATCTGACGAGTTCTACGAATGCATGGCGAGACAGATGACATTCTCCCTTTATCACCCTACAAGCACGGCAAAAATGGGTCCAGAAAGTGATAGTTTAGCCGTCGTAGACCCAGAGCTACGAGTGAGAGGCGTGCGGGGACTGCGAGTGATGGACGCCAGCGTGATGCCGAGCATCGTGAGGGGAAACACCAACGCGCCAGTGATCATGATCGCGGAGAGAGGGGCGGATCTCGTGAAAAAAATTTGGGGGAAACTTGAGCGTGTAAATCATTCTGAGTTGTAGATGTACAAATGTAACTAAGTGAAGTAGGTTTTAAGGGATATAAGTTGTCGTATTACAGTTGTTTTTGTTATACTGAATGTGTAGGGGATGTAAGAGAAAAACACACGAATTTTGGTTATGCGACGGCGGTGCAAGCGTATGGTGATGCTGCTAGTTACGGACTAAAAAAAAAAAGGGTAGTTGTTTTATTAAAATCGCGGCGCGCTTGTATTTTGTAATTTGTAAAATGCAAAATAAAAATTGAATTTTATTTTTATTTTGCATTTTACAAAGGTTGCTGCGAAGGTGAACTTACACAAAAATAATAATAGTAAAAACTGTATTAATTAGTCACATGACCAACAACTTATTAGGTAGGTATATATAGAGTATTTTTTCACGAATTTCTCAAAATTGTAGAGCAAAAGTGATTCAGGGTGACTATTTCTGAATCACTTTTGAGATATCCAGTATCGGCTTTTTATACCATTTTTAACATCCTGTATAAAATTATTTACTTACCAAAAATAAGCCAAAAGTCAAGTCTAATACCCTGTCTGACAGATTTCGAGCGAATGTATGCAGAGGTATCATCGCGTTTATATATATTACACCGCTTACCTACCTACCGCGTGTGATACCTTCAGACCTTTATGTTTTTTAATTTTTAATCCGTAGATAAAATCTTATCGTCTCCTCTGCCAAAGTGTGACGGTCTAATCGGTAGACCAATCGGGACGTCAGTGTCTACGTTGTTGCACAACGTTTTGACATCTGTAGGCGTATACACCATGGGTAGGTGACACTGTCGGCTGAAGACCTTAACACGTTCACGGACAATCCGTCGAGAGCCGTAATTAAATGTCCTTGGAATATGACTACACGCCTGTGGCCGTCCAACTTCTATTGGTTAAAACGGACGATCCGTTAACAGCCGTTTCATTTCCATAGTCTTAACAGGAGATACATGGTTTAATGTCGTATTGTGCTAATTCATTTGTTTCTAGGTGTCATAACAAACAAGTTGTGGGGGGTTCTTTAGCCCACACATAAGTGAACTTTATAGTGACATACCGCCTGTAGCCGTAACCGTTACAAATACAAATAACCTTCCAAAATTTTGGTGTCACGGCGCGCGCGTCGCGGAATTATTGTGTAAAACGTGTGGTGGGCTGGTAATTTTGTGGCAAATTACGAGGTAAATAAATGATAAATCGATAAAAATATACTGATTTGCATATATGATACCTAACTATTCGATTTAAATACTATAATTACTTAAATAGAGCATAGAAAAGCGAGTATAAAACTGTAATGAGGAACGAGAATAAATGTGTTTTTGTCGATGTATCTCTTTGTATACTCTTAGTACATCACCTTTATTTTGTTTTAAATGCCATGCAAAAATTATAAGCCGAGGTCTGGCAAGCGTTCAAACATTTTTGAAGAGGATTCGGACCTAGAAAATAACTGCCGGCAACGCCTGTAGCCGTAGATGTCACTATACGCATTGTTCGATATGCATGATGTGGCGAACCGCTTATAGACGATACCGTCTATGGCCGTAACTGTCACATTACGTAAATAAAATATAGTGAAATATGACACTACGTTTCAAGGCGTAACGATAAAATGTATGGGATTTTTAGGTGTCATATCAAAATATTTCCCAATCTTCAATTGTCCGTGAACGTGTTAATCTTAAAAGTTTGGGGGATAGGTTCAGAAAATAATATTATATCTCTCATCCTTGTCGTCCTTGTTAGGTTGGTATGGTAGGTACTTCTAGTCTAGAGGAATATTGTGTATCGAGTACCTAAAATTTCTGTGTTATGTTCTTTTACCCAAAGTACCGGACACACCCAGTAAATTCTTAAGGCCACTAAGCAAACCACTGAGATCGTGATCCAGATATTTTATACTCATAATTTCTTAGTAGATCATTTTCTGATTATTTGGTTTTCCGACATTCATTTACTTTCTAGACTACCTAATAATAAAGATATTCATAAAAATAGTTAAGTACCTATATTTTATTTTCTTTTGTCATAGTTATACCTATTTTACTGTTTATAAACGCTAATTCATTCGAGTAGTAAAAATCATCAAACCTCCAGCGCTTTAAACTGTACTAACTGTAGTGCACACCTTACTTTGTATGGAAAATGTTATATTTTTTTCGCGAACTTTCAAATTCTGCGTTCATTTTTGGGCTTCGACATACCATTCGGCATATGTAGGTTTCGACTTAGAATACCCGATTTTGCAACACCCTGTATAAGTACAATGACTGTCGTGTCGTTACTTTGTGTTTCGCCCTTTTCTCAAATAAATCTGACATAGGATCTCGTAGATATTTTCAAAGTATTGCTGTAAGAAATAAAATAAACTATATTAAAAAAATTGCAATTTATAGATATTACCCTTGTTATTTACTTAAACACTTAGGCAAGTCTTTTTTGGGGTTCCGTAGGCGAAGGAAAAAAAGTCTGTCTGTTTCTATATTTCGATGTACGTCATTTTTACAAACTACTCTCCGTTCAGATAAGGACGGCTCTTTCTGTCTAAGGAGAAGAACGGAGGCAAGCAATTTTTAAATGGTACTTAATACGGAACTCTTCTTCCGTAAGTCAAGTTTTTTATTTATTTACAATAGCCGAGGGTCACCTTATCTACTCAACTTACTTTACTTTTAAACATTCCACTATCTAATCTCAGCACGGTATTACATTTTATAAACACTATATAAAGCCATAGTATTCGTAATAATTATCATAAACAGATCGATTTCCACCCTACTGAAACAAAGCGAAGCGAAAGCACTCTACAACAACATAACGTTAACCACAAGCACAAGAGCTACAAGAGTACGAGTGTGTTACCGTAGTGGTGAAACTTTCAGCCTTTCAGATTACCCTCCGTTCCTGACCGCTCAAGTCAGCAGTAAAGGGTAAGAGTCCGGAAAAGGACCAGGCTATACAACGTTCAAGTACTACGCAAGGAGCTCCCGTGGTTGAAAGATGTGGGCGTGCGAGCCTGGGCTGACGTCCACGATCGCGGAGAGCTACGCGGGCGCGGGGCCGCTCTTCGTGAACACGCTGCAGACATTCCTGGCGGCGCACTGCGCACTGGTGGGGGACCATGTGTGGCCCGCTGATGCCAAGGAACATGTTGTGAGAGGTAAGCGGTTATTGGCATATGGGGTAGTTAAACTATTTTCGCTGTTACTTTCCTGCTTGAATTTTTGATAAATGATTTTCTCTGATCAAAGTTTGTGCTAGCAACTGTGGTAAACCGAAAATCTTATGAGGTATATCCCATTTCAGATCCGTACTATGACTTCATTGTTGTGGGTGCTGGCTCAGCGGGGGCGGTGGTGGCCAACCGACTGAGCGAGGTGCCGGAGTGGCGGGTGCTGCTGGTGGAGGCCGGAGGAAACCCAACCCTCGGCACTGAGGTAACCACCTGTTTATTACTTCAGACCATGATCTTGCCCTTTGATAAGTTTTATACCATCTAACGATAACGTTATCACCATTACAGGCACCCCAAGTATTCTTGGCTAACCTGAAAACCAAAGAAGATTGGGGGTACAAGACGGAGCACCAGCCAGGAGCCTGCGGAGCTTACAAAACTAAGGGTTGCTACTGGCCGCGAGGCAAGGTGCTGGGAGGTACCAGCAGCATCAACGCCATGTTCTACGTGAGAGGCAATAAGCAGGACTACAACGAGTGGGCCGCGGCCGGCAACACCGGCTGGAGCTACGACGACGTCCTACCATACTTCAAGAAGAGCGAAGATTTCTACAAACCACTGACATCAGAAACAGCCGAGTATCACGGCTCCGGAGGATACCTCCACGTGGAGCACACCGAGGATGTCGCTGATATAGAAAAGCTGTTGCTCCAAGCGAATGCTGAACTTGGTTTGGAAATAACTGATGATGTAACTGGAGCTCAACAAATGGGTGTAACTAGAGCGCTAACTACAACCAAAGATGGTGTAAGACAAAGTACTGCTCGAGCTTTTCTTAGCCCCATAAGAGAACGTCGTAATTTCCATGTCTTAAAAGATGCGCTAGCTACCAAAATTCTGTTCAAACCGAATACTACTGAAGTGACTGGTATTCTAGTCAATAAAAATGGTAAAGATATTGAAATTTATGCCAATAAAGAAGTGATCGTATCCGCTGGATCAATCAATACTCCACAGTTGTTGATGCTATCCGGCATCGGACCCAAGAAACATCTCCAACAAATAGGGATTGAAGTTAAAGCAGATCTACCAGTTGGTGAAAACTTACAAGACCACGCATTTGCTGCCATGATGTTCACAACAAGGAGTGATAGTGACCTCGCATCTCTTCCAAATATTGTCGGAGGTATCTACCAGTTCATGCTGCATCAGAAAGGTCAGTTCTCTGATTTGAGCCCTCACAGAATTACCGGGTTTATAAACACTTTAGATCCGAAAGCTACATTCCCAGATATCCAAACTCATCACATTGCTATGTTACCTAATTTAACGAATATTGTAGATTTATTTGCCCTCCACGATTCATCGCAAGAGGTGCAGGATCAATTTCAGGAAATTATTAAAGACAACTTCGTTTTAGTTCCTTATATAGTGTTACTTAAACCAAATTCTAAAGGCAGAATACTGCTAAAGAATAAAGATCCTGCAGATAAGCCGTTAATTTATGCTAATTACTTTGATGATTCAGAGGACCTGAAAACTGTGGTAAGAGGGATGAGGTATGTAGCAAAGTATCGTCAAACGAAATCGTTTCAGTCCATTGGTTTAAAGTTGCGTTGGTTTGAGCTAGAAGCTTGCAAGGGTCTTGACGAAGAATCTGATGAGTTCTACGAATGCATGGCGAGACAGATAACATTCTCCCTGTATCACCCTACAAGCACGGCAAAAATGGGTCCAGAAAGTGATCGTTTTGCCGTCGTTGATCCAGAGCTACGAGTGAGAGGCGTGGCGGGTCTGCGAGTGATGGACGCCAGCGTGATGCCGAGCATCGTGAGGGGAAACACCAACGCACCAGTGATCATGATCGCGGAGAAAGGGGCGGACCTTGTGAAAAAACATTGGGGGATGCTGGACCCAGTGAATCATTCTGGATTGTGAAATGGAATCTACTTATAGATGTATGGAATAAACTCGTGTACTTAAGTAGTATAGAAAGTATGCAAGTTAAATTTTTATTTTTTTTCTAATAAATTTTCAATTTTTCAAATACATCAGCGGTTTTTCTAGTATATACCTAAGGAAAATAAACTCGTCCTATTTTCTGTACATCTCTCGCTAATTGACGCATATTCAACGAAATTTCAGCTGCAAGAGTAGAATTTAGGGAAACTTCCATTTATTTACTATCAACTATACTAGAACTTTTCTCGGCTTACTGAACAGACGTTTTACCTAAGGGTCTCCAAGGGAAGCCGGATTCCGGCGAGTCCGGCGGGTAGCCGCCCTCCGGCGTCCAGTCCACCGCCGGCAGAGGAAACGTCAGGTTCAAGTCGTACAGGTCCTTCCTGAAATATTCATAGAAAGGTCAGGATAAAGATATACAGAAATAGATTTGTCGTATCTTGGAGGCAGCGAGAGAACTCATGATTGTGGACTAATATCCCCTATGAAACGCGGCTGCAGCAATGCCAAAAAGTCGCTTAAGGCATTGCAGTATCTACCTACTTATCCAGGACTACTACTGAAACATAAACTAATAGAACAACGCCGACTCAGGTGTACTACTCAATGCTTATGAGCAATGACAAAGTTCCAGTGACATATCGAACGTCAATGACAGGTGGAACCTTGTCATCGCATACGCATATTCACTTCGTGTATTTCCTCTTATCACTCACGGGTTCCGGAACATCATGTCGCGATGCACGACGTTGAAGGTGCAGCAGAGCCCCTCGTCCGTGAGCTGCGCGTTGAACAGGTCCTGGCAGTCCTGCCGCTCGTCGTTCCAGTAGCACTGGTCCAGCATCTCGCTGCACGGCTGCGTCACCTGTAGGGGGGTTTTGTAGTGATGATGTTGTTAGCACGTTCCGTTTCTTAGTAAAATATGGACTTGTAAACTTGATATTGTTTTTACACGCTAAGCATAGACGAGTGGTCAAGTCACGAACAGGGAAGCTTGGTGTCAGATGCCCTTCAGCCCGATCGACAGACGACCTGGATGAATAACGGAAGCGCTGCTTAAAGAGATCAATTATGTCTATATTCATCTGTGATTAATTACAAAAATATTGGGAAGGTAGGTAATTTAGGATTTTATCAGCAATTGTGCAGCTTACATTGATGAGGAAGGCGCGGAAGTACTCCCAGTCGGCGTTGTCGGTGCTGTTGTCGAAGATGGCGGTGTCGTTGTTGGACGTGCACAGGCTCTGCAGCAGCTTCTTGTCTTTTGATGATCTGTTGAATTGCATTTCCATTAGTGTTCCATATAGGTATGTCTATAGGCTTTTATCCACTAATATAATTACAGGATGTGGTAAAGTCTGTTTTTTTTTCATCCCAGATAAAAACATGATGAACAATCGATTGTCCCGCGAATAAGTGACGTATCATTGGCGGGACAAGCTACTATTAATGAACCGTTCAGAATCTGCCAATTTAATACTTATCTGTTATTAAAAAACATAGGTAGGTACTTAAGTTGGGTCAACGGGAATGCGAATGGAGACGCTATCGGCTAATTATCCGTCCCGTACGTTTTCTCAAGCTACATTTATAATACTGATATTTCATTTGTGATCTTCACAGCTTGAACCAGACAAATCTTATCATAGACTAATAAACTAACGTTATAACTTTATCAATCTTATACATATCGAATCACAAAAACTGACCCAGTCTCCTTGTACCGATGCGCCACGGACTTCTTGGCCTGGTTGACGTTGCAGATGGTGACGGCCGGGAAGGGGAGGTCTGCCAGTAGCAGGCTGCGCGGGTTGATGCTCACGATCATGGGGGCGCTGCGCCACTTGTCGTAGATGTTCAGGATGAAGAACGACGCGCAGATTAGGGAGAACGCGAAGGCTAGCAGCCAGAATACTCTGTGAGGAATTGTAATAATTTGTTAATTAATGTTGCATTGCCATGATGGGAGTGACGTCCCAGGAAGCTTCACGATTCACATGCATTCAGCATCGAACAAACTACTGCAGAACTATAATTTTATTTCTACTTGTTATTTATGCCTGAAGTGCCTAGATGTAGGTTCATAGCATCGTTCGTTACCGAGATAATAAATTTATATTTATTTATCTACACAATATAATTTTCTGCTCACTTGCTTGCACTTCACGAGGCTTCTGCATAGCTCAGTATATGTCTACACTCACAGGCAATGAAAAAGTTCCACTCACAAAATGCGGATACCACACACCATCAAATTTTTCAAATATTTAATTTAAAATTTGAACAAAATATTATCGTTTTTAGTTGGTAATATCCTAATGCTCTGTAAAATGCACTTTGAATCACGGTGCGGTGACCAGGTCCGTGTAGGTACCATAGAGCATAGCATAGACAACCCTACCTCTCGAACCAGGTGAGCCGGCCCTCGCCGATGTAGCGCAGGCCGTGCAGCGTGGAGGTGAGCAGGTACTCGCGCAGGTCCTTCCGCGCCGCCGCCCCCGAGCACGCCGGCAGGCAGCCGCAGGGGCGCACCCGCTCCTGCGTAGGTACCATAGGTAAGGTTGCTTACATAGAGAGACTGGGTTCTCGTTATCTACCCGTACCGGTAACCTGCTGTTTATCTTTCTGAGACTGCGCTGGAGCATTTCCCGGTTTTAAATCTCTCAGTGAGCGCTTTTGCATACCTAATCAAGTTACCGGTACGGGTAGATACAGGGAACCCGATTCTTTATGTAAGCACCCTAATTCTTGGGAAAAGAAATAATGTGAAATAACTAATATTTTGAATGTTATAAGCGACACAGCCTGGGCAATCCACCCGGTCTCTCATCATCATCAGCTTATGTCAACCCACTACAGTACTCCAGGCCTCCTCCATGTTATGCCAAGCTTCACGGTCCTGTGCTCATCCAGTTTGGTCAAGTTACTTTTCTAATGTCATCGGACCAACGGTCTCTAGTGTGATCGTTAAGAAGAAAAAGTAGTAAAATGTTTTGACGAGCTATATGTAGGTCTATAAGTATTGGTATTAAATTTGGCATCAACTTAAATAGTAGCTATAAACTAAATAATAATCATACCTCGCTTCGACTTCGTACAGGAATCTTGGAATCGAATCCATAGGATACTGTAAATTCTGGAGTTTTCTGCGTTGTCCAGTAATTTTCCTGAATAAATATTTCCTTTTTAATCATAGGTAAGTAGCAGTGAGCAATCCAAGAAACACAAGTAATCTAACAAAAACTTCCTAACTACTGTAAGCTTTCAAATTTTAATTTATGAAGTACACATTAATAATTCAAATAAGTTACCTTTCTGAAAGCATTAGCGCCTACTTTCCGCGGGCGCACTCCGAACTCTTTAGGCGCAATCATGATGGTTCATTAGTCGCCGTGACAGCTACTGGCTGGTTAGAGGGGCGGTATTGTAATGGTAAGCTCGCATGTAGGTATCCTTTTTTGATTAACCTCATTTCGTCCCTGTGTTTGCGTAGTTCGATTGCGTCAATCAAATGATAGATCGGCCTTGCACCGCCTCCATAGCGGCTTTCGTTAGCAAATTATAGGTACATTTTCGAGGTATTTTGTCGTCCGTGTTATCAACTTAATTGGGAGGTTTGGTTTCGGTCATAAATTTGTCTTGCAGTGCAAACCTTTGATTTTGTGTCGTTATTTCTACAACTGTAACTGCATGTGTTTTTAGTTTATAATTATCGATCGGTTATAGACAGCATCGCATCGCAGCACCTATACCTACCTTTTCTAAATTGGTTTAAGTAGGTATTAGTAGGTATATTATTATTTTATTATTTAACTCTATTGTACAAATATTACAAATAAAAGTACAAAGGGTGGACTTAACGCTAAAAGCTTTTTCTGCCAGTCAACCCGCAGAAGGTACAGGAAAAAATAGGTATATGTTGGATAGGTATATTTGGTTTTGTGGGATGTATGTAATAGCATAAGTTGTTTTCTTTGAATAAAGATTTATTCTATTCTATTCTATTCTATGTGTTTAAGTACGGTGGCCTGCGCCTAAAAGTATACAGGCGGAGTTTTTAAAATAGCGATCCCTGATGATGAAGGGACCAGATACATCTGTTATAAATCCGGGGACGTGTTGTGTGTGATGTGTGTAGCTGTGGTGTTTATGTGGCTGTGCTTGAGCAGCATGTGAGCTTGAGATCGCTATTTTAAAAATTACGGCTGTATACTTTTAGGCGCAGGCCACCGTACATACTTATTGCTTAAAGACTTTATTGTTAATTAACAGGTAAATTCCATAGCTCATTGCATGAAATTACCATAATAAAATCCCATGGTACTTTACTCCTATCATCATAATAATACACGGTGTGTAAATTATGTAATTGCCTGGCCTATATACCTGTTTAGTATCATCATAAATCATCAACTCATCAGTCTTTATCATTATTATCATACTTCATGTATGACATAATTAACTGGGTCACTCGACCCCCTCGAGTGCAGGCACATGGTGCGATGGCACGATGTCATTTGAAATGTAAACACCATGCGCCTTGCTCTATGTAATTTCGGCTCTTATCTTTATTTGTTCAGGTATTGGTCACATCATGGTGCACAGTTATTTTGTAATTTGAATTTATAGTGTCGGTAAGGAGACATTTATTGGTAGCGAGTAGCGACCCTTATTGAGTGGGTAATTTGTTATGTTATTATTTTGTTAAGCCTACCAACAGCGCTTCAGGAAAATAATAGTCAGATAAAATGTTTATGTTTTCATATAATTCATTAATAATTATTACGCATATACATACAATTATGTACAAAAGAATTCGTTGAATAGAAATTTGTTTATGAAAGTAACAAAAAAAGCCACGAAGAAAGAACAGGCTGACGCACTTGCACTTTGAAAATTTCTAAACGAAGAAGAGATCGAAGAAGAGCGGCTCCGGGTGACGCCGCGCAGACTGCGCCGTCCGGGGGACCGCGCGCTGCGGGCGAGCCCGGGCCGGGGGGGCGGGAGGAGGGCAGGGGAGGGGGGGTGGAGAGGAATCACCAGTGCTGCTGGTGCTGGGGCTGCGCGGGCGCGGCGTGCGCGGCCTGCGCGTGCGCGGCGAGGTGGGCCGCGCGCGCCGCCGCCACCTCGGGCGTGTCGAGGATCTGGCTGCCGTCGTGGGACAGGCGGATGTTGGCGGCCTGGTGCTGCGGCGCCGCCTGCCACGAGGGAGCTCCGGACCACTGCTGCGAGGGCGCGGCCCACTGCTGCTGGGCGGGGGCGTTCCACTGCTGTTGAGCGGGAGCGTTCCACTGGTTCTGTTGGGCAGGCGCGGCGGACTTGGCGGCGGCGAGGGCGGCGAGGTGGGCGGCGCGGGCCTGGGCTACCTCAGGGGTCTCGGCGACGGGGGCGGGGCCGGCGTTCCATTGTTGAGCGGGGGCAGCGTTCCACTGTTGGGCCGGGGCGGCGTTCCATTGCTGCGCGGGGGCTCCGTTCCACTGTTGCGCGGGGGCGGCGTTCCACTGCTGGGCAGGGGCGGCGTTCCACTGCTTGGGCTGCTCGGCGCGCTGCCAGTACTCCTCGTTGTCCCACTGCGGGTTGTAGGAGCCGTCGTCCTGCGGGTTGGGGTTGTTCTGGGCGGCGCGCTGCAGCGCGGACAGGTGCGCGGCGCGGGCCTGCGCCACCTCGGGCGTGTCCAGGATGTTGCGGCCGTCCTGCGACAGCGCGATGTTGGCGGGCGGGCCCTGCCAGCCCTGGCCCTGGTTGGCCATAGCGCCGCCAGCCAGCGCCACGCACGCGAGCACGATCTGTAACCAACACAGACACACATCAGTCAAGTGCTACACATTTAACTTCATTTACAAACTAAGTTGTGAGGCAACATCCGTAACAGAAGTAAGAAACGTGCCTACTGGTCGGAGATAGTTATCACCCATATTGTCCGTAGATCTTATAGCTCGTTTGCGAAGTGGTTGCGTTGCGTGTCTCAGCATATCCTCTATTAGCGTGATATTATTCGGAGTGGTCGCCATTTTCCGCTTTTAATTGGAACGCCCGCAGCTATCTGGGTCTGTCATTACATTACATTGACTGTCGATACTGTATTCAAATTCATATTAATTCGCTTGAAGATAAGTTGATAGTAGTCAGGTGTCTATTTTGTAAGACACTGTGGGTCTTTGTTCATTGCAAGGCAGGACCGCTTGATAACACTGATTGGCGGTTATTTGTATCTTGTTAAGGTTTTAAATAAGTGAAGGTGTTGAAATGGAATGTGCTGGTAGTACAGTCTGAAAGCCTATAAGTATCTAGTTACCTATGCATTACACAGAGGTACGGCTTGTCTACTCCATACTTAAAACATTATTATTACTAAGACCAATGTACATGACTAAGTATTATAGGTATATTCAACATCAATCGGAATAAGTTTACAAGAACTGCAACTGTTCGTCTATAACAGCATGATTGGAAGGCTTTACCTACGTAAGTAATAATTTGATGTGATTTACCTACGTTATGTCAACTTGAAAGAGATATAAATCTTGAAAGATCTAATTTAGGACTCTATTTATACGCGACCGGTTCCAGTATGCAATCTTTCCACCTCGGTACTTCAAATTAATAAATATCTTTCCAGTTATTCAATCTAAGTTACGATACGAGATAGGGTAAACTATTATAAAATACTAATAAATTTTCTGTAATTAATTCAATATTAGCTAATGCACTCTACGGCTTGTATAAATTATGAGTAAACAATAGAACTACCGAATAAGAGCAATAAGTACTTAACTACATGTAAGTACAATATAACCGTACGGTCTATGTACGGTCCTGCGCCTAAAAGTATACAGGCGGAGATTTTAAAATAGCGATCTCAAGCTCACATGCCGCTCAAGCACATCCACATAAACACCACTGCTACACACATCACACACAACACGTCCCCGGATTTATAACAGATGTAGCTGGGCCCTTCATCATCAGGGATCGCTATTTTAAAAACTCCGCCTGTATACTTTTAGGCGCAGGCCACCGTACTTACAGTGTTATAAAAAATTTATACATTTTAGGACTACCTAAGTAGGTACTTACATGAAAAATTAACAGTAAATAATAAATATTTACAGCAAACTACAAACAGATATTAAATCATTAGTCAAATTGTGCACGGCATAAGTAATCGATATTTACTCATTCGTTCCAACTTTACATAATTTATTAATTCATACCAATTTTGGCTCGCGGAGTTAGTCTAATATATCTCGTAAAGGGCACAAGGGCAGGCCCTGACTGGTCGCAAAGGTCAGATCTGGTCGCGAAGGGTCAATAATCATAAATTATTACTAAAACCATTTACCCGATCATACAAAAAGAGTAACCACTCCTTACTTGCATTTCTGAGCAGGATTCCCTTGTCGTTAAGGTTCAATACAGCGTGTGGTCGTCAATGAAATGGAAAGCAATTGCGGATTTCAACCTGACTGAATGGCGTTTGTATAGGTGGCCTTACATTATTAAAGAATTAAGTACCAAATACAGGATATTTTATTGGCATTTAATGGTTTGATGTTGGAAATAAAGTAATAAGCTTTTTGCGACCATAAAAATGTGTTGCACTTATTATTACCTACCTACTTACTTATTTATTCTATAATAAAATGATAATAGTAGAGCAGTCTGTTGAAAATTTAAATTATGTAGGTATATCTGTCGATTTTGAGGCAAATCATTTAAATTACAGCCCTAAGGAACGTTTGGAAAATTGAAAATGAATAGTAATGAGACGTCCTCATGAAACGTTTGACCGATGAGCTAATAGCTTGAGCTGCGGGTTAGGAATGCGTGTCAGGGTTCAGCCGACCACCGCAGATCTAGATCACCTCACCAGTACTCGCTGCCGATTTCAATATCCAGTTACAATTTAATGAAATGGATCGATGCCTATAAGTAACGTACTTAGCTGACCTAGCTGGTTTTTTTTTTTTTTTTTTTTGTATTTCCTGTTTATTTTAGTTTTGTTGCATAGGCAGTTTGATGTTCGGATATGCCTGCACCGTGCCCGGAGGGTTAGATTAATTAAGTATCTGACTATACTGACGTAAAGCGACCGAACGAGTGCTGCCATGCAATGATGACATATTTTAGAGTGACAACCCCAGATCCGTACTTTTTAACACGGGCAGCCGGCAGAGCGTCTAGTACGGGCTTGCAATATATGTCAACGTTGATAGAAATCGTAAGCACGCCAAACTATTAGTTTCCAAGTTAATTGGTAGTATGAGTTACATTTTTTGATTATAGTTCATGCGATATCGTTTATGCTACAACTCGATTGTGCGAACTTCACTCTAGATACTTTACCTCTTTCTAGCGCTTGTAAAAAGAAAGGGCAAACACACATGTCATTTTGGCGTCTTGATTTTCGTATATTATATGTCAATGACTCTAACCAAAATATATATGTCAATCAATGTCAATGACTCTAACAAAAACAAACTGAAATTTGGTTTACAAGCTTTTATTTATAAAAATTATAGAATTAAGAATGATCCTCACAAGTGCATCGCAATTCGAAGTACCTAATTGTAGATTTTATGGAAAGGTAAGTACCTACCTACCTATATACTTATTATGTTTACGATAACTTAAGGTAAAATTGTAGGAATAAATAATATTTTACTAGACCTAATCTATTCGTACTATTTACAGGAATGGGGACCTAAACAAGCCTGCCGATGGACCCCACGGCAGGTTAACTGCCATAAATAAATGTCCGTACATGGTGTAGAATCTCCTACAACCTATTCTGCACATGTGGGGAGCCCAAGACGCTCTGTCGTTGGACGAAGCCCAAGATGCCCTGTCGTCGGAAGAAGCCCAATACTTGTTGCCCCACTGAGACCAAGGCAGAGTCCTAGGACAACCCGTCGACGCGTGATTCGTCCGAGGCAGTCAACGCCGCGACGCTATCGTCCTCTCGTGGGGATTTAGGCCATTTATGTAATGGATAACTATATAAGTAATAAATGATTATTTTTAAACATTTATTTTTCATTTCTAAGGGTGCTTACGTAAAGAATCGGGTTCCCTGTACGGTACGGGTAGATACAGGTAACCAGTATCTCTATGTAAGCACCCTAATGGTGATATACATTGGTTCAGTGCCTGGACGCAGTAAGGCAGATTTCACGACACAGTCGCATTGGACTTGGTTGAAAATAGCGTCCAAGCGGGATCAGTACCAATATAGTACTCTACTGGGTCCAGTCACTGAACCAATATAAACTATCTCTAATAACAAGCACTATTCCTGCCATCATTACTCCGCATTCTTAAGTTTGTGTTAGTTCCTAGTGGTTAATAGGGTTTCCTCTGCCTCTGCAGCCATTCGCCACGCAAAATATGATCGCTGATAGTCACAAATTGAATTCTAACTAGATCCTAACCAACAACAAAAACGCTTCTCACCTACAAATTTTCAGTGAGAGCAACAACTATGAAAGTTTTCGAATTCGTTGAAGCTGACTACCTAAGATCTGTCAAACATGTAACTCGTACTACCAAAAAGCTATAATTTACACGTAAACTTATTTCGTTTTTTAAAACTACGATTTGAAATAACTCATACTACCAATTTTAGTTTATGATAGTTTCCGCTAGAGGCGCTGCTTGTAAATGTATGGAAGAAAACTGAAACTATAAACGTAGTGTCAACTATCAACAACCTATACTAGACGTACAGATATGTAGGATATTCTGTCAGGCAGATCCGTGCGTAAATGGCTAGCTTTTTACCCTCTTATAGCAGAGAATTTGTTCAAAATGACAAAGTAAGCTTTTAATTACGGTCACGCCTTGATAAGGTGTTCTAACACACGACGGCATACCGAAAAGTTATTCATTTGCCATAAAAAGTAAGTCACGTCGAGCCAGCATGATTTAGCAAGCGCGTCTGTACTAATTAGTGTCACATAGCTGAGCTGTATTTATCACACGTTGAGTGGTAATTTGCCACAGTAATTAAAAATGTTAACAGCAATCTAACAGCAGTTTTTTGCTATAATAACTTCATCTGGCTAAGCAATATACTGTTTATCTACAATCTAGAAATGAAATCAAATTCTATTCTATTAAGTGTTCTAAAAAAATATTTCTTACATAAGTACAAATATTTAGATATATATTTACAAAGAAAAAAATGATTTTCCGAACGATTCTAGTGGCGTGTGACACTTTTTGGTACTTAATACCTAGATTGTGTACCATTTTAGGGATACCTTTTAGGTTTATAAGGTAGCCTAAGACCGAAGCATACAATTTGCAAACCTACTTTGTGTAATTACATAATCAATAGAATTTTATCACGTCGAAATCGGTGTCGGTACGTGAATTCGTAAAATTGCTCGGACAACTAACTACTTACTTATATTATATTTACGATACATTCGCAGCCTTGATTTACCTAGAACGTTTTTGCTTTGAAATGCATTCTTTGCTATTTTATTACATCCGTTTTGTGGAGTAAGTAACGAGGTACCACAATATTTTTTATACATATAGGTACTTACAAACTTAGGTACATAATTGGGCTGCAATAGAACAGCTTTTGATGGTTGATATACGTTAAGGTAAGATAAGTAGGTACTATAATTATCTCGAGCATAGCTTTGTGGCTTTGCCAACTAGTGTAGCTAATGAATTAATAATGATTAATTGAACTTTTCAATGATCTTGATGAAAAAACTGCCACAGATTGACAATGTATTATCGTACCTACTTGAGTGGTATACAATTACGTTGAGTGAATGGTCCAAGTTTATTTTGTTTTATGATAAACTATTACATGCGTTGTAGAATCTACAACGTAGATAATATAGGTTAATAACATTAATACTTATTGAATCGAGTAACTATTAAATCATACACAACAAAATATCCTTACATTTGTATTTAACATATGTCTACCTACCTGCCTAAATTATAACAATACTTTCGATCATATCAGCATTTCAAATTTAGAACACCACGTTTTTTTTAATCCATGAAATGATCCGATCGCCTTCGCCTATAACTTGCGCCGTTGCGATATAAAAGTAGCCCAGTGAATGTGCGTCAAGGTCCGAAGGCCAGGCGAAGGTCAACGAGCAGGAAACCACGCTTCCGCCCTGGACCAGCTCATATAGGTACAGGGTGGAGCTTTATCAGTGGCTCTCCCGTTGCCAGGTTAATGTACCCGACTTTCTTATAGCGCTCACTAAGCCGCCGCAGAATGACTGAATGGCGTTATTCTGTTCTGACTGTTTTTTAGCGTGACTTCAGAGCTGGTAAGATATAGTGAAAGTTATAATTATTGTTGACTTATAGGCGGCGGGACAGCCACTGATAAAAGTGTACCATGTGTGCACCGCGACCGGTTCTGATAGGTGACAGTTTCATAACGTGGGTGCACTTTTGTCGAGCACATTCAGAGCTTTTCCGGATTTGTGTAGGGGTGGCGCAGGACAGACCAGTTTTTTCTTGCATTTTTATGTGGATATGATTTTAGTTGATTGATATTAACAACGAAGGAGGCGCACAAACATAAATTATTGAGTAACGCCAAAAAAACAGTTTCTATGAAAGCACCTATTTTAATAAAAGTTTAATGCAACGAAAAAATGTACTCACAAATTGATTTGCTCGTTTGAATGAAAGTTCTTACTTTAAAAGTACCTACAACTTTTTTTAAACATTATCTTTAAATATTGATACAACAAATGTAACAAAATGTTACAGAAACTGTTAATTTGTTAGCATTACCAGGTGCAGGCAGCCGGCGCCATGGATCAGATCTACCCAGTAATTAGTAATTATTCATAATGAACCGCCGCTGAGCCTCATCAATCACTCCGGGGAGGTTACTCTATACTGACGAAAAACGAACGAACGAGAGCTGTCGTGCAATCAGCACAACAACGCTCCGAAACTTCGTTTTTCGTAATATAGAGCGACCCCCGGGCCTGCCTCAACACGGCCAACTGGCTTTCCTCGTCCATTTTCCGAACTTCCCACATTGCTCTCAAGTCTTAACCGTTTTATAGTCTATTATTATTCGCATAAATAAAAAAGCAATAAATAACTGAAATTAACTATAAGTATATTTAGAAGGTGTAAAAATATTTCCAAAGAAAATACGTCATGTTTTGTTTGATGCTTTCCCTTTCCCCTCACAAAGTCTAACTTCTAATTAAGTTCTTCTAACTCCTTCTATTTAAGGAGATTTTAGTGACAATGTTAGCACCGAGCTTCACATTACGACGTAGGTACTTGCATCAGTAACTTATACAACATATCATAACATTTCGCTGCGCATGCGTCGTTTAACATTGTATAAAGATCTCATTTGCATTTAATGAGATCGGAATATAATGGCCTTCTGAAGTAGGCAGGTTACATTTGAGTATAGCATGACGCAATTATGAGGGATAGCCTTGTCATTGTCATCCATCTCGATGTGAGAGAAATGTAAGTACAGGTATCGATCATTATCTAATAGTGTACCTCTATAATAGACGTATCCGCATCGGGTATAGATACTGAAATAAGTACTTGACTTAATATTTAAAGTCAATGAAACAAATCTGGAACTCAAATCTGGTTAATGATTAGTCACATTAAGGCACAAAACTACTAGGTAGTCCGGATAACCTGGCAACAGTTATCAATTAGCTACCGCGGCAGGATAAGCTAAACTGTGGGAAAGGGCAGAGTTTAAGGGGCAATATAGTGGGCGTATTATAATTACTGTACAGAGCAGAAGGTGGCGCGTGGGTATGCCCTTCTAAATCGGTGGAATGTTGAAGGAGGTGAGTGGCGAGGCGAGCAAGGCGCGCCGGACGCTGGCCAGTAGGGATGTGCCAGACGAGGCTAGACCACCTGGGTGCCAACCGCACAACGTTATCGGTGGTGACAACCCTGTTGCTGATGGGAATCAGAAAGAGCACTGGAAGCTATCGTTACTTCTAATTGTGCTGCATCATAAGAGTGAGTCCATACTCTTCAGCGACGTCTAACTAGGTCACTCAGTAGATACAGAGTACAAATTTCTCCCAAATGTTTCCTGTATCCTGTTGTTGGAAGAAGACAATGTGCAGGATCAGTAAAGTGGTTTTAAGAAAGAACACTAAGAAGGCATTGTTTATTTGCAATGTCTTCATTCATTGAAAAGCTTTTATCAGGATAATTTCTCACAGGACATAACCATTGATAGCTAATACTGAATGCTATCACAGGCTGGTAGACGGAATAGGTGATATCTTTCCATCGACACTATCAGCATCACTAAACTTAATCTCAACCATTGTCGACGAATAAATGCAGCACGGTGATTACGAAGCTCCTGCATCTACAACTACAATTTAAACTCTATGAACATGTAATAGACGCTATGAATATTGCAGTCAATCGAATTCAGCAGCGGTCACCAACAACTACAAGGAAAATGAGATCTTACACCGTTGTCGTAAGAACCTGGAGTGGTATTGTTGGTTTAAAATCTGAGGTGTTAATGCTACCAGTTGACATTGTGTTCGTAAATGGAGCGAGTCGCCGCCGCCGCCGCCGCCGCCGCCTGCGCAGGACCAGCGAGCGCCCGGGCAATGCTGTTACCATTTATGGCTTCCGACTTTATGTCAAGATAAAGTTTTTGTGGATCAGGAAGTACAAGAAAGTGTTGGTTTTGTATGTAAGTTATTTGTTTGTGTTCTACTCCAAGGTATGATTCATTGTATGTTTATTCAAACTAATTTGAATAAAACAATCGTAAATCTGAATTGTTAACTGTAATTGAATATTAGATCCCGTTACACGTTGGATTTGAAAATCTGAATATTTGTGATGGTCCATCATCTATCTATGTATTGTCAATGATGATTGTGCTGAAGGTTTCATCAAAGGTCTAAAGGAGTTTTAAGATTACCCATATCCGATTTACACTGTTATTAATTCTTTACCTACATAATTTTCGGATTATTTTGTCATTAGGGTAGACATTCAGGTTAAAACTACGCAAATATCTTGTTTATTCCTCTGAATTAAATGTAATTTTCGAGTCCAAGCATTATAATTATGATTTACAGCGGTTCTAATACATCAGTATGCAAAAATGACACTTAATGCCGTGGATACGGTTCGGAATAATTTATGTGCAGTCTTATCAATACATTATCTAAAATATGCTACAAATTCCCGCTAAGTATACCTATAACAGAAATTGTGTACGTTTAATAAGACAAGGTATAGGTTTATAGCTTTTTAACATGATTATCATTGATGTCAACTTGGTAGAAGGTAAACAGTAATATAAGATCTTTATCAATTTCTATAGCTTCAAGTTTTTGTCTCTTTTACTGACCTACCCTTTAGAATTACCTTTATACCTACACTTCATCTAACTACCCTGAGTATCTCTACCCCGCATTTTTTAGTTTTCGAAATACATTACTAAGTAAATTTGTATGCAAGTAAGTAGGTAACTTGAATTACCTTAAATTTAGTCCAATTGTAATTGAATTAGCAAATGGATTACATTCGCATTCTAATATAGCGTTCTTGTAACTGGGTCTTTAACAAATTGTTACACGTTAATGGCGGCTATTTCAATATTAACATAATTTACGTATTTTTAGTGATTAAATGTTACAACTAGATCAAGCTGTTTTAACATTGACCAGTTTTTCTTCACTTCGTTCACTGAAACTAATAAGTATGTAAGTTCGTCGAGTATTTCAATAATATGACGTGCCTATGTACCTATATTTATATCCATATAAAATTATTTTTCTTAAATAAAAAAAATAATTGCTTCATCAAATCCTAAAAAAAACTGCTTTTCAACCATGGGCTGAACCCTGACTCCCATAACTCCTACTTTCCCAAGTGCTTTCGTCCCATTAGGGCGTGGGACGCCCCCCGCCGCCGCGGCCGCGACACGCGGTGAACTGGAGCACAAACGTACGCAACACCTCGCTGGCTCCACAGTATTTCGCGCCCAACTCAATGTCACTCACTGAAAGTTTTTTTTCTAGTTCTAGGCCTTGAGTTTCTTTTCTATTCAGCATATCACGGGCATACTGCTGGTTCGTTATTCTGAGGTTCTGAATGTATCCTTATTCGCTAATAAGTAAGTGTTGATATTGTTACAAAGATCTAAGGTAATTTAAATATGGCCTGATGCTATTGTAACAGATAAAAATCTATAAACTGTAACATAAGGTGGGTGTGCAACAGGGCAGAGGGTCTTATCAGTGCATGAAGTTAAATTTAATTTATATAACTACGTAAATAAGATTTTAGGTATTAAGTAACATAGTTAATAATAAAAAAATATGTTAAAAAGAAATGAACCCCTACTCAAATAGCATTTAGAAACCGCAGTTCGCCGTTCCGTCGCTAGTAGGCACACGTCTTCAAGATACTTAATTTATTCCGAAATTACTTAATTGACTCAGATTTTTCATCCTAACTTGAACAAGTTATATTTTTTTTGCCCGGGGTGCAACAACGACCGCAAAAGGAAATTAGTGTAACGAACTGTTAATGGTGTTAGAAAATGTACGTGGAGGCAATAATTTACTGATTCTTTATCGATTACTTAATAATACGCTTGGGGGGACCGGCTAAGTGCCGATCTGATAACATTTACCTGATTCTTGCTAATGTCTACGTCCGTTGAAAAAGTGGACACAATTTATTATTGTGAAAACTTCGCGTGAAATACCTACCTACCTACTGACACAAAACATTAGCTAGCCATATACGCACGGATCTGTCGGATGACTTTGAATTTGACTACAAGATACTTAAAACGAGACAGTATTTCATAGATCTACCAACTTAGCTCCGAGACTCCGTTCACAGGCACTTTACTTAGCTGACATCGAATTTATGATACTATTGAAGTTAACCAAAAATAGATAAGATATTAAAGATTATTATTTTTTAATTTCGCAGGTAAAGTAACTGTTTGATCATCTCTATACCACGAGAAGATAAAGCTGCAAGTTTGCAACAACACATTTTACAACGAGGGTACAGTGGCGTGCCTATGACGTGCGGAAGTTTTTTCAACACGAAGCCTAGATGCTCACGCTTGTGCCAGCAATAATTTAATGCAGTCATGTTATGACAGTCCACTTACGAATAGTTCCAGCGTAATATTTGGCAACGAGCGAATTCGACTCGCTTAGTTAAGTTTGTAATTGAAAGGAAAATTAGATCAACACACGCAAGTACAAAGGGTCTAAATGAATTACTTATCTGAATTTAACAGAGATCTTAAGATAATAATCTTAAAAAAGCAATTTAAGTTGCGTTTAAATGGAAACATTATCAAAAGATTGATCTACGGAAATAAAAGTGCAATTGCTTTAGAACCGTAGATACGAAACCAATATCAGATGATAGATTGCACTTATGAAAGATGAAATTGTTGTATTTTCTGAAAGAGGTTAAAGAGGTCGGACTGCTGCAGTGTTGGGCAAGGTAAGGCTGGTGTTTGAAAACAAACCAGTTCCTGCATCAGATACAACAATAAATAGAGTTATTGAAACGGGCGCAGGCGCAGCGTTAATCAACCATTGGAACCGAAAATTTGCATAAGTGATCTACGACACATTATTAGGGTGACAATAAATCTTCGTGATATCTGTTTGTTGTATAGCAAAATTTGATTGCTTCTGTCAAATAGACGTGTTAATACCAACACATATTACGTACTATATAAAGCACTATTAATCATTAGACCTATTCTTAATACAAACACAGACTAAATTATTGTCTCCTCTGATTTATGTGATATGATAATATTATCATTAAAATGATTTAGCACATTTCACAACTGTAGTTCTTTAGGTACACATGTAAAGATAATGAAAGGACTTACCATGGAGTTCATTTTGAGAGGAGGTTGGGTGGAGCACAGAGGTGAAAGAGGGATAGACAAAGAGGTTCGTTAGCGAGTGTCGGTTGAATAGCGCTGCTGGAAGAGATATCTTCCAGGACTCGCTATGTTCGGCGTGCAACTTGCGTCTGACGGAAATGAGGGCGGGAACGAGCTTATATACTTCGGAGCGCGCAGAGGTGGCGCGCTCGCGTTTCTCGGTTGTGAAAGTATATTGGGACAATGCGCCATTGATAATAAGCGAATATCATACATATTTCAATGGCAGCACGTGTGCCGGCCGCGAGGGTATTCCGAAGGTTAGAGGGTGCTCAGGTGGACACTGTTTTTAAGTTCGTCTAGATTACGCGTTTCCTTTGCTATTTGCGGCCACTGGACTAGGTTAGGTTACTATGCAAGGTATCATGTATACGTTTATCCAATATAAATTAGATTACATTTGTCCATATTCGACACTGGCACCATTATGATGAGTATTCAGTACCTAATATGAAAGCTCTTTTAGTGTGTATCTGTAAGTACAATTATGTATTCAGTACATAAGTATTACCTGAAGTGAAGTTCATGTCTTGAAGTGTTAAATAAGTTATTACCTACATATTTTTCATCAAGAGATTTGTTGAGAACTTTTTGTGGTGAAACATCGACTAGGACATTTACATACTTTCGATCCTAAGTAATTAACTAGGTACCTATTATAATTGATTACACAACAAATTAATAGATAATTCGATATAACTCTTTTTTAACTAATTTATGTCAATATCTTTAACCGGTCTCAAGTACCTAATTACAAATTACAACTACCTAATTTGTAAAATTCGTTACTTCAAGTACCTTTAACTGCTGTGGATTGCAGAAATTATTACTAGGTATGTATCAAGACAATTAAAAAGCCGTAAAAAAATTACATCGTTTAACACAATTTCATTTTTACGATGTTTTATTTTCACATGCTATGGAATAAATTTAATAATGGTTAGTCAAATTCCTAAGAACTCATATACCTAATGCCACAGGATTCGAACCCGCATATTTGTCGTGAGAAGTGGGCCCGTTAACCTACCAAACGATGATGGATCCATATTTGATAATTTCTTATTACGTATCAAAGTAAAAAAATATTATATCCTTGCTTAAAAAGCATCATTAGGCACTGTACACACTATAAATATATATTAAAAGGCTGTCATAGCAAGCCCCTTGACATCTGCACAAAAGATATGGACTGTTAACTACAATAACCGTCACTGCGCGGTCATTTGACAACTACGTAAACACAATTATTATTATAATATGATATGTATGTATAAAGCCGCGGCCACACTTAAGCTGAGAGCTTTCACATACAGAGTGGAACTTTGTCACTTTGATTCCCGTCGGCAAGTCAGTGTGACAGACATACTGAGAAAATTTCATTGAAGGACCAACTCTGAAAAAGTACCATATTGTAGTAACTCTTCTAAAGTCTCTAAACAATTAACACAGGTTTGGATGGCTGTATCTCTGTACGGATAACCATTACGGAAACTTCTATAATAAATATTGATTGGAATAATATACCCAATAAAAAAAGAACTAAGTTTTCATTTCTATTTGACGGAATACCAAAATGCCGTTATCCTGTAGAGTCCATTTTCAATAACCTATGAACAGCTTAACATTTTTTTTAGAAATACTAAAAACAACCGATAATTCCATCTCTCCAATCAAAATCAGCATACCCCGTTGTGACAGACAAACACACAGATACCACATCAAACTCAGGCTTATTATTATTAAATTCTTTATTGCACAAAGTAAATTGGTACAAAGGCGAACTTACTGCTAGCAGCATTTTCTACCAGTTAACCAGGCTTCTCGGTGTGAACAGGTCCTAAACGTTATCGATGCGTGTGTCATCAATAAGCCCTTGTCACAGTAAAACGGCGGGGGACCATGTATAATGCTGTAGAGAAATTGCAGCTCACTTACTGCGAAGAGGCAAATTGATTTTCGTATCGATTCAACCTTGACCTGTTTTAGAGGAAATCCTTTTTTATTTAAAAAATATTCTTTTATGAAATATTTATTTGAGATGCCTTAAAAACTTTAACTTTAAAGTAATAATAATAATTCATTTGTAGGAATTTAATATAAGTACTTAGTTTGTAAATAGTTGATCATTAATGCATATTTTGTTACAACTAAAAGATCTTGGATCAAGGATACTCAAGAAGTAACCTTTAAAAATTTGCAAAATTCTTAATGATTTTCACCTCAATTATCGATATTATACCAAAACACGCATTTATACGAGTCAAAATTGTTTAGACATAACCGGCAATTAAATTAACCGGAAGAAAAAAAGAGCGATTTGACCGCCAACAATATCTCCATAGTAAAGACATCAACGCGCTCACTTGAAAAGTAAGTTCTACCCGCGGGTAGCGCTTGGTGACGGTGATGCTGCGCTAACCACGACTCTATCTGGTTGTATTAAACATAGCAGCCTTCTTTCGTAAGTTTAATGTCTGACTAACCAAGAAACATACTTACACCTTACACCAATGCTCTTCCTTCAATATGCATACGCTTCCAATCTCAAAATCTATGTTACTATACACATACAACTTATGTACGAGTATACAATACACATCATTGACGTTACAGCAGTAACAATAAGTCAATTAAAACACTGCAATACATGCAACAAGACTAATTTAAAAAGTATGTATCAATCAGATACATATCAAGACATTCGTCTGAGTGTACCATCAGCACAAGATAAATATATCGATCGCCGCAGATAGCTCTCGCGTCTGACCTTCCTCGTTCGATCGATTTATTGTTGCTATCCCGCCTTTCTCGATAGGCCCTTGAGTACACGCGCAACGTTACTTACGCATTGCAAGTTGACTTTTTGTCTTCATTGTTAACATTATTATTAATCAAATTGCGGAGGCTCCCTGGGCAGTCAGTGACTGACGCTATTCTTACTGGATAAACTTGTCACCACGGTGGAAACGCTAGAAGCCCGTCTATATAGTGTTTTTTTTTTTTCACCACCATCATAAGAAGAAGAATTCAAGGCATAATAATATAATTCCTAGTTAGTTCGACCTTGGAAGAATGCTTGAAGTGGACTTCGGTTGGGTGATAGGTTTGACAAAGGTGATGAAATTTAGGGTAAGAAGTTACAACAAATATCAATAATGGAACCTCTGCTTACACAATAACACAACTGATGGATATATAGGCCTCGGCTTAAGACTTGATCATTTTAATGATGGGCGATGAAGGCGAGAGCCCCATTATCCATTTTATGACCCTCATTCCACATTCTGACATGTCCTTTTAGTGAAGAAGTCAATAAATAATAAGTGTTTATAAACAATTAACTGTAATTGTGAAGTATCGCGCGAAAATTGACGATGACGACGCGTTGAAGATTAATTTTTAACCAACATTCGTTCCTTGTTAATGTTAACTATCTATAAGCAATGGTTAATAAAATTATAATAAAATAGTATTTATTGATGATACCTACATTGTTAATCATCCCGCACCTATATTAAGCATAGAAAGGCAACAATACCAAAACCAAAAGTTTATCTACGAAAATAACTTTGTATGATTTTACGTATTATTAACGGTTTTCTCACAAATGCATTGAAAAACGTCGTTTGACTACTACAGCTGGTCATTACAGCCTCGTTGTCTTTTGTTAGCACTCACTGCGTGTGGGCCAAATACTATGCTAGCTCAACTGTAATGATATACTATCTGCTCTCGTTTATTATGTAGTTGTACGTATTATTGTTCAAACTTATTCAAACTATGCCATGAAAGTGGAATAAGTGGCAAATGATGTGGATGCTTAACATGGAATACATTGTTTCAATTGGTTAAATGAAAATTTGAACAATTTAATTCAAATAAATTTCAACAAGATTTTACATAACAATTTGAATTAAATTAATTAATAATAAAACATGTCATAAATCGTTATCTGTAAAATAGTGTTGACGCCATTAGGTATAATACCTTCAAATATTTGGTTAATTAGTCTATTTACAACTCAAGCGTCAATGCGTGTTTTTAATAACTTTGCTTTAATTATACCGACTTATCCATAAATTGCACACCTTTTGGCACAAAACTATTTTGAAGGATTTCTTGATTTATTTTTGGTAATGTGCACCTTTGTTGGCAATTATAGGTATTTAATATACCCACGTTTACTACTAAGTAGATGTATTATTTAAAATGTAATGTAAACGTTTGTCGTTTTGTCATATAATATATATCCCTGTATTTCAACAATGTCGATAAGAAATTAAGAGTAGGCAGGTGCAAATTACATTAAACTAAAGCTAGAGTGACCAGGAAGGTTACTCTATACTGACGAAAAACGAACGAACAAGGACTGTTGTGCAATCGACATGTTTAATACAAGGAGATAGAGTTTGAAACTAAGCTTTTCGTCATATAGAGTGGCCCCACAGACACATATCCAATGACTGATGCAACCACATTCAGGCATTTCAGTACAAACAACCCCGGTAGGTGCTGTTTTATCGATGTTTATATTTGTTATCAAAACTAGCAATAAGTAGATATGGCCAATGGGCAACAGGTTACATGTTACAGGTTATTATGACATCATCTGTCCTAAGCCAAGTTCTAATTCAAAGCAGTAACTGCAGGTTTGAGTGATTTCTAGCCTATTTCAAGTGTTTAGTTTAGTGCTCTTTTGTAATTAATTCGGTATTTTAATCGTTTGCTAAAACATGATATTTAATTAGGTAGTGTTCACGTACCAATAATCGTGGCTCAATGTTGGAATAGCTAGGGTAATGGTTATTTATTTATAACCTCAGTGATACGGCCGATATATAATACTATTACTAACCCCATTACATCTCCTCCTCCTCTAAAAAACTATTCTATTCTCATGTTACCAGAATTTCAACCCATGGCCTCACGAATGTGAGAACGAGGCCTTATCACACACCTTAACACCACTACAACTCTAATCTAACCCATCCATGAACCCAGTTTTACTTATAATTTCGTAACTCAACTTTTTTATGGGAACCTGGGAGCTGCTGTCGCTACGCAATGTCATCATCCAATGTTGGTCGTGATTGACGCATTTACCTGCACTTTCAAACCATGAAAGTATCTACAGGCCAGTTATCTAAAGCTGGCTCGTTCACAGTACTCACATATATGAAATTTACCTATGCAGTATATTTAACATACGTAGAGCATGAACGCATGAACATCACAAATATCCGTGTATTTATAAACGGTAGAAAAAGTACCACGTCCCGCCACACGCTTATTCACAGACATCATAGAAGCGCAACTTAGGTATATATGTGCTGAACATGCCAGCTTTCGATAACTGGGTTATACCTACTTATATATTTTTTATAAATAAGTTTTTATTGTATAGGTTTTAAAGAGTCGTGTTGCATTCCGTGCGTTCACGAACACAGCTATTTCGTCTCGAAAACGTGATGTATAGAGTATGAATTGGAGGTGACGCATTTTATTTTATTTTATTTCTTGTAATTTAATGTCCAGTTGTGGACATTGACACAATTTACTTGATGGAGCCGAGCAAAGGTTCCGGCTTGAAATAAGCTTTACTTAATTAATACCTGTGGGTAAATAGGTACTGGCAGAAACATTGTAGTCGAATTTAAAATAAGTAAATTGGTTTTTATTTTTAGTTCTTAGTTTTACTTAAATACTTTATATTGAAATAACAAAATAAATATCTGATGTAACTGTGATGAATTTATTGATCGGGCCGTTACGGAGCATTATCAATTAAATCTTTCTCTTCATAATATCAGTGTAGGTACGTAGATAATTAGATACGTATCCTAAAACCTAAGGTTTATTTTAGGTGAATGGTCACAGAAAGGAGGGACCTTTTCAGTCACTCCACTTGTATCTCATTTTAATAATAATATATTCCTATATTGTCACCGAGTGTGTGCCCAGTGATGGACGCGTCGGCGTCGCGGAAGACCCAGGCGGAGATGGCGGGACGACCTCGGCAGGTTTTTGCCTCAATGGCCGAAAGAAGCACAGGATCGGGAACGGTGGTCATTTTATAAGGAGGCCTTGGCCCAGCAGTGGGACACGATGCAGGCTACATAAAAATATATATATACATAATTATATGTGATTATATTTTGGAGTTTATTTAAATGCTATAAGGCATAGGTATTGCGTGGACCGCAAAACACTTCTTTCCGAAATAAATACACTCAGGGGCAATGAAAAGGTTCCGAGGCTAGCTTAATGACGCCTTCTACAACGTTGAAGTACATTTAACAAAGCATCAGGATATTACCAACTAAAAACAGCAAATTTTTTGTTCAAATTTAAAATTAAATGTTTGTTAAAAATTAGGTTGTTTGGTTTCGGCATTTTGTGAGTGTCTTTTTCATCGCCCGTGACTGTAATTACTTAATTAAATCTGATGTCATTTCTAGGTAATGATCAGCACCTTGTTAATGGTATAACACTACATACATATGTAGGTACTAACACTACATACATCGTACACTCACGAAACCTGACAGGTTCACTGACGGGACTAATGTCAGGGCCGCATTGTCACTCTCGTTCCGAGCTCGACACGACACTTCGTGGTCTAAATACTCGCCCCGCACCACCAAACACCACCCACTACAGCCTGTTAGTGGATTAACGACCATAGCTCTAACAAGATTAGGTAGCTAATTGAATAAGACGGCTGCAGTTTGTCTAATGTCGGTGTTGCCAGTACGAGGGTGTACTACAGTCAGCGGGCTGTCGTGAAAGTTCTGATGAAACATTTATTAGATTTGCTCGCAAGCTTATCACTTCGCCTGAACGCGTTTTTTTCCGGAATCACTCATATAGTTTTTTTCCTGTAATGCAATTTTGACGAAAAGATTTAAGCGTATTTAAAAATTCTGAAAAAGTAAAATATAGTAAAATTTCATCGACCTGACTATATTTTTAATCATTAACTTCTAAAGTAGCCTCAGCGAGTGACGTATCAACTGATACGTATCGCTATAGGCCGTCAGTGAATGACGTTTTTCTGATTGGGTAATGACAATCCCTATAGATAGATGCTGTAGTCAACTATTTATCACCGACACGCTGATTTCCTTTGGACACACCGGGTCCTACTGTTTTGTTATAATTATATAATAATAAAATAATATTATAATTAATCTGCATATCCTGGCAACATTTGAGTTAAATGATCCATACAAATCCACACACTTATCACACATTCGAACAGACAGAAGGCGTCTGATAATATTACAAACACCTGAAACGAAGGTTGCCATTCAGATACCGGTAATAACAGTACAACACATTTATTATAGAAGAGTTCAGTACTTTTGAACGTAAGTATAATTTATTGTTATCATTCGCAATGAATTAAGAGTAACCGCTACTAAATGAAGTTTGGCACCTATATACTCGGTGGGATGCACTAAAGGGGCTTCCTCGATTAACCTATCCCATAAACAGGGTGTTGAAAAAAGTGTAAGTATAGAAAGCCGAAAGGGGGTGACTCAGGGGTTTATTCTGAACAACTTTTGTTCTACAACGAAGCACCAAACAAGCTTTGTTGGTCGCGTAAATTACTATACAGAGCAGTTTTATTTTCGCTACTTTACAAAAGCTTGCTTACCAAGGGCGTACCCAGGATTTCAGCTAGGGGGGGGCAGCTCATACCTGTTCCGAGATGATGGTCGGTCGGGTTATATTGAAACATTATAGATTAAAGAATATTAAATCAAAATATCTGACTAAAAAGAAAAGATACTTTTTTCCAACACTTCATATTGCGCACAGTAAGTAACACGTTTTTAATTCCAACTTGTAAGGAAAATTTACGTTTATTTTATCTTCTAGGGGGGGGCAGCTGCCCCCCCCTGCTCCTACCTGGGTACGCCCTTGTTGCTTACCCGTAAAGACAACATTAAACGGCGCCTTCTTTTGTAAACGTTGTATGATCTCAAAATGATTGTCACAATTATCATAAAGTCTCGTTAAGGAATAAACTTTCGCCGGTAATACCTAAGTACTTGAGCAAATCGGGCTCATTTCAAATAAAGTGTAATGTGGAGTGCCGTCAACATCCACCCACGGCTCTGGGGGTCACTCTTGCTTGCAAAAAAAACAAGTTATAGAGCACTGCTGTGCTACCCACGACTCTATTAAATAGTATTAATCGTACGATTGCATGACTCTCGTTCGTTCGTTGTTCGACTTGTTTGTGTAAACCCCCTGGCCTCACAACCTGGCTAGCTAATTAAAACTTCAACGGATGTCTAAAAATTTTATTCTGAGGTAGGTGCCTACCTATATACTAACATTGTAGCAATTAACTCGCGTGGGTGGTTTCAATATATTCTACTTTATTATAATATGATATTTAAATTTAATATGTATCTATCTATGTATTTGTGTAGATATGTCAGCTGTCCGATACCCATAACACAGGCTCTGCCTAGCTTGGGGTCGGATGGCCGTGTGTGAGATGTCCCCACATATTTATGTATTTATTTATGAAGTAGTAAAATTCTATAATTTTTTAATGTTGTAGAAGACTGATATAATTATTGGGATTATTTCATTGATTTAGGACAAGAATTACCCTATTGAGCATTATTAAATTTTTCGATTGGTGAACTATTTAACTTTTTTAAAAAGGGCATTCAGAGTGTTCTCGACAAGTAACTATCATGAAAATCATCAATTTACAAACAGATACCAAATGAAACCCTACATAACTTCACAGAGCTTAAGTTGTCGGATTATGGATTACGCAAAAGCCAGTTTAGATTATAGGTATTATACTAACATGTAGTACGAACGTTGTTGTCTGTCTGTGAGACTGTGGGTGCGACGCCGTGACCGGACGCAAGGGCGCCGGGTCAGCCCGAGGGGACTCACGAGGACATAATATAGAATAGAATACTAATAGAATAGGATTCTCTTTATCTTGCACCATTAAAGAAAACATTAAATATGACAACTTAAAATAAAATAGTACAATATTATGTACAGTTCTCCCATATTATAATAAATGATGATACGGTCACCTCTGCACATTGTACCTACATATTATACAATTATTCAGCAAACAATTTTATTTCTACTTTGCACATTCTTTTTTTACATAATTCTGCCTTGTTTAAACTTATTTGTAAGATGTTTAGTAACTAAGATTATTTAATTAGATGCTTAAGTTCTTCTATGTAAGATCTTTTTAATCTGAAACACAGGAAAAACTCTGTTATTTCCTAGTTCAGAGCAGTATTTCACCTACATTTAGCATTAAGATTTGACCTATTTTTAAAATATTTTCTGAATAAATATTATTCTATTATTATTCTATTCTATTCTATTCTAAATATTAATAATGCACATGCAAATGTTCGCTAACTGTCGTATTTCCGAAAACACCCGAATCATTGAATCGTAAGAGCCTTAAACAATGAACTTGGATTTTGCACCGTGTTTGAAAGAAATAGGAGTCAATATCATGTGTCACATAATAGAAAACAATTCGGGCTGTGGGTGGCTGTCACCAATCAGTCAAAGGTCCTTCAATCTCTTGTCAGTCAGTTCTGTGGAATTATATGTATAGAGCTGTTATTACACATCGTTCTTGGTTTTGTTTTCAAATGTGAATTTAATTACAAAATTAATAAAATTATTTTTGATGACGCCTTATTATGAAACAAATTAAAGAATAAAATATATGTCACATTGAAAGACTTCACTTTGTAAATAAAGCCACACCCAAAAGACCAAGTTTGTAATTTTAATATTAATGTGAAATGATCAGTGCTGTAAATAACTTTTGAAATGAGATTTTAAAATTTTAATCTTAATCTGTGTTTGAAATCCATTTTTATTAATGTGAAAATGATCAGGGCTGTAAGTAGGTACTTTTGAACTGACATTTTAAATTATTAATGTAAACCTGTGTTTGAAATCCATTTCATCTTAAAATATGCCTAAACCTTGTGTTATTCAAACCTTCTTTCATCCATCTTTACAAATCAGCTTCAATAAGACACTTGGAAAGTACTGTAACATTTTCGAAGTAAATTTTAATATTATGACAATATTATGAATTATCGAATCAGATTTCGTTATTGATAAATCTCTCTTAGCACCAAATTCATAATTCTACTAAAATTGCATGAAGAAAATGCACTTAACCACTCTAAATACATATAGTTTTCTAACGCTCGGGAATACGACCGTTGCCGAACAATGACGAAGATTTCTATGCGCATTATCAATTTTGGGTAACTGTAGCTAAGTATACACAAATTCTGTTCCGTGCTATTCTGTGAATTTTGGAGTCTCAGGGCCTGTTAAAAGAAAAGACATGCTGTCACTGTTTAAAACATAATTTCAGAGAGTGACAACATGTCTAGTTATCTAGTTACCCAGACATTATGAAACAGGCGCTCAGTCTTACAGACTCTACAATGTATTTATTTATTCGTAAGAATCTTAGATCAAACCAACGTATCTACTTAAAGTACTTATATAGTTTATTGTTGACCATAAATAATATACTGGTTGAGTAAAACGCACTTCTACTTACCCCTACATATATAAGTAGGTACTAGTACATTCATAGAATGAATAATTTATCCGCTTGTCCTCCCGTATGTATCAGTGGCATGTCTCAAAGTTTCAATTCAACTATTATTTTAATAAATTGCAATTCAATTTTGACTGTCTGTACACCTGGAAATTATAATGTTTTATCTTAACTTAATCGTATGTCAAATTACTTGGCGGTACATAATAGGGTACCTATTATTACTTATACTAAGACATAGTTTCTTCAAGAAAATGAACAAATGAAGAAATACCAAGTTACACCCAAATTTATTAGTGAACATCTCTAGTGAATTTACTATAGCGTCAAATATTCCAACTCTCGATGAATTATGGGACCAAATCTGAAATCATCAAATAAATAACGCTGAAAAAAATCTTCCTAATGCTAATACATATGCACAGACAATGCATAGACAATACCGTAGAAATTATTGCATTCCAAGAGTATATTTCTTGCGGAATCTTGTTTAGTTTTCTGACCAGTAGATCATACTTCTATACTAGGCCTACGCCCTTCCTTCATTAGAAGGAGACCCTTGCCCCAGCAGTGGGGACGTAATGGGTCGTGATGATGATGAGATCATACTTAATTAGTTATTGAGAGCATGACAGTTACAGCCTCTATTATTGGGATCGAGATGTTACGAATATTACAGATTTATATAATTCACCCCTCAGTCTCTGTATACATATCTTCAAAGTGGTTAAAAACTTTTTACAGTGGAGAAAAATAATAGAATTCCGCTTCTGTAAAAAATCTGGTTTGATTAAGTATGTACCCACAATTAAGTTCGGTCCAAATAAGCGCAATACCAGTGTCTGCCGAATGTTAACCTTCGCTGAAGCCTCGGGCCATTCAGTCGAAACAAATATTGATTTTAAAACACACTTACAGTTTTAGGCTATTAAGAAAGACATAATAATCTCACATAAGATATATTGGCTTTGGATAATGAATAATGATAGGTTTGGAAATCATTCACTACCTACAGTTTAATATTTGTATGTACCTAGATAATGTAGGTATAATTATTGACTTCTGTGTTGACATTGAAATTATAGGAAGCATACGGACCCGTTACCTCAGAAAATATTCTTCCCCTTATGTTTTTACTCTACAAACACTAGGGACGGAGTTTTTGTCGGAAACCTTTTACTATGTTGTGGTAATGACGAGCTGAGTCACCCTCTTTCACATTAGAAAGAAAGAAAGAAAGAAAGAAAGAAGAAACAAAACGTTTATTCAGTGCACTGCCCACACACACCAAATACAAACAGAAAGAAAATTAAATAAAAAACCGGCCAAGTGCGAGTCGGGCTCGCGCACAAAGGGTTCCGTAGCAGCCAAATTACAGTTAAATCAACCTATCTCAAAAACTATAAGAGATACTTTGATCAAACCAAAAATCGTTGAAAGAGTTAATTAGCATGCATCACCTCTATTTTTTTTAGAATTTTATACCCCGTAGTTATAAAAATAGAGGGGGGGGGACATACTTTTTACGACTTTGAGAGCTGATATCTCAAAAACCGTTCACTTTAAGAAAAATGTTTTTTAGAAAACTTTATATCATTTTAAAAGACCTTTCCATTGATACCCCACACGGGTATGTACATCGAAAAAAAAAAATTCATCCCTCAGTTACATGTATGGGGGGCCCCACCCCCAATTCTTTTTTTTACTATTTAGTGTCATATTTTTGTAGCGGTTCATACAACACATATTCCCATCAAATTTCATCACTGTAGTACTTATAGTTTCCGAGTAAATCGGCTGTGACAGACGGACAGACGGACAGACGGACAGACGGACATGACGAAACTATAAGGGTTCCGTTTTTGCCATTTTGGCTACGGAACCCTAATAAAAAGTACACAAAAAAATTAAAACCGGGTAAGTAGGTGCAGTAAAAGTACTAGGTCCTGAAAACGGAAGTGGATCCTAACTAATTGTTAAAGTCCGTATATAAACGATCTATTATATTTATTAAAGGACAAAAACAATGGTATTTTATATTAAGAATGTACTGCTTACAGTAAGAACCACTTAATGCAACACCATGTATATTGTTAATCGATACTTTACTTTAAGAAACTGTCTGTATTTATTTACATATTTACATATTTACATAAAAGGCTTTGCAGGATCCCATTTCAGTAACGAATGACCACGAGTTCCCTTTTTACGAGAGGTAGTTTATCATTTCTTATCAGCATTCAATTTATTGACCAAAGCATATTTATTGATGAACGGACGTAAATCTTTATTGATAGAGTTGTTTCAACTCTACAATTAACCTATGTAGAGCGTAAGTTGTAAGAATAAAGTAACTTTTAATTATGATTCCTGTATTCACTATTAATTAACAAGTATACTTACCTACTACTTGTCTCTTAGTCATAACTACAGTACTGATAAAAGCATTGATAATAGCATAATTTCGATTATTTCATAGAGATCATTTACTGATGGACAATGGACATAGACCTCACCATGGAACGCTAATCTGTGCCACATCACTCTATCAGCCTTCTTCTTTTATCCTCTTTAATCATATTCATGTACTGGCTTTTTACTTATAGTATGATTTTTTGTTTTTTTTTCCGCTGGCTTTCGCAACTCTCCACTACTCGAAAAGTCTTAAAAAAACGCATTCTGCAAGTAAAACGAGTGTTTTAAAAAGTGAGTATTATTTTTGACGACAACTTTTCAATAGATTTTGAACCTGACTGATGTTTCAAGGCAAAAACTGAGGTCGCCAAAGAAATAACAATAAATTTAAACTCGCTAAAGGATATAAATGAGGTAGGTAAGTACATAGTATTTAACTTAATATAATATTATTTTCACGATATTCTTGCGTCCTTGCTTACAGCATCGGCATTTTGGTAATAAAAAGACACAACGAACATTAAAGTTCAATAAATTATGTTTACTTGTACTAAAAAAACAATGTTTAAAAATATTTACAGTATAATACATAAAATACACTCACGAGCAATGAAAAAGTTCCAGTGGCAAAATATGGAACGTCAATGACAGGGGGAACTTTTTCATTGCTCGTGAGTGTATATCCAATGTAACGTATAAAAACTTTACGTATACTTACACTAAAGGGCGTAACCAATTTTACTTTCCTCGTATTTGTAATGAAGCACAGTGTTTAGCTAAGGTGAACCCTTTTATCATTATTTAATACCTGGTCATTTGCGGCCTAAACCCTTCCTTCATTGGAAGGAGACCCGTGCCCCAGCAGTGAGAACGTAATGGGTCGTGATGTATTAGCGCCCTCGCTACGCTCAAGCGTCAAAGTTCACCTCGGGGTCTAAATACCTAAGAATGTTTCAGCCCTTGAGATTTTTATTGGGAGGTAATAGCTAATAGCAAACATTACACATTAATGATGACGTAGACATATTAATGTGTCCAAAAACAGATCTTTAAACGTTAGTAAAAGCCAAGTCTCGCAACTCAATCGTAAAAGTTAGAAAACAGATCCACGTAATACAAAGTCGGTTTACTTATAAATTTTTCAGTGTTTTCCTAATCTAAATAAATTATAGCTTAATCATTTGGTTTTTTAAGTTTTAACTATAGCAACGAGCTTACTCGGTACAAAAGAGTTCAACGCGTTGCTTAAAAAAAGTACTTTACAAAAAAACTATTATAACTTATTTGAGGGAGTATGAATTAGGTAGGTACTTATTTTTAAGTCAATTATTATAAGAAATCCATATAGGTACTTTGACATATATAAATCAATATGTTATCATTATCAGATGCTGAAATCAAAGAAGTATTAATATCCTACCTACCTGCCTACTTACTAGTAATAAATATAAATACAATAGAAGGTAGTACTTAATATGGGTGGTTATGTAGAACAATATCGGCCGTACCTACCTGCATAGTCAAAATATTTATTGTAATAAAGTGTACATCAGGGTTAATTTGTATGTACCTAATGTGGTTTAAGAATTAGTATTCAATTATTACTGGCCTAACAGCAATAGCATTAAGTTCGCTCTTTACCTTAGTATGTATACATTTTATATATACTTTTGGAATAATTATTTTTATAAAAAAGACATTAGAATTTAAACATTGGAAATGCAATTTCATCTAAATTATCTTCTCCGTAGAAAAAAATAAAAAGTCACGTGACCATCAAAGTTTTCAGTTCAGCACCCTTTACAAACTGCACGTGCTTTATTTTATCATTTCACGATTTCTCCCACTGTAAGGGCGTCTTGCACAACAAAGTTAAATAAAATTAAATCTATGACCTCTTGCTCTGACATTATACTGTCAGAGCAAGAGACAAACTATTTAATTTTATTTAAGTTCGTTGTGCAAGACACCCTAAGACTATTTACTAGGCCAATTCAACTTAGAGCCGAGATCTTAAATGTTAGATCACGATCTTATTTCAATAGATCACTTTAATAGTTAAAAGAAATGCAGATTATAGATAAGGAGATTTATGTGACACTATTTTAATAGCTTTATAAGTACACTAGCTGTTCCCGCGAGCTTCGCATCGCCTTAAAAAGTTTTCTCGTGGGAATTCCGGGATAAAAAGTAGTCTATGTTCTTTCTCAGGGTCTAGACCAATGTATACCAAATTTCATTCAATTCCGTTCAGTACTGTTCCCGCGCGCTTCCCTTCGCCTTAAAAAAAAATCCCGTGGGAATTCCGGGATAAAAGTAGCCTATGTTCTTTATCAGTGTCTAGACCAATGTATACCAAATTTCATTCAAATCCGTTCAGTACTGTTCCCGCGCGCTTCTCTTCGCCTTAAAAAGTTTTCCCGTGGGAATTCCAGGATAAAAAGTAGCCTATGTTCTTTCTCAGGGTCTAGACCATATGTATACCAAATTTCATTCAAATCCGTTCAGTACTGTTCCCGCGCGCTTCTTTTCGCCTTAAAAAGTTTTCCCGTGGGAATTCCGGGATAAAAAGTAGCCTATGTTCTTTCTCAGGGTCTAGACCATATGTATACCAAATTTCATTCAAATCCGTTCAGTACTGATCCCGCGCGCTTCCCTACGCCTTAAAAAGTTTTCCCGTGGGAATTCCGGGATAAAAAATAGCCTATGTTCTTTCCCAGGGTCCAGACCGTATGCATACCAAATTTCATTCAAATCCGTTCAGTAGTTTTGGCGTGAAAGAGTAACAGACAGACAGACAGACAGACAGACAGACAGACACAGTTACTTTCGCATTTATAATATTAGTTAGGATAGTAACCATACTATATTATGTCAATGATGGCGTTTAGATCGTAGATAACCTAACCGGAGATAGGACAATGCTTACAATTATCAAAGCTACTTATTAACGATTTTTGGACAGAGTGTTGTGTGTGAACGCGAACGCGCAGCCCGTAATATTCCACTGCCTACAGTTACCCTCCAGTCATTTAGTTAGACTCATTTAGGTGGGCTATTGCCATAATATCCACGCTTGTCAGGTGCGTTGGAGATGTGGCATGGCATGCTGTAGGTATGTGGTTTGGCGTGGTACGTAGTAAACTACCACACTACCAGTGTTATAGGTACAAACTTACTACAACTCTAATAAGTACCTAACATTATGAAAAAAACTAATAACTACTAATAGGTAATTCTTGTCAGTCATTTCATGAATACGTATATCTTTATTATATCAATGTTAAATAGGTACCTACCTTTCAGATTTCTTATCTCTCGGTCTCGGTATGTATCTCAATCCCTACAAGGTACGCCCGTAGCCGTTACAATGTCCTGTCTTGTATATTATTTTAATAGACAAGACAAATTGTGTAGTAGACGGTGGACGTACACTTCCGGTTGTCAGCTTGTTTCTGTAGGCACTTAAGGCACATTTATATTATAATGGAAATGTTGATTGTTGAATAGTTAAATCAAATCAATAAAGTAATCTAATTTCTAATGCGTTTACGAGTAGGCACCTACCTAGGTATAATATGTAGTACCTTGTTGCCTTGGTAGGTTTATAGGAAGGAAGAATTATTCATCAGTGATTAGGTTTAGTACCTAGAGAGATAACTGTAGTGTAGGCTGTCGCGTCTGCAGATATAATATGTTGGCCTCTCTAGTAATATAGTTGAGTCATATAGTAATAATTTACATTCCACGTCAAAATTTCATCTAGTTACGGGCGCAGCATCTTATTTGCAAAGATAAAAAAACTATACTTAGTGGGTTGTTGAGAAAGAGCACATGACCTTGTTTTATAAATGGCACACCCAAGTTGTTGTTCTATCTTAAGGACTAAAAGAAAACCAGACAGCCTATTGTAGCGGGAGATTTTCTCATCTTTCGTGCAGTGAAAACTAAACGAAAATCTTGCGCTACGACTGCGTACCGCTAGGTTGCGAGTCTAGTCTAGTTTTGCTTGTGCTGCTTAAAAACTCTCATTAGATCAAGCAAATTAAAATTTAAATTCAAATATATTTATTTGTATTAGCAACATACAAAAATCTTTGATTAGTTATATCTGACCTAGGCCCTCAGAAGTACAAATCGTATGTGTGCGGCCGGTCTAAGCACCATCGACAATCGTTTTATATAACTAATATAACCACAGATTAACTCGTGTAGAACATTTTTGTCATCTGTCATTCATTACGTCATTGGTCATATTTTCTGGCAAATCTGGCAATGTCAATAATCACAAAAATCTCAAACAAACCATCGTAAAATTAATTTCTATTGTAGATTTTCTTGAATATTGTTTGTTCTACCGAATATTTGTTTCTTTTTAAATCCAGATTATGGTGGCCGAATACATAATCTAAGCTCCAAAACATATAATTGTGACAATAATGTCGGAAACCAACAACAACACGCCTTCTAGGCCAGGCGAGGCTGCCTTGCTCAACATGAAGTTACTGAAGAGTGAATGCAGTGTTTTCAAAGTTCCAAAGGTACCCACGAGGAAAGTGAATAAGAAATCGAAAGTCCTCGACGAAGAACTTTATGTAGAGGTAAATGATTACTTACTCAAATATTACTTGAATAGCTTTGCCTTTGCTGTGTTGTTGGAAAGATATACCAGCCATAGTAGCACAGATTTAATGCTTGGTCTACACATAACAGCATTCCAACGCTTTGATTGTACTCATAAATATTTCATACCAGGCAGTAACTGAATAATATTACACATTACAGGGAATATCAAAAATAATTCAAAGAGATTTCTTCCCTGACTTGGAGAAGCTGAAGGCGCAGAATGACTTCTTGGAGGCCACAGAGAACAAAGACTATGAGAGGCTGCGGGAACTCACACACAAGTACAGCGGCCAGAGACCACCCACCGAGCCTTGTGAGTACTTTTAACACCATCCAAACTAAATCAGAAAATAGAAAAAAGATTAAACAATCATATTTTCAAACTGGGAAGAAGAAGTCAGAGGCATGGGGCATGAGCATGGGGCGCAAAAGCTTACAAAAGTTTTTAGTAGCACTCACTCTTTAAGCCACATGATTTGAATGACCGCAATTGTGTACCTATTGCTTACATCTACTTCCCAGTTTTGAATGATTAAAATTATTCCTTAACAATATTGAACATGGCTGGTTCTATGGTATGTCCAAATTTTCCCTAAATATTATACTATTTATGTTACAGACAATTCCCCAGCCACTTTTGACACTCCCAACCTGGACCACTCGGGCTCTCCCATGACTCCCACCGTCCGAGAAATGGGAACACTTTCAGAACAAAACACAGCTACAGAAAAACCAAAAGATATTACTGATAACCACACTTTGGGTAAGTACAATAGTGAAAATATGTGAAAAAATACAAGTGCTAGTACCTAGTTAAAGTATTTTGTTGATGTGAAATTTTAACATTTTAATCATTCATTCAAATTTGAACTTAGATTGACTCATTCCTGCTACCAGATTTTCCTTCAATAATATTATCTGAGGATGGCATTAATGAACATGACACTGGCGAAAAGTAGGTGCAGCATGTACGTTATTTAATTCAATGATAACCCAATAGGTAGTAGAGACTTATGTACACCACATTTTTGCATACATAGTAATGTAAACAATCTCATTGTCTTTTTACCTTTTTGACAAGTAAAAAAAAAATAACAAATCATGAAAATGAGCTGGCGCGATGTCTAACACAGACAGAAATGACCCGTCGCCTTAAACGAAGCCACATCTGGGACAATTATTCAGTTGAATAAAACTGAATAAATTTTAATGAAGGACAGCCTATCAATGGAGAGGCCAGTTCTGCAAGTCACTCTACCGCTCAAAATAACTGCTTGTGGTCCAACAACTGATCGCATGTTAGAACAATCAAGGAACAAAAAAAATAAAAAAATACACTGTATCATATACCTCTGCATTACATCTCAAAACAAAACACTATCTCCACATTCCAGATTCGTTTCTAGCGTCGCACACTAGTGAAGACAACGCCAGCTACGACCGGGTCATTGCGCTGGAAGACAAGAAGCGGTATGGCAAGCTGGCTCCCGCATTCGAAGCGGAAGTGACGTCACGAGCGCTGGTGGCGGCGGCGGCGGCGCTGCCCAGTATCGAGGAGCAGGCTGACCAGACAAATAGGCCTGATGAGGTAACGTATGTTGCCACTGTGTTACGAGCACTAGAACTGAAGGGAATGCCGGCTGAGCTGTTTCCCTTTGTTTTTCGATATAAATGTCAATTCACACGTACCACACCACACCACGTCGCAGCGACATAATGTGGTCAAGCTGTGGTTACGTGTGAATAGTGTCTCAGCGGCTTTTTGCAGTTGCGTTGTGGTAGAGCGATAAAATGTCGATGTGGTAACCACGTGGTCGTGTGCAGTTAATAGGGAGAGCAGGTGGCCGCGGTGCCGCCGCCGCGTGGCGGCGTTGCCGACACGATGTGGTTGCGATGTGGTCGTATTACACAGGTGGTCGATAACAACGGCAAAATGTGGCACGTGTGAATTGCATTAGTACTCATTTTCAATACAAAATATAGGCCCGACCACACAGCATAGTTGTGGTGTGGTTGTAGTACGTGTGAATTGACCCTAACATGCATGGCACCTAGCTCCTAACATGCTCAAATAATAATATAAAACCAATCTGGGGTTTGTTATATGGAGTAGTGGCCCTCATCCCCTATGTGGTGATTTTATTATGACTGATGTCTTTATCGATACTCTAGGAGTCATATATAGGTTTCTCATCTCATAATTATTATTCTTCCCTCTCATTATTGTATCCCTCATCCTTATCTTATAATTGTATCCCCTTTAATTCATCTAAAAACCTCTCTCCACAGCTAGCAACCTGGTCGTACCGCGCCAGGAACTACATAATGTACGTGCCGGACGGGTCGGGGCAGGCGGCGCCGCCGAAGCCGCAGCTTCAGCACCACAACACCCGGCTGAGGGCCGACCCCTTCGACCATCAGCGGAACAAGGAGGAGATTGAGGCTATTGCACGGAGTCAGGTGGGGATATATTAGAAGAGCCATTTTTTCCAAATGGAGAGTAGTTAATTGACTTTCTTAAGAATGCATTCATTTTACGACGAATAAAAATGATTTTTAATTTTTTCATGCTGTACATAATTATAAATTCTCTTATACACTTGTAAATATTAAAGAAGTTATGCTGGTGGAATCGCTCAAGGGACCCCAACACCAACTTGATCCTCTTCTCGGTCTTGTTACAACGAGTCTATAGTCACGCACATTTTTATTATTTACCACTATTACAACAATACACATAGAACAACGCGGACTCGGGTGTACCCTCGGGAAGCGTCATAGCGATCTTTCTTGATACAAAAAAGTCTGCCAATTTTTGCGGGGGGAAATTTTACCGTTTACCATGATTATGTCTCATGGGACATATGATTATGAGTTTTAATTCCCAGCAATAAGGGTTACGTGAAGTGACATTTAATAATGAACACAGTGTCTTCATTTTTCTTGCCAATGGATGTAACAATTATCGATAAGTGTTATCGATGAATTCGAGAACATGGGTTAGAAATACTAATTTCAAATTAATTAGGTATAGTAAAATTTAATTAGGAATGACTAATAAACGAATTCACCCGCTTTTCGCTGTACATTTATACTCACGTGATAGGTCGCGAGCCGTATCGCCGTTTTTGAATGAGTACAATGCACTGAAGTTGTCGAGTAGGTGGGCAACCCGACGGTCAGATGCTTTCAAGCCGCCCCTTCGGGTGGCCTCTGACTAGGCTTAACGACTGCTGCCGAAGCAGCAACTGGGACCCACGGCTTAACGTCCCGTCCGAAGCACGGAAGCGTCCAGAAAAGAACCATTTGAAATCGGTAACTCATGCTGTACCTACCAATGGCTGACCGTGTCAGTTGTTGCTTAAACCTCAGTGATCAGTTACGATTACTGAAGCCAATTCGACTACGGACGCTTCCCAACTATGACCTTTTTTGTCGATTAATACATATCTACATACCGGTACATCACTATTGCATTTTTTTGACATTGGTTGCTAGGAAACAGCTAATAACAATAAACCATGACCAAATCTGTGATCAAATCCGGAATCCGGATATTCTATGAATTGTAGCTGTCATTTTAGTATGTAAACATATCATTTTCTATGAAACGAACGCTTTGCCAACTAGATTGAGTCTAGTGAAAATTGAGACTGCAACTAGTTTTTATAAATCGATGGGCCTTTCTGGCCTACCACCCCGCCAGAGGGGAACGTCTGCCTATTTCATCTCCAGACCATTCATACTCAATGACAATACATTGTATCCCGAAAGTCAACGTGTACTAGAAGGTACTTTACCAACCTAAAAACCTAAATCTATCCCCCCAGGACGCGACGGGCACCGGCAAGATCGGCGTAGACGGCGTGTGCGTGGCGCAGAGCAGCCAGTACGCGCTGCTGCCGCCGCCGTCGCCGCAGCCCGGCGCCGCGCCCGACCAGTCGCCGCTCATGACGTGGGGCGAGATCGAGGGGACGCCCTTTAGACTAGATGGGGGAGACACGCCGATACCACAGTGAGTGATTTTATATTTAAAGCCGCCATTTTAGGCGGCCATCTTTAATACACCCGCCATGTTCTGTTAAATCGGCCATTTTGAATAATTAAAGGCAGCCACCGTGAGTATGGTGACCACATACGGAACATGTATTCAATACATCGGCAATTTTTTATTAAGACGGCCATCTGAGTATAGTGGCCATATACACTGTTGACGGCCATCTTGTACGGCTACTAACATCATCATCATCAGCCTGTAATCGTCCAGTGCTATACATAAATACTGGCCTATACTAAAAAGCGCCACAGCACTCTGTCTTCAGCTTTCCTCCAGCCACTAACTATCCAAGGTCGCCCAGCTACTCTAGCCAGTTCGATTCTCATCCCGCCACTACGTACCTATCTAAGGCTTTCCAGTGGGCCGGAAGACCATCCACAATACGCTTTCTGTTGTCCTCTGTATACTAAAACACTCCTTCACATTCCAGCGTGGCGGCGGGCGCGGCATACCGTATGCTGGAGGCGGGCGCGCGCGAGCGCATCGCGCTGCAACTGGCTGAACAGGTTGCACGCAGGCGTCGCCCCACCACGCCCCGGGTGGCCCCGACCACGCCCAGGTAATGATGCGCTGTAGGCACCATATATAGTCATTCCTCGTCTAAAGCTGGCAGAGCAAGTCGCACGCCTGCGTCGCCCCACCACGCCCAGAGCAGCGCCGACCACGCCCAGATAATGATGAACTAGCGGATACTACGTGTAGTCATTCCTCGTCTATCGCGCTGCAGCTGGCCGAGCACGCCCAGAGCAGCCCCGACCACGCCCAGGTAATGATGCACTGTAGGCACCACATGTAGCTGCAGCTGGCGAGCAAGTCGCAGGCGTCGCCCCACCACGCCCCGGGTGGCCCCGACCACGCCCAGGTAATGATGCACTGATGTCACCACATATCATCATCATCATCATAACGTCCCCTCTGCTGGGGCCCTTCCAATGAAGGAAGTTAAGACCTAGTAAACCACGCTGGCCTAGTGCCGGTTGGTGGGCCCCAACACAATCTTGTGTTGTGTAAGCGGGCAAGCCGACTGCCACACATCTCCTAATTTTTCGTCAAATTGACAAGTACACGATGGTCATCCCATCCGAGAAGTTTCTTTCGCCATTTCTTCTCCTCAGTGACTGTGCAATTGTAAAATGGTTAAAGAGTAATATTATGACTATCGACAAATACTTTTTACGTCGAATAAAATGATATTCTATTGTATTCCGTTTCCTGCCATTTACATTAGACTCTTCGAGGCACTCGAGAACCCAACGACAATACGCTCTTCTTCAGGTGACCAGAAATAATCCTACTCTAACTTTTTTATCCATACTCACCGCAACACATTTTCAGTTTCAGAACGAACACGGAGCGGCTGGCGAGCATGTCACCAGCGGCTCGCAGACTCGCGACCAAACACCTCCTGTCCCCGCGACTCAAACTAACTCCCAACGACATGGGCATCGCCCGCTCGACCACCCCCAAGACCCCTCGGAGAACCCCACTCGTCACCACACCCAACGCCAGAGAAAGAAATCAAGGGTCAACCGTAGCTGGACAAACAGATCTCACGGATAACCTCCTGCAAATCAATGTCGCGAAACGGTCGAGGTTAAAAGCAAAGGACTTCTTTGAGTAGTGTACGTTTAAGGTTTAATATATTTATAGAATTGAGCAGTATATGGTGTTTTGTTTGACTTTCCTGACTGATATGTTATATTTGTGTTAGACAAAGTCGTAATCAGGGGTCACGGAGACACCCACTTTTCGCAGTACCTAACCTATTTTATCAATTATAAAAAACAAACTCAAATTTATAATCTCAAAATAGATTTATTTGCTTGGTTCTTGTCCTTACAAATTAGATTTATTATTTATATATTATTACCCTGAACCCATCACACCAACCTCTACCACAATAGATAAAGCGGACCATTATTAAATTTATATTTAAAATATTATTACATAATTATGTATGTAGGTTTAGGTGTAATTATTAAATAGATAAAAATGCTTTGAATTGATAAATAATTATAATCTTACTGCTTTACACGAGCTAGTCATTAACTTATGTTTAAGCTAGCGTCCTAGATACTATGACTGCATAATTAATCCAACTTAAGGGCGCCTTCAAATTAGTCGCTAAGTGTCGCGCGACTGCAGCGCTGCTGCAGCGCTGCAGCCGCGCTCCTGTCAAAATCCATATAAATTTTGTAATTTAAAAGATGCGCGACTGCAGCGCCGCAGCAGCGCTGCAGTCGCGCGTTAATAATTTATATGGTATTTAGACAGCAGCGCGGCTGCAGCGCTGCAGTCGCGCGACACTTAGCGACTAATTTGAAGGCGCCCTAACAGATAGTTCTATCTATCCACACATAACATACACCTAAAACTGAAATAAAAATAATCACTATAAAATCAATAAACTAAAAATATGTGGACCAATAAAGTCCATACGTCACATGTAAATAAATTGCATTCAAATATCAAAATGTTATCAACATTATAACTTGTCATGATTGCGTTAATCTCATAAAATCAATACCTAACTACTATAATTCCTTCGAATCGAATTCGAAGACGTCACTTAAAATTAATTAACATTGTTCAAAGTCATCACCAGAAGAACGACAGAATTTGCTTGTACCACGGCAAGATCCTGACTTTCTGGTACTCAGAATTGGGTTTCGGCTTCGTCTCATCTTTGGGGTCCTCTACAAAGATGTTGACGAATGATTGTTTGATTCCAAACCTGTAGAAGGCTAAATACGGGAAATACTTCATGAGCAATAGACTCCAGAGGTAGTTGAGATTGAAGTATATCCTTCCCAAGTTAGTGGAATACAGTTGCATGAACAAAGTGTTAGAGTTGAGCTTGTATCTTTCGAACCAAGTGAGGTTTTTGTAGGTGGGTACGTTGTCTAATACGTCATAGTCTTTGTAGTACAGCAGTGGCAGAGGAGTGTCAGGGAGGCCCTCGATAGCCGGCTTCTCAATGAGATCTTCAGTTCTTATACCTGCAAGGAAAACAGTAAATGTGAATTAGAGGTGAGTATGTCTCGAAAATTACATGATTAAAAACTGCTTATCAAGCTATAATCTTGAGTCTATCATTTTGTATGATTCAGCAAACATTGCATGTATGTGTGTACAATTGAACAAAGGCCATCATTAAAATAACATCGAAACTAAACATGATTTCTATTATCTATTACCAATATAGAATTAATCTGGCTAACAACTGACCACACAGTAAATATGTACATAGTAATTAACCAATAGACTTTTCAATGTTAGTCTTTGATAGGACCTATGATAGTGGGTAATTACGGGTAGGGTAATAAATTACCTCTGCCTGTCAAAACACAGCTCTATCATTAACTATACTAGTTGACATCGCATTATTAACATAATGCTTCCTGCTTTTGAATAGGCTATGAATATCAAACATATTTATACATGTTTATTTAGAGTAGATTGGGTTGAGTATAGAGTGAAAGTGAGAGAGAGTAAGTATTCTTATATCAAACGTGGTTCAAAACATTTTGGTAATGGCAACAAAATGCTTTTCTGATAAGAATAAATTTATTTAATAATAATAGCCCACTATTAGATTGTTCTTATCGTGTTGGCGACATACACTATACTAGAGCTATGTTAGGGTGTAGGGTCCGTAGGGTGGTGAAAAGATTGGCCAGCCCAATTAGCGTCAGTCATTGGCTGCTCAGTATGTTCTGCTTCCGTGCACCCCTATTATACTCCTAGCACCTACCAACAAGAATGCATTTTTAATAGGTAGTGACTAGGTTGTGACTAGTCGTTTCACACTTTGGTAGTGTATGGGTTGTGACTAGTCGTGCCAAAGCATCTCCACACTGGGCTCGCTAGCTTGTGACTAGTCGTGCCAAAGCATCTCCACACTGGGCTCGCTAGCTTGTGACTAGTCGTGCCAAAGCATCTCCACACTGGGCTCGCTAGGTTGTAACTAGGCGCGTAAACAGCCATTCGCTAGTCAACGAACCACTCAAATATGCTCCATATTGCAACTGTATAAAGTTAAATTTGTATTGTAAGTATATGACATGAACATGACACAAGTTGCCCTTCATTGGAAGAAGACCCGTGCCCCAGCAGTGCGGACGTGATGGGTCGCGATGAAACAGCTACCAGAGACCAGAGGACCTTTGTACACAATATTACGCTACTGTGGCAATATGTTTTCTATTGCATGAATATAAAGGTAATTGTATTGTATGTAACTAAGTACTGTACATAAATTTGGTTCTCAGTAAGATAGATAAGGGTTAGTGGGTCATTCTATTCTATTGTCTGTGGGGGTGTAAGACCTGGCTCTCTCAAGTGGAACCTATCTCGAAGATCTAAACTGCCTTCCTAAGCTGTGACCATTTCCCACCACGCTGGTCCACTGCGGATTAGTGGGTTCACATATCTAGATGTGCTTAATTTAGATATTGGGGTTTCCTCACGATGTTTTCTTTCACATGCTACATGATTATCCCCGAATTTAATTCTACAAAAATAAACAACGTATAACATTCATAATATTATCTTTTATTTATAATAATAAAAATGAGTATATACAGGCTCTTGCAAAATTGGTATAGTTTGCAGAAAGAATCCCCAGGGTCATCTCCTTTAAACTTTCTATACTAACATATTCATAATAAAACTTAATGTAAATTAAATTCTTCAAATAAAATACTTACTCATTGTATGAGTATCTAAACTAAAATTAGTAATTCAACATATCACACAATGGGGAGTAACGCGTGTGAATTTGCCGCTAGGGGCGCTGGTGTCGACTGAGGTTAAGTGACATTTTACTTTTCATATAATTTGTTTGGCGGGCTTCGTGATAAATTATATTTTCGTTCATTTCCCTGTTTAAAAGTGATCTCTTTTCGCGAAATTATCGCAAATATGGATTATTTATCGATGAATGTGCACGCTTTGAAAGCTGAATTAAGGAAAAGAGGCGCATAAATAAGCGGTCTCAAAGAGCAGCTAATTCAGAGGTTAGTTTGTTTACTGTTTACAAACTTATTTTTTACGAAATGTATGCTTGTTTGCTTAGGTAACAGCTATGTTTTTGCTTTTTACAGACACCAAGACTATGACCGTAACAGTAACTTGGTTGTTAACGTAGAGGACAGCATCATACAACAAAATGATTCAGTGTATACTGTTGAGTGGCCTTAAGAAACTTTGTATAGCAGTGTAAACACTAAAAATGAAACTCCAGATCTAGATATTGTCACCAATGAGTAACTACTTTGGAATTTATGTACAGTGTACATACCATCGCTCTTACGGTGAATGAAAACATCGTGATAAAACCTGCATATCTAGATTTTCGAACCCACCAACCTGCAGAGGACCAGTGTGGTAGGAAATGGTCCAAGCTTAGGAGTGGAGTTTAGACCTTAAGGCGGACATGGACAAAGGCTCCATTCGAGTGAGCCAGGTGCAGGTACTGACACCCCCACAAATAATAGAATACTTAGTAATGTGTTATATTTTTTGTATAGCAGTGTGTTTAAACGGAGAGGATAAATAAAAGTTAAATCAGTGTGTAATTCTTTTATTTTTAGTGTATTTATTAAATGCCTAATCCTTATTTACATTATGTTCTTTCTGAAATTGGTTATAATGATTTTCACAAACACGAGATTATCGCATAATAATTATTTCACAAGCCACTGTTTTAGAACAGTTTTATCACTTGTTAACATATGTCCTCCTTTTCTTTCCCAATATAACGGATCTGAACAACATTGCGGCATAGTAACTCGATATGATGATAGTTATTTTATAATTAATAAGCTTATAAGATTCAAGATTTAAAAACTTTATTTGGCGCCAATTTGATAAAGTCGCCTTTGATAAATTTGACAGCTATGGTACCTCTTTACCTCAGTCGACAGTGGCGCCAACTGGTGAGCAAAAAAACGGTAGTCCCCATTACACATTACATATCCCTAATCAGTCTAATCATTTTAGATTGACTGGATGGTTATGGTTTTCTATCTTTTCCACAATCTTCAGTCTCGAGCCATCATTGTTCAAAGCCAACTTTAGCATCATGGGGCAGTTGTCTTTGTAAGTCGACATATGCCGTATGCCTCTGCCTTTCGACTTAAAAGCCCAGCCTCCCATTTTACAGGCATAGGTCAGACTATAGTATTTCAGATCTTCGTTGCATGATGCTAATTTCTTTGGGCACACGGCTTTGGACTTTTCAATAGTTTGCGCAGTCTTCTTCCACAACTGGACACAATTTATTCTTTCGTAATTTGTAATAAACGTGTCCAGTTCTTCAAGCGACTCAAATTCCATTCTTTGAAATAAATTCAAATTTTTTCAACAAAAAACAACACCTTTGTTTACAATGACCGCCATTATAACCTTAAAAGTAGAAAACTAGAAAGAGCAACTTGTGTCATGTTCATGTCATATACTTACAATACAAATTTAACTTTATTGTGTTGCAATATGGAGCATATTCGAGTGGTTCGTTGACTAGCGAATGGCTGTTTACGCGCCTAGTCACAAGCTAGCAAGCCCAGAGTGGAGATGCTTTGGCACGACTAGTCACAAGCTAGCGAGCCCAGTGTGGAGATGCTTTGGCACGACTAGTTACAACCTAGACACTTCGTTTTTAATACTATTTAATCTAGGTACATAAAAAACACCTTGAAAACTCACCACAATCAATCGGCTGATCCTTCAACAATCCCTTCAGCTTAATCTGGAAGGCTATCCTCTCCTCCTCCGTATAAACATAGCCAGGCACATTGGCCATGTACTTGGTATAATACAGCGCCGCCTCGGTGTTGACCGTGGGGTTGACGGACCAGAGCCCGTCGATCATGACTCGAGACATGTGCTCGAAGTGCTCAGGCACGTTGGTGAGGCACGGAGTGAAGACTCTGTCGAGCAGGATCTGGAGGACTTGTCGGGTTTCGTGGATGTTTTTGCGGCATATGTTGTATCTGTTGGTGGAGTGGTTTGATTAATAAGCAATAATTTTAGATGGAAGGTCTTATGATCAAGATATACTTACAGTAGTTGGGAGCATTAGCTACTTAATAGTTCGGCCCTCAAGGGAGACTCCATCATAAACTATAAGGTGTTTGTTATAAAGTGCTTTTTTAACTAATTTTGGAGGTATTCATGTTGTTGAGGTTCTACTATACATATAATTATTTAAAATGGTCAGATCTCAGTTACTCTCTACTCTGCATCCACGAACCTGTTATACACTCACGGGCAATGAAAAGGTCCCACTCACAAAATGCCGACATAAAAGGATCCCAATTTTTCAAACATTTCATTTAAAATTTGAACAAATGATTACTGTTTTTGGATAATTATATTCTGATGCTCTATTAAATGTTCTTCAATGTTGCAGAAGGCGTCATTAAGTTAGCCTTTTCCGTTAAGGAAGAATTTCGTGCTTTTCTCAGTAGAAACTTTTCATTGCTCGTTTTGTATTATTCATATTATTATATCTACTACTATTATGTACGTAAACCGAACTCACCTATCCTCCAACCCGATCATATACCCAATCACCCGCCAAAAGTGGTTATACGCTTCCCAGTCGTCCTCACTGAACCCCCGGAGGCCGAACTTGGTGGGCCTCAGCACAGCGAAGCCGAGGAAGCCGAACTGCGTGAGTGCTATGTCTCGCTGCGAGACCGGCCCGCCGCCGCGGAGGCAGGAGGCGCGGGAGGCGCGGGCGTGGCGCGTGCGGACCGCTTCTAGGGACTTCCAGGATCTGGGGGTGGTGGTGGGTGTTAGGAAGGAGAGGTGTGAGAAGATGTTGATATCATTATAGATAGGTAATAAATAATTATATATATACCTACCACTACATAGGTAGATGCAAAAGTATTCTTGTAAAAGCTTTAAAAATATGCAACAGGACAACCGAACAGATGGTATGAAAAAAAAAAAAACAGTTATTGTGTGTAGTGTCAAGCGAAAGTTGTAACACTTTCACTACTTCGTGTGCGTTCATATTTTATTATAATAACAAAAAAAATGAAATTATTATATTATTATTTCTACTATACTTACCACACGAGTCACGAACACAACACACATGACGGACTCTACAGACAAGCGGAACTATTCCATGCTCATCCCCCAGAGTCCTCTCGAGTGACGTATAAGCTGTACCTTATGACGTACATGTATAAGTCCGGTGCACCCTGGGCAGTAAGTAATCGACTGACGACTAGGTACTGACTGACATATAGCTCATTAGACGGCGGGTGCGTTGACCACTCGGTGAAAACATGCTGCTCGCACGCATGCCTTGCGTTGAAAGCGCGCTGCCCGCAAGTGATTAACGAGGGGTCCACTGGTTGACCACCCGTGGATCACCTGTGCACGATTGGACGTGGACGACGTGCGACGAGGCGGTGCGGGGTGGGTGCCGGATAGCTCTAATGAGCTATGACCTTAATCCGACGATAAAATCGACCCTACTCCAGCTCTAGTGTTTTTACTGATGCTCCATCATATGAACTATAACAAGAAGAAACTAGAGTGGAAGTAGGAGTAGAGAACACCTTGGCTCACTACAACACACTCACTCAGTGGGCGGGCGCAGCTCGTGCTGGAACCAGGCGGTGGTGTGCAGCATGGTGGACAGGTAGCGCCGGTACGCCGTGAAGCACGACGAGGAGCGCTGGGAGCCCACCAGCACGCGCAGGATGGACGGGATCGAGAACACCGCTATGAGCCCGATGAACATTGAGGTGGCGAGGGAAAAGCAGTTGCTCCAGTAGAAGCTGCGGCCTCTGTGGGGGGAATGGGGTTTAATGTGATGGTGTGTGAAAAGTTCTGTACATACAAGTAATATCTGCTTCTCTAGCAGCCATCTAGCCTAGATAGGTAAGTACATCTATATTTTTGCCATGGTGCAGCCAAAACAAACAAAGGACGGTAAGAAAGCTGGCGTCAGGTAATAGGCCAACTTTAGAAGCTTTGAAAAGCAAATGTATTTGAGGGATTTTCACTCTCTATAGGTACTCTATCTATTCTATGGATAAGTAATAGCTAACGGTAGAAAATAAACCTTAATAAGGTCATTCACATAATGGCGATCTTACTTGTTGAAGAGTTTCTCGTCGTACCAGGGCGGCAGCTCCAACTTGATGTCCTCTGGCTTGGCGGAGTCCGAGGGCCGCTCCGCCGCCTCCTTCGTCAGGAGACCATCGATGAACTGGTCCACTAAGAACAGGAGATAGGCGTTATTAGAGATTCACGAGTATAGCGACTATTATTGGTAAATAGACGGTCCACTTATTAAAAAATAGGCATTAAGTAATATTACCACTATTAACTACCTATACATTGGCGAAGAACAGAAAGGAGTTTGCAGAGCTGACCGGCAGTAGTAAAGAAAGAACAGCAACTTTTAGCTGTAAATCCGTCCTTTGAACTCCTGTGATTGCAGGGGTGATAAAGTGAGAGTTCGCATGACTTAGGTAATCCTGTCGAGCTAATCGAGCTTCACTAAGTTTCGTGACAAGAACAACTGCATTCATTTGGATTACGGATAGACTAGACGGATGTATGATAAATGATGAAGACATCAAAGCATGATTTTACCAATATACCAAGTTAGTCTATAATTTTGCCGTTCACAACACAGGCATCTACTATAGGTACCTACCGCTGCTTTGTAGATTTAAAGATTATAAAACTGTGAACAATTAAAGCTAACATTACACCAAAGTCGATGCTTATCGATGAATTCATAAACAAAATAGAAAACAAAGGACTTTCGTCTCGCCTAGCAAGTACTTTTCCGGCAGTTCTCTCAGATGCATGAAAATATGTTTCACACTGTGCAGTTTTTAGTTTTACACTTTTTACACTTATGCTATTGCGACACGGTATTATTGTACATTAAACGCACAAATACATATAATATATGTCATTTGATTTGTACCTATCAAGATATTAAATTGATATTTTATTTATTTTTCAGCCACAGTCGCCATCGACGACGCCGATGGATCAAATACCGATGCTTCCTAAGATGTAAGTAAAAGTTAATTTAGGTAGATACCTAATAAAATAACAACCAATGATAATCCCGATAGGCGCCTACCACACTCTGTTCTTGCCTTGTAATTGGTGCCCAAGAACCAAGTAACACCTGAATTTTCAGAGACATTCCGGAACTAAATAATAAACAACCTGCTCAGCCGGAAGTGGATCTAACAGTAGGGCAGTACTACCAAGGTGACGGGATCCCTATTATCTATGCCAACCCCGCCACTCAGGCTGCGACTGATGATTGGGACATTGGTGGCATTGGGAAATTGAGGCTGAAGCTGGAGAAAACCCTCAATCTCGCACAAACCCTGGCCAACACTCTACAGGACCACATCGCGTTGATCTCTGCGAGGGAGCAAGTCTTGAAGGATGTTATCTCCAATGGCAGGTGAGATCGAAAATATAAACATACCTAGTGGCATTTGTTATGTAACCACAAGGTCGTAGTTAGCAACGCGCAACGATTATCTAATCATGTTTAGGTTTTATGACGCAAATATTTTTTGTGCGAAATCAGAATTTTATTCAGTAAACATTAAATTACAAGTTCAATAGATTTATTATTACAATAATAAAACTACCTGTACAATTAATTATGTTCTACGAATAAGTTATCATTGGACAGAATAAAAGTAGCCGACCCTTTATACATCCAGGCATGCATCGCCACGATTTTTTGAGAGCACGGCGCAGGACCGACTGCTTTACTTTACATGCCCATCAGACAGCACAGATCATTTCACTTTTCCAACATAAGGAGATCGGCCTTCCATGTACAACCTAAACAAACTTGGAACCGTAATTCAGCTCGGGATCTCTGGGTGCACATGATAAAGCAGAGCTTCTACCACTAGACCACGAAGGCATCTTTCTACATAAATATTATAAGTAGTCACATTATGTATTCCACAGGCACGGTGTGACGACAGTGAAGGTGTCCACCATGCACTCCCCCCCGCGTGTATACACCATCCGCGACGGCGCCTGGGCCCGGTGCCACGGAGACATACAGGCCCCGGTCAGAGGGCACTCCCGGAGTCTCTTCAATGAACTCTTCTCGACGCCCAAGTGCATTGGGGAAGAGGTAAGGAAAGTATATTTGGTATGGTATTTATGGTTCGTGGTTTTTATACCCGCCTGATGTGAACGCCTGGTATATCGGAGCTGGTACCGATGACCGATGGGGTAAACGTGTTCTGGAGAGGAGGCCGCGACTAGGCAAACGTAGTATGGGACGCCCTCCGGCTAGATGGGGCGACGACTTGCGAAAGGTGGCTGGTTATGATTGGATGCGGAAAGCTAAAGATCGCATCCAGTGGCGTGCTTTGGGAGAGGCCTACGTCCAGCAGTGGACTGCTATAGGCTGATGATGACCTATATCGGGAGTAGTATTGATACTCGTAGCTATAGCAAGCCAGACACTGAACTATTGACCTTTTAAGATATATAGGTACATCTGTTTTACCAAGGTACATGAGCCTTATCTATGTTTTGTGTTAGATCTGTCTGTAGATAGACAAACAACATTTACCTACTGCCAGTTTCTATAACTCTATCTAGATTGATAGAGTTATAGAAACATATATATAATAATATAGATATAACTGGTAGTTAATTTCATACGATTTTGACATAATGAAAAGTTACAATCTGTCAAAATCTTATTAAAGTAAGTACCTGTTATGGATAGATAGAGTTATAGAAACTGGCAGTAGGTAGATTCGTAACTGTCTAACCTAAATGTTTTCTCATAACATTATTCTCAGGTGGTCACCAAGAGAGATCCATGTTCTTTCAACTCGATCATCAAATACGAGACAGTGCCGACTCACAGAGGATCGGAGTATTCTGAAGACGACATCTTGTGCCTCAAGCCGAGTTTCAACTCGAGCTTGGAGCAGTATCTGTTGGGCTATTTTCTATCTCGTTGATAACTCTCTTCACCGTGATCTTACTGTCAAAAAGCAAATTTTGACACTATTCGTATTGTGTATGTTCGGTTGGGGTCGAATAATGACGTCATAGTTGGTGTGGGCTTCAATACCCACCGGCCGCCATCTTGTTAAAATTTTGTATGCGAATATTTTATCGAAACCCGAGATTGATATTTTGTATCGGATAGTTGGAATCATAAGTACTAATTTGGGTTGGCCAACCGTCTTGTCTTGGGCAACTAGTAAATAGTAGCTTTTAAACCATAGAGTCACCATAGAATGTAGAAAATAACGTTTTTTTTTTAATTGTGACGCTGAAGTCTTCTTGTTCTTATGATCTTGAACTGTCTTGAACAAAATAATATTTCTTTGATGTTTGATGTTTGTTTTGTGAATCTTGGAAATTTTTGGTCTTCCATAATTAGTAAATAGTAAGTAATTTGTTAGAAGGAAATTATTTCAGTAGGTATTTGTTTTTTTTCAGTAAGTATAGGTACCTAACTGTTGTTTTAAAATTGGTTTCAGGGGACTCTGGTTATGCTCTACGGCCATGGATATTAACACCTATCCTCAATGCAGCTGTAGGATCCCCAGAAGAACACTACTCTGATCTACACTGCCGTGTCAGAAATACTGTGGAGCGGTACATCGGGGCCCTTAAAACACGCTGGAGATGTTTGCTGGCACACCGTGTGCAGTAAATGACTGTTGTGTACTACACAATATAGCAAATGCACACAATATACCAGTGACGACAACTTGCCTGCTGCTGGTAACATTCGGGTGCAGCATATTGGTAACGTGGCTTATGGTGCTGCTGATGCAGATGCAGGGCGCATGAGACCTTGTCCAGAGGCTGTGAATTTCAAGGAACTAAAATAACCTGACTCTGATAGGCTGATTTTTGCTGTATATGTATATGTATAATTGAGTAATAAAAAACACAATTTATATTAATGGCTTTTATTTTTGATTTTAAATCACATAACTTCCTATCACATTTTGCTTCTACCAGTCTTACTATAATCATTATTAAAATAATTTTTCTACTATAACCTTGTTTAAGTTATGATTGCACATTGCCACTTTACATGTGAATGCCCATCAGAATTTTTGACCAGTTTTTGTAACTCCAGACCCAATTGAATATAATTCATATAATTGTAATGCTGCACTGTCCCATAGCCAACGTGCTGATTGTATGCCTAGTGGGCCGGGAGGGTACCGGCCAACAGCAAGCTCTTTATGTCTTTCAACGAACTCCAACAAAATGTCCATTTGTCGATCTGAGACTTTTCTTAAAGGCGCCATCCTGGAAATAAAATACAATATTAATGTCCTATTCAATCTTTTTTCTTGGCACATGATATGCCTCACAAAAATATTACTAACAAGCACAACCTGCACAAATGTGAGGATTATTTAATGGCTCAGTGATCAATCTACTTTTAATAACTGAGTTCCCAGTACCAAGTGTTAGATCTCAATCATCGACTTATATTACTAGCGTATCGTACTAGAAATCATTGATCTCAATGCTTTTATTAAGAACAATAAATGTTCATTTTTCACGACTTTGTAAAAAATTCCCATATTTCGTTCTGTGTATGACTAAGTTTAAAATTTTAATAGTAATACGTTAATTATGTACTTACCTTAGATATAATGAACAATTAAAACACAGGATTCAGGTAATTATAAAAAAAACACACAACAAAATCAATCTCTGTTTTGGATGGTTCCTTGTAGTTTGTTTTGACAATCATTTGACAATAGCTTCCAGTATCGCCATTTTTCTAAATAATGCGGCAAATTAAAGATTTGATAAATACAGTAGTCGTAGTTTGAAGTGAAATGAAGTTTTCATTTAGTCGGCTAACCAAATCACAGAATATTTTCACAAAAATTTTGCAACCTCTAGTGTATCGATAATTCTCATACCCACTATTCGTTTAGTGATCATGACCGAGATAGCCGATGCCAAAAGATGGTCAGAAACCCATCATAGATTTATACGGTTGGAAATCGCGAGTCCATGACACCCGAGATAGAAAATCACCCAGCTGAGCGTCTCTAAGAAGACTGTCGACGACACTTGTTCTAATGGTAAGCCAACCAAGTGAAAAAGTGATTCTTCTAGAAGATTTGTTTACGATTGCGGCGGTGCGTCCCATAAACGCAACATGCAATGAATGAAACAAATGTATCCGTTTTATTGTAGCAGTTTGTACAACAAATATATCCGTTTAATTTTAGCAGTTTGTATCCTCGTAGTAAGAATCATGTTAAAATTCGTTTTAAAAATATGTATAAATTTAGAACAGGTTAATTTAAACTACTTAAACAAAAAAGAAAAAAAACCTAGGTAGGTATGTAACACTACACCATAAATTAAAGCCTAGCAAAACCTGTTTAGTGAATGAATATGATGTGTGATAAAATCACTCTGGGTATGTAGGTTTTATGATAATGCCACCATATTAAATTTTAGGACATATTTTATTTTAGGTATAATATTTTTTTTTATTTATAAGTGTAGTCAAGTTGTAATGATAAGATTATGAAAACTTTTTTTTAAACATTTATATAAAAATAAGCTAGTAAGCAAATATTCTTAGTTCATAATTGCTTTTTCCTCCATCTCAGGTCAAGTAAGAAGTCTGGAGGAAAACCTCCATGAGTGCGGTCTCCGCTCCATGACAGAGTACACATTCTACCCGGACCGAAGTGCGGCCGCGACCAGCCTTCCACTGGAGTACTGCACAGAGCCAGACGGCTCCTGCAAGCTTGTAGTAGCGTGGCATCTGTCTAACGCCACTATAGAGAACTTTGAGTTCCTCAGGAATGAGCCCCAATTTCAGCAGTACTTCATTAAAGCTGCCACATTCATTTAAGTGTGCTTAATATTTCATTCTTTCTATGTTAAAAAGTAATAGAATATGTTCATACAGGCATTTTTTAAATGTGGTCATCCACTAGTATTAGTGTAGAACTGAATGGCTCTATAGCCACAATCCTCTGCCTTCCTCATTCAGCCACTATCAACAACTTTTCGGTTCTACCTTTTTTGGCATAAGATTTTTTTGCCTAATCTCGTATTGCATAGTAACGTTTGGTCAAAGTCTCGTTACGCCGAAAATCGTATGGCATAAATCTCGTTTAGTAAAAAGTTATTTCGCATAACATTGTTTAGCCTAATAATGGTATGGCCAAATCTTGAATAGCCTAATAATGCTATGGCATAGGTTTATACAAAGTAATAATATTCGTTTGGCTTTAACTTTGACGGAGCGTCTCCCTACATAGCGCAAACTGGTGCCTTGTATTGTTTCCGCTGTTTGGAAAACGCTCCGCTCCGCTTCGCTGCGCTCCGCTTTGGTTTTGATGAACATGTGCACCTAACACGCTCCTCCTCGCTTTGCTCGTCGTCGCACCTATTTTTAGGTTTCGATTTCATGGGGTTTGTAATAATTATATTGGTCGTTAACTTTCGATTTTTTGATCATAAAATATCGTGATTTTCGGGATGTAGGAGAAAAATACCACAATTTGTACATTTACTACATACTTAATATATTATTTATTAAGATAACATTAGGAGAAACAAGATTATACATAGGTATAGACGAACATAAATTTGAGCAAACGAAACTTAGGTGTTTTAAGATTGTGCCTAAAGAGTTTTAGACGAAACGAGCCTTATGCCACATAAGTCTTGGCAAAGTGATGGTTCGGCCAAAAAAGTTTAGACCATAGGAGTTATGCGAAATGAGTTTTGGTCAATAAAGATTATGCCAGATGAGCGGAACCCCAACTTTTCACCCTATGCAAAGATAATTTTATTTAAACAAAATTTATAGATCTAAATGTATATGTTATGGGAAACTGCCTTCGTATTCTCTTTGGGACAGTTGGGAAGACTATTGTAGGGCACTATGTGGCAAGGCTTTAGGATCACACCTACACAACAAAATAGTCTTTCTTCATGAGAGTTTTTGCCACAAACATCATACTATTGGTCACTCTGCAACCACCTTTACTTAGTGGCGACTAGGTCTTCCAACCGAGTTTCGCAACGCCTATGAAAGGTTTTCCATGGATATTGCGGGACTAAATATAGGGGTTGGGGTGTTACTCAACAACAGGTTGGTGGGACATCTTGACCTCTATAATATTTAGTAACTTGATAAATCAAACAATGTTAACATGGTAATTTGCATGCATGTTTCTTACCACTTAGCTCCATGGTCACAAATTATTCCACAATAACTTAAACCAAAGTTTAAAGTTTATGATCACTTGCTAGGCTTCATAAAAAAAAATTCTTTTTACTTAACACAAATAATGTGATTTACAGTTTGCGAAAGTAATTAATTATTAATTTAACACGCATTTATAAACATTATCTCTTCATTCACAAATTTACGGCAACAACAAAAAACAATACAACCCGCAGCGCGGGGAAGGGAACTGCGACAACGACGAAAATCACGAAAAGCAACAGATAGAAATAAAGTACTCTGTGATGGAATGAATGACAGGTGACAGAAACACATAATTTTTTCACAGATTACTGAAAGCTACAAAATAACTGACGTGTGCGGCTAGCTTAATTTTTATGTTTGAAGCTAAGGTTTAAAGCTAGATTGCAGTGGATGGATACCGGCATAGTGGTATTCACAAAGATTGACTGAAATTAAAAGCAAGATTGCTCGGAGGGCTCCATGATACTTCCCACATGTTTATATTTACTTATTTCGAGCAAAACGATGCTCTTATTATTCTAAGAAACATAAGATATTGATGCTAATCTGTGACTGAAGTGATGTGACGTTTAGGTTATGTTATGTCAAAGCAGTCAAAGTCAAAAGTCAAAACAGCAGCCGCTTTCAGCGGCAAGTGGATCAAAAAATAATTCTCAAAAGTTCAAAACTTAAGAAATTTAATATTTTGAAACAAGTTATTGATCATATTTATTCCCAAAATGAAATGCCATGTGCCTGGATCAAACGTTAAAGGTAAAATATTGTCAGTATTAAACTTATATCATTGGTGCATCGTTCATATTCAGTTTATTATTAATAGCTATTATTTTAACATTTCAGTGTTAGGGCGTACAATACATGCCCTAGCTAGATTTGGAGATGAACTTTACTTGGAATCTTTGCCGGATTGTATTATGTTTCGTACTCTCAACGCTGCAGAATCGGCGTATGCAATGGTGAAGTTTAATAAGAGTTTCTTTTCATATTTTAACTACAACTACTACTCGACTGATGATAATGAGGGATTGAAATGTAAAATATCTATGAAGTCTGCACTAAATACATTCAAATCGCCTACACATATGGACAAACAAGTTGAGAATCTCGAAATAAAACTTGACCCTGAAGCTTGTAAATTGATATTCCAGATGAAATGCAAACACGGAATTGTAAAGACACATTATGTTTCTATACTAGATTGTAAGGCGATGCAGGCTGTGTACACCAAGGATTTAGTCCCAAATAGGTAAGAATTATTTTAACAACATTTAATTACCAATCCAGCTTACTGTAATAGTAAATAAATTCATTTACAAAATTATGTTTCAGAATCACATCTCACCACAGAATACTGTCAGAAGCCCTCAGTAACTTCCAGAGCTCTGATGATCAAGTCACAGTAGAAGCTCAATCACAATCACTATTACTGAGGAACTATATTGACTCAAATGCAGATCTTACTAAAGTTATACGAACTCAAATCAACCTAAAGCCTTCAGAATTTGATAGTTACTCAATAGGAACTGACACTACAATAACTTTTACTCTAAAAGAATTTCGAGCACTGCTAGGTTTTGCCGAAGCACTGACTTTGTCATTGCAGTTACATTTTGAGACCACAGGCAAGCCTGCAGTGTTCATTGTGCACAACGGGGCTACCTTCGAAGCACATTTTGTGTTAGCAACATCTAAAGCTGACACCCCTACGCAAGCTACCACACAAAACACAACATGCCCCGACAGAGGGAAACGGAAAGAAACCATGGTACAAGGGTCAGCTAGCAAGAAACCTCATTTAGATGTAGATATTTCAAAATGCTTAGATGAGGATTCACATTTGTTTAATTTCATTGACATGCCCGATGAGAATATGCCTATGAATGGAAGCCATGTTGACCAAGGAGGCAAACAAAGTGAAGACTGTGATATGAATGCAAACAGTAATGGATTAGACCATAACCAAATGCTGGACAGCAGCCACATTCCCGCCTCTCCCACATCCAGGACTATGGTTAAGTCAGTATTTAAAAGATGTTTTGAAAAAACGTTTGATCCTCGTTCCTTATTGGGTGCAGTATTGGCTGAAGACTCAGATAGTGAATAAGTGCAGTGAAACTTATTATTTATTGTTTTTATTAAAAACCGGTTTTCGTAAAAACTTGCCTTGTGTTCATTAAAAACAAAGTAAATTCATGTAAATTTAATGTTGATAGATAATTGAGCTAAACATTTGAATTGTACACCATCTCGTGGTTTTAGAGTTCCTCTTAACATAACTTTTCCTTCCTAACCAAGTACCTACCTATGCATTTTCATATTAGATCTAACTTGAACTCTTGTTTACTATTTACTCAACTAACTCAGAGGAAAACAAAATGAAATAGCATTTAATTTACTGCATTATGATTTTTATAGTAAAAAATATACATACACAGGTAAAATTATTGTACACATGTTACAAGCCAATGGCGGAAAACTCAGGTTATTTTAATTGGTATCATTTCTTTGCTTCCCGACCCTGGGTGGAGAGATATTGAAAAACAAAAACAATTAAGGTATTAATTTCAGAGCAAATCAATATCAAACAAACAATGAATTTATAGATCGTACATTTACAAAAATTTAACTAAAAATGTTTACTTAATTAAATGCCCTTAGATATAAGATAAAGAATTAGTTATCATCATACAGTATTAGCAAAGTTCTTAAAGCAGTAATCAACCTTTTAATTTTTATGAATGTTATATAAGAAATACACAATTTTATGATGAAACCACAATCATCAACTATTCAATCACCAATATTTGGTGACATTAAATTCATAAGATATAAAAAGGGCGACAGAATCAATACAATAAAAAGATTATAAAATTCAAATTTATATGCAATTATATTATAATCATAAGTATGAAATTTACTACTAAAAATTAGCACTAGAATAAGATGATCTCGGAAGGCATTATTAACCTACAATCAGAAATAATATTTTATTTTTCGCAAATTAAATTTTAAATCACTTTACATGTCTTAAATTCAACATGTTCCTAGTACCATCAAGACATGCAATAAATAAGAGATAAACACTTCGGATTTGGTTGCTACTTACAGAGATCAAACTTTATCATAAAGAAGAAACAAAAAAGAAATGCAGATTCATTTTTCTACAAAAATTACCGTACACATTTCATTATCATAATAGCTAGCTAACATGTCTTAAAAAAGATGAAAAAGACCTTGAATTCTATTTTAATTAATTATATATATAATATGCGGCAGCGATACCTTTTAATTACAATAAGTATTTATTTTAAATCAATTTCAATATTGTCTCTGTTCGCTGGAGCCCCTGGGGCGGCACCTCGGCTGGTGCGTCACACACTCACTATTCAACTACTCATGGTAAAGGGCACTGTTACCTAGGAACAATCCTCTTGGCTTTTTCTCACACACTGTGCTACTTTTCGTTTAAACTCCGAATAAGATTCTCTCCATTCTTTCTGCAAAAGGAAACATAATGAGCACACATAGAAGTGTGTAGCGGGGCGGTGTGCTCTGGCGTGGTGGCTACTGCAGGGGTCGACATTATTGCTGAGATACTAGTGTGGCCCTCTCCAACACTGTACAGTGATCTGCTGGCCCTCGCGTCCCTAAAAACAATCTTCCTGACTTTTCCTAACACATCTTGCCACTTTCTTTTTGAAATCCGAGTATCGCTCTCTCCATTCTTTCTGTGAATATAAACAACAAGTGTATGAGCAAACATTCAAAGACAAATCAGTACACACAAATCAACAATAATGCAATGAAAATCATTATTAATTTATGATTGATAAGAATTATGTTTTAGATGATAAGAGATGAATCATACAATACAAGAATTTCTAAAAGCATAAAAATAATAAATATAGCTAGATACAAGAAGTAAACATAATACATACAATCAATAACATATTCATTACTAACAATCATAAAATATTGCTAATACATCCTAAATGCAATGTTCAATTGAACATTCAGATTCAGACCTATGCATCCATCATAATCTGTCTTATTGAGATGATATTTAGAGGTATACATTCATACGTAACATAAAACATACCACAACAGTAAAGGGGCAGTTATACCTTAATCCAACCAAATATTAAACGCCATGTCTAGCATTCAATGAAAAATATTGATATTAGTATATTTTCACTATAGGTAAAAAGTTTTTTCATGAATGTACAACATTAGATATAGACAGTGGAAAAAGGTTGAATAGAGCTAAAGCGAAATAATGAAATTGAAAAATTGCACATCAAATAAATTTGGGTCCTAGGTTTTAGTAGGAAGGTAATTTAAATTAATGGTCTAACTGCTGGTTGCGCTCAACAGACAGGGATGGAGATCTGTGGCTTATCTGTCTGAGGATGTAGGACATCAGATGTAAAGACTTTGAGCATGTTACACTAGTGAGTAACCACATTTGACTATTAAATATCCACCTGGGATTGTTGCATTTGTGAAAGAGTGATATATGAGAATTTTGGTTTGTGTGGTTATAAGTTATTGACAAATTCCACATTGTAACTCCTGGTAAAGTTATTGGTTCCTAGTGTCTACGTACATGCTTGCTGATGCTAACCTCGCGCACGCAGCAGCACACGCACTCACGTAGACCTCACTGCATTTCCATAATATCATACTAACCCCCCTACTATCAACGTGCTAGGCTTGTATGTATCATATTACGTGACTGCACCAATGAGGTGAACATGAACAAGTAATCTATGAAGCAAGGCAACATTACCGCAGCATCGACGTTGGCCGGACTCTCGTCATTGGGGTCCGCCAACATGGAGATGACGCTGATGAGGATGGTCTCCACCGTGTGCACGGGCAGCCACCGCTCCGACGCCTTCTCGTAGCCCCACTTGTCGTCGCCGGGCTCGTGCAATATTGATATGCATACGTCACCATTCTTTTCAACTGAAATGCAGTGAATGTTTTATGAAAAGGCTGATTAGGAATATGTAGATAAGGTTTGTTAAATTAATAAACATGACATTCAATAAATAATAGAAACAAATGAAAATTGAAACTTTCAGTCTTATTTGTTTGTATACTATACAAGTATACATGGGAAGAACTTTACCAAATTGATGGACAATAATTTTACCGATCCATTGCTTGATGCAATGCCAGTACCCGATTCTATATGAATAAATGTAAATGCATTATTCCTAACTGGAAATTTTAATGGATATTTGAATAGTTTAAATAATTCATGTAGGTGTTGCAGGCTGCAAGAACATTTGCCAGCTCTGTTTTAAAAAATTGAATGGTAGATACTTCTCATTGTAAAATCACCAAATGGGGTCTCCTTAAGGACTTGGTATTGGCCTAGCACATTTGGATACACCTAAATGAGCATTAGATACAAATTAATGGTAGCAATGGAAGGTTGATAATGATGATTTGATGTGAATATCTTTCATCCACTGTTACTACAGTCTTTCAAAATATAAAGGTGTGCGTACGGATTGCGCGTACACCCTAGTACGCATACTCAGTTTACGCCTACCCGGAACGCCTAGTCCATACCTGGAGCTATGCGTTCACTCTTGGGATACGCGAATCCGTCCACACCTTTATAGGCCCGTTTGGACAGCTCCAAAATGTATGGGATGACAACTGGTGTCAAACCTAAATCATAAAAAATCTAAACAATAAGTAAGTTTTGGGGCTTTAAAAGTTCTTTTTTCTTTCGGCCTTTAAATAAGAAGCCAGATTATGTGTTTTTTTTTAATTTCATCAATTAAATCAAGAGTAAATACAAATTATAGCAAATTTATGTAGCTGTCCAAAAAGACCTATTATATTTCGACCACTGTAACCGAATGGTTTTTACTTGGTCTATCACATCTTGTTAGGTATTTTTCACTTAGTTTATAGAATACACACTGTAGAATTTTACTACTTGTGCATCATCATATCATCCTGCACTTAGTTTGTATTAGTAACCATTATAAGTATTACTCACTATTTGGGTGCCATATTTCAGTAACAAATTTCATCCGTGGCGGTCTCAGAGGGTATTCCTTAGGAAAATGTAAGTGCGCTTTGAAGAATCCACCCTCACTGAAAACATACAAGATATTCCTTTGTAATCAATGAAAAACTTTTCTTAAATTGGTTGTACTAAGAATGTCAATGTTAATTACAACGTGTAAATTTTTGGTACAAGTTAGAATGTTATTGTTTGGTTAGTCTGAGTATTAAACTGCAAAGAATACTTACTATAACGTGTCTGGGGGGCCAATAATAAGTACTTCCCATCTGTATATATCATTGTCATCTATCAACCCAGCAGAAAATCCTTCCACTGGATTTTTGTTCAGTTCTGTAAACAATTGAAACAGTGAGTAAATACCATGCTTGGCAATGTATAAATAATTTAATAATAGTCATCCCGGGGGTTTAATTCAGTACAGGAATTATCTAAAGCAACGTGAATCATCATTGTTGCCGTAAATACACCACGAATTTGTTGGGTTTTGGCACAGTGACTGTCAGAAGTATTAGGTACAACAAATATTGATTTTCCTATTCTGAATAGTATGTTACACATAATGATATGGCAATTTTATCAAGCATGAAATAACCTTTTTGTGCATTTTCAGTATAGCATGGTAATTTACCAAAATACGACCGACTGAGGTCAATGATTTTGGTTGATACTCGTTTGACGCTTGCATGATGACGAACCCTGACAAAGGGAAATTAAATTTGAACAGCACTTACCTGCTAATTGCTTTTTTAACAAAAGCGAAGACTGTGGCTCTGACATTAATTACAATTGTGAAATTTACCCTGACGACACGAAACAAAAATGATTTTTCACAAAAGATGGCTGGCTGGCTGAGTTTTCGGCAGGTTGTGAAACATATGAGTTGCCTATTTCCGGTAGATATTTTTTTCAGTGTTACTAGATCAAATAAAGACTTGTGAAAAATCAATGTTTGGTTCACAGATTAAAATAAAAGCACGAGTAGACTTCAGAATAATAACAATTTATTAAGCCTTTGAATGCCGATAGCACCTCGTATGGTACCTGGTTGGCTACGCAATATTGCGTCAAGGACATTCAATATGTTAAGTTAAGAATGAGTAGTAAGACATCTACGCTGGAAATAAATCTCTAAATAAATAATATTTAATGGGCCATGGTCACGACCACGGTCCCCAACCTTAATGAGATCATAGCGGCATCGGCACGGTGGTGATCAAGGAACATAAGTACTTCTGTAACAAGATCTAGAGAGAAGTACTGATGATACACCAAATAAATTAAACACTTTCAATAGAGCATAGCGCCATCTACTTTCAAAATGAAACCTGATATTCTATTCCCGCATTCCCGCTCATATTTGAAGTGATTAGATCATAGAAGTAAATAAACTAACATAAGTATAGAAGAACCATCTTCTGAGTCTTGCTAGGTAGGTAATTAGATTTCTAGTGAGCTGGTTTAAATAAACTGTAACTGGTAGTTCATTGACATAAATAATGGTTGATCATGTCCAGCAGTCCTACTTAGTTGAGTAGAAAGTAGAAGTCATTACCATGAAATAAAATAAAAATATGTTGTTCAGTTTCATTTAATAAAAATACAACATCTTAGCGCGTTATTTAGATTTATTCACTGGCTTCTCTATTGGAGTCTTTCCTACTCTTCTTCTGTTTCGGCTCCACGTGACCATTGCTCTCTTCTTGTTTCCTTTTCTTCTTCTTATTTTTCTTTTTAGTTTTTTTATCTGCATTCCCATTCTGTGCGGCTTGTGTTTGATTATTACTATCCTTAGTTTTTACAGTACCCTTGCACGATCCGACTACCGCTAACAACGAATTAAAATCTACACTCGATTCAACATGGCAACTCTCGTGGAACATTTTCATTGTGTTAATAAGTTTCTTTAGAGTGTTGAAGAAGTTATTTTTAGCTGTGAACTCTTCATTTTCGCCGCTGAGGGTCTTCTTGAGAACTTCTTCAAAGTTAGTCTCGACGGCGGCCAGGCTGGCTAGAGCTTTCTTGGAGGTTGGTTTGGTTCGTTTGAGGGCTCTGTAGAAGCCGGCGGCGAGCTCGAGGCCCTCGCTTCGACGGAACTGACGCACCTCCGCGCTGAAGATGTTCTCCACGATGACAGGCAGCAGGTCCAGCGCGCCCTCCCACTCCGCCTGCAGCACGCTGTGGAAGAAGATCACCGGCAACAAGCAGTTGCGGTTCTTGAAGTAACTCTGCAGGTTCTCCTTAAAAATGTCCGTCAGCGCCGACGAGCTCGCTTTCTTGCTCTTTTTAGGTGATTTTGGCGCCGCCGGCTGGATTTTCAGCGAGCAGTGGATGATGAACGTCGCGTAGTGAGTGATCACGTCACCCAAAGATTGGTACATGAAGTGCGATCGCGTACCTTTGTCGATAGCTGATTTTAAGTACTCGCACAGAATGTCAATGGTAACATTTTCGATGGATGAAAATTTCCTGATCTTAGCAAGGTTTTTTATGGTTTTCCTGAGCCTGTTCCCAAGTTCAGGCTGGCTCTCCTGGATGCAGAATTCTAACGACCTCGTCAGAGGCGCCATCATGCTCAACGCGATGTCCATGGCCGGGTCTTTCTCCAGATAAATGTCAATGAGGTCCAGGACTTTAATGCGGAAATCTGACAGTGTCTTTTTATCTTTCCTGTCCTTCTTAGTTTTCTTGTTCTTCCCTTGATGGAACTGCTTGAAAGCCTCCGCCAGCGCGTCATCCAGCTTCTTTCCCTCTTCCTCAGTGATCATGTCTGCATCTATACTTTCATTGTCGCTCTCAGCAGCCGCCCCAAGAGCCTTTTGAACAGCGATCCTTAGTTGATCGGGTATAGTTGCGTCCTGGTCTTCATCTTCTACCTCAATTTCGCTGTCGCTCTCGTCACTTTCAGCGTCACTCTTCTCCTCACCAGACTCCTCTTCGCCATTCTCCTCTGCCTCATCTTTATCCTTGTCTCCGTCTTCATCTTCTGAGTCACTGTCTTGAGTGAGAGGATTGGTCTCACTTTCGGGATCAAGTACGGAGACAATCTGTTCAATGCACGACGGAGTGAGGAACTCCCAGAGAAGCCTGAAGACGCACTGCACGACGGCGCGCAGCACGCTGGACTCCGCGGACAGGATGGACAGCAGCACCTCTACCAGCACCTCGATCCACTCCGGCTCTTCCTCCACTTCCTCAACATCTTTAGCCTTCTTCGGCTTTTTCTTCTTACCTTTCTTGTAATGTTCGTAGCAACTTTTCAACTCTTTGATCGCACCTTTCGCCATTTTGATGTGGGTCGGCTCCGAATACAGAAACAGGCCGAGCTGGTACAGCAGAATTAGGAACACTTTGTCAACTTTTCCCTTTGAATCGATACCTTCTATTGTTTGCGTGATTTCTGTGACCATCTCCCAGCATTCCATGTTTTCTTTGGAGAACTGTTTCTCTATCTTGGACTTGACTTGGTCGTTCTGAATGGTGGTGTTGATGAACTCGCTGAGGGAGCACAGCACTTGGACTAGACTGTCTACATTTGAGAATTTTGAGGTGAAGCAGCGGTAGAAGCAAGATTTGATGGATCCTGAAAACGATAATTGACAATTTATTATTACTTTGCCCAAAAATTACAGCTGCAATGTCTAATCTGGGAAATGGAATAACATCATTAAATACACAAACACTTAAAATATAGGTAAATTTAAGACCAATAATAAAATTTTAATGATTTGATTAGAAGTAGATGATTATCAGATAACCGATGTAGTGGCTAGTGATTGTGTGTGTAATGTCTACACAAATAATACTATTATTTACCTGATAACTCTGAACTAACAGCCACAGTTTCATCGCCACTGATTTTGAAGAATCCAAAGCACATTAGTATTTTCATATATGCCAGCTTGAACTCAGTGTCATCCTTGACAGCGTCATGGCTCACGAGCAGGGAGATCATCTCAGCCGCTTTCAATCTCTCATTGTTGTACCAGTTCCTCTCAACATCCTCTTTAACTACTTTCTTAGATGTGTTTAAAAGGACTTTCTTAAACAGTTTAGCCATTTTCTTCACACCATCCAAGTCAAGATCAGACATAATAGCCTTGACTATATTAGTGCCAGTGATTTCCGTGAAATTCATCTCTCCTCTTGTAAAGAGAAGCTTTTTTAATGTTTCTATTCTCACTGACATGTCCACCTTTTCAGATTTCAGTGCTTTAGCCAGGGCATTTAGTACTTCCTTTTGTTTTTTGATCATTATTTTGTGATCATCTTCATTGTCTCTCTTGTTTCTGATCTTGCTGGCAGTCTGGAGACCCTTGAACCAATCCATGAACAATTTGAAGAAGTTTTTGCTCAGTAATTCAGGTATAACCTCAAAGTTATCTGTTATATTGGTGAGAATAGTGCTCAGGATGTTCAGGGCCACTAGTTCTCGGTTCCGGTTGTGCTTCACGAGTTGGCTGTCAATGCCTGAGGTCCAGAACAGTTGTAGATGCGGAGAGTTGGCTATGAGGGTACTGACTTCCTTGAAGACTGGATGACTGACTGAACTGTAGTCAATACCAGACTGAAATGTGACAAAAAAAATAAGAAGAAAGAAATAAGGAGAAATAAGGAACTAACACATGTTTAGGAGTATTTCAAGCATATCAGGTAGACAAATCTGATTATTGAATTAATGGGACAGACATTAAACAAGGATCTGGCAAAATTATTGCCAAACCCATTAAGGATGGGGTGGTACATCAGAGTCTATATGTATAATTCTTTGGCCAAATCAACCAAGTAAAGACCAAACAAAGTTTATTAATTACCATGAGTTTTTCACAAATAGTGTGCACAGTGTCTTCACAAAGTATTTCCCCAACTCCAATGAGTTTCCTCAGTTTGACCTTCTGCGGGAACTGTGTGGAGACCACCATCAGGAAGTAAAGGGAGTCCAGACTGTGCTCCTTTAGATCTTTCTTGAAATTCTCCTTTATGTTGCTCCATATTATTGTTGAAAACTGATCTTCATCCAGCTGGAATTAATAATAATCAAGTAGGTATTTTAAAATATATAAATACAAAATACATATTGCATATTATAATCCTTTGCCTTTGGAGTCAAGTTGTAGTTAACAATTTAGATATAGGAAGCAGATTCAATAAGTAACTAAACTATTATTGAAAGTATTTGTGACATACCTTCTTAACAAAATCAAGTAGTATCAAATAGGCCACAGTGCTCAGGTAGGATTTCTTGTTGCTAGCGACCAGCAGTAACTTGATGACTTGAGTCTGCTCCTCCACGGAGCTCCTCAGCATCAGGCCGGAGCGGAAGATGGCTCCACAAACCAGAATCTGTCCGAGGGCTACATCACCTACTTCCTGAAATAAAATTTACTGAATTAAATTAAGTGTAACACTAAATTATTTATTTATTTGATACTTTATTGCACAAATATGACACAAATTCTAGATTCTTGTTACTTCACTTCGTACACACACACACACAAACACACACAACCTTCCAAACTAAACAAGCAGAAGGTTTTCTGTGCCAATTACACTTTTGGGAGTTAGTCCCCTAACCCAAAAAAGTATAGAAGACTGAGCGGGATAGTTCTAGATTTGTTTATCACTGACAGCAATAACAGCCTGCGGTGCCAAAGTTAGCTGCTAAACATCCTTTGAACCCCTACATAGATTACTGAAATGAAATAAAGGTAAATGGTACCAAAATTAAACACATTTAAAGACCCAACTTACACTTTTGGAGGACCCATTAGCATGCAATTCTTTCTTCAGAAGCTCTGTAAGTTTCGTAACTGTTATGTCTTCAAATTTGCTTAGCAAAGTAACGAGGGTAGCAAAATAGCCAGATCTCATGTCAGGATGGTTCGCTCCGAGACTTCTTACACATCTTTTCAGAGCATATTGTACATTCTTTTCGTTCTGGAAATGAAAATTCATGAATCAATAGTTTTATGCAGTGTAATTACAAGATTTCAGCTAAAACTTTCAACAAATACAAAAAACTAACCTCATTTCCCTGTAAAATAGAAATAATTTTGGCGCCGCCGATTATTTTTGTATCGTTTTTCGGCTCTCGGAGCAAGTCGAAAGCACCCAATATCGATGGCGCAATCTTAGTATCTTTCGGTGGAACATTTTCTTCTGTTTCCACAGGGTCTTTCATTATAAATTCGATAAATTTTGGTTTATTGGAGTAAACACATGGGACTTCACGATTTCGCACATGACATTTTCAACACAGACTATAATTTCAAATTGACATTTGTCTACGGAATATGTGAATAACTATAGACAACACTGACATATTTTTTTATACTAAACCGCCCGTTCTTTACACTAGTAGTCTAGTATAGTGACAATGTCAGTCGCATGTTTGTGAACAGCTTTATGGCAACCATAGACTATAATGTTTTATTATACTAATATTGCCAGAATATTAATAAAAATTCTACCCTTACACAATTTTTAAACTTTTTCCGCCCATTGAATAATACATAAAAGTAAAATTATATTCAGCTAATTAAAATTATAATTTTTATATACTTTGGAATGATGCATGATATATAAATTAAATAATTAGGAAAAATTAAAAAAATAATGGCCGCTTCAAGAAATTAATGTGCGCGCGCTCAGTGTTCCATGTTTCTAAACATGGCAGGTCGAAGTGGATTTGATGATGGTAATCCGAGGTATTTATCAAATTATCTCTTACTAAGTGCGTTTTACTTGTAATTTTAAAGCCAATTAATTTAGTTATCCTAGAAAAATCGAGTCCGGGGTTGTATTTCAATAATTTCTTCGGCAAATTCACTTGTTTTGACAGTGCTCTCGAATACGATAAAAGTGTTGAATTCTTGAAAATGTGTGTATTAGCGTGATTTATCCATAGTTATTTTACATCTTACATGTTTCTGCAACAACCTAATTGCAAGAAATACACCAAGGTAAGATTTTTTTAGGTTAGAACGTATTATGACCGTGATGATGGTTTCAGGGATTTTGGTGGTGGAAGGAGGACGGCCGGCGGCCGGCAGCTCCCCTCGGAGCCCCCATACAAGGCATACGTCGGTAATTTACCCGGAGGTCTCATTCAAGGCGATATTAACAGAATTTTCCCTGTAAGTATTAATTTCACTTTTCATTAAAAGCTTTCCAAATAGTATTCATCTGCTACCAAGCGTAACTCTGCATACTTAAAGATTGAATTACCAATAGTGTTATACACAGTATTGAATAGTTAAGGGATAGTGTTAAAGACATACAATATTTTAATATGAAAGGGCAAAATACTACTATCCCTGTACTGTAATATTACTGAAACTAACCATGCAATTTTCTCTTATCTTTCAGAATCTAACTATTAAAAATGTAAGATTAGTAATGGACAGAGAAACTGACAAGTTCAAAGGATTTTGCTATGTGGAGTTTGAATATCTTGAAGATTTGATAAAGGCAATTGAAATGAACGGAATTATAAATGTAGAAGGTCAATTTATTAAAATTGATGTTGCTGAAGAAAAACGAAATGACAGGTAAGCTTTTTAAATAAAGTTTCATTCACCTTTGGTCTAACTAATGGCCAAACAGCTACTTATGGTCACTAAAGACCAATTACATGTTATAGTGACTATAAAAAAAAACCTTTTGTAAGCCAAAGCATGGATCAAGAAACAAGCTGTTAACCACTCCATTCTAAAAGCTTTCCAAAATAAGGAGATAAAATTGTAAAATTATGAATGTCTATTTTACAAACTATTCTCCTATCCTATCCAATGAAACTATGATGGTTGTATTCATTGACTAGGTACAATATGAGAAGGTACTAATCCTTTTCTAGATGTTAGCACCACAATATCTGATTGGCAATTCAAGCATACAGATATACTTCCCATATCTATTTTATTTTCATTGCACCTAGCATTGGTTTAGTTTACCATCTTAGAAGGAAATAATAAATCTCAATAATGAAACAAATCAGTTAAATTCCAACCTGCTAATGTAAATTATTCCCATATGAATGTACCTATGTCAGCCTCTTTCATATTGGTTGCAAGTATTAAACTGGAACTAAACAGTGATAGAACATGAATATCAATTAATCATTGCTGCAAAATTTTGCAAGGTTTATGGTTCTACATGTTGATTCTCTCAATCAACAGTTTGAAACTCAAATCTCCTTTTTAGAATCCTCCCTTACTTTCTGCTCCCTGAACCGTCTGCAGGTAGAATGGTAGAATATGCCTTTAGCATTAAGTCCTCCTGATTATATGCCATTACTTTTGTAAGTTTGTGCAATAATAGTATTAGTAATAACAATAAGACTAACCATATACCTTCATAACTTACAGAGGCGGCGGCGGTTTCGACCGAGGCCGGCGCGACGGTGGCGGTGGTCGCGACGCGGGACGCGGCGGCGGTGGCGGCGGGGGCGGGGGCTTCCGCCGGGACAGCAACGCCTCGCGGGGCGGTACGTACGACCACCACGACTCCCAAGACCGCCGCCAGCCAGGCGGGTTCACTCATGGTAACATCTCACCCTTCTAACATTTCATTTAGCTTAAGATATTTATACTAATAAATAAATACACATTTTGCTGACTGCCACTTTTACAAGCAGCTTAATGAGGTGATTTTATGGATATTACTTTGAATAGTTAACAGTCGATAATATCACCTACTCTATTCACACCCCCACAGAACACCCCTCCCAGATAGAATCATACAGAATTTAGTGTACAAAAAGTCTCCAAAAAGTGTATCAAGGCCAATATCATAATTAAAGTAGCAAAGATGCACTGCGTTTCACACGTGGAAGGCGCCCTAGGATAATATAATGATGATTACTACTAGCTTTAGTAAAGCACAAGATTTTACTGTTTTGTTATACACATACATCTCACTTTTGCCTTGAAAAATCCTTATAAATTTTTCATGTTAGGTAATTAATATCTTCAGTATTATCTGAATGTACACAAATAGACTTTCTTATCTTGTCATATTACGCGATTAAATCTTGGCTTAACATTGGCACCTTTATGAAAGAAATTTCATACAAAAAATATATCTGCATGATGCAGTAAATGGGTTTTGTGAGTCATTTATTAATTGTTGTGTGTTTTTATGATTAATATTGAACTGAACTGATATGAAATCTCATCTGTAAATACAGAAATGAGTTTAGTATACTCCTGCACCCTGCACAAGCAAATACTAAAACTAATACTCTACCTTTCATCTCCTTCAACACTATCTATTTGGGTACAATATAAACTTTTAAAATACGACGGTGTAAACAAATGACAATCGTCCACAGAGCGCGAGCGCGGCGGCGCGCCGGGCCCGGGCGAGCGGTGGGGCGGCGGCGGCGGCGGGGGCGGGGGCGAGGGCGGGCGCGGCTCGCGGGGCGGCTCGGAGGAGCCCCGCGGGGGCGGCGAGTGGGGCCGCATGGGGCGCACGGCGCGCGACCGCGAGCCCCGCCCCGCGCCCGGCGGCGGCCCGGGTGGCGCCCCCCCCAGGCGCGGCGGGAACTTCGAAGATATGCCGAGTTCGCGGCCTGGTAAGTAGCGTTATGAGTCTAGAAGCTATTACCTCTTGGGATTTGGGTTACATTTCGCTATGTTTATAATAATAATAATAATATCCATTTATTTCAGGCATCAATGGCCCATAGTATAAAATACACAAATACATTTTAAAATAAATCAAACAATATTAATATATACTCTAGAAACTTATAAAAACTAAAATTAACTAAACTCTAGCACTATTATCAGGGGGTTTAATAGTCTGTTTGGCCTCCCTGTATCGGCGGAACACTATCCCCGCAGGCCAGAAGTTTTTATCCAGCAGAACCTTCTGCTTCTTTATGACACTCAGGCGGTTCCCACACTGCCTCGCGGCACATCACACTGCATATTGCGTGTATACGTTTCCCAATGTTGCTTGTAAGTATAGAAAACGCATCTACGTGTGTTTATACAAATTACGCAACAAGCTGTCACGTGATGCGAGGCCAGTGTGAGAACCGCTCCGTGCGATCAATTCACCTAAAGTAGTTAAGCTTTAGGCGTGAATGTTAGTAGTTTTTGACAGTATTTCTCCTTATCCCGCAGACACGACGGGCAGACCAAAGCTGAAGCTGGCGCCGCGCACGGTGAAGGACCCGGTGAACGCGCTGGCGTCCACGTCGCAGGCCTCGTCCATATTCGGCGGCGCGCGGCCGAGGGAGGAGCGCCTCAAGGAGATCAGCAAGGACTAGACCCCACACTTACCACATACTCTACTCCCTGTACCAGTGAGCGACGCGCGGCCGCCGCACCCCCCAATACACCCCTGTACATGGACTCTTCGATTTGTTAGGTTACGTGGTTGTAAATCATTTTTATCATATATTTTGTTAGCTTTATTTTGTGTATTGATTGATGAGCTTATTATTGTTTATCGACTGCCCGCTTGTTATTTGAGCGGCGCGGTCTCGCTTGAGGGTTCACAGTATTTAAATTGCTAGTTCTCGTCTCACTCCCCCCGTAAATATTGCAGTTGTAGGCTTGTGTGTAAATGAATTCCGCTTTGCATAATACATAATATAATTAAATGTCCGGTTCGATATTATTAATAACATTACATATTTCTGAGAAGAAATTTGATTTTTTTTTGTTCATATTTGTGTTATTTTATAACAAAAAATATAAAAATCTAATAAAAATAATTATTTTGTTTATTATAATAGTAATAATGTCGCCGTTGTGTATCAGATTTGCTGATGTAATGTTTCTCTTGTTTAGTGTTTAGATCCGGAAAATTAATAATTGAACTGATAATTATGGAACATAATTTAAGAGTTGATTATGTGGTGATGTAATTACGGTTTTCATTAATAAAAATCTAACTTCCACGTATTTGGATTTCTACTTTAATAATACATAATAGTTATTGTGTAATTTCAATAATTATGTGGTAAGTAAATTAAGAAAAAAATCGCAAAAATGTAATGGAAAATAGAAAAATAAAAAAAATCTTTGTAATTGAGGGTTTGTATGAATAAGCCTAACCTTCTGCTACCTATCCAACAATATCCTACATAGCCCATCATTTGTGCACTTTCAATTATTTTGCCATAGCTGACTGAAGTGAAGACATGAAAAATATACAAAATAAATAAAGTGCTAAAAGCTATGTGATTATACTGTGATTAGGAAAGAACTTTAAATGCACATTTATCAGTTAAACTGGAGACTCAGGTTCTTAATTCAGGTATATATATCTTGTATTAATAAAGGAATATGTCGAAAGAAAATGAAAATAACTTAGATAGGTATTTATATTCTTATAAATATATTTACAATTAGTTTTAAACTATTAGATGTCAAGATCTTCATCAGGGTCCTCCTCATCCCAGTCGTCCACAGCATCTGGCTCATAGAACACCTTGCCCTCTCCTTCATTGATCTTGCTCATGTATGGCAGCTTCAGTTTATACTTCTCAAGTTTCTCCGATTGGTCCATTTCTATCTTGAAAGTGGTGAGATTGCTTGGTGAAGGTCTAGCTGGCTCATCCTCACATTTTTTACTTTCTTTTATGATTGGAATGGATTTTAATGTTCTAGTTTTGTTATCATATGATAATAATTCTTCACTTCTGTAAAATTTGCCAGATTTTCTAATAACTATTGAAATTTTGGAGTGGTTTTCTGAATTGTAAGAAATTATTGCATTGGCAATGTGGTTTAAGTGGACCTGAAGTTTGGACGAATGTGTGAGACAGTCTTTGTGGAGAATAGCGATAAGTTGTCCAACATTAGGATCTCTTTGCAACTTAATCAGGTATTTCAAGCATGCTTTCCATCCTAAAGCCAGGACCATTTGGTTCACTGAATCTATAACCACAGAACATTTAGTACTTGTGTATTTATCATAGGATTCGGGCTGGAACTGCTCTGAAATATTAAGGCTTGTTTTATTCCTAAAAACTTCCTTCCATTTATGAACTGGCTGTTCATAACTGAACAAGTGCAAAGTGGAATTTTCATCTGAAACTATTTCCAAGAGCAGCGGTAGAATATTTACTGTAAATTCATCTTCTATAAGTAGAAAAGGAGCTGTTTTTACTTTTAGTAAGCTCATTCTATGAAATTCTAATAAGTACAATGAGTTCAAAATAGCTTTTTGAGGTTAACTTTTTTCTAATTTTGCCATCTATACCTAAGTTGTCATTGTCAATGTCAAATTGTGCAATGTGCCACCGTGCATAATCTGCGTATTTCAGTCATTTCCTCGGAATAGTAACAGGCTCACGTTTTTCTTTTTCGGAAACTAGAGTTTATATACTGAACTCCAAGGACTTTGTATTTGTATACAAAGTCCTTGCTAAACTCCGATAGGAATATCACAGGGTGGTGGTGGTTTTGAAAGTCTCTCGGTTGGTGGAAAACTAACTGTTCTCAAAGGTGGAGAACAGTTATGATAATAATAATAAAGTTATAAGAAAGAACATATCGATATCGGCGGTAGTCTCGTGTAACGAGTACGAGTAACCACCTTGTGGAGTTATGGAGTCACTCACTGCCATAGATCTCACTGCCCACTGCTGGGGAAGGTGGTGGTGTGGTGTCCGATGCGTGTATCAGAATAATAATGAGATCGCGCATAGCATAATCACAGATCTCATTTATCATTCATTCGTTCAATGATTTCGATGACATTTGATACCCCATTTACACTCTCGCACGAGTGGCGAGGCGAGCGACAAGGCGAGGGGCGAGGCGCGAGTGTGAACAGACGCTCGTGGCTCGCCTCCTCGCTCGCCTCGCCACTCGCGGCGCTCGCGTCCGGAGCGGTTTTTGGGGCACGAGTCAAAGGAGCTCGCGTCGAGCTCGCGTCGCACGCGAGCGGGTGTTTACACTCTCGCGTCCGCTTCATTCTGGCTTCTACATCGTGCCGCGCAGGTTGTGTTCGTCGTCGTATAATTATAACGTAGTGTTTTTTCCTCAGTTGTATAATGGATTGGTCGCAAGACGAAACATTTAATTTCATATAAGTAAATATTTCAATAAAATAATAATAATAAAAAAACACTAAAACGTAAGAAATAAAAGCAGTACTTACCTGCTTAGATATATTAGTACTGTCACATAGAATAGGTCTAAACCATGTCTAAACCTTAAATTATTTCTTACGTTTTACTGGTTTATTGAAGTCGTTTTTTTATAATTATTTTATTTTATTACTTATTTATACTTAGTTTATTTGCAATAATTGACAAACAAAATTAAGAAGCAAATGATACCTATAAGTCCTACTAGTCAGTAGTAAACACGAAGTAGTTGCTATATACCTACCGTTGAGGAATTCCCTTGACTACCTTCCGTTTCCATCATCAGATCAGCTCAAGGTCACCATCATATTTTTTTTAATGTTAAAAATATAGGTAAGTACCTATGTACTTTCTAAATTTCATTAACTACAATCGGTTAATAGGTACCCAAAATGGAAATTCATAGCCTGTTTTTAACCCTTTACCCACCCTTGGAGGTGGAATCAAAATTTGAAAAAAATGGGACCACATGGGATCTCAACCCAATACATAAAAAAAAGAATTTTCAAAATCGGTCCATAAACGGCGAAGTAATCGGTGATCATACATAAATTCTTTATTGTTGCGGCTAAAACTTCGACGTCCTCCATCGTTGCTAGCTCAAAGACAACTGAACTCTGCACGAGAGTGTAAACACCCACTCGCGTCACACGCGAGTGGGTGTTTACATTCGCGCCTCCGCACGAGTGACGAGGCGAGCGAGGAGGCGAGGGCCGAGGCGAGAGTGTAAATGGGGTATGACAGACAGCTGTAAGGAAGGCCGAGCGAGTTTTTTGGACATTTTTGGTCCGTGTTTGTACTGTTTGTGTAACTTGTGGTTGAAAATAATAATAAAAACGCAGTTTACATAAACTGTTTCACGTACACGTACTTGTTTCTGTTATATTTCAGGCAAAGTAAAATAACACAGCCGAATTACTTCTAATACAATGTTTAAACAATGCGCAAAATTACATTTTAGTGTTATTTCTAATCAAGTGATTTATGTACCTAAACACAAGCCCCCAGACCCCAATGACTTCTATAACCTCAAGAACTTCTTGACGAAACATCAGCAATTATTGGTTCTCACAGGTGCTGGTATTTCAACGGAATCTGGTAAGCAAATCAAACGAAACCTTAAAGTAAAAACAGCACCCTTCACAAACCTAATTATAGTTCTGATAATTGACAAATTATAAAATGTTCTAGGGATCCCTGATTACAGGTCTGAAGAAGTTGGTCTTTACGCTAGAAGCAACCATAAACCCATACAGTACCAAGAGTTTATTAAGTATCCAAAAGTGAGACAGAGGTATTGGGCCAGGAACTTTGTTGGGTGGCCAAGATTCAGTAACATTCAACCAAGTGCAACCCACCATGCTGTGAGACAGTTAGAGATGGTAATTATACTTCTTTCATTAGCAAATTTGTAATAGGTCTAAGTTTAAAATAGCAACACAATTATTAATTATGTAAGTGTAGCTATGTTGTATTTTGAGTAATTATTTGCAGGCTGGAAAAGTGACAACAGTGGTCACTCAAAATGTTGACCATCTCCATCAAAAGGCTGGCTCCAAGAACGTGATTGAGTTACATGGCAGTGGCTACCTCGTGAAGTGCCTCAGCTGTCCGTATGAGGTGGACCGATTCACTCTACAGGACACACTGATGGAGAGGAATCCAGACATGAAGGGCAGTTTCAGTATGATCAGACCAGATGGAGATGTAGAGCTTTCAAAGGTATCTTGGAAATTATTTTTCTCCTGTCTTTTCATATTCACATGCAATATATTTCTAATCAAATTTATTTAATTCTAGGAGGAAGTTGATAAATTCAGAGTGCCACTTTGCCCCAAGTGTGAAGGGGCTATGAAACCTGATATTATTTTCTTTGGTGACAATGTTCCAAAGGCAAGGGTAGAGCAGATAAGAAAACAAGTGAGCAACAGTGAAGCAATACTTGTTCTTGGGTCTAGCCTGACTGTATATTCTAGTTATAGAATAATTTTACAAGCCAAAGAAGAAAACAAAGAGGTGGCCATTTTAAACATAGGACCCACTCGAGCTGATGACATTGCTGACATGAAAGTCTCCACCAAATGTGGTGATATACTACCAGAGCTGTGTAATTCAATATGTTCATAATATTTGATACATACAAACCAATGAAAAAACCTATGTGATATTACATACCTCAACTAATTTTGTGTAGATAAATAAAAGATCTTATGTTTGATTCTCTTATTTCATTTTTAATGATTGATGTAAAATTAGGTAATACAAAAGAATTTAAGACAAGTAGTTACAATAAAATTTTGGCAAATTTTGTGCAAATCTACAGACATACTTTGTATTTAAAGGTGTTTTAGCTAATGGCTAGGTTATTTTAATTACAAAAAAATGTCTGGGTTGCTTTATTTTTGGGTAGGTAAGTACTAAAACTAGTTAAATTATGGCTTTAAAAATGAGAGTTTACAGGAATGGATTAAAATATAATATGCATTACATGAAAGTCAAAATGCACGGGGGTACTATACTTACAAATTCAATATTGCCATAGAAAAGTGGAGTGGGTACAGACATACCAATTTATTTTACTGAGACACCCCAAAACCTACAAATGGTTAGTCATTCACTAGGTGATGGAGTCTTATAACGCACGAGTTTATGATGAAGAGGAAATGTAGCTAAAACATTAAGATTAAAAAATAAATACCTACTGATGTTTGTTTTTTACAAAACGGGAATTGTTCAATACAGTCGCTATGAGATCTCTCACACTAGTAAAACACTATAACGACAGAGTAGTTTATTATCATTATTATGTAACAAATCTCTACAAAATCAGTTTATTGTTATTCGGCAGTGACTTTATCCTGTCTGAATTAGCATTACAAAAACACCTATCTTCCTTTACCTAACATGACCTAACTAAGGAAACTAAATCATTTCTTAAATTATTACATTTATTCATTGTTCATCACATAATTATGTACTGTTCATGCCATATCTGCTGGGAGATGATAACCATCAAGTAAATGGCAAAGTAAACCTTATTGCCATTTAACATATTGAATAGCAATATGAAATATTTGAAATGGCCGTAGGCTTGACGGTAATGTAGAATGGAAATCATATTGTTCAGGAAGATATTATATTTGAATTGTTTGACTATGTATGTATTTTTTGTGGCATGAACAATACATTCTATTCAGAATTGCCGTTGTACAGGAATCTCAATTGAGGTGAGGGATATGGATTCCAACATAACCAACTACATTCTGAATCATTCTTAATATTATAGAAGAAAATTATAACTTAATGCTTTCAATAGTACAGTTTTACCAAAAGCTGTTAACTCAAATAGATTATTTTGTATTTGCTGCTTCCGCATATTTGATAAGATGAAAACAGAGGAGTATCTGGAGACAGATATAGGCACTACGTTTTTCATTGCTTACAAATACTGTTCCTTAAGTACTGCTAGTTCTTAGCAAGTACTTTGTACACTATCCCGCCGCCGCAAATACAAAATAACCACTAAAACAGCCGCATCCCGGGGGTTTCCACAGATCGGCCACACTTACCAGTCTTAAGATCACATTAAAAATTATGTCCACATTGAAATGTTTTGTCACTACAATAAAAACCGTAATACTAGATTCTCTCGTCCTCAATTGTCTATCGTAAGCAACATTATAAGAAGTAGTCGGCTTGAGGTTTCTTGGAGGGGACTCCCCGGGACTCCTGCGGCGCCGCCTCGAATATCGTGAACTCTCGCTGCAGGTTCTCGTTCAGCTCCAGTATGGCTGCCACGTTTCCGCACCTGCAATTTCAATACTCTGATGTAATTGAGAGTGGGCGTTTCCAGATACAACAATTGGGAAGTTACCAATTTTATAAATTGCTCTTGAGACTTTTCAATGTCAAGGAGTGCAATCTGCATTCCGAAGTTCGGTTAGGTTTTTAGTAAAATTATTGTATATACTTCAAGATGGCAAGTTAAAACGGATTGAGCTAGTAGGTGGATAGTTTGTTCACCAATGGCTTAGTGTTGAATTTTACATATCAATAGAGAAAGAAATAAGTTTGTATAAAATTATACAGGGTTATTTGCAAGTAGACCGGATCCTTTCAGGAGGTGATAGAGGAAGGCATTTCCAGTTGATTGAACCCTATAATGCATTATCAGAAACTTAACCATTTCTAAGATATTTCATATTCAAGTTTTTTTTTAATTTTTGCCAAAACTTTATGTTTAAAACCGAAAATTTAAAAAAATTCATTATAAAAATAGCAATTATTTTTTTGGTTGTTTTGCATTAGTAACACCTTTATAAATTAATACCGCTACAGTAGCTAATCAAGGCTCCTTCAATACACCCCTACAGTAGCCAAAGAACACAAAAATAACGCCCACCTGTAACAGTAATTAGGCGCCGACCATACAGTCAAGACCGTCTCGTTGAAGTGCCACTTGTACCCCTCCATGACGAGCTGGTGCGCGCGGCAGATCATGTCGATGTCGTTGGACACGTTGAACTGCGCCACCACGTCCGAGCCGAACAGGTAGCCGGCGCCGCGCGGCGACACGCCCCAGCCTTGCGTGTCTGGAACCGGAAAAAGAGGTGAGAAAGAGAAGGAAGACGGGACCGAACAGCTAACCATAGTCTAGACTAGAATGGAAAAAAGGTAACAAAATTCTTGAAGAACGCCTATTATGCACATTTATTATTAACTAGCTATTCCCGCGCGCTTCGCTTCGCCTTAAAAAGTTTTCCCGTGGGAATTCCGGGATAAAAAGTAGCCTATGTTTTTTCCCAGGGTCTAGACCGTATGTATACCAAATTTCATTTAAATCCGTTCAGTAGTTTTGGCGTGAAAGAGTAACAGACAGACAGACAGACACAGTTACTTTCGCATTTATAATATTAGTAAGAATAGATAGCCATGATATCTAGAACTGAAAAAAAGTAATAAAATTCTAGAAGAAGGTTAGAAAGCAGGGTGATTTTCTTCGCTACACTCAGCATCCATCCTAAGCTATTCAAGATTATATATCTTGTAGCCTATTATACATATAGAGATTTCCAGTACAAATGGAGTATGATAGAGATAAATTTTCAGTTGCCATATCTTATGTCATAAAAGAAGTATGCAGATATTTGTTTGCTGGCCTTTGGTCTTAAGTTTGTATTGTATCAAACTAGATGCAGGGTAACATAGACTAATTCAAGATCATTGTCTATGATGATGGTTACCTTCAGGGTCGCTCCACAGCAGGTCGCACATGGGTCCGTCGTGAGGCACCTCCTGCTTGCGGTCGATGGTGCGGATCTGGTCCAGGGTCTGTATGGACGGGCTGAGGCCGCCGTGCACGCAGAATATTCGCCCATCGATGATAGCCGACAGCGAGAGGTAGTCGAAGATTTCTGTGCAGTATCTGAAGATAAAGGACAAACAATGTAAGAATGATAATTAAGAACATTAAAACCCTTCTGATATGAAGGTACTTGGCAATATCTTTTAATGACCTTAAATAATAATAAAATAAATAATCTTTACAATCAGTTTACAGAGACAAAACATATACTTAAATATATATTAATAAGATGAAAATCATGACCCAAGATTCTCTAATACATAATTATTACAAAGGCTTCCATATAAACTGACCTTCATTATATTTATGTTTCAAATTAAGTCGAAAATATTAGGTAGTTATAATACATTAGTTTATTTTAGAGTGAAACAAAATAGATCATACCTCCATACAGTGATTGATCCATATTTCCTGAGACACTCATCATAGAAGCCATATACTTGTGTGATCTGGCGGGATTCATGGTTCCCCCGGATGAGTGTGATGCGGTCTGGGTATCGCACCTGGGACAAGCAACTGATTAATATAACGGTAAGTTTGTAGTAGTAAATTGCCAACTTTAAAGCTTTAAATTTCAAACTGTAGCTGAAATATGCATAACAGATTTACAGGCTGATTTTAGTAATAATTTGCTTTTATTATTACATCATAATATTACATAATGCAGGGGAGCTTTAAAATTACAAATATTTTTTTTAATAGTTTTTTCTAGCAGGAAAAAAAACTGGTAAATGCTATGGATAAACCAAAAGATAACTTGTATGAATCATTAAATTATATAAGAGGAAATTAATTTAGCTTAGAAACAAAGTCACCTTTAAGGCCAGTAGCAACAGGAAAGTCTCCACTGAATAGAATCCTCGGTCTACAAAATCACCCATGAATAAGTAATTGGTCTCCGGCACATCCCCACCCACTTTGAACAACTCCTTCAGATCATAGAACTGACCGTGAATATCACCACAAACCTGCAATTATACAAAAAAACTTGATATTAATATTCATCCATCATGTCATGTGAGAAAGTTTAGATCTACAAAATTAAAATGTAGGTATAATTTGGGTATTCTGCTGAAATGATTACAGAGTATTTATATTTGTTTAGTTGTGTTGTGTGTATAAGAGCGGTAAGTTTGTAAGTAGGCTGATTCAAAATGTTGTACAACTAGACAATGACTCAGAGGACAATGGTCTTGTTATATTGAAGGTTATAAAGTCGATCTATGTTATTCGGCATAATATACCGTAATAATTAAAGGAGATGAGGTGACACAGTGACGAGTACGTACAGTTACAGGTGAGTCGACGCGTTGGACGTTGCTTTCTTCCACAAGAATCTCCCGGGCCTTAGCACACAGTGCCTTGACCTCGGCCTCCATAATAATTTCGCATCTTTTCAATTGCTCAATTTGACGGTCCAAATCACTCGTATCTGACATTTTTCAGCGTTTGAATGAAAACAATCTGAAAATAAACCAAAATAATAATAGGACATACAAAACGTGTACATTATTGAGACGCTTCCAGGTTATTGTTAATGACTGATACTTACTGGTAGTTTCAATTATATAAAAAATACTATCTACAACGGTAACTTAGCCTAAATATTTTAGTAATTTTACAAACTAAGTCTACAATTTAGTATTTTTCATAAATCTATCACACACAACACAATCAAGCCGCCATTACAAATACGTTTGAAATAGTTTGAATGATGAAAAAAAATCAACGACACACAGAACAAACAATAATATGAGCTAAGGTTAGTCGCAAACTTTGAGAATCTTCTTCATTCGATTAAAGTTAGGCCCCAAGGTGAACATTAATCCTGATAATACGTCTGGTGCGCTGGTGCAGCAATACACCTTAGCAGCGCCAGCATCATGTGCTTCCACTCCATGATTACAATATTTTGTTAACATAAAGTCGGAGTACACTTCTCCTAATTTGAATGTCAAGTTTAGATGGATTATGGAAAAGAACGGATCCGAACGATGTCACTGTCAAATGTTCAATGTTAATCTGTGGTCAATGTCCTTGGGACACTGTGCGGTTTGTTTGTGTTTTGTATTGATTATTTGTATCAGTTTTAAAATCAAATAACTCGATAGAGAATTGTGATTGGTGAGTGTAAAGTGGATATCTAACAAGGACAGCCATGGGGAATGTACACACCGTCGGCCCGAACGAGGCGTTGATAGTTTCAGGTGAGAAAAATTGATAATAACATACATCACAATAGAGGCACTAATTTAGAACTATTTTAACGATGACTCAGGCGTACGATTAGAACTATGTACCCAGAGTGCAATTTAGAAATGTGTATCATCTTTTCGGCTTGATTTGAATACCTGCAGTATTATAGCAGCCTAGGTTACAGTGTTAAAGTTTCTGATATGAATATAACCTCTAACCAAATATTTATTAACTAATATCAGAGTAGATTATAATGATTTAATATTTCCAATTTTATATTCTACAAGCCTACCTACCTATGTATATATAAATTTTCTCTGAGTTTGGGGTTTCCTGTATCTAGTTGTATTCCATACATTGTTATAAGATGCTGTGTTCCCTAAGATCGGTTTATGTGCATCATTAGAGCTGGGATTTTACTACATAATTCATTCTGCATAACCTAACATTAATGGAGAACGGGTGCAGCAATGCTCTTGAATTAAGAAGGCTGTTATCCAGCATGTTTCTGCCTATACAGACTCCTAGTTATGCTCCCAAATGAAATAACAAAAAAGCTTTACTTTAGCTTGCATACTGTGGACGAGGAAAGAATGGCTACAAGTGAAGCTCAAAAAATATGTATTAGTTAGATCACAAAAATTTTTGACATTATATCAGGAAATTTTTAAATATGTCACAAGGTCAACTATACATTTATGTATAACCTAGCCTTGGACATGGCATAAGTATTGTATGTTTTAGAGTTAAATACATACTATCCAACAAATAGGTGCTCTATTATTTACATTCTGTAATACAATTCTTACAGTAGTGCTAATTATTCTTGTCATAATTGTGCTAGTTTAATTAATTGGAGAGTTCACACATATTTGATCCCGCCAACAAATCCCAGTTGCTCCAGACATACATAAATAATAATGGGTGAATACATCAGATGCTATATGTTTTTAATTAATAAACAATTAGTTAGCTTGGCCATTAGGCACTAGGCAGTAATTTCCTTTGGCCAAGCCTGGATGTTATAAAAACAATACTTACACCAGAATTCTATTCTAAACAATATAAAATATTTTAATATACAACACTTAACTACAGGATGTTGCTTAAGTTTAAAATAAATAAGTTCTACTTAAGCTGGAATAGTCCATAATGTGTAACTAAGTCAACCCCCAAGCTTGCTTAATCATATCAGCCGCTTTCTCACCAATCATGATAGCTGGCGCATTAGTGTGAGCTACAGTGGTGCGAGGTATCACACTGGTGTCCACCACTCTCAGAGCATTCACGCCATACACCCTCAGCTCAGGGTCCACTACAGCATAAGGGTCTGTAGAAGGACCCATCCTGCATGTGGAAATCTGATGATGAAGAGTGGTGGTGATGGTTCTCACGGTGCACTCCCAGTATGCGTCAGAGTCGAACTCCAGGTGATTGCAGGTCGGGAACTTCTTTGTGTGTATCCTCGCCCCATACTTCTGGTACGGAGGTGTGTCTACGATCTTCATGATGTAGCGGATGGCAGCGACCATGGTGGCGGCGTCCTGGGGGTGCGTCAAGTAGTTTCCATACAACATTGGTGCTTCGAAAGGATTTGCCGACTTCAGTTTCATATAACCTACAGATTTCGGGTGCAGCAACATGAACAGTATCGTGAACGTGTCCATGTTTTCCAGCTCCTTATATACGTTATTGTAGAAGGAGTCTTTGAGGTGTATGCCTTTGGCTACGATGTGTCCCTCGTCGGAGGGCATGGCGGCGCAGGAGCCGAGCAGCTCGATGTCCGGGACGTCACCCGCCTCGTCCGACGCGTTCGTCTTGAAGTAGCCGATGGTCTCCACGCCGGCCAGCGAGGACATCGGCCCGTCCCCGTAGTGCAGGTACTGCAGCACGTTCTGCACAGTTGCGACGTTCTTCTCCATCATAGTCAGCCTCGTCGTGTTCAGGATGAACGTCAGGCCGGGGTAGGCGATGTGGTCGTACAACACTTGCCCAACTTTTAAATCCTGCACTACCGGAATACCGTGCGATTCTAACTCCTCTTTGGGGCCCACTCCTGACAGCATCAATAAGTGAGGAGACTCTATAGGTCCAGCTGATAGGATGACTTCTTTGGTTGCTCGAATTCGGTATACTTTGCCGTTTCTTTGGAATTCTACTCCGTATGCGGTGTTGTTGTTGGGGTGTATGAGCACTTTTGTGACAGTGCTGCTGGTCAAAACGTGCAGGTTCTTGCGCTTCTTGTGGTCGTGGAGGAAGGCCTTGGCGGCGCTGCAGCGGCGGCCGCGGCGCGTCGTCGACTGGATGTAGTTGAAGCCGATGCCGTCCGGACTGTTGTAGTCCACGATCCGGTGACCCAGTAGTTTTACAGCGTCCAAGAATGCTTTTGATAGTTTTGACCTGAAAGTTCAGTTTTTTCTTATAAGAACCTTTTTTGGCCCTCCATTTGTACTAGAAAATATACAGTGACCATATACAAATATTTGATAACTATATAATATACGTTATATAGTTTACCTGAACGGTACATATTCGACGGACAGTTCGCCGTCCCGGTTGTGCCATTGCTGTGAGCGCTTTAGTCCGCGGAGGTTGGCGCCTTCCGATTTCATGAAATACGGCAACACGTCCTTGTAAGACCTGAAAATGCCACAAAAAACAGTATTAGTTTTAGCGAGCCTTGTATTTTCTTTCGTTAAAGCTAAGGAGCTGGAGTGATTTAGGATTTATGTGTTCTATGGAAAGGCATCTCATTCAGGTCTTTAATCACTATCAATAGACTGATTAAAGACCTTACAGTTAGGATCTTACAATTAAGATCTATCGCAGCACCTACCAGCCGTAGTTCCCGTCAGCAGCGATTCTGTCCCAGTCCACCGGCAGTCCTCGCGTGTAGATCATGTAGTTGACGACGCTGGACCCGCCCACGGCGCGCCCGCGGGGCCAGAAGCATCGCTCCTGGTCCATACCTGGAATATATTATGGAAATTATGATTAGAAAAAAACATGTTTGATGTTTATTACCACTGACATTGGAAGTCGATGAAGATGGCTTAGATGTGATAGATAGTGTCAATTTATAATGTGTGTGAAGTATAATGAAAAGAAGAGTCAGAATCTTTGCTCTACATAAGATCTCATAACTTTTGCGTCTTTACTTATTCGCCTCAATTTACACTGAGCATTATGCAAGTTGTCATCGATATAGATAGCCTCATACGAACGTTATATTCGCAACGATAATCTCGTCTCTCAAAAACCCTTACCCATGCAAACTCCCGGCTGTGGCTCCATCAGATACGGCCACACGTAGTCGGTCTGCTGGAACAGGGGAGCCATGACGGGCGCGTCGGTGAAGGGAGTCTCCCCCACACCGGCCTCCAGCAGCAGAACCGACGCCTGTCGGGTCTTCGACAGACGCGACGCCAGAACGCTGCCCGCTGAACCAGCACCGACTATGATGAAGTCGTATTCGACTAGCGGCCCTTTGAATGCTGGAAATTGAGGAGTTTGGTTTTTAGTTGGGGGTGGTGAGGGTAGACGTGCTGGCCGGTAAAAGTTGTCTTTCGGAGAGGGGTGTGTCCAACAGTGCACGCGGCTGATGATGATGGAGTGGTTGTACGCTGTACGAGTTGTGTGGTGACAACTTCCGACCACACCGATACGAGTTTGTCATGGTCAGAGGCTTATCTACTATCAGCTTGTCTTGGCTTTCTGAGTTATAAACTAGAAATACTCGATTTAATCATTTTAAATATAGAGATTTCTGCGTGACCTTTTGTGAATTTTGAATAAACTTGTTATAATAATATAGTGACAATTCTAGTCCACCAAATTCGGATAAATAATGTAACCAACCAACACAGATGAAGTCAGTGTCATTTTATAGCAGCTTTCTCATAAGCTGTTTAGTTTTTTTATAACTTTAATTATTACACATTAATTAGCACCTGCAATGATGCGTGTGATAAGATAACGCTACTGGTGTCAAGGTAGGTAGAAGGAACTTTAATTTATTGTAACCATTGGATCGACTTAAACATTTATTCCATCGATTCGATGTAAAACAGCGGTCTGTCATAAGTAGCTAGTGTCTAGCCTGAAATAAGTGACTATTTATTTATTTTTTATAAGCTTAAAGCACTAGGTTTTGATTAATTAGACAAGTGACTGACATGGCTCTTTCTTCCCCACATTGAACTCTACATCGGTATAAATTAAAAAACTCACGTTGTGGTATATCATATTCGTCGCTGAAAAGCGTGAATATGTCCTTCCCTCGGTCGTCGGGTCCCACCTTCAGCATCGGGGTCTGCAGCATGGCGTCCAGCAGGCGGCTTTTCACCCGTGCCTGCCGCCGCCGCCGCGCGCCCTCGCAGTACGCGCCCCCACACGCCACCGGCACCGCGTACCTCGTCTCATCCACCAACACTGACCCATCATCAGCGAACCCGCCGTCCAACCGCCGAAACAAGAGAAAAACTAAACAACACGCAAAAAAATCCTTCATTGCGTGACAGCAACTGTTTACGACAGAGAACGATGTTGATATGTGAATCACAGTGCCTTATAAAATTGTTAACATTTTTCGTTTCTTAGATTAAACCGGTTTGCTGATTTATAACTTTTGGCAATGTTAATGAACTTGAGTCTCGTGTTCCGGGCAGTGCCTCCTGCTTCGGTCCCCATGATTATTCATTTAGTTTTGTGTCTCAGCAGAATAATATCATGATAACTAATTTGGCTGTCTGAATGTCTTTGTTGTACCAATTTGGTTGTGTTACAACCTATTGTTAGCTTTGAATCAAAACATTTAGTTTTTTTGTTTTAATAGCTGCATGAAAACATGGGCTAGGAAAGAAATGATATTAAGCTTATAGCTACAGGTTGTCAACACATTTTTCCGTGTGAAATTACATAGTGCCTACCATATACTGACCCCATACCAACGACTATTATTTCAAGTCCAAAAATATATAACAGTCAAATTGGTGATCTTGAAATCTACAGACAGTTTACTTTCATTCGATAATATTTTTGCTGACAGTTTATCCTTCTCCTTGTACTTTGGCCTACATTTAGTACCACCAACAGATTTCTTAGAATCAATTTTGCCCTTTGCTAAAATGATAGTGAAAACATTGAAATAATCGGAAAGATAGCGACAGCATAGCGTAGCTTTTGTAGGTCTGTATACTGTATGAAAGGAAGCTTCCTTGAGGATATGTCTGTGGTTAGCGAATTTGACATTACCTGCTTATGTACATAAAAAATATCAGGAACCGAGTACATAAGCAAGTTGGACAGGCACTTACCTACCTGTTTTCTTTTCCTAACTAATGCTAGTTATCCTTGATATGCGTAATTAAAAAATTGTGAACTAATTTACACTTCTTCCGCAAGCATTGGTTTATATTCATATTCCACTATTTATTTTAATAGAGATACTAACACCGTTATGCTATAATATATCTTTTATCTTCACAGTCAAAACTGTTCTCTGAACCCACCGTTACAATTTATTAGATGAAAATCGTAAAATTTACAGCTAGGAACTTATACACAAATTCCTTGTGTTAAACAATAATAATAATAATAATAAAATTTCTTTATTAGATTCGAAAAAGAGTACAAGTTAGTAAAACTAAGATCCCTAGCTCCCCCACTAGGATACCCTGTGTATAACGAATAATGATGCAAATTATATCCTTTTGGGGTAAGTTATGCAGTACTTAATTATTATGAATTATGCATTTAAATGCAGTGGACACTGGACAGTGAACAATGCTGACAGAAAATGTTGCCCCAAATATTGACCTTCTCGATACAACCTACACCTACTCACCTACATTACACGGAGACAACCGCAGCGCCAATGTAAACCAGTCTTTTAGATGAACTCATTCAGAATGTGCAGTGCGAATTAGAGTTGAGATTTTTTCCGCGTAAACCTTCGTTCTTACATAAAGAGCTTTAACGAATTTTGAGACTACTTGCATTCGTTACTTCTCAAATGAAAAATACTTCTAAACTAGTATTTGAATCCTTAGGTAATGTAAATGAATGGTTTAGTTACCGATTGGTTTCCTGTGCCTTTGTTCACTTATTTATTTTCTTCATCAAAATATCGTTTATACGAGTAAATATACATGTACCTAAAAATACATTTATTATATTAAGGGTCTGTTTCACAATGTCTGGTTAGTGGCTACCTGACGGATAAAATACATGCTGTCACTCTCTGTTATTATTTTTTAGACAGTGACAGCATGTATTTTATCCGACAGGTAGCGACTAACCAGACATTGTGAAACAGGGGCTAAATAATAACAATTATCTGATTAAATTAGACGGGCGCAGATTATATGACACATTGGTAGGTAATCAAATTATTGAAATAAATACCGGTATTTGTGAGTCAAAGTCAGGCTGCTGTTGACCTAACGCAGTGAACTGCTATCATTACACGCCCGACTCTGTAATTACTAAGTAATTTACAACGTTGACGGGAAATAAGCATCGAGTGAGTAGCTGACTACTCATACTGCAGGACGTTGGAAGAATTTACTCCATATCATTAGAATAGGAATGCCACAATTGCAGGGCAATTAAACAAGGTTTTCTTTAGTACATACATTATAATAATTATCTAAAGACAATCCCGGTCGCTTATGTACTACCCCAAGTGGCTTTAATCATGTCTGCAGCTTTTTCTCCGATCATCATCGCTGGAGCGTTGTTATGTGCGGATATGGTGCGGGGGATCACACTGCTATCCACCACTCGCAGCCTGCTCACTCCGTGCACCCTCAGCTCTGGATCCACGACGGCTAGAGGGTCCGAGGGCGGCCCCATGCGGCAGGTGGCGATCTGATGGTGCAGGGTTGCAGTGAACGTCCGGACAGCACACTCCCAATACTCGTCAGAGTTGAACTCGGCATCAGGACATGTCAAATATCGGGCGGGATACAACCGCGCTCCGTACTTCTGGAAGGCTGGTGTGGAAGCCAACTCCTGTATGTGACGAATCGACGCTATAAAAGTCGCCACATCTTTCGGATCTGTTAAATAGTTGCCTACTAGTTTTGGATGGCTGAAAGGATTCGCGTCCTTTAACTGGACGTAACCTTTAGATTTTGGATGTAGCAACATTGGGAAAGCACTCCAGGTGTCTGCATTGTCAATAGCGCCGAAAGCTTCATCGTATACTTGTTCATTGAGCCTCATTCCTTTTCGCACTGATCTGCTTCCACCTCGTCCTCCATCGGACACGATGGAACCTCCGATACTGATGAGCTCAATGTCAGGGACTAGTTCGGGATCGTCAGACACTGGTGTTTTTATATAACCGATAGCTTCGACAGCCCCAGGAGAGTTGAGTGCGCTGTCACCTGTCCTAAACCATTGCATTATTGACTTCACCTCCAGAGCTTGTTCTTCTGAGAAACTCAGTCGGGTGTCCGTGTGCGTTCCGTTCAGCGTGAAAATGGCTCCAGGGAAGCAAATGTGATCGTAAAGAGTCTGGCCGACTGGCAGATCTTTGATGACAGGAATACCCATTGAATTTAAGTGATCCTTGGGTCCTATTCCAGACAGCATGAGAATTTGTGGTGAGGCTATTGGGCCAGCAGACAGGATGACTTCTTTGCGTGCCCTCACGGTGTGTTTGACTCCGTTGCGTACATATTCGACTCCGTATGCCGTTTTGGTTTGTTGATCTATAAGGATCTTGGTGACTTTGCTCTCGGGTAGTATGTGTAGGCTGTGTCTCCTCTTGTGCGGGTGGAGGTAGGCCCTGGCGGAGCTGTGCCGGTGGCCGCGCTGCTGCGTGACCTGCACGTAGCCGAAGCCGAAGCCGTCGGGCGCGTTGTAGTCCACCGTCGGGTGCCCCAGCTCGCGCCCACTCTCCAGGAATGCGTTCACCAACTTTGTTCTGAAATGAAACACGCACCATATGAAGTATTTAGGCTGTAGTGTAGGGTCTACTATTTGTTCTTGAAATGTACATATGTGAATTATAGCTAAGACGAGTAAATACTGTAATGGACTTAATACATTCTAAAAGCAAACAGAATGATTACCTAATGTTTACTGATTCGACTGAAACTTCGCCGTCTCTCCCTCGGTAAGGATTCTTCCCGTATTTTTTCAAATTCGCCTTCTCAGATTTGATGTAATATTTCAGTACATCATTGTATGACCTGCAATTGCACATTTTGTTTATATGATTGTAAATTACGTAAGAAGGTTTGTGGAGAATAGTTAAATAGAGTGAGTGCAATCTGGAATACTGATCTTGGGCCAATAAATATAATCCAATTCGTTGGCTGGTCTGAATAAAATGTCATTTTGCCAGCCTATGCATTGGTAGACGGTATTCAAGAAAGTTACAAGAAGGAGATGCATTATCATTAGAACATACCAGCCATAGTTCCCGTCGGCGGCGATACGGTCCCAGTCCTGCGGGCGGCCGCGCGTGTAGATCATGTAGTTGACCACGCTGCCTCCCCCCACCGCCTTGCCTTGCGGCCAGAAGCAACGCTGGTCTTTCATACCTGGAGATGAGGTTGTGAAGTTGATTTAAATGCGACGGCTTTTGAAGGTAGTCTGAAGTGACCAGCTACTACAAATGTTATTTCTGATTTATGAAATTAAAATATATAACTAATTGCTGAAAAACTAGTGCTTATGACTAGGTATGTTCAACATGATGAAATGCACTAAAATGTAGTAGACAGCAGTCGTAACGATACTCATAGATCCAGAACCTATTATGAATGTCTACGTCCAGCATTCAGTACGAGTAAAACCTGATGCCAAAGCCAATAAAACATTGCAATCAGAACTCATATATCTGCGATACATACCAAGACAAACCCCCGGCTGCTTCTCCATGTAGTAATGCCACACGTAGTCCGTGGACTGGAAGTAGGGCGCCATGCTGGGTATATCTGTGAGCAGCATCTCGGGCCGGCCGGCCTCCAGCAGCAGCACCGAGGCCCACCTGTCTTCAGTGAGGCGGGACGCCACGGCAGCACCGGCGGACCCCGCGCCGACCACGATGAAGTCGTACTCGGAGTAGGGGGATTTTAGACCTGGAGGTTATTGGGTTTTGTATAATGTTGGGGTGAAAGAAAGGTGTCTCGTTGAGTGACGGGTCACCTGTAATTTGTATACGTCAAGCGCATTCGTGAATGACTCTATTGTGACTAGCTAATCCACGGTGGCAAACCTTGCTACCAATAACTACCAACGCGCTCTAGTGTCTCGTGTTTTTCACCAAAACCCTAAAAAATATATAAGTATACCTAGTACTTGTAGTATTTAAAATACTGACACTTATTATACAAGTAAAAATAATTTGTTTGTCCTTCTTTCACGTTGAAAACGAAACCTATTCTTGAAACATACTGTCGGGCAGCTAGAGTAGGCTACTATTAGTAGCTATACATTAGACACATATCGATGCTAGATAATCATAATTGGACCTAGACAAGTCAATAAAAAAAATATGCGGTAGCTGGGATCCTTTCAATATTTAAGTCACGTATGATGATGTTTATATTGGGCCAATTAATTGACATACATTACTAAATACACATTCGTACGCAATATGTTTAAACACGCAGATTAAACAAACATTTATTTAGCTTGATTTTCGCTGCCTATATATACGCTTTGTCTTATGGATGAGATGAACAATGCCCTAGGTATGCTACTCCACTCTTCAAGCCCCTCCAAAAAAGTCAAAAGTTGGCCAATGTATGTAAGTGCAGGAAATCAAAACAAATCTCATCAGTTTTCTTAAATTATACCTAGTCGTAATTTACTCTGGTAATTCCTACGACGAGGTAAAAGTGTAGCAGCGTACTTAAATAAATAATGAAATATAAAAGCATAACACAATGTAACATTTTATTTTGACATAAGTACTTGTATTATATTTTTACGGTATACATGTTCAGCATAAGCAAGTTTTTTTGCTCTAAATGGGGTTATTAACTTTGAATGAACTGGTTTTAAGCTATTTATGCATAAAAAATCTAGACACTACAGGTGTGTCAGGTCAGTGTCGAATGAAATGGAAAACCGTTATCTACATACCCCCCTGAAAATATGTAATGCTATTTGATAACCCCACGTAAAATTTGAATTACATTACTTATATTGATGTAACTGGCGTAATAAGCAGGAATGAGAGACCACATTCGTAAGGATCCAATGTACAGTGATCATAAGATTGACCATGCCAATATTATTAAAATAAATCTCAAACTTACCACCAGGCAAAGGATACGAATCCCTCAGAAAGTCGAACAAATCCCGAGGGTTCTTCGGAGTATAATACGGGGCAGCAGTCTGTAGTAGCATATCCATCATCGGGGTTTGAGGGTAGGACCACAGCAGACGATCACTGCGGTCTCGACCAGAGTAGTACGAAGAGTCCTCATCCCCGACTTTAGCTGCATACGGGTTGCGGTAATCCTCAAACTGACCCTCTTGGTAACCTTCATCATCTTGACTTAACGTGACCGCTGAAATAACTAAAATCACTGTCACCCGTAAAAGTAAAGATTTACACATGTTTTGTTCACTAAAACCGGAAAGAATACTGTATTAAATTAATTATTCAGGTTGAATTCGGAGACGCGCTCCTCTCAAGCGTGGCAATGTCCTTAACCGAGTGGACACTGACCACGGCCAAAGCAGAGGCTAACGGGATCACATTCGCGCACGCAAAACCAGATGGCACGACAAGCAGTGGACGCTGCTAAAGTACCTAGTAAACCCAAGATAATATCTCGCCAAGACACTTGATTATTATCAGGCAAATGGTTCAAGACAACGAACTTGGCTGCGTGTGCAAGTTGACTCCACAACCCACTCCTCTTATTACAGTTCCAGGGTTCGATGCCCAGCCGCAAAACTGGTCGCTATTAACTTTTGTTTTGTTTGTTTGTAAGATAAAGAAAACTCTGTCACCTCGTAAGTTGTAACTTGTACCAAAAGATCAATTTCAAAACCCTCGTTTCATAATAAAATTACAAGTTATTTTTTAACGCACTAATTAAAGGATTTACACACAATAAAAAAATCATTTTATGACCTTAGAATTATAAATTTTATTGATAATTAAACCTAAAATCTTTGTTCACGAGCCTTTGTTTAAGAAACTCCATTTCTGTTTGATCATATCAGCTGCTTTTTCGCCTATCATGATGGCGGGCGCGTTGGTGTGCGCGGAGATGGTGCGCGGGATGACGCTGCTGTCCACGACGCGCAGGCCGCCCACGCCGTACACCCGCAGCTCCGGGTCCACCACGGCGCGGGGGTCACTCGGCGGCCCCATGCGGCACGTCGCGATCTGGTGATGCAGGCTCACCGCCAGCACCCGCAGCGCGCACTCCCAGTACTCGTCCGAGTCAAACTCCAGCTTTCGACACTTGGAGAACCGTGGCTGGTGCAGCCGTGCTCCGTACCGCTGAAAAGGCTCTGTTGAAGCCATCTTCTGGATGTACCGAATCGATGCTACAAACTCTGACACGTCCACGCGTTCCGTCAGGTAGTTTCCATACATCCGCGGAAAGCTAAATGGATTGTTGTCTTTCAATTCCAAATATCCCGTAGATTTCGGATGCAACAACATAGGGAATGCACTCCATGTTTCCGTAGCGTCAATGGACCCGTAGGCTTCGTCGAATACCTTTTCTGAGATGGTCATTCCTCTCCTCACACCTTTGCTGGCGCCTTCTCCGCCATCAGAAACTAGAGAGCCGCCAATACTGATCAGCTCAATATCAGGAATATCAGCGGGTTCTTTGGAATTTGGTGTTTTTATGTAACCGATTCCTTCTACCGCACCCGGGGATGCCATGGCGCTGTCACCGAACTGGAGCCACTGCACCACCGTGTTGAGTGTAGTTTCCCTGTTCTCTATTAAGCTCACCCTCGTTGTGTTTAGTGTGTATATTAGTCCGGGAAATGTTATATGGTCGTATAGTGTCTGTCCCACCGGCAGTTCTTCGATCAACGGGATCCCGTGCTTGGACAACTGTTCCTTCGGGCCTATACCAGAGAGCATCAACAGTTGAGGAGACGCTATGGGTCCAGCTGACAGTATTACTTCCCTTCTGGCATGGACTTCGTAGTTCAGTTTGTTTCTGACATATTGAACTCCATAGGCTTGTTTATTTTCAGGATTGATGAGTACCTTGGTGACCCTGCTCACTGGTAGGATGTGTAGGTTGGTTCTGTTCTTGTAGGGGTGCAGAAAAGCCTTGGCGGCGCTCACTCTCCTGCCCCCCAGCACTGTGGCCTGCACGTAGCCAAAGCCCATTTCCTCCGGGGCGTTGTAGTCTACTGTTGGACGACCTAGTATTCTGCCAGCTTCTAGGAACGATTCAATTAGGGGAGTCCTGCAAATCAATAAAGTCAGTTTATATTGGGAACCAAATTAAAGTTTAAAGGATATTATGTTATTTAATTTAATAATATTTGAGAACCTACAGCATCTTACTGAAACTTACTTGTATTCAATAAATTCAACATTGAGATTCCCAGCTCTTCCTCTGTATGGGGAGTACTCGAAGCCTCTCAAATTGCTGCGCTCTGATTTCATGTAATATTTCAACACATCAGAGTAGGACCTGAAATAGATTATAGCATTATTTATAATTTGTACTGTATATAAAATAAACAGTTAATTTAACGCAGTAAATATGTTAAACGTACAGAAAATAACAAATTGTTTTTTTTCTCTTTTCAGGTAAATTGAACGATAGAAATCTGGCATGCCCTATACGCTACGGCATTTGAAGACGAAAAGGTATCACATCGTAATACTCATGCTTCGTATATTCTTGCGGTATATGTTATGCCCTATACCTCTATATAGTGGTGAATAACGCCTTAACCAACGTCTCTTAAAAACCCAGATCTCTGGTGTTACTTACGTAACACCAGTCAGCCGTTAGCTCAAGATGGTTCCTTCCACCGTGGTCAGAGAACTAGCCAATATCATTGTCAGTAGACAGCCTGAAGACTGTCCCTAAACATGTAACGTACCATCCGTAGTTCCCATCCTTGGCGATGCGGTCCCAGTCTCCGGGGCGGCCCCGGGTGTAGATCATGTAGTTGATGACGCTGGAGCCGCCCACGGCGCGCCCGCGCGGCCAGAAGCACCGCTTGTTCCTCATACCTGGTGGACAACATGGACGGAATAGAAGTTAGAGATTCGGAAATAAAATGCGCAAAAGTACTGAAAACTGACAAAGACATTTTTTTTCGTAGTTGAATTACCGATATAGCAAGGCGTTATTTTAGAATTATTGGCGAATTATGTACCTATTTATCTATAAATCATTGAATAACTATGTTAACTCGTAGGTAATTCTAAAACGATGCAGATAGCAATATCGCTATTAAATTGCGGAGATGGTAATGGATAAGCGCGAACCGCTTAGCATACAAAAAACTTTCCGTGATGTTTACAAAGCCAGTTTCAGTGCCGAAATAATTTAATGAATTCCGGCCGGTATCCTGTTTTTTTTTTTTTTTTTTTTTTCTTAACCTCTATTGTCCCACTGCTGGGCAAAGGTCTCTCCCTGAACATTCCACTTATCCCTTTCTTGGGCCTGCTCACACCATTCCGTGTTAAAATTGTCCAAGTCATCCCGCCATCTCTTTCCTGGTCTGCCTCTGCGTCGGCGGCCGTTGTTGGGTATCCATTTGGTGGCATTTTTTGCCCACCTCTCCGGCTGCATACGGCAGACGTGCCCCGCCCAGTCCCACTTCAGTTTAGCAGTCTTGGCACCCACGTCAGCTATTTGAGTTTTGGAGCGCAGGTCGGTGTTGCGAATGCGATCTGTTCGCTTTACTCCCAAAATACTGCGCTCCATCGCTCTCTGACAAACCTTGAGTTTGGACTTTTGAGACTCAGTCAGTGACCATGTTTGAGCACCGTAGGTTAGGACAGGCAGGATACACATGTCAATGAGTTTACGCTTCAGGGACAAAGGTAGGTTGCCCTTCATTAGCGACTTCATGGACCAGAAGCTCTTCCGGGCGTTTTCAATCCTACGATCAATTTCCTTGTCCTGCCTGTTTTCGAAGGACGCTATCTGGCCCAAGTAAATGTACTCATTGACGTATTGTATTTCCTGCCCGTCTACCTCAACCCTACGTTTCGTGATATTGGTCATAACTTTCGTCTTCGACCGGTTCATCATCAGTCCAACTTCAAGGCTTGCCGTGGATAGCTCTCGCAACATTTGTTGGAGCTCGGGTGCTGAGTGGGAGAATAGGACAATATCGTCAGCGAACCGGAGGTTTGTCAATTTGTGGCCTCCGATATCGATGCCCTTATTCTCCCATGACTGCGTCAACTTCTTAAAGACTTCCTCAAGGCAACTTGTGAACAGGTTAGGAGACAGCGGGTCGCCCTGTTTGACGCGCTTTCGGTATCCTGTTAGATGCTATAAAATCCAGACAAGTATGGTCACCCGCGATGTACACAGATCATCACGGTTGATGTACGCGCACGTGCAAAAGGACGTTGATCATAATTATTTTAATGAAACTAGTATGGACATACATGCCATTACTGTGATTGTGTTAGACTTACATTGCACACAGGTTTGTAATCTATTACCTGGTTAAATGAACGCATTCAAACTAGGAAGGGCAATTTGCACCAACGTTATTATACCCAGAGCTTTTTAATACTTTGCATGTGACAAGTTTATGTCTTCAAATCACCAGTTATGTGAATAACCGGCTGCTGCAAATACCCTTTTATCTTACTCTATTTACTGCTATAAAAAAAATGTTAGAGGCTGTTAGGGCATTGACGACGATGAATTTCGAGGTACCTACTACATCAACCCGCCCTCGCTCGATCATTGTTAAATTTCACTACAATGTGTCGTTATTCAAGTTATTCTACAAGTTCCGAAAATAAGTTTAGGGTACCTAAATTGGTGTTGTCGTAAAGAAACAGGTTTTCTGGTACTAACTCCCCAGGTATCCACATCAAAAGATAAGGTCTGACTGTAGGTTGGGATATGTGATAGGAATATGATGCTTTCAAGATCACTGAAAGTCTCGCTTTAGTTCCTACTCGTGTAGCATAATTAACGTTTACAATAAACAACACGAATCAAATAGATAACAAGCATAATCTATTTATATGTACACATAAATAGATAATGCTTGTTATAAACAATATAATATTACGGTATCAAGTTTACAGATGAGCTTCAATAAATAAACGACAGAGCTTTACCCACCTAAGCACATATTCGGCTGCCGTTCCATGTAATACGGCCAGACGTAGTCGGTGAACTGGAACCAGGGCGCGATGGCGGGCACGTCAGTGGGCACCTGCTCCGGTCTACCTGCCTCCAGCAGCAGAACCGTGACCCCGGGGTCCTCCGTGAGCCGCGACGCCAGTGCGCAGCCCGCCGACCCGGCACCCACAATCACATAATCATACTCCTTCAGAGGAGACTTTAGACCTGGAAAATTTTCGTTGCAATGAACAAGTGATATTGAAGCGCTTGGAAGTGCATTGTAATTAGTTGCAGTGTTTTGAGGTCGCCTGTGAATCATTTTATTGCGCCGGCCAAGTTTAATTGTAATTAAGGTCTAACGAGGCGTCTTGGGCTAGGTGGGGTGACGATTCGTAAGCAGCTGCCAAAGGCTGAGTGTAAAGAATTGCATTAAGTAGCCTGCTTTGGGCTCAGTCACTGCCATTGTTTGAAAACAAATAATGTAATGGAATTTTATTGGACAGCATATAATACCTAAAAGCGAAATACCGAAATATAATCTATATATTACAGAGTATAGGAACAATGGACAATAGGATGCCTTATCGTCCAAGCCTTCATCCGGTAAGATACAAAAGTTTAGGAATAAGAGGGTGGTAAAACTAAGATGCCATATTGTAGAGTCTTACCGTTTGGCAAAGGGTAACTGTCTCTCAGGAAGTCTAGCTACTAACTTGCTGTCCAATGTCCACTCCCTCGCTTAGACTGGACTATGCCAGGGTCACATGTATTCGGCATCCTGGGTCTAGGTAGGTGTACCTAATCTATAATATAAGGCCTGAACTACATTCTATGAACTAATATTCAAGAATGAGGTGCCAACGCTTTGTTCGGCTTACCTATATTTTGTGCATGTAATCGGGAGTGAAAGCTCCTGACAAGAAAAAAGACTACTCTACTCTTTTTTTTCTCAAAAACACAACATACAATGCAATCATGCTTAGTATAGGTTCCTTGCGGGGTAGGCACAGAGCAGTGCTGCAACTTTTCGCTAGTCGCTTTAGCCCGTATTCTATTGCTATTCTTCGCGCATATCAAAGACCTGAGAATTAAATAACGTCAAAGGATGCCTTATCGCCCAAGCCTTCATCCGGTAAGATACAAAAGTATAGGAATAAGAGGGTGGTAAAACTAAGATGCCATATTGTAGAGTCTTACCGTTTGGCAAAGGGTAACTGTCTCTCAGGAAGTCGAAGATATCGTTCGGTGATGATGGAGTGTAGTTGGGAGCTACGGACTGCATGAGCATGTCGATGATGGGCGTCTGCGGGTAGGACCTCTGCTCCCGCACGTTGTCTGGAAGATTCTCCGTAAACTCGCCTTGGCCGATGGTAGTCCGCAGAGTTAGCAGGATCCATGCCAGTGTCAGTCGGTCCTTGGGCCGCATAGTGTCGTTGATCTGCAAATGTATGGAAGTGTGTCAATTATGCACTCACACTTGATTCAAATAATCCCGTTTTAATAAAATGTTTATTTCTAGATACACCGACAGGTTTGACTGTTTCAAAGATATTAACAACTTGTTTATATTTCAGACAACAAAAGGGTAACGATTTAGAAACAAAAAAGTTGAATACCCTGAACTTGAAATTGCGAGAATAAATCAAAATGATAATTATGCACTACAAGATAAAATAATTATAAGAGTAGGTACTTACTGTCTTTTTATGTTTTGCACCAAATTTAAGCTCACGGACACACCAACAGGCCAGTTACGGTCCAAGTAACATCTTAGTGGTTTATTTCTTAAATAATTAATTTTTAGCTGTGTATATTTTTACACAAAATGTTGGCAAACAACCGGCAGTCCTTAAGTTTGAAATCAGAATGTAGCGCGCGCGGTTACAGGTGTCCACTATCCAGCCAGGCTCAAGATCAATCGAATGTTCATAAAAATATATTATTTAATCGCAAACTTAGCTGCGCATACGCATGTGGCTGAACGTACACGCAACTTTGTGCTGTATCTCAGGATATGTAGGATTAATTTTGTTTATTTATAATCGAAGGGATTCTAGGCTAAAACTAATAACTTTATACATTAGTAAAAAGATGGTTTAATACTCGAATTTGTCTACATGTGTTGTCTGCCACGTCGTTAACTATTTTTCGGTCACAATAACATGCCATTGATAATATTGATATCTTTTAGGTAGGTATATTGCAGCAGCCCTAGTCCCGCAGACTGCATGCGGCTCGCAGTATTTTATAAATCTGTATCTACGACCAATTCTTCCGAAGTAAATAAACTATCTATATGAATTAAATAAACAAATCTGAATAGTTAATTAATTACAGTTCGGTTCACGTAAGTTGACCCCTTTTCAGAATTCTGAAGTCTAGGAAAACTTGACAAAGACCTTTTTCTTTTGACTGTCTAACTGCTAACTTACTCAAAGGAGTGGACTCCTTCGCTTATACTGGACTAGGCCAGGGTCACATTGTATTCGGTAAATCCTGGTAGGTGTAGGTACCTAATCTATAATGCATAATGTCAGACCTGAACTAGATTCTATGAACTAACATTGAATAACCTAACCATCGTATAGCATAACTTTCGACGGCACACGAATAGAAATTACCAAATCATAATACACACAGAAGTACACCTGGCGGCCTTATTTCTAGGAGTAATTTCTACCAGTCTGGTAGTCACCTGGGAGGATAGAAATTATATAGGTACAAGAAAAAGGGAAGTGCAGAAGCGATATGTAAATTTTTTAAACTGTAGCGCCTATCTGTGTCACTCAGCAATGTTACCTAAGCTATAGTTAGCTAAACATAAGCCAACAAGATTTAATCCTTACTTAGTTAGGTGGTAAACCTTATTATTTACAAAATAAAATGAAATCGATTTTATATTTTAGGTTACAAATTTATGTAGTACCTACCTACTTCTACAAATAAAGTATTTATATTTTAGTACCTAACGTATTTGCAAAAATTTTGTAAATATTACGTTGCCATGCAATAATTATTTTTTTTATTAATTATTATTATAGTCTGCGTTTTGAGATCAGCAACAAAGCGTATGCGATCTATACGTCTCTAATATATCTTGAGGCGTTTAGACGCAGTTGTTACAAAGGGTTTAAGTACATATTTTATATAACAAAACCAATAAGTACCTGTTTTAAAGAAGTATAACTTAAGACGTTTAAAATTGGCTGATTATGTTGATCATAATGATTGTTTGATGATTAAATAAAATCGCTGTTTTTACTAAATCTCGTATGATCTGTGGTCCACTAAAATCTGTTCTGGTCTCAATATTTCTACACTTACTCCTATTGAAAACGGCACTTTATTGCGTTCATTTAATTTCACAAATATTAAGAGCTTAGCCGTCAAATACAGCTGTGAGCTATAGCTAGTTTCGGACTGAATTGCGACATGATTCGATTGAAATATATTGTAGCGAGCGTAGCTCCTAAAGGCGAGTGTGATGCGAAATTTGCGTTGATTACACTTTGCCATTGTATTTACTGAGGCGCTGCTCTGTCGGTCTAGTAATTCTCTGACTTCGTATTATTAATTAAAGCTGTTCAGATTTAGCTTACTATGCTATACTCTATATCATATTATTTATGTATAGATGCTCGACAGACATTCAGATTTTTAAACATTTTATTGTTATAAAGGGTGCACGGAAGGTGACTCCTCAAGTGACGTATCCAGTTTAGTGTACTGTGTATTCTGTGTAATATATGTAAGTCAGGCGCACTCTGGATAGTCAGCGACCGAGACTGTGTGACTGGCCATACTTTAGCCACGGTGGCAAACGCTAGTCAAGCTGGAGCGGAGTGGACTGTATGTGTATGGTTTGTAGGCCCTGGGGGTGCTTGTAGCTTGAGGAAGTAATTAAACGGGAATTGTGGATTGATCCGTGTATTTTCGTGTGAAGAGCAGAAACCGAAGAGGAAGTTGAACATAGAAAATGATATAAAATATAGATGATTCATAGATAATTAATGTTACTAGCCAATACCAGCTCTAGTGTTTGTCACCCACGTTCTTGGAAGATCAAACCATTTCATCACAGCGTTAATGACAAAACTCAGTCCTGCTAAAGCGACAATAGGCATGTGGCCAGTTTCAGGTATTTAGTCAATATGTTATTATTTTCCAAAATGAGAACGAGGAAAAAAGTTTCAGTTCACACACTTTATTAAGTAAATTGTTAATTTTGTTATTTGTTTTATTATTACTACTTCATTTAAAAATAAAACATAAATCCGATTCACACTTTTTTATTCAGTACAGTTCATTATTATAACTTCAGTTCATAAATGTAAATAGCCATATAAGTAATTATTATTTTGAATTCCATTACCTAGCTTTTATAATTTGTACTCAGAAAACTTAGCTACAACACGTACAATCAAACTTATTAACAAATTAAGAACATTATCTTTCATACCACACTAAATATGTACTATAAATTTATACTGTAACATAATCACAAGGACCTATTGGAATTCTTATAATTATTTTTCCAACAGCAAAACTGTGTATGGTGTATGGTAATATGGCAAACACATTGAAGAATACTGTAGTAAAATATATTAAAGACCCACCATGCATTCATAATTGTCGTTTAAATTTGAGCAAACAATCTCTATCAGGCTTGAAACCATTGTAGGGAAAAGTAAGTCTATCAATACACTAGGAAAAGGAAAAACACTATGTGAAATTACTTATGAAAACTAAAAAGAATCAAATCATCTATTTCTCAAGCCGTAGAGTAAGGTGCCACAGCCGAAAAAGTGAACTTCGTAATCACAAAACGGACAATATAATTATGTAGATTACAATGTAAGTGCAACAATACCTATGTTACATCAACTACATTGTATTGTTGTCAATGTAAAACTCTGTATGGGCAATAGTGTCCGAATTAGTAATGTAGGGTTCCTGATTTTTTCATTAAATTAAAATTAACATGTTTTATTTCACTGGGGATTGTGTTGCAAAGAAACATCAAAGTTAACCATGAAGATTGAGAACAAAATGCTTATTGCATCAAACATAAATTTACAACGATGTATTTACCTAAATTATATTGCAATGATTTAAAACACACATATCAACTAATAGTAATAAAGTCTGTCTAGCCAGTACACGCGGTGACTAGAGGTAAACTCTACCTTTGGCAATAAAGTATCAAACGACATATTCTTTTATTGCGGTTAAAATACTCGTAATTCCCGATTTAAAGATACAATTCGAAAGCCAACTCGACAGACTTTATCGTATTACCATGACACCTATGCGGATCTATGCTATCTGTAACATAAAAAATTTAAGGCCCTGTTTCACAATGTCTGGTTAGTTATTGTTAGGTACTGTCTGTTATTATTTTTTTGACAGTAACAGCATGTATTTTATTCCACAGGTAGCCACTAACCATACATTCTGAAACACGCCCTAAGTCTTCCTAACTATACTTATCCCACGTATTCAGTACATTCTCACAATAACCTAAAAGTACATAATTTATTAAATTAAATATTAGCATCACAGAATTTTAGCTATTATAATATTGCTATGCGTTACTATAGTAAGTGCCAGTCTTGTTTGATCATGTCGGCGGCCTTCTCCGCGATCATGTAGACGGGGGAGTTGGTGTGGCTGGAGGGGATGACGGGGATGACGCTGGCGTCCACCACGCGCAGGCCGGCCACGCCGCGCACGCGCAGTCGCGGGTCCACCACCGCCGCCGGGTCCCCGGCAGGACCCATCTTGCACGTGCCGCTCTGGTGGTAGATCGTGAACGTGAACATCTGCGCCTGGCACGCGAAGTACGCGTCGCTGCCGAACGGCCCGTGCTTCAGACACTCCTCTATCGGCACGTCGTACAGCCGCGCCCCGATCTTCTTCATCGCGGGCTGCCGCGCGATCTCTATCGCCACCTTCATCCCTTCGACTATCTTCTGCAAGTCTTCCGGGTATTCGAAGTAGTTGGGAATGATTGTCGGGTGCACGTAAGGGTTTCTGCTCTTCAATGAAACTCGACCTGTCGATTTTGGTCGCATCAACATCGGGAATATCATGAATGCCTCGTTCTTGCCTAACGAACTGAAAGTCTCGCTGAATATCTGTTCGTCGAAACCAAAATTGCGAGGTAATGCCGGGTCGTTGTTGAGCCCGCCCGTAATGAACAGTAGCTCCATGTCTGGCCAGGCGGTGGTGTTGAACTTGTCCTGCAGGTCGAGGAACACGAGCGCCTCGCAGCCGCCGGCCAGAGAGAGCGGGCCCTTGTGCGACTGCATCCACTGGAACACTATCTCCAAGTGGTTCATGATGTATTCAGTTCGTACACTGATAGTTTCGGTATTCTGGCCCACTATGAAGTGAAGGCCTCCAGCGGCTATGTGGTCCATGAGATTGTAGCCGACTTTTAAGTCCTGTACGACGGGTATGTTTAAAGATTTCAAGTGCTCTTCCGGTCCGATACCCGAGAGCATTAGAAGCTGCGGAGAGTTGATGGCCCCGCCAGAAACTAATACTTCCTTTTTGGCTAGAATTTTATACTTTTGATTTAAACGTTCCATTTCAACACCAATCACCTTCTTTCCTTCCATTATGAGCTTCGTGACCATACTTCCTTTGGCCAAGTGTAGATTGTTTCGTTTATTGATAGGATGTAAGTAGGCTCTGCTTGAACTGTGCCGAGTTCCATTTCTCATAGATAGTTGTAGAAATGATACTCCCGAAGGATTCGGCCCATTATGATCCCCATATGTAAAGCCCATTTGTTTTGCACCTTTAACCCAGGCTTTACTTTTTGTTGACCTGAATGGAGCGTGCTCGATACTTAAATACCCGTCCTTGCCGTGATATTTCGGATTATCGAACGACGGAATATTAAAGTTTTCAATCTTTTTGAAGTAAGGTAGGACCTCATCGTAGCTCCAGCCTTCGTTACCCAGAGCACTCCAGTTGTCGTAGTCTTGCTTAGCTCCCCTGGTGTAGATCATGTAGTTCAACACACTGGAGCCGCCGACGACCTTGCCTCGTGGCCAGTTGCACTGTTGGTTTTCGAAGCCAGCGCAGTATTTCTTGGACGGTTTAGTTTTGTACTTCCAGTTGGCGGACGTGAACTGCAGGTAGTTGGCGAGCAGCGGTATGTCCATGATGAAGTTCTCAGTCTGTCCCGCCTCTATGAGGAGCACCTTCCAGTCAGGTATTTCTGACAGTCTGTTGGCGAGCACGCAGCCGGCGGTGCCCGCGCCGACTATGATGAAGTCGTACTCCTTGAGCAGGTTGGGCTGGTCGGGCGGCTCCGACTCCAGCTGGTTCACGCCGTCGTTCAGGAAGTGCATGAAGGAGCGAATGGGCTGGAACTGCGCGCCGCCGCCGCGCAGACAGCTGACGATCACCAGCAACGCGGCTGCATGTGTCTTCCACGTGGGATGCCTCATCTGGAACGAGATTATATAAATTATAGCATCGTGTTACTCGAGCGTCAGAGTTCAATGCTGCAAACTAGAGCAAATAATTAATACTTTTAAGTGGGGTAATTGTTGTTTTTAAATAAAATAGCCAAGCGTGTTTTACGTTGGCCGTGACATTGTTATGCAATTAGCGATACATTGACCTGTAGTGAAGGATAGTTGGGGATCGGGGCTGGCCGGAGGATGGCTGTGGATGAGGTCCGAGCATGCGGCGTGCGTGTCAGCGCATGGTAATGTGCGCCTCACGGCCTCACTTGAATTAATTGTGGCGCGACCAACGTTTATACTATTGTTTTCCTTAATGCAAGGAGAATCTATTTTACAAATAAGTAGGTACGTATTATGTGTCACTTATCTATTAAGTATACAGGGTGCAGTATTATTCACGTTGAACCCTAAGGCGATTGATGTATTCAACATACCGCAAAATGTGTAAAATATCACATCAAGTGACTTTAAAAAGTTATGCAGTTCAGCAGGTATTTTTTTACATACCTATCAAGTTATAACCATTCGCTACAATCGTTAATTCGTTACCATTTAAGATAAGAGCAACTACCTAAACTTACACTGTAGTTGTCAATCAATGTTCAATATTAATTGACGAAACAAAACGCGTATTAATCGATGAGATATGCATTTTAGAAATCCAGTGAATTATAATTATTTTTTTATAGTTTCACTAAGCAGTACACGTCCGATTTAATTTATTACTAGTGGCCCGATTGGTCTTAGGTACATGTGTAAGCTTCGTCACAAGTAGTCATGGTGGTAGAGTCCGACAAAGCTAAATTTGCAAAATAATTGAACAGAAACAAGTGCCAACTCATTTTTTTATACCTATTAGGGCAAAAAGTTTTATCTGTATTGCCTGACACTGACAAGGTACGTCTTGCTATTCTTCATTCCATTACCAGTTAAAGAAATAAATCACATCCCACCCTAGGACCCTAGCTAACGACCTAGAGTCCTAAGATAGTCCCCGGAACGAATGCTGATTCGGAAATGTTGCTCATTGGTCATTGGCAAACCGTATTGCCCTTTTTAACCGACCTCGAAAAAAGGAGGAGGTTCTCAATTTGTCTGTATGTTTTTTTTTGTATGTTCTTATTTTTACCATAGCTATCCTACTCGAATAAGCAAATAAAAAAAATGAGTAGACAGTATTAGTTCCAGACAATTCGTCTAATAAATACAAAACTTCTTACTTAATTGCCGTAAAAGTAGTTTGGATATTAATTTTACGCAAATAACGGAAAAATTACAGATGACGTTGAGATCATTAAAGTGGGTAATTCATTTAGTAAATCCAATACGTCATCAACCCACCAATGTCGCAATCGGAGCCTTAAAAAATAATTAGTTATATAATTTAATTAAGATACCTACGGTTTATCTAAAATACATTTAAATTATTTATTTTTTCATGTCACTACGTATTTCTAGTTTCTCATTAAGGAACCACCTATTATTAATCTTATCATGATTTCCTATTTGTCACACCTGTAATTTCGTGATTGCAGTTTCACATAACCGGGTACCTTTTATAATGGCACATAAAAGTACCTCATTATAACTACATGAGATCTAATTACAGCCAGCCTTGAGCTTGAATGACGCCTGAACAAAATCTAGATTTTGCAGGGTATCTTTAATGACTAAACTAGAAACTGTACTCTACTTACGTATAATGGGAGGGCGGGCGGTTTAAGTAATAATTAACTGTCAATTTTTACACTTACATTCTCCAGTCCCAACTGTCTTCAGGAGGGGAATTCAGATACATTTTCAAAGAAGAAGACAGCAAAAATACTGTGCGAAACGATTAAAAACATTTAAAATTTAGGTTACACAATTAGAATGTAGATGTGCATATGCCCTTATGACCTCTAAAATACACTCACGGGCAATGAAAAGGTTCCACTGAGAAAAGTACCAAATTACTCGTAAATGGAAAAAGCTAGCTTAGTGACGCCTTCTGGAAGATTGAAGTATATCAAACAGAACATCAGGATATTACCAACTAAAAACGGTAATATTTTGTTCAAATTTTGCATTAAATGTCAAAAAATTGGGGTCGTTTGGTGTCGTCATTTTGTGAGTGGAACTTTTTCATTGCACGTGAGTGTATATTATGAAATAAACAGAATAAAGACAGTAATCGCTATGTTATTTTTATTAATCAATATAAAGTGCAACAATAGATAAATAATTAGGCAAGTGTTACATAGTTGCTCTATTAGCAATTTTATTTAATGCAACACGATCGGTATTGTTATCAGGAATATTTGCCACATTTCTTGGGAGTTAATTGTATGATTATGCATATAATAATTTTAATAGTATATCTACCGCCCCAATTCTCAACACATACACGGTTTAGAATATATATAAAAAAAATATACACAGTATTTTATAATCGAGCAATGTTCTTTCTTTTATTGTTATGTGAATAGGATAAGATTATTTCATTGACTGAAGTCAGTACTTTTATATTATACGTTAACATAGCATTTAGGGATATTTTTGTTGAGAATATGTACACGATTCAATAAAATTTTGAACGTTAGAAATACCAACATATTAATGGAGAAAAATGGAAAGTTTATTTTAGATTTTTTCAATAAAAACTTAAAGACTTTTAAATTTATTTATATTAGGTATTTTAAAAAATACGAAATGTATTTTTGTGTCAGTAAAGTTGGTTCGGGAGTGAATTTTACTTTTTACTTTATTTTTATTGATAGTGATTTATGAAGGTTATCCAGGTTATGAAAGCCATTGTTAAGAAAGTAATTATATTTTATATTATGAGTACAACGGCGGCAGGCGGCTATATGAAAGATGCTGCATATTTTTTTTGTACGATCGAAGATGGCGCTCGGCCACCTTAATAATATAAACCTACGGAATAAGAAGAAGCTTATTTTTATCTTTGTTTTAAAAACCAATGTATGGGCATGCTGATGCCGCCTACGAAACCGGTTACTTGCACTTTTATTTGAAAAATGGCACTTAAGGTACCCTAAGCAATGGCAAAACTGGCATATAAGTTTTAATCAATTGAAAATCTTCACTTTTAACAAATATCGCCGAAACACTGTCGAGAAAAACAATTTTTTTTTGCATAAAATCGGATGCGTTCGGTTGATCTATGCGTTTCAGACGGGGGGGTTGAATATTTTTGTGAACAAACGGTATATGGAATGATAATAAATATTAATTTGTATATGTATTTTATGGCCCTGGTTGTCCGAAACAAATAAATAATAATAATAAAAGTCACGCGACAAAAGTCTGAAGAGGGGTCAGTAATCTCTGAATGAGGTACATACCGCAAGAAATCACATCTGGAGTCTTCCGGTCAAGGATACAAATGTGACTGCCAGTATCAATCACAAGCACACTACAGTCCAACCTCCTTGTCACTTTAGCACCAACGACCTCTTTTTGTTAACTTTGAACAACACTAAACTTCATTGACAATGCACTATAAACTCTAGAAAAAGTTTTTATTAAAAAAATATGATTTTGCGCGGTGATCTAGCGTTTTTCACGGTCACGGGCAGACTACGGCTGGCTGACAGGTTGACGCGGCACTATCAGTCGGAAATCCTTTTCGTAAATCGATTTATTAATCAACCGGATCCCCTTCTTCTGCCCGCACTACTAGACAAGATACTGTACCCTCGTTTTGCAAATTGGAGTATTTATGAAAAAAAATAAAGTCTATTCCGGCGTTTGTATGCAAATTCGGCCGGAACTGATTGTTTGTTTTTGGAGCTCAAGAATTTCCGACTAAGGACAATCAATACTCATCCAGAATATAGAATAATTCATACTAATCTCTAAGCAGGTTAAGAACCTAGTTCCTTCCTTTATGTACGATAACATTGGATGCGATTTGCAAATCTCGGAAAATTTCACTTTCCCGGAACAAGAAACGATGCAAAGACAATGTTTTAAGTAAGATTTCCATGTTTGTCCAAGTCCTGTTTTGTCCTATAATGAAGTCGGGGATTCCCAAGTACGGATGCCCTATTAACGTGCTCCGCTCTCGTTACAGCACAGCGTTGCTTGTCGGTCGAGTTCAAGTTCATTTATATTTTTATTTTTAACGGCCGGTGAAGACTGACGATTTTGTTTGAAAAATATTACAGATGGTAGGAATCATAATTATTTATACAAAATATTAATTATTAGTGTTTACCTAGATATCAGATAAATACTAAATTTTAAGAAGCTAGCTTTTCCGCCTTTATGTCTCTTTGGATGTTAATGTTGATTTCCCACTGAAATGCAATTAATTACTCTACAATTAGCTTTTTCAGGTATTGATTTTGTTTTATCATTTTGTTATATTTTTATAATAAATATAATCTAGTCACTATCGGAACACAATGAATTTTACTTAACAATGTCACATTCTATCGTTACAAAAAACCCTAACAAACAAAGCCTGAAAACTAAATATATAAACAAAAACTTACATTGGTATCCCAGGAAATCCTCAAATAAAACAGCACTATTAATAACACACAAATCAGGAGCTCGTTTGTTCACTGCGTTCCATAGAATTTCAAAATTCAAATTTCGAATAGTGTTGCAACGGTCAATCGATCTGTGACACAGCGCACGGCAGGATCCGCGCCTTCCGACGCTAACTGTTGCGCTATGGAAGGACGACTGTTGTTTTTATTTGCCGAGGAAATTTTTCCCGCGTGCATCTTGATGTGGTTTTTTTTTTAATAAGGGCGCGCGTCGTATGCTGGCCACACTAGCTATTTCTTCTTTTTCTATAGAGCCAGCCAGTGTCTTGCTAGTGTAAGGTTGTATACATGTACCGGGATACACCGGTACCACAGGGACCACAGGATGGTGTGGTGGTTAGTTAGTTCTTCATGAAATGTTTGTTGGTAAAGTAACTTTTAAATTATGAATTCTCTTCTTAAAATAATGCATAACTTGAGAAAAGTTTACACACCTTTATAGCAAACACTTGACTTTGACACTCTTCCGATAAGAAACCCTAAAAAGGTGTTGCAATAGGTATTAAACTAGTATTTTATTAGTATTTTTTTTCCTGTGAAAGCGTGAACTAAATAAGTATAGGTAATTTATAAATAGGAACTAGCTATTTATTATTATTAGCCTAATTTAAAACTAAAATATTGTTACTCAAATGTAATGACTTTAAATGACGATGATTTAGACTATTAGATTTATAAATAGGTAATTATGTACCAAAATTACCCCAATTTTTTAAATTAACTAAGTTTAATGACAAGAACGGGTCAGTGTTTTTTTCGAGTCGTGAATGCACTAAAGAAGACATTGACATTGTGTTACATAAAGACTCTCAACTTCGATGTCAAGGCGAAGGTTTCACGCGATCTTCTCTTTTAAGTGTGTTCTGGTATTCGTACACGAGACTTACTTAATTTTATGTTTTTTGGTAGAGTAAATCTTAATCTTATGTACTTAACAGGAGGAGGGAGGTCGGTTTGGTTCCCGGCCGCGACAGATGTCTTTCATCCTTTTTGAAACTTTGTTGGTCACGTGACTTTTTGCTATGGATAAGAAAACATTTATGAAAATATTATGGAGAACAAAAGTTGTTCAATATGATCCCCTGAGTCACCCCTTTCGGCTTAAAGTGCAAAAGTGGTAGGTATAGGAAGACGAATGGGGATAGTACAGGTTTGATAGTTTATCTAAGACTGGTACTAGTTATTATTCTGTGCTAAAACTATAAAAGTTCACGTTTTCTCGCATACAAAGTGGCGCCTCTAGCGGACCCTATCATTAAACTTTTGACAGAAGATAATGTATGCAGATGACAAAAGGAAACCTAAACTTTTTTCGTTTTCAAAATTTGCAAAACCCGTACGGGCGTTTACCCAGGCTCATTATTTGGTTCTACTTATGACTTTGGGAAATTCGCAACTTTTTTTCTTTCTCCTTGAAAGGAAGCTTTGTTAGTAGAAAGTATAATGAGTTGGTTACGCAATTCCAAATCTAGTTATTTAATTTCTGAATGAGACGTCCCTTACTGTTCGTAAAATATGTATAATAGTAAAGTCACCCTTTTTCGGCAAACTACCACTTTTGCAACACTCTGTATAAGCTACAGTTGATACGTCACTCAGAGAGGCTCCTACCATAAACCTGGCCCTGTAGCACGGGGCCCTATTAAGACGTGACAAAAGTTCTCTGTCGCGCTCGCTCTTGAGGCTGCGTGATGTGAATGAGCGCGATGCAAAACCTTTGTCACGTCTTAAATGCGCCGCATGCTAGCCCTTCTGTATTGTACTTGTAATGATCCTACAAGATGTTGTTACTCAAAACAATGTATTTACTGATACCTAATGGCACTTAAATATATTTAAATACAGTCATGAAAGGTGTGTTCCTATACTTAAATTCAAGGCTTTGGTTTTATTACCATTATTGTGACATCTGTCGACTGATCCATAAGGGGGACCATAACACTCTGCCCTCGGTTTGATTGAGAGGAATCTCCTGGAGTGACCTATGAACTGTTCCATATGTACGTACTTCCGGTGCACTATGCGGCCGCTGTACACGGGTTCGTTACCCGACGTGGATACAAGCGCCGTATTTATGGCAATTCGCAATATATTCGTTAGCGTTTATCAACGTTGATAATAGACCCTTGTGTTTGTTATCAACATGTTGACTTTAAGACAAATTTAAAATCCTCTCTTTTTCGTATCGTAAAAAAAATGCTGTCGAAGATGAAATAAAAAATAATACATGCATGGCTGAAACAAGGCAAAAGAAGGAGGTCTAAAGTTATGAGTACATTTACTATAAATGCTATACAGTATGTTAGAGTTTTGAGCTTCTCATATATTTGGTTGTAGACATTAAAAGATTGAAAGCATCCATGCCTATGGCAATACCCAAAAAGTTCTCTGAAAGTTAGTGAATCACGGATTTTTTGGGCAATTTTGTGGAAATATCAACCTAACCCATACCACATCGTCATGTTTGCATAGTCAATTACAGCTACAATATAAGTTGTAACTATAAGTTATAATTTGATAGTTCCGTTCCGGTGGCCTTATTCTGAACAATAATTACAATTTGCATAGAAAGGATTTAGTTGCGTACTATATGTTTTCAATCATGTAATATGTTTTCAATATTACAAATGCAATATTTTGAACTTTGTTTGTTACTCTTTCACAAAAAAAACTACTAAATATATTTATAGATTAAATGGTCCCATTTTACATCAGAATTAAGCAAAGTCTATTTCGATATTCTCAAGTAAAAATATTTTAACGTGGAGCGAGACTTGCGACCTACAAAATGTAAATTTTTATTATTTATTGTTTAATATCTACCATATCGCATATAAAGTGTACCCTAAACAGAAATAGAAAATCTGGATGGCCCTAGAACACTACCAGAGATATGCAAGGTTAGGTTCAAGAGCATATTCTTCTATGCAGCCGTAAAGCCGTATTCTAAACTACATTCGGAACGGCTACATTTTCAGAATACGTATCCTCACAGGTTTTTCCAGCTCGATTAATTAGCTAGGCCCACCTTCTCTCGGCCACGTCACTCAGGTCTTTGAGAAATAATGACTGTTTACACTCCGCACCCTGCGTTTGAATCGACCGCAGAGGAAAATTTGTGATGACGTCAGACTTTTTGATTTAATTTCTTCTATGGTGCTTCTAAACTTTGAACTTAAGTGGTGGTTTCTAAACTTTCGTCTCGCATCATGAAGTGTTTTTGACTCAATGGAATCGACAATAATGTTTGTGATCAACTCCTAATCAATGTTATTGCTGTTAAAACCCCCGAATGGACATGTACTTAAATACAGATATTAAAGAAAGGGAATATTAAGAAGAAACAGGTTAACAGGGGGGTAATTCTGAACAAGTTTTGTAAATTCTTAGACCAAGAACTGGAACTGAAGTTCTTCAGAACTCCTTGAGTCCTCCTTTCTGATCACATACCACGTTTTCAACAACCTGTATATCTCATTGAAAATATTCGCTCAATAATGTTTTAAGGCAATAACTTCTGAAGCTATATACGGTGCCACTGCGCCACATGTGTCTAGAAAAGATGATGTAAAGTAGTGATGATAAGGGAGCAAAGATGTAAGCTTCAGATTAAAATTGGGAAACAATACTCCAAAAATGTATAGACTTTTTGATACAATTTTACAAAATAACGATTTGTCAGTCAGCGCTACGCTTGGGCTTTTGTCTTGGGAGACTGATGGTCTATTCTATTCTATTCTATTCTATTCTCTATGGGGGTGTAAGTACCTGCACCTGGCTCTCTCGAATGGAACCTTTGTGCATATCCCCAAGGTCTAAACTGCCTTCCTAAGCTTGGACCATTTCCCCACCACGCTGGTCAACTGCGGGTTGGTAGGTTCACATATCTAGATGTGCTAGATCTAGATATGCAGGTTTCCTCACGATGTTTTCCTTCACCGTAAGAGCGATGGTATACATTGTACTTAAGTTAAAAGAACTCATTGGTACATGTCAGCGCCGGGATCGAACCCGCATCTCTGGCGTGAGAAGCGAGCGCTTACCCGACTGAGCTACCACCACTCTCATAGACACTGATGGTCTAGAAGTAGATTTTTATATTGTTCGACATAAAATTCTAATGTAATAAATTTTAAACAACTCTGTATTCAGACTCTCATTCTGGAGTGTATTCTTTCTACTGATAAAAAAAATAACTTGTCCATTGGCCTCTTTAAGTGACGCATAGTATGCGTGGCTGGCTCATGCCATGGGATTTATATTTTTTCCGAGCGCCAGTGAACTTTTTTATTTTTATTGATCCCTTTGATGATCCACCTTTCATACTTACTCATTTTTATTTAACTGTTGCGGTTAGGTCTGCGACAGCGCAGGGGTTAAAGAACGTCATAATTTCCAAAGGTGTATATTTTATTAGTTAGGGAAAAACCTGGATGAATTTAGTCCTATAAAAGGTGTGTACAGTAAAACTATAAAGTTCTGAAAACGGAAGTGGATTTTAAGTAATTGTTAAAAACCGTATTTAATTAATGTATTATATTTATTTAAGGACAAATCCGTTCAAAAGCTATACCCAAACAATATTATATTTTTAAAATGTAAGTAATTAACTGATAATGATAAAAAGTCTTAGCAAAATCGCACTCTTTATTGTCATGACTTTATAGTTGGACTGTACAAGGGAAGGGTTAAACTTACGACTAGGTTATCTACGCTACAGGGTGTTTCAAAAGTGGCAAAGCTCAGAGGGTTATTCTATTTTTTTTACAGCGACACATATCGTTTAGTGTGTCCGCTACTTACACAGACTTGCTTTTGGATCGATTTTATTTAATGTCGCTGTCCACCATCTATTTGTAAGGCTACAAGTATCTTGTCCTACACTAAACTGTCACAAGAACCATACAGCATTCGATGAGCAAACATACTGCGTTCGATTGATTTGACTGTATACTATTCCTCATGTATAATGAACGAATGATGCAAATCTGTTATATTGTTATAATGTCGGTTTCAATGTCAATGAAACTATTAAAGCACTTTATACATACGATCACGCACGTGTGGTCGGTGTAACGTTTATCTTTGCGCCTATAAGAACATCAAGTTTGAACATTATATTATATTTACATTATATTTTGTATATAATTTTTGTAAGTACTTATATATTTTTGTACTACCTAGCAATAATCGCGTGGCCGTAACTGTTAAGCATTATTGTTATTATAATAAATAAATAAAATAAATAAATAAATAAAAACATAAGTTAAACAGTATGATTGCATCGCTGTGATTGGCTGAATTTATGAAGTTTCTCGGATTATTCGATTTAATCAAACGGGGCGTTATTGGGATTAACGTACAAACCGTGCTATGTGCCTGCTATATTATGCTAAAAACATCAGGACAAACGTTGTAAAATGTGTGTAAATATGGCCTTTTGAGATAGTACTTATACCATACAAATACGGGGAATCGAACCTGGATTTTCGGCACTTATGTCTGTATTAATAACGATACCCTGCATTAGTCATCGATACTCCAACTTAAACTCGATTCTGGGGTTTTATCTCTGAATTGAATAGACCGATTTTTTGTGTTTTTTTCGTTAGCTGCATACATGATATGGCTGCTTTTTCTTCTTCCCCGTAGTATAACCAGAAAAGGTAGTTTTAGATAATCAGGATACAAAGTTTAGAGCTTTTTATTTGTACAAACTATGTATACCATAAAATAAATAAGTAAACTAATTACAATTTTAAAATTTTGTTTACTTACTGAATTATTTACAGTATTAGGTATTTCTTATTGTTATATTCAGAGGATAGTACTCGTAATTAAAATGAGGCTTAGTTACCGTGACACTAATTACATTTATAAATCTCTACATATTGCTTTACATGATTATTAGTTTAAACAATAGTAGATAGATATTTTTATTGCTATTTTATTATGATATAGGTAATGGCCGGTTAATTCAAAAAATTTAATCCAAATGAATCTATAAAATTTAGCTGACTTGCGGCCCATACTCTTCTCACTACGTTGACCAGTCATTTTAAATCTAAATGGTTCTCTGAGATGTTTTTCTTAGCCATAAGTTCATTATACCTACATACATTCCGAAATACTCATAAGTAGGTACATGTGTCGTGGACTAGGGATTCGAACTCATGTCTCGCCGTGTGAAGCGGACGTGTTATCCGACCAATCCACCACCGCTCCTCCATGACATAACATTGCATGATAAGAGTATTTTTAATAATATCTCATTCTTCGTGAGTTCACGAATGCATCAAATAATACATAAGTTATGTATGTTATAATTATTATAATACTAAAATAATAAATTATATACATTAAATCCCTAATCTTAACATACCTAATTTATTTTCTGAGGTCTAACTAAACGACTGGGCTACTCAACTGGGAAACCAAACGCGTCATTTCCCAACAGATATACCCCAATCCTCTTTGATCATGTCGGCCGCTTTTTCCGCGATCATGAGCGTGGGGGCGTTGGTGTGCGCGGCCGGCACGTGCGGCATCACGCTCGCGTCCACCACGCGCAGTGCCCCCACCCCGTGCACCCGCAGGCGGGGATCCACCACTGCACTGGGGTCACTACTAGGACCCATCTTGTTCGTCCCGCAGTGGTGGTAGATAGTGTTCGTGATCGTCTTCATAGCGCAGAACCAGTAGTTGTCGGTGTTGAAGCCGTGGTGCGCGCAGTTCGGTAGCGGTATGTCGTGCAGTTTGCTCCCGAAACGCTGGAACGCTTTGGTTTTGGACAGCTCTATCACTTTCCTTATGCCGTGTAAGATGACCTTCTGGTCGTGGCCGTTGTCCGAGAAATAGTTGGCGTATATGAGAGGCTTGCTCCACGGGCTGTTGTCCCGCAGCATGATGCGGCCCCTGGACTCCGGCAGCAGGATCATGGGGAATACCATCCAGGTGTCGCGCGTTTCAATTGGCTGATAAACTTTCTTATAAATTCGGTCGTCTATCGAAAATGCTGTTTTGTAGAAGGGTTGGGACACTATTGAGCCTCCGACAAAAAGGAGTTCCAAGTCAGGATATCCATCCTCGTTGGTAGGATCTTTAGTGTCGATGAATGCCAGCGCTTCTGTTCCACTCGGAGCCCCGAGCGGTCCGGTGCGTTGAGTGTAATATTCTATGATGTTGTCTATGGACGCGACACGTTCAGATCTTATAGAGTTTGTCGTGTTAATTAAGAATGTGAGACCACCGAGCGCCCAGTGGTCCTGGAGATTGTACCCGACTGGGAGATCAGCAATAGTCGTGATATTATTTTCAGTGAGATGGTCCTTGGGCCCAACACCGCTTAACATAAGTAGCTGGGGCGAGTTAATAGCACCAGCTGAAAGAATGACCTCTTTTCTCGCCTTAACGACAAACTTCTTGCCGTCTTTAACAAATTCCACGCCATACGCTTTGCTGGTCTCAGGATCGATAAGTATTTTGGTGACGACGGCATTTTTGGCTATGTGGAAGTTCTTTCTTGTTCTTATGGGGTGCAGGAAGGCTCTGCTGGAGCTCATTCTGGTGCCGTTCTGCATGGTGAACTGGACGATGGAGTATCCTATCTGCTTCTCTCCGTTGTAGTCGACGAGGCGGCCTCCAGTCTCCACGCCGGCCTGGAGGAAGGCGTCAGACAGGGGCGTCCTCCAGTTGGGGTACTGCAGGGTCAGCTCGCCCGCCGTCGAGTGGTACACCGTGTCGTTGGCCAGCTCCGGGATCTGCTCGATGTTCTCCCACTTCTTGAAGTACGGCAGAATTGACGCGTAGTCCCAACCTGTAATGGATAAGATAATTAGTAAAGTTAAAGTTTGTGGAAATTTTTGTACGAAGGTGAGTGAAAATAAACGTAGCTTGTAAAAAAGTCTACAGTGCAAAAGCCATTCTATAATTATACGGTTTGTTTTATGGTCATTCGTGTAATGGTTTTTTATTGAAAAGTATGGCTATAAACAGTGCGTAGGTTCATTATTAATTCTTTTGTTCAATCGTTATGATCTTATATTTTTTCCATGCAAGTAAACAAATGTAAATACATATTTACCTAATAAACAAAAAATATGGGATAATAATGCTAAATACATAAGATAATCATTGTAAATATCTATAAAACATAAGTGCGCTATTCGTGCGTGTAAATAAAATCATCTAAATCAACTTCAAGACCCTTTCTTAGTCCATAAACTAACCACATGCTATAAATAACCCCATTAAATCGCGAAATACTTAAGGCTTGCCCGGACGCGCCCGAGGGAGGCTTAACTGTTGGTTTTTCCATACACTTACATATTTAGTTAATGCGAGCCGTGATCTCCGTTCTAGATTCTTGCGGTCTGTGACGTCAACGCGACCGACGTCAACAACAACACAACAGCCCTTTCGAGTTTATTTTTAGTGAAAGGATATTTATGTGTGTTCTTCTTCCTGACCACTATGGCCATTGACCCCTCAAAGTACCGAAACAGAATTCTTGCTTAGTGTTCAAAGTGCACGAATCAACGAACCAAGTCAAAGGAGCGCGAACTTTTCATGGAGTGCAGCAGACCTTCAGCCCATGTACTCTGACTTCCGATACTAACGAGCTTGTACAGAGCTCCACAGGATCACCTACCAGGGTTTCCAGCGGCAGCCCAGCGGTCGTAGTCGCGGCGGTTGCCCCTCGTATGTCTCATGGAGTGCATCAAAACTTCAGACCATGTACTCGGACTTCTGAGGATTCTAACGAGCTCCACAGTGATCACCTACCAGGGTTGCCAGCAGCGGCCCAGCGGTCGTAGTCGCGGCGGTTGCCCCTCGTATGTCTCATGGAGTGCAGCAAAACTTCAGATCATGTACTCAGACTTCCGATACTAAAGAGATCTACAGTCCGATCACTTACCAGGGTTGCCAGCCGCTGCCCAGCGGTCGTAGTCGCGGCGGTTGCCCCGCGTGTGCATCATGGAGTGCAGCACAGACGAGCCGCCCACCACGCGCCCGCGCGGCCACGCGCACCGCCCGCCCTTCATGCCCACGCAGCCGGACTTCTGGAGGCGGAAATTGGGGGTTAGAAAAGGGTTTTTATTATATTACAATGGGTTCAGCGGGGCCTTCCCAAGTTTATCGGTGATAGGCGATAGCGGTGCGATGTACGCAGAGAAACCTCCTCAGAAGCATTGTTACTATGAGAGGAGGTCAGGTTTCTCTGCACCTGACCGTACTATGCACGCACTGATCGTCATGCGTGAAGCCCCCGCAGCCGTTTGGGAGCTACACTACCTCAGACGGACACGTAAACTTATAACAACTCTCGCTTAACGTTGGCGGTTAAAAAAGAGGGATTGAACAGTTGAGCTGAGTTGCATGGACGTGGTCTTGTAACCGGATCCTATATATATTTAATGTATTCTAATGCGCTTTTACACTGCCCTCTCGATTGAACCTTAGTTCTTATCCCCTTTTTAATAATCTCGGAAGTACATTTATTGGAGCTATTTTCAAGGTTACCGTTAAAGGTTTTTGGCACTACATGTGACGTGAACGTTATATTAAAAAGGTAAACCCCCTTTTTAGTTTTCGTCAGCGGTCGTGCGATAAGTTGTACGTGGATTAAAAAATATGACGTATGTTGTGAGGTGGTTCTCCAACTATCGAAAACCTACCTACTCAATGCTGAGAACTTTCCATCAGGAAATTTAAATACTCGTATACCTACTGAGGCAATACAATCAAGTCTGTAGTTGCTGTCAAAAATTATACATCTTTCGAAAAACCATGATTCCTATTGGTAAGTTATGATTATGACCGAAACATTTAAACCGAGTGGGGTTCGAACCTGTAGGGCTAGCATGGTTCTCTAGAGCGACCGCGACGGATAATTATTGTCACGCCTTGTCGTGTGCATCTTGCACCCCGTGCTAGCCCTGCTGGAATCTTCAGCAGAAGCGAGTCACACCCACCGTCTTCTAATGACTGGCTCAGTTACTTCGCTCCTCGTGGAGTTGTTCATAACTCAAGGCTAGGCTAGTGCAAGTTTACAGACGCGTATGTGCGGTGTAAGAATGCGAGCTAGGGGGTCACTCTATATTAGGAAAAAAATTCGAAGCTCTACTGCCCTAGCCACGACGCTATCTCATTCTATTAAACGTGCCGATTACTCTCGTTCGTTCGTTTTTCGTCAGTATAGAGTAACCCTAGATGCACTTGCCCACTGCACGCCCCTGGCCTTGCAGTAGACTGCTATTACCATTGCGAGCACAGTGAGGTTGGTTGCAGTGACGGAGCTATGGAGTTCTATATTAAGTTTATTATAGACTAATGTTTGAAATAAAAATGATTCCATTCTATTCAATTCTATTACTCTTTGTTATTTATTAAGCATATAACACATTAAAGCAGTGATGTTATTATAGTGACGAAAAGGTGGAGCAGTAGTTAGATCGCGGGCTGGTTCAGATAGATATTTTACTGAATTATTTAATGTTGTATAATGCTAAGTGAGTGCAAGGAAATGTATGTCTTGAGCACTGAAAAAAATCGTAGTAAGTACCTACTCGTAAAAAAATTATAATGCGTGTCTGTGAGAATCTCATGTTGAAAAAGTCAATGAACAAATACTTTACTGTACCTACTAGGAATATAATTAGCAAATTTAAAAGATAATTAATACCGTATGATTCGTCGTAACATGAAATGATGATTCGTTCAAATTATTCAATATTAATTATTATCTTGAACCAAAAAATAATATATTCTACTCTATAAATAATAATTATAACATTTATGTTGTTACGTGATATGGATTAACTAATAAGCAAAAAATATAATATATTTAGCACATATTTACCTATCTGAAAAGTTTAGTTGAAAAAATATATTAGTATTGGGTATGTGTGTTTACTTATATACTTTATAATATATTTTTACGGCTAATGTTAGGTGTTCCTATCCTAGAAATTGTATTAAGTTCCTTGGGAGAGAAATATGTCTAGAAGTAGACGCTTATAGGCTGATAGTGATGACTATTATGTCCCTTCGAGCTGTATGAAATAGATCAGTAGCCGTTGCAAGAAAAAAATATGATTATTTGCTTGTATAAAATGTTTCTTATAAATTCACCGTAGTTTTTATCCCATTTTTCTATATTACATTATTGAAATCCTTCAAAGTCCCAACAATAATCACTGCGTTTTATTTAAAAGGATCATTGCGTATTCTATTTGCATCTCCGCCTCTTCATTTGATCTTGGCTGAGATTCAGTCAGGGTTCACTGGCGAGTTAAAACTCCACACGTAAAGCCAATTAACCATGATTCAGACGAACGGAAAATAAATTTGCACAAATAGATAGCAACAAAGATAAATGTTTAATTATTTAAACATGGACAGTACATACATACTCTAAAAAAACAATCGTCCTACATCTAAATTCATGTAACATAATAATTGTTAAGGACATGATAGAAGGTGATAATGTATATTGTACCCTAAATCCTTAACCTATTCCAATACAAACCGTAACGTGCTGTTTATAATAATAATTATTTAAATTAACGGAGTATCCGTGAGTAATATAATATTCATAAATAATGTAATGTTATATAATTTATTTCTTCTTCTTCCTAGCCTTTTCCTTATTGAGAATATTTAATTTTCTAGGGTTTTTGTTATATAATATTTATGAATATTTAATAATTTTTTACGATCAATGACCCAACTTTTGGGAAAGAAAAACTTGTTTTGGTTTTGTTATTGAAGGTTTAACTCCTGTTTAATTTATTATGAATGACAATCCATGGTATTTCTTGATAATTTTCTCTACTTAATTTATTAATAATGTGATTGTGTCTTCGTATCGTATAATATTAAAATTTATACTGTTGTTCGCGTCGTTCGCTAGGTGATGATTTTTGATAAAAAGAAAAATGATGAAAGTTTCAGACGGTAGTTAGTGTTGAGCTGTGGGAAAGGGCAGGTGGGTTTGTAATCCCTGATATATATATTTTAGAATGAATAGTGTACCCAATGCAGATGAAATCGATATCTACCATGTTTTCGTTTATGCATGGTAAAATCATTCAGCCTGTTGTTTGCTGAATTGTATATTGTAAAAGTCTTAGTCATAAGTACTCTTTAGGTACTTAACTGTATTCTTACAAAAAAGTGTTTTTACCTTAAATGGTTTCTAGATTACCTCCTTACATTTTTTCGTCAGTGTTAGTGTACGTTTAATGATGTAAATATTTTCCATCAGTATCCTTTGTTTCAGTAAAAAAACTATAAAAATTCTGATTTTGGTAATGTTTGGCAGTTAGTGATGATGATGATGACGATGATGGTGGCAGAAGAAACACACGAGACCATTTATAAATATCATTAATCTTGCTTGAAATAAACAGGGTTTTCGGCACATGGACCGATACCGGCATATTTCGTGTCATATTCTCCTGAACCATTTTGAATAAGTAGATTTTTTAAAATCCTATTAACTTTTGGACATTGGACAAAGGTCTCAAAGAAGAAAATACTACCCATGACCTCCTCTATCACTGTTTTTTTTTTGTTAAACTTATCTATATCATTTTTGGTGTAAATTTATTTTAAAACATATAAAATCGAATTATATATCGAAGAAGTTTTAAATTTAAGTTTTTTTATTTTTGTAGTCTCTATTTAAATTCCTATGTAGATCTAGCCTAAATTTAGGAATGTCTTTTGGAGTTCCGTACCACCTCGATCAAGGTATCAAGACTCTCTCGATAAAGTATTGAAAATTTAGACAAATCAATAGTAAATGTATTAATAAGGAAGGAGTAAGAAGAAAATGATGAAGAGTTGTTCAGAATAATGTAATTTTGCTAGGAATAACCTATTTACTTCTATGGCTTAATATTACTCCCCATACCCCATGACATAATTAATAATAATAATAATGTGCGATGTGCATGTATACATATTACCATGGTACAGTAAGAGGCAGAGAAACCTTAACCCCTCTCAGAAGCATTGTTACTATGGGAGAGGGGTCAGGTTTCTCTGCACGTCAGGTGCAGAGAAACCTGATGTGCAGAGAACGTACCATCGTAATCCTTATTTGTGAGTCCGACTCACTCTTCGCCGTAGTATGGATGATAAAAAGCACATATACCTAATTGCATAAATTTTCGATTTAAAGCAATCTCTTAGAATACGTTAGCTTGCTCATTAATAGATACATTAGAAACAAGCTCTTCATCTATGTAGATTTCAGGTCCATTTTATTTTGGACGAGAGAGACGACCGAATGGCGTAGTGGTTAGTGACCCTGACTACTGAGCCGATGGTCCCGGGTTCGATTCCCGGCTGGGGCAGATATTTGTTTAAACACAGATATTTGTTCTCGGGTCTTGGATGTGCCCGTAAAATGGCAATAGAAAGAAAGAAAGAAAGAAAGAAACATTTATTTGACGCACTGAACAATAAAAACAGAAACAAAAAGAACAAAAGAATACTACAAAAAATATATATGAAAAAACAGAAAATAATATAATATAAACAAACAAGGTTGCTGTCCAGAGCGTCAAAAAGGCACCAGCTCAGCGTGTGCTATGGCCAGAGAGGCCACAGCGCTGGTTTTCAGCTGGCCCTTAGAGTTGTGACCTCAGTCACGAACGCGAGGTATATTAATTAGGATGGGTTGTGTTGTGTTGTGTGTATGTGTGTATGTGTGGAATGTGTGTATATTTGAGTAAGCTAGGTAGGTGTATAAGTAGATATAAGTAAGTAGGTACATTAAGTAAAATATATATATTTATAAATAATAAGACGCATAATACAAATTTTATTAATAAACGATAAATAATACAATAGGTACAATATAAATGCATAACATATAATCATGTTATGCTCGTATGTATAAATGTTATATAAATGTATAACATATAATCATGGCCCGCCCCCTATTGCATTGGGACTAACATAACACTCTGGCGAAAAGTGGGTGCAGCAATGCACCTCTGCCTAACCCGCAAGGGAGTACATTAGTACAAGGCGTGAGTGGGTGTTTTTTTTTTTTTTGGACGACAGACAATGTTTAGAATATTTTAGGACTTATTTAATTCCACTTGCAATTACCTATTTACTATAAATTCCAAAGCCAAAAAGTCTCATTCACAAATAATATTCGAAATCGATGTATCCGACCCTCAGATTAAACCTCTTAAAACTTCTTAAAACCTCTTTACAATATTTGTATACCTACTGGTCTAGATAACACAGCCTAACCTTCGTTTTTTAATTAGGCAAAGTACGAGGTAAAATTTGTGACCAAATTAATGACCTAGAGTTTTGTTTTGGTACGTTGTTGGGGTCCCAGCCAAGTACAAGTTCAATATTAAATACAATAGGGAAATATGTTTATTTGCGCAAGTAGGTAAATCGGAAGTAACCAAATTGAATTTGAATTCAGTTTTGTCCAATGAATGAATTCAAAACCTTGTTTTTTCATTTATTTTGAAGGTCCCGGATTACTAATTATAATTAAATGTGTAGGCACAAAGTAGGTACTATGCATTAAACAATCAACGTAGGATCAGCAAGTGTCTCTATCCACAGTCTTCCTCACAAAAGGTCGTTACATAATATATAAGTAATACTTATACATGTTTAATCTAGAAACGTACGTACTTACTTTTCGCAAACTGATAAAACGAAATTGATACAGGATTTACAAGGACCGTATGACCAAAACAATAAATAAATCACTGTCTCGCATGATGTCTACATTGAAACCAAACTAGCGCACCGTTCTGAGGTCACGCGTATCCGTGGCGGAAGTGGCATTGTTCTAGGTCTTCCTCGGACTTTCCTCCAGTCAACTCCAGCGTCCTCCAGCCTGCATTAACAATTGATACGTTGTGACAATTGAATGGCGAGGCCCGGCAATGAGACGGCCCGTGTCACCCGGCACGTAGCGAGGAGGCATCATCACGTATTATGTGCTAATCCCTCGGCATACCTGGACTATCTTATCAATCGGATGGCTGTTGAGGTGTAGGTGTATGCTACGAGTGAACTAATAACCTTTCGGATGGCATGGCAACTAGATTTGAAAGATAATGGTAAATAGCCAAAATTACGTAACGTAAATAAGCTATCTATATAATACATTTATATTTTCATTAGTTTGTAGAGTTTGTTCGAAGTTTAGTCTTATTTGTTTAGGCCACTTTTGGATGGTAGGTGCACATTCTTAGCATTTATTTTATTTTAGCTGTATTGTACATAATGCTCCTAAATTTGGTTTCATTATAAATCGCATTGATGCAAATGCTATTGAACTTCCGTTATGTTTCTATACGGTTGGTCGATTTCAACAAAACCTGTTTTGAATGCACATAAACCTGAAATTATAAATACATTTTATTATATTTCGACGTGAAAGAAAGTATTTCTACTATCTACTTTAGTTAACATAATTTTATATGTACTACGATTAAAATAACAACACGGATAGAATTTAAAAATGTATGATTGTCAAGTGTATAGTAATTAATTGTGAAGATGAGATCTCGATGCTACATATAATGAGAATGGCGATTCTAATCTACGCATTATAATTGCAACTTTTAATTATCTTATTTGCTTTAAATCTTTATAGAACGATACGATTTTCCTGTCCATTCATAGTTCCATAATTATAATGCCAGGCCTTTGTTATTCCTGCAGATTGATTTAATAAAGCGTGCATGATCATGATCCATTGAACATGTTATCAGCATACTTAAAGAGTTTCCGTATGCTTAAGAGATTAACTCAAAGCATTATTTTCTTAAAATTAAGAAAATAATCATCATGATGATGATGATGATTATTATTTTCTTAATTTTACTAACTCGATTCTCGCACTCCGCACTACCACGCACGCTGCATGTTGCGTATACCAAATGAAATATTCCTTTCATAATAAAGATTAGATTTTTTGTTAGTATTTAATAGGTGTACGGCTAGAACAAACGAAATATTGAAAATTCTTTCACCATTATCATTGGGGCTCTAGATTACTATTTATGTTGTAATTCCCGCTTTGCTGAAAATTTACAGCATATTATAAAAAGGTAATATCCCGTAATATTTATATGAACTAAGAACTAGTAAAAAAGGTATACTTCATCTGTGAAATTTTGAACTTTGGCGGTAATTGGCTCTAAGTAAACAAATAGGGAGATGCCCAAATAACAAAAGCGCCAAAAGTTTACAAAAACAACAATAAAATATCATGTATAATTTAAAACATTTAAGTATACTAAAAATGGGCGTTGCACCGTTGTATCATTGACCTGCTAGCCTAGGCAAGTAGGCAGTCATTAGGCTAGCTAGAAACATGTCAAACAAGTTATTTATTTTTAAGTTGGAAGCAATTTTTTCTTAAATCTTTAAAACCACAATATGCATGATTGACAATATGTGCTTCTTGTGTGAAATATTGTGTCATTTCGCCAGTGGGTCGCAAATTTATCCTCACTGAAAAAATAAATGCGTGTAGGTCGTCTATATAAGTTTATATAAATAATTACGTGACTAATCAAAGATATCTGTACAAGAAACTAATACCAGAAGATCCCAGGATACAGGTACAGGAAACGATGCTGAAGATTCGTACTTATTAGAGAGTGTGTGTGTGTGTGCGTGTCTGTGTGTACTGACCTGTGGCTCGGTGTAGTAGTGCCAGTTGGCGTCGGTGAACTGCAGCAGCGTGGCCAGCACGGGCACGTCCATGAACGATTGCTCGCGGTCCCCCGCCTCCACCAACAGCACCTGAAATAGCATTGACATTATCAGCTTCATCATCATTACCGTCTTCATGATCATTGTCACCATCATTATTGTCTATGAACGACTGCTCGCGGTCCCCCGCCTCCACCAACAGCACCTGAAATAGCATTGACATTATCAGCTTCATCATCATTACTGCCTTCATGATCATTGTCACCATAATTATTGTCTATTAACGACTGCTCGCGGTCCCCCGCCTCCACCCAGCAGCACCTGCAATAGCATCGGCATCCTCAATTACCGCAATCATAATTGTTACCATCGTCTTTACTGTCTTCATCATCACTTATCATCGTTTGCCATGTTGATGTACCTATTTTGTGTATCACTTTTTCAATATTTTATTGTGTCATAGTGATGAACGTTTAAGGCGGTATGCTTACCTACTATTAGTTAAAGTATATTTTAGATTACTATAGCATATCGCTGTTGTTTATGCAAATAAATAAATAAATCACCGTCACCATCCTCTTGAGCTTACCTAAGCAGTAGCTTAAACGTTAACCCTAAAACATAGGGTAGATTTCCCAGTCTATGAACATAATTCATAAAACGTTTAAGTCGCCGCCAAGATTTGAAATTGCTATGTACACTGCTTGTCAAAACCTATACCTATGGATTTTGGGATTTTGTGAAGTCAGTGTATTCATACTTCATCGCATTTATTGTTCAGTTTATAAAAGGGATTAACGGCATTTTGAGAATCTTTGATTCCACTCCAGTTGACTCAGCCAGTGTAGGTCGATAACATTGAAAGTGTTAGTATTTTGATCCCATACTTTTTATTACTGTATTGATGTTTGTTATTCCGATCGGCAGTTAGAGACATCCGTTAGGTTTTGCCAAAAACTGTGTTTACATTCTTGTCAAGAGTAACTTCATACGGGATTTCTGTTAAAATAGCACTGTAACAAATTGCGATTCATACATAAGCCCATTGTTAATACACAAGTAGCCCACGCTGGTTTTTTATATTTTATTTTTGCTTATTAAAAGGTTTATAGGCCGTACAAACTAGTATTTTGTTATGATCATCGCTAAATAAAGCTCTTGTAGGAAGCTAACAGCCTTACGTCTACAAAGGTGAATGCACTTGGTCCTGTTAAGGAATGAAAATAAAAGTGTGGCTGCATGCATAATTGTTACCACAGTGTAGACTTGTACCTGACCAAGCAAGATAACAGCGTTTTTTTTATTGTGCTGTAACAATCCACCTCTAGGGTATACCAGCTTCATACAGGCTACACAGGGCCAATACAATCTTTATATATTTTTTTATATGCATGCCATGTTCATTCCCACTTTAAAACTATTTCCGAACATAATTATTAGGCGTTTTATAAGATTAGCCATTTTATATATCAGATAGTGATACCTGTAACAGACACGATGAAGAGTCGTTCGTTCGTTAAAATAAGGAGCACAGCGTCAATACATTTTGTACAGTATTGCATTTCTTGAAATATTTAAAATTGGCAGTCATAAAATTTACTTCTATGAATATATTTTTCACGCAAAAGCTCACACACAGTGATTAGGTTATGGAACATCGTTATACAGTATTTAGGTAACTCTATCATCTAGCTATGTCCCTGCACTAGTCACACATAATATTATTACGATAGTTTATTTAGTTCTTTCCTTTTTTTAAAGTTTTTACTGGTTTTCTCGTATCTTATGTTAGGTTGGCTTGTAGAAAATGCTTATAGCATCCACATTTTGTACACTTAATATTATATTTGTGTAATGAATAATTAAATAAATAACATCGGTTCATCCAGCCATCATCCATCCATATTATCATCATACGTGCTACTTGAATTCAATAAATACCCTATAAAATAAATAAACACAATGATTACGAAACAAACACACAACATGTGAGCCTAGCTCCCTGCGTATGATGCTCATGACACGCCAAGATTGATTACAATCATTACACGCTGATTTCTTACTTTGTTAAACAAACAACCGTGGCGTATTCGGGGACGCATATATATTTGAAGACGATATTGAGATTGAATCGATTTGCATGGAAAAATTAAATTTTATCAGTTTTACCCGGACGCTTCTTTCACAGACGACTCCGACCCCCACTCGCACATAGCTAAAAGTTTACATGACTTTAAGTCTTTGCCCCGCAGTGGAAAGTTATACAGAATGTAATTATATGTAAAAAAAATATATTAAAAGGTTTCGCCAATGTATATAAGTATGATTTATCAATTCATCACAATACGAGCATATGTCTGAACCCCATACGATCGCTTCTGAAATAGCTTTGTTATAGTTTTGTTGTGTGAAATATACACCATTCCGGTAGATTGTTATATAAAGTTGATGCTTAGTCTTAGTTATAATTTTATTACCAGGCACGTAGTATTTTATAAATTCCTTACAATAGGATAATAAGTTTAAACAACGTTTAACGGGTATTTAATATTTATAAGGTATTTGTCAGTGTTTAATAATGATAAATATCTTTTAAACATTTTTTTTTTGGTAATGCCCTTACCCTCTAATTTGTCACAAATTATTAATTGTAGTTTTAATTCTAAGTTCATAATTCAATCTATTCAATAATGCAGTTTTATATTATTTTCAATAAAAAGTTGTATATCGTTGATAATTTTATGTAAATTAAACAAAAGAGTACTTTTCCAACAGACGTAGGCTATAATTTTATCATAATGAAAATTCTACAGATGAAATATGCGAATGCTGGACTTATACGGCTACTATAATAATATGACGTCAGTTAACTTGAATTTACACTTCTTTGTTTCGGGGGAAAATACTTGTTGTAATACTTATATTTAAGCATTATTATACTGTATTATAATGACGTAGGTAGGAACTTGTTGTTAAGGAACGTTTAAAAGTTAATGTAAGCTCACTAAGCTTGTAGAACTTTTCTGGTATGAACTTATATAGCCAGTGGTGGTATCGGGATCATCTCATTAAAAGCGATTCAATTTACACTAAATGCAAAGTGACATGACCAGAATGCTGATAAATACAAGTAACAAGATGGCATGGTACAACACAACAATAACAATTTAAGATAATAATAATTTAAAGGATTACCCAAATGATTGATAGCCATCACATTTTATCATCCGGGGCGGAATATGACGCTGAATAAGTGTAAATGAGAAATGTATTTTGTACAATAGCTTCAATCGCGCATCTTTCCATATATTCTACCCATCACATGAATGGGCCCACGTGTTCGACTAAGTCTAATCCCTTACTTGATTGGAAGGAGACTAGTGCCCCAGCAGTGGGGACGTGATGGGTTTTGATGATGATGAAATAAATGTGTCAATAAAATCAAATTTATCCCTCACCTTAAACTTCTTAACCTCCGTCAAGCGGTTGGCAAGCAGACAGCCGGCGGTGCCAGCCCCGACAATGACGAAGTCGTACTGGGGGCGGATGACCCTGGCGTCCGGGGGCTCCCCGCGCCGCAACTCCTCCATGTCCCGGAGCATGCCGGCGATGGCCTCCGTGAAAGTGCCCCGGCGAGCCTCGCAGCTGAGGAGACCGAGCATGATGAAGCAGAAGAATCTGTAATGAGGGGCGTTATTAGTTGCAGAAAGTATTAGTTGCAGAAAGGAACTTTAATCTATGATGATGATGGACCAGGCGAATCTGCATGATTACGTGGGGCTTATGCCGAGTTACTTTCCACGGAGCAAATACATTTTTTTTTACACGTTTCTGTAGCCAGTACCTTCCTATTAGGAATACCGCTCTAACAATTAGTGTACTGCAACTTACAGGTGCCATCATTTTGGCAATTTTTTAACTCCAGCAGCACTTTGTCCTGCCTTTGGGTGTATCACTTATTAAATTTCACCCTGTATGACTTACCGTGCACATTTTAGTCATCACTTATGCACAGGATGATCACTGGAAATATTTCCTTTGTCAGACCACGTTGTATTTTGGCAATTATAATATGAGTAATGAAATTAATTCGTCCGTTTAATTATCAAACGTGCAATTCTGTGTTTGATGAGTGGTGAAAAGTGCGGTGACGTCCATCTTCCTCGTGTTATGAAACTTTCCACAAGGACGGCTTACGACACGAAATTCATGTCATAGAATGTAATACAATGCCTAGGTCTTCACGTAAACAGGGCGTTTAATGTCTAGATAAGTGCACCTATATACTTAGGTCTTATTGAACAACGTTATGCAATTTAGTGCACAGTCATTTTATTACGTTAATGCTCGTATCTACAAATAACCGATTGTTGAAGTTACTGATAACAAGTTAGGATTGCTTAATCGTTTGTTACGTTAATAGTTAATGCGATATTTGCTACACCTGTTGTGATATTGGGGATTTTTTGTGATCACCAGTTTAGTCTCAATTGATTGAATGGTTAATCCTTAATGATTGCCTGTATTAACAATGCCTGATTTGATACCCATTAAAAAAGTAATGAACTTGACGCTACTGTTACTTTTCTTTGGGTTTTTCATTCAAAACCTGTGCCACGCCATGATTCATCGTAATTCCTAATGATGGTTGTATAAAAGTCTGTTTTTACGTTTTAAAATGAAATAAACTCAATCGTATTTTTTTAAAATGTCATTTTTAAATGTGTCTTTGCACAGTGTAATCACATCATATTGAAATAACAAGCACTGTAGTAAGGTAATGGTGATCACTTAGATGTCGGTTTTTCAAACTTATTTCAATGTATTTATTGTAATAATCAGTAACGATTCAGCGTTCAAATTTTGAACCGACTTTGATCAAAGATGGCAACCAAAAGTCCCGAAAACCTCTGTTATGAAGCAATGGAATAATCCATTTCAAAGCTATAGTACCACACATATAAACTTACTTACATATAAATAATCAGATACACAAGTCAAACTCATAATTATAACACTTCAATGTTTTCCCAAGTTACTACGATAGCAGTATTTTTTACGTACCGTCCGCGTCTGTAAAACGTTTATATTCTTATTTATACCTTTTTGAAAAAGCACCCCACATGTTGAACACTATATATTTTCCGTTTTTTATGCTTAATATATTAATGTATTTAAATTTGGAAGCGTTGATATTATTAGCACTATCGAGAGCAGACTGGCTGAACGAAAATGGGGTACAGGCTTCCAACATTAAATGACATTAAACTGAGCCGATCTTAATTTTGTTGTAAAACAGGTCATAACGACTCCCTGTTCCTGGTCACCTTCAGAAATTCGCTCGAAAAACTACCTATTGTCGTTGACCGAAGTACTACCTCTTCCGAAACAGTTCACCAGTTCAATCAACTTTGACTTTCGATTGTGAGTTAAGTAACTGCCGATAGGGTCGAACGCTGGAATATTTTGCTTTACGTCATTTGTCAAATTAATGAGTGCATTAAACGGTGTCATTACCTGTATATCAATCGTAGAGTCAATAGACAGAGGATTCTGACGCAAGTGCAGTAAATATACAGTGTGTTTGTAATGTTGTGGTCAAGTTGGATTGTTCTCGGCTTCCGATGTGGAGGTAATTAGGTTCCTGTGCACGTCATGCAGATCTGTTGACATTTCAACATAATTAAACCTTACCTGCATCTGATATGATGACTTTCCAATGGAGAAAAATACTTACTTGCTTGCTTTATGGTAGGTAATGACTTTACAGTAATATCTGATATATGATTTTACATGGGAAAGGGGGTCTAACAACTTTCATTCGTTCGTACAGGTTCGATGTAATCGTAAATAAGTTGTAATGAGCAAAAAAAAATGAATATAGATGGTCCTTTAATATAAGAATGACTCAATAAATTAACCACCCTGGAATAAGTGGAATATATGAAACTTTGTATGGTAAAAAACCAAGTTGATATTTTACGTAGTATGTTTTGAAGGCATTACTTTTTAGTGTGAATTTAATTATGTTGCAATGTAGCTTTTCCAGTCTATCTAGTTTTTTAGTAGACTTCTGCATACCAACTAACGACCTTGAGATATTTTTAAAAGGGTTAATTATAGCTTTAGATTCGAGCGTGCGTTATTTTTATCCCTTCATCTTCAACACTCGCCCGCTCAATGTTAACAACACCAGCGTGGATGATGGAAGGGATGGGGTATCGTTGACAAAATTATGTATTAATTGTAAAATCAGTGATTGGTCTATACCATACTTTGACAGAGAAAATACGATCGAAGAGAAGTGTTGCCATCGGTAGTCGAGCTAGCTTAAGTGATCGTAACTGATCATTGAAGTTAAGTAACACATTTGACGGTCAGCCATTGGATAGGTCACCGATTTCAAGTGGTGGTGGTTTTCTAGACGCTACCTTGCTTGGGATGGCACGTTAAGCCGAGGTTCCCTGTTTCTGTTTCGGTAGCAGTCGTTAACTCTAGTCAGAGGCCTTTGAGCAGCTTGAAAATATCCTTGAGCACGATCTGTCGGTCGGGTTTCCTACTTACCCGACAACTCTCTCAGCGCAAGCTAGGATGTGTTGAGGTCCACCAACCCGCACTAGGCCAGCGAAGTGGTTATTGTTTACAGATGCAATCCGGCCATTATGGTTAACATAATGCTATGCTATGCTTATGATTTTGACCTTTGCTCTATCGCTAGCTTAAGGAGCTTTTCAGTAATATTACATGAATATGCATGAAACTTGTCAAATCGAAACCAACTAAGAAGTTATGATACTCTCTGAATTTATATTTTGAAAGGTAAATACATGTATACGTATTTATGGAGCCGACTGTATACCTACTGAGTAATTAGGTTTGGTTTTCGGTAACCGAGACAAGATTCTGGGTGGTAGCGTTGTAATTTTGGACATATTTAGATTTACAAAAAACTACAAATGACAGCTGTCATGGTATCCTTACGTTTAATACATCGTGACGTGATAGAGTCGTGACAATACTCAACAACGCTCAGAAAAGTTGTTTTTGTAAAATGATATGGCCCTGTGGGTTACTTCCTCTCTTATTCCTGACCGCCTTTCAAAGGATGTGTGTTATTTTTCGTTCGATAACTATGTGGAGAAAGCCTTTTATTAGCAATGGATACCAAAACAGCTATTTGAAAAACTTTGTGACGGCAGTAAACGACAGCGCCTGAAAATTTTGTGCAGCACCAGCGCATTTTGTCAACATGGTCGTTGGTCTCTCTCTCTGCACTATTCAATTGTACTGATAATGTAGGTTTTAAGAGTTATCTAATGATAGTCATGACTAGTAAGCTAGCTAGCACACATGTGAAAATATTTAAATTGTTATAAAATCTCAAGTCTTTATTTCATTTCGTAAAATAAGATTCTTACGTAAGTATTTGAAATTGGGTGAAATAAATAAAATAAACATATAACATTGGTAACATTTATTAAAATACTAAAATTCACTAAACTTTTTTAACAATCAATAATCATAACACTCTCGAATGGTATGAACGGTTAATGATTAAATAGATAAAACAGTCTATTGTGAATAATGTGATGTAAGAAGGCATTAAATAGATTACACAAGTAAGCAGTTTTCATTGTAGAAATAACAGTTCAAATGTAAGAAATAAATAAAGGCTACAAACGAAACTTTTTAACAGTAAAATACCCTTAACGAAGATAAAGAATATGTATAGGATTAAGCTGTGTCAAAAAATCTAATAATTTTTATTAAAAAACACCTTCATGCATAGTTTTAACAAACGAAGTCTGATATTATTTTACTGCGTTACTATTTTACTACCGTCAGAAGTGGCGATCTCTTGTATTGGAGGCCAAGACTCACTTTGGGTCGCTGAGCCAGCGCAGTAAGTAAGTAAGTAAATTACTATTGGTCCTAACAATGATCCATCTGACTCTGTCAATATCGAAAATGTCGAATATACAGTATACTCAGTACTCGTTTGTTAAAAAAATATACTACTCAGTATAATATTGTTTACAATTCACGTCATGCAATGAAGAAGAGTCGAAGTTATGGCACTATTGAATAATCGTGCTCAAGGAGCGAAGTGAACTCATAACTACAAATGTAATACAGTTATATGAATATTTAATAACAGGAATAGCTAGATTTTTTATAAAAATAATGTTAATATAGCATAATGTGATTAAATAATGAAAATGAATGTCTTGAAAATGAGTGCATTATAACACTCGTATGTCCATGGCTTTCTAGTGATGTGATAGTAACGATTGAACTATTAGTAACAATGATGTAACTAATAAATAATAATGAATTAAAGCTAAAATCTAGTCTAATATAGTACATATTTACAAAGTTAACAGATCAAGATAATTCACCAATTCACACATCGCAAAAATCAAAAATGGTAACAATATAATTTTTATGAGAATGAGTAACAAGCTTATTTTAAGAAGCTTATATTAACATTTTCACCATTTTGTTATTTATTATTACCTATAACATTAAAGTCTTGCTCTCACTACACTTTATAGTTTGTGCACATTCACTTGTTATAAAATGTCTGACGAAATTATTGTTACTACAGAATAGTCTCGATGTCATCGATGTCCTCTCAACCAATCTTCTTTTATGAGGTCGGAGCCTTTCTCTCCGATCATGATGACTGCGGCGTTGGTGTTGCCGCTCACGATGGTGGGCATCACGCTGGCGTCGATCACGCGGAGACCCTCCACTCCGTACACCTTCAGCCTCGGATCCACCACCGCCTCACGGTCCCACGATGGACCCATTTTAGTAGTCCCACTTTGGTGGTAAATAGTCATTGATATCGTCCGCACTTGACACTCAATATACTCGTCAGACATGAATTGTAAGTGCTTGCAGTTTGGCAAAGGCTTCATATAAACCCTTGAGTTAAATTGTTTGAATGGCGACGCGTTCGCCACTTGTAAAGCTATCTTTATGCCCTCGACCAGTCGAGCCACGTCTTCTGGGTCTTCGTGGTAACGAGGATTCATTATTGGGTAATGGAAAGGGTTGGAACTTTTTAGTCTCACGTAGCCTCTAGTGTTTGGTCGCAGCAGCAGTGGCATTATTGTCCATGCGTCTTTGTTGGCTATTGGCTTGTATACTGTGTTGTACACTTCATCTGTCAAACCCAATATTTTCCTGACTACTTGACCGTTATCGGAGGAAAAGGAGGCTGGTGCCATGTGAAACTGAATGTCGGGCCACAAACCAGAACTATTGGCGTATTTTGTATTTACGAATGCAATACCTTCTAAGCCGCCTAGGGTTGTCATAGGGCCTCGTTCGTTAACCACGTAGTTCATGGTGACAGGGAAGGCTTGGAAACGGTTTTGGACAATCGCAACCGGTTTATCGACTAGAAAAGTTAACCCCCCGACACCGACATGATCTTGTAGATTTTCCCCGACTGGAAGATCTTTTAGAACTCGGATACCAACATCTCGTAAATGGTCTTTCGGCCCGATCCCTGACAACATCAACAACTGTGGGCTATTTATAGCGCCAGCTGATAATATGACCTCCTTCCTGGCAAACACTTGTCTCTTTACGCCATGTTTAACGTACTCAACTCCGTAAGCTTTCATGGTCACTGGGTTTATCAACACTCTAGTAACCTGTGTGTTAAGTGAGATATCAAGGTTTTTCCTCGTGCGCACTGGTCTCAGGAAGGCCTTCGCAGTACTGCACCTGGAGCCTCTCCTGATGGTGCCCTGGGCTATCATGAAGCCAGTCTGTATAGCTCCGTTTATGTCTCTGTTGTCATAACCGATTTCAACTCCCGCTTCAACGAAGGCCGCGACCAGCGGCGTTCTCCAAGGAGCTTCTTGGACGGTGAGGTACCCGCCTCTGCCGTGGTACGGGCTGTTGGCCAGGTAGGGGTTCCTGTTGTCTTCCGACTTGATGAAGTACTTGAGGACATCCCGGTAGCCCCAGCCGGGGTTGCCGAAGGACTCCCACTGGTCGAAGTCAAACTTGTTCCCGCGCACGTAGATCATGTAGTTGAGGACGCTGGAGCCGCCGAGCACCTTGCCCCGCGGCCAGCTACAGCGGTGCTTCTTGAAGCCGAGGCACGCGTACGGCGTGGGTTCCGTCTTGTACGCCCAGTCCAGCTTCGTTAGCTGGAGGTAACCGGCTAGCGAAGGGACGTCCGTAATTTCGTTCTCATCCGGACCTGGAATTTTAAAAACAGGAGTTAAATTAAACGGGCACAATATTTAGTAGGTACGGTGGCCTGCGCCTAAAAGTATACAGGCGGAGTTTTTAAAATAGCGATCCCTGATGATGAAGGGACCAGCTACATCTGTTATTAATCCGGGGACGTGTTGTGTGTAATGTGTGTAGCAGTGGTGTTTATGTGGATGTGCTTGAGCAGCATGTGAGCTTGAGATCGCTATTTTAAAAACTCCGCCTGTATACTTTTAGGCGCAGGCCACCGTACATACATTTAGTGACGCTAGAGGAATTTTCGAGTAAAGACAACTACAAGGCAACTTAATATAGGGGTAGGTGAAAAAAGTGCCGCTGGTTTAAGGGATACCTACATTTCATCCAGCGGTAGTGGATTTTTGGTTGATGATGATGTGTAGATATTTATAAATATAAGTAGTAATTATATTTACCTGATTCTAATAGCAAGACGTTCCATTGCTTGACTTCAGTCAATCTGTTCGCCACGACGGCTCCAGCTGATCCTCCGCCGACTACAATGAAGTCGTACTCCTTCCTTGGCTCTCTGTCCTTGACCCTTGACTCGGGGTCGTAAGCGCTATAATTGTGATACGTCAAGGCCCCCAGCAGTAACGGTATCAGCCATAGGCCTGTCACGCTCACTGTCTTCAGCGCTGTCGAAGCCAAGAGAACATGAACTGCCATTTTCGAATATTGTTTCTTTTTTATCACAGTGTTTTGTGCCAGATTGTTTTCATATCACAGAGTAGTTGAACTTGTCAGTTCTTTGGCTTGTAATTGGGACTAGTGTGGTTTGATTATTCGGTTGGTTTGTGCCGGTCTGGGGGCTTGCTCCGGCGGATGTGGTGGATCCTCGAGGTGGTTGCGAGCCGTGTCGACGCGCTCATGTTAGGCCACATTTCTGGTTGGCCTAAGTAGGGACTTTGCAGTTTTTCTTCTCTGAAATTGAAAAAAAGGTATGTTAGTGATAATTATATTGCTATTTGCGAACTCGTGGTACCTATAAAAAACGTTGAGTAAATAAAAAGTCAGTACATAAATCATATTTTGCGAATGGTTTATCACTAGCAAAAAACGTTGATTACCTGAATTACCTCTAAACAATTATTGCAGTGTGCAATGCTGCTATATTACATTGTCTGTTTCTGCAAATTACTAACAATGTTACCTAATCTTACCGGAATTAAACAAACTATCATCAGTTAAATAGTTTAATGACCACACCTGATGCTAAATGTTCTCTCGTAATGCATGCATAATATTATTTATGCTGCTCATAAGAGTCATCATAAGTACTGAAATGAGTTAATTACCTAATGTCACTTAAAATTATGACGAATCGGTCCATTAAGTTAAATATATTTCATTAGCAATTATTGGAATATACTTAACAACTTACTAACTTTTGATGATTTTTTGTATGTATATTCTAAATGCTAATATACGGCATATTGTTAATACTGTTCAGTTAGATATTAAAACTATTTCTCTATTACAGGTAACGTAAACCGAAGTGGCGACCAGCAGTAATCAAGAGCCTAGTCTAGCCGTGTAAGTAAGAGCCCGTTGCATCATGAATCATGATATCACTTTAATGGCTCCATAAAGAAATCCGAATGGCAATTTCTGATTATTTAACACAAAACATTGTTGCCCAGAGAAAGTGAGGTAGAGCAGATGTAATAGGTGTCTTATAGGAAATATTGTGCCAATAATGATGGTGGGAAGGAGACAGCTGAATAGCCAGTGTGGTGTGAGAGGGATAGTGCGTGTTTCCTTGCACCGCGGAAGATATAATCTAATTTCTAGGTTACATTTACGGGAAAGTGTTCTATGATGCTTGTAGATTAAGTCGTTATTGATCACTCTATTATTTTTGTTTGTACATGTTTTCTGTTCATTACTGAGGGTCCGCTCCAATCATCAAGCCACAGCTCTCCTCTAAACGTGATGATCACGAGAATCATTTCTTGTTTCATGATAGTTTTTAGAGTGGCTTTTTTAATTAGGAACTTATTTTAACGATGTGTGTATTTGATCGTTCGGATCTAATTTATATTACCTATTTATAAGCTAGCCATCAATATGAGTGACAGGCCATTACTAGATTGTATAACAGTTTCATAAAGAAGCAATATTGACGCTAAAATTAATGTATTCCTACTCGAACTTTAAAAGCATATTGTTGCTGATCATTTCCGCTTTTATTTTCGTATCATCTTTTAAGTGAAAGAAGTTCTTATTTTAAGTAGTTTTTTCATGACATAGTAACATATACAATATAAGTGCCGCAATTGGTCAATTTCATAAAAAAAACATAGAGTTGTTATTATAGGTTCTAAAATTGAGTTTAAATAGCTAGTTTATATGATTTATATAAGTTAATAGATATTCAATATTGACTGATGTCTATAGTAAATTATTAATAGATAAATACATAGTTTATTTAAATAAGTAGGCCTCAGAACAATCAGAGCGTTGCAAAGGATTGCATCTTTACATAATCATATCATCATGAGCTACGGTAGGGCACGTCGTACGCACGTATGCTTACATTTTGCTATTGTTTCTCGAATTCTTTGTTTTTTTGCAATGTTGTTACTACTATCTTAAATTATATTGTTCTATAATGTTGTGCTACATTTCCAAATATATGTATAAAGTACATTATTTTTACCAATAACTGTATGCGGTTCTTTCTAAAAACCTTTTCAACTGATCAGATATACCTAAATGTCTCCACTAAAAAACTATTATTTAAAAGGAGAATTTAATTAAATAACTTAAAACGTATGCTTACGTCAAAATAGCTTATAACCTAAATTGCCGTTGCAACAAAATATCCGTCGAATAAAAGTATGGCATAATTACTAAATATACTATATTCGTACCCAGGTCGAGACCATAACGATAACGTTACTAGTTGTTGCTTTACATTTAGTAACTTGTTTTGGTTAGTGGCTCTAGGTGAAGGCCGTTTCATGTAAATAACTTGCAAAATATTAGTAGGTACTTTCTATTAGCGAATTTATACTAATAGTATGTGCAAATGCTAAGTTGTGTTTGCTTGTCCTTATTTTACGTCCCAAATAATGGTGACATTTTTTGTAAATACAGGATGATATTGGTGTGTTATCTTCAAAATTTCCACGGAGCAGACTTCATTATCATCATCATCATGCCTATAGCAGTCCACTGCTAGACGTAGGCCTCTCTCAAAGCACGCCACTGGATGCGATTTAGCTTTCCGAGAAGAGAAGACTTATTTAGACGTAATTTCCGATACAGGTGCAAAATTTAAAAAAAAACCATTTGTTCGAAATGTACTCTAATTTTTGTTACCTATAATTTTTTAATCTTGTGACCTATTCGATATTTTTTCGCCGCAAAAAACTGCGAATATTTTTTTTGTTTCCAATGATGAATTATTATGATAGTTACGAGCATTATGCTAATAAGTTGAGCATACAACACACATGGCTCAATGACCCTGTTAGTATACATATAAACGTTACGGGCGGCGGCGGCGGGTGAAGGCCACCCACATAACTGTGGCACTTATTTTTTTAATTCGTACACAGTATCAATTAGAAATAAAATTTACTTGAATGCAAAATACATGAACACCTCACTGTTAGAAACTTCATTTGATTATTTGATTAATAGAATAGAATTTTATTTCAGACCAAGTCCATAAATTCGAGTCGAGATCTATGTGATCGTACAAATACAAAAGATGGGGATTCTCGGATGCCCATGGGAGTCATTTGTGCTCCACAAATCAAAGCAGTAATCACATCAGCATGACCCATCACGTCCCTACTGCTAGGGCTCGGCTCTCCTTCCAATGAAGGAAGGGTTTTTGGCCTAGTCCACCATGCTGGCTTAGTGGGTTGGAGCCTGGAGGCCTCAGAGCAGTAGCGGCACTAAATTATTTAGTGACTTTATTTGTCGCAGACACGATAGGAAGAAGTCTAATTTTGAAGTACGGTAAGCTATTCGCATTTAAACCAATAAAATTGTTATTGCCGTGTTATGGCGTAATTAAACCAACTAAGATCACAATATTACACACGATAAGATATAACTTTCAACTTCGCAATAGAGTGCGCGTACGGGTATTTCACAGGCGATAAGGTGTCATATTCTCATTGGCTGGTTAGAGACTGGTTTGTGTGTCACGGGGTGAAGGCCAGTGGAGTACTTTCTCTGTTGAGTAATCGGACGGCTGCCGGCGCATCGCCCGGGCGCGTCCGATGACGTCGCCGCTGCACTCTCGTACAGTCTGCCGCGCAGATAACTGACCCCCGTGTAATGTCATTTAGGTTTGCTTTGCCAGGTACCACTGTAACATGGTTATTGGCAAGCATAGAGACAAATGCTAACTGCTCAGCAGTAAATAACATCCAAAAACCTAAACCTAAAGGGGGGGTTTAATGCATATTTATAACAACATATAACAACATATTCATAACATCTTATAATATAACCTTGTAAAATCAGTGAATTCGCATAACCTACCGAAAAATACCTATGCTGAGATAAATATTAGTAAACATAATTTTCTTCTAATTTACGTCGGGCTATAGCCGCAGAACTGGAGTGACCCCTCCGCAGCGATAACTAGCCCCAAGTATACAGTAAATAACTAGAAGTCAATGATGTAAGCTGTTTGCATCACTTTAACACGCTGCATTAAAACTAAACATGCCAGCGAATAAATTACATTTGCCGTGACAATTGAAAATGATGCGGCATGATCCGCATGATAAAATACATCCGACACTTTTTATAACTTTATTATTTAAAGTTACGATTTTTTGTTGTAATTTCAAGGTATATTACTAGGGGATAGCGAATCATACACACTTAATTTATTTACATATTTTACATTCAGCATAGAACAACAATCTCATTTCATCATCAATTTGATCATGGTTGAATTAAATTAGGAACCTAATTTTCAATACCAAACGGCCTACAAACGAGGAGCATTAGGTATTTAATTTCATATAAAAATATTATTTACTTTGACTTTTTTATTATTGACGTACATACCTACATAGTTGAATGTCCGATAACACGCATAACTCAGGGTGCACAGGTATGACGCAAGCGCACAGCGCAACGACACGTAATGCGCACGCACCTACGTTTATGCGTTAGCGCGCATTATGTTAGATCGATATATTCTGTTATAGGCACCTACTTTTTTCAGTTTATTTGATTTTTTGGTTTATTAAAATAAATATATGATTACGTGCTGACAATATTTTAAATTCGGAATGCGACGACCAATGAAAAAATCAACACTTCTAAGAAAAATATGTCTAAAAGGAGAGAGAGAGGAAAGATTTTTTACATTTAAATAGTACTTATAATAGTACTTGATTGAAAATACTTATGGCATGTTTATATTTATTTGACAATAATTTATTTATTTATCCTTTATTGCACAAATATAAAAATAAGTGTACAAAAGGTGGACTTAATGCTACAAGCATAAAGTTAAATTATTTAATAATAATAATATTGGTTAGTATTAGTAATAATTTAACTCTATACTTTGAAAGTGTATTTTGTAAGTTCAGGCCCGCGTTGATGTCTTTTGTATGAAAAAGCTGTCTGTCACAATTCACAAACTAAAACGTTCAAGTTTGCTTTCATTGATTGTTTGTCATGAAACAAGTATGGTGCCGCCACCTATCTTTTAATATATTTACTTTCATAATTTTCGCAAGGTTTCGATCCTAAAATCCTTTTCCCTATTTCCGCTTATGTCGTGCACCGCAACGCTACGTGTGGCAACACTGTCTGCGCCACCCACAGACAATCAGTTCCGAAAACGAATTCATGGCCGCCGTCGCGCTAAGTTATTCGCGATTGAACTTATTTTCAAAATAGACGATTGGCTAGTTGCTAAAGTCTTCCGCTTCTTCTTTATTCATGGTGAACCGCTAACCGAAGAATATCAGTGTGTGTGTTGAGTGCTGCAGTGCTTTGGATTGCTCTGATCTCTGATCGATCGAGCACGTGGCGCCAGGCGAGGGTCTGGAAGCCGGCCGCCTTTTCCTGGTCTCCTGAACTGCCTCCAGCGACCAGGTAGGTGCACGACACTTCATCAACCCTTTCCCTCGGTGAGACACCTTGCTGTAGTTTCTTTTAGTGTAGTCCCATTGGGCTATGAGAGTGATGGAACAGAGAGTGCTCCTGTGTACTGCGCACATACTTGGGCACTATAATCTACTCCTGCGTAGATGGCTGATCTCAAATGAGATTGGCCGCCGTAGTCGAAATTCGGCTAGGAGGACATTATTATTAGTTTCTTTTATTTTTTTTCTATCGAAGGGACTCCGGCTTAGCGGCGTTACCAAAGTATTTATATTTTTAAATCTAAGTATATCGTACAGATATGGTGGCGTAACGGATAAGGGCTTTCGTGAAAATGATTTCAGAAATGAAATTTTGACTTTTTTGTGAATTACGACAAAAAAAGTACAGTTATATTTCAAAAACAGAGGTTTAGTTTGTTCTAGAATGTTTTCGTTACAGTTAAGTCCGTCTGCACTAGCCATGCCCGGGTACTCTCTGGCCATTGTTTCACATTACGCCACAGCGCGGTACAAACAAACGAATTATCTTTCCATTTTTCTAAACAATGCTCGCGATGCGTTCGCTTCTCGTTGCAATATTTTTTTCTGTCAAGATGTATCGGTGTTTTCGCCATGCAAATGTGTGTGAATAAAGATGTCTAAGCTTTTTTCAACGTTAATTATAAAGGTATCACTTGCACTTTGCAATGAAATCGTGTAGTGACTACACAATGACTAAACAACACAGTTTTTTTAATGAAAAAATAATATCTGAAATGACATTCAAATTATCTATTTTAATATCATTTTCCACGGGAGATGCTAGTTCGCGGGAAATGCTCGTTATTAATAAAACTTTAAATTTTTTTATCACTCCAAATTATTATATCTGCAAAGTACGCATCTAACAATAGATCATAAGGAAGCTTGAAGTTGAAATGTGTTCAGTAACAGTAAGTTGAATTGTGAAATTACATCATTCAAGCAAGTCTAACTTAACTTTGGCAATTTTGCGTAGGAGATTGAATACTCTTGATAGTTATTGTTAGTTATCTTTATGGTTTACAGACACTTGCACGTACAAAAACTCAGGCTTTGGATCGTCCCTTTATATTATTCTTTCGATAAGATTCGATGTAGAGAACTCGAAATTTATGTCTTTGTTTTCTTCAAACTTGTCAAATACATAAATGTTAATGTTGAAGATTTTGAGAAATCTAATCGAGTACTTGAAATAAAAAAGACAGGTTATTACTTTGTATATGGACAAATAAATTCCATATTTCAGTCATAAGTCTGATTTCAGTACTCAATTCTAAATCATTACCTTTTGTAAAGATTGTAAAGCTCTTCGGTGTATAGCCGTAACTTGTAATACAAGTTTAGTGTGGTGGCTCCCTCATACTAGGTACTCGTATATGCTGTACAAAGTAGGTGATGAAACGTGATGGGCATTTGGATGCTTCTTAAAGGCTTGTTTTGAAATTTTCTTATAACATTGTTAATTGAATGATAGCGTGCATGCAAAGTGAATCGTGATTTTGTATTGTAGGTTATAATATGTATATTTGAGATAGGTACATAAGCTTATTTTTTTTTTTGTTATCAGCTATTTTGCTTTTGTTGACCTAGTTACTTGTAACGATTTTGATCATAACAAAAATCCAGGAAAAAATACTAAACATTATTTCATTAAAATCATTTCCAAATTGTTCATTATCGGGGTAGGTTTTTCTAAAAAGTTCGCTAGCTCTACATAGATAGTTATTTACAAATATATACTTTTGTGAGCTCTGGGCTTTCCCCCACTTAAAGTTAATGTTGTATCATTCTACTACTGAATTTATGAAAAAAAAAACTTTTATTTAACATCTACACCAACGACCAGCCGATTATCTCAGGTATGAAGCATATACTGTTCGCAGATGACCTCGCATTGGCATGTCAGCGCAAGACCTTCGAGAGTGTAGAGCAGGGGTTGACATCTGCACTGGCGGAGCTGTCTGCCTACTATGAGGCCAACCAATTGCGTCCTAACCCCAGCAAGACGAAGCTATGTGCTTTTCACCTGAAGAATCGCGAGGCGACGCGCCCACTTCACGTGCAATGGGAGAGTCAATGGCTCGAGAACTGCCCGAACCCTAAATACCTTGGCATTACCTTGGATCGATCCTTGACCTACAAAGCCCATTGCACCAACACAAAGATGAAAGTGGCCGCAAGAAACAACATTCTTCGTCGCCTGACCGGTAGAACTTGGGGGGCTCACCCGCATGTCCTACGAACCTCAGCCCTAGCCTTGAGTTACTCCGCGGCAGAATACGCATGCCCAGTATGGAACAACTCGACTCACGGTGGGAAGGTGGACATCGCGCTTAATGAGACCTGTCGGCTGGTTACAGGCTGCTTAAAACCAACTCCGACTGATAAGCTATATACCTGCTCGCTGGAATAGCACCGCCAGCGGTTCGCAGACAGGCCGCTGCGTCCAAAGAGCGCTGGAAACAACTGAACGACTTGCGCCATCCTCTGTATGGTCATGTTCCAGTGCAGCAGCGCCTTAAATCACGCAGAAGCTTCGTCACAACCGAACCGCTGACTAACGAGACAGCGCAGGAGTTCAGGTTGAGCCGCTGGAGAGCCGATACTTCCCACTTGCGTCAGTTTGTCCAGCCAGCCGAGGAGCTGCCTGCTGGAGGGGGTGAAGAGTGGTCTGTATGGAAAACTCTAAACCGCCTCCGGGCTGGCGTTGCCCGGACGAAGGACAATTTAAGGCGATGGGATATGCTCCCAGCCAATGCCAGCACTCTATGCAGTTGCGGAAGCCTCCAGCCAACGTCACACCTTATAGAGTGTCCTAATGCCCCAAAATGCAGTCAAGGAGACCTGATGAAGGCCAATGATCTCGCAATAAGAGTAGCAAAACACTGGAGGAAGTTAGCTTAGTGCATTTTACACGATAGAAGAAGAAGACTACTGAATGTTTTTTTGAAATACTTTCCATTCTTTTTGAGATTCACCTTACCTCTTCATAGTATTAGTATGAAGTAGGTATTATAAATAAAATACTCGACCATGAGAACGTAATTCTATTATCTCTAATTACTATTTATACTATACAGAACTAGTAACTTCAGTAAGTTTACGTCAACACATTCACTTGTTAAACGAAATTACCCGTTTAAAGGTAATTGCCGTTTATGTAGGAGCCTATTATTGTATTACAGCATAGCGCGTGGTTATTGATTCTTATTCTCAGTTTCTACTCGACGTGCACCAGATTATGTGAGTTTTCTAGCACAACGGACTACATGCAATATGCTGTGGCAAGTTCAATTTTAGACTCGCGTCGAGATAAAATAAGTAAACTTTTTGTTTCAATTTGTTTGTTTCTTATAATTTTTATTTACCTAGATCTAAAGAAGCGTCTAGCAGGGGCTTAATTTGTTTTTCATTACTGAGAAGTATGGTTGATGCAATAAAAATAATAAATTCTTATTTATTGTATATGCTTGCCCTTGAAAAACTATTTCACTTTATTTCATTTACGTCTACTTATTTTCTAATCAGGCTTATGTTATGTACTGACCATGGTAAGTTTTGTTTTATATTTGAAAGTAGATTGAAGGTTTCATTAAAAATTAGATCAGCCATTGAAAAGTTATTAATGCTTTATCATATTTAAACTTCAGCTAGAGCATTGATAGAAAATATAAATCACTCTGGTCTCGCTTGTTAATCTGCGTGTTACGTGGTTGATATATCGCTTATGTTTTCGTTTTGTTTTAATTGGCCTGTTATGTTGTTCATAAATAATATATGCTTTTTGAAAATTTAGAGAGGGGGTCATTCATAACTTTATATAGAATCACTTTTGCAACACCTGTATAAATGATCACTAATACGCGTAGGTATGCGAAAGCACTTTGCCCACACATTGAATGGACCTCAGAACAGAACCGTGTCAGGCTGCAGCCGAGTCCTTGTTCCGAGGCAAGGCTGCTTGCAACACCCTGCCATTGGAAAGGAACGCGCCGGCCGCTGTGATGTAACTGGCAGGTTGCTTGCAAAATGTGCCGGCAAGAAGTGCACTGCGGGCTGAACTGCCATGAATCATTGCCACTTCCTGGTGCGTGTTCTTTTTTCAAATTTTGTGGGATTCTGATTGATTGGGAGTTGGGATCCGTATTTTTTTTTCTTTTTGAAGGTCATTCAAAGATTTCTAGTCTCTAGTGAAGTATGTAGGTGTTAGCTTTTTTTTAGTTTTGTTTCAAATTGGGATTTTGTTTAACTCTGAACGTAGTTTTTTAAAACTTATTCTATAAATACTTTTTCTTTTATACCTTTACCTTTGTTTGCTAGTATAAAATCTTTGACCTATTTTAAAGATCATTATTAAATGGCCTGACATTCTAGTCTCATTCAATAATTTAATGGCTATTAGTTAGGCTCAGGTTAAGTAAATGAGTTTTTGTTTCGGTTACGTCAATTCGAGCACTTTCTCGAATTAGTGTTGCTATAATAGTATTAGAGGTTACTACGCAGTGTTTCCTCCAATTAACTTGCGAACTGAACTGTGCTACTTTACTGTTACCTATATATTTACAGAAAGTGAGGTAATTCGTAAGAGAACTCGAGTAATCAACATATCTCTTATCTGCAACCTGAAATGGCAGTGGGCATAAATTCTGTAGAACCGATGAAAGATGGGATAAACGAGTTCTCGAGTGGAGACCACGAACAGGCAAGCGTAGCTTGGAAAGACCTTAAGATAAGTTGCTGATAGTGGCTGGATGAGGATGGCCGAGGACAGAGTGTTTCGGCGCTCTTCAAGAAAGGCGCTATGTCCAGTAGAGGACGATTACAGACTAAAATTATACATTTGTATCGTATTCGGACCTCGTTCTAACGTTACATAGGCCGGACTCCCATAAAGGCTTTGCAATGTAAATGTCCATTGCGTCACATGCGTAGAAGTATGTCAACAGTGCCAATAATGTCGCCTCAGCAACACTCGCTCCCTAGGAATGCAGAACAGTGACGTCACAAGTCCGTTACAACACGCGGAATCACTTTCCTAGCGATGATTCGTGTAATTACATCTTTATAGATTATAGTTTGCAGCTGTAATTATACAGTCTGGGGATTTGTTTGTCGATCGATCGTGAGCATTATACGCTATAATTTTCGTTTCATCAGTTAACACATGTGAGTGCTTATCTGGTAGTATATTGGCTACATAGTTGCACAGAATTACGTCACAAGTATTGGCGCGCCGCCGCTTTCCGTCTATAGGAAACCCCCGTTGCCATGGTGACCGATTTAGCGGCGATCACGTAGTAAACGTTGGCCGGTAGCTGCGGATATTATGATTTACGTAATAGATTGGTCTTGTTGATGATGGGGTCTCGCTAAATTTGAATTATTTTCGTGATCGATTGGTAATTAAGTCCACCCTTTGTACACTTATTTTTATATTTGTGCAATAAAGGATTAAATAAATAAATAAATAAATAAATAAATAAATAAATAAATAAATAAATAAATAAATAAATAAATAAATAAATAAATAAATAAATAAATAAATAAATAAATAAATAAATAAATAAATAAATAAATAAATAAATAAATAAATAAATAAATAAATAAATAAATAAATAAATAAATAAATAAATAAATAAATAAATAAATAAATAAATAAATAAATAAATAAATAAATAAATAAATAAATAAATAAATAAATAAATAAATAAATAAATAAATAAATAAATAAATAAATAAATAAATAAATAAATAAATAAATAAATAAATAAATAAATAAATAAATAAATAAATAAATAAATAAATAAATAAATAAATAAATAAATAAATAAAGAAATAAATAAAGAAATAAATAAATAAATAAATAAATAAATAAATAAATAAATAAATAAATAAATAATTTATTTGTCCCGGATATTTTTACGGATGGTTTAGAGGTTACGAATTGTCTGTTATGCCATGAGTGCTAGGCACGATTATCGGGGATGTTTTGGTTTTAAAAGGTCGATGTAAAGAATTCATAGGAAATGTATGTAGTGCAGATTTCCTCGCTTCATAACAAAGTTATTATTAATCAAACAAATTTTACATGTCCTGGCAAAACTGCAAACGCTTTTTGGTTGCGTTCTTGAAACTACGTGAGTTATCATGCTCACCGAAAGAGTACCTAAACAAAATGACATACATTTCGGTTCTCAAAGCGTGGGAGCACGCAATTGCTTTCTTTTACAAACTGAGCCTAATCGAGCTCAATTATTATTTAATTACTAATGCCTTATTTAAATCTCATCTTGTAAACCTGATCTGGTTACCCGACACCACGACATCCTTATGTAATACGTGTATGTACTTACATTATGTACAAGTGTGTCAGCTTAGGTTACAGCGAGCCATTACAGGCGTTGACGTATAAATAATTAGAGGTTACCGCCATGATCTTTACCGTTTTTTGCTTGGTTATGTGTGGATGTTGAAAGGAGTGTTGAGGCATTTGTATGATTTATTCTAAATAGTTCCTTACTTGTTATGAGAGTTTTAACCTTTAACCTTTGTAAGCTTTCTTAGATCTCTCATATCTAATTTAAAAAAAAAACTTTTGTTTAACAATATAGCAAATAATACGTAGGTACCTTTTCTTAAATCATATTCAGTAGCTTTTTCACAAAATAATAGAGTACTTACCCCCTTATTCATAGAGAAGTTACAAAACGTTTTAACTAATAAACTGTTTTGTCCCTCTCCAACAAAGAACAATTTCTTCTTTGACAGAGAGGGACAAAACAGTTTATTAGTTAAAACGTTTTGTAACTTTTCTATGAATAAGGGGGTTAGTGTTTATATGCATGGCGGTTATCCGGGTTGGCCTTCTCACCCGGTAGTGGACGACATAATTATGATGATAACTATTATCGATCACCATTGACAATTGTCGATCAAGTGTTTATAATAAATTTCACGGGTAGTCGTTGCGTATCGAAGTGCTGTTCCGCTGTGCGAGCGCGCGTGACGTCACGTTCTATCACACTTGGGCTGGTTTTACAGTCACGCCGCTAGACGCGCCGTTGGACAGCGCGCTGTTGGACAGCGCGCGTTTGAACAGCGGTGCACCATAAAACGACATTAGTACGGCGCGTTTCGCTGCTGTGAGACAGTCGTGTACAAACAGATATACAAAATGAACGGCAATGCAATTAGAGTACTAGCTATTTACTTTTTATGGAAAAAAAGGCAACAAAAACGTCGAAGAACAGTAGGTGTTGATCCTTATAACGCTACAAGGTTACTGAGAGGCGAACACGTAACATCTTTCTCTGATTTACGAGAAAATAGTTATAAATTTTATAATCATCATCAATTGTCAATCATCATCATCGGCCGGGTCCCATAAACATCTTCTAATTCGCACTTCGTCAATTACTCGACCCGTATCAAGGTGATTCATTGTACACAACAGTACCTAACGGCACGTCTCAACGGCGTGAGACTAAAACGCACAATGGCCGTAGAAGCGCACGAGCGGCGCGCGCTTCGACCGCGCCGCGCGAATAGGACGCGTTCAACGAACGGCGCTGCTCAAGCGCGCGAATTTGAAACGCTACTAATACCCCAATACATATCCGAGCGCGCGCGCTCCGACGGCGCTGCCGAAACGCGTGATTGTAAAACCAGCCTTGATGTTTGAATAAACGATACGATCTGTACTAATAGACTGAGAGGGCGACACTGACTATGCGACTTTGGAAATTTCAGATTTATCTAATCGCTGAAATTTATTTGTATCTTTTTCAATCGGTGACTTTTCAATCCAAGCAAGTCTTGCGACCAATAGAAAATAAAACTCCTTGACGACCGTGGCTTTTCTTAATCAAAACGGCTACTTGTCGTCGGTCAAGTATGTTTGTTGTATCATCAAGTTTGGGATAAAGGCGACTTTATCGGTGACTAATGGTTGGGGCTCTGAAAGCTCTTATTACACCATCAAATCTTCAATTTGGAAAATGTAATTGAACCGAAATAATTAATTTGCGATGGCTTTATTTAAAATTGGTCGCTACCTTTGTATTCGTAAAATTGGAGTAAGCCCTCGGGTACTAAGTGAGTTGTATTCATGTCAACCACACCATTGTGAGTCGAAAATAGTTGTAATCGAAGTTGACTTTTGTTATTCAGATCATAATAACTAAAGTGACACCACAACACACACACAGTTAACGAAATATTTTACTGAATACTACGTAGAAACAAGCTATGCATTAAGTGTATGTTACAATGTCTAGAGTCTAGATTCTAGAGTCTCTAACACTGAAGAGTTTTCATTAATCTCCACGGTCGGCAGGAGAGTTGTAGGCAGAGTAACACGCTATTTCTGCTCCCCGAGCCCACTCAGCGCTAACTTGGTTCACGTCTGCCCTTTAGGGTCACCAGGAGGCCTAGTACGGGGCGCATTTAAGACGTGACAAGAGTTTTGCATCGCGCTCACTCACATCGCGCAGCCTCAAGAGCGAGCGCGACGGAGAACTCTTGTCACGTCTTAATAGCGCCCTGTGCTACAGGGCCAGGAAATGTTCGCGTTAACGACTCTTTTCTCAATTACTACGCACAAAGACACCGGAATAAGGAAAACACACTCTTACCGCGTTAACAAACTCCACTTCTGCGTATGAAAGCGAGAATTCGACACCCGTGCCTTAGTTAAGCGCTATTTACATACTTAACTGTGCATTCGTAATGTGTTCTGTGGAATGGAAACTTGTCAACCATTGTTTGGATTTTGAGAGAAATTACACTTTTGTTTCTCTGCGGGTTTAAAATTTGCGGTGAAAATAATGTACGCTCTTTATTTTCTGTATTTATAAATAATAGAGTGTGTCTTGTTTTCAAATTCAAAAGGGAACAAGGAACAGTGCTTCGTCCGACTTGAAAGATAATCTGTGTTGACCCATAAACATGTGCAAAGAGAAGCAATACCTACCTACAGCCATCATCAAGTGTAGTAATTCAGAATCTCACGAGTTGAATAGTCAAGTGGAGCAACCAAACAGATAATAGGCAAACAGACCTTTTAAACTTCATACATAATGGATGGACGAGCGTCTTTCTTCGGTTGCGTAAAAAGTAAATACTGCACCACAGTAGTGCTTCCTATGTCAGTCACTGTGCTAAGCGATTACAGTGTTAAGTGTCATAGAAAAAGAGTTTAGATTAGAGAATAAAAGTGAGGCGCTAAATGCAAGTGCTTATGTAATGTCACCATCCAGCTTATGAAAATCTATGGAACATTCTGGACTTGGAAGATTAAGAAGAGAAAATTACTAAATTAATACTACGCAGGTATTAGAAAACTCGTGTATATAAAAGACAAAATGTGTAGGTATATTTTCATAAATCTAGATAATTCTCTATTACGATTCAATGACCTCATGAACAGTCTATCGTAATCGCAACATCATAATAAGCTGCACCCATAACATGGTTAACAAAGTATTTGTGCAACAAATTACAAAAGAGAATTAATGAAAACATACCAGTTTTTGATAAATACGGCTAATTCGGGCTGACCGCGACCCACAGCCCGACTGACACAGTTGCGGGACTTGTGAGGGGTCTGAGCTAACTGGCGCCACCTCGTGGTGGACTTATCATCGGTTATCTGTGACGCAATGGACACCTTAGATCTTAGAGAGATATTGAAGTGGTGAGATTAGTGAGGTTACCAAGACCGAACTTTAGCAGTAAGAAATCCTTAAGCAGCGTCGCTCGATGTCAAATCTGACGTAACGTGGATGGATCTGACAGATGTTTGACAGGCGATAAACACTGCTTAATGATTGTTAATTTTGTTAATGGGTCGGTGGTGGTACGGTAGCAGGACGACTAACAAGGATAGCATGTTTCCGGCGTCATAGCAATGTAGGTGTGAACAATTTAAGATTCCTTACTTTGAAAAAGTTTGTGAAATAAATACTCAAGTTAGACCTCAAAAATGACCCCAACATTGTACGTAAGTTCGCATTTTCGTGGAAAGCTGGTAATAGCAATAATTATGAATTAAGACATCATTATAATTTTTAATAGGCTTTTGTTACGCACATGTCATCTATTCGGGCAAGCATAACATAATACGAGACTTCCATTGTTTTTTTATAAGTTTTCTTGAGAATTTCATATTCTCCAAGAATTCATCATGTTATGTCTCTATACATTAGTATACATTCATACGAGTGCATAGACATAATACCGCCTGTATGGTAGGTATTCAGATTTAAAAGTTGTGTAATGGTACGGTGGCCTGCGCCTAAAAGTATACAGGCGGAGTTTTTAAAATAGCGATCTCAAGCTCACATGCTGCTCAAGCACATCCACATAAACACCACTGCTACACATATCACACACAACACGTCCCCGGATTTATAATAGATGTAGCTGGTCCCTTCATCATCAGGGATCGCTATTTTAAGAACTCCGCCTGTATACTTTTAGGCGCAGGCCACCGTACATGCAGACTTGCAGAGGTATTAAAAGAAAAATTAAGTAATTTGTAGCTGCATTATTCGTCCGGCCTTGGCTTACTTTGAGGCAGTGGTCGCGCGCATTAGCGATTTACTTGTGAGTTGTGCCCTTTTGAATATGTCATGAAGCTACATTTTGGAACGTAGGGCGTAACACTTAAAATCATGAAATATGTATTTGGGCTTTGGTTCAGTTTTGGAGCCGCATAACTTTGAAATACGAAGGAGATAAATTGTTTTAGTGATATGATGATTGCTCCGTGTACGAACTTATAATAAAAGCTCTTATGCTCTTACTGAATTTGTATTTTTTTAAGATTTTTACACAATTAATGTTACTCTAGAAATAAATACTTTGACTTTGACTAGGTATACAAACGTCTGATCAATTTCTAATATAAGAAGGGTCAGAAAAATATACTCACGTTCATTGCTGTTGATTTCCTCTGAACTTGTCCGAAAAAAGGGCTTCTGAAACAGCTCACTAGCACTTCCCGACTGATCACCACCGATCACTTGATTCAGAACTAGACCTGCCTGATCATTGCAGAGCACTCACAGACGACTGCAGACATTAAGCACAATAATTGTCACTCATTAAACGCGTTGGAGACAGTTCGAAAGTTAGGTAATAGCAATTACGATGTATATGCCATTGTTTTACACTTCTCTCACGAATCTTGTTTCGATGCACTCTGCAACCTTCGATAGCATATCATTGTCTTTGCCTTCTGGGTTCAAAAAAACAACGCGTAACCATAGATAGAAAACTATACGATATATCTTACGAATGTAATTTACCACCGGAAATGAGGGAACGATTTAAAAGGAGCAATTAGTGTGAAATGTCATAGCTAAACGCATTTTTAAGTGTTTGTCTGGATGGACTTGTGATAGTGAGTTGTGTAGTGTAGTTATGAGTGGTGTAGTTTAGTCTATGAAGAGAAGGAAGTTGAATCACGTAATATGCCAGGACGAGCGTCTCACGTTGTGATAGGTCAGGAATGATGCGAGTATTAGTCGGCGCGAGATTATCGGACTGGATAGTTTGTGATTTATATTATGATTTAGTGATATAAATCGTTAGTTAATTAGTATGACAAAGTAAAATGAGTTTTGGTTCACATACACCTTCGTAAACCTAAACACTCCTTACACAAAATATCTAATCAACCCTCTACCGCAAATGCTCCCTTTAAATCCTACGGAAGTCTTCGTGACCCAGAAGGCAAGTACCTTGTAGCTGGTGTCTGGTGCTGGATGGAGAGCGCGAGCGGGCGGCGCGGGGTCGCGTGGTGGACTGTGCGGCGCCGCGGCGCGCAGCCCCCACGCCGGCCCGGGCCGAGGCCCGGTTGCTCAACACTGGAGCTGTTAGTTCACCGTGTGCTGTATGGATGCTTGGGTTATTTGGCTGTACAGCTCGTTTGACTGTAATATTTCACAGGGCACACAGGCATCGTAGACGGTTAATAGATAATTTATATTAGACTTACGTACTTAAAGGTCAGTGATGATGATGATGATCACTAAGAATAAACATCTATTTCAATAATTAAATAATAAAACTCGCACCTAAATCACCAGGTCCAAGTTTTATTAGTTATCACCTTGTAGGCAGGTCAATGACTCCAATGATTTATGTTTCGCTCTCGTCTCGGTTCGTCACCTGCATCAGCACCAGCAGCTTCCCATACATATATGCATATTCTTACGACTGTAATCCCCGAAACAGTAGTCAGAGGTGACTCGCAAGTGAGCCACCCGCTTTTCATGTGTTTACTTTAATCACCCTTCACATTACAGATGTGACACTTCTCGGATGCTGTAACGCATTGCTTGTTCCGAAGAATCAATAATTAAGTAAAAAATGCATAATACGTAGATAGTAAAAAAACTTCTTAGACAAGAAGTGAAAAACGTAACCCTAATCGATACACGCTGTTATCAAAACAACATTCCGATGATTGCCGTAATCATTACACAACGGAACCCTCAATGATGTCAGGGACCACATCACGTAGCGAGTCCTTTTCACTGCACTGACCCACTGCTGACATCAACGCGGAATATATTACTAGTATTATTACCCACAGAATATAGAAACAGCTGACGACGTATGCTATTGTGCAATTTGATCCCAAAATCCTCGTTCGGCTATTGTGAAAGATCAATTTAAATCTTATTCCTTCCTAGCTTGCTTTCGGATTGAGACATTATTTTGGTTGCTTTTCTTATAACATTTTTGATGTCATGATTTGGACTCGAATAAAGGTCACTCGTGCGTACAAATGTTTGGACAGAAGTTTTTCACAGTTGAGTGAAGTTTGTGTATATCAATCACCATTTTGTGTTATTAAGCTCTAGACTAGAGTCTTGACTGTTACCGAAAGATGGTAATACTCCAGCTCCAGCTTAATGTAACAATGCTGCATTGGTGAAAAGTACAATCAATGCACTTGCACATATGCCTACTATTGCCTACCTCGTGTGGGATTACATAGGCGTAAATATTCTTATAATATGTTATTTTATGTAAAGAAAAGTGTAATTAGATAGTTTTATGGCGTTGTATTGTATAGGTGTAAAAAAGGAGAGATGTTTGGATTGAAATGGAAATGTATAATGTCAGTTTAATCGCAATGTTTCGATTTATTACATTTTAATAAGTATATAACATTTTAGTGTAATTACGGAATACACCTTCACCTTATATTTAACTCAAAATCTTACGAACGATTTATTAAAGATTAAATGCATCAATAGAAACTGTGCAAATTTTTGTTGTTACTCCCTAATAAATTCACAAAAGCTGAATACATCAGCCACCCAATGCAACTTTGCGTCTCGAACACAACCTCGCTTTCATCCTTGAAATCGAAAGTGACATCATTTTAACGGGGCGCGGGGGTATAATCGTATCTCACTGTAAAGTAGGCCACGAATACGTATAAGAAATAGGTATTGATGAATGTCTATCTTCAATAAAACATTTTATATCTTTGGCTCATCAAGAAATAATTTCAAACTGATATCGCCTAGGAAATTTATCAAAGATTATATATTGGTAAGCATCCATATATGGTTCCGGATGGATGAATACCGGCCACAATTAGACTAAAATATTTCAATACTAATGACGCTAGCCATATCGGCCAACACGAAACTTAGGTTTGAAAATGCGGCCAACTGAAGACGATTTTTTGTTATACCATTAATCAAAGTAAAGTTTGCAACCTGTGTCACCATTATTGTGTAACTATTTCCAAACAAGTGTCGGAAACTGTTGTCACTTTTATGTGAAGCTTTGTTGTAATGTGCATAATCGATGATGCCGAATAATCGAGTGAAATAGGCAAACGTATGTCACGTGGACTTTTTAGAGTAGAGATAGCCGGTATTACAACTTCATTATCATTAGCTTTCAAGAAGAGAGAAAAAGCCCTATCCTAAGAAGCACCACAAATTTCTGTTCTCATCTACATCACCTATGCTACGCTATGTTCTCCTGTTCCATCTTCAGAAAGTAGTTGGTAGTGTCAATATGCTTACGGTTAAGGCATTAATTACGCCTGTCTCACAGAGAAATGGGACGACTATGAAATATTTTTGATTAACGATAAAATCAGAATAATTTTCAAGAATACTCCACCATCCAATCTTTTCTAAAACTAAAACTATCTGCTTGTAAGGGGCAAGCTAGAATAAGCCTTGATGTGCCTGCCTAAAAAAAAGTAGGATTTCAGTTACCTACAGTAGGGTACAGCTAGGTATCTCTTTCAATATGCAGTTCTAGAATGTATTCCTCACGCGATGGATTGCCGAAGCGATCGTAACACGCTTCTGTTGTATTATCCAAGTATTGCTATACAATGAGTACAAGTTTACGAATGTATCCGTGAACCTCCCAGGTGCAGGCTTAATTCTGTCGTTGTTTCATTTACTATTGCTATGTAAATGTGTTATATACTTGAATATTGCCGTAGTTATGTTTTCTTCTGCCCCGATGCGGAAAATCGGGGCCGTGGACTCTTATGTGCGCGCGCGCACGTAGGCCAGCGTTTATGTAACGTTGGATTTAGGGACTGACCTGCCAGGCATTGGCGCTACGATAGTGGTGTCATCCTGCGATGCGAAATTCTGTGTATTGTCCTAGATAACCAATTCTAGTCTTGAAACGAAATACATAGAATGCTTTCATATTATATTTATGGTATGAACTAAGCGTGTGATACCAACTGGGGCTAGGCGGGATTCGTATCCGGGACTTCTACACGAATTAGAGGTGCTAAATGGTTCTGTATCTCCAAACAATCTGGTCATCAATCATATTTTTTAAAGTATCTATGAACTACTCGTTATTATTTAATTCTATTCTTATTAAGGAATTCTGATATACTTAATAGGTATTTAATTGGTGCGCGAAGCGGTTATTTGCCTGGAGCCATGACTTACCCGTAGCCAGCGATATAAAATAATACTGTTATAGAAAATATTTCCTTACGCTGATATCTATTTACAAATCACTTATAGGTATTATGATTACTTTACTTGTGATCAAATTATCGACAACGATATCGCCAGAGTGGATTTAACTATTATTAGTATTAGGATTGGGCATTAGTTGTGCAACGGAGGAAAAACCTCGTTTCATTACACCTATATCCAGTTGGTTACATCTGGCTGCACGGATAGATAATGCATCTGTATCATAGTTAAGTTGTAAGAACGTAAAACTAGTTTTTATCGTAATACGTACGAATATAAATCTGCATTAAATTCAACTTGTTCAAGTATATAATAAATTTGATGCCAAGCATAACTAGGGTAGTTATGATATTCTTCATCTTAGTGTGTCGGTGAGGAACACTAGACCAGCTCTAGTCTCTAGGTTTGATAGGTTGAAAGTCGCTGACTGCGCAGTGCGCAGGCTCTGCCGGACGGTACCAACAGTACAGTTGATGCGTCAATCAAGGAGGCTCCTTTCGTGTTATATTATAATACTAAGATATTGATATAGATATTTATAAGTACTTATATTTTTACATATAATATATTGAAAACAGCAATTTAATATCTCACTGTTCAGCCACCAGAGTTACCGCATTATGTTTCACAAATGTATCAATGTTTGATCATAAAGAGTAAAGAGGCGATAATACCTACCCACAGTTACCGGTATTTAATTGTACAGCTGAATTTTGTAATACCGATTACACACAATTTATGACATTAGGTACCGTGATCTCCTGTTTTAGATATTTACGTTACTTACGTAATAACATTGGGTGTTGTAATAATTGTTAATTGTAATGCATCGAAGCGTTGAATTTGTAGGCCAATACACTTAACCGTAAATACTTTACGTGCAAACACCTACATCTTCTCTTCTTCTTCATTTATATTATACTAAAGTAAAAAAACTTAAATTTGAATTTCTACAGCTGCGTGTTTATTGAATCCGACTTAGATTGTATAAAAAAACTCCCGTTTGAAAGCGTTTTCGCAAAACTGACACGTTTCACGTCCTTTTCATGCTATAGTTCCAATTTTAGAACCTACCTCCCAATACGAGTACCGAATACCATACCATGTAGTTATTATTCTGTGCTACTACCTAGAATGTAGCTAACGTCATAAAAAAGCTAAAAATGGTTTTATCGGTTTTTACATAAAAAAAATACTCTTTTTGCATCATCATCACAACCCATCACGTTGCCACTGCTTGGGCATGGGTCTTCTTCCAATGAAGGAAGGCTTTTAGGCCTAGTCCTTTTTTGCATTATATTATAAACAGTGCCACCTGTGAAAACTGAAAAAAGTTCTTGTATCGATGTTACATGTTAACGACGATAATTATGATAAAAATGCTGCTACTCGACCAAAGATGTCGCTAATACTAAAATCTTTATATTTAAGCTTTTCAGTACTAGATGGCGTTACTGTAGCGTCTACAAGTTTTATTTTTAAAATGTTCAATGTATAAACTTTCCTTTCCACCGTTGATTTATAATGATCTTAGATTTTTTTCCGTTCGCAGAGGAATGGTGATATACGTTTCAGCTTCTACCTGAACCACGTTTCAGTAAATGAGAATTATGCGTCTAATGTAACAAGGTAGAGTCGTGGTAAGCGTTACAGCGCTCCGAAATTTAGTTTTCCATATAAAGTGACCTCAATAATGTTAACATGACATACCTTATCGATCCTTGTCATGGGATTTTATTTATCTAAGTTTTTACATAATTTCATCACATGTGGATGTGGAAAGCGGCCACCTTTGGAGAAGCCTGCTTAAGTAAGTTGGAAGCTATTGGAACTTCTACAGGTTAATTGACATGGATTGAGATTATTTTGAACACTGTAGTACTTACCAATAGGGAATATGCAAGTGGTTCAAATAAAGGTCAAATATTATTTATAATAAACTTTGTTGTTTCATAACTACGACTCCATCATTATTTTTGATTATAATTTATTTTTGAGCAAGTAAATGAAGTTGAAAAGTACAAAAAAACTTCGGTAAATTCTAACTTCCGAGAAACGTCACCCATTTTCTTAGGGCGGATGTGACGTAATAATTCTTTATATATCAATCTCAGAATAATAACTTCTTTGCGTTTGCGTATAGTTAAATAAATGTCAAGTGTAAACAAAGAAATGTTAATGTCACCGAGTATTTGTGATGCTCGTTGTGATCAGATACGATGGATCACATAAAAATTCTTCAAATACGAGTAGATCCTAGCCTCCTATAACCTCTCCACTTCTTGTTTGATATGCTTGTTTGTTTGCAAAGTTTAGGAGTTTTTATATTTTTTGTTGGTAGTGTATGGGCTGCCACTAGTTGTTCTATTGTAATGAGGCGTAAACAGCCATTCGCTAGTCAACGAGCCACTCAAATATGCTCCATATTGCAACACAATAAAATTAAATTTGTATTGTAAGTATTATGACATGAACATGACACAAGTTGCACTTTCCACTTTTAGGTTATAATGGCAGTCGTTAGTATCTTTCAAAAGTTGTTATTTTTTTCTAAATTAAGTTATGGAAGAATTCTCGTAATCAGAAGAACTGGACACATTAAATTTATTACGCAGTATGAACGAGTAAACTGTGGCCAGCTGCGGAAAAGGACAGCAAAGACTATTGAAAAGTCGAGAGCCGTGTGCCCAAATATTAGGAAATATGCATATATTTTTATACTCTTATTCGATAGTTTAGATAAGGGGGTTTAGACCTTTGAGATATGCACAATGGTTCAATTCAAGAGAGCCAGGTGCAGGTTCTTACACCCCCACAGATAATAGAATAGAATGACCCACTAACCCTAGTCTCTCTTACTGAGAACCAAAGTTACAGTAAGTACTTACATACAATACAAATATTACTTTATATTCATATTGCCATAATAGGGTAATATTGTGTACAAAGGTCCTCTGGTTTGCGCGCTCCCATTTCAAAAGAGCTACTAGCAGCTATTTACGAGCTCCCATTACAAAACAGCCACTGGTCACACTTTATTACCATTACAAAACAGCCACTGATCACACTTTATACACTTCCTTTTTCGTTTGTTACCATGACAACATTGGTTTGTTGAAAATACAAAAGTACTCTGTGATTACTTGATTAGGTAAAAAATCTATGCCGACTGACGGGACTCATTATTCTGAGCCGTGAAATTAAACGATTATGACGTCACACCAGCCCGCCATCCTGACGGGAATTTCAAAGTGGTCGTGATGGTTGTAATTTTTTAACTTTATTTAAAATACCTTAAATTACTTATTTTGGCGTTGAATTTTTTTTAACTATAATAAAGTGATGTAAACCTATCCAATAAAAGTATTAAAAAAAATTACGCATATTCCCTATTTCCGTTATTCGATGTAATATTATGTTTGTATTATACCCATTCTTTTTTAAGATAAATATTTTGTTAAATATTTTGTTCTTGAAATAAAAATGCGTGTTCGTTTTAAACCTTAAGTTTATTTGATACATATTTTACTATAATACAGCATTGTTTTTAATTTACATTGGTAGCCTTATCTGTTACAGCTTTGAAGCAATTATTGAGTATCGGAAACAGATCATAGCAGAATTTCAACATGACAAGCTTTTAATACATTCTAATTAAATAATTATTTACAAAACACCTTAAAGCTACGTAAATAGTCCGAGAGTATTCGAAAAATGTGACAAGTTCACTTAAATCTACAATTCCACTTTTAAATCTACAAAGTCTGTTGAGTCCACAAAGCTACACTGCACTTAGTGTCATAACACCAGCCAGTCCTCCTTGATCATATCAGCGGCTTTTTCGGCGATCATGATGACGGGGGCGTTGGGGTTCCCGCTGACGATGGTGGGCATGATGCTGGCGTCCACCACGCGCAGGTTGGCCACGCCGTGCACGCGCAGGCGTGGGTCCACCACCGCCGCCTGGTCGTGCTTGGGGCCCATCTTGCACGTGCCCGTCGGGTGGTAGATCGTGAACGTGAAGTGCTTCAGGCAGCACTCCCAGTACTCGTCGCTGAAGAGGACGAAGTGGCTGCACCCCGGCAGCGGGATGTTGTGCGGCCGCGAGCCATATACTTGAAATGCTGATGTGTTCGACAATGCCATCGCTATTTTTATCCCCTCTGTCAATACCTTTAGGTCCTCTTTGTAAGCGAAGTAGTTCGGCTCTATCGACATCGGGTGGAAAGGGTTCCGGCTCTTCAGCTTCACCCAACCTGAGCTCTTCGGACGCAGCAGCAGAGGCAGTATCGTCCACGTTTCCGCATTCTCCAAGGGCTTGTATACTGTGTTGTACACTCGGTCTCTGATGTTCAATATGCGCCTGATCTGCTCCCCCCCGTCCGAGTTCACTGAACTAGGCGCGAAGTGGAACTGTATGTCGGGCCAGTTGCCGGACGGCGGCGCGTACTTCGTGTTTACGAATGCTAGTCCTTCCACGCCCTGCGTCGTCATCGGCCCTTTCTCGTACAGTATGTAGTTCGTTGCAACAGCTAACGTTTGGAAACGGTCCTTCTTGAACGTGACCGGTTTGTTGACGACGAATGTTAAACCTCCGAGCCCTACGTGGTCTTGCAAGTTGTGTCCGACTTTCAAGTTGGCTATAACTGGGATACCGTGCTCTCTTAAATGCTCAGCGGGTCCGACTCCGCTCAGCATCAGTAACTGTGGAGAGTGCAGCGCTCCTGCTGACATTATCACTTCTCGCTTTATTCTCACTTTAAACCTTTGCCCATTTTTCATGAACTCTACCCCGTAAGCTTGCTTCTTCACAGAGTTAATTAATATTTTAGTGACCTGAGCGCCGAGTGCAATGTGCAGATTCTCCCTCTGGCGCACGGGGCGGAGGAAGGCCTTGGCGGTGCTGCAGCGGCTGCCGCGGCGCATCGTCGCTTGCGTCAGCATGAATCCCGTCTGCTTGGCCCCATTGATATCACGGTTTTCGTATCCCAGCTCCGCTCCTCCCTTCAGAAACGTGACGGCCAGCGGGGTCCGCCACGGCGCCTCCTGCACTGTCAGATACCCGCCAGCAGCGTGGTACGGCGTGTTCACCAAGTAAGGGTTGCGATTGTCCTCCGACTTCAAGAAGTAGGGTAGCACCTGATCGTACGACCAGCCGGGGTTGCCGAGCGCCTCCCACAGGTCGTAGTCGTTCCTGTTGCCGCGCACGTAGACCATGGCGTTGAGCACGCTGCAGCCGCCGAGCACCTTGCCGCGCGGCCAGTTGCAGCGGTCGGCGTTCATGGCGAGGCAGTAGGAGCGGTTGTGCGAGGGTGTGGTCTGGAACTTCCAGTCCATGTCGGAGAGCTGCAGGTAGCCGGCCAGCGCGGGCACGTCGCTGATCTCCGTCTCGTCGCCGCCGGCCTCCAGCAGCAGCACGGTCCAGTTGCCCACCTCGGACAGCCGCGACGCCAGCACGGCGCCCGCCGACCCGCCGCCCACCACTATGAAGTCGTAGATCGGTAGGACCTGGAAACGGATAAGTTTTTGGTTAATTACATGGCAAATATAAAAAAAAATAATAAGTCGTCTATGGTGTTATATTCAAGCATAAATAATGTTATATATTAACTTTTTTTTTGGCCTTGTTATTTTGTATATGTATTTCTTTTCTTTAATTCTGTATTTTTCTTTTTGTTGTTGTTGCTGTCTATTTGTCAAATAAATGTTTCTTTATCTTTATCTTTAGATGTTAAACACTTTCATTTTACGTACATCGAACAGTATCAGTATGTCTAGTACGGGTTTTACAATTTACGTAAACAATTTATATTTTCTTCTGTCATCTCATTTATCCACCAATAGTTTCACCATAGTCGCCGCTAGAGGCGCCACTTTCTATGAAATGTACCTAATATGCGAAGAAACTTTCATAATTTTCTCTAAAACCCTTACTAGAATTTAAAGTAAGTATAAAATAATGTAATTAAAAACAAGTAATTTCAATTCTGTCAGTATCGACTACTTCGGCGATGATAATGATAATATAACTATATGTAGGTACAATACTCGTAAATTGTATGAAACGTTTGTATAAAGTGTATCAATAAGGATACTTACAGCGTTAACTTCCGTGATATATGATTCTGGATCAAACTGCTGGTATCTGAAATACGTGATTCCCAAAGCCAGGAGTGGTATCAGTCCCAGGACGGTGATGGGCGACGGCGCCAGGCTGCCCAGCGTGGCCAGAGCCCCGGCCGCCTCCATTGTTTATTATATCCTACTATTTACAACTTATCCTACTAGTCTTAGCTCTCTCTACATCCAACTGTCCAGCTTCTTATTATTCTGGTCCTCCTCCGTCAGAATCTTCGGAGTGTAATTCCGGATTCCGACCTTCTTCGTCGGAGCCGAATTGGTTTTCAACCCCCTCTCTGTGTCGCTGAGATAGCTCTGCTTGCTTCTGTTGCTTTTAATGGACTCTCCTTTCTCGATGTCTAGAGCGAGCTTATATCGTTTCTCTTTAGGTATCTTCACTGGTCTGTAGAGTTCTTTATTGACGTCTTTGTAGTGATCGTTTTTGTAGAGCGAAAGGCGACAGTAATCGCTACTGTGGGACCGCTCGGAGGCGCTCCGGTACTCATAGGCGCTGTTAGACCCGCTTCTATATCCGCTGCTCTCGGCCGACGACAGGTCGCTCTTGAAGCTGTCAGCGGAGCGTCGCGCGCGGTGTCGCTTGTAGTCGGAGTCGTAGTAGTCGCGGTAGTCAGGGCCGTGCCGGTAGTCGTCGGCGTCAGTGTAGCGGCGCCGCGTGCCGCTAGCGTGCGCGTACGACTGCTCCTGCCCCATGCTGCTGCCGGCTGCGCCCGCGCAATACAGAAGGGTACTTTCTGGAATTGAAAGAGAAGTGAAGAGGTTAATTAGGAGAATGAGCGGAAATATTGAATGGCTGAACTTTTTTTTAGAATTATAAATAAGAACAGTCTTGAGTGTTATGTTTTATTAGTCACATAAGTATCATAAGGACTAATTAAAAAGGATTTGAAGTGTCTGCGATCCAAGTTCTTTTATGTATTTTTGTTTTTAAAACCCCTTATTTTTTAGTAAAGTTGCTTTCTATTCCACCATATAATATACCACGAGTGCAATAATAAATATCATCATACCTAAATTAATTTTTTTGTTCATGCACTTTACGTATAAAAATACCTAAGTTCTAAACGACATGTTCCTAAAATTTTATAATGCAGACATGGTTTGAATTTAAAAGTTTCTATTTGTATTTTTCAGGTAATAATAAATTTATTAAGATTCGCTGCAAATATAAACGGAAAATGGTAAGTGCTCATATTAGTTTAACTGAAGACATACAATTAAAATAATTTATACCTAACAAAAATTTAGCAGCACTAAGAAAATAACATCATACACATAAAAATTATCGAATTCAGGCCGTACCAGAAAACTCCAAAAAGTTTGCGGCTAACTTATAAAGACAAAGCTCATTTAAGTTATTGGGTATTAATTTAGATACTTAACTTATCCAAATAATTAAAAACAAGTCATAGCATAGTCACAATTCAAATGTATGAAGATGATGAACAAAGCCTATTTTTGGTATTTTTACAAGAAAGTATAAATAATCGTATTAATTAATCCATAATTTATAAATAAATTGAATTTATTTTGATTTGTGAAATGTATGTTGGTACCTATGTTAATTTTAAAATCAAAAGCCAGTCAGTAATGAATTAAGCAGAAATATTGTCGAAATTAGTTAATTATCTTTAATTAAGTTCAGTGATCTTTGTGAAGTTATCCTTCATGAATTTAGATTAAATATTTTTTTACATTTAAACAATTCATTGTATTATTGTTGTTATTAGTTATTTAAAGGGGCCAAAAACAGCGTCAGATCTTCGACTCACAGGTCTGCGATAGTTGACCTGTGAGTGAGCGGAGTGTAATCAAGAGATTCATATCCCAATTCATCACTCGCTGTTCAGTCGAGTCAGTTAAGACCCTTCTGATGGCAACGAGACTTTAGCAACAGAAACACTATATACGTTTCACTAAAACCAAACCATACCGCGATGTAGAACAGCGAAAACAGTGGCATCTTGTGACGAGCCTAGTGAACTAAAAGTGGCATACGTCATCGACCTTGGCCTCGAAGATATAACTGATAACGCCAGCTGCGACAGAAATAACACGTGGTGTGCCGTTATTCAGCTTATTGAAGATAAACATAAGTAAATAGAAGAGAATAGCTTTGAAAGTGACATTATTAAAAACTTAGAGATGGTCTGCGCAGTACAACACAATATATCTCCATAAACTGAGATAAATCAGTATTTATATTTTTTATGAACATAATTAAAAGCGGTACAAACAGAAACAAATTCGAATTAGTCGATACAAATACCTAGCGCTCAGTGAAATTTATGACAACAATTTTAAGTAAACGACGGTTAATGACGAAAGGTGTCTCCTAAGTGGAATTTTCTCGGCTGTTCTGAACTTGGTAAGGTAATGTTCATTTCCACAATCGTGAACTTTCACTCGACGGACACAATCTACTTTCATCACCCATGCGGCAATTTGTCGTCTAATGCGCGCTTTAGATATTACCTTCTCGACATTGTTCATTCAAACCAAGTAATGAATGAGGAAGTAGAAATTGATTAGCATAATAATGAAGTATAAATTATGAACGTTGGGATTGTCTTGGGGTTTATATTAAAGTAGTCTAGACATAATACAAACAAGAAACTATTTAAAAAAACATAAACATTGACTAGAAATATATTTATAGTTTGTAGACTAAAATACTTTTAATGATAGTTATCACGTACAAACACTTACACTGTATATGCGTCGCAAGCTACAGTTACATTCTCCGTATAAAATTACAGAGTTTAGAAGAAACACCAACGATTTGCTGAAGGTGAAATTACATAAGAAGAAAGTTAGCAGTGAAATAAATGGGTTCAATGCGGAAGTATATATTTCTTATTTTACTGCAATTGAATTTTTTGCGCCAGTCATAGTGCTGCAACTTTATTGTCTCATATTGTGCTTATCGGACCCCTTAGCATGAATTTTCATCGAGAACGTGTCGTAGAATTCATCGAGTAATTTTGTATGAAATAAAATCATATTAAGGGGTCAGATTCTGTCTAAGAGTCTAACAGGAGAACCTTTATATTTTCAAGAAACTATTTACTGACGCAATGAAAATGCAATATCAATTATTTAATAAGTAACTGATTATAAAATTCTTACATAAGTAATACAAACAATATCAAATAACTAGACTAAGTGACAACAAACGGAACTGATTCTCATGGCACACAAAATGGCAGCAAAGCGCATAATGCTATTGTCAGTAAGCCGTGTGACGACTCCATTGACTCCAAACATTGGTGATGGAGCGTAGCGACTTGACGGTACGACTCTAGCTTGATAAGAACTAGATGTGTACGTCTAGTAGGTACGTAGAGGTTTGATAGTTTGTCAAAAACTATTAAGGTTAACGTTTTCTCAATAACTTGGCGTACAAAGTGGCGCCTCTAGCGGAAACTTCAGACACATAATGCGTGACAGAAGATGACAGAAGAAAAACTAAACTCTTTTAATTTTAGTAAATTGCAAAACCCGTACTCTGACATGCATGTACGTTTTTAGTAAAACACGATACATTCGAGACTAGTGGAGAAGCCTCACTATACGTAGTTGTTCGTAATCTAGTGTGACCCTCCAGTGGCGGCGGCGCCCGGGCGACTGTGACGGGCCCGATTAGACGCGGTGATCACGAGCAAGTTCAAGTGCCTTCAGACTATTCTGTTGGAACTAGAGCTAGTAAAGATGTGAGTCGAGGAATGTAAGCGGAAGGATAAACTTGCTAGGCGCTCCCCTCCATGCTAGAATGGGGGGCGGATCGCCCTGCACTGCATAATATATATCAAATTGTAAATTAGGTATGCTTTGAATATTTATAAGTTGACATCACAGCGGTTGGTTCAATATTGTCTATATTTTGTAAAGACTACATAGAGTATGTTAAAGAATCATCATAGATTCCCTGTGTTGAAAATAGATACCCTTAATTTGGTTGTTCTTTATGTGAACATGTTACATAAGATAGCATTTAAAAGGGAAGGAAGTGATAATCCAAAAGATAAATCATTATGTATACAAATAGCATGTGCATTTACAGGCTCGAATGTGTGATATTTGTCCTGTATCAATATTTGTACTTTTAACATGCAATCTTCTTAAAACCCCTTTGTTGTTTATTCAATTTTACGCTCCAGGTATTTCAGTTTTTTTTTGTTTTTGAGTTCATTGAACTCGTCTTTGGCTAGCTATTCGTAATATTTGAAGCGTATCGAAAATACCTAATTAGTTTTTTCCTACACTGCTATATATTTTTCACTTTCACAATAAATCTTGTAACTGGTTTTTAGAAATATTTGCCATTTGATTTTGGTAGAAGATTAACAACAGTATTCACGGTAAACAATAGCTATATCGCTTATCGCTTATTAATCAAAACAGTAAAAAATCTTGTAAATTGTAATGTCCGATGAACATTTGATCAACCCCTGTGGGTGTCAACACGCAAGGTTGGCGCACGCGAATATTCATTCATTAACCCAGTACCGGTCTGCTGTGGTCATGAAAAATTTACACTAGTGATGGAAAATGCTAGAATGTTCGATTGGATTCATATTGGCCATAGAACAACGCGGAATGGGTTGTTTTTGGCAAATCATATCTTGCAAAACGATGCCTAATGGAAATTAGAATCCTACTACGGGGTCAATAATTTACATTCGGCCAGATTTGTATAGAAAGATCGTATGTAGTAAAAAATAGTAAAAGTAGGACTTCAACAGTTAAGTTCTTTAAAAAGTATTCTGTCTTCTAGTTAACTTCTGTTATTGACGCTATCATACTGATATTTTTCTTGTATTATGTTTACCATATTTGCGTATCCCCCCACTAGTTACCCGCAACTTACTTACGTATTTCCGTCACTCGTCTATAACTAGAATATCAAGTTTACCGGTTGTTTGCTCAGGAATAGCCTCACTGTCTCCGTTATTATGGCAAATCTTCTTACCCACGATCGCATTTTCAAGCCTGCTAGGTTCCTAAGGAAGTACGCAGAGTTAACTACAAATTCGCTTTGCAAAATTACTGTATCGTTTAGTATGTTCAATTGTTCATACAAATGTTTATTATTTTGTACAGTTTTTTAGTTCAATCGTCTTGTTAACCGAGGTACCTCTAACAAATCTTTACAGAACACTCGTCTTAACTCAGGAGGAATTACTTATTTCTTAATGAACAGGCCGAAGTAAAAAATGAATAGAATTTGAAAAATAATATGAAAAAAATACTGATCTAAGAGCGATATTTATGAAAAGAAGAAGCTACCAACTCTATCACTGTACACAGTTGTTGAGAACGAGCTGCAGAGAAACATGTATCCTACTTGACGCGCAATTTACAAGTTTTGAAAGTGTTCGAGAAAGTTTACGTTTAGTGCGAGTGCGCCTATCTCCATAGAGCTTTATGCGTTCAGCGCATCTGCCTCCTTCGCGGTTCATTTCTCATATTACGAGTATTACGTGATTGGAGTTAATAAAGTCTACGTGTTTTCTCAGAGCCTCGGCCATTCCTCAGAGCCTGAAGACAAAAGTCTTCAACCAGTGCGTCCTGCCAGTGATGACGTATGGTGCAGAGACGTGGACACTGACGGTAGGACTGGTCCACCGATTTAAAGTCACTCAGCGTGCTATGGAGAGAGCTATGCTTGGGGTTTCTCTGATGGATCGTATCAGAAATGAGGTTATCCGTCAGAGGACTAAGGTTACCGACATAGCTGTCAAAATATGCAAGCTGAAGTGGCAGTGGGCTGGTCATATCTGCCGAAGAACCGATAACCGTTGGGGTAGACGAGTTCTCGAGTGGAGACCACGAACAGGCAAACGCAGCGTGGGACGCCCTCCTGCCCGCTGGACTGACGACCTTAGGCGGGTGGCGGGTAGTGGTTGGATGAGGAAGGCCGAGGACCGAGTGTTGTGGCGCTCCTTGGGAGAGGCCTGTGTCCAGCAGTGGATGATTATTGGCTGATGATGATGATGACGTGTTTTCTAAATTGCCACGGTAATAATTGATGCCATAGAGAATTTCCAAAATTTATACCTTTAAATATGTATAAAATATATATTTGTGTAATATTTTTAAAGGCCAAAGGAATTAGGCAAAGAAACATCTGGAATCTGACAAAATTTAATCGGCTGCAGTCGTCTCCTAGCAATAGCTTCCATATTTTACTCGTGATTCTTATTGATATTGTAAAATAAGCTACTTTTGAACGAAACTCTATTGTTTTTGAATTCAGTGTGTGGACAAACGGAGCCTGGACAGTGGACAGTATTGCAACACGCAACATGCAATCGGTAGTCGCCTAATAGCTAAGGTGTGTTTGCTTTGCAATTTAGATGGTAGCCATGTTGGCTTTACCTTGGCTTAGAAGAGGTCCGTGTTTACTGAAATTACTAAGTTTAGAAGCGTCACGGTGTATTCACGCAATTACTTTAGATAATTTACTGTATACCTATAAGATAGGTATTAATTTCGCACATCCTACTAACTCAGCTACCGATAGAGAGCTTGAACACACAAAAGTAAAGAAAGAATAAGCTACATTTCTACTGATACAATGTAAGTATCTACAATTGGAATAAACGAGCCAATTAGACTATTTACAGAACTCTGTGAACATGAAAAATGCCAGTAATTGCACTTTCACTGAAACTGTAAGGAAATGGTTTCTTACTGCGACGAATGTAAATTTCAACCTACACCTGGGCATATAGCTACTAATGACTGTATTTAGACGTGGCACTCTAGACATTGTAGGGTAAAGTTGACAATCGACATACATACCAGTACACTCAGTTCCATCAGTCGCTGTACCGTACTTTTGTGCCTTGTAAAGTTCACAAATATTTTCGCGTGCCGGTGACTAACACTAACCCCCGATTTCATAGAGCTTTTTGTCAATTAAAATAGGTTTACAAATTACGTTGTGATATACCTATATACGAATTTCGACTGACACAACCAGACGATATTCGTGCGTTTCAAAGTCAAAACACGGTCTATGAATGGGTAGAGCTATTGACTAGGTTTTATCACAAACGATGTTAAATTGTGATATCTGTAGTGCATTCAGTTCAACAAACACCGGTAGCCCGAGAGATACGCGTGGGGAATAGGTGAATATTGAATAACTCAATGAAGACATTACTATTCTGAGTAAGTGTGCCCCGCACAGCCGCAACGGTTTCCGCCTACTGAATTTGAATAAATATATTTATTACGCGCAAGTGTTTATAATACCATTGTTTTCGAATGAGAGTTCAAACATTAATTGTGTTTGGAAAAGGTTTTTTTTTCTAAATATAACGCATTGCAACAAACAAGGTTAAAGTATTTTTAATGCGTGTTGGTGCACAGTACGAGTATTTGTTAGATACATTACTTATTTTACATTATGTAAACATCTGTTTTATGTGTGAAATTTTTGTGGTATGATAGGATTGCTAATATTCAGAGACAATCATTGTCACATCAAATAACGGTTTGAGGCTGTAGTTGCGAATATAAAAACAGCTTCAATGTAGTTATGTTGGATTTGGTACTGGCAATATAACTGTACAAAACAACAAACTAAGAAACGGTATCTTTCCACTACCATAGACTTATTCAAATCCAAACCCATTATTTACGCTAAGAGCGGCCTCGAATTAAGCTTATTGCTGCAAGGAGCGCCGTTGCATAATAATTATGAAGAACAACAGACAATTAGTCTTATTAATATCGCAGCAGTGAAAAATCTTATCTCTTACGTATGATTTTTTAAGCTTCTTGGCTATAAATGTGAACGTGAATACGCATCTAAAACGATAATATCAGTAGATAGAAGAAGAATCATTGTATCTTATAGGAGGTAGATGGTAGAGCTAGCGTAGACATGGAGCCAAGTGCAGGAATGGTGCAAAATAGGATTTAATTGCAATTATGCAATATGCATGTTTAAAACTGCAAACAAATACGATTGCTCTTTAAAATTTCAATTTTCTTGCTTAAGTTTCCATTTTGGTCTTAATAAATATAACTTGAATTTATTTTGTCAACTTTGCTAGCGGTAAAACTAGCTTAAACGTTACAGTTACCGTTGCGTTGCGAGTAACAAATTTGTCTCATTACGGTCACGCATCAGGATTACTCCATATAAGACAAAGCACTTAACAGCTGCCTAATAAGCGCTTGCCAACCAATCACGTAACAGCAAATTAAGTTGGTGCAGGCTAATAAAACTGCGACGAAACAAAATCCGACCAGAATATGTTATGGGAGGACTCTATTGAGGACAGGCTTTAGTGGGACAAAGGCCTACGTGCAGCCCCGATGTGCAATTGAAAACGTTGACGTAAGTGAGTGATCGATTCCACAGTGGACAGCGGTGGCCGAGTGAAAGCTGGAGATCGCTCGTCTATTGACACTATGGTTAGGCACGGCTAGCGAATGGCGTAACGCGCCGAATTATATCTATACACTACCACCACTCTCAGTTTCTATTAGCACCTGCAGAGTGCAGGTACAATATTGGATGAAATTGTGTTGCTAGATAATAGCAGTATTTACATTGTTGGGGTCAATGCCAACTTTGTTAGGATCTGGCAAATTGTCGTGACATGGTTTAGAGGCGAAGATTTTACGCAATTTAAAATCCAAAGCTATGATTTTATAGTTTTATGAATAAGTATATTTAAAAAATCTATGCTATATAAGAGCATCGCTGGTATTTGGTGACATGCTAAGTGCATTACGTGACAACGTACGACACATAATTAGTTAAACGACACTAATGAATGAAGAAGAAACTCATCAGTTTCGTAAGGACAACACTATTAAGAGGGCCTTATATGAAGTGAAGTAACCTCAATAATACATAATTAGTATATGGAACATAAAGAGTTGCAATTCACAACAAAATGTAAAGGGGTTGGGAAATATGCGGTAACGTTTCTTTGTAAATTCATTTAAAGTACGTAAATTTAATTTAAACCTTACATTCCATCTTCGCTATTTGGTAATAATTTTCAGCACATGTCGAGAAGGTGAACAACATTTTGAAACTTCAAAATTGTTGGAGAGGTGGACTGGACATGTAGTTTGCAGAATTGACTGACCTTTTCTCCGCTTATTATATTATATTACCTAACTCGTGTTGCATAACGCTATTGAGATGTATTTTGTCATCTGTTGCTAATCTAAATATCTTTAATTTTCGTCAGTCAATAGTTTTTTATATTACCTTTATAATTGTCCTGATGATTTTCTGTATCTAAATGTATTGTGTCTGAATCTTTAATTTTCGTCTGCAAAACGGAGTTTCCGCATCAGTTCTGCCAAAACCGTTACGGAGTTGGTCACCGAGTCCCGTTCAGTTGATACCTGCAGTATCTCATTAATGATCTTGTTGCTTGTCTCTATATCTGTGTCAGTGGCTTCATGAGCACTGCCCGTACCTACATGTGGTGTTGCACGTAGGCTGCTAAATTGTGCGGATTTACCTTTATCTGCAGATTATGTTGTCGTTTTTTTGGAAAATGCATCAGATCTTCCTTTCACTCTAGCTAGGTCTATAGTGAGATCTTGAGCGATGGCAGTGGTTTTTTATTCGGCTACATAACTAAATTTTGTTTTAAAAGCTTCGACCATTGATTTAACTCTTTGGGTAAACTGATCACTTATGTTTATGTTCTTGTTTGACGTTATACCTATGTAGGTGCGTTGGTGTAACACACATGTTGAAATTATGTCACAGTTCGGCATTAATCGATGTGTTGATCGAAATGTTGCCATCTCCGAGTTTAACGAACTTTAAAGCTGTGATTTCGCAAGAGTTAACTACGCGAATGTCGTCCGAAAAGTTTGAATTAAACACCGGTTCTTTGTAGGTCAACGGTTCAACACGGCGATGTGGGGTGAAAACTTTCTATATTTGATTGGACTAACTTAAAAGTTATAGGTGTGCTTTATGCTATTTAGCTAGTACCTATCAACATTGGAAGCCTTGCACTTTATACATGTTTAGTACCTAAAGAGGTATTGAATTGTTATTGAATTGTCAAATATCAATTAAAACTGCATCAAAACTAAAAAGCTACTGACCTTGCAGGCATTTTGAAAATCCGGAATGTTCTTTTCACAATAATCCCCCTTCACTGGTGTTTAGAGCGTCTACTTCGGTTACGTTCACAGACAACAAAACTGGCCACATTAAATTCCTATTTCACTTTCATCTCACACGGTCACTTCCTATTCAAATTACGAATTTGACGACCAGACAGTGACACTGGCAGCTTATTGTGTTCATAAACACTTTTTTCTTTTTTTCGTTTTGTTTTTAATTCAAGTCGCAGTTGTTTAATTTGAAATTGGAACGCTAGAAAGCACGATGGGCAGTGTTCCGGGCCGGGCGCGTGCGTCGGTCCACCGCGGCTCCACTCGAGTGCGCGTCGGTCGACGATTCCGATGCTCTCTCACTTTAATGATAATGATTTGTTGTCCGTTAATCGAGGTGCATACGGCTAGTTCGGACGAGGCAATAGTCTCGTGAGAACATTCCTGTCGTTTGAAGTGGACAGCTGCGCCGTGACCTTACCGAATCGACGGTAAAGTTGTAGGCTCTATCATTGCCCTTTCCGTTTCCAATAAAACAAACATTGAGGGGTGCAGGTACCAATAAAAATATTTATTAATCAGATACACTGCCGGGCCATGAAAAAGTTCTACTCACAAAATGCCAACAACCAACGACCCCAATTTTATCAAAGATTTAATTTAAAATTGGAACAAAATATAACCTATTTTAGTTGGTAATATCCTGATGCTCTGTTAAATGTACATCAATGTTGCAGAAGATGGCATTAAGATAGCCTTTTCCGTTTAGAAGTAATTTGGTGCTTTTCTCAGTGGAACCTTTTCATTGCCCGTGAGTGTATAAGTAGGAAAAATATATTTTTGTTGCGTACTTATATTAGAGTAGTACTAAGAGTCACCAGTAACAGTAGGTAGTAAGTTCCTACAGCGAGGTATACGTGAGATATCATAGTGAGAGCGGTACGCCTACCAGTGTTGTCATCAGTGCTGTGTATAAAACCAGTATCCATTATGTCTACAGCCTAGACTGTAGCTCGACTAGTTTGTCTGCCTGATTTCCGCAACATTGCGTGGGGAAGAGCTACGCTAATTAACGGGTCAAGTAGGTAACTTGAGTTCTTCAATGTCTTAGAAATATGTCAAACCTAACCAAAGTTAACAAACTTGAGAATGCTGGAAAACGGACGAAGATGTACTTACTGTGAAGACAAAGAAGAAAAAGAGCAAAATGCTCAATTCATGCTTGGAGTTGGGGGACATGCTAGATGAATTATAATGTAATAAGTATGAAAATCTATTTAGTACGTATTTTAGAGTATGAGAAAAAACAGTCATTTTTCAGTTTTTTCAGAGTAGAATAGAATAGAATAGAATATATTTTTTTTCATACCACGTCCATAAAACACTGTAACAAAACATAAAAAAACATAAACCACTCTATACTTAGACAAAGTGAATACATGTTTAGTGGTAGGGGGCATATGTACATTCTGTTAGATTCAGTGCCTCTAGCACAGGGTTTGTAATTTACGAAAACAAAAAAAGTCTATATTTCAAAAGTTTCATGATAGTTTCCGCTAGAGACGCCACTTTGTATGCGAGAAAACAAAAACTTTTATAGATTTCAACAAACTATCCACGTAGGTTGGTACTAATATAAGGTGTAATGTCACTCAGTACTTATTTCAATTAAATTTATTATTATTCATTTAACAATATTATTTCTTATTGAAAATAAAAATGAAATAATACGTGTCTCATATTTTATCTTATTTACAAAGCTGACTAAAAATTTTGATTAAGGTAACTAGTATTTTGTATAATGTTTGGCTAGTATTATCTAAATGAATAAATTTTTGCAAATTACAGCTCGCAGTGTTAGGCCAGAAGGAGGCTAAGCTAAAATAGGTCTTGTAGACTAAGAGAAAACTTTTCCATGTTTGCACCACTAGCGCCACGGTGTTAATAGGAACTAGTCAAAACTCATACACCTACTACCATAGACTAATATTCTACTAGAGTGCTTGCAGATTCGATAATATACGCAAACGGAGGTGAGTAATTTCTTATCTGACCCCTTAGCATGAATTTTCATCGTAAACGTGAAGTAAAATTGCTCGATGAATTTTGTTGGAAAATTTTAGTTCTGCTACCGACCGCCAGGGGCGCTGTTCACATTTTCATACAAAATTACTCGATGAATTCTACTTCACGTTCACGATGAAAATTGATGCTAAGAGGTCGCATCATCCCGCATTAAATTTGATTAATTCAGACAATAGATAAAAACTTACTATTCCATCAGCAATCAGCAGCATACCTACACTATAGGCGCTAATTTGTATTTAAGAACACGCAAACCTTATTCTAAAATAATTTATTCCTACCTACCCTATAAAGTAAAACCTATATATTTTTTCAAAATAAACCTAATTTATGGGCATAACCTGAAACTTGAATAATTAATTCCACTTAATCATCAGTAACTTCTGATTGGAAAACAGCGACATCCATTGCCAAGTAGCGGAACTATATAAACAACGCCATCTGTCTTTAGCATTTGAAACACGCTTGTCACTCAAATTAAATATGTTGAATACTTAAAATAGATGGCGCTAAGCTTAACTGATCTGAAGTAAAAATCTATTGGTATCGACTAACCACTGAAAATAGTCACTTAATTTTATGATTAATATCCTAATGAGAAAAAAAAATGATGTTTTTTTTCGCACATTTACAAATATCACAGAACAAAAGTGATTTAGATTGACCCCTTCCGCTTCCGTTGGTCCACTATTTTTACGGCACACCCTTTATAATACAAATAAAACTCAAGCCCTAAACAATGTCAAAATAATGTAATAGAGGCGATTGACACTCACTTAATTATGAATGAATTCGCAATGTTACTGTATATGAATGCATAATCAAGAAATCGGATATTTGCCGATTACATACTACGGGAGTGACTTTACTGATGAGATGATGACCTAGTGAGGCGCCAACCAATAAATTATAGTAATCTTTAGATGGTTTTAGAATATCAATCTCAAATTCGCTTTGAGCTATGTTTTTTTTTCGTGTATTATGAGCTATGTTGTTAGTCATGTCTTTGAATTGATCTTTGACTTTATAATTGATGTTTGTTTTTACCGACCACTGGTTATTAAGTGCCTGTATATGATTTATGTTTAAATTATGAATTCTAGGAAATTAGGTCACGAAGGTATAATCATCATACCTATTGTTGTGTTGTATACTGTTAAATATGTACCTAAATGTGTTTGTTAATAAATAAATAAATAAAAATAAATCATAATTAACCAAAATTTTTGACATATCGGTAGTCGGCACCAAATGGTAAATTCTCCGTTTAAAACATTATGATTGTTTGCTTAAATCTAATTTTGCTGTATTATTCGAAATATCAGTTTTTATATACTTACTAAAATTAAAGTGAATTCAGAATCCCAATAAACAATAAAAAGTAGAATATCGCGTGGGTGGTATCGCGAACTTATTTCGACAAAGAACGAAGCAACATAGGAAGTGATCGGAGTCAAATTCATTCAAAATTCAAAATGTAAAAAGCATTCTTAATAAAATTGACTTTGGATCCAAAATAGAGTGTTGTAAAATGAGTTCACGATCGGGCCCCACCTAGAAACAATTCTACATTAATTATTTTAATCTGTTTCAGATATGTTTCAACTTGATAAAACATTCATTTGTATTCACATCATAAAGATTTCGATTTAGTTACCATGTAACGGGTAAAGTATCATTTAATTAGCCTGCAGTGTTGTATAAATTTTAACATTGTGGACAGGGCAACCAGTTTTCTTCTTGAGCTAATCTGGATTGAAACCGGCTAGTACTTGCGGGCTCAAAATCTGAAAAGGCTCTAGGTAGGTATGTATATTTTCTCTATAAAACCCACACGAATATTTCCCGACTTACTATTAGATTTTGTAGTGGCATAAAAAAAACACACACACTCACGCCTTGTACTAATGTACTCCCTTGCGGGGTAGGCAGAGGTGCATTGCTGCACTCTTTCGCCAGAGTGTTATGTTAGTCCCAATGTAATAGGGTGCGGGCCTATTGCCATTTTACGGGCACATCCAAGACCCGAGAACAAATATCTGTGTTTAGACAAATATCTGCCCCAGCCGGGAATCGAACCCGGGACCTTCGGCTCAGTAGTCAGGATCACTAACCACTACGCCATTCGGTCGTCGTAGGGGCATTAGTGCGAAATAATCCAAACTTAGTAAGGCAGTATAGTATATACCTTAAGGGCATATTGATAAAGTGCGAAAAACTAAGTTTAGAAGCGCTGTTGCGAGAATCTTATCTCGTTAGTTTTTTACCTTACACCCGGTAGATATAACAGAACATTATGAATAGTAAATAAGTAAATGGGAGACCACGAACAGGCAAACGCAGCGTGAGATGCCCTCCTGCCCGCTGGACTGACGACCTTAGGCGGGTAGCCGGTAGTGGTTGGATGAGGAAGGCCGAGGACCGAGTGTTGTGGCGCTCCTTGGGAGAGGCCTATGTCCAGCAGTGGATGATTATTGGCTGATGATGAAATAGTATATCATGCACCAATAAGAGCTGAGACCTTATACACCACAACGACTTAAATACCGACCATAAAGTTATCATGATTTTAGTTGTTACTTAGTGGTCCAATGAGGAAGGCCGAGTGTCGCAAGAGGTTGAATATAGGAAGGAACAGTTAACGTGACGCAGCATCTAGATCCATTAGTCTTACGATTAGGTAACCTAAGTAAACTAGATGTTAGGTGCTACTACTAATACAATATGGATTGACTCGAGGAACTAGTTTCGATAGGTGTCGGAAGTCGTTGGTCCTATGTAAGGCACAGCACATGCTGAGCTGGTGCCTTTTTGACGCTCTGGACAGCAACCTTGATTGATTGTATTGTATTATTTTCTGTTTTTTATTTTTTTTGTAGTATTCTTTTTTGTTTCTGTTTTAATTGTTCAGTGTGTCAAATAAATGATTCTTTCTTTCTATTGCGGAGTTATAGTAATACACACACATTTTATTGTAATACACTCGCAATGAAAAAGTTCGAGTGGCATAATTATGGAACGTCAATGGCAAGTGGAACCTTTTCATTGCTCGTGAGTCGTAGAAAGAAGAGACGAAAGTGCAAAGAAATTTCTACTGTTATTGTTGGTTATTACATTACTCCGTTAAGCCAAGGTTATTGCAAAGATTGCATAAAATTAAATTAAATATTTGGAGCCTTCACACATTTGTATTTTATTTCTTTTACTTACCTTGAATTGCAGTGATTGTTGCTTGGAAAAAAAAAGAATTTAATTTAAAAATAATAATTGCTGGATTAGATCCATAGGTGTTTGCAGCTAAGTATCATTAAAATCTGTTCAGTCAGTCAAAAGTAATGAGCCCTTATTCTAAACATCTTACAAATTATCCGTGGATCTATAAATTCTAGTTAAAAACAAGACTAAGACCAGACGATCCATGAAGTTTTAATGTGAAGATACAGAAAAATTATATGAAATCTCTTATTCTCATTACTTGCGTTAATTATTTATCTTACAATTATTATTATGAAGCGAAAGAGAAAGTGCGCCGCACATTCGGTATGATTTATACTAAATGTTAGTTTGAATTAAGTACCACTTTTGGCAGTATATGCTGTGTATGTTACTTTTCCTCAATTTCATCAAAAATATTTAAGTAAACTAACTACTAGAACTTGCCGGATTGGGAAGTAACCGCATTGGATCGGGATAAGTGGAAAATTAAAGAGGAGGTCTTTGCCCAGCAGTGGGAAAATACATAGACTATTTTAAAAAAAACTACTAGCACAACTGATAACTCATAAATCTGAGAGCCGTTTTTTATCCCCGTTTATAAAGTCTCTATCTCTAGCTTCACTTCCACATTAAGAAGAAAAAAAACCCACTAAAATCAGAAGATGTGTTTGCGACCACTGACGCAAAAACGTAACATGACAAGGCAGTCATAATACTCATAACATAATGTTAAATAATGCATAATGACTTGATTGATTCTACACTCCGCAATGCGTATGTATAGCGATGGCCTACATTTACGCTGTCAACCAGTACAGTTTTTATGGAACCAGACACATTTTTTAAAAAATGCTATAAGTAACATAATATTTACAAAAAATATACCCGATAAGTAAATTGCAAATTTTCTAAAATAAGTTTAGTTTAAATATTCAGAGGCAGGCCGAGACGGAGATGGCGGGACGACCTGGACAACTTTGATTACAACTGGGCTGAGGGTGCACAGGATCGAAAGGTGTGGAAGATGAAAGGGGAGGCCTTTGCCCAGCAGTGGGAAAATAAGTAGGCTATAGAAAAAAAAACATAAAAAATATATAATAAAACAAAAATAACACTAGTAAAATAAAACACGTATAGAATAAAATGCATTATCTAATTTTAGTCTTTTGTTCATGGTTCTACGAGGAATTTTCCATTTTTAATCATCGATTTTCCATAATATGATTAATATGTAGCTCTCTCTCTCAGCCTTCTGTAGTCCACTGTTGGACATAGGCCTCTCCTAATGAATGATAATATGTAGCTTACTTCTAATTTTAGTAGTTTGTAGATAAACTGAAATAATTAAAAAACGAACACTAACAAATGACTGACAGTATTCTAAAATCAAACTGAAACTGACTCATTCTAACTTTGGATAAATTGTTTTGTCCACACATTTGGTTATAGATAAGTACCTCTCTAACCTTTTTTTTGTAAGTGTATTGTAATAATATGTACTGTTGATGTGATTTATATAAATAAAAATAAATAAGAAAATGGTTTTCCGTATTCCAAATAAATATAGTTTGGCATCGTTTCTCTAATAGGTGTATTGATTTCATGCATAATGAAACGGTAACAAGTCATTAAGGGCCCGTGTTTTAACTATATTAGTGGCCTTATTAGCCTAATTATGGTTTAATTAAACGACATCGAAATCATCCATTTAAATAGATAGCTTTATTTAAAATATCTTATAGTAGCAGTCATTATTTAGTTTTTGCCGCAATGATAATACTACTATTAACAATTCCCTATTCATATTTCACATTATAACTAGGTGAGTTTTATTAAGTTCGCATAGCACAATTTGTCGAGTTCATTATTAAGGGGGTCCCACCTATGTATTGTTTATACATATATGATTAAATATAGAGGTTCCCTTATCTTCAATTCACCATAAGTATGAATTTAAGACTCACTGGTTGCCTAGTACATTTATATTTTTATAGGTAGTAATTGTTAGAAACAATAAGTAATTTTGGAAGTAGAAACTAGTGGTTTTCACTCGACAGCACAGAATGCTCCGAGCTGGATCGTATCGCACGCGATCGTCATCTGTTACGTACCGAATGTATTACATTCTAACACCTGCATAGAAGATAACGGACAGGTAAAACTTCGACAGTGTACCTAGAGAGCAGTTACTATACACTCACGGGCAATGAAAAAGTTCCACTCACATAATGCCGACACCAAACAACTCATTTTTTTTTAAACATTTCATTTAAAATTTTGCCAAAATATTACATTTTTTTAATGGTAAAATCTTGATGCCCTGTTAAATGTTCTTCAAAGTTGCAGAAGGCGTCATTAAGCTAGCCTTTTCAGTTTACGAGTAATTTGGTGCTTTTCTCAGTGGAACCTTTTCATTGCCCGTGAGAGTATAATTGAATGACCTACCAGTAAAAAAGTTATTGTATACATTCTGTCCCGATTTATTTTATTGTGGAACTAAGGTCAATGTTGTATTCTCCTATGGCAAAATAAATTATCTATGAAATAAAAATAACGATAGATTAAGTTACAGGTAAATAAGTAAATAAATTAACAAAGATGAAATGATATGTGATGATGAAACTGTAGAACGAAACCACGAGCGCTTTCAGTGAAGGATGTTCTATATTCAAAAATATAATAAGTAGAACATAAATGTGATGCTCTTTTGTTGTTGTTGTTGGTTACGCAATTGACTCTCTGTAATGCGTTTGTAATTAATAATTAAATAATTCGTATAACAACTTAAACTGAATAATAATTGAGGCACTTCAGAAGTTTTTGTCGTTGCTGTAACTCAGTCTGTGAGAGTTCATGAATGATTTCATTATCTTTGTTGTAGGATGCACCACTGTTACGCTCAACGTCTTAGTAGTAACAAGATACCTTACTTTCAGTATTTACTGTTTAATTCGCTAATTGGAGCTCTACGTAGAACAAGCCGTTAGAATCGCTAGATGAACTAACGATTTCGTGTCGCTGTCTCGTTTCCATCCAATCATCTTTGCAATATTATAAGAATTTATAAAAAAAATACTTCTTCGTGACAAACACCAGAGCGCGATCACTGTTTCCTTTTACCGTCACTGTGGTAAAGGATTAGCCAGTCAGTATAGTTGTTAGTAGGTAGTCTTTGTAGATAGTCTTTACACAGTCTTTATAATATATTATATATTATATATTATGTATAGTCTTTAGACTTTGGCAGAAGCAAAGGTACAAACAAAGTGCACAGCCCGTAATAATTCACTGCAGGACATTGGACTTCTCGAGTACCTACTGGAAGGTTATCATAATCTCTACGTTTGACAGGTGGGTTGGAGATATCACACGACACAAACATTTAACAATGAAGTCCTGAGAACTTTGGCAATTTACAAAAATGTAGTCCGTTCGGGGAAAGAACTCGTGACATTTGGCACGGAAGTCATTCACTAACCAATGCACCATCCAATCGCCCGGACGTATTTGACATTGTCGATTTGCCAGTCAGGGGCTTCTTCTGGAAGGAGACCCGTGCCCCAGCAGTGGTGACGTGATGGGTCGTGATGATGTTATTGGAGGGTACTACTACTATTTATCGTAATGTGTTCTATCGTAACTATGATTGAACTTATTTAAATAACCAGCAGGCTCTAGCACTAAGCATTCGTATTGTCCACAAACTTTGTCATATATATGTACATAATTATCGTTTAGCCTACATAATAACGTGTTCTTATGTAGGTATTATGTTTTCTTATGTATTGTTTAAGAGCGCAAGGCCAGTTTCATTTCCAGGAATCAAAATGTAAACGATTGCATTAATTGTACTAATGTCCAACATAAGAAAGTTTCTTGACAAATGAAGATGAGTTTATCGGCTATAAATGTATGTATTTTATAGGTGATCATAAAATTGCTGATGCATATTTCGCAATGTATGAGTATAATTAAGTTTCCTTCAATATTGGCATCTAATCACATTAGCAAAATCTTCATATAAATAGTAAAGTTATAGATAACACAAAAACGTACTTATATCCTAATTTGCAAAACTACTGATCTATGGCTTTTGAATTTTTCTATACGACAAAATGATCCATCAAACGATGTAAACCATTAAAAAAAAATAACACTTTTCACAAATAGAGGTATCGCATCTGACACAGAGACTACTGGAAGTAACTACCTACACATAACGCGAACTCTTAAAATCGTCTGAACAAACGCAATGAAGAAATAGCGAGAATACCGAAATCCTCTACTTCCGCTCCGCAACCTCAAACTAGGCGATAAAATCTTCTCGCTTACATAAACACAGCACTTCCATTTGCATTTCACACTTTTAACCTATAAAAGTAAAAAAAAGGAAAAATACTTACAGAGAACAATAAATCCGTACGCACGAAAGAATAGATGATACAGTATTGGTTTACACAGTAGCGATGCACATGTTGTCACAGTAACTAGTCCGAGAGTGAGCGTCGCCGCTCGTCCAACGCAGACTGCAGACTGCCGGCGCGGCGGCGCGTGCGCAGGCCCGCAGCACCAGCACACGGCACGGGGAGAAGTGACTCTTGTTACACCTATTGAGTAGAGTAGCGAGACAGTATCCTCGGACGATCCTCGACTATTGAACGGCTAGGATTGTGAAGTTGTGAAGTGCTTGGCCGAGGTTACTGTCTCGGCCAGCCTACTTGAAAGATCTAAACATGGTCTATGTGGTGGTGGTCATAATAAAATAATAGTACCTATATCCCAAAAACTTTTTGACGTCAATATTGACTACGGACTGCCCAGGGTGTGATATGAAGCTGATTTTTAAAAATAATAAAGATGATCAACCACCATTCTTCAGACTATACATCGATTTCATTTATAACTCTGCAGCCTCTTAAAATGTGCCAGGTCTCTCTGTCCTCTTTTATAAGGAAACATTAGATAAAAATATTAAATCTTATTTACAGCCTAAAATATGCCTTTAAAAGTTCAACTACAACGTGCAATACTTAGCCTTTTGTATATTATTATGTTCGTAAATCCTAATTTCACGTTGGAAATGTGTCTGAGAGCTGGTTCCTCTTTGTTAAATCATACCTAATGAGAATTTCGAACCCAGATAGAGGTAATCCTAACTAATATTATAAATGCGAAAGTAACTGTGTCTGTCTGTCTGTCCGTTACTCTTTCACGCCAAAAATACTGAACGGATTTGAATGAAATTTGGTATACATATGGTCTAGACCCTGGGAAAGAACATAGGCTACTTTTTATCCCGGAATTCCCACGGGAAAACTTTTTAAGGTGAAGCGAAGCGCGCGGGAACAGCTAGTTTAAAAATAAACAATTAATTTGACTCTTCATCCGTTTTCGTTGTTCCGCACACATAATGCAGCTACCGTAATCCGTACACGCCTAATGAACAGGGAAAGACGATACAACCCTTCGTTTCACGCTACACTTGAGATTCGTGCTATCGTTTAAATGTAAACTTACTCGTATGAAACTGTTACGAACGATAAAAAAATGTACTAGTTGATTGATTAAAATTTGTCATCTTTAATATCATTTAATGACAATATTCTACATACATAATTCATTGCCAGATACTGCAGTTTAATACCTACATATTTTTCCTGTTGTTGCCTTTTATTTTTGTTTTAAATGGCACTTTTTTTTCTTTATATTTAGCACAATAGGTATATTTTGAGCGAAATTGAATGGTAATTACATTGATTTAAATACTTAGTACGTATATCTTACAGTAGTTGTTGTAGTTGCTCTATATAATTAGTAGTCTTCAGATCTTTACGGATGTACAGAGAGTGCGTTTTACGCGCTGCTTACTGAGTAATTTTACTCATTCTCTTATAAGTAACAAGATTTAATTCCGTATATTAATAATATTAAATAACATTATATGAACATGTGTAATTGAATGCTAAATGAGTACATTAATTACTCACAATATTTGGAACAGTGAAGGCTCAAATTATTAAAATACGCACATTTAACGATCATTGTGCTACATTTTATATTCTATCATTCTTAAGTAATCCAGTTTTTGAGGCCCGAAGCTGTAGTTTATTGATGCCCTTAAATAGATTTTGTATAGTTATGTGCTAAGAGACGTAATCTTAGATAAACTTCATAATACAATAATAATCTAATTTATATATCAATATCTGAATGATTCAAAATCTATTTATATTTATCAGGAAATTCGCATCTTGTCATTAAGTATGGAAGTAGATTATTTTTGGGATGTATCAAGTTTCGTTCGCATTCTTAAGATAAATTTAAATTAATAGATTCCGCACCGTACCACCATCGCACCTTAAGCAGCGCTGCTGTTAATAATTATTATCTGACGTAATTTGTATCGATCTGTCATGTTTTACAGAGCGGCTATTCTATTCTATTCTCTGTGGGGGTAACAGTACCTGCACCTGGCTCTCTCGAATGGAACCTTTGTGCATATCCCCAAGGTCTAAACTGCCTTCCTAAGCTTGGACCATTTCCCACCACGCTGGTCCACTGCGGGTTGGTGGGTTCACATATCTAGATGTGCTAAATCTAGATATGCAGGTTTCCTCACGATGTTTTCCTTCACCGTAAGAGCGATGGTATACATTGTACTTAAATTCAGAAAAGAACTCATTGGTACATGTCAGCGCCGGGATTCGAACCCGCATCTCTGGCGTGAGAAGCGGGCGCTTACCCGACCGAGCTACCACCGCTCTTAAACCGAGCTACCACCGCTCTTCAGAGCGGCTAAGTTGTTTCAGGATTGTTTACGGCTGATGTGTCGGCGCAGGTACGGTACCTGTACATTTTATTATGTATTTCTCGAAAAACGTATGATACTCTTTTCAAATTCTATCTATTTTTTACTTCGGTTATTATTAATTATAAATAATTAATGTAGTAGCTGCCTCACTAGCACTGATCATTTTGTAATATCTCTAATATCTCTATATAAGTATACAAATACCATCTGTACTGACTTCCTGAAACAAAATGCAACAAGCAACAATGTAAATAGAAAGTACCAGTTAATAATTTCCTTGCTAGTGTTTATGATAATTTTATATCTAGATTAAACTAGATAATATCTGTTCGCTCGCTACGCGTGTAATATTGACGAGGTTGTGATGATAGGCAAGTCTTGGTGCATTTCGCAAGTTAGAGGGTGATTGAATGAAATTCATGTACTGTCATATATACGTATTTATCAATAACTAGAGGTAGGGAAATGTATTTTTTATAGTTTGACGAGCCGATAGTAAAGCCATCAATGGCATGTGAGTTAATTCGTAGTACATACAATTATTTATTATTTTCAAATAAAAAAATACCCAAATAGTGCTTACATTAAAAGTATTAAGCCTTTTTTATCAACTCATACTCAATATACTTAAATATTTAGACGAAACTGTGCTCAATGGTAGTGCATAATTTACGTCATGTAGCATGTTCGAAACGTAAGCATATTCTGACTTATCGCCACGTTAACATGATGTGTTTGTCGTGTATTACTGAAAACCATAGAGCACGACCATAGACTATAGAGGTGTTACCATAGAGTATAGAGGGCACGATGCAACGTGCCAGTGCTACGTCTACACAGAGTACACGACAAACACATCATAACACCTTGTAACTTATCAAAAACAGTTTCTAAAACGACGAAGAAGGTTGCATGACAATGCGCCATTTTGCTAAAAACTCGATACCGCATCGCTCGTTATAATCGCTGTTTTAATTTTGATTGATTGACTGCACCTTCGTTCATAGAGCGCGAAAATTAAAATCGAATGTGAATCTTGATTCTTGACTCAGATACTTACAGAATATTCATGTACGTGTACACATTGTTTGCCTATATGGTTGTCTTTGCGGTAAGAAGATAGCAATAGTCCAATAGTAGACCAAATCGATGACCTGACCCTTATTCATCCTCAAGCTAAGAAATAGGCTGTCAAATAAATACTTTGTCTATATCTTTTTCCTTATAAATAAATTTTAAAAGTTTCTCTACAAAACGGATATATGATACAAATGTGGATGGATGTGTGGTATGAAACCCTAAAAAGGTTTTAAATCCAAACAAATATGATACAGGTACTTTTATAGTTATTTAAATAATATTTTAAATGAATAATAATTGTTATGTATATCTGACCGTTCCAAAATTTATTGCAGATTCTACAGAATATTACACACTTAATTATAACACAAAAATTAAGACTTAAATCATGTGCTGCATTTATGACAGTGTTATTAACTTTTCGAAATTTGTGAATAATTATGTTAATTTTTTTGCAACATCACAATCGGATTTCCCGTTCATATAAAAGAGTTCAACGCGTAGTTACAAGTCTTTCTTTTTCACTTATATACTGGATAAACCATCGACGTATAATATCTCATGATGTTAATTTATAATAATAGATTCCTTGGCAAATATTCAAATCAATAATAGAATTCTTTAAAGGTTTATACTTTTTAAGATTTATGTGCGTTTTACTGGATTATAATTCAATTTAAAAATGTTGCAAAACTGGTTTCATAACATTCTTTAGTTATGTTCCTTAATAGTAGGTTGATACATAGTTATATTAGCTTAAACTGTGCCATGAACTAAAAATAGGTATACCTAGTAGATGATCAATATTTATTTGTAAACCATACATAATCCCATACAATTTTTTTCGAAAGGATACGTTTATTATTTTAATGCATACTAAAGAACTTTTGGGCCCTATAACATTTCTGCTTGACTGCAACTGTATTTACTCTTTCAGTGAATTCATACATCGCAAGATTCGCAAGGAACAAGATGTGTCTTAAACTGATCACGTTAAACGAGTCTTTGAAATCTTGTCACGATTCTTATCTGTACCTGATTCATCTATTTAATTAACAACCGTATACTAAACAAACTACAGACCACACATGGGAAATCGAACACTAACACCTAAATTATGCAAATTGCCGATTATAACCCAATATATTATTTACTCATCAGTTAATACTGTTTCTAGAAAGCCAAGTCAAGTAACATCTCGCGCGTTTATGCAAATTCGATCGCGTCCATTGCGAATTACGATACCCCCAATATCTAGTTTCGTAATCGAATCTGTGTTAAACTAAGGTCAGCGTTCGGGTTATAGGGCTGTATGCGTGTGGTTATCAACCTCATGTTATAGAATTCGCCAGCTCTAACTTTATAACTGCAACAAGTGCCAACGCAGAAGAAGTTTATTAGTGAAACAATTATTTTTTGTGTCAGAAGACTATTACAAGATTAATTTCATCTTTTTTATTTTTTTAAGGCTTCTAGTTAATAAAAACGGGTGTAAAGTTTAAAGTTAATCTTTGTCAAACTCTAGCTTATAAATAGGCAATTGTGAGTATGGTATGGAGGCTTATAGCGCAAGCTTTGAGATATATGTAAAGCTCACTTCTAAACTTAGGCCATTTACCTGTATGTATTTTTTCTCCATTAGTTCTATGCGTTGTACATAATTATGAAAAAAAAACAAATCACATATCGGTATGTATCACTAAATCCGATCAGACAACAATCTACTCGTGCCACTAAGAACAAATCTTAATTTATTTTATTATTTATTGGAATCCACTCCTGGGTGTAACTATTGCGCTAAATGCTAAAGGTTAACAAGAAGTTATTAATTGCAATACAAAATTAACTACACATGCTTATAAAATTTAAGTACAATGCAAACTACTATAATTAGTACGATAGGTATAAAAAACATGATAAACAATTATAAAACGACAAGTTAAGACAGTGCGTGCTACGTGTAATAAATATGCCATAGTTTTCCACAAATTGAGACGTTATAAGATTTGTTCCATTACTGTAAAGACATTTAAAATCATTTTCTTCGCACTAAAACAGTTGTGTAATCGCTACATATTAACGTCATATAGCACTCGTATTGCTACGCCTATAGCAATACGGGTGCTTTTCATATAATACTTGCTGTTATGATGTGAAGAGCATAGCTTTTGCTTAGCAAACGCATTTTACGTACCGCCTTTCTGTAACGAATTTAGCTTTGAGTATGAGAATAGTATTATGTAAAGTATAATATCTAATTCTCTATTATAATATCTTCCCCGACGTCCGCGTAAGGATGGAGTAGGATTTAAACTATTAAATTTTTATAAAATAAAAACTGTAGAATAAAATTTAAATATTATTTTATTTCTTTTCAGGTACATGACAGTAAATTGTACGCCAGGTTCGACGCAGCAAAGCGGCGCGAACAAATCCCAAAGTGAAAGTGACGTACTTTACTAGATCTAATAGAAAATTCACGTAAAATGAACGCCTGCGCAGATTGCACCGAGTGAAGGTCTTAATGACATTACGGTGTAAAGTGTAATCACAGAGAGATAAATTATGGTTTGATACTCCTTACGTAGACGCTTCCGTATTAAGCCCGTCACCGACTATATTAATATACCGTACTATAATATATATTATAGCAAGCTGCACACTGAGAAATATCTATTTTGCCTTCATTAATTGATGGTCGTCCTAGTGTTCGCATGTATATTACGGTATCGCTTGGTGACGTCAAAGAAATATATATTATAGCAGAGTGTGCGGTCACTGCGAAAATGTATAGAAAAGTATAGTATATAGTAATATGCCTAGCTATAAAAATATTTATGGCGTAGTGGTTAGTGGCCCTGACTACTGAGCCGAAGGTCCCGGGTTCGATTCCCGGCTGGGGCAGATATTTGTTTAAACACAGATATTTGTTCTCGGGTCTTGGGTGTTGATATTTATGTTTAGTATCTATCTATCTATGTATTTGTGTAGATATATCAGCTGTCCGACACCCATAACACAGGTTCTGCCTAGCTTGGGGTCGGATGGCCGTGTGTGAAATGTCCCCACATATATTATATATATATTATTATATTTATATATATTACAGCTAAGTCTGTGACGGGCTTTATACGTACAAAGTAATACGTCAAATACTTTTGGTAAAATAAATGCAACATAATGATGAATTAGAGCAAGCCCACTGTACTCAATATAATATTGCGTAAAGGCTATAAATCATTAGCAGTTCATTAGTAACATTGATGTCAAAAAGTAAACTCTTTGTACGACATTTGGTTCACCATTTTTTGGTAAGCTCTGACGTTAGATCTGGATATTTGGCAATTTAAAGTTGCTAGTTTATGTACTTTATTTTATCTGATTATTTAACCACGGTGGTAGGTATATTCGATGCATATAGTAACGGTATTACATATACTTTTTTACTATTTATTTATACTAAAAGTTATTGAAAAATAAGCAAAATAGGTATTTGTACCTACCACGGTTTTGTGTAATACCTCATCGTAAAGTTACATCGTTGTCAAACTTGAAACTTATTTATTCTGAAAGCATATCTATGTACTTAGGTACTTACATAAAGTGGGTCAGTTACTGCACCATACCTGCTTCTTCTGTAATAAGTGTAACAATGTTGATGTACTTGTCTAACAAGACCCTCTTGTTAATGCGGGGTCACTCTATATCAAGAAAATCTAAGCTTCGGAGCGCAGCTGCGCGAGCCACGACTCTATCTCGTTGTATAAACGTGCCGATTGTAGTACAGTTCTCGTTCATTAGTTTTTCGACAATATAGAGTTACCCTCCTGGCAACACTTCCGGCATCATGGTAACCGACTATGCAACACTGTTACTGAGTGTACCTACTTACTTGGTTTTAGACGTCATACCGTGTTGTGAAATGAATAAGACATTAACAAAAACACATAGTCCGTAATAGACTACTACAGGAGGCCTAGAACGGGGCACAAGACGCTCACGTCAAGATGTGACAAAAGTTTTCCATCGCACTCGCTCTAGAAACCGTGCTATATGACGACGCATAACTTTTGTTTGTCTTGGCGTGCGCGTCTTGCGCCCCGTGCTAGGCCTTCGAGACTTGGGCTCACTGCAAGTATGGGCAGTTGTGCCATAATTTCCGCACTTCACAACCTTCCTGAGGTTGGAGATAGGTGAATTAAATAAGCATCTCCGAAGTAGCACTAAAACTCTTGCTTTCCTGGGTCGCTTTGTAAATCATTGGGAGATGGCAGAGTAAATTAGATACTTACTGAGGGTGACTGTGTCTGTCTGTCTGTTACTCTTTCACGCCAAAACTTCTGAACGGATTTGAATGAAATTTGGTATACAGATGGTCTAGACCCTGAGAAACAACATAGGCTACTTTTTATCCCGGAATTCCCACTGGAATATTTTTTAAGGCGAAGCGAAGCTCGCGGGAACAGCTAGTCTATTATAAACTTATTTAAATGTAGTAGTGCACTTCGATGTATTGTCTTGTAAAAAAAACGTTGTAAAATTACTACTTTTAAATTAATATGCACGTTTCACAATGCATTCTTTATCATACAATATATAAAGCCTTTTAGATAATTGAACTGTCGAACTTAAGGCTGTCACTAAAGCTGGAAGAAAATCAGAATCTGTCAAATCTAGTGAGGGGGGGTTGAGGTATGCGGGGCGTTCTACGGACAATGACATGAAATTTTAACATAGTACTCGAAAACATAAAAGTGAAGACATGCCACTTTGTTAAAAATATACTAAGTAAGTAATATTGTTTTGTGATACGAAAATATTTATTTTTATTTGAAAGTATTTTTAATATTTAATAATTAATTATATATAAAGTCGTACCCGTGCCGATATTTATACAGGTTGTTGCAAAAAGGGTTTAGTACTATGCCGAAACCTACGTGTGCAGCATGTTATTGATGTTATTTCTAAGCCAGGAAATGAAATCAGAATGTAAAAAAATCGCGAAAATATTATCAGAGTTTAATAGTTCAGGGTGTTGTATTAAACTCTGCCCCCGTGTGAGGTATAAGAATAGTAAATAAAAAAAGTATAGTTAGCCGAAAGGGCGTTACTCAGGCGTCACTCTGAAAAACTTTTATCCTACGTAATTTTTTATATTCATGAAAAAAACGCTTCTTCATATAATTTTTTTTTGGTCACGTGACCTTTTAGTTAGACGACCTGTTTTTTTTTGGTGTTTCAAAAGCAGAACAGTAGTTTGCAGAACTCTGCATATACAGGGTGTCACAAAAGGTTACGTAGCTGGCAAAGGGATATGGGGAGGTCACCAGAAAAATAATAACATGTAAGTACCCCCGCAAGGGAGTACATTAGTACAAGGCGAGAGTGTGTATTTTTTTTTTTAAGTACTTATGTGTATTTGGGATATGATAGAAATAATATTTTTGTTTCTTAAAAACCAAAAAATTTACACCTTGCTGCGCTCTTTTGCTCACTGTAAGTACACCTACAAATATTGCTGTATTAAAAAAAACGGTTTTGTTATAACGATTATAAAAAAAAAGTTATTTTCATGTCAAGGAGTCATTTACCTAATTACGATTTCACTCAACAGCAGGTGAACTGAAAAAATAAGTTCATTTTCAAAATAAATCATCACTTTAGATCGCAAAAATTGTAACTCCACTTTTCTCGGCGAAAAGTACTCTTTGGTGTCAATAGAAACGTTTTTTGAATTCACATGTTTTCCTCTTTATTCGAAAAAAAAAAACAGTATTCCGCATTTTACCATTTGTTTTCCTCTAAACCCCAAACCGTGATTTTTAAACAAGAAAAATTAGTAATTATACCCTTTATTCTCATATACAACGTGCGATGTAGGCGAACGTGAACGAAAACTATGCAATAAGCCTTTGTTTTTATTACTACTTTAGTAAATTACAATAACATACTCAACAATGTTAATTTTTTTTTGCAATGTTATGTTGTTAAATTAAGATCTAATATTTTATTAACATGAAGTTACTTTCAACTTTTTTTTGCATCTATGCGTCGAATCACAGCATGACGGCTGCTGCAGCTTCCTGCTGTCCTGTCCTCCAACCAATCCCACCAGTACTGCAGGTTGCGTCGAATACGAGCCATTCTCTTCGACTTGACAAGACAGGTGCTCCCGGAAGGATCATAGATCGCACGGAACCCGTACCGTATAGAGGCAACGGACTCCTTTGCAACAGCCCCCCAGATTCGGAAGTAGCCCATGCACTGCATGGCGAGCACAGCTGCAGCAATTTTTTCGTAATGAATCATTGGGATGTCATCCCCGAAGGAGGCTCTCAGCCTACCTCACGACCTGTGTGACATTAGAAAAATGCGTGCTAACGCCGTTTGCGAGCTTGATTTGCAGGACCGCGTTGTATGCCAAGTTCCACAGCAGAGGGGTCCAAGACCTACCGCTGTGGAACTCCGCAACTGAACTTCTTCAGTGAAAACAAACCCTCTCTTTTCGCATCCTTAATGTACTTGTTAGACACGTATGACCTCTGTCAATTTTCTGCAGATAAGAAGACAAGTGATGGTATACAAGAGCCGCCCTAAAGGTTCGCCCTCTAGGGGATAGAGTTGAACGCGGTTACTATTTTTAAGCAAACAGCCAGCGCAACAACTCGCCCGTGGTTCTTATCCTGCTCCGACAGTGAACGAACGCAAAGTATTGTACCCACTATTCGAATCCGCATTTCGGATGCCAAACTGACTGTCCGAAAGGTCGAAACCGTACCACCACAGAGGTATGACTCGTTCGAAGAGCTTATCAGGCTCTTACAGCAATCAGATGTGTCGGTACACTGAAAGATAATCTACAGGCCTGCTTTATTTATTTAGGAGCACTAATGGCCTCCTTTCAGTCATTGAGTCACTGGCACTCAGGCTGCGGTTGAACAGGAAGATAGACTGTCTAAACAAATCATGTTTAGGCTAGTTAAAAAAAATTTAGGTAGGTAGTATGCCAACTAGAACTACAAATAAAACAGTATTTTTGTCTCCTCTAAAATTTGGTCACGAGGAGTTACGATGATTACGATCTAAGGTGACGCTGACGATATTTTATACAAGGTATTGAAAAAAGGGTATAAAGCTTAGCCAAAAGTGGATTTAGGTGCCATTCTGATCCACTTTTCTTCTACAATTTTGAAAATTCACGTAACAAAACCTTTTACATAGAAACTTATTCGATCACGTGACTTTTTACTATAGAGACCGAATTTATTTTTCGAGAATTTCCAAAACTTGGAGAACAAAAGTTGTTCAGAATAACCCCTGAGTCAAACCCTTTCGGCACAGTATACCCTTTTTGCAACATCCTGTATAGGTAATATCAGGTTTATAAAAGACCTGGGCCTGTAGAGTGAGACTCGGCATGGGGAGTCATAATTTATAGATCTTTTAGGTTGCAGTGGCGAATGGGCACTGGTAGCCCTGCCCTTTTCTATAACTATACGAGTAACTATAGGTAATTTTATGGCAATTTAAAAATGGTATAACATTTATCTATTTGAAAAAATCATTAAAAATATACATTACCTATCACCCTAATTTAAAAAAAAAATTAAGCCCTTACTTTAAACTTATAACACCCCTCTATTTCCTTCAGGGGTTAAAAAACCTGTGTATTTAATATTTTCTTATGAGTTTTTTTTTTTAAAACTAGGCTCTTACATAGTTGTACATAATATTATGCGGTATTTTATTCCACTTGTAACGCATAAAATTCATAGCTACAGTAAACATTTCATTTTTTTCATGGCGAGATACAGTCGCACTTAACCGCTTTTTTGCAAAGCTTGTTAAATAGATTTAAAAAATTATGTAAATTTTAGATCTTCAATTTTTAAAAATACTTACTTATTTTTAACAACCTGTAGTGTACAGACTACCACATCTTAAAATATATATATTTTTAATTAACTACGGTTTTTGGTTTCAAATAAAACAAATTATGAACTTACTTTTCAACACCCTGTATATTGTGTAGCTTACCTACCATACACAACCGTTAAAATAAAATAAATTACCCCTCAGAATATAAACAGGCTCGCGCTTTGGCATACTGCATTGACCGTATAGTTCTTATTCGGAGAATCTAATAAGTGTCATTATGTGCAATGTTTACCTTTATCTATGCATCTGTAACTCTATAGTAAAAAATGTAAACAAATCGAAAAGGCGAAATGTTTTCTAAGAATTTTCGGCTTTTCTGCATCTAAAATGATTAGAAAATTAACTTTCCATAGCAAATGCATATGTATTATAATACTTGTAGTCATAATTTGTTGATTTAATCAGTTTTTGTGAAATATTTGATAAAAAATAAAATGGCGTGGGTATCGCTCCTAACAGGCCGCCACCAGGGCGACGACTGAAGAAATCTGAAATCTGTCACGGTGTCATCATTTTTAAACCGGAATTTATTAGTTTTTTGCAAAAAAAGTTGACTTCTGGTCCATTAAATCCAACTCTTTAAGGTAACTTTGTTAAGAATTTAATTACCTACACATACATATAAGATTCCATGAAAATGGGCCCTCTGATTTCGAGGGTTTTTTCATAATAAGTCAAAAAATGGCAAAAGACATGGTGTGTTTGCAATTTTTTTTAACATACTTATTATAATCCTGCACCAATTTATAAGCAACTAACATGTTCAGTATACCCTCTGCTACAAAATATATTTTTATCAATGTGATAGAAGCCACCGTTTTTCCAATCTAATCAAGTATATCAAGCCGACTTTAGCATTTTAGCTTTAGGGATCCCCTTAATGAAGAGATGCCACTAAAATTACAATCTTTATTGTCATTAATTGTCCGACAGATAATGTTATATGCAATCAGTATAGGCACATCGCTATTATGTGAAATCTTTAATATCATTAGTATAAACTTATTATTACTCAATGTTGTACAATAACAAAATGTCATTGCTTGTAATAAGACACTGAACTATTGCCTACTTACCCACATATTTATTTAGTTTACTCGGCATCAGGCGCGGATCCACCCATATGGGCAAGATGGGCATGCCCATCACCTAAATGACTTGCTATATAACACCACGTGATTTCAATATAATAATTTCGTTATTGTATCACTTTTGTAAGCCTGTTTTTTTATAATTATGTTGGTATTAATTACTGATGATGATTTCGGGTTATGGTAAATAAAAAAAATCCACCTCGAAAACCCTCTGGATAGTTCTTAAAGAATTCAAAAACCTTAACATTTTCGGTCATGCCAAGAGTCTCAGTTAGGTCTGTACAGAAAAACGAGACTTTAGTTAGGTATACTTAAGCTGGGCCTTATGTCTAGCAAACCGCAGAATTTACAGAACATTAAATATATTTTATAGGTGTTTAAAGGGCATTACTGATATACAATGTAATGTAATGTAATTTTAAAGCAGAGGATTTCAGCTTCCCGATATATATATATTTTTTCATTTTGGTGTTCTATTTGATACTTTTATTAGGCGCTAAACATGCCTCTGTTTTGGTAACACGCGCGTAGTCATATTGAAGCCAATTGTTACGAGAAACTATAACTAAATCAAGAAAAGTATTGAGATAATAAGAAATCAAATATACTCTACATTTATCTTATCTCGGCATTTTTTTAAGAAAAACTACCATTTTCTTATTTTACGCGCTTGTTTACAAAGTGGAAATCGCGTCCATACAAAATACTATGTAAGCCATTTTGAAAACAGCTGACTTTTGACTTTGTTCAGTCGTCGCCCGACGACCACGTCAGAAGCAAAATTCACGCCAAATTATGTTTTCAAATTATTTCACAAAAACCGATTAAATAAACAAATTATGAGAAGAGATATTTTATATTATACTTACATATTTGCAATGAAAATTTTATTTACTGGTCATTTTTAATGAATAAAGCTTAGAAATGTTACAATTTGATTTGTTTACATTTTGCACTATAGAGCTACGAAGGCATACATATAAAGAAATGACATGAGGCATAATTATGCAATAGACTTTGTTATTATTCTGAGTTAGTCCCCGAAATCATGCTATCTATTGAAACCTTTCTAGGGTTCCGTATCTCTAAAGGTAAAAATGGAACTCATAAATAATCGGTTTGTTATCCATCTGTCTATTAATACCACTTTTAACGACGGAACAGGTGAAGAGGTAGTGTTGAAATTAAAAACCATGTATGTATATGTCGCAGGCATCAGGTTGAATGTCATTTTTGGTTGAATCACTAACGCGTTCATTGAATGGCGCTACTCAATTGTATGACTTAGGCCGAACTTTGATTTTACAAGCGTCACAAATGTCCAACTAGTTAGCGGACTTAAAATCAGTCAGGTGGTGAATAAAACAAATATGGCGTCTCTAACAGCTAACAGCTGACACAAAAAGCACCTGTATTGTAATTTTTTGCAAATAAATTAGCTTTAAAGTGCGTTATTTGTGTTAAAATAGTGTGACAACATGGATTTACGTATTATTACGCAGCTGGCGGATAGTTTCAAAGATAAAATTGTGGCGAAACTGGATAATTATAAATAACGATATCAAGGTACGTTTATTGTTATTGTTTAGTTAATTTGTGAGATGAGAGCTTTGTAACATAGTCTTTTTGTTGACTCTTGTCTGGTCATGTTCATCCTAACCAGACATTACAAAGTTGCTATACTATAGGTATCCCATTCAAAGACCTCGCTGAATAACGTTTAGTCAAGACGTCGAACGTTACATTCAACGACTTGACGAGTTGTCCTTTAGCCATACAATTGAGTAGCGCCATCCAATGAACTAGTGATTCAACCAAAAAGGAGTTCCAACCAGATGCCTGCGACATATACAGGGTGATTGGAAAGTCGATGTATTCAGGTGAAGTGCGGTAATTGCAACTAAAAATATTGAAGTCGTAACTTCATCATCTGATAATTCTTTATATATAAGGAAATAGTATTACTGTAAAATCATGCCAAAGTCAAAATTTTATGTAGATTTTATTCTACTATCATGACAAAGAAAAACTCTGAAGAACAAAGAGCTATTGCCAAAAGTTCCGGCAAAGGCAGAAATAGTTGCAATTACCCCTCCTGGCGGGTAATTGCAACTAATCGTTTTATCTCCATATTTTTCTATGTGTGGTGCATATTGTGTATTTGAAACACAAAGACTAAGAGAATATTCATAGGATTGTGACACTTATCTCCTTGTAACTACCTCCAATTACTCATGAAACTACTGTTTAGCCGTGAGTCTGGTAATTGCAACTAATTTCTCAAAAATAGTGATGGGAACTTTATCGTAATTTTATCGCCAGTCATGTAGTGTCTGCCATCGACAAGCCAAGAAGACCATGGTAGCAGAATAAAACTCGGGGATAAAAATTAATAGCTATATTTTTATTAATCAACATTAAATATTTTACTTATGTTTAATCAAACAGCCTTTTTACAATTTTTTTGGAAAGTTTTCGGAATTTACCGCAGGCAGGATGCCGGGTGGAATTTTGCAGGTTTTCTAAAAAAATATGCTTAATAGATATGTTTAAAATTTGGTATTCAGCCTTTTATTCTTATTTGTGTGTTATATTATTAGTGATTGTATCGATATAGACACTGCGCTACTCTTTTCGGCTGACACCTGGGAAGAAGCTTTCAGAGAAGCACAAAAAGGCTTTAATACAATCAACAGCTGGCTTAGTCGAAATCTGCTCTCATTAAATGTTGATAAGACAAAGTACATGGCATTCTCAATACGCCACTCTGGCCAACCTTCAACTGACTACAACATTATCTCCCATACTTGTTTACCGGGCTCAGTTGACTGCTCTTGTCAATGTTTGGAACGCACTCAATGCATTAAATATCTTGGAGTCCTAATTGACAGTAACTTATCATTTAAACCGCATATTGACCTTTTGACCTCTAGAATTAGAAAACTCATCTTCATATTTAAAACACTTAGACATGTCGTGGAACCCACAAAGCTCAAACAAATATATTATGCCCTATGTCAGTCTTTAATTAGTTATTGCATTAGCTCTTGGGGAGGTGCTTCTAAAACAAATCTAAAAAGTGTTGAAGTAGCCCAACGCGCTATATTAAAGGTAGCCACTTTTAGACCTTTTCGTTACCCGACGATTCTTCTTTACAAATACTGTGAAGTACTAACTGTCCGCCAATTGTTTCTGCTCAAGATTTTAACCAAGCAACATAGGCAGCTCATATATAGCCCCTTAATTCTAAACAGGCGCAGAAAACATAACATTTGTATAATTAGACGCTATAATACTGTTTTTATTCGTAGATTCTTTTGTTTTTTGGGACCATTTGTGTACAACAAATTCAATAAAATAAAATTCATATACAATATGAATAATTTGGCATGCAAAAGAGAGATCACAAAATGGCTACTATCTCTCTCTTACGATGAGACTGAGAACTTATTAACTGTTTTGCAGTAAGTAATGTTTATTTCTGTTTTTGTAGAAATCCATTTATTTTTAAGTACTTATTTAAATCTATTCTTACAACTTTGTGAACTGAGAGCTTGTTTTTCTATATGTACACGAATAAATATATATATAAATATAGATGTGTGTGTGTGTGTGTGTATGTGTGTGTGTGTGTGTGTGTGTGTGTGTGTGCGTGTGTGTGTTATGTATATGTTAGCCTAACTACTTTAACTATTGTGTTTAATTAACTATCATTATGAACTTCATTATTAGTAAGACAAAACCATAGAGTATTTTAATTATAGGGTCTGGGCGCTGCGAGCTGAAATACAGGTTTTACCTAGTTCGGCAGCAGATGCTACTTACTTTACAAATTCTGAAATATTTACAAATTGTCTTAGTTATTAAGGTGTAAAAATTGTATGCTTTTATGGAAATAAAGAATGTTTATGTTATGTTTATGTTATTCATGTTCACTGCCCCATCACTGGCTTTTTCCAATTTCATACAAAAATTGGCAGCTAATTGTAACCACCCTAAAAACTGCAAAATAGTTGCATTTACCAGACTTTGCATTTTTTTGTGTGGTAAATGTATAACTACACAGAAAACTCGGAAAACAATCGTGTTAGAATAAAACAAATACATACAAAATGACGTACCGTTATTAGTTTTTACTTTTTTTTGGAAAAACCTTGCGAGGAACCACTAAAAACTATTTTATAAAATAAAAATGCACACCATGTCCACCCGACTCCAGAAAACTCAAAATGGCCGATGACAAAAAGCTTTATAACTCCCACAATTCTTGAGCTATCAGCGCCATATACATTTTTGGGTAGAACTTTTATGATGTAAAATTGATTTTAGTCTGTCGTTTTACAATGAAGTAACTCTAGAGCGAGTTATTGAAGTTAGTTGCAATTACCGGATAGTTGCAATTACCGCACTTCACCTTCCTTTAAATGGGTTCTAGACGAAGGCATTTTCAGACGATTGAACCCCATAATGCATTATCAGAAAGTAAACCATTTCTGACTTTTGCCAAAATTTATGTGTAAAAGCTCAATATTAAAAAAACTAACCATTTTTAGGGTTCCGTAGCCAAAATGGCAAAAACGGAACCCTTATAGTTTCGTCATGTCCGTCTGTCCGTCTGTCCGTCTGTCCGTCTGTCACAGCCGATTTACTCGGAAACTATAAGTACTACAGTGATGAAATTTGATGGGAATATGTGTTGTATGAACCGCTACAAAAATATGACACTAAATAGTAAAAAAAAGAATTGGGGGTGGGGCCCCCCATACATGTAACTGAGGGATGAAATTTTTTTTTTCGATGTACATACCCGTGTGGGGTATCAATGGAAAGGTCTTTTAAAATGATATAAAGTTAAAAAACATTTTTCTTAAAGTGAACGGTTTTTGAGATATCAGCTCTCAAAGTCGTAAAAAGTATGTCCCCCCCCCTCTATTTTTATAACTACGGGGTATAAAATTCTAAAAAAAATAGAGGTGATGCATGCTAATTAACTCTTTCAACGATTTTTGGTTTGATCAAAGTATCTCTTATAGTTTTTGAGATAGGTTGATTTAACTGTAATTTTGCTGCTACGGAACCCTTTGTGCGCGAGCCCGACTCGCACTTGGCCGGTTTTTTAAATTCTTTTTTGATTGTTTTGCCTTTGTGACACTTTAGCCAACTAATTATAATCATTAAATGCGCAATATTAAACTTAATTTAGACACGGTGCTTCAAAATAGTTGAAACATTAAGAAAATGTTACTATAACTCAAATATTTTTTTTAATCAGTTATTGGTTTACGAAATTTTGGGCTTCAAAGTGCTAATTTTTGTTAGACTCAAGTGCCCCCCTCCCTCTGCAATGGTTGGTCCAAAAAATATGAAAAAATCACAGATGTAGGTAGTACATATTATGAAGAAATTAAAAGGAAAACTATCTCAGGTAAGTAGACTTTACAAGTTAACGAGTAATAGTCGATATTGTGATTACAAACTTACATTTAAAGTTGCAGAATTGACCATGACGTTATATCGATGTATGGCAAAATATAATTTCAACTGCAAAGTTAAGTTTGTTTTTTGAGAGAGCTTTTCTTTGTACGGAACCCTAAGTGCGCGAGTTCAACTCGCACTGGGCCGGTTTTTTTGACTTGCCCATCACCTATTTTGAGGTCTGGATCCGCGCCTGCTCGGCATGTCTTCCGGTGGCATCTTTTGTATGAGATTTGCCGAGTCATCATCTTACTACTTGTTGCATGAAAACGTGAAGAGAGACACTGAGTGCTATTTCCGCATCAGAAGGGTTACTCTATACTGGCGAAAAACGAACGAACGAGAACTGTCGTGTCATCGGCATGTTTAATACAACGAGATAGAGTCGTGGTTCGCGCAGCAGCGCTCTGAAACTATTTTTTTCGTTATATAGAGTGACCCCTCTGAGAGTGAGGTACTTGTCACTTATTAGGGCATAAAATACCGTCCTGCATGTGGAGTGCGAGTTTTTACATCGTTCGTGGAGTGGCGAGTAAACGGGAATGTGAACAACTGCGTTAAGTTAGTGCCATATATGGTGCAAAAAGGGTATACAAATGAATATATTAAAATTCACGTAAACAAAGTTTCAATGGAAAATTATATATTTTTTTCGCGAATTTTGACATTCTGTACCATCCACCTACCACCGACCGCTAACTCACGATGATGTGTCAGTGTACTCTATGCACTCAACAAAATGCATGATTATCCACCCCCAGCACAAAATATTTCATAGGACTTATACGTAGAACATAGATGAATAAAAAAATCTAAACTTAATTAATTATTCATATAGTTCATTTCTCATCGTCGGAATTCGGTTACCATATTTCGTTGCCTGTGTCGACAAAACAGCGTATGCATAAGAGTTATAGAGTTAAGAAGTTACACTGCACCACTGCACAGTGATGTCGATGTGACCGTCAGTTACCTGATTTCACTTCCTAGTCTTCGTCCCTCCTCCACACAGGTTGACGTGAGGTCTATGACATTCAAGGGTCAAGCTCTCAGAATAATAACGCGCGTTAGCGCCATTAAAATCTCAAACTAAGTATAGTAAATTTATGCATATAAATTTGTTTACAAGGTACGCATGTATTTTCAAAAGTTGCAAAATTTATCTACATGTAACAAGTATGTATTGGTTTTAAGTATTATATGACTTTGACACACAATTAACCTCTACGGTTAAGTCATCATAATTAGGTACAACTGAAGCGTAATAATTACAAAATGGGTAGTTTTTTGATGTGCTCGTTTTTGCAGACTCCTTCCACGCAATATCCTGCGGTTAAACTCATTGTGAAATATTCAAAAAACTGGCTAACTCTGAAAAAAAACTAATGAATAACTTAGTATAATTATGTCCACATAATATTTTATTGCAAAAACATAATTTACGATCCGTTAATTTGAAGTCTGCGCGCCACTTAATGTAAATATAAAATATTGGTTACATGGGTTGTCGGGTCGCAAATTTTTAATTAATGTGGATAAATGCCGGTCAAGTTAATTGATGTTGTGTGTTTATGCTAAGTAGGCGCGATAGCGTGGGTAGCGAAGTCACACATTCATGAAAAACAAAATATACTCGTATTATGATGTTACCATCTAAGAAATCTACGCATATCTGATTTTAAACCACTATCCCATGCTTCGTGCGTGCATAGCACATTCCAGATGCATAAATGATAAAAAAAACCTCTTTGTAGTATTCTTAAGTACTGTAATAATATTTTAAGTATGGATGGATGGGTGGATTTTGGTTACTCTTTTAGAAAAAAACTACTGAAATATTTTTCACGTAAACTGACACAAAGCTTAGGCTTATTTCCTACGACAAAATCTGCCGGTACGCCGATTTGGAATGAGAACACGAATTTATGTAGTAGCAGGTTCTATAGTATTTTTTTCTCTGCTTGTTTTGCTATGTTTTGATTTTTTATGTTAGCAATGTAATTTTTAACGCCATCTATGTTTGATTGCACGCATAAGAATTTGATGTAGCAGACTACTGAGTCGATATGTGCTGTAAGAGTGGAAAAAAGTGACTGTTGCTTACGTACCTACGCTACGGCTCGGCTACGTAGCGTAGTGTCTGTTGAGAAATATTATGTGCTGTGGCGAACTTTTTAGCCAACTTAATTATGAGCTGTTTGCTCTGGCGCACACAGATGGCGCCACATGGTGAGTGTTAGATTACAGCGTTTTCGGAATAGAAAAAAATGTTGATTCGTTTTTTTATTTAGTATAAGTACATAAAAAATAAAAAATAACACTTACACACTAAATTCAACGTTCTAAATCATGAAATCTGCAATAATACATAATACTTACGTAAGTACATCAATATTTTAGGACGAAAAACCTTTAATATAAAAATATCATTGAGAAAATTACTGTTTGTTTAGACTAGGTTTTTCGAAGTGAACTCTTTATTTTATTGTTTATATAATACCTACACATTGGTAGACGGAACATTCTCTTCAATTAAATTAGTACGACTTACAGCTGAGTGCTTTTCTGTTAACCCCATAAGTGAAATGAATACACTACGTATTATTATTTTAATTTGAGCAGAACTTCATTCATCTTTTTTGTACCGCTGAAAGCACTAGACTAGATTTTCTACTGAACTATTTCACTATTAAATTCCATAACACATACCCTAACCCAAGCTCTCTCATATCACCAAACTTAAAGCTAGTCTTTGATCTAGCATCACTAACTGTACAATATGGTCACTGCATTTATATTCACTAACGATAACAAAGCCTACGTCATCTTTGGATTCTGCAAATCCTGCTGTCTTTTATTCTAAGACCTAATTGTTCTAATCTAGAACACTTCAAAGATCTTTTACCGCGCTTCGGAAGCCATTCCTCTTTTATAAGATCAGCGCCCTTTTCGGCTATCATTATCACAGGCGCGTTAATGTTACCATTAGTAATGGCTGGCATGATGCTGGCATCAATGACTCTTAGACCTTTGACCCCATACACTCTTAGTCGGGGATCCACAACAGCCATCGGGTCACTGGACGGCCCCATCTTGGCCGTGCAAGACAAGTGGTAGATAGTCATGGTGTACTGCCGTATGAGGCAGTCCCAGTACTCGTCGGTGTAGAGCGGCAGGTGCTTGCAGTTGGGCACGGGCTTGCTGTGGAACCGGGCGCCGAAGCGCTTCATGGCCTGAGTCTCCCCCACCGCCACCGCCGCCTTCACCCCCTCGCGCAGCACCCCCACGTCGTCCGGGTGCGTCAGGTAGTTGTGGTACATCAGCGGGTAGTCCAACGGGTTCTTAGACCGTAGCTTTATGAATCCTCGACTCTTCGGACGCAACATCATCGGGAACACTCCGAACACGTCTTTGTTGTTGATGGATCCGAAGACTTCGTTGTAGAACTCATCTGTCAAACCGTGAGCCCTCTTGACCTGGGTGCCTCCGTCTGAGGGAGTCGACGCTGATGTCAACATGAACTCGATGTCGGGCCAGTCGTCAGAAGAGTTCGCGTACTTAGTATTGATGAAAGAGACCACTTCCAAGCCGACACTAGACGTCAACGGGCCGTCCTCCGTAATGGCGTAACGCAAAGCCGTATTTATATTCACCAATCGGTTCATCACTAAACTGACGGGATAATCTATTTGGAAGACGAGGCCACCCACAGCGATGTGGTCCTGCAAGTTCTGGCCGACTCCGGGCGAGTCCTGTACGACGTCGATGCCGACCTCTTGCAGGTGCTGTCGAGGACCCACGCCCGACAACATCAAGAGTTGCGGCGACGCCACCGCTCCTGCGGACAGGATGACCTCTCTCTTTGCGTACACCACACGCTTCTCCCCATCCCTGAAGTATTCAATTCCGAACGCTCTCTTGGATTCCTTATCTATCAAGACCTTTGTCACATGAGAGAACAGAGCTATGTGCAGATTCTGTCGTAGTCTGACTGGCCGTAGGAAGGCTTTGGCTGTTGAGCTCCGAGTGCCTCGCCGCATGGTGAACTGGTACCAGCCGTAGCCCGTCTGCTTCTGTCCGTTCACGTCGAGGATGTCGTAGCCCATCTCCTCTCCAGCCTGCAGGAACGCCGCTCCGAGCGGAGTGTTGTACGGAGAGTCTTGCACAGTCAAGTACCCACCTGGAATGATGTAAATATAATTATTGGTACTTAAAATTTGTGTTGCTTTGGAAATAGTGTATCTAGATAAAGTACCTACGGTTAGCTAAAGATAGGCACTGTATGACAAGTTGTCACGCGATGGAATAGTTTCGTATTACATTTGGCCTAGATTGCGCGCAGAATCTAAGCATGTGAATATAATTAATGCAATAAAGAACTCCCACATTAACCTGTACCGAATTTTTATGTGTGGTCGGGCGTAAATATATTGTATGAGCTTTTGCTCGAGAGCTTTGCTACGCTTTTATTATTTAACCACCGTAGGGATCAATACGAATCTACAGCAGGTAATTAGACGATAGATCAAATTCTAGGCCAAGACAAATGTTTGTTTAAAAATAAGTATGTAATGGTTTTCGGGTTATGAATCTCTGTAAAAGGTATTCCAATCGCAAGTACCTCAATGTACATCTATCTACACTGCAGGGCAATAGGTACGAGGCAAGAACGAGATATCAAACAGTATTGATTTTATTCCGTTAGTCCTTTGCTGAAAATTTAAAACCAATTACTATACTTTATATTTACCCGTAGCATGATGTCTAGTATCCCTAGCCAAATACGGGTTCCTCTGGTCTTCCGACTTCTTAAAATACGGTAAGACGTCTTCGTACCCCCACCCTGGGTTGCCGAAGGACTCCCACTGGTCGAAGTCTCTCCGGTTCCCTCGGATGTAGAGCATGGTGTTGAGGACTGAGGACCCGCCGAGCACCTTGCCCTTGGTCCAGCAGCAGCGCTTGTCCACCATCGCCTGGCACGCCGTGTCTTGTGGTTGGGTTCTGGAATTGATGGATTCCATTGATTAGGTTTAAATGATTTTGAGGTTTGGAAGTATACGATATTTACCGAGTTTTGAAAAGAACTTAAAGCTAATGTCGACATTAAATCTATGTCTGTCTCTTTCTGCCGTATACTATCAAGTATGCAGCAATCTAATTATTTAAGGGGACAGTTCCTTTCTGCAACTCAGCGACTACACATACATACATACATATGCTCACGAGTCTCACGACTGAAGGTAATCTCCGAAGGGGTAGTCAGAGGTGACTGGCAAGCGAGTCACCCGCTTTTCGCTGTACATTTGTACTCACGTGATATAACTCACTTAGCGACTATAAGCTAGATATGAGCCTTAAGTTAAGGGTGATCTGATATAGTGTCTCGACCATACGTCTGTATATAATGCCGAAACGGGGACTCATAAAAACCTAACCTAACGGGCCTAAAGAGTGATCTGATGCTAACCGGTACTTCCAGTCCAGCTTGCTCTTGTGCAGGTAGAGCGACAGCAGCGGCACGTCGCTGATGTCGGTCTCGTGCCCGCCGGCCTCCAGCAGCAGCACGTTCCACCCCTCCACCTCTGAGAGCCGGTTCGCCAGCACTGACCCTGGAATACATAGAGTGGGCTTTGAGGAATGCTTCTAGAATATGTCAGTGTAGAGGAAAGTGCCTTTGAATGGATGAAGAATTTACAGGGGCATGTTGTTACGAAACAGATGGGTCGAACCATTGCAGGGTTCTGAAGCTAGCAAGCACCGGAACCATTATAGATTTTTCTTTAAAGATAGAAATAAAAGAAGAAAACATTTATTTCACAAATTGAACAACAAAAACAGAAAAAGAAAGAAAAAGAATACAACAAAAAAAATAACAATACAGAAAATAATACAATACAGTACAAACATGATTGCTGTCCAGCGCAGCATCGGCACCAGCTCAGCATGTGCTGTGGCCAAAGAGGCCAAAGCGCTGGTTTTCACCTGGCCCGTAATAATGGTGACCTCAGTCGCGAACGCGTCTTTACACTGTAGCCTCCAGGTAAACGACAGGGCACGTGGTAGCCATGTGTCAACCAAACGCTTGATATAAAGTTATGCGTTCTTTCTCACCTGCCGATCCTCCGCCAACGATCACAAAGTCATACTCCTGCCGCAAGTACTTCTGGTTGAAGGGCCTGCTCTCGGGGTCCAGCAGGTCGTAGTTGAAGTAGGCCATGGCGGCCAGCAGCGCCGGTATGAACGACAGTTTGCCGAGCCCGCCAATAGCCAAGGCAGACTTGGCGGCCAGGCCCGCAGCCGTGCCGAGCGCCATCGTGGGGTGGACGGATCTGTGGAGCGGTTGGTGGACTTGTTGAGTGAAGTGTTTGGTGCTGGATGCATTTTGTTTGATTTTAATGTGAAAGAGGATAGTTTTTATTCTGGATTTCCAGAGGAATTGAAATTGCCTTAAAAATACTAGTATTATTATATTTTAAATATTAAACGACTAATCTTCAGCGTGTCGGTCGATGGTTTAGTCATCTTAATCAAGTTAACCAATCAGCGTAAGCAGCTTACCTAAGAAATTATCAAAAGAATTACGGTGTTGATGACCTATTAAATAAAAAAGATTAATTTAAACTGAATTTTGTGGAAATGTATCCTTTAATTTATACTGGTTATTAGAGCTAAATGACTTCCATTAGCAAATTCTGTACCCGGAATTTTATTATGACCTATTAACATAATAATATGAACATTGAACAGTTATACATACAGGAATTTGGTATAAACTCTACATCAATCAATAAAATGTTAAGAACAATCTTCCTTTTTCAAAATGTGTTATCCATAAACATACCATAGCTAATTAATTACAGTACCTAATCTTTCATTAATCTTTCTCAACCATATATATGTAGGTACAACCTATACTGCTAACATACTGCCTTTTATTTACAAGCAACTAGTATTGTACGAGAAAGTCAGAGAAGTTGGATTACATGGCCGATGAAGGTCATCAAGTATCTACAAAGTTCATTTCATAATAATTTCCATGTATTCATCACCACTTCGTCACATACATTTATATATTTATAGAAATCATGAATAAGGTTACATAAATAGAACCATACAATACAAGTTTAGTCTTTAATCTTTATTGCTCAAAATTACAAGTAGTAGTAGTAGTAGTATAACTTTATTGTACATAAAACACTTAAATAACATTTAATACTTAAAATCTATAATACAATAAGGGCGGCCTTATCGCTAAAAGCGATCTCTTCCAGGCAACCCTAAGAGCTAAGAGAGACAATTTTGAATATAAATGAGGAAGTTGTACAAAAATATAAACACTAAAGATAAAAGAAATTAAAACCTACTTATTTTATTAATAAATACTTAAATACATACATAAAAATAATATATTGCATAAAATAGATACACATGATAACTAGATATTTATCATTCTACAAGTAACAATCTTATTGCTGACTAATTATGTAATTTCTTCCAGACAACTCTAACAAAAATAAATTAAACATGTGAAATGGGGTTTAGGTAGTAGAAGGAGAGAAATTAAAAATTAAGTAAGACCATTCTTACAGCTATAAAATACATTGAAACAGTAATTATGCGTCGAAAGGATGGAATTATATAAATAGGCAAGCATTAGCCAAGCAGATAAGCAGTGCCAACATAACGTTAAATACTATTATCGTATACCTAGATAGAGCCATTGGTTAACTGACCTACTTTAATTGTAAACTTTTAGTTAATACCTAAAACGTGGGAAACTTTGTAAACGAAGATTAATGAAACAAGACAGCAAGAACACAAGAACTGACCTCTTACTGTCCCGCGTCACAGACTAATATGACAGCGATGATCATTAATCTATGTCTCTACTCCTACCTACTCGCTATGCATAGACTCTATGTTTAACGATAGTTTAACGCTTGTCTATCTTGAGGACTAATAAATTAATCTTTGGTATATATAAGTAATTATCTACGGCACATACTTAGATGCTCAAGCAACCGGAATGATTAGTGCTTTTTATGATGCCTAAATTTTATCGCGTTGGTATCCGATGTTTCTCTATTATTATGTGCAATTCTCATGTCCCATATTATATTTATAAAAAGTCCTTTGTACCTACTAATACTACTTCCTTTCTTACTTAAGACCAATTTATTTTTCATAGTGTAGTTTCTAGGTAATAATTGTATTACAATAAGCTCAAATAATAAGTACCTACTCTCATAAAATTTAACGATAGTGGACATTGTATTTATGTTTATCTTTTTTAACTTATATAGGACTTACCGCTGAAATTGTTAGCGGATTGCGTTGTTTCGAAATGTATTCAAACATAAGTATTTTTGAAAACTTTACTGGTGTGTGTGTTAGATATAGATTTATATTTGTAAGTTTAAGAATATACACTGTATGTTTTCTCTTCTAATAAAATAAAATAATAATAAAAAATAAATAAACAACCTATAAGTAGTTCAGTTTGAACTATAACAATTTAATGTGATCCCACAATTATTTTAAAAGGATATACCTACAAGTCAATGTATCATGAAATTTAAAGTGGAAACGAAATAAGTGAGCGAGAACGATCTATGCATCTTGGGCTGCCAGTGCCACTGACCCTAATCTGACTGGCCAAACTTTTCACAACGGTAACAAACCCTAGTCAACCTCTTGTTTTTATCATCGACACGATATTCCTAGTCCCTTAGTTACCTGACAGAGAGAACAATACTTAGCAACTAGTTGCAGTGGGATGGACAGTTACGTAACTGTTAGGCAACGGTTAAGGCTGTTGTGGTACGCAACAGAACATGATGCGACTCACGCAAGCATTAGTTACCACTGCGCATTATGGATTAGACAGGGGTAGTGTCGACTGCTAATCGGAATTGCTATGGATGGTATGCCAACTTAAGACCTACTAAACACTGCCACTAACCACTTTGTAAGCCGTCAAGCACTTGGCAACGACATGAGTTTAGGTATAGGTATTAGGTACTCACGAGCAATGAAAAATATCAAATAACATAATTTTTATGGAACGTCAATGGCGGCAGGTGGATCTTTGTCATTGCACGTGAGTGTAGTACAACTGAAAAAATATTGGCATTACACAGACGCAAGTATTGTAACTAAACTGCTGAACAGATAACCCCACAAAGTTTTCATGGTTAATTTTGTGCACCTAATTAACCTAAAAGACCTACAAGTAAATGACCCACGATGTCCGGCCTTACATCGTAATTGTGCAAAAACCTTTGACACCGAATAAAAGCAGGTTTAACAGAGGTTTAATCAAGAAGTCATCACGCGAACTGACAGCGGGTCAAGTGCGCTTTCCGCGTCGCCTCGCAGAATACCACCTTATTTATAAGTACAGTCAGCAAAAGATATACAGGGTGTTGCAAAAAGGGTATACTAAGCCGAAACCATAATGTGCAGCATGTTATATCTAAGCCCGAATCTGAATACCCTTTATGCAACATCCTGTATATATTATGTGCCACCCTAGCGTAATCAGTTTGATCTTGATACTTTATCAATACATACAAATAATCTCTACACGTTAGGTACTGTTGATGTCCCGTATCACTTATCAGCGGATACAAAAATTAAAGTGTTTGAGTTGGGGTGGCCAATGTATCTATTTAGCTGACTGTACACCAAGTATGTAGGACGTCTGTGGCAGTTAAGTGTGGCGGCCTATCGTGATTACTTACCGTGGTATCAGGCTTTGGGAATTCCTAATTAAATTAATACTTAATTATTATGTGAATCATAGTCCAGTTGGAAGGTCACTAAGGTATTTTAAATTGCTGTTTGAAACTTGCCATGAATTTACTGGTCAAGAAGAGGTCTTTCATTACTTATTGTTATACTATTATATTGTTAGTTAACACAAGATTTCACATTTTGTCTAAATGTTTGAACATACTCGTAGTTGCATAGTATAGTTGAGGGTACTTAAGGGTCGGCAATAGGCAATCGAGGGTTGGCATTGTCATAGAATTATGTAGTAAATGATGCTCTACAGCCTTGAAAAAAATCACACCGGTAGTGGAAGAGTCTAGCTAGGTGCTGAATCATTCGAATTTAAGTAAAAGCTTATGGATAACTGTAAATTAAATTCAGAATATGACGAAAAACCAGTAAATGACACTCCCGTATTGTAACAACTGTGTCGTAATCATCAAGAATTTTCATATGATTTTTATCATATTATAAAGTTAAAGGCTTGGACTAGGCGCTAAATACCTTGTTTTTTAATAAACACACACTTATTTTGTGTAAATTAATCCCAAACTTGAGCAATTTTTTTCCCTCAAATCTTCATACAAATATCTATGGCGGCTTTCTGTGTTATAAAATCATAAACACAAGTGACGTTTGACTCAGTTGGCCGCTGGCCTCCAAAGAAGGGTCACGTCGGTTTAGGCAGCACTGACAGCTCGCGATCTTATCGTGTACAGATACAAAATCACTGCACATTGGTTGTCATTGCACTTTTTCAACTTTTATGACACCAACATAATTTGATTTGAAATTGAGGAAGCATAATTCTTCCAGTATATTCAATACATTAAATTAAATTAGATAGTGTGCAATATTCTCGTGACATTACAGTCTCGCAAAGGTCTGATGAGGAGCAGGAATATAGCGAATGGATCTAAGTGATGACAATACGCACGAACATTAGGTTAGGGATCAAAAATACAGTCTCTTGGTGCTGGTTGAGGTATGGTCTCGTGAGGATCTGATGAGGGCAGTAACACGGTGGTGGCTCAATTTTATTTCAAAGATATTAATAGCTAAAAGCATCGAGTTTGGGCTATTAAGTATGTTTTTCAAAGAGAGAGAAAGAGATTTTATTTTTTCTCTGGATGTGTTAGGTTTACTGGGTTTACTAAGTTCATTCTGTTAATGGCATCAAGTTGTTATGTGTTCATAAGTAATAATTATTTATTAACAAAATGCTGTTGGTTCTCCACGAAAATGTAAAAATAAAAATAAAATAAATAAAAATAAATTCGTAACGTAAAATTGTCAATGACGGAATTTCTTCTATAGACAGTAGCCACAAAAAAAACAAACGATAGATGGCGTGATTTGAAGATAAAGATACATTTATTCGACACATAGACAGCAACAACAAAAAAAAATACAGATTTAAAGAAAACTAACACATACTTATACAAAACATCAAAGAAAAAAAAGGATACACATCAAAATAACTGGAAAAAATATAAGCCCCAATTTACTTGTGTGGGACAGGGAGTACCATAATATTTTTTTTGGGTTACTCCCCATCTATGCGAAATATCAGCTTGATATCTTTACTCGTTTCTGAGAAAAAGGGCGGTGACAGACGGACAACAAAGAGATCCTATAACGGTTGCTTTTTTTCTTTTGACGTTCGAAACCCTAAAATTAAGTAAAAATATTATGCTGCTACCAAAAAATTTACTTACAGGTATTGAAAAAGCGGTATATAGTACTAAACAAATTATAAACAAACAAAAAACCCGACTGCACGCTAAAAATATGAAAACAAGTCCCAATGTTAATGGAAAGTATCGTAGGCGGGGACCAGCAGAGGGTTCACCATTTAGCTGAATGTTACTTAGAAAACGGCCTTGAGTGGCGGTCAAGTTGGTCCCCGCCTGCGATACTTTCCATTAACATTGGGACTGGTTTTCATGTTTTTAGCGTACAGTCGGGTTTTTCGTTTGTTTATAACTGTATTTTTTTATTTGTAACTTTTTAGTTTTTTTTATTTTATGAAATTTTACGTCAGTAGTTCATGATCATTTTTTATTTCAATAATTTTGGTGTTGTTATTTAAATACCTTCAATATGCATATTTTTATAATGTGAAAATCAAGCCCTTTCATTTGATACCTTACACGGCAAAGTTGAATTATTATTTTTTCGATCATCACGTTATGTCCTCTAGAGGGCGCTATGTTCATTTTAATGGAACGTCACATAGCCTATAACCATCGCGCCATCAATACGCTTCTAACAATACCTCATACATCAAAATCTATCAAGCCGTTTAGGCTACAGGAGGGAACAAAGAAACAGACAAAAATACATACATACAATCAAAAAACATTACCCTCCTCTTTCGGCAGTCCGGTAAAAAGGAGTAAGACAGGGGGTCATTCTGAACTTTTGCTCTACGAGTTTTGGAAATTAACTTTGTTGGACATGTGACTTTTTACCATGGAAAACGAATATTTTTTTTCGCAAATTTGCAAATCTCGTAGAACAAAAGTTGTTCAGAATGACCCCTTGAGTCATCCCCTTTTGGCTTAGTATAGCCCTTTTGCGACACTATGTATTTACTTTGCTTTGTCGTCGGGGTTCAGTTGGCTGGAGAATGCCCGAAACTTATTATCTACACTTTAATACTTGTAGTTACCTTTCTACAAGTAAATACCACATTTGTTTGAGAAAGCTAATCGGGTTCCGAGTATAGAGTAAAGTGGCACCCCTATTAATTTCTACTCTTTCCTGGTGCCTACCAGTGTAAGTAAGAATTATACTTACTTACCCTAAAATCACCCAAAATGTACTTGAACATAATTGTCAATAAAGTTGGCGAGTAAAAGTTTATCGACCCACTGTGCAAACTTACATGTGTGCGTGTCACTGCGTGTGCTGTGTGAAGAGCATTGAAAACCCAAAATTGGCGCGGCACGTCACCCTGTAAGGGCCCTTAAGTGGGTCACCCAGCAACTTAACCGTCATGGTATCTAGTTTGAGGCATGACACGTTGCCTCACTCGCTAGTTTATGCCAGATATTCGGAGAAGTTTAAGGGCTCTTGCTTTCATCCATCCTGTAGCTAATTCTTGAAGGTAGACGTCTAAATAGAGTTCAAGTTATTATGTAACAATATTCAAATATGCATGTACGAGTAAGTTTTAAGTTTTTTGACATAAGTTTTTTATTCGCGTGCTGATTACGATTTAATTGTAAAATGACTATAACAATTTATTCAAAATATGCCCAAAAATAATGTACACAGTTAACTCTATAAAGTATCTATCGTTCTTCGGAATAAAATGTGCATGTATCCAGCATTAGTTTCTCCCAGTTTTGTCTCAAACCCAAACTGTCACATCATAAGCATAAGTTGCACAATCTGGACCGCTTGTATGCATTTACATTGCTGTCGAGCTCAGCTGCAAACACCTAACGTATGCTAAGATCACCTAATATATGTGATCACAGCTGGCTGGCCTGTAATTAGACTGTGACAGAGTGACATGTGTGAAATATTTGTGTTTACGGTCTTACAGCGTATTCGTCGTAGTCATTACAACTTTGGGGAAAACTTGAGATAAATCCTGAAAACAGTCTTTGATATAAAAATAGAATTCAACGTGGAAATTTAATAATTTTTATTTATACATTATACAATTAAGGAATATACTCTCTATATTACTTCCTGGGCAGGGTTTATACCATTTGGTTGCGTATGGGTGTATGGCTGCTGTATGGTTGCGAGACGTGGAAAGTGACCAAATCAATCTCCACTAAGTTACAAGTTTGCGTCAATAAACATCTGCGGCAAATTCTGCGAGTGTTCTGGCCTGACACAATATCCAATGAAGACATCTGGAAGGAAACGCGACAGGAACCCATAAATAAAGAGATCCTCAGAAGAAAGTGGAGTTGGATTGGACACTGCCTCAGAAGACCAGAGGGGAATATCGCCAAAATGGCGTTAGATTGGAATCCGCCGCAGGGCAGACGGCGCAAAGGGCGACCTGCAATAACTTGGAGGCGATCCATTCTCAGCGACCTCAATGCCGTCGGAATCTCCCGGGACGACGCCAAAGAAAGAGCCCAGAGCAGGAACGTCTGGAGAAGAACTGTGGAGGCCCTATGCTCCTCGTGGAGTTAGAGGAATTAATGAGGGTTTATACCAAATCAGCTCAGTTCTAGCTTCGGGTTTCCTCGGCTATCTTCGTAGAATTAACAATTTTTTTTACCTGTCTAAGTTCGTTGGTTCAGCAGGCCGGAGGGCGACCAACAATCTGTTACATATTCGTATAACTTATTTAGCTCAAGCCAATCTAGAGCGATGGTATCAATTCGTCTTTGTCTACGAGGGTACAAAAAGTGCAGGTAATTAGGTTTATTATGCAGACGTACTGTGAGACTCGTACGACATCGCCGTATCTGGCTCACGTATTCAATCGCATATTATTAATGTTCGCGGTTCTGCTAATTACCGTCGAGAGTTCAACTAAACTAAAGTATGAAATTAAATGAATGTTTTGGTATACATTATGAATAGATTAGGTTATGTGCCAATTTGCTGGATGAATGTTTCGTTGATATATTAATAACTTCATTGCTGATCCCTATATAGAAATATTGAGACATTTTTGATGATTCTTATGAATTGTTGTAATATGGTATGAATATCAAATCACATAGAATGTGATCACATTTAATCTACTTACTCCGTAAACATGGAAATTTTTACTTTTCACTGAAAAATATCTTATGAGGCGGAATTTACTTTCCTATCACAATCTCTACCTTCCTATAAGCCAATAAACTGATACATGCATGCATACATCTTATATAACTGACTTGCCTGCGCACACGCAATGATGCAATTTTGACAGCCGTGACCTTGAACTACGTCATTTATCAACGAGACGTGGCCAGAGAAGGACGTCTATTAATTATTAGGTCAAGTTTATGAATTTATATTCGAATAGAAACGTGATATATTATTTTATGTTGCAACTGATTTGATCACACGACATAGATGCGCAGTTTTAAAAATGATTTTGGTAGAATACCGAAATATCTTTGATGGGTGTTCTATTCTATTTCTATTCTATTTTCTGTGGGGGTGTAAGTACCTGCACCTGGCTCTCTCGAGTGGAACCTTTGTGCATATCCCCAAGGTCTAAACTGCCTTCCTAAGCTTGGACCATTTCCCACCACGCTGGTCCACTGCGGGTTGGTGGGTTCACATATCTAGATGTGCTAAATCTAGATATGCAGGTTTCCTCACGATGTTTTCCTTCACCGTAAGAGCGATGGTATACATTGTACTTAAGTTAAAAGAACTCATTGGTACATGTCAGCGCCGGGATTCGAACCCGCATCTCTTGCGTGAGAAGCGGGCCATTACCCGACTGAGCTACCACCGCTTTGATAGGTGTTTTTTGAACTATTTTATTGTGTCTTCTTTTACAATATTTTTAGGTGTACTCCAATTATACAAATGTTACATAATAGCTAAACTACGTTGTGTTTACCATTATTTTTATTTGCACTTCTTACTAAATGGCTTGTGAACTCATAAGTATAATAATTAAGTTAAGTAAAGTATTCATTATTTACTGTCATTGCGAATTTCAAATAGGTGCGATGTGCTTTACTTACACATAACGACAGCTATCGTTTCGAAATGCGATAGCTGTCAATAAACCAACAGTGAAGGTGTACTTAAAACGTCTAAAGTGAGTTTGCAAGGTCTCCTCGTGGTTCGAATCACGTACGCAACGCACCCAGCGCAAGAGCCTATACTCCATAAACTTTCTCTAATAGGATGACCTTTAGGGACCTGTTGTAGAAATTCATCCTTACAGAAAGGGAACATAATTGATAGTGATAATGTTGTTAGCAGCTATAGAAAAAATAACTTGTTGAATAGCTTTCATAGTAACAATTTGAGACCTACATAGATTCTGATGTCCTGAGTCTGCTAGTAATAGTTTTATTGTTAGAGAATTTTTTGCTCATCAACCAAATGTCAGCTAGAACAAATTGCTTTTTGCCGAATGTAAATTATATATAGAGTAATTTAAAAGTGTCTTTTTAACTTCGCCGTAGTGTAACGTAAATAACGTTAACCGACTCGTGAAGCTATGAAACTGCCTAGCAACCCATTTGAAGTTTACTTGCATAGTACCTAAGTACCTGAGTAGAGGTATTATATGGGTTTTTACCTCGCAACACCGCCGCTGTACCGGGCAGATGTACAAATGCTTGTATTTCATCATCATCATCACACTACTGACCAGACATTTCGTACTTTTTTCTTGCGTAGAGTCTAACACGCGGAATAATAATTGAGATGTGTATACTGTTTATATGGGCTAATGCTTCACGGGTCAAGTCTGAGTCGGCATGACTAATGTGTATTTAATATGCTATGAGCATCTCTGGTACAAAAAAACAACAGTTAACGTAGGTTAGTAGTGTACAACTTGTTGTTAACGTAGGTTAGTAGTTGTCTTAATAAAGACGACCTAGGTTGCCTAGGACTTGGAGACACCCTGAACATTCGAGAGTTTGTCCGTAGCTAGTTTATAACATGTATACTTGTTCTCAAGACTGTAATCCTTAAAGGAGTAGTCAGAGGCGACTCGCAAGCGAGCCACCCGTTTTTGCGCTGTGCGCTTGTACGTCTTTTATTTATCCATTATTATTTTGTTAAACTACTGTGTCCCACTGCTGGGCAAGGTCCCTGGGTCTTCCACCTATTTCTGTCCATGGCTTCCTCATTCCAGTTCCTACAAAATACGTCCAGGTCATCCCGCCATCTTCTGGGTCTGCCCCTGCGCCGGCAGCCGTTAACGGGTATCATTCGGTGGCATTTTTAGCCCATACCTATATCTTATCATTCATATCTCAGAGACCAACCCATTTATACCTGCTATAAATATTTAAACCACAAAAGTTCACAATGCCTCACACCGCAGGTGGTTAAACTTTATGTACATAGTAGGTAGTAGTAGGTAGGTACTTAGGTAGTAGGTATACTAGGTACTATTCAGATTATATAGATACTTTCTTACTCCGCGTACAGTCACAGCCACTTCATATAACAACCCATCGATGATGAAAGCTCTTGAGAAACCTACAATCTATCCAGTGAGGTTTAGTAAGTAATAGCGTAGCTTCAGGACATCTCCTCGTTACAAGTTACATCAGGAAAGAGCCGGTGGTTGCAACACCGTTTAACCTTTAGCACGGGGCATTACTTTTTCTTCCTTACTTGTTAGTTATTCAGTACATGTAGCTATAATGTAATAAGTTGATAACTGATCATGAATGATAGTACACATGGTTATTATTTCTAGAGAGTGCACTTTTATATTTGTGTAAAGTATATCATTTGCATCATATATTTGTAAATCGACACCAGCTAATATTTGCTTGGCATTTAAGCTAAAAGGATAATTATGATATTTCATAACGCCAAAAAGACCGGCTTTCGCATGAAGCGGGACCTTGTCCAAAGCCGTTAGTCTTGAATTTCATAACTAATGTTACTGAATCCCACGTGAACACTCCACATTTCTAACCTAAACCTACAACCTTAATTCAATCAATAGAGTGAGAACCGTACCTATAGAACGGTGACTCGCAGCATTCTCAGCTCCAAACAATTGTGTATTCCTCTAATCACAGCACAGTATTGACACAGTTTTTTACGAAGCACTGTCTATTATCTAACTGCGTGTAAGTTGCCGGTATACAACGCGCATGCATGAGTTGGACCCTAGACCGAGACTACGGCGTCGCGGCGCCGCTGCCACCTCCCCGGCCCAGGGAGGTTGCAACACAAGGAGCCCGACTCAATGTCATTCAGCCTTCTTTAACATTCTTTTGGGCGGGAACCTGTCTTTCATGCCAGTACGCGGAGGCGCAAATTAAAAAGTAAAATGTGACAGTTGAAGATCGACTGATGGGACGGGGCGTGTCCATGTGACATCTTGCTCATTGTCGAAAATGTTGCAGGAATGCATTGCGTAAAGGTGCGTAAGGTCAAATTAGCTAATGATTCGTTAATTTATACTCGATAGATAATTTTTATGCTTGTATCAATATGTATTTATTTTAACTATTAATAAATTATAATATGTATAGGGCATAGTTATGGATTTTCTTGCGCCACTTTTACTGGTGAACTATCATCAACGAGCCATTTCGAAATGATCATAAAATAATACTTAATTAATTAAATTCGATAGTTTTTCCTACTGCACCTACATTACTTATACTTATCTACAAAAAGAACTTCGGTAGGTTATTGCGTTCGGCCGACGTTCATAAGGGACCCTAAATAGCTCACGCATCAGATAATAAAATAAACCACCGAAATTGTAATTGCGTCTGTCTCAAAATTATACCCCTTGGACCTTCGTGGTGAGTAGTGCCCGTGAACCCAGGTCCACAGTCCGTGACCCAGACTCACTGACCATCTGCCGATTAAACTTTCTTTATTGATCAAAAGTCATACATAATAATTTCGAGACCGTCTAAAAACAGTACAAATTTACGTGGTGCGTGGTGGTGCACCTATTTTCCTTGACCATGAAAAAATATTCTAGTGGTTGGGAGCACTGACTTAAAATAACTAATAACTGAAGCATAAAATTGAAATTTCCACCGACCGGTTATCATTGAATATCGTTACGAGAGAATGCTCGATGTAACAAGTGCTAATTCATGGTCAAGCATTTGATTCAGGTTTTTTAAATATTTGTTTTGGGTGAAATATTTAATCTGACAGATACAAAGATATTTGGTAGGTGGGCTGAGGGGGGGGGGGGAGCGAGGGTCGATGATGAATGAGTAGTGTCTGTGAGTTTGACAAGAATCAAGATTAATTTTTTTTTTAGCTACAAATGAAGCTGAAGAATTTTTGTTAGCAGATGGGCCGTATCTGCCAAAGAGACGTAGTTCGTTCGTTATCTAGTAGAGATTTACCAACACGCAAACGATACCATATGGGATTTCCTCCAGCCCATATTCGACAGATCCTGAATGATGAAATGAGGAAAAGGAGGACAGAGTGTTGAGTTGTGCCACTGTGGTGGTTGATCAATCATCATTCATCAACCAACACCCGTCAGCTAGGTGATGATTTATTCATACTAAACTGTGAATTTCAATATATTCATATTAAAATATTATGTAGAGCAAAACATTACGCTGTGTGTAATTAAATGTAATAATATGCAATTAGCAATCAAATTAATTTGAAGTATATGTTGTATGCCTAAGTATCTGAGTAGGTACATATACTATTATTACTATTGATTAGATTAAATCATAAAGGACCACACAGGTATGGTTTTTCACAGGTGTAGTTATGGATAGCAACAAAACACAATCAATAACTTTGTCTGCCCTCATGCATCCCATGTCGCGACGACATAAACATAATTATAATAATTGAACCCTACTACATTGAATAGTAATTGAATATTAGTTTTTTTCCTATCAATCACAAACAACCGAAATAAAACGATGAAACTTGGTTAGGACTGTCATAGATCTTCTTTTTTAATCGTAATGATGAGCTCGGTGAAGAAAGATTACAAATGACTACCTGCACCATTCTTGACCTATTGGCAAATCGCATGATGCTATTGTGAATAATTCCAACTCGACATCACTCATTAAACACTTGCAACATTTTGGTGGTTTAACAATAAACTCTTACAAGTGAATTCTATAGATAGACCCATGTGCCTGGTAAGCCATTCATTTTGAAAATAATTTAACGAATCATGACTCTTGTTGTCATAATGGTTGGGAAATATGTCGTCTACATTTGTCAAGGCGATGTGTTGGATCCTCATTTATTGAGCAATATACTGTGGTTTGACAGTTCCCTTCAGTATATTTATGACCAACGAATGGTTCACCCTGGATGTTAGGAAATATGTAGGTACTAATGAGCGGAAAATTTCGACTAACACAATAAATGTATGTACATGTGGAGGCAATCATGAGAAACGCACGATATAATTTACGAACTGCTCCAGTCTGCCAAGTATTTTCTACAGACATGTGAAAAAGACTTGTTTATCGCATATTTTATGTGTATCCTACATAATTTACTCAAGTACAGTTATCGCACTTGAAAAGGCTAATCAATTCGGAAGTTTTGCAACAATGCCGGCCAATTACATCAAACGTGATGTACGTTTGATGTAATTTTCCTTTAATAGGTTGGACTAATTATGTAATTTTTGGTTTAAAACATTTAGGTACTAAAGATTTTTGCACAAATGATTAGTAAACACCAATTCATTGTATTTCGTACAAAAAGGCGGCTTTATTGCTTATAGCAAGCTCTACCAAATAACCTTTAGATAAAAGAGAGAGTTTAAAATTGTCTAGAGGAAGCTGTAGTACCCAATAAGCGTATAATATACCTACTATAATACCTCTACTATAGACATAACTAACATAATTATACATATACTTGCATAAAATAATACACCATATTCAACAATAAAATATATTCAACTGGTTAGCGAATGTAGGTAATGAATTTTTACTCTTTCTTTGAAGGAAGCCACAGTTCAATACTCAACAAATCCTCTATGTACTTCTACCTTTACCATTGTTTCGAAATGCAATTTGCATTAATGAAATGAAAGATGTTGCAAAAGTTATATTGTACGTCGAAAGGGGGTGACTAGTGACGAAGCACCAGCATGTCCATCATACTGATAATATATTTTTTGTAACAAACTGTTTTGTACTTAAATTGAAACATTTTTGCTTATTTATTCACATTTTATTTAGATTTGAGTAATATTAAATTATCATTATCATAACAGAATAGATATTAAAGTTCGTCTTTTACTTTATAATGTTTAGTAATTATATCAGAAGCTTTTTCAGCTATCATCAAGGTAGTTGCCATCGTGTTTGCTCCAGTGATGGTAGGCATGATACTTGCATCTACTACTCTCAAATTTTTCACTCCATGGACTTGGAGATCTGGATTCACGACCGATGTTTCATCTTCAATCAGACCCATCTTAGCAGTTCCAACCGGATGGTATACTGTTGTAGCCATATGCTCGACGTAGCATTGCCAATAAGAATCTGAATCATACTCATGCTCATTACAAAATTCAAATGTCATCTTCTGCTGTTTTATCCCAAACTTCTTGAATGTAGGAGTTTGTATAAGTTTTTCCACTTGCCTTATGCCATTTAGCATTGTGGTCATATCATTTGGATCATTGAAGTAGTTGGCTTTTACTATCGGCCTTGAAAATGCATCATTATTTGCAAGTAAGACCTCACCTCGAGATATGGGATGTATTAGCGTGGGATATATTCCCAGCAAGCTATTATCTTTGTTTAATTTTTTAACTGCTTCAATAATATTATATTTATATCCCACTCCTTGCATGTATGGTACAAGCATAAATTGATCATTGCTCGGGAACATTGTGTAATGATACTGAATATCGGGATAATCAGATTGGTTTTTCACATTTGTAAACGTCATAAAATCTGTGATGCCAATGTTAGTAAACGGTCCTGTTTTGGTTAAAGCATACTGAATTAATGAAAGTGTCATTAACTCAGCAGTTACCGAAATAGAATGCTCTTTATCTATTGTCAGAAAAAGTGCTAACATAGCATGGTCTTGTAAGTTTTTACCAACGGGAAGTTCAATGACATTTTCTATTCCAATAGCATTGAGGTGATCTTTTGGGCCAATTCCCGATAACATAAGGATCTGTGGCGTCGCAATAGAACCCGCTGATAAAATCACTTCCCGACTCGCTCTTATTTGCATAACAGAACCATTTTTATGTTTTATTTCTACACCTTCCACAGATTTGGTTTCTTTATCTATGATTAGTCTTTTAAGTATAGTATTCTTCATGATATGGAGATTTCCTGATGCTTTTTTAAGATATACTCTTCCAGTATTCAGCCTTGTTCCATTCGAAACGAGCAATTTCGTTATTTTAGACCCGAGTAATGCCTCATTACTATTTAATATTTCTGAATATCCCATTTCGCCCCAAGCTTGTGCCAATACTTTGTACCACGGGTTATTGTCATCGTGAGTATGTATATCCATCAAATTGAGTTCTCTTTCGATCTGTTCAAAATACGGTAAAACATGTTCATGTCCCCAGTTGTAGTTTCCTTGCTCCTCCCAGAGATTGAAGTCCTTAGGATGTCCTCTAATATACAGCATGGCATTGATAGAGCTTGAGCCTCCAAGAGCTTTGCCTTTGCTCCACGTGCATTGATTGTTGTGAAAGCCCTTACAATGTTTATCGCTGGGTTGTGTTTTATAGTTCCAATCCATTTCAGTGTTTTGTGAAAGGAATAGAAATGCCGGCACCTAAAAATAATTATCAGTTAGATTTACCAGCGTTTAATACATAAAGCATATAACATATGTATCAGGGCATAACATACCTAACATATTTGTATATAATGCCTACTCCTCTCAAGTTACTGATATAAAATTTAGCTTAGTTAACTTTATCAGGCGCTTAGTTAAAATTTTATGTAGAATACGTATTCACAGCAATCATATTGAAGACTGGTAATGTACCTATGTTTTACACAACACCAATAGCCTACCACTCTACACTAAATAACGTAGGCATCAGCGATGATAATATTCTGACCTCACTGTCCGGCCCCGGGTCACCACCGGCCTCGATCAGCAGCAGGCTCCAATCTGGGAACTCCTCACTCAGTCTCATGGCCAACAGGGAGCCTGCGGTTCCTCCTCCCACTATTATCATGTCGTATGTTGCCTCCGCTAAAAATAAAAAGTGCGATGGTTAGTTATGTATACTTTATTTGGTGGTCAGTGACTTGGACAACTTTTTTGTTCCTGGTTCATAGGTTTCCAAATCCTGTACTTAATGGTCTCACGGAAAATAAATATAGGCTCTCTCGAGTGGAACGTTTGTACATATCCCCTTAATTTCAGATCTGCCAGCCTAGCTCCCGAGTAAGCTGGAGCAGCAAGCCTGGGTCTTGCTATATGAGATAGGTGTATATCTAGATATCTACTTACCATTCTTTAATACATCATCAGCAGCATCTGGTGGCCACGCTGTGTCGTCGACGATTGCGCAGTGCGCGGCAACCACTGCGGCTATAGCTTGCGCGAACACCGCGCCCGTCGCTCCCGCAAACGCCAGTGGACATGTCGATGTGATGTTTGTCACTAGTACTTCCATTGCTGTGAATTGTAAACGATTTGTGATAAATAAGGCTGACTTTAACATTGAAACTAGTTTAGGCTGGCTGTGTAATACTACTTAGGGCAGTTTTCTCTTGGCATATTTTGTACATCGGAAAAAATGCACTCATTCCTTGAAACTACGTTTTAGCACTACACACGTCTTTTTAATATTTTTTTTGATATAAGAACATGTTACCGGCCTAAGTACTATATACCGGCACCTTGTCATAGTATTGTGATTATCTTACCAGTAACTGGCTGCGGCTTTGTTCCTGCCTCTGGCCGGGATCGTGTGGTTCTGCGGCGCCTTGAGTCGACGAGCGCCCGGGGGACTCAACCAGTTCAACACCGAGATTAAACCAATATCTGCCTTCTTTCCCCAATATATTGTGATCTCTTTAGACATATTTAATTTAAGATATTTGAAATTCAAACATAATTATACAGCTCAAGACCACACCGAGGCGAAGTTAAATGAAAAATAGGGTCCTATAAATAATAATTATTAATTACAGTTAGTTTCCTTGTTTCTATATAGTAATAGCTTATGCTTTAACTTATGACTAGAAACCAAACAAGTAATTATTTTTGTTTAAACAATATAATTAATTTACCTACTTAGATAACTTAACGCTAAAAGATATGGTTGACGATCGCACCTAGTCTACGTCACTTCACGCGATATAATCTCTTTGTACAAATCGTGATCTTACAGACCCGTTTAAGATAGATCCACAAAGCAAACACATAGTAGAGCTGTTGTAAGCAACGTAGCCGTGACGCAGCCAAGTTCGACCTGTCGTCACACGGTCTGTAGTTCAGATACTCCACGCTTGGGGTGCTGACATCAGTGCGTGACAGGTCCCGAGCTTGAGCGGTACAGTTGAGTCTTGAAATGATTTTATTTTACGTGTTTCTCGATAAAAATGAAGTTGTTGCATTGTTGGATGTAAGAGCTACAGTGATGATAGAAGATTTGTGGACGAAAGCAAAGTATATTTTCAGGCGTAGTAATATTTTAAATTATATTTTATTTTACTTCTAGAATATTCTAAATTGCTGGAAGCGCCATCTTGTGTCAAAAAGAAATACTAGTAAGGGATGTACTCAGGCCGGATGCCGCCCGTAAAAAATAAATAGGGGGCGTCATGTTTATTATGAATTAAATATTTAGTTTTTCTTAGATTTCCTGACACTGCATTGAAGCAGCAATGAATTAAACTAATCCACAGGCTGAGTCCAACAAAATACAGCAAAGTATGTTCTCTACATTTTAATGCGGAGGACATACCTACTAAACACGAAAATAAGGTTTGAAAAAAATAAGAGAAGGCGCTTAACCTAACATTCCATCACAAGAAAAGCTAACTTAAATTAATTACTAAAACCATCGATGTTGAAAAAAGGCGGAAGGAATCTCGCTAACTAAACACTGAGGCACAACAATGGCGGCGATATGGGAGTGTGTGGGTGCTTCGTGATTATGATTATCAGCCATAAATGAGGATTGGCTCCATTCACTAAATGCACATATCCAAGAACAGACACCTTTATTTAATCATATCACACACCTCTCCAAAGAAATTATAGAGAAATATATAAATATTAGATTCAGGCATATTGCTACTTCCAAACACAACAGTCACAAAGCGACAGCATTTTTTTTTTTTTTTTCTAAATGAAACCTATTTACTGAAGTCGGCCATAAGGGACTTATTCAGCTTTACCCTAACTGTGGGGGAGGCGCCGATAGGCGCCTTCACCCAGTTAAAAAGAGAGACCTACCTAAGTGACCCGTCATCACCAGATGGAGGTGGTGAGAACCGGCCAGGAATGTACCTGACGCGGGTATAGTACCTGTTTTGGTGGAGAAGGATCCTAGCCCTACGATTCGGACCGGCAAAAGGCCGAGACCGAGTGTGAGTCCCTCCCCCGGGGGCGACAGCATTTTAACAAGACTGTTCTTTTTATACCCCATTTACACTCTCGCACGAGTGGCGAGGCGAGCGACAAGGCGAGGGGCGAGGCGCGAGTGTGAACAGACGCTCGTGGCTCGCCTCCTCGCTCGCCTCGCCACTCGCGGCGCTCGCGTCCGGAGCGGTTTTTGGGGCACGAGTCAAAGGAGCTCGCGTCGAGCTCGCGTCGCACGCGAGCGGGTGTTTACACTCTCGCGTCCGCTTCATTCTGGCTTCTACATCGTGCCGCGCAGGTTGTGTTCGTCGTCGTATAATTATAACGTAGTGTTTTTTCCTTAGTTGTATAATGGATTGGTCGCAAGACGAAACATTTAATTTCATATAAGTAAATATTTCAATAAAATAATAATAATAAAAAAACACTAAAACGTAAGAAATAAAAGCAGTACTTACCTGCTTAGATATATTAGTACTGTCACATAGAATAGGTCTAAACCATGTCTAAACCTTAAATTATTTCTTACGTTTTAGTGGTTTTTTGAAGTCGTTTTTTTTTATCATTATTTTATTTTATTACTTATTTATACTTAGTTTATTTGCAATAATTGACAATCAAAATTAAGAAGCAAATGATACCTATAAGTCCTACTAGTCAGTAGTAAACACGAAGTAGTTGCTATATACGGTCTACCGTTGAGGAGTTCCCTTGACTACCTTCCGTTTCCATCATCAGATCAGCTCAAGGTCACCATCATATTTTTTTTAATGTTAAAAATATAGGTAAGTACCTATGTACTTTCTGAATTTCATTAACTACAATCGGTTAATAGGTACCCAAAATGGAAATTCATAGCCTGTTTTTAACCCTTTACCCACCCTTGGAGGTGGAATCAAAATTTGAAAAAAATGGGATCTCAACCCAATACAAAAAAAAAAGAATTTTCAAAATCGGTCCATAAACGGCGAAGTTATCGGTGATCATACATAAATTCTTTATTGTTGCGGCTAAAACTTCGACGTCCTCCATCGTTGCTAGCTCAAAGACAACTGAACTCTGCACGAGAGTGTAAACACCCACTCGCGTCGCACGCGAGTGGGTGTTTACATTCGCGCCTCCGCACGAGTGACGAGGCGAGCGAGGAGGCGAGGGCCGAGGCGAGAGTGTAAATGGGGTATTACAGGTGATTAATATTATACCTGATTTTAATCAAATGAATATCCGAAATGAAAACGATTCCGTGTTTGGAGGGCACGTTGAGCTGTCGATCCCGCCATCTGGTGTTTTGGTCCGTACTCACATACGGTATTACTCGATCGAGCTAAACTGTCGAGTATAATATAACCCATGGCATGGACTTTCGTCCACCCATTCAGCTTTGATTTATCGAGTGGGGCGCGTCGTTTAGTATTCACATACACATATTTTGAGCGGCTTCGAGAAGGTTCGACGAAAATTACTTTCATTTAATTCCATCATTGAGTAATAACGATAGTGAGTACTGTTCATTTAATTAACAATAAGTGTTAATATATAAATAATAAAAAAGTTAACTGTTAAATAGGTAACTATTTAATAAACAAAACATATTAAAATATTTTTTTCGTGTTTCCCTTTTCTCATACTGTATTTAATTCTGACCATTTAGCGCCCCATTTTATATTATGCCTTAGTCCGTCACTGTCTACCAGTTCGCAATGACAAATAAATTTGAAATACATTACGTCATTTATTCTTCTTTGGCCTTCAGATATCATATGAGCTACGCAATGTATAACCACAGAGGCTACTTTTTCTACTTGAACTTACATGGCGTTAACCTGAGCTTTACATAAAAGTTCATCTACTTGAACTAAGATGGAGTTCGCGTCCCGCACCCCCGCGCACCTCAGCCTTCAACCCCAATTAGTGGCTTCATCTCATCCTATATAGAAAACGAAATATGGCAGCTCTACTTTGTATTTGCTTTGTGGATAGAACCTTTGACGTCATCATCAACGGGCAGGGAACTAAGGAGGTTAATACATGCAACAAAAACAAACTGAGTTGTAGTCTTGTCGTAGTTTCATCTCTATGATCTGAAAAATTACATTCATATACCTACGTGGTAAAACAGTGAGATGTAAATAAACCTTATGGCACACCTATGGTTACATTTATCTTTTCACTCGTGCACAGTAAGTATCTATTAAAGTTATTCACTTCACAAGTCAGAAGTAAGTTAAAATGGCACATTCATACTCATTGTATAAATAAATACTTATAGTCATACTACATGTAAGTATACAAATAAATCACTAGGCTGTTGTAATTAAATTTAGCATAGGTAGCTAATATCTTTGTTGATGAATCCAATAAATAAAATAATTACTTAAATATTTGTAAAACACTTACAGACTACGCGTTGACTTGAAATTTCCACGGAAACCCCTGATGCTCGCGTAAAGGCCGGTGGGTAATACAAATACAATAAAATTCACCATCCCGAAAAATAACTTAGCAGCGATACATTCTGACATTTGTCCGAATTTAGTGAACTATCTGATGAAGTATCTCTATCATTTTCTAACCAGTCTTTTTTAATTAAATCTGCGCCCTTTTCACCTATCATGATTACTGGCGCGTTTGTATTACCCCTAACAATACTGGGCATCACACTAGCATCAATTACTCTAAGTCTTTCTACACCTTTAACCTTAAGGTCAGGATCTACCACGGCAGTATCATCACCATGTGGGCCCATCTTAGCTGTGCCTACTGGATGATACAGAGAGAATGTGGTCTCTCTAGCCATACATTCTAAAAAAGTATCACTTTGTTTATCGTATTGCTGACAAGCTTCAAGATCTACCCAATGCAGTTTAAAACCTACATCTTTGAATATTTTAGTATCAGCAAATTTCAGCACATATTTAATTCCATTTATAATGGTTTCCAAATCTTCTGGGTCATCAAAATAGTTAGCGTATATTAAGGGGGAATCATAAGGATCATTACTGTTAAGTACGATACGACCTTTAGATTTTGGTTTAAGCAGAACTGTACATACGGCTAGGATAAAATTATTTTCATTTACTTTGTTTACTTTCTCATTGAATTCCTCAGATACACCATGTTTCTTGTAAGCATCCATTACATTTGACTGACTAGGCCCGGCAAAAAAGTAATGATGTTGAATATCTGGGCTACTTGATGCAGAATCTGTTGTGTTGATGAAACTTAGTACCGTATTCGGATTTAATGCAGAAAATGGACCTTTTCTATTTAGAATGTACTCAGCAAAAGCATTCACAATATTTGGTAGAGAAGTTAATTGTTTGTCTCCTTTCAAGGTATAATAAATTGGAACGAAAGCATGATCTTGTAAATTTTCTCCAACTGGAAGATTAGCATTTACTTCTAAACCTAGATTTTCTAATTGTTTTTTTGGTCCTATCCCTGAGAGTAACAAAAGTTTTGGTGTATTTATTGCTCCTGCTGATATAATTACTTCTTTTCTAGATTTAACATTGATCTCTAATCCATTTTGACTAACTAGTACTCCATCAGCTTCAATTGAATTGCTTGCATCTTTAAATAAAATTTTAGTCACGTATGCGTTTTTCATGACATGTAAATTAGGTCTATCTTTGACAGGATTCAAGAAAGCTCTAGCTGTGCTATGTCTTATGCCATCTTTTGTGGTACTTTGAGCTTGTGTTACACCCATCTGATTTCTCCCGTTTATATCCTGTAGTATTTTGGTTCCCAACTCTTTATTCGCTTCGATTATTATTTTCTCGAAATCGTCAGCTCGTTCTGTGTTTTCGACACTTAAATATCCGCCTATGCCATGGTAGTTAGCTGCATCGTCATCCAGGGAAAACTTAGAAAAGTTTTCGCTTTTTTTGAAATACGGAAGCACATCATTGTAACTCCAACCTCTGTTGCCGTTTGCTGCCCATTCCTCATAATCTTGCTTATTTCCTCTGACATAATACATAGCGTTGATACTGCTGCTTCCGCCAAGAGTTTTCCCTCTAGGCCAGGCACATCCCTTGTTCTTATAACTGCGACATGCACCAGCCTGAGGCTGAGTAGTATAACCCCAGTCTTCTGTTGTATTCATGTTGCCTAGAAATAGTTGAGGTATCTGAAAATAAATTTCAAACCAGCGATGTCAAAATACAATCTGTAGATCTCTTCTTTTAAACTCTTTCATATGCTTCTGTTTACCTCTGTTGCTATGGTAGGGTTGCCTCCAGCTTCTACCAGCAGAACCTTCCAATGAGGCACCTCGCTCAGGCGGTTAGCCACCACGGCTCCCGCTGAACCGGCTCCAACAACGATGAAATCATAGTAAGGATCTGAAATATAAACAAACAAATCAATTAAATTGACTGTTTTCATGTCTGTCCGTCTGTATATCATGGACCCATTGTTATGTTAACATACTTGTCGAACTTACACAAGTCTTCAACAACAAGCTTTGCTACACTTGCAAGCTATGAAATAGTTCCACTCAATTTATTAAAACATTAAATTTAAAATATTAACACAATATGTATATTTTTACTTGGGAACATTATGATGCGTTGTTAAATGTGCTTAAATATTGCTGACGACGTCATTAAGCTAGCCTTTCTATCTGAAAAACTTATTTCAGCAATGCAACTATAACTCATCATACCTAATACATAAAAGTCTTCATAATTATACACCGTCGGCTTCGTCGTTGTGAAAATAATTACTATTTTGAATTTTCAGATTTCATAATACATTAAAATTGTTCTTACCTTTCATAACTTTTTCGGTAGCATCTTCTGGCCATAAATGGTCTCCTACCAGCGCGCACTGGGCCGCTAGGAAACTCTGCAGGACATTCGCAAACACTGGGACAGCTTGGTAACTGTTCACTATCGTTGACGAAAGACCTTGGTCACAGGCCCACATTGTCCCATAAAAATATTATAGTCCAGGCACAAAACAAAAACGAACAGCCAGAAAAACAAATAGTTCCTAATTTAAATGCAGCATTGATTCAAACGTTCCGCGCGCGCTAGAATTATTTACAATACTATTTTGCACTTAATTATATTATTTACAGATAATAGGTCTTATCGCACGCGTCTTAGCATCGCAAAGTAAAACTGTATGCCTGCTGGCAAACCCTGACCTAAAATCAACACTTTGTGAATGACCTTATCGCTCCTCAAGGCAGCGTTGATGCATATTTTTTTGAGATACATTTCCAAAAGGAAATTTATATTTATGTTTTCTGTTGATATATGATTGGTTGTTATCAAGTTATCATTAGTATTTGCCTTAAGCTGTGGTCATTTCTAGATGATCCGAGGTTAATATAAAAACATACTTTAAAATTGGTTTGTAAATAAATGTGTGATTACTTACTATTTAAAAGATAAATAAAAAAAACAATACAAAGATGTTCGAAACAATTTTTTTATTGCACTGCTCAATTTAGTATCTAAGATTATGAGAGATAATAAAATTTAGACAAATTTTTCGACACACTAAAAAAATCAGCCGGTATATCTTTATAATTTCATAATAAACAAACTAAACAAATCGGTAATTAGTCGTAATCATTTTTATACAGATAACAAGAGTAGGTCAATCACCTGAATTAATTTATTATTGTCATACATCTATTTAAATATCGTAATATTATTATTTATGGAGAAATAAAACACACAATATAAATCTATCAAACGGGTTTATTAATCACTGGAAAATCTTAACTAAAATAAATTATTAAATCAAATGATTATCTAACAAACCAGACGAAAATATTGAATTTTTCAGTCATTTTTACATTTTTAGATAGGTAGTTTACTGTTACTAGGTTTCGTATTTTTTACGGATCATCTTATAAGCCCTAACACGAGGCCCACCATAGCTTTATGATGATGGGTGATAGATGCTAGCGGAAAATAATAAGTATTTAACAAATGCACATGTTGTGTATAACCTACCTATACCTACGCATAATTTGATATGTAAGTAACTTAACACATTATATTGTTAAACAAGCACTAAACGATAACTTCATATTTGTTCCCGTCATAGTGCAACCAAATACGACATTTCCTTTCGCCTTTTGGAGTTAGGACCTCGTCAGTTTCGTAATAAGCAGTGGTGGGTTTCTCCACACCATAGTTATGACCATTTAACAAATCATTGGAGAACAATGGATTAAATAAAGGGTTTTTGCCTACTAAATTATTAAACTTTCGTTTAGGTTGCCCTAATTTTGAATTTAAATTATATTTTTGTGGATCTCTAGTTTTGTAATATGTAGGTGGCATGAAGTTCGAAAAGCTTGGTTGACCATAATATTGTGAATTTAGGGTGTTCAAAGGCCAGTAGGGATACGTTTGCTGCACATAACTAGGTGATATTATATAAATTGGGTACACCTCCTTAGTTTTCTCAAGTGGTGGGCCTCTGTTATTCGGTTGTACTTCTCTATGTACTGGAGCATTTACATTTGTATCATAAGAGTGTGGATTTCTCTCGTAATACTTTTCAGTAGGAATATATTCTTTGATATTGTCTTCGGGGTCTCTAGCTGCAGGGTGATTGGAAGCCTCAACAGTTGCCCTATCCGGTATGAGTGAGGTTTTATAAAGATTATCGAATAAATTCGGGAACAAAACGCTGGTTTCATTGAATACATCCGGTTTAGTTACACTCGTATTACCTTCAGTGACATCGTTGTTTTCTTCTATGTTAGCGTGTTCATGTCGATACTGGCTGTTGCCACACTGATGGAGGCTCTCTTCGTTGGTCTCAGCCCAGTCTTCTTTGATCATGTCGGATGCTTTCTCAGCGATCATGATGATGGGAGCATTCGTGTTACCGTTGACGATGGTGGGCATGACGCTTCCGTCGACCACGCGGAGGTTTTTGATACCGTAAACCTGGAATTTAGAAAACAATAAAATTATAAATTATTAACCTTTTTACAGAACGTTTGGGATAAAACACTAGCCATAACTAACTATCTACTATTCATTCAGTGGGCGATATCCTTGTAATCCCGACTGTGGTACTCATCATCATCATCATCACGACCCATTACGTCCCCACTGCTGGGGCACGGGTCTCCTTCCAATGAAGGAAGGGTTTTAGGCTTAGTCCACTCACTCAGTAGACTGTGGTACTAGACCCGAATAAAAATTTATGAAAATATGAGATTCCAAGCCAAAATGATAACATACCCTCAACCTAGGGTCTACGACAGCTCCGGGGTCCGAAGCGGGTCCCATGGCGCAGGTGCCCACGGGGTGGTAGATGGTGAGCGTGTGGTGCCGCGCCTGGCACTCCAGGTGCTCCGCAGACATCAGCTCGTGGTGCTCGCAGCCGGGGTTGCGCGACGGGTTCGGACGCGACTTGATCGCCTTCAGAGCTGGCTGCTCCACTATTGCTTGCACTATGCGGGCGCCTTCGATCTGGAATGGGAAATCAGTTTATTGTTATAGGTCCGGAAGAAACATTTTAACAATAAGGGCCTGTTTCACAATGTCTGGATATTGGCTACCTGTGGGATAAAAGACATGCTGTCACTCGCTGTAATTACGTTGTTTTTTATGCTGTCACTGTCTGAAATGATCACACAGGTAGCTATTATCTATCCAGACATTGTGAAACAGGTCCTAAGAAAAGTATAAACATTATTATGTATAATATAAAGACGGCAAAGCGGTGTAATATAAATAACTTACCATAACTTTGACGTCGTCTGGATGTGAATAGTAGTTCGGGTAAATTCTTGGTGGTGAATAAGGATTTGCATCACGTAGCTTTAGATATCCTCTGCTTTTTGGTCTAAGGAGCAATGGGACGATGGAAAATGAAGATTCATAAAGTATATCTTCATACAATTCTGCGTATGTTTCATCTGTTAGGCCGTTTGCTCTTTTTCCAAATAAACCACCATCCATGTTATCAGCTGTTGGTGCTATAAATAGTTGGATATCTGGGTAGTCTTCGCTTGCATCTTGGTATTTAGTGTTAACAAAAGCCATTGCTTCAGCTTCCATCATGGTATATAGATTACCTTTCTTGTGCACTGCAAAGTCAATTAATGTCCCAAGAGAGAATGCTGATCTTAAATTAAAACAGTAGTCTGTTCCATTTGTGTACGGATTTTCAAAAAGAAAAGAGTGCCCTCCCATCGCAACATGATCTTGTAAGTTTTGACCCACTCCAGGGAGATTAGCCACTGGATAAATACCTAATTCTTTCAAATGCTCTGCGTCTCCTATACCAGAAAGCATTAAAAGCTGTGGAGTCTGTATGGCGCCAGCTGATAGGATCACTTCTCTCCTCGCTTTTATAATTCTCTGATAGTTCTTTTTGACAAACTTGACTCCATAGGCTTGCTTGTGTTCATCTATCAACACCTTTTCTACTAGAGAATGCACGCTTACGTGGAGATTTGGTCTCTTGGATGCTGGCCGGAGAAACGCCTTGGCTGTACTGCATCGCAGACCTTCGCGAACCGTCGCGTGAGAGTGAGTGAAACCAGTCTGGTATTCTCCATTCACATCTAAAATTTTATAGCCCATCTGCTCGCCAGCTTCTAAGATTTTCCTAGTTATCGGATGCTCAAATCTAAAGTAATCCACTGTTAAATATCCTCCAGTGGAATGGTACGGGTCATTCTGATAGTATGGTATCCGCATGTCTTCCGACTTCAAAAAGTAGGGCAGTACCTCCTTGTAAGACCAGCCGACGTTTCCCATACTGGCCCAGGCGTCGTAGTCCTTTTTATTCCCTCGGATGTACAGCATCGCGTTCAACACACTGGAACCACCGAGCACTTTGCCTCGCGGCCACTTGCACTTCCTCTGCAGCATGCTGAGACAGTATTCATCACTCGGCTCCGTCATGAACTGCCAGTCTATGGACGACGTCTGCAGGATCGGGAACAGCACAGGCACTTCGGAGAGCACGTTTTCATCTTGGCCGGCTTCTAGAAGCAGCACGGTCCACTCGGGGTTCTCGGAGAGTCGGTTGGCGAGCACGGCGCCCGCGGAGCCGCCGCCCACGATGATGAAGTCGTAGCAGTCGTAGAGCTTGTCGAAGGGGTGGTCCCTGACTCGGTGCTCGGCGTCCTCGATGTCGGGGCGGTACAGGTGGATGGCCATGCGCATCACGATCATGGCCCCGAGCCCCGGCAGCAGCCCGAACAGGATCCGGTTGCTGGAGACGATCGGCTTCAGTGGGTTGGACATGCTCGCGGCGCCGCGCAGGGGCGATTGAACACTTGTACGTAACTGATACTGAATGGCAGTACGGGCGCTGAGTCGGCAGGTTTCAGTTCGTGGAATAACAGTGTTCGGGTCAAGTTATAACAGAGTATAAAATATAGTGGGTTTATTAAATTGAGTCGTAATTGAGGCTGACCAATGTAATACTTACTTCATTTCTTTTATAATATGATTTACCCTCACTGTAAGTTTTGCGTAAAACTCTAGCGCTAAAACTAACCAAAAAGTAGAATAACACTACGGCATCTTGTTAATCAAATAAAATTTCATAATATATAATATAAAAGACATGACTGCAAAATGAATCTGAATTTTAACTAATCTATGTTGGTATCAGCAATATGTATAAGAATTATTTGGTTTCAACATAACATTATTGTTCCTATTTGTTTGTCGTCATCAATCGGGTTTCATTGACTTGATGAATAAGAAAATACATTTATACAATATGGTTTTATTTAATTAAAACTTAACAGATTAGGTACTCTATATACATAAACATAGGTACATATTCATCTTTTAACATTTTCAACTTATTCAAAAATAAATATCGACAAATAAATAACAGTCTCAATAACATACTCATATTTACAAAATTGTACACATTACTTAGGCACTTACGCACCAATACTGAAATTAGGTCACTAGTCACTATAACTTTGTACGTTGCTCACACATAATACCTAGAGCGTCTTCGTTTGAGCCAGAACTCTTTGATCATGTCGCTGCCTTTCTCTCCGATCATGATGATGGGGGCGTTGGTGTTCCCGCTGACGAGGTTGGGCATGATGCTGCCGTCGATGACGCGCAGGCCCTTGACCCCGTACACCCGCAGCTCGGGGTCCACCACGGCCTCGCGGTCCCAGTACGGGCCCATCTTGGCAGTACCAACCGGATGGTAAATAGTACAAGTGTACTGCCGGATCATACACTCCCAGTAGGCATCCGTGTACCTCTGGATGCTGGCGCACGCGGGAAACACGTGCTTGTTCAACACAGACCCGTGCTTCTGGAACGCCTTGGTCGTGGACAGTGCCACCGCAATCTTCACACCTTCGATCAAAGTCTTCACGTCCATCTCGTCTGTCAGGTAGTTCGGGTAAATGTAGGGATAGTCGTAGGGGTTACTGCTGCGCAGCTGGATGTATCCCTTGCTCCGGGGACGCAGCAGCATGGGGATGATGCTCCAGGTGTCCATGTTGTTGATGGGTCTGAAGACAGCATCGTAGAAGTTCTCCGTCAGCCCGTGAACCTTCCGCAGTTGTTCGCCGCCGTCAGAGTTTGTAGACCCGGATATAAAATGGAACTCTATGTCGGGGAAGTCGTCTGAAGCGTTTACGTATTTGGTGTTGACAAATGCCAGTCCTTCGACACCGCCCATGATGGTCAGTGGGCCTTCACCGAGTACCGCATACTCCATTAGAGTGCTCATAGTATACAATCTTTGTTCCACTATCGAAATTTCCTTATTGACCATGAAAGCTAATCCGCCCAAGCCTATGTGATCTTGAAGGTTTTTGCCGACGCGCAAATCCTGGATGACTGGTATTCTATGTTTTATCAACTCTTCAGCAGGTCCAATACCAGACAGCATCAACAACTGTGCTGAGTTGATCGTTCCAGCTGATAAAATTACCTCCTTTCTGGCTCTGATGCGGTACACCATCTTATTACGCACAAACTCTACACCAAACGCTACCTTTGTTCTTGGATCAATCATAACTTTGGATGCAAACGAATGCATAGCTATGTGTAGATTAGAGCGGTACTTGGCTGGTCTTAGGAAAGCTTTAGAAGTTGAGCATCGGCTGCCCCTCCTCAGGGTGCCCTGGGCCACCATGAAGCCGGTTTGTTTTTCTCCATTAATATCTCTGTTCACATAGCCCATTTCGATGCCGGCATCCACAAAACTCGTTGCTAGAGGCGTGTGGTATGACGCTTCGGCAACTGTCAGATAGCCACCTGTGCTATGGTATGGTGTTTTTGCCAAGTAAGGATTCCTGTTGTCTTCAGATTTCTTGAAGTAATACAAGACGTCGTTGTAGCCCCAGCCCTTGTTGCCGAGCGACTCCCAGGTGTCGTAGTCTTTCTTGTTTCCTCGCAAGTACAGCATGTAGTTCAGAACTGAACTTCCACCGAGGACTTTCCCGCGGGGCCAGTTGCATCGACCACCCTCCATTGCTGAAATGTAAATAAAGACCGGATTCAAATCATTTATTGTACATTATGCACTAAACTATGCGTAAACGTGATTTTAGTTATTTCTAAGGTCTAATGTGTTAAGGTATTGCGCTATATAACTATTTGTAATCCGAAAGCCCTTGTTGAATTGAATGATACTAGGTCCACAACCCATTGCCTTATAGACAAAACACACCACTCGAAGTTTCCACACCAGTGGCAGGGAAAAGTCCAAAAACCAAAGACAATTACCCAAGCAGCTGGTCCCCTGCGGCTCGGTCTTATACTTCCAGTCCAGCTTGCTGAGCTGCAGGTAGCCGGCCAGCAGCGGCACGTCGCTGATCTCCGTCTCGTCTCCTCCCGCCTCCAGCAGCAGGACCCGCCAGTTGCCCACTTCGGAGAGACGGTTCGCTACCACTGCGCCTGGAAGTGGGATAAAAAAGGGATGTTAAAGAAAAATGTAGTAGTATAGAGGCTTATTCTCATTGGGCAGATTTAAAGCATAGTTTTTATAAGCTTTATAGCAACATTAGAGAACCGTGGACAAAAAGGCAGTAAAAAACTGATATATAGCGTTGCTACATTAGCGGCTGCCCGCAGTTTTTGTACTGGTTGTTTCCAAGTGGTGCTGGAGTGACGTATCAACTATCAACTGTATCTTATTTAAGTCCGGTGCGCTGGGCGGCCAGCGACTGGCAAGTTATATGTCAACATAATCCTTTCATCAAAGAATGGCTAGAAGAAGTTAAACGACTGACCAGCGGATCCAGCCCCCACGACGATGAAGTCGTACTCGGGCAGCAGCGCGTCGCCCGCGTCCGCCGGCCGCCCCTCCGGGTCCGTCTGCTCGTACTGGAAGTACGCGATGGCCGCCACCAGCATCGGGATGAAGTATGCCATCTGGGGATTGAGGGGGGGGGGGGGGAGAGATCAGCTATTTATTGTCGCAGACTTTTGGGTTGGTTCTTTTAGTATATGTAGGTGGTTAGCTAGAGTGTAGATGAGTGAACTATAGCTAAATGACAGCATCAGTAAGCTGTGGTGGCCACTAAAATCGGGATGAAGTACGCCATCTGGGGATGAGGGGGGATAGGGATCAGCTTTCTATGGTCCACTGTGGGGTGATTATATTATAGAAAGAGAGAAGAAGAAGGCTACTACTAGGTACTTAAACTATAGCGAAAGAACAAAATTGGGAAGTCTAGATGTGGAAATTAATGGCGATCTTAATATCGAGATTCGAAGTTGAAGTATATGTCCCCTGTAGACAGTAGTACGAGGTAGGTCGGGCGTTAGATTATATCAATTTGGGACTTATACTCGTAGTTAAAATAAGTGCACAGAGTATATATGTATGGTGAATCTGAATAGGCAGAGTCGGGAGACTTCCTCCCTCTATCTGGAGAGAGAGAGTTTATGGTGATTTTATTTATCATTAATGATGATACATATATAGTGATGCTTGATTAGTAATGTGTGTGATTTACAGATGGATAGATGTATTTATGTGTGTGTGTGCGTGACGTTACCTGCGTACCTGCGGCCGCGATCGCCGTCCCCGAGATGACGGCGTCCGCCGCCGCGTTCACTATCGCACTCATCTTGTTTTCTGGAAACAAATATAAAAATATATAAAACAAGGATACTTACCCTGAACTTTACTGTAGGGAAATTCTCTCGACGCAAGATTCGGATAAATAAACATGGACTATGGTTTACGGATTACATGACTTTCAGACAAGGCCCATTTTTTTAAATATTGAAAGTTCTTGGAACAGTTATACCTGATACTAACCTATTATATTATAGACCTACATTCGGAAACCTCTTGCACTTTTCCCTCTTGAGAGAAACATTTTTACATACATAAGTATTCATATCTCCTTATTTTTAGCTCATCCAGCTTAGCTCCCATGTAGATAGAACACCAATCCTGTTGCAATAGTTGAGATAGGCTCTGTTACTTACACAATATAACTACTTAAATTTAAATCCATAGCGCACATCCTAGTAAGAGATTGAAAGTAGACGAACAGCTTTCTCGAGTGATGAGTTTGTTATAGTTTTGTGACAACACCGTGACGTCAGCGTTGAGTGATTCGCAATAAGCAGTTCAACCAGCCTTATGTTTGTATAACCAGTTTCATGTGAATTTTGGAGCTGACAATGGATGGATTAGCTATATCGGACGCCAACTAGTCCGCTTGACTAGCCTAAGACCACAGCGTTGAGACCTCGTTGAGACTGTTGACGCGCTCTTTGAGAGAAACCTCATGTACTTACGACTTTAATCACTTTAGTCAGTAGGACCCAACAAACTCTACATAACAATAAATTATAATTATGTACGTAAAATCCAAAGACTGCATTTTTATTATTATAGACGTTTAAAAAATTACTGAACCATTCCTATGCACCATTTGATCCTTAATAGTGTGTATAAATCCGCCGCATCCGTATTACATAAATCAAAAAGTATACGGAAGAGGCATTTTTACCAATATTTTAGCATCAGTTTATTTAAGAATGCCAGTGCGTGCGCGACGGTTTTTGCACCGTTAGTAACCAGCCAAGCTATTTGTGCCAATCAGACAAACAATACTGACCCATATTCCTACTGGATTATGGTTTAATGAGGTGTAAAGAAATCTGATCACGTTCTAGTAACGAAGTAGTGGTAATCTATACGAGCTGTGACGATTCTGATGTAGAGTGAGAACTCAGAAACCATACATAAAATTTCAAAAGGTTATTTAGTGAACAAAATAGTAGACCTTATGGACACTTTTTACCAAGTCGCACCTCTTTGTCATTAATAGAATAGATCATCATGAGCCAACGCAGTCTGTTTGATGAACTGCAGTCTGATTATGCTGCTGCTTATGGTCCTTGGCCTGCTAAGACCTCAAACCGCTAAAACCGCTCCTTCGGCGCTTACCTCTTTCATTCAGACATCTAATGAGATCCTTGTAAGAAATGATTTACCCAAATTATGTATGTTCTGTAAGAGGGTATAGAATACACAGTACAGTGCACACAGCATTCTCGTGACTGCCATGACTATTCTCACGTTCTCGGTAACGGGTCCAAGTTTCGGCACACTTACCGCCATTGTCTGTGTCCTACATGTTTCACTTATTGTGATCCTTCCACATTCTTAACTTGTTATAAAAAAGCCTTGATTTTCTATTGTAGATTTCTCACGAGATTTGTTTGTTTACTATGCCCAAAACGTAGTGTTCTTTTCTCTATGACTATGCCATCAAGACTAAAATACATCGTCATCACAGATCATAGTTTTTTTACTGTGTTTACAGATTGTTAGGAAGTTATTATTTTGAGGCTCTAAGTTTTATTTCTCGGCACATGCAGTCGAACATTCTAACTGAACCGGGAATCAAACCCAACAAGAGTGTTCTCCCAACTTTCTACAAATTTAAATGTGCAAGTAATTATCATTTATACACTAAACTCTTCGAACTTATCGTATCACAAATCGTAGAGATTCAAATGTAATTAAATAAATTACTGCTCGTACAGAAAAAAACGATACTAGATGGATTAAATGAAATGTTAATTAGTACATAATAGCAGTCATTGTACGATAATCTGTTCATGTATTTATTTTCTTTCTTTCTATTGATGTCATCGACCCACTGAAATCGCATCAGAGACACATAAACTATAAACCGTCTAGAATCTTCCATCAATGATTCCTATTCATTTATTTATCTTTTTTTCCTATCTTTATAGCGGAAAATAGCATTGTTTAGATACAGACAATTTCTTCCTACTTACTCTACTTATGCCGTTACTGTCTCAAAGAAAAGTAACAGTTTATAAAACCTATTCATTTCAATGAATTCATTTAGATTTCATCCTAACCTATTGATTTATAAAACTGTTCATTTGGATTGATTTTGTCTTTCGTGAGGTGCTTGTTGGTAGGACCAGTTAAAATTACAGTAAATTTTACTTCAAGGTTGTGTCAACTCATAAGTTATTAGTAATAGGAAATTAAAAAAATGTACTTTTTTACTTTTTAAGTACACAAGTACATAAATGTGTAGATATAATTTACTTTCATTTAATAAATTCCTTCGACTGATGAATGAAACGTGAATAGTATAATTTTCCAAAAGCGTCTGCTAGACTTCTTCAGTTCTAAAGTTAGCTTCATACGTTCCGCTGTGTCATTTGCTAAACGAAATCGAATTGTATAACCACAAAATTGGCAATGACACTCAATATCTATTTTGCAACTGAAAATGTTTAAAAATTATAGTTGACTAAATTTTTCTAGAAAGTGTATTGAAGTGAGCCGCGAAAACGTTTCCGGTGAAAATTACCGGCCTTACGCAACCGCGCGTACTGTGCTAATTATTATGTGGGTGTGCTGCTCATGAAATATGGCCAGTGTACTACGGAATATTGATTCAGGTTACATATACTGGCCATAAATACCTACAAATTTTTCGGGTTACCCATCCCATACCCATATCAAATGTTTAGGGGACGATTTTGGATCACTGTACATTTCAGAAGACACGAAATTCCTGGTGTTTCATATATCGTGATTTTTTTACTGTTTATTGAGTTTGAGATCATGTGATGATTAGGTATCAAGCAGAAATGCCACAAAAGGCAGGCTGCCAAATGATACCTGTGTCCTCCTGTGGTAGATACTTGATGCAACTCTGAAGTCTGAATGACAGTAGATGCTGAATTATGGCATTTCAGCGGCGTATGGTAAATCAGTAAATCAGGTATGGTTTTATGTATGCAGATCTAATCCATCCGTTGGTAATCCTTTTAAATTCCAGAATGAGATCCACACCTTATGAGAAGTTTTAAGGATTGCAGTTTAAATCAATTATATATGTAAGTAAGTCTACATTTAGTTGCAGGCGGTAATTATTTAAGGTTCATGTCGTGAGTCGTGACCTATCACTTGAGCACAAAATGTACTACAAATAGAAAGCGGGTGGCTCACTTGCGAGTCACAGCTGGCTTTGTAACTCTCGGGAATAATGTAATGTGACTTGAGCACAACATATTTTTTATTGTTACTAAGTTGGTATAATAGTGTTGAGTTCGTCTGATTCGTGAAATCGAGAGTGATAACGCGATCTTTTTTTTTCTTCCACAAATCCGTTTTTACGCATACGTGGGGCTGATGAAGTAAACAATGCTAATTGTTTATTGGTATGAGACGGCATGTCTGGTCACTGAGTCTGCTGTTCCATTAACACCTATACAGCCAGACATGGGCTAGACTGATCGGCTGGTGGGTGCCCCAGTTTGTGCTGATAAAGTATTGATTTCATTGTTGTTGTTACATTATCTGCAGATCTAAGTGGGTTAAGATTGCACTCATCGATCTAGGCTAGTAAAATTGAGGCTTTGAAGATAAACCTAGTTTACATAAATAAACAAGCGTTGATTAGTTTCTAATAATTTATATTGTATTTTAAAATACCAAGTTTAAATTTAATGTACTTACTGCTCGAAGTAGAAATACCTCAAGAGTGGCTATAAAATTACTTTGACTACAGTTATATGTGCTATTCCAAAGCCGCATCTATATCATTAAATTTCATTCATCATACACACGAATGCCTGCAAATTCTGCCTGTGCTCACACAAATCACTTAATCGCGTTCGCAAATCTATCACAACGACTCACCTGGAGGTAATTGCTCTCACACAAATATCACGCGACGCTCATCCGATGACGTCAGAGCCGAGTCCCTCGGAGACATGAACCCACTGATCCACATCACTGAACACGAAACATTCACGAAAAACAAACGCGACATGAATCACTCAACGGTATTCCGAAACACTTTCGCCGGTAAACTCTATGTTCGATTTAGCATCAGTACCGTCCAATAAATCCCTTGAAAAACCATGAATGGCGTATACACTTTTATCAAAGGGTTCTATTTCTTCTTTTATTTTAATATTCGGTTGGTATTGTTAGTAAGAGCTTAAAACTTCACTCGGAGTGAGGTATAAGTCTCGCTGGTCCGCTGTTGTCTGTCTGTCGGTAACGGGTTAGTCGGCGCGTGGTCGAGTCGAAACTCCGGCGTCGAACCAACAGTTCTAGGAGAAATGGTGGGAGAGCCTCATGAATTCAATGTAAAGGCCGCTCTTGAGAGCGTCAAGGTTGATTCACCCGCTGGTTTTGTAGCAAAACCGGGACTTTGTGCGGAAAACGCGAAGAAAGTTATGCAGATGAGTTCTGAGTCAGTTTATGACTCATGTAATATTGGAGATGTTGCGTTCCTGATACATAATTGGTGTTGCGTCAATTTGCATTTTACTAAGCATACTTTTTAGTAAAAAGATCGTTTTCCTTAAAAAAATAATGTACTTATACAATACACCCATATGAACTTAATACATAGTATGGTAAATATTTATTATTAACTCGCATTAATGCAGGTGGTGTGGTCAGCTTCCTAAGTAAATAGCTATTCTATAATCTTGTGAGTTTGAAAAGGTGCCAAAGTGTATAGCTACGAAGACCGCGCCACCAGAATAAAATTGTAGTCGTGCTCTACCGCGAAAGCTTTTACATCTTTTTCTAGTGTCTATTAGATAAAAATCAGTCTTCATCGACAGTGAAAGCCCTGAGAAAGTGCAGTTAACAAGAAAATAATGCGGTTTCAACATCCGGAGCCCTACGCGTAAAATGTTATCATACTAACTCGTTACTTCAGGGTGTGCACTGTTTTATGTGCAGTGATGTTCATTTGTCACCAAGCAAAGTGGTTTTTCCCGTCAACAATGGGAAATGAACACTCTTTGTTAGTACTGGCTGAATAGAAGAACACACATGAACAAAAAAAAACATTTTTCCAGCCACACAGAAAAACAAACCGTCTGGCAGGTCCAGCGGTAAAACCATTCAAAAACAGAATAATGCATAGCAACCATCATTATTATTCACTTCCGTTTGGCGTAGACATACGCTCAGTGTATTCGTAATGACCACTCGGACTATTATTCGTAGTTTACATGTTACTCTTCTAATACATCGAGTAAAAACACTATTGACTACTCAAGCGTATAAAGTTGCAGTTGATATTTTAATCTTACATCTGAACGGATATCATCCAAATAATAAGCTCGAGATCATATTGCTGAACAAATAATAGTACCTACCTATTGTTGCACATTTAATTAAAATGCTACAGTGAGCTATACTGCGTACCTTCATAGAATACTTTCCAAGGGCCGTTAGTTATAGCTACGTGACGGCTTCCTCGTCGACAGAAGGAAAGTGGTAGATAGTGACGTCATTACTTAATAATACACCTCAGTGCTCAGCAAATACAGTTTTTGTACGGTTCGTTGAACTCAATATATGGAATTGGAATACCTAATCTACGTATGTAAGCCGACGAATTGATGTTTCCTTTTCTCTTCCTGAAGTATTAAAACTTTCATTCAAAAGCAAGCACATAGCAACAAAAAAAAAACCTTCATACTTTATGATGAAAATTAAAATCTTGATCTTGTTACTGTTATCTTATACCTAACCTAAAATTTAAAATGCTATACTAATATCACGAGCAATGCAAAAGTTCCACTGGCATAATAATATGGACCGTCAATGGCATTGGGATTTTTTAAATTGCAGTGTATTATATTATAGGTCTCAATAAGTAGATGTAGCTGTACAGTTTGTTGTAGTCAATTTGACACGGCTCTCTTAATTTTGTACGGTAATCGGTTCGTCAAGTGTTCCATCGAACTCTAAGAACAACAAAACAACAGTTTCACTACTACGTAACCGTATTCTAGAACCTTCTCCCGACGCCACTACCGATACCGTTAAGGAGTCGCTTCCTGCACCTGTGAGTCTGTGAGTGAAAGTGGAATGCGTCGGTCTGGTCTGGGATCAACGTCCCGGAGAGGAACTTTCTGGAGCCAACCTGTTGTGTAGGCGCTATTCTGTGACCCAGTTCTCGTTGTAAGACGATTATGGTCAGGCAATAGATTGATTGCAATCGACCATCTAATCTGTAAGTAGTTTAAAGTCATTTTTACACTTTAGACCGCACCGCAGCTAAATATCACACGCCATAATGAGGGTCCGATTACTCCAATTGTGTAGAGATGTGTATAATCGTATGTGCATTGCGCATTGACTATCGCTATTGTTTTTCTATAGAAAATTCGTATGTCATGTGACTTTTTTAGTATGGGGAGTATAGTCTTCATGAATTTCCTAAAGTCGTGGAATAAAAGTCTTTCGGAATAAGCTCCTTGGGTCAACCCATTTGGCTTACAATTCCAATTTGGCAATAATATCCTGTAAACAAATTGTTGCCTGTATCAAAGTTTCTATGGAAAAGCAAATATTTTCGGCTTACTAATTTACCCTTTTTGCAACATTCTGTATTCTGCGTGTATATCGAGCAAGCTGTGGTGGTTTTACAACGATGGTGTCAATCCTCCTCCTTTTAGATTCAGAAATGCTGTACTACCCTGAATAGGGTTGCAGTTGGGCCCGGGCTGGGTTGGGCCACTAACTACTGCCTGTCTATCTATTATACTATTTACTCTCTCTGCGGGGTGAGTGTCCTTTCTCCGGTAGTACTAGTACTAGGTATGATAGTAATCTGTCGGGGAATGTTAAGTATACATATGAAGTTATTTATAAGCAACATGTCTAAAAATAGACGAAACTACTTGTGTAAAGAAATGGTATGGAATCTTCATTGAGTAAACACTTAATAAGTACAATGAAAAGCAATTTGCATATCAAAGCACATTCAATGTGTATCATATTACATGGCGCTTCATTGATGGCGATAAAAACAGAGTTATGATGTACTATGTACCTACTATGGTAAAAATGCCTATTTACTAAAACATAATGATCGTGTGTAGTTTTAACACGGCAATAGATAGGTTTATTTTTCTGCAAGTTTATAATCACAATCATCATTATCAGTCCCCTATCGCACACTGTTAGCGATTATAGCATAGGCCTCCATTTCTGTCTTGATTTCTCAGGAATAACCTCAAATGATGATGGGCACCAATATATGGAAGTTGGGACCATCACCAATAGAAATGAGTGATACGTCGTTGAAAAGGTATTTTTTTGCAGAATATGAATAACGGAAGTGCTACTCCTGATTTACTGTTCAATTAGAATAATCGTACGTTGAAAGTTTTTATATTTTATTTCTGTAATTTTAATGTTTTTAGTATTTTTTCACATTATTTTTTTTTTATAACAAAATGAACATCATTCAATATAATATTATATTTCTTTATTATCTCAGTAAATAAAACTAGTTGAAAGTAATTTCTCCCATTTAATAATACGTGTTTACGTGTATTACGTGTAATACTACCTTCCGACGAATATATTTCAAAATCGACAACTTATACGGATTTGTCGTCATAATATTTATTTGCTCACTTGAAAAGAGCTATCCAACGATGTATGATTCATCTTTATTGGACATAGGTCCCAAAACGCCCATTGTCATTTGTTGAATTCCTACTAACACTTCCGTTTTCCTTGTTCCAGGCGGTTGTTTCGGCGCGTCCCGCAAGCGCACGATCGTGGGCGGCTGGGCCTTCGCCTGGTGGCTCGTCACCGACGTGCAGCGCATCTCACTAGAGGTACAGCATCATCATCATCATCATCATTATTATCACCATCATCAGCACCTACTCTAGACATAGACCTGTCCCTATCGCCATATATAACGCTCTGTCTTCTCGGCCTTCGTCCAGCCACCACTACTCACCAGCAGTCTAATGACAATTATTTGTCGGTCATCATAGTCATAATCATCATCAACTCCGACTCGTCCACTGCGGGACATAGGCTTCTCCTAAGTGCTACAACATGTCTGCTCGGCCTATATCATGCAGCCACAACCGGCTACCTAAGGTCCAGCGGTGGCTACGTTTGCTTGTTCTTAGTCTGCACTTAAGAATACGTCTCCCAGGTCATTGATTCTTCGGTATACACATGTATGTATATGACCGACCCACTGCCACCTTAGCTTGCAGATTTTAAGTCATTGTTTTTAATCATTCTCTCGTCATAGTGCACTGCACAGTGCACAGGTATGTATGTATGCATGTATATTTGTATATGCCGTTTACTTTAGCTGTCTTACGAATCAACCAAACCATTTCATCACCATACTATGCCCAACCCTAACAAACCAACTACTTCCCCAGGTGATGACCCTCAACCCGATGTGCGAGTACGTGGAGACAGCTCAAGGCGTCCCACTCACAGTGACCGGGGTGGCGCAGTGCAAGATCATGAACGAGGACGAGCTGCTCACCACCGCGTGCGAGCAGTTCCTCGGCAAGTCTGTGAGAGAGATCAAGGTCACCGTGCTGCAGACGCTCGAGGGGCATCTCAGGGCTATACTGGGTAAGTTGCATGAGTAGATTGATTTTTAGCGGCTCCGGCCAGAAAGCCGAATTAAAAAAAACATAATTGTTTATTTACGTTAGCCAAAAATATGCTTAAATGCTAGTTGCTGAAACCTCTTTTTAAGTATTAGAAACACCTGTGCCAGGAGACTCCGCTCTTCCTATATATACTTATTTTGTATGCATATACAGGTTATAGTTTTATCACATTAACAATTTTGCTATGAATTTACTAACAAAACTTAATTATTTTTACTTTTATACTAAAAACTTGAATGACTTGCAGTGTTGTAAGTTATTTAGCTGAAAAGGGCCAGTGTCTTGTGAGTTTACGTAGACAGCGCCACCTATCGTCTGCACTAAGAACCATGCATTGTTTTCAGCTCTAGCTTTAGAGCAAGCTGGTGGTAACCATATTCCCCAGTTACTGTTGTAGTTCTCGTGAAGCGGTAGAGGTGGCGTTTTTAAAAATAAACTCACAATAATAAAGTATCAAAATTAGGGTTCTAAAGTTTTCCTAGCGAGTTATAAGTTATACTAGTTTTCCTTATGCACAATATCATCTACAAAATGTTATAAGTACATTATAGAGCAATAAAGTTAACTTTCAGGCTTGTCATATCAACGTCAAAATATATGTGGACAGAATTTAGCTAATTAACTTTTATTTACTTAGAGTTAGGTGTACTTAGATAGGTACTTGCTGAAAATGGTTTATAACTTTACTATCAACAGTTATGAATAACACATCACGGTACTAAAATTTGAAGAAATTTCAAGCCACTTTGAAGCTTTTTACCTAATTCCTTACCCTTACCATACCTGTGTACGATATTTAATATAACGGAAGACAACCGTAATAGCAATAAATCTCAGTCATTGCATTGTCATTGCCAAGAATACATATACCGACATACATTATTGTATGTATAGGTACAGGAGTACATACAAATGAAATGGCGACCGGAAACGGAAAGCTGATAGGGCTTGACCTCGGTGACCTTCACTCGGGTCTTCCGACTGCGGAACCTTCCGTGTGGCATCTGGCCAACGTGTCAAGCCTTTGATAAAGGTACATAATACATGCCTACAGACATACATAAATATACATATGCAGTGCAATATGATGATAGAATGAGATTAGAATGACTTAAATTTAACTAACTAACATTCAAAAATGCCTTTTTGTTTACAACCTCGCTTCTGGTAAAACCTGAAAAACAATTGTGGTAATTTTGGTGTAAAAGTCATATTGATTTCGCCCACCTTCATCTTCTTTGATAGCAAAAACCCTGTACCCTCGGGAAGCGTCATAGCGATCTTTCTTGATACAAAAAAGTCTGCCAATTTTTGCGGGGGGAAATTTTACCGTTTACCATGATTATGTCCCATTTGATATGTCATTATGAGTTTTAATACCCAGCAATAAGGGTTATGTGAAGTGAAATTTAATAATGAACACAGTGTCGTCATTTTTATTGCCAATGGATGTAACAGTTATCGATAAGTGTTATCGATGAATTCGAGAGCATGGGTTGGACATACTAATTACAAATTATTTAAATTATGAAATAAACGAAGCCGCGAAGTATATACCTAACTATGTATTAATTATATTATACTTACTAACTTTTGTAACTATCATCACGACCCATTTCGTCCCCACTGCTGGGGCACGGGTCTCCTTTCAATGAAGGAAGGGTTTTAGGCCTAGTCCACCACGCTGGCCAAGTGCGGGTTGGTGGACCCCAACACAAGCAAGCTTGTGCTGAGAGAGTTGTCGGGTAAGTGGGCAACCCGACTGTCAGATGTTTTCAAGCCGCCCGAAGGCCTCTGACTAGGCTTAACGACTGCTGCCGAAGCAGCAACCGGGACCCATGGCTTAACGTGCCGTCCGAAGCACGGAGAGGAGTCTAGAAAAGAACCACTTGAAATCGGTCACCCATCCAATGGTCATCCAATGCCTGACCGTGCCAGTTGTTGCTTAACCTCAGTGATCAGTTACGATCACTGAAGCCCGGTCGACTACGGACGCTTTGTAACTATATGTATGAACGAAATATTTTGCAAAATAAAATAAATTGTGAGATCCTATGAACTATTAACTTTTTTTGTCGATCAATACAAAATATCTACTTACTGGTACATCACTATTGCATTTTTTTGAAATTGGTTGCTAGGCAACTGCTAATAACAATAAACCATGACCAAATCCGTGATCAAATCCGGAATCCGGATATTCTATGAATTGAAGTTGTCATTTTAGTATGTAAACAAATCATTTTCCTTGAAACGAACGCTTTGCCAACTAGATTGAGTCTAGTGAAAATTGAGACTGCAACTAGTTTTTATAAATCGGTGGGCCTTTCTGGCCTACCACCCCGGCAGAGGGGAACATCTGCCTATTTCGTCTCCAGACCATTCATACTCAATGGCAAAAACTAAAACTGAAGTAGAGTTTTTCACTTTGATGATATTATTAACCAGTCAGATTAATAATAATAATATCATTCGCCAAGCCAAAATAATACACGAACAATATTTCTCACCGCAAAAACCACCATTAGCTTTTAGCTGTTATAGGTAGTTTGTAGGTACACGTATTGCTGAACACTAGCCCGATACGGGTCGGTGTTATTACAACATTATGAGGCAATAGAGCCAGCATTGAGTCCTAAATATCATGATCACGGAAGCCTTAGATTAGGGAAAAAGGCAAAAAACCCTATGAAAAGGAACCAATGACTTGTACAAATCGATGAGGGTACCGGAACAAAAATGCTAAAACTACGACCTCGCTCGATCCACTTCCGATGTACGGAACCACGCTATTTGTCACGATGCTTTCGTGATGGATCGATGTAGTGGATTTATTATTCCATTCTAGTTGTCTCTAGCACTTAATTACTATTGAGTTATTGAGCACTCGGGGTGAATATAAGAATATCATATCTTTACCCAATAGGTAAACTTATTTTATAGCATTACTTACTCAATGTAATGTTTGCGATGTCGGTACTTTATGAATTGATTATTACAGGACGCAGTTCATAAGGGAAGGGACTTTCAGTTTATCCACACATTTAATCCATGGACATGTGCTATAATATTGGTTTAAATCCAAGTGCTACACAATTAATAAGTACAATAGTACCTAAGTGTATTTTTCTATATCTTTCTTTTATATTTCCTGTGCACTCACAACCTTGTGACATTTCTTCGGCACGATGCCGATGGTTTAGGTCGTGAGTAGTGACACATTCAAGGATCTATCGGAATGCCTGATGCCCGGCGACGACGGGTTGCATCATGGCATGTGATGCCACGTCTTCGATACTGTCAGCAATGACATAGGGATGAAGTGATGGAAAAGGTTTATAAATACTTATACCTTGTTTCACGGGGAAAGACATCTGATACAAACAATAACTACCCTTATTCGAATGTAATAAGGGTCCTGTCAGATGTCTTTCCTCGTTAAAAAAAGGTATAACTAATTGCTATAGGTGACAAATGAAAAAAATGCAAGTATATACAGTCACTAAAAGACAGTTGAAAGATACAATAATTGGTAAATATTCTTCTTGCATTCTATAAATTTTTAGTTGATTAATATTAGTACATAATATCTCTTTTTGACTCAATCCAATTCTTAAAGTCTATTAATAATACTCATGAAATATTTGTTGCTAAAATGAGTTTGTTTGTTCGCAAAAACTAGTCGTAAGCCGTGGAAAGACCCGTTTGTGGTATTTTTGGCCGTGTTTAGACCCATTTCGAAAAACAAAGCCTAAAAATACACGTAGATACATAAATGTAACGATATAATTATGCTTAGCTTCGTCGTAAATACCTGTGATCAAAATCGAATCCATAATTGGCTATACCTACTTGTTCTGGGACCCATAAACTTTTTTATTTTGCCCAACAGTCGTTGCTGCCGTACGCAATAAGAACAAAAAGTCTGATTATTTTCATTAACAATGTTGTATGCTCTTTTTGCAGTCGGTACATTCCCTGGCTGCATGCTGGTGGTCACGTAGGCTCTATGTCTTGCAGTTTTCATTTTCACCCGGGCCGGGTGAGGGACCTGTCATTACCGCCCGCATGGGATTTTATCCCGCAATTTGCACTGGTATAATTATAAGATTTTCTGAGTATACTTAGTTACAGTTTTGTTATAAAATTGTTATCTAGATGTGCGGATGATGATACACGAATCTACCAACCCGCAGTGGATCACCGTGGTGGGACAGTGGTCCAAAATTGTGAAGGGAGTTTGACTTTGGGGATATGGACAAATGTTCCATTTGTGTGAGCCAGATGCAGGAACACTTCCACATTTAACAGAATAGAATAGATAGTTTGGTTTAAAATGATTCATACAACAGAGAAATACAAAATCACTTTCACAATGCATTCATAAAACAACAACCACGAATGGAATTTTTCGATGCCATAACCTATATTTTTTTCGGGTCAAACGTGACGTGACACCGGCTTGGCTAAAAAAATATCTAATATGGCCGCTGCACAAACAAGCCGTATTTTCATAATGAAATATTGATGATGCAGCTATACCTACTCATGGAAAGCAAAGGACAAATTAGGTCATGTCGAACTTTCTGGAACTTTCCCGATCCATTCCTCAGAAGAACGCAGCTGGTAGCAATTTACAAACTTTATCTCTGACGGTGAATACATTTAATCGACTGATTATTGAAAGGTATCTGAAGAGTATAGAAGAGAGTACATCGTAGTTATATTACTTGATGGATACAGGCTGTAAGGGTAAACGCGAATCCGATGTTTTACAGTTTATGGTGTCTTAAGCAATTTCACAATAGTCGGTTAAATCGTAACCAGGGAAAGGTTGATCAATTATACGTCATCTCCATATTTAATTCTTGACAGATTTGTCAAAAGTCAAGCAATAATCCCTGGTTATGCTCTACTATGGAGAAATTGGCACTAAAACTTATAACATATACAGTATTATCAACGTATAAACAGTTGAAAGACATTTTGTTATTTTTAATCTTATAGACGTTGTCTCATGTACGCAAGAAACGAACAATGAACAAGTGCAACACTGAAGAAAATTACGTCCCCATCAACAGCAGAGACAATGTTGAAAGAAAATAACCGACATTTGCAGCCGAGGGTGTGGGAGTGGGGGGAAACCCCCACTTTATATTGTAAGCGGTACACGAACCTTCACAGACGTATAAACTCGTTACTGCGAATCGAAACTAAGATCAAGGATATTCAGTTAATTTCCTCGCTGTTAAAATTAAAAAGTTAAAAAGCCTATCCCGCGTTTTTGTGTCAAATTTTACTTCAAATATTTTTCGCTGCAACATATTTTGAAAATAGAACACTTTTATTTTCCATCAACTTCAGTTTGTTTTGTGCCAGTTTTAGTTTTGTATTTAAAGTAGCGTATACACTTCGATTCTCTAGTGTGGTGCATATGACAGAGTGGTGTTCCGTTGTCCATCGCGGTAATTGCTATCTGTTGCCATGTCCCTGGTGTGGATGGGAGCTTTTAATCTCGGGTTGACTGTCGGAGCTACTTATGCTGTTGTTAAAGGGTATGTAGAAATACATTTTCTTAATATGGAATTTTTGCGTTAGGTTTCAATAGCCTTACGTTTTAATTTTAACATAAATTACTTATTTGGTAATAATATTATTCAAAAGGGGTGTTATTTAAAGGTACGGAACGACTGAGGACATTTTTAGTTCATGTACTTTGTAAATAGTTCATAGAAATAACCAGATAGAGTAAAAAGCTCGGTTACCGCCAATAGAACGATACGTCACTCGACTGTTCATGAACCGTTCGGAATCTGACAATTTAGTATCTGAGATTAAAAAACAGACTTTACTTATGTAAAAAGACGGGTCCGGCGAATGTATAGTCAGTCCACTAGTAACGTCTAACACTAAACAACAAAAGAGTCTAACAGAAAACATCTCCAGAGACACTAGAAGTGAATAGTGATCAGTAATGGCATTTCCTCATCTTCTTAACGAACATAACAGGCAGTGCATCTGCCACTTCCTTCGACCAGTATAGTACTAGATCACGAAACGGTCGAAGCGATCCGCACAGTACAAAATATGTACTTAAATTTTAATATCTTGAGTTATGTAACTTTAAATTCCGCTTGGAGTCGTGAACATAAATACAATTATAAGTCTAATTCCCACAATTTTTAGTGCCGTTCGGTTTAATTTTTTTATTAATTACGTAAAATATTCATTATATTAAAAATTACAAGACCAATAATTTCTCATATAAAAAAATACCTACCTATCCTTAAGAATATTCCCAGGAATAGTAATCTTAGTACCAAAAAATAATAATAATGATTTAGGAAAAGGTTGATGGGCCATATTTTGCTAGTAATCTTATGCTATATTAGAAACAATTCAAAATCTTACCTTATGATTTCTCTGATACAGGTAAGAAAATGTTCCGCAACTTGCCCACATTTTCCGACCGTTTTCACCCGGGAGAATACAAACGGTATTACCTCGTAAATTGTTATCGACAGTTAAACAAAGGGTATAATGTTGTTCGTTACTAATAAAATCAGGAGGCTGTATCTAGAGATTAAGTACCTAAACATAGAAAGAGAAAAATATTTATAACTTTTTTGTTTATTATTTGGTATTTCAAAGAATACAGATTTAAAATATTATCTTTATTGGTCACCACAAAAATTAAAACATACAAAGAATGCTTATAAACTTAAAACAATGAACAATGGGCGGTCTTATCGCTAAGAGCGATCTCTTACATGACAGGAAGGATTTTTTTTTAATTATTTTTCTCAATATTAAATTAGAAGCAATTTCTTCTGCAAAACCTGAAAAACCATTTATCGTGTTTGGATAACATTTGCACATACATTATCTACAGTCTAGATCTCGATGACACTTTAGAATGTCAAGGACCGTTTGAGATTTAATGGATTTTCAATTGTTTTTTAAATTAGCAAATTGCGTATTTTACTATTTTTAGACAATACGAAAATCACAAACGAAAATTTTCATTTTTTATTAGGTATTTATTTAATATTGACTATGGAATTGCGTACCTCAAAAAGATAGACGTGCGTTTCTAATGCTTTACCTTTGTTGTTGTTTCAGAGGTGACTTGATGAAGAGACTTATAATTATTAAAGAAAAACTATTTCAAAATGTATGCTTAATGCTTATTTTTCGTCCTGTGTTATCGCGAACTTGTTTTGACTATGATTTTTTGATTCAAAATGTCTTTATAATCACTAATCTACTTATTTCGTTTTGGCTTAGCCATAGGGCCCATAGTCATGTTCACAGTAGGTACATTGTTTGAAAACAATTTATTTTCATACAGGCTTTCTGAAGGCTGCCGTTGACAGATGACTGACTGAACGTGAAAAGTTTGAACAAGTTCAACAGCAGCTGCTGTCACTCTATTTTACTTGGAAAGGTCACGAGGTCACAAGGTTATATTTACCTGAAGTTTTAAGCGCGTTAATAACCTAAAAAGTGTAGGAATAAAGAATATCTGTGTATCTAAAATAGTTTGTAACCCCCCAAAAATTATAAGGATTTTATTTTGATAACTTTCACGACCGCATAGCGCAGTGCCTCTGACTTTATTGTGTCGAGGACCCGGGTTCGATACCCAGCGGGGGCATATATACATTTTAAAACAGATTTTTGTCATCGTGGCTGGATTCTGGATGTACAATATCTGTTATCCTCTTGCCAAGTGTGGAGATTATGAGAATAATTCTTCCGGTCTTGGAGGAAGCCCAAGTCCTACAATGGACTATTAAATATTAAATTTTATAGGAGTGTGTTTATTTTTGCTTTCAAGTCACCGCTAATGAACGGTTGACCCAATTTACATAATTATAAAACACAGATGACTGTGACCACACATAGACAAATGTTTACAACAATGTCAACTCTTTTGGTCTACGTGGTCAAAAGTTCACGACGCGTTTTGTAAAGTTGTCAGTGCGGTAATGAACAACGTGTGACGTCACGCGACCGCTCTCGGTCAAGTTCGAGGTGCGATGATAACGTGCAGTGAGGTGGCTCTGTGGAGGTCGCCTTACTTATTTATTTACTTACTATGTTTACACTAAACTATATACCTTAATGATAGATGCGTATCACTACCACGCGGCTCGGGTGAGTTCAGTAGAGCAGCGGTTCTCTTCCAAGGTACTACGTTCAATTTCCGGAGTCTTTAATGTATTTCTTTATGATAATTTTTGATTTATATTAATATAAAGGAACATAGAATCACCCAGTCTGAATTGTCCTAGTCAGTCCCGTACTTATTGACAATGTAGAGAATGCACTTCCAAGCTACAAAGAGCGGGGAGTGGTTTAAAATGGAGCAAATAAAAGTTTTCTACGTGACTTTTCGCACAACTATTCGTCTCGATACTTTAGTGTAGGGATACGTAAATATATCCTCATCTAATATCTTGCTTTCCCCGTCTTGCTACAGAAGAGGGAAGCCGGGGACGGTTTTTTTTAGTTTTCCTGAGACTCCATGTCATACTATTAAAAAGTAGTGTCTTAGATAGTCCACATTTTAATGCTGATTATTAAAAAATTGTTCAACTTAATCAGGGTGTTTATAATTAATTAATAATTATGTCTTCTTTAATTAAATATGATTTGAAAGATATAGTATAGACACAAAATGAGCAGCATACACACTTTTAATTCTGGACATAGGCCTCTCCCTCTAGGCTTCGCAACAATCGCCCCTCGGTCTCTCTTCTGCCCAATGAACTACTAGTGAACCCCTTTAAGCTTCATAACTTTCAATAAGCTCGCTTTATGAAACAATTCCAAGCCTCCATATATAGCTTTATCTTCAATACTTTAAGCCTGTGGGATCTTTTCTTGCAATAACTGTAGTTGTATTGTATTTCTACATTACACAAATTTTTGCTATTACGAGTATGTTTGTATAACAAACTAAAGATTCCTAAAGTTGATAGTTTTCAATAAAATTTACCTACAATGTACCTACATAGGGTCTAAAGTAGTCTAAACCAATACCGATTGTCATTCATTTAAAAAGCTTCGCTTCGTTTGCCGTATTTGTGCCTAACATTTTGTACATCTTTACTTGAAGATGGCTTTGCTTTATCCTCATCTATCATCCTTAACCCTCCACCACAGTCCCGCCAATCCCTCCCAAATCATAGGCAGTGGAACATTCTAGGCAAATGAAATATGTTAGAAGCTCAAACGCAAAGGATCAAAACGTAATCCGGGATTATAAATGGGCCAGTAAATCGTAGGGTCGCCCCCGCGAATGTTTCAGTCGTTTTCAGGTTAAGTGGCCATCCGTTCAGACATCCGACAATGGGGGACAAAGTGGGGGTCTTAAGTAGAAGCAGCGCATAGTTTTAAGAGCTTATTTCAGCCCGAAACCTTTGTAAGCATCTTGGAATGGAATGTAAATTGAATTGATGTAACAGCAAAGTGTCGCCAGGAAAATCTCGATTCCTTGTCTATTAAATTGCTGAACAATTGCGTATGTAAGTCTAACATCGTACAAACGACAATGTCTGTTTCGACTTTCGAACAATTAAAACATTCTTCTAGATCAGTGTTTTTCAACCTGTGGGTCAAGCTTCTGTAGGGGGTCGCCAGAGGTCGAAAAAACTGGGTACTTTAGTGAAAAAAAACATAAAGATAATTAATTTAATTAATATTTATTTATTAGATAGATCAGCGATCATAAGCATTTTACTCCATCCTTGCGAGCATGGATTTTTATAGCAAACTACTACTAAATCTGGCCAAAATCTGTAGTTTTCCCGAGAAATCTACAGAAGAAGAATACAATTAGCTCGAATCTACTCTTACGTCTTCTTGCCTCCCACCGTAAATTATTAAATTAGAGAAGGTTTTTTGATTGATTCAGGTCATGTTTGCTTCCAATGAGTGCAGAAAATAATAGTAAATAATATTAACTTTATTGAAATATAAAGGTTTTCAAAATTACGTCGATCGATTTTTCAAAGTAAATCCAGAGGTTGTTAATAATAACATAATTAAATTATACAGGTTGTTGCAAAAAGGGTAAGTATTTTTTTTCGCGTGTTTAAAATTTTTGGGCTTAGATATACCTTGATGCACATGTAGTTTTCGGCTTAATATACCCTTTTTGCAACATCCTGTATTTATATAACTAATAAGAAACTTTGACTATATTTAGACCTTTTAAATGGTAGCCAATAAAACAAAACCCAATTTTTTTTGGCCCCTTTAATACATACCTACATGTTAAAAAAACCGAAGGGACAAGGGGGTCGCGAAATATTTTTTAATACCAAGGGGGTCGCGTCATGAAAAAGGTTGAAAAACACTGTTCTAGATAAATAACATTTTACGTAAGTGAAATTTTATAGGGTTCTTCGGAAATTTCAAATTTCTGTGTATTTGCACAGTATTACCTAGTTATCTTTTCTGAGGCTTGATAAATATCAAATTTCAAGCCCACACCCAATCTCCCTGTTAGCAGTCTCCATCAGTCACCCTTATTCATCATAAAAACTGCTGATCCCATCGAAACACGCCTTCAGGCTCCAGCAAGCTTCCCGTCGCTTGTGAACGTCAGTCCCGCCGCGGCCGTCGCGGGCGGCGGGTGCGACCAGCCACGGGACCCCCGGACCACACTCCCGTTTCCTGCTACCAGGGGTAGCCGACAGCTCAAGTTACAGTAGTCGCTGGCAAGTCGGACGCGTTTGTCCGTCAGTTGCAGTGATAGGTTGATGGATTAGACGGGTTGGCAAGTTTTTCGAGTTGGTCTCGAGATTCTGTTGTTGGGGTTGTTTATTAAAAGATAATGTACTTTACCTAAAGAAGGTTAAGAATATCTCAGTTATTCATGAAATCTATTATTTATTTTGATAGGATTTAGATACCGTGTCGATAAAACTTTAAATTTGATAAAAGATTCTGTATTGTTTAAGTACATGTGCGAAGTAAGGAATAGATCTTAGGTAGGAACATCGTTCAAGGTGCCTACACTTCCTATTGACTCAACGCATCTCCACAATGCGTAGGCGTCCAAGGGCCTTATACAGTCTTAGTGCTAAATGGGTCAATTAGTATCGCATACGATCGTCGGGCTTATGTTATCAGAGAAGACCCTTGTCAAGGCCACACTTCGCCCTTCGTAGGGCTTCATTAACAGTTAGAAACGTATTTTTACGAAGTTAGTCATTGTTTCTGACAACACCGCGAATGTTAATATTAATTTAACCTAGTTTTTAGCAATTAGTAGATTAATTAACTCATCATTCGCAAGGATATAATATATATCATGCGGTGTGGTGATGCGGAAGGATCAGTTTGGTTTTAAAGTCGTTGTAAAGGTGTTCTATATTCTAATCTATTTTGTGTAGTGAATTTGTGACTGTCAAAAATATAATTTAGGTAAAGCAGTAAAAAACCTCAAGAAATATTTCAGGAAATTGTTTTTTTATTTTATTATATTTTTGGGTATTTTAATAGTAGTTTTAAACCTATTACTTTTATTATCAAAAAGAAAGAATATAGCTAAGTACCTAGAGACTCTAAATATATTTTTCACTTTACATCATTGTATTTTTGATAAATATTATAATTAATCCGATCACTAGATATTCATAACGTTTCAATATTTATATGCAGAGATAATCCCACCTCAATGAATTTATTTATAAACGCTTTATTGTACACAAACAAACAATATACAAAACAGATTACAAATTTAAAACATATAGGACGTATACAAAGGCGGGCTTATTGCCAAAAAGCAATTTCTTCCAGCCAACCTACGACTGGGTGAAAGAGAAATAGAAAATTAAATCTTTTAACTAATTAAATTTGAAGTAGGTACAATTAACAAAAATCATAAAACCTAACTATTATTAAAGTAAACATGAAACAAAACTACAAATATAAATATAAATAATATCATAATAAATTATAAATATAAAATAGAACTGCATACATATATACTTTAAATTATATATAATATATATTATAAAATATATATATACATATATTATTTTATCTGCCAACCTAACGATTCAAAATAGTGATTCTTTACATTTTTTTTAAAAGTTGCTAGCGATGGTGACTGTCGCACGCTCTCTGGCAAGGAGTTCCACAGACACGCTGCCTTCATAGCGAATGAATCGCTATATGAGGCGGAATTATGAACAGGAATGCTCAACAATTTGTTTTCTACCGACCTCAATGCTCTACCCTGAGAATGAGAACACAAAAATGAGAACTTGCACTTCAGGTATTGGGGAGATGAGGGGTTATTTAAAACACTGTACAATAAGTTGAGAATATGAGTATTCCGGCGAAGGCGAATTGGAAGCCACTGTAATTGAGCTCGATACTCAGAAATGTGATCATATTTGCGCAATCCGAAAATGAATCGGATGCACAAGTTCTGGAGACGTTCGAGTTTGCTGAGTAGCTCTTCAGTGAGGTCAAGATAGCTTACATCGGCGTAATCAAGAATAGGAAGCAGTAAGGACTGTGCCAACGTAACTTTAGTGTTCAGTGGTAGAAAGTACTGCAAGCGCTTAAGAGAATGGAAGGACGCGAACATTTTCTTGCTGACAGCATCTATTTGGGGAATCCAAGAAAGAGTGCAATCCATGATCACGCCAAGATTTTTTACCGTAGCTACGTAGGGTATATCAGTCTGATCGTACCTGACTCTCATGGCAGCTGAAAAGTCAATTTTACGAAGCATTCGTGAGCTTCCGAGAACAATTGCTTGAGACTTCGAAGGATTGAGCAATAGACCAAAAGACTTGACCCACTTAGAAATTATTTTCAAGTTTTCATTTATACAACTGACGGCTGTGTTCAAACTCTCTGGTGGTACACCGGCATAGAGCTGAAGATCGTCTGCATATAGGTGGTAGTTAGAAGTAAGTTTGCTAGCCAGAATGTTGATGAACAGGGAAAAAAGTAAAGGAGAAAGGACGCCGCCTTGAGGGACGCCAGCCAGAACTGAACACCAAGAAGAACTCTCGGCATCTGTACGTACACACTGCTGACGCCCTTTGAGATAAGACTCGAACCAACTTATAACAGCCGGAGATACGTTAAGAGATTGAATAACACCAAGGAGTAACTCAAAGTCAACCGAATTGAATGCATTGCTGAAATCCAGCAACGCAAGGACAGTAACTTGCTGATTATCGATGTTGTGCCTGATGTCATCGGTGACTTTTATTAAAGCTGTGACTGTACTGTGGCCTGGACGAAAGCCGGATTGAAAAGAGTTCAGGAGTTGGTTGTTGGAGAGGTAGGAGGATAACTGTTCGAAGACTAGGCGCTCGAGAACTTTGGACAGAAAGGGTAGGATGGAGATGGGTCGGAACTGGGACAAGGACGAGGGATTAGGGACTTTTGGTAGTGGAAGAATGAAGGCCTTTTTCCAAAGGCTGGGAAAAGAACTACAAAGGAGAGAATAATTCATCAAATTGGTGATGTGCGGTAAAATGACGTCCAGAATAGAAACTATCATGTGGGCACTGATATCATCAATACCTACAGCTTTACTAGTAATATCAGAGATGCATCTCTTAACGTCACGGCCAGTAACAAGTTTGAAATTGAAAGAAGGGCAGTCAGGGATTGGCAAGGAAGAAAGATGATTAAGAGCTTCTGTTCTAATGTGATCATTTAGAACTAATGGAGGTGTAGAGAAATGCTTATTAAGAGCAGAGAGGTCAACGTCGAAGTTAGAATTTGCCTTAGACTTCCCTATGCCCAGTGTTTTCAAAAAATTCCACAACTGCGAATTATCACAGTTTTCTATGGATGTATGGATGTATCGGCGTTTTGCGTCCCTACACACTCTATTGCATCGATTTCTCAACTCCTTGTACACTTTCAGGTTCTCTTTAGTTGGATGTTTCTTGTAGCGGTACTTGGCGTGATCTCGTTTCGTCATGAAGCCTTTAATCTTGTCCGTAAGCCACGGGGCAGGGAGCTGTTTGACACGGACAGGACGAAGGGGTGCATGTTTATTAAACAGGTTTGTGAGCAGAGAGTTAAACATAGTTACCCTCTCGTCAATATCGTCTATGTCGTTCAGCTGTGCCCAATCAATGGCTTTGGCATCCTCAAAAAGTCGCTGCATGTCCACTTTTTTAAAATTACGTTGGAGAATAGTACGCTTTTTAGGTTTGGGAGTGCGGACCTTGTAGGAGAGATAAAGAAGATCGTGGTATGAAAAACAATCAGCTGTGAACTGACCGTGTTTCATAACAAGATCGGGAGAAGAAACAATGATCAAATCTAGGAGAGTAGAATTTGAGTTAGGCGGATGGTGAGTGGCTTGAAGAGGTAAAATGTGAAGATTTTTTGAAGTGACAATGGAGTGCAAGGTATTAGAACGAGAGTTGTTTTTGAGAAGGCAAGTGTTAAAGTCACCCATGACGATAGTATTGTCGAATAAAGGAGAGAAATCTTCAAGAAGCTTCTCGAAGGAGGAAAAGTAATTTACAGTCAGTGAAGGGCTATAGCAAACTCCGAGGAGAATCCTGCTGTAGCCTAGACGCACTTCTATCAGAAGGTGTTCGGCTTTCTCAGAATACTCACTCGGAGATTTGCTGACGATCGTAAAGGGAATATGACTACGTAGATAGATAGCCACTCCACCTCCACCTTTGTTAGTTCGGTCATTCCGAATTAGCTGAAAACCTGGAAGAGGGTATAAAGATGAGTCAAGAGAAGGTTTTAGCCAGGATTCAGAAACAAGAATGACATGAATGTTGTTATTATCAAAAGATGCAAGCATATCGGAGTAATGAGCCGGAATACTCTGAGCATTTATGTGAACTACATTCAGAGATTTCGGACAGTTCGAAAACGCACTGTTGAGATTCGAAGAAAGAGAAACGTAGGACAAGTCACAACTGCTGGCTGTGGCAATTGAGGAACATGAGAGAAAAGAGTCATCGTCATCATCACTATGGGCAGAATCATAAATACTCATATTAAAAATATATACTTAATAGATACAATACAATATACCTACTTAATATAATAAGATTAAACACTTAACTAAAAATAATATTCTATAACTATTTGATATAAATAAATATTTTAACTACCTGCACTATTATTGCCAGAACCCTAAAATTATTTAGTACAAAGAAAATAATAAGTGTCAAAAATAATTATTCTGAGATTGACTTTAACGTTATCGTTACTGATATAGTTCGTTACAGAAATTAACAGATTAACTAATGCATGTGACATTGACAATTTGATTTGACACATGAAAACAAACACAAACACAATAAGAAATATTAAGAAATATGAAATTGAAGGTGGAATCATTTTAAACAATAATTAATTACCTCCAATCTAAAGTGCGAAAAAAGAACACTGAAAAACTGAATAATTAGACACTGAAAAACACGTATTAGCGCTTGTCCTTGAACACAGTAGCCTTACTTCGCGTCACGGGTGCCGCGGCCGAGGGAGCCGGCTTGCTGGGCTTAGACGAAGCCTTGTCACCGGGTGCCTTCGCGGCCGCCGTGGTCGTCGGAGCTGCTGCAGGATGCTTCCTGCACAGCTCGTCCAGCTGCGCCGCCGACACGATCTTGACGCGGCTGTCATCAGGGAGCTTTACATACACGGCCCCATTGGCCGTCCAGCACGCCCGGATGCCGAAGTGCTTGCGACTGCGGCTGTACAGCTCCTGCCTTGTCCTGGTCAAGAACTCCGAGACCACCACTGAGCTAGTCTTAAGGCACTTCTTCTTGGACCAAATGGTTGCCTTTGTGGTCATACTGGCTAGTCTGACAAGAATGGGACGCGGTCGCTTGGAGTTTGGTGCACCCAATCTTATGCACTGCTGCATAGAAGACTCTTGGAAGTCAGCTATCCCCAGCTTAGCCACAGCAATATTGGAGATTACACCAGGAAGGTGCTCATTGGGGTCTTCTGATATGCCAGAGAAGAGCAAGACCTTGCGTCGACTCTGAGAGTCTAGCTCGTCCACCTGCTGCATAAGGCCAACAACTTGGTCTTGGAGTAAGCGCAAGATGTCCATCACTGACTTTTTGAATGCCTCAAAGTCCTTAGTGAGGCTGTCGAGATCCTTCGTCTTCTCCGGGGTACTAGAGGCCTTCAGCCTCCGCTCATAGTCCTCCATCCAGGACCCAAGCACCTTCTCTATGCCAATCTGTTTATTTAGGATGTCTTGTGCAGTGGCCATGATTGCTGTGTTTGTTTTTATAGTGTAAGGTTTGGCAGGTGAGTGCAGTTTGTTGCTACTGCATACAGTAATAGTACTTCAGTTGTAGTTTAAACAAATAGCAGTCAGATGATGTTGCCAACAATTATTAGTCAACTTTATGTATATAATTATACCAAAAAATTGTATTGAGACAAAAAATTTGTATTTAAACAATAATTAATTAAAAGATCTAATAAATTTACTTGTTACTTTTTTTGCTGCTACCTCCCAAAAAAAAAAAAAATGGAATAGGTACATAACTTGTGCATTGGAATGTCAAAGTTGCAATACCTACAATCATTATCATCTGTTGGTCAGATTAGGTCTAATAACATAAACACTAAAGTAATTGGTATTCATGTCAGAATCTAGTGCTAGCTCAAACTGGGAAGTGTATTCAAGGTGACAAACCCTATAAAACTGCATTCGTTAGCCGCATATCAACTGTATTTGACATCACCGATTAGATCCAATCATATCAAGAATCAACATATAACTAGCAGTGTAAAAATAGAAACAGAGTCTTCCACAGTGTAAAATAGTGTAGTGATAAAGTGCAATAAAAAATATTTAAGTGTTAAAATGTTAACGAGACTTGTGCTGCTGCCGATCGTAATGACCATTGGAATAACGTGTTTTAACGTTAAAAAGTAAGTGTTATACGTTTTCCTGATAAGTTCCCCGTCCGCCTGTGTTTATACGTTTAAACATCTTATCCTCAAGCGTTTCTTGTAAGCTTTTCTATAAAATGTTTTGCCTTGAAAAGAAATACACTCCGTGCCCTACTGTCAACAGCAAAAAAAACTGTGATCCCCTAAGTTTAAACTGTCGTTATGTTTAACCAAATTTATGGCAATTTCGTAATTTTTCCATTCCATACTGCCTTTGAAAAGTTTTTGAAATCTTTTTTGTAGAATTTATTAAGGAAACAGATAAATAATTATGCATGAAAAGCTCCGTTAAGAGTTGGTAAATATTATTATAATAAGATAAGAAAGGGACTCGAGGCATTAATTTTATTTAAAATTACAGAGAACAGATCTCGTATTAAAATTGCGGGACAAAGATACATTATTTTTTTCCCTTTTACCTATTACTTCATGTACTTACCTACGACAAATACAACTTTGTAAAGTAATACTGTGTATAAGGTACTTTTGTAGCGTACCGGTCTATACAGAATAGATTACTTTTCTTATGTAATTTATTAATAAGTTACGTGACCTCTTCGTCAAGTCGCGCGCCTTAGACTCGCGCGCCGCGCGCGAGTTGCCACTCCCGTATTTACCTACTTTTTTGTCGTCAACTCGCTCGACTGTGAAAATATGTAGAGTCAGCCGCAAAAGTTATAATTTATTATGCTATTTATACTTAAGGTAACTACTTAAAATGTATAGGGTATTTTATAGGACTTTACCTTAAAATAAAACACAATATCCTTTCGGAGATGTATAATTTAAGATATAATATTCTAATAATAATCAACAACAAAAAATTGGCTTATTACTTATCAACATAAATTCACACATATTTTTATAATCTTATATAACAAAGCAAATAAAAATAAACAATAATATCACAATATGTGAGAGAAACATTGCACTTACTATCAAACTAAATTATTTAAAACAAAATATATGAAATTAAGGCTAAAATTATCAATAGGAAACTAAAAAAAGCATTTGGCTAATAATTACTTAGGTACTAATAAAATCAGTCTTACATGTAGGAACTACAAATCACAGTTTTAATTGTTATAAATGATTTTTATAACAAACGTTACTAAGTAAAACTATCATAAATAATAAAAAAATCACAAGATTAAAAGTTCTGTACATCTCTGCTTCGCATTATGACTATTAGGAGTAACACTAAAACGACGTCACTAAAACAATGACGTTTTAACCCTTTAAACCGGTTTTTGCAACAAAAACTTGAAGGACATAGCTATGACAGGTAAAATTGGCGCACGGGATGAGAGAGATAGCAATCTTGGGTATCATGCGTCATAGGTCACATCCCCTTTTGCCTCATTCCGCACTTCCAACATAGGCTTTATTGTCCCGAAATCAAAGCATCTACTTTAATGGCGACTGTCTAGTCGGTACCTTCTTATGCTAATCAGCCAGGGGACAATATTTAACTATATTTTTTAGTTTCAATTCGTTTGCATCTGACCGTACTTTACATGTACTTTACATGGGCACGCGAGTTGATGATATAAAAAAACAGTAGATGCCAACTCGCGCGGCGCGCGACTCTAAGGCGCGCGACTTGACGAAGGACTCAGAAAACTTTGGTGAAGGAGCAATTACTTTTATGTTTAATATTTTGATAGTTGTAATGTGAATAACATAATTTGAAACATTCAATCAAACTATATGTAGGTACTTACTACGTAAAAACACCAGTTTTCCGATTTTGAATACCTCGTAAATACCTATGTATTTACGATCGGTCGGTAATAAAATTATATTTCGTAATCAGGAATAGGTTACTGTGATCTCATTGGAGTCTTTTGGTTTTTCTGGCCGTGACTACTCACTAAGGGTGTGGCCCCATTGGTGCGTTGCTATCGCATCGTAGTGGTCGCAAAGGAACAGCAATAAAAAATGTGGCATGGATGACGCTGCCTGCGACAACGCAACTTACCAATGGATTGCAGATTTTCTAAACTAAACCTGATGGACCGATTTAATTGCAGCTTTATTATTATATTTATTATAACAAAATATTAAAATGGGATTAACTGTTTTTTTAGCCAAAAAAATATTGTTTTTGTGCCTAAAACCACACCCGAGTCCGCGATGTTCTATGCTAAAACCAAATATGAAGACCGCTACTAACTTTGTAAAAATGTACCTCCACGGTATTGCGAAATATAAAATGAATAAGTTATACTTAGCTCATCGAATATCAGATGCATTGTTGAACAAATGATGACTAACTGTGAAAAGATATATTGCGACAAGATTTCGTCCCAAATTATTGAGGTCGGTGAGCTCAAATAGGTTAATTGTTGTATAAAGTGACCTTTATTATAACAGAAATCCAATTAGGTACCTATCAAGAACCGCGTATCTTTTCAAGATTTTTCTCGATAGTAAGACTGTTGTAAAAAAATGGCTTATTGTGGATTTTTGTGGCAATTATTTGTGGCAAAGATTAGTACTTATTGATAATTATGTAGTTAACTGTAAGATAAGATAAATATACGATAAGATATTCTTATTTTTACACAAAAAACATGAACACAATTGCAAAAAACTTAATATAACACATATTACGTACAAATGGCTGTCTGTATCGTATCTGTATTGTTTACTCACAAACATACAACATATAAACATGAATATAATACTTACAAACTATGAGCATAGAGCTAACGGCATTATGAGCAGCTGTGTTGTGTGGTAAGTACAGGACCAGCTGTGTAGAGGCCGCGTTTTAATAGCAACACGCACCACAATCCCATGTACAACCCCTGTTACTGAGAGGCTCTGTAAAGTTAACCCTCGATTTACCATACATCTCCAGTACTTAATATGTATGTAAATGTGAAAGTCCCATTAATAAATCAATGATTCTTATTTAAATTCTTATTAAACCTTAAGTTTAGCGATAAAAGCTTTTTATGTTGTTTAAATCTTCCTAATACCTAATGTTTATTTCGCACCATACTTACTGACAAACCAAAAAAAAAACGTGTTTAACCACGACAAACCTAACCCATACTCTCCTTCCACCTACCAGGAACGCTTACAGTCGAAGAGGTGTAAAAAGACCAATTCGCTGTGAATATATTAATTAATTACTTAGAACTTTTTTTTCACTATCTAAAAGTATGTTGAATTATTGCAAAGCTAACCTCAATTCTCCCATCTACCAGGAACGCTTACAGTCGAAGAGGTGTACAAAGACCGGGACCAGTTCGCTGCGCTTGTGCGCGAGGTGGCAGCACCGGACGTCGGCCGGATGGGCATCGAGATCCTGTCCTTCACCATCAAGGATGTGTACGATGACGTGCAGTACCTGGCCAGCCTGGGCAAGGCGCAGACGGCGAACGTGAAGAGGGACGCTGATACCGGAGTGGCTAATGCTAATAGGGACGCTGGGATTCGGGTGAGATTTGGTTTTTGTCCTCCTTGGAAGCATATGGATATGGTGCCCTGGTATGCATGCTACTGGCATCGGTCGGTAGAAGCATTGCATAAGTTCCCTCGTTCGATGCCCGGGGTGGGACCAACAATTTTATTTGTGTTTCCAAGTTTGATTACATCATGGAATACAGCTGATTTCCGAAAAGTAATGTTTTATGAACATTTTAAGCAGTTGGCCCTGGCCCTTCGCCTGGCTTTATCCATTCCTAGCAGTAGTCAAACTTCTAGTTGTGATGTCGTAGCGTTTATGTTGTTTTTCTGATCGTATGGTACACTAGCCCAAGATTTTAAGATGCCTTATTCCATTTTGATACAAAATTCATTATCAGCAACGTTCCCTGAAAGCTTTGCTAAAGATTTAGGTGTAATGATGATAGTGATCAAAATGATAATAGCTTAAATAGAATCTGTCGGTAATGATGATGATGACGATGACGATTGCTACATTAGAACCCGTATTGCAGGAAGCTGAATGTGAGAAGAGCTCGATGGACGTGAAGTACTCGATGGACACCAAGATCGAGGACAACGCGCGCCTCTTCAAGCTGCAGAAGGCGCAGTTCGACCAGGAGATCAACACTGCTGTGAGTATTTATGTGCAAGTAGCTTATTTACAGTATTAACGAGGACGAGCTAGTATGAATATATCCTACTAGCTGTTGCCGAGAGCTTCGCTTCGCCTTAAAACGTTTTCCCGTGGGAATTCCGCGATAAAAGGTGGCCTATGTGTTAATCCAGGGTGTCACCTAACTCCATACTTACCAAATTTCATTAAAATCGGTTCCGCCGTTTTGACGTGAAGAAGTAACAAACATACTCACAGACTTTCGCCTTTATAAGTAATATGAGTAGGATAAAGTCCCGCATTCATAAAAAAATACTTATATTCGAATATGTATGTTCATTTTGTGTTTAAGCTTCTGTTTAATATGAAACACATTCATATCAGATTAGATACTTATACCTAGACATACAGGTCTAAATGATATCACACACACCTTAGGCTTAGAAACAAAGGCGAATAAGTTACCTTAACCGACAACGCTGCGTCTCATCAGTCAGCCGACGACGGCTCATAATCCTATTTGGAGACAAACTTCGCTAATTACGCGCGGTCCGACAGACATTTGCATACCAACGACTTGTAACGTATAATGCCTCTCAGCTGCGGTTTAATGTTTGCTCGTCTTTGTATTAATTCACCGAGGTACCGAAAGGGGTAGATTACCTATTACTGTTAAATCTTTTTGGATAGGTCCTTTTACACTTTACTGTATTTTAGTTATAGTTAGGTACTTTATTTGAACACTAGGGATTACCTTCTACTGTAAAATCTTTTTGGTCATGTCCTTTACACTTGACTTTATTTTAGTTATAGGTAAGTACTTCATTTGGCTGCTAGGTTTTATCGCATGCGACTTAAAAGAAGCATAAACAAATAAGAACTCTTTCTATAATATTAATTGATCTATTTTAAATCTGTATCTACTCACGGGCTTCTGATATTGCTCAAGAAACTCTGTGCTGCTCTGCAGACATGTAGCTATTAACGGATGTGTGGCAAAGAATTATTTTTAAATTTAATAGATGAGTTTGATTGATTGAGAATGAAAAACAGACGCTCGCTTAGCCCTATTCAAGCCACCACAGCGGCAGCGATTTCAAAATTACAGTAAATTTGTATTTCCGTTCACTGAAAATATTTGAATAATTTAAATCTTTGTAAGATGGTACCTCTACTGGCAATTTGCATCAGCTTATTTATGCGTCGAAGTTTTTAATATTCCTATTTATTATTATTATATTCTGATCAATTGTGCTACCTACGGATTTCCAAGTGCTTCTAGTTTTATCTAGGTAGTACCTAACTACCTAGGTAGGTACTTTTAGATTGGTTTATCATATGGTACTTAATTAAAAACCTTTATCGTTAAAATATTACAGAAAGCGGAAGCGGCGCTAGCATACGAGCTGCAAGCGGCGAAGATAAAACAGAAGATACGAAACGAAGAGATCCAGATCGAGATCGTCGAGCGACGCAAACAGATCGAGGTGCGTCTACACTACACCTTACCGTACTGTAGCTATAGTTCTAGTAGCGTTTTACTTACTACGCTCGCTGGGCAGTGAAGAGCATCTGCACTACACCTGCTGTTACGTTACTGTATTCTTAATTCTAGTAGTAGGATACATCGCAGTTCTATTCGACCCAAAATGTGTCTTGGTCTCCGATACAAGAAATCGCCATTTGCGGTCACTCTAGATTAGTCTAGCTAGATACACGAAAACGATATATCGGAGCGATGCTGCACTAACCACCACTCTAGCCCGTTCTATTAAATGTCGATTGCAAGACAGCTCTCTGAAACTTTGTAGGTCAAGAAAACTCCTGAGGGTTAATTACTCTTATTTGACAAAAAAACTAAACGAACGTGAGCCTTCATGTAATCGGTACGAATATTACAATGAGATAGAGTCGTGGCTAGCGCAGCAGCGCTCTAAAAACAGTTTTTTCGTGAGTTCTCTACCTTGAAACGAATCTTGCATCGCCTGACGTACGCTCAGATGATATGTATTTGTCTTAGTGTATACTATCATGCCCAATTGTCGACTACGAGAAACTCCCCCATGCTGTCATATACATAATAATCTGCAACATCCTGCTGTATACTAATTCTGTGGTTCCCAGGTGGAGCAGCAGGAGATCCTGCGCAACGAGGAGGAGCTGATGGCGACGGTGCGGCTGCCGGCCGAGGCGGAGGCCTACCGCCTGCAGACCATCGCCGAGGGGAAGCGGTACGTACCACCATGATACAGGGTGTCTAGTATACAAGGAGGCCCAAAACTTTAAAGCTCCATACTAAAAACTAAAACAATCAACATTTGTGAGGACAACCCACACAATATATTTAGTGGTTTTTTTATGTTTTGTCCAAGAACAAAAGTGGTTTTAAATGATAACTTATGTCATCTGCTGACATAGCCGGCACACTCTGTATAACATCCCTCTTTTTGCGTTAGAGCTCGCTTGTCGAAGCGTGCCGTACAGTCTATTGACTACTGAGCTCCTCGCAGTAGAAAAGATTACATTATGATAATCTCAACATTTAAATTAGGAAATGCATAGGAAATGCAACATTGTTTTTTGTTGTTTTATGTGCAATCTACAATTTATAAATAACATTCTTATAGCTGTACGTGAAAGATAGTTGCAAATAAAACGAGCATTTACGTAAACCCGCCTAATATGGGTGAAAACCAGAGGCATATGACTGGTGCAACTTCGTTGAAAATACCCCGACTGTTTGCATTTCAAATGAGTTTTCACAGTTTAGTGTTTGCTACGTAGCTGCAAGCGGAAGTGGCAGTTGTGCCGAAAGGGAGTGACTATTAGGGAGTCATTCTGTGCAACTTTTGTGCAAATTCATGAATTTCAGGAGATGCCAATGTCCTGCAGTAAACGATTACAATCGATCATAAAATAACGATTCTACTGTACTCGTTATTCTATGCAATCGATACAGTAAATGATATTCAGCAGACTGTCTTACTGGCACTTCCTCTCGGCAATCTCGCCCATTTATATCTAGCCAGCACTTTATTTAACCATAAAAATTAACCCAACGCCATTCTCTGTTCCCCAGCACGCAAACCATCGAAGGCGCCAAAGCCGATGCGGAACGCATCAAGAGCCTGGGCGTGGCGGAGGCGACGGCCATCGGCGACGTGGGCAAGGCCGACGCCGAGCGCATGCTGGCCAAGGCCAAGGTCTACCGCCAGTACGGGGACGCCGCCATCATGGCCCTCGTGCTTGAGGCACTGCCTAAGGTACGGTTCAATTCAACTGTCGTAGGTAAAAGGGAGGCAAAAGAAGGAACATTATTGGAGATGTGGAGTGAGGCGCGGGCGGAAAGCATTATGACAGACGAGCGACGCCATTCGGTTCGCGCTATGTTGCTCAGTCGCTACCTATTTATTTATTACTGCATTGACGCATTCCGACTGTCCTTTAAAGAAGCAAAGAGCTGCTGGTGCGCCTAAATGAAGAGACCACTGACCTGATGAGCCACGACTAATACTGCATCTTTAGATCATGTACCTGAATAGCGAACATACCAACATAATATAGATTTGTTGGACATTATTGCCCTTAAGGGCCGATTTTTCAATGCTTAGATAGACAACCAGATAGCGTTTATTCGACAGATAGCGAAATATTGAATTTTTCAACCGTCAGATAGAACTTATTCGTCCAATAACTCAGTTAACTGGAGAATAAATCTATCTGCTGCTTGAGCCGCCAGATAGTGCTTATTCTATTGATAATTTGACATTTGAGGTTATTAAGTAAGTTCTTTTTTGTGTTTACACCAATTCTAAACTATACAAGCGCAGAGAATAATCGTCTTTTCAATGGATATTTTCGATGATATTGATGATTTGGCGATCGAAAAAGAGGCAGTAGGTAATGAACGAATTTATTAATCCTGTTGAAAGGAAAGTCAGAGTCGTCAAAACGAGGCCTGATCATTACAGCATGTGGGATGCAAAAGAATTTCATCGCCGAAAGGCGCCAGACTACAAACATTATGTTGAGCTATTTTCAAGCATTAATTAAAAAAAAAAAACAGGAATGTAGTAGCACTTTCTTCATAATAAAATATTAAGGTACATTATAGTTTTTCATTTTATGATAAGTAGGTAACCTATGCAACATATACCTAAGTATCTAAGACATCCCTCCTGCTTGGCGGCATGATCTTCTATGTCCAGTAGTGGACGGCTATAGGCTGAGGAGAAAAGAGAGAAACCATCCAGTACTTGATAATAAAACATAGGTGTTATTTCTTTCAGTTTTTATTCATTAAAATTTAAATTAAGGATACGTTGAATGCTAATGTTGGAGCAAATGCCTAACACCTTTTCTTCTACATCGTTAAATGAAGGAGCATTTGAGGGCCCAGCTCCAGTTTTGTACATCTCCTGCCTTTGCAGGGAAGACTTCTTCTTACGACTTCTTCTTCATTGTTTTTTTGATGCCCTCGTACTTAAATTAAAGGATTTTCAATGAGCGGACTGGTTATACCACTGGAGTTAAAAAAAACTCAATTTTCTTCCATGCAGTCTCCTTATCTTTATTTGTTGCTGCATCGGTCTTTTTATTTTCTATGACATGTTTGAATAAAATTTATCTACCACTCACTAACACAGTAACTTCATTAATATTAAAATTCGCCGAACGCTCTCTTTTTTGTGATTCCATTGCAATCCAAAAATAACAAATATAAATACCAAAATTGAAACAACCCAATAAACAACCAAACCAAACAGTCAGTGAGGCTTGTGGCTTGACAGTGACAGTTGACTCTGACAATCAATATAGTAGTCTGTCCTGCTTTAGCACTAGGTGTCTACATATACTTGTTTCACCTTTCCAGAGTTCAAGTAGAAAAATCGGTAAGATAGTTACCTATGGAATAAATCACAATGAGCCGTTTTCCTTGACAGCTGTCAGTTGAGCTTTTGGGTAAGAGGATAGATGGCGTGAAAAAGCAGTGTATCAACTGTCAAAAATTACATAGAGAGCAAAGAGTACTAAACTCAGAATAAGAACTCAAACTCAAACTATCTCAAAAGAGTCACTATCTCAAGTGCACTAACTCTACAGTATCAAGGGAGGAGGAGCAGATAGCTCAACTACAACTCAATTAATACAGGAGAAACACAAGGAAACTGAGAAAACTTGAAAAGAACGGCTGTACGCACAATCGCACTGAACGCTGAAGCAACAGTGACATCGACATCATAGAGAAAATAATACTACAATTCTACCTACCTACGTCACTTTCACATTTCGTTAGCCTCACAGAATAACATATTGTGATCTGGCCCCGTATTTTGTAACTTTTTGAGAGTTAGCAACCGGTGATAATTGGTATCAACTTAGAGACTTATTAACCGAAAACACCAAAAATCTTAGTGAAAGAAATATGCAAGAAGCCTACCAATATATCCTTACATTCAACATAAACGTTTGTGAAATCAGATAAGTCAGTAAAAAGTTATGCTCTAAGTTGTCAGCCATTTTATACCAACCAACCCCACTCGGAGTTACATAATACGGGGGCTGAGTGTGTTCTGAGCAAGTTCTGAGGGTTTGAAAGTTGGTACAACCCCAGACAACGCCATCTATTTCTCCAAAAAGGAACTTTTTTTTTTTTAACAAACGCCTCATTGAAAAATGGTTTAGCAACTACCAAGCCGATAAACAGCCAAATAAATTTATTCGTTTGATAGTTATTTGACCTATTATCCTGGCATTGAAAAACCGGCCCTAAGATGAAAAGTGTAACATACACGGGTAACCAAGCCCGTCTGCTTTGATTCTTTTTGTTTCTTCTCCATGTAAATAAAGGGATATGTCAAGATAATAACCCTAACCATTCCCCCCACAGATCGCAGCCGAAGTATCAGCGCCCCTAGCCAAGACCGACGAGATAATCCTGGTGGGAGACGGCGGCGCGACGGGCGAGGTGGCGCGCCTGGCGAGCAGCCTGCCGCCCGCGCTGAAGACGCTCACCGGCCTGGATCTGACGGCCATGCTGAAGCGACTCGAGCCGAAGAAGGACCACGGTATGTGTGACGCCATTTTGGGAATTTAATAAAATGTTGTGAAGGAAAATAAAGGGTAGTGGTATGTAGGTTATGTTATACAGTGGTTAGATTTTACATGGAAGGAGCCTTCCTGTAAAGCTTGGTCGCTAAGCACAGCGAAAAACGGTCATGGCCCTTTACATAATTTGTCTCTGTCGCTCGCGCAAGGTTACTTGACAGGTATCCCTACCACTGCAGCCTATATTATTATGCAACTGAAATCTGCACAGTCACCACGGTGACAAATGCTAGTTTTTGTCTAAATAATAGGTAATGCGGGAAAGTAAATATAGAGATTCGGAAATGTAAACACTGCAAACGTTATGACTACTTATGACGTACCTCTACTTTAAAATAATTTTATCCAAGTCAATGGGCCTGTATTGTAACATTTTATGATTTATTTAAATATGTACTTAATTATAATTTAACATTTGTTATGTCTTCTCCCCAGAAGAAATGACGCTGACAACTTCTTCATCCAAGAAGAACATCGCCGCCTGCTAAGCACAGTTTTAGCTTTAAGTGTGTTTTGATCAAAAAATATAAGCTATTAATATTTATCATTGTCACTATTGTTCAGAATAAGGTTCGGAAGACGGAAGGACTTGGTATCGTTGGAGTTCTTATAACGTTCTTGTGCACAACTCTAGTACATCGTTGGAATAACTTTTGCTTTATTTTTCGATTCGGAAATCACCACTTTTGCAATGGATAAAAACTCAACCCACCTATTCCGACTTTATGTATCTACTAAGTAAGTTTATTTATTAGTATATGTATGTAATGCAGTGATAGCTTTGTGCCATACCTACAAATGCAAATTTACCTAAGATTTACTAAACCAATCAATCACGGAAAAACAATAGAAAACAGTCTCCGCTCAACGCAATGAGAGCTTTTAAACATTAAACAGTAGGTATTGGTATCCTTAAAGTAGCTTAGCCGTTATTATAATCGATATCCAATTAATACCTACCGATTTAAAAAAAAAACCATTGAAATGTGTAGAGTGCGACAGGTCAAATAAAGCTTTGGTGATCCTGATCAAATTATAATACCTACCTAAGTAGTTTATAAAATGTAAATGTATTATTTGATGGCAAAGGAGTAAAATCACGATAACCCGAGTGTTAAAGAAATCATTGTGTAAATTCATCAGGCGAATGTTTCATTGGTTAACTTGATTAGATAAATATAAATTACCAATTTTGTACCTAACTAAACTAAAATTGTGTTCAAAAATGTATTTTAATAGGGAGTAGAAATTAATATTCATAATTAAAATAACTTTTATTTGTACCTAGCATTGAATTCTTACCAACTTAACTTATTTCTCTTTAGGAGATGTGAAGTACCTACTATTTAACTAGGTACCTATCTAGTTACCTACCTGTTCAGAAATCGCATAAAGATAGCTGATAACTCTATAAGAAATTATATTTTCAAACCTAGTTTTTCTTATAGGTATTTAAGATAGTTTTTGTACAATCTTCTACAAGTTTTGGTGCATTTGTTTTAAATTAAAAAGGGTATCCACAGAATAACTCGAAAGCCCCTCGAAAGTATTGAGATTGTGTACTATACGTATTGTGACCTTAGATAATACTTATACTAAATCGGCCGTTATCATCTTAGTTATTATATTTTAGACTGTACCTACCACAAATTTATAAAATCCAAAGACTCAGCTATAAAAACACTTTTTAACCCTGTCACAATTTTAACTAACGTGCAACGTACACTAGGTAGGTACTTACCTTTTATTGAGACAGGGTTCAAAAACTGAAGTATGTATATCTTTCCTTGTTTTTTGCATTTATCTCGGTATTTTGTTAAGGTATTCAATAGGTATTGATGTGTATCTCTAGGCGTATAATTATTCTAAAAAGTATACAAAGTAAAATTACATCAGAAATATTTATTTTTAATTCTTTTGATGTAAAGTGTGAATCAATTTATTTTTATGAATAAAAATAGTGTATTAAATAATGCTCCTTTAATTTAACCTAGATACCACCATCTATTCTATTCTCTTTGGGGGTGTAATACACCCCCAAATAAGCTTGGGCCATTTTCCTACCACGCTGGTCCAGTACGGGTTGGTGGGTTTACATATCTAAGTGAGTACGTGCATAGATAATTATAGTTTCCTCAAGTTATTTACCTTCACCGTAAGAGCAATGATACATATTATACAGAATTTATTATTTTCTAAAGAATATTTTATTGGTAAGTACATGTCAGGGTCGGGATTCGAACCCTAGAGATGCGGGCGAAGCCGACCGATCTAACACCGCCGGTATAGATAGATATGTAGTACTTACTAACATTTGAAGTGTGTGTGAATACTAGGCTAAATACAGATATAAGAAGAAAGATTCATACTACCGAATGGTGTAGTGGTTAGTGGCCCTGACTGTTATGCCAAAAGCCCTGGGTTCGATTTCCGGTTGGGGCAGATATTTTTTTATTATTAAGTACCTACCTATATTATTATTATGCAGGTGTGGGTGTGACGGTGACCAGTCAACACTGACCAGCCGGTTAGGCTGATAGGCCTAAATCCACCAAGATGATCAAGGACTTGAGAAACGAAACGTTAAGTATTTCTGACATTTTGTAATCTTTCATTGACATTGACAGTTCACTGACACTGACATTGACGTTCACAATGGCGTCGCGTCGTTCATTCGGCCGTGTTCTGTTTACCAAGACGTAAACAATCAAATATTTAATATTTTTTCAATTAAAACTATAAACTACTAGTGTTTTAAGACGCTTGACGGTTAACTATAATCATGGAATTTGATTTGGATAGTGATTTGTGCTGTGGTTGCCTTTGTGCGGGTCGCAAAATGGTACTCATTGATGATTTCAAGAAGCGATGTTTTTTACAAATATTATGGGAGATGCAGCCGGTAATTATAATTTATATTGCTACCTAATACATTGAAATTCCCATAAAAAGTACTGATAATTTTAACGATTCTGCTATGTCGATATTCTGGACTGTTAGAGTAGACTGTTAGAGAGTTAGAGCTTAACTCACACCTCAGCAAAAGATAAAGGTGGCCCTAGAATACTTGTGTCACTGTATTTTTAAAATACAGTAAGTACCTACTTGGATCCTATTATAATTTCAAAGAGCAACAACCAAAATCCCCATTTTATGTATATTTTTGTACTTTTAAGATGCATGTATTTTATTAACTATAGTCTTTCCTTCTTTTCATCAGATGAGTCAACCTGAAAAGGTTTCTCTGTGGCTGTGTTGGGAATGTGTTGCTCAAACTGAACGTTTCTGTAAATTCAAACAAAAAGTTAAAAAATCTTTCAGGAAATTACAGGGATTAACAAAAGAGGTAAGAAATATATACACATATTGCAGCATAATATCTGCATTGTGAGATATATAAGATAAATTAATGTATTTTTCTATTTTGTTTAAGCCCAATAATGCAAATATAGTACTAAACTATGAAATAAATATACTAATACAGTAGCATAATATAGCCAATAATTGAAAACATTCAGCAATAGAATGAAAATAATATAATTTAACTATTAAACTTTGCAGGTTGGCTGGTCGCATATAGAGCAACATTCTTCACTAAAAGTATCAGCCATAAACATCATTAACATATATCCCAACGGCGTTATAATAGATGATGCTGACAATGCTCTGAAATATGAAGTAAAACTAGAACCTTGTGAAAAAACTAATACATCAACTGATATAAAGAATGAATCTGACAATATTTCAATACATTCGGATAGACTCGACTCATGTGCTGAAGATCCAATAGTAAAGGACAATGAATTGTCAAAAGAAGTGGTGAAAAAACGGAAATGTAGAAGTACAATCAAGATTAAAAAGAAAAAGAGTAAAACACAAGCTGAAATAGTACCAGAATACATTAAGGAAGTAGAGCTTAGCCCAGTTGAAATAGAGAATGAAAGATCTGAATTGCGTAATGGAGAAGAGTTTGTGAATGCCATGTTCAAGTGTGATAATTGTATTTTGCCATTTCCTAATGCTGAAGATCTTCGGGACCATATCACTTCAAAGCATGAGTTGGTAAATACTTTTTTATTTGATATACTTACTACCAGGAATTAACTAATGTGGCAAATCATGATAACTTTAACATGAACAATTGAACACACATTCTTTATTGTCTGTCTGTACATGTCTTGTACAGTGTGAAATAGTCAAAAAGACATTGCTACAAGCGGTGCTCTATCCTTTGTTTTTCTAATTTAAACTTTAAGCTTCTCCTGTAATGGATATAAAATGTGTGAATATTTAATGCATATTGATTGCATTCTTGGCATTTTCATAATACCCTTATTTATTTACTTACAGAATGCAACAAAATTTAAATGTAATATCTGCAAGTGTTCATTTGCAAATGAAATTTCATACAACTATCATACAAACAGGCACAAGCGCCGTTACGAGTGTATAATGTGCGAAGAAAGATTCTCCAGTCACCGGAAAGGCACGAAACATTATGAAACATATCACTGTGGAATTAGCAACTACACTTGTAATATATGCCAGAATGAATTTGTGTAAGTAAATTAAAAATAAACATATTTCGGATTTCCAATTCACACTTTAGCTTTTTTACATTTCTATTATATTTCCAACAGAGAGTTTTAAATGGGCTGGTTCACAATAATAGCATCTACAATAATCACTGTAAACCAAAATATTTTGCACTTGGGAGAAAACAATGTAAAAGCTGCTATAGCTGTTTTTTTTTGTGAACCTATTCTATTCTATTCTATTCTCTGTGGGGGTGTAAGTACCTGCACCTGGCTCTCTCGAATGGAACCGTTGTGCATATCCCCAAGGTCTAAACTGCCTTCCTAAGCTTGGACCATTTTCCCACCACGCTGGTCCACTGCGGGTTGGTGGGTTCACATATCTAGATTTGCTAGATCTAGATATGCAGGTTTCCTCACGATGTTTTCCTTCACCGTAAGAGCGATGGTATACATTGTACTTAAGTTAAAAGAACTCATTGGTACATGTCAGCGCCGGGATTCGAACCCGCGTCTCTGTTGTGAGAAGCGGGCGCTTACCCGACTGAGCTACCACCACTCCTTTTTGGTGAACATAACAAAATTAAATTCAAAAAATGTTAATATAAATTTGGAAACCTCACATACAGGTCCCAAACCGCTCTAGACTCCCACATGAGCAAAGCCCACGATTGCCCAGAGGTCACCACTGACGCTGAACCAGCCAGCACCTACCCGTGTGACCAGTGTAGCAAGACCTTCAAATGGCAGTCGTCACTGAGGAAACATATGGAGACACACCGGATACAGACCGGGGAGAAACGGAAACCATACTGTGAGACTTGCCGGTAAGACTTTCTTTAAGTCCCTATGAAAAAGAGAGTTTCTATAAGTTTTATGTTTTGTGCAGATAGATAATTATTTATAATTTTTATTTCAGATTGTCCTTCACAACCACATCAAATCTTCAAAAGCACGTGAAAACGAGCTCCAAACATCAGATAAAATTAAAATTAAGGTATTACTTGCTTTATAAATCTCCCACTTTAGCTAATAGATACCTGAAACTACAGTCTCAAAGCCCATATCCCGATGTAAGAAAGTATTAACCACATTTCATTAATAACTATTTAATTACGAAATTAAGTCACAAGCCTTCATAATCCAAAGTCCACATCCCTTTAAAAGCTCTCCACCACTGCAACGCACACATACACGGTATACCTACTGTCCAACGTACAAACATCGTCCAACGACAGTCCAAAAAAAAAACATAAAACGTCTATGAAAACTTATTGAACGATTCTACATGATCAGCTACTTTCATCCATATCTCAGTAGCCCTAAACTCCACACCCGCTTGCAGGAAGCTCCCGGCCACGGACGACGCGCACCGAGACAGCGTGTGCGTGTCGGTGAACCGCGCGCGGGCCACGCACGCGTGCCCGCACTGCGGGAAACTGTTCCAGTGGAAGGGGAACTTGTTGCGGCATATGAAGAGCCATGTCGCCAAGTATGTTGTTTGTTCTAGCTTAGAAACATTATTAATTTCGCCAAGTATGTTGTAGCTTAGGAAGATTGTAACGATTATATTTTTTGTGGTGCAGGTAGGGCTAGAAGCTTCTGTTGAATATATCTACGAAGTTCCTGATAGAAGGTGTTATCGCGAACAAATTTTTACGAACGAACGAACGAAGTAATTAGTCTGAATTTCATATTAGAATGTAAAAGTCGACACCAACTACTTCGTTTGTTCGTTCGCAAAAAATAATTCGCGATAACCCTACTGTTCGATGGTGGTGAAAACCTGAAATACCCATATGACCCCCCAGCGGGGTAGAGGGGAGACAACGGTCTTCCAATCGAATCTATCGACAGCCAACTGCTTTTATATAAGCACAAGTTATCCCAATATTTGCATCTCCGTATCGATATAGAGAGTCGAGGTATGTTTAGGGCGGCCTCACTTATTATATGTTATAATTTTTGGTAATATGATCTATAATAAAGTGCGTATAACATTGCAGAGCGGCGGGCGAGCTGTCGTGCGAGCCGTGCGGGCGCTCGTTCGCGTCCATCGCCACCTACAACCAGCACATGCGCGTCAGCCGGAAACACGTCAGCGAGAATGACTTCAAGTAAGACTCCTTTAATATAGCTGCTTTCAAAAAATTACGTTGAAAGTACCCACATATTTTTAATGCACAATGTCGTTGTTATTATAAGCGCAGCAGTGTACCTATTGCATGTGGAAAGCTTGTTTGTTAGTGCAGTGAAAAGTAAACGCGAAAATGTATGGCGCGAGAGTGTCGCCAACTATGTACCATTAAACTACCGTAGCGCCATAAAAATTAGCTTTATCAGTTCACTGCCTGACTGCCAAAAACAACATGCCCTTTTAATTAAACACATTTGTTCGGTACCTAAATCCTCTCATTAAAATATACTCATTTTCTAAAAAGATGTAAGTTATAATTTAATAACACATGTCCAATTTACAGGTACGAGTGTAACGAATGCGGAAAAAAGTTTGCGAACAAAATACGACTGAAAGACCACGTGGACTGGGAACATCTGAAGAACTACAACCACAACTGCAGCATCTGCCAAAAGGTATGAATAATTGAATATAGTAATAATATATAAGTAATATTTTTTAATAAGTAACCATCAGCGACGATTGGAGACCGGTAAATGGCATATAAACCTTTTAAAATGTGTGATTCCGTGATTGATTTTTTTGAGTGTGTGTGTGTGTGTGTGTGTGTCTATGATGGTTCACATAAAAGCTAATTAACAGATATTAATGAAACTTAACAGTAATTCAGCTTATCCATAGAACTCACACATAGCCTTTTAATTTAATCCCGAAGCTTGCGGGAAAAGCTAGTACATAACGTTTTTTTATTACACTTGTTGATTTTCTAATGCTAGGCAAAGTCCACATTTATTCTTCCAAACCTTTCGATCAGCAACCCAATTGCTCAAAAAAAATTCCTGAGCGTCAGTAAAAAAACTATATTCATGATGATTAATTATTATTATGTGTACAACATTTCTGATACAATCCATCAGAGAAACCCCAAGCATAGCTCTCTCCATAGCACGCTGAGCGACTTTAAATCGGTGGACCAGTCCTACCGTCAGTGTCCACGTCTCTGCACCGAATATACGTCATATCTGCCGAAGAACCGATAACCGTTGGGGTAGACGAGTTCTCGAGTGGAGACCACGAACAGGCAAACGCAGCGTGGGACGCCCTCCTGCCCGCTGGACTGACGACCTTAGGCGGGTGGCGGGTAGTGGTTGGATGAGGAAGGCCGAGGACCGAGTGTTGTCGCGCTCCTTGGGAGAGGCCTATGTCCAGCAGTGGATGATTATTGGCTGATGATGATGATGATGATGATGTACAACATTAATTTATCAGGTATTCAAGAGCCACACGTCGCTGTACCTGCACCGGCAGGTGGTGCACGGCAAGGAGCATCGCGACCATCTGTGCGACCACTGCGGGAAGTCCTTCCCTGTGAGTAGCTTTATACCTACTAGTTATCATGAAAGGGAGATGGTCAGAGAGGATATTGGGAAGGGTAAAAATAAGCATAAGCTAGGAAGTAGATAAGTAAATTTCTCAAATATGAATACCCAATGTGTTGCTCCTAGCGGAAAACTCTTGGATTGGAGGTGCGCGATGTGTAAAAACGGTGCGTCGCCACCCGCATCAATAGCCGCGTATACACTGGCCTCACGCCGCCGCCGAGAACTTGATCCAATGCTCGGCCTGTATTTCTGTTTGGTCGTGCCCCGGGCATTGGATTGAGTTCGCGTTCCACTACCGCACCACCACCGACACATTATCAATTAACAATCCATAAGCAGCGTCGCTCGCCTGTCAAACAACTGTCATATCCATTTTTGTAAATTTGACAAGCGAGCGACGCTGCTTTAGAATTATTTATTGCAAATGTTCGGTGGTGGTAACCCTTCTGTGCTGCTCGACTGTTATTCTGCTTAGAATGCCGAAATTCACTTCTCCTTTCATAACACGTCATTCGCTCCACAGAACAACGCGAAGTTGCGCGCGCACGTCACGGCCCTACACTCCGGGGCTTCCTACGCGTGTGCGCAGTGCGGCGCGCGCTTCAACTGGCACTCGTGCCTGTCGCGCCACGTGCGCGTGCTGCACCGGAACAAGGAAAAGGGCAATGGGGCCGCACCCTAAGGATGATGCCATAGAGAGAATGAGACAATAGCATAGAATGAGATAAACGAGCGCGCCCGCAATACCCTCTGGCGATGTTGTTTTTGAGGCGCGTGCTTCAACTGGCATTCGTGTCTATCGCAGAATCTGCGTGGGCTTCACCGGAACAAAGACAAGGTCAATGGGGCTGCACCCTAAGGAGACATCATACAGTCTGTCAAGTATAAGATGGCGTTCCTCTGGGGGCGCTTCTACACCGTTTATGTTGTTTTTGAGGCGCGCACTTCAACTGGCACTCGTGTCTATCGCAGCATCTGCGTGTGCTGCACCGTAACAAGAACAAGCCCAATGGGTCCGCACCGCACCCTGAGGAGAATACTATATAAGAGCGCGTCTACGATGCCAGCGGGCGGTGAGCGCGGTTTTCATACAAAAACTCCGCCGCTAGCACTAATGTCGTCCTGAACAACTTCATACAAAGCCATGGCTTTGATCAAGATTCTCAAACCGCCCGCTGGCGTCGTGGACGCGGCCTAAAACATAGAAATAATAAGACAAATGATGGAAAAGCTAAAACTATAGCTATATAGCTATAGTCACTAAAGTATAAGTTGCCATGTAATGAAGTATAAAATAAATGTAAGTAACTTGGTTACCCTATGAATAATATATGTATATGATGATTTTATTTTTTGTATCATGAAATAAAATACGTTTTATGAAATATGTGCCGTGTCTACCTTTTTGGTACCTGAAATTCCCTTTATGGAACCTGCATTTCCCGTTATGGCTCAATAAGTCCATAAGTAAAAAAAAACACTTTAATTAATTAAGTACGTACAGTTCTCCCATATTAATAATGCGCATGCAAATCTTCGCAAACTGTCGTATTCCCGGAAACACCCGAATCATTGAATCGTCGAGCCTTAAACAAAGCACTTGCATTTTGATTCTTGTTCGAAAGAAATAGTAGTCAATATCATGTGACACATAATCGAAAACAATTTGGGCGGTCGGTGGCTGTCACCGATCAGTCAAAGGTCTCAAGGTCAAGATCAATATTACTTTTGTGGAATTATAAAGAGCTGCAATTACACATCGTTCTTGTTATTTTTTTCAAATGTGAATTTAATTTCAACTTTAATTATTTTTGACGACGCCATATTATGAGGAACATTTAAGAATAAAATATACGTCACATTGATAGACTTCACTTTGCCAATAAAGCCACACCCAAAAGACTAAGTTTGTAATTGTAATATTATTGTGAATGATCAGCGCTGTAAATACTTTTGAATTGAGATTTTAATGTAAACATTTTTATTAATGTGGAATAATCAGTGCTGTAGGTAAATACTTTTGAACTGAGATTTAATTTTTTTAATATAAACCTGTGTTTGAAATCCATTTCTCTTTATAATATAAACCTTGTGTTATTCAAACCTTCTTTCATCCATCTTTACATCAGCTTCAGTAAGACACTTGAAAAGTACCTACTGTAACATTTTCGAAGTAAATTTTAATATTATGGAATATTATGAATTATCGAATCAAATTTCGTTACTGATAAATCAATTATCTCTTTTAGCACCAATTACATAATTCTACTAAAATTTCATGAAGAAAATGCACAATTAACCACTCTAAATACATAATAGTTTTCTAACGCTCGGGAATACGACCGTTGCCGAACAATGACGAAGATTTCTATGTGCATTATCAAGGGTTCCGCTCATCTGGCATAATCTTTATTGACCAAAACTCATTTCGCATAACTCGTATGGTCTAAACTTTTTTGGCCGAACCATCACTTTGCCAAGACTTATGTGGCATAAGGCTCGTTTCGTCTAAAACTCTTTAGGCACAATCTTTATACACCTAAGTTTCGTTTGCTCAAATTTATGTTCGTCTATACCTATGTATAATCTTGTTTCTCCTAATGTTATCTTAATAAATAATATATTAAGTATGTAGTAAATGTACAAATTGTGGTATTTTTCTCCTACATCCCGAAAATCACGATATTGTATGATCAAAAAATCGAAAGTTAACGACCAATATAATTATTACAAACCCCGTGAGATCGAAACCTAAAAATAGGTGCGACGACGAGCAAAGCGAGGAGGAGCGTGTTAGGTGCACATGTTCATCAAAACCAAAGCGGAGCGCAGCGAAGCGGAGCGGAGCGTCTTCCAAACAGCGGAAACAATACAAGGCACCAGTTTGCCCTATGTAGGGAGACGCTCCGTCAAAGTTAAAGCCAAACGAATATTATTACCTTGTATAAACCTATGCCATAGCATTATTAGGCTATTCAAGATTTGGCCACACCATTATTTGGCTAAACAATGTTATGCGAAATAACTTTTTACTAAACGAGATTTATGCCATACGATTTTCGGCGTAACGAGACTTTGACCAAACGTTACTATGCAATACGAGATTAGGCAAAAAAATCTTATGCCAAAAAAGGTAGAACCGCATTATCAATTTTGGGGAACTGTAAGTACTTAATTATAACATAAACCATATTTGTATTTGAAATTATGCTCAATAAAAAATCAGCCATGTGTCAGCCAATCAAATGTCACAAAATGTTGTACTTAAGTTCTGATTAACTTACCGTATTTGTGGTAAAACTGAGCGTAACTGTACCAGCCGTTACTTTCCCGGTGGGAATAAATCCAGTTGACTATTGTTTAACATGGTAGGTACTTAAGTCGTTTACAGTTAGGTGAGGTCGGATTGCACCCATTACAGGTAAAGTAATGGTGTAAGAATAAAATAAACGATAGTTGACCACTTAATGTCAAACGTAAAAAAATGCTAAACGTTTTAACAGAGTCAAATTTTTATTTTATTAGTGAGCTTGAGCTTGATTTCCTTGAGGAAATCTTTAAGAAGTTGACGCAGTCATGGGAGAATAAGGGCATCGATATCGGAGGCCACAAATTGACAAACCTCCGGTTCGCTGACGATATTGTCCTATTCTCCCACTCAGCACCCGAGCTCCAACAAATGTTGCGAGAGCTATCCACGGCAAGCCTTGAAGTTGGACTGATGATGAACCGGTCGAAGACGAAAGTTATGACCAATAGCACGAAACGTAGGGTTGAGGTAGACGGGCAGGAAATACAATACGTCAATGAGTACATTTACTTGGGCCAGATAGCGTCCTTCGAAAACAGGCAGGACAAGGAAATTGATCGTAGGATTGAAAACGCCTGGAAGAGCTTCTGGTCCATGAAGTCGCTAATGAAGGGCAACCTACCTTTGTCCCTGAAGCGTAAACTCATTGACATGTGTATCCTGCCTGTCCTAACCTACGGTGCTCAAACATGGTCACTGACTGAGTCTCAAAAGTCCAAACTCAAGGTTTGTCAGAGAGCGATGGAGCGCAGTATTTTGGGAGTAAAGCGAACAGATCGCATTCGCAACACCGACCTGCGCTCCAAAACTCAAATAGCTGACGTGGGTGCCAAGACTGCTAAACTGAAGTGGGACTGGGCGGGGCACGTCTGCCGTATGCAGCCGGAGAGGTGGGCAAAAAATGCCACCAAATGGATACCCAACAACGGCCGCCGACGCAGAGGCAGACCAAGAAAGAGATGGCGGGATGACTTGGACAATTTTAACACGGAATGGTGTGAGCAGGCCCAAGAAAGGGATAAGTGGAATGTTCAGGGAGAGACCTTTGCCCAGCAGTGGGACAATAGAGGTTAAGAAAAAAAAAAAAAAAAAAAAAAAAAGTGAGCTTGAATTGATAGTGTTCACTCATAAGAGTCTACACTGTGTAGCGGCGAACATCTCCCAAAAAGAATTTATTAAAATCCTATGTGTTAAATGTTAAAACAATAGCAAATCTACATCATGAGCTAGGTAAGTATCTACTTACCTATTTTAAAGAAGTTTTTAGAAGTTCCTTACTTTTCCCGCGCATTTCGATCTGCGAATTCCTTTACAGACTTGCCGCAGCAAATTACGAAACAAAATACCATCGTCGGCTTCTAGCCAACCATAGCGTGAGTGACGTCATTTATAAACCGGCAAGAAACAACTGACTGAGCTGAGTCACTTCTCATAGAATCCCACTCGGTTTACGGCAAAACAGACGTATTTAGATTTAGCGTAAATCTTTACAAAATAGGATAAACTGAAGTTTAAATTGTACTTTTCAGTGTTAACTACGTGAGTTAAGTAATGTCCATTTGGATGGGTGTGTTTAATCTCGGAATAACGGTCGGGGCTACGGTGGCTGTTGTTACAAGGTGAGAACGTAATGTAGATAACCTAAAATGTCGGTGTTTACTATACAGCATCTATAGAAAACTTATTACTTAACTAGGTAGTTTTAGTACAGAATGGATTTTTTGGTGGCATTGCCAGGTAAATGAACCTTGATACTGAGCCACCTTCAGTATGAGAACCTTACCGAAATTCCTAAATAAAAAACAGCTGATCCACACTAATGTACTTATCTATCTATCTATGTAGAGTATCTAACTGTTTTGTCGGGGGGCATAGTTGGATACCAAGAAGATAAGTTATAACTAATAACACTATAATCTAATGTAAGTAGGTGTTGTGCTACTGCGTATATAAGTATTAGAATAAATTATGTTACGCGTCAAATTACTTAGTTGCATTACTTATTCAACAGAACAGGCAATCGTAGCAAGAGGCCATACCACCGGGTTCCCCTCATCTCGCCTAATCTTTATTGCCCTAAACTCGTTTCGCATAACTCGTATGGTCTAACTAAAGTCTAAACTTTTTTGGTAGAATCGTCACTTCGCCAAGACTTATGTGGCATAAGGCTCGTTTCGTCTAAAACTCTTTTGGCACAAACTTGAAACACCTAAGTCTTGTTTGCTCAAATTGATCGTATTGGTATAATCTTGTTTCTCCAAATATTATCTTAATAACTACTATATTAGGTATGTTGTAAATGTACAAATTGTGATATTTTTCTCCTAACTACGTCCCGAAAATCACGATATTGAATGATCAAACCAATGATGACCATTATAATTATTACAAACGCCATTAAACCCCATGGGTTCAAAATCTAAAGATAGGTGCGACGACGAGCAAAGCGAGGAGGAGCGTGTTAGGTGTACATTATCGTCAAAAGCAAAGCGGAGCACAGCGAAGCTTTCGTAATACATAGTGGCCACAATACATTTCATCAGTTTTCGCTATGTAGGGAGATGCTCCATCAAAGTTAAAGCCAAACGAATATAATTACTTTGTATTTGTATGCCATAGCATTATTAGGCTATTCAAGATTTGGCCATACCATTATTAGGATAAACAAGATTATGCGAAATAACATTTTTCTAAAAGAGATTTATGCCATACGATTTTCGGCGAAACGAGACTTTGATCAAACGTTACTATGCAATATGAGATTAGGCAAATAAATCTTAGACCAAAAAAGGTAGAACCCATACCACCATAGCAGCCGGTAGCGAAGACAGACCATAATTGGTTTCAAGTTCACGATTCAATATGAGCTCAGATTCTCAGATAGAATCACGCCCGCCCACTGCCACTTGTGGGTAAATAATAGGTACCGGCAATAAATGCATGAGATCCGACATTATAATGTGGTCACCTTGACTTTGATAGATACCTACTTACCTAACTAGGTATAAACTCACTTGTCAAGTCAGAAGCGCTAGCACGGGGCGCTATTAAGGTGACAAACGTTTTGGCATCGTGCTCACTCACATGCATCGCGCAGCCTCAAGAGCGAGCGCGACAGTTAACTTTTGTTGCGCCCCGTGCTAGCCCTTCTGGTGTCATCTATATCACCTGACAACATGACAACCTAGTTGAACTTACAAAACTTTTCCGAGTCTAAAACATTAAATAAGTAAGTATAAGTACTTATATTTAAAAAATTCAAAGTTACCTAATCTAATATAGGTAAAACGTTAGGTACATTAAACTTATTTGCTTTAATCATGTCAGTTATAAAATTAAAGACTGTTAAAATACTGAAGCATTTTTTATTTTCTATATTCTACATAATAGCAAATAAACGACTCCAATTTAGTAGTATCGCGACCGCGGTAGTGGCGGGTGGTACCCTACGACCCACTTCGCTGAAATCCTGAAAACTGACACCTGACACAGTTACATTCCCTAGTAGCAAAGACAAAGAGAAGGTCCTAGTAGGACAAGAGTTGACATTTCAAAATCCATTTTGCATTTTTAAAATTATATATATTTAGTTAGAACACTGAGATAATGAACATTGAATAATTTGAGCAATCTCCCTATACAAATAGAAAACAGTTACTAAGCAGATATCTGATTAGATATGCATCATGCGGCAGTCACAATAACGTAGTGTTATCATTATCATTTAGATAAGTACAGCACGAAAAAAAAGAAGTAGGTTACTGTAAGGTAATATCAATCTTATGGCCTTGAGTTAAGCAAGCCTATTTAATTGAATTTCTCTGAAAAAATATGCTTGGTCTCACTTTTGATTTGGACCTTGTGTCGCACAGTTTTGCGCAAACTTTGATAAAATTGACATGGATTTCATAAAAATTGCTTTGGTTCCAATAACACTGACTGTGGGATTGACGTATTTAAATGTTAAAAGGTGAGTTTTAAATTGAATTACCCACTTAATTGATTAAGGTTTAAGTTGTATAGGTTTCAATAGTATCGAGACTATCGAGGTACTAAGGTAGGGTGTACCTAATTCTAGTTTCATAATCAGGATAAATAAAAACGACCTCCCATTTTCTTTGAGGAAAGTTCTTCAGTGTTCTAAACAACCTATGGTGCCGTGGTAAATAAAGCGGGTTGTTGGTTGTGCTGCTGCTGGCTTCGGGGTTCACGTCCCAGCCGGGAAAATAGTGTTAAATTTAATTTGTCATCAGCCAAGTTGCGTTTGTTGTTGGACAATTTACATAGGTACCTACTTACCTATAGTCTTCCCATATAGTGCATCTCGAAGAAGCACCATTCCTGTCCCTTCTTTTTAAGGCATGCATATTACCTTTTGTAACTTATTCTGCGCTCTTTTCACAAGACCAGGTTAATTCAAATTCCGTTGTTGAAGAAGACTAAGTATAGAAGACGTACTGACACCTACATCAGCACTTATAACCAGCACCGAACCTTCTTAACTCCAGAAATGCGTACACCAAGAAGGGGGTGCAGCGCGCGCGCAGACGCAGAGAGGAGGAGGAGAACCGGAGCCCGCTGAGCGACAAGCCGCTGGGCAGGTGACCGGGGTGTGCCGGGGCACCCGAGGAATGAGCGGAACGGGGACAGGTGAGATAGAAAGTTTAGGATGGTAGCGGTAGGGATCTTGAGGTAGTAGGCTAATGCCTAGTTACATTGTAATTTCATCTCCATATTAAATTCCTGACAGATGTGTCAAAAGTCAACAACTAATCGTTTGTTATACGTTTCACTATACTCAGTTAGATCAACTGAGTATAGTGAAACTGGGGCTAAACGTACTCCTTAACGTCCTATCGGGGAAAAAAACCTGCCCTCATTTATAGGTAGGTAGGTACACATTACTTACCTACAATTAATACATCAATCAAAAAGTTATATTTATTTACGAAATCTCTATAATGTATGCTATTCGTATTTGTGTACCTAGATGACACCCAAGAGATTGAAGAAATTGCATCTGACGTGTTTTGTGCGAAATCTACCGTTCTTACCGTGTGTTTGTACCGTGCTGTGCCATAAGCATGCTCTATTTTTTTCAGGAACCTCGCGGTTGAAGACTGTCGGAGATTGATCACGCGCATGACGGCTCCTCCGGCAACTTTGTTGGAATAAGACAGGTACAGGAATCTTACCATTGCCAATAAGCATTAAAATGTGATTTTGTTAATATTTATTTAATAATAATTATTTATTTATGTGTAGTACCTACCTACTTTCCTAATACATTTTTTAATGTTGATTTCAGGTCCGGAAGGCGCAGATTTTCTGCGTGTGCTGCTTTTAGGTAGCAGGTATACCTACATAGCCATCTAATAGTTAGCAAGAAAGTTTAGCGTAGCGCTCAAGAAAAACTGTGATAATATTTTGTAAGAGTTAATTTTGATACCACCTACTTACACGGAGTTAAGTACGTATTGGTCTGTTACATCACATTACGAAACTATACTAAGTTGGTAATGAATGGGGAGAAATAAATCAAGCACTTATTGCTTAACTTCTTTTAAATAATTTTATTTTATTGCTATAAATTTACACTCTACTTATACCACTTACGATTGCTTATCTAGATTAAGTTCGATGTATGATTTGGGTTTTCCAGCTCACCTCGTATATTGGTTTTCATGAGCTGAAAATGAAAAAAAATATATCATGAATGCCTGTGAATGATATTATTATTAATTATTTAATTACATATTACAAAATTTCAACACATTGGACATATTAACCACATGACTACGAACATTGTTATTCATAGCCACATCACAACCACATTCACATGAATAATAAAATATGTTCTGATGACATCGTGCCACAATAGCTAATTCAGTTTAGGTTCCAACTTTGTGGGTACTTACCAAACATAACTACCTGCAAACAGCTTGCGCCAGTGGTAAGTACAAGCTTTTATAACTTTTGATTGAAATATTGTTTTTTTGGTAAATACAAAACCTGCCCTAGACGCACAGATGGAGACACGGATTTCTATCCAAATAATTGAGGAACCAAAGCTCTTCCTACTACAAATGTATAGTACACTGCTAGCTAGTCATCCAACTTACCTCGACTTTCTCCTCATAACTGAGATGTGTTTTGGTGAGCACATATGACAGCTTGGCCAGGGCTGCCTCCGCCGTCATGTCATACGCCGGGACCACACCGCATTCCAACAGCAACTGGAAACACAATGTGACATTAGCTTAAATAACAGATGACTGACCTGTCAAAACCTCTGGACATTAACTGTGCTACCACAAAAAAACTTTAAACATTGTTTAACAAGTGTTTAAGTCTAAATTTGACAGATTTTGTAGGCGTTTGACAGCACTAAACAACTGTTAAACACTGTCTATTTTTTTGTGGTAAGGCCCTAAGGGTTGTGGTCATAGACGATTGCGTAGCGGATGCTGGTCACGGCTAGTGGTGCTGCTTCACCATAAAAGCTATTGCGTATGGGCTCTAGGTAGGCAGGTACAGTCTGAGACAAAGGGACCTGACCCCTCTGAGTGAGAATGCTACTTGAGAAAGGCCAGTTTTTTTGCCCTAGACTGTACAAACAAAAAAAAATGTTACATCGCAAAATGTTCCTTTAGGCACACTGTATAGGTAATAGCACTAATAGCTACTAACCAAGCCAGTCTCATACAGGGGTTTCCCCGACACAGTTCCTTTCACGCACTGGGTGACATTGACGACTAGGACTTTAGACTTCACTGCCTTTTCGATTTCCTTGTAGATCTCTTTCCGCTTGATCGGAATATTTCCGTTTCCATACGTTTCTAGGACGACACCTGTAAAAAAAGTTGGTGGTTAATGTACGAGAACCTAGGGTGTGCAGGGTTAAGTGCAGCAGTTGCATGTTTGAAGTCCTAAAACAGTGAAGATAGATCATGAAGGCGGTTGCAAGGCCATGTTGATATCTGAAATATATTTCCTGTATGATTCCTTATATTGACGTTAATGTGCAATATTGATCATTAGTAAAGTGCATGTTAGAACATAATTATTTTAGCTAACAAATAGATAAGATGCAAAACAAATAAAATTCGCTAGCTGGTTCCACATACATGTATCATTTCCGGGATTAGATAACGATATCTAATCCCTCGACTAGTAGTAGCCTCGACGCGTATTCATCTAATAAATATGATGATACACTTCGAAGATACGTAGGTATATCTGATCCAGGAAATGTATACGTGACTTTAGATTGTACTATGCCTAGGAGATCACCAGTAAAATAACTTCACCCACCTTCCATCCCATCAAACACGGCCCGTATAATCTTGGGCGTAATAGTCGGAGCTACCTTCAGCACGTAAACCTTGGTGCTGAGCTGGTCATGCAGGCGGCACTCGTCGGGCACAGACCCTGGCCGGTGGATGAGCATGCGAGGGTCCACGTCCAGGGTCGTCTTCGCCTCCAAGAGAGGGGGGAAGTTGGGGGACTCGAACGCGTAGATGCGGGTGTTGGAGATCTTCTTTACTCTGGTGTGGAGGAAATGTTTAAAGAGGTGGTGATATATGTAAAGTGATGGTAACCCAAGTAACATTTTTGGTTTTAGAAAGGTTTTGAAAAGGTTCTAGAACCTTTGTATGGAAATCTACTCGTAAGTCTTAGAAGGCTCCATAACGTTATATTAACCTTATATTAACCTCCTGAGTGCAAAAAGGGCCCACGTTTTAGAACCTTTCTGAGAGCTACAGCAAAACCTATAGCTCAAACCCAGAACCTTTTGAACTACTGACACAGAACCTAAATATAACCTTCACAACCTTAATTTAACGTTAACCTAACCTTGGAAGACAGCTTTTAAGTTCTAAATTAGTCCTGGATGTAACTCTATAATACCTTTCCAGGACTCTCGGGTTCTAAAATGTTTCTGTGTAAGATTTTTGCACAGAAAATCAATGCTATAGAATTATAATAAATGGCGCCATTACCTGACACTTTCCAAGATTCAAAATGGCTAACATGTAAGTTTTGTATTCATACAAAATAATAAGTAAGTAGTTAGGCTGAAGTCAGGAAATATGAAAAACTTGTGCGACTAGCACTTTATTGTGATACTTTAGGAAAATAGTGCTGTATACGTGAGGGGCCTTCTGTAAATAATAAATTTGAAGATATTTTAATTAAAAAAAATACTTAGATAAAATTTTATGTTTGGTGGAAAGTTATATTAGAAATATAAGTAGGTACTGTTTATATAAAAACACATAAATTGGGAATAGTATAGCACACGCTACTGATTGTTGCCCTAATTCATTAAAATCTATCATTTTCTAAGTTTTTTTTAAAAATTTAAGTGAAAAAATATGGCGGGCGTTAGGAAATTACCAAAAAGCATTAAACATATTTTGAGAATGCCTCTAAAGCTTTAAAATATTGTTGAAGGACTTAAATCATGCCTTTAGCTCATAGCCAGTGACTTAATGCTTTTGGTTTTCACCACGTAGTCCTAATTTGTTTGCCTAGACAACTCTCATCAGCCTAAAAGTTTTAAAAATTACTTATAAGGTCAACCGGGGCCAAGTCGCCTACGGGGCTAATGCCTCAAATCCATTTATCTTCCGAACCACATACTTTAGAACTACTGGAGTCATCTGCTATCTATCATTGGAACTCAAACTTTTACCACTGACCAATAGATGTCGTAAGTGGGGCAATTTTCTTAAATAATCTGCCGTTTTAATTTTTTCACCTCTTTTGGCCTCCTCCGGTTTCCTGACACGTTTTTTTGAATCGTTCCAAATGTGTGTTTCTTTAAAAGAATCTATGTTTCCTAACTGTAAATACTGTTATTGTTTTGTTGCTTTACATATTGTTTTGATTATTTTATTGAAATAACGTAAGATTCGGACACAATATGCAATACAAAAATTGTTGGTTTAGCTTTTTTTTGGGGTAAATGCCTCTGGGCTGATGGGGTTATTGCCTCTATTGCGGCGCAATAGCCCCATTTCCAGGGGTTCTAAACATTTTGTGTTATAATAAAAGTAGTTTATATACTCACGAGCAATGAAAAAGTTCCAGTGACATTAGCACCTAATTACTCCTAAACGAAAAATACTAGGTTAATGACGCCTTCTGCAATATTGAATTACATTTAACAGCGTATCCGAATTAACATTTTTAGATTGGTAATCCAGCTAAAACGTAAATAATTTGAATATATATTAAACCTATCACGTGAGTACAAATGTGCTGCGAAATGTGGGTGGATCGTTTGTGAGCCACCTCTGACTACCCCTTCGGGGATTACAGTCGTGAGTGCATATGTATGTATGTATGTATATATATTAAATCAAATATTTTAAAAAAATTGCGTCATTTGGTGTCGACATTATGATGTTGTTAACACGGTATATAGAAAATAATCATATTATAAATAATAAATAAAAAATAGTCATATTAACAGAATGATCCCACTTGTTTTTAAAACTCTGAATAGTTTTAATGATTATCCTTGTAAGAGCAAAATGACGTCAGACTCTAAAAATGGAATACTTACTAATTTAAAGTTGTGGTTTGATTTCAAATTAGAAAAAAATATGTCCTTGTATGCTTTTATACTGTATTTTAATTTGTTATGTAAGTATTTATACTTTTTTAAGTCCAATAAAGTATTCATAAATAAAATGTTGAGCACCCCTGGAATCTTGGATGGGGTAAATGCCACTACAAGAAATTAGGGCATGTAGGCGACATAGCCCCAAAAATCTTTGATCAACTAATTCTCCTTAACTAAGTGAAGCATTTAGTTTATAAGCTAATAATTAGCTACGTTAATAGTAATTCTATAAACTATATCTAATTAAACTTGTAAAAAGCTCTTCCAAGCACACAAAACTAGTGAAAGAGGCATTAGCCCCACTAGGGGTTAATGCGCCTAAAAATCCCATTTTTTGTAGAAACGTCGTTTACACGTAGAAGATATTTAAAATTCTACAAAATTGCATCAAAATATGAAACTAGATAAAATTTCCTAATATGTACCACAAGTTATAGCTTAATAGGGCTTATAGTCTGTTTGTTATGATCAAATGAATATGAAAGTAAAAGTATTGTGGCGCAATGGCCCCGGTTGACCTTAAGTAATTTCAACATACCAATAACTTTATGGTTGTATCAAGGTTGAAAATTTAACCTTAAACTCTCACTTTAGCATAATGCTAGCTTTTCTAGAACTTAATCAGGAGTCTACGACAACTACAAGATCCTAGAACTATATGCTCTTGAAATACAAGTTAAAATAACGTTAATTTAAACTCTTATCAGCAGCTCCAAGGTTGTATTAATAAACAATTAGTTTTAGGACTTATTAATCATTCTCAAGTACTCAATATGACCAGATAGCAAAGTACGAGTATTAACCTATTCACGACCCTTATAAAACCTAAAGGCATTTCTTACAACCTAAGCTCGAATGAAATGTTACACTTGGGAAGTTGATTGCAATTAAAATGGTCTGGTGAAACCACGGTCTTAAAAATGTTTAAGTACCTAGACAGGTATGATTATTGGTCACCGTACGTAGTGAAAAGATTAGCCAGTCAGGTTTGTGGTGCTGTCATAAAAAGAGGTACAGGTTTGGTGTCCCCAGGTTAAATATCCTCATGAATCAGAGGGGTCACTTTATATTCGGAAAAACGAAGTTTCGGAGCGCTGCTGCGTTATCCATGACTCCGTTGTATTAAAATGCCGATTGCACGACAGCTCCCTTTCGTTCGCCAGTATAGAGTAGCCCTCCAATAGCTTGTGCCTACCTGGTGCCTCTGAAGAGGTGAGCTCCGAAGAACACGGTGACCTCGGGGATATGCTGCGTGGCGGCCACCAGCAGCGCGCACAGCAGGTTGTTGGTGCCGTCGCTTCTCGGCTGGAACACTGGCACCTGTGGACGAATTTATAGCTATTTTATAGAATTGCCTTTTTTATTATTGCCTTTTTTATTGACATAGTGAACCAGCTGTCGTACCACCACCTATTAGCAATCATAGAGTTACTTATATTATTAGCAATCGCCTGTCAAGCATCTGTCAGATCCATACTGTCAGTCTGATTTGAAAAGCGAGCGACGCTGCTTTAATCGGTGGTAGTAACCCCACAGGATAAATGGGAAAAATGCATCAAATAAACCTAAATATCTCTCGCAATATTGGCCATTACTAAACAGGAAGTCCCTGAGATCGTAATTTGAACTAAGGGTACTTACAGCTACAGGGATACAGATGTTTTGCATTTTTTTTCGTGCCACTTTAATTTGGCCTCCCAAATGGTCATGCTTATGCCAAGTTTGTACCTACCTGAGCGCCGGTGAGCACGACGGTCTTGCCTATGCTCTCCATCATGAAGGAGAGCAGCGAGGCACCGTACGCCATCGTGTCCGTGCCGTGCAGCACCACGAACCCGTCGTAGTCGTGGTAGTGTCTCTGTGGAGTGGATGGAGAATTAATGGCCGACCGCGCGCTAGGTAGCCAGGCTGCGGCAGCCAGTAAAGTATATGGGAAGTCTTGGCTGCCTAGTAGTAGTAGTAGTGCTCGCCACTGTTCGTTCGTTTAATTGAGATTCGCTTGGTGATTCGCTAGGCGCTAAGCAAGCCCGTGCGGACGTAGCCTAACAAATAATAAGCCTTGTACGAAACCTAAGTTATCTCTCCCCCAGATTGTACAACAAGTAAGACATTAGTTATTTTAAATACTGATTGCCGACAGCGAGTGTACCACACACATGCACTTTTCCTGAATGGTAAGCTTATTCGTTATATCATGTTTCTGGCCTCGGCCGGGAATCGAACCAGGCCACTTCGACGCCAAAGAGTGGCTAACCAAGATGTATCTGTGCGGAACTTTTTGCAACTAACCTGACTTTACTTATGTATGGTGGATTAGTGTCAAGGAATATTAAAAGAGAACTTGAAAAGGTAATAACCTTGAGGTCCCTTGCAATTTTAAGCCAATCATCGATAGTGAAGTCCGAAGAGTCCTTCAGTTCGTCGTATTCGAGAATTTTGTACAATATTTTCTGTTCCGTGTCCTTTCCAACTGTAACACAAAAGAGACAAGATTTAAGTTTTACTGAAAATCTGCTTATATATGGGTGATTCGGTAGTATTTTTTCCGCCCCAGTCGAAAACAAAAGCAAACGCTACGACAGATGATGAATTTAACACCTCATCCGACATCTTTCACTTTCTTCTTTGCTCTAAGGTGGAAAATTTAACTGAATTTTATAGCACCTATCGTTAATCCAAAACTTGGCCACACGTGAACATTATAGTTTAGCACTAAACATCCCTGAAGAACCTGAACTAAAGCACTAAGTAGGTAAGATATACATCTTACCTGGTACAGGAAGGTATTCCTGCAGGTCGGTGCCCTCGAGGTGGCGGCTCCAGTACTCGTGGTCGTACAGCTGAGCCTTCTTCTTTATCTCTTTCACTATGTTGCTCTGTGGGACGAGGACTGAAAGCATGGAATGTCCATAAAATACTTACTTATGTTGCTAGGCTTCAATTAGGTCTGTAGGTACTGTAGGTAGGTAAGTAATTAATTAGTAAACTAACCATAGCTAACTAACTGTTTGGCAGAAATTGTATTATCTCTTCTCTTCTTCTTAGCCGTTTTCAACCTCAAAGGTGTAGGCCTCCTCCAGTCCACTCATCTCGATCTTGTATTATCTAAGTAAGATTAACTACATTATAACAATACAGGGTGTTTAAATGTATTCCTCGACCTCGATACGAGTTTAGTAGTTAAATTGTTTTTTTTTTAATCCTTTTTTTCTATTAAGTAATTAATATTTTTTCTGAATGTTATCCTGAGTTAATATTTTCAACACACATGTATAGTTCTAGTGTAGATATTGACTGCTATGTACTTACCTCCCTTTTCATTCTTCAGCATTCCAAAAGTGCCTCCCGTGTAAATTACTAATATCCTTGTTGCGGAAGACATTTCGTTTGCTTTTGGGTAGTTACTTATTGTATTATAAAATGGTAGTAACAATCTGAAAAATATTAATAAAGTAAGTACTTACTTAAAATTCACATTTCAACCTGCTATAAGTATCACAACAAATACATATCAAACATCAGTACCTAATATCTTTCGGACAACCTTTGGAATAATCAAATTGCCACACTTACCGAAGAAATTAAATTTTTAATACATAAATATGGAGTGGAGATGACGATTGTGCAGATGAGTGGAACTAAATGAAAATAATACAATCTTGTTATGATACTTCCAGCGATAAGCTATTTAAATAATACATAATGTACACTGGGTCAATAATTGTGTATAGTCATTGCATAATGTTTATCTTTTACTCACATCATGTTATAAATAATATAATTAAGTAGGCACTTACTTATAAGTAATTTCATCATCTACATTTATAACTTCATTATTTACAAGGTCCAGCAAAGATCATGTCCCTTAGGATATGATAGCGTTTCAATATAAATAGCTAGAACATCTACTCCTATAATTTATAAGTAAGGATCGGCGATTTTCAAAAGTCTTTAAAATTTTACAGCCTGTGTTACGCCTGGCCCATCCGCGACCGACGACGCTAATCTATCTTCATCTTGGATAAATACCTAAACATTTTTTCATTTTCATTTTTCATTCTTATCTCATTCCAGCCCCTATCCTAGCTACATTTTGTCAACGACCATATTTCTTTTGTTTTTTCCCATTTAAATAACTTCCTAAACTCGAAAGATAAAGAGGGTAAAACAAACAATGACTTGACAATACTGACGAAATATTTATTGAAAACATAAAAAAGTGGACTAGACGATAACAATACAAAAACACAACTTCTCTCATCTACCTAGATGGAGAACTTCCATTTCCTTGGGTAGCTACAAAATCTACATCCAAGATACCAGGAACACAGAGACCAATAGGAAGACATTTAGGAAATGTATGCTCGCCGCACCAGGCAGCGGGGGCGTGGGGTCCTGCCCATCAGCGGCGAACCTTCGGCCCCAAACACCAAACCCATACAGCTCCACCTCTTTACTCAGCAACCTCATGGTGTAAGTAGTCTTGCCTCCTTGAACTGTTTCTGTGTACGCGTATTCTGTGATCTTCAGGGGCAGGGTGGAGACGTCCACAGATACAGGGTAGAAGGCTGCGTCGGCGGATGATAGGGTCATGTTGGTCTGTGGTGTCGGCACGGTGGCTGTGATGCTGAGCTCCTCGAATATCGCCGTGGTTTTTGCTGCGTAGGTTTCGAATCTGGACAAGGAATTTGAAGTTAGTGAATTTTGTCTTCCTTAATTTGGACTAAAGTATGGTCTATGTAGGTGATGCTATGAAAAATAATAAGTAATAACTGTCCCGGTTGGGATTCGAATCCGTTCTCCCCTTCGACTCTAAAACCATCGCTCATACCATGTAAGTTAAAATCTACCTAAACCTATAGGAACCCAGTGGGCAGAGATGTAGCCGGTATCAGCTACGGCATCTGAGCTAGGCAGAGTATTATTGTGGCATTCCTTGTGACTAGGATGTCTTATGTGGCTATATATCCTATACAATTGCACATAAGAAATTAACAATCCTGAAGCAGCATTCCTAATCTGCCGGTGGTGGTAAGGCAACGCCGCTTGACGATTAAACCCTTGTTAAACCTACAGAGTAGAGTGGCGAGACAGTATCCTCGGCCGATCCTAGACCAATGAACAAGCAGCAATTGACCGAGTGCTCAAGTGCTTGCGATTAGCAATGCAGCTTCAGGATTGTTGATTGCTAATGTGCAATGGTGGTAGGTACGATAGCTGGACATAATAAGGTATCCAGGCTGCAAGAAGTGGCACTACTCCGCCTAGCTCAGGTGCAGCGGCTAAAATGCTGCTGAAATCAGTCTCTAGCCAGTAAGTGAGGTATACCGTGTGGCGCAGCTGGTGAGGTTGGCGCTGGTGCAGGCCATGACGGAGCAGAGCCGCGCGCCGCCGCTGGCCACGCCGTCGAACGTGCGGACCCCGTCGAACGCTGTCGCGCGGTACTCGTACCACTGGAGAAATTTGTTATCATTAAACAATACTACGACCGCACTTGGCCAGCGTGGTGAACGAGGCCTTCCTTCATTGGAAGGAGACCCGTGCCCCAGCAGTGGGGACGTGATGGGTCATGATGATGATGAAACAATGCTAATCGCATCCAGTGGCGTGCTTTGGAAGAGGCCTACGTCCAGCAGTGGACTGCTATAGGGTGATGGCGCTGCCATGATGATGAAGATGAATACTTATACATAGGTTTAGTTAACCTCTAGCTTACGCGATACGGAGATTTGGGGCGCTGCTGCAGTAACAACGACTGGTCTATCAAACATCTTGGTGTATCAAACGTATTTTCAAGACAACTGAAGTTAGTGTTTGTCAGGCTAAAGTAACCTTCCAGGAGGGTGCATTTGGACATGCACATTGCACAATGCATATTCAATTATTTGGGTAATCGTCACGATTCTCTCGCCTGTGGACGGCCTCCTAGTCGGTAGTGTTAGATTTGGAAGAACGTTAAATATGTCATGGCGCTCCAGCCTGGCTGGCGGTCGATTGTTCGTTGATAATGATAAAAAAGGCTAGCAGGTTCACAAAAGGCACTGTTTTGTAACAGGTTTAATTTTGAAATAACAGTCTTGTATACTTAAGTATAACTTTGCCTGCTCTGGGACGCCACATGCGTCTGCACATTTGCCCCGTCCCACGTGGGGTCCACTGCTGGCACGGTGGGTGCGGCTGCCGAGGCGGCTGCACGACAGAAGTGCGTCAAATACGGCCAGTTGATTGAGGGCGGCTATATTTTTGTGCCTCTTGCCATTGAGACCACTGGGGTTTGGGGGGAACAGGGGAGGCAGTTCATCAGGGAGATTGGGCGACGCTTGAGGAGCCGCGGCTTTGACTGCCGCTCTGGAGCGTACCTGGCACAGAGGATTTCCCTCGCCGTGCAGCGCGGCAACGCAGCTAGCGTTATGGGGACTTTTGGGTCGGGTGCGTCCTGGGGTGGTTTATTTAACTAAGTAAGTTGTGTTTTATTTGTTTTGTATTTTATTTTTGACGAAGCGAGGGTGGATTGTATGTTTGATAAATTTGAATTTTAATTAATAAATAAACTTTTAAATAGTATAACATAAACTTACTCCTAATTAACGAGAGATTTAGAGGTAGGTTACAAAATATGTATAATTAATTTTAAGAATCTTTAACATTAATTAGTCAGATCATTGAAATGCAATCGTCTGGTTTCGTCGTAGATAGGTAAGTATATCAGCCTTTCTTGTATATTCATAATAGCAATTATAATTATAAATCCATTCCTCGACCGACATTATCCATGACATACTCGGCCCCCTCCCCCACCGCTAACTCCACCCCCTCTGGCTTCTGGACTCCTCGTAAATTGACATCCTCCAAGTAGTTCCTGCTCCATATCGCGAAGGAAACCAGGTTATCATGAGCCCTGTGGAGCCTCATTATAGCCTTCACTTGTTTTTTTGTCTTCTTCGGTGCGTGTTTCGTGTGCTTATGAATCTTATAAGTCTTTATGATAAGAGTGTAATTAGAGGGTTCTAGTGGCAAGTGGTTGTTTTGTACGGTGTTAGGGAAGAAAACGGCGTTTTCGCAGTCCAGGGTCGTGTTATACGGAACGTGGGCTGTCGTCATTTTGATCTTCAGTTCTTCGATGATGGTCGTATCTTCTGTCTGGTTGTACCTGGAAATCGTACAAATATTGTACATACATAGATTTAGATCAGCTTTATGTTAGCTTATTAGTACCTAGTCTGATGGCTCGGCCTTTCAACAAAGGCGGATATATTAACTTAATTTTGTATTAAGTAGGTATTAGTAGGCCGAAACTGATATAGATATATATATATATATATATATATATATATATATATATCAGTTTCGGATCTGCGGTGCCAGAGCCAGACACACAGAAACTTTATATAGGTACTTACCTAGCTTAATTTATACTAAACTACATAATTGAAATGGGTTCGAACCTGGATCCACAAAGCGTGACGTCATCAGCGGAGGCGCAGGCCATCACGGCACAACTGCGGGTCCCGATCTTCCGTCGCGCGTACGTGTTGGACCCCCCGTGGACCATCGCACGGAACTCCGGTCCACCCTACAAACAATTGTTATTGTTATTAATTGTTACCCATCTTAAGTTATGTCAAAATATAATTTATGTTAAGTGTGCGGAATTTTAAGCGTGCAATGTACAGACCGAAGCTTAATTTAATAAATGTTAAAATAGATGAACACGAAAATACATGCTTGACTTACCTTTGTTAGTTAAATTAGCCGGGTTTCATTCATTTTCATATTCAAATTCATTCTTTTAGTTATATTGTTTACTTTGTTAGCTAAAAGATGCTTAAAGCGTGCTACCATTGCATTCATTATAATATGACTCTCATATACAGGTGTCCCGTAAATAGGGAACCAACGGAAAGGGGGAGACTCAGGTGGTAAATCTGAACAACTTCTATGAATTATTTCTTTTCTAAATTCGCAATAAAAAAGTCTCTCTATAGTAAAAAAACTACTTATAGGTAGTTACTTAACTTTTTTTTTGCAAACTTCCAAAAGTAATTTGAAAAGGATATTCAAACTTTGCTCAAATGTTACCCTCTGAATAACCCTCTTTCGGCTTACTCTTCCACTTAGCAACATTCTGTAGAAACGTATTATGAGAAGGTTTAGCACAGATTACTAAATTAGTAAGTACTAACTAAGTATGATCATGAGAAAATTAGGTATTACTTATACTCGTAGGTAGGTATACTTAGGTAGAAGATACAGACATTTACAAACGTGCAAGGAACCGACAAAATTAATCATGAAAGGTTGAATGGTTTACAAACAATAAACACATTTTAGTGCATGCTCATTGCTCACTGAATGTCATGCAAATTCTTTCCAAGCGTGTATAATTTTACATGATTTTACTAACGTTGATTCATGAAAATAAACAATAAAATATTCATAACTGAGTACCTACTTAGACAAAGGCAAGAAACCGTCACCCAACAACGCATAACTTATCAAGAACAAATCGAGGGACTCATTATGGTTAGGTTTTTGATGTAAGTACTTAAGTCTGAAGTAAGTAAGTAGTACTTTCAAGATTATATTATTCACTACGAGCTTGTATAGCTGTAAACCCAATAAGTATATGCTTATGTTAAAGTCACAAACAAACAAAAAACATTGAAATATCTTATCGCCTTACCTTGTCGCCACCTCTGCGTGTGAGGTTGACCTTAAACTTGCAAGTCACGTCGTTCTGAGACAGCTCAAACTCCTGGAAGCCTGGTGTCAGCAGTCTGGAGGCATGCGACGCGATGGACGGGTCCTGCTTCAGCCTCAGGGCGTCAGCGTCGGACGGGGGGTCCACAATAGGTCCAGGAGTGGGCCAGGTCACCTTGCCAGGGACCTTGGGCACCCTGGACACCATGAGCCGAGTAGCCGGCATCCCAGGCATTGTGCTCACCAGGGCACCAGCCTTGCCGGAGTATATTCCAGAACCTGAAATCGATATTATCAGAATGATTAGCTTGTGACATTGAACTCTGACGCGGATGCCAGATGCTATCCAATGATTTTAAAAAGTATGCGTCCGACAGAACATTTTGGCTAAATAAAATGTCACCACTACGCTGGCCAAAGTTCAAATGAATTATGACAGATACTTATTTATATGAAATCTTGGGGCCAGTGCGAGGGTGCCATATTCTTGAGCGTATGGCCCTGTCCTTACGCTAGTAATATGTAAGCAGAGATATAAACAATACGGCGCGTTTGCCCATTTTTCATAGATTGTTACTCCTTGGGCAGTGGGCAGGAAGCGCTTCGTCAGTGGTTTACTTGTCTATGTAAGTCAATGTTACTACTGTACCATAACCATAATATGACAAATTAATAATGACTTGTTTGGTAGGTATCCAAATTGGCCAACTCTGATTTTAAAGCTGATTGCTAGATGATCGTTGATTGCTAGTGATAAAGGCACTATTATGTGTATAAACGCTGCACAGCAACAGCTGGTCTCACCTGCGCTGCCCACGCGCACGTTGTTGGCACCAGACGCCAGCAAGTTCACGTTCATGGCATACGCATACGCTTCTTGGATCTGGACAGCTGAAAATAAGACACATTACGTTATTTCACCGTAAGTTACGGGATTTAGATACAGTTCATAACAATTTAATTCTATGTAGTGTTTTGTGGCCTTTTGGCTGATGCGGCTATAGGTACCAGATATTGGACTTGCTATGAATAAATCTTCGTTTTAATTCGTTTAATTTTTTAACGATCGCTGTACGTATGGTGCCTGTACTGTAACCAACAATCTTTAAATCCTCAATGTTTTGATTATGCTTACAGTAAAGCAGTACCTAGTTACAAAATAATGTTCAACTACTCATGTCGCCCGACACATTTGTCCCCTAGAAACAGAAAGCCAACGATATACTTAATTATGTTCCAGCTGCTGCTACACGGGCTCGTTATCGACGTAGATAAACGTCACTATATCGTGATTCGCCATAAATACGGCGCTGTGATTCGCGGAACGCGCAAGTTTATCGACGTCGATAACAAAACCGTGTAGCCGCAGTCAATCTCACCAGTCAAGAACGGCAGTTCCGAGAACCACATAGTGGTAAACACCACGTCCGTAATATTATTCTTCTGCACGACCTGGACCGCCGGCACCTGGAACATGAGGTCGAAGCAGATGAAGTGCCCGAAGGTGACCCCGAAGTCTGTGCTGAACACGCCCAGGTCTGGGTTCAGGGCTGGCGTCCTGCTGGCCTCGCCGAATAGGTTGATTTTGCGGTATCTGCGGACATGGGGAGAAGCTAATGTTAAAACTGATTTTAGACTTTGTCATTTTATCGATTAAGTAAGTACATTGATAAATATATCTGCTTATGCTTAGTAATAACAATAGTATTCATAAAAAATCAGTATTATTAATTCATTCAGTATTATTATTATCAGACGCTTCAAACTCTGTATTTATAAGTAAATAATGTAAGTAGTTAGCACCTGTTCTGATTGATTATCAGTTCATTTTGAATTATGCCTGATTTCCATTTCAATAGGGATGTACTTAAATTCTTTTATTTTAGAAATTTTGTAACTAGCGTGAAACCGCCTGTCAATATACTCTTTAGAATACATCCGATTTCATGGTGGGAGTACTCGTGCTGATGCTGAATCATATCCACATATTATGGGCAGTTTTCGACAAATCCATACTTAATAATTGTCGACTCACCTGTTCCCTCTGCACGGGTCCGTTATCAACGTACGTAGATAAACACCACTATTCACATACAACGCTGTGTTTCTTGGAACGCGCAAAAAACTAATTTATCTACATCGATAACGCACCTGCTAATGACGGCTCCGCTCCTGTCGAACACCACGTTGGTGTTGAACTGGTACTTCTGGCGCTCAGGGCAGGCCTCGCCTGTGGGGTTGGTGGAGCAGTTCAGCAGCTCGATCACATTCACCACGAGGTAGACTTGGTGCTCAGCCGCCGCGGCCGACAGCTGGACTAGGATCTGCAATGTTGTGATGGAAAGGATTAAGGGTCTACCTCACGCGCAAGTATCACTACAGTTTTGTCTGCGCAATCCAGTACCTAGTTACTCGGAATACCGTGCGCGCGGTTTACCTGGCTGCGCAGTTATAACTGTGTTGATACTTGCACGTGTGGTAGGCCTTTTAGTCACATGGTGTGCGCTTGGCGGGCTTCAGTCGAGTCTACGGATAATGTAGAAGCTAGTACAGCCTGATTCAAATGCTCTTAGGATGATACCTTTTGAAATTGAGCGGCTCTCCTAGTCTACAATACCTAGTTCAGATTTGGCACAGAGCTAATGTTAGCTTTACCCAGTAAAACAAAGGTTAAGGAGGCAGTTTGGGATATTCAGTAACAGCAACACATGAATGCCTACATACCTAATTAATTTTGGGAGATAAACTTACATCATCGTACAGCGCAGGGCGTAGTGCAGGAATGGGGAACTCCTTCAATGCTCCATAAATTGGAACTGTTACTGGTGATCTCCCATTTTGTAAGGTCATTTCAGGAAAGACGACTATGTCTGCAGACTGAAATAAAGAGTTTTTCAAACATTATTTTGTTAGTCAGTTTACAATGAGGAATAAAGAGACCTTAGGATTTCATTAGTTATAGATGGTATCAATATTACACTCACGGGCAATGAAAAGGTTCCACTGAGAAAAGCACCAAATTGCTTCGAAAAGGAAAAGGCTAGCTTAATGGCTACTTCTGCAACATTGAAGTACATTTAAAAGAGCATCAGGATATTAACAAATAATAACGGTAATATTTTGTTCTAATTTTAAATTAAAACTTTGAAAAAATTGGGGTTGTTTGGTGTCGGAATTTTGTGAGTGGAACTTTTTCATTGGAGTGTATTATTAACTAGTACCTACCTTAGCCTTATCAAAGGCTTCAGTAGGCCCTGCTCGCGAGCGTCCTTACAGCGGAGCGCAGCCGCAGCGAATGCGTTGCAGTGACGCAGCGTTAACGTTGCAGTCGCGCAACGAATCCGCAGCAATCACGTTGAGGAAGCGCAACAAATTCGTCGATTTTATCGGATTAAACGATTTTATCGTGGTCGATAACAGACCCGTGAAGCGGCCACTGCTGTGCAATGCGGCCCGTGCATAATGTGTTCGAAACTTTAGTCTTCAGCTCCATGTCATCTACATGCACCCAGCACGCGGTATTACCCTGATTACACCTAGCGAGTTGAGTAGCCGAGCCAGTACCATCGGCCGAGCACTCGGTCTACTAGCCGTTCATTGGCCAAGGATACTAGGATGTGGTACAGACCTGGCTGGCGGCTTCCCCGATGTGCTGCAGGTAATTCTGCAGGTTGACGGTGGTGTTGGCCACGTGCCGGTACTCGATGACGGCGGCCACATAGCTGTCGTCGGCGGGGGTGGACTTCTGCGAAATATTCCGTAACGATGAAATTATTGTTAAACAAATTCTAGAGACCCAGAGACCTCATAAGATGACATAATGTGGCATGACAGGGTTCAAACAAAGTTTGCAGCCGTCGAAAACTGAAAGTTGTGAAATTTTTGGCGAGTTGGACTCGCGCACGATGCAAACTCGGGATCTTTCCAAATAAGAAACTTTTTTTTCTTCTATTTTTGAAATAAAATGTTTCTCTATTGATAGAACAACGCAGCATACGGCATGGTCTATATACTTATATAGTCACGTGACCAACAATGGTTGTTATAATTTAAATTCGATGAAATGTTGTCAAGACCACCTAAATACGTACTTATTTAAATATTAAAGTTAAGGTAACCTATGTTAATACGAGTTGACTTAGATACAGCAGAATAACTTTACATAGGTGAAAGAGTAAATAGAAAGGCAGGTTTTCAGTTTTAACTAAGATCGTGAACGAACAATACTCACTTGAAAAGAAGTCTTGAGTAGACAAACAAAGAATAATACATAAATTTGTCGAGTCATTGCACTGATAGTAAGTAAAAACAATGAGTTAAACCGGACACCCTCCCTGTCTGACTCTTTATCTCAGACTGACAAACAAACCAAGCATGTAGGCATATGTATGTATCTATCTGGTGATTGAATTGGTTGTGTGCTGTGACAACAAAATGTATTTACACTTTAGGAGATAATCGTAATCTTAAAGATTATTGTGAAGGTACAGTACCTCTACCCACAGTCATAAAATATACTTACTTAATCATCTTCAGACAGAATGATTTCATACTCGTACTTAGGTACTTATCTTTAAATATCAACACTTCTACTAAGGCAAAATGTAGGTTAAGATCAGAAAAGCGAGAAGAGTAAAACAAGTTATAAAAGCGGTTCACCGGGGACTACCCGTGTTAAATCGACCATGCACTAAGTAGTCTAAGTACTAACTAATCGCACATAATTTTTACGCATTTCGCACTTATTGAACTTTAACTAGAGAAAGAATGCTTACAACCTCCATCAGTACAGTCTACACTACAGACTCAGTTAATTTGAAATTTCATGGCTTTCCCCATAACGGATTGTATACATGTACCTACCTAAAGCGTCATAGACTATAAGTTCCTTCTAATTGAGAATATAATATGTATTAATTATTTACTGTACTTTCCCTTTCCTACCCCTTCTTATGTGATTTCAGTACGGTATGGTTCTCATGTCATGCAGACACCCTGGGCCTCAAGTCTGCTAAGGAATGGCGGCTCAATGCTGTGTCTGTATAGTTTTCCGACTTTAGGCATCCGTTTTCTCTTGGTTAGTGAGTCCCAGTAGTGCAATATGAAACACTTAAAACTTATTATAAACGTTAGTTCTTTAAAAAATATGCAATAAATATTTCCTAAAATGCAGATAATTAATACCTACAGTGCGAAACCCATGCTGCCGACACACAACTGTGCCGCCATTCCTTAGCAGACTTGGGGCCCTGTATACATGCATGACATGACAACCCCCAAATAATTGCCACATCAGACGAGCCGCGACGGGCTACCACTACGACGACGACGTTGAAACGAGCGATGTGCATTAGAAACGAAGTATGATCAATTTGAAATTCTTGCTTAACCGCACCTATTTAGTCATTGGTTAAACACTTGCGAAGTACCTACTTACATCAAATTATTGCAAAATAAGTTCAGTAAACAGTAAACAATGAATGAGGTACCTACATCTCTCTCTCTCTCAGCCTTCTGTAGTCCACTGTTGGACATAGGCCTCTCCTAACGATCGCCACCCCAAACGGTCACCCGCCATCTGCATCCAGCGGCTTCCCGCTACCTTCCGCAGATCATCAGACCAACGGGTTGGGGGGCGACCGACACGCCGTTTGCCGACACGGGGTCTCCACCTACCTACATAAATGTTCACTATACTTGCTTACAATCTACAATATCTTCCGATTTTTACCTCAGAGGACAGAATGCAGACAATCTTGAATATATAATTATAAACAAACAAAAACCCGACTGCACGTTAAAATAATGAAAACAAGCCCCAATGTTAATGGAAAGTATCGCAGGCGGGGACCAGCAGAGGGTTCACCATTTAGCTGAATGTTACTTAGATAGGTACAAACATTGTGTGGCGGTCAAGTTGGTCCCCGCCTGCGATACTTTTCATTAACATTGGGGCTTGTTTTCATCTTTTTAACGTGCAGTCGGGTTTTTTGTTTGTTTATAATAAATTTTTTTTATTTATAACTTTTTAGTTGCTTATATTTTATGAAATTTTATGTCAGTAGTTTTAGGGCCATTATTTTATTTTGGGTACAATTTGAGAAACTTTTACAGATATTTTTTTCAAAAATAAACTTCTTATTAATTAACCTTTCAATATTTATTTATGTTAATTAACATTTATATTATTCATTGAATACATTTGCAGCGATGTTTTCTTGCTATTTCTTAAAGTTATTGACGTTTAATCGAGGAACGATGAGAAAAAAATACTACTGCGTTACTTTCATACAAAATTATGTTTTATTGTTAGGAACATATATTTTGGTTCGTAAACATATACCAGATAAAAAGTAAGAAAAAAAACATTAAACTAACAGTTTAAATTACAAAATATTCTCAGTTTTGTTATTCATTCTATAATAAAGTTTCCCACTGCGTTACCAATCAATAAGTTTTAATGCAATACTTTACGAAAAAAGGACAAAATAATCATAATTTTTTGCTCAAAGTTTTAGAAATAGCTCTAAATAAGGTGAATTATAATTATTATATTTAGTTTAACATTCTTTCTAATATAGAGTAGCTAAAATGTTTGTGAATACTCTCAGGAAACGAGGGACAAATAGATAACGCTGTGGTTAATTGGTAACACAGTGGTATCTCAATCACAATCTTTATACTTTCTTCAATTAAAACTAATCATAATGTGAAAAAAACTATCAAACTAAAATTAACAGAACTCTTTGTTTAATATCAAACATTAAAATCGCTGAAAATATAACAACTTAATACTAAGAAATATTTCTCATTTTTTTTGCCTATAAAGCCGTTGTTTTTCAGCCGCTGTTTACGCCATTGAGTCTGAAATGTTATACTGTAACAATATAATATGCTCAAATGTTATATTTGTACCATAAATTGAGTAACAGATACCTGAAAACTATAAGAAAAACCCCTGAGTTACTATAGCTACAACTGCGTTACTGAAAAAGTAACGAAGTGTAGCGGTAACGCAGTTGTAAAACAATAACCTATTTGAAGTTAGTACTTAAATGAATACACATACATGGGATATCAAAATGCCCTGATAATTGTTACTAATTATTACATATATTGCATGAAATAAAATAATAAATATCTATAAAACTCACCGTATGTCGCCGGTAACTCAGTGGCATCACAATAAATACACGCGCTTCTCTCCAGGACTCTCATCCGAAAGACTTGGTCATTTAATCCGTCCCGCTCTCCTTCCTGCACTCCGATACAAATACACAGCCATTCAAATGATCTTAGGTGTAAGAAAGTGAAAAAAAGTTTATTTATGATTGAATTTTCTAGGGTAACCTAGTGTAGGTGTATTTTTGCTTAGGCTTGGGGACTCGGCCAGGAATATTAATTGTCCCATAATATGTTCATATAAAATCATGAATATTACCGTGAAGTAAAGTTTAAATAATGACATATTCGTTATAATATTCAAAAAAATTGTTTCCATTATATTTTTTTACACACGTTGTGCTTGTTTCATATGACTCGCTCCGAGGGACAGACAATTTTTGTATGAAAAACAATTGCGTTACCAAAAACAACAACAGAGTTACCGTAATTTGTAAATAAATAAAGTATTTTACATAAATTCATTATATTTTCTGTGACCGGTGTCTTATTTAATTGCTACAGACGGTAGCTATATTCCTGAATTTCATTATTTAATTTTTAAAAAATGTTTCTTTGTTGGGGACCGATAATGGTCCCTAAAATAAAATAATGGCCCTTTAGTTTATGAACATTTTTTATTTCAATAATTTTGGTGTTGTGATTTAAATACTTACCTACAATATGCATATTTTTATAATGTGCTAATCAAGACGTTTCATTTGATACCCCACACGGCATAGTTGGAAAAATATTATTTTTTCGATCATCACTTTATGTCCTCTAGAGGGCGCTATGTACATTTTAATGTAACGTCACATAGCCACCTATAACCATCGCGCAATCAATACGCTTCTAACGATACCTCATACATCAAAATCTATCAAGCCGTTTAGGCTACAGGAGGGAACAAAGAAACAGACATACATACATACATACATACATACATACATACAAACATACAATGGAAAAACATTACCCTCCTCCTTCGGCAGTCGGGTAAAAACGGTAAGGCCCGGGTCTCCTATTTACGCCGTAGATCGCGTCCAGCGTCACGCCGTAGGCCGCGTCACCTTGCTCACTATAGAAATGTACTGACGCGGTCTCCCTCACACGCCGACGTTGGCGCGTAGACGCCGTAGGTAGGCCGTAGGACGTTGATCAAAACATTTACGTCAAAGTCGGACGCCGCATATAGCATAAAATAGGAGACCCAGGCCTAAGGCCCGGGTCTCCTATTTACTCCGTTGGTCGCGTCAAGTGTCACCGCCGTAGGCCGCGTCACAATGCTCATTATGTCTACGCGCCAACGTCGGCGTGTGAGGGAGACCGCATCAGTACATTTCTATAGTGAGCATCGTGAATCGTGACGCGCCTACGGCGGTGACACTTGACGCGACCTACGGAGTAAATAGGAGACCCCGGCCTAACCAGTAGAACGTCTTTACGCCAGACGTTCGCGAGCTCATGTTCTAATGGTTGACAGACAGAAGAAAAAGAGCCGATCCCTTTGCGTTTATATGTATACTTGTATGTGTATATGTGCGGTGACCATTATCGCTACCTAATTAAGTACCTAGAGGTATACCTACTTATAGTCATTCATAACATAAAACTGTAATAGTCATGCCTTTAAAAGACTGTTTCAGCGATTTAAAAATAATTTAGTTCAAAACAGTCTTTTCCTGGATGATAAATGGAAAATAAACAGACCTACCCAAATCCGTAACCTACCTAGTTCTAGTTCACAGTCCAATGTTCAAGATATCGGATGATGTTATTTTGATGACGGCGAGTCACCCTGTGCTGATAACACTGAGATACTGTGACGTAATATTTCACAAATAATTAAACTTTCTGAACGTAAAGTCACATCATCGTATAGTTCAGATTTATTCCTGCTTATCCGTGAAAATCAATCCTAAGTTGGACCTTCAAGAATTGAGCAAATGAGGGAAAACCTCAGGAACAAAAATAGGAATTACTTAGCTCTTTGGGCGATAACAATATTGATGCATTTAGATAAGATTATCAAAGCGTTTAGTGAATTATGACTACTTATTATGTCTGAGGCGGAGAATCGTATGATAGGTATCAGACGTGATTTAATCAGCACCTACCTACAGGTATATAATGTAAAGGGATACTTAAACTTTCTGTATGTAAAGACGCATCAGCATATAGTTAAGATTAATTCCTGCTTATCCATGAAATTCAATCCTAATGTTGACCTTCAGGAAATAAGGAAATGCGGGAAAACCTCAGGAACAAAAGTAGGAATTAGGCGATAGCAATAATTATAATGCATATAGGTAGATAAGATTAACAAAATTATGACCATTTATGGCTGCGGCCAGGTATGATAAGTATAAGACGTGATTTAATCATAAAGTACCCAACCTAGTTATCGGTATATTATTAGATTATTACATCAAATAAATCCCTATTTCCCTTGGTTACACACGGAACCACGCCTCAACCGCTAAGATACACCGATTTTGCTTCATTGCCCGCTCTTATTAGATATGAAAACAAATGATTGCGTTTGACAAATATCTGAAACCGGGACCCTCGGCACTGTAGTCAGAGTTGTTAACTACTGCGCCACCTGTCGCCTTCAGGATCACAATGACACAGATTATTTTATTAAGCACAGCAATAGCTTTGTTCTGTGGTTTTAATTAGTTATTGCTACAATGATTTTGTTAGGCGTTTTTTTTTTTTTTTTTTAAATAAATTATTATCACTCCACAGACTTTATGTCCGTGCCTTTTGAAGAGTGGTAATTTTTATGAGATCGTTTTTAATTCTTTTATCTACTTTCTACTCGGTAAGGAAGTTTCATTTATATATATTCTATCTTTTATATATATATATTGTTCTTTTTTTTTTCTTTTTTCTCTTTTTTTTTTTTCCACTGCTGGGGGAAAATCCACATGGACACCTGGGAAGAGGACCCAGGTAGTGTCGGGCGTTAACCGACTAAAAACCCCCAGCCGTGTATCTCATTATACAAGAAAACTTTTTTTTTTTTTTTTCCCTTTTTTTTTTTAATTATGGTTTTCAGAGTCACGCTTACATTAGTAATGGCAACAAACTTAACAAGGACAGGGCCAATGCCAGCTGTCTTCGGAGAACTTGGCACCTGGACACCCGGCAATGGCTCGGCCCCTCAGTCGTTATAGGTCATGATAATATCTTCCGCGGGTCACCACTATACAGGCATTTAGCCTAGTGTGGAGACCACTGTAATTGGTGTTGTAATTTCTTTTTTATTAAATATATTCTGATTCTGATTCTGATTTTGCCTGATGTTAGTGTGTGACTCTGTTCTTAAAGATAACTTATTTTAATTGTTAGTTATGATATAATAATCAATAGGTTAGTTATACAAATTATTTGTTAGGCGTTTATGGACCGGGACTTCTAAGTTTTTTTTCCTATCGTGTGTTAAATGTTTACCTATGTTTAATGCGATCGTATATAATATTTCGATTTCGTAACAGCTGATTCGACCAGCATACATTTCAGTGGAATAGGTAGGTACCTACTTATTCAAGTTACTTACAAATTTTAGTGTCGCCCGGCCCATGAAGAAAGATTTTTGAATGGTTCAGTAACTATGTTGGTTGCCTTGACCTGCATTTGAAAGATTCTTTAAAAATAAATCTCCCGTATGTAGATTCGTATTCGCCATAGTTTTAATGCTCCATAATAACGTTTTCATTACTAGTTACGTACACCCGAGACCGTGTGATTCTATGCTACCTACGTAAAAAGAATAGCAATAAAACACAGCAATGCCGCATAGATATTTAATTATTTCAGGAACTTTAGAAATCTATCCTAAGTTCCACGATACAGGTTCGCCTAGTGTGGAATTTGCAGCCACATCACAAAATGTATTAAAACAATTTGTTAATATAAACGTTTTTAATTTTAGTTTACTTTTACTTATTGTAAGTCAGGTAATCAGTCTGTTCAATAATCAATATTGAATCTTGTTAACATGTTCCAAATGGTTAATTTTGCTTTGTGAGTTCAACTTGGTCCTCCTGACCGTTTCCAGGTGTGATCGCCTCTCATTCAGCCTGGACCGAAGGAAGTGCGATGTTCGTCGTCTTCTGACTTCGACTGTAAAAAAAAACTTTAATTTCAGCATATCGTAAAGTTAAAACGAATTAACATTATTTACGAAGTAATTCGTGTCAAATTCAATACTATTCCGAAAATCGTTGTCAAAACAATTTCGCTAAGGGCGTCTTGCACAACAAAGTTAAATAAAATTAAATAGTTTGTCTCTTGCTCTGACAGTATAATGTCAGAGCAAGAGGTCATAGATTTAATTTTATTTAACTTTGTTGTGCAAGACGCCCTAAGTATAGGAGGTCTTGAGGAGGTCTGTTTCTGCGGTGCGACAGAGTTGACGTCACCCTTATAATATTATTAATGCGAAAGCTTGTGAAGTATGTGTGTGTATGTGTGTATGTTTCTTACTTCTTCACGTCAAAACAGCTGAAATATTTTTTTATGAAATTTGATGAGGATCGAGTTGGCTGACACCTTGGATTAACATCTTCTTCTTCTTCTTGGCGTCATATGACCCCCCCGTGGGGCAAAGGGCAGACACAACGGTTCTCCATCTCTGGATTAACATATAGGCTACTTTTTGTCCCTGAATTCCCACAGGAAAACTTTTCAAGGCGAAGCGAAGCTCACGGGAACAGCTAGTAGTGGTAGGTACCTATATTATTATAAGTCTATGGTTGCCGTTGTGAAGGTGGAAAGTTCCGAGTCAAACCTATTCGCGTCAAGTCTGATTCGAACCCAGTTGACCAGTTGACCACTCCTAGAGTAAGAAACTCATTTCACTACTAAGGTAGTAAGGATACTTATAATCTAGTATAAATATAAGCTTGCACCTCAGCTACCTCTAATTCTATTTCTATTTTTTTTTATAACACTCTTCCATCCAAAGGTTGTCTGGTAGAGATTGCTATAAGCAATAAGGCCGCCTTTTTGTACTGTTTTTATTTTTAAGTTTTTTTTTTGTATGTTCTTTTTTGGTGCAAATAAAGAGTATTGTATTGTATTGTATTGTATTGTATAAGAGCTTACAATCGTCTGGTTCTCCGATATCCTTATCGTCATCATGATGATTGCCCTCGATGACGTCACTCGACTCCTCGATAGGTGCAGCAGGACCTGCAAATTTATTTAGAAAAGAGATTACGTATTTATTATTTTTTATTTTAACCATTAACTTCCTTCATTGGAAGGATACCCGTGCCCCAGCAGTGGAGACGTGATGGGTTGTGATGATGATGATGATTTTAACCATCGCATTGGGTATGCAGGATGTCCCACAGCGATATTGCCGCTTGAAGCGTTGATGATAACATAACATAACAGGCACCTCCGCTCTTCTCATAACCTTTTACTATCTTTACCCTTACATCGGTCTGGTTTCATGCTTAATTCTTTCTCCGTCACGGCAGTCCGTCTGTGGAATGATCTCCCTGAGTCAATCAGGAAAGCCCCTTCTCGACCGCTCTTCAAGTCTATGGTTCGTGCTCACTACCTCAGCAAGTTGGGACAGATTAATTAGGCAGTTTTTCTTGTACCCCCTGTTTTTATCATATATATTTATTTACTTAGTTTTAGGGTTAGGTATTATTTTTATTTAGGCACTTCACAATCATACTGATCTTTTTTTTTCTGTTTTTGCACACCCGTACTTTTTATCTCTGTACCTCCTGCGGGTTGACTGGCAGAAAATGGTCTTAGCATTAAGTCCACCCTTTGTACTTTTATTTGTAATATTTGTGCAATAAAGAGTTAAATAATAATAATAATAAGATATTACACATTATGCACTGCCGTGGGACACTTTTATACCATCAAGATTTTATAATCTTAATATAATAATACTAGTTCCTACGCTATCCTATCTCACCTTGTTTACGTAAAAAGTTTTCAGTCCTGAAAACTTTGCTCAATGCCTTTTCTTCAGCTCTGCTGTCTTTTTCTGGCTCCTGGGTGTTGCTGATGTCCCAGTACTTGGATGGGGACCCATGATCTAATTCGTAATCTTCCATTTGAATTTTCGCCTTATGAAGACTGTCATCCACCTCTACTAATGGTTGTGATTTTGATAGTACTCCCTAAAACTCAAAGAGGAATCAAGGTAAGTTGTGTCTTGTAAACTATCAGCGGTTGTGATCAGCGGTACAATTTATGACATTTCTCCTATTCAGACACACTGTGTCGAAATTTCGATGTACCGTCATCGGAATGAAATATCGACGTTATCTGAATAGGTATACAGGATGTTGCAAAAAGGGTATACTAAACCAAAACCAGCATGTGCAGCATGTGCAGCATGTTATATTTTTTCGCGAATTTTGAAATTCTGATTTCGGGCTTAGATATAACATGCTGCACATGCTGGTTTCGGCTCCTTTTTGCAACACCCTGTATAGGTCTGTTTTTAATAATTACGCACATTTACAATCGAGAAACACAGCACAGCTACGGACAATGATGATGAACACTGAACCATAGTTTAACAGCAAAACCACTTCTTTCGCTTTCGAAAGCACTTTTACAGAATGCCCAACGAGACTACGAGACATGGCAGAAACTTGAACTGTAAACATTCAACAAACACTGACCTGTTTTTAATATCAAAGGAAAGACAATAAGTTAATAGGTTATTGTTCTAGATATCAAAGAATAATTTAGGCACGGCTTTCCTGATAAACATTTCCGATATTGGCGTATAGTTAGCCACCACACGGCCAAAAATCGTCCATACCTAATGTCACGTAGTTAGGTTACCTAGGCACCTAACGTAACTACATTCCATTTAGGGACGATACAAAAAAAAGACTAACTATTACTAGTAAGGAGGAAGCCAGAGTAATGGGTCTGCGAATAAACCGACGCAAAACAGTCGATATGCGTATCAAGGCTAAAACCTCGGACGCCTTATTATAAATTCTTTATTGCACATAAAAACATTGTACAAAGGCGAACTTAATGCTAGTAGCATTCTCTACCAGTTAACCTTTGGTGATGTCGAGAAAGTGGTTGGTAGTGCGATAGGCTGAGAGGAGAGAAGTTATTTACTTTAATCGAGACACAGAGATATACTTACTTATACATAATAGGTATACAAATTATATACATACATATATAAATATATTCCTACATTATATTATAATATACCTAATACATAATAATAATACAAAATATAATATAATATCATCATCATCAAATAAAATATATTAAAAATCAATTTTGTTGATCGTTCTGCACTTGGAGGTAGTGCTGACGAACTTTGGCTTTAAAGATGTCTATAGACTTTGTCTGCCGTATATGTAGCGGTAAACTGTTCCACAAGCGAACCGCTGTCACAGTGAATGAATCCGAATACCCTGCCGCATTATGCTCTGGGGTACGAAAGAGAAGGTTTCGACTTGACCGTTGAGGATGGTCAGAGAAGTCGAAGAACGTGAATCGTTCTGTTAAGTAGGATGGGGCACAAGGATTATAAACTATATTATGAATGAGAGATAAAATATGGGCATTCCTTCGGTGTCGGGTATTGAGCCACTTGAGTTTATTTCGAAATTCAGTGACGTGATCATACTTACGCAGGCCAAAGATATAGCGAATGCACAAGTTGAGGAGACGCTCAAGTCTATCAAGTAGCTCTTCTGTGAGGTCAGGATAGCACACATCTGCATAATCAATAATAGGAAGCAACAGGGAGTTGACTAACGTAACTTTGGTCGAGTATGGCAGGAAATTCTGTAGGCGCTTAAGCCCATGCATGGATGCATGGATCTTACGGCTGATTTCAGACACTTGAAGCTCCCATGACAAATTGCTCTTTATGTGGAGACCAAGATTTTTTACGCTAGCACAGTATGGTAAGCTAATCCCATCAAATATAACTGGCGGTAATGGTTCAGCAAGCCTTGCCAGGTGAAATCTTCCGCCTACAAACATGACTTGTGTTTTTGAGGGATTAACAAGGAGTCCGTATTGATCTGTCCAGGTTTTGACAGCTTCAAGATCAGCAGTCATCCGGTTAATAGCTTCAGGGACTTCATCGGGACCACATGTAACATAAAGTTGAAGGTCGTCGGCGTATAGGTGATAGGAGCTGTACTTAAGAACGGACACAAGAGTGTTAATGAAGACAGAGAAAAGGATAGGGGAAAGGACACCACCTTGCGGGACGCCGGCTGTGACATCACACCAGTCAGATTCAATGCCATCGGACCGGATGCGCTGTCGGCGACCACAAAGATATGAGGTAAACCACTCGGCTACTGAACCTGATATGTTGAGGGAACGGAGTATGGACAGGAGGATATCGTGATCTACGCAGTTGAATGCATTGCTGAAGTCAAGGAGTGAAAGGAGGGTTAATTGGCGATCGTCCACAGCCTTACGAAAGTCATCAGTAATTTTTATGAGAGCAGAGCAGGTACTGTGGGATGGACGAAATCCCGACTGATAGGGGTTAAGGAGATTATTGTACGAGAGGAAATTCGAGAACTGTCGCATCACTACACGTTCAAGCACCTTGGAAAGAAATGGTAGGATAGATATAGGACGGTAGTGCTTAAACTCGGCAGGAACAGGTATTTTGGGAACAGGAACCATGAAAGCCAGTTTCCAGAGGAGCGGAAACTTGCCTGAGGATAGGGAGAAGTTTATGATAAAAGTAATGGGAGCAGCATGTCACGACCTATACCGTCACTGCCTACCGCTTTGCTGGGAATGGAAAGGATAATCCTTTTGATATCAAATTCAGTAACCGGAGCGAAGTAGAAGGGAGTAGAGGGTGGAATAGGAAGAGCTTGAATACTTCTGATGGTGCGAGCTTTGGTATGAGGATCAAGGATGTGAGGAGGGGATGAAAAATGACGATTGAGACCGTCCTTGTCAACTGACAGAGGTAGGTCTTTCCTACACTTTCCAAAACCCAGAGAGTGTAGAAATTGCCACAGGTTTTTTGAAGAGCAGTTTTCGACTGACGCGTGGATATGACGACGCTTCGCATTGCGAATCATTTGATTGCATCGGTTACGCGCTTGTTTGAAGTTGTTCCAATTAGCCTCCGATGGATCCTTTTTATGTTTACGGCGGCCTTAATACTCGATAACCAACGCTTGGATTCGGTCGATACATTCACTTACCTCGGAAGCACGGTCACCCGTCAGGGAGGAGCAGATGAGGATATAGAGAGCAGGATCAAGAAGGCGAAGGCTGCGATTGCCCAGCTCAAACCTGTTTGGGACTCGAATGTGCTCACAAGGCGGATAAAAATCTCCCTCTTCGACTCCATCGTGAAGTCCGTATTGCTCTTTGGTTGCGAAACGTGGAGAGTGACGAAAGGGCTGACGAACAAACTGCAAGTGTTCGTCAATAAGTCCCTCAGGTCGAACCTGCGCGTTTTCTGGCCGAAGACTATACGTAACGAAGATCTGTGGAAGCTGTGCCGACAATCTCCCATCGGCAAGGAAATTGCGAAACGAAAGTGGAGATGGATTGGGCACACTGTACGAAGAGGAGCTACGAATGCCGCAAGTGTAGCTTTTGACTGGAGGCCACCAAATGGCAAGCGCTCCCGTGGACGCCCTGTCCAAACATGGCGCCGAAGCGTCGAAAACGAGCTGCGAGCCGCTGGACTAAGTTGGAGCGAGGCCAAAAGTACAGCCGAAGATAGGCGGAAGTGGCGGACGTTAGTGGAGACCCTCTGCACCTCTGGGGTGCCATATAGGAACAACAACAACAACATTACAAGTAAGTACTAACTAGTTAAAACAAGTATATCCTACCTATGTATTATTAATTATTAACCTAGGTAGGTACTTGAAAGACTTCTGTAATCAGTGGCTACAGTTATACAGGTCAAACGGACATCACGCATTCATTGATCACTTCAAAACAAGTGCCCTGAAACTGGTAATAACCGGATAGCAGGCTGAAATGAGAGTTTTCTTCATAAACATAATTGATCATTATCATGTAAATTGAGGAAAACATAATAACAAACAGTATGTTGTACAGTTGGCAAAACGAATCTACTTATACTTTGGAAATTTACCATGAGCCCTATGACTCTTCCTTATGCCAAGTAGTTACCTATCTACCAATATAAAGTTGGTTTTCCCTTTAAAAGGCGAGTAACCTATAGATACGGCCGCCAGTTTGATGAAGTGGAGATACTTACCTATGAGGTGAAATCCATCATTGACTTTATGGAGAAATCATTGCATACGTAATCACCGCCGAAGCCAGTTTAGCATGGCCGTAATGGAAAATTGATGCAGTTTATAAACAACCACTTTAGACTAAGTAGTGGTATCCGTAGGTAATGTGGAATTAGTCAAATTACTGAACTGACGTGATACATAGGCTCTAACTCCAAGGCTGCTGTTAGTCTACTTATTTTACAATTCTTACTTGAGTGTGTAAGGGATAAGAAGTGTCTCGCGTATTTTTTAAGTGCTTTTATTATAATGGAGAACGTTGAAGTTCAGGTTAGTTCTCTACTAGTTAGACCTTAATAGGTAAGTAATTGTTACTTACTTCTATTTATTTTCATCGGACTTTTTACCATGAGAAGCAGTTATTTTTCGCGAATTTACAAAAGTTGTAGAACAAAAACTTTTCAGGATCACTCCAGACTTAAGTAATTAAAAGGTCCTAGTTAGGTACATGTTAAGTAGGTAGGTACCATGTGCTAAAAATCTGATAACCGCATGAGTTGTTGTCGAGTGGAGTCTACAAACTGGCAAACGCAGTGCATCCATTGTAGGTAACTATTGGGTAACTATTAGTCTAAAATCAGATAAAATACTACTTACTTACCTAAATAAAAATTGTTTTGCTGACCCTAAAACGTTTTATCAGGTCCAAGTTGGAACCAGATAAATGCAGTTTCTGAAACAAATGTGTCATTTTAGGGACGATAGTCTCTCTTCACCTTTGCATATTGATTGACCTTATGAACATAAGTAAAAGATTGGCAAAGTAGGTAACTAGATAGGAATTTAACTTGGCACAGTTGTAGAAAGTGTTCATTTTGGTGGCGAATGGGACCTACCTCTACCAATCTATCGGCATGACTACGTAGGTCATAGTTAGGCAGATCTAAGGTAGCCATGCCCAAACAGCCCAAATGAAATTTCTGCATATCTTGCAACTCAGAATAATTATTTGTGATTGTTAATATGGCTCTAATGAGGGCTCTAATATTGCTATTTCCTTTTTTTACCGTCACGTACATATTGCCATCTATTCTAGTGATTGCACTGCCCATTAGAAGTAAATAATAAATGGCACTGCCGTACCCTAGAATACAGAAATTATTGTGATTGTGACCATAGGATTATTTTCCGTGTAATGGAAAATAACGTACCCAAAAAATATTACTTTGTAAACAAACGTTGTGATTGGTTATTTTATCTTTCTCTATGGTAAAATGTCAAAAACAGAGATTTTCATTGGCTACAGCTGTTTCTTTTCAAGTTATGTCAAAGTCAAACGTACGAAAAAAACGAAATGATCAAATGACCTTTTTATTTTTGGCGGGTCTTCTTTAACCTATAGTTTGTTTGTAGTTTCTCATTCCCACAAAAGAAGATTAATTTTACTTAGGTACATTACTTCCATGCCTATTCTTCATTCAGACTAACTGAAACACATACTGTAAAGCTGATAGTAAAGTCAAGGTTGTGCTCTGCCTGTGAGAAGAGAATAAATAAGATCGCGCAAACTAATTCAAGTTAGTCCGTTGCTGCAAAGCGGTTGCGGCAAAGCTATCTAAAATAAGCAACTTTAAACAACTGTGTTTTAAAATAATCTTTGAATACTTCAATAAGATACTACAATGCCACCTGTAGCGATCCCAGATGAGGTTCGTTTTTTTTTAAAATTTTAAATGTAATTTTTGGTTTTTGACCTAGTTACTTACGCTGTCGTATTTTTGTTCAGGCGCCAAAGAAGAGCCTCCGAGTGGCCATCATCGGTCAGAGCACGTTCGCTGCGGAGGTGTTCAAGCTGCTGCAGAAGGACGGCCATGAGATCGCCGGGGTCTTCACCATCCTCGACAAGGGGAACCGAGAGGATCCCTTGGGTATGTTATAAATAATTTTCTTATAGATACTTAGGTATTTCATATAGATAGATTATCTAAACAATGACCGAATGGTGCAGCGGTTAGTGACCTTTGTGTTCGGTACACAGCCGGGGCAGATATTTTTACTTGGGTCTCGTCTTGTGTGTTAAATTTAATGTTTATGTTGTGTTTATAGAATGTATCGGTATAAGCTGTTAGCCATATCACAGGCTCTTTTGCCTGTGGGGGTCAAATGGCTGTGTGTGAGATGTGCCCTCATATTTATTTATTTATAAATTGAAGCTTTGTGATACAGTGTTAATTGATTCTGAGAACTATTATAAATTACTAATCCTTTTTAGGAACTCATAAGCTTCTCCACTTACTTACACCTCTTTCTTATTTCAGCAACAATCGCTGCACAGAACGGCAAACCTGTGTTCAAATACAAGACATGGAGAGTGAAGGGACAAATCATACCAGAAGTCCTAGAACAATATAAATCTGTAAGTAATTTCAGTACTAAGCATGTTTTAAATTTTAATTTAATATCTTAGAGGTGAAGTTTAATTATATTAGACACATCAAAGTCCAGCTTGTTTATTGCACTTATGCTAAAAAATACAGCCAGTAAATTTATTTATAGAAAAACTAACAGCTAATTTGTTTTTCATAAGAATTTTGAAATATTGATTTATAACAAGTTTTCACTTATATGGTAAAGCTAAATTGAATAAGTATATTTATTTATATACTTAATTGGATATCAATAGAGTAGCTAACTAGATAACGATGAGTACTGGTTACTGTGTCACAAATAGAGCACAATGGTTGAACCCGCCACCTCTCCTATCTCATGTCTTAAAACTCCTAATAATGCACAAATTCTTATCAGCTCAAAAACATGAGTCTGTAAAGTGTTGTTTTTGTATCTAAGTACCTTTATATTACAATATTGAAGTGCGATCGTATATAAACATATGATTTACAGTCTATGATATATTTTTTAATTTGGTTAGTACGTTTAACGAAATATTATTGAAAATATGATCTGTACTACTTTACGACCACATCACACAGTTATCCAGTGGATATCCATAATACGGCATTTACTATAAGTACATAGAGTATGGTGAATGCATGTTAGCAGTCATTTAAGTTTGTGTACTTATCTACCTACGTAATCTATGTAATTTTTGTAAATATACAAATACAGGTGGTTAAATATCAAGATTCAGCACATTTGAATTGCTGGACACATTTAACAACAGCTAATTTATATATTTTTTAATTTCTGAGTATACTATTTGTGTACTTAGTTACTACCTAGGTACATGTCCTACATACCTACCTACTTATCTCTTACTATTACCATTATAATGTATTGCACTTGTATTATCCCATAAGCGTATGCTATATCCCTTTCAATGTCACCTTCTTCTATTACTCACCTATAAACACTATCACCAGGTGAAAGCGGACATCAACGTGCTCCCGTTCTGCTCCCAATTCATCCCGATGGAGGTGATCACGCTCCCTCAGTACCAGAGCATCTGCTACCACCCGTCGCTGCTGCCGCGGCACCGGGGCGCCTCGTCTATCAACTGGTAATGGGATTTATATTTTGTTTAAAGCTAAAGTGGTATGGTATACCCCTGACAGTAGTAGCATATTGATTTCATCAGGATTTCAAACAAATACGCACATTGTATCCATAGACTAAAAAAATTCATGCCTATAAAATAACACCCATTTTACGTTACGTGGATAGAAGTCCTAGCTAACTTTCCCACCTCTTCCATTCTTGCCAAGAAAGTTTGCTCAAAAATGCAATATTTCTATGAATCTTGTTCTTAGCGAGTTGGTGCAGTGACAAACAATCACCGTGGTACCATGGATTGGCCAGTCAGATTAGCGTTGATCGCTAACTATATAGTGCCACAAACTTATCTGTTCCGGTGACAGCTCACGTAAATGTGTAATATTTCTTCATTCTATAAGATTTTAAGTTTGCCAGTAGTTGTAATTCGCTCTTGTGGTTTCAATAAACCCATCTAATCTGTATCAATATATAATTCATTAGTAAATAATGAGATATGGATCAATTTAGTTCGCTCTCACCGGAACAGATAAGTTTGTCGCACTGTACAGACATTTGATACGTCACTCGGAGCCTCCCCTTTGCATCTCACCTTATTATGACTGAACATGTCACTACAACTTAACCCCACACACACAGGACGCTAATAGAGGGCGACACTCGTTGCGGCCTGTCCATCTTCTGGGCGGACGACGGGCTGGACACGGGCCCCGTGCTGCTGCAGAGGAGCTTCCCCGTCACGTTGGACGATACGGTTGATAGCATCTACAATAAGTACCTGTATCCTGAAGGTGAGAACTTTAATGGATCTTTTTTGTTGGTTATTTATTGGCGAAGATCTCCAGATACTGTTCTCAAAATTAAACTCTGCGATAGTAATAAAGTACTCATAGATGATCAATAGGTGAAATTAATGCTAAAAAATCAGTCAACCTTTAGTACCTAGAATATTGTATAGGTACAAGCAAAAAAACAAGATAAGGTCGTTTTTATTTCTTTTGTCTACGGAAAAAGACTTTAGTTTCTGTTTCTACAATATTAGAGCTTCCATTTTAGAGAATTTTTTCCAAGAAGTAGTCTCCTTATGTATGTGCCGAAATACGATGGTTAATAAACAATGTTGGTTTCAGGTATAAAAGCGCTAGCACAGTCGGTGAACATGGTGGCTAACGGCACCGCGCCCAAAGTGCCGCAAACGGAAGAGGGCGCCACTTATGACCCCGCGTTGTTCAAACCAGAATTACATAGAGTAAGTGTACCATAAGTAACTTTATAAACTAGGTACCTTTTGGACAAAATCCTCACACAATGCTATTGCTTTCAATGCAGGAAAAAGCATTATCATTAAGTTAAAATCCAAGATAAAAAAAGGAACCGTTCAATTTAATATCAATGTAAATATGTCGCTTATTGTGAAAACATAAGTGCCAATTTCTCCATTGTCGATTATCTAACTGACAGGGATTGATTTATAAATTAAACGTCATCTCCATATAAAATTCATGACAGATGTGTCAAAACTTAACCACTACTCCCTGGTTATGCTCTAACCGAGAATGGAGAAATTGGCACTAAAGATAAATATTTTATTTAATTGTTTATAGTTAGCAAAAAACCGAATGGCGTAGTGGTTAGTGACCCTGACTAATGAGCCGATGGTCCCGGGTTCGATTCCCGGCTGGGGCAGATATTTGTTTAAACACAGATATTTGTTCTCGGGTCTTGGATGTGCCCGTAAAATGGCAATAGGCCCGCCCCCTATTACATTGGGACTAACATACACTCTGGCGAAAAGTGGGTGCAGCAATGCACCTCTGCCTACCCCGCAAGGGAGTACATTAGTACAAGGCGTGAGTGCGTGTGTGTAAAAAAAAGTTAGCAAAAAAGATGCTATGTTTATTACGTGATTGAATTGTTTGATAACTCTGCAACCTTGCAACTCATGCTAAGAATACATACATAAAAGGTTCTTACCCGGTTCCATCATAGATAAGTAATAAATAAGCAAGTAGATAAGTAATCATTAAGTAATGCAACTTTCCCAAAACAGTATCTCGCTGTTATGTCAATGATCAATCGATCCATAAACCAATAAACTTACCTAATATTACAATTTACCTAACAGATAGACTGGTCGAAGCCAGGCGTCGCCCTCCACAACTTCATCCGAGGTTTAGATTCCTCCCCTGGTGCGACCACCTACATCCACCCCCAGGGCGCCACCGATCCTGGTTCTGAGCCTACAGTAGAGCTGAAGCTATACGGGTCTTCATTGTGGGAGGGCGAGTATGAGGCTGAGGGTCGGGAGGTGGCAATTCCGGGGTTGAAGACGCCGGCGGTGGTGCATGAGGATGGAATGTTGATTACTGCGAATGATGGGGTTAAGGTAAGTCTTTGTTGGGAGGTTGGTGATTTGATTTGTTTTTGTTGTGGGAGAGGCTTTATGTAACTAATAGATGCTGATAATTGATTTAGAGAATCATAATGTTAATGGTGGATTATTATTAAAAAATCCTCGAATGATATGTAATTATTCTGGTATTATGGCCGCCTAATTTCATAGATAGGTGCAATTTCTGCTAAAATACCCTTGATGGATAGTTTTATACCGACACATATTACAATCATATCGTATTTTCCAGATCAACATCCAAAGACTAAAAGTGAACGGCAAAATGATAAATGCGCAAAACTTCTTCAAAACAAACGAAAACAAAATAACCTTAGAACTCACAGCCGAAGAAAAGAAATTCGTCGAAAACGTACGAGACGTTTGGAAAGCCATACTTAGAATAGACATAGAAAACGACACAGACTTTTTCGACTGCGGCGCTGGTTCTATGGACGTGGTCCGTTTAGTCGAAGAAATAAAGGAAATAGCTGGTTTAGAACTGCAAAACGAAGATGTCTACATGAACACAACATTCGAAGAGTTCTTTAACACAGCCGTTTTGAAAGCAAGAGGCGGTTCTGCTACTAAAGAAATCACGTATGATGGAGTAGAATTAGAAGTGAATAAAATGCGGATAAAATTTCCCACACAGCTATTTATAAATGGTGAATTTGTGAACTCCGAGAGCGGCAAGACGCTGACACTAGTGAATCCTGCTGATGAGACTGAGATCTGTAAAGTGCAGTCCGCTTCAGCTAAGGATGTGGATAAAGCGGTGAAAGCGGCGAAAAAGGCTTTCGATCAGGGAGAATGGTCGAAAATAAGTGCACGGGAGAGAGGGCAGCTGTTGTTTAAGTAAGTTGCTAAAATGTGTGTGAAACTATAGATATTATATGGATATCTTGGCTAAGGAAAATAGGTGTTTCAGGGTACACTAGTAACCACGTAACTTGACCAAATTGGTTGCGATATGCATGTTGCAATTATGAGCGAATAATAGGAGAGGATTCAGATTCGTTTTCAATAGACCAATAGAGGCCGAGCGGCATAACGCTGTCCAATGGTGTCACGCGGTTTTGACATACTACCCTCACAGTTAAAAACGTACAGTGCGACAAATTTATCTGTTCCGGTGAGAGCGAACCTTATTGATCCATATCTCATTATTTACTAATGAATTATACATTGATATAGATTAGATGGGTTTATTAAAACTACAAGAGCGAATACTACATTGCACTACTGGCAAATTTAAAATCTTATAGAATGAAGAAACATTACATAGAAGAACAGATAAGTTTGTGGCACTGTACTGCAGCGAATTAGTCAAGTTACGTGAATCCTAGTGTACAATTCATAACATAATCTGTACCCACAGACTAGCAGACCTGATGGAGAAGCACAAGGAGGAGCTAGCGACCATAGAGTCGATAGACTCGGGCGCGGTCTACACTCTGGCTCTGAAGACGCACGTGGGCATGTCCATAGACACCTGGAAGTACTTCGCCGGATGGTGCGACAAGATCCAGGGGTCTACTATACCGATCAACCATGCTAGACCTAATAGGTATGTTTTGATATATCTTCTGCTTTCTCGTATATCTTGCTACTGAAACATTTTTTTTATTACTATAATTTGTGCTAAGATTTTCGGAGCTGTAAAAAGACTACCAGTGTTATGCACTAAAGCACAATACAATACTCAGATCCCAGACCTGTTCTTAGATATCAATTTCAACAGGCAAGCTTTATCATCGTAACGAAAGGTGCCTCCTACACTGACGTATCAGCGACTGCACCTTACATAATAATACGTCTGGCGCTCACTGGGCAGTCAGCGAATGCCAACTAATCAGACTGGCCAATCCTTTCACTGTAAAGACAATCCAACCCCATTTTTTTCACCGATACTCTATACAATGCCCTTCTTTTGCTCTGAATAAACATTTATATTCTCCATCAGGAACCTAACATTCACAAAGAAGGAGCCTATCGGAGTGTGCGCCATCATAACTCCGTGGAACTACCCGCTCATGATGCTGTCGTGGAAGATGGCCGCCTGCCTCGCCGCCGGCAACACCGTCGTCATGAAGCCCGCTGCTGTAAGTACTCAAAAACAGGCTGTAATGGTCTGGGCTAGTACTAGAGGTTAATAGGCTAGGTTTCTCATAAGGAACGTCATAAGAGACTTTCCTCATTCGGCCACTACCGTCTAAGGACCAGAGAGCCGGGTGATGAAGTGCTGCCAAATAAATAACATCGTATCGTAAAAGAAGAGCAAAATGGGCATCTGCGCCTGTTAAGATGATGACATTGATAATCCAGGATTCGTAGCACTTCCTAACACAACGGACCACAAACCTTACCCCACCTAACCATAAAATTACTTCTTCGCAATGTTCGAGTACAATGTTCCTATGTAACTGGCGAACTCCTTATATATAACCTGCATCTATTATAACCCCTCATCTTCCCGCAGGTATGTCCACTAACAGCGCTCAAGTTCGCCGAGCTGTCAGTCCGTGCGGGCATCCCGGCCGGAGTCATCAACATCGTGTGTGGAAGCGGCGCCGTCTGCGGGCAGGCGCTGGCCGACCACCCGCTTGTGAGGAAACTCGGCTTCACTGGGAGCACACCTGTAGGTGAGTAGACAGTCGACTAAGTAGACATACGACTCTAAGTATTACTGTAGGTAGATTGCACCACCGGCTAGTTAATAATCTGGGCTTTACCGGCAGCCGGCGTGTGGGTGAGTAGACATACGACCAAGTATAGTGTAGGTAAATTTTATATGGCACTATAAAGATTGCACCCCCCGCTAGTGAAGAAACTGGCCTTCACCAGCAGCACGTCTGTAAGTGAGTAGACACTCGATCCCAGTATACATGCGGCCCAGTAGACATACAACTGGGTATACAGTACAATATATGCTAATTTATTTTTTAACTATAAAATTACTAAATTATAAATTAATAATGTTTCCAGGTCAACAAATAATGAAGTCATGTGCAGTTTCAAATCTCAAGAAAGTATCTTTAGAACTCGGCGGCAAGTCTCCACTTGTGATCTTTGAAGACTGCGATCTAGAAAAGGCTGTCAGAATAGTAAGTAATATTTTATGAGTAGTAGGTACATTTTTTTTTCATTTCTCCTCCTTAGTTACTGAGCCTTTGTGAAATAGCGGTAAACTCAATGTTGTCATTCAACAAAAAAAATATGTTGAATAAAATTATGAAATCCTCAAGCTGTCCCTGTCCACAATCTTCCTCATACTTCACTAACTACAGCTTTTACGTTATGGAGCAGCATAATGCATTATGGAAAATTACATATTATGTTTTTCCCTTTTGCTCTCACCATATATACGCATGTTACAAAATACGTTGACAACCTTATCTCCTTCAATTTAATATTAATAGTATAACATACAAGTTATTGATACCATACCAATTAAAACAGCTGATGTTTACATTTAACACAGCATAGTAACAATATTTATAGTAACGAAACTTATTGTAGGTACTTTTAATTGCTTTTATGCTGTATTTTATAATTAAGCTTATTATGGTCCTATAATGTTGAACCTACCACACCTAATTTACGAACCCATATAATTATAAGCGTTTCTTGGTCCTCTGCATCTTTCCAGCTATTTCGTACCACACCTTTGCTTTGATAGAGATAATTTAATACCCTTACTCAACCCCATTATACACCCTAATTTCCTCCATATTTCCAAGTCGATGCTCTGTGCATTTGTATATCTCTTTTAACCCCAGTTATCTAAGTCATGTTACTAGCACAACCTGTCTTCGATACCCTTATCATCTTGGCATGTGACCGACACTAGCACGCTACATTTGACTGTTAGTTCAAACCGCCGTACACCGGTTATAACGTATTGGAGTAAACAAAATTATCGCCAATTTTAGAACAAGGGTTACGGGTGCTATGCTAAATGCTTTATCATGGTTTCGTTTCATTGAACTGTGTAGTTTTTAAGAATGTTTTGTCTACGAAATATCGAATCTGGGATGTTTTTCGTGATTGAACACGTTAAAAACTGCTGATTGGATTTGTATAATGGTGAATATGAAAGCAAATTTAGGGCAATCCATACATATTATGTACACAATATATTAGTATTGCTATCGGAAGTGGTATCATAGTTTCCCCTTGCGTAACTTCTACCTATACATATACTATAATGATTTACGTAATTTCCCAGTGTTAACATAACGAATATAGTGCAAGTCCAAATAGGCCTATATCATCCAGGATACAACAACGTTATATTTATGTGAATTTAATGTATTCTATGGCCTTTAAACATCAAATTTTCTTTCTTCCACAGGGTATGAGCTCCGTCTTCTTCAACAAGGGCGAGAACTGCATAGCCGCCGGCCGTCTGTTCGTCGAGGAGCGAATCCACGATGAGTTCCTCAGACGAGTCGTGGAAGAAACCAAGAAGATCAGCATAGGAGACCCGCTGAATAGAGGCACGGCGCACGGACCACAGAACCACAAGGCGCATATGGATAAACTTATTGAGGTATGTACAGCCGAATTCGTATATATAATATATTTACAGTACATAATATAGGTGTACATTATAGTCTCATTCGCACATCAAACGTTGGTCTCTTTAGGCGCCTCACACTAATGTTATGTGTAGTTTGCTCTTAGACAAGTAGTTTAGTTCATGAAAGATGCCGAAAATAGAGTAATTATGTGAAAATCAGCTAGGATGTTGACATAGGGAAAATTAAGGCAATGTATGCCATCCGATATACTTACATAACTATTTCCTTAGTTCAGGAAAGAAATAAATTGCCTTTAGTCCCCCCGAACTTATTTTAAATTTTAACACATTTCACGTTCAACCTAACCTCTTCCTTCCACCTCAAAGTTCTGCAAGTAGGCGTCAAAGGGGGCGCCACAATATTCATTTCAACCATAGATCTATTTCAACACATTTCACACTCACCCTAACCTTTACCTTCAATGCCTACGACGCGACGCCGAGGAGTCCTCACAATATTCATTACAACACATTTCACACTCAACCTTCAACCCCACAGTTCTGCGAGCGCGGCGTCTCAGAGGGCGCCACCTTGGTCCTTGGCGGCGCGCGCGTGCCCCGCCGCGGGTATTTCTTCGCTCCCACCATCTTCACTGACGTCACCGACGACATGTGGATAGCCAAGGAAGAGTCGTTCGGCCCCATCATGATCATTAGCAAGTTTAGTAGCAAGTGAGTTGACTGGTTTTATATTGGTTTTTAGTCACTATTAGCCGGAAGTGGCTGGATGAGGAAGGCCGAGGAATGGGTGTTGTGGCTCTCTTTGGGAGATGCCTATGTTCAGCAGTGGATGATTATTGGCTGATGATGATGATGATTATTCACTAAACCTGTAGAAGGTCAGTTATGAAGAAAACGATAGAGGTTACGTTTTAAATTTTATGTGTATGAATATTTCTGGAGGGTCCTCTGGCTTTGATGCTGCTCTAACCCTGACTCTATCGTTGCATTAAAGCTACCGACTTTATAACAGCTCTCTGTATTCAACGGTACCCCTACTGTATCCAATATTGCTGAGCTACAATATTGGATACGAAAGATAAGATTTCATACTTTTTTCACGAATCTCCGAAAGTTGTAGATTCACATTGTCTACTATGACGGACAGATCCATCTTTCAGCTCACATCCACCTGTTTTCAACATTATTTGCACCTTAATTTTTAACCCAAGCCCCTAAAACCCCACAGAAACATAGACGACGTGATCCGCCGCGCCAACAACACCGAGTACGGCCTCGCAAGCGGCGTCCTGACCCGTGACGTCACTCGAGCCATGACCTTCGCGGAGAGAATAGACGCGGGCACCGTGTTCATTAACACGTACAACAAGACTGACGTGGCCGCGCCCTTCGGAGGGTTCAAGTTGTCGGGCATGGGGAAGGACCTTGGTGAGTGTTGGAAGGCTAAAATGAGTCAGAAGCCCTTGTTTTTATTAAGTCGGTAGTAGTCATACGTAGACTAGACGTAACTGCGATAGCTGACAGTTACTATCATACGACTTTGACACATAAAAAGATGCATTCTGTCAAAATCGTATGAAAATCTCTCTGAAACTGTCAGCTATCGATGGATAGAGTTATTGAAACTGGTAGTAAGTGTATGAATACTACAATAAGGAACAAGGGGAAAATGTGTTTCACTTTTAAATCAACATAACAAATTAAAACATCCAAGCCCGAACGAGTATAATATCCCCAAAGTACGAACATAGTGTAGACCTAGTACTTTGATCTGTCGCTGTTGCATGGTTGGTTTACCTACCAGTGCTACCAATCTCATTACCGTGTTTAACTCAAATCGCGATAACCGTTTATCTAAGTTTGACCAGATTTAATCATAATATCATAATAATCATCTGTACCTTTCTTTTCAGGTCAAGAAGCTCTCAACGAGTATCTCAAAACGAAGTGTGTTACTTTAGAATACTAGAACTGTTTAATATAAGTTAGATATATTTGTAATGGTCATAACAATTAATAATCACATTTTGTAGCTTTAAGTAATGTCATACAATTGATTTGTACATTTGTTTTATCTCATTTTACATATAAAATATGTTGTGGTTGTGAAAATCGTGTGTTTTATCGTTAACGGAGTAATATATTCTTTTATTTTTATAAAAATGACATGTTTTATTGAAGTTGTTACCACAAAAAATATTGTTAACAAATAGGTACTCTGACTAATGTTAAAAAACAAATAAAGATTTGGGATATCTCACGTATGCAACATTAAGTAAAATAATTATTTTAGGACAGAATAATTTTCAACCTCTGGAAATATTCCATCTTAGGTTTTTCATTCCAACGTTCAATCACTTCATCCCTGAAACACATAAAAATAGTAGAATATAATACATATATTTATCATAATAAATATATTATATTTTGATAAGGAATACTATTTAAATCACTTAATTTTTTTTAGTATTTACGAAGGCTAGAGCCATCGAGGTCAACTGTTTTATAGCCCTGACATTCCTATCATCGCCCTAATAAAAGTTGCTCAATATGATGACAGGTAGATCCACCTGGCACAACCAGGGGAACCCTTTTGCTGCGCCGACTACTCAAATCTAGTCGCGTTTGTCGCCGACACGCTAAGAAGTTGAAGCACAACTTACATAGCTTTACGTTGAACATACGGCTGATCATTGATATCAATCCCAGCAGAGAATCCCGTAGAGCCTACATGGCAGTCCTTCTGACTCTGGCTCTTTGAAGTGCAACCCTGGACTGAAGGCTCGAAGTAGTTCTCGTATCTGTAATTAAATATATAATAACTAGCTACACTATCCTGCAAACTTGACGGCTTTATGCTTGACCGTGAGTGGGATCCCTTATGGAGGTACTCTGTCACTCTGGACCGCACTGGGTTAGTTTAACTAGCACAGAGGAACATGGATCTTAATGAAGTAACGCAGGAGGCCTATACCCATATGTATATCTAGGTAGGTAAGTACTCTGAAGTATGAAGGGTTATTGGCACCGGCTGAAGACGAACAAAATGGACGCTACAGCCAAAAGTCCACATTCAGGACAACGAAGCGTTTACAATAATTTATGATATCGTTACTGCTGCTGCTGATGTAAACTGGTAGATTATTTTAGGGTCTACAACTACATTATAATAATATAAATCTATAATCTGTATCTTACTGCTACTTACGTCAAATCCGGATTACGGGACATATTGTTCAGAAGAACCGTTTTAGGTGTAACAATGACTGGAGCAGAATTTCGATACTCTACAATGAATGGTTGCTGTAAAAGAAAATATTAAGTAAGTAGCTTAGTAGTAACCTACTTAGAACATGTTTATGTAGGTAGGATTAGAGAGCGATTAGCGAGGAGTGGAAAAGAGAGCGCGCTTTTATGACAAGTCTCAAGCTTCCCTTGCGGGTAGTAACATTCAAGGAGATAGGCATTTGGTAGGTAACTAGTAACGTGATTAAGTCGTTAGGTTCAAAATGTTGATATTTTTTCTGTTAGTAATCTTCAACCTACCATCATTATTATATTTCAGCCTTAGTTCAGCATCAGCACATTAGGTATGAAAGTACATTTACTGAAATTGCCTTTCCCTCTGTACTACAGGTGGATATCTACTACAACAACTTTACTTACAACTACCTACCTACTTACCTTATATAGATTATTCTTAATCTTCATACAAATATCCTTAATTTTCATCCCTGCCATTATTGGATTGGAGTATTTTAAGTACTTAATAATTTGGCCTGCTGAAAATAATAGTGAGTGTGACATCGACAACGTGTGGACAACGGTGACAAATTATTTTGATTTTGAATTTTGATGACTTGGTTAGTCGATGCCTGATACCGTTATTATTCTGAGATTGAGACTCTGACATTATTATCGCAAGATAGTTATCATTCTGAGAACTGACTGAGATAGAAATATGGTTGTCCTATGCAACAGGGCCTTATACATATAGTCTATGGTTTTTGACATAAGTAGTGTTGGGAAAGTGTCGTATTATTTATTTATTAATCATGGCAATTTTGAGAATTCTTTTGTACATACCTAATGTATTGTTATATTAGGTATGTACAAAAGAATTCTCAAAACCTGTATTTTTGGTTTGACTGTGGGTAAAATGTGACGTAGTAGCAATATAACTTCACTAAAACAGTCTGTCAAGTATAAGTTGTTGTTCCAATTATTATTATTATATGTATTATAATGTTGCTGAATAAAAAAATACAATAACAAAAAAATATGTTTTATTGAACAACATTACCGCCACAGGAACGACAACTTTTACTTGACAGACTGTATAAACACAAGGATTTTTTTTACTAACTATTTTAGTTTTATAGAAAGGAATACAACATGTTGTATGATGTACGTGTGGATCCTCTCTACAGGTAGTGAGTTTTAGTTACGGAGAGAATATAGGAGTTCTTAAGATTCTTAACCTTCTAGAAGAGAGGATTAACCAATCCAGTAAACAACTGCCAGTTTTAAGCTATTGTTATTAGATATTTAAAAAAAAAGATTCATTAAAACCCTTGATAAAAAAAATGTTTTCGCTATCGCGATAACGTCTATAGTGCGACAAACTTATCTGTTCCGGTGAGAGCGAACTAAATTGATCCATATCTCATTATTTACTAATGAATTATATATTGATATAGATTAGATGGTTTTATTGAAACCACAAGAGCGAATTACCACTACTGGCAAACTTAAAATCTTATAGAATCAAGAAATATTACACATTTACGTGAGCTGTCACCGGAACAGATAAGTTAGTAAGCATGCTTTCTCTGTGTCTTTAAATAATAAGTCTCGGTATCTTACAATATTGTTATAAGTACCTGCCTAATTATTTTGTGTAAAACATCATAGTTACCTAACTTTCTCCCAGAAGACAGATTTGATCTAGTCTGGGAACAAGTGCTCACTAGCCTTATAATAATCTGATACTCCCAAAAGTAGGGGATACAGGATGTTGTGCCCAAAATACAGGTTACCCTAGTTTGGATAACGATGTCCTTATTCCTCACTTAACCTATCTCAAATAAAATATTTTACAATGTAATATTATAAGGCCAATTATTGTAACTTTTCATAAATAAACGTTTTTATTATTATTATTATTTATTATTATTATAGTTTGTGGCACTATACAGTGATTTGTTAGGACAGCACTATTACTATTTATGTTAAGCTGCGTACACACCGGGCCAACGAACGCCCAACGGTTATCCCAACGGTGGATTTTATCAGACATAATACAGGGCAGATTGCAGCAACGAAGGCTAACGAAATCCGTTCGTTGGCCTTCGTTGGGCCGGTCTGTACGCGGCTTTATGGAAAAAAGGAAGAACCATAGACAACCATCCATCCATTCCATAGACCAAGCCAAATGCCAAAAAACTCGATTTTATACTTCATTCGATTTCCATTGTATTGTTGATATTTTATTACGATTTGCCCATTTACTTTACACTTTACTCAATCCGGACAACTGTGCCATGATGTTGAGCTTTCTGTAAGCAGGCCCTTCAAATAACGCCAAACCATGGGCTTGGACTTCGACGTGCTGGAGTTTTGCAAGAAGCTGCGGCAAAACCGGCCACCGCCGTACCAGTGTCCTCTAGAGAAGTGTGACAAGGTGTACAAGAGTCTTTGCGGGCTGCAGTACCACTTGCAGAACTATGACCACGACAACCCGACGCCGGCCACGCCGCAGGTCGCCCACAACCGGAAGAACCGGCGCTCTCGCCCCGCCGCCCCCACCGGCGACATCGCGCTACAGAGCCCCCCTAAAGAGGCCCTAACCTTCGCGGAGGCGCAGAAAGTAGTCCAGTTCGAAATAGACGGCAAAATCAGTAGGATCTCTATCGATCAGCCATTGACCGTGATGTCGTTGGAAGAGTGGCAGAAGAAGAATTCTGAGTTGGAAAAGCCACTGCCGTTTGTGGAGCCGCCTCCTGAACCCCATGTCAAGTTGCCGGAGGCTAGTTTCAAGGTAGGTTTAACTATGTTTATGTTGAAAATGTAGGCCAATAATATAATGATCAGTTGTGTTTTTGATGGAAGGTTTGGAATGAATAATAGTCATAAATAGTTTCCACTCAATGATGTTTGTGTTATTAGAGTCCACATTCAAGCATTTAATGGCTTATTATGCTATAAAATCACTAATAAGTTTAAATTTTGCAGCTAATAGAAGATTACAATGAGAGAGTGAGTGATGCCCCACCCCGTCCGAATGCCTACATCCGCTTCATAGAGAAGTCAGCTGAAGAGCTGGATGGAGAAGTAGAGTATGATGTGGATGAGGAGGACACGGCGTGGCTTGGACTCATCAACAAGCAGCGGACCAAGCAAGGCCTGCAACCGGTGTCGGTTGATACCTTGGAGCTGCTTATGGATAGACTGGAGAAGGAATCTTATTTCCAGGTAACTTTTGAAATATATGGATAGGGCAGGATGGGAGATGATGAGATATAATAATATCTTCTTCTTGAAAATGCCTGACCACATTTCCTAACTCTACTAATGTACAAGCATTAAAAGTATCTCATTCATCACCAGGCCACACAAAACGGGCAGCAGACGGCGGCCACGGTGGACGAGGATGCAGTTTGCTGCATCTGCATGGACGGCGAGTGTCAGAACACTAATGTCATCCTGTTCTGTGACATGTGCAACCTGGCTGTGCATCAAGATTGCTATGGGGTGAGTTTGTTATGTTATTATGGATAAACCTAATATAGGCACTACAGACTATAAACATTAAGGAAGGAATTTAGATCCCTTTGAGGGTTAAAATAGCCCTATGCCATTGGTTTGTCCTATGCTGCTCATTCACTGCCGGTGTATTGCGAAAAGCACATTCTCTGAATTTAATCTTATGATAAATGATTCTGAACATAACAAGATCTTTTAAAAATCTATGTTACTTGAGAATAATTTAGCAATATCATAGTTTAACCTGTTGTTTATTGATTACAAACAAAACACTATTCACAACCAAGCACCCTACCCTAAAACTGCCCTACCACCCCAGGTCCCCTACATCCCCGAAGGCCAGTGGCTCTGCCGGCGCTGCCTGCAGTCGCCTTCGCGGCTGGTGAGCTGCGTTCTCTGCCCCAACACCGGGGGAGCCTTCAAGCAGACGGACCAGGGCAGCTGGGCGCACGTCGTGTGTGCGCTGTGGATACCGGAGGTGCGGTTCGCTAATACGGTGTTTCTGGAGCCTATTGGTGAGTGGAAAATTGCAGTTTGGTTTCAAGTCTCAAGTTTTGATTTGTTTTATAAATAAAAAAGGAATGTTATGTTAAGGTCCTGTTTTACAATGTCTGGTTAATGGCTACGTATGGAATAAAATAGATGCTTGTTTTAAACAGTGACAGTATGTATCCAACAGGCAGCCCTATTTAGACATTTCGAAACAGGCCCTCAGTAAATTGAGCAAACTTGAAGATTTTTAGCTAGTTTACCTCCAGTGCCCAATATAAAACACTACAGAGCATTATCTAGCCAGCTGAGGCCTGTGGGCTTGAACATTGCTTATAATAAATACTTGGATAGTGACTACTATCGATTGTAGTTAAGTAAATCTACATATACATATTCTAAGTACATGTCGTAAATCGTTGATTAAGTCCAGGTGCTGCGCTTACTAATAATAATAACACACACATGGTAAACTGCAATAGCCTAAAACAAAAGGCAGCTGTGCGTAATTTGCACATTCCCCATGCGCTAACAACCCCACCCCTCTCGTAATTACTATGAGCGCTAAGCGGTCTTTCATCATAACATACAAGCATGAAGCTTCACTTCTGTGTGAAATTTTAAAGTTTTATTTTGTGTGTTGAAAGATTTAGACGAAATTATAAAGTACCCTAAGTGAAGTTGCAATTTAGTGTTCTGTGATGTTGAAAACTACGAAAAGTTTACAACTTACTACATACATAATGACCTGGTAAATCAGGGTTGTTTTACCCTTACACGACTGTTATATATTTGAGTTTAGAACCTACTATCGCTTTCAAAAAGCGAGCGGATAAGACTTGGCAAAGCCGATCAGATTTTTACGAATCTGTGGCCACCCGTTTCAAAAACCTCCAAATAAACATCACCTGTGGCCATAATAAGACAACATGTGAAGTGACTGATTAAATTGTGTCACTTTTTGATATCAGTCTTAAATGTTAGCATAGGGTGTACATGGGACTCATTTTATTTGCGTGATTGGGCATTAGTCCCAGTGACACTGTAACTTTTCTGCTCTGTGCAAATAGGTTTTTCAAATGTTATTTTTTGGTTTTTGTTTGTATTGTCTATGGTTTTTTGACAATTAAAATGTCACCAAACGTCAAACTTGAAGAAAATTTTGACTGTTTGGTGCTTTCGAGAGTTTCGAGTGTAATGTTTTGGTAATATTACTTTGCATTGCGCTACCCCATGGATTCATATTGGCTCATTAAACTACTTTATTGAGTTTCTTGGACATCGTCTCATCAAATGATATACGACCAAGCTTGCTCCCGACCAAGCACGCTCAGATTCCTGCTATCGGCAGCCGTCGATGCAACGGATCCCTGAGACGAAGAACAAAACAGCATGCCACCTGACTGATGACCCACCCACTGTCTACCCGGACCCAGGAGCTAGAAGGCCTTGAGAAAAAAGCCCGGGCAGGATCCTGACGGGCACAGCAGAATATCATCTTCGATGCATGTCCCACGGCCTGACTGAATAATATTTATATAATCAATGGAAGGAAAAAAAAGAAGGTAAGTGCCAGTACCCGTGACATGTTATTATAGTTGGGCATATGCACACAAAACAACTCAAAAAACTTTTTTCACATGGCACTACTTGGTTGGCTAGGCCTAAACCCTTCCTTCATAGGAAGGAAACCTGTACCCCAGCAGTGGGTACGTGATGGGTTATGATGATGATGAAGATGACAATAGGAGTCATAATCTTAGTTCATAAGTGATGATGATGATGATGTCCTCTTCGTCGTATCCGGCAACAGTGACTCTTGCTACACTCTGTTATGTGCTCTTATGTGGCTGGCAAGTCCGAACTTCGTCTTGAACACCCTGTCACACTGAGCACAGTAGCTCAGATGGTGTGGACACGTCAGGCGTATGGAAGACTGCAGACTACCTAAAGCCGTGCTCTACTCAGAGCTCAGTCGCGGGAAACGGAACCGTGGCGGGCAGTACCTGCGCTACAAAGACGTGCTCAAGCGTCACCTCGTTGCTTGTGGCATATCACCGGACAGTTCATAAGTAATAAGTATAACTAAAATCTAATGAAACATTTTTGATTGTTACAGAACATTGAAATTGGCTTGTAGGCAAGACGGAAGATGGTCAAAACCGGTCAGAAATTGATGGCCTAGACACGGTTGGAGAGCTCTTGTTGGCAGAAACCACCTGAAGACGGTCAGATGACATCAGCAACCTTGTGGTGATACAATGAACCCGAGCGCCACCGAACTGAAAAAGTTGAAGAACTCGGCATACATACTATGAGACCCATTTGATGACTGATATAAGCCAAGTTCAGACTGATTATTGTGATAGTTGATAACTAAGAATACCTAATATGCTTTTATGGTGTGTGAAATAGTATACTTTTTATAATTTATTAATTAAAAGTTTAATAAATGTTTTACTTACCTAAAGAAAATATTATATTTTTATAACCGTTTAATTTAGTTGTACATGCTAGCATACCCACTTATTTTTTTATAGTTAGTGTGTAGTTGATAAATAATAAAGCTTGACTAGGGTTTGTCACTGTAGTGAAAGGATTAGTCGCTGACTACCCGGTGTGCCGGATGTATTCAATGTACAGTTTATATGATTTACACTTCATGAACTCCACATTTAGCATTCAAACTATTCAACTAGCCACTTCATCTCAGTTAGTGTGTTGTTCACATGTTGTTGATAAATCATAAAGCCTGACTAGGGTTTGTCGCTGTGGTGAAGGATTAGAATGAGTCGCTGACTGCCCGGTGTGCCGGATGTATTCAATGTACAGTTTATATGATTTACATTTCGTGAACTCTATATTTAGCATTCAAACTATTCAATTAGCCACTTCATTACCTGCATACTTTGACGTGAATAGGCAAACTTAAAGTATAAGTATGGGAGACAACTGAAAATCTGTGGTTTGTTCCTAAGGGCAAACATATGCGCTGAGTTGCTTCCCTTTTGGTCTGCTTCAACACACACATTTCGCCTCTTAATTTAACTGTACAAATGTTTAAGTGGAACAAATTAATGTCTATCTATCTAACTTCTTAGCACATGTGAGCGACAGGATTTGAATCCACATTTCTTCCGTGAGGGGCGGGCGCTTACCCGTCTGAGCTAACACCGCTACATATAAGTAATATACTTAATGTATAATTTTACTCAAATAAAAAAGAGGATGTGTGTTTTGACAAATGTTGTTTTTAAAGCATTTTCAACGGGTTATTAGAGTCCCGGATCATCCTCCCTATAAGTATTATAGTAATTTTCCTTTCCTGCATCTCTTCTTGTAGAGCAAGGATGAAATTAACAAAAACTAAACAAATAATTATTTGTATCACATGTTATCACCACCTTCGAACTTGAGTGATATAATGCTACCTAAACAAATGTCAAACTGAGACATGTGTGGATAAATTGGTACACCCATGTTAGGAAATAAGACAAATCTTCCAATCTCGCTGTCAAAATTGTAACTCACATCTTGTAGTGATTATTTCGTGTTGGCCATGTTAGCGTTTGTGAGGACAACTGGTATCACACAATTTGTTGCAACTAGCTGTCATTTATATCTTGTCACCGCCATACTGTGCTACGCGTGCTGTTCAGTTTGAACCCGCATTCCTTCTGCAACCGTATCTCCAAATCCCATCACTTTGCTCATTTTTTCCTCTCAAACATTTCACCATCCATTGCTCTCAGACTCAATGGAGATGATCCCCCCCGCGCGCTACAAGCTGCAGTGCATGGTGTGCAAGCAGCGCGGCGCCGGCGCGTGCATCCAGTGCCACAAGACGTCCTGCTACACCGCCTTCCACGTGACCTGCGCGCAGCAGGCCGGGTGAGTGACCCCAACGCACTGTCCATTAAATAAATAATGTGGGGACATCTCACACACGGCCATCCGACCCCAAGCTAGGCAGAACCTGTGTTATGGGTGTCGGACAGCTGATATATCTACACAAATACATAGATAGATAGATACTAAATATAAATATCAAGACCCGAGAACAAATATCTGTGTTTAAACAAATATCTGCCCCAGCCGGGAATCGAACCCGGGACCTTCGGCTCAGTAGTCAGGGTCACTAACCACTACGCCATTCGGTCGTCAATGCGTCATTGCGAGTGCAATCGTGGACCAGCGGTTCAAGCTGGACAACTTTTGGAAATACACAAAAAAAATGCTTTTTCGTGGTAAAAAAGTCACGTGACGGAGTACGGGAAGTGAGCGTGCCATCAACAGCTCCGGCATCAGGGAGGGGTCTCACCACCCCGAGGCGACTCTCCTTGTGAGTCCTGTGGCTATACGCTGCAGCGGCTAGATCCACTGCTCCATGGATCCCTGATGTCAGACTGCTGTCTGAAGGTATAGTGCCTGTAGTTTATGACCAAGTCGTCGGGAGCTACAGGTACAGTGCCACAAACTTATCTGTTCCGGTGAGAGCGAACTATATTGATCCATATCTCATTACTTACTAATGAATTATATATTGATATTGATTGGATGGGTTTATTAAAACCACAAGAGCGTATAAAACACTACTGGAAAACTTAAAATCTTATAGAATGAAGAAATATTAGACATTTACGTGAGCTGTCACCGGAACAGATAAGTTTGTGGCACTATAAGTAGTTTAGAAAACGGGTTACGTGTCCATTGCTAGTACACTCGTGGAGATGATCCCCCCCGCGCGCTACAAGCTGCAGTGCATGGTGTGCAAGCAGCGCGGCGCCGGCGCGTGCATCCAGTGCCACAAGACGTCCTGCTACACCGCCTTCCACGTCACCTGCGCGCAGCAGGCCGGGTGAGTGGCCCCGACGCACTGTCCATTGCTAGTACACTCGTGGAGATTGCACCAGCGGTACAATGTACACCATCACTCTTACGGCTAAAGAAAACAGCGTGAGGAAACCTGCATATCTAGATTTATTGCGACTTGCACCAAAATACCTATTAAATCTAGATTTAACACTTTGGTGGTTCTACCTTTTTTGGCATAAGATTTATTTGCCTAATCTCGTATTGCATAGTAACGTTTGGTCAAAGTCTCGTTACGCCGAAAATCGTATGGTATAAATCTTGTTTAGTAAAAAGTTATTTCGCATAACATTGTTTAGCCTAATAATGGTATGGCCAAATCTTGAATAGCCTAATAATGCTATGGCATAGGTTTATTAGGTATATACAAAGTAATAATATTCGTTTGGCTTTAACTTTGACGGAGCGTCTCCCTACATAGCGCAAACTGGTGCCTTGTATTGTTTCCGCTGTTTGGAAAACGCTCCGCTCCGCTTCGCTGCGCTCCGCTTTGGTTTTGATGAACATGTGCACCTAACACGCTCCTCCTCGCTTTGCTCGTCGTCGCACCTATTTTTAGGTTTCGATCTAATGGGGTTTGTAATAATTATATTGGTCGTTAACTTTCGATTTTTTGATCATACAATATCGTGATTTTCGGGATGTAGGAGAAAAATACCACAATTTGTGCATTTACTACGTACTTAATATATTATTTATTAAGGTAACATTACGAGAAACAAGATTATACATAGGTATAGACGAACATAAATTTGAGCAAACGAAACTTAGGTGTTTAAAGATTGTGCCTAAAGAGTTTTAGACGAAACGAGCCTTATGCCACATAAGTCTTGGCAAAGTGATGGTTCGGCCAAAAAAGTTTAGACCATACGAGTTATGCGAAATGAGTTTTGGTCAATAAAGATTATGCGAGATGAGCGGAACCCCACTTTGGTGCATGTCACCTTTAGCTCATCTAGATATGTGAACCCACCAACCCGCAGTGGACCAGCGTGGTGTGGAAATGGTCCAAGCTTAGGAAGGCAGTTTAGACCTTGGGGATATGCACAAAGGTTCCATTCGAGAGAGCCAGGTGCAGGTACTTACACCCCCACAGAGAATAGAATAGAATAGTACACTCGTGGAGATGATCCCCCCCGCGCGCTACAAGCTGCAGTGCATGGTGTGCAAGCAGCGCGGCGCCGGCGCGTGCATCCAGTGCCACAAGACGTCCTGCTACACCGCCTTCCACGTGACCTGCGCGCAGCAGGCCGGGTGAGTGCCCCCATAGCACTGTCCATTGCTAGTCAACAGCTCCGGCACCTGTCAGGACATCAGGGTCTCACCACCCCGAGGCGACTCTCCTTGTGAGTACTGTGGCTATACGCTGGAGCGGCTAGATCCACTGCTCCATGGATCCCTGATGTCAGACTGCTGTCTGACTGAAGGTTTAGTGCCTGTAGTTTATGACCAAGTCGTCGGAAGCTACAGGTAAGTAGTTTAGAAAACGGGTTACGTGTCCATTGCAAGTACACTCATGGTGTGCAAGCAGCGCAGCCCGGTGAATGGCCCCCGCTGCACTGTCCATTGCTAGTACACTCGTGGGCCAGCGGTTCAAGCTGGACAACTTTAGGAAATACACTAAAAAAATGCTTTTTCGTGGTAAAAAAGTCACGTGACGAATTTTCACTTCAGCGGCATTTCGTTTACTTATCTGTTTCCTAGTTCATCCCTTTTTCCACCTTCAAAAGTTGTTCATAATTACACAATTACCCTCTGAGTTACCCCCTATCGGCTTAGTATACCGTAACACCATGTATTAAGTTCAAAAATTGTGTGGCGCAAGTTCTTTGAACATAATGTATAAACAGCAATAGAAGACTGACGTCGCTAACCCTAATGATTCTGAATCGATCCCCAGTAGTATACTCATGCACGACTGAGCTTCAAGGCCGCAATAGATGAATAGCTACTGAGCAACAATGGAATCGCCCCGTCTTAACACCAAGGGGACCTAAAATGCCTGCTATGGTCAAATAACCTGTATGGAACTGTAATTTCTATGTAGTAGATAAGTAATGTGGTTATGTTGGAGCAAGTGTGAATATTAATGGTATATTCTTTATTCTTGATACACTTAACCCTTTGCATCGAAATATCCTTCCACCCAAAGATTGTATGAAAGAAATCGCTTTAAGCGGTAAGACCGCCATTTGTACATATGTGTTAGATTAAGTTTTTTGTGACTTTGGCCTTGTTTTTTATGTACAAATGATGAATATCTTATCTTATTAATGTAATATGTTTCTATTGCAGTCTATACATGAAGATGGAGGCGGCGGGCGGCGGGCGCGACCCCAGCCAGCCCGTGCAGGTGGCCAAGATGGCGTACTGTGATGCGCATACGCCCTCGCATGTACTGCAGGTAAACATAAGCAGCTTTAGAATTAGTAGCTAGCTTCAGAATCGGCACCGAGGAATATGCAGCAGTCCTGTAAGAGATCGCTCTTAGCGACATGGCCGCCTATAAGTTTTTTTGTATAATTTACTATTTATGGTGACCAATAAATGCTCTTAGCATTAAGCCCACCTTTTGTACATATTTTTTTTTATATTTTTGCAATAAAGAATTAAATAATAATAATAATAAAGTCATTCTATTCCTTTAACCATGTATAAATCCTAGTCTAGCTCTGGTGTTTGTCACCGACACACTTAGAAGAAGTAAAATCAATTTACTCCCATACTGCCGGCATAGTTTTGCAGACTTTTTTAAAGTTTATGAGTACATAGTTATGTGTAAATCTGTATTCTTATTTACTCAGGAAAGAAAAGCTCTGGAATCCGAGGGCGATGTTAAGTCGGCAGACCTCTCCATCATCCGGCAAAAGGGCAGAGACAAAATTAAACAGGTACTAACAAAATATTGCGATATTTATAAACAAAGAAGTCTAAAGTAACGATCTTACCACAAAAAATTTACACGCATGAAACAGATATTTAGCGCTGTGGAAAACCTTATGTCCCTTTTACTTGAAAAACTTTTTTCTGCTCTAATCTTATGCATTATGTACAATTGTACAGTAAGACGGTATAAAATGTGGCAGTTAGTATAGTATACCGCCGTATTTATTTTCAACCAACTTGCAACACAAACCCAAAACACCAACACTTTCTTTAAACCCCTCATTCATTCCCCTCAGGCCCGTCGAGTGCTAGCCCTCAAACGCACGTGGTCGCCGGTGGTGCTGGTGCCCACGCTGCCCGCGCACCGCGTCGCCGAGATCGCGCCACTCGCCGGCGACGGACCTGCGCCCGCTAAGGTATACCACTTTTATTGGACTTAATTATGTGATATTTTGATCTATTATTTTGTATTTACCATCAAGTTCTATAGCCCATCAAGTTTCTATAGCCCCGCTAGCGGGAGATGGGCCCGCACCGGCTAATGTATACACTTACAGTTTATTTATGTATAAGTATCTATAACTATAATTAATATAATTTATGTATAAGTATCTATAACTATAGTTCTTATTTGTTTACTTTTGAATAATATTTTATGTCAAGTCAGTCCGTGACTTCACCCAGGGTTCTAGCTGAAAACCAGCGCTATGGTTTATCATAGCACCAAGCTGAGCTAGAACCCGTTTCTGCACCGGGAAGCAACACCCTTGCTCATTTTCCTTTACCTTTTTTTATTATTTGTTTTATTATTTATTTTTGTGTTGTTACCGTGTGTGTGTGAAATAAATGTATTTTCTTTCTTTTTTATTTAATAGACTTATTTTATTACTAGGTTTTCCCGCAAGCTTCCCTTCGCCCTTAAAGGTTTTCTAAGTGCATACTAACCTTCCTATTAGGTCACTCTATCTGTTATAAAAAATATACTTATCTACATACAGACAGACATACACATGACCCACTTTGCTTTACACTATCTAGTGATAGTGATTTACCATCACCATAGCCCGTAATCGTCCACTCCTGGTTATAAGCCTTTTCCGAGGAGCGCCACAACTCTCTGTCCTGGTCCTCATCCAGCCACTATACCGACCACCTGTCTAAGGTCGTCGGTCCAACAGGCCGTTGTATTTACCAAGAAGCTTCTAATCTGGAAGAGGTCGTGAAGCGAAGTGCTCGACTTTACTATGTACAAAATTTATGTAGAAATAATAATAATATAAAATTGTGCTTATAAATGCCTTTAAATCTTCTAGGCCCAGCTGATGAAGAGACTGCTGGCCTACTGGACTCTGAAGCGACACAGCCGCAACGGGGTGCCGCTGCTACGCCGGCTGCAGACTTCCTCAACCAGTCATGGTAAGTGGTACATTTTGGTCAAAGATGGTGTATAGAAAAGGATTTAATATTATTATGAAATGGTAGTTATAATAATCATGGTAGACCAATCATCTCCATAATAGGAGAAGCTGTGAGGTGTTACCTGATAGGTTTAGCAGAGAAAGACACTGAAATATTGCACTTACAAAGAAAATGAAACCTTCGTAACTAGCCCGTTATGCAAATTAAATCTACTGCGACCAATCTAAATAATAAACAAATTAAATATTGAAAAATTAATCCAGTACTACATAACTTATATATTTAAATGTTTTTGTTCCATTCAGGCACCCGAGGCATTCAAGACGGCACTGTGAACGTGCGCGAACTCTGCAACCAGCTCAAGTACTGGCAGAGAATACGACAGGACCTGGAGAGGGCACGGTAAGGACCAATATGACCATTGTAATAAGCAGTCATCAACGTCAGCCTATTTGTCATTTACCAGTAGGTACTAGCTATTCCTACTTAGCTTTCTATCGCGTTTCTCTTAGTATTTAAATCATGATTCCTCACTATAACCAAATGCCTCTAAATTTTCCCAATCACCCCAACTACACTATGTCTTCGTCATCCATCATCTATGATTGCCAGAGTGCCTTGATACCATCATGCTTACACCTAATTACGTATTTAACCGGCTTCAAAAAAGAAGGTAGGTTTTGTGCTAATTTCGCCATAGTGGGTTAGAGCATAGCCAGGGATTATTGCCTGACTTATGACCCATCTGTCAAGAATTTTATATTGAGATGACATATAATTGATCAACCTTTCCCTGGTTACGATCTAACCGACAATGGAGAAATTACAGCTTAGCCTGTATAACATGTTGCAGGTTTCGGCTTAGTATGGGTATACTAAGCCGAAACCAACATCCATATTACATTTTTACAACATCCCCGTATAAGTAAGTTTATCTCGCGCTTAGCGGAAACGATTTTTTCCATCTATAATTCCTGACTACTGAGCCGATGGTCCCGGGTTCGATTCCCGGCTGGGGCAGATATTTGTTTAAACACAGATATTTGTTCTCGGGTCTTGGATGTGCCCGTAAAATGGCAATAGGCCCGCCCCCTATTACATTGGGACTAACATAACACTCTGGCGAAAAGTGGGTGCAGCAATGCACCTCTGCCTACCCCGCAAGGGAGTACATTAGTACAAGGCGTGAGTGCGTGTTTTTTTTTTAATTCCATAATCTAACTCTTCCACAGTCTCCTATGCGAGCTGGTGCGAAAACGCGAGCGGCTGAAGGCGGAGCACACGCGCGCGTGGGAGCGCTGCGTGACGCACGCGCTGCAGCCGGAGCGAGCCGCCTTGAGGAAGCTATTGAGGCTGCTGAGGCAGAGGGATGTCACTGACATATTTGGGGAGCCTGTGGATGCTTCGCAGGTGAGGATGGGCTTTGTGACTGTCTATAGTTGGTTTTGGAATATATAAAATTGCCCAGGTAAGGCACATGCGTTGCAGCCGGTTCGGCGGCTTTACGGCAGCTACTGAGGTTTCTGAGGCAGAGGGATGTCACTGATATATTTGGGGAGCCTGTGGATGCTTCGCAGGCGAGGATAGGATTTGTTAGAGTACGTTCAGAAACAAGCGCACAACGCGCGTTTTGATAACGTTGAGCGCTTGTCATCTGAATATACTCTTAGTATTGCCTAGATTTTAGATGATGGCACATGCGTTGCAGTTTGAGCGCGCGACCTTAAGGAAGCTCCTGCAGCTCCTGTTGGAAACTGTGGATGCGTCACAGGTAAGTGGTGGCTTTGTATGTTTAGTGGTGGAGTCGATCTTCGTATGCCTATAATAGCCTAGCTCATGCTACACTAGTCGCCATCCTACCCTGGAGCTGGTCCAAACGCTCTCGCCTGAAGGCGGAGCACACGCGCGCGTGGGAGCGCTGCGTGACGCACGCGCTGCAGCCGGAGCGAGCCGCCTTGAGGAAGCTGTTGAGGCTGCTGCGGCAGAGGGATGTCACTGATATATTTGGGGAGCCCGTGGATGCGTCTCAGGTGAGGATGGGCTTGGAATGCACAACATTGTCTGCTAGCGGTAATCACGGTGCCGGAGTGGGCAGCCTTAAGGAAATTCCTGCGGCTGCTGAGTCGGAGGGATGTCATTGATATTTTTGGCGAACCTAAGCAGCCAGGATATCGTAGCCAGTACAATATATGAAATTACGGTCGCCCATAGAAAGTTATAATATGTGTTACTGGCTGCCTCGCTGCAGAGCCTGGCTAACTTTACAGTGTACAGTTTTGGTACACCCTTTGTGCAAAAATTATCACTATATTTTATTTCTCCCTCTCTTTTGACTATTCTTTTAGGCTCGCAAGCATCACTAACTTTTCACTCTATATTTGTAAGCACGTGATAGGTCGCGAACTTTTACTCACATTTGACGGCTGAATGGTGTAGTGGTTAGTGACCCTGACTGCTATGCCGAAGATCCCGGGTTCGATTCCCGGCTGGGGCAGATATTTGTGAAAAGACAGATATTTGTACTTGGGTCTTGGGTGTTGATATTTATATTTATTATGTATCTATCTATGTATTTTTGTAGATATATCAGGTGTCCGACACCCATAACACAGGTTCTGCCTAGCTTGGGGTCGGATGGCCGTGTCCCCACATATTTATATTTATTTATTTATTTTTACATAGCAATATTTTACTTGTCAGGTGCCAGACTACAGCACGATAGTAAAATCCCCGATGGACCTGAGCACGATGGCGGCGCGGCTCGAGCGCGGCGAGTACCGCAGCGTCGACGACGTGGAGGCCGACTTCCGGCTCATGATCGACAACTGCCTCGCGTACAACGACGCCTCCACCGTGTTCTACAAGTAAGTGAGAATGGAAGACATTATATTTGACGCAGGCAGCAATATTGATCAATTAATGAAGAAAGAAACGTAAACACATCAAAATTATAATATAGATATGCTGACGTTGTAAAAACGGTGTGGACTCAGCTAATGCGGCACCTTTGCCTAGCTCAAAGGAGACTGCGCTGGTGTTTCAGTACTACGTGTATGTAGTTAAGTGAACGTGTGGCGCACTGCATCTCGTGTAATAAAGTCTCTCGGGCTATTAGCGCCCTCGCTACGCACAGACTCCAATAACAGATGCATAACCGCGCTAACCACCTGTTTTATAAGTCTATGATGATATTTCGCAGCATTTAACCTTTTTATTATTATTATTTAATACTTTATTGCACAAATATAAAATAAGTGTACAAAAGGTGGACTTAATTCTAAAAGCGTTTTCTACCAGGCACCCTACAGGCGGTACAAGAAAACAAGTAGAAAGGTGCAAAAAATAATAATTTGGAAACAGGAAGAACTAAATATATTACTAACTACTTTTAACTAATTTTACGTGTATTTATGTACTAAGATTCCGTTTATGTTCCTCTGCAGGGCAGCAGTGAAGATGCGCAACGCCTGCGCTTGGATATTCCGAGCAGCGAGACGCGACCTGGCGGCGCTCGCGGGCGCCCCCCCCGCCAGCCCCGCCGAGCCCGACCACGCCGCCAGTCAGTATACCCCTAGATAGATAGATAGATGGATATTCTGTATTTGTACCTACAAAAAAACAGGACACTACTATGGATTTTATCATAATACAAAGGTACAAAAGATTTCTTATAATCACTAAAAGATACCAGTATACAGTCGCGAGCGATGCAAAAGTTCCAGTGATATCAAATTACTCTAAAAGAGTTCAGTGACGCCGCCGCTGTCTGCAATATTGAAGCTATTATTCTAATACGAAAGGTACAAAAGGCGGTCTTATCACTTCTTCTTATCGTGTCGACGATAAACCAACAAAGTTTCTAAATAATACATGCCCAGAGCTCAGAACGAGTTCTAGAGTGGAGACCACAAGCTGGCTAGCATATCGCTGGGTATGTGGATGAGGAAGGCCGACGATAGAGTGATGTAGCGCTTCTGTGTAGAGGCATATATCCAGCAGTGGATGATTACAGCCTGGGCTATTGTCTACGGGGGCTCATATTATGTACGAGTATAAATATTTAACAAATATTCTCGTCACAGGTCCGTCGGAGGTGAAGCGCTCGGAGAATGTGGACCGCGGCGTGTCGGAGGCGCGCAGCGTGCGCCGCGCCCCCTCGCGAGCGGCTGTTGAACCCGCCGCCGCCGCTGACGATGATGATGACGACAAGCCGAAGGTAAGACATCATCATTGGGGAAGTCAGCGACTGACTGGACTACTTATCTGACTGACTAAGAGCCAATTTCGCCATTCTCGGTTAGAGCATAACCAGGGAGTAGTGGTTAACTTTTGACACATCTGTCATAAATTTTATATGGAGATGACGTTTAATTTATAAATCAATCCCTGTCGGTTAGATAACCGCCAATGGAGAAATTGGCACTAACCCTTTCACGACGGTGACAAACACTAGCCCAGGCTACCTACACGCTAAGGCTGTTTAACAGCAGATGACGACGACAAGCCGCCGGTAAGATATCATCCTCAGGAGAAGTCAGGCGCTTAGGATCGGTTTTTTGATCCGTGGTCTTCTTTAACCTTTTGATATTTGGTTGTTTTGTAACTTAGGTTAGGTTGGCATTTTTCACCAATGGTTAAGATAAGTACGGATCAACAAACTGGCCCTTACAGGCTAACCCTTTGACCTCGGTGACCATCTCTAGCGCAGGTCTAGTGTCACCGACACCGTCGGAAGTGAAGCGCTCGGAGCGCCCCGTCGCGCGCCGCCGTTGAACCCGCCGCCGCAGAGGATGATGATGACGACAAGCCGAAGGTAAGACATCACCCACAGTCAAAATATACTGCCGTTGATCCTGAAGGCGCAAATTCTAATTTCAGAGCTGTCAAACTATACATTTTAGCGTCAATTCACACGTACCACAACCACACCACGTCGCAGCGACATAATGTGGTCAAGCTGTGATTACGTGTGAATAGTGTGGCAGCGGCTTTTTGCAGTTTCGTTGTGACAGCGACAAAATGACAATGTGGTTGTGTCGTCGCTGTCGTTATGATGTGGTAACCACGTGTTTGTATGCAGTTAATAGGGAGAGGAGGTGGCCGCGGTGCCGCCGCCGCGTGGCGGCGTTGCCGACGCGATGTGGTTGCGATGTGGTCGTATTATACAGGTGGTCGATAACAACGGCAAAATGTGGCACGTGTGAATTGGATTATTCATTTTCAATACAAAATATACGCCCGACCACAAGGCGTGGTTGTGGTCCGGTTGTGGCTTTGGTGTGGTTGTGGTACGTCTGAATTGACCCTTACCAGCGAAAAATTCATTTACGGACACAAAATTAAAGTTGAATTTTAAAGAAAGAAAATTAAGGTTATGTAATGGCAATAAAATTAGAAGAACAAAAAATAAGTTTTAACAGCATAAAAATTTAAATTAGTGCCTTCAGAATCGACATAAATCACCACTTATCTAACTAGCTAAGTTAACCCTTTCACCACGGTGACCAACTCTAGCCCAGCTCCAGTGTTCTACCTTCCCAATTCGTACCTCTACCTACTAATCTAAAGAGGAAGGAGGATTATTCATTTACATTTCTGATTGACAACAAACGAACAAGGACTCTAAATAATACTTAGGTGCCCAGAATTAGGCATTCGATCCTGCACCATTACTGTCCTATCTACATCTAAACCATCCTTATATCGTGCACACAACGTTCATGCGTAAACCACCCTTATGTTTCTGTACACAGCGTTCAGAGTCCCCGGCTGCGGCCCCGGCGCGCGGGGCGTGGTGGCGGCGCGGGCGGGGGCGCGGGCGCGGGCGGCGGGGCAGACCCACCAGGCAGCTGAAGACGCCCAGCATTGTGCGGGATAAAGAAGGTATGGATTGGGAGGTTTTATATGATTATCTACAGCTAATATGATCGATCGCTGGTCAGCAGGCTACTCCAAGAAGCTTAGTACTTTTCAGATTTTTTGTAGAGGTACGGTTGTTATGTAGATGACTGGCCTACTGTCATTTCACACTTCATAATTCAGACCTAAGCTGACGGTCGAATGGCGTAGTGGTTAGTGGCCCTGACTGCTATGCCGAAGGTCCCGGGTTCGATTCCCGGCTGGGGCAGATATTTGTTTAAAGACAGATATTTGTACTCGGGTCTTGGGTGTTGATATTTATATTCAATATCTATCTATCTATGTATTTGTGTAGATATATCAGCAGTCCGAAACCCATAACACAGGCTCTGCCTAGCTTGGGGTCGGATGGCCGTGTGTGAGATGTCCCCACATATTTATTATTTATTATTATTTAAGCTGCAATCTCGCGCGCTTAAATGGCTATTCACTTTCACCAAGCCCTATACTAATTCAGTACCTAGCGATATTGCAACTTGCTCTGGTGCTACAGAGGTATCGCTTATATCTGTATATAGCTTTCGTTTCCTTCCTGCATGATATAAATATTGTGAGTTTAGTATCAATCTTCGTAGTTATATATTGATAGGTATATCATTATTATTTAATCTAATTACAGAGACGGCCACGTCAGGGTCGGAATGCGCGGCGCCCCCGCGCGCGTCGCGCAGTCTCGCCACGCCCGAAAAGTCGCCCAAGAAGACCGAGGCGAAGACTGGTAACTATTGAGCGCGATGATTCACAGTTTTACTGTATGTACATACAGTAAAACTAAAAAGTCATAAAAACGGAAGTGGATTTTAACTAATTGTTACAGACTGTATTTTATCGACGTATTATATTTATTTAAGGACAAATCTGTTAAAAAGCCATACTTAAACGGTATTTTATTTTAAAATGTATGTAAATGTAACTAAATAACTGATAATGATAAAAAGTCTTAGCAAAATCGCTCTTTATTGTCATGACTTTATAGTTGGACTATAGAGTCGAATATGATAATTACATTTTCTGATTGGCTGACTATCTCAGCACTAGCAGTACGCTGCGATATATGTATACTTATACTCGTATTTTTTTCAGGCGTTGGTCTACTCGGAGGTCTCAAGAAGCCGACGCTGCTGCTTTCGCCCACGCTCAGCACCACCTCCGCAACCAAGAGCTTCGGAGCTGACGGTAATTTATCATATACACCCTTTTTGCGACACCCTGTATAGTACAGTTTTTAGAAATGACTTTCCAAATTAAGTACACGGCAATAAATGAAAATTATTGGGAGATGCCTATGTCCAGTGAAAGTTGTTATTGTTTTCTTGTACATAACCTAGCAGATTCGTTGTTGGTTTTATAATCAATATGCCGGATTCAATAACTAGTCGATAGCACTCGGTACTTATCAGTTTCTCCACAACCCTCAAGATTTAATTTAATAGGTATCTAGTTTATATATTTAAGAATAATAATGTAAATAGTTAATAACTCACCATGGTTTATAGTTTTTGTTGTAGGAACAATAATTTAATTCATCAACGTATGTAACCAGCCGGTTTGATATTCCAACACGCAAAACCATCGTAGTACTACGTTACTGTGTGCTATGTGTGCGTGTGAAACAGGTTGCGCGGGCGCCGCGAGCGCTCCGGGGCGCCGCGGGGAGCGGGGTGTGAGCTGCACGGACGTGCTCCAGCCGTGGGCGACTTTTTCAGACTGAAATGGCTCGACGCGCCGCCGCAGGCTGAGGCACGCCGCCGGCTCCCTTCCCCCCCCGCCCGTCCGCGTTCCCCTGTGACCCACTTTATGCTCGCGCTCTCGACGCTTCATAATCATAAGTATATAATTTATGTATATGTATCTATCTATAACTAAAGTTCTTATTTGTTTACTTTTTATGTGCTCAATTGATTAAAATATTTTATGTCAAGTCAGTCCGTGACTTCACCCAGGGTTCTAGCTGAAAACCAGCGCTATGGTTTATCATAGCACCAAGCTGAGCTAGAACCCGTTTCTGCACCGGGAAGCAACACCCTTGCTCATTTTTTCTTTCTTTAAACCTCTTTATTATTTGTTTTATTATTTATTTTTGTGTTGTTTCCGTGTGTGTGTGAAATAAATGTATTTTCTTTCTTTCTTTCTTTCTTTCAAGATTTATACAGTTTTAAGATTTTCTCCGTGCATCTACACATTAAACAAATCGTCTCTTTAAGCTCCATTTGCTTTTCACTTGCGACCAAGCCAAATTGCCATTCACACGGTCAATTGTCTTTCTGTATACTAAAGAATACCATGTAACAGCGAGTCTACCACATATCTGACATATATACTTATGTTTGTCTTCCCTAATAAATAAAATAAAAATACTAAAGTATATCATGTAACAGCGAGTCTGCCGACCCTCTCAGCCAGCCTGGGCCGCGCTCCGTCGCCCAAGAAGAAGGGCCGAGGCCGCCCGCGCAAGCACGACAAGAAGGGGAAGGGGGAAGCTCTGTTCAGGTAATCTACTGGTTTTTACAAATACTATATGTATATGGGTACAAGTAGAAAGGTAGCTGAGTTATTATATCCCATAACACGGGGAAAGACATCTGACGCAAATAAAAATTACCCTCATTCAAATGTCATAAGGGTGCTGTCAGATGTGTTTCCCCATGGAATGGGATATAGCTTTCTTTGGTGTATCTGCATACTACAACCTAGTATTTATGCCCTTTGTAAACCACACTTTGCGAATTAATATATTTTTTTCCGATATGATAATGTAACATTTTCTTTGCTTATTTTTCTTTAATTTCACCGTTTGTATATGAAAAAATCCATGTCCTTTTAGCGTGCCAGTGTCAAGCACAAGACCGTCTAGGCTTTGTTCACCATATTGTGAACCAGTTTATTGATATTCTATTATTTGCTTTCCGACAGATCTGCAGAAGACAAGTCCATTTCGACGCCCGTGCCAGCCTCGTTCCTACAGTACCGAGGACCGCCTGGTGAAGTGGGCTCTGACAGTGATCTAGCCTTGTCTAGGTAAGTAATATTTATTATTTTACCATATCATCATGATCATCAACATCACCATCTTCTGAAGTTGAAGTAATTTTCTGATGAACGTCAATTTTTTACAAACTACTCTCCGTTCGGATATGGGGCTCTTTGTCTTTAGAAAAGAACAGAGGCAAGAAACTCCTGAGCCATCGTTTCAAAAAAAGACTTAAAACTAGTTGGTAACAGCATACATTCCCAAAGAGCGCATAACGGTCTGTCCTCGGCCTTATTCATGCAGTTACTATTACCGGCTACATAGCGCCATCTGCCATAAAATACGGCCCGACTAAAGTCAATTTTTTCTTCTCTCCTGATCTTTGACGACGAGCTTGGACGAAAATAGAAACAGTTTATAACCCTTATTTCGCTGTATTACAGGTCAAGTTCGAGCAGCACGCTGTGGTCGCAGTCGTGCTCGTCGTGCACGCACTACGACGACGCTGGCTCCGCGCACTCCACCGACCTCAGCTCCAGCGAACAGTCAGTATTGATGGACTATATTTATACTAGCACATTATACACTCATGTGTAGTACAGTCTACAACAAGTCAGTATTACCACATATAACTGTACTATAATTATACTCGCACATTATACACTCATTACCCGTACTACAGTCATCGAAATATAACAGGCCAGTTTGGACAACTCCACAATGTATGGAATGACAGCTGGTGTCAAACCTAAATCATAAGAAATCTAAACAATAAGCAACTTTTGGTGCTTCAAAAGTTATCAAAAAGTAAATCAAAAAGATAATTATGTCGGCTCGACATATCTCGTGCTCGAGAGTTGAGGTGAGTCCGAAGGAGTGAAAATCCAGGGCAGGACAAAGCCAGTTGTCATCTAAGTTAATTAAGTAGTAAACCTTCACAGAGATGAAATGCAGCATCCAGTTTTTGCTAGTTCTATATATTTTCCTCCCTGCCCGGGAATCAAACTATAAATAACATAGCACATGTAATATTCCAGATCCAGTCTGAACGACACAGCAGACTCAAACGTGGAGGCGCGCGAGGAGCGGCGCGGGCGGCGGCGCCGGGACACCGACGCAGAGACGCCCACCACGCCCGTCAAGGTGAGTTGTGTAGAAAGTGGCGCCTCTAGCGGACACTTTTGACAATTTAGCGTGTCGGTGACGTACTGCATGCGGTGTACGAGTATTTACACTAAATTCAAATTTCAAATAGTGGGGAGTAAACGCAAATTTGTAATGCGCGGGAGAGACGAGTAGTAAATGCACTAGCTCCCTGTCATAAAAAATAAATTAAGAAAAACCTACACTAGGCTCTCTGATATGGGCACTAACTATGTAAAATAGAAGAGATGGCATCAAAGACGTATGGATTTTTATTACCCATTACCTCTGACTCGGCACGAAGAGTAATCCACATTGTTATTTGTTTACCAGGGTCGCGGAACTCGCTCCTCCTCTTCCAAGACTCCGGTGAAGGCCTCCGCGCACCTGAATGAAGACCTGGAGCCACTGCAACTAGTTTGGGCTAAATGCAGGTGGGATTGTTTATCCTTCTTTAATCCTTAAACGGATTTTGCCAGAGGGATTATGTAGATTGCACCTTGAGAGAGTACAGTCAACTTACCACCGTCAATGTTTGAATGAATTAAAGGCGGTACAAAAGTGTATACTTATAAAACTGACTACTCTCAAGGTCCAATCTATGCCTATTCCAAAATCTGCTGCCATCAAATTAGTTCTTCTTATTTTTCTTTGTGCCAAAATTCTATACATAGTGCATGCTTCCCAAAAAATCATGTGTTAAAATTTACCCCTACAGAGGCTACCCGTGGTACCCGGCGTTAATAATCGACCCAAAAATCCCCAAAGGCTTCATCTACAACGGCGTGCCGCTCCCCGTGCCTCCTCAAGACGTGCTCAATTTAAAAAAGAACCACTCGCACGAGCCGATACTCTACTTGGTGCTCTTCTTCGACGTCAAAAGAACTTGGCAATGGCTGCCCCCGGCCAAGCTGGAGCTCCTGGGCGTCAATAAGAGCGTCGATCAAGCGAAACTGATAGAGTCTAAAAAGGCCACGGAGAGGAAAGCGGTGAAGAAGGCGTATGGTGACGCGATGCAGTTTAGGAAGCAAGTGGACGGCGAGGAAAAATGACACAGGTATGGATGAGAGTATTTTTTTTTATTCCTATTCATTTGACGACCGCATCTTGCGCCGCTTGCTATGTATGCTCACTTACGTACTTGCAGGATGGCAGAGCTACGTTACCGCCTGTGTTTTTATTATTAGGTCCTATTGTCATAACCTGCAACCTGGGATTTTCTAGTCATTGCAAGAAAATGGTAGGCTACATGAAGTGCCTCAATTTCACTACTGGTTACAACACTTACACCTTGGTTGCTGCAAACTTGATTCGTCCACTGCCAAATAACCCCTTTAGTTTGTTCGCCATTTTATTATTTTTATATGTAAGTATATTTTTTACAATCGCCAAGCTCTAAATCTTGTAACACTAATTCCACAACATCGTTTCAGGTTTCAATACCGGTCGAGAAGACCGAGGAACAGAGCGTTCAGCTTTGGCAGCTTCTCCATGATGCACATACAGACCCCGGAGACCACAGAGTCCAGCGACTAATTGTGTGCCGACACAGGAGGGTTACTCTATATTGACGAAAAACGGACAAACGTGGCACGTTTACAACGACATAGTCGTGGATCGCGCAGCAGCGCTCCGAAACTTAGTTTTTCGTCATAATAGAGTGACCACTATATCGGAACCACACAGTATTACTTGAGAAATTTAATGATATAACATGGTACTCTCATGACATTTTTTGCATGATACCAAAGCCTGCAGGGCAGGAATGAATTTAAAATGTATCTAATCAAATTAGATTTGCTGTAAAATTCGTAATGAGTAATGAATTTGTCCTATTGGCAACTGAATAAGTAATTTGATGAAAATCTTAATCTTGATATAAATAATAATAGCAAAGGAAAACAATATGGAAACTCAATGTCTACTAATATATTTATTTATTTATTTATTTATTTATTTATTGATGGGAAAACCAACAGCTTATATCTAGGTACATTTGTGCATTATAGTAGGGGTTACATAACAAAGCCAATTACAGGTTTCCACGTATAAAAAATAAACAGTAAAGAAGCTTAAAGTCCTAAATCATCGTCTTTCTAGAGGACATAGTTAAATATAAAGGTTATAAACATGAAGAGAACAAAGAAAACATATAAGTAATATAACAACGACTTACATAATTAAGTAACAATAGTTAAAGTAGTAGTATGCAGTTTGTAGTTCCCAGAAGCAACATAAAGTACCAACAAAAAAAAAAATATTATATAATTATATACTATGTACTTATTAGGATGTTTAGGTTTGATGAGGCCGGCGTATAGAATTAAGATATATATTTATCATACAGTAAATAAATAGTAGTAGGTTGTAATCGGTTGTAATCATTTAAATAATAACATTTTACATCACATTAAGAACAAAAGACCGCCACAGCTGAGAATCTTCAGAACATTCATACCTATTTGACCATCACTGATAAGTATATACTTAATAAAAACATAACAGTGCCCTACGACTGCCATTTTGCGAATCTTGGGATCAGTAGTTAAACTGCTAGAAAAAAATGTTATAGGTATAACTGTTAGGTATGTATATAACAGTGCCCTACGACTGACATTTAGCAAGTCTTGGGATCAGTGATTAAACTGCTGGATAATGTATGGATAACTGTTATAAGGATATTCAGCTGATAGCATAAACAACAAACATATCAAAGGGTGTAGGTATGTATTTATAGCTATACGGTCAATTAGAAGATGCCCACGATTAGGCTTTGGTTGGTTAAGTTTCAATAACAACAATTTGAGCTAAATTCTCAATTGTATAATTTAATCTATATGCATACATTCCTAGCCCTACGATTATAAAAAAATATATCTTGGGATCGGTCGTCATGCGATAATGCACAGACCGCTAGGTATGGACATATAATTACTTTACTCTAATCTAAGTCAGTACAGTCGTGTAAAGCAATGTAAAGCAACACTATATCATACGGTACAGTTCATAGTTCTTGCGTCAGTTAAATAAGATAAGACACAAAAAATAGATCTAGTGTTCATTAAGATGCTCAATTATACTTTTTTTGAAGGTTAGCTTTGAACAGATGAAGGGGTCCACATCAGAAAATATATTATTGTATGTCTTAGCTATACGAGTTAAAGTAGTGTTTTGAGTGTAGTTAACGCGATGATACGGGATGCGGAAAAGCTGCGTGTGGCGCGTGCGGGAGGAGGGTACCAGCAGCCCGAGCTGCGCCAGCAGCGCCGGGTCCCCGCGACCGCGCACGAGGTCGTAAAGCATGGACATATCTGCTAGTTTTCTGCGGTTATTTAGAGTGAGACTATGGTAGTGTTTGCAGCTATCTTCATAGTCTCGAAAGCCTCTTTTAAATTTATAATTTAAGAAGTTAATAAACTTTTTTTGTATTCGTTCTAATTGTTCAGATTGGTTAATATATTGTGGTGACCATATAGGGCTAGCGTATTCTAAAATACTTCTTACGTATGCATAATATACACATTTAATGGAAACCAAATCTTGGAAAGGTTGACAAGTGCGCATAACAAAACCTAGTGTCTTGTAAGCCTTGTTTGTTATGTAATCTATATGCTCACTAAAATTTAATTTTGAATCAAAGTGTACACCTAAATCTCTGACAATGTTAGTACGTTCTATAGGGTGTCCTTGTATTGAATAAGAGAAGTTTAAGGGTTTATTTTTCCTAGTGAAAGTAATTAATTGACATTTTTTTGAGTTAACGGTTATTCTATTATGTTCATAGTATTCATTAAGTCTATTTAAATCAGATTGTAGTTTATTAGCATCATTTATATTACTAATATCAATGAAATTTTTTGTATCGTCAGCATACATAAGAAAACGTGAGTCATGAAAACAAGTATATATGTCGTATAGATAGACATTGTATAACAGAGGCCCTAAGAGAGACCCTTGTGGTACACCCGAAGTAATCTTGATGAAGTCTGAACAGAACCCTCCAAGTGCTACTGCTTGAGATCTATTATTTAGATATGATTCTACCCATCTTAATAGATCTCCATGGATACCTAGGTGTTCAAGTTTCCGGATGAGGATGATGTGGTCCACACGATCGAAAGCCTTCTCGAAATCCGTGTAGACCACATCAACCTGTTTTTGCTTGTCCATAGCTCCATGCAAAAAACTCAAGAAAACTGAGAGGTTTGAAAGAGTGGAGCGTCCCCGTAAGAAGCCGTGCTGTTCAGCCGGTAAACTACTAGAAACAGTAAAATACAGTGTGTCGTAAACTAGTTTTTCGAATATTTTACTGAAGATATTTAACTTGGAAATTGGCCTGTATTGTTCGATTTTAATTTTAGAACCTTTTTTTGGTATGGGAGTAATAAATACTTTTTTCCATTTAGTAGGGAATACACGCTCACGAAGCGATTTATTGTATATTAAAGTTAGAGGTGGCACTAAGGCAGGGGCGCAATTGTGTATAAATATAGCTGGTATACCATCACAACCTGGTCCTTTGTGAATGTTAATATTGCTTAGGCATTTGTGTACGTCGTTTGTTGTTAAAGTTATAGAGCTAACATGAGATATTGAGCCTGACTGTGGTGGAGGTAACTCGATGTCTGGATAATGTTGAGATGGGGCAATGAAGACAGAGTTGAAAAAATCATTGAAAGCAGTACAGATTGCATTGCCATCAGTGCACTTAATATCTTGATATGTCATGTTTGATGGATAGCCGGATATTTTTTTACGAGATTTAACGAACGTCCAAAATTTTTTGGGGTCCTCTTTAATTTTAACCTCGACCAATCTTACGTAGTTATTAAAGCATTCGCGTTCAACTTTATGGTGACGAGCTCGCAGTAGGTTGAATTCATCGTAGTCAAGTTGGTTTTTAAAGCGTTTCCATCTCCTGTGTGCCTTGTTCTTGTCGCGAATTATATGAATTAATGCGTCAGTGTACCAGACCGGATAACTCTGTTTATTTTTAATTACTTTCATAGGGACAAATTTTTTTAAGCAGTTATGTATGTGGTTGTAAAAGATTTCAACGGCATCATCTATATTATTGAGATTAAGTTCAGTATCCCACTGTATGTCGTTAAGATGCTTTATTATTTTGCTATAGTCAGCTTGATGAAATTTGTATTTTGTAATTGTGTTTATTTTGAGAGGTTCAATAAATATATCATTAGCGTTGATGATCAAAGGTGGATGGTGATGATCTTCTGGTAGCATTGGCATATCACATTTAGTTATATCGATGGAAAGGTTAGAGAAAATTAGATCAAGTAAGTTGTGGCTTGTATTTTTGTAAGTATTATATTGTGTAAATCCAATGGCACTGAGATTATTAATTAGTTCAAAGCCAGATCTTTGCAGTTCTATCGATCCTTGTTTCATAAATATAGGCATGTTTTTATCCCAATTTATGAATGGTAAATTAAAATCACCAAATAACATAAAAGAATGACTAATGTTAGGTATAACAGCGGTTGTGACCGATTGCCAAAAGTTGTTCAGGTCATTGACTTGAAGATTAGATTTCTTGTTCCCTGGTATATAAGTACATACCAAGTGCAAGTCTGTACCTGAACGTAAACTCTGTGCAGGTATAGTGACCCAGACTAGTTCTGTCTGTTCGCTTGACCATTCATCACGGTGGTATGCGGATAGCTCTTTTTTAACACAAATCATAACACCGCCACCTGTACTCTTACCTGTAAGGATGTGATTTCGGTCGCAGCGGAACACTTCATAGCGCTGGTCGCAAAACTCTGAGTTGTGAATACCATCACATAGCCAGGTTTCTGTAATGATTATGACGTCATAGTTATTTGCAAGGATACTCAGATACAGATCATAACATTTCGTTCGTATCCCACGAACATTTTGATAGTACATTAAAAGATTACCAGTCATAATTAAAGTTCAAGATAAGCGGATCGCAGTAAGTTAGATAGAAGTGTAGGTATTTAATGTACCTTTTATTAATTTTTCATCGGCATCCGAGCCGAAAGCAGGGCAATGTACTCGACATACCGAACAACAACCGAACAAAAAGTACCTATAGGTATCCGTTCGAGCAATACCTACCCACCACCAGCGCCAGAGAACTCCACTATGTATTGTAACTGTAAGTAGGTCTTCGTACCTACAAGTATTCAGTAGGTAAGTAATTGTACGATAATGCATTACTTTTGAGTGTAAACTAACATACGTAAACTTTACAATATAGTTGTAATTACTGTTACTTATTGAATAACGGTAATGTATTCTAATCGTATTGCGGCGAAATAGTAACGAAAAAGGATAAAAAATACACACCTGTTTACCCCGTAAAGAAATACAGGCATTAGCATTAATGTTATTGAGGCTGTAATGAAGTTGAGTTATTAATATTCGTTCAGTGAGCTTAAACAATGGCGTACTTATAAATCCATTTATATTGAATGCCCATGTTAGACGCATATACGCGCATACTGACAAACGAAAAATTATAAACATTTCTATTAGAATTAGTATAATAAGAGGGGTGCAGGAATATGTATTATTAAGTGGTAGTATGATTCCATTTATTAATATCCAATAAATAAAAGGTATCTCAGTTTTTCTACATTTCGGATAGTTTAGGTACCTAATTAAGTAGATTTTATTTAAGTAATATTTAATTAATAAGTATGGCACTGGCCGTGACCAATCTAGGTAGATGATGAAATTATTATACATAATATAACAATATAATAAAGGTATTTATGATTTATTGGAGTGGCTAGGATGCAATGTGTTGATGGCGGTCTATTTATAGATTCTTTTGTGCGGAACAGCTGGTGCAATGTTGTATTAGTTTGGCGGCATTTTTTAAAAAAGTTATGTAATTTTGATGTGTTATTGTGGTACAATATGTTACTTCTAGGGCTAATATTATAAACTATAACCATCTGACAAGAACTGTCTAAAAATGTTATTATTACCTTAGCGGAATAACATTGAGAGTGATTATAATAATATATGTGTGGTTGTAAAATAATTATTTTAGAAACAATATTCTTACAGTGTGTAATTATTTTCAGAGTTTTTTTAAGTCCGACTCGGATTTTATATAAAAAGCAGGTGAGGTGTCATTCTTCCTGACGAAAATTTTACAATTACGAATCCAGACAAATTGGAATTGTTTGGCTTTGGTGATATCGCGGGTTTTTTTATACAGTATTTTATTGTCTACCGTCAAGTGTTCATTCACGAAGAGCCGTCGCGGTTCACCGGGCATGGAGATGTCCTGGGTAGTAATGCCTTTAGTTTTACGAAGACCTCCAAGTATGTTATCTTTTTGAGTACGGTTTTTCAGTTTGACGATGACTGCCTTTGGACGACCGGAGATATTATGACGGGGTTGAACTCGAGTAGCATGTAGTATGTCCTCAGGCCCCAGGGATACACCAGCGTGATTAGCTATTTGTATAGCTACGTGTGATAGGTTCTCATTTTTTATCTCCGGTAGCCCAGATATCTCGATATTGTCCAGTCGGTCACGTTGTTGTTGATTATTGAGCTCCATTTTATAAATGAAATTGACATGATATTGATGAATCTTTAGACTTTGGAATAGTGAATACTTGTGTTTTTTCTCTAACCTAGTAATACATAAGCTAGGGAGTACTAAGTATGTAGCATTAAAATAACTGTTGTGTTGTTCTTGTTCTTATGTGTTTTTACTTGTAATCTATTTGTTGTAGCTATAAGGAAAAATCAATAAAATATTTTGACTAATAAGGTTTCTTCAGTTTTAATTCACTTCTATTTATGATGTTAGCTTCAGTAATAGTTTACATTTATTTTGTCTAATGCTGATTGTGGGTTGTGTAGAGATGGTTTAGTAATGTTTGTCCCAATGGTAGAGCTTGCCGGGGGTAGGTACAACATTTGCTGCCTGCTTTGGCTCTCTGCAACAAAAAGAGTCAAATGTTTGATGTTAGAAGATTATTAGACATTAAAAATAAAGTTTTTTGCTTGTCAGTGGGTGTGCAATCACATGCTGCCTATCTACAAAAAAACCAACAATAGTTTCGCACTCAAATTTACAATAGTATTAAATACATCATGCACCTTATGTATGGATGGAATGTTATAGTCCTTGTATATTGTTAAATTGAATAAAATTTTGAATCTAAAATCTGGTGTGTCTCAAGACTGCTCTAGTCTAGAATTCTAGATGATGTTCTATGGTGGCTCAATGTTCATTTTACCCCTTGTCGGAGCTGGGTTCCAGCAGCAGCTTGGTGACGTCGGCGGGGGGAGCCACCTCTCTGCGGACATCCCGCGTGTAGTAGTAGTTGTGAGCGTGTCTGAAAAAAAGTAAGTACATGGTAATTTAGGTTATTGTTGTTTCATAAAATCGAAATAAACAATTAACTATATTTAATATCCATCTTCTTAAGTTAAATACACATTCACTTGTATTTTCGGATGATCACAGGATTTCAATTATGAGCAGAAAATATACTTGTGAGTGACTCCATCTGGAATCTGTGGCGGTGGCTGTGTCCTCTTTGATACCAAGGGCTCGAAACGCAAAGCATTGGTATGTTTTCTCTGAAATAAGAAATTTATGAGGTTATACTTTGTCTTCATATCGCCAATGTTTACTATTTTCATTGCTAGATTACATAATTTCGAAATGAGAAAATAACGTTAACTTACACCTAGCAGGAAATTTCTTAAGGCCTGCATAAGAGGCGAAATATCTCGAAGCGGTACTTTACTCATCTTGGATGATATTTATTGATTACGTTCGTGAAATAAATAATTTTAAAATACCAAACCGAGATTTCAATAATTTGGTTTACGATGGTTTACGATAAGTCAATGTCATTGTCAATTTGACAAGTGGAACAGCTGTTCAAGCTAGACGTTCCGTTTTTCTTTTCATATAATAAGAGCAACATTTATAAAAAGCTGTAAAATATATGCAAATTTGTAAAGTAAGTTCATAATTTGAGCTGTTATAAATTAAATACTTTGATAAAATTATATTAATCACTTTATTACCTACAAAGCTCAATCATCACACTATAAACTTTTCGTAACTCTACCGTCCTTGCCTGATACAGAACGTAAACCATAGAAAATTCTTGAATTTTCTACTCAATCTTGGAAGAAGGATAACATTTGCTTTCTAGTTTGCTTATGGTCTTTGCTTGATTTCCTGCTGCCTGTCAAATTTGTTTTTGTTTTGTGATTGTGCGCTCTAAAAAGCTGCAAATTGTGTGAAAATATTCGTGAAAGCTGTGAGTTTTCCACTGTGCGTACGATTTTCATATAATAGTGCGGATTACCGTGATTTCGCGCGACAATGGATACGGTTTACGGCTACAACCCGTATCAATACAACCATTCGGAAGATTTGGGCAACCAAATGTATGCCCACCAGGCGTTGTCGGGTCCGTTTAGCAGGGCGGAGGCGGGGCCGGCGGTGATGCCGGTGCCGTCGGGCGCGCCGTGGAACGTGCAGGGGCTGCCGTGGGGCGGCGCGGGGGCGGCGCCAGGGCTGGTCACGTTCACCGGACAGGCCCCCGCGGCCCCGCTCCCCGTCCAGTGCCAGGCGCTCACCCCCGTCGTACACACCAAGAGGAAGTCCTTGGACATCGAACCTGTCATGTAAGTACACTCACTCTTCTACATGATTATTGAGAATAGAGAAATGCCCATTTTAGGTTATTTGCTATTTAGCATAATCATGTGTTCTAATTCCAATGTTATTACATTGCTAACAATGTATTGTTTATTTCAGACCGCCAAAACAACTCATTACGGAAGAGAAAATGGCTGCACACCTGAATGGCCTTCACATTTCATCTGACTTTGTGTCTCACTCGACGGGAGATGAACTGATGGATGTCGGCATGGATGGAGGCCTTGCAGCAGTCAGCGAGAAGTTGAAGGGACACAAAATTGTACTCGCTGAAGAAATCAAGAGAATAAGAAGTGAACCTTTGCTACCTGCAGCTCTTATAGAAAGGTTTGTTTTTCATAATAATCATTGATCTTGGTCAATTAAAATTGCTATCTGACTGGCAATGGGCTTTTAACACAGATAAACTCAAAAGGTATTTTGTAGGTATACTGCACTTAAAAAGAGGAGCCAGCTTTGTATTTGATAAAGTATAAACAACCTATGAGAAAGTAATAAATATTTTCTTACTCTTATCATTCTTACTTTTATATTTTCAGGCTAGAGAAGCCATGCATGTCACTTGTGGTGTGGAAACCAAAAGAAAGCCTTCTAGACCAGCCACTGCCTGAAGAAGATGAGGATTCCGAGTCATCTGACAGCAGCTCCCACCGGCATGGCAAGAGAAACGGTGTACTAGTGCCAGACTTGGGTATGGATGTAGAAACATAAGCATGATGTATGATTTGTTAAGATGTAAGACTGTTTTTTAGTTCTTAAATTGAAGTTGTAAAGCTAGATCTGTGCTTGAAGAGTTCTGTTGAATCCTAGTTGTTATTATTGGGAAGACAGTTATGTAAACAAATTATTCGAAAACATTTGCTAAAAATCCTTATTCCAAATAAGACTGTTAAGTATGTAAAAAAAACATTGCTTACAAATTGGTTTACATTTATTTAAATGAACAAAAAAACAACAGATTGCTCCTGAAGCATAGACCTAGCTATCAATGTTGTTGCAGCATGTAAAATTCTGTATGTCTAATAATCTAATCCAATAGTGTTTATGTATGATGCCTGTGTTCCCAAACATGTTCTACTGTTAAACTTATGCTAAACTTGCTATTTTTCCCACTATTTGCTTGCGATATGTTTTTTCCTAGTCATAACTGCTGAGTTGAGCACCTCATGGAGGAAACCCTGGTAACCAAAACAGATACGAAATGTAAAACGAGAAACTGTTCTACATACAATAGAAGGGTTTTTGAACTCAACTTTTTATTGGTGCTAAATGTGTAATTGCGTGCATCGTGGCTTGTGATTTAAATGTCGCGACATCGACAGGATGAGTATGATGAAAATTTCACCTTATGCCATAGCATTTTCATCGTTTATAGTCTACAACAGTGTACCTATCACAAACTTATTTTGACAACCATTTTCGGATACAAATTGAATTTGACAATTGTTACTTAGTTTTGACTTCGCGGCAGGGCTCCAGGCATAAGCCGCGATGCACGGAGAACCTTGAATTGTAAAATGGCGTGTAATTTCGCTGTAGGGAACATACTGGCGTTGTTTCTTATGGTTTTTAATTTGCTACCTGGCAATTGGCCTGTTCTCTGCCGTTCTAGTTTAGCCTTGCTGAACTAACATTAAAAAGATAAAAAGATTTCTTCTCAAATAAAAAAATAATTAAGACGACGAATCGTCAGTTATTTTCATATTCTTTAAAGTTCTAAATTTTATAAAATAGTCTGGAATAGTATTGTAAAGTTTAAATACTGTGAATATAATTATGTTTAGGATATTAGTGTTTAATATTTGTATTTTTCCGCACAACAATGATCAAAAATAGTAAAAAATATTGTATATTCCTTAGAATATACTTTTAGCAAACACCACACCTCCAAACATCCTGTGTATTTTTTTTATAATTTTAATGATTATGTTTGTTGGTCCGTAACAGTAACTGAGGTGCGGGATTATCAAAGTAATAATATTAAATATGTATGTGTACCGATAAAGTATGTTAGGGATTTGGATAAAAGTGCTTGTAAAAATTAAGTATGTTTGGACTTTGTAAGTAACGAAAAAAAGGAAATTCATTGAATAAAATAAACAATTTAATATTTTATGTGTCTTTAACTTATTCTTAATAATTAAATCATCTAAATCTATATAAATCACAAAATCTTGCGTTTCTTAAATATGTTCCTTATTATAATTATTACTTCTTCAATTAATACTAGTAACCTAATAAGATAAGGCACTCTTATAACAGTTATATAACTGACACGAATACATAAACTATTTTACTGGGTACGTAAGGATTTTAAGGCTCATAACAATTTACACATATTAATATCTAGCGTCATAGCCATCAGTCTATTTTGCCGTTTAATTATTTTGAAGGTACTTTAAAATACTGAAATAGGCTTAGTGTTAAGTATCTATTTATTTAGTATTTACACTTAAGTTACTTCATGCGTTTGTTATAAAATGTAAATGGATTTTATCCTTAATAGACTGCCTGCAGCCAAGTTCATATTAACAAAAATAAAATAGAATTTCGGGTTAAAACGCTAATTAAAAATTTTACCTTGTCCACATTCTAGCTCAGTTATACCTACAGAATATTTCATTAAATTTACAACACTACTTTGCATTAAAATCAAAATTTTGTAAACAATGTTTTATGTACCTGCGTAGTAGAAATTATCTTTCATCAACAGTCGCATTTTGAACCTACCATATTAATTATACACTTCGATTCAAGACGGGTTTACATAAATTCACTGACAAAAACATGCTTAATTCTAAACTTAAGAATGTATTATCTATCTCTTGTTGAATCTACGAGCCTATGTAATGTAGTATAATAGTAGTACCTACCTAGTACAGACTACGATGGCCTATAACAGTTAAACACTGTCACGGTTAGGTACTAATTCTTCATGATCATCAGGTACCTACTTACTCATTTTATTTTGATGTACCTCTCCGAGATTGATTAGTGAGATCAGCATTTTAGCCGCTATCAATACAAGCACCACAGCAGCACCAAAATATGCTCACAACTTATAACCACACTCCAACACTATCCATTAATTTCGCTAGACCTCGACGTAAAAGTGTTTGTCTTTTGTCTTCCGTCTCTTTCACTCTTCAGCACATGATCTCTATCACCTGACCCCGATGCATAAAAAAAAACTGTTCATCTTCCATCTCATTCCCTCTTCAGCACATGTTGACCTTCACGGTGGCAGTATCCAGGTCCCGCTTCATGTTCTCCAGCTGCGCCATGTCCTGCACCGAGGTCTCGCACTTCTGCACCACCAGCGAGTGGTAGAAGTGGATGGCGAACGCCACGAACACCACCAGTACTGGAATTAAACGTGGTGTTAGGTTTAGACGTCAGATTAGATTTGGCTAGCGTAGGGTTTACAGTAAAACTATAAAGTCCTGAAAGCGGAAGTGGATCCTAACTAATTGTTGAAGACCGTATGTAATAGATTTATTTAAGGACAAATCCGTTAAAATCCTATCCTAACTAATCCTAACTAATATTATAAATGCGAAAGTAACTGTGTCTGTCTGTCTGTCTGTCTGTTACTCTTTCACGCCAAAACTACTGAACGGATTTGAATGAAATTTGGTATACATACGGTGTAGACCCTGGGAAAGAACATAGGCTACTTTTTATCCCGGAATTCCCACAGGAAAACTTTTTAAGGCGAAGCGAAGCGCGCGGGAACAGCTAGTTCATTATAAATCGGTATTTTATTTTAAAAATGTAAGTTTTGAATTTTTGAAATAACTGAAAATTATAAAAAGTCTTTGCAAAATCGCACTCATTATTGTCAGGACTTTTTAGTTGCACCATACAAGAGTTAACTTGAGAGTCCAGTGGCCAGTGCGCTGGTTGCAGTACCGGATTCGACCCGTCCGAAGCAGATATTTGTTAACAACAGTTAACAACCATATTATAATATAATGGCTATGATGCATAGAGGCTGTTGCAAAAGAGGTTTATGTATATACTAAGCTGAAACTACTATGCATTGAGTAAGCAACTAATATAATACCTACACAGGTAAGTACATAAAGCAATTATTTTCGGATAACGTGTGATGGTACAAAATTACGTAGGTACTATTTGTAATGATATTGACAAGTCTGCCTACATTTCCGTGATAATGAGGTCACATTTTCAAAGGCACGTTTTGTGGCGATACGCCCGCCAAATACATGAATCACACATGCATTGTATGACCATTAACCACTAGGTGAGGAAACCATAATTTTTTAACTATTAAGTGGTAAACCTTGGCTAGTGTACCTACTAACTTAACACGTTTACATACAGGTATAGGTAGGTACGTAGAGGTGTAAATTCTATGTAGGGCATATTATGAGCTGACCAGTGACCACAGAGGTGAGGGAACTTAGAATACATACATACAGCATATTGGTCATTACAATAGTAGAACGCGTGTACCGCTAGGTGGCAACTTTCCCGCGCTATAAAAACTCGCTAACTAACTATTCGTATGGTGTAAAGCTTTAGTTTTTACTACCCACACGCTAATAAAAAGATGTAGGTACCTGGTATGACGATGACGGTGGCGGCGGTGGCGGCGGCGAACGAGTAGTCCCAGAACTTGACCCAGCACAGGATGGCGATCTCCACCAGAAACAGGAACAAACCTGGTGAAGAAAGGAAGACTTTAGCGGAATATTTCATTGGGATAAGCATTTATAACATACTTAATAATTGAGGTTCTGTAATGGTATAGTGACGCCTCTGCCTTCCGATTTTCGCTCTTTCGACAGTATTTCGACACACGACATCATAATATACCTACTTATAAGTTATAAATATTATCGTGTTTCACATATACCTACCTACAATATTTCACTAACAATAAGAAATGCAGTATTTCATGGCAAAAAAAGAAGTCGCTGCTGTAGTTTATGAAACGTAGGTAGGTACTTTGGTATGTTTTGCAATCAAATTCCTATAGTCAAATAGGAACAATAAAACGCGGATTCTACGAAGAATCGTTTGAGCTAAACCATATAAAATTAAACCACTCACCAAGCACCGTACTAAACGCCCACGCCAACTCAATAAACCCTCGCATGCGCTCATGCGGGGAATCCCTCAGCGCGCTGGTCGGGCCTCCGGGCGTCTCCATCTTGCTAACAGCATCAATGTTCGGCAGCAGGTACGTGGATATCATCAGGGCGAAGATGTGGACGGCGACCAGGACTGTCGTACAGACTGCGAACATCACGAAAAGCCATTCCGGTACGTTTGTGGGCTCGTTGATCTGCAGTTCCACCATGGCTACCATGGCGAAGCCTGGAAGGAAGGGTTGGTTGTTGAGCAATTAGGTCATCCAAAAGTTCATTTATACATGTATCTGGAGTGCACGAAAGAAGCCTGCACAAGTGACGTATATCACCAGTTTCTAATATTGTAGTTATAGTGTACATGAATAGGCTTTTGGCGCACCCTACCGTGGTCACCCGTGGTGACAAACCCTTGTGACACGATAAGAAGATCTAGGCCCTAGGCATATGTATCTTACATAACTGTATCTTTAGAATCAGCCTCTATTCCTGGTTGCCCTCATTGTGTACCCAATAATATTTCAGCTACAGAACCAAGTGTCCTTACCAGAGAGTAGTTCAGAAGTAGTAGCTGTGGCCTTCAGCTTGGCTCTGGACATGTGGAGTCGCCGCCATGACAGTCCGTCGGGCGACCCGTCGGCCGACTCGTCGGGCACGCCGGGCGCCCAGCCTGACCCGGTCGCGACTGCCGTCGTCTCGCTCGCACTCTGTAGATAGAGGAAGATGGGGGTGTCAGGTCAGTGTTTCAGGTTATGATGTTGAAGAGGTTGAAGAGCTGTGGTGGTAGGTGGTGGTAGTTGGCACCACGAGTGCACATTAGCAATCAACAATAATTTAGCAGTACAAAACTGATATCATTTCCATAGATCAGACAGATGTTTGATCATGTATGCCACTTGTGTATGCAGTCTGCTTGACTGGTTGTGGTGAACGCAATATCCGTGCATGAGTATGATGTTTATGTACTTATGTATTATAAGTTGGCAAAGTCACGAAAAACAGCGGAACATGTAAGTACAGTAATTTTTTGGCTCCTTTCTTTTCAAGGCAACGCGTTGAACTCTTTTGTATGGAATAAGTTTGTAGCTATAATTAACACTCGAAATCAAGATTAACATAGGAGTATTCAGCTCAAGGTGACCTCTTTCGAACCTATTTTTTCCCAACAAGCCAACCAAACAACAAAACAAGACTCACCTTAATAGACTGGTTGCATTGAAACGGGCTCTGCAGGTACCCGGGGCTGAGCAGCACCGCCGTGGAGGGGTTCTTGCCAACCATGCCGTTGGGAGTCACCGCGCCGGCAGGGTACAGGTACTCCAGGCTTTGAGGAGGCGTCACGGAGATCGTGGGGCTTTCTGTCGTCACTTTGAATCTGGAACAAGGGTGGCGGATGGAGAAGTCACAGAATGAAAACACTACGTTATAGAAGAAAAGTAGGATTGGGGTGTTTGGTTGGTGGGTTGAGTTTTTGGGTTCGGTTGATGACGTTGAGACTGTTGGTGTTAGTTGGAGGGTAGATTTAAGTTTTGTTGACATTAGTTGGTATGTTTGAAAGAAATAAAGTTATCTGTGTGATTCTTGGGTACTGGTTTTGCATATGAGTCAGAATAATGTTGTGGCATGTTTTGATTATACTGACTATTGTTAACATAAGTACTTAAATGGTAAAATAACTGGAGTCAAATTGGAAACGTAAACTTGACTCACATAATGTAGGTACACCCATTAAATGAAGCTATTATTGTGAGGAAATCTATTTGGAATAGTACTTTTAATAAGCATAAATGTCTGTATAAGCAGAAGGCACCATTAAAATAAACTAGTACTCAAGTAGTAAGTACTTGAAAAAATAGTAAATACCGCATAACTAACATAACTAACTACCGAGGCACCAGTTAAGCTGCGTACAGACGGGCCCAACGAACGCCAAACGATGGATATTTATCATACATATACAGGGGCAGGCAGCAACGAAGGTCAACGAAACCCTTTCGTTGACGTTCGTTTGGCCGGTCTGTACCCAGCTTTATACAAATTCTCAGCCACACGCGTTTTATACGCATAATGTGGAACATCACTCACTTGCAAGAATACCCGCTGTCATAGCTCGGCGGCTTCGCAAAATTCGGATACGAGTCACTCAACCCAAGGCCCTTCACCCGGTCCTTGCGGGGCCGGTACGGTCCGTAGGCCCGGTCCGGTCCGTACAGGTGGTCCGACGTGTGGTACCGCTGCAGCGTGCGCGGCCGCGACTTGCCGCTAGGGGGCGTCTGCGTGCACTGGTCCACTCGGGGGGTCTCCTCCACGCTCGTCACGAAGCTAGCTTCCGATATCTGGAATAGGGGTTTGGGACTGGTTAATTAGGTTAAGTCCGTGCGATATATTTCTACGGGGTGTCGCAAATCCTAACTAATATTATAAATGCGAAAGTAACTGTGTCTGTCTGTCTGTCTGTTACTCTTTCACGCCAAAACTACTGAACGGATTTGAATGAAATTTGGTATAGGTACGGTGGCCTGCGCCTAAAAGTATACAGGCGGAGTTTTTAAAATAGCGATCTCAAGCTCACATGCTGCTCAAGCACATCCACATAAACACCACACACAACACGTCCCCGGATTTATAATAGATGTAGCTGGTCCCTTCATCATCAGGGATCGCTATTTTAAAATCTCCGCCTGTATACTTTTAGGCGCAGGCCACCGTTCATATGGTCTAGACCCTGAGAAAGAACATAGGCTACTTTTTATCCCGGAATTCCCACGAGAAAACTTTTTAAGGCGAAGCGAAGCTCGCGGGAACAGCTAGTATGGTATAAATAGGAAAGAAAGGGAAAGTTTGTTTTACTAAATTCCATATCGTTTGGCAATGAATTGCAGCTTAGAATTTTGGTAAGACAGGTTCTATTCACCGATGCTGCTCGTTCAGTCTTTCCTATAAATGTGCTTAGAAGTAAAGACCAACTAAACTAAAAACATAAATATTTACAAAGATTTACTACATAATGTAACTAAAGCTATAATTCTTTGCCTACCTAATCACTTAGTGAGTACCTACTTCGTATATAGGTATACATATAGTATTTACATACGTACACCTACGTTAAACAGTTCAACAATCATCACTAAATATAATGTCAAGTTCAGAGCATGTCGCATGCGCATGCGACGGTATAATTTGTCACATTACTCACGCGTCACACATCAACAATATCTACTTTATAATGAAAATATCTATTGTTGTGTAAAGTTTACGTTCACGACTATTAAATTTCCTACATGACGTGGCTTCCGTTTAAATTCTTAACTACTAAACGAAAAGAAGGGGTTTCTATGTATAAGTTGACGTGTGAAACTGAAAACATAACAATGACTGTTCTATGAGTTCTATCTGTGGAAGATGGAATTCAGTAAGCATTTGTTTATTTGCCGAGTTTTATTTTCTCCGTTTATAGTTATGGAGATGCAGGACGCGGAGATGACGTGGTCCGAGGTGAAGCTCGCTGCCGTCGACAGACAGAGATGGAGAACCGTTGTGTCTGCCCTTTGCCCCACGGGGGGGTCATAGGACGCCAAGAAGAAGATAGTTATAGAACATTGCCCTATGCTATCGTGAACTTTGTATAGGTACGTGTCAGAATTTATCTATTAGAGGCTGATGCAAGAGGAGAAGTTGGTATTTTAGTTTCAGAAATGCCTAAAACAATTAATCTAATGTCATAATTAAATTGCGTGCACGGGACTCAAATCATAATTTGAAAGTAGCATGCGAAAATCTGGTACATTTATCTTCAGCACATCAATACAGTATCATGTACATTATGTACTTCCTATATACACTCGCGAGCAACCAAATCGACTCAAGCCTTGACGGCGCAAACATACATTAATACAAGTAAAATTATGAATAGAAATAATAAAAATGATATGTCATTTAAAAGCTTAAGATGTCAGCTTTAATTTGATATCATTATTATTGAAATCCATTCATCATTTTTGAAATAAATGATGTCTGAACGCAATTGTAGGAAAAACGGGAATTTAGGAAAAAAGGGTATGGGTATCGTATTATACAAATTAAACAAAAAATGTTAAGATAAAAATTTATTTATTTAAATCAATACTTTGTATTGCCCCCTCTTGCCCTAATTACAGCCTGCAGCCTGTTTCTCATAGACCTTATCAACTTTTTGACAGTTTCCTGAGGAATGCCGTCCCACTCCTCTAATAAAGCTGTCTTCAGCTCGTCCACGCTTGCAGGGACTGGATTCCTGGCCCGAACTCTTCTTTTGAGCTCGTCCCATAAGTGTTCGATGGGATTCAGGTCAGGACTGAGCGCAGGCCAGTCCATCGTGCGCAATTCCTTCTCTCTCAGAAACTGCCGACTGACTCGTGCCGTGTGGCAGCGGGCATTGTCGTGCATTAGCACGAAGTCTTCACCGACAAATTCTGCATAGGGCACAACATGACCGAGTAGAATGTCGGTGATGTACCGATCAGCTGTTAACCCGCCTCCTCGGCCGCCTCCAGGCACGAAAACAAGTGCGGTTTTTCCCTCTAGAGAAATACCAGCCCACATCATGCAGGAACCGCCGCCATATGCTACTGTTTCAGCGAAACAACATTGGGCAAATCGTTCCCCCGGACGCCGGTAGACCCGGCCTCTCCTGTCACTGCCATGCAGACACACTCTGCACTCATCAGTAAACAGGACCGACCGCCATTGCGCAATGCTCCAATCGAGATGCTCTCGAGCAAACTGAAGACGCGCTTGTCGGTGGCCTGCAGTCAATTTGGGGCCTGATGCAGGTCTTTTTGGTGTCAAGTTGGCTTCCTTCAAGCGTCTTCTCACTGTCCACTCGCTGACAGCCACTTGTCGTACACGTCTCAGTTCTTGCTGCACATCAACGCCCGTAAGGTGTCGATTGCGCAGCGAGGTTGAGACAATGAAGCGGTCGTCTCTCTCTGAAGTGCAGCGGTGGCGGCCCGTTCTTGGTCTTCGATTGAAGGCACCAGTCTCTTGGAACCGTCTGTATACTCGGGATACAGCAGACTGGCTCAAGTGGAGCTGGGCAGCGACTGCTCGCTGACTTAACCCTTGTTGCAGCAAGGCAACAACTTGAGCAGCTTCTTCTGGTGTGGTATCCATGGGTTTGCGAAAACAAGGAATACAATGCAACGAGATGTGTACCGGTCAACTTGCAACAAGCGACTGATAAGGTACACCGGATGTGGAAAGGTTTTATAGCGGGATCAGGTAGCGCAAGGCGTGGATTCCTAATGAGGTAATTAACACTGACGGGCAATTAAAATGCGTCATTAAATCTGCGCTTAGTTTTTTTTTATGGTATTGATCTTAATTGAAAGCCTAATTCTTCAGCTTTCGAATGACATATCACTTTTATATTTACCATTTATCGTTTTAGGAAAATCAATGTATATGTGCGCCGTGAAGGCTTGAGTCGATTTGGTTGCTCGCGAGTGTAGTTAACTACTAGTTACCATGTGTACTAAGCTACTTAGTACCTACCTACTTATAGAACCTACACGCATACCTAACATGACTAATAATTATCAAACTAATTTTTCATTCACATCGCCTTCAAACTCGTGGGATAACAGTAGCCTATAGAATTCAAAGACTACATCATAGCTTGATAATGGTGAAATATTTTTTTAATTTAGTTTAGAAGATTCGGAGTCTCATCATTAGCTTATAGCAGTCCACTTCTGCACGTAGGCCTCTCCCAAAGCACGCCACTGGATGCGATCTTTAGCTTTCCGCATCCAATCTTAACTAGCCACCTTTCGCAAGTCGTCATCCCATCTAGCCGGAGGGCGTCCGCACTATGTTTGCCTAGTTGCGGCCTCCACTCCAGAACAAGTTTACCCTTCGGTCTTCAATTCTTCGACAGATGTGACCAGCCCACTGCCACTTAAGCTAACTAACTCGGTGCCTAATTAACACAAATTCCATAAAACCTCGATCTCTTGCTCGTGGACATGCCGCCTATAGAAGCTAAAGCAATCGCTGTTATCAAACACATTCTTTGTAACAAACAATTATGCCTCACGATACGCGCATGAAACTGCTAGTTACTGGATAAAAGTGTGCTGAATTGCTGATAGCTCAGTACCTAGGTACAGTCATACAATGTATAATCGCGGAAATCAAAGCTGTAGCTCGATTCGAAGTTGAATCTATAACTAAGTTCCTTCACTAAAATGACCACTTCTAATTAGGATATTTTGAATGCCAAAATTGTATTTTAGAAGTATCGCCCGAGATAACCGTTATCTTGGGATTATTTCGGGAATTATTTTCGTAACTACTTACATCCGGAATCGAACTCTGGCCTGATTCAAAGCAACATCCTGAAGGGCTAGCACAGGGCGCAATTAAGACGTGACCAAAGTTTTGCATCGCGCTAACTCACATCGTGCAGCCTCAAGAGCGAGCGCGACGGAGAACTTTTGTCACGTCTTAATTGCGCCCCGTGCTAGCCCTTCAGTGCGCAAATCGTCGTGAGAGCGTGTGCAGTTGTAGTGAACATTCGGGCGAGCTAACTAGCGATTCTTTCTTAGCTCTAAGGTAGGCCACCGACCGATTCACCGACAGTACGTAATAGTACTTGGTACAGTTCAATTATGGCCTATGTGTTTTTAATGGCTGTTTACAATTTGGGTCCGTGCAGGAAGGACAGTGGTCGGTGTTTACGGCAGTGATTAGCTCATTAGTAAACCGGAGGTTAGGAAGTGGGTCATTACAGCCGCACGTGGCTAGGACAGTTTGAGAACTATAACATTTTGTTGTTTGTTGTGGGTTTTAATTGAAAGGTACCAATTGTATTTTTTCTTATGTACCTACTGTATTTAACTCACTAACTCATGAATTGAAATATTTGTCACTTGAGTCCTTTGTTTTTATATTAATTTATAATGCCAATTTTGAGGAACAAAATAATTTGCTCCCTTGGCCTTGCTACGCGCTACGGCGTAGCACTCGTAGCGTATAAAAACAATTAAAAAACATTATTATAAACGGAAAGGTAATATTTTAAGGGTGAGGTACTTTTATCCAGTGGCGAGCTTTGAGGGAGGCCTACGTCCAGCACTGGACTGCTATAGACTGAACACAAAAAATTCGGGTAACGTAGGTATACTTAGTTTAAAAAAAACACTTAAAAATACTTTACAGTAAGAAAAAAAATATCCTCCCTTATACAACTATTAATTATTACCTACCTAAAAATTGAAAAATTAACTATCGTCGTAATAAATCATAAGAAAGTCGATTATAATTAATTAAGTAAGAACATAAATTGATTACGTTCACTTGGTAATATCCGTTTGAAATGCGGACCAACATTGTTTTTCAATCTTTAGTACCTAGACTACCCAGACTGTTAGATAAGGTTGAGATTGTTTCTCCAATCTCCATACCTAAAATTTGAGTTTTCTCTAAGGCCTTGTTTCACAATGTCTGGTTAGTGGCTACCTGTGAGATAAAATACATGCTGTTATACTGTCAAAAAATAATAACAGAGAGTGACAGCGTTTCAACAGAGCGCACCCTCAAGTTTTCGTCAATGCACTAATCAGACATTGTGAAACAGGGCCTAAGTAATGCGAATGTGACAGACCGAGTCATATTTTTTGAGCTATGATGTTGCATAGATTGTAAATAGGTAGGTACTTAACTATTTTTATACAAAGATAGTTAGTAGATTGCCGCAATTTAGAGACGATAAAAAGTTTAAGGAACGTATAATTTAGGACCATTTTGCAACACTATTTCCCACAATTTGAGTTGTCAAAAACACGTTAAGTTTTTAAGATTTAAAAGGATACCTACTACTTACTTATCACGCGAAACACTACATAAATATTTTTAACTATTATTTCATGAAGTACACATTAAACTGAGCTTCTGATAGAACATTGCGGATTCGGCTTGTATAATTACATTCAACCAATCGATTGGTCAAATTGCTAACATTCACTTAATTAATAATAACAATTATAGCTTTTTGACAGATACAATAGCACAGGTGCATCCTACTTTAATGGCGCGTATCCAAATTAACTGATGGATTGAGACGATAACATATTGGAGTGAATCAGTAGCAACCCCGATAATTAGTCAATGCATTACTTACTGCTGTTAATTAATCAATTTAATATTTCAGTTATGTACTTATGTGTATCATGATATTAAATTTACATTCCTTTCTTTCTTATCGTATAGGTGTCAAGAGTTATAAGTACTTATAGCTGTGATGGTGAAAGGATTGGCGTGGATATGATAGCATTAACCTCTCAAGTCTTGAAGGATTCCTATAATGTCCCTGCTGCAGTGGGTTGTTCATTTATAACGGACTGTGCATTTTCATTTTTACATTATGTAAAGCTGTGTGTGAAGTGCTTACCTATATTTATTCAGGTCAACTATATTTCACCTTAGGATCTAACAAACTTTACACATAATAATGTAGGTAGTACCTAAAGGGGCAATTGTTTATGTTATTCTTTTGATAAAATTGCTTTCAGATCTCTATTATAACTATGTAAATGTCCAAGTAGGTACTTACATTATAAATATATTTTTATTTTTGAATAACACTGGCAACCCTCTAGTACAACTATCTAAAAACGATTGAACACACGACGGTATAGTTATATTCCTTACAATACCTTGTTAATTGAATGAGCAATGCGGAAAACCAATTGAAGATCCATTTTCCCGTCAAAATCTGGGAAATTTAGACTTCATTGTTATACAATTAGACACCCACACCTAGTGACCTTTTATGTAAAGTTATGTATTTGTCGATATTTACTGATCGTCTGGCAGTTTACGAAGACAAAAAATTCTGACCTTCATACCGTGACACTTTAAAAATCTAGTACGGACAGTTGAAACCTACGTACCTACATACTATTACTATCGTGTTTAGGGGTGCTTTGCGGCGACCAGTAAGTTGAGATTCTTCATCTCATACTAACGTGTTGGCGACAATGGGTGATCTGAGGCGCGATCACAGGATTCGATTCTATTTTCGAAACTACACAAACATACGGAAAAAACAAATGTCACTTATGGAACTGACAAATTTGCCTTATATTTTGACAGTGACAGTTGACGATACTGTTCTTTTACCATATGTTTGTGTAGATTCGAAAATAGTTAACGAATCCTGTGATCGCTGCTCTTGTCTAGGGCTTGTCTCCGAGGTGAAAAGATGGCCAGTCAGATGATGGCGCCTCTGGCTGCTCAGGGTACGAAAGACGTTTACACAGAGTGTTGCAAAAACAGTAGGGTATAGTAAGCCGAAAGAGGTGACCGGGGGATCATTCTGAAAATCTTTTTACTATAAGTACCTATTAATGCTGATTAAATTATCATTCCGTTAAAGCAATTTTAACTTTAATAATTACTCAGTAAGTAGGTACAGTCAGCTCCATAAGTAGCTATACACTTTCGAACCTTGTCAATCTAACAAACCGCCTATCCATTCATTGAAGCATTGACGGTTCGCCCGTTTGACAAGGTACAGAAGTGTATAAAAACTTATGCAGCTGACCGTACTTTGGTAGTTCCCCCCTTACCTTTGCCTTTTGCATTCCGGATTTTTCTATCATCATTTCACTGAAACCTATATCACAGGTTACCAGAACGAATATCTTTTTAACTGCATAATTTCCACTGTATCTCAATGTTTACTTCACTGTCGTACTGAAACTTTTCTTATCTTTGTTTATTTGCGTTTGTATTTCTAGACGTGTTTTCCCGCGCGGTTGAAAATTGATCATTGCTACGGCACGAGTGAGTGCGGTCACCGTGTGTGGAAGACTGAAGTTGTTGTTGGAACGTAGGCACGTTTTATAAAATACTAGCTGTTCCCGCGAGCTTCGCTTCACCTTAAAAAATTTTCCCGGGGGAATTCCGGGATAAAAAGTAGCCTATGTTCTTTCTAGAGTAACAGACAGACAGACAGACGGACACAGTTACTTTCGCATTTATGATATTAGTTAGGATAGGATTAGGATAGTTAGGATTAGGATTGCGAGAAATAAACCACACGGCCATCCTAGATCCTAGCATCCCTCAGCAGCGTAGTGCGCAGTACGATATAAGATTACCTACTAAGAAGGGATGTAATTAGTACGGACTTCCTCAGGTCATTGACATGGGCAATAGGAAGTCGTAGCTCCGTAATGTAAGAGAATGGACGGGAGTTCGGGAGTGGCCAGCGTGGAACAGCTGATGCGCTTGGCGAAGAACAGAGAGGAGTATGCAGAGCTGACCGCCAACCTGCAGTAGCGGAGAGCTACTAGAAGAAGAAGATAAGCTAGTGATTATATTTTTTCCACATCTACCATATTACAACACGTAGGTACCCTGGTGTACAGTACAGTAATCGCTTTATTCACGGTTCCACTTTTGAACCTTCTTTCTAAAAGGAAGGAAAGGAAAGAAAAAAGAAGCTTCGCTTTGCCCTTAAATTACCGTGGGAATTTCAGGATAAAAATGATGCTTCTCCATTGTAAAAAAGTCACGTGACCATCAAAATTTCTATGGAGAACCAATATTTTTTCAAAACATGCAAAAGTCGTGGGGAAAAGTTATTCAAAGTGATCCCCTGAGTCACCCTATTTCGGCTTAGTATTATACATAACTCGGTATGAATAACGATCATCAGTTTAACACGTTCACGGACAATTGATGATTGGAAAATATTTTGATATGACACCTAAAAATCCCATACATTTTATCGTTCCGCCTTGAAACGTATTGCCGTATGTCAACATATTTTATTTACGTAATGTGACAGTTACGGCCATAGACGGTATCGTCTACAAGCGGTCCGCCACATCATGCATATCTAACAATGCGTATAGTGACATCTACGGCTACAGGCGGCAGCCGCCAGTTTTTTTCAAGGACCGTTTCATTTTCAAATAGGTTTGGACGTTTTTCAGATACAAAGTTCCACTTTTAGCATGCTATTTACAATAAATGAAGCTGATATAGTAAGATTAAACAAAGGGGTTCATCGACAAAAGCTAAAATTTTCTAGTTCCTCATTACAGTTATATCATGGCTTTTCTTTGTTCCATTTAAGTAATTATAGTATTTGAATCGAATAGGTAGGTATCCTATATGCAAAACAGTATAATATTTATCGATTTATTATTAATTTACCTCGTAATTTGCCACAAAAATTACCAGACTACCACCCGTACTACAGAACATTTCCGCGACGCGCGCGCTGTGACACTAAACTTCTGGAAGGTTATTTTTATTTGTAACGGTTACGGCGACAGGCGGTATGTCACTATAAAGTTCACTTATGTGTGTGCAAAAGAAACCCCGACAAGTTCTTTGTTATGACACCTAGAAACAAATGAATTAGCACAATACGACACTAAATCATGCATCTCCTGTTAAGAATACGGAAATGATACGGCTGTTGACGGTTCGTCCGTTTCAATCAATAGAAGTTGGACGGCCACAGGCGCGTAGTCATATTACAAGGATACTTAATTACGGCCCTCGACGGATTGTCCGTGAACGTGTTAAGTTTTTATATTGTTCCGAAGCTCGTAAACCACGATGCGGTCTGTGTACGATCACGTTCGTGCTTAGAATTAATTTTATTATTAATTTAGTATCTTGGTAAATCCAAAACGAAAAGTCCCGCACAGTTAGAAGGGGAAAATATCACATTAATGTCTGAAAAAACCACGAACGGGCGTGCCGCGTAGAGTTCGATCTAGGTAACTTGGCCAAACCTGTGGCCAAATTTTCTATTTTAGGTATGTAGGTACTTACTTACCAACAATTTTATGTAAGTACTTACTTAACTTGATTTTTTTATTGACTAAAAATAAAAATAAGAGTACAAAGGGTGGACTTAATGCTAAAAGTATTTTCTACCAGCCAAGCCACAGATACAGGACAGGAAATAACTTAGTTTAATGAGTAATTCGGTTGGTACCTAAGTATTTACAACTATGTTTTACCATATACTTACCAACTAAGATAAAATTCATATTGAAACTGACCATTAAACATTAAATGAAATATTTTATAATGCAACCGCTTACCTAAACAATAATTTACTTAATATACCTAGTAAGTACGTATAAGTACTATATATTTATACCTACATAAGTGTAATGTTTTATGAATAACCTTTTTAAGATTATGACAAAGTCTGGTTACGATAAGCTAAATAAATACAATAAAAGCATAAAATGGTACTTAGGTAAGTATGTTGTTTGTTACTCGCGTCGGAAATGTTTGCATAGCGTCGAATCGGCAGGAATCTGTGCCCACCTTGTGCCCACAGCCGATGGAAAGTCACAAATACAGGGTGTTGCAAAAAGGGTATACTAAGCCGAAAGGGGGTGACTCAGGGGGCTATTCTGAACATTTTTTGATCTACGAGTTTTGGAAATTCACGAAAATAAAAATTCAAAATATTCAAAAATAAAAAGAATGACCCCCTGAGTCACCACCTTTCGGCTTAGTATACACCCTTTTTGCAACATTCTGTATAGAGATACTTACTTAAAACTTTCAAATCTTAAAATATTGAGTCGGTAGGTACTCACAGAAAAACCTAGTTAATTTAGTAGGAAAACAGGACTTGAACACAAACAGTAAGAATATTTACTGAAATTTTCAGTTTTTGTATAATTTTACTCACTTAGGTCGGTGTGTATTGGTAGTTAGTAAGGAACTGATGTTTGCTCCGAGGTTAAATCGTCTGATGAGAAAACATTCGTGCTAATGACGCCATCAAATAGGGCTGAAAATATTTAATAAATTCTGCTGTTACTTACTGTATGAATATACAATACTTATTTACTTAAGTGCTTTTACTGTGACCAGTGTACCTTTATTTTATAGTCGGATAAGGTAGATATTGTTGTTCTACTTTATTGATTTTAATGTGATGGCAACCCTAACTTGCCTGTGATCCTACATACATTTTCTACGTGTCTTTCATGAAAAATATATTAGTTTAGTTAAAATACATAATATATAATTATGTTTTGTTTGTTTGTTCGTTTTTTTGACCGGGATTCACACCGGAACTTGGTTTTATTCTTTTAAGCCGACTCCAAAGAATGAGGAGTCGATTCGATATAGCATTGTCATCATCATCACGTCCCAACTGCTGGGGCACGGGTCTCGTTCCAATGAAGGGTTTAGGCCTAGTCCCCCATCCCCCATGCTGGCCTAGTGCGGGTTGGTGGACCCCAACATAAGCAAGCTTGTGCTGGGAGAGTGTGTTGCTTAACTTCAAATTCTTCAACGATCAGTAACGATCACTGAAGCTAGCTCTACTACGGACGCTGTATTTTTTATAATTTTAAAAAGTTTTAAAATAACTTTTTCTCATGTAGATACAGTCAGCAGAAGTCTAACTAGCGCCACCAATGATAACATTCGCGTAAAAGCGTAAAAAAATTCGCATATTAACCTAACAACGAGTATTTGGAATACATTTATAAATAATTTATATCACTCATAGATCCTTACCTGGTACAAAAAACGCTGTTCTCGCACATTTGCTTTAAAACTCGTCATTTTCACTTCAATATTTTTTCATTTACACTTTATGTTCACAAATAATCACTGAAGTAAGTACCTATTCACTCACTATAGATAATAAACATTGCTAAAGCGTGGCACAACGCTTCACAATGCAACATGTGAGTTTTATTAATCATTCTAAATAAATAAACATTAATATAACCATCTTATATATTGTGTAGGTACCTATGTATTGTAGGTAAATCTACAAGATAACATCACATTAAGTACACTTTTTCTGGGACACCAAATATTTGCACTAAGTATTTACTAGACTTTATTGTGTTGTAGTACGACAGTCTCGTTTAATTGTCTTTCTCACGAGCACAATAATTTGATACTGAATCTATTTTCAGGTATTGGCTCGGTTGAAGGGAGTACAGGCATCGTCACAATTTTCTTTATCACCTGTATAGCTAGATAGATAGTATTTTAACCATGCACCGACGACGACGCAAAGACAGAAAATCCTATGCATGCACATTTAAATGCCTGGTTACAAAATAAATAAGTAGGTACCTACCTAACTACTGTCGTGGTCCTTCCATTTCAGGCTTTTTCAATATATAAGAACATAACTTTCAGCTAGCAAACGGATAAGGATATGATAAGTTAAAAAGTTGAATCTAACTACGAGATTTAAGCCAATCAGATTTTTTTCATTTCTAAAAGGACAACCCTTTTTCTTGGTGACAGTCTTGGACTCTCAAGAAATAGATCATTATCGGCCTACCAGAAGAGTCATCTAATTGATGCGCTAGCTACTGCTTATAGATGCATGCGTGCATGCATCCAGATTCAGATTGGATACAGATATAAATAGGTAGAGTGGTGGCGTAACGGATAAGGTCTCGGCTCTCATTCTTGTGGCGTGGGTTCGAAATCCAGCCAGTACCAATTAATTCTTTAAGTAAAATTAAGTATACATTAAATAATCCTTATAAGTAAGTACTTACTTATTACGTACTCTTACGGTGAAGGAAAACATCGTGAAGAACTCCGCACAATGTACCTAAGTGCATTGTACTCAATAAAAAACGCCTTGCAACCTATCACGTGACTACGAATGTACAGCGAAAAGCGGGTGGCGAGTAACTACCCTGAACCACGTACCTAGTTCGTAATCAATGGGGTGTTTTCAGACAGCTCTTAAAAAATAATTATATTTAGGTATGAATGAATCTACCGACTGCGCCACAACACAATAACACCATCTATTAGGTGAGTATATTTAGTTCTTGTTTTATTATGAGCTCTCCAATACTCTCCATCCATGAAAACATCCATTACAGTCATATAAAGTTCTCCTTGGACCCAACTAAAAAAATGTTTTACATGTTGTTCTAGCCAACTTAAGCCAACCAACAGATAGGTACCTAATTGCTTGGTTACATACAGAATCCAATAAACTATCTATTAGGATTTGCACTACGAACGGCTAGTGGGTTCAAGAGTTTTGCGGCAATAAAAACCATTTTCAACTCGCTGGTGCGCAGTAAATTGGAGTTCAATGCTGTAGTCTGGTCACCCTACGAAGCGAAGTATACACTGATGCTTGAGAAGATCCAGAATAAGTTTCTAAGATTCTATTATATGAAACTATATGGTGTTTATCCCGGGTATCCAGCGCTGTACCCAACGCTCTTTGTCCTGGGCATGGTGGATTATAATAGGTTGGAGGTTAGGCGAGATCTGACAATAGTCTCATACCTTTTCAAGTTGCTGCGAGGTAGGGAGTCAAACTCGGTCATTTTGCAGCAACTGAACCTAACGGTTCCGAGAGATTATTTGAGGCGACGTCTGAACCGAACTTTTGACGTTCCGAATGGCAGGACGAACCTCCTCCGGCAGGCTCCCCTGACCCGGGCCATACGGTTGCTCAATGCCATAGATTCTAATATCGACATATTTTACTGCTCCCTGAGTGAATTTACCAAGGCGGCTCTTTATATTATTTGTTATAAGCATGTTTGAAATGTTGTTTTTATGTTGTTATGTATTTAACTACCTATTATATAAGTACTTTATATAATAAGTAAGAATGTTATAATTTTGTGACACTAAACTATTGCATTGGTGAATAACTGTCATAATAGTATTAAGTGTGTGTGTTAAATAAATAAATAAATAAAAAAAAAAAAAAAAATAAAAAAAAAAAATCTATACGTAGAACTTACAGTATCGGAAGAATCAGGGGCCAACATATTGAATGATGGAACTCTCGTTGCTACCCGAAATTATTCATGACATCTGTTGTCCTGAAACAAAAATATAAAATTTTGGTGAGTAGGTAATCTAAATTAATAGTCGGATAAGTAGGTAAGTAGGTACATAAAAAAAAAAACTAAATCATAGATGGCGCTAGTAAAACCTTCATACTACAGCACTGCATTTTTTATTGCAGTCGTTTTCTGTATTTTCTATAGTATGAAGAAAGTTTTTAGTAGCGACATCAATGTTTTTTTATGAACTCAGTTACAGTTGTAGAAAACCACTTATTTAATACCAAACAATCATGTTACGATTATGTCTGTGGCGCGATGTCCTTTAATAAAGTCTTATGGGTGGAGTTCGATCCACGTAAATTGACCACTTTAGTTGAATATATTTTCCACGTTTTGGACAATACCTGTTGTATTGCCATTTTCAGTCAAGTTGCGTGAATAGCAGTACAGTGCCACAAACTTATCTGTTCCGGTGAGAGCTCACGTAAATGTCTAATATTTCTTAATTCTGTAAGATTTTATGTTTGCCAGTGGTGGAAATTCGCCCTTGCGGTATTAATAAACCCATATAATATTTAACAATATATAATTGATTTTTAGGTAATGAGATATGGATTAATTTAGTTCGCTGTCACCGGAACAGATAAGTTTGTCGCACTATAAGTATGCTTGTGTGTCTGACTGACTGTCGCACTTGAAATATCGGAATAATGATTGCAAAATTGCCACAGATAAGATTTTTCATACATTTGACACTGTCAATGTCAAGAAAGTGTTTGTTTTGATTTCGATTGTTGTTGTTTCGTTGATTGATATTTTGTTTTAATGGTTTTATTTAGTTTAGTTTGTTACATTAATCCACATCCGCACTGTTTAATTCGGTTCATTTAGTACCTATATTGTGTATTATAAATTGTAAAGTAACTTGCATCACATTTTAACGATTTATTACCAATACAAACCAGTGTAACCTATTTAAAGTAAGTATTATAAACAATACCTACTTACCTATAAAACTTCCAAAACTTCTAATAGAGTTTATTAGTATTCTTTTTATGCAAACCCAGAAAACCTGAGCCAAGTGAATATCTCAGCTTACCTTTTCGTAACTTTAAGGTCCACAAAATTTCATACATAGTTAAGTTTTCATAAAAAATCAATCCATAGCCAACTTTTGATCTGTCAGGGGCCAGGGGTGTTTTGGGTGCCATTGAACCCCCACATAGGTACCCCCTGACCCCTTCAAACACCCCCTAACCCCGACTTTGAGTACCTAAGCCATAGTTAACTGAACTTTTACTGATTTAACATTATGCCTGAAGTAGTAAAATGTAAGTACTTATCATAGATATTTACTCTGGTATTAATTTTATTCCAGTATAGTTACCTTGGTGTAACATGACGTTTGGTCGAATACACCCTTAGCTGATTTTTAGGCTTAGACGGGATAGGTGGAAAGTTTGCCCATAGTAAAATATAGATAATCTAATTCATTTGATTTTTTAACATTAAAAGACAGCTAAAACAATATCATCATTACAACACTTAGTTTATACCATGCATACATGCCTAAACTGTCTTATATAATATAAACAATAGTATAAATGAGGCAGCATGTTAGAACTTAGGTACTCATTAACACACTTATTGTAAATAACTGTGCTGTATTGCATGTAATGGTCTTAAACATTACAAATGCAGGTGATAATTGTTAGAGAAAAATGGCAAGTTCCTTGTCTTGGCAACCACTGTAGGTCAAAATTATGATTATGATATATACCTACATAAATAAAATGCCATTTTATGTCTCTAAAATATGGCTATTAAGTTAAATAGATGGATTGATAAATTATTTATTTAATAATACAATACATAGGCGAGTTACATGGATATTTTGAACTTAGTATGATTTGGCGGCGGACAACATGAGATTGCAGTCAATGTCGCCACATCACTGGTTTCTATGTATTTCTATGGGATTAATTTGGCTGCTCACTGGTTGCTCGACGACACGTCCATAGAAACCAGAGTAACATGGCCAAACACCATCACATCTTTAGGAAATTAAATTACGAGTCCGGACAATAATGACGAAAATATTGTCCTGAAACTTTTTCTTCCTTAGTCATAGCCCTAGTAACGCCTTATCTATTCATCTGTCTAGATTTCAAAACTCAAAACAAACACATATTACTTAGGCACTGTTTACAATAACATACCATGGGATCCATAAAAGATGATAGGAACCCAGTAGGCGTGTGGGTCTTTAAACTGTAGTCTGACTTTGTTACTGTACTAATGCATAAATTTGATACTTAGACCTTTCCAATAAGGTTTAAATTATCACTGAGGTTGTCAGCCTGGACTAGGCCGATGGCCAACTTGTTTTCAATGTTAAGCACTTGTTAATGTTACGGAAGCTACTCATTTAAATAACTACTTATTTTGTACTTATTTGTCATGTAGTCTTAAAGCCATTCATCTAATGTTTTAACTCAGTTGGGAAAACATCCGTTTCATACGAAAAAGTGATGCACGAAAGTAGCCTGCGTGAGCGACGTATCATCTAATCCTGTGATGTCAAAGATAAGGTTCGCGGGTCAGCGGCATGTCAGCGCACCGCAGCAGCGTATCCAGCGCAGTCAGCGAGTGTCGCTATTGTGACTGGCTAATCTTTTCACCGCGGTGACAAACCCCAGAGTACTTCTTGTATTTGTCACCAAAACCGACACGATAGGCAGAACAATATACTGACCAAATACGAGCCCAAATTTGAGCCTCAGCCAGCATGTAAACTATAGTACTTACGTTCAAATGTAATGAAAGACATACTTAATACAATATACTTCACGAGATACATTCATTCAGAAAACTTATACAACACCTTACACCTTTTTGCAACAATCTATGCATTGGTAGGTACTATCTTTTACAGATAGGTACGAACGATTATTATAAGCGTGTTTTAGCGCGTAAAATAAATATTTAACTTATCTTTTCCATAATATCATTTATTTTGTCATGAGAAATGTGAGGCTGGTTACGAAACGATTATTATTAATGGTTTGGTTACCCAACCACATAAGTACCTAGTACTTTTGAACCCAACTTTCATTTTAGATAATACGAGTAGAATTAAAAACTATCTCATAAAAATTACCACTCTTCAAAAGGCACGGACATAAAGTCTGTGGAGCATAGACCTACTACCTCTAGACTGGCAATCGCCGTGTGCACTATTCTCTTTCTCACTCAAACCATAGATGTTGCCGACAAAAAAAATAAACCTAAATATGGGGAAATTTAACTTATCATAATAACAAAAACAAAACGAGTATATCGTCGGTTGATAGGAAAAAGACACTAAAGGCTAATTTTTCAATAGCCAGATAAAAGTTTTGCTGGGAAATAATTTTGATGCTGTTGCGTCTCAATGTTTCTCAATGTTTGTATTAACCAAATAACATTTATCTGAATATTGAAAAATCAGCCTTAGTGAGTTTTTCCTGTCAACCGACGATATAAGAAAAAAACTTTACTCATACTTATTTGATTTCAATATAATTATTTAATATACACAAACTGAGTGGATTGTATGATTCATTGTCTTCGTCCAATCGAAACAATCCTCTTCAAAATGTGCCGAACACAATTTTTGTATGTTTCTTTGGTTCCCAATTTGTGCGACCGGTAATGTCTATCCATTTTCTTGATATTTTTTTTTTCTGTCGGAAACCTATGAAGCAGAGATAAATGGATGAGCATGAGCATTATAATCGTGGGCCAAATATGTGATGGGGTTTTTTTTAAAGGAAACACGTATTTCGTATCAATACAATAAACTTTATATTATACAGAAGAAATCACACATAGAAGAAAAAAACGAAACGAACGTTTCCTCACAATGAGAGGCACCTCATTTGAAAGAGGAGAATGACTTCTACAAAATACAATCTTCACAAAAACCGAATTCGTGCGCCCCATTTGTAAACCCAACCCGAGTCCGTTACAATTTCTAGTATTTTCTTTGCATACTATAATATTTGTGGGTAAAATAAATTTTCAATAACTTGCAACACCATGTGATTTGTTATGATATGGTACCTCGTAACTTTTACTTAAAACTGATAATAAAAGACCTTACAGTATTAAAATTAGTATCGTTTTATATTAAAATCGAGCCAATAGATAGTACTATGATGAATGTAAGCTTGTTAAACTTGATAGTATCTACTTACATGTGAAAATATATCTCATCCATCATTCCATCGTGTTTTCGTTCAATATGCTCAATACAACCGAACAAAATCCACCCACCCATGTCACACACTCGTTAAGTGATGATAATAGTCTAATAAACTTAATAAACACCCACAAATCACTAGCAAATCAAAAATAAATAGCATTTAGAAAATTTTGTTGTAACTGTCAGCCTTTGTTTGGCACAGATTTTTCATTTGTTTCATTGTTTGGCACAGAGAACTGACGTAAACAGGCGCCACAGCAAAAAGGACAAAAAAAATTTACAGCTTAACGTTTCTTTCTTACGCTTAATGTAGCTAAGCGTCTCTTTTTCGCAATGTCAGAACTGTCACGATTATACCCCTGTGCTGTGGAGTGATAATCATTTATTAAAAAAAAAAACCCAACTTTCATAAATAGGTATCATTTAATATAACTACTTATTATATGGATTGCTTGTCCTGGCCATTCCTGGCACACCATAAACCAGAAACATACACTCACGTCTCTCACGAGCAATGAAAAAGTTCCAATGTCATATGGGACGGTACTGGCAGGTGGAAATTTTTTATTGCTCGCTACAACTCGCCACTGTACAATATGTTACTTACCTATTGTAACAATGTTGGTTAATTTCGTTAAATAAATCAATTGTTGTTTCAGATAAAATTTTAAAGCGAAAAATTACTTCTAATGGTTTTACAAAACATAATAACCGCTGAAATTTCGTCACGTTAACGTCACGTGGTCGATAACGAAACTCGCATTTCACGTTTTTCGCAATCGCAAAGAAATTTTTATTTTACGAAACTGATGTAGGTACACATAGATAGAGATAATATTAACGTTGATTATATGAACAAAACCTACTTTTTACTGAATAAAAAGATGAATTTTCTATTCTGTGGGGGTGTACCTAAGTGCATGCACCGGTTCACACAAATAGAACCTTTGTGTTGTCCCCAAGGTCTAAACTCCCTATCTAAGTTTGGACCATATCCCACCAAATATCCCACTATGGTCCACTGCGGCTTGGCGGGTTCACACATAGAGGTGAAAGTTTCCTCACGATGGTTTCCTTCATCGTAAGATCACTTGATATGTTTTTTTAAAGCCATACTTTTATAGCAGACTTTTTTAAAAAGACTGCTCAATGTTTTCAGTATCTATCTAGAGTATTAACGCTATTGCTTATTGTTCTAGATCTGAGACTTAGAAGTCAGATGTAGCGTGGGTATTCCCAGTGGGTGCCGCAACGATCTGAACAGCAGAATATGACCTGAAGAGACTACGATTGCGACTGTATTGATTGCTTTTTAAGGTATGTTAAGACATATTGGCATAAGGAGCCCCACAACACCCAGTCTTCGGCGTTCCTTATCCAACATAGACAGCAATACTGATAAAATCAACCACACAAATCACATTTATACATATTTTTTTTGCTGTCATAACTACTTGTTAACTGACCTCGAAAAAAGGAGGAGGTTCTCAATTCGTCTGTATGTATGTATATATTTTTTCTAATGGTCTAAGGTGGTAGAACGTCCCACGCTGAGTCTCCACTCGAGGACTCGTCAACCCTAACGGTTATCGGTTCTTCGGCAGATATGACCGCCTTACTACAATTTTAAATATTGTAATTAGGATATCATTTAAGTATTACGCTTTTTACGCCTGAAATATAAATATTTTTGAAATATAAGTATTATTATTTCAGCTTGCAGTTTTTTAAATCTAGGTAGGTACTTAAGTACCTAATATTAGAATTTCATTGAGGTAGGCACAGGGACTATTAGTAGCACATGTTTAAATTGCAATAATATGTTGAATGATCTTATCAGGGGCTTTTTATACCCAGGGCTGGTTGCAGCCATTTGTAATTTCCTTATAGTGATTTTATGTGCATCATCATTTGAATAAACTAAATATAGCACTTATTGTGAATCTAATGGGTTCGTTTACATAACTATATACATACCGTTTTTTTTATACTTACTGTTCTTGTACTTGATTTTTGCCTGTAGTGATTATCGAAGACTGAGGACAGAGAATTCGGAGGCTTACGTTCAACAGTTAACTATTTTCGGCTAAACGGTGGTGCAGCGGTTAGCTGGTTCGATCAAACCCGGCTGGGTAGATGTTACTATCCTTAGATCAGAAGAAGAGAGCAAAAGACGGGGCCCTTTTGGAATAATGACTTTAAATACCAGAGATAGTTAGGTGTTTGACGCAGTTTTGTCCACTATAGTAGGTAACAGATCTGCCTACGTCGCAAGGGTGTACCAACGAGGCGAGAGTGCTATTATTATAATCAGATTTTATCTAAAGTCCCTGATCAAAAAATTCAGTCACAGCAAAATTCAAACAAGTGGTTAGTTCATGTTTGGTTCAAAGTCTATGCCCTCGTTGCCACGATCTCGGATCCGGATCTCTAGAGGATAAGTTATTGCAAGTTACCGAATCAACACACTTTGGACTTTGAACCAACAGCATTTTATTTTAGAGTATGACAGATACAAAGTCCTCCTGATATACTTGATTCCGCTTATATACAATAAGTAAATAATTTATGCTTACTTCGTTTCAAATTGCATTTTTAAAATGAAAATTGTAAATTGAATACATACATGTAAATAGGGCGTCAGGAGTAATGTAAAGTATGTATACTTTTATTACTTAAGCCCAAACACTTACCTACTTAAATTTTTATGTCCACTTACATATAGGATAGGTAAAATTAAAGATTCTTACTCAACATACCTTGTTTGTGTGTATCGATAATATATTATTTGATTCATTTATCTCCCACATATTTGTCTCAGAAGCGCTTGGGGTAGATCTCGATCTATTTTGTTAACTGTATAACATAACTGTATTAGACATAACATAAATAATACTTACAAGAAAAAAATACTTACATCCGTGGTAAGATTCGAATTACCTCTACGTAGTGTTTCTCCTAATAAGCTCATGTTGTTATTGATAGAGATATCCCACGCATAATGCAAAAAAATATGCTTAGATCGCGCAAAAAACTTAAAAAGAATTCTTTGTCCTATTGATTTTTTACTACCTCTCTGCCCTCAGAATCTTGACAGAGATATGTGGAGGCAAAAAAGTACTTAGGACTCGTTGTGAACCGTTTTGTATTGAAGAGTTTTTTTAAGCACGGTCTTCTGCAAATAAACATGAGTCATATGATTTAGTTCGAGGTTAAAAGCCTTAGCTGTTTGAAAATATACAATATTTTAATCATATATTGTTATCTGCCTACTATAAGTATATTAACTTTTTCCGTACAAGTTGCATGGTTGATTAAACGTTTTCTCGTGTAAACAGTGGATTTAGATATTTTTGGTACATCTACGTGAGTAGATATGTAGTACCTTGTAAACAATACACATTGATGTACAATTTTAATTAAAAATAGGGTTTCGCCCGTTTTATTATCACAGTTTGCAAAAAATATATTCCATTGATTGTCAGGATCTAAAGTTTTTCTATTACGATCACTTAAATATTTTATAAATAGCAGTTACTAAATTTAATTTCAATACTTAGAAATATCTAGTTTTCCCTATCTATTTGTAGTATTCAACGGTACCTACTATTTGCTAACTTTCATTGTTCTCTAGTGTCACGATTTGAAAATATTCGTTTGTGCGATTTTGCGTCATAAAAAGTGATGATTTTAGACATGGAAATTTTTCATTGCACGTGAGTGTATGATGTCACGATGAGCTTTGGAAGCTTTCAGGAAGGCACTTCATAGTGTATGAAAAATATGACGTTATCTCTATTGTTAAATCATAGGTAGGTATTGTAATTGCAACGTATAACAATCGCACCGAACACCGAACAATAAAGTAATTTCACATGTTCTAAATAAGGAAAATAAACTAAAAAAAGTCGAATGGGCAGGCAGTAGGTATCGGTGCGAAGTTACATGGTCCACGATTCTGGGGGTCTCTATATAAATCGACAAACGAACGAACAAGAATTATCACGAAATCGGGACATTTAATACTACGATATACAGGGTGTTGCAAAAAGGGTATACTATGACCCCCTGAGTTACCCCCTTTCGGCTTAGTACTTCACTTCCCATTTAGCGACAACCTGTAGAGCCGTGGCTAACGCAGCGGCAGCGCTCCAAAGCTTACGAAAACAACAACAACCTAAGTGTCAATTTCGCCATAGTTGGTAAGAGCATAACCGACGGAGGACGACCGAATGGCGTAGTGGTTAGTGACCCTGACTACTGAGCCGAAGGTCCCGGGTTCGATTCCCGGCTGGGGCAGATATTTGTTTAAACACAGATATTTGTTCTCAGGTCTTGGGTGTTGATATTTATATTTAGTATATCTATCTATCTATGTATTTGTGTAGATATATCAGCTGTCCGATACCCATAACACAGGTTCTGCCTAGCTTGGGGTCGGATGGCCGTGTGTGAGATGTCCCCACATATTTATTTATATTTTATTTATATAACCAGTGATTATTGCTTGACTTTTAACAAATCTGTAAAATCTTTAAAAAAAATACAAATGTTTCCATTAAGTTACATAAGGCAACTTGAAGATTAAGAAGGTTACTTGCTCTCCATGGCCCATTATTTTCCATCCCATATAACATATCTACTGTCGCTTCCACCGCTTTACCGACATGAGTCGACTTTGTTAGATCAGCCAACAACTCAAGAGCCACCTCAACAGTTTCACTGATATGGAGGCCTACTCTTGGACTTAGTGTCGCCGCACACGCGCCACCGGCCACAGCCACAAACGCCGCCAGGAGAAGCTTTTGTATGGGAACAATTTGAAGCGTGTGGCCGCCACCGGCGTCAAGCGTGTGCGGCGAGTCCATATAAATGTACGGAAATTACAGGAAATATGCCAGTGGCGGCGTTTTGTGGTTGTGGCCGGTGGCCCGTGTGCACAGCAGCTAAGCGCAGCTATACTCAAACTGCGGCCCGCGGGCCGCATGTGGCCCGCCGGGCCTTTATCAGTGGCCCGCGAGCCATGAGAGATAATAGATAATATACATTACATGTAAAAAGTATCGGGATTATATCCATAAAACAAAAAAAAAATTGTTATTCATCCAAATTTATTTTATCACCTTCAAAGTTTGCTCCTTCAGAAACGATACACATACGCCAACGAATTATCCAATCATCACAACATTTTTTTAAACGCTGTTTTCAGAGTTGTGTTTAGTACTTGCGGTGATTTTTCCTTATTGTCTTCTATCGATTGAAAACAGTGCCTCGAAGTGGTAATTTGTGTTTAGGAAAAAGAAGAAACTAGAGTCGTGAGCTGCAGCCATATCTGGTGAATATGGTGGATGCTCGATGGTATTTGTTGAGTGTTTCCTCAAAAATTCATTCACAATGACGATCCTTGTGGGAAAGGTGTGATATGGTGCAAAATGTTTCCTCGAATTTTTTTCCACAAATCTGGCCTTATTCGTCGAATTTTCTGAATTAAATTCTACATAACCCGTAAATATTATTCTAATTCGTAATTCTATTCTGGCAAGAACTCCGAGTGCACAACACCACGATAGTTAAAGAAAAAGTCAACATGACTTTAAATAACAATCGATAGAAGACAAGAAGGAAAATTAGTAGTTGTGTTTAGTACGCGCCGCGAGTACTAAACACAAATCTGGTAACAGCGTTTAAAAAAATGTTGTGAATGTTGTGATGATTTGATAATTCGTTGACGAATGTTTATCGTTTCTGAAGGAGAATACTTTGAAGGTGATAAAATAAATTTGGTTGAATAACAATCATTTCTTGTTTTATTGATCTAATCCCGATACTTTTTACACAAAGTAGTATATGCATGTGTTTTTTTTCGATAGTTCACATCGCTTTATAATAGTTTAAAAAAAATTGCTTGCGGCCCGCGACACCATGACTTGAACGTGTTTGTGGCCCTTATATAAAAAAGGTTGAGTACCAATGAGCTAAGGGCTCCCTAGCTGCTACGCGGTATTTTTAATGCAACGAGTTAGCGCAACTGCGCATTTTGACAAGCTAGAGTAGCCCTCCTGGTACACTAGCTTGATGGCAGGTTTAGGACGCGCTGTCGCCATGCCATTGTCAGTCTTGAATGTAACAGAATAGGATCGATGTTGGAGTCGAGCCTGAATAGCCCAACAGTGGAAGCATATTGACCATGGAAGTAATAATACAACAGGAATGCGTACTGCACCAAAAAAACGAGCCGACAGAGATAGTCAGCACGGAGCCCTCCATCTCTTTCTATTTTAGGTGACCATAATTTTAGGTAATTCATGAGACATCACTTCTAATCTATCATGTCGCGAATAGGTGTCGATGGTCTCAAAGTCACCTATTATTCGAATAATTCGATTGCAATGTAGGTACGAATGTATTTTGGTGATATGACAATTGAGTTAACAAATGGGGTGAAGGTAATATTTGTATAGATTGTCAAAACAGGTAACTTTAAACGCAACTATGTACCTAAAACGTGTTTACCCTGTGGGTGTTCCGTTTACATAGTCTAGTAAAGTCTAGTTGATGAAAATCATAAGATTTCAAAAAAAATATCTCAACCTAAGTGCTTCCGCCGGTTTTAAGCTTGATAAAAAAAAAAAAAAAAAAAAAAAAACACGCACTCACGCCTTTTACTAATGTACTCCCTTGCGGGGTAGGCAGAGGTGCATTGCTGCACCCACTTTTCGCCAGAGTGTATGTTAGTCCCAATGTAATAGGGGGCGGGCCTATTGCCATTTTACGGGCACATCCAAGACCCGAGAACAAATATCTGTGTTTAAACAAATATCTGCCCCAGCCGGGAATCGAACCCGGGACCATCGGCTCAGTAGTCAGGTCACTAACCACTACGCCATTCGGTCGTAAGCTTGATAAATTATCTTATAATACTCATATCTATCACCAAAAAAATCAACAGCTCATAACTCTTTACCAGCCTTATAAGATAACAGCCACAATAATACCTAATGATACTTAGGTATAAAATAAAACAAAAAGTTGAATGAAACAGGTCCTAATTAATGGAAAGTGATTCAAAAGTACGAATGAATGGTCACCCTAACCATAACGTCTCTCACAACAGTATAAACGTCATCCGTCATCTTGACAACTTCGGTCTTGTCGTAAAGTATTTAGAAAAACTACCAATATTTTTTATGAAATTATTATTCATACAAATACCAAATATTTCATTAAAATTACATGTTTGTAATGATTTATTATAAATTTGTTTTTGAAAATGATATGATATACAGTAGTCTATGAGTTAAATTAATTTTTTTTTTGCATAGCTCTCTTCGTACAAAATCTACTAAAGTTTACACAACTAAATCCTGGCAATTGTTAGAAAGAGAGGAAGGGCTCTGTGGTAACCCTCTCTATCGGCTCGCGGCCTCTTTCACTTCAAATATAAGTCTTAAGGTGAATACGTTAGGTCTACTTTTGTTTGCATCATTTTGGTGAGTGCGCATTCCTGTTGTATTATTACTTCCATGATATTGACTCTTGAAGTCTTGACGTTTAGTTTCGTTGAACGTCTCCTATTTCTGGTTCCGTAGGGCCTATCACGGGCTAACGTGGAAATTCGATACTATTTTTGATACTAAACAAACATTTGGAAAAAGAACAGCGCCAACGTCGTGACCTTTGGAACTAACAAATTGGCCTTTCATTTTGACTGTGACAGTTGACGATAAGCAATGCGAACTAAATTGATCCATATCTCATTATTTACTAATGAATTATATATTGATATTGATTAGATGGGTTCATTGAAGCTACAGGAGCGAATTACCACTACTGGCAAACTTAAAATCTTATAGAATGAAGAAATATTACACATTTACGAGAGCTGTCACCGGAACAGATAAGTTTGTGGCACTGTAATCGCTCCACCCCTCAAAAGCTAGAAACAAAACCCTAATTTATAGGATCAGTTTGTTGTCCGTCTCTCAGACCACTCATCTTGGGAAGACGTAGTGATATCGAATTAAAATTTCTATTTAATTAATATGTATTTAAACCTACGCTGCCTTTAAGCTGTAAAGAAATTGTCATCCATAATATAAACGTGCAACTAATAACGGTCTATACCAAACAACATTTCAAACATTAAATTTGTCAATTACTTTTTGTGAATATTATTTCCATCATTGTATTGTTCAGGGGTTTCCAATCTTATTCAGACAGCGGTGCACTTACTGGCAATTTTCTGTCAAAGTGCCTCAGTTAATTACCCTAGTCCACCATAAAAAAAAATATTTTCGTACGGTACCTACATTCATAGTTTTCTTTTTCTTAGCGGATCGGTGACAAAAACTAGAGCTGGACTAGAGTAGAGTAGTGATTGAATTAGCGGCTGTTGCTGACTGCGCAAGGCGCACCAGAAGACTGTCGTCACTGCTGGAAATTACTCCTTTCATACTGTTGACTTCTTGTATATTATCGGCTGTCCGGAATGTACAGTCAGCTGCATAAGTAGCTATACACTTTTGTACCTTGATAATCTAACAAACCGCCTATCCATTCATTGAAACATTGACGGTTAGTCACTTTGACAAGGTACAGAAGTGTATGGCTACTTATGCAGCTGACCGAATTTTGAGTACCCCTGGTTCAGTAGTTAGTAACCCCGGGCGATGGCTGAAATGGGCGACCAAGTGATGTTCAGAACACAAATAACTGTCATAATGATGATGACGAGGAAACGGCGTCATTTCATGATTGTTATTTTAAAAATAGACTTATCGCGTACTTACTTAATAAGTATTTATTTTGAGAACCAGACGTTTTGCGATTAAGGGCGTCTTGCACAACGAAGTTAAATAAAATTAAATAGTTTGCCTCTTGCTCTGACATTATACTGTCAGAGCAAGAGGTCATAGATTTAATTTTGATTAATTTTGTTGTGCAAGACACCCTAAGACTTTCAGATAAATAAACATTTTGCTACCTATATGTTTAGATTGATTATTTTCAGACACGGGTCCCCTAACCCTAGAAACATAAGTACCTACATCATACACTCCGGCGTTATAAATTCTCCAACTGTTAACAATAATTGCAATGTCACAGTTGAGGGCACAATACACACAACATAACTCCACCATAATGTTATATTTAGGTATTATATCGACAGCCTTGGAAAAGTTAATATCATGGCGTTTTAGTGCCGTCCCATTTAATAATTACACCCGAGCTACCACCTCGGTACTCAAGGAAAAAGGTGTTCACGTAGAAGATGATTGTAGACATGCGCTGAACGCTGCGGGGTCACTCTACCTTACGATAAACGAAATTTCAGTGCGCTCCTGCGCTAATCATGACTCTGACTTGTACCTTTTTGCCTAATCCAGAGTCACGCCGAGAAGTCTCGGTGAGAGGTTCGTCGAGGCTTCTCGCATTCTCGGTAAACCATCCACACTCACGATCACGGTGGTCTCACTTAAGTGTTCTCGTCGCTATCCGGCATGGACGTCGACTTTGGTGCAGCTGCTATATTATTGTGTGCATTAGCGCGAGAATGATTGAGAGTGTGATGTCATTCTCTTTCTCGCCCTTGAAATCCCTTTCTCTCGGGCTAAAAGACCGACACCGATCGGAGAATACCCGAGCGAGAGCACGAAAAGGCCAGAAACTCATCATAACTCTCGCGTCTCGGGTGTGCTCGGGTCTTCTCGGGGCGTGAGACTGGATGGAGGCATTTAACTTACCGATGTCATGACAGCTTTCGTTCGTTCGTTTTGTAAAGCTAAAGTAACCCACCAGTGCGGCGAGCATAGGATTCGATACTATTTTCGAATCTACACGAAGGGTCATTTTTACCAAACGCTAAACGTACTTAAATCAAATTTTAAATACATTTTGTACTAACTGACAGATGTATGACAGGCTAGTAAATAAGTTTAGCGTTTGGTGAAATTCCACCTAACATATGGAAAAAACAAATGTCACTTTTGGAACTAACTTTGCCTTACATTTTGACAGTGACAGTTGACGATACGCAACGTTAACGGAGGATCGAAAGTTGTGCTCACGACTCTGTCGTGTTTAGTTAAGCCAACGATGTGATGACCGCACGGTATCATTAATGTGGCCATATGTAGCGGACTTGGCCAACATTCAATGACAGACACATTGTTACTGGTCACGGGCAGCCCTCGACAAGTTATAAAATAATTGAGGTGGTACGGTCATGTGCAGAGAAACCTAACCCCCCTCTCATAGTAACAATGCTTCTGAGAGGGGTCAGATTTCTCTGCCTTGTACTGTACCTATTGCTATAGTTACCTCTAATAAGTGGGTAGCATCATTACAGATGGAATGGGCCGCTCGTGTTAAGCGTGTATAAAATAATTGGCCGAAGTTTAAAAAGCCCCGATACGGGAAAGAATACTGTAACTTTACGAACAGAAATGGAATCGAAATCTATTCATCAGTGGAGCGATCACATGATGCGATACGTTTTTCGAATCTACACAAACATATGGATAAATAACAATATCGTCAACTGTCACTGTCAAAATGTAAGGCAAAATATTCAGTTCCAAAAGTGACATTTGTTTTTTTTCCATATTTTTGTGTAAATTCGAAAATAGTATCGAATCCTGTGATCGGGCTTCATTGGTAATTTGGTCATATAACACAAGTTATGGGGCTAATCTAAAAGTCTATATTTAAGTCTATTTACTTGATGCGAGTGATACAACTCATACTATAAGTTGATAGACAAAATGTGTACAATTTCATTATGGAATATATTATATCTCTAAAACCGCAAAGCGCAAAACTCGGAACGTCTCCATAACGTCACATGAATCATCTTAGCTGAAACGAGGTGTAATGGATGGAGGCAAATTATTTACTTATTATTGATTACGTATTAATGTATTAATTATCTCGCTGTAGACATCGTTTGGGCTGTTGTAAATAATTTGCACCTACCTAGGTTACCTAGGTATAATAGAATAAGACTCATCTGATTCTCTCGTACATAATTGCAGGTACCTACTTGCACGTGCGAAATCATTGTCATTTTAATCACCTATAGCTAGTTTAATGAAAAAAAAATAGTGCCGTCATCGATGATGATTATGACTACGCAGACTTTAATAATAACTGAAAAATAGAACTTAATACTCTGAATAGGCTTTAATAAGTTCTTTTATTTACTAAATGTTTTAAAAAGTCGGGCCATTTTGGTGTCCGCGTTTTGTGAGTGGAACTATTTCATTGCTCGCGTGTGTATACGTACAAAAAAAAAACACGCACTCACGCCTTGTACTAATGCACTCCCTTGCGGGGTAGGCAGAGGTGCATTGCTGCACCCACTTTTCGCCAGAGTGTTATGTTAGTGCCAAGGGGGCGGGCCTATTGCCATTTTACGGGCACATCCAAGACCCGAGAACAAATATCTGTGTTTAAACAAATATCTGCCCCAGCCAGGAATCGAACCCGGGACCATCGGCTCAGTAGTCAGGGTCACTAACCACTACGCCATTCGGTCGTCTAAGTACAAGTAAGTCTATAACTCTATACGTACAAGTAGCTAATAAATATCCTAACTAATATTATAAATGCGAAAGTAACTGTGTCTGTCTGTCTGTCTGTCTGTCTGTCTGTCTGTCTGTTACTCTTTCACGCCAAAACTACTGAACGGATTTGAATGAAATTTGGTATACATATGTTATAGACCCTGGGAAAGAACATAGGCTACTTTTTATCCCGGAATTCCCACGGGAAAACTCTTAAGGCGAAGCGAAGCGCGCGGGAACAGCTAGTAATAAATAAATGCTTTTGTTCTGAAGGTAGCAAATTCGAATTCGAAGCCTTGGCATTGGCAAAGAGTGTCTGTAGCTTGTGTCCTAGATTCCTAAAACATTATTGTCTATACTTTAGCATAACTTTCCATAGACCTATTGTTCCTAGCAGTTAGCAAGCAACTCATTAATAAATATTGTATCCTAACTAATCCTAACTAATATTATAAATGCGAAAGTAACTGTGTCTGTCTGTCTGTTACTCTTTCACGCCAAAACTACTGAACGGATTTGAATGAAATTTGGTACAGATATGGTCTAAAACCTTGAGAAGAACATAGGCTTCTTTTTATCCCAGAATTCTCACGGGAAAACTTTTTAAGGCGAAGCGAAGCTGGCGGGAACAGTTAGTATTGTATACTAATATAAACTACAAAGGTTCAGATTTTGCTCACACCAGCGATCTTGTTGTTCCACATTATTGACTTTTCTTTGCAACCTCGGAATGTTTACCGTTCGACGGAGACAAAACATAAACACAAGATTTTCTGTCTCATTTGTATGTCAAAGGGGAAAATGGCGCACTGCTTTTTAACCCCAGAGGAAAATTACGATTACGGATGTTATAACTTGGATTATTGTAACTATTGATGTATGAATTCAATTGATTTTGTCTACTTACCAGTGACAATGTGTGAAACGTGGGGCCGGTTTGAATTCAGTTTTTTAGTACGGTCAGGTGCAGAGAAACCTGACCCCCCTCTTATTCTCTGCCCCTTACTGTACCTATTTGTCAGTCGCTTTTTTAACATTGGAATAATGCGTGTATTGCGATTCTGAAATCTGAATACACTAAATGGGCAATGGGCAAACGTAAAATTCTTTAAACATAAACATATCTTTATTGTAATAAGAAAAATCATACTCGTTCATGGTGGGGTAGCCCTGGTTCCTAAACTAGGGTGACCTGTGTGTCAGGAACCAGCAGTTCCTTCCAAACAGTGAGACAAAAAAAAGTCTAAGGGCTGATTTTTCAATGGTCAGATAAATGTTATCTGAGGAATAAATCTGATGCTGTCGCATGTGATTGTTTGTGTTCGACAGTGACAGCAACAATTTTATTCCTCAGATAACATTTATCTGACCATTGAAAAATCAGCCCTAAATCTAAGGAATAAGATTTAGACAGGCAATTTTTTTTTTTGTCTCACTGTTTGGAAGGAACTGGTTCCTTCCTCCTATTTATGCCTTCAGAATCGGTCTCATTATTCTGTAGGTCTATTTTAAGTTCAAACTGAAAGCACTATGGCAAACAAGCATAACTAAAATCCAATCAGAAAGTCCCTCAGAACCTAATAAATCCTACTGTCTGGCCAGTATGCCGTATGACCGGTTTCCCTGATTTCCTGATTGCAATAGGAAGCCAGACGGTTATGTCTGTAAGCAAGATCTGGAAGATTCCAGAAGGTACAGCAAGATTATTTCAGTTGTAGGTACCTAGGTACACTCACGGGATGATAAGGTTCCACTTAGCAAAGCACCAAATTACTTACTCCTAAACGAAAAAGGCTAGCTTAATGACGGTTTCTGCAACATTGAAGTACATTTCACAGAGCATCAGGATATATTACCACTAAAAACAGTAATATTTTGTTGAAATTTTAAATAAAATGTTTTTAAAAAATTGGGGTCGTTTGGTGTCGGCATTTTGTGAGTGGAACTATTTCATTGCCCGTGAGTGTATTGTATTAAAGCTGAGCTGGCACTGATGGGCTGTGTAGATTTCATCTTGTTACGCTGCTTTTCTCCCAACCATTTTTTCCAGTGACAGTGAAATTGTGGCTAGGTAAACTTTTTGTGTAGAGTGCAGAACATTTTTCTAATTTTTGTATGCTTAAACAAGCTTTTGAATATAATATACCTACTTACCTTTTTAGTCGTTATAAAAGTATTTAAAAAAATATATATTTTATATTAGCTTTAATTTGAGACTTTATAATATTATTATTATTTTGTCTATAGGTATATATACTAACTACACCTACATACATAAAATGTATTATGTTCTACGTCATGCATGTCATAAAATAATAAGCAGCACAATACGATAGTTTTTTGTACATTTCTACTAACGATGTTAGGTTTTTTTATAGTGATTTAACAGCCCACAATCGTGATAAATAAAACAAGGTGTACCTATATGGGATGGGTAACATCAGCATTTGGGAGGCAAAAAAAATATGAGCTATTTGCCATATCCGGCTTATTTCATACACAAATAAATTGATTATTATCCTAACTAATATTATAAATCCGAAAGTAACTGTGTCTGTCTGTCTGTCTGTCTGTTACTCTTTCACGCCAAAACTACTGAACGGATTTGAATGAAATTTGGTATACATATGGTCTAGACCCTGGGAAAGAACATAGGCTACTTTTTATCCCGGAATTCCCACGGGAAAACTTTTTAAGGCGAAGCGAAGCGCGCGGGAACAGCTAGTACACAAATAAATTGATTATTATAATTAATGAACCTTTTACTTGGTACATACTATACAGAGTGTTGCAGAAATGGTACAGTAAGACGAAATGGGTCAAAAGAAACAACTGTAGCCGTACAAATTGAAATTCATGAAGGTTTCATGAATTTCACAAAGTCTCTGCACACCCTACATTCGTTATCGTGTAGGCCGATTGACCTAATTTTTGGAATATTTATGTTGGTTTTCGTAGATGTTAGCTAAAAATTCGATCAATATTATCAATGTCATATAATAAACTAAACATTCTCATATCTATAGGTATACAATACATACGTAAGTACATCGTACAACAACTATACTATTCATGTAGGATGTTAGTAGAGTAGCATCCCAAACAGATGCGATTATGAAGATATACAGACAGAGTGTTGAAAAAGGGGTAAGCCGAATAGAAAGAGAGGTACACAAGCTATGGTCACTGATGTTGATTGATTGACATCGCTTTTTAAACCTCCTTACTTAGAAGCTCTTAGTTAAACCTGTTATTTTCTCAAACCAGTATTTCGCATCGTTCTTTGCCCTTACAACGCTTAACCGCTTAACTAAATCCCGGCTTACACAAAGTGTTGCTCTACTAAGACCGAAGTAACAAAGGAGTGTTGTGTTATCCACGCACTAAATCAGGCATGAAAAGTTACACTTACCATATGAAACATTCATGATGACGTCTGCATTGTTCCCTCTCCACTGTTGCTTCAGCAGTGTCTGTGCAGGTCCACACAGACCTGTACGCCTTGACCTTCGCCGATTTACAACTTTATAATCAATTAATTGTTAAGTTTATCATTTATCACACTTCCGGACGCAAACTCACAGAGAAATGTCATACAGTTATGCACATTTATGAGCACTTCCGGGTCGGTTTTCAAACTGCGTTCGAATTACGAAAACTCGCGTCGATTCGATCCGATCGCTCAATCGCGGTCTTGTTTTGTTTTTTAGTTTTTCTTTCTTTTTTATTATGTTATGTTTTTGCGAAACGCGCGGCGAGTCGTCTGGCCGTGGCGAGGGGCCGTTCGGAATAACACACGCGGAGAAATACACTGTGGCTACCGGTCTCGTGAAGATTATACGTAGACGAGATCCAAGAATGCGAAGTGTAGGCTCTGCCATCGCCCGCCGGCTGAATGGCAACTTAGTAGAACAATGGCTGTGTGTACCTTAGGTATCTATTGTTAGGACTTATTGGTTTCGTAAACTTGCTCCTTCATCGTATCGAAAGACTCACAATTGTCATTATCACATTCATCATAGTGAATGAATAAGCGGCTTGAACTACGGGTTACGCTAAGGCTACACTGTTGAGTATTTCAATGAAATCTTTATTAAAAATCTACTCGAGTTTCTTTGTGTGACAAACACTACCGGTAGAGTTAGTTTAGGGTGGTCATAGGATTAGGGAATGCAATCTCGTACGAGATTTCCACCTAGCGAGATGCAAGGGAGAATGTCAATAAAAACATTATGCAAATGCTTGTATTAGGAACTAGTAACTGACATGATTTGTAATTAAATAGAAACATCATTGTTAGTTATTAAAATAATGTAAGTTTCTTTTAAAAATCAACAGCAGTGTCCTTATTATTTTGTCTCTAACTCCTATTATACCTAATTATTATAAGTCCCTATTATTGGACTCTTCAGTGGGAGTATAAAAATTCAAAACAAGTTTGGCCTTGGAATTTCCTTTATTTCTCTTGTTCTCATAATGCTAGGTTACAATTTCGGGAGACCCTTTCGGTACGACTGCTGAGAACAGAATGGCCCGCAGGCGAGTGCGTAAGCTGTTTTTATAGTTTCACTTAGGCGGGGAGACAAGTTTCGCACACCTGCGCCGATCTAGTGTTGGCGGTTTGTAGATCGTTTTTGACATTGAATTTAAAGAGTTTTACAGCTCGGCCATCCTGCTCGCAACGAGCCCTCTCGTTGAATACCAACACTTCTTAAAATTAGGAACACTTATATTCTAGAAATTATTTACTAAATTATTTCTATATATCTTAAGTGTAACTTATTGAATAATAATCATGTAATAGTATTATGAAGATAATTATTGATATATTGCAATAAAAAATAATTATCCTTTTTTTTATCTGCTTACCATGATTGAACAGTAAAAAATGATAGAATAAAAGACAAGATTTTGTTTTAACTTCACTTATGCTATACTAAACACATAATACTTAATTACATTCTCTGTTATAGAGGAATTACATGTGGGCTTGTTCGGTGACTTCGACAAGCGATTTGTTTAGTAAACTTGTGCGCTATGTCGGTGACTTTGACAAGCGACTTTGTTAGTAAACTTGGCCACTCTGTCGGTGACTTTGACGAGTGACTTTGTTAGAAAGTTTGTACTCTATGTCGGTGACTTTGACAAATTAGGTACTTGGTTAGTAAACTTGGGCACTTTGTCGGTGACTTTGACAAATTAGGTACTTGGTTAGTAAACTTGGGCACTTTGTCGGTGACTTTGACAAGTGACTTCATTAAAAAGCTTATGCATAACATCCCTATACATTTATCAACTCCATTTACTCTGACATTCACAATATAAAGTAATAATTTATAGGTATCTACATAATCATCTCTAACATGAAATTACATAAACTATACACAATTAATTAGATTTATCATGGAACTTTGAGATTATCCTGTTGTTCATCGAGAGTTTGTACTCTCGCTATCATCTAGATCGGAATTGGATGTATCAGACGCTGGATCGGCAAAACTGAGCCATGGAAATATTTTGTCTACGGCTATTATGGCCTCGTACGCCTTGCCTTTTCGTGTAAGGGGTGTATCAACCACTATGTACCTATCGTTTGGTAGGACCTTTTTAATTTTATAAGGCCCTCTACACTTGGGTTCTAACTTTTTCGACTGCCCTTCTATACCCGTAGCTGCCCTTATTATTCTAACGAGATCGCCCTCCGAATATTTTGGGGCAGGTTTCCTTTTATCCCCAAACCTAGCCTTATCCTTCTCTTGTTGGGCATCTATCAAGTTTTTGGCCTTTTGCCTCAGATTTTTCAAAGAATTGTTATCGCTGTTATCTATATCGTAGAATATTTCGTTTATTATAGTATCGGAAGGATTAGTGATGAAACGTCCAAATAGGAGCTCTGAAGGAGTTTTCTTTGTGGTGGTGTTAACCATAGTGTTCAGACCTAGTTGAATGTTTGGTAGATGTTCATCCCAGTGTCCGTTTGGTTTGTCGTGATTCATCGTTCCCAACGCAGCTAAGATGGTTCTGTTGTACCGTTCGACTTGACCATTTGCCCTAGGAGTAGCTACTGCATTTAAAATGTGTTTGACTCCTACACTTTTAATATAATCTTTGAAAGCCTTGCTGGTAAAGCTTGTTCCTTGGTCGGTGATTAACCGTTTTGGAGAACCAAAGAGACTCAAATATTCGCGAAATACTCTGATGGTTGACGAGGATTTTGTGTCTCTAACACCTCTTATAAATATAAATTTGGTAAACGCGTCAATTATGACTAATATATATGCATTCCCACGTTTAGATTTGATAAACGGCCCTAAATGGTCTGCATGCAAAGTATCGAATGGCTCACCGACTTTAGGGATCGAATGTAAGTTTCCTTGTTTGGGTCCACTAGGGAGCTTATGATGTGCACATTTCACACACGCCCCAACATATTTTTTTACAAACCTCCTCATCTTCGGGAACCAATACATTGAGCGTATTCTATTCAGAGTTTTATCAAATCCCAGGTGCCCAACTTCATCATGGTTGCTTTGTAAAATTTGCCATCTTGCTCCTCTAGGCACTACCCATCTCGTAGTGGCGTGGTCTAATATTCGGAACAATTTGCCGTTCACAATCTTATAATTCTTTTTTAAATCTGCACATTCATCCGACTTAGGGTCCTTTAGGACATCGCAAATCCTTTTTATTTCTGTGTCACTTTGTTGTACAGTAACAATCCAATCTTCTGTTGTAACATTTAGTATGTCCAAAATGTGCGTCTCATCTGCATCTCCATCATCAACAGGCGCCCGACTTAATGCGTCTACGTGCGCCATTCTATCTCCTGCCCGATACTCTACCTCGCAGTCGTATTCCAAGAATTGGATCCACCAACGAGAAATTCGTGGAATCAGATCCCTCTTTGTAAAAGTTGTGCGTAGAGCACTGCAGTCAGTTATAATTTTAAATGTGATTCCTAGTAAATACACGCGAAATTTGGCGAGTGAAGATATAACCGCCAACGTCTCTAGCTCAAAAGAATGCATTTTCTGTTCTTCAGGCGTTGTTCTTCGGCTATAATATGCCACAACCATAAAGGTTCCAGATTCATTCTTCTGCATAAGTATGCCCGCTAATCCATGCTTACTTGCGTCAGTGTGAAGTTGCGTTTCAGCTGTAGGGTTGTAGAGCATCAGAACTGGCCTCTTAGTAAGAATACTTTTCAGCTCCTGAAAAGCGTTTCCTTCTTCCTCAGTCCACTTCCAGGAGGCATCCTTCCTTAAAAGTCCGGTTAGTGGTTTGGCTATGGACGCAAACCCTTTCACGAACCTACGGAAGAATCCAGCCAAACCTAGGAATCTACGTACCTCGTGAATATTTTTTGGTGTAGGAAAATCCGCTACTGCTTTCGTTTTCGACAGTCCAGGTCTTACGCCATCTTTGCCTATTTCAAAACCTAGATACTCGATGGAATCAAAGAAAAAACGACACTTAGTCATTTTGAGTGTGAACCCTCCATCGCGCAGTAGCATAAGCACTTCTTCTAATCGAGTCATTCCTTCATCGAACGATTTAGCAGGGATAAGAATGTCATCCATATATACGAGTGCGTACTTTGTTCTGGATTTTTGTAATATCTTATTTATAGTTCGTTGAAAGACTGACGGAGCGTTCACTAGACCGAAGGGCATCCTGTTGTATTCATACTGCCCATCTGGCGTCACAAATGATGTTTTATTGCGAGATTCTTCGGCGATTGGAATTTGGTAATATCCAGAAGCAAGATCAAGTGAAATGAAAACGTTATTTCCTGACAGCATATCTAGTTGGTCCTCAATCCTTGGCAATGGGTAATGTTCGCGAACGGTCTTACGATTCAGAGCCCTATAGTCAACACACAATCTGCGCTCTCCAGTCTTTTTCCGGACTAAGACAATGGGACTCGCATACGGTGATTGAGACTCACGTACTATATCTGCTTCTAGCATTTCTTCCACCATTTCACGGACCTGCGCACGTTCCGTGTAGGACAGTCTGTACGGGCGATACACCACTGGCTCGGAGTCCTTCAGTTGAATAACCATTTCTGACTCTGTGGTGAATCCCAAGTTTTTTAACGAATCTGAGAAGCAGTCTTTATAGTCTTTTAAGAGTTCCTTTAGTTTTATAACTTGTTCCGGTGTTAAGCATTCCCCGTGTTTAATGGGCGACGCATCCTCATCTTCCCGTGATTTGATAATATTATTCACCTTCAATACGTTTTCTACTGGTACACTACGATGAATTAGCTCTCCTTCTATGAAACATATGTCACTTGAACGTATGTTTTGTATGAAAATATGCCCTAGTCCGTTTTTCATTTCGTATTCGCCTGGAAATAAATAATACTCCTTGTCTGGGCAATTTCTGACGCATCCATCTACGTATACAAAACCGGAGAAATCATCATCACCCTTCACGGGTACCGCTTGGAATTCACCTGACTTTATAATTATGCCTGCATTACACAATAATGAAATTTTCCGGTGGTTAGGCGATGATTGGCTTAGCTTTTTAACTATAACGCTAGTTGGAGTTTTTATTATCTTCACAGTTGGTCTTTCAGTGTAGGTATGACCTATTAGCAGAGGGCTGCTTATGAGATGGTCATCTACGATCAAAACTTCTACTTCATTCTCTACTACACCTTGTACTTCGATAGTTGCATGTACTAACCCTATCGGTCGGTAAGGAATATTACCGAGTCCCTTCAGTAATGGTCCATCAACGTTTTGCCATTTAATGCCGTTTTTTTTAGCGTCACTAACACGCATCAGAGTACCATCACTCCCTAGATCTACGTATGAGTGAACAACGTTACCATTCACCTTTACAGGCATTTTATATTTGAAACTAGAATCTCCTATACTTTCTATTTTCATAATGGACTTGGTTTTATCCTGTGCAGTTTTATTGGTTTTTGGGCACTCTGCAATTAGGTGGCCCAGCAAGTGACAATTACTGCAGCGAATTTTTGGTTTAGTGCACATGAAAAATGTATGTCCGACCTCTTTACAATTATGGCATTTTATGTCACTATACCGATTTGATTGTGAAGCAATTCTATTCGCGGATGTTGAGGGTATTGAAGCAGCGTTATAATTTTTTTCTTTGTTTTTGTTTATGTCTGTACTACGTCGTTCTTGTCCAGGCTTAATTGTTTTTAGATAATTTAATAGTTCTTCGGGTTTATTAAATTTGTTGCCCTGAGCCCCAAGTCTAACATTCCTGTCATCTATTCCAGCTATAATGCAATCTACCGCACGGCGGCCCTCGATTTCACATCGGTTTAACAAATTTATTTTGTTATAATAATATAGATCTAACCGGTCTCCGTATTTAGCGCGTTTACTAAGCATTTCTGATAATAAATCGGCATAATTTTCGTAACTAGGGAAAGATTCTTTTAATTTTTCTTTCCATTCACTCCAAGTGAACAAAAGGCTTGGTAATCCCTGGTACCATACTTTGGCCACCCCTGACAGTTTAGGCAACGCGTAATGGATCTTGTGTCGATCATCCCAACCATAAATTTGGGCACATTCCTCAATTTTACCTATCCAGGCGTCGATCGTCTGTTCCTTAGACATAGGGTCAAACTCTGGCAATACATTATTAGTTAAGGGCAACTTATCATTATTACCTATTTTTTGGAGTGACGATATCATGGTCATGAACTTATTGATAAATGCACCGTCTTCATCAGGTTGTTTCTTCTTTTTCTTCATGGAACGTGATTGTTCTCTTTCACTTGAGCTACTGGTACTGGGAGAACGACGACGCTTGCGCCTTGAGGATTTTGATGGTGACCTGGAACGGCTGGGTCGGGTTGTCGATGGATTAGGCTCCATGGATCTGCTTGGTCTTTCTCGTGCCCTTGTTCTTTGTGCAGCTTGGCATAGTATCGGGCTACGAGAAGTCATCCTTCGTGTACTTCGTCTCGTTGGGGACGATTCTTCCATTTTATTATCGACTTTTATGGTATGCAGGCGTGGAAACAAAAACAATATATTTTTGCTGGATAATCCCGCTTCTGAAGTTATTGGACTCTTCAGTGGGAGTATAAAAATTCAAAACAAGTTTGGCCTTGGAATTTCCTTTATTTCTCTTGTTCTCATAATGCTAGGTTACAATTTCGGGAGACCCTTTCGGTACGACTGCTGAGAACAGAATGGCCCGCAGGCGAGTGCGTAAGCTGTTTTTATAGTTTCACTTAGGCGGGGAGACAAGTTTCGCACACCTGCGCCGATCTAGTGTTGGCGGTTTGTAGATCGTTTTTGACATTGAATTTAAAGAGTTTTACACTATTGTAGGTAATAAGTTCAAATTCATAGGTACAATATTGGTAACAAAATAATGATCTATATTAAGTATTGCTTTAGTTTCAATAATTAAGAGTAATACAACATTACTGTTTATAAATAAAAACAAAAATTGAATTTCACAAGTTTGAAATAAATGTTGTGAGATCGTATTAATCAAATACAATAAGTTTATGGAGATGCTGGAGGTGTTGGAGCATCCCCATGCAAAGGGAGGATCCTCCGACCAGGCCGGGTGGTGTGGCCTGGCGGGCAGCTGCCCAACGGTTAGCGTTGGGGATTTCTATATATTGCAGAGTAGGTGAGAAACTTCGAATGCGCGATGTAGGATTTTCATAGTAAATTGCGTAGTTCCCATACATCTTCTCTGTATTGCGTTCCGAGCGCCATCTGTTGATCTTCGTCTGAACTAGTGGCTAGGAGTCCGCCACAAGTTTAAAGTAGAAGATGAAGTTATCAAGGTACGGAAAGGCAAGTTAGTTTGTCTGAAAAGGGCTTGTCAAAAAACACATATTTTGCATGAAAAACACGTCGTCACGCTGCATTTCTCGATCTCGTTATCTCGAGAGATCTTGTACAAAATTTGACGAGATTCAATCTAGTAAAATATGGCCGAGATCTCGCGAGATCGAGATTCCCTACATAAGATTAGTCAGTAAAGAATATTAAAATTTGACTGTGTTGTGTTTTAATTTGCTTGTGTCAGACTGCAGGAAGTATAGTATATGGGGCACGGGGTGAAGTTTTATTTGTGACGTCCCATTGCTATATCAATATATACAATATACTGGGCATGTTTCATAATGGGCCCTAATCGGTATAATCTAATCTTCCATAAAAGGAGCGAGATATTATTTATATTTAATGGAATCCCTAAGCTTAAATGCTAAAGTCGGCTTGATATACTTGATTAGATTGGAGAAACGGTGGCTTCTATCACATTGATAAAAATATATTTTGTAGCAGAGGGTATACTGAACATGTTAGTTGCTTATAAATTGGTGCAGGATTATAATAAGTATGTTAAAAAAAATTGCAAACACACCATGTCTTTTGCCATTTTTTGACTTATTATGAAAAAACCCTCGAAATCAGAGGGCCCATTTTCATGGAATCTTATATGTATGTGTAGGTAATTAAATTCTTAACAAAGTTACCTTAAAGAGTTGGATTTAATGGACCAGAAGTCAACTTTTTTTGCAAAAAACTAATAAATTCCGGTTTAAAAATGATGACACCGTGACAGATTTCAGATTTCTTCAGTCGTCGCCCTGGTGGCGGCCTGTTAGGAGCGATACCCACGCCATTTTATTTTTTATCAAATATTTCACAAAAACTGATTAAATCAACAAATTATGACTACAAGTATTATAATACATATGCATTTGCTATGGAAAGTTAATTTTCTAATCATTTTAGATGCAGAAAAGCCGAAAATTCTTAGAAAACATTTCGCCTTTTCGATTTGTTTACATTTTTTACTATAGAGTTACAGATGCATAGATAAAGGTAAACATTGCACATAATGACACTTATTAGATTCTCCGAATAAGAACTATACGGTCAATGCAGTATGCCAAAGCGCGAGCCTGTTTATATTCTGAGGGGTAATTTATTTTATTTTAACGGTTGTGTATGGTAGGTAAGCTACACAATATACAGGGTGTTGAAAAGTAAGTTCATAATTTGTTTTATTTGAAACCAAAAACCGTAGTTAATTAAAAAAATAAATATATATATATTTTAAGATGTGGTAGTCTGTACACTACAGGTTGTTAAAAATAAGTAAGTATTTTTAAAAATTGAAGATCTAAAATTTACATAATTTTTTAAATCTATTTAACAAGCTTTGCAAAAAAGCGGTTAAGTGCGACTGTATCTCGCCATGAAAAAAATGAAATGTTTACTGTAGCTATGAATTTTATGCGTTACAAGTGGAATAAAATACCGCATAATATTATGTACAACTATGTAAGAGCCTAGTTTTTAAAAAAAAACTCATAGGAAAATATTAAATACACAGGTTTTTTAACCCCTGAAGGAAATAGAGGGGTGTTATAAGTTTAAAGTAAGGGCTGAATTTTTTTTTTAAATTAGGGTGATAGGTAATGTATATTTTTAATGATTTTTTCAAATAGATAAATGTTATACCATTTTTAAATTGCCATAAAATTACCTATAGTTATAGTTATAGAAAAGGGCAGGGCTACCAGTGCCCATTCGCCACTGCAACCTAAAAGATCTATAAATTATGACTCCCCATGCCGAGTCTCACTCTACAGGCCCAGGTCTTTTATAAACCTGATATTACCTATACAGGATGTTGCAAAAAGGGTATACTGTGCCGAAAGGGTTTGACTCAGGGGTTATTCTGAACAACTTTTGTTCTCCAAGTTTTGGAAATTCTCGAAAAATAAATTCGGTCTCTATAGTAAAAAGTCACGTGATCGAATAAGTTTCTATGTAAAAGGTTTTGTTACGTGAATTTTCAAAATTGTAGAAGAAAAGTGGATCAGAATGGCACCTAAATCCACTTTTGGCTAAGCTTTATACCCTTTTTTCAATACCTTGTATAAAATATCGTCAGCGTCACCTTAGATCGTAATCATCGTAACTCCTCGTGACCAAATTTTAGAGGAGACAAAAATACTGTTTTATTTGTAGTTCTAGTTGGCATACTACCCACCTAAAGTTTTTTTAACTAGCCTAAAAATGATTTGTTTAGACAGTCTATCTTCCTGTTCAACCGCAGCCTGAGTGCCAGTGACTCAATGACTGAAAGGAGGCCATTAGTGCTCCTAAATAAATAAAGCAGGCCTGTAGATTATCTTTCAGTGTACCGACACATCTGATTGCTGTAAGAGCCTGATAAGCTCTTCGAACGAGTCATACCTCTGTGGTGGTACGGTTTCGACCTTTCGGACAGTCAGTTTGGCATCCGAAATGCGGATTCGAATAGTGGGTACAATACTTTGCGTTCGTTCACTGTCGGAGCAGGATAAGAACCACGGGCGAGTTGTTGCGCTGGCTGTTTGCTTAAAAATAGTAACCGCGTTCAACTCTATCCCCTAGAGGACGAACCTTTAGGGCGGCTCTTGTATACCATCACTTGTCTTCTTATCTGCAGAAATTTGACAGAGGTCATACGTGTCTAACAAGTACATTAAGGATGCGAAAAGAGAGGGATTGTTTTCACTGAAGAAGTTCAGTTGCGGAGTTCCACAGCGGTAGGTCTTGGACCCCTCTGCTGTGGAACTTGGCATACAACGCGGTCCTGCAAATCAAGCTCGCAAACGGCGTTAGCACAGTGCATTTTTCTAATGTCACACAGGTCGTGAGGTAGGCTGAGAGCCTCCTTCGGGGATGACATCCCAATGATTCATTACGAAAAAATTGCTGCAGCTGTGCTCGCCATGCAGTGCATGGGCTACTTCCGAATCTGGGGGGCTGTTGCAAAGGAGTCCGTTGCCTCTATACGGTACGGGTTCCGTGCGATCTATGATCCTTCCGGGAGCACCTGTCTTGTCAAGTCGAAGAGAATGGCTCGTATTCGACGCAACCTGCAGTACTGGTGGGATTGGTTGGAGGACAGGACAGCAGGAAGCTGCAGCAGCCGTCATGCTGTGATTCGACGCATAGATGCAAAAAAAAGTTGAAAGTAACTTCATGTTAATAAAATATTAGATCTTAATTTAACAACATAACATTGCAAAAAAAAAATTAACATTGTTGAGTATGTTATTGTAATTTACTAAAGTAGTAATAAAAACAAAGGCTTATTGCATAGTTTTCGTTCACGTTCGCCTACATCGCACGTTGTATATGAGAATAAAGGGTATAATTACTAAGTTTTCTTGTTTAAAAATCACGGTTTGGGGTTTAGAGGAAAACAAATGGTAAAATGCGGAATACAGTTTTTTTTTTTCGAATAAAGAGGAAAACATGTGAATTCAAAAAACGTTTCTATTGACACCAAAGAGTACCTACTTTTCGCCGAGAAAAGTGGAGTTACAATGTTTGCGATCTAAAGTGATGATAGAACTAGAACTTATTTTTTCAGTTCACCTGCTGTTGAGTGAAATCGTAATTAGGTAAATGACTCCTTGACATGAAAATAACTTTTTTTTTATAATCGTTATAACAAAACCGTTTTTTTTAATACAGCAATATTTGTAGGTGTACTTACAGTGAGCAAAAGAGCGCAGCAAGGTGTAAATTTTTTGGTTTTTAAGAAACAAAAATATTATTTCTATCATATCCCAAATACACATAAGTACCTACTTAAAAAAAAAAATACACACTCTCGCCTTGTACTAATGTACTCCCTTGCGGGGGTACTTACATGTTATTATTTTTCTGGTGACCTCCCCATATCCCTTTGCCAGCTACGTAACCTTTTGTGACACCCTGTATATGCAGAGTTCTGCAAACTACTGTTCTGCTTTTGAAACACCAAAAAAAAACAGGTCGTCTAACTAAAAGGTCACGTGACCAAAAAAAAATTATATGAAGAAGCGTTTTTTTCATGAATATAAAAAATTACGTAGGATAAAAGTTTTTCAGAGTGACGCCTGAGTAACGCCCTTTCGGCTAACTATACTTTTTTTATTACACGGGGGCAGAGTTTAATACAACACCCTGAACTATTAAACTCTGATAATATTTTCGCGATTTTTTTACATTCTGTTTTCATTTCCTGGCTTAGAAATAACATCAATAACATGCTGCACACGTAGGTTTCGGCATAGTATTAAACCCTTTTTGCAACAACCTGTATAAATATCGGCACGGGTACGACTTTATATATAATTAATTATTAAATATTAAAAATACTTTCAAATAAAAATAAATATTTTCGTATCACAGAACAATATTACTTACTTAGTATATTTTTAACAAAGTGGCATGTCTTCACTTTTATGTTTTCGAGTACTATGTTGAAATTTCATGTCATTGTCCGTAGAACGCCCCGCATACCTCAACCCCCCCTCACTAGATTTGACAGATTCTGATTTTCTTCCAGCTTTAGTGACAGCCTTAAGATACCCGGAAAGTAGCTAATTTTATCCTTAAGGAGAGTTCTTTTCGTGACAGCTGTCAAAATATACAATAAAAAAATAAAACATTTGGGACTTCCCAATTCCCAACTTCAACTCAATTCAAAATACATAGTTACGTTGGTTTTACATTGAAATCAATGCGTGGGAGAAATAGCACAAAAACTATTGATAATTATAGAACAAAACATCGTATAAGAAGTGATAACTTTTCTTCCAGCTTTAGTGACAGCCTTAAGATACCCGGAAAGTAGCTAATTTTATCCTTAAGGAGAGTTCTTTTCGTGACAGCTGTCAAAATATACAATAAAAAAATAAAACATTTGGGACTTCCCAATTCCCAACTTCAACTCAATTCAAAATACATAGTTACGTTGGTTTTACATTGAAATCAATGCGTGGGAGAAATAGCACAAAAACTATTGATAATTATAGAACAAAACATCGTATAAGAAGTGATAACTGAAGTTGTTTGTCGCGCTGATGTCACGGATATGTGCTTATTGATTTGTGTGTTTACGTTAATTTAATTAAGTTATAAGATGCCACTCAAAATTTCTGAAGCAATAACATTACTTGAAGTTATATTAACTTATATATCTATACTATGTATACAGGGTGTCTCATTAGTCAACGTCATGCCGGTAGGAGGTGACACAAATCGTCATTCTAAGAAAAATGTTATACTTATAGGCGAAAAAATAAATAAACTCCCCATAATACTAAAAAATACGCAATCAAGACACAACACCAAAAAAAACGAATAAAAAAAAAAAGAATAAGTAAAAGTTGTTTAGAATGACGAGTTGTATCACTGCCGCCGTGACATTGATTAACACGACACCTATATTTTATGTATTGTAGAAGTTATAATGTAGTAATCATATCTGCCGAAGAACCGATAACCGTTATTTTCAAGTACTTAGAGATCATGAACAGATAAAGTTAGCGTGGGAGGCCCTCCGGTTCTATGTGTTTATGTCTATTAGTACTACTACTACTACTTTTATTAATAATGATTGAAAGAGATGTGTGAATTGTGATGAGGAAAATCATTCCAAATATTATTATATGAAAATAAGATAATGTTACCCACTGAGCTATTCTTCTAAGAATTTTGCCACATTAACTATTTTCTTACTCATAATCATAACTCAAAACACTTACAGTGCTTGTAGACTTGTAATTACTAATATTGTTATGATATAACTACTTATAGTTAATTAAAATTTTTATATCTTCACCTATGCTTTTTTATCAGTGTCTAATGTAAATGCTTCCAACCAATGTATCTCATCCTCAGTACTTAATGTATAATGTAATCTTTTACTGTTTACAGGAGAAACTATGGCGGTCCAAGAAGCAGACGAAATCGTTAGTAGATTCTTCGAACAATCCGAAGATACAATTCTTCTCAGCCCATACAAAATCGGTCCTAACAATAAAGATGATACATTAGATTCCTCTCTGGACTCTAGCCAGCTGAGCCAGGCTTCCACTGAGGACCCTGACTCTCTTAGCTTGTCCCAACTGACCATAGACACCCAGGAGCCCCTTCTTATCCAACCTTATTTCAACATCACTCCTAGGGAAATGCCCACATCACCTCACTACGTTTTCGAAGAAGAATTCGGAACCAATCCTTGGGCTTTACTCATAGCAACTGTTTTTTTAACGAAAACCGCGGGAAAAGTTGCTAGACCGTTCATGAAGGAGTTTTTCGATCAATACCCGACTCCTTACCACGTTTTGGATGGTAGTCCAACCTCTTTGGAGCGTTTTTTCGAGAAAATAGGTTTGAAAAAGAGGGCGCATATGATATGGAAGTTGAGTTTCCAGTTTCTGTCTGCTCGATGGAGGCGAGCAAGCGACCTTCATGGTATTGGGAAGTATGGGGAAGACGCCTACAGAGTGTTTTGTCTCGGTCACACTGATTTGGACCCCGGAGATAGGTACATAAAGCTGTACGTTGATTGGCTGAGAGGGCACACAGAGTTTCTTGAAGAAAACGGTGTTATTGACTGCGAGTGTGTGGTGGAAGATCCAGTCTTAGAATATTATAGAGTTACTTTAAGAGAATAATTGTTCACATTATTAACACATTTAGGCTATTAATTTTAACTTTAAAATCGTGTGAAGTACGGTATACAAGGCCTGGCAAATAGGTTTTGAAATTATTGAAATCGTCCTGTTTTATTTATAATATTAAATCTACTTATATTAAAAATATAACCTGGTAAATAAGTTAATAAAACTTATTTGCCATATTGTCTGCTTATTGATATTTGATAAGGCACAATACCTATAACTTATTAAACAAAGAAATCCTTTTTAAATTGTTTCCTATGTATTTTATTTAATACCCTATAATACAGTTAGGAGAGCCTGTACCAGCAAAATATGGACTGGTAGACTTGAGTCCACCAGATCGAGACGAGAGGAGAGATCCAGACGAGACGGTTATTATTCTAGGGTTAAGTATATTTTTAGTAAAATAATAATGAAGTTAGTAAGTATACCTAAAGAAATAAAGAATATCTTATCTTATACCTTGGTTCAAATAAAAAAAAAATGCAGCTTTAGCAACTAGGTATATGGAACCGTAACGACTGCTTTTCAATACCGTGAGCATTGGTCACGTGACTCTGGCCCAGTTAGCCGTGTTAGTCACACACGGCAAAGAGCCATTCATCCAAAATTGAATTGAATAGGTATATGGGCCCATAACCATAACCAATAAAATAAAATACAGCGCTGTTAGTATGAAGCTTTTACCAGCGCCATCTATAGTTGATTTTTTCAAATGTACTACATACATACTTATAACCCTAGTACAGTGCCACAAACTTATCTGTTCCGGTGAGAGCTCACGTAAATGTCTAATATTTCTTCATTCTTTAAGATGTTAAGATTTCCCGTAATGGTAATTTACCCTTGAGGTTTTTATAAACCCATCTAATCTATATCAATATATAATTTATTAGTAAATAATGAGATATGGACCAAATTAGTTAACTGTCACCGTAACAGATAAGTTTGTGGCACTATATATGCCTAATACCATCACTATTTTTTTAATGCACTATCACAAAATTTATGTTTTCCATTTTTGTTTTCTAAACTAACTAGGTAGGTACTTTGATACGCCGTGTGCTTGCCGCGTGTTGTAAAATGAAGTCTATATGGTCGTTGAAGCTAAAAATAAATAGGTATCAACAGTCCAACTATAAAGTCATGACAATAAAGAGTGCGATTTTGCAAAAACTTTTTACCATTAACAGTTATTTAGTTACTTACATTTACATACCTTTGAAAAATAAAATAGCGTTAGGTTACGACTTTTTAACCGATTTGTCATTTGATAAATATAAAACATCGATTAAATACGGTCTGTAACATTTAGTTAAAATCCACTTCCATCAGGAATTCAGGACTTTAGAGTTTTACTGTACAGTCCAACTGTAAAGTCATGAAAACGGAAGTATTTAGTAGAATCTTAGAAATTTTAAATTAGATCTGATTTTACTCCTGATTTTAAGAAAAGCAATGTTTTTAAACTGATTTATTGCCTTCTATGCATTATAATTTATAATATTTTTATAACTTAATGTTATCACAAGTTCATTAACTAATTTGGTAATAAGTAAATTATTATTTCTAGTACCTTCATAGTAATTATGTGAACGTATTATTCTACACTGCCCAGGCAGGCAAAAATAAAATTAAAACGGAAGTGGAAACTCAATGAATAGAAAATAAAAAAGGATGAAATTTGACAAGTTTTCAAAGAAAAAATAAAATAAAAATATCGATTCTATCTCAATTAAAAAGATTTGTAATAGATTAAGCCCCTGTTCCACAATGTCTGGTTAGTGTACCTGTGAGATAAAATACATGCTGTCACTTTCTGTTATTATTTTTTTGACAGTGACAGCATGTATTTTATCTCACAGGTAGCCACTAACCAGACATTGTGGAACAAGGCCTAAAGGTAATTAACCAACTTTAACACTGTTTATTTCCCAAGTACGTGCCTACATAATATAATAAAATGGCAAATTATTTTTTCTTAATTTAATTTGCAAAGTAACTCTAACAATTTACGATGCATATTTTAAGCTTAATGTAAATTTAAACAAATGACTTCTGTGAATCAACAACTCAATAATTTACGATGTTTTAAATATTCCCGCGCTCACACTATTTCACTTCCTACAGATTATCCAATAGGATGTAAGCAGAGCTACCAACCTCACAGAAACTGTCGGAGTGATTGTTGCGCTGTCATGTTGGCAGCAGTGCAATCTTTTGCAAATGGTGGATTGCGTTACTTTTTCTCGTGCTCCGTGTAAAATATTTACGTAAAATAGTGAAAATTACGACGTGCGGTGTTTCTGACCAACATAAACATGTCGGAAACACTGCCGAACAATAAAAAACAAGTGTCGAGGCAGCTGGTAAGTTCTTATTGTTATATTTTTGCTTATTTAGTCCCGGGTGACGCCATGGTGGCTTTATCTGGGATCACGTAAACATGAAATGGTGCATCGCTGCATCGTGTATCGATTTATGAAAGTTACTGGATTGAGTTGAACATGAATTTTGTTCGATATTACGTTTTCAATATGAGTTGATAGCAGGTGATGGCCATCCGACTTAGTTCTTGTGATCGTGCTGAGACCGCGTTTGAAACGCGGCGGCCGTATGCATTAGCGCATGCGAGCAGACGTCAAAATCTATAATAGTTTCGTAGGCCATAGTATAGCGATCGTGGTGCCGGTGATGTCCGATGTTTGCGAGTCGGGCGCGAGGTGTGCGCGGTCGAGCAGTCGTTGCGGAGCATCGGAGCAATGAGTCGTGGACGGCAAGGCGTATCCCCTGCCGAGCAGCGACTGCGAGAGGTGTGTGCGGAGTGTGCGCGCGGCGACGAGCACGGCCGAGCCGCCCGAGCGCCCGACCACACGTCGCGCCGCCGCCGCCGACCCACCGAGCTTGTAATCAACTTTATTACTTGTCTAATCATCTTTCTGCGTCCCAACTTACTGAACGAAACTAGAGCGTTCGGAGCCGCTCTACAATGCGATGTAGTCTCGAAAGGATGTAGTTTGCGGCATAACCGCAGCTTATTGTTGTCTCTCTGAAGGTAAACAGCCCCTCTGCAAGTTTTGTGATAAATAACACTCTTGCTTCCTTTGTATGTTATGTTTCAAAGGCCTTGGGCGGTGCTAAAAGGCAAACTTCCATACATTTCTCTATCCACTGTAGCAATATATGAACTCCTTAACCATTGTTATGAATTATGATCTTGCCAATTACAAAGTGTAACAATAAATAGTAAACAAATGTAGGTATGTGTATTTGGGCCATTTCTTACACATGTTTTCATGGAATTTGTAACAGTTTTCTTTATTTTGTAATTGATAAATATAAATATGTGCTCAGTAATAGAATCCTTTGTTCTAAAATTCTTCGTTGATGATGATGATGATGATGATGGTAAAAAAGATACACTGATTTTGTGATTCAACTGGGTGTCCTGACCATTGCATACTCTTATGCCTTAAAAAAACTATCAAATTATTTTTGTAATGAATACCTACATGATAAACTAGAACTAGTAAGTTCTACATATTATTCTATTCTATTCTACACATTTTTTTATCATAAATAATAATTTGTTGAAACTTATGGAAAAGTATTAAGTAACTATTTTCAGAATATTTTTCAATAACACTTAGCTTACAAACAGCAATTTTTATCAACCTTTCATGAAAAGAAATATAGGTACATACATGTCCTGATAGTAAACAAATATTAGCTCTTGTTCAGAATCTAGATAGATAGATAAGTTATTTATTTACTTAACACAACACATACACAGGTTACACATTACACATCTAACCTTTCACCCGTATCTGGGACCTTCCTAAAAACTCACCAATTCAATAAAAATAATTGAAATCACTTTTAGGGGAAAATAAAATTGTTAGGGAGGTAGGTAGGTAGATGATCTCGATAGAAACTTGACTTGCAAGATTTTTTCTTAAAAAAACTATCAAATTATTTTTGTAATGAATACATGATAAACTAGAACTAGTAAGTTCTTCACATTTTTTTATCATAAATAATAATTTGTTGAAACTTATGGAAAAGTATTAAGTAACTATTTTCAGAATATTTTTCAATAACACTTAGCTTACAAACAGCAATTTTTATCAACCTTTCATGAAAAGAAATATAGGTACAATACATGTCCTGATAGTAAACAAAATATTAGCTCTTGTTCAGAATCTAATATTTCACCCGTACCTGGGACCTTCCTAAAAACTCACCAATTCAATAAAAATAATTGAAATCACTTTTAGGGGAAAAATAAAATTGTTAGGGAGGTAGGTAGATGATCTCGATAGAAACTTGACTTGCAAGATTTTTTCTTCAAACTACTTAGTTAAAAGAAAATTTCAGGAAATGTTTTTTCGCCAGCCCTCCAATCATTATCTGTTGGAAGATGTGTAGGTTGAAGGTGTGTAGACTGTACTATACTGTCAAATCATATCAAAAATCGATGTGCCGATGTGCCGTATTTTTGTTTTTCATTTTCAGAATCCAACACGTGTTGGCTCTTTAAAATAAAACATGAATATTTATCCTGCAAAAATTAAATTCATTCTGATAGTGAAGTGGGAAGCTGCCGCGTGCTAGCAAGGTGACTGAGCCTCTATGCGTGAAAGGGTTGTTTTCATGTCCGTTCGAAAAATACTCTCTTATCAAAGCTGACCTGTATGATTTTAACACCGTTTTTAGTAAATATTACAGCTCAACATTGGAAAACATTGTTTAACAGAGTGTAATTTTTGTTTTGTCCATTTCTGCTACCGTACCTATCACTATTTTAGCTGTTGCACGCGTTTCGTTGCTGTATCGTCGTAGCTGCCATATGACTTTTTCATTACCGTTTCTTTACGGCGAAGCGACGACGCAACGCACCGCAAAGTACGCAGCGCGTAATGGGGTCTCACCCTTAGCTATACAAAAAGAGTACGACTGCAGTAAACGTGATTTTTCTTAACCGAGACGGCATAGTATCTGTAATGCTGCTGCAGATCTAATGTGAAGGCGCTCTTCATTCACCACCTACGATTGTCCACAGCGCGAGCGCAAGCAACGCAAGCTGTACTCAGACGAGTGGGCACTAGGCGATGACGACACAGAGGGCGGGCGCGGGTTCTCGCTCGCGGACAAGCTGGAGAGCGCGCGCTTCGAGCACCCCGGCGCCGTGGCCGAGATGCAGGGCGCCGACCTCACCGTCGCCTATCTGCAGAAGCACGGCTTCACCACCCCCCTGCTGTTCAAGGAGAAGACGGGGCTTGGACTGAGGTGAGTGTCTTTCATTTGTTTCTAGTGGTTCTACGTGCATACGTACGCGCCCGGCGCCCTGGCCCTAATTCAAACCAATTATGACAGACACGTGAGAATTTAGGGCCAGCGGGAAGGTGCCATTTTCTTGAGCGGTTGATGGGCCTGTCCTTACGCTAGTAATATAGAAGTCAATGGGTGAGTGTTTTTAATTTGATCCTGGCAGTTCTACATATAAGTATAGAGCGGCGGTAGCTCGTTGGGTAAGCGCTTCTCATGCCAGAGATGCGGGTTCGAATCTACATGTAAGTAGGTATAGAGCGGTGGTAGCTCAGTCACTCAGAGGTGCGGGTTCGAATCCCGACACGGAGGGCGGGCGCGGGTTCTCGCTCGCGGACAAGCTGGAGAGCGCGCGCTTCGAGCACCCCGGCGCCGTGGCCGAGATGCAGGGCGCCGACCTCACCGTCGCCTACCTGCAGAAGCACGGCTTCACCACGCCGCTGCTGTTCAAGGAGAAGACCGGGCTTGGACTGAGGTGAGTGCTTTTCATTTGTTTCTAGTGGTTCTACATGCATACGTACGCGCCCTGGCCCTAATTCAAACCAATTATGACAGATACATGAGAATTTAGGGCTAGCGGGAGGGTGCCATTTTCTTGAGCGGTTGGGCCGGTCCTTATACGTCAATGGGTGAGTGTGTTTTATTTGTTTCTGGTAGTTTTACATGTAAATATAGAGCGGTGGTAGCTCAGCCGGGTAAGACACCAGAGAGGCGGGTTCGAATCTACATGTAAGTATAGAGCGGCGGTAGCTCAGTCACTCAGAGATGCGGGTTCGAATCCCGACGCGGAGGGCGGGCGCGGGTTCTCGCTCGCGGACAAGCTGGAGAGCGCGCGCTTCGAGCACCCCGGCGCCGTGGCCGAGATGCAGGGCGCCGACCTCACCGTCGCCTACCTGCAGAAGCACGGCTTCACCACCCCCCTGCTGTTCAAGGAGAAGACTGGGCTTGGGCTGAGGTGAGTGGTTTTCCTAGTAATTTTACGGGGAAATGGCAAAAATTACTAAGCGACATTCTTTTCGAAAATGCGTTCTGTACATTGTTGGAATCATATTTTTTACCCGCGTTCAGCAAGGTTTAAGTTTATGTAAAAAAAAAAACCTTACAGTTGTTTTTGCCTTTCCACCGTCGATCTACTTGGATCCAGTTTGTGTGATGTGGACGGACCCTAGCGATTTACACTTCAATAACTGCAGTAGCAAGCAGTTAACTGTCAAACAAATGAACTCGGTATGTACTTATGGACTTGTTGTCATATTTTAACTGTCCAACATCTAAACTCGCCAGTGTAAATCAAACTTAAAAATAAATAAAAACTGTCTACATCCATGTATTATTGTTTAAATATTAATTTTGATTTGTTGGTGATTGGGTAGTTTGTTTGTAGTATTGGGTGTTATGCCAAACATCCGGGTTGGATTCCCGGCCGTGGCAGATGTTTATTATAGGATATTGATGGTCCGGATATATGGCAAAAGACACGCCCCTATATAACATTGCGAGTTAGTGATTGAAGACATGTGAAAATGAAATGTGACTGATATGCAATTTATGCAACCCTGCCTACCCTGGAAGGGAGCACTATAGTTCAGGCGTGAATGTTAAATTTTGTAAATAATTAAATAAATACCGAAACAACCATAATTTCTCAGTAGTCTGTTTTTTCTCGTTTTCAAAGGATTGCAATTGCGGTTTTGCGATATCATTAGTGCACAATATGACTTGATGAATACAAACAAATGAACCAATTGAAATCCAAACCATGAAAGCTCGCTCGCATTTCTACAGAAAATAACTGAATTGACTCCCTGATTCGACGACCAGCAAAAAACCACAAACGTACGGTTCCGATTTACTATCTTATCAGTAAAGGAATTTGTTTCAAACCGGTTTGAGCTCGCGCACACTTTTTCGACCAATGATAAGAAAAGGGTTAGGCTGCATATTAGTTTAAAATGCATTAGCTTCTAACTCATAAGTCAGTAAGTACCTAAATATTACTTTATACGTATATTATGTTATAAATAGGTCACAGAACAGATACTTCAAAAATGTGTAATACCCACCTACAAGTACCTATGTCTGAATTATTTTCTACCTGCTCGGTAATTAATTCCAAACCAGTTTCCTAAAATAAAACATAGAATTTGATTTGAAAAATGCTACGTTCCAAATAGGGATATTTTACAACAACGCTAAGTTGTTTAATATTTAAGTAGTGTAGATAGGATTAGTTCAGAGATATTGATGTTAAGTACCTTACTTTAATACCAGCCTGTATAATGTCTAATGTCTATAGGCACAATTTCCTCAGGGAAATGCTATTATCAAGGCTCTACTTCAGCTCTATAATTTATTTCACTTCTTGATATTATAATCTATCATCTATAACCAATGCATGAAAGTAACTAAATCTGCTATTTACTAAGAACACTTTAAAAATAAAGATGAGACTGATCTGATGACTCTGATGACTATCGAAGAGAGTGGGACTTATTCAGACTTAACACACAGGCACAGCCCTATTTTGTGGATAAAATGCGGTTACTGTTTTTCTAGTCTATGATAGTGATGTTATGATTTATTTACCACCTTAAGCAGTGTGGTGTAGTGAAATGATTTGCAAACGATCCAGACAGATGAAAAAAGGTGTAAAACATTTGCCTCAAACATACATAGCTAATTACTCATGTGCTCTACATAGATAAATATCTTATAAATGATATTTTAATAGTTTGATAATAGCCAGGGCCAAAAGTTATCTAAATTTCGTGTCAAATATGGTCTGGGTCAAATAGATCAGAAGGCTGAAAATTAAATTTTATAAATTGTTTCCTAGTTGAGCCCTAGACTTCACAAAGAACCTAGTTTAGGCTGTCCATTGATTCTCATATAGTCATTCGGGACAAAGCCGTTTATTATTGATTTGTATTAGGGCATACTGTTGTTGATGATGGTTAAAATAGGATGAATTGAGTTCTTAAATCTACTACTCTCTATATACAATAACTTATGTATGGTATAATGTATAAAAGTCGAACACTAATGTCGATGTTTAGCAGTGAGCACCAATATCCGCGCCCTGCACCCTCGTCGCAACGCAAACGTATAAATTGGCGGAAATAGCTCTTTGCACAGCTTTCGAGCCGTTGCTCATCGCGTTAGCATATCATTTATCTCTAGTAGGATTTATAAAGTAATAAGCGTAGAGCATACCAATTTACTTGTGTCTTATTACTTTATAAATCACTGGTTTCAACAGCGATACGGTTTGTAACTAGGGTTTCTGCTCGAGAATTCTCGAGCTCGAGAAGATTCGAGAAATTCGGCTTAGTTCGAGACGAGAAAAATATCTGAAGACTCGAGAATTTCTCGAGCCTTGAGATAAAAATTAAAAATATTCAATTCGCGCATACCATGCGCGTGTATTATGATTTATTATGTTTCATCTCCATTTATGCTAGTGCTGTACTGATAATACCAATGAATGATTAAAAGATAACGTAGTAATACGTACTGTTTCTTAGTTCAGGTGGACCAAAATAAGTCATCCGATGTTGTTTGGCTCTAAATGAAAAACTTTTATTCTGTTTTTTGATTATGTTTATTTGAACCTTAACAATTTTATTGGTAAAGTCGAGAAGATGATATCGGCCAAATGGGCGCCCTCACAATTGATTGCAATACGGGATCGTATTATGGCATTTGCCATCATTTCAAGAAAACTTCGGGCGAGAGATTGTCGCACTCGTGTCGAATGTTGTCCTTAAGGGCTTTCAGAGACACGGGTTTATTCACATAAACACGGGACTTCAAAAAACCGCAGAAAAACTGTCTAAAACTGTTAAATCGGGTGATATTGCAGGGAAAAATGACAGATAAAACGAAAAAAAGCGACCCGAAAACTGAATAAACACAATTTTCCGCGTTCTTGGGGAGTATATCACTCCACGGCTTCTGAACTTGTATTCTGCATTTGTCTAGTCCACCAATATCAAAACTGATTTGAAATTGGCGGCCATTTGCACAAATGAGAGCAACTTCCAATAGGGTGATTACTTTTGGCCCATCTTGTACCTACTAGTAATTAGTAGCTAGCTAGACAGCTAAACTATGAGTATTAGTAAAGTATTTTCTTTGCGATTAAGTTGACAAAGTAAAAAAAAGGAGATTTAGTGGGTTTTTTTTAAATTAAGGCATTTTTCTAAAGGTTTTCTTAAAAAGGCTCGAGACTCGAGAAGACTCGAGAATTTGGGCTCGAGTATTCTCGAAGCTCGAGAACGAAAACAGGTCGAGAAATCAGAAACCCTATTTGTAACCTATCATTAGAGTAGTTATGTTAAATAATATATCATAGCGAAAAGCGGGTGGCTTGCACTAGTTATGATATACTTGTAACTACTAACTACCCTCTACTAACTCTCGCGTCCGTCAACAATATAAAACAGGTAACGGATGATAAAGTTGACTGCAGTATTTCCGTATTTTCCATTGTTACCACTTAAATAGAGAGTACCCTGTTTAATAAACACACAATAACCACGTTTAGTTTCACGCGGTTCGTATGATACTTATGCAAAAGTTTAACATGACTGTCGAGTTTACTAGTGCAAGCTTCAGGCGAAACGCAATTCCAACGTGGACCGATCGATCGGCGTCCAAATACGCATCTCAACTCACCGGCGCGGCACAGAGATGGCTAAACTGTGTACCACATTGATGCAAAGTTTCATAATATAGGAAACATAACGCTTTTAACTCGTTAGGAGCCAGGAACATATTTTTTTAAACAAATAATCTTAGCATTAATTATTTTTTGCTAGGTAAATAAAATAAAATTATCCCACGGACACGAGTAAAATGCCTCTTTGGAAACATGGGACGAAAATGTGTTTTTGCATAACAAACAAAACAACATAATTATAAAAAAGGCAATGGGATTGAAATGTTTGCGCGCAGTTTGTACCGCCACAAGTCTGTAGAAAAAATTTCAACATCTTTCACAATGTTGCGTTGTTGACAATACTTTTGTGGGTTCGCTACTTCGCTGTGACGCGCAGTATTACGAAAGTTTCGTTAAATTTGAAGTATTTTCACTTGGTCAAACGTGCAATGTTGGAATTTAATAAAGACGGATGAAAGATTGTAGAGATATCAATCTCATTTTATTGTTTGAAGGTACGAAATCATTAAAGTCAGACTTTTCATGGCAAGTCAGGGTATTTACTATCTCACCGAAAGTACCTTAGTAAAAGAATTGCTTTAATTTGTCTTTAACTTTAAAGAAGAAATACCTACACATAAAAATATATTAAGTAAACACAAATTATGTGAAAACAAAAGTTGAACTAAAAACATAATTATGTTTACTAGGATTGATTTTCATAATTCTATAACATCTTGTTAAAAGCCTTCACTTCAAAGATCCAGTCTGGTACAAGATAGAATAAGGTCAAGCGATTGGTACGTACGTACTTTCTACATTAAGGTGAAGATGCGAAAGTATCTTATAAAGTATTACCATTATTACTGAATCTCACTACAAAAAGACGCGACACCCGCTGTGCGATAATATTTGATTAGATTGTACTAATAACAATAACTAACATAATGTATATTATTTACTGAAAGTTTAGTTAGTTAGATGCCACAATATCTGTACGATATCCTTAGTCAGTAAGACCAAAATCTCTTATCAAAACAATTTTAAGCCCAACGAAAAATTGTACTGAATAATTCATGAAACACATCATTTCTGAAACATGAATATCATGATATCTATATTTTACACACACCAACATTTTAATATTTCCAATGCATCGTCAATTCATTGCCTTAATTTCGCTTTAATATGTCCGCCGGAAAATTTTGATGCGCAAGTTGGTACTAAATAATTTTCATCCTCCAGTTTATTAAGTTATTTGTACTTTGCTCTTCTGAACGCCATCTGCAAAGTGCGTTCTACAGTATTGATTGCCCTACTGGAACTATCAAAACATTATCATAGTTTCATTACACCCTTACAGTCAGTCACCTCTGTCACCTACATACATCTAAACAAAGGAATTTTCATTGCGAACCAAATACCGACTTAAAACCTCTCTTAAATCCCTCAACTGTGTTTATATGTTATGCTAATCCAGCCATCAGCAAACAAAATCAACTGCTGGAAATAATTTAGCATGTTCCGGCGTCACACCGCGCCCATTTTCCGATGCGTAACTCTGAAAACCATCCAACGTGGGTGTTGCCCGCGCGGCGGCCGGGCGAACACTGAGCGCTGAAGCTCGTGAATCCGTGAATTTACAAAGTGCAACGTTTCAGGGTTCCGACGAACAACTTCACGGTGAACGACGTGCGCATGTGCGTGGGTTCCCGCCGCCTGCTCGACGTCATGGACGTCAACACACAGAAGAATATCGAGATGACGATGAAGGTGGGTAGTGTTTGTGTGTTGGAGCTTTTATGTCGGGAGGATAGAGCTTATGTTGGCGAGATTTGATGCGTGTTTGTATTTATACTTGCATTGATTATTGTGTGGGTATGTGTTGTTAGGTGGCAGATAGGAACCTAATGAATTTTTCAGGACTTGGATTTTGGGTGATAGGTGTTTTGAAATAATATATCAATTATGAAAATACTTATTTGAATTACCTGACCCATACTCTTATTACCTTTGCACTGAAACCCGTGAAAAGCCAATCACCATGTAGAAATACTTCTCGTACCTAACCTACATCGTTAGGGTTAACAGACCTTTCTCTTATATGACGTGAAGTTAAATATGTTTCGCCTTTAAAAGCACTTAAGTTATCACTGAAACCTCACGGAAACGAATCTTTACTCAATTTCTAGTCCCAAAACTGTAAAAGCGACCAATTAGGGTAGATAAGTCAAAGAGAAGGGTTAATGGTAATTCGGAAAATTACATAGCTTCATAATAAATAAAACACTTCAGTTAGTAGTGAACAAAAAGCAACATTGGCCAATAATTTATACCCAACTCCCGCAGGACTGGCAGCGCTACTACGACGACCCGAACAAGGAGCGGCTGCTGAACGTGATCTCGCTGGAGTTCTCGCACACGCGGCTCGAGAACTACGTGCAGGCGCCGCGCATCGTGCGCCAGATCGACTGGGTCGAGGTGGTGTGGCCGCGCCACTTGAAGGACCAGCAGGTGAGCAGTGAGCACCATAGAATAGGCTAGCTACGGGAGCGATAAGGAAGGGAACATTATGGAAACAGTAAGGCAGCGTTCCCACTACGCCGGACCGGCAGATCTGCCGAAAACCGGACACCGGACAGAGTGTTCACATTACATCGGATCCCGGAAGAAATTCAGACAGTCCTCAGTTGAATTTGGACCTGCGCGCACAATGGACGATGAAATTGTTGTGTTGTGGTGGTATCTTAATAGAAGGCAAAATAAAAGAAAACATTGGGTACACCCTATTTTACGGGAAAGATTTTCCATTCTTTTCATTTTACATCCAGGGGCGAGGGGAGCACGAGCGGGGCGAGCGGGGGACAGATACCGGCACAAACTCGTTCACATTACTCCGGGCCCGGTCGTTCTACCGGCAATTCGTAGTGACAAAACGTTCGGTAGAAATGCCGGGCTCGGCAAAAATGCCGGACCCGGGATAATGTGAATAGCTTCATATAAATTGTACAGCCACTAGATCTTCCGGCAGATTTACCGGCGCGGCAGATCTGCCGGTCCGGCGTAGTGGGAACGCTGCCTAACACGACCAGATACATAAAGCCCACAAAGACACGTATCTATTTCATCTGCTCTGCATTATACATAGTTAGTTTTTTTTCGATTTAACTCATACCAGGAATAAGATGTTTGGTAAAAAGCACACTAAAAGCAGCATTACGGACGATGAAGAACCCTCTCTAAAAATCCTACCCATAGAGTTCTAGGTAAAAAGGAAAACTGAAATTTTTATCTATGTATTATTAAAGCCACTGAAATTATAAACCCTCCTTTCATAATTCCAGACTGAATCCACAAACGCATTGGACGACATGATGTACCCGAAGGTACAGAAATACTGCCTCATGTCAGTAAAGGGCTGCTACACAGATTTCCACATTGACTTCGGAGGTACCTCCGTATGGTACCATATTTTGAGAGGTAAGTGAAAACTTACTGTAGAGTCTAGGGAGGTGAGACACAATTAAACAGCTAGGCGTGTGATCAAAAACTATCTGTATTCATGTGACCCACACATAAGTTAAGTACATTCCCACATACAACACTTACGAATGTAACCGTAAACGTCTACAAACTCACGCATGCGACAACATCATAATTATTCATTCATCATCATTGAATAATATACTGCTGTACTTAGACCTCTCCCAAGGGACTACACACAACATCCAACCACTTCCGGTATCCTGTCCTTATGTCCATTACCTATCTTAATTAATTTGATACCTAATAACAATTTGTTTTTATTTTCAGGTGCAAAAGTATTCTGGTTAATTCCACCGACCGAGAAGAATCTACAGCTGTATGAGAAGTGGGTGCTGTCTGGGAAACAGTCTGATGTGTTTTTCGGAGACACTGTCGAGAAGTGCATTCGCGTCCATGTGAGTATTAAAATATTAATAATGACCGAGTCATTTTGTAACTGTAATGTTTTCAAAATTTTATGATAGCCGGTGTTATAAAGATCTAATGTGGTTAGTTCAGGACGTTTAGGAGCATTGAGTCATAAAAAGATGCTGCATACTTTTTTTATCTTACAAATTGAAAAACTGTGTTTGTACGGATATATATACTTTATCGAAATAGGAGTCCATTACGGCTCGCGACATTGATCTGTTTACGAATTAGTCTACGGCACTATTAGATGCTTGACTTCCAAATTAGGAATAAAGTGTGTGGCGGACTCCTAGCCACTAGTTCAGACGAAGATCAACAGATGGCGCTCGGAACGCAATACAGAGAAGATGTATGGGAACTACGCAAATTACTATGAAAATCCTACATCGCGCATTCGAAGTTTCTCACCTACTCTGCAATATATAGAAATCCCCAACGCTAACCGTTGGGCAGCTGCCCGCCAGGCCACACCACCTGGCCTGGTCGGAGGATCCTCCCTTTGCATGGGGATGCTCCAACACCTCCAGCATCCCCATACTGGTGACCCCGTGAAGAACATCAGCGCAGCCTTCTGAAGACCCGCAGAGCAGCCTCCACGCCATCTTCCATCGACTTTTCTCTCCTCACTTCAACAGCCGTGCAGCAGAACTCTCAACAAGCAGCCCCTGGAGCCAACCAGCCAGCATCCGGTCTCAAAGGGCATCATGACCACCAGCATGCAGCGAACGCGCAGGCCTGGTCACACCCTCGACCCACACCAGCAACTTGGCACAGCACACTGCACTTCGGCCGGTCAGCAAGCAGAGCCATCCTCTCCTGGTCGACGCAGCACTCTGCCACCATGCTCCACTGCAGGCTCATCCCGACTCACCGTGGACATCGCCACTGCAGCATCACCCCGACTCACTGGGGACTCCTCACCGCACTCACAGTCCCGACTCACTGCGGACTACGCGGCACTGGCTGGCAATCAAGACTCTCGGCTGCACTGAAGACTATCGCCCTCCGGTCTCGGTGGGGGAGTGATGTGGCGGACTCCTAGCCACTAGTTCAGACGAAGATCAACAGATGGCGCTCGGAACGCAATACAGAGAAGATGTATGGGAACTACGCAAATTACTATGAAAATCCTACATCGCGCATTCGAAGTTTCTCACCTACTCTGCAATATATAGAAATCCCCAACGCTAACCGTTGGGCAGCTGCCCGCCAGGCCACACCACCCGGCCTGGTCGGAGGATCCTCCCTTTGCATGGGGATGCTCCAACACCTCCAGCATCTCCATAAGTGTACAAAGATCCAAGTCTGTAAAGTTCAATCATAATAGATTCTATTCTACATGTGTCATGTCTCTCAATTCCAGCTGCAAGCGGGCTACACGTTCTTCATCCCGACGGGGTGGATCCACGCGGTGTACACGCCGAGCGACTCGCTCGTCTTCGGCGGCAACTTCCTGCACCAGTTCGGCATCGAGAAGCAGCTCAAGATCGCGCAGGTCGAGGACGTCACTAAGGTATGTGTGTGTCGCTTTCGGCCTAAAAGATAAAGATAACTTACCAAAATATAACTTTCCGACTATCAGACTGTAGTTTTTCTATGTGTAATTTGCAAGATGGATAAACTGATGTGAAGAGACAAAGAAATAGTGATGATTTTGAAAGGATTTCTCTTGTAGATAGACACTTGAAATACCCCTGATTTATATTGAAATATATATGGTCAGAACTTTACCAAGACGTATTTTTTAAACTGTAGGTTAGGTTTCTTTACTCTTTCCTTTAATAATTTAATAACTTAACACTGATTTACCTGTACCTCCTATATCTATAGGTTGACTGGAAGGTATTATCTTCTATAAATGATAGCATTAAAACCACTTTTTGTACAACTTAATATTATATTTTTTATTAATTATGCAATAAAATTTCAAGTATTAACTGATATGACTTGTAAAATTGTGTGTTTATGTGTGTCAGTGTATTGTTAGTGTATAGTTATTTGTAGTGTGTGTTGTCAACATTAGATTAGTCTTTGTTACTATTAAGTATTTACTGCATTTGTATGTTTGTATTATGTGTTATGTTTTGTTACAATGTTTTATGGACGTAGTCTGAAATAAAATCTATTCTAAAATTCCAGGTGCCGCAAAAGTTCCGCTACCCGTTCTTCACGGAGATGCTGTGGTACGTGCTGGAGCGGTACGTGTCGGCGCTGCTCGGGCGCGGGCACCTGACGCGCGACGGAGCGCCCGCGCCCGCGCCGCCGCCGCCCGCGCACCACGTGCACCTCACGCTGGCCGAGCTGCACGGCCTCAAGGTGAGACATACAGGGTGCGCGCTGCTGGGCCGCGGGCACCTCACGCGCGACGGAGGTTATATATTATACCTAGCTTATACAGGGTGTACCAAAAGTCAGAGTACAATATTCTGGCCACTTCTGAGCTGGCCTATCAGCCCTTTAAGGCATGCCATTGACTTTTGGGAAAACCTGTATATGTAAAGCACGGAACGTGAGTAAGTAGTCACTAATACGTAAGTCTGCTGGTGACGAACAGTCATTAGAAATTGCCTTTAATTCTTATGTAAGTAAACTTACTACTTCGAAGGGCTTCGTTAATGACGTTCATACTGTACTGTTCACCTGGTTAGGTAGACAGTTCTACCTCTATTTGTAACAACCCACATGTAACTATTACAAACCGCCTAACCTCCCCCCTTATCCCTTCCAGGCGATCGTCATGTACCTGCACCAGCTGCCAGCGGCCCGCAAGTCGGTGCCCGAGCTGCTGTCGGACCCCATAGCGCTCGTGCGTGACGTGCGCACCGTGGTGGAGCAGCACCGTCATGACAAGCAGGCGCTCGCCATCACCGGCACGCCCGTGCTCAAAGGTACAGTTAACGATATACAGGATGTTGCAAAAAGGGTATTCTAAGACTTTTGAAATTCTGATTTCATTTTTCGGGCTTACATATAACATGCTGCACAATGCACATGTAGGTTTCGGCTTAGTATACCCTTTTTGCAACTGCCTGTATATTGTAATGCCAATAAAAAATGTTGTGTCTGCCCCACTAGAGGAAGAACGCGCTATGGATCCACAGAATCGTTACTGTAACCTATGGAACCGTGTGCAATCCGTGCGAAACCGTCTGGCAAGCCCTATGAAAAAAATATCACATAAAACCTTCTACATCACAAATTCTGTGTTAAAAATATTATATCCTCCAAGACGAACTGCTACCACTGCCAGCAATAAATCTGTTTGTTCTTTACTAATACTCTGTGTTCCATTACTCTATTACCCAATAAAACAGATGGCTATTTATGAGAACTAGGCGTTTGTGTCATAAAGTCTAAATACTAATAATCTATTTCAATTCTCAGGTCCAGACGACGTGGTGGCGGGCGAGCGGCGGCAGTCGAGCGGGCGCGGCGGGCGCGGCGGCGTGCACCGCGGGCCCGCGCGGCCCCGCCCTGAGCACGCCAATAATGCGCCTCGTAGGCGACGCACCAGGTGAGGACATAGCTGACGAAGCGACGACTGTCGTTGGGGTCTATTGTAGTGACGCCCTCCACCCTCCAGGCCATGTAGCACGGGGTGCTATTAAGACGTGACAAAAGTTCTCTGTCGCTCTCGCTCTTGAGGCTCCGCGAAGTGAGTGAGTGCGATGCAAAACTTTTGTCACGTCTTAAATGTGCCCCGTACTAACCCTAGGACGACAGGCAGCTGGCTGGTAAAAGTTGGATGGAGGAGGCTGAGGGTAGTTTGCGTTTGGTGGTGTTTCCTGGGAGTGTGCTATTTCTAGCTGTGGTTGGCTGAATAAAACGATGAAACATGTGAGAGCAACAGCTGTATAATGTGCAGTGTGGCGCTCCTAACTGAAACAAATACGCCACCCCCGCTCATCATGTCGCGCAATCTAAATTTGCGACATAGGCAATAGTAACAACATAATTCGCGATAAATTTTCGCTGAACTATGTTCAAATCCGGAGCATATAGCTACTAAAAATAATATTTTTGTGATTCCCAGATGCAAGAAGTGCGAGGCGTGCCAGCGCACGGACTGCGGCGAGTGCGTGTTCTGCCACGACATGGTCAAGTTCGGGGGCATGGGCCGCGCCAAGCAGACGTGCATCATGCGACAGTGTCTGCAGGTATGTTGGTGATACTACACTTATATGCGTATTGTCAGGTTTGGCAACAACGTTATGTGACGAGACCGTTGTGGATGGGCAGTTAGGGGCGTTAATTTTACATCATTTCTTGATCTAACTAAGTAATCTAAATATAACAGAATTATAAATTTATGTTAATAAATAAAAAAAAGAACTCTTGCGGTGAAGGAAAACATCTTGAGGAAACCTGCACTTCTAGATGTGTATCCTAAGCGTATTATTGTACTCATTAAAAACGGTGATACGGTTCGCAACCTATCACGTGAGTAAAAATGTACAGCGAAAAGCGGGTGGCTTGCTTGCGAGTCACCTTTGACTATCACTGCGGGGATTACAGTAGTGAGCATATTATGTTTACATTACAACTAATTTGTCCTTCTTTCAGCCCATGTTACCGGTGACAGCGTCTTGCGCAGTATGCCATCTCGACGGATGGATGCAAACACCCGTCGCTCCACAGGCCAAAGGAAACTCAGGTATTTTTATTTTCTATACTTTATTCAGGATGTAGCAAAAGTGGTAATAGTAATCTGAAAGGGTAACTTTTGTTCATGTACTCGTACAATAACATTCGTGAAAACCCAGAATGACACCTTGAGTCACCCCCTTTTGGCTTACTATTCCCTATTTTTAACACCCTGTAAATACATTTCATATTTTCCATTCTACAACATCAGTGAAGATACCCTAACCTATAGATTGGCAAGTTGCTTGGCGACCCTCCTTGCGGGGTGAAAGACGCGGAGGGGACGAGGTACCCAAGACGACAGCGGGTAGCGGGAGGGTAGCGGGGAAGGGCAACGCGTGCACTGCATGTCATTGTTACGGCAGTCTCGGCCGCGCAGCCGAGGCGGCCACATGTCTTATATAGTCTGTCATAATTTGAGTGCGACCCACATGAGATCATTGATCCTGAGTCCATTAGTCTTAGGATGAGTGTTGAGGCCTTTTTAATATTATTATTAGGTATCTATAATTCGTCAACAAAATAACGTTAATAACAACAAATCGTATAATGTCTCAATATAGGGGCGTCTTGTAGAACAGCGTACCGGATCAGTCATGCTACGCGGCTAAAGGTTGGTACTGCGCAGTCAGATACGAAAAAGTAAACAACAAAGACGAAGAGTCCATATGACAGTGCGTCAGTTGTCAGTTCTTGTAACTAGGAAAGCAACCAAAATTTATGTGATTTAATGAAAGTAATTAATGAGCAAAACACAGAGAAAAATTACAAAATTGATGAAATTTTGAAAGAAAATGGTCATATCGTGCTTCGCCTACCCCCATACCACCCGGAATTAAATCCTATTGAACTTGTGTGGCGGTACTTGAAAGGCGAGCTCGCAAGAACGTCGATTGACTCTAACTTAGATAAAGAGATAAAAGACTTAGAGTTGCTTTTCTCTAATTATTCGCCTAAAAAGTGGAGAAATTGTGACGACCATGTCATAAAAAATTAAGACGAATATTATAAATCTGATAGAGTATTTGACGATGTATTGGACAGGTATGTTATTGTTTATTTATAATTTATTGTAAATTAAACATAAATTGGTTTTTGTCTTAGATTTATAATTGAAGTTAATGAAAACGATGATGAAGATGAGGATGACGACGACGATGAACAAGTTCAAACAGAGAGTGAACATGAAAGTGACATGGAAATTGATTTATAAAATAAAACACTTTTACATAAATAAATTCAAATTGGTAGATATTCTGAAGGTAAACATCCAAATTTTAATGCTGTCAAACTATAAATTTTAAGCTAAATATGACATTTACGGGAACAATCATAGAATAAAATTTTACTTACGTCAGAAATAGTTACAAGCTATCGCGAGATTAATCCGGGCACAATTTTCTACGTGTGTAGCATGTCGTGCTACCTCGCCCCCGCCGCTTCTTTCACCCCGCAAGGAGGGTCGCCAAGTAACTTGCCGCATTATAATACCACTACCTAACTTGCAGGTCGCGTCGGCCCGTCGTCGCTGCGCGAGTGCTCCGTGTGCTACAGCATCGTGCACGGCGCGTGCGTGCCGCCGGGGGGCACGATCAACGAGGACCTGCCCAACTCGTGGGAGTGCCCCACGTGCACCACCATGGGGCTCAACCACGACTACAAGGTACACGATACAGCACAAGTAACTTACCAAATATTACAATATTTCATATTGTAACATGGTGTGGTATAGACCCATTGCTATACTGCTACTTACGAAGGGGGCGTGGGTTTATGAATCAAAATGTACACTACAAAATTAATTAGTAAAAGCGACTAAAAAATGACTGAGATATAAACGTGTACATGATAAAAAAAACCGTCAACCCGTACGTACAAGGAGCTTCGGAAGTTGACCAATGCGCTACGAATTCTCTAAAATTCTTTCATAAATGAAACATGCACTTAAAATGCTGGTAAACCATAGTTGGGTAGAGTAGATATTAATCTTTGAATGACTGGTTAATTTCGTATCTTATAATAACTTCAAAAATCTTCTGTTTCAGCCCCGTCATTTCCGCGCGAGGCAAAAATCTTCGGACATCAGGCGAATGAGCGTCGGCTCCGATGCTAGTCAGCTTAGCCAGCACCACAACAGTACACAGGTAGGTACATTGTTTCTATTTTACTCACATACCAACTGTTTCAATATTGTTACCCTTACCGAAGTTACAATGTTCAATATAAAAGCTGTCCTGTGTTGTGTTTAGCGCCAAAATAAGTACGGAAATTATTATTTTATCTATAATTCGTTGAGCTAATGTTACGTATTGTAATAATTTCCAGAGCAAACTGCTACCTCCGCCGGCTCCAGTCAAGTCCGAGGGCGGCTCCGACACAGAAGCCAAAGATCTCTCACATATCAAATCCGAGGATGGTACGTATTCAACTACATAATATCTAAATGGGGAGTTAATTTTCGCTAGCTTCGCATAGCCTTCGCAGGGTTTCCTGTGGGATAACGGGGCAAATTTTTTTAGCTTTATAATATTGAAATAATTTATAAAATCAAACCATTACTTTCGCAACCTCTTCAATACAAACAAACCCCCGAATTCATAGAGCTTTTAGACAATAGGTTTGAATGTACGTATGTTGTGTTACATGAATTTTAACTTTTTGAATGCCGTAAAGAGTCGAACGTCGTTGTTACAAAGTCAGTTTTAACCTTTTTGTAAATTTAGAATGGGGTCTATGAAGTTGAGGGTTATTCTTCTTTATAATATTAGTGTAGAATAGTGTAGATAAACCATGACATGAACTAATAACATATCCACCCAGCTGGACTAATCCTCAACAACTCTCCCTCAATCTCAGACATGAAGGACGCTGACGGCGCGCGGCTGGGCTCGTGGGAGCCGGCCAGCAAGAAGCGGCGCAGCAGCAGCGAGGAGGAGGCGCCCAAGAAGCAGGCGTTGCGCGCCGCGCTCGCCTCGCAGCTCACCATGCACTCCATGAAGGTATGTCCAATACAAATAAATAAATATGTGGGGACATCTCACACACGGCCATCCGACCCCAAGCTAGGCAGAGCCTGTGATATGGGTATCGGACAGCTGATATATCTACACAAAAACATAGATAGATACATATTAAATATAAATATAAACACCCAAGACCCGAGTACAGATATCTGTCTTTAAACAAATATCTGCCGCAGCTGGGAATCGAATCCGGGACCTTCGGCTTAGCAGTCAGGGTCACTAACCACTACACCAGTCGGCCGTCAATATGTCCATGTGTTGTATAGTAGATGGGGGGTGAAGTGAGACCTTCCGTGCACTCCATGAAGGTATGATGCTGGTTTGATAGACGGGGGGTGAAGTGGAACCTTTGCTTACGAGAGAAATGCAAAGATAGACAAAGACAACATCACAACAAGGGATCTTCTCGTGGAATTTCTGGAATAAAAATGAGCCTGTGTGATGTTGATGAGATATAAAGGTCGAGTATAGACTACAACATTTACTTGTAACAGAACAACAAGCCACTCTCTAGTGTATCATCCTTTTACGAACTTTTTGTCATGCTTTTGCCTGTAATAATAAATTCGTAAGAACGTTACATTACACAGAAATGGTCGACAAAATGTTGTAGTCTATACTCACCTTAACTCTGTGTAGTGACATGTGAAGTTATTAAAATTGTGTTTCTGACCTTCTATAAATGAAGCCCTGTCGGTAACCCCAAAATTTACATAAGATTAACTTTATACACGCATCCCCAGATAGCTCTGATCCCTCACAACCATCCAGCCCTACAATCAAAATAAACATCCCTTACTCCTCCACAGCCGCTCAAGCGCCCCGTATACCCGGTGCGCCCGGCGCCGGCGCCCGCGCGCGACGTGGGCGTGAACCCGAGCGGCGTGCCGTGGCTGGAGCGCGCCGTCATGCTGCCCGTGTTCAGCAAGCTCACGCCGCACGACCTGGCCGTGTGCGCGCTCGTGTGCAAGGCCTGGGCTGAGTTCTCGGTGAGTACTGGGGGTGGCTGCAAGAGCTTGTACACATTGGGCGTTTTGAAGCGCGCGCATTGGGGTATAGCATCTCGCGAAGGCGTACATAAAATATGTAAGGCCTGGGTCTCCTATTTTATGCTATATGCGGCGTCCGACTTTGGCGTAAACGTTTCGATCAACGTCCTACGGCCTACCTACGGCGTCTACGCGCCAACGTCGGCGTGTGAGGGAGACCGCATCAGTACATTTCTATAGTGAGCATCGTGACGCGGCCTACGGCTTGACGCTGGACGCGACCTACGGCGTAAATAGGAGACCCAGGCCTAAGTGCGTCAGAGTCGCACGCTTGCATGTGCACTCCTTCGATAGACCCTAAAGCTCGCGTTTCAAAACGCCCGATGTGTACGCTCTAAAGGCCATGTTACGGCATGCCTCTTCTGCAAGGCCTGGGTTGACTGCTCGGTGAGTGCTTGTATATGTAGTGGTAGCAGGAGATATGTTATACGATGCCTCATTTACATGCTGGCCTTGGTTGGGGCGAACCCGGCCGTCGTGCCGTGGATGGAGCGCGCCGTCAAGCTGCCCCTGTTCCGCCAGCTCACGCCGCGCGACATCGCCGTGTGCGACGCCTGGGCCGAGTACTCGGTGAGTGGGGGTGGTTATGGCCTTGGTTGCCACTGCATCGGCCAGCGTGTAAACGGCCCATTCATAGCTGGACGCACTTTAAGTCCAGCACCTTTACAAAATTTAAAAAAAAAACCAGAACTATACTACTCTGTGTAAAAAGTATCGGGACTAGCTAGGTAGATCAATAAAACACAAAATGTTTGTTATTCGTCCAAATTTATTTTATTACTTACCTTCAAAGTATGCTCTTTCAGAAACGATACACATTAGGGCATGCAATACCGGTAATATTTTCAATACCGGTATTAGACGTTTATTACTATTATGTATTATTAATTCAGTCAGATAAATTTCCTTTAAATAATTTTTCATCGAGGTCCTTTTGTACTAAAATAGCAATAACTTTTTTGTTAATTAAAACAATAGCAACGTTTTATACCATTTTGGAAACTGCATTAAATGAGCAATCTTTTTAAATAAGGTGCCAGGTTTGCGTGGTATATTTTTTTTACAGTATGTAGAGTCAAAGTTGTTTATAAAAAAGTACTATTACCTTTTATTACTTTGAAAACCGTGTTTTTTTTAAACATACAGCATTACTAGATATTTATTGTGATCAATAGCAGGGCTATACAGGGTGATGCAACACCAAACAAATTCTAACAATATGGATTTTTGTACCGGCGGCACGCAAAAAAATTATCGAGTTTTTACTAAGGTCATATTATGATATTCTGGCCACTCATGAGCTGGTCTATCAGCCCTCCAAGGCATATCGTTGACTTTTGGGACACCTGTATACATGATTTGTGCGTACTAATCGCGTATGTATACTTTCAAGTTGGGATTTACTGAATTGTTCTTGAAAATATACATTGCTATTACGCACATTGCTTGATTGGCGTACTTGTCGCATATAATTGATTCTGATTTACTTATTTATGTACATGACTACTTTTTACTTGTATTGTCATACCTATAGAATGTTAATAAATAAAGATGAACAAGCTCTAATTTGATTGATAAATTGATAATTATAGCAATCATACTTGCAAGTAAGAATACTAATATCTTATTATTTATATGAATTAAGAGTACTACTACACTCACGAGCAATGGAAAAGTTCCATTGACGATAGCTCCTGAACGGAAAAGACTAGCTTAATGACAACTACAATAACGCTATAATGTTGTTATTATCCGCAGATGGATCCGAAGCTGTGGGGCAGCATGTCGTTCGTGCAAGTACGCGTGTCGGCGGCGCAGCTGGCCGGGATCGTGCGCCGCCAGCCGCGCGCGCTCGGGCTCGAGTGGTGCAACCTGGCGCGCCGCCAGCTCGCCTGGTCAGTACACTACACACTAGCTACAGCCCACACCGCATCGTGCGCCGGAAGGCGACGCAACGCATCTTGTGGGTAGCATTAGCATAGCTCCTTCGATGCAGCGCTATCGCACTACACACACAACGTTCGTGTGGCATCGCTCTAAGGGAGATTCTCCATTGGTGCGTTGTGTCGTCACAGCCATACATTTGTAAATAGTTATGAACATTCCTTTGTGACCCGACAGAACGCAGCGCAACGCACCAAAGTCTGAACTATACCGTCAAACTTAAAAACCTGTGTGGACAGTCGTGTCCTTAAATCGCTCGAAGGGTAGAACATAGCAATCCAATATGATAACATAACTGTCAATCCACCCGCAGGCTACTAGCCCGCGTGCCGGTGCTCCGCTCACTATCGCTCGCCGGGTCGCCGGCAGAGTGCGCCTTGGCGCTGCGCTCGGCCACGTGCCCGCCGCTCACCAGCCTCGACCTGTCGTTCGCGCGCTCGCTGGACGACGCCAAGCTGCGCGGCATCCTCGCGCCGCCGGAGAACTCGAGGCCTGGTCAGTACTGCAGTAGAATAGTGAAAAGATTACTTTTTGGTTTAAACAAAACACTAACAGACACTGACACTAACATAATTATCAGTGGAAACTTGTAAAAGGCCTTTTACTGCTCAAATTGTGCTGTAAGTTTTCCTAAAATAAAATAAATAAATATCCTTCCACCCTGAGGTTGTCTTGAAAAAATCGCTTTAAGTGATAAGGCCGTGATTTTTGTACATATGTGTTAGTATTTAAGTTATGTAAGTTTATTTCATGTGTGTGTACAAATTAAGAATATTCTATCTATCTATCTAACAATTGATACAGTGGAAATTACACAATAGGCGGCCTTGTCGCTAAAAGCGACAGGCAATCTGTCTATTCCAGGCAACCTTTGAGTGTAGGAAAGACTCAAAGAATAGGAGGAAGCCGTACAATAGTTTTAATACTAAATAGGTATTGTGTAATATGATAGATAAATAGTGATGTTATATACGTTTACTAGCATACAAGGTGGCGCCTCTAGCGAAAATCACCATTGAAATAAACAAACGTTGATTGTACCCATGTATATAACAGATGTATAAACTACAAATCCAGGTGGCGGAGTGCGGACGGGCGCGGAGCCGTCGCGGCTCGCGGCGCTGCTGATCCTGCGGCTGCCCGGCACCGACATCACCGACGTCGCCATGCGATATGTCGTGCAGGTATGTGATGATGATATATTTTGTTTTTTCTCGTGAGGTAAGAAGTGAAGAGTTTGTGGGAGGGCCTTATGATACTAGCGGCTTGCGAGCGTTGTCACAGCGGAGCGAGGACGCAGTGAATATGCTGTGGTCCCGCAACAAATGTGCAGCAACCTCGTAATGTAGCGAGTTTACTATATAAAGTACGATATTGAACTCTTCTAAAGTCTACATTACACTAGTTGTAGCGTAATTTATACCGAGGTTCCTTCCGTGCATCCCTTGATAAGCAATAACTTCCCTCCCTTATTTAGGTACTTTTAAATCGTCAAAACAAATGACCGCGACTGCCGCGTCGATTGGACGCATTCAATGCATGCCCTGGAAATCATTCCATGCATCCAGCATGCGGCATACCGCCCTACGCTTGACTAGCCTAACCCGAAGTTTAGTATCACTAAACTGACAAATCCCTCTTCACCCTCCAGGCGTTACCAAAGCTGGAGGAACTAGACGCGTCGTCGTGCGCGCGGCTGACGGACGCGGGCGCGGCGCAGCTGGCGCACCACCCGCTCGCGCGCCTGTCGCTGGCCGGCTGCCGGCTGCTGACCGAGAGCGCTCTGGAACACCTCGCTCGGTGCGACAACCTCGTCAGGTAAGTGTCTTCGGCTATTGCGCTCTATCTCAGTCTCTCGTGGGCCGCCACGAGCGCCCCTCCACACCTCGCCGCGCATGCCTCAGGGAGTGCACAGCACTAATAGCCACACTATACCTGTCGCTGGCCGCCTGCCGGCTGCTGACTGAGAGCGCTCTGGAACACCTCGCTCGGTGCGACAACCTCGTCAGGTAAGTGTCATCTAGCCGATGAGGACAGTCAAGGGAGAAGCGTCTTCTTTACATAACAAAAGGATGTTGACATGTCAGTGAGAAAGATAAATATGTACATGGAAATCGAATGACTGACGCTAAATCTTACCCAAGAACCTAAAACTCAGTTTCTCTAATCGCACAAGGCGTAATTCATAATAATCAGCCCGTATTCGCCCACTCGCTAATCGCACTCTGTACTCGGCCTTCATCAACCAACAAATATCGTGTCCAACCTATAAGATTGTCGGTCCTCGCCACGCTACGATTTCCTGTTGGTGGGTTTCTCGAGAAACTGCCACTTCGACTTACCTGTATGTTTCTAAACATCCTTCTTTCCTTCCTCCCGCAGGCTGGATCTCCGACACGTGCCGCTGGTGTCCACGCAAGCGGTCATCAAGTTCGCCGCCAAGTCGAAGCACAACCTGCACGTGAAGGACGTGAAGCTGGTGGAGCCGCGGACGCCCGCGGCCCCCGGCGCCCCCGCGGCCCCCGGCGGTGCCCCCGCCACCCCCGCGTGCTGAGCGCGCGGCGACCCACGGCCGCCGGGTACTGGCGCTGGCTGAAACAGAGACGTTCTGTAGAGATGCTCGTGCTTGACGAAATGACGGAGCTGGCTTGCAATCGATTCGTTTAATAAAACGAGTTGTAGTTAGCTCAGCGCTTTGAAATTTTGTGTTTCGTCAGTCAGGAGTAGCTCCGGCATTGTGGATTGTTGTACGGTCAGCTTCATTTCTAGCTATACACTTTGGTAGCGACAAGGCTGTCCAACTCACAAACCAACAATGTTTGAAAGTGAATAACTTAGGCGGTGGGCAACTTGCCCAGGGCAAGTGTAAAGTGAACAGCTACTTATGAAGTTGACTGTACAAGATGTTGATTACTTTATCGTGTACAGTATAGTACCGATGTTTGGTACATAAAGTTGTATCTGACCCTGAGTGGCGCGTATTTTCTTGATTGAACTGATGGTAGGTATGAATGACACAGTGTACATTATGTCATAAAGGAAATACGCATAGGATTTTCCCCACTCATACAATATTATGAGGATCATTGTAAAATTATTCTTTACGTAGGGTTGAAACATAACATGTGTTTTATAAATACACATCTTAACATAGAACGTCAGTAACATACCATAATTGAATGTTCAATGTCTAGTACCCGGTTACCAACACCACTAGCAAAAGGAGTTTACGTTTGTAGATATTACAAAGACTTAGTTTAAATTGATATTTGATCGTGATAAAAATGTCTAAATCATACTTCAAGTCTTCATCTCGTCTATCTCTTTGTTTAGTGTTACTACTAATGTATGACGAATACATTAGCCTAAGATACATTTGAATCCGATTTGTATTACAAAAGTACTACAAATCTATAAAATGTTATAAAATATTTAATAAAATCGAAAGATAAATTTATCAATTTTTTTTTCTATATGGGAAGCAAAATTATCTTATTTTCTTTTTTAGATTATTGTGCCAAGGCAAAGATTTATCAAATCAGCACATATTTCACTGCACAACTCAAAATAATTTTATTCGAAGTTAAGAATCCTAATTTTATATCAAACTGTTAAATTCATTCATATATATTTTATCTATTGTTTTCCACAACTTTTAGGGCCGCGTGCACGACGCCGGCGGCCTCTATGGCGGAGATTTGAGTGTAAATAATACTATAGTGCGTGCGGCCGCTCGCACCGCCCGCTCCGCCCGCTGGCGTCGTGGACGCGGCCTAACACAAGCTTTCGAGAAAGTTCCAATCAGTTTATTTTTTCAGAGAGTGCGTGAAAAATACATTATACCTTATATTATTTACTTGTAAATAGGAAATCTGTGTATTTATTGTATTATTGTTTTATTTTTGAACGGAGTGAAATTTATTGAAAGACCAACATTAAATTACTTCATACAAACCTATCATGCTTACATACTTGCTGAATAGTTACAAAATGACTATATTTTTATAAACAGTGTTCTCATGGTTAGGCGAGTATGATATTATTTAGTTCTAGTCGCTTTTAGTTTTAAATTATCGTAACTTAATTATTTTTACTAGTATTGACCAGTTATCAGTTAAGATGCGCCTTTTCTTTACATAATTAAAGTAGTTAGAGGCTCAACCGTTTTGGATTGCTTTTATTGTAAGAACATAATAATTATGTTGACACATATTTTACGCACGCACCAAATGATAATTGAAGAAATACAGACCGGATATTTTATTAGTTAATAGTTTAATTAGCAGTAGTTTAATTTAAACTTTAAATGACGGCGCTGCGTAGATGTGTTTAAAAGGTGTTGAATAAACCAAAAGTATTACAATAATATTGTTTAACTGCATCTATCTTTTGATCTCCATTAGCTTTTTCAAATTGCGGCCTTTTATAACCGTAAAAGTTGATACTTTTTTATCGTGTGTAAGAAGTAGGATTTTATAAAATCAATACAATAGATGACTACTACAGTCACGTGATCCCATAACGCATCGATTTACCCTGAATCTAAAATAGGCCGACGACCCATGCGTAAAAACTTACCTTTGCAACTCTTGTATTTAGTAAAATTACCAGAAATATATTTGCACCAAACAAAACTATAGAATGTTTATGGACTTATCACTAACTCTGGTCATAGAGACATAAGTCGGGGGGCCGCCTATAGTATTAATTTAGGAGAATGTTGAGAATTACATCAGTGTTTATAATTATAAATTAAACATATTGGAGGGAAAGTTATTACTTCGTTTAACTATACCATATGTCTCGAGAAAGTGATAACATTCTCTCCACATTAGTCTTCAGTCAATAAAATAAACTTTGTATGGGGAGTAAAGTTGTGTTTCCATTGTTAGATAGAATTTTTATGATGTGATATTGATAACATACATTGAAAAGAAAGAAAGCTTGGTTTGCCAATCAGGAAACATAACTTGACATCTCGATAACTTTAACATAGGCCTAGTTATAAGGATTGTGTGCCTCTGTGTAAAGCGAGTTAGGTTTAGACAAAATGTTAATTGATTGAAAATGTTGTGTATAAAATGAGAATAAAAATCATAATTCACCAACGATAGCGTTAATTTTATTTAATCATTAGAACTGACTTATCAAAAAGATTTCTGTATACTACTTAAAACTGTGAATGATGGTTTGTTGAGAATACATAGAAAATATATAGATTTTAAGCGGCTCTTGTGCGAGTCTTTGAATCATGTTGAAGTTCTAGATTTTGTAATGATGTTTATATCTCGCACTGGGGCCAGCCATTGGCCAATCATGGCGATCCGCCAATGGCTCAGTATACTACGATCAGATGTTAAATGTAAATTGAAGTGTTTCAAGTAACATTGTACCATTGGTTACCATAAACACTTATAGAATTTGAAATAAATATTTACAAAGGAGTAAAATCATATCTTTTATTTAAATTCCACGAAAACTTTCCCCGTTCATCTTTTCAAGTACCTAAAGCCGGGTCCAGACGAGTGTAACGTGAAATGTAACATTACGTGTAAATTAGCTTCAACAGTGTGGACGGCACGCGAACTCAACCAAACGAGCACTTTTGTGTTCGCGCGAAAAACCGACAGCCGATGGATGAACCGCGAGCGTTACATGTAATGCTTGTTGTGTCGTCCACACGTAGAATTCGAGTTACATTACACGGTAAATTACATTACACGTTTCACTCGTCTGGACCCGGCTTAAGAAAAAAAAACCCGTGAAAATGTAGAGAAACATGGGAAATTGGTGAAGTTCATGGGACGTGGATCGATTTGTTATATATGATCTATAAAGACTTGAGCACCGCCTCAAATTATTTAAATATTTCATCATCATCATCAGCCTTGTATCGCCCACTGTTGGGTATAGGCCTCCTTATTTGTACGCCAATTCTTCCGGTCCTGTGCCGCTCTGGTTCACTGCTTCCCCGCAACCTTGCAGATGTCATCGGCGGACCATATTTACTTAAGGCTAATTTATATTAATTGCTAATCTAAGATAGCTACTTATCAGGCCGACCGTATCTACCTAACCTACGTTACCTATTTACGGGCGTCTTGCACAACAAAGTTAAATAAAATTAAATCTATGACCTCTTGCTCTGACATTATACTGTCAGAGCAAGAGACAAACTATTTAATTTTATTTAACTTTGTTGTGCAAGACGCCCTACGTATAATAGTTCAATTTAATTACTTAAGTATTTTTAAGAACCTTTCGTTGAGCAAGATTACATAAAAATCCAATTATGTTTTAAGAAAATACCTACTCTCATTCTCTACATTTCCGCGTCCCAACGCCCCTGGTGAAAGCTCAAAGAAAATTGTTTTCTTTGCCCTCAAGAAATGGAAAAAATCTAAAGACCGGAAAAAAATAGAGTAAAAGAGATAGAACAACATGTTGCTATGCGAGGTGAAACGAGACAGGACGTGGCCAAGGTTGCTTTTGTTCAGCCTTGTGGGGATTTGCGAAACGACACCTTGAATTTTCTTTTATATGCCAGTTCTGTGAGAATAGAATTTCATTTCAGGAAAGAGACAGGATCAGCTCCTATTCACGCTTGGAAGGCAGTGGGTGTGTATAGTTATATTATAGTTAGTACCTAGTTACCTACTCTATGGTACCTACACTACATGCATACCTAAAACATGCAAACCTAAGGAGGTACTTCCTAAATAGGTATTACATACACACCATTATCTACCTGCTTTATTTCTTCAATAGTACTTAATATATAAGTAGGTACCTACTTATAAATAATTTTTTCATATATAACCAATAGCCACAATAGTTCAAACATCAGTGGTGCACCTCTATCGCCCGAACTCCCGACAGATGGTGGTCCGATTTGCTGGTTTATGGTAATTGCGTATTGTGCATTCAAGTGGAAATGTGATAAAACTACCATTTTTCCTATTGCCCACCATTGCGGTGGCGTTAATAGCAAATTGAGTTGTTCCCTGTTTTTAGGAAATGTTTAGTGTAGGGCTGGTAATGGGATAATAATATATTAGTTACTTATGTTCTTGTCGCATAATAAAGGCCTACCTAATACTTAATTATTGCAATCAAAATAAAAAGAATTTTTTTTTTAAAAATGTTGCAATTTAGTACTTTGACGTAGTTAACTAACTAGGTAAGATTTTAGTGTAAGTGCCGCCTACTTAAAAACTCAAAAATTATGTCAAATATTAATTTGCTCAAACCAGCGATTAGGATACGCGCGAATGCAATGCCAATACAGAGATGTTCAATGATACAAAAGCTGATAACCCAGGTTTAAATACACATCTGCGTAACTTTTCAGCAAGGTAGAGGCTACCTATAGTAATCTATGGTCTCGACACGGTTCGCTATATTTAGCTCAGCCACAGTGGGTGAGGGCATGTCTGTCTCAGCCCCGACAGGTCGCGTGCCGCCGCCGGTGGATCATCAGCTGTGAGTGACGCGAGCCACCACATCGCGTGACGGACGGAGGGAACAGAAGGGTTACTCTATACTGACGAAAAACTAACGAACGAGCAGCAACGCTCCGAAACTTCGTTTTTTGTTTAAAGAGAGTGACCCCCTGGGACTACCTACTTGTCTGGTTAGGTTTGATTTCTTGAACAAACGAATCTAGGTTGTAGTTGGTGGTAAAATGTCGTCAGCATATTTGGAACTGAATTAATAAAATCTTTACTGCTTCAAACTTAGATGTGTTGATCATCTAGGAATCTTTAGGATGAGACCTTATAAAGTATATTAGACATTAAATTTATAGATACATTATTATTTTATTAATGAATGCGTAAGCCCTCGCCTGGCTTAATTTGACTGATTTAAAGCAATTTAAAGCTTATTAACACAATTAAAACTGTACTGTATCATAATATATTACCTGGATCCGCGATTTGGCAGTCCAGGGGTTAATTATGCACCTGTAGCCAGTAACTTAACATTTAGGTAGGTCTACTAGCAAGTGTCCTGACTCCTGAGTGACGTGCGGCGGCGGCGTGCGGTCGACTCGCGTGCGCATCGATCGCACCCCAGAGCTAAAGTAGCTACCTATAGCTGCTGTAGCTGTGGATCGTGCCTTTACAGTGATACTTTGCAGGGATAGTTACTGTATACTGTGTCTTGTATGAAAATAAATATACTTATGGCTATTTGTTTTAGCCGATGAGACATGACGAGATTGTGTATTTGATGAAATGGACGGATATTTGTACTCGGGTCTTGGGTGTTGGGATATTTATATTTAGTACTTATGTATCTATCTATATATTTGTGTAGATATATCAGCTGTCCGACAACCATAACACAGGTTCTACCTAGCTGGGGGTAGGATGGCCGTGTGTGAGATGTCCCCCCATATTTATTTATTTAATGATCTCAACAGTAGCAAAAAACTACCTGCTATGCTTGTTTACTCATTTCTGTTCAGCTCTACGATTCGGCATAGTAGATATTATGAAAAAAAGCATCGTGCCGTGCCGTCTATATCGTGTAAGCCAATATCCTATTTCAAAAACCAGAAACTTTTAACATTACGCTGTATATTTATATTTTTAATGTCAATAGAATCATAGGAACATATACGCATTCTAACCTACCTTAAAGTGTCCCTTGGCGCATGACATGACCTATCATAGAAATTGGAAATGAAATATGATGGTGACTACAGGGCAGTTGGCACCAGCATACCAGGGTGTCAGGGCTGTCGGGGGGTGAGCATAGACCCATGTGTAGGCACCGACGTCGAATGATGGATGAAGCGGGTAGATTTATGCGCGGTGATATTCCGCGAAATCAGGGTAAGGTAGGTTTTTGAAATAAATAATATAGGTACTTGGACATAAAATGTTGTTAATAAACCTATTTGGATAGGTACGTCCGAGTTGCACTAGAAAATAAGAATACCTACTTAACTGTAGTTGGGAAAAGCCCATACAATTTTCTAATTAAAAATAATTTGATGAATTTACATGTAATTTTACGACAGTCATCCTGGTAGGCAGGTCCCTCAGTACCAGTAGTACCTATCTACCTTACAATGACGAGAATTACAAGCTACGATGCCAAAATCAAAACCCCAGGCCGATCTCCATGCACGTCGCTATACAGGGTGTACACAAGTCGGTGTCAGGAGCTCGGGGACTCGATCTCCCAGAAGTTATTATGGCCCAGTGGAGCGGATAACGAACCCCCACCCTCGTCACCTACGCGCCGTCGTAGGGCCACGGCCTCTGTAAATTATGCCCTAAATTATAAATGTTGTGTTTACGTTTGCGGTTCTGGCGGGATGATAAACGTAACACTTTGGTTTTTTGCTTATCCTGCAGTAACGGTTTTTTAAATATATGTATACGATTTTAGGCTATGTGGCAGAACCTAATTTAATAATATTTTAATTGATGGGATTGTGCAAAGGTATGACAACATGCTCGTGTTTGACTAGCTGTATCTCTTCGCAACTAACTATGTACGGTGGCCTGCGCCTAAAAGTATACAGGCGGAGTTTTTAAAATAGCGATCCTGATGATGAAGGGACCAGCTACATCTGCTATAAATCCGGGGAGGTGTTGTGTGTGATGTGTGTAGTTGTGGTGTTTATGTGGATGTGCTTGAGCAGCATGTGAGCTTGAGATCGCTATTTTAAAAATTCCGCCTGTATACTTTTAGGCGCAGGCCACCGTACTTAGGTACTTAGTTAAAATAAGGAAATTGCCAATTAACAAACATAAACGGAAAAATACAAACAAATAGACCTGTCTACGAAATGTCTAAGTATACGAACATACCTCCATAAAAACTAAAACAAGAGAACAATTTTCGCATTTTCTTGCTAGGGCGTACCTATCTAGTAGCAAAAGGAGTAGCCAGTAGTAACCAGGTTAACTACTCTCAGGATAACACCATAATAATACTTACCTATTTATTATAATTTTTACCAAGAACATTTGTATGGGAATGTATGATCATTACAGTGCTAAAATCAAAGAACAACGCGGTCTAGGCTATGGTACCCTACCCTCACTCTATAATTAAAATTGAAGATAGGTAACTAAGTACCTACAAAATATACGACGGGCTCACAATAATTCGCCACGATGACACAAATTTATTTGTAACAACTGTGATCAATCACCTCCCTGCACAAGGGTCAGCTGTCCTCTCGCCCATCTGTCCTCAATGTTCCTCACAATCAGTTCAGAAATGCTATAAAATGTCGTCGCTTGTAATGAAATGAGTGCAATATGCGTCCGCGATTGTCTCCTGAGAGTTGGCAGAGATTGGGGTTAGTTGTAGAAAGATATGAGGGTAGGTGCAGCTATGGATGCGTTTATAAAGTTCCGACAATCATTTTTATACCTATATAATTTTAATAATGCAGGTTAGGTTATCCACAATGGACAACATTTCATTTTCTTTACCCTATATTTTTATTAGCTATTCGGAAAGGTTATAAAAAATTAGAGGACCCGTATTTTTTTATTTTGTATATACATTAATTTTTGCATATTATTTTTAACTTTAAAGTTAATTATTTTAAAACCGGAACTGACATCACATATTAGGCTCAATTTTTATTTTTGTCTATTGCCTTAGTCTCGAAAAAAAACATAAATGACACTGACAAGTGACATTTAAACTTTGTTTACATGCCAACCAACAAATGGGTCATTTTCAAATGACATTGATATTTCTGATGATACAAAGTAGGTACTTATCATGTAAAAAAATAAACAGAAGCATTTTTTCAGCTGTGTAGGCGGTGGCATGCTCTGGGACATATTAAATAGAGGTCATCTCTTAATAAGTACTAACCATTTTAATATGATAAATTAAAAAAATTGTCAGAAAGTGTCAGAACAGAATTTATGAAAATGACCCAAATAAACAACAACGACTCGATAAAACGTCAACGCCAATCAAAAATGAAAGTGACAGTTACTTTGTTTTTAAATCTATAGGCTTTGATCATCAAAATGCATCGCACCTGATGCATGACGTCATCAGCACTTTTTTACTATTTTATGATTTTCTCGAAAATTATACATCCAAAAAATACAAAAACATTTTTTTTGTGGCCTTGAGAGCTAAATCTCGAAATGGTTTTCGATTTATAGCAGCTTAAGTTTTTTGAAATGTTGTCCATTACCTACTAACCTAAGTAGATTTACAAACAGTTATAATAACTGCCTAACCTTTGGAAGTGCTACATAAATGATTGGATTTTAAAAATTCGTGTAAGGTAAACCAAAACAATAAGGTGTTGAGCAGTTCAGTTATGGCGATGACGTCGTACTACACCCGTGGAGGCAGCCAGTGGCTCGTTGTACTTGATTCCAGCTGTGATCAGGAATGCTGCTGGCACTGCCAGTGCCAGATGATTCTGCAACAATTTCACCGTAGGGTCAACGTCAAAATTGAATATATTTATGAAAAAAAAACATTATGTGACTATCGTTTTCTATCAGCATATCTAGCACGGGGCGCAATACGCTCACGACAAGATGAGGCAAAAGTTTTACGTCGCCCTCTCACAGCGCGTGGCTCCGAGAGTGAACGCGACTGAAACTCGACACGCCTTGTGCCCCGTGTTAGACATGCAGTTATTTTCTCCAACACACATTTAAGGTTTATCTACAATTATATACAAAAACGCAAAATAGTCGCGATAAGTTATCACATGGACATCCATATTTCTAGAACTAACCCGCCACCGCCGCGGCGTCGTTTCTCCAGGGACCACCGAACAGTCCCCAGCGTTCCTCCGATTTATTTGTCCCACCTCATTGTTAAACGAAATTGATGGGCACAGTACAAGTGTGTGCACTGCGCCCCTCCGAGCCATTGACATTTACAGGGTGTTGCAAAAAGGGTAAATACTAAGCCGAAACCTACGTGTGTGGCAGAAACTTTTGTTGGTCATGTGACTTTAAACTATGGAGAATGATTAAAAATCGCAAATTTTGATAGTCTGATTTCATTTCATTTACGGGCTTAAATATAACATGCCGCACACGTAGATTTCGGCTTAGTATACCCTTTTTGCAACACCCTGTATATTACTCTCCGCGCTGTTTGCACTGGCGACACTCGAGCCGTGTTTAAATAACTGACAAATTACACTTACCTATCCGAATTGCGTCTACAGCTGCTCCAGTTAAAGTTTTGTTGGATTTTATGTCGGAGCTGTATTCCCTTGATAAACTTACTTTCTATAATTTCATGTGAGGGTAGGCAAAGGCAACTCGATAAAACCTGAGGTTGAACATTGCCATAGAGAAAAAAATATATTGCAGAGCATAGACATAGACAAATCGCTTTTATTTTAAGTTTCTTATGTTTTTATGGAAAAGGCTAAGGGCATTATCTTTTACTGCCTGATCATATTTCATTTTCTAAAAGCCTTGTCTTTATACTTTTCCTTTGTAAATTATATAGGTTTGCACCTTCATCAGTAAATATTATTTACTTTTTCCACAGGTTTTTTTTTCATTTCTAGAATGTTGTACTTTCAAATAAAAAAGCGAGTGGCACTCCCCATGGGATATGTAAATAGAAGCGCTAAAACATCGGATTTATAATTTTAAATGCGCCCCAACTTAGTGCATTTCCTTCCCCAATCGCGATTGACGTTTCGCTCGCGGTCCCGCGCTTTTGTGCTGACGACGTGAATGCGTGCCCTAATCTGGGCCACGCGCCGCGCACACTCTCGCCTCCTGCACACGACGGCTGCTCTGTGACCAGCGCCACTAATGCAGTTTCCGAACGAAGCCGACCTTTTCATTACCGACTCTCAACTCTCTAACATAGAGTTTAAGACGCACGCGTCAAAATTTGACAGATAAAACTTTATCGAACTGGCGGGAAACTAAAAAGCGTGTCCTTTACGTCCTTTATCTATAACTGATTGGATAATCTTTGCTCAAATGTTATAAGTATAACATATCGGAAACAGAAATATAAGCCCAAATGTTCTGATTAAGTTTTCCTAGGGGCGGGGCGCTGTGAGGAAATTACAGTGATTTTTTGCTGTGGCTGGTATTGAATGTCTATTGTTAGTGTTACCAGATTTGCGGAAATATGTCGAAAACTTACCGATCTAATTATTAGGCTTGTCCCTAAGCCGGAGAGGGTGATATTGTGTGCGTAATTAAATTCTTTGTGTAAAAAAAGATTTGGGATGTTATAAAAATAGCTGATTTGTGAAAATCGACTTAACTAACGATATTATTAAAATTAACAATAAATTGTAAGAGATTTGCGCCCATTCACGTTAGCTAAGTTAGCTAACTATATTTCTACTAACAAACTAAGTATGTAGGTAAGTACTTAGTTATTATTGTAGGTAACGTATTTGTTACCATACCTAAGAATTAAGATTCATCGAACAGGGAAAGGGTTAAAATTAAAAACCGGCCAAGTGCGAGTCGGGCTCGCGCACAAAGGGTTCCGTAGCAGCAAAATTACAGTTAAATCAACCTATCTCAAAAACTATAAGAGATACTTTGATCAAACCAAAAATCGTTGAAAGAGTTAATTAGCATGCATCACCTCTATTTTTTTTAGAATTTTATACCCCGTAGTTATAAAAATAGAGGGGGGGGGACATACTTTTTACGACTTTGAGAGCTGATATCTCAAAAACCGTTCACTTCAAGAAAAATGTTTTTTAGAAAACTTTATATCATTTTAAAAGACCTTTCCATTGATACCCCACACGGGTATGTACATCGAAAAAAAAAATTTCATCCCTCAGTTACATGTATGGGGGGCCCCACCCCCAATTCTTTTTTTTACTATTTAGTGTCATATTTTTGTAGCGGTTCATACAACACATATTCCCATCAAATTTCATCACTGTAGTACTTATAGTTTCCGAGTAAATCGGCTGTGACAGACGGACAGACGGACATGACGAAACTATAAGGGTTCCGTTTTTGCCATTTTGGCTACGGAACCCTAATAAGTACTTACCAAGATTAAATATGAAACTCAGGTAACTAGTGTAACTACTTAGGTAACTACTTAACTCCATTAAAAATATAAAGTTACGGCTTAAGTTTACCTTCACACCTAGTGTTGGTCGGCGGCCCAATGGACCGACTACCACACGTCGGGTCCAGTCCAAGAGTTGTTGAGGAAGACCGAAAACCGTGCCGGATTTATGTTTTTATGAGTATAGGCTACTTTATTTCCGCCGCCCCATGTACTTAGATACCTTTCTAAAGAGATGACAATAATTTTCCGCACATTCCACACATACACACAACCATCCTAATTAATATACCTTCCTTGCGTTCGTGACAGAGATCACCACACTAAGGGCCAGCTGAAAACCAGCGCTGTGGCCTCTCTGGCCACAGCACACGCTGAGCTGGTACCTTTTTGACGCTCTGGACAGCAACCTTGTTTGTTTGTATTGTATTATTTTCTGTTTTATTTTTCATATCTTTTTTTGTAGTGCGTATTCGTTTTCTTTTTTGTTTCTGTTTTTATTGTTCAGTGAGTCAAATAAATGTTTCTTTCTTTCTTTCATTTTTAGAAAAGAAGGCCTTATAGAGTAATTAAATAGAAATAAAAATAAGGTCAACTGGGGTAAGAGCGTGGTAGTTTTAGATCACTAAAAGTTATCGGAATATTGAGAGCGAAAGTATGGAAATATATTACTTTTGGAAACTGACGACTACTGAACAATTATTTCTGAACAAATTTATAGTATTGATTTCCTAGCTAGAATCTTAGAAAAGTTTCATATTGAGAGTTTTAAAAAATCGTGATTTTGGACGCATTTTCCCCGTTTGAGGCAAATGCGTCTTTGTTATGTAACTATACTATACAATAGGTTAGCTCTCCGTGGAAAAAATAAGAGACTTTTGTTCAGTATTTTTTTTTGTGCAATAGTATGGCAGTTAAATTAGCCAAAAGGAATAATTGAAGAATTCACAGAGGCTCAAGTAGAAATGGGGGAAATGAGTTGAATTTTCATGGACGCATTTACCCCATGATAGATGCAGATGTTGTCAACATTTTATCAATAAAAATATATGCATGGCAAAACCCACACTCTTCTTCAATATAGTGTATATTCATAAATAGTAAAAATGGAGATGGGTGGCTTCAATCGCAATATCCCCATTACACCTAACGCATTAACCTAAGACTTTTATCAAACCAAAAAAAGTAACATAATTAATTCATCAAATAAAGCTATTTCATTGAAAATTAGTGTCTATATAAGTAGCCCATTAAATTTATTTTATTCAGTGAATATTATTAAATAATATTGGGCAGCCCAATATTATTCTTTAGAATATTTACTGAATGAAGAAATTAAATAAAGAAAACTTTAGATTAACATGGATTTTTCAATCACCTGTCACAGCAAACTTTCCACAAAATGTGCAAATCACAAAATGGCTGAATACTTGGGTATGTTGACTACAACACCATCTGAAGTAGTCTTTAGTTTAAGCCAACGAACTAGATAGCATTTTTCAATATAGATAAAGCCCTTTTTCAAATAGGATCGAAAATATGCATATTCCCCATTGACGCATTTGGTCGAGTTGACTTATACATTTTTACGGGCCTTTTAAATAGCAAAATCCTTAATAATATCATCATAGTTTATGGTGCTTATTATCTCGGCTTCATCACGCGATAATATAGGTTTCGATAGGAATGAGTTTCTAAAGAGCAAAAATTTTAAGTACTTATAAAAACCATGAGAAAATCAGTGGACGTGTTTGACTTTTATCCTCTTAAATCGAGTGACCGTCCTCTGAAATCTGCCGCCCCTAGGACGCTGCCGCCCCTAGGCCGCGGCCTATGCGGCCTATTTATAAATCCAGGACTGCCGAAAACAAAGACTATTTACATACTTACTGACGCTGACTTGGCCGTAGAGCCGAAAGCATATCTTCAATCGTGAAATAACCTAGGTACAGAATTTCAATTCAATTTGAGAAAACTTGCTATTCCTATTCTTTTTAAGTATGATTGGATGTTGAACTGTGTTTGTCCGGCAGTATCCTTACCGCGAATGGAACCACGCAATTTTGAGATCCCAAGCTATACCCCGTAAAGTTCAAATTTCATTGCAAAATAATCCATTGGATATTTGCAATTACAGTTTCAAAATGAGCTCTATGTCCCTGCCTACAGAGATTGAAGTTGAAGGTAAACAAAATGATTAAACCAGCTGCATTGATTTGGTCACGTTTTTGCATCAGCACTGTATTTGTAAGGGATTTGAATCGCAAATTGTGATATGATAGGCTCAAATATTTGATCAAGCCTGTCGAGATGAAACGTGAATACATTATTACAGGGTGGTAGAACTTATGTAAGAGCCTACATAACATAATCTAGGCATGTAGATAACGATTATCGTCCTATCTATAAGTACATTTGTATTTTTAACATCAGCCGAATTTACTTAGGTAAGTAGGTAGGTATTAGGTAAGTATAGGTTTATTTAAAGCAAGAAAGCTCCTTAAAGCTTCTCTTCATCTCATCATCCCCAACAAAAGGCATTTTTAAGGGTCTGCAATAGGGAATCGAGGGTTGGCATTGTCATAGAATTATGTAGTAAATGATGCTCTACAGCCTTGAAAAAAATCACACAGGTAGTTGAAGAGTCTAGCTAGGTGCTGAATCATTCGAATTTAAGTAAATGATTATGGATAACTGTAAATTAATTTCAGAATATCAAGAAAAACCAGTCAATCACACTCCCGTATTGTAACAACTGTGTCGTAATTATTAAGAATTTTCATATGATTTTTATCATATTATAAAGTTAAAGGCTTGGACTAGGCGCTAAATACCTTGTTTTTTAATAAACACACACTTATTTTGTGTAAATTAATCCCAAACTTGAGCAATTTTTTTCCCTCAAATCTTCATACAAATATCTATGGCGGCTTTCTGTGTTATAAAATCATAAACACAAGTGACGTTTGACTCAGTTGGCCGCTGGCCTCCAAAGAAGGGTCACGTCGGTTTAGGCAGCACTGACAGCTCGCGATCTTATCGTGTACAGATACAAAATCACTGCACATTGGTTGTCATTGCACTTTTTCAACTTTTATGACACCAACATAATTTGATTTGAAATTGAGGAAGCATAATTCTTCCAGTATATTCAATACATTAAATTAAATTAGATAGTGTGCAATATTCTCGTGATATTACAGTCTCGTAAAGGTCTGATGAGGAGCAGGAATATAGCGAATGGATCTAAGTGATGACAATACGCACGAACATTAGGTTAGGGATCAAAAATACAGTTTCTTGGTGCTGGTTGAGGTATGGTCTCGTGAGGATCTGATGAGCGCAGTAACACGGTGGTGGCTCAATTTTATTTCAAAGATGTTAATAGCTAAAAGCATCGAGTTTGGGCTATTAAGTATGTTTTTCAGAGAGAGAGAAAGAGATTTTGTTTTTCCTCTGGATGTGTTAGGTTTACTGGGTTTACTAAGTTCATTCTGTTAATGGCATCAAGTTGTTATGTGTTCATAAGTAATAATTATTTATTAACAAAATGCTCTTGATTCTCCACGAAAATGTAAAAATAAAAATAAAATAAATAAAAATAAATTCGTAACGTAAAATTGTCAATGACGGAATTTCTTCTATAGACAGTAGCCACAAAAAAAACAAACGATAGATGGCGTGATTTGAAGATAAAGATAAATTTTTTCGACACATAGACAGCAACAACAAAAAAAAATACAGATTTAAAGAAAAGAAACACATACTTATACAAAACCTAAACGTCCTTTCATTTGATACCTTACACGGCAAAGTTGAATTATTATTTTTTCGATCATCACGTTATGTCCTCAAGAGGGCGCTATGTACATTTTAATGAAACGTCACATAGCCTATAGCCATCGCGCCATCAATACGCTTCTAACAATACCTCATACAGTCATACATCAAAATCTATCAAGCCGTTTAGGCTACAGGAGGGAACAAAGAAACAGACAAACATACATATATACATACATACAATCAAAAAACATTACCCTCCTCCTTCGGCAGTCGGGTAAAAAGGAGTAAGACAGGGGGTCATTCTGAACTTTTCCTCTACGAGTTTTGGAAATTAACAAAAAAAAACCTTTTTCATAGAAACTTTGTTGGACATGTGACTTTTTACCATGGAAAACGAATATTTTTTTTCGCGAATTTGCAAATCTCGTAGAACAAAAGTTGTTCAGAATGACCCCTTGAGTCATCCCCTTTTGGCTTAGTATAACCCTTTTGCGACACTATGTATTTACTTTGCTTTGTCGTCGGGGTTCAGTTGGCTGGAGGATGCCCGAAACTTATTATCTACACTTTAATACTTTTAGTTACCTTTCTACAAGTAAATACCACATTTGTTTGAGAAAGCTAATCGGGTTCCGAGTATAGAGTAAAGTGGCACCCCTATTAATTTCTACTTTTTCCTGGTGCCTACCAGTGTAAGTAATAATTATACTTACTTACCCTAAAATCACCCAAAATGTACTTGAACATAATTGTCAATAAAGTTGGCGAGTAAAAGTTTATCGACCCACTGTGCAAACTTACATGTGTGCGTGTCACTGCCTGTGCTGTGTGAAGAGCATTGAAAACCCAAAATTGGCGCGGCACGTCACCCTGTACGGGCCCTTAAGGCTTTAGCCCAGTCGCGTTTAATTCCTCTTTACTTGTGAAAAATATCTTATGCATGTAGATTTTAGCCCAATACAAACGCTAACACTCAAGTTCAAGATTCGAACAATTGCCTAGGTTATGTCAAAGTACCTGTACTTACCTATTTATACCTACCTAGCCTGAGAAAGAAGAGTAAGTAATAAAAGGTAAAACTATTTATCACGCCGATTCACGCCGCATCGTGTGGAAATCATTTTAAATTTTAATCTTCTGCCCATAATCTAAATCGGCATCTGTTCTCATTGAAAAGCTGTACACATTTATATGAAGAGCCTCTTCACTAGCTGGAGTGCATTATACGTATTATTGGATACAAGATCTGAAGAGCTCTTGGTAATATTTGGGCCTGGGGCGGCTACATATCCTACTGTGATACACTTTAGAAAATTATTTTAACAGTTGACAGAAGTAGAGCCCTGCTGAGCTAGAAAAACTGAGGACAATTTAAATTATATTTTGCTCGTTAATTTTTTGGCACATTCGCTATGAAAGATGAACTTTAAAAAATAGTTATAGCTCAGTACTTATTATAGATTAATTTGGTTGTGTGAGTTTTGTCTGGTACTAGTTATTATTCTGTGGTTGTGTTAATAGCCGTTATAGGTAAATAACATGGTAGTTAACATGATCTGTTTTGAAAAATTAACCTAAAATGTCATATACCTACTATAGTATGGGTCATGAGGTTAGTTATTTTCTTTGAAGGGTTGCTTTAATGCTAGTCCCGCGACCCACTAGCTCCTAGTTATGCCAAAAAGATTAACACCAAAGCTCACCACACTATAATTAAAGTAATTAGCAATGAGTGTGATGGTTCAGCCATACTATTACTGCAGAAAAGAGGCCTAATTTAAACACAAAACATGGCCCTCGAACATAACCCCTCAATGCGCGCGGCGGGCATTCTACGCCTTGTTACAGATTTTGACGGTCATAGATTAAGTGTAAATTACGAGTAGTTACTACTCATAGATGAATAGCTATCACAGGTATATTGTTTAAGTAAGTTTTAAAAAAGTATAGTAAATTAAGATTGCGCGATATAAAAATAGAAGTTTTTTTTTACTTCATTCATATTTTTTTGTATTGCACCTTGAATGGGAATTGAGCGATGAGCAGCCTATGCTAACGGTGTTAGCAATAAGGCATCCTTTGTGTTAAGTCATGCTTTATTTAAATTTCCTATAATATCTTCTATCGGTTCTATCTTTGTCTACTACAAAGCCCCACAAATTCTACTCGTTCGAAGTCATATCTGCAAACCCAACTACTCTTTCCATGAGTTGTTCTAAACAAATCGGCAACAAGGGGGGGCGTGGCACCCCCCTCCGCGCGCGTCTGTCGCCGTGTTGCCAACAACAGAAAAAATATAATTTTAACTATTGTGCAGCCATTGTGCTGGCAACCCCGATGACAGGTCGCCGTTGGACACATGTTTGAGGCATTTTAGGGCAATTCCTTCGCCTAATGGACGGTGTTTTAATGTTCTCTTTAGATTTATAGCTCGTGGGGTCGCGGAGGCCCCGGTGCTGGAGGGTTGAGCGGCAGATATGACTGCTGTTATACAACAATAAACGTTAGAATAGGTACCTACCTAGGAATGTAGCAAGAAGATGACGGAATGCACTTTGTAGGAAAAAAACCCTAAACTGAGGATTAGATACGTACAATTCTACTTATAAATTGTTATATCTTAGCTTCTATGTAAGTATTTACCTAGTAAGTAACCAGTTAGGCATATCTTTATAAAAAAATCAAAAAGCTACACGAGACGAGAAGCCATAGAATGATTATAACAACAGACACTTCCAATATTATCCCATAATTTCTCTTCATCAGAAGCTGACCCGACAAGAAGACAACTAAGCGATCAGTTCCTTCAATGAACCGTCAATGGCGCACCAATCATCAATCAAGTCTGATTATTTTTGGTCTACGCATGATGGACGGATAGACTTAGGCATGCAAATGAGTTATTTTTTGTATAAAAAAAGGAAGTAATTTATATGATGTAGTTGTACCTAGGTATAGATGGTAAAAACTTTTCCTGTAAAACGGATGCTGTCTGTATGAACCTTGGGTGTCGTACGGTACATTTATAATTCTCACATCAAATTCCGATTAACTTCTAAACGGAAATCTAAATTTACATTAACGCTTTACAGCCCAGTTTACACCCCACGTTTAGGCCGTCAGCTCACCGATCTAACTGCAACGTGTCACATAAAGTCTTATCTATGCGTGTTGCAGTCACCCGCCACTACCCTTGCACTGTTATCAGCTCAACTGCCAGATATTTCAACATTCTGCACAAAGCACCCCGTTGGCGCGTCAAGTTCCAGTATATCTTTCCCGCCAATCGCGAGGGGAGATTACGGACGCGTTCAAATATCGAATTCGCGTTTTGTTTTATTTTTTTGCATAAGTTTTATGCTGGCCAGTGTTAGATTAGTGCATTGTTGTGTAATGTCGTTGCAGTTGATATTGGAGAATATTTCATAATGTAGATGACCTTTTGTAACCCTCCAGCCTACAGGACCGACGACGCGACGACCTTTTCCACAGCTAGCCGGAGCATTCATAGAGTAATGCCGAAGGCTGAGTTCTGTGCTGCTCCTTGGGAGATAGGAATGATGATGACCTGAAATTTAAATTCAGTCACTTCATATAAGTACTTATAAAAATTATGTCCCTAGTTTTTGTGCGAGACTTTTTTTCAGTTTTACTGTTACTGTTAACTGTGTTCGTTGTGGAAGTTCTTATGAATTTCATTATTTTATTGATACATAAGTACATATATAAGTATTATTGCTGCAAGTAGTGCCAGGATTCCTTGCTAACATGATGACGTCAACAACAAACAGATAATCACTAGGGTCATCAACCACATGTCAAAACCGATCCCAAATGTAACGTTTAATGCGCTATTGAGATCCGCAAATTAATCTCAAATAGATAGACATAATCGAATCGTTCCACACTTCGTGCAGTTTGGTGGCCATACGGCGGGTTTACTGCGCCCGGCAATCTCTTCCAGCTGAGCACACCCCTGAGGGCGGTTAGCGTCCGAACAACTGTTGCGATACTGATATGTTTTATATTTTATTACATTATTTATTGCATGTTAGGTACTTACTCTCCGCTTTGTACACATTAGATACTGTTCCTATTACTATAAATAAATGATTAAATAATTATACCTAAATAATTCTAGATATTTTTAGTGTATTACGAGTTTATAGTCTGGTAAAAATACTCTACTATACTATTCCATTTCACGGGGAAAGCCATCTAATACAATAAAACTAGGGTTCTGTCAGATGTCTTTCCTTGTGAAACAAGGTGTAACTAAGTTGTACTTAATTTCTTCTCTAAATTCTCACGTCGTAGAGTAGGTAGTATTGCACTGAAACCATTTTATTCAGGGTAAAGTAACAAGAAGCCGTACATTGTAGTCTTATTGTAGTTGTCCGGACAATGAGGGGTGTCTTTTTAACACCCACTGTTATGATTTGGCTCGTTTTTTGTACAATGGTTTTGAAGGGTTGAAATCCCAGGCTAAGGGATTGAATGTCCTTTTTTAAATGTTTTTTTGAGATCTATAATGTTTCATTATTAATAAGTAAAATTATTGTATTGTGCAGTTATTTGAAAATAAATTTAGTATTCGTTGGTTTTCAACTACAGTCATGTTTACAGTAAAAAAATAAGAAAGAAAATCGTAACAAAGTCTTCGAGGCCCTGATCATGATTCCATAGAAGTAAATATCTTTAGTTTGTAACTTTATGTATGACACTTTCAAGAAATACTAGGTATATCACGTAAGTAGTCCAGCCCTCACTCTCAGCCTTCTCATAAACTGTATGTAAAACCATTTTCTAGGGTAACAATACTTCTAGCACCATCTGACCGGTATTTCTGTAAATCCCCCGAGCACAGAGATATGAGTAACATCCACGGGGGTGTTTAGAAACAGTGGTGACTTTTTAAATCGCTGTTTGATGACCCTACCGCATCTGTGACCCCGATCATTGGCTAACTTTACCGAATCGCTTTTAATCACCATGAATTTAAGATTCATTTTAACTCAGCAAGTGCAAAAATTCGTGATGCTCTAGCTATTTGTATTTTATTGCATTGAATTAATGTCTATTCTTGCATGATTTTAACGTCCAAATAGATACGAAATAGTCTGGGCCGAGCGGTATAAAATGAATTTGCTGTATTTATAAAACAACCATATTATATTCAGAATAAGGCTGTTTATAGTTTGAGGAGTTGGTGAAATAGTTAGGCTATGCAGACTGATTAGATTTGTGTAGATTTGGGGTGAATGAGATCAGCTGGTTGAAAGCTGGTGTTTAAATGGAGATTTGGGGGCATCTGCTTATTTTTTGAAGAGGAATTATTCTGTTTGCTAAATAAGGAATGATAGCCTCTCGTTTGCAGAATCGATGCCACCCGTAGCGTCCTGCGCATGTGTTAATAAATTTGTGTTAGGTAAGTTTTTCTCATCTTATCACATCATACTGTATTATACCTATTGGGTGATTGGGTGCTATTGGTTAACCTAAAAGTTTTTGATAGTGTGTATAAGTTAAGTAGTTATAATTCTACGGTGTTTTTTTTGACAAAAAGTCTTATTATTACCTATATGTAAGTAGGTATATCTCTCTTTCACACAAAACTACGGAACGGATTTTGCGAAAATTTGGCAAGCAGGTAGCTGACAACTAGGATTACTTAATATTTAATACATAAGAAACTTTGTATTCTGGATTATTAGAACGAAAAATCTTTTCTATAAATAAAAACAGATTAACAAACCTACGTATTTACTACCTACTCATTATGGGGAAGATTTTGACTAAGTACCTATGTGTGTTTGTACGTAGTAGTACCTAACCTACAGTAAGAAAACTGAGCACGTGACTATCTATGCTTATAAAAGTTATGAAATGTTTAAGTACTTAAAGTTGTCATATCAGCAATTTAATAATATAATTATTTTCCCTTTGTTTTTTATAAACTTATAAAAAATATACTTACTTACCTACGTTTTATGACTCAGACTCACGTCCAATCGTCAACTTTCTAGAGTTAAGTTTACTTTATAAACGTCATCCAATAAAATATCGTTCAGAAATTCAATTTGAAAGAATTGATAGTTTTTTTTAGCGACAGCAATTTGTCACCAGAGGCGGCCGAGGCGAGGGTCGCGGGTTCGAATTAAATGGTTCTTTGTAAAATGACACTTGTAAGGGTTTGTATTGAATGTTTAATTGCTTGTTTGCATTGACAAATGTGAAGGGCTGGAGTTCCGCGGTGAAAAAGTTTAAACTGTATTTGATTGGTTATAGCAGTATTTTTGTATACTTCTTCTATCTAGCGTTAACAATGTCAGAAACGTCGTTGCATGTAAAACATCTACTTACTTGCGTAGGTACTTGCTAAGTTTGTAGGAAAATATACATACGTACCTATCCGTGTTTTCCCTTTAAAAAAACAAAGTACCTAGGTACCTATATGGTTGATCGCATTTTATAACTAACTAGATTACTTACTTATTAGTTGAAATAATACATTTGTATTCGAAGTCTAGCCAATGTCATTTATAATATAATCTACCTATAATTATGTCCACCTCATAAGTTTTATACTACTATCCATTATATCCATGTGTTATTATTGCTCAGGTACTTGGATCAGAGCAATAAATTTTCATAAAATTATAACCAACAATCAACAAAAAATATATTTACTTAAAAAGGGCTCGTGCTTGACCGATAAAAAAAACGTATTGTATAAATTTGTAGCGCGCTAATGTTTCATAATGCATGTTACAATTCTTAGTTGACAGTATTTTGGGGCCCTTCAAAACAGGTTTACATCAAATTTATCTATGGTAATTATAGGAATGATTTATTATATGCATTTAATGTATAGTTCTAAAAGTTCATATAAGTACCTTAAACTAAATAATTTGTCCTAAAATGCATGTAAAATACTGCTGGTTTCAACTTATACTTAGCTTAGATATTTAAAGAAAAAACTTGACAAACAGCCACAGTTGTCTTCCAAAGTTTTTTAAAAAGCGTCCTCACACCTCACCCGTCACTCCATAAGCTCTGAGATTTACCTAATTCGATTTGACAAGAAAAAAAACGGATCCTGAGTAAAAAGGTTGACAAGCCCGCGCCTTCTTATAAGATCGTTAAATCCGTCCGATCGTGATAAAGATCTGTGACACCTCACCTCGGGACAAAAAAGTGTCAGACGCATCTGGACTCTGGACTACTGTATTTAAATGTTGTCGGGAACCACCCTATATTAGGGGTCAATGAACTTACTGATATTGTTTCATTTTGTGATAATAAATTAATTACATAGGTGCTATTAAGTTTCTGTACAGAGGCACCCTGATAAAAATATTATAGGTATAAATAAATACTACGACATGGCGTAGCACCGAATCGTAGCGTCAGTGGCGTAGCCATTTATTGTCCACAACGAAATGTTAACTAAAACAAACATAACGAACCAGGTTTTTTAGAATCAAGACATTATAAGCCCTTTAAAGAACAATCAACATCTTCAATGGTGTGAAAAGTTGTGTCAGTGTCGACCAAAACATCTCAAGTTGCACAGTGGTCCGTAGGCAATTACCGCCATTGTCAACATTGTAATAAAGGTGAAATTTGGTTGAAGAATCCTGCTCGTCGCCCAAGCTATTACAGGCACTGGATCAATCTCGGTAGCCATCATTGTATTCAAATATTGTAAATTTAAATACAAAACTGCGATTATGTGACGAGGAGTTAAGCCGCTGCGTCCGCCCGTTGCCTGGAGATTGGCATCGACGGGCCGCACGCACTGGGTAGGACAACCGTCGCTGTTATTTTAACACCAATGGAAATATATAGGTACAGTGAAACCTAGATAAGTATGATTCTAATGGACCAACATTCTTGTCCCACTTATAGAGGTATTCCACTAAGACAGTGTCTCAGATATCAAGGTTTTAATCATATAAATTTCATTCACAGAGGGTATCCTAATATATATTAGTTATAAGTTTGTGTAGAATAATCAACTGTCGTCTGTGCCGTGCCATATATCATTGCCAATGATTGCATTTTTCTGCCTTAAATCTGATCGTGTCTGTATGTTTTGCGTTCATTTATTATATCGCTGGTGAAAAAGAAGATTAACATGAGCGTTATATTTTATTAACTTTCCGAGTGCGGGAGAAAATCATGATTAATTTCAGCAATGTAGTCTTTTCGTTTTTTATAGTATTTAGTAGTATTTATCTTCCTGTCTACCGTCGCGTCGGCTGAGGAATTTAAATTTGGGTAAAGGTGCGTATGGCACCCTCTTTAACTTTAAATTAATATGTATACAGTGCTCTTGTATCGGTTATATAACTTTTGCAAACAAAATGCTACCATTTTAAAACCCAGTGCGTGTAAAAACGCATCATTGTTCCGTACCAAATAGTTCACATTAGGGAATAAGTTCCACTGCTCCACAGATGATAGTATTATACACCTTCAAGTAATCTGTATCTGTATCTACGTTTTTGTAGGCCATTGTCCTTGCTTCCGGTTTTACGTGAGTTCGTATAATGAGAGTGACTCGGGAACTAAAATTTAAGCACCCATAACATAATATTTAAGAGAACAGTAAGAGACGAAGGTAATGTTTCGATTTAGGTACCTACTTAAGTAAAATTATGTTAGGTTTAGTCAGAATCATCATCATCATCAGCCATTAATCATCCACTGCTGGACTTAGGCCTCTCCCAAGGAGCGCCACAATACTCGGTACTCGGCCTTCCTCATCCAACCACTGCCGGCTACCCGCCTAAGGTCGTCAGTCCAGCGGGCAGGAGGGCGGGCATCCCATGCTGCGTAGTCAGAATAGAAAGCAATAATAAATAACTTTTGAGCTTCTTAACTACAGCATGCGCTACTGTGGCAAAAACGAAAGGAAATGTAAGTACTTTTAACATTACATGTTGTATTACCTACCTACATCGTATTACTATTTTGCTTATTCTTTCGATAAAATTTAACTTCCACAGATATAGAAGGGTAGGTTATAGTTGCACTAAACAACATATTTTAACACTTCATTATTTAAAATTTGCTAATCTTAAAACAAAAACCTAACATTAAACGCTTATTTCTGTAACTCACTTTAAAAAAAACATCCGAAAAACTGCTGATTCCATCGCCGTGAGAATAAAATTAAAGCTTGTGTCGGTTTTGCTATCTAATCTCCACAGCAGTAAGGATTATTTTAATAAATCCACTCAGATATCAATACATACCAATAAATGTTTCTAAACGATGAGTTGGGGTACGTCATAGAACACTGATGAACTGGTGTCTGGAGAAGTGACATTATTTAGCAATTTACTGAATCTAATATTAATCCTACTGATAAGTTATAAAATAAGGAATTTGATAAATTAGCTAATCAGAATCTTTTTATTGGGGTTACTGAAAAACATTAAGTTTATACTTATTTCTTATGAAAAGGTTTAATTTTTCTTTAAGCATAATATAAGTACTGTATTATCTATATCTATCTATAATATAGAATACTTACATAAATGAACTTTTGCCAGTGCAATATTGAGTCTGAGTTGTGCTCTGTGTGTAGCTTGAATATAAGTATACCCACATTAAAACAAGAATATAACAGTATATTATTTTAACCTTACGTACTAAGGAAAATATCATGTTCAGTAGTAGACACTCAACACTTCTTATATTAGGCACAGTACAAGTGTCTCATCTGTAAGAATATTTAATTTAACAATGATTCTTTGCGTCTGTGTCGGGTGTCACATGGATTAGGCGCGGGCGCAGGTAGCCTGAATGAATTGTCACTGTCGAGCCGCTGACACTTGTATTAGGGCTGTCAATTTACTTTATTGTTGTTTAATATTACTGAGCTGAGAAATAGTTAGTAGAGCTAGGTAAATGTAAGGGATATTGCAAAAAAAACCTAAGTATGATAAGCTACTGAGTTTTTTACACTTTGAAGTTAATAAATAATTTAATAACTTACGTTGAAAATTCTAAATGTACAGGAGGAATCATGTATATCAGTGAATTTCCGACCAGTTCACAATTATAGGTACAGAATTAAATTTATTCTACCCCACTTATAAATACCAAAGATAGTCTTATCGCATAAAGTACTTGAGTATAAACAAATAAAATACATGAAAAGTATTAAGGTACTTAAGTACATTCGATTGCTATTTATCAGAGAACAAAAATTGGCTACCGATTTCAGTACCCAAGAATCACCATTCCAACAAGAAAACGAACAAATCTTTTAATTCCAACTAGACGTGGCCGACAGCCCTGACCACATGGTATAATCCTCGTCAAGGATTACAGACAAGACGGTAGCGCGTGAGAACACGGGCGTGACGAATGCCTCTGAGAGACACTAAGTGCACGGCAAGGTCGCAGATGTCACTTCTACGTGCCAGCTTAGTCTTTGACGTATGCTGGAGAAATGCGGCTTGGAAATGTCTGGGAAATTATTGGATGGGAAAAAGTTGATAGGCTGACTAGATCTGAGTCTAGCTCAAGATGGTCCTATTTTTATGTTTTTTAATCTGCGTATTATATGTATTCTCTTATTTATTTCATTTCTTAGTTAAGTAAACGATTAACTTTTATTCTATGAATTAAAGTTGCCAATTCCCAATGTTTTCAAAGGACCTAATTTATGCTTTAGATGTAGAATGTGCATGTGATTGATCCATTTAATTACGAGTCAGAGTGTCTCTATTATGATGATATCGGTGACTCATCCCATTGGATGGTATGGGCCATATAAGAGTTTGGCCTCGCTGACCTCGCAGTAGCTGATCTCAATACAAGGCCACAGTGAGGGCTGGAATTTATTCGAATGTCTTTCTGAGGAAAACAAGATAAGTAAATGAGCTTTGCTCACGTTCTATTGATCGATCGACCACATATAACTTACAAAAACCAGTTAAATACCTATGTAGTTACTTAGAAAGCCATTGCTCATTTATACATTGTCAATGAAAAGGGAAATATAGCTCACGTACCGATCAAAATTATGTACGATTCGAAAGAAAAACTACGAAACATAAAACCATTTTAGCCAATCGAAAACACGCGAGTATTCTAGCTCGCCGTGGCTGCCAGCAGCAGACCGCTGCATCCGACGTCAGCTGCCAATCAAAAGGGCTTTAACCTAATCCAGGGCAGGATTAAGGGAAAAAATCAACCGCCGTACCGCCGCCGCCGCCGGGCCCTCCCGCCCGCCTGTCCCGTGCAAGCTCGCACGCTCCATCGCGCCCTGCCCTGAGTGGTGAGAGACTCGTGTAACCTCACGTTAGACCCTATATAATTATGCAGATTAGAGTAAATGAGCACATGTTGGGCGTTTGCTCGTGATACAGATACTGAACAACAACTATTGACATAAAGCGAAAGCAAAAAATACATGAATGAATATTTATGTATGTATGGTTTTGCCGCAATCAAGTCTGTATTATATTAGTATGGAGTATTGCTACAATCTAAGCAATGTTGGTATGCCTGAATTGTGTGTCTTTGGATTACACCGCTGGAATTTTCGTAATGTAGGAATATTTATTATTTAGGTACTAAGAAGATAAAACAATCCTTAGCAGGCAGGTTTTTGGCCTTAGGTATATACAAAACTAATTTAAATAACTATTTTATCATAAAAGAGTAAACTATTTAATGATAATATTTCAAATAATATGGATCGTGCCCTCTAACCGACAAGGTCCGGTGAGTTTCGCACCAACATTTTCGAGGATTGAAGATCCAAGTTTCGCCATGTAATGTAATTGTTAGTTGTGTAAAAAGTTGGGTTTCTTTTTGTTTTGTTATGGTTTTCGCTCGGCTGGATCAGATCAAGTGATGTGAGGTGAGAATTTTAGATCCTTTATGTTCTTTTCGTTTCGGGCGAATTGCTTGCCCAAAATAGCAGCACATGAAATGCCTAGTAAAGTAACAGATCTAAATATGTTTGTAGGAAAGATAGATAATTTTGTGCAAAGATTCGATATTACGTAATAAGACTAGTAGTAAATTACTGATGATATGACAGATTTAAAACCTTACCAAGTATAAAATAGTACATATATCTTATCTATTAAATATAAAAAAAAACAGTGCAAGTGGACCGCATTTTTTTCTATTCTACGAAAGTAAAACTTCCAGGAGTTTCTTGTGAGAGGATTAAGGCAAAAATGTCAACTGTCAAAATCATCTCACAAAGACCACCAATAACTATTACATTGTTGGAATTACAATAAAAGATATCATACCTTTCCCTTTTCGTGGATTTTGCCTTCTACACAAAGCTAAACTAACAAAAAGGCGTTGAAATCCAAACCTCCTTGCTAAGCCGCCAAAAAGTTTTTTTCTAAATTTGCTTGGTAAAAAAAACATTCAGGCACAAAAGTTGCCAGACCGAAAAACACAAAGGATGCCTCCAAAAACAGATTATGACAAGCCCTTATTTTGTTTGTAAACAGTGTTCACAATAGTGGATAGTAATGCGACACCTTTATTTGATTGGATGGTTTATAAGTAGCGTTATTGATATGTGATTTTTTCTTTGTGGCAACATTAGGCGTGGATTGGCGGCAAAATAGGCAAATTGTTGACGTTTGGAATAACATCTGCCACAAAAAAGATATTGTTACCTTCCTGCTTCTTCTCTTTCTTGATAAAAGTTCGTAATATTGAAAGCAAAGCCATTGATTGAATTATACGGAAGTTCAGTTTGGTATCTAGTTTGATAAAGTCGAAAATAGATAAAGAAATCGTTTATTACCTAACATTTTGGTCGAATATCTTGTCCGCTAGCGTTGTATATCTCGAGTGGTGGCCACGAAGAGGGAAGCGTAGCGTGGCACTGCCCCTGTTCCGACAACCTAGACTAGCATGTAGTGGCAGGATGGAGAAGACCGAGGATAGATTGTGAGGAAACTGGATGAACCGAATAAGCCTGGTGCTCTACGCTATATCTCATGGCTTTAATACTTATTAACTTATTGTGCAGGGAGGTCCAAAAAAATTGTTACCTTCTAATATTTTTGCGGTGTCACTGAACATAATTATAAATTTTATAAATTTAATTTAATTATATACAAAGTAAATTGGTTTTTAATCAGGCATTTCTTTGCAGTTTTCATGTTTTATTTTGTCCCACATTTTTCTTTAACAAAAGGATAGTTTTTATTTGTGCTCTATATTATGCGGAAGTGTCTAGACGAAATGATCGTAATCTAAACAAGTACCTATTCACTTTCACCTGGAGGCCACACACGTAGATGTTTTTATTTGTGAGCTGGCAACACTTCGACGAAAAACTATTGTCATTAAGTCGAGCGGAATCGACTTGGTGAAGTTTTGCACAGCTCTACTCTAGTGCAGGCGCGGATTCAGACCTCAAAATAGGTGATGGGCAAGTCTAAAAAAGTTATTTTGCCTCGCTTTGAGCAGCTTGATAGCAGATTTTTTTTATGCGCTTGGTAGAGATGATTATTATGGATATGATAATGAAATGTTTGCATCTCAAAAGTTCTCTGTATAAAAAATCATTGTTAAATAATTCAAAACAGTAAAATTTTCAGTTTTTGAAATCAAATCAAAATCATTTATTGACACCATGTACAACAGGTAAGTATACAAGAAATGAACAGTAGGTAGGTAGTAGTGGAGTAGGAAATAGAATTAGTTAGGTAAGTTGGTTTACAGAGTAAAATAGAAAGCAGTAATAAGGAATCTCGCACTAGGCACAGCCTGTATCGCGAGAATCAAATTATATGTTTAAAAAAAAAATTTTTTTTGGTGTCGAAATTTTGTGAGTGGAACTTTTTTATTGCTTGTATTTATGAAACTTGAGTCTAACTAAATTTGCACTTTGAAGCTTAATATTTTGTAAACCAATCATTGAATCAAAAAATGGTTTGAAATATTTTTGAAAGACGTATTCAACGATATCTTACACTATCAAAGCAAGGGGAAAAAAATCATCCTCACGTTACAGAGGTACGTAGGTAACTAGTAAGGTACTTACGCCAAAAAAAAAATTGTCATACTAACTAGGTAATATTATGTCTACAATGTGTTGTTTTTCGAACCCGACAAACTTTAAGGGTGTATTCTACGAGTGATTTCATCGAGAAAACACCCCATGGTATGCATGCCATGCTACATGGTATCATTGTTTAGCTTATTTCAAATACTTTTAAATAAATACATAAAAATACCATCAAAGGAGGGCGATTTTCAAAGTTATTCAAGTAAATGTAATTTTTTTCTGTTTTTTTGTGTCAAAAAAACTAGATTAGGTGCTTGTAACTTATTTTATGTAACTTTTTAGCAGTTTTGCATATTTTTATTCGATAGAGATGACTTTTTGCGGATAAAAGCATTTTATTTCATGTCCGTAAGGCGTCTAAATCTCGAGATATGATTTTCTATGAAGAGGAACAAAATTTTTATTATCTAAAGCTAAACTTTAAAATGGCAGACATTTCTATAATATTGAGATTTGACCCCACATATGGGGGTTTTTTCTCGATGAAATTACTCGTAGAATCCCCCCTTAAAGTTTGTCGGGTTCGAAAGACAACATGTTGTATATTTTATTAATTTTATTTAAAAAGCTGTGGGTTTACGTACGTTGTGCACGAAATGCAAAGTTGTAGCATTTTACCCGTAGAATGCTAAAAGGGCGTAAGCCGTCACCGTAACACAAAATTTTGGCGTGACTGAAAAATTTAAGTATGGTTTTTGAATTCTAACAACTATCCGGAGGGCTATCGGGTGGAAAAAAATATTTAGCATATCCCGAAGTCATCATCACCAACATATAAAAAATTGCAACACCTCTAAGGTGATAAAATTACTAAATTATAAATGTTAAATTCCCATAGTTTGATATGGCCAGCCATTTAGGTGATGGGCATGCCCACCTTCCCCATATGGGTGGATCCGCGCCTGCTCTAGTGTTGGGTGACAGGGTTTATTCAAAACCATTTGAGTTTGAAATCCTTTTTTCCGTCAAAAGAACAGTTGAGGTACCTATAGTTCAAGGAATTTATGATGCCAAGCACATAGTCAATTCAATATGTAGTTATATGCTAAAATGTTTCTTATGTGGCTACTCGCGAATTTTGAAATTCTGATTTCATTTCCGGGCTTAGATATAACATATGTAAGTACTGCACATGTACATAGGTTTCGGCTTTGTATAACCTTTTTGCAATATCCTGTATAATTTACCTATTGTATAAATGACCTTTAAATTTTTCAGCGCGTCCCGTGAAAATCACCAACGCAGCGGCTTGAAAAAAGCAACGTTTAGAAAAGCTGACGTCACGTTTATACTAATTGCTTTCAAGTTTCCACGATGTTTTTTTTTCAACAAAATACGTAATGACGCTGCTCGCAGTGCTGCCAACATGCAAAACGCCGGCGACCCGCGCGGTGATTGGCGCTCGGAGAGGACACCGCGGCCGCATCCCTACCCTCCCGGCGCAGGGCTGCCACTGCACGGGACCACTCAAACAACTAAATAAACTTAATAAAACATAGACTAAAGATAGTACTGGTATAGAACCTGTTAATGTTTAGACGACCGAATGGCGTAGTGGTTAGTGACCCTGACTACTGAGCCGATGGTCCCGGGTTCGATTCCCGGCTGGGGCAGGTCTTGGATGTGCCCGTAAAATGGCAATAGGCCCGCCCCCTATTACATTGGGACTAACATAACGCTCTGGCGAAAAGTGGGTGCAGCAATGCACCTCTGCCTACCCCGCAAGGGAGTACATTAGTACAAGGCGTGAGTGTATGTGTTATATATGTGTAAAGTTTAGAGTTTTCAGATAAATCAGTAATCTAAAGCTGGATTTGAACCGGTTTTAGTACAGAGTTTTCAGAAAAATCAGACCTATCTTTAGTCTTGTTTTTATAATAAGGGGTCTATGAAAACCAACTGCATGTTCTAGTAGGTACGGTAGTACCAGTAGTAGCTTCACTTAATGTATACATACATATTGCAACTGACGTTAAAAGCGATCAGAATTAATTGAAAATTTATCACAACTGGTAGAACATTTTGGCTTTGAATTCTGTATGCTCATTATTGTTCATCAATGATAATATAACAAGAGTATATTCCTGACTGTACTTAAAGCTATCGTTTAACTACTACTACTACAGTAGAACGAGTACGCTCGCGCTCTTATTCTATCATAGGGTAGTCTTTACGGACGAGCGATGATTCTGCCAGCGTATCGTCGCAATTTCCCCGCCTGTGGAGACAGCCCCTAACTGACACAAATGACGATCGATATCTGTAATTTCCCAAACCAGACTTGTACTTAACTAACCCATAACCATGCAATCGGTGCCCGTCAAGATCAAAGCAGCCGTCGGAAAACCGAAACACCTGAAGTTCCCAAGTTTTCCTATCACTCACGCGTGGCAACCCTACCCTGCAGCGTCTAGTTCGGTAATGAAGCAATCTAAATGCATGAGGTAGGGCGCGAGGGACGTGGAGGGGAGAGGGCCTTGCAAAACGAAAATGACTCAACCACCACACTATTCCAGCGAATACTCTAGCTAGTCTCTTTAGCCTTAAGGTTGGATGTTACTCGATAATAGTTCAGAGACGTAGGCTATATTTTTTGTTGAACACAAGTAGGTATAGATGATAGTGGCTTTGCCCGGGTAAAGCGCGGTATATCTGTGCAGGTACAGACGGGATTAAAGGGGGTCGTTGGGAATGTTTACTTTACTTATTTGGCGGTAGTGAAAGGAAAAGTTGCAATGAAAGTGATATCTGGAGAGGTTTGGTTAATCTGATGCTGGAGTAGGGTGGAAAGGAGGCCATGATTTGTTAACGAGGTGTCATAAGATGTGTTCAGGAGGTTATCAATAGCTCTTAGTACAAGCTCTAAGCACTGAGCCCGAGTTTACAGGCCATTGCGTTCATGCTATCTGTATGTAGAGTAATTTCTGCCAACCAAAGCAATAGGTTTAATCCGGTATTATGTAGGATTATCTGGACTTACGCGTTGCTAGATTCTTTTTGCGGTGGATAGACTAAAAAACTATATGTTATATCCATGTTTTAGTATTTTTCATGACCACCAACATTTATATCATAATGAGTATTACACTAGTAAACTTTTTGTTTCACATGAACGCGTTATACTTTAAACTTATAATAGCACTTTTGCCACCCTTGATTTTTACCTTTTGACAGAAAAAGGGTTTAATTTTATTTTATGTAAGTAGGTTAGTAAGTACTCATAACTTTCCGATCACCCGTCAATCACAGCTGAAACAACGGGTACCTGTCTTAGGGTTGCCAACTTTATAATGAAAGATAATGGGTCTGGCGCAAAATGTTACAATAGCTGAACGTACATGAAAGCGAAAATATTGTTACCTATCACTGCATAGTATAAATGAAGATAAATCGATTCTTGCAGCTTCTGTCTGTCTGTATGCTTAGAACTTTAAAACTAAACAACGGATTTTGATGCGGTTTTATAGGTAAAGATAGATACTTACTTACTTATTCCCAATCTCCGCTGGGGAGCAAAGGGCCGAAGTGAAGCGCCGCCATTCTTTACGATCTTGGGCCAGCTCAGAGACATCCGCCCAAGACATCCCCGCCTGGCCCATTTCCTTTTTCACAGAGCGCTGCCATGTCTCTCGCGGTCTGCCGAGTCTTCGTTTACCGCCCTCGGGGTGCCATGTCAGCGCTTCCTTTGGGACGTCTTCAGTACGCCTTAGAACGTGTCCTATCCATCTCCATTTGCGTTCTTTTACGGTTTCTGCTACAGGTTTTTGATGTGTTCTGCGCCAAAGTTCCTCGTTGGAGACAAAGTCAAACCAACGGATCCCTAGGATACTGCGTAAGCATCTGTTTACGAAAACCTGTAGCTTGTTCGTGGTTTGAACCGTTTTCTTCCAAGTTTCGCAACCGTAGAGGAGAACGGTCTTTACGCACGCGTTGAACAGGCGGATCTTGGTTTGGAGACGGAATGCGGAAGACCTCCACACTGGGCTTAACATGGCAAAAGCTCCACGGGCTTTGTTAATGCGGTTCCCGATATCCTCGTCAGTTCCACCATTTGGTGTGATTTTGCTTCCCAGGTAGGTGAAGGTGTCAACATCTTCAATTGGTTGGCCGTTGATTTTAAATGGAGTACGGTCCGCAGTCATTACTCGCATTGACTTGGTCTTTTCTCTGTTGACATGCATGCCCACTCGGTTACCCGATAAAGATAGATAGAGTGATTTAAAATAAAGCTTAACATGCTATAAGTATACTTACATACTAAAAAATCAACGAGAGCGAAGCCACGAGCAAAAGTTTAGACAACTTCGTTTTTTTCACCTTCGCTCCTCAGAACTACTCGCTTGTATACCAAGTATAATAATAATAATTATTATTAATTGTAATATGAGTATTGTGCAGCCCTGAGTCTGCGGGTAGTGTCTGACAGTGACAGCTGAGACCTACCTATGAGGCGCGAGCATAGGATTCGATACTATTTTCGAATCTACACGTAGGGTCGCTTTTACCAAACGCTAAACGTATTTAAATCAAATTTTAAATACATTTTGTACCAAACTGACAGACGTATGACAGGCTACTAAATACGTTTACCGTATGGTGAAATTTCACCTAACATGGAAAAAACAAATGCCACTTTTGGAACTAACAAATTTGCCTTACATTTTGACAGTGACATTTGACGATACGCAACGAAAACGGAGGTTTCGAATCCTGTGCTCGGGCAACTGTTTCTGAAGTACGAATGGACGGATCGATTCACAAGCATTGAGCACGAAAATTTCTATGCTAACCTACAATATACAATTATTATTAAAGTAAAAGAATTTTGCCAAGTTTTTTTATTTTTGAACATGGAGTTTCAAGATGTTAATTTAATGTTCTCAGAGTCTATTGACAATTTTCGGGAACATTATATATTAATACGTCCCGGACAGGATTTGAAGCCGATCGATGTTTTACAAAAAACACGCAATTTTAATTTTACAACCATGCAAACATGTAAAACCTGTAATTAAAAAAATATTCTGGCCCATCGTCCCAGCCGTTTATCGTAAAATCGTACTAATGAGTTTCACGGCAACATGTATTTATCACGTTACCCTCTGGACAGCTCTAACCTTCAGGAAACGAACGAAAGTTTAATTGTAATTGAACGTTTCACAAGTTGCTCCACTCACACCTGTGCTAAGCCGTTCTGCTAAATGTAAGAATATGGCAGGCAATTTGTTAACAAAGACATGTAATGGATGACACTTTTATTGGTTGCGCTTTGCTTATATTGGATGATTATGAGTTATAATTATTATAGGTATTATGTATACAAGACCTAGTCATATACAAATAAGTGGACATGTGTCCACTTGGCATGTGGCATAATTAGAATCGACTTTGGTCTCTAAATACGTCTAGATAGATTTAGGTAGGTTCCATAGTATAAAGAGTACAGTAGTACCTATCGTTATTTTATGATACCTAGGTTATAGCCATCACATGATAATAAGTTTCATGATTTGTTCTATTTGTGTCATTAAACAATATTTCAATACATAATTTAAGTTACATTTGGATGTGTAGTGTCTTTCGCACTACCTATCACTTTCTCCACAATGCCCAAGGTTAACGGGAAGAGAATGTTTTTAGCATTAGGTTCGCCTATGTACAAATTGATTTATGTGAAATAAAGAATTTAATAATAACAGTGGCACCACTAAGGGTCACTTTTACAAACGGTTAATGTATTGTATTTAAATCCTTTAAATACATTTTGTACTGACTGACAGACGTTTTCCAGGTGACTAAATACGTTTAGCATTTGGTGAAATTCCACCTAAGTATTAGTAGGTATGTACTACGATTTTTCCATCGTGTTTCATCACTGATAATAAGACCTGCAATCTGCAGAAGATATCTGTAAACATTGCCAATATTTCCATTGATCCTGTGGGTATCCCACGATCTACCAGGGAAGGAGGAGTGACAAGAAGTGGTATATTTAAAAAACATATTCTTCGCGAGACAAGTCAAGTGCATACAGCGGTCCGTGCGCGGTTGTTTTGTGGGCGTTTACGAAGCAAGCCACTGATGCGTATCTGCGACTAGGAGGAATAGGTGGGCGGTATATTATTAACGTTCCTTATAAATGTTATAAACGGAGACTGCACTTAATGAGTGGCCGGCGAGCGGTGCGTGCTTCTTTAATGCGGGGGAAACGCCGAAATGTAATTGAAATAGGAGTAAAATAACTGAAACGCAGGCGTAATTTAGTGTAACTGTAAATAAGAGCGAAGGTCTTGATATAAGGTTGTGATTTAAAAAAAAGAACATAAAAGCCAGCCATAGCTAAGTTTCCTCTCAACCAGAATATCCTCGATAAAATACAGACACGCAAGTGGACACAAAAACAACCGTGAAATTTATACAAACCTTTCCTATGCAGTAGTACCTAGTTGTTTTCACTACAAAACCTGGCGCTATCCTGAAAGTTTCAATATTTATAAGACTAGGGTAGAGGCGTCACTTCCATTCAAACACCTCGCCATAGTACTCCTGTATTAATATTTCACAGAGTTGGTTCTACTAATTTCAGCACACAGCTACCTATTAGGAGTCTTGATGCAAAATTTAAACGATTGTCGGAGAAACGCCCGCGGCCTCAGAACAATTACCCGGCGTTTGTTTCAGAATAAGAAAATGAGGAAAAAAAATACAGTGCATGGAAATAGGTAGCCTTGGAGGAAATGAAGATGTTTATTTGAGAGAGCTACTTAATTTACAGAAATATATTTTTTGAAATGAGTTCGTTGCGTTTGGTTATGGCTGCGTTCGCAGTAGGCAAACGGTTTCCCATCGACCGAGATAGCGGCGTATCGGTTTCATCAGTAGGCAAACTCAATACCCTTTTTTATATGTTTTATCTTCTTACAACGGTTGTCTGGAAGAGATCGCTTTTAGAGATAAGACCGCCATTTGTGCTGTTACTGAAGTTAGATTTAAGTTTTTTTATGGTGTGCAAAATAAAGTTTATTGTATTGTATTGTAAACTCAGGAGACTTTCTAAAGTCTTAGGCCGGCTCCATACGTTGGCCCCAACGCTCGTACCAACGTTGGACTGCAAATTGGGTGAGGCGTACATACGTTGGTAAATAAACTAGTTGTGTCCCGGCAGGGCCAACGTAAAGATGTCCGATACAGAAATCTTAACTGCTCTGAGGCGATAAATATGTGCTCATTAATGATTCCCTCTTTTTTGAATCTTCAATTGAGAAGATCATGCCCATCTTCTGTTGAATGCTGCGCCATGCATCAGCTAATACATTTAGATTTTTATGTTCCTTTCGAGTTCCTTTGATAAAACCGACACAAGACGGCCAACTACCAACGCTCGCCCCAACGTTGGGGCCAATGCAATTTTCTAGATCCATACGTTGGACGAGTAGCGTTGGGACCTGCGTTGGGGCCAACGTATGGAGCCGGCGTTAGGTTGGCTGGAACGCCTGGAACCTGGCTCTGTAGGTATACCTACAATACATACTTACCTACACATGTAGGTAACTAATCTTTATCGTTTGTAACTGTGACTGTTTTTGTATAAATAGTTTATAAATAAATATAGCCTAAACCGAGGTTTTAAATATTATTAGCTTCGCGGTTGCCTCAAAGTGGACTTCGAGAATACGACACAACAACGAATATCACCTTAAACCCGAAAAGAATACCTATAAAATATACTAATTTATGACGGACTTTTATTTTGAGTTTACGGTGGGCCAGCCTAACCTTACTGAGCACAGCTTTGTTGTCTGCTGGGAAATAAATAGGTTTAATGAATAAGTTATTTTATGTTTGAATTTACTTAATTTTCTTGTAATAGGTACATCTAAAATCAACTGTATACAAAATGACATGGAAACAACAAACTGAAAAATATCACATATTATCAAAATCCAACCTACCTATATGTATCTAGTAGGTTACCTTAGGTTAGGTAATCTTAGACAAGTAAACCACCTAGGTTCCTACCTATCTGCTTACAGAAAATTTTGCACACGAAAATATAAAAAAATAACACATTTGCCCCATTACACTAAAGTTTATCATTACCATAAATATTCCCAAACGAAAAATGTTTTGTTCGTTGCGTCCTAAAACACATTATGTTACATTTATTAAGTATATTTTTTTTTTTAACGATTTGTCGGATTTTCAAACAAGTGTCAATTTATAGCCGCATCGAATCTCTACAATCTTAGAACCAATACAAAATATTTATGCGTTATATTCGGTGATTTGGGGTTCTATCTATCTATCTATCATGGCGAGCTGATTTTCCGCATTTAGCCTCCAAGGTGGGCCATTATGCGTGAAATACCTATGGGGTGACTAGCTATTAAGCCACCCAAGCTCACGCCAGAAAGCCAGTAGACGACCTAGGTTGCTCATGACTTCCCGGAGGGACCCCGGAGATCCGAGGATTTTTGATCGTAGTGTCTCCACGCCTTTGCAATGTAACAAGACATGGGAAGCTGTTTCATCTTCCTCCATGCAACTTCTGCAAAGAGGAGTGGTGGAGATTTTCATGCGATATAGGTGTTTATTTAACCGGCAGTGGCCTGTTATGGTACTTATCACGACACGTAAGTTTGCTCTGTCCAAGCATAATAATTTGCGTGTTAGTTTAGTATTAATTAGTGGTACAAAAGCTTTTGTTTGTTTGCACTCGGCACTGTTACTCCAGAGATTGGTGTGGCATTCTGTCGTTCGGGAACGCAACCAAGAGCGAATTTGGTTGAAAGGGATCGGTACTATCGGCTCTGGGCCTATTGGTGCAGTGTCAGATCCCTTTCGTGCAAGTTCATCAGCAGCGTCGTTCCCCAGCGACCCGCTGTGCCCTTTTATCCACTGGAGGGTTATGGTATTGTTTTGTGAGGCAAGCGATTCTAGAGCTGAGTGACACTCTAGTACTAGCCCCGAAGTTATAGTTGTGCTAGACAAAGCTAGCAGAACTGCAGCACTATCAGATAGGATACGAATACGTTGATTCGTAACCTTTCTAGATTTGACTGCGTTAGCGGCCCGTGTAATAGCAACACATTCAGCCTGAAAGATTGTGTTGTATTTGCCTAGTGCCAGTGAAAAATGAATGTTTAGGTCATCCGAGTGGACACCAGCACCCGTACCTGACGTTTTTTTGGATCCATCAGTGTATATTCTCAGTTCATATATACTGGACTGATCTCATGGTTCTTCATGCAATTGAATGTTGTAGTGCCTATTAAATATATGGATAAGCGGAATTCGATCACCAATGGCTGCCATCATTGGTTGATGTTTTATGGCTTCCAACATAATGGATGTGTGTGACGCTGTTGAGTTATTTGCCCAGAGGCCAGCTGCTCTTAGTCTAAAAGCGGCGGCAGCTGCTTCCTGCTTCACCACGAGATGTAATGGTGGAAGGTCGAGAAGTACCTCGAGTGCGGCCGTGGGTGTTGATTTCATGCATCCTGTGATGGCTACACATGCAAGCCTTTGTAGCTTTTGCAGCTTGTTTTTTACTGAGCTAAGTTCTGTTCTGGGCCACCAGACTAAAGAACCGTAAGTTATGGTAGGTCGTATGACAGCTTTGTACAGCCATAATGTTAATTTTGGTTTAAGGCCCCAGGTTTTACCTAACATTCGCTTACACTGCCAGAAAGCGATCGTAGCCTGTTTTATTTTGTTATCGAGATGTTTATTCCAATTCAACTTGTTATCTAGCGTTATGCCAAGATATTTCACTTCAGTTGAAAGTGTTAGTTGAGTACCAAATAATGTAGGCAAGCTCATGTTATTGAGTTTTCTCTTGTTAGTAAATAGGACTAATTCTGTTTTACTGGGATTGACTTTTAGTCGATACTCCCTGCACCATTGCTCGACAATCTTCATTGCGGCCTGCATAACGCTACAATGAAGGTTCTCGAATTTCCCACTAATGAGGATGGTGAGGTCATCTGCATAGCCGACTGTATAGAAGCCGCTGCTGTTGAGTCGTCTAAGGAGGTCGTCAACTACCAGATTCCACAGTAGAGGTGAAAGGACCCCGCCTTGAGGGCAGCCTTTAGCTACAATGCATCTGGTTGTCCCGTTTAGGTTGAGTTGTACTGCTCTTAACTTTAACATATTATTTATCCAACCCCGTAGAGTAGGATTAACATTATATTTGGTTAAGGCAATGTTGATACTATCGAAGTTTGTTTTATCAAAGGCCCCTTCTATGTCTATAAAGGCACCTAGTGTTGATTCTTTGTTTGTTAGCGCACACTCAATTTTGTTCACTACGCTATGGAGTGCTGTTTCGGTCGATTTGCCAGCGGTATAGGCATGTTGGCTGTTATGTAATGGTTTTTGTTTGAGATTTGGGGTTAAGTTACGTATAACTTGCTTATTATTTATATAATACCAATCTGAATTCATAATTCAAATTGGTATTATATAAATATTTTGAATAGGAAAAAGAACTGACACAGTCACCGACAAGTTGGCTCATGAAAGATAAAAATCTAATTTGTCTGATGTAGGTACAACTGGAAAACACTTATTCTTACGGTAAGTATTTTTAAATAAATTGTAAATTATACCCAATTTTTTTTACAAAATTTAAGTAATAATCTTTACCAAAATATCTCTCCCAAATTCATAATCCAACAAAATATCAAAGATACGGTAATGAAACACCTAATCTACACGTTTTAACACGTTAACCGCTGTGCGACTCGACATACAAAAAAACACTGTCCATTTGTCACCTCAAAAAAGAAAAAAACTTATAAAAAAGCGCGGCTTTTTCCCGGACCCCACAACCGCTGACATTAACAACAACTACATGTAATTCATTAGCCGTTACCGCCACAGATTAACATGAAAAGCTAGTAGAAAATAATCTGGATTCTGGCCGAAAAAGAATAAATATGCCATTTATGACTAGAGAATTTACAGCTTAGGACCTGCGGGCGGGGGCCCGCTGAGAGCAAAGGGGCCGCGAGGTGGCGCTTGGGCCTTTTTGTACAACCTTTCTAAAAAAAACTTTATAATACTTACACATCTATATTTTTTGACTGTCATCGGGAACTAATTTTGTTTAAGTTTTTGTGGACGCGGCGGCATCGTGGATGCTTAATTATTTTGTTGGGAAAGCCGATGTGAGCCGAGTAAGTTTTTTAAGTAATGAGTTATGTGCAAGAAAGAAAGAAATAAAATGATTTGTCCTTGACGAGTTCTATCAATTCAAAAATATAATGCAATGAAAATAAAAGCTAAGTCACGATTTGTCAAAATTGTTCCACTTTCGACCATGCCATAAAAATATTCCCTGTAGCCAATAATATAATTAATACAATTAGAGTAGTCACGGGAAACCCATCTAACTAGAGCCACGCGCCTCACGCCGCCTCACGCCGCCTCACGCCCTACAAATAACATTTATACACATCCATACACCATCCTATTTATCTGTTTCATGCTTATAAAACTTCTTTCATAGAACCCCGACCATTTAACAACCGAATATGACTCGTAACTTTAGCGATCAGGGTGGAAAATTAAAGAGAAGGGTTGGTTTAGAATATTTTTCGCAAAGCGTGACCTATTGGGTCACGTGTCACGCCCTGGGAAGCGTGGTGGCTTATTTCATAAAATAATTATTGGTTTATAATGATATTGCGATGTGAATTGTAAAGTTTGCAGCTCATAATTCTGATTATGTTTTTACGCCGGCAGAAAATGGGTGAAAGATTTTGACGGGAGCAGCGAAAATATTTTACAAGCTTTCCCCGCAAGCTTTCTTTCGCTAGCGTTTTCAGCTTCGCTAGGTATTCCGGAGTAAAAAGTAACATAATATACGTATATAAATCCAGCTACGTATAGTTATAAATGCATGCAAATTTTTAAAACTCTCTTTAAATATTTACTTAAAAAATTACGTAATTGTTTTACGTAATTTTTTAAGTAAATATTTAAAGAGAGTTTTAAAAGGAACGCCTGAGTCACCCGTTTCGGCATACTATTCCACTATTATTGCAACAACATTGATTGGGTAACACATGATCGAAAAAATAATAATTTCACCGTCGATCTATATATATAGGTGTCAACATTTTATTTTGATATCTGTGACAACACCATATAAATACCTACATAAATTGAAAAAATAAAACTAGGGGTAGGCGCTATGACCACTGTGCCCCTAAGAATTGTTGTTCTGTGGAGCTTAAAACTTCATTTACGACTCTTGCAAGGAATGCACGAGTATGCAGGGGAGGGATGTCGTCGACAGATTTAGTTTAGGTACAGAAATGGATCCCTTATACAGGGTGTTGGAAAAATTGTGAAAATTTTTGAAAGGTGACTTAGGGGATTGGACAACTTTCCTAGCGAACTTCCAAAAGTCGTTCAGAATTACCGCCTAAGTCACCAGTTTCAGTTTAGTATACCACTGTTGCAAGAGCCTGTAAAAAATAATAATACAATAAACGATATTAAAAATGAATCAATGGTCTTCAGCCCCACATGGGTTTTTCAAAGTAGGTACTCGTACCTACTTACCTACTTACTATTTTCGGGTGAGGTCGGTTCAAATTATATTATTTATTCGCACACACCCATAGAAGTTATCAAAAAGCATAAGCAAAAATTTTCTTATCTTACTTAACACGTTCACTGCCTGCGCCCCCAATCTCTAGGGTCGAGCGGGGGCGCGAGCGTCGGGGAACAAGTCGCAGCCGCAATGAATTGCAAAAATTTACATTTCACGCGCCGATGCGGTGGGGACGGGATGACCGGCCGAGACCAGGCGCGGATCCACCCATATGGGGAAGGTGGGCATGCCCATCACCTAAATGGCTGGCCATATCAAACTATGGGAATTTAACATTTATAATTTAGTAATTTTATCACCTTAGAGGTGTTGCAATTTTTTATATGTTGGTGATGATGACTTCGGGATATGCTAAATATTTTTTTCCACCCGATAGCCCTCCGGATAGTTGTTAGAATTCAAAAACCATACTTAAATTTTTCAGTCACGCCAAAATTTTGTGTTACGGTGACGGCTTACGCCCTTTTAGCATTCTACGGGTAAAATGCTACAACTTTGCATTTCGTGCACAACGTACGTAAACCCACAGCTTTTTAAATAAAATTAATAAAATATACAACATGTTGTCTTTCGAACCCGACAAACTTTAAGGGGGGATTCTACGAGTAATTTCATCGAGAAAAAACCCCCATATGTGGGGTCAAATCTCAATATTATAGAAATGTCTGCCATTTTAAAGTTTAGCTTTAGATAATAAAAATTTTGTTCCTCTTCATAGAAAATCATATCTCGAGATTTAGACGCCTTACGGACATGAAATAAAATGCTTTTATCCGCAAAAAGTCATCTCTATCGAATAAAAATATGCAAAACTGCTAAAAAGTTACATAAAATAAGTTACAAGCACCTAATCTAGTTTTTTTGACACAAAAAAACAGAAAAAAATTACATTTACTTGAATAACTTTGAAAATCGCCCTCCTTTGATGGTATTTTTATGTATTTATTTAAAAGTATTTGAAATAAGCTAAACAATGATACCATGTAGCATGGCATGCATACCATGGGGTGTTTTCTCGATGAAATCACTCGTAGAATACACCCTTAAAGTTTGTCGGGTTCGAAAAACAACACATTGTAGACATAATATTACCTAGTTAGTATGACAAATTTTTTTTTGGCGTAAGTACCTTACTAGTTACCTACGTACCTCTGTAACGTGAGGATGATTTTTTTCCCCTTGCTTTGATAGTGTAAGATATCGTTGAATACGTCTTTCAAAAATATTTCAAACCATTTTTTGATTCAATGATTGGTTTACAAAATATTAAGCTTCAAAGTGCAAATTTAGTTAGACTCAAGTTTCATAAATACAAGCAATAAAAAAGTTCCACTCACAAAATTTCGACACCAAAAAAAATTTTTTTTTTAAACATATAATTTGATTCTCGCGATACAGGCTGTGCCTAGTGCGAGATTCCTTATTACTGCTTTCTATTTTACTCTGTAAACCAACTTACCTAACTAATTCTATTTCCTACTCCACTACTACCTACCTACTGTTCATTTCTTGTATACTTACCTGTTGTACATGGTGTCAATAAATGATTTTGATTTGATTTCAAAAACTGAAAATTTTACTGTTTTGAATTATTTAACAATGATTTTTTATACAGAGAACTTTTGAGATGCAAACATTTCATTATCATATCCATAATAATCATCTCTACCAAGCGCATAAAAAAAATCTGCTATCAAGCTGCTCAAAGCGAGGCAAAATAACTTTTTTAGACTTGCCCATCACCTATTTTGAGGTCTGAATCCGCGCCTGGCCGAGACGGGGCGAGTTAGGCGCGGTAGCGGTGGGGGTGCCACCTCTTCCTAGGTGAACGACAAAATAATAACCTTACCAATGTAAAAAAAAAACTCCCAATTTTTATAAAATACCTATGGCTATGAACACTCGAGGTAACATTACCTACGACCCTAAAGGACATAAAGATAATCGGTTCAGCCGTTTGGGAGCTACGTTACCACGGACAGATACACAGACACGTTAAACTTATGACACCAATAATTTTTTCGGGGGTAAAAAATACGTAACGGGCCATTATTTTATTTTAGGGACCATTATCGGTCCCCTACAAAGAAACATTTTTTAAAAATTAAATAATGAAATTCAGGAATATAGCTACCGTCTGTAGCAATTAAATAAGACACCGGTCACAGAAAATATAATGAATTTATGTAAAATACTTTATTTATTTACAAATTACGGTAACTCTGTTGTTGTTTTTGGTAACGCAATTGTTTTTCATACAAAAATTGTCTGTCCCTCGGAGCGAGTCATATGAAACAAGCACAACGTGTGTAAAAAATTATAATGGAAACAATTTTTTTGAATATTATAACGAATATGTCATTATTTAAACTTTACTTCACGGTAATATTCATGATTTTATATGAACATATTATGGGACAATTAATATTCCTGGCCGAGTCCCCAAGCCTAAGCAAAAATACACCTACACTAGGTTACCCTAGGAAATTCAATCATAAATAAACTTTTTTTCACTTTCTTACACCTAAGATCATTTGAATGGCTGTGTATTTGTATCGGAGTGCAGGAAGGAGAGCGGGACGGATAAAATGACCAAGTCTTTCGGATGAGAGTTTTGGAGAGAAGCGCGTGTATTTATTGTGACGCCACTGAGTTACCGGCGACATACGGTGAGTTTTATAGATATTTATTATTTTATTTCATGCAATATATGTAATAATTAGTAACAATTATTAGGGTATTTTGATATCCCATGTATGTGTATTCATTTAAGTACTAACTTCAAATAGGTTATTGTTTTACAACTGCGTTACCGCTACACTTCGTTACTTTTTCAGTAACGCAGTTGTAGCTATAGTAACTCAGGGGTTTTTCTTATAGTTTTCAGGTATCTGTTACTCAATTTATGGTACAAATATAACATTTGAGCATATTATATTGTTACAGTATAACATTTCAGACTCAATGGCGTAAACAGCGGCAGAAAAACAACGGCTTTATAGGCAAAAAAAATGAGAAATATTTCTTAGTATTAAGTTGTTATATTTTCAGCGATTTTAATGTTTGATATTAAACAAAGAGTTCTGTTAATTTTAGTTTGATAGTTTTTTTCACATTATGATTAGTTTTAATTGAAGAAAGTATAAAGATTGTGATTGAGATACCACTGTGTTACCAATTAACCACAGCGTTATCTATTTGTCCCTCGTTTCCTGAGAGTATTCACAAACATTTTAGCTACTCTATATTAGAAAGAATGTTAAACTAAATATAATAATTATAATTCACCTTATTTAGAGCTATTTCTAAAACTTTGAGCAAAAAATTATGATTATTTTGTCCTTTTTTCGAAAAGTATTGCATTAAAACTTATTGATTGGTAACGCAGTGGGAAACTTTATTATAGAATGAATAACAAAACTGAGAATATTTTGTAATTTAAACTGTTAGATTAATGTTTTTTTTCTTACTTTTTATCTGGTATATGTTTACGAACCAAAATATATGTTCCTATCAATAAAACATAATTTTGTATGAAAGTAACGCAGTAGTATTTTTTTCTCATCGTTCCTCGATTAAACGTCAATAACTTTAAGAAATAGCAAGAAAACATCGCTGCAAATGTATTTAATGAATAATATAAATGTTAATTAACATAAATAAATATTGAAAGGTTAATTAATAAGAAGTTTATTTTTGAAAAAAATATCTGCAAAAGTATGTCAAATTGTACCCAAAATAAAATAATGGCCCTAACAATGAATGTTTTGTGGTGGGACCCAAACACTTCTAATCCTATACTTACTTAAGCCGTTTCCCATTCGAGTAATAAATCTACATAAGCTTGAGTTAAGTTAATCGATGCTTAGTTACATTTTGTAGCTGTTAATGTTAGGTAATGGTTAATGATGATGAATGTTAGGTAAAATATAAAGTTGCTACATTTTGATGTATCTATGAATATTTAAACCTGCTAAATAGCTCGCTGCTATCGACAAACAGGGATAGAAAAATGATGTAGACCGTACCTTCTGCCCCAAGGGGGTCATAGGATGAATGCGTGAATCCGCTAAACCTCTTTACTTGGACCATACGTCACAAAACTAAGAATAGGCTGGTACAACTTAATGATAATTTGGAGAGGGACCCTCTCTTTAAGCCTTTGTTTTGGTTAGCTTAGTGTAACATATCCATGACTTTGCTTTTTAGCGGTATGCCGAAATGTTTACCTCTCTGCCCACAGCACACGCTGAGCTGTTGCCTTTTTGACGCTCTGGACAGCAACCTTGTTTGTTTGTATTGGATTGTATTATTTTCTGTTTTTTAGGGTTCCGTAGCCAAAATGGCAAAAACGGAACCCTTATAGTTTCGTCATGTCCGTCTGTCCGTCTGTCACAGCCGATTTACTCGGAAACTATAAGTACTACAGTGATGAAATTTGATGGGAATATGTGTTGTATGAACCGCTACAAAAATATGACACTAAATAGTAAAAAAAAGAATTGGGGGTGGGGCCCCCCATACATGTAACTGAGGGATGAAATTTTTTTTTTCGATGTACATACCCGTGTGGGGTATCAATGGAAAGGTCTTTTAAAATGATATAAAGTTTTCTAAAAAACATTTTTCTTAAAGTGAACGGTTTTTGAGATATCAGCTCTCAAAGTCGTAAAAAGTATGTCCCCCGCCCTCTATTTTTATAACTACGGGGTATAAAATTCTAAAAAAAATAGAGGTGATGCATGCTAATTAACTCTTTCAACGATTTTTGGTTTGATCAAAGTATCTCTTATAGTTTTTGAGATAGGTTGATTTAACTGTAATTTTGGTTAAGTTATTGTGCTTACACTGAAAACGATGGCTGAACAGAAAAACATGGCAAAATATCGGGAGAGTTTAGGCTCCATTCACCAGGTGTATAAATTGACATAATAAGTTTATTATATTTGCTGCTACGGAACCCTTTGTGCGCGAGCCCGACTCGCACTTGGCCGGTTTTTCATATATATTTTTTGTAGTATTCTTTTTATTTTTTGTTTCTGTTTTTATTGTTCAGTGTGTCAAATAAATGTTTCTTTCTTTCTTTCTTTACAATTGCATTTCAATGAAAAAATTATCGTTATACCTATGACTGTATATTTTAAATTGTGCTTACCAAAAGAAATTAAACACAGAAGTCGGAGTCCCTTTTATAAAATATGTTTGCGTATTTTACTGATGGCCGTCCTTAGTGAAATGAAAGTTACTTACGAGGTAAACTTACATACATACGCAATATATTGTAAGTAATTATCGTTTACATTACTTATATCAACATATAAATTGCACAAGTCCATTTAATCACACTAAAAACAATAAAAAAACGCATCAAAATGCACTTACAGCTGATCAATCTGCGCGAGTCACAGTTGAGAGACGGGCTTATGAACGTAAAGCGATTTCTGCCACGTGACCGTCGCTTGCGCAACTCGCCTTCTGACAACTGTGCGAAGTGGTCAAAGAGTATGAACTTCGCAGTTGTGACACTTGTGAACGTTTAAAATGACAGTTTAGTTTCAATTTTTTACCTACTAATAATTAATATCAGTTTTTTAAGTTCTATTTAATCTGTAGAGATTCCAAAATGTACAGAGTGGAGTTTTATTAGTGTAGTGAGTATTTTGATTTCAATTTTATATTAGGACAGTTTTGATTTTTCATAGTTTATTGTTATTACTTAAACTGAGTATTAGCCATGAAGTAAACTAACAAAACCAACGACATTCGATATGGTTTACATATTTCCATAGTACATTTCTGAACGTTAACTATTCTTTGCCACCGTGATGGATTGGACAGGGTTGACCAATGAAGGGGGAATACTAATATATACCGATATTATGGCGATAACAGCTCCTAATGTGAGAAAATCAACATACTTTGTATGGATTTCGTGATATAATCGCATAAGAACTCCAATGATGATGACAGTTATAGAGTTTTTGTTAAGTAGAGAAATAAAACTTTGAGTAAATAAAAAAAACAGCTATAAGTAAGCTTTATGAATATTTAATATTATTCGTCAGTTTAGTTTAAAGTCAGTTACTTATGTTAAGAGTAAAATACATATTTATAAGTTCATTAATTAAGCTGAAAAAATATGAAGGTTGCTAATTATAGGTTACGAAATTCTGCATAAACTGTCAGCCTATATCTCCGCGTTGTTCTTTTGTTTTGATTTAGGTCAGCAGAGTACATCAATCAAAGATGAGAGGTTTGTAACATACAAAAACTGCCAACCCCACGAGTCTCGCGACTCACGACGGAAATACAAGTATGTATGCTATATTTAGAAAACACTTAGTATCTTAATATGTGACCTAGAAGAAGACAGGGTTTGTCACCATAATGGAAGGATAAGCATAAGGAAAATGTTATAAATCACTGGATTATGCTCAAGCGCGCCAGTATTATAAAAAATCACAACAATTTGTCTAGAATTAGTCAGGGGCTATCAAAGCACTCGGACGAAAACAATCAGAATGAGCGATGCTGCACGTGCTGCAGTCATGCACTCCTGGTACTTGTGCTACTGAATATACATCTCAAACCTAAAAGATAGGTGTTGTAAAATTGGCGTGTTTGTCTAACAGACACCTTTGGCACTGAAATGGATGGCCGGTTCGAAAGCTGTTTGTTTTTTTCTGATTAGTTCGATTGTATTGAAAGCCAGGTTTCATAAAAAAAAAAACGTTGATACGACGCGTACAAGCAGATAGCCAAAAAAAAGATAAGATAAGATAAATCTTTATTTGCGAAAAAACATGGTATAAAGATGTTACACAAGCTTGGTTTCACATGTTTTGCAAAGTAACTTTTGCATGCAAATTTTACATTACACTAATATAATACAATTTACTCAAATATTTACAATTAAAACCAATTAGACATAAGTTATTATTTACATACAAAAAAATTATAAATTGTGTCATTTAATTTACATAAATATGTCAATATAAGTGTCAAATGGTAAATAAATAAATTGAAATATGATATTAAAATTATAAATTACTGGTCCCTACTGAAAAAATCACTTATGTCATATGTCAAGGCTGTAAAGTATTCTTCATCATCACATTCCCATACCAAAGATTCTAGACACTTCCTAATTCCTAGTGTTCAAGACCCTACCCTATATATCTCGTAGACACTTATCTCCAATCAACCGTGGCCACAGACCAGCCTAGACTTTCCCATCGCAGAAATTCAGATTTTCCCACAGACCAGACCATAGCGCAGCCTGTCATTTGGTCTCCGAGCTATCCATATCCAATCTGCAGAGATTTTTAATCAAGCAGCTACCGCGATGGGTAATGCCCAGTATTACTGCAAGATTGGACCCGTGCGGTCGGCAGTTTGTACGTGACTGTACGGTTAGTTGTGTATATTATGTATAACTTCTTCAGTAGGTTGGTACTTGGTAGGTATAGGTAGAGAGGAAAGGAAAGGCACGAGTAAACTTGTGATTAAATGCAGGGTGTTGCAAAAATGGTATATTAAGGTAAACAACGGTCCTGAATTGCAAAAAAAAACTTCTCCATGAAACATAAAATACTTCTCCATAATCAGCACACAAACTTTGGTGGTCACATCGAATCAGGTGACTTTTTACTGTGGTCATGGTGAAGCAATATTTTTTTTGCAAAATTCCAAAAGTCGTACAGCAATAAGTTGTTCAGATTGACCTCCTGAGTCCTGAGTCACCCCATTGTATAATGTTATTTATAAATATGTTTTTTTAAAGTTTACCGAGTGGTGTACACTGTATAGCGGTAAAGTAGTAAGTACCTACTCTGATTAAAGCGCCGACTAAGAGCGCTGAGGATCGATTCCGGGGATAAATGTTTTACCCAAAAACACCTGCAGAACAAATAATAATTCCACTCGATGTCCTCACATGGCATGGCTGACCTGATTTGTACACTTGTGCTGAGAATGTCCCTCCATTGTGCCAGATTTGACACGAATTATGTGCTACATTGACACTGTGCGCAGAACTGATAGGAACATTGTAAAAAATGTTTATGGTTGGTGCTATAAAGTAGGGTAAACTCTGATGATTATTATACATACATAATAATCTATCGGGTTCCTATAAGAATTGTACCCAGTACCGAGTTTGTTTCAATTTCAAATTTCAGTAAGCTTTTTCAGTTATAGCGTCACAGATAGTACTTCTAGTACTTACATTATTATTATGTCAGAAAAATTAAGAACAACAGCGCCAACCGTATACGAAAAACCGATTAAATTAATAACTAAATTAAGCAACCGAAAGTAGTTAAGTAGCCATCTTCGTAAATGTTTCGGCGCGGGTACCTGCGCGCGCGCCGCTCGCGTACATCCGGCCACCACTTCCGGTTGTAACCTTATCGGATAATTGCATCCGAACTGCGCGGTCAGGCCTCATTGGCTAAATTATTGGATCACTTCGATTATTGCAGTTGGTATTACTGAAAACAAAAACAAATTGTAAGGGTCAGGTTTGTTTTGTAAAAAAACGCATAGGAGTAGGGTGTACGTAAGTAAGTTATTGTTTAATTAACGAAGTGGGTTGTGGTTGTTGCAATTATTTGTTAAGATCTTTTATTACTGACAAAAGGTGACTAGCTGCACATACACTAGGAATATACATATCTATGTGTAAATATGTAGAGAGCCAGCAAATATACGCCTTTAGATAGGTACTTCGTACGGTAAGTAAAAGCACAGTACAAGTGTGTAAACAAGTAACAGGAAGTTTAATATTGAGAATAATTCCTCAAGAGTCAGTCAGAGGTAACTCGAGGCGAGGTGGTTAAATTTTCATTAATTTGTATTACTTACTTATATCAAATGTTAACAACATGGTAAAGTAAATATGACGCATCCTACATCCACAAATCTAGAGGTTCCACTCGAGAGAGCCACGTACAGGAATTTCACTCTCATCCTACATTTATTTAACTCTTTATTGTACAAATATTAGAAATAAAATTTAATTGAAAAAAAAAAGATTTTTGTACTATATTTTATGTTAATATTATTTTCCTTGTGAAACATAAAATACTTCTTCATAATCACCACACAAACTTTGATGGTCACATCAAATCAGGTGACTTTTTACTATGGTGAAGCAATAATCTTTTCGCTAAAAACACTACAAATTTAACTCATAACCAAGTGGACACACCGTATGCACCATGTGTGCTCAAAGACTCCGTAGGTGGCCTGCAGCACCCCGCCAGTGTTGCCAACGCGAAAATACAAAATAACCCTTAATAATACGGATAATCACACCCCGCAGTTTTGGAAATTTGACAAATGACGCCCGTTTTGAAGTTTGATTTTACGCACGATTCAAGTAGGTACTCTGTTTTCGTTTACAAACGGTTTGATAAATTGATTGAGAGCTTAATAAATCGGCTAGAAACTGTTTTTCTACTTCAAAAAGGGGGGAAGTTCTGAATTCGTCTAGGTATATTTTTTATTGTTGATGCTAGTTTTGTACTGAAGAAGCTATGTAAATAAAGGTTTCCTTCCCATTATTAATTTATTATACCTCCCAGTGTAGTTATCACATCGTGCTACATCTTGCAGACACGATAAATAATTTCAACAAGTGACCGCACAGACCACGGACATGTTGTCTAGAAATGTACTCTTGGTTCTGCATGCGGAGTGCAAGTTTTTGGACCGTTCGAGAAGTGAAAAGTAAACGATAACTATTTATGGATTAGTTGGAGAGTCGTCTCTATAGGAGCAGTAGACGCGCTATTCTATCTCAAAAAGCAAACATTGATCATAATTGTTCATAAAATAAGAAAAAAAGTTGTTCAGAATGACCGACTGAGCACCCTCTTGTCTTACTTACTATACCTATCATTTTCTTAACACCCTATATAAATTAAACATTAAGACGTATGCGAGTATTACAACTTATGGCGACACATGGGTACCTATTCTGCGTACCAATTTCAGAATAGATGAGTACAAAGCCGAGGTTCAAAGACTAGCGAGGCCTATGTTCGATGGACCCTGAAATTAGTTCGGGACTAACGCCACCTCGGGGGGATTTAGAAGAGACTGTGTATTGTATATGTTACTGTAAAAGCTCGAACTACGGTAAATCCTAACCATGAGTTGGTAAATGTAATGATTTAGGAAAACGGGTCTTTTTTTCGGGCTTTTACCATTAGAATTTAGTACATATGCTAGGTTTTACCAATTAGGTTTTGGGAATAAAACAAAGATTAATTATTATTCATTTATTTCAATCAAAAACTGAAATTATTTTCTTTTGGTTTTTTTTTTAATGAACTAGTCATTTTAATCTTAGGTTTTACCCGTAAATCTTAAGAAATCTTACGATTTACCGCATACACTTATGTAGCATGTGTTTATGTTTATCGGATTTTACATATTACTATATCGGTTGGGGAACTACCTAAGTAAATAATTGTATATGAATTATGAAACTATATCGGTGGCCAAACTTGTAGGTATACGACATTGACTTTTTGACTGGCGGCAACAGTCGAAAAACTATTGTGTTTTTCGTCGACCTGTACAGTATACTTATGCATAAATTAATTAATTTGATAATTTGATTTTGCTTTTTCAATTTAGTAACTACTTTTTTTTTTGTTGCACCTTTCTACTAGTTTTTCTGTACCTCCTGTAGGTTGGCTGGTAGAAAATGCTTTTAGCATTAAGTCCACCTTTTGTACACTTATATTTCATATTTGTGCAATAAAGTATCAAATAAATAAATAAATAAATAAATAATATCAAGTACGGGTACCCATCTTTAAATTTTTCATAATTTATATTTTTTAAGATAATTTGAAACGATTTAGCTGAAAGGATACGTGATCTTTCTATGAGCGTTTCAAATAAGTAAACATAATTACTTACCTATTTATAAAGTTATGTACCTAATTATTTTAATTATCACAAAAACGTTAATATCACTTTTATCGCGTGTTCTTCAATACGATACTTGACATAATGATAAACATTTAGGTACTCGTATTCAACGCGTCTAGTTTTTGTGTTAAAACCGACTATTTTATGGTTAGGTTGGTCAGAGATCACCACTTATTATGAATTGATGATTAGTCATCAGACTTGGCCTGTATAATATTAGATTTATTGATTGATTGATTGATTATTTATTTATTCAGAACAAAATATATACAATTTGACTTAAAACTAAACACCGCCAAACTACAAGGTAGTTTTATGAAAGACAGTAGGTGGGAAAAACTATATAAATATAGAAATTAAATTAAGAAATGTTTGCTTACTGGAAACAACCAAAAAACCGAATGAGCGAAAAACTTACGCTTTTTACTAACAATTACGGCTAAAAAACTCCCAAAAAAAGGTTCCAGATCTCGTCCCCAAGGTGTATGGTTACTTACCATTATGGGGAAAACATAACAATTTGTGAAATTGGTACGAATAAAAAGTTAATAACTGGGCAGCCTGTGATTATTGCGAGCGACTAAACGACTAGCTCCTATGATGTTATTACCTCCGAACAATCTTATGTCGATGTCGGAACAATCTACATCGATGTCCTTATTCTGAGTAACGCGGCGTCTACAATGCAGGTGTGAAGTCTGTTGTATTGCGATACCTACTGCATTGCATGGAATAGGCAGTCGCGGTGAGTTTCGTAGGATGATGGGATATTGGACTTAGGATGATTATTCGTCTAACTCCACGAGGAGCTAAGTGCCTCCACAGTTCTTCTCCAGCCGTTCCTGTCCTGGGTTCTATCTTTGGCTTCGTCCCATGAGATTCGGACGGAATTGAGATCGCTGAGAATGGATCTCTTCTCTTCCAAGCTATTGTAGGCCGCCCCTGGCGTCGTAGCTCCGTATCCCCAAAACAAGCAACTAAATACACCAAATTTATTAAAATAAGTTATTTTAGGATATGATATCAATTGCGTGTAAGACAAAAATACACGGTGGAGTAGTGAATGGAATTATTAAAAGCGAAATCCATGGATTTACGAAGAACTATCGACCGATTGTCATGACTATAGTCGCAAAGAAAAATTCTAGGTATCAGAAATTAGGAGTCAGCAACTAATAGCTATGAATGCTTACTTAATCCTTTGACCAGGGTGACAAACCCTAATCCAGCTCTAGTGTTTATTGGTAGCGATTCTGTAGAGCGCATTCTAAAGTGCATTAGCGCTGCCAGCTAATATAGAGATTTTGGCTAATTTTAAAATTAGGAAGTGCCGCCTTCAGAATTGCTATCATTGGCACCGTCACAGTAAGAAGTAAGATTAGGCAAATGTTACATTTTTACTAGATAGTTAAGTTAAGGAGTCAATTATGTCAAGTCGGCCATATCACAGCCTTTTGAGACCACTTTTGACCTATCCAGCAATCATCAGACCGTTACAATTATCGTTATTATAACTACCGTTTATCCAAGGAAACTGGAGCTTAACATTTCCTCAAACCTCGAGCAAGGGATCGGGTAAAACGTAAAAAAAGTATCGATACAAAACCCGCTCGATTTTGTGTATCGATTATTTTAATCGGCCGGTGACTACGGGTGTCCGCCGTCTGCCGGTAATAGTCGGTAATCGGCCGCTAATCGCCGGTCGATTTTCGAAATTGTCGGCGGTTGTTCGGTCCCCGTCCCCGGCCAGTCTATCGATTAGGGATTCAATCGATCGATTCATGCCCTAGTCGATAGATTGTGTTTTTACAGTTTACTGCTATCGTACTTACGAGTTACTGAAGTATTAAAAAAAATTCTAACAAGACGCAACTACCATCTAGTCTAGGAGGAACAAAATTAGGTAAGTAATTTAAAGTTACGGTTAGTTTTTTAAATGTGTACTGCCTTCAAATAAATTAATAACCATATTCAATTAACCAATCCTGTATTTATGTTATATATTATAAATTCAACTGAAGCATCTGCTAGAAAATAAAGTTATCGATGACAGATCTCAACCGCATTATTTATATATAAAAAAAAATGTTAAATTGGCAGCAAACCGACATCTAACCCCTGTATCGATCATAATCGATCGTGTGCCACGTAATTGACCGGCGATCGAACCTGGATCCCATTATGTCATTATATAGAATTTTAGTGAAACAATAGATTTTACTTACCAATCCAATATCGCCACTAATCCTCTTTCAACACAGCACACTTTTATTCACATGATTTTTAAGCTTATTCCATTTTCGAATTGAACTAAAAAACAATATCGGCCCGAGGGAATTCACAATATTGTTAACAATAACAAAGGATTAGAGTTTAATTTAGATCGGCGGTCGTTCCAACGGTGGTTAGCAAAACGTTCCATGTTCAAAATTGCGGTGATCGTCAGCAGGCGCCGGCACATCTGTGACGTCACGTGACCGCCGACAGCCGACCAGCGACAACTGATGTCAAATGTGTCAGACAGTTCATTCCAGTTTGACAGATCGTAATTTTAAAATTGGAATCATGGGTTTAATAGCAAGCATTGAGTGGGTGACATGAAGTAATAAGGTTGCATTCCAGTACACAGCGTATCACAACTTCACTACTGCTGTCTATGAATATCTATATTGTTCGTGTCGTTCATCGTCATATCGATGGCTTTCAAAGGAATCTTATAGAAATACATAGAAATGAGTAGACCTTCTTCTGCTGCTACTGCGACCGAATGTCTTCCGCTAGCATTTGCACCTTATTATAACATACGACAAATGCCTATTTAGGCATTACTTGCATTGAAACAATACCTAAATATTACTGAAAAAACATTTATCCGACTATTTGAACCTGGAACCTTCTTTAGTTTCAGATAAGCTGTGGTTTCACGACGACCACAAGAACATTATACTTCGACTCAACATCGACCATACGTGGACCTATTCTTACCTTTGTATTGTACGTCACTTCGTCATCATAATAACAATATAATTTGTGGGAACATCTCACACCAACCACCCAAGGCCCGAGTGCAAATATCTGTCTTTACACAAATAGAGGTGCCCTGGCTAGATATCGAACCCGGGACCCGCGGCAGCAGCCAGGATCACTAACTACGACTACACAATTCGGTCGTCTTTGTGTAGCCGCTGAGACGCCGCTCCCTAACCGCAATGTATTTTTGCCGACTCTACCACGGAAACTCTGAAACTACAAAGTAAAATAAACTACTTAAGTAATCCTTATACACACTTCTATACCTATTTGCCACTCATCATACCTAGGTCATGCCGAAATAAGAGAGTGGGTTGCTTATCATTATTTTCAGGGAATTGTATCTTTAACTATTCAAAACAAAAACAAACGCACAAAACACGATATTATGAATGAACAAATGTTACCAGCAGACGTAAAACTAATCAGGCTTATCAAATATCCTCCACTTTCAAGGAGGATACCAAAAACAAAAGAGTTGCGAGTAAAAAACAAATGAAGCAACAGGCAGCCTGGACCCACGGCACATAAATCAAATGAGGTCAAGATTTTAATAAACATGAGAGAGCATATTCATTCATTGGCTCTAAGATATTTTTTTAATTGCTTTTCGTGTTTGGCCGTGTGAGAACAAGAGGCTGTGGGGGAAAAGACGTTGGATTGAAAAGTATCTAAGTAGCTAGGTCCTGTATCACGGTGACATTATTTTTGAGTTTTTCATTTGACTGGCTGAGAATTGCTATGAATGCTTTGTTTGCTCCTTAAATTGGTAAGAAAATAGATACCTTCTTAGATATGTAGTTGGAGTACCGAGCATAACAGTGGCCCAGTGGCCCTATCGCGAACTTGTTTTGACAACGATTTTCTGATTCAAAATGAATTTGACACTATAATTACTTCGTAAGTTTTATTTCGTTTTGATTTCGCGATAGGATCCCAGGGTATGAAAGAAAAATATTAGGATTATATTGCATTAATAATTACTCATAAAATGATTTATTCAATTCAGTTCAAGTTGCTGATTTTCGCCTCACTTTTTGAATTACGGTACCTACTTATAAAAATGTGCTTACAATAACTATTCTGACCCAAAACCTAGTTTTTAGTGCAGACGTTAGCACTAATTTTTATTATCTTCTTATCGGCAGCTCTGGTCCTCAGAAGAAGGTTTCAATAGTTAATTCGCCATGCACATGTCCTAATCAATCTAGCCGTGGATGCGTGGTGCGCGGGCGCCGCCCCCACGGCTCGGTGCGTGGTAATCACCGTCCTGGCTTCTATCCCCGCGATGGCATCCGACTGATCTCACAGCCGATTGGACGGTAATCGTTTTAGTTGGGAGTCGGTAAGGGAATGTTGGCTTTTGGATGTGCAGATTTGAATTATACTTGGCTGAAAAGATCAAGGCCTGAACATTTAAAGAGGTAAATTACTGTACGTATTAATAGATGGTCTCAGGTAGATTAATCGCTTATTTTTAAAGTCATCTGATAGCAAAAATTGTTGTCATTTTGCCACGAATTTTGACACATCTAGAAATGGAGTGCGGCTTTTTTCATATATATGTCGCAGGCATCTGGTTTAATCTTCTGTTTGATTGAACCGCTAGCCCGTTCATTGGATGACGCTATTCAGTTGTATGACTAGGCCGAACGTTGATTGTACAAGCGTCACAAAACGTCCAACTAGTTAGCGGACTTAAAATCAGTCAGGTGGTGAATAAAACAAATATGGCGTCTAACAGCGAACAGCTGACACAAAAAGCAATTGTATTGTTATTTTTTGCAAATAAAGTAGCTTTAAAGTGCGTTATTTATGTTAAAATAGTGTGACAACATGGATTTACCTATTATTACACCGCCAGCGGATAGTTTCAAAGAAAAAAATGTGCTGAAACTGGATAATTATGAACAACAATATCAAGGTACGTTTATTGTTATTGTTTAGTTAATTTGTGAGATGAGAGCTTTGTAACATAGTCTTTTTGTTGACACTTGTCTGGTCATGTTCATCCTAACCAGACATTACAAAGTTGCTATAGTATATCCCATTTAACGACTTCGCTGAATAACGTTCAGTCAAGACGTTGGATGTTACAGTCAACCACTTGACGAATTGTTCTTTAGTCATTCAACTGAGTAGCGTCATCCAATGAACGGGCTAGCGGTTCAATGAAACAGGAGATTAAACCAGATGCCTGCGACATATATATTAGGTGAAATTTCACCAAACGCTAAACGTATTTAGTAGCCTGTCACACGTCTGTCAGGTACATAATGTATTTAAGATTTGATTTAAATACGTTTAGCGTTTGGTAAACGTGACCCTTCGTGTAGATTCGAAAATCGTATCGAATCCTGTGCTCGCTGCACTGGTGACCGATGGTAGAGATACATAAATATTAAAATAGCGTCCAAATGTGAGTCACATACTAAGAAATCTACAGACAGTTTTTAATGCACCGGTACTACAAAATGTGAGGTAATTCCTCCTGCATCTATCTTCGTAAAGGTTAAAGGAGCAACATCAGGTAGGTTGGCAACTTGCACTGGGCTGAGGCACTCCGCCGCACCTATAGCGAAGAAGCGGCTGTGCGGACCACTCCTAAGCCATCAGCCACGGGAATTATTATTATGGGGTGTAAATTACACTCGTGAGGAATATTTTTTGAATAAAAAAATATTGCTCACGAGTGTTTAAATGAGAATAGCCACAAATTACTCCTAAACGGAAAAGTCTAACTTAATGACACCGTCTGCAATATTGAAGTATATTTAACATCAAATCAGAATACGTATTACCAATAAAATCGAAACTATTTTACGCACCTATAGAACAACGAAGATATCCTCTACTACATTCACTGGAATACACATAGAGAATGTTTAAAATATAAAACACCGTTATCCGATAATCTACTGGTTAACCTCAACAACCCAAAGAAGCGGTGCAAGACACCTCCACCTGTAACTAACAGATTCCGAAGTAATTGCTGTCAAACTAAATAACACATCCTGAAAATGTCACTCATTTAACAAGCACAGAAGTTTCTGTAAATATAAAGTTTTTTTCCGTTTTAACAAATGCCAAGAGATTAGATTAGTGCCCTGAACTCTGCCACATTTGTACCGAAAATAACTTCGATACTTCGAACCGGCCCGCCGTAACTTTACTTCACAAATTATACTTACCATAGACCATACCGCAAGTACCTTCCCAAGAAGTGTGTAACAGGAAGAGCCTACCTTATCTCGGTAGGCGGGTAGGCAGCAGTGGTAACCAGTAATTATGGGCGGGCGGCGCGGGCTTCCTGGCTGGAGATATGAGCGGCTATGTGTTGGTTTTTATATCGTGTTCCCATGAGAAATGCACGCAGTTTTACATGTCTTATAGCTAGGTATGTATGTACATAAATGTCTGAACTGATGTGGATTCTGAAAGCACAAATTCTAATTTTAGTCCTGTCACATTTCCAAAAACTAAATTGCATAATTCTTATAACTATAACTAAAATAATAATAAACACTAAAATAGAAAGAAAATGCTGACCAGATCGCCGCCTCTGTCGGGTAGGGTACCCAAGACGCTGCCGCTGGCTCGTTACCTCGCTGTATGGCGATGCTAAGCCTGTCCTGTCATAACGTCTTTAAATTCTTTGTTTTAAATTCGACTCTACGAGTGTTTCCGTAATTCGCGAGTTATTGCTTTCGATATTACACTTGCAGTAACTTTCTCATCTGTGCATGCGAAGCGGGTTAAAGGAAACATAGTAAGTATGTCGTAGAAATGTGATGGTTATCATCCGGTAACGGTTTTTATAGGTATGTTTTGCATAAGGTGAGTAAGTAATAGCGTTATAATAAACACATTAGGGGTGTTGACTTGATTTAATTGTGTTTAAATGTTTGGTGCAAGCCACCCCTAAAGTACCTACTTCAAAATAAAACTTTATTTATAGTATGAATGTGGTGTCCCGTGTCAATAAAGTCATATTACTTATATTCTATTCTATGTAGGTATGGTTTTATATGTATAGAGAGTAGGAATTATGGTACTTATAGATAGAGTAAAGAGTTCAGAGACTTTTTTTGTCCTCCTTACTAGATGTTCATTTCAGTTCGATTTCACAAAACACCAAACTGAGTATCCAGTACCAAGTAGGTATTAAAAACTAAAATAAAACACTTTCAATATTCGAATCCCACGATTAGCGTTCGGAAACATAAAATATAAAAGCACGAAACGCCCCGCACGATGACCAAGCATTATTTCTGAACTGGGAGGAGACCAACAACGAATGTATAGACTTTATAAAAAAAAACACATTGCTACGTATAAAATATAGTACATCCAGCCAGTGGGTGGGAACAAAAACTGCATTTATAAACAGGTAGCTGGCCATGTAGAAAGTTGTATTGAGATTGAGTGTGTAAAAAATAAATGGAATGACTGTCAAAATGAATGGACCAATCTGATGAAGTTTGGATTTAGAAAAGTTTGATAAAAGATACCTACCCACGACTTTTTTAAAGATACAAGCTAAGTGCTTAATACAGTATTTGATTAGTTTATTGTGAAACCAAATTATCTTTAAAAACATCGATGAATTAAATAGGTAAATACCATAAACTTAGCTTAGAAGTACTAAAAAATTGCTCACGTTTACGCATATCTATGCTATGGGCCAGATAATGTTAGTAAGTATCACTAAAGTTTCTTTCATATTTAAAGTTTTAATAAAATGCAAAAGAGCCTCAAACATCATTACAAATTTTGGACAAGACATCTCATAACTGTTTTACAGCACAACACCTTAGCTCCTATTTCTAACGAATACCATTCTGTTTCTCAGAGAAAATCAGTTTTAAATTTATAAAAAGACTTGTTAACAAAAACCCAGCGCCTTAGATAATGCTCATAAGCTCGTAAGGGTGTGGTGGCCGGAGGCTGCTCTAAACCTTCTTTTAAAAGGTAGCCACGCACGCCCTTGCTTCGGGCACGGAGGAAATTGCCTCTGTGAACTCATCTCTTTGTTTTCGTCAAAGGGTTACGGTTAATGGGTTAGAAGATTCTGGAACCATAAATCTTGATATTAATTATGCAGTGTCTGGGAAAAACTTGATTCCCATTGGAATATGAATAGGTGTTCGTAGTTTTTTTATAGTTAGGTAAGTAGGTATTATATTGAGCAAGAGATTCATGTTATACAGGATGTTAATTAGCCTATATTGAAACACCCTATATTATTTACTCATTAAGAATAATACTTGGCATACAATACGGATCCAATGTAAAAACAGTAATAAAAATTACTGTGAAAATAAGAACTTTCAAAAGTCACCGCGTTGATGTCTTTTGCTTTAAAAAACGCAAAGTGCTACGGCTACGACGCTACGCTGCTACGATTATTATTAAAATATTTTTTTGTTCTTTTTATTAAAATATATAAACAAATTCAAACGGATCAAAATCAGAAAATTCAGTCGTAAATGGAATTATACAGGCCACCATAGTCCAAAAGAGCCAGCTGCTAAGGCGTGTTTGTTCGTGCTAGCCTGCAGCGGGGGCGTCCAGTGGCTACCAGATAATGCTAACGCTGAGTACTCGACCGCGCCTTAATCCCCAGGACATGAGGTTTTTCGACTAAAATACAAACATTTAAAGTTTAAATGTATTATGCACTCCTACCAAATGACAGGACATCAGTGCATAAATGGCGTGTACGGAAGGAACCTTGTAGACTTCAATTAAAGATATAACAACATATTCTATTATATTTTTCATATATTGCTAATCGAAGCTCGTGGAGCAGCAACATATCAACCCGGCGCACCCTGGGAAGTCGAATGATGCTATACTGATTGACTAATTCCTCTACCACGCTGAAAATCCCTAGATCTGCTCTATTGTCACCAATACGATAAGAATAGGAAGAAGTGCATCAATAAGATTTCTACAGAAAAACCTTGCAATAACCAGCTCGTAGGGATAACTAAAAGTACCAGGACAGCATAGCTTCAAAAGTGCTAGTTTAGTTCCAAAGATGCCCAGCTGTTAAGGCGTATATACCTCCTAGCTAGCCCGCAGCATGGGGCGTCAGGCGGCTTCCAGATAATGCTAACTCTCAGGACCCCACTGATCTTAGCCCGTAGGGTATGAATGAATATTTTTATTCCATGTTTCATTAGTTCAGGATTGACTAATCACAGTAGTCGTAGGTAGTAAAACTTTGTTGTAAAAGTTCAACCCACGTAATTTGACCAATTTTCCTGGGTCATTTTTAAATGTTATTAGGTATCTAAGCTGTTTTCGGCTTACTTCTTTCATGCTAACAGCCCTAAAAATGTTACTTGGCGTACATGCTCGCGCAATTTTGATCGAGTTACGCGAATCGCAGCAACTTTGGGTAGAGGATACTCGTATTAATACGGGAAGCAGTTAGAGAGTTCTTCTGTTTTGTTAATTTGTGGTGCTAATTTCTTGCAAACATTAAATACGATATACACAGACAAGATAGACAGTAGACGTAGGCTGCGCAAGGTATTACAGGCTAGACAAAAGAAGGCCAGCAAATAGCCAGCAGCCTTGGACTGACCAGGCTACCATATAATGGAGGAGCTCCAATCGAACCTCGCCTCAGGTGATTCTCAAAGTACGCCCCGTTTTGTGAATTTCAACTCAACCCGATTGAGTATTGAGAGCCTCTCTTATGTAGTTAGTTTAATTGACTTTATTGTAGTTTATGACCGGCTTTAAATGATCGAATGGAGCAGCTACTGAATTGTTTTATCTTGATATTTTGAAGTTTTTTAACAACGTTATAGTCGTACAATGTGATAAGTAACTTAAAAAGTTATATCCTAGTTATTATTATATTATACTGTTGAGTGTGGCTAACGGAGTGTTGCTATTGGAGTCAAACCATGCAACATAGCATATACGTATAAAACAAGAAATATTTTTTAGTAATCCCCTTCACCAAAAACGAGCTTACATTTTTTCAAAATTAAGAGCGTGATTACGAAAAAAAGATGATAATATTTTCATAAAGAAACCAATATTAATGTAATCGCACATTATAGCCTGCGGTACCCATTTACATACCTTGTTTACACCATGTCCGAATATGTTAATGGAACTTGGCAACGTAGGTACCTATACGGGCGACCAGGCTTTGTTTATAGGCTGAGCCAGTTAGCAGAGACCCTTAGTTTAAGGTGAACAATGTGAAGAGGTAGGCCAATGGGTGGTTATGAATTTTTCTTTTTCATAATAAATCCCTGTCTTGGCTTGTTTTTATTTTGTTTAAATTCCGCGTTTTGCCCGCGGCCTGTGCCCGGCGACGCAACCAATATTAACGTTTTTTTTTGTGGTTTCAGCCCGCGAGTGTAGCTTTGTAATTTTATGTCATACAAAACAGGAATTATAAACGCTGTCAAGTATATTTTTTTTTTATCATAGTTTTTCATACATAATTGTTTTGTGCTAACTGAGCCGCGAGCACAGGATTCGAAACCTCCGTTTACGTTGCGTATCGTCAAATGTCATTGTCAAAATGTAAGGCAAATTTGTTAGTTCCAAAAGTGGCATTTGTTTTTTCCATAATATGGAAAAAAAACATTATGTTTGTGTAGATTCGAAAATAGTATGGAATCCTGTGCTCGCGGCTCTGGACGCTAATGTCGAGATTGTATAAACTTAAGTAAGGTAAGGAATAACCATTATAACATAATTTTTTGCACACGAAATCTGATGTCGGAAAATACTTCGCCAATGATGTAGTCCAAAAAATATGAATATGGTACCTATTTAAAAATTCTTTGTTTCCATTAATTTTTCGTGGTATTTTCGACCAGTGACAGGTTTAACCGAATGCAAATTAACATCGGACCGTGGGCGTGGCGCGGATCACGCTCATTCAGTTTTAATCCTTGATAATAAAACAATTAAAACATGCACATTTCTGTCTGTCTATGGTCGGCTCGTCTCTGCATAAATATTAAAACTTCTCTACTAAAAAGCCAATAAAAAAAGAGATAAGTAGTACTTATAAGAATCACATTTAGGCAGAAGGAAATGCACGACACAATTTGAAAGCAACAACTTATGAACCAAACAAACTCAGGAATTTAAATATTCCCACCATTAAATATCAATTGAAACAGAGGCAAATAAAAAGTTGTATCCCGTCATACCCGCCCCTGCACCTAGTTAATGAACCCTTTGTTAAAGACAGACGCCAAAACAAAAATCAGTGGCGGCGAGCGAGCCGATCTCATTAAAGTTTTTTCACAGAAATGTATTAATCACGCGCCGCTCCGCCCTCTGCCGGCTAAACACCAAATAATATCTGCTATAAAAATGTTGGAGAAAAAAATGAAACAATAATTAGTTTTGAGACATTGAGGCATTCGGGAGGCGGCCGCGTCTATTTTTCACTTGTTTTTTTTCCTTCGGACAGGTGAGTGCGTGACGTGGTGAAATATTGCAACGATTAAAACTGTTTGGTTTTGGAACTATTTGGCATCTCAATTCTTTTTGTTGTTTCAGAATTAGTATAACCTCTCATTAATTATCTAGTACGGATTGAATAAATAGATGAAAAAGCGACACGACACTAGAAATACAATAGGTTTCAGATCCCGTAAACATGAAACTGGGATACCTATTTAACTTTTATAATTTATATAAACCTTAATTGATTATTATTGTATATTTATGATGTCAAGAAGCAATTGATACACCCTATTAAAACATCACATGATAAAAATAATGCAAAATTACCTGACAAAAGCACTTTATCAATGTTGTCAACACATCCACCCTTCAATAAAATTAGAAATTTCCACATTATCATTGAATTAACTGATTTCAATAATGGCTTGTATTCGTCATAATAATAAGGACGAAGTTGCAGTAAACGCTTGAATGGCGTATAAAATCCATAAAATCATGTGTGGTAGTTTTAAATTTATAAAAATCGACTTAGTAATTCGAACGATAAAATTGACGAGGGTGGTCCGAGGTACTAGGCGCCCAGAGAACTAGAGGAGGCTCGGTAATGGTGCGCCAACACGCAAATGTCAGAGATGGCACGTGACGAGGCAAGCCACAGGGTTCAAAGGGTGAACACAAAGTTTTCTTACCGCACGAATTCATGTTGTCCTGGTAATTATAGCTGTATTTGTGTGTATGTGGTTTGGTAGTCTAGAAGAAAGTCTCTGAAAGGCATCTACATACATAGCTAAATCACAATTTGTTTAATGATATGTGTTTTTGGAAATCCCTAGTGCTTTCGCAAAAAAATTATTTATCAAATAAACTTACGATAAGGACAATATTACATTCCTAACGCCAGCGAAAAATGAATGCCAAAATTTACCTTCAGCCAGTTAGTTACGGATTTTTCGGGAAACTAAAGACATACAAAAAGTATGAAGTAGTAAATTTATAAACTACTCATTTACACGAAAGGAAATAATACTACAGCTCGTAAGTACCTACTTGTAATTTCTTGTAACACTTTATAAACGAGTACCTACATATTTCAGGTCAGGATATTATCTTTTATCGGCACAGAAATGGGCCGTTTGTGTAGTGGTGGCTAATGAACAAAGAAATTCCAAGTATAATTGTCATTGGTCATCAATTAGTTGTATTTGTTAGTCCATGGGGTGGATTGAAGTGGTTACAGTAAATATATAGAGTGGCTAATATGCCCCCGTGTGGTATACTGTATGTGAAATGCATATATTTCTATTGTTAGTATACACGTATTCTTATAAGTTTTATTGCCAGTGAAGGTCATATTTTTTTAATTAACAATTTAATTCATTTAAATATGTATTAATGAATATATTAATTTAATAATTTATAAATTTAAGAAACAATGTGCAAATTCGTTGTTTATACTTTATGACACATCAGGAGATCTATAACATTTGAAAGTAGATTGTATGTAACTTTAACATGATTATGCAGAATGTTAGTTATGGTCAAATGTAACTTTAGCAAAGTTCAATAAAGTAAATAAAGTAATGATACATTTTTTTATTGAGTGGGGTGCGTTAACAGCTCCTAGTCATTCAGCTAGAACACACGTGTTGTCGATGACATTTGCGTGCGAGCTCGCCATTGGTCAGCTCATCCCCCATGATCTTTGCCGACATTTACACGAAAACTACAATTCTGAAATTAGAACTCCCGTCGTTTGTTTCGAGTCTACTTTTCGGGAAGTCCCCGGAAATAATAATTATGAAATCTTCATAAATACTACTGCAGTATAAATAAACTTTGTAAGTGCAATAAAATCACATAAAAAATGCATTTTTAATATGATTTTATGAATATTTATGTGATTTTATTGTCTTTACACAATATAAAACTGTAATTTGCAAAACTCGTAAAGTATAAAGTGAGCAATTTGACGCTACCCAGGCTGTTCTAGAAACAGTTAGTCAACGATTACTAGTGTACGCTGTGCAGTTTTACGATACATAATGGTTTTTAATTTAGCTCTTGATTTCTCATATTTTGTACTAAACACCTAGCTCACATAAGTACATAGACTAGGTCTAACTCTCTTATACCTTTGCTACACCAAAATGAATAAGTAATAAAAAATTTAAGTTACTGCTTATTCAGGGTCCAATAGACGGGTGATAAGACCGGACGACGGTCCGGTAGACGGTCTTATCACTTAAATCGATTTCTTCCATACAAACTGGTACAACTTGGTTTTCATGACGATAGTTAAGTAAGTTTAATAGGTAACATCTAACAAAGAAAATCTAAAATATGTGTGAAGTTGCAATAAAAATTAGCTAATTAAAGCAAGAAAATAAAATACACTTTTACATACCTACCATCAACCTTCTACCAGAATTACATTTCTCACACGGCGCGAGCACGTAGGTACAGTCAGATACAAATGTACATGTTTTAATGCGATTGAAAGGTACAAATGTGTAATATGTAGGTAATATCTACTGATAATATCTACAATACACTCATACAATATACTTTTTTTTTTTTTTTTTTACTGTTATACATATGTATATTGTATACAATAAAGTGTTTAAATACAAAAAAAAGTGTTTAAATACACTCACCAGCAATGAAAAAGTTTTCATTTGCACTTTCAAAAGGCCAACAGCCCAACATCAAACGCCCCATTTTTTCAATAATATAATTTAAATAATTTAGTTAGTTAGTAGTGCATATTTAATTTTATCTAGTTATAAGTTTTGTGTTAAATGTTATTTAAATACATTGACATATATATTACCAGCGTAGCCTTTTGAAATCATTGTTTAAATATTTGAAAAAAATATTTACGTTTTTAGTTGGCAGTATTACCAACTTAAAAAAAATCGCGTTCAAATTTAAAATTAAAAGTTTTAAAAATTGCGACGATTTGGTGCCTATGTGCATTTTGCGGATGGAACTTTTTCTTTGCTCGCGACAGTAAGAAGCCGACTGTACAAAGCTTAGGTAGGTAGGCAAGCGGGGCAGGCGGCGGGTAGGCGGGTAGGCGGGTAGGTGTGGAAACATCAGTCCTCGTCGATATCCAATCAATCCACATTGGTCACAGACAGCGCAGCGGGAGCGAACTCGGCCGCATCGCAGCGCAGGCTGCTCTACTACGTAGGCCGTCGAAAACGTAGACTTTTATAGTTTTCGACAAACTATTAAATCTGAATAAGGTGTACAGTTGCAATGCAGTGTTCTGGAGGGCCACTCTATATGAAGAAAAACGCAGTTTCGGAGCGTTGCTACGCGATTTGCTCTCTATCTCGTTGTAATAAACATGCCGATTGCATGACAGCAGAGCTCTCTGTTTGTTTTTTGTCAGTATAGAGTATTTGAACACTGCGTTGCAAAGTCGTAGACATCATTGACAGTTTTGTGGGGATATAGAGATATATAGTTTATTTTATGAATAAAATTTTAGAGTCGCAGAAAGTCGGTGGTAAGGAGAAAAGTTATTCTATGATAGAGATCAGTTACTTAGTTTATATGAATCTATAATAAAATTTATTTATAAACACATTTTATTAATTTAATAGATTATGGTAAAAATACTAAATTAAATTGTTTATAGCTACACGAATAAATGTAATGGATACTTACATTTTTAAAATAGAGCATCTTGCCAGCCACACAACTATTCGATTTACGTGGAGTTTCCAAGTGGCATTTCTTCCGAAAAGATATCAGCCATTTTATACGTCGGTAGTTATACGACTGAACGACACGTTTAGTTCGAACATTTTATGTTTATGATCGCACTAAAATGGATAAATGGTTATGCAAACTTTTTTTTTTGGCGAAAACCGACAATTATGAGAAATGAGCTTGTAAATTTGGAACGGCTGAACCGAATTCAAACCATCCAACATAGGTTTTGTTACAACCATGGAAGTAATATGTACTGTTGTAAGTACGTAAGTCATGGAAGTAATATGTAGGTACTTACGTACAACTAAGTACTTACTTATTACTTCCATGGTAACAACTTAACTACCCCAAAAAAAAGGTAGGCAGGGAGTGGGAAAAATTATTCGGTCTTCTTGTTTTAATTACATATTATATAATAAAATACAAAGCACCTCTTAAATAAAACTTACAAAACATTAACAGACTAGGACAAATTTACAAAAGGCGGCCGAGCGATTTCTTACAGGATCGTCAATTTAAATAAATAAATCATTATTATTATATTTATTTTGAGCTTAATACAGGGAACCTTACTATGTCATCGTGTAATAGATCTTCTGTGAAAAAATATGCTCCTACTTTTCAGTTATCATATCACACACACATATATACTTACTCATAGAAAATCAACATACAATAACCATTCCTAGATTGGGTGGGCCGGCGTATCAACTTCATTAGCTCATAATCTTTTTAATTTCAACATATTAGCATAACTAACATCATTATCAGTCCATAAATTGTCCTTTTTCGATGCGAGACCATTATTATAGCAACTTTCAATCGGGATTCGATCTCGTTTTGTCATAAAAGAGGTCACATTTTGACTTCATCAGCGTAAATCAAATATTGGGGAATACTTAACAAGGAAGTGATCGAAGCCAATCATATTTTTTTTTTTTTTTTTTTTTTATCACTCCACAGACTTTATGTCCGTGCCTTTTTGAGAGATCAATATATTGTGAGAGTTTGGTTGTTTTTTATCTTCATCTTTTAACTACTCACTACTCAATGTGGAAGCTTATAATATATATTTTATCTTTTATATATATATATATATATATATATATATATATATATATATATATATATAAAAGATAAATTATATAATAGGTATATTATTAATAATTTATTTATTTTTTTGCACTCCTGGAGGAAAATCTACACAGACACCTGGGAAGGGGACCCAGGTAGTGTCGGCCTTTAACCGACTAAAAACCCCCAGTTGTGCATTTCTTGTTTTTTTTTTTTGTTTTTTTTTTTTTTTCTTTGTTTCACACAGTCACACTTACAATTATAATGGCAACAAACATTTGAAGGGTAGGGCCAGTGTCAGCTGTCTTCAGAGAACTTAACAGACGCCTGTCAGTGGCCACACACTCCTTTTGTCATCGCTGTTGTTTTGCCTGGTGTTAATGTGTGACAGTGTTCTTAAAACTATCTTAATTTTATTGGTTAGTTCTTATACAGATAATATTAATTCGTGATATACTATACAATACCTACATATCAAAACTATACAATACATGCTATATACTATACATAACAAAACTATAAAATACATGCAATACTGTTTGGCCGTCAATATAAAATTAAAATCAAAATTCTCCTATTCCGCTCCAATCATATTAAATCAGAGTTAAAATCTCGTTAAAGCATACCTAATCAAAACTTTAAAAAATCAAACCTTAAAGCTAACCACAGAATCTATTTAGTATGGTATGTTTTACGTTAATTAAGTACGAATTATCCTAAACAAAACATCGTCTTTGGTAAGTACTTACATTTGGAGATTTGAAGATTCAATAATTGTCGCACGTAAAACTAATAAGCTCCAGCTTTTTATCATAAGTGTAAAATGTGCAAAAACAAAATAATGAGATGTACCTAGGTACAATTCCAATAATGAGCACCTTGATAACTAGTAGATACCTATCCAGATAGTATATTTTCTAGTCCTAAGTCCAAGAGACACCCGATGATTCCTGTGGGTAGATATGGTGCAAAGTTCAAACAAGAACTGATATTTCCAATTATACCGAGGCATTGGAGACCGCAATGTCAATTTCAAGTTGGGTGCTTCCATTCCGATCACCATTATTGCTTGTATTTATTTATTTACAGAAAATTATTGAGCAGAGATGAGACTTTTCTAAAATCATTTCGGATGCCTTATGTCACCAAAGTTTCCATCTTCGAGTCTGGTGCAGTATTATTATGTCAACAAATGATAAAATAATTATTCCGATATTTCTCAGTGTACGTATTCGCCACAACTGTCCTTTTGCTGCCAAATCGCATTCACATAGTTAAATGAATTTCAAAAAATTTGAAATGAATGTGATAAAGCAACTTTTTTTTATAGAATCATCATCAGCCTATAGCAGTCCACTGCTGGACGTACGCCTCTCGCAAAGCACGCCACTGGATGCGATCTATAGCTTTATTTTTTTACAGAATATCCTTTCATAGATGATGTGGGTCAGTTGGGAAGCGCCCCCCCGTGGGAAGGCGCAAGTGTCTCGCCCTTCCACCTCCGAATTCCAATTTTCGTTTATAGCCCCGCGGGCATCCCCCTGTACATGCGACCCATCTTACCCACTATACAGAGTGGAGTATTATCGGTGGCATTAGGTAAGCTTTACGTGTGAAATTGGAAAATAGGCTATTTTTAGTTTTTTGTATTAAATAAGACTGTAGAGTGAATTATTATTAACATAATGAATAGTATAGTTACTTATAATAAATATAATATTTGTAACATAGTTTCTAACGAATTCTTTTTGACGTGTAATGTAAAAACTTACCAATAAATATGTTTCAATGTTTCAATGTTAGAGTGTGTAGAGTCTACAACGTTACATCTGAATTCGCAAACAAAAAATGCTGTTGAATTCCATAGGTAGGTCACAAATATTATGTACTTTACCTACCAGTTTCCTAAAATGTATAGTACCTTTTCACAGGTGACGCTGATGTGAGTAGCTCAGTATGTCAGTTACATTGAACGGGAAACGGGAACTTCACTAATAAAATTCTAGCCTGTATATTAGTTACCATTACCACATTTCATCCTAATCCTAACTAATATTATAGATGCGAAAGTAACTGTGTCTGTCTGTCTGTTACTCTTTCACGCCAAAACTACTGAACGGATTTTAATGAAATTTGGTATACATACGGTCTAGACCCTGGAAAAGAACATAGGCTACTTTTTATCCCGAAATTCTCACGGGAAAACTTTATAAGGCGAAGCGAAGCTCGCGGGAACAGCTATTTAGAATAAATGAAGATTTATGTCGCTACTCGAAGCTTCAGCTTCAGTCTGTATATTATGCCTAGAATATATATATATATAGATTTATGTCGCTTCTACTAGGTTTTGGTGTTGGTATTTTTCCGATACCTTTATGTTTTTCACGTTTTTTCATTTTTCGTTTTTTTCCCGGATTAGGAAAGAGGAGTTCTATGAGATTGGAGGGTGACATCATTTGCACTTTGCTTCTCCACTGAACCATCATCATCACTAGACATAGGCCTCTCCCGAGCAGCACCAAAAGATTCTGGGGTGTTATTGCGAACTCATTTGTACGAACGAACGATTAGTCCCATATTGGTTTGTTCGTTCGCAAAAAAGAATTCGCGATAAGTCCTTACTTCCTTCTTCATCCAGGCATTGCCGGCTACCTGTCTAACCATTTCCCTACACTACACTTGGCTGTTCCTGGACTTCACTTGAGAATTCGTTTCTTCAATAGATTGTCTCGGTTTATCAGCATATAAGTAGGGCCAGCTTACTGCCACTACACTGAACATTACTAACCCCTTATGTACATTCGTGGGCAATGAAAAAGTTCCGGTGACAATATCACCAAATTACTTGTATCTGAACGGATAAAGCTAGCTTTATGACGCCATCTACAATCCTAATCCTAACTTCCTAACTAATATTATAAATGCGAAAGTAACTGTGTCTGTCTGTCTGTCTGTCTGTTATTCCCACCGGGAATTTTTTTTAAGGCGAAGCGAAGCGTGCGGGAACAGCTAGTAATGAATAATTCTTTGGGAGAAGAGAAGAGTATTCTAAGTGCATTGTACTTATTCCAGAACGGCAATATGGTTCGCAACCTATCACGTGAGTACAAATGCGCTGCGAAAAGTGGGAGGCTCGCTTGTGAGCCACCTCTGACTACCCCTTCGGGGATTACAGTCGTGAGCATGTATGTATGTATGTAAGAGAAGCAAAGGAAAACAAAATTATATTTTTTAAATAGATTTAATTCTTACAGACAATTCCATTACAATTTTATATATTTAACACTAAATACCGACAAGGAGTATGTACCACATATTAACACTTAAGAGCTACAGTACATACAATACATAAGTAATAAACCTGTTTTTAAATTGTATTTTATCATTTCAGTAAATAAAACATTTTATACGATAAGTCAGTATTGAAGATACAGCATAATGCATTCTTCTCTAGTTTATTTTAACCAAGAAAAGAAATAAAAGGTATGGATGGATAGAAAAATCTGACCCATTATCATGACACGGGTCTAATGCATAATTAATTCAACACTCACTTTATGAAAATGGAAGAAGGTACATAATAAGGGTACAAAGGTATTGCAAGGAGAATTTGCGGAAAATAATTGAAATAAGAACATAATATAGATAGGTTCAATTTAAAATTATAAATAATTATTAATAACTATGAAATTTATAGGCATGTGCCTGTAGATATTATTTATTAATTATGTATATACAAAATTATATTTACATCTCCTGATGCATGATACCTTTAAATGGCGGTTCATCGTTAAAGTGACTTAAAATCTAAATACCCAATACATAATACTCTCTACTATTGTACTTAAATATGAGAAAATAAGATAAAATACAAAATAAAACATATAAAAACTGTTTTACCTTATCGTAGGAACCAAAAGTTATATTTATAAGCATAATATAGGTATTTGTCTATTACTTAAAACTAATCTTAACCGTTTTGAGAAATAAATTATTACCTCTAATAAATTCTTATCAATTTAATAAAAACATCTTTCTGTACAAATAGCCTAGCAGTATTCACATTAAGTACCTAATTTATTCACAGACTTAAACTATAAGATCAAAACATAAATATGTATAAATCTAAAAGCTTTCCAAAGAAATGCAAAATAAGATGCAGGCTTTAGAGGTTGTTACTTAATCAAAGAAATTAAAGTCTTACAAATGTTTTACAAAATGATCATTCACACAAATAAAGATGAAGACGCTCAGTCCACAAACCGTAAAAAACATTTGCTTGCAAGTATTTGTAGCACCAAACTGACGAAAGAGTTCGCAACTGAAACCTTGAAAACGAACCAAGGAGTCCACGCACTTTACAAAACGTCACTTCAAAACTTTGAGTCACAAGTCCAACTGGTAGCTTAGCGAGCCGCATCATTCGTGGAAGTCGCGCGGCTCCGGCTTCAGCTACCAGACCAGGCCCTCGGGGTGGCCGAGGGGCGGGGGAGCGTCCCCGAACGTGAACTCCGGGGACGAGGGCCTCGGAAGTACCAGGTGGTCAGGAGGCGGGAACTGCTCCGGGAACTCGCCGCCCGGCAGCGACTCCATGCCGCCTGGAAAACGACCTGCTCACGTTACTTATTGCCTGGTACTTTGTGATGGAGTGGAATGAAAATTAATGGGTTTAGGTAAGTAGGTAGGTATTTAAAATATATTATATCAGGTATATTATGATGTGGCAATGGTTCTATATTAAGTATGATATGTTATTTTAATACTTAAAATATTGTATCTCATTATAAAACTAGGGGCCCTTAAAATACTTGACGTTTCACATGCAAAGGACCTTGAACTTTTTCTAACAAGATCCCCATCCATGTGGAACATCAGATATTGTGTTTACATACACCAACCTGGCTGGTTGAACGGCATATTGGGCGGCGGATGGAAGAACGGAGCGTCAGGGTGGAACGGAGGCCCGTAGCCAAATTCGAACTTTCCATCGGCAGTCGCGAAGTAGGGGAACCCCGGAGGGCCCTCTTCCAACCCCCCGGGGGAAAGGTTCATGGGGAACCCCCTCATTTTCCGCGATGAGCCGAAGAATGGTCCTCGACCCATGGACGTCAGCTGCTTCAACCGCCGCTCTTTTGATCGTTTGTTCTGGAACCACACCTGCGGACAAGGAGGATTTGATATTAGAAATGAGAATACTGACTGGTAGTCAGGCATAGAGCAGCCTAGCTGGATAGAAGATGGATTGGAAGATTCGAATTTTGAATTTCGAAACCGCTGGCAATCGATACACACAAATATTATGGCACAATCCACACAATGCACAAGCCAGCAACCGCACGCTGTATTGTTGTGGTTTTCGGATCATGAAAAGGCATGGAAAGCGGCAATATTATCATCACGTTACCAGCATGTATTTTCACATAATGTAAGTGGCCGACCATACCAGTCTAAGGAACCGTCTAAAACGTGGAAACCGTGCAGCATTCTTAGGGTGCTCGCACACAATTATCGATTCACCGAGGCGGCTCACGACGTAGTTTTTTGCGGCCATTAGTGTCAGAGTTGGACACGCGATTGGTCGCGGGCGAGTGTCGCGTGCTCGGCCGCGACAAATCGGTAACTTGCTAACGGTGGGCGACTGTGTCGTGTCGCGCGACCGGTCGCACAGCTACGTCATACGCATGTTTCACTGAGTGGCGTTTTGTGGCAGGGTTTTATATAATTATCAGTGGCCACAGCATCTATATAGATGTTTTAGGGTTTTATAAGGGCTTTGATAAATAATACTACGAACTGGGCAGTAGTATCATAAGGAGATTTATTGAAAGTTATTGGTAACATGTGATTGTCGTTGTGAAACCGCAAATGAACCGCTACTGTGAAAATGTATCTAGACTATTAATTTAACTAATATCATAAATGCGAAAGTAGCATTGTCTGTCTGTCTGTTTCACGCTTTCACGCCAAAACTACTGAACGGATTTTAATGAAATTTGGTATTTGGTCTAGAGTCTAGCACCACCATATGTATACCAAATTTCTAGACTCTAGACTCTGAGAAAGAACGTAGTCTACTTTGTATCCGGGAATTCCCACGGGAAAACTTTTTAAGGCGAAGCGAAGCTAGCGGGAACAGCTAGTTAATAATAAAATAATGTAAACGATAGCAGTGGTACATTAGTAGGTACATCGTGTCAAAATGGTTAATAAAAAAAAGTAGGTAGGATATCCTCTTAATCGTTATTCTATCAAACAAATTAGCTCGACAATTATAAACTCATTTTACAACTAGTAGCAGTAATAAAACTTGTTAATTAACATACATAAATTTACTGAAGCTAATGACGATAGCTAGACAATTAATCCAATCTATTGTTTAAATTCTAGTTAAAAAAAAGTCATTTAAACAAACATTTTAATTTAAGAATAAATGTGTGTGACTAATTTGTGAAATTGCATATTTTTCAGCAAGTCATCAGTCGTGTGAAACGATGCTGAAAAGTTTAGTCTAGTTTCTGAAGAAATACGTAGGTTAATGGATTTTTTTGTGCTTGTTACTTTAAAATTAGTAAACTTACTTGTTTACTGAAATGTTAACTAGAGCTGAGCTGAGCTGAGCTTTTACAATGTAATTTAAAAGCATCTAAAAAAGCAAACAAATAATTGTGGTCACTGCTGGTCAGCCATCATAAAATAATTTCTCATCTCACGTAGTTAATACTGTAGCTATGGAAAAAAGAGGATGACATGTAATCATCATCAGCCACCTAATAAAACCACAATAGGTTACTTCGTGACTCGTCTACATAGGACTACGATCATAATATAGGGTCACAATCACAATACCAGACAAAAAAAAACGATTTCCCCAACCATTTTAACAGAGACACACAAACACATTTAACTAAAAAACTTATAACTCCGGTCTTTATCCATGAGGGCTTACGAAACAACAGAACAACAGCCTGCGTGCTGGCAGGTCTTTGATCCGCCGCCGCCCCGGGAGGTCTACTCCTGCTTCACGAAAGACCAAGTTTCGGAGAACTGCCATGCAATCAGTACGTTTAATGCAACGAGATAGAGTCTTAATTACCGCAGCAGCGCTCGGAAACTTCGTATTCAGAGAAGCCGGAGTAGCCCCCCCGCTGCGCCCACGCAGCTCATTTGCACTAAAATCACATTAAACTCTTGTTCTCGGGTGAGAAGCAGTAGGGCCCCGACACTGGACTGATTTTGATTAACTATATTTGAATACTTGTAATGAGGTGGGTTTTGTTCATTGTGTTCAATTTAGTCTTGAACATTTTCATTTTTGACGGAGTGTAAAGATATATTTTTACAAGCACAAAATGTCAGAAGTTAAAAATAATATTCTTATGTTTAGCTAAGTATTGATGTCGATTCTGAAGGCAGAAATTCTAATTTTAACGCTGTCAAACTAAAAAAATTGAAACAATCATAGAGTCGAATTTTAAACAAAGAAATTTTGGTTTTGACAGCTCTAAATTAAGAATTTCTGCCTTCAGAATCGACATCATTGTGTTATGTTATAGGTATTTAGCTACACCTACAATAAATTTTTCAGCTTATTACTTACGTAGATAATCCAGCAGAATGCAAAAAACTGTATTCTGTATTCACAAGTTCATAACGCGATAAGCGCACCGATTTTAATAAATTTTAATAACAAAACAAAACGGTGCTGATTTATTTTACATCCGCCATAAATTTGTAACATAAAATGTTGGTACCTTTGTGCGTTTTGTGTTTAAAAGTAAACATACTAAACGTTATTGGTCAATATTTTATCTGACTAGACACCGGACTGGTATGAGCTTTTAGATAAATAGCGTAATTAGCAACTGTACTTAGAGCTTACAGGTGCTTGGGCTTTATATTAAAGTTGATACCACACACACAGTAGACTAAAATACATTGCCGGGTATGTATGGTAGCGTAAAAAGTTACGCGAATATTACAAGAGAAGAACTATAAATTAAGATGATAAGATACAAAAACTATGTACAATTCTAAGTTACCTACATTATTATTGCTTATTTATTTCTTTGATATGTCTCACTTTTACATTATTTAACTGTCACAAGGTATTAAGAACGAAAGAGACTGGCGCCCCCAACACAGGGTATCCTAGTAGGGGAGCTAGGGATCTTAGTTTTACTAACATGTACTCTTTTTTCGAATCTAGAATAAAGAAAGAATATTTATTTAAGAAGCCCAGCAATGTACCTGTACGTGTACTAAAAGCTCGCACTAAACAGTGTGTGAATCAGTCTTTATGATTATGATTATAAATTACCTATACTGCTTGGTTGTAAAAAAATGTTTACGTCCAACGGTTAACTGTGATTTAGTAAAAAAGAATGCAGTGAAATTTGGCAAAATGCTAATTAGTAATTAGGTACATTCTTGAATCCTGTCGTAAATCTTTAATATTGTAACTTATTAAATATTCGTTGTAAAGTGTACCGAAGTAGGGTGACGTCACGTGGCGAGTCCGTGGGACGCCCGCGGGACAAGCCGCGCGGTGCTAAACGCCATACGTCATGCGCAGGCGCATGCGAATAGGGGCTATTCTGTATTAAGGTAGGTTTTGTTTTAATTACTAATTTAATGTACTTATAGGTCCTTACTGATTATGTTTTTTTAATAATGATATTTTTTAAATTGAGTTTTAAAAATATATACTTATACAGACGAATTGAGAACCTAATCCTTTTTTCAATGTTGGTTAAAATATATTTGTTAAGTATATAATACACGTGAGTAAGCAGAAAATACGTATGTTAAACTAACCTGAATAAAATTTTAATTTATTCAATTTTTTATGTGTACCGATTAATTGGATCAGGTCCGAACAATAAGCGATTGATTGATTTACATAAAATATCGATCGGCCCCAATTTGGAATTTTATGTCTAACAGGCGCGAAAAATATTCCAGATTACAAATTGCAAGCAGTGTTCTCAGTTATATTAATTTTGTACTGATTCCGTTATTTGTAATTTGTTTTTCTTCTAATGTCAATTTTGATAAAAAAAATTTTTTTTTAAATAATTGTATATTCTTATTTCGATTTAAATAGATAGATAGTTAGCTTAGTGCATTTACACGATAGAAGAAGAAGAAGAAGATAGATAGATATAATATTCTTTATTTTTGTACACAAGAACAGAATTTATAAGGTTTATACAAACACATAGGTACGAAAAAGGCGGTCTTATCACTAAAAGCGATTTTTTCAAGACAACCTTTGGGTGAAAGAATATTTATGTATGTATTTTAAATAGCCAAAGCAAATGAACTACTGAAAATGAGCACCACCAACACATAAATCGCGCGGGACATTCCAACAATGGACTGACAAATGAGTGAATTTGCTTCACCCGGCTGGGAATAAAGCGATGAATAATAGCAAGTAATTATTGGATATTGTTCCCTATACGTATATAAATAAGGTGTGTCTACCTGCGCGCGTGCCTCCCACAGCTAATCAACGCATTACTTGCGGTTAGGGAAATGACCACGAAAGCTATTATGCACTATTTGTCAAATTTATGGAAAAAAATGCAAAAACAAAGTATTTAACTATATGGGAAGGACTTTCTCTCTTTAGAGTAAGGTGTGAGGTCAAACCTTATTTTATCGCTGATATGATGTTATCCGTTGAGAAGTACATACATATTAAAAATGTAAGTTCTCTTAGCTAAGGACAGACTGTAGGAAGCGACTTTCTAAATATGCTATGCATATTATGTGTATATGAAAGTACGAGCAAAATAATTTCATTTTACACAGGATACTACATAATTATACTATCTTTAAAACTGGTGGTTAGGAAAACAAAACGGCTTACCCTCAGCAATGGACCAGGCGCACATGTTTACAAGGTGTTAAAATCCCAGGGTCCAGGACGCGAAGCTAGAGAGATACAGAGTCGGCGCCGAGAGCGGCGCAGCGGGCGGCCCCCACCGGGGGGTCAGTACAATAACTATACCTTGACCGACCGTATAGCTGCCTGTTCTAGAGGGTTCCGTTGGTTAACACGTGGGAAAATCAACCATAAAGTCGGTTATGACGTATTTTATGCTGTTGGTTTAGTCCTTTTATTTCCGTAAAAGAACTTTATCGTTCGGTTTGATTTGACTCGGAACCCTAACTGCAGTTTTTGTCGCTTTTTTGTTCATAAACTTTATTGTGTCATGCGCCATATGGCCCGCGGAGCGCGCAAATTTTGGGCACCCTAGCGCTCCTCGAGATATTTACAAGCGTTTACGCTTGTTGAATACAAAATGAAGAGGATACGTTCCTGTAATCAATTCTGCATTGAGCATGTTGACATAATTTTCTTTTGCACGCCGTGGCCGGCTTAATCAGCCGCGTGCATCTCTTATGAAGCCACCTAATTTTATAAATGACATCGTGAAAGACAAATTAAACGACAATTCATCAACATTAGTGGAGCATTTAATTTAATAATAAATAACGGAAGCACGTAGAGGAATTTAAAAAAGGAACGTGCGTTTGTTTGACGCGGCCACCGGCGCGCGCGCAGGCATGCTCCATCGACAGCCAATTGCCGTGGAGGTTATATCGGGAAAAACAAAATGGTTTCCGCGAGAAAATGTTAAACATTCAAGTGTTTGTGAACTTGAGGAGAGGCAGCCAACAATCAAATATATAGTAGTTGTGTAGAATTACCACTTAATAATATTACCATACAGTTCCTTATAGAGATCGATTTGAGCTTTTTTGCATTTAACTGGGTGACGGCCATATTAAACGAAGATATGGTATAGGTACCTACTGAGAATAGTTTTTTTTCACCTTATCCAAAAGTTATAGGGCAAAATTTCAATGTCGAGCCGAGTGGTAAATAATATTTAAATTCCGAGACTCCTGAACAAGCAATTTTCAATGGTTTTCGGTTTTGTCAAAAAAAAAAGTACTTACTTCAAAATTAAGGCATTAAAATCGATTTTTACAAAGTTTAGGAAGTCAAATAAGTTAACTTTTTAGTTTCACGGTCAATGAAAGCGACAAATTCATTTTAAATTTCTATTACGATTATGAAATCACGACTGAGGTCTCGGATTCAATTCGCTACCGAGTTCTCGCATCGAATAGGCTGGTACAAGTACAGTACAACACCTGAGAACTAACAATTGCAGTCAAATTTGACTCTAACGACACTGAAAGAAGGCAGAAGACATAAGACATAAGTGAAAAAAAGACATAAGTAAAAAGCAGGTGTTTTTTTCTAAATTTAAAATTTTAGAAGCGTTTTTATTGAAGGTCTTTTTTTAATATGATTCGGTTCAATTTGGTTTTGCCTTGTGTGTGTGAATCTTTAGATATTTTCACTTATCCGTAGTGAAGCTGAAAGGAGGGTTATGTTTTTTACTCTGACATTGACAAACAACGACCACCTCACTCAAATTGCGACAGAACTAAATGGATTTTATAAAAATAGAACACTTTGCTCCCGACGAAAGTTCCTAATTAACTAAAATAAGACAACTCACAAATTGGTTTACAGCAAACATCTTGCAGACTCACTAACGTACGGCGAACGGTGTAGAGACGGACATTGGAACATTTACCTTATTCTAATGGGGCTAAAGCTTGAAACTTTAGGTATATATTTAACGCTCGCATAGGTTTTGATATTACGATCTCCCATAAAAAAAACTTACTACCTAGATGTTATTACGTTCTTAGAAATATGATATTTAAATTCTAAGAACGTTACATGCATGTACCTACTCATCATCATGTAAAAATGCCTATCTATAGCTACGTATCAAATAATTAATCCATAATCGGTTTTCATTTGTGTTTTTTTAATAAAAGAAACAGACGTATATAAAATGTCAACAAAAAGTTACGACTCGCACATAAAGTGTGATAAAATCAATAAAAAACACTTTTATTGCGAATAAAACATGACCCATTTCTCTTGGAAACGAGATTTCATTTTTAATTTGTGATAGCCGTGACAGTTGGAGCGCTCAGCCAATCAGCAGCTAGGATTCATAAATCGAACTCTTATCAGTTCGCTCTCTGATAAAGTCCTGCTAGGGGATTGGTCACGCCATTCAAAATGGCGATGGTTTATCTCAAAGCGTAGTAGTTTTAACTACCTATATTTACTATAAAAAATAAAGAAATACTTCGTAACCTAGTTTTTTTAGAACTTAAGTATGAAATGCAGTGCTAGATACCTACATAGTGTATAGGTAGGCCAGGGTACATACGTAAGTACCTGTACGAAAACACGCGCAGTTTTATAGTTTCGCAGTTCATTTATCGTTAATTATATCACTTCTAGGAAAACTATGTAACTACAAAACAGGAACATGAAGAAAACTTGTCAGCAGATAACAATTTGTTGATAAAATTTTAGGTGTGTAGTACACACTTTTCTATTTAATACTGATTGTAATTTTAATAACTGCTCAAGCACTTTTAAATCACACACACTATTAAATTTATCCGCACTGCCGATATTTGCAAAATATGTATGAAAGTCACAAATCAGATAAAAAACATCGTAAGCAAATTCACCAACAAAGTACCAGGAAGTAAGCGCTTCACAGAGGTTGCGGGTCCACGCGGAATAGACAGCGACCTCGGGACCCACTCGCGCGGAACCAGCCACTTCTGAGTTCCTGATGCGTCATAGTTAGAGGTACTGGGTATACTGAGGCCTTAGCAGGAACTATCATCGTGGACATTGAAGTAACGTTGCAAACATCGGTTATATTATACACCGTGTGAATACAACGCAACGTGTAGAGAACGTGAAGTGTATACAATACATTACATATACATATGTACCTAAACTACTGAAGTTTATACATTGTATTAAAAAAATACTACTGATGCTCTTAATCAGCAACTGAGGAATCTTAGTGCTTATATAAATAATACATCATAATAATACAGATACAGGTACAGTATTCTAAAATTGGAATAAGTATATGTATTATGAGCTAGTAGAGGTCGTTAGGTATCATAACTATCATAAAGGAATGAGGCAAAGCTTTTAAAAAGGAATATAAAGTCATTTATACATTGTATACTTGTATAGTAGACGCATGCATATATTTATAGATTGGAAACAGTGGTGGGTGGTTTTATGATCCCCATTAAGCTTTATTTAGCCCAATGATATTGTAATCAACATGATATTTCAACCAGTTTTATGTCCTAAAATTAATTAGTTATGACATTCATATTGCAACTTTGTATGAAATACTTAGGCATAAGTAATTTACTTACTAAAATTAGAGTTTAAGTACCTACCTCAATAATTTTACTGACTTAAGTATTTAAATTACATTTTTAGCTTTTACTTAAGTACAGATCTATATATTGTATATACTTCTGTAGATCTAATGTAGAATATAAGTAACTCTAACTTCCCATAAATAATACATAACCGTAAAAGACACACGTATTTCAGTAAAATAGAACGAAAAACAATAAAAAGGTTGGCAACAACACGTTTTTTTTATTGCCACGATGAAATTGACTGATGACCGGCCTAGGGCGATGTGAACATTAGCCCTGCACCATATTAATGTACCATACTCCTGGCCGACACGTAATAAAATAAATGATGGCATTTTTTGTCCGCGCGGGGTGCGCCTTTGAACCATAGTGCGGCCGCCTCGGCCAGTCGTGGCCCGCTTTGTCCACCTCGCACAGTGGGCCAGCATGACGTCGCCACAGACAAAGAAGATTTGGCGCCGTGCTCGAAGTTTCACAAAAAAAAACATATTTTCGCGATCCTACACGGCCTTTTGTAGTAAGCGGCTTTTTGTCATAATTATTAATTTATTGCTTTTCGTCTCCTCAGCGTGTCGGATACACCTGCTTTGATGCGATTGTTACATTTGTAACGCAAGGTGCTTCTGTAAGTATCATTAATATTTTTCTACTTTCAACGCGAAGGAGTTTGTCTTTCATTACGCTCTGCTGCAAAATTTGCAACGTTAATGTATTCTAATTAAATTGTACCTACTTGGTACTAGTTGCGTACATTAAATGAGGTACAAATGGGTACAAATAACGGATTCGGCACGTAAGTGCTTATTTAAATAATGTCGCGCAGTAGAATTTAAAAGCAATCGTGCATAACCGAAATAAGTTCCTGCTTTAACCACATGATGCTAAATAAAGGAAGCGAAAAACGTCTCCTTTTTTACAAATACCGCTACACAGTAAAAAAGATTTTTGCAAGAAATCTCGATAAAACGTCTAGTTTATTGTTCTTTTTTTAAAACCGAAGCCGTTGTTTTAGCTTTTGGCGGATTAAAATTATGAATTTATGTTGCGAAGTCGCAGTTATTGGTTTGCTAAAGCGCGGGGCCGTCGTCGACGCAGTTTCCAGACCATTCCACGGATAATTGACGACTATAAAAGACGTTATTCGACCAACGACACAAGCCTGGCACGTCGTTTAATGATATTTGGTAAAAGTACCTACCTACCTTAAGAAGTTTAAAAAGTTCGCTAATTCTGTCCTGGCAGTCTTAAGTCGTATTTTAGAGCACAAGACCAAAGAAAACATAATTAATTATAAAACAATTAAGTAATTCAGTTTGCATTGAACTATTGCCTATCATTGAAACTCTTAGTCCATTAACTACTTCAGACTAGTAAGTATTTGTTATTGCTCTCTACAAAAAACTGTTACTGCAATACAGCTTTTAGGTTTTATAAGACAGCAAGTCAAAATACGGCAGGGACACAGCAATATGGTAGGTCGGCTCATCCACAAAGGAGGTTCCACACAGGCTCGTAATAACTTCCACAAGTTATAGTAGGTATTCGGAGGAAAGAAAAGTAACCGCCACGTAAAAGTGTGATATACAGCCATGTGACCGCACGAACTTACGGCTCATTCAGCCGTTCGATATTTAAACTTTAAACGATGCGGTTTGGAAAAACGGCATTCCATTTTTAAACAATTTTTGAGTGCTTTTTTCTGGGTGCATTCAGTGTTTAAAGATTTCTGTCTATTCTAACTTTTGCCCCCATTTGAATAGATTAAAAACGGCGTACATAATATTTAATGTAAGCTTACGTAATGCCTAGGTTAGTGCCCACAAGACATACAACAACAGTTTCATACTACAAATGAACATATCATTTGCTTCATTACATTATCAAATAAAACAAAATATAATGTAGGTACAACATGATAAAAATAAACTAATTCACACCTCAACGTAATAGGCCTAATACTAGATCGGAAACCGCAAACATGATGCGCAAGTGACCACAGACTAGAATTTTCCCGCCTAGCCGCCATTACCATAGACAACAAATGAAGGTGCACCATAGACACACACAGGAGTACAAACCACATTAATCAGAGCTGACATAATGACACGTTCTCACTCGTGAGCCGTTGGTGTAGTTTTGTCGCTTCGTACCTTCTACCTATTTGTACTCGCAGCTATCAATCAAATGAAGTCGAAGCTTTCGAGAGGTCTGCCAACGCAACGTAGATGTAATTAAAAGGGGAGATATCAGAGTACCTACATGAAAAAATGATGTTTTCATGATATTCCTTTTTCATAATATCGTCTGTATTATAAAACTATTCTTCTAATTTCCTTGTACCTATATTTTTGTGGAAAAAACTTTAATATGCATATTATTACATGGTCATAATTGGGTGTACTCGTTTATTGTGTGTTGATTGATATGTTATTAATTCATTTAGTTATTATAAATACTAGAATGAGCATTGAATGACAATTTGAGTAATTAATATGAAGGTGTTCCTATTATTTCAAAAACATTAATGTTTTTTCTTAGTTTAAACCTTTTTCTTATTTAGTCTTCCATTAATTTATAAACATGTAACCTATAAATAATGCTCAATGAAGATTATAACCAGATAGGGTAGTCAGCGATGGCATGACTTACACAGCACTTCATTAGTTACAAATGTTGATTTGTCCACAAAGGAAACAAAACAGTTAAAAGTTAATTAATTTTCGCCAGCCCTATTTCCCCGTTAACTACGCTAGTGACCTGTCAAAATAAAATATGAGCCAATCGAAGAGCGTCGCGCGTTGACAGGGCTGTCACACTCGACTTGTCACGATGTATGAACTTATTAAAATATTTTGTCTTTTTGCTCTCATATGCCTTAGAGTGACAGACTATCGTCTATTTTTGTTTTCATTGAACACTTCCTGCTTTTTTGTGTAGACAGTTTTGTCACTTTAATTGTTAGCTAATTTTTTTATACACATTAGGTATCTATTCATCATAAAATGAGATGTTTATAGATCGTACACGTATAAGTAGTTTGCTAAGTAGGTATTTACTTTACTATGGGCCAAAACCATAACTATGGAAAAATATTATTATAGCGCATGAGTTTACATAATATGCCTAAATTACTTACCTGAGTACTCAACTAAATACCAAAACTTGGTTGAAAAGCGTACTGTAAGACGGGAAGTACTTTTCTAGTGGCTTTTTTTCGAGAGTTTTAAATCTCAAAAGAAACCGACACACCGGCAATTTCAAAACACAAAACTATTCACACAACCCGGTGCTAACAAGCTAATTCTCAATATATTTAACAAAAACTACGCTTTACAGTTATTTCACACCAGATGTGGTGGCACAAACATTTGACACGCGCGATATGGTGTGACCTGATGGATGGCGGCAAAAAATATGTTTATGTGCCCACTTAACATGTTTGACATTGTTTTTATGAAGAAAAAGCAAAAAACAACTGGCTGACTGCAACTTGTAGTTACAAACTTTTTTTTCATATTTATTCTTATTTTTACTCGTTTATTCCAATTAGATTTTTTATTCTTCTGTCAAACGTGAATTGAGTCTTGAGGGGACAGTTTAAAAGCAGTCTATAAACATTACGGCTCACCGTCGGCATAAAACCTTAGCTTTTTTATTCGGAAACAGCGAGTAACAAAAAGCATAGACAAAGAGGAAGGAGTGCAAAAAGCGTGACGGACAGACGGACGGATCATCACGGTGTTTAGTCGCCATCTGGTGGGGTTTAGTCTGTGGTTTTTATCTATGGTTAAATTTAGTCAGAGCTACGACGCCGCCGCTCCGTGGTGAATCAGTTGATTCCCACATTTCCATGTGGGATTAGAGTTCCCCCACTTGTATTGATAGCTAGGTAACATACATAATATACACTTACGGGCAATGAAAAGGTTCCACTCACAAAATGCCGACATCAAACGACCCCAATTTTTTGCAAATATTTTCACCTTTTTACTTGTACCTCCTGTAGGTTGGCTGGTAGAAAATGCTTTTAGCATTAAGTCCACCTTTTGTACACTTATATCTCATATTTGTGCAATAAAGTATTAAATAAATAAATAAATTGAAAAATTAACAAAATATGACTGTTTTAGTTGGTGATATCCTGATGCTCTGTTAAATGTACTTCTATGTTCCAGAAGGCGTTATTAAGCTAGCCTTTTCCGTTTAGGAGCATTTTGGTGTTTTTTTTTTTCAGTGGAACCTTTTCATTGCCCGTGAGTGTATTTTAACTACCAAATAACAACATGATTATCAAAATATCCTCAGGGCCCACCCATCTCATTCAAATATCAGCGGTGCGTTAAAAAATCACATTTGAGTAAATTGAACTCTCTTGAGACGTTTCGAATTCAAATCTTATTACAGAGTCAAAATAAAGTAGAGGGAAAGTGCGTTCCTTAATTAGCTTATTTGTCACGAGCGGCGCGGCGGCGTGGCGATACGCATGCGCTCTGCTGGAACTCTCAACGCCATGGGAAAACGTGGATGTGAAAAATAATTACTTTTTTTACAAAAATACATGCAATTTGAATTGTAAATAATAATATGTATTTAAAAATAGGTAACGAACAAAAAATAACGTTTAGGTACTGAAGCACAGTTTCACACTTGAATAAATCTTCCTGAGCATGAACTTAGGTCCTATATACTCAACTATAATAAAACAAATCACAACCCCGCGTGCCATGTTGTCAGTTTATTTTATTTACGTTACATAATTGAGCAGTACTTAAGTACCTATTCTATATATGTAGGTATTCACTTCAGATTTCAATTTCCGAACTTGAAGTGATGGAGTGTCCCTCATTTGTAACGGTTTCCAGAGAAGGTTACTTACACTTTGATAAATAGCGTTTTATTCAGCGGTTCAAATCAATTTAGATACGATATGGTTTGTGTTACTAAGAATCGGTTTGGGCCATTTATTTAAAAATCTAAGTAAAGTAAAAGTGCTTTTTTTTTTCTTTGGGCACAGATTCTTGAAATTATATCAAGCCTGACCACAGATTACTTGTTCCGATGACTGGTCTATGGTTTCGGTCTTCAACTTCAGCAAACAGGTCACGCTTTCAAGAACAAAAAGTTTTTAATACTGAGTTGCATCTTGAAACTGGCCATCCATAACAACACTACCTATTCAAACAAAAAAGTATTTGTTCTAAGCGCTGTATTGAATTTGTTATTATTACATTTGGGAAAATTTGCTGCCTGTACTAAAATGAGTAGGCATATTCGTATAATTACTTTCCTAAATAGAATTTACTTTGACTGTATCACTACCTGTATTCAGCGGTCCACAAAAGTGAACATTTAATCAATTATGTCCGGCTCTATTATAGGTAGGTACAGATGAAAATCGATTACATTCGATAGAGTCTATCTATTTACTACCAATACAGCTTCTTACTTTGGTAAGGATGTAGGATTGCATTATTTCGATATAAATTTCACAGTTTAATTAGGTACCATGATAAATGGATACGAAATAAGGATCAAAACTTTACCTCTGTTCTGTGTATAAAAATGTGTGTTTGGTTTCCACATCCGCAACTTATTTAAAAGTACCTTTGTGTCTTCGGTGGTAAAATTGCCATACGGTAGGATATAAGTATATATATTTTTTTAACAATAGTAGGTACATACCTGAATAACTCTCATAGGCAGTCCAGTTTCCTTCGCCAGCTGTTCCCGTATATGCCTTGTCGGCTTGGGCGTTTGGGAAAACGCTGACTTCAGGATCTCAAGCTGTTTCGCCTTGATGGTGGTGCGTGGGCCTCGCCGCTTGGAGCCTCCGTTGCCGTCATCTGGGGATTTGTTCTCGGCCTGGGAGTCCCTGGTCTCCGGGTCTCCGTCGAGGGAACCCTGGGAGTGGAAGAAAAAGAACTGAATGGGACTATGTGGTTTGGACGCCTAGGTGGTGCGGGGAGGTGGTAACTTTTGGGGACTGGTGATAGTTATATGTATAAGTACATGTTATCATTATTTAAATATTGATTAGGAATTTCGAACACATGAACGTTTTCTTCCAAAGGGACGAATGTTACAATTACACATGCAAATTCATAGCAGCCACAGATATAAAATTATAAATGATTAATTATCAGAGCATTGAAGTTACAGATGACCTTTTTCTTGCTTCTTTTTAGTTCCTATCTATGCGCGGTACGTATGTGATAAAGGCTTTTCTGTTTCTTACTCAAACATAAATATGTCTTCATTGGATATCCAGGCTGGTCTATTATTGATCACTGTAACTGATGATGATGTTGACAATCTGGCCTATTATCTACCAATGATAATGATGAAAGAGCCACCCACCTGGTCCTCCGAGTCATCATGCGGCTTGGTGTCCCCGTTGTGCGACAGCTCGGAGTGCAGTGCGGGGTGTGGCGCGTGCGCAGGACTGCCGCTCGTGTTGGCGCTGCGGGACTCCTCCTCTTCCTCTTCATCGGAGCCGGAGCCTAGGAGAGAGTCCGCTGTAAGAGAGAGACGGGTGTAAGTTTGTTGGTTCTTGGAATAAGGAGGTTGGGGACCAAAGAGTTTTTGAGGAGTAAAACACAATAAGTTTGTATTTGGAAAACTTGGATCTGTCGAATAGGTTTTTTAAGATTCTCTTTACTCTTTAGTTTTTACTTCGAAGTATTGAATACCTACATTTATATAGGCTACGATACGATATTTTTAGATGCATATAGGCATTGAAATTTATATGTATATTACTAGGTTTATCCGACAATTCACTGATAGAGTTCATAAGATATTTTAGGTAATAGTTGAAAAGTGCGAAAATATGTATGTAAATCGAATTAAACTTCAATATCCCCGAAAATAACGAACGCAAACCCAATAACCCTTGCCGGGATGACCGAAAAAATTGACTTATCAAAAAGCAATCAGCCGACCCCATGTTTCTTTAACTAAATAAAAATGCAATTTCGCGACAAGCGATGCGATGGCCTCCCCTCAAAGAAATGGGAACAGAAAGAATTAGCCACAAAAACAATTACTTATATTATACTTGGATGTGGGGAGGGCACTGGAGCCCCTACCATGATACAAACTTGAGATGCATGATAAACGATAATAGAGTACCTGTACGATAGGGATTTTTAAAAACCTTTTTCCTTTGTTAGTTTTGTTATAATATATGTACTACCTTCTTTACTTTTTACTTCGATAAAATATGACGCTAAATGCGTTATAAGAAATTAAGGATATTATAGAAGTATATTCATAAAAATATAATAATATAAATAAGTAAGTACCTAAGAATTTATATAGTAATATATCTAGAGTCTTTACAAAAACGCAAGGGAATAAAATTTTATACTTCACGTTGTGCCACAAAATTCGATTTCAATTCGATCACAGCAGACTCATCTCAGGAACCTTGGTTGGGTTGGGGTGTAAAAACCGTTTACCCTCTCAAACACCAAGTTCGAGGGTTATAAAATATTTACTGCGCTGGCGGGCCGGCGCTCAGAACAACCACTCGAGATTCAAGAGGCCTTCCGAGTTTGGAATAATAACAGCCTCGCGCTTCTTCCGAGCCATAGAGCAGTGAGTTTGAGGTTAACTTTTTAATCAATAAATTTAGGATCATTTTATGGAATCTCAATTTAAAAAACTGAGTATGATTTGCTATTTGCAGAAATATTTAGGTTTCTTATTTAAATAAAAATGTTATGTATCACACTAAATTGGATTTCAAATTTAATCATCAAACTCATCGTTATTAAGCTACCGAAAATTGAAAATCAAACATAGTAATTATTTCAAAATCAATAATAATATTCATAGGTATTAATTAGGTGCATGTAATGTCAGTAGCTCTCATCATTAATCAGTGGTGAAATTAATTACATATAAAACGCTACCAAAGAGGATGTGATAGTTCTGTAGCGTTAGCTATGACATCCTTCTTGTCACTTCATTACGATATGATTAAAAATTAATTATCAACCCAGTGATCCTAAATAAATAGAAAAAATAATAATAATTTGAATATATTATTCAGCATTAATCATTATATATTACATCTTTATATTCGGTTCTTGCCAAACTGACAAATAGGTAACGAGTTAAGGAGCATCAATCGTTTTTCGGATGGTAAATTCATAAAGTAAAAAATCCGTATCCCTACATAATGGTCAAAAATAACACTCATTTTCTTACAATTCATACCCAAGTAGCGACAACAAGTTTTAGCATAATCGAGTAATAACGTGAAATTTATCTTTATTAAATTCTGTTGGAGGGAATTTATTATTTTGACGTTTAGTTTTTTTTTGTCGAAGCGCAAAGACCGCGCAGCCCGTCTGCCTAGCCTCGGGCTGTTGGCCGATGATAGAATGAACATCTGTCAAAATGAAGATCGTTTAGTATTTTACGATTTATATGCACACTTTTATCTTTTATGCTCCGCTCGCATATTGGTTGTTGAGACATTATGAATTTTATTTCGTTGGAAGTTTATACCATAACATTTATAACATTTTTACGTATAACATTTTTCAGCCAGTCGAGTCGTCCGCCTGGTTCGAAAATTTAGATACCTGTCAAAACCTTTATGTTGATTTACAAAACAATAGAGGAAACTTAATTAAAACTATTATAATCTAGGATTTTCTTCTTTCTTTCAATTCAAATTATGAATCATCTGAAACCATGACAAAACTTTAAATTATTAGTATCCATTAATTACTCGGTTTTATTTAACACTACAAGTGTCTTATCTTGTTGTCTTATAGAACACTGCAGAGGTAAGTGGCCATTCTATTGTAAAGATACATATCAAATTCACTTGTATAGTTAGCGTTAGGGAAATCCGACTTATTAACTATTTCTCTTTTACTGATGACTTGCATGCTTCAAAAGAATGATTAATGTATTTTTATACTAACCACTAGCTAATCTTGCGTCATTAGCATATATTTCGGTTATTTCTGATAATCGTTTTTTTTATGCTACGATATTGCTACGCTGCTACGAAGTGCTACGAAATCTCTAAGCTCTCCTTCGTAGTATTCTATTAACCGAGAATATTTTTTTAATAAAACTTTATTAACAAAAAACAAAACTTATATCAGCTTCTATGTTGATAGCCTATTCAAACCAACAGTCTCGCAACACTATAAATTGTTAGACAAACATAGTCTTTGTTACCATCGAAAAGAGTCCCCAATATCTATTTTCAGAGGACAAGAAGTGAGTGGTAGCCATAGAGTATAAACAACAGAGAGTGTAGGGTGAGGGTGCTTATACTTGGTCGTTTTAGTCCAGAGTGTTTGTGTAACCGGGTGCCACTCAGGCCTGATCGTTTTAAGGGTAGGTGGACTTATGATGGGCTGGTGATAGGATTTTTAAGTGTTTATTGATATAATACGGGAAGTAAAGAAGTATGCGACAACAAAGTTGTGTGAATTACCGTTTGACAATAAAAACATGGTTGTTTAAGTTAGTTTTTTTATGATACCTACGGTTTTTTGGGATACCTACGGATATCATAATATTATCTAACATATATACGAAGCAATTAAGTACCTAAACAGAGTAGAATAGAAATACAAATGGGTGGTTCAATTGACTGTCCCCATAGGATATATAAGTTTTTAAGAGCTTTTATGTTTAAAACAATACTAACTTACAAACTCCTTCTATTTTTCGTCCAAACCAAATAACCTACTCCTTCTACCTACTTTTTAATTTAAAAAAGAAGCCCCAGAAACTCATTTGACATTTTCCCACATCAAAGACCGTTTTCCCATTCGGTTTTCAAACGACAATAAAAGGCCGTTTTCCCGCTAAAATTCGATTAGGAGCCTTCGAACGGTACAAAGGAAGTCGTTATCGGGGAACGGTTTAAAATTGATTTCAGAATAGGTACCTCTGAATTCAAAAATAATTTGAATTCGAGAACGTTTGACGGTTATTCTGTTCCATTTCTGAATTTCTAACCTAATACAGTCGTAAAATATTACCGGATCTCGCTAAACAGTTTGTTAGATACGTGAACGTAAAATTAAAAAAAGTATATTCTATTGTATAAGTTCAAAATATAGTATGAAATATGCATATGCGATTGAAATGAAATATTTCCATCGCATATGCATTTTTACTAAAAGAACGATGATAAATAAATATTTTATACATTATATTGATATGATCAAGGTACGAACATAGCAGACTACAAGGCCCATTTAATTTGTATTGTGTGGCCAAAAGTCACATTAACATTAATGGTATAAGTATTTATGAAGTTTTAAATATAGAAATTCATATTTTTCCAATATCCATTGCTAACTGTTTTGTAAACAAAGCTACCTACTTACTACTTACTCTCTACCTACTTCCAAAGCTGTATCTTGTATGTATGTATGTAATCTTGAAAAAAATCTACAATTTAATATAATATAAGTATTATTTTACTTTGTAGGCGTATTTTCTTGTAATAACCGACGAACTGAACATAATGCTCTATTATCAGTAGACTAATTACACTTGAGACTAACATTAACGTTTTGAAAAACAATTATGTAGGTAAAGTATAATCGCCGAAAACATCACTAAATCATAGACCAACGTCTAAATCTGCCTTATCGGGAACTATTAACATTTCAATCAGTTTCCATGAATAATGCCTGCCCAAAATTAGAAGTGGGTATCAAGCGATCTACCTCCACCCATTAGCGTTGTAGAACGCTATTAAAATCGCAGATTATATTGTACTACAAGGGTATTACCGTGCGTTATAGCGTGTTTATGGCGGCAGCCGTTAATTCGAGACCACCATCTTTAAACATGAAATAAGAAACCGCGAGATAAGGATCTAAGAACATAAAATATATGGGAACTCTTTTGTGGAGCCAGTAGCCGTGTATATAGGCTTGGTGGTGTGTGGAAGGCTCGACGTACAGTCGTACACAGCGAAAGTAGCGGCACACATGAAAGCAGCCCGCGCACGCACACACGCGACGGCCGCCGCTGATTGGTGGCGCGGTGGCGACGGCCACGCCCCCTTTATCGAACGAAGCGCCGGCAGCGTGCGTGCGAAACGCATTTCTATATGTATGTACACTTGTGTAGAGCAGTGTACAGAGCTTTTGAGGAGCTTTTTGTTGTATTTTGTTATTCTTTTTCTTCTTTAGGCTTCCTTATAGAAATCGATAAATCCTTAATTAGTATCCTGAATTTTAATTTATAATTATTAAGTAAGTATATTTCAGATACACCACACTACGCGTAGTTTTATGTTCGAAAAGCATACTATATTTCAGATATTAACCATTATATTTCGTTGATTGCCCTGTCAGGAGCAGACGGCACCCATTGACCCACCCTTACGATATACCTACCTATAGGTACAGCTCTACCTATTCATTTAAGCGTATTCACAACTCCGTCTGCCCATTTATCCTTGACCCCGAGCGGGCGAGCAAATCGAGAAGTAGCGCACAGACAACAGTGGGTCAGACTGTGTTGGTGGTGGCTCACAAAAGTATACGTGACTTCTCGAGCCAGGTAGCCACGGGAGGGAAGCCGGGAAACACAATCAAACAGGCTTGCGCGAGCATGACTTCGCAATTTTGTAGCATTTTGATTCGTAGCGCCATCGGACACGGCCGCAGTGACGTGGCGGTTTTTCAGTTTTTTCTCCGACAAAACTCTGCGGTGTTGGTAGTGAAAAAAAATGTTTAAAGACTCACCGCACAAAGAGACCAGATACTTACATGTTTTTTATAAATAACACGTTATATTGAAATCGTATTTCAGTTCCGGCCCATTTTCAGTAAAAAAGGTGGTTGAAAGAAATACAATATCAGGATCACCAGAAAAAAAAACTAAGTGTACCTATCAATCAAGTGACCGATAAATCAGGCTAGTAAAAAACGCGACCCCTCGTTACGGGGTCGAATATTCACTTCGTAGCATGAAAAAATAATTTTCCAGTAATATTTCACATTCTCGAGTGATGGGCGCCTAATCTGTCCAGACGTTGCGCCTGCGCAGCCCATTGTGTTAGATCAAACATGGCGTCTCTAATGGCGGAACGCGACGCTGACATATTGCTTTTACGAGTGCCTCGTCTATTATTTATCGCCTTTTTTGGTCCGTTCGGAATTAAGAAGCATTATGTTTGTCAGGTCGCCGGCGCTGACCTCTCAACATGCATCATTGCGGACGCTCTATGGGTTATTAATTGCCTTGCCGGTGCTGTTTTAGTGCCGCTTTGGTCATTAGTGGAATATAAACCGACTATAGTAAATATTCGGGCCCTAAATTTAGTTTACACGACAAGTAGAAATACTTTAGTGAAATGGTAAATTCATTGACTCCACAGGGTCCGACGGAAACTTAATGTATCATCAACTCTGCATGTAGGATGTAGGTACCTGCGAGTATTATTACCTACACACCATCCAACATACACATACAGCTAGTTGTAAAGGTTGTAATATATAGGCACCACGGGTCACTCTATATGAAAAACGAAGTTTCGAAGCGCTGCTGCGCGAGCCACGTCTCTATCTGGTTGTATAATGTCGATTGCACGACAGCTATCGTTCGTTCGTTTTTCGTCAGTATAGAGTAACCCTCCAGGGCATCCATTATGGCTTGCAGCGAGTGATCAATCAAACTGCGGACGCAATGACGGACGCATGTCGCTTGGAAACTCATTAGACGGCACGTGAGGGGTTTTTTCTTCTTTTTTGCGAGACTTGTTGCATGGACTCGCGCCACATTCAGCCTGGTTGTGAAAGCACTGGCTGGAAGGAAAGTTGAATCAGATTTTCACTGTATAATTCCTAGATACTCTTTGAACAGTTACTAGTTATTATTCTGTGGTACGAGGTACCTATTAGTTTGTATATGCAATTAATACGTATTTAGTATGTACTAGGTAGACTAATGGATCGATATGAGAAAATAACATTTTCATTCCAACGCTATTAAATTTCGAGTACTTAATTCCGTTAAAGCTTACGAAAGCGATGCATTCAAATGGTCATATCAACATGTTAATAGACTAATTGAAACGTCAATGTGACACCACTTAATTAGTCATGTAAATTATTGTAAAAAGCAGCTGTTACAATAATTTAATATTCTACATTCGCGTCTTAACGGAATTTATGTCAGAGCAATAGATTTGTGGATAACTAGGTACCACAGTTGATGATTAAATAGGCTTTTCAATAGGGTGTAAGTACCTACTTTTCTTAGGAACCTATAAGAGTGTTCAATCAAAACAATGCAACGACAACTTGGTGCTTCTTCTTCAACTTCGAGGCCTACGAACCAGTGAAAACGATTCGGAATTAGAATTCGACATTAAATTAATTCAGTAATTCGAAAATTTCTTTATTATTCGATATTGTCTTCATTTCCGATTATGGTTGTCAAAATGTGTACGCGATCGAGGTTCTATTAATAATTAATTAATAACACATCGATATATATTTGAATGATCTATACCTACGTTAGACATTAATTATGTTAATATTGTCTCTTCCATCCAAAGGTTGTCTGGTAGAGATTGCTTTAAGCAATAAGACCGCCTTTTTGTACTATTTTATCTATAAGTTGTGAAATTGTAATGTTTTATTTAATGGTGCAAAACAAAGAGTATTCTATTCTATTGAAGCTTCATCTGTATCCGAGGGGTATAAACTTTCAAAGTACGGCCTCCAGTGGCCTGAAAGTTACTGTTAACTTGCCAATAAAATTCCACTCTGAAAAATGTAGGTATCCTATTTAAATTTACTTAAATGTATCCATACATATGTAGGTATACCGAAGCATAACTAATGTTCATAGTAACCTATAGGTCTACCTATTACGTATACCTATGTCTACTACATTATAAATTACACAAACCTTGATAAGTGGCTTGCATTTTCATACCAGGTAGTTGTAGTATGATTGTAGCTAGATATAGAATAACCTAATGGCTGCAGTTCGAGTTTATACAGCTTTCAATGTTGCCAGGTTCTTTGAATTTCTAAAATAGCACACATCATCATGAAAGCCTCTATATTATTTGCGGGTACATCAAGTTTTTGTTTCTTATTTGTATGTTTCTATGTATCTAATGGGGGCCTATTTTATTTTCACGGATTCTGTAAAAAAAAACATCGTAACCCCACGTCAAAATCAAAGATTAATTTTTCATGTACCATGCCAGTGTAACTTTCCTGAAGGCAACATTGTTGAAGTTAAAATTACCATCAAATTATAAATGAAAACGAAAATAGATCCTAAATAATAATTTGAGCCGGTATTCAATCGATGTTATACCTTAATTTAAGCACAAATTTGTCATGAAAACATTTAAACATGTAAATAACTGAAAATGCCAAAAAGTCTTTGCAAAAATGCTCCCATCACTTTATTGTGAACTGTAGGGTAATTTATTTATTTTTCGGCTGGCAACCCCGGCGGCTGCGAGGCGGGACGTGACCGCGGATCGTGACCCGCGCAGATTGCGCCCGTGCGTGCGCTGTGCAGCGGTGGCTTTATTTATTTACTTTTCCGTGCTATCCTTCTTGCTCTGTGTGCTGGCTGGGACAGCAATGTGTCTGTTGGTCTGTGTGCTGTATGTAATGCATCGGCGAGTGGCGAGTAGGTAGAGTCCACGCCACCACTGAAGTCTTACGGAGAAAGCGGGAACTGAACTAATTATTGATAAACTTGACACTGTCTTGTAAGTTTGTGATTGTGCAGCGCCTTCAGTGGTAGCTCAGACTCTACATACAAGAGTTTCGAATTTCCACTCTTTGTGTCAGACAAAAACTCAAATTACGTTATCAGTTGAAGTCCGACAAAGTAATTTTGCAACCGGTAAAAGATGGGACGTTATTTTGCTCTGAACTGGTAGCCCTAAATGAGAGGAAAAGAGTTAGACGTACTAGCACAAATACCCAAAACGTGACCTAGGTCCAACTACTCATTATGTCTATTATCCTATTATGAAGTTATTATTATTTATGGATATAGGATTTGATGATTTGACGATTGGGGCAGTTGTAATAAATATAATATAAAAGATGGAGATGGTCACGATTTGCTACGGAATAAAATATAATCATGTTTCCATTGTCCTTTATTAGTCAATGGTTTGCTTGTACATAGTACTTTGTAAAACTCGTAAATAGAGAGAAAAAACATTTATTTTTCAAAGACAAGTCGGATAGGTAAGTCTTAAAACGACTTGTTAAACTTTTCGTCATAAAAAGATGGTTGCAAATAAGTATTTTAAACAAATGCTGATGTCAAAAAAATTAAAACCATATAGATGACGGCACTCAAGAACCGCCGTGAGCATATCAGAAACTTACTCTACTACTTATATAATTTATAGTCATAACAAAAGCCACCGCAAGTCCGCTACCCATCACGCAGCCTACATAATTAAACAACACTATCAATCTCAAACCATTTCTCCACATAAAACTCAAAATAATAGACGACCAGTCTTATGTCACTTTTTTTTTAACTACACGACTGAATTGACAGGTCATCACCGACAGCGCAGGCGTCGGTGACTGTGCTGTTTCAAGAAAAAAAAGTTTTAATCAGCTCTACACTCGAAACTGAACTCAAATCAGTAGCAATGAGAGGCCATAAACGTGTGGTAGCAATCACGGAGTTTAAGCCCTCTCGGATCGAATCGGCGCAGAACGGGAGGTACTTTTTTCAAAAGATAATCTTCAGCGGGCGAGGCGTGAAGGCCGAGCGCCACAACATGGCGTCGACAGGTTTCTTCCCGCTTTTTTCACCTCTTTGTTCCTTTCCTCTATATTGTCTATAGACGTTTTGTTCCCGCGTTCGATTTTTAACTTTTTTTATTCGCGTTATTAATATTGCTGAGTCCCGTTGTCGAGCGGCGTCTTTTCTAGTCATTTTAATATATTCTTTTCTTGTTTTATTTACATACACACAGGCGTGAACCACGAGGCGGTTGTCTATCTAACTAGTTGGGAAAGGCTGATGATAAAGCTAAAATTGGTTCTCGGAATACGATTTAAATATAAATTAAACTCATCAAACGTCTGCATAGCGATACTAAAATCGCGAAGTCTGACGTTTCTCGGAAATAAATGATTTAGTGCTTGCCGTAAAATTTTGGAAACAATAAACTGGAGGTCAAATGCGGTAGCCTGGGAAGGCTGCGCATGATTTCCAGCACTCTCAGAGGAGATTTGGACCACACCTGGTTTGTAAATAAGTGCGACCCTCCCGCGACCATTGTTTAGCAAATTCATTTAGGTAGGTACTAGCTTTCAGAGACACTGATTCATTACGTAACATTGGAAAGTTCCAGGATATTTAAGTATCCATTGGTATGATCACCACCATGTTCCAGTTACATTCATGTTGACCCATAAATTTAGAAATCTTAAACAGCCTGTAAATCCGTATAACCTTATCGTTAGCTGTATCTAGGATTAAATTATCACTGACCCCGAGATTACATAAGACCTTTTAGAGTCGTTATAATCAATTAGGATTTTACCAGCACTTGCAGTCCAAACTAAACACAAGTACAGTTGAAATAAGGATTAAATTAGTCCAGTGTCACTTTTAATGCGAGGAAGCGAAAGAAATGAGGCGTTCAGCATTCGAATCTGGACTCGGACTATTAAAAAGCTAAGGTTGAGTTGGGTTACTAGTACCAGGAGACGATGACTGCGCGGAAGGGTCGCGGGGGCAGGAGTAGCACCGCAGTACCTGAGGAACGCTTGGCGCGGGGGGAGGGTAAAGGTCTCCATAAGCAGGCTGAATATTCGCGTGTTTTGCATGCGCCTGTATGAATGAATGCTTCGTTTTGACAAGGAACAAGCGTAGGATTGAGTATCGGATGACGTTTTATGATGTTGGTATTGACGCGTGAGCTGTTTCGTGCTGTAATTTCTTTCAGAGGAAGGTTGCTGAACTTGAAATATGGCTCAAATAAAACAAAGAATACAAACCAAATGAACATTCTAATATTCGTTTACAAATAGGTTCAAAAGAGGAACCGTGAACCGATAAATAAGACCCAATATTGGTCCTTTCGCGCATGTGTCTTAGGGGGCCCAATTACCAGGAGGCCCCCTGTGGGGACGGGCCTTTGGGCCCCGCCGAGCCTTAAGGCCTTGGGCTAATGAGCACGATAGATCGCTTTGGTTTTTAAGGTTTTAAAAATAGTGTAATAATCAATATTTTTAAGTTTCGACCGCTTGAGTTATCGGTGTTTAAAAAGTAGAATTTGGTATCAAAATAGTAAGATTATGGCATAAGTATTTACGTTAATATGTACAATTAATTGTATGTATATGTTTTAAACATCTGTCTATGTTGTACAATTATAAATAACAATGTATAAAATACTAAAACTAAAACATTTCCTGAAAACCCGAATCAAATTGGAAGAAGCCAACGGCTTTCTTGAGAAATCTGTCACCATGGCAACGATAACGAGTTTGAAAATGGAATAACTCTTACCCCGAAGCGCGGGTTGGGGAGGTTTGGGAGGGGGAAACGAGAGGGGTAGATAAGGAAATAATATTTTCCCGCCAACTCCCCGACCGTCTGAGATGTCTTTTTATTATGTTGGCAGTTCCTTTTTCTATTTGTGTACCTATATCGGTAGAGATTGGGTAGGTAAGTAGGTACTCCATTCTTCGAACTAAGTTTTATATCTTATAGAATGATCAAGCCATGATTTAAAAAGCAACTTTACTTTTCATGAGCCACAAAACTCGGAGAGTAAGTAATTCTGGATACTTCATGGTTGTAATTTCATTGGTTAACTGTGTTACTATGCCATGTACCTATAAGAAATGGTCTGGACACACTGGCCTCCAGCCAATTTCACGGCATTTACCAACACACAATACTGGTTAAAGGAAATAAACAATATTCGCGCCATGGCACGCACTGAAAGCACGGAAAAAGCTTCTGAATTTTTTAAAAAAACTTAGTTTTAGTATCAGTGGAAATAAGAACTTTAAAAAACATTGAGACACAAACGAATTGAGATACCACTCTTTTTTCGTAGTCGGTTAAATAACAAATCTTACTGTAAACTGATACGATACGACTGTAACATATTATAGTTTTTAAATCATTACACGGTATCGGTAATTTATGCATTATTTGCGCTAGCTAGGAAATCTGCATGGATAATTACAATGTTACCCAACAATTTTCTATGCCAGGGAAAGAAATAGATTAGCTATTTCAGTGTAGGTAGTTATAGGCCCGTAAAGCTATCCTACCGTTCGATAGGCAAGTCATTATTGTATAGTAAATTATCCCACCGCTGTACGGCGAAGCAGCGAAGGCTCAATCAACCAAATTACGCTAAACGCCGGACATGACCCTCGGACAATAACTGTTAGGAAATAATAGTTTTAATATCAATAATTAAAGTTTACAAAAAAGCTATTGAGCCAACCAATCGAGCCGAGTCCCTAGATCCTCCAGATATATGGGCAACTAGAACACTTTGAGGGGTCACGTTAAAATTGACTTTTGATAATTCCTGGGCACGTCTGATAATGGCGAGCGCCAACAGTCGTGCGGCACTAGTGATTATACCGATTATTGTCGATATCTGGTATCGACACCGGTTATTTGGTTAGTCGCTCGATTATCGATAATTTGCCCGTGGGGTACGCTTCTGACGCTGCGTAAATCGCTGACCGATTTGGTTGCTTCGTTTTTTTGCCACAAATTGTCCACATTACGATTTCTAAAACGTTTAGGTTCCCGATCGATTATGTTTATAATAGGCGCAGTTTTATTTCAGAGCTAATTGTGAGGAAAATACCTTGAGTGCCTGCAACGACCTTCGCACGTGAGCACACGCGTGTTTATGGAACACCTAAAGCGTAATATAAATAAACTATAAAATGGCTGACATAATTAACCCGGACAATAAAACAAACGTGTCCGGGCGTTTTCGTGCGATTTTCCGTAATTACGGGCCGAGAGTTCCCACATCGCGTTTCCATTTCATCCCGGCGACGGCCGCGCCATTATTTTTTATCGTTAAAAATGATCTCTTGGTAGCGTGCCCATAAAATAGGCGGCCGTAAACATTTACGTCTGGTTTTATAACTTTTTAATGTAGCGTTTTTGAAAGCTCTACGTGGAGTCGACAGAATATAATACCGGTATTTCTATTTTATATGGACAGAATGGTAAGAAATTGGCAGTAACTGGAGGACAGTAAAACTAGTGAGTATAATAAGTGTAAGTGCGACGGCCGTCGTAACTCCGGCGCGCCGCGCACCGCTGCCTTTATACACTTTATAATGATCTTTCTATTTTAGCTCCAAACAAAACATCAATATTTCTATACAACCCTAGTAAAAGGTAAAGGTACCTCCATTTTATATGATAAGTATTTTTTTCTATTGCCTTTAAAATAGCTAGACCAACCCACAATTACTTCTATCTGCAAAGCCACGGCCAGAACAGTTACACGCAAAAGTCGTTGGTGAGATTCGAGATTTGAAAACATGAATGTTTTGCTCGTCTTATTTAAGTCGATCAGGCAGTCAGATGCAGGGTCGCGAATAATAGCGCCCCTCCCGCCCCCTTGGGGGGTACGAAATGGGATTCTATCGGTCTCCTCCATTCCACGGTGTTTCTCGCGTACATATAAAAACATACATAACTATTCTATGTACGTATAGAGTACCTTTATAACTCCTGGTAGGTACTAATTATCCAGAAATATTAGGTGATGGTGTTGTTAAATAGGTACAATTCGATTGACGGTATTTATAAAATAAAACTTCACATGCCTTTTGTGTCCTGAAAATCAAACACAGGTATACACTTCTCATATTTAAGCATATGCACTAGATGCTAGATTTCATGAATTCTAATCTGAATAAATTATTTTGATACTTATAAGATAAAGATATGAAAAATTTACGACATTTTGCTAGAATTATCTACAATATTTCAAGTTTCACCGGCAACCAACCAAAAAACTACCAGGCGTGCATAATCGATGCAGAGTTCGACGGGACCCAAAGCGCGGCGGGCCGTGCTGCTATCACAACTACAACAACTCGTATCGGTTGCAAGCCAAACACCCGGGAGCCGTACCGTGAGCTGTTTGCGCAGAGAGGGAGCAACCCCATCCGCGGATGGACAAGCATTTGTGTGGAATTAATGCCCTATTTATTTATTATTATTATTAAATTCTTTATTGCACAAAGTAAATTGGTACAAAGGCGAACTTAATGCTAGCAGCATTTTCTACCAGTTAACCTTTGGTGATGTTGAAAAAGTGATTGGTAGTGCTTATGGCTTTGAAGAAAGAAGATGGTTTATATTGAGTACTTAACCGAAATATTAATATCTTAATATATAACTATCTATACAATATAAATATACACATGATACCTAAATAAATACATTACATACATACATACATAAATACATACATAAAATTACTATCATCATCATCATCACATAGATAGGGATCAGTTAGGCAAAATGTTCTGCTCTTGGAGGTAGTGGAGACGAACTTTACATTTAAAAAGATCTATAGACTTAGTTTGTCTTATATCCAGTGGTAACTTGTTCCACAAGCGAACCGCTGTCACAGTGAAAGAATCAGAATACCCTGCCGCATTATGCTCTGGGGTACGAAAGAGAAGATTGCGACTTGACCGTTGAGGACGGTCAGAAAAGTCGAAGAACGTGAAGCGTTCTGTTAGGTAGGTTATTTGTTTTAGCTGTGTAGAGTTTTTCCTGAAATCATACCTATTAGTTACTTCATAGAGTTGAAACGATTAACTTATGCTATAAATGATAGGGTCAATGGCGCCGAAAGCCAGCAAACTAATATTCGATCGAGTTTGACGTATCACGTTCCTAAATTAAGGCATTGTTCATTCAGAGTCGGCTAAATTATCTAAAAAGAAAATACTAAACAAAAACAAAAAGCGATCACGCCAAACTAGAATTTCCCCATTCCACGGTCGGAAGCGTCAACCCTACGCCTGCGTGTGATTGATAAGACTTATCGGAGCGCGCACGCGGCCCGGCAGACCCTCCCGAGATGCTGGGCGCAGATACCACGCGAATTGCGAGCGGTGGCTGCGGAGGGCTAGGGAGGCTATTTCGTTTTATGATGTTGTATTTTCTAGCTAAACCGAAGTTACTTCGTTGCTTGGATTCCCGCAAAATGTTACAGAATGCGAGACACAATAATATTACTAATTCAGAACTCAATTATAATTCCAATTGCATACGATGTCCACGTACGCTATAATCGTTCAGATGTTTTTGAATTAACCATATATCCATAACCGCATAAGCTTCTTAGCCGTGCCCCTCAGAACTCGATTCCCCACCTAATCTCCTCGTCCACGGGATTTAGTGCAGCTAGTGGAAACAATTTCGTATTTGCCACACGTTGCATATCGCTGGCTATCATTTCGCTGGCGCGGCTTAGGGTTGTTTTAGGGTTACATTTCCGATGTTATATTTTGTTTTATTGGGAATTTTGTAAGAAGCTGAAAACTCTGAAAAGCGTAATTTACCTACGTTTAACCGGATTCATAAAAAATACCAAATTGTCTTTTTTCTAAACAAGTGAGTTTGTCCAAATATTAGTTCTGCAAACAAATAACGAGGATATTGCTCGCATCATTTGCTCGCGGTCCCGCAAGGTTCATCGCGGATTCGAATCCGCACTAACAATGTATAAATATAATTACGCTGGACAAACATTGCCTAGCCGCCGGCGCACACATGCCGCAATCCGCACGCTACAACGCCCGCCTGCAACTGAAGGGTTGGTTTTAGAAGGGTTTTCTTTTTTAGCTTTGAATTTTAAAATTAGAACGCTTTTTAAGCTAGCTTTCAGAGGGTTCTTTATGCCCAATCGTTTATAGTCTGCGATAAGTATTGCTTAGGTACTTTTGAAGAAGTTAGATACAGAGGATCAGATACAATTTTAAGGCAACTTTTAACGTACTATAATATTGTGTATTTTATGTATAGGGACACAACCACAACATCTATCCAGGTTTATACATCATTATCTAGGTTTTAATTTTTATAAGTAATAATATCAACACAAAACTAATTTTAGCTGAATTCATTTCAATACAAACTGATTCGTAGGTACTGAAGATTCGTATAATTTTAGTAAATATGGCAGTAAAATCGCAAAATGTTCAGAAGCAAGAACAGAATAATATTATCATTAAAACATAAATTAATTTACAGGCTTTACATAAAATAAAACCAGATATTCTGGAAACCCGAATAGGAAAAATATAACAGGGGGATTTTGTGTCTTCTCTACTCGCTATCAAGATCCATAATTGTTTGGGTCGGAAGAAACTGTTCTTCTGTAGTTTAGATTAAAGGGCTGATAGCAATCCACCAATCAAAATATTTGGACTCTCTCTATTAATTTGATACTCCTCGAGTCTCGACAACCTTGTACTTTTACCTACCAATTTATTATAAGGTTTGTAAGTACAGCATTAGATACACCTATATAATTAATTATGTATTAACTATATAGCTATTGAAAATATATTTAAATCAATCTGGACTATGTTTAATAACTATCGTTAATGATTCAATTGTTATTCTGAATCTGAACCCTTAATCCAGAGATTCAAATTTAAAAAAAACCGGCCAAGTGCGAGTCGGGCTCGCGCACAAAGGGTTCCGTAGCAGCAAATATAATAAACTTTAAATCAACCTATCTCAAAAACTATAAGAGATACTTTGATCAAACCAAAAATCGTTGAATGAGTTAATTAGCATGCATCACCTCTATTTTTTTTAGAATTTTATACCCCGTAGTTATAAAAATAGAGGGGGGGGGACATACTTTTTACGACTTTGAGAGCTGATATCTCAAAAACCGTTCACTTTAAGAAAAATGTTTTTTAGAAAACTTTATATCATTTTAAAAGACCTTTCCATTGATACCCCACACGGGTATGTACATCGAAAAAAAAAAATTCATCCCTCAGTTACATGTATGGGGGGCCCCACCCCCAATTCTTTTTTTTACTATTTAGTGTCATATTTTTGTAGCGGTTCATACAACACATATTCCCATCAAATTTCATCACTGTAGTACTTATAGTTTCCGAGTAAATCGGCTGTGACAGACGGACAGACGGACAGACGGACAGACGGACATGACGAAACTATAAGGGTTCCGTTTTTGCCATTTTGGCTACGGAACCCTAAAAAGTGTCTTCTGTAGTACTTATTCTCGAGCTCGTGTCGTAACTTTTTCAAGTTATATTATTCTTTTGATGAATTAAAAAAAGTTACCGCGTGACCGCTAAGCACGTATCTAATGTGTAATGCGGTTCGCTTTTTATCGTCGTTGTTGGAGCTTTATTCTTTTTTTCTGCTGCACACTGAACCACGGCTTGTATTGATCGAAAAATCCGATTTCAAAATGGGTGCTTCGAAAGTTTTATTGTTGCCGCCTGATACGTTCTTAAAAAAAACTATTTAGAGGCACCAAGAAGGTAATTTTCACACGTCATGTTCGAAAATTAAACAGGCATTTCTGCCTTCGAATACAGAAGTAATTATTCTGAGTGGCTGAAGTTAGTTTACTGTTATGGATCAGAAATATGCATGAGCGATTGCCGGCATGACATAGCGTGTCACATGTTTTATTAGATGTTGCGAAAACGAGAATTTACTTTGCCATTGTTTGCATCTCTCATTTGTTAGCAACATGGATTTAATACAAACTATACTTTTTTTATTTCAGCTACCCATATGTTTAAGAAAGTTAAGGAAAGAACCACATCATCCACACACTCTATGCTGTCTATAAAAACATCTACACACTGGCAACTTAGAAAAAAACTTACGATGCGTAGTCGGCGCTTTTCCCGCCAAATAGTCCTCCTTGCATATGAACTTGTTGTCGTCCAGCACGTAGAGTTCCTCGCCGGTGGACAGCTGCTTCCTGCAGACGAGGCACGTGAAGCAGTTGAGATGGAAGACCTTCTCCCTCGCCTTGCGGACCAGGTCTGAGGGCGAGATGCCGTGCCCGCAGCCGCTGCACTTCGTCCCGTACCGCCTGCGGGCAAGGAGGTTGAGGTTAAAATAGGTGGAGGTTAGAAAGAGGCTGGGAGTTGACGCTCGGAATAAGGATGCAAAGAAAAGGTGCTTGTGAAGGGTAGAAATGGTGTTTATGTTCTTGTTGTGTTAATTGAGGATACCTGCGTCACTTATTTTCTATCTTTCACGCTAGATTGATGCCAGTGCAGTGCCCGTAGAAATATTACATTTATGGCAAGAAACCGCTAGAAATAAATAAAATTAATGATAGAAAAACACAAAACAGGTAGTCGGCATCGACAAGCTAGATAAAACCAACGTAACCATCGTCTTTTAACACCTGTAGTCGCGCAAAATTTATGACTCTAAATTATTCACCTACCAACTACACCGCGTTTTAATACAAAACTCGACTTAAACTTATGCAAATGAATTTCAAGACTAGCCGATTAATATTCTCAAAGAAAGCCCGATTATCATGATAAAAAAAATGTCGGACGAGCTACTAGCTATCTTAATGACCGTTAATCATAGTTTTGATATTCGAGTGTCAGCGGTCGACAACCTTTTTGGAATATTTTAAAAATTAACTTTTTTAGTGGACTAGTTGAAGCGCAGGCATGGGAAATTACTGTAAAGCCAGAGATGATGGTGAGAGACGAAATCCGATTGAATGGTTGTTCTGAGCATTTGTGAACTTGATACCTACAATGTTAAGAAAGTAACATAGCAACATACACATCAATCGGATCTTTACAGTGCCGATTATGTTTAGCTCACATTATGGGCATAGGTACATCATCTAGGTACAAATTATCGAGTGTTTCACGAGTTAGTGTTAGCGTTTTATCATCTCTCATCAATAATATAATAGACTATGTACCTAGGTACTAAAATAATAATAATATTAGGTAAAGCCTCAATAAAACCTCTCAGATAACCTTGCAGTGGTCCTCATAGGTGTGCTAAGTCATAAACCAGAGCACTTGGCCTTCTACTACGCAAGTTTTACAATCACACACAGCTATAGTACATGCCCAGGCATGTCGCAGTCTTAAAATGAGAATTACGCACGAGCCGATCAATAAAAGGACAATGATAATATAAATGTGCAAGTCACTGGCTGCATGTGTGACACAGGAGCAAGGAGGTCAAAGTTGCAATTGCAGAACTCCTTTGAGAGTGGAAAATGGAGGTGCAGGCAAGGAGTCTTGTACCTACATCGGCATCTATAAGTTTTATGTTTTATACGGTAAAAAATGAAAATGATTACGTAACACAACTATAACTGTTTTGAAGAAAAATAAGCCTTCTACCTATTCACTCACCTCAGAACACAACGTGGTAGAGCAGAAGGGGTGCACTGAGTGACTCATTCAGCACCAAAATCAAACCTATTATTTTAATGTTAGCAATATTACGGACGTCCAAATTTAGGTTATTTCTAAATAATAAAGCCGGTAGAGTATGTTGTGAAGCCGAAAAGGAAATGAATGGCCATTCATTATGCGCTAAAACATAAAATTGCGAGTTTTAGTGCCCACACCACACTCTGGACAAACATCCCCATTTCGTGTTCGGAGCCTATCAGAAAAACATACCGCGAACTCGATTTTCGCGGCAATCCTTTTTTATTATTATTATTTTATCATCACATTGAATTATTACCAGCTCCATTTGCATAAACGATGGAGGCCGCATGAATAAAACATAAAGTCAGTTTCGCTGTACTTATGGCACTGGCAGCCACGCTATGTCGCGAACGCACATCATTCCTCAATTTAAAAACTGTTCGATTTTCAAATTGCAAATTCAGAACGGATACATGCGAAAAAATAAAACCATTTGCGAATGCGGTATAGTAAAAGGTTCTACCTTTTTTGGCATAAGATTTTTTTGCCTAATCTCGTATTGCATAGTAACGTTTGGTCAAAGTCTCGTTACGCCGAAAATCGTATGGCATAAATCTCGTTTAGTAAAAAGTTATTTCGCATAACATTGTTTAGCCTAATAATGGTATGGCCAAATCTTGAATAGCCTAATAATGCTATGGCATAGGTTTATACAAAGTAATAATATTCGTTTGGCTTTAACTTTGACGGAGCGTCTCCCTACATAGCGCAAACTGGTGCCTTGTATTGTTTCCGCTGTTTGGAAAACGCTCCGCTCCGCTTCGCTGCGCTCCGCTTTGGTTTGATGAACATGTGCACCTAACACGCTCCTCCTCGCTTTGCTCGTCGTCGCACCTATTTTTAGGTTTCGATCTCATGGGCTTTGTAATAATTATATTGGTCGTTAACTTTCGATTTTTTGATAATACAATATCGTGATTTTCGGGATGTAGGAGAAAAATACCACAATTTGTACATTTACTACATACTTAATATATTATTTATTAAGATAACATTAGGAGAAACAAGATTATACATAGGTATAGACGAACATAAATTTGAGCAAACGAAATTTAGGTGTTTAAAGATTGTGCCTAAAGATTTTTAGACGAAACGAGCCTTATGCCACATAAGTCTTGGCAAAGTGATGGTTCGGCCAAAAAAGTTTAGACGATACGAGTTATGCGAAATGAGTTTTGGTCAATAAAGATTATGCCAGATGAGCGGAACCCATAGTAAAAGGATACCATAAACAATACCTAATGGAAAGTGTGTGAAAATCATGAGGTGAAAACTAAATATGCGCAAATTATCTGGTCGGTAGATATAGGTATTCGCCTTTTGAAATTCTAATTTTGCCGCATGTTTCGTTTTTACACGTCCTATATTATAATTTTTATAACCATCAGCGATGTCAGTACAGTATGTTGTTGTTATCTTTTTATTGCCATTCTTGACAGTGCAATGTTTCTTTATATCTTTGCGCAGTCTTCTCCCTGCAAGAGCCTGAAGGCAGATCCTTTCGGTATTTCATAATTATTTTAAGATAATACGAGACAGGCATGAGTTATGCCGGCTATGTGGGTAGAGGACATTAAATTTTATATTTTGACAGGTACCTTTGAAGTTATAATCAAGGTTGTAGTGATCCACCACACCAGTGGTAAAAGTATATTAGGTATAGGTACGGTGGCCTGCGCCTAAAAGTATACACAGGCGGAGTTTTTAAAATAGAGATCACAAGCTCACATGCTGCTCAAGCACATCCACATATACACCACTGCTACACACATCACATACAACACGTCCCCGGATTTATAACATATGTATGTAGCTGGTCCCTTCATCATCAGGGATCGCTATTTTAAAAACTCCGCCTGTATACTTTTAGGCGCAGGCCACCGTACCTAGTTCTCTGTTTAGTATAAAAAAATATTTAAAGAAACAAAACTACCGGTCCCCAAGCCCTCGTCGATTGATAATGCCAAAGTGCCCCGGAAATGACGTCACTCAGGTTAGGTACCGAAAATGTCACCGAAATGAACTCATCAAATTACGAAAAACTCACAAAATTAAACCATCAGGCCGGCGGAAGTCGTAAGTGAACCGTTTTCCGCTGTTACCTGACCTGCGACGAAACTTACTAAATTGCTTTTTTTCCTTAAACAACAAACGTTTTTGGCGCCATATAATTTGAAAATCGGTGATTATAGCACTTCAGTTTTTGTGGATAGGCGTCATCAAATAATAGTTATTTGAAAGCGGATAATGGTTGCCTTTTCACTGCGGCCTTCCTGTTTGCCTATGGGGAGACCACACATTTGAAGGTTTTATATGTAACAAAGTAATGTTGAGTTTTTAGCTTAACAAAATACCAGGAGCCCAGAACAACCAAAAAGACTGAACTGAAGAAAGCTTTTTGGTTGTTCCAGCACTTGTCGGCCAGGGGAGCGCGGCAGTCTGCGCAGCACACAGGCCGAGTGCCAGCACAACGTAATACCAGGATCCCATATTACCTGAAGAAGTCGTTCCGGCAGAACAGCTTGTTGTCCCGGCTATAGCATTTATCAGCCAGGGGTGCTCGGCAGTCGGCGCAGCGTACGCAGGCGGCATGCCAGGCTCTCTCCAGCACGTGCAGAAGGAACTTGTCGAGGATGGGCTTCTCGCAGCCGGCGCACGACATCGCGCCGCCAGCCTCGCCGCGTCCTGGGGAGGAGACGGTGGATATCAGTACTATCAGTAGGTTGGCAGGTGGAAATTAAGTATTTACTTATCACAGACCTATATAACTAGATTCCCCAAGTGTACATACTGCGCGTGTTAAAAGGTTTTTAATATGATCAACTTTTGTTTCATAAATTTTGTTCCATCCAGCTGTCATTATCAGTGTCAAAAATAATAATTCCTATACAAATATCGGCACGTCCGGTTCTCATGGAAATGAGTGCATCTGTGGCATCTATAGTCATATAAGTAGGTCTGTAGTAAATTTATATATAAATTCTACTACTGAAAAAGTAAAATAAATCATGAATAAATCTTTGTTTTTCTTATTTCTGCTAGAAATTATTTCATATTTTAATTACCTAAGGTAATATTAATATCACAGTGTTGTAAAAAGTAAAGAACACAATAGGAATATAGGTTTCCCCATAAATATATGTTTAAGAATTGAGCATTTTGTACTAATAATAGAGATAATTTAATCATAACAACATAAGCCCATCAAAATTCACTTCTAATTATGATAATAACAAAGTAACATCTTCATAACACACTTTTGCATTTATTATAGCTTAAATCACTTTTATTATTCTGTAGTTACAATCTCAAAATATCTTTACGACTATTAACCAGACTTAACTGTTCAAATCTAGGTCGGTGGTACAATGGCAAAACTACAATATTTACTAATTAATTGTAACCATGTAACGTTACAAATTTGTTGTAAGTATGTAACACAAAAAGGCAGCCTTATCGCTTAAATTGTGTATGTCCAGTTGCCAGGGAAATTAACTAACCCAAATACTTGTATAGGGTATAGGTATACATACTATACAAGAATACATAAATATAGCTATACTATACTATAGGTCGTTCACAGATATATGGTACAATAGAAGTCTGTCTATGTTAGAGATCATAAACTGTTATACGAGGAATGATGATGACTTCATCATGATCTTGAGCTTTTGTAAGACTTGGTTGTAAAATTGTGTTGGTATGTATGAAATTCTTGTCTTCATAGTACCTAAACCTAATGTATTGTTTTGATAGAATTCTATTTACAATGTATAGTTCCTATAACGGGACGGGTAGTTGATAATATATTTATTAAAATACCCATGTTGTAACAGCACTAATCTTTTATAAATAAGTAGGCAGATAATTATCATTATAGTACCTTACTATACATTATATCTTTATGTTCAGTGATTACTCTAGAACTAGCTATTCCTCTGGGAAAGACTATTCAAAACTTAACTGCTAATGCCCGTCGCATCGCGGGCAAACTTTCAGGGCATATTGGTACACATAAAGATCAATTTGCCCAAAGCTCGCGGGGGCAACCTGTTATGTCGGGCAGTGGTAGCCATTCTGAAGGCGCTAATTATAATTTTACTAATTATATAAGTACCTCTATGCTGTCAACTTTACAATTGTCATAAGGTAATATGAGATTTTAGTGTACTTTAATCATAAATTTGTATTTCATCGACTTGAGATTACTAAATTTAAATTCGGTGCGATCAGAATCGCTACCAATAAATAGTTAACCTCAAGGCATGCTATTTAACAGTAGCAGCTCAAAACTATTTTACGCACAATTAAAATTAGTGGGCAGCCTCCATCTTCACAGAACCGTACGATTGTGTTTAACTGCCGTAGGCGGAGTAGAGAGGTAAAAATTTATAATAATATTTTTTTTATAAATTTTTCTGAATTTCAACTACTTATTAAAAATTGAATACGTAAGTATCTTATTCATTGTTATTGTTATAAATTTAGAAAGGTTAGATGAAGTTACATTATGAAAATAACTTAACTCTAGGTATTTTAAATGAAAAGCTCGAAACATTAGGAACTCACAAGTTATCCATATATACAAACTTATAAGCACATTAATTTTAAAATTTATCCGATAGGTTTTCAGTACTCTGTGCATGCCGGTACCGCCATAACATATTTATAAAACCTGCTCATAGCCAGTACGTAGGTACCTATAGGTACATAAAAATGGTAGCGGCGAAGCTGCAGGCGTAATAGGAATCGCGTTTAACGATCGATAAAGCAGAGGTAGAATAAAGTTTTATTGGCATACGCTATAGGCCATAGCCGCTCTGTTTTACCTACAGGCTCTTGGGTGCAGCCGACTCGACTGGGTAGAATACCCGAAGTGATATTGCAAGTTGCCGCTTCTTGAAGATCATTAGAGAAAATAATTAAGATGGGTGTTAATTTCTAGTTAGGTAGGTATAATACGTTAAAACAGCTATAACTTTAGGTATTATTAAAGTATCTAAGTATTTTCTTTTTATCTTACGAGGCATAGTGCTCTAAAAGTAATTAAGATGGGTGTTAATTTCTAGTTAAGTAGGTATAATACGTTAAAACAGCTATAACTTTAGGTATTATTAAAGTATCTAAGTATTTTCTTTTTATCTTACGGGGCATAGTGCTCTATAAGTTGATACTTAATAACTAAAATTTCAGAATGTTAGTAGGTGTATAAAGGGTGTTTGACAATATCCCATACCTGTAAAACAACTCCATATACTCCATGTAGGTACTGTGCTACATAATTTTGATACTTATGTTGACAATTATTGTAGATCTACATGATCCTTTAAGTCTATAGGTACTAAACTTACTATATTAAACAATCACTCTCATTTAATACGTAAAAATTTATACATATACATACCAATATTCACCATTATGGTAGTTTCATATGATATGAAATACGGCAAAATTATCAGACCCGTCGATAAAGTAAAACCAGAAATAATAAAGGTGATCAAAGATATTTGTGTGTCGTACGCAGATGCTGCAACTTTGTAACTTTTAGTAAACAGGCGTATTAACATTTACAGTTAACATATCTTACTTTACACATAATTTTGTAGGTATAGCTATGTTAATGTATAGCTGGTAGGTATGTTATTTATAATTATTTATCTACCTTCTTGTAGACCTTCAATCAGGTCCTATATCCTGCGTGCAATTAACTGTAGTCTCATTTACACATCTTTGGTTATACCTTGCTCATAACTGTCGTAAATTGACACGACTGCCTACGTTTGGACAACGTTCAAAGAACGACACTATAAACCCATGATTTACAGCTGGATCCCTTTTAAACGATATATCATAAGAAGCGGCATGGCACATCGCAGCGCTGCGGTCCTTATAAAAACAACGTCAATGAGTGTAACACCCTATCGTTTCTTTTTTCAAAATATTTCTGTGGTATTCTTTCGTCATTCCGCTCGGCGCGTTTTGACGTTTATTAGCCGAATTTATGAAGGTCGCCGAGGTGGTTTGTGTTTAATATTCCATATTCAAATCAGAATGTCCGATTGGTCTCGCGCCATTTCAGTCGGTGCGTTCAAAAATTACGATTCACCGAGCCAAAGGATATTCGGCGGTGCGTGTGATTTTTTGGTTTTTAAATTTACCGCTGTCACGCTGTTTAGGCTGTCGAGTTCAACTGTAATAATAATAAGCTGACAGTGGTATCTCTGTTAAACTTTGAAAAGCTTACGAAACTTTACGGTTTGTGTTTGACAGTGCAAAAGTTTTGTTTTTCGAAAGTCAAAACCTGGTTTGGGTGACAGGGTAGGTAATGATACGGGAAGGTTGTTTTTTTAATTTAAAATACAAGGAACATAAGTACTTCTCTAAAGAGAAGATAAAAATTTCACAAATTTAATAATCAGTATCGTTTCTGCAGTCACAAAAACCATGCAGTTTGATAAAAAAATAACATTTTAGGAATTTTGTTTCATTCCCTTAGAAGTGCTACAAATCTGCATGCATGCAGGGTTAAACATTCGAATAATGCCAAAATGCACTTTGAAAGCAAATTATTCAACAATATTCGCCTTGTAAATTACAACACAATGCTTTAGATTATACAGTAAAATTGGATTGTGTGCTAAACATTAGTGTTTGAAATAGGACTTTCATTCAAGTTCAATGTCTTTGACTTTCACATATTTTAAAGTTTAGGACTAGGTACTTGAACTACAATAAGATATATTTTTCTTCTTTAAAGCATTAATGAAAGGTTTTTGCTTATAACCGTTTGAAAACCTTTAAAAAACGACGGCCGCGTTAGTTAATCCGTCAAGGAAACTCAAAACCCAGTAGGTATCATTTGATTCTTAGAATTTTCATAATCGTCGAATCACTAGGTCGGTTATCTTACACAAAGGTCTATCACTTGTCAAAAATATTCCTTCAAAAAATGTATAATCTTTGGCTTTTATTTTTTCTTAAAAACCATGATACCATCTCAACATTACACAACATCTTAACTTTAGACAGATTTGCAAACTGGCTTAGTATAATTCTCAGAAAGCCACCCAATAGTAGAACAAAAAAATATTTGCAAGTGTAATCCGTTCTTTTTGGCACGCTTCCTTAAGAAATGATTTTTTTTTAGTGAGTATGTCTATATAGTCATAGACAAGAGTCGATTTAATCTTTGAGAGGATCCAGAGGATTTAATCTTCATGATGCTGGGAGTTTTTACCTAACTTCTTTAGATTTTAATCCTTTTTTACTGTTGTTGTGTTCTTTCTTAGCCTAAGTACCCAACGGAATTAATTTTCAGGAACCGAATTTTATATTATCCTTTATATTTTTAGCCTCAAATTTTCATATTTTTGGTCCATTTGTCATTGCAAATATCTCAATGGTAATTCAATTGAATTACTTACATAAAAATCTATTTTTTTCTCATGTAGGTAACACTAAACCCTCCTTAAATCTTACACAGGGTTCGCAGTCCTTGTCATTTCAATTCATGAAACTGTTGTTTTTTATCAACCTCATTCTTAAATCTATAAATGGTGTTACCGTGTTCTATATTATAGTTATATGTATTATATTAAATCAGATCAAAACTCCACAAAGTTGGATATCGTTGAAGTAAATCTTTAAAACTCAGAGAGATATATTTTCATTTCCTCCTTGAAAGGATTTTACCCCATCACTGATAGCCATCTATGAGAAAACTTCTGTTGTTTCTAAAATCTGCAATTTCTTGGCCGTTGATTTTCTTTAATTTTACTTTCACACTACAATTATCTCTAGGATACTTAATAGCTACTTCGGTTAACGTAAGATATCCTCTATCGCCTCAGTTGTTTGTGGATGGTTCATAGATACAACTAATGTCGACTCCTTTGTATGTTTTTAGGATTAATAAAGTTTGCAATGTTTCCTTGTTCTGCATTTTTTCATCATTTTGATCCTCATGGGTATCCTTCCACTGAATAATCTTTAGGCCTACATTTTATATGCTTATCTACCCCTTTTAATTATCTCAAGCAGAAACTTATTATCTTGTTATATTACCAAAGAAAATTCAGTATGTTTTGGGATATACCTATATGGGATACATAATATGTCAATGGCGATCATCAATACAAATTTTCAACTCATATTCTGGTTTCAAAATCAAATAGGCACCTAGATGGTGCAAATTAGGAAGGTTATACTAAAATGCATTGATTGAGATAGGTTACATCTCCATCAGATTAGTATATTCTATCAAGCTATATCAACTTCATATTATTATCATCACTTTCGTTAGGCACTATTAAGTATTATGTCTGTTTAATTGTTTAATTTAATTACCTAAGCTACAACTTCTAGTTGGTAGCAACATCGTGTTCCCTTCCAAATTCTTGCAGGTAGATATAGGAGCTTATTTGTAATAATCTATATTATGTAGGTGTAGAACACAAATTTCAATCATCCACCATAGATCACATCAATTTCCTTGGATGCAGAAAGGCTTGAATGTTGAATTAATGTCGTTTCACAAGACACTAACTTTTACCAATGTGGTGCTGGTGGAAGGGGGCATGGGCCCCCCGTCCTGAGGCAAGGAAGCCCGCCACTTCGGCACCCAACACGGACACTCAAACACTTGACACCCCGCGAATTCTTCGCAACGCACTACGACGCACCGACGCGCGCGAAATCTCAACGCATACTGCCAGAAAACCCGTAGCTTTTTCAACTCGACACGAGAGAGAGCGAGATGGTGTCATGCCTAGTGGGTGTGCGAAGGAGGGACGAAAAGGGTAGCGCTCAGAAGCAGGCGTGGTTCAAGTAAGCAGCCACTAGCGTTTAGGGGGTGGCGCTTGAGCAGCATTTTCTAGGGTTTTTTTGGTGCGTGTTTCGGCGCGGTAGTGGGATTTCATTTTATACAACACGTGCGGCGCGCGCAGTAAATTTAAATTGGCTTGCCGGTACATCGGGCGGGTGGTAGCCAACATAATTATAGAGCCCGGCTTTTTCGGTTGCTGTTCTCCTAGCTAGGCTGTTTGGCGGGTTCCATTGCCTTGTTTTATGTTTTCACTGTAGTAAGGATGCTGTTTTGACTGAGGGCGTGTCCGTTTAATGGTGAAGCTCATATCCGTTCCTTTTTCGAAAATTGTAAGTTTGGTTTTTTCGCTTGTAGATAAGAATTTATCCCACATGTTCGGCTGGATTTGATATAATGGTGGTAGGATCCGCCCCCTATTCGATGATTAACGGGTTTAATTTAAACCCAGATTATTCAACTTACCTACTGGCTATTACAATAAGTGAAATGTGTTTAGTAAAAATTTATATTGAAAAGTAAAGTTAAGATTCATTTGGTTAAGCAATGTTTGGTTGCATTATACGAGTATTGATATACCTACTTGTATTTTTTTCGGGATACCTAAGCATTATAATAGCATTTTTTCCTTCTACTTCACTTAGGTAGGTAACCGTACTATATGCCGGTAACGTCAGTGTATGACTGTGGGTACTATGATTAATGAGGGATTAGCAAAAGGGCAAAGTGGTAACGCGGGCAACTTCTTATGTATCTCATTTTGCCCTTGTTATAATTTCTTAAATAATGTAAAGCCAAGTCAGGTAGATAGCATTAACTGGTTACCTATTAGATAAAATGGAAAAAAAACATGCTAGCCTAATAAAATCCCTCCGCAACTCATTGTATCAGAGCGTTTGAACCTAGGTAGGTAAGTACCTACTTATTATTTTTTGTAGCCAGCGGGTGGGAAAGCTCTAAGCCCTAAAATCCTAAGCTTTAACCATTGGCCATTGGTAGTTTCCCCTATTGTACCTACTTAGGTAGGTACAAGGTACCAGCTACTTACGTGAATTTTTAAGAAATTCATCATTGGCTCTTCGATGAATTCATCGATGTAATTTTAAAAATTTGACTATTTCATACATTAAAATTGCGGATTTTTAACCTTGAAATTTGTTATTGATTCATCGACGACTAAGTTTTAATAACTTACAACCTATGAACTGGACTTACTTTAGGTATATAGGTACCTAAGTATAAGTAGGTACATTTAATTTCAGTGTGGATATAACAGCTAGATAAACGGAACCCTTACAAGAACATAGATCGATGTACCTACCCACTTACTGAACCACTCTTAATATGGATTATTTTTTTTTGTCATTTCAGGGCTATTTTAGAGTTTGTTTTAAAAATAATCTACGTTGCCCATTAAGTTAATTGGTTGCTATAATGTAGGTACTTTGTTAGGTTCTATTACCTACATGGCAACGACGATGTTACTGAAACTGTATGCTATTCATCCTGAAAAGTCTGAACAAATCTTCAAGCTAGGCTGGTCCCGGGATGAACCTAATATAAAACATAAAACGAAGGTTAAATTAGGTAATAACTACGTTCTCCCGTGTCCAATAACCGTTGATGGGATGACCCTAGAAGTTGTTCTACAATAATCTCAAAGCTCACGACTACTTACTCACGAGCAATTAAAGCTTTCAGTTATTTTACGGTAAGTATACCAAATTGCTACTAAACGGAAAAGGCTAGCTTAATGACGCCGTCTACACTATTGAAGTACAATTAACAGCTCATTATTAGAATACTACCAACTAAAAACTTAATTATATTGTGTTCAAACTTCAATGAAGTGTTTAAGAAAATGGGGATATCAGAGTTGACCTGCATGGACCCCAATTCTCGACTAGTCTTTAGCGTCAATTCAGACGTACCACAACCACACCACAGCCACAACCACACCACAACCACGCGGTGTGGTCGGGCGTATATTTTGTATTGACAATGAATAATCCAATTCACACGTGCCACATTTTGCCGTTGTTATCGACCACCTGTGTAATACGACCACATCGCAACCACATCGCAACCACAACGCAACCACATCGCAACGGCAACGCCGCCACGCGGCGGCGGCACCGCGGCAACCTGTTCTCCGTATTAACTGCACACGACGACGTGGTTACCACATCGCAATGACAGCGACAACGCAACCACATCGACATTTTGTCGCTCCCACAACGCAACTGCAAAAAGCCGCTGTCACACTATTCACAATTTCACATGTAACCAGAGCTTGACCACATTATGTCGCTGCGACGTGGTGTGGTTGTGGTACGTGTGAATGACGCTTTTAATGTCTACTGTCAGTGGCGGGACGCGACGTAACGCCTTTTAAATAGTAACCATTTTGCAATGAATTCTAACACTAGACATTAAAGACTAGTGGTCGAGAATTGGGGTCCTGGGCAGCAATAATTGGCAAACTTTTACTAGTCTTTTAAAATAATGCAATACCTACTTACGTGTAGGTACGCGTTCCTCATTTATTGCATACGATTTCATTCATTTCCCCAAAGGTTGCTGGAAGAGATAGCTTTTCACGATACGGTCGAGTAGGTAATTCCTATTTTAAAGTTGAATATAAGTGTAGGTACTTATACTACTTTAAAATTGTAATATAAGTACCTAAGTACGTATGTAAAGAAAGAAAGCAAGAAAATACATTTATGGAAGACTGCACACACACACATTTTTAAAACATACAAACCATATACATAATATAATATAATTGTAATATACCTAAGTACGTATGTAAAGAAAGAAAGCAAGAAAATACATTTATGGAAGACTGCACACACACATTTTTAAAACATACAAACCATATACATAATATAATATAGGTACAACAAATATAACAAAAAAATAGGAACACTTTTAAAACAGAAAAATGTCTTACCTGTGCAGTGTGCCATACCTCGTCACGCAGTGATTTAGGTAAAAATGCTGCAAAATTTGAGTTATCATTATGTATTATGTGAAGGATCCCAAATAGCATAATTATGAAAAAGTTGTTAAGAAGTATGTCAATTTAGATCATCGAGTAAGTGGATCATAAGCTTTTATGTGACAGGGGGCTGTGTAACAATCTCACAACTGTCGAAGAACCGAAAACCGACGGCGACGGGGTAAACGAGTTCGGTGGAAGTATCTGGAAGGGAGGGAGGCGATCGTACTGTAAGTATCTTATAGGACGCCCACCGGCTAGGTGGGAAGACGATTTGCAACTTGGCTGGTAAAGATTAGATGCAGAAAGCTCTAGATCTCATCCAACGGCGTGCTTTCGGAGGCCTAAGTCCAGTTGTAGACTACTGTAGGCTGACGAAGAAAGTTTTCATCCGAAAATAAAATATGCTCGAGGAGTTTCTTTCATGGTGGTAGAGTAATTATTGTGTTTATCGACAAATAACTGTATTAATCATTACGTCGATTAATAAATATTTCATCCGGTAAGGGATAGGAAAATTACTTAAGTACTTTCCTTCACTTCTCTTTATTTATTGGTCATTAAGATTTATTAAAGTACCAAAGTAAATAATTATGTTTTTTCATAATTACTGCCATAATTATGTCGTAAGTATTTAAACTCTGTTTATACCTGAAAAGAGTAAATAAGTTCTAGAAGTACCTTATGTAGTAGGTACTGCCAATTCCAAGGCACTGCAATACGTTAAAACGTTAAAACAAAACCATGCGTGTGCTGCCATCTGGTAAAAATGATGTGTAATTTCTAAAGTACAATATAGACAAAAAGAGTACAATTTAAGCAAACATAGATGTCGCTGCTTGCATGCTGCTGTGTGAATAAACGAAGTGAGTCAACGAGTTTAGTAATATTTCACTAGATGGCTCTCATCAATATTATTATTTCATTATTGTTTACGCAGTTACATCTTAATTCCTTGTATATGAAATGAATTTTAAATTATTATTTATTTTTATATAATTTCCTCTGGACTGTTACTCATAATGAGTAATAACGATAAATATTGGGAGCGTATTTGACTTAAACGTTGCCTAGCAACGTAGCAACAGCGATAACGATAACGCTCTTCTCTACAAAACTAAACGTCATAAATGTCAAAACGAAAGTAAACAATCGGCTTCAAACCACAACAAATAAATTCGTTTCTTTCAAACATATTACATATTTTTGTGTCTCGGAAGTGTTAAAATAACTAACAGAAGGTACATTGTACATTGGTTATATAAATTGAATAATACCCCAGTGATCTCATGTACAATTGTGACGGTTATTACTGCCCACGCGACTTGTGATCATGCAATTTAAAAAGTATTTTCATTTCAATCTCCCAGTATGGCCAGTGCAGTGAAGCGTTGAAGAAGTGATCACTATTGATCCCACAATGACTCATTAGAGGTTACTGTGTGGCTCCAAAATCCTGAAGTTTTATAATTTTTAAGAAAATTTCATGCATTTTAGTTTGTTTTTAAGACACCATCGACCATAGATCACCACAGACAAAAATACCACAGACTAATTAGAGATTTTTGTTGTTGTGTTACTTTTTTATCTTTTTTAATACCTTAGAATAATAATGTCAACCTGAAAATGCATAAAATGATTCTGAGTTGTGTAAAATACTAGAATAATGATTTTATTTCTGATTGAATTACCTTTTTATTGCCTTACCCTGCACTTCCTAATTTGGGCTTTTGTCTTATTATAAAAATTAAACAAAAATTTAGAATTTGTACACATGAGTGGATGAATATCAAACTGCCATATGTCACGTCCACGCAAAATTTGGGAAATGGAGGTTTTTGTTTTCTCTATTATTTAATGGTCATAGAACTTGCCCCGTGATTTAATCAGTTGACTTGTGACCTTAAGAATGTATTTTAATAAACAAATCCATTATAACACTCATAGAAAGGCGTAAAAGTTAATAAACAGTTTGGACTTATAGCAGTTTGATATGCCCATACAAGACTTATGCTGTTTTGATATGAGTCATAAGGACTTATAGTTGTTTGAAAAATACTAATATCATGGGCCGGACTCAGTAAGACTAATAATATAGTCTATATTCTATTAAATACAATGAAGTTAATCAACCAAAATTTATCGGTATAAAAGTACCTACCTACCGTATTATATTCTACCCGATACGGCCCTGTGTTTACTATGAAAATGCATTGTGTTTGACACGTGGGTTGGAAAAAAAGGGGTTTTAAACTTACTTCGCCATAGTTTTCTGTCGTGTTTTGGTTACACTCTTCAATCTGTTCCTTTTCCGAGCTTTATCAGGGTTCACAATCACAATTTCCTCAACATTTTCATTCATATTCATTGTAAAACACTGGGAGCACACACCACAGCCTCGAAATTATCACCAAGTATGACGCCATGTTGAAAAAATTACGCTCTGTGATTGGCCGGAATGGACTTGTGAAAATTTGTAATGCGAAACGGTTAGACTTAAAAGGATTTGAAAAAAACTTACTTTTTTAACGGCTTTTTTCTCATGGATGCCTTGCACTTATTGGAACTTGAAGGGCATAGGCAAACTGACATTTTAACGGAGAACACGACCAAATCAAAAAGTCAATTTTTCGGGTAGGTGGACATATGGCAGTTTGATATTCATCCACTCACATTTTTAATTGCATTTATTAATTCTATAAATGGGTCTAAAAACTCCCTATCACATCTTTTCCTCCAACAGTACTCTACCAACCAATCTTCAAAATTTTCAGTGTAATTGACTAAATGAAATCTTTTTTTTAGATTTCTCCATTGACTCTCTATTCGTTGAGTATGTGTCCCGTCTGGCGCCACAAATGGGTTGTCCTCAGCACTATGATTGACCTTTTTGTGTATGTAGCCATGGTCTTCTAGGCAATCATAGGCTCGCCAGTAATCTGTATGAATCGTAGTGCCTGGCGCCACATGTTTCATAATAAGCGGGATTAATGTTGCAGAATCCCGCTTATTATCGGGACACACCTCAACTCTTAGGTCGTCGCTACCATCCTCGATCATGCCTAGCACCCAGTGCCCTTCGACTCTTCTTCCTTTATTAAATTTCCGCTTGCCAAATTTGCTTTCGTCGATTTGGACAATTTTGCCTGGCCCTCCTATCATTTTATTAAACGTTTTGCCACAGTAATCAAGGACAATAGTCTCACGGCAATAATTAAACCAGTCGCAAATGCTTGCACTGCTTAGTACTTCATTTCGTGAGGCCAGAGCACATTCCTTTTTTGTGATTTTATAATTAAAATCGTTTGCGTAACAGTACATGATTCTAAAAATTATCATCAATGGTATCTTTATATTTTCAAACCACGTATTTAGGCTTCTGGTAATCTTCGGTTTCTTACACTTGCTTTTGTAGCACCTAAAAGTGCCAACAGGCCCTAAAGATGCATTTAGGGACATTTGGCTTCGATGATGTTGACAAATTTTTTCCCTAGGTAACAAACCCATTTCCTCAGCAAATTGGACACATTTTTCCTCCGAACATAACTCAGCGCCAATCTTTGCCATATTCCAATGAGTTAGCAATTCATCTTTATATATGTGCTTCCGTTTATTGCTTGGTTGACCTGAAACAAATAATAGAAATCGTATATTCATGAAATAAACAAAGATACTTTACTGTTTTAGTTACTTCAATATGAACAATGCTTACCAGAATTACATGTTGCTGCTGTAGTTGGGACGGCCCTTTCAGCTGAGGGACCCGGAATAGCACTAGATTCACCAGCCTCAAGCGCATCATAATTGCGCTTAAAAGCCACATTTTGTGTAACAGCTGCCGAAAGCGGCTCAACAGAGTCTATCACTTGCACAACTTGAGCGAGTGGCTCAATAGAGTCTATCACTCTACGCAATCCAGACACGGAAGGAGCGTGCGGCTCAACAGAGTCTAACACTGGCGTCACTTCACTAAATCCATGAAACTCAGACACAGGGGTGGAAGGGGCTTCTGACGAAGACGAATCATGAAACGACTGCATGCTGGTATCCTTTGAATGCTCTCTAGCGCAATTACACTTGGCTCTAAACGCGAGTACAGACAAAGAATGACAATAAGAAAATATTGTATTTGCCGCCTTTTTATTTGTGTGTTCCATATACTCATAATACTAGATAAAGTTTCAAGATATAGATCAAGCATGTCATCTCTAAGTAGTCTGTGGTCAGATTCATGATTGTCTTTAGTCTTTACTATGTGCTTGAGTTTTAATTTGTGTGTTCCACTTTTTACTTTTTAAATTGTATACCGTAACAAAGTATAAATGAAACGCTCCGCTCCGCTCCGCTGCGCTCCGCTTTGGTTTTAAACGAACATGTGCACCTAACCGCTCCTCCTCGCTTTGCTCGTCGTCGCACCTACCTCTAGGTTTCGATTCGAGGGATTTTGTAGTCATACCATCTTAACAAACTATATATGAAACGCTCCGCTCCGCTCCGCTGCGCTCCGCTTTGGTTTTTAACGTACATGTGCACCTAACCGCTCCTCCTCGCTTTGCTCGTCGTCGCACCTACCTCTAGGTTTTGATTGTAGGGATTTTGTAGTCCTACCATCGTAACAAAGTATATATGAAACGCTCCGCTCCGCTCCGCTGCGCTCCGCTTTGGTTTTTAACGTACATGTGCACCTAACCGCTCCTCCTCGCTTTGCTCGTCGTCGCACCTACCTCTAGGTTTCGATTCTAGGGATTTTGTAGTCCTACCATCGTAACAAAGTATGTATGAAACGCTCCGCTCCGCTCCGCTGCGCTCCGCTTTGGTTTTTAACGTACATGTGCACCTAACCGCTCCTCCTCGCTTTGCTCGTCGTCGCACCTACCTCTAGGTTTCGATTCTAGGGATTTTGTAGTCCTACCATCGTAACAAAGTATATATGAAACGCTCCGCTCCGCTCCGCTGCGCTCCGCTTTGGTTTTTAACGTACATGTGCACCTAACCGCTCCTCCTCGCTTTGCTCGTCGTCGCACCTACCTCTAGGTTTCGATTCTAGGGATTTTGTAGTCCTACCATCGTAACAAAGTATATATGAAACGCTCCGCTCCGCTCCGCTGCGCTCCGCTTTGGTTTTTAACGTACATGTGCACCTAACCGCTCCTCCTCGCTTTGCTCGTCGTCGCACCTACCTCTAGGTTTCGATTCTAGGGATTTTGTAGTCCTACCATCGTAACAAAGTATGTATGAAACGCTCCGCTCCGCTCCGCTTTGGTTTTTAACGTACATGTGCACCTAACCGCTCCTCCTCGCTTTGCTCGTCGTCGCACCTACCTCTAGGTTTCGATTGTAGGGATTTTGTAGTCCTACCATCGTAACAAAGTATATATGAAACGCTCCGCTCCGCTCCGCTGCGCTCCGCTTTGGTTTTTAACGTACATGTGCACCTAACCGCTCCTCCTCGCTTTGCTCGTCGTCGCACCTACCTCTAGGTTTCGATTCTAGGGATTTTGTAGTCCTACCATCGTAACAAAGTATGTATGAAACGCTCCGCTCCGCTCCGCTGCGCTCCGCTTTGGTTTTTAACGTACATGTGCACCTAACCGCTCCTCCTCGCTTTGCTCGTCGTCGCACCTACCTCTAGGTTTCGATTGTAGGGATTTTGTAGTCCTACCATCGTAACAAAGTATATGAGAAACGCTCCGCTCCGCTCCGCTGCGCTCCGCTCCGCTCCGCTGCGCTCCGCTTTGGTTTTTAACGTACATGTGCACCTAACCGCTCCTCCTCGCTTTGCTCGTCGTCGCACCTACCTCTAGGTTTCGATTCTAGGGATTTTGTAGTCCTACCATCGTAACAAAGTATATATGAAACGCTCCGCTCCGCTCCGCTGCGCTCCGCTCCGCTCCGCTGCGCTCCGCTTTGGTTTTTAACGTACATGTGCACCTAACCGCTCCTCCTCGCTTTGCTCGTCGTCGCACCTACCTCTAGGTTTCGATTCTAGGGATTTTGTAGTCCTACCATCGTAACAAAGTATGTATGAAACGCTCCGCTCCGCTCCGCTTTGGTTTTTAACGTACATGTGCACCTAACCGCTCCTCCTCGCTTTGCTCGTCGTCGCACCTACCTCTAGGTTTCGATTGTAGGGATTTTGTAGTCCTACCATCGTAACAAAGTATATGAGAAACGCTCCGCTCCGCTCCGCTGCGCTCCGCTCCGCTCCGCTGCGCTCCGCTCCGCTCCGCTGCGCTCCGCTTTGGTTTTTAACGTACATGTGCACCTAACCGCTCCTCCTCGCTTTGCTCGTCGTCGCACCTACCTCTAGGTTTCGATTCTAGGGATTTTGTAGTCCTACCATCGTAACAAAGTATATATGAAACGCTCCGCTCCGCTCCGCTGCGCTCCGCTTTGGTTTTTAACGTACATGTGCACCTAACCGCTCCTCCTCGCTTTGCTCGTCGTCGCACCTACCTCTAGGTTTCGATTCTAGGGATTTTGTAGTCCTACCATCGTAACAAAGTATGTATGAAACGCTCCGCTCCGCTCCGCTTTGGTTTTTAACGTACATGTGCACCTAACCGCTCCTCCTCGCTTTGCTCGTCGTCGCACCTACCTCTAGGTTTTGATCGAATTTTAACATTGTTATTCTGAGCTCTATAAAATAATAGTCTGTGGTCACATTCATGATGATTTCTTATATGGCTCAAAAGGACATGCTTCCAGTGCCTTTAAACACAATATTTAAAAAAAAAAACATTTCCTATAGTCTATGGTCTAATGTTTGTGAAATTAAACTGAATTCTAACAAATCTCTATAGTAAATATCGAAATTTCGTAAATTTATGTTTTTCTCATAAACTAGAAGAGTCCGATAATTATTCTTTTGTGAGAAGAATTGTTTATGTGAGTACTTACCCTGTGTGTATATTTTAAAAGATTTTAAAAGGTTTTGAACACGCCTTGTTACTAAAGGTGAGCCTAAAATTATATCATACGTTTGAGATAAACTTTACATATTAAAAGTTCATGAACATATTACAATCCTAACCACTTACCCTTCTTAGCAAATATGTTCCAATAATTTACGATTGTTTCAAATACCGTTTCCCAGATAATGTCTCGACACCGTCCGCAATGGCAGCTGCAGGCCATGGCGGCTCAAAGACGGGACACCGAGCTCCGCAAGGCCGAGGAGCTGAAGAAAGTGGCCAACTACTTCGAGAACCACACCAACGCCTCCCGCCACCACGAGCAGTGGACCACTGAAGGCTACTATGAGAAGGCTAAGAAGGAGGCCGAGCGGTTCAGTGAAAATAAGATTAGGGCTGCGTGAGTATTTAATGTATTTTGTATGTGAAACCAGAAATGTATGTGAACTAATTTAAAACATTCATGAATGAAATGAGTGTGGGCTGAAAGACCATCATTCTGTTCTAAAAGGTGCAAGTTTGCAATAAATTACAGGGATTGAGGGATTAAAACACCTGTAAATAAAAGGGTTTGCCAGATGAGATACTTTCTGCCTGGGAAAATCTAGTTCATCAGCAAGAATAATCAGTGTCAGTTTCTGTAGTGGACCAAAATTTCATCAGAAAAGTATCCATCTGTAATAGCTTAATTTCATGCAAAATATACTAAAATTAGTGCTTTTTATATATTTTTCAGCAAACTGGAGGAGCGGCGCAAGAAGCTGGAGATGATGTTGTTTCAGGAGCACATGCAGTACCAGCAGGAGCTGAAGACCCTCGCCGCGCAGCCCAAGCTGTACAGAAATGGGTATGTTCATTACAAATACTAATATTTATTCATTGACATTGCATTTTTTTTTTCATCTCATCATTAACATAGTTTCTTTTGTACTTACTGTGGGTTGACTGGTAGAAAATGCTTGTAGAATTGAGTCCACCTATGTGCACTTATTTATAAAGGATTAAATTAAATACTATTTTTAAAATGGCTCTTCATACTATCAGTGTAATGTATAAATAAGTACTTATTGTAAAGGCGAAGTGTTGGTTACTATTTCACTCTATTTGATATGTGTAGAAAGGCAGTTGCTTAACAATTGAATCGTCTACAGACAAAATTTCAAATATATCTCTCAAATAGACCTAGGTCTCTCCCAAGTAGTTAGTGCTTTTTCTTCCTGAGCAGACAAAAGATAAACTGAGGTGTACAGCCCCTGTATTATATACCTATATAACTCCGAGTGGCATTGATTGGTTGATCAATACTGAAAAAAATCACTGTCAACTTAGAGAATTTAATTTGAATCTCCAACACAGTAGTGTCGAAATTTATGATAAATAGATTGAGACTGGAGCATTGGCATTGACAAGATATGGCCTCCCTAACTTCTTACTTGGCCAGAGTGGGCGGCCATTATTACAAACTCAAACTCTAATGCCTATTCATTGTTTAATTCATGAGGTTATATCATACTAACATATTTCATTGAGTCAACAAATAAGATCCAATGATTCAAAGATCATTTGTGGTCAATGACAAACACTAGAGCTGCAGTACGATCATGAAAAATATAGAATCGAATGCGAGTGCGACTAGTGTCAACTTGACAGCACTTTCGAACACTTTTTACCTATTGAATTGACAGTTGTCGCACTCGCATTCGATTCTATACGTTAGCTCTGTTTTTCGTGATTGCCCTGCTGAACCAGGGTTTGAATTCAAACAGTAATTTAGCATGTTTACTCTCTCAAAATACTTTATAACCTTCTAAATCAAAATTCTTATGACACTTGACCCCTCTTTCACCATAAATATCCTTCCACCCTAAGGTTGCCTTGAATAAATCGGTTAAGACCGCCATTTTTGTACTTATTATATGTGTTAGTATACTTATGATGTACCTACGTGTATACAAAAAATAAAGAATATTATATCTATCAATATAATATCTATTTCCAGTTCCTACCTAAACGACGTACCAACATCCACGCTAGAGCAGATCAACCAGGGCATCATGGCTAAAGAAGAGTCTCTGCGGCGGCAGGAGGCCGAGCTGCGGCTGCACCACGCGTGGCGGCTCCAGCAGCCGGAGCTGAGGGCCGCACAGAGCTACATAGCTAATGGGAAACTCAAGTCTGCCTGGTGAGTTATGCAATCCTGGTAGAAATAATGGACGCAGTGCTAACGGCAGGCTCAAATCTGCCTGGTGAGTTATACAATCCTGGTAGCAATAATGGAAGCAGTCAGTGGATGAAGAAATTGGCTTGTGGCTGTTATGTAAGAGGTATACAGTATATTTTATAATGTCAGTAGCTATAATCTAGCATTAACTAGAACAGCACGTACTGTCAATTGCAGCGTGGGTCGCCCTGCGGCCAGCTTGAACAACTACCTTAGACAAGTCCACTCTAGCGCAGATATACCAGGGCATCATGGCTAAAGAAGAGTCTCTGAGGCGGCAGGAGGCCGAGCTGAGACTGCACCACGCGTGGAGGCTCCAGCAGCCGGAGCTGAGGGCCGCGCAGAGCTACATAGCTAACGGGAAACTCAAGTCTGCCTGGTGAGTTATGCAATCCTGGTAGAAATAATGGAAGCAGTGCTAACGGGAAGCTCAAGTCTGCCTGGTGAGTTATGGTATCCTGGTAGAAATAATAGAAGCTGTCGGTGGAAGAAGAAATCGGCTTGTTGCTGTTGTAAGAGGTATATAGACTATACAGTACCTATAGGTATGTCAGTAGCTATAATGTAAGCAGCATTAACCACAGCAGCATGATTGTCAATCGCATCATGGGACGCCCTGCGGCCAGCTTGACCGACTACATTAGGCAAGTCCACTCTAGAGCAGATCAACCAGGGCATCATGGCGAAGGAGGAGTCTCTGCGGCGGCAGGAGGCCGAGCTGAGACTGCACCACGCGTGGAGGCTCCAACAGCCGGAGCTGAGGGCTGCGCAGAGTTACATAGCCAACGGGAAGCTGAAGTCTGCCTGGTGAGTTATGCAGTCCTGGTAGAAATAATGGAAGCAGTCGGTGGACGAAGAAATCGGCTTGTTGCTGTTATGTAAGAGGTATATCATCATGGCCTTGTACTTCTATGACAGACGATTTAGTTAGTGTCTGGAACACGATTTTTCGTGACTATATAAGCCGATACGGGAGCGGCAAGGCCTCCCGCAGGATCTACAAGTGAAAGTGCAGCTAGTGGTCGGTACACGACTGTGACGTTTTTGCCGCTTGGGTATATAAGTTATAATGTCAGTAGCTATAATCTAAGCAGCATTAACCACAGCAGCATGTACTGTCAATCGCAGCGTGGGACGCCCTGCGGCCAGCTTGACCGACTACCTTAGCAAGTATTGTGTGGCTGGATGAGGAAGACCGAGGACTCCATGGGAGAAGCATTATGTCAATATTTCTGTTGATGATGATCATGAATTACAGCATTGTCGTACATTTAATATCAAAAATCTGTACATTATTTACAGGACACAACAAATAGTAGAAAAGGAACTGCAGAAGAAGAAAGAGGAGGAGGATACGCTGAAGATATTGAAGGAGAGAGACGAAGCGCTACGCAATCAGATAAAGGTGGAGGAGGAGAGACTGAAGGAGAAGGAGTTGCAAATGAAGGTACATTATAACCAGCATCATATCACCTGATGGAAGACCCACAAACAATATGTTAATTACCAAAAAGAAACGTTTCTTCATAAATTCGGAATATACAGGTTGTCCCAAAAGGTTAGCTGCGAAGGGGATGATTAGGATGGTCACAAGGATCACGAGAAAAAAAACCCTCTAAGTATTTAAAAAAAGAATTGACAACATTTCAAATAAAATGCTCACCGATTTTATTTTATTTTCGAGTAGATATCACAAATTTAGATGACCCGTATTTTTTTATTTCTTAATATTTCTATGTTTTAATATATTTTTTTAATTTCAAAGTTCAAAATATTTATAGTATCAGTGACGTCACGTCGAGGCTATGGATAAAAATATTTTCGTTGCCTGCCTAACCTAAAAAAAAAAGTTGGATGACATTAACTTGACATGAACAAAGGACCAATCAACTTCAACTTCAACTTTATTTTGTGGCAAGGACCAATCACAAACTTCCGTCATTGACAAGGACACATAAAAGTGACAGACATTTGAGTGACGTTTGTCATTGTCATTGTCAAAGTGACATAACATGTTTTTTTTTTGTTCATGTTTTAGAAGTAAAAGCGCGTTTAATTATTATGCCACATCGTGATGTCACGAATGATAATTTAGATTATTATGTTTTTCTCTGAAATAAATCAATAGAAAAATCGGAAACATTTTTTTTTGTCAATATTAGAGCCATATCTCTAAATGGTTTTCGAATTTCAACTGTATAAAATTTTGAAATGTTGTCAATTGCCGGGCTATTTCTAGATATGTACCCTATGTGCATTTTAATCATCGCAAAACGGCGAAAACACCGTTCCAGCTAACATCCACATAACATTTTGGAACACCTGTATAGTTTATATTTATTATAGGTTGCATGCACCTTTGCTGTATAAGTCAAATGTATGTATAATGTCACATGCCATGTTCAATCAAATAAGTAACAATATTTTATTATTATTTCCAGGATCTCCGCAACAGTCTAGAAGGCCAAATAGCCGAAATGAGCGAGAAAGAGACAGTCGTCAACCAACTACGAAAACTAGAAGAGAAAGAACAAATGAAACTCGAACAATTAAAGTACTTGGCGTCAGAAAGAGAGAGACAACACGCTAAGCTCAAGGGCGAGAGAGATGCCACTATTGTGAACATGGGACTACATAAGTACAAGTTGAAACAGAAGGTTTTGGCGGTGATGAAGGAAATTGAGCTGGATTTGGACGTCATGCGCCAAATACAGAAGGCTTTCTTGAAGGTAAATAAGTCCGATTTGTCCAGTTCAATTACGATTAAAACCTGTTTACATTCAATAGAAAACTAGGCGGACTAGAATGCTTCTTTTAGCCAACAGTAGATACATAATCAAAAATTTAAACGTTTCAGAAAAACTCTGCGTATCATTTGGTAGTCGTTTCCGAAGCCACCAAATCTATTTTTAACCTTGTAAAATAAAGGTCACAACACACATAAAAAGATCGTCACCATTAGCTTGTCCCGAGGTGAGGCGATTACGTTACGATCCCCTTAGTGTGCGTTGCAGCAGGGAATTTCATACAAATAATACTGAACGGCCCAAGTTGATACGGTCACCATCCTTTTCCGAGTTGACACATATGTGTGCTGTAACCTTAAAACAAACCACTCTAAACTTTCAGGACTACGAATCCGAGGTCTCCAAGTGTTCGAGCTACAAGCGCGTACTAGACGACGCGCTGAGCACGCTAGAGCAGTGCAGAGAGAGGGAGCGAGCGAGACAGAGCAACATCGACGCCATGTACGACGGCGAGGCGAGGCAGATCAACGAGAAGCAGGACCGGGTATGTAATAGCAAATTGTTATGGTTCGTACTCACATAAGGTATTACTCGATCGAGCTAAACTGTCGAGTAAAACCCATGGCATGGACTTTCGTCCACACATTCAGCATTGATCTATCGAGTGTCGCGCGCCATTTAGTATTCACTAAACCGTAGTATTGTTGCTTCGAGTAAGTTCGAATGAAATTACTTTAATTCCATCGAGCAATGTTGTAGTGAAACTCAGTAGCCCTCTGCAGAGGGACACTTTATTAGCGGCATGTATAAAGTTTAATAAGAACAATCTAAATAATAAATTAAACACCAGCCATCTGGGAATCGCTATTGAAAAGAAGACACCAATTTATATATGTGAGCACCTGTCCTTGCACGCTGCAGCTAGACTGAGGGCTAGGGAACTTAACTATAAGTTTGTGTGGGTTAGAAAAAACAAGGTATTTATGCGTAAAACGGAGGCCTCTGATTTCGTGCACATTCGTAACATTGACTTCCTGAGTAAACTCACGTAGAAATCAAATACATAGCTAATCATAAATGATCGTGCATGTTCTTTTATATTTTATTGGACTCATCATTCGATACTTTAAATTTTTACTACCAAAATACTAGAGGACTAAATACTAAAACTAATGTGTTCTTTCATAATTGTAGTCTTGCAAATTTTGATGTGATCGTTGTAACGGAAAGTTGGCTTAAAAGTAACGTATATGATTGCGAATTATTCGATAATAGATATCAAGTTTATAGGCGCGATCGTGAATCCACGACGTTTGATCCTCAGAAAGCAGGAGGGGGCGTTATAATAGCCGTTCATAAACGTATTAATTCACGTAGAGTTCTTGAATTTGAAAGCGGCTGCGAAGATATGTGGATAGTTTTAGATATAAAAGACAAAAATAAAAACAATTGTAAATTATATATAGACATAATATATAAACAATTGTAAACTGTAGGAGGTGTCACCATCGAAGTTGTCGATCAGTATGTATGTACCTAGGACAAGTGATCCGATTAGGTAAATCCAACTTCGATAAAGAGGTAGCTCGTAGAATCCAACTCGGATGGGCAGCGTTCGGGAAATTACGACACATCTTCACTGAAAACATACCTCAGTGTCTGAAAACAAAAGTTTTCAATCAGTGCGTGTTGCCAGTGATGACTTACGGAGCCGAGACGTGGTGCTTCACCAAAGGGCTTATCCACAAGCTCAGAGTTGCTCAGCGTGCTATGGAAAGGGCTATGTTAGGCGTGTCCCTGCGAGATAGGATTCGTAATGAAGAAATCCGCAGGAGAACTAAAGTTACCGACATAGCCAAAAGGATTAGCACGCTGAAATGGCAATGGGCTGGCCACGTAGCCCGCAGAGCCGACGACCGCTGGAGTAGAAAGGTTCTGGAGTGGAGACCCCGTGCCGGCAAACGGCGTGTCGGTCGCCCCCCAACCCGTTGGTCTGATGATCTGCGGAAGGTAGCGGGAAGCCGCTGGATGCAGATGGCGGGTGACCGTTTGGGGTGGCGATCGTTAGGAGAGGCCTATGTCCAACAGTGGACTACGGAAGGCTGAGAGAGAGAGAAGTTGTTTTGGTCATACATAAAACAAAAAAGGCAAAATAAAAGTACATACCCCGCAGAAATGAAAATGGGTACCAAAGTAGCGAAAACTGGCGATGATATATGTAATTTATTTGCTGATAATTTTTCTAAGGCCTACAGTCGCTTCAATCCCCAATGTAGAGATGATTCAATTAACCAGCATTCAAGCAATAACTGTATAACCACTGCATTATTTAGTCATTCGGAAGTCTTTATGGCTTTAAAAAGATTGGACCACGCCAAGGGTGCTGGAGCGGATGGCTTACCGGCAATTTTTGTTAAGAATTGTGCTCGGGCGCTTAGTTATCCCCTTCATTTAATATACAACGCGTCTTTACAGTCTGGAGTATTCCCTACGGTTTGGAAGGAAGCTAGAGTAATCCCGCTCTTTAAAGCCGGTGATAAAAGTTCAGTTACAGATTACCGTCCTATATCAATATTATCAGTAGTTGCCTAAGTTTTTGAAAAACTTATACACAAAATTTTGTTTTATCATGTTAGGCCTCTTCTATCTAATAATCAACATGGCTTCATGAAGGCGAGATCTACCTGTACTAATATGGTGGACTTTGTGGATGAAGTTTCGCAGGCTGTTGACTCTCGAATAAGTACAAGTGCTATTTACACGGATTTTAGCAAAGCTTTCGATCGGGTGAACTATTCTATACTGTTAGGGAAACTTGAAAGCCTAGGGGTGGGGGGTGGTTTGCTGTCTTGGCTAGGATCTTATCTCCATGGTCGAAATTCTAAAGTGGTAATAAATGGCTATTCATCGTATTCATTTGAAGCCGTATCTGGGGTTCCGCAAGGATCACATCTAGGCCCATTACTTTTCAATGTTTTTATAAACGATCTTCCCCTTTGTTTTCGACACACAAATTTCTACCTTTTTGCCGATGACCTGAAAATAGTGAAGCCCATATTGTCGTTAGAAAGCAATGATGAACTTCAAAGTGATTTAAGTCGTCTGGTTGAGTGGTGTGATGTAAATGGCATGCCCTTAAACACATCTAAATGTTATCACATGATGTTTTCGCGATGTAGGCAAAATTGCATACCTCATACATACTACATAAATGACTCCCCTTTGAAAAATGTGGTTGAAATCAGGGATCTAGGTATAGGACTGGACAGTAAGCTACAATTTAACAAACATGTAGAGTGTATTGTGAATCGCGGCTTTAAAATGTTGGGTTTCATAATCAGAAATACAAAGGACTTTAAAAGTGTTTCAGCTAGGCTAGTTCTCTTTAATTCATTAATACGTAGTTGTTTGGAATACTGCAGTCAAGTGTGGAACCCCCACTACGCTGTTTACGAGAAACGAATTGAGAGTGTACAAAAAAGGTTTCTGTGGCACTTAAGTTACCGTTATGGCCTTGCAAAAAAACTACAGCTTTGTAGTTTTTTTGCAAGGCCACAAAGAGAGACTAGAATATTTTCACATGCAGTCTTTATCTTCACGCAGAAAGGTGGCAGATATTATTTTCTTGCACAAGTTGGTAAACGGAATGATAGATGCACCGACACTACTAGCCAAATTACAAATAGCAATCCCTGTACGTTTGCCTAGAAAAAATAAATACATGCTTTTCCACATTAGAAAAAGCAACACAAATTTAGGGCAATTTTCTCCACTAAACAGGATGTGTAGATCTTTTAATACAGTCACCAAAGAAACGGATATCTGCATATCTCAGAGGCTTCCAGTTTTCAAAAAGGAACTGATGCGGTTGTTATAGTCACATGTTGGAAGCTACATATTATTTTAAATGTTCAAATATTTATTTTATTTTATCAATTAATTATTTTTAATCAATCTATCAATTTCAATGTAAATTCAAATTATTTATTGCCAATTAATGTTATTTTAATAGTGTTTCAATGCAATTATACTTTTTTATAATTTAAATGTAAATTATTAAGGCTCTAATTTATACTTAATTTATATTTGATTTGTACTTTTTTATAATTTAAATGTAAATTATTAAGGCTTTAACTTTAAAAATCTAATTTAATTATTACTTATAATGCATGCTGTATTCGCCTGTTATTGAAGATGCATTTATCATTTAACTGTATTTTTATTAAGCATGAATTTAATGTAATCTTTGTTGGCGAATCATATATAAATAAATAAATAAATAAATAAAGATCGAGCCTTCGAGCTGTGAGTTTTGCGGTCCACACGTAGATTTTTACTCGACTTCGAGTAAAACTATCGAGTAATAACGATAGTGAGTACTGGCCATTATCCAAGGGTGGAGAAGTGTTCGAGCTACAAGCGCGTACTAGACGACGCGCTGAGCACGCTAGAGCAGTGCAGAGAGAGGGAGCGAGCGAGACAGAGCAACATCGACGCCATGTACGACGGCGAGGCGAGGCAGATCAACGAGAAGCAGGACCGGGTATGGAATAGTACATTGTTACCCTAGGGGAGAAGTGTTCGAGCTACAAGCGCGTACTAGATGATAATAATAATAATAATACGCGGGACATCTCACACACGGCTATCCGACGTCAAAATAGGCCGAACCTGTAATATTACTACACAAATACATGACGACCGAATGGCGTAGTGGTTAGTGATCCTGACTACTGAGCCGAAGGTTCCTGGTTCGAATCCCGGCTACATTACGGCTGAGCACGCTAGAGCAGTGCATGGAGAGGGAGCGAGCGAGACAGAGCAACATCGACGCCATGTACGACGGCGAGGCGAGGCAGATCAACGAGAAGCAGGACCGGGTATGGATTCTGCTAAAATGTTATAGGTGGTGGTCCAGTAAGTCAATGAAATAAGTAAATGAAAACAGGGTAATAATTATGTAGATGATATCGTACCTACCTAGTAAAATTTGTTCGTCCAGAAAAAGTTAAGTATAACACTTTTTTGAACAAAATTATAATGTAAATGTAATCTGCATTCTGAAGTGGCTGGCGGCTATGTCACACCTGAAAGGAAAACTGATAACAGTTTAGGTAGAAGTCCCGTAGATTCCATGAACAGACAAACGTAGAAACGCCTTCTTCTGTTTATCTTTCCATCGTTGTGTTCATCCATACGTAGCCATTTATTGGCCAAAACCGGCATTGTCCTTACCAACCGCTATACTGTTGGGGTTCGTCGCATAGTATAATTTATTTTTGTATAATATAGAGTCGTTAATTTTGTAGATGTGGGCTAAAGAGCGCGAGGCGCGCGCGTGCCTCATGGCGGACGTGGTGGCCACGCTCGCGAGGCAAGTCCAGGAGCGGCTCGAGGCAAACCGCGCGAGGCAGCGGGAGAACGTTCTGGAACGAGAGAAGATTCTGGATGATATGGAGCGGTTCCATAGTGAGGTGAAGAGCAAGGAGCGGGAGACTCAGGTAGGTGGGATGGTTGTAAAGAGGGGTGTGGGTTTGATATGTGTGTCAGTCTGTGGCCATATCCTAGATTGGCATGTTTATAAAGAGGGGTGTTGACGTGTATGTCTATCTGTGGCCATGTCTTAGCTCTTGGCTAGGCAGTCAGGTAAACTGCTACCATTTTTTATGAAATGTGTAATTTCTTGGTCCATGTGATTTCTTCACAAGGAAAGTTTTTTAGTTGTACCTAGTTAGATTAATTATTAGATTTTTTTATGCAGCTTGTGTCTCACTGCTGGGCATAGACCTCCTTTTTAACTGATTATACATTCACATTCACTGTGAATTCACCTCTTCTCTAAACTTTCTATTGATTTCTTCAAGTATTCTTAGTATGAATAACGATTACACTTACCAAATTACATTTCCATCCACAGCTCCAAAACTCAAAGTACAGCAGCATAAACACCCTCCAATCCCAGCTCAACGGGCTGCAACTCAAGAGGGAACAACTAGAAGCGGCGGTGTCCCACGAGGCCGACATGAAGGCCGCCGCGGAGCTCGAGCGGACTCTGCGGCACGAGATCGCAAGGGCTCATAGAGAGGGGTCGGGGGGGTTGCCAATAGGGAGACGGCAGGCTTGGGCGTAGGGGAGGAGTGTGGGTTGATGGGACGGTTAGTTTGAGGTTTATTTTATTTTATTTATTAGCGAAACAAACAGCATTATTTTAAAAATAAACTATCACTAAAGAACTTACAACTAAAATGCCAATGACATGTTTCGACTTAGGTTTAGTGGCAGTTTTTGGGGGTAGTTGGTCTTGCCACTGAAAAAAATATTACTGTGTTGCACAAAGTAGGTTAATGGGAAGGTTAGTTTGAGGTTTATTGGCAGTTTTTGGGGTAGTTGGTCTTGCCACTGAAAAAACTGTCGCCGTGTTGCAGAAAGGGACTTTAAGCTAATGTCGGCATTAAATGTATTGCTGCCTTGCTTTGACAGTAACGAATTACAAATACAAATATCTTTATTGATAGCCAAAACATTGAAACAGTGTTATAATAACATATGGAGCAGTGGTTTGGTGGCAAAGATCGAACCTCATTACTGTGAAAAACAAACTACGACAGTTTCAAAGGCTTGCATGCGTTTCAATCACCGGATGTATGAAGTCAACCCCAACAGCCGCCCTAGAAATAATTCTAGGACTTCCACCACTCGATATTATCATCAAGCAGGAAGCTAAAGCGGCGGCGATAAGGCTAAGTAACATGGGACTATGGTCAACGAATACTACTGCACAGGGACACAGTCGCATACTTGACATTGCCAAGTTGTCGGCTCCCGGGTCCACTGAATGCAGCGACACTACTATAAAGACGTTTATCTTCAACCGAAGCTACACTATCCAGCGAGATCAGTGTGGCACATCAGACGAAAACAATTACGACATCAATATCTACATTGACGGAGCCAAGAACAAGAAGGGCAGCGGTGGAGGTGTCTTCTGCCCGGAACTTAATTTACAATACTCTGTCAGCTTCGGGAACAAAGCTACTGTTTTTCAGGCAGAAGCTGCCAGCCTACTTGACGGAGCTACACAAATAAAAGACACAAAAAATTGCAATATCTGCTTCTACACAGACAGTATGGCAATTTTAGGTGCCTTAGGCAGAACTGTAACAAAATCTAAATTAATTTTAGAATGTCACAGAACACTTGAAAACCTAAGCATTTCAAATAATGTAACAGTACAATGGATTAAAAGTCATAACGACAACATAGGAAATTGCGAGGCTGACCGACTAGCAAGAATGGGATCAAATACCCTACCAATAGGGCCAGAACCATTTATTAGTTTGTCATCAAAGGCAATAAGGCAATGTCTCACCGATAAAACACTATCTAAACACAATCAGGAGTGGATAAATCGTGTAGATTGCAGACAAAGTAAAGCGTTTATTGTATCATACAACCATAAACTTACACGCTACTTACTCAACCTGTCCCGTAGTAATATATCATTAATGGTAGGATTAATAACAGGACATTGTTGCGTGAATAAACACTTATATACCATAGGTAACTCAACTAGTCCCTTATGTAGGACATGTAAAGAAGTAGATGAGACGGTTGAACATATTTTGTTAGCTTGTCCACCTACTACAGAAACAAGATTATCTATTCTTGGACCAACAGAGCGCCTACCTCAGCTATTACAACACCCAGGCCTGCTACTCCAGTTTACTCGGGAGCTAGGCTGGCTGAGCTGAAATCAAGGGGATATGTACAAAGGTTCCACTCGAGAGAGCCACGTACAGGAACTTCACCCCCTATGAGAATAGAATAGAATAGAATAGAATATCCCTGACCCCTACACTAGGATTCCCTGTGTCGTAGGGATTAGTCTCTTTCGTCTTATGCTACAGTATACGAAAAGGTATATCAATGGTATCATGTAACACGGCAATAGATTCTATGCTGACATTAGGCGGCGGTGTCCCACGAGGCCGACATGAAGGCCGCCGCGGAGCACGAGCGGACTCTGCGGCACGAGATCGCGAGGGCTCATAGGGAGGGGTCGGGGGGGTTGCCACAAGGGAGGAGACAGGCTTGGGCGTAGGGGAGGAGTGTGAGTTGGTGGGAAGGTTTGTTTGAGGTTTGTGGGCAGTTTTTGGAGGTAGGTAGGTGTTGGCACTGAAAAGACTATCGCTGTGTTGCAGAAAGGGACTTTAAGCTGATCATTCGGCATTAAATGTATTTATAGTTGCCTTGACAGTATACGGACAGAAAGAGAGATTAGCTTAATATTCCATTCTGTAACTCAGCGTATGAGTAACACTATGTTTCCGGAAATCACTAAGTTTATCAAATAAAATAAGAGTCGTCTAAGTCTAATGAGTAATGAGAGAAAAACATTACCCTCCTTATTCGGCAGTTCGGGTAAAAATTAACTAAATTAGAATTAAAGTTCACAACTATAAATGTATACAGAATTAAAGTTGGAATCTTATAAGCGCTTATGACATGGTCATTTTTCCCGCGCGCTTATCAGCCCTGGTTCAGCAAAATGTATAAAAGTAGCGCTTATAAATTTCCAGCTTTCTTTTTGTAACATACAACCTAATGAGACATTAATATTGACCAGAAAGATACAAAACTGTAATACTCGAGTTATTTCTCAATTATCCTTCAACGAGGATTAAATAAAATAGGAAGTTGATAGATATTAATAAAATTAAATGTAGTTCTTATACAACAATGTCTAGGTATTAAATAAATGAATTTGTACACTACTCATTCCGGTATGGTATGCCTAAAAAATAAATCTCTACTCTTATAAGAAAAAATATGTTTGCCTAACTATAAAAACAGTAACGTAAAAAACTATGAAGAGGGAAGAAAACTCATAAAGGTGCCATTTGGTGGCGATCGGCGAGTATCATTATAATATATCAACTATTTATCTATCTGTCGCAGGCAAATTGTATGATCTCGCCGTTTACATACGGCGTCGTCATTTTACAAACGCTCGCTGTTTTGTAATTTGCCGAAGGCATATTGATAACTCGTTCAATCGTTCTGATTTCGACGTTAGTTGCAGTTTTAGGGTGACCATGATAAGTCTCAGACTCAGTACTCAGTACTTATCTTTTGTTTATATAATAAATAGGGTAGTCTATCATTGGCTATACAATTTCAAACATGTATTAGGTTTAAATTTACTGTAATATGCTGTTGATTACCTGAATAAATCAATAAATAAAACACAGTTTAGAAAAAAACAAAATCAGACTTTATTGCAATAAGACCTTGTACTTTGGTATTCTTAAAGTAGGTTCCTAAGTAAGTAAATTAAATATTTAAGTAATAAAACACCATTTAAATAACCAACATAGTAACTTTATACAGAACAATAAGATTTATAACACTGCAATGGTGCCAGAATTCACTAAATTTACAAAACATCTAAACAATTTAAGAAGCTCTAGGCAAGGGTTTTGGTGTTTCCTAAGTTTAGTGCATTCGGGCTTACATTCCAATAAGACTTAGAGATCCGTTTCCTAAATTACTAAATAAAGATTATAATTATTATTTTTTTAACAAAAAAGCAACAAAAGTAGGTACGGAAAATTCAAATTATGTCATATTAAAATTTCAGTGACTTAAAGGTAAAACGTAACGTACCTAGTAAAATTGGCAAACAATCAGTTTAGATACCTAAAAATGAAATAATTTTCAAACAAATTTTAAATCAGTCTTTATTTCTTGGTATTTTGCTTTAATAGATATTCGCGTTAAATAGTATAGTCAAGAGCTAACCTTTACAGTGGTCAACTTTACTTAGTACAAATCGAAGTTCAGCTTATACTTACTACTGGTGATATAAAGCTAGATGTGCTCTTAAACCTCACTTAGTTTAATACAAATAATATTCAAAGCAATTCAAATGATTATTAATGAAAATATAATCAAAATAATAAGTAAAAATAGACAAATAAAAAAATCAAAACTTATTTGTGCATGTCAAACTTGAGTGACATTTGGACCCGCAGAGAACATTCTTTTTAAAACATGCGCATCGGTTATTTTGGCACTGCTTTTTAGCCGGCTTGCATGAGCATTTGCTAAAGCCCTGTCCACCAAACAAAGATTCTTTGGAAACGGCTTCTCTTAATGATATATAATTTTGAGGAATTTCATCGAGGTATTTCCTTGACGATATTTTTAATTCTTGTCGGTTAAACCAGTTTTTGATAATCCCATTACTTGTACCAATTTGGTAAACGCCGTGTCTCATATCCAATACTTTTCCCGATATATTTTTTGCATCTATGGGACCTCTATCAATTTTCGGAACGTTGAGAAATACGCTCCCTCCTATGTCTAGCGCTGGGAGTTTCTTAGCTGTTTCAGTTATCATTTTTTCTGCGGCTCGTTTTAAGCCTTCGTGTGATTTATGTCTTTCTGACTGTATGTCTTGTTCTCGTTTACACATCAAACACAAAACACTTGCTCCATAGCCTTCTTCACCAATTGTTTCGCCGCAAATAGTGTGAACTGGTTTAAGACAAGAACAACATTGGTGGGCACCACTAGTTCCATTTTTACATACAATACATCTCGGGTCAGCCTCAAGAGTAGACACCTCATTTGATTCATGCGTCACAGTATTATTTAGTAAATTAACGTTGCTTTCTACGTTTGGTTGTTCACCTGGACATTGAATAGAAGGACTCATATTTGTAGTATTGACAGAGGCGTTAATTGGCACAGGCAACGTAAGTAATTCTATAGAACGTACGATAACAGAACTTTTCGCGGCTTGTGCAGAATAGTCTTGAACCTCATCTGTTATATTTTCGGAGTACACATCCTCAGAGCAATTTAGAACTGAATTTATATTTTCTGGCAACATAGTGATGGAAACCTCTTTACCTATGACAGGTGCTTCATTTGTCACCAAAGCCTCTGACTGATTTTCACTTGCTGTGATGGTAGATTGATTTTCCAAAGTCTCGTGCCCTTGAATAATTTCATCAATTTCAATTGGCCCTTGAACATCCACTTGTCTTCCATTAAAAACTTCTTGTAAGTGTTCTTCAGTGGTTATATTTTTCAGAATTTCATTAGGAATACTAGAACTTCGTAGACCAGATTTGGGTTCGCCACCAAAAAGAGCACGAAATGGTGATCTTCCTATAATTCTGTGGAAAGATGTATTTTTACTATACTGAACGAAGAAGCAGCCCATCGCCCATTTTTTACTATTATTTTCTCGCATCCAAGCACGAAGCATGTTTTCAACATCTTGGTTACTCCTCTCAACACTACCTTGGGTCTGAGGGTGTCGCGGTGTTCCGTGTATTATTTTGCATTCAGGCCACATTTTAACCATTTCCTCAATAATATTGGCGGTGAATTCTTTGCCGTTATCGCTCTGCAGTATATATGGTGCTCCAAATTCTAAAAATATTTTGAGCAATTCCGTGGCAACTTCACTTGCCTTTTTTGTACAAAGTGGTCTGAGATGTATAAACTTAGTGCTATGATCTTGGTAGTTAAGAAGCCATTTAAACTCACCATCTGGTGCTGACTGTAAGTCAATCAGATCGACTTGACCCCGCTCATTAAAATCTCGAGATATAATCGGTTTCACTACGATACCTTTCTTTGGTATATGACGATAGGACATAATGATACGAATAAATCGATCGCTTTTCTCACAATAATAAATCTGTCCTTTATTTGATACTGAATTTTGTCTCGACCACCATGTCCACAACTTCTATGAATATCTGACAATACATCGTAATATTCTTCTACTGGTATAACACGAACAGTTGGACAATCGGGGCTTTCTTTTTTTAAAATGAGGTAGTCCTTATTACTTATACTCATTAGTTCATATTTTTTTGACCAATAATATTCTGCAGGAGTCCTCCGTGCACCGGAATCTATGGCTACCCTAGCAGTTTTTAGGTGCTGGATAACCTCAAAAATTTTGTCATTTGTCCACGGCTTTTTTACTGCTCCCGTTTGAGAATCGTAAAACTTTTTTAATTCACTGTAATAAATATCTTTAAAGTCACAATTATTTGGTGAAATTTCCTCTATACACGTAATATTTGCACTGTTTTCAGTATTGTTTTGAGTCACAGAACCACTACTTGACGCCATTTCTGTTGTTGTGATCAACAGCGCCGCGTGTGGTAAGAATCAGAACTAAATTCTTCAATTTGCCGCGGCATTTTGTAAACGGCGTATGAATTATCAATTGAATGTTGTGGCATATTATAAAATGACACGGCAATATACATTTTGCCTTCGGCATATTACGAAACAGCGAGCGTTTGTAAAATGACGACGCCGTATGTAAACGGCGAGATCATACAATTTGCCTGCGACATATCCATAGTATTCGTAATAGGTACTATTCCATAGAAATAAATAAAATAAAAATTAACTATAACATGTAAAATTTGTGCCTTTATTGTTTCTCATTGTGACAGTGATTATTTGCTTTAATTTTTTTTTAAAGTTTATATTTTGATAATTACCTGTTAAGATTTGAAATGTTTTACAAAAACGTGTTGCGTGTGATTCATTGTGCTGTAATAATTAATTTAAAGAATGTATTTTGTGATACAGAACTGAAATAAATGAGTGATTTTTGCAAAAAATATATTTAATTTCATTACCAATGATACAAAAAAAAGGTTTTATTGTCCGAACAATCTGTCGATTCACTCAACTCGTGGGAAAACCATATAAATCATAAAAAGTCTTGCTAGATCCAGTCTAACCTAAGTATACGTTACTTAGTTTTTTGCCATGTAATTAGTGTAACAATCCTGTTTCAGACACCGAAAAACTAGATAATAGCACGATGTATTTCAAATAATTACACCGCCATTCACAGGTAGCCAATTATTAGTCTGGGCTAGAATTCTAGTAGGTAATGTGTTAGGAGGTACAGTCGACTCTATAAATATCAAATATCTTTACACTTTGGTAACTGACCGAATAGAAAATTCAGAAACCCTCAATTATTTACTGTTGAAACTCGGTTTGACAAGATACAAAAGTATACATAAAAGAAGAAGGGTGGAAAAATAAGTCGGACATGGAAGGGAAATCTTAAATCTTCAACAAGTTATGTACTTTCCACATTCCTTTTTTTAATAAACAAAAAAACAATTAATGAACTTGCGTGGACAATTTCATTTTGGTGATAGACACCAGCGTTTATGACTCGGAGAATATTAATCTCATTTGTTAATAAATGCATGCATAGGTATATATGTAGGTAGGTATATCATAAAATAATATATCATAGGCTAACACTAGGTTCATGATAAATTGATATTACCTACCTCTATAATGCTGTCAGATAAATTTGATGAATTGGATCCATTATCTAAGCAGGTATGTAAATTAATAAAAATAGTGTGAGTACTCAAAAAATACACTACAAAAATATTACTAGTAACTTTTCATATCGGAAACAGACAAATAGCTATCACTGAACATTAGCGGACCCGTTCATAATATATATGTCATTATTGAACATTAAATTACTTGTAATAGGTGTACCTACCTCCCTACAATCAGAGAAATCCATACTGTCCTACGAATATTGTTATTCGATACATATCAACCCTTATTTCAAAACAACACATTGTTTCTTTTACTCACGTCACGCGGGATATCTCAGAGTAGTAGTTCTGAGCTTTAACCACAGATCCTAGTTACAAGCTTTAACCGCGCAGAGTCCCGAAGACAGTTGATCCACTATTTTCCTAAATATCAGCCCCAACCGGGGATCGAACCCGGGACTCTCGCCACACCTGTCAGAGTTACTAACCAATGAGCCATCCGGTCATTCATCATCATCATCAGCCAATAATCATCCACTGCTGGACATAGTATAATTAAATAAATACCCCTCATGTGAATTTATTTTAGTGCTGACTTTGGTACTATTTCAAGAGTACTAAAGTCTGATTTTTAATCTCAGATACTAAATTGATAGATTCTGAACGGTTCATCAATAGTCGATTGATCTGAGATAAAAAAAAAACAGTCTTCAAGTAAACTTACGAATTATAGGTGCCAGAAACGTAGTTAGAGCCAGCTCTAAGAAATCTAAACCCGGAAATTATCTGCCGGCTTCATATAGGTACTTAACCCAAGCTCATCCAATACAGTTATCCGCTGCACTGCCTCTTCTATAGAACCTACCTAGTTATACCTACTTACGTGCGTACGCAAGGTAATATTACCAGGTCCCACAGTGTGGAAATCAGACATATCATACCTTATCAAATGGCGTAACCGGCGAAGCTTAAAGCCCCATTGAAGTATCAGTAAGTTCTCTAAACTTTTTTATATTCAGCTCCGCTACTGAAAAACCTACCGAGAGTCTTCGGCATAAAGTCTAAGCTGGCCGAAAGAAGCTGGTTGTGTGAATATACGGCCTTCAAGTTGAGTTCGGGTCACATTCCGGCACGGAGAAAGAGAGCAGAGCATGCTGTCCCGCTCACTCCTAATATGGCAGTGCAGTGTTGCTATGCGGACTGTTGTTCTACTATTTGGGAGAATTATACCTCTACAAGTCTTCAGTACAAAGTGAAATTTACCTAAAACACTAAAACGTTTTCGTTATGAGACCAACACTGAAATCGTGAAAAGAATCGCTACTGCATAGCGGATATTTATCTTTAGTTGAGGTAAGTATTTATCTTTAGTTAAGATAAATTTATCTTTAAAGAGTTACATGGCTGAATAGTGGTTAGTGAACCTGTCTGCTATACCAAAGGTTCCTGTTTCGTTCCCCGGCCGGCGCAGATTATTGTACTCGGGTCTTGGGTGTTAATATTTACATACACATACAGTGTGTCACAAGTCAACGTCATGCTTTGGAGGGATACTATGCCAGCTCAGAAGACCTAGCACGGGGCGCAAGACGTGATAAAGTTTTTCGTCTCCTAGTCTCACTTGCTCTTGAAGCCACAAAATGTGAGTGACCAGAATATCGCAATACGACCTTAGTAAAACGTCGATAGTTTTCGATACCTCGGACACCGGCCACCGGTACAAAATTTCATATTGTAAGTTTATTTTATATTGCGTAATCCTGTCCAGTCCAAAAAAATGGTCCTAAGTCATAAAACCTAATATTAATGTTTATATTTTTAAAAAATATAAGAAATTTTCACTTAATCTGGCTTTTTTCAGTGCCGCTAATTCAGTCGCCTGCAAACTGTTTGTCTACTGGAGACGCAGTCTTTTAAATATTATACTCAATAATTTATTACGCCGGTTAGATTGCTCTACAGCCTATTTGCGGTGTAATTAATGTAATTTATTTATGATGTGCGGTGGGACATCCAAAACACACAGTAAGTCATTTAGAAACTCTACAAAAATATATGGATCGCAACCGGTCCAGGTAGAATTTTACAATCCTACTATAGCAGTCCGGCGCTGCCAACCTGACAACACCGCGCAAGCCTCCTTCAGTCGCTCGGAGCTGCGCGTGCGCGGGCGCGTCTCACACGCACCCGTTTGAAATTCGAACTCACTCGGATTCCTAATTCAAATCTGTTTTAGCAACTTCTAAACATGATATTGTAACAACGGTGTCCATTAGTGTTTACTAAAGTTCAGTTTCAGTGTAGACGTAATACAGTGTTTTTGATTGTATGATATAAAGTTGTGTTTGATTGATATTTTTTACACCACCACATCCCACTGGGCGCTGTAATAGCGGTGTTCCGACCCAAGAAATGAGCTTATAATTGGCCTATATCTAAGCCCAAATGGTAAGTTCTCAGTACAGTTTTCGGATGATAGAGACATCTGTGTGCCTGTATGTGTGTATATGTGTGTGCCATGGAGAAATGCGAGTGGTTTCTCGCGAGAGCGAGTTTATGCGTTTGTAAATGTATGTAAATATGTTTTCTTTATGTGTGCCCGCGAATCAAATGATGCATTTTTAATATTCATACCCGTGTGTATGAAAATTTATGTTCGTCATTAAAGTTTGTGTCTTTAGGTAACCTACCTATAAATTTCTAAACAGAAAGTCCTGGTGCATAAGTAGCTATATACTTATTTCACTATCACCATCATTATCAGCCCGTTATCGTCCACTGCTGGACCAAGATTCCTCTCCCAAACGCCACAACACTTTGGCCTTCTTCATCCAGCCTCTAACGGCTACCTAGAGTACCTAGGCTGGCTAAGTTTATATTTACCTGTTCGTGATCTTTACTCTAGAACTAATGTATCCATAATTATTAAATTGATTAAGCCGGTAGCACCTTTAAACAGGACTTGCAATTCAAAATACTTAACTCTTACGATTCGCGTATTGATGAAATAATCTATCTGTTACTCTTACTATGTCACCCTGTACGCTAGTGTTACTAATAATGTAGTAATACATAGTAGAGTTGAATTCAGAATTTCTACTAAGAAACTGGTGAAGTAGAAAGTTGTATATTTGCTGGCAGACCCAGCTCATTTTATAGTTCCTTTGCCTATCGAGATGTATCGTTGCGAGCCTATAGCCCCTCTTGAAGAAAGTTAACAGGTTGTTAGTTATAACGAGGGGTACCTACATACACAGACATGGACATATTTAAGTAACATAGTGTTTGTATGAGAGTACTGAAATTGTGTCAGCATTTATAACCCTGTGTAGTTATACTCGTAGCTGGATACACGATTCGATTACTTAGAGCCGTTTGTAATCTAATCTCTCTCTTACAACCTCTTCATAAAAGTGCAACAATTAGCATATCCCATTATAGCTGTAGGCCGTCCACTCAAGGTGATACACGAAATTATTTCTTTTTTTATCGGGGCATAAGCCCCTGTCTCTCAGTAGATGGTTATTGGCTGATGATGATGATGATGATGAAAGAAAAATCAAACCCTGACATTCTAACAGTGCTTTTGAACACCAGCTTTCAGAGCACTAACCACTATGATATTATTATCTAAGATTGCTGACCAAAATAATCTGCACTTTATTTGTTCGATACAACTGTTTCATAGAAAAGAGTTCAACGCGATGCCAGAACTTTCTTTCGATCTCAAATTTTAAATAACACTTCTTATCAGTTTTGGCGCTCCTTGGGAGATGACATGATGTCCAGCATTGCGGAAGGCGGTAGTCAATAGTAGACATACTTTTTAGCGAGGTTTGGGATAAGTAATCCAGCAGTGGACAATTATATACCTCTATTTTATCTACATAAGTTCGCTCCTGATGATTGCGGTTCTTAAGATATATGAAATAAACGTTGAAAAGCATAATCTAGTCTAATTTAAAGGGCTTTGTGCTAGTCTACATTACGAGCCACTACAAAAAGACATACTCTACTATTTTATTACTCCATTATACTTAATAAAAAGGAGATTAAGTTAAGCTGTCGTCCATAAAATATAATTTTTGATCGTAAAAGTAGAGCGTGCTAATTTTAGTTGACTCGTTGTTTCTGGGTGGTTTGCATAACTAAATAATATGAAGAATATAATAGAATAGTAAATTATTTTTTACTTTCTTTGTGCAAAGTTTATGGACCGAGAAGTCTGAGATATTTAAAAAGCTGCAAGTGTATGCAAAGAGACATTTATTTCTGGTCGTTTTGCTATTTGCATAGTTATGCAAACACATATTTTCATAATAATAGACGTAAAATTTAATGAGTGAAGTACTTAGGACATACATAGTTGTTTTCGCCGGGCAGATATTATTTATGATTCGTTTCGTAATTAAATTTAAATATTCTGTCAGAATATAACGTTGTAATTGGTTTATTCTTTATTTAGTTTGAGACATAAGAAACACTTTCTATGATAGCATGCCTGCTCTTATACTTCATAATACCATACCAATCATACATGTTACTGGAATTTATCATTACATCTAAGATTTTTTTTATCAGATTTTATATACACACACACACACGCACTCACGCCTTGTACTAATGTAGGTACTCCCTTGCGGGGTAGGCACAGGTGCATTGCTGCACCCACTTTTCGCCAGAGTGTTATGTTAGTCCCAATGTAATAGGGGGCGAGCCTATTGCCATTTTACGGGCACATCCAAGACCCGAGAACAAATATCTGTGTTTAAACAAATATCTGCCCCAGCCGGGAATCGAACCCGGGACCATCGGCTCAGTAGTCAGGGTCACTAACCACTACGCCATTCGGTCGTCAGATTTTATATAATATGGAATAATTACATCCTTTGTGTATCTATTAGGACCAAGATGTACGACTAGTAATAACCAGAACCTTAAGAGCCGGACTAGATATTGTCACCTTGGTTTTCTTTAGCCAATAGGCAGTAGCATTTATTTTCGTTAGCTGACCCAGGGAGTCTCCTTTGGTGCACCATAAAGTATTCATGTTCAGTATACGTAGATTAATGAGTTTTTTTTGTTACCAGAGATCCATGCTACGCATATGATATGATTCTGAAGGCACAACCTGTATTGTATACATGTGTACAAAAACACTCATAGGACATAGGAATTGAAGCGTTTGACAGCACAGAAATTTGCGTTTGTGTCTTCAATAACTTGTCAAGTGCAAGACTTCAAGCGGCGGGACAAAAGATAAATAGAGCATTATGTGGTATCCCGTGGACCCTCAGTGGGTGAAGTGCCGAGAGCGGCCGCTGCCCAATAATCTCACGTGATTGTTACAAATAAAAACACGCCTGAGCACCAACTCGCTACCGGCGATCTACACAAACAGTTGGTGTGTTCTCCACTCGACACTTTCTGGTATTTTTTTTAAAACATATAAGCTTTATTGAGTATTTTTAATTCTTAGATTACCAAGCATAGCTTTCTTTATAATGTATTTGACGATAAAACTTCTATTTATAGTTTTATTGAAATTATAATAGTTTGAAAATTACACCTTAAAACGTTTGCATACAAAAGACATCAACGCGTGATCAGAACTTTCAAATACTTACTTAGGTAATAAATATATTTTTGTATAAGAAGCATTTAGGTAGCTTATCAGTAGAAGGAATTTCTGCTAAAATGTCACATGAATACCTATAAATGCGGATTGACCGACACCGTGTCTACTTCATTTATTTCCATTTTATAGTGAACCAAACCAGCATTTCTTTTAATTTTTAGTTAACTTTGATCCAAAAATAATTCATTGCATCTTAATAAATTAGGAAATTTCTTAAAATTTTCAGGAATTAATATCTCAGAATAATGTCGAGTCGGTCAGCACCCGCCGGCGCGTGCGTCGCCCGCGGCGCGCGGCCCGCACGCGACCCCCTCATACATTTTTGAGAACTCCTGCCTTTCTGTCCTCAGCCTTGGGCTGCCCATCATTACGTACCAACCAGAGTAGGTGTAGATTACCTTTTGTGACAGATTATTTTCCCCTGTTTTGAGGTAATTGTAGAAAGTAGTAGGCAGGTAAGTGTATTATAAAAAAAAATATGTTTGAGTGAAAATCTTATTTCAGTAGACAGATTAGATAAACCGGCAGTGTAGCTATCTTTTTTTTTTAAATCGTTTTTGAATTACTTTTTCTAATAAAAAAACATATAGTTTTTTTCAAATGGTCTATGCACATACTTACTCTGTAGGAGATACTTTTGTAGACGTACCTACTTGTCCAGCATTGAATACGTCGGTGAACACCAAAGTTAGTTACAACAACGACACAAAAGCACAGCAACCTTCATTTAAACCTGCGTACACAATAGTTTCAAGCGAGTTTCAAAGGAAAGTCCTAAAACACCCCAAAATTACTTCAAATTTGTTTCGACACGCCACCTCTCGTGTTCATAACGAAGTAATAACCTCTTACGTGTAGTTAGAATTTGAATTTTTATTGTGCATCTGCTACCGTTTCGGTGTTGGCCTGAAGCAATTGAAACAACTCACTGTAATTTCCTTACCTCGGCAGCTGCCAATATTTTGTACATTATAATATTTTGAGATACGATAGATTTTCACAACGGCTTTTACTATTATAGCCATCATTGCAACGGTTCTAGTTCTTTTGACACAGTTGGAGTTTCTAAAGTGTTATTTCTATAACAATAGATTTTCAGCCACTATAACTATAGAATAACGATCGAACGATCTCGTTATTCTATGCTATAACGTAACGAACTTTTAATTGGGTCCACCAGAATTTGTGTCTGTAAATCCAAAGTATTTGTCATTGTGAATAAAGGTAAACTACTAAACCTCATATTCAGTCTTTACCCTTAGCAATTAAGTCTCATTAGAATCCGAACAAAGTATATGGACGTGCTTAGTACTTATACTGAAAGTAATAAAGAGTAAATAAATATTGACTTACAAAGTTAAAGGTAGCCTTTAAAATTATAGTCTTAATAAAGTTTACGATGTAGCCATTACAGATTATGGCATAAACTTGTGAGCGCACATATTTAGTCCACGATTAACAAAGCAATTGTACTTTCTCTAGAGTGGTTGTTTCCTGCCTATACCTACCAATATAATTATATATACCTGTATCTATGCAATTTCCTCTCATTCATTCATAAGACGACCGAATGGCGTAGTGGTTAGTGGCCCTGACTACTGAGCCGATGGTCCCGGGTTCGATTTCCGGCTGGGGCAGATATTTGTTTAAATACAGATACTTGTTCTCGGGTCTTGGATGTGCCCGTAAAATAGCAATAGGCCCGCCCCCTATTACATTGGGACTAACATAACGCTCTGGCGAAAAGTGGGTGCAGCAATGCACCTCTGCCTACCCCGCAAGGGAGTACATTAGTACAATGCGTGAGTGTATATGTATGTATATGTATAAATAAATATCAGATACTGTTTTAGTCGTTGTAATAAAGACAACGCCTATCGCTTACTATCTGACTTATTATAAAAGTGATAAGGTTCTACAACCTGTCTGGATACATAAATGTTTTTATTTTATGACAAATAAAAATGCAATTTATGGCATATATTTTTGACTGCTAAATAGGTGAAATGTTTATTAAATACGAAAGATATAGCATTTTAACTGCTCATAGGAAACTATGACATGGGTGTTTCGTTATTCTCCCAAGCTAAAATATATTAAAAGTATAACATTAGAATATAAATTATTTTAAAGAGATTGACATTTGCCTATAAAAGCTAAGCTTGAGTGTCGTATCGGGTATTTAAAAAATCGTAAAGTTTTTATTGGTTTTATCAATTCCTAAACATATCCAAGTTTGACGACCGATGACGGAAGCTCATGCGAGGCCCCACACGACTACTGCCTAACCGACATCCTCCGTTTTATGACGAAAATGATTTATAGCTTTATTATTTTATTTAAACGGTGCAGTTTCCTATGACACCTGATAAGGAGCTCCTTTTTGAGATGATAGCTACCTGAGAATCTAGTTATTAAGTATTTATAAAGACGAAAAAAGATAAAAAAGTACATCAGATATGGTGCTCATAATGCTCACAATGATAAAACCTTTAACTTTGTGAGGTAGTATTAGTTTTTTTTTTATATGAGCTGTCAGAAAGTATCTCATATGTTGCTTCCACAGTTGATGGTAGTATAGCTCAACCTGTAGCCTGAATGTAGCATAGAATGTAAGTAGGTATGTAAAGAGGAATAAATTATCATTATATAGGGTGGCCCAAAGAGTGACGTCCAAAGGTAAAATTTTCATTCCTTAGGTCAAGGGGTAGCCAAATCACCTCCATAAAAACTTAGCTAAACAAGCCTACCCCTTGACCTAAGGAATGAAAATTTTACCTTTGGACGTCACTCTTTGGGCCACCCTGTATACATAAAAGTAACATACCTACATTTTCCGCATATCATAACAATATGATCTTTTATTCCAGATTCGACTAAAGGAGCCTTAGCTGAGCCAAGATGTCACAAAGAGACTTTTCTGAGGTTAGTCAATTTCAATAAAACCTGTATCATTATACAGGGTGTTTTTTTTTTAATTTGTTGTTATTAAATCTGTGAGTACAGAGTTCATACACTACGAGAAAATTCTTTCACGATATTTAAATAAACAGAATTTAATCATGTAATAATCTATTTAAAAAAACAAGCTACAGATTGAAGAAGGTGCACATTTAATTTTTATTTTATAAGTTCCGAACCATACTGTAGCGATTTAACGGCAAGTAAGCACTTATCAATATATAATCCTTAGTAGGTGGTCCCACAAATTAATAGTATTGTAAATTATCATTTTGTAATTAAAATTTAGGGCCGTAAAATTTACTCAGACATTTTACAGTTATAAAGAATGTAGTTTAGTTAAAGATTAACTTACATATTACAGAACGCTATGTTTATTGTAACTGATTGCCGATAAACAAATATACCGCACAGCTATGGCTGTTTTATGATGATCAATGGTAAATAATATTTCTACAGCATATTTTGTCGACAGTCGAATGGCGTAGTGGTTCGTGGCCCTGACTGCTATGCCGAAGGTCCCGGGTTCGATTCCCGGCTGGGGCAGATATTTTTTTAAAGACAAATATTTGTACTCGGGTCTTGGGTGTTGATATTAATTTATATTTAATATGTATCTATCTATGTATTTGTGTAGATATATCAGCTGTCCGATACCCATAACACAGGCTCTGCCTAGCTTGGGGTCGGATAGCCGTGTGTGAAGATGTCCTCACATAATATTATTCGACGACCGAATGGCGTAGTGGTTAGTGACCCGACTACTGAGCCGAAGGTCCCGGGTTCGATTCCCGGCTGGGGCACATATTTGTTTAAACACAGATATTTGTTCCCGGGTCTTGGATGTGCCCGTAAAATGGCAATAGGCCCGCCCCCTATTACATTGGGACTAACATAACACTCTGGCGAAAAGTGGGTGCAACAATGCATCTCTGCCTACCCTGCAAGGGAGTACATTAGTACAAGGCGTGAGTGTGTGTGTGTGTGTGTGTGTGTATTATTATTATTTGTCACGTCCTGTATATTTTAATAGGTGGCAATATTTAATTATTTAGTGTCGTGAAAATAAGCGTCGTCGCTGAGTTCAGCTTTATGTATTTTTTTATTACTTGCATAAATATAATTAAATATCCGTTTTCATTATAATTTCTAGGTGTCGGCTACCAACTCGGTGTCAGTTTTGGTATATGTATAATTTCGGTGAACAGGCTAGGATTCCTTCAGTCGTCTTACCGTAGTCAATATAGGTACACGACTGAGAAACTTATCATAACAGCGAACATCTCTGAAATAGCGAAAGCAACACCCTGTATATAAATATATTCTTTGCTGTGATGTGAGTATGTGACTGAAATAACTATATGACTGTAATTGGGTGTTATTTCCTAGGCCACACCGCCCATTTGATTAGATGACCATGTACAGAGTGTTGCTAAAGTTGTAGCTACCTATAATATGAAAGGGCGTGACTTAAAACATTGAGGCATAGGTAGGTATTTTTTTTTATAAAAACGTACTTACTAACATTATTAATTTTTTTTTTATTCTAGAAGTATGTTATTAATGAATTTATACGCATACACTGTGAAAGCTTCTTCACTGTGGGCTTTGGAAAAATATTTAAAATTCTAAATATGTGGTAGGTGATTTGTTTAATAGTATTTACTAATTAGTGCTCCTATAAAGTCTAGTATAAGCCAAATGATACAGGTTTATTTGTATTGAATAATAAAGTTATAAATAATAATGTCCAATTTTCATATAAATGTATCCACTATACGATCGTGATTACAGTTCAAGATATGAATCTTAGGGATTTCTGGTCTATAATCACCTAATATGTACCAATAAATAATTTAAAATAACTATTAGTTACGGTAAAACTGATATTCCGAAGTATTTTGAAACGAATATTAATTAGGAAACGGCAAAAGTATTTTAATGATTCCCATATTTAAATCTGAGAGTGAACTCAGAATAGCGTCAAACATTATTTAGCGACCATGATGTTGCAATAATGAAGGAAGTCACCTGATAATTCATTAAGTAAGTCGAATTATTTGAAACATCTCAATATTACTATTTTAAAGCAAAAAGAGCTCTATATTGTCTATAGATTCTATATTGCCTTAAAAATGCACCTAGTGGAATTTGCTAATAAGGTCGGTTTTGGATTGAACACTTAGTGTTTTAAGTAGCAATGAAAAGTAATTGTCTAATAATATTCGCCGCAAGCAAAGCCACTTTCGACGGAAGTGACAGCATTTTATTCAAAATGGCGGCGGTATCTTTTATCTGTCAAATGTCATGATTTATGGACATCATACTGTAGATAAACTACTTCTAAATCGTTGATGCTTCCGTCTATATTGTACCATAAGTACATACGTAGATCGAAATCAATTCGGTTGATAGATTAAAAATAAAAGGAACGGTATACCTAATAATTTTTTTTTTTCAATCAATAAATTACAGGCTATTAATTAGTATCTAGCTAATATTAAACGGTTATGGATATTAAATAACATTACTGAGACTGATTAATCCGGGAAATATATTATTTGGTACATTTATTTCAATTTTTTTACCACAACGATATAGTAGGTACATAATTTGTAGTCAACCTTTATATTAACGATATTTTATTATATAATTTTTAAATGAGATCGTAACCCGTAGCAGGGATACGTAAAACCCAGGACTGAGTATTCTATACTGACGAAAAAGCCAACGGAAGCTTCCGTGCATTCGGCACGTTTAATACAACGAGATAGAGTCCGAGGTCGCGCAGCAGCGCTCCGTATATACTTAGTTTTTCGTCGTAAACAGGGTTTTGCAAAATTGCAAATAAGCATTTTCGGGCTTAGATATAATATACCTAACATTATACTGCACAAGTAGGTTTCAGCTTAGCGTAACCTTTTTGCGACATCCTGTAGAGTAAGCCCCCTGTGCCCAGTACTGGGACACAGTACGTTTATTTAAAAAGTGAACTTGAGGAACTATCGGTTTTTACCTATTAAGAACGTAAACACAAACGGACACCACGTAACAGTCCACTGCAAGACATGGGTCTCCTCCAAGATTGGAAGGTTATAAGGTTGGAATATATTGCTCTAATCTCCACTCCTGGCAAAGAGGCTTGGAAATGTATTACACTAAACAGACATTATTTTATTACCAGAATATCTGTCTTTTCGGTCGATCCAGGGAATTTCGGCACAGCAGTCACTGTAAGCATCCATGATAGCATTTATTGCACTCGTGAGTTTTCTAACATGAGTGCAGTATGGTTCTGTGGTGGTAGGGCTGGACTCCGGCGCCTGCCAACATTCTTGACGGCAGAAACTAGTCATTACCGCGCTTGTCCAGCTGCAAGGGACGTATTCTTGAAGCTGCTAACGATATTTTTAATTGAAAACTCTATGTTAAAAATATTAGTGTCATTTATGTTTGGGGTTTACATTATGTTTTTCTGCAGTTATGGAGAAATAAATTAGCTGACAAGAAAGAACGTGATTTATCCATCTATAATAGTTATCGAAGAAAAGTCAGAATATAGGAAACTCGCTCGCTTTAACACATCAAACTAAACTAATCTGGAAACAATATATGTATATATTTTTACCTAGGTGACAAACCCTATGCCAGCTACACGGACAATAAATACATATATAGTTCTAATATATAGTTCACTAGTGTGAATAATATTTCTAAATAAATGTAAAGTCGAGTGGTTTCAAGAATAGCCCCCTGCGCGGGCGCAGTCGTCAGAGGCAGACGGGCAGCCAGTAATAACTAGTTGCTGCCTTCAACACTAACAACACGCTTTTATTCTCCTCCTCGCTCCTGATACAACTTAACTCAACTAATTACCTTTCTCTACTTTAGCTTTTAGGCAATTCGGTATTTATTTGTACGGTGGCCTGCGCCTAAAAGTATACAGGCGGAGTTTTTAAAATAGCGATCTCAAGCACACATGTTGCTCAAGCACATCCACATAAACACCACTGCTACACATATCACACACAACACGTCCCCGGATTTATAACAGATGTAGCTGGTCCCTTCATCATCAGGGATCGCTATTTTAAACTCTGCCTGTATACTTTTAGACGCAGGCCACCGTACCTACCTGCATCTGTTAGTTAATAAGCATTTTTTTCTGTATATGCTGTTTTTTTGTGTCAAATAAATATATACCTACTCTATTATATTCTAATAATATTTTGTAAACCTACTAATATTAAAAACACGAATGTTTTCGAGTGTGTTTGTTACTCTTTCAAACAAAAACGGTTGGATCAAATTTGATAAAATTTTGTGTGTAGCTAGGTATATAGCCTACACATTTATAGGACATTCTTATTTTCCTATTTCAATTTATTAGTATAATTAGTTTGAGATTAAAAATATCATAGTTTCAAGAATAGCCCCCGCGTAGCCGAGATGCGGCCATAATAACAAGTTGCCGGCACTGAGTAAGGAAATGGTTTTATTTTCCACGCACCAAACTAATTTCTGTGCTGCATTGCCCGCTGTTTACTGGCAGCAGCCTTCATGCTGGATGCTAGTTATTAGATATTTATAAATTATGCAATATTATAACTTAAAAAAAACTTAGCGCCAGTTTCACCATACTCTGTTAGATCTTAACAAGGGATTAGTTGGTGACTTTTGACGACCGAATGGCGTAGTGGTTAGTGACCCTGACTACTGAGCCGAAGGTCCCGGGTTCGATTCCCGGCTGGGGCAGATATTTGTTTAAACACAGATATTTGTTCTCGGGTCTTGGGTGTTGATATTTATATTTAGTATCTATCTATCTATGTATTTGTGTAGATATATCAGCTGTCCGACACCCATAACACAGGTTCTGCCTAGCTTGGGGTCGGATGGCCGTGTGTGAGATGTCCCCACATATTATTATTATTATTATTATTATTATCTCTCTAGAATCTCGTATAATTGATGACATTATGTAACAGGGGTGTTAATGATCTGACAAACTATGGTGAAACTAGGCATTAGTGTAGTATAGTAGGTGCACTTTTTTCAGAAATAGTTGTATAATAGGCTTAATACCGAATAGTGGGCACATATTCGTTGATTTCTCTACTAATTGCAGTAACTAAAAAATAAGAATAAGATAAGTACTGTTTAAAAACGATGCCGGAAAAAGTTGAAGCTTCATAGCATTATAGGTAGCTACCATTAGAATATAAAAATAGTAGCTACCATCTACATAAACTGGCTTACCTACATCAACTAGACACCTTTAATCAAACCGCTACGCCATACGTAGGTACTTGGGCAGTTCTTCTTTTTAACCTACATAATGAATAAAAAATTATCCCGAATTTGAAAAAAAAAACTTTAGCTTTTTGGTGAACTCTTATAATTTTTATGATAGCTACATTTCTATTCTATCGAAAAAGGTGGTTGGCCGCGAAGTTTAAGTATTTTTTCAAGATTTTCAGAACATAATACGTGGATAAGGCAAAGAAAATTACACCTTCGTCACAGAATCTTTTATTTTATTTTAACGAAATAGTCTTCGTCGATTAAAATGAAACTTTTTTGATACGTTAATAAACAAAATACCATTTTAGAAAACATATGAAAGAACGGATTTTTAGTAATAACAAAATATTTATTAAGTAGTTATTACCACTCTGTCACAATTTTAGCTAAAATGAAGCTTGTTTTTGCTATAAATATTTTTTCGCTACTAATTACAGTAAAAAATTAACAGCATAGACGTTAACATCAATGACTAAATTTAATATGATTTTTCCAAAGTTGCACTATTTATAACATAACATATAAACGACCAAAAATAAGTTGACTACCAGGAGACACCAATCGTTACAGAGTGGTAAACGATGTGACATAGTTGTTATTCTATTAAATATGCGGCAGCGTTTTGGAATAAAACAGTTTTATTTAAAAATAATAATTTAGTAACTTACATATAAATTATTATGGTTTCAAGTTAGTCAAAAAAATTACTGGAGATATCTTTATTATTAGTATAACTAATGAAATCACACTTGAGAACCTCTGGAGAGTGAAATATCCGTATTTCAGGAACTTAAAGGACAAATTTGTTCCAACTACATAAAATAATGTTTATCTGCACAATTAATATTTTCGGCAACCTAAAATTTAAGTAACATAATGAAAATTACGTAATTTGTTAAAGTTTTAATCAGCCATATTTCGAAAATACAGCAGTGGCTCTTAGAACTTGAAAAAAATACTCTTTCCTTTTTTAATTACCTTAGAAGCTGGAAGGACTTTAATGTTATCATCAAACATCCGATAAATCATTCTCCACCATATTAAACAGTCTACCACATTCATCGTCTGTTCTTGAGGACAATAGCACGAAATTAGCTTTTTTACTAACGAAACTTTTTATTAATGAAGCGCAAGTGTATTGGACGTTCCTTTCGCTTCGTACTTTAACCAAAACGTGTAGTTTCTCTTCAATTTTTCTTTGATGAATATTCTCAGGTTGGAGTGTTTGGTAAGAATGTGACAGATTTGTCGTGTGACAGAGGGGTAAAATGTGTTGCAAAGTCGATTAGCATTTAAACAGTAACATAAAGTGTAATATTCACATGTTGATTTCAAAGTAATTGTTATAACCAATGAGTAAATAACAAAATAATAATTTCATTGTATTTTATTTTAACAATTACCTACGTGACGAAGCTGTCGCCGAATAAACACACGCACCTCCTGTCACACTTTGCGGGTGGCCGATACGCGGTGTCTGGATCTCAAAGGGGAAATCTTACCAAGGGGAAAAGGAGACCTTAAACTCAGATCGATGGCAATAAGGACGAGTGGCTCAAACAAATATTTTAAATGGCAACCTACGTGACAGAATGTTACTACTAAAACATTAGGTAGTAAGAGACAAATTTTCAACAATTTTTTTTAATATTTCAGAAATCATTTAAAAATATATATTATGTTTTACTAAATAGGTAATATCTTCTGGAGTTTAAATAAATTTTTATATTTTATGTTGTCATATATATTTTTTGTAACATTATCGAATATGCGCAGGATGAAGTGGCGGGAGACAGCCAAGATTCGTATGAAATACTCCTCTGTCACGCGGATTTACCACTCTGTAACGTAATTTTAAATACAAAAATATAAATTTATATTTTTGTAAACGTACACAGCCGTTGTGTTTTTAGTACAATGCACGCTGAAATATAAATAAATAAATAAATATTTGTAAAACTCATGATTTTTTCTTCACAACTGATGGAGACTAAGTTATGTAGGTTAAAAAGAAGAACTGCCCACTTACCTTAATTACCCTAACATGTATTTTTGCACCAATCGAGATGAAAAACAAATTGCTATCAGCTGGGAACAACACTTTCTACACATATCCGCTGGACCGCACGATTCCACACCAGAGTCGTTCACAATTAATATGTCCATTAACTTTATTGACTAAACTTTCTTTCTAACGACTCTTTACACATATCAGAAGATTGTAAGAAGATATTTATTTTCGACATATTACACTCACGGGCAAGAAAAGGTTCCACTGAGAAAAGCACCAAATTACTCCTTAACGGAAAAGGCTAGCTTAATGACACCTTCTGTAACATTGAAGTACATCTAACAGAGCATCAGGATATTAGCAACAAAAAACTATAATATTTTCTTCAATATTTTTATTAAATGTTTGAAAAAATTGGGGTCTTTTAGTTTCGGAATTTTGTGAGTCGAACTTTTTCATTGCCCGTGAGTATATGTACAGTTGTACAGATTGAATACGAATAAAATTTCTTAAAGTATGAAACACTTTGAAAGAAAGCTTAGTCGCTTTGAGCTCAACGCTATTTGTAGTAATTCCGTCCTTAACTGTCGGGTACCGAACCCGGGACCTTTGTCGGGCGACCGCAGCCTCCACCGCCGCAGTCATACACCGCAAAATGTACTTTCTACCATTTAGCTGTTACTTCGAGCATTTCTTTCAATAATGTCGAGAACTTTTTTTTCTTTACCTCTATTTTTGATCATAAAAATCCTTCCACCTAAAAGTGTTCTTAAAAAATCGCCTTTGTTGATAACACCGCTATTTTTAATAATAATAATTCTTTATTTCGGATATCAAGATCCATATAAAAACACACACAGTATACAAATAATAATAATTAAAAGGACATAAAAACATTAAAAACTAACTAAATACCTACATCAAAACATACTAAACTAATAATTACAAAAGTCATGCAAAGTAAGATAAATAACAAACATAAAAACAAAAAATAATAAAAATAAAAACAAACAAAAGATGGGACACCATTTTGAACCTCATGTTTGTATATTATTATAAGCTTTGTAACTTCCTAATTTATTACCTTTCCCTGTCTATTACATATAGTATATCCACATTATCCACGTATACATACATCTACGCCACAGAAAAATATTTCAATGAATGGTTACAGCTACAGACTCATTTTCAGTGACTGCGGCCAAATGTACGATTATTGCTGATTTAGATGAAGTATCACGGGATTACAGAAATATAATCATTCGGTATAACCACAATCGTTTAATTTGACCGCCAACGATTATAGCAAATGGTCGATGATTCGTATTATTGCAAAAATGTGTAATGGAATGAATGGCAGGGTTGGCGGTTACGACTGACTGACATCAGCTAAAGTCTGTTTTTTAACCTTAGATACTATTTGACCTTAGATACTGATTCTGAACGGTTCATAAACAGTCGATTGTGCCGCGATTAAGTATCTGTTATACTGTTATATATTCATCGACGAGTTCACGGTGGACGTGTCATCATGTCAATCATTTCTATATCAAAATATGACCTTTTACAGTCTGACATTGGCATTTATTGATATCGATCGAAAACTAATTACATCGATGAATATCAAACATAATCAATAAACTAGCAGGTACCTAGCGACAGGCATTGCTGCACCCTCTTTTCGCCTTAAACTGCTCTGCAGAAAACTATCAATTATAATTTTCCCCGGTACAACCTACACCGGTGTATGTGCATTAAGGCCTGGGTCTCCTATTTACGCCGTAGATCGCGTCCAGCGTCACGCCGTAGGCCGCGTCACAATGCTCATTACATCTACGCGCCAACGTCGGCGTGTGAGGGAGACCGCATCAGTACATTTCTATAGTGAGCATCATGACGCGGCCTACGGCGTGACGCTGGACGCGATCTACGGCGTAAATAGGAGACCCGGGCCTAATATACAGGGTGCACCTATACGCACGCGTCTGCGCAGGTACATATACAGAGTGTATTACATAGTTACAGTAAACAAGCAGTTACGGTCTATCCAAGGTCTTCCGCCGGCTCTCCGTTAATTTCCACGTCGAAGCTAATTTCAGGATAACATCGTCTCGGTATCGTCAGGGTTGGTGTAAAGAAGGTATAGTTGTAGACTGTTGACAATCCAACGAACACTGCTTTGGCAAATCAAATTTATTTTCAAATCAACCCCTATTATAATATTTATCAATAATAAGAAAAAAAAATGACTGAAAAATATACTCAGTTATGTTAAAATAAGCATAAGACCCACGTACATACAGTAGCTTTTGTACCAATGTCAGATACTTATCAATCTGCAATATTGCCCTACAACACAACGATATTTATGCAAAGATCCTTGCTGGCACACAAGACTAGTTATACATGGTGCTTGATTTCCAGTATTTTTTCTTCAGCTGCACACTCGAGCTACGATATATCCCAAGTAGCAAAAATATGTGCAATAAAGGTAACGGCCACGTTCCTGTTTTGCTAATATGTGCTGTAAAAGTCCCGTAATTAGTCGAATAATGGTCACGGCAGCGCTGTCTCGACGCGAAAAGGGCACAAATTATACAGCAATTCAGTGCTATGAAAGTCGAGTGATTGTAACCAAGAAGCTTATATAGTAGGTTAAAAGTCGAGTAAAAGTAAACTGTACCCAATTTAGGGTTGTCATAGCAATTTTGTTGCAGCTTCTACACTAAGGGTGCAGTAACAGCGATGTGGTGCTCATTAATCGACTAATAAGTAGAATAATAGCTGTCGAGTTGCTACAACTCTTCATTTTTGTGGGATAAATGCAACAAAATTACTTTTTCCCCACTATTTAGCTGAATTTTAGTCACACTGTTGCAGAAAAATATATGGAAGAAAATCTGTGGATTATTGTGACTGATCTATCGTAATGACTGATTACAAAAGCATAAAGGTAAGTAAGTCTCCATTAATAACTAAATGAGTTATTACTAGTGCAATTTCTATTGTTGCATTTTACACATTCGTATACGAAAAATCTTAGGCGCATTTAACTTTATCGATAAAGTAATAGGAATTCTTTAACATATGTATAAGGGCTACGTTAAATGTTTCTTAAAAAATAGTAAATATGGTCAAAATTAATTAAATAAATTATAAAAATAAAATAATAGCCATGTTTGTTCGTATATCGCTATTACAGCACTATTAATCGATTTTTGATGCAATAATAGTTACAATGTTGCACTAATAGCAAAACAAGCAGCCATCATTAAATAAATTTAGGGTTCCTCAATGCAAAATCCTTAGCTTGACTAACCCGAGTTGGGGTGAATGTCATTTGATGTATTTTATTAAATGTAATTAATTAACGATTGGTTCATATTTGCTTCATTTCATACTTAATGATAAATTAGCAACTATTTAATTATATTTTTATATAATTATAAAAAAAACTTCATTTTCTTCACACGATGAAAAATTTATTACATTGATTTTCAGAATAGAATATAGCAAACATTTAAAAGTGATTGATTGATTGCAAAGCAAGCACGTATACAACTTGAATAAAGCAGAAAAGATACTAATCACGCTTTTTTTCCAGAATGGTTTTCAAGATTGTGCAGACAATTGAGAAGGGAGGATATGTTTTATGGACCGAGACACCAGGCCCACGATTTCTTCAGTTGTTTTCTGTGGAACAACGGAACCACTTGACGTTTCGGCCATCGCACTTGACGAATTTTGAGACAAACACTTTGTTTGAACCTTAGTTTGAATTTTTCCGTATCTTTGTTTTAATTTTCTTTTTTAATTTCCATGACTTGTAATCCATTTTATCACGTAATAAAAAAATGAATGTGCAATGGAATTATTTATTTGCTTGTCACATTAAAATACTATAAACTGTATAAACGTAACCAAAATGCTGTTACTGAATTATTTATCGAATTAATGTGCCATAAGAGCATTTCAAATAGTATGTGAGCTATTACAGTTATTTGAGAGCTTTTATTCGAAATGTCGATTAATGAAGCTATAAGAGTTACAATGATGCAGTATAGTAAAATAAAATCTTTTATTCAGCAAATTAGATCCAAATAATACAATGATGAGTAATAGTTCTATAATAGCAACCTGAACAATCAATAAGCGAATTAATAACTCTTAAAGCTCTCTTTCAGCACTAATGTGTGCGTTAAATAAAATAAAGCAGCTTTTATAGAAATGTCGAATAAACGGGCTATATAGGTCGAATATAGGTCGAGTAGATGTGTATTCGACATTGTTACAGCGCAAATTAGATAAAAATGCTTATTAATAGCTGTACCACTTTTATGGCACAATCTAGTAAAATTTCAGCCATTAATCAATACTTATTCGATTTTAAGTGCTATAAATGGGCCCTTATTCGACCATTTTGCTTGTTGGGATGCTACCTACGACTTAACGGTTATTTCAAGTTTTTCGTCTATAATTCTGTACTATCACTTGTACAAAAGCACATAGATTTCATGCCATCCGCAAAAACACATCATACAGTAAGTACAAACAAACTCATCCGGTTCCAGCTCACGTTTGCAGGCCAGTTTTTGGATTCCCCTCGAAGTAGATTTCGAATTCCTCGTAGTGACTGTACCCCCGCTACGGCCGCAGTGCAGTCTGTGCGCCACATTCTTGTGCGTCTAATAACTAATTAAGCCGGCCCTGCCCATCCGAGCCGGGCGCGCTCCAGGACCGGACTCAGTGTACAGGAGCCTTTATTAAGTGCACTCCCGAAAGTTGGCACAGTAACTCGCCATTCTGCCAAGTGCGATACATACCTACTCGCGCACAAAGGGTTCCATGCCATTAATAATAATAATAAGTTTATTTTCAGATCAATTATTACGATGCCATTATTTACAACTACTAGGTACTTCGTTTGTTATGATCAATGCATGAATTACAAAGTTACATTGACAGTGTTGCAGTTAGGTACTGAGTTTAATTATCAATGTATACTTTTCTGGTTTTTTTTTCCTATATTATTTGTACTCTCCGTTTAACTTTTACGTCAGGTGCACTCAAAAAAATCATGAGTATATTTTTTCTTTCATAACTACCACCTATATCACCTCAAATAGTTTCTCATTGATGCAAACAAACATCTCATCAACATTGTTGTCGCGAAAGGCGTCGTAAAACTTATTTAGCATCAACGTGTTCTACATTTACTCAGAAGTTATTATTATATCAATGGAGGTTTAACGATCGTATAAAAATATTTAAAGTATATATAGGTACAAAACGCTGCCACTACACTTCTATACTCCTTGGAGGTACTTATTGATTTTTTCATACTTAGCTAACTGATTAGGTACAGTAAGGGGCAGAGAAACCTGACCCCCCTCAGAAGCATTGTTATTATGAGACGGGGGTCAGGTTTCTCTGCACATGACCGTACTTACTAATATGCTCGTAGCTTATCACAATTATGAAAATTATGTGGCTGTGTAAAACGTTCTTCCGAATATGGCCAATGAAACTTAAAACTGATTTCACGTAAATATCGTAATCTTTTAATCCTTTAGGATTAATACAAAAGTTATTATTTATGTTTAAACGAAGAGGAAACGAACAATCTCACGGGACATTGGTCGTTTCGGATTAAATGTAGTGAAATACGAATACTTTGTGGCTTCATTGCCGCGGAAAAAACTCATCATTATTTTAATAGTTTCCGCCTGGCTCGCATACCATGGCTTAGCATTTCTGCTTACTTTCTTTTTCTAACACTGAAAGGTAAAAAATACCGTAAACTTTAACTTTAATTCTTGTAGCGTTTGATATTGCGGTAGTATTTCTACGCATGGTTCTCCTGACTACGTCCCTGCATCATATTTCAGTTAATCTTTGCAACGCGATATTATAAACTTAAACTTCAGACGATTACAGCTGGCCCGCTCAAAAAGAGAATGGAGTAATGTAATTTTCGACCTTTTACAATTTGTTTGTTTTTTTATTAATCGCACAGCTTGACCAGTTTAATGAGATCCCTATAATATGATTACGTACGTGCCTTTATTAAAAACTAAGAGAAGGGCAGGAGATTCCTCCAGACTGGCCAGTAATAAAGTACAAGCTGTCCACCACGCCCCCCTTGGCTGGTTTGCGAACGCTAAAAATGGAGTTAAGTTTTTTAACCCGCGATAATGTTCGCAATAATATGTATGTGCGTTTAATTAATGAATGTGGATAAGTAATTACAATTAATTAAAGTTGTGATGTTCACAATTATGTCTGATGATGTACCTAACGATGTAAATGATCTAAACTAAGACTATTCATAGACATACCTACTGCTGAAAAATTTAACCACATGATCGACGGTTCAAACGTGGTGGGTCAAACTGACATACTCTTCCTGACATGTACACATGAAACACATTACATAATTTCACTAGGTGTATTTTTACTAGGTTGCGTGTAAGAGATCGCTCTTAGCTATGAGGCCGCTTATGATACATTGTTTCTAGTCTGTAAGGGCTGATTGGATGGTCAGGTAAAAGTTATCTGAGGAATAATTCTGATGTTGTCGCGACTGAATTTTTGTATTAGACAGTGACATCAACAACTTTATTCCTCAGATAACTTTTATCTGACTATGGAAAAATCAGCTCTATATAATAAAGTTTCATTTTTTTACATATATTCTGTTCTATATTTAGTACCTATGTAAGATAACCAAAATGAAGTGCATTTCAAAGTTGTTCAACTTGAACAGTACCTAGAACCTATACTTTGTCTATATTTTTCGGGAGTATCTTATTTACTCTACTTCAGAATTAAAACGCTTGTTCACAGCACATAATTATACGAAATCAGAACGCACCCCGAGCTGTCACTTTGACGGTAAAAACAACATGGCCACCGATGATTGCGCGCGAAATCGATCGTCACGAGAGATTCCAGCCGCCGCGCACGCGTGCCGGAACAAAAACTATGATATGAAAGTAATTCTACCGCGAAGATTGCCTCAAAGCGTACAGCATCAGCTACTTATTTTCTTTAAACGAGAGAAGCAGTTGGAATTCTTTTGTGCTTCCCGCCATTACTCACCTGCCTACGGTAAGGAATCTATAACTAACTGATTCTATAGATGCCTGAAAGTGTCAACTATGCATCAAATCAAAATAGCAGTAGTGCACCTTCCTTCGAAAATAGAAGATACTCTTTAATACACTTGCTGTCAAATTTAACTCTTACGACGATATAGCGCTACGAAATCCAAAGTTTAAAACGGTACATGTGACATGTCCAAACTCTTACGTTTAACGAGACTTCTACTTTGTCCGCAGTCTCAACAAAAGCAACTGTTTATATTTCAGAATGGTTGCCGTGTATTAATTGGCACAGTGGACAATAAATTGTAGGGACATTTACGAAAACGGTACATTTCACTTCCCAAACTGAACATTCCTGGCTGGGTTCAAGGCCAAAGGTGAGATCGCCCACCGCGGCCGCGGACAGGACTCGGGGGTCACTCACGAGGAGGTAATTGTCGAGGAATGCCTGGAATCCACCGGTTTCGTGTACGATTTCGCAACTACAACCCGATCAAATATAAAACAATGCGAGCTTCATACAATCCTGCAGAGCTGCAGACATCCGCAGTTCGGCCGGTTAACTTAAATAAGTATGGAAGTCGTGATGCGACCGACGCCTTCGGGCGCTGTGAACAGATGCACGGAAGTCGGTTGGATAAGGTTTTTTAACATATAATGAAGAAGACAGCCCGAAGCGCCAGGGCATTTCAACGTATGAAATATGTTTGACAAACAGACACAGCTTAAATCTTTACAAGTTTACATGATGATGACCGTAATTTTCAAAAGTAAATACCTATCTTTGCTTAATTGAAACTTCACCTCGATTTGCCGGAACTAATGTTTAAGATTCCAATTCTTTAATGATTTTTATCACCATAAAACGCCATTGCAAGCTACACAAAAAACTAGTAAAACTATCAAAAATTACCGAAATCCGGTCCCAGATCATTGTGTGATTTGTTTCGGCGAGCACAAAAGTTAATTGTTTTATTTCGAAGGTAAATTTTCGTAATTATCCCGAAGCCGCAAAAGGAAAATAAGTGGAAAAAAAAAGAAATAGACAAAGGCCGACTGTCGACGCACCGGTTTGTTTTTTCTCTCTTTACCTGTGCCCGGCCATTTGTGGCTGTTTGGGCTTCGTTCCCTCGCCATTGTGTATTCTATTACAATTTAATCTGTGAACAACTCAAAAAGCGTGAAATTGTTCCAGACAACATGTTCAATAAATAAAACACTCGCTTGGCTGTACATAGGTATACTAGGCTTGTACTTAAGAACTTTGTATGTTACAAAAAATTAAATCAGCATCATCATAATATTTTTTTACTTCTCCCAAGGAACACTAAATAGAAGTATCTAGAACACTGCGCTTTGACATTCCCGTCCTGTCTATTCAGACATGATTATTTTATAATTCATGAAAAAAACTTGATTAACTATGCAAATACATAAATTTATATATTTTTGCACCATACCACCCTGCCAATGAGGTATAAATAGTATAGATACTAAACTTCTAAAATAAAGACCATCCAAGCGTGGCCAAGCCATAGCATCTCCATGCTTTGGAGTTGTATAAACTTAGACTACAACAAAGTTCTGTAATACTTTTGTTTTTTGTCACCATGAATCAGAAGCTTGACTCAGGCAGGGGCAGAGCTTCCATTTCGAAGAAGTACCTAACCGCGACGCGCAATGAATATCAAAATATGGGGTTGGCTTTGTTTTTTTTCTGCTGACAGCAAAGAGGTAAGCATATGATTTGATTTTGTAACTTAAAACTCTATGCTACCGAAACAATGTTGCTGTTGCTACTGAAAGAAGGCTGATTGAAGCTCGCAATTTACTTTTTAACGCATCGACCTACAGCCTCGTAATGGTTTTTATTGTAATAAACGATAAATAAAGCACCGTTATTTTAGTGTTTAACCAAAAAAAGTTTAAAAAAACCGTTTAGGCATGTCCGATCGTCCAGCTGGGCGGTATGCTTCATTTCATAAAAGCTACATTTCCAGATAATAAATAAAAGGTCGTTTTGAAGAAAAAATAATTGCCCAATATGTCGACTGGAGCGGTTATCAGGCGCCGGCATAAACGAAATTTTAATAAACCGTGTTGAATGAACCGTCTGGATTTGGTCTGCGCCGGCCGGGTTGCATTTTTCTTCTTCGAGGCAAAGTGATATGTATTATGTAGGTTGATATAATTATGATGCATTGTGTTACGTATTTTAGTCGTGTTTTGACATTTGTGCAGTTCATTGATATGCTTACCAACTGGTATTAGTTAGGTATTCATTTATAGACTTTGGTGGCTACCCATATTGGTTTATAACTTAGTTGTAATGCTCCTAATACCGGCCGATATACTAATAGTCTCACACTTTACAAGACTTTTGGGACTACCAAGAAACTATTAGATCATGCTACTGCTATTTTTACTCCTCTAAACGTTACACAGAGTTTGAAATCCTGACAAACGGATCAAATCATCAGGATGGAAAATGCACTGTGAGAAGTAAGATACACTCTCACTTGTTTAGTCAGCCAGTCACACGGCGCTGATTTATAGTATTCTCGGTTCTATTTTATGATGAATAGGGTGTGTATACGAGTGCAGCTGGCTGGCATCCGATGCGCATGGCAGATAGCAGGTGCCGACAGTTGGCGTTTCAAATTTAGAATTTTCGAGTTTACTTTTCACGGTTTCGTCCTTTGAAAATTGATCCTTCTTTTGTTTTTGTGGATATGTTGGCATTCTTTTGTTATGATGCTGTTGATAGGTGTTGCTGGTCACAATTTATTGCCATTTGAACTGGCATTAGCGTGGGCTTGGCATAAGGAGAAGAGATAAAGCTGATAAAATGAAGATGTGTTATTTAGTTAAATGCACAACTTAATTTATTATATAAGTATTTTTGTATTACCGAAATTTTACCTGATTCTTGGAGGTCGTTTCTTATTTAAAATATTCATACCTACATACTACCTAGCATATAAGTACAAATTTTGGATAAGGAATACCTATTCCTCAAAACTCACTCTGTAGTCAAATTTATTATATGAGTTTCATCAATATCAGATTTTACATAATCCTCCTTCGTCCCTATCCATATTAATCTAGAAGAATCCAACAAAAAACATTTAAAAAACTCATCACGCCCCACGAACCCTTTACAACGTGAAGACTTTTTTTACTAAAAAGGATTTATTCAAAATTCGGTAGCAGCAAGTTGTCATTTGTCTTTTTTATGATTTAGATACCTTTGCATTGATGTTCTTTTTTCTTTGACCTTAGAATATTAGATTAGTCTGGAAAGGTTGTCTGGTAGGATTATTCGGTATTCACAGTGACTCTACATCCGTAGGTTTCAGATTATAAAAAGTAGGTACATGATATGTATGTATAGTATAAACTTTTATAAGGATGTACCGAGTAGCAATCATGATAATATGAATCTAACCAGTTAGTTACAAGGTGTAAATAAAAATTAATACTGTAAGAACAAAAATGTTATCCAAAGAACACCCTGTATATCCTGAAGGGGGTCTCGGCGTTTATCCCCGCTTCACCCCATGACGTGGAAACATTAAACTCTTCATTATAAAACCCATCACGAGTATTATTAACTGCACAAGTGATTTTAACACCTCCCGGCCAAGTGTTAGGGTTTATTTTTTATTTACGAGTGAGAATAATCGAATTTTATGCCGATAACGAACATAAAAGTCACGATTCATATGAATCGATTAGCTTGAATGGTCGGGTTCGGCCCTCGGTGTATTTTACTCACATACAAATACATACATACTTACAACATATTATACATAAGTAATTCACATGGAACCAATACGCTCAGTAAATATAGGTGTTCTAGTATTCTTTAAATCAATATGCTTAAAAAAAGATTATTGAAATAAAAATAAATAGGTAAAATTCTAAATCAAAAAACTTTTTCTTGGCAGACAGCTTAGCCCTACGCCAGAAACCTTTCAATTGGGCTATCTCTCTCGATTTTCCAGTAAGTTCCCGAAGTTTGCTTTTTATGTTTGTCCATTCCAAATTCTTTCGTTTGTTGGTATTTGTGTCTGTTAACTTATTTTCAATGATAGGTGCAGACTCCCGCATTATCTCAAAAAATAGATCCTTTTCCTCCTGGGTCCAATTTTCACCACGTGCACGATTGTTTTTATCTCCAGGTACAACATTTTCTTTCGACTCCATCGTTTATTACTTTTCTTAGTGAGACGAAATAACTAATTACAAAAACAAACAAAATAACAACAGATTTTCGTGACAGATATTGTGACACTGACACACAGGTTACGTTCCGTTTTGCATTTTGGTCTCTGAAATTATATTCGCTTATTTTGTTTTAAAATTATTATTTTTGGTATAACCTTGCACAGATTTATAATAACCTTGATGATTACCGATTAATAAGTGAAATTGAGAAAAAAATAATGAATAAAATGTTACTTTATTAGTCGACTATTTCGTTCATGTTCGTACATCATTTGCCTAGAACAGAACGGAGGAACGAATAATGAATGAATGGTTCACAGAATAAAAAGACGATTGAGATAGACGATGTTTATAAAAACTAGCGCTAAACAAGGTTTGATGGTAACGAACATAAAACACCTTTTAAAACCATGGCTATCTGTTTAGGCGTTGTTTAGCTAAGAGCTTGTTAGACAAGGTTTTTACATCACTTTTTGTAGTAACACTGTTACAGTGTCTCTATTCTAATGTCTCTATTAAACAGAGGGCGAAAGGAAACGGAAGTCCCCATTACGCTATATTTATATCTCCCGAGAGATCTCTCGGATAAGAATCGTCACTCACAATTATACCGAGGCATTCCTTCCTTTTCATATACCTAGGTGCCATTATAACCGGTCGTGCATCCTTTTCTGTCACGCTTAATTCGCTAAACGGTAGAGTAAGAAGGCAATATGGTGATCAGCCTAGTATTGTAATTTTGCGCTAATGTTCACTGATTGCGTTGCACTATGATTTTAATCCATTACCCTTTGGTGATTGCGATAGTATGCCTAAGGAAGTGTAATAATTATTAACCAGTTATATTACCTAAACTAATAATACTATAAATGCTTTAAGAACAAAACATTATTTTTCTATCGTCTATATTTTAAAAACCCCCACCGTTCCAAGTATGTAGTAGGTAGGGTATTTGAAGACACAGATTAACCATACCTAACCATCGTTTTAGAACTAGCATTCTTCGAAAATTTGCTCTGTCCAACTGAAACCGCATATACTTGTTACTTCTCAAAGCCCACCTTAAACATTCGACATTCCATCTAACCTCTACACCCACCACCTAACCGTTCCTCCACCCAAAGGTTGCCTGGAAGCGCTTTTATTTTAGCAATAAGGCCCCCTATTGCGTTATATCCACTGTATAAATTAAATAAATAAATAAATAAATATGTGGGGTTTGAAATTCTGATTGCATTTTTGGGATTACATATAACATGCTGCACATGTAGGTTTCGGCTTAGTATACCCTTTTTGCAATACCCTGCTGTATTCTAACCGTCACTGTCCCCTGCAGGTGGAGCTGACGGGCTCGGCCTCCCTCGGGGCGGCGTCTCGCGCCGTGTTCGTGGAGAAGGTGAGGGCGTCCAACGCCGCGTGCCAGGCGGGCGACTTCACCACGGCTGTTGCGCTCTACACTGATGCTCTGACGCTGGACCCTGCTAATCATATACTGTATAGCAACCGGTAAGATTTTTAAACTTTTAATTGCTAGAAACTTTCTAGAAAGTAAAAAAAAACATTGGTTTTGGACCTTCACTTTAGCCCTTTTACCAGTACCATGTAGTCGAAGTATGTCTATACACTAGCGAAGAATGAAAAAGTTCCAGTCATATATGAAACCGCAATGGCAGTTGGAACTTTTTCATTGCTCACGAGTTTATGGCCATATGACTGATATTTCGACTGTTTTAGAACAGTCGAAATATGGCCATAAACTCGCAGTTTTCAACTCGTGGTAAAAGAAGGCGTTATAAGTGTAGCTTATGGTTGTGTGTCTGTCTGTGCAGAACTATATCAGGTCGATGAGCTGATTCAGAAAAATATTTGAATGTAGCACGTAGAAGAACGATGGCTCCGTTTAACATCAATAATTAGCTTGAGTGATAAATTATACCAAAGTCACATGGGAATGAAAATATACTTGGAAAATAGTGTCAAGGTAGAAAGTACTGGAATGATACTATTCCTAATAAGTATTCTGGTATACCTATACATATTCATACTCGGTGTTACTACAGTGCTTACCAGTGACAGATAAATATCGAATTCTCGGGCTTGCTCTAAATAACTGTCATATAGCTGACATTGATAAAAGTACTAGATTATTTAGACGATATTACACTCTCTAGTCCATCTAGATTGCTAGATACTCGAGTGTGACAAAGTATGTCGCCTTTTTACTTCTTTATGACTATCGCACGACATTCCTGAGTAGGTACATCTGATGTATGTATGAATTTAGACTGCATTCCATCATAACTATCTACATATGTTATTTCTAGATTCATCAATATTTTAACCTGTATTTCTATAACCCATTTTTTACATATCAAATTTTTTATACTTTCATACATTTTGCTGGAAAACCTACCATCGGAATGTCACTGATATCCAACTAATAAGGTTGCATTCACAGGTCAGCGGCGCGGCTGAAGCAGGGGCAGTTCGCGGCCGCCCTGCAGGATGCCACCAGGGCGAGGGAACTCTGCCCCAACTGGCCCAAAGCTTACTACAGACAAGGTAACATTTACAATACATAATTATGCTCACGACTGTAATCCCCAAAGGGGTACATGTTTATACTCACGTGATAGGTTTTTGAATGAGTACGTAGCACTTAGGATACACAACTAGAATCTAGATGTGCAGGATTCCTCACGATGTTTTCCTTCACCATAAGAGCTTCACGCTATCATAAGAGCGATGCATATTATAGGACTCATAGATAGATAAAGATAAGGTAACAATGATGTAGATTCTGAAGGCAGAAATTCTAATTTTAACGCTGACACACTAAAAAATTTGCTAGCATAAAATGACATTTACGGAAACAACCATAGAGTCGAATTTTAAACAAAGCAATTAAGGTTTTGACAGCTCTAAATTTAGAATTCCTGCCTTCAGAATCGACATCGATATCCCACAATTAAGTTACTCAAACCTTTCTGCTAAAAATATATAACACCAGCTGTAATTAAAGCCATTATTTCTCATTAGCAGTAGTTACACACTAAGAAAAAGTTTCACTCACCAAAATTTCACTATCACATCCATCAAGCAAAACAAACGCTATCATTACACGATTAAATAGAGCGTAGTTATATTTACTTACATAAGGCTATTATATGCATTATATGCTCTCGCATTAGTGAAAGTCACGTGACGTCAACCACTACAATGGAAAGTACGAATGTTACAAAATGCCGCTCAGTTCACATGCAATTAAGTATATTTATACATAGTTGGATTTACGCATTAGAATCAATAAAGTAGTCACGCGTTACGTCTACACGCAATACTTTATGGGTTATGGTACAGGAGCTCTTGTTTCGCCAATCATTAATTTTAGCGTTATCGATAGGTTGGCTGCATCTGGTTTTTATGTATTACATAATGAAAAACCGTACCTACACATTAAATCCTCCTCTAATTTAAAATATTCCAGTGAAACAGATTGTGCATTGCATCCCCCCCTTTGGTAGTCCTACTTACAAAGACCTTAATGCAGAAATCGATCCCAATTTCAAGAGCTACAATAAGCTCTACTAACCACTTAGCTGTCCGTGAGTCCACTTTCCTTACATAAAAAACCCTTTAATGCAATGGAAGCTAGCCTAAAGCTTACTTATAAACTTACTTATAAAAAATCAATTGGCCTTGTTTACATTTCTAATGACCTTTCCAACCCTCAGGGGTGGCGCTGCAATGCCTGGGCCGGCACGGAGAGGCACTAGCTGCCTTCAGCTCGGGGCTGGGGGTGGAGCCTTCGTCGCGACAGCTGCTGGCAGCCCTAGTGGAAGCCTCGCTGAAGAGTCCCCTGCGCTCCACGCTGGAGCCCACCTTCCGCCAGCTGGAGGCCATGAAGCTGGACCAGTCGCCGTTTGTGCTGATTTCGGTGAGTCATAATAATATGTATGTAAATATGTACATATCTATCTATCTAATTATGATAGTCTACATCCCCAGTAGGCAAACTGCATACTCGTTGCTTAAATAGAGTCCATATTTTCAGTGGTCATTGTGTTTATATAGTTTTCGTTGTTATGCGTTCTTTTGGTGAATGGCAACAGAACGAACATTAAAATTTACTTTAGTGGCTGTTATTCTGTCTTGTCTAAATAAATCTTCTTAAACAAGCCAACATATAAATTCAATTTTATTTCAGTTCTCGCAGGTCTACACTTGATTATTCAATAAAGTCTAGTAACTTACCAACAATAGTGCTCAGAACCAACTGCGCCTGAGTTCAGGCTTTAGTACGATCTAAATGGTCCATTTAACCACAGTTTACTTTCAATAAAAACGTAAACTTGTATCGTTGTTCCGTTTTATTGTCAGCCGTAGAGAGGAGACATAAAATAAAGTTAATTTAAACAAACCATTGTAGCTTACTAAAAAAGGAATATTTAAACGTTGTCAGATGGAACGTAAAATGCTGTGTGAGTCGTGGATACATCCTCGAAAAGATTGGATTTAAAGTTTTTTGAACTGTCAACAGCATCCTGTGTAAACTGCATCTGATGCAGAAAACTCGACTGCAGTCAAAATAATGTGAGCCACTAAAGTATAAACTGACGTCCATATATTGCATAAGGTATTGATTTAGTATCGACATGAATTTGTCTATATTCTTCCAACTCCATTCCTAAATGTATAGTCATATACATAAGAAAGAAAATGATCTAGGAATGATCTTGCTACAACAACTAACTGACTACATTTCAAATTGCCATATTTAGACATTCTATGCAAGAAACAGCGTTGTGCTATATTATTAAACTGCATAAGTTAGGGACTCACGCACTAAACATCGTTTGTGTGGTAATAAAGAGTAGCAGCGCACAGTAGCTGTCTCGTTACCAGCGGCCTAGCTGAATGGCGAACATCTCCTACAAGAACAAAACCAACGGCCGTATACAACTACACATCCCGATGTCCAGACGCCCTTCAGCCGGCCCCATTAAACACCCCATACAGAACATTTGCATACATTCCGGCCATGTCCGCGACGTCTGCACATTTTTCGGCGCATTAAACCGGCAGACAATGGGCTGACTGATCAAAGAGGCCTAAATACACGGGCGTCCCCTGCGCCGCGCATTTACATACAATCTGCGGGACAGTGATCGGCAGCGGGACGTGAATACTCAAAATGGCGACGACGCCACCACAAAATGGCTGACCTTATTATAGCTTTATTTGGTTTCCGTTTGTGATCTCCAATTTGGATCGATACGGGGTCGTGCAGTAAAATTTTAACACTTTTCGATCGATTTCAAACGCTTATAATAATATTTTCGCACAATCTGAATGCACTGGGAGCGAGCCAAATGATCGACTTTCAACTTCTGGGAATGAGACATAAAAAGTTTTACCTCCGATTTAAATACGGCAGTATAACTTTATAATGCAGCCGTGTATATTTTAACCCTCAATTATTTACGTATTATAGCAGAATCAGATGTCGATGGGACAGTCAGTTTTTGTGTGCCGGTGTCCCTTTGTCCTCTGTTCGTTTTTGCGGATTATTTTTGTTGTTTTAAATACGAAAAAAACCAACGTGGGTGTTCCCAAACTCTTGAGTGTTATAGCTCGATACTTCGGTCGAGATAAGTTCAAATCATTTGCAAATGTTTATTGCGATAATGACAGTAGTAACGGGTTTGGGATTCGCTGCGCATTTTTTGTTTTACTTGAGTATACAGAATTCAACATATTTGAACGCTGAACTTTGAATTTGAATTGTAATTGTTACTTTATATAGATAGTTTTATAACATACTGTACGATACCTCTGTGGGGCGCCATACTATTTGTATACAAATCACCAATTTAACTGTGGGTTGGATAATTATCACGATGGTTAAAGGCCAGTAGCTCGCCGCTCTTGGTATGTGGTCGTATTATTTTGAGCTTCACAAATTACGATTGTAATGGCTAGAGTCCTCTATGTTCTACGTATTTATACATGTATTATATTGACAACTTGATAATAATTATTGTAATTATGTATCTTTTATCTCTGATAGTCTGGAATGTGTATCTACGAACAGTCAGCTACATAAATATACATATACTTAGAACACTTTCGTACCTTCTGAAAACCAAGCTTAACTACATGGTGGTTTTTAATCGTTGTATTTTCCTATACTATCTCAGCTTTATAACATCCAGGTTTGCTGCTCCAATTTACACGGTAGCTCAGCCAGCCTGTCTGAGCTGAAACTAGGGAGATACGTACAAATGATCAGTACCTTCACTCCCTTTCAGAATTGAATAAAATAAATACTCTATACTTATGTGTTGGCCCCCCCTTAGAATATAATAGATCTCCTCGTACTCCCTGTGTACTAATGCTCCTGTTCCTCAGGTGGTGGGGCAGGAGCTGCTGGCGGCGGGGCAGTACCAGTCCGCGGTCACCGTCCTCGAGGGCGCACTCAGGATCGGATCCTGCTCACTCAAGCTGCGGTGAGTCCCTACGTCATCACTGTTCAGTACCTACTGAACCATATACAAGTCATTATGTCATTAGTACTGGCAACGCCGTACAAAACCTGAGGAGTGGACTTCCAGTTGCTACCGCGCTGTGCGCTGCACATACTTTGTATCTTTATTAAGTTATTATTATTCTGTGGTCTCTGTGGTGGCCTTAGACGGGTCGCCGGTAGTGGCTGGATGAGGACGGCCGAGGACCTAGTGTTGTGGCACTCCTTGTGAGAGGCTTATATCGAACAGTGGATGATTATTGGCTGATAATTAGTTTGTGCTCAATAAACCCTATTTTACAGTTCACTTAACCTATGTGTGTTCTTTGAACCAGCGGTCACAACAATCACTAACCGATAATCGTCAACTTCTTACCATAATCCTGTCACAACGAGCGACAGACTGCATCACAACCTTCGATATCCAATAATCAACCACTTCGTATCGTTTTCGTTGGGCTGGCATACGTATCTCTTTTGCTGACTGTACCTATGAATACTGTGCTCAGACGTCCCCATCCAACCACTGCTAGTCATTTACGGTTACTTTATAATAATATGGTCCTCGGGCTAGCGGGGTGGAGGGTTAAGAATTAGATATAGTCGTAATAACCATACTAAAATACATAATAATGATGTTTCCCATGTACCTTCTATATTACTCTATCATGCCTGTAATCGTGTAATGCTGGAGCCTATACTGAAAGAGTGCCATTTCATCTCGGAATCCCGACGACACAACTTTTTAAACCAAAGCACAGCTTCAAAGCAGAAGTTAGTATTACGTGGTATTACCAATTAAAACACAAATCTAGATGGCTTGCTCCCACCAAGAACTAAAATACTTAAATTTCTTTCCCACCACAATAATGTGCCTCATTTCCTGTGCAATTTTAGATGTCCTAAACACGCGGTACTAAGATAAAGATTAGTATCGGAAGCTGAATTAAATTGCTATGAACTTGTCGACGACTGCCGACCTCAAGTAAAGACAAGAATTTAAACAAATTGTCTACAATGATAATCTTGAAGGAAACTAATTGTTTTCGTTTTTCTTGAAATTTGTTGCTCTTGAAGGAGCAATTAAAATTTGGTAACATTGATCAATTGCAGTTTTATTACCTTTGATTGTATTTATTAGTCGCAAATGAATTTTTCGCATTTTTCATAACATGTTTTCAAAGATTACGTTAACTATCAAAACTCACACTCTGCACACGGAAGGTATAGCAACAGTATTAAACAAGGAAATGGGTGGAATACAAAACGAAGGGACTCTATGGGTTCAGTTTTGGCTATTATCCACTATACATGGTCTAGAATAAAATTAGTCCGTACATGGTCAAGCTATTGCCATTCTTAAAGCACTAACTGGTTGCATTCTCCACCTTTGCAGAAATTCTTAAGAGGTGAACTTATTGGGCCTTACCACAAAAACTTCGACAGTATTTAACAGGTGTTTAGTGCTGTAAAACGCCTACAAAATCTGTCAAAACTTAGTTCTAAACACTTGGTAACAATGTTTAAAGTTCTTTGTGGTAGTACACATTAAGGGTCTTACCACAAAAACTTAGACAGTGTTTAACAGGTATTTAGAGCTGTCAAACGATTACAAAATCTGTCAAATTTCGTTTTAAACACTCATTAAACAGTGTCTAAAGTTTTTTGTGGTAGCACAGTAAGTTTCGAACTCGAGCTGTTCGTTTTTTAGTTCGTTTGTAAACTATGGTTGGAAGTTAGTGGCTGCCTTTAGTCTCCTGCTAAAATATGCGTAATATTGGTTTCAGCTATAATATGTTTCGGTTTGTTATTATTAAAAATGAATTGCAAGATTAGGTGCCAATTTCTCCATAGTCGGTTAGAGCATAACCAGAGAGTAGTGGTTGACTTTTGACACATCTGTCATGAATTTTATATGGAGATGACGTATAATTGATAAATCAATCCCTGTCGGTTAGATAACCGACTATGGAGAAATTGGCACTAATGCTATCACTATTGCCCAACAGCCAGGTTACGGCAGGTGGGGGTCACTACAGAATCTTAAAAACGAACGACAGACCTTGGCCACCTCCTTCGACGATGTTAGGCTTGGTTGGAATTAAATATTATTTTTATACTCACGAAAAGGTTAAAACATCGAGACGAAAGGAGTTGTTACAATTATCACAACACCCTGTATTATGGGTTTGACAGTTAAATAATTTATACCTACTTAAAACAACGCTTTATCTGTCGTGGATTTTGACATTTGATTTATAAACGAGGCGTCCGCTCGAATGAAGATGTTGGTATAAATTTACTGTAGAATGCACTGTCAAGTTTTAATAAGGGGAGCTGGCAGATATACAATTAAAATGAAACTAGAATTATATATTGTGCATGCCCTTACTACCGCGCTATTATGCATGTAACGGACAACTAACGGAAGATATCTCGAAATGACTTAAGCCGACTTGCACAAACATATTAAATGTAGATTAAGTGTCAAATCTCGATTTAAGAAACGTGAATCGAGATTTAACACTAAATCTAGATTTAATATGTTCTTGCAAGTCGCCCTTAATGAAATATAGTGCAAATATTTGCATTTACAGATAACATCCAGTTGAAGACGTTTTTCGACGAAATGGCGTAGTGGTTAGTGACCCTGACTACTGAGCCGAAGGTCCCGGGTTCGATTCCCGGCCGGGGCAGATATTTGTTTAAACATAGATATTGTTTCTCGGGTCTTGGATGTGCCCGTAAAATGGCAATAGGCCCGCCCCCTATTAGATTGGGACCAACATAACACTTTAGCGAAAAATGGGTGCAGCAATGCACCTCTGCCTACCCCGCAAGGGAGTACATTAGTACAAAGCGTTCCACTCACAAAATGCCGACAACAAACGACTCCAATTTTTTCAGAGATTTCATTTAAAATTGGAACAAAATAATACCGATTTTATTTGGTAATATCCTGATGCTCTGTTAAATGTACTTCAATGTTGCAGAACACGGCATTAAGCTAGCCTTTGCCGTTTAGAAGTAATTTGGTGCTTTTCTCAGTGGAACCTTTTCATTGCCCGTGAGTGTATATCTACAAACGAAATTAAACCCGAAACAAAGGACTTCAGATGAGCACTTAACCCCTCAGCGGTCTAACCGCATATTCGTCCGGTGCTCAATTCTTTTTTAATTGTGTCTGGATTGCCAGCGACCCAGGAGTTAATCACAGGGTCGACCAGGCTCGGTGTAGTAACGGTGGCGTAGCGTGCGAGGGCACAATAAGCTGGGAATAACCCGGCGGTACACAACTTACGATGATGCGCAGAGTACTGCTGATTGCGCGTGTGCAAGAGGGTTACTCTGTACTGTCGAAAAAACGAACTACGGAGAGCTGTCGTGCAATCGGCACGTTTTATACAACGAGATAGAGTCGTGGCTCGCGCAGCTGCGCTCCGAAACTTAGTTTTTCGTCACATATAGAGTGACCCCCCGGAGTTGTATCACTGCTGGAACGACGCTATTCTGATAGAATATTATGATTTCATAGCCAATATTGCAACCTGAACCTAAGTACTTCTTATTTGAGACTCTCAAAAGAATGATTAATTTGCACGTATTTGCTTTTAACATAACGTTCTTAGCTGTGCATGAGACAGCGGATCTCGTTACAAAGATTTTCACAGGATATATTTTCGGGAATATTCGATTTACTTTCCACATTGTTTATACACGTAAATTTCTACAAAAAATTGGAAAAGAAAAAAAAAACGTATTTTCTCAGTGGAATTTCAAGTATTGTGAATAATTAATTATCATTTTTGGATACGAGATTTGTTTAAAACCTAATTTGTAACATACCTACTCTAAGATGCATCCAACCAAGTAAACATCAGCCAAATCGGTATCAACAAACTTCAAAGACGCCGGCGAAATATAAAACCGAATTTAAAATTAGGTGTAAATCTAATTCACTTATCTCGCTTGAAGCATTTTTCCGTTGCATCAAACGAACGATTCCGAATAAGCATCGATTCGATTCTCTCGAATGCATCGGTAATCGGTGGATGGTCGAAGCAAGTCATTAACGGAGGTTTTAATGAGCTCATAAACCTGAGACTGACCGATAGCGCGATCGCATTCCGGCCCCGGCTTTCATAAACACTCAAATTGGGGTGTCGTAGTACCTCTACGTATATACAAAAATTGTATATGCTATGTATCTACAGGGTGTTGCAAAAAGGGTATACTAAGCCAAAACCTACATGTGCAGCATGGTATATCTCTGCACACTGCAGGTTTACTCTAGGTTTCGGCTTAGTATACCCTTTTTGCAACATTCTGTATATGTTATGGGCTTATGGTAAACCATTGGTAAATCTTTGCATAATATGAACGCACAATATTCTCGTTCTCATGTGTATTATTATTGGTTTTTGTTTTATCTACTAATCGAAACACACGTCGAATACCTGTGATACATTGCCATACATATTATTAGTAGGTAGTGGTATTTTTGAGTAAGTAAATACGTTAGCTTGATTGTACAAATTTTACAGGATATTTGATGATTTCATATATCGTGGTTTCACAGTATAAGTCGGAAGACTAACATATCTCGGAGATCGTAACGTTTGCATTAAACAATAAATACCTTCTGTCAAGAATATTTCATTTCACGCAACCAGATGCTGGCTAACGACGTCATTAAACAACTAGGGCCTACTTAAATCCATGATTTGATCCGCCCCTTATGCCCTGAATAAAAAATGCGATGACATTACAATAAAATAAATAGCTTCAATTACGTCCCAAATAAATCGATGCGACGTCGTCAAGAGCCAAACGCGGTAGGACGAGTGTTAAATACAGTAATATCTCCACATTATCCCGGGATGGGAACGCAGGCTCCCCGATTTACATTCGCTCAATATAATAAAACCTCTTTGAATCCATCGCTTTTATCTTTTTGGTTGCTACAGTATAGAGCGCCTCACTCGCGACATCATTCGATTTTTAAATCGAGTGACTGTGAATCGAGTAGTCGGGGCGGGCGACGAAACCCACACCTCGGCGAGATCTTATCTGTGTCTTGATGGATCGGATCTGTGGTCATACAGCCCTATTCTGTGGGATCGGCTCAATGGGGTATTGAACCTTTTGGAAAGTGATTGGAGATAGAAATCTCGGTTGGACTGTGGAAGGCTACAGTGATTTTAAATTATGTTTTCTGGATATTGAAACTAAAATTTTAGGTTCAAAGATTTTGTAACGTTTATATTTGGTATTTTTTTTTACTTGAGTTTTTAATATTCCTTCCTAGGTACTACAATCGTTTGGTAATAGTGATAATCAGAAATGAAAATATGTATGTATTCGGCACTAAGTACTTAACTATAGACCTATTAACAATAAATGCTTGTTTAGTTTTCTTATAATTATATTATTAAAATAAAAATATCTTCTTTTTACCAGAATAAGGCCGTGTTTGATGTCAAAGATACCATATTCTAAAGGCTCGTGTCAAATTAACCACTCCGTCGTGATTCATTAGCCGTGAGGGCAGAAATTAAAATATTTATCTCGATTTATTTTATCGCTTTCACACGAGGAATTTAACTTGTTTACGTAACACCAGCGAGTATGTACGCTTTTATTACACAATTATTTTTAAAGGTTCACATAATTAAAATCGATTTATAAAAGAATCGATTCATTGAAATGATACTGGCCGCATGACGCATACTGATACTGGCCACTACGAAATTTTAAGCTTTAAGAAACATTAAAATATTATTGATTTTTTAATCAAATTTATTTTGTTGATTTAATTTTTAACAGCTAGTTCAGTAACGTAAAAAAAAAAAGACTTTAACCTTAAATATAACATCGCAATACTTTCACACCCCGTTGAATTCTTTTCTATGAAGAAAAACTCGAACCAAATTTTTTGTTACTCAAAAAAATGCCCTAACTGATTTTTATTTACAATCAACATTTCTACACCATCTCAACCCGCCACTAACCTCCTCTTCCTTACAGGGGCTCCGTATTCAGCGCGCTCAGCTCAGCGCACTGGGCTCTCAGCCAGCTGGACGCGGCCATCAACTACATGCAGCAGGACCTGGGCGTGGCCAAGAGCCTCGGGGACACGGGGGGCGAGTGCCGCGCGCACGGCAACCTCGGGGCGGCTTACTTCAGCCAGGGGAGTTATAAGGATGCCTTGACCGCGCACCGGTACCAGCTCGTTTTGGCTATGAAGTGCAAGGTAAGATGCTGTTTCCTCACTCCATAAGCGCGTTACATCATACTCTCTTGTTGTATACTTGCATAAGTAGATATAGTGGCATAAGACACCCTGTCTCTTATATGCTTCGCATAAGGTATGCAGCGTAGGGCACTCCCATATACGCTTGCATATAGCTCTTGTATGACATTTAGTCTCTCTCTGGGGTGTGGTGATGAGCCTCGGGGACACCGGGGGCGAGTGCCGCGCGCACGGCAACCTGGGGGCCGCCTACTTCAGCCAGGGGAGTTATAAGGATGCCTTGACTGCGCACCGGTACCAGCTCGTCTTGGCTATGAAGTGCAAGGTAAGGTGCTGTTTTTTCGCGAATTTTGAAATTCTGATTTCATTTTCGGGCTTAGATATACCATGCTGCACATGTAGGTTTCGGCTTAGTATACCCTTTTTGCAACACCCTGTATAGTCTTCATCTACTTAGCGCTATGTCAGTGAAAAACGCTAGAGCTAGATTTGCCACAGTGGAGAGATGATTGGCCAGTCAGATTAGTCTGCCCAGGGAGCGCTGAACGTTATATGAAAACAGAGGTGACACAACTCGAGGAGGCTCCCTTTCATAATAATAATATAATATAGCCTTTATTCCCAAAACAAAGTAAAAGATAATAATATCAAAGTTGCAATAATTCTTAAAATTAGTTTACAAATTCATACACATTTTATAAATTAACAAATAAGATTTCATTGAAATCCCTTTCATACACCCGTCATATATCACAGTTTATCACCACAAGTTAAACAGTTGGATTCAAATAGTCGCTGCCGAAATAAGGATGGGAAGAGAAGAAGAAGGATATAATAAATATTTACAGCTCAGCTTTCTTTACTCTGTCGATCAAACGGCTTTTCTAGAGTGATAGCCGATACGATTTGCTGACTGCACAATCACATATTAATACCTATTATAGATTAATATGGTTCTAAAAACCTTTCACAATGGAATATGTATTTAAGTATTTCCTTGGCCTGTGAAGCCTGCAGAAATGCAAGCCACAACAAGCTAGCAACAATATCGACCTACAATGTTGGTAACCTTTAGATTTGTATTATAAATCGTTTCAGAAATACCATAACGCCAGAGTTATTGCGACGGCGCACAATGGTTTGACATATTGCAGAAACACAATAGTTTATTTACATAGGGAATTGTAATAAAGCCTCAGATTACGTATTACACTATACAAAGTTAAATTGAGGTCTGCGCCCTTTTGGCACGGTGAAATGCAAAAACCTACAGAAAGTTATTATAGGTACCTACGAGTGCATTCTGGGTATAAGTCCCCCACTGTGTTTATAAGTACAGAACTGTTTTTAAAGGCACGGTTTCTTTCGTTCCATTTTGGTCTTATATGGGTTAAAGATGCAGTTGTAAAGATTAAGGGAACCTTATTTACAATCCGATATATTTTCCCATCGTCAATGTGGACCCTGCAATATGATCTGCGCGCGCAGCGATCGAAAATAATCATCTCAGTTTTTGAACCGTTAAAGTGGATGCAGTCATAAAATACCTCTTTGTTTACCTACCTCTATAGGTACACATACCTTCCTATTTCTTTACTACTCACTCGTATCCGAGTAAGTTTTTCTATAAAGATGAGTGCGTACCTAGGGTTCCGCTCATCTCGCATAATATTTATTGACCAAAACTCATTTCGCATAACTCGTATGGTCTAAACTTTTTTGGCCGAACCATCACTTTGCCAAGACTTATGTGGCATAAGGCTCGTTTCGTCTAAAACTCTTTATAGGCACAATCTTTAAACACCTAAGTTTCGTTTACTCAAATTTATGTTCGTCTATACCTATGTATAATCTTGTTTCTCCTAATGTTATCTTAATAAATAATATATTAAGTATGTAGTAAATGTACAAATTGTGGTATTTTTCTCCTACATCCCGAAAATCACGATGTTGTATGATCAAAAAATCGAAAGTTAACGACTAATATAATTATTACAAACCCCATGAGATTGAAACCTAAAAATAGGTGCGACGACGAGCAAAGCGAGGAGGAGCGTGTTAGGTGCACATGTTCATCAAAACCAAAGCGGAGCGCAGCAGAGCGGAGCGGAGCGTTTTCCAAACAGTGGAAACAATACAGGGCACCAGTTTGCGCTATGTAGGGAGACGCTCCGTCAAAGTTAAAGCCAAACGAATATTATTACTTTGTATATTATTAGGCTATTCAAGATTTGGCCATACCATTATTAGGCTGAACAATGTTATGCGAAATAACTTTTTACTAAACGAGATTTATGCCATACGATTTTCGGCGTAACGAGACTTTGACCAAACGTTACTATGCAATACGAGATTAGGCAAATAAATCTTATGCCAAAAAAGGTAGAACCGCGTACCTAAAATACACTCACGAGCAATTAAAAAGTTCTAGTGAAAAAAAACACCAAATTAAAGCTATTTCGTTTAAAAGTAAATTGGTGCTCACACAACTTTTTCATTGCTCGGAGTGTGATTAAAGTTCTGTAAATTTTAAAGCAGGTGGCATTTTCAGTGTTTGAAATTTTCATTAATTTATAGGCAACTGCAATAAACTGAAGCCTCTAAACCCTACATACCATAAAGATGTAATTATGGAGGCAAAATATTTAAATGAGGCAAAACTGAATGAAATTCCACAAGAACTTCTTAAATGAGCTTTTGTATTCACAATGCTCACTTAACGTAGGTACTACACACATTATTTTAACACTAATGATTTCCACTGCATACATTCCTTTACACTTCGTACATAGGTAATACTCAAGATAGTTGTTTCAGTAGTATAGTAGGCAGTATAAAATTAAACGACGCTTTTACTCAGAAACTACTAAAATCAAATATACCTAGGTAGCACATTTTTATAGTGTTATGATGACGAAAGCTTTTTACATTATTTAATTCTGCACAGTTTATAGGTTTACAAATATTAAAAAGAAGTCATTAACACCTTCACCACTGTAGCATAAATAATTACAAGTTGGGTCCATCCGAACTATTATTATGGAATGTTAACTATTGCTTGTGTTAATTATTCCATGCCAGCGAAACACATCTTGCATCGAATCATAATAATTATGTTCAAGTAATCTTTACATATCTGTTTGCACGTGGAACTGTCGTGTTTCGTTTAAAACATTACCTTTTGAAAAAAAAGTGAAACTTGTAAAGGAAGCTACAAGTACAATAATGCCGATGGCCGATTCTGAAGACAAACTTTACTTGATTGCCTAACTGCAAATTTGAAATATGGAAAATGAGTTTTACGCAAACAATCATAAATTCAAATTTTGAAGAGAGAATTTTTCATTTTGTTCAAAATCCATAAAGGTATAATTATGCTGATCCTATCGTTCTTAGATATCACTGCATCTGCTATATATTGTTGATTAACTATTAGCTCCTTCCAAATGCTTTAACACCTATGCACTGGTTAACTATTAGTTGGGTGCGTCTTATAAGGTCTCTATAAATCAGTTTTTAAACCCCCAACTTATTTACCACCAGCAGTTTATCGATATAATTATATTCTGCAATTATTTAAAGGACTTATCAATATCACCAGGCTTTTGGTCATAAACTGCCAATACCATACATTTAGCTTGCAGATTATCGCCGCTACAGTGGCGCCGCTCCACCAAGTCGGCTTTATTTAGTCAAAGTTGCAAATTCATTTGCAAATCGCCTTCCATTTGATGTGAGCCGGTGAGCGCTCGAACGACGCGTTTATAGCACAGGGCGGGCGGCCATTGCAGTTGCATCCTGAACTGCCTGGCTATTAGTAATCAACAACGCTGGTTTTACGTTTTAATCTGTGAAAAAATGTTGTTGATGTATATAGGACGACCGAATGGCGTAGTGGTTAGTGACCCTGACTACTGAGCCGAAGGTCCCGGGTTCGATTCCCGGCTGGGGCAGATATTTGTTTAAACACAAATATTTGTTCTCGGGTCTTGGATGTGCCCGTAAAATGGCAATAGGCCCGCCCCCTATTACATTGGGACTAACATAACACTCTGGCGAAAAGTGGGTGCAGCAATGCACCTCTGCCTACCCCGCAAGGGAGTACATTAGTACAAGGCGTGAGTGTGTGTGTGTGTGTATATAGGTAGATCGATACAATAGGTATACCTATAGGTACATCTATTTTGGCTTAGTTTTGTTAATGTTAAATCTTTGGCTAGGTAAGGGATGCAAGGCGCTCCTCCAAGACTTGGCGCACGTCCAGCAGTGGATAGTGGTGGTGGTGGATGCTGGTCATCATAGTGAACCTTTTAAATAACCTACGGGCCACTCACAGTTATCTGTGAATCAGAATCTTTATACATAGATTCACACTCTGAGGAATAGCTCACACAAGCTATTATATTGCGGTCCACCAACATTGTCGTTCTTTGTTACTTTAGGTTTACCATTCAACATACATGAACTGTCTATAATGTCTATAATAAGAACCTGAATAGGAATTGTTAAACAACAAAAAAAACCTGCAAATAGTAATTAAAATAAATATCCAAATTAGACACATCCATAAGCTACCTTTTAATTCGTGTAGAAACATACACCCGTAATAGTTACGCAGTTAGCAAAATAAGAGTTATTAGCGAACGTACGGGTAAATACATACCGGTACTTACAACTAATAAGCCCTTATTCCAATCATTAACGCATATGCAAATAATTGCGACTTCAACTCCGTTAGCTACAAAAGATTCCCAGGCAATTGGAAAATAGTTGAATATCATTCAAATAGTCCACAGCTCTACACACTCAATGCGGTTCATTAGGGAATAGCTCAGATAGTCTACTCTGTATGCAGGGTGAAAATTTATCAGTGGCATTATTTGTCAAGTTAATGTTTTCATCGTACTGAGTAACTACGTATCATTATGGGATATATCTAGTCTGAATTGTTAAAAAAATGCTGTTTCATAATAAAGTTAAAGCTAATTACCTAAGTACCTATAACAAAATATGTTTATGGTGTTCCTAGCTGCTTTACTTAATATGAAGACCAAGATCCACCGTAGATCTTGGTCTTAGATCATCGTAGATCGTGGATCGTAGTTGATCATCTACGTGAGACTGTTAGCTGGCACACTTCGTTTAACTGCACTGCGTTGATATCTAAAATATAATAGCCGTTATTTTTCAGACAATCGTTATATAAGTATGTAAAAAAATACGGGGTAAAAATCCTTAGGGCCGGGAGACTTCCTTCACGGGAAATCATTTTAGGGCGAAACGAACGAAGCTCATGAAGACAGCTAGAATAATACAATAGTATATACAATACAATACACTTTATTTGCACCAAAAACAAAAAATACAAAAAAAAAACTTAAATAAATAAAAACATTACAAAAAGGCGGCATTATTGCTTATAGCAATCTCTACCAGACAACCTTTGGATGGAAGAGAGAATAAAATATAAAATAAAATATCGCATGTCCATTTGTGAGTAGGTACTTACGTCTAAAATAAGTTTGGACAGTTTATTTACCTCACTGGCCTAATCGCGTGAGTCGTGACTTGGAGGAAAAAAGCAAATACTTGTGTCTTGTACTTTTTGCTAACAGATAATTATGAGTATTTATGTTGAACTATTGTGTGTTTTCAGTGGCGGGTCTAGTTAAACTTATTTAAATGGTAAAGTTAAATGATCCGGAATCATAGCATTGCGTGATACAATAGTGCAAAAAATTACACCTTTACAAACGCATTTACTGTCAAAAAACAATATTTATTAAGCGACCTGTTAATAAAAAATACTATAAAGTAAAATACGATGCGTGTAAACAATAAAGACAGATTAATAATACCTACTCATAATCCTACACGAAACACGAATGAGAAATAAGCCACATTCACATGAATTCTCCAATCAATACACGGCCAGCAACAAATAAACAATACAGCAATTGTTGAACATCGAGGAAGTTGACTTGTTTTATTATGTCAAGTTTATATCAACATGTTGTAATCTGTTGTAGCTACATGCGTGAGAGCTAACATAAAGCTGGGTGCTCACTAACGGACCGTAACTTAAATATTTGCACGTTTTGTTACCAAACATCATAAATTGTGTTGCTTTGTGTAGCAGAAATTCGCTAATTTATTGTTGTAGTCTAGTATTATGCGATATTAGTAAAAAGACGAGCAACCGTCGCTAGTGTGTACGAGCTTTATGGGTTTCATTTGCTTCGCCGGCCATGGGTACCTACATATACAACTATGTATTACATGGAGTCATTTCATTCACAACACAATTGCACAAAAGCTGGCAACGCCACGGTATTTATAAACAAGTTTAAACATATCGCCCGACATTCCTCCCTTTTAAAACCCCCGGAATGTTTTTAATCCACTGCGCTAGAGTTGAATTTGAATACCTCTCACAAAAGACTCTTTATATAGCTTAGTGCTCGTCTCGTGGTATTATTTATAAAGGGAGGGCAGTATGTAAATCACCTGTTATCGTATCATGTTGCACATACTTAATTAGCTAGATTGTTTTGTGTCTTTCCGTCCGACTTTGTTGTTTTGTGTCTTGCGTAGTGATGGGAACATGTGAGGATCTGAGGAGATGAAATAATAAGAATAAGATGACGATGACGGTAGTTATTAAATGTAGAGGGGGCAAAAGTTTTTATTTTGTAAACTTAAATAATACTAATTGCATCAGATCGGATACCTATATGTTGCTTTAAAAATACTTTTCTTGTTTACCTGTCTTTCTCAGCCGACATAAATTTAACCTAGTCTTTTCCGTTTAGGAGTAATTTGAATTTGCCACTATTGCCACTGGAACTCCGTGACAACAACGCTGAGTCGCCCGGCCCATTCACACTATACACAACTACTGTGAACAAAACCTGTAACTGTAGTTCAGTTATTTATTAAGCAACTACCAACAAAATTGTGAAAAAAATATAATAAATAAAAATGGGTACACTACAGAATTCCGAATAACTTTTTTACGAATATGATAATAACGATTTTCATAATTACGAATTTCATAGTTCCGAATAATTCACAATCCCGAATTTTTAGTTTCCGAATAGCGAAAATCACGAATAGTATAATAAACGAAATTTCAAACAGATTTATTAAAATAACGAAAGTCAATTTTCCGAATATTATTATTTCGATGTTTCCAAAGTACGATTTTTTATTATATCGAATTGTTAAAATTACGAATTCCGAAGTTTTAGTATTCCGAAAATACAAATTCCGCAATGTTTCTTAGTTAATAGTCAGTGTTTATTAACAGCATAATCCGTATACAAACAAAAATAAATAAGCTATATTATATGAAACGCTCCGCTCCGCTTCGCTGCGCTCCGCTTTGTTTTTCGATATCTATGTGCACCTAACACGCTCCTCCTCGCTTTGCTCGTCGTCGCACCTATCTTTAGGTTTAGGTCCTAAGCTTTTTAAGATGAAACACCGTAAAAATCCGAGCAATTGTATTGCTTTGTTCTGTAACTTAACAACAAGTACTAAGAATAGTTTACTATTTAACAAAACTTGACAAACTTTGTTTACTCTATATTTGAAACGCTCCGCTCCGCTTCGCTGCGCTCCGCTTTGTTTTTCGATATCTATGTGCACCTAACACGCTCCTCCTCGCTTTGCTCGTCGTCGCACCTATCTTTAGGTTTAGGTTCTAGGGTTTTTAAAGTGCGTATGATTTGCTTTGATTTGTTGTGAAACTTAACAACAAATAGTTTTCTATTTAACAATTGTATTTTAAGCCGTATGTTAAACGTTCCGCTGCGTTCCGCTTTGTTTTTAGACATCTTTGTGCACCTAACACGCTCCTCCTCGCTTTGCTCGTCGTCGCACCAATTTTTTGGTTTAGGTTCTAAAGTTTTAAAGACGTTTATGCGTTTTTGTCAAAATCACGAATTATCATATTTCCGATCGGGATTTTAAATTTTCGTTATTATAATAAATCGGTATTTTATTTTTCGTATATTAAAGCAATCGTATTTTTTAACGTTCGTATATTTAACAATCGTAATAATAAATATTCGTGATTTTAATATTCGAAATTATAATTTTCGTGATTTTTATAATTCGGTATTTAAAAAAATCGGTATTGCAATATTTCGTAAATTACATATTCGGTGTTATCAAATTCGGAAAAAAGTTTTTCGGAATATTTGGGTGTTCCCAATAAAAATGTTTATTTTAGGTTTAGTTTAGTTAAGTACTAGGTTAATTAATGTTTTGAAAATAGTTTAATTATGTCGTGTATGTTGTGAGTAGTGTGAATAAATGAATTGAATTTGAATTTTTTCATTACTCGTGAGTATGTTTTCACTATCGATGCTATCGATGATACAATGGCACATCACTAGCGTGGTTCGTCGAGACAAAGCCGCTATTGGCGGTCCGGCGTCGTCTGTTTTCTTTTATTCCCCCCTTCCCCTGTAGGATGCGCCACATTCTATGCGCCTTTTATCCTCTTTTAATTCGTATGCGACAGCTGTATTTTAAGAATAATTTCGGTGTCATCAGACGTGTTAAGTAATATTTTATATAAAAACGTGTTTAGAGTGCTTATGGAGGAAGTTAAAAACTCCCGAAAAATTTACCTTACCTAACTACTATCTACGTACGTCAAATATCACACGTTCGAAGGTTTTTCATGTGGAGAAGTTGTTCAGTCTGACCTGTATCATAATTATCGAGTCGGGAGACTCGGGAGCTCGCAATTTACACCCTGTATTTGCAGTAAAATTATAAAGACTGTAAAAACATAATACAGGATTCACACTGATGCAGTGAAACCATAAAGTTTAAATCCATCAGGATAGCAGGATCAAAAGATAAGATTTGAATTTATGTTTTTGATATAAATGGTGTCATAAAGCCGTGTAGTTTCCTTGTAAATGGGATGGCTGGGATTATTGATATTTAGCATGTCGTCGCGGCGTAGGCGTCGGAGCATCCGGTAATCCTTGCAGGAATATCATCGGGTCTATAAAATTGTGGTTGGAAATCGATTTATATTGACTAGTAGGAAATAGGTAGCGATTCTAATGACTCATTTTTTTTAAATGTATTTTTACATACATCACAAACGCATTTTTTTATGTTAAAGATTGCCAAATTAAAATTAACTTCTATTATTAATATAGCGCTCTAGAAATAACGTCATTTTTAAACAGCTACTCTTCTATTCCCACTCTCTCAACCTCAACTTCAACTCCTCTAACCAGCCCTCTCTCCCGCAGGACACGCAAGCCGCGGCGGCCGCGCTCACCTCGCTCGGGCACGTCTACACAGCCATAGGGGACTACCCCAACGCGCTGGCCAGCCACAAGCAGTGCGTGCAGCTGGTGAAGCAGATGGGAGACCGCCTGCAGGAGGCCCGGGAGATAGGAAATGTGGGCGCCGTGTATCTCGCCATGGGAGAGTTTGACTCGGCTGTCGACTGTCATACGCAGCATTTGAGACTCGCGAGGAGGCTGGGAGATCAGGTAAGGCTTATTCTGCTTGACCGCCAGAACACAGTAAGGGAGCGAAGTCACTGGTACAGCCTATGAGATGTTTCAATCATATCTTACTAATAGGTATCAAATAGTTAAGATTGACAACTTTGAAAGTAATGCTCAACTCATCAAGTGTGGAGTGCCACAAGGATCCATTTTGGGTCCTTTACTTTTCCTTATTTACATAAATAACATAAAGGATATTGGGCTTACAGGACAAACTTATCTATATGCTGATGACACATGTCTTTTTTATTTCGGAAGTTCTATTGACAGTATTATCAAAGAGGCTCAGGAAGACTTAGATAAACTTTCCATATGGTTTCAGTGCAACCTTCTAACTGTGAATACGTCCAAAACGAATTATATGATATTCTCAGCCAAAAATAAGAAAATTCCAGATCATGATCCATTAACCATCAACGGGGAAACCATTACTAAATCCAACCAGGAAGAATATTTGGGTCTAATTTTAGATCCTAAACTAACATGGAAACCTCATCTAGACCGAATAAAAACGAAACTGTCTTCAGTAAGAGGGGCTATACGAGGAATTGTGGGGTGTTTACCAACTAGTGTCCGGTACACAATCTACAATTCTTTGGTTAAACCTCACTTAGAATACCTGATAGAAATTTGGGGAGCAGCTGCCAGAACGAATCTTAAACAAATACAAATTGCTCAAAACAAACTTGTCAAAACTTTGTTCAATTTTGATTATTTAGAAGCAACACAAATTATCTACGAAAAAACTAAATTGATGCACATTAATCAACTATACACTTTTAAAACATGCATTTTCATTCATAAAGTACTTAATAAAACTACACATTCACAACTATCTTTCACTAAAAAACAACAAAAATACAACACAAGAAATGCAAATAATTTAAAGTTAATCTCCCACCGGACTTTGTATGGCAAGAAAAGTATAGCTTATGAGGGAGCACAGCTATACAACAAATTACCTAAAGACATCAAAAATGTAAAATCGCCATTTATATTTAAAAAATTGCTAAAGGGTTATATTTTTAAAAATGTCACTGTTATAAAATAGTAATATAGCTGCTAAGTACTAATTATTTGTTTAGCTACGTAACCTACACAATATAATACAAAAATATTTAACTATAACTACAACTATTGTATAACTTTCAACAACTTGCATGCGCAAAAAATGTAAATATTATTATTTAAGGACTAACATAGATACTTAAGTTAATTAATTAACATCTCATTTTAAGTGAACAAATGTATATTATGTTCTTATGAGAATAAACGTTTAAACCTAAACCTAAGTGGAGAAATTGACCAATGAGATGGCGTAAAAACTCTGCTCATGCAATTTGCGCTCCGCTCATTGGATGTTTTTTTTCTTACACACCGCTCCGCTACCCCGCTCCGCACTGGTGGACAGGAACCCTTATAAGGGTATTTTTGTATACGTAGTATGTTTATGTTCAGGCTGCGTTCCTATAGGCAAACGTTTGCCTGATACTAGGCGCGGCAAATTGCGTTGAGTGAGCACAAAACTACCAAAATATACGATTTAGAGTCAACTGTAAGTACTACTTACTAACAAGTTTCGCGTAATTGAATATAATTATGCAAACACCAACTTTATCAGTTAGGTCTGGTGTGGGATGTATTTTTTTCTAATGAATACAATCATGAAACACTATTTGCAAGAGGCAAACTTTTATATCTCCCTTCCGCGTTAAACTTATGTACTCTTTCTAATTACACAGAGACAAGGTTGGCGTGTGGTGCATGTGAAAGATCTTTAGATTAGCGCCTTATGAGATTGTTTTTTAACGTCCAATAATGTAGTTTAATAACTGTTAACAAGCAAAGTCTTATCATCAATCAAAGAATTCCAGGTTTTACGCCATCCGTAATGACAACTGCCTCCCTTTAATGCTGCACGTTTTATGATAGAGTTTATGGCCACAATGGCGAGTTCTCTCTATGTCAGAAGTGGCACTCGCATGTTTTATGATTCCGTGTTGATTGTCCCGGCAATTAGTGGGCTCTGGCATTCTGGTACTGTTACTTGCTATCCCGTAATGGAGACTTTGATTTACAAAGCTCAAGTTTGATATCAAAACCGTTAGATCTACATCTACCTACATGCATTGGGAGTTTGGGAGGTATACCCACTTTGTACCTATATGCATAAGAATATAATTTGAGAAATAAGTTTCCTGGAAACGCAAACATTTACTTATATTTTTATAAGTTTACGATAGACAAACAGGCAGGTATCGATTGCATGTAGGTATAACTTTACAATTTCTCAATTTACAATTCAATGTTTATTTTATTAGGTGGAAGAGGCGAGGGCGTATTCCAACTTGGGCTCGTCGTATCACTACAGAAGGAACTTCGCCCAAGCAATAGCGTATCACGAGAATGTGCTGCGAATTGCACAGAATTTGGGAGATCGAGCCATCGAAGCCAGAGCTTATGCCGGATTAGGCCATGCTGCCAGGTAAACATACTTTTTCTTTTATACATTACATACCAAAAAATACGTAGAATTTTTTAAAGATACTTATAAGACAACAAAAAATGCGTGGAACTATTATACAGGGTGTTGCAAAAAGGGTATACAAAGCCGAAACCTACATGTGCAGCATGGTATATTTTAGTATAACAATTTTGCAACACCCTGTATACTTGCTTATATTTTTTATATCGAAATTGTACGCCGTCTTTTGGTATGTGTATGTTTAGTCATAAAATTTTATGTTATAATATGCTCGCGAATACCTATAATATAAACTATTGAGTACTTGTAACATGAGTAGACTTGCTGAGTAAGTGCCTATGTAAGTATAATAATATTTTTGTCCCATAAAAATATAATGTTAATAACAATATTTTGTCCAGATGCGGTGGAGATTACGCGCAGGCTAAGAAATGGCACGAGAGGCAACTCGACGTGGCATTGGCTGCCCGGGATAAGGTGGGAAAACTTATATAAAACACTAACGAAGCACTCCTCGCCCCGGCATCGGCATCACACGGGAGCAATGCTGATGCTAAATATACCTACTACAGAAAAAAACTGTGACGTAAACATACATAAGCATAAATACATAAACCTTCCCCTTGAATGACTCTATCTGTTTTAAAACCATATCAAAATCCGTTGCGTAGCATACAAAGGGACAGAGAAAGTGACTCTGTTTTATACTATGTGTAGGTAGTAATTATGATAATTATATTATATAGCTTTTATACCATTATAAAGTAATGTTCATTTCACCCGCTAATTTCACAAGTTAGTTTATTATTTCGAATACGGTGGAGTTAAAAGTTGATGGCTTCGTAGTTAATCTAGAATACAAGCATTTAACGCAACATAATTAAACGAATGATGATTGGAAACCACATTGCAATTGCAGAATTAATTTAACTCCTACATACTTAGATACTCTACACTACCTATATGTATGTACACAAGCAATGACAATAGATAGGGATTTGTTATTACACCGGTACAGGTGATTTCTTGAATGTATGTGAGAGAGTTCAGTGTAAAGTTTTTTAATGGAAGGTATATAGATTATAGATACCTACATAGTGCTGTCATCATCGGCTCGTAATTATCTAATGCTGGACATACGACTTTCCAAAGGAGTCTAGAACAACACTCGTAAGGTTCTAGATCCAGCGGGCATCGGGGATAACGGTTATAATCAACATTCGATTAATCAATTAACTACATTTACATTTCTACCACAAAATACGAAGTTTGTGGACGAAACCATCGGTGGGAGAAACATTCTATGGGCTAACAGCTAATGAGTCAATCGACTATTCACGAACAGACTACCTTTATGACTCCCCGACATATAAGGGTGGTCCACTTGGAAATTTTATGTGTACAGTACCTAAGCGTCAAGGTAATAAGCATCCCACATTGTTTGATCTTGAACCCATAGGCTGAAAAGCTGAAAACCAATGACAAATGTGATGTAGCCTAACGTGACAATTGTGATGACTCTTGCAGGTGGGCGAGGGCCGCGCGTGCTCCAACCTCGGCATCGTGTACCAGCTGCTCGGCGAGCACGACGCCGCGCTGAAGCTGCACCAGGCTCATCTGTCTATAGCACGGCAACTGCAGGTAACACCCAGCATTACCTCCCCAGCGTGGCTAGCACGGAGGCACGGGCGCACCAGGGAAACTGATAATGTATCAGGGGAATCTAATTATACATATTATTATAATTAGATTCCCCTAATACCCGGGCCCAGTTAACGGCTGACAAGAAGGTACCAAGTTTACTCGCCCAAGATTTATCTAAGTTTATAAACACTCTTTCTACCTAAGAAAGTATAATATACATATACTACACTCGCGAGCAACCAAATCGACTCAAGCCTTCACGGCGCACATATACATTGATTTTCCTAAAACGATAAATGGTAAATATAAAAGTGATATGTCATTCGAAAGCTGAAGAATTAGGCTTTCAATTAAGATCAATACCATAAAAAAAAACTAAGCGCAGATTTAATGACGCATTTTAATTGCCCGTCAGTGTTAATTACCTCATTAGGAATCCACGCCTTGCGCTACCTGATCCCGCTATAAAACCTTTCCACATCCGGTGTACCTTATCAGTCGCTTGTTGCAAGTTGACCGGTACACATCTCGTTGCATTGTATTCCTTGTTTTCGCAAACCCATGGATACCACACCAGAAGAAGCTGCTCAAGTTGTTGCCTTGCTGCAACAAGGGTTAAGTCAGCGAGCAGTCGCTGCCCAGCTCCACTTGAGCCAGTCTGCTGTATCCCGAGTATACAGACGGTTCCAAGAGACTGGTGCCTTCAATCGAAGACCAAGAACGGGCCGCCACCGCTGCACTTCAGAGAGAGACGACCGCTTCATTGTCTCAACCTCGCTGCGCAATCGACACCTTACGGGCGTTGATGTGCAGCAAGAACTGAGACGTGTACGACAAGTGGCTGTCAGCGAGTGGACAGTGAGAAGACGCTTGAAGGAAGCCAACTTGACACCAAAAAGACCTGCATCAGGCCCCAAATTGACTGCAGGCCACCGACAAGCGCGTCTTCAGTTTGCTCGAGAGCATCTCGATTGGAGCATTGCGCAATGGCGGTCGGTCCTGTTTACTGATGAGTGCAGAGTGTGTCTGCATGGCAGTGACAGGAGAGGCCGGGTCTACCGGCGTCCGGGGGAACGATTTGCCCAATGTTGTTTCGCTGAAACAGTAGCATATGGCGGCGGTTCCTGCATGATGTGGGCTGGTATTTCTCTAGAGGGAAAAACCGCACTTGTTTTCGTGCCTGGAGGCGGCCGAGGAGGCGGGTTAACAGCTGATCGGTACATCACCGACATTCTACTCGGTCATGTTGTGCCCTATGCAGAATTTGTCGGTGAAGACTTCGTGCTAATGCACGACAATGCCCGCTGCCACACGGCACGAGTCAGTCGGCAGTTTCTGAGAGAGAAGGAATTGCGCACGATGGACTGGCCTGCGCTCAGTCCTGACCTGAATCCCATCGAACACTTATGGGACGAGCTCAAAAGAAGAGTTCGGGCCAGGAATCCAGTCCCTGCAAGCGTGGACGAGCTGAAGACAGCTTTATTAGAGGAGTGGGACGGCATTCCTCAGGAAACTGTCAAAAAGTTGATAAGGTCTATGAGAAACAGGCTGCAGGCTGTAATTAGGGCAAGAGGGGGCAATACAAAGTATTGATTTAAATAAATAAATTTTTATCTTAACATTTTTTGTTTAATTTGTATAATACGATACCCATACCCTTTTTTCCTAAATTCCCGTTTTTCCTACAATTGCGTTCAGACATCATTTATTTCAAAAATGATGAATGGATTTCAATAATAATGATATCAAATTAAAGCTGACATCTTAAGCTTTTAAATGACATATCATTTTTATTATTTCTATTCATAATTTTACTTGTATTAATGTATGTTTGCGCCGTCAAGGCTTGAGTCGATTTGGTTGCTCGCGAGTGTAGGATTAATTGCAAGACCGACCGCAGGTGGGCATCCTTAGACAAGACATAAAATACATTGATACATACGTAAACCAACTTGCGGTTGAACGAGCAGTCAGTCGCGCGTATCTTTTACTTCTTTTATTTATCACAATTATTATTGCCTTTAAATACAACTATAGCAGATTGAAACAGCCGAGATGGTAAATATTAATTCAATGCTGTCTCAACTACTGCTGATACCGTAACATCACCACCACAAATTTTAAACTAAGCCGGCATCCCACAATACCACCAATTTAACCCTTTTTAACCCTCCAGGACAAAGCGGGCATGGGTCGCGCGTACGGTAACATCGGCAACGCGTACTCTGCAGCAGGGTTCTACGAACAAGCCATCAAGTACCATAAGCAGGAGCTGACGATATCCAAGGAGGTCCACGACAGGAGCTCTGAAGCCTCGACTCATGGCAACTTGGCTGTGGCTTACCAGGCGTTGGGCGCTCATGATATGGCGCTGTTCCATTATAGAGCTCATTTAGGTGAGTTTTGCTTCATCTAATTCAAGATAACTGACTAACTGCCATTTTCAATAACTCTATCTATCTCAGTCCTACCGATGTTCATACTAATTTGACACAAAGTTACGACCTGTCAAAATCGTATGAAAGTAAGTACCAGTTATCGGTAGATAGAGTTATTGAAACTGCCAGTAACTGTTTGTATATTTAAGAGGCTTTGTCAGGCATCTAATTACAATTTGACGTGGTTATCCAATGTTCTGCCACTGCTAGATATTCGCTTCTTCCAAAGAGCGCCACAACATTCTGTGCACGACCTCTCTTTTCCTACCAATACCAGCTATCCATATCTATCGTTGAGTTAACTAAGTATCATAAATAAATTAACCCAATTCTCGTCCTCCCCAGGCATAGCTCGAGAGCTAAAGGACACAGCGGGAGAAGCCTGCGCTCTCCTCAACCTGGGCAACTGTCTCTCATCCCGAGGAGAGTTCTCCCAGGCGGTGCCCTACTACGAACAACACCTCATGCTGTCTCAGGAACTGGGAGACGTCACTGCGGAAGCCAAGGCGTGTCATTTTCTGGGATACGCGCATTACTGTTTGGGGAATTATCGGGAAGCTGTAAGGTAATCTTTGTGGCTATTGTTAGCAAAAGCATCAAGCAAATTTTATATAACTGATAACCCAGTAGAATGCCTTAGATTGAAAATGAAAATCTTTTCATTTTATTAATTGATTCTTCTATTCCAGATACTACGACCAGGACCTGTCATTAGCCAAAGACCTTCAAGACAAAATGAACATGGGCAGAGCATACTGCAACCTAGGTCTAGCTCACCTCGCGCTAGGCAACCTGGAAACGGCATTAGAATGCCAGAAGTACTTCCTAGCCATCGCCCATATGACCCAACACTCGCAGGGGAAATTCAGGGCTTTGGGAAATATTGGAGATGTGCTCATCAAGATGGGAGACGTTGAAGAGGCAGTTAAAATGTATCAGAGACAACTTGGGTTTGCGAGACATGTAAGTATCTATATGAAAGTATCATAAAATTTTGAAAAACATCACATTAAGTACTGTAGAAATACCTTCAGCAATCTATCTTCTATTCCCCATATTCCAATTTGGTATGTTTGTTAAAGTTAGGTATAATAAAATAATATTTATTTCAGGCCCGAGATCGTTCTCTAGAAGCAGCAGCATGTGGGGCACTCGGATTAGCTAGGAGACTACAAAGAAGACTGGATGCTGCTTTAGGCCATCATACACAGGTAAAAGCCAATTGATATTAAATTAAACCTTATTTATGTTTTCTAAGCAAGCAAGCAAGTTTTGTCAAGCCTTTTACAGCCACCCCTATGTCTTTATATGTACGATTTTCTGTAGAAAACTCGAGCCATTGGCACATTCATATGTATTAATCCACCAACCAACTCTCAATCCAAACAACTACCCAATCTTAACCATCCCTTCTTTCCATCCAGGAGCTAACCCTGCGTCAAGAAGCGGGCGACTCAGCCGGCGAAGCCCGTGCTCACTCCCACCTCGGGGCTGTCCACATGGCGCTAGGCCACTACACACACGCCGCCCGCTGCTATCGGGAACAGCTGGAGAGGGCCCAGGAGTTGCAGGACTGCGCTCTGGAAGCACAGGCTAATGGGAACCTGGGGATAGCGAAGCTGAATATGGGACATTATGAAGATGCTATCGGGTATTTGGAGCAGGTTAGTTGAAGATTGAAGATGGTGGTTATCATCATTTAGATGCATTGTTGCCACCTTTCCACCTTGCAATTTGCAATGCGTTGTCATGTTAATCTTGATGTTCAGATTTTTTTTGTTCTCCACTTCCTCTACCTAAGTTTTATCATATGACACAACCGTATGAAAATCACAAGAAATGTCTTTATCAAAAACTTTACCGAACCCTCTTCTAATACCTACATACATATACTCACGCCTGTCTCCCAGAGGGGTAGGCAGAGACTATGGATCTCCACGTGCCACGATCCTGACATACTTCTTTCGCTTCCTCCACATTCATTAGTCTCTTCATACACGCACGTCGGTTTCGGAAACTCCTAATTTGGCTCTTCTTGAGTATGTCGCCTATCTGGTCGACATACTTTCGCCTAGGACGTCCTCTACCGACACAACCATTCATCTCCGCACAATAAATTTCTTTCGTCAGTGTTCTTTCATCCATCCTTTCAATGTGACCAAACCATCTCAACATTCCTTTTTCAATTTTGGTCACTACGTCTTCTTTTACTCCAACTCGCTCTCTTATAATACTATTCCTTATCCTATCATTCAGTTTCAGTCCACACATACTTCTTAGAGAGCGCATCTCAACAGCATTTACCCTACTTTCATTCTTCTTCTGCCAGACCCAGCTTTCACTTCCATACATTTCTCGTCAAACCTACTTTTAACCGGATCCAGATAAGTCTTGGGCTCACGCACTCGTATTCTTTCACACAATTATTCCAGCGTTCAGATAGGACAATCCCAACCCCTTGACAGCCATGCTCAGATTCAGGAACCCCTGACCAATAGGCTGTCAAGGTTCCGTGCGTGGTAATTCCCCTACCTTTCCGCTTGGACTCATTCACACATAGCAAATCCATTCCTCTTGTGTTAAACACCTCGCATACTTCATCTATCTTTCCATCCAGACCCCCACAAATATTCATCGTGGCTATGCGGGTCTCCACAGCCCACTTTTCGCTCCTCCGAGAGACACGGCGTGACGGGTTGCGAACCGCGTCGCCACCACCGGGTTGATCCATATTGAACCCTGTTCTCTTGGAGTGTAGTTATCGGTTTCACGGCACCATGAATGGTGTACCGCTACTCACGGGAGGGGCCGGAGCACTGAGAGGCCGAAGCGTGAGGCTCACACGAGAAGGCTAACTACATCCCCCCCCTTCTAATACCTATTCTCCTCATTACAGCAACTAGCAATCCTAGAGCGCGTGAACACTCCGACCTGTCACCTAGACAAGGCCAGGGCGCTCGGCTCCCTCGGCGACTGCTACGACGCTCTGGGCGACCCTGAAGAAGCCATCAAGTACCACGAACAACACCTGGCTGCGGCGCTGAAGCTGGATAATGCCAGGGAGCAGGAGCGAGCGTATCGGGGACTTGGACTTAGTCATAAGTAAGTACTGCTGCTGCTGACTTATGCTATGAAATTACTGCCTATAAAATAGTCTTTGCCATAAATATCTAGATGGACAAAATTTTTCGGACATCTCTTTATCCTCTCATTCCACTTGCAGATCAGTAGGCAACCTCCAGCAAGCCCTAGTGTGTCTCGAGAAGCGGCTGGTGGTATCTCACGAGCTGGGAGTCCCGGAGGCGAAGGCCCAGGCCTACGGTGAACTGGGCGGCCTGCACATAGCCTTGAACAACTTGGACCAGGCCATATCGTGCTTGGAGCATCAGAAGAACATTGCCAAGTAAGACATTTCTTTCTTGACCCTTAGAAAAGCCTTGAAAAGTTAAGGTAATTTTCGATGCAACTTTTTCAGCTTACTTTATTTCCAAATTTATGTTCTGCATAATCATAGTGGTGCTACCGATACGTAATACGTGATAGGACCTCTGGGCCGAGTGCATCGTGCATCTATTATGACCCTGAACTTCAAATCTTGTCGAAGCATATTACTGAAGTGTATCATGATCAACATGGCGTCTTCCAGGAAGCGTCACAGCACTATAAAGCCCACCCTTCCTCATCCAACTACCAACTACTTTTACTCACGTACCAAGAATCAATTAAACCCCTGGTTTCCCCCCACCAGAGAGCTAAACAACCAGATAATGGAGTCGGAAGCGTGGCACGCGCTGGGGCTGGCGCAGCAGGCGCGCGGGGACCACGCCGCCGCCGCCGCGCACCACCGCGCCGACCTCGAGCTCGCGCACCGCCTGGGACTCACGCATCTACAGGTAGACTTCATCAGCTATAGAATCAGATAATACAGTCGATACGGTGCTTGAAATGAGCCTCCTCGATTGACCATCAACTTTGTATACGTCCGGAGCATCCTGGGCAGCAGACAGATGTTATTCCAAATGGCTAATCCTTTTACTACGGTGACAAACCCCTGGCAGTTCTAGTATTATAACCGAGACGGTAAGAACATAGAGTCAGAAGCGTGACACGCGCTGGGGCTGGCAAATCCTCTTACTACGGTTACAAACCCCTGGCCAGCTCTAGTGTTTATAACGGAAACGGTAAGAATATGGAGTCGGAAGCGTGGCACGCGCTGGGGCTGGCGCAGCAGGCGCGCGGGGACCACGCCGCCGCCGCCGCGCACCACCGCGCCGACCTCGAGCTCGCGCACCGCCTGGGACTCACGCATCTACAGGTAGACTTCATCAGCTATAGAATCAGATAATACAGTCGATACGGTGCTTGAAATGAGCCTCCTCGATTGACCATCAACTTTGTATACGTCCGGAGCATCCTGGGCAGCAGACAGATGTTATTCCAAATGGCTAATCCTTTTACTACGGTGACAAACCCCTGGCAGTTCTAGTATTATAACCGAGACGGTAAGAACATAGAGTCAGAAGCGTGACACGCGCTGGGGCTGGCAAATCCTCTTACTACGGTTACAAACCCCTGGCCAGCTCTAGTGTTTATAACGGAAACGGTAAGAATATGGAGTCGGAAGCGTGGCACGCGCTGGGGCTGGCGCAGCAGGCGCGCGGGGACCACGCCGCCGCCGCCGCGCACCACCGCGCCGACCTCGAGCTCGCGCACCGCCTGGGACTCACGCATCTACAGGTAGACTTCATCAGCTGTAGAAACAGATAATGGAGTCGGTAGGGAGGCTTAAATCATCATAGGCCACAGCATCTGTTGTAGATGGCAGTTGCAGCACTCATAGGTTTACAGGTTGCCGCATCGCCGTTGATGGCTGTACGTATAGGAGTGACGTATCAACTGTACTTTATACAACTTTCGGTGCATCCTGGGAACTCAGCGTCTGACGCTATTGACTGGCTAATCCTCTTATTACGGTGGCAAACCCCTGGACAGTTCTAGTGTTTATTACCTACACGGTAAGAATATGGAGTCTGAAGCGTGGCACGCTCTAGGGCTGAATAATAAATCGCGTCCTGGAATTATTACAGGAACACTTGCTAAAGAAGGCTTACCAGAAATACCATATACAGGTGTTGCAAAAAGTATACTAAGTATTATGCCGAAAGGGGGTGACTCAGGGGGTCATTCTGAACAACTTTTGTTCTACGAGTTTTAAAAATTCACCCTGTATACTTACCTAACAAGTATTTTAAGTACAATACCTATGTATTTCATCCACAGGCGCGCGCGTGCGGCGGGCTGGGCGCGGCGCACGCGGCGATGGGCGCGCACGCGGAGGCCGCGCGCTGGCACGAGGCGCGGCTGCGGCACGCCACTGCGGCTGGTAATAACTCTTGCTTATTAGTGTTGATTTAAGTTGAAATTAATATAGGTTTTATACTGTTTCGGTACGCAGAGATGCATCATCATCATCAACCTATATCAGTCCACTGCTGGACTTACCTAAGCCTCTCCCAAACCACGCCACTGGATGCGATCTTTAGCTTTTCGTACAGACACAAGTATAGCTAAAGTAGTCTACTTTTCATCGATATTATTATGTGGTATTATGTATATCATTATGCTTTCTTCAAGACCAAGGGTTTGGCCATAATTTAAATCAGTGTTGATTATTATAAGCTAGTATTGTCAGCTTCATTAGTCACACTTTTGTTCGTTGCCAAACTCACAAACAAATCTTTGAATTAATTGGCGGTTTCGTTAGTTTGACAAGGTAGAGAAGTACTTATGTACTGTACTTGTATACCTAGATATTCTTTAAAAAGTTTAGTCACATAATAAAAATATTACAAATCTATGTTTCTCACATACCTATAACTCGACATCCCCCCAGGTGACCCCCGCGGCCGAGCGCAAGCCCTGGCGGACCTGGGCAAGGCGCACCTGGCGATGGGCGCGTGCGGCAGCGCCGTGTCCTACTTGCGGCAGGCGCTCGCCGTCACCGAGGGACTGGCTGATACTGATGAAGAGGTTAGTCCATTGTTCTTCTTTTTCTAAGGCTGCGGATACGAAGCTTGCGACGAGCGGAGCGACGGTAGGGTGGGTCGCCCGTTTCGTACACAACGCTATGTTTTAATGCTTTTGATTACAGCACCGTCGCGCCGAAAGCCTGACTATGACTACGGAATGGCACTGTGGCAAAATTATTGACTACTCTGCCGCAGAGTGCGCTGAATGTATATAAGGCCTGACATTCAAGAAGATTGATCGTTTCCCACCTTAAACATTACTAAAATAAATCGACCACTACTGCTAGATTCCCTCAAGTTTATTCTATTATAACACAACTAACACAAGATTGCAAAAATTTCGCAGCTATCGTATGCCTTGGGTATTCATTTCCTAATCCCTGAAAGTATGAATATCCATCCCGTGAGATATAAGTAAATTAATTAATTTAATATAATCATAACCCAGGCTCGAGTCCGCCACCGCCTCGGCTTCGCTCTCTGGGCGTCCGGGGAGTTGGAAGAAGCGAAGGACCAGCTGCAAGCGGCACTTGTCGTGCTGGAGACTGGAGCGGAAAAACACAGGGACAAGAAAACTGCTGCCTTGTACATTAGCACTCACCACGCGCTACAACGAGTTTTAGTTGGTAAGTAATAACAAAAGAAGATCAGCCATATCGAAAGCCATATAGAAGATCGAAAGATAACTTTCCATGTTCCGGAAGTACTTAATAACTAATGAATAACTCTGTTACTTTCAGAACTGGGCCAACACGCCAAAGCTCTAGTGATAGCAGAAAGAGGTCGTTGTCGCGCTCTAGACACTTCCACGGAAAAAATAAACCCCTTGAACCAGGCTAATCTTGAAATACATGGAGCCCAAAGGTATACATTATTTATATGAAGTTAATGCGTCTAATTACCTTAAAAATTCAGGTTCATGTATTTACCGAATAATTTGTTTTTACAGAAACCAAACAGAAGAAACAGTCAGAGAGCGTCCAGAGCCATGGAATCCCTCCACTTTAGAGCAAGTGCTAGAAGTCGTCAACAAACAGAAGGCGCCAGTTTTATATTACAGTTTAGCTGCTGGTAGACTGTACGCTTGGCTGTTACAACCACACAAAGGTATTATTATTTTTAAATCATACATATATTTATGCATATAGACATATAATGTAATATGTCGTATGTTAATAATTTGTGTTATTTCAGGCATTCTGCGGTTCCACCAAGTGTCATTGACAGAGGAAGCTGAAGAAGGCGATAATAGTTTGCTCGATATTGGCCCCGACGATTTAACTCCAAATGGTATGTTTTTTCCATGCATATTTTTCTAATGCTTATGATGTGTTGTGTTCTTGCTATCGTTATTCAGACCGATATCGATAATATTGGAAAACTATGCGCTGACTCTTGAAACCTAAACCACCCTAAACTCGTGCAAACCAATACAATAACATCATCTAAATAAATATTTTTTCATGATCAGCAGGTGGTGGCAAATTGGAGCGCTGCATCAATGAGTGGTCTGCGTGGTTGAAATCAACAGCCAATAGCAAGACTGAAAATGATGACCAATGGGAACCTGAAGAACTACCATCGGCAGGATTAAGAATGGTTTGTACTATTATAACTGGTTAAAACCCGTTTCCAAATCAACATAATTAATTGCATTTTTTTTGTCTCATACAATTTACATTGAATTGCATTAGTAATTTTTTTTTTGTCTTTTTACAGGTAACAAGAAACCATCTTCTGAACTCATCAAACTATTCGTTGAGTTCACTCTTCAGTGTTGGATCAGTTGGAGGATCAGTGGCGGGTTCTGTGGCCAGTCTTCAAGGATCTACCAGATCAAGTATCCACGGGCCACGCAAAAAGCAACCTTCATGGCAGGGGCCTCCTTGTCTCAATACGCTCTACCAAATGCTGCTGGCACCTTTCGAAGATTTGTTACCAGCTTCATGTAATAATAACCATGGTATGTCATAATGTAAATATAAATATATAAATATAAATATGTTGGGACATCTCACACACGGCCATCCGACCCCAAGCTAGGCAGAACCTGTGTTATGGGTGTCGGACAGCTGATATATCTACACAAATACATAGATAGATAGATACTAAATATAAATATCAACATTCAACACCCAAGACCCGAGTACAAATATCTGTTTTTAAACAAATATCTGCCCCAGCCGGGAATCGAACCCGGGACCTTCGGCTCAGTAGTCAGGGTCACTAACCACTACGCCATTCGGTCGTCCGAATGTAGTTGTTACATCCAGAGATAAAATCGACTGTAATTACCCATGGAATGGTCATGTATTTATAATTAAATTTATTAACTTCTAGCGTCCCATGGACGACGAGGCTGCGGCGGTCGTCGAGAGCTGATCCTAGCTGTAGAAGGCGCCTTATATGCGTGTCCGTGGGGCGCCCTCCGCAGTGCCACGGAAACAGAGCCCCTTTGTGAAAGATACGCCCTATTGGCCGCCCCAGCCCTTAGACCTTTGCGGCTGCAAAGACATCTGAGGACTACAAACCAACATGCTCAAGGTACTACATATGTACATACGTACTACCTACGTACGTGATACTTATTCTTATTTATACCATATTTTATGTTATTCTTGTTTATATCTGATGTTATTAAGTATATTTTTATAACTACCAGTATTTTTCATTTATTTCTATATTTTTTTAATTCTTAGTTTCCGGACTCGTGCAATCTGGCTTTCATTGTAGCTCTGTCTATAATCATACGGTTCCTTCTTCCGCCATTTTCATATTGTTCCTATATTCGCATGCACAATATCATAACTCAACCTACAATCATACCTCCCTCACCCACTCAGGTGCAGCAGCCCCATCAAGCCCGGAGGCGGGCATGCGGTGCGTGGTGGTGGGCGGCGCGCGCGTGGGCGGGGCTTGGGCGGCCGCACCCGCCCAGCTCAAGGAGGCCGAGCTGGTGGCAGACATGCTGCGGGCCACGCCGCTCACTGATTACCAGGTACCATACTAGCATAATAACATTAGAAAGATATTTCTCCATTGCATATAAAATATTAGTGTACGAAAGGTGAATGCTAAAAGCATGTTCTGCCAGTACTACCTACAGGAATGAAAAATGAAAATGAAAATGAAAAATATCTTTATTGTTAGAAAGTATACATACATTGTGTCCTGGCTCCCAAACTAGGATACCCTGTACTATGGGTAGCCAGGTTTTTTACTCGGAAAGTACTTATAAACATTTAGGTACTACTGACAATGTTACAATTTAAGGTTATGTACATATGATAGATAAGTAAGCGCAGACAATAGTTACAATTATATACTGTAGGTATTCATTCTCATTCGGCACAAAAGGTAAACAATCGCTGTGCGTCTTCTTAATCAAAAAAAAAAACTACAAATAAACTACAGCCAAAACAGATGGTTTAATTACGAAATCATAAAAAAATAATCTTGCAAGTAGGTATTTCATTTCTCACGATGTTTTATTTTATACTTAACTTAGTTTTTAAAGAAACTAACATACTTAAAGTCTAACTAAATAAGTAACATAATGTAAGCTTAAAGTGTAACTAAATAAGTAACGTAAAAGCGTACATATGGTATAACCATTTCGTACAAAATACTTAGGTACACATAAATTAGGTACAAATAAAAACCAAATTGAATTAGATTAAGAACATTGAAAATATTAATAGGGAGAAATTTAAGTTTAAGAAATATTGTGTGTGCTGAGGGTAGGTATAGTGTTTCGACTTAATGTTGTAAATGTATATATGCGTTATCTATAAGTATTAGGGTCGATTATTGGATGATGTCTACTTCACGAACTTGACTTACCACAATATTAGGTAAGCCAAGTTCGTGAAGTATATTTGTTAAACGGTCCGTATGGTGATTGTAACTGTGTGCGTGATCCTCTTTGTTGAGTACGAATAAGATACAGTATATGTTGCAATAGAAGATAAAAAGTATTTAGTTTTTTATTTTATTTATTAATATTTAATTTTTTTATTCGTGAGTAGGTTTAATTATTTTAATTTATTTTTTTAGTTTTATTTGTATTATGTGCGGATTATTGTATTAGAATTTCTGTGTCCTCATATGATTTATTAACGAGCCAGGCAAACAAAATTATTTTACATTTGGAAGTGGTGAGATTTAACAAGTGTAGGTTTTTATTAGCCTTAGAGTATAAAGTAGGGCTTATGGCAAAGTAGAACCGATTTCCGAACTGCGTTGCCGGTATAGGTTTACACCAGTGATCGTATCTGCTTATTCTACCCGTTTTTATTCTCGTATCTAATGATGTTTTGTGGAAACGAAGAATAGTTTTTAATACAAATAGTTGTCTAACAGTAAGGACTTTAGTTTCTTGGTACAATTTAGCGGTCGGGTAACGGTAAGGTTTAGAATAGAGTACTTTAAGAGCTGCTCGTTGGGCCCTTTCAAGTTTAATAAGTGTTGTTTTATGAGTCCCTCCCCAAGTAGCAATGCAATAGCAGATAATTGATTGGCATAGGGCATAGTATATAGCTTTGATAATTACTTGATTTGCTACAGCTCGAATACGTTTGAATATGTGTAATAATTTGCGAATTCTAGGCACCAGTGCCTCAATTTGGCCAGACCAATTTAATTTGTCATCAATAATGACACCCAAGTATCTGATACTACGTGTACGCTCTATGGAATTACAGTGGCATGAATTATGTGCCTGTGAACCAAGTTTGCAGTTGTGTATTTTTAGTGTAAAATTATCCGGATTAGTCGAGTTGTTAATGTGAAAACACAGATATTTTGTTTTTGACGTGTTTAAGGTTAGCAAATTATTTTGAAGCCATTGCGAGACTCTAAGTAGGCCTTCTTCTGTTTTATATTGAACATCTTCCCACGAACTTCCAGTAAATAATATTGCCGTGTCATCAGCAAAAGTAAATATTTGAGCCGATGCTGCCTCCAGCAGACATAGATCATTTATGTATACCAGAAACAGCATCGGCCCAAGCACACTGCCTTGCGGGACCCCAAAATGTGTAGACATGGTATCACTTTTTGTTGTTCCTAGTTTAACGTATTGCCTTCTATTAGAAAGGTAGCTGGTGAACCACGAAAGTGCAGTGCCTCTTACTCCAAGAACCTCCAGTTTTTTTAATAGCAGCGGAATAGACACCGTATCAAACGCCTTTTTGAGATCCAAGAAGACACCGATGCATCTCTCTCCTTTATCCAATGAGGAGGCCACAGTATCTGTTAGTTGGATGACGGCATCTTCAGTGGATCTCTTCTGGCGGAACCCAAACTGATTGTTAGCAAGTAAATTGTTTTCTTCAAGAAATTTTGACAGCCGGTGTTTGATTACTTTCTCTAGAAGTTTCGCTATAATAGTTAAAAGAGAGATCGGTCTGTAGTTGCTTGGGTCACCAGTATCACCATCTTTGTGTATAGGACATACTTGAGCTAATTTTAACACTTCGGGGACAACTCCTGATATGATGCTAAGGTTAATGATGTGAGAAAGAGGTTCTGCAATGAGGTGTTTTAGGTTTTTGAATACTATTGGGGGAAGCTCATCCCAACCCGGGGAACCATCAGTTTTAAGGTTCATAATAAACTTAGCAACTTCAAAAGAATCAGTGGGTGTAAGATAGAGCGAAAAAGGTGTACCTTTTGATCCTGCTTTAATATTAGAGAGAAGTTGTTCTTCCGTGGATTGAGTAGTTGCAAGTATGTCTTCGGCAAGAATACTTCCTACAGTGGTAAAATATTGGTTAACTTTATTTAGCGCTGATTTGGGAGTATCACTTGAATCTAGAAGATCTAGGCAAGATGTTTTACCTGAATCTAGGTGGCAAATCGATTTAATTGTTTTCCAAGTATTTTTCGGGTTGTCTAAATTTTTCTCTAATAACGATTGATCATACTGGTTTTTTAAGTTTTGTAAGATAAAATTGCACGTATTCCGATATTTGTAGTATGTAGTTCTTAAATTAATATCGTTTGGGTTTTTGTTGTGTTTTGCATGTAAAAGATCGCGTTTTTTAATACTTTTAATTAGACTGGGAGTTATCCAGGGCTTTTTGTTGTAAAGTTTGTGAGCCTTCATGTATGTTATTTTATGTTTGTTGTATAATGTTGTTAGAATAGTTGAAAATTGTTCGCAGGCAGTATTGACGTCATAAACTTCATAAAATAGGTCCCAGTTAATTGCAGCTAGTTCATCTTCAAGGGCTTCGTAGTTTATTTTGGTGTTTGTTCGGGGAAGTATAGGAGCTCTAGCTATTTGCATATCTATAGCGACCATTACTGATGAGTGGTCGGTCACGCTGGTTTGGCAAACGACTGCCGTGCTGACATTGTTCGTTTTTAATAAAATATGGTCGATACAATTAGCTGCATGGGTTGGAAATGTGTGAGCTGGATGGAACCCATGTAATCCAGTTAGGTCAAGATACTGATCACTGTGTGAGTTCAAGTTATTTGGCTTTATATCAATATTGACATCACCTATTAAAATATTGGTTTTAAAAGATTTGTATTTATTTAGGGTGACGTCAAGAGAATTCATAAATTTGTCAGTGTTGTGGAAGCTAGGAGATCTGTAGATTGAGGTTATAACTAGGTCTTTACCAACTTTAAGTACTAAACAATTTGATTCTTCGAAAGAAGGTTCTTCAACAGTGACTTTTAGATTATTTCGACAGTAAGCAACTATTCCATCGTTTTGGTTTATGTATTTTTTAGAGTAGAATAAATTGTATCCGAGAAGTGGGAAACGAGGAGGTATTCCTTCAGTGAGTCGGCATTCTGTTAATATAATAATATCAGGTGTAAAATTCAGTCTGGCTAGAAGTACTTTAAAGCTGTCTAGATTTTTATTTATACTGCGAATATTTTGGCACACCACTGACAGATTACCAGGTCTTAGGTTAAGTTTAGATTTACATACTGCTGGATCACTTTCGAGGAAACTCTTGAAAATTGAGGTGGAGTCTAAATCTTGTATTATATCATTAATATCGAATAAAATAAAGTTTTAAGTGTACACAGGTTGTTCAAGTTTGATTTCATATTATTAATGCGGAACCGGACTAGTATTATGTTTGTGGTTGGATTGTTCTTTTGTTTGTGTTTTGTTTGTGTGTGTTTTAATAGTGTTGTATAGTTTCTGTGGGTTGATTGGTAGGTAAGGAGGGTATTTTCTGTAATTATGTCTGTGTGAAAAAGTACTGTTATAATTTGGGCATTATCAGTGATATGTGGTGTTTTGTAATCAATAATGGGTAGGTTTTGTCTAAATGAGACCGAAATGGTTTGGTATAATGTTATTATTTGAATTGTACTATGCGAAGAGCCACTTGCAAAACTGTAATTAAAGTAAAACTGTAAATTTTGCTTGAGTAATGTTAGATTTATATGTAGTCACATCTTTTTTAATAGTGATTGTTCTAACAGACGAATTTGATTTTCGTTTCTTATTTCAATAGCTGGTGACTCGTCATTCTTCTTAATAAAAATCTTCCCAGAGTTTGACCAGCAGTATTTAAAGTTTTGGTTTCTTTTGAGCATCCTTCCGAGATAATATAGCTTAGCTGCTTTTTTTGTTAAAAAGTCAGATGCATAGATTGGTTGAGGGTTACCAGAAAAACCTAGGTGCATACTGTTCAATGGTTCTTGCTTGTGATTTAAATTAAAAGTTTTTATTGCACCTAGCAGCTTTGCTTTAGCAACGGTGTTGCGCATTTCAACGATTAACGGCTTAGTGAAAGTATCTTTACCAGGCAAGCGGTACATATCTATTATGTCGTCATCAGTGTAAGGGATTGCTAGCACCTGAAACATGGTCTCCATTATATTTTTAAGAAGTTCGCCTTTCTGATATGGAATATTTCTCATCTCAATATTCTTGGATCGAATTTCCCGTTGGAGATCTTCGATGCTGTTCTCCAATTCATCCACGTATAGGAAAGTTTCGTCCTTGAACATTTGAATTTTTACTTCAGTTTTTGCTTCAACTTCATTAACTAGCCCTTTGAGTTGGTCATATTGTGACGCCAGAAAAGTTACAGAATTTTCTAACTGGAGTTGTTGTTCAAGTATTTTGTTCATTTTCTCATTGTTTTTTTCCGCTTGAGAATTAAGTTTGGAAAATTGGTCGGCATTCTCTTTTTTCATTTCATTTAGAAGGACTAGAATAGCATTCTCGTTAGCCATTTTAGCTGGGTTCTTACCCCGGGTAGTAACAAAAGTGGGAGGGGGAGATTGATCTTCTATGTTTGACAAGTTTTGGTCCGAATTACTCGTCAGGTTTAGTTCTCCGTCTCCTTTCACAAAGGTGTTGTTCATAATTTTTTATGTTGATTAATGTGTGAATTTTGCGTTTACTATGTATCTCGAGGGTTATTGTATGTGTTTCTCACCCACACGTCGAAGCGTTCACAGAGGCAGGTTGCACACTCCACTATGAATTTTAGTAGGCGATTTTAAATGTTTTTGGCAATTTAGCGAAGCAGCGATACCGAGACACGTCCGATCGGGCTCGCGTTCCTCCGAGCGAAAAAAGAATAAGATACTTATCTCATATTTTTTACTCTTATAAATTTCAATGTAACGTTGGATCTATCTATTAAATAAGTATGGACTACACTTTAATAAGGCGACCATTCGATAGAATACCGTTAGACTTTATTTTTTTTTATAAAAACCAAACCTAGAAGCGCTCACGAGACGGAATTCAAAGGCATCAGCTGCAATTAAATAACGTTATTTCTTTCCAGGCATCCAAAGAAGCAGTGTTAGCGCAACTACCTCAAGCGGAGTGCATCCACTTCGCGACCCACATCTGCTGGAAAACGCCCGCCATCGTGCTCAGTCCCGGAGAAGTGGTGAGTCCAACCACATTTTATCATCATTACGTATATGCAAAACTACTTTTGTGATCTCCAACTTTAGGCCACCATTTCATGACCTGCTGATCATCACCGTTATCTTTATATCACCTTTGTCCAATTTCCGTCCTCCCGACAAGCCAAGTGTCTGTTGCTCAATAATTATGAAAATATAAATAACTTAACTGAAGAATATTTAAGAAAGGAGTCTGTAAGGAGGGAATATTCATTGAAATAGATAATAATGAACAAAATATTTTACAGGTTGATTCTCAAGCGAAACGTCTTCTGAACTCGAGCGTCGGCAGCGGTGTTGCAGATACTTCTACCGAAAACGAAGAAGAAAGTGAGCAATCATTCCACCTACTCTAAACAATATCATTTTAATTTAACTTTATTATTATCTTACTTATTTTCTTTTTCTGTACAGATGCAGAATTACCAGCCAGCAATGAAGAATTGCCACCAGCTTCAGAGTTCATGCTAACGGCTGCCGAAATAGTGAACCTCAAACTGACTGCTCGACTGGTAAGTACACCTCGAATAAAAAACCCTCGTTTAAAAAACATCAAATAGTTTTTTTGTGTGAATCCAAATTTTCATAGTCTGATTGATAACGTGATAATATAAATTTCACAAAGTTATTTACAATATGACCCCTGTCCCAATGAGTCATATACAAATCAAACGAGTAAGATATAAAATAATATATTCTTCCTATCAACCTTCACACAACAACCTTCCACCCCCAGGTGGTAATATCCTGCTCGCCATCCTCGGGCGCTCTCGCCGGCGCCGACGACTCAGTCCCGGCGGCGGGCGCGGGGGTGTCCCGCCTGTGCCGCGCGCTGCTGGCGGCTGGAGCCCACAGCGTGCTGCTGACCCTGTGGCCCGCGCCGCAGGATACTGCTACGAAGATCCTGTATAGGGCTCTGTATAGCGCGCTGCTGCAGGGCAGCAGGGTTGCCAAGTAAGTCTAATTACAGCTGTTGATGTTATGTTCGTTATGTCTAGCAAGTGAGGTCATCTCACTCTGTGGCCCGCCCCGCAAGATACCGCCACCAAGATCCTGTATAGAGTTCTGTATAGCGCTCGCTCTGCTACAGGGCAGCAGGGTTGCTGTTGATGTCACAGGCCTACGTAATCGCTAGCAGTCAAGGGCTGCTCACTCCACCACTTGTCTTATACCTACTATACCTATCCTACTAGCTCTAAGACTGAATGTAATTTAACATATTACTTATACACTCACATACATACCTACATAATTATATAAACGCCCTTTTCCGCCCCACAGAGCGCTAGGCGACGCGATGCAAACCGTCCGGCACACGAAGCACTTCGCGCACCCGGCGCACTGGTCCGGCCTGCTGCTGCTCGGCGGCAACGTGCGGCTCAGCAACAAGGTGGCGCTCATGGGGCAGGCGCTGTGCGAGCTGCTCGCCAGCCCTGACAAGTGCCGGTGAGTCCTTTGATTTATCTTGCAAGACGGAAATAACAGTTGTCTGTCTCTTGCACGTAGAATACCCATACTTCCATAGGTATAGAGTCTATAACCGCCAACCAGTGCCGGTGAGTGTGCAGACACTGAGTTGGTCACTATTAATGATAAGAGTCCACCAACCCGCACTAGGCCAGCGTGGTGGACTAGGCCTAAAACCCTTCCTTCATTGGAAAGAGACCCGTGCCCCAGCAGTGGCGACGTGATGGGTCGTGATGAATGATAAGAGGGCAGTCGAATTGTGATGTTCCAACAGACCAATCAATAGCGGCCGGACGGCATAGAGAGCACCAATGGCATTATTCAGTCTTGAGGCATTCTTCCCGTGCTTTCTTCCTGATCTACAAGCTCTTACAAGCTTTACAATAACAAAACTACATACTGCATCCAAGTCAGTCAAGGCTAACATGCAGCCTATCAAACAACCTAATGATATTAATCTACTACAAGAATATTCAAATTATAGACAAATATGTAATAAAATAATTAAGCATTCAAAAAAGGAATACTATGCCAACGAACTAAAAAAAACTGCTGGTAATAACAAAGAAACTTGGAAGGTAATTAAAGAACTTTGCAACCTTACTAAATCAAAAGAACCTCCATTAGAACTACTTAAAATAAAGGATCTTCCTGTGGAATCTCTTAATGAAGTGAACACGTACTTCACATCCATAGGTAGCGAACTAGCTGGGCTTACAATGCGAATTATGAAGACCAGTGAGTCAGCATTAGTGACAGGAGCAACAGATAATTTTACCCCACTAAATTGTATGTATTTAGCTCCTACAGATACCTATGAAATTGAAAGAATTATTGTGCAACTTGACTCTAATAGTGCAGCCGGAGGGGATAAAATTTCGGCAAGGATTTTAAAACTTAATTGCGATACTCTATTAGAACCAATCGCCTTTTTATGCAACCTGAGTTTTTCTACTGGGGTCTTCCCAACACTGTTCAAGTCTGCCGTTGTTTGCCCAATTTTTAAGTCAGGAGAACGTGACAAACCAACCAACTACAGACCAATTGCACTTCTTCCAATCCTTTCTAAAATAATAGAAAAGCTAGTGAACAGAAGGTTAATTAATTATGCAAATAATTCTGGTTTAATCAGCATTAACCAATACGGATTCAGATCAGGAATATCTACCGAGGACGCAGTACTTAAACTAACTTCAATGATCACTGATTACGTGGACCAAGGAGAGAGCTGTGTCGGAGTCTTTTTGGACCTCCAGAAAGCCTTCGATACGGTCTCGATCCCGATTCTTCTGAGACGTCTCGAAAATCTAGGCATCAGAGGTACGGTACTTTCCTGGTTTGAAGACTGTTTAACTAACCGACAACAGTGTGTGCGACTTGGTTCTTATCTTAGCGAAAGTGCCAAATGCACTTATGGTGTCCCACAAGGCAGCACACTTGGTCCATCCTTATTCCTTCTGTATATTAACAGTCTATGCAATCTCTCCATACCTGGTGCAGACCTGGTCATGTTTGCTGATGATACAGTCGTACTGTTTCATGGTAAAACTTGGCCAGAGGTACGTGTTCTAACAGAGAAGGGCTTGTGTAGGGTAACGACATGGCTGGAGGATAATCTTCTTACTATTAATGCACTCAAAACTAAATATCTTTGTTTCAGCAAAACTAAAGCCAACGAACCTGATATATCTTTCGAAATCAAAATTCATACATTTCCGTGCAACAGGAACTGTGTCAGGGACTGTAGCTGTACCGTTCTTGCGCGAGTTCCCACCGTAAAATATCTAGGTGTAATTTTAGATGACAAGCTGAACTGGTCATCGCATATATCAAGCCTATCAGGCAGGGCTCGGAAGCTCATACATGTTTTTAGAAATCTAAGGCTAGCTGCTGACCAAAAGCTGTTAATCTCAACCTACAAAGCGCTATGCCAAAGTATTCTAACATACTGTATTTGTACTTGGGGCTGTGCAGCTAAAACTTATTTGTTGGAAGTCGAAAGAGCTCAAAGAGCTATTCTTAAAGTTGCTCTTGGTCTACCTTACCGATACTCTACAGACTGTTTGTACAAAGACGCGAATGTCCTTCCTATACGTAAATTGTTTATTTATCAGGTTCTGCGAAGATTCCACTCCAAAGTTGTCCCTAGCGAACCACTTATGCTTAGAAGAGTGCCTAGATTTTATATTCCTTCTGTAAAATCAGCCATAGGCCAACGACATTTTAATTACATTGCCCCTAAACTATATAACATGGTCTTGCTTGAGGACAATCAACTTGTCAATTTCAAGAACTTCAATTTCAAAAATTTCATTATAAACTGGCTGAGACAATTTGATTACGAATCAACTGAGGACTTATTTTATATCCAAGTTTAAGTTACATATTGTATACTAAGTATTTCATTTATTATTTTTTTGAATTTTTCCTATTTATAGACGCCACATTCAACCTTCGCCCATATACACACACACACACACATACATTCTCTCTCACACACACACACACACACACACATACATACACACTTCTCACTCACTACTCACTACACATGCATGAATAGTTGTAAACTAACTTAAGTTCATATTAAGTTTTTTTTTTCTTCTCTTTGTTATACTTAATAGTTGTCACATTAATGAGGAGCCTGTCTTCTACGACACAGGGCAACCTAATGTAGAAGCAGTGCATCATAAAATTTGTAACAATTGTATAATAAAGAAATTTTTCATTTTCATTTTTCATGATATTTCAGTAGTGAACTGTTTATTGATCAAACTGTTATGCTTCTCTATTGTTCTATATTCTATTCTACAAGTAGTGACCCAACCTGACAAACGAATTTGTAACTAACCCCACCCCCCCTCCAGCGACGCGCTCCGAGTCTGCCTGCACCTGGTGGAGAAGTCGCTGCAGCGCATCGTGCGCGGGCAGCGGAACGCCATGTACACGACCCAGCGCAGCATCGAGAACAAGGCGGGCAGCGTCGCCGGCTGGAAGGAACTGCTCATGAGCGTCGGCTTCAGGTATGTCTTTCTGGCAGAATTGTGACATAGAGCAGTCAATTCCAGCAAGACTAGAACTCTGCGCGGAAGTAGATTATAGTGGCCGACTTAGAGCAATCTCGGTTCCATCGGTTCCATCTATTCAGAGGGGGGTGAAGCCCCTATACCTGGCTGTTTCTAGTGGAACCTTTGTCCATCACACTCATATAAATACTCAATGGGATGGGGTAAGAAGTCGCTGCAGCGCATCGTGCGCGGGCAGCGGAACGCCATGTACACGACGCAGCGCAGCATCGAGAACAAGGCGGGCAGCGTCGCCGGCTGGAAGGAACTGCTCATGAGTGTTGGCTTTAGGTACATATTACAGCGTGGGCTTCGGGTAGCGCCTTATTGATTATGTAATACCCAGTTTGTATGGCGTTCTGGCGGAATTTCGTCCACAACGGCGAATTTCAGATTGGAACTCTGAGCAGGAGCAGATTTGTGTGGCCATAAACTGTGTGCATCGTAGATACCTACACAAGAATACTCTCCGTTACCCGGAGACCACGAACAGTTACAGCTACAGCGTAGAATCCTTCAACCCGCTGGGCCAAAGACCTTAGACAGGTGGCCGGAAGAGGAAGGCCGAAGTCCTATAATAATAATAATAAACCTTTATTTCAGGCATCAGTGGCCCATATTATAAACTAAACACAATACATTTTAAAAATACAAATAATAGATAACATTATATACTTAATTATATAAAAAATAAAAGTAACTTAAACTCTAGCACTAGTAACAGGGGATTTAATAGTCTGTTTCGCCTCCCTGTAGCGACGGAAAACGATTCCCGCAGGCCAGAAGTCTTTGTCCAGTAGAACCTTCTGCTGGTCGGCGGGAACCTGAAGACGAAAGGACTTGAAGTCCGTCTGCTTGGCGGACTCTCGATTGCCAGCACCTGGACTGGCTGTTCGGTGCGGCCGACACTCCTCTCCTTAACATAGCGCATGATGTTATCATGCGCCATATTCGCATGGATGCGGGAGACGTAGATGTCGACCGTGGGCGTGGCGGCCTTCAGCGAGCAGGCGGCCGGGGCGGTGCCGCGCTTGTTGCGGTTGCGGCGACGGGGGCTCCTCTTTTCCACCAAGATGAAGCCATCCTTGTCGACAGCCGCGTCTATGTCTAGCAGTGGATGATTACTGGCTGATGATGAATTGTACCTGCGTAGAGTTGCAAGTGGCAACGGATAAGATCACAAAAACGTCTGAAATCTCTCTCTATCACAAAAACATAGACATCTAAATCCCTATTATGTTACAGATTCGAGCCAGCAGCCAACGGTATCCCGTCGAGCGTGTTCTTCCCGCAGAGCGACCCCGAGGAGCGTCTCACGCAGTGCTCCGCTAGCCTGCAGGCTCTATTAGGTATACTTCACGGAAAATATACGTACTATTCATTCTTATGCAGGATGGGTGGTCGAGTAACGCGAGTGACGTCTCACCTAAAGGCCTAGCACGGGGCGCCAAGACGTGATGAAAGATTTGCGTTACGCTCAGTCACATGGCGCGGCTTCAAAAGCGATTCCTAATGAATGTCATGTCACGACGTGAGCGTCTTGCGCATATAATGTACTCTGTGTCTTGCGCTCCGTCCAAGCCTTATGTTCGCTATACATACGTATAACATATGTAAAAACTATATAGTTACGTCCAGCGCACCCTGGGCATCAGCGACTGACGTCAGCTATATAATTCCTTCACCAGGGTGCCAAATTAGCGTAGCCATTATTCTGTACAGTAGCCCTGAAGCTGGCTACTGCTACCAGCAGCTGTCGTTTGCCAATTATTTTACTTATATTAATATTTATCTAACCCGCAGGTCTCTCCCCCACCACCCTGGCGGCGTTGTCGAAGCTGATCTCGAGCGGCGACGTGGCGGACGACATCGTGGGCGTGGTGCGCGCCGTCATCGCGCAGTTCGCCAACAACGCCGACACCGACGCCGTGGAGGTCGCCGTCAACGTCAGGTAAATACTGGAGATGGATCTAGATGTCTCACTCACTCCCCAAGTCTCTCTCCCACCACCCTGGCGGCGTTGTCGAAGCTGATCTCGAGCGGCGACGTGGCGGACGACATCGTGGGCGTGGTGCGCGCCTTCATCGCGCAGTTCGCCAACAACGCCGACACCGACGCCGTGGAGGTCGCCGTCAACGTCAGGTACATACTGGAGATGGATCTCACACACTCACCAAGTCGGTCCCTGACGGAATACCAGTGATTATTGAATAATAATCATAGCATTATGCTGAGTCAGAACCCTTTTGCTAACGTGATAAATACACATTCATTGCTTGTCTATAGCTTAACGTCTTACCGAAAGGTATAGGGAAAGGTCTACACTGAGCATTTGCTGCGAGATAAACGATAGAAATGCGACGCTGACTTTCAGCTTGTCCCTATATGATGTAGTACATCAAGCATCTGCTATTATAATAGGTTCGTTCGACGATAAAATTTATAGGATGACTCGGTATAAGTTCCGCTTTAGATAATGTAATTAAATGGTTAAAAACAATTTAATTCCTGAAATAATTTTAATATAGGTACAATTCATGCCATGCCTACACTCACGAGCAATGAAAAGCAGGTGGAACTTTTTCATTGCTCGTGAGTGTATTTTTGCGATAAGTCACAAACGACCTATACGTAGGTAATTGTCCATATGGATGTCTGGATAATTTTATAAAGATAGTTGTAATTCCCAATTGAGTGTCAAAATGTTTATCCAGCTCTTCTTTCCCCCCTAGACTATGGCGCGTGAACGGGTGCCACGAGCTGCTGGCGTCGCTCGGGTTCGACCTGGCGGAGGTGGGGCAGGACGAGGTGACGCTGCGCAGCGGCAAGCCCGCCAACCGCCGCCACATACACTTCGTACTCCAAGCGCTGCTTGCGCTGTTCGGTCAGTTGTACACATTTGGTATATCTATCATCTCTATAGCGTGCTAAACGTGAAGATTATGGCAATAACCCTGAGTCCTTGGCGGAGTTCCATGTCCTACAGTGGATAGTTTACAGTTTGTGTGTCGTGTGACCGATAACTACGGCATCTGCGCTCTATCGTCAACATTATGTAGAACACAGATTTTAATTCTTACTTAAAATGAACGTACCTAATTGTGTCTGAGGACAGAAGCTTGTTGCTGTTATTCGGAAGATTTACCAGGTTTTTGGTGACGATGCCTACGTCTAACTTACTAACTGCGAGTCAAATTATTTATCTGTAGATGTACATATTTCTAACATGTAGTTGTAATTCCCCAGACACGCAAGAAGCGCCGCGCAGCCTGAGCCTGGAGTCGAGCTCGAGCGTGGAGTCGCTGGCGTCCATCGACGACGGCGACCTGGAGCCGCACTCCGACTCCGAGTCCGCGCCCCGCCCGCACCACAGTGAGTACACCACCTGACATTACCAGCATCACCATAAACAATAATCCACTTTCACCTTGGAGATCTCTATATATGTTTGCAATTAATTAACTACACGTTCACAACATACTGATGTGTTGTGTTTGTGTCCACAGAAGAGAGCGCGTCGTCGGTGCCGCCGCCGCCGCTGCCGCTGGGCTCGTGCGGGGGCGCCTTCACCATGTACGTGCGCGGCGGCGCGGAGGCGGGGCGCGGGGAGCCGGACGGACGCACCGCACCCCCCGCGCCGCCGCCCGCGCCCCGCGCCGGCCCCTACCGCGGCGAGAGCGACGCCGCCTTCACGCCCTCCCCGCCCGCCGCGCCCGCCGCGCCCCCGCGCGACGTGTCCCTCGCCCTCGCGCACCAGACCAAGATCCGCACGCTGTACAACCGCCGCCCGCCCTCCACCGACGACTCGGACTGGGAGAGCTCCGGCCACGACACGGTGCTGCGGCGCCGCCCCGACACGCGCTACCTCGACGCCTTCTACGAGCTGGCGACCGCGCAGCCCCGCCGCGGCGACGAGGCGCCCGAGCCCGCGCCCTCCACCTCCAAGCGCCCGCCGCGGCCCAAGATGGGCACCACGAGCCGCGACTCCATGGCACAGGTGCGGCACATGAGCGGCGAGCTCACGCCGACCATCTCCGAGGTGTACCACGAGCGCAACATCGGGCTGGGCCTCGCGCCGCCGTTGGCCGAGCTGCTGCTGGCCGAGGAGCCGGCGCCCGAGCTGCGCCAGGCCAGCTCCAGCGAGAACCTGCTGCTGCAGAACCTGGAGAAGCTGGGCCTGCTGGGCGACGCGGGCGAGGCGGAGCGCTGGCGCGGCGCGCGGCCCTGGCTGTGCGCGCCGCTCGATACCGACGTGCAGGGCTCCGACCTCACCACGGCCGAGATCATCGAGCGCCAGTCCAAGTTCAAGAAGGACGCGGAGCCGAAGCGGAAGGAGGAGAACGCTTACGAGTTGAAGCCGAAGGAGGAGGCGGCCGGGCCGAGCGGCGGGGAGAAGCGCCTGTCGCCGTTCTCGGAGCTGTGCCGGCGCGACGAGGGCGACGGCCGCAGCATCGCGGACTCGCACTCGTCCTACAAGGCGCTGGTGCTCGGCCCGCGCGCGCCCTTCCTGCCCGAGGAGCCCGAGCCCGCCGCCAGCAGCACTGTGGACGTGGGCAAGGCCACTCACCCCAGGTCGAGAAGACCGCCGATTCCTAGGAACAGGCCCACGTATCCCACTTTAGACTTTCCTCCATCTAAATAGTTAATAAGTAGGTATAGTCAGATAATATATTATGCTGTACGTATTTGAATTGTTATGTATTTAATTTATTTTCTTATAGTTCCACTTGTATAATTATTTATAAATACTCCATGTAAATTTGTTAGTTAGTAGAGTCGGTAATATTGTAAAAATCAAAATAGTATTCATTTATGTAATGTCAATTAGAGTAGGCAGTAAATTATTGTAATTGTAAATGAAATATTTATAAATCTTATTGTTTGAAGTCTACATAGGACTTGGACGATTATCTAGATATAGATATTGAACCTAATTCTGTATTACTAGTGTTACAAATATAACTCCGAACCTCAGAATAATAACAGGAAGCAATCGTATTTACACCGCGACGACGTACTCTGTGGTCGGCAGATAAGCCATGGCGGGAAACGTCAAAAAGGAGATGTCAATGTCATTGTCAAGGAAGGAGGGAGTTGATTTGAATGGAGTCGTGCTCTTGTTGTATTTTCTGACTTAATTTGTTTGTTATTGATATAAATCCTCATGTTTTCAAGTTGTATTAATGATTTATGGTAAACGAACCTATTTCACGAATGAGTTTACTTTTTGTGTCACCTTTTCCTTCTGGTTTTAACATCAGAAGTTGGATTCTTTCCACGCGCTATTTTCCGCTTCTGCCTATGTTTTACATACAATACAAGTTAAATCAGAAAAATACAGAAATATTGGTATTCTGCACACTTTATTTTATAAATTTTCTGTCCCCTAGGCGGTGAGTTTATGAGTTCTTGTTGTATAAAGCCGGTACGTAAGTACATTGGTGTTGTGAAAAGAAGTAACAGGTAGTTTGATATTATTCCTGTAAGTATGTTCTTGGCACTATTTATCGTGGTAAGATTTGAATTAGGAAGTGATTGCATCACGCCACTGTGGCCCGTGCTCACAGGGAATATGCATTATGTTGCTACCAGTTTCAGTTATTTCAATAGTTCAGATATCAATTAACATTTATTTTGAAATTATTTTATATGAAAGCAAAGATGAATTCAACAGTTGAGCAACAATATTTGAATACACAAACTAGATGGAGTGTCAGTGCAAAAGAAATGTCAATAAAAAAAAAAATAACATCCCACTTCTACCGCTGAGCTCTTATTTTGAATAAGTTTAGTTTGTGACTTTACTATCTCAGAGGTGTAGTAGGTTAAAATTAAAACGGTTTGACAGTAACAAAATGCAGAAAACTTTGCTTTTGTATGTATGTGGCACACCATCTGTATATTGCTAATCTAAGGTTGAGATGGTAAGTGACAGTGTGAAAGGATAATAATTTTGCCATCAGCTTGAGTAGTTTCTTACATGTAGCACCAACCATCACTCCATGTCATTGTATATAGATGTATTGAGATAGGTAAACCTGAAATAACGTGGTACAGTTACTCAGTACTCAGTAAGTACTTATTGCTTCTTATGTTTCCTAACCTAACCTATGAAAGCAGTTGAGATTGGTTCTGACCCTCATGCATAGGTGTGTGAGACCCTATTAAAGGAGTGGCCGAATGGTATGATAGGAATGGTTTAATTTTATTACAGGAGTGGCCGAACTGAAGTAAATGAGGTCAATAAAAAGTCTACCTTCAACTGGTACCACTTGAGGTTAAAGCTAATGCAGGATATGAATTTTGACTCATATTTGATGTTTTTTTTTTGTTAAGCAGACTTGACTGGATGAGTGCAGCTTTAGAATGAGAATCTCAATGAAGCCAGCTTCTACACTGGTCAGACTGGCTGAGCTGGATTGCAACCAGATGGTGCCGATGCAGTACCTCCAAGCAGTCTGCGCTGTATGCGTATTGCGGCCTGCGCTGTTTGCGCACTGCGGTCTGCGCTGAATGCGCGCTGCTGTCTGCGCTGTATGCGCGCTGCTGACTGCGCGCTGCTGACTGCGCGCTGCTGTCTGTGCTGTCTGCGCGCTGCTGTCTGCGCGCTGCTGTCTGCGCGCTGCTGTCTGCGCGCTGCTGTCTGCGCGCTGCTGTCTGCGCGCTGCTGTCTGCGCTGTATGCGCGCTGCTGTCTGCGCGCTGCTGACTGCGCGCTGCTGACTGCGCGCTGCTGTCTGCGCGCTGCTCTCTGCGCTGTATGCGCGCTGCTGTCTGCGCGCTGCTGTCTGCGCGCTGCTGACTGCGCGCTGCTGACTGCGCGCTGCTGTCTGCGCTGTCTGCGCGCTGCTATCTGCGCGCTGCTGTCTGCGCTGTATGCGCGCTGCTGTCTGCGCGCTGCTGACTGCGCGCTGCTGACTGCGCGCTGCTGTCTGCGCTGTCTGCGCGCTGCTGTCTGCGCGCTGCTGTCTGCGCTGTATGCGCGCTGCTGTCTGCGCGCTGCTGACTGCGCGCTGCTGACTGCGCGCTGCTGTCTGCGCTGTCTGCGCGCTGCTGACTGCGCGCTGCTGACTGCGCGCTGCTGTCTGCGCTGTCTGCGCGCTGCTGTCTGCGCTGTCTGCGCGCTGCTGTCTGCGCTGTATGCGCGCTGCGGTCTGGTGGTCGCGCAGGCAACCGCCTGACGCGGGTGCACAACACGCACGCTGTGTGCGCATGATGCGCGCTACCGTTGGCCATAGACGGCTGACATGGAAGATGCATCGAGGGGCATTCACAAGTACTTCAAACCGCTCTCGACGGGATCTCACGCAGAAATGCGATGAGTGGCTTTAACTTTCATTCATAACTTTATTAATTTGTTTGAATGCTAACAAAGGTATTAACAATTATTTTTTGTTGTTAGTTTGTGTGCTAATCTAGCAGTCATAATGACATTGCTATTGTTTACAAAGGTGCTCAGTCCACTATGAGTATTGAATTTTTACCATTTATTTGTGTGCCAATTTATCTCTCTGTTCGGGTTATGCCGACTCGAGTGCCTCTGCCCAAGTTGTTGGCAAGCCGACTCGTGTGCCTCTGCCAGTGCTAAATTTTTACTATTTATTTGTATGCCAATTTATCTGTTGTTCAGGGTTATGCCGACTCGTGTGCCTCTGCCCAAGTTGTTGGCAAGCCGACTCGTGTGCCTCTGCCAGTGCCGAATTTTTACTATTTATTTGTATGCCAATTTATCTGTTGTTCAGGGTTATGCCGACTCGTGTGCCTCTGCCCAAGTTGTTGGCAAGCCGACTCGTGTGCCTCTGCCAGTGGTTAGGGTGGCAAGCCGACTCGTGTGCCTCTGCCAGTGGTTAGGTTAGCAAGCCGACTCGTGTGCCTCTGCTAGTGGTGATGTTGGCAAGCCGACTCGTGTGCCTCTGCTAGTGGTGATGTTGGCAAGCCGACTCGTGTGCCTCTGCCAGTGGTTAGGGTGGCAAGCCGACTCGTGTGCCTCTGCCAGTGGTTAGGTTAGCAAGCCGACTCGTGTGCCTCTGCTAGTGGTGATGTTGGCAAGCCGACTCGTGTGCCTCTGCTAGTGGTGATGTTGGCAAGCCGACTCGTGTGCCTCTGCCAGTGGTTAGGGTGGCAAGCCGACTCGTGTGCCTCTGCCAGTGGTTAGGTTAGCAAGCCGACTCGTGTGCCTCTGCTAGTGGTGATGTTGGCAAGCCGACTCGTGTGCCTCTGCCAGTGGTTAGGGTGGCAAGCCGACTCGTGTGCCTCTGCCAGTGGTTAGGGTGGCAAGCCGACTCGTGTGCCTCTGCCAGTGGTTAGGGTGGCAAGCCGACTCGTGTGCCTCTGCCAGTGGTTAGGGTGGCAAGCCGACTCGTGTGCCTCTGCTAGTGGTGATGTTGGCAAGCCGACTCGTGTGCCTCTGCCAGTGGTTAGGGTGGCAAGCCGACTCGTGTGCCTCTGCCAGTGGTTAGGTTAGCAAGCCGACTCGTGTGCCTCTGCTAGTGGTGATGTTGGCAAGCCGACTCGTGTGCCTCTGCTAGTGGTGATGTTGGCAAGCCGACTCGTGTGCCTCTGCCAGTGGTTAGGGTGGCAAGCCGACTCGTGTGCCTCTGCCAGTGGTTAGGTTAGCAAGCCGACTCGTGTGCCTCTGCTAGTGGTGATGTTGGCAAGCCGACTCGTGTGCCTCTGCCAGTGGTTAGGGTGGCAAGCCGACTCGTGTGCCTCTGCCAGTGGTTAGGGTGGCAAGCCGACTCGTGTGCCTCTGCCAGTGGTTAGGGTGGCAAGCCGACTCGTGTGCCTCTGCCAGTGGTTAGGGTGGCAAGCCGACTCGTGTGCCTCTGCCAGTGGTGAGGGTGGCAAGCCGACTCGTGTGCCTCTGCCCAATTAGAACAAAATGCAAAAAATACCCTTCTAATCACATCAATTGTTTACAGATTTTGAAGTGCTGAGTTTTGGATTGCCTAGAGCGTGGTGTTGAAGACTTTGAGAAGACGTTGCGGTCAAGGACGTCACGCCATCAGGAAAGGCCGTGTTACAAATATAACTCCGAACCTCAGAATAATAACAGGAAGCAATCGTATTTACACCGCGACGACGTACTCTGTGGTCGGCAGATAAGCCATGGCGGGAAACGTCAAAAAGGAGATGTCAATGTCATTGTCAAGGAAGGAGGGAGTTCATAGAGAAAAAATAAATAATTGTGCAAAGAGTGCCATCTCGAGGAGTTTTTTGTCATACTCTATACGTCATACTGATCGTGCGCCATCTCTTTTTATTTCTCAGCCTCATTGTACATACATACAGGGTGCCCTTGGGACACCCTGTATATATAGATATAGCTGTTCCCGCGCGCTTCGCATCGCCCTAAATAGTTTTCCCGTGGGAATTCCGGGATAAAAAGTAGCCTATGTTTTTTCCCAGGGTCTAGACCGTATGTAAGTATACCAAATTTCATTCAAATCCGTTCAGTAGTTTTTGCGTGAAAGAGTAACAGACAGACAGACACAGTTACTTTCGCATTTATAATATTAATTAAGGAGTAAGGATTGTTATCGCAAGTTATTAACTTCAATCTATAATGATATCCTAATCCTAACTATCCTAATCCTAACTATCCTAATCCTAACTAATATTATAAATGCGAAAGTAACTGTGTCTGTCTGTCTGTCTGTTACTCTTTCACGCCAAAACTACTGAACGGATTTAAATGAAATTTGGTATATATACGGTCTAGACCCTGGGAAAGAACACAGGCTACGTTTTATCCCGGAATTCCCACGGGAAAACTTTTTAAGGCGAAGCGAAGCGCGAGGGAACAGCTAGTAAGACATATTTGCCTTAACGTAGTTACACCACACAACAGTTATTACATTTATTAGCTAAATGTAAGTTCAATCTATTTATGCACCTACCAACATGCAACAATAAATAAAAAACAAACTATTATATTATAATTATTTATTACCTCGCTCGCATATAACAATGTTTCAGTTCAGTTTTGTTCATGTCACTTGTAAAATAATATGCGAGTGGGTGTGTGTATTCCTTTTTTATTCCTTTCACCATGAAAACCAATTCATGTTTTGCTAGTTTAATGTTTCCCAAGAGAAGCAAATCCTTTCAATTGATCCCTAGCGGCATCATAATGCACTTGTGGTGATAAAGTCATTTCGTCCAATATAATAGTGCATCATTTATCCTCGCGAGGCAAATCTTTGACGAAATTTATCAGTTTGGTACACATAGTATTTTAATCTTCAGCGGATATGAAGATGTCGAACGCTCTTTGCCAGTGCCGCCATTTCAGCTCGGTTCCCGTGGAACCACGTGGAACCTGGATCCATATGGAATCTGTTAGGTCGCAAGAATTTCATAAATACACTTTTAGCGGAAAAAGATGCTTTTTCTTGACACATCATTTTTATTTGTATATAAAATTTATAAATAACGATACAAGTACCGAGAATATAGGCTTTTATTTTCAAAAATTAAACATGTTATTTGCGAGACATTGTAAGACAACTGAACTGACACTGACACGCAATTTCTTCATAATGGCCATAGATCATGACAATGTTGACATTCAAATACTACTTATCTATGTGTCTTGTTATTGTTCTATGGTCTTGTTCATAACGCCATCTTACATCTTTTTTGGTAATAAGAGTAATATAAAGAGATGGCGCTACCTTCTACTAAAAGTTCAGCCATTAAGGCACTGACCCCCCCCTGAGGGAGTTGATTTGAATGGAGTCGTGCTCTTGTTGTATTTTCTGACTTAATTTGTTTGTTATTGATATAAATCCTCATGTTTTCAAGTTGTATTAATGATTTATGGTAAACGAACCTATTTCACGAATGAGTTTACTTTTTGTGTCACCTTTTCCTTCTGGTTTTAACACTAGATATAATAGTAGTTAATTCTCTTTTTGACTCTTTGAATAGGTCGTCTGTGTTGTATATTTATATGGATGTAAAAATATTCAAGAAATATGTAGATAAGTAGGTAGCTATAGCCGAGACATAGACTCATATTTTAAGCTCTCTTAAACACTTGCCATTGCTGATATTACTATACTTATTGTACATAACTTTTAGCTTGCAAATAAAGCAAAACTTTAATAAAATCTGTTTTTTCCATTTTAAATATCTACCTAGTAACCTAAATAATATTTATAACCCTATATTTATCTACATTGGAGAAAAAATAAACGAACAAACTATGGACTCAGCGTACATATTTATTTATAAATAATAGATTTAACAAAAAATATTACTATACAACTTATGTAAAGTACTTATGTTGTACATACATGAACTTACTCATGACGTGTTTAGAAGGTAAGCAGACCATTGAACTAACTTCACATTTAGCTCGTGATCTAACGGGAGGAACTGTCTATTTCATTCTGCACTCAGAATACTTTTGGCCAGATATGTGTTCAAAGATATTCGCTTATCAGAGCAACAATCACAGTTGAACAGAAAATATATCCAAGTTTTTTCAGCCATTATTGGAATACCTAAAGTTCAGCAGGATACATCCTCAATAATCACCGTGAATACGCAAACACGACAACTAGGCCTTTTCTTAAAAACTACGCCTATCTATAAAATTCACATTACACTTAACAGCTAAGCTTAGAATTACGTTTTCTTGTCCTTTTTATAAATGTATTCCTTGATGTAGAAGTCGACGAAGAGATACAGGATGAAGATGTTGTGTGGCAGGAACAGGAAGGAGACCCACTTGGGGTATTCGCAGGACGGCTCGAATAGCACGTGGCCGAAGTGTAGGATGAGCAGCAGGAATTGGAGCTGGAATGAGAAGAAAACATAAATAAGAATAGGTAAATCAAATGTGAAAAAGTAGTATCCTAATATTATTGAATAACCATTATCGATGTAGGCACCCATTGTTACGGAATAATTTTTATTTACGGAGGAAAATATTTTGGTGGATTTCATGCTGGTTGGAAAACTTTACTTTGGACCCATCACCCCAACGGGAAAGTTGATTTAGTATGACTTTAGAAAGATAGATAGAATATTCTTTATTGGTACAAAAACAGAAAAGAAATTAACTACAAAACTTATAAGTAGGTAAGTATATTATCATACTTAGGTACAAAAATGGCGGTATTTTCGTTTTTTTCAAGGTAACCTTTATAACTACTACGCAGACAATAGGATGGGTAACGTAAGTACTCACAATCTGCAGCTGCGTGATGTACTTCTTCCACCACTGGCGCACCCAGGCGGGGCGCGCGGCCGCCACCAGGTAGTACGAGTACATGACGGCGTGCACGAACGAGTTGATGAAGCCCAGCATCACGCCGTGACCGCCTGCGATAGGGGAGAGGTTACGCTATAAAATTCAGCTGGCTTAACCTGCTATTATATTTCAAATGATTGATTGCCTTAACCTGAGTATAGTAAAGTGGGACTTATTCGAGCGACCCCGAAGACATCGGAAGACTTCTTATTACTAATGTTCGCTTGATTGAGCAACTTGCATGGCTACAGGACACGAGTCGCTCGACTTATGCCCTAGTGACTACTACTGACTACTATTCGTCAGTGGACTACCTACTAACATGTACCTACGTACAAACCCGTGTTTTATCTTTCTATTAATTTAAAGACTACCGATTCGCTTGAAGTCTACTTTTACAGATAACAGGAGCATGTCCACCAACCCGCACTAGGCCATCGTGGTGGAGTAGGCGTAAAACCCTGTAGCGACACATGTTATAGTCACGTTTTGCAATGTCAGCTTTCTAGTAACTTCCAGTAGCGATCAATGCGCGGACGCTAGTCGTCTCGCGCCCGTCACTTAGACAACATACTTGTAAAATGTAATTGGTAAAATCAGTAAATAGTTTGGCCTCAAGAAATCCTGCATTCGTCATTTACCACAACCCCGTAGTCACCCACATGTAACCCTAAAACCCTTCCTTTATTGGAAGGAGACGACCCGTGCCCCAGCAATGGGGACGTGATGATTCGTGCTGATGATGATGATGATGGTGATCGTAATGATGATGATGCATAGCATACCTGGAACATATTTGGTGCCGACGTAGCCCAGCAGGCACATGCCCATGTGGTGGTACACGTGCAGGAACGAGATGTGGGTAAACTTCTTGCGCAGCACGAAGAATACCTGCAGGGGAAATAGATTCAGTAAAATGCATCCACTATCCTCGGCCTTCCTCATCCATTCAGTACAACATGCATGTGCACATCATCAACGCAGCATCGCACGAGCGATGGTAGTATAGATCGATGCCATAGAGCAGTTTACATAATTCTATTATATACGAGTAGGTAGGTAGGTTATGCTGAAAATCACCCACGAGAAAAATAGAGGGATCCCATGGACAGCGTCATCATCACCGGAAGACCTAGACTTCGCGGACGACATCTGCCTACTGAGTAACACCCATGATGATATGCAGCGCAAAATATCAGTAGAAAAAAGACAGAAGAAATACGCGTGTGCAGCGATAACAACCCAACTAACATCGTAGCGTTAAAAAAACTCTCATATAACTTGTATAATGGTTCCATTCGAAAATTAAAGTGTTAAGACATAGCTGTATAAGAGTGTAGGAGAGTGCTCTAACTCACTTATAACCACGAAAGAGGCCCACGATTTTGAGAGTAAAGGCTTTAGAAAGTCTGTAAAACGGTGTCATTGAAGTGTTTAAGTTATAGAAAGCCTGTAGTACGGTGTCATTGAAGTGCTAAAGTTACTATTGAAGAGCGTTTAATCACTCTCAGCTAGAACTTTTACCGATATAGTTGTGGTTGTAGAATGGTTATTTGACTCCCTGACTCTTATTTGTTAGTTAAAAAAGGGTTAAGTGAGTATGTTACCGTTTTTCGAATACACTTTTACCATACAAGATGTATGTCTTTGAAAATAATAGTGTCAACAGCAATCATACGCGACAGTATTAGACTGACAGTATTGATTAATACTAAATAACAGTAAATATAATATTATATTAACTTGACTTAACATGTTTTGTGAATTGAAAATAATATGCCATTGTAATTTTACTGTAATGTATACCATATTTTCCACCTCAATTTTAATGCGCTCCGAATTTATTAAGGATTTCAAATGAAACATAAGTAAATATAAAATAGATGACTCAATTTTGTATTTTTTTGTATCCTTACTGTATGTCCATTAGTTTCATAAATCGATTGGCATGACTGGAATGACAAAATTCACATAAATAAGTAAGTAGGTATTTTAAAGCAAAATATTGTTTATCCCAGCAATTTATAGGTTAGGTCACCAATGCAAATGGCGAACTTACATTTAAGACATATAGACTCACCTAAGTCATCTATTACACTTTTTGAAATAGAACACCCTTAGCCAAGTTACAGTCTTAGTCGATCCGCACAGTCTTGCTTAACACCGTTACTTTTACAGTCTACTTGCCCAACGCAATAAGCGTAAGTTAAGTTAACCTTAAAGATTAAAACTGCATTGTTGAGTTTTCCAACACTGTAAGAATCTTGTCATACTGCACTCTTGACAAAATCTCTTTTATAACCAATTCCTACAGCCTAAAGTCAATATGACACCTAAAGATTTATATGAGTATTAAAGGAAACCACTTAACAACCATAAGTGTTAACAAGTGTCAGTGAGCACTCTTGTATAGCTTTAGGTTCTAGAAACAGTTTAAACCTATAACATCTTAATTATAATTGCTTTGACTAATACCATTTTAACACTTAAACCTGCTGTTAACACTAATTTCATTTTTTAACTCATCTTTATCGCTTTATGTTAGAACTGAGATAATTATAACACAGTTATACAGGTTAAAGTTATAAAAATAGCTGTAACTGAGGGTAAAATGTTTGTTGGGAACCCACCTCTCCTATTGGAAAACCACCGCATCACCCAGGCTACCGATTTCTGCTATCGTGGAAGCATCATCACCCCTCAGGGAGGAACAGAACGGGATGTCGAAAGTCGCATCAACAAAGCAAGGGGAGCCTTCTCGCAGCTAAAAAGCCTATGGAGGTCGTCCAACATATCTCGTACCACGAAAATCCGCATCTTCAACACAAATGTGAAGACTGTGCTCCTATACGGATGCGAGACGTGGAAGGTCACTAAGGGCATATCACACAAACTCCAGGTCTTCGCCAACAACTGTCTACGAACCATCATACGTAGACACTGGCCGGACACCATCACCAATGTCGAGCTATGGAAGGTAACAAACCAAAAGCCTATAGACATAGACATCCAAGAGCGGAAATGGCGATGGCTGGGCCACACACTGCGAAGACCTGATGACCATATCACGACAGTGGCCCTACAATGGAAACCCCAGGGCGGTTCAAGGCAACCCGGTCGACCAGCTCATACTTGGAAGCGGTCCATATACAGCGAGGCCCAAGAGAAAGGGAAGTCGTGGCCAGAGCTCAACTTGCTGGCCCACGACAGAGAAGGATGGAAGCGCCTGGTGTCAGCCCCAGACTCCTCGGAGGAGTAACGGGATTAAAGAAGAAGAAGAAGAGTAGGTAGGTAAGTAGTACGCTTCTTTTAAAATCAACTTGATCAAGTAGATAAGTACTGAAGTACTAACAGAAGGTTGGCTAACAACCAAATTCATTCTTTAGTTAACTAAAGCATAGATTAGATAATAGTTAACTGTGGTCTACCCAGGACATTGTCTGTGGTTTGCCATACCTAATGATAAGGCAATCCCCGCAGTGTTATTGTTATAAACAGATACGATGACCACATACTAAAATCTTATCAAATAGAAGTATGTAAGTACTTATTGTTGTGGTTATGTAAACATACATGGGCACACATATTTTAAGGTATTTGCAATGCCACGCCAAAATAAACTACACAATGTTTAGGGGCAAACATAGGTAATGTGTCTACCGAATGACTGCATGTTTACATGAGCTTAGTATTTGTACTTCTGTTCATCATCAGCTATATTCGGCTAAAACACGCACTTTGCTGGACATAAGCCACTACTATCACCACGTCTATTATTCGTATTAAAGCACATGGTATCAGGGTACTTTATTCAGATTCGAAGGAATAGGTACACTTTTAAAGACTGTATTATTTTTAGTTAGCCAATGAACAATGAAACAGGTACCTTTAGTATTTCCTCATCGAACAACTATGAGACGACTATTTTAAAATAAGACCAAACACACGGTCTTACCCTTACCATTAAAATTAGACAGACGAGACGTTAAGAATATTATCACACCCCCTTTAATTAAGAAGGATATATTGCTATGAAACATTGCAAACTCACGGTATCAATGAGATCGACCAGCTTGATCATGTAGTACATCCACACGTAGCCGACGACCTTCTTCTCGAGCGGCGTCGTGTCCCAGATGATCTTCTGACACCACACGCTGTAGGTTCCAGGGACGTAGAGGAGGGTGAGGCACTAAGGAGTAAACAGAAGTTTAGTTATAATGTCCTACAGCGGCCGCTAAATAATCTACTTAAGTAATTATATATATGTGGTCGAGTCACTAACTTGGGTAGATGTAGCAGCTAATGTACATTAATCTCTCCGCCAACAAACCATGTCATGTGTCTATAGTTTGGCGGATTTATACATATGTGTGTAACATGTTTGTATTTTAAATGAATAAATATATATAATAATAATAATAATAAGTCTTCCATAGTCCCAGTTACCCAGTCCATTTAGCACCCCACTCCATAACCCTGTATTAGTTTTCTCCATATCCTGCAATAGTCCTGCACTAGGGGGGGGTTAGGTAATAGTAATAGTAATATATTTATTGCAACTATGTAAGTTTTAAAAGGGTTTTCCTTGGGTTTACTTACTTCTATATTTTTCACAGGGAAAGTCGTCGGTTAGTGTCACATTTCATATAGATGTTGTCAAAAGGGCCTCTACATGTTGGCTTCGGCCCCATGCACGCCTTCCAAATGTCCGGGACCCCATGGTCCCGAGATGGAAAAACAACAACATAACAATAATAATAGGCGAATCTCGACTACAGCAGCCAATGTCTTTGAGAGGTTGAGAGCAGCCATCTGCGAGGGAGGAGGTTGTACTGCGAAATTAATTATATAGCGCAGTATACAAGAGCACTCTCTGTTGCATCACTCACCTAACCCAATGGGACGGATGACCCATTGACGACTGGATCTAGCACGGTGCATTCAAACAATTTTTCACGATCACGTGTCTGACACGGGAATCCGATAAAAGCGGAGAAAATATATACGAAATACACGTGTGAACAACGTGTGATTGCCCGTAATTTCTATTCATTAGGCAAAAATAAAAATAGCATTAGGTATTGGCGGTGGAAGTTGAACGCGTACTTAGTAGGTGTGCTTACTGCTTAGGTACTGTGGTGGAAAATCACGTCCATGTCGGGTTTCAAAACGATATCCTGCCATGAGGGCGTAGTGGTTCTAAGTTTGAAGTTAGGGTACCGGCTAGATCCCTGGTAGTATCTAGGTATTGTTACTTAAAACACACGGGCAGTATACCTAGGTACTTATAAAATAACCTTTCCTTATTTGCACCCAGAGACACCTTCAAATTTTTACTAAGTACCTGACTGAATTTGAGCCATGCATGTTGCATCCATAACCGGTCAATAAAAAACCACAACTAACCTCAAAAGCCAATAATCCTGACAGGAAGATCTGCACGATGTTGTACACGACTATCAGCTTCTTGAGCTCGAAGGGTTCCCGGTTCTTCATGAAGGCGGGTCCCCATTTCCTGACGAAGCGGTGGTAGCAGTACACGATGGCGATCATCGGCACCGGACTGGAGCAGAGGAAGAAGTTCCGCGTCCGAGGGTCTGGAGAAAACGTAAGAGGTCAACTTTGGGTCACTAATATCCTGATTACACCTACCGAGTAGAGTGACCGAGACAGCCCTCGGCCGAATACTCGGTAAATTTATTGCTAGCCGTTCATTGGTCGAGGATCGGCCGAGCGACGGTACTGTCTCGCCATTCTACTCGGTAAGTGTCACAAGGGTAATGTATAAGGATGCAGGCAACATCAGGTGTCAGTAAAGCTGCGGCAACATAAGAAAACTGTTTAACCCTGCTAGCAAGGTAAGGAGTCACTGAAATACTTATATTACAACTCCCAACACTGTCCGGCGAGCCCTGGCCAGACGGAAATTTAACTGGCTTATATTTTAAACACATCAAACGCTAGGCCCAAAGCTCTAGTTCCCAATGATAGAGTCTCTATTTCCTAGTTAGAGATTTAGTACATGGAAGTAGAAAAAAAGGAGTATAAAGATATTAAATAGGTGAACTATATCTGCAAAATGGCAGACGAGGACAGTAGAATTCTCAATGAACGAGCCGAAGACAGATGAATGTGCCTGACACACTGAAACATGAACAGGTCCTAGCTATATTTTAAGGGCTAGGTCTAGACATGTAGTATGTCTGCATATACGTGGCTAGGTACCTAGGTACTTAGTCCAATCTAATGCACTGCATTCCAACGTTCACGTGGCGACTGGTGATCGACTGTTTTAATGATAATTTATGAAAACTATTTTATTCAATACACAGTTAACTGAACTTTGACCCCAGAACATACGGACAAAGCATACACCGATATTGGACTGGATGCATTATTCATTATATTAACGCAATGAGAAAGCACTAAAGAAACTGATTCAAATGGTCATAATTGTTTTATATTCATAGAATATGTATTTATTAATAAATGTTTGTGTAAATTAATATTTAAAATATCGGTTTACATTCATAGGCAAAGTTAACGGACGTCACTTACAACTTGCATAGTTCATGTCCTTGCATAGACTACCTCAAGCACAAACAAACCGAGGGGCCGTAATTACTTGGCTATAGTCCACTGCAGGACATGGGCCTCCTCCAAGACTTGAGGATATTACGATTATCTCTTATAGGTATATAGATGGGTTGAATATATTATACGATACAAACATTTTACAGCCGAGACCCAAGATTCCCAAGAACAAAAACGTTACTTTAAATTACATAGATATTTGGATCAGACCTGAGACCCCCGGGCACAACAGTCAGTGATCTATTTTTTGTTTCAATTTGACCCATTGTCCAGTCTTTTAAAAGTTATTGACCGTAGTTGATTAATGCATATTAACATACTATATATATTTCTAGGTAGGTACATAGTGTAGCTTGTAGATGCAAACAAAACTAACTTATATACTTAGAATTACCTATTTCAATAACGGCTAGACTTAAAGGCTTTTGAAGAAGTGGTTAAGATTAAGAGGAGTCGGACGAGGAAATGAGAAGGACAATGTTAGGGTATGAAGATGAGCATGAGGATATTCTTGAAAAAGAAGATGTGAATGATGAGAAAAGAGATGCGGATGAGGAGGAGGAAGAATGGAGGAAATGTAAACTCTTGGAACAAGAAATGATTTTTTATAATATGCTTACGCGAGGGTTAGTATTAAAATTTCAAAGAGCATGCGCACCTAAAAGGAGGAGTGCCTATAAGAGATTGAAAGAGGAATTATTTAGTTTCATTCATAAGAAAACGATAGCGGATAAAAAATGCGGGACATCCATGTAATATTGGAAAAGGATTAGAGGAAATATCATATCAGTCTCGCTACTCGGCAAGAAGAAGATCAACCCTACTAGATGTTGGTAAGTAGGCCTCTTCCAAGGAGCGCCACTGCACTACTTCCTAAACTTCACACAACAATCTACTACTAATACTTGTCTAATTTCCTCGGTCCAGAAGGCTGGAGGTGGAGGGCATCCTAAACATAGAATTAATGTTATGGTACTTACGGTTATCAGTTCTTGTATCATTGCGATCTCATCGACCTAACCATAGCTAGAGGCAGCATCTCACAGTCGACTACTCCTCTCTCATCTCTAGTAGTCTCTACCTACCCTTACTGCCCTATTCATCTTTTCCACTCCCCAAATCTACCCATCTACCTCTATAACATGAGTAAATACTACCATCACGAAAATGGAGGAAATACATGCTGTTGCAATCCCAAAACAATATCTAATCCACAACACATCGTACGAGCTTGTGAATTTGTAGTTAACAACCCTTGGTTTAAGGTGGTTTAAGGATTCAAGCGTTTCTAACTCTAAGCCCCGGTCAACCGTTTCCCCAAAAGCTCTGCCGGTTCGTAGGGACCTCCTTAATTATTACAAGGCTGATTAATATATATTATATGTTATTCCCAATAACAAATTAATAATCTTAATATGTGTGTCATTAACATACCTGCTAAGTCTACATTGATGTATTGGTAGTAGTCATTCACGGTCTTCAAAAGCGACCCCATCTTGTTGCCTTTTCACCTGAAATGAAACATATTTCATGACGATCAGCTGTTCGCGATAATTTTACGTTAAAATAAAAACCACGAACAGTCAGTATATCGTGGGACGCCATCCATCACGCTGGATCGACGAACTTACAGGTAGACAAAAAAATGATAAATCAATAAGGAATTAGATAAATCAAACTTCCTAAGACTTCCGTAAACCACTCTGTCTGTGACTTTCATTGACTAGGTAGGTATATACTTGCAGGTATATAGGAACTCGTAGGTAATTTAAGTCTATGTATACGGATACCTACCTACTTACAAAATTGTATTTGTATTTTGTAAATTTCTTTATCTTTTGTTTTTTTACCGGAAGGTTGTCTGTAAGAGATCTATCCTCAACATCACCAAAGGTTAACTGTAAGTGAATGTTATTGGCATTAAGTTCACTTTTAAACTAATTTATTTTATGTGCAATAAAGAATTTAATCCCCTTATAATCCATATAGTTACATCGAGAAATTCGGACAGTAACAATTATTCATTCTGCTCACTTAATTCCAAGTAAGTAGGTAAAAGTACAGCAAAAACAAAACATAAACCAAACATCACCGAAAACACGCACTTATTAACACTAATTAAATCCACGGTCAACTGGAAAACTTTCGGAAAGTTTTAGCATAAAAGGAGTATAAAATGGCACCGACCAGGATTCGGTCCGCGCTTAGTCCAGCCCGCACCCTACGTCTTGCTCCACGCGGCTTCACTGTAAGATTAAAACTACTATTTTTCACGCCTTACGTAAAGCCACACTCAATGACTGCACGAATTAATTTAAATACAATAATCATCCTTTATTTCGTTACCAACTTTGCGGTTGCACGGGAATAAGGTAACTTTTACTTTGCCCCCCGAGCTCGCCTATAAAATGATTAGTTTTGAGACGTAGCTGAACGCGAGTCACATTTCGAGTTTATTGTACTTTGAAGTAATTTGTAAGTAAAATCAGGCAGACGAAAGCATGGTGTCACCTACATTATATATCGAACTCATAAATTAATTTAATTTAAATAACAGGTACCTAGTAAATAATTTGGGATGTGGCTGGCTGGGATTTTCAGAGATCATCACCAAACTAAGCATGATAAGAAGAATGAAGCTCGCATTAGACTTGACCCTACTCTATATTATCGACTATGAAACCGACGCGACGGACTACATCATGACTAAAAATAAGGGGATGTACATACATAGTTGTAGCAATAATTTGTCACGTACCTAATAGGAATGAGGGTGCTGAAAATCTTCACCATTCAAGTTGTTATAAGTTTCAAGATTCACTCAAATCTTGCACCATGTTACATGTCAGTGGTACCTGCACCTACTTAATAATTAAATGAATTCAAACAAAAGCATTAAACTTTACAAACTGGGAGCGTGCCTGTTGTCTAGTCGAAGGGTAATCGACCTCCGTATCAGGAACATTGACATTAGCACACTAAAAAAAACCTAAATAAATAAAATAGAATTAAACATAAGGTCTAACTAAACACATCAGGTGACTCTCAAGCGAGGCACCCGCTTTTCGTTTACATTCGTACCCACGTCTCGAGGTGGTCGTATCGCCGTTTTTGAATGAGTACAATGCACTAGCAAACACATCTAGAATCTGTGCTGAACTTGTGCAGGTTTCCTCACGACGTTTTTGTCCACCATATGAGTACGTGGTATAATTGTACGTACATTTCGTATTTGTAAAGAGAAAGATTCATTGGACATGCCAGGATTCGAACTCGCGGCTTCATGAATGAGAGCCGCGACCTTATCGGTTACACTACCACGAGTATCCTGTAACTATTTTTAATTTTGAGTTCTGGACTTTCTATCACCTTTTTCTGTAAGAGTATAATATATTTTTTTAGTTATTGTAGTGATGAGTTAAAGTTTTAGTGAGCTACTTCTTCGCATTCTGTATGATACAGCCGACTCCGCGTTGCTATATGATTTAGGATGTTCGTCATTTGTCAGCTTATAGAAATTCAGGAAGACGCCTGGGACACCCTCCAGCACGCTAAGCCACTGAAATCAGTCGATTATGTTGAATAGTGGAAATAATTAGGAAGTAATCATGAATTAATTTTTCTATGAAAGGTTAGTGGGTCTCTCTACTCATAGAGAAAATAAACTACGATATTTATTTATTTATTTATTATAAAAACAATAATGCTTAACAGCTATGGCCAACACGCAATTATTGCTAGGTAGTACAAAAAATATATATATACAAAAAAAAAATATGTACAAAATAGAATTTAGCATTCACAACAAATACAATCAAAATTATACAAAATCAAACATAAAATACAACAACATTTAAAAACAAACAGAATTAAGATTTAAATAAATTGAGATCCTTTTTTAAACAATAAATAACATATATCTAGGAACTAAGTACCACTTTACATAGCCTAATAAGACAAGGTAATGTAGTGTGATATATGTCGGCATCCTGACATCGCTCTAAAAAGTTATTAATATAACAAATAGCCCTAACAGTGGGATCTCTATCTATATCTCTACTTAGGTCGTACTACGATATCTCTACTTATGTCGTTATTGTTTAATCCGTTATAAAAGCACAATAAATAAATAAACAAATAGGTAAGTAAATGAGATTACTTTTTCCGGTCTATTTAATTATTGATGCAATTAGGCCTCTTCGCCTAGTTGTAACTATGACATGTAGGTTTACTCTACTACCTACATTATAAATATGTATCTAGGTACCCGCATATACTTTAGGTATCTATGTACTTATAAGTTTATTTTCACATGCTATTATTGATTTTATAAGCTCGAGCAGATTTGGTGCGGTTTTGGCCGTATTGCTATGAGACAAAAATTTTGGTCGTGGGCTCTCGTACTATAGTGAAAGACTCTTCCTGTGGCGAACATCATGTGATATTGACAAATTATAAATCCCAAAATACTCATGTATCAGGTCGAAATTGAAATGAAATCATGCCCATCAGGATGTTTATTTTTTTGTAGTACATTAATTCCAAGTCCAAAGTAAAAGGAAGGACGCTTCTGACGTAAAAGAGCTCGTCTCGCTCGCCTCGAACAGGGAAAGGTCTCTATATCTGATAATTTCGTGCCCATAGAACAACGCGGACTTGGGGTAGTGCCCGACACTCTTCTAGAAAGGAAAACAAAACAGACGACGCAGGTGTAATGCCTGAGATGATGCCAAGTGAATGAGAGTTCTTGTGGGTAGTACCCACTGGGTGCTTACTTTTTTTGTAGGTACTTACAAAATGTAAGTAGTACAACGCGAGATATAAATATGTGTCTTGTTTCGTCATGTATGGTCAGCAAAAGAGATGTGTTACCTCAACGCAAACGACTCACCTACTGCCTACTGGCTCTCGGAATAATAGTTCTCTCGCGTTTAATCTGTTCCATGGATGTGACAGCTCTGATTGAACAAAATGATAATAATAATCCAACCTATAAATCCAAATATTTTTATAACATTTTACAACTGAGCAACACAACAAAACAAACCAAAAGCTATGATAATACGGCAAGCCCGACCCGTCTTTAATCGTGCATCCCTCAACGCCAGACAGAACTCAAGAGGTTTAATTCTCTCATACAAAGTGATCGGGGAGCGGGCGCAGGGGACCGAAGACCCGCCCATCATGATATTCCACGCGCTGCTGGGCCACAAGAAGACCTGGGAGCCGATAGCCAAGACCTTCAACACGATGACGTCACGAGCCGTGGTGGTGGTCGACCTCAGGAACCATGGGGAAAGTCCGCATACTAATACGCATAGGTTTGTAGTTGGATGTAAATATGAAGATCTATTTTGACATTATTCTAGGAGTGTCAATTCCTGCACCTGGCTCATTATAATCGATTTTTGTGCATAGGTACTAGTTGGTCTACGTTGTTAAGATTTTCACTACGATGATCCATTCTAGCAGATCGATGGGCTCAAACACCTATAAAAAAAGGAACTTTTTACTGTTATCCGAAGAAAACTCTAGAGTGGCACTTACAGATGAATAACAGTACCTACAATATACAGTTATACACCTAGCTACTAATAATAATTACAGATACCCTGATTTGTCTGAAGACATCGCCAGACTGTGTGACAAGCTGGGCATCCCGCAAGCCACCATGGTTGGCCACGGCATCGGAGGCAGGGCAGCCATGTACCTGGCCCTCACTGAGGTTAGCCCTCCAGACTGTGGTAGGTTAGCCCTCCAGACTGTGGTACGTAGGTACTCTTATATAGGCACACTTACCTATGAATACGGGATAATATTTCAAGCAAATGTAGAGGCCACTAACAACCCCGTAGATAGATAGATAAAACGTTTATTTGTAGACGATGGAGGTCGAGTAAGAAAGGCCGATGAAACGGTTTTATGATGTTGCTACTTATGTGAGAAACTTATTTCCAGCAGTGGGCGATGATTTGGCTGAGGATGATTATAAAATTCCTCCGTAAGTAAGTATATAAAATACCCACCACGACATAGGATTAGTAGGTATTATGATTTATGATTATATAAAAAAATATTTAGACTAAAGATTATGAAAATTACTAAAAATATAGGTTGCAGTGTTTGGTAAAAATTAAAAGGTGGTATAACAAGGCCTACCACACTAGTCTAGGCCTGTGTCGTGGACAGCCAGTAGACAGTTTTTAGGGTTCCGTAGCCAAAATGGCAAAAACGGAACCCTTATAGTTTCGTCATGTCCGTCTGTCCGTCTGTCCGTCTGTCACAGCCGATTTACTCGGAAACTATAAGTACTACAGTGATGAGATTTGATGGGAATATGTGTTGTATGAACCGCTACAAAAATATGACACTAAATAGTAAAAAAAAGAATTGGGGGTGGGGCCCCCCATACATGTAACTGAGGGATGAAATTTTTTTTTTCGATGTACATACCCGTGTGGGGTATCAATGGAAAGGTCTTTTAAAATGATATAAAGTTTTCTAAAAAACATTTTTCTTAAAGTGAACGGTTTTTGAGATATCAGCTCTCAAAGTCGTAAAAAGTATGTCCCCCCCCCTCTATTTTTATAACTACGGGGTATAAAATTCTAAAAAAAATAGAGGTGATGCATGCTAATTAACTCTTTCAACGATTTTTGGTTTGATCAAAGTATCTCTTATAGTTTTTGAGATAGGTTGATTTAACTGTAATATTATATTTGCTGCTACGGAACCCTTTGTGCGCGAGCCCGACTCGCACTTGGCCGGTTTTTAACTATTTGTTTAAATATGAGACAGGTGGCGTTGTTTAACAATTTAAAATTAATAATATGTTTCTATAGTGTACCTAAGTCGTTTATTTTCAGCCAGAAAGGGTAAAAAGTCTGCTGGTGATAGACGTATCCCCAATATCGTCTCCTTCGCCGGAATTGTATCTCACGATCATTGAAGCCATGAGGAATTTTTCCTTGAAGCCCTACAAAAATCCCCTGCAGGCCCAAGATGCCTTCAAGAAGGAACTAAGACCTCTAATACCAGATGAATACGTTCTAAACATAGTTGTTTCTAACATCGCTGTGAAAAATTCGGTGTTAACTTGGACCTGCAACCTGGAAGTCCTGAAAAAGGAATTTCAACACATTAAAGTGTTCCCTAAATTAAAGAACAAACAGTACTTTGGACCGACTCTTTTCCTTGGAGGACAACTATCGGATTTTCTACCGTAAGTGTTCCATCATTCAACGCATAAGCGTCACCTTTATTTTTGCGTTAGTTTTATTTATAATGATCTAGATTATACATACAATAATATTATAGTCCCATGACGTAAATCAATGCAGTTCGCTTCAGTTAATCATTTTTAATTGGATATGTAACCAACCACGGATAAACATCAGTCTGTCTGCTTTTATTTGTTGCTGTTAGTTTGAAATGTACTTAAGTACCCATTTAGAACGTAGGTAATCATTGAATTCTATTCCTATAGGGTTACCTACCCATAGTTATATTAAGTACCTTCATGGAAGTTCCTTCTAATAAATAACTTATGTACTTAAAGCAAAGATCATTTAATAAAATACGAGTAGTAATAAAGCTGATATCCAAAAAAAAACTTAAATGTGTAAAACACAATGATAATAAGATAAAGTAAGCTTAAGGGTGATAGTTATCAACAACTCACCATTATCATCAACAACGGCCAACACAAGCGCTCTGCTAAGGAGAGGCGCCAAAAAAAATCTCACAGAAAACCGCTCAAACGTCCTGAACAAGCCTGATCCCTCAAGGTCCGTATCGTCTGCGCGTGTCTCCGCGTGTGGCGAAGCTGTCCCCATATTGCGCTACCAGGCTGCCACCGCGCGAGCCAATGTTCGATGGTTTACCGCGCGCAGTCGATAAGCCGTTTGAAAACAATTCCCTTTATTGTGTTCCAGGCCCGACGACCTGACCGGCATCAGGGGGTACTTCCCGGCGGTGGTGGTGCGGTTCGTGCGGAAGACCTGCCACAACCCTCACCTGGAGGACCCCAAGGGGTTCTTCGAGGCGTCAATCAAGTTTCTGAAGCTCAACAATAAACATCATCAAGTTTCGTAGGCGTTTTTTTGTCTATAAATCCCACCGTTTCAAAAGCGTAGCGGTCCCCTCGCTGGAGGGATGACCAGACACGCAGAAGGTTCTGTGGCTGAATGAGGAAGGCCGAGGACAGAGTGTTATGCAGTAGACGAATATGGGCTGATGATGATGATGATGAACATAACGTTATCAGATTCGAAGTCTGTGTACAACTGTACAGCAACAAGCCCACCCATAGCTGGCCTCGCTTGCGAGTTGCGCTTGCTACAACTCTTTAATAGTCACAAATTCTGGACTAGCTAGGCTTATGCCCAACACAACAGTGCGTGTGCAATAAGGGAGTATTATTGTAACTATCATCTAGGTAAGTACCAAAGTTACTGGTGGTTTGTGAATGTTTCAGAAACTCTAAAGAAAGGTTGCACTTGCATCATGAGAACCAAGCAACAGCAAGTCCACATTGTTGTGGTTTAAGAATCACGAATTTGGTGTTTTCATTCATAGTAAGTAACCTTGGTAGCAATAGCAATAGGAAATATTGTTTTGTAATTTTCTTGCGTAACTACATAATAGGGCACCCTGGTGCCCTAAATTGGATGTACTAGACCTACTCTCTATACTAGTACATACCTACTAAGCTTACATTTTTTATACTTGAAGATTCTGGTGTCTTTCTAGCAGTAGGTAAGTAAAGAGTAGTAGAGATAGAGACTATAATATGGAGGATGTATATGTTGGAATGCTGGTTCCAGGGGACTGTCGGCCTCTCCTGAAAGACATCGAGCTTGTAGGTGAAGACCAAAATAAGTAATTGGCCTGCCTGAGTATAGATAGTTAGATAGATATACAGTTCTCCCATATTAATAATGCGCATGCAAATCTTCGCAAACTGTCGTATTCCCGGAAACACCCGAATCATTGAATCGTACAAAGCACTTGCATTTTGATCCTTGTTCGAAAGAAATAGTAGTCAATATCATGTGACACATAATCGAAAACAATTTGGGCGGTCGGTGGCTGTCACCGATCAGTCAAGGGTCTCAAGGTCAAGATCAATATTACTTTTGTGGAATTATAAAGAGCTGCAATTACACATCGTTCTTGTTATTTTTTTCAAATGTGAATTTAATTTCAACTTTAATTATTTTTGACGATGCCATATTATGAGGCACATTTAAGAATAAAATATTCGTCACATTGATAGACTTCACTTTGCCAATAAAGCCACACCCAAAAGACCAAGTTTGTAATTGTAATATTATCAGCGCTGTAAATACTTTTGAACTGAGATTTTAATGTAAACATTTTTATTAATGTGAAATAATCAGTGCTGTAAATACTTTTGAACTGAGATTTCAATTTTTTTATACAGGGTGTTGCAAAATTGGTATACTAAGCCGAAACCTACATGTGCAGCATGGTATATCTAAGCCCAAAACTGAAATCAGAATTTGGAAATTCGCGAAAAAAAAAATTAATTTTCCATAGTAAAAAGTTACGTGACCAACAAAGTTTCTATGGAAAGAGAAATATTTTTTTCGCGAATTTTCAAATTCTGATTTCAGTTTTGGGCTTAGATATACCATGCTGCACATGTAGGTTTCGGCTTAGTATTCCCTTTTTTGCAACACCCTGTATAAACCTGTGTTTGAAATCCATTTCTCCTTATAATATAAACCTTGTGTTATTCAAACCTTCTTTAATATTATATGTAAATTTTAATATTATGGAATATTATGAATTATCGAATCAAATTTCGTTACTGATAAATCAATTATCTCTTTTAGCACCAATTACATAATTCTACTAAAATTTCATGAAGAAAATGCACTTAACCACTCTAAATACATAATAGTTTTCTAACGCTCGGGAATACGACCGTTGCCGAACAATGACGAAGATTTCTATGTGCATTATCAATTTTGGGGAACTGTACCTACCTACTAACTAAGTATAAGTATAAGATACGGAGACAATAGAAAGGGTAGTAGACGTGGATGGCGAATGGTTACATAACTGATTGATAATGCACTGCACTGCAGTGCCAGTGGGGTGCGATTTGTAAATCGACGATGAATAAAATATTGTCTTGAGATTCCGTCTATAATTAGTCCTTGTTCTGAGGCCCACATATTGACAAGGCCATAAAGTCAGATGACTGTCAATGCCAAAATTGACATTGACAAATCAAACCAAAACATAACCTCAACTTTTTCCAAATTGCAAATACAAAAACAAACAAAATGTTATCCCGTGTATTCCACGCCAGAAATGTGTTCAACTGTTACAAATTAAGCCCAAAACCCTTTCCAATAACACCAAGTAGGACCACGGCATGTGTGGCAAACGAAGCAGAAACAGTTGAATTAGCTTACGCTTCTTACGAGAGCACTTCAGACGTGGAGAACCCTGCGACGCCTCCGCTGATCATCCTGCACGGGCTACTGGGGTCGAAGAACAACTGGAACTCTATGAGCAAAGCTATACATAAGAAGACTGGCAGGAAGGTGATCAGTGTGGACGCGCGGAACCACGGCGACAGTCGGCACTCCAGCCAGCACACCTACATCCACATGGCCCACGACGTCATGTCGCTGCTGCAGAAGCTGGAGCTGAACAAGGTGTCGGTGCTGGGCCACAGCATGGGCGGCCGCACGGCCATGGTGCTCTCATTACTATGTGTAAGCAGCTTATAAACTACTTTTATATAGTTTTTACATATTATGTAAGGGAATGCAACTATACCCTTTATATTACACAGCTAACTATAAAACCTTATTATTTATCTTGATTTTCTTCTAACTTGGGTTTCTTATTTGTTGCAGTCTGATTTGATATCCAGCTTGGTTGTAGTGGACATTTCACCAATCAAGACAAGTCCACAAATTTACTCTATGGGCAATTTATTTGATGCATTACAGACCGTAAGTATCAGGCCCGGCATACCCATGTCCAAAGCAAGAAAACTAGCAGATGAACAACTGAAGCCTACTATATCAGACTTGAACTTAAGAAACTTCTTAATAACCAACTTGATTCAAACAAACACGGGGGCTTTTACTTGGAGAGTTAACATTCCAGCTTTGAAGGAAAACTTTCAGTCACACATAGCAAGTTTCCCTTCCAATTTGAAGGGCTTGCAATTCAGTGGCCCTTCACTATTCATTGGAGGATCACAATCTGATTACATTGGGTAAGAAATTCATACTTTTTAGTCAAAGTTAAGACCCATTTTATCACCAAAGTACCCACAGTAGCCTTAAATAAAATACCTACAATTTTTAGTGGCCTCCATTGTGCCTGGTTATCACCATTAGATAGGCACATCTAATCTCATTCTGATTATTATGCATTATTAATATTTGACTGTATTTCCAGGAAAGATGAATTAAAAGACATCCAGGAGATCTTCCCGATGGCGGACCTGGTGTTCATCGAGGGTGCCGGCCACTGGGTGCACAGCCAGAAGCCAGAGCAGTTCCTCGATGTTGTGTGCAAATTCTTACAAGAAAAGTAAAGGGACTCAAAAAAGTGTAATGGACAATTTCGCGCGACCTGCTAAATTTTAGATTGAAATTATTATGTATAGGTATTTATTAGAATTTAAATAGCTCATAATTTAATAGTCAAAGTTTGTGATAATATCCTATTAATTAAATCTATTGATTTTTTGTTACATAAAACTTATTTTATTTCACTTCAGCTACTCTTTATCTTAGTAAAAGATTACATAGAAGGGAACTGAATAGGTTCCCAAGTATTCCCAACAATCCCAACCACACAGATATCATGTTGTGGTTTTGCACACCAGCGGGACTGCACACTGAACTAAAAAGCCCAGCATATATAATGGTGTCTCCTCACAGTAGAAAGCATTCACACTTCACATCTGTGAAGTGTAGTAAAACATACTTTAGTTTATAGTTAATTAAATAAAATATTGTCAAAATGTCTGACGTAATTAGCAGCTTGCAATTGCTATTCGATCGGCCAAATGAATCTCTTATTACACCAAAAGGAGAAAAGAAAGCTGTTTTTCAGCTAACTGAACAATTTCTGGTAAGTGACTCACAAATTATAAGTTATTATAGCATAAATGTTTTTCACATTCGTCTTGAATGGAAAGGGATACCCATACCAAGCCTAGACCATCCTACTGTATAGCTAGCTATGTAACTGATCCAATATCTGACAGTGCTGGCTTTATACTGCTATTTAATATCAACAGTGATACATTGGCAGCAGATGAAATTCAATTTTTTTACCTATCAGAGTTATAAATATACCATGACCATTGTAATCAATATTTTCCATCAAACCACCTTCCCAGCCAAAAGAGTACGAGAGCAACGGCCTGGAACTCAACAACCGTTTCGGCGATGACGCGTCTGAGAAGATTCCCCTCAAGAACCTGTCCCGCATCCCCAAGTTCACGAAGGCGCGCCAGCTGCCCGTCGACGCGGACTTCTCGCTGTTCCTGCCCAAGCACCAGCAGATGGCTGATGAGGTCATTGAGGAACTCATGGGTAAGCAGTTGTAAATTTTGGGTAGGTAGTTTTCTAACCAAAGGCTAAGTTCAGTATGCTTTTGACTAAGAATTGGGGCCCAGGTTTTTCGGAACTATTTATTTATGGGTGGGAAAAATTTACATCAGTTTTACTGGTTCCTACATAAATATTGTATAAGTTGAATGCCAACAGTTTTACATACATACTTACCAACTTTGCATTTAGTTTACCATAGGAAATAAAACAGATAGATAGTAAAAACTTATTGATTTATTAACCAACATGAAAATATACAATTTGCTGATAATTGAATTAATTTACAGCTGTCCCAACCAACCAGTTGCAAGATTTCCTGTCAACCTGTGCCTTCGCCCGTGTGAACCTGAACCCTCAACTCTTCAACTATGGCTTCTCTGTGGCTCTGATGCACAGGTATTAAACATATTAATAATATTAATAATCAATGAAGTTGTTGTATAATGGAAATCATTTAGTAATAAATTATCCAGGCAACCTTGACTTGTGGCATTATACATAAATGTTTGATAAGAATTTACAAAAGTAATAAATTAACAGCATCATATTTTACACAGTATTTACAAAGTTCACTATTACAAAAAATTTACATTCCTTTGAATATACCTACAGTATAAATTGTTTACAGGCCTGACACCAAGAATGTACCCATTCCCAACTTTGCGGAGACTTTCCCATCGAAGTTCCTGGATTCGCAAGTGTTCTCGCAGGCTCGCGAGGCCGCTGCTGTCATCCCACAGGACATTCCCGTGAGTGCTATTTCTTCTCCTTGCCCCCGCAACAGTTGTCACACTTCTTGTCAGTACCAGAACATAACACTGGCTTGTAGTTTGGTGTCCATGGACCCAGGCTGTCATTAGAATAGAAATCCATGGGATATGTGCCATCTTCCTTCATCCATTTACTATTTCCCAGAGACACTGAGAACTCATAAGGAGTCAACAGAGGTTTAGGAAAGGCTGTGCCCCAGTCTATGGATAACCTTGGGCAGGCTACTTGTACAAAGGCATCGAGATCAAATAGAGACAATTTATTAGGGAATATCTCTGAAAGGAGAATCTTTACAAACTTCTTTTCGGAGCTTTTGATTTGCTTTTCTAGGTTACCCAAAACCTTGGTACTTCCTTGTCTTCCTAGCGTGCCCAGTATCAGACCAAACCTGCCAGCATCTGCAGCTGTCTTCACTTGGTTGTGTCTATTCTCCTGCATTAGTTTGTGTTCATATTCCTCTACAGTGAATTTCTTCTCATAAGGATCATACTTGTATGCTGGTATTGTGGGATTGGCTATCATTATTGACTCTAAATGAAATCTTCCATCACCTAAATACACTATAGCATCACAGTTCACTTTGGGAGCAGTGCACCCGAGGATCTCACCAGGAGATAAAGGCTTGCACTGTGGTACTGTCACTATGTAATCTTCAGTCCGCAGGCTCTTGGCCACCGCATGCAGGGTTGTCACAAATTGTATAGTACTAACTAGAGCCAAATGTTTTCCCTTTTCAAAATTAAGTTTCATTGTTTCTACAAAGTGTGAAGGGTCTATTTTGATGTCTACAAATATGTAAAGTACCTTGATGCCACTGGTCTGATCTATGGGTATGAGGCAGGAGTGTCCATAGTGGACCAGCAGGTCCACGCCGAGGGCGAGGGCCGTGAAGTCGTCGATACAGCATGCTCCGTATGTGACGTCACCCAGGATCACTGTGTCAGCTTCAGTAAAAGTTTCTATTATATCACACAGAGTTGTGGCAAATAATGTGAGACCTGAAAATATTAAAAAAAAGTTGAGACACTTGAAAAGGAATAAAACTATAATGTCATTATTTCTTATGTACATTTAAATCAAACTTACCTTCAGGCATTTGAAGCGCGACCCTCTTAGCTTTTAGAGAGCGTATTCTCCAAATGGTCTTATGGATTTCGAAATTATAGTTCTGTGGCAAGGCCTCGCAGGCTCTGTTTATTAGAGGATCATTCAGTAATTCATCGGGGATCTTGGTCACTGATCTTATCGTAGGTTTGAAAGTCTTCCTTTGCCCTTCTGGTTTCGCTCGAATAACCACAACACCGGAGTCCGCAGCGAAGTCCTCCATTGTGTAAACTCAATTCCCAATTTCCTTGCAGATGTAAATAGTCATACTCATAAGTAACTCTTATGTAAATAAAACTGTTTTACAGCAATTATTTAGGTTATATTTATCACAAAATATAAACATGCACGGATCATCGAAAGGGCCTACGTGACTTTTGTCAGAAATTGCGTTCCGTTTAAATATTACCTTAGTGTCATTCTAATAAAAACAGTTTTTAATGAAAAATCCTGTTTTTTTTAAATATTTTCATGCTCTTTTATTTACACGATTTTTTCCCACTTTTTATTTTTGTTTTTACATATTTAGATTATGGCCAATTTATTACATTAAACGGTGAAAAATATTTTATTTTTACTACGATGAACGGAACGTACGCGACACGGACTGTCAAAAACGTTTCGTTTCACAAAAATTTGCCTGCGTTTCTTTACTAAAATATTAAACTAACATTTCAGCGCACGCCGATTACCATCCCGAGGGACTACACCGCTACGGACTTAGAAGAGGAACATCGATTGGCTTACTTCCGCGAGGATGTCGGCATCAATCTGCACCACTGGCACTGGCATCTCGTGTACCCGTTCTCAGCCACGGGCCCCAACGCCCGCGCCATCGTCGCCAAGGACCGCCGCGGGGAACTGTTCTTCTACATGCACCAGCAGATCATTGCTAGGTAAGCTCCTACTGTTTGATAAGCAGTCAATTTGTAGATTACAGACATTGATGTTCTGCGTTGAACGAAAGCATAAACAAATGAGCGCGGAAATAAAACTGTTTTACAAATGCACGACCCCGCTCTCGTCCTTTTGTAGCGTTAGCAAAATCCGTCGCAATTTTATAGAAAAAATAAAAAAATATATAGAATTAAGTTCCCATATCAATCCTCTGACTGACTGTTATGAAACTTATGAATTACTAGTTATTATTCCGAGGAACGACTCTAGTTATTTTTTGAGCTGTCAGGAAATTTCCTAAAAAAAATAAAACTTGTACTTGTAGATATTTACTCGCGTATAAATTTTATTCCGGTATAGTTATTCTCGTGTAAGATGATGTTTGGACGAATTCGCCCTTAGGAGTTTGACTATAATAATAAATACTTAAATATAACAAAACATTGGTAAATATTTTCTTCTTAGTTTTGTGTTTAAAATTACACGATGGGTAAAACCATACATAGTAAAGAAAGGGCCCTAATACTCAAGGTGTTGGCTTTTTTTGAACATGAGAAGAAAGTCAGCAAATTCCTGATTCCTGTTGACCCTACCAAAAGTGCTAATAAAATACGTGAGCATAAAAAAGTGAATGATTCATTTATAATTCCGGTCGATCAACCGATAAATAGAACCTGCGCTGCTACCGGTATATCAAAAAGTACGTTAATGAGAATTAAAAAGCAAGTGAGACCAGTGGCACGATCAATTTCACCGGTGCCAAGTACTTCCTGGCTCTCCCAACTACCCGGACCATCAACTGAACCGTCGACACCAGGAAAGAAGAGAAAATCAACCAAAAAAATAAATCTTGACGGTTTTGACTTAGTCGCTCTGAGAAACTTAGTGAACAGTTTTTACACCGTCAAAAAAGAAATTCCTACGCTGAAGAAAATATTAGCCGCCGCAAAAAAGGATTTGAATTTTCAAGGTAGGTCCGTTTCTCTATTATTATTTTTTTATTTATCAAGCACTCATGTCTTTAACATATATAATACGACGATGAAGGAAAACATTATCCTTTGTTACAGGGGAGAGGACTACTTTGCGGTATATCTTAAAAAATCAGCTGGGATATAAATTTAAAAAATGCAAGAATGCTCGATTAGTTTTAATACAAAAGCCTGATATCACTGCCTGGAGGGCTCGCTATCTGCGGCGAATGAGGGAAAATAACAAACTTGGACCAAACAAAAAACCGGTGACTTACTTAGATGAGACCTGGATTCATTCCCATTATACTGTTAAAAAATGCTTGCAAAATAGTAGCGATGCTACTTTAATGAAAAATACAAATGCCGGCCAATGTTGGATTCTCGTCCATGCAGGTGGCGAATATGGTTTTGTCCCTGGGGCCGAGTTGTTATATAAATGCAAAAACAAGACAGGCGATTACCAAAACGAAATGGACACAAATTTTTTTGTTAAGTGGCTCAGCGAAAAATTGTTGCCAAACTTACCTCCAAACGGCTTAGTTGTAATTGATAACGCGCCATACCATTCTACACAATCCGAAAAAATACCTTGCCAGTCATCACTCAAGAGTGAGATGCAAAGCTGGCTGACCAAAAATAATATAAGTTTTGATCAAAAGATGACTAAGCCAGAGTTGTACCACATCATTAGGTTAAATAAACCTGAAAAAAAATATGTAGTAGATGATCTTTTGAGGGAGCATGGTCACGAAGTTGTACGTCTGCCACCCTACCACTGTGATCTAAACCCAATTGAATACATCTGGAATTTGATAAAGCAAAGGTTGGCAGACAAAAATATAGATCAGTCTGAAAAACTTTTTGAACAGTGGACAAGAGAGGCAATTAAGTCAATCACAGTTGAAGACTGGAAAAAAGAAGTTGACCATATCCAAAGACTGGAAGAAGAATACTGGGTGAAAGATCGACTACAAGAACACCAAGAAAGGCAGTTTATTAAACATCTTGGGGGAGAAGAGAGTTCTTCAGATAGTGAAAGCGAGGAAGAGGAATATGAAAGTGACATGTCTGTTAAGATCGAAGAATTATCAGACGATTAACAATAAATATTATTTATCGCATACTTTTTTGTTACTACTTTAACAAGTAGGTATCAACTTGCAGACAGCAAAGAGGAAGAAAAGAAATATTTTTGGTAATATCAATATTGTGTTTTTTGCACTCAGTACTAAAGACAAATGTCATTTAAGCCAGGTGTCTAGTTATTTCGCCCGCCTTGTAGCATAGAGAATAAATAAATAATTGACAGGTAGGTACCTAGTATGCAAGTAGCTACTAAGAGCAGTTACCTACGGGTTCCAATACTACTCTTACAAAATGCCTGGTAGTGCCTCTATCCTATCTTACCATACTTAACTAACTACCTTATATTTTCCATTACCTACAACCTCAACCTCAGATACAACGGCGAGCGTCTCAACAACTCCCTCAAGCGTGTCAAGAAATTCGCCAACTGGCGTGAACCAATCCCCGAAGCATACTTCCCGAAGCTCGACAGCCTCACCTCCTCGCGAGGCTGGCCGCCGCGGCAGGCCGGCATGTCGTGGCAGGACCTCAACAGAGCTGCTGATAACTTGCACGTGTCTATTAGTGACATGGAGCGGTGGAGGAGAAATGTGGAGGAGGCCATCGCGACCGGACAAGTGCGCTTGGTGAGTGGACAATTTTATATTTATTTATAAAGTAAGTAGTAATTGAGTGGCAGGATACTTCAGTTAAAAGGGCATGATGTTTACTTCCGTCTATTGTAAGTATATTTACCTACACGGAGATCTCACGACTTACACGGGTTCGAGAGCTTAGCTAAATAAGTGCAACTTGCACTGTGCAAGGCTAATTAGATATATTATATAGGTACATAAATTTAGTTGATATATAAACCTTATCTGAAAAAGCTTATCAAATGAGACACTTTTATCCCCATTAAATAAGAAAAGAAGACTCGTAGATACCTATACATAAGAGCGCGTTTTTCTATTTCCATTAAGTTTGTTTTCTTCTAGACTCTATACCCTGACCAAATTTCACGCTTCCTTTCACATTTGCCCCCAACAGCCCAACGGCCAGCAGCAGCCGCTAGACATCGACACGCTGGGCAACATGATGGAGTCGTCGCCGCTGCTGTCGCCCAACCCCGAGCTGTACGGCGCCATACACAACAACGGACACTCCTTCTCCGCCTACATGCACGACCCTACGCATCGGTACCTGGTGAGGATTTCTGTATTTAGATATACAGGGTGTTGCAAAAAGGGTATACTAAGCCGAAACCTACATGTGCCGCATGGTATATCTAAGCCCGAAACTGAAATCAGAATTTGGAAATTCGCGAAAAAAGTTACTTAGTATACCAATTTTGCAACACCCTGTATGTAGGTAGCAGGTAGCTTAAAAAAATCCTTTTTTTTTCAAGACCTTTCACCTTTGGGTGGAACGATATTTTATGGTCAAATAGGGTCAAGTGTACCTACTAAATAAATATTATTAAGATCATTATTATATACCTATACTTCTACTTTAATCTAGGTACTTAACCTAAGTTTACGACAGAATAGGTTTTCTCTTAACTATATCCGTGATAAAAAAAATATGGTGATTAGGCTATTTTATGAAAAACGAAGTTTTAAAACCTATAGAGCAAAAATTATAGCTTCCTACTTCACTTTACTCAAAGCATCGGTAAGTATACCATAGGCAGAATCAAAACCAAATAGAAGAAGGTACTTAATATTATGTTCCTTGACCATGCCCAGAAGTACCTACTTATGTTCCTTGACCATGGATGGATATAACTATACCGACTGCCAAAACATTCAATCCAACACTGATACATTCTTCTGATAAGTAAATGATAGATTCTTCTTTGTTTTCTCAGGAATCATTCGGCGTGATCGCTGACGAAGCCACCACGATGCGAGACCCGTTCTTCTACCGCTGGCACGCGTGGGTCGACGACACCTTCCAGAAGCACAAGGAGTCCGCCTACGTGCGCCCCTACACGCGCTCTGAGGTACGTGTTCTGAGGATTAGGTGATAATAGACTCTATGGTTGCGGCCTCCTTGGTAGCAAAGAGGCCGGTAATCTCCCTTGCTCCTTACCCTAGCATCATAGCATGGAGTTCAGTTCAACTCAACGACCATAGCCCACTGTACTTTGCGTCCCTACCGAAGCATTGTGTGGAAGCTTTGAGCCAAACATGGCGTTGAGTCCAACTCAACGACCATTCAGCCAATCATAGCCCGGTAGGTATTCGAGTTCCTAATTTAACGTTCCCAGGTGTAAAAACAAAAAAATAAGCGCAATGCCGTTATTATTCTCAGGTTTCAAACGTGTGGTAAGTACCTAATGTTGTTTGCTCCATCTAAGTAACTAATACCAGAAATCTGCTTCAAACCATTTCAGCTGGAAAACCCAGGCGTGATGGTGCAGTCCGCCCGCATCGAGACGACCGGCTCTAACCAGGCGAACACTCTCAACACGTTCTGGATGCAGAGCGACGTGGACCTGTCCAAGGGGCTGGACTTCTCCAACCGCGGGCCCGTGTACGCGCGCTTTACCCACCTCAACCACCGCCCCTTCAGATATGTGTGAGTACACGTGTTTTGTTTAAGTAAGTGATTAGTTAGCAAAGGAATTCTTTTTGTAGATTTATGTGCACCTGCCAAGACTATCATTTCATTTCATTTATTCATTCACAAAATTACATTGTATTTGATCATATATATCAAGTAGGTAATGTTCTCTTTACCAAAATCTTACCAAGGTAGATGATATAAAGCACCTGGAACTCTCGTGGCTGGGACGCGGCGGTAGTTCGGTACGGCACACGGCTATATGTCTGACCTGACTCCTCATTCCTCAGCATCAACGTGAACAACGCGGGCAGCGCGCGGCGCGCCACGGTGCGCGTGTTCCTCGCGCCCAAGGTGGACGAGCGCAACCTGCCGTGGTCGCTCAACGACCAGCGCAAGATGTTCATCGAGATGGACCGGTTCGTCGTGCCACGTGAGTAGCTATGTACTTACTGCAGCATCACGTGAACAACGCGGGATGGACGAGCGCAACCTGCCGTGATCGCTCAACGACCAGCGCAAGATGTTCGTCGAGATGGACCGCTTCGTCGTGACACGTGAGAACTTTGTCCCACTTGCCTTCTTATGTTATCTACTGGAGTCACAGTCACTGGAGCTACAGTTTCTAAGACACAAGTTGGTTGCAAGACGATAAACTTAATGTTGCAGACGCTCCTTGCTGGTTAACGTGCTTCTCGTGCACAGTTTCACACAATATATTTTGCGGATGTTAGTTTGATGTGTAAATTTTGTGCCCCAGTACCTAATTAATTTATGAATAGGTAACTACCTAACTATGTACTTACTTACTAAAAAAAATAAGTATACCTATTCATAATTTATTTTACATACGTAGTAAACTATTCCGTTCCTGAATGTAGCTAAAGTATATATAACATCACCTGCTTTCCACCCACCTAAAACACCAACTCACCCTTTCCAGTGAACGGCGGCGCCAACACGATCACCCGTCAATCCACCGAATCCTCCGTAACCATCCCCTTCGAGCAGACCTTCCGCGACCTGAGCGCGCAGGGCAACGACCCGCGGCAGCAGGGGCTCGCCGCCTTCAACTTCTGCGGCTGTGGCTGGCCGCAGCACATGCTGGTGCCCAAGGGGACCGAGGCCGGCGCGCAGTACCAGCTGTTTGTTATGTTGTCGAATTATGAGCTGGATCAGGTGAGTTAGACTGGGTATTTAGGGCTTCTCATTAGCATGTCAGTAGAGGAAGGGGTAGGAGCCAGACAAATTATATAGGTAACTAGTTGTCAGTCTCTGTACATACATTTATGTAAGGTACAGTTGACACGACACTCCTTTCATGCATTCCCTAGTCGAAATTCTTGGATAAAATATGATGCTGTAGGTAAATAGCCAGCAATATGTAGCCTACCTTGGATGATAAACCAGATTCTTTACATAACAAACATCCTCATTCCCATTCAATGCTGCCAAAAATTTAGTTCACTACCAAACCACAACGATCCAAACACTAATCTCCAAACTCGTCTACCAACAGGTCGAGCAACCCGACGGCCGCCAGATCTCGTGCAAGGAAGCATCAAGCTTCTGCGGGCTCCGCGACCGGCTGTACCCAGACCGACGCCCCATGGGCTTCCCCTTCGACCGCCCCTCGCGCTCTGTCACCAACATAGAGGACTTCGTGCTGCCCAACATGGCGCTGGTGGACGTCACCATCCGCCTGCAGAATGTCACTGAACGCAATCCTAGGAATGTTCAGCAGTAATTTGGATTTTTGGATATGGAACCTGGGGGACGCTTTAGCTTGATATAAACGTTTTTTTGAAGCGCTACTGTGGTAACTTCGATTCTATCTCACTTTGTTTCTGTAAAGCTAGAACCTTCAAAAATGACTCGCTTTGTATATCAATTAAGGACTCCGTATGACTCCTGATGTTAGTCAATATTTTATATAAATATTTGTACTTAATGTATTAGTTGTAAATTAGCATCCCAAAAATGAAAGGCTGGTTAAGTTTAGTTTTTAAATTGTAAATAATGTACATAGTTATGATAAGAGTTGCTTTAAGTTTTAAGAATTGTTATGTTGACCCACTAAATTAAGATAATAATAAATGCATGATGATAATACTGGAGTTTTTATAACGTAAATGTTATTTATTTATTTATACTTAAGGAAAACTTACAGCTATTAATATTTGGATAGCAATTAAAATATGTCACAATAAAATTAGTACTAACTAAAGCCGGGTAAGTACAAAAAAATAAAAGGTAGAAAAGAAATACTCAATTACATTTTATTATTTAAAATGCAGATTAACAAAAATGTATATTGATCAAAATCATCCTCTGAATCTTATAGTTGCCTTCCGAGCATCTGAAACAAAAAATATTGAGAAGTTCAGTAACCTATATTGTATTGACTTCCATGAATATTTTATAAAGTTTCATATCAGCCCTATCATTAATTATCATGTAGTTATCAAATATAACACATTTTCGGCTCGTGTTGTTTGTCATCATAGTAAATATTTTTTTAAACATTATAATAGTTATAAAAATATTGATTTATTACCTGTTATTTACTGTACAGCCATTAAGTACATAAATCTTCAGTTGTAGGACCAGGCAAACTGTAACAAAGAAAATTATGTTTAGTAATAGAAATTGACTACTTATAGTTACTAAAAGAATGTCTGTTTATATCAGCCCTATCATTTAATATCATGTAGTTATCAAATATAACACATTTTCGGCTCGTGTTTTTTGTCATCATAATGGTACCTCATTTAGCTAAAAATCTACAACAATGTACATAAAAAAACATACCTGATAGTTACCAACCGAAGTAGCAAAGAGCAGTTGCCCATCTGTAAATAACAAGATGCTATTGAACTAAAAAATATAAAGCTACAGTATTAATAATATGTTTAAGAAGTAATCAGGCCTATCATTTTTAATATCATGTGTTAATATCAAATATACACATTTTCGGCTCGTGTATTTTCTCATCATATTATTGCTTTGCTGAGATGGGTGCCATGATTGAAAATATTACAAGTCTTATAATTTAAAGTACTTACCACTACTTATGTGACGGTGGTTGGTGCTCTATCCTCTCATACTGCACCCGCTACTTTATTCCCTTAGTGGATAACCATGGCTGTATCATCAATGACCTGGTCTTCAGGTGGCATTATAACCACTTTTAGGTCTTCAGGTGGCATTATAACCACTTTAGGTGAAATATTCATGTATTGACAATCCACATTATCATTCGCGATTTAAGAATATTACAGTCTGTAAGTGTGGAAGAATCTTTACAGGAAGTTGTGATGCTGCGTTATTGGGCTGAAAGAAAGAATCACTTTTCAGTATATCAAATAAGTTGTGTTTGGTAAAATCTATTGAGAAATGGCAATCAGGCCTATCATTTTTAATATCATGTGTTTATCAAAGTAACACATATTCGGCTCGTGTTTTTTCTCATCATATTGGATTGTAACAGTAACTTTTAAACGAATAAAAAGGGAGATCTCTAAATGATCATAGAATACAAAAAACCTCTGACCAAGATTTTTTAGGTTAGCTTTTTAAGGTTATGTTTTTCTATAGAATAATTTTGTTATCATTATATAAGTTGCATTTTGCGCTTCGTAAACAATTAGTAAGAGGTTATCAACCAAATTAATGTCGGGTTCTATCGGCGCCGTGGTACGTGGTAGTATAAAGGTACCAGATACCACGTGGTGATACTTGATGATTAATCGAATGGAAAAATTAAGAATAAATTGCACAATACCGGTTTACTGAAATTAGCTTACCACAAAACTGCCGGAAAATTGGTTCGCACAGTTCTTATTCATATTAAATTTGAAATAGCAGAAATTACAAAACGACCTAACGACACGGACGGACGCGAGAAATTAATCGATTATCGACCAACAATGATGACAGATGACACTGACAGTGAGTGACAGTTGACACTTAGAGTGAGTGAGAGGTGACCCTGACAGAAACAGAAAAACCAATGACGAAAAAAACACAGATTCGGGTAATAATCGGTTCCTTAGAATAAATACTAAAGGCAAGGCCGCTCTGCTCGCACTGGCACAAGTTTTATACTTTATACTCAGCGTTCGCGCTTATGGCGTAGAGTCCCGCCGTGCCGTCATTGTCGCCGGGGCAGCAATTTTCCCACTCGGTGCCGGCCCGGCAAAACTGCATGTGTGCTGTATATAAATTGTAGCAATATGCGTGTGTGAGTGCGCGGGGCGAGCGTAAAGATGGCGACACATTATCGGACGCGGCTGACAGACGTAGCAGGTATCTAGGTACAAATGTATACTACGCTGTTCAAACTATCGGACGTAAGTCGCGGTAGCCTAGGGCTGACCTTCAGCTTTCAGACGTCCGAGAGCGATCTGGCACGAACCGTCCCGAGAGACTATGCAAACTTATCAGTCGCGGCTGACAGCCGCGTCATTATGGCAGAATCTCTGCAGGAACTCAGCTGGATGCTAAGTGGCCTAAATGCTGCTTCCCGACGTGTTGGCCTCGGCATGAACTTGGACAAGACGAAAGTCATGTACAATGATCACATCAAACCGGAGCCGGTCGCCGTTGGTGAGGCAACAATCGAAGTTGTGCAAGAATATGTCTACCTCGGGCAGACTATTCGGCTAGGCAGAAGCAACTTTGACAAGGAGGCTGCAAGGCGCATCCAACTGGGTTGGGCTGCATTCGGGAAACTTCGTCACATATTCTCCTCGGCCATTCCTCAGAGCCTGAAGACAAAAGTCTTCAACCAGTGCGTCCTGCCAGTGATGACGTATGGTGCAGAGACGTGGACACTGACGGTAGGACTGGTCCACCGATTTAAAGTCGCTCAGCGTGCTATGGAGAGAGCTATGCTTGGGGTTTCTCTGATGGATCGTATCAGAAATGAGGTTATCCGTCAGAGGACTAAGGTTACCGACATAGCTGTCAAAATATGCAAGCTGAAGTGGCAGTGGGCTGGTCATATCTGCCGAAGAACCGATAACCGTTGGGGTAGACGAGTTCTCGAGTGGAGACCACGAACAGGCAAACGCAGCGTGGGACGCCCTCCTGCCCGCTGGACTGACGACCTTAGGCGGGTGGCGGGTAGTGGTTGGATGAGGAAGGCCGAGGACCGAGTGTTGTGGCGCTCCTTGGGAGAGGCCTATGTCCAGCAGTGGATGATTATTGGCTGATGATGACCCCGTCTTACCCCGGGTTCCCCTACTTAAGTATTTTTATTCCGTTTAGTTAGAGCTAAACTAACTAAAACAAAGTTTGATTAGTAACTACTTATACTTAACTACTTACTTACAACTGCTTTGTTGTAACTTACTCATATTGTTAATACTACTGTTACTTAATCATATTTCCTACTTCTGAGAAGCCGAAATTCAGACGAATTCTTCTTGCTGCCTTGCTGGGCTGCTGGCCATATCTGCTGCAGAACCGATAGACTCCAACCATTTTGTACTTATATAACTTATCTATTAATATGGCTATGGCTATGGCTATGGGTATTGCCAAAATATATGCGAGCGACGAACGTCGCAACATTCGCACTAATGGGGTCTCACCCTATCATAAGTTGGTGATTGCTTATTGGTACCTATAGCTATAAACATTAGGTAAGTATGTACTTACAATACAAAATTCAATTTATTTATTCAAAATAATGTGACTTATTGTTAGAGCCGGGGACGGGATGTAATGCGGTCACACATAGACCTACTACACATGGTCACATCACAACCTGTAGTCCCGTTGTCCCCGTAACTGTGTCCCCGTTACGGGGACAACGGGACGTCATTATATTTTCGTTCCGTTGTCCCCTTTGCGGGCAATAGTGAACGGGGACAATGGGCCGTCAAAATTTTACGTGTCGTTGTCCCTTCCGAATCTTATTAGCACGAAAAGGACAAAATAAAATGAAACAAAATGTTACATGATCGGCTTTTGGTAATGGGCAATGTACGAAAAAATTCGACAACACTTATAATTTTCCTGATAATAGGAATAACCCTCCGAATCATCCTAAAAAAATCTCACATTTTTTCTATGCGTTAGTACCTAATTTTCTTAAAATAAAAACATTTCATTATCACAAAACGGGAATTCTACGGATTTTAGGACTTTTTCCATCGTCTCAATGAGCAATTAAAAAAAATATGACAGGTATGAATGTTCAAAAGGGTACAGTGCGACAAACTTATCTGTTCCGGTGAGAGCGAACTAAATTGATCCATATCTCATTATTTACTAATGAATTATATATTGATATAGATTAGATGGGTTTATTGAAACTACAATAGCGGATTACTACTACTGGCAAACTTAAAATCTTATAGAATTAAGAAATATTACACATTTACGTGAGCTGTCACCGGAACAGATAAGTTTGTGGCACTGTAGTGTAGTTACGGAATCTCTCATTGGTTGACTGATTTAGAATAAGCCAATGAGAGTTTTGCAAACAACAATCTTATCTGTGATTTTGTTTCGCGGCAGTATTTCGTCGTGCCGTTAGCGCATCCTTTAAAATTTACACGTTCATCAAATTTGCCAAATTATCACTCAGGTTAGTTATGAATTGATCTAAGCTAAAAAAGCGATTTGATGTGAAGATACTATATAAAATTCATGAAAAAAAATATACTTGTGTTTTTTAAAGTTTATTTTGAGAACGGGGACAACGGGTCTGATTTTTTATTTTTTTATTAAGTACCGCTGTCCCCGTTGAGGAGCTCACGTCCAACGGGGACAACGGGCCTGATTTTATTTATTTTCTGAAAGTACCGCTGTCCCCGCTTAACGGGGACAAGAATTACGGGGACAGCGGGACTACAGGCATCACAATAGTTGCATGCGGGAATATTTACCATTTTCTTTTCTATCAACATTGCCGAATATGTAGCGGCAGGCGTTTCGAAAAGCGCGCGAAAGTAGACAAACGGCTAGGTCCGAGTCCCAGCGCTCCACGCCGCGACCTGCCCCGCCCCACCCTGCCTCATCTACGCAGTTGGTAGGTACATACGCCCGCCACGTTGGAAAATTATTATTATTCTTCTGCCAAAGAATAATAATACTAGGTAACGAGGTTGGTGCCTACCGATCTCGGAGCCAAACTACTATGGCGAAACACCTTTGTGTGGGGTGAACTCTCGCTTGCAGCTGCTGCTATGATCTTTTATTTTCATTACAAGATATAACGATCACTTGAATTAGGTAAAGTTCGGAAACCGGAGGTTTCTGGTTTCCTAACGGGATTTGAGTAATAATAAAAAAACGCTCGACGCTCGCTCTACCGACCGATATCACCGGGCGGTGAAGACATACATACTATACTGCTTATGTAGCTGTTTTTATACATATAGTTACCTACCTACTTGAATGTTCGGGATCTAGTTGCTATGTATTTTATATAGGTACCTAACTAACTACATACTTACGTAAGACTTTTCAAGGCGGTTACGTAAATCGTGAGAGGGAGTTATCAATGAGAAATGTATAGGGACTAACAGAATAAAATAATTCTAATCCTCTTCAGTCGTTTAATAAGTACATTAACGATTGTAAACTTTCACATGATAACATTCCACTTACCTGAGATCGTAAACAAATTAAAGGATACCAATCTGTGTAACATTGTTTGTATTTTATTTTTATTATATAAATACATTATAAAGACTTCTCTCACGGCATCTAATTAGGGTTATGCTTTTTCCAGTGGAGGAATATTATTATAAAATAAACTAAATTTCTAATTCATTATTTACCTAGTCTCGCTGTCTATTCAATCCTTGGGTGTCTCTCTTATGTACATTACATATGAAAAATAACTACTTTGTGAAGAGTTTATACTTAGTTACTTACAAAACCTACTAATTTCCAGGTTAACTTAACGTAGGCAATCGATAAATATGTTCAAACCTATAAGTTACTAAACTGTATTACACCATGTATAACGTATAACTTTGTACGGAATTATACACCATCAAACATTGAACAGATCCATAAATTACTTTCTATTGTTCCAGTGGGTAAAATCACAAAGTATAGTCATTAGTAGGTACGGAACTATTATAATCAATGTTTTACATACCTACAGCACAATGAAAATCTAGGTCCTAAGTATTCAATATAATTTCACATTGGGTCTAATACTTACAGCTAAAAAGTTTATACCTTACACGTATCATAATCACGCACATTATTAGCATTCCTGTCTGAAAATATAAATTAAACTTAGTCCTTTTTACAATACTGTTATAGCTAGGATTGATTCTCGCTGTACAATGGTGAATGGAGAAGGAAGGCACGGGCCGGGCGGCGGCGGGCGCGGCGGCACTAGCTACGCGGGTGCTATTTGTCCTTGGACGAGGCGGCCAGCGGCTTGGCGGGCTGTGGGATGATGGTGATCTCGTCGTTGATCTTGATGGGCTTCAGCAGCGAGTCCTCGCGCGCGGGCGCCGGCTTGCCCTTGTCCATGACGCGCTTGGCCACCACGCTGTGCGCCGAGTACACGTGGTTCTCGAACTGCTTGTACATGCCGAACGTGGCCGTGCACACCGTGCACTTGTAGGACAGGTGCGCCGGCTTCAGCGTCATGCTGTGGTCGCGCGCCACGTGGCCCAGCAGCTTCCACTGGTACACGCGGCCGCACACGGGGCAGCGGCCCGCGTCCTTGCCCTTGTTGGCCGCCTCCTGCATGGAGCTGGTCACCAGCCCGTGCGAGCCGAGCAGGTGCCGCTCCAGGCCCTGGTCCGTGAAGAACCGGAATTGGCACTTCTGGCAGTTGAGCGGCGGCCGGTTGTAGATCATCTTGGGGTGGATCTTTACCTTGTGGATCCACTGCATGTGGTTGCGCAGCTGTTCCAGGTCCTTGATGTAGCCGTCGCAGATCTCACAGATGACGAAGGTGCCCTTGCTGGCTGGCGCGGGCTGCGCGTGCGGCGCGGGGGCGGAGCGGGGCAGCGGCGTGATGGAGATCTTGGGCGTGGCGCTGGCGGCGGGCGCCATGCCCGGGTAGTTGGAGCCGAGCGCGCCCGAGTTGTGCATGATCATGAGGCCGCCGCGGATGAGCGGTGCGCCGGGAAGCGCGGCGGCGCGCGGCGCGAGGGACATGGGCGGGCGGCCGCGCGGGCGGGAGGCCATGGGCGGCACCTGGCCGCCGCCCACGCCCGGGGGTCGGCCGAGCGCGCCGGCGGGACGCCCGAAGGCGGCTCCGTAGGCGCCGGCGTTGTTGCGCGCGCGCGTCAGCTTGGGGATCTTGGCGGGCGGCTCCCACTCGAGCGGCGGCATGAGGTTGAACTCGGGCTTGAACTTCTTGGCGCAGGCGATGAGGTGGCGCGCCAGCTTGCTCTTGCTGTTGTCCTCGAAGGTGCAGTTGGCGCACTGCTGGTAGGCGGGCGCGCGCTCCAGGCGGCCGCGCAGGTTGTGCTCGGCCTCCATGTGGTACAGGATGTCGTGCGGGCTGCGGATCTCGAACGGACACGAGTTGCACTTGTAGATGTTGTTCTTCATGTGAGGCGCTTCCAAGTGATGGGACATCGCCAGCATGGACTCAGTTTTAAAACTACAAAATTCACACTTTCGCATGGTAAGGGTGTATGGGGCATTCAATTTTTTACTGAAGGTGAGGTTCTGAGACAGTGACGTGATCGCCATCTGCGTGGCCGCAGTGCTGCGACCGGACTTCTTCTCTCTGTACAGTTTCCTGTTCTGTTGCTTCAAGAGATCTGTTTGCACAAACTCTTGAACTTGATTGATTCCAATGTTTATGAAAAACTGACCGAGGGTGCAATCAAAATAACTATCAGGCTTACCTGATATTTTAGTAAAACCAAACTCTCCTGCAACATCTTTTATTTCTTCCACTGTGTCATCCTTGTCTTTGATTATGGTGACAACATCCCCGTCACTACCCGCCTCGGAGTCAGAGCTGGAGCCGTCCCAGTCTGCATCATCTTCATCATTTCTGCGTTTCTTTTTGTCTTTCTTTTCTTCCTTTTTGCTTTTCACAGGTTGTGGTTCTTCCTCAGTGCTCTTATTATCTTTTTCACTCTCTTCATCCTCACTGATCTCCTCTCCTCTATCTTTTCTTTCTTGTCTCTCCTTCTCTTTCTTTTCTTTTATTGCTTTCTCTTTCTCTTGCCTTTCCTTATCTTCTTTGGCTTTCTGTTCATCGAGCTCCTTACCTAGTGTATCTACAAACTCTCTGAATGGTTTGACTGAAGGTTTCTCATAGACATAAGGGACTATGAATGAGGGGGCCTCTACTACAAACATGTCATCTGTGAGAGAGGGCAGTATGGGCGGGGTGACCGCGGCGGTGGCACTCGCCGGAGTGGGGTGGGAGTTAGGTGTAGACTTACAGCTTACTGGGGTTATTGTGGTTCCCCTGGCTGCTATGCTTTGACATAGGTTCTGTGCATTCATCACTGAATTAGAAGATGAAATGGAGGTTTTGGCTTGACTTGCTGCTAAAGGATTTTTTCCAGATATAATTGAGTTAGTGTCTATGATAACAACAGTTGGTTTATTTTGGTCATTACTTTTAGATTGCTTTGCAGCTAGCTCTACTAAGTTTTTAGTGTCATTTATTACTATGGGCTTGCTCTGGTTCTGGGCTTGGATGAGGGGATCATCAAGGACCACCTCCTCAATATCTGACTCCTCATCACCATTTTCCATGTCTTCATCATCATACTGCTCTGGATTATCTTTATCACTTTTATCCCTTTGATGTTGTGCCTCTGAGGTGCTCTCATTGGAACTGGAGCTTGTGGAGTCATCTTCATTAGTCATAACGCAGTCCTCTTCATCATCACTGGTGATCTCATGCACTTCGGGGCTCCCGGGGCCACCGTTCTGGTTTTCAGCACCATTATCATTCTCTGTGTCACTGTTCTCATTCTCATCTTTGGGTTGGCTCTCCTGGGATGTGTCATCGTCTCCCTCAGTCCGTTCTTCTGTTAAGGAAGGATATACAATTTTAATACTGACCATAAATCTATATTTTTTTGTTTACTTTAGTTTTTACTAATACCACTGATTCAAAACATAAAAGTAACAATGTTAGATTTAGAAATTAATGACTGAAAAGTATTTTGCCGGTTCACTTTGATACAAGACAGAAGTGGAGCGTGAGCCTTGCCTTAATCTGATACGTACTTAATTCAGTAAACAGAAAACAGCAAGGAATCTTTGAGCTAGACCTAACCACAAAACTTTGGCGAATTTCAAAAGCTATTTCACCTATTGAAAAGGTTCCGAAAGGTTATTTATGAAAAAATATTTTTTTTATATGTCACGTTCAAATGATGTGGTGGTAGACTTGACCGCCATATGGGCTTCGCTAGACTCCCAGCGTTCGAAAGGTAATCGTTTGGTGGAAACCTTCGGATTGATGAGCTTTCGCAATATTTACTGTTGCAAATGATAAATGGGCTATTCCAGAAGTAGATTCACTTACCTATTGCAGTAGAAATTGACATTTTCATCTAATTTACGAATAAAAACGACTGAAAAGGGCACAACAGCACAGTGGCGGAAACCAAACCAAGTCAAGCTGTCATTTTAGGTTTTTAATGGCGTCACTTTCATTGCGGTGTTTCAAAAAATAAATTGATGCTAGCAAACCGGGGGTATAAAACTAGTGACAAATTATTCCGATGTCAGTAACAATAAGTTTCTTTTTTTTAGGTAGTAAAATTACAAAATATACAAACCTAATATGAATCTCTGATTTATTTTTTTATATAAATTTATTCAAGTAAAAACATGGCACTATGAAAAACCCTATAACTCATGCTATTCCCCGGGTAAACCCTGACGCTTACTGCATTCTCGCTCACTCCCGGTATGTTGAATAGACCTTTTAATTTTCTATCTCTTTCTAAGTGTAAGTGATGGAATTATTAGGATTTTCTTAAGTGGGAAAGAGAGGAGAAGAAAAGTTAGGTGGTACTTTAAGAAACGCAAATAGTATTATAAAAACCGCCAATTTTAAAATAAATTGTGTTTTTTTATATTTATCCCGATTATCCCACCTACCAGTGACAAAAAGTTCCCAAGTTACTTTACCTTACTATCAATACAATATCTCATAGATAAAACTTTAAGTTACTTTTTTCAATAGATCTTTATTGTACTTTATGTAAATTTTTACTCATAAAAAATAGTCAACTTATTTATTTATATGCATTAAGTAAATAAAAAAAGAGATTTATAAAGATATTAAAATTTTATTATATAAATTAGTTCATTCTTATCTTACACATTATATTAACATCTAACTCACAATACGTTTTTCCAATACTTATCATGATCACACAAATTCAATATAACAAACATTGCACAAACAAAATTATTTTAATGAAATGACATGAAGGCACTCTATCTTAAAACTACAGTCTAATCATCGGAATGATAGCCGGCTTCTTCTTCAAAGGGATCTGCCAAAGGAGCCCCATCTGGTTTCCTGATCACGCCCATCTTCTCCGCGGTGTCCAAACATTTCTGGGCCAATTCTTTAATTTTCGCATGCTCTGGAGTCTCGAGTTTCGTGAGCGCCATAAGGATCTCCATTACGTCGGTATCAAATATTTTTGCGGCGATGTCCTTATCTCTTTTAATTATATTATTGAGCATAAAAGTACCCCTGTATTGTATTTCAGTTTTCGGGTTGGCTAGTAGGCATCGTAGGGTCTCCAGCCAGGGTCCGACGTCTAACAGTTTCCTGCAGCAAATCTTGCTGACGGAAGTGAGCACGCAAAGCGCGCCGGCGGCGGCCATCGCCGTGTCCTCGTCCTCATCCTGACACAAGATGTACAGGAACTTGGTCCGGTCGTTGTCGCCCTCGTACATCTTCACCACGTCCTCAGATTGGACCAAGTTGCAGATGCACTGCACGGCTGCGCGCTGCAACATCAGGTGATCTTCGTACAGGTAGTGCTCTATTTTAGACAGACCTCCTTCTTTCATTATTCTGTTCCTAGTTGTCTCATTCATTCCCGCGAGATTGCAGAGCGCCATTAGTGCCTCAAAGTTCTCCAAGGCACTGCACTCAGGGTGCAAGAGGTTGACGAGAGGCCTCACCACTTCCAGGTTTCTCTGGCCAGGGAATGCTACTTCAGGGTTGATTGTGATTCCGATCCTTGCGAGGGCTTGCGCGGCCTGCTTCTTGCCATTGTTGGTGCCCTCTAAAGCCATGGGAATAAGAACTTTAGCTCCTCCTTGCTGCACCACAATACCTCTTAGTTCTTGAAGGCTACAAATTGCATTGAAGACTCTGGCTATCAGTTCTCGTGAATTGTGACTCTCTGTCTTTGCCAAAGCCACTAGACCAGTGGTTACGCCGGCCTTAGCCAAAACTGTGATCCTCTTGTTAATGAAGTCAGGGTCATCCAACTCATGCTGTTCAGGAACATGGTGTTTTGCAAACTTGGCCAGTTCTAACATTTCCGGCATCATTTCTTGCTTTTCGTAAGCATTGCACAAGTTCACCAGAGTAGTGACTACACCATACAGTGCAGATTGATCACCTGTTTTAGCCAACTCAATAAGAGCTTGAATGGCTGCTTTGTCTTCCACTAGCTTCTCCTTGACATCAGCATCCAGGGTCAAGTAGGAGAGGCCCTCTGCTGCCCATTTCCTCATGTCCTTGTCTTTAGCAGGATTGACCATGAACCTTCTACAGGCTTCTGCCAGCTTCTTAGTAGAGCCTTCAGCAAATGGACGGATTGAAGCATCATCTCCGCCAAAACTGCCAATCTTGCACAGTCCAACCAGAGCTCTCACTCTGACTGCATCATCCTTAGACTGGTATAGCTTCTTGAGGATGTCAACTCCCTTGTCAATAATAGCTCTAGCTTTGTCCTTCTTTGAAGCTGCAGCTATTAAACACTCACATGCTACTTTCTGCTGCAATGGGTCTTCAGTCTGAGCCATCACCAGGATCATTTCCATGATGCCCTCTTTGGAGATGACATAGTTGCCCACATCCAGGGGTCCTCTCAGCAATGATGTAATAGCCACAGTGACTCTTACTTTAGACTCAAGATCTGGGCTCAATAGCTTATCCTTAATGAACTCATCTACTTGAGCATGGAATATTTCTCGAGCGGCATCATAGTACATGTTCTCATACACTTTGGCCAGGCAAGCCGCAGCGATGGTTCGGGATGACGGAGTGATGTTCATGGCAGACTCATACTTGTATTCTTCCAGCTCACTGCACACTTCCAGTAGCCTCTGCAGTCCTTTCATCTCAACAAAGTTTTCAGCCCAGTTGATGTAGTTGTAATGGCAGTTCCTCATAATGAGCTCAATGATAGCATCTCTAGCTATACCTGTGATGACTCGGTTGGTTATAGAGTAGGTGAGACATGTTAGTAAAGTGTCAATTTCAGATTTGTTTTCTTCACAGAGCTTTTCATCAGGTTTAGTACCTTTCTTGGCATCCATACCAGAAAATGTATCCAAGATAGTCTGAAGACAGTATTCTGCTGCATTCACCCTGTCCTCTATGTCACTGTCAATAATCTCAAGGAACCAAGGTATTCCAACTATTTTAATAACAGCTTTAGTTCTCTCAATATTGTGTTTACACAACTGACCTATAACCCTGATGCCATTGATGTAGATGTCAACATTTTTCTCCACTTTAAGTAGTGATTGGATTTTGTGAACTACACCAGTCTTGAACATGATTTCAGCGCCGGAGTTCTCTTTAGCAAGGACGAGAAGGTTGCCCATAGCCTTCTCTCGCTTCTCCTTGTCTTCGCCGAGCTCGAAGGCCACCTTGAACATCTGCTCCACCTTGTTGCTGGTCTGCGCATTGAGCCGCGCGCGCTCCTGCACCACGGCGTGGAGGCGCGCCAGCACCGGCTGCACCGCCTTGTTGCTCGGCTCCACAGTAAAGATTGTCTTTGCATCTCTGTATGCTTCCTCAAATCTGTCCAGGGCTTCCAATGCTTGCGATCTGCGGAACAAGGCTTTGGGATCTTCGGAGACTATCTTCAGAGCTTCGTCGCAGTCCTTGATGACGTCCTCATACTGCTTGTTTTTCAGATAGGCTGCTGCGCGGTTCTTGTAGTAAGTAGACAGGTCCCGGCTATCTTTTTCGGCGAGTTTTATCGCTTTGGTGTAAAGGGATATCGCCTCCTCGTAGTTTTCTGACTTAAAGGCATCGTTACCTTTGTTTTTGTAGACTTCTGCTTCCTCGTTGTGAACACCCATGGTGTTTATTCGTTCAGTTACTTGTTTATTACAAAACTTGGATGAGCGTCAACGTGCTCCACCTTTTATATTATACATAAGGAAACTTCTGGTAGTTTCGCGTACCTAGTATCAATACGAGAGCCAAAAATAAAGATTTATTTTGGGAATTGTAAATTTAGGTAGGTTGGTATTGCATATCAGGAACGTTCTGGAACCAAAAAGAATAATACAATATTACAACGCCAATCACATTATACAAAAAATTACCTGAATTTACGAGGAAAAAAACAAATATTTTAAATAATTAAAGAAAAAGATAATTTTTATGTTTAATCCTATCGTTTCATATTTTTTGTCATACACAAATGTTATATTTTACAAATAATGTAATGTAGTGGATATCGGAACGCACTTGATTGCACTTGCTGTCACTGTCAGACACGTTCCATTCTTCCTTTTGTCTATGAGTCAGACGACTTGACTACGTTCCATTTCTACATTAGTCACTGAAATACTCAGAATAAAAACTTTCGTACTATAAAATTCTATATATAAATTCCTCTCATGCTTCATCTCTTCCAATCTTTTCTCATGAAAAATCAGATTCAAGTGGATGAGCATAACATAACATAACATATTATCATATATGGGTGAGCTGTGTCAATAAACGTAAGTGTGAAAAAAGTTTAAAATGTGTGACTCATAGTCTGTGGTCGGTTGTCTTTTTTTTAAATCAAATTGTTTCTTCCTCGTGTTTTACCCAGCTTTGTTCACCGGTTTTAATTCTGATTATCCTATAAATCTATAAATAATGGCTGCAATTAGTTTACTTAACCCCAAGGCTGAACTTGCCCGTGCTTCACAAGCTCTGGCTGTTAACATTTCAGCAGCAAAAGGTATTCAAGATGTGATGAGAACTAACCTCGGGCCGAAAGGTACCATGAAAATGTAAGTAAAATCAACTATTTGGCGAATTTTCTCTTCATACACTACCGTCAATTGTAATTTACTGTGTATTATGCCCTATAAGACCCTTACATTCAAAGCACAACAAAGTTTTCTATCAGTTTATGATGATTTAAAAATCAGATGTTCCGCACCTTTCAAAACGTCACCGATGCCGTTTTTTCTTTAATATTCATTTAATTAAATCACTTTCAAAGCTTGCTCGTATTTTTTCTACACTATTTAACCATCCATTCCCACCTTCTCCACCCAGGCTGGTATCCGGCGCTGGTGACATCAAGATCACGAAGGACGGCAACGTGCTCCTGCACGAGATGCAGATCCAGCACCCGACGGCGTCGCTGATCGCGCGCGCGTCCACGGCGCAGGACGACGCCACCGGCGACGGCACCACCTCCACTGTGCTGCTCATCGGAGAGCTGCTGAAGCAGGCTGATATCTACATCAGTGAAGGTGATTAAGATAGTTCTCTTCTGGGAGGGGATATATGTAGAGTTGAAGTACATGTACATGGCTCTCATGGATTGATACATTTGTACATGTCCTCTAGTTTCTAGCTTAGCCTGCCTAGCTCCTATGCAGTAAGTATGGATGTTCAATCAGCTAAGATAGGTGCTTGTTTCAATTGATTAAGATTGTTATTATAAAGTTAAGTTCTGTGGATGTCTTTAAGAGTAGGGTGAATTAAAGCACACATGTTTTCACAATAGAAAACTCATTTGATTTTATAGACTGCATTTTTTTTTTGTAGGCACTGTAACATGCTATCGGTCTTGAGTGACCATAAGCAGTTGTTTGGAGTGTTTTTATGGTGTTTTAGGCACTCCCTCCCATCGTTGGGTTGCCTTCTTATTCAATTGGTCCTAGACCGTCCCAAATGTGCTTTCTTTTCAACCTTCTTATTGGAATACAACTGGTGAGGTCAGTAGGCTATCTCTGTACGCTCTTGACAGGTTTTCCACTTCCGCTTTAACCGTGGGCATTTGTAAGTATTCATGGACCTCATAAATTTTAGTGACTGCATTTTCAATTCAAAATATAGCATAAACCTCTATTCACATATGATTTTCTGTGTATTTACAGGCTTGCACCCAAGGATCCTCACAGAAGGTTTTGACCTGGCCAGAGCTAAGGCTCTGGAGGTACTCGAGACACTCAAGATCCCCATTGAGATCAAGAGAGAGAACCTGTTGGAAGTGGCCCGCACTTCTTTGAAAACTAAGGTAATATTGAAATAGGGAACGGTTAATATCACAGTTTTGAGCATTGTAGGATTATTGGTAAGATTTTTTTATGTGGATTTCTAACTTCATTTTACTTGGCATATGTTCACTTCAACAACATTTTTACTTATTTTGTATAATGCATTAAGTGCTATTCATAAGTACCTACATAGTTTTAGGTATGGTGTTATGTTTTTCAATATGTTTTCAACAAAAAAATCACCCAATACATCAACTTTTCAAAGGTTATAGGTATTTTAAATTTGTGCATGTATGTATGAGTATGGGTTCAGTTAACAAACAATTTATCTATTTATATCAATAACCCTCATCTCCCCCTCCACCTCAGGTGCACCACTCCCTAGCGGAGCTGCTGACGGACGCGTGCGTGGACGCGGTGCTGACCATCCGCACGCCCGGGCGCCCCGTCGACCTGCACATGGTGGAGCTCATGGAGATGCAGCACAAGACTGCCACCGAGACCGTGCTGGTTAAAGGTGAGCTTCTACAATACAATCTAGACCGTGTGTAAGTCAAGTTCAAGAAACAGATCTGGCGAACCGCATGTGTTATACACACGAAACATTTGGAGCCAGTTGTGAAGGTCCAGTCTGAACCTTCACAACCAATTTCAGATTTGATTGGGACAGTTGAGATTGGATTTTAGTAATTCACCTTGCAAAGAACATACAAAATTGACAAAATATAAAAGCCCATTGTAAGATGGCCCTAATTCATCCAAAAACAGCATCTCACCGTCACCTTTCCCCCCAGGCCTGGTGATGGACCACGGCGCGCGGCACCCCGACATGCCCAAGCGGCTGGAGAACGCCTACATCCTCACGTGCAACGTGTCGCTCGAGTACGAGAAGACGGAGGTCAACTCCGGCTTCTTCTACAAGTCCGCCGAGGACCGCGAGAAGCTCATCGCGGCTGAGAGGGACTTCATCGACCAGAGGGTCAGGAAGGTCAGTGTGAAAACTTCTTTACAATTTTCGAAAAACATTTGTGCTAGAATGTAGCTGGTTGTAGCTTGGCTATGTTGTTTCACGACGACGATAAACACTACTATAAGAAAGAGCATCACAATTTCGAGAACATCATCATGATAATCAATTTATTGATGTCTTGAAACCTCCTCAGATTTGTCCTTTCCTCTTAGGTATAAAGCCACCTTACTTACATACCTAGTCTGACCAATATTGCTGATGTGTATTTTCCTCCCTTATTCCAGATCATCGCACTCAAGAAGAAGGTGTGCGACGGCACGGACAAGTCGTTCGTGCTGATCAACCAGAAGGGCATCGACCCGCTGTCGCTGGACGCGCTCGCCAAGGAGGGCATCATGGCGCTGCGCCGCGCCAAGCGCCGCAACATGGAGCGCCTGGCGCTGGCGTGCGGCGGCTCCGCGCTCAACTCCGTCGACGACATCGCCGAGGACTCCCTAGGCTATGCTGGACTCGTCTACGAACACATCCTCGGCGAGGAGAAGTTCACCTTCGTCGAGGACTGCAAGAACCCGCAGTCCGTCACCATCCTCATCAAGGGCCCCAACAAGCACACGCTCACGCAGATCAAGGACGCGGTCCGTGACGGGCTGCGCGCCGTCAACAACGCCATCGAGGACCAGTGCGTGGTGCCCGGCGCCGGCGCCTTCGAGGTCAAGGCCAACACCGAGCTGCTCAAGTACAAGGACACCGTCAAGGGCAAGGGCCGCCTCGGTATCCAGGCGTATGCTGAAGCCCTCCTTGTCATCCCCAAGACCCTGGCGGTGAACTCGGGGTACGACGCGCAGGACACCATCGTGAAGCTGCAGGAGGAGTGCCGGCTGAGCCCCGACCCGGTGGGGCTGGACCTCAGCACGGGCGAGGCCATCAAGCCCACGGACCTCGGCGTGCTCGACAACTACATCGTCAAGAAGCAGATCCTCAACTCGTGCTCGGTCATCGCGAGCAACCTCCTCCTTGTGGATGAGATCATGCGTGCCGGCATGAGCAGCTTGAAGGGATAATAGCTGCTTTGTTATGTCTCAAATAAAATGCCTTATTCGCTTAGTATTAATATCTATTATTTTCTCATTGATGAGTTAACAAGATGCATTTAAACTGCGTTAACAATGTTTTAAGTTGGAGTACTTGTACACAAATGTATTTCGGTATCTGCACTAATGTGATTAATTTTAAATATATTTCAACTAACTATGTACCGAGTGTGTTTTATTGTTTTGAGAAATGAGCAAATTACTTAGGAACATTTTAACCCTCGGTGGTTTCCTAGAATAGTCATGTTAACTTATATGCGACGATATAATTAGAAAACTAAATGCATCGAATAACGCACACGTCAATGTACCTATATCGGGTCCCACTTTGCGCTGGTTGTTAAAAATCGAAATGAAACCACTATTACATTTTTGACATGATTTTATTTAAATTGTACACAATCACAATGGAAGGGGGTTACAATAATAATTGAAACCATTATCGCCCACACCAACCGTGGATGTTTCTTACACGGTGACTAATAGCTCTGTCTATCTCTGTGCTCGATCTCTTAAAATAGGTCAAGCCTTTATACATATTTTCATAAGTATATTTTATAAATATGTTAACGGATATACTTTGGTCTTCATACAAAAATATAATGCGACTGTAATTTGTACCATGGAAGATAAAATAGGTTTTGATTAACTGCATACAATTTTAAGATAATAATTATATAAGTAGGTAAAAAGAATTCGGGATGCTTTTGTAAAGCATAAGTTCTGACTAGTATTTTTCAACAAAATTATACCATATTCATACAGTGTTATATGATTCAAGTTCTGAAATACAACAGACACATAAAACTCCGTAAAACTATAATTATTATTCTTACTAAGACAAGACATAACAATATTATGATAACACCAAGTCTACTAATTTCTTAAAATATCATTTAAATTATATTTGTTGAACCCATGTCCAAATAAATGCTAAAACATCAATCATCAAGGAAATTATACACTTAAACGTTGTAGATTGTTGGCTGATGATGATCTTGTACATAATATTATGTACTATAGGTGCACATTCGTAAAAAAACAATAAAAGGTAGTTACGCTAAAAAAGAATGAGAATCGAACAGTGCAAACACTTAACCTTAACATAAATTATACATATATCATATCTGAGATGTAAGAACAATGGAATAGTTTTCTCCATAGAATAAATAGCTCTACACTTCTTCTACACGTCTAAAACTGAATTTCGATAAACTGTTATAATATAACTGAACTGTTTAATACCTTGCTTCAACATTTTTACCCGGCTGCCGAAGGAGGAGGGTAATGTTTTTGGTTGTGTATGTATGACCTATGTAGTTGTTGCATAACAACACACAAATAAAAACTCACACCTTGTACTAATGTACTTCCTTGCGGGGTAGGCAGAGGTGCTGCACTCACTTTTCGCCAGTGTTATGTTAGTCCCAATGTAGTAGGGAGCGGGCCTATTGCCATTTTACGGGCACATCCAAGACCCGAGAATATATGTATATCTGTGTTTAAACAAATATTTGCCCCAGCCGGGAATCTAACCCGGGACCTACGGCTCAGTAGTCAGGGTCACTAACCACTACGCTATTCGGCCGTCGGTTGTATAACAAATTTATCGAAATTCAGTTTTCAACCCTTCTCTCGCCATCCTCTTTATGTTTACTTCTCCTGCTTCTCTCGGAGCTCGGCGCGTTCCTTCACGTCGATGGTGGCGAGGTTCAGCGAAGCCACCACACCGTGCAGCACGGACAGGCCCGCCTTCACCACTGCCACCGGGAGAGACACCCACATGATGAGCTTGTACAGGCTGATGCCCAGGACTGGAAAAGAGACAAAGAAATTGTCACGAATTTCAAAGGTTTCTTTTTATTCATGGAATATTATTTTGTGTAGCCTGTATTGTGTAAACAGCATGAAGTGCTTTTATTATCCTTATTGCACAATGAAAGTACTGCCAACAGTGTATTATAGAATAGGCAAAATTGGAGGCCTATTATTATATTGTGTAGATTTTTAGACATAGGATGGACATTGCAGTGTATACTTACTAGCAGGAGTAGTCGGATAGAAGTACAGCATGTAGAGAGCAGCATAGAAGGCCTCGTTGCCGGCGCACATAAAGAACAGGACCGTCTTGTTAGTGTAGTACACACTCATGATGGGATTCTCCGACATGTCTATAAACTTGTGAGACTTCTTCCCCTGCAGGATGGTGGTGTGGAGGTACAGCCAGTGGCAGGTGATGTCGATGGCCATGGACAGTTGGAACCAGAATGTGTACTGCGGGTAGAATGTGGCCAGCGTCATCATGAGCCCCGCGGTGCCTGCTCGGTCCGTCAGCTGGTCCAGCATTGCACCAAACTTGGTGCCTGAAATAGGTTAATGAAACATTATTGAAAGGCACATTTATAGAACTATGCGGACTTTGGTAATTTGGTACGGTGGCCTGCGCCTAAAAGTATACAGGCGGAGTTTATAAAATAGCGATCTCAAGCTCACATGCTGCTCAAGCACATCCACATAAACACCACTGCTACACACATCACACACAACACGTCCCAGGATTTATAACAGATGTAGCTGGTCCCTTCATCATCAGGGATCGCTATTTTAAAAACTCCACCTGTATACTTTTAGGCGCAGGCCACCGGTACATTGGATTGTATCCTTTTTGGGTCAGTCTGAGCCTCATTTCCATTCAATGTTTCTTTATAAGTGGGTAGTAATTCCATAATTTTATTCAGATTAATACAATTTGATAGCCGATACCGTAATATTGATTGGCCTAATTGAATTACTGAGTGAGGGGATGGGTGGGTACTGGTGGGTACTCACTTTGATTGAAGTATCTGGCTGCATGGCCATCGAATGCATCTAGTAGAGCCGAGGTAATGTAGCAAGTAACGGCAATGTTGCAGTGAGTAGGCATGAAATAGAAGGAGATTATAGCGAGGATGACGCGACCGAAACCTGGAATAACAAGATAAGTAATGTAAACATTTTATAAAAAATGTAATTTACTCTAAAATTCAAAAACTACATCAGAAAAGAAATTACCGATAATGTTTGGTACAAACAGGAAGACGTTTTCACTTGCTTCAGCCATGGCAGAAGTTTATAATTCACAGTTTTTTATGTAAAAAGAAAATAAAACTTCTGCGATACGTGTTTACGTTTTCCTCATCGGCTGATATTTGAATGAACGAAATAGAAGCTGAACGAATGAAACAAAGTATTGATTGACCGAACGATAAAATTAAGGGTAGCCGTACACAAAAATAAATTTCCAGCCATGAATTTCTTCTTCTGAGATTTACAAAGATTGCTAAAAAGAGGCCACGATATCGTTTTTCTCCCTCACTACTATTCTGTGAACAGATTCAAGGTTGTATTTGTCCTTGTCTATGATAATTTAGTCATTTTCAGCCGCCAGAGTGCGCTTCGGTAGTCGTTACAAAAAAAGTTTGCCGGAATGTGTCGAAAATGATGAATTCGGTTTTGCAATTGATTAGAACTTTAGTTAAGTTTTAAATTGAAGTCCTAAAGATGACTATATAAAATAAGAATATTGTGTTGACCCTTGACCGGGTGAAGAGTGGTTTTGAAGTGTAATAAGTCCTAGGACTTGTGTCATCTGACTGGTGTTCCTTCAAGATGGCTCCTCAACCGGAGTACGATAAGGAACCAAAGGCTCCGGATAAAAGCATCACGAACAACTCTTGTGAAGATTCAAAGATTCCACACAATGCAGTAAACGACCAGCAAACACTCCCGGACAGTAAGGCTGCTAGCTCGGCCGCCAGTGCAGAAACTGAGGTAAGTTGACCTCTTTGCTGCCATTTTTTTTGTCAATTTCCTGTTTTTGAAATGCTTGATTTTGTCGAATGTCTCGTAATTTATACCATTTGGAGTTTGGAGGATTTTCGTTGCTACGCAGAAAGCACATTCACATAAGCTGAATAGTAAAACTATCACTGATAATCTAACTGAAGTGAATCTGCATGGTAAATATCGTAAGATTTCGCACTGCGAGCAAAATGCAAGCTTGTGTGATTACTTGATTAGTTATCTAATTATTGCACAGGTAGTACTGCAGGTACTTTTTGTTGTATATTAACCGTGGAGAAGAACAGAAAAGAGAAAAGATGAACATGTGATTCAATAGTTCAGTGAGTTAATTACCATCTCATGAATTTATTCATATTCATATTATGTTGGAAACCTTTAGATGATACAGTGAGATTCTAGTCTCAACCAAAGAATAAATATTTGCCCTCACCTGTTTAACTAAGCAGCTGATTCTAGACTTCAAGCTCTTACAGAGTAGACAGAGTTGGCCTTTTATATCAACATCACCATTTTACTATAGTCCTTATACCACATCATCACATCTCCACTGCTGGGGCACGGGTCCCATGAAGGAAGGATTTTAGGGCTAGTCCTCCACGCTGGCCTAGTGCAGGTTGGTGGACAATGGGGTTGTGGTTTCACCACATGGTTTATTATTATTAATGAAATAGCCCTTGTTTAAAGCATTTTGGTTTTTGATAGGAATCCACCTACTGCCCCATAACATTGGCTTGGCTGAATTTATTGGTTATAAACATTATGCATAATATCTACTATTATTCTGCTTAGTTATGATTTAAATTAGTCCATCAATGTTTTAATAAATAATAAGTTAGAGGAAAGGATGATTAAATTATGGTTTATATCAGTGGCATCTGTTCTTAGTTTTTAATTATGTTATTGAATATAATCAATAATGTGACATGTTCATATTATATAATTTTTGATATGGTGTCACATTGAGCAGTTCATTCATTCTAGTAAAATATGTGTTTAATTGTTCATATCTATGCTATAACATTCATTATTGTTTTTAATTCTGCTATGTACCTACCTTTATAATTTTTTGTATAACAATGGAAACAGTTTGATTTCTTGTAGGTGTACTTATATCATTTTTTGTATAACAATGGAAATTATTTGAATTCTTGTAGGTGTATGCTTTTTGTCTAATGGTTTTTTAAAAACTTTTCCCAACAGAATTCTGTGATAAAAATAAGCCTATGTGCTAACCCTGGCTATCACATTCTACATACCAAATTTCATAATATTTCATCATCATCATCACAATTCACACCCTTCACATCCCTACTGCTGGGTTCGATTCTCCTTTCAATGAAGGAAGGGTTTAAGGCCTTGTCCATCACACTGTCCGAGTGCCAGTTGGTGGACTGTACCGAATGAACTGTCTGAATTTCATATAAATATATGTATACTTTTCTCCAATTGGATACCCGATAGCAGCCTCTGCCATTGGGGCAGACCCAGGAGAATAACCTGGATGTATTTTGTAGAACTGGAATGAGGAGGCTATTGAATGGGATAGGTGGAATAGGAATACCCAGGGAGAGACCTGTGCCCAGCATCTAGATTAAATAAATAAATAAAAATGTAAAAAAACATACATGCATCCCCATACTTGTAAGTTGTGACTACAACTTTTACATTATATTAAGTAGGTAGGATTGTATTGGGATGTATCACTGCTACTAGTTCTATCAAATCAATATTTGTGTATTTTTTCTATGGGCCTCATGTTGCCTGAAAATAAATGTTTTTTAATGATTTAGGTTCATCATCAGAAAACATAAATCTCAAATCAATATGGCTGTGTGAGTTGCACCTTATTTTGAGCAACTATAAAAACCGAACCATACATGTCTAAGAATCAATTCCTTAGAAAACAGATGTTCATGTACCCAATAAGGTGTACATTTTATCCATACTTGTCCAACTATGAAACATCAAAACTTTGTTACAAAAAAAGCAGGTATTCTAAATATCTGTGTCACAGCCAATCCAACCAGCTATTGTAGTGACCCACAACAATGATGTGATTATCCAGTCTCTAGGGTCCATCTGACGCTTTAAAAAAAGATCGTCGACTTTTGTACTAGTAACTAGCACGCGTAAATACATATGAAAACGTACTCTTTAATAATCTGGTCAACAACATTATTATTTCCAAATAACATATTTTAGACATTAGGGCGACATTCACCAAAGTCTTAAATCTAGATTTAGTGTCAAATCTCGATTTAAGAAACGTCGGTCCATACAAATTTATGGCATAAATCGAGATTTAACACTAAATCTAGATTTAATATGTTGGTGCAAGTGGCCCTTATAAATTAGTGTAATTACCCTCATTTGGCGTCATATAAATACTAACAATTTATTCTTTGTCAGAGAGTGACAAAACGCCTCAATAGCTAAAACGTTCAATTAATTTTTTATGTAATAACAGGGACAAAAGCAAACAAAAAAATATGGGAACGGTCAGCAACAACATTCCTTAAAAACTTCTGAAAAGATACTTAAACAACTTACACTACTTTCAAAATGTATTACTGTATTACTCTACATCACCATAAACCTGTGTACACATGTAATGTACGGTTCCCAGACGCCATGCGAATATGTGGTGTGTGCGGCGGTGGTGCCGCATATAACGGAAGCTTGCGGCGTCCACGAAGCCATTCTGTCACAACCAGCCAACCACAACACACTCACACTCCTAGACCATACCCCTTCCTGCGGTCTACGCGAACTATTTTCGCAATCACCTAAACTTGATACAATCTCTCTCTTTTGTACTAAAGCCACATAATAATAAATAGTATAACTGCTAAAGCATCTTGTAGCTTCGTTCATATTTCATGCCATAGACCTATTTCATACCCATTTCATACAGATGTTATTATTATCATCTGAGCCGCTGATAGGTGGGTGAAATCGCCAAAATTTGTACATTTTTTGTCCATTTCTCTTGGTTGCACTAAAACCTACTAAATGAGAAAAATATAACAACTTCACATAGAAAATTTTGGTAAATCATATTAGTAGAATAAGTAACGCATTAAATTATTTGTATTTTATCATATTTTGTACAGTGGTTATTGAAATTTACATAAATTTAAATCTTAATAAAAATATCATATTTCTTTGTTATGCTCTTTGTAACAGTATTTTTTTGTATAAAATAGTATTAAATCTTAATTATTTTACTGGCAGCACCACGAGCAAAAGTTTTCTTAGAAGTGGCGTTAGTGTCGCGTCTCCGCCATTTTGTTTGTAGTCGTTAACGAAGTTATTATGAACTCGGAAGAAAAAAGACTTTTCAGTGTTCCCCTTTGTAACAACCGACAAATTAAGTTAAAAGAAAGTATTTACAAAGTAATTCCTGCACGTAAAATCATAATTTCAGTCTGTTTACTATGCAGTTAGTAAAATTTTCGGAAAACTAAATCCACGTGTGTTAAAATATTTTTAGCTTATAAACGTAAGAATTTTTGTTCCATTTTGTTACAATTTTCTTTGTAACGTTACAAAAAGGAAAGCTAAGGGCACATTCAGACTGACAAGAATGTGATGACATTTTTTAAACTAATAAATTACAAAAACATATTAGTTGTTCAGAAGTTTAATTTCAATTATCCTAACTAGTGATACCTAATACCAAAATAATTAATAATTCAATTAATAGAAAAAACCTCATAGATATATATATTTTTTAAATTTTTTTTGTTCAAAAATTACGAAAGTAGTTTGTGTTTTAATTATTGAATAGGTACCGGTCAAAATCATAAGCCTCCTTTTCGCTTCGCCGTAGTGCTGATTAAATAAAAATTGTTTTATTTATTCATAGTAGTGTGATCGAGTCCGTATAGTTCCCTTTTGTAACATTTTTGTAACGTATCCCTTTTGTTACGTTTTTGTTACGTACAAAATTTGGCGATTTCACCCAGGTATGAGCTCCTACAAAACTAGAAGAGTTAAGGCTGGTTTTGACAGTGCGAGCTGTTGCCCGGCCAGTAGACAGCTACTCGGTTTGTCTACTTGTATACCTGCAGCTCGATTCACCTTTGTACGACACCTAGTGACCTATCTACTGTCCAGTCCGAGCCGAGTTGCGATGTCGAGTGAAATATGCGAGCTACTGACCAACTAGCATGTACGATCCAAACGGTGCTACTGCAGTGCAGCTACTCTGAATTCTGACTCGCACGCTAGCTCGCACTGTGTAAACCCGCCATTAGGCTACTAACTCCAGTTACTACTGCGTGTAGTGATTCCAAAACATGTAGTGCGATGATGAAAGAGATTCCACTTATGCGTCGGTTGAGTAACACCTCGATGACTTGGCACATAGTTTACGGCGATGCACCGGGACAAATTCCGTAAAAACACAACCTGGCGGCGGTCCAACGGTGCAGGGGTGTAAGTGCCCGATGCCCAACCTGGCTCACCTCCAGTGCTTTGTGCTCCCAAAATCCAACTTTTGATCGTTAAATTCTATTTAGTTAATGAGCCGGCGAATCCGGACCAAGGACTAGACGCTAACGACAAAGGCGTATGCTTAATTATAGTATTATATGACCAAGTTACTATATAATGTAACGTAATGTAGAGTAGGTATACATAATAGGAGCGTTTATAGTAGCAATGGGAAAAGGTGGGGAGACAAGCGGGTCACCCATTTTAGGACGTGTACTTGTATAAAAAATCAATTGAACGGAATTCGCGTGTCACTGTTGAATAACGGTCGAGTGATTTGCAGTTTTTGTTTTGCATTGCACTGATATCAGACAGTCAGGCTGACACGAATTTGAGGTTGAAGAATGTAGAATAATTGAATAGACCCAGTACATACTAGATCTAGATAGATAGCATTCTCATCTCATCGTAAAAACATCACGAGTTTCATTTTAATCAGCCTACGCCATTATTCGCACGTTATTTCGGGCACATAAGTAAAGCGTGGCAGCACTAGCAGCGCAACAGGTCATCTCCTGTCGGCGGGAGAGGCGCAGGTGTGACGTGGATGGACGCGAGGAGACGAGCGGAAATGCGTTCGAATGGGGCCAAGGGCGCGGGATCGATCCTGCGGCCCGCGGGCCCCCGGCCTGCCCTTGACCGCACCTGCGTACCCGGCCAGTGTGTGCCGTCCTCGGCCCATGGATCCGATGTTGCACTGTGTTTGATTTGAAGATCCATTTCAGCACGGTTATACCGAAGAGATGAGATCTATAGTCGAATTAAGCATTTTAAGGTCTTAATTAACATACTTCAATAATTATTAATTATAAATGATTGTATTTGTAAGTAATAGGAGGAATAAATAAATTGGCTAAGGAACTCTGAGATAAGGGGAAAAATGTTATCCGCAAGCTAAAACTAAAAAGTCTACGAAAACATACTATCCATCATGTCTGCCGATAAACTGTTTTAACAGTTTGGCGGAATATTTGTGTATTTTTCGTGTTTATTATACAATACAATACAATATAACTTTATTGAACAAAACACACAACATACATTAAATTACAAAAGGAGTAAGCACAATAGGCGGCCTTATCGCTAAAAGCGATCTCTTCCAGGCAACCTTTGGGTGAATGAGAGACTTATTGAGTAGAAGAGGAAGATGTACACGTATTGCATTTAAATACTAGTGATATTTTTTATGTTTTAATAATAAATACTTAGATACGTATGTATCTACAATATGATAAAAATAAAATTTAAAAAAATCAAAATCAAATCTTCTGTACGGTTCCATTATGGCTGGCTCCGTTAATACGTTAGTAGCTGCAAAATTTTGAATGTTATTTGAACAAACAAAAAAACTTTAGAGCAGCCACCAGAAATAAACATTATTCATCGTTACTGCACATCGTTTAGCTTGTAAAAATATCGTCGAGATTAGTCATGCCTCCGCAACACATTGCAAGCATGGATTGTAGACATGGTGATTATCACTTTTTGGTCTCCGATGTTAAAGGTTAATCAAGTTTATCACTGGTACGAGGGTTGGCATTTCTGGGTGGATGTTAATGTTCACCTTGTGTGATATAACTGTACTTACTTTCAATTTGCAAGGCTCTTTTCGCTTGTTACCGTTTCTTAAAAAAATATTAATGCCTTTTTGGGAACTGAAGTCTAGATTTTAAAAGATTAGCTTGCATGTTTTTATATACTGTGAGAACCAGTGAGTGTATTGTTGGCTACTTTCAGCGGTAAATAATTATAATTATACATAATCTTGAAGCAACGCAACTCGCCAAATGAGTGCTTGGCTACTTAAACGAAACGGAATTACGACAGTTAGCATATTTATAAAAACACTTCATTATTTGGTTTTCATTTGCAAATGTAAATATTATTGGGTTTTCGTAACATTTTGCTGATAATTTGTTGATTATATTGAGAAAAGTGTCAGGTTCATACAACTTACCTATTGGACGTGCTTAGTGAAGGTCGTTTTCAGTGGTTTTGGAATTTGAGTACATAGCGTAGTGGGCTCGTGTTGTGACACTCATTAATCAAACATGTACCTAGTCTACTTCCATCAGCGGCTGATGATGGTGATGACAATCTTCATCAAATAAACTCCATATTACTGCGTTGATTCCAAGGTTTTAATTTAGAATATGCATGCTCAATTCAATTAGCACTTTAATACTAATGAACGATAGTATGCCTAATCAAATAATTCGTACACTGTGACATCATAGAACACTACAGTAATTGATACGGTATTGATAAGTACGCCTAGTCACGACAGTGCATCGATATAAAAATTATTAGTCATATACTTACATAAAATATCATTTATAAGCCGAGCTATTTGTACCTGCTTTATATTAATGGTTTAGAATTTGTGTTAAATTACACAGGTTCTAAGTTTTTGTTTTACGAATTTTCAAAAGTAGTTGTTTAAAAGTGGTTCACAATGACCCTCGGATCGACACTTTCGGCTAACGATATACCCTATACTTTTTAATTATATTTTAAATTATTTTTCATTGGCATTTTATATTTTTCCCGTTTATTAAGTGGGTTAATAGATATGGAACCCGTAGGGCTATAATTAAATAATGACATTGTCGCTTTACGATATTAAATCATTAGCGGACGGCGACGTTCCTTATTATAGTGTTTACCAGCTGTCTCGATGTTACATCACTCACACAGCCGCAAGTGATAATGGCCCGAGATAAACAGATCTAACTAGTAGTCTACGGATTATCAGCCAATCGCGAATCGTTTTTGCCGCCCGAACTTGTGCCTTATTACTTCATAGTAAAAGCCGAGGTAATAGTAAATTTTTACGGTAAAAACAAGGGTTTTGGCGAAAAATCAAAGTGGTAATGCTACGAGACAGTGTGTCTAGGAATTCGCTGGGTAGTTTGGCAATAGTCCACCATGTCCGTACCACCCGAGCCGTGGGGGATTACTCTGGTTTAACGAATGCTACGTTAACAGATTCTCTACGGTGACATAGCGGTGGTCTAGCACAAGTTCGAATGAATCGTAGAAAAATCAGAGTAGGACCCCCCGATGACTGATGCCCGGCGCAACGGCAATGTTTTATCTTTGACTGTCAATTAGCTAGTTTTTTGTAAAACACTATTCTTCTCTAATTTATATTTCAGCGTTTGTCATGGCCCACAGCCGACGCTCGTGTTATCTTAATCGACGAATCAATTGGGAATTGGATCTATAACCATGGTTTCTGTATTAAAATGTATCCGTACATTAGTTACAAGTCTACGTCTGTTTTGCCCAACGCATTAAATGCAGTAAACGACCGTGACAAACTGTCGGCAGTAACTCCATATTCGGCAACGTACGTTTTCATTAAAAGCTACTTACTTTACCTATGTACCTACCTAATTTTACTTTGCCATGTTATGTTCGATTAATTCGCTTACAAGTCAACAGCCTATCTTTTCTGCCCCAATAACATTTTAATGAAGATTCTGTTGAATAACTGTTGAAACTGGAGTATTAATTTTACAATTGGAATGATTCAAGATAATCATAGGTACCTAATCCGGTTCTGTTCTGATTACTCAAATCAAGTGCAGTGTTTCACGGAATCGCACATTTGCCAGCGTGACTATCTTCCCGCAAGGTGAATGCATTCGGCATGCCTTTTTCCTTTCGAGCTCACTGACAGCCTTGGATTGAAACTATTAAACCCGGCGGGCCAGCCGCGTGGAACGGAAAACTGTTATACGCCCAACTGAAATATTTGTCATCTCCCTCTATCCCATATTTATATTTGAAAAATCTGTGCCTCTCGCTCTGACGGATGCAGTTAGCATTAGACGCAAAAAATGCACTAAAACTGCTTAGCAACCGACGATTGAATAGGTGGAGCCGTTATAAAAGAAAGACTCGTGAAAATGAAGCACTCCCAAACAAACGATGTCCCACAGTTTACAGTCACGTTTTTTGGTTCCCACAAGCTGACGTTAAAAACAATACCTAATATTTAACATTATTATTTATGATAGGTACATAAGTACTTATAAAATCAATATTTCATAATAACTCCTTTGTGATTCGTGACTTTTGCCATTTATGAACATCGTCCTTTTCCGTCCCGATCCCCTGGTCTAATCCATGATGTACTAATAATTCTCTATTCAACCACGTACGTCCATATTGTATTATTGGGATGATTCTGAACGAAGGACGTTTAAATCCAACAATCTTAACAGAATTGATTCTCCAATACTTCTAATAATATTTCTTGGAAAATGTAGGCGTAATCCTTGGTCGAAGGTTCGCGTAATTCATTTGCTAAAAGGATTATGTATCTACCATCCCCAGGGGCTGAAGATTAACTTCGTTAAAATGTTTCTTGTAAAGTTGTGGGCGATGTAACGTAATAACGTAACTTGCGTTGGAGGTTCTGAGCAGGTCAGCACAAAGTGGTGCAAACAATGTCTCCAAACTTATCTCTTACGTCAGCTTGTTGGCATAATGTACCTCTTGTAAACTGCCCAATTTATGTGAATAGAGCGAAAATAGCCCGTATACAAGTTGCGGTGGTGCTGTCGGCATTACGAGTTAAGCTGCGACAAAACTTTCAACTTGACCCGTTCAAGTTAATATTAATTGTATTTTGTATGTACCTACATGTTATGTAAACTGAGTTTCAGATAAAAATAGTCTGTTTGAACAGAAGTTTCTTTAGCGTCTTTGTACTGACTATTGGGTATTTTTATTCGTTGGTTCGGTTTTGTTACATTTTACTAATATAAACCTGAAAGTTTTTTAATGTTTTACGAAAAAACAGATGAAACATTTTTGACGAAATTTGCCATGTGTGATGATGATGCTAGCTGGCACCCTGGATTAACGCATAGGCTGTTCATCACGGAATTCCCACGGATTCCCTTTCAATTTTAATTATCTTACATAAAATATATTTACATAGTAACGTAGTGGTCGAATAGGCAATAAGTAGTTATAACTTATTTCCACCTTTGTCATTCATGTCTCCGTAGTATTGATATTCTATTATTGTCGAAGCATATCAATATGCTCATTTTACGAGTTGTTGTTAGCGTACTCCTTACATAACAACATTGTAAGAGTCGTGTAGATTAGATACAGATATAAATATTTATATTGCCAGATTATGAGTTGTAAAACAATACATAATACTGTATACTTTGACCGGTTTTATACAGAAAATATCCTTCCATTATGCTCTGTTCCGCTTTCTTTAACCTTAGAAACAATACAAGTGAACAGCCCCAGTTAGTAAATGGGTCACCGCAAATGTCTTTAAAACAATCACCAAGTTAGTGTGAACCAGAGAAGGAATCATAAAACATTGAATTATGAATTGTGTTGTTTTTTATATAACGCACCGCTAAGTCATCTGTTCTTATAATATGTAGATATGCAGTCTGCAAAAATAATGTAATCTCATGCGGCTCACGCCTATCTCAATTTTTCCTTTCTATATTTACATAATAATATATTTTTGTGTACTCTACAGGGCTCTACACACTCTTTGTCTGGTTGTCGTTTATTCTATCTATGTATTTGTGTTGATACATCAGCTGACCGACACCTATATCACAGGTTCTGCGTAGCTTGAGTTCGGATAGCCGTGTGTGAGATTTCCCCACATATTTATTTATTTGTTTTATTGTGTTGTTGCAGGAGAAGGACAAGCACGTGGAGGCGCTGGACGACGGGCAGCTGCGCGCGCTGCTGGACGAGGCCATCACCTACAAGTGCCCCAAGGACCGCGAGGGCAAGAGCAACTTGTTCAAGGTAATGTGGACCCAGCATGGGGCGCACGACAACACTGAGAGCGCAGAGATACTAACAAAGCGAATGTTACTTAACAGTCTCAACACAGATTAAATTATGTATCTTAAAAAATCATTTATGCACCACCACCGCTCGCAATCTTGGCAAATGTACTGCTTATACGGATTATCCCGTCAAACATATCAATACATTAAAGTACGCAAAAACCTTTCAAATACTATAAAAATATTTTACAACTTCAGTACCTATACACTGCTTATTTCTATTTAATATAAGGACGCTAGACTGCATGGGAGGTTATTTCACGCGGGTTATACATATCGTATTTAGCCACCATACCCTATGAAATAACTTATTTTTATTATTAAATGCCTTCAATTTAAGAAATTTATGGTGCCAAGCTATGTCAAATTCAGGTATAAGTAGGTAATTAAACTAATTAACACTGCCGTGATATTGCGAAACATTAATTCATTCGTAATAATAAACGAATAAAGATCATTTTCATCATCCATTCATGAATTTTATGAATTAGCTAATTAATTTAGCTTTGAAACGTGTTTGAGACAACGTTGTCAATGGTAAAAAGCCGTACCTTTACGTAATAAATCATTGAAGCGAGACGAAGCTCGTGCGTAGCATTTGGTACTTTTTTGCACCGTAAATCTATTGATATCTTGGACAATTTATTGTATCGTGCCGTGTTAACTACCAGTCACTGAGATACTTAACAGGTGATTATAAATGATTCACAATTATGAATATTATTATATATATTTTTTCTTGGGATACGATCTTGCACGGTATTTTTACATACAGTCTACATTTTCACTTCACTCATAGGTATTCTTTTAGCCAATATTTTCAGTCATACCTATTACTATCAGAGCAATTTACAATGACACATGAATACTTTTCACATAGGTAACATACGAAAACGTTTCAATGACTTCACGAGAATCTATATTTCACTGTGTGGGCGTCGGCCGCTGAAATCGGAACGACTACAGGTGATACGCAGACGAAAGATGCGCCACCATCCTTGACGCTAGATCCAGTTTCCACCACGAGGAATGCGTCGTTGACACGCGATCAGCCGCTGTGATCGACAGGCGTGAGAACGAATAAGCTGCTAATTATAGCTGCATGCTTGGTGGCTTAGCATCGCCTTAAATAGATGTCATGTTCAGGGATTCAATATTCTCGTATGTAGGTGCAATGTGTTTGTGCAGGCTTCAGACTAGGCTATCCGTGTGCGAAATATAGACTCGATCTACTTATTTGTCCCCATTCTTCTCGCAGAGAGTGCTCTATTCGAAATTGTATACTTACCTCATATACTGTTTTCCTAAAGTAGTATCAATATATATTTTTATAGGAATAAATTACACATACAATACAGAATTAATTAAAAGACTCTATTATCCTCCAGTCATAGCCATCTTTCACAGGCAACTCTTGTTAAGTCTGCTACTCTTTAAGGTTCGCGCACATTAGGTATGTCGGGCTGCAGCGTTCCGGGCCGCAACGCTAAAATCGCTCCAGTACACTATGTCGGGTCGGGCCGTATTTTCAGAACAAACACGACCCCCGGGCCCCTACATAATGAGCGCGAACCTTTACCCACTTATAAAACGTAGACTAAGATATCCCTGGTTTAGAACCGGTTATAGTTCAGAGATTTCATACAAATCAGTATTCTAGCCGGGTTGAAACCAGAACTATCTGTAGTCCTTAATTAAAACCCCCGCATTAAATATGTTCTCAAAGAAATATTACACGTAGAATAAAAAACGTCTCTCTTGTCCGTTACAGGAGCTGCTCGAAGAAGTAGAACAGGACGAGCAGGCGTGCGAGGCGGCGGCGCGCGTGTGGGGCGCGGGCGGGCGGCGCGGGCGCGGCGCGCGGCGGCGGGCGCTGCCGCACTCCAACTCGCTGCAGGACCTGGTGGCGGCGCTGGCGGCCGAGCCCGTGCGGCGCCGCGTGCAGCCCGCGCCGCCCGTGTCGGCCCGGACGCTGCACGGGGGCAGCCTGCCGTCTGGGGTGGATACTTGTGAGTGTTAGCGCATTCTGTTGTGTTCGTGGCGAGGTATTATATATAGATTTAGTGTTTGTAACAGATCACTGATGTTAAGCAACACATGGCACGGTCAGCCATTGGATGGGTGATAGGGTCTGGACGCTTTCGTGCTTCGAACGGCACGTAAAGCCGTGGGTCCCGGTTGCTGCTTCGGCAGCAGTCGATAAACCTAGTCAGAGGCCTTCGGGCAGCTCAATTGACTGGAAATGCCTTCATCTATCACTCATTTACACTCAAACATCTTCAGCGTTCCTGAGCGAGGAGCCGCGCGCGCCCCGCGGCGTGCAGTACGTGGCCACGGTGCGCTGCGAGAACCCCTCCCCGCTGGCCGAGCGCCGCGTCTCCGCCAGCGACTGCCCCGAGAACGAGCTGACCAACAGGTATGTGACCAATAATAATAATAATACACATAGCCATACTAAAGCCCAGTTTCATCGTACTCGTTTAGATCATAACAAGGGATTCGTTCATCAATTATACGTCATGTTCATATTAAAAGTTTTCCCGTGGGAATTTCGTGATAAAAAGTAGCCTATGTGTTCTAAGGTGTCTGCTAACTCCATACCAAATTTTGTTAGAATCTGTTCAGCCGTTTTGACAAGAAGTAACAAACTTACACACAGACACACATACTCACAAGCTTTCGCCTTTATAATATGAGTAGGATTAGACAGCCATACAAAACAGTCACTACATACAGAAGACCACAAAAAATACACAATTTATGTATCCTTATTTTTATAAATGTATATTTTTTTAGCAGAATGTTTTCAGAAGTTATTTTACTTCACGCGAGAGACTGTTTTCTTCAGAAACTTTACTTTCTCATCATCATCATCATAATTTCATTGGGAAAAATTAAAGGACCTTAGACATGCTTTGCTGCCATCATTATATTTTAATTCTAGCTACCTTAATTTTGATGAATTAACTGGGTTCTTTGACTACCAGCTCCAGCAGAAAACCTAATACCACTTCAGGTTTTCTAATATTGTTTTTGTATGTTTGGCGACATATATCTGCTTATTTATGACGATGTAGTCGAACGTACCCCGCATATGCTTACTAAACTGCACCGCTGTTAAGACTAATCTGAGAATGTTTTCATTTGTCGCGTGTCGCAGCGTTAAACAAACGACGGCCGGCGCACGTTGCCCTCTCCGACTCTACTCACTAACAACAGATGTGCCACTCTCTAAAACCGACTTCACCGTAGCGATCTGTTTACCTTAACAACAATAACCCGCGCTTCCGAACCGCACCGTAGTATTAATCGAAATTAACCGGCGTAGTTTGCTTGCTAAAGTTTGCCTCTAAACCCGCGAATCGACGGCCCACCGCTGGTCTAACGCTCTCTATTGTCGGCAGACGGAGTAAACTGTCGGCTTTCCCGATGACGTATACGGCGCGCGCCACGCTCGAGATCGGCAGCGGCAGCGTGGGCTCGGGCCGCGCGGTCACCACCACCACCGCGAGCAACCAGGTGAGCACCCCCCGCCCCCCTCGCAGCCGCCCGCCCCGCGCGCCCCCGGCCGCCCACAAGGTCAGTGGTGGTGAGACCAAACCGCGCGGCCCAGAAGATCGCAAGGACAAAAACAAGAGCGAAAAAAGTGCTAGTAAGAAAGCGGATAACGATGAACACAAGATTACGGTTCTTAAACGCGGAACAGAACTCAAAACGGTTATGGAGACACAGAATGTAGTTACAGCCAAAAACGTAGAAGCAATTGCGGATACTTCAGAAAACGATAGGAATTCCAAGTCAAACTCGAACGAAAACCCCAAAGAAAGTGGCAAGAAAAGCAAAAATAGGAATAGAAAACATAGATCGCGTTCAAACAATGCTTCTGAAAATAAAGACTCTGCCAATGCTGTTAAATCAGACGCCCAAGAAAAATTTAGTGAATCATCAAACGCAAAGAAAAAACATAAGAAATCTAAACGAAATAAATCTACTCCGCGAGTTCCTTCAGCACCTGAACAACAATATGATCTGAAGTGGTATCAAGCGGAGATGGAGGCCTCCAATGCTTATTGTGATGCTCAAAGTGAACAGTTGTACCATCCAGAAATACTTAATGCAAACAGACCACCTACTTGTGGACCTCCAGAAAAAATATTTAAAACTAACACTCGATCTCCTAAACATAAACTGTACCCACAAATGACATTGAATAGTCCGGAAAGAACTCGCCCTATTATTTATTTTGAAAATAGTAAACTGGGCTGCAGTTTAAGAAATAGAGCTTCTGTTTTAGATACAAATTCTAATAGCAACAATCACTCAAGAAGTAAAGATTTTAAATACAATTATACCAAGTCCGTCGACGAAAGTACACCGCTTCTCTCAAGTGGCAGTGAAAGTGATATATTAAAACGAATTAATAACAAAAATATTGTTCCGAGTAGCTTAGTGAGTGTTAACCCTACAAATGTTAGGCCGATGACGATCGGTAGCCCTGTGCGTATCTTAAGTGGCGATAATGAAGACAAAGCAAATGATAGTGATAAAATTGCAAAAGATAACAATAACGTCCCTAATTTCACTGCCGGTGCAGGCGATAGCAAGAGCCAGATAACAGCCGGCCCAACTCCCAGTGATAAAGAAGAGCCGCGTCATGACATATTGCATGTCAGCAAAAGTCCAGAAATGTTTAATGTAGCTGTGCAAAATGCAGAAGTAAAAATAGAAATCCATGAAAATCTGGATAGCTCAATGGGAGGAAGCCTCAACGAATCCACCAATAGTGAATCTCAACAAATATATACGCTGGTTGAAAACAACGGAACTGTCCAATACATTCAGCCGCAAGGAGTGTTCCAAATGTCAGATGAGAATTCGCAACCAATCAGCGGGATATACTGCATCGAGCTGAATGACATCGCACCCAATCAGAGCGCAGCAGGCGGGGACTCCAAGAACCTGGCCTACTTCGCTGACCAAGTGCAACTGTTTGAAGTCATGAAAAATGCCAACGAGACGAACGTAGATAACAAGATTGAAAGTATTTGTGATAAGGAACAATCTGGCTGTGAAGAGACAACCTGTGATAACAAACCAACGTCATCTAATGACGACCAAACACATTCCGCAGCGTCACAAGTTGTGAACGTTGAAACTATTGGTAAAGAAATTAGTAAAGTAGGAGAAGCAGTAGATAGTGTGAGTGACCCGAGCAGGGCTGTGGCCGACCTCAGCAGTGTGCAGCAATCCTCGCTACGAGAGTTCTTTAATAACGTGTACTACTTCCTAACACTCCCCGAGGGCCTACTAACTCCTAACGTCACTAGCATTAAAGAGAGTGCGTCCCAAAAAATACTCGAACTCTCGAACCGTGCCAATGAGAAGAAGGCTGAGCAAACCGAATTAGAGAATAAAGATAAACAAGAGGAAGCCACAGCGAATAAAAGTAAAAAGTCTAAGAAAAATAAGAAGGCACGTCTAAAAGATGCCTCAGAAAAAAGCCCAGAGGGGGGCGCCACTAATAACCAGGTAGGCCTTCGCTCCCGCTGTAGTAGAACGACATTTTATACTGCACCCATGTTACAAATTTTATATTCTCTGTTGTATTTTTTATACTAACAAATTGATTGTTTTTATAAATAGTATGTAAGCCATGAATTACATACAAAATTATTTAAATGTTAACATCAATTGCAGAACTTTAATTACTATAATTTATAGACATCTTAATTGGCAATAAATTAAAACTCACCCGTAAAATATCGTCCTACTACAAACAACATCAATTCTCTAGCTTCATACACTGTGTTGATGTGGCTGTGTCTCCGCAGGTGGATTCTGGTATTCCATTTAGTTGCATCACGTCTCCCGAGGTGGTGTCCAGTTGCAGTACGACGTCGTCCGCACCCCAGTCCGCAGTCGCCGTCGACGCCAAGGTGAAACATCTTTTCGATACTAGAATCTGGACAGTTTTGTGTGTGGGTTTTGTCCAGCTTACTTCATTATAATAGATGAAAGAGAGATGCTACCTAATTCATTGGTGTGAATATTTTTCTAAATTGCTTTACTTAAGCGTTTATTTTAATTTCAAAGATTGATTTCATTTAATATCTGGAAAGAATTGACTAAAGCAACCTTAGTTAATTCGGATTCTATTTAGTTTTAGATGCAGCGCGATTTTTATCTTACTTCCTATAGCGTTTGGTGATGGTAATTGGTCGATTGTAAGACTCATCGATTATTTTCCATTCGCTTCGGGCAGCAGGAGTAACTCGGCTGATGCTTGGCGATGTATAGAACTAACCTGTGAATAATATAGTATTTGATTGTGATTCTCTCAGCCGCGCGCAGTGAGCACGAGCAGCTTCAACGGCCTCCCGCTGTCGCGCCCCGGCCACTACGGCGCCACCGGCACCACCAGCACCGACGAGTTCAAGGTAACATTCACTACCAACACTCACTGCACAGTGCACATACACCGCCTCCTCGTTACATGAAGTAATGAATGTCTTCTGCTTCCAGAAGTCTCTGGACGAGAACGGCAACTCGGTGCAGGGCTTCACGTCGCCGCTGTCCGGCTCCGCGCACAAGAAGCCGCGCCGCAAGAAGTCCTCCAAGAACGAGGTGGTGATCAAGTCGCACCAGATCGACGGCTACAAGGGCGACAAGGACCTCAACGAGGTGCTGCGCTTCATCGAGGCCCCGGCGGAGCGGCGCGGCAAGCTGCCCGCGCGCGCCAAGCACGACGACGACAAGAAGAAGCGGCGCAAGGACAAGCCGGCACGCGCCGCCAGCCTCGAGGAGCTGAGCCGCTGCGAGCCGCACGCGCTGCGCCACCGCCGCGCGCCGCCGCCGCCCGCCGCGCCGCGCCGCTCCTGGGGCGACGACGCCGCCTACTACCCGCCGCCCTCGTCGCCCCCGTCGCCCCCGCCCGCGCCCGCCAAGAAGAAGCCCTCCCGCAAGCCCGACGCCGCGCCCGACCCGCCCGCCGACACCACGCTCGAGCTGCTCGACTTCCAGACCGTCACCAAGAAGAAGAAGCCGCGCAAGCGCTTCGACGACGGCGGCGGCGAGGGCGGCGGCGCGCGCGCCCCCCCCGCCTCCCCGCCGCGCCGCAAGTCCGCCCCCCCCTCCGACAAGAGCAACGACTCCAACGACGACATGGACTCGGTGCACTCGCTGCCGGCCGACCCGCGCCGCCCCGCGTCCTACGCCGACATCGCGCGCCAGCGGCACAACATCCCCGACCTCATCGAGTCGTGCAACTTCTACGGCGAGGAGTGCGCGCCGGCGCCGGCGTACGACGCTCACAGCTACCCGGCGCTGCCGCGCGCGCCCGGCAAGCAGCCCGACGTGGTGGCGGCGCGCCCGGCCGTGGAGCTGCGCCACCCGCCCGCCGCCGACCTGCAGGGCGTCACCTTCGGCTTCGACGTGAACGAGACGCTGCTGCGCGGCGGGCGGCGCCGCTGCGACCTGCTGCTGCACCTGCCGCCGCGCTACCGCCCGCCGCCGCCGCCGCCGCCCGCGCTGCAGCACACAACCGCCGCGCTCGCGGACTACGTCGGATGTGGTCAGTATCAGATATATTATTTTTTACTAAGCCGCGTATCGACTGCTTACGGCAAACCATCGAACATTGTCAAGGCAGGCTTACGGTTTGTCGCAGTCGAAAATGGCTCGCACGGCAGCCGCACGCTGTCGATAAGCGTGTTTAGAAATTATGTTGCCCCCTGTATTTGGCCGAGGGCGGCAGGAATATCCCTTAGGTCTTAATATAGCGTTAACTCTATCTAGCACTATATTAACCTTACATTTACTTGCACTATGAAGTTATTTAATGTAATGATGTTTCTATTTCAGCCTGGGAAGACATAATGAAGCTGGGCAGTACCAAAGTGCGGTACTACGCCGAGTAGAGTCAGTGTTAGTGAAACTGAACACGCAGTAAGTTATAAAAGAACACCTAGGACTCACTTGTTGAAATAATAAGTCGTTGTTGATGATGTGAATATGTTGAGTGAAGCGGCCGCCACCGGCGTCGCTCCTTGTAAACGTAAATTTAACACGTAGATAGATAAATTGCTCTCGAAGATGCTGAAAGTGTCGAAGTGCGGGACTGTGCGTGTGAGAAGGTGGTGATTTCTGCTTATTTCCTCGTTTGGTGTAAATGGAGTACTGAGCCAGCATCTTCCTGTGATGAGATGGACTAGAGGCGGCGTGACGTCACCGCCGCCGACAGTGGATACGCGACGCGCCGAGTGTTCGCTATCGTTTGAAATATTATTGTTTTCACTGTGTAAATAAGAGAGATTAATGAGAGCTATTTTGCGCATTTAATTATTACAATTGCACATAAAAATATATAAAAATCTTAAAAATAATGATTGCTATAATGATATAAATAATATGATGTTGTGTTTGGTGTGTGGCGAGCGCCGGCGGAGTGCATCTGCTATAAACCAAATAGCGACCCCCCGCGCCCCGCGCCGCCGCCGGGCGGTCGCGATAACGTTATCATTTTCGTTTGGGTTTACGAGGCGAATATAATTTTGTTTCTGTTGATATTTGTTATGCTTGAGTTTTGTTATGTAATCACAAAAAATAATACTTTCTCTAACAAGCCGCTTTAAAATAAACTCATGTGAATTTGTTATGTATTTTTAAGTTTTATATTTTAAAATGTAAATAAAAAAAGAAGATCTTATAAGCTGTAATTGGCCATAAATGATGATAGGAGCGATACGTGAAATAAACAATAAGGCACTTGTACCCTTGTGTGAGCTGACGAGTTGACCAAAATACAATAATGTATTGTACATAATTACATGATGTATATATGCAATTGAGCGCATAAGCAGCATTTATGTAATAAACCAATTTCCATGAGAGGCGATGCGCCCGACGGACCACATTCGCTCAGCACCGAGTGTTGGCCGTGAAGCTAGTCGAGTCAGATACCCATCAAGATGCTTTCCGATTCTCGCCTCTATTGTGAAGCAATCACTTGCGACTTGCTTCTTATGTATCCAAGCATATCCCTATATAATGGCCATGTGCCTAGCGCCTTCGGACCGGAAAGCATCTCAAGTCAAATATTTTATTGATGTATTTCAAATGTAAAATGTTCCATTTTGTTCCTATAAGTGTTAGAATATACGTCGTGTATACCTTACCTGCTATGGTCGTGAGTGCATTAGTCGTGCAGAAAGAAGGCAAGAGTTGTGCCCAACGGCAATTATTTTGGCGTCTAACGGTATGACGATAGAATAGTTTTGCTCTTAGACACCCCTATATGCTAGGGCATTCATAAAGATATGTATTTCAATTTGTAGGTAATTTAAAGACATTGGCATATATTTACTGGATATAGTGTAGCTGTTAAGAGTACAGGTGTAAGTTATTGTCTATTCGTATAATTGGTTATGTGAAACTATTCTATTGGCTCACCTTCAGACAAATGTCCAAAAGTCCCTCAAAGAAGTCCATGGGATCACCATCTAGTTCTTGTGGCTTGCACGTCGCCTTGCTACTATAATTAAGACTTGATCATCAGTAACATTGATAAGTATACACTCACGGTGGCATTTGTAGACTAACATGGTGCGCTCTTGTGAATTTTGTCAATTTATTGAGATACGACCCGACTATTACAATATCGTGCATTTAGTTCAAGCGAAATTTGAATGTGAATGTTTCAACAAGTAAAGTTGACAGAGATTTGTCGGTTCACCATAAAAAGTTTGGGGTTTATCATTTCACTTTGAGGCGATTTGATATAAATCTATCGACTTGCTGGGTATACCCTTGAGCAGACTTTCTACGTCAATGTTTCTGCCAGTGTGTACTTGTCCATATTATTGATGTGAACATCTCTTCACATACCTATTATGCAAAAAATGCATATTATCTACATACAATTATAATATTTGTTCTTTTACAAAAAATGAGTATTTAATTATGTCTGCATAAATTACGCTTTCACCTATTTTATATAAGATAAAAAAAACTACCGTAGTTGTATTGTAAATACAGTTCGATTTGGTGTGCATTTTATCAAGGAAAAAGATATTTTCCAAAATATAAAATTATGTTTGTCTGTCTGTACACTGAAAGGTCATATCAATCAAAGGTATTGAAATATTGTTTACTGTTTCTTTCCCTTGTAAAATATGTACATAGATATAATATGCAGAAATTTATTGGACTTTTTTAACGCTCTTATTCATATTAGACAAAGTAGATGAAAGATCTCTGGGTGTTGTATGTTCTGACGTCGCAGTCGCGGGCCAGTGAACGACTGTAGTCGGGCCACACTGGCTCTGAGCGAGCTATTTCTTTCATGATATATTGTCTTGCGATTTATTTACCTGCTACGTTGTTATAAGTATGTAATGTGGCCGACAAGTGGAGTAAGTCCGTGAGACACCGCGGCCGTCGTGTACCCCGCTGCTTCACTTTGGACTACTATAGCTTGGCTTTCTTAAAGTTACCGAAAATTATTTATACTGCGTTTGAATGGCGCGTCACACTAGGTATCAGCTAATGCTAGCATAAGCGTATCACATAACCAGCTTGATTGTAACCGAAATGGCCTTGCAAGCGTGCTACGTACTTTAATCATCGATTTGGATGAAAAAATCCACTCGGAATATCGGCCTAGTGTCAACGCGCCATTGGGCTCCACGAACACCACTCGAGATCTAAATTATATTATTGTATATTTAAACGATTGTAAGTAAAGGTAATTTTGAGTCCAACAAATAAATATTTTGTTTAGGAATTGGGAGTGATATCAATTTGCTTAGAAAGCTGACAAAGTAAATGTATAAATTAATGCTGAAACAACTTATCAAGCAGTCTTATTTTCTGAACATCCATTACGCGATATATTTTAGCTGTACTTCATATATTTTGCTACCAATTTCGATTAAGCAAACAAATTTTTGATAAGCGTTTTAGAAAGAGTGGATAGCATAAAAATCAGGAAATAGCCATGACGCTAGATAGTGTAGGCGTTAAATTGAATATGAATTTATTCGAGGTCACAGCTCAACTCAATTCTTCAGAAAATAAGACCGTTACTATCCTATAAAATATATATGTTTATGTGAAATTATCTGCTTTACATCTAACTTTCTTTTTAGATGTTTACTCTGTAATATAAGGTTTTATTGACCAAACTGTATGTGTGTTGAATTTTTTGTCATATAACAATAATATTTATTTTAACATAATTCGAATAGGTTGGACACCTTAGCCTCTGGAGGCTTTCATTTGATTTTTCAGTTGAATATGTCTGTTAATTTATTCCTAATATTTTTATTCAATCCTCATTGTATTCAGAGTAAAAATCTAAACCCTTTATTGTCGAATGGTTTGTTTTATATAAAAAAGCAATATAACCAACTGCAATTTACAGTTATATACTTTTTCACTGTTTCCGTTTTCTTAATAAAATGTTAAAAATTATATTTATGTGTCTCAGTTCATCTCTTACGTTAGTTAAATGAAAAAAAATAAGTTTGATGTAATATTTTATTTTTAAAGTAACATGATACAGATGTTATGGCTTTGTATTCAATATTCTATTATAATAAAAATATTAACAGATATCTTACATCCACCTGAAAATGTACAATTTGTTATAGATCTTACTAAATATCTCTAGACCGTTCAAGCCGATATCAAAAGCACCCAATTGTCCAGACGGATCTATCTCAGGTTGTGTGGGATTTTAATATCAACTTTATTGTTGGTATTGATAATGCACCTATAATACATACAGACTTACATTGCGAGAGCCAGGGGCGCCTTACTCCATACATTGTACGAGGGATTGTCAAGATTAACCATAAAACAACGCATGCTCGGCCTGCAACTATACAGAGAAGCACAACATTTTGGACGCAATACCTACTGTGCGTTCAGAGTTATTTGACTTCTGAGATATCCAAAAATTTGTCTTTTTGGATGACCATATTGATGATAACAATAGAAGAGTTAAATAACTCTGAACGATTAAGTTGTCCTTAGTTTATGGTAAAGTCTGTCAAACGAAAGTTTCAAACAGTTAAATTTGTTTTACAACAAAATAGGTGCGTTTACTCTATAAATTGTGATTATAAAAACGCGTTACTGAATTCAACATTATTTTATCGTATATCTTTAGATATTTTTTTTTACAATGAAGCTAGAAATATAAAGCTATTCATTTCTTTTAGCAGTCGAGTGTTATTTTACCTTTTCACTTTCGTTGTTAATTTGAATTTTATACAAAATTATTAAAATCACTAGGTGCAACAAACAAAATACTCATTTAGGCCATCGCAAAACACAATGAATAGAATATAAAAGTATGTACATTTTGTCAATAAAATTAAAAATATAAATAAGGGTACATACAGATATTATTACAAAATGGAATGAACGTCAAACGAGATGCTCTTACTAGTAAACCGAGGTCATAGTGGCCTGCGATAATGATGAGTAGATTGTTAAAAATTGCTATAGAGACTCCAATAGCTTAGTTGTTTATTGTAATTACACTATGTAAATTAACTATTAATATTACACAAACACAAGGCACCATATTATTCACAAAACAGGATATTACATAAGGTAGGTCGTATCATTTAGAAATGTTATGTTAGTTGTTATACTTGGAAGCGCTAAGGCATTTAAGAAATACCAAATATTTCTACATATTGCTCTTTGCTGGTAAATCAGTTGGCTATTTTGTCAATGCAACTTCACGAGATTCAAATTAAGTATCAAACAGGAGAATCGGAGCTAAAATATTAGGAAGCGGTTTTTATTACTTGCAATCAATAGTATAGGTGCCAGATATATCTCAAGAGGTAAACTAGCCAGTACAAAAGAACGGCAAAATGAATCTCTGGGGAAAATATAATCATAGAAGCACAAACTTGCTAAATTTGGAAAGATCTCAAAGCAGCCGAAAATGCCATCGAACATTAATCGTTAATATCCAGCCGGCCCATAACAACACACAAAAACTCTAAGCGACAACAAGATACCGTAATTACAATTTAAAAAAATGTACACAACGAAACCGAACGTCCAGAGGAACAACCGAAGAAAGGGGAGAGATAAAATTCAAATATTCAACACTGTAGCTTAACTTAGAAGATGTCGGGGCAGTCGGCCCAGTCCTGGCGCTCCTTGGCCTCCCAGTAGCGGTGGTTGTAGAGATGGCGGAGGTGAGGGGCTCCGGCCTCGCTCTCGCGCGTGAACCACAGCGGCGCGGGGCCGGGGGGCGGGCGGGCGCCTGCCGCCGCCGCCGCCTCGGCCTCCGCCTCCGCTTCTCGCCGCTTGGTCCTCTGCTTCTCCTCGAGGCGCAGCTTCTCGTTGTTGGCGTCGTCCCAGAGCCCCTCCTCCATGAGGCGCTGGTCGGGCCGCAGCCGCGAGTCCGTCGGCGCCACGCCCGGCTCCGGCTCGTTCAGCTGCGCCGCCAGGATCGTGAAGTTGTACCATCTGGGAAACGAGAAAGAAGTTTGTTAAGAGATTTTTTTAACAAATATTTACACTACACCCTATTTTTGTCTCTTGTAGTCCATCCATCCAAATGTTGTCTGGAGATTGCTATAAGCGGTAAGACCGCCTTTAGTACCCTAAATAAGTTGCTATAAAAATTGATAATTCTTTCTTGGTGTACAAATAAAGAGTACTCTATCTATCTATATTTTCATATTGTATTCATTTTGTTCATACCTATTTTTATTTTTTTTATTAACACTTTATTGTATAATGATAGACACAGTTACAAAAATGGACTTAAAAGTAGTAAGTATATACAGAGGCGGGCTTTCTTCCAACCAACCTTTGTTTGGTGGAAAACTAAAGTTTTTAAACTCCTCTAATACAATAAAAAGTTATCAAACAGGAAAACGTAGCTAAACCCTATCGACGGCATTATCCGGTAGTAGTTGCACTTAGTTGGAAGGAAACTCAAGACACTCAATGAAACAATATTCACCTCAAACGCCATTTACACCCTCTCTACTGACCTGTCGGCGTTATCGGGCGCCGGCACGCGCTCCCAGGCCACGGTGAACTTGCCGGTCTTGCACACGGTGTTGTCGCCGTTGGTGCTGGTCACCGGCGCCACCTCCACGCGCTCGTCCCAGTGCCCCTGCAGCACGTAGCGCGGCTGGAAGGAAGTTACAATAATGTAAATAATATGTGGGGCATCTCACACACGGCCTTCCGACCCCAAACTAGCCTGTAATACGGGTATCGGACAGCTTATATATCTACATAGATATAAATATATTATAATACATAATATATACCTACATCCAAGTCCCGAGTGCAAATATCTGTCTTTAAACAAATATCTGCCCCGGCCAAGAATCAAAACCATAGCAGTCAGGGCCACTAACTACTACACCACTCGGTCGTCGGTGTGTTGGCGCCAACTCTTTTTAACATATATACCAACGACCAGCCCCGCGATGCAGGAACAGCTCGATTCCTCTACGCTGACGACCTTGCACTGGCATCGCAGGCAGCTACGTTCGAAGAAGTGGAAGGCACGTAGACTGCAGCTTTGCGGAAGCTGGGTGACTACTACAGTCAAAACGCTTTGAGGCCATACCCATCAAAAACTCAGTCATGTGCTTTCCACCTACGCAACCACCAGGCAAATCGAGAGCTGGACATAACATGGGAAGGGGTAAAAATCCAGCACTGCTCGTCACCAAAATACCTCGGAGTGACCCTGGATAGATCCCTCACGTACAAAACTCACTGCCAAATCACCAAGAAGAAAGTCAGCTCCCGAAACAACCTTCTGCGACGGCTTACGTCTAAAAGCTGGGGCGCCTCTCCGCAAGTTCTACGAACAAGTAGCTTAGCACTCTGCTTCTCAGCTGCCGAATATGCCTGCCCCATATGGGCAAGGTCCGCGCATGCTAGAGAAGTAGATGTTGCTCTTAACGACACAGTTCGTATAGTTACGGGATGCCTCAAACCGACACCGCTCCACAAACTCTACTCTCTGGCTGGGATAGCACCCCCTAGCATACGGCGTAAAGTGGCATGTTCTGTTGAGAAAGCCAAACAAGAATGCGACTCCAGACATCCACTTTACTCACATACTGCCGCACCTTCCCTCCTTAAGAGCCGCAAAGCGTTTCTTAATAGTGAGGTGTCCTTAACGGATGAAAACCCACAAAACGCAAGGCTAAGGCTCTGGGAGGAAAAGCAGCCCCAGGATCCTTTCCTACCTCTTGAGGAAAAACTTGCTCCCGGTAACAGTCTTCCCTGGCACATCTGGAAGACTCTAAATCGGTTGCGAGCAGAGGTAGGCTGCTGCAAGGACAATCTCTGTAAGTGGGGCTATACCGTTGGTACCAACCTATGCGACTGTGGTACCGCCCCCCAGACTATGGATCATTTACTCTCCTGTCCCCTGTGCCCTTCCACCTGCACACGGGAAGACTTACTCCAGGCCAACCAAAATGCTATCAAAGTTGCTTCTTTTTGGTCTGGACAAATATAAAAAATCGCATTTCACTGACACGAAAGAAGAAGACTCGGTCGTCTATAATAATATGTGTTAATTGTTTCTTAAAATCTTCCAATGATAGAGATGGGTGTAAGTAGGTATTGTATTCAGACAGCCAGATAAATAATGCTCGAATGCATAAATAGTGCAATACAGTTGACGAGAGAAATATCAGTTCGCCGTTTCAATTACTTTTTTCTGCGTTTAAGAGCGGTGGGATGCCCATATTTCGTGGAATATTCGAAAAATTATTACTTACTTATATTAAAATGTCATCAACTAGCTCTAGCTCCATAAAAACCACAAATCCAACTCACCACACCCTGCGGATCCTTAATAACCCCCGTGACCTTCCTCTGCGACTCCTTGCTGAAGTAGCCATACGGGAGGTACTTGAGGTGCGCCACGTAGCCGGCCGCGGCGCCGCCCTCGCCCACTATGTCCATGTCGCCGTGGTTGTCCACCCACAGCTTGCCGACGATTATGTTGTGGACTGTTGTTGTTACCTAGTGAGATGGGTGGTTAGTTAGGATTGATAGATGGAGGGGTAGAAAAACGCGGCTGGATATATCCAGAAAGGGCGATATTTTTTTATGGGGCAGATAAGAGTGAGATTGATAAAAATAGCAAAAGTTTTTCTTCTACGTGCTTCTACTTTTACTTTTAGGCTTGCGTCAAAGGCAAAACTTTTTCGTATGTACGCATATAGGTACTGTAAGCGTAACAGGGCAAGTTAATGATTCGGATGATGATGATATAATCACAGCTTGAAATTTAGGCTGCGTCTCCAGAAGGCAAACTATTCACCGACTGAGTTTGCGGCGTATCTGTTTAGTGTGTGCAGAGTGTTTACAGTTTTCTAGTTTTGCGCTAACTGTACGCTAACTCGCGCCAAGTAATAGTTTGCCAACTGGGAACGCAGCATCTCACATCACAGATCACCACACCAAAAACAAACAAATTAAAAAAAGAGAACCAACACAGCATACCTTCTCATAAACATAGAGGTTACCGGATTTCTCGAACAGCACCGTGCTGTAGGCCTGTGGCTCCACCTGGATGTTCTGTCCGCGGAACTTGGTCTTCATGCTGATGTCCTGGTGGGACGCCCAGCCCGACGCCCCCGTGCAGTAGATGGCGCATACGGGCGGGTGGTGGACCACCTACGAGCCAATGTTTGAACCAAGCGTTGGGCCAACCAATGTGGTTTGTAGATGCCATGGTTAGGTTCACCTACCTATTTTTCTACCTATCGCCAATCGCTGGTTCCTGGCTCCTGTCAAATTTGCTTCCTCCGAGACCACCCCTGAACCCAAAACCTGTTTCTTATCTGAGATCCCATGGTTAGGTTAAGTTCACCTACCTATTTTTCTATGTATCGCTAATCACTGGTTTCTGGCTCCTGTCAAATTGGAGTCCACACCATTTACCTGTCACAATTTCGCCCAACATCACCACAACCACAACACATAGTAACGCAGCAAGTAGCAACACGGACATAATAAATTTGCAAAGCAAAACAGCAAGCTTTTTCATCCCACGCAACACTACCTTTCTCCAAGAGTATCTATTCCCGGACTTGGTGAAGGACGCCGAGGCGGACCCCAGCGGGACCACCTGCAGGTACTTCCCGCGGAACTTGGTGGTCATCGTGAACTCCTGCCAGCACTCCCAGCCGGACGCGCCCTCGCAGTGCTGCGCCAGCATGGGCGGGTGGTGCGACACCTAGCGGTCACGTACGGACAATTTTGAAATTAGAACTTTGGCTTTTGTTTTTGGAAGTCGAAAGAGGTTAGGTTTATTTAAGGTGAAAGGAGGTTGGATTGAATAGGAGGTGGAGTGGAGCACGGACAAATTTGAAATGAGAACTTTAAAATTATTTTGTGATGTCGAAAGAGGTTACAGAGTTTATAAAAATTTAATTGAATGTTGTGTTTTCGCTCTGTGACTTGCATAAAGAAAGCGTTTGGACTAATTGGTTTATTAATTGATTTAACTTGAATGCAACAAATGTAATTAAACTATTTCAACTGAAAAATTAACAAAAAAAATAGACTCACAGACGATCGTACTTATAAATGGCATTTTTGCCGCTTGCGAGTTTTGCTCTGTGCTAAAAGGAAAGATGATGAGGACAGGAGAGGAACTAGGATTGGCGCAGGAATAGGGAAATGGTGAATACAAACATAATATTTATACGAATAGGTTACAGTTAACCACAAAAATGATTTAGAATAGGGAAAGCAAACTCGTTGAATTTTATTCATGAAATGTATCATGATTTGTCTTATGAGAGTATTATACGTTTTAATTACTTATTTTTGTGGTATGCTGTACAAAAAAGATTTAAACGTATCGTATGGTACCGAAAAAGGGCTTGGGAAAATAGTTATGTTTAATAGATTGTATGAAAATCTATTTTTGATAATAATAATAGATGTTTTTTATGATATAACAATGTTACCTGTTCTGATATCGACCTCCAGCCGAGGTCCGCCATTCTATCACATTCAAACGTCTCCCCCAGGAGCGGGTTAAACGGCTTATTGGTTCTGAAACAAACGATTCATTTCGTTACTCTATATTTCCAGCAGTAAAAGTTTGTGGGATTAAATTTGTATGAGGGAGTACTCAACATTTCGCACTAGTTGTCAACGCAAACAAGCTGCAGGTGCAAAATACTACTCCCCACTACGGTCGACAGGCTCAACTCTCAAGGGGTCAGAAGCTGTCCGACTGCGGACACGGCAACAAGGGTGCTCTGAATCGTCGCATCAGGTGAATCTTACCAATGTGCGAATGTATGTTTCGAGGTACATACATGTAATTTATAATTCAATACATTAGTTGTAACCCCTTTCTTTTTAATTTCAAGTAGTCCTCCGTCAGAGCTGTAGCTACCAGTATACACACCTGCAGCTACCAGTATACACACCTGCAGCTACCAGTATACACACCTGCAGCTACCAGTATACACACCTGCAGCCACCAGTATACTACACACTTGCAGCTACCAGTATACACACCTGCAGCTGGTGGTGGCGTAGGAGGACACGGTGAAGGCGGCCACGTACGCCAGCTGCTGCGCCGGGTCCGCCAGCCGCGCCGCCTGGTCCAGCACGCCCGAGTACTCGTAGTCCTCTGTGAGACGCTGCAGCATCGAGAGAGGCTCGCTGAAGTTCACCGGGATGGGGATCTTCGAGAGCTCTTTGCCTGTAATTGGAGGGAGTGTGGATTATAAATTGTGTTGACGCGTGCGGTGATCAGGTTTTCAATCAATGTCTCCTTTGATGTGACAAAACTTCAACGACAATTTTCGTCGCTCAGAGCTAGTAGCACGGGGCGCATTTAAGACGTGACATAAGTTTTGCTTCGCGTTCACTCACATCCTGCAGCCTCAAGAGCGAGCTCGACGGAGAATTTTTAATGCGCCCCGTGCTAGCCCTTCAGATCATATTTAAAATGAAAATATGCGAATATAATTATAAAAATACGAATTTTCGCGTAGAACATATTACTTTATCTCTCATTATTCCGGACTATGTTGGACGGGGTAAATCAAGTTTGAAATAGTACTAAGTAGATGACAGTACATACCTATGCAGTTCTTCATGATGGACCACAGGCTGAGCGGGTAGTTGGGCTTGTCGGGCACGCGCGTGCGCCGCGGCCGGCTGTCCACCACGCCCACCACTTCGGACGCATGCGGCTGAGGAGAAACATGGATAAATGATGTTTAGTATAACGCAAGCTTTTGTATAAAGGTCACAGCTCATATACCTAAGCGTAACGTGAACGGATCGCCTTTCTTTTCTTCCGTCTACCAGGCGTTCGCGAGCTCGCGACTTAATAAAAGAAAGGCGCTCCGTTTACCTTACGTTTATATGTACTGTAACCTTAACGGAAATCCGGCATAAAAATAGCCTGTAGATTGTACAATCACAAATTACGAAGCATACCACTGGTCAAAACAAAAGGAAGTCGGAGTCGTTATAATTTATGTCTAATATCTATATGTAATTAATGATATTTGTAAAACCTTTATTTTATTTTAGTTTTTAATTTGCTGTGCCCGGAAGGGTCCATAAAGTAATTTAATGTATTGAACACCTGTAAAACTTACTTATGGATGCAATAAAAGATTGAGTATTGAACTCCAATTCTTCTATGTCTTATTTCATTCCGTATGCGCTTGTGTACTGAACTTAGCAACACATTAAGCAATATTTTTTTATGTGTGTACCTACAAACTGTATAAAAGCTAGCGTAGCTGAAGAATTGTGTCACCTAAGCCGCTGTTATTATCATTTAATTCCCTACGGATAACTTTTGTAGCAATAGCTAATGACATCAGTGCGCGAAACAGTTTTCGCCTCAGTAACCACTTCTAGTTATATCTTTATCACAGTCATTTCTTATATGACTGTAACCACCTCAATGTTATTACATACATACAGTGCTCTCTACACAAGACAATTGTATAACATTTTATCCTCTTCTTCAGTATCCGCGATTAACGACTCATAAAGAAAGGATCGTTAACAGACATACAACCTATATGTTATAGTAGCATCGACAAATAAATATAACGACATCCTTAATTGGTATTAGGATAGAAACCTATCTAGGTCACCCGGTAATCAACTTGTGTCAGTGGCTCGACTGAACTATAAAAGATTCTAAGAATAGGGAAATTATTGTTTATTTGTGAGCCAAACATCATACTTATAGACATAAACCCTATTTTATTTAAGTATAACATTAGGAGAGTTCGATAAACCATATCACTAAGTTGAGTCAAAGCAAACAAACAAAAACTTGACCAAATAATGAGTCACCGACAAGCGTGATTAATTCATTTACATTGTATTTACTGGTTTCAGGCACAAACATGACTATTCAAGATTCAGATGTTATTACAGTTGGATGTGAGAATTTCTGCTTCGTAAATTTCGATTGGTATCCCATCCCGTCGACCGTATAAGTTGTGGCCTAATTTGATTCAATCAATGCGATTCATTGTTGTAATAAGTCGGCCGTGATATAGCATCGCAGACGAATGTTATTAGGTTCTAGGTAGCTAGGTAGTATTTATTACTTTCACACCTTTTGTTTTTAATTTCGCTGTTTTACTTGGCACAAGAACTTGTTATAGATTTAAATAGATAACGCAAATAAACTGTGACAATTTTTTTACATAATGTAATCTCTTCGTCTCACCAGAGCCGCATATCCAATCGTCCCGTTCACTCATGGCTAGGTTAAGCATAAAGTATCCCTTTTGTGGACACGAAGCGGTATGTCAAGTGAAAGCACTTCCGGCACCTATGCTGTCTATATCTGTGGCCTTTACACATTACGACCCATCACGTCCCCACTGCTAGGGCACGGGTCTCCTTCCAATGAAGGAAGGGTTTTAGGCCTTGTCCACCACGCTGGCATAGTGCGGGTCGGTTACCTTTACACATGGTCCAAAGCTGAAAAGCCAGAAGGCATAGGTAATAAAATAAGGAATACATACGTATATTTTGAGTTCCTTCTCCTTGGTGTCGGTGTCGTCGGCGCCGGGCGCGGCTTCGGCGCGCCCCATCACGTCCGCTGCGGAGTCGGAGGGGTCCCGGTCTTCTAGGAAGATCACCTGAGACAGACAGACAAAGTTCATATGTATGGTAAAGGAAAGAAAGTGCGTTTTTCGGTAGCATAACATCATCAGCCTATAGCAGTCCACTGCTGGACGTAGGCCTCTCTCAAAGCACGCCACTGGATGCGATGTTTAGCATAACATCTTTAACACGATCTTTAAGCGAACTCGTTCATCTAGCTCCGTAGGTCACTGCCGTATAAAAACGTATGCTACGAACGATAAGTAGTTGTAAAACGAACTGCAGAGCGAGCGAACCCTAACATTACACCGGCGAAAATGTGTGCATCATACACCGTAGAAAAGTACAGTCAGTTTGTGTGTTTGTATTTTATTTATTACTTAGATTATAAAATTTACTTGTAGTATTTTCCGAAGTTTAATATTTAAACGATGCAATCAATAAACAATAGATTACATTCACATTACTTATCTATTACCCAGATGGATATTACACACATCGTTAAATAAACTTGGCGCCTGAGACAAACAACAAAGAAACAAAATGTTGAATCATTTGTGTACATAAACAAGAACGGCCTTTGCCGTGTTATTTGCTTATTATCACTTTTCCGCAGGTGAATGGTACACTTATTTGTAAAACAAACCACTCAACAACATAATTTTTGCTTAAATTTTTCTTTGTTTCTTATTGCAAAGGAAATTTCTAAATGAAGCCATGATGCGGCAGCTATAGAAAATCACACTATCGTTTGTTAAAGTGTAGTTTTTTTTTACATTAGGTATAAGAAAAGTCTGTATTTTTTTACGGCAGTCGGGTAAAGAAGCAACTTACCTGTTGTGTCTCCCTAACGGTCTCCCCCTCCGACTCGTCCGAGCTCTCCCCCAGCTTGACTTTGTTTTTCTTTGTGACCTGCAAGCATGCGCGAGGAATGGTGATTATGAAACACACAAATATTATACACAAATGGCGGTCGCTGACAAAACATCTAGTATTACTCTGTGGTCTAGTTTTAGGACCCGAGGTCGGTTGATTAAATTACGAAGTTGAAATTGCACATTTATTAGATACACTTACTGACTTTGGCAAGCATTGATGAAAAGATTAGACACAAATGTGATGGTCAGATGTTTTGATACCACAATCAACACAGAAACTTCCATTATTCAAACATGTAGAATGCCACTCAGATGATGTAACAGGGGGTAATCAAATTGTAAAAGCCATTGATCTTCTATGGTTCTCTATGATTAACACTTCAAAAGAGTTGTGACATGATTCATAGTCTTTGAGAATGAAGGGGAACCACCGCCATGTTCTATGCTCGTAGCTCGTACGGGATATGAAAACATGAACAGTAATAACAATGTGATACTTACAGCAGAGAGCTACTTATTATTTTTTAAAGTCCCAGAATGAATTATAGGGCGGGGCGGAGCCGAAAGTTTGATAGACCCCAAAGATGTGCTCACCCTCTATTACACAAGCGGACTAAGTCAAAAACACCTGAGGTAAACACCTCAAGTTAGCGTAATGGACAAGTTATCATACTCACGGGTACTTTAATTACGAATGAATTGATTTCGTCGTCGTGCGATCCTGTCTCTCCTTCGACCGCGTCGAAGAACTCATGGTCATCCTCCTCCGCCTCGTTATTCTGTCCGGTGCCGCCTGTTGGAGAGAATAAAACCGAATATATTTTCTGTATACCTAGCACAGGGCGCAAGACACGCACGCCAAGACGTGACAAAAGGTTTGCGTCGGCTTCGAGAGCGAGTGCGACGGAGAAAATTTGCGACGACGCCGCGAACGAGTCTTGCGCCCCCTAGATCGATTAAAAGAGACAGTTAGCCAGTATTGGCTGGATGAGGAAGGCCGAAGACTGGATGTGTAGTGGCAAGAGTAGTGGCTGGGTTAGGAAGGCGATGTCGGGGCGTTCTGGCGCTCCTTAGGAGTGGCATAGGCCCAATAAGAGCTATAGGCCTCTTTTACAACTGATGGTAAATATATTAAAATTTAATTTAGTACTTATGGAAATCATACATTTGATACGATTTGATATACTGTGTGTTTGTCTAGAATGTGGACATGTAGGTCCTACTAAATGCTCTTTATTAAACTTAAACCTACTCGATTATCCAAACAGGTTTTCATCTAAATTCATACAGCCATTCAAACTGCGAGGTCTTTATAGTTTTCAACTATGAATAAAAAGTCTCCTAAAGACACTCGGTACTTAGACAACAAATTAATTTGGCGCCATATAGCGTGTTGTGGGCCGCAACCCGGGCTGGGTTCAGGCGCAGTTTGCCAAGAAAATACAACTTTTATGTTCAATGTCAGCAACGCATATTTTCTTTTGAACACAATCGATGTGTAACTGCAGTTTGAAAATATGTCAAGGTCTTTTCTAAGCTAGTTCTACATTATGTATGAATATAAGTTTTTTTTAAAACAAACAAGTTCCCAAATAAGATTTGAATACATCTACATAAATTAACCTTTACTGTAGGATGCTTTAAAGCTTTAAATAGACAAATTTGTTTTTCAACAAATAAAGGCATACAACATTAATAGTGATTATGGTGCTAATTTCCATTAGCAATAACAGGTAAACATACAATTAGTTGATGAGGAAGTGAGATGAATGTGTGCACAGAGACACAGCTGCTACCATCGAGAACGAACAACAAAGAAAAGCCAATGAATAATCCACAGCTGCAACTGATAACACTAATTAATAGATAAATTGTGGTTTATATGTACTATTTACAATGTTTACAAGCTAAGAGATAACACTAGGGAATCAATAACTTAATGTATTTTAAATCTTTGTTTTTAATGTATGTATGGACTATAATAACTACATTTAAATATATGATGATGGGTGATCTGATTAAATGATATTTCTATATTTAGGGAGTTCAAAAAATCAATAAAGGTCAAGAAATATTATATTATATTTGTGCAATAAAGTATTAAATAAATAAATAATTCATGGTTTAAATTAAACGTAAACAAAAAATACTTTTACAATTTATTTTACAAAACTGGTTTGAGATGGATACTTCAAATGATAAACAACAATATAATGTAAATTTACAAGGAAGTAAACAAAAAACCTATGAATAAACATTATTTTTGGGGAAATTACCGTGACAGGTGGAGTGGCATGCTATTACAATATTAGTTGGTTGATCAGTCTGGCAAAAAAATGAGCGGAAGAAATCAGCAACAGAGTCGTACAGCCAATGTACAGCTGTGGTCATCTCCTTCTTGATATTTACATTTAGGCTCGGCTTTCTACAACAATGTATTTACATAACTAATACTGAACCAGTTACTCATGGAATCTCTCAAGCATCCAGTATTATTTAAGTGACAAACAGTAAATTAGAATAAATCTCTCTATTTACTTACTCTCCATGTTAAAAGGGGACTGCTGGACTTTGCATTTTCATTTCATGTAGGAAAGTTTGATAAAAGAATGTCCAAAGAGAGAAATCAGCACATCACACATGTCAATATAATTGCCAAAGTAATCATGTTTTCCAACAAATCTGTATTATAAAATCAATCCCTATTTTTCTTAGAAACTGCAGTGTTAACATCTGTAATCATTTTATAATTATTTTTTAGAGTTTGTTATTGTCAGGTTCTTATGAAAGAAAAAACAGAACCACTTTAGCTCCACTACTTAAAATGAAAACAGCACTCTTGTGAAGACAGATAAATGTTTTATTGCATTCTTATCACAACCCATCATGTCATCACTGCTTGGACATGGGTCTCCTTCCAAGGAAGGGTTTTAGACCTAGTCCACCACGCTGGCCCAGTTGCTGATTGGTAGACTCCTACACAAGCAAGCATGTGCTGAGGGAGTTGTCTTGTAAGTAGGCTATCCAATTGTCAGATTAATTCAAGCTGCCCATAGGCCTTTGAGTAGACATAATGACTGCTGCCAAAATACCTTAACGGAAGCACCCACTAAACAACCACAACCACTTGAAATTGGTCACCCATCCAATGAATTAACTTCCATGATCAGTTACAATCACTGAAACTAGCTACTATGGACGCTTCTCGCTCAACTACAGATGCTTCTTTTATTTATTGCATGCTGCAGAGTATATTTTTTTTTGTAAAAAAACTATTGACTACAAGCCAACATTATGTTGAAGTTATAGGTGGGTACTCTCACACTTTTAGTGTTAAATATGTGATGATGTACAAGACACCTGACACAATGAGTACTTGTGCGTGTGTATTGGTTGCCCGAATACCTATTGCCAAGTGAATATTATGAAGAACTATCACACATAAATGATGCAAATTCTATGTTTTTTCAAACATTTAATGATGCAGTAGGCAAAACATTCAGGTATGGAAGCAGTGGGTGCCATTAGTGACTGGCGAAACGTTGACAAACACCACTTACCACCCATGACGAGCTGTGTAAACGCGAATGGTCACTTTGACATTGAAAATTGGTATCGAGGAGCAATTTCACGCGAGGAGGTGCGCAAGGCCAAGTTGGCGCGAGCGAGCGCGGGCGAGCGCTGGCCGCAACCCCCCGACACGCGACATGAGGATATTCAATAAAGAGCACGAATCACAGCATTTACTTTCAGACTTTTTACAAACCTTTTACAAACTTTTATAATATACACACACAGTAAGTACTTACATAAGCAATACTTCCTATTAACTGTTTATTATTTGAGTCTTTTAGTTTAGGGGAAAAACAATTACTTTAGAAATTTCGATACCATTTACTGAAATTTGTTAGAATATAATTCAATATTCAGTTTGACACATAGACGACAAGGAGGTTTGACACACGTTTGACATATACATTGGACCATAGACTACAGGATGTCATAGTGTAGTGTTTTTTTTCTCTGTGGACACCACCGCACCAAGTAAATGTTGCCATAGTTAAAAAGCCAATATTGCAGTAGGAGATTTTCCTATAACGTTTTGTTAGCGCTCTCTATCTTTATTGCTATGTTACGTTTACTTTACGTTAAAATAAAAGTTTATTATGCTCTACCCGAATAAAAATTATAAAACCATCTTTATATTAGAGTTATTATTCAGGGAAATCCTTCATACTTTAATAATACCCCAGAGGTGCAAGGCGTCCCCAACTCTCCACCTACATCTGCCACTTCTTCGATCCCTCCTATCTTCGGCTGCACTTCTGGATTCACTGAGTATGAATTCGAGAGTGCTATGAATGTCACTAGTCTCCATTCAGTTCGGTTCTACGTTCTACACTCATGTACTAATTCAGAACGACACTTGGCCCTCGGCCGTCCTCATCCAGCCACTACCGACTACCCGCCTAAGGTCGTCGGTTTGAACTTATCAACGAATCAGAACTTATACTGCCACTAACCTGTATGGCTGCGTCCCGTGACATTCCTCTCCAGGTTGTCGTGTTGCCGGGCGAGCTGCTCGACCACCTCCTGCAGCCTCATCTTCTGTTCGCGCTCGTGCTGCAGAGCCCGGCTCAGCCGCCCGCTGCCCGCCGCCGCCGCGTTCATGAACTCTGAACATGCCTGGTGAATGAACTTTCAAGTTAAAGTAAAGGTACTTTTCATAGCAATACGATAGAGTCAGCTTTTCAAGAACGTAACTTTGAATAGTTTTTAGACAGTTTTTACTACAGTGCATTTTCACACGGGTGATGACGATGATAGCCGGCCAATGGCCATAGTTCCCCACCGGATATTGAACAGATATAAATTATATACATATTATTTATGAACATTCCTTTTGGAAAACGCGACGCAACGCACCTGGAGCCTAACCCTTATACTACTAAACTAATATTTATTTCGAACTAAAGTCATGTTTCATTCACAACAACTCACGTTCATCATAGCGTTACAGGATATCCGGAACAGCGTGGCGCGCTCGGAGACCTGCTTGGTGGTGTCCGAAGGCGGGATCTCCAGGTCCACGAGCGAGCGCTGCAGCGCCGCGCCGTGCCGCGTCACCAGCTCTGAGCATGTGCGCAGGTCGTGGAACCTGCAAAATTCCGAGGTTATTAGGGTGCTTACATAAAGAATTGGGTTCCCTGTATCTACCCGTACCGGTAATTTGATAAGGTATGCGAACTAAGAGATTTAAAGCCGGGAAATGCTCTAGCGCACTCGCAGAAAGATAAAAAGCAGGTTACCGGTATGGGTAGATATCTTAGCCCTTAGCTGGGTTCCCAGGGCTTGTGGTACAGTAAGGGGCAGATAAACCTGACCCCCCTCAGAAGCATTGTTAGTATGAGAGAGGGGTCAGGTTTCTTTGCACCTGACCGTACTACGGATCGTCACGCGGGAGACAACCACGGGCAGAAATGGACTACCATAAAATGTTAATGTTTTACAGAAGGGTTTTTATAATCATAATCATCACGACCCATCACATCCACACTGCTGGGGCACGGGTCTCCTACCAATGAAAGAAGGGTTTTAGGCCTAGTCCACCACGCTGCCCCTAGTGCATTTTTATGTTTCCATTTAATTGCATTTTAGATTAGTGGGTAAGCATCACCTTTCTGTGAATCATATCATATGAGGATATTGTCATAAAAGAGGATACATACATAATATGTATGTACATGTGTATAGCTAGTAAGTAAACGTTAAAGTATGATTCACTATTCAAATGCTTGGATAAACAAAGAGTCTTACTCAAGGATAAGTCTAAAATCCCAATACCTGGCAGCAAGTTCCCTGGCTATGCCACTGGGGTCCTCTGCGTCTCCTTCGCTTTGACCAACATGTGACGCGGCCATGTTGTCATCGTCATCATCACTCTCCTGGGCTCGTCTGCAATGTCAGAGACTATCAGTATAATAGTTCACAAATGTAGTATGTACTCAATTATCGTATTATACCTAGTAATTTTGAGTGATTTTAAATTAAATGAGTGGTTATGAAAATTAATTAAAGCATATTCATTGACCAATAGTAAAATGTGTAGTTAGAAAGTGTTGATATTACGTAATTCTTAATTTGCCTAAAAACTTGTATGCTGGTAATTCAGATACAATAAAAATTGTATTGTATGTAGGAGGGATCCGCACTTTGGCCTTGCAAAGATTAATGTGTCTTATGGAGATGTTTTCTCTGTTTTATGAAAGTCCACTTACAAATTAAGTTGTCTTTGCTTACATTGTGTTTATAAAATAGGTAAAATGTAGAATAGAGCTTCTGAATAAAGATAGTAATTTTGTATATACGAAATATTTTACATCTCTACACATTTTACATTTATGGTGTTTCCACTTCCAATTTTGTGCTGTTCCCATTATATTATTAATATTTATTTACAAAGCATAAGCAGTTACAATACGGTATTACACAACCTCCACCAGCACAAACTAGTAGAGATTGGTGAACTGACACTAACATAGCCTTCGCCTTGGCCAGTTCCAAGGCTGTGACCCAGCTCTGCCGCTCCACCTCGTCGTGGGCGCGGATGTGGAACGTCTGTGTGCCGCCATTGCTGATCACAAATGTACATGAGTCAGCGGTGTGGATCAATGCTCCAAGCAGGGATATGGTGCCACGACATGTATGTGCCATCTCTGCTTGATTTCTGAAACATACAAAGAACATTATCAAACATTTGTGTTTTTTTTTTATTTTATATGCTTATGTATGTATGTTTATGAAATGTTTACATAATTTTACCATAGTCTAGAATGTTATTATCTTTCATGGTCAAACTATCATCTTGCTATTAGCATCTAATTAGGTCTTGTCTATAAGAATCCAACAGTTAGTCTAATTAACTAATATGTTTTTTTATATATAAATAAGGGTATGCGTTAGAGACCTTGAATGATTCAAAATCACAAAAGTTGGCCCTTAACTACTGCTTATAAATTATGTGTTTTTTGCCATACATGGGATGCAATCCAATATAGTCTGCTTACGACTGCATGGGCTACTAAATCTATATACTGTTTATAGGGTAATACCCAAGCTATTATCATAAACTCACCTGTAATATGATAACAATCCATTCGACAACACGAACCATCTTCGTTGATATCCCTTGAGATAATTTGTCCACTTGAACAACCATCCTTTCTTTTCTGGGTCGCCGTGAACAGGCTGACCTTTCGCTACGACTGCATCCGACATTCTCTCCGTTATTTTCAAGAGAATATGTTGAAAAACATAATATTAATTCTTCACTACCTAGGCCACGTCCACCATCATGCCATTTTTATGAAGTTCGGAAACTGGAAATAGCACTGTAATGTTTACTTGTCAACTCACATTATTTTTTTCCAATTTTTATTTATATTAAATAGCGAGATAGTACAAATTACACACAATAAAATATTTTGATTGACATTAATATAGTCATAAGATCAAACTTCAATCATTCTACATGGATTTTATGTTTTAATTCATGAATTCATTTTGATTTTAAGGAGTTTCGAACGCATGTTTGACATAGAGATTAGGAGGGGTGTACTGCCACTTTGCGTCTTTGGACTGTAAGTGGTCAATAATTTTATTCTGTGCCTTTACAAACTTTAAATCAGCTGTTTGATAAGTGTGTCAGTGTCAACTGTCAGTAATTGACAGAAGAGCTCGTTTTTCGTCTCTCTCTGACGGCGCGGCGGTCAAGTAAAAATTATTGAATGAGTTTGTTTGTTGTATTTAGAGCTAGCCGTGTTTTGAACAAGGCCGCTCGGAGTTTAGTCCAAGGTAAAGCCTTTCTCTTCACTTCCTTTTATTTCCCATTGGTTTCTGTGCCATAAAATTCATATACTTTCACATTTTTGTACCTGACTTTAATTTACTTTACTATATTATTTAATTTACTTTACTTATATTTCATTTAATATTTTGTTTTAGGAACATCACTGTTTCAAAACTCTAATATGGGTACCATAATTTCAAAATCTCTGTGTCCTAACGGTAGTGGACCAAATGCAAACACAGGACAATGTGAGTACCAATTTTCATGACTTGTTTAATGTGGTGAATATATTATAACTATTACCCTCTTATCTTCAATTCATTACATTTACGTTTATCATCATCATCAGCCAATAATCATCCACTGCTGGACATAGGATTCTCCCAAGGAGTGCCACAACACTCGGTCCTCAGCCGTCCTCATCCAGCCACTACATTTTTATACTGACATATATTATAATATTTGCAGCTGGAGCCTCATCACAAGCCTCATCGCAAGTTTTGGCTACTAACAACTATGTAGAAGCAGTAGTGTGCAATGAAAATGACCTCAAAGAAAATGAAATGAAAGTTTTTGATATAGGAGATGAAGGGAAAGTGTTGTTGGTGAAACAGAAGGGCGAATTTAGTGCTGTTGGGCATAAATGTACCCATTATGGAGCCCCCCTGGTCGCCGGTGCCCTCAGCGATGGCAGAATCAGGTGCCAGTGGCATGGAGCTTGCTTTAACTTGAAGACTGGTGATATTGAAGACTTCCCTGGGTTTGATTCTCTACCATGCTATCAAGTCACTGTCGGATCCAAAGGTGAAGTTAAGGTAAGCTATGTAATTTTTTTAACGTACCTACATTATAGTTTTTGTATAAATTTAACATTAAAAGAAAAGCCCTAATCAGAGAAAAAATTGGCAGAAAACTGAAATTTGTCATGTAATAATATATATAATAATAATGCTTATTCCCTAATGTTATCTCAAATCTTCAGACTGATTTGATGGTTATTGATTTCTAGATTATTAGTTAATTAAAATCACCACAGATAATCCATCAGATAGTAAGTAATCAAATACTTACATAAATGCCAATTAAATATAAGTAATCACTATCTGCCCAATATTGGATGTGGGAATCAGAAGGGTCAAGAATTTGTTTTAATTTTTAATGTAATCAGAATGTTAATAATTTTACATTATCAGTATGGGCCATTATTAAGCTTTGCCATGTTTAAGTACACTAGCTTATACAGATATATCTTGAGTTTCCTATTTGAAATTCACTATTCATTGTGAGTGAAATGTCATTTTCATATACATATTTGAACTTAATGCACGACAATAACCCTCAAGGGCCTATTTCAGTCTATGCCTTTTCCCCTCCATATACACTGATCATATTCCACTCCATATTTTTCAGATTTCATTGATCATGCTTACTTACCTACATACTTATCTTATTCCTGTCTGAACTGAAGTAACAATTATTATTTATTATACTTATTATGTACACAATCATAAAATCTTTGATTAAGATATCATTTATAATGAATGAACAATGATAACGATAAAATTGTAGTAAGTACTTACTAAAAAGTCTGGTGAATAATATTGTTGACTCACTGAGATTACCTATGAGTAGGCATATACTCAAGCATTCCATAATTCAAGCAAAAGATCATGATGAAAGTTGTATTTCTATCTAAAAAGCCTTAGGTACCAACTCTACCTACCTCATCTATCTTATTCACATATTTTATGAAAGACAGGTCAGTGGTCACTTATGAAACTGGTTTACCTTGATGTTGCCTTGACCAGCAATGACACTCAAGTGAAGTTGAGTTTAGTTATAGTTGCATACAGTTTGTAGGTACCTAATTAATTAAATTGTAACCTTATATTACCTACCTACTCACATTATGTAAGTTAAGTATAACAAATACTGGAACCAGTTTACCATGAATAAAATCTGCAAAATATGACTCAATAAATTACAAAAGTTCTCGATTACAACAAGGTAGCATAAGGATATAGGTATTAAGTAAGTATTATTCCTATACATAGTATATGGGCATTGAGGAAATAAATGAAATAAATTCTTTCGTCTGCCGCGAGCTCGTGCCAAACACGCGTAGGTACGTTATGGACTTTCGACTTCAGTAGGTACATAAACTACCTTCATAAACCTTGTGTGCGCTTGTAGGTTCTTATCTAGTAGATATTGAGAATGACGAATGATTCATGGGAAAACCGCAGAAATACCTAATTACCCTATGCTTTTACAATGTGTTTTTCAATTGATACGAATCATATTATCTACTGCTGAACACCAACATGTATAATTATTCCAGGTGCGTGCCAAGATCAGCGACTTGAAGTCGAACAAGCGCATCAAGGAGGCGTCGGCGGGGGCGGGGTGCGCGGGCGGCGTGGTGGTGGTGGTGGGCGCCGGGCCCTCGGGCGGCACCTGCGCCGAGACGCTGCGCAGCGAGGGCTTCCAGGGACGCATCGTGCTCCTCGGCAAGGAACCCTACCTACCCTACGACAGGGTCAAAGTCTCCAAACTAACCGCCCATCCCGAAATAGAAAAACTACAGGCCAGAACACAAGAGTACTACAACAACGCCAACATCGAGGTCATGAAAGGAGTCGCGGCCACTAAAGTGGAGCCCGAGCACAAGTTTGTCCACCTCAGCAATGGCACTAAGCTCCAGTACTCAGCGCTGTACCTGGCCACCGGGTCGAAGCCTCGAGTGCCCGATGTACCCGGCGCCGATCTACAGAACATATTCACGCTCAGAAACATCGACGACACGATCAAACTGATCGACGCCCTCGGCGACAAAAAAGATAAGAACCTAGTGGTCCTCGGACTGAGCTACATCGGGCTGGAGACGGCAGCCTCCTACAACGAGAAGGCCAAGTCCGTGACCGTCGTCGGCACCGACTCCGCGCCTCTAGCGAAGATATTCGGAACCGAAATCGGTCAGAGCCTGCAAAAGCTGTTTGAGGAAAAGGGCGTCAAGTTCCATTTCAACACGACGATAGTAAAGTGCAATGGTGAGAATGGTGCTATCAAGTCAGTGGAGCTGCGGGACGGGACCACACTGCCAGCAGATGTGGTTGTGTTCGGCGTGGGAACCACTCTCTACACGGACTTCCTGAGAGATAGCGGTATCGCCATGGAGCCCAACGGTGCGGTCACCGTGGACGATAAACTGCAGACGAACATCAAGGACATATTTGCGGGCGGCGACATAGCGCATGCGCCGGTGTTCGCCAATGAGAATGCTAAAACGTCTGTGGGTCATATAGGGCTGTCGCAATACCACGGTAGGGTTGCCGCGCTGAATATACTCAAGAAGAATGTTCCGCTGAGGGCTGTGCCGTATTTCTGGACGATGTTGTTTGGCAAGTCTATCCGGTACGCTGGGACCGGGACCGGAGTGAGTACTCTGGTGGACGGAGACGTGGCAGCCCTCAAGTTCGTGATCTTCTTCTTCAACGAGGCGGAGCGCGTGGTGGCCGTGGCCTCGTGCATGCGCGACCCCGTCGTGTCCCAGTTCGCAGAGTTCCTCCATCAAGGGAAATCTCTTTATAAGAAGGATCTAGAACAGGATAGGTTTGCGTGGACCAAAACTATCCAGCCTTGAATTTCATACATAGTATTTTATCATAGAAAATATTAAGCTTATTATACGTATGTACAGTTGTAACAAAAGCAAAGCAATGGAATATAAATAAGTACCTACAATGGAAGCACACATATTTTAACAAAAACAATAGATTTGATAAGTCATATTTTTTTACCTTTGTTTATTAGGCTGCAATATCAGAACTACAATCAATGCTGATTGAATTTATTGCTTTGCTTTTGATAAGAGTTATCTACTAAATATAAATTATGCATACTCTTTATGTACTCATTAGTTTCTAGAGCAGTGATTTCTAAAATCGCGTGGTCCACTATTTTTGTATTATTTCAGAGATTTACCACATTTTTTACACAAGTGATAGCATTTTACTGATTGTTGCACAGTGCAAAGAATAATGTGATGTACCCTCTCATAGAGGTCCTCTTTTGCCTATTTAATTAAGATGCCGTAAATGATTATTTTCTTTACGAATATTAATATTTAAAACTTAAGTACATAAAATATTACATAGTGTTAAGTTTGTTTTACAAATAGTAATGCTTTTTATTTATGTATTTTTTGTAAATTACTTATATTGTTGTCTAAATGCATATACAGTGTAAACTCTATATAACGACACTGAATGGACTGTGCATTTTACGGCGTTATAGAGAGTTGTCGTTAAATGGAGAGAAGAAAAATCACTTACTTATTCTTTCTCGTTTCTATTGCGTGTATCAGTAAAACTTTTTCGTCAATACACAGTGATTTTCTTTTACTAGCCATGTTTACAGTTTGAAAGTTTGTGAGCAACTAAGAATATGATGATGTATAGACAATCCATGATCCCTACTTATTAGTCATGGTCAAGCAAGATCAGTCTACACATGCAATCCCAATTTGTAAACAAAAGAATTAATGCCCACAGTCGAGTTTATTGCAGTCTAGGATAATAAAGCGAGAATAAAACGTACTCAGCTAAAATTAACTAAAATTAGGAAAAAAACGTACTCAGCTAAAATTAATTAAAATTTTTAACTAAAATTATGAACTTAAAAGTTACTGTTTACTCAATTGTTGTCGTTATTGAGAGTGGATGTGATGCTATGTAGAGTGTATCATTGTATGGAAGACAAGCTAAACCAACCAAAACCAATTTATTTCGATGCTTTAGAGAGTTTGTCGTTAAATCGAGTGATGTTACATGGAATTTACACTGTACTTCAGGTTTTTGATCACTCATTTCTATTAAGTAAATTATTTTAATAGTTCCACATTATATGGAAGTATAAATATTGTGATTATGGTACTTACTGTGCCTAGATTATGTATATTATATGTCATCAGAAAATATAAAAATATAATGTAAATACAAGGTTGCTGAAGATATAATAAACTTTTAGCCTAAAACATTATTTATTGCTCATCTATGTCTACATACTTAGCTAAAAATACAAAGTAAAATAACATAATTTTGTGCTTAACACCTTTTACTTATCCCAACCCTCACCAACTCTCAAATGTAGTAGTCGCTCGAATAAAGTTACATCATTCTTGAATATTCTGCGAGTTTCTTCTTGAAACCCTTCCTTCCTCTTCTCTTGCTTCCCCAAAGCTTTAGCATGGCCAAAGCTCTGCTCCTGAAATTAATATCAAAGAGCACTTTAAAAAAAAGATATTCTCGTTAAGCATTATAGGTAATACAGTTAACGGGGAGTAATTTTGGGAGCTAATGTTATTGTAGCTGTTGACTGAAGGCTTGGGGAAACTAAACAGAGTAAGTCTTTTATTTACCAAGTCATCTTGGGGGCAGATAACAGAATTAATAAAACAAACCTCGGTCAAATAAGGATGTCTAAGATACAGCATATTTTTTTCTTCGATCGCAAAATCTTCTTGCAACTTTCGTAGATGGACGGGCTCAACTCTCTTGATAAGACGATCTTTACCTCGGTGTATGTGACCGTTTGGTAAACGGTTACGCCTAAACAGAACTAGTGATAATCGCATGATAAGAACAAATTAATTTAATATGAACGACAAGAAAAGCAAAATATTTTCACAATATTTTTAGGTTATGTTTATTCCACCCACAGAGTAAGTCTTATTATAGTCTGTGGGCTCTTGTCACTATTTTTAAAATACTTTCGAGAGACCATTATTCTGAACTTAGCCCCATCCATCTCAAAACAATAACTAAAAGCTATGGAAGCCCGCTTCTATAGAAATAAGCTTGGCCCATGTTTGTTTCTGTGTACCTACAAGTTCTTTTATTCGACAAGATTCGACAAGTAAGTTAAAAATAAAGCACAATGAAATTATTATTCCGAGGGCTATTATTCTGTTGAAAAAAAAAACAAAGATGTCAACGTCAAGATATTTTGTCTGACTCTGTTTTGTCTGTGTTCCTTACTTATTCTGTGATCAAGTGTTATGGCTGCCGTTTGTGCTCGTAAATAGAAAATTGTAAAATTAGTTTAGCCTGACTGTGATTTTACCCTTAATGTTAGTTATTTAGTTTTCATTCCAATTATGGGATCACTGGGTTAACGGTGGTGTTTCTTCTGGAGTAGTCCACGAGTTTGGTACGTGATTTAATATTCGTTGATAATTACGGATGCTTCCGCCTAGAAATCAACAGATTTTTGATATATCAATGCACTTTACTGAATTTATATAAGAATAAATGGTTATAATTAAATAAGTTAACTATCTGTTGAATTTAGGTTCAGTAAGCACCGTAAAAGTGTCGCGTATCGGTCGTCTTGCCTTTGCGCCCTTTCACTTTGTTTTACATTATTTTCGTGCTCTACTTATTTCGGTATTTACATTGTTTGAGTATCAGCTGAGTACTTTACACTATATAGCATAATCTCCCTTGTTTTGTTTAATGTCTGTCACATATATCATTAAAATTGTAACATTTTGTTACAATATATCAAGAAAACTGACCTACTTTTCGTTGTAGTTAAATGTGCGGCAGGCGCCGGTATTCAATCTTTATAAAATAACAAAAAATAATAGACATAAAAATATCAAATCACCATGTATGATTCCCATTGGAAAATAAATGAAGCTGTGAAATTCCCTTCCTATTTCATACATGATGTTATTTTGTGTACATAATCTAATATTATAATAATTAATAACACCCATGAATTAACACAGCTTAAAAAAAAGTTTGAAACTATATTTTTTTTAATCTGTCTCTTACATAGTCAATGGTATAAACTAGGATTAATGTATTATTAGTCAATTAAATACTTCTTTAATGGGAAAGGCCCCTATGTTCAACCAATTTGGGTTAATTTACTGATGACTTGTATTGAAAAATTTAATTTAACTTAAACTAAACCAACTTTATGTCCTTAAAACTAAAAAGAAAAATTACTGTGATACACTTCTTTGAACACAGTAAACTTTATAAGTTTAACATAATTTCAATAAAATAGTAAATTCATTCACAGTTTTAGCTTTCCCACTAAAATTCAAAGGCATTTTACTAACTTTTTTATATAGCCTGGGTAGTGTCCCACTGCTGGATAAAGGCCTCCTCATAAATTTACCACCGTTCCTGATCCTGTGCTTTTACTAATATTAATTTGGAAATAGAGGTATTGGATCTTTGCACACTTTTACTACAAAAATGCTACCTTATTGTTTATTCCAGTTAGTCCAAAAACAATGTACATCATCTGCTATGTTGTTTAAACAGGTTGCAGCTGAAATTTTGTACAGTATCATCCAACTCACATACTACAATTTTGCTAATCCATATGTGTCAAACAAAAAACTGCCTTATATGAGAATGATAAGAGTTAACATCTAACACAGTATTTTATACATAAGAGCCATGATGCACTATACTGTATGTTAAAGTGACTGCAGCCTAGTCTCACTTAGATCTTGTGTAGTAAGTAGCTTGTATGATTAATAAATTAAAATTGTAGCAAAATAGTTTCATTTCATTACACAACTGTTCTAAAAAGTAAATAAATTGATCTCATCTTTAAGCAATATATATTTATTATTTTAAATATCATTTAGATAACATGCATAAAAACTACAAACACAAACAAAATTGTTTACTATAAAATATAAAATTACTATGACATTGAAATTGGCATCAAACATGACCTTTCCTTATTTAAATCCATCTTTGTATTATTTTTTTACTAATTAACAATTATTGCGGTTCCTTAAAAGCATTTTTGTTACAAATATTGTTGTATTATACAGGGTGCCCCAGCTTGCGCGGCTCTTCGGCAGGCACTCCCCGACGCTGCTGAAGGCCTGGTCCCGCCATGGCTCAAGTAGGGGCTAATATGGAATACCAGGAATACAAGTGGGCCTACTCAATCATGGACTCCTCCAAGTAAGTAGTACACTACACCTACATAATTATATTATATTGTTTATAATTTTTTCATACATGATATAAGACATGTGTAAGGATGGCGGAGGTATTAATGAAACAAAGGCTCGATTAAGACTAGTTTATTTTGGAGTAAACATGAATATTTAAAGATATGCTTTAGGTATACCACTACATTACCCACGCAGGGGTAAAATAAAATAAAATAGGTATAGTTTATTTTATTTTTATATCGAATATTGATTACATTGCTTACACTTCACAATACACATGAATATAATAAAGGTTTGATTATATGCGGCTACATGTATGCTTACAACATAACACTTTAATATGGTTATTACCTCTATAAGTGATAACATAAGTAGAAAGATACAAGGGGATTAATTACTTAGTTAAATATAACTTCGTTCGATTTTTATGTATACTATCTAATTTTCCATCCTTTTCTATAATAACATTTGGTGATTCGTCTTTTACAACTTTATAAGGTCCTAAATATAAGCTGTCGAGTTTACTGCCAGTTTCATTCTTAACGAGAATCAAGTCATTTTCTTTATATTTGATACTATTTGTATAAACATCATATTTATTCTTTCTTATTATTTTACTTTGAATCAAATTTTCACGAGCTTCTTTTTGGGATACTTGTAGTCTGAATCGTAATTCATAAGGATAATGGTCACTGTTATAAAGTGGTTGCACCTGTTTACATAAATTAGTAGGTAAATTGCACCTCTTACCATAGACTAACTCAAACGGGGTAAATTTTGTTTCGGAGTGTACTGAGGTGTTGTATGCAAAACTCCAGTATGGCAACCATGAACTCCATGTTTCTGGATGGTTGTCAGTTTGTATCCGTAAAAATGAACCTAAATGTTTATGTGAATTCTCAAGAGATCCTATAGTTTGATGGTGGTAAGCGGTGGAATTTAACTTTTTTATGTGAAGAAGATCACAGACTTCTTTCATTACTGCTGACATAAATTCTGTTCCTCTATCCGTACATATTTCTTTAGGTATACCATGTTTTAGAATAAAATTGTTGACTAACGTTTTAGCTACCTCATTTGTACTTTTGGTAATTAATGGAAATACTTCGATAAATTTTGATAATTCACATTGAATGCTCAAAATATAATTGTAATTATTGTCATCCTTTTCTAGTGGTCCGACAATATCTAAATAAATCTTATCAAATGCTGTCTTCGCAGTAGTCGTTATTACCATAGGCTCTTTTATAATAGTTGTTTGTTTTTGTTTTTGACAATGACTGCAACGTTTTACGAAATCAGTGACATCTTTTTCTAACCCATTCCAATAATAGTATTTCTTTATATTATTTAGCATTCGTCTTTTGCCCGCGTGGCCACTTGTGGGCAAAAGATGAAAATCGTTAAGTATGCACCTTTTATCATCTTTATCTTCAATTCTTTCTACACTATTTAAAACACAAAAACGGGGACCGGTCCATTTTTTATTTTCTTTCACTTCTTTTATTAATTTTTCTACAAAACTTTTATTATTTGCTTCTTTTATTAAATATATTTCATCTATTTTCAACAATTTACAAAACTTTCCTAGCTCTCTCACAAAGTCGGCTCGCGTCCATTGTGATCGAGATGCTGGATTAATATATATTGTCTGTTTACTACTTACGTAAGCAAATATATTATTTTCCTCTGTAATTAAATTCTTCTTCATTATATTTTCATAGTCTTTAACGTTTATCAAACGTAACTCTACACACTCTTTTGGTTTGATATGAGTTTCCACCACGTTCGGTTGATCAGGCCGTTCATTGATAGAAACAATATCATCCAATTCTCTTTCTTTCATCTCCTGTATTTTTCTGTATTGTTGTCTTGTCATAACCTGAATAATTCTTTCATTCATCTCTTTCAAATCATGTAAGGTTAACCTTGACAAAGCATCTGCAGCTGCATTGTCGGTTCCTTTGAGATATTCCACACAAAAATCATATTCTTCTAGAGCTAATCTAAATTTGATAAGCCGACTACTGGGATCCTTCATATTAAACAAATAGAGCAATGGTCTGTGGTCTGTTACTACTTTGAAACTACGTCCATAAAGATATGGCCTAAAATGTTTGACTCCCCACACAATAGCAAGTAGCTCTTTTTCTATTGTTGGGTAGTTTTTCTCCCCTTTATTCAAGCTTCGGCTTGCGTAAGCTACCGGTTTACCATTAGAATTTGAAAGAATTGCTCCTAAAGCGTAGCCTGAAGCATCTGTATGTAATACAAATTGGTTTTCTTCCGAAAAATCGGGGTATTGTAGTATAGGTGGTGAAATCATACACTCTTTAAGTTTTTCAAAGGCATTTTGACATTTACTATCCCAATTAAACGTAACGTTTTTGCGACATAATTTATTAAGTGGATAGACTATTTCAGCAAATTGTGGAATAAAACGCCGATAATAATTTGTGAATGCAACAAATCTTCTGGTTTCATCTAAATTAGTAGGTACGGGATAATTTTTAACAACTTCAATTTTAGATGGATCTGGTAAGATACCATCACCTGATACACAATGGCCTAAATAAATAATTTCTTTTTTCAGAAAATTACATTTAGCTGGGTTGAGTTTTAGATTTACTTCTCTTAGTCGGGTAAATACGTCCAGTAGGTTTTTATTATGCTCATTAAGGTTTCTACCGAATACGACTAAATCATCTAAATATAGTAAACATTTTTCATGGTTCAGACCGCTCATGGCAATGTTCATCATTCTTGAAAAAGCGCTGGGACTAGTTTTTAATCCCATGGGTAATCGAGTCATTTGATATTGTCCTGATGCAAATGCAGTGTACTTTCGGCTTTTAGGATCCAATGTAACGGAATAATAACCTTGATATAAATCCAAATGTGTATAATATATACTTCCTGCTAATGAGTCTAAAATTTCAGTGATGTTCGGCAGGGGAAATTTATCGTTTTGTATTACATTATTTAATTTACGGTAATCTACAACTAACCTCCACTTCTTATCTCCGTTAGTAGATTTTTTAGGCACCAGTAATATGGGACTTGACCAATCACTTTTAGCTGGTTCTATCGTTCCATCTTCTAACATTTTAGTTATTTGATTGTCTACTTCAGATTTTTGCGAATAGGGTAGCCTATATTGTTTTGTAAAAATTGGTTCAGTACTTTCTTTTAAAGAGATTGTGTGTTTATATAACTCTGTTGTTGTTATTTTATCATTCGTTAAATAAAATGTATCTGAAAATTTCGCGCAGAGACTTTCAATTGACCAACGTTCCTCCTTATTTAAATGCTGTAAATTTAAAATTGAAAATAATTCTTTCACCCTTTTAGACTTCGTATCAACTTTATCAAATTTGCATACATCATAATCCTGTAAATTTAGTATGGTTGGAGTAATGTTATCTAGTTCAACTTCAGCTTCGGTTGTGTTTAACACTAAAACTGGTATGACCCCATTTATTGGTTTCACTACAGTATTTGCAATGTATAGTCCGTCACGTATTTCTGATGAGCAAACGACACAATCGTTATTAATATTGGTTGAAATATAATGTATGGATTCAGACCTAGGAGGTATAATATATGAAGTTTGACAATGGTTAGTTCGAATCTTTAAATCGACTGTTTTCTCTGGTGACTCAGATAATGTTAAAGTATTTTTATTCAAATTTAAAATAGCTTGAAATTTTGTTAGGAAATCATTACCGATAATTCCATCGTCTTTACACGGTAGTGAGTCAAAAACATAGAACCTGTGACCAAAACGGTGAACGCCTGACGTTAATTCTAAATAAACGGATCCGATTGCACGTATTGATCCTCCAATACCGCTTACAGAGAAATCTTCCGCTCGGACTGGAATATTACCCGAGATATGTTTTGACTTGATTGCTGAAATTGAAGCTCCTGTGTCGATTAACCATGTATAAGGTTGATTTTGCCATGACAAACTAATAGAACATATGCTATTATTATGCGCTAATATGTGTTCCTTATTAGTCACGAAAAAATTCTGACTCCTGTTCCTGCTCGTTTGGTTCGGTTACCATGTGAATTTGTCTATGTTGTTGCGGCCTGTTGCCTCCACGATAGTGATTATTATAGTTGGACTTACCTCCTTCTTGAACGTTACGTCCCTGTGAGCCCCGCATGAAGCCCCTGTGTCGTCCGCGACTCTGAAACCTTTGGTTAGACCCTCTGTTTGAATGGAACGCTCCTTGCGGCTGATGATGATGATGGAAGCCGCCTCTATTGAATCGTCCTCGTGTTGACTGGTTTCTGAAATACCGATTATTATGGGCATAATAGTTAGTAGAATTACGAAATGTTAGCATTTCCTGGGAGGTAGATTGATGCGATACCTCCTCATCGACGGCTGCTTGTATGGCATCCTTTAAACAGTTATAATTCCTGGCCAAAATAATAGTATTAAGCCGCCGATTACGTAATCCGTCTGCAAAACTTTTAATAGCTTGTTTTTCGTTAAGCGGTTTTAAAACTTTAAAGTTTTCTTCATTTCCGTCTGACTGAGATATGGTCAGCTCGGTAAACAATTCAGTTATTTTATTTCCGTAATCGATTAAACTCATGTTATTTTGTTTACACGTGAGTAACTGATTTTGCAACGAAGTTGCCGATTTTTGAGGCAATAATACCTTTTTCATGTCTTTAACTAGCTCACTTACACTGTCATAATTTAATGCCAACCGCAATTTCGCAGACTGTGATAAACGGCTTTTTAATACGAAATTAATTAATTCAGGTTTTGATGTGTCTTTTAGAGTGGTCTCATAGTATTCGATGGCATCTATAAGTTGTCTCGTAATATGTAACTCATCCGTCATTACTGGCAATAAACTCAACGCTGTTTTAAGTTCAAATGAAGACATGGTGACAGTTTCACTACTACTACTACTTCCAAAATTAATTTCACTTTGATTACACAATTGTAATACTTGCTTATACAAGGAATCAAAATCTGCAAGCAATTTATTCACCAACTTAATAATATCTTGACCTAAATATCCTTTCTTTATATCATAAGTAATTTTTTCAGACACAATTAAATATTTAGAGTAAATATTTCTCGACTCTTCTAGTTTTTTATTTAATATGCTACCTTGTCTCCGGGTAGGTCCTATTTTTATCAAATAAGTTTTAATTTCTTTTAGTTCCTGACATAATTTAAATAATTCCTCCGACATAACTTACCATTATGATGCACAATAATTAATCAATCTGCATAATTCACAATATAACAGCACTAACCATTTACCTATAGTAACTTAATGTCTCTATTTTTTTTTTTTTTTTTACGTGGTTATATTCACTTTATACGATATATTATTTAGCACTCATTTTATATCTTCACTAAATGCCCTTTTCACTGATTATAGGATATTTCACCTCACTATATTTCACATTACACTACGCCGCCGTCGCGACGATTCCCATTCAGCTGGAACTGCGCCATGGAACTCCTGCAGAGTTCTTGGTTAATCCAACGGACGTGGCACTTTTTATAAATCCGGAACAATAGGTACGCAGCGCCTGTTATCATGAGGAGCAGTATAATGATAACCAATACACTTATTGCAGACAAGTGGAGACGTAGTTCTTCCAACGAAGCATTATTGGAACCGCCTGCAGCGTTCTGTACGATTACAGTTTCCTCCTTACTTAGAGTTTTCCCCATTTTTCCGCGTTTTTATTACACTGATAGTGCAATCACAGTACAGTAGCAAAAATGTAATGATTTTAAACATCGTTAAAACTGTGCACTTCACTCAATGTTTATAAAAGACAGTCCTTTTAGGGCACGCCGCCCGGCCCCGGGATCAGATTCGCGCGCGTGCGGTGAGCGCTGGCTGGGTCGCCATGTAAGGATGGCGGAGGTATTAATGAAACAAAGGCTCGATTAAGACTAGTTTATTTTGGAGTAAACATGAATATTTAAAGATATGCTTTAGGTATACCACTACACATGCCATGTATAAGAAATTATCATCAATCCTTTTTTTATACCTCCCCAGACAAATCTTCATAAGATATTTTGTACTTTTATTTAAAATCTATAATTATAGGAATGTTCCTTTAGCTAATATTGACTCCATTTATGGCCATAAAATTGTTGACACTCCCAAAAAGCTATAAAACTAGTCTTGGAGTCGTGAGTGGTGATAAAATGGTCTGGCGTATCAATTAGTCTCAATTACCAATAAAGAATATTAAACGCGGCCCCTACTGGTGTGGTAGAAATGTTAATTGTGGTTGCCAAGAGGTGTAGTGTTACGTAGGGGGGGCTTGACCGGGACTCGTAGGGCTTCTTTTAATTTAGATCCCTTTCCTCACTCAGAGAGGCCCTTAATTACAATATTAAAATCTGTTTGTCAAACTTAAAATGTCCTTTTTGTATTCGAGGGTACATGACTTGTATGTATTTTGGTTTTTGTTCCTGTTTGTACAGTGCTCCTGACCTATTATTATAATTTGAAAGACATAGCAATATTTATTTTTAAAATAACTATGTACCTATAGAAATTTTTAGTGTTGTTACCTACTACGACAAAGCAAAAAGGATTGTTATTTTAAATGTTTCCATGCAGCTATTACTTAATTGCCACCGTTCGATACTGGCTCGTTAGCCACTGTTCAGGTGTTTCGTAACCCATTGTCTGCATCTCATCAGCATGCATGAAGCCCTCATGGACACGTCTGTGGCAGTAGTGCCAGACAAAACAAATGGTGGACGGTGTAGGAGTTTTTAAAGTTCTGAATTCGCAAAGGTCCCGGGATTTTAAGAGCCTCTTATTATGAATCTACGGCTCAGAGTGTCTCAAAAATATGGTAGCAGCGATCTGAAACTTGGTGTTTCGTCTAGCAAAACGAAGCCCTCAAGACGTGTATGTTAAATGTAACGTTATGCTGTGGAGTAACTAAAACATCTACAAAGCAGCAGAGATCTGTTTGTCAGTCGTGAATAACAGCGGGCCCGCGGGCGTCCCACGCTACGTTCGCCTCTTCGCAATCACCACACGAGAGCTCATTCAAAATGTTTCATCGTCAATCTATGTATATGTACTGTCTCACATGTAACCTACCACAGTACAATACAACCAGTGTCGTTTCCATAATGACCTAAACCTTTGTGCCAAGCGACTTTCTTCCCTATAGGTGCATGGTAACAATGCACGAAGTCGATACTCCCTCCATGCTGTATTGTATCTGTTATTGTATGTTTCTCTCACGACTTACTGTGAGGTGTAATTTAGTTTTTGCCTGCGAGAAAATCTTCATTGATACTAATACTTCCCACCGACACAATGTAAGCAAATATTTATCCGATTATTCAAATGGAAGTAGGTAGATACATACTTGTTAATTGGTTGAAAACTATTTCTGTACACTATCATTTTTTGCCTGTGAGTAGAAGCTATCTAGCGAAGCAGTTCTAAATGTAGAAAATATTGTTCATTTCTAACCGGGGTCATTATATTGTGTAACGTTAATAGTTCTCATTACCGTTAAAATGGATTTTTACGCTATTGGGTGATTTGTTTCATAATTCTTTACAGTTTAGAAATTTCCATATATCTGTTGTTTATCTGTTTCAAACACGAAAACAAAATACATGCTTGTACCTTTCCATGTAAATTCTCCAAGTTGAAGTGGCAGTGACCTCAGAAATCGCCTTTGGTGCTGTTCTTCAACACACAATAATCATCTAATACTGGACATAGGCCTCTCCCAAGGAGCGCCACAACACTCCTCAGCCGTCCTTATCCAGCCACTACCGGCTACCCGCCTAAGGTCGTCGGTCTAGCGACCAGGAGAGCGTCCGACGCTGCGTTTGCATGTTCGTTGAATTCAGCCTATGCAGTCTGCACTGACTAAACAGATGATCTAGCGCATCGATATTTCTCACTACCCAATATGTAGGTATATGTTTACTAACCCGCACTAGGCTAGGTGAACTAGGACTTGAACCCTTTCTTCATTGAAAGGAGACAAGAGCCCCAGCAGTGGGGACGCAACGGGTTGTGATAATGAAATGTATCTGATCTGATCTAATAATCTGTGTATGTATGCTTTTGCCTGTACCTGTAGTTCTCACCTCTCTTGCAGGGTATCGGCGTGTCTCATATCCATGCTGCTGATCGTGTACGGCAGCTTCCGCTCGCTGAACATGGAGCGGGAGGCGCGCGAGCGGGCCGAGCGCGAGAAGGAGGCCTCGCTGCTGGGCGGCAAGCCCGCGCCCGCCGCGCACGCTAGTAGTGAGTACCTTGCGATTGTTCACTTATTTCAACGGATCTACGGGAAATTCTCGTCCAACCTGCCTTTAGAGCTGCCTATCCACTAGTGCGGAGCGAGGGAGCGGTGCGGAGAAATTGACAAGTGAGATTTGATAAAAAACTCCGCATATGCAATCTGCGCTCATTGGATGATTTTTGCCTCGCACACCGCTCCGCTACTACCCCGTTCCGCACTGGTGGATAGGCACCCGTAAGGCTGAGTTTTTTGATCCGTGGTCAACTGTAACCATTAGTCAAATCACTTGTCAAGCATGACACCTGCATACGAATTTTGTCGGTTTTAACTAATGGTAGCCATTTTTGACCAATGGTTGAGTTAACTAGGGATCAAAAAACTGGCCCTAAGTCGTCTGTCAGTGACCTGAAAAATCAGGACCATTTGGCAATGAATTCTAACAATATAAAAACTTCAAAGCTCGCTGCCGCTGTAGTGCATAGGTGCCCTGAAGCATGCTGTTTCAGTTACATTTTACAGTTTATTTTAGGCCTCATCCGTAAAAACGTAAACTTTCATGTCCGGAAGATTGTCCGTGCTTGTCAATGTCTAGTTATAGTTTATCGGTTAATTTGTACTGTAATACGCTCATGGCTTTTTTTATTTATTTAAAAAGTAGGTCTCGCGCGAGTGCGACAAATCAGAAAAGTAGAAAGTCAATTTAGGTTCTCACTGTACAATAGCTTGTATCACGTCTCACTTTCACTGTCGTAGATTGGTTCTAGTCTGATTAAAAGTAATTTAGCAGGTGGCAGACATATTTAGACAACATCTGTTGCTCAAAATATGCCTTCCGCAAAGTTAGCATGACGTCTAAATGTATCAGTTACAGTAAAATGTAACTGTTACGGCGCACGTATTAAGATCGTTTCAGTCCTAAGTTTTGAGTAACCACCAACTGTACAACAGTTGCATAAACGTGCACATTATGACGACAAAATTTGCATGAAAAGTCAATTTTGTAGCATCTTAGCATCTCATAACTATGCCCATGTAATATTGTAGAGTCTATTATCATAATAACTAAATCGTGATCCAGGTACAATGTCTACCAAAATGACTGGCATTGTATAAATTACTATTGTTAGGTTTGAACTATCTCTTGTAACTTCTAAGTATAGTTTGCGTTACATGTCATCATGAATACTTTTATGTAATGTCGAAAAAAACATAGGTATCTATGTAAGAAATATACCAGCCATCTACAGATTAATCTTTTTCCGGACTACTATACCGATATTATACCACGAGTGCACAAAAGGAGTATCCCTAGTGACATATGAACCCGTGTCTTATAAAAGTCCGGCGCACCCTGGTCAGTCAGCAACTGACGCTAATAGGTCTAACTAATCCACTCACTATAGTGTAGTGACCCATACTAGTCCAGTTATTGTGTTATTTTCGTACGGGGAACGGAGCCTTATAAGAGTTAAGCAAAATACGCACGACACTGGAGTCGTGTTCGGCCGTTACATAACACACCATCAGCTCGGTTCGTTGACAATTGTCTGTGGATTACCGGCATCCTTATTTGGAGGAATGTGCATATTACGTGCCTCTAATGAGCTTCCAGTGCGTGCACTGTGTGGTGTGGATATGCACTTATACAGGCTGTTGTGAAAATATATACTGAATGTGACAATAAGAGAACGCAGTTATAATATAACCGCGTCCTCTTATTACCGTCGTAGTCGCACCAATAGTAAGCAGGAACCACGTGTACATTATATATATCCGGCGCACCCAATGGCAGTCTGAGACTGAAAACTAATCTGACTGGCTAATCCTCTCACCATGGTGACACACCCTAGTTCAGCCCTGTTAGTCACCGACACGGTAAAAAGAGGTAAATTATCTTATTATTTGCCAGTCGTCTTCTTCCTTTGGGTTGATTAGTAGAAAATTATTTTAGCATTAAGTCCACCCTTTGTAGACTTGCAGAAATGTACAGCTGACTTGCTTTGGCAGTTACAGACATCGTTTTAAAGTTCCTTTCTGCAACTCGGCACTATTTTTATAATGTACAATGATGTCGATTCTGAAGGCTAAAATTCTAATTTTAGAGCTGTCAAAACCTTAAATTCTTTGTTTAAAATTGACAGCTCCTAAAATTTCATTTTCTGCATTCAGAAGCGACATAAATGGAGAATTTAGCCAATATTCCCGTCTCCCATGCCGGCAACCCTCGACTTATTAACAATAACACCAGTGTTCCGCTTCGCAGACGTGCAGACGCTCAACACGATGCAGGCGCTGTGCTTCCCGCTCGGCTCCTCCGTGGCGCTGCTCGTCATGTTCTTCTTCTTCGACTCCATGCAGACGCTGGTCGCCATTTGTACTGCCAGTAAGTTAAACTACCAGTAAATACACCTACCGAGTAGAGTGGCGAGACAGTATCCTCGGCCAAGCACTTAAACTCTCGTTGCACCTACCGAGTAGAATGGCGAGACAGTATCCTCGGCCAAGCACTTAAACCCTCGTTGCACCTACCGAGTAGAATTGCGAGAGAGTATCCTCGGCCAAGCACTTAAACTCTCGTTGCACCTACCGAGTAGAATGGAGAGACAGTATCCTCGGCCAAGCATTTAAACTCTCGTTGCACCTACCGAGTAGACTGGAGAGACAAGTATCCTATCCTCGGCCGATCCACGACCAATGAACGACTTATTTATTTACATACATACATTATTTTGTAGTGTAGGCATTTGGTACTGTAACTTACGAATGACTTTGTGTAGCTATCCAATTAAAGTTATAAATTTTATGGAGTGGTTAATTATAGCAATTTGTTTTCATAATTCAATCACGAATTGCTACGTAAAACAATCTCGGTAGGAAGTTATTTTGTTAATTATTGACCACAATTAAAGCATTTCTATATCATTCACGGGCGGTCACCGTGACTATCGCTTAATTAATTATTATACCTTGATTGTTTGTAGCCATTGAGTCAATTAATACAGTCACCCGGCGGTTTATTGGTTAAAAGCGATATATTCCAGGAAACCGTTTAGTGGTCAGTTAACCCCTCACCCCTCGACAACTGGGGAAGCCGGTATTTTAACGTCATGTTGATTTTTTATAGTTATCTATAATGTCTATAGGTACTATTAATTGTACAAAGAATACCTACATAATGTGTAATAGGCGCCATTCCCGCATGCGTGATTGATAAATTCGCGAGGCATTATACATCATAAAGGGATAACATTGGTATAAAGGTTTTTGCAAAAAGGGCATATTCCCATGGAAACTTTGTTGGCCACGTGATTTTTTAATATGGATAATGCGAAAATGCGAATTTTGACATTCTCGTTTTCTTTTCGGGCTAAGATAACATGCTGCACACGTAGGTTTCGGCTTTTGTAACATCCTCTATAATTTTAACGTGTCAATCTAAAATTCTAACACAACAACCTCTACCCCCACAGTAATAGCGTGCGCGGCCCTAGCCTTCCTCCTAACCCCTCTGTGCCAGTACGTGAGCGGCGGCGCGCGCGCGGCGGTGTGCGGGCGCTACTCGGGGCCGGAGCTGGCGGCCACGCTGCTGGCCGCCGCCATCGTGGCCGTGTGGGTGCTCACCGGACACTGGCTGCTTATGGACGGTCAGTGACGTCAGGAGGGGTTATACCTAGCTTCACCATAGTTTGTTAGATCGAACCCACCGGGGTTATACCTAGTTTCACAATAGTCTGTTAGATCGAACAGGGCTAGTAGCACGGCGCGCATTTAAGACGTGACATAAGTTTTGCATCGCGCTCAATCACAGCGCGCAGCCTCCAGAGCGAGCGCTACGGAGAACTTTTGTCATGTCTTAAATACGCCCTGTGCTAGCCCTTCAGTACCTTCTCACTCCGCTGTGCCAGTATACCTATAGCTTCACCATAGTTTGTTAGTTCCTCCTCACGCCGCTGTGCCAGTAAGTGAGCGGCGGTCTGCGGGCGCTACTCGGGGCCGGAGCTGGCGGCCACGCTGCTGGCCGCCGCCATCGTGGCCGTGTGGGTGCTCACCGGGCACTGGCTGCTTATGGACGGTTAGTGACGACCGCCGGGGTTATACCTAGCTTCACTATAGTCTGCTAGATCATGAACAGTTCCTCCTCACTCCGCTGTGTCAGTAAGTGAGCGGCGGTCTGCGGGCGCTACTCGGGGCCGGAGCTGGCGGCCACGCTGCTCGCCGCCGCCATCGTGGCCGTGTGGGTGCTCACCGGACACTGGCTGCTTATGGACGGTCAGTGCAGGAGCCTGGAGGGTTACTCTAGCTAAAACGAACGAAGGAGTGAGATAGAGTCGTGGCTGGCCCAGCAGCGCTCCGAAACGTAGTATTTTATATTGTGTTGTTTTATTTAATATATAGTCTATAGTATGTACTGTTTAAGTAGTAAACCTTGCACCTCTACTCCCATTAATTATGTTAAAATTGTCTCTTCCATTCAAAGGTTGCCTGGTAGATATTGCTTTAAGCAATAAGACCGCATTTTTAGTACTACTTTAATGGTGCAAAATAAAGAGTAATCTATTATATTCTATTCTATTTTGTTGTATAGAGTGACCCCCTGCTTAGGAGACACTCCTGAACACATGACAGTCTGCTAGGAGCATCACAAAATTGCTCCTTCTGGCTTCCTTATAAGGCGCCTTTACTGGCTATATGTGTAAAGTTAAGTCAAGAACTCTTCTACGGGGTTTTACATCGTAAAGAATAACCGTAACCTAACCTTTAGGCTGCCTGTCCACAGAAAAGCAGCCTATTACCGACTTTCTGTACTTACAAATAAAGAATATTCCATCTATCTAACCTATACCTTGTCCAATTCCAGCGATGGGCATGGGCCTCTGCGTAACGTTCATCGCGCTCATCCGGCTGCCGTCGCTGAAGGTGTCCACGCTGCTCCTCACCGGCCTGCTGCTGTACGACGTGTTCTGGGTCTTCTTCTCCGAGTACATCTTCACCACTAATGTCATGGTCAAAGTGGCCACTAGGTGAGATTCTTATTAAAGTCCTTTTTTAGGGTTCCGTACCACAAAAGGAAAAAATAAACCCTTATAGGATTGTTATTATTATAAATTCTTTATTGCACATAAAAACATAGTTACGAAGGTGAACTTAACGCTAGTAGCATTCACTACCAGTTAACCTTTGGTGATGACCGAGAAAGTGCTGGCGGCGCTGAAAGTATATCATCGCTCGGGGAGGCTCATTTTTATTCAGCCCGATCTACAGTACAGTCTAATCAATTAGGATAGGACACAAACATTGCCTTAACGACTAAACAAGCGTCTTTCATCCCTTAGATAACAATGCACTATTTAATCGTGAATATATCTTATTCGCAGGCCCGCAGAGAACCCGATGAACGTGGTGGCGCGGCGGCTGCAGCTGGGCGGCGCCATGCGCGACGCGCCCAAGCTGTCCCTCCCCGCCAAGCTGGTGTTCCCCTCCATGCACCACCAGGGACACTTCTCCATGCTCGGTCAGTGCACTCCCACAGCTCCCGTCTAGCGGATCCGGCTCGAAGGACCAGTGCCAAGCTGTCCCTCCCCGCCAAGCTGGTGTTCCCCTCCATGCACCACCAGGGACACTTCTCCATGCTCGGTCAGTGCACTCTCACAGCTCCTGTCTAGCGGGTCCGGCTCGAAGGACCAGTGCCAAGCTGTCCCTCCCCGCCAAGCTGGTGTTCCCCTCCATGCACCACCAGGGACACTTCTCCATGCTCGGTCAGTGCACTCTCACAGCTCCTCTCTAGCGGATTCGGCTCGAAGGACCATGAAATGGCTTGGTGGTCTCTGTTGCCTAGGATCGCTGATAGAAAAAGGTATAAGAAGAAAGGTGGTTAACAAAGAAGAGATCTTAACTTAATACCGAGATATACAGGGTGTTGCAACTCAGGGGGTCAGGAATAATTGTGGTGTATCAATCTTTTTGATACAAAGTTTGTTTGTACTTTTATCTCGTCGAATGTAAAGATTGTAACAATAAGTACAAAGACGAACTTAATGCTAGCAGCACTCTCTACAAGTTAACATTTTGTGATGTCGAGAAAGTAATTGAAGCTGATCCATCACATCCTAACTAATATTATAAATGCGAAAGTAACTGTGTCTGTCTGTCTGTCTGTCTGTCTGTTACTCTTTCACGCCAAAACTACTGAACGGATTTGAATGAAAGAAGAATGGCGAAACCTGACCCGCTTTGCGTAAGTTAGCAGCCACTAACCAAACCTATTTTAAGTTATTGATAAAAATGTCTACTATCAGGGAAAAATATTAAAAAAAATCTAAACCATGGGGTTTTTGAGATATTAGGGTTCAAAAATAAATTAATTAATATATATTTTTTCGTTAAATAAGTTTTTGATGAATAGTACACGCACAAACAAGTTTTATAATCTAAATCATGAGATTCCCAATACATAGTGCATCACAAAATGTATTACATGATTTTATTTCTGCAAATAATATCAAGATTATTTTTGCACATTTCACACTCGGAAACCTATTTTTATAAAGAGATCAATTTCAAAAATTATTTCATTCTATTCAAGTTCCCGTTATCCCGAAGTAACATAGAATACTTTTTATCAAGGAATTCCCACGGGAACACTTTTAAAAACTATTTTTAGCTCAAGGGTAACATCTACATAGTACAGTAGAAAGACTTGATCTTTCGGCACTTATATCTTCGTTCTCCCATGCCTCATAATAATAAAATTAATACCAGTATATACTGTAGTCACGGACTACACATCAGTGTATGTTTCATCAATGGCCGCTCTGGGTCATGGCGCTATAGAGAAATTGCCATTCTCCTTTAGTATACATACGGTTTAGGCCCTGGGAAAGAACATAGGCTACTTTTTATCCCGGAATTCCCACGGGAAAACTTTTTAAGGCGAAGCGAAGCGCGCGGGAACAGCTATATAGATATATATCCTAACTAATATTATAAATGCGAAAGTAACTGTGTCTGTCTGTTACTCTTTCACGCCAAAATTACTGAACGGATTTGAATGAAATTTGGTATACATATGGTCTAGACCCTGAGAAAGAACATAGGCTATCCCAGAATTCCCACGGGAATTTTTTTAAGGCGAAGCAAAGCTCGCGGGAACAGCTAGTCACTAATATATCTAACATCCCCTAATTCCTCCGTCAGGTCTGGGAGACATCGTAATGCCGGGCCTGCTCCTCTGCTTCGTGCTGCGCTACGACGCGTACAAGAAGGCCACGCTCGTGTGCCAGATGGGGCAGGTGCCCGGCCCGAGGTCTATGGTCAGTATACGACTAATATGTTTTTCAATGTAAATTTAAAATTAACTTATGTTTCAGTAATTTATATCTGTGCAATAAAGAATTAAATAAATAAATAATTACTTATTCAAAGTACTGCAAAGGTTACTTCTAGATATTTTATTTTAATTGTATTTTTGCATCAATCAATTGTGCAACAACAATATTCTATGTGCACCTTTGGTACCCCGGGTTTACAGAGGGCTTTACAAGAGTGCGCTACGCCACCCTGTCCTAAAATGGAGCCTTGAGGACCCATACTGACAGCCGAACGCACTAGCCTACTGAAGTCAAAGTCAAATGTTTTTATTCATCGTATAAATATATTTTTTTCTGATGAACGTCAATTTTTACTACTCTCCGTTTGTCCGTTCTGACCTATAACACCATCTATCTTTCCGCAGAGTTCCCGCCTCACGTACTTCCACTGCTCGCTGCTGGGCTACTTCCTCGGGCTGCTCACGGCCACGGTGAGCGCGGAGGTGTTCAAGGCGGCGCAGCCCGCGCTGCTGTACCTCGTGCCGTTCACGCTGCTGCCGCTGCTCACCATGGCCTATGTTAAGGTATGACGTCACTGCGAGCGGAGAGTGGGCTGCGAGCTTGTAAGTGGGGCCCTCCAGTAGACATTCCCTCTTATTCATAAAAAAAGTTAGTGGGCGCTTTAGTTATTGAACTGTTTTGTCCCTCTCTGTCAAAGAACCAATTGTTCTCTGTCCACTTACTTTTTTATGAATAAGGGGGATTGTCTTAATATCAAATATCAAATCAACTACTCCTAAAATTGCAGTAAATAATGCTAATAAATATTTCGCACAGGTGGGTGAAAAACTTGCAGCTCAAGTCATAGACAAGCGTAAGAGAGATAAAGACACGCCTTCAGCAACAAAAGTTTCAAAACAAACAAAACACTCATTTGTATTATTAGAGACAGACATTACAGAAATAATAACGATTATTAAATGTTTAAAAAATACTAATTCTTGTGGCTGGGATCTAATCTCCGCAAAAATACTAAAACAAAACATTCACACCCTTGCTGCATTGTTAACGCATATTTGCAATTTGTCAATAAAATCAGGGGAATTTCCGAACGCGTTCAAAAAATCTATAATAACACCTATACATAAATCTGGGGACCAACATAACATAAATAACTACAGACCAATCTCAATATTGCCTACCTTATCCAAAATTCTAGAGCGTGTAATAAATAAGCAACTAACTAAATACCTAGAGTCATTCCAAATTCTATCAGAAAACCAATATGGCTTCCGAAGCGGCAGATCCACCGCTGACGCCGTTTCAAAAATGACCGATTCTTTGGTGGCAAGTCTGGACAGTGGTGAAAAATGTATTGCTGTATTCCTGGACCTCCGTAAAGCTTTCGATACCTTATCGATACCTATCCTGCTAAAAAAACTAGAGAACATTGGAATACGAGGACAACCGCTGAAATTGCTGTCCGACTATCTCAAAAACAGAAGTCAATCTGTCAAAGTCTCTGATACAGTAAGCGACTCTCTGCCAGTAAATTATGGTGCTCCCCAAGGCAGTGTACTAGCTCCGACACTATTTTTGGCATATATAAACGATCTGTGTGATTTGGAACTTGCAAATGGACAAGTCGTTTCTTTTGCTGATGACACAGCACTTCTATTCAAAGGTGTCAACTGGAGAGATGCGTTTGATTATGCCCAACGTGGAGTAGATAAGGTTATAAAATGGCTAGGCAACAACCTTCTCAGTCTAAACGAAGAAAAAACAAAATATATAACTTTCTCTATCACAGAGAGATCGCAGCCCCCAACCAATGATTACAACATAACCGTGCTCTCTAGCTCTTGCCAAAATCACCCTTCACCTGAATGCATTAACCTAGAAAGAGTTAAATCTATTAAATATCTCGGTGTAATAATAGATAATAAACTAAATTTCCGAGATCACATAGCGGCATTGTCAAATCGTACTCGAAAGCTAATGGTTATTTTTAAAAAACTACGAAATATCGCAGAACCTAATCACATTAGGCTAGTATATTTGTCTTTATGCCAGTCAATACTGACTTACTGCATTGAAGTATGGGGTGGAGCGGCCCAAACTCACCTGATGCGACTCGAGCGCGCCCAGCGAGCTCTGCTCAAGGTGGCGCACTTCCTGCCAGTGCTGCACCCTACTTCACAGCTCTACAATAAGGTCCAAGTCCTCAGTGTTAGAAAACTGTATGTTCTGAGTATTATTATGAGCCAACATAAAAAACAAACTGACGTCTTTAATCTGAAAGAGAAGCGGCGGAAAGATCTCGTTTTTAACGTTAAAAGGTGTAACACTGTGTTTGCACAAAGATTCAAAACATTTTTGGGCGCTCACGTGTATAACAAAGTAAATAAAACATTAGAAATTTATAATCAGAACCACCTAGACTGCAAAAGAACTGTTACCAAGTACCTTTTGGAAATCGGGCAAGGAGACACAGAAAATCTACTATATACAACAAAATAGCAAGTGATCTATAACATCACAATACACACACACACACACACACACGCACACACGCACACACACACACACACACACACACACACACACGCACACACACACACACACACACGCACGCACGCACACACACACACACACACGCCTACATACATCTCTCAATAAACTAAGCTTACTTATTATATTTAACTTAACTTCTAATAAAATGAATAAATGTAAGTAATATACTAAGGGTGGATTCGTCCAAATCACCCAATCCTTGGTTTCAGGTTTGGTAGGGTGCAAAATCTGCTTACTCCCGAGTAACTGGTAGTTTACTCTTGAATAAAAGTTACTCGAGCTTGGTCGAATCCACCCTAAGACGGATGTCACTGAGCACTATAAGTATAACGTTTTTATTGGCAAAATATTATAAGGCTTACCTTTTAATTTTGTGAAACCGTTATATGGGGCACCAGCAGCTGTAACACAGGTTACCACCTAGCGCGGTTGCTGGAAGCTACATGTCAATGAAGATTACAGCCTATTGTCATTCATATTTTATTGTAAAATAATTTGTAAGTTGTACTCTGTATCTTACCTTTTTTCTTTTGTGAATAAAATACAATACAATATAAGACAGTCCGCATGGATCAATAATGTTCTTATGATCAAATATGTTCCTAAAAAGTCTGCATCCGCACAACTAGCACATAAACAGGTCGGACAAATAAAAATATTAAGTATTGATTTTTTACCTCCTATATAAGTATTTTTTTAATAACGTTGTGAGTTTCCGAGAAAGTTTGTTAGGAGAGACACAAAAATCATGTACTTATAACGATGTTTCATTTGTAAATATGTTTTGCTACAGGGCGATCTCAGAAGAATGTGGAGCGAGCCGTTCATCCCGCCGTCGGGCAAGGCGGGCGCGGACTTCGACGTGTGACTGTGTTGAACTGTACCGTCACAGTGAGAACATCCTGTATACTCGTCGCGCACGGAGACTAGAACCACCGTCTTGAATGCACCGGCCGTCGGCTCCTCGCTTGTTCCTAGTCTGTAAGAGTAACGTTTTATTTCTTATGTTCTATCAGAATGCAGAGCATATAACAAACTCAAAGTGAAAACTAAGTTGCTAAAAGGTGGCGGAGTGTGGGAAGAGATCTTGTTTTCGTTGGCTCGTTCGAATCCACATAAACAACTTTGATTTCAACACTACCGCATGTACCAAAGACAGTACTTTGGAGTGTCGACGCATTGGCTAAAGAAACCATAATATAGGCGAATGCGTATCTCTGTGTACTGTAATTGCCTTCAGGGATTGCCTAGAACAAATGTATACTCACAGGCTGGTCTGTAAACTTGTAACTCTCAAAGGCACTCTGTTTTAAAGATTTAAAAAGTCTGATGCACGGCGCTCGGTAAGCCGCTTATGAACCGCGTAAGGCGTCCTGCCTCACGACAATGTATTACTCTAGCATTTAATGACTCTGAAGTGAAAAACTTACATGGTATAGGTATGTCAAAAAAGTAATAATAAATCATTCGTCTCAAAAACTAGTGCTGTTCTGTGTGCATGAAGGTAATAAATAACAAAATACACCAAGTGTATTAATAGTAGCAACTATATTGTTTACAACTTTTTAGCTCATTTTACTATCCTTCATTTTTGATATAGGGATGAGCGAGAGCAAACGCTTATAATAACCGTGCATGTCATAGTGTTGGTATCCAATGTGAATTGATGTGTTTATGTTAAAATAAACGTAAGATGTATACTAGGTTAGTCGTATGATTCTACGTTTTATGCTTTTTTAAGACGATTGATATTAAATTTTCAAGTTACAATGCAGGGTGACGTTGGAAACTTGTAATCAGTTTTATTGCAATGCAATTACCCTAAATCGAGCACTGTGCTATAAGCTCCTATGTAATGTAACATTTTCTCAACATTTAACTGGCAAGTGCCAAATAATATCTCCATGCCCTGTGTAATTTTACACGTTTTTTTAATTCTGAGGCTGAAAATTTTATTGTATTGTATGAGGCTGTCAGGTAGCCGCACAGTGCATGAGACGGGAGTATGGGGACAAATGACAAATCACACTTGCTGAGCGAAGTCAGCCACCTGACGCTATACGACTCCTCATCTCTGAACAAATATAAAAGTTCAACTCATACTGTTCCCGTGAAATCACACAAAAATTGAGCCTCATCGTCACGATTTTAAGGCCCATGTCAGTTTTAAATACCAGTTAAAGTATAAGTAATCTCAGTGAGTGAGTATGGTCCTACTACTCATCAGTACTCGTAAGTTGACTGCTTCATGAATCTCAGACATAACTTCATCCACCTTTTGTGGATTCCAAGTTATCTTCGAATATCATACCTTATTTTTAACTATTTCATGCTTTCAGTGTTTCCAAGATTGTATGTAGGTAAAATGGTTATTTGATGAACAAACTCTGTTGTCACTGCCTTAGACTGATGTTTTTTTGGATGAAAGTTTTTTCTATGTGTTTTAAGATTGAAAGAGAAGTATTATAGGGAAACATAGTTTAATATAGATGTAAGCTGTACTTGTTGTTACTATTATGACAACTTATGTTGTTGTTAATTATTTTGAATTTAATGAAGATGTTATGTAAGACACTAACTTTAGGTAGGTGTACTCAGTATAGTGTGTGATTTATATTTTTTAGATACTTTGGTTTTCTTTTTGTAATTTATGATTTACTTTTCAGAAATTCATGTTCTAACAAGTGTACTGTGTAAGTTTGCATCAGTATTGGTTATAATATAATATACAAAATATTAGTAAAATACATATTTATAATGATAAAACATTTTTTTCATATACTTCTTGAATATTTTTCCTGAGTTTTGCATATTTTTGACATGATCTTATAAACTGTAAATAAAATATTAAAACTATTATTTACAGAGTAAGTTATATAGGGTGTTGTCCGGTCAGGGCCACCATTCTACTACACAAATAAATACATTGTATAAAGTTCACTCACTAAACCATGGTCAAATATATCCTCAAAAATCTGGGAAATGCATTTAATATTTTTACATTGTATCTAAGGAATATATGCTACAAATACGGAATAAAAATATTAGATGAGTTTTCATATGTTTTGTTTTATTAATAACATTTTTGGTCTCACTTAGTTTTTAATCTCACTTAGGTAGGCACCTACTTGTTATTAAAATGGGGACAAAAAGTAAAAATCAAAATAGGAATGAAATAAAGAAAATTTATTTAGCTGCCTCCACTTCTTTGTTAGTATCTCTCTTCTGTATGAACCGGAGCTGTTTCTTCCGCATTCTCTTCAGTTTGGCGGTGTTTGTGATGACCTGGACCACTTCAGACTTCCTCTTGTTTTCCTCCGTCTTCTTAATATTCTCCCTCCTTCTCTCTTTCTGGGCTAATTTCTTCAGATTTATCTGCTCTAGTGCTTGTTTAGATAAATCTTTAGTCCTCTTTAATTCAAGACGCAGTGCTGTTTTTGCTTGAAAATCTGGTTTAATGCCTTTAGTTTTGACAACAGAAGAAAATCTGAAATGTTAAGAAAAATATATGAAGAGTTTGGAGGTAACCTGAAGAACCTAGTTGGATGAGGAAGGCCGAGGACTGAGTGTTGTGTCCCCTTTTTAGGTAAATCTCCTTTACCCATGGAAAAGTTTGATTTGCTAATTAAGTGATGGTATCAGATAATGTAAAGATAACTAACCTTTCCCGTTTAGATTTCCAGAATCTGCCGCTTTTAGGTTTCCCCGCGATCACATCTTTCTTCACTGCACTCTTAACGGTAACCTCTTCTTCTTCAGCTATACTTTCTGTAGGTGTATTGCTGTTCTGGTTTTTTATACTGGCCACTATCGAAAGCACTTTATCGGTGCTATCATTCGACATGGTGTCTTTTTAAAAATTACTAAAACCAAGCTGAATAAAGATTAACATTTATGAAAAAGGCAAGTTTCACGTGTAGCTCCATCCGCGTGTTTATTTTGCTCCTGTCACCCGGTCAGGCTCGGCTCAGGCTGTCATTAATGTCAAATTGTGTCAACTATATATTTTTTTAATGGTCTGTGAAAGCAGCTAGCCGTTAGATAACGTTATTCGCACAAATGTTGTCGTCCAACCGATTCGATCGTGTATGTCTAGCTGTGTCTGACATTAGTATAGTTTATTCTGTGATGAATTTGACCAAATTTGACGTTGACGTTAGTCGTGAAATTATTGTGGTTTGTGTGTGAATGAATCATTTTCGGTTTTATCAATTTATTCTGGAAAAACAACACAACTAATACATCGACAAAGCGTGAAATAGTAATCTAAAATGCCGGTTTGTGAACTGTTACAAGTTTTCTGTTTACTTAATCATGTATCTATCTAGTATTCATAATAATTTCCGAATGTTTATGTACCCAGGCGTATCACTCGACGTTGACTGACTACACCCAGTCTGTTGGAAACCTGGCGTTGCTGCCAATCCGGACCACCTTCAGAGGGCCAGCTCCAATAAACCCCAAGCTAGAATTAGATGTTATTGATGAAGCACTCAACTACTTCAAAGCTAATGTGTTCTTCAGATTCTATGAGATCAAGGTAATATTATACTGCTCTACTCTCTGCATTATGATATACTTGTACATATTTGGCTATGCACACTCATGTGCAATTGCGCATTAACTAGCACATACTACTATACATTTTGTAATGAAGATGACCCACTAACCAATGCACTAAATATACCATTCTGTGTATTCCAGTCGGACGCAGACAGAGTGCTGATCTACCTGACGCTGTATGTGTCGGAGTGCTTGAAGAAGCTGCAGAAGTGCTCCAGCAAGAGCCAGGGCCAGCAGGAGATGTACATGCTGGCCATCTCCAAGTTTGACATCCCGGGAGAGCCGGGGTTCCCCCTCAACTCTGTTTATGCTAAACCTTCCAGCCCCCAGGAATCAGGTGAGTTATATAGACTAGAAATTAAATTATACAGATATATTTATTTATTTGTAAATATCTCCCTTCTGTATGAACCTCAGATGTGTTGAATTTTTTTATAACCACTTTTTATCAAATTTGCTAGGATACAGAGCAATGAAGCTGGATTTAAATGTTGATTCAAACTAACTTTCAGATTTAATGAGGCAGTATTTACAACAGCTCCGTCATGAAACAGGGAATAGAGTGGTTGAAAAGGTATGTAAAGTGAGATAAAGAGTAAAAATTCCAGTTAAGCACCAAACACAAAAAAAAAACTTCACACAAAAAAAAACCATAAAAATGAATAAAGTTAGAAATGAATCAAGCACTTGCTATTATTCTTATCTTGTGCAGATCAGTTAAATTTTTTTTGTAATTGTATTTTATGTATTTGTAAAAGGCATCTACTATCAACACACTATTTTCTGTATTCAGGTGTTTGCAACTGAAGATGGGAAGCCGAGCAAGTGGTGGCTCTGCTTCGCCAAGAGGAAATTCATGGACAAGTCTCTCTCAGGACCCGGCCAATAGGAGGAAAAAGCCAAAAACTAACATTTATGTATAGGCATTTATTTTATATCTTTAACACAATGTATAAGACTTGTACAAAAGTATTCTTTCAATTTACTTAATTATTTACTATTTTTTAATGCTCTTAAAAATACTACTTCAAAATACTTTACTAGATTAATCAGTTGATTGCAAATATTGTCAGTCACTAATAAAAATCTTCAAATACATTTGTATATTTTTTTAATGATTTATAAAAAAATATGGTAATAATCTTTTGAGCATATCAGAACATCAACAATAAAATACCAACATACAAAATACTATGGTGGGTAGGTATACAACTCTCTTCGCTTAAATTCTATGATATATTACAACACATTCAGAGCCCATATTCCTTGATGAGCTGCCCTGCTATGACTAGTCTCTGGATCTCTGACGTCCCCTCGTATATCTCGGTGATGCGCGCGTCGCGGTAGTGTCTCTCCGCCGGCATGTCCGACACGTAGCCCATACCTCCAAGAACCTACAAATTCATATGAATTTAGAACATTGAAAGTAGAACAGCAAAAGATATTGGTATCCCTATACTATTATAACCAATATGTAATACATACGACGAATACATATGACGACCGAATGGCGTAGTGGTTAGTGACCCTGACTACTGAGCCGATGGTCCCGGGTTCGATTCCCGGCTGGGGCAGATATTTGTTTAAACACATATATTTGTTTAAACACATATATTTGTTTAAACACACATATTTGTTCTCGGGTCTTGGATGTGCCCGTAAAATGGCAATAGGCCCGCCCCCTATTACATTGGGACTAACATATACTCTGGCGAAAAGTGGGTGCAGCAATGCACCTCTGCCTACCCCGCAAGGGAGTACAATAGTACAAGGCGTGAGTGCGTGTTTTTTTTTGTAATACATAATTATCATGTTTAAAAGTGTCTATCACTTCCCTGTTTGAGAAGGACCTTATAATTTATAATCGATCTTGACCCAGTTTACTAATAAATGATGATGCGGTCACCACGATACATACCTATACACAATTATTCAGCAAACAATTTTACTTCTACTTTGCACATTCCTTTTACATAATTTTGCCTTGTTTAAACTTATTCATAAAGATGTTTAGTTACTAAGATTATTTAATTAGATGCTTAAGTTTCTGTATGTAACTTTTTAATCTGAAACACAGGAAAAACTCTGTTATTTCCTAGTTCAGAGCAGTATTTCACCTACCTTTAGATTTAAGAGTTGACCTATTTTTAAAATATGTATTACCTATAGTTATCTGAATAAATTTATTCTTATTCTTATTCTTATAATAGTATCATGGATTTATTAATCAGTAATGAATTCAATTTTAGTTTTACTAGATCTTATAATAGTATGATGCATCATATATTTTTACCTGTATGCACTGATGTGAAGCAAATGTAGCAGCTTCAGAAGCAGCCAACTTGGCCATAGCTGCTTCTTTAGTATAGGGCTTCTTGTTGTCCTTGAGCCAAGCCGCGCGCCACGTCAGCAGGCGAGCTGACTCGATCTTCAGCGCCATGTCTGACAGCTTGCTCTGAATAGCTTGCAGCTTCATTATGGGCTTGCCAAATGCTATCCTCTTGGACGAATATTCCACAGCAACATCCAGAGATGCCTATAAAGTAAGTAAAATTATTATTAACACTCCCGGTCCCTGAACCATGTTACATGTAAAGTGGTTGAAATGCCCTTTAGCCATTGTGTGTTATTATACTTTTCTAAATTATTGTGCAACAAAAGTATAAAGAGATATAAATGATTGATTGATAGACGATTATAAATTTTAAAATTATGTAGGTATTTGTTACCTGTGCAATCCCTAAGGCCTGTGAAGCAATGCCGATGCGACCAGCATCCAGGGTCATCATGGCAATCTTGAACCCAAAGCCGGGCTCTCCCAGAATATTTTCTTTTGGTATTTCACAGTCTTCAAATATTAGTGAGCAAGTGGATGATGCTCTGATGCCTAGTTTATCTTCCTTTTTCCCTAACTCTAGACCTTTTATTGGTTTTGGCAAAACAAATGCTGAGATTCCTTTGTGCTTTAGACTTTTGTCAGTGGTTGCAAATACAACTGTGGCCTTGCTTTCATAACCATTGGTGATCCAACATTTAGTCCCATTCAGGATCCACTTGTCACCACCATCTTTAGCTGTGGTGGATGCTGCACCAGCATCAGAGCCATTCCCTGGCTCCGACAGGGCAAAACAACCAATAGGGTCACCTGAAAATTAATTGAGTACATTAAAAACTTGATTTTTCTGTGTTTGCTCTAACATTTCATTAGTTGTTGGACCATAAACAGTTCTTTTGAGAGGTAGAGTAACAGGGTAATAAACCATGAAAATGAATTTGGCAGTCTCTAACACAGATAGAAAACGAAGCAACATAAATATTAATGAAGGACAGCCCATCAATGGAGTAGCCATTTCTGAAAGTCACTCTTCAGCTCAAAAGAACCTTACAAATTGCTTACAATATATTATTATTATTATGTACATTTTAAATTTCAAATTATTTCTTACCTGTTGTAAATGGTGTAACAAACTCTTTCTTCTGCTTATCTGTTCCCCATCCAAGCACAGGGCCGAGGTACAGGGAGTTGTTGACGGACATGATGACGCCTGCCGAGGCGCAGCCGCGAGAGATCTCCTCGAGGGCGATGGCGTACGCCAGGTAGTCCAGCCCCGCGCCTCCCAGCTCCTCCGGCGTCGCTATAGCCATGAGACCCAGCTCACCCATCTTCTTGATGGCATCTGCAGGGTACAAGTGTTCTTTGTCGAACTTAGCGGCATGAGGCTTCAGCTCCCCCTCGGCGAAGTCCCTGCACGTCTTGTGGAGCATCTGGTACGTGTCGGACAGGGCTGATAGCGAAGCTATACATCTTGATTGTTTTGTTATTGATGGTGCTGTAACGAAATTTAGCACTGTGTGAGACACAATTGATATAAGGCAGTTGTTTTATTGTATTCAATTAACATACCGATTACTTGGGCCGTCTTGGAGAAAATACTTAACATATTAAGGCAGGTAAAATACTACTATTTACAAAATAATTGAAAATAAAAAGTACTTTGAACTTTCGAGTTTATTGGTACGTTTCAAAATCGATTTCTACACTTGGTTGGACTGGGTCAGTGTTGCGATCGTAAAAAAATTTACTGCCGTATCTAAGAACTGAAGTTGCCGTATTTATGAAAAAAAAAACATGAAATTGCCGTAAATACTTTAGTTCTACGAGTAATGAAATGCAATGATTTTTTTAGTCATAATTTTACTCTTCCACCATTTTACGAAGCCTCCATCATGCATTAAGGAGGAAAGAAATGGCGAAAGTACAATTTTACTTAAGCACGACCGTAACCCAAGTTCAATTTAATGACAATAGCAAATGCTACACAAGCCAAAGTTCGATTTGCTACCCATGTCAGCATATCTATACAAAAGAGCGTAAAAATCTAAGTATGTTTGTATTTCTTTCATTCACGTTAAACATGTATCATAAAATGAAATTCTTAAAATAAAAGACGAAACGGTAATTCACCTAGCCATAAACAACCACACTCTAGAAGTCCATATTCTACCTATTTACGTGTTGACGAATGCGAAAAAAAGCGATATCGATATAGTTGCATTGCTGCATTTCTTAATCAAATAACTGATTAAAAATAGTATTTTTTCATAGTTATCCATTGTATCCATAAGATTTGTTGCTAAGCTGAATTGCCGTATTACTTGATACGGTAATGAAAAGCCTGCCGTATGCCGTAAATTCTGAAAAAACCTCCTGGAATGCCGTATATTACGGCAATTGCCGTATCAATCGCAACACTGGACTGGGTTGGATTTGGTTAGTCAGCTAGTAACTACACTATGACAGTTGTTGGTCGAGTAGTTTATCGGATCGAACCTTCAGATCGAGAGTGGATTGTAGGGCCACAAAAATTCGACACACAGAATAGTACTACTACTACGTTTTGACAGGCATCTTTTTCTGTGATTATTGTTTATAAACGCGCGGCGGGTCTCAGTTCGTTTTAGTTTAAAATCCAGGTTTTTAATAATTAATCAGCATTTTCATTAACAAATTAAATGAGTTGTAATACATCTGAAATACCAACTATAGCTTTATCAATTTTGAACCGAGTGGAAGCACGAATTAATAAATCAGACATTAAACAAAGTTAGTAAAAAAGTTTACTTTAGTTTAAAATTAATTCAACGTATAATTTAACTGTGCTAATGCTTTCGGATTTCAGTTACAGACGAAGAGTTACTTTCGCTTTATTCCGTATTTGGAGCAGCATTACAGAGAGCTTTGGATATACTTGAGAAAAATCCAACGCTCACTATCTATGCAACTTCTAATAATAAAAGAGAGTTGATAGAGATCAAGGGAGACAACGACCGTTGCTACAGGGTGTTCCCTCGCATCAACTTCTGTCCGTGCCGCGCCTTCCGCCATCAGGTCATCGAGAGGAAGGTGCAAGTCACTTGTAAACACATCATAGCTGCAAGATTAGCATTGATACTCAACAGAACTGCCTTGCATGAAGTGACGAGTGACCAGTATTTGATGTTGTTGAAGTCCATGTTTGATCTAGAGGACAGCTAGAGTTCTGTTGGTCTACAGCTTCAAGCAGTTGTATTAAGCAATGGATGACGGGACATCTCAGTATTACTTCACAGCCTCTATGGACTCTGGAAAGATTTTATGTAGTTTACTTAAAGCTATTCAATTTCAAGAAGTAAGTATTCAGGCAAGGTATAGATTATTAACAACTCATTAAATAATAATAAGAAGAGGCATGAGCAAGCAGTTAACTTACTATACTTAATCTGGAATTAATTAAATCTGGAGGCATTAAATAATTAATAATAATAAATAATTTTATTCCGAAAAAGCTTAAATCTAATTACAGCATCTGTGCCTGAGCTAGGTCAGAGACCTGTACATCAGGCATCAGTGCTCCTACAATAGAATATCACATAATAATAAAGCTGTGCATGCATTAAACATGTTACATTTAATTTATCTAAACTTCTTTATTCCAGTCAGCAGTGTTTTGCGCTATGCCGGAAGGGCTGAAGGTGACGGTGGAGGAAGGCAAGTGTGTGCAGGCATCAGCCTACGTGCCTTCTGACAACTTCAATGAGTACCATGTCCGTGCCGATGCTGATGTCATGTTTAAAGTAACAAATTTTTATAACAAAAATGTTTGCATGTTAATGTTAAAATCATCATCAATTCATTACTATTGCCTACTGTTAATTCCACCAAAAACCACTGCTACATATACTTTTATGTAATGTGATGTGTTCTTCAGTATGTAAAATATAAAAGTATACATATAGTATAATTATCATTGTTCTTTGAAAGTATACACATAAGAATCTACATTACATATAATTAATTTCTGTATATTGTGTAATAAAAGAATAAAAAAAACAATTCTGTTTTAAGGTGAGCCTAGCAGTGCTGACAGAATGCCTCAATATATTTGGATCTGGTGATGAGTCCAGCTTGAAAATGTACTACAGATGTGAAGGATCCCCTCTTTTATTAGTGTAATTATTTTCTTATATCTAGCCTGTATATTATAGTTCACTGGTGTAGATCTCTCCCAAGGTCAGACTAGATACAAACTGGAAACTTTCTGCATTTTTTCCGACATTCGCCTCACATAATAATCAGATTATTGACCCAAGTAGCCATCTAAAAATGTTAGACACCATTATAATCTAGCATATTACTAGTTTCTGAGATGCAACAGAGCAACAGATATATAAATTTTCATCCCCCTCCCCCCACTCGCAATACATATAATAAAGTCCCCCCCCTTTCAGCCTGCAACCACAGACAGTCCAGAACGTGATGACGGACTGCGAGATCGCGACGCAGACCGCGGACTCGGTGCTGGAGCTCCGAGACGAAGACACGACCGAGGTGGCGTTGGCAACCCCAACATTCATATTTAAAAACCTAACTATATTTCCGTCTCTCTCTTTGTGTAAACCAATGAGTGTGTGCAGTAAAATAAAAGTTTTAATCATTGAAGTAGAAAAAAAGGTGAAAGGAATTCGCTTACTAAAAATGAGGCACCCTAAGTAATTAGATTTCATTGCTACGACGATCCCGAGACACACACATTAACACTCAAAGTAAGTCAGTTCGCCGCCATTAACCAATCACGTCGCACCTATGCACCCACACACTCTCATGTCACCGCCATTGCTGTGCCTCATTTTGTAGAAAGCCAGATTCCTTCCACGTTATAAATCTGCTCAGTACCTCACTCAACTCCAGCTGCCTCAGTCTACATGTGACATCTCCACCAGGTGGCCAAGCTGGTGCTGCGCGCGCCGGCGTTCCTCGGCCTGCTGGCGGACCTGGAGCGCTCGTGTGACGTCATCGAGCTGCACCTGTCTCCCGACCATCCTCATGTCAGCATCGTCACTTATGGAATGCAGGTGAGATAAATAGGTAACAGGTATTGCAAATGTGGCATAGCTCCCGATGTGATAGTTATCTAATTGGAGTAGGAAGGAGTATTGTAACACGTATGTATAGGTTTATTTACCACTATTACAGAATAGATAATTAGCTTTCCTTCCTCATTCAGTCCCTCCGTAGATCAGGCTTTAATAATTCATTAGGTACCTACTAGCTGAGCTTGCTAGCCAAACCGCCCATTTTACAACCCCGATTCTAGTTTAGTCAGGATAAATAAAAAAGCATTTGCTCCGTAGCCTATCAGTATTGCCTACACATATTTTTATTAACATTACTCTGATGGTATTCTTGCAGGACAGGTCGTGCATCGACGTGCCCAAGTCCTCCGACATGGTGCAGAGCTTCAGCTGCGAGCGCGCGGTGTCGCTGCGCTACCAGCTGCCGCACATACGGCTCATCATGAAGGCGCTCGCCATCTCCTCCAAGGTCGGTTAACCCAGGAGAATTACCTGTCTCCAATAAAATCAAAATATATACCTACGTAACATTTTAAAACGTTTTTCCATAAAGTGGCAGGACCTCAGATCAATGGCAATCAGTGTCTCAATATAGACAATGCAGCCTATCGCACTACGAGGGCTACACCGAAAAGATCGGGAATAGAATACTTAGGAATAAATTAGAGTGAAACCTTTTTGGTGTATCAAATGTAGTGTTTTTTCAAACATAATTCAATTTTCGAATTTTAAAAAAAGTAAAAAATAAAAGAGTATTGACCATTTGAATTTGACAAGTCGGTTTAAAAAATGGAGCTTACGCGGGAACATTTCCGTGCAATAATTTTTCACAACTTTCGTCGAGGTTTATCTCAAGAACAATGTCTCGCCGAGCTTGTTTCTATTTATAAACTTGAAGCACCAAGTAAAACGACTATATATCGTTGGTATTCTGAGTTTCGCCGTGGACGTTCCTCTCTTACCACAGTCCCTTCTACTGGTCGGCCAAAAACAGCGGTAACACAAGATAACATCGATGCTGTACGCCAGTTAATAAAAGAAGATAGACATGTGACATACGAGCAGATTCGGGCTTCTCTCAGCATTGGTATGACAGCCATTCAAACCATTTTACATGAAGAACTGGGTGTCAAGAAGTTAGTTTCGCGCTGGGTGCCCCACCGTTTGACCGAGGAACAAAAGTCGGCTCGTGTTAATTGGTGTCGATCTGCTCTGCAACGGTTCAGTGGAGGCAGTTCAAATGCTGTCTACAATATCGTCTCTGGTGATGAATCGTGGATTTATTCATATGAGCCCGAAAGAAAACATCAATCGGCAGTTTGGGTCTTCGAAGGTGAGGTCAAGCCAACAAAAGTTATTCGCTCACGCAGCGTGTCGAAAAAAATGGTCGCTTCGTTTGTATCGAAAACTGGCCATGTGGCTACGATTCCATTACAAGAACAAAGGACGGTTACTGCTGATTGGTACACAACAGTTTGTTTGCCGGAAGTCGTAAGAGAACTTCGTAAAACTAACCCGAATCGTCGTATAATCCTTCACCACGATAATGCAAGCTCTCGTACCGCTCGCAAAACAAGAACGTTTTTAAATATGGAAAACGTGGAGTTGATGGACCATCCTCCGTATAGCCCTGATCTGAGCCCCAATGATTATTTTACATTCCCAAGAATTAAAGATATGCTACGTGGTCAACGGTTTAGCGGCCCAGAAGAGGCGGTCGAAGCTTACAAATCAGCTGTTTTGACAGTATCCACTTCAGACTGGAATTACTGTTTCAATGATTGGTTTAATCGAATGAAAAAGTGCATTGAATGTCACGGAGACTACTTTGAAAAACAATAAAAGTAAATAATATTATGATATCTTTGTACTTTTTTCTATTCCCGATCATTTCGGTATCGCCCTCGTATCAATCACTTTTTCAACTACACCAAAGGTGAACTGGTAGAGAATGCTACGAGCATTAAGTTCGCCTTTGTACCAATTTACTTTGTGTAATAAATAATAGCAATGGGCAGGACCGACTATTTGTCGTGCTCATTATTTTTTTTTGAACTTACTCCTACCTCCTACATACCTAGTAGGTAAATTTTAATTGTATTAGCCGTAAATAAACAACTATTACAACATTATCCCCAGGTGGTGCTGCGCTGCAGCTCCAACGGGCTGCTGCTGTTACAACTGAAGCTGGAGAAGGAGGACCAGCGGCAGATGTTCTCCGAGTTCTACATCGTGCCTTTGTTGGATGACTAAAGTCTGTTTTTTGATCTCAGACTATATTGACATATTCTGAACGGTTCATCAACAGTCGATTGTTATTGTATTGGTGTCTAGCCTGAAATAAATGACAATTTATTTTATTTATTTATTATTTATTAAGTGACGTATTATTGGCGGGACAATCGACTGTTGATGAACCGTTCAGAATCTGAAAATTTAGTATCTCAGATTAAAAAACAGACTTGAGATTCATGTAATAGGCATGGTGGGCCCTATAGGTACTACAAGATAAAAAAAAAAAGTCAACATCGTCCACATTGCAAAATATCTATATTTCATTGTTTCGTAATGAAGGTACACAGATGTACATACACAAGGAATGTGTCATCGAATGTTAGCCTAAGTAGGTACTTGTACAAAATTGATATCATAAGTATACATTGGTATTATCTGTGCGTCCAGTAATGGTACAGTTCAATTCACGTAAGTTGACCAAACTCAGGGCTTCATCTTGTATAGATGAACGATTCTCATGAAATGAGTGTAGTCCGGGGAGAGTGGCCGCCGATCCGCCCGCAAATTCGCAAGTTCCTTCGTGCAACTTGGCATTAGTTAAAACTTTAGAACTAGATTGGTAACGCCATCTATCGGTCACTAGTTACCAACATTTCTCACAAGATTCACAAGCGATCGGCTTGCCACACCCCTCGACTACAAGGGGACCTAAAAATACTTTCTGCAGTGGTCAAGTTACGTTGATAGAACTGTAGGGACGGGGCGTGTAGTTGGATCGTATTCCTATTAGTCATTGTTACGAAGTCACCCGTTTATAATGGACCATATTTTAATAGTTAACTAGTTGTGTTGTTAATGTGTAAGTACTTATGTATATTATAGGATAGGAGTTGTCACTCGACCCGACTAAACACTCTTGGTGCCCCCTTTAAAAGGAGGTTTTCGTTAACATTAATTGTGGGAAGGTATGTAGGTACATAAGCAATACGATAGTAGCGTCTTTCTAGGGACATCCGGGGACGTATTTGGCTAATTTCTGTTTTACACTTTACATAATTATACTTAACTAATTTTAAGCATAAAGCTGTGATGATTGTTCTTTGTTTCCATAAACAATTCTTAACTAATAAATTATTAAAATTATGAGCATTTAAATAAATTTCGTGTCATTTCTTATACGTAATTACATCAACACCAATCTAATTCATTTTTAGTTCCAACAAGGATAGACAATAATTTTATATCGATGTCTTGGCCACGTTGTGGAGGCCAAAACATCTTCTCTTAATAATTATTACCATTCACAATAATTTAGACATACCTACTGATTGATATATTTGCTCTGCCCTGTCCTAACCTAATAATTAGTACTAGAAACTTAGTTTCATTAAAAAATATAAATAAAAAGTCCTTGCTTAAAACTTCATTATTGTGCGTACAATTTATAATACATTCATTTATTTATTTTTGGAAGATTCTGTAACTGGGCTGGCTAATTTGGCTCCTAGATTTATACATACAGTTGTATATGTAGTTATGTGGTTTAAATATGGTTGGTTAATAAAATAATTATTAAGCCCCTGTTCCACAATGTCTGGTTAGTGGCTACCTGTGAGATAAAATGCATGCTGTCACTTTCTGTTATTATAATTTTTGACACTGACAGCATGTATTTTATCTCACAGGTAACCACTAACCAGACATTGTGGAACAAGGCCTAAGTATTTGTTCTTTAGGGGAGACTTACTAAAGTTATTTTCATCTGACCAATTCCTGGTTATCCATATACTTAACTAGTTTAGCATTAGCACATCAGCCTATAATAGGTATTATGACATAGTACCTACCTATGTATAAAACGCTACAAATATGATACAGTACTTGATTTCATAATCAGACTTCTATGTATAGCAAGAAATACAATAACTAAGCAAGCAACTAGCAACTCTGATGCAATCAAACTATATTTTTAGCTAAGCTTCGTTATGGCCAGTAACCATAGACAGTAATTTCAATCTTAAATAATTTTGGCCAGGCTTAATAATCTATAAACCACCTACAACTCCACAAATAACACATTAAAGTTTATATTATTAACGGAAAAATAAGAAGTAGATACTTATAATTTCTTACAGCTCCTGTTCATGAAAATGCCCCATTTTTAGGGTTCCGTAGCCAAAATGGCAAAAACGGAACCCTTATAGTTTCGTCATGTCCGTCTGTCCGTCTGTCACAGCCGATTTACTCGGAAACTATAAGTACTACAGTGATGAAATTTGATGGGAATATGTGTTGTATGAACCGCTACAAAAATATGACACTAAATAGTAAAAAAAAGAATTGGGGGTGGGGCCCCCCCATACATGTAACTGAGGGATGAAATTTTTTTTTCGATGTACATACCCGTGTGGGGTATCAATGGAAAGGTCTTTTAAAATGATATAAAGTTTTCTAAAAAACATTTTTCTTAAAGTGAACGGTTTTTGAGATATCAGCTCTCAAAGTCGTAAAAAGTATGTCCCCCCCCCTCTATTTTTATAACTACGGGGTATAAAATTCTAAAAAAAATAGAGGTGATGCATGCTAATTAACTCTTTCAACGATTTTTGGTTTGATCAAAGTATCTCTTATAGTTTTTGAGATAGGTTGATTTAAAGTTTATTATATTTGCTGCTACGGAACCCTTTGTGCGCGAGCCCGACTCGCACTTGGCCGGTTTTTTTTTAAATAAATCTAACTTGAGTTTACGAGTTAACTCTCGCCATACACTATGTTTTTTCCAATAACTCTTATACTTGATACTTTCAATTAATCAGTATCTAACTACTTACACAATTAACTACCTAATTATATTCTATTTAATAGTTATTCACACATTTTGTTTACAAAATGTATAATATACTAATCTAAATATTAATTACATTTCTATAACATATTAAAAACCTAGGGAAAATTGCACTAAAATGACTGTCGTGTAAAGCAATGTAAATGGTTCTAGCATAAATCTAGGTCAATATTTTTCTAAAGTATAAATAAACGTGCATTAACTTCAAAGATTGTCTAATAATTGTAAGTACTATACAATCATAATTAAATAACATAAGTACCTAATACAATGCTCAACCACTGAAGCTGATAATGATTACCACAAAACGCATTATAAGCATATACGTACACTCTATAAACCGATTAAGCCTCAGTGTTTCCGACACAATGCTTCATCATTAACAAAAGCATTTCATATGGCAGCATTGGCAAAATACAAAGGTATACACGAAGTGCACAATCCGGCCGCAAATACAACTCCTTTTATAGTAATCACGGCCTATTATTGTACCGTACGTAACCGTAGCTAGTACCACTCTGCACGGGCCTACTGGCTATCCAGAATCCATTAAATGACAGTCCCTGTGTACTGGTATGGTGCTATTCCTGTACCGTAAGTAACGGTATTGAGTCGTCTATACACGAAGCTATATTGGTTATCCAGAATCTATCAAATCCCACTCCCTTTATACTGTACACGTGGTATTATTGTACCGTAAGTAACAGTATTGAGTCGTCTACACGAAGCTAATGGTTATCCACCGCCACCAAGTCGCCACTCCGTGTATACTGCACACGTGGTATTCTTGCACCGTAGGTAACGGTATTGAGTCGTCTACACTAAGCTACTGGTTATCCACCGCCACCAAGGTGCCACTCCCTGTATGCTGTTCACGTGCTACTCTTGTACCGTAAGTAACCGTATGTAGCCGTAGTCTACACGAAGCTGTACTGGTTGTCGACGGCGCGCAGGTCGCCGCCGCCGCTGGCCGCCAGCAGAGCCTCCAGCTCGGCGCGGCGCATGCGCACGTCGCTGCCGTGCGTTACGCCCAACTGCAACACGCGTGTAATATGTGTCAGCTTATGTTGTTGATGAAAATTTACCTTAGTCAAATGTGTTACAGGTTTCGGCAAGGATATTCTGTGAAATGTTTCCAAAATGTAAACACATTCAAATAAGATTGATTTCTTGAAATAAACCTCTTTTGCTTCACTTATTGTTTAGCTAAATTGCCAAGCTGCTATTAAGTCATTAATTATAATTTATAAAATGTTGATTGTGATACAACATAGACAAAAAGTCAAAGCGAGACTCATATTGAAATCATAAAAAAGCAACACAAATATATTGTAAAAATCATGCATATTAATTATGAATAAATAGATACTACACTTACCACAGTGACAGTGTAAGCACAACCGTATTAACGCACACACACACGTAACAGGAGATGCGACCAAAAGAAACAAAGCCATTCCAAGAAAAAAAGTTTAATAATAAAATGTACAACCAAAATTATAATTAAAGCTGAAAAGAACATGGGTTCGATTTGTACAAATAATAATGAACTAAAGTAAAACTACTTATTATGTAGAGCTACATGAGTCTGATCCACGCGAGAAAAAAGGGGGGCCCTATTCTAAAACAATGTTTCCATTAAATATTGGTTTCTATGTAAGACGATATTCAATATACGTACAGATAATACGGGAAATTTAACGTTGTATTACATTGTGATTCAGTTTAATTAAAACTAAACTAACGTAAAATTTCTTTTAATATCATAATAAATCTAGCTTAACGTTTACTATGTACAAAGTTATAAATAAGATTCAATATTATCAAAATGGCAATCAGTTTTGTTCTGCCATACTGAAAATGACTGCTTGAAACATCTATCCAATATTCTTAGTAACTATTATAAAACTATGTGAATTTAATAAATAAATGCAAATAAGGAATCGATATATTATCGATGATTACCTAATCAAAATGATAAACCCTAAAACTAATAGCCTGAGTAAAGTTGCCAGTTATAAATTAAAAAGTAAAATAGCACATTCGATACACGTTCTTCCAAAAAACTGGGATCATCATCATCAGGTCCTGGGATCCCTGGGATAATATTAAAATTTTCTCTTTATTTAAGAAAGTTTTACTGGCTTAGGTACTGGAAAATGTAATAAAATGGTAGGCAAAATACAGGGAGAGAGCCGATACTCCAGAAGGGTAGGCAATGTATAAATGGCTACTTTTATCCTGACATCTATTATATTTTCGCTTTTACCGTCATTCGTCATGTTTCACTTACTTCATCTCTTTTCCCGCCTATTTCACACATACCTACGTATCTTCGCATATGTACGTTTACGACATGACCATGAAACAAACTTCTTGTATTCATACCTTCATGACCGAATCTCATTAACATACGAGTCTAATGACTTTAAAGGGCCCAGCTATCCTAAGGTTCTAAAGTATTGTGTATTGAAAACTCTTATCTATGAATTTATTTGTGATTGCAACATAATAACACCTTAATCTCGGTGGGCATAGGTGTTATTTTAATATCGCGTAGGTACAAAGTTGAATTGTGAATAATTACGAATTGTGATATATTTAAACCTCTCCAATGAGCTACCTCTTTCCTTACATACATTTTAACTCATAGTGAAAATTTATTGAAACTTTAACTTCGCTGTACAACTAGTTACCTACTTGTAAGTAGTTTGTACAGCAGTTTCTTGTCGAATAATCTATATAGTCCTAGTTTACATAGCAAGATTTAATGTCATGAATTGAATATAAAAAGCCAAGTATTGCTATCTACTGCACAGAATATACATACGTATAAAACATAATGCACACAGAGCAACCCAGTGTCATACACTGTTGGTTTGTATTCAAGCTACAACACATAATAAAGAAGCACGGGTGCGATAAAAGCTGTAAAACCGATCTCAATACATACTTGTACGATACAGATCAATGTGTAACTTTCTAGTCTTGTACTATTAAATTTTATGTTTGCAATAAAATAAATTTGAAAAACAAATTCCAACAAAACGTTCGAAAAATTTAAGAAAAAAAAAACAGAACAACAAATCTACGCTTTCAAAATTCGAACGAACATTTACAGCAACGAAAAAGGTCGAATACTAAAACCAACGGGGTCACATTATAAAAATAGCATCTACATGAACGCGGCCAGTCCTACAGTCCTACGTGAACGCGGTGGCGATGCTCACTTGTTGCCGCGCCGTGTCGGGGCTGACCACGTACTCGGTGAGCGTGACGTCGGCCGCGCCGCCCGACTCCAGCGGGATGGGGTGCGCGCGGAAGTGTTCCAGCATGTCGTGCACGTTCGGGAACCACAGGTGCTGCACGCGGCACTGGCCCATCTCGCTCAGCGTCATGCGGAGGTGTTTCGCTCGGCCCTGTGGGTTGGACGGATTAGGTTAGGTTCTAAGTCTAAATAACCATTTGGGTAAATATGGAACCATCAAGGATTTACAATAAAATTAGCTGAGCTATAGGTAGCTGGTTATTGTGTAATTTTCTTCAGACCTATATCTCCCTGCATTAGGAACGTGGTATGAATATCATAAAAATACAGTCCGCCCAGCTACAGGAGTCATTCGTCAAGTCGCGCGCCTTAGACTCGCGCGCCACGCGCGAGTTGCCCCTCCCGTATTTACCTACTTTTTTTGTCGTCAACTCGCTCGACTGTGAAAATATGTAGAGTCAGCCACAAAAGTTATAATTTATTATGCTTAAGGTAACTACTTAAAATGTATAGGGTATTTTATAGGACTTTAGTTTAAAATAAAATCAGTAATTAATCTCGCTTGGCAAACTGTTCTCTTCGAACACCTCCAAACACAGGAACCATTTTTATTTGTTTGGTCTTTGTTATATTTATAACCTGCACGAAGCAGTACCGACTTTCCTCGCTGGGATTTTATGATTTCATGTGCAGTTTTATTACTAGATGGACCTGTTATAGTTAGGTCTGTCTCTTTGACCAATGAAATAAACGAAATTTGTTTTAAATTTTAGTGCTAATTCGATATTTAATATAACGGTAACACAACGAAAACGTAACACTGTGTTTATATTACGGCAAAGTAGACTTGGTAATATACCTAGTAAGTTAATTTATTATAGGTACAATACATCAAAATCAGTAAAAACTGCCACACTTTAATATTTTTGCGCTGTACTGTAGACTGTAAGTAATGCACTGTACATCTCTGCTTCAAATTAGGAGTAACACTAAAACGAAGTCACTAAAACAATGACGTTTTAACCCTTTAAACCGGTTTTTGCAACAAAAACTTGAAGGACATAGTACATATGACAGGTAAAATTTGCGCACGGGATGAGAGAGATAGCAAACTTGGGTATCATGCGTCATACATAGGTCACATCCCCTTTTGCCTCATTCCGCACTTCCAACATAGGCTTTATTGTATCTTTATCCCGAAATCAAAGCATCTACTTTAATGGCGACTGTCTAGTCGGTCCCTTCTTATGCTAATCAGCCAGGGAGGCAATATTTAACTATATTTTTTAGTTTCAATTCGTTTGCATCTGACCGTACTTTACATGGGCACGCGAGTTGACGATATAAAAAAACAGAAGATGCCAACTCGCGTGGCGCGCGAGTCTAAGGCGCGCGACTTGACGAACGACTCAGCTACAGCCTTTGAACAGTTCCATTTGTGTTCAAAATTGCCGAAACCGATTCATTTGTACATTCATCATCATCAGCCAATAGCAGCCCACTGCTGGACGTAGGCCTCTCACGAACTCTCGCCACTGGATGTGCCATCTACATATAGCTTTCCGCATCCAACACATTTACACATTATCATCAGCCAATGGGGTGCATGAAAGGAACCTCCTCGCGGTGCACCCTGGGCAATCGAAAGATTGGCTAATCCTTTCCCCACAGTGAAACTGACACGAAAGAAGAAGAAGATCAGCCAATAAATAATCCTCCACAATCCAATAAAAAATACGCTCAGTAAAGACTGCAACAACACAACTCTCTGTCAGGTAATACGCATATTACATGCATGTAGTATGGCTAATGAGAGAATGCGTTTTTGACATTTGAAATCCGATAGATATTTGATGACTGCAAAGGAAAACTTAACTATAACCAGACAAAAGCAAACGTCAAAAACGCATTCTCTCATCGGCCGAAGTAAAAGTATAGCAAAACAAACTGACCTGGAAGTTGAAGGTGAGCACATACTCCCCCCTCCTCGTCTCGCTCTGCCTGACCAGGTAGCAGCCGTGCGCGCTGGGCCCGCCGGCCAGCACGCACGCCGCGGCGGCCGCGCGCGCGAGCGTCCCGTGGAACCACGGCCACTCGGCGAGAGAGATACGCGAGCCCGCCTCGCACGAGGTCTCCTCGGCTATTGAACCTGGGAAAATAATATGTTTCTATAATAATGTCACTATTGATTGTTTAGCGCCGATAAAGAAAGTAATCCAAAATGGCGGTCAGCAAATGCCAAAAAAAATTAAGGATTGTACAAAGACCATGATAACATTGATAACTGAACAATATCCCTCCTGTCCCTGTTACACTGCAACTGTTGATAAATGTAACTATGTATCCCAATAAATATGGTGATGTGATTGATGAAAAGTGCATTAAACCACTCTATCCACATCGATAAAGATGCTGTTTAGCCCATTCTTATAAAACAAATTGATAAAGACGCTGTTTAACCCAGCGTTAAAAAAGCTTTTCACAAACCTAGCTCTCCCTCCTCAGGCGTATCCGTTGTCAGGTCCACATTACTCGAGCTGCCGGGCAGGTCCCTCCTGGGCGGCAGGTCGGGCGGCGCGGGCTCGGGGGCGCCGGGCAGCGCGTCCGGCGGCGGCTGCGACGTCGGCGGCGACCGCATGCAGTACTTGATGGTGGCCAGCCAGGACTTCATGTCGTCCACGTCCGCTGCCTCTATTACGTACTCCATGTTGTTGTCCGCCTGGAATGGGTGGGTTGTAGGAATGTAGGTGTTGTTTTAAAGGAAATGTTTAAAAACAAAGCTTTGTGAGTAACATTTACAAAAAGTGCACAGTAATTAAATAGTACAAACGGTGGCCTCACTAATAGTAATTTCTTCAAATATGTGGTGGTGCTATAATATAATGCAAGGATATAGGGGATAAGGTCTTGTCCACTAATTCTAGAGGCAATGGATTTGAATCCTGACGTGTACCATTGAATTCATTAGAAATAAGGAATTTAAGTACAATTACATACTCTTACAGTGAAGAAAACATTGTGAGGAAATCTGCACTTCTATGTTCTAGATTTGTGTACCCCTAAATGCATTGTACTCATTCAAGAACATTAATATGAATATGGCTTGCGACTTATCACTTATCACATGAGTACAAATGTAGGTACATCAAAAAGCTGATGGCTTGCTTGCATGCCACCTCTGACTACCCCTTTGGGGATTAGTCAAGAGCATGAGCATGTGGTGTGTTTGTGTGTTATTATCATAAAAGGATCTAAGAACTAGGATACCTATACTATACCCCACTTTGCCATCATAAAACAAAAAGTAAAATAGTCTTTCAGATAGGAATTGATATAAAATTGCATAGAAACCAAACTTTGTACCTAATGTTTTTGGTTTTTAATGTAAACATCGGAATAACATCATTTGATGAATGCTTACCTTTAATACAAATGTATTCTCATGGTCTGGCATCTCTAATGCTGTAGTTTCTCTAGCTTCTGTTATTAAGAAACAAAAGACACCGCTCCGTGGCTTCTGTGACTTGGGAGGAGAGTAGAACTCTAACATGTAGCCTCCAACAGTCTTCACGAGAGCAAGTCGGCATTTCTCCCACTTCTGAGGCCCACTCGGCTGCTCCAGACTCTCGGGAGTTAAATAGTTTACATAACCTTCTTTTCTACACTCTACCACTATCTTTGCTAGTTTAGTCTTATTTTGCTTATTTAAATTAGAGGATAATTCTACTTCATCTGAGTGCTGTTTGTGGAACAAGCCTTTGCCTCTCCGTAGCCCCTTGAAAGACAATCTTCTAAAGAAAGGCTTGTGTTGGGTTTTAGGTGATTCCGCGTCTTCCGAGTAGTCACTCTCGTCATGCAGTCCGTGGGTGCCGTTTGGAACCTTCTGCTGAATTTTCATCTTGCAAAAGTCGGCCTCGAAATGCTCTGAGAAACATTCTACGAATTTCTTCAACAGGTCTTTGTGGGAGACTGCTGGATGTGTGGACTCTGTGCTGTTTACATACTGCAGGCAAGCCCGGGCGAAGTCTTGCGCGGCGGTCTTGGCCTGACGCTCACAGAACTCGGCCCAGCCGTCCGGGTCCCCGTCCGACGGGCCCGCCATGGCAAGCAATTTCCTTAACAGCTCCACTTGGATAGCACTTCAACTATTATTGCACATATATATAACACAAACTACATCTACTTTATTCAATAATACTATTTACTATCGTAAATAACATGGCAAATTGGATTTTGCGATCATAATTCACAACACGCATCCACAAGTTACAGCGAAAAACAAAATTATCATAGAGTATGAAAATTATTACAAATTACAGCATAAATATTTATTACTCTGTGTAAAGAGACCCACACGCTAGTTATTATTCAGTGGCCACATCATGTAGGTTAGGGTGCCTACTGCTTGTATTGTAGTACCATTTGAATGACTTTAGCTGCTGCACTATAATCAAGGAACATAAGTAATTTTCTTACGAGAAGCCTACAATTTATAAAAGTACTTATACCTATATTGCATGCGTACAATACAAAGCCACACAATGTTGTAATCAAAATTAAGAAAATGAAGCTGCAAAATTTATTATCGGCAATCTAATGCGCACTGTGACAAATATGCACTGATACTTACAGCAAGGGACACTGAGCAAATATGTATAAATAAAGGCTACTAGGGAAATGAAAATATGTATAAAGGCAAGCTGGCATGAAGAAGTATATTCTAAGGATAAAAATCCTGCTCTGTGCTCTTGACCATAGACTAAAGTATTAATTGACAGTGACAGTTGATTGACAATTTGACACATTTATTTTTAATCGAGAATGGCGGGTGATTGAAACGTTTTATTTTGTTAAAAATTAAACAAAATGTGAATGAAAATGAAATATTTGAAAAGTAAGACGGGCCTTGTGACAAAAATATTATTTTGTTTGTATGAATTGAGTGATGTTTTGTAAAGTTGGAATATTTACGTGGAGGCTTGTAATGAAATGGAAAAAAGTGTTTGTTGTGATATGAAATAGGGGTTTCATCCCACCGATGTAACGAAAACCCGATGTAAACGGTAGTAAGTATTTATCCCATCAATACATTATAAAAATAAAATCGGTACTTACTTATAGGTAATTACACATTTTACGCGATTTTTAAAGTTTTTATAATAAGGTCACCGTTGCATGAGGCCACACGGCACCCGACCATCACAGACATCGCCTCGCCCTGGTCGGTTCGTAGTCATGTCCGCCCGGACTCCCAGTGGTCCTTTCGATGACAGTAGCCCCAAAGTCAACCAATAGCTCGCTGATGGCATGTATGTCTGGTATGACTACGAGTGGACGCATGAAACCCTGATTACACCTACCGAGTAGGGTGTGGCCGAGATACTACCCGATAACCCCGTTCATTGGTCGAGGATCGGTCGAGGATATTGCCTCGTTATAGTCGTCACGTCACCCTACTCGGTAGGTGTAACAAGGTAATTAGGCCGGATGCCGGCGATGGTCCCATAGGCTGTAATGTAACCAAAATGGTGGACGACACCCACCTGTCCCACCACCCAGCAGTCCCACACCCACCAGTCCCACCACCACTTCATTCCTGCACCTCAACAGTCAACGCAACTTTGTAAAGTGTTGTCGATCCAATGAACACTGGTCAAGCGCAATCATGGTGTCAACACCAAAATCCATTACTGCCGCCGTCAGAGAGGAATTTTGTAGGTATTTAAAGTATTTATACTATTTATTGAATTTCGCATTAATAAAATAGCCATTTCCTTTTTTTCAGTTGAATCTAAAGGGACAAGAAGATAATCCTCGAAATGAAAACAAGCTACTTTCCTGCCCACCTCCGTAGGTTGGTAAGTCTTTTCTAGAATTATTGTACAACTATATACTTACTAACTTCTCTGTTATTATAATTATATTAGTATAATACGTTAGGTTTTACCTATGATCTTCTAATATAAAGGTGTTTCCATGCTCATAAAAATTAAATTCATTGACTTTTACTTACTAGTAAATTACGTATTGTTAGGTATCTTCTTGCTCCGATGAGATAAGACATTATCACTATCTGCTTATTGCCAAACCAAATTAATCAAATCGTGTAACTATAGATTCTTGACTGCTGGGGTAAAAGCAAAAAGAAAACACATTATATTTAAATCAAACAATTTGCCTAAACCCACTTTATTATTAAAAGTACAACATTTCATTCATCATACTCTCTGTCTGGACACAGAAATACGTCCGAGTTCAGTATATACGTATCACACAGGTTTCTGTTTCGGAATTTCTCAACTATATCAACACCAAGATGCCGGTTAACCAAATTGGCGCAACGCAGGTCGTTGAGTGCATTCGCATGATCAGTGGTTAGTGTGTAGACGGTTGGCTCTTGCTGTGAGTAGCGGGCCAGGCCAAGGTCGGCTGGCTCCGATGCTCGGTGACTGGTGGAGCGGAGAAGCACAAGTTGGGATCGTAGGGGAGTAGCCCTGAGTCTCTTCGCGTCGTATTGGCGGGCGTGCTGTATCCGAGAGTAGGCAGCCTCGAGGACGCCTCTAGCGTACTGTACGGAGTAAGGAATGCGGCCGCGTATAGCCAACCCAAAAGCTTCCACTTTGTCGTTCCAAGATTTCGCTATCTGCAGCTGCGTCGCCAGTAGCTTCGAGGTCTCTCCAGTCATGACTTTGTACATGTGCTGAGCCAGTGCGTCCTGTAGTTCAGTGTCTTCAGATACACCAATGTCTTTCAGTGATTGGTCCAATTCCCTGGGAAAACTGTCTGGGCTTGCATCCACACAATACACAATACCTTGAAGACCTGCAACAAAGAATTAAATTTGATAACTTTCTACAAACATTTATGTTTTTGATTTCAACGCACACCTAATTACTAATTCAATTATATTTTGGTGGCACATTTCAATACATGACCGAAAAACAACAATATGTTCATATAATATTTTCACTCCAAAACAGATGTAAGTAAATTTAATTATTTTTTCATCGAGAGCATGTAAATTCAAAAGTCCTAAATTAAGATTATTTGTACTTACCATGATTTTCAAGAACAACAGCGACCTCTAAAGCGACCAGGACACCAAACGAGTATCCCATGAGGTAGAATGTTTCTTTTGGCTTTAGTTTCTTCAAGATCACCTGAAAACGAAACAGGGATGAGATGTACATAAATAAATACACTCATACACAGTCCACATTGAACTCAATTTATATAGGTACACAAATGGTTGTTACTATTTCGGTTTTTGTACATACCTGTGCAAGACGGAGTCCCATTTCGGCAACATCTTCATGTACGTATTCTAGGCCTGGTTGAATCGCGACTGCCGGAATTTTCACCCGTTCACAAATATTGCTGTACTTGGAGTAACATCCGTCGAAGCCAGGAATCAACATGAGATAATTCTCATTTTTGTCAAACTCTTCAGCACGCTGAAAAAAGCCGTAGTATTATTTTTATGTTGTAGGTAGGTATATCGTATTTGCTTGAGTCATTGTGATAATATTAAACATATCATAGTGGGCAGTCTTCGTTATTTTGGACATTAGGAGAAAAAGAGTATTCTTCTGCATTTATTCTATCACATCTAGTCTTAATAAAGTATATACCAAACACAATGCATCCCTTGTTCTTCGTACAAACTAATACTATGTGTATCATCGACGGAAGAAAATGAATAAAAATTACCGTTGTTAATCCTCTAGCAAGAGTGGGCAACAGGACAAGGTCAAACGTGGATAATAGTTCATCAGGATCAACCCGGTCGAAATAAACACCAAGACCTGATTGTTTTCTTATTGGTTCTGTAAATAATACGAAATAATTAAAATAACTTTATTAGTACAAATTACTACAATTATGTAAATACCTATGTCCAAATAATTGTAAATTTTCACCTGCATTCATATTTTTCGATGTTAGTTGAACCTGGGCAACAAGCGCTGGATTCTTAGATCTAACTGCTAGTTCCAGTAATTCAACTGCCTCAGATATGGATATTCCAACATTACCATCACTTTTTATGTCCGCCCCCAAATCGGCAAACTGGAAAATGATTTTATGACATAAAATATGGATCTACCTGGTTCTCCTCAGTGAGGCAGAAAGATGTTCATAGAGATGATAAAAATATAGAGGCGATGGCGAGTCTTGATACGGACAGCCCCTTCCCAGAATTCGACCACAAAAATTGCTTGCGCGCAAGTTTCATAACATAGAACAATGTATGGGGGACGATAAAAGACCATTGTTAATAGAAAACAAAAAGAAATAGAACAAATTGTAGAAATAAGAAAATATAGATCAACCTTATTCAGCTTTGGAAGAGTCAACATGGTGGCTGGAAACCCGTCGTCGATCCGCTTTGAGCAAATTTCTTCTCCAACACTCACAATTTCATTTATGACGGCAAAACACCTATAGTAAAATATAATGTTTATTTTTCCTAATTTAAAAATCATCATAATCATCATCGTTAAATACTTACAGTTTCGTTTTATCGTACTTACTTCACTGACTGAAACAATTTTCTTGTAACTGAATCTAACTGATCAATGACCAGTCTTGCTTCTTTTTCGGATTCATTTGAAGCAGTAATGTAATACACGCCTTCTAAATAACCCATCTCATTACATTTGCGCAACAAAGCTTGGATGTTCCCGTTGTCAATATTATTTTCATTTGAAACATTGACTAGTACGCCAAGTTTTTGCCATTTCCTGAAAGTGATGGAAAAAATATAATTGCACTAAGTTGTTACAAGTTAAAATGTGTTTCTATATAAATATCTTACAGCTCCAGACAAGTTATAACGTGGGAGGATGAACTACATATATAGATTTCCATCGAAACCGATAAGCCAAACTCTGATCATAGAGTCAAAACTAGTAACCATGAAATTAAAATTTCAGCTGCAATTTCCTTAGACTTACAGTAGGTATTTTGAGTTTGGTAACAAATACAATCGTGTTTTTGTTCAGAAATGATCTATTGATATTTCTTACTTGAGCTTGTATCGCATGTATCCATCAGAGTTGATATTCGTTTGTTGTTGGCGATGCAGCCAAATTTTCTGAGCACCTCGAGCTATTAACCCATCAATTATTCCGCCGGCCAGAGTATCATCTGCACTGGCACTAAGTACTAAGTGACTTCCAATAGATGACGCAGTGAGCCTGTACAAAAGGATTAAAATTTACAATACCAAACGTAAAACGTTTCCGAGTTAGAAATAATAGGCAGACCATATTGAGCAACATTACACAGATAATTGTAACTACATATTGATGTTGCGATGAATCGATAGTATGAACATACTTAGGTGTAACAGCCAAACGATTTCCATGAAGACGTAGAAGAACTCTACCGCGGTGTCGACTGGATGCCAACAAATGGAACGCTCTTGCCGCCTCGGTGGCTTCATATATCACACGACTCAGTGGACGGACGTATCCTTTGGCTATTCCTTCGCTCACCATCATTTGCAAAGACTAGAACGACAAAAAAAATTGTATATAACGTACGTTCAAATGATCTAAAGATATTTGATAATAAAATTCATACTTTAATATCCTTTTTGTTGGCCATCGTGAACACGCTTGAGAAATCCACCGAACAATAATTTCTTTCGTCAGTTAAGAAGTTCATTCCGAAATCGAAGTTATCCGTTGAAGATATCTGGCTGGTATCGAGTATAAATCCACAACTGCCAGCGCATCTAATACTTTCCTGAAAGCAAATATAGTAATTGAAACAATAATTGTGTTTCGTATGATACAGCAATAGAGATTAATATTATGTCATTTACATTTTTAAGATCTCCTAAAACTCCCGATATTACGACGATGTCGCATCCCATTCCATGTGTCTTTGCCATAACCATGTCACTAAAAGAGGAGTCACGGGAGTTTCCGATGTGGTCCTCTGAAAAATAAAATAATATATTAACCTAAATTATACTATGTTCATAAACATACATGTAGGATGTATAAAATCTTCATAAACATACCTGGAATAGATGGATATATTCTTCTCAGAAAGTGTTTCTTCTTTGCATCACTTACAGAAGCGAATATTGTGCAATCATAAGCTAAAGCTATGGAAATTATAGCTAGACCCAGAGCTCCTGTGGCGCCATTTACCAAGATCTTCATTCGAGGAACTAGCTCGCATTTTATAGCCTAAAATGTGTGAAATTGATTAATACAAGACAAGTAAGTCGGTGAGTACATATTTTTGTCAGCCAGGAGATTATTAGCGTCAATTCACACGTACCACAACCACACCACGTTGCAGCGACATAATGTGGTCAAGCTATGGTTATATGTGAAAAGTGTGGCAGCGGCTTTTTGCAGTTGCGTTGTGGCAGCGACAAAATGTCGATGTGGTTGTGTTGTCGCTGTCGTTGTGATGTGGTAACCACGTGGTCGTATGCAGTTAAAAGAGGAGTGGAGGTGGCCGCTGTGCCAACGCCGCGTGGCGGCGTTGCCGACGCGATGTGGTTGCGATGTGGTCGTATTACACAGGTGGTCGATAACAACGGCAAAATGTGGCAAGTGTGAATTGGATTAATCATTTTCAATACAAAATATACGCCCGACCACACGGCGTGGTTGTGGTGTGGTTGTGGCTGTGGTGTGGTTGTGGTACGTCTGGATTGACCCTTAAACAACTTAAATAGACATATAATATGTATACTTACAAGACAGTAGAATGCGTGTGCGTACGGCAAAGGAACTGTGGCAGCGTCTTCAAGACTCCAGTGCTCGGGGACTGGCCACAGCAGGGAGGGGTCTGCTGCGAGCCGCGTGGACGCCGCGCCACCGCGCACGATCCCCATCACACGTTCTCCGCTACACAATATGCAATAATGTTGTAAATCTTATTTAACTAAAATTTTGAAGTTTACTTGCATATTTACTTTTTCCATATCGTTAAAACGATTTTAGTTGGGTTTTCGCTTTTGAAAATTACGTGAAATTAATCATTTATTCATTCAATTCCTTTCTTCCATTACCTGGTGTTTTTAAAAATATTTTGGTTGATTAGATCAGAGAATTCAATGACTTACTTGTTCGTTACTCCACTGAAATCCATTCCATAACCCAAATCGCTTTTTTGTAATAATTGGGGAACATTGACTCCTAATGCTTTTCTTGCATCACGTATATTCAGTCCAGCGTATTTAACCTATGACGAGACAGATAAGCCAATATTAAGTAAGTATACCTTAGTTAGCATTTTAGGTATTTTTTGGTATATTATTATATGTTTTGTATACCCAGAATTGGGATATCATGCCATCAAAATCAGTCTTTGACTTATCGTTTAATAGCCTTCACTTACCTTAACTTCAATATCATTAGGTGTTACTTCAAGCCCTTGTTCCCAGTGAATAGTGTTTATATCTCCGTACTCTGTACTGCGCAAAGTTACATTTATTTTATCATTATCTCCCATATTCTGAAACATTAATGTTTAAAGTAATAAACTATCACCAAGACGACTCGATATCTAGTCACGACTCCTATGCCGTAATTTATAATTACTCACCTGTATAATTTGAGACTTGGATGATTTCAAAGCAATTTGTTTTGAAAGTACCGGTAAATATTCTCGGAATTTAACATTTGATATAGCGACTCCGGCACACCTGCGAAGTAGAGTTGGGAGATAAAAATTAAAATCGGGAAGGCCGTTCAAAAGTTATACGACTTTTACTGTTGAATGTCGGAGGTTTTTAACGTTGGTTAATATAATGCGCCATTTAAAAAGAATCGAAAATAAGAGTTGGGGTTAAATGGATTCTATAAAATTTGTATGGGATAGGCCAAGTTATCAAATTCATTCATGAAATAATTGTATGTTCCTAACCAAGTTTAAAATACCTTGTAGTATCCAGATTAATGAAATAGTCAGCTTCCAGTGGGAGTTCTATATGTTTCTTGGACCTGCTATGCTCTTGCATGTTTATAGTCACTCGCTGGATGAATCGGGGTTGCGTTATTCCATTGTAGTCGTTACGTAGAGACCTGAACTGGATCAGTGAGTCCAGTAAAGTTATCCAATTACCTCTCCACGGAATTGTAGCTCGTGTCATCTCTTCATTTATACTGAGAATGCTTCTGAATTCTCCCCTATAAAATGATTTATTGCTATTTTAAAAAGTAAAGTTAATTCGAATTGTTGATTCTTATTCATTGAATTTAACAATCGCATTAATATCTATATTAATTATAATCATTTAACATACGTTATCATATCATATAAACTTACTTGTAGTAAGATCCTTTGTCATGGAAAATTTTGTAGATATCTTGTTGAGTCAAACAGGTTTTTGTTCCTTCATTTTCCACCCTGAACAGTGGGGTTGAAGTTGAAGGTATGGCTATGATTTCGCCGCTAATAACCGTAGAATTATCATCATCTAAAACCTGATAAGAATTTACAGTAGGTATTACTACCTGGTATCTTTAGAAAAAATAATGAGATGATTTGAATTATGTTGTCATTACCTCAAACCGCCCATTTCCTTTAGTTATTTGGACGTGGAGGTTTGTAATCTTGTCGTCGTACAAGCGTGGCTGTGTGTTTAACTTCACATTACTGAACTGCACTGATAGCTGTCTCAGAGGAGCTCCCAATGACATCGACAATGTATCCCACACACAGACCAAAGCTGCGCTGTATGGTAAAATCGTTTCACCTAAAATATTAAATATTCTCGAAATTATTACGGTTTACCTGCATTTTTCATTATTTGTTAGGTGGTTCGGCCTTACCTTCATGAATGTTGCCATTTAAGAAGTTAAATTCATCATCGTGTAGCGAAAATCCATATGTGGCAGCCCCAGAAATGCGTCTGTTAGAATCACGTTCTAAGGGTAAACTCCTGTAAGCATTTAAATACATACATACAGTCATATTTTTCCTTAATGATTGTTTTCATTTTAGTAAAAATTACGTAAAAAAATATCATGACCACATACCATTTCTCTAGATGTGCCCATTCGATCATGTGAGAAAGTCCACGTGTTTCCGTTGATACAGGATATTCAATCGCTGGATAGAGCGCTTGTATTTTAGGATTGCACCCTGCCATGTATAATCTAAAAATATATCATTTAAGTTATAGGTAATATTTACAATTCTCGTTAGATGATTTAAGCTAATTCGTTTTTTCTTGAAATCATAAATTACCGTTACCATCCACGGATTGTCGCGTAAAAGATAATGGTTCTTAACAAAAATTAAAATCTTCTACTTACTTGCCAATAGCTTCCAATAATAAAATAACATTGTCAGCGTGTCCGCGCCTTGTAAGAGGAATATTGATACAAGTGCTGGGAAGAGACCGCTTGAGAATAGCTTGTAGAAGTCCATGAGGAGCTATTTCAATTAAAATGGCATTTGAAGGAACGGATTCCGCAGTTTCTTCAAATAACACAGGGTTCTGTAAATAGTATTAAATGTGTTTTAATGTACACTACAACATACACATGAAAATGTATTCTTTGGACGAAATATCTATAGTAGTATAGTATATTTACCAGTAAATTGTTGGTGTGGTACTCTGCCGAAGAGAATTTAGCTAATGGTTCATCCCATCTTTCTTTCGGAATCGATGTAGAGAGCCACCGCTCACTGCGAGCCTTCGGAGATTTAATGACTTCCTTCAAGTACTTGAGCAGTGCCGGACCTGTTCAAGTATTGTCTTTAATAAATAGTGGCAAAGATTTTAATGTGCTTGAGTCTAATTAATATTACCAAGAAGCAGGGACTTACCCGCATCTTGAATATATCTTGAGTGGTACGCAATATTCGAGCATGGAACTTCCCTTGCAAAAATTCCTTGAGCCGTTAACTTTGCTACGAATTCACGCATCGCATCTGAGGGTCCTGATATAGTGCAGGACTCGGAAGAGTTATGGCATGCTACTTGGATTTCTGGCGGACATAAATCTACGACCTACGAAAAAACAATGAATTCCATTACTACAGTTCTGGGTAGCTTAAATATGATTGGTAAATGTAGATGAATTGAATATTACACGAAATATTACCTGTTTGTATCCCAATCCTACTGCTGCCATAGCTCCATGAATTAATTTAGTCTGCTTAGAGACAAGACCACGGCTGTATGCTGCAAGAATAGTTTCTTCTGCTGTCATGCAACCGTCAGCATAAGCACATCCAAGTTCCCCTACGCTGTGCCCTAAAATATAGTTTATTGGGTAATTTAGTAACTTAAAGTTTTGCAGTATATGATGTTACTTATTAAAGTTAAAGAATCATTTACCAATGATGTTATCTGGAACAAGACCTACTTCACGTAGAACATCGGTTAAACCAATTTGGACTGCAGCGATGCCAACAAAGGAATGCAGAATGTCGTCATAGATATTATTTTCAGGTGTGGTTATGATGTGGATGATGTCAATTCCCTTTGGCTCTAGAGCAAGGCGGCAGCTGGAATGGTATAATATTTTGGCATTAATATGATAGTAACAAGATATATGGATGGATTAAGTTAAAAAAGACACAGTTACAGTAATTTTATATTTTTCTTAAAAAGATGTGATACAGCCCAATATGAAAATAAAAATCATAAATCTTATAACAATACCGTTCGATTGCGGCTGCAAATACGGAAATACGCATAAGTTGTGATCCCATGCTCGCCCATTGAGAACCCATGCCGCTGTAGACAAACCACAGCGGCCGCTTAGCATCGTCACAGTAGTCTATTTTTTCTACAAGGCTCACTGTCTTATTCTCTTTGTTATTTTCTGAAAATAAATTCAAAATTATCGTTCAGAATAGGACATAAGCAGTTCTTGTAGACTATAGTTATAGACCTAGGTCCGTTTAACAATTCCTCAACTCACCAAGAATAGTGAAACCACGGCCCAAATGTCCGGAAATGGAATGCTCATGAATGTTATGCAGAAGCCCGATTTCTTCTGGATCCACTGGATGTAACTTAAGATCATCGAAGATTTTTTGTACAGCAGATTCCTGCCTTCCGGATACTAACACCAGATGCGGAATGTTTGATTTATAACGTGCCAGATCCTGTGGTGATAATAATAATACAAAAATATAATTAGATACTACATTATTTTAACAATATTTTGTTTTCGCGTATACATTACTTTTACCTTTGGTTTGAAGTGACCTTTTAGTAGAGCATGGGCATTAACACCAAATAATGACATGTTATTAATAGCGACATAGGAGCGGTTAAATCGCTGATGGTCGGTGACGATACGCATTTTCCCACTACGCAGTGCATCGACATCGTCGCGGGGATTTTCGCAGTGTAAGTTGGCGGCGAGCTTGCCAGTTTGATAACCAAGAAGAACCTGCAATTTAAGTTGGGATGATTAGGCCCGATTCTGAATTTCGATTACAGTGAATAGAAAGTCTTAATACTTTACCTTGGTTAAAGCCGTAGTACCAGAAGCTGCTTCTGTGTTGCCTATATTGGACATGACACTGCCAACCAAAAGAGGTTTTACTCTTTGTTTGCAGAATACGTTACCAAAGGCTACAAGCTCGCTCGTTTCAGATTCATAATTAGCTGAAATAAATATGATAACCACATCATTTCATTTCTATAAATTAATCAAAAACCGTTAAGTTTAAATACTATGTAAGCATTTGATTAAATATTTACCGCATCCAAACGCCTCCACATATTCTACAGCCCCAGGTTGTATCCCGACTTCATCATAGAAGTTTTTCATGAATGAAGTTAGTTTTGCTGGATCACGAACAGGTCCTCTTGCTTGACCAAGGTTTATAAGCATTGCTGAATTATATTCAGATTTTACATGACAAACCTCTGCATACACTCTGTATAGATATTAAAATAGTTATTAGGCACATGGATGTAAAAATATCGAAGTACAAATGACATAATTTAATATTGTACAGTACCGTTTTGCGTCCTTGGCTTTTTGCAAAAAGAAAATAGTGATTGCATCACTTCGAGCACAGCCATCGGCACACCGATCAAATGATTTAGTTTTTCCATCCATACACAGTTCCAGCACTCTGAAAGTGGAATTGATGGTTAACTATTTTGGCAATTACACTTTCCGTTTGAAGTTGGAAACATTTCATGTAAAATAATTACCTGCCAACGTTGATGGTAGTTTGAGCATGCAAACAAATATTGGATCCTCCGACGATGGCCGCTTCACACTGTCCCGTCTTGATGGACTCGTAGGCGCGCTCCAAGGCAATCATGGAGCTGGCACAGTCTGAGTCCACGTTCATAGACGGACTCTTCAGATTCAGCCAGTACGAGATCCGATTGGCAAACATCGTCTTGCAGCATCTGAGTAACGAAATTTTTAGATCAGTTGAAATGGAGAAATGTAAATATGCTTAAGGCACTACGCATTGACTAAGCACCGTCAACGCCTTCTGAGAAAATCTTAATGCTGCGCTTTCGCCTTCACAATTACGGTCGTTAGTGTTGAATAGTTGATGCACAATGAACAAAGCTGTACTGTGTACCTGTAGGTGACGAAGTAAGCTGTGGTAATAATAAACTATGCTATTGGATTATCTTACAAATTAATGAATCAAATAGTGAAATAGATAATTTTTTGTCAACTAGATACCGAACACCAATAGTATTGATACTCACCCGACCAGTCCGAATCCTTTTATGTGGCCGCTGTAAAATACTGCCTTATCTGTTTCTGATAGTCCAGATCCGACGTAAACTCCTACCTTCTTCTCGGAAAGCTCTCCTGGGCTTACACCTGCACACACATCGGAATAGAGTAAAGTCGTTTCATAAAGTATACAGGGGGCTGCAAGTGGGACATCAAGCCAAAAGGGTTCATTCTGAACAACTTTTGTATGAAATTAGTAAAAAGACCGTTTCTGATCTACCATTACGTCACTAATTTTGTTAAACCACAAACAATGTTACTTACCAGCATCATAAAGAGCTTGGAAAGTCTGCTCCAGCAGCTTACGGCTCATAGGCTCCATGTTCTTGCCCAGACGGTAGTACACCTTGAAGAATTGAGCGTCAAACGTATTTAATTCCGGTGCTTTTCCATAATGCTCTGGCATTTCGGGGTAGTAGTATTTCCAACGGGGGTTATCCGAGTTAACTGGATTAACCTGAAAATTCATATTCATCCACGGTCATAACGTAATTTTTCCTGGAAATAGTATGATATATATTTTTTAATATAGGCCACTGTGAATTAGAGGTGGTAGTTTGATTTATGTATACCTTATTGTAGAGGATCTCTGATAGTGCCTGTACATTTCTAGATTCAGGATACAGGCCAGACATGCCACTGATCACTACTGCGTCTGGTCGAATTGCTGGAGATGTCGACTTGCCGGCATAGCCAGGATCTTGTGGAAGCGGTGCCATGATGATCTATATCCTCTCCTGTGGAAGAAAGAGGGCGATTTTTTTGTTACGAACAACCGCCAAGCACTTACACGCGAATGTATTTGTAGTGAACTCTTTTATACACTTATTTGGTATAAGAATAATTTGCGTTGATAGTGCGATTGCTGAATAAAGATGCAAATCATGTAATTTGACTTTCCATAAATGATTACTAATGAAAATTGGTGCAATAAATTATATGCAAGTAAAATTCCACTAAATTCCTACCTTTTTGGTAGTAAATACTCAATCTGAACCTTTCAACATGTATGACAGTATTTTTTTCAAGGTATTCTTTTTATATTGTTTAATAGAATAATGAATTTTTAATTTTGTTTACCTACTGCTGAATAATAACGCTAATATTTTATACTTTGAATATATGATTAGCAGATTATTATCATAAAGTATTATTGTATATATCTATGCTGCAATAAAGTACCCCGTCCTATATTAGCTATCTAAGATATCAATGAATATTAATAATAAATAATATAACATTATATTTTTTGTAAATAAATGGGGAATACAGTTAAGCCTGTCTATATTATCGAATGCGGAGCACTACACGGAATCTCAATGTGTATATCAGTGGCGAAGGCTTAATTTTTTGTTTAGGGGAAGGCGGTGTAAAAAAAATATACTTACCTACCTGTTATAGGTAATAATATATCGGGAACTATGTTATATTGAATATCTAATCAAACCATGCAAAAGGGAATCCGATGGGAATCGTGTTATATCAATCCTTCACCACTTCACTGCTAGATAGTTTGTTTTTCTAAATATAAGTTTCCAGGTTTCACTGTATACATACAGGGTGTCCCAAAAGTCAACGTCATCCCTTAAAGGGCTGATAGGTCAGCTCATGAGATGCCAGAATATCACAATATGACCTTAGTAAAAACTCGATAATTTTCGAGATATTGCCACTTTTATAAATTTGCTGAAAATCGACACCTTGGATCAGTTTTTTGCGCCGGCGGCACGCAAAAATCCATATTGTTAGAATTTTTTGGTGTTGCATCACCCTGTATAGCCCTGCTATTGATCGCAGTTAAAAAAAATATCGAGTAATGCTGTATGTTTAAAAAAAACACGGTTTTCAAAGTCATAAAAGGTAATCGTATTTTTTTATAAACAACTTTGACTCTGCATACTGTAAAAAAAATATACCACGCAAACCTGGCACCTTATTTAAAAAGATAGCTCATTTAATGCAGTTTCCAAAATGGTATTAAACGTTGCTATTGTTTCAATTAACAAAAAAGTTATTGCTATTTTAGTACAAAACGACCTCGATGTAAAAATGTTTGAAGGAAATTTATCTGACTGAATTTATTAAGGCTAAGTCATATTGGAATGAGTACAAGTAAAATAGGTGGTGGGGTCAGCCGTGGAAACATAGATGACGCAAAAATAGCTAAGAAAAAACTTACCAAACTCTTATAAAACATATTTTGCGTTTTTTTACACCTTATTTTAAAAAAACAAACATTTATTGACTTTTATTTTTATTTCTCAAAATTATAACACCACATTATTATATTAAGTACATAATCAGCAAAAAATAATACTCATTAATGGTCATAATCATAATTTTGAGAGTTTGGTTTTGTTTAACAATAACTTTAAAATAAATAACAAGTAATTAGAGGTAATGTTAATGACAAACTGATCTGTCCCTTTTTTGGATACTGTGGGTGTACAATGTACGTACATGTGTAAGCGTTTTACTTGTACGTTACCATGCGCTACATTTATGGGGAATGTGGAGTTGCTACAGTCCACTTTTTTCGAGAAAGTTACTCAAAATGCGTTTTTTTATTAACTGTGACAACGTTGTCTCTTTTCCCACTCCCGGCCACACCACCTATTTTACTTTTACTCATTCCAACATGACTTACCTTTAATAAATTCAGTCAGATCAAACAATTTTACATCGAGGTCGTTTTGTACTAAAATGGCAATAACTTTTTTGTTAATTGAAACAATAGCAACGTTTCATACAATTTTGGAAACTGCATTAAATGAGCAATCTTTTCAAATAAGGTGCCAGGTTTGCGTGGTATATTTTTTTACAGTATGTAGAGTCAAAGTTGTTTATAAAAAAATACGATTACCTTTTATGACTTTGAAAACCGTGTTTTTTTTAAACATACAGCATTACTCGATATTTTTTTGACTGCGATCAATAGCAGGGCTATACAGGGTGATGCAACACCAAACATATTCTAACAATATGGATTTTTGTACCGGCGGCACGCAAAAAACTGATCCAAGGTGTCGATTTTCAGCAAATTTATAAAAGTGTCAATATCTCGAAAATTATCGAGTTTTTACTAAGGTCATATTGTGACATTCTGGCCTCTCATGAGCTGACCTATCAGCCCTTTAAGGGATGACGTTGACTTTTGGGACACCCTGTATATAAATCGCCTGATTTAAATAGACAAACCTGTATTTAAACTCTCATGAATCGGTCATCTGTCCTATTGTGTTATGAGCTATGAGTATAATTCAATTTGTACGACATTTTTAAATAAGAGGGCTTGATTTCTAAGTCAGAAACAATATTATTACCTATTTTTCCTGTATCTCCTGCGGGTTGACTGGCAGAAAATGCTTTTAGCATTAAGTCCACCCTTTGTACCTTTATTTGTAATACTTGTACAATAAAGAGTTAAATAAAAAATTATTCATTTTCATATACCATACATATTACATAGCTTAGGTATTCATACTTTTTAGTAGCTGGTGCGGTTTCTTATTTTTATCATATCAATTACATAGGCAAAAATATTATAAACGTATGCTTTTATTGTAATCAGTCAGCATAGGTATTGAATTAATAATTAAATAAAGTGACGTGCGTTACAGTTATGTTATGTACGCATGTTTGACCTATATATACTACAATATTATAATTACGTTATTCAGTTCTAGTTCGGGTCTGTACGTTAGTTCATATCCCCGTAAGAGCATCGAACACTCTGTTCAGAAACTTGGGCTTTTTTCGACCCAGATTAAGAATATGTGCAAGTGATCTGAGATATCACGAAGCGTGTTCTTTCACAATAAGAGCGCTATAGAAGTAGATAGATAGAATATTCTTTATTTATACACAAGAAAAGTAGTATAGAGCCTTTCTCTATATTTTACTGGTAGGGGACCAAGAGGTCTCACCCTGGCAAAAATGGCCTACTATATAGGACTTTCAGGGGTCACTTCTTGCTAATTCATTCCGCAGTCATATTCATAAAGCAGGTTTCTATTCTAACCCTATCTCCTGGGGACTTTCATCCGTCGCTAAGCACTCACTTATTTAACTTTCACCAGTCTGACCAGGGCGTCTGTGCACCAACATGGTAACTATTTTCTGCTACCTAATAGGTATCTATCCTATTCTATTCTGTGTGAGGGTGTAGGTACCTGCATCTGGCTATCTCGAACGGAACCTTTGGCATAAAATATAATTTAAATCATCTACACTACATTATTAGGCCTTTCCTTCCCCGTACAATGTGCTGCTTTAGGTAATAATTGTGTTCACAAGATGAGGTTAATAAGAATTTCCATATTATATTTCTTTAAATAGCTATTCGTCCTTCCACATAAATACATAGGTACTTAGGAGAAAAAATAAAACACGATAGTAAATGATTGCTTTTGCCTGGGTCATCTTTATTTCAACCGTAAAATAAAATTTTAATCATCAAACTCTCTGTCTGGGCACCTAAATATATCCCTGTTAAGAATGTAAGTATCACATAGGTTTCTGCTCTGGAATTTCTCAATAATATCAATACCAAGATGTCTGTTGATGAGGTTGGCACAGCGAAGGTCGTTCAGTACATCTGCGTGGGTAGTGGGCAAGTCGTACACTATCGTCTCTTGTTGCGAATAGCGGGAAAGGCCAAGATCAGCCGGGGCCGCTGCAGGGTGGCTGGTGGAGCGGAGAAGTACGAGCTGGGACCGTAGAGGAGAAGCCCTGAGTCGTTTTCCGTCGTATTTCCGGGCGTGCTGTATGCGCGAGTACGATGACAGGATGACTCCTCGAGCATACTGCGCTGAGAAAGGAATGCGGCCGCGGAGAGTGAATATGAAGGATTCTACTTTTTCTTCCCAAGATTTGGCTTTCTGCAGACGTGTTGTCAGCAACTCCGAAGTTTCGCCACTCATGAGTTTGTACAGGTGTTGTGCCAGAACATCTTGAAGTTTGGCATCGTCTGTAGCTCCCGCCTCTTGTAGAGCGTTTTCCAAGGAATTAGAGAAAGTATCGGGACTGGCGTCACCACAGTATACAACTCCTGTGAGACCTGTAATGAAATAATAACATATACATAATGATTATATGAGTTATTTACGATACATTTATCGATATCGATAAATATATTTTACTTATGGGTAATTTCGGGAATTTTGAAAATACCTATAAGTACCTACAATTAAAATTATTATTGAAAATGCCATCTTTGAAGACATAGATTTATTTTATTTAGGTATTATTGTGATTTATGACTTGAAATTAAACTTACCATGCTCTTCGAGGACAGCTGCTATCTCCAAGGCGACTTGAACACCAAATGAATATCCCATGAGGTAGAACTTTCCTTGTGGGTTGACTTTCTTCAAAATCTCCTAAAAATAAATATCACGAGATTAGTTATTTGTAACTTCATATTATGGGTTGGCTGTGATACGTGGGATAATAATTATATGTGGGGAGAAGATAGTACAAACCATTGCAAGACGATTTCCCATTTCCGTGACATTTTCATCGACATGTCCTATTCCAGGTGGAAAGGCGATTGCTGGAATTTTCACTCGTTCACAAAGATTGCTGAAGTTATCGTAATCTCCGTCAAAACCGGGAATTAGCACTAAGTAATCTTCGTTTCGGTCAAACTCTTCAGCACGCTGAAAATTAGGAATAAAAGGGTTAAAAATGAAAATAGGAAAGGAAACTTAGGTATGTTATTATTTTAACTGCAGTTTCCGAATAACTTACCGTGGTTTTGCCTCTAGCGAGAGTGGGTAATAATACCATGTCAGAAGTAATTAAGAGTTCATCAGTGTTAACATGGTTGAAGTACACGCTGAGACCAGAAATTTTATTTTTATGTCCATCTGTAAAAAAGTAATATATTACAATACTCTTACAAATATATTGAAAAATTTTAAAGCAATTTACAGTTTGTTGATAAAGTAAATCTGATGCAAAGATTGTAATGTGTGTCTGTGCACCTGTGGCACCAATGCTTCATCAAAATCTCTTCTGAAGTTACGAGCTGATTTTTTATGTACTTATGGGGAGTTAACTCCTTTCTGGAGTTAATCGATTTTGAAAAATATCTAAACATTTATAGTTATAGTTATGTTACTTCACTATCGTTGCATACCTTCATTAGCGTTGTTCGTTGCTGATTGAACCTGGGCAACAAGCGCTGGGTTCTTGGATCTGACGGCCAGTTCCAGCAACTCTATTGCCTCAGCAAACGACACCTCTTCCCCCTTGTTACTTGCCAAGCCCACCCACCCATTGACGAACTGCAAAATGATTGTTTTTATTAGTATAGAATATTTATTAATATAGCTACATCATATTATTACTTGCCGCCTTTTTAATTACTATTTATAACTTTATAGTTTGTAACTGTGTTGTTTACAATATAGTGTAAATAAATTCGTCGCGAGCAATGAAAATGTACCAGTGAAACGTTTTAATTGTTGGCGAGTGTATAGTTTATTCAATATTTATCTAAAGTAAGTGACGGGTCAAATTAGTGTTTACCTTATTTACCCTTGGAAGGGTCAGCATAGTGGCAGGGAGCCCGTCTTGAACCCTTTTTGAACAAATGTATTCTCCAATATTGACAACCTCATTCATGACAACAAAACATCTGAAAATGGGTTTTATATTATATTATTGAACTTATCATATGCAACAGTTAGCCATCTTCGCAAGATAACCATGGGTGTAGCAGAAAATGAGCTATAGAATCAATGGATAGAATTGTTAAAACTAAGAATTGTAACACAAAAACATATATGCCCCCCCCCCGCGCGCCATCGAACTGTACGGACGTGTTTACATATCGCTCCTATACAATCACAAAAATAAAGTCGTTTATCAACAAATTTTACACCAATAGTTTTATAAACAAGTAAATAATTCTTTATTCCTCCAAAATCAAGAATCTGTGTGTGAAATTATAGTGTGTGTGAACCGTGAAGTGCGTTAGTGCTAAAACTAAGGTCTAATTCACCGACCTACCCCACACAAACCAAAGTAAACAACACTAAGCAAGCGCCTGAATTTATAATCATAGACATTCATAATTTCTACGTTATTGCCTGCAACTGGCACTCTTTTCTCCATCTGATCTTCAGCCTGTATTATAACAATGCTTCGCTCACCGGCCAAGGAAACGAGCACCAGCAAGTCCAACACGTCGCCCTCGCGCTCCGACTCTGATATCCCTAAGCTGTGTAAACAATCGCAACCATTGCATAACATAACAGACAATTCTACCAAAGGACGAAATGCAAAACGCCGCCGAGCATCAGGTGAAAGTTCAGCTGACAGTAATAACTTGTCCGATTTTAAAAATGAAATTAAAGACATGATTAAGGAGATGATGTGTGACCAAAATTCCCGATTAGACACTTTCGAGCGTTACATTAAGGAGATTAAATGCCACTACACAAAAATCCAAGATACTAACAACACTATAGAAAAATCCATGAACTACATGTCAGATCAGCTTACCTCATTGGAGGCCAACATTGCCTCCCTGGATAAAGAGCGGAAAACTATGTTACTTCAGCTGTCTTCGCTACAGGACAAAATATACTCGTTGGAGCGAGATGCGATTAAAACATCGATTGAAATTCGCAATGTGCCGAAACAACCACATGAAACAAAGGATCAGCTCTTCCTTCTTGTACAAAAAGTAACAAAAGCACTAAGCGTCGATCTTCAAAGCACCGAAATACGGGACGTCCAGCGACATCCCTCAAAGAAAGAACAAAAAACCTCCACTGTAACAATTGAGTTTTGTAACACGCTGACGAAACATCGCCTTCTGGATTCAGTAAAGGATTTTAATAGACAAAACTCAACAGAAAAACTTAGTTCTTCAACCATTGGTATCGACAACCAAAAAATCCCAATATACATCGCCGAGAAACTTACGCCACATGAAAAACAGCTCTTCTTCGTCGCCCGCAAGTTCGCTAAAGCAAATCAATACGCATATTGCTGGACATCGAATGGGCGTGTCCTCATTAGGAAAGATAGTACGAGCCCCTACGTTGTAGTTAAAAATGAGTCACAACTAGAAAACATGTCTAATGCTAATAGTAATTCTAGTAAATGACTAACAGATTTATCCAATTGCGTGTATAACCTAAACTATATTTACAAAAAAAATATGTTATTTGTATTTGTTACCATGTTTAAAACTTGTAAACTATCACACTCACACATTCTCATAACACTCACGATAAAAAACATACTTATTAAAAACTACTCACTACATTATTTGTCTATTTTCACCTACCTAGTTGCTACATATTCATATTGTCAATATTTACACACCTACTTAACTAAGTATACCTACTCACTTGTATACATGCTATACATGCCTACAATACCAGCCTTTTTACCTTTTAACTCTGTCTTTCATCAAAATAATTCGCTATGAATCATACAATGAACTTGAATACAGATATCGACCTACTGTCTTTATCTGATGTTTTCAGGTGCATTCCGGAAAACTGTCTAAGCCATATAAGTGATCCTAATAAGCTACTAAAAATCTTTACTCAAAATATCCGATCAATAAATCGTAATTTTTCTAGTTTAGAAACTCTATTGCATCGAGTACCTTTTGAAAGTGATGTACTAGTTTTGACCGAGTGCTGGTTACCATGTAAAACAAATTCTACTATACCTATCTTAACTAATTATTCTATGCACCAAACTACAAAACACTTAAATCAAAGTGACGGGGTAGTTATTTATATTAAATCACACCTTTCCTTCTCCACTGAAGAGATAAATTTCAATAATAAATGCGCATCTGGCCTCATTATTAAGTTGGGCACATCTACAGCCATAGTGTGTATTTATCGATCCCCTTCAAATGAAAATATTGATGACTTCTTGCTATCACTAAAATACATACTTCCCTCGCTATCCTCGTTCAAATCAGTAATCTTAACTGGTGACATTAATATCGGTATTGAAACTGCGACAAAAGATTCACGTAGGCACGATTATCTCACAAACCTCGCGTTTCATGGCTACCTACCAGCTCATACCATACCTACACGAGAAAACAGCTGCCTCGACCATCTCATACTTCGAACAAAACTACCATCTACCACCCTAGTTATTGAAACAACTGTAACCGACCACTTTGCCACCTTGTTATGCCTTGAGACTAAATATACTCGTTGTTTTACCGCCTCTGTGATTACGACAACAAACTATGAAACCCTGGATGAGACCATGAAATGCCTAGATTTATCTCCTATTTTCTCTATTGAAGACCCAAACGTAGCTACAAATGCCATAGTACAACAACTTTCTCAGGCTATTCAGGTAAATAGTACTGAAAAGTCAATAAAAAAAAACAAAAGAATATTTAAGCCATGGATCACACCAGGATTGCTTAGATGTATGAGTAACAGAGATAATATGCATAAAAAAATGAAGAAATCTCCTGAAGACGAGATTCTTAAACTAACATATAAAAGATATAGAAATTTCTGTACAAAAATTCTTAAAAAGGTAAAAAGACAGTTTGATACACAGGAACTTAATAAAGCAGGTAAAAATAGCAAACTACTTTGGAAATCCATAAAAAATATTACAAATACTTCGAAAAATAAAGAATCTCCTGTACAACTTCTAGATACTTCATCTTCAAAAACAAACTCGTGTAATTTTATTAATAATTTCTTCGTAAATATTGGCAAAAAACTGGCAGATAATATTGAACATATTAAACCAAATATAACCCCTCCAAAATCTATATATCCAAACAAAAAAACCTCGCTCTCTTTAATACCAACAGATCCCGATGAAATCATTTCGATTATTCGCTCCCTGAAACCTAATGCCGCCACTGGCCATGACGGTATCTCAACCACTTTTTTAAAAAGATACTCCCCACTTCTTGCTCCGTACCTATCCCACATTTTCAATAACTGTTTCCTCACTGGCATTTTCCCTACTGCCTTTAAAAAGGCAGTCGCTTCTGTCCCCACTTTTGTATATGGGATGTATGATAACATCCCATATACAAAAGTGGGGACAGAAGCGATATTAACAATTATAGACCAATTGCCATCCTCACTTCTCTTTCGAAAATTCTTGAACGCCTCATCAACAATAGACTCATCAACTTCCTTGAAAAAAACAACATACTGTCAAGTCAACAATTTGGCTTCAGGAGGAACAAATCAACAAACCATGCAGTCCATGAACTAATTAATAATATTGTAGAAAACATCAATGGTGGTAAAAAGGTGTTAACTATCTTTGTTGATTTGGCTAAGGCTTTCGACACTGTCCCCATACCTATGTTGCTACTGAAAATGGAGAAAATGGGAGTTCGGGGCCAGCAACTTCATCTTTTTGAGGACTACCTGTCGGGACGTTCTCAAGTTGTTAAAGTATGCGATTATATAAGCAATGAACTACCGATTTCATACGGAGTCCCACAAGGGAGTATCTTGGGCCCAACGCTGTTCCTTCTATTTATTAACGATCTCTGTAATTTGAATCTTCCCCAAGGTACCATTGTCTCTTTTGCTGATGACACCGCCGTAACTTTTTCCGCCAAGTCATGGGAGATGGTTCAAGTTGTAGCCCAAGAGGGGCTTAATAGTCTTCTAGACTGGCTGGTCTATAATTCTTTAACTATAAACACATCTAAAACTAAATATATAACTTTTTCCCTTCGTCAAACATCACAACCAAAAACTGCAATAGCTCTTAAAGCACACACATGTAAAAATCGTACCCTAAGCCACTGCAACTGCCCGAAAATATTGCAAACAGATAATATCAAGTATTTGGGAGTAATTGTTGATAAATATCTAAATTTTAAACTTCACAGAGAACATGTTACTTCTAGAATTCGTAAGTTGATCTATGTATTCAAAACTCTTCATCATGTAGCGAAACCTATGTTATTGCGCGTGGTTTACTTTGCACTATGCGAATCAGTTATTTCATATTGCATAACAGTATGGGGTGGGGCTGCAAACACTATACTGAAACCACTGGAAATAGCCCAACGAGCTATTCTTAAAATTGCTACTTTCCGCCCAATTCTCTTCCCCACCGCCGAACTATATAAAAATATCCAGGTTTTATCAGTTAGAAAGATTTTCATCCTAAACACAATTCTCCTCCAACATTCTGTCACACCATTTTCAGAAATAAAGAAACGCCGCAAAGATAAAATATGTATATTACCACCTTCAAATTTTGCGTTCACAAATAGATTTTTTTATCACCTAGGCCCATTTTTGTATAATAAAATAAATGCATCTCTCCCAATTCATCCTCTAAGCCGCTACGAAGCTAAAACCATAATCAAAAAATACCTTTTACAGATGACTTACGATGAAGTTGAAATCTACCTCTCTGGTTATGATTAGCATGTTTGTTTTTTTTTTTATTTTTATTTTTTTATAACGTTACAAGTGGACAAATATACACACATACACTTATATCTTATATACACAACTCACACACACGTACACACACACACACACACACACACACACACACACACACACACACACATACACACACACACACACACACACACACACACACACACACACACACACACACACACACACACACACACAGACACACACATATAACACATCCTTGCATGCTTTTATATATTTTTTTTTTATTTTATAAATTTAACGCTACTTTTAAATTAATTTGAATTGCATTTAATAATGTAATATTAATCACATAATTATAAAAATCAATAATCTAACTTTAAAATAATGTACAATTCCTTGTTATTCTTCTTTAAATCCCGATACACGGGGTCGGGCCTGTTGTTCCTTAATACAGGTTTTGTGTAAACCTATCTAGGACGACAGCTAATCCTTAATCAGCTTATGTACATTTTTAAAAATAATTCTAACATTAACCATAGTTGTTTTAATTAAGTTAAAATAAACTAACAAACTATTTAACTACCTGATTGTGCACGTATTTAAAACTGTACTGTAAAGAATTCAATAAATAAATTAGTATTATATTATTATTATTATTATATATGCTAAACTCACTTCAGTGACTGGAAGGATTTTCTAGTAGCTGCATCCAACTTCTCCAGTGCCATCTTCAAATCTGTTTGTGACTCGTTTGATATGGTGATATAATATACGCCTTCAAGTGGGCCCATATCATTGCATTTACTCAATAAGGCTTGAATCTTTTCAGCATTCACTTGTTTTTCGTTCGAAAGTGCAACTTTAGCCAGTTTTTCCCAATTTCTGTGAAAACCAAAAATAAATATTAATCCCATGCACATCTCATCATCACGACCCATCACGTCCCCACTGCTGGGGCACGGGTCTCCTTCCAATGAAGGAAGGGTTTTTAGGCCTAGTCCACCACGCTGGCCTAGTGCGGGTTGGTGGACATCTAATTTATTAAATTTATTCAACGCCTTATTCTTGAATGTCTTACTTGAGTTTGTAGCGCATGTATCCGTCAGACTTGATGTTTGTCTGTTGTTGGCGATGCAGCAATATGTTCCGAGCACCTCGAGCTATCAGGCCATCGACGACGCGGCCAGTCAGCGTGTCGTCGGTGCCGGCACTGATCACCAGGTGACTTCCAGTGGGAGATACCGTGAGCCTGCATCAATAAGTAACATATTATCTTATGTTCATGTAATATTTCTTCATGCGAAAACAATGCAACGACTGTTTGACATTAAAATATGGAAGTTTAAGGAGTACACTTACTTTGGCGTGGCAGACAGGGCATTTCCATCAAGACGCAACAAGACCCTGCCACGGTGTTGGCTTGAGGCCAACAAATTAAACGCTCTCGCCGCTTCGTTTGCTTCTAAAGTCAGACGACTCAGGGGGCGGACATATCCTTTAGCTATGCCTTCGCTAACCATTAATTGTAAATCCTAAAATGAAATAACCAGAACTGTTAAAGGGTAGGTTCTTTTTGATTTAAAAACCTTATTTTTTTAATATATAAATTTGATACTTTACCCTCATGATTTGTTCTTTATCGGGTGCCGTGAATAATCCAGAGAAATCTACGGCAGTGTAGCTTCTAGCCTTGGTCAAGAAACTCATGCCAAAATCAAAGTTCTCCATTGTTGTAATCTGGCTGGTATCAATTACAATACCAGAAGCAGCACAACACTTAATGGCGTCCTGAAGGAATAAAGATTATAAATTATAGTATAATATGTATTTATAAAACAGGAAAAAAGACCTAAAATTATGTTCATTAAAATTCTTACGTTTTTAATTTCTCCTTTAAGTCCTGAAATAACGACATCACATCCTTCTCCTTGTGTTTTGGCTAAGACCATGTCACTGAACGAAGAGTCTCGAGAGTTTCCAATGTGATCCTCTGAAAATAATTGATGGTAGGTTCTTATTTATCAAGTTTATAAGGAAAACATAAACATACCTATGTCAAATTTAAAAAGTTCGTTGTATTTACCTGGGATAGCTGGATATATCTTCCTTAAAAAGTGTTTCTTCTTAGTGTCACTGACTGAAGCAAACACCGTGCAGTCGTGAGCCAGTGCTATAGATATAACGGCCATACCAAGAGCTCCTGTTGCCCCATTTACTAGGATCTTCATCCCCGGTGTCAGTTCGCTTTTGATACCCTAAAACAGCACAAGCCTTAGTGATTGTTAACGTTGAACTTGCGGAAGCGTAGCGGGTGCAGTCATCTAACTAGATCGCACGTTCGTTTAGTTCGTTGTATTAAACTTTCATATCAAAAACGTCATTTGTTTGAAATATAGTAACCGCACCCGCTACCGCGTACGAGAGGTCAATAACAGCATTTACTAATTTCATTATAATTTACGAGTTGGTGCCTACCGAACCCATTCCAATGAGGAATACTTACAAGGCAGTAGAATGCGTGTGCGTATGGCAAAGGAACCGTGGCAGCGTCTTCAAGACTCCAGTGGTTGGGAACTGGCCACAGCAGGGAGGGGTCTGCTGCGAGCCGGGTAGAGGCCGCGCCTCCACGTACAATACCCATTACGCGCACCCCGCTACAAAATAAATAAAAATCAGCCTATGTATTAATCGAGCCAATTAAAAAACATCAGTCAGGTGGTACCTGACGTTTCATTATAAAGGGGCTGCGAAAAACATGTTGCAAAGATATTAAAAAAATATTGTTTCTTGTAAGTACTCAATTTAGCCATACCAATAGAGGAGTTAGGCACAGGCAATAGTTATAAAAGGAGGGAAAGTTTTAAAAAATAATAATATCTCTTCTTTCTGTGGTTCAAACACGCTTGCTCTGTAAGATGATATGAGCTTGCTGTATTGAGCTTGGTACCTTTTGGTTTTGCCACTGAAGTCCATTCCGTATCCAACATTGTAGTCTTCTAGCTCAAGAGGTACAGAATCACCTAATGCCTTTTTAGCATCACGAACATTTAATCCAACGTAGTCAACCTGTCATTATAGAAAAATATGTTATTTTAAAACGTTCAAACGGTTTATAAATAAGACACAAAATATCATTAAAAACATAACCAAATTACCTTGACTTCAATATCATTAGCCGTAGGTGGCACACCTTGTTCCCAGTGCAGGGTGTTTAGATCACCATATTCAGAACTCCTCAATGTAACGTTCAGGTTTTCATTGTCTATACTCTGAAATATATGAACATACATATATTAAAAATCAGGATTTATACTTGTAGACTAAATTCATGCAAATTTATTTATTTAAAATTACGACTATGTAAAATGTAACAGGTGCTAGAAAAACTTATAACTGTAGACTAAATAAATTCTAATAATATTGTGTATAAAGTATTACCTGTATTACTTGTGCATTTGAGGATTTCAAAGCAATTTGTTTGGATAATTTAGGTGGCAGGTCCCGGAATTTAACATTAGTTATGGCGACTCCCCCGCATCTGTAATAAGGCAAAGTGGTTAGGTTAAATTAGTGGATCTAACCGTCTCAGTGTTGACGTTTCTGCAAAATACTATTTATCACCAGCAAGGATTGTACGGGTTAAAAACCTTTGCCTTCGAGCTTGTTCTTGAAAATATGCTCGAGAATACTGCCCAAAACAGTTTCATTTTCGAAATTACTTCTGATTCTGACTAGTCATAGTCAAACAGTCTATCCGAGGTTGGGCGCATTTCTGCTACGATGCATCAATAATTATCGTTGGTGAATCCACCAGTTGGTGAGCCAGTGGGCTGGTTTAATGTGACGATTTACTTTGAGAATAAAATTGTAGCAGCACTACAGTTCTTAACACATTACATCACTACAAATGTTATTATCAAATCCTGTGATTACCTCGCAGTTTCAAGATTTTTCAGATAGTTAGCTTCAAGTACGAGCTGCTTGCTAGTTATGTAGTGTTCGTGCAGGTTGATCTGCAATCGCTGGATGTATCGGGGCTGGGTTATTCCATTGTAATCGCAACGAAGTGTTCTGAACTGTATCAGGGCGTCCAGTAAACTGATCCAGTTATTTTTCCATGTAACTTGGGCTCGTGTCATCTCTTCATTGGCACTGGCAATGCTTCGCAGCTCGCCCCTAGAAGATAATTAATAAGTAAATGAATTATTAACTTAATTATTTTTAGATCATATTATGTAGGTTATTCACTGTATATCTTTTATTATTAGATATTTATTCTAATTTATAATAAGTACTCTATATCTTAGATACAATAATTTAAATTAGTGCTGTTTACAAATAGTTAATTTGTACCTCAATAATTTTTCAAAGAATATTGTGTTACCGTATTATTATAAGATTCAAAAACATACTTGTAATAAGATCCCTTGTCGTGGAAGATTTTATATATGTCCTCTTGAGTGAGACTCAAATCAGTTTTTTCGTCTTCATCTTCCTGTCTGAACAATTGGTTTGCTGATGTAGGCACGACTATGACTTCCCCACTGATAACGACGGTATTATCATCATCTAATACCTGTAAAAAGTGGAGGATGTAAGATGTATCCGGATTTATTATTACTCTATGTTAAGAAAATGTAAGTTTAAGCTTAAACTTACATTTTGTTGATAATGTAGTTCAAAATACGTACCTCAAAATCACCATTTCCTTTGGTTATTTGCACATGGAGTTGTAGCACCTTGTCTTCGTACAAGCGCGGCTGCTTGTTCAAGTTTAGGTTACTGAACTGCACCGATATTTGTCTCAGAGGAGATCCCAATAACATAGCCAAGGTATCCCACACACAAACCAAACAGGCGCTGTATGGGAATAATGTTTCTCCTGAAAAACAAAATGAATTAGGGTTGGATGAAATACGTATCAAGTTTTAGTCCTACATTATTATGTACAATGAAGAGTTTTATTTCATTTGCCTACATATTTGAATTAACCTTATCTATATATATTTCTTAATTAATATAATTACCTTCATGTATATTTCCCTTTAAGAAACTGTATTCATCATCATGCACCGAAATCGTAAATGTAGTAGCCCCTGCAACGCGTCTGTTATAGGTGCGCTCTAGCGGTAGACTCCTGTAACGGAATTAAATGTTTAATGATAGGTTCTTGTTAAACTAGGGTTATTGAAACAAATCTAAGAACAGGATCAAGTAGCCAAAGTAAATTTTCTAATAAAAAACTGAAAATCTCGTATACCGTTGCTATTCATTAGCAACATCGTTAGTGATTATTTTGACCATTTATAGTTTCCTTAATTTAGATAGCAATAGAACATACCATTTTTCGAGATGGGCCCATTCAATCATGTGGGACAGACCACGTGTTTCCGTTGACACAGGATACTCAATTCGAGGATACAGAGCTTGTAGTTTAGGATTGTAGCCGGCCATGTACAACCTAAAAACAAAATAGGTTGTTATAATAAAATTAGGATAAAGGTATAGAAATATGAAGTGCACGGGTACCTAAATCATTCAACACTCCATCGTCGGTGTATCACGTGTAAGTCGTGTTAGTCACTGTCCTATTAGTGACGCTGGGCTAGACTTGAATACGAGTAAATAAACAAATAAATAATCCACATTCACTCACTTGCCAATGGCTTCTAACAGGAAAAGAGCATTATCAGCATGGCCACGTCTTGTCAGCGGGATATTGATGCAGTTGCTGTGCAGAGAGCGCTTCAGAATCGCCTGCAGGAGCCCGTGAGGAGCGACCTCTATTACAACAGCATTTGAAGGGACTTGTTCCGAAGTTTCTTCAAAAAGCACGGGGTTCTGTAAATGGAATTTATGTTTAGGACTGTTACATACATAGTTATTATAAATTTGTACATGGCAAGACTCGAACCCACGGCCTCACGAAACAGACCCGATTCCATATTCGTTACGCAACCACCACTCTTTATTAATTTATTTATTATTACTTACCAGTAAATTGTTGGTGTGGTACTCGGCTGATGAGAATGCAGCCAGAGGTTCGTCCCATCTCTCTTTTGGAATGGATGTGGAAAGCCAGCGCTTGCTGCGAGGCTTAGGGGATTTGATGACGTCCTTCAAATACTTCAAAAGTGCCGGACCTGTGCATAAATTCTACTGCGTTAATACCTAAACAGAAATCTATAGAAATGCGGACACCTCTCAGTCATATTTTATTTAGTTTGCTTGATTTGGGACTCTGACCGGAACGTTGCTTGTTTGTATCTGAGCGTCAAGAATAAAGTAATCTACTTATAACTTACCCGCTTCTTGGATGTATCTTGAGTGGTACGCAATGTTGGAGCAAGGCACTTCCCTGGCGAAAATTCCTTGGGCCGTTAACTTCGCCACAAATTGACGCATCGCATCCGACGGACCGGATATGGTGCAGGATTCCGAAGAATTATGGCAAGCCACTTGTATTTCTGGCGGGCATAAGTCTACGATCTGAAAGTAAATTTACATGAAATTTAATTTTTACTCATATTATTTGATCATGTAGGTAATTGAAAAGTAATATAAAGTCGAGCTCTGACCTGTTTATATCCCAATCCTACAGCGGCCATGGCTCCATGAATGAAAGGAGTCTCCTTTGATACTAGCCCACGGCTGTAAGCAGCGAGTATAGTTTCTTCTGCAGTCATGCAACCATCAGCATACGCACAACCAAGTTCTCCTACACTGTGACCTAAAAATAAATAATCATGAATCATATAAGTACCCAATGGTCATTCTACGTAATCTATAAACTTATATATTTTATAAGAAATATTAGTAATATCTACCGATTATGTTATCAGGCACAATTCCCAATTCACGAAGAACATCAGTCAAACCAATTTGGACGGCAGCTATGCCAACGAAGGAGAACAAAATGTTGTCGAAGTGGGTTTTCTCGGGATTGGTAATAATGTGGATAATATCCAAGCCTTTTGGCTCCAAAACTCGGCGGCAGCTGAAAAATAAAAATACTGTGTCAACAATGTAAATATAAATCGCATAAAAATGTGGAAATTCTAAGTAGAAGGGTTTTTTTTTGTTGTATACAACATTGCAATAATTTACATTGAATAAAATATATTGATTTGCTTACCGTTCAATGGCGGCGGAAAATACAGGTATACGCATAAGCTGTGCTCCCATCCCCGCCCACTGAGAACCCATTCCGCTGTAGACGAACCAGAGCGGGCGCTTGGCATCGTCGCAATAGTCGGTTTTCTCGACAAGGCTAACCGTCTCATTTTTATTATTATCTGTAAAAAATTGTATGTAAGATATTTTGTAATACGATGGTAGTTTTTCAACTTCACTACTTTTGTACCTACGGCTGCAAAACGAGATACAATAAACTTACCAAGAATGGTGAACCCACGGCCCAAATGCCCTGAGATGGAATGTTCATGAATGTTGTGAAGCAGTCCGATTTCTTCAGGGTCCAACGGATGGGATTTTAAGTCATTGAAGATTTTTTGTACAGCTGACTCCTGCCTTCCCGATATCGCAACGAGATAAGGAATGCTTGACTTGTAACGGGATATATCCTGTTAAAATTAGAGTGAATTTACATAACATGTCTTTTATATACATAATCCTCAATGATGATAATGTGATGTGTTTTACGTTACTTAATATTACCTTTGAGATGTGGGTTTACCGGAGAATGCTCAAAATATCGTGGGTCCAGAAGGTTCGGAATGTAACAGTCCTTCAAAGATTAAATAAAAAAGGCACAGAGGTACTGAATACCATAAAAAGACGCAAGCTGGAATACTTCGGCCACATAATGCGAAACCCCAAGTACGAACTCCTCCAAGTAATAACACAGGGGAAAATACAAGGCAGGAGGAGGCCTGGGCGGCCAATGACATCATGGCTGCAAAATCTACGCCAGTGGTTCCAGCTGAGCACAGGAGAATTGTTCCGTGCGGCGGCCTCCAAGACGGAAATCAGCAGGATGATTGCCAACCTTCGATAGGAGACGGCACCAGAAGAAGAAGAAGAAGAATATTACCTTTGGTTTGTAGTGGCCTTTAAGTAGGGCGTGAACATTTTCGCCAAATAGTGACATATTGTTAACAGCAACATAGGAGCGGTTGAAACGTTGATGGTCGGTTACAACACGCATTTTTCCATTACGTAGAGCTTCAACATCATCACGAGGGTTTTCGCAGTGCAAGTTGGCAGCGAGCTTGCCGCTTTGATATCCAAGAAGGACCTATAATAAAAGTGGATTACTTGATTAAAACGGGTTAAATCATAAGCGACCAGCGATTTTTGTTGTATTTTAAATTTCAAGTCATGATATCTTCGGGTTGTTCACTGATTTTAAGATTTGTATGTATTTCAAAAATATTGGTAAAATTACCTTGGTAATTGCTGATGTACCACTAGCAGCTTCTGTGTGGCCTATGTTGGACATGACACTGCCAACGAAGAGCTGGTCAGATCTGTCTTTGCAGAAAACGTTTCCGATAGCTTCGAGTTCGCTCTTATCCGCTTCAGGATTGGCTGCAATATAAAGGTTCTATATTATTGATTTGTACAAAAGATCTATTAGTCTGTTGTATTTATTATAATATACAGTGCACTCTTTCCGGGCGCAGGTCCCACATTCTTATGTTTAGTCTGGTCGGAGATTTAGTTATCGTAAGCCACATAATGGGTAATAAATGTACGATAAAGCGGAAAGACTGTTTTTATGTCTTTATTGCATAATGACAAGGACGCAAAATGAATACTCAAATTAGTATACTAAATTACTAACAGTATTAAGCTGTAATTCTGAATTGCACAACGCCTAATAATGTGAAACACTAAATCACAAATCGCCTACTTCCTGTTTCACATTTGTGTTTGTGTGGTATAATCGCGCTTACATGTGATATTGTAATACAAATAAATACCGTTACATAAAGTGTTGCGTGTTAGGTACCTGATCCAACAGCTTCTACGTATTCTACAGCGGAAGGCGAGACGCCAGCTTCATCATAAAAGTCTTTCATGAATGATGTTAGTTTCGCAGGGTCGCGGTAAGGCCCTTTGGCATCTCCAAGAGTGGTAATCATCGAAGAATGATACTCAGAGTCTATATGGACCACTTCAGCATACACTCTAAAATATAAGCATAACATTAGTAAGTAATCATTTGCAGGCATAGTTTTTATCATTATTTAACATAGATTTGTAGTACCTTTTAGCATCTTTAGCTCTTTGCAACAACAAAATAGTAATTGCGTCACTTCGCGCGCACCCATCGGCGCATTTGTCGAATGATTTCGTTTTTCCATCCATACATAACTCTAATACTCTGAAAAGAAATAATTCCATTAATCCCATTTTTACCATCGTTTACTATGTCAGTAAAGTTATTAATTTTGCTACTGATGATTTAGAATTACCTGCCAATGCAAACAGTCGATTGAGCGTGCAGGCAAATATTGGAGCCTCCGACGATAGCGGCCTCGCACTGTCCTGACTTGACCGCCACATAGGCGCGCTGCAAGGCCACCATGGAACTCACGCAGGCTGAGTCCACGTTGATGGACGGACCCTTCAAGTTAAGCCAGTACGAGATACGATTGGCAAACATAGTTTTGCAGCATCTGCAAGCAACAGAAAGATATTTTTAGGATCTTGGATTTTACATATTATGGGTATCTAAATTATTATGTCTTATTTGAATGTCAAATATACGGTATAAAATATACATGTTAAAGATTTGTGACTGATGATGGACCCATACATGAGCTACTGTTAAGTATTTTGTCACTTACCCAATAAGACCGAATCCTTTTATGTGTTCACTATAAAACACAGCTTTATCAGTCTCGGACATTCCGGATCCGATGTAAACTCCTACTTTCTTATCAGAAAGCTCACCGGGGCTGATACCTGCACAAATAAAGTCGTAATACATATATTTTTTTACTTAACTGTATAATAGTTTTTGCACAAGTGGTATTGAAAGCTCGTCATTATAAATATATTTTTTTGAGTTAAGAAAATTCGTGTATATTTTAAATTTATTTTTTCTAAAACGTCACACATGGGATGGGTAATTGCATCATCTCTGAATTTGTGCTCACCAGCATCATAAAGAGCTTGGAAAGTCTGCTCCAGCAGCTTGCGGCTCATCGGCTCCATGTTCTTCCCCAGGCGGTAGTACACCTTGAAGAATTGGGCGTCAAACGTATTCAATTCCGGCGCTTTGCCATAATGCTCGGGCAGCTCAGGGTAGTAGCACTTCCAGCGAGGATTGTCCGAATTGATCGGGTTCACCTGCAATCATCACAATAATATCATATCTAATACGGTCACATCAAAACTCTCAGAAAGTAAATTACATGGGTGTATTTTTTTGAGATTTTGTTTAAACCCCAGGGGTTGTGTTGTATGTAACATTCATAACACAACCAAATATAATTATGGTCTGCAGTAAATAATGAGAAGCTTATCCCCTTATTAAGTAGAGGTTAAATCTAAATTGATTCGATTGTATAAAATTTCGTATCACCACCACTCAATTTCACTGAAGAATCATCATACCTTGTTGTACAGAATGTCCGAAAACTCCTGTATATTGCTAGATTCAGGATACATTCCTGACATCCCACTGATGACCACGGCATCCCCGTCGAGTCCTGGCTTCACAGGACTCAACTTCTCGGCTACATTCGGTTCCTGCGGTAGCGGCGCCATATTGATTTATGTCCTTTCTGGCCTGACAAATTAATAGCACAGATTAAATCACTGTCAAAAATGTGTAAATATGAAAATAATATTAGTATAGAGTTAAATCACTGCTAAATAATTTGTAACATACTTTGAGGAACAATGGACAAGCACTGTTAACCCCTTAAACGTGTTTGTGGTATTTTGGTGAACTCTTTTATATTTAGCATTAGAATGATTTGCGTTGATTAGCTCGCTTGCTGAATAATGATGCAAATCTTTTAATTACTTTGTCCATAAATGATTACTAATTGTAATTGGGGCATAAAACCCAGCGTCCAGTGTTAGCTGTGGTCAGTGGATTTATGCTAGTTTAAAAAATATATATTTGCCTATGTATTTTTGACCCGAAACGATAGGGTATATAAGCCATTATTATAAGCACGTTGTATTTTTATGCAGAATTTGCGAGATTGGAATTTGTGTTAAAGTTATTATTATCTTAAACTGTTACAGTTACAAACTTAGTCAGAGTAAAATCGTGGTGCTCATTGACAAACGAAACAATATTTCTTTGTAATTGTTATGGTTTGGCTTTTTGAACATAACAAATATAGCCGACCAAATACCATATTATAGTTTTAGCTGGAGCTTACAAGATAAGAATGTCGAAGATTTAACCACTTTTAAACGTTACCGATTAAAAGGTCTTGAACTTCAAATGACGTCACAGTGGTGCACTGTTTCATGTGACACGTTAATGTGACTTTGTAGAGTAAATAAATAAGAAAGCTGTAAATACTTATTAAATTATTCAATAACTGGGGCCTTATTGATAGGATGCCCCCGAACTAGTTCTATACTACATCCTACGCGATAGGGACTTAAAGATATCTGTTCGTGAGTTTAGTTGTTACGTAAACTAACTAGAAGTTTCCTATCACATTACATATTAAACTTTTTCATTAATATTTATAAATTAACATTTAAATTTCCAAACAATGTTACTAACATGTGTTAGAAGGTAATACAAAACTAAGCTGATTAGGTTTAACCATATTGGCCGGGTTATAAGGATACAATTTTATCGTAATAAATTGCCTGATAATATAATTGCTGTAAATTGGGGATTTCCATATTAGACACGACAGACGTTGACATTATGATATGTGTGTATTCCTATTTATAGTCAGTATAGTTTGCCATTTGCATTTGTCATTTGGACATCACTGGCCAAATAATCGTTCGGTGCTGTACATAGATTTCTCTGACCACATGCGGTAGTCGGTCCTGAAGGCTAGGGGACGTCCCATGCTACGTTGGCCTGTTCGTCCAGTAATCGTGCCATTTATATTATAGTACTAACAGTTATCAGTTTTTTGGCAGATTTGGATCTGTACTTTTTATTGTAGGATATAACTGGGTCTGACGGGAAAAGGATTAGTATATCCGATTTAATGTACTTTCTATTATTTAGGCTTTCCCACTTAATCAGTTGATATGCCCCGCTCTCTACAACTTCAGTTTTCACTTTTGAGGAAATTGGGGAGCCTTTTACTTACACAGATCTCTAGCTCTAACACGCACACACTCACGCCTTGTACTAATGTACTCCCTTGCGGGGTAGGCAGAGGTGCATTGCTGCACCCACTCTTCGCTAGAGTGTTATGTTAGTCCCAATGTAATAGGGGGCGGGCCTATTGCCATTTTACGGGCACATCCAAGACCCGAGAACAAATATCTGTGTTTAAAAAATTATATCTGCCCCAGCCGGGAATCGAACCCGGGACCTTCGGCTCAGTAGTCAGGGTCACTAACCACTACGCCATTCGGTCGCTACCTCTAGCACTAAACCCCCACTAAATTAAGAAACCACCTGGGTAGACCCAAATACCACCTCGGCTTAGATCTTATAGAAAGACAAACCCATCGATAATTGTATTCCGTCTACGTTAATTCCTGACATCATCAGGTCGCTGCCGACGTCGCCATGGCGGTGTAATAAGGCAGAGCTCTAAGTTCTCTGTCGAATTAGCTACTTACGTCATTTCGAAGACCTATTTAGACCTAAGGGTTATCGCGAGCGCGCTACTAGCCTAATAGTACTAGGTATTTCGTTCCATAGCAAGCTCGTACGTCATACACGGGCCTCACACTTACGTATTAGCATTATAATTTTAAAATGTGTCATTTTGTAAGACAATGGTTTTGTTTACGTTGGAAACTTTACATTCTGTTTTGTGATCACGGGTTCTTTGTTTTCAACAAAAATACTGTAAGTACTTACTAAATACTATGTAGTATACCTATACATATAATTCAATCATCAAAAGTCTATCTGATCTTCTGAAGCAGTAACCCTAGAAGCCTCATTTGTTTAATTCCCTTATTTTTATGTTTGATAACGTATGTATTTAAGTTCGGAAATGTTCAGGTTTTTTTACATGTAAAGCATTTCTATGTATAAATCTTGTTTGTAAATTTTGGAACTATTTGCTTAGTTGGGTCCAAATATCTAGTTCAGTATCGAGTACAATAACCTCGGAAATTTTACAAATTAATAAAAATACTCTGTATACTTGTCCACAGAAATACCTATGTTTCGTTAAAGGAAATCCGGGATAAAAAGTAACATAATTTATAATGTTAATCCAGAGTGTCAGCTTCCTATATACCAAATTTCAGTAGTTAGTTCAAGTGAGTTAGATAGTATACAATACATGGAGTTTGGCACATCGCCCGACCAACTTTTTTGGAGATTTTTGGAGTTGAGTTTATGAGTAGTATTATTTTCTTCTTTATGTCCAAAAACCCGAAGTTATTCATCTTAAATGAGCAAAATAAACCTTATTGTATTTTGTACTTAAGTATTGTTAGTTTAATGAAATTACATAATAATTAAGAACTTTGCAATGATTGATAATGATTCTGGTATTTTGATCCACCAATTATCATCATCAGGACGGAACTGGGGACTTCTAAGGACTGCCAATGCCATAACCCTACATCATGGGTCTTGCTCATCTAACCATTAGGTCCAGTGGGATAGACACCCACGTTACGGTCCCTACTTCCCTATTTATGGTCCTACACAGCAGTTAATCTAAAAAGGCTGATCATCATCATCATAAGCCAATAATCATCCATTGCTGGACTCTCCAAAGGAGCGCCACAATACTCGATCCTCGGCTTTCTTCATCCAGGTACTACTGGTGATTCTAAAACATATACAAGGTGTTCTGTAAGTAATAATGGGCCAAAACGGAAAACTGAAGATACAGTTAGGGGTTGTTCGCAATCCATATGTATTTAGTGATAATGATTTAAAATATAGTTAAAAATTAAAACATTTATTTTCCCAACCATCTTTTATTGATACCAAATACACAATTACACATCTCCAATGACAGTACAATAGTACACATTAATCAATCAATTTCCTGATCTGGGCTTATGAAAAGGGATGCATTAATTATGTAACTATCACAGAGATTCTTTTTCTGGAAGGCCTCAATTAAATCTGCATCAATGTGTCTATTTATAAAATTGGCGCTTTGTAAATCCTCAAGAGTGTCAGCGTGATTCGCCCTCAAGTCGTAGACTATAGGTTGTCGGCGTGAGTAGCGGGAGAGGCCAAGATCGGAGCCTGTTGAAGCCGCCTGGTCGCTCGATCGCAGCAGGACGACCTGCGAACGGAGAGGATTCTTGCGAAGTTTCTGCCCATCATAGCGACGAGCATGCCGTATACGAGCGAATGCGGACAGAATTATACCACGAGCATACTGCATCGAATGGTTAATCTTACCGCGTAGCGCATATACACAAGCTTCGACCTTTTCGTGCCACGAGCGGGCATTCTGTAGCTTCACAGTCAAATGCTGAGATGATTCTCCGGTCATTAGCATGAACATGTGGTGCAGTAAAGAGTTCTCCAGTTGTGAGTCGTCCGTGACACCGGCTTCCCTCAGCCACTTGTCAATGGTGGCTGGATAGCTGTCCGGACTGGCGTCGATACAGTAAACGACTCCCACATAACCTATAATGTAAGAGACATAAATATATGTAGGTTTACAGCAAGTCATAGCTTACGTACTACTAACGCAGTTAGTGTTAGCAGTGTGTTGAGGGCCCATGATGGTGTTGGTATGAGTCAATTGGGATACAAAGAAAAGATTTTAGATGATTAAAAAAATGATGTCCATTGTTATATGATTTTATACGTGGTATGGAAAAAATATATTGTATAATTTTTACCATGCTTTTCCAGAACTGACGCTATTTCGAGAGCAACTTGAGCACCGAACGAGTATCCCAACAAGTAGAATGTCTTTTGTGGCTTCAGTTTTTTTATGATTGCCTGCATACATAAATTACCAATTTTAGACACAACTAATCATTTATTAGTAATTAGAAGTTCAAATCCCATGTAAAACTAACGAACCTGTGCTAAGCGAGATCCCATCTCAGGGATACTTTCTTCAATATGATCAAGACCCGGCTGTATGGCAATGGCAGGCATCTTCAGTCTTTCACAGACTGTACGGAACACCTTGTGATGCCCATCGAATCCAGGTATCATCATCATGTAATTTTCACCTTTATCAAATTCATCACCACGCTGAAACCGAAAAAGGGGGTCTTAAGATTTGAGCGCAAAACGAGGTAGTTTGATTATTGTAGTCGTAGTAAAGATAGAGAAATTAATTTTCATTTTAAGATGGATTAACTACATTTGTGCAATCAAATATACATTCTCATAATTGTTATAGCGACGTGAATTCGGTACTTATGTAATTTTGGACTCACAGTTGTTTCTCCTTTAGCCAATGTTGGCAGCAGGACCAATTCACTTGCCGCTAATAGTTCATCCGTGTCCACAAATCTGAATAGACATCCAAGTCCTGTGGAGTTCACCTTAGCACAATCTGTAAAAGAAATATCAATTTGGTCGTCTGGAAGAGATTACTTTTAGTAATAAGGCCGCCGATTGTGCTATTTATTTTCTGTTCATGTTTGTAATACTGTTTCTATTTTTGTGTGCAATAAAGAGTATTTTATCTTTATCTTTATCAACGAAATTCAAAATTATAAACCTTAGTAAGTGATATCTCGGAATGATTAGATTTTTTAAATCGATGAGTACATTTAACTTATGAATCTATAATTAATTATTGTATTGATATCTAGCCGTACACTCTTTCCATACACAAAGTAGCAAAGCAATGTCCTTTCGGCCGCTTACGGAACCAGCTTTCGTTACCATATATCAATACCTTTTGAAGCCTTCAGCAGCTTAACTTCAGCAGCCACTGCGGCACATTTCACCTTGACTGCTATCTCTAGAGCTTCCACTGCTTCTGTCAGAGACAATCCCTTGTCTTGGTTACAATACGAGTTAACCGTATCATCTTCAAACTGAAACGAAAGATAATCATTATCACATCCTAAATTAAATAGCATTACAGGTTTGCAGAATTCAATCTCATTAGCAGTTTATATATTTTTACATCAATGGAGAACAAACAATAAATGATAAATTTATCTACCTTATTCATCTTTGGAAGAGTGAGCATGGTTGCTGGAAAACCATCATTCACCCGCTTCTCACAAATATCTTGACCGATATTTGATAATTCATTAATTACTGCAAAACATCTGTAAATTATAGAATATTTTAGTTTACGTATAATTATACAGATTAATAAATTAATGTAGCACGTGAAACTTACTTGATCGAACTAATATTCCTGGTTACTACATCTAGGTATGCAAGGATAGTAGGGACTCCTTTCTGTGATGTATTGGTTAAGAAGTATACTCCTTCTATAGAACCTAAATCGTTACATCTTCGTAATAAAGCATGTGTCTTTTCATTGTCAACTAGTTTTTCAGTTGAAACTTTTACTTGCACACCAAGTTTTTCCCATTTCCTGTAAAATTTAAGGTTTTAGTTGTTTTATTGATTCGTTGATTTCACCCTTTCTCTTTTTAGTCGTGGTTAGTCAAAACTTATCTGTTTTGTTAACTACTATTATTTTTATTTGCATAAAAAATAATGTTTAATCAACTTACTTAATCTTGAATCGCATGTATCCATTGGTCCTTTGGTACGCTTGTTGGCGGTTCAATAAGATATTTCGACCACCGCGGACCACCAGCCCGTCAATAAAATGGCCTATGACCGTGTCATTATTAGTTGCATCAACTACTAAGTGACTTCCTTTAGAAGATACTGTCAATCTGAAAAATTTAGTTGAATATTTGAATATAGTTAAATTAATAGTCAATATTTTTGGTTTCACAGAGTCTACATGTTTTGCGCACCCTGGCCTGTCAGTGATTTTCAACAAAACCTTACTACCGTACTACCTCTCGTAGCTCTAGTGTTTGTCACTGACACAGAAGAAGCAGAAGTATAATATTTTACCTAATTATTTTTAAGTCAATAAAGTAGTATTCTATTCTATTCTATTCTATTCTATTCTAATTCTGTATTAGTACAATTTTCGAACCTCGGTACAGCAATTGCTGAGTTTTGATCTAAGTGCAGCAGAACGCGGCCACGGTGTTGGCTAGACGACAGTAACTTGAGCGCACGGGCTGATTCCTGAGCGGCATACGTCACTCGGCACAAAGGACGAACGTACCCTTTTGATATGCCTTCGCTCACCATTATTTGGATCAACTGGAATGAAAAGAATAGTTTTATTGCTACTAAATGGTGTTTCAGATTGAACATATGTTAATAATTTAGCTCAACTTTTATGAAGTAAGATTCTAGATAGATAGATAAATAGAGTACTATTTATTTGTATACCAAGAAATGAATAACATCTTTACTTGACAACTATTTACCTGCTGTAGTTATCATAAACGTAGTAATTTTAAGTACGAATAGTCTGAGTTAGCTAACAAAGTACATACGTACCTTTACAAAGTAGCTAAGTGTTTTCATGAATTAAAAAAAAAAATTGTGTAAATAAAATGTTACACACCTTTAAATCTTTCTTACTAGCATCATCAAAGAGTCCAGAAAAGTCAAGTGCGGAATAATTTCTTGCACGAGTTAAATTATACATTCCATAAGTGAAGTTTTCCATACAAACTACTTGTGTGGTGTCCAACACGACCCCAGAACTCGCACAGCAGTTCATTGCTTCCTGATAACACAATGATGAAACGGTAGTTAATGAAATGGTTTAAATCGTAAATGATACTAGGTTAAATATTCAATTCATTTATAATTTAATAATTCAATTCAATAATTTTGAATTGGGTCTATCAGACCATAATTTACAATCCATATTACGTTTTGTATTGAATACCGAACAATCAGTGAAACTTCTTCTAGTGCCTCTCCACTACGGGAGGTTGACGGTAAGCTCTGCATACTCCTCTCTATTCTTCGCCAAGCGCATCCGCTGTTCTACGCTGGCCACTCTAAACTTGCCTGACACTTATTTAATTTGGTCTTACATTAAGACCAAATTATTGTACCCATGTTTCTCGCAAATAAATGAATCTGAATATGTGGCTAGATTAAATCTTACGTTTTTAAGTTGTCCTTCGAGCGTGCAAATAACTACTTGGCATCCTTCTCCCTTTGTTTTTAATAATACCATATCGCAAAACGACGCATCACGAGAATTGCCAATATGGTCCTCTGTAATGAATTACATATTACAAGGATTTCAGTTTTTATGACATTATGCATATAAAGTTTTTGTGCATCAGATTATAGGGCAAAAGGTTTTACCTGGAATAGCAGGATAGATTTTGCGTAAAAAGTGTTTCTTCTTTGCATCACACACGGTAGCGAATACGATGCAGTCATGAGCCAATGCTATAGATATTATAGCGAGTCCAAGTGCGCCCGTTGCACCATTCACAAGAATTTTCATACCAGGAGTCAAGTTAGCTTTGATTGCCTAAAAATTTTAAACGAAAATTACTATTTTATCTATGGCAAGGAGATTTTTTGAGATTTAAGATTAATTGTCATAAATAGACTTAATTGCAGAAATATTTATAAATAAATAAATCAGACAGGTTCTGAAAAGAGTAAAACTGCGATATTACAAGTATAAAGGGTCATAGATAAGTTAATTACTTATAAGAAGTGAAATTTGGTACCAAAGATTCAGTATAGACTTGAGATAACTTCGAAAAATCTTCCTAAATAGGTGAAAACAATACTCACGAGGCAATAAAACGCGTATGCGTAGGGCAGCGGCACAGTCGCAGCGTCCTCCAGGCTCCAGTGCTCGGGCACCGGCCACAGCATCGCCGGCTCGGCCGCCACGCGCGTGCTCGCGGACCCGCCGCGCACCACGCCCATCACGCGGACGCTACTGAAATTTAAATGTTATTTATTGAGGAGAAGAAAATAATGGCGAAAGAAACTTATTGAGCATCTTTGATGTCTTCATCATCAGCCAATAATCATCCACTGCTGGACATAGGCCTCTCCCAAGGAGCGCCACAACACTCGGTCCTCGGCCTTCCTCGTCCAACCACTACCCGCCACCTGCCTAAGGTCGTCAGTCCAGCGGGCAGGAGGGCGTCCCACGCTGCGTTTGGTCTCCACTCGAGAACTCGTCTACCCCAACGGTTATCGGTTCTTCGGCAGATATGACCAGCCCACTGCCACTTCAGCTTGCATATTTTTTTTGATGTCTTACCATCCTAAAAACCCTGAAGTGTAGTGAAATGAAGTGGTGACAGTTGAAGAATCACGTGTTGAAATTTTTAATATCATTTCACATTTATGGGTACAAATGTGAATAATTGGAAAGTACTATCTACTTTTGCAATGGCACCATTGGGGATACATAAATGCTCTATTTGCGAATCTGACAATGATGACAATTCATTCTCAATGATCTTAGGTATCATGTGTTTCAGTTTATTTCTATGTACAACATACTTGTCTGTTACGCCACTAAAGTCCATCCCGTAACCCAGATCGTCTTCATTAATTTCGTGTGGAACAGCCAGACCCGAAGCTTTTTTAGCGTCACGTACGTTTAAACCAGCGTAGATAACCTGCAATTCATAATTCATTTTGATAAGATTTTATTCTGATATGTTTCTGTCTTTTTCAGCTTAAAGTTGTCCTAAGTTCTGTGATACGTCGTAACGTACAGCTCTCAACTAGGTACATATTGTAAGTAATTTTTCAAAGAGGCGATTGTAATTGGTTACCTTAACTCCTAAAGCATTTGGCTCCAGCTCAACCGCTTGTTCCCAATGTAGAGTGTTCAAGTCCCCGTATTTAGTACTTCTCAGTGTTATGTTGTGGTTCCAATCAATGGAGCTCTGAAATTTTAAATATTAATTTATTTAATCAATGATGTTAAAAGAATTCAACTAAAATGAGTCGTTTCACTTTTCATAGCTACTTTAAACTTACTTGAACGTAGGTAGTTGTATATAAAATGAGAATAACAAATCTGTCACTTAAATACTTAACAATATACATATACATATACATTATGTATTTACGAGTACCTACTTCCTTTTCAACATTAATCATTTCAATACTATAGACACCCTTGAAATAAAATAATTTATGATAATTATATCCACACAAAAATAAATGCTTAAGTACCTGAAATATTTTCCTCGGAGAACTTAATTGTTTTAGATGTAATCGATTAGAGACTGACGGCAGAACGTCTCGGAACTTAATGTTTTCGATCAAAACACCGGCACATCTGTAATTTAATCTAAAATAAGCAAAGGACTACCATTAAGATAATATGCTAGGAAAAATATATAGTAGATAATCATTCCATGTGCTCCTGGGTTCGATTTCTGGATTGCCTAATTTTCTGATGATAAAGGTAGTTCGCATTACATTAAAAATAATTATTCCATACAGACTTCAGAAGTTACAAGGGTAATGTAAAAATAAATAATCAGATTCATACTCAGATATATTACCTGGTTGCATCAAGATCATCTATGAAATCGGCGTCAATGCAATCTTCGCTTGTTGGTTTGCTCCTGTTATGCTCGTGCGCATTAATTGTTACACGTTGTATAAAACGTGGTTGTGCCATGCCGTTATATTCACAACGAAGGGATCTGAATTGAATCAGCGAATCGATCAAAGCAATCCAGTTTCCATCCCAAGACATTTGAGCGCGACTCATCTCATCATTCATATGTTTGATGCTACGGAATTCACCCCTGTAAAAAGACATTACTAGAGCATTTGTTCCAACATTTCAAGCCATGAAATGAATGACGCTACCTACTTGTAATAAGACCCCTTCCCGTGGAAAATTTTGTAAATGTCTTCTTGAGTCATAGTATATTCTGTATGACTAGGGTTGATGGTTTCCCTGTAAACTGCCGTAGGTCCAGGATTAATGGGCAAGATTTCTCCGCTTGCAATTTGAACATTATTATGTGTGACCTGTCGAAATAATTAATAGAAAATGTTATAAGCTGCCTACATATGAGTATTATGTAGTGTGACTGACGACATGATTTCCGTAAACGTGTTACGCCGCTTGCTTCAACTAAACGACCTTTTATTGTAAAAAGAGGCATTGCAAGCGTACATTTATGGAAAAACCCTTCCTTCACTTTCAGTGGGGACGTGGAGGGTTGTGATGGTTTATGTTTAAACTATATTTTGTCGGTTCTTTAAGTTGGTATACGCGTATGAAATGATATTGGATCATCATCATCACGACCCATTCCATCATATTGGATATCATACATTAACACATACAGTATGTAATTAACCATAATCGAAGAACACTATCGGATTCTATAAATGCTGTTTTGCTACATACATATTTGAGTCACAAATTTACCTCAAAATACCCGTTCCCTTTGGTAATCTGAACGGAGAGACGCAACACTTCATCATCGAGTAGCCGTGGCTGGGCGTGAAGGTGCAGGTTGCTGAACCGCACCGAGGTCTGTCGCAGCGGAGCGCCAATAGACATGGCCAATGTATCCCACACACAAACCAGCACCCCGCTGAACGGGAATAATGTTTCATCTGGGAAAGTAAATTATATTGAGGATCTGCCTCATGTGGTTTCTTGTCGGAATTCCAGGATAAAATAGCCTAAGTGATTAGTAGATTGTTTTGTATATACTTATTGACATTTCATACATATTCTACACTAAACATAAAGTGATTTGATTTGAATTTTGCTGCACTTACTTTCATGAACGTTTCCTCTAAGGAAGTGGTATTCGTCATCGTGAACCGAAATATGAAACGTGGCCGACGCGGATGTTCGTCTGTTCGAGTCTCGCTCTAGAGGCAAACTCCTGCAATCATTAAAAAAAATATTAAAAAATATATCCGTGTGTTATCTATGTGCAATAGTTGTCTCAACAAATAATAAGTATCGTACCATTTTTCAAGGTGTGCCCATTCTATAAGATGAGATAGTCCAGGAGTTTCGGTCGAAACTGGATACTCGATTGGAGGATAGAGAGCTTGCAGCTTAGGGTTGTAGCCTTCCATGTACAGCTGACCAATGGATTCTAAGAAGAATATAGTATTATCGGCATGGCCCCGTCTAGTTAGAGGCACATTGATACAGGAACTTGGAAGAGAGCGTCTGAGAATGGCCTGCAAAAGGCCGTGAGGCGCGACCTCGACCAGCACGGCATTTGGTGGAATGTGTATTGCCGTTTCCTCAAAGAGCACAGGATTCTGAAACATTAATGAAGCTTAAATTATATAGGCGGCACCTTCGTCGTAGAACTAAGAAGCAATAATAAGCAAATAATAAGCTTCTTTTCAAGCATTATTTGACTATCAAGTGGTTCTGGAACCTAAAATTTACTACAAATAGTACACATGGCAATTACCAGTAAGTTGTTGGTGTGGTACTCTGCTGACGAGTATTTAGCCAGTGAATCTTCCCATCGGTTTTCAGGAATAGATGTTGATAGCCATCGTTTAGTACGTAGCTTAGGAGTTTTTATTACTTCCCTCAAGTATTTAAGCAGCCCTGGCCCTGTTACAAAAATATATTATTATGCCTTATAATTTAACATCTATCAATTATTATTTATCAAGCCTCGATTTAAAATCAAACATTTTACCAGCTTCTTGGATATATCTGGAGTGGTATGCAATATTTGAACAAGGGACTTCTTTTGCGAAAATTCCCTGAGCCGTTAATTTAGCTACAAACTGCTGCATGGCTCCAGATGGTCCAGAGATAGTACTTGAATCAGCAGAGTTGTGACACGCTACTTGGATTTCCGGTGGGCACATATCAAGAATCTGAAACGAACATTATTTTAACATGAACGTTACTCTTTAACGAAATAACAAAATAGTATAGAGTTATATTTTTTGTAAAAGCCTCTCGTTTAAAACTTTGTTTGGTTTTCCGGTAAAAAAACTGTTACTGTAACAAATCACGTGATTTCTAAACAGACAAAGGTTTTTCATTAATACAGTGTTGTAAAAGTGATACTTAACAAGCCGAAACGGGGTGACTCAGAGGGTCAATCTGAACCACTTTTGTCGTATAAACTTTTGAGAATTCGCAATTAATTTACCCTTTTAACACACTGAATATCAGACCAAGACTTATTTAAACCTACACCAACATGGTTCACAACTTCACACATGAGAGGAAATACTATCACTTACCTGTTTGTATCCTAACCCTACAGCTGCCATAGAACCATGAATGAATGGCGTTTGTTTTGAAACTAATCCGCGACTGTACGATGATAAAATAGTTTCTTCTAAAGTCATGCAACCATCAGCATACGCGCAACCCAGTTCTCCTACACTGTGACCTGAAACAAATTATTGTGGTTGGTTACTGTTATTCTTTATTCTCATATTTTTATTCTTTTTTATGATGTGACTAACCAATTATATTGTCTGGGACTAGTCCGAGCTTTTGCAGAACATCCGTCAGGCCGATTTGTATAGCAGCTATGCCAACAAACGAATTCAATATGTCGTCGAATATGCTTTTGTCCTCTGTTGTGATAATGTGTACAATATCAATTCCTTTTGGTTCCAAAGCTTTTTGGCAACTGAAAGTGTTTGGAAAACGTTAACAACAATTTAATTACATTGACATCTCACCATCTTTTTAAAGTTTTTTATCATAAAAGCTTCTGAATTCTAGGATGATGTGGAGTATCCTTCAATAGGCTAGTTTACTCAATTTATAATTTTAGTCCGCTATATAAAATAAATAAAAATATGAGACACGTATTTTTATAAATAACAAAATTATATTAGGTAAGTTGTGATTTTATACGAAAAATTATGTTTACCGTAGCCGGTGCCTAGCGAAAAGACTAAATTTCGAATTTATATTATTAGTATGAATGTCTAACCGTTCAATAGCAGCAGCAAAGACCGGTATGCGCATGAGTTGCACCCCCATGCCGGCCCACTGGGAGCCCATCCCGCTGTACACGAACCACAGCGGGCGGACCGCATCGTCGCAGTAGTCGTTCTTCTCTGCTAAACTCACCGTTTTGCCTTCATCATTTGTGGCTGAAATAAATTGTGCTAATAAATACTTTGCTTGTTTTGTGATGGAATAATTTGAAGCATTAACGGAAATGGAAGGCAAAATAGAAGGGAATAGAGGAAGAGGGAGACCAAGAAAAAGCTATGTAATAATTGAAGAAATGAAATAATTGGCTTGAGACAGACCGCGGTGTCGGAAACTACACCGACAAAAGCATGGCTCTTAAATTTAAGAAGAGTAAATGAAATATTACCAAGTATACAGAAACCCCGTCCCAAATGTCCCGAAATGGAATGTTCGTGTATGTTATGGAGGAGTCCGATTTGCTCAGCGTCCAGTGCATTTGATTTCAATTCGTTCATAATTTTGCTCACAGCTGACTCCTGTCGCCCTGATATTGTTATGAGATATGGAATTTCGGTTTTATATTTCAGGATATTCTGAAATTTTATATGGGTAGGGTAGGGTTAGGTATACCTTCTCTAGTATTATAAGATCAATTAACATATTTAGGTTTACAACGGTTTTGGCATAGTACTTGCATACCTTAGGTTTGAAATGGCCATTGAGTAAAGCATGTACATTCATCCCAAACAGTGACATATTGTTTACAGCAACATAGGAGCGATTAAAATGTGTAGTGTCGGTAACAATACGCATTTTTCCACAACGCAATGCTTCAATGTCATCTCGTGGGTTGACACAGTTTAAGTTGCCTGCAAGTTTACCTTTTTGATAACCGAGTAGAACCTGGAATTTAAAAATATACCTATTTATAAGCTCTATTGATTGCTAAGATAGTAATAATCTAGACTTTGTTAGTATGGCAACAACAATATCTCTTATGAGATTAACAATAAATAACTATTTTGTTAAAAAAATGCTTTATCATAATGAAACAGACTGTTCCTAACCATTTACCTTTGTTATAGCTGAAGTGCCAGTTGCTGCCTCTGAGTAACCAATGTTAGAAATAACACTGCCGACCAGTAGAGGGTTTGCTCTGTTCTTGCAAAGAACTTTATCTAAAGCTTCCAGTTCGTTCTTATCTGCTTCCGAATTTGCTGTAAAATATTGTATGATTTTACAACGGGTCAGTTCCTGAGTAATTACTGATTAGTGTACTTAATGCTATAACAAATTTACCGGAACCGAACGCTTCTACGTATTCAACTTCTGATGGAGATACACCAGCTTCATCATAAAATCCTTTTATAAATGAGGCCAGTTTAACTGGATCGCGGTTCGGTCCTTTAGTTTTGGTAGAGGTGCCTGGCAATGATGAACTGTATTCGGATTTTATGTAGCAAACTTCGGCATACACCCTGAAAATAACGGAAATGGATTGAGTGATCTGTACATGTAGAGATATATTTTATACACACCTGCATACATGCCGTTTTTCACCGGTACATACTTTCGTTACTGCTGTATTGGGTGAAATAAAATGTATGTATTTTATGTAGGTAACAACCGTACTTACCGTTTTGCGTCCTTAGCTTTTTGCAAGAACAAAATAGTGATCGCATCACCACGGGCACAGCCATCGGCACATTTATCAAACGATTTCGTTTTCCCATCCATGCAAAGATTAATAGCGCTATAAAATGAAAAAATATTATGACAATTGTATACTTTAACTACGCTCATATTAAACTCAAGAAAAACAAGATAAAACAACATTTATGATTACCTTTGATAGCCAACCGAGGTTTGGGCATGCAGACAAATATTGGAGCCACCGACAATGGCGGCCTCGCACTGGCCAGTTTTGATAGCTTCATACGCGCGTTGAAGAGCCACCATGGAACTGGCGCAGGCCGCGTCAATGTTGATAGAGGGTCCTCTCAAGTTTAACCAGTATGATATCCGATTAGGAAACATGGTTTTACAGCATCTGCCATTTAGGACAAAATTAAAGAAATCTAAAGTAAAATATAACTTATTTACTTTGTTGTATTGAATTGAATTCTATATTGACTTACCCAATCAGACCAAGGCCCTTGATGTGTTGACTATAAAAGACAGACTTGTCTGTTTCAGACGTTCCAGATCCGACAAAAACACCTATTTTATCTTTGTTCTCTAGTGCTCCAGGGCTTATGCCTATAAATTATAATTAATGTGTCAGTTGGGAACTCAGGATATGGCTATAATTATTAATTCAAGCTCTATTTTACTGTGTTTTAAGACTTACCGGCATCGTAAAGAGCCTGGAATGTTTGCTCGAGCAGTTTCCGAGACATTGGGTCCATGATGCGACCAAGGCGGTAGTGGACCTTGAAGAACTGTGCGTCGAAGGCACTGAGCTCGGGAGCTTTACCAAGATGGTCGGGAAGCTCGGGGTAGGCGAACTTCCACCGAGGCTCATCAGCATTGATCGGATTCACCTAGAACATTTTGAGAATATTTATATTTTTCACCGATTATCGTAAACGTGTTACTGATTGCAGCGATGATCTTGCATTGGACATTGACGTGTGTACCTTGTTGTAAAGGATGTCGGATAGCTCTTGTATGTTCCTTGCCTCTGGATACATGCCAGACATTCCACTAATGACCACGGCATCTCCATTTAAAGCAGCTGGATCCATCTTCGACAAACTAGGCGCTTGAGGAGAATGAGCCATTTTCTCTCTTAATTTATTAACCTTTAACTTAAAGTCCAAAAATAGCACACGTTAAAATACTAAAATAAAAATAACCACCACAACAGTTAATGACTTTATAAATAAAATGAATGCAATTGTTAAGTATCGCCGAAGAGAGAGTTAACATAACACTGAAAGTTCAGGCTGTAATCAATCTCAATTTATGTATGCAATTATAATTAAATACAGGCGCAGTGTCGCCTGAAAGGGATTGCAATAAAATACCTACGGGTTGTTTACACATGCGAACAAAGTATTATTTATTAACTTAACCGACGCACAGACCCTCGACCACAGACATAGTGCCCTCGACAATAAGGGATAAATTTATGGTTGCATTTTTAAATTAGGCTAGATCAAGCTAATGTAAAAAAAAAACTATCGACATATTTTATCATTGTGTTCAAAGCATTATTATTATGTTTCGCCTTAGTCAGGTGTGACTGTGTAGGTAGGCATGTTTTATTTTAACGATTTCATGAATCCAACGCCATAGACAGAAGATGAGAAAAACTTAAAACACTCGTATTTTTTGTTCATTAAAATAGTTAGGTATGACAATAGAAATGCTATAATTTTACATAACTGCTTACAAAGTAATTAAGAAATACTTTGTAACTTGAATAATCACATTATCATACGGAAAACAACACTTAAATTATGAATATTCACTAGTACCTTTAAACATAGGACTGCCCCACGCCGCAGTATGTATCTGCCATAGCATAGTTGAAGGTACTTAAATTAATAATAAGAACATATTAGACAAAGACAACTTGAATGGGATGCACAAATGGTGCTTCCCCGAGTGCCATATAACGAGTTCGACGCTCACTGAAGAAGTCGAGGCGTGGGTGAAACGCCTTATAATGTTATTTGCTTATCCCTCAATTTTACCGTCCCTTACACCGGACAACCTTGGGCATTCGGCTATTGACCATAATCTGAATGTTTAATCTTCTCCCCACGATGACCACAAAGTCTAGATCTAGTGTTTTGTCACCGATATTCTATGAAGATGAAGAACTCGAAACAAAAGCAGACGAAAGTTCGCTTTTTGCATGATTAGCTTAAACCAATCCATTCCATTAGACTGTTCCCCTTCTTTAAAGTAAATAAGGAAATATGTAAGATTTTCGTAATTTTATTTTCGTTCACTTAACTAGACTGGGATGTGAATTTGTTTGTAATAGGTACAATTGTTATGCGTAAGTTTCGCTTGTCACCATGAGATGTCGATAAGCCAGCGATAATTTTCTTATTACTCACCCTTTTAAACCTTCCATGGCCACAATCGGTATTGTAGCCATCCCTCCCTCCACCTATTAAATAATCTCTCATACCCTCATCTATATCTAATCTCATACCCCCCCCTACCATAATGTTCTCTCCCCTTCCCTACTCTATACTCCCTTACCGTACATTCCCGTTCCCACCGTGCCGCTTCTCTTCAATCCCATACCTTCCTTCCCTGCTATTTCATCTCGTTTACCACCACACATAACCATAAAACGTCATTCATAATGATATTTAGATAAGTTTAACCAAAAGGGTTTGACGTTCTCATCGTTCGACATTGAAATAATATACGATGTCAGCCACCTGATAACCCATAAAAACAATAATACCCACATCGATTTCCACATATTTTCAATTCGTCACTTTTAGAGGTTGAATTCAGAAACATCCTGAAATATGGGGTCATTCATTCTGTGCAGTTTCAAAGGGTGTTTTCCGGGCCTTCCTCATTGGACTCACTACCAACTAATAAGCTACCCATGTCAGTTCATTGGTCCGGTGAAGTGGACTGCACCCTATATCCTGTTCACTTTCCCCTTCGGATCTTTTACCCGCAACGAAGAGCAGCATTGAGCCGACGACGCCAAGTTAAGGTTCTAGGTTTGTTGTTAATAGACTGTTGCTACATTCCTGAGTATTAAAGGATAGGCTACATCCAGAGAGAGGCCGATGTCTAGCACTAGCAGTGAAAGAGCGTTAGCTAGTGATCAATAAGTGCATTGATTATTCAAGTGTAGGTCAAGTTGAGTTGTAACTATTATACTATGTAATACTAAATGGTAGTACCTAATATCTTTTTACCGTTAAGTATTTGTATTAACAACAATAACATTTGACTACAAGTATTTGTAAGTAGTACCCATGAACGTATTCATTGGCAAAGTTTCAGAACTTGGTACAATCTAATTGTGACTTAGTTAAAGGTCATGGTCTAATACACCTATTGTGCATATACTTTTGAATAATGCATTGATAGGTACTACATTGTAGTTTGTTTAATGTTAATGGAATAATTTGTAATTTTTATAGGTATAGTAATTCCATTAGCGTCATGTCAAAGTAACAGAATATGAATTTGAATGGTTAAAACAGTTTATACGCCGCCGTGTTATTATCATTCCGGACCACTTTGTTCATCGTCTATCCAATAGACTTCAATTAATAACTTCCTTCGCACTTTTGGTGCGTTCGAAGAATTCTGCTTCTGTATCTATCAACTAGTTAGGTTCCAGTGGCTAGGTAGGATTACGCTTTCCTTTTATTTCCTACTCTGTAATTTACGTTTCTTATCATTCATTCAAGGTTCAAAGGTACTTATTTAATTACATTATAATTTATTCTATACGTACCTTTGACTACCTACATTCTTATTTTTTTGAACTTGCTCATCACATTCTTGCGTAGTTACTTCAGTCATCAGTATTATCATTATTAGAAATCGTAGAAAGGTATAAAATGGCAATTTCAATTTCTTTTATAGGGGATTAATAGGAATGATGTTAGGAGACAATAAACGACCATATATATAAAAATCTAAACATAAAACCATTTTTTATTTAAATATGTACTTAAGTACTTAACTTACATTACAATGATTTACAATAATTAATCAACTTCATCAATTTCAGCCATGCCCATGAACGTATCAGCGTTTAGTAGGTACGACTCGCACAGATTCCTCTTGAGGAATGCCTCCTTGATCGATTCGTCGAGATGTCTATTGACGATGTTGGCGCAGCGCAGGTCATCTAGAGCAGACGCGTGGTCGGCACTCAGGGTGTAGACGACCGGGGCTTGTTGCGAGTAGCTGGCCAGGCCCAGGTCCGGCCTCACCGAAGCTGGCTGGCAGTCGGATCGTAGTACCACGATTTGCGAGATCAAAGGGTTCTCACGCAACTTCTGAGGGTTGTACGAGCGAACCACTTCCATTCGACCGAGCGTAGCCTCGATCATACTGCGGGCGTACTGCGCAGAATGGGAGACGCGGCCTCGCAGGGTGCTCACGCACGCTTCCACTTTCTCTTTCCATGAGCCGGCGTTCTTCAGCTGCAGTGTGAGCTGGTCGGAGCTGCTGTCGGTCATGAGCGTGTACATGTGCTGCACCAGCGCGTCCTGCAGGCGCGCCTCGTCCGTGGCGCCCGCCTCGCGCAGCCAGCCCTCCAGCGCCGCCGGGAACGTGTCCGGGCTCGCGTCCACGCAATACACCGTACCAGTTAGACCTGAAATTATCATAATTGTAAAATCCATGCTAGGTCACTATGTAAGAACTCTTTAACGTTTTGGATACACCTAAGCGTGAATAAATAAGTTGTGATCTTACCATGCTCTTCCAAGATGGCTGCCATCTCTAAAGCGATCATAACACCAAACGAATACCCCAAAATGAAGAATCGCTTCTTTGGTTGAAGTTTCTTCATCATGACCTGGAATTGGAGATTGAAATATAATTTTAATTATTTCTTTAATGCTGCACATTTTACATTGTGGATGCTGTACTTATAGTTTCACATATTACTCGGATTGAATAAATATCGGCTCACCTTGGACAATCTCATTGCCATGTCCTGAATACTTTCATGTGGGTTCTCTAAACCAGGCTGGATGACGACTGCCGCCAGTTTCAATCTTTCACAGAGGCTATTGAACTTTCTGTAGTTTCCTTCTAGACCTGGTACTAGAACGAGGTAAGTGTCTTCATTGTAGAATTCATCTTCACGCTGAAATACGAACGAAAGTTAAATTTGATGGTATATTTATTATAAAAGCATAATAATTATAGTAGCGTCCGTATAAGATTTTTACCGTAGCAGCACTGTGGGTCATTGTTGGAACGAACAGCAACTCAAGGGTGCCCATCAGCTCGTCGGGGTCTACATAACTGTAGATTACGCTCAAACCAGTCTTTCCCTTATCCATGTTCTCTGTCTGCTTTTCCAGCTCACGGATTCTGAAATTAAAATTACGTTAATTTATGAGCGTCTGCCAAAACAAACCAAACCAAAACATATCCAAGTACGCATAACTAGTTAATTGCTTGATTCAGGATCTTACCTAGAAATGGTTAACTTTGGCACACTCTCACTTTCTAAGGTGAGACAGAAGTTTTCATCCAAATATTTTGCCACCTCGTTAGCGCGGTAAACGTCGAAGCCCAATTGTTCGAGGGTTAGATTTTCTGGCGTGTACTCTGTCACCTTGATTCCTGAAATAATATCGTAAATATTTAAAGTAAGTATGTACAAGTATGTAAGAGGAAAGTCGTGTGCAGGTAGGTACTTATGTTTCTTATGAATAAACTCAAAGACTACTAGACCGATTTCCAAAAATATAGTCACGGAAACTTTGGTTTGAGGATACATGAAGCTTATTAAACGAAACGAAAATTAGTTTGCATGTACAAAGACTATCTTTTATTTTATGTCAGAATTACCAGCTATAGCTGCGACGTGACTCAGCAAGTTGCGGGAAGGTGCGGTCGTCACTTGCGCCAGTTGCACCGGACTCTTCGCCCTGACCGCCAGCTCCATGGCCTCTGCCGCCGCCGTGAGGGACAAACCAAGGTCCTTGTTGCAAACTTCAAGATGTGCTTCTTCACTGAACTGAAAAAGCCATATCAAAAAAGTCATTGCTCCGTCTTTTTCACCATTGCACAAGTGCCGAGAGATTAAATACACATTTGGAAAATTACCTTGTTGAGTTTTGGTAAAATGAGCATTGTCGATTGCAGCCTGTCGGAAGTTCTGTTGATGCATAACTCCTGCCCGATAGTTTTGTTTTCGTTGATGACCGCGAAATATCTAAAACAAATACAATTTATATTGGTTGCTCCGTATTACTGCAAAATAAAGAAGATCTTGGGTCTTAAATTTAATAACTTACTTGATTGAAGAGCAAATCTTTCTCGTCACAAAGTCCAAGTTGCTCAATGCACAATTTAGTTCCGATTGCATTCTGTCGCCAACAACTCCCGTCGTGATGAAGTAGACGCCTTCCACAGGCCCGAGATCGTTGCATTCTTTAATCATGGCTTGCACATTTTCCACGCTAATCAGATTCTGTTCTGTAACCTTAACATCAACCCCAAGTTTCTTCCATTTCCTATGAACCAAATTGAATATGTTATGTATTTTTTGGATATATAAATGCTGATAAGTAAATTATGTTGCAATTTGTGAAAAACATATAATATATAGATATAGAAATTGGTAAAATGTGATCTCTAGTTAGAAACACAAGTATGATTTCGATTTGGAACATAACGAATATGCTCGGAAAGAGTACACACATGAATTTTTTGATGAAACATGCTCCATTTAATCATTATGGAAGTACTTGTATATCTTACTTGATTTTGATCATGATGTACGGGTCAGCAACAGTCTTTCGTTGACGGTGCAGGATGATCTTCTTGGCACCCCTGGCAATGAGACGGTCCACAATATGGCCGACCAGGGTGTCATCTGTGCTAGCACTCAGAAGAAGGTGACTGCCGTTGGATGACACTGTGAGCCTGTAAACATAATACAATAATCATTTTAATCATTGTTTCGATTCTGTAAAATATATTGTACATTACGTAATTAATGTCATAAGTGAAGATATAATTGATAATCGAACTGAAATTAAAACCCTGGCCATAGAAAGAGTCGACTCCAAACTTTTAAACGAATTTTTAATTGGGTTAGAAACTGTAGCTACCTAGGCGTAGCGGCCAGCGAGTCCCCTCGCAGGTGCAGCAGCACCCTGCCCCGGTGCTGGCTGGCGGCTAGCAGGTGCATGGCGCGGCCGGCCTCCATGGCGTCGAACGTCACTCGGCTCAGCGGGCGCACGTAGCCCTTCGCGATCCCCTCGCTCAACATCAGCTGGATATCCTGGGGAAAATGTTCACGGTTAGAGGGGTATACACATACAGCCCTTGCTGTAGCGTTCATGAATACGAACAGCATAGCACAAACATAATTAAATTGAAGCGGTAAGGGGAAACTATACCGCCTTATGTGTCCCTTCTCGTCTCTTGAGAGCAAGTGTGCGATATTTAGGAACATAACGTCACTGCCGGAAAAGATTTCATTAACTTCTTTTCTCACTCGGTCATCACGACTTCAAGCAGGACACAAAAGTTAGAGCTATGTATGTAGACTTACAAGAGTATGCTAAGGCACTAAAGAGTTAAAACTATGAATTTATGAATTATAGGTGTACTAACTTGCATTTCCTTTCGGTTGTTATTCACAAATATGGATGCGAAGTCGATGGGGTAGTAACTCCTTTCTTCCGACAGATGATTCATTCCAAACTCGAAGTTTTCCTTGCAAGTGATTTGATTGGTGTCCAACACCATGCCAGCCATTGAACAGCATTTGATTGCGATCTGAAATAACACGTAAATTATATGTGAAGTATAAACAGAGCTCAATAATTTATTTATTTATACTTTGTGGAAAGTAAGAAATAGGCAAGCCGAGTTTAGTGAAGTGACTCAGAAATATATAACAAAAAATGCTTACGTTTTTAAGTTCACCTTCAATGCAGCAAATAACAATTTGACACCTCTTTCCATTAGTATGGTGGTACACCATATCACCAAAAGATTCGTCACGTGAATTTCCAATGTGATCCTCTGTAAAGTTGAATTTTTAATTTGTAAAATAAATTTTAAAAATTACGCTATATTGAATTTGTTAAAAAAAATTACTTAAGTATAGATAACTAATTATTTTGTAATTTTAGTAATTATACACCTAACATAATTACCTGGTAAAGATGGGAAAATTTTGCGTAAAAAGTGTTTCTTCTTGGTGTCACTAACGGTGGCGAAGACCTCACAATTGAAGGCTTGAGCTATAGAAATAACTGCAAGTCCGAGAGCTCCAGTAGCTCCGTGGACCAAAATTTTCATACCAGGAATGAGCTCAGCTTTGATGCCCTAAAACAATATTTTATTAAAACATTATTGACAATGACAAAAACAACTTTAATTATGTAAAATAAGTATATTTCACGTATTTACCAGGCAATAGAAGGCATAAGCATAAGGCAGTGGTACAGTGGCGGCGTCCTCAAGGCTCCAGTGTTTCGGCACTGGCCACAGCATGGCTGGCTCGGCGGCCACCTGAGACGACGCTGCTCCTCCGCTTACCACTCCCATTACTCGTTCTCCACTGATCAAAGATAATTTATATTGTTAGTTTGGATAATCCAGTAAATACATAACACACATGCCTACATGTTGTGTTTGAAACACGTAAATATATGAATCATGTTACCATGTGAGTACATGACGCTATTATTTACCTTTCAGTTACACCACTGAAGTCCATTCCATAACCTTGCTCTACATCTAATTCCATAATGTAAGGTATAGACCCCGAAGCTTTCTTGGCATCGCGAACATTTAGTCCAGCATAGTGGACCTGAAATGACAAGGTTTTATTAATAGTAAATACGAGTAGGTACTACATGAACGTTGCATAAAACAGAAAAACTGTCAGTATTGTAACTATCCTTACCTTTACGTTAACTTCATTTGGGTTGGGCTGAACTTTTTCTTCCCAGTACAGTTTGTCCAAATCGTTGAAGTTTTTGCTGCGTAGGGTTACATTGTGATCATTCTCTGATAGATGATCATCACAATCTACAAAATATTCACCTCCCCATGCACCCTAAAATGAAAAAAATATACATTTTAGAAACAACAAAATACTATTTGCCATGATTGAGAATTTATTTATTGCTCGATGTTACTATCAACTTACATGGTCCAATATGTTAAAGGCTAACTCGAAGTTAGGAAGTTGCTCCAGTTGTTGATCTTTGGTTATTTTGTGATTAATCATTGCAACGTAAATCTTGTTACGCTCACTTTCTTTCCTCCATGTTTTGACAAGTTCTGTAAGTAAGTTAAAGTTATAAAATTAATTTATATTGTATAATCTGTGGGAGTATTTGTATCTGCACCTGGCTCACTCAAACGGAACTGTTCAGTTTAACTGTATTAAGTGCCATCCTAGACTATTTTCCATAACCTATCCATTATTTGACTTACCTTTCAATCCTTGAGGAGGCGGATAACTGGTGAGAATAACAAGACGATCATCGGCTCTCAGACTTTGTCTGGTAGTCCTCAGGAGGGCTACGTCTGATGCATCAGTAACAGATATAGCGGCAGAAGCCCCCGAGCTCAAGGCAGGCCTCCAGCGAGCCAGCACTAGCCTTCCACGAGAGGTCGCGGCTGATGCTACGGGGCGACACAACGCTTGCGGGACAGAGCTTGAACCGGACACTTCCGTGGTCAAAACAAATATGTCCTTTGGTATTGTGCCATACAGTAACTCGCCCATCTGTGCCAAAAATAATAATGGGATTAGCATTTGGACTAATAATAATATTAATAATTTATTTCAGGCAACTACATAGGCCCATAGAAACAATACTCAAAATAAAATATAAGAAAATACAAGAACTATATATATCTATATTTGACTACGCCTTGGAATGTTACTTTATTACACTTACATTGTCACTAGTACTGAGACTACGGACAAGAACTAAATCAGCAGATTTGAGCAACTGGTTCTCGTAGTCGGCAATGTTTTCTCCCTTCACAGTTTCGAAGTTCACATGTAATCCGGGAATATTCTTCTCCAAGTCTCTCATTTCTCTTTCAAATGTAGCTCCGTTTGTATTTTTAATTTCTACCACATTAATTATACTTTTGTTGAGGTTTTCTGCTACTATTTGCACGTATACATTCAACACTTGTTTGACCTGGAAGTAAATAGGTTAGTTAAATTGATGATTCAAAAAAAATAATTGAAAAGTAACAGTAATTACTAATATGTATAATGATTAATTACCTTAATATCATTCAATTGGAAGAAGGGTATAAATTGTAATGATTTCAAAGAGATAGACTTTGGTGGCACTCTTGGTGTGTCACGGAACTTCATATCTTCTATGACAATTCCACCGCATCTGAAAAATTTGGTACATGGCTTAATATTCTTACGCTAGGTATCTAAATAGTATTCATGACCATTTTACAGCAGTTCATATAGCTACCTAGTGACTCCAGTTTTAACTCCGTTGTAAACTTCGAACTGGTTCATGTTTTCACCAAGTTGGTGGTACTGCGCATGTTCTTTAATATCAATTTTAATTCTTCGTACAAATCTGGGTTCGGATATACCGTTGTACTCTCTAGTAAGGGCTTGGACTTGGACTAAAGAGTCCAGTAGTGTCACCCAGTTGCCAGACCATGCCACCTGAGCACGGGTACATTCCTCATTGATGTTAAGGATGCTTCTAAAATCACCCCTGTAAGAAAAATAAATAAATGGCTCATTAATATAATGGACAGGTAAAAATAATATTTTGTTCATTTGATGTGATTTAATACGTGCGACAGAAAATACTCTTGGTGTTACCCTCTTGAGTAATTTCTGTTATTCTAATGCTATGGAAATCAGTATTTGAAACTTACATCTATAAATGGTAGCAGTTTAACAGATATTTCTTCCTAGACTTTGTAAAGCTGTGACATGACAAAGGGGCAGAAACATGCAAACGTACTTTCACACAGTTTTAGGGGGGAGATATCCACCGTCCACACACCATATATTAAAAAATATATGATATAAGTAGGTATAGTACCTGTAGAAGGAGCCGCGGTCGTGGAAAATCTTGTAAACATCCTGTTGAGGCAGAATAGTGTCGTCGAGCTTGGACTCTTCACATATGGCAGGAACTTCTTGTTTGTGTGTAGCTTCGCTGTATATGTATCCGGATATGATCTTAGTGTTTTCTTGCATGACCTATGTACAAAAACGTTAAAATAATCGATTAATTTCTGAAATTAGTATAATATAATAATGAAGTTGCTGGAGGATCTACTAATTTAGTTTTTAGGATGATAGTTGACGTTGAGCATATGGAACGACAAATCTCAATAATTCTCTATATATTTTATTAAAATAGTGATATGAGATGAGTCACCAACCTCAAAGTATCCACTGCCCTTCTGCAATTGAGTTGTCAGCCTCAACAACTTGTCTTCGTATATGCGGGGTTGTTCATAAAAGTGTATGTTCTGGAACTGAACCGATATCTTCTGCCGCATCGCACCCTGAGACATGGCAAGGGTGTCCCATACACACACTAGAGCACCACTGAATGGGTACAAAGTTTGCCCTAAAATAAACATGAAGAAACTGTTAATTATGGACGGATTGGTAGAAATGACAAAATCCGTAGAATCCTAGATTATTTCTTTTACCTTCATGGACATTGCCCTGAAGGAACTTGTGCTCATCATCATAAGTGGAGATTATAAATTGAGATGAAGCTGCCAGTCTTCTGTTTGCAGGTATGTGGAGAGGTACAGTCCTAAAAAGAAAACAAATCTAGATTAAAAAGTCACAGTACCAAAAAACACACAAAAGAATAGTAATAATAATAAGTTTGTACCATTTCTCATGATGAGCCCACTCTACGTGATGAGATAACATCGGTGTTCCAGTTGAAACTGGGAACTCGACCTTGGGGTACAGCGCCTGCATTCTGGGATTGTATCCTTCCATGTACAACCTGAAAAATATCAAAATGCATTAATACTAGCTTCAAAAGATAACCAAGTTATTTAGGCATATCAGATTATCAGATTAAACTACGTAAACCTGATGAAAATTCAGTAATCAACTAACATAGCCGTGTCTTTGTACGAAGCAATGAAACACTCAGCCTCGTTGATAACTCACTTGCCAATAGCTTCAAGGAAGAACAGAGCATTGTCAGGGTGCCCCCGCCTGGTGAGAGGAACGTGTGTGCATGTGGCAGGGAGAGATCGCTTCAGGATGGCCTGCAGCAGTCCATGAGGAGCCACCTCGATCATCACAGCATTTGAAGGTACTAAAGTTGAAGTTTCTTCAAAGAGAACGGGATTCTGGAAATTGAAAAAGTGAATAAGTTGTCTAGATATTTTATTTTAAAACTAAAAGGTATTGGTGTCACTGGTACAGCCTATGAGATGTTCCAATCATATCTTACTAATAGGTATCAAATAGTTAAGATTGACAACTTTGAAAGTAATGCTCAACTCATCAAGTGTGGAGTGCCACAAGGATCCATTTTGGGTCCTTTACTTTTCCTTATTTACATAAATAACATAAAGGATATTGGGCTTACAGGACAAACTTATCTATATGCTGATGACACATGTCTTTTTTATTTCGGCAGTTCTATTGACAGTATTATCAAAGAGGCTCAGGAAGACTTAGATAAACTTTCCATATGGTTTCAGTGCAACCTTCTAACTGTGAATACCTCCAAAACGAATTATATGATATTCTCAGCCAAAAATAAGAAAATTCCAGATCATGATCCACTAACCATCAACGGGGAAACCATTACTAAATCCAACCAGGAAAAATATTTGGGTCTAATTTTAGATCCTAAACTAACATGGAAACCTCATCTAGACCGAATAAAAACGAAACTGTCTTCAGTAAGAGGGGCTATACGAGGAATGGACAACATTTAATTTTCTTTACCCTATATTTTTATTAGTTATTCGGAAAGTTTATAGAAAATTAGTGGACCCGTATTTTTTTATTTTGTATATACATAAATTTTTGCATGTTATTTTTAACTTTAAAGTTAATTATTTTAAAACCGGAAGTGACGTGACATATAAGGCTCAATTTTTATTTTTATCTATTGCCTGAGTCTCGAAAAAAAACATAAATGACACTGACAAGTGACATTTAAACTTTGTTTACATGCCAACCAACAAATGGGTCATTTTCAAATGACCTTGATATTTCTGATGATGGAAAGTAGGTACTAGGGCATGCAATACCGCAATACCGGTATCCGTAATACCGGTATTCCGGACAAAATTCGCGCTTTTTTCAATACCGGTATTGAAAGTTAATACCGGTATTGAAGTAATACCGGAATCGAACTTTTTTAGGCTATAAATAAAGCGATTAAGATTTAGTTAGCCTTGTGTTCCTATATACTGTGAAAGCGCACTTATTCCCAACCGTTTAATGCAGTTTTTGGCTGCTAGAAATCTACTGTTGACCATGCGTGCACCGACACCGGATGTAAAAAAAATAATTTATTCTAAAATTTAAACTCTAAAACTTAATTCTCGTAAAAATCTACAACAAAATACAGAATATGATTGCATTTTATTGTTTTGTTTTGACGTATACGACCTTTAAACACAGTATATGCCATTTATGACAAGGAAGTCTAATACCGGTTTTAATACCGGGATCCCGGTATTGAGTTGTAATACCGGAACTCAATACCGGTATTGAAAATTGTTCCGGTATTGCATGCCCTAGTAGGTACTTATCATGTAAAAAAATAAGCAGAAGCATTTTTTTAGCTGTGTAGGCGGTGGCATGCTCTGGGACATATTATATAGAGGTCATCTCTTAATAATAAATAAAAAAAATAGTCAGAAAGTGTCAGAACAGAATTAATGAAAATGACCCAAATAAACAACAACGTCACGATAAAACGTCAACGTCAATCAAAAATGAAAGTGACAGTTACTCTGTTTTTAAATCTATAGGCTTTGATCATCAAAATGCATCGCACCTGATGCATGACGTCATCAGCACTTTTTTACTATTTTATGATTTTCTCGAAAATGATACATCCTAAAAATACAAAAACATTTTTTTTGTGGCCTTTAGAGCTAAATCTCGAAATGGTTTTCGATTTATAGCAGCTTTAGTTTTTTGAAATGTTGTCCATTGTGGGGTGTTTACCAACTAGTGTCCGGTACACAATCTACAATTCTTTGGTTAAACCTCACTTAGAATACCTGATAGAAATTTGGGGAGCAGCTGCCAGAACGAATCTTAAACAAATACAAATTGCTCAAAACAAACTTGTCAAAACTTTGTTCAATTTTGATTATTTAGAAGCAACACAAATTATCTATGAAAAAACTAAATTGATGCACATTAATCAACTATACACTTTTAAAACATGCATTTTCATTCACAAAGTACTTAATAAAACTACACATTCACAACTATCTTTCACTAAAAAACAACAAAAATACAACACAAGAAATGCAAATAATTTAAAGTTAATCTCCCACCGGACTTTGTATGGCAAGAAAAGTATAGCTTATGAGGGAGCACAGCTATACAACAAATTACCTAAAGACATCAAAAATGTAAAATCGCCATTTATATTTAAAAAATTGCTAAAGGGTTATATTTATAAAAATTTCACTGTTATAAAATAGTAATATAGCTGCTAAGTACTTATTATTTGTTTAGCTACGTAACCTACACAATATAATACAAAAATATTTAACTATAACTACAACTATTGTATAACTTTCAACAACTTGCATGCGCAAAAAATGTAAATATCATTATTTAAGGACTAACATAGATACTTAAGTTAATTAATTAACATCTCATTTTAAGTGAACAAATGTATATTATGTTCTTATGAGAATAAACGTTTAAACCTAAACCTAGATATTTTTTCATAAGGCTCTGCACCAATAAATTTTGGTCCATTAACTTAAACCGACTGCCTTTCATTGTGATAGTATAATAGTGGGTAATTACCAAAAGGTTGTTGGTGTGATATTCCGCAGAGGAAAACTTTGCGTAAGGTTGATCCCACTTGTCTTGACGCACAGAGGTAGACACCCAGCGGTCGCTACGCTCCTTGGGGGACTTGATCACTTCAGTCAGGTATTTGAGTAATCCGGGACCTGTAAAATTTAATCAAAATATTAGCAAAAATGGCACTCAAAAAAAGGGAAGATGTGCGTCTAGTTATGTTTGTTTATATCGAGTAAACTCAAAAAAATTACATATGAGAGCAAAAGTATTTCAACATTGTAGTATTCTAACATTACTCTAGACTTAGAGTGATAAAGGCTATCTATTTTTTATCCCGGAATTCCCTCTAACATGATGCGATGATCTTGCGGAAAAGCTAGTCTCTAATAATAATCTTACCAGCTTCCTTAATGTATCTGGAGTGATACGCGATATTTGAGCAAGGAACCTCTTTGGCAAAGATTCCTTTAGCAGTCAGCTGGGTGACAAATTCACGCATAGCGTCAGATGGTCCAGAAATTGTGCTGGATTCAGCAGAATTATGACATGCCACTTCAATTTCTGGTGGGCACATGTCAACAATCTGAAAATAATATTTTGTTGTTTTATTATCGAAATCACCAGCATTATAATTATTATATATACTTAGATTACTTAGAGCATGTATTTTCAATAATACGAAATGAACATTTTATTACATAAAACATATCCTACCTGCTTGTATCCCAATCCCACTGCAGCCATAGAACCGTGTATAAATGGAGTCTGTACAGACACCAAACCTCGGCTGTAAGCTGACAGAATCATCTCTTCAGCAGTGAAACACCCGTCTGCGTACGCGCAACCCAATTCTCCGACACTGTGTCCTGTGGATAATGAGCTTATCAATATCTAAGAAAGTCGAAATATAAAAGTGCTTAAATCCCTATATTGCTTCTAATTCATTCGTTTCCAAAGAGTTTCAAAGCTTACCAATAATTTTGTCGGGGACTATTCCCATTTCTCGGAGGATATCAGTCAACCCAATCTGAATGGCGGCAATACCCACGAAGGAGTGCAGAATGTTGTCAAAGATTTCTTTCTGAGGCGATGTTATGATGTGAACAATGTCTACACCTTTAGGCTCTAACACGGCGCGACACCTTTAAAAAATATTGAATTGAGTTAGTTTATAAAAGGTCTTATAATTTACATAATGTAAGTCTGCAGTGGATGTTTGTGTCTTTACCTTTCAATTGCAGCAGCAAAAACGGGGATACGCATAAGCTGTGCACCCATACCTGCCCATTGCGAGCCCATACCACTGTAGACGAACCACAGTGGGCGTTTAGCATCGTCATAGTAGTCTACCTTCTCTACAAGGCTCACAGTTTTGCCTTCCTCATTTGTTCCTGAAACGAATGAACAGTGTAAGTCATGGTAGAATATCAAAATCTAATCAGAAGTCAGACTGTTTATTAAAACTATATTTACCAAGAATCGAAAAGCCTCTGCCCAAATGGCCGGGAATGTTGTTTTCGTGAATATTGTGGAATAGAGCAATTTCCTCAGGGTCAACGGGTCGTTTCTTCAAATCATCAAGGATTTTGCTGACAGCTGACTCTTGTCTTCCAGATACAGCAACCAAGTGCGGAATGTTTGAGCGATACTTCAACAAATTCTGAAAGTAAATAAAAAGTTTAGAAACACGCATTCCTATCTCTCTTACGAGGAAATTGGTAGTTCATAGATATTTCGTCAATAGAGCTTTGGTACGTTAAAAATGATGTCAAATTACATCAAAGTCATAAAACACCTACCTTTGGTTTGTAGTGTCCATGTAGCAAGACGTGAACATTGAGTCCTGAAAGCGATATGTTGTTTACGGCCACGTAAGATCGCTGGAATCGTTGGTGCTCTGTGACAATGCGCATTTTCCCTTCACGTAAAGCCACAACATCATCACGGGGATTCTCACAGTGCAAGTTGGCAGCCAGTTCACCATGATGGTAGCCCAATAGCACCTGCAATTATGTCAAAATTAGTTAGTTATTCTATTATCGTTTGCATTTTAATTAAACTTTTGTGCAAATCCCCATAAGTTCTGGTTTCCTAAGCTTAGCAAATCATCTGGATTTGAAATTTACCTTTGTAACAGCGGATGTCCCTGCAGCAGCCTCAGAGTATCCCATGTTAGACATGACGCTACCGACTAGCAGTGGCGACGGCCGGTCTTTACAGAAGACATGGCTTATGGCTTCTAGTTCACTCTTGTCCGCATCGGGAATAGCTACAATAAGGAATAAATTGTTTAGAAGAAGTCACATTTCAAAGTTATTGCAACAGATACTAATGGCAGCTAAAGCTATTGATATACATACTGTGTTAACTGTTATATATTCTTACGGTATTACCAATATATATGCATGACTTTCTTACCTGAGCCGAAAGCCTCAACGTATTCCACATCATTTGGAGATATTCCAGCTTCATCATAAAATCTTTTCATGAAACTGGAAAGTTGCATTGGGTCACGGTATGGGCCGTATTTTTGGCCTGACTCGTCCACCAGAGGTCCGAATTCGCTTTTCACGTAGCATACTTCTGCGTAAATTCTGTTAGCATCCTTGGCTTTTTGCAAAAACAGAACGTTGATAGCATCAGAGCGTGCGCAACCATCTGCGTTCTTGTCAAAGGATTTGGTTTTACCGTCCATGCAGAGGGTCATTGTTCTGAAAGAAAAGAGCAATCATTTTTATATTCAAAGCTTGAATCGAATTCATCTTCATATATACATAAGTTTTGATCATAAATATCCTTCCACCCTAAGGTTGTCTTGAAAAAATCGCTTTAAGCGATAAGGCCGCCATTTTTGAACATATGTGTTAGTATTTAAGTTATGTAAGTTTATTTCATGTGTGTGTGCAAATAAAGAATATTCTATCTATCTATCTATAAGTTCCATAGTATACTTCTACACCTACCTTCCGTAATGCAGCGAGGATTGTGGATGCAGACAAAGGTTGGATCCCCCGACGATGGCTGCGTCACACTGTCCGGTGTTGATGGCCTGGTACGCCCGCTCCAGAGCTACCATGGAGCTGGAGCAAGCCGCGTCAATAGACATCGACGGTCCCTTCAGATTCAGCCAGTAGGAAATACGGTTGGCGAACATAGCTTTGCTGCACCTGATGACCGAATAAAGGATTTGTTTATACCTAATGTGGATGTTGAATATGATGATCTGTGATAGGAATAATACAAATGTTGAATATGATGATCTGTGATAGGAATAATACAATTTATTATTTTTATGTTTATTCCCTTCTACATTTCCACCGCTTTTTATTAAACATCTTTAGATAAACTTAAAGTAACGGTTGAGCATTGATCAACTAATGAAGATAACCAGATTTGATCTTGAAAGTGAAAAACTTATTGCATGTAAAATAAAATAAAAATTCTTACCCAGCGATACCAAACCCGGTTCTGGAGCTAGAAACGTAGAAACTGGCCTTTTCAGTTTCAGAGAAACACGACCCGATGTAAACTCCAACTTTCTTGCCAGAAAGATGTTCAGGACTCAAGGCTGCAAAATAAAAAATATTGAAATCAATGTCTGCAGAATGCCATGGTGAATAAAAATGCATATTGTTGATCTTCTACCTGCGCCAGCACCATCATCTACGCGCCTGACAACCCCATACTATGCACGGTCTTACAGTGGCCAAAGAGCACATTAAAAGAAAAAATATCATGTGTCGTTCTCATTGATTGATATGCGTTGTTCTATGCTCGTTTGTTCCTCTTGGATCCATGTGTTTGTATGTTTTATTGTTTGTGTTGTGACTTAGACTTTTGGTGAATTTTGGTCTGATATAGACTGCTGTATACCTTTACGATGACTAATAAATATGTCCGTACCTGCATCGTAAATAGCCTGATACGTTTGCTCGAGCAGCTTTCGGCACATGGAATCCATGTTGATTCCAAGTCGGAAGTGGACCTTGAAGAATTGAGCATCGAAGGTCTTCAGCTCCGGAACTTTCCCCAGATATGCCGGCAGCTCGGGGTGGTTGTACACCCATCTTGACTTGTCAGAAGTTATGGGATTCACCTGAAAGTATATTGAAACCATATAGTAAACATTGCAATCATAAACAACAAACATGAACTTGATATAATATATCTTTAATTATAACGTGAATAATTTTATTTACGTTTGTTGTAATGAAATTGTGCATAAGTAATTGAACTGAATATGATTTGCTTGATTAACAATGGCCTACCTTATTGTAAAGGATGTTAGAGAGATCGTTGACGCTGTGCGACTGCGGGTAGATGCCGGCCATGCCAGATATGACCACCGCCTCCTGGTCCAGTCCCAAGGTCTTGGGAGTGGGCGCCTCCGTAATAGTGTGCTCTTGAGGAACTGGCGCCATCTTGGAATACTGTCAGCTCTAGAAAATAAAAAGATACGAAGTTGTTATAAACAAAGCTTTATAGGGCAAATCCGTTTTTACTACCTCTATTACCGGCTAATATTTTAAGTCGAATCCTTTTGATACAACTCTATGTGACTAATTATGGGGCAAGGCCGCAAGGAGCATAATACCCGCTATAATATGCTGCTACGTTTATTATAATCATAATAAGTTAAAGAGGCCAAAACAATATATTATTACTTATATTAAAAAAATCAGGTTATTAAAGTAACACTTTTAACTAAGTACTTGGTTATTTTCAAATATGTTGCTCGTTTTCATACTTTACAACATTCTATTTATGTACAATAGCGCATGTTAATCATATCACAATTTTTATATAATGTAGCTTTATAATTACCCCCTTATTCATAAAAAAGTTACTGGACGGATTAACTATTGAACTGTTCTGTCCCTCTCTAACAGAGAACAATTTGTTCTTTGACAGAGAGTGACAAAACAGTTCAATAGTTAATCCGTCCAGTAACTTTTTTATGAATAAGGGGGTTAGTATACAGGATCCTCCTTATAATATAATTATGTTTCTGTTTGTATTACCTACCTAATACTTATTCTGTTCTTATAATTATCTTTTTAGTTAATACCTTCTAATTAGTTCTAATACATATTGGAATATAAAAAAGCTGTTCATAAGTACCCGCACCGCTTTTCAAAGAGTGTATGCTGTATTTAGTCCAGTATATTAATACTGGTACTATGGTGGGTTCATGAAAGTATACAGAACAGCTTAAACTAAACAAAGATTCAATTGCGAGAGACATAGCTAAAATATAGCTAAACGCAATTATTTCAGTCAACCTTAATATGACGAATCTTTCATGCCTTTTCACCGTCGTCGTCGCAAACGTTGCACTTACTATGGGCGTAAAAGACCTCCACAGAATAGCGTGGAAATATCATATATGTCTCTCCCTCGATTCACCGCAACCATTTAGGGATTACCTACTTTTGTGAGTATGTTTATGAGTAACTTTTTCTCTTACACTTTCACTTTTCCCTGACTCACTACCTAAGAACACTTCAGTTTTATCCACTACCAAATAATAATCAAATCAGTACCTTCAGCTTTCAAAATTGTAGTCAGACACACTTCTTTTCCCACACTGACGAATAGAATACGTAATTAACCTTTTTATACTATTATAATGTGTTAGACCCACCTTTTTTCATTTGAATTAGGGTTCTGCTGATTAGAATGGATGGCTCTAGATAAGTTGCATGTGGTAGGGCTCATTTAGTTAAGCATTCTGCCGGTTTTGCAGAAAATTATGTTTCTATTAAATTTTCATATTTTTTACCCACTGCATGTGTTTAACATATACATTGCAACCATAACATAGCATTGTTGAGAGTGTTATTTTGTGTGACATAGCCATACGCAGACCATTGCTTTGCATAGGCCCCTCCCAAGGTATTTAGTGTGAATGCAGTTTGCTCGACACATGTAGAGTCAGCCCATTGCAATAGGCAGAATTTTTAAACTACGGTAGACCGTAGTTTAAAAATTCGTAGACGAAAGGTACAAAAGTATACGGAATATTGCACTTGGCCAGTTTTGAATAAATGGCTGTCTTGGGCCTTAAACTCTAGGGTATATGAAAACCTACAGAGGATAGGCATCAATGAGGTTCAAGTATTAGTAGGAAAGCCGGTAGCTGGTACAAAATTATATTAGGATACTTGCCTATACGTATTTATTAGATATATATATATTTTTTTTCCATCACTTTCTTGCATTTGCTATGTTTTTTTCATATATTTCTTGTTCCCTACATGTGCAGGTTTCTTCTTCATGAGACCGTAATCGGTTACTGTTGCTGTAGGTACATAGCTAAAGTACAATTCTCTGTCTTTAGCCTTTATTATCCAGCCACTACGTACTGGCTATGGTTGTTTAGCGGGGGCAGATTATCTCGGTGCCTGTTCATAGTCTCTAATGGGCAACTTATTATCTCTACCTCAGAGCGGTCACTAGTTCTTACGTAGATGCGATAGGTCCAGCCCACTTCAACTTCAGCTTGAAGATTTTACAATGGTGAATGGTATGGTAAGGATGGTTCGTATACATGGTAGGTGTAAGCTATCTTTTTAACTTGGGATTATTTTCCAAAGGCTAATCTACAAAGTCTAAGATGTAAATAACGTGAAAAATTGAAAATATAATACGTTAGTTAGAAACTATACAGAAATACCTAATACAGGCAGAACCCTATGAAAGTGTCGATAGCATTGTTTTTAAACTCTTTGTATAATTTAATCGCACCTATACCTTTTTATTTCATTGCATTGATTAAACTACAGAATATATTTTATATGTTAGGATCGTTTAGTAAAATTAGCATCTACCATTGTCGATGACTCTTCTCGTATATTTAGCATTTTTATTATGGAAATTTTATAAATTTTCAATTGCGCGGTTTTGTGTGAGCAGTGATGTTGTGTGCAATATAGTTTTATCCTTCTGAATAGTGAAATCAGAGTGAGAGTGTACCTTTGGAATTGTGTGATGTTACCGGGTATCTTCTAATAGTAATTTAGGAAGTACACCTGCTTTCCTACCTCCATTCTAAGTGTCTTATGTACTATATTATTTTCTCTGTGAGGGTGTAAGTTGGTTCTCTGGAATAGTTTTTTTTATGCATATGCCTAGGTCTAAAGTGTCTGTACTGCAGAAATTGTTATGTACATATTACCTATGTACAATTAAACATATGAACGCTATTAGTAGAGTGTAAATAAATAATAATTCACTGCATTAAATGTTTATTTTATTTAAAAAATATAAAATAATCTAAGTATTTAACGATACATCTCATATTATTAACTACATTCCAAATTATACCTACGAGTATGTAAAGATCTCTATTTATTCGTAATCGGCTGAGAATTGCGTATAAGTAGATGCATTGAGCAAGTAGGTGTTGCATAGATTCTTCTTATTGTAGGCGTCGATGATGTGTTGGTCGAGGTGTCGGTTGACGATGTTGGCGCAGCGCAGGTCTTCGAGCGCGCCGGCGTGGTCCGCGCCGAGCTGGTACAGGTGCGGGGGCGCCTGCGAGTAGCGGCCCAGGCCCAGGTCGGGGCTCATTGAGGCCGGCTGGCTGGTGGAGCGGAGGACCACGATCCTGGAGCGCAGGGGCCGATCCCGGAAGCGCCGGGCGCTGTACCGGCGAGCCTGCTCGATGCGCGTCAGCGCGGCCTCCACCAGCGCGCGCGCATACTGTACCGAGTGCGGCACGCGGTCGCGCAGGGCCTGCACGCCCGCCTCCACCTTGTCCCGCCAGGCCGCCGCCTCGCGCAGCTGCAGCGCCAGCTGGTCGGAGCAGCTGCCGGTCATGAGCGTGTACATGTGCTGCACCAGCGCGTCCTGCAGGCGCGCCTCGTCCGTGGCGCCCGCCTCGCGCAGCCAGCCCTCCAGCGCCGCCGGGAACGTGTCTGGGCTCGCGTCCACGCAGTACACCGTGCCCGTCAGACCTGGAAAATTAAAAATTCGTATCATTGAATGCTTTGCTATGGCTGCGTCCTGATGGCAATTTTCGATTCGGGGGTCTGTTCATTGTAAAGAACAACTAGTCCTGTTGATAGATATTTATGTAGTTTATTTTAACTTGATGAACACAACGATTGCGTGCATAAAAGTGGGTTCAACAATGTACTCCTCTGCAAGAATTGCTCGTAAGGAATTACAGGGGTAAAACTGATTATACTAATAGTATTACATATACTCACCATGCTCTTCTAACATTGATGCCATCTCTAAAGCAACAAGAACACCGAACGAATATCCCAGTAAATAAAATCCATGTTTTGGTACAATTTTCTTTAGCATTACCTGTAAATATAAAAACAAATTAGGCACATCTATGTAAATACATATATTTTTTTTGCTTTGTATAATACAGGTATATTAACGTCTGCCTTTTAAAAAACCAAAGCAAACCCATAAATTACCTTGACCATTCTCTCAGCCATTTCTGTAACAGACTCATGGGGATGGTCGAGCCCTGGTTGCAGGACCACGGCGGCACACTTTAGCCGTTCACATAATAGCTGGAATCTTCCATGGTGTCCTTCCATACCCGGGATGAGAACTAGGTAGGTGGCGTTACAGTCAAACTCATCATCTCGCTGAAAAATAACACAAAAACTTGAGTTCCCACTTGCTTTCTAGGATAGCCTACAATTCATTAAGCTTTAAATATGCAATGGCAGCCGTATGTAATATCTGCAACCATTGCCACGGTGTGGCCGACGTAATTCATAACCCACGAGCGCTGCAACAATCATCTACATAGATGCTGTGGCCAATGATGGTAAATATACTTTACCATTGTTGATTTCTGTTCAGCAGTTCGCATGAACACTAGATCTGCAGTAGCGAGTAATTCATTTGTATCTACGTTTGAGTACAATACTCCTAGACCCGTTGCTACTCTATCTTTGGTTTCCTCATACTGTTTTTGCTGCGTTTTCAACCTGAGCAAAAGAAAACATGAAATTGTGAGAAGCTTGTTACATATACTTGAGAATTATCATTATGTATTATGTTATTATACTCACTCTCGTAATGTCATCTGTAATAGTTTGTCTTTTGGTACGATAATCTTATATCTTTGCAGGATGTGGCTTACTTCTTTGGTTCTCTCATTATCAAGCCCTAGTTTTTCTAAAGTCTCACTATCCTTGGAGTTTGAAGTTATAACGATGCCTATACAAAAACAAAATAAACAATTGTAATCATGAATTTAGTTAAATAACTTTCATAATAAATTGAAGGTAGTTTATAAATATTACCTGTTACTCTTTTTATTTCTTCTAAAAGGGATTCTTCTGGTAGAGCTCGGGCATATGCTAGTACAACTTTCTGTGATGAGCACATAGCGTTTTCAATCGCAGTCATTGCCCCACGCATGCCAAGGGTGTCAGCATTGTTTCTAATTGATTCAACGTCTTCTCCAGGTTCATTGAACTGTGAGACATGACATTAATTATAAGCATTGTTTAAAAATGTTAATAGTAAAGTAACTTTGAACTTTAGTTTATACCTTGTTGAATTTATATAATTGTAACATAGTGCTCGGTTTCCCTTCTTGTATTCTTTTGTAGCAAATGTCGCTTCCCACGTTTGCTTTCTTATTGATTACTACAAAGTGTCTGTAACAATTAAATTATAGAATGGTCATTCGTCGTTGGTAATACGTACAATCTTGCATAAAGTAAGAACAATGAGCAGATAGTCTTATATTTTTATTTACCTTAATGATAAACAGAGTTTCCTCGAAACTTCATCCAAGTATTTTAACTTCATTGTTAAATTTGCTTCAGAAGACTTGTCAAGAGAATCATTGGTTATGCAGTAAATGCCTTCAACTGGACCTAGTATAGTACAATCTTTAAGCATTTCTTCTACCTTATCGACATCAGTTAGTTGATCTTGTAATACTTTTACCTCAACTCCTAGTTTCAGCCACAGTCTGTAAATATTTTAATATGTTATTTTTTATAGTAACAAATTGCTTTGTTTTATTGTTGACCGGACACAACTTACTTCATTTTAATTTTGATGAATTCATTTGACTTGTTATCTTGATGCTTTTGACGAAGAAGTACAATGTTTACAGCTCTCCTAGCAATCAACAAATCTACCAGCCTGGTGGCTAGTGCATCATCTGCCGTTGCGGCAATCACAAGATGGCAACTATCAGGTGAGACTTCAATTCTGAAACAATACGTTTTAGCATCAATATCAAGATATAAGTAGTGTATGTCGCTACAAATTTATACTTGTTTAAAAGTTCTCACCTGGGTGTAGCAGTTATTGTTTCTCCGTGAATGCGAAGTATTGCCCTACCTCGATGTCGGCTTGATGCCAGTAAGCGCATAGCTCTAGCAACTTCATGCACACTATACGTGACGCGACTTAAAGGACGCACGTATCCACGTGCAATACCTTCGCTGACCATGAGCTGTAATTTCTGTAAACAGAATAAATCAATAAAACGAATGCACATGAGCGCATACCCGGACTTATTAGAAATAAAGTCAAGATCGCAACTTACATCCATCTCCAAGAAATTTTCAGAAGTGAATATGGCCGAAAAGTCAATAGAAGCATAAGATCTGGATTTTGTCATTTGAAACATCCCATATTCAAAGTCTTCCTTAGAGTGCACTTGTTGCGTATCTAAAGTTATTCCAGATGCAGCACAACAATTAAGAGTTACCTGAGAAAAAATACGTTTATTAGTGGTGGAGCTATTTATTACATAGGTATATTTAATTAACTTGAGAGAAAAATTTATAACTTACGTTTTTCATTGGGCCTTTGACACAACTTATAATAATATCACAGCCCTCTCCTTTGGTAGCTGCCAACACCATGTCTCCAAATGTAAGATCTCTTGAATTGCCAATATGATCGTCTGGGAACAATAACTAATTACAAAATATTTCCAAAGTATCGTATTTATCATCAACAAACTGTTAGATTTGGTATCAGAGGTGTGTTTTATTTACATAACTCTTACCTTTTAACTCCGGAAACAGTTTTTGCAGAAATCTCTTCTTTTTCATGTCACTGACCGTTGCAAAAACTTCGCATCCATGAGCTAAAGCAATAGAAATGGCTGCCTGCCCAAGAGCCCCGGTACCACCGTGGACTAAAATTTTCATGCCTTTCATTAACCTGCATTTTATTCCCTAAAAAATGAAGAGTTTTTAGTAAAACACAATATTACAAAAGAAAGGGATTATTATTTTAATTTGAGTACCTGTTATAGATATTAGCTGTAATTTAAACGAAAAAAAGACCCTTGGTCTATGGTATACTCACTAGACAGTAAAATGCATGTGCGTATGGCAAGGGCACCGTAGCTGCGTCTTCAAGGCTCCAATGATCTGGCACAGGCCACAGTAACGATGGATCGGCAGCCACGCGAGTAGATGCAGCGCCACCGTATATGACTCCCATCACACGCTCTCCGCTGTAATACAGATGTTATGATGATGATTCAACTATTTTTCTATCTCATGGCTGGGCCAAATTGTGAATTATTATCTATTCACAATTATTGTTTTTTTAAATGAGACCTAGAGATAAGTTACATTATTAATTCGTTTTTAGATAGGATTGTTTAATTCTATATTTTTTAAATACTTACTTAGCGTTCAATCCACTAAAATCCATACCGTAGTTTTGATCAGATACCTCATTTTCTTTCAGGATAATTTCTCCTGTAGCTTTGTTTGCATCATAAAAGTTTAGGCCTGCATAGTGAACCTGGAATTTTAATTCAATTAGTTATAAAACTACAATCGCAACAATGTAGTTATTTTCTTTAACCGTAATAACTACTATGGGGCCGTCCATTAATCACGTGAGGCTTAAAGGGGGGGGAGGGGGTGCTGAAAACCTCACGAAACATCACGAGGGGGGAGGGGGGGTTCTCGTTAGACATCACGTGTATTATTTTTTTGTCAAAAATTAGGTATTTCTGAACCGATATTTTGGACGGCGCAAAAATTTTAACGATTTATAGTATGACCTATATTTTTTCTAGTCAAAAATTGCCTTTACATAGACTTCCAAAAAATACACGTGATCCAGGGGGGGGAGGGGGGGTTGGTCCCAAACCTCACCAAATATCACCAGGGGGGAGGGGGCATCAAAAAATGAGAAAAACGACCTCACGTGATTAATGGACGGCCCCTATGATATTATGATAACTTACCGCAACAGATATGTCTTTTGGTCCTGGTTCTGGAGTTTCTATCCAATGAAGTGAGTCTAAGTTTCCGATCTCTTCACTTCGCAATGTCACAGGACGGCGTTGTTCCTTGCTATCATTTACAACTCGATGTTCATAATAAATGCCGCCCCAAACACCCTAGAAAATTTGTACATAAGTTAATTACATTGATCTTCCTCCCCAAGCTTGGACCCGAGTCCAATCAAAAGAATTTTTGTGAGAATTTCGGGATAAAAGGTAGCCTATTACAGTTGAAAAAAGGGTTATTAATTAATTAACTATCAATTTATAAAATTATAGATATGATATAATAAAAAATACAAAATGTTAAAAAGTACTTACCTGATGTAAGACGTTGTACGCCAAATCAAAATCTGGCAAATCTTTTTGCTGTAAAGTTTCTGAACTTGTCTGATAAACCATTGCAACATACACTTGGTTCCTCTGAAAATCTTTCCTCCAATTCCTGACTGATTCTAAAAATAAAATTTAGTTTACTCAGCATTAAGATTCAAGAAGCCATCTGATTTTTTATTTGTGTTGGAAAAAATGCTACCTTTTATTTCATTCATTAGCGGATAATGAGTAAGAACTATTAACTGATTATCTGGGCCAAGATTACTTCTAGTGGCTTCCAAACTAGGTATTTCCCTTGAAGAAGCAACGTATACATATACTGGTGCAGATTTTTCTCTTTGGGGTTTCCAACGCCCAAGAACGATTCTACCATGCTCGGTTGTAGCGGAAGCCACTGTACGATAGTTGGAGTGAGACACTTCGTCGTTTTCTAAGACTATTACGAACGTGTCTTTAGGTATATATTCGCTTAATTCTGAAGTGGCCTGAAATAGTGAAAGGAATATCATTATTGATTTAATTTTATCAGCCTATTTTGTTCCAACACTTTTATAAGTCAGCTTACCTTTGCGTCGGTTAAGAGATTGTTTATGAACATAAAATGAGGAGTTTTGTTGTTAAAGTCGCGTAAGCTATTTAATTCTTCAGAGTGTAACCACACGCTTTTAACGTTTAGTTTCAAGTTAGGTAATTCCGGAGAAAATTCTTTGATCGCATTCCTAAGAGATGATCCCTGGGTTTTATTTGTGATGTCTAGTGCAAATAACACATCAGAGTCAACATTTTCGGATATTATTTGGAAGAATATGTTAAGGGCGGCCGGAATCTGGAAAATAATACAATTTTATATTTATAAAAGGTCTAAGACAAGAAAATTAACCAATTTTCTTAAGATAATATACCTCGGTTTCTACTTTTTGAAAGTACGGTACGAATGTTGAAGTTTTTAACTCAATCGTTTGACGTTGAAGTGGTGGGTTTGGTCTATATAATAGGTTTTCCAGTACCACTCCGCCACATCTGTAAAAGTAAAATATATTATGTGTCTAACTACATTTTTTAAACTAAACTAAATAACTAACTGATTAATAAAAACTCCAATAAATGTTATACCTTGTAGCACTAAGATCATCAAAAATATTGGCTTCCAACGCCCCAACTCCGCTATAAGGTGAGTTGGCGATAGCGTGTGCGTGTTCCTTCACATCGATTAGTAGTCGATGTATGAACCGGGGCTGCAGCAGCGCCTGGTTGTCTTCCCGGAGCGTGTTCATCTGCATCACGGCGTCTATCAGCGTCACCCAGTTCTCCCTCCACGACACCAGCGCGCGGTCCATGTCCGCGCTCTCTCTTTGTATACTTCTGAAATCTCCGCTGTAATGGAAAATTATCTAATTAGATTTTCAAAATGTAATGCTATTTACACAACAATTAATTAAAATTATTATCAGCAATATTTGCACTGTGTTGAGAGATACAATCAGCAACATAGTGGTAGCCCGGTCGCAAGCCCCAGATATTTCTGCAATGTGTAGGGGTTGTGTATAATAAAAATTGAGGTATTTGCCTAAGTGATGGGACACAGAATAAGCTAATACCTATAATGTTTTTAGCGATATCTACCTATAATCGTATCCTCTCTCATAGAACATTCTGTAAACATCATTCGATGATATCTCCATGTCTCCCCCTTTCGCTGCTTTGCGGAATATGCCAGTCGAATCAGTTGCATTACCAATAATATATCCATTAGCAATCAGAACATTTTCATTGTGTACCTGAAAACAAATGTTTTTTAAAGTTGTTTCCAACATGTATCATGGTATACGTTATTTTATGTAAGTATTTCAATGTCTATAAAGAAGACATAGGTATTGTGGCTCCGTTATTAAATTAAAATAAGCATAACTTCAATCACCTCAAATTTTCCAGTTCCTCTATGAATCTCTACACTTAATCGTAGCAGTCGTTGGTCGGAGAGTTTAGGTTGTGTATGGAAGTGTACATCGTGGAACTTCACAGACATCTGACGACGCATCACGTCCAGAGACATCGACAGAGTGTCCCACACGAATACCAATACGCTAGCAAACGGCAGTAATGTTTCACCTATAAATTATAAGTGCAGTTAAATTTTACTCCAGTATTTTAATTTTGTGTTACATGTAAACTAAGGATCTTACCATCAATAATATGACCCCTCAAGAAGGAATGCTCATCATCATGAGTTGATACTGTGATATCATAGGCGGCAGCATGGGCCCTGTCAGCTGTAACGTAGACGGGTAATGTCCTGAAATTATTTGTCACTTTGTTTTACTTATCAACACTAGTATACTACTACAGATAGTATACTAATTATGTTTTATACGTACCATTTCTCAGTGTGAACCCATTCTATCAAATGCGAGAGCGATCGTGTTTCAGTGGATACAGGAAACTCCACTTTCGGGTAGAGAATACTCAGGTCTGGGTTGTACCCTGACATGTAGAGACTGAAATGAATGTTGTTTAATATTTCTACTTGTAGATGTAAAGTGACGATAGGTGAAAAATATACACCCACAGACATATAATGGATACTTACTCTCCTAAAGCTTCGAGTAGGAAGAGTACGTTGTCACTATTGGCACGTCTAGTCAAAGGAACGTTGGTGCATGTGACCGGCAGATAACGTTTCAAAATTGCCTGCAATAGACCGTGCGGTGCCACTTCTATGAGCACAGCATTTTTCGGAATCAACTTCGCAGTCTCTTCAAATAGTACAGGACTCTGTAAAACACAATCAACGATATACGCATTCCTATGTATTAAGTATTTAGGACTACATGAAAGGAGAGGAGGGAGAAGGATACGCGAAGAAGTACTTAGCTTTCAATAAAATAAAATCTTACCAATAAGTTATTTGTCAAGTATTCCGATGAACACAGTTTTGCCGCTGGTTCATTCCATCTCTCCGCTGGTACAGACGTCGAGAGCCAACGTTTACTTCTAGTCTTTGGATTTTTAATAACCTCTTTCAAGTATTTCAGTAGTCCGGGACCTGAAAAAAAGCAGGAACATGAAAAACCAATTTTGTGGGCTGATCGTTTAAATCAGTAGAATATCACCATATGTATAATTACCAGCATCCTTGATATAACGTGAATGGTAGGCAATGTTTGAACATGGCACTTCTTTAGCAAACACTCCTTGACCCATTAGCTTTGCAACGAAGGCATGCATGATGTCAGATGGTCCTGAAATTGTGCTCGATTCAGGAGAGTTGTGGCAGGCGACGTCGACTTCTGGGGGACACATGCCCACAATCTGAAAAGTAATTTCGCAATTTGCACCATATATTTTATGTAGTCGTCTAATCTATTGAAAATTTTAGTTGACTATTATTTATGTATAAGAGTGTTGGGGTCCACCAACCCGCACTTGGCCAGCGTGGTGGACTAGGCCTAAACCCTTCCTTCATTGGAAGGAGACCCGTGCCCCAGTGGGGACGTAATGGGTCGTGATGATGATGATAAGAGTATATCATACTTGCTGGTATCCCATCCCAACGGCTGCCAAAGAGCCGTGAATCAAAGGTGTTTGCACAGATACAAGACCACGATAATACGCAGACAGTATCATTTCCTCTGCTGTTAAACAGCCATCAGCGTATGCACACCCCAACTCTCCAACACTGTGACCTGTGCCAAAAAATGTACGGGTTTTAATAATGTACTTATCGTAATCAAAATCCTGTAGTGTGATTTTTTTATTGTATGTAAAAATAAATTACCGATTATGTTGTCTGGAACTAGCCCCATTTCGAGTAGTATATCTGTAAGGCCTATCTGCACAGCGGCTATACCCACGAAACAGTTCAAAATGTTGTCATAAATGGTTTTGTCGTCTGATGTCAGAATATGTATGAGGTCAACACCCTTCGGCTCCAGAACAGCATGGCATCTGTAAAATTCAATGTATTTTTAACATATCGAAATATATGAGATCTCGTCGTTATTATACTGTATAATAGTTACCGTTTGATGGCATCGGCGAAAATGGGTATTTGCATCAGTTGTGTTCCCATTCCATTCCATTGAGATCCCATCCCACTGAACACGAACCAAAGAGGACGCATCGCATCATCGTAATAGTCCACTTTCTCCCGAATACATACCGTTTCCTTCGCTTCATTAGATGCTGCAAAGATATTGAAGTGGTAAATATTTATTCACTTAGTTGGATGACATACTGAATTAGTATAGTTAAAAGAGAATTACTCACTTATAACAGTGAATCCCCTTGCCAAGTGCTTTGAAACTCGAGCTTTGTGTATATTGTGGAACATTGCTATCTCTTCAGGGTCAATGGGGTTTGATTTAAGATGTTCAAATATCTTCTCCACCGCTGATTCCTGCCTACCAGATGCCGTTAGTAGGTACGGTATCTTGGATTCATATTTTGCGATATCCTGCAAGAAGTAGAAAAACCCATTTTACTAGTATTGTATGAATTTTATAAACTATTCTCATAGGTATTTTACAATACTTTTAAACTAACCTTTGGTTTATACTCTCCTCGGAGAAGAATATGTCCATTGATGCCAGTTAGAGATAGACTGTTGATGGCCGTGTAGGCTCGGCGGAAGGGCTTATGTTCCGTTACCACGCGCATGCGCCCCTCCTTCAATGAAGCTATGTCGTCCCGAGGGAAGTTGCAGTGCAAGTTTGCCGAGATCTTGCCTGTATGGTAGGCTAGACACATCTGGAATAATAGATAACATTAAAATTGGCAGCTATATATAATATCCTCAAATATTATTATAATCTCAAAATGTCTTCAAAGTCTATTTGCGTCTATTCTTTTATCTCAAATACTAAATTGAAAAGTACAAATATCAAGTTTATTGATTAATATTTTAAGGTCATTAATAGATTTTATAGATTTAAGCTTAATTTCTGTGTGTACCTTAGTCACAGCAGCCACGGTGGTGGACGCCTGGCTGTACCCCATGTTGGACATGATGCTGCCAATGAACAGAGGGTCGTGACGGTTCTTGCAGAAAACATTCTCGATTGCTTCCAGCTCTGACTTATCAGCATCGGGAAATGCTGTAAACAATAACCATATTCATGTTAGATGGGTAATTTTTAAACAATAAATTGAACGCAAACCTTTTACTGTGTGTCCCGGCTTAAAGTGCATATCCGAAGGGTAGTAGGGATAGTGGCACAACTCGTTATTCTAAAGAACTTTCGTTCCGTATACGAGGTTGTTACCTGATCCAAAGGCTTCGACGTATTCAACATCCGATGGGCCTACCAGGGTGTCATTGTAAAAGTTCCTGTAGAAGGTGGACAAGACTACAGGGTCCCTGTAGGGCCCATATTTATCGAAGTGCTCACTGTCCAATCGGCTGAACTCTGTCTGTGCTTTGCAAACCGTAGCATATACTCTGAAATTAAATAAATAAAGTTGGATAATATGGTACCAACCATATTACTTAAAATGTCTTTGTATCATTACTTTAGCTATTACCTAATACAAGCTAATAATTACCTTTTAGCATTCTTAGCTTTTTGAAGGAAAAGTATGCTGATGCACTCCGCTGGAGACTGCCCATCAGCATTCTTATCGAAGCACTTCGTTTTTCCATCAGTATTTATTCGTAGCATCCTGAAAACAATCAGTTTTGTATTGAGTATGAGTATATGCCTACTATTTAAAGGAACCTATAAATATTCAAGATCGTAGGGTGTGGAAGATAAGAGGCCTTTGCCCGGCAGTGAAAAAACAAATAGGCTATATAAAAAATACTTCAGCAAGATATTTAGGTCAAATTTACTGTCAACCAACCTTCCGTAATGTATGCACGACTGAGGGTGCAAATGGATGTTGGAGGCTCCGACAATGGCGGCCTCGCATTCTCCGCGCTTCATGGCTTCGTAAGCCTTCTCCATGCACACCATGGACCCGGAGCAGGCGGCGTCGATGGTCATGGAGGGGCCCCTGGCGTTCAGGAAGTACGAGATCCGGTTGGAGAACATGGCTCGGTTGCACCTGGAAACAATATTGCAATTATGAGGCCGTTTTTCAGCGACTAAACAAAAGACGACCGAATGGCGTAGTGGTTAGTGACCCTGACTACTGAGCCGATGGTCCCGGGTTCGATTCCCGGTTGGGGCAGATATTTGTTTAAACACAGATATTTGTTCTCGGGTCTTGGATGTGCCCGTAAAATGGCAATAGGCCCGCCCCCTATTACATTGGGACTAACATAACACTCTGGCGAAAAGTGGGTGCAGCAATGCACCTCTGCCTACCCCGCAAGGGAGTACATTAGTACAAGGCGTGAGTGCGTGTTTTTTTTTTAAACAAAAGAATAAGCATTTTATTGTAATGATGTTGCCATTAAAAAATGAAAAAATATTATTCTTATGGCCTGCATTGTATAATTACTGCCCTGACCTGAATATACCTATGACAATATTTACAGCTACGGCTACGTACAACTATACAGCTTAAACAAAAACTAGCTTAGCTAAAAACACTGTGTAAGGTTATATGTACGTACTGGAAACAAAAACTTACCCCACAATTCCAACCCCCACGTGAGAGTAAGCGCAAACTTTTTCCGTCTCTGTGAGACAGGTGCCAATATAGACTCCAACCTTCTTATTTGAGAGTTCATTTGGAGACATTCCTGAGAAAATAATCAACAATACATTAATCATCCATTACCTGTACTCTTATAGGTACGTACTTATTCTATGAAACAAATGTACGCTACGCTAGAACGGTGTAAAAATTCTTAACTGCTTACTGAAATACGGGAGCATAAATTTTAAAGATGCTCAATGGAGCTACGTGGAGACAGACATACCTACACTAAATTACACACCTTAGACTGACCACATCAAAGATCTAAAGTAATAACAAGTAAGTGAGATCAAGTTTAGGCATGATATAGGATTGTCCTTGACACATCCCAACGGACTCACCGTCGAACTCCTTGACAGATTATCCTAATAGACTCACCGGCGTCGAACACAGCCTGGTACGAGTGCTCCAGCAGCTTCCGGGACATGGCGTCCATGCTGTTGGACAGGCGGTAGTGCACCATGAAGAACTAACATAGAATAGCAATTCCTTGACATATCCCAAAGGACTCACCGTAGCTTAGGCGGTAGTTCACTGCGAAGCTGCTTCCGAAGTTTGGGGCCGCGGGTTCGAATCCCGCCCAGGGCAAACAAACATTCGTGTGATGAGCACTTGTGTTTGCCTTGTGTCTGGTTGTCGTTTATCTGTTTTAATATGTATCTATCTATGTATCTGTGTAGATATATCAGCTGTCCGACACCCATAACACAGGTTCTGCCTATCTTGTGGTCGGATGGCCGTGTGTGAGATGTCCCCACATATTTATTATTATTATTACTCACCGGCGTCGAACACAGCCTGGTAGGAATGCTCCAGCAGTTTCCGAGACATGGCGTCCATGCTGTTGGACAGGCGGTAGTGCACCATGAAGAACTGCGCGTCGAACTTGTCCAGGCCGGGCACGTTGCCGCAGTGCTCGGTCAGCTCCGGGTGGTTGTACTTCCAGCGGGCCTTGTCTGACGTCACTAGGTTCTCCTGCAAGAATATGGATGTGTTTAAACTTCTACTTACCCAAATCGGACTTGAATACACCTTTCGTATTTTTGTCTGTAATTATTTTTTATGGAGGGAGCTACGAACACTGCCTATTTACGGTAAATGTAATAAGTTTAAAACGTTCTATGGTTTGATATATGAATCAAATAAATATAAAACTTGAGTAATTACCATAGTAATACGTTTGACTCCTCATACATTGGGACTATATTTAGTTTATTATTATGTAAATAACACTGGCGAAATGTGGGTGCAGCCACTCGAACATATCATCATCATCATCATCATCTCAGCCATAGGACGTTCACTGCTGAATATAAGCCTCCCCTAATGTTTTCCACCTTGTCCGATCGAAGATGGCCCGCATCCAGCTCTTCCCCGCTAACTTGACTAGACCGTCCGTCCATACCGCGGGAGGCGACCAACGCTGCGCATGCCGGTACGTGGTCTCCACTCGAGAACTCGTCTGTTCCACCGGCTATCAGTCCTTCGAGCAATGTTTTAACCTTTGCTCAGCCAATTTTTTGCTCAGCCCATATTAATTTTATGCACGGTACATACCATATTGTAGAGTTTCTCAGAGAACTCCTTGACGTTGTTGCAGGTGGGGTAGAGGCCGGACATGCCGGTGATGACGATGTCCTCCGGGTCCAGCGGTCGCCCGCCCTGACGACCCCCCTGCCCCGGCTGGCCCGGGTGCTCTTGCGGTATAGGAGCCATCCTGAACGACTTACTGGAGGTGCAGAGAAAAAAATATAAGTAAGTTCTTATACCTAGGTATTTTTAATTTCATTTCCACATGTAGCCGATAGAAAAAATATCTTAATTGGTCACAGTGGATATATTTTTTTTATTGTAGTTTTACATAATAATATGCAGTATGTAAGTTCGGCCCTGAGGGTAAGTTTAGAGTTAGATCCATGCTGAATTACCTGAACCTTCCTGGGTGTTTCATAAAAAACTCACATATTTTAATCTTGCGAACGACAGTTGAATTACCTATTGTATATTTGTTAAATGAGGGGATAAACTAATTATATGCAGAATTTGATTAGAATATGACCAAATAGTCACTTACACTTTACACATTATTTTTAAAGTTTTTTAAATTTCTTATGAAACAAATTGAAAATGTTTACAAATATTGCATTTTTTTACCTGGACACTGAAATCCTCACAAGAAAGGGCCGCGGGGTATACCGGTGCACTAAAGTGCAATTCAATGTAAAATTCTCTTTTATATTTGAATGTCCTCTTTATGCATGTAGGTATTGCTTTTAGTAATTTCATCTATATGTATGCAGGCATAAATTCAATCAGTATTGTTTCCTGTGTATCCCTGTATATTTTTTTCACTGCAAAAAATACGAATAATTAATATAAGTTTTTAATGAGCCTAATTTAATCACCCTTAAAACGCAATAAATAGGTATTATTATGTAATTACATAGGTACACATGAACTTGCCCTTTTTACCATCTTGGAAATATTGTGCTCATCCCAATAAGTAAAGCCGCAGAATATTTTCTTCTGGAGAATAGATTCAGTACTTTTACTAAGAAGAGACAGCTGTTGGACTTTGCTAGAAAAGGTAAGGTAGAAAGGATAAGTACCTTTTCTTTGCCACATATAAAAGTTAATCAAACGCTGCACCTATTTAATACAAAACCAAAAGAGCACCACATTCAAATCGAACCATCTGTATACTAGATACATCCAACTTATTACACCACTTCTATCGGTCAGTGGGTAAGTCGCCGTTACCAAAATTGCATGAGTTTATTATTCAGGTTTGGTCATTCTTATGCATTGCATTTTTTGCACTCGACCTCTGACCTATTAAAACGTACCATTTACACTCACTTGCTACCTCAGTTATTATTGTGTCAGTAGTGATACATACTGTTTGGATACGGCATAACTAGGAGTTGTTGCTATGGTTTATAAAATAAAACAGTAATAACATTGATTACGGTCTATGATAAACGCTAGTAGTGGTCGGGCTATTTGGACTTTGTTCCGTTCGTTGTTATTTTGTGCGTCGTAAGAGTTATTTACACATAATTAATGTACTCTGTGATTTACACTCAAATAAATCTATAATAATAATAATAATCTTATGAGTTACTTTTAAATAGAAAAATATTAATTAAATTAGACATGTAACTAAAAAAGTATAACAATTAAAATGAAATACTACATAATTTCATAAATACATTTAATAAATTATCTCAGTCAGTTTGTCATTCGGCGAAGGTCTTGGACAGTTTGTCGACGACGATCCTGGTCCTCTCGGAGAGGTACTGGTCCACCTGGCCCAGCACCTTCACGACGTGGAGCATCTTCTGCACGCCCTTCTTGAACTTCTCCATCTTCTCGGCGCTGGTCTCTTCCTCCACCTCGCGGAGCCGCGGGATCGACATGGTGCTCACGAGGCGCGGCGGCGCCATCGGCCCTTCTACCTGAGGCAGGAGCCTTGGCACATTGATCCTGGGCACACGAAGCCGCGGCAGCCTCAACCGAGGCAGGTTCAGCCGCGGTATCGGGAACCCCTGCGGTGGAGCGATGGCTATCGGCATCAACGTGTCAGCGAACCCGCTCTGGTCCATGTCTGATTCTTCTTTGATCATGAATTTCCCGTCTTTGACCGCCTTCGGTATGGAGTTGTGGATGAGTTGGCAGAACGAGTTGACGTCGAAGTCGTTTCCGAATATGGAGGGAGACCGATGGAAGCTTGACCTTCCAGATGGTGAATCCTGAAAAAAACATATTCAGGCTATATTTATTATATTATTCCTTGGTTACTCGTAGGCAAAGCCGAGATTAATTAAGACGAGTACTGCTCATTGAGCAATATACGGTAATATTTTGTTAAAATTTTAAATTCAATATTTAAAAAAATGGGTTGTTTTGTAGGTATCGGCATTTTGTGAGTGGAGCTTTTTCATCGCCCGTGAGTGTATTAACCAATCGTCTATTCTCGTAACTGAATTACAAAATTTATGTGCGTGCCGTACAGTGCAGTACAGTAGGCCGTACTGAAAAATATTAAGAATTCAAGCTGAAATAGTTTTTGCGATTCCGTACCTCAAAAGGAAAAAGGAACCCTTATAGGATCATTTTGTTGTCCGTCTGTCTGTCTGTCTGTCACCACCCTATTTCTCAGAAACGGGTAAAGATAGCAAGCTAATATTTCGTATAGATAGACAAATTTACGGCCCCGACAAAATAGTACAATAAAATATTACATATTTTACATATAATGAAATTAAAAGGAAAACTATCTCAGGTAGTAGACTTGTACGGAACCCTCAGGGCGCGAGCCCAACTCGCTCTTGGCCGTTTTTTTTTACATAAATGATCAGTTATTTTTTCATCTACAAACATCAAAATGTAGGTTAATTTAAATCATGATTAGAACACGAAGTCTGAATATTATATTAATTCTACCTGTATAATAGTTTAACACAAACCCCGAAGAATTGGGACTAATACAACACGGCTTGAAAAATGGGCGTGATAAAGATAAATAATTTTATGCCTTTTAGGCTGACCTAAAAGTAGTCTGTTCTGAAATAGACTACTCCACAATTTTTTGTAGTTAGTATATAGTTTATATGTACTAGTATGATTGTGTCGAGTATCCCAGGAGAAGTTCACAAAATTAGAAGATAGTCGACCTAATAATGTTGTTACTAAAATAAAGATCTGGCAAATAATATCTGCAATACGCCTCTGCCTACCCTGTCAAGGATTTATGATCGGCCAAAAATGGCTTACTTCTAAAAATGGGCCGCCCCTTTCCCAAGGAGCATCACAACATTCTGTCCTCGACCTTCCTCCTCAAACCACCTTACCTGTTACTTACCTGCTAAGGTTTCATGAAGGACCTATTGTAAGTTCTAAATTTCAAGCATTTACCAAGGTATATTTAGCATACGGACTTAATAAAAAAAGAAAATGATAGTTAGAAGTTAAAAAAGTTGTTTAACCACGTTACATATATTTCAAATTCGTTTTGTTGATAAAAAATATTTTCAGGGCTCACGGGGCTTATCCAGACAAAATCGGAGGTTTAGGCAGCGGTTAGAGAATACTGTGTGAACTTTCATCGTAAGATATATTTTGTTAACATTCATAATCTCATAATTGGTGGCTCATACTTTTTAATAAGTTTTACGCCTCATTTTATATTTATAAGTAGTTAGATTATATTTACAAATATATCTGTTTGACTCACGGCATCATCCTCAGTTCCGCAGTCGATAGTGAGCCGCAGCGGCGGCGGAGCGGCAACGCGTCTCGGCTCCACCTGGAATTACGTAACACCATCAACAATCTCACCACCACTATCACCTAATCTTATCACAACACTATCACTCGGGCATTTTCAACACTTTCCCGAACTAGAACTTCTCAAAGGGTCAACATTTCTACAGCTTTTAGATTGCAGATACGAACCATCAACACGAACACTATTATCGCCACGTTCCGATACATCTTATCTGTTTTATGTGCTCATTTTAGAACGATTGCCACCGATATGTGAAGAATCACGTAACTAAGAAATCGCTTCCTTACAATTGCTTGTGTTTTGCTGATTCATCAAAACCGTGGTTCGATTGTCGCGACGCTTGCCGCTGCGCTTGCAAGGTCACGCGCTTGACCATTGCAACAGTCAGCCAGTGGCCGCAGACAGTTGCACTAATCGATGTTACGTGTTAAGATCCGGTGTGGTAATCTCTAACTGATAAAACTATTGTATCCCTTAACCATGCAGTGGTTAGTTAGCGGCTGTTATGCCGGAAGTATAGTTTTGTATTTATTCGTTAAAGCGTACTACAAGAATGAACTTGAGGTATTTGATGCGGCTGGCAGTTTTTGTCACGATTGCTCTAATAACAGCAGAGGTTTGATGTTTTCTTTTATTATGTCTGCCTGTGTTTGTAGGCTACACGCGCAGCGCACTTCTATGCACAATTTCTTGCAGTCTAATATCTATTTCATTTCTACGTTACTGTCTATCGGCCCACATACCTACATACTCCCTGTAAATGTCCTAAGGTATCCTCTATAACGTCTCCTGTTCTCGCAGGCGAGCCTGCTGCTCCGTCACTCGCTGCTGCGGCCACGGCTGGAGGAGAGCTGCTTCACGTCGCGGCCCGAGGAGCGCCCGCTCTTGTACCCCGTGTTCAAGGTCTTCGGCCAGTTCAAGGACATGCTCGTCAGGATGGTCAACGTGCTCGCGGCTCATGCTAAGGAAGCCCGGCTCACTTAGAGTTGGTGTAGAGTTTTATAAAGTACCTACAAAAGAGGCTTAGCAGGCTATTTTGAGTAGTTTTGTAGTAGATGCCTTTGAAATTAGAGTAGCGACAAATGTCACATGAGGCTTATGTTATTGACTGTACTATTTATAGTGAATGTTAAGTTAAAAAAAGAGTTAATTCTTACCTAGTGCATGGGTCTGGAGTATGGACATCTTAGAAACGGTATAATTTATGTTTATTATTTTTTTTTAATTTTTTTTTTATTTATTAGGGACAACAAACAATTGTACACATACATTATGTAACACGTATATATAAGAAGAGTAATTTGGTGTACAATCCACACCGTTATCCACAGATTAAGTTTTTAAATACAAGTACTTACAAAGAGTGACTAAATTAAACACAAAGACTAAACAATAAACAACCCAGGGGAAGGGACGGGGAGGGGGAGAGGAAAGAGGATTGAAGTGACATTTAAGTAGTATGTGTGTGTATGTATGTTTGTCGTGAAAGAAGACGTTTATAAATATTTATATAGTTCTGAGATTTTATAATGTTTTTATTTTTACCTACACACACTGTACTGTAATTTTAGTTATAAAAATCTATGAAGTAAATTGATTTTAAAACGTATTGAATAATTGTTTTTATTCCTTGATACCTTAGTTACCTACTTATGTTAGGTATTTTTATAATATCACGTACAACATTAGACAATTTATAAAATACTGTAGGTTAGATACCTACCTCTACCTACCTACCGTAGGTAGTTCTTGAACTTTTCACTATTTCACGTTGTATGCAAGATTTCAAATTCCTATAATACATACCTAACTATACGTATGTAGGTTTAGGAAATAATGTATGTATAAATATTAAAATACTAAATAATACAACAATATTTGTTATCATTACTTTATTTACATCACTGTTTTCACTCTAAATAGAATGAGTTTCCTTATTTTAGTAACAATCTCTTAAATCTTCTAAATTCAGAAGATGTTAAAGACCCACATTTCTTTAGATCTAACAGTTTCTCTAATACAGTGCGGTCTCTCTTTATTTTATTTTTTCTAGCATTTATAGCCAGTTTAAGAGGGGTTAGTCGAGACGATAAACTTTTTTCTAATGGCGTCTTTCTCCCTAATAACGATAAACTGGGTGGCGTTGGTATTCTTTCTAGTAGGTTTGGGGTTTTGAGGAGAGGCTTTGAAAGTCTGGGTAATAACGGGCTCCTAGGTATAACAGGTGGGAGTACAGGAGGTAGCAAAGCATGATGAGGAATGAAAGGTAATATTGGTGGTATAATCGGAGGAGGCAAAATTGGCAGCGGCCGGGGCAATAGTGGGAAGGGTCGGGGTAAAAGTGGGAAAGGTCTGGGTAAAAGTGGAAGAGGTCTGGGTAAAATTGGGAGTGGAAGTGGAGGAGGCAAAAAAGGTAGAGGTCTGGGTAAAAGTGTGGGAGGTCTTAGCAAAAGGGGTAATAAAGGGGGTATCAATGGAACTCGAGGCGGTATCAAGGGAAGAGCTCTTTTAGTGAGTCTTCTTGAAACGTCCCTCTTTTCTCTTAACCTCGGAGCTGGAAAATGTGACACAGTCTTCATTGCTGGATACAATTTGACGGGCTGGAGGTAGTTGGCAAGGACTGGGCAGCCATGGCTCTTGTAGACTTCGCCAATCAGATCTAACTTTATGCCAGATGAGGGCTGGATCTGAAAATTTTAAGAGGAGCACTTGAAAAAAATGAAGGTAAATCCGTAGTAGCTTGGAGTCATACTCGTGGAACTACTAATAGAGCTTTTTACAACAAAAGTTTCACTTTTATGTAAGTATATTATTATAAAGCATACTTACAAGTAAAAACGTACAGAAAACGTTAAATAGTATAATTTGAGGCAGTTTAGTACACACTGCCATTATCCTTCAGTATTATATAAGTTTTTAAACCAGCTGTTTGGTTTTGCAGGCTTTATATTGACTTGCTTGTGTAACAGATAACACCTTCATTATTTTGTTATCATCACCGATTGACAACGTTACAAAACAATTGATTTGTTGACAAATAAATATTGAATACAAAACAATTAAAACAGAATCAATTTCACATAGAACAACTCGGGTTCATACTCAATGGGATTTCATGTTAAATAATACCAACTAGGCATAATGTCATAGTTATTATGATTTCTATGATTCATTTTCCGAATGTAACAAAACAAAACCGTGCCATCTTGCTATAAGTACTTATAAAAACAGCGTAAATTAATATTGATCTCCATATAATAGGCACACACTTACTATAAATCTATTCAGGTACATACACATATACGAACCTTTATTACCATCTTATAGCAATGATGATGATGAACGCTCATGAAGGATCAGGAAAAAACACAGCCTGCCAGCACCCCCGCCACGCCAATGTTTCAAGTTGAGGCACCGTCTAAGGCCCAGACCACTACTACCTATTGTACAATGTTCATCTGCTGAATTAGCATTCAGTGTAAAAACATAAACTAATGTGTTATGTAACTTCTTCATGCTAAAACTTACGTAAGTATATGATTAAATCTACATTAGGTTGGTGATGCAGTCGACAGTGCAATCAAAAATCCTAACAAAACAGCTTGTTCTTGGATGAAATGCTGATTTAACCGCGAGGATCGCTCTGCCACTATTAAAATTTCAGTGAGTATCTACTGTACAATGTACATGTACATGGATGGGATCATGTAACATCATGACACGGTGGGTACCAATACCACCAAAATCGTCTGTACGTAAGGTCAAAATAAAGTATCAACTATAGACTTTTGTTTAGATAACTGAAAAATATCAAGAAAACTGCAGTTCAATAACACGATGGAGCGATTCAAGAAAAAATACTTAGTCTGTACTGCCTTGTACTGTACCTGCCTCTAGATGTGCAGTACAAGATAGTACAGACTAAGTAACTTTAAAATAATAGTAAATACCTACTAAATTTCGTGAAAAAATATGAAATTTCGTGTGTAACAGATTGTCAAATTTCAACTATCCACGATGAAGTAACCGGTACCTATATAAAGTCTGGTAGAGAGGTGCCTACTACCTTATCATAAACTGTTTTTGGTGGGTTGGTTCTTAAATTATTTTTGCATCACGTTTGGTTTGTTATCTCGCCATACAAAACGACGCTGAGGCAGTCCCAATACAGTGTACAATATTATTGCGTATACTTAGGTATTATTTATGATATTTATTGATAAAGACATCCAGTAGTTATTATTTCTTTTTATATTCATTTCACAGGAAGTTAGGTATCCACTAATAAGATAGGTAAAATACTAGTCATCTCCCTGGTTTTGAAACTAAACATCATGGAGATCTAGATAGACAGATAGATAATGTAAACCTAACACTCTACCTAATCTATCTTGCTAACACAGGTATAATTCAGATAGTATTGCATCTATGATGATAGACAGGAAGCCCGTAGAGGCAGGATATGCAGGACTGATGGATGATGACCATGATGACATCAATTATCGAGATCCGTTTTTCGATGGTTGTAGCAAAAGTGGGCAAAAGTTGTTCAGAACGACACCCTGAATCACCCCCTTTCGGATTAGTATGTACCCTTTTTGCAACACGCTGTAGTGATACCCCAGTGCCTAAATGTGCTATGTCTTCATGGACACTGTCGGTTCCATCTCTAAAACAGAGTTGATCAGCGATATGCAGCCTTTTACAGTCTAACTATAAAGTCGTGAAAACGGAAGTGGATCCTAACTAATTTTTTAAGATCATATTTAATCGATCTGTTATATTTATTAAAGGACAAATCCGTTATAAATCCATAATCAATCGGTATTTTATTTTAAAATGTATGTAAAAGTAAGTAAATAACTGATGATCATAAAAAGTTTATAGTTTGATTGTACATCGACCGTACATAATGGAGGCTGTGGAGGAAGCAAATTGATTAGATTCATACCCTCGGGATCTGAGAGATAGGAACATAAAAATATCTACCACTTTACCAGACAGGCGATTATGTATGTATTATTACAATCTGAATTAAGGGTACTACTAGAGCTACTAAGCTAGAGCTTATATGCCAGTGGTATGACTAAAATATATAAAACTTATTTGCAACTATAGGCATAGATCCTATGATGTTGTCGGGATTTAAAATAAATAGGAATAAATTACCTACCAACAACAAATAGGTGATATGCTTGCCGAAGTCAACAATGTATGTGTTTTAGCTTAGCTTAATCAAGCTCTGTCGCCATCTAGACCGAATGTCTCTCCAGACTTGAAATGCCAGAGGCACTGGCGCCAGGACTTTCACTATCATAGACTCTAGCCAAAACAATTAAACATAAAAACCCTACTATCGACACGTTCAATCGATCTTATCATAGAGACCGAACACACGGTCTTACAAAGTTAGTACACGGATTCTCGTTATCATGTTTCGAAACTCCAAGAGAAATATCGAAGACATCTCTTTAAATATCATAGAGAGTAAAAAATCAACACACAATCAGTTTCAGTGTTAGTGCAAGTAGAAGTACAAGATGGGGGGACATCTCTTCATTTGGTCCTCCCTCGGGGTCCTGTTGCTCTCATCCACTGTCATGGCCTGCTGTGACGGCAAGGGACTCTGTCTGGTAGGTCCTTACTTGGTCCTTACATTGAAATATTATAAATAAATGAACAATAAACAATAATAATTGGAGGTACACCTATAATATGAACAGGAGGGTTGAAATTAAAATTGTCTTTTCCGTTTGCAGTTGGAAGCTCTCAAGGAATTAAAGGAGTGTAAAAAGTCAGCGTTAGCTTCGTAAGTACCGCATCAAATGAGTGAATTTTGAATGAACTTAATTTCGTTACTGAAATATTGTATTCGTTTACAGGTTGGGGCTATGCGAGAAGAAATTGTTACTAGGTGAGTGTAAAATTTGAGTAAAATGAATTGTCAGTAACCATACTTTCTGTAAACAATCTTCATGCTAATGATTTCAATGTGCATTTTAGATAAAGAGCTAGCGTTGCCTCCTCCGCCGCCGACGATCCTGCTGCAACCCGCGGCGCCCGCCCCGCCGCCGCCGCCCGCCTACCTGCCGCCCGCCCTGCCGCCGCTGTACCTGCCGCCCCCGCCGCCCATGTACTTCGCGCCCCCGCCCCCGCCCTGCTATAGCCTGCCCCCGCCGCCGCCGCCCTGCTACAGCCTGCCGCCGCCTCCGCCCCCGCCGCCGGCGCCGCTCTACCTGCCCGCGCCCGCGCCGCCAGCGCCCCTGTACCTGCCAGCTCCTCCTCCACCGCCCCCGGTGTACCTGCCGCCCCCGCCGCCCGCGCCGCTGCTGCTGCCGCCGCCTCCACCGCCCCAGTACCTGCCGCCGCCCCAGTACTTGCCGCCCCCGCAGTACCCGCCCCCGCAGTACGCGCCGCCGCCCGCCCCGTGCGCCGCGCCCCCCGCGGTGCCCATGAACGCGTTCCTGGTGACGCCGCCCGTGCCCTGCTCGCTGGAGGCCAAGCCGCTGCCGCCCCCGCCCCGCTGCGCCGCCCCGCCGCCGCCCTGCTCCTGCAAATACTACTAGTCCCACTAAGGAATCCTATTTCATAAGTGCAACCGACATATTCACAAATGTCCCGGTAGATAGTAATACTTTTTGAAATTAATATTTTCGTAAATTTGACCCTAATTAAATTTATTTTGTTTTGGAAATGAAATTTGGACATGATGGTATATTACTAAAATGTAAATAAATGTATGTTATACTTACAGAGTAAAGAATATTGTTAGGAGTTATTTATTAATTATATGTTGTACAAATATACGAAATTTAATTTGAAATAGGTATGGTTTTTAATTTCATCAGCTCAAAGTCTCGTAAGGCCGTAGTACTTTTTATATGGTTGTTCTTATAATTTAGTTGAAACGACCAGAATAAAACTTTTATGATGCAAACAATAAAGAAAGTAAGCATTCGAAAATATCAAGAATCAAAGCACTTGTCATTATTTATTTGTTTGTTCGAGAACCGTAAGAGATATAGAAAAACTAATGAAAATTCGGTACTCCTACGGGGATATACCCCTACAGATATGAAATGTAATAACGGTTAAGTTAGAGTGAGTCTACCCAACCAAGAAACTAAGCATTAAAATATCATCGATACATGTAAATCGACTTTCATTTCACATTTTCTTATTTTTATCATGGAAATTTGGATGGCGTGTTTTGAAACTAGGGCGTGCAAAACCGGTTTTGAATTTTCGGTTTTCAGCCTCAAAACCGGGTAACCGGTTTTTCACCGGTTTTGATATTACTTAAATATTTTTTGTCATACAGTACTAATTAAACAAGGAACCCATATTCTTAGATAGAGATATCCACAAAACATACGAATAAAACATTTTTTATGATACACTTACCTATTTTTAATCAACCATATGACAAATTAATAATTTAGTGAACAGGAAAAAAAGTTAAATAAGAATTATCATAGTACTTACTGTTATCACATCTAAAAAGAGTGTGTGGCACCTTAATGGTGTTTTTATATCGTTCTGTTATCATAAATAATTGTATATTTTAAACATACAGGCAGATTTTGAAAAAAAAAACATTTATCGTGTGATTCTTACGACCACTCTATAGTAGCAGTAAGATGATGAATGTTTTTTTGATGTATTACAGATTTTTTCATATCAACGCAACGAAAGAAAGCCTAACTCATTGATGGACACGACTGCATTTGATTTGACGTCCTCAACACTTCATGAAAAAAGTCCATAACGTCGAATGCAGTCCCCGTACTTGGCCTAATTATATTTTCAACAACGGTCAATGCAGTCCTGTTTTACCTAGAGTTTGTATGAAGACCACATTGTTGTGCTTTATTGGGCCAGATTTCAACGTTATAATTATGTGCACCCAGAGTACCTTTTTTTCACCCAGCAATAAGTTTTCATACAGCAAAAACGCACACATCGGTCACTGACTGACGTCGTGTTTGCTTTACTGCGCCTAGGCAGAGTGCCGGCATGTGCACCACAAAATCGTCACTCAATTTCCATACAATATTTTAGTGCCTTTTTATGAGTTTCACCATTAATCTAGTGTCCATCAGTGTGCCAACCGATATATAAATTCTATTATTTTTAGAGTTTATGGGTTCAACTTCTAATGTATGTAAAAAAGTATATAAAAATACGATCAAAATCGGTGAAAACCCGGTTTTCGGTTTCCGGTTTTGAACTCTCAAAACCGGTTATGAAAAACCGTGATATATTGTCCGGTTAACCGGTTTTCCGGTTAACCGGTTAACCGGTTTTGCACGCCCTATTTGAAACTATACAAGGCCAGAACGCACCCATAGTGTACTAGCACTGTATAGTTTCAAGTGACAAAAAATAATATTTTACTTGAAAATATACACGATTTGTGCGTACTAATCGCGTATACTTTCAAGTTGGGATTTACTGAATCGTTCTTGAAAATATACATTGCTATTACGCACATTGCTTGATTGGCGTACTTGTCGCATATAATTTATACCTACATGCTGATTCTGATTTACTTAACTATTTCGGTAAATGTACATGACTAAAATTTACTTCTTCTGCCTGTCATACCTATAGAATGTTAATAAATAAAGATGAACAAGCTCTAATTTGCTTGATAAATTGTTATGTCAATCATACTTGCAAGTAAGAATACTAATATCTTATTATTTATATGAATCAAGAGTAATACCTACTACACTCACGATCAATGAAAAAGTTCCAGTGACGATAGCTCCTGAACGGAAAAGACTAGCTTAATGACGACGTCGGCAATATTAAAGTACATTGTTGAGCTGTTAGCTCATAAAAATATTATTATAACCAAAATAAAAACGTAAATTTTTATCAAATTCTAAATTAAATGTTTTAAAGAATTGGGGTCATTTGGTGTTGACTTTTTGCTGAGTGTGTTAGGTATTACCCTATAGACCTATTACAGACATATTTAACATCAAGTTTGGAATTGACCCTAATTTTCTTTTATGAATTGTTCTACACCCTTTTCTGAGATAATTTTTACTATTTACAACAATTCTACAGTTTAATTTAAATCACTTTACTTTTTAACTGTACGATGTAAACAAAAAACACGTTACGAAAAGAATGCCAAGTGCGGAATGATGGTGCAATGTTTAGAAAGCAATAGACTTATTACTATTTCGCATGAAAGAAAGAGAGAGCAACAATTCAAAAGGGCTACCTGGTAACTAATCACGTATAGTTTCAAGTACTCGCATGGCCGCTTGGCACTTGAAAATATACACGATTAGTACGCAGTGGTAACTGCTGCAGTATATTTTCAAGCCATAATTTTGGCCCAACTTACTTGAAAATATACGCGATTAGTGCGTAATGGCCTTGTATACTTTCAAGTAAATCATAGCACCATTTTATTTTGAAAATATACGTGAGCAGTCCCAACCTCTGCGTTCTGGCCTTGTATAGTTTCAAAACACGCCATTTGGATGAGGTATAGATTTTCTAGGAGTTATATTTTATTATAATGCCGGATATAAATTATTTCCTACAACATACCAATTTGATTCCAGCTCCCCTAGCGTTCAGTACCTTCGATCACCTTCGCTTATGTGTTCTCGCTATATACACAGTGTGGTGTGGGGGTTCAATCTGACGTCCGGAATAACCGTGTGCAGTGCACATGTTATTGTTGTTGCACCCCGAAGGTCTCCACTAACGTCTGGCTGTATTTATGGCCTCGCTTCAGCTAAGTCCAACGACCCTCAACTCGCTTTCTACGCTTCAGCGCCACGTTAGGACAGGGCGTCCACGGGAGCGCCTTCCATTTGGGGGCCGCCGGTCAAAGGCAATATTTGCGGCATTCGTAGCTCGTCGGACAGTGCACAACTGCACATACCTACATAATATAATATACTATGGTCTGTTTTTTAATTTCAGATACTAAATTGACAGATTCTGAACGGTTCATCAACAGTCGATTGTCCAATTCAATTCAATTCAATTCAATCATTTATTGGTAATAACTTAAATAATATTACAAGTCATTTACATAGGTAATTGGTAATTATGCACTAGGTATAATTAAGTTACTTATACAATACTAGCTGTTCCCGCGAGCTTCGCTTCGCCTTAAAACGTTTTCCCGTGGGAATTCCGGGATAAAAAGTAGCCTATCTTCTTTCTCAGGGTCTAAAACATATGTATACCAAATTTCATTCTAATCCGTTCAGTAGTTTTGGCGTGAAAGAGTAACAGACAAACAGCGCTTCGCTTCGCCTTAAAAAGTTTTCCCGTGGGAATTCCGGCATAAAAAGTAGCCTATGTTCTTTCCCAGGGTCTAGACCGTATGTATACCAAATTTCATTCAAATCCGTTCAGTAGTTTTGGCATGAAAGAGTAACAGACAGACAGCGCTTCGCTTCGCCTTAAAAAGTTTTCCCGTGGGAATTCCGGGATAAAAAGTAGCCTATGTTCTTTCCCAGGGTCTAGACCGTATGTATACCAAATTTCATTTAAATCCGTTCAGTAGTTTTGGCGTGAAAGAGTAACAGACAGACAGACAGACAGACAGACAGACAGACAGACAGACAGACAGACACAGTTACTTTCGCATTTATAATATTAGTTAGGATAACATAGACTAGCTAAAGTAGGTAGTTATATAATTTTATTCATAAAGTAGAAGCACTGATAGTTAGGTATTTCTTTATACATATAAATAATTTAGTTATTAGATAGTACATCAATAGTTTTTAGGTATTACTATTAAGTAACAACATTTCAGCATTATTTGCATATTTGCATTGTGTTTTAGTATGATAGTATCTTATTTGAAAGCTCTATACACACTGTTTTTCATCGTTATGAGAGTTACTGTTGGTAGTAGGTACCAATAGTGCATGGGGTGGCGAGGTAAGGTCAAAGAACTCATTTATAGTATAGCATGCCGAATTAAGCAACATATTTTTAAGTTTTTTTGTAAAGGTGGCCTCATTTGTTTCGTTTTTAATGTTCTCAGGGATTACGTTATATATTTTTGGTCCTATTATATGGATGAGTTTATTAGACTTAGTTAGCCTGCAGCCGGGACAGTACAGCTTATCTTCACGGCGAGGGCAGGTGTTTGGACGAACATCCTTGTTGCCAATAGAAATCGCGGAAAAATCGACTGTTGATGAACCGTTCAGAATCTGATTGAATTTAGTATCTGAAATAAAAACAGACTTTAGAATACTTTAATCAACTCCACACTGTCTTTACAATATAAAATAGTGCTACTTCCGGTCCGACTCTGCTATCTTCATGTAGGAGGATCGGATAATGACCACCTTTGATTCCAATATTATAGGTACTGTAACCGATAGAAAGTTAAAAGGGATGAAAATACTGAAAAATTGGCTTCTTTCATCACGTTTCTGAAATTTCAACGAAGTGACTCATATCACGTGACACCGCAACTTTGAATACCTAATTTAGGTTGCTACCTTTGATTAGCATTTATGTGTAAAAATTTGCAAACTTAAGTTAATCAGTAAGTAGTAGGTATAAGAATACATATAAACAGCGATTGCGCGTTAAAAAAGTGTTATGGAACAAAAATAAAATGAGCTATAATAGATGTGTTTTTTTTGGTTTGTGATTTTTTTAACTCTTGACCTTTTTTAAAATAATTTAAGGAGGTTAACGATCGAACTCTTCGGGCGACTGCTCGATATCAAGGCGAATAACAATCGGGACGTTAATACATTATGTATGTCTGTATTTACAATAGGACCCGTCGGAAATGTTGTTTACATTATTCATGAGTGTGACCAATTTTCTATAAGTACTTGCCTAAATTTCACCGTGTATAATTGTAACTAAATGTTGCTTTTTGAGAATTCTCATAAAAACCCTTGACATATATTATGACTTACCGCCATAGCATTTCCTTATAAAAACTACGCACTAAAAGCATGTCACAAACTAATATAAATGGCTTGTGTTTGGATGTACAAATCGGGGTACTATGTATTATCATTAAGTCCTCTAACTCCACGAGGAGCATAGGGCCTCCACAGTTCTTCTCCAGACGTTCCTGTCCTGGGCTCTTTCTTTGGCTTCGTCCCAGGAGATTCCGACGGCATTGAGGTCGCTGAGAATGGATCGCCTCCAAGTTATTGCAGGTCGCCCTTTGCGCCGTCTGCCCTGCGGCGGATTCCAATCTAACGCCATTTTGGCGATATTCACCTCTGGTCTTCTGAGGCAGTGTCCAATCCAACTCCACTTTCTTCTGAGGATCTCTTTATTTATGGGTTCCTGTCGCGTTTCCTTCCAGAGGTCTTCATTGGATATTGTGTCAGGCCAGAACACTCGCAGAATTTGCCGCAGATGTTTATTGACGCAAACTTGTAACTTAGTGGAGATTGATTTGGTCACTTTCCACGTCTCGCAACCATACAGCAGGACCGATTTGACATTGCTGACAAATATACGGAGCTTGAGGTCTCGTGATATGATGTTCGACCGCCATATCGGTGTCAGCTGGGCAAATGCGCCTTTTGCCTTTTTAATCCTGCCATCCACATCGTCATCTGTTCCGCCAGTAGGTGTGAGAACACTTCCCAGATAGCAGAAATGGGGCACATCTACCACCTGTTTATCCCCGATTTTAATACGTTCACGGTTCGGGGTCACCACCCTCATCGCTACAGTTTTTTGCGCATTTACTCTTAAGCCTGTTTTTTGCGCTTCATCCTGAACTGCATTAGCGGTGCATGTGAGATCTTGCAGAGTTGTTGCTAATAAGCAAATATCATCAGCATAGTCAAGATCATTCAACTGATCACTTCCCCACTTGATACCCTTCTGACTCTCTGTTGCTTTGCGCAAAACTTCGTCTAGCAATATGATAAAGAGGGTAGGCGAAAGAAGGCTACTATGTATTATGGTGCTCCTAAATAATAAGATGTCTTCTCATGCAGTGAACGATTATTGGCTAATAATTAATTTATTTTTGTATTGGCCCTATAGGTATTATTATTACTTTGCCTTTTTTGTCATAGCCACAGACTAGAATATTATAACTGGGTCATAGCACAGCACATAGGTACCTAAATACCTACGATACTTTTGTTAAAAGTGTAGTTTATTTTTCCGGTCTTGCCCATAGCAAAAACATAATAATCAAGAATATTTTATTGCGAATCCTAGTCAAATTATGATTATGATACTCGAAAAGTTCTATTAAATTTTTTGTGGTAGGCAGTTTTCCTATTATGAAATAATTTAATCTGATCTCGTGATTTTATTAAGAAATTATTTATATGCAATGTAGTGAGTATAACCCTTATCATTAGGACAAAGATCATTAAAACCCTTATCGATCACATATTTACAAGATAAGTATTTAATCAGTAATCTCTATAACACTCTGAAGTAATAAGTTATAGTTAATAAGGCTATTTATACGGTACGGCATCTCATGTACCTTAATAATAAGACTGTGAAGACGTTAGGGGCGACGTTTAAGTTTTGTTCATTTAAAAATACATAGATAGAACTAACTAATAGGCAAAGATGATTTTAGTGCGACTTGGCGCGCTATCTTTAGCCCTTAGTTATGTTGCTGCAACTTGTCCCAGTGTTCAGCAACAATCACAGGTAATTAAAAATTAAATTAATCTGGAATTAGGTAAAATAAACAGCATCATGACATTTAATTCGCCCCCTACTTTTACTTTCAGCTGGCCTCGCTCAACGAGCGAATGAACCAAATGATCAGCGCCCTGTATTCGTCACGTAAGTCTATATTATACTCATTACCATACAATACAATAAACAACGGAAGACCGTCCGCATCAATATTTAATTGTCTTTCAAACCAACTGCAGAGGTTACGTTCCGATTTTAACATTCTCTTTTGTTATTTCCAGCTTTCCTTTCGAGTTTCAAGTCGAAAGCGTTGGGTTCATCAGCCTCGTACTCCAGCCCGCCCAGTGACTACTCAAGTGCGCCAGCGGCGTCGTACGACCCCGCGGCATACGCCCCAGCTCCTTACAGTCCTCCAGCACCTTACTACATGCCCGCTCCACCCGCGCCCAGCGCCCCGCCCAGCCACTACCCGCAGCCTCTAGAGAGCGGGGTAGCTCCAGCAGAGTATGGGTACTCGGCGCCGTCCAGCCAGTACCCTCGCTCGTACCCTCCTCCCTCCTACGACTCGTACTACAACCAGCCGTGCCCTTGTCAAGGCCCCCCCGAGTACCCTCCGTCCAAGCCTTACCCAAGCCAAGGTTATCCCGCGCCATACCCGCCCGCGCCGCAGCCGTCGCCGCCGCCGCGGTATGAAAACTACCAGTACCCTGCCCCTGAACCCGCGTCCCCTGCCCCGGCCGCGCCCACCTTCCCTCACCCGCCGACCAACTCTCCAGCGCCTCACACTTCGTCTCCATCGACTTCCTATACTCCTAATTCAGTAGCGTCCTCATACACCCCGCCTGCGTCATCGTACTCACCACCTACGTCGTCGTACTCTCCTTCTACGTCAACGTACTCAACGTCTTCGTCTTCGTTCACACCTTCTTCATCGTACTCAGCACCATCGTCCCCGTGCTCAGCTAGTTCGGCATCGTACTCGCCACCTACGTCATCGTACTCAACACCAGCGTCATCGTACTCACCACCAGCGTCATCGTACTCACCGCCAGCGTCATCGTACTCACCTTCTTCATCATCCTACACACCTCCCTCGACATCGTACTCATCGCCCTCGTCTTCATACCCTGCGCCGCCGCCGTCGTACTCAGCCGCGGCGGCCCCGTCCTACTTCCCGCCGACGTCATCGTACTCAGCCCCGTACTCACCAGCTACATACCCGCAGCCCGAGTACTATCCGTCCTACTATGCTTAAACAAATGCATATTTATGTCATGAACGGGTAAAAAATACCTTTTCAACCCTAGGAGTAGTTGCAAGGCTCTCATATATAGCATATTCTCATTATAGTCACAATAGCATAAGTTTTAATTTATTATAATTTATAAAGGGTAATTGCCCAGTAAAATAAAATGTTACAAATACAATATGGTTTTGTTTATTTATTGAGTATGCAGAAATATGAATTGAATAGGAACTCCTACGTCTTTGCGTGTCTTGAAATAGACATTTGTTAAGTAATCAATGATATTCTATATACGAGTATTACAATGGCCTAGTGTATAGGTTCTATAGGCTAGGTCTAGGTCATTGTAAATAGGTAACTAAAAGTGCGTCAGTGCAAGGATACTGCGTTATGAAATTTATTTTTGAAGTTATAGGTATATACACAAGTATTTGTAATTAATTCAGAAAGGAATGCATTAACCATTTAACATCATCCAGTCCAGTTAAGAATGGTTGATCCGATTTTGATAAAACCTTGAACACTTTCGATTAATCACCTTGATACCTACTACATAAATTGCTTTAAAATCAACTTGCAGGATTGCACCCGAACTGATCATATTTATCCATTGAGTATGGAGGGTACACCCGAGTCCGTGTTGTTCTATTGTACCTATTTATCTAATTCACACAAATGAAGGCATACAAAGTATAAAAACAAACCACATATAGGCCGTAATAAGTTAACAGCTATTACGGGCCTTATGGAAGCTCCTTCGGGTAAGTGCTCTCTTCTTTCGCCAGAAATGATGGTTCAAATACCGGCTGTGAAGTACCAATGAGTTATTTGAAGATTAGTTACCATCGCTCTTACAGTGAAGGAAACAACGTGGAGAAACCTGCGTAACTGACCTAGATGTACCTATACATAATAAGAACTGTGTTGTTCTGAAGGCAGTCATTCTAATTTTACACCTAAGTTGGTTATTAGTAATTTATTTTATTTATTTAACTCTTTATTATACAAATATCATAAATAAAAGTACATGCTAAAAGCATTTTCTGCCAGTCAACCGGCAGGATGTGAGGTAATAATATTTACATCGAATCAGTTTCAATAAATTCAGTATCTGACAGTCGGGTTGCCCACTTACCCGAAAAATCTCTCAGCACAAGCTTGCCTGTGTTGGGGTCCACCAACCCGCACTAGGCCAGCGTGGTGGACTAGGCCTAAAACCCTTTCTTCATCGAAAGGAGACCCGTGCCCCAGCAGTGGGGACGTGATGGGTCGTTATGATGATAAGTTTCAAAAGTTTAAATGTACCTACCGATTGTATTATATTTTTTATTTGAATTGATATATCTTTGAATCTACCTTTCTGCCACGGCGGGCCGTAGTCTAGTGAGGTAAGAAATGTTTCAAGTTTCGAAGGCAGATTAGGCAGATTAGAGGCAGGTGATGCACAAAGGAGCACATTCGAGTGAGCCAGATAAAGACGCCCACAGAGAATAGAATAGTAAGTAAGTAAATAGTAAGTACCTATATTTCTCTGCTGGATGAGCAATGTTGGACTCGAGAATTTTTACCTACCTAAGGTTTCGGGCATCACACAATATTTTTTACCACTTTCTGGTCTAACATAGGTTAGATTAGAAAGAAAGAAAATCTTTATTTGACTCGGACAACAATATGGATATGATTATAAACATTAATGACGATTAAAGACGCTTTCATGTCGATGTGCTAGTTTCCCCGCGAGGTTTAACTTCTATGTACATTTTAGAGGCACACTTACTTTAAGTTCTAAATATGTATACCTATCATTGGTTTCATATCATACGCCAACCGGACAACTATGTAGCCTATTCTAGAGGTTACAAGCAAGGACTTGTTACAAGCATATAGTCCATACTTTTAGTCTATGCCTAGGAACATCATACGTTGGTGGTTCATTCAGCCTCGTGGTGACTTCCTCGGTAATAGCTACAATGAGATATCATGTTCAGAAAGTCAGAACGGAACTAAACTTATTTGCTTTCATCTTATTTATTCATTTTACTATTTCCAATGAGTGACATATATTGCCATAATTTCCCAATTATATTAAATGTCGGGCAATAGCAGACGTTGTACACAACTACACAATATTTACTTCTGATAAAAACCCTCAAAGTGCAATATTTTGTAAAGCGTGTACTATCAACAATAAAATGCATCATGGCATAATTGCTAGAGAGGTTTCATAATATTTTTGATAAAGTATTATATAAAACGTTCCAAAAACAGGTGATAGCTAGTCGCCATGGCACTTCTTTACCTTTGCATTGGATTATTAATCCAGGTTAATAATAATTAACTGATATTTTTTTATTAAATACTTACCTGGTTAAATGTTTACTCATAGAAAACTTTATGGTTCAACAAATATTTTAATGCTTATTTATTTATATTGCAGGGCTCCTTTATTTTATGCGAAGATGTAGCACCAGCGAAAGCAGAGCCTGCGGTGAAGGTGGCTGCGGGTGAAGCGGCCGATCTCGCCGCGCATGCGCACACTGAGACCCACGCCGAGCACGACGCACACGCGCACCACGCCCACGATGCACACGCCCACGATGCGCACGCGCAAGCCGCGCAGGCCGAGTTCTTCTCCAAATTCTTCGGCTCCAGCCCCTTCTACCCCACCTCCTCCGTGGCCATGATGAGCCAGATCAACGACTCCGACAAAACACCCGAGGAACAAATCAAAGAAATCAAGGAGCTGGCTCACAAGATCGGAAACGAGATCCAGTCTGAGATGGCCAACTTGATGCGGTTCGCTATGACTTGCCTGAAGTACGAGCACGACCACGAACTGAACCCCGACCCCGAGCATAAGCCACTGGAAGGACACGTTGACACCAACGAGATCAGAGACAAGCGATCGACCGAGTCGCCCATGGACAGCACCAAGCTCATCATGCGGCTGCTGAACCACATCAAGTCCAGCAACGAGTACCAGAACATCGCCATCGAGAAGATGATGACCGCCCAGCAGATCGCCGACAAGTTCGGGATCGAATTCAACCCCGACCCGGACGTGCTGACCGAGCTCGCCTACGCCACCAACGAGAAGACCCAGGAGCTGACTGATATCCTGAAAGACGCTTGTGAGCCCAAGAACACCACTGTGGAAGTGGCTTTCGTGCCTTTGGAGGGAGAGTGCAAGGCTCCCACCAACGTGAGCGATAAGGGTGCTTACTACGGGTACTCGGTGCAGCCGCATCACGAGCACGCGCAGGGCTTCGTGCCGATCATGGAGCTGCTTCCGGAGCAGGTGCACCGGCCGGCGCGCGTGCAGCCCCGCCGAGTCGAGACGCAGATCCCGCCTCCCCCCGCGCACCAACACCCTGCCCCGCACCACCACGCCGCGCCCCACCCCGCGCACCCCCAGCCCCACCCCGTGCACCCCCAGCCTCACCCCGCGCACCCCCAGCCCCACTTCGAGCAGCCCCAGCAATACCGTGGCCCACCGGTGACACCTAAACCCGCTTTCTATGAACCACCAATGATGTACACGCCAGCCCCAGAATACTACCCTGGTTACTGTCCGGAGTTCGAGCCGTTCACCGCGGCCGCTATAGTCATAGAGGAAATAGAGCTCCCTGAGCCTGAGCTGGTGGCTGAAGAGATCGAGGAGACGGTGTCATCGAGGATGCTGGTGGAGCACGAGGCCCCTGGGGTGGCCACGGTGAGCCACGTCATGACCTACACCGTCGAGGAGAAGGCGCACTTCAGGACCCCCCAGATTGAGGAGCTGCCCGAACACGTGCAGTACAGCTTCCTGCTTATGTAAGCGAGCGTATTTAGAATGTACTTACTTATATATCGGAAAACCTGTATATAAAGTATACTACAGTAGTACACTACTGGTACCGGAAATTAATAACTCATAGTTCAATCCATTTTAGCTGTCTGGGTTTTCTTTGTTCCGGAACTCCAATTTTAATTGGGAATAATGCTTTTGTAGTCACGTAATTTTCGCAAAATCATACTAAAACAAAAAGCAACTAAGTAAAAATTAAGTTAAATCGTTCTGACTTGGTTAAAATTGGTATTATGCATTACAAGAAATAATAATTTCTTAAAAAATAACCAGTAGGTACTTAAGTATATAATTTATATTATGTGATATTTTAAATAAATCAACAATGATTGGTTTGTTATTTAATTTAGTGTATGTTATATGCTAAATATACTTTTTTTTTGGTAGAAGCATTAAGATTCTTAATAATATGGCACAACTTACACTATACTAACCTACAACTCTTTATCGAAATAAACAGTTTCCTATCAGCTTTATTTCACAAATACATTTAATAATTTTGGCCTCGATATCACAGCCTTACGTGCGATAAACTTATTACTTAAGTTACTTTCTACATTACATTAAAACCTCTTATATGAGACTTTCACAAGGCACTTTTTTAAGGCACAATTTAATTACTTTCAAAGGCATTATAAATCACAATCATATTTTGTGATTATATTACTATTACTAGTGGATCATCCACTGATTCATAAACTTACTTAGACAAGATCTTAGGTAAACCTACTCAAGTATGTACCTTAGAAATAATAAATATTTGGTAAATAATTTGATGCACGGATGAATTAATAATAATGTATCAGCCAAGTAAGATTGTACTACCTAGAAACGGACAATACGAATTAATTCAGGGGTGATTAATTCTACTTCTTTGGTTTAGTCAGCGTGCAGCTATCTGTGTGTGTAGTAGGCACTGTACGAGCCATTGTGACCGGTGTGGGGCTGGTATCTGAAAAGCAGAGATAATGTTTATGAGACAAGTTCTACTATACTCTAATTTTTAATTCCGCGGAATTCTGACATTTCATTAGTGATACCACTAAAAAAGCTCTTCACCAAAAAAAGGAAAAAATTGGATCCATTTTAGTGCAATTTTTTTTATGTTTTCATACAAAAAGATAAATCTAAATATTTACTTGCTCAAGTGAAGTAGGTAATACAAAAATAACAAATATTTCAATACTAGCTGTTGCCACGAGCTTCGCTTCACCTTAATTAGTTTTCCCGTGGGAATTCCGCGATAAAAAGTAGCATATGTGTTAATCCAGGGTGTCAGCTAACTCCATTCCAAATTTCATTAAAATCGGTTCAGCCGTTTTGAAGTGAAGAAGTAACAAAGATACACACATACATACATACACACATACTCACAAACTTTCGCATTTATAATATTTAGTAAAATAACGACTCACGACCATTGTTTCGAATTAATTTTAATTACTTTATTTTATTCTTTAGCATGGCATCACTTGCTACTAAATTCAGGGATAATAAACCTTTTTAATCGATTTCAAATAAAAGATTCTCAATTCGGTAAGTACATAATAATATGTTCGGTATGTATGTAGGTATGTAAGAATATTGGAACTGCACCATATTCACATAATGACAATATATTGAGCCTAATAAACAAATATGATTTTTTTAATTGTATAAGTATGTTTATATGTTTGTTGGTACGTATGTTTGTCCACGAATGTCTCGGAAACGATTGATCCGATTGTTACAATTCTTTTTTAGGGTTCCGTACCTCAAAAGGAAAAAAGGAACCCTTATTGTTGTCCGTCTGTCTGTCACCACCCTTTTTCTCTGAAACGGTTAAAGATATCAAGCTAATATTCCGTATAGATGTACATAATGATGAAATTAAAAGGAAAAATATGTCAGGTAAGTAGACTTGTACGGAACCCTCAGTAAGCGACTCCAACTGCCACTTGGCCTGTTTCTTATTGTTGACCTTTCGCGTTGTGATCGTTTGTTGATTTTTATAAACTTTATGGAGCCACAACCTGGCCCTTCCCCCGAAGCAGGATAAAGATGCTATGCTGCGGTATCTGAAGCACGAAAGGAGCTTCTGCACGTAGCGTACCTAACTGAAATTTTCCGATATGGATTTATTCAGAAAAAAAATTGTGGATTACAGCTGGGCGGACATGTCATGTAGTCATCTGGCACTATTACCCTTATTAGTCCTAATAAGAATAAAGAATAAAGTGGCTAGACAGTATCCTCGATCAATGAAAGACTAGCAATTGACCGAGTGCTCAGCCGAGTATAGGTCTCGATTCGGTACCTAGGTGTAATCAGCGTTTTTACGAGTAGGTGAGTGTCTGACCTGGTGCAGTGCGCATGCGCGGAGTAGAGCGGGCTCACGGCGGCTCTACTCCGACAGGCATGTCATGTAGTCATGTGTCACTATAGAGTAGGTCTCACCTGACGCAGTGCGCGTGCGCGGCGTACAGCGGGCCGCAGGCGCTGGGCTCGGCGGCGTAGGGCGGCCTGCTCACATGTCATGTAGTCATGTGTCACTATAGAGTAGGTCTCACCTGACGCAGTGCGCGTGCGCGGCGTACAGCGGGCCGCAGGCGCTGGGCTCGGCGGCGTAGGGCGGCCTGCTCACATGTCATGTAGTCATGTGTCACTATAGAGTAGGTCTCACCTGACGCAGTGCGCGTGCGCGGCGTACAGCGGGCCGCAGGCGCTGGGCTCGGCGGCGTAGGGCGGCCTGCTCACATGTCATGTAGTCATGTGTCACTATAGAGTAGGTCTCACCTGACGCAGTGCGCGTGCGCGGCGTACAGCGGGCCGCAGGCGCTGGGCTCGGCGGCGTAGGGCGGCCTGCTCACATGTCATGTAGTCATGTGTCACTATAGAGTAGGTCTCACCTGACGCACTGCGCGTGCGCGGCGTACAGCGGGCCGCAGGCGCTGGGCTCGGTGGCGTAGGGCGGCCTGCTCACATGTCATGTAGTCATGTGTCACTATAGAGTAGGTCTCACCTGACGCAGTGCGCGTGCGCGGCGTACAGCGGGCCGCAGGCGCTGGGCTCGGCGGCGTAGGGCGGCCTGCTCACATGTCATGTAGTCATGTGTCACTATAGAGTAGGTCTCACCTGACGCAGTGCGCGTGCGCGGCGTACAGCGGGCCGCAGGCGCTGGGCTCGGCGGCGTAGGGCGGCCTGCTCACATGTCATGTAGTCATGTGTCACTATAGAGTAGGTCTCACCTGACGCAGTGCGCGTGCGCGGCGTACAGCGGGCCGCAGGCGCTGGGCTCGGCGGCGTAGGGCGGCCTGCTCACATGTCATGTAGTCATGTGTCACTATAGAGTAGGTCTCACCTGACGCAGTGCGCGTGCGCGGCGTACAGCGGGCCGCAGGCGCTGGGCTCGGCGGCGTAGGGCTGCGCGAGCTGCGCGTGCGGCTCGGGCGCGGGCTCGCGGCGCCGCGGGGGCGCGCGCTGGGCCGCCTGCTCCGGGGGACTGTGGGCGGGAATTGAGATTGGTTGAGTTTCTATTCTATAAATAATAGGAAACTAAAAACGAACGTCTGAAAATTTTTTTGGTTATTCTCAAGTAGGTAAACCTACTTTAATATATAAAATGATAAAAAAATCTTATTAAAAGCCAATTAAACTATTTCCTATCAGGAAATGGTCTCTTTTCTTCTTCGGAAATGTTGAATGAAATATAGAATATCGCAGATACACCTTGTTGAGATAATAATAACACTAATATTACCTAATAAAGGTAGTCGGTAATTCTATAAAAAAGTATCTGTATCAATTAATATCTCAATCAGGTAGTCAATAATTTACTCAGCGTCTCTATACCATTCGCCATGAATTCGAAAAAAAAACTTAACACGTGCATAAACAGTCTCCACTCGTGACGAGCGTCCATGGCAAAAACTATCGTAAAGTTTTTACACTCCTCCTTCCTGTTAGAATCAATTAATAATCCTCGCTGTGACTGATATTAGGGCCGAGGTACATTTGTCGTGGACTGTCAAAATAAGGAATTAACACATCGCGAGTAATATGACCCGCCTACAGGGCGGTCCAACAGTAAAGTTAGACTTCTGTTATCTATGAAACATTTGTCATTTGTGATACTGTTATTCCTTTCGTAAACTAATTACTTACTGTTTCTGTGAATTTCATAATGATTTCATTTCTAGAAACACATGCCTATTTTACAGTTCAAAATAAGATACACGACATAATAATTATATTAACAAATAATATTTATACGTGTTAGGTACTACCCGCTACAGCCTATGTTTATGTTTATCTAAGCCTACAGGCAGGGCGTAGCGCGCAGCTTTGGATAGAGTCGCTGTAAATTATTTGGGTAGGGTAGACTTTCGCCAAATGTTAAACGTATCTATAGTCGCCCTTCTTCAGTAAATACAAAATATAAGAATTTTAAATAAGTTAAGGGTTTGATAAAAAACCACCATCAGACCACCACCACTTTAACATAAGTTAACGTTTGACTATTTCATAATTTCAACAACAAACTAGTTAACATTTTATGTTCTAGACATAGACAAACTGTATGTTAGGTAAGGTAAATAGGCGTTTCCCCACACAGTGCAAGCAGACTCTTACGTGAGAGTGCAACGCACATAATGACGAAGTGCATCTAAAAATACTTGGCTGTTTAATTTCGGCCAGTAAGAGCTGGCGAGGTGCTGATGGCCAAGTGATGGCTCAGATTTATGTTCCGCGTAAACACGCCGAGCGCCAATGGGGCGGCTCGTGTGGCTATTACAGCCAACGTGTAAACATTGCTACTTTATATGCGCAGGCGCAGCCGCGCCTCGGAACAATGTTTACACCAGGCTGCTCGGTAATTGAGTGGTCTGCTGTTTAGGTATACACGGTAAATCTTACGGTATCTTTCCATAAAATTTACGGTAGGTATAAAAGTTTAGGTTGAGATGAAACAAAAACTTTATTATTGACGGTAGTTTTACGGAAAATTGGAACCAAGTGGCGACAAACACAGACAATTAAACCCCAGCACGTTTAGTGTCTCCGCTCATTATACCTCAGAGAATATCCTTATTCTGTGTTGTCAATTCTCGCCTCTAACATCGATAAATTAAAGATCACACGTGTGGGTTCATTACCTCCGTTGTGACGTTGTTCTGTTGGGAGGAAACCGTTTGGCGGGAAACGCGCCGCGTCCGCCATTACTGTCACCTAACTCTTTGCTCTATGGCCGCGTCGTAAAACTATATTGTCACCGGCTGTTGAAATGCGCAGCACCTCGTGTCATATCGAGCAGTCTTTGTAAATAAAACGCTTCGGTTTTATGCCGGAGATGATTCACTACCGCTTAATGTCGAGGGGTGCGGTCAAAACAACGTATTTCCAGAATTTAATAGCCAGAGAAAGTATTGCTTACCAGTCGTCAGGGTCGCAATCTCTGAATCCTTTGGCGAATGGATTGCTTGCTATCTTTAGTTGTGTTATCTGAAAGTAAATGCAAAATTAACTGATTAGACTCTTTTATAATACAGAGAACTCCGATCCAACTTTCGCATTCGATAGTGATGTCGAATTTATAATAGATCACTGAACAATATCTGAATAGGCCTTTACAATATACATCTGTCAGTAGATGTCATTTCAAGCAAGTGTGATGCCGAAGTTGACCGATTGCGAAGTGGATTAGGCTGAAAGCTACCACTGGTAGGTAATATTCTGCAGGGGTAAGTTATTCTACCAACTCGTTCCTTGACATCGTTTAACGTTAGCGTTTGATGATGATGATTATCATCACGACCCATTACGTCCCCACTGCAAGCAAGCTTGTGCTGAGAGAGTTGTCGAGTAAGTGGGCAACCCGACTGTCAGATGTTTTTAAGCCGCCCGAAGGCCTCTGACTAGGCTTAACGACTGCTGCCGAAGCAGCAACCGGGCCCACGGCTTAACGTGCCGTACGAAGCACGGAAGCGTCCAGAAAAGCAGCACTTGAAATTGGTCACCCATCCAATGGCTGACCGTTTCAGTTGTTGCTTAACCTCAGCGATCAGTTACGATCACTGAGGCCCGCTCGACTACGGACGCTTCGATGATGATGATGATGATGACAAACGAGAGTAGTTTCAAACTGCTGCACAGCTAACGCTCAACCGATATTTCTTTTCAGGGGACCCATCGCGAAGTCTAAACAAACTAACGTTTACGAAGTAATTAGTGTTCAGTTCCAAAAATCGTTGTCAAAGCAACTTCGCTTTATTGAGATTGAAACCTGCGGAAAGAAGGTGTTAAAGTCTCCATGTCTCACCCGATGGTTCTGGTAGGCGGTGACGGCGGTGAAGCCGGTCTCGGGGAACACGAAGGTGCGGTACGGCACGGTCCCGGGCGCCGCGCCCCCCTCCCCCGGCAGGTACACCACGTGCAGGCGCGGCTGGTAGCGGTGCATCGAGTTCAGGATTATCTGCGAAAGAGGCGAGAGGAAATAAAAAAATGTAGAGGTGAGAAGGAATAAATAAAATCAAATTTAAAGTTGAGAAGCACGAATGAACGAAGAGAGCCTCTCCTATTGAGTAACGAGGTCGGTATAATCGTTTCCTAAAATACCTAAGCACGTCCGACTGTGAGTGACTGACGGTGATCAGACTGGCCAATCCTTTACTGAGGTGAAAAAACGCAGCTGTAGTGTTTTCGCCAAGCTAAGAAAATGTAGCTAGATATTTTCATTAAACGCATAGGATTGCGGACTATTGATTAACAAAATTGATTATGCACTGACAGGTCCTGAAAGGGTATACTTATAGTTAGGTATATTATTACTCACGGTTCACTTGTTTGTGCCGGCGGTTAGCTGGCAATAGTTCCACCCCTTACATTAGCATTATAACAACAAAAAATGGGTGTACAGATGATAGATTTAGAGATTATATTCATGTGAAACGACTAGTACCTAATGAGTAAAAAATGTTCTACAAAATATAGAGAAACCTAATTCCAAATTAAAACGCGAAAGCTCCCTAATTACCTGACATCTTACTACAACGTTCACTCACATGGCCATTATCATCGAGCTGGTTGTTAGTCAGCTTGAGCTTGTCGAAGGAGACGAGCTGGCGCATCCAGTGCTGCCCCGGCGCGGGTGAGTCCGGGTGCACGTGGATCCGGGGGGGAGACACCGGGTCCGCCTTGCCCGCTACCACCCAGCTTGAGCTGTTGAGGCAATGGGGGGTGAGTATATAAGAGAGAAGGGGGCTGGGTTGAGGGGTGGTCCGCAATATTTGTGATAAAATTTCAACAAATTCAGCTGGATAACCAATACAAATTACGTTTTCAGATATAGCTAACAAGTTAACTAGACACTAACTTCTTTACAAACATTTTGAAACATTTTCATGAATTTATATGGGCTAATGAGGATGGAGTCAAATGAGTCAAAAAGATTTTTAATTCATATCATAGGATTCCACATTCCTATGCACACAATTCCCAGCAAACCACGATACGCACTTAATTTTACCTATCTAACAAAGCTCCAACTAATACCAAACCCCTACGCACAAACTCACCTATGAAACGCGTACCGATACCGCTTATCATCCAGCGGCACAAAATCAACCAGCAGCAGATACTCGGCCGTGGGCAGCAGGCCCGCCAGCCGCGCCTGGAGCGCGGGGAACATGCGCCGCCCCGCCTTGGTCACGATCATCTCCGTGCCGAGCTCGTGGAAGCTTCGCCACAGGGCTGACAGCTCCAGGGAGGCCGAGCACCGGGAGACGGCCGGGTGGAGGGTCACGTTTTGGGGAGGCACCTGCTGTGGGTTGGAGAGTGTGAGTTGTAGTGTGGAAGTTGCGGATAGTGCGGGTTTTTTTAATTAAACTCCATCTTCTGTTAATAATAATATCTTATAATTTAAATTCGGCACAAAAAAACTAGAAGTCTTTAAACGTTTCTACCTATTTCACTTGGAGCTTTTCAGTGCGACGCAGATGACCTACGAGGACTTTCACGACGGACGGTGAAATGTATGAAACCTTATAGCGCGTTGGCGGATAACGACGAATTCATCCGCGTTCGCAATACCTCATCCGCGTCGCACTGAATCGATTCAATTCCTTATCGATTCAAAAGACTCTTAAAAGGAGTGGTATTTACCATGCGTGCGGGCGGCGGCGGCGGCGGCTCGCTGTGGGCGGCGTGGTCGCGACAGGTGCTCTCTCGGAGCGCCCGCAGCGGCGAGTAGCTGGCCCCGCGGCCGCATACCTGGCTCTGGATGGTAAAACATTCATAACTAATTAGTCACGGAAAAAGAGAGGAGAGAAGGAGAGAGAGAGGAGTCGGGACAAATGGTAAAGACAAGTGTGTCAGTCCGTAGCTTTCCCGCTGATGGTAACGAGGGGTTAAGCCGCGATATTACACAATATTATATATTATGGTCTGCATCCATCCCCCGCACCTCCTTGGACTGAACTATTGGACCTCCGCTCGCTGGACCAGCCACTTACTACCAGTTTATATAACTGTAAAAGTAACTACCAGTCATCGGTAGATAGAGTTATTGAAAGTTGCAGCTAGACAGATTGCTCTTAGTATCTATTAAGATGGGGTAAGCCAAGGACACTTCCTGAAGAGTCCACAACATCTCCAGTAGCCTAGTCTATAGCTGATGTCAGTGACGAGGTATGTACTTACATCTCTGAGTGGCTGCGTGTGTAGGGACGGCAGGGCGGCGGGCTGCGGCTCCAGCTCCCGCGGGGGCGCCGCGTAGCGCGCGCACTGACCGCCGAGGAACCCTGCTGGAGGCAGAACATGAACGTGGATGAGCAACGGCGGCCGGGCGGGAGAAAGTTCGTGGAACTATAGGTGGTATACAAATATACACTCACGAGCAATGAAAATGTTTCACCTGCCATAGATGTCATTGTATGACAGTGGAACTTTATCATTGCTCGTGAGTGTAATAAGAAGTATATCCGTTTACAGGGATTTATCATCCCTGATAATGCTAGATCCCTGTAAACGGATATACTTCAGCGATACATGTTTTTAATTATTGGCTATATTTTTATTTTAGTATTTAGTTAAGTACCTATTTCACATTTGAACAAACATTAATTTAAGTACTTACATACAATACAACACAAACAAATCTGATAAAGTTTCATGAACTTTCAGCTGTAATGTTATTGCTGCATATAATAGGAGGTAAATTTTAAACAAAGCTTATATTGAAACATACTTTACCTACAGCTAAATAACTTCTAAGTAGTTACCGATAGCGGTAAAGATTCACAATACATTTAGATCACTAATTCAACAAGGAACCACAAAGCTGTTTCAATCATCACACCTATAATTTACACTACATTTACAACGTCGTAAAAATACACACTTTTACATGTAAATGTATCAAGATATTAAAAAGAAACCACAATAAAAATATATAAATAGCATAGTCGTAATCGTAAAGTTGAGGAGTCCTCCCGACCGCGGACATCTCACTCAACTAATTGTAAAGAGAATGGCGGGAAACCGGACTATTCTAAAATGGCGTCTATCATTTCATCGCATGTCGACAGAAGGGGATTATAAATAAGGCAAGTGATGAAAAATATAGTTTCTGAGTGGCGGCCGTTAAGCTTTAAGAGCACTTGTGAGAAGTGATGGATTAAATATAACTATCAGTCGAACGGCGTCAAAAATAGTTTTGTAATGCAGATACAAATTGAACGTTCAGTGAAAGTCATGCAATCAAATAAGTAGGTGTTACCTATAGAACTCGAAAATAATCTACTGTAGTGAAGTATATCTGACACACAATAATTGAAGTTCGTTGGTGATCCTGACTGCGATTCGGGTTCGACCCCCAGCCGAGGCAAATTTTATATTATAAGCTTTCTAAACTTACGGAGACGAAGTTTACAAACTTAGGTACTTCAGCCGCTCATCATGAAATAAACCCCTAAATATATTCTAACCTTCACTCACCTTATATACCTACTCACCTTTGTATGTAGACTTAGCTACTTACGAATATGTATGTACCAATCAGGCGGTACTTGTACATACCACAAATAAGTCAAAAGTAACATTTAAATATTAGACACTATTATATTTCTTAGGGCTGATTTTTCAATAGTCAGATAATTGTTATCCGACAGATTTTGTAGGCGTTTAACAGCGCTAAACACCAGTTAAATACTGTCTAAGCTTTTGTGATAAGGCCCTAATTCTTTATACAATATATCAACTCTCTTCAATGACTCTCAAATCATTTCTGTAAAAATCCTTCAGAGTGGCCTATAAAATTGTAATCATTCTCATTTTTCACAAATAAAAAGCTATAGTTTAACTCTTGTCTTGTACAAAATGCACAAATAACACGTAAAAGCATCTGCAAACATTCAATTTGTGTGTCAACAAGACAAACGCCTCGTTAAAAAGAAAATTCTGAAAATATTATGAATGAAAATATGTATATCCAGGTAGAATATTGGTGTCATAAAAGATATTCGGAATAACTCATAAGATGACAATTCGGTCGGAATGATCAAAATTTATAGTTTCCTACTACATGCACCGGTTTCGTTATAATGCCATTATTAATTTAAAATAAACTTGCTAACTATGTTGAAAGAAAATATTTAAAACACAAAACAGCTTCATGAAATCGATAGTCGAAAAAATGCTACTTACGTTATAAAGTCACATAAATTATTGTAAAGGTCCTAAGGTAAGATTATCTCTCGTAACTCGCAGTTTCTGGTAATACCTACAGTTATAGCATGTCTAGGTGTCATATGCATTAGCTGAGTAGTTAACAACTCCCATGTGAAACTAGCCGCAATATCCCGTCATCAATTTATTTCCAAAGGAGGTAGTAAATGTCAGAGCTCAAATTTCGAATGAATCAGCGTAACCATCATTGTCAGCCATTTGCAGTCCACCGTCCTTCCAACGGTCCTAATTATCATCATAGAATACCTTCGTCTATAGTAGCCCGATAAATCTTTTAGGCATGTTATACCGAACCATTTTATAGCACCTTTGATTTGAGCGATAGTAAGCTTTGTTTATATTATGTTAAGAGTGGTTGAAGGGAGCTAGTGTGTCAAGGTGTCGGATTCGCTCCAGTTGCATCAAAACTTGTGAGTTGACGACTGCCAACGATGCGGCGGGCGGTCGCGGCACCGACGTCGTTATCAGTGTAGTGTATGCTAGAAATGAACATTTAATGGACAGAAAGGTTTTCTTTTCTTCTCTTTGTTATTTAGATAGAGCACCTATAATCGTGTCGCAAACCTACTTTGAAGTGGCGAATATTTTTACTACTTCCTACACTTTAAAAACTTTGTTAGTTAATTTTTATGGAGGGGCTAGAATTTTGTAGTGTATACTTGTCTAGTGTACCTATACGTTGAGAACTATACGTTCAGAATGATGATGACGAGCTGAATCCCTCGTCTTTTGACCTACAAATTCTACTTTTACAAAACCCACAAGATGTTACTTAAGCAATTTATTTAAAACTAAGTATATTGAAATATGGTACAGTCTGTATAGGTATGTCTTTAACAGAATAAGTAATTTTACCTCTACAGTATATTACAGTACAGACTTTATAGAGTCGTAAATAAAGTGTTAAGTAGTGCTCATTTACGGTTTTTTTAATATCTGCCGGAAGAGCGTCCAAACAGATACACACTCGGGTCATATTTTGTCAATTTCCAACGCAGCGGTTAATTGTCCCGCTGGATCTAATCACGCAGGTAGAGCCGGCCAATTATAATGTGCGTCTAAATATAAAGCAATCGGGAACAAAAGGAGCGGGTGTCGCTTCCTCAGCAATAAATCCGCATTGATGGAGGGCGATAAATCTACGGCGCGGCGGTGCGCGGGCGCCGGTCGCCAGGGCTGCTACTGAAGCTGAAACAGTTGGGATGCCTGCCTGTCCACCAGAGCGGAGCGGGCTAGCGGAGCGGTGTGCAAGGTAAGAATCGACCAATGAAATTGCAGAAAAACTTAAATTATTTTGTGTGAGGCCCGAGTGAAAATAAAGCCGTGACTAGAACTCAACTTGCTTTCCACCGACGATAGAATGGTATCATCAGATACGGACAGAGAGGAGTAACGGAAAATAATATCTTTTAAGCTACATTATAAGTTAGAAATATGAATTATTACGAATAGATTATACGCTATTAATAGGATGTATGATGGATGATTGAAACAGGCATTTATAACTATAACTGCCAGTTTCAGCAACTTCTATCTTCCAATTCCGACCATTTAGGTATTTCAAAACCTTTATGTTTCATTTTAAAATTGGTTCATACTACAATGACTGTAGTAGAAATTATTATTACAACTCTAACTTGGCACCCCTACCGTCGAGCACATGTGCAGTCGCGATCACTTCAGAGTCAGTGATTTACTCCCCGCGCCGCCGTACAAATTGTCCCAACACCGGGTACGCTTATTATCTGTTACGATATTTCTAAACCGCTGTCATTATTGGGTGATGTATTAGCTGTAGGTAATGCGGAAAAGACTTGGGTATTTTAGTGGAATTAATAGGTACAATTACTGTTTCTATATTGTTCTTAGCATGTCGGAGACAAATGCTAGAGTTTGACTAGGGTTTGTAAATGTGTTGAAAGGTAAATTATCCATTACCGCTTAACTAAAAAACGAATAAGGTTCAATGATGCTTTGGTATATTATAAACTAGCTGTCCCCGCGCGCTTCGCTTCGCCTTAAAAAGTTTTCCCGTGAGAATTCCGGGATAAAAAGTAGCCTATGTTTTTTCCCAGGGTCTAAACCGTATGTATACCAAATTTCAATCAAATCCGTTCAGTAGTTTTGGCGTGAAAGAGTAACAGACAGACAGACAGACAGACAGACAGACAGACAGACAGACACAGTTACTTTCGCATTTATAATATTAGTAAGGATAAGGTACAAAGTACTATTTTACATGGTTATTAAAAAGTTCATATTGTAATTATAGGATTTATAGGGCTGAAGGAAGGTACAGTAATAATCGTTTCATTAACATTTGGAGGCCAATTCTAAATATGTACAACTGACGATAAAATTCACAACTGCTTTAATACTTCAATTAAGTTACACTTCAAAGGATACCTACAAACACGTAAAAAGAAGCTATTCAATGATTTAAAAGTGGTATTCCACATTTGAAGTCATAATCAAAGAAGGACGAGATTCTAAAACCGGGCAATCAGCATAGCAAATAGGGTAGCGGCGAGATATGTAAAGGGACATCCAAGTAGCGCTACAGTCGCGTCTTTGATCACCGCAAGTGTCGGCTGCGCCTGCGCACCTCATTAACAAGCCAATCGACACACGTCACTGCGCGCGACAACCAACGGACAAGGTTGTCTTGTGTCTTTTGTTATGTGCCTACCTGAAAATGTTGGATGAAGATGAAAGTGCTTGAGTTAGTATCTCAAGTCTATTCACATACCTGAAGAGGATAGCTAACAGATTTTCAGAGGTTCAACGTTTTAAAGAGATCACATCTTACGAGTACCAATGGATGTTTTATGTACTTTCAGTATCCATGTAAAAGCGTAACACTCAAATTCATAGAGCTTTTTGACACTTTACAATAGGGTTAAAATTGGCGTTGAGATAAATGAATTTCAACTTTTTGACTTACGTAAAGAGCTGAAACTCGTTTTTTTCGAAGTTAATTTTAACCTTCTTGTAAATTTACAATACGGTCTATGAATTTGAAGGTAAATATTATGTAGCTATGCTATAGAGGTACGGTATAGCGCAGCGAGGCGGATGTGGCGGTTCTAGTAACAATATAATTATGAACTTATAAATAGATATTTCAAATATTACTTAACCCTGAACCTTCTGTAAGCTGACCACGGATCGCTGAACTAGTCATTTATCAAAAATGTATTCACATCTAGAATCAGCAGGTTTTTTGCATCCAACCACTAATGGCCTAAATATCAAGATAAGTAGGTCCCTATAATTATTTCCCGTTATACATTCATTATCCATTCCGTGTAGCGCTTAACAGGAGGCGGCCTATTCTAGCCCGGTTGGTGTTCTAGGAAGGCCGGCGGTGGTTGGCGAGGGGCCTATGTTGTGACTGGTGATTGACGTCGGTTGCCAACGCGCTATTCCCGTCCTCTGCTCGCAGGCAGCTGGCACCTGGGCCTTGGCGTGGCTTTTAGAACTCAGCTTCATAAATGGGTTAGCAAAGTGATAGGATAGGTGATAGCAAGACAAGCGACAGTCGAATGATTGCATTTTTATGGGGCAGAATTTTCTAGCGCTCCTAAAGAGATACCTAATGCCTAAGTCCAGTTTTTGTCACTTCTGGCCTATTTTACGGTTAATAGATCTGAAAATATTACTTGCCAAAGCCTTAACTGTGCATTTCAACTCTTTACAACGTTTAAAACGAAATTTGACAGATTTTGTAGGCGTTTGACAGCACAAAACATCCCTTAAATACTGTCTAAGTTTTTGTGGTCAGGCCCATATTGCCTATGAATTTAGGAATCAGCTAGCTAGTGCACAGCAGTCTGGTGGTGTAAATGTAAATGCGGTGTGTCGGCGCGTCGCCCGCTCCATCGCCGGCACTAATGGTGATTTGTGTCGCAAGCCTCGTTAGCAACCGCCCGATGGCAACCGACGACGCCAAGGGGTGAGAGATATCACACGGGCAACACAAACGCTAAGTTGGACCGACAATTGAAAAAATAAGTACCTATATAACACTTCTTGAAGTGTTTTTCCTAAAAAAATTGTCGATGATGCCGATGAAGTGGACGCGGTTCTACATATAGGTATAAAGAATATTGAATGCTGTGCGTCCGTTGCGTACGATGCCGAACGTTGTACTCTTGCCTACATTTAATTATTTATTTTTTTAATCCTTTATTGCACAAATATAAAAATAGTGTACAAAGGGAGGACTTGATGGGCTATCAGAAAAAAAAACAAATATAGGTATACGTTGTTTACACGTGATTATGTAGCTTACATAAAAGCACAGATACAAGTTTAAAATAGCAACAAACGACGTTAAAGAACTCAAAATCAGAACCTAAAATCTTTATTATTTACCTACTTATCGTTTTCAGTTTTAATTAAGTATAGGACAATTTAAATTCAGTACTTACCAATTTAACCGAAAGAGTCACACGAAACCGAAGTGGTGGGTGGTTATTTATTTTTGTATTTTATTTATTCGAGGGAATTCCACTAAATGTCAAACAAATAAATCCTTAGCCCTCGCGCGCGAAAAAAGAAATCTTGGAGTTGAGAGCTCTTCATTACGAGCCGCTCGCCTAATGTGGAGACCAGTTTTATTTAGGAACTAGCTGTTCCCGCGAGCTTTGCTTCGCCTTAAAGGGTAATTCTACCGTACGGATTAAAAAAATTAATAAAAACAAAATCAACTTTTACGCATATTGAAGTAGATTTTTAACTTTTACATAATGATGGGAACATTAAATAAAAAAATCAGAGATATAGTAGAATTATTTTAGGAAAAAATATGAACTTTTTGTTTTATTAAATAGACACGAGTGACTATGAAGTCGACAAGGGTGATACAATCCATGTTTTTTATCATAAAATAATCATTTAAGGTTCTCAACTTTATTCTATAATATTATTCTCATTACATATAAACCATAATATGTTTTTGTCTATTGAAATTATATATTGAAAAAAGTTTAAAAAATATATTAAAAATTTCGACAAAAGTGTCTTCACAAATGTCGAAATTTTTTGATGGTGGAAATTTAGGTTTTATTAGGTGACCACAAAATAAATATGAATCAAGGTCATCGGAATCATATTAAATGAAAATAATACATTATTTGGGACTATTATTCCAAATATTTTATTTTTATTTAGATCAATAATCTCAGAATCGCTTTTTTCATCCTTGTCTTTTCCTTAGCACATTTTGTAATAAGTTTGATTTGATAATCGTAAACCTTTAATGGTCTAAAATAATCAGCATTAATCCTGGTGCCTCCTTTTTTTTAAAAACTTTATTTTTTTAAAGTATTTTCCATAATTACTGTATTGTTTTTGTCAAATTTCTTATTCTAGCATTAATTTACTCATTTTTAATATTTATTACTTAAACCGTCTATTTCTTGTGCTTTAACTTCGTCTTTACCCCTATTTTGGTAAAAACCCTAAACCTAGGTAAAAAGATCGGTACATTATATAGTATAATTAACAGAAATTTCACAACACACTACAAGCTACAGTCACTTGTGTCGATCAAATAAAATCACAAGTGTCGACAAGACATATAATAACGCCTGCATCGCATGTTTGATACATCTGTTAACTTTTTTGACATATTTATCTCGGTAAACAATTATATTAGTGAATGCAATAAGCAATAGAAAAAAAAATACACAGTTAATAGATATTTGACCAAAGTCCTAGAAGCATCTGTCACCTCGTGTCGAACAAAATCACAATTGTCGAACAATTTTTCATCACGCGTGACATCGACATTAGTGAGAACATCGACAAAATACGCCATATCAGCTTCAATATGATGTTAAACTTGTGCATGTTTTAAAAATGTGCTAAGTACTCTCATACTCACTAAGTCAAGTAACAAAAATTGTAATTGAATGATCCATTTATTTTTTATAGCCTCCTCATTTGTGACAGGTCAACTTTGACACAGGTGTAGAACGTATATTGAATTTTGAATTACAAAAAAACTATTAATTCCCCACGAAAATTTTAGACTTGGCAATGACAGGTGTGGTTTAGAGTTGCCATTAATAAAAAAATATGTTCACAGAGTAAAATATTTACCTTCATAAAATCGTGATTTATGAACGTCGACATTTGTGACTATTTTTTTATAACGGTTGTAGAATGGTCTGTATTTTTTTAATTAATTGTTGGAAAAATATAATATTTAACTATGAATAAGTAAAAGTATTGTAATTTATTTTATTATGTGAAATATAATCCTATCTCTACACAATATTTTTTTATAGCTGCTCAAACCGTGCTACCACGCTCGCGAACAATCGACACGACGTGACAAATCACATAGTGTCGATATGGTTTTTTCAATAAATAATGAAAATTTTCATTATATTTTATGGAGAACACATAGAACACGATCCCGGCTTGATTGTGATAGTAACTTATTAACGTCTAGGTATTATATTTTAAGAGTTATTTCACGCGAACATAAAAATCGATGTTTGGTAGAATGACCCTAAAAAGTTTTCCCGTGGGAATTCCGCGATAAAAGTCCTAGGTCTGGATTAACACTAGATGTCGGCTAACTCCACATCAAATTTCATTAAAATCGGTTCAGCCGTTTTGACGTGAAGAAGTAACAAACACACTCACAAACTTTCATATTTATATTATATTATGTCTCACTTCTTTCTTTTGGCATTTTTCGGTGTTAAAAAAAAGCTGATCTTTATAAGACCTCAATTAGTTTTCAGTTTTAAAGTAAATACTTATAATTTTAAAAATGTGACTCCATGCTAAGTTAGCGTGGAATGAGAAATATGAGTCGGGGCGGGAAGTGGCGACCGCCGCGCGGATAAATCAACCGATCCCGGGCCATCGACGCGCTTGCTGTAGTTCATAATTATTATCATTATTGTTGTAACACTTATAATAATTAAATAGGTATATTTACATTTCGCATTAAATGTAACTTCTACCAATGGTAATATTTTTTAAAGCGTCAGAAAAATCCTGTAAGTAATAATACGTACGTAAGTACATGCTTAATATGCTTGTGAATAAAAATAAGCACGTATGTAGGTAAGTAAGTGTATATGTCGCAGCCGGATCGTATAACCCGCCGTATTACATGACGGCTAGCCGCATTACAAGACAGGGCCGCTTTGTAATGAGGCGGATCGACGTTTAGCCGTATTGAATACGGCTGAATGAAAATGCGCCGGATTGTATTCGACATCATACGTAATTCAATACGGCTGGCCGTTATGTAATACGGCGAGAGATTAGCCGCCGCTTTGAAAGATTTTAGTTTTGATTTTTAACACTCGTGGCGCTGCTTGACATAACAACAATTATGGCGTTGGATACAGATATTTGATGATGATTAAAACGAAGAAATCGTGTTAAATATGCTAGTAAACAGTACTTCAAGAACAATTTTCACGTGAAATTAAATAATTTCTATCCCGATCAATGCGGTACAGTGAAAAACGTACAAAAGATATAACGCACATCAATCAGCTAAAGTGACCATGGATTCTGCTGGTCGGCGGATTTCCAGATAATACTACTGGGTCAAAAAATATAAATGTGGTCGGCAAAGGTTATTTGATCTTGAAGAGACTGCGACGAGGCAAACGTAGTGTGGGACGCCCTCAGGCTAGATGGGGTGATGACTTGCGACAGGTGGCTGGTTATGATTGGATGTGGAATGCTGTAGATCGCATCCAGTGGTGTGCTTTGGGAGAGGATGCATCCAGAAGTGATGTTGATGATGAATAATAATAATTCCGAAGATCCTACAATCCGAGTAGTGCCCATTAACAGTATTTTGATACTTTAATGGAAGTCCATATGATAGATTTACTCTATTATGATTACAAAATAACCTTCACCTGTAATGTCATGCTTAGTATGGACATGGTTACCCTACAATTCAGTAGTAGTACGATGCGGCTAAACGTGGGCCGCCGTATTGAAGAACGTATTGAAATGACAATGCGGCTAAACGTTGATCCGGCGCATTACAAAGCGGCCCTGTGTTGTAATGCGGCCAGCCGTAATGTAATACGGCGGATTATACGATCCGGCTGCGACATATATATAGTGTAACTGTAAGTGCACGTTGAAACTAGTAAGAAACCGAATTAAAAGTGTTATCTTACGCCATCCTTACAAAAAAAAATGATCATTTTATAACGCGAACTACACACTGAAAGTTCTGTATCAAAACTACTACGCTTTTAATCAGTATTCGCTCCAAACATCGATGCTAGCGCCGCTTCTACGAGCTCCGAACGACTAGACCGCCTGTACTACGACAGTTTGCGGCAGAATTCGGAACTAATTGGTGTAATTTATCCGGAATGGCGGCGGGAGGTACGCAGGAATGCGCCGGAGCATAGTTCGAATTTCAAGCACTAACGGTGATTTGTAACCACATGCCAAATCACATGAAAGTCCTTAATAATGACACGTAAATTTAATGAAATGTGTAAAGTTTGCTCTTCTAAACCTTCCTTTGTCTTGTAAAAGTAATTGTATATTTTATTTAACATTATTATACATTAATATAATAGTTAATTCTGTATTAACAATCTTCGTCATTCTGTGAAGAACATCGTCATCGTCAGCGTAACATGCTTCGTCAAAGTAAAAAGTGAAATTAAATTAATCTAATCTTCTAAAGGGTAAGAATGGCTTTTGTCATTCGTTAAAACGCCATGCAATTTTTTGCATTGCTTTCCTACATGGGAGCTTTACAGTTTAACCTATAAACATACTTCTGTCTGACCGACAAATTCAGCTCAAAATTTGTTAAGTAGGTAGATATTTATATAGATATTTTGTGTAATAGGCACATTCACTTCATTTATTTGTTATCTCACTTATAGTTACGTAAAGTTATTATTTAAGGCTATTTTAATGTTTTTACTTTTATTTATTACTATTCACTGAAATAAGTAGAACTTATTAGACATAATGGCAATATTTTGTTTCTTACAGGTGGAAACTTGTAATTGGCTATCTGTTTCATACTTTGCTATTTTTACTGATATCTCTAGCTGTAAGTTCCTTTAAATAAATAAATAAAATAAAAAATACCTAAGTAGTTAAATTTAGTTAAATGCTTCGTCCCCGCGGCACGGATCCGTTATCGACGTCGATAAACTCGTTTAATCCGCATTCCAGCAATCACAGCGCCGTATTTACCGTGAATAGCGATGTAGTTTCGTTTATCTACAGCGATAATAGACCATTCCAAGTGAGGGCTCACTCCAAAGTAGTGGTTTTATTGATAGGGTCAAATTCAATACATTTTGAATCCGAAAATCGTTGTCAAAACAAGTTCGCAATAGGTACACAGCGCATATATGGCTATTAATGAACCTGTCTATCAAATCCAATCTACCGAGACGTGGTGATACACAACTTGGGTCATCCACACTTCGTTCCCAGAAGCCGACAACACGTAAACATTTTGGACAAACAAATAAGACTATGCTGAAATTACGCGTAAACTGTGCTACTGGACCTGCGCCTAATGCCACATGTTCACAGTTTAGCTAGACTTAGATTCATCTAGATTATGCCTATAGGCTAAGTATACTTACTACCTTTATGGTTATTTTTCTTGAGAATATTTCTACTATCACAAGGGCATTTAGGCATACCGTTTGTACTTACTTAAAATGCTAAAATTAGAGTAGAGACTTGTAAATAAAAATAAAAAAAACTAGTAGGTACAATTCACCGGTTTTAAATACAGTTTTTTTCAATGTGAAATTTCAGGATAAGTTAGTATGTCTGAAACTCCGAAATGTGTAGTTTGTCTTTTTGGTTCACTATTATATTATATTCTCTGTGGGAGTGAAAGTACCTGCACCTGGCTCTCTCAAGTGGAACCTTTGTGCATATCCCCAAGGTCTAAACTGCGTTGTTCACTAACTCTACTTATAAGTATTTCTAAAACAAGCTATTTCCCAGCACTGTATTAGTACCGCAACACAGCTGAACAGCCGACTAAAAAGACGCCCGCAATGAATTCTTCAAAGCACTTTAATCTGTGGCTACTTATTACAAACAAATCCTAAATTAAATTTCAATAGAAAATAAACACGGGACGTTTCAAAACGTTTGTTTGTGTTACGAAATAATATCGAGTCGAGCTGGAGCGAAGACTCAGCGAGGAATCACATGGATGTGTTAAGGGGCATCATTTCTAACGATATTTAAATACGAACTACTTAGATTGAGAATCATTGCAAAAAATACTGTCAAATCCAGCCAGCTACACATTTAATTCCGACATTAGCTTAAAGATTGTTTGAATGAAACCATTTTTGTAATATGTATTTAGAGCTATTGAAATTTGTATTTGTTGTTTACGATATGAAATTATTAATCGTTTTAGAAATTAGATAGTTTTGAAATTTGACAAGTAAATTAAATAATTTACTATTATAGCCCATTAAAAGCGTTTCCCCTTAAATATTATTTATTATTCGCAGTTCTTTATGACGTGAGTGTGAGAACGCGCTAGATGTATGATTTCATCGGATGAGTAAGGACTGAAACTCATTGTTAGGTTGCAAAAAAACAAGACAGCATTACCATATGAAAGTCACACAAGAAACTCTGATGGCTCCTGAAAGCTAAAATTGTGGGATGTCCTGGACATAAATTACTAGGAAAAGTATGTTCTACCTTTACCTACCTATGTATAAAACGTGTTTTACATGTAACATAGAGAAGTTTTGATTGAAATTCTACAGATAGATTTTCTGACAATATTCTTCTCAGGTAGAGCTCGAATAGAAATCTCAAAAGGAGCATTATTCAATGCTCCCATTTAAATTTTGTTGAAACTTAGGTATAAAAGCTAGCTCCATCAATTCACCGATAGCTTACCTTCAATGCCACAGATAGAAATAAGTTGGAATAACCAAATGTAGAACTTAACATCCATTCTTTTAAGTCTAACCCAACTCTTTGTATCGAAAAAAACAAACAATAAGTATGAATAATTCAAAATAAACGGACAAATGTCATTTTAAAATTTATATCGCTTCACGAACTAACAAAATACCCCTAATTGCCTTTAAGCCCTTCTAATCCAAACCTGTCAGAAGTCCTGTCAAATAAATTTAAACTTCGAATGTTTAAATTTAAATCGTTCGCACGGCGCCTGCGACGGGTGGCGGTATGAATTACGCTTCTTTTGTTTATTTTCTCACATAACCGTTACAATACCGACGGGTTTTTGTTTATAGAACGAATGATATTTTTCAAACACTCGAAGTAAAGTGTTTATTTGATCGACAGAGCGGCGGAATGTCAAATGTAGCTATTGTGGAGCAGGGTTTCCGGGTGGGTGGCCACTTCATTCCCGATACATTTTTGGGACCAATGATTTGTTTATGATGAATAAGTATAGCTGCTGCTCATAAATATATAAAAATCAAGTAGTTTTCCCACGTATTAGAACGAATTCCAGGTATTAAAAGGTAAAAAATATTATTTTTGTATGAATTTTAGCACGTATCGTAAGACTTGAAATAGTAAGCCACTGTTTCATCATATTCGGATTATACATACGGACATAGATTATAATAAGTAGTTCATCAATACAATTATACGTCATCTTAGTATTAAATTCTTGACAGATCTGTCAAAAGTCAACAACTAGGTAATCCCTGGTTATAATCTAACCGAGTATGATGTAACTGGGGCTAAGCCTTACGTTACGTGCTTATTATAAAATTACGTACCTAAAATATAGGTATTTATTTTTTATTGAAAATACGTTTTTCAAACACAAACCACAGGACCGCTACGAAAAATCGTAGCAAGGCTCAAAATGCTACGAAATGTCGTAGCCATGGAGCTTGCTACGATCGTAGGCTCGTAGCCTTCGTAGGTCAAATTATGAAACATTTTCAAATTGTTAATAAATAAATATGTTAAATCTAAGCAGGTGTTAAAATGACTAGGATGTATAAAGACGCTTGCTAACACGTATGATGTCTAAAATGCTCAGCATATAATATTATCCTGCAAATAGTGTGGCGGATGAGCCAAAATATAAAACAAACCCGTGTTAATTATTGTCAACCCTTATTAACAATAACAGTTATATTCTAACATAAACAAACGTCTAGTTGATTCTGTCCGATGTACTTTCCATCCAAAGGTTGTCTGGTAGAGATTGCTATAAGCAATAAGGCCGCCTTTTTGTACTGTTTTTTTTTTTTTTTTTGTATTTTTTATTTTGGTGCAAATAAAGAGTATTGTATTGTATTGTACTTTTGCCACAAAGAGCCGAATTAGGTGGACGCCCAGTAATTTTTGAGTGACAATAATTAGTTCTACTAACAATAAGCGACCGAAAAACCGCCGTGTAAGTGCCGATTATATTCCACAAGTATTCCACTATAGAATTCAAACACGGCCGGCGGAATAGATCCCGTCATTCAGCCAGCAGCATTCTGGCCAAAGACACACAAACTTTTTACACATCTGTCACAACCGCTGTCCTTAAACAAAGGAGTTAAAGTCTAATTTAGTATGAGAAAGCGGAAACTCTATGCTGCCAGTATTTCGATGCGAAGTGACGATCGACGGATAGCTCTAATCGTTTCTTTACGAGCTACAACGGAAAGGATACGGTGGGACTTTTTGAAAATGGAACAAATTGAGTGTTCTATTTTTAAATGGTTTTGTTTTGATGTTAGTGAATTGTTTCCTCTATTTATTTTATTTTTAAGAAGGATACGAGACAATACTTATCGCCATTTGTAATTCATTGTCTGATTGAACTTTGTGTGTTATATATAGGTATTTATTATCCCATTAACTGCCAGTTTCTATAACTCTATATCTATTACTGGTAGTTACTTTCATACGATTTGGAAAGAATGTTACTTTTGATTATGTCAATATCGTATGAAAGTTTACCAGTAAACTGCCAGTTTTGGATAGATAGAGATATAGAAACTGGCAGTAGGCATACAATCTAGGATTTAAAACCTTTTAGAACCTTCTATACCTAATAGCATCTCCAAGCTTGTAAATAGAGTCTGATTTAGGTATTTAACTAAATTTTAACCATTTAAGAAATACTAAAAACGTAGGATAAAATTACTTATTCCTTCAAATGACAGCCATTAAATATCTAACATATATTCATCATCCTTCACTATTGGAAATGATATCTCTTAATCTTAAAAAAAACACAAACACAAAAATAAGGGTCATGAAGTCATAACTTTAAAGTTTCACGAAAGCATGCTAAGCAAAAATGTTAAAGCGTCGTAAAAAATCTGTCATCGTAAAACATTTTGTCAAGACATAGCTAATGAAAAATAGGTCCGAGATGAGATAAGATAAATAATGCAGTTGTAGTTATAGTCCCCACGTGTAAAACTGTCGATGTCTGCAATGTGTTAAGTTTTTTTCTCAAGTGCATAAATCTTAAACTTAGGCGAAATGTCGTTTAGGGCTGAGATAATGCGATTTTTCATATTTGTTTTATGAGACAAGAGTGGGGTTATAAAATGTTGTTGTATTATTTGTATATGACACACATACCTAAATGGTTTCACAATGGATGGACATATTTGGATTTTTAGGTATGTTGTACTGTACGTTTCAGCTGTAAACGTTAGCATCCCCTAATTCCCCAATACAATTAAATACAACTAAATTTTGCATGTCCCACCGGATGAAACATAATCATATTTTTACTAATATTTATAAGAGGACTTAGGGCGGATTCGGCCAACGTCGAGTAACTGTTTACTCACGAGTAAAGTACCAGTTACTCGCGAGTAAGCAGATTTTGCATTCTACCAAACCTGAAACCAAGATAACTAGCTTATCCCAAGAATAAAATGTTATACCGCCAAAATTGACCGTGTAACGAGCTTATCCCAGAGTAATTTTGTAATGGCGGCAGCACATCAGCTGATTAGAAAACCGTCATAATGACATATAAACACATCTGTCAAAACATAAACAAAAGTACGTTAAAAGGCAAAGTCTCAGAATAACAACAGCGAATAAAATATTAAAACATAAACAATTTTATACTTTTATAATCCATTCAAACTAAGTTGGCATGGCATTTCTATTGCATGCTTTGAAACGCAGCTATTTTTATTTTAGTTGCATTACAGTTTCGTTCCTCGTTCATTCAATTTAATCATGGTATAACTTGGTAGAATGCAAATGTACTTATCCTAGATATTTACTCGCGTATAATTTTAATTCCGGTATAGTTATTCTCGTGTAACGTGATGTTTGGACGAATCCACCCTCAATCAAGTAGGTATACGTAGTCAATTTATAGCAAGTTATTATTTTTAAATTTAAGAATGAGCGGTTTTTTTAATAATTCCGTTTTACCGTGCTGTACCTAAGTATTATATTAAATAATAAATAATTTGATTAAGTCAAATTACCAAAAATTTAAGAAGCAACAACATTCCTACGACTAAGTTTGAACTAAGGACATCAATCACGACCGCCGCAGGGTGGTCCGCGGGGCGCGTGACTGCGCTGAATTCATTGCTATTTCAAAAATGCTGTACAGACTTTCATATTCATAAGTTTGTAAATATTAGAATAAAATCCTACTATACCTATCCTTCTAAATGAGACCCAATGAAAATCCAATTTTCTATTTCGTGAAATAAGTACTTTTTTCATCTAAATAGGTAATACTACCTATGTAGTTTTTTCAGTCACATTTCATCACATATTCAGTATCTATTTAAAATTACAAATGAAATATACAATACGGCTACCTACTTACTTACAGTTACAGTTCAAAATTTATCATCTTCAAATTATAACATTTTGAGTATTTAAAATACTGTTCACAATAGCAAACGTAGCCCACACGGCACTTGAAGTCTCGAGACTCTCGAGTGTCCCAAGCTGCGCGCGCGCAGGGTCGCTAATTACTGGCAGAAAAAACCGGGCAGGCCACCCCCGCGACCTCATCAATTAAAACGTGACATGTTTTGTCAGACCACTGAGCTGTGAGCTCTATCGCCCTTATAATTATGGGAAAAAACTGCGTGCTTTTGGTACTACAGCAGTATTACAAGTAATGTTTAGACCGGTATAGAGCTTAGGTTTGCTATTCATTTCATTAGGTTTGCTATATCTCCGTACTGTACCACCGTAGAAAAAATATACCTGAACGTAAGAGAAAAACATTAACTGTAATTAACTGAAAACTTGTAGATCATGTTTTTTACGGCTGCTTATTTTGTGTGAACTAATCGTTTTATTTTAAGAATTTCTCCATCCCATATACCGTGTTTTTCCGAAATGGTGAAAGACTGTAAATTAAGGTGTGTGGTAGATTTTTTTCTGTTTTTACTGTTATTATTAGCTACTTACTGAAGTAAAGTTATTGTCACGATAGTATGTTACTTTTCACGGAAAAGTAATCGAATTTTGATGAAATTTGTTATGTATGAAGCTGACAACCTGGATTAACAGTGCTACCCGGAAATCCCACATAAAAACTTTTTAAGTCGAAACGAAGCTCGAGGGAAATTCTATTAAAAAAATCTGTACTTTGAATGTTTTTTTTGCTAGCAGAGATACCCACTAATTTACACATAGGTATTTTATCCCTGTTTACATAAAAAAATAATTGAACATTAGCTATTGAATTGGTTTGTCACTGTTTGTCAAAGACATGTCAAAGAACAATTTGTTGAATAACAGAGTATTCATTATATGACATTATAAATAATAATATTTTTACATTTTATAGACATATTTTCGAAAGGGGGAGTCGCATTGCGCTCGCGCCCGCGTCACTCGTCCGTCGCCGGCGACCGGCCGCGTCGCGCGCGACAACGCGACGAAAGATGGATGAATGGCTGCCATTTATCCATTAATGCAAAAATACAAGCTCTTTGTTTAGTTTAAGAAATAAACGTTTTCAATTTTTCAATATTGAACAAGCCATGGTCATTAACAATCACTGTAAATATGTAGGTATAGTCTTATCTAATAGGTTGGTAAGTATCGGAGAGGAAGCTTACAATAAAATTAACTACCTATATGACTTACAGATTTGAGGCAGTGAACTCTGGTATAACCACAGAGAAACTATGGTGTAACCACAAAGCAGAATTTGTTTGAAGTCACACATAATTCACATAACGTACTCACATGGTGACAAACCGTAAGTAAGATGATGAGATGATGATGATGCTTGGTCCGCACGATTTCGGCCATGACGACCACTTCAACCCCTAGTTCTGTTGGCGCGCGTGCGCCCTGAGATGGCTTATATAGCCGATATTTGCGGCGAACCCCCTTGCACAATGTGGGCATGTGAGTAAGATAATAATATAATAACAAACTTGCCTGAAAAAATATCAGGATATAAATATACTTAATTTACCTCTAAGAACGTTTTATCGATCATGTTATATAGATCGGTCACACCACAAAACACCCACTATTATTATTTTAAAATGCACTTTTCAATTTAAGTAGTTTATTTCATCACAAAAAAATAACATGAAGATCGCCGCTGCAGTTAAACCACTAGATTTGGAAAAACACAACACAAGCTCAGACAACCCGAAAGACCTTAGATCTAGACCTGTCTAGCCGGGACCGGCGACTGTGAATCACCTAAACCTAATCTAAGCACTGACCGTCCAGCTGCCGCTGCGGATGCCAGTCGCGCCACTCCTGTCCCTCCATCACGACATATCCTCACTATCGGCCGATTATTTTTTCAACACGGCGAGATAAATCAGTTTTCTGTCCGTTAATCAGGGTTTAATCAACGCGGTGGACCAGCCGGCAGCGCGAGAGGACGAGTTCTGTCGTCGCGTCGGCGTCGCGCGCGCGGCCCGCCCCCCGCCCACGAAGCAGTGTGTCCACACCCTTATTTATTTGTGCCTGTATGTACGCGGTTGATTGTGTGCCGGCCCCCAGAAATACATCATGTTGGTGGATGGGTGATTTGTGGGTAGGTTAAGGATGCTGGTTAATGCTAATGTTTGTTTTGTAGTTAGGGTTTGCGGTGAAATGGTGTAAACAAGTGTTATTATTCAGCGTGAACATAATACCTAGGTATTATTTATTAACATAATAAATTTAATATACTGCGAATCGTAGTAAGATAGGTAGGTACTGCAAAATTATGATGCCAAGCAAAAGGTATTTAAACAACGAGAAATCTTTATATTTGAGGAATATCTTGTCTTCTCAAAGCCGTGGATGTTATAAATAATTACTTAATAATTCGTTTTAATTTGTAATTTTAATTTGTGTGACGAATTTGTCATTCTGTTCAGTTGTAGGTTTTATTTTAGTAAATAAATAAATAAAATCGTTTATAACTTAAACGTCGTCGTAACTGAAGCTTCCGTAGTCGAGCGGGCCTCAGTGATCGTAACTGATCACTGAGGTTAAGCAACAACTGGCAGCCATTGGATGGGAGATCAATTTCAAGTGGTGCTTTTCTGGACGCTTCCGTGCTTCGGACGGCACGTTAAGCCGTGGGTCCCGGTTGCTGCTTCAGTAGCAGTCGTTAAGCCTAGTCAGAGGCCTTCGGGCAGCTTGAAAACATCTGACAGTCGGGTTGCCCACTTACCCGACAACTCTCTCAGCACAAGCTTGCTTGTGTTGGGGTCCACCAACCCGCACTAGGCCAGCGTGGTGGACTAGGCCTAAAACCCTTCCTTCATTGGAAGGAGACCCGTGCCCCAGCAGTGGGGACGTGATGGGTCGTGACAATAATAAAAAAAAAATAACTTAAACTCATGCCTGCATTGCTGCAAACACTTTGCGACAGTGTTATTTCCACCACAAGCCCAATAACAAAGATCCTATTAAGTATATGTAGGTATACGTAGATACACAATACTTAATAACATTTCAAACCTAGCTCATTATTGACTGAAATGAAATTATCCTTGTCTTTTTACATTTTTACATATTAAGAAGTCCAAAATTCAAGATATTAGGAGCAGCCTTATTCAATACAAACCAAATTATAGAAATCGGGAATAATGGGGACGCGCCCTTAGGTATAATGCCTGAAACTCAGAAGATAGAAGGGCGTGTCCAAAATATCACTATCCCACTCCCACCAACACCGACAAACCGGTGTGAATGAGATGCCGCTATATTGGGCGGGGCCACATCACTCCCGACTTCAGAGCCACAAAGTTGAATCTGCATCTGAACAATGTAAATTGAAACATATTTTCTTAGGAGTAAGATTGAACGATGAGGCACACGAAGTTTGGTTTCAGTTGGCATGTACCGTTGACACAAAAATTCGGGGCAGCCCAACTATGGCCAGTCAGTATGCAGTGCAAATGCAGATCGTGTATTATCAATCTATGAATCACTTTTAGAAGACACGTTTACAGAGTAGGTACAGTAGTCGCTTTATATAGGTACTTATGTATATTATGTAAAGTATAATTTAGAAAGTTTTTTTAGTTAATATAGTTTGGTAGGCAGGCACATCTTCTTCTTTCGTGTCAGTGAAATGCGATTTTTTATATTTGTCCAGACCAAAAAGAAGCAACTATGATAGCATTCTGGTTGGCCTGGAGTAAGTCGTCCCGTGTGCAGGTGGAAGGGCACAGGGGACAGGAGAGTAAATGCTCCATAGTCTGGGGGGCGGTACCACAGTCGCATAGGTTGTTACCAACGGTATAGCCCCACTTACAGAGATTGCAGAGAGGCAGGCACATAACGGCTAGTGACATACTTTATATTATTTGATGCTCATGTCAAATATGACAGTAACGTAACCGTTACGTCCCCAAAACAGCTAGCAACAGTCATTTGACTCATAAATTAATAAAGCTAACAAATGTTTTTCCCACAATTTACGTGAAATTGATTATAATTTTAGGAACTGCAGGCTAATTCCCCTTAGACGTTTTATTTATTACCATAAAATATCTTTGGTAAAAAAACATGTTTAATTTAATATTAGTAACAATGTTTTGCTGACGCTACTGCTTCAGCATCAGAGACAAAGAAGAACAAATCACTGGCTAATGGCTGGATAATGAATCACTCAGTGCCTTATTAGATCTTCGTGAGACAGGGGATTCGCAATATCTATATACCTATCGACCAATATTTAGTATGTACATACAATACAGAAGACAAATATCTATCAATATAAACAAAAAAAACGAGTGTAAATTCTATAGCGCATCGGTCTTTTATATAGAGATTAATTAGGTTGTCTTGAAATTCATCATCATTAATTTACATCTAGCAAGAAAGCCATTTTCCACCAATGAAAAGAGATATTTTCTTACCTATTATTAGTCAAACTAATCAGAAATACAGTAGTCAAACTGGCACTTTCTGTACGAGAGGTATAAGTATAAGTACTAAGTACCTACTTAATAAACTTTCTTGCATTCTGTATGTTCACTGATAAAACTCCACCCCTTTTGTTAGGTAGGTACTAGGTATATCCGTTTCCAAAATATAAGTTTCCTGAATATTTCACTCTCTGATAGGTACTATCGAACAAAAAAGTGAGTTGCCACTTTTAAAACAAATCCTTTGCAATCCCAAATTTGCCTTTGCCTGTCTTTTTAACCAACCCCATTATTTTAAATTTCTCCCTTTGTATTATTTATTGCTTTCGGACTTTCGTACCTTTAAGACAATGCAATGTTGTTTTGTGTTTACACATCTGGTGGCAATAGAGACAGTAACTTTTGGTCAACTTGTACCCCATTGGTCAAGAGCGAGTCATTGATGGCTTATGCCTGCAAAGGAAAATGATCCTTAAGGGGGTCCTACTTTTTTGTTCGATAGTACCTACATAAGTTTCCCATGATATGTTTTTCATAAATGATACGTTCTCAAAGCGCCCCTTTCTAAAATACTTACCTTTTATATAAGGTTCCATATTATGGGTGGAAATGTACCAATTTTTTTTAAATAATTTAGTACCTAGCTAGCTGTTGTAGCTCAGTCGGGTAAGCGCCCGCTTCTCACGCCAGAGATGCGGGTTCGGATCCCGGCGCTGACATGTACTAATGAGTTCTTTGAATTTAAGTACGTACAATGTATACCATCGCTCTTACGATGAAGGAAAACATCGTGAGGAAACCTGTATATCTAGATTTAGCACATATCTACATATGTGAACCCACTAACCCGCAGCGGACCAGCGTGGTGGGAAATGATCCAAGCTTAGGAAGGCAGTTTAGACCTTGGGAATATGCACAAAGGTTCCAGGTTTTTATTTTGGTGTTTTGGGAAATGATGTTAGGAAACACATAGCCCAATCTGATCTGTGCTCTACGCAAGGTCTATAATACGTTTAGCTTTAGACCCTGCGTAGATGAGCGCCTTCTGAAAGACTGATTTTGATTTCTGTGAAACATGGTTGTTACAAATAAGTAGGTAACCATCTGTACTTGATTCGACGATATTCCCACTGATCTGGCCCTTAAAACTCATTTTCTCACAAGCACTCAAACAAAACATCCCCCCAAACTTTCCTGTAACTACCAAGGCACCATAAAAATAAATGGCTTTCACTCGGAGTAATGGTTTATTTGTGTTGGCGCGGCGACGACAGCGGTAACGACCGCGTCTTCCTCGGCTGTGTGTCAGTCGACGCCTCGCGCCGGATGCGAGCCTGGTCAAGTGTGTGTCGGAGGTACTAGGGTTGCAGAGAGTTAAAATTTAGATAGTTTTCATAAATTAAGATTGGATTTTAAATTGTTGCATTGATTGAATCACGATTGAATGCTGTGAAATAGTAGGTACATAAGTATGTAAGCCCGTAAGGGTGCTGGACAAAGATGTTCCACCTATTCTATTCTATTCTATTCTATTCTCTGTGGGGGTGTAAGTACCTGCACCTGGCTCTCTCGAGTGGAACCTTTGTGCATATCCCCAAGGTCTAAACTGCCTTCCTAAGCTTGGACCATTTCCCACCACGCTGGTCCACTGCGGGTTGGTGGGTTCACATATCTAGATGTGCTAAATCTAGATATGCAGGTTTCCTCACGATGTTTTCCTTCACCGTAAGAGCGATGGTATACATTGTACTTAAGTTAAAAGAACTCATTGGTACATGTCAGCGCCGGGATCGAACCCGCATCTCTTGCGTGAGAAGCGGGCGCTTACCCGACTGAGCTACCACCGCTCTTCCGATGTTCCACCTACTAACTGCTATGAATGTTACAGATTTCTACTAACTTGCGCAGATTTGCTGAAAAGAAATAAATAGGTGGTTGAAATTTGAAAGCGGTCATCATCTTGCTAAGGGGATTCGAAGCGGATGACGATGCTGATTAATTTAGTTGAAAAGTGCTGGTCATAAGTGTTCCTAAATTATGGAGATTGTGGAGACCGTGATTGGAAGTTCCTTAATAATGATTAAATTACTTATTAAAAAAAAGGGTGTTACATGAAATTTCAGAAAGGCTTTCAGAAAATCATTTTATCCTCCTTCTAAGTTTATGATTCAAATTATTGCAATTTAATAAATCGGTTTACTTCATACGGATCCCTAAAATCATAAGAACTTCTTAGGGCCTCGCTGTCCTATCTGTAAACATTGGAGAGGTTTGTTTACATTATGGTAGTGCAAGGAAGCTACTGTTACAAGTTTCATGGGTTTTTTTCAGATCTTTTATACCTACCTATGTTTTACACATTAACTTGTACCTATATTAGTACAAAAATATGGGATAATTTGAAATTCGTTTCAAAAACGAAACCTTTATATAGTGATACTTAGGTAAGCCTACTTACTTATTTTTTTTTTATATTTTTGCTATAGGTAGGTATCGCAGTGGGTTTACAAATAAGTGATAGAGTTTTCAGAGACAAACCAAATATACATAAAATATACCTTGGTAGGTATGCACTATATGTATACATACTTTTAATAATACCTATCATAATTAGGTACTCATTGTTGGTATGTACTTATGTACTTACTGAAAAATAAGCACGTTGTGGATGGTGCCCAAATAGGAACTTAGTTAAGTGTAGGTACCTACTTACTTACCTGCTTCTACAGGGTGTTGCAAAAAAGATATAGGTACTAAGCCGAAACCTACATGTGCAGCATGGTATATCTAAGCCCGAAAAAAAAAATTATTTTCCATAGAAACTTTGTTGGTCACGTGACTTTTACTATGTTTTTTTTTTTTTCGCAAATTTCCAAATTCTGATTTCAGTTTTGGGCTTAGATATAACATGCTGCACATGTAGGATTCGGCTTAGTATACCAATTTTGCAACACCCTGTATAACAAGAAAATGAAGACAATATTATTATAAATAAAGTGGTTTCATGACCAGTGACCACGGAATGGGCACTTTAACTTGGTTTACTTACTCTGAGGGGAGTTTATGAGACTTAATATTCTCGATTTGTTTTATGGTAAGATTTATTTAACCTTAGCTAAAGTATATTTTGTTCTCTTTATAGGTACCTACCAATCGATCTCCATGACCCGTGCACAAAATAGCAAATTATTTTTACCAGCAGCAAATATAGATTTTATCATTAACCAGTCAACACCAGCAGGTGAACGCCCAGAAGACGTCGCGGCTCCAACTATTGCTACTCACGAAGACTGTCGCATGACTGCCTTCAGCTAGGAATCGGGAACAGTTTGAGTATGTGGGGCGGATGATTGTGAACAGCAGCGGCTGCTCATGTCGTTCGCAGTGCTGATCATATTTCCGTCATCGGTGGCCGGGGCGCGCCAAAATAAGTTTACTTATATTGAATATTGGACGAGTGTGCGGCCGCCTTTACGAGCGCGAGACGATCTTTATGGTAGGCCCGCTTTGTGGGTGATGGAAATGGCTGGCTCTGTTTTTCAAAGTCTACATATACAGCATCTACTTACCTACTAAAGATTTATGATTTCCAGTGGAATACGGATTGGGTTTCATTGAGATGGCCTAATCACGTAATCACAAAATACCTAAATGAATCTCCAGGATATCTTGTCTGCTTAGACTAGGTTCTTACATTAACATTAGTGTTCCTGAAAAAGTTTCCAGAATATCTGATTCTTGGGTTAAGTAGTTACTGACTTACCTTCCTGCTTGTAGGCAGGTAAAAAAGTAGGTACTTAGATATCAGTTCTATACACTAGGAAAGATTTAGTTCCTGCCATTATGATAGTTAACCGTGATTTTTGTATAAGTACTTACTTAATTAGTACCTAATTACCTACTTATCATCTAAAGTACCTAGCAACTGTGGAAATTTATTGGTAAGTATGTAACCTAAATGCATTAAAGTACTTACTTATGTTTCAAAGATTTGAATTTACGAAAGTTTTTTTGTACATACTTTTCAACAATTATTTACTCGATCAAAAATAAATTATAATAAAATATTGATGGAGGCATAATTTTTGAAATAAGTAATCAAGTTTATTAAACATAATATTTGACCTTTATTTAATCGCCTCCCTATCCTTGGACATTGTCTGAATGCTACCGCTATCCAACACTAGATGGCGCCTGAAAAGAGACTGTTATTATTCTAGGGACTAGAGACTTAATCTGTGTAAGTGTAAGCTTTGCTATCTGTCAGCTTTATTGACATTGACTTTTTGACTTATGTCAATGTCATTAATTTCAATGCAAGTTTCTCGTGCAATGTTTTTTTTTCGCTGGGAAGTGTTTATGGCGGTGCATGTGCTTTGCAAAAAAATATTCATTTCTTGCTAAAAAAACTTACTTTCTGCTTGCTTTCTTGCTTTCCTTGAATACTTAACGTCTTATTAGTGCTGTGTTTATATATTTATGTGTTTATCTTGCCTTGGAGTCTGGTAATTTTAAATAGTTTTTTTATGTTTGAGGACCATGGAGGGTGACAGGGATAGACCGCCCCCAGCCCCCCCTGATCCTGACGTCTCTGACCCTCTTTCCCCTCTTCCTCCACCTTATTCCCCATTATCAAATGGCGATGACGAATTAGAACAAAATAGGAGAAAGCGTCCCATTTCCAATGATAGTGAGGATGAAACCCCTACCGTAAAATCTGTAAAGACTTCCATTGGTCGAGCTCGATACTCGGCTATGGACAGACCCCCTTACCTCGTCCACGTCTCCCGCTACGAGCAGGAATCAAACTCAGGTTCAACAATGCACCCGATCAAATTTGGACAGCTCCTTATGAGACTGAAAATAACAAATATAATGCAGGATGGAATTAAAAGAGCTGGCCGCAACCGTGTAGCCGTTGAATTTAAATCCCCAGAATCTGCCAACGCCTTTATTGTTCACCCAGAACTAACGCTGAAGGGCTATTTGACCAGCATCCCAACCTACAATATTACACGTATGGGCATGGTCAAGGAAGTCCCTTCAGAATGGTCAGAAGAGGATATTATATCAAATTTAACTGTCCCCGCGGGTTGTGGTAAAATTCTCAAAGCTAGGCGCATAAACTACAGATTTAGGAATGCAGAGGGTTCCACAGAGTGGCGTCCCTCACAATCGGTAGTCCTGACGTTCGACGGACAAATCTTACCTCAAAGAGTATTCGCTTGCTATTCCTCCCTCACAGTAGAGCTATACCACTTCCCCACCATAATATGCTTCAATTGTTGCCGATATGGTCATACCAAAACCAAATGTCGCTCCAAACCAAAATGCTTCCGCTGTGGAGATAATCACTCCAGTGATAGTTGCTCCACTGCAGAATCAGATGCGTGTTGTATGTACTGTGATGGTAAACATTACGCTACAAGTAAATCTTGCCCCGAATACCAAAGACAAAAAACATAAAAGTAGTCATGGCTGAACAAAATATTTCTTTCGAGGAAGCGTCCAAAAAATTCCCGTCTGTCTCTCGCTCTTATGCGGACATAACCAACTCTATCCCACAGACCCTTCAGAGTCCTCCTATATTCTTGTCACAACCCAGTCAATCTCAACCCGCTTCTACTTCTTTTTCTTACAGAAAAACCATCACAAAAAATCGAAAATCTCATGCCCCGCTTCCCTCTGGCTATGATAAACATGCTCATCAATCCATCGTTAATAGCTATTCATTCCCATCTTCCCCAAATGGTTGCGCTCTCCAAAACTCGTCTCAACCTTCATCATCTAATAACTCCACTTCACAGATAATTGAACTTCTCCTAACACTTTTGTCTCAGATTATTTCAAAAAATAATTCATCTCTACCTGACCACGTTGCAACCCAAATATTTCAGCTTGTAAAATTATTTAACAATGGCCCCTCTGACATTCCTCCAGTGGAACGCCAGGAGCGTAGTCCCTAAAAAACATGAAATTTCTTTCTTGATTAACAAACATTCTCCATCTTTATTTGCCATCAGTGAGTCCTGGCTACAGCCAAACTGTAGCTTTAATATCCCAGGGTTTATCTCCTTCAGAGATGACAGACCCGATGGCCATGGTGGCACGGCAATCTTAACGAGCAACCGCATTCCTTCGTCTCCCATTCCTCTCCCTCCCTTTGACGATGACGTAAATGTCATCGGTATTCAAGCCGAAGGTATAAATTTTATTTCTATTTATATAGCTGATCCAAATATTAGAATTATCCCCTATATCCGTAGTTTAATTCTTTCCGTTTCCCCCCCATTAATACTCCTTGGTGACTTTAATGGACACCATTACTCCTGGGGCTCTTCCCATTGTGACGTATTTGGCACCGCCCTTTCAGATCTTTTTGATGACCTTAATATGTGCATTTTAAATGATGGATCCCCCACTCGTCTGACACGCCCGGGTGAGAGTAAAAGTTGTGTTGACTTGACAGTGTGCAGTGCTGATATAGCTTCCAGTTTGCAATGGAACCGGCTTAATAGTACACATGGAAGTGAACATTTCCCAATCAAAACAACCTTTTTTAATAAAACAGTTCCTCATAAGGAGTCTAATCCCCTCCTTAAGTATAATCTATCAAACGCCAACTGGGAGACATATCGGGATTCTCTTGATTCGTTTATAGAGCATCTCCCTGATGCAAACCCTTCAAATATAACTTCGTGCTTTGAAAACTTCTCTTCTTCTCTTTCTTCTGCGGCGGATGTTTCTTTCCCTCTTAAAAATTCTCATTCAGGCAAATTATCCTCTCCCCCGTGGTGGGATAGTGAGTGCTCTGATTTAATAAAAGAACGGAACAAAGCTGAACTAGTATATAACCAAAATATGACCATTGAAAACCTAGTATTATATAAAAAACTCCTTGCAAAATCTAGACGAGCTTTCCGTAAAAAGAAAACGGATAGCTGGAAAAGATTCTGTTCCTCACTATCTCCCTTTACGCCCCCTTCCCTGGTATGGAAATCTATTAATAGATATAGACGTGGATGTTCCCCTAATAACTCCCCCCCAATTCCGAGACCCATTGCAGAAGCCTTCTTTGATAAACTTGCTCCCCCTTTTGTTCCACTTGAAGACGATCTACCATATTATACAGAAAGTGGTCCATCTGACAATATCCTAGATTCCCCTTTTACCATGAATGAACTTTCTTCCGTTCTTTTATACGTTCACGATTCCGCCCCAGGTATAGATGGTTTTCCTTACTCGTTTATTTCCGAAGCTAGCCTCAAATGTCAACAATACTTCTTAAACCTTATCAATTTATGCCTCAATCTGGGTTATGTTCCAAACACTTGGAAGTGCCAAGTCATCCTTCCTATACTTAAGCCCGGAAAGGCACCTGACAACCCCGACCATTACCGCCCTATTGCTCTCTCTTCAGCCCTCTCTAAAATCATGGAACATCTAATTAAAAATAGACTAGAGTGGTATGTCGAAAGCCAAGGTTTATTAGCAGATTCACAGTTTGGCTTCCGTAAAGGGTATAGTACCATGGACAGCATTAGCCTTCTGGTCTCAGATATTCGCATCGCTTTCAGTAGTAACGCCTCCGTATTAGCTGTATTTTTAGATATTTCCTCTGCTTATGATAATGTGCTGCTTTCAATGCTCAGGTATAAATTACGCCAGCTGAGCATTCCTGATAAGTTAGTAAAGCTCATAAGTAATCTACTTATGTCTCGTACCGTTTCTCTTCGGGTTCCTGGGGAGGACTTTGAAACTAGAACTGTATGGAAGGGTCTTCCTCAAGGCTCAGTGCTTAGCCCCCTGCTTTATGATATCTACACAGCTAAACTTCACACTTCCCTTAACGCAGACTGTAAAGTATTGCAATATGCTGATGATTTGGCTCTATATATACCCTGTGATTCAATAGAAGATGCCAATGAATCGATACAATTGTCATTAGATTCTCTCAGTGAATGGCTTAACCTGCATGGGCTCCATCTATCAGCACCTAAAAGCAGTGCAATAGTATTTTCCAGAAAACGTAATATCCCCGAAGTTAACATAAAGATATGTAACAACAGTGTTCCAGTTAATGACAAGGTCAAATTTCTTGGCGTGTTTCTCGATACTAAGCTAACGGGTGTAGTCCATCTAAATTACATTACAAAAAAATGCGAAAAGTCTTTAAATATCCTCAGAGTCCTATCCGGCGTCTGGTGGGGAGCCCACCCTTTTACTTTAAAACTTTTATATAATGCCCTTATCCGTAGCGTTTTAGATTATGGTTCTTTCCTCTTAGAACCATGTAGCAAATTAGCTTTAAAAAAACTAGAATCTATTCAATTCAAGGCTTTAAGAATAATAACTGGATGCATGAAGTCCTCCCCTGTCAATGCTTTACAGGTTGAATGCGCTGAGCCTCCCCTTAACATCAGAAGACAATATCTATCGGATCGCTTTTTATTCAGAACATATATTAGATTATCCCACCCATTATTTGAAAAATTAAAAATATTATACAGTCACTGCAATAAAAGTAAATACTGGTCAAATAAAAATCCACCGCTAATACTAAACAGCTTCAAAAAAATTCAGGAAATTGAAGAAACATGTCCCATTTTAAGATTTAAATATATCCCACTTTTTGAATTCCCCTACTGTAGTATACAATACACTCCCAACATAATATTATCCATAGGTATAGACAAGCAAACTCCGGCCGCTAATTCAGTATTTAACTCTGAGATTAACTCTAAGTATAGTGACTGGCATTTGTTCTTCACTGATGCATCAAAACTAACCGATTCATCCTGTTGTGGTGCAGCAGTCTACTATCAAAACTCAAAAATAGAATTAATGTTTGTTTGCCCCCCAGAAATCTCCGTTTACACGGGGGAGTGTGTAGCTGTTCTGGAAGCTTGTACTTTTATCGAAGCCCATAACATTGATAGGGCTGTAGTTTTTACCGATTCCTTGAGTTGCTTACAAACTCTAACACAATGTCCTTTTAAAAGTAAAACCCACTGTAGTTACACATTGCACATTAAAGACTGCCTTAGAAGGTGTAACGATAAAAATCTTAGAGTTGTTCTGGTATGGATCCCAGGTCATTCTGGTATACCAGGCAACGAATACGCAGACCAGCTAGCAAAAAGAGCTTCTTCAGATGCCAGCAGTGACCGAAAATATTTCCAAATCCCCACTTATGACCTCCTTAGCCTCCCAGCTAAGGATAGTTTGACTATCTGGCAACATGAATGGGAGAAATCAAGCCGGCTCAAGGGCCGATTGTACTTCTCCATTCAACCGAAGGTTCCTCATAGACCGTGGTTTTTTAAATTTAAAAATCTTCCTAAATTAATTGTTTCCATCTTGTGCAGAATTCGTTTGGGTCATTGTTGCTCCCCTGCTTTTCTCAATAAAATAAAACAACGGGATTCGCCCATGTGTGAGTGTGGACAGGACGAGGGGACTCTAGATCATGTTTTCCTGAATTGCCCCATTTTTGGTTTAGACTCATTATATCCATACCTATATAAAATCAAAGTTCCTCTTCCAATAAACTTTCATCAGTTGTTATTAAATTTTCATGACCCTAATTTTATCATCGCTATTAGTAAATTCATTGTTAACCCTAGAGTGCTCGCGCTATGAGCATTTTGCCGCCCTCAGCAAATAATGTTTATTATTTTGTGAACTATACACTCCTCAAGGTCCAGCGTCCATGTAGCTGCCCTCTCGGTCTTCTCCTACATGTTACGTAAATTTGGAGAAATTCAGTGCACAGGTTACAGCAGGAAGAGAGAATTGAAGAGAGTGTGTCGCACGCGGCGGCAAAATGCTCACTGCGCGAGCACTCGCGTCAGTGAAATTAAAGTCATTTTTTTTACAATTGTTATGAAATATTGTTAGTTTTTCAGTGTTTTTTGGTAATAATAATGTAAATTAGATTTAGGTATGTGTCTATTTCAGTTTACATTCGATTTACGATATAATTTTGTTAATTTACTAACAAGTTAATTTTACGAAGAATTTACCTGGAAAAATAGCTCTGCCTATAACTACACCACGTATAACAATAGAATCTTACATATGGACAGTACATAAGTGTTTTTTATTGGTCCGGTGGTACAAATCTCCCGTTTTGTACCACCGGACCAACAAAAAACACCCTAAAGAAGAGAGGGTACATGCCTATAACTATGTCCATATAAGAAAAAAAGCAGGTCAAAAAAGGGTGCAATACATGAAGAAAGTTAATGTGCAACGAACACTTTGTGTTCATGTTTCAGTACTGTGTTGCTAAAATAAATGCTGTAGATGACGATAACATCTAATTTTTTTAATAATTTTGAGATTTGTTGATTTTGTGTGGCTTAAGACAAATTTATACCTAAAAGATCAAAATTTTTCCCAAAGCATGAACGATAGCTCATATATTGAACAATTATAATATAAAAACTATAAATATTACTTTTTCTAATACCATATGATTCATTTTATTGAAATTATATGCATTTATAAGTTTTCGTAATTATTAAGTGTCCAAAAAATACATTTTAATATGTGCGGCAAAATGCCGTCACGCGAGCACTCGCGTCACAAAAAATGGCGCGACTACTCTAGGGTTAACAACAAAATCAAGTTATAACTCCATTCATTCACTCATATAATATGTATTTATCTATTATGTTTATTTATTTATATACATTCGTAAAGTTTTCAAGATCTACCTTCAATAAATTACAATTCAAATAAATACACATGCAGTGTCATGACATGATACTGGCAGAAATTGTTGGCACACCCGACAGATTGCCATAAATAAAATTTCAATTCAATTCTCGTGCAATGCGGTGAAATCTTGTTGCATTTTCTATGAAAAAGTGAAATCTCATCTGTATTTATTCTAGTTAGTGAACAAAGATCATCCATTTATCAACAATGGCCCAACCGGAAATAGAAAAATTATCTCTAAGTAAGTACAAATATACTTTCCTACCTAAAACTAACCTCGTCACAAAAACACGTATGCAATTTCGTCTTTCCACTTTTGCAGAAGAGATCTACACGTCTGATAAAAGAGGCAGCGATGAGACGGGAGATGGGTCTGAAGACAAGCCGTTCAAGACCATTCTCCAGGCGATGCGGCACGCCGGCAAAGAACCATTTCCTACCATCTACGTCGACGCGAAAGAAGAAGGAAAGGTGTATGAAGTAGCCGCTAAATCTCAACTGAAGAAAATCCAGAAGATCTGGGTCCGCGAGAACTACAAGGCCGCGGACAAGGCCAAGGCCGAGGAGGACTCCAATGACAAGAGGCAACAGAACATGGAGGAGGCCAAGAAAATTGTCATCAAAGAAGACCCAAGTTTGCCAAAAGCTAAAGTTGTGAAGATCTATGAAAGTAAGTGTTACTTAAATATACATACTCAATCCTTTTCTTTACAAGAGGGCTGAGGTTTAGTTTCTCAGTTGAGTCAAATAGACTCACCAACTCTCTCCTGTGCTCATTGTCATCACAATGTAATTCCCACTGTAATGCCCACTGCTCTGCATTATTGAAACAAGTCAGTAGCTTTTTTGTCTAGTCTTGTCTGTTGAAATCTGGTCATAGTTACTCCTTTAGCCAGGTTTTCAAAATAACAGTATGTTTTGTCTGAGTCCGCTTAATATCAAAATAGGGATGATCATTGTTTGACCTATCTACAGTCTATCATTATCTGAGATAGGTTGGAACTTGTATGATATATGCTCATAAGATGTAAACCAATCATATTTAAAAATTTAACACATAAAATAGGGTCTGTGCATATTTCATTCATACTTTGAAAAATAAATGTTGAATCTAGAGCAATGACATGGCACCTGAGTAAACAAGTCACTGTAAATATGAAAGGTTACTGGTAATATTCAATGGTATTGCTTTATCACTTATGGATTTATTACATATTATGTCTGATTTTGACCTGAGATTATCAATGATAGACTGATTTATTTATCCAGAATTCATTATTTATTAGAGTCTCCTCTAACTATCCCTTTGGGAATTGCAGTTGTTAGTATTATTATGATGATAATGATGATCATTACCTTTTTTTTTTTTTAATTTTCCATTTCATCTGCAATCAGTCCCAGAACTATGAGCAGATTTCTTCTCAGTTTAATGGCATTGAAAAGAGTCCCCCAGTGGGAACCCCTCTTTATTTCATCGCTAGGAGTGTGCCAGCTCCATAGGTTCCCTTCTCTTCAAACAATGTTGGAAGTTTGGTGTGGTCAGCTGAGCAGCTAGTTCATTCGGGTGGTTACAGACACGGTTTCTGTAAGATCCAGCCTGAGTGCGAATTTCTTCAGCAACTGTATCATTCTCTAATAATATATTTCATTTTCTCAATAAATAAACAAAAACTGTATTATTGTAAAATATGTTTGGTTGTGATAAAAACGCGTGTTCTGTTAGCACAACCAGGTTGTGATGATCTTGCAATGTGTGTGGTATTTGTGTCACATGTGTACAATAAGTACCTAGTTAGTAAAATTATAAATATCTTCAGGGCAAACTCATGCATTTATTTTTTGTATTTCGTTGTTACAAAAGATAACAAAAAATGGCAACACATTATTGTAAATAGCATAATGAGGATGGAAGCCAATGAGGAGGAGGTGTAGCATATAATATTTTGGCTCCCATTTTGTTATATTTATCTTGAATCTGGTATTGACATCAACCCAATTATGGCTTTGGCACATAAAATATAAAATGACACTAACTCTACCTACAAATCATTCATTGGCATATTTTGCGAATTATTCACATCTCAAGCTCAATCTCCATCTGGGATCCTAAACTATCAATTTTAATAAGCTAGGAATTCAAATTACTCTTCAAGTAACCAACGAAGACATCCTCAATCTTCCATTCTACCCATATATTTTTTAAAAACCAGACACTTACACTTCTATCTCCCCCACAGCGGAGAACAACCGAGGCACCCGCATCTGCGTCCGCGGCTGGGTGCACCGCCTGCGCCGACAGGGCAAGTCCCTCATGTTCCTGACCCTGCGCGACGGGACCGGCTACCTGCAGTGCGTGCTCAACGGCCTGCTCTGCCAGACTTATAACGCCCTGGTACTTTCGCCGGAGTCGTCGGTGACGCTGTATGGGAAATTGGAGGTGGTTCCGGAGGGGAAGACGGTATGTGTGTTTTGTTATTGGTCTGACAACAGTATATTACATTACACTTCTTTACCTTGTTAATGTATAATACCTGAAATCATAAAATTAGTAAAGTTGTTCATGAAGTTTGGTTTGGACAAGGCACAAAAGTGTGTACAACAAGAGATGTTCATGCAGCTAACTGTAGTGTGGAATTCCCTACAATCCCCTAGACTTGTAGCTGATATCAGGAATAAGGATGGTTTAGGTTAGGTTTTTGTAGTGTTGTGATGTGATGCAGTAGGTTCAGCAGTGGATGATTACATTTTACCTGTTATCCTTTACCACTAACAGAGACAATTTTAACAAAACAGAACATTTCGGAAAATGTGATTTGTTTCTGCCCACTATATCGTTACTGCTTCTGCCAGTCTATCCATAACGCCATGCACTAAAGCAAAAATAATTGTAGGCTATATTAGTATTGTTATTATAGTATAATAGCTGTACCTGTAACTAAATAGCTAGTAAGTAACTCTTTTATCCACCAACAAAGGTTGGCTGGAAGAAATTGCTTTTTGGCAATAAGCCTGCCCGTGTATGCTTTTATGTTTCTGTAATAAATGAAGCCCCCCCCCCCCTTCCAGGCGCCTGGCGGGCACGAGCTGTCGGCGGACTACTGGGAGCTGGTGGGGCTGGCGCCGCCCGGCGGGGCCGAGTCCATCCTCAACGAGGAGGCCTTGCCCGACGTGCAGCTCGACAACAGGTGAGCACTCTTATACCAGGACTAGCTGTTCCCGCGAGCTTCACTTCGCCTTAAAAAGTTTTCACAAACATACACACATACTCACAAACTCTCGCTAATATTAGTAGGATTAATTTATGTAGGTAGGTTTGTAAATAATTTGATAAGTATTTCCTTTAATCCGAAAATCACCGCTACATAAGGTAGCTCTCGAGGTACTTACAAAAAGACATACATGAATACAAACTACCCATTGAGTAACTCGAGTCCGCGTTGTTCTAAGCAAACTAACACTAACTCCAGGTTAGGTTACATACTTACTCTGCTGGCTCAGCAACTCAAAGTGAAAATAGGTTAGGTTAGTATTAGGTCCTTACATATGAAATTGGAGTTTTCTATAGGAGGAACATAAAATCGTTTTTTCTTAAATGAAATATATTAAATTAATCAAAGTATGTACCATTGCTATGTATGCACTTTTGCCATCTCATAGGTAGTTCATTGATCCCCTTACTAAAAAAACCATTCGGGCGGGAATCAATAAAATCTTTGAAGGCGGTTTGGACTGCCCCATCGGAGTTGAATTTTTTTCCTTGCAAGTAGTTATCCAAATTGCGAAAAAAATGGTAATCTGTTGGAGCAAGGTCCGGAGAGTACGGTGGATGTCTAAGACATTCTAATTGAAGCTCCTCTAATTTGGTAGCCGTCTGTTGTGCAGTGTGTGGTCTAGCGTTGTCCTGAAGCAGCAGTGGCCTAGAGCGATTGACCAGCCTCGGTTGTTTAGCAGCTAGCTTTTCCATCATGGTTTGCAGTTGCTGACAATAGATATCTGCCGTAATCGTCTGGCCAGATTTAAGAAAGCTGTAGTGAACGACACCGGCACTAGTCCACCAAACACTTACAAGAGTTACAAGCAACTTTTTTTTAGTCAATTTTCGCTTAGGGCAGGATTTGGCTGGTTCGCCAGGGTTCAGCCATTGCGATGAGCGCTTCCGATTATCGTAGAGGATCCACTTTTCATCACAGGTAATGATTCGATTTAAAATTCCTTCATTATTGTGCCGGTTGAGTAACGTAACGCAGCAGTCGACGCGCGTTTGTCGGTTTGCTTCACTCAATTCATGAGGTACCCACCTTTCAAGCTTTTTCACCTTCCCAATTTGCTTCAAGTGGATTAGAATAGTTTTATCACTAACACCGGAGCCTGCAGCTAACTCGGACGTGGTTTGCGATGGATCCGCTTCCACAATAGCCTTCAATTCTTCATTATCAACTTTGGTCTCCGGCCGTCCACGAGGCTTGTTCTGCAGGTCGAAATTTCCAGAACGAAAACGTTGGAACCAAAAACGCACTGTGTTTTCTTTTGCGACACCGTCACCATACACATCATTAATCCTTCGAGCCGTTTCTGCAGCACTGGTGCCACGGTGGAACTCATACTCGTAAATAACGCGATATTTCAAGTTTTCCATTTTGTAAACAGAGTGACACAAAGAAAAAAACAAAAGAAGAAAAAACAAATGAATTAGGGGGTTTGAAACACAAATGCATGAGTAAATAGCTGTATGAATTTGAATTTGGAATTCCTAACCATACAGGTAATATTTGAGATCAAAGTGGCCAGTACGACAAAACGCCAATTTCATATGTAAGGACCTAATATATTATATTATTAGTTATTATATTTACTTATGAATTTCATACAAGATTAGCCACACTCATAAGGCTTTTGTGCCATATAATCTCATAACTGCTATGGGTATAATTTAGTAGTTATAAGGAGTGTGAGACAGTGATAAAAACCAAAGAAAGTTACTATTTAGTAATAGCGATAATACAAACAGTTTGACTTCCCATCCCCAGGCACATAATGATCCGTGGCGAGAACACTTCCAAAGTGCTGCGGGCTCGCGCACTAGTCACCAAGGCGTTCCGTGATCACTTCGCCTCGCGTCACTACACCGAGGTGTGTCCGCCGACACTAGTGCAGACCCAGTGCGAGGGAGGCAGCACGCTCTTCAAGTTCAGCTACTTCGGGTGAGTGACGGTAGATGGCGTTATTAGTTGTTATTAATAAAAGCACCGGGTGCGTGACGATAGATGGCGTTGTCACTTGTTAATTAATAAAAGCTCTCATCGTGCAACACTACACCGAGGTGTGTCCGCCGACACTAGTGCAGACCCAGTGCGAGGGAGGCAGCACTCTGTTCAAGTTCAGCTACTTCGGGTGAGTGACGATAGATGGCGTTGTCAGTTGTTTATTATCAAACTACACCGAGGTGTGTCCGCCGACGCTAGTGCAGACCCAGTGTGAGGGAGGCAGCACGCTCTTCAAGTTCAGCTACTTCGGGTGAGTGACGATAGATGGCGTTGTTACTAGTTTATTATCAAACTACACCGAGGTGTGTCCGCCGACGCTAGTGCAGACCCAGTGTGAAGGAGGCAGCACTCTGTTCAAGTTCAGCTACTTCGGGTGAGTGAGCATAGATGACGGTGTTAGTTGTTTATTATCAATTGATTTGTAAGCGCAACTTGACATTCAATGTACTGCCGAGCTATCATCAACATAATACTAATTACCACTTAGGTACTTCGCTGGCTCAACTACCCGAAGTGTATCTTGACCTCCGACATTAAAGTACGCCAATCTTCTCTATTCTGTGCCAAATCTGACCAGTCGGACACTTTTAGCTATTTCAGGTCTTTGGCGATTACGTCCTTCCAGCCACGAAAAGAAAACCGTCTGGAAGAGTAATTACCGCTAGATGGCGCTAAACCTTACTTTTCTCCACTATTACTAATAATCTCCACTAGATGGCGCTAATCCTGACTTCTCCTTGCAGCGAGCAGGCGTACCTCACGCAGAGCTCGCAGCTGTACCTGGAGACGTGTCTGCCGGCTCTAGGGGACGTGTACTGCATCGCGCAGTCGTACCGCGCCGAGCAGTCTTACTCTTAATCCTCATAATTTCCGCTAGATGGCGTTTAACCTTACTTTTCTCCATTATTACTAATTATTTCCACTAGATGGCGCTAAACCTTACTTTTCATAATTCCTCACTTCTCCTTCCAGCGAGCAGGCGTACCTCACGCAGAGCTCGCAGCTGTACTTGGAGACGTGCCTGCCAGCTCTACCTTACTTTTCTCCATTAATACTAATCATCTCCACTAGATGGCGCTAAACCTTACTTTTCTCAATTAATCCTAATTATCTCCACTAGATGGCGCTAATCCTCAATTTTCCTTGCAGCGAGCAGGCGTACCTCACGCAGAGCTCGCAGCTGTACCTGGAGACGTGTCTGCCGGCGCTGGGAGACGTGTACTGCATCGCGCAGTCGTACCGCGCCGAGCAGTCGAGGACCCGGCGCCATCTTGCTGAGTAAGTCATATTATGACAGACGGGATGCCGACATTGAATCTATGTCTGTGTCTTTATGCCCGTAATAAGGTCGGCATTAGCTTATAGTTCATAAAGTCGTTAAAGAAGCTGTATGAAAGTTACCGCCATTACGAAAATAGAGGGTTATTGATAATCGAATGAGTCCGATCCGAAGTTATCCGAACACCATCATGGAGTGAATTGTATCTTTATTTGCGTGTGTTCTGTCAATCAGTAAGCCCTCCTATGAAACCCTTGCGAATAGGAGGGACACAGCTATATAATACATGGTATAAATTACATAGTATTGTGTTCAATCACAACCCATCATGTCCCCACTGCTTGGGCACGAGTCACCTTCCAATGTCGGAAGGGTTTTAGGCGTAGTCCTATTGTGTCCAAGCCCTAATCAAACATTCCTCCCTCAGATACAGCCACGTGGAAGCGGAATGCCCCTTCATTTCCTTCACTGATCTACTGGATCGCCTTGAAGACCTGGTGGTGGACGTGGTGGAGCGCGTGCTCGCCAGCGACGAGGGCAAGGCTCTAGTTCACGATCTGAACCCTAACTTTAAGGTAACAACTAGAGATTAGTGTATATTATAGATACTTAGGTATGCAAAAGCGCTGCACCGTAGTTAGAAACTGAAGCATCTTTTGTGAGGTATTTTGCTATGTTGGTCCAGAACGGATGGACCGATTTAATTGTGGAATCTTTTACTGGATAGTCACTTGTTTAAGAGTGTTTTAAGCTACGTTCAATTAGTGTAGGTATATTCTAGATACTATATAAGGTATAGCAAAAGCGCTGCGCCGTAGTTGGAAACTGAAGCATTTTTTCTGAGGGATTTAGCTGTGTGGTTCCGCAACGGATGGATTGATTTCAATGCAGGTTGTTTTGTTAGAAATTTGATGAAACTTAGAGTGTTTTAAGCTATGTTCCATTTAAATCGGTTCAGCATCGGGGCTTTTGACCCAAGTCAAGTTACTTAGATACATTAGCCACGTGGAAGCGGAGTGTCCGTTCATTTCCTTCCCTGAGCTGCTGGGCCGGCTGGAGGAGCTGGTGGTGGACGTGGTGGGGCGCGTGCTCGCCAGCGACGAGGGCCGCGCTCTGCTGCACCACCTCAACCACAACTTTAAGGTAATCTAGATTAGGCTATCTAGATTTACGAAGATGATGAACCCTTTATCGAAACAGGCATAGTGTCGGAGGTATTTTGCCACGTTGTTGCTTCGGAATGGATGGAACGATTTAAATGCGGGTTCTTTTTATGGATAGATGACGTGTTCTAGAGTGTTTTAAGCTATATTACATCAATGAAGCCGTTAATATCAGGTTATTAATTCCAGTTAGGGTAGGTACTCTGATGCAGCCATGTATGTACCCCGAATTCCAACTTGATAGTACTCTAAAATAATGGCTTGATTTTTAATGATTATTGATTAATACCTACTGTTATTGTTGCAGAAACCGGAGCGTCCGTTCAAGCGCATGGCGTACACGGAGGCCCTCGAATGGTTGAAGACCAACAACGTCACCAAGGAGGACGGATCTTTCTACGAGTTTGGAGATGTAAGTTATTTTTTATCATATTTTGTCATCAGCCTACGGTAATGTTCGTTAGTAGTCTCCTAAAGGTAGCCATAACACTCTGTCTTTAACCAAATATCGACTGCCTGTTTTTTTTATAAATTATTATATTATATTTCATTACACTATGTACTCGTAAATAATGACTCGCATGCGAGTTACCTGTGACTACCCATTCGGGGAAAACAGTCGTAAGCATAATATGTATGTATCTAAATTATGTGATACTGCTTCAAAGGAAGTAGTCTACTGACTAAAGTTCCTATTTGTGTCGCGTGGTCACCAACCTATATGTTTGTACAGCCATAACGCACTGTGGTCCTATCTCAAACGTGGAAACGAGTATCAGAGATATCACTCCCATACCTTAAATCATACAGCTCTTTACCTGTTCCCAACTCAGGACATCCCCGAGATGCCGGAACGCAAGATGACCGACGCCATCGGAGTCCCAATCCTTCTATGCAAGTTCCCCGCGGAAATCAAGTCGTTCTACATGCCGCGCTGCGCGGACGACCGCCGGCTCACCGAGTCCGTGGACGTGCTGGTGCCGGGCGTGGGCGAGGTCGTGGGCGGCTCCATGAGGATATGGGACCACAAGGAGCTCATGGACGGTGAGTGGGCAAAAAGCTACTTGAATTGGTCACTAGATGGCGTTGATTTGGGTCAACAAGCGAAAGATAAAGCGTGCGAGTTTTTGTGGAGGTTATGGCGTTCGTTTTGCGTCAACTGGTGTGAAAAATCGATAGATGGCGCTGTAAATAACACCGTCGTTTGTTTCTAGAGCGTGTTTGTTTTAGTTGAGTAAATTGAAGTAGACACTAGATGACGCTGTATATAACACCGTCGTTTATTTCTGGAGCATGCGAGTTTTTGTGGAAGTTAGGGAAGCGGTCACTAGATGGCGCTATAAATAACACCGTCGTTTGTTTCTGGAGCGTGTATTTTAGTTTAGCTTATTGTAGCCGTCGTTTGTTTCTGGAGCGTGTAGTTCAGCTTATTGTAGTGGCGTATCAATCAATAGATGGCGTAATTTAGATCTGGACACTAGAAGCCGTCCCCTTCAGTATAACGTAAGCTACTGGGGCGTCTATCCCCCTGTGCGAGTTCCCGTGTGAGATGAAGTGGTTCTACATGCCGCGCTGCGCGGACGACCGCCGGCTCACCGAGTCCGTGGACGTGCTGGTGCCGGGCGTGGGCGAGGTCGTGGGCGGCTCCATGAGGATATGGGACCACCAGGAGCTCATGGACGGTGAGTGAGCTAAAGAAGGTTTGAATTGGTCACTAGATGGCGCTATAAATAACACAGGTGCTTACGGACGGTGAGTTGACAAATGAAGGAGTGGTTGTTATAGTAGTTGATTGAATTGGTCACTAGATGGCGTTGGTCTGGCGTAAATAGAATCGATAGATGGCGCTGTAAGTACCACCGTCGTTTGTTTCTGGGGCGTGCGAGTTATTGTGGAAGTTATGGAAGTAGTCACTAGATGGCGCTAGTTTCGCTTAAAATCAAAAGATGGCGCTGTTATTTAACACCGTCGTTTGTTTCTGAAGCGTGCTTGTTTTAGACACCAGATGGTGCTAGTTTCGCGTAACCGGATGATTAGAATCGATAGATCGCGCTATAAATACACCGTCGTTTGTTTCTGGAGTTAATTGTAGCGGTTAATAGATGACGTTATTTAGTGGAGCTTATTGTAGCCGTCAAAGATGGCTCTTCTTCCACTATAACGGATGCTACTGGTGTCTCTATATCCTCCTGTGCGAGTTCCCGTGTGAGATGAAGTCGTTCTACATGCCGCGCTGCGCGGACGACCGCCGGCTCACCGAGTCCGTGGACGTGCTGGTGCCGGGCGTGGGCGAGGTCGTGGGCGGCTCCATGAGGATATGGGACCACAAGGAGCTCATGGACGGTGAGTGAGCTAATGAAGGTGGGATTGTTGGGTGTTTTAGTAAAGTTGGTTGAATCGGTCACTAGATGGCGTTGGTTTCGCGTGAACTGAGAAGTAGAATCGATTGATGGCTGATGATGACGCTGTAAACAACAATGTCGTTTATGAAGCGGTGCTTGTTTTAGTGGAGGTAATTGAGGTAAGCACTAGATGACGTTATTTTCGTGAAAACTACTGAGTTCAATTATTATATGTGTCTGTAGGTTGCCTGGAAGAGATCGCTTAAGCGATAAGGCCGCCTATTGCATTGTATCCACTGTATTCTAAATTGTTATTTGTGTCTCGTTTAGTCAATAAAGGAGTATTCTATTCTATTCTATTCTATTCTAGGTGTTAGTAAAAAAACCGAAGATATCCTTGAGATGACGGATGCCATTGGAGTCCCCCCCCTCGTCTTTTTTAGCGAATTTACAAGTCACCAAACATTAGCCTTCTATTCTATTCTATTCTATTCTCATAGGGGGTGAAGTTCCTGTACGTGGCTCTCTCGAGTGGAACCTTTGTACATATCCCCTTGATTTCAGCTCAGCCAGCCTAGCTCCCGAGTAAACTGGAGTAGCAGGCCTGGGTGTTGTAATAGCTGAGGTAGGCGCTCTGTTGGTCCAAGAATAGATAATCTTGTTTCTGTAGTAGGTGGACAAGCTAACAAAATATGTTCAACCGTCTCATCTACTTCTTTACATGTCCTACATAAGGGACTAGTTGAGTTACCTATGGTATATAAGTGTTTGCCCCATACGTCAGCCTATCATACACAATACCCCCACTAACCAAACATCCTCGTTCCAGGCTACAAGCGCGAGGGCATCGACCCCACCCCGTACTACTGGTACACAGACCAGCGCAAGTTCGGCTCCGTCCCGCACGGCGGCTACGGGCTGGGGCTCGAGCGGTTCCTGTGCTGGCTGCTGGACAGACACCATATTAGGGACGTGTGTCTGTACCCGAGGTTCTTGGAGCGGTGCACGCCTTAGGCGGGTTTGGAGGGGCGTTTCTTCTGACGGTGTAAGGTTATAGTGTTTGTGTGTGGCAGCACTAAGGGTTTTTGGATGCAGAAGTGGAAAGAGGATGTCTTCAATTGTATCCGTGCGTGGCACGATTAGTACTATTTATCAACTGTCAGAAGAAACGCAAAACATCGTATAATATTATTGCCAATAGAACACTTAATTCAGTAGGATTATCCCTACTTTCGAGCAATTCAGTTGACAGAATTTGAAATATTTTATAATCTATTGGCATCTTTAGAAAGCATAAGACAATTTGGATGAGGCAGGCTAAAAAGAAATGTGCTACTTTATTTTAGCTCGTCAGTATAAAATAATTTATACATCCATGTTAGCTTTTAAGCAATAATTTATGTATTTACTGTTGGATTAAGCATTTAATTTGCATTTTGTACATTTGCCGTTAAGTTACAGGAGTAATAAAATATTTATGCTTTCAATTTTAAATGTTTTATTTATAAAAAGTAAAAACTACACGATCATCTTGCATTACATTTACATTTAAATATAACTAGGAAGTTAAATTCTACTAAAACTAGCAGGTATTTTATAGTTTGGTTTGAACTTACACATACTGAGATAATCTTTATAAATACACGAGTATTTTTTGTTAACAGGTAGAATAGGAAAAGTATTTTTCATCAGTTACAAACGCAGAGTATTTCTTTTGTATCGTAAGACGTGGCGGCATCAATCTCATGATCATTTGCATTTAAATAATTGAATTGATAAAATAATTCGTGATGCTTCAATAAATTGCTATTTATAGGCCTTTGTTATCGATAAACAATCACAACATAGTTTTTTTTAATATAATAGGACACCATTCTATGTATCTACCTTTCGATAGTAGGTATTTATTTTACAAACTGTAGGGTCCAGAAGGGATATCAAAAGGTGTAGATACAAACACAGGGCGTACCTATTAAACTATCCACGCGCACAAAAAGACACAATATGAAAATGTCACGGTCACACATAAGTGGGATTTTAAAGGAGTAACTAGATAAAATCGCCATTTTTATATTGTTTCTTTATCTGCCCACATAATACCGCTTGTACATCCCAGGTCAAAGAGACCTAACCCCTTAGATTAACATCTTAGATGACAGGTCTCTTTGGCCCAGACTGTACCACTAGGCCCGCAGGTTGTTCAGGGCAGCCACTCGACCTCTGCATCCAGTTGGCTGCGACCGCGCGCCGCCGGCACTTCAGTCAGCTCCTCCTTGCTGTCAGCCACCTTGTGGTACACCTTCTTGCCGGCTTCCACCACGTATTCCACGCCGTCCGCTGTTTAATAAGGGTGGTTGTTAATGTTGTGATAATAATTATGTGGAGGTGATGACATCTCACATGAACATCCGACCCCAAATCCATATCATATTTAACGATTCTAGGTAGAGCGGTTAAATAAGATATGTTTCGACAGGAAATTCAATGAATCAATGTTTACGGGATATATGTTATATAATACTGATTAAATAAATAATAAGAAGCTAGATAAATAATGAACAGAACCAACAAAAGGACTTTTCTATTTAAAAGAAAGCTATATAAATTGTGTTTTGTAGACAGGCTTACCATTAATCTAGTATTCTATTAGTTCGTATGAGTAGAAACTTTCATTGCCCTTACCTTCACAATGAAAAGACATGGAAATAAAGGAATGGTACGAGTATGTATAGGTATACTTTTGTAAGGATAAATGGTTAGATGTAGATAATATAATATAACTTACCTACAATACCTACCTAAATACTCTGCTCAGACATTAGTAGATATCCTTACTTAGTTTCTAATGGTTTTTTAATGAAACATACCTAAAATATAATCCACTTCTTTTGTTCTAAATCGAAGTTTTATCATTATCTATCTAGGAATTATTTGGTTCACTTATAGAAGGAATCCTTGCTTACCAATAGCACTGCCAGTCTTCCTCACAGCATTCCCTATATTCTGTGACGAGAACGTATCAGGCTGTATATTGATGTTGACGCCATCACTGGTGCCGTTACTGTTCAGCTTCGGGCATTCGGACTGCACGATGATGGACAGGTCGTACGGGTCCACGCCGAAGGAGGCCAGGCGCGTGCGCATCTGGGGGGAAATGGTGGGTTTTATCTTCATCATCATCATGTTCGATTGTCATGGTGCATTTAGAGAGCGACCTAAAATTTTAATGATGGCCAGTTCATTTGATATGACCTCTGCATGCTATATCATGAGACCTTCCGCTAATTTACAATTGATTTCATATGCTTGTTTATGTGGAAGTACCTAAACAAAAATCTTGTTCGGAGCTTGTCGGTGGAAAACGCTTGAGTTGTGTTTGACGAGTTTGACTAAGATTTATCACAGTGGTAAAGGATTTGTAGCTAACCTAAGTTGCTGCTACTGAATTTTAATGAATTTAAAGATAAGTATAGTAAGCTGAAACCCTGGATTAACTCATACACTCATATGCTACTATTACGCGGGAAAGTTATTAATTAAAACCCGTTCACCTCACCTTGTCCACATACATCTTGTCGAGCTCCTTGGTCCTGGACAGGATGGTGGCGGAGCGGCGGTGCGCGAACGCCAGCTTCTGACACGTGAAGATGGCGGCGTACGTGGTGTAGTCTGTGGCCATGACCGTGTAGCTCGCTGAGCCGGCTACACCTGGGATTAAAGGGGAAATTGTAATACGCTTGTTACACCTACCAAGTAGAGTAGCGACAGAGTAGGTGTATACCCAGCCGATCCTCGACCAATAAACGGCTAGCGATTGCTGAGCGAGTGCTCGGCTGAGGATACCGTCTCGCCACTCTAATAGGTTCGTACAATCAAGAGCCATCTGGATACATCACATCGAACGGCCCCAAGAGCTAGCACGATGCATTTTTTGTCACTCAGTAACTATAGGTACTAGTATTGTTTTCTTTTAGGCGTTTACTTACTTAGTGGAAAGCGAACTTTCATTCTTGCTGGGACGGCTGGGTCCGGCACAGTCAAAATTCCGGTGTATCTGTAGGAAATAGGACATAATTATAAACAAATAACATTATAATATAAATATAATATATTATTATCACCGGTAGACAAAAAACAGAAGATGAATATCAGTTACATAGGCAGGTAAAAAGGTGCAACTAACTTAGTGTTGCCCAAATGCAAGAACAAGACGAGACTTAGCCAGTCTTGGTCTTGGTCTTGCGCCAATACACCTGGTCTTGGTCTTGGTCTTGCGCCAATACACCTGGTCTTGGTCTTGGTCTTGGTCTTGCGCTCTCAGTCTTGGTCTTGGTCTTGGTCTTGCAGCAAGAGTCTTGCTAGTCTTGCAATTACCTATTAGTCTATTACTATTTATTAAAGTTTACTTTTTGATTTTAATAGATATTTTTATTCGCTATGTTTATGGTATTAGTCGTAATGCGCATAGGTCCAGTTTTTCATATTCTTTGATACAGTTTTTTGCGTCTCATAGAATTCCTAAGCGTACCTACCTATACACTGAACTGTTACACCTAACTACTCAGTAAAATAGCGCTAAGTCCTAGCTGCAAGACGCAAGAGTCTTGCAGGCTATGTCTTGTTCTTGCTCAAGTCTTGCACGGTCAGGTCTTGGTCTTGGTCTTGCTAAAAATACGCGGTCTTGTTCTTGGTCTTGGTCTTGCAAAAACGCAAGAACAAGACCAAGACTGCAAGACCAAGACTGAATTTGGGCAACACTAAACTAACTACTGATTATTTTCTTCACCAAGTATAAGTAGGTACCTACGCCCGAACAGTCAAACTAAACAAAGCGGACTTATAGCCTAAACCAATTTCTTGCACCACAATTGATTGGTGAATTAAAGCGTATCATTGTCTCTAATATAAATCCTTACTTGTAGTCATGTTTCAGCGGCGTGAGTCCCAGTATGAAATGCTGCGAGTCTTGGTCTATCTCATAGGTGCCTGGCTCGTCAGTCTTGCTGAAGTTGTATGTGATGCAGTGAGACGCCGTCGACGTCTTCTGGATGACGTACCAGACGCCCAGCATCTGCAGACAAACATTGTTTAACTTTGAAACATAAAGTAACGCATCATGATCGGTTCAGGCAAACTCCAGATAATCGCGCACAGATATACCTAACTAAATAGGTAATAGTATACAATATACAGTACACTGCAAACTAAGAACCAAATTTTATGAAGCCGGTAAAAAGAAGTTCTGGATTATGCGTGCTAATCACTCTTATATACTATATAGGTAGTTACCTAGTTCTTATAATTGTACGTAGGTATAATCTTGTAAGATATAGGAAAAGAATGCGCAGACATAAATAACGTTTATCTTCATACGATAAAGGGTCATACAGCATACAGGTTCAATGATAATGTATCATGAAGAATCACAAATAATGTAATTACCTAAGCTATGGTCTGTCTAAAAGACTGCTTGCATTTTTTTCTACCTACCTAAAATTTAATCTCTTGGGAACGGACGGACAACTATTTAAACGTTAGTAGGTAAGTATGTAAGTACTTTATTCATGTCATCATTTCGTCAACTGTTTCTATTCGAGTCGTTCGTCAAGTCGCGCGCCTTAGACTCGCGCGCCACGAGTAAAGTAGGTAAATACGGGAGGGGCAACTCGCGCGTGGCGCGCGAGTCTAAGGCGCGCGACTTGACGAATGACTCTTCTATTCATACTTATTTCAAAACGTATCAGGCGAAAAAAAAGTTGAATTCATGCGATGATGTCCGAACAATGCCTTACGTTGGGCGGAACGGAAATCACTTTTATTTTATTTCATCATCACAATGCTATACCTAGATAAGATAAATATAAATACCTACTATTTATTGCAGAATAGTAGAATCGGCAGTATTATTAAGACTTAGATCTAGACTACAGATTACAGATAGATCGTAACAATATTTATTACTAAACCTATCTCTTCTACACCATCAGATATTATCTATTTCGATTAGGGATCCACCATGTTGTGTAACCTAATCTTCCACTCCTGAACGACTGAACCTGGACATAGACCTCTCCCAAAGAGCGGCACTACACTCTCTTCTTGACCTTCCTCATGTCACTCATTTTAAAACAAAGGCAGACGTAGACGCTAGGAAAGATAATAAACTTATTTCTTTACACAGTTGTTTGTTTGTGTAATCTCTCGATCTATTTTAGGCCAGCGTTTGTTGCACTTGTGACATTGTATACGATACCACTATAAGTACATGTAAGTATAACTAGTGTAGGTACCTACCTGTCTGAATGAGCGAGAGTGTGTGGAAAATACGCATTGCATTAAACAAATTTTAGTATCTCCTTAATCTATAGGTAGATATCTTGCAAATTATGTCTGTATATTTTTATAAGTAAGTAGTTACTATTTTAATAAAAGAAGGAAGTCATATTCCTAATGATAGTTATCTAAATTAACCTTCACGGCTAGTGCAATTTGATCGTTACTAAACTTAAACACAACATACCCTTGGATTTCCGCACAAAACATATCGCTAATCCGCTAATGTAATTTTTTCAATCTTTCAAACAACTGAGACGACCAAGGACTGGTCTATTCGAGTGTAAGTATATGAGGCATGGACATAGACAGGGAAGACCATGGATGTACCAACCAATACCTGCCTGTCAACCACCTCTAAGGATTTACAGAGCGTAGGTAGGTACGATCAGCTAACTTGACGCCTATGTTACAATGATCAAAATAGATAGTTAAGTACAAAAAATAGTTTACATACCTTATTCATTTCAAATCCTGGCATAGGCTCGACCACCGGGCATGCCCCCAAGTGGTAGGTGTGGGCCAGAGCCCCCCCAGTCAGCGCCAGCAGGCCACCAAACATCACCAACCGATGCATTTTCAAATTAAGAACGAGGAACTTTCAATTTAAATTAGAATACACACGCACGCACGTCCTCTCAGCTTCGAGCATAAACACAGACTGACCAGCTTGACCACCAAAACGACAATATAAACTGGCTTCACAATATCACAATACGTTTGTGAACTTTCAACTCGACGAATGTGCTCAATCTGTACGAGTTCTCGGAATTGAGTGGTTGTTTTTAACAAAACAACCGGTAAACGCGACTTTAGTGAACTCTTTCCGTGTGAGTCATGTCTGCGTATCTATTGCGCTGACGTTGACTCATTCATTCAACTTCACTGATCAGCATTTTATGATTCTAACAAGAAAAAACATTGTCTCGACAATCTTAAATTAGTGGTTTTCTGATTCTGGATCATCCGTCCATCCATGCTGTTAATAGAAGATCCGAAAGTCTACTCTCTCTGACCTTCTAACCCGACAACATACAAAGGCCTAATCATCATCATCAGCAGCCAACAACCACTCACGGTTGGACCAAAGACTCCCCCAGATCCACCCTGTCCCTGCCTACCCTATCCAACTAAATTACCAGGCTACTCGAGAATGTTTAGAAATTTCCTTTTTTTAGACTTTTTAGAACGCAATTTTTAAGTTATAAATATGCGGTCGTAATGTATGGGCACACGGCACAGATCTACATTCTACTCTTGATCGACATTCATTTCCTTCAAGCACAGTCTGTCCAGAAATCCGTATGGGGTTTCCCACACTACGTCGGCCTGTTCATGACCGTCTCTCGAGAACTCGTCTGCCCCGGTCATCGATGCTTCCGAAGATAAAATAACTTTGGTAATAAACGGGATTAACGCGCGAAAATGAATTTATAGATATACTTACACTAGATTTTTTGTGACAAGGTACTCGTATTATCCTGCTATATTAATAATAATTTGATTTTGAAAATATTTTACAGTCATCAATTAAATTACAAATTACTACTTACTTACCTACTTTTTAATTCTCCATTGGAGATATCGAGAATACCTATCATTAAATCAACAAATCATAAATTAATAAATCTACTTATTAGATGCTTAAGTTCTTCTATGTAAGATCTATTTAATCTGAAACACAGGAAAAACTCTGTTATTTCCTAGTTCAGAGCAGTATTTCACCTACCTTTAGCATTAAGATTTGACCTATTTTTTTTTTAAATACTACCTATAGTTTTCTGAATAAATATTATTCTTATTCTTATTCTTATTCTTATTCTTACTTACAGATAATACCACCTTAGTATCGGCGTCAGTTGGTTAGCGAATGTGGTAAAATGCATTGTTTGGGGTTTTTGATTGTTTTTTATTTTTGCTCGGGTAAGTAATTTAATATGTGATGTGAACCTTAACGTTAAAAACGTTAAAGAGTGAAAAGTGCTTGCTTGCAGAGGATAGATACCTACCCATTTAAATAAAGTGAAATGTATTTATAGCTTGTTACATTTGGTTAGCAGGTCATGTTATGATATTTTTATACTATCTAAAATCTAAACATACTTATGTTTATACTTACTGTTATTGCATTCATCAACTTCAACTCCCCACACCCTTATTTAAACAGTTAGAGCCGACGCCCACAAGCCTCCACCCGCGCCAGTGGGCACCGCAGAGATCTCCCGATGGCCGTTCGCAGTGAGCCCCCAGACCCACCTGTGGGGCTCCATGTGGGTGCCCCATTGTGCGGGGGCCCTCATCAGTACAACTACCGTGCTGTCTGCCGCCCAGTGCTATCAGTGAGTTGTCGTTCTTGCTACCTCCTGAAAGTTGTGCATATATTCTTTGTTATCGTGTTGATGACAAATCCTTTTAACTCTCACTAGGTTGTAGCTGTCCCTTCCAGCAGCTGACTGCCCTCAGTTACAGTAGCATCAAGACGAAAAATTAATAACCCTATCTGGAATATTGAATTATACTCCCAGTACGCCGGTTTTAAATGGAAGGTTCATTTTTTTTTTTTAGATCTTTATTTACTTTCATAAAAAGTTTGTACAATAATTATTACAAAAACTACCCCTCGAAAACCGCGAGGTTTATATGGGGGTAGCTGAATCGCTGTTCATACAAAAAGAAATCACAATTTAATATTGACTTATATAGCTGTTTGTCATGCGACAATGGATCCCAGTATCAAATACTACGATCCATTTTCGCACGACTTATGTTAACTGATACGTCACTGTTATTGTAACTAATACTTATACAATATTTCATTTCATATCCACAGAATGCCTTCACCACGCCTGCGCGTGCGCCTCGGCAGCACATATTCAACGTTCGGCGGTTCCCTCGTCCCCGTCTCCTCTTACACCAACCACCCCGACTATGAGCCTACAGCTGGAGACCACGATATAGCTCTCCTCCGATTGGCTGAGAGCGCCGTGCTGTCTGCAGTGGTCCAGTTGGCTAGGATACCGGCTGCAGTGTTTCCTATCAGTGATGGGAGTAGGGTGGATGCTGTGGGATGGGGACACCTCGAGGTTAGTGTGCCTACTTACCTACATAGAAGCCAAAACGTACTGAATACATGTTTTGAAAAAAAAAAGATAAGATTGTCTGATATCATTCCAACTACATTTTAAGCCCATAGCCAGCTGTCTACATATATTATATTTATTTCCACATTTACAGTACGACGACGACGCCAGCATAACACTGAAAGAAGCGGCCCTGCAAACCGTGAACCAAGATATCTGCACTCAGCGTTACGCCAACCTAGACCCAGACTCAGAAGACACCCAAATCTACCAAGTCACTTCTAGAATGCTCTGCGCAGAGCCTGCGACTGATGGCCTAGGGATGTGTGAGGCTGGAGCCCCGGTGGTGGTCAGTGGGGATGTGGTGGTAGGGGTCCAGTTGTGGGGGTTCCGCTGCGGCGGTAGCGTCTACCCTCAAGTTGCTACTCGGGTCAGCGAGTACTCTGATTGGATTGTCGCTAACGGGTCTTAGGAATGTATGACCGTTTTGCTTTTACTGTACTCCCAAGAGTTTCCCGGAGTTAACTCGGAATTTTAATATTAATAAATAAAATAAGTAACTTACTTAAAGTACTAATGATATAACTAGATAAGACATTTTACTTTAGGTAACTACACTACTGTTATCTTATTTATTACGTGCTTTTAGAAGAGTAAGGTGCGTCATAGCAGTAGAGTCATTATTTTAATAACACTGAAGGCACATAGGTACTACCATACCTATACAAATATACATGTTTTAAGCATATATACCTAATCTGAGTTAAGTGGATCAGTGTCTCATACCCTGCCGTGACTACATGTTCGTGACTCATCCATGAATGAAGCCAGTTTGTACAGTAACAACGAACAAAACAAGTTGAACAGTCGACAGAAGTAGACTAATCGTGAGTTAGACGTAGATGGGCTTCAAAGGTTTCAATCTTTTATTCTACAACTATAATCTAAGCCATCAGGCCGCCTTCTTGTACTGTTTTTATACTGTTTTTTTTATATGCAGCATTTATTTATAGACATATAAATATTATCTCTACAGGCTTGACCGTAAATCTTTCTTTTACCTCAACTAGGTACATTATCATGCGCCGCCGCTATCTATGTAGGTAAGTACCTATATTATCAACTTTTTGTTTTCGTCTCAAACAATAACAGCTCTACACTCTACAATCTCTACATAATAATAACAGTGCTTTGTAAATAAATATCTTGGCTTAAACTACGGCTTCCTGCCCTCGATACGCATGTTGATTCACTTTTCTAAAGTCTATTTTATTTTTAACAGCATAGGGTTGGAAGTTGTATGGAAGACTAGCCAATCTCGTCGTACCCTTGATTTGAGTCAAGTACACAGTGCACTCTAGGAATCGTTTCTAAATATACATATTCCTACATAGTAATAGCACTGTAAAGCGTCGAGCTAGCTTCAGTGATCGTAACTGATCACTGAGGTTAAGCAACACATGGCACTGTCAGCAATTGGATGGGTGACCGATTTCAAGTGGTTCTTTTCTGGACGCTTCCGTGCTTCGGCCGTGAGTCCCGATTGCTGTTTCGGCAGCATAGCAGCAGTCGTTAAGCCTAGTCAAGGCCTTCGGGCAGCTTGAAAACATCTGACAGTCGAGTTGCCCACTTACCCGACAACTCTCTCAGCACAATCTTGCTAAGCTTTGCTGCTTGTAAATTAAAATGTATATGAAATAATTATTTCAAAAAAATTAAAGATCAAGTTCAGACACTTTATATTCGCCTCACGAGCTAAAGGTACTTTGACAATAAAATTATGTGTGTCGATTTTAGGTCATCTTTCGTGAAACGCAGTAAGTATAGAACAAATTGTGATTGTTCAGCAATATAGTGATTATTCAGTTGAGTCCGTTAAGCAGCAGTGATTCACGCGTCCTCTTGACTCATCTCCACCGTGGTGAAGGACTTCGCTTCTAGCGATAAGGCCGCCTCTTTATCTTCTATTTGCAGGAGAAGTCTTCTTGCTTTGCCCCTGAGCAAAATAATATATAAGTATTATGAATCACAACGATATTGTTACTTTATGCAATATGACTTTATATTCCGAATGGATGAAGTTGAAAGTAGTTTAAGGGCGGCTTGCAAGAACGTCTTAAAACTCGATTTTGTTCAACTTAAGCTCAGTTTAAGCGTAAATCAGCAAAATCCTCTTGCACGATCTCGATTTAGTGTCAAATCTCGATTTAGAGAAACGTCAAAATTAAACCGGCAATATCTCGGTTTTACGCGTAAATCGAGATTTAACTTCTTTGTCAAATGTCAAAAGCAATCTTTGAAGTATTCTTTTTGGTTGTTTTGTTGTTAGTAATTAGAATTTCTAGTTAACTTACTCGGTAATATAAAAAATGTTTGAGGCGATGCGATATGCTCCCAGCCAATGCCAGCATTCTATGCAGTTGCGGAAGCCTCCAGATTACGTCACACCTTATAGTGTGCCCTAATGCCCCAAAGTGCAGTCAAGGAGACCTGATGAAGGCCAATGTCCTCGCAATAAGAGTAGCAAAACATTGGAGGAAGTTAGTTTAGTGCATTTACACGATAGAAGAAGAAGATCAAAAATGTATTACTCAGACGACGATAAAGAAATTATTGAATATTTGAATACCCCTTACTTTTATAGGAGGGTTAACTACTAAAATAACAGATTTGTTTCGTGCTTATCGAGATGATGAATTTATTAAAAGCTTTCGTCTTACAAAAAATACCACAACAATCTATATAGACCAACCTCCTCGTGCCTTACAGTCTGGGAACAATGCAAGAACTTCGCTGATCAATAACTATTTTGCCAATATATATATCTGCAAACATAAAAATCCAGTCATAAAAATTAGAGTAAATCACAGTACTCTAGCTACCTACATACTTTATTACCTACTATTATACAATTTATTGCCAATTTTATTTTGTAAGTAGCCATATGGTTAGATATAATAATATAACTTACTTGAGATCTGCATTTTTTCACTTGAGTGCTGTTTTTTCGTCTTTGTTTTCAGGTTTTTGTACCTACCAGTAAATTCTCAGTAGTTCTGGGTACATAAGTGGTGTTGGCGTTATATTATTCTTTACTCAGCATCTTCCAAGCCTTCTGTTTTCCGGCTACGGTCTAACCATCAGCTTTTTTATTTTCAATTATGAAATTATATGTGTCTACCAGGTTACATAAAAGCATACTTTCGTCACATGTAAAATTGGGTGCCCGTTGGTGTTTTTTACCTTCCATTTTTATAATTTATCAATTAGGTATTTATATTTCGGTAACTGCACACGGTTGTTTGTTTATCAAGTGACAGTAACACTCGGTGACTGGACTGACATGTTGTGACGACAAGTATATTTCATTTCACCCAAAATATTAGCCTACTTCATTGGAAACTATCAAATTTTAAATCAAATAGTGTATAACGAATCGTATAGACCGAATGAGAAATTGAATGATATCATAAACTAGGTTTTGTTAAATCGTTTTAGAAAAACCATGGCGCAAGACAGTTTTAAATCGTTTTAAATAAAAATCAGTTTAGTGTTAAGAAACGTTTTGTAAAGCTATGCTTATGGGTTCTTTTCTGCAAGCCGCCCTTAAGTGAACTAATTGTGGATGTGGAGCTTAAATTCTTTCGAGAAGCATAACATGAAGATATCGTTCTATTAGGTCACTATACGGTATACCTGTCAGGAATTTGTCTATGTCACTTCCTTGTCTACTGGTAACAAACAACATGGCTGTACATATTATTTTCTCCAATTTACAATAAAAGTTAATTATACCCAAAATGTGAGTATTTCTTCTAATTCTCTACAAATATCCACTGCGCAACGATATATAAATAACAGGTTATGGGCGATATGGCGCAAAGTTACCCAAAGTTGGAAGCTTCGAGCTTCGATAATTGGCTGTTCAGAGTCAAGTGCTTACTAGAAGATAAGCAAATAAAATATGTTTTAGACAGCAAAACCACCGAAAAGAGTGATGAAAAATATGGAGCAAACGATGCGAAGGCTAAATGCATCATAGTTCAATGCCTTACGGACAAGCATTTAAACATAATAAAAGAGTGCAACACGGCACAAGAAATGGTAAAAGTACTAGAAGACACATTCCAAAGAAAGAGTATAATGACTAAGATTCATCTACGCAGAAAATTGCTAAACGTGAAACATGAAAAATCCGAGAAACTAGAAGAGTATTTTGCAAGGTTTGATACCATCGTACGGGAACTGGAATGCACCGGAGAGAAAGTAGAAGAGAAAGACAAAGTCTGCTACATACTGACAGGACTAGAAGAAAGGTATGACAGCTTAATAACAGCAATAGAAACAATAAATACAGATATTAAGTTAAAATATGTAAAAGCGAGACTATTAGATGAAGAACTAAAGATGAAGAACAAAAATCCGGAACATAAAAGTGAAGAAACAGCATTCCCCAATATAGTGACATGCTACAGATGCAACAAACCCGGACACATAGCAACAGAGTGCCGAGGAAGAGGAAGAGGACAAAGAAGAGGAACACAATTTCAAGGACGAGGAAATAGAGGTCATGGTCGAGGAAGAGGATATATAGCAAGAGGACAAGGATATCAATATGGAAACTACAGTCAAGAAGGCCAAAGACATCATGCGAGCCAACAGGGGTCATCGTGGCAGCACACGGCTGCAACTGCATCAGAAGAAAACAAAGAATTTTCATTCATAGCAGGTACACAAAATGATAATTTTAAGAACAACACAGTAGAGAATTGTAAATTAGAATTCATTGTAGATTCAGGTTGCACAGAACATCTAATTCAAAGTAAATACGAGACATATATGTCAGAAATTCAATACTTAGATAAAGAAGTGAAAATATTCATAGCAAATGGAGATTACGTAACAGCAAAGAAGAGAGGAAATATTTATGTCACAAGTGATAGCGCAAGTATGAAAATAGACGCACTAATAGTAGAAGATTTGTCATTTAACTTACTTTCTGTAAGAAAAATAGTCCAGAATGATTGTGAAGTAAGGTTTAACTCTGAAACTGTAGAAATTCAGAAGAATAATAATTGCGGTAATAAAATAGTAGGATACTGTTCAGGGAAACTATATAAGTTACATACAGAGATAGCTGTAGATAGATGTAACTATGCTAATTTCAGCACCGGAGAAGTATGGCACAGAAGGCTGGGACACCTCAACCGTAGGAGTTTACAAACTATGAACCTACCGGTAAGCAAAAATGTATGCGGTCCATGTATGGAAGGAAAAGGAAAGAGGAAACCATTCCAAAGGATACTGAAACCAAGGTCGCACAATATAGGCGAATTGATACATACGGACATAGCAGGGCCAGTAAATATCGAAGGAATAAACGGAGAGTTATATTATCAAACTATAATCGACGACTACTCACACTTTTGCGAAGTGAGACTTTTAAAAATGAAAAGTGCAGCAACAGATAATTTAATACATTACATAAATAGATTGGAAAATGAAAAAGGAATCAGAGTAAAGAAAATAAGATGTGACAATGGAGGAGAGTTTAAAAATAGAAAAATGGAATCATTTTGTCAGGAGCGTGGCATTATTATACAGTATACTACCCCATACTCACCACAAAGCAATGGAGTTGCCGAACGCATGAATCAGACGTTATACAACAAAGCCAGAACACAACTGAATGAGGCTAATCTGCCAAAACATCTATGGGGAGAAGCAATATTATGCTCAGCATATCAGCTAAATCGATGTCCATCATCTGCCATTAATTTTGAGACACCAGAATGCATAATGAGAGGAAAAACAGACCTGTCAAGGCTCAAAACTTTTGGAAGCAAAGCATGGGCTGTGATTTTACCAAGACAGAGCAAATTCGAGGGCAGAGCGAAAGAAGGAAGAATGGTAGGATACGCACCAACTGGATACAGGCTGTGGGATCCAGAGACTAACAAAATAATCATCAGTCGAGATGTAAGATTTGATGAATCAGACATCATATATCAAGAAAAGAAACATGACAATAATGTAAGATACTACCAAGAAGAAGAACAAGGACAAGAAAATGAACAAGATGAGAATGTACAAAGAGAAGCTGAAGTGCAAGTTCATGAAGAGAGACATCAAGAACTAAGTAGAGAACAAAGAACTAGAAAGCTACCTACATATTTAAAGGATTACGAATTGGAAGAAGACGTTATAGAACAAGAAGCAAACATAGCATTCTGTCTACACATAGAACCTCAAACATATGATGAAGCTATAAAAGAAGGAGAAGGATGGAAAGAAGCAATAGATAATGAGTTAAAGTCACACGAACAACTAAATACTTGGACAGAGACAGAACTACCAAACAAGAAAAGAGCTATAGATACCAAATGGGTTTTTAGAACAAAGCAAGATGGAAAAAAGAAAGCACGACTAGTAGCAAAAGGTTTTCAAACAGACAACAAGTACAATGTTTACTCACCAGTGGCCAGAATGTCAACTATAAGAATGATGCTAAGCTATGCACTACAGGAAGATCATCAGCTAAGACAATTCGATGTACCAACTGCATTTCTAAATGGCGAATTAAAAGAAGAAGTATATATAAAGCCACCAGATGGAGTAGAAGTCGGCCAAGGAAAGGTACTGAAGCTAAACAAAGCTTTATATGGTTTGCGAGAAGCACCAAAATGCTGGAATGACAGATTTCACGACTTTATAATTAAGCAAGGTTTTGAACAATCAAAGCATGATTTTTGCTTATACACGAAAAAAGATGAATGGTTACTGATCTGGGTGGATGACATCATAACAATGGGAAACTGTATGGATACTATAAAGAAATTAAAAGAAGAATTCAATGTAAGAGATCTGGGAGAAGTTAAAGAATATATTGGCATGGAAATACATAGAGAGCAGAATATATTAAAAATAAAACAAGAAAAGATGATACATAAAATAATAGAAAAATTCGGAATGGAATCGTGCAAAGGAGGCTACAAAATCCAAAAACAACGAAGAAGAAGAGATAATCACAAATGTACCATATAGAGAACTAATCGGATGTTTAACATACATCTCTACAACATCTAGACCAGATATAACTTACGCAACTTCATACCTTAGCAGGTACTTAGATAAACCAACGAAAGAAAGATGGATTGCGGCTAAGAGAATATTAAGATATCTAAAACAAACTGCAAGTAAATGCTTAACCTATATCAAGAATAAAGAATCGAAGAAGAGATTATTAGCTTACAGTGACGCGGATTGGGCAAGCGACAGTCAAGATAGGAAAAGCGTAAGTGGCTGCGCTATATTTTACTGCGACAATTTAATTTCATGGTTTTCAAAGAAACAATGCACCGTCTCATTATCATCTGCAGAGGCAGAATATGTGGCTGCTGCAATGGTAACGTCGGAGCTAATATATTTAAAAGGTATATCAGCTAACTTCAATATGGATATTGATGCATACTTACTAGTTGATAATCAAAGTGCGATTAGAATGATTGAATGTAACGAAAATAGTAAGCGCACCAAACATATTGATATTAAGTTCCATTTTGTAAAAGATGCGGTATGTAATAAGAATATTGTTGTATCGTATGTGTCTACGCAACAAAATGTAGCCGATATATTAACTAAACCATTAAATACTGTAAAACACAATTACTTTGTAATGAGACTCTTTATTATATAAAATACGAAGTAAGTTTGTAAAGTTAAGAATGTTATAGTATAAGTTGTTTTTAATGTGTAAACGCATAGGAAGAAAAGAAGTGTTATAAGTTTATTTTATTGCAATATTGAATTAGAAATTTAATATTGAGAGGGGGTGTCAGGAATTTGTCTATGTCACTTCCTTGTCTACTGGTAACAAACAACATGGCTGTACATATTATTTTCTCCAATTTACAATAAAAGTTAATTATACCCAAAATGTGAGTATTTCTTCTAATTCTCTACAAATATCCACTGCGCAACGATATATAAATAACAATACCTACTATACAGGGTGAAATTTTATTAGTCAACGCACCCGTCATACTGAAGCTCAGAAAAAGAGGTAAGTACCTACTTTAAAAAAAAAGCTGCAAACAATATTGACATCCATCTTATACCAAAATCCTCACCGATTTAGGAGCACAGCCACGACGGTATTCCTCGGGGTGAGGAAGGCGACCCCCTCCAGCCCGCACCCCGCCACCCGCGCCTCCACCCGCCGGGACCCTGGCGGCAGGAACTTGGAGAAGTGCCCGATGCCGTAGAACATCGGCTGCTTTAGGAACTCTGTGCCATTGCTGTGAGGTTGAGAATGGAGTGAATGAGATTTGCTTGGTCATGTCATTGTGTCTTTTTTATTTGGTCGGCTTTTGGCTCCAGCAATGATTTGGACAATATTAAAAAAAAAACACGCACTCACGCCTTGTACTAATGTACTCCCTTGCGGGGTAGGCAGAGGTGCATTGCTGCACCCACTTTTCGCCAGAGTGTTATGTTAGCCCCAATGTAATATGGGGCGATGCTGGCGATCTAATAGACAATATTCATTTTATATTTCTTCTTAGCACATAATAGGACCGATGTGAAGACCTCAGACATAATGTAGCCATTGGTGTTTGGATGAGGAAGGTCGATGCTGCCTATGTCCGACCGTAGACCGGCTCTAGTGTTGATAATTAAAACCGATCACCATTTGATTGGAGTTCTCGAGTATGCTCTACGAACAGGCAATTGGTAGCTTTCCGACAACCCCCAGCCCGCTGGGGATCCTTAAACGAATAAATGGCAGTGGTTGGATTAGAAAGACTGAGGGCAGAGTGTTGTGGCGATCCTATTGTGACCTTGCTGTAGGTACCTTTCTCCCGCTGTAGACGATTATTGGCTGATGATGGATCATGACATCATGAGTACCTGTTGACGATGATAGCGGAGTCCACGTTGTTGCGGATCCAGTTGGGCCCCCCCGCCGGGTCCAGGCACAGGTTCCAGTCGATCCACCCCACGTACATGTGGTTCAGATTCTGGTGGACAAAGTCATGCATAATATGACAAATACACTCACGAGCTATGAAAAGGTTCCACTTTCAAAATGTCGACACCAAATGACCTAAATTTTTTAGAGCATTTAATTTAGAATGTGATCACTGATGCGCTGTTAAACGTACCTACTTCAATACTGCACACGGCGTCGTCATTAAACTAGTCCCCTAGTTCTCTTCTCTTTAGGAGTAATTTGGTGCTATAGTCACTGGAACTTTTGCATTGCGCGCGAGAGAGTACTGGTATAGGTGGTATATAAATTAAATCCAATAGGAATTCATACAGATGTATAAGTATGTACATGCATAGGACGGAAACGGCATCTTACTAGCCCCTAAGTTGTAGAACGGTAAAATAGAAACCATAGATAAGTAAGTAAGTATAAGTACCTATCTCATTTATTAACAAAATTTTCAGATTACCTCAATGATGTTAGAGACGTAGTCTTCAGCTCTTCGCCAGGAGCCCAGGATGACGCTCTTGTCGTACGGTAAATATCCTGTAATGAAATACATAATATAACAATCATATTTTCTAGGACATCAAGACGATATAGTGAAATGTCGACTTCCAAGGGAATTAAAGAAAATATGATGAATTAAAGTAGTACTCTCACGGTGAAGGAAAACATGGTGAGGAAATCTGCACATCTAGATTCTCATGTAGACATGTGCATTGTACTCATTCAAAAACGGCAATACGGCTCGCGGCCTATCTAGTGAGTACAGCGAAGAGCGTGTGGCTCACTCACCTCTGACTATTCTTTCGGGAATTAAAGTCGTAAGCATTAAGTATGTAGTTATGATGAACTAACCTGCGCTGGCCTCAGTGCCCAGTAGGAACTTGTCGGGATGCTTCTTGTAGACTTCCTTGAGCACGGCCGCGGGGGTCAGGAAGTCTCCGTACCAGTGCACGCCGACCCCGTCCACGTACTTCAGCACTTCTGGGTTGTCTGAGGCAGCCTACGGATGGAAATGCTAAATTAAAATGTGAGTATTTGCAACAAAATAATTATGTACTTAGTATTAGAAGAAGTCGTCATAATGAGTTGTTCTTCATTGCAGTATATTAACATTGATTCTATGATGAGATAGAAGACTTTATACTGCGTAGAATAATCGCCTGGACTCTGACCATGATATTCTAAGTATATAGGCTATTGAAAGGACTTAAAGAGGCCTATTTCCAACATCGCTATCACTATTAAGTAGTATCCTGACAAAACGGTATAGGGGCCACACGTAGCCGTAAATAAATAATTTATGGCAATGATATCCTAGCTCTGTAACCATGTTTAGGTTGAAAGTTGTTTCAAGAATATCCTGTTAATCCTGTAGGTATAACTCACCCGATTAAACCAAAATGGAATGGTGTATCTCTGGTCATCCACAGCCAAAATCTTGGTCGAATTGAAACTGGAATTTCGTATGGTTGGGCCAAGATGTTCCGCTATGTATTTTCCCTGAAAATTGTTTAGCAATCGTATGAGAAACATCAGAATATTTCAGTCAAAATGTGTTCTGTTCATTGATTTTATTTATTTAACTGCTTACAACGTCCCGGTGACCCATTGGTAAACTAGACACAATAGATTTTTAAAATAATTGTCTCTGATTTCTCGGGATGTGAGGGTTTAATACTCACACACACGCACTCACGCCTAGTACTAATGTACTCCCTTGCGGGGTAGGCAGAGGTGTATTGCTGCACCCACTTTTCGCCAGAGTGTTATGTTAGTCCCAATGTAATAGGGGGCGGGCCTATTGCCATTTTACGGGCACATCCAAGACCCGAGAACAAATATCTGTGTTTAAACAAATATCTGCCCCAGCCGGGAATCGAACCCGGGACCATCGGCTCAGTAGTCAGGTCACTAACCACTATGCCATTCGTCGTCAATATGCCATGTTCGGGTTAATACTCTATGAGCATAATTATCTTTCTACAAAGGATGTAACTAGTCAGTGCTATTACCATAAGTCCTGGAGTCCAGCCCATGGAGTTGATCTTGAGGAGCGGCACCAGGCCGTTCATGGGCTCGTTGGTGGTGGTGATAGCCCAGATGGGAATGCCCTGTTCTGCATACTTTTTGATAAATCTATAAAAAAATAGAAGGCTGTTAGGTTTCAATATTTCCCACCACGCTATGGACTACGCTATATAGATGCTACGCTATTTACACACACGCTATATAAATGTTTGATTGTTTGGTCCATTATAAAACCTGGTTCCAGAAGGCAGCCTCAGTAGATTTAGTAACTGTGAATGTTTTTTTTGGATCCTTAGTTTCATTGTTTCGTGCATAACTTTTAAAAGACGGGTGTCGGACAGCTGATAAATATATCTACACAAATTGATACATAGATCCATCATAATAAATAGATAAACGGCAACCAGACACAAGGCAAACACAAATGTTTATTACACAGATGTGTGCCGTGGGAGGGATTCGAACCCGCGTCCCCAAGCTTCGTAAGCAGCTTCACTACCGCCTTAGTGCTACGGTGCCGTCAAATCTACAGTTCTTTAAAACGTACTTGAGATGGTAGTCGGCGTAAGTCTGCAAGTACTGGGGCCGCAGCCGGCTGTAGCCGCCCCAGGCGTCCCGGGTCTTCATCCAGCGAGGGGGGGACCACGTCGTCGCCACCACCTTGACGGGGACACTTGCAGCCTTCATGCAGGCCTGGATCATTGGTATCTGGAAGTGGAAGGAAATGTAAGGACGTGAGTGATGTGTTGGAGATTCAGGGTCCATGAACTACCTATATAACATCAAGACTTTTTATGGAGTAAATCTTCACAAGTGCGCTGTGCTAGTGCAATTAAGCGCAGAGATGAGTGAATGCTCCAGCCTGTCTGCAATGGCTTTTTCTTACAATTCGGTTATCGTGGAGTCTGTAAAAATATCATTAGTAACTATACACTGTAGCCAGTTTATTCCTACGTGTGTCAGTCAGCGCTATTGTTAGGAGGTAGAGGCCTTCCTGGAATATTGCTAGAAGCACCAATTTTTAGACGTGTCGTCGTTAACTTTTGAAATCTTTTGAAAACTCACCTTGTACTGAAAGTCTTCAGGAGCCAGTGTGAAGTTGGTGAGCATCGTGTCGTTTTCAGGCAGCTCGTTGAACGCGTAGGGACGCGTGGAGAAGTCACAGCTACCGATAGGCGTCCTGATGAAGGTATACTCGATGCCGGAAGAACCGAAGTATGACCTGAGGAGGTTTTCCGCATTAGTTACTTGTAATCTACATATCTATACTATTGTAGGAGTACTAGTTCTTACACTTGGCTCATGCAGTAAGAGTGATGGTATATAAAATTGTAATAAAAAATCCTTTCGTATATACCTCAGTCGGGATTTCAACCCGCAACTCTGTCTTCCCATATTCCACAAGATCCTTCCCCTCATAACCACTTACTGGATCAGCTGTGCCCTCAAGAAGTCATCGGTCAGCTTCAACCAGTTGATGCCGGCGGCGTCGGTCACGGCTCCTCCGAAGCCCTCGATGGACTGGAACCTCGTCTCCAACTCCATGGTCATGTGGTGAAGGTCCTCGCGACATTCAGATTCTGGGTCCTGGTCTTCTACTGCAATAGACAAAAAATAACAAAGTATTTATTTCATACACATAAAGAAACAAACAACAACAAAAATAAGTTTAAAAAGTACTTAATTAAAAATGAGCATGAGTTTAGATTCCCGGTGCTGAAACGGGTTCTATGTAGCTTTGCTTGATTTTATGTTAATGATTTATAATGTTAATTGTGGTTACTTAAATTGTTATTTCTATTCTCATGCATGCTGTGTTATTTTGTGCTACACCCAAAGCGGTAAAATTACCTTGATACTTTAATTATTGTACCTAAGACTAACAATATACATGTAATTTAAGGCAATAAAGAACTGAACTGAACTGAACTTATGATAGGCCATATGGCCTAGCGCTATCGCTGGTTTTCAGCTAAAACCCGCAACGAACGAAAAATAACCCAAAATGTCTATTGACCTATCTGGAAATTGAATTTTCTTACATGTTGTCTTGGATTTTTGCACGAACCCCACTTTCTTTTTGAAGCGAAGTCCATCCTGAAACAAAATTCAAACTTTACCTACTCCTGTACATAATAATATTTCATTCTTACTTAAACGTAAGTATATAAAAGTAGCATTTTTATCTATATTACTTAAGTATTTATCTATGAAGATAGGTACTTATTGCTTGTAATTTATAAAAGTGCAGTAAAAGTACCAACTGATTAGATTAAAAGTAGGGTAGGCGATATCTATCATTATCACTAATAGATGTGTACAACACAATGGATCTTACACTAGATCAGTTATGTATGAGTAGTTATGACGATGACGTTATGAGAATCCTCAAAATCAGTTGAGCTGTTTATAAATACAGTATAACGGCCTCGTGAATCACTCTTTCATTCGCAGCGCAGAAGCCCTAGCATGGGGCGCAAGACGCGCAAGACGTGACAATTTTTTATGTCGCACTTACTCACAACTCGCGGCCTCGAGTCGAGAGCGAGCGAAAGCATTTGTCACGTCAAGACGTGTGCGCGTCTTGCACCCCGTGCTAAGCTAGGTAATTAAGTAATTAATTGATTCTATGTATTTTCTTGGATTAATAAATTACTAACTTATCTTTGGTTATTAATTATACCTCACCTTAGAAGATGTGTAAGTGATAAAAGTGCCTTTGGCCGGTTCATCTCGCACCAGGTCATCACAATATGTGAAGTTGCAAACGCACACCACCGATTCACCCTGTATATACCTCGGGTTACATGGGTTATCTGGAATAAATATGGTACAGGGTGATAAAAAAATGGCTCCGAATCCTGAATAACTTCTACGTTTGGAAGAGTTGAAACATCTAATGTAAAACTTTTAAAAATTACTTAAGTAAGTAAGTATTTAGTTTTGAAAGAGTAAGTAGGTACTTACCAGCCAAACTAATTGTAATAGCCGCAAAACTTGAAACGAATAACAATAACAAAGTCATTTTCTCAGTTTTATTTGTTTTACTTATCACGAGCCGGGTCAAGCGACATGTCCAGTGTATATTGGACACCGCACTGATTATTTCCAAGGAACTCTACATAGTAACTATCAGATGTACAATAAACTACGCTTGAATTTCTTTGGCAATTCAGCTCTTCATGTTAGTGTGTGTAGACTTATATTCCTTTGCAAGGGGCGCTAGTTGTTGACAAGTCGTTGTATTTTTTGTTTTAACTGTAGTAGAGTCGTTCCTTTGTTTTATTTATATCGGAACAGAAGTTTTATTGATACTACACTCATGAGCAATTAAAAAGTTCCACTGACATAATAATATGGAACGTCAATGGCTGGTGGCAAAATTTTCATTGACCGCGTGTGTATTATGACTTGTTGCCTACCATACATAGTATGTATTACATACCTACCTATCAATCCATGCTAATTATCATCATCTGCATACATATAGGTACTTAGGTAATCGTGTAGTGTAGTAACTAGGTCTCTCCTGTCCCATGAAGCTCCACAGTAGCCGTTTGCCTGGTTTTGGTCTCCGCCCGAGGACTTTTCTATCCCGGACATCATAATTCATTTCTACTTAGCACATTATATGACTGAAGCTTCGGAGCTTTGTAAAGTTTAATAAAAATACAAAGCTAACCAATATAAATATAAAGATAATAGTTTATTACTTATACTTTTTAAGATACCAATTAATTACTTATAGGTAGGTATACATAGTTTAGTAATTTAAGTGATAGTTTTCTTAGATCTTGATTATTAATTTGTATAATATATATCTATGGTATCTGCACAGTACTAATGGACCTCGCGTGCACTGTAACCACTATCTCTTTAGAAAACAACTGCAACCGCACTTTCCTCGTTTCATCTTGCCTGAAAACAAAAAAATGTGCATAAATAATCAAATGTAATAAGTGTATAGGTAGGTAGGTACTTAGTGGGCTCTTTCGTAGTACGGTCATGTGCAGAGAAACCTGACCCCCCTCTCATAGTAACAATGTTACTTATTTCACGAATCCTTACTTTTTACGAATGCTTCGTAAACATGTAGAAACTGTTACTCACCTGTTAAAAATAACAACGACCACCATATAATCGGGCAGAACAAATGCCATGGCTTCAATGGAATCTCCTTTTATTCTTACATCGATCCTCTGTGAGCCTCTCGGCACAAACTTGGACACATGAGCCATGGCGTAAAACATTGGCTGTTTGACGAACTCCGTGGAGGAAGTGACGATGATGGGAGAGTCCACGAAGTTCTCCACCCAGTTGGGACCGCCTTGAGGGTCGAGGCACAGGTTCCAGTCGATCCAGCCAACCAGACCGGAGTTTATGCTCTGGAAATAACGAGTTGAAAGTGGGACTACTCAGAGAAAAGAAAGATAAAGAGAGTTAAATGAAAGATAATTATGATTTGTAGTATTTTCGTAGGCCAATAAGAGGGAAAGAGTGTAACAGGAAGACCAAGAGATGAAAGAACTAACATTGTTGCTACATACCTCTATAATATCGCCAATGTAATCTTCAGCCCGTTTCCAAGATCCTAGAATCACCTTGTCAGGGTTATTGAGTTCAAAACCTGTAATGTTAGAGTTTATTTTCAGATAGGTACATTTTGTCACAATTCCTTTGGATCATAAAGGACCTATCCTTAAAGTACCAAATTTTTAAAGTTAGGTACACAGCGTAAGTAGTAAGTAGGTTTTTGATGATCTGAGTTACCTACTTTGAGGTACATATAAATGGGTACCATATAAATTTACCAACGGCAGACTTATTTCACGATGACTTAGGTATACATGGTACAATATTGTACTAAGGCAGCCGTGGCAATATTCTTACCAGAACAGGCTTCCGTGCTGATGATGAACTTTCCGGTGTTGTTGACCAGCGTGTACACGGAGGGGGGCACCTCCTTGTTGAGGTACCAGTGCACTGCCAGGCCGTCCAGGTAGGTATCCGCTTCTGGCCAGAGGTCCACCACCTGCACACGGTGATGAATGGGAGGGTTCTTACTTTGACAAAATACACTCGCGAGCAACGAAAAAGTTCCAGTGAAAAAAGCACCAAATTACACCCAAACGGAAAAGTCTATCGAAGTAATATTGAAGTAAGTATATTTAATAACGCCTCAGAAACGTAAATAATAGTAAATATTTTGTTCAAAATTTAAATGATGTAGTCAAATGTTTAAAAAAATTGGGTCGTTTGGTTCGGTATTTTGTGAGTTAAACTTATTCATTGCTCGTGAGTGTAATAATAATAATGATATTGTTAAGTATCTGTCTACACGTATTTGATATGATGACTAGGTATCGTAAAACTACATAGAACATACCAATGTGTACCAAAACGGAATCACGTATCGCTGATCGTCGATACCCAAGATCTTGGTATCTTTGAATTTGGAGTTTCGAATGGTTGGCCCCAAATTTTCCGCTATCCATCGTCCCTGAAAACAGAAGTGTGTTTTTTTAAGTAAATCATAAATTAAGTGTCTTTAGCTCAAACCACTCAAACTTAGAATCCATGACAACTTTTACAAAAGATGGTTTGAATTGTATAATTTAAAAAATCTTTTTTATCTAGGTCACCCTTCGTAGGAAATACCCACATTTCCACTTCTGTAATTTCCAATAAAATATTTTTAAACAAAATGACAGGCATCCGGATAAGTGGCTGGATGAGGAGGCCGAATGTTGTGGCGTTCCTTGGCCGACGCTTATGTCCAGCAGTGGAAGATATCAGACTGAGCATGGTCATAAGTAATCTGATTACACCTACCGAGTAGTGCGGCCGAGACAGTATCTTCGGCCGAGCACTCGTTCAATAGCTAGCGGTTCATTGGTCGAGCTTCGGCCGAGGATACTGTCTCGCCAGAGACAGCTCTACTCGGTAGAGGTGTAAGAAGGGTATTACGCTAGCGCCTCTGGTACATTACCATGCCATCCGGCGTGAACCCCAGGGAGTTGAAAGTGGGCAGCGGGAGGACCCCGTTGAACGGCTCGTTAGTGGTGGTGATGCCCCACACCGGGACGCCATTCTCCAAGTATTTCTCTAGGAACCTGGTAATCATGGATAGGTATAGATTATTATAAATTACGATAAGGGTTCTGATAAACTATGTAATTTGATTTAGGTCATTGATGAAAGGCATTCAGGGTTTTATTACTTTCAGAGAAAGCACTTTCTGGTGCAGCCACTAGGCCAGACTGGTAATAACCACCTGCATACGTGTATAAGCTGCACGTTTTAGTGCAAAATATGGTAAGTATTTAAAGGTACAAAGGTATATACTTTCTATCCATGGAAAAAGCGTACCTACATAATTAACGCATACCTACCATTGTATAAATAAGAAATTGGCATAGACATCGATGGTTTCGCCACATGTTTTTACATTAAATTTATTTCTTCCGAATCGATATTTATAGATGACCAGCTGTTTCCGAGAGCTTCGCTTCGCCTTTTCCCGTGGGAATTCCGCGATAAAAAGTAACTTTCGCCAATATTATTAGAAGAATAAGATATCATTAGGTAGAAGCAAAAAAAATATACTTCAGATGGTAGTCCGCATAAGTCTGGAAGTACTCTGGCTTGACGCGGCTGACCCCCGTGATCTTGTTGTTGGTCTTCATCCAGACGGGCGGGGACCAGGTGGTGCCCAGCACGTGGACCGGCTCCGTGGAAGCCGCCCTCAGGCGCTTGATCAGCGGGAGCTGGAACAGACCAGTAGGCCTATCAAAAGTCCTGTCAACTCATGTATGACATCTTGTCAGCGCCCCTGTCAGTAACGTTAGAAACGAATTAAACGCATACAAATTCCCTCTCAAGTCTTAAGTCGACAACCTGGTGATCGGGGTACTGGAGGGTAACTTTATCTATACTTACGAAAAACGAACGACCGAGACGTAGGACGGTAGTGCAATCGGCACGTTGACAACGAGATAGAGTCGTGGCTCGAGCAGCAGCGCTCCGACACATTTTAAGACACAAAGTTTTAATGAGCTGCTAACCGTGACTTTATTACGTTGTATTAAACGTATTGTACTACCTTTTGCATCGCTAGCTTCATATTTCATAAAGTAAGAGTAGCCCTCAAGCTCTACAGGTGTTGGAAAAGTGGTAGGTAAACAAAGAATCGGGCACGAAACCGCAACATTCAGTTCATCATTCCGTTTTATTTACTCCTTGTTCATGACTCGGCCGTGATTTGAACCCGCACCTCTGTCAGTTGAAATGCGGGCTCTTACCCGACCCACTTAAAGTAAATTAGGTACTTCTCATTATCTTTATACATATTTGAATGTTTGTTTTGCAATTTAAAACGCTATACTTACGCAAATACTACGCAGAAAATTATGACAAAAGAAACGTATGTTATGTACAAGTAAGTAGTAAGTAACTAGTCATTTTCGTACTTATTAAAATTTTATTCTTGTAAATATTTTTTTAATAAAGAAGTCCAATTCAGTTCCGTAATGAATACCATAATAATATGTTTTACATTAATTAGATATTACTAATTAAGTACTTATAGTTTAATATTTATAAAAGTTATAATATTTATAATATAATCCTAATCCTAACTATCCTAACTAATATTATAAATGCGAAAGTAACTGTGTCTGTCTGTTACTCTTTCACGCCAAAACTACTGAACGCATTTGAATGAAATTTGGTATACATACGGTCTAGACCCTGGGAAAGAACATTTACTTTTTATCCCACTTTATTCCCACGGGAAAATCAATCATGGGACTGTACAAAATTACCTTCAAATTGAAGTCTTCAGCAGCGAGCGAGAAGTTGCTCAGTTTGACGTCATTGGCGGGTAGTTCGTTGTAGGCGTAGGGGTGCGTGGAGAAGTCACAGCCACCGATAGGCACCCGGATCATGTTGTAGCCTATGCCGCAGTCGCCGAAGTATGACCTGGAAAGACCATCTTTATTATTTTTTGGCATTAAACGACCGTTTCAGCCCTCGGCCTTTCGATATCATATTCCAGCTATTCCACAGCCGACTGGGCCTATACCTACTTACTTTACTTCGATCTTTTTTATTAGAGGGGGTTACTCCATATCTACATACTTATAACCACTATTCTATCTCGTTTTATTAAACGTGCCGATTGCACGACAGCTCTCGATCGTTAGTTCTTCGTCATTGTAGAGTAACCCTCAAGAACTAAAGTGCATCTAGGATTCCTACATGATCGTTAAGGATTAGCCAGTCAGAATATTGTCAATAGCTGACACTCCAGGGAGCACACCTTTATAAAGTACAGTTGCTAACGTCACTAGGAATGGCTCCTTTCGTGCATCTCCTTCAAATTTACTTAGATTACGCTAGCATACGCATATCTACATACTTATAACCACTATTCTATCTCGTTTTATTAAACGTGCCGATTGCACGACAGCTCTCGATCGTTAGTTCTTCGTCATTGTAGAGTAACCCTCAAGAACTAAAGTGCATCTAGGATTCCTACATGATCGTTAAGGATTAGCCAGTCAGAATATTGTCAATAGCTGACACTCCAGGGAGCACACCTTTATAAAGTACAGTTGCTAACGTCACTAGGAATGGCTCCTTTCGTGCATCTCCTTCAAATTTACTTAGATTACGCTAGATCTTTGTCTTCAAATTTATTTATATATCTTCCCCGGGAGGCGATTCTTGGGAGGTTAAAATTCTATATAACGAGGCACGACAGCTATCGTTCGTTCGTGTTCGTGGCATTGGGTTAAATAAATGGTGACTTACTCAACGAAAGTTTCCTGTAAAGGCTTGGTGAGTTTCAGCCAGTTGATCCCGACGGCGTCCGTGACTGCGCCCCCGAACCCCTCGATGGTCTGGTAGGTCTTCCGTGGGTTCAAGATTATTTCCGTCTCGTATTCGTCTGGAACATTCCCCCCTTATTATAAAGCGACGACTAACAAGTTCTGGTTTAAACATGGGTTTAGACTACTGATTTGTATCAAAGCTCTGGACTATAACCGGTTTTAAACCAGATTTATCTTTAGTCTTAATTTTATGATAAGGGGGTAAGTACTATACATATTTATGGCGGAGGAATGTATCTTATCTAGATACACTAGAAAAGATACGTCCACGTAGGAATTTGCTTATGTATCTATCTAGGGCTCTAGGCCCAAATTTTAAATCTTATATCACTTGGCATTTGTATGTTCTATATATAACTTACGTGAAGAGTTGTACGACCTAATTCATCCATGCCGTTTTTCCAAACGAAGACCCGCCTGAAATTTACATAATTCATCATTGTAGCTAAATACACAGCATCATGTTACTTGTTTGTTTGAAAAACGTTTATTCATCAAATAATACAATAAAAACATACATTATACCCCAAACAGCAGTACTGTTTCTCGGGGAAGATACACTCTAGAAAAAAAAATATTTATACATAACTAGCCATTATACCAAAGCCTACAAATAACATCTAACATCTAAGTTAAAACTTAGTAAACTGTGCGGATACAATATAAGATAAAATAAACATTATAGTTTACGAGTAATAATAACGGTTCACAACTGTTTTAAAAAATGACTTTTAAGCAGCTTTTTCATTATTACAAACTTAAATGGTATTATGTAGTCTGAGCCTATCTGAAACCTAGTTAAACATTGTGAGATATGGCGTTTCGACTTTCTCCGTGTTCGGCATCATAAGGGTCACAGTGACAGTTAAATAAAGTCCATTTTTCTCTCCACCTTTAATTTGCAAGGTGCGGGTGCCTATATAAATAGAGTGAGTCGCCCGCGCGCCTCAGTTGGTTTTTGATTTTTGAAGTGAACACTTCGGCAAAATGGCTCAATGTAGCCACGGTTCTCGTCGGCTTCGCTCCGACGGGGAAAAATGTAATATTGAATTTGCGGAGTCCTCGCTGCCGGGAGCTGTAGCTTGATGCGGACCAGGCGGCGCGGGGCCTGCCGGCTGCTGCGCACGCAGCGATTGCTGAGGATTTCGCAACGAAGGTATGAGTTGATAAGCCGTGAGTAAAATGCTATTATTTACTGCTTTTAAAAGCTCAGCCACTGGTCATAATGCTCCGGCGCTTGGGGTTTTTATCCCACGCAGTAGGGTCCGATTCAATAGTCGTGGTGATGATTGATCACATATTCCGGTCCTACTAGTGGCGCTTGAGCTAGATACTTACATTAATGACCGCTTTAAGTAAAGCATATGTTAATTTTATACAGGAAAAAAATTATAAAAATATATTTTTCTACCCTCAATTTCTAATATTTTTAGAAAACAGTTGATAAAAACTTTGCTATTACAATAATGCACTTGATTATAGCTTATGTAAGGCTTTACAAACAGGAGCTTTCCAGGACCGTCATAGGATTTTTTACAGGAAGCACGTGGCTCCGAGTTTCAGTATGTTGGGACATTGTGGCATGTGCGGCGAGTAATGTGATCCGCCGGTACCTACCCGCTGAGGGTAGGCAGGCCGATTCGGTGAAATTGAAGTTTCGTGTAACCTGCACTCGGCCCTGTGCTCCCGCGCTGGCCGCCGTCTCGTGGCACCTGCATCGCAGCGTACACCCGGCCCTGCGCTCCTGCCCTGGCCACCGGTTCTTGCCACCTGCATCGCAGCATACACCCGGCCCTGTGCTCCTGCGCTAGCCGCCGTCTCGTGCCACCTGCATCGCAGCGTACACCCGGTCCTGGCCCTGGCCACCGGTTTGTGGTACCTGCATCACTGCATAGACCCAGCCATGCACTCCTGCCCTGGCGGCTGTACACCCGGTCCTGGCCCTGGCCACCGTTTTGTACCACCTGCATCGCAGCGTACACCCGGTCCTGGCCCTGGCCACTGGTTTGTGCTACCTGCATCGCTGCATAGACCCAGCCATGTACTCCTGCCCTGGCGGCTGTGTTGTCCCACCTGCATCGCTGCGCACACCTGGCACTCCTGTTCTGGTTGCCAGATCCAAACGCCCCCTGTCTGGGAAGAGATTTTATGCTCAGCGGAAACGCCTGCACTATTGCTAGCACGGTCATCATCATCATCAGCCATCATTATGAGCTTATTTAGAAGGTATCGAGTAACGTGCGCTATTCATCAGTGATTTTGGCATATGCAGACGAACGTTTACTGCCAAGGTTGGTCATGTTAGCCATACAAGGGCACACCAACGAAGCCTGAGTAACCACCTGCAGTCGCCGTAGCCACATCGGCATGGATGACGACAAATCGGGTAACGTGCACCGCTTCTAAAAGTGTTATAGCACTTCAATTTGATGCCTCCGCTGAGGTAGGGTATTCTATTAAAGCAGCTTTCTTCTGAACTGCCCAAAGTGACCTGTAGACTGCTCCTGGGGATAGTTGTGCAATCAATTTTTTATTTCGATGTCTCTGCTGAAGAAACTGTCTAATGCAGCTTTTGTTCTAAACTGCCTAAAGATCATTGGACTGCTCATGGGAATGGTGACGCACGGTAAGTACAGGAGCGTTACTCTATACTGATGAGAAACGAACGAACGAGAGCTGTCGTGCAATCGGCACGTTTAATACATACAAACAGATAGAGCGGCTCGCGCCGCAGTGCACTGAAAGTTCGTTTTTCGTCATATAAAGTGACCCCCCAGACACTATCTTAAGTATCATGACACATCGGCAGATTCCAGCTTTGAGTCTTTTCTTTTCTCGGCTGTGAGCAAAGTGAATCCCACCGGCGAGTGTTCAACCTAAAAGCACTGAGCTAATTCCTGATTTCGTGAAAGTCGCTGTTGCTATACCATACCGCTTCACAAGTTACCGAATTTATTATGATCCTACTGTCGGGTGATCATGATCGGAGTGTCATCGCGGTTTCTGAGTGGCACCATATTAGCTGTCTTCCTTATGTCCCAGTGGATTGTGAGTGTGTATCCGAGCTCTTTGTTGAAAAATGCGTGAACCTCCTACGCAGCAGCTGTCTTCTAGTTGTGTATCGAATAAATCGAGTAACGGTGCTCTTGCACGAGACGACTACCTTTTGGTAAAATTATAACTTGCACTATTCTGGGAACATGCATATACGTACTGTGTACTGTGTATCACATCACGTGTAGCCGCAGCCCTACTCAATGTACGGAGCTAGATAATAAACAATGGCAGTTGTCATTAAATTTCTATGAATTTCGAAGGTCATCATTTGGAGCACAATCCAAAGTGTGAAAGTACCTATTCATGCCTAAACGGCTTCTCTAATATAAATGTATTTTTAATTCGATTCTGGCGCAAACGTTTCATAACTATTTTTCAACACTGTATCTGCTGAAACTACTTAGACTGACTGGTTAAGATGCAGACGTGCCGTTTTCACAATTCCATTTTGAGTAATCCTCAACTGTTTTATGGATCTTTCAGTTAGTTACGTAACTAGTTACCAAGTAAAAAATTACTTGTGTCATGCTCGTACTCGCATCTCATTTAGGAGCTCTCTGGCCTCTAGCTGAAGGCTAGAACTGGTATATATATCTACTAAGCTAGTACAGAGTTATAACCGGGCAGCGGTGACGTGGCAGCTGCTTGATTTATTAGAGTTTGCTGAAAACTTTCTAAATAAGTAATAATTATTAGTCATAATATTAACTCTTTGCAGTTCTTTCAGAATGCAATACCAGGTCGCTGAAGTAGGTAACCTTCCTTAACTGGACAACAACAACAAGAAGCCTTTTTGTTTTAAATAATGTCACAGTTATTCGCCGTTCCACTGTCATATCGATGTCCAAGGACTTTTTCTTGGGTATAGCTAACTACCTAAGTTTACCTATAGATAGCCGCAAGCTATCCGCTGTTGGCGAACTGTCAGTTCTGATTGATAAGTCAGGCTCGAGGTGGCTCGTCCAACTGTCCATGTTCCCGCCACCATGATTGTTGCTTCCACAGATTAGAGAGTCTATGTTGGCTGTCGTTGCATCAGGTCTGATCAGGTACAACTAACATCTTTACGTACCATGTTTATTTAATCGAGCTATTTTATTTTGTTTTATCTAGGTTGACTTAATGGTTTCAAAATCGAACCTACAACAATGTAAGTAGGTACCTACCTACGTACCTTTGAAGTTGCAACAAGGCGAAGCCTTAAGGTTTTGGCCGAGACCTGCCCTTAGTGTTGACGAACATACCTAAAGGTGACCTTGTTAATGTTTTTCATATGAAGTACTGAACATTTTACTTATCCTGGTGGCATGACTGATCATTTACTTACCCAGTTAAGACATGTTAGCCGGATTTCATTTATCAACTATTATAATTGTTATTGTTGTGTTAATCAATCTTTATTAATTGATGTCATCTACCAAGGAATGCTGCCAGAGCTCATAATATTCACACATGATGATACAGAATGATAGTAGCCCACAAAATGGGTGCAAAGGCTTATAAAATAACTTTCCTTCCTAGTAGGACTGCACAGGAACTCGTTAACCGCCGAGTTAGTTAGAATACAAAATTAGACTGTGTGTTACTTGTCAATCTAGAATATGAATATAGTGACCTGCATCATGTTTTGAAAAACTGAATACTTAGTTATCCGCCAGTGTCACAGCCTTCATCTAATATTTTCCAGTAGCTGATGAGGCTGAGATATTTAGTAAAATTATCTTCCCTTCAAGCACCACTCCTCGTTCCAAGGACTAGATGCCGCGCCAGGTGTTGCAGGCCGTGTCGTCGTACAGGACTGACTGAGCAGGTCCACGAGGCTCCAGGGTCGGCTGCTGCATTTCTGAGGTCAGTCCAGAATTACATACCCTAGTCAGCATGTGCTGACCTGAGCCCCAGCGGCCTGGATCGATATTCTACATTTTACAGCTTTTAATATTGTTGCAAAGTATTTCACTGGTTCCATCCATTCGGCTAGTGTATGTTAAAAATATTGCCTTGACAATAACAAGATTTTGATCAATAATGACTTATAAGTATTGCTTTCGAAGAGGCACTGTGTGTATCCATATGTATAAATACCTACCTATATGTATAGGTACATACCTTCCATAACTTTCTGACAAGTCAGGAATAATAAGGAAGTACTTAAGTCTTATGTATACTTATACCTTTCTTTTTAGTATATCTATTACCTAGAAATCTATGCATTATAAATTTATATATTCAAATATTTATCTACTGATATACTCATCAGTAGCTTATGGGTCACAGTTGGTTTTCTCTCCACCATGCGATAATAAACACATCTCACAATGTTTAACTAGGTTTCAGATAGGCTCAGACTACATAATAGACGCATTTTTCCTGAAATAAAAATGACATATTATGTATCTAGCCTATCTGAAACCTAGTTAAACATTGTGAGATATGGCGTTTCGACTTTCTCCGTGTTCGGCATCATAAGGGTCACAGTATCAGTTAAATAAAGTCCATTTTTCTCTCCACCTTTAATTTGCAAGGTGCGGGTGCCTATATAAATAGAGTGAGTCGCCCGCGCGCCTCAGTTGTAATATCACCATGCAGAAATGACTAGGTTTCAGATAGGCTAGATACATAATATGTCATTTTTATTTCAGGAAAAATGCGTCTATTATGTAGTCTGAGCCTATCTGAAACCTAGTTAAACATTGTGAGATGTGTTTATTATCGCATGGTGGAGAGAAAACCAACTGTGACCCATAAGCTACTGATGAGTATATCAGTAGATAAATATTTGAATCTATAAATTCATAATGCATAGATCTCTAGGTAATAGTATACTAAATAGAAAAGTATAACTAGACATGATTGTGTTGTGGGCACTATAACATCATTAGTTTGGATAAGACTTAATTTTATTCCTGACTTACCAGAAGTTATGGAAGGTACCTATATAGGTATTTATACATATGGATACACACAGTGCCACTTCAAAAGCAATACTTATATAATTATTAATGAAAATCTTGTTATTGCCAAGGGAATATTTCAAAAATACACTAGCCGTTTGAACGCAACCAGTGAAATACTTTGCAACAATATTTAAAATCTGTAAAATGTAGCATATTGGTCCAGGCCGCTGGGGCTCAGGCCAGCACACGCTGACTAGGAATGTGTATAATTCTGGACTGACATCAAAATGCAACGGCCTCGTAAACCAGCCCCGTACACGGCCTGCAACACCCGGCGCGGCATCTAGTCACGAAAAGGTTTAAAATTTGTCCTTGAACTAGGCCTGCTACTTGATTGGAAGATAATTTTACTATCTTAGCCTCATCAGCTACTGTACAAGATCAGATGAAGGCTGGCGGATAACTATTCAGTTTTTCAAAACATGATGTAGGTAGGGTAACGTAACGTACCTTGGGACGCTTGTACCTCGGGACATTGATTGTATTTTAAAAACCGGCTAAATAAACACATTAAAATTCTACCCTAGGCATAGTATTTTACTCGTTTGGCAAAACTAGTGAGTCTCGTGATCATACCAGCATCTAGTGTGTGGTGAAGACAGTATGAAGTTTATTGGAGTCAAAAGTAGCTTTTGTATAGTTTTTTGTGTTGCTTTATCTCATTGAGGCATGCTCAAAATAAAGACATGAATGTCACGTATAACTTTTCAGTTATTTAATTTTATGACATGGCAATTATCTGAAAGATTCCTATTAATTAAAAATAATGATATTTAAATTTTGGTTAAATATTGCTTTTTGTACCTTGGGACACGATTAAATTTGTACCTTGGGACACTGTTTCCTATGGCTTTGTACTATGGAAAATGCAAACATCTAAATAACGTCTTATATCTCTGTTCTTATGAGTGCCAGAGTGAAACTAGACAGAAGAGAGATGCAGTAAATAAATAAGAACAGAGATATAAGGTGTTATTTAGAAGTTTGCATTTTCCATAGTAAAAAGCTATAGGAAACAGTGTCCCAAGGTACAAACGTGTAACGTACCTTGGGTCAAAACAAGCATTTTTACTTTTATCTTAATTTAATAAAATCTGGCCACACTAAAGCTTAAGCACAAATACTAGTGATAATAGATTATATATCCTACCGAATAAAGAAAATTTCACATTAATATCTTAGTTGTACGCTGCGATAGCTTCATTCAAAGTTGGGGTAGTCGAAAATGTCCCTAGGTACGTTACGTTACCCTACCTGGTGAGACATATTCTAGATTGACTAGCAACACACAGTCTAATTTTGTATTTTAACTAACTCGGCGGTTTACGAGTTCCTGTGCTGTCCTACTAGGAAAGAATGTTATTTTATAAGCCTTTGCACAGTTTTTGATGGCTACTAACATCCTGTATAATTCTGTGGAATAATATTATGAGCTCTGGTAGCATTCCTTGGTAGATGACAACAAATAAAGATTGATTAACACAACTATAATTGTTGATAAACGTAACCCGGCTGAAATGTCTTAATTGGGTAAGTAAATTATCAGTCATACCACCAGGATGGGTAAAATGTTAAGTTTTGTTTTAACATTAACTAGGTCACATTTATGTTCGTCAACACTAAGGTCACGTCCCGGTCAAAACTTTAATCTAGGCTTCGCCTTGCTGCAACTTCATACGTGTGTAGGTACGTACTTACATTGTTGTAGGTTACGAATGTTGAAGCTCGGTCGGTTCGATTTTAAAACCATTAACTAAGTCAACCAAGACAAAACAAAATAAAATAACTCAATTTAATAAAGATGGTACGTAAAGATGTTAGTTGTACCTGATGCAACGACAGCCAACATAGACTAATCTATGGAAGCAAAAAGCATGGTGGCGGGAACATGGACAGTTGGACAAGCCACCTCGAGCCTGACTGGTCAATCAGACTTCTGACAGTTCGTCAACAGCAGCTAGCCTGCGGCTATAGGTAAACTTAGGTAGTTAGTTATACCCAAGAAAAAGTCCTGAGATACCTATATGACAGTGGAACAGCGAATAACTACGACATTATATTAGACAAAAATAGCTGTTGTTGTTGTCCAGCTAAGCAAGGTTACCTACTTCAGCTACTGCAAGAAAAATAATTAGGTAGTACCTACTCTGGTAGGTACTTATTGCTTTATATTTTCTAAGAACTGCGAAGAGTTATTAGGTACTTATTTAGAAAGTTTTCAGCAAACTCTTATCAATCAGCGCTACCACGTCGGCGCTGCCCGGATATAACTCTGTACTAGCTTGGTAAGAGTCCTAGCCATCAGCTAAGGGCCAGACAGCATAACATAAGTAAATTTTTACTTGTTAACTAGTTACGTAACTAACTGAAAGGTCCATATTATTCAAAATGGAATCGTGAAAACGGCACATCTGCATCTTCACCAGTCATTCTAGGTAGTTTCAGCAGAGATACAGTGTTGAAAAATAATTATGAAACTTTTACAGCCAGAATCAAATTAAAAATAACTACATCTTCATTAGAGAAGTTGTTTGTGCATGAATAAGGCTTTCGACCTTTAAATTGATCTCCAATAGGCGTGTCGACAGTATTACATTATCAAAGATTTAATGACTTTAGAGGAAAATACACATTCAAAGGATTTAAAAAACTGATTTAGTTTTATTTAAAGAATTGAGATTAATAAGATTTTCAATAAAATAAAAGAGTAAAATACTGCAATCGGCCATTTTGACTGAAACGCCAATCACAGCGCATGACGTCATACTTATGTACGCTTCACTGTGTTTTGATTACCTTACATACTGATTGCGCGTTACGATTGATATATATTTGTTTTTGTGATTTATCGACTTTATAACACGAATCTATCTTTAACAATGGAACCAGGTTTTGTTAAGGCAAACAGTGCAAATTTGCCCAGGATCGATTTATTGATGTTGGGCGAGTTCCTTGCAACAAATAAAGAATTTTGCTCTTCCGAATTTAGAAACGTGAAAACCTCTTTGTAAGCTTATTTTATTAGTATTTATCTTTAACTCTCTCTCTCTCTCTCTCTCTCTCTCTCAGCCTTCTGTAGCCCACTGTTGGACATAGGCCTCTCCTAACGATCGCCACCCCAAACGGTCACCCGCCATCTGCATCCAGCGGCTTCCCGCTACCTTCCGCAGATCATCAGACCAACGGGTTGGGGGGCGACCGACACGCCGTTTGCCGACACGGGATCTCCACTCCAGAACCTTTGTAGGTACTCCAGCGGTCGTCGGCTCTGCGGGCTACGTGACTAGCTACGTTATCTTTAACACTAGATATAAATATGACTAAGTAGCAATCAAACTCGTTTTAAACTCGTAGAAGTTTATTTCGCCGAAGAAGTTTGTTACGTAGAAGTTTGTTTCGCCGTGCAAGCTTTAACCATTTATCTCTTATTATTTTCTTGTATGGGACATGTACAAACACCTTGTTGGGTGTCGTTATTGATGTATTTTTGCACTGAGGCACTGCATACCACTTATAAACTTTAGAATTCATTTTTAACACAAAAAAATCGCAGTGTTTGTTTACTTTGCTGTTGTAAACAAATTTGACGTACGTAAGTGTGACGTCACACACGACGCCATGACACGGCGAGCTGTTTTCGCGCAGTATTTAAAAATGATTATAAAAATGGCTTTAAATTTCCAAAATCTTAAGTTTATTACCGAAATAAAGGTTTTGTTGTAAACAATAGATGGTTATCTGCATTACGGAAGAGGATTTCAAAATCTTTCGCCTTGCCTATTGATGACTTTTGAAATTTTATGACGACTGCCATTGTTTATTATCTAGCCCGGTACTTTGAGTAGGGCTATGGCTAGACTACGTCTAGTGATGTGATACACAGTATGCATATTTCCAGAGCTGTGGAAGTTATAATTTTACCAAAAGGTAGTCGTCTCATTCGAGAGCACGTCACTCGATTTATTCCTTACGCATTGCTAATGAGTAGCTTTAAGAGAGTGTTATAAGGTGTTGAACTAGTAAACAGCAGCCGCGTGGAAGGTTCACGCATATTTACACATTTTTCAACAAGAGCTTGGATACCCACTGGGACATAAGGGTCAGCAAATATGGTGCCACCCACAAACCGCGATGACACTCCGCTACGGGCATTTAAAAGCGAGACCAGGCTAACCTCGATCATAATCAACCAACAGTAGGATCATTATAAATTCGGTAACTTGTGAAGCGGTATGTTATAGCTACAGCGACTTTCACGAAATCACGAATTAGCTCAGTGCTTTCAGGTTGAACACTCGCCGGTGGGATTCACTTTGCTCACAGCCGAGAAAAGAAAAGACTCAAAGCTGGAATCTGCCGATGTGTCATGATACTTAAGATAGTGTCTGGGGGTCACTTTATATGAAGAAAAACGAACTTTCAGAGCCGCGACTCTATCTCATTGCATGTATTAAACGTGCCGATTGCACGACAGCTCTCGATCGTTCATTTCTCATCAGTATAGAGTAACCCTCCTGTACTTACCGTGAGTCACAATTATCTTTGGGCAGTTTAGGACAAAAGCTGCGTTGACTAGACAGTTTCTTCAGCAGAGACATCGAAATAAAAAATAGTTTGTAGTCATATCCCCAGGAGCAGTTTCAAGGTCACGTTGGGCAGTTCAGAAGAAAGCTGCTTTAACAGAATACCCTAACTCAGCGGAGGCATGAAATTGAAGTGCTAGCGGTGCTCGTTACCCAATTTGTTGACATCCATGCCGATGCAGCTACGGCGACTGCTGATGGTTACTCAGGCTTCGTTGGTGGCATACGTGTGTGGTTAACATGACCAACCTTGGCAGTAAACGTTCGTCCGCATATGCCAAAAGCACTTATGAATAGTGCACGTTACCCGATATCCTCTAAAGGAGTCACTAACACTGGCGGCTACCGTGCTAGCGCTAGCGCAGTAGGTACCGCAGAGCATAAGATCTCTTCCCAGACAGGGGGTGTTTGGATCTGGCAGCCAGAGCAGAAGTGTCAGGTGTGTGCAGCGATGCAGGTGGGACAAAACAGCGGCAGCGGCCAGGGCCGGAGCGCATGGCCGGGTATATGCAGCGGTGCAGGTAGCACAAACCGGTGGCCAGGGCAGGAGCACAGGGCCGGGTGTATGCTGCGATGCAGGTGGCACAAACCGGTGGCCAGGGCCAGGACCGGGTGTACGCTGCGATGCAGGTGGAACAAACCGGAGGCCAGGGCCAGGACCGGGTGTACGCTGCGATGCAGGTGGAACGAAATGGCGGCCAGCGCAGGAGCACTGGGCCAGGTGCAGCAGGTTACACGAAAATTCACATTCACCGAATCGGCCTGCCTACCCTCAGCGGGTAGTTAGGTACCGGCGGATCACATTACTTACGGAAGTTGTTGTCACACATGCCACAATGTCCCAACTTACTGAAACTCGAAGCCACGCTTCCTGTAATAAATCCTATGAGGGTCCTGGAAAGAACCTCAAAGCTCCTTATCGATTCGCTACGCTAATTCTTGTTTGTAAAGCCTTGCATAAGCTACAAGCTAGTGCATTATTGTAATAGCAAAGGTTTTATCAACTATTTTCTAAAAATATTAGATATTGAGGGTAGAAAAAGAAAAAATATTATTTTTTCCTGTATAAAATTATAAAACATGCTTTGCTTAATGTGGTAATAATGTAAGTATCTAACTATTCTAGCTAGAGCGCCACTATTAGGACCGGAATATTGAATCGGATCCTGCGTGGGTTAAAATCCCAAGCGCTGGAGCATTATGACCAGTGGCCGAGCTTTAAAAAGCAGTAATTAATAGCATTTTACTCACGGCTCCACAGCCCAAACCTCTGTTGCGAAATCCTTAGCACGGGTCCCGCTCCCCGACGCCACGTGTCGCGGCGGCCGCGCCCCGCGCCGCCTGGTCCGCATCACGCTGCAGCTCCCAGCAACAAGGACTCCGCATATATTCAAAATAAATTATTCACCGTCGGAGCGAAGCCGACGAGAACCTGAAGAGTGGCTACATGTAGCCATTTTGCCGAAGTGATCACTTCAAAAATCAAAAACCAACTGAGGCGCGCGGGCGACTCACTCTATTTATATAGGCACCCGCACCTTGCAAATTAAAGGTGGAGAGAAAAATGGACTTTATTTAACTGATACTGTGACCCTTATGATGCCGAACACGGAGAAAGTCGAAACGCCATATCTCACAATGTTTAACTAGGTTTCAGATAGGCTCAGACTACATAATAGACGCATTTTTCCTGAAATAAAAATGACATATTATGTATCTAGCCTATCTGAAACCTAGTCATTTCTGCATGGTGATATTACAACTGAGGCGCGCGGGCGACTCACTGTATTTATATAGGCACCCGCACCTTGCAAATTAAAGGTGGAGAGAAAAATGGACTTTATTTAACTGTCACTGTGACCCTTATGATGCCGAACACGGAGAAAGTCGAAACGCCATATCTCACAATGTTTAACTAGGTTTCAGATAGGCTAGATACATAATATGTCATTTTTATTTCAGGAAAAATGCGTCTATTACACTTTTAGTTGCGTCACTCATTTTGTTAAAATTTTTTGGAATTATGTATTGCTTTGTTCGTTTACCATACTCATTGTTAACTTTAGGTACAAAAAACTTCGCCCTGCTTACTTACACATACAAATAGGTTTCAGAATGGCTTTTCAGGAGATCCTATAGCCAGTATAATATCTATCTATGTATTAAAAGGCAAATTTAGACCTGCAGATCAATCCAATGCCCGCGTAAGTAAATATCGTGTATAATATTTTAAACTCCAGTCGAGCCCTTATAAAACTCCGTCTGTGGCCTCTAATGAAGTGGCCCTGTAGTTCTGGGTTAAGTTAGTCGAAAACTACCTGAGAAGATCTATAAATGTGGTAGGTCCCATGCTGAGGCCGGCTGGTGGAGATGCTATCGCAGTAGTCCTCAGTACACACACACACCACCGACTGGTTCTGTATCTCGCGAACTTGACATGGCTTGTCTAGAAGTAAACACCCTGTATTTAGTAATGTTAGTATATTCCTAGTTATTTGTAAGAAGCTAGCATAAGGGCTTGTAGTTAATGAATGACAGTGATGATGACAGGCTAGATTGTGTCTCTGTCGACTCACTAAATAAAAATATTTTTGAAGTCACCTTATATTTCAGCTGTAAATCTTTAGGATGAAGCATTATCGTAAAGTAGGTAGTTAGCTAATAAATGAAGTTTTATTTCTATTTATAAAGTATGAAATAAATTAGTTATATTCACCCGCAACAGAACTTCTGCTTGCCACCACTAAAATTAAGACAATAAAAGGGATCCTCATCACTTCAACACAACTATTAAAAATTGCTATTGTATTTATAATAATTTTAAACCTCTACCTAGATAATAAGTATTATATGAACCGCACCGTCAAAGAAAGACTGTTTGCAATCAATAAATCGACAAGATTTTATATTGAAATAATTTTAAGTTATGTATTTTTAATAAATAAATTACGTACTCATATTATTCATTTCTTAAATTTGTTACGGAAATTACCATTTTACATTTAAGTAAGTAATTAACTTGATAGTGACGTAGGAAAGAAGATGGTTTGATGAAGAGCATTTATTTACTTTAGATAAGGTACCTATGTAGGTAGGTATATAGTAAGATACTTACTATTGTTACTTTCATTACGCAGGTATATTTATAAATACTAGGGATCACAGTAAATAAATAAAACACAACATTAAATATTAATGGTTTATTAAAATATAAAATTATAAAAACAATGACATTTTAGGTACTTAAGTATTATACAATCTTCTTAGGTATAGTATTTACAGTATAAGTTAACATCTTAATTCCTATTAATGTTTATGACTGTTCTTTAGTACAAACCATATTACATTTATAAGCAACATTCTCTACCATAGCATCGTCAAGTACTGCATTCATTCCTTTATTCTCTGAGGCCCCTTCATACATATCAGGCGATGTTTGTAAAGATAAAGCTTTTTTGTCTAAAGGCGATTTCAGGTCAATCCCTAGCTTATTTTTTATCGTGTCCTTTAATTTTGCTAGCATATCGTTTTCATCCAATAAAGCTTTAGGTTTAAGTATGTCTGTGTTAGTTGTAACATTATCGTCTGCAATCTCATTACTACGTTCTAAGGGAATTTGTGGGGAAATAGTTTTGAAAGCTCCAGTTCTTTCAGGTAATTCCATTTTACCAATATTCACTTTGAATTTTGGTTTCAGTTGCTCCCGAGCTCTAGTGAGTAAATCCGATCGTTCGTTATTAGGAGTAAAGGAGCCTAATTTAAATATATCGGAAGTGGGCTCGGCTTTCGACAAAACTTGTTCGCTTGGAGATCCATAAACGTCTTTAGGGAATTTCAAATGTTCGAATGCTTTCGGAGTCGCCTGTAAAAGCCGAGAGCTGCCAAGGTTTCTTGCGGGGAACGAAGGTACCCTTTGCGGTTTAGGTGTCGTAGCAGTTGTTGCTGTTTTGGGAGCAAAAAGTCTTTGGTGGGTATCTCTAAATGATGCTGGGAATAGAGCTCTGGGGGTCGTAGTGGAAATTAATGCTGCTTTGAACCTTTCAGTATCTGGAGTTTGTTGTACGCGCTTCCTAAGAAATGGCCGTCTTTCAATTGGTGGTATTGGTCGCACCGGTGATATCTTAGGTTTTTCTATAGCTAAAGGTCTGGGTGTAGGCCTTGCTAACTTGAAAGGAGATTTCGTGGCAACTTTCGTGCTACTTAGTTCTTTAGTGTTAGGAAACCTAGACGTAGATGTTTTTGTAAATAATGACGGTTTAGGCTTGGGTTTTGAGACTTTCGGAGTATTAACTTTATTGTTGCTGAGCCAACTTGGCTGCTTTGCTAAATTGGATTTGAGGATTCTGCGCTCCACAGGTGAGGTAGTCTTTTTATTTTGTTCTCTGAGTTTAGGCTTGAAAGCTGGTTCAGATAATTTAAGTGCTGTTCGTGATTTAGGTACAGGTCTAGACAATTTGTTCCGGGGTTTCTTCTTGTTTATATTAGAAGATGCTGATTGTAAAAGGTTAGGGGGAGTCAATGGTGGAAATTCTAAGGGGGATCCTAGTAACGGGGAGGCAAGCGTTGAAAACGTTGATGGATCCATTAACTTTTCATGGACCGATGATAAATGGTCTGCAAGGTTTGAATGTAGTTCTTTAAGTTTATCATCAACATCAAATCTCGCTATGTCCAGAAGGTTCTCAGGTTGAGCAAAACGGGTGTTCCCTAACAAACCATCAGCTCGTACTTTGGCTTCATCTAGTGAAGATTCTAATGTCTGCTGTAAGGAGTTCATAGCATTCGCTGCGTTGCTGTGTAAGCTGTCTCGGAGGGTGTCGAGATGAATCAGGGGCTCAGTGTTGCGCAAAGAATTTGCATCAAGTGTTAATTTTGGCTGTGTTTTTAGTAAATCCTCAGCCCGAGCCACCAATGATGAAGTCATTTCATCCAAACTGGGTATAGTTGGCTTGGGTAGAAGACTTTGTATATTTTTATTAAAAGGTTCTAAACTTAAACTAGCTCCTAAAAGTCCATCTCTTCGCCCAAAAGTTGATTCAAGTTTTAATGGTTTCCATTGCAAATTTGGAACTTTGACCCTTGCTTTTACGGAGTCGAAATTTAGACCAGCATTTGAAAGCCTTGGAAGAGTCAATGGAGTAGCCAGGTTCACCGGACTTAATTTGAATAGGTTCAAGTTAATTTCTTTAAACGGCTGAAAGCTGGATCCTGTTATTTGAGAAATAGGATCACTTGCTTCTGATGCCATTGATGGCTCTGACTCTGAATCTTCGTCTGAAACATCTTCAGAGGACCTTAAGGTGCTTTCTTCATCTTGACCGCTTAAATTTAGATTTCCAAATAAGTTTGCTAGTTGCTCTCTTAAATTTTCAAATGTTGGTACTGAGTTGACATTCAGTGCAGGTAGTGAAGGTAAAATCGTATTGCTAACTCCATCAATAAGTGAATTAGGTTCGACAATTACATTTTCCTGTTTCAACAGGGAACCTAACAATGATGTTTGCCTGTCAGGTAAGGATGAACTAATAATTGGACTACTAGCTCCCACTGACATCTCATTTACATTTTCACCAGTTGACTCTTTAACAAATCCACTAGGGCATGAATTTACCTCGTTTTCCTTTTCATTAATGTCGTTATCAGTTTGTATTATGCTGATTGTGTTATTTTCATCTTCTTCACTTTGACTTTCTGACAAATCCTGATCACCATCTTCAATAACTTCTGAATTCCGACTTTCAGTTTCTGGATTTCCTGCCATATCTGCGACTTCATTTCTAGTTTCTTTATGGTTACTAGCATCTACAAGTGAGTCACCTACATTAGGTACAGGCTGTGTTTTAAGATTATTTATTTTTGGACTTAAATCTTTCTTTAATTTTTCTAGTAGTGAAGAGGTTGGTTTACTTAATTTTCCCAATTTTGCTCGTAAAGTAGACTTTTTTGTTACATTTTCTACGGAATTTTTAGAGTCTTTGGTTTCAGCAATGTTTATGGGGTCATTTGGTTTATTTGCAACTTGAATCTCATTTCTTAACCCATCTGAAACCGTTTCTGAATTATCTTCAGCCTCGTCTGAGTTATCGTTTTCCTCTATGTTATTATTTCTACTTGTACCACTATCAGGTTGTGGATCTATAGGCAAAGATTCTATTATGTTTGTCTCAGGTATGACATTAATTTCAGAGGCTTTGGTTTCAGCAATGTTAACAGGATCGCAAGATACTGCAGATTGGCTCCTTAAGTCTGCATTATTATTTGAAGCAGCTATAATACTATCCGTAGTTTTAGGTACTGAATCAAGTATCTCGGTTTGTACTGAATGCATTTTTTCACTAGAATCAATATCTGTTGTACTTGCTACGCCTGTATTTTCCGGAGGAATAACTTCGGTATCTATTTTCTTTTCTGGGTTTAAAATAGAGTTTCGGAATAAATCACTAAGTGTAGGAATTTTAAATGGCTCGGGAGTATTCGCCTTGGATTGGGTAATTAAATCGTCAATTGAAGGCAGTTTCAAATTCGGAATTGTCATTTTTACATCAGTATTTTTGTTAGTTGGTACTAATTCAACGTCCTTTAACTTGAATATATTTGATGTAAGTATATTCTTTACATCATTATTTGGAATTAATAAGGAGCGTGATGTAGCCTGAGAATCTGTAGCTGAAGAACCATCCGTACTTCTTCCTAATTCATTTCCTTGAACATTACTTGGCGCCGGACAGTTATCAATATTTGCGTCATTTGACCGTAGTGAAGTGGTATCAATATTTCTATCTTTCATAGTTAAATTTGAAACGTGTGGTTTTTTAAGTTTTGCATTCAGACGTTTTATGCGGTCGTTAATATCATTAATCGCTGATTTCACGTTAAAATCTGGAATTTTTCTTATTTTGTCTGTTTTTATTACTTTATCTTGAACAGGTTGAGAATCACTCCTCATGCTACTAGCTGTGTCTGGATCATCTTGACCTGAATTAACGCTAGACAGTTTTCCTTTTGGAAAAGCCATGCTTTTACCTTCCTTGGGGCTCTCTACTATATTTTCCGCCACATTACTGGCAGATCCACCATTATCTAGATGCAACAAGTTATTACGCCTTTTATTCATCCTTTGGATTCCAGGAATGTGCATGATTTCGGTGAGTAAAGACGGCATCAATATTTGTGGAGATTCGAAAGCACTTCTTTCGTTACCTAACGGAGAATGAATGCACCTAGATTCTTGGATATGCGTACCTGACGCTAGGACGTCTTCGTCGTCTTCTGGTTGAAGTGGTGGTTTGAGTATGATGGTGACGATGTTCCTGGAGGCCTCCTGCTGGGGGTCGATCATGGCGTCGGTGTCAGCGGCTCTGGCGGCGTCACGGGCGACTGCATCCCGGTACTCCTCGTCTGTGGCCTCGCGAAGAGTTTCCAGGAAGTTGTTTGCGAGTCCAACTTCAGGGTGCAGCAACGGCTTCGGATCTTCCTTTTGGTCGTTGGGTCTGTAATTTAAGTTTTTTTTTTTTAATTTCGAAGGTGACAGTTTTATCATACAGGATGTTACAAAGGTGTTATAGAAAGGCTCCACTTCGCAACAGTCTGTATATTTTCATCCTAAAATATTCTCAGTATCCTTTTACACATGGAATCATGGTACGGCAACGCAGAGCGCGCTCTAGATTATTATATTACCTACTCATAAGGTGATAATATATCTCGCACTCAAGTGGCTGGATGTATTGTAGGCCTGTAGTGTAGTAAGTACCTACGAAGCGACGCATAAAGTGTTGTGGTGCTGGGGTAGGTACACAAGCTGTTGCAAAAGTGGTAACTACAGTAAGCCGTAAGGGGAGAAATTCACAAAAACATATTTTCACTTTCATAAATAACTTGTGCATTTTCATAAAAGCTAAAATTCGAACACTCTAATTTTGCAACGGATAAAAGATATGGTATTTTTGTTGTAGATCTAAGTAAATGGAGAAGAATACGACATATCACGTCAGTGTAAATTTTATAAAGAATAAAAATATTGCTCTAATAAACTTACTTTCATATTAGCACTTTGTTTCTGATGCAAAGTTAGCGTTATTAGACTTGAGGTTATTAGAGATGAGGTGATAATTAATTATCTTCTCCAATATGTAGTAAGTACGTAACCAACGAAAAATTTAAACAACATACCTCACAAAAGCCCCAATCATTTGGCTAGGAATATCGAAGAGCGAGCTGGCGGCGCCCTCCGCGTCTCTCTGACAGTTGCAGCCGGCACTCCTGGCTGACGGCATCAGCATGGAGGCACTGCCTTCACTGTCAGCAGCCCGCTGACTGCCCGCGCTGTCAGCAGCCCGCTGACTGCCGGGGCACGGGCAGCACTCCTTGTCAGGGCCTGCTTGTCGCGCCGCCCGGGATGTGAGGTTGTGATTGGTTGGAACATTGTCGGGTGTGCTGTCTAAGGGTAGTGTTGATATCTGGAAAGAAAATGGTAAAGGTTTATCGAAATTGGGTCTAATAATTACTCGTGCCTCGTGCGTGCATGTTCGCAAGGCTCTCTTGGGTATTGATTACTAAAATATTTCCAGTTTTTACATCCTGCAGTTTGACTGATTAAATTTACAATTAATTATGCTCCCGCTATGTACCGACGACCCGAGCTGGCAGCCGGTATATAGTGTCTGGATGAGAAAGGCCGAGGACAGAGTGCCGTGGTGTTATTGGATAAGGTCTATTCCCGTATAGTTGACTATTACGGGCGAGATTATTAATAGATAGTTAGATACTTCGAAAATACCTAGTTTCCCAACGTAAAATTCATACACATAAGTAAGTTATAGAGATAACGAAGTAAGTTAACGATGGATTAAATGTGCTATGATATTCATGTTAATTCATATTAACTAGTTAATTACTTATTGTTTATGTTGGTACCTATGTATCAGTGGATCGAGAATCTCTACAGGTAGAAAGATACCTAGAAGATACTAAAACTAACTTTTAGGCTTCTTGGCACCCTAGGATAGGGGAACCATAACCAATAGTTTATTAATAAACGTCACATAGGTACCTAAGTCGCAAGTAGGAGTACCTAAGACATTATAAATTCCATGGTTTAAAGAAAGAAAAAAATTTCAACTTACATGATTCGTCCAAACAACTAACAGGCAAAACCGAACTGACCACCTCCACAACATGTCTGCTGCTTCCCCATCAGCCTCCACACAAATGAGCTTGCATTAAATCAACTTGACCTAATATCAACCAGCCTCCTTTCTGATAACTCCTTGCTGCAATACTTTTTGCTTACACAGCATCCTCTAACATGATAATCATAAGGGTCACTTTTATTTGTCTCGTTATGGATAGTAAAGTGGTTGATCGCATAGATAGGAGAGGTTTCAAATTAGTTGGTATCGGCGCCGCGCGTGCGATAAGTTGAAGTCTACCTACGTGACGATTTGAAAGATGCTGAGATCAGCCGATTTGGAGTTTGCCGATAGATGATTAGCTCTTTTATCTGAGTATTTTATATCTCTCTAATCTCTACTCTTAATTAACTATCATTTGAGAGCCGGATTGACCACATCTACCCTGGGGAGTAATTCTATATTATGCAAAAACGGATACGAAACCAAAAAGTTTCGCGCGTTGAATTAAACGTGCCGATTGCATGGCAAACTCCTTTCGTTCGTTTTTTGTCAATATAGAGTAGACCTCCTGAACTTTTAGACCAAGGCTTAACTACTAGGTAGGATGACGAATCCTAGAAAACGTAATGAATGCTACTGCAACTGCGCACAGAAATATAGGTAGGTAAGTACCTACACATATCACTATCAACAGCTTTGATCCTACCTCAGAGTGGCTCAGACAACGAGCGAGGGTTCCCAGGATTACCACATATCCAAATATCGCTATACAATATAGTTACCTATTCAATAGGTACTCTACCTATTGTATACTATGTTAGAACTCAGATAACTATTTATTTAAGGGAACTATATTTCTTGCCAGCAAAGTTTATTTTTGTCATCAACTTGTATCAGCAAATTAATAGATCAACCGCAACAATATATTTTTGTCCTCAAATAAATAAAAAGTGTCCTCTGGTATGAATCAGCAAATAATATCAATACAAAAATCTAAAATAATAGATGGATTGCCAAAAAATTTGAGTTCATTACATAAATAAAAACTTTGTATGCAGAATATTATTTTTGCTCCTCAAATAATAACTGCGCCCGCAGAATAGTAGATTTGCCAGCAAATATATTGACTCTAGGTCGCATGTTGCGATTTCTTTTTAATTCATATTTTATCAGCATTGCAGTAGTTACATTATGATTGGTCCAGTTATTAAAACATTATAATTCGTTAGCAATTTAATACATGAGTTTACAAATTAGCGGAGACGGTGCTATGGAGAGAGCTATGCTTGGAGTTTCTCTGATGGATCGTATCAGAAATGAGATTATCCGTCAGAGGACCAAGGTTACCGACATACTTAGCTGTCAAAATATGCAAGCTGAAGAGGCAGTGGGCTGGTCATATCTGCCGAAGAACCGATAACCGTTGGGGTAGACGAGTTCTCGAGTCGAGACCACGAACAGGCAAACGGAGCGTTGGACGCCCTCCTGCCCGCTGGACTGACGATCTTAGGCGGATAGCCGGTAGTGGTTGGATGAGGAAGGCAGAGGACCGAATGTTGTGGCACTCCTTGGGAGCGGATCTATCTCCACCAGTGGATGATTATTGGCTGATGATGATGATGATGAAAAGAGGAAGTTTAAGTTTTAATTACAATAAGATTGCTTTTGATTAGAAGAAGATTAAGGTTTAAGTTATAATTAGAAGAAGGTTGTTTATGTTGTTTTTAATTAAGAATATTGATGATTTAAACTTAATTTTTTGTTTCATTTAAATATTAAACATAACATCGAGTTATGTGGACATACCTATTAAAATATATACATAAATGTTAACTTGCCACTTGATCATAAATCCCGGCAATTTTAAGTGATTATTTGTTGAATTGATTTAAAATTGTTTGGGGGCAAAAATTTGCTGGCAAATCTACTATTTTGCCTTCAAACCTATTATTTAGCAAATTCAAAACGGATTTAATTGGCGATCGTTTAAATGACACCCTTTATTTAACTACTTGTCTGAATACTATGGAACTACTAGAGGTATGTATAATTATTTATTATTAAAACTTTGTGAACTTTAATTAATTAATAAGCCTTCATCTACTCTTCTAAGTCATTCCCCCACCCAAAGGTTGCCTGGAAGAGATCGCTTTTAGCGGAAAGGCCGCCTGTTGTAATATTCTATTCTATTCCATTCTAAGCAGTACAACTGCAGCATGCTGCATAGCCTGGATTGCCTGCTGCATATTACACAATGTTTTATGTAAAAGTAGGTAGTAGATGTAGCTAAGTAAAAGTCTTACCAACTTATACTTAGTCCTGAAATCGTCGAATTTTCCTTGAGAGATAATCTACCGATGAATACTTAATTATCATAATAAATATATTAATAATTGCACAAAAATTACGCAATCTACGCAAAAATAAAACGGAAGTGGAAACTATCAAACTTCCACAAACTTCCCATTTCCGTTAATAGAGAAAATATTTTAGTTTTCCAAAAAAAAACTCAGTTATTATTCTGAGACCAAACGTGGCGCCGCGAACCACGCACTAGTAAAATATATTTCTGAAATACTCTTGAAAACATTGTTTATAGTGGCTGAACTGCTTGCTTTTATAATTTGATGATTGATTCAAATATTTACGATAAAATACCTTTTGAATCCGTTATTATTCTGAGAATTAATAATAAACAAGTGGCAACATTTTGGCAGCAGTAAACAAATCGAAATTTAAAAAATATCGTTTGAAAAGTCGTTGCCGGACGTTAACGATATTTTCTTACAAAATACAAGTAATAAATTTATTTATATGCTGATAACTGCTAGAAATACAAAAGAAATGTGTTAACAAGTTCATATTATTATTAATATATATTCGAAAAGTGCGGAAACGCTTGTGCGCAAAGCGTTAATCTTTTCATCACGTTTCATCATCACTCCCAAAATTCCGCCTCACAAAATGGATGATTTCTTAAAAATTGAGAAGATTGGTGAAGGTACTTACGGTGTAGTGTATAAGGGAAGAAATAAAATAACCGGACAATATGTGGCAATGAAGAAAATAAGATTGGAGTCTGAAGATGAGGGCATTCCTTCCACAGCTATTCGGTTTGTTTACCACGTTTTTACACTTAACATTCTTCTAATAATAACATGCAGTTAATTGTTATGCTTCGTTAAATCATCAACAAGTATATTTTGCCTCTGATAAGCATGAAACATGTGAATTTATAACCTTAACAATGTTGCACCTGTCATGTTGAAGTCATTGACCGATATTTTCCCGCTTCCAGGGAGATTTCATTGCTAAAAGAGCTGAACCACCCCAATATAGTGAAGTTGGAAGATGTACTCATGGAAGAATCCCGCCTGTACCTCATTTTTGAGTTCCTGTCAATGGATCTCAAGAAATACATGGATTCCCTGGGATCAGGCAAAGTAAGTTTAAATGTATTTAATGTTTTCAATGCTGAATGGTTTATTTTATTTCAGTATGAATTAATAAAATTGCATCAACTCAGTGAAGGTTTTAAAAGCTTTTCCGGGTTAAAAAGTTATCGACTATAAACAGACAAAAGTGGCCTGTGTTATCCGGACGTTTATTTCAGAAAGTTTCATGTAAATGGCATAAGTAGTAAACAAAACACACAAATTTTCTTATTTTCACACCCATCACAAATAATCAACATTCATCCCTTATGTATACCTTTTTAAAATCAGAATGCGATAAGCTTGTGTTACACTGTTCCTAAATATGTATCTCAATAGATTATACTTCAGTGGCGGTATGACTTATAATTTTGACCCGGAGATAAACAAGGACTTGACATGGTCAATAGGTCATTCTACTTTTTATAACTAGTCAGTTCACAAGGCTTTGCATATGCAATTTATTTATTTCAAACATTACCAACAGGGGTTGTTATAACGGTCTGTATGTACTTCACTAACCATTACATTTCCATGGTGTTGCCAGTTCATGGACCCGGGAGTGGTGAAGAGCTATCTGTATCAGATCAACAACGCGATCCTGTACTGCCACCAGCGACGCATCCTGCACCGAGACCTCAAGCCACAGAACCTGCTCATTGACAAGACTGGTATTATTAAGGTAACATCATCCATACCTGAATAGTTGATAACTTCTGATTGTATTCAGTGATGTGAAAGAGGCCTATGTGGTCATAGGAGTATATTGTTGACGACAATATACAGCCTTTCATAATTTAATCCTTAATTCTACATATACAATAGCCTAATTGAATATAATCATTGTAAGGTCTCAAATTACATTTTAAAGTTATACTTATCTACAGTGGATCTACATAAAACAAATGAATTCCTGTGAATAAATATTTAGGTTTTTCTCACTGGAATTCAATAATCATACCAAATGATATCAATACTTCCAAACTTTACCTATAAACATAGCTCTATACATAAAGTACTCTTTATTTGTGCACCATGGAAGAATAACAAAATTACATTGCAACTTAACTAGGGTACAAAAAGCAGTCTTATCGCTTATGGCAATCTCTTCCAGACAGCCTTTGGATGGATGGACTGAAAGATATACAAATTACCTACATATTTTATTCAGGTACCCTAAACAGTCAACCAAACATTCCAGGTAGCAGACTTCGGTCTGGGCCGCGCGTTCGGGGTCCCAGTGCGCGTGTACACGCACGAGGTGGTGACGCTGTGGTACCGCGCGCCCGAGGTGCTGCTCGGCAGTCAGAGGTAACCATCCAAAACCCAAGGGTAGGTCAGGGGCAGATTTACCTGACCTCCCATAGCGGTGGAGTTCAGGTTTCTTTGCACCACCTGTAGAAGTAGAAACTAAAGGAGTGCTTTGATAAAACACTACATGCAAGTGCAATAATCTGACATAGCCCAAGAATAGTATAGTTTAGTAATAGTTATAGTACATTCTGATTCGAGAAAGTTGGTACAGTCTGGTAGTATTTCATTTAGACTCCATTACGTTTCATGCACATTATGTTTGTCAGTATACCATGTAAGAAAACAGTAGGTCACCTCAAAAATAGGCAAATATTGCTAACTCGGGAACTTGTGTCTGTCTCGTCGATTTGTGAAGCTCACAATCAGTTAATCAAACCCTTCGTTAGTTCTATGAATACAGATTATGTTACAAGTTTTTGTTTGTGTGTTCTAGATATTCGTGCCCCATCGACATGTGGTCCGTGGGCTGCATATTCTCGGAGATGTCCTCAAGGAAGCCTCTGTTCCAGGGAGACTCCGAAATTGACCAGCTATTCCGCATCTTCAGGTTTGTTGACTTACTTCATTGTATTCTGTTATGCTGGCACCACACTTGGCTATTCGTACTTGTTATTGGATGTTTGCTGTATTTGCCAAATACCAAAAATTAAGCCAAATTCAGCAATAATTTTGGCGAATATACTGTCAGTTTTGGCAAAGACGGATAACGAAGTGGAGTGGTGAGTGGTAGGTGGTAGAATTATAAATGTGAAAGTGTTTACTAAGAAAAACTTTGTTCTTTATAAGTGCCATAGATCTTAGATAAGCTTTGTCGTGAGCGCGACATAAACTTCTTATCGGCAGGCATCGGGATTTTAGTTGATAAATAGTATTATAAGTTAAGTTGATGTGAGCGCCCATTATGACAACAGCTACGACGATGCCGGGGTATAATACCCTGATTCCCTGATTACTCCTACCGAGTAGAATGGCCGAGACAGTACCCTCGGCCGAGTACTGTCAGTTCATTGGTCGAGGATCAGCCGACGACGATACTATCTCGCCACTCTGCTCGGTAGGTGTCTTATTTGCGCTGCGGCCTGATATGATATGATGTGCCCGATCTTATAATATAATTTAATCTAGCTGATATACATGGAAATTAATTTAATTGGACCAAATACCGCTGGCAGGATGCTGCGGACGCCCACCGAGGACATCTGGCCGGGCGTGTCCTCCCTGCCCGACTACAAGCCCACCTTCCCCAACTGGAACACCTACAACCTGCACAACCACGTGAGTTATTACTACATATAATATTTACATTTCATATTTATTTATGAAAAAGTCACTAGAAATAGCCTACATCACAAATGACGTACAGTAAAAGCATACAAGAGCGTTGACTGTAATCCCCATATGGGTAGTCAGAGGTGACTCGCAACCGAATCACCCGCTTTTAAGTGTACATTTGTACTCACGTGACAGGTCGCGAGCCGTATCGCTGTTTTTAATGAGTACAGTGCTTTTAGGGTACACAATCTAGAACAGTGTTTTTCAACCTGTGGGTCGCGACCCCCCGGGGGGTCGCGAAGCTTCTGTAGGGGGGTCGCCAGAGGTCGAAAAAACTAAGAAGGTACTTTAGAGAAAAAATACAATTAATATTTATTTATTAATGATGGAGACCATCATTAATAATACTGTAACACACACATACATTCTGTGTAAAAAGTTCCAGGAAAATATCAATTAAACACAAAATGTTTGTTATTAATCCAAATTTATTTTATCACCTACAAATTATGCTCCTTCAGAAACGATACACATACGCCAACGAATTATCCAATCATCACAACATTTTTTAAAATGATGTTTCAAGTTTAGCATCTACTCACGGCGAATTTTCCTTATTGTCATCTATCGATTGAAAACAGTGCCACGAAGTGCCGTGAGCTGCAGCCATATCTGGTGAATATGGTGGATGCTCGATGGTATTTGTTGAGTGTTAGCTAAAAAATTCATATACAATAATGATCCTTGTGCGAAGGTGCATTATCGTGGTGCAAATTCTTTTCTCGTTTTTTCCACAAATCTGGCCTTCTTCATGTCGAATTTGCTCTCTTAAATTCCACTTAACCCGCAAATAATATTCTTCACTTACCGTTTGACTTTCTGGCAAGAATTCCGAGTGCACGTCACCACGATAGTCAAAGAAAACAATCATCATGACTTTGAAAGAAAAACTCAACCCTGGAAACAGCGTTTAAAAAAATGTTGTGATGATTTGATAATTCGTTGGCGTATGAAGTATCGTTTCTGAAGGACCGTACTTTGAGGGTGATAAAATAAATGTAATTTGGATAAATAACAAATACTTTTGTGTTTTATTGATTTTTTCCCGGTGAAGCGTAGTCGAGCTGGCTTCAGTGATCGTAACTGATCACTGAGGTTAAGCAACACATAGCACGGTCAGCCATTAGATGGGTGACCGATTTCAAGTTGTTCTTTTCTGGACGCTTCCGTGCTTCGGATGGCACGTTAAGCCGTGGGTCCCGGTGCTGTTTCGGCAGCAGTCGTTAAGCCTAGTCAGAGGCCCTCGAGCAGCTTGAACACATCTAACAGTCGGGTTGCCCACTTATCCGACAACATCAGTGCATTGTACTCATTTGAAAACGTCTCGCGACCTATCGTGAGTACAAATGTAGAGCGAAAAGCGGGTGACTCGCTTGCGAGTCACCTCTGACTACCCCTTCGGGGATTGCAGTCGTGAGCATAAATATTTATGTAAGTGTATGTCCCGGTACTTTTTACACATACATACATGTTTTTTTTTAAAACCGAAGGGTCAAGGGGGTCGCGAAATATTTTTTTATACCAGGGGGGTCGCATCATGAAAAAGGTTGAAAAACACTGATCTAGAATATAGATGTGCAGGTTTCCTCGCAATGTTTTCCTTCACCGTCTCATGAGTACATGTCAGCGCCGAGATGCGAACCCGCATCTCTTATCGGATTTTTCTGATAGGTAACAATGTTCTATACTGTATTTTTGTTATGTCATACATTTATATGTGTCATATGTTATGTCTACATTGCCCTGTTTTGTCCGGCTATGTAACCATTTGTAAGTTAATTTATTTAAAAAGGGTTCACCGTTCGCCCTATCGCCATTTATGACCTATTAACCTAACCCCAACCTCCACGCAGGTCCAAAACCTGGACGAGACCGGCATGAACCTCCTCCAGAAGATGCTGGTCTACGACCCGGTGCAGCGAATCAGCGCCAAAGACACGCGGCGCCACCGCTACTTCCGCGACGTGAAGTTGCCGCCGGGCCTCACGGCGCAGGCCGCGTACATCCGCTACAGCGCTGAAGACGACGGCCGAAGCGTCAACTAGATGGCGCTAGTTGTGGCGGGTTTGTTGGGGTTTCAAGCTCTTTTTAGGCTTAGTTTCACCATAGTCTGTTAGATCATCAATACCCTTGTTACATTGTAATGTCATGTCCATATTTAATTCTTGATCAAATGTGTCAAAAGTCAAACTAATTCCATGTTATGATCTAACAGAGTATGGTGAAACTGAGTTTAGCTTGCTATGATGCCATCGGTGATCGATTAAATGTGTATAGAAGTGGGTTTATATTTTACGTGCATCAGTGGAACTCATAGCTAGCTAGAGAGCTGTGAAACTTTGAATTTAGGTTTATTATAGACATTGCGAATGAAAAACTTGTGGAATAGACGTAAAGTGGTGTCGATCACTTTGCCATGTAGGTATTGATTAGGTTCGCTGCCAAATAGGTTTTACTTTCTGGCTCTTGCGTTTTGTAATGTTGATGCTGTTGAACCGGCATTCTTTGCAGTCTATGAATATCGGCTATGTTAGCAAGATATCACACTGTTGGAGCTTGATTGACTACCAGAGTGCATGAATGATGAACAGGTTTTCAGCCTAGTCATCGCGACATATCAGAGTGCCGAGTGTGAGTTTGTACCCTAATCATATAACTTGACGAATGCGTTGAAGATATTTATCTCGACTATTGCAGCAAAGACGCGCTCCGCATCCTCCCTTATCATTCGTTCAATAAACATAACATACGCCGCGCCGATGTAATTTTAGTCAAGTTATGTGGTTAGTACACTAGCATTCTTAACTCCTGATCAAGCTACCCTAGTGTTTTAGGATATTGTACAGTTCGGCGACCGGTGATAGCATTTAAATCGCTTGATGAAAATGTAGGTTCGGCTAGGTTTTAATTATGACATCGATTTGTATTTCTTAATTTATCATGTTTTATTGTACGTGGGTTTTTAGTGTGTCGTATTTCGGTGTAGTGTCGAGTATGATATTGTGATTTTATTGACGATAATCCATAATAATTACATGGTGCTATTTTGATATTCCTTAGAGGTGAAAAGAAAGATGGTTTCAAAATAATGTACTCAACGCACTTCTGTTTTTAAAATCTTCTCTTGAACTTCTCATTTCATATTTCCTAATAGACCTTCGAATTTTTATTTAAGTAATTGTATTGTCTGATTTAAAAAAAAGTGCCAAACCTCAACAAAAAACTGCCAATAAGCACTTTTTACGTAATTAATATTGTGAATAATGTTTAATTTTAATGTGACTGATCAAATATGACTTGCGAAGTCTAGTAATAATGGAAAATTGTGGCCTTCATTAAATACATTAATTCGTGATGCTGGAAGCACACTGTTGTAAAAACGAGACAATTTAAATTTGGTCATGTGAAAATTTAATATAACGATATGTCATTGATAGTAATAATGGTTTCGTAAAGACAGAAAAGTATTGGTAAAAGTGATTATATCGTTGAATCAAAATAATATAAGTTGTCTTGTATGTCTGCTCTCGTGTAGCGGTGTGTAATGAAATGCATTTAAATGATTCGTACTCCTTTTAGGTATTATTTTCCATCTGTATAAATATATTTTAATTACTTTTAGAATTCCATATCTTTTATTTCCTACCTACCTACTACCTATATTTCGCAAAGAATCGAGAGGATAACAGTAAACAGAAAATTATCTTCTTACATTTTATTTTGTCTAGTAAAATTGTGCTATTTATGTACAATTGACAAACTAAAAATACACATTTACAAATAAATATCGGCACTTCCTAAACTAGTTCATTTTAAATTAATATCTAATACGTAGACAATGTACAAAAACTTGAGTGATTATCATCCATTCATTAGGTTACAACAGAACTGGTTTAAATTATAAATAATATGTATACATAGTCCAGTGGAAGACAGTGGCACAGTAAAATGTTGTGATATTTCATTTACTTTACCTAGCAAAATAAAACTTAACATTTCTAATGCAGGAAATTACGTAATACATTACGTAGCAGTAGGTATTTTGTTTTATCACCACATCCGAAGACAAATATCTTGATTGTCGACAAATAGTTGTAAAACTTTACGTCGAATAATAATAATGACGCATCTTCCGATAGACTAAAGGTCTTCAGTTCTCACACGACTGCATATAACATTACCCTCAAGATTTCTACTAAGCACAGTCTCAATGGTGGATAGTGTAGATGGCTTGGTTGGGCGGCTGCTGCAGTATGATGCGGTGGGCCACGCCGCTCAGGTCTTGCTGGCCGAGGCCGGACACCGCCACTGTGCCTGGCTGTAGCTGTGGAAGAGAACAAGGTAAAGTTTATAACTATGAGTTTATGACTGATAGCAATTATTTGAAGAAGTAGTAGTACAGAGGGTTAGATTGAATGTTGGTATTGTAAGGCGAAAAGGGGATTTCAGAGTCATTCCGAAATTCATCATTTATTTAGGACCTAAATTAAAAAAAACAATAAATTGAAAAAACAAAATCATGGAAAAAATTGGTAAAAAAAATCTTCAATAAATCTAAGAAAATGTCAAGTGACTACGGAGAACAAAAGTTGTTCTGAATGACCCCCTCTTTTCAGCATATATGTATAAATACTACCATTTCCATACCACCCTATTTACGTATATAAGTATATATTTTTTTTGTTAATTACCTGTAAGATATTCGGCAGCATGGTCTGGCACGACGAGGTGGCCACGTGCAGTTGTTGCTGCTGCACTTGTTGCACGCCCACCGCCTGAGAATAGCATATCATTAGTTACATTACTGAGCTGTGGTAGCTCAGTCGGAGATGCGGGTTCGAATCCTGCCGCTGACATGTGCCAATGAGTTCTTTGGAATTTAAGTACAAGGAAACCTGCATATCTAAATAATATATGTGAATCAACCAATCCGCCCTGGACCAGCGTGGTGGGGAATGGTCCAAGCTTAGGAAGGCAGTTTCGACCTTGGGGATATGCACAAAGGTTCCACTCGAGAGAGCCAGGTGCAGGACACCCCCACAGAGAATAGAATAGATGGTATGTACTCACGTGGATCTGTATCGGTTGGTGCTGCGGGTGGATCTGTATTGTCTGCACTTGAAGTTGCTGCGGCTGCTGCTGCTAAAATATATTGTGAGGGTTAGTATCTTTAATAAAACTGCTAAATATTTTAAAAATATACTTATTTTCATGAATATTTTCAGTTAAGTAAGTGGGTATATGGATATACGCGCTTCGGAATAATTCATTCTCAGAACCTGCACAAATACGACTAACAGTACAATGAAAATAAATTTTAGTGACTAATGAGTTCGGTTATACTTCAGTGTTTATTTAAGAGACCCGCAGGCTGGAAAGTATTATAACTCAGCTCGTTATTGGCGAAATATATCTAACTACTAAAAGCCAAGTTATCACTCACACATACACATTCTTCAAATAAAATCAGTTATGGCGAGAGAAATAAATCTATTTCGAACACCTGTATAAAGTGTGTAGGTAAGTATGTATGAATAATAAATAGCCTTTATTTACCGTATTGACGTGCTGGGTTTGCTGTAGTTGCAAGGACTGGACGGATGATATGACTGGATATGCTTGTTGCGCGCCCTGGAATAAAACATAATTGTTATTTTAGCAAAACTCTACCTCTATTTTGTTGCTATAGCTAGGTGTCAATTTCAATTTTTAAGAATGCTAAATAAGATATTATTATGTAACATGCAAAAATTAGTAAGTATCAATTAAAATATTCACCTGTGGCACATGTTGATGGATCAACTGCTGGACACCACCAACTTGCAACACCTAAAAAGAAATGCATTAACTTATTAGTTCAATTAATAAAACAATGAACAACTCCTTATACCTGGATCTTTTATTCGACGGAATTCTGACAGTTATCTACTTTTGACATGTCAGAGATCACAAACCTTTTTTGGCTGAGCCTTTTTTTCAATACGAGTCTGGAGGGCCACTACCAAAATCAAACGAACGAAAGAACAAGAGCTCGGCTCTATCTCGTTGTATTAAGCGTGCCGATTGCGTGACAATTCTTGTTCGTTCGTTCGTCGATGTAGAGAGTGACCCCCCTGAACATCTAAGTCTAAACTACTCTATACATTTTATTTGTTAGTGAATGTACCTGTCCATTTTATTAAGTGCGGCGCTCCAAATTAAAAGGGGATATACCTACGGTGAGTAATAATTACGTCCCTTTACATCACAAAAATAATAAACTTAATTAAAGTATAAATTAATAAATAAAGAAAAAATATAATTGATTATTAAAATATCTAATCGATCCTTAAATAATAATAAGAGCGGTGGTAGCTCTGTCGGGTAAGCGCCCGCTTCTCACGCAAGAGATGCGGGTTCGAATCCCGGCGCTGACATGTACCAATGAGTTCTTTTAACTTAAGTACAATGTATACCATCGCTCTTACAGTGAAGGAAAACATCGTGAGGAAACCTGCATATCTAGATTTAGCACATCTAGATATGTGAACCCACTAACCCGCAGTGGACCAGCGTGGTGGGAAATGGTCCAAGCTTAGGAAGGCAGTTTAGACCTTGGGGATATGCACAAAGGTTTTACTCGAGAGAGCCAGGTGCAGGTACTTACATCCCCAAAGAGAATAGAATAGAATATCTAATCATTATTAATCCTAACCGATTATGATGATACTTATACTGCTCAATGTAAGCCATTAAAACAATTAATAGTGGCAATTGGTTCAATCGTTTCGGAGATATGCGTGGACAAACATTATAAACATACATACATCTATAAAATTTTGCAAGTATATTTGTTTGTTGTGCAGTCCCAATAATCTTACATAAGTACATACAAGTATGTACCGAATAAAGAATCTTTTTTTTAAATCGATTAAAAAGGTTTACTATCCCTGAATTTAGTAGGAAGTGATGCCAGCTAAAGAATAAAATAAAGTAATTAATATAAATTCCATACATTATCTGTCATTTAATTTTTTTATTGCCCAGAAATGGATCCAAATTTTTCCTTTTTTCGGTTAAGAGCTTTTTAAGTAGCATCACTTTTGAAATGCCAGAATTCCGTCGAATAAAAGATCCAGGTATAGATAGATAGAGATAGATAGGCCTCTTAGTAAACGATTACGGGGAGATATTTTGTCACTTTTACCTAGTTCCAAATAACAACACAACTCACCTGCTGTAACTGCTGCGGCGACTGCTGCTGGTGATGATGATGGACTTGGACCTGTTGCTGTTGGACCTGGACCTGTTGCTGTTGGACTTGAACCTGTTGTTGTTGGACCTGGACTTGCTGTTGGACCTGTTGTTGTTGTTGGACTTGTTGCTGCTGCACTTGTTGTTGCTGTTCTTGATCCTGGTGATGTGTTAGAATGTCATGATCAGTATATCCGTACCGACTATTTGCTGTACTGTCAGTTATAGCACTTGTAAGCCATCGTATGCATAATGTTATCTATGTTTGAATATCACATGTATACATACATATACTGTAATATAATGTAATCCCCTAAGGGGTAGTCAGAGGTAACTCACAAGCGAGTCACCTGCTTTTCGCTGTACATTAAGAACAGCATCTCTGGCAAGAAAAGCGGACTGAGCTATCACCGCTCTCTGAGATATCATAATATTATGCAAAAAGTTATTAAACTTTGTAAATCAGTTGAATCCAAAGGCTAAAAAAAACTTGATCTGTAAAACCTCATTTAAATAACATTATACATACCTGCACGTGCGTGCTGATCATGTGCTTCTTGAGCGTGTGCATGTACATGTAAGACTTCATGCAGACGCCGCACTTGTAGCGCTTCACGGCGCGCGAGGGGGACGAGGGCGGCTGCGGGGAGAGGAGGGTCATAATGATAATAACATTCATTAATTCAAGTAACCAGGGGAAGCAGTGGACCAGAGCGGCACAGGACCGGAAGAATTGGCGAACAAAAATAAGACCTATAATTACTCAACAGTGGGCAATAGAAGGCTTATGATGATGATGACGATTATTCAAGTAACCAACACGCAATGGACCCGCGCGTCCACCAACCCGCACAGGGCCAGCGTGGTAGACTAGGTCTAAAATCATTCATTGAAAGGAGACTCGTGCCCCAGTAGTGGGGACGTGTTGGGTCGTGATGATGATGCAAGTAACAAGACTCATGTTTAGTAGACATGGTTTATAAAATTCTCCGACCATGTTCAACCCTCAAGGCTCTACGACTGTCGTGGTGCTATAGCAATAAGAGCTACATTAAAAAGTCACGAAATCACTGTCGTAGATTTCTGTGGCTATTCAGATACTCATGACTCAGCAACAAAGCTAATAATTCGCGTACCTGTAGTGTTTCCGACTGGATGGGCTGCTCCTCTGTCGCACACTCCATGTCCTTTTCCTGAGCTTGCTCCGAACTCGCCTCAGACTCCTCGTTCTTCAGCTGATGGCTCTTCATGTGCTTCTTGTACGACCGCGATTCTACGTACGCTGTGGGTGAGAATTTATTGATTTGAAAACTTCAACACGAATAATAATAGCAAAATTACTGTGATATTTTATGTGTGGAAACTGTGGTAAAGTGTTATTTCATGAGCATCACCAAACAGGCTCCTGGATATATGCCTCTATTTAAGGCAGTGGAGACGAGCGGAGTTTGGGGTGGTGAAGCTAAAGCCCTCATAAGGGATCTAGGCCGCCGTATTGCCTCGCGAGGACATGATCGTCGCTCCGGGTCGTAAGGCTCTCTCTTGCTATTCAAAGAGGTAACGCTGCAAGCATTATGGGTACTTTTGGGCCAGGTATGACTCGTGGCGGATTATTAGATTAATTTAATTTTACTTTTTACTTTGACGAAGCATGTTACGCTGACGATGACGATGTTCTAGACAGAATGACGAAGATTGTTAATATCTATTCCTGAATTATATTTAATTTTATATATATAACTCAAAGAACTCAAATGATATATTTTTGTTGCCCAGACTACCTATAAAGTAATTTAGAATTTCAACTTTTACCTTATTCATCTATTTAAGATTTAACTACATCTTCAAATCGCGCGCTAAGTGTGTGGTTCCTTTAGTGCGTTGCGTCGCGTGGTTAAAAAGGAACTGACTGTCATAAACTTAAAAAATATATGTCCATGCCTTTGGGACACCACGCCTCAACGCATCAATTGGGCCTCACCCTAAACAAAGCAATAGTAACTTACATTTCCCGCATATATTGCAAGTATGCTTCTTCTCCCCAGTATGATATCGTCTATGAACAGCCAGGTACGACGCCGAGCTAAATCTTTGCTCGCAGTATTCACACGCGAATAGCTTCTCTCCAGTGTGTTTGCTACTGTGGACTCGGAGCTCAGTGCGAGACGTGCAGCCTTTACAGCAGATCGGGCATATGAATCTGGGGAGGAGGAAAATAACTGTTAATTATAATTATTTTTAAAGTTGTCTGTAAATAACTAAAAGGTGGGATGAAATTATTACTTTCCGTCCCTAGGGAGAATTGCTTTCTGATTAGCTATAATTAATCGCGTTATATGAAACTGGTTGGATGGGCTGTAAAATGTACTTCGATATTGCAGACGGCGGCGTCATTAAGCTAGTCGTCGTCACCGGAGCTTCTTCATTGGTCGTGAGTGTATTAAATAATAACGCCACTTATGAATAGACTTACTTCTTATGTCCGGTGTGCGTGAGCAGGTGGTTGTTGCGCGCGGACGAGGTGGTGAACCGCGCGGCGCACAGCTTGCAGCAGTACGGCTTCTCGCCGGTGTGCGTGCGCCGGTGGTAGATCAGCGCCGACTGCTGCGCGAACTTGCGCGAGCAGTATTGGCACTCGAACGGCTTTTCACCTGGGGATAAGTGAAAATTGCCTCATTCTCGGCACTCGGTAGTTGTCTGAAAGGGGGTTGAAAGTACCACGTTTCTTGACAATTGGAATTTTATAAAAAATAAATTTCTTTCACCCCTAGGTGAACAATGTTAACTAATGTAACCCCTAGGTCAAAAATTACTTTAAATGCATTGATGTTATACGAAAAATCATATCAGAATTTGTTATATTAAGCCAATCCTTGGGCTACAAAAGTGGTATACCTAGTAAGCCGAATCGACATTCCAAAAATCGTAGAGCCAAAGTTGTTTGAGATGAACCCGTGAAACAACACCCTGTATAAATAAACATGTTCGATTCCACTAACCAGTATGCACCCTCATATGCGCGTTCAGCTTGGACACCTCGTAGAATGCTTTGTTGCAAACATTGCACACGTGGTTGCGGATGCCTCTGTGCTTCTTCATGTGCTGGCAGAGCGTGGAGTGGCGGCGGAACGTCTTGCCGCACTCGAGGCATTTGAGAGGCTTCTCACCGGTGTGTAGGCGGAAATGTACCTAAGGTTTACATAATAGAAGTTAAAGGTCGTTAAGCACAGCGAAAAACGGTTATTGCCCTTTATAAGGGAAGAAAGAGCATGCTGGCAAAAATAAGTTGACAAAAATAACAAAAGATATGGATATCATTTGCTCATCGCTTAGATTATCTGCTGGGGCCGGAGTGTCTTATAGATCTTAGAATAATAACGGCCTTGTGATTTGAAATCATAGGTTTATTACTTCTATGTCCTAAATGTTTCAAACCAGAAACTCACTTTCAAATCAGTAGGATTGTAGAATCTTTGCGAGCACATATTGCACACATACGGCCTCTCCCCTCTATGTCTGGCCATGTGAGAGCGCAGCGCGTAGCCGCTGTAGAATCTTTTCTCGCAAACAGTGCACTGATGCGTTTTCTGCTCGAAGTGCGTTTGTCTATGGCGGTAGAGGAGAGTTTTCGTTGAGAAGGTTCGTTGACAGACGGAGCACGTCGGTTGTTTTGGAGGTCGAGGCTCGTGCGTTCGCATGTGCATTTTCAGCATACCTGGACCCTGGAAATATGTTAAAGGTTAAACTTTTATAATAAAATATCTGAGATACGAGAGAAAAAAAAACTCATTTTCTAAAGTAGCTTTCATTACAGGGTTGAGGTTGGTTGAGGTCATGATTTTGATGCCAATAATCATGACTTACAACCCTATAACGAATGCTTATCAGGAATCCTACTTTACATGTTTTGTTACTTATCACAGTTTACAAAATATACGGCTAAATCTTTTTTTGGCCTAGGGATGAGCACAAAGACAGCCAAATACATTTTTTTATTCTGTAATTCCTCATAGGCGAAAATGACTCACCTTAAAAGTCCTATCACACAGCGGACACATCGGGGGCTTCTTGCAATTCGCTTTTATCCAGTTGCTATGGCTTCTCATGTGCTGCTTCAGCCAGCGTGCATGTTTGAACTCCTTGTGACAGAGGTTGCAGACGTGGCGGCCCGGCGCGACGGTGGCTGACGCTTGGAAGACCACCAGTTGAAGGTAGTTCTCTTCATCTGAGTTGAGCGCTTCGTCGGGCTTGTCCAGTTGGTTGGTGGGGGACTCTTGCTGCTGGTGGAAGGAGGATGGTTAAGTGGTTGGCATGTTAAGGACAATAGTGCCTAAGTATTGAAGTAGTCAGATAAATGGATCGAGTTTCTTTCGGGAATGTTATAAATCTATAAACTAAATAGTGTTTGTTCAGACTGTGGTCTATCTATAAGTACAATATAGCCAAATGATCCTCTTTCGCACCATAGTGCCTAATTTTATTTATTAGAAATATAACTGCATGAATTAATCCAAGAATTTAAAACAGATTTAGAGTAGACATAGTTATGCTGAGCTTGAGCTGATTTTCCGCATTTAGCTTCTAATGGGCCACCGATATTAGCTTAAAGTCCATTTCTGCAACTTGGCATGTTACTGTACATGTGACTCACCTTCTCAGCGACAGGAACATACTCAATCTCCACCTTCTCCTCCACGCTGCCGCTGGTGACAGTGTCATCGGTGAAGAGCCCGTCCAGCGGGGCCAGCCCGCTCGGCAGCGCCTGCATGTGGGGCATCTCGATGAACATGAACGGGGCGTCTTGACACATCTCCATCTCGTCTTTTTTCTAGAAAAGACAGTGTTTGTTAAGGACACCATGACAAAGACAATGTATAAAAATGATTTATAAGCAGTATGATATGTGCTCTTCATAAATAATATTATATGTTGGAGCACTGGCTGTCATGATATTGCAATGCTATGCACAACAGTAATATTAGTTCAATGTGCATGACACAAGTTCTGGTACCTAGTTAGTATTGTGGCAGTGACTGGCCGTACCAAGTTTGCCACTATGGTGAAAGGAGTAGCTATATTGTCAGTAGCTGACTGCCGCTGGCCTAAAAGCAGTGGAGGTATATTGTATACAGGTGTCCAGGATTTGAGTGAAAAAATGGAAACATGGACCACATTTTTTTCCCCACATGTGAATGATTGATATTTGTGGCATGCATACATTATAGGAATTATAACTACTTACTCAATATTAATTTTACAAAGTATAAAAGATCAAAACATGCATACCATAGACATGACAGCCTCATTCTTCATAGCGAGCGAGGTGCAATACTCCCGCAGCTTGATGTCATTCCTTTCAACCAGCTCCTTGAAGGAGTGGCAGCGGGAGATCTGGTGCACGCACTGCAGACACAGCTGAGACGGCAGCCCATCCCCTACAGCCACCTGTGTTGTTTATAATGCCTGTTATAATTCTTCTTCATCAAACATTTCAAAATTAATAATGCACCCGTCTAATAATTTAGTTGTTGCTACGTCACTCAGGAGGCTCCTTTCATGATCATGCCCCAATTATTGTTAAAAATTAATATTAATTGAATCATGATAGCAATCAGCATGGAACATAGTTGAATTTTTATCATTTAATTGTTTATCTCCGAACTTTAATAATTACTTAAAGTATAATTCTGTTATTAGTGAATAGTGATAACCTTTCTCTATTTATTCTCCAATAAGTAATCTTACTATTGTAAATCCAGCTTTTAGGGCAAATAAATAAATAAAATAAAAGTTTAAAAAAGCTCCTGACTTGTTCTTGAACAAAAACAGCTGATTAGAGTGACACTCGCATCACTTCTCAAGTTAAGATTTCACTATCCCTATCATTCCAAGCGTCATCCCTGTGACGGGACAGAGACGGCATCATTTCTCATTGAATTTTAATAATGCCAATGAGGTCATCGCATCTACTCGGAATACTATACGCATTTCTAAACAAAGAAGGACAGCTAGTGATGCACATAGCTTTGGTGAGTGTGTGCGAAAGAGATATCAATATATTTGAGAAAATCATTTTTATTCAAAATCGTACTCACCTGAACTTTGGAAATGCCCATCAACATGGTTGCAGTAAGTTGTTCGAAGAGAGGTCTCATATCTTTTTTGATCTGCAGGCAAGCTCTGCAGATCTTATCCAATCGCAAATTCTGCATTTGCGCCGCAGCCATTTTGATACAGCTACCGAACGCTTTGCCTTTTTAGTCACAGAAAAGATTTCGGCACCTCACAATTGAAAATTATTTATGAAAGTTTTTTTTACATATTTAAAAGTGAGACAAAATTTCTAGAGAACAAAGACAATAGCAAATACGCTTTGCACTTGAAAAACCGAGATAAAACGACCCAGTCGACGTGAGCAATACGAAACTGCAGACTGTGGGGGGTGAGGACTGAGGAAGCGGGAGGGAGGAAGACAAATGGAACGCAACACGCACGCATGGCAAGTAGCTCTACTTGGAGCGATACTAAACGCTACCACACAAAAATAAACTCTATGTTCTTAAATTTAGAACATATTTTGATAGTAGCGTTTTTGCTGATGGCAAAAATAAAATCGTTTAAGTATAGCATGCCATGTCTGCCATGAGCATGCCTTGTAGAAATAAATATATCAGTTTTAGCGGATTTAGTTTATTATTATTGTTTACTTTATAATTTAGGAATTAATAAACATAAATGGTTTGAAAAATGAAATTTATTAGAAAGAGATGACAGTATCGGGAAACCTAATGTTTGGTCTCTGCTTGGCATCTGCTTGGTATGAGTTAGTACGAAAGAGATAGATGCTGGTTGATAAGTTTGGTAAGTCATTTTTTGTTAGGGTTTGATAGGGTTCTGGTTTAGGGTTGCATTGCAAGCCAACTTTGTTTTGTGTGAGTTTTTTGCATTACCGCTACATTAGCCGCCATAGGAACGCCAACTTATATTTGACAGACTGTAGCACTAGTAGATTATAAAATTATTTATAAGTACCACAAAGTATTATTATATTATTCTTGTTTTGTATGGCACTTGTACTGTGCGTGACTAGCACAGTAAATTCCGCCAATATCATGTGTTGAAATAGGAAACAGTAGAGCAAGTTAAAATGTACGGTGGTATTTATGACTCTACATTCAAAATAATCACGTACCTTGGCTTGATGAAGTTTTTAACACATACTAATATTACATTTATTATAGTTACAGTTTTATTATGTTAGTTTTAATAAATCTACTAAGAATATTTACAAAGGGAGTATTTACATGGGTTAGGAGGAAGTTAGTATTAACCGGACGAGGAAAGGAAGGGGGCAAGATGTCGTATAAGGAGAGCTGATGATTGGGACATTGTAGTAAAATATGGTCAGCAGAACCATCATCGAGTCCACATTCACATAGGGAGCTATCTCGAACCCGGATCTTGGCTAAGTGTACTGGGGTGCACGCATGTCCTAGTCGTAGACGACAAATAGTAGTTACGCGTTTTTCCAGATGCTTCGCTTTGAAAAACCAAGGTTTTATTGGAATATTGGGCTGGATGCTGGCAAAATGTTTTCCCTTAATTTGCTTGGAGGTGTCCCATGTCGTTTTCCAGGCTTTGTCTAACTTTGGTTTGGCGAGAGTAGCAAGGTCGTGGGAATAATTATGGTACCGTGTAAGAGAGCCGGACTGAACTGCTTCTCGAGCGCAAGAATCTGCCGCCTCGTTACCAAGTATACCACTATGACCGGGGATCCAAGCAATTACAACTTCAAAATTTTGTACGTGACAGCGGTAAAGGGCCTCTCTGATTTTAAGAATAATTGGGAATTTTGACTTGCTGCGGAATGGGCAAGAAAGAATTGCATGTATACAACTGGATGAATCCGATAGGATTAAGGATTTTCGAAGCTTGTGGGACTCAATGTAGAGGACAGCCTCTAAAATGGCCGTAGCTTCGCCTGTGAATACAGACGTTTCTGGGGGACACTTATAATTGAGAATTATATTGTATTTGGGAATCCAAACGGCCACTCCAACATTACCGTTTTCTGATAATTTAGAAGCATCAGTGAAGATAGTTAACCACGAATTCCAATGATTATGGATGATATTATTGAACGTTTTGTTAGCAGCCGGTGACTCTTTATCAACACCCAAGTTTTCGACAATCATGGGGCGAAATATTAGAGCCTCATATGGGGATGCAAAAATTGGATTGTGGTCGAACATTATGGTTGGGTTGTTTAGTTTTGAATAGCTAATAAGACTTTTAAGGAGACAAGGAAGATTTGATGAGGATTCGGAATGATCCACTTGTGCAGATACTGAAAGACGTTTAATAGTGTCAAGTTTGTAAATTAAAGGATGACTGTTGTACTGAATGAATCTATTAAAATATCTATCACAGAGGTACTGTCTACGTAAAGAAAGAGGGGGGGTCTACACATTCCACCTGAAGAGCATTGGTAGGGGTGGATTTCATTGCACCTAGTATGATGCGGAGGCATTTGAATTGAATTTTATCGAGTCTTGCCATAGCTGCCCTGTTACATGGGTCTAAAATAAAGCAGGCATAATCCAAGTGACTCCGTACGATGGCATTATATAAAAGCTTTTGGGAATATGGGTGGGAACCCCACCATACGCCAGATAATGATCTTAAAATGTTTATACTTTTTTCACATTTTTGGGCTATATAATTAAGGTGTGGGATACCAGTCAGTAGCGTGTCTAGGATAACTCCCAGGAATTTAACCTTATTATGGACTGGAATTTGATCCTCTCCAATAACTAAATCAATGTCCGGGATTGACCTTTTCTTAGTAAAAACCACAGTTGAGGATTTGGAGACTGATAGAGATAGGCCATGTTCTGATAGCCAGTCCGCTAAGTACCTAAGAGCAAGGTTTAATCGCTCTGTAGATTCCGAGATGGAATCGCTGGAGTAATAAAGGGCTAAATCATCAGCATACTGAAGAATCTCACAGAAACAATCAACAGATTTTTCCAGTTCACAAGTATAGATACTGTAGAGGAGGGGGCTTAATACCGATCCCTGAGGAAGTCCTTTCCATATGGTTTTGGGGGAAATATTAGGGGAGTTAGGGCATTTAATAATGATGGCTCTTTCCATGAGTAGATTGCATATAAAACGTGTCAGCTTCGGCGGAATGCTCAGCTGGTGCATTTTCTGCCTGAGTATCGGAAGAAGAACGTTATCATATGCGGATGCTACATCAAGGAAAACACCGACTAAATATTCTTTTCTTTTAAATGCAATTTGAATATCTGTTACGAGGATAGATAGGCTATCCAGAGTACTCATGCCTTTTCGGAAGCCAAATTGAGATTTGGCTAAGACTCCTCTCGACTCGACGATCCACTCTAACCTGTTTTTCATCATGTGCTCCATAACTTTACACAATGCTGACGATAAGGCGATTGGGCGGCGAGAATTGGGGTCAGTAGGGTCCTTACCGGTCTTTAATAAAGGAATAATTATCTGTTTATTCCAAGAATCCGGGACTGTGCCGAATTCAAAGAAGAAGTTAACAAGTTCCAAGTAGTAGCGCTTGATCTTAGAGCTAGATTTCGAGAGAAGAGAATAGGGTATACCATCAATGCCCGGGGAGGAATCGGAAAGACCAGTTAAAGCTGAGTCGAGTTCATCGAATGAAAAAGGAGAATCCATACTATTTGAGGATAGAAGAAGAGTGGGGGAGGACGGCAGGGAATCGAAATTAGGGACAAAGGGAGGGGCTAATCTGTTACTGAACCCTTCAAGCCATAAAGAGGGGTCATTGGAAGATATGTCGTGAGTGGTAAGGGACCCACGGAATCTTTTGATGTTTCTCCATATTAAGGTGTTAGGGGTCATAGGGGATAGGTTTTCACAGAACTTAATCCAGCCCTGTTTCTTTTTTTTGGAAAGCAACCTTTTGGCAAAAGCTGCTTTTCGTTTGTAATTAATAAAATTTTCCATTGTCATTGATGAAATATACCCATTTTCAGCTTCATTTCTTTGGTTAACAGCATCTGTACAATCTGAGTCCCACCAAGGTGGAGATAATCTGAACCTTTTCCGGGATTTACTAGACTGAGCAGATGATGTTAGTGCCTCTTCAAATTTATTATAATTTTCGGTAAAATTGCTTTCAGAGTTGGGAGGAATCGAGTTCAATTTCTTTTCTACTGAAGAAATGAAGTCGTCCCATTTATCTTTACCCACTTTATACTTGGGGAAAGGAGAGGAATCTGTAGCAATAGAGGGTCTGTTGGATATAGACATTAATATGGGATAGTGGTCACTGCCATATGTATTAGGGAGAACAGACCAGGAAGTTGAGGATGAAAGAGAGGGGGAGCAAAAGGACAAATCTACAGCGCTTTTGGGGTTCTGGGTAGGGAGAACCCGACGTGTGGGGGATCCATCATTTAAAAGGCAGACATTTAGGTCGTCGAAAATATCTAAAAGAGCGATAGAGAAAGTGTCACTATAATAGGAACCCCACGATATGTGGTGACCATTAAAATCACCCATACAGAGAATTGGACTGGGAAGAGAGGAAATTGTACTATAAAGGGAAGGAAGAATGGAAGGATGGGGATCAGGGATGTACACGGACACGAAAGTAATGCTGAAGACTCTTAGAGCAACAGCATTAAATTCCCGTCCGTGCATAGGAAGAGGAATTGAATAAAATGGGAGAGAGCGCTTTACTAGTAAAGCACTACCTGCATATCCGTCATCTCTGTCATCCCGAAGGCACGAGTAACCCGGGATCCGAAATCGGCTACCGGGCACCAGCCATGTCTCGGAGATGGCAACGATGATTGGATTAAATTGGTCTAAAAGTAGTAGAAGTTCAGATTTCTTTCGCCGCAGGCTCTGGGTGTTCCACTGAAGGACTTGAGCCATAGTTGTTATTGTTCATACTTACTAGTTGATTTAGTTTTTCAGCTACGTTGGGCGGTATTGAGTCATTGAATTTTGATATTATACAAATGACTGTGGAAAGAAGCATTTCGATGAGGTTGTCATTTGGTGTGATGGGAGAGGCTGTGTTGGTCATTAGCAAGTGACCATTAGGAAATGCGGATGGGATCTCGGATACAATTCGTTGGTGAGCTTGCTTATCGTAGCCCTTGCCCACTGGAGAGCGAGGACGTCGGGGGGTAAACACTGTTTTTCTGTACGAGATTTGATTTTGTGGTGGCGACTTTACCTGAGAGGGGGTAGATGTTGTCAAAGGGGGAGAGGAAGAAGCTACTGATGCGTATGATTTCCTTGTGGTGGGGACACGGGATGCTGCTTCAGAAAAAGATATATTTTCCTGGGCCATTAATAGTTTCATTGCCCTCTGTCTAGATTTTTCGGGACAATTGTTGGAATTGGAGAAATGTGTGTCAGTACAGTATACACAGGAAGCATTTTCTTCAGATACCTCGCATGACTCGCCCAAGTGAGGACCAGAGCATTTGTAGCAGCGGGGCTTTGATCTGCATTGGGCTTGGACGTGACCATATCTAGAGCAAGCTAGACATATTATTGTTGGGTAATGGTATATTTCGACATCAGTAGCCACGTGATATGAATATATCTTGTCAGGAAGAATTTGGCCTCTAAATGTGAGAACTACAGATTGGGTTGGGACCCATGTCGAGATTCCGTCACTTCTTATTTTGCGGTTCATTCTTCGAGCTTTTAGAACAATTCCGCAGTTATGTGGGAGTTCTAGCGATGCGACAAACTCGTCCATGGACATATCCAGCGGGACTTGCTTGACGACACCCATTCGATTTATGTTAAAGGTCGGGATTGACGCTTTGTAACAGTTATCTTTCAGGGCAGGGTTTTGTAGAAAGAGGTTGGCATCTTCAGCAGTGCGAAATTCCACCGCCACTCGGTTTCGTCCTACACGCTTTACGCCATCGCGAACAATGTTGTTTATTTTATTTTGGTGGAGGAACTGACCAAATTTAATCGGTTTAATTGAGATGCTGGAGGCTGGGTGAGATTCCTCGCGAGTTACGTGCACCAGAAATGGCCCTGCATCTTCTTGATTGTAAGTCCTGTCAGTACCAGTTAAGGACGAGTGAGTGTAGATGGTTTGAATGGACGCAGAAGCAAGATCCGGGCTCGTTATGGCCTTTTTTCGGGCGTCTAAATCATTATTCTCTCCTAAACGACGTTTCCTGTTGAGTTCTGGAGTGTACTCCGAGAATAAAGGAGGAGAGTTGTCTATAACTAAATCAGCTCCGTCCGTACCGGTATCCGGGGGATCCGGGGGTCGGTCAGAAAAATGCTCCATCTGGGATAAGCCCAGATGGGGCAGAAAACAACACAAAAACTACTTACCCACTGCTACAAGGGTTAGTAAACACAAAATACACTAATTACTGACTAAATCTAGCGAAGGTAATAGAAAGAAGTGGATAGAAAAACCCGAAATTCCAAAACCACGTGTGTCCTAGCAACAACATGAAAACGGAATCCTACCACAAAGTACCTAAATTGGTATGAAGGCGAACTTAATACTATTAGCATTCCCTACCAGTTATCATTTAATAATATTGATAACGTGATTAGGAGTGCGATTGGCTTAGAGAACTTACGAAGTTGGCTTATTTACCTACAAAAATTAGTTTGGTCAGCTTTTAGTGGCAATGTATATTAAATCGGTATAATATTATATTGGTAAAAAAACTGTGCACCAAATGGTATGGAAATATTTTTAATACCGGACCGGAAGCCGGAGGAACACAGAGGCAAATCAGAGGACTGGACAATGCACACAGCTTGAAATGGCAACATTATTATTAACTGTCAGTGTCAATGACATTGGCTCGCGAAACGTCAAATACCTACGTCAAAATAAATCCCGTTCTCGATTTTGTTTTGTAAAATATTTGCAAATTAGTAAAGTTTGTTTGTTGTTTTGGTTTGGAGCCGAGACTTGGATTGCATTTATTGCAGGTGTTCGGTAAAGTGTAGTATAATGAGTTCGATAACAGCTTCTTCCTGGGAAGGTATGTTACACACTCGTCAAAAATCAACCGGCTAGAAAATTTGGCTTTGTGACGTTGCATATTGCTGTAAATTTCATAATTCGACTGTGAATTTTGTACCTACATTCCGTTAAAATCAATTTATCCATGGCTGTAAATGATAAAATGCTGTTAAACTTAACATAAACTAGCTTTTTAAAGTACCTAGACAGTATAACAGTACTTGACTGCTGACCTTTTAATTGAGTCAGTAAACCTAATAATGGGTTCCCCATATGAAGAACTAGCTTTTCCTGGGAACTTCACTTCACCTTAAAAGAGTTTCACTGGAAATTAAAATATAAGAAGCTGCTTAAAAATAAGTTGTTTATAACATAAGTAGATAAGTACATTTATAGAATTGATGGATCATTTATAGATATGGCACAGTTCTCAACTTTAGGCTGGGTTTACATGAATAATAAGAACTATTCAATGTTTCGTAAACATACTTTTGTAAGTTTTACAACATGCCAAACTTGCAGCAAGTAACACCAAATAATAAGAGAAAAACTATAAAAAATCAACAAGACCCATACATTAACATAAAATTGGTGTCAAATTATATTGTTTTCATTTCCAGAGCTGCGGAAGCAGGCACGGATACTTGAGAATGACATAGACGTGAAGTTGGTAGCATTCAGTAAGCTTGGGGCGGGTAGTGCAGCGTCCGGCCTGAGCTCTGAGAGTGTGCCGCTGCTCAACAGTGAAGACATGTTTGATACCATGTCTATGGAGCTACAGCAACTTTTAAATAAGGTTAGAATGTTTTTTTTTTATATTTTTACTAAATACACATAGTGGCTACCCTTTTAGATTCTTTCTTCTTTTAAATTAATTTATTACAGAAATATAACTCTATCATACACATTTTGACAATCAAAAAGTTGTAATAAAACTGTAAATATGTATGTCTGTTTTACTTCACAGTTATCTTCAATCAATGACAAGATGGCCGACCTGGCACCCAACGGAGCAGCCACCATGCACACTATCAAAAGACACAGAGAAATTCTTATGGTAAGTAGGTATTCATTCCAAACTGCCAAATAATTGGATTAAATATTTGGTTTCTATAGAATAGAATTTATTCACAAGTTTATAATATATATCAATGAACAATAAAATATACTTATCCCAAAATATAAATCCTATGAAAAGGCTGATACAATTCATAGCATTATGCTAAGCGAGACCCTTTTGCTAACATAATAAATACACATGTTGCTTATGTATCTGCCTGTCTGTCTGTTATAAGTCAGTTATATTAATTTCATGCGTTTATGTACTTAATCTTAATGTAATTTGTCTGTGTAACCTGTGTATGTATTGCATCAAGTAATCAAATCATTTACCCATCTACCCATTTACCAACAGGACTACCAACAAGAGTTCTCCAAGACGTCGGAGCGGGTGAGCGCGCGGCGCGAGCGCGAGGAGCTGCTGCGCGGGAGCGGGGCGCCGCCCGCCGCCGGGCTGTCCCGCCGCGACCAGTACGCCAAGGAGGCTAGCCATCTACACAGGTATGAGGGGACATCTCGCTCATGGACATCTGACCCCACGCTAACCGTAATATGTGCAATGGCTGGACAGCTGATATATCTACACTGATACATACCTGAGGCCAGCCATTTACACAGGTAATGTGTGGGGACATCTCACATACGGCCATCCGACCCCAAGCTAGGCAAAGCCTGTAATATCTACCGTAGTATGTGCAATGGCTGGACAGCTGATATATCTACACAGATACATACCAGCGGACAGCTATCTACACAGTTAATATGTTGGGACATCTCACACACGGCCATCCGACCCCAAGCTAGGCAAAGCCTGTAATATCTACCGTAATATGTGCAATGGCTGGACAGCTGATATATCTACAGAGATGCATACCTGAGGCTAGCCATCTACACAGGTAATATGTTGGAACATCTCAAACACGGCCATCTGACCCCAAGCAGACCTGTGTCACTCCACGTGTAGGCTTTACAAACATACCTGCAGGCGAGTGAATCTAGTCGCGAGCGCGAGGAGCTGCTGCGGGGGAGCGGGGCGCCGCCCGCCGCCGGCCTCTCCCGCCGCGACCAGTACGCCAAGGAGGCCAGCCATCTACACAGGTGGGTACATCTCACACACGGCCATCCGACCCCAATCTAGGCAAAGTCTGTAACGGTAGATATACCATAATATGTGCAATGGCTGGACAGCTGATATATCTACACAGATACATACCTGAGGCCAGGCATCTACACAGGTAATGTGTGGGGACATCTCGCACACAGCAATCCGACCCTAAGCAGGGCTGTGTCGATACGCGTGTGGGCGTAAACAAACCTGCAGGCGATGGCCGCCTCTGGGGAGCTAATCTAGTCGTGAGCGCGAGGAGCTGCTGCTGCTGCGGGCTCTCCCGCCGCGACCAGTACGCCAAGGAGGCCAGCCATCTACACAGGTGGGGACATCTCACACACAGCCATCTGACCCCAAGCTAGGCAAAGCCTGTAATATGTGCAATGGCTGGACAGCTGAGATATCTACACAGATACATACCTGAGGCCTGCCATCTACACAGGTAATGTGTGGGGGGACATCTCACACACGGCCATCCGACCCCAAGCAGGCTGTGTCACTCTGCGTGTGGGCGTTAAAAACATACCTGCAGATGGCGACCCCCTCCGGGGGCGAATCTAGTCGTGAGCGCGAGGAGCTGCTGCGGGGCAGCGGGGCGCCGCCCGCCGCCGGCCTCTCCCGCCGCGACCAGTACGCCAAGGAGGCTAGCCATCTACACAGGTGGGGACATCTCATTCACGGACATCTGACCCCAAGCTAGGAAAAGCCTGTAATATCTACCGTATTATGTGCAATAGCTGGGCATTGGGCAGCTGATATATCTACACAGATACATACCTGAGGCCAGCCATCTACACAGGTAATGTGGGGGGACATCTTACACTCGGACATCCGACCCCAGAGCCTGTGTCACTCCTGTCCTGTCAAGCGGTGGCCGGGGGAGTGACTCTAGTCGTGAGCGCGAGGAGCTGCTGCGGGGGAGCGGGGCGCCGCCCGCCGCCGGCCTCTCCTGCCGTGACAGGTAATATCGGTTAACACCCAAGACACGAGTAAAATTGACTGCCCCGGCCGGGAATCGGACGGGACATTCGGCATAGCAGTCACTAACCATTACACCAGTCGGCCGTCGGTGTGTGGACTTTTTCTTATTTGCCGATGGGGTGAGAATACAAAGGAGGTCGGTCTTGTCATATGGGTGTGTTTCCGTTTTTCGCTGTACATGTATTGTGTACTCAAGTGATAGGTCCCGAGCTGTATCGCCGTTTTTAAATGAGTACAATGAACTTAGGGTACACATGTCATCTAGAATCTATCAGACATCTCAACAGGTTTCCTCACGATTTTTTCCTTTACTGTAAGAGCGATGCTATACATTGAACTTAAATTTAAAGAAGTCTTTGGCACATCTCTGGCTTGAGAAGCGGGCACTTACCCAACTGAGCTACCATCGCTCTGTGTCAATTGTGCTCTTTATTGTTCGTTCTTTAATATGTGAATCCCGTTTGTGTGCAATAAAAAATATTTTATCCCCATCTCATTCCAGTTCGCACATGCTGGTGGACGAGCAGATCAACATCGCGATGGACGCCCGCGAGCATCTCAACTCGCAGCGACAGACGTTCAAACGCATGCAGACCACCTTCAACGACATCACTAACAGGTAAACGTATAACACCCCGTCGACTCTTAGCCCCAGTTTCATCATACTCGGTCAGATCATAACAAGGGATTAGTTCATCAATTATACGTCATATTCATATTAAGTTCTTGGCAGATGTGTCAAACAAAAGTCAACAACTAATCCCTGGTTATGATCTAACTGAGTATGATGAAACTGGGACTAGATGAAATTGCATAAAAACTCCGCTCATGCAATTTCATTGGTCGATTTTGCCTCGCACACCGGTTCGCTAGCCTTCTTCGATCTGGTAGACAGGCAGCCTTATGGAAGGAAATATTGTGTCAAAGTTTCGTAGCAGCTATTCCGCGTGAGCTTTTTACAAAAAACATACAGATACAAAACAACAACAAAATTCAGTCAATAATGCAATACAAAAGAAACAAAACTTGCTGACGTCAGAAGGGCACCAGCTCAGCATGTGCTGTGGACAATAAGGCCACAGCGCTCTGGTTTACAGCTGTCCCTTATAAAGTGACCTCAGCAGTCACAGGTAAACTTATACCTAACACCCCGTAGTATAAATAATTTACTCGCCTTTATAGTTTTCATTTACTCGCCTTTATAGTTTTTATTTACTCGCCTTTATAGTTTTCATTTACTCGCCTTTATAGTTTTAATTTACTCGTCTTTAGTATGACTAAAGACGAATGAAAAACTTTACTCTTTTTTCTTTTCTTTTCAGGTTCCCAATGCTGAACAGTCTAATCTACAGAATAAACGCGCGCAAACGTCGCGACTCCCTCATTCTGGGCCTGGTCGTAGCTGTCTGCACATTCCTTATGCTGCTGTATGCATTCCATTGAACGACTTGAGTGAATGTATGTTTTTATAACTAGTAATTAGGCGGCGTTTGATTATATAGTTTGTTTTTTATTCTCAGATGCTAAATTGTCAGATTCTGTCAACAGTCGATTGTCCCTCGATTAAGTGACGTATCGTTTTATTGGCGTGACAATCGACTGTTGATGAACCGTTCAAAATCAGATAATTTAGTATCTGCGATTCAAATGATATCTGAGATGATGGTTACAACTGGAGAAACTTTCGGTTTAACTATAGTGTATGTTGAGTTATTTTCTGCTTATCTTATTTGACAGTAATTGCATTTAACTCGATATTTGAAACCACAATACCGCTTTTCAAACGCCGAAAATATAATTAGATTTTAATTTATTTGCAAGTAAGACATATTGGTATACTGAGGACACCAAATTTACATTTAATACTGTAAAACCGTTAAGTTTTTGGTTTAAAAATGGACTTAAAGATTGGCTGTGCAAATCAAATTTTATAGTGGGTTGTATGTATTTTACTTTTGACAGTGCCCAATTTTGATTTGGTGTCCTTAAATTTCGATTACAGTATATGTATTTGGTAATTATCACAATCATTATAATAGTTAACACAACACCTTTAAGTTTAAAATATTTGTAGACGTGATATCAAATAGGTATTAATTAGGTGAATTGGTTATTAATTTACACTATGTAAAACTCATAATGTATGCTCCATTGATAATAATATCATATTCACAAAAGTATACAAAGGAGGTGTACATTGATTGCAATACTCGAGGGGGTAATTAAATAAACAGAATAATTTATGCACGAACTGAACATACTTTGACTAGATTTAATTACATTAAAATTAAGTAACAACTTTTAAGTAAATTTTGAAACCGTGGATTTAAAAGTGTCTATCATGTTTGCAAATACAATTTTAACTTGATTTTAACTCGTGGTCTTGTAAAAATGTAAATATTGGTTAATGGATATGTTACTAAAAGTAATTTAATATTTAATAGTATAATGTGAAATAAAACATGTAAAACTGTAACTGTTTTTATTTTTATGAAATCGTTTTTTATTTACTAAAATGTGTAATATCTACTAACCAACTATGAATAGTGTTTTATCTATGCGTTACGTTACGTTAGGTGTAAGGATAATCTTAAACAAATTATTTAGAAGTATGTTCAGCAGTGGACATCCTATGACTGAGATGATGATGATGAGAAGTATAGTTAGTAAATCATTTTACATATAGTGTTTAATTAAATAAATTTGCCGTTATTGGCTTGGTCTTTTCAGCCATCAGCAGATTAATTAATAATTTCATCGCGGCGAGGCACGGAAAAATTAATTATTGTCGTCTCAAGAGCGGCTATGGACATTATTCTGTCGCTATTTTTGGTCAACTTACGTGAATCGTAGTTTATCACTAGTCGTAACTACTTAGGTATTTGTTTGCGTTATTTATACTAACAGATATTATGCTATCACGTGAGTACACGGTAAATGTGTTGCGAAAAGTGGGTGGCTCACTTGTAAGCCACCACTGACTACCCCTTCGGGGATCACAGTCGTGAGTGCATATACATACATATACAGATATTATGCGGTAGGTAGGTTCATCAAAGAATGTTTGTGTGTTATACAAAGGGTGTGTCAAGTGCCAATATATTTGGAATATCCACAAAATTATCCACATTCCGCTTTCAAGCCATTAAATCTTCCTTCCATTTTCGTAAAACCATAAAGTACACTTAAAATTCTTCTTTATGTCTTTCTATTACGATGTAAAGTGGAAAATTAATGGTACTGGTGTTGCCACTGCCAATGTTTAAGGAATAGTGATCTTAGGTTTTGGCAATAGTGTTCAATTTAGTATGTTATTTTGCCACCAAAGTAATTATTTAGCTCATCTTTTTGCGCTGCGTATAAACCATTTATATGTTGGTTATAAATGGTAGGAATAAATAAAAAAGGAAAGGTCACCTCTGTGATTTGTTATTGCTAAGTCCTTTCCATTTTTTAAAGCTTGTACATAACTATTTTATCTATTAATGGAACATAAAGTAAACACTCACTCCACGTAATAATATTCTTACGTAAATATTTAGCTACCCCTTTGAAAGAAATAATTTATACTTTACAGTTTAGAGAGGTGCATAGCAGCATCTCTCTTTTAACCAATACGATATATTAGTTCCAATAAGTACATAGGTTTGCCAAAGGGAACCCGAGACCTTCGGTGCTTCAGTAGGAGTAGAACCTATGTATTATGTATAGGTAGTGTACTACCATAATATCAGATAAACATATCAGAAATGTCTTTAGTCTAATATAAAACAACAGTTGTTAAATACTATTTTCCTGTTTTACACAGTTTAAGCAAAATAATTACACCTGCGTGAAGTTAGCAGCCTAAAGTTAGCAGCCTTTGAATAGCCGACCAAATTAAGATGGTCACTTCAGTCATTGCATACTTTATCAATTAAAACACGTAAAAAGCCCCAAAAACATTGGAATAACAATGCTAGGTATTCATATAAACACTATAATATGTTCTAAAATAAATAAATACTAAAAAATTACGACGTTTATTACTGACGCCCTTGTTGGTTAATGGATATTTTGTATGGGGGCACCAAGATGCCATAGACCTGCCAGCATCTCACCTGGTTTATTATGTGTGTTGACTCAATAAAAAACACTGACAGAAGTTTCATCAACATTGAAACGGTATAGCAGGTGTCCAGGAGCCACTTTCTGACAGATTTTGGGTAAAAATTGACAATATTTCACGAATAATCAAGTTTGCAGGTGGAACCTGAAGAAAATCAGCTGCAAATGATAGTTCATATGAAAGGTATTATTAATACCTGGAAACGGTTTTCAGCAATTTCAGAATAAATGACTTTTGGTGAATATTCAAGGGGAAGATCAGAAAATAAAAGTTAGCAGCCCAAGATTACCATTTTGTATGGGGGCACCAAGATGCCATAGACCTGCCAGCATCTCACCTGGTTTATTATGTGTGTTGACTCATTATAAAACACTGACAGAAGTTTCATCAACATTGAAACGGTATAGCAGGTGTCCAGGAGCCACTTTCTGACAGATTTTGGGTAAAAATTCACAATATTTCACGAATAATCAAGTTTGCAGGTGGAACCTGAAGAAAATCAGCTGCAAATGATAGTTCATATGAAAGGTATTATTAATACCTGGAAACGGTTTTCAGCAATTTCAGATTAAATGACTTTTGGTGAATATTCAAGGGGAAGATCAGAAAATAAAAGTTAGCAGCCCAAGATTACCATTTTGTATGGGGGCACCAAGATGCCATAGACCTGCCAGCATCTCACCTGGTTTATTATGTGTGTTGACTCATTATAAAACACTGACAGAAGTTTCATCAACATTGAAACGGTATAGCAGGTGTCCAGGAGCCACTTTCTGACAGATTTTGAGTAAAAATTCACATTATTTCACGAATAATCAAGTTTGCAGGTGGAACCTTAAGGGAATCAGCTGCAAATGATAGTTCATATGAAAGGTATTATTAATACCTAGAAACAGTTTTCAGCAATTTCAGATTAAATGACTTTTGGTGAATATTCAAGGGGAAGATCAGAAAATAAAAGTTAGCAGCCCAAGATTACCATTTTGTATGGGGGCACCAAGATGCCATAGACCTGCCAGCATCTCACCTAATTTATTATGTGTGTTGACTCATTATAAAACACTGACAGAAGTTTCATCAACATTAAAACGGTATAGCAGGTGTCCAGGAGCCACTTTCTGACAGATTTTGGGTAAAAATTCACAATATTTCACGAATAATCAAGTTAGCAGGTGGAACCTGAAGAAAATCAGCTGCAAATGATAGTTCATATGAAAGGTATTATTAATACCTAGAAACGGTTTTCAGCAATTTCAGATTAAATGACTTTTGGTAAATATTCAAGAGGAAGATCAGAAAATAAAAGTTAGCAGCCCAAGATTACCATTTTGTATGGGGGCACCAAGATGCCATAGACCTGCCAGCATCTCACATGGTTTATTATGTGTGTTGACTCATTATAAAATACTGACAGAAGTTTCATCAACATTGAAACGGTATAGCAGGTGTCCAGGAGCCACTTTCTAACAGATTTTGGGTAAAAATTGAAAATATTTCACGAATAATCAATTTTGCAGGTGGAACCTGAAGAAAATTATCTGCAAATGATAGTTCATATGAAAGGTATTATTAATACCTAGAAACAGTTTTCAGCAATTTCAGATTAAATGACTTTTGGTGAATATTCAAGGGGAAGATCAGAAAATAAAAGTTAGCAGCCCAAGATTAACATTTTGTATGGGGGCACCAAGATGCCATAGACCTGCCAGCATCTCACCTGGTTTATTATGTGTGTTGACTCATTATAAAACACTCACAGAAGTTTCATCAACATTGAAACGGTATAGCAGATGGACATCCACATGGATGAGCCACTTTCTGACATCTGTTATCATCAGTTTTTTTGTACTTACGACAAAAAAACTGCACTTATAGAAAATGACAATACTCTTATCAGTATCACAAAAGGTCATCTTTTCAGCCTTACTCTTTCCGCCATACAATACGCATGACGCATGACGCAGGTGTGAGCCTTTGATGGCATGCCGACTAGTGTTATTTTATAGTTGGGAAACCATTTACCTACCTGACTAAAACAAAGAGTTCATCACACCACAACAATAGAATGTCCTAACTTATTAACTGTTGCGAAACTAAAGAATTGATTATGGTTATTTTTTGTGCGTTAGTATACAGAATATTTTTTTTACCTTTGATCATAAGCCGTCTTGCAAAAGTTTTTATTGACAAGACGTGCACCTGGCAAAATAATGCTATTGTCTCTATTTGCTATTTAATCTGAAATTGCTGAAAATTATTTCTAGGTATTAATAATACCTTTCATATGAACTATCATTTGCAGCTGATTTTCTTCAGGTTCCACCTTCAAACTTGATTATTCGTGAAATATTGTGAATTTTTACCCAAAATCTGTTAGAAAGTGGCTACTGGACACCTGCTTTACCGTTTCAATGTTGATGAAACTTCTGTCAGTGTTTTATAATGAGTCAACACACATAATAAACCAGGTGAGATGCTGGCAGGTCTATGGCATCTTGGTGCCCCCATATAAAATGGTAATCTTGGGCTGCTAACTTTTATTTTCTGATCATCCCCTTGAATATTCACCAAAAGTCATTTAATCTGAAATTGCTGAAAACCGTTTCTAGGTATTAATAATACCTTTCATATGAACTATCATTTGCAGCTGATTTTCTTCAGGTTCCACCTGCAAACTTGATTATTCGTGAAATATTGTCAATTTTTACCCAAAATCTGTTAGAAAATGGCTCCTGGACATCTGCTATACCGTTTCAATGTTGATGAAACTTCTGTCAGTGTTTTATAATGAGTCAACACACATAATAAACCAGGTGAGATGCTGGCAGGTCTATGGCATCTTGGTGCCCCCATACAAAATGGTAATCTTGGGCTGCTAACTTTTATTTTCTGATCTTCCCCTTGAATATTCACCAAAAGTCATTTAATCTGAAATTGCTGAAAACCGTTTCTAGGTATTAATAATACCTTTCATATGAACTATCATTTGCAGCTGATTTTCTTCAGGTTCCACCTGCAAACTTGATTATTCGTGAAATATTGTCAATTTTTACCCAAAATCTGTTAGAAAATGGCTCCTGGACATCTGCTATACCGTTTCAATGTTGATGAAACTTCTGTCAGTGTTTTATAATGAGTCAACACACATAATAAACCAGGTGAGATGCTGGCAGGTCTATGGCATCTTGGTGCCCCCATACAAAATGGTAATCTTGGGCCGCTAACTTTTATTTTCTGATCTTCCCCTTGAATATTCACCAAAAGTCATTTAATCTGAAATTGCTGAAAACCGTTTCCAGGTATTAATAATACCTTTCATATGAACTATCATTTGCAGCTGATTTTCTTCAGGTTCCACCTGCAAACTTGATTATTCGTGAAATATTGTGAATTTTTACCCAAAATCTGTCAGAAAGTGGCTCCTGGACACCTGCTATACCGTTTCAATGTTGATGAAACTTCTGTCAGTGTTTTATAATGAGTCAACACACATAATAAACCAGGTGAGATGCTGGCAGGTCTATGGCATCTTGGTGCCCCCATACAAAATGGTAATCTTGGGCTGCTAACTTTTATTTTCTGATCTTCCCCTTGAATATTCACCAAAAGTCATTTAATCTGAAATTGCTGAAAACCGTTTCTAGGTATTAATAATACCTTTCATATGAACTATCATTTGCAGCTGATTTTCTTCAGGTTCCACCTGCTAACTTGATTATTCGTGAAATATTGTGAATTTTTACCCAAAATCTGTCAGAAAGTGGCTCCTGGACACCTGCTATACCGTTTCAATGTTGATGAAACTTCTGTCAGTGTTTTATAATGAGTCAACACACATAATAAACCAGGTGAGATGCTGGCAGGTCTATGGCATCTTGGTGCCCCCATACAAAATGGTAATCTTGGGCTGCTAACTTTTATTTTCTGATCTTCCCCTTGAATATTCACCAAAAGTCATTTAATCTGAAATTGCTGAAAACTGTTTCTAGGTATTAATAATACCTTTCATATGAACTATCATTTGCAGCTGATTTTCTTCAGGTTCCACCTTCAAACTTGATTATTCGTGAAATATTGTGAATTTTTACTCAAAATCTGTCAGAAAGTGGCTCCTGGACACCTGCTATACCGTTTCAATGTTGATGAAACTTCTGTCAGTGTTTTATAATGAGTCAACACACATAATAAACCAGGTGAGATGCTGGCAGGTCTATGGCATCTTGGTGCCCCCATACAAAATGGTAATCTTGGGCTGCTAACTTTTATTTTCTGATCTTCCCCTTGAATATTCACCAAAAGTCATTTAATCTGAAATTGCTGAAAACCGTTTCCAGGTATTAATAATACCTTTCATATGAACTATCATTTGCAGCTGATTTTCTTCAGGTTCCACCTGCAAACTTGATTATTCGTGAAATATTGTGAATTTTTACCCAAAATCTGTCAGAAAGTGGCTCCTGGACACCTGCTATACCGTTTCAATGTTGATGAAACTTCTGTCAGTGTTTTATAATGAGTCAACACACATAATAAACCAGGTGAGATGCTGGCAGGTCTATGGCATCTTGGTGCCCCCATACAAAATGGTAATCTTGGGCTGCTAACTTTTATTTTCTGATCTTCCCCTTGAATATTCACCAAAAGTCATTTAATCTGAAATTGCTGAAAACCGTTTCCAGGTATTAATAATACCTTTTATATGAACTATCATTTGCAGCTGATTTTCTTCAGGTTCCACCTGCAAACTTGATTATTCGTGAAATATTGTGAATATTTACCCAAAATCTGTCAGAAAGTGGCTCCTGGACACCTGCTATACCGTTTCAATGTTGATGAAACTTCTGTCAGTGTTTTATAATGAGTCAACACACATAATAAACCAGGTGAGATGCTGGCAGGTCTATGGCATCTTGGTGCCCCCATACAAAATGGTAATCTTGGGCTGCTAACTTTTATTTTCTGATCTTCCCCTTGAATATTCACCAAAAGTCATTTAATCTGAAATTGCTGAAAACCGTTTCTAGGTATTAATAATACCTTTCATATGAACTATCATTTGCAGCTGATTTTCTTCAGGTTCCACCTGCTAACTTGATTATTCGTGAAATATTGTGAATTTTTACCCAAAATCTGTCAGAAAGTGGCTCCTGGACACCTGCTATACCGTTTCAATGTTGATGAAACTTCTGTCAATGTTTTATAATGAGTCAACACACATAACAAACCAGGTGAGATGCTGGCAGGTCTATGGCATCTTGGTGCCCCCATACAAAATGGTAATCTTGGGCTGCTAACTTTTATTTTCTGATCTTCCCCTTGAATATTCACCAAAAGTCATTTAATCTGAAATTGCTGAAAACCGTTTCTAGGTATTAATAATACCTTTCATATGAACTATCATTTGCAGCTGATTTTCTTCAGGTTCCACCTGCTAACTTGATTATTCTTAAAATATTGTGAATTTTTACCCAAAATCTGTCAGAAAGTGGCTCCTGGACACCTGCTATACCGTTTCAATGTTGATGAAACTTCTGTCAGTGTTTTATAATGAGTCAACACACATAATAAACCAGGTGAGATGCTGGCAGGTCTATGGCATCTTGGTGCCCCCATACAAAATGGTTATCTTGGGCTGCTAACTTTTATTTTCTGATCTTCCCCTTGAATATTCACCAAAAGTCATTTAATCTGAAATTGCTGAAAACTGTTTCTAGGTATTAATAATACCTTTCATATGAACTATCATTTGCAGCTGATTCCCTTAAGGTTCCACCTGCAAACTTGATTATTCGTGAAATAATGTGAATTTTTACTCAAAATCTGTCAGAAAGTGGCTCCTGGACACCTGCTATACCGTTTCAATGTTGATGAAACTTCTGTCAGTGTTTTATAATGAGTCATTACACATAATAAACCAGGTGAGATGCTGGCAGGTCTATGGCATCTTGGTGCCCCCATACAAAATGTTAATCTTGGGCTGCTAACTTTTATTTTCTGATCTTCCCCTTGAATATTCACCAAAAGTCATTTAATCTGAAATTGCTGAAAACGGTTTCTAGGTATTAATAATACCTTTCATATGAACTATCAATTGCAGCTGATTTTCTTCAGGTTCCACCTTCAAACTTGATTATTCGTGAAATATTGTGAATTTTTACCCAAAATCTGTCAGAAAGTGGCTCCTGGACACCTGCTATACCGTTTCAATGTTGATGAAACTTCTGTCAGTGTTTTATAATGAGTCAACACATATAATAAACCAGGTGAGATGCTGGCAGATCTATGGCATCTTGGTGCCCCCATACAAAATGGTAATCTTGGGCTGCTAACTTTTATTTTCTGATCTTCCCCTTGAATATTCACCAAAAGTAATTTAATCTGAAATTGCTGAAAACCGTTTCTAGGTATTAATAATACCTTTCACATGAACTATCATTTGCAGCTAATTTCCTTCAGGTTCCACCTGCAAACTTGATTATTCGTGAAATATTGTCAATTTTTACCCAAAATCTGTCAGAATGTGGCTCCAGGACACCTGCTATACCGTTTCAATGTTGATGAAACTTCTGTCAGTGTTTTATAATGAGTCAACACACATAATAAACTAGGTGAGATGCTGGCAGGTCTATGGCATCTTGGTGCCCCCATACAAAATGTTAATCTTGGGCTGCTAACTTTTATTTTCTGATCTTCCCGTTGAATATTCACCAAAAGTCATTTAATCTGAAATTGCTGAAAACCGTTTCTAGGTATTAATAATACCTTTCATATGAACTATCATTTGCAGCTAATTTCCTTCAGGTTCCACCTGCAAACTTGATTATTCGTGAAATATTGTCAATTTTTACCCAAAATCTGTCAGAAAGTGGCTCCTGGACACCTGCTATACCGTTTCAATGTTGATGAAACTTCTGTCAGTGTTTTATAATGAGTCAACACACATAATAAACTAGGTGAGATGCTGGCAGGTCTATGGCATCTTGGTGCCCCCATACAAAATGGTAATCTTGGGCTGCTAACTTTTATTTTCTGATCTTCCCCTTGAATATTCACCAAAAGTCATATGATCTGAAATTTCTGAAAACCATTTCTAGGTATTAATAATACCTTTCATATGAACTATCATTTGCAGCTGATTTTTATCAGGTTCCACCTGCAAACTTGATTATTCGTGAAATATTGTCAATTTTTACCCAAAATCCGTCAGAAAGTGGCTCCTGGACACCTGCTATACCGTTTCAATGTTAATGAAACTTCTGTCAGTGTTTCATAATGAGTCAACACACATAATAAACCAGGTGAGATGCTGGCAGGTCTATGGCATCTCGGTGCCCCCATACAAAATATCCATTAACCAACAAGGGCATCAGTAAGTAAACGTCGTATTTTATAGTATTTATTTGTTTTAGAACATATTATAGTGTTTATATGAATACCTAGCATTGTTATTCCAATGTTTTTGGGGCTTTTTACGTGTTTTAATTGATAAAGTATGCAATGACTGCAGTGACCATCTTAATTTGGTCGGCTATTCAAAGGCTGCTAACTTTAGGCTGCTAACTTCACACACCTAATAATTACACGGCACATCATAAAGTAATTACCTATAAGTCATTAATTCAGTTGATTTCGCGAACGGTGCCAGGTTGCCTGACCTACATTCCTTAAAACAAGCTCATTATTGTATCAAGTTCACATTGAGACTTCTCGAATAGGTTCGCGCTTATTATTTTGGTAGACAGGTACGAGGTTAAAATATATAGGTAACCTATCGACAGATTGACCTTCAAATTTCACTCGAGCAGGCAAGACTGGCGACATTCCGACACGTAGGTAAGAACGCTGATGACGCGGAGTGAAGAGAAATGCGACCGAATTCGCGACAAACCATTGACACAATGCCGGTTCATCGCCGCTGGGCGTCCGTCTACCTACTTAGCTATAGCCATTGTAGAGGCGTCTTCACAGGTGCGTAAGCGCAGGTAAGCCCCCGCCCGCGCCCGCGGCCCTCCGCGCCGCCATCTTGCATTCCACTCACCGCTCGCCAGACCCCGCGCCCGACCCGCGGCCGCCGCACGCCTCGCGCCGCCCCGTGTGTGTGTAGTGTCATGTTGTGGTAGTGCAGTGAGCATGGAGTCCACCCCCATCTGCCGCTGCCGCGTGCTGTACCTGGGCAGCGCCGTGCCGCAGCAGAGCAAGGACGGGCTGCAGGGCATCCAGGAGCCGCTGCGCGAGCTGTACCCGGACAAGGGCGCCACCGGCGGCGGCATCGACTCGTGGCTGTCCGTGTGGTCCAACGGCATCCTGCTCGAGAACGTGGACGAGAGCGGGTCGCGGGTGGCGCGCTTCTTCCCCATCTCCAGCCTGCACTACTGCGCGGCCGTGCGGCGCGTGACGGTGGAGGGCGCGCCGCGCTTCCTGCCGCTGGACTCGCCCTTCGCCCGCGCGCCCGCGCCGCGCCGCCCGCCGCTGTTCGCCGCCGTGCTGCGCCGCACGCACGGCATCAAGGTGCTGGAGTGCCACGCCTTCATCTGCCGCCGCGAGGCCGCCGCCAACGCGCTGGTGCGCTGCTGCTTCCACGCCTACGCCGACAGCTCGTACGTGAAGCGGCTGGAGGCGGAGCGCGCGCCGCCGCAGCTGCCGCCCGACGAGGAGGAGCTGGAGGTGTACGACGGCGACGAGAACCACAAGGTGTGGGTGGGCGAGGTGGAGCGCGACGACGCCAGCGACGACCTGCCGCACCCGGCCCGCGCGCCGCGGCCGCGGCAGATCGCGCGCCCCGCCTCCGTGCCGCCGCCGCCGCCGCCGCCCGAGGAGCCCAAGAAGAAGTCCACCACCAAGAAGACGAAGAAGAAGTCGTCGGCGTCGGCGGACGAGCTGTACGCGACGATGCCGGGCCCGCCGCAGCACCAGATGATGAACGGGCGGTCGCTGGGCCGCGCGCCGCCCGCCTGGGCGCAGGGCGCGCCCATGATGCTGGTGGCGCACCCGGCGGCCACGCTGCCGCACGCGCGCGCCGCCACCATGGCGCACCGCGGCCGCCCCGCGCCGCCGCAAGGGCCCTTCCCGCCCGGGCCCATGATGAACGGGCGCGGGCGCCTGCAGTACGCCACGGTGGACCCGCGCCGCTCCAAGCCGCCGCCGCCCTCCATGAAGGCGGCGCAGAGCATGGGCTCGGGGCTGGAGGCGGCGGACGACGCGGGCGGCATCTACCGCAAGAAGGGGCACCTCAACGAGCGCGCGTTCTCCTACAGCATCCGGCAGGAGCACCGCAGCCGCTCGCACGGCTCGCTCGCCAACCTCAAGTTCGCCGCGCCGCCTGAGGTGAGCCACATTCTAATACCCGCGGGCTAACTGTCATCATAGCTTTGCTGTTGCGAAAGAACCGAATGGCATCCGCAATTTGTAATTTGCGGCCACCTCGGCACCCGCCAGCCATGTCCGCTCTTAGCAAACATGTGATCCCTACACTTTCTTTTGACTTACTTGGCGACTTCGACACGATTCTCCACACTATCGGACAAAATGTTCCGTTACGTGACAAAGTTAGCGACAGACTATCGTTTATTATAATTATCACGATTATCACATCTTCAACGGATGTACCTCCCTACCTTTGAAGCTTGGTTTGTTATTTTGTACATATTTGATAGTGTGAATAGACTCCTCTTTTGATTCCGTAGGTGTGAAACTATTACCAAGTCAGCATTAAGATTCATTGTATCGCTGATAACTCGGATAGTTGACGTGACGCAAAAGTCGATAAGTCTTCACAATACGGCTTTGTTTGCTTCAAACAAAACGTAGTTTTATGGAACTACGTAAAGTTGTTATAAACAGTATAGAAAACGGCCCATTCAACAAACTATTTGTGTCTGTGTATCCACTTTTATAACCCTCGACTGAAATCCTCGAATTTATTTTCAGTTTTTGGAATTTGTAATACTCTAGTTTCGGATAATGATGCCAAAATCAACTCGTCACAATTCAGGGAATTTTGTTCCAACAACGGTATAAAGTATATGACGTCACCCATTTATCATCAAGCCAGTAATGGGCAAGCTGAAAATGCTGTTAGAATCTGCAAAAGAATGATTAAATGCGCTATTAGTGACAATCTACCTCAGACAATAATTTGTGAACGGCTGCTGGAGTATTTATTTGTATACAGAAATACAGAGCACTGTGTTACAGGTGAGTCTCCGGCGAAATTAATGTTTGGAAGAAATTTACGATCACGGCTAGACTTAATATTGCCCAAAGAGGACAAGATAACATGTGTAAATAAACAACCTATTTCAAAACGAAAATTTACTGAGGGTGATACAGTTTGGGTACGTTGGTACAGTTCCAGAAAAGGGTTTTGGAAAAAGGGAATAGTTAAAGAAATTTTAGGAAATAGAATGTACAGTGTATATATATTAGATATTAATGAAGTATGTGTAAGACATATAGATCAGTTATTTAAGAGTGTAGATGCTAGCCGTGACTTAGATGTAAGTGAACCTTCATCATCGCCACAGAGCTCCGTCACTGCTAATAGTTCCGCCCAGTATCAGTCTGTTTCCATGCCGTTGGCCTTACCATCTCCAACAGTGCACACTGAGGCTCCTGTGCCGAGCGCTGTCGCGGCCGACCCGCCCGTGGAACAAATAGTGGAGGAGGAGGGGCATGTGGAGTGTGAGCGAGGGATTTCGGTTCCGAACACCTCAGGTCAACCTGATCCGCCGTTAACACCTCCACTTCAGACTGATCGGCCGTTAACACCTACATCGCCACCTCGTATGTGTTTACGGCCCAGAAATAAAAATGTTAGTTATAAGTTTTAGCATAAGTCTTATTTTTAATTGTATTTTTATTGTATTATTGTTTGTTAACAGGTTTCAAAATTAGTGTGGAGGAGTGATGTGTTTGTCGTGTACTCTGTGTAGACGTAGCACTGGCACGTTGTATCGTGCCCTCTATACTCTATGGTAACACCTCTATAGTCTATGGTCGTGCTCTATGGTTTTCAGTAATAAAGCGCCAAGTCGAATTATACGGTCGGTTGTTTCATTGTAATTAATAATTATTCTATATTATAAATATCTATCACTAGTGATAGATATTTATAATATAGAATAATTATTAATTACAATGAAACAACCGACCGTATAATTCGACTTGGCGCTTTATTACTGAAAACCATAGAGCACGACCATAGACTATAGAGGTGTTACCATAGAGTATAGAGGGCACGATACAACGTGCCAGTGCTACGTCTACACAGAGTACACGACAAACACATCACTCCTCCACACTAATTTTGAAACCTGTTAACAAACAATAATACAATAAAAATACAATTAAAAATAAGACTTATGCTAAAACTTATAACTAACATTTTTATTTCTGGGCCGTAAACACATACGAGGTGGCGATGTAGGTGTTAACGGCCGATCAGTCTGAAGTGGAGGTGTTAACGGCGGATCAGGTTGACCTGAGGTGTTCGGAACCGAAATCCCTCGCTCACACTCCACATGCCCCTCCTCCTCCACTATTTGTTCCACGGGCGGGTCGGCCGCGACAGCGCTCGGCACAGGAGCCTCAGTGTGCACTGTTGGAGATGGTAAGGCCAACGGCATGGAAACAGACTGATACTGGGCGGAACTATTAGCAGTGACGGAGCTCTGTGGCGATGATGAAGGTTCACTTACATCTAAGTCACGGCTAGCATCTACACTCTTAAATAACTGATCTATATGTCTTACACATACTTCATTAATATCTAATATATATACACTGTACATTCTATTTCCTAAAATTTCTTTAACTATTCCCTTTTTCCAAAACCCTTTTCTGGAACTGTACCAACGTACCCAAACTGTATCACCCTCAGTAAATTTTCGTTTTGAAATAGGTTGTTTATTTACACATGTTATCTTGTCCTCTTTGGGCAATATTAAGTCTAGCCGTGATCGTAAATTTCTTCCAAACATTAATTTCGCCGGAGACTCACCTGTAACACAGTGCTCTGTATTTCTGTATACAAATAAATACTCCAGCAGCCGTTCACAAATTATTGTCTGAGGTAGATTGTCACTAATAGCGCATTTAATCATTCTTTTGCAGATTCTAACAGCATTTTCAGCTTGCCCATTACTGGCTTGATGATAAATGGGTGACGTCATATACTTTATACCGTTGTTGGAACAAAATTCCCTGAATTGTGACGAGTTGATTTTGGCATCATTATCCGAAACTAGAGTATTACAAATTCCAAAAACTGAAAATAAATATTTCAGCTTTGAAATCAACGCGCTCGTAGCAGTGCCACCATTCATAAGCAAACATTCTACCCATTTCGAGTAGCTATCCACCACCACGAGGTACACACTCTGTCCTAACGACATGTAGTCGATGTGCACGCGCTGCCAGGGGCCGGCGGGGCGCGGCCAGGGCGCGGGGGGCTCGCGCGGGGGCGCGGCGCGCACGCTCACGCACGTGCCGCACGCGCCGACGCAGCGCTCGATGTCGGCGTCGATCCCCGGCCACCACATCCGGGCACGAGCATTACACTTCATCTTAACTACACCCAGATGAGTACTATGAAGCTCCACTAACATTCGTTCTCGTAACGATGACGGAATAATGACTTTATGACCTCGCAATAAGTATCCATTCTCGTATTGTAGGTCTGCTTTACATCTAAAGTAAGGTAGGACAGACTGACAATGTACTGCACGCGGCCATCCATGTTGCATGTATTTGATGACAATTTTCAAGACTTCATCATTATCGGTGGCCCTTTTTATATCGTTTAACAACACAGCCGGTGTACTTTCGTCCAGGAATTTCAAAGAGGTGTACATGTCAAACTCTACGTCGCTATCAGAAACTGTTTCAGAAACCGGGGCGCGCGAAAAAAAATCTGCTACAACGTTATTTGCACTTGACGTATACTGAATTACGTAGTTATAGGCCGACAGAATAATCGCATATCTCTGCAAACGTAACGCCGTAGTTACCGATATGCCCGAATTTTTATTAAAAATCGACACTAAAGGCCTATGGTCAGTTTGTAAAATAAACGGGTCGCTACGTCCGTAAAGGTACTGATGGAACCTTTTTACACCGAAGATTATAGCCGTAGCCTCCTTTTGAATCTGGCTATAATTTCGTTCGCTGGCATTGAGAGACCGCGAACCGTAAGCTAAAGGTCGCTCGGAGCCATCCTGCGCGCGCTGCAGCAGCACGGCGCCCAGCCCGTGCGGGCCCGCGTCCACCGCCAGCACCAGCTGCGCCGCGGGGTCAAAGTGCGCCAGCACGCGCTCGGACGCCAGCTCGCGCCGCACGGCCGCCACGGCCTGCCTTTGCCGCGCGCCCCACTGCCACGCCGCGCCCGCCTTCAACAGCTCGTGAAGTGGACTCATTACAGCCGACGCGTTTGGAATGAAATTCCTGTAATAATTTACAACTCCTAGAAAACGCTTGACCTCTGTGACATTTTTGGGCTCCGGAGCCTTTAAAATAGCCTCGACCTTTTTAGGGCAAGTTTGTAAGCCCTTTTTATCTATAACATAACCTAGGTAGGTTACACTATCTTTGAAAAATTCGCACTTATCTTTTTGCAAACGAAGACCCGAGCTATTCAACCTATGCAATACCTCCCGTAGTCTGGCCAAGTGAGTGGCTTTATTAGGCCCCGTGATGCATATGTCATCGTACCAGCAACTAACGCCTTCTATCCCGGATAGGACTGTCTCCATCGACTTCTGAAAAATAGCCGGCGCGCTGGCTAGGCCGTACACCATACGGGTGTATTTAAATAAACCTTTGCTAGTATTAATAGTTGTGAGCTCCTGCGATTGTTCATTTAGAACATATTGATTGTACGCGTTTTTTAGGTCTAATTTTGTGTACTTTTCTCCACCTCCTAGTTTTGCGAACACTTCTTCAATGCGCGGTAGTGGATACTTATCCACTAACAGGTCTTTGTTCAAGGTAACCGAGTAGTCCCCGGCTATCTTGACCTGTCCGTTTTCCTTCAGTACCGGCACTACAGGAGTCGCGTAGTTGGAGTGGTTGACTGGCACTAAAATACCTAAACTCACTAACCTATCAAGTTCCGCTTCAACTTTATCTTTTAAAGCGAATGGTACCGTGCGTGGCTTGAAAAACTTAGGTACGGCATTATCTTTTAATCGAAGGTCAACTTTAAATTTATTGAAAGTACCTAACTCATCGCGCCACAATTCAGGGTATTGTTCCAACAGCGTGCCTACCTCACCATCAGTGTAAATTTTATTTATATTTGTAGTTAACACTAAGTTAAATGCGGACATGAAATTTCTACCCAGTAATGGCGGGCCGCCATTCTCCACTACAAATATCCTAATCGGTTTTGTCTGACCATTGTATGTAACATTCGTTTCGAAATAGCCCAGGGGAGAAATTTTATGCCCGGTATATAGACACATTTTTAAGTTACAAGGCAGCAGTTTGTACAGTGAGAAGTTACTCTTATAGAAACTATCTGAAATTACAGTTGAGCCTGAACCAGAGTCGAGTTCCATAGTAACATTCTGTTGGCCTACTATTAAGTCTAAAGTAAGCGGTTTATTTGTCACATACCTTATATTAAAGTTCTGGCATTCCTCACACCCCGAGTTATTATCGTCATCCTCAATATTGTTTATTCTTGAGTTTTTGTTAGTACACACTTTTCTTAAATGGCCCTTCGATCTACACTTTTGGCACTTGTAATTTTTAAAACGGCACGTATCTTCTGAGTGGTTCTTCATACCACACACCCTGCACCGGGTCTCTGAGCCCGGGGCGCCGCCGCCGCTGCCGCTGTCTCCCGCGCCTCCGCCGCCAGTGCGGCTCGAGCCGCCACCGCCGCCGCTGTAGCCGCCGCCGCCGCCGCCGCGACGCGGGCCGCCATCGCGCTGAGACTTAGCATCAAACGCAGCACGGTATATTGGTTCTTCCTTGATGACCAATTTATCAAATTGTTTCGCCTCCCTTGTACACTCCGCTTGCTGCGCCAACTCCAATGCCCGAGCAAATGTTAATCCTGCTGGATTTTGCTCAAACAATTTGTCGCGTCCGGGACCTGAGCCCAGGCCGAGGACGAAACGGTCCCTGAGGTTCGTCTCCAGGGCTGCGCCGAAGTCACAATAGCTTGCTAGACCTCTGAGTCGCGCCGCCCAGTCCCCTAAGCTTTCGCCTGCAGTTCGAGTCGCCCCGTGAAACTTAGCGATGTCCACGAAGGAACATTGTCTAGGCTTGAAGTGAGCGTCGAGTAAAGCCACCAATTCCTCGTAGCTTAACTTATCCACATCGCTTGGATAAGCAAGATTTCGAACTAGACGGTATGATTCATCGGAAAGATGCGTTATGAGAATGGCACTTTTACAGTCTTCTTCCACTTTGTTAACTTTCACAAATTGTACCAAGCGTCCTTTGAAAATGTCCCACTCGCACGATTTGTGGTCGAAGGTAGCCAAATTACCCAAAAACGCCATTGTTATCCGTTTTTGCAACACGTGAGTAGATGATCCTCGTTCGACAGTGATAGATATTTATAATATAGAATAATTATTAATTACAATGAAACAACCGACCGTATAATTCGACTTGGCGCTTTATTACTGAAAACCATAGAGCACGACCATAGACTATAGAGGTGTTACCATAGAGTATAGAGGGCACGATACAACGTGCCAGTGCTACGTCTACACAGAGTACACGACAAACACATCAGATAGTCAGAGGGCAGAGGTGACTCGCGAGTAGGGAATACAATCCCGGCCTTTATTTGGGATCCCGGGATTTCGGGACTGGATGAAGACAATCCCGGGATCCCGGGATTAAGGTCACAAACAAAAACACGTCTAACGAATCAACGTTTTTAGGTTTATTGGAGACACAGTATTTATAATTTAACTTTGTCAGACCATACTTAGTTGAAAAAAATATATACTTCTTAAAAAAGATAAACAATAGGCTACTTGACTCTTTTTTAAAGTAGGTCTAATATGATTAATAATTTCTCTATTAGACCAAACAAAATAATCTATTATTTTTTTGGACCTAAGGTGGGTCTACGCTAGACGAACCGAGCATGAGCGAAGCCATTCAAGGTTTCGTCGTTCACGGTGTCAGGTGTGGACTTATGTACAACGAACCTACAACGATCACTGTCCTCGAACACTGCGAGCGCGAAGCAAAACCCTTTGTGTTCGTCAAAAAACCGACAACAGGCGGAACGCAGCCGAGCAACGAACGAAATGTTCGCAGTGCGCTCGTTCGAGGCTTGTAGGTCGGTCCACACTATACGAATTGTGTTTGGCTCGTGCTCCGCTTGTGCTCGGTTCATCTAGCCTAGACCCACCTTTGCCAATTGCAAAACTTTAACTTAAAAGTTCTATTTTTCATAAACAGGCGAAAACGGTGTCAGCCATATTTGTTTATAAATTATCACATCTGTGACGTCACACGGGTAGAAAACAATCATTTGACATTTAACTAATGACAACAAAGCTACGAGAATACCCTTACATACTAATTTACCCTTTTTTGTCAATCCCGAAAATCCCGGGATTGGCAAATTTTAATCCCAAAAATTTCGGGACTGGAAAATGACCGGGATCCCGGGATCCCGGGGAGCGGGATCCCGGGCTTGTATTCCCTACTCGCGAGCCACCTTAAATTGTATTGTACGTAGTATGTACTGCCAGCTAGTCTTACTGTTACTTCCCAATCAAACAGAGATAGGGTCTTGAACTTTTTACTCACCTCAAATCTGCCATTTTGAGTAAGTAATTAATAATAATATATTTATTGCAACTGTCTCAGTTTAAGACAAAATGCTAGAAAATATAATGGAGAATGTTTATTTCACCAAAAAAATATGGAATAATATGTTGGAGTTTAATATGGAATAGTATGTTTGAAACACAGCTTGGATGCATGAAGAAACAATCAAATTTATACAGTAAAAAGTTGTCTGCTTAATTGAATTATCTACAAGGACGTATGAAGTAATCGGATAATAGTAAAATCGCGTGTGGCACGAGAAACGCAAATTTCCTTCTTTACTAAGTGCAAAGTTGGTAATTTTGTTGAATGTTATTTCCATTTGTCCAATTTGTTGATAGTTCACGTTACGTGTATTAGCAACAAAGTTAATGCCCGAACTTGTATGAAATTAAGTACTAAAAGTATTTCTTACCATTAGGTACAGTCAGCAAAAGATATAAATTATGTGTGCCACCCCAGTGCAAATAGTTTGATCCTGAGACTCGTGGGAAGATAGATTAATGATGATATTTTAAATACACTCACAAGCAATGAAAAAGTTCCATTAAGAAAATCACCAAATTACTCCTAAACGGAAAAAGCTAATTTAATGACGCCTTCTGCAATGTTTAAGTACATTTTACGCCGCATCAGAATATTACCAACTTTATTGATACATACAAACAATCTCTACAGGTTAAGTAGGTATTGTTCATGACATCATGACACATATCAGCCATCAGTGAATCATAAAATTAAAATGTTTGCGCTGAGGTGGCAATATGTAGCTCTTTTGGTGACTGTAAATTATTTATACATATTTACCATAGAAAATGTCAAAATAAACTACCTATTACCTGAAAACTGGTAGCTATTGATCTCTTTGCCGTATCTATAACAACATGCATCTACACATTCGCCAATGTTGAACCACCTGTGTAGATAAATATGATATGCCAGCTCATTTATCCCACAGTTCATTCAACATAAATCGGCTGTTATCGAAAGAAATCATTGAGCAATATTCTATCACTGACTGGGACGCGGTTACGACGATTAAGAAACTTGTCTGCCAACCCAACCAGTTAGAAATGCGGCGATCCGTTTATAATAACCAAGTGTCCCCTTCGACTGGTATTCGACAATTAAAAACAGCCTGTATCGGAAAGGCTTTAGGAGCCGTAGGTGAGTGTTATCGACTCAGATCGAGGGACAAGGTTGAGTTGAATGGTTAGTAGCTTGAAATACGCATAACTTGGCCAGATATTGCGAGCCCGTTTTTAGTTAACAGGTCGTTAACTTACAAACGACCCTGGAAGGATTCATTCTGGAGAGTCGAGAGAGCGAGTGGCCTCTGCTACTTGCTTTAAGGTACTTCGCTAGCCCATGGTGTATTTGTTTTGAGTATAATATCATCTCATCTTTTAGCATAAAATGAAAGATGAAAGAATGATTTCTTCGCTGTTCATTATTTTGGCTACTAGGTTTAAAAAGATTTCATGTTCGGGATCTCGGTATTTATACATTATGCTTAAACATATTTGATTTCATACAAAATTTTGTATATAAACATTTACTGTACTACCACAAAAACCTTTAAACACAGTTTAACAAGTGTTTAAAACGAAATTTGAAAGATTTTGTAGGCGTTTGACAGCGCTAAACTCCTGTTAAATACTGTTTAAGTTTTTGTAGTAAGGCCCATATATTTTAATTTAACGTAGTACAGATAAAGTGTTTCCCCTTTATAATAAAAGAATTATTAAATTAGGAATGAGGATGGATATTAATAGATTTTAATTAAGAAGAAGTTACCATTGTGTGTTAATGTGCTAAAAGTGCTAATATTTTCACACGGCCTTGCATTCCATTTATACTTTTCGGAGATTATAATATTTAAATTTATTTATCTAAGTACTAAGAATAAGTTTTACTGTGTGAACTTAGTTTTATGGATGTTTTAACTTAAACGACGAAAAGATAATAATATTAAAGTTATACATAGGTATTGACTATAGAGTATACCTATTATGTAAAAATAAAAAGAAAATAGCATATTAAATAATTAATTAGTCTTCTTAGGACATGACAAGCACTAGAGCTGGACAAGGCTTTATAACTGAGCTGTCAGATCTGTGGCCTGACTGACGTATGGACCCGCTGAACTTGCGCTGAACGTATGTTAGGTACAGATGATACGTCACTCAGTAAGGCTTAGTTCGTGCACCCCCAGTAAGAATAACAGTAATTATAGTAGCAGGCTTGTAATAAAATAATACACTCGCGAGGAATGAAAAAGTTTCACTTACTAAATGCCGATAACATTTACGTTTTTGATTGGATGTTAAATTTTCTGATGCGCTGTCAAATGTACTTCAATATTGCAGACGACGTCATCAAGATAGCCTTTTCCGTTTAGGAGTATATGGTGATTTTATTAATTGAACTTTTTCATTGCTCGAGAACGTAATACTATTTTTGTTTGTTTACTCTCGCCACCGTATCATAACATTATGCACTTGGAATCGTAATGTGTGTCTCATCTAATATAACGGATGCAAATATATTACGTTAATTTCATCACGGTTCGCCTCTAATTATGTTCAAAATATCTGATTAAATGCGGAAGACATATGCAAATTTATAGAAATATATAATTTTACATAAGACTATGATAATTTGTGACATTGGTTATACCTAATTGGGGAAAACTAGCTCTCAATAAACGGAAAGTAACCTACCTAAGGTTACTTTCCTGGGAAACATCATAGATGTGCTGGTGCATGTGCACTCACATAGTTTATTTACTATTTAATTTATTATATAATAGCAATAATATTTTTCTGATAAAAACTTATCTACTAATGTAGGTATGTAACGAATAGCTTCAGATTTATAACTAAGGAAGGCAGACTCTGAGCTCAGAGGTCATAATGTAATTTGACATGTAACATCACATGTTATAATGTACATAAGTAACATGTAATAATATTGTATAATATATGAATATGGATACGACTATAAACCCTTTTATGCTCAGCTGCGGCCATAACACTACCGTTCGAATATTCAAACTTATTGATTTTATTGTCCATAGAAAAGACATCAACGCGTTGCCCAAATGAAAGTTCTATTTTTATTTATCGCAAGTTTCATTCCATAAGGCATAAGGCTTCTCATTTGGATTAAATCAGAACTACACTCACGGGCAATGAAATAGTTCCACTCAAAAAAAGCCGACACCAAACGACCCCAATTGTTTTCTAACATTTAATTTAAAATTTGAACAAAATATGATTGTGTTTATTGGTAATATCCTGATGCTCCATTAAATGTACTTCAATGTTGTTCCCGTCAGTGTAATTATCTTGAGTGTCAAATAAAACGTCAAATTTGCGAGTTTGGCGTAATGTCAGACAATTTTTTTGCGTCCAAACCATATATGTAAATAAAAATCCAAACTAGCGAACATGATAAGTGCCGAGGCCACAAAAATCTGATACGGAAATCACTGGCTACTATAATGTAAAAGTTAGTTATTTGTAATGCTATAATTTTGTAGGGACATATTCAGTAAATATAATGTTATCAAAATGTTAATTTATTTCAACTTATCCATGCCATATAAAAGACATCAACGACATTTCATAAAGAAAGTTCTGTGATTTTTTTTTTCTGTTAAGTTACTACATAATATACTATACTTACATAATTATTAAGGGATATGATATAGGCAATTAGAAAAATGTAGAAATATGCATAAAGTAAGTATTATTATATATACTCTGGCGAAAAGTGGGTGCAGCAATGCACCTCTGCCTACCCCGCAAGGGAGTACATTAGTACAAGGCGTGAGTGCGTGTTTTTTTTTTTTTTTTTTTTATTGTATATCTCATTCCCTATTTATATATATAACGACTACCAGAATATGACATTGGGTTAAAAACGTAGTTATTCTAAAAAAATGCTAGAATTGTAAAAAGAAAGTGTGTAACAATTTAGAATTCGAAGTATAATAACATGTGAGTCATCGCAAATAACAGCCGCATCAAATCTATCATCAGGGATGCCGAAATTATTGTGCAGAAAGTAAAATGTTCAAATTATAGTCTTGAGAGCGAGCGTAACAAAACTTTAAATTTTTCTACATTCAACATACATACATACTTATGTTGAAATGGTGAACAGGAGTAATGAACTAAGATATTGTTTTCATCGATTATATCATCTTTATCGATGAATGATCTCACTATCAAATAAAATAGCTATAAAATAAAATTCAATTAAATTTTATGAATCCCTGAATAGGGTCATCAGGTCCATCAACATTTTAAGTTTCAACAGTTTGTTTCGTAGTGTCAATTGCATCTGTATACATATAACAATAATCGTATAACAGCAAAGAAACGGTAACCCTGAAAAATTTAGCGCTAGTAATTCTTGAGAAAAGTCATACTAAACTAGTTCCCTTACTTGAATCACCACCAACGTGCGCTTGCCACCATTGTTATCAAAACCAACCCACATACAGTTATAACACACGACATTCAACCCTACGACTCCACCAATAGAAGCTAAGCTTGCTTTCACACTTCGGCTTTATTGTCAGCTATGCGATACTTAAGTAATGCAGTTAGTATAAGCAATTTTAGTGGTTATGGGATAGTGGATAAGGGTGGGTTGGTGTGTTTTTATAATTTTGCAAGTGTGTCGTCGTCCCACGACGCTGTGACCGCTCCGGCGCAGCGGTCAATCGCTTACAGTTCACACAGTTGAAAAAAGTTATAAGCAGGTTTGTATTTGTATACTTACAGATACTTACGTTGTCTTTTTATTAAATTATATACTGTGCAGTTGCATTATACCTTTCGAGATTCGAGCTGTGTAAACGATCAAAATTAACATGCATTTGCCAATCTACCACACCCGAGTCCGCGTTGTTCTATGCTTTCATACGATGTGACACGTAAAAAGTAGAGTTTTTGAGATAAAATCGTGCGTCCGTTTGTTTAAAGTAATCGCTACGCGATCATCTCTTGATAGCATCACACAATCAAAACCAAACAACAAAATGAGGTCTGTCGGAAGCGGTCGTCCTTACCCTTTTATTTACTTTTACGTATCTTCAATGAAACAAAGAAACTTCTGCACTCTTTTCAGCCTGGATTTCCAAAGAGCCTCGATATATTATATTATATCCAAAGTAATAGAGGTATGTATAAATAGCGGTGGTAGCTCAGTCGGGTAAGCGCCCGCTTCTCACATCAGACATGTCCGGGTTCAAATCCCGGCGCTGACATGTACCAATGAGTTCTTTTAACTTAAGTACAATGTATACCATCGCTCTTACGGTCAAGGAAAACATCGTGAGGAAACCTGCATATCTAGATTTAGCACATATATGTATGTGAACCAACCCGCAGTGGACCAGCATGGTGGGAAATGGTCCAAGCTTAGGAAGGCAGTTTAGACCTTGGGGATATGCACAAAGGTTGCACTCGAGAGAGCCAGGTGCAGGTACTTACTCCCCCACATAGAATAGAATAGAATAGTACTAGCCCGTTGAAGGTGTAAAAGACCAAGTACACAGTGGCCCATAACAGCCCTTTTAGTTACGTTATGTGTAGGTATAGGTAGATAAAATAGTATGTAAGTCATGCAATAAAGTGTCGATAGAAACACATAAATTACCTAAAATATGCAATGTTTGCCTACATAGAACCTATGTGCCAAGGCCATTTACCTATGTAATCTGTCTCTTGCATGTACCAGCAACATGAAATACTGAAGCAAATCTGTCGTCATTTTATTGTTTTCGTTTTGTAAACGACGTTACGTACTATGTCTCACTTCTTTGTGTTAAAGTGAATTTGCAGACAAGTTTCGTTTTATTTTGATGATTGTATACGTGAGTGAATATAACCAATTAGTCATACAGTCTTACATTTTGACAGAACTGGTAAACTGCTACAATAACGTTTATTCATTTGCCAAAAAAAAAACCACAATAATCCAAGCTTAATCACTTTTTTGAGTACCTACATGTAACAGACGGCATACATGCTCGATATATATTGTAGATTCAGATTTTTCCAGCTATGGGAAAAACAACGCATGCCGAATTTTAACAAACATCGCATATAGTTTGTCTACGGACTTCCCAAGTAGGATCAGTTACACGGCCAGATAACCAGATATAAACGAATATACATACACAACACATCTATGATAGCGTGTGACCATTCTAGTGTAACGGAAAGGAAAAACAATGGGCGGTTAAATGTACTCTTAATAACCGGCTCATTGTCTGTTTGTGTACACGGAGACAACTGATGTATGACCCGCGGGCTGTACCTTCACTCTCAATAGTCTCAATTTAAGCTAGATAGAACTTTAGTTTGCATTCATTATCTATGGTTCTGGATAATTCAATCGGTCCTTTTATTTAATTTATGATGGTTAGTTACTTAATCTGCAGGTCGCCTGTAGTTTACTTGTACTTTATTCTCAGGTGAATATCATAAGTTGTTATATAAGTACATACTACACTCACGTGCAAACGTACAGTTCCACTTACAAAATGCAGACACCAAATGGCCCCAATTGTTTTAGCATTTAATGGAAAATTTGAACAAAATATTTACGTTTTTTGTTGGTTATATTCTGTTGCACCGTTCCATGTACTTAAATATTACAGAAGGCGTAACTAGGTTATTTTTTTCGTTAAGGAGTAATTTGTTCTTAACTTGAAGATTTAGGGCGCCTTCAAATTAGTCGCTAAGTGTCGCGCGACTGCAGCGCTGCTAAGGTAGTTACCCTATATTCTTACTAAGGAGGATGAACGAAAGGAGACTCCTTGAGTGATGTATTAACTGACCTTTATAATTATATATATGCAGCCGCCGGAGGACCTGGGAAGTCAGTGACTGAAACTATTCTGTCTGACTATCCTTTCACCATGGTGACAAACCCTACGGTCTCTACTATCAATTATATATATGCAGCCGCCGGAGGACCTGGGAAGTCAGTGACTGAAACTATTCTGTCTGACTATCCTTTCACCATGGTGACAAACCCTACGGTCTCTACTATCCCGTGTCTGTCACAACAAGCTAAGAAGAAGATTGAGGAAGGTTACTACATCACATCATGGTCATTTGTCAATTCAAGCTGCCTTTTGATGTTATCTTCCAAAATAGCTCGTTTATTTGTGTGAGGAAGGTCATGGGTTGCATAAGTCACCAAAAGATTCGGATTCAGATAATTATTTATACTTAGATATCTATGTTACATGGAGAAAAAGGATAGGTATAACAAAATTTACTTTCAAGACCTTTTTGAATATAAATATGTATCACCATCACCATCTTATGGATTCCATCATTAATGTTTTTTACAAATTACATATTGAAAACTAATGATATAAGTAAGAAGCCAAAAGTATGTATTTTGAGGATGTAGTTTAGATTCCACATACGATCTGAAAAGTTGAGTTTTGACCTTATCCAGACTAAAAAACAGTCCTTACGTGTTCCAACTTTTGTGATTTCGGTAAAGTGCGAGTTCACCCATACAAGTGAAGTGCAATACCATAAGAAGTATGTAAATGACTATTTTCACTATCAAGACGTGTCTTCACTCACACTAGCCCATACTGTGATTTAACCCTGTTTCTGCGGGCGTGGCCGAGGTGACCGCTAGGCCTAGGAGGGTTACTCTATCTATACTGATTAAAAACCAACGAACGAGAGCTGTCGTGCAATCGTCACGTTTAATATAACCAGATAGAGTCGTGGCTCGCGCAGAAGCGCTCCGAAACTTAGTTTTTCGTCATATATAGTAACCCCCCCGACGCAACGGTTGACAACCTAGCCGCTACTTAACCCGTTACACGTCAATGCTAATTGACGAAAACCATACGATACACTTGCTAGCTTTGTAGAATAGACGATTCAATTACTGTTGTTCGAGTTTTTATTTTTAATTATAGCTTTGAGAACTTGTTTTATCATCTTTGGGTTCGAGTTGTATTTGATGGATACGAGAGGTGAAAATACTCATGTACGACATTACTCTGATGTCACTCACTGATTAAATACATTTACATTCATAAAGTTTCCATTTATATTTGCTATCTATACCTTATAGGATATAGTACTTTTCTAAATACTTGGTAGTATAGCACCGTTTTATCACTATTGTACCAATAATAAATAATACGTATGTAGCGCAGATTGGCTTAAACCTTAACGATAACTAACGTTACAAAGTCCATAGTAACCGGTGTGACTAAACTGATACCTACTAAGTTACGTAAAACTTTCGAAATAGTTCAAAAGTTAAGAATCGCAGTTAAAATATTGAAACGGCTAAAGAATGTGAGTGTCGGATTCCGTTCTCACTCGATCACGTCAGAGATAGTCGATGAATTTAAAAATTTTACGGTAAAACTCGTCGTTTCTCTGATGGCTGCGCCCGCGCCGCCGCCGCCGCCGCCGCCGTCGTAACGGGGCTCATGCTTGACACCGAGTTACATCATCTCACGCTTTAAGGCCCATTTACACATTCATCAGTGCTAGAATACGAACGGAGCCCTAGAGTTCGTCACCCAAAAGATAATCAATAATAAAAAAAGTTCAAGTGGCATTCTCAGCACTAACCAACGTGTTATTGGGTCAAAGCTCACCGGTAAATACCTAGTACGTATATTATTTTATAAGAATCCCGAGCGAAACGATGAACGTTTTGCCTCTGTAAAAATCATAAACTTTAATAAGTGATTCATGTGTAAAGTTATCAGTTTTATGTGCTTTAATTACACTTATTAAACTGTTTGTGTGTCGGGCAAATCTGTATACCACGCGGCTCGCATGTTCACCATCTTTTATATCTTGTACGTTTCGGACGTTCAACTTATAATAAATCAACTGATACTTTCCTTTTCTGCATTCTTTACGGCAAATGCTGCTGTGGTTATTTATATGCTTAATGGTACTTTTGATTAAATATCTATTTTTGCAATGATTAAGTAGGTACTCATCTGAACGCTGGCTTGTCTGAATTAAATTTTTTTAAACTAAGGATCTATTGCTGCCTTGCTTTGATCAGTAATCATCGTACACGGACATCATACGTACATAAATTTACGGTCGGTCTTAGTTTAAAGTTCATGCAAGTTGGTATAATTACAATGTCTTTTGTGTTATGAAAACATACCTACAACATTAAAACACAACTTCATATTTGTTATTGCTAACAAAGTAAAAAGACACAAAAAACCATTTAAGCTAAGCTTTTGGTAAAGAGGACCATTAAGCACAAAACTTTTGAAATTCATTTAAACCCAGTTTCCAATTACTCAATGAATATTCAACTCCAAAAGTTACCAATAAAAAACGCATTCGCTTTCAAGATATTCTCGTGAGTGGAATATGTGAGTGAATCGAATCGAGCCCAGACCCAGATGCAGGCAATCATTGTGAAAACGAACGTTTTCAAATGTGATTTTCATTTATAAACTGTGTAATAAATCAAAATCACATTTAAAAACGGGGTGGCGTTTGAACTCATGCCGAACATTTTCTCCTGTAATGAATTAAAGTGTCCACTGTTGGTAAATAATTCTTCGATAAGTGCCAAAAAAAATCTTCTTTCATATGTTTATAGTATAAATTCTTTAATACATATAATTAAAATTGGATCATTTGAGCCCAACGTCGCCGCGCTGTGAAGAGTTGAGGCACACAATATGCTGGTGCTGGTGCTGCAAATTTTCGTCGTGGGATTGATTTATCTGTATTTTGTCATGTTTATGCATTAAGTGAATGAACGTTTTAGTGGGTGGTAATATGATTGCTAAAACTTGGTGACATGATATCAACTTAAGCTTACTATTAAATATAAGGCTTGTAAATTTTAAGATCAATAAAACAGCAACATTTTAAGGTAGTTCGTTTAAATCATTATTAGGTAGTACTCGTATTATTAAGTATTAACTTTATCGAACTAAGTTCGCTGTTATTACTTAAGCAGTTAATTAATGTGGTCATAGTTAACGTAATCAAATGTCATTTTTATATTCGTTGAACCAATTTCAATCGTAATTGTTACAATCAGAATTATTAACGGTGTTAGTGAAATATTGGTAACAGTTAGTTCAATGAAAAAAAAACAGGAATCACTTTTGTTGGTAGAATTTCAGTAGAGGTCAAGAACGTAGATGTCTTTTCTGTATTTATGTACATAATCTCGCGTTTTAACCTCCTAAGCCATGTGCAAAGTTGTTGTTTTATAGCATAAATAATTTTATTATTTACCTATTTATTTTATTTTATCGTATTCGGAAAACTACAGCTATCTTAAACTAGTTTACATTTATATGATGCATCTAAGAGCCATTTAATAGTTTTCGCATATGGTAGTAAATTATTACAAAAAGAAAAACAGTTATAGTAAGTCTAATTTACACATTTCGTAAATCTACGCAATTAGCAATTACAAGTATTAAATTACGCTAACAGTGAGAATAAGAACTTATATTGTTATTTTAATAAAGAATACAAAAGCTAATCGTTTGTATAAATACTAATAAATTCAGTACATCAAATTATAAATGAAACTACATAATCGTTTACAAATATGATGTAGTTTTCTTGAAAAATAATGATAAGTGTAATAATTTCCGCTTGGTTAATTTCCTATTACGTAAAACTGATGTTGTTATTTAGATAATTTTAATTTAATAATATGAGGTTGTCCTATCGTGGGAGTGGTAGATAGGAAACACACAAACTCAGGGTATACAAACGTTCACTGTATTTCAAGGTTCTTCAGACACGTAATATGCAAGTGAGGTAGTCTTTGCTTATAACTAGCTAATAGTCGCGAAGGGGATGCATGCAAGCGAGCGTGAAGTAGCCGGGAATACGGTTTGGCGCCGACTGCCTGCGCGGGCTCCGCTGGCCAGTGGCGCGAGCGGGTGTGCGCGGGGGTGAAGTGTGAGCGCGCGGGGCGCGGTATGCGCAGAGAAGCTGCGCGAGAAACGGTGAGGCGGGCGTGGGACGCTAACATTTTGGCGCGCGATTTAATTTCGCGGTAAAACTAAAGATAGTGATGTTACATCCTCCCCCTCTAGTCCGAACTAAGCGCCCTCGCGTTCGGAGTAGCATACTGAGCAGCCCTGGTCCTCCCCCTAAACTGATCGTCGCCCTCGACGGTGGTGGGGTGGTCTGCACAGGCGTTCTTGATAAGCCTCCCCCTGAACTAGGACAGGTCTGAGGTCGTGGTAGAGCCGAACCCGTGGGTCGTGTTTCGTCACAGGGTTGGTGTGTGGCCGGGCGTCGCTGGCGTGGTTCGGTATGGCTCGCCTGAACCACGTAGGAGTCTGCCGGTGATGAATAATTTTAGGTGGCCGAGTACCTACCTTTATGCCTGGCCTAATGTGGCCGGTAGTGGTACGAAGTCGGACTGCAGTCTCGAACTTGTACTGACGTGAAGGTGCGTCGCCGAAAGCCCAAGCTCCGTGTGCTAAGTTTAGCACTATGCCGGCGGTGATGATGGCGTCCCGCCCCAGCGTCGTGCGGGTGTTTGAATCCGGGAACACGAGGAATGAAACTTGAAAAGATCTGCCTTCTATACTTACCTGTGTTGCACCGACCAACGTTCGTTTCAGCTGTCTCGATCCGTCGGCCAGGTACACGGTGTGAGAAGTTTCTTCAAATTTCACCCCCTTGTTGCACATGATGCCGTATAGCATGTTACTCGCTATGCTATGTGTGGCACCTGTGTCGAGCACGGCTGCACCGAGCGCACCGCGAACTCTGATGTTGACCAGTGGGCGCGGGTCGTACTTACCTTCAAATTCGGCGGTTAAAAACTCGTGCTCGCCTCCACTGTTTACTGCATGACCCCGAGGACTCAAGGGAGGGTTACCGGGGGTCGATTCTACAGATTCGCGCTTCTTTGTTCTACAGTAATCGACATGATGACCAAGTCTCCTACAGTATGCACAACGCGGCCGTACTCTGGTAGCGCCGTTCGGGCCAGAGGAGGAGGAGGGCGTCGGTATATTATGTACTGGTAGGTATGTCGGTATGTCATTTTGGCCTAGGGAGGGGTTATTTACATTATTTGAACAATGCGCCGCACTTGGCGGGATAAAACAACTATGGGTCGCGGCCGAGGGATAAACATTTAGTCGAGTATTATTCGAGGGGTTACTAGAATTGCGCACCTCGCGACTCGCCTCTTCAACCGCCCTACATTTAACAATGAGATCATCAACGCTTGAAGCACCTTCACGGGGAATGCGTTTTCTTATGTGGTAACTTAAAAGTCCATAAATTATATCTAACTTAGTGTCTTCTAATAGCTCGTACGGAAGCTGTGCCAAAAGGGCGCGCACTCGCGATATGTACACATCAGACCGCACTTCATTTTGTTCACTCGAAAATATCGCGCGGAACACTTTATAGGCCGGGAGTGGAGTGCCGTACATGGCGCGCAGGCGCTGCAGGGCCGCGGCCCAGCCGGCGACGGAGGCGCGCACGCCGCGCCACCACACGGCGGCGTCGCCCTCCAGCAGCATGGGCAGCCCGCGCAGCGCGTGCTCGTCCGACACGTTGGCGCACTCCTTGTACACCTGCACCGCGTCGATGAAGGCGTCCAGCTGGTCCGCGCTGCGGCCGGCTCCGTCGAATCTCGCCGTGCACTTGGCGAACGTCCCCGGCGGTGGCGTCTGGTAGTCAGACGCGGTCGCGCGCGCGGGGGGGCTCGCTGCGCCGGGCCCGCGCCGGGCGGGCGGCATGCAGGTCCGGGGGTCGCTCGACATCCTCTCCAGGAGGACGCGGTTGGTCTCGGCGGCCTTGGCGATGGTGTCCAGCAGCACGGAGAGCTGCGCCGCCGTCACGCAGGCGGGCGCGTCGAGCGTAGCGGCGGTCGCGGCGGGGGTAGCGCGCGCCGCGGGGGGGCCGCGCGCCGCGTGCTCGTGGGGCGCGTCGGGCGTGGCGGGAGGGTCGCGCACGGCGGAGGCGCGCGCCTCGGGCGCAGGGGGCGCTCCGGGGCGGGTCATCACCGTGGTCTCACCGGTGCAGCTGCGGTCTTCATCGTCGTCAATGTTGCAACGCCTCGCTCGTCCTTTCTTCGGTGCCATAGTTTCTCACAAAGACACTCGCGCACACTTGCTATTCGTATCTCCACTAGTTGGGCGCCACTATGAGGTTGTCCTATCGTGGGAGTGGTAGATAGGAAACACACAAACTCAGGGTATACAAACGTTCACTGTATTTCAAGGTTCTTCAGACACGTAATATGCAAGTGAGGTAGTCTTTGCTTATAACTAGCTAATAGTCGCGAAGGGGATGCATGCAAGCGAGCGTGAAGTAGCCGGGAATACGGTTTGGCGCCGACTGCCTGCGCGGGCTCCGCTGGCCAGTGGCGCGAGCGGGTGTGCGCGGGGGTGAAGTGTGAGCGCGCGGGGCGCGGTATGCGCAGAGAAGCTGCGCGAGAAACGGTGAGGCGGGCGTGGGACGCTAACATTTTGGCGCGCGATTTAATTTCGCGGTAAAACTAAAGATAGTGATGTTACAATAAGCAATTTAGATTTCTTGTACAAGCAATTCATTCTTTTATGAATATGGCTTAGTCTATTTAATTAATAATTCTTCAAAATAGGTTGAAACTAGACTGTCATTTTCGAATTAAGTTAAAATCTTTACGGTCTGAAAATTTGAACTTAAACTTACAAAATAGATTTAGGTATTTTACTTTGATACTTTTTGATGACTTTACAAATAATTATGCGAGTAAGCTTTTCTTTTCGTCCAGATAAGCAATAACATGTAGGTATCCGCGAATCTAATCAACGGGTATTATCAGGCTCCGATGCAAATGTCATGCAAGTAGCTCAATCATTGGAATGCAGCCTTGTACCGCCAACCACGCGTGCCGAATACCTTACACAACCTACTGTAGCTCGTCGGATTCTCACCTCTATGGTGTTAGGTTTAGAGACGAAAATTAGATGATGTATATGGCTAGAAGGTAGTTTTTCTAAGTTTTATAGCGATTTAAGGTCTACGAAAGGTTTTGGAAGGAATGTAGGTTTTTACGTCATTGATATTCTGCGACTTTTATAAATCTATGTTTTTTATAAGTAGTTAAAAAAAGTTTTTTGTCAAAGATAAACATGACATAACATAGTAATGGACCTGTTAATCAGTTCACACAGATAATTCATAATAATATGTTAGGAGTAGTTAGGACATCTCACACACGGCTATCCGACCCCAAACTAGGCAGAGACCGTGTTGTAACATTATTGATATAAAACAGACAGACATAATAGATAAAATCCTTACAGGACAGGAAGCCATTGGTAAATCAATAAGGAAAGCTGAGGACATTAGGTTGTAGTGCTCACAAATAGAAGGCCATGTACATTGTTATTGCTGTTGTTGACGATTATTTATACTCGTATAATTCTAAGAGGACCTTAGGGCCTCCACAGTTCTTCTCCAGACGTTTCTGTCCTGGGTTCTTTCCTTGACTTCATACCAGGAGATCCTACGGAATTGAGATCGTTCAGAATGGATGTTCTTAGCAGATAATGATATGTAGAGAGATGTAAACATAGGAAGCGACACAGACATAAGTCCATTATCATTATCATGCTATCGTTTTATATAAGATTATATGATGATAAATCGACAGGTGTCTTCTTACATAATATTAAATTATATACCACTTTCCTGATTTTGATTTATTTTATGAGACTACATCGTTGTATAAATTTGCACATCCAGTTTTTTTAGTAAGTAATTAGAAATTTTCACCGTAAACATTGACTTACTTTATTATGCATTGAGATAATAGTCATGCTGTCACTGTTTAAAACATAATTACTGAGAGTGACAGCATGCTTTATATCCCACAGGTAGCCTTTATCCAGACATTGTAAAACAGGCCGTAAATATTTTTTTTACTTCTGAAAATTCGCAAAAAAATAACTTTATTTCCCATAGACACATGTTGGTCACATAACTCATAGAAGAAGCCTTTTTTATTTTGCTACACTCTTATATAATTTTTTATTGCATTATCATTACCTTAAGCGTCCACTCCTGTGTACTTTTATAAGAAAACGTAAACTTTTCGTTTTCTTATATTGCAAAACCAGTACTGGAGGTTCTGTCTAAGCTACGTTTACCTGTCTTTTGTCTCCTTCTTGATACTAACTCGGCTACTCCAACTTTAAAATTTGTATTGTTTAATTATCTAACTCATTATCATTTTATACAAGGAATATCCTACGTCAGACGTTAACTGAGTATTTTTACATCTCGTGACTCCGTCAGTTGCTTTCTCTCACGAAAATGTCTTCATTTTCCCACGCCACGGTCAGTTCTAAATGTAATTGTATATAGGTATAAGTAGTAAATAAAGAACACTCTGTCCTCAGCTTCCCTTATATATAATCCCTTATATATCCATGAAGCCGGTAGTTATTGATATATGAGGGAATTAACCTGAGGACTGTGAGGACTGAGTCGTCGGCCCAGAGGGCTGGTGGGCGTCCCACGAGTAAAAATATCAATAGGTCACATTAATTTTAATTTGATAGTCATTTGACAGTAAGGCCCCAAATGTCTAACGATGTCGTCAACTTTTATGTCACCAGCAATTTTTCATATTGAAGCTTGATATTATACTTACACAGTTAAAGCTCACTATATACCTAGGTACCTACGTGTGTGTACATTAGGTGTAGTTATGTAGTACCTACTGTACACGCCAGTCTTTCTCTATATCAGTTTTAAGTTTCACACAGACACAAAAACACACACACTCACGCCTTGTACTAATGTACTCCCTTGCGGGGTAGGCAGAGGTGCATTGCTGCAGTTGCTGCACCCACTTTTCGCCAGAGTGTTATATATGTTAGTCCCAATACTCCCAATGTAATAGGGGGCGGGCCTATTGCCATTTTACGGGCACATCCAAGACCCGAGAACAAATATCTGTGTTTAAACAAATATCTGCCCCAGCCGGGAATCGAACCCGGGACCTTCAGCTCAGTAGTCAGGGTCACTAACCGCTACGCCATTCGGTCGTCTTAAGTTTCATTATAAAAATAATATGTATATTTACTTATATAAACAATTGGCTTGTGCCAATACAACTATAACAGGTGGCGTACACCTGTTTTCCGCAATATGCAACTTACCGCTTTTAAAAACAACATGGCAACAGCGGGCTATAGGTACTTTTGATTGATAAATACTTGAATTAACTTAGAACTTACTGTAGCTTTATGCTGAGACAAGGGCCACAAAACTGTTTATAATGCAATTTTTTGTTGTAAAGCGTTTAGCATATTTTTATTAGTGTTTGTCGTGTGTTGTTTTCGGAGAGCTTCGTTATGCAATTTTTTGGTACGTAAAATGTAACGTTCCCGGGTTTTTATTGGTTAAATTAAAAAATAATGTACTTAATTAAAAAAACATGCCTCATCGCTTTTCGTACCAAAACAATCGCCTAATGTAGGTGTATGTGAACCTATAAAAACTATACACATAACTTTATGTTTTATCAGTACACACACGGTAGAACCATGGAAGTAGAAAATCTACTTCCATGGGTACAATACTGCATTTTACTTAAGCACATACTACCTATATGATTCTATTTTGGTCTAGAGTTAACATCAATCCTAACTAATATTATAAATGCGAAAGTAACTGTGTCTGTCTGTCTGTCTGTTACTCTTTCACGCCAAAACTACTGAACGGATTTGAATGAAATTTGATATACATACGGTCTAGACTCTGGGAAAGAACATAGGCTACTTTTTATCCCACGGGAAAACTTTTTAAGGCGAAGCGAAGCGCGCGGGAACAGCTAGTCATGCTATAAATTACTATAATAATTCTTAAAATTACAGCCTCACCTCGGCAACATATTAAGTGACCACCTACAACTAATAAAACAGCCTTTTGCAAAAAAAGTGAGCATAGGAAGGTAGGGCACCTCTTTAGAATACCGTTTCAGGAAAACCTGTGAGCAGATAAAGCTTTAAATTCAAAAGTGTTAGGGTTCAATTTAGATTGCTATCGATACGCTAGCCGGTGCGTATGGCAAGCGATTGAATGTCAATCGGTCATTGAACTCGGTTTTTGGGCGGGAGAAGCTTGTTGGGCCTGTTTTTTTTATTTTACTTTCTCGGTTGGCCTGAGCCACTGAGGCTGGCAGGCTGAAGGAAAAATGAAAATTGCCAGCCATACCTATACTAAAACGAAGTAAGTACTACTAAGTAAGTACTTTTTTTAAAATAGCCTACTTGTTTTCCCACTGCTGGGCAAAGGCCTCCTCTTTTATCTTCCACACCTTTCCACACCACAAATTTTGGTTTGGTATTTATTTTAGTGATTCTAAAGTTAGTTCCATAGTGAAAACGAGCCTGTAAACGAGAAAAATACCTAGATTTGGACCCTGTAGCTGTATCGTACATACCGTACATAATATGATAAAAAGTCCACAAAACGTGTTAGTGCTTCCCAATATTACCCTACAACCAAACTAGGTTCACCTCTTTATACCTTATATTAGTACAGATAAAATATCACATAAGTACCAATTAATAAGTAAGCGAGCCACTAGGTTTATCCATGCTGTGCATTTGTACTCAAGTCACGTGATAGGTCGCGAGCCGTATCGCCGTTTTCGAATTAATATATTTTTATTCATTTAATACTTTATTGCACAAATATAACATAAGTGTATTATGTTAACTTGGGATAGAATCTAAACGTGTAGATTTCCTCATGATCTTTTCAATGATTGGTTTAAATCTAAATATTCGTATTACCTGAAGTCTGTTTTTTATCTCAGATACTAAATTGACAGATTCTGAACGGTTCATCAACAGTCGATTGTCCCGCCAATAGAAGGTCACATAATCGCGGGACAATCGACTGTTAATGAACCGTTTAGAATCTGTAAATTTAGAATCTGGGATTAAAAAACAGGCTTTATCTCCTATCGCGTCGATCCAAGATTTTTCAGCGAACTTTACGGGCGCCAACGGCAACAAATAATATACAAAGCATATTCAACTTTATTCTAATTGCAACAAACCTCAAAGTAATCTGAATGAATCGCTCAGCTGATTTGTTAACACGTGAAAGCACACGTTTGCTTTGGTAAAACAGTTCTTGAAACACTTACTATAGAGTTAAATTTTCTTTAAGTAATGGTGAACCTTGAATGCTTGAGACTGTCGCTACATTGGACCCTACAACGAATGACCTAGAAACGTCTATAATGAAATGATTTGTCGGTAAATTTGATATTTTGCTCATGTAATGACTGTTGTCTATATGTATGTAAATCATGTCCAAGTATCAAATATTCATGTGGAGTAAGTTACGTGTTATAAGTTTTGAGCTTAATTTTTGTTTAGTTTTAAAATACACTCGCAAGCTACGTAATAGTTTCGGAGATATTAGATAGCACTAAATTACTTCTAAACGGGAATAGCTGGCGATTGCTTGCGCATTGGAAAATTTTCACGTAGTGACCAAATCATACATACGAGTGCATTTTATACAACGAAAATGAAAATAATTAAAATGAAAAAATTCGAAGTCATGTATTTGAAGCATTGAGAAAGGAATAAAGAGAGGACATGGCATATCCACGAAAAAAATGCGCCTACCTAAACTTTGGTTTCAATTAAAATGGCGGCTTTTTTCTTGAAAAATGTTAACAAACAAATTGTTTGACAGCTGAAGTACCTTGTGTTTGGATGTCAATCAACATGGCGACCGGTCGCAATGTTGTAATTTTAGGCAAAGACAAAACTATTGTTGTCCTTTTTTACGTAGGATAACACCAATAAGTTAAAAAGAGACGACGATATATTTTTAAGTACCGATTTTTATGCCAGGTCCTCTCTTTATTCCTTTGTCATTGATTTGAAGCGCTAAATTACATGACACATCAGTGCAACGATAACGATGGAACAAACAAATGTCACTTTTGGGACTGACAAATTTGCCTTACATTTTGACTGTAACATGTATTTTGACGATACTGTTCTTTTTCCATATGTTTATGTAGATTCGAAAATAGTATCGAATCCTGTGATCGCTACACAGAAGTGGTTCACGTATTTATGATTACTTTAAGTTACCTATCACATAGTAACACAACTCTTCATTAAACGTATTATGTCGCAAGCAAATGTATGCAGACGCCTATTCTTCAAATAAGGCGAGTCGACCTGCATTTTTGCAGGGAAAGGCGCCTCTATATGCAACCATCGTTGTGGCACAATGTTCATTGCCTACCCTTTACTATGCCATTCGTTTGGCGATAGAATTGGTGGGGAAATGGGTTCGGATCATGAAATTATTAATGAAAAGTTAACTGGTAGATAATGCTATTAGCCGGTTCATCACTTTTAGAGTTAAAATGCCAGACACTCACACAGATATACCTATCATCAATCTCTTAGTACAACTTAAAAATCAAGAAACCAAATATACTTATTATCACTCTCTTAGTCGGTACAACTCAAAAATCAAGAAACCTGTAGTTTTTACGATAAACGGGCATAATATCAACCATTCTAGAACTTGGATTTACTTACTTATACGTCAATTATGTTTATTTGAGTTGCACCCTTAAGTTACTACGGGTGCATTATGTAAATAGATTCCAGACTAAATGTTTGATGTGTCTGACGAAAATAACAAACAAGCTAGTTGGTGGCCTGAGCAACACACCGCAACATTGAATTACCGAGGCATGACTCAACACCACTTCCCATACAAATATATTGAATAATCGTGCACATTTATCACGATTGGGCCTGTTGCATCGCTAGTTAATAATAATAATAATTAAAGCCTTTATTCAATAACTGAATTTAAACATGCATTCCATTACGTCTGATACAAAATTTTAAATATTTAAAACAAAAATAATTAATACTTATTAATACAATTAATTCATACTTATTATTACAATTAATTCATACTTATTAAATAATTAATTAATCATGCATCAACATTACAATAATGATATGGTAATAATAATATTCTATTAAGTAAATAATTATTCAATATTCATGGAAAATAAATAGTAATGTAAAAGTTCATGCATTCAGTCCGTCCCTTGGACGTAGGCCTCCTCCAACCGTTTCCACGCCTCTCTGTCTCTAGCCGTTCTCATCCACAGGGGACCGGCTACCTTTTTTATGTCGTCATCCCATCTTTGGTAAGGTCTTCCTTTTTTCATGTTGGGATTGAGGATGATACATCACATAGAAATGAAAGAAATAAGAAAAATTACAGAAGTTGATGATGTAACAACTAAAATTAAGACCCAAAAATGGAGATGGACTGGACACATGATAAGAGGTAATCAGGAAAAGTGGACACAAATGGTAACAGTTTGGTACCCTAGAGACCTTGCATCGCTAGTTACATACAAACTAATCTGTGACAAGGGATAATTCCTCATGCTTCTTGTAGGTACGAAATGTACTTTTATTTTCGAGTCTATACATACAATGTAAATAGTTTCATATAGCATGTTTAATTGAGCTTGCAGTAGAAAAATAAACAAATGCACAAATTGAGAACCTCCTACTCTTGCTCGAAGTCGGTTAAAAAAATAGTAGCCTTGAGCTAGACAGAAATGAGGAAGAGGTCTCCGCTCGTTGAGACTGCCGTGTTTTTGTTCAGGTATAGGCATTGTTTTAGCTACATTCTATAATGTTATGCAAATATAGGTAACATATTAATTGAAAATGCAGCTAAAAATAAAGGAGTTATAATATGAGAAGAATAAGTACTGCATAATGTACTCGTACTGAAATATTCAAATATCAATATTCTTATAACTGACAGTTTACAGAAGGCTTGCAAAGCATCATTCCAATATTGTAATAAGTACACGAATTTGGACTTTCTGTCTGACAATAGTCAGTAATAGTAATAGTAATATATTTATTGCAACTATGTAAGTTTTACATTGGTCTTAACATTATGTACACATGGTCCTTAACATAGTGCCCTGTAGGGCATAGCAAGTCTAGGTAATAATATTCTAAGTAATACAAAAAACAATTTTTAAGGTATTTGCTTACATAATAATAAAGAAATAAAATCTACATTATATTTTAACATTCATATATCAGTATAACCTAGAGTTAGTATATTTTCCACTGCCATTGGGGGTTAGTGTTCAAGGAATGAACCCAGGACTCTCGACCCCTCGTCGCTATAGTTAATGTACCAAACGCAGCACAGTTCGGTCTCCAATTAGTGTATTTCTGTTATTTAAGTTAGATTTAAGTTTTGTTTTATGGTGTTCAAATAAAGATTATTGTTAATCTTTAACAATTAGTTAGGATCCACTTCCGTTTTCAGGACCTTGTACTTTTACTGTTCCTAGTACCTTCCTAGGTACTTGTTTTCATTTTTATTTTTTGTGTAGTTTTTATTATTTAATTTTCATTCTGTTTGTATTTGGTGTGTGTGTGCAATGCACTGAATAAACGTTTTTTTTCTTTCTTTCTTTCTTCCTATTATTAGAATAGCATACAAATACAATAGCTTGGTTACAGTGGACAGAATAAACGTCTGAAAGCGCACGCGCACGCAATCATGCGCTGAAATTGCGCATAATATTGGTGACCTAAATATTAAGTAACAGACAAAACGATAGCGTTACAAAATTGTGATTTTTATGCCATCGGTACTTATTTTGTGAATAGCAAGACAACCAAATGTTAGGCTGTAGGCCAAGGAATCACAAATCTCTGTGCTCGGCTTTGCTCGTCATTTTGATGACACGTCTGCTACGTTTCTAAGTTCTTATATATGTATATCCCATTTCACGGGGAAAGACAAGTGTTACAAAAAAAACTACCCTAATTCGAACGTAATAAGGGTTCTGTCAGATGTTTTTTCCCGTGGATTGGGGTATAGGTAGGTACCACAGACCTGTATTTGAGTAGACAACGCAAGTGCATGTACTTCGCGTGTAAAAAGGGAGTGAAATTATCTTCCTTTAGCGCAGTGTCATTAGGGACGTTCCTAAACTAAATCGTTCAAGTGACGTGACTGACGTGACAGTAGGTATAAAAATAATGGCATGCTTGGTTTCTATACAAGGAATGAGACAAGCGTTGTCTATTCAAATACAGGTCTGTGGTAGGTACGATAATTTAGTAACGATATTTTAATACGAACTATATGGAGTGTCAGTGCAAAAGAAACGTATCGACAAATGACACCCCACTTCTACCACTGAGGTCTTATGTTGAATTAGTTCGGTTAGGCCCGGGTCTCCTATTTAGGCCGTAGTTCGCGTCCAGCGTCACGCCGTAGGCCGCGTCACGATGCTCACTATAGAAATGTACTGATGCGGTCTCCCTCACACGCCGACGTTGGCGCGTAGACGTAGTGAGCATCGTGACGCGGCCTACGGCGACACGCTGGACGCGATCTACGGCGCGTAATAGGAGACCCCGGCCTTAGAAGATTTGTGACTTTATTCATTGGTTGTCATTAGGTACGTTGAACTTAAAATGGTTTTCCCGACTCTATCTAAACATTTGTAGGTAGTTTTCAATGTTATTTTATACGAGACTTTACGCTTACTGTGGAGGAAAGAAATTGATATTTATTTACAATTTACTTTAAACACTTATTCATGCCTAAGATACTTAATGATAGAAAGTCGAGTAAAAATTCATTAAACGACCAACACAAAAACAGCTCTGAAGTTTACTCTTTCCGAAATGCACCGAAAGGTCCATTAATTATTAAATGGAATGAATATAATGAGTGTTATTGTGTCAAGCAATCTTGCGCAGTGGGCTGAGAAAGTGTGCACAAATTGTGATTTAAATGTTTGTTGTCAACCGCACATATTTTCAGGCTAGTGTCGTGCAAACGCGTGGTTAACAATAACAGACCTAATGACCAATATTTTAATCCAATTAAAAGTAGTACGCTTAGTTTGACACAAATTATCTACCAATTAGAAGAACACGCAAATTTCACTGTGAAGAAACTTTATCGATTGATTGACTGCACTACAATTACCTATAGATACTTACTCATTGAAAGCGTAGGTTGGTACTTAACAACTTTTGTTTTAATTATTGGTTAGGGTAATTGACATGCTAGATGCTTCTTGATGCGTTGACGTACACTTGGCTCCAATATCCATTACACCATTGACCGCTACTATACATAGATGTCAGTATGTGGTAGGCACTTTAATAGTATGCAAAAATAAACATTCTTTCTCAGAGGCATAAGACGCGGTCGTTGGGTGTAGCGTGTACACTGTACAGTAAAGTTTCTGGGGATTTATGGAATGTTATGAAACTAAAATATGGAATATAGACAGTCATAATCATAACACTCTTTCGGCTGCCAAAGGTTTTTGATAAGTGTCTGACTTCTTGACAAACATACACCAAATTGCTCCTAAACGGAAAATTATGTAAATTTAACAGTGCATCAGAACAGAACAGAATATTACCTACGTTAAATTTAGATCGACTTTAAATTAAAGATTTAAAATTGGGGCAGTTTAGTATCGGCAAATTGTTAATGAAACTTTTTCGTTGCTGGCAACAGTATTATCTAGCCGCCTGTACCTCTTTAGAGTCCGTTAACACTGTACCTACTATGTGTGCAGTGACCACCGCTGGCCACTAGTATTGATTAACTACTTTTACCTTTTGTTCTGTTCTGTACATCACTTTCTTTCTTTCGCCACACCACGTCGCCGGTAGGTGCCTCTCTATCGAAGACCGCTGTGCGAAAGTGGCAAAATATTTACTTTGGATCATAGCTATCGGCTTCTTACATTAGATGGTTAAACAAAGATAAAGCACCTAGGTACTTATGAACATATTGGGTTATGAAAATACTTAGGTAACGGAAATATTTTCAAGTTTATAGTTAATATTTAATTAGTTAGTACCTATTAAAATATAATAATCGCATTAGGTTTCGTAAACCATATGTTTTATATAAACCAAGATACGTTGCATTGGTACATTGTAATTGCAACCTCATTTTGCTTATCAAAGCAAAATCGTTCAATATTTCAGTAATTTTGCATAGTATGCTCCACATAAAAGCAGCGCATGTACAACCTAAATAACTGCTGTTTTTTTAGAAATCTTGCCACTGTTTGACAAACCATAATCTGGATACATTAACAAGAATGCAAATAAACGATTTCACCGCATTTTACCAGAAAAAGTGTACCTAAATGATTTAGATAGCGGTTTTCCACCACAGCGGCAGCGTCTACGAATGAGGAAATTATTGGCGGCATGTTACAAAACGAGGCCTGTGGTATCTGGAGTCTCGTAAAATCGATTACTTTCTTACATGTTCCGTGCTAACGGACGCCATGTTATCTTGCATCTTATGCAACGTGTTACGAGTCTACACGAGGCCTACATGTATGTTGACGAGTGTGTTGATGTGTCACTTCTTTTGATTTCAAAATACCACTGTTGTATGATATCCGGAAAAGATCAGGGTTCGATTTCCGGGTCAGCAGTAGGTACGGCCGTTTTATGTTAAGAGTGCAATGCATATAGGGTACACATCTAGAATCTAGATGTGCAGGTTTCCTCACCATATTTTCCATCACCGTAACAGCGATGGTGTACATTGTAGGTACCTAAATTCCAAAGAACTCATTTGTACATGCCAGCGCCGGGAATCGAACTCTCTTCGAATCTCGGGCGTGAGAATCGGGCGCTAACCCGACCGAGCTAACCCCGCTCCCTTACCCGATTGAGCTCTACCACCGCTCCTTACCACTTACTTATGAACTAATTATATTCTTCTACTGGAAGAAGTTACTAGCTCTTATTAATAAGGCCGCCATTTGTACCGTCTACATCGAGTAGTACTTTTGATAATTTATGTGTCAAAAGAATTATCTATCTATAAATATGTATTACCTACCTACTGTTTATTTCCTGTAAACCCGTGTTAAATGATTATCACTATGACTTAAAGACTAACCCCTCCCGTCTCCACATTCCAGGTGGAGTCAGGCCGCGAGGAGCTGAAGAAGGAGCGGGAGATCATGCAGCTGGTGGCGGGTCTCCAGCTCGGGCCGGACGAGCTCCAGCGGCGCGAGGGGCCGCCACACATGATGCGCGCCAAGTACGCTCCCAGGTGAATGTTGCCGTGGTGGAGGGTTCAGTAGGTGTAGCAGCTGATCAGGTGGCGGGGGCGCGAAGGGCCGCCACACGTCGTCGTCGTTGATTGTCTTCTGCGCCCGTCAGAGCGCAGGTTTCGGGCCTGTGAGGAATTCCTTTTTGCCCGGGTTTCAGCTCCAGGGGCTTCCAGCGCCTGGGTCCGGGGGGCCCCCTGTTCAGTCAGGCGGCGTCTGGTTAGAGGTCTTCGTCTCAGTGAGCCACCGCATCGACTGGTTGCCGACGGCAGCAGCTCACGATGAATCAGCCGCCACACATGATGCGCGCTAAGTACGCTCCCAGGTCAATGTTGCCGCATTGAAAGAACGCACTGAAACAGACCAATAAAGACAAAAAAAGAAACAACAACGAATTAAAGAGAATAATTCATTATACAGAACAAAAAAAACAAAGGTTCCTGTCCAGAGTGACCAAACGGCACCAGTTCAGCATATAAATGCTGCGCTGATGCCACTGGTGCTGGCAGCAATGGTGGAGGGTTCAGTAGGTGCCGTAGCTGATCATGTAGCTCGTTTATCAGGGCCTTTCTACAATATACACACTACACTACGTATATGGCGCGGACCAATAAACCAACCCTCGAATAAATAGACCGTATTGTAAATTTACAAGGTTAAAATTGACGAATAAATGATCGTTTAGGTACTATTGCTTACACATAACTGTATGATTAACGTGATGAAATCCTATAATTTACTACTTGCACTTAAAATCTTTGTCACCTCTATGCCTAAACATCGACGCTTTCCTATCCCCTATCTATACTTATTTTAACAAGCCAGTATAGTTTATTTCTTTAAAATTTGTATCTAAATATTATTCTTTTACACTCCTCTATTTAAGAGTACCTAACTTGCGCTGACAAATTCTAGCCCGTTTTTTTGTGTCAAAATTAAATAAACTTATGTTGTAATTTTTCTTTAATTTCAGATAACACCACGCCACGGGAACTCTCAGCCTTCCCCTGAAGGAGACTGGAGCCGGGGGGCTACTCTTGCTACGCTGAACATGAAGTTTCGGGGAGTTGTCATGCAAACAAGCAGCGCTTCGAAAAATCGTCTATGTAGAGGTAGAGTGACCCTACAGGATGCTCTCAAGAGTTACGAAATATTGCAAGATTTTGCACTTGTCATACTGCCGAATATAGTAAATCACACTGTAAATTACAAACTACATTTTATGAGAATCGAAAATAACCTTGGGTCTTTTACTATTAACAGAGAACTTCAAAAGATATTGAATTATTCGAAAGATAGTCAAAAACTAGGATTGCGTGTTTTGCCCCTTTTACAAATCTTGTATGCACATTGCACACCTTTGAAAGTTGTGAACAGTGTAATGATAAGTAAACAGGATGGTACGGTCAGGTGCAAAGAAACCTGACCCCCCTATCATACTAACAATGCTTCTGAGGGGGGTCAGGTTTATCTGCCCCTTACTGTGTACCTATTGTGTGACTTTATTGTTCGGTATTATGACTTTTATTAAGATTAGTTATATCTACGTTTGTACAGAACAATATCATAGGATATAAGTAATTATGAATTAATTACGCCATGTATGTCGCATGATGTAGGAATTGATGTAATCTCCATTTATATTGTTGTATATTCACATAATAACAAATTACCTACTTAGGAATTGTATATTTTTTACATGTACCTACCTATTTACTTGTATCAAAAACTTAAGGTTTTAAAAAAGAAATTGTTAGTATCAAACCTCTATCAATATTTCAAAACCATAGGCTATGTTGTTTTACTTAGGTTTTACTTAGGTAGTTACATTTTATGCTATAGATCAAAGTAAAACTTATTATCAACTTAAGTTCATTTTCCACTGCACACAAATAATACTGAACAAAGAGCAATTTAATAGTTTAAATGAAAAATTATCATTACTCTGAATGTTAATGTGAGATTGTGCGTCGTAATGGTTCAGAAATACGTCATTCAGTACCTAAGGAAGTAAATAGTTTCGATACACATTAATCAAATTATCCGTGTACCGAGTGTGAGTTTTGTGTAAACACATAAACTACAGTTCTGTACATACACCAAATCACAGAAATCCAATAAAAAAAAACTTCAAAACTACCTATAAAAGTAATCTGGCGTACAATTTTATTCAGATGTTGTGGCGTCTGAATGTTTGTATTAGACAGTAACTGCCACCATTATTATTTTTTTCATTCATCAAGAAACATTTTTCGAACTATATAAAAAAAGTTAAATTAAGTCCTATATGATGTAAATATATTATTTTTATCGTAGGATAGGTACTATTTAAAATAATGGGCAAGAATGTAGTCAGTAGTTAAATTGTATTTTAAATGTGCCTTAATAAGTAACAAATAGGAAAAGTTAATAGGCTTAACTTTTTTTGTCAACAAGTTGTACTATACCCATTTGAAAAGATTTTTAAAATGTATACTGTTAATTGGTATTTACTACAAGATTTTGATAAAAAAATAAAGAGAAAATTTATTAGTAACTACCTAAACAGCCACACATTTATACGTTGTCAAAAAAATATCGTATTATGTAGACAGTACCACTTGTTATCAAAAGAAAAAGTCTCTAGGTATTAGGTAAATAAATACAATTGTACAAAAATACTAGAATGGTTAGTCAAAGAAGGAAATATTACATATAGGTATTATACATACGAGTGGAGTTTTTCTATAAAATATGGAATAGTTTGTATAAGGTTTATATGGAGATAAGTTCGTTGATAAAAATGCATTTGTTATACTGTACCACACAACGAAACTTAGATAGGTATATATTTTTTATAATCTGAAGTATAAATAAAAACTTATAGTAAAAGTTTCTATGACAATAAATCTAACTATTTTTGGATTTTTATGGTCACCGAGTGCCATCTTTCCTTTTATAAAAAAATATTGATGAACAGTTTTTCAACTATGATGGAAACTATAAATTGTGTACGTATTACTTATAATTTTATTATTAATTTAATTAGGTATGGCTAGACAACGATGTATCCAATTCTTATTGTCATATTTTTTAAATAAATATAGGCCGTAATATAGCATTAATTTGTTTTATTTACTTTAGCACCGTCACAGTAAATTTTCATAGTTCTGAAATTTCATGAAAGTTACCCATACTCACTAAGAACATCAACTATAACATTTAGCAACCAACGCAAGAGAATAGATAGGGTACAATATAAATATAATATTATATTTTTTAGCAAAGACGCAACGCTTCAAGTGAAATCTTATCTGAGTTGGTATGTCTGTGCGAAGCTGAATGGACAACATTTCAAAAAACTAAAGCTGCTATAAATCGAAAACCATTTAGAGATTTAGCTCTAAATGCCACAAAAAATTGTTGTCTTTGTATTTTTTGGATGTATCATTTTAGACAAAATCATTAAATAGTAAAAAAGTGCTGATGACGTCATGCATCAGGTGCGATGCATTTTGATGATCAAAGCCTATAAATATAAAAACAAAGTATCTGTCACTTTCATTTTTGATTGACGTTGACGTTTTATCGTGACGTTATTGTTTATTTGGGTCATTTTCATAAATTCTGTTCTTCACTTTCTGACTATTTTTTTAATTTATGATATAAAATGGTTAGTACGTATTAAGAGATGACCTCTATATAATATGTCCCAGAGCATTCCACGGCCTACACAGCTGAAAAAATGCTTCTGAAAAATTCTTCTGCATATTTTTTTTTACATGATAAGTACTTTGTATCATTAGAAATATTAATGTCATTTGAAAATGACCCATTTGTTGGTTGGCATGTAAACTAAGTTTAAATGTCATTTGTCAGTGTCATTTATGTTTTTTTCGAGACTAAGGCAAAAAACAAAAATATAAATTGAGCCTTATATGTGACGTCACTTCCGACGGTTTTAAAATAATTAACTTTAAAGTTAAAAATAACATGCAAAAATTAATGTAGGTATATACCTACTAAATAAAACAATACGGGTCCTCTAATTTTTTATAAACTTTCCGAATAGCTAATAAAAATATTGGGTAAAGAAAATGAAATGTTGTCCATTGTAGAGCCGGAACAGACCCTGTATTTTCTAACTCCGAGTGGGATCGTTTGTTATGAAATGGATGGAGGATGATAGAGGACATTATTACCGGAAATTAAAATACTACAGCATATACCGTGTTAAAGTAAAAGGTTCAGCGACCGCTACGGTATATTTTTTTACATAATTTAATGATTATTACAGCGCCATCTACATACTTTTTTCCGTACTTCTAAAGTTGTTATCGGCCTTAGAACGAAACTTTAATTTTGAATGATTGAAGCAAACTACATTCATGTTCTATAGTGTCGCTCAAATTAGTATAGATGGCATACTATAAAGTTACATTTCATTTTACTAAAGCATTAGGAACACAATGATGTAGAATGGTTGTTAGGAACACAGAATTAAATTGAAGCAATGTCAAACTTTTTTTATTCAGATTTAAAGCAGCACTCATATTGTCGAATAATTTAAGGTTTTGACAGCAGTAAAATTAGAATTTGTGCCTTCAGGATGGATATCAATAATTATATAAATCTAGTAATAGTGATTATTGTATCTTTATGAGACATTTCTGCCTAAATTGGGTATGGTCGTTGTCGCTACATAATAAGTTTTATTTTTTATGGTTTAATTCATCTATTGAAGAGATATTACGATAAATTGGTTAAGGTCCGGTAATAAATCTTTATGCTCTTTGATTTCTAATCGATTTACAACGAAAATAATATGTACAACATGTAGAGCGGGAAATCATACAATATGCAGGGTGTTAAATATAATTATTGGGGCAGCAAGGTCAGCTCTTTTAATGACTAATTTTACTAATTCTAACACTGGTTTCCTGTAGCTGCAACGGTTAGAATACCTACCCTTGCGGTATTTATCTTGTCTACCTTGTATACCTATACCTATAGTATGTAAGAGTTCGTATCTAGATATTCTCGATTAAGAAATTACTAAAAAATTCCAAAATTTTCATATTAGCGTTAAAATAACAAAATACAAAACTTACATTTATTGGGCACCGCGTTGAACTCTTTTGTATGCAAGGAATGCTTCGGAAATAGATATATTTTTACTATTGGTTAATTTTATACATATTGTATGTATGATGTAAGTAGTTGTATTATTATATGTTCATTTTGTTCATCTCAAGAACAGGTTGGTATAGGGTAAAATACCCAGTAACTGACCATGTGCCAGTAACTGACCACCTTCCTCTTCAACTCCAATAAATAAGAAATATAGCCAAGCAGGGCCATCTAGTGAACATCCAGTCTATTTTGTGGTTCATTGGGAGCATTACTGATACAAAAGATTTTGCCAGCCGCCAACAGATGGATAGTGAGCGATCGAAAAAGTTCAGTTGGCGCGCGAACCGAGTAAATTGCAGTTGTGACTAACGTATTTATTTGTTAAGGTAAGTGAATTTTTTGATCGTAAAATTTACCATGAAAAAAATTGAAATCATTGAAAGAAAAAATTATACCATATAGATTTAATTATAAAGATTACGTTTTTGATAAGATTCAGCTTGTTATTTCCCGTTTGATTGTTTTTAATGGGGTGGACAGTTACTGGACGACAAAACAGCGATTTTCCAATAACTGACCACCTATGTCGGTTATTGGGATTTTTGGTTGAAGCTGAATTTAGGCAAAATAAGAACGTAATATTAAAGCTCATATGTGCCATTTTCTTGTGTCAAAATATGAGCATTCTATCTTCACTCCTTCCATTTACTGACATAGGTGGTCAGTTATTGGGTAAATTGGTGGTCAGTTACTGGTATTATTATATATGATATAATTTTACAGCTTTCAGCGAGATGAAGAAGCGCCAAGATAGCAAAAAAAGTATAGAAAAGGCAATTCCACTTGTCTGAGACAAACTAGGATCAACAAGACATTCCAAAATAATTCAGGGTGACATGCAAGCACCTTTTAAAATATAGAGAATTCAAACACAAAGTCCAAGTTTGTTCCAGATTCGGTATTAGCTGATGAGGAAGATAAAAACGCTATTGGAGCATACTATCAGCCTAGGATATGTGGATTCTCCAGGATAAAGACAGATGTCACCATTTTTCCTTAAAGATAATCCTTGGAGCAGTCCCTTCAAGAGTGCAAGACCAGGAGACAAATGGCTTTCACCATCTCACTCTATGAAAAGATACTCAAATGCTATGTTCAGAACAGCTGAAGGCGTACCTAACCAATGCCAGCGCTTGTGAACCAGATGAAATTGGTTCCCCGAGCACAAAAGCACTTGGCGAACAAGACCTAAATGACGCTATTAATGACCCAACCCGAATATACGTTACCGACGAAACGCGCCTCCACATTTTTCCAAAGACAAGCAAAGCCACTTCAGCAAAATAGGAAAAAGAAAGCATCACTACAATGCTAGCACCCTCAGCCGGTGCACCAACACGCCCTTCAATGGCATTATGAACGGCCAGTGGATTTCAAACAGAACGGTAAAATTGGCACACAAGGAATGGGGCATTCTTCTATAAGTTGTTACCACGACCAACACCCCAGCCATTTGGAACCGATACCACAACTATCCGGAATCCACTGGCAACGCTATACTATCATTGGCAGACACATTAGTCCAGCAGCGGAAAATGCAGAAAGTACAGCGATGTTCTGCTTTAGTGACGCCTCTTCAACGAGACAAAGATTCCCTGTCCCCCTTGCAGAAATGACTACTCCTGTCTTTGGCCAAATACTTACCTACGAAAGCACGTTTCAACAGCATCCTAAATATTCCAGTTGAATCCTCAACAAAGTCATTGAAATCCCGTTCGTCAAGGCATCCTGAAAAACTAACCCCCAATATCTGATTCGGTCATAATTACAATGGCTAGCCTCAATGACTCTTTTAGCCGCACTGAAAGTCTCTGGGTGGGGTTTCAGCAATAATGAAAACCATCTGTCTCTGGTCCTATATCCTTGAAAGGACCGGCGGGGAAAGGGCCTACTTTTCCGGCGGGGAATTTATTTTTTTCCCAGGCCGACAATACAAACCGCCACGATTCCTCCTCCTCATCAGTTGATACCGAATATGGAAAAGACCGGCTTTAGCGCTTGGATTCGCTACTTTATATTTAAGAAAATGCTCGTTTCTGGCACCATGAATGCTTCATGGGTCTGTCCCACTGATCCTGGCTTGTTCCGGACAAACAAAATCGCCCTTTCTGTGACTTATCTGAAGGTACTACATTGGGGCCACTTAATCTCCCTGAAAGCAGTAAATTTAAAATGCGTGTTCACTATGTGCATGTGTGTTTATTCCTTTGTTTTTAGTATTTAAAAAAAATGCATAAACTTGTGTTTTTAATAAATAAATGGTTGATTTTTAGGATAAGATATCATTTAAATTATGCATTAATCTGATTAATTAATTTAATGCACTTTTCAGTTAAGAAACCTTGAGCAAAAGTGATGTGTCACACATTAAAAGAGACCAGAGGATCGGTACTATTACATGAAGTAATAAAATAAATAAATAATAATAAGATTTAATCATAATTCCATTTTTAAACCATTTTAAATTGGTGGTCAGTTACTGGCATCGAGTGTGGTCAGTTACTAGATTTTAGTGGTCAGTTACTGGGAAAATCACTACTTTTTGTTTGCAAAAATATATAAAAAAATATATAAAAAAACTTCTACATGTTTGCTATTTACTCAGGAATGTAGCTCTGTTATTCTAGTTTATAAAACAAAAATCGGATTTAATAAGCGATAAAAATTGAGCCCGCTACAGATAAATTACTGGAACAACTCCCTTAAGGTGGTCAGTTACTGGGTGTTTTGCCCTAATATGTGATTCTGGCATTTTTTGGAACTTTACTCTTTTTGGGTTCCGTACCTCAAAAGGAATAGGATCACTTTGTTGTCCGCCCGTCTGTCTGTCTGTCTTTCACCACATTTTTTCTCAGACACGGTTAAAGGTATGAAACTGTTATTTCGCATAGAAATACAAATTTACGGCTTCGACAAAGTAAAAAACAACAACAAACAAAAAGAATATAGCTGGATTCATCACCGTGTTAGTGAAAGATCAAGTTAAACTAGTCTTAACTACCAACATCAATTTTATAACCCAGTGATTACATCTGATCTAGTTCTGGACATAATCAATACACTGTGTATAAGTTAATTTAATTGAATACCGCACTTTTATTAATAACAACCTACCTACAATGTGCATAACGGTAAGTAAGTATAACATACTTTTCTTACTTTACTTAGTTTACTTTAGGTAGATAGGTACGATTAAAAATACATTATTATAGTACCTATGAATGGTGGTAACTCAGTCGGGTAAGCGCCTGCTTCTCAAGCCAGGGATGCGGGTTCGAATCCCGGCGCTGACATGTACCAATGAGTTCATTGAATTTAAGTACAATGTATACCATCGCTCTTTCGGTGAGGGAAAACATCGTGAGGAAACCTGCATATCTAGATCTAGCACATCTAGATATGTGAACCCACCAACCCGCAGTGGATCAGCGTGGTGGAAAACGGTCCAAGCTTAGGAAGGCAGTTTAAACCTTGGGGATATGCACAAAGGTTCCACTCGACAGAGCCAGGCCGACACCCCCACAGAGAATAGAATAGAATAGAATAGTATACCTATGTAACAAAAAAATATGCTTTAATACATGATTGTATTTTAAGTTTCACTGTTTATGATGTCTGCGTAAAAACCGTAATGAATGTACAAGTTTTAAGGCTTGTAAAACTAGCCTAGAATAGGATTTGGCAGATAATATCTAAAAAGACCAAAAAAAACATTAGTATGTGTAATGTGTACTTATACTAACTTCTACAATAAAAACATCGTACTTAGGTGGCTACGCAACAAAATCTTTCTTATTATTTTCGTTCTAATCAGTATCATCTGCACAAAAAAAATGCTGATAGGTATATAAAATTTCACTAACTGAAGTGTATGTTATGTCTAAACTGGTAGCTGCATTACATGGTAGGTATATAGTATAGTATATAGGCCTCTGAAGCAAAAAAATGCGCAAGTATTGAGCAGAACTGGCCTGTCGACTACTCGCCTATAAACACAGACTGTCGGATAATTGATGGCTGCTGCTGTATGTAAGAATGCTTCGGAGGTAGAGACTCTTAAGAACAATTAAAACTTCTTTAAGTGCTGCTACCGCTACACGGGTTCGTTACCGACGTAGATAAACGACACTATCGCAATTCAAAATAAATAAGGCGCTGTGATTGGTTAAACGGCGCATCAAACTAGTTAATCGACGTCGATAACATATCTGTTCCGCCGACTCAGTAATAAAATTAGTTGTTTGACAGTTGAGTGACAAGTAGTACATAAATTATAATTATCTAGGTACACAGGTACACAGTAATAAAATTAGTTATTTGACAGTTAAGAGTTAAGTGACAAGTGCTGCATAAATTATACGTAACAATTCTAAGTCTTTAGTAGTCCACAGATTACTTGTCACTTAAATGTTCAACAACTTAACTGGCTACTTTATTTATGTTAGTATTCTGTGTGTATATAGTCACTGATAAAATTACACACTGTATATCTTTATCCCATTTATTAAATTAATAAGTGCTGGTGAAACAAACGCTCTTTAAAATAAAAAATAAAAAACGTGATATGCGAATTTTCAAAAGTTTAACAACAAAATTTGTTCAGGACGACTTTTTAAGTCACCCCTTTACTATTCCTATTTTGCAACATCATGTTTAAAAACAAATAAGTTGCATCTCTGACGAATAGTTGTGGTTCTACGCTAACAGTAGCGCCTCTATACCGCAGGTGTAGAGTACGTCTCCAGCTGGAGGGTTTTTGTAGAGAACGAGCGGCGCGTGCGCTTTCTGCCCACAGCTCAGTAGTAGCAGAACATACTTTGAAATGAAGTAGATATATTTTGACTAAACGTATGATCAATTGAAAAATAAGTCTTGATGACTGTATAACTATGTGATTTTATTTATAACTTCGCAACATCGTATAAAGATGGAAGAGCGAAAATGGGGAGTGAAACAAAAGTTACGTGAGCTTAATAAATAAAGGTACCTACCATATACAAAAAAGTTGTACCTATACAACTAGAAATAAATTATGAGATTATTGCAAGATTTTTATTTTTAAGTCATCGTTGTTCGGTGGTTTGCAAGCATAACAAACATTTCTTATTTGAATAATAAGATATTATCAAGTTATCAAAAATACCACTAGTTGTACGTTGTACCTACCTTGAAGAATGTATACCTACAAATATGCTTAAACTACACCTTATCCTATATTTATCCCAAAATATATGAAAACACCGAAACTTCAGTTCAACTAACTAATAAGAATTAAAATTTAAATCAAAAGTGAAATTCGTGGTCCGTGGCTCTGCGCTCGCATCTCTCACGTCTGCTCACGTCGTGATCTGTGTGCAGCGGCGCATGTAGCATGGGGCAGGCAGTTGACCACCGTCCGGCGCGCCCGCCACACGCACTGCACACTTCCGAAAACAGCCAACACTGGCACGCGAGAAACAATTAAAAAATAATCACCCGCCAATTAGAAGAAAAAAGCGGGCGAAACAGAAGCGCGCGCATCCGAATTTCGAATACAAGAATTTGACAAGTGTGAATTTTTCTGTGACGTTCCTGCTCTGGCAGTGTTAAATTTTTGTCGTGCTAAGTTCTTGGTTATTAACTGTTGTTCTTATGTTTGCCGATTTGTGAGGATTGGCCGCTGACAGCTGTGTTAGAGCTGAACGGATTTCTCATGCTGTTGCACCGTTTTTCATAATGGTAAGTACCTACCTCCAATATTACGATTTACTTATAAAAAACATTTTTGATAAGTACCTATATTTTATAAAAATAGCAAACAAGGAAATATTTTCATAGCAAAAGAAAGTTCTATGTTCTCTAATCGTTCTACGTCTAATATGCGTAAGAGCACATTTTCCGCAGCATAATGACTGTCGTAATAATTCATATTTCATATCATATCTCAGAAATTGCTCTCGACACTTATGCAATGATATATTGACGCAGCTAAACTTATTATACCTACCTAAGTACGTACTTAAATTCGTTCCACATTTGAATCGGTTTCGAGCAAAATCCGTTACTTGTAAAGAATAAATTGCGAACATTATGAACGCAACGGTCGTAATATTCTTGACGGCAAGATGAGCTAAGCAACAACAGGAAAATAGTTTTGCTTGAAGGAGAAAGGGTAAATAAAATAATCAAAAGTACCTACTACTAACTAAATTGATAATTCTATTATTGTATATCCTAATGCTGTAGATAAGAATGCGCAAAGTTATATGTACTTACTTTTAACAAGTAATGGCATCGCTAGTCTCTACAAAATGCTGGTGCTAACTTAACAAAAAAGGTTGTGGAGGATTGCAAAGGGGACGTCGAGGCTTCGTCCAGCGAGTTGATAAAGTACCGGGTTCCCGTTGAATGATACATACTCGTATGTACTTACAGTTGTACACAGAGTACTGTTGGTAATTTTATTATTTGCCCAGCACACTAGTTCGTTTGCCACATTTCTGCAGGCGTACGTGGACCATGAGGGATAGATTTGCCGACTGAAGATCACGAGCAAGGTTAGCTTGGAACGACCATAGGTCTGATGCATTGTGATTCTATAAAGCTAATTGTCAAAACTCGATTCTGAATCCGGAGTGAGTTTTCAAATTGACACATCGAATTTCGAGATTTTGACAATTAATGTATGAGATGACATATACACAGTGAAAGGTGAAGGGAGAATGAAGATCGAACTGAGATGTCTGATTTTACAAAATCGCAAGGCTGAAAAGATAATCTTAGATAGGTAGCCAGTAGAAATCCAGCCAGGATTGTGGCGCAGCTTGTTGTGAGCAACTCTGAAAGTCTTATTTATGTGTAGTTATTCTTATCGAGTCAGTGAGATTACTCAGTATCAGTAGAGGCAAACGTGGCGAGCCGAGGATTGAATTAAAATTAGTATGAAAAAATTAAAAGCATCGGTCAGATTGACAAATTATCACAGTAATCGTCAATTGTTTTCTCATCTTTGTCTCAACGGTGGAAAGCGCCATTAGTTGCTCCGCTCGTCCGGGTGCGCCGCACGGATATACTACATAAACAAATAATATAAATAATACATATAGTAATTTAATTGAAAATTTGAACAAAACATTTTATATTTTAGTTGGCAATATTCTGATGCGCTGTTAAATTCACTTCAATATTGTAGATGGTGTCATTATGCAAATCTTTTCCGTTTAGGATTGATTTGGTGCTTTTGGCACTGGAACTTTTTCATTGCTCGTGAGTGTATGTCTAAGGAACAGGTGATACGTCATTTGAAGAAGCTCCTTTTGTGCACCATTTCGGTGCAAATTATAGGCAATTCTGAATTGAATGTCTTATTAAAGATGAGGTATGCCAGCTGATCTATTCATTTCAAGTTTAAGTCGATGCGCCTGCAAAATTGTTTTAATGTCTACCTGCATCGTTTGCCAATATGTCGAATGAACTACCACTGTTGGTGCCATGATATACACATAAATGACATACATGTATGTTAATATACAATAATATTCCGCTTAGTCATTATTTTCCATCGATGTCTAGTTTGTGCCCTTGCTCATGCATTATTTATAAGAAAAAAGTGAAAGCATAATATTAAGTTTGTTTTTTCTTCATTCGACGCCGTTTTGGCACTCGGAGAATATTATATATACGAACCTCTATATTTATTTATTTAATAGTAACGTAATACTGTACAAACTGTTGAATTGTTGATGAAATCATAATAATTATTAAAAGAAAAAGTTACCTTTTAACAAGTGTTTAATTAAATAAGTATTAATGGCTTGTAAATGGTAATTTATGTTATTTTAATACGGTGTTTTACGAGTAAATTTTCCAGCAATTACTTACAGATATTTATATTTTACTCACAGCGGCAGCGTATCTTTTTCTATTTAGGTATTCTCTCATGTCAAATAACCAAATGAAGTACAGTACCTATTGCTTACTTAAAACTAACGTAATATTAAAATGTAGCTATAATGTGCAGTTACAACGCCTCCTTGTACAGATTGTGAATACAAGATTACAACATGTAGGACATAAATGTATGTATGTTCAGAGGACTTCACTGATAAAATGGCAACCTTTATAAATAATTGTACTATACATATCGTAGTCAGTTTTATGAAGGTACAAATACAGGTACTTAAAATTCATCTGCTAAAAATGAATGATAAAATTCCAATAAAATATTTCCATTTACCAATTCAAAGCTTAGCTTTGTGAGTTGATTGAATAGGTACTTTATACTCTTCTCAATAGCCATGACTGACACCACCACATACATACGAGCTTGCTTTAGTCATTTTAGTTAGATGACTTTGAATTTGGTAAAATGACTTCGGTAACTATTGAAATCATGCTTTTATACTGAGCTAAGCTTAGCTTAGACGATCAGTGAAAGTGCATAATCGAGAATTTACGAAACTGAGTCTAATAATTTGTATTTGTGTGTACATTTTGTATGTGGTGGTCAGTTTATAAGGAGGCCTTTAACCAGCAGTGGGATACTCATACTACACAAGCTAAATAAAAAAATATAAAATATAGACACCATATTTTGTATATTAAGGCCCTGTTTCACAATGTCTGTGAGATAATGCTAATGCTAATGCTAATGCTGTCACTCTCTGTTATTATTTTTTTGACAGTGACAGCATGTATTTTATCTCACGGGTAGCCACTAACCAGATATTGTGAAACAGGGCCTTAGTCTAAGGTCCATGTCTAGTTACTTTTCAAGTTATTAAAAGTACCTACATATATAGTGCCACTAAGCATAATATTAATTATGCTTAGGTATTACGAGTGTAACGCCTTAACACACCATTAAACTTGTAATAAACTGGAAAGATTATGATTGTAGGTATTTCGATTTTTTACTTACGTCGCAATGCAGAGGTGCGTAATTATAATTATAGGGAGAATTTAAATTTCATACCAGACCTGCCAGCTAGCTGACGATAAAAACTACATAGCCCCTTTATGTATTTAACCAGATACTAATATAAGGTAGAAGTAGCATTATCTAACTGCGCTCTTACGGCACATGGCTCAAATAAAACGTTAACCGATTATAAAAAGGGACGGCAGTAAAACTATAACGAAAACGTACCATTTAAGAGCTAAAATGTCTATGCACAAGAAAAAAACGCAACGACATTCTAACAGTTTAATTACCGGCCAGTAGTCTTATTACCAGCAAAGAGGATTGATGAAAGAGGATAGAAACAAAAAAATCGAAAGCGTAAAAGGTCAGCGAAAAGGTCGAATGATCCATATAAAAAAAAAACTTGACATTGAAAGACATGTAATTATGAAGAATAGGAGTGTCGTGAGTATGTGTGCGTGTGCAGATGCGCACGAGCACTGGCCACTTACACGCGTTGCTCTAGATAAGTAATAAAATGTGTTCGATATTTAAAATTTTAAACGTGTTTTTTTGATGAAGGGACTTTTGTTCAAGCGTGTTGGGGGTTATGTATGTCAGTATTTACGGTAATATTAAAATTATTAAACTAAGGAATGTTTTTTTATGTTTATACTTACATTTATGTATAGTCGAGAAAGCACCGTTTAACTTAACAGAAACTCCTAAGTATGAGATGATTTGTATAACAGATTCGTTGAAGCTGTTATGATCGTAGAATTTTTTTTTTCACAATGACCACCTTAGTCACACCCTTTCAGCTTACTATACCACTTTTCCAACACTCTGTATAAGAATACCAACTACAAACTTTAAATAAGTGTATATTATTATTTACTGTATGCCATACCTAGAATTTAACACATAAACAAAAGTTAATAGTAAAGCCATAAACGCTTAAGTTTCTATTAAATGCTCTGGCTATTACTAGGTCAGTATGTAAGCAACAATAACCGTTAAATCGATTTACAATTAGAACAAGAGTTTGAATCCATATAAATTACATGTGGCCGCGACACGCGAGTCTGCTCGCGATTTATCTAATCGTCGTGATTACTCGTAGAAATGGCCGCATCACTTTCTAGGATTAGAACGCTTAGAACGCACGGGCATACCGTACAACTTTGTTAATTATATTTATTGCGTCGCGTTTGACGCTTTATTTATTAGGTATTTGGTGTCTGCTGAGTGACAGCGGGGTTCGAGAATAGCTCCACGCAAAGGTCTCGGTCTCTGAGAAGACACGACTGTAACCATGCTCAAGTTGCTTTCGAGTGGCAGCCTGGCGGAAGGAGACCAGGTAGACCCGTACAGAGCTGGAGAAGCTCCGTGGAGGCGGAAATGAAGAGAGCAGGTCTATCGCGGCCCCAAGTGAAGGAGGCGGCTCAAGATAGGGAAGCGTGGCGAAGAATGTCTGTAGCCCTAAGCTCCACAGGGGAGTAACAGGACTATAAGAAGGAGAAAGGTCTCAGATAGGCAAGCGTAGCGTGAGACGCCCTCCGGATAGCCCTTAGCAATCGACAATCTTTAAATAAGCTTATCTCTTATGTGTCAAATCTGAAGGAACTTGTATGGATCTGCCAGATATTTTATTGCTCATATGTCAGACATATGGCCCTGTAGTGGCTGGATGGGGGAAGCCGAGGATAGAGTGTTGTGACGCTCGTTGGGAGAGACTTAGGGTGCTTTTCCACCAGAGATGTGCTATGCTACGATGCTATGGATGCGTTTGATATCCACCAATCATAATTATTGGTGCACATAGCTTAGCACTGGTGGAAACGGATTCAACTAAGATATGTTTTTTGTATGGAATGATGCGTGCTATGGATGTGTGCTATGGATGCGTGCTATGGATATGTGCTATGGACCATCGCGAGTGGTGTAGCTATGTATGTGCAGAGCAGACCTACAGCCCCCGTCGTTTCCCTACTATCGATACATAGCATAGCTCGAGATGCGCATCTTTCTCGCACAGCTACTTTGCGGCGGCGCATCTTCGTAGCGCATCTTCCTCGCACAGCTACCTAGCGTAGTATTGGTGGAAACGGTCACATATTTTCGTAGCGTAGATATCACATCTTCGCAGCATAGCTGCATAGCACATCTCTGGTGGAAAAGCACCCTTATGTCCAAGCCAGCAGTGGACGAATATGGCCTGATGATGATGAAGGTCTCAATTTCTTTGCATAAAAAGTTTGCTACATTTTAATGAGGTACCTATATTATATACACTGTCTAAAATTGTATTCTACATAGAGTAACGACAAGATTTTTATGATATAATATACAGGAAAAGGGATAAATATTATGTAATATAATATAAACACTCACACCTTGTACTAATGTACTCCCTTGCGGGGTAGGCAGAGGTGCATTGCTGCACCCACTTTTCGCCAGTGTTTATGTCAGTCCCAATGTAATAGGGGGCGGGCCTATTGCCATTTTACGGGCACATCCAAGACCCGAGAACAAATATCTGTAGATACTAAATATAAATATCAACACCCAAGACCCGAGTACAAATATCTGTCTTTAAACAAATATCTGCCCCAGCCGGGAATCGAACCCGGGACCTTCGACTCAGTAGTCAGGGTCACTAACCACTACGCCATTCGGTCGTCAGGAAAAGGGATCTACGCGTTAATCATAAAACTTTTGTACACAAACAAAAAATGTTATTAAAAAACATGACTGAAAATTTACTACAATAATAATTAACACTTCTTTTGGAAAACTATGCAGCTAAAAACAAATCGTTTCGTTCTTCCTATATTTTGCAAAGTGCAATGCCCTATAAGTACAATGAATAATAAAATTTAACATTTGTACAAACAGTAATTTCTCCATATGACAGCCGCCATGTTGAATTTCTATTGCGCAAGTCACGTATCTGTCATGTCACTGAGGTTTTGGCGCGTTCGCGGTCAAGGATTAGCTGCGTTCCAAATTTAAACTTCAAATGACTAAGCGGAAGTCGTATTGTTCTTTCAAAAAGTATTGACAACAGGGAAAGTTAATGTTAAAGGTCGCTATTAAGATAAAGCAGCTGAAAGTGCTACGTTGACTGTTTAGTTTTTACGGAGTGTTGCAAAACTGCTGATACTATTTATTTCGCGAATTTCTGAAAGTCCTAGAATGTTTTTTTTTAAGAAAGCCCCCCTGAGTCCTATTTTGTATTTCTTTACCACTTTTGCATCGTTCTGTATAGTTTAATCTCTATTTACTCATACTATTACGCTTCCGGGGCTTAGTATCTTATATGATATAGAGACTTGTCGTTAAATACTATACTTACCTTATATTAATAAGTGTAAATAAATGATGGATGCTTTTATCTACTAAATGACGTATACAGCCCATTTATCTCCGAATACATTAGGAGTATCCGAGCTATTGAAAACAGTGGCGACCACTTTCATGTAACATCGGCGATTCTGTGGCTACTTCCAGACGGCCACACTTTCACGTGCACAGGAAATTAATCGCTAAAATGTATAGAATAAGAACAATAATAATATCTAGTGATCCTAATGTTGCAGCAGAATAACGGCCAATTCTTATTCTCAGTGGAATTTATGAGACGCACCCCTTGAGTCACCCGTTTTCGGCTTTAATATTTTAAATATACATACTTAACTACAACCTTCCATAACCTGTATATTAATTACCTACACATTTTGTTTACATTTTTATTATGCTGCTATGAATTTTCTTGAATCCCACGGGAAGCACAAGTAAGCCATATAAAATCGATGTACATTGAATACAGCTAAAATACGATCTCTACTTTCGAAGTGGTAGAAAATGATATCCGCTATTATTTATGAATATTAATCGGTAGTGTCTCTTAGGTATTGATCGAAATGAATAAATAGTGTGATTCACATACCTAACAACGTTACAATATTATGACAAGATCGATGCGATAAAGTCGTCAAAATATAACAGGCCCATTTTTAGTGCGGCTGCCTGCTTCTTTTTCCCATATGAACCATTTCTAACTATATGTATAGTTAATATATGGACTTGATAACTAAGGGAAGTCAAAAATGCTAAGGGCCGCCGGGAAAACTTCCTTCCCTGTAAAATATTTCGCTACTAGTCATCATAATCATCATCATCATCAGCCTATAGCAGTCGACTGCTGGACGTAGGCTTCTCAATAATATACCCAGCGCTAACTTGGACATTTGTAAAACAAAACTATGGAAAGTAAAGTGACACTTTACAAGCACATTCACTATTGTACCGAGTCATCGAGTTATGTCTGCGAGTAAAGACTGTTCATTAACTGGATAATAAGCAAGCACTAGGTCTCTGGCCCCAGCTACGGAAGTAAGCATGGGAGTCGGTATGATCGATAAGAAAAAGGTTTTGAATAAATAATAAAGAAAAATATCGGCTTTTTTATAATCCTACTGTTCACAACGGATTCAACTCAATTCGACTGACACTACAAATTTATTTACTTATTTTATAACAAAAAAAAACAGTCTGATCAAACGTTTTACTCTGGGGATGATACTTTTCTATTTTGTTCACTATACAGTATATACATAGGATAATGTTAATTTTCACACGCATTTTTACCCGTTTATTATTAGTTCTAATAGCAGGACTGCTCTTGTGATTTTTTAATGTCTATTAGACACGACAATAACCATAATATAAATGTTTTTCATTGTTCATTGGTACGGCTCGGCTCTATCGGTGTTGTACCTAACAGTACACATCGATATCAGCTTATTATGACGACGTTATGCCACAAAGAGCAAACGACATCTTGGAATGTATATTATGTCACCACTTCTGACTTTAATTTTACCTTCTTTCATAAATTTATAAAACGTTTATAAATTTTAACACACACACACTCACGCCTTGTACTAATGTACTCCTTTGCGGGGTAGGCGAGGTGCATTGCTGCACCCACTTTTCGCCAGAGTGTTATGTTAGTCCCAATGTAATAGGGGGCGGGCCTATTGCCATTTTACGGGCACATCCAAGACCTGGGAACAAATATCTGTGTTTAAACAAATATCTGCCCCAGCCGGGAATCGAACCCGAGACCTTCGGCTCAGTAGTCAGGGTCACTAACCACTACGCCATTCGGTCGTATAAATTTTAAATTTGTAGAATGGGTGTATTAATTAATACACCCATTCTACATGCACATGAGTTATCTTAATTAAGATAACTCATATTATCTGGAAGTTAATATTAGGTATCGAGTTAAAAGTTAAGGGTTGTATGTTTCACCAATTTAGGTTAACTTAATAAAATAAATGGCTTAATTGAAGTTTAAGAATATTCACGCTGATTTTCTTACATCCGTCTTGAAGTTAATGATAGGAAGAACTTACATTAATCATTGCTCAACAAACATATACAAACTTTGGCATTTTACTTAAAACAAGAATCTACAATACATGTTGTTTCGCATTATTACTTACAGGCTTTAATTCCGATATGATTGTATAGCCTTCCAATGTTTATAAATTGGGTATTAGACAGCACAGAAGAAATTGAAGACACATTTTTTTAACCAGATGCCCCAATGATGTGTTTAACTGAACCAATATCAGCTGTATTTAAATGAACGTTTAAGCGAAAACACCAAATTATATTTCATTCTCGGATAACACAACAGTAATTTACCAAATATGTTTTATATTGACCTGCATTCTGATATCACTGATAAATTTCTACCTTAGAGCCAGTCCACACGGCGCGTTGCGATGCGACGCGTCGTCGCAACGCAAATATTTCGACGCATAGCCGGCCACACGGGCGCTGCACCATCGCAGCGTTACTATGACGCAGTCTTAACGTTAACACCCCCTCCCGCTTCGTCTCGGGGGCTGCTGTCCGTCATGTGTGCGTTGCGACGACGCAGCGCGCCGTGTGAACACCTTGGTTATTTGTATGTAAAACAACGCAGCGGTAGCGCTGCGTCGACGCAACGCTGACGCAACGCGCCGTGTGGACTGGCACTTAGTACTTATGAAGTAAATTATATTGCCTTAACTAAGTTAGTATTTAAAAATCCACCCAATTGCATAAACAACATAAATTAATTGTATTAAAAAAGCATGTATATACTTAAACACATTCATTTGAAAAGGACCGTAGCTTAGATCTAGATCTCGGGATTATCCAATGTTATGCCATTTTCGATAATATGTTATCACACTAATCGTTGTTTGGTCACTTTCACTATGAATTCATTAATATATTGTGAAACACAAGACTTTCCATATGTTACAAGATTCGAAAACGTATATTAAAGTGTTTAGAATCGAATGGATGTAATTTGCATAACCAGATTTTTTCCGTTCATCTTTTATTTTGTTTTAGGCGCACTATTAGTACTAAACCACAGATGTTACATAATGAGGCTACGGTATCATCATGGGCCCTAAAGCATTCACTGCTCGACATATACCTACCTTATCCAAATAGCAATTAATCTCTCTTCCCTGTACTTCTACGGTTGCACATAGATCCAAACTCATTTTTTTGTATTTTTCATTATTATTTATTTATCAAATTGCATCTGCCCATTATTTAGCTTGCAGGTTTTCGCCCTGGACACTCTGGGCCGTGAGTGATTCACTAAGGATAACTAGCGCCGCCCAAATGAAAATAAAATAAATCATAACTTTTGTTTAAATCGTTTTTAAAACTGTTTTTCTGTTCGTCATGTTATTTCACTTTTTTAGAACCTACCTCGTAATAGGTACGTATTAATAATCAGAATCTAAAAGTTCATTGTATTCCAACTGGCTAATCCTTTTGAAATGAAATAAAATGAACTCGTTTATCTTTTGATGTAGAATTTTACAATTACTTGTCAAAAGTCATAATATTACTCTACCACCATTTCACATGTGGAAAGAAATGGGGAAAGAAACTTTTACCTAGCTAGATAAACAAATTATCACTCTTGTCACAATATACAGCAGAACAATCAAATCATTTTACTTATGTCGACTTTAATCTAACTTAATTTATTATGTGGTGAAATTTATCGTTAGATAAAAGTTATGCGAAATAAGCGCCGTTGTTCCGAGCGTACCGCATCTGGGGGCCTATTCCGGTGATCATGGAGTATATGTCCAAAATTATTTTCGTCAACAAGGGACGATAGGGTGGTGAGAAGTTGATAAACCACTGTGTTTGGGAAGTCATGACGTGTTTGAGAACGTGTTGTTTAATATTTTATTTGTACTCGGTACTTGGGAGTTACATTATTGAGTGGTATCTCGGTGTCCCCAATCATTTGTCCTTGTGAGCGGTGATATCAAATAAATAAGTAATTCAAAATAATTACTACATTGGAGCCGATTCTGAAGGTTTTTAAAATTATTTTAGTTTCGTTGTCATAACTTTAATTGGGAATACCTGTGGAAAATTCAATTTACAGAATCGCCATAGTTACCGGAATTGGCCCCGAGAGGAGAAACTCGGCCAGCGGCTCATAAATTCTTTGCTTAAATAAAAAACGGAAAGTAAAATAATAACACTGTCCATGATCAACTTTGAACTTCCATGATAATTTACTTATACCGAGAAAATATACTTAGGTACCTACCTAATATTGTTTACGAAAATAGGTACCTAGGTACTAGAATTTTTATATAAAAAAACTGTAATCTTCTCTCTGTTATTTTAAATTTAAGTTTCATGATAAGAATTTCTTGAAAACCCGAAAAAATAGTTTGTTGAAAAGAAGTATTTTACTTTTTTAAGAGAGCTGTTTGTTGCACAATTTCGGAGTGGGTTAAAAAATATTTTATATTACTTTTAAAACTTATATATATTAAATTTTACAATAGTACCTATGTAGCCAATTTTGATATTTATTTGCGGGAATGTTAGTCGCATTTACACAATTTTATATTATTTATTAGGTACTAATGCTAAAAGAAGAATCATTCAATGAATAAAATCTATGATCGATGAATCGGTAGCTTCAAGTCAAAACTATTGGCGAGAATGATTTATGATGAAAGTCGAAACGAAAGTGTTTGAAGATGAAGACCCAAGGTCGATGCCACATTCAAATATTATGATAATAAGGTATCTTTCCGGTTAAAAATACATAAACCTGCTAGTTAGCTAATAGTTAAACGTCATCGTTTTAAAATGGTTCTACCTTTTTTGGCATAAGATTTTTTTGCCTAATCTCGTATTGCATAGTAACGTTTGGTCAAAGTCTCGTTACGCCGAAAATCGTATGGCATAAATCTCGTTTAGTAAAAAGTTATTTCGCATAACATTGTTTAGCCTAATAATGGTATGGCCAAATCTTGAATAGCCTAATAATGCTATGGCATAGGTTTATACAAAGTAATAATTGACTTTTGACACATATCTGTCATAAATTTTATATGGAGATGACATTTAATTTATAAATCAATCCCTGTCGGTTACATAACTTACTTAAGTTTTTCCTCGTATTATTTAATTCGACTGACTCACAAAACACTTAAGTAGTTATAATATTGTGATGAGAGTTTACTTTATGATTGTAAAGTGTAAACCGTGAATCGTGTAAGCCCCATTAATTTTAATGTTAAACGATGTCCGATAAACCACGATGGCCATAAAATAGTTAACCGCCTAGCGGCGCACGAGTTCAGGCTGTCAATTCTCTACCTCTTATAGTTGGTAAAAATGTACAAACTTCAATATTGTAGTCGGCATCGTTAAGATAGCATTTTCGGTTTATAACTAACTAGCTGTTCCCGCGCGCTTCGCTTCGCCTTAAAAAAGTTTTCCCGTAAGAATTCCAGGATAAAAAGTAGCCTATGTTCTTTCCCAGGGTATAGACTAGACCGTATGTATACCAAATTTCATTCAAATCCGTAAAGTAGTTTTGGCGTGAAAGAGTAACAGACAGACTCAGTTACTTTCTCATTTATAATATTAGTTAGGATTAGTTAGGATTGAAGAATAAGGCGCCACTGACTGGCGACCTTAAAGACGGGTGGTCGAGAATAACCCTACAGAACCTGCACCTTGTCGATTAGCTGTAAAGGTGTAGGTAATGATCAATAAATAATATGCATGTAAAAATAATAAATATGCCTATTTATACTTTAATACTAGTTTAACGCTTTTTAAAGTTGTTATATTAATTTGTTTTACTACTCGAATGTGTGATTGGTTTAAAGTAATTATATTTTTAAATGTTTAACCCTCGACCCAAAAAGAAAGGTATTTATAGTATGACGTGGAAATCGTCTGTATTTGATAGACACAAAAAATAGTGTGGAATATTTTTTGGGCTAGGTATGTCATGCTTAATTTTAGATCAATTTCAAATAAGTAATTAAATTCTGCCTACCCCGCAAGGGAGTACATTAGTACAAGATGTGAGTGTTTGTTTGTTGTAATTAAATACACATATTTTTTAACACACCTCCAGTCTGTACATTACATAATAAATTATCAAATGAAACACTTACCCCCTGGCCACAGCCAATTGCGGCGCGGCGTGCGGCGCGGCGAGCGGCGCGGCTAGCGGTGAACGCCGAAAACAAACGCTAGACAACGTACGAAGTATGCCACAGCTAGCCGCGGCGCGAAATGCGGCGCGGCTAGCGGCGCGGGTTGACTGGCGCGGTGCGCGGCGGCGGCGGGCGGCGCGGTGTGCGAGCGAAACAAATGTACTAGAGAGTATCGAGGCGGCCACAGCTCAAAGCGGCGCGCGCGGCGGCATCAAGTGGACGGACTAGCCAACGCGCGACCAAAACAAATGTCGAGCTGTGGCATACCACCGCAATCCGCACCGCCCGCCGCCCCTCACGCCGCACCTCATCCCGCACCGCTGAAAGCTGTGGCTGGACCCTTGCCTTACTGAGACTACATTTAAGAATTTTGTAAAAACGACATTATGTAGTAAAGCTTATTATAGTATAAATGATTATCTAAACGACAAAAACGCGTGGTCTTGTCCAACTCAGCTAAGGCATTTGGAAAAATGAAATGGATATGCTTGAGTAAAATTGTATTAACTAGATATACCTAAGTAAAATTGTATTAGTTTTAAGCAAAAAGTTGAAAAGATGCTCGAGGAGTTTCTTTCGCCATTTCTTTCCTCCTTAATGACGGGGCCTTTGTGAAATGGTGGTAGATTATGACTTTTGACAAGTAATTCTAATATACTCTAACGTCGAAAAAATAAACGATTTCATTTCATTTCATTTCAAATAGCAGGTGAATAATAAAGTTAATTCAATACGTATGTAAATTATTCAGTACTACGCTGAGACCATCCCACATCTCCGAATATAACGGTGGACATGCATAAGTGCTCGGGCTAGATGAAACGCGCATTGCTTTGGTTGAGGTGCACACACACTGGGTCAGTACTGAATGTCTCCTCTTCTTAAGCATATAGCAGTCCTCTGATGCAATCTAAAGATTACCACACCAAATGTTTACCAGACACATTTTGCAAGTTGTCATACACAGTAGTTTGACTTCTTGCCATCTACAGAATAATGAAAAAATATACCGTTCGATAATTTTAATTTGGTCGTCGTATGGACGGGTGTCTCTCTCTACAGTTAATATATCTTATGGTATTGTAACATTTAATAATAATTTATCAATATGTTTTAAATTTCAACTGAACTCTGACAACGAACGGGAAATGACATCAGCCGAGACATTTTCGCATTTCCTTCGACTCAGAATAACAAAACACAGTCAGCGAATGCTCGGCCCAGTGTGGGTGTACCCTCAGCCAGTTACCGGTCCCTCAACCTATTGCGTGCTTCATTTCTGCATAACGTGGGCACTGGCGTGTGCTATGGACTGGCCGTCACTCAAATCACTACGAGATTGGCAGTAGGAGGGCACAAAGAGATCGCTGTCAAACATGTTTTATGTATACTTTCTTATTGGTTTATTTTATTGTTATCGTGCATAAGTTGTGAGAAATTGCAAATGTGTATGGTTAAATAATAATGTGTATAATATGTCGTAGGATTATTTGATAAATATTTTTTTTGCGAAAATACTAGTAAGTGCAAATATACGTTAGTAAGTAGACAGTGTTGATAATTGATAATTTTCTGTTCCATATGTAACTGGATTTTTTTCATTGCTCGTGAGTACAGCAGACATTGTTCAGTATGGCGGTTTTTATCGTAAACTTTTTACAAGTTTGCTTACAAAATGTCTATTAATATTACCTATTCTGCGTACGACCATTCGGTTTCTCCGTCGTTATGACCCATAATTACCGGCGTCCATCTCTTCATAGCAGTACTGAGACTAACACATAAACCTAGATCTCTTGTACATTCTACCACAGGGGACGTGCTCCATTTTCATGTAACGGGATGCGTCGTGGCTACAGCTGTTAGGTTTGATCATAGTTTATTATAGTATAGGTACAGGTATGATACGCCATTCCTATTGGGTTCAGCCACATTCGACCCGTTCTTGTATCTATTCATTTATAAAAGTTTCAGGATTAAGTTTTAAGTGTGTAATTTGGGGCTGATAGGCCAGATCGGATGTGACTAAAATATGGCAATATGACCTGCGTAAGATGTAGATAGATAGTTAACGAGATATTTAAATTTTCATGAATTTGCTGAAAATCGAAAAACTTAAAAGTCGAATATCTCGAAATGGGTCAATTTTAGACCAGGGTACATCATAGTCAAAATAGTTTGTACCTACCCTTACTATCACCTCCTGAAAGGATCCGGTCTACTTACCAATAACCATGTATAAGATTTATGCGTATGCGCTTCGATCTCAAATTTCTTAGACCGGATAATTTATTTAAGATCCATGCCTAGATCTTTAGCTTCACTAAGCTAGGTTACTGGTTTTGTCACATTCGTAAGTGCAGATAAAAGTGAATAATTTTGTCGTTTAAAATCGATTAAGTCTTCCGGATTGAATTAAAGTATATTATGTATAAATTACTGACTATCATGTGAAAGAGTCCCTGGCATACGAATATTTCCTGTGTGAAAGCGATATCAAACGCAGTCTGAAGAAAGACAAGCGCTCCTGGGCCGATGGCATATCACGAAGAGCACAAGCCGCTGCGTCAACAGGGAACATGAAAGAACTGTATAGAGCCGCGAAACAGTTATGCAGTAGACCTATAGTCACAAAACCCATTAGAGGCAGAGACGGACATCTCCTAGTCACAGTTAAGGACCAGCTATCCAGATGGTACGAGCACTTCTCCGAAGTCTTCAAAGCTCCAGACTCATCTGTTGAAAGCGAGGCAGAGGAATCTCAGGCACTACTCAACATTGACACAAGGCCACCTACGAAGATTGAAATAGCAAGAGCGATACAATCACTGAAGAATGGCAAAGCACCAGGCAATGACGGAATTCCAGTAGAAGCTTTTAAAGCGAATGCTGATGTGTCTGCTGATGTCCTGTTTTCGCTCTTCCAAAAGATCTGGGAGAAAGAAGAGGTGCCAGAAAGTTGGAAAGAAGGCCTTATTATCAAACTGCCCAAGAAAGGTGACCTGACTAACTGTGGAAACTGGAGAGGCATAAACCTGTTGCCGACATGCTTAAAAATACTGTGCAAGGTGCTATTGCACCGTATGGCGGCTCCTATTGACGAAGGACTGCGCAAGGAGCAAGCTGGTTTCAGGGCAGGTCGATCGTGTACTGACCAAATAAACCTGTTACGCACAGTTCTGGAACAGTGCAGCGAAATGCAGTGCGAAGTGTTTACTCTCTTCGTAGACTTCGAAAAAGCGTTAAGTGGCAGAGTGAAGTGGTCTAGCATCTGGAAAATCTTAAGGAAGAAAGGTATCCCGGAGAAAATCATATCGATGATACGATGCCTATACACAGGTTCCTCATGCAGAGTTCTGCACTGTGGCGAGCTCACTGAACCTATACATGTTACCGCGGGCGTCAAGCAAGGCTGTTTACTATCACCCCTCCTCTTTATAACGGTTCTAGACGACGTAATGCGTAGAGCCACATGCGAATCGCAGAGAGGTCTGCCATGGACACAGGAACAGCAATTAGAGGACATCGACTTTGCAGACGATCTTTGTCTGCTGTCGACTAAACGCCAACACCTGCAGTCCAAAATTGACGACCTCGCCAGAGAAGCAGAAAAGGATGGACTACGCATAAACTGCTCCAAAACTAAAGAGATGCGTCTCAACACGTCGGATGATTGCGCCGTGCATGTAAACGGGGAGGCTGTGGAGAGAGTGAACAAATTCACGTACCTCGGCAGCGTCGTGGACCCTCACGGCGGAACCGAGGCCGACATCGACGCCCGCATCAACAAGGCCCGGTCAGCCTTTGCGCAACTCAAGCCCGTCTGGGACTCCTCCGTCATCGCTCGCCGCACTAAAGTTCGGATTTTCGAGTCAAACGTCAAGTCAGTACTCTTATATGGTTGCGAAACGTGGTTCGTAAGAGATGACCTAACAAGAAGGCTACAAGTATTTGTCAACAAATGCCTTAGACAGATACTAAAGGTATTCTGGCCACGAACCATCTCGAATACGGAGTTACGGAGACTGACCAACCAGAGGAGAATTGACTCGGAAATCCGGCTTAAGAAGTGGAGCTGGATTGGCCATACGCTGCGGAGATCCGAAGACCATCCACCCAAAATCGCCCTGACAAAGTGGGCTGCATCTGGCAAGCGAAAGAGGGGACGGCCAAAAACCACGTGGCGTCGCACTGTCGTGCAGGAGGCAGCCGCCCTCGGCATGAGCTGGCACGAAGTCGAAGGCATGGCACAGGACCGGTCAGAGTGGAAATCTACACTTCGAGCCCTATGTCCCTGATTAGGGATCCCAGGACCTGATGATGTATAAATTATCGTCATCTGCATGGCCGTCGGACATCCTGAATACATTATGTTGTGGATGAAAACATATACGAAACAACATTCGTAACCACAACATTAGTACGAAAAAGCTGAATTCAAATTATCTTCGAAGGAATCGCTTTCTTTGAATAAAAAGTGATGTTCCTATAATGTTAGCCCTTTATAAGGCAAATATATATGACCATAATTATTTTGAACTTTATGACATCGACTTAAGGTCCAAAACCAATGAAATATTAGAACTTACTCTGCCTTACAAAGGGTTAGAGTAAAAAATAAGCGCATTTGTCCTTGTCATAGAAGGACAAATGGAAGAATAATGAGACAGGAAACCACAAGAACATAAGAAATCTTGAACGAAAGTACTATTTATAGCAGCTAAGGAAGTGTCTACAGTTCAGACTTTAAAATATATTGTACTAGCTGTTCCCGCGAGCTTCGCTTCGCCTTAAAAAGTTTTCCCGTGGGAATTCCGGGATAAAAAGTATCCTATGTTCTTTCTCAGGGTCTAGACCACATTTATACCAAATTTCATTCAAATCCGTTCAGTAGTTTTGGCGTGAAAGAGTAACAGACAGACAGACAGACAAACAGACACAGTATTAGTAAGGATTTGTGATAATGACTTTTATACCTGTGTTCGATGATTCTGTAAAAAATCGTCGTAGAAATAGCTGAATCTCATTCATTTCAACATCCAAATATATGAAAAAGTCATGTTTTTACCTTGAAATTCATCGATGATACCCTTTCGGCTTACTATACTTCCCATTTTATAAAGCCCCTATTGTACGTAAAAGCAATTTTCCAGCTGGCAAAAATGCTTCCGACAGTACTGAATTGAAATGTCTTTCTCTGCCTCCGAATAGACAATTTTGCAGTAAAATAAGCAATAACAACATAGATTGAATTAAATTGGGCACTTCGAGCATCATGAACAAACACCAACATAATAATAACAATAGTAGTTTTTGCACGAACAATCTCTACCTACTATTATAGAATTAATAATTCTCTGTTATGTGTGCAATTTACTTGTACGATATGAAACACATGACTTCAAATTGAATTGTTTACATTTCTCATTTAAACTGGGCGTGAAATTAACACTGCTATGTGGAAGAAAGTTGAAGAAATGTCACAGAGATGGACTGTTAGTGGCCGGTTACGACAGTAACTGTTTCTAGGCAATACTCGTACCGTCCCACTAGTGTTGTGATCTGCGCACTATTAGAGCACTTTTTTATTATTTAACCAGTATTATTCTTCTTCTTCTTTTAGTGCCTCTACACTACTGGAGGTTGACAGTCAGCTCTGCATACTCCTCTCTATTCTTCGCCATGCTCAATCCTAACTAATACTATAAATGCGAAAGTAACTGTGTCTGTCTGTCTGTCTGTTACTCTTTCACGCCAAAACTACTGAACGGATTTGAATGAAATTGAATACCATATGAATATGTATACCAACATACTTATGGTCTAAACCCTGAGAAAGAACATAGACTAATTTTTCCCGGCATTCCCACGGGAAAACTTTTAAAGGTAAATCGAAGCTCGCGGGTACAGCTCGTATCCAATATAGTTTTACTTTTACCTACTATACAAAAACACACACCGCCCGACGCCCGTGCATGGAGAAATCCAAAACGGGGTTCACTGCCATAATCGTCCAAGTTTGGCAAGTCGGTTTAAGATTATTGGAGATACTATGTTGAAATGTATTCAAAAGAAATAGTAACTATTACTACATTATAGTGCTACTCCAAAAATTTTATATATATATTTCAATATTCTTTTCTACCTCGTGAAAGAAAGTAGTAGGTAAGAAACTTTACACTTTGTGCCGTATAAAAATGTAAGTGTACCCTACCTTCGCAATGACTCATAAATCGTAACAGTAGAAATTACAAGTAAACAGACTAGTACAAGCGCAAGTACTAGACTGTCCTGCTGCCTTCGACGACTATGTAGCGTTCAACAAAGTGAGCAATTTCTCTCCAAGTCGCCCACCTGGCCATAAATTATCCTGACATGCGACAAGCCAGGAGCCCACTTAGCGAGAGTTTAACCATCAATTCATCAGCCGAAGTAGGGTGTAGCTAACTGTGTCTGGCAGGACCTGGCGAGCTGGCCTGCAGAGTAGCGGGTGCTCAACGCTATCAAGATCTGCACGAAACTGTCAATCGAAAATGCACTGTGTTATTGCGAGTTTATGCTCTTTATTGAATGTTAGCTTTAAATCACAAAGTCGTTGTGAAGATGAGGAAAATACACTCTACATCTGTGCGAGAAGGTATATTTGAGCTTGATGTGGATGCAGAAGGCCGTTATAACATGTGTCCAACGCCGGTGCAATTGAATTAGAATCGAGATCGCCCGCGATTTAAATCGAATCGGCATTAGCCGGGTGAAAATCGTTTTAATGCTAGAAAATATGTAATGTGCTTACAGTTACTTGTGTATTGATGTTTTATATTTACAGTACGATGGTATGTAGTTGGAATTTATAGATTTATTAAGTTTAGTTATTGTTTTGTAGGATAACGGAAAAAGGCGCTAAGCATTATGTCTGAAATCTGCTAAAGTGTCTGTCATGATGTGTCTATGTATTACGCATTAACTTATATAACATTATTTAAATAAACACCTTTGTTTTGAGTCGCAAAGAACGATCGTCTGGGAAAAATATTTTAATCAGAAAATATTATTGTTATATTAACAGGAATTCATAACAATTATCTCATCACAGATGTATTTGTTATCTTAAACTCGATCTGTAAAATTTAAACAAACGTTATAATTATGATTGATTTTTATAACGAAATAATAAATGTCAATTTGCAATGTTGTAAGTATTATTATGTTTTTAGGTATTTCAGTACCGATCTCAATTAAATTTTCAACTTACAATGTCGAATGCATTATATGTGTATATTCTACAATTTAATTTCAATAAATAGGTATTAGGGTAAATCTTATTTTCAGTAGGTTATTACAGTGTTGTTACCCTTGAAGTTAATACATTATACAATTCAATCGATACTATAAGTAGGTACTTAATGTTGTATTAACTTTAGTATTAAATGACCTAGATAAAGAAGAGGCCTAGATTCAACCTTCAATTTTTTTCCCGTTTTTGCGAATTATACATTCATTAAATTGCTATAATGTCACTAAATGCAGATTTCCTCCACTCAGAAGAGCAAGGTTATTTTAATTCAAGAACAAGGTAATGATCACTAAATAAAAAAAACGGCATTTTTGGCCTCTGAATTACGCTGAGTCAGATATATGTAGGTACTTGTATTTTGGGTATTTCTTGAGAGAAAATGTGACAGCTACTTTCTCTACATAAAACTCATATTATATTGAATTGCGAACGAGTTTGTTGCAGTATTTTGTAACTTAATTAAACATAATAATACCTATGTAAGTTATTTTTGACCCATTTGCAAGGATATACAGCTGAAGTTTACTATAATATATATATATATATATATTTTCCTTTTTTTTTGTTGATGGTAGTCAACTGATACACTTTTGTATTAGTTTTCGTATTAAATAAATTCAAAATATCCACCCACAAAATGCCAACACCAAAATGAAGGAATAATATTTATACAATATTATATTAAGTATATCAGATATTGGAATTTTCAAATATGCTGTAACATGTCCACTGCGAATAATATAATGTATATGTAGGTAGGTATATAGGTACAGTCAGCTGCATAAGTAGTTATACACTTCTGTACCTTGTCAAACTGACGAACCGTCAATGTTTCAATGATAGGCGGTTTCAGTGGACATGTTACGGCATAATTTGACAATTCCAATATCTGATATATATACCTAATAATAATGTATAAAAATTATGTACTATACTTACATTATTAAATAAGATTAGGTACAATTTCAATTGCATTATGCACTCACTATTTACTTACTTAGTAGCCATTACAGGCGGTCGCATGCTAATACTGAGTAATCATTTACTTAGCTTGATAGTTGCGTGCTATAGAAAATGTTGTAACTCTAGGAAAGTAACATTCAGTGGGTCTATTTTGCTGGTATAGGTAGAGTATAAGGCAGATAAATCTGAACTCTCTCAGAAGCATTGTTACTATGAGAGGGGGGTCAGGTTTCTCTGCACATGACCGTACAATGGTGTTAAAAAAAGAGTACAGTAAGCCGAAAGGGAGTCCTTCTAAATAAATTAATATGGTATAATTTATTTTCTTTTTTTACAAATTCTAAGCTATTGCTATTGTTTGTCATTGTATGCTACCACTTTATTGAGAACTGAATAGCGGACTGTATACACGAATTTTGAAGGGGAAAATTGTAAGAATAATATATGATTCCTACTACATATGTATGTGTGCTCTTAAACGTAAGTACTTAAAGTTCTCTATTATCGTAAAGTACTCGTATTTGCAATTAAATTTACTACTAAAAGTCTGCAACAAACAAACTGTGATCACAGTGCGGTCTTTAGCCAAATAGTGTTATTTTATTACTTGCTTATAGTGAAAATTCTATGTTACGTAGAACCTTTACCAAGTAAAGTAAAATACGCGTCTTAGCCTCTTTTAAGTTTAAATTTTATATAAATGAATAGAAATATGTCGTTAAAACTATACGGTAAAGTAGTGCAATATTGTATTTTTTTTAAAATTAAATAATGTCAAGGCGTTTTACACTTAGGCAGGTAGGTACCTAACGTACGTAAAAACCAAAAGCGGTTATTTGCTAAAACGTATTTCACACTCTTCCAAACGTTAATTGTAATGTTGTAAGTACTCACAAGATTACAAAATTATAATTTACCTTAGATTTAGTGTACCTACATTCTAGTCAAATTTCACAATAATTAATGTTAGCTTACTTTGGTATTAATAATAATATGACTAGCGTCTACGGTATATCTATATTATGAAATTGTAATTTATAGCTATGTTGTAGCGTTTTAATCAAGGGCTTATTACAAAACCAGTCAAATTTTTTTTTATTATAAAAAAATATCCCGATATACCTTACAGTTTTAACCATCATAAAAGAAACATAAGCATCACTCTTAAAAATTGGTTACAAAGTTCTTTTGTCTATGTTCATGTTTTTGAACTGAATGGACTGCAAATTCGAAAATAATAACATACTTAGCTGAGTTGTATTTCTCTATTGAAGAAGTCGGGTCATTGAACTACTTTTTGAGTGTTTTATTCAATGGTGAATAGTTTAAGTTCGGCATTGAAGAGGACTTAAACGTTTAACTAATATTGTAGGTTTAATATATTATTATATATTTTTTAAGTTAAATATCACTTAGGGCGGATTCGACCAACGAAGAGTAACTTTTTACTCACGAGTAAACTAGCAGTTACTCGCGAGTAGGGTTTCGTTTTTCCCGACCTTTTTCTGTTCCCGGGAAACGGGAATTTTTTTCAAGATTTCCCGGGAATTCCCGGGAAACGGGAATTTATTTTAAATGCTTGGTTTTGCTATTTTCGGGTATTAAAAGTGTCTATTAAAACACTTACAATTCAAATATACTTTTATCACTCGTATAGGTAGAAAAAAGCAATAGTCAGATAAATTAACAACCAAAATTATAATGATTTGTTTTACATGCCAAATCATTTGTTTTTCTTAATTGTAAATTAAACAATAACAAAGGTATTATAATTAACAGTTCGAAAATAATATTATTAGGACATGTAATTAGAATAGAAAATTAATTACACTTGAGGTAGTGTTTTAGAAAAATTTATTCGTTCAGCGAGGTGTCCTTGGCTGTGGCCAAGGGCGCTGCAATAGCTGAGTGGACGCCTTTTTGGCGGACCTTTTTTCTTTTCTTTCTTTCTTTCAACGATTTATCGCTCAACCTACTTCTAATTTTGTTTTTTTCTATGCGTTAGTAATTTTATAAAAAATAAACGCAGACACAAAACGGGGACATAAAAAAAATATATGACAGGCGTCACACTAGCGTTAGCTTTTACATACTCTTTGGTGACATATGTAAAAAACCGATTAATTGTTTGGTTTTAGGTAGGCGGTATCGGTAAGACCAATAGATAAAATATAAAGATGAAAATATTGAATAAGGAAGAGGTGAAACAATGTGATGTAGATGAGTCATTTATCTTTGCAATGCAGCTGCGCGAAAACAATAACACGTATGATTTTCCAATAATTTACAACAAAACCGAGTTTCTGATCGTAGACGACAAGCCTGCCGATCAATTTTTTTGGTTTAAGGTAGGAGAAACCGATAAATAAAGATGAAAATATAGCATAGAATCGATTAAAAATCAAACCCGGGAATTCCCGGGAATGCTATTTTTTTCCCGGTTTCGGGAAGGCCAAATTTCCCGGGAATTCCCGGGAACGGGAATTCCCGGGAACACGGGAACGAAACCCTACTCGCGAGTAAGCCGATTTTGCATTCTACCAAACCCGAAACCAAGATAAGTAGCTTATCCCAAGAATAAAATGTTATACCGCCAAAGTTGACCGTGTAACGAGCTTATCCGAGAGTAATTTTGTAATGGCGGCGGCACATCAGCTGATTAGAAAACAGTCATAATGACATATAAGCACATCTGTCAAAACATAAACAAAAGTAAGTTAATAGGCAAATTCTCAAAATAACAACAGCGAATAAAATATTAAAACATAAACAATTTCATACTATTATAATCCATTCAAACTAAGTTGGCATGTCATTTCTATTGCATGCTTTGAAACGCAACTATTTTTATTTTAGTTGCATTACAGTTTCGTTCCTCGTTCATTCAATTAATCATGGTATAACTTGGTAGAATGCAAATTTACTTATCCTAGATATTTACTCGCGTATAAATTTTATTCCGGTATAGTTATTCTCGTGTAAGATGATGTTTGGACGAATTCGCCCTTAGGTAGATAGAATCTTCCTATAGAATATAGCGCCGCCGCCGTCACGCCAATGCCTGTCACCACCAAATATTACCGCACTTTATCTACACAAGTTAAAGTATGGACTACTCGTAAATATAATTTTCACTTTTATACCGTAGAAACTACCCATTGCACCTTCGAGAAACAACCGTAACTCGTACTTAATATTGAGTATATACCTACTTATATCTACTATCTAGCTGCAAGGAATAAACTGATGACTATTTAGAGATCAATCAGACCTAAGGAGACCAGGTCATGCTCACGAATGGATTGCAGCAATCAGGAACGACTGCTCTCGTTATTGGAGGGTTACTCTACACTGACGAAAACTGAACGAAAGAGAGCTACCTATCCTGAAATACGACGAGATAGAGTCGTGGCTCGTAACATCGTTTTTCGTTATATAGAGGGGCCCCCTGCGCACTAGTTTAGTTTCGAATAGCAAACGTGTGGGCTAGTAAAAGCTACGGCTATATAAGTGCATTAGTGCAATATACAGGTACAATTAAGCCTATACACCTTAGCGTACAAAGATAAATGGATATTTCCTGGTGAGGTATGAAGGTGTTGGACGCGAAAATTATGGATGAATCCATATCGAATTGTGCCTTAAAACCGAGTAGCTAAAGGAACGTTTAGTCTCTTTCTGTCCATAAATAGCTTTGCAAAAAAGAACAAACGCGCCGCGCAGCGTTTTCAAATTTACAAAGAAGTACACGGGACAAACCATCCAGGGGACATAGGATACTAAGTCAAGTAAGTCAAGTCACACGGGACAAAGCAAACAAGTTTGGTATTGGCAATATTATGAAGTCGCTTAATTCACTTCGCTTTAAAAAGTTTTCCTGTGAGAATTCCAGGATAAAAGGTATTCTATGTTCTTTCTCAGGGTCTAGACCATATGAATACCAAATTTCATTCAAATCCGTTCAGTAGTTTTGGCGTGAAAGAGTATCAGACAGACACAGTTACTTTCGCATTTATAATATTACATAATTTAGGATTAGGATTCTTATTTGTCAGTAGTAGGTATTTTCTAAAGTATTGAAATGCTTTATTCTATCAACTTCCACTTTCTTGATCAACGATAACATTAGTCATTTCAATAACTTAATGTAGATCTGATACCTAACACTATAGCTGACCGATCTATAGCGCGTTTTAGCAGCTGAAATGAAATGATTATACCTATTCAATTGAAGTAGTCTTATAACTTTTGATAAGTGTTTTCAAGTCTAGAATTCAAGTCTATTAATCGGTTTAACTGCAGTCATAAAGCAAGCTTATTTAATTATCCACCTACAGACGAATCACACTAAGCACCGGTTTTGGGCAATTTATTCAAGTATAAAACACTTTCGCTGTTACTCTATGCTGGCGTACACTCAACTCCATTTTGACCAACGAAATACAAGATACGTGCAGAATGTCCACTACTTCATGCAACAAAATTAGTTTTTCTTTAATTAAAATGAACATATATATCTTAAATTCATATACGTAGGTAGTTTCTATATATGTATGGCTGACAGGATATTTCCTTCCAGTTTTTCAATCTGGCATTTTATATAAGTAAAAGTATTTGCCAACTTCGTAATGTTGCATTACAATATTCGATAATTGTCGTCATTTTGTATTTTTTTGGTCATTGTTAATAATGAAGGGGCAATAATTATTTATTGTAATTGCTATATTTTTTAGTTCATCATCAAAAGTATCGTGCCAGTGGAAATTCTAGTTCTATTTACATTTGCTTACGTCAAAACAAGCGCACGCGCGTGGCCATCGGGCGAGAAAAGCACATTAATTTAGTTATTGTTCTCTCTATCGCACCATCTGAAATGGTCCAAGAAATCGCCGGGCAAGACAAAGATGCCATTACTAGATCTAAGATAAGTATGCAGGTACTATTTGCAGGCGTGCCTGTCAGAATGTTTAAACGAATATATATTTCTAGTCTAAAGTCTGTTTTTTAACCTCAGACACTAAATTGACAGATGCTGAACGATTTATCAACAGTCCCGCCAGTAGAACGATACATCACTTAATCGCGGGACAATCGACTGTTCAGAATCTGTTATTTTTTTATGTATCTGACATTAAAAAACAGACTTTAGTGATATGATGCATCCATGATAATTATGGAAGCGCTTGCTATACATCAATAATTTTCATTGGTCCACATCGGTGGTCCTAGTATAGCACTGGTGGGAAATTATTTCTGTCACATCATCGCAGAATAGCTTCATAGCCCATCTCCGGTGGAAAAGCTTGCCAAAAGTTCCATCTTTCACGGTATTTTTCGCCAATAATTAATGAATTTCTTATGTGATTTTAACAGGTTTATTGTATGTAAATTAACTAGTTACATCGGATTATATAACTAAGATCATTGATTCGGATAATCGTGGCCACGCCTTTTAGTTTGGAATAAAATTGGAAACTTCGCATAGAAATGTTAAATAATTAGATCTTTACTTTATAATAGTTTGTGTGAAAGTTTCGAAGTCTTTCATTATTTTAATTTTATTTAATTACCAAATCGATGTGTAAATAACTAAATTTATTAGAAGGTTTTGTTCATAGTATAACTAATATTCATTTGTTATGCAGATTTGAAGAGATATTTATGAATTTATAGTTAGTAGGTATTGTCTGTTTCCACCGTTGCAATATTATGTAATGTGTTAATAAAGTAAAAAAAGTGTACAAATATCATTATTGCAAGTCCAGTATGTTTATGTTCATATGTAGGTTTAATTAAACCTAAAACTATCTAGGGCCACTTGCGCCAACAAATTAAAACTAGACTAGTCCATATAAAATTTGGCACTAAACCGAGATTTAACACTAAATCTAGATTTAATATGTTGGTGCAAGTGGCTCCTAAAGAAGAAAATTCAAGCTAAAAAAAATACACTCGCGAGCAACGAAACGCACACGTCAAGACCCCAAGAGTTGCACACGGGATAAAGTTTTGAAATCAGAACAGCATTGAAGTTCCCTGCATCTGCTACATGGGCCATGCGGTGGTGCAATATATCGCGATTCGACATTAAACAGCGCTTTGATTTGTGGAACGCGCATTAAACGAGTTTATCGACTTCTATGAGGAACCCGTGTAGCCGCGCTGATGACGCTATCACCATGTAATTCAGCAGCCGTTTGTGAATTCTGTAAAAAAACTTGCCTTCTTCCCCCATTGTTCAGTTCAATGATTATATGTTTACTTTTTCATTCCTAGTTTACAAACATACATATTGCAAATAACTCAATAGTTTTATGTAACTTGAGCTTTCTTTTTAGCCCGCGTTGATGTCTTTTGTATGGGAAAATTCATATACCTATACCATTTGTTTTTTAAAGTCCTGATCAAATGTCTACCTATTCATACAGCTAATATATGAGATAGCCAAATTAATAACCACCTTTGGCTTTTCTGTAAATCTTATATGTCAATTATTATAAAGATTCCTGCAAAATAAATTAAAGTACTCGCGAGCAATGAAGAAGTTCCAACAACCATGGGCGTTCCATATTATTCTATTCTATTCTATTCTATTCTATTCTATTCTATTCTATTCTATTCTATTCTATTCTATTCTATTCTATTCTATTCTATTCTATTCTATTCTATTCTATTCTATTCTATTCTATTCTATTCTATTCTATTCTATTCTATTCTATTCTATTCTATTCTATTCTATTCTATTCTATTCTATTCTATTCTATTCTCTGTGGGGGTGTAAGTACCTGCACCTGGCTCTCTCGAGTGGAACCTTTGTGCATATCCCCAAGGTCTAAACTGCCTTCCTAAGCTTGGACCATTTCCCACCACGCTGGTCCACTGCGGGTTGGTGGGTTCACATATCTAGATGTGCTAGATCTAGATATGCCGGTTTCCTCACGATGTTTTCCTTCACCGTAAGAGCGATGGTATACATTGTACTTAAGTTAAAAGAACTCATTGGTACATGTCAGCGCCGGGATTCGAACCCGCATCTCTTGATTGAGAAGCGGGCGCTCACCCGACTGAGCTACCACCGCTCCTATATTATTAATATCACTGAAACATTTTCATTATTTTAGAATTCTTGTTTTTAACAATATAACTATCCATCGAGATCTAATTAAGTGAATATGTAAATGACTAAACAGAAAAGTGAAAGCAACCACCGCTATCTTACAGATTTATAGACTTTACGTCATTGGTTAAGGATTTATTATGTTTAAAGGATCTAAAGCTTATGTAACTGGTAATTCGATGAAAATTTATTACTATTTTGATGAAAAAAATTATAATACTATGTATAAATAAGTACCAATAAATTATAATATAAATTATTAGAGTAGTGGTAACTCTATACATAAAGTAAACTACTGCCGCCGGTTTCCCTAAAATGAGACTTGGGTTTAAATCCAGTAAAATGTATCAATGTGTTTGCGCCAATCTCTGCTATTGCAACATGAACACCCAGGCTTGCTGCTCCAGCTTACTCGAGAGCTAGGCTGACTGAGCTGAAATTAGGCGGATATGTGTAGAATGCGTTCTTTAAATTGCAAATATGTATAAGAACAATATTAACGCCCCAATGGCATTGATACAAATATATATAAATCAAAATTAGACTAATTTAAAAAACGACTTCAAATAAAAGAAAAAAACATCTAGGTGATATAAAAAAAATAATGAGGATGATGGCCTTATTTTGTGCCATCAAATTGTGGTTTCTGTTGTGAAAGGAAATGCGATACTGTGACACCTCGTCATTTAAGTATTTGATGGCCTCAATATATCCCGTGTATGTCCTTTAATATTCTGATATGCGATGAAAGGATGAGTGTTGTGGTTTTGTGCCCTTATCTTAAAAAAGGGCTATGAAATGTGTACCTAGTCTATATTTTATACAGGGTGTTGCAAAAAGGATATACTAAGCCGAAACTTACATGTGCAGCATGGTATATCTAAGCACGAAACCGAAATCAGAATTTCAAAATTCGCAAAAAAAAACATTCTCTGTAGTAAAAAGTCACGTGACCAACAAAGTTTCTATGGAAAATGAATGTTTTTTTCGCGAATTTTCCAATTCTGATTTAAGTTTCGGGATTAGATATACCGATATTAGATTTCGGCTTAGTATACCCCCTTTGCAACACCCTGTATATCAGAATTGTCGAATGAACGAATAAAAATTGTCACGCGATCGGCCCGCTTAATACAACAAGGTTAGAGTATCGCTTTGAAGCTACGGAAAAACTAAACTCCTTATACAGGGGTCTGTAGTAAGCATACTAACATGCGTGTGATACGACAATAATTATTATGTATTATTATACTATATGTTTCACCCACCAGCAACTCATTGTTGTCTGATGGAAAATCTAGTGCTAAAATACTTGTGGCGGACTCCTAGCCACTAGTTCAGACGAAGATCAACAGATGGCGCGCGGAACGCAATACAGAGAAGATGTATGGGAACTACGCAAATTACTATGAAAATCCTACATCGCGCATTCGAAGTTTCTCACCTACTCTGCAATATATAGAAATCCCCAACGCTAACCGTCGGGCAGCTGCCCGCCAGGCCACACCACTCGGCCTGGTCGGAGGATCCTCCCTTTGCATGGGGATGCTCTACCACCTCCAGCGTCTCGATAATCGATAATCTCTTTAACTATATATGTATATACTTATAGATAAATTTAATTGTTTCAGGTGACACGGTGGAAAGGCGGGGGGGAGAGGGGCGATTCCAATAATTGGGCCTGAAGCCCAAATACATTAAAAACGTGAGTACTACCTACACAAACACGGAGGATAATAATATGCAAAAGTGTTAATGGTTATAATATATTAGGTATTATGTTACATCTGTATGATAGTCTCTATATAAGGTTTTAAGGCGCCGTTTAGGCTTTTAAACTTATGTTAATTATTACAACACTGCTGCTAACAAGGCGGAAGCTAGTAAAGCTAGCCATTTGTCTCCTCCCGTCTAGACATACGAAATTGCACCAGTTTAGGTTACTAGAACTGGTCCATTACATCCTCACATAAAATAACGATATGGTAATAGTATTCAATTGATTGAATTAATGTTTTTTTCTAGCCTGAAACGGTAATTAAATTTTAATCACGGTAATAATGAATATATTATTATGTAATTCCAATTTCATGGTTCATCTTTAAAAAATACATATTTAAGTATTTACTAATTTTTAACTCACGTATCATCCGTGAGTGCATCATAAGATTAAACTTTTTGTGTTGGTACCGCATTTGAGCAAAATGCCCTTTAAATTCTTACAAATATAAGACTTGGTGGCCAGATAACCCCCACTTTTACTCTCTAATGTTTGATCATCATCAACAACCTGTTAAACATATACCACCTTCAAATGACCCTTGTTTATTATCACAATGATCCTAATGTACCTTGTCATAAGGTGCAATGTTGTAGGTGTAGGTTCGGTCAATGTATGGTCAGGTATTTGGTGTACTGGCACACTCGAGGTCCGTTAAGTTGGCCGAGATATGTGGGGTTACTCTATACTGACGAGAAACAAACGAACGAGAGCTGTCGTGCAATCGGCACGTGTAATACAAGGAGGTAGAGTCGTGGCTCGCGCAACAGCGCTTCGGAACTTCGTGTTTCGTCTTAGAGAGTGACCCCCATGATCGTGGATAACTGGGCATCTGCCGGCCGCGCTTTAAAGGTAATTGGGTTATGATCATCAATAGATCATAATTAATATACTTAAGGTGCAATGAAGCTTTTCTATGCTGAATAAATAAATACTCACTCATTAATAATACGGTCGGATTCATAAGAAGATTTATAGGTACACTTGTGTAGGTACCTTGACAAACTCTGTGGGTTATAGCAAATTATGGGGCAATGAAAATGTTCCAGGAACATAGCACCAAATTACTTCTAAACCGAAAATATGCAATATCCGCATCAGAATATTACCAACATGAGAAAATTCAATGATTTAAAAAATTAGGACCTTTATATTTGGTTTCGGCATTTTGAGGGTGAAACTTTTTCATTACAAGCGAGCAAATTATAAAATTGAATAAATCAAGAAAAGTATATAACTGAATGGACAATATTACTTTAGTAAGATTTGATACTTTTCGCAAAGCAATTTGGTTATTAGTTAACATAATCTATCAAAGCCCACACGCAAATTATTTCTTCTATTAACCACCTAAAAGCTCCTTAAAAGAAAGCTACTTAGATTCTTTGAAATCAAATTAAAAACCCCAATTAATTAGATTCTAAGAGAGAATTTTATCAATAATTATATCACTGATAGCTTTACTTTCTTTTCGGGCTAATAAGAGCTATTTGGTAATGTGTTAGAGAAAGATTGTATAATAGATTATTGCCAGATGCACCGGTTAAAAACCAGATCATAAATTGTTGGATGTAAATTTTGAGTTTGCTTTCTTTTTGAAATCTCCACTAGGGAAATGCAAGTGTGGCAGAATCCATTATATTTTGATCTTTCGTTTAGTTTAAAATAATATTTATGCTATAGTAGTTTATATTGAAATGCAGTAAGATAAAGAAACATTGAATATGGGTAAATATCAAGTAAGTTCAGTTACAACAGCTGTCTGTTTTGTTTTATAAATTAAAAATATAGATATTGATTGTGAATTTGATACAGACCTATTCTATTCTATTCTCTGTGGGGGTATAAGTACCTGCACCTGGCTCTCTCGAGTGGAACCTTTGTGCATATCCCCAAGGTATAAACTGCCTTCCTAAGCTTGGACCATTTACCACCACGCTGGTCCACTGCGGGTTGGTGGGTTCACATATCTAGATGTGCTAAGTCTAGATATGCAGGTTTCCTCACGATGTTTTCCTTCACCGTAAGAGCGATGGTTTACATTGTACTTAAGTTAAAAGAACTCATTGGTACATGTCAGCGCCGGGATTCGAACCCGCATCTCTTGCGTGAGAAGTGGGCGCTTACCCGACTGAGCTACCACCGCTCTCACCCTAGTTATAGTTACCAATACGCTTGTGTAGCAGAACTGTTTACAAATATATCCATGTCTTTCCCCCAACCCTTATCATCAATTCACATTCCTAAGCTGTCTTCATCAGACCTTACAACGAAACCTATACCCATCTCTCTCTACCACCAGATGGTAACCTGCGACAGTGACGCGCGGCCGGGGGGCTTCCGCCTGGGCCGCGACGAGGAGCCCCGCCCCCGCGCCCCCAGCACCCCCCGCGCCCCCAGCGTGTCCTCACTCTCCATGTACAAGCACAAAATCGATGCCCTGTTTGATGATAGCCGCTCTTCCACCAGCCTGCCGCAGTGCGGGTTGCATATGAGCGAGACACGCAGGGAAAGCAAGGTTTGACCATTCTATTTGACTATTTTTTGTCTTTGACTATTCTATTCTCTGTAGGGGTGTAAGTACGACATTTTGGACGTTTTGAGGGTTTCGGAGGCAAAATTTGGCAACTGTTTTTAAGCCGGAGTTCGACATTATCTATTCAGGCCACTGAATAAGTCAAATTACAAGTCCTTTCATTAGCGAATGCTACAAAGTAGCCTTGTGTATAATTTAATGATTATGATAATCAAGTTTTACATTCTCTTGGATGATAATGTTTATAGATCAGCAGCCATAAATTGTAGACTTTATTAAACTGACCTGATTAAACTTCGGTTGGTAAATTTGTATTTTATGCTCTCCCCAGGTCAGCTCCACCCGTGAAAGTAAAGCGACTACGATCTACGAAGATGAAGACATGTACACTCGAAAGCAACTCAATAAGATGAACAATTCGGTTCAAGATCGCATAGAGAGAATGTTTGCGGATATTTCAGGCGAATCTCGCCCTTTAGCGGAGAACATAGGAGTCCACGTGTTCAGCGTACACTACCTCGGATCCACTCCACTACAAAGTAAAGTCACCAGCCTGGGCGGACTGCAAACTCCTCTCAAAGACCTGTACTTTGCCTACAGAAGAAACCTTCGCCATAAAAGTGCCGTGACCGGCAGACTAGAAATCTCTAAAAGTGGACTCAAAGTCCGATACAAGGGAGATAAAGGAGATTTGGAACAACTCAATCCTTTCCCCACTATAGCCGTCTGGTCAGCAGTAAAGTTTATTGTCCAAACAGAGAAAGAAAACAATGACACTAGCTACGCCTTCCTTCCTCTAATCACTGATCCTGATAACATTGACCGGCATGCTTTATTCAAAACACTAGAACCTCCCGATAAAAAATACATCCTCTCTAACAACGAAAACTCACACTCACCACTTTTCGCTGTCGTGATGAGGAAGATCGGAGTCGCCAAGCAACTGGAGTGTCATGGGTTTGTATGTCAGACTTCGGAGGACGCTATCGTCATAGCGGCCACGCTATACAAATCTCTCATGTCACATATGAGTCGGCAAAGTCACACGGAAAAGAAGAAGTTGAAGAATCGGAATGGAGTGAGTTGTATGAGCGTGACCAGCAGCATATCGCCGCATGACACCCACCCCGTGAGACCACCTCGGAAGAAGCGGAGCACGTCATCGCAAAGTGGTGATAGTGACAGAGCCGACGGGTTTTCGGCAAGCGAGTCGTTCCACGAGAAACCAAAACTAGAGAGAACCAAAAATATTTTATCAGAGAGTCAGCCGCTTTTGCCGCCACCCCCCTCGATCCCTCCCGCCGAACCCAAACGAATCACCGTCGAGGAAGTGAAAGCGAAACTTGACTCTATCACCCACAACGACACTAGTGGCAGTGATACACAGAAGTCCAAAAAGTCTTTGTCGAAAGAGTCCATAAGTGGCCCAAGTAATGACTTGTTAAGAATTAAGAAGTTGCCCCAAAGCAGCGGGGAATCCTCAACGAGAAGCAAGGTGTCTGAGAAAATTGAACTATTTAGAGAACTAGAAAGAAGAAGAAGCTTACAGAGGCCCCCGAACCTTCCCCCTCCTATTCCTATTAAACCACCGTCAGAGCCCCCACCGGACCCACCAACAAAAGATCCTCTAAAAAGAAACCACAGCGGGAGAAACTCAATCAATGACTCAGGAGATATCTTGACGAAAGTAGCGATACCAAGATCAGGCAGTTTTCTCAACGCAGGGGGACTGACTCGGTACAAATCTCTCGGGCACAGGTATGTGAAAAACCCATCTTTCTTATGAATCAATGACAAATTAGCTCATATAATTGCAACCATTTACGCAGCGAATACCTTGAATGGTCGAGTGCGTTAGATCAATTTTCAGATATCATTTCCTTTTTAACAAATAGCTGCATACACATCGTATACATCTCAATCAGTTTACGGTTGCTTTAATTTTCCACTTCATTTCACATCTGCGGGGATACTGTAAGATTGAAAATGGCTTAGTAACCAGAGATGAGTGCAGTATGCCACTTACTCGCCTGTTTCCATACTTACATCGCATGCACGTAATGGCACCCACGTCCGCAACATTCCTCGGTGCAGTATAACACTCGGCAGTTTTTTGCCGTCTCTCTAAAACACATTGTGGCATCAAACTAGTTAGCTATCAGTCAATTGGGTAAGATGTTACCTGGAAAACCATTCGTTAAAACGTTGCGTAGCCAGCACGTTATTATCATAATAGCTTGAGATATTTTATAATTATTCAAAGGTATTTTAACAAGTTTTCATTATGAGATTGTTATTAAATAACACATTAATTGTTTTCAGAAACAACGGAAAGAAGGGAGGAGGCTCACCCCTCGGGTTCAATGAACTTTTTAACGAATTCAAAGTTCAGGAGAACTTGCACTCCATGGACGACATCCTCAGCGCCATCATCGACGCCGAAGGAATGTCGTTCAACGATCTCAAACCGATTTACAAGGAATTCCTTTTGAAACTAGCCGTAACGTTAACGAAGGATGAGATATTCCAACACAGTAAAGCCATAATGAAGAAGCAGAAGAAGAAGATATTGCGAAGAAACAGCACCTTCCAGAACAGACGGAGAAAGATATTCAAGGGCGCGAGCGGTCTCCGGATGGTGTTCCGAATGCCTTTCGGCAAGGATATCAGGAAAGGCGACCAGAAGCGACTCGGCTCCTTCGATGTGCACACTATGCCGAACGCTAAGACGCGGGCGTCTGAGAGCTCGGTGTCCACGTCCAGCTACGACCTGCGCCAGTTCCGGCCCAAGGAGCCCCCGCTACCACCTCCAAAGCGGCAGGCTATGAGGCAGAGACACTCCAAACGAAGTGACAAGGTAGTCCACGTTTCCAAACGCAATGGCAAAGTGTCCAGACCAGGTGAAAGAACCTCTACATCGGAAGATTCAGATTTCCTGACGTTGAGCAACCGACTAGGATGCCAGAACAGAAACAGCTCCAGCGGCTACGTATCGTGCTCCGAGTGTGAATCGGATGGATGCGTCGACAGATGCTATTGTTCACTGAAAGGAAACTGCAAAAACAAATGCTACTGCTCCGCCACCGAACTCAAGAAATCTTCGTCCAAGACACGCCTCCTCGGCAAAAGTAATAGCTGCAAGGACTGCACTAATAGGTGAGTTCCAAAATAATTACAACGATAGGTATTTACTTTTACAAGTTTTTAGGTTGGTGACTCACAAAATTTCTCCACTTTCCTTTGCCAGTTCTTTTTATATTTCATTTAACTCTAATAGAAGATTCTCATCTCGCGAGCGAGGTGATTGTATGGATTTAATTGGTGGTCCGGCGGATGATGTAGTTATGTTCAAAGGAATTTCTTCCTTGTTTATTATTGTTTACGGCTGGTAATTATTTGTTGGCATGTGTCTTGTAGAAATTAAATGTGTGTGAGTGTGTGGTTATCAGAGCGTGCGTGCGCGGGCTGCGCCGAGCGCTCACTGACTGAGCCAAATTAAAAAAAAAATATTTACAGTTCACTCTGAATTCATTATTTCAGAATGTGGCAATTTGTTAGATATTTCATCTGCGCTCGTTAATAACGATTGAAAATATTTTATTTGTCATGGTCACTACTGGTATTTTGTATTAGTGCTTCATCTATGAAGTGATGAATTATTAAATTATTATCTCCGCCTAGATGTTAGAAAATCTACACACGTATGAAAATATACAGACTATCACACTGTAAAATATATTTTGTAAAGTTTGCAAGTGTGAGTGTCATAATCATAATACACATTTGTACTCGTTTTTTTTTTACAATTTAGTCATGTAAAATGCAATGGTTATGGCCATGGCCAAAATAGTAGTAGCAGAAAAATTGCGATTTTTAGTTTTGATTACTGATCCGTTGACCTGGTATAGCGGCCATATATGAATTAAATTATTCCGTAATTGTTATGCTAAAGAGCACTTACTTGCTAAATAAGTAGCACATTAGAGGTATTTACTAAATTTAATGTCGCAAGTCAGCGGTTTTTTAGATTGTTTATCTACACATACAACTAATAATTTAGATTGAAAACGTGATTGTTGCTTTACACCTTTGCCCATCCATATTTGTATGTACTAATGAAAGTAAGCACATTTACTGGATCGCCATATTACCTACTTATATCTAATTATAATTTGTGGATATAAGAGGATCGTCTGCAATCGAGTTAGTATAAAAAGCTCAACGTTGTATGATTTCATATTTTGCTATAGGTAGGTATAATCTTATAAACCTACTATGCTGCTGCATCTACCTACTTTCAAATATTTGGTTTAGGTAAATAAGCACATTGAGAGATGGAACCTTTTCAAATCCCTTTTTAATTTAGGAAGTCGACAGGTATAAAATGTAACCTTCATGACGTAACGCTGCCAGGTTCTCTAAATTATGATAAATAATGGACCTTCTCTTAACATTTCGGACAAGTGTGAACCCATTTTTCATTTCTCAAATTCTTTATTCCACACAACCCAAATCCATTCTCACGCATTTCTTCCTCAATTCCAGGGAGGTTTACGACGCGGACTTCAGCTACTGCTCCTGCGACTCTGAGAGCTGCGCGGACAGCAACAAGTGCTACTGCGCAGGTCCGCGTGCCGTGACGTCACGCAGCCTCGAGTACCTGCGCAGCCCCACGCAGCAGGTCTACTCCGAGAGGTTGAAGAAGGCCGCTGACCAGTATGAGAAGCAGAGGACTAGGTGAGAGCAAGATGATTGGAATAGTAGTAGGCCGTTAAACTGGCGATAGACGTCGTTTGAAACTGGTAATGTTTATGGAATCGTCCACTGCGTGCCAGTAAATCTCCGTAAGACGCTACAACTACTATGGCTACCTTGCGCAGGATATTCTTCAGTATTTTAGTTAGACAGATGGCTTCAGACAGTTAGCCGGTAGTATTTGTGTAAGGCAAAGACGACAGAGTATTATGGCGCTTCTTGAGAGAAACCTGTTTCAAAAAATGAACGATATTTCCCGGATATTCCCTAAATGCGACTCGGAGAGCTGCGCGGACAGCAACAAGTGCTACTGCGCAGGTCCCCGCGCCGTGACGTCACGCAGCCTCGAGTACCTGCGCAGCCCCACGCAGCAGGTCTACTCGGAGAGGTTGAAGAAGGCCGCTGATCAGTATGAGAAGCAGAGGACCAGGTGAGGATAATAGATGGTTGGAGTATTAGGCCGTTGGAAACAGTGGAGGTATCAAGTCAATAGCGTAATTCGATAGCAATTTCTATGATATCCTGATCAGCGCCCGTATCGGTAACGTTAGAAACTAATATATCGCATACAAAATCCAGTGACCCACCTATAAAATTACGTACCTCATATCGATTAAAGTAGACAGTATTCGTGATACACACACTGCGTGATAGATACCGTAGGTAATGTTTATGAAATCGTCAAGTACGTGCCATATTATTATTATTATGTATTTTAGTCTCTTGGACTGATACTTCAGACCATATGGGCAGGAGATAGACATAGATTTAAAGCCGAAATAATCTTAAAGTTCCTTTTTGCAAGTCGGCGTTTGACTGGCAATGGTTGTTTGAAAAACAGCGATGATAGAGTACCGAACCGCTCTTTGGAAGAACCCATTTTCCTGCAACATAATTGTATACCTATTTTCCCCTGATAACATACTTATCAACTTTTTACCTACCTCCTCAGATCCAGTTCGACGGGGCGGCGCGGCGGCGAGGAGCGCGGGCGGCGCGCGCGCAGCTCCGACAACCTGGCGCTGGACTACGAGCTGCTGCTGCAGAACAGGGCCCGGGATACGCGCAGCCGCAACATGAAGAGGCTTACTGGTGAGGGTTTTAATACAGAGGATATTCAATTTTACAATAAAAAAGCGCCGAAGATCTTATTCACGTAGCTGGATGAGGAAACCTGTAAGTTCACTCCTCTGAAATCTCAAATTTTGATGAGTGGTTTAAAAGACTAGCCTTTGACTGAGGCTTCGACTCCAAACGATGCTTAAATTTTTCATACCAGAATTTTTCTAGAAAGTCTGGTACTTGGTACTTGACGCTTTTCTATGGCTTATAGTCTCCTAGAGTACCTACTGCGGCATTAGCTTCAGCAGCTAGATCCACCGCTCCATGGATCCCTGATGTCAGACTTCTGTCTAGCTGACAGTATAGTGCCTGCGGTTTATGACCCAGTGGTCGGGAATTGCAGGTCACTAAATATATCATGTAGTTTTAAGAGCGGGTCCATAGTTCTCCCATAGCATAACGTACATGCCATATTATCATCAAATTCCTCTCCTATTCCAGTGAGGAGCACTGGGGCCGGCTCCCACGACGCGCTCAGCGTGAAGAAGTCGGCAGAAATGGCGGCACTCTTCGCAGATGTGCGGCTCTCGCAACGGACGGACGTGCGCGCCCTAGCCGGGGGCGGGGGGCGCCGGCCGAGGGCACCCCCGCTGCCCCCCGCGCCCCCCAGAGCCGCGCCCCCATTGGCCAGGATGTTCGACCATCGACCACTCAGCAGAAACGCTAGCTTGGAAGATACGCTTGGGTATCTTCCGTAAGATTCGGGATTTAAGGTGGTAGGGTGTAAGGTTGGTCCTTTGTTTTTTTTGTAACAGATAAATTGATTGCATTTGGGATTGGAGGTAAAGAGATATTGCATATGACTGTAATGATGATGATGATAATGAAGTGCTAACTGGAACTTTTTCAAATATGTTTTAAAATTTTATGATTGGCGAAATGGTCTAAAATATTTTTCATCACATTTTCATTTATTACCTGATATGACTTTATAATGAAATATTAATCATTAAAATATTATTTTAAGTTACTTTGACTCAACTCAACTTTATGTGACCAGCATATTCCTAAACTTTGTAAATAAATGTAACCTCGTCGCAATGATATATTATGTATTTATTATTCCAATCATGTTTTATAATTAATAATTTAGGATTTTGTGAAGTCTAATGCATACTTAATTAGCTCTTGATTTCTAAAACCAGAAAAGGAATAAAGCATCCACCTTTTAAGAATTATATAAATATCATTATTATTACGACTAAACGTAATATATATTAGGTATATTTACATTTAATAACCACGATTATAAGGTACATAGGTGCAATATTTTTTCAAGTCAAAATATATTTTTACCTATAAGTAAGTTCGATATTTATTTTGTATGTATTAGCATGTAAATACGAAATGATGTTTAGAAAACATGTTAAACAACGAATACAGTATATTAAATTAATTATTATAACTAATCAAAGTATGAATTTACATGAAATATTACTATAAATTCTCTAATCAGAGGCCATTCTTTTGTACACTGCATTATAAAATTGTATTCAGAATTAGGTTCTTAACTAAAATAAAATTTCTACAAACTTTAAACGTCGTTTCGTAATATTACCTATTAAGCAATATAGTTTTAGAATTATTGTTATTACCATGCATTTTTTAAATTTACTTACCTTTGTAACTGTGCAATCTAAGTGCAATATTTTTATTAATTATTTAGTGTGTGTAAACTGTTTTTAAACTTGGTGTTTTGTGTGCAATGTCATTGTATAAGTGTGATTTTTACTGTATAATAAAAATAAATGTTTTTGTATTACTTTTGTTGCTTTTTATGGATTGAATTGGTCCGAAATTGGAGTATTTACCTTATGCATTAAATGCAGTATCGACCCTGAAGAAATAAGTATTTTGTGTCTTTGGTACCTAATTGAAGATACTTAACTCATGTAAGTACCTATTTTAAAAAGAATGTTGTGTTTTGGATGACAAGTTCTCGAGAAGAGTAAAACATTAAGGGCGGCTTGCAGAAAAGAACCCCTAAGCACAGCTTTACTAAACGTTTCTTAAGACTAAACTGATTTTTATTTAAAACGATTTAAAACTGTCTTGCGCCATGGTTTTTCTAAAACGATTTAACAAAACCTAGTTTATGATATCATTCAATTTCTCATTCGGTCTATATACGATTCGTTATACACTATTTGATTTAAAATTTGATAGTTTCCAATGAAGTGGGCTAATATTTTGGGTGAAATGAAATATACTTGTCGTCACATGTCAGTCCAGTCACCGACTGTTACTGTCACTTGATAAACAAACAACCGTGTGCTAGAAATATAAATACCTAATTGATAAATTATAAAAATGGAAGGTAAAAACCACCAACGGGCACCAAGCACCCAATTTTACATGTGACGAAAGTATGATTTTATGTAACCTCGTAGATAAATATAATTTCATAATTGAAAATAAAAAAAACTGATGGTTAGACCGTAGCCGAAAAACAGAAGGCTTGGAAGATGCTGAGTAAAGAATAATATAACGCCAACACCACTTATGTACCCAGAACTACTGAGAATTTACAAGCTGGGAACAAAAACCTGAAAACAAAGAGGAAAAAACAGCACTCAAGTGAAAAAATGCAGATCTCAAGTAAGTTCTATTATGTAGTCTGAGCCTATCTGAAACCTAGTTAAACATTGGGAGATATGGCGTTTCGACTTTCTCCGTGTTCGGCATCATAAGGGTCACAGTGACAGTTAAATAAAGTCCATTTTTCTCTCCACCTTTAATTTGCAAGGTGCGGGTGCCTATATAAATAGAGTGAGTCGCCCGCGCGCCTCAGTTGGTTTTTGATTTTTGAAGTGAACACTTCGGCAAAATGGCTCAATGTAGCCACGGTTCTCGTCGGCTTCGCTCCGACGGGGAAAAATATAATATTGAATTTGCGGAGTCCTCGCTGCCGGGAGCTGTAGCGTGATGCGGACCAGGCGGCGGCGCGGGGCCTGCCGGCTGCTGCGCACGCAGCCATTGCTGAGGATTTCGCAACGAAGGTTTGAGTTGATAAGCCGTGAGTAAAATGCTATTATTTACTGCTTTTAAAAGCTCAGCCACTGGTCATAATGCTCCGGCGCTTGGGGTTTTTATCCCACGCAGTAGGGTCCGATTCAATAGTCGTGGTGATGATTGATCACATATTCCGGTCCTACTAGTGGCGCTTGAGCTAGATACTAACATTAATGACCGCTTTAAGTAAAGCATATGTTAATTTTATACAGGAAAAAATTACAAAAATATATTTTTCTACCCTCAATTTCTAATATTTTTAGAAAACAGTTGATAAAAACTTTGCTATTACAATAATGCACTTGATTATAGCTTATGTAAGGCTTTACAAACAGGAGCTTTCCAGGACCGTCATAGGATTTTTTTGCAGGAAGCACGTGGCTCCGAGTTTCAGTATGTTGGGACATTGTGGCATGTGCGGCGAGTAATGTGATCCGCCGGTACCTACCCGCTGAGGGTAGGCAGGCCGATTCGGTGAAATTGAAGTTTCGTGTAACCTGCACCCGACCCTGTGCTCCTGCGCTGGCCGCCGTCTCGTGGCACCTGCATTGCAGCGTACACCCGGCCCTGCGCTCCTGCCCTGGCCACCGGTTTGTGGTACCTGCATCGCTGCATAGACCCAGCCATGCACTCCTGCCCTGGCGGCTGTACACCCGGTCCTGGCCCTGGCCACCGTTTTGTGCCACCTGCATCGCAGCGTACACCCGGTCCTGGCCCTGGCCACCGGTTTGTGCTACCTGCATTGCTGCATAGACCCAGCCATGTACCTACTCCTGCCCTGGCGGCTGTGTTGTCCCACCTGCATCGCTGCGCACACCTGGCACTCCTGTTCTGGTTGCCAGATCCAAACGCCCCCTGTCTGGGAAGAGATTTTATGCTCAGCGGAACCGCCTGCACTATTGCTAGCACGGTCATCATCATCATCAGCCATCATTATGAGTGACTTATTTAGAAGGTATCGAGAAACGTGCGCTATTCATCAGTGATTTTGGCATATGCAGACGAACGTTTACTGCCAAGGTTGGTCATGTTAGCCATACAAGGGCACACCAACGAAGCCTGAGTAACCACCTGCAGTCGCCGTAGCCGCATCGGCATGGATGACGACAAATCGGGTAACGTGCACCGCTTCTAAAAGTGTTATAGCACTTCAATTTGATGCCTCCGCTGAGGTAGGGTATTCTATTAAAGCAGCTTTCTTCTGAACTGCCCAAAGTGACCTGTAGACTGCTCCCGGGGATAGTTGTGCAATCATTTTTTATTTTATTTCGATGTCTCTGCTGAAGAAACTGTCTAATGCAGCTTTTGTTCTAAACTGCCTAAAGATCATTGGACTGCTCATGGGAATGGTGACGCACGGTAAGTACAGGAGCGTTACTCTATACTGATGAGAAACGAACGAACGAGAGCTGTCGTGCAATCGGCACGTTTAATACATACAAACAGATAGAGCGGCTCGCGCCGCAGTGCACTGAAAGTTCGTTTTTCGTCATATAAAGTGACTCCCCAGACACTATCTTAAGTGTCATGACACATCGGCAGATTCCAGCTTTGAGTCTTTTCTTTTCTCGGCTGTGAGCAAAGTGAATCCCACCGGCGAGTGTTCAACCTAAAAGCACTGAGCTAATTCCTGATTTCGTGAAAGTCGCTGTTGCTATACCATACCGCTTCACAAGTTACCGAATTTATTATGATCCTACTGTCGGGTGATCATGATCGGAGTGTCATCGCGGTTTCTAAGTGGCACCATATTAGCTGTCTTCCTTATGTCCCAGTGGATTGTGAGTGTGTATCCGAGCTCTTTGTTGAAAAATGCGTGAACCTCCTACGCAGCAGCTGTCTACTAGTTGTGTAGCGAATAAATCGAGTAACGGTGCTCTTGCACGAGACGACTACCTTTTGGTAAAATTATAACTCCCTCTATTCTGGGAACATGCATATACCTACTGTGTACTGAGTATCACATCACGTGTAGCCGCAGCCCTACTCAATGTACGGGGCTAGATAATAAACAATGGCAGTCGTCATTAAATTTCTATGAATTTCGAAGGTCATCATTTGGAGCACAATCCAAAGTGTGAAAGTACCTATTCATGCCTAGACGGCTTCTCTAATGAAAATGCATTTTTAATTCGATTCTGGCGCAAACGTTTCATAACTATTTTTCAACACTGTATCTGCTGAAACTACTTAGACTGACTGGTTAAGATGCAGACGTGCCGTTTTCACAATTCCATTTTGAGTAATCCTCAACTGTTTTATGGATCTTTCAGTTAGTTACGTAACTAGTTACCAAGTAAAAAATTACTTGTGTCATGCTCGTACTCGCATCTCATTTAGGAGCTCTCTGGCCTCTAGCTGAAGGCTAGAACTGGTATATATATCTACTAAGCTAGTACAGAGTTATAACCGGGCAGCGGTGACGTGGTAGCTGCTTGATTTATTAGAGTTTGCTGAAAACTTTCTAAACAAAACTTTCTAATAATTAGTAGTCATAATATTAACTCTTCACAGTTCTTTCAGAATGCAATACCAGGTCGCTGAAGTAGGTAACCTTCCTTAGCTGGACAACAACATTATTCGCCGTTCCACTGTCATATCGATGTCCAAGGACTTTTTCTTGGGTATAGCTAACTACCTAAGTTTACCTATAGATAGCCGCAAGCTATCTGCTGTTGGTGAACTGTCAGTTCTGATTGATAAGTCAGGCTCGAGGTGGCTCGTCTAACTGTCCATGTTCCCGCCACCATGATTGTTGCTTCCACAGATTAGAGTCTATGTTGGCTGTCGTTGCATCAGGTCTGATCAGGTACAACTAACATCTTTACGTACCATCTTTATTTAATGGAGCTATGTTATTTTGTTTCATCTAGGTTGACTTAATGGTTTCAAAATCGAACCTACAACAATGTAAGTAGGTACCTACCTACCTACGTACCTTTGAAGTTGCAACAAGGCGAAGCCTTAAGGTTTTGGCCGAGACCTGCCCTTAGTGTTGACGAACGTACCTAAAGGTGACCTTGTTAATGTTTTTCATATGAAGTACTGAACATTTTACTTATCCTGGTGGCATGACTGATCATTTACTTACCCAGTTAAGACATGTTAGCCGGGTTTCATTTATCAACTATTATAATTGTTATTGTTGTGTTAATCAATCTTTATTAATTGATGTCATCTACCAAGGAATGCTGCCAGAGCTCATATTATTCACACATGATGATACAGAATGATAGTAGCCCATAAAATCGGTGCAAAGGCTTATAAAATAACTTTCCTTCATAGTAGGACTGCACAGGAACTCGTTAACCGCCGAGTTAGTTAGAATACAAAATTAGACTGTGTGTTACTTGTCAATCTAGAATATGAATATAGTGACCTGCATCATGTTTTGAAAAACTGAATACTTAGTTATCCGCCAGTGTCACAGCCTTCATCTAATCTTTTCCAGTAGCTGATGAGGCTAAGATATTTAGTTAAATTATCTTCCCTTCAAGCACCACTCCTCGTTCCAAGGACTAGATGCCGCGCCAGGTGTTGCCGGCCGTGTCGTCGTTCAGGACTGACTGAGCAGGTCCTCGAGGCTCCAGGGTCGGCTGCTGCATTTCTGAGGTCAGTCCAGAATTACATACCCTAGTCAGCATGTGCTGACCTGAGCCCCAGCGGCCTGGATCGATATTCTACATTTTACAGCTTTTAAATATTGTTGCAAAGTATTTCACTGGTTCCATCCATTCGGCTAGTGTATGTTAAAAATATTGCCTTGACAATAACAAGATTTTGATCAATAATTACTTATAAGTATTGCTTTCGAAGACCTACCTATATGTATAGGTACATACCTTCCATAACTTTCTGACAAGTCAGGAATAATAAGGAAGTTCTTAAGTCTTATGTATACTTATACCTTTCTTTTTAGTATATCTATTACCTAGAAATCTATGCATTATAAATTTATAGATTCAAATATTTATCTACTGACATACCTACTCATCAGTAGCTTATGGGTCACAGTTGGTTTTCTCTCCACCATGCGATAATAAACACATCTCACAATGTTTAACTAGGTTTCAGATAGGCTCAGACTACATAATAGACGCATTTTTCCTGAAATAAAAATGACATATTATGTATCTAGCCTATCTGAAACCTAGTCATTTCTGCATGGTGATATTACAACTGAGGCGCGCGGGCGACTCACTCTATTTATATAGGCACCCGCACCTTGCAAATTAAAGGTGGAGAGAAAAATGGACTTTATTTAACTGTCACTGTGACCCTTATGATGCCGAACACGGAGAAAGTCGAAACGCCATATCTCCCAATGTTTAACTAGGTTTCAGATAGGCTAGATACATAATATGTCATTTTTATTTCAGGAAAAATGCGTCTATTATTATATCTCGCCATATGGCTACTTGCAAAATAAAATTGGCAATAAATTGTATAATAGTAGGTAATAAAGTATGTAGGTAGCTAGAGTATTGTGATTTACTCTACGGGGCTAACGGATTTTTATTTGGATTTTTATGTTTGCAGATATACTTAGATAGCAAAGTTTTAGACGAGTCTGTAGTTCAGACAGTGGAGCTCCATGCATAAGACTGGGAAATGGTGTCGGATGATGTTAATTTCCCCCCAGAGGAATGCCAAACAACATTCAATATTTTAAGTAAAGAAGCGAAACAATCATCAAGCAAAATAAAACAACAAGCCATATTTTAAGATTTAGGTATATAATATACAGTGGTAACTAATAATAATAAACATGTTTTTAAATCAACTGGTGTTTGGTACTGGTGACGCTATAACCTTGCAAAATAGTTATTGATCAGCGAAGTTCTTGCATTGTTCCCAGACTGTAAGGCACGAGGAGGTTGGTCTATACAGGGTTATTGGTAAGTAGACCTGATCCTTGCAGGAGGTGATAGAGGAGGGCATTTCCAGTCGATTATACCCTATAATGCATTATCCGAAACTTAACCATTTGTAAGATATTTAATATCTAAAGTTTTTTAAATTTTAGCCTAAATGTCATGTTTAAAACCGAAAATAAAAAAACTAGCCATATTTCAATACTTTTTTTGTTTGTTTTGAATTAGTAACATCTTAATAAACTTATTAAAATAATCAAATGTGCATTATTCGACTTAAATTAGACACAATACCTCAAAATAGATAATCATTTTTTAAAAATATTCAAAACCTAAAAACAAATAAGTTAAATTAAAAAAGAATTTCATATAACAATTTATTGTGCACTTCAGCTTAAAAACATTGTCAACTTATAAGCTTTCAAATGAGATATTTCAATATCAAATCGATTTAGGTATCACCAAGATATGGCCAAAACAATCAGAAAAGGTGGACAAAATTCAACAGAAAAACTAACAAACTTAGCGCAATTTAAAGGTAAAAAGTGTGATGGTTTTCAGTCCTGTTCACTTTGGTATGGAAACCCCTGTTGAGTTTTCTCCGCTTAACTACTAAAATAACAAATCTGTTATTTTAGTAGTTAACCCTCCTATAAAAGTAAAGGGTATTCAAATATTCAATCATTTCTTTGTCGTCGTCTGAGTACATTTTTGATCTCCTTCTTCTTCTATCGTGTAAATGCACTAAGCTAACTTCCTCCAGTGTTTTGCTACTCTTATTGCGAGGTCATTGGCCTTCATCAGGTCTCCTTGACTGCACTTTGGGGCATTAGGGCACTCTATAAGGTGTGACGTAGTCTGGAGGCTTCCGCAACTGCATAGAGTGCTGGCATTGGCTGGGAGCATATCCCATCGCCTCAAACCTTTTGATATTACCGAGTAAGTTAACTAGAAATTCTAATTACTAACAACAATACAACCAAAAAGAATACTTCAAAGATTGCTTTTGACATTTGACCAAGATTTTAAATCTCGATTTACGCGTAAAACCGAGATATTGCCGGTTTAATTTTGACGTTTCTCTAAATCGAGATTTGACACTAAATCGAGATCGTGCAAGAGGATTTTGCTGATTTACGCTTAAACTGAGCTTAAGTTGAACAAAATCGAGTTTTAAGACGTTCTTGCAAGCCGCCCTAAAACATCTATAGAAATCCCACACTGACATCTCTTGTTCGCTTATATCAATACGCACTGCCTATGAGTTCTATAACGTTGACGATGTTGAAAACAATCTGAAATAGTTCTTATAGATCCCGCGAGATGGCATGGACAGTTTATTACATTATATTTTTCATTAAATGAAGAGTCATGCCAGTTAGTATGGGGCTGCAGTGGAAATTGTGCCATAATAAAATACACTTTTATATAATTATGAAGATTCATTTCCAACAGTGCGCTGCTAATGGCTTGAGATGAATATGATGAAGTAAAGATACGACTGATGACTCTTCTAGTTGTTTGAAAAGCGCGGGGGCAGTTTCTCAGATGCTAATAGCTAGTACATTAATTAACCCTTATAGGACCCACTTTTCTCGCTCAGCATTATAAAATATTAACAAAACATAGTCTATTTTATCTATATCGAAAAACTAATAAAAATTTGGTACCCCCTACGAGGATACACCCCCGCAACCAGGTATTCTCTACACGTTGGACGGTTGGACCCATGAAATAACGGTCAAGTTAGAATCTACCCAACAGATAAGGTAAGCATCAAAAAATATTACCGATTTTCGTTCTCCATTTGAATGTTTTTTTTCTATATTTCCTTGTTTTTCTCGTAAACCGTAAGAGATTTTATTTTATTTTATTTATTAGCGAAACAAACAGCATTATTTTAAAAATAAACTATCACTAAAGAAATTACAACTAAAATGCCAATTACATGTTTCGACTGTACACCAAAATATAATAGCTTAAATATTTTAAATAACTTATCTACATTAAAGGCCAAAATAATAATAATGTATTTATATAAAATTAATTAATTTAGAATAAAAACTATGATTACAATTTAAAACAAAACAAATCAAAAATATTACATACGCAAGCGGGGGTGAGTGTGTGTGTGTGTATGTGTGTGTGTATGTGAGCATGTGTGTGATGAAGTGTTTGTAGGAGACTAACAGCAGTTTGTCTGTAAAATAATAATACTGTTAGATAAGTATTCATTCCGATTTCTCAGCAATAATTTCCCTGACGTTATTAATGAAAATATTTCTGGATGTTGCAAATATGTCAAGACTGCTAAAGTTTTTATTATAGGATATCATTATTCTTTTCAGAGCGTTATTAGCACAGTAGTTAGTCTGGTAAGGCAGAGGTTTAAAAAGTGGAGTTACTCTGGTACGCTTGATTGGAACACACCATTGCAATGAAGACAACAGTTCAGAACAATCAATATTAGCATGAATAATGTCATACAGTAATTTCATATCCGATGTTACACGACGGTTTTCCAAACTATCCAGACCATAATATTTTTCTAGGTATTGGTAATTATCTTTGTAGAAAATTCGTTCCCTATATGCCAGCTGTCTAATAAATTTGTGTTGAACTGCCTCAATTCTTTTCTTATAAACCTCATACTGGGGTGACCAAACTGGTGAGGCGAATTCCAGAATGCTACGGACATGAGTCATATACAGAAGTTTGAGAGTTTCTGTACATGAAAATCCACGACCTATCCTCATTATGAAACCCAACATTTTATTAGCACGAGTTATTATGCTACTAATGTGTGCATCAAACATCATTTTGTTATCCATGATGACACCCAAGTCTCTAATTTTGGCTTTCTCCGTCAAAATTGTATCAGCTATAGTGTAGCTATGTAAAATTTTATTAGTTTTTCTAGTATAGGATATTTTAAAACATTTTTTAGCATTAAGTTCTAATTGGTTAACCGCACAATAATCCTGTAGACGAATTAAGTCATTCTGCAATCTGTTGCAATCATTCAATGAATCGATCACAAGGAATATTTTTAAATCATCAGCAAATAGATTGAAGTGGGCATTTTTAAAGCATTTGTAGATGTCAAAAATGTATGCATTGAAAAATAGGGGTCCCAAAAGTGAACCCTGCGGAACACCAGAGCTCATTTTGACTAATTCAGAACGTGCCCCGCCTACAACTACTGACTGGCTTCGATTGGTAACATAAGATGTTACCCATCTTAACAGACTGCCATGTACGCCCATGGCGCTAAGTTTCGACAAAAGCATGTTATGGCTCACTTTATCAAAGGCTTTTGAAAAGTCAGTATATATAGCATCCACCTGATTACCGCCATCAATATTATTCAGTACGTAGTACGATGACTGTAACAAATTCGAAACAACCGACCGTTTGCGCATAAAACCATGCTGGTTTTCTGGTATGTTCTTAGTTATTAATGGATAAATTGAATCATAAACTATTTTCTACAATAATTTGCTAATACACGGCAATACAGATACTGGACGATAATCAGTAGCCCTTGATTTAGATCTGCCCTTAAAAATGGGTGCAACCTTCGCTGTTTTCCATTTAATAGGCATGATGCCTTCTGTTATTGATCTATTGAACAGAATACACAGTGGGACAGCTAAGGATTCCTTGCACCTAACAATAAAAACCGGTGGGATGTTATCAAGACCACTTCCCTTATTTATGTCGAGTTTATCAATGTATCTTTTTACTATATCCGGTGTAATCTTGATAGTTCCTAAGCAATCAGTATTCCAACAGTCTTCATCACATGCGGTCAAGTGATTATTGATGTCTACACTAGAATTATCATTGCCATTAAAAACACTACCGAAATAGTCCGAAAAACAGTTTACTATCTCTGCTGGTGAGTTTGCCACATTGCTCCCACATGTAATTCTATTAGGAATCGACGAAGTGCCCTTTTTGACTTTAACAAAGGACCAGAAATTTTTCGGATTATCTAAAATGTTACATTCAGATTTAATAGTAAATTTCCGATAATCCTCCTTAATAAGTTTCTTTTGTCTAGTGCGTAATAGAGCAAACGTATCATAGTCACGGGGATTTTTGTAGAGCTTATACAGTTTATGGTACTTGGCTTTTTCCCGAGTTACTTTTCTTAGGTTATGAGAGAACCAATGTGGATAACCCTTAGCGGGTTTTATTTTAGTCGGAACATGATTACCTATAATTTCGTCAATTATATCATAAAATTTATCTACTGCTGCGTCTAAATTACAATTATCGAATTCAGTTTTCCAGTCAATATTAATTATTTCTTCATTAATAACATCATAGTTGGCTTTAAAAAATTGTTTTATATAAGATTTAGTTTTTATATTGGAACTAGGCAATATGTCAATATGTAAAGAAAGAGTTGGATGATGGTCATCTTCTTTCACTAGTGGCTCCGGATTCTTATTAACAGTGATATGCATGTTGCTAAACACTAAGTCAAGTATTTTATTTAACTTATTTGGAATTGCATTAAATTGGTCAAGATCAACATAAGCCATAGTATCTAATAATGCCATATTGGTTTTACCACTAAAACAGTCAGTGCTGCACACACCTAAGCGATCACAGTTCCAAAATATATTTGAGCAGTTGAAGTCACCGAGCACAATAAAATCATCATTAATATATTTATCTCTGTAAATCATAAGAGCTTCAGTAAACTCTAGCATCTGCTCATGGTGATTTGGACCTGGTTGAACATAAACACAGCAAATATGTAGCACTCGTGTACCTGCCAATGAAATTTGCAACCATATACTGTCAACAAAACAAGACACATCAACAACGGAAGCGTTCAAGGTCTTTTTTATCCCAACCATCACTCCTCCACCAGTAAGCGCGACCGAAGCGAGTCTATCCTTCCTAAAAACATCATATTTACTGATGTCGAAAAGTTCACCATCATGAAATCCATCATTTAACCAACTTTCTGTAATGAAAAACGCATCACATTCTAAATTTAATGTACTGAGGTAGAAGTCATCAATTTTAGTGCGCAAACCGCGCACGTTCTGGTAGATAAAATTGAATTAAATTAAAATATAATCAAAAATAAAAATTGCAATAAATGTCAAATCGCAGCGAATCCATATATCCAATGAGAGTGGTTTATTTATTTTACAGACAAGCGTAAGGGAATAGTGTGGTGAGTTGTGTGGTGGGTTGTGTTGTGTATGTGAGTTTGCGTATGTAAACATAATATTACTATAATAAACAACAATAATAACTAGAAACAAATAACAATCAGAGCCAATATTTAATTTGGAACGTTCCGTGACAGTTTTGACAGGTCGTCCTCGGAACTTATCAGTGTTTTGTCCGCACCGTCGTTGCGCTTTACAAATATTCTGCAGTTTCGCACCCAGACATACTGAAACCCCAAGTTCTTACACAGCGTCTTAGTCTTCTTCAACAGGAGTTTGTTGTTAGGCGTTAGGTGCTCGCTCACGAAGATGTCTGCAGATTTTCCAGGCAGTCCCAGTGCATTTGAAGTAAGCCGTTTTTTTCTGGCAGCAGATATCAGACCATCTTTAGTGAGCTTGGATTTTAATTTAGCTACTATTGAGCGGGGACGGCCATTGCCTGGATTAAATTGAGCTACACGACTGACAAATTCCACATCAGCGCTATCCATTGGAACGTCACATGTCTTAGCCAGTTTCAACAGCATTGACTGAAGATTCTCATCTTTAGTTTCTGGTATTCCACTTAGCTCAATATTAAGCATTCTGTATCCTTGCTCTCGATGCTCGTTATCATTTTGTATTCTCTTTACGGTATTAGTGAGTTCAATTATATTCGATTCCAGTTTTTTTATCGTAGAGATTTTTTTATCATGACTCAGGATCTTCTTCTCAACATCAGTAATTCTATCACTCGTATCCTGGGTAGATTTCCTTATCTCCTCCATATCGGTTCTTATGCTTTTTAAATCATCCTTGATAGTTTTGAGAATAAGAGATATTGAAAAACTAATGAAAGTTTGGTACCCCCTACGAGGTTACACCCCCGCAACCAGGTATTCTCTACACGTTGGACCCATAAAATAACAGTCAAGTTAGAATCTACCCAACAGATAAAGTAAGCCTTAAAAAAATATTGCCAATTTTTGTTCTCCATTTGAATGAAAGAATTTTCTATATTTCCTTGTTTTTCTCGAAATCAATCATATCCAGCCACCTTTCGCCAGTCGTCACCCCATCTAGCCGGAGGGCGTCCCACACTACGTTTGCCTAGTCGCGCCCTCCACTCCAGAACACGTTTACCCCATCGGTCATCGGTTCTTCGACAGATGTGACCAGGGATTATACACGTAATAATATTAATTAAGTACCTTTGCAAGTTTTAAGTAATTATTTCCAGATACTTAATAACTTTTTTTGCTATTCAAGTACTTACCCAAACATAGTCTCACCGAATAATAACTGAATTACTTACCTAATTGAGGTAACTAAACACTCATTAGTCCTCTGAGATAAAGCAGGCGATCAAGCTTGATCACTCTTGACACCGTAACATAAGACCCATATTCTGTGTTCCTTATTTCTGTTTAAGGGACATGTTAAGTTAAATGATGTGGTCACAGACCTAAATTCCGGTCTTTAGCCAGTCTGGTCAGCCATGTTGGAAGAATGTGGTTAGGCTTGAGATTTCCGCTTAAATACATGACTGTGAGCTTTTATGGACACCTAATGATGCCCTGAAGCAACTTTGCAAGTTGTAGGCAATCACAGCTTACATGGCATGGATTGTGCATAATTCTGTGATATCGAAGTTTAGAAGAATGATTGATTTATTTTTAACGCATTTATCGGTACCGGCGTTATTGAGATCATATTAATATAACTACGCCACTGCACTATAGGTACCTACCTCTAAAGCAAGGAATTTATCAGTGAAGGACAGCAGGATATTAGGAGATAGAATCTATATTCTGATCCTGTCGTATTATATCTAGTAGATATCAAATTGGATACAGACAAAATATAAAGTTAAACAAACATTGAATTATTAAACATTTATTTATATTTCACAAAATAATACATCTTTGATAATTAAACCACTAACGGACGGACTTTGTAGAGAATACCACTGGTTGTTACTAAAATATAGATTTTGCATAACATTTTATATAACAATGATATTTATCATATATAAATCAACAATTTCTGATATAAGTAATAGTTTTTTTGTATACCTATCTATAAATCTCAACATTTCAGTGCAATAATTTGTTTTCTTTCTAAAGTTATAACGACTGAAGTATAATATTCTCGAATTATTTTGTTTTTATAAAGTTTTTAATACAGTAAAAGTTAATTTGGCAACTTTAAATATAATCGTTTATAAGCATATTAGATTTAGATACTAAAAATATATCCTAAATACATACAGTAATTTCATATGTGTGTATATTACAACATAGGCTATCTAAAGGATATCTAACATATTTACAAAACTAATGGGAAGTAATGATTTTTATGAAGAAATTATGATATATGAGTATTTTTAAATCTAAACAATCGATATAAAAAAATACCTAGTACCATAGCGTTTGACCGTTTTGTATATCCAATATATTCATTAACGCTAAGTAAACTTGGAATAATAAGGAAGTACGTACAACGCAAGTAGTGAAAAAAAAGATCCCGACGAATTGAGAACTTCCTACTGTTTTTGAAGTCGGTTAAAAATCAAACAAAAGCTAAAAAGCTAGGAAAATTTAACTGTCTACTTACGTAAGTTGAACTCTACTGTATATTTTATCAGATTGGATATAAAAAACGATGCCTACAAATGTAAAAATAATATGGAATATTCCTACCTATAATAAGTACTTAGTATCTAAGTACAAGCTAGCTCCGTCTAGGTGTCTCTACAATACACGTTTTATACTTTAAACATACCTAATACAAATTAACATTCAAACAACATTACTTTTCTCATTAAAATTGAGAAGTCAACCTCACGAGCGAAACTAATGACTTCGCTTTACGAAACAAAATTATGACATACCTACCTACCTAGGTACAATATAACAAAACAATCAAGCTTTGTTCCAGCGTCGACTCAAAACTGCTAATAAACTAAACTTTTAATTGTTTTTTAATGATAAATATCTGTCCGCAATCTGCGGGTGTCAAAGGTACGACCGAACTAAGGACTATGAATATGGCATGTGGGTCAGTAGGGGCGCACCGCTCCGAGGCGGCCGCGGGGGAGGGGGTCCGCGTAGCTGTGGCGGAACTTGGCCGGCTGTTCGCGCAGCTCCCGGTAGTCGCGCTCGTAGAACCTCTCCCTGTCTCTGTCGCTCTCGTCCAGAAGGCGCGAGCGGCTGAACGCTCGCTGGCGGTCGTTCCAGTCGCGCTTGCGCTCCTCGATGACGGGCTCGATGACGTCGTCCTCGTCGATGCGGCGGTCCAGCTCGCGCCGGTAGCGGTCCAGGCGCGGCTCCCGGTCCAGCCGTGGTTCCCGGTCCAGGTAGTCCTCGCTGCCGTACTCGTAGCGCGTGTCGTCGCGCTTGCGGCCCAGGCGCGGCAGGCGCTCCAGGTGCAGCGGCGCGTCGTCCCCGCGCTCCCCGCGGTGTGTGCGCTCCAACCCTCGCAGACGCTCCTCCCGCCGCGCCGGTTCTCTCCTCTCTGGCCGCTCGTCTCGTCGCTCTTCCTCTGGGGAAGAAGTCGAGCGGCCGTTCCTCTCCAGCATGCTCCGCCGGATGGCCATGTGCTGCTCCAGCTCGCGGTTGAACCGCTCGCGCTCCAGGTTCATGAACTTCTCCTTGGCCACGTGGAAGCGGTCCTTGGGCGACGTGTCCGCCACCTTGAGGCTGCCCTCGCTGGCACCGCGCTGCAGTTTGCCGAACCGCCGCTCCTCGACTCGCTCTATGTTCCGATTCGAGGGTTTACTTTCTGCGGCGTATCTCCTCCTGTAGGCCGGCGCTTCGTCCGGGAACTTGTCCTGCTTGTCGATCTTGTTGATCCGCTCGAGCGACTCGTGGCGGAAGCGGCGGTCGAAGGCGGCCTGCTCGCGGAAGGGCGCGAGCTGGTCGCGGAACTGGTCGTCGAAGGCGTCGTGGTTGTAGGCGGGGCGGTCGAAGCGGCGCGGGGACAGCGCGCGGCGCGGCGGTGAGTGGCGGCGCGGGGGCGACGCGCGGCGACGCGGTGGTGAAGCGTGGCGCGGTGGCGAGGCATGGCGCGGCGGAGAGTGGCGGCGCGACGGCGACAGGCGACGCGGCGGCGACACGTGCCGCGACGGCGACAGGCGGCGCGCGGGCGACGCGCGGCGTGGCGACGCCTCGAACGCCTCGTGCATCATGTACGCCGTGCTCTCCGCCCAGTCCTCCTCTGTAAACAAACAAATTAGCAAATTAGCACGCGATTTGCAAACAAATAAATATTTATACGCGGAATTTCCATGACGTGAGATTTCACCGTGAAATAGCCGCATTAATCGGCGAAATTTATTCATGATGGCACTTGCTTGTGCGACATTCTCGACATTCAACTTGACCTATTGTCACTCGGAGCCGCTCAGAGCGTGAGTAACGGGACACTATCTCATCTTTGCGAATGGTCTGAGTGGTATAAGTGGCTAGTTTCTAAGTTATTTTGACACACAAAAATAACCTGTCGAGCTCCCACGCACGCGCTATCGGTCGCGATCGCCGCACTTCATTGTATGGGATTTAGGTTTGTCGGTAATGTCTCGAGTTTCGTACATTATTTACTGTGCGCAGACGCTCTGTTTCTCTTTGCACAATAGTCTTCATTATAACAATGATTAAGATTTCGTTAAGATCGCGGCGATGAAGTGTGTGAAGACTGTGATTTTATTACTTATTTTTAGTTTTCAAGGTTCAAGAGTTTTGTAAAGCAGTGAAAGATTAAACTTGTAAGAGTCGGGGGTTCATTGTCGTTTTGCCACATCGCCGTCGTGTGAATGGTCCATGATTTCAAGATTTCATTTCGTTTATTGTGGGAAGCTTCAGAAGCAATTCATAAATTAGCATCGTATTTCCTAACTTACTGCTTAGGTAGAGGTAACTTGCTGTCTTTATAATTGTTTTTTAACACTAGCTGCATATCAGCTTCACAGCATTTTATTGTATTTTAATAATCTCGTAATTATAGTCTAACAACAAAGGATAAAACTGACAGTCGGTACATCGCAAGTAGAATCCTAAGACTTGAAGAAAAACCCTTTACCATTGTGTGGACCTACAAAAGGTCGGACCTAGACATGTTTACCAAACAATCGTTTATTTTCCGTAGTCTGGGAAAAATCTAGCATCCTTGTCTTTTTTCTATGAAACATTGACTTTCTCCCTCGCACGCCATTGTAGTGCCTCGGAAGGTATGGGAACAAACCCAAATGTCTATTAGCAGGAAAATTACGTAAACTCTGGTAGGTACTTCTTGCATCTTGTAAAGATTCGCATGTGCCTGCTTTCCTATCGGTGAAAATATGAAAACCTTATAAATGGTGCCTTAAAAAAACGCCGAATGGGTCGGATTCAGGACGTTAGCGTCATTACAAACTATTGCTACGTCTTGTTGCATCTTTTTTATATTCATCACATTTACTATTAAGTAGTTTTTTTTTTCACGAATACGCTAAAGTGGTGGAACATAACGTTTTAAATTACTTTATTACATCACTTTGAGTAAATTTGAAATCTACGGTAATGACTCGTTTATTTCTCAGATTATTATTTTGTACCTAATGGGTAAAATATTCCCAAATGGGAAACTTAGAGAACTTTACCTAAGGTGTCGTCACAGCAATTTATAAGCGTTTAGAAATGTAGAGCCTTTCTCATGGAGGTTGAATAGTCTTGTTTTGTTTCAACCATGGAAACATCTGCCGTCAAAAATTAAGGTTTTGTACGCCCTCGTATCTACGTAGGTATATACGTGTACTTATATTTTTATTAGTTTGGGCACAAAACTGCTTGCGACATCATATCGCAAAAATGTGCGTGTGTTTCTGGGCAAGTGCTTGATTACTGGCGAAGTCGCAACGCAGTTTTGTGTACAAGCCCTTTATCTAATAAAGGAGAACGAATTCATAATAAATTAATAATATGCGAATTGAGCTTTGGTTTAGAATAATTGCAAAACAACCAGTAGAACGTGTATTATACTGTAGTGTACTGTAGTGTACTGTGGTATAAATTACTAATGAAGTATACAAAACAGAGAAGTTAAATGGAAGGTTAGGTCAAGTTTTGTAAAAATAAAAATAATTACTGTGATTGCTTTTAGTTCAAACAATGAAGGTCGCAGCTTGATCTTGAACTATTAGGGAATCATCAAAATTAAGAAGTCATTAAAATGTGAAAAGGTTGGCAATTAACTACTCATAAATGCCTGTTGGGGTCGAATTGAACAGCACTCACGAGCAATAAAAAACAAATTAATAGCCTATAAGTAGGTACTTTATATCTCTAATACCTTAATCTTGTCTGAAATAGGTCTCTATCATCAAAGACTAACCACCGACTGTATCACGATCATGTCGTCTACCTCACTTCCTAAGCATCATTTTAATTACACCCCTATATCGTGCTTCAATGTATTTAACGGTTTTCCTATACACATATATCCAATATACTATTACCTGTTTACAATAAGAGCTTCCTATTACTAGAAGAAACGGCTCCCATCATTCAAGATACATCGTGTACAGTTTTTTTACTACAAATTGATCAGCTTTGTGTTTTAATCGTAGGGCGGTACCATAAAAGTGTGTTGAGCGGCCATGTTGAATTTTTTGACGTTTACTTAGGGACTTTTGGTTTATAGAAGTTTTTGTCTATGGTTGGGAAATAGGAAGCTATTGTTTTATGTGTTTCGTTAATTAATAGGTTGAGGGATGTTAAGGCAATTACTGAGTATTTAACTATATAAACTGCCGAGTCATATTAGGTACGTAGAAAGGTATATAGCTCTAGATACATAATTATAAAAAACGAAGATAGGTAGGTACTTTCGATACCATTCGTACCAGGTAAATGTCATGTCTCTATCTCTAGCCGTACAAATGAATCCCATAAAAATACATAGAAACCTTATAGAAACAAATAGTAACCAGTGATTACTAAACATTTCGTGATGTATCAATTTATCGCTTTATAATGATTTGTTTATTATTTGTAGGCAACATGAATTATTCGATCATTTGCTTCCGACGATGAGTAGAAAAACGTGAATTGATTACAATTTATACAAATGATAGTATAAGTTTTTTCAATTTATACCTAATATAAATTATAGGATGAGGTCATATTCACAGCTCAGTTAACATCAATTTGTATAAAAAAGTGGTAGACAAATGAACTAACTCATGGTGAAAAAAAATAAGACAGCATAAGTGTTTTAACGAGAACGTAATTGTTATAATACTTATAATACACGTTCTTGTCTGATGGAGTTCAATTATCGCAACTTAGGCCTACTTTATTAACCGACTTCGAAAAAGGAGGAGGTTCTAAATTCGTCTGTATCGTTTTTTTGCTTCTTAGTAAGATATTAAACAAAGCCAATGTTGCCAAATAGAGGCTTACTGTATGTATTTATATTTATATATTTATGTTTTTGTGTTTGCTTCGAAACGTTTAAAGACTGATTTTAATTCGTTAAGTATTTCTTTGTCTGGTTTTTTATTATTATAATACTCTATCGTGTAATAGCAATATTATTATATAGGCTGTTGCAAAAGTTTTATACCATACTAAGCCGAAATCTACGTGTGCAGAGCTTCAAGATGAAAACAGAATGTCAAAGTTCGCGAAAAAAAAACCCATAGGGCATTGATAGGTATAACATGCTGCACACGTAGGTTTCGGCTTAATACACCCTTTTCGCAACACCCTGTAGATAAATATATGAAACTCACCGCTAGTGCTGTGGTTGTCTGGCTGGCGCACATAATCATTCCGTTCGGGCGACGGGGCCAGGTCGCTGCCGATACCAGAACTGCCCCCCGAAGACTCCAGCTTCCTTCTCGCGTTCACTCCGACGATGTTCTGGTTCAAACACCGGCGGGTGTCGATATTGCTGAGGTTGCCCTTCTGTCGGTGGACCGTGTCGTAGTCGCGCGGTGGTAGCAGAATAGGGCTCTTGCCTGCGGGTTGATGACTGGGTTAGGAAGGGTTGGTATGGGGGTTTGGTGAGCTGATGAAGCGAGTGAATTGTGCGTGCGGTATCACGAAGGATTTGGTTTTGTTTCGAATTTAAATATTGTGAAAATTATATTTAACTTTGGATTAGAATTGAACTTTGGATTGAGAGTGACAAATTATTCGTGATAATATAAATAGTGATGGTGAGGTAATGAATCGATAGATATATAATGAGTAAAGGTAAGTATGATGGGGATTTTGTACATTCATAATTAATATTTTTGTTAGTATTTAGTATTGAGAAAGTTATAAATAGATAAGCGAAGAACTGATAAACTATAAACAAAAACTAAGACCATAATTAAAAATTATTAAGTGTTTTAATATCATATTTTGTTCACAAGGTAACATAAGAAAAACATTACATAAAAAAATACTTAGATAAAAATAAACAGACTTACTTACATTTAAAAAAAACTCACATCACAAAAGCGTGTGCAAAAAAAAAACGAGCAGCAAGCCAAACCAAAGGAAAGAAAACCGACTGACCTATACCCTTTTTACCTGTAGACAACTTTTGCTTCAACTCAGCCGCCAGACTGTCGTAGAGGTTGGCAACGCATCGCTCCTCGTTGCTTCCAGAATCGGACTCCCGGGACACCTAGGAAAAATTAAAATGTGATAAAAATTGAATGAGATAACTTATATGAAGAGTAAAGCCTGATTTTCATTATCTTAGTGATTAGAAAAGTATTAAGTAAAACTTGAAAAACAAGACGACCGAATGGCGTAGTGGTTAGTGACCCTGACTACTGAGCCGATGGTCCCGGGTTCGATTCCCGGCTGGGGCAGATATTTGTTTAAACACAGATATTTGTTCTCGGGTCTTGGATGTGCCCGTAAAATGGCAATAGGCCCGCCCCCTATTACATTGGGACTAACATAACACTCTGGCGAAAAGTGGGTGCAGCAATGCACCTCTGCCTACCCCGCAAGGGAGTACATTAGTACAAGGCGTGAGTGCGTGTGTGTGTGTGAAAAACAAGTTTTTTAATACTGTGGTGCGCTGCGAGTGAACTAAGTAGCATTTACATGTTACAACGAAAGTAGGTACTATCCTAAAGCATTCTAGTAAACAGTAAGATAGTGTAAATCGAGCTTAATTTTGAAAACAGGGAAGTATATGTTTATGACATGTTATGGCTTACGTACGTTGGATATCATGTTTTTATTGAGCAATCAAAAACAGCCTAAACGCTGAAAATACTGAACTTTTTTCAAAAAAGGGGCTGGACTGGTTTCCGCAAAACCAGCCCAGCACGCACTAGGCCAGAGTGGACCAGGCCTACCATTCCTTTATTGGAAGGAGACCCGTGCCCCAGCAGTGGGGATCTCACGGGTCGTGATGGGGACACATGGGTCGTAAACTACATACCTCCGACCCCAGCGAGGAGTCGGGCGGCTTGCCCGCCGGCAGCGCCCCCCGCGTCTGCAGCTTGCGCTCGATGTCGGCGAACTTCTTCTGGTTCTCGGGCCGGTCGATGAGCGCCTGCAGGTGAGCGAACAGCATCCCCGCCGTGTGGTCCGAGTCGCATCTGTGGGCAGAATGGTGTGGGTGGTTAAGTGACACAGTGGTTGAGTTTGGACAAATGATGTGGTAATTAAGTGACACAGTGGTAGAGTCAATGTTGTGGCTCATTATGTGGGAGGAGTCTGGCGTCTAAACGACATTAGCTATAAATGCTCGGTTCGTTATCGTTGTAGCAAAACGTCAGAATCGTCATAAATACAGCGTAGGGGTTGGGCGAAGTTTATGGATATCGATAACTAACCCGTGTAGCGGCCGCAAGGCTCAAAGTCTGCTAAATTTTATACCTAGATGTCAACATGGATTTAAACACCCGGAAATTTCATATTTGTCAGTTTTTTGGTAGGCAAAAATAAGTACTTATGCTGTGTGTGTTATCTGACACGCACTATGTCTTCGGTAGATATAGACGGCCATAAATGCTTTAAAACTCATAGAAGCCATCCGTTTCTTGCATAATAATCTTATGATTGGTTATTTCGTAACAAATTACAGCTGATATCAGATTTAAAGCAATCGCAAAAAAAAGACAATAATATTCAATAAGTGTAACATCAATCATGTGGAATCCGGTTAATATGCATTAATGAGACCACAACAGTGTGAAGTAGGTATACTAATGTACAAATTCTTTAAATATGTTTATTAGTAATGATTTCATTACAATTAAACAACTATACATCACATTATAACTATCGTTCATATTTTAGTCTTTAAGCTATGCGTATTGAAAATAGTACTTACTTCTAAACGTAAGCATTTCATCGGAATTATACTCATAATAATATCTGTTACTTTACGGTTTTGACCTTTTTAACTAAAGGTCTAATATCAAAGCTCTTCTAATCGTATCTGTCGTTTAAGACCATGACTATTATTGATAAATCTATTACCAAATCGTGACAATGTCACCCCGCGATCGAAACCACTCAAGACTAACATGCCTTACAGTCCGGGCACTAAATATTGTTTACCTTGAATCAATGTTGGTAAAATAGTAGGTTACTAGATTGTTCTACATACTATATTTATATCTGAATGTATTCTCTAGTGACTTGCCTTTGATTTATTTTTACAAAACATAATTCAAAATAAAAAATATACAAGTTCGATCCCGGATACGCAGAAATATATAATAAATGCACTACGATTCATTGGTCAATATAAAATGTATATTGTTATCATCAATACTTGCTTAACAGCGTAGAGTATTACGTATTAATAGTATTTTTAGTTAGATAATTGGCCCTTTTAGGTGGTATTTCACCAAACGCTAAACGTATTTAGTAGCCTGTTAAACGTCTGTCAGTTAGTACAAAATTTGATTTAAAATTTGATTTAAATACGTTTAGCGTTTGGTAAAAGTGACCCTAAGATCTTAGCCATCTTTTCGTTATTGAAAAGTTATTCTTTTGTTTGACGCATTGGTTCGTTAATTTTAGGTGACAAGTTAAAGTGCACGTCCTGCAGTCATTGTGCCTAGTTGCGTGCGCGCTAATGTCAAAGTTGAACTGTTATTGACAAGGCTTTATTAGAGTGGTTACCGCATACCGGCTCGTTAGATCACTATTCAATACACATATACAGGGTGTCCCATTAGTCAACGTCATCCCGGTAGAAGATAATCGTAAGTCTAAGCAACTTCTTATCTTTAATTTTTTTTTAGAAATTCGCGGATGACGAGTTATATCACCTCCTGTCGGCAAAACGCTCACTAACTGGACACCCTGTAAAGGGCTATACAGAATCGTCTTTTTTGCTATTTGTTGGTATGAAACTGGAATCTTTGTTTGCCCACTTAATTTATGTTGTTTCGGAATACTTACGTAATCATTATGAAAAGGTATTTTAAATTAGCTCGAGCCAGTTAAATAAAAAACTTCAACGAGGAATCTAGTTCGTAATTAGGTAGTTACTGCTTAAAGCGTTTCTGATCAATACCATAAATCGACATATTGGCAATCCCTCCGTCAAAACTGTGTCAATCAGTGAATTCTAATTCTCCGCAATGCGTAGGTAGGCTTCGGATAGCAAACTCGCATTCTTAGCGTTCACATACCAACTCTAACTGGAGTCCACACACTAACTTTACGAGCGCAACCGAAATCCGAGCTAGCAAACACTATTTATTCATAAACCATTTTAAATTGCAAAAAAATATTTCCATAACTATATCTTCTTAGGCCCTATACAGAAAGAAAACTGGCAAATACTTGCGCCGATCTGTCATTTTCATACTATTTCCAAATCAGCGCTGATAATTACCTAATTAGTTCAGTCATAGGTATATACGTTTTTGGTATTCAGAATAGTCGCGCAAGTCTGACGGACATGGTGCAAGCAGTGGCGATGTCGTAACTATACACGCACATGGGCGGCTGGGCCCTTAATATCTGCATTAACATACATTACCATGTCATTATGTACATGTAACTTTTACATAAAATGAAAACCGTAGGCGCGATGCCATTAAATTTGTCACTACCTAAGACTAGGTTCTACTCGATGTCATGTCTCTATCTCATAGTGTTATACAGGCTAATGTCGGATAAAATAAGCCTCTTATTGTTAAAGAGGTATTTCCTACTATAGTATTAATTTGCCCACATCATAACAATCATAAAATTGTGAATGTTTACTACTATATTTGTACACCTTCCTCATTTATTCTTTAAGTCATTCCTCCACCCAAAGGTTGCTTGGAAGAGATCGCTTTGAGCGATAAGGCCGCCTATTGCTTTAACTCCACTGTATAAATTGTTATTTGTGTTCTGTTTTGTAAATAAAGTAGTATTCTATTCTATTCTAAGAAACAAAACCCACCTATCCACTACTAAAGTAACCAGTTACATAACGGCAGCATTGTTATTCATTTATTTATTGTTATGGTAATAAGAGTTGATGGTATTTAGGCAACTTTTTGCGTATGTATTGTCTCTGCCCTGCAATGTGTTCGAATGTCGATCGAGTGGAGAATGGATGTCGTCTAGCATGTTGTAATGAATAAATTAGATGTAAGCCGTCGATAAGGTCAATCGATTCATTCATGAGTATGTCAATATGCTGGGCGCAAGTGCGTTGATCCGAATGTAACGCCCAGTCTGTCACGATTAATGGTATTTTAAACCACAAGACATTTGGGAGTCGCTGTAATATCAAGTAGTAATAGCAGTTATTTGAAATGTATGAGCTATATTAAAAATAGAGGACGGCCCTATTAAAATCTTTCAGGCACAAGACCCGAGAAAGTAGCTAAAAAAATTCGAGCGTCATCGATGGTCAGAGCTACTATAACGTCTTTAACCACTGCGCCCACACGATCGTCAATACAATTATGCCGTATAGGTATTACAGTTTTATCTATAAATTAAAAGAGATAATTGTTACTACGACAGCTTTAGAAATTAAGTTATACTTACCAATTTGCAGCTCCTTATTTTCAAGTAACTAACTATAATAATTATGTAGTTAAACTGTACCTTATAAATAACTCAAAGGGCAACTATCGAGTAGAAAATAAACATATTTAGGTAGTTACTAAACATCCATAGATCAATAGAGAAAAACACTTTTTGCGGGATGAACTTTAAATAATAGGCGACCCGGCATCCTTGACTTTTGAACGGCATTCCTGCGCCGGATCGTGTCTATATGCAGGCATCTATATCCAAGAGTATACAGTCGACAAAAGATATAATCCACAGCCATCCGTTACGCTTATTTATTTATTTATTATTTAATTCTTTATTGCACAAATATATAAATAAGTGTACAAAGGGTGGACTTAATGCTAAAAGCATTTTCTACCAGTCCACCCACAGGAAGTACAGGATTAACTTAAAGTTAAATGTTAAAGGTATGCAAAAAAATTATAATAAAGAAATTGCAGTTGCTTATACAGAGGACTTAAGGATACCAAACGCTAAACTTAACTAAATTTTAAATAAATTTTATTCTGACAGACGTTTAACAGGCGGCTAAATACTTTTAGCATTCGGTGAAATTTCACCAAAATAATTAAGTATTTCTCAACCTTTTGATCCGGAGCATTTCAATCTATTGGCCAATGTTATTAATGATAAGTGATTTGATTTACTAGAGCTTGTGTTTATGTATGTATATGGATGTGTATCAAATAAATATCCTTTAGCACATAAAAACAAAATCTTTATAAATTAAAAACTTCGCACCGGGGTCCTGGGCTAAGTCGAGACCTGGCCCTGTAGCACGGGGCGCTATTAAGACGTGACAAAAATTCTCGGTCGCACTCGTTCTTGAGGCTGCGCGATGTGAGTGAGCAAATCTCTTGTGACGTCTTACATGTGACCCGTGCTACTAGCCCTATACTGCAGATATATTTATCTTTAACCTATGACTCTTAGGATCAAACATATAAGTAGAATAACCTTTTGTTGACTGTACACAACAGTTTAGTATCATCTTCATCACCTTTCATGGCATTTTGAATCAACTTGTAATAGTAAAGGTTACATACACGTTTGAAACAAGCAACTATATATTTCGTCGGCAGGTAAATGTTGTCAATTGAATGATGAAATTCTAGCTGAAATAAACTAAAGTGTCATAAAAGGTTAGTTTTTTTTTTATAACAAAATTTTAATTTATTTACCGACAACTTATCAAAAGGCCTCGTACGGGGTGCAAGACGCTCACGTGAAGAAGTGACAAAAGATTTCCGTCGCACTTGTTCTCGAAGCCACACGATGTTAGTGAGCGCGAAGCAAAACTTTTGTCACGTCTTGGCGTGTTCGTCTTGCACCCATGCTAGGACTTCTGACTGACTACGGTGACAAACCCTATCTCTAGAAACGCTAACAAGAAGTTGGTATATAACACGTAATGTTTAGTGATTATGTATGGATGTACATATTCATAAGTTTTGGTTATATCATTCAGTCCAACATTGCATCCTCCTAATACTGAAGGTCAAGGTTTTGTTTGAGAATCAACCAATTGCATATTTATAATGATTACGTCTTAATAATTTTGTATTTCGAATAAACACGTTTGAATGAATTTGGTTAGCTGATACTTAATAAGTATACACACAAATAAGTTTTTTTTTAAATTAATAATAACATTTTAACCGAGAAATATAAAAATGTTATGTTAAGTAATAAGCTATATACCTACACATTTAAGGTTTTATGTATTTAAACTTATGTGTATATAAAGAACAAACGTTTTCGTAACTGTTTTTTTTTTTCAATATAATCTTTCATCTTAAAGTACCTACTAAATTTTTTTGCTACATGTTTAGACCTCTTACATAATACAAGTACATTAGTACACATCAATTATAATATTAGTCAAAAATTGATGTACCTACTCAATCGAGCAAACAGCAAGTTTCTTAACTCCTTTTTTAGTCTTACAATAAATTCAAAATTAATTATGACTCAACACGCAACCATCTGTGACACTATCACAATCTCGTAATTTTTTCTTCATCTCTCTTCACGCCTTTTTTTAAATGAAAAAAGGCTTTTTTAGCGCCCAAACGTGCCCAGTTGTACTGAACAATAGGTTTTTATATTAATAAAAACCAGCAGGTGGCCAGTGAAAGTAATTTCGAAATAGGATTGTTGGAGTGCCATAACATAAAAGTATGTTTGTAAATGCTATTAACGTCTCTATCTTGTGTCACTATATTTAATGTGTCGTGCGTACTATTGCGGCATAGTGTTAAGCTCCATAGTACTGAATAATTATAAACTATATTTAGATTGTGTTATAGCTATTCACATGAAGGGTAGTAACAAAAGTATTGTAAGCGTAATGGCGTAACTCAGAGGGTTTATTCTATTCTATTTTATTCTCTGTGGGGGTGTTAGTACCTGCACCTCGCTCTCTCGAGTGGAACCTTTGTGCATATCCCCAAGGTCTAAACTGCCTTCCTAAGCTTGGACCATTTCCCACCACACTGGTCCACTGCGGGTTGGTGGGTTCACATATCTAGATGTGCTAAATCTAGATATGCAGGTTTCCTCACGATGTTTTCCTTCACCGTCACTCAACTCAGAGGGTCATTCTGGACAACTTTTCTTGGAAGTTCATGAAAAAAATCAATCTCCACGAGGCGATACGGCTCGCGACCTATCACGTGAGTACAAATGTACAGCGAGAAGCGGGTGGCTCGCTTGCGAGTGTACCCCTTCGGGAATTACAGTCGTGGGCATTAGTATATTTATAATGTAAGAACTTTCATTAGGCAACGCGTTGATGTCTTTTGTATGCAGAAAACGAAATGTGATGTTTTTAAACTCCCATCGTCAACATTTTATAAAATAAATAGATCTGAAACTTAGAAACTGTTATGTGTACGTGTATCATTTAAAAAAACAAATAAAACACCTTTATTTAATAAATAATATAATTAACTTAATCTTAATGGTTCAACTTTCTACGCTCTGAATAAAAACAACTTTAGTTAAGTTGTAGCACAAAGGTGACTGCGGTCACCTTTCGTCCAGTTATTTCTTTTCTAGTCTAGATTTTTTGCGAATTGTTATGTTTTTCTATTTTACGACTACACAGACCGGACAACTTTTACTTTGACTAGAAAACTGAGTTAGATATTTTTTATACTTTATGTAAATGTATAATTTAACTGAGTATTTGTGAAGTGGTTTCAAATATATTTTTTATTTTACTTAATTTTATGCATCAATAAATTTAATATAGGTATATAACAAAGTTTCAGTAGTTTTGATTTTTAACTTGCAGAGACGTAACCATATTTAGCGGGTGATATAATTATATGAAAAATAAAACAGAATTAGCCCTTTTCTAAGCAGTCAATACGTCTAGAACTAATCGTCAGTAAGGTCTATTCCATAAAAGGCTAGATCCTGTCCAAGTCTAGGAAGATGCTAGGACCAGTTTGGATCAAGTTCATCCTAGTCAGGGCAATAAAAGCCTTAAGGTGTCCAAGTAGGCACTGATTGTAATAATATACATATGTAAGATATTTATTTTAAAATACTTTAGCTGTATGAGTTACTGTGCCGCATCGACTTTCAAAAACAAAAAAAATATTACTCCTCCATAATAAATATACAAAGAGTTAGTAGCTTGAATTTTTTCAGATAAATGGACTACTAAACTCACCCTTTTTGGGTAAAGTGGTATAATTTTTGCAACATCCTGTATATTGTCGTTTAGCTTATGCAAATTTCTCTCTACAATCTTCAATACTCTACACGCCTGATAATATAAACTTCTAAACACAAGTATATCGTGTCTTAGTAGGAACCGAGCAATGTTACCTGCTGTACAGGTTCTCAATCTCTGCGCGTAAACTATGCAAATTGCGTACAAGCAGTGAACTTGAATACCATTCGCAATTAAGTCACCCACACGTAAGTGAGAAGTCGGGGGAGGTGAATTCTGTTCGAGTGTGCGAAATGAAATGAAATGAAATCGTTTATTTTTTCGACATAGAATATTAGAATTACTTGTCAAAAGTAATAATATTAAATAAACTAATAATAGAAAACTTATATTTGACTAGATGTATATATTTACAAATGTTGGTGGCGCTCTTCTGTTGCACCCCACCCAAAGGTACCCATAATGCTGGCTGCCTTTCCTTTTTGTCAAAAGTCAGAAAATTACTCTAAATCATAATATTACTCTAATGAGATTTTACAATGTTCGAGTAGTGGCGAGTAGACGCGAATTTGTATGCAGAGTCGTTACCTAGCGGTGCAGGCGCTTTATCGGCTCCGCGCTATACAAATTTTCATAGAACGGTAAACGAAAACGAAATCAGTAAAAAGTGCATGGCGTATACTCAGAAAATTCCGTAAATTTGGTCGAGACGTTTCAAGCTTTTTAAGCATCTGTCATTTGTATAATTAAATATATATATATATTAATAAAAATAGAGTGTTAACTAAATATTGTAATGTAATTTGCCTCCATAAGACCGCAATACAGTAAATTGAACAAAAAAGAATAAGGCTCCCGAAGCCGTTTTAATACTCGTAGTGCAAGTGATACTGGTAGCAATCAAATATGCATAGTAGAAAACTGTCGGCCCAATAAATTGGAAAATAAAATCAAACAGACGCCATATTTAATCGGGCTGTTTAATTTTGAATACCTTTTAGAAAAAACTAATTAATACTTAAGTGCTGTACGTGATAATCACGTATGTAGAATATTTCACTATGGAATGTGATTCAAAAAGTTTTTAGCTTTAATTTGCAAGTGTCCGAAGGTTATAGCAAATATTTAGGTATGTTTTTATGCGGCATTCAATCATGAATCCCTACATTTTAGTAACACGCATAATCCTCAGCTGCAATCGCATCATAATAATACTTATGTATATACAATGTGAGCTTTCGAACCTTTGACTCATGTTATGATATTTTAGTGGTTGACTTTACATTCGAATTTAACTTTAGGTACAGCTAAATAGGAGAGCTAAATAATTTACCTACCTGTCATTTCTCCATAAATTTTACCTCGACGGTCTAATGACAAAAATGAGATGCCAGATGCTTCCAGTCACAGAGAGCGGCGTATTTAGCAAGAGACTTAGCTCAGAAGGGTCTCTCTAGATTAGAGACCTACTTCGCTTACCACGGCTGTATCTCATAAACATCCCATTTGCATGAAAAGTCTCCTTAGTAATTTTTTTATGAAGCTAGAGTAACCCAAGTTGATGTTGCGAATAATGCGGTTCCCGCGACCCCTAGGCTCGTGATATGTCACCGTACACCGCTATTTGTCTACTGACGTTATGATAGGTACGTCTTTATGGTAAATATATATATTATATACAGGGTGTCCCAAAAGTCAACGTCATCCCTTAAAGGGCTGATAGGTCAGCTCATGAGAGGCCAGAATATCACAATATGACCTTAGTAAAAACTCGATAATTTTCGAGATATTGACACTTTTATAAATTTGCTGAAAATCGACACCTTGGATCAGTTTTTTGCGTGCCGCCGGTACAAAAATCCATATTGTTAAAATTTGTTTGATGTTGCATCACCCTGTATAGCCCTGCTATTGATCGCAGTCAAAATAAATATCGAGTAATGCTGTATGTTTAAAAAAAACACGGTTTTCAAAGTCATAAAAGGTAATCGTATTTTTTTATAAACAACTTTGACTCTACATACTGTAAAAAAAATATACCACGCAAACCTGGCACCTTATTTGAAAAGATTGCTCATTTAATGCAGTTTCCAAAATGGTATAAAACGTTGCTATTGTTTCAATTAACAAAAAAGTTATTGCTATTTTAGTACAAAACGACCTCGATGTAAAATTGTTTGAAGGAAATTTATCTGACTGAATTTATTAAGGGTAAGTCATGTTGGAATGAGTAAAAGTAAAATAGGTGGTGTGGCCGGGAGTGGAAAAACAGACAACGTTGTCAAAGTTACAAAAAAAACGCATTTTGAGTATCTTTCTCGAAAAAAGTGGACTATAGCAACTCCACATTCCCCATAAATGCATGGTAACGTACATTCCTGAGTAGTGCTAATGTGTGATATTGTACAAGTAAAACGCTTACACATGTACATTGTACACCCACAGTATCCAAAAAAGGGACAGATCAGTTTGTCATTAACATTACCTCTAATTACTTGTAATTTATTTTAAAGTTATTGTTAAACAAAACAAAACTCTCAAAATTGTGATTATGACCATTAATGAGTATTATTTTTTGCTGATTATGTACTTTTAATATAATAATGTGGTGTTATAATTTTGAGAAATACAAATAAAAGTCAATAAATGTTTGTTTTTTTAAATAAGGTGTAAAAAACGCAAAATATGTTTTATAAGAGTGTGGTAAGTTTTTTCTTAGCTATTTTTGCGTCATCTATGTTGCCACGGCTGACCCCACCACCTATTTTACTTTTACTCATTCCAACATGACTTACCCTTAATAAATTCAGTCAGGTAAATTTCCTTCAAACAATTTTACATCGAGGTCGTTTTGTACTAAAATAGCAATAACTTTTTTGTTAATTTAAACAATAGCAACGTTTCATACCATTTTGGAAACTGCGTTAAATGAGCAATTTTTTTAAATAAGGTGCCAGGTTTGCGTGGTATATTTTTTTTACAGTATGTAGAGTCAAAGTTGTTTATAAAAAAATACGATTACCTTTTATGACTTTGAAAACCGTGTTTTTTTTAAACATACAGCATTACTCGATATTTATTTTGACTGCGATCAATAGCAGGGCTATACAGGGTGATGCAACACCAAACAAATTCTAACAATATGGATTTTTGTACCGGCGGCACGCCAAAAACTGATCCAAGGTGTCGATTTTCAGCAAATTTATAAAAGTGTCAATATCTCGAAAATTATCGAGTTTTTACTAAGGTCATATTGTGATATTCTGGCCTCTCATGAGCTGACCTATCAGCCCTTTAAGGGATGACGTTGACTTTTGGGACACCCTGTATATAGGTATCACCAAGATATGGCCAAAACAATCAGAGAAGGTGGAGAAAACTCAACAGGGGTTTCCATACTAAAGTGAACAGGACTGAAAACCATCACACTTTTTACCTTTAAGGGGATCCCTAAAGCTAAAATGCTAAAGTCGGCTTGATATACTTGATTAGATTGGAAAAACGGTGGCTTCTATCACATTGATAAAAATATATTTTGTAGCAGAGGGTATACTGAACATGTTAGTTGCTTATAAATTGGTGCAGGATTATAATAAGTATGTTAAAAAAAAATGCAAACACACCATGTCTTTTGCCATTTTTTGACTTATTATGAAAAAACCCTCGAAATCAGAGGGCCCATTTTCATGGAATCTTATATGTATGTGTAGGTAATTAAATTCTTAACAAAGTTACCTTAAAGAGTTGGATTTAATGGACCAGAAGTCAACTTTTTTTGCAAAAAACTAATAAATTCCGGTTTAAAAATGATGACACCGTGACAGATTTCAGATTTCTTCAGTCGTCGCCCTGGTGGCGGCCTGTTAGGAGCGATACCCACGCCATTTTATTTTTTATCAAATATTTCACAAAAACTGATTAAATCAACAAATTATGACTACAAGTATTATAATACATATGCATTTGCTATGGAAAGTTAATTTTCTAATCATTTTAGATGCAGAAAAGCCGAAAATTCTTAGAAAACATTTCGCCTTTTCGATTTGTTTACATTTTTTACTATAGAGTTACAGATGCATAGATAAAGGTAAACATTGCACATAATGACACTTATTAGATTCTCCGAATAAGAACTATACGACATATACAACAACTATAAAACATAGAGGGTAGTTGTCAGACTCTATATCTAGCTCTACAATTTAAACTAAATAATAATAAATAAAACAAGTTATAATTTATATTATTTAATATTATGAAAGTATAGTAAATTCTACCTGCCAGCTATTATTCTCTCTGCTGAGTTTTCAAGATAACTCCAATTTGACACACTTATCTGACATAACCCTACTTTGACACAATGGACACACTGAAGCAATCTCTGGCCGACCTGAGCAATCACTTCAGCACTAGCATGGCTGCATTTCAAGAGGGCCTGCAGAATTCCCAGGCTACCCCATCCACGGAGAGGCTTGCTGCCGAGTTCGCGACGTTCAGGGCATTCATCATGACTGCCCTCGAGAGTCTGCAGCAGCAGGTCTTGTTGATGGCGCAGCAAATGGACCGGCAGGAGATGCAAAGTCGCCGTAAAATGCTCCTGCTCCATGGCGTGAAGGAAGAGAAGAAGGAGGACACAGCTGCAGTGGTGGTGAAGATCATATGTGATCACTTCAAGGACTCGGGATCCTTTAGCGCCAGTGACATATCTCGGTGTCACCGCAAGGGCCGCTTGGGAGGTGACAAGCCTAGGAGTGTCCTCATAAAATTCAAGGATGTCGCCACACGGGACCAGATTTGGTTTGCAAAGACTGGGTTGAAGAGCAGCGGCATGGTCTTGTCAGAATTCTTGACCAAACCCCGGCACGATGCCTTCATGGCTGCAAGACAGCGCGTCGGTGTCTCCAGGTGCTGGACGAGGAATGGGTCCGTTGTTGTGCAGAGCCCTGACGGCAAACAGCATCGGGTTACTACGCTGGGCGAGCTCGACAAAGTGTGCCCCGCGCCGGCGAGCCCAACCGCTCGTGTATCCCCAACTCCGCCCGTCATCCGTGATGCTAAGGTCGTCGTCGCAGATAAGCCAGCTTCCATAGCGAGGCCAAAAAGGGCTGGTACAGTCAGGAAGTAACTTCATTTGGGTGTACTTCTGTTTTTCTTGTTTTAGTTCTACCTTTTTTATTATCAATTATTTTTTTATTGTTGTGATGTTGTGTTTCTAAATGTCAAGTGTCAGTGTCAATCACGTGTCAATTTAAATTTTTCACAGATTAACTCTGTAACAGTTGTCTTTGCGTTTCGTTTCATTCAAAGTTTTGTTTTTCTTAGGACCCTGTTGCATAAGAGTATAAATATTTTATTTTTTCTTTAGCTCTCAACTTTACTGCTGGCAGATGGAATTTAAGTTTTAACTAAGTAATTAATTAGAATTAATATATATTTTAGATAACATATTTTTATATATAAATATTGGTACGTATAGTATTTATTATATGCATTTAGTATGTTCAACAACAGTGATGGTTGCGATTCAGATAGTGCAGGATTTGACTCTTGTTCCTCATCGGATGTTTTAAACAGTAGTAGTTGTAGTAGTTTCATAAGTTTGCCTTCTTTACCTGAAGTTTTGGACAGTCACTTCCATGATGTCCCGAAAAACTTCAATGTTGTGCACATTAATGCTCAAAGTATCCCGTCTCATTTCTCAGATATGCTGGCTTCATTTCACAACAAAAACCTACATGCAATTTTAGTTTCGGAGTCATGGCTTAAGCCATGTCTCCCCACTTCTTCTTATTCATTGCCTGGGTTTAATCTTATTCGCAACGACCGCACCGGTTCTCGGGGCGGGGGAGTTGCCATTTACCTTCGTTCCCATATTCCATACTCTGTGTTAAATTCCTCACCTCAACCACCCCCATCTGATGCAGGTGAACATCTTTTCATAGAAGTCACTCTCTCCCACACTAAGGTCTTGCTTGGTGTGTACTATAGCCACTCATGTCATGTCAACTTCTTCAATTCTTTTGAAAAACTTGTTGCGGACTTTACGCCTAGTTATAAGCATAGCATCATAATGGGTGACTTCAATACGTGTCTTTTGAAAAATGATTCCCGGTCTTCATGCCTTCAATCTATTGTTAAAGCTAGCAACATGAATATTCTTCCACTAGGTTCTACCCATCACTTTCCTAACTCTACTCCCTCTCTTCTTGATCTCATCATTGTATCGTCCACTACTCATGTTGCTAAGCACGGTCAATGTGGGGCTGATGGTTTTTCTTATCACGACCTCATCTTCCTTTCTTATAAAATTCGTCCTCCCAAGGCTAAGCCAAGAATTCTTCTTCAGCGCAATTTTAGTGGAATGGATCTGGATAACCTGAGAAGGGATGCACGGAATATTGATTGGAATGTTGTTCTAGATGCAAACAGCGTCGACGAACAAGTGTCTCTGTTCAACTCACTCTTAACCAATCTTTATGACGTGCATGCCCCGGTCAGGGCAATCAAAGTAAAGCACTTGCCGGCGCCATGGTTGACTGATGATATTAAAGACATTATTTATCGGAAAAATGCTGCCAAGTCCAAATACAAATCTCAGCCTAATGAAGGAAATAAGCAAAAATTTGTAGCTTTGAGAAATCACTGCAACAAGGTGTGTAGGGACGCACAACGACGCCACATCCATAAGTCTGTAGAAAATGGCGATCCGGCCAAAGTTTGGAATTTTCTAAAGTCATTAGGTGTTGGCAAGGCCCGTAATAACGTAGTCCCGAAAGACCTTGATCTAGAATCTTTGAATTCACATTTCTCCTCTACCTCTGATTTAGACTCCGCTACTAAAATCAAAACTCTTAATCATCTTTCTTCTATACCAACACCTGACTTTCCGTCTTTTAATATTCGTCAATTCTCCGATTGTGATGTTGAGAAGAATATTCTTTCTATTACTTCCAACGCTGTTGGGAGTGACAGCTTGAGTCGAAATATGATAGTTCCTATACTTAATATAATCCTTCCCATCATCACGCATATCCTGAACTCCTCTATTCACTCTAGTACTTTTCCTTCCCTTTGGAAAGAAGCCCAAATTATCCCCCTTCCTAAAAAACATAATCCTTCGTCTTTTTCGGACTATCGACCCATATCCATCCTTCCTTTCCTCTCCAAAGTCCTTGAACGTCTTGTCCATCACCAATTAACTGGTTTTCTCATTCGAAACAATCTTATGAATCCCTTTCAGTCCGGCTTCCGCCCTGGCCACAGCACGGTCACTGCTCTCGTGAAAATCACTGATGACATCCGCCAGGGTATGGAAAATGGAAAGCTGACTATCCTATCCCTTCTTGACTTCAGCAATGCTTTTAATACTGTCAATTTCGACATCTTGCTTGGCATTCTACGTTCTCTCAACATATCTCCAACGGTAATTGACTGGTTTCATAGTTACTTGCATGGGCGCCAGCAACGCATCCGTATAGAGGATTCATACTCTAAATGGTGCAGTACCTCAGCTGGTGTACCGCAAGGTGGCGTGTTGTCCCCTCTCCTATTTGCTATCTTTATCAATAGTATCTCTGAAAATCTATCTTCTTCCTACCACCTTTATGCAGATGATCTCCAAATTTATACACATGCAGTTCCTTCTGACTTACCTCGGGCGATTGCAGAGACGAACACTGATTTGAACAACATATCAGACTGGAGTAAACGATTTGGACTTAGAGTCAATCCATCTAAAACTCAAGTTATTATAATAGGCAGCTCTAGACTGTTGTGCAATGTGGATTTTCCGAACCTTCCATCAGTACTTTTTGATAGTATTAATATCCCATTTGCAAGTACAGTCAAGAACCTGGGAGTCTTTATTGATAAATACTTGTCTTGGGGACCTCAACTTGAATCAGTCAGCCGAAAAGTGTTTGGCTCTGCTGCTTCGCTTAGGAGATTGCGTAATTTCCTTCCAACTTCCACTAAGATTGCGCTTTCGCAATCTCTATTATTACCGATTCTTGACTACGCCGACGCCAGCTATCTCGATCTCACCCAGGAGCAACTTAACAAGCTTGAGAGACTTCAAAACTTCTGCATACGGTTTATATTTGGTTTACGTAAATATGACCATATCTCCGATTTTCGCACTAAACTCAAGTGGCTTCCTATTCGCCTTCGACGGAATACCCATATACTATCACTACTTTACAACATACTGTTTAACCCAGCATCTCCTTCCTACCTAAAAGAGCGTTTTAAGTTCCGGCACTGTTCGCATGACCGCACACTTCGGTCTGCACAGAACTTGCGACTGGAAGTTCCACCGCACAAAACCGATTTTTACGGCGATTCCTTCACAGTGACAGCTGTACTGCTCTGGAATGCTCTTCCTGAGGACATAAGACGTGCACCTTCTGCAGCTTCCTTCAAAGAAAGGGTTAAGAGGCACTACCTAAATTCACTGCCTTAGTTGAATATATTATTGCTGTATATCATTATGTATTATTGTATGTAAGTATAGGTATAATAATATATATTATGTATTTATTTATTTATTTTCTTGCTGTATTTATTTATTTAGTGTATGTAGTGTTTAAGTAGTGTATTATACACTTGCACCTCAGCTACCTCTAATTCTATTTCTATTTTCTTTTATAACTCTCTTCCATCCAAAGGTTGTCTGGTAGAGATTGCTATAAGCAATAAGGCCGCCTTTTTGTACTGTTTTTATTTTTAAGTTTTTTTTTTTTGTATGTTCTATTTTGGTGCAAATAAAGAGTATTGTATTGTATTGTATTGTATTGTATTGTATACGGTCAATGCAGTATGCCAAAGCGCGAGCCTGTTTATATTCTGAGGGGTAATTTATTTTATTGTAACGGTTGTGTATGGTAGGTAAGCTACACAATATACAGGGTGTTGAAAAGTAAGTTCATAATTTGTTTTATTTGAAACCATAAACCGTAGTTAATTAAAAAAATATATATTTTAAGATGTGGTAGTCTGTACACTACAGGTTGTTAAAAATAAGTAAGTATTTTTAAAAATTGAAGATCTAAAATTTACATATTTTTTTAAATCTATTTAACAAGCTTTGCAAAAAAGCGGTTAAGTGCGACTGTATCTCGCCATGAAAAAAATGAAATGTTTACTGTAGCTATGAATTTTATGCATTACAAGTGGAATAAAATACCGCATAATATTATGTACAACTATGTAAGAGCCTAGTTTTTAAAAAAAAACTCATAAGAAAATATTAAATACACAGGTTTTTTAACCCCTGAAGGAAATAGAGGGGTGTTATAAGTTTAAAGTAAGGGCTGAATTTTTTTTTTAATTAGGGTGATAGGTAATGTATATTTTTAATGATTTTTTCAAATAGATAAATGTTATACCATTTTTAAATTGCCATAAAATTACCTATAGTTATAGTTATAGAAAAGGGCAGGGCTACCAGTGCCCATTCGCCACTGCAACCTAAAAGATCTATAAATTATGACTCCCCATGCCGAGTCTCACTCTACAGGCCCAGGTATTTTATAAACCTGATATTACCTATACAGGATGTTGCAAAAAGGGTATACTGTGCCGAAAGGGTATGACTCAGGGGTTATTCTGAACAACTTTTGTTCTCCAAGTTCTGGAAATTCTCGAAAAATAAATTCGGTCTCTATAGTAAAAAGTCACGTGATCGAATAAGTTTCTATGTAAAAGGTTTTGTTACGTGAATTTTCAAAATTGTAGAAGAAAAGTGGATCAGAATGGCACCTAAATCCACTTTTGGCTAAGCTTTATACCCTTTTTTCAATACCTTGTATAAAATATCGTCAGCGTCACCTTAGATCGTAATCATCGTAACTCCTCGTCACCAAATTTTAGAGGAGACAAAAATACTGTTTTATTTGTAGTTCTAGTTGGCATACTACCCACCTAAAGTTTTTTTTAACTAGCGTAAAAATGATTTGTTTAGACAGTCTATCTTCCTGTTCAACCGCAGCCTGAGTGCCAGTGACTCAATGACTGAAAGGAGGCCATTAGTGCTCCTAAATAAATAAAGCAGGCCTGTAGATTATCTTTCAGTGTACCGACACATCTGATTGCTGTAAGAGCCTGATAAGCTCTTCGAACGAGTCATACCTCTGTGGTGGTACGGTTTCGACCTTTCGGACAGTCAGTTTGGCATCCGAAATGCGGATTCGAATAGTGGGTACAATACTTTGCGTTCGTTCACTGTCGGAGCAGGATAAGAACCACGGGCGAGTTGTTGCGCTGGCTGTTTGCTTAAAAATAGTAACCGCGTTCAACTCTATCCCCTAGAGGGCGAACCTTTAGGGCGGCTCTTGTATACCATCACTTGTCTTCTTATCTGCAGAAAATTGACAGAGGTCATACGTGTCTAACAAGTACATTAAGGATGCGAAAAGAGAGGGTTTGTTTTCACTGAAGAAGTTCAGTTGCGGAGTTCCACAGCGGTAGGTCTTGGACCCCTCTGCTGTGGAACTTGGCATACAACGCGGTCCTGCAAATCAAGCTCGCAAACGGCGTTAGCACAGTGCATTTTTCTAATGTCACACAGGTCGTGAGGTAGGCTGAGAGCCTCCTTCGGGGATGACATCCCAATGATTCATTACGAAAAAATTGCTGCAGCTGTGCTCGCTATGCAGTGCATGGGCTACTTCCGAATCTGGGGGGCTGTTGCAAAGGAGTCTGTTGCCTCTATACGGTACGGGTTCCGTGCGATCTATGATCCTTCCGGGAGCACCTGTCTTGTCAAGTCGAAGAGAATGGCTCGTATTCGACGCAACCTGCAGTACTGGTGGGATTGGTTGGAGGACAGGACAGCAGGAAGCTGCAGCAGCCGTCATGCTGTGATTCGACGCATAGATGCAAAAAAAAGTTGAAAGTAACTTCATGTTAATAAAATATTAGATCTTAATTTAACAACATAACATTGCAAAAGAAAAATTAACATTGTTGAGTATGTTATTGTAATTTACTAAAGTAGTAATAAAAACAAAGGCTTATTGCATAGTTTTCGTTCACGTTCGCCTACATCGCACGTTGTATATGAGAATAAAGGGTATAATTACTAAGTTTTCTTGTTTAAAAATCACGGTTTGGGGTTTAGAGGAAAACAAATGGTAAAATGCGGAATACAGTTTTTTTTTTCGAATAAAGAGGAAAACATGTGAATTCAAAAAACGTTTCTATTGACACCAAAGGGTACTTTTCGCCGAGAAAAGTGGAGTTACAATGTTTGCGATCTAAAGTGATGATAGAACTAGAACTTATTTTTTCAGTTCACCTGCTGTTGAGTGAAATCGTAATTAGGTAAATGACTCCTTGACATGAAAATAACTTTTTTTTTATAATCGTTATAACAAAACCGTTTTTTTTAATACAGCAATATTTGTAGGTGTACTTACAGTGAGCAAAAGAGCGCAGCAAGGTGTAAATTTTTTGGTTTTTAAGAAACAAAAATATTATTTCTATCATATCCCAAATACACATAAGTACTTTAAAAAAAAATACACACTCTCGCCTTGTACTAATGTACTCCCTTGCGGGGGTACTTACATGTTATTATTTTTCTGGTGACCTCCCCATATCCCTTTGCCAGCTACGTAACCTTTTGTGACACCCTGTATATGCAGAGTTCTGCAAACTACTGTTCTGCTTTTGAAACACCAAAAAAAAACAGGTCGTCTAACTAAAAGGTCACGTGACCAAAAAAAAATTATATGAAGAAGCGTTTTTTTCATGAATATAAAAAATTACGTAGGATAAAAGTTTTTCAGAGTGACGCCTGAGTAACGCCCTTTCGGCTAACTATACTTTTTTTATTACACGGGGGCAGAGTTTAATACAACACCCTGAACTATTAAACTCTGATAATATTTTCGCGATTTTTTTACATTCTGATTTCATTTCCTGGCTTAGAAATAACATCAATAACATGCTGCACACGTAGGTTTCGGCATAGTATTAAACCCTTTTTGCAACAACCTGTATAAATATCGGCACGGGTACGACTTTATATATAATTAATTATTAAATATTAAAAATACTTTCAAATAAAAATAAATATTTTCGTATCACAAAACAATATTACTTACTTAGTATATTTTTAACAAAGTGGCATGTCTTCACTTTTATGTTTTCGAGTACTATGTTAAAATTTCATGTCATTGTCCGTAGAACGCCCCGCATACCTCAACCCCCCCTCACTAGATTTGACAGATTCTGATTTTCTTCCAGCTTTAGTGACAGCCTTAAATTGCGCTAATTTTGTTAGTTTATCTGTTGAATTTTGTCCGCCTTCTCTGATTGTTTTGGCCATATCTTGGTGATACCTAAATCGATTTGATATTGAAATATCTGATTTGAAAGCTTATAAGTTAACAATGTTTTTAAGCTGAAGTGCACAAAAAATTGTTATATGAAATTCTTTTTTAATTTAAAGTATTTGTTTTTAGGTTTGGAATATTTTTTAAAAATGTTTATCTATTTTAAGGTATTGTGTCTAATTTAAGTCGAATATTGCACTTTTGATTATTTTAATTAGTTTATTAAGATGTCACTAATGCTAAACAAACAAAAAAAGTATTGAAATATGGCTAGTTTTTTTTATTTTCGGTTTTAAACATGAAATTTTGGCAAAAAATCTTTAAATATTAAATATCTTAGAAATGGTTAAGTTTCGGATAATACATTATAGGGTATAATCGACTGGAAATGCCTTCTTCTATCACCTCCTGAAAGGATCAGGTCTACTTACCAATAATAGTTTATTTTGAGCTAAATATTTATATATAAATATTTAGCTCAAAATAAACTAACTGTTTAACAATGTCTGGATAATGGCTACCTGTGGAATAAATGACATGCTCTAACTCTCTGTTATATCAGGGATTTATGTTTTAGACATCTGCAGGGTTGCGGGAAAGCAGTGGACCAGAGCGGCACAGGGCCGGAAGAATTGGCGTACAAATAAGGAGAGTTATACCCATGATGATCATGATGATGATTATGTTTTAGACAATGACATCATGTCTTTTATCCCACAGGTAGCAATTATCCAGACATTGTGGAACAGGCCCTTATGCATATTGTTTTCACCTAAAGGAACTTGTTAAGTATTTGTAAGCTAGCCATAGCCTTATTGCTTCGCTTCGACTTAAAAAGTTTTTACATGAAAAAGTAACAACATCCATACTCACAAACTTATGCGTTTAAATATTATTAGTATGATGTTTTGGTAAGCTGATAAGTGATGGATTTATTGTGAAATGACAAAATAAAATAATTAGACAATAGTGCGGCTGATTTGTGATTTCGTAAGATATTTTGTGGACTATTCGTAATGTGTATTTGAAGTGAAAGCGATTGTTTAAAGATCCACTCTAAACAGAAGAAGATAAAAAGTGCCACTCATATGTAAGTATTAAGACAATATTGTTTGACAGAAGTATACTGCAGGTGTCAAAAGTCAAGAATGGATTAGCAAAGAGTTATAGTTTTAAGATAAAAAAATCTATTTAACATTCACTTTAACTTGACCTCTAGATGCAAATAGGTAGAATTTGGTCATAGCTCTTATTTCTTAACGTTAGAAATACGTATATTGTTTGGCAAAGTTTCGTTAAGGCTGCTTCATATGTGACATGTGTGTCACACGAGGTTTGTCGTCAGAATTTGAAAGTGAAATTATGAAAAGTGGTCGTGACTAATGGAGCTATTAGTCCACATTTCTTCAGATAGTTGAGACCTTGATTGAGAAAAAGCATTTTAGAATTGCAGATTATAATTGATATAGGTATTTTATTCAAATCTCTTTTAAACTTTATTTGTGTATTTTGCAATCGTGCAGTACTTTGTCACCCTTTTTTGGATATCCCTGGATTCCTTGGTCATTATACATATTTCCAAAATTGTAGAATAAAAGTTGTTTAGAATGACCAGAGTCTACGACTTAATACACTGCAATGAGGTCGAATATGTTACCTTTACACCTTCAACAATTTAGCGATCCCTTCTCAGACACTTATGGTATGGTATTTAGCAACGATTAGCTAGAAATACTAATACAAAGGACCTCCCAATACGCTTATAGTTACTAATAACGCTTTGTTGGGCAACCAAGTTGCAGTTGAGTTCAAAGCTTTGAAGATGTGCGATTGGATGCACCTGTATTTCGAAATTAGTGGAATAGCCTCTTGGGAAAATGCCAAACATACAACATCGAATAATTGTAGGTACCTATGTGCAATGGTTAATTAGTAATAATTTGCACAATGTAAAATAATTACTTTTCTTCTTTCATGTAAGTAATTTGCATTAATTTTCACAATACAGTGCATTCATGAAAATAAAACTTAAACTTTCAATGGCACTTTCCGGATTTTAACTTTAGTATCGCATATTTGAAAAACTTTCTTGTTTCAGCGAAGATTCTGTTATATTGAGAATTTGAGTTTTACATTTATAGAAATATCCCATATAGTAAATTGTAATTCTATCGACATGCATAACAACGTATGACTCGTATCCAATGAAAAAACACAGAATTTGCAATAGTGTTTTTGTAAAATTCGGCAAAACATAAGTAAACTGAAGGAATCATCTTAGCTGAAAAGAACTAGGTGTAATAGAAGCGCCTAGGAGCGACCTTTTTGAACGAAGTTGCAAAACAGCCTACCGTAGCCGAGATGCAACATTCCCAGCGGTTGCAAGACGCTGCCAAATGCCAATCACGAAGACACCATTGTTCAAAGACTTGCCTAGATTTACCTACAAGGGGCCACTTTAGCTAACGAAAAATTTATAATAATATGGGGGGATATCTCAAACACGGCCATCCAACCCAGGCAGACAGGTTGTGAGGCTGTGGATGATTACAGGCTAATACCAATTAATAGGGATCAAGACCTGCGGAAGCAAGAAGTGCGGTTGTTGGCCATCTTTATTCGTTATTTAGATTTTTGTCTTTGGATACAACACTAACACTCGTTACCAACATAGAAAAACGCAGACTCGTGGTCGTCAAAGACAAAAATAAATATTCGCTAAGGATACCTTTTTAAACCTGAAACAGCATTCCTCAAAAGAAAGCTTACACATAATAAAACGAAAGTCATCAACAAAATAATGAATGTGAAATTATGAGAAACCCAAGGTCAATAAAAACATAAAAGTAGAGGTGAACAAACTAAATAAAATGTTCTAGCTTACTCATATAAAATTAATTATTCCTCTGACACCAAATCGCGCGCTAAACAATGCAAAAACATCTTTCTAACTCCAACAATAAAAGTTTCATTAAAAAGAACAATAATGAGACGATTTTGACGAGAAAGTTCGTTCCAAGTTCAAATACGATTGTTTAATGATCCCAATATATTATATTGTATAGGTTGGTTACACGTGGTTATTCTATTCATTTTTAACGCTATCTTAAATGCTATGTACAAAATATTGCAATCGAGGTCATGGTAACAATGTAACTTAATACTATTAAATTTAACCGAATGCAGCACCTAAATCTCGCTTCACTCTGAATTCTTGCTAAATAAGAGTGAAGTTTTGTTGTTTTAAGGAATCTGCCGCTAAGTAATATCGAACTGCTTATACATACTATCCTCTACAGTTTGCACTTTGTACCTGCTTTATTATTAAATACTACCTATCTGAATATCTTTGTTTGCTAAACTATAACGAAACTCTACGCTATAAACGTGCTATCAGAAGTTGTGTATGCTGGATAAAGTGAGAAGAAATCCGCTGCAATATACTTGTTATTACGCCATTTTATAGAAAATAAATTCATATTGTCCAGTTTTCAACATCGAAACTTTAAAAAAGATGTATAATATTTTTTTGCGAACCCTCAACTATGCTTGAGGTCTTAATGGAAAATCACAGTTTTTGATTTATTTGTGATTGCCTTGAAGGACTCTTGAATAGACTGATTTCACAACGTATGCTTGTACTAACCTGTAAGCATGTACATGCACAGGACACCCGGTAACAGGGTTGTACAGCAGCAGCACGCAGGCCACCACGTCGCCCTGCACCACAGCGCTGGTGATGCTGCCGTGCGGGATGAAGTGCTTGATCGTCTGCTGCTTGCCCTTCGCCGTCACGTTCTGGATGATCTTCAGCCCCTTGTGGGACACCTGCGGGAGTGGGAAATGAGTTAGTGATATAAAAAGGTTAATTTAACACTCGTTGTTATTTTGGTGGATTTGATAACTTTAAATCAGCGGTATAGATTGCCCAGTTTTTTTTTATATTTGCTTTTGTAAAAATATTGATTGGATATCCGTCTATCCGTTTCGTAGTTTTGATGCCACTGACACACACACACATCCAAACCCTTTCAATAGTAACTAATTTAACTAAAAGTGATTTGTTTGAATATGTCTGTAATTATAAAATAATATACTAAATATAATCCAAACAAGTGATCGCAACACACCTTTGACCCTCGTTACTACTCAACAATCGTGTGAATGTTATTTATATTTAATTGATATGCTGAGTAAGTTTGCACATTCTTAAGTACATCACCTAAATATTGCAAAACCTGCCTACCTAAAGTAAATACGTGAGATTTATTTGCCAATCCCGCGTTTTGGTCAACGTCAATGAAACGCTGAATAAACAATAGTGTAGTAAAACGCTAAGATTGCCTCAAATGAGGTTTACAATTTTACCACCGGCAATACAAGCCAAGGTTACGGAAAGAGGCTGCATCCATACAAAAGGTGGATTATGTAAATATTTAAAGACTCCAATTGCCTAATGGTGTTTGGACAAGCTGATATGAAATTACCGCTATTGGATGAAGAAATGCGACGACTCTGCCAGCAGATTGGCCTAATCTTTGTGGCCTTGTAGAACATGTCATTCTTTGTAATGGCCGCTAATCAAAATTGGTTCTAGTTGCGCTGATTCTCACGTTTACTACGTTACTTGATACACTCGTGCTTGTCGTAGTATACATAAGTATACTATAGTGTGTACTTATAGATAAAGACTTTATACTAGGTGCTTGTAAATAAAGTCATTGCACATTCACATTTTTTCTAATATCTCCAACCGTAGCTCCATAAATAACACAGAATCCATATTTTAAAAAAAACTGAATCGACCGGGAATATCTATCTCAAGATCATAGGTTTACCGCATTGATCGGTGCTCTGACCACCCTAACCTAGCATTGATAACTCACCTGTAAGGTAACCTTAAAAGGCTCCAAGTCGCGCGCCCGCTGCTCCAGATGCCTGATGGCCGGCAGAGCGAACTCCTCGCCCCGAAGCCCCCGGGACTCCTGCGCCCCCAGGAACCACACATAGTACGACGCCTTCTTAATGTCCTTCTTCAGTCGCAGCGCCATCTTGGATTTTTGACAGTGGCCTTTATGTCATTGTTTGAAGTTTCTGTAACAATTGAGGAGAAAATGTTTAATACCTACTTACTGGAGGAGTGAGTAGTGAGAAGCAGATTTGAAAGTAACTATTTTCAGCACTTTCGGCTACAGCTGTCTTGACAGCCGCATGTACCTATATAAAATCTAGTTGGGTGTAAACAAATAACTCATTCATTAATTAAGATATTAAATAAGTTATTCCTATTTAATAATTATTTCACTATAACAAGTAACCTTTCTCTTCTCTATTAAGCGATAGCTTTGCTACCAAGCCAGGGTATGTACATACTTTAATCAAACTTTAGGTAGTTAGTGAAAGTTGATATGGATTCCGGCTTGCATAGTAAAAGTTGTGTAAAACTATCCTAAAATATTGTTATTTGAGAATTTAGTGAAAGCGTTTGATTGCTGCTAACTTTGGTGTACTATTAGTATGCACTTTTTAATCTTTATAAATATGTTTAATTTGTTTAAAATTTCATTTTCGTCATAACTTCAATGATTTTCTTTTCCAATCCTAGAACTAGATTGTAGTCTTGAAACTAGAACCTGCCACTTCTTATATGAAGGGTTAAGAAAAACAACATAATTATATTTCACAAGATAACCTAATATTAAATTACTCGTCACATTTAATTCAGGTTTCGAAATGTCGTGTGAAGATATACTAGTTTGCCTTTAGCTAATCGACACAGAAATGAAGTAAATATGTATTACATAATCATAAATAACATTATTAGATAGCTTCATATCAATAAGAACCTTTATATTACCCACAAACAGTATTTGATGTGCGGCCTAAAGAAGCTAGAATCTCTAAGTTTTATAATACACAACATCTGTAACGTGCATTTTCCATAACTAAAAGACACTTACTAAGTTTCAATGTCAACTGAGTTCCAACACTTACAAAATAAAAGATGGCTGATCAGTCCGACTGTCGGAGTGTGAACAATTGAACATCAAGATTTATATTACACACATAAATAACGTAATGATTTGAAAAGCGTAGCGAAAGCGACGTCAGCGGTACATCAGAGAATGCCACTTGGAGCGAATGTTGCCAATTGAGCAATCTGGTCAATTATAAGAAATCTGTTAAGTTAGTAACAAATATCTTCAGTCAGCAAGGTCGTTAAAATGTAAAGTTACTATATTATGATTATAAGTTACTGTTTCACATATTTATGCAAAAAATTCAATCCATTTCATTTTACACAAGTTGTGAAGCTACAGTCTATATTGAAAAACAGTTTCATCCTATGTAGTAAGTCTCAGGTGAAACATGAATGAGCTGAAGAATATATATCGACCCACAAAAGCTCGACATCTATCTTATACCTACCTATCAATCCATCACTGCGACTCATAGGATTCACCTGTATCACGATAGGTAATAGTTATTATTTGTATTCTATACACAGTAACGGGTCTTCTCACACAGTGCGCTATTTGCTTTGTTTTTTACTCCCTTTCAATTGAGTTCACAGCATAATTTTGACATTAACAGTTAGTAACAGTTTTGGAACTAATGATGCGATAACTTGTTACTGAATTTAGTACATACTCGACATTCTAACTAGACGAGCCATTCGTACAGTGGGGGGGTCAAGTTGTACGTCAAACTTTGTAGGTATATGAAGTTAGTACTGCATGCCGCTTAATACACTCACGAACAATAAAAAAGTTCCAGTGATATATTATAGAATGGCGTGTTAAACGTATTATTATAAAATGTAACTTTATCCCGATTTATCGTATGAAACCACTGTGAACTACATAGAAATGTCTCATATACAACGTAGTAGGCACAAAACAAACAGAAGACTGAAATTATACTTTTCATATAATATTCCTTAAAAATGAAAATTTCAGTCATAACACTTTTACTTTTAAATTGCAAAATTTCTGCCAGTGTTTAACTGTGGCCCGTTTTAGTCTCCCAGTTTTCCCACACTAGGCACAAAGTGTAGGTAAGTGCAGGATATGGCGTGTTAATCAGATAATGGCAGGACATCCAGGCCTTAAGCGCAGTCTTCACTATGTTAGATGTTATGTACCTATCTATAATTTGCACTGATTCAACTTTGAACATAGGTTTTATCCAAATGTTCCTATCCCAACCTATCATGGCGTAAGCTGCAAGCGCTTAATAGAGTAGAATAGAAGGCTAATCTTTATTTTTCACCATAAAAGAAAATAATAACAACTTATACCTAAATAAAATAATACAATAAGGCGGCCTTATTACCAGATAACTTTTTCACGGAAGGTACAATTTTCACATACGAACTAATAATAATAATTTCAGTAGTAGTTATTGAATTTTTGCTGAACCACTCTCACGGAACCTATATGTACCCCGGAACACCAATCGGAAACCGCTTGAGGGAAGGAACCGGGGGTCACTCTGTAGATACTTTTTACTCGTTGTACCTCCTGCAGGTTGACTGGCAGAAAATGCTTTTAGCATTAAGACCTGATTGAACATTATTACTGTAGTAGATTGTGCAATAAAGTATAAATAAATAAATAAATTGACGAACGAACGAACAAAATGATCACGCGATCGGCACGCTTAATACAACGAGATGGAGTCGTGGTTAGCGATGCAGTTTTGTTTTTCAGATAGAATTTTAGTGTGACCACCGCGAGCACAGGATTCCATACTATTTTCGAATCAACACAAACATATGAAAAAAACAAATGCCACTTTGGAACTAACAAATTTGCCTTACATTTTGACAGTGGCATTTGACGATAAGCAACGTAAACGGAGGTTTCGAATCCTGTGCTCGCGGCTCTGCGCTACTCTAGTGAATTTACGTTCCAATATGGGACATAGCAGTCAGGGCAGTTAAGGAATATGAATCATAAACTTAATGTGAACTTTTCAGTATTTCCGTACACATATACATTTTCTTCTACAGGGAAATCGGCATATAGCTACATCCTATTTCAGCTCTTCCGTTTACGAGGTAGGAATAACAATACAATAAATTTGCATTTACAGCGTCAACCTGTAATTATTTATCATTAAATTCTGATGACAACTGGCAAAAACTAATTATTCATTGTCTACGGTACAAGAAAGCAGAGTTGCGCAAGAAAAGGCACAATGACATATTGTTTTTGGTATGTACCGCCAGCAAAATGCCTAGTTCCGAATAACAAATCAATAAGTACTTAATATTCCCAGATTTTCTGCTCGGTGGTGTAGTCAAAGTAAGCTTGCCCAATATTCCCATGCCCATCCTTTCTAATCTCGGGCTGAAAAAAACCCGCCTTTCCAGTCTTACCCTTCTCATCAATACATATTAATAAACTTCCATAACTTCCTAATTCCATTTAAGTCTCCGATAAATGGAAATATGTAGTTTTTGCTGTCTCTACAATCACTAGGCAAGTGTGTACGTACCTTAAATTATCATATGTTTGCATAGAATGCGAAGGTAGTTCCTAATTTAATAACCACAGTTACATACTTGGTCGGAGTGTAATTTGGTTATGTTGTGTAACGTCAAACGTATAAGTAGGTACTTAAAGAAAGGCATAGTGACTTTACATCCCCTTTGAAAATTAGACCTAAAGCTAAATTAGGAAAGACAAATACTCCGAATATGATAAAAAAACATAAGTAAGTACCTATTTGTGTATTATAAAATAATATTTATGTACTGGCAGTATGATACCCCTACCGTAGATTATGGCAAAAGCGCAGAAGTTTGTACAGCAGTAAGTAGTAAGTATTTATGTAAATTAGTTAACGTTTCAGTTATGGAGTCCAAACAAATCATAATTTCAAACGTAAGTTAAAAAAACATATATCTTATTATACCCATGCAGTATAGCGTGAGTAGCGTATACCTCCTAAGCGAAACATAAAGTAGGCTTCGAACTCATGACCTTACATAGCACAGCATGTCATGGAGGCCACAATTATTTTTAATAATACATTTTAATAACTACGCCAGCCTTCTAACGGGCTTTTGTACACCTTATAGAGGTATGATCGCCATTGCTATCGACGAACATTTCGCTTTTAATTGCTATGGAAGATTAGATAGCAATTATTTATATATAAAAATAAATTTAAAAGAGCTAGGTATCGCCTTCTTATTCGAATACCAATTATAGCTAGCATATTTTATTATGAATTTAAAAATAAATCAGTAATTATCATTTATGGGTAGATACCTAATACATCAGAATCGTAGAACAAAAGTGGTTCAGTGTAACCCCCACGAGACGGTCACTTTATTTCGCTTTGTGTAATCCTATTTGCAACACCCAAACACCCAATAATCATCAAGAACTTAATAATATTCATGTGACCTTCTCGCCTCGAAAGGTGAAAATATAGAATACAAAAAGCATTGACTTAAATATTACTAGCGTATTTTGAAATCATTGACAAAAAGATATAGTGCCACAAACTTATCTGTTCCGGTGAGAGCGAACTAAATTGATCCATATCTCATTACTTACTAATTAATTTATATTGATATAGATTAGATGGGTTTATTAAAACCTCAAGGGCAAATTACCACTACGGGAAAAACTAAAATCTTATAGAATGAAGAAATATTAGACATTTACTTGAACTGTCACCGGAACAGATAAGTTTGTGGCACTATACAAAAGTAAGTTCTCAGATGATTCACAGATTAGATGTCATCTTCGCTTTTTGTAAACTTGCACCTCCTTACTAGCTCACGCTGCGATGGCATGCGGCCTCTTCTGCGACGCAAGAAGGTTTTATTCTCCGCACAATACTGTAAGTTCACTGGCTGCACAACAATAGTTGGAGAACAAAATAAGCTTGTCAAATATTTAGGGTAAGAGGTTACTCGATCTTCGTTCCCAGGAAACGGATGGCGTTTCTAATAGTAAGAGAAATTATGTTTTTTGACTATGGTTATGGTGATGATATCAAATTGGATCTTTTTGCACTTGCCTTGGCTTTTTGCGTTGTGAGTTTGTGTTTGTTAAGTTGGTGTTGTTTATCGTGTCCTTTTTTTACTAAACTCTGGAAAGCATATGAACAGAAGATTATCATATGCGCCTTTAGGTGCATTTAACCGTACAACATAGGGACTGTTATCAGTGATTATGTTATTAACTTATAATAGATTGGCCACAAAACGACTCAAAAAACGTTCATACTAAACATCAGCAGTGGACCAGTGGTGCATATTAAACATCAGTTTCTTCCTCTGTTCATATTAGAATATCATTGACTGAAACCTAACCTAATGCGCAAATAAAAGTCGGGCACTAATAAACTTGCATTCAAAACAAGAACAGTCGGTGGCTAATAGCGGTTTTTTTTACAGTTACAACACGACATGTGTTTAAGGGGTCAGCAGACAATGGCGGTACATCGGTCAGCCGACCCAAGCGTAGGCTAATGATAATGAGACAATTGTTGTGTGAGACGTAGCCTTTTAAACTAAGTCACGCGGGAAATCAAGCGTGTTTCAGATTTTCCTTACGTTTTTCCTTAAGTTGATTCTCTTTGATGAACTATGTAGCTCAGTTGTAAAGTATGATTTTATGTTATGTTAGTTAAAACTCTTTCTTAAGACATAAATACATATTTTTTATGTTAGTAACAATCTTTACATACTATTATAATTTTTAGAATTGCAATACCTAACACACGAGATATATTATGTACAGTGTAAATTAAAAGCCTAAAAAATAGTGAAACGAATTACAACAATTCAATTTCAACGCCAATAGTTTAACAAACCAATCTGAATTAAGTGTGACATTTACGACAGCATAATAATAATCTATGAAATCGCAAACCGTAGCATATCTAGTAAATTAATTTCTGGTCCACATATTTAATAGGCTTTTAAACAGGCAGAACTGAATTAATAAATTTGTTACGGTTGTTACAGCTTTTGTTGCTAAGTGAAAGTATCTAATTCTTTGGCGATTGTCAATTAATTACATAATGGAATGCCTCGGGCGGTCTCGATGCAATGTACTGACGAGGAACATTAAGGTGCGTTCATATCTTGCAAGACACGGGCTTCAATGAACGGACGGACGACGGTGGTCATACAATCGGTAGGTTGAATGCAACGACACCAGCGCTTCCAAATTAGTTTTTTGTTAGTTAGAGTTACCCTCTGCCATGCCCGAACATTTTTCAGTAATTCCTCGGAAAATGTTTTTATAAAAATGTGTAAAATGTTGTTATAGAGGATTGAAAGAAGAAAGGATTTAAACGTGTTAAAACAGCAGCCAGATTAGACCTATACTAGAAATGGCGCGTGTCGCTGTCGCGCAATATCTGGACCCACCTTTAAATGAACCAAATCACGTAACGAAAATAGTTTAAAAAGAAAACATGCTGCAGTTTCGCAAAGAAGTTAGTTACGATCTATGTCCCAACGTGAGATACTTGTATATATGCCCTACAACCCTAAAATGAAATGATTTGGCGGGAAAGAACACGAACAGTTATAAAAGTAGAATAGTGTTAAACTCTTGTTATCAATAATTTTACAGTTTAGTCACCAAAGACGTTACACGCCAAAAAAAAAGTTTAGACAATAACGGTAGACTGCGTCGAACGGATTATCTTTGTACTGAATTATAGTGTGAAGAATCAATTGAGTATGGTGCAGATTTCAAATAGCCCTTTGGTTTTCCTATCAAGTCATTAAACCTATTCAGTTATCATTTAGAGGGCCGATCTGATTAATAGAATCATCATCATCATCATCATCATCAGCCTATAGCAGTCCACTGCTGGACGTAGGCCTCTCCCAAATGCCAGTGGATGCGATCTTTAGAATGAGATTAATAGAATGCTTACATTCATTCATCATTTATCTTAATTTGTAATTAAGTACTTACTTTTAATCCATATTTAATGGTCCTATATGTATACTATCTGCTTTAAATTGTATACTTACTTTCCTAACACATGCAACTTTACTCACCTGTGGCCACAATCGCAATAAAGAAATGTTTTCAATGGTTGTTTACATATACGAAGATTCGATAAGAAATTGATCGCGTTAACTAGTTATTTATAAGTAACGTAAGTGACTTTATAGGCGTATGATGCGCGCGACCTCGTGGCCCGTTACCCGGAGTCGACGCCGTTGCCGTTGCGTTGACGTCGGTAACGGTATATCAGACATAACCGTTTTATGCTGTTATATAATGCGGGGACAATTATGCAATAGGAATCTTTGACGTTTTTCCTCTTGGGTTACTGTTCAACGTTGTTTATCGGGCGCAGTTATAATAAGAGAGCGGGTTTATTGATTGAGATTGTATTCTGGCTTAGCAAAAAAAGTTAAAAAGGACGAGGCTATTTAATTAATTATTTTTCACAAAATGAAAATTGATAATTACGAGATAATTGTTATCATGTAGAAACTTCATCTTTGGCAACAAAAATGGAAAACCCTATTAGCATAGCCACGTTGTTATAAAATTAACAAGTAAGTATGTACGTATGAATTATTCAACATACAGAATTAATATGAAATCTCTGACTAATCTTCAGATGAACCCAATGATGCGTCGCGCGTTTTTATTAACCAACGAAAGTCGGAAACTGAGCGGAAAAATACATTAATTAATATTAATTATAACAAGACGAAGACAATTCTGAAAGATTATACGACGAACTTCATGTTTTCCGTAATTTATAAAAATTTGTGGAACGCGCAGAAATGAAAAAAGTTTAATTACTTTTTCACCTATAATTTGTGTAGCAAAAAGTGCATCCTTTATTTACTGGTACAATAAAAATGAGATTTTAGCTTATAATGTATCCCCCTTATTCTAAAAAAAGTTACTGGACGCGTTAGCCTGCTATTCAACTGTTTTGTCACTCTCTGTCAAAGAACAAATTGTTCTCTGTCAGGGAGTGACTAAACAGTTCAATAGCTAAAGCGTCCAGTAACTTTTTTATGAATAAGGGGGTATATTGTCTGTAAGTGGTCGCAATCATAATTATAACTTGACAATCTTACATGATAAGATCGTATTAATCTAGTCCATTACTCCAGAATAAGACCACTTCGACAGTAAAGTGAGTGTATTTGTTTTTGCCGTTTTGTGATTAACGAGACGATACATGTCGGAATAACGTATGCTAATAAATTGCATGCCTACTCGCTTAGGTGCAAGTAAAAGTGACAGGTACTCGTAACTAGAGTGTATTATGAATTATTATTATGCGTATTTGCATACTTTATTTTCTAGGAAGTAAAGTTTATAAAGGGTATTCTTTTATCGAAACAACTCATACCTATGTACGAGAAAAAAAAACTTGAGTACCCGATATATCACGTAAGTACATATTTAGCTATATAGGAAAATGCTGATTAAACCTAATACGCACAAACTATACATATAACTATTGAGCTTTCAGATACTCTTTAACTTTGACATAGTCATTCATAACGCGTACTTAAATACCTACTACCAAAATTTGTACTATGGTGTGTCTAAAGTTATTAATCAGCTTCTAAAATTTGTCATTGTATTTTAAGCAAATTGAGGCACTAAAGACCGTCCTTCGTAAGGCCGCCAATCCGACCATATAGATTTATTCTTATTATTATAAAATCAATGTACTTCTTCCCAGAGCTTGTAATTCAGCGAGACTTACGTAACTTCCGGTCAGTGGAGGAAGTGACGTCAGAGGCGGTCGGCGCAGCTTCGATATTCAAACTGACACATTTCACTGAGCACACACAGCCACGCGAATTTACACCTTACTCATTAGCACTAAAGTTCAAAACAATATAAGCTTTTAAGTTTAAACTTAACTTCGGTTATTTTGTAAAGGAGGCGAAAGCTTGTCGCGAAAGTCTTCTTAATATTTGGTTTACCAGATTTTAAAATGTACAGTCAGCTGCATAAGTACCTATACACTTTTGTACCTTGTCAATCTAACCGCCTATCCATTCATTGAAAAGTTTACGGTTTTGTCAGTTTGACAAGGTACAGAAGTGTATAGCTACTAATGCAGCTGACCGTATGTTTATTTTAGTAGACAGTCCGACAATGCAACGGGTAGAAGATGGGATCCTAGCCCTAAATTACTAAAGATGAGAAAGAAGTAGTTGGCATTCTGAATTCGAAACATAATTTATATCGCAATATAAGAGAAACACCTGTATACAAAATAGTAAGTAATTAACACAATAATAATAATATACCTTTGCAGTTTAAAGATTTTCTCCTCGTTTGTCAACCTGAAACAAAAGAGAAATATTTATTAGTGATGTTCTTAGAATACTTTGATAAACCATTTTTAATGAAATATTTTAATTATTAACATAGAGGGTAGGTAGTTTTATAGCGAACTGTTGGAATAATAATGTAAACTAGTAATGTAACCTTATTATGTGATTGTAGTGTATTTAAGAAAAGTAATTTATTTTACTTTACCAATACGAACTTCACGGGCAACAGCTGTTTATTTGTTTAATAATTATGCGAAGCGCATTTCAAAAACATCGAAGGTAAAATGTAGGCAGTGTTGCCAGAATGTTACAAAAGTAACATTTTACGTTACTTTAAACTCTCTTGTGTTACCCGCTTGAAAATGAAACTTTTTGATCTGCATTGTGTTATATTTGAATATATCAGCCGTTGTCAACACTGAATGTAGTAGTTTTGATCAGAAACTGCGCTGAAGTAGTTTTACATTCGTGCAGCCACCTAATTCAACTGGATTTAATCCAGTATGCAAACCTACACATTCTTGAGCTTAATGCAATAAGGGTGACATTGGCAAGTAAAGCCTATACACATAACAGTAATGTTTATAAAGCAAGCTTATCTAAGTTGTATGTTTGCCGGCAGGTGTCGCGCGCCGCCTTATCTAAGCTCGAGGTGAATGGCCCGAGATAAGAAATTTAACTGTTGTGTGTGAAAATTCAAACATGTTGAACATTAGATTCCCTCTATCGTGTTATCATCAGCCAATAATCATCCACTGCTAGACATAGGCCTCTCCCAAGGAGCGCCACAACACTCGGTCCTCGGCCTTCCTCATCCAACCACTACCGGCTACCCGCCTAAGGCAGTATCGTGTTATTCTGATTGAATTTTTATGTTTGTTACTTATGAATGTAGCAAAAGTAGGCAATGAGTTAAATTAGCTCATCATGATCACGAATTAGTAATTTGTGCCGAATTAACAGATTTAACGATCTTAAAATAACACGAAATCAAACGTAAACCCCAATTACATCCATACCAATACCATTTTTTTTCGGCCAGTTTCCCAACCTCTCTCGTCGTGTAGGTGCTAAAGAAATAGATAATAGTTTGGAACGTGATATGGTTATTGTACCATCAAGGAATGTGCTAACTCGATTTCAAAACCGTACCTGTCTCGTTTTACTGACCACGCTTGCATTACGTATTTAGTGGTTCAAAACTTGAGAGTACCGGATAATTCCTCGATAGTACGTTGGTAAGTAGTATGTTGTGAGTGGCCCTGTGACTAGAGCGGAGTTGCGACACACAGGCGACGCTCACAGTTGGCCGCATACTGCCTAATTCCATCCAGAAAACTATTTATTTATTTATACTTTTATTGCACAATTTACAAAAGTAGATGTACAATCAGGTGGACTTAATGCTAAGAGCATTCTCTACCAGTCAACCTGCAGGAGGTTCAGGAGCAGAAAGTAGGGAAGTGCAAAAAAAAATAACAAATTCGTAAGAATTACAAAAAAAAACTGAGTCTCACAAAATATAAACCTAAACCTAACATTCTAATAATATATAATATACTTACATTACATTTGATTAATTTCATATTCAAAAATACGAGCTTTTCCCTACCAGGCTGCTTTGCATCCTGAGTTTTGGGTTAAAAGTAGCTTGTATAGTTTAATCAAAATCGGTTTATTTTATTTACTTAATCAGAAACAAAAGGTCACACACTACAGAGATATTTATTAGATATACGCTAAGTTGCAGATAGGAACTGTCGCTAATGTCGACTTCTAATGTAGGTATTGCTGCCTTACTTTGACAGTATACGGACAGAACAAGACAGACTTAGATTTAATGCCGTCATCAGATTAAAGTTCCTTTCTGCAACTCCGCCATTATCACATAAAGACATTTAATCATATTACTATAATGTTACCTTAATGACCACAAAAATAAAAATAAACTTAGAGTTTACTTACTATATAACTGGTTTAGTTAGGTTTTTGTAAAAGAAAATAATATAAGAGAAAAATTATGAATATTTTCAATTATGGGATAAATAATGGTATCGGGGCTATGAAATTATAATTTATTTTAATTATGATATAGTTTGAAAAAACTATTTAAACTTACGTACATACCTACCTCCGTATACAACTATGTGCCCCACTGTACCAACATTACGTTATCTTAAAACTTTATTAGTTCTTCCCAAGTAACATTTTTGGTTTTGGAAAGGTTTTGAAAAGGTTCTAGAACCTTTGTATGGAAATCAACTCGTGAGACTTAGAAGGCTCGATAACCTTATATTAACCTTATATTAACCTCCTGAGTGCAAAAAGGGCCCACGTTTTAGAACCTTTCTGAGATCTACAGCAAAACCTATAGCTCAAACCCAGATCCTTTTGAACTACTTACACAGAACCTAAATAAAACCTTCACAACCTTAATTTAACGTTAACATAACCTTGGAAGACAACTTTTAAGTTCTAAATTAGTCCTGGATGTAACTCTACTATAACTTGTAACACATTTGATGGACATTTGTAATGCCTTTCCAATACTCTCGGGTTTTAAAATGTTTCTGTGTAAGATTTTATAGTAATTATAATAAATGGCGCCATTACTTGACACTTTCCAAGACTCAAAATGGCTAACTTGTAAGTGTTGTATTAATAAAAATATAGTACCTAAGTAGTTAGGCTGAAGTCGGGAAATATGAAAACCTTGTGCGACTAGCACTTTATTGTGATACTTTCGGATAATAGTTCTGTATAAGTGACGGGCCTTTTGTAAATAATAAATTTGAAGATATTTTAATTAAAAAAAATAGATAATATTTTATGTTTGGTGTAAAGTTATATTAGAAATAAAAGTACTGTCTATATAAAAAACATATATTTGGATTAGTATAGCAAACGCTGCTAAATTTTCCCCTAATTAATTAAAATGTATCTTTTTGCAAAGTATTTTTTTGTTATTTCAGTGAAAAAATATGGCGGCCGTTAGGAAATTACTAAAAAGCATTAAACATATTTTGAGGATGCCTATAAAGCTTTAAAATATTCTTGAAGGACTTAAATCATGCCTTTAGCTTATAGCCAGTGCTTAATGATTTTGGTTTTCACCAAGTAGTCCTAATTTGTTTGCCTAGACAACTCTCATCAACCTAAAGGTTTCAGATAGGTTTTTAAAAATACTTATAAGTGATTTCAATATTCCATAACTTTATGGTTGTATCAACGTTAAAAATTTAACCTTAAGCTCTCACTTTAGCATAATGCTAGCTTTTCTAGAACTTTTTCAGGAGTCTACGACAACTATAAGATCCTAGAACTATATGCTCTTGAAATACATGTTAAAATAACGTTAATATAAACTCTTATCAGCAGCTCCAAGGTTGTATTAATAAACAATTAGTTTTAGGACTTAGTAATCATTCTCAAGTACTCAATATGACCAGATAGCAAAGCATTAACCTTTTCACAACCCTTATAAAACCTAATGGCATTTCTTACAACCTAAGCTCGAAAGAAATGTTACTTGGGTTATTATGTGTAGGTATGTACGTGACTAGAGTTTAAAATACATGCGCTCATAGCCTTGTGGTTCACCAGTCATAGATATGATCAAAATTCATGTAATTGACATACATTTGTTGGAAAAATTCAATAATATAGAAAATGATTTACGAGGCCTACTTTATAATCCAGAACAAGTAAAAATTTAAATATTTATACAAAAAAAATGCTATGATATACAGTATACTTGTGTTGCTGACAATTGGTTAGCAATAATGGTGATTCTATTATAATATAAACGGTTAATTTATTATAAGCAAGAGATACCTACCAAGATATTGACATTGAAATGGACCTTACATACCTATATGATGCATAATGTAACCAATCAATAAAAAAATATGTAAATTTTGCCTTTCTAAGGAACAAATAATAAATACATCACAAAGACTAACAGCTTCATGTCTTATCTAATTCAAGGTTCCAACTTAGACTTCCTACAAATAAACCTAGGTTACGTCAAACTGGTCTGGACCTAGGGCTAGGTAACGGCGCGACTGGTTCTAGCTTAGAACAAGATACAAGAAGAAGTGCAATGGGCAAAGTTAATTTGTGGTGGAAAACTATAATTTATATATACTTACTGTATATAATTTACTGTGTTTGTTTATAATTTTTTATTTTTATGTTGTGTGATTATGAGCCATGCTCGAAATAAATGAATTTGAATTTGAATTTGAATAAACATACAGAGAGTGACAAAACAGTTCAATAGCTAAAGCGTCCAGTAACTTTTTTATGAATAAGATTAGTTAAAATGCATACTGGTTGGAATTTTACCATTGAACAACTAGCTGTGGATTAACTAAAGCTGCTGAGTAGTTTGATAATTAAGCAGCTAGAAATATTTTCAATGTAAAATGCAATACCTAAAGCTACGTCTTCCAATCTCTCTGTCCTAGGGTCAATAGTTAGAGCCTAGGTCTAAAACAGTTAGGCATGGTGATTCAGAACAATTTCGCTGTCAACTAGGAACAGCCCTCGTAAACTTGTCTTCATTGGAATTTTAGAAAATATCGGAGATAGCAATCAACCGGATCTTGATGGGAAAATTTACTACTTAATTCATGAAAATCATTATAAGTTTTAATCTATCAGTTTAACCGTATACAAAAAGGTTTTAAAATATAGATAAATATTCCTTAGGTAAGTACTTAAAAAATAAAAAATCAAACACACTTTGATGTAACAGTTTCGGTATGTTTGATGTCTAAATGGAAAATTATAGCTCAAAACTCTGAGTTAACCTTTTATCACTGAACCACTGTAAAATATATTCCATATTGCAAACTTAAAAGACCCTTGTCGAGTGGCATTAAACAAGTTCTAACGTACAATATGTAAACCTACACACACACACACACACTCACGCCTTGTACTAATGTACTCCCTTGCGGGGTAGGCAGAGGTGCATTGCTGCACCCACTTTTCGCCAGAGTGTTCTGTTAGTCCCAATGAAATAGGGAGCGGGCCTATTGCCATTTTACGGGCACATCTAAGACCCGAGAACAAATGTCTGTGTTTAAACAAATATCTGCCCCAGCCGGGAATCGAACCCGGGACCTTCGGCTCAGTAGTCAGGGTCACTAACCACTACGCCATTCGGTCGTCAAATGTAAACCTACCAATAGGTATATTAAGTAACCTTATTGCTATTATGAACTCATGTCACGAGTTATTACCGGAATATAGAGGTCACTCTACCTTACAAAAAAAGAAATATAAGAGATGTTGCGGTAATAAGGACTCTATCTCGTTGCATTAAACGATTACATGACAGCTCTCGTTCGTTTTTGACAAGCTAGAGAAACCTTCCAGTGACAAAGAATGTTAGCCAGACGTCTGAACTAGCAGTCACCACCTTGATTGAAAATTAAAGTTATTATTATTATTGATTTAATTTCAATTAATCTAATCGATAACGACTAAAAATATAGGTACTTAGGGTGGGTTGCACCATTTAACTTTAACTATTACAAACGTCAAATCTCTTGAAGATTGATCTCTCTCGTCAAGGGATTTGACGTTTGTAATAGTTAAAGTTAAATGGTGCAACCCACCCTTAGCCCCTGTTCCACAATGTCTGGTTAGTCGCTACCTGTCGGATAAAATACATGCTGTCACTGTCTAAAAAATAATAACAGAAAGTGACAGCATGTATTTTATCCGTCAGGTAGCCACTAACCAGACATTGTGGAACAGACCCTTAGACTAATAAACTTAAGGTATTTTTTTTAGTTTTTTTTCCTATTTATACGGACTGTCAACGACCGCCGGCACCCGTTACTCCAATATTCACCATATCTTGACCCCTGGCACCACTTAGTGTCAAGCAAAAATAGCCTCAATTTGAGCGTCATAAATTCAAATCCGTGCTACCAACTTAAATTCAGCAGTCTATAGGTGCTGGACTGCTGGTTAACCCAAGATTAAATGTTCAAACACAGATAAGACACGGATTTGAAATAGGATACTATAAAGCAAGCTGAAGTGGCAGTGGGCTGGTCATATCTGCCGAAGAACCGATAACCGTTGGGGTAGACGAGTTCTCGAGTGGAGACCACGAACAGGCAAACGCAGCGTGGGACGCCCTCCTGCCCGCTGGATGACTTTAGGCGGGTGGCGGGTAGTAGTTGGATGAGAAAGGCCGAGGACCGAGTGTTGTAGCGCTCCTTCGGAGAGGCCTATGTCCAGCAGTGGATGATTATTGGCTAATGATGACGATGAAGTAGTATAGTGTCTATGTACAGTACATTAACTGTAAAAACTGAAATTACTTCCTATTTAAATACTTTCGTGAATATCAACCGCATATCAGTATGAAGTTAATTACCGTAACAATTATATATCTATTTGATACAAACAGCGACGCATCTTTCTTTCCTGAAATTATATTCAGTCAATGAACATCAGATATTTAAATAGAATGCCTAAACGCGTGTGCGTTTTGTCCGCATTGCAATAATAAAGCCCGTCACAGACTTAGTTATTATATAATATATTTTCTATACATTTTCGCAGTGACCGCACACTCAGATATAATATATATTTCTGTTAAATCACCAATTGTACGGTATATTAATATATATTATGGGTATAGAACAGCTGATTTAACTACATAAATATACATATATACATGTTAATTATAAATTATAAATATCAACACCCAAGACCCGAGCACAAATATTTCTTTAAACAAATTTTTATATCAACTATTCTTTGGCCTCCCATCGCCACTTCTTGTCTTGTTTGTGGCCGAACAAAGACGTGATTCAATTTTAATAGCATTCGCCACGTTTAACGCAACAAAAACACGACCAATGGCGTAAGCTACGGATTTTACTTAGAGCAGGGGTCACTCTAGACTGCAAAAAACCCTTGGGAGCTCCGCTGCTTATCCATTGCAGGACATCTCTCGTTAGTTAATCTTTTGACAATGTAGAGCAACCCGCAGCTCCAACGGCATATAAGTCAGCGATTCTTTGAGCAGTTGTTTGGTTTTTATAAGTTTTTGAAATATACCGATTGAATCAGAACTTAAAACAATTGAATTATAATCAAAATTCCTATGTTTCACGCAATTTATGAATCTCCTACGAACCTCTTTTGTCAGTACTATGAATAAGGTATATAAACGAATGAATAATAAGTACTTAGTATACACACATACATAGGCAGTGACTGAAATCTAGTTTTAAGGACATCCGTTATAGAAAATTTTCAGTCGGAAGTAAAATTTTCCATCTCAGTGTATTTTTTTGTAAAACTTCTTGGCAGTAAATATAAGCGTTGCTTAAATTATTTATATTCTTTGTATCCTAAAGGCCTTAACCTCGACTTTCCCCGCAGGTTTCTAACCTTCTAAATATTTCTCCCTAACAGCCTCATTGATTGATGCACAATTAAACTTAGTTAAGATATATCAATTCACTGGCGGATCATTAAGGCATTCCACTATTGATTTATTAGTACAAGCCACTTACTGTTGCTTGTCAAAAGTATTTTATGAATCCTTATGAACCATGTCTACTGCATTACAATTATAACCGATACAGACAAACCATTCACAAAATAAGGGTTGCTACAGACATAAAATAGTCTATTTTTGCACTTGTCATTAAGGTCTGTGTTGTCTGAGATATAAGAATGATCTGTAAATACGATACAACAAGTTATAGTGACTGGTGCATGCTCGCCCACCACAACTTTCTTGGCTGAATTCATTATAAAATGTACCTATCAAGGCCGATTCGAGTTAAATTGAATGTGTAGATAGATACAAGGATTCTGTAAACTCCTTGTTGTAAAGAATAATGGAGATAGGCGCGTGGGTGTGGCGCAATGCAAGTATTTGTAAAATGTAATTGATATAAAATTGTTGCAATTCGCAATTAATTTACGGAGAAGGTCTGATACATGTTCGTCCCACTATTCATACTTTTAGTTAATACTTACGTTTTACAAGCATAATTTTATTTTGCAATAACAATTAATACTTCTACCTATTTCTTGAATCTTAAAATTATGATAAGTGGGACAACACTTTTTAGGATTTCGTACTACAAAAGGTAAAAAAGGAACCCTTATAAGATCACTTTGTCTTCCGACTGTCTATCTGTATGTCAAGACCCTTTATCTTAGAAACGCATAAAGATATCGAGTTGAAAAAGACAAAGTTTTCGGCAGCAAAATTCAGATTGCAAATTGGGTTCTCTCATTAATCTCTACCGTCAGGATGCTTACATAGAGAATAGGGTTCCCTGTATCTACTTGTACCGGTAACCTGATTAAACGAAAGCGCTCATGTCATTTAAAAATCCGAAAATGCTCCGTGAGTGAGCGCTTTCGCATAATCTGGTTACCGGTACAGGTAGATACAGGGAACCTGATTCTCTATGTAAGCACACTAAATCTACCAAAAAATATCTGATCTTTACTAGTATAAATCGACAGATCAGCAAACAATGCCCTGACAAGTTGCGGCCACACAATGGGAGGTGCGCCGCGCATTCTCACTTGGTGATGAATTACTGAATCTGTGTCAAGACAGAAACACCTAATGGTTATGATAATTATAACTTTGCCAAGGACCTTACTGTCACTTCTAAATGGCTAATACAGAAGGATTGTATTGGGCTGGTTTTGAACGTGTTGTGAACAGCTCTTAAATATAAATAGCAATAAATTCGTCGATAGGAGATATAGGAGGGAGAAGGTAGAATAAAATACATACGAGTATAATGAATGACTGCCAGAATACATAAATATCATTAAGTATTTTTATCTACCGTTGACTTGTAGTTCTTTACTGACACAGACCTGGGGCTGCAAATCTACATTTATAGATGTCAAGTGAATGTCATATTTGAAAGTTATTTTAGGCAAATATATCATTATTATATCTCATTTTCTCGTGTTAAATCCAATTGGCTCATATATACAATATGTATACGATTTTATACATATTGTCATAAAATGTCAAAGACTGCCAGTCGTCGGTAGTATTAAAATTGGAATCATAGAACAACGAGGACTCGGGTGCGGCACTAGCACTGGAATAGATACTTCGCAGTTAAGTAGTACTAAGTTGAGTAGATAGCGGCAGTAGTAACCGCGTCTAAAATCAACTGAGTAAAGTAACTGAACTGTCAATTATAAAATACTAGCTGTGCCCGCGAGCTTCGCTTCGCCTTAAAAAGTTTTCCCGTGGGAATTCCGGGATAAAAAGTAGCCTATGTTCTTTCCCAGGGTCTATACCATATGTATACCAAATTTCATTCAAATCCGTTCAGTAGTTTTGGCGTGAAAGAGTAACAGACAGACAGACAGACAGACAGACAGACAGACAGACAGACACAGTTACTTTCGCATTTATAATATTAGTTAGGATTGACACCATTGCAGCTACAAAACTATGAGGAAGTATGCAAATAAAAATACACAGGAAAGTACTTAAGTATTCTGCGCTTGCGCCTTCGGAGAGATTAACATAAGAAAATGTTGATTTAGGTCAGAGATGCCAAGATAAACTGACACGTGCTGTAAATAAAAATATCGATATTAACGATAACGGTAAGATAATACGAACTGAATATAGTAACGGGTCCACCGTTAGTTATATTCAATAATTCAATATGCATTCCACATACGAACATTACGAACCCAATATCGCGATAAAAACTTAATAGTAAACAAGATGCCTTGGCCGTGAGACTGGAATGGAGATACAAGGTTTTTTGAAGATACGAAATACTTAATAACCATTAGATAAATCTACTAAAGGTGTCGTAGTAAGAGCTTCGGTGTTAGATATACGTTAAACAAAAAATCCTTCGCAGTAACATCATGCTATGAAAGCTTTGGTTAATTGTGTTGATGCAGGCATATTTACGAAAAAGGTGTTACGAAGACACTTATTAGGTAACACTAACCCCCTTATTACAAAATTTAGACTAAAGATAATACAGGTTTAGAATCGGATATAGTCCAGATCCGTCATAGATATCAGTGGTCTAAGGCCAGGATTAAACAAGAACTATATTTAGTAAGTATTCGTTTTATATGTAATAAGGTGGTAAGTTAGCATCTAGACAATAATGAACATTGTTCATAGTAACTTATGGTTATTTGTCTTTTATGTTTGAGAGAAATCTTAACTATTGTTTGTCTTTGATATGCTTAGTAAAAGTGGTAATTGACCTAGGTAATAGAACAGTTCCTCCAATCTTTATATTTATACTCAGAGACCAGAGTAATTATTTATGTCATCGTATCCTAATACGAAGGAATCCAAAAGTGTAAATTCCAACCTTCTTATGTAACGCATACTTCAGCGTATGTTTTCACTTTTTTTATTGCTTCGTGTCTGTAACGCTTAGATGTTTTAGCAAGAGCACGTAAATTTGGCTAACTTGCCGAGTTAGCAGCAACACACTAAAACGTAACGTTTACAAATGAAGTGCAGACTGCAGATTATAATTATAAAATTGGTGATATTTATCTTGCAGTGATTGAAGTTGGTTTCAGTCAAGGACGTTATGTAAGTAATTAATCAAAAAATTAAAGAATGCATTTATATCATGAATACATTCTTGACGAAAGTGAACTAAAAACTATACTCCCCATTCGGAAATAAAAATGGCTCTAATAGTCTAGGAGAAGAACGGAGGCCAAATCTCCAGATACAGAGGATCTCTCTTGCTGTGCAACGTGGTAACGCAGTCTAGACATACACTACAAATCAAAGTTCCTATAACAGCTAGCCTCCTGGTACTCAGGCTGTGTCGTACCGGCGAGCGGCGCCCTCGCGCCAAGGTGACGGTTGACTGACCGCACATTCCAACTTCGAATCGACCAGATATTCTCATTTTCTTATTGTTCTTCTGTTGGCGCGATTGTAACCAGCCAGTGTTTTTCTTTTTATGTTTTATTTCATGACTTTTTCGTCTGGAAAAGTTGCCAAGGAGGTTTTTTTACGCACTGACCTCTCTATTCTACACCTGGTTGTTTAGTATGTATTAAATAATTGGATATTTATCAATAAAAACCTTCATTTTGTTCAACACGGAGTGTTTGTTGTCTATTTCATACCTATTTGGTGCCTCATTTCCAACCCAACTTTCCTCGCTTGAAGCGCTCAAGTGTCCGGGACAAAGTGTTGCAACAAAATCAATGCATGTATGTATTTGAAAACTATAACATGTAACCGGTTAACCTTGACCTTCCGACGCATTTGAAAATGCTTAGTACTGGTAACTCGCAGGGGTCTCCTCTATGTGGTCGGACGTTGCGTGCTGTCTCTACATACGCTTTCCATTGAGATTGTCGATTGTTTTGCAATGCCGTTGTTCTCGTTTTCTATTTTCTGTTCAAACTATTATTATCTAACTCTGTAAGGCTGTGGGCTACTGGTGCCATTTCTTCAGTTCAACTTGATTAACCGACTTTTAAATAGGCGTTGGATAGACATCTATGTAGAATTTTCCTTACCTATCTTCACGATCCAACATCTGCCTGAGTAGTCTCCCGACTCTTATTATATTTAAGGTACTAAAATTAAACAAAAAACCCATTATAGTGAAAAAAAAACTGTGTGATTTTTGACTAGTTCACTTTAGAAATCCCAACTCTCCCTAATAGGTAGAAACCTAACGTCTATTAAGCGGCCCTTTCATCTAATCCATTCTTCACTGCCACTTACACGATAGCAGTACTAAATCCAACATACATACACACATACATAGCTAATAACATTAACCTTTGCAACGGGACACCGCTTTTAACACTGGCCTTGCCTGCTTTCGCTAGCTCCACTCATACCGTCTATTCACCCAATCTATTGTCCCTCATCTGAAAGGACTTCCAGCTCTAAATCAGCATCTATTACTACGTAATAAGAACTTCGAGTAACTGCTGTAGTACTAAAGCTATAAGTCAATGAAAAGTGAACAGAAAGATTGGACTCCACCCTGGTGAAGAGGTCAAGCATAGTTACAGCTTAGTTACACCTTGTGTCCAGTTGCGTTTCTATTGCATTGGAATTAAGGTGGTTTTGCAACGGACATTGTGAGAGTATGGCTTTAGCTAAACGAGTGGTAAAGTTGTTTCGCCTTGATGATACGACTATGAAAGCATAGTCGTATGCTCCTAAGACGTGTAAAACATTTAGAAAGGAAGCGATATTATAGCACAGTCGAGCAGAATTCTAGAGTGACAGAGGGCAAGCATCTAAAGCGATGATGAATCGATCTGCCTTTCCTAGTGGGATCATAGACGTGTGACTTTAGTGAGTGTTTATGTTTTGTTATGCTATGAACAATCGTTGGGTAGCGTTTAACGTAAGCAGATTCAATTTATTAATTACATATGCACTCACGACTGTAATCCCCGAAGGGGTAGTCAGAGGTGGCTCACAAGCGAGTCTCCCACTTTTCACAGCACAATTGTACTCACGTGATAGGTTGCGAACCATATCGCCGTTTTGGAATAAGTACAATGCACACGTAGTGTTCTTTTCTCTATGCTATGCACTTAGGATACAGGAATCTAGATGTGCTGGTTTTCTCACGATGTTTTCCATCACCGTAAGAGCACGTGGTATTATTGTACGTTTAACGTAAGTAGATTCAATTTATTAATTTCATCATCATCATCATCAGCCTATGTCAACCCACTGCAGGGTATAGGCCTCCTCCATGTTATGCCAAGTCCCACGGTCCTGTACTACACTCATCCAGTTTGGTCCTTTGAATTTATTAATTTATTATCAATTTATTCCTAAGTATTTAAAATGTTTACAAACTTTACAATGTCATCTATAAAGAAACATCCTTCAAAAAGCCACATCCTTTATGTACCAAATAATTACCAACTATTGACGAAGTCGTGCTCTTTTGAGTGTCGTATGTTTGTTTGCTTAAAAGTTTAGTGGCTGATTAAATAATTGATTAGCACATTTATCATAAATTATGACAGGCAGCAGGTCAGAGGCCAAGTGAAGTGTACTTGCAATTGTACTCGCTAAAAATAATAATTTGTGTAATTGTGTATGGTCTGTAAATAACAGGTACCTATGTAAAGATTAACAACATTACCTAATTACCTAAATTATTTAGGTATTACAATACAGTTGGTGGTATTTTTATGTAAAAATAATAGTTAAGTTATAGCCCTACATGGACTTATTAATTAATTAAATGATAGACATAATTTTTTTAACTTTTTCACTTGCATTTATTATGAATAACGATAGCATTCTCCCCTGCCCAAAAACTAATCCTCAGAAATGTCAAAGAGGCAACTCGGAAAAGATTAAAAACGCCACAAAAAGTATAGTTAACAAAAGAGGCATTAACATACCGATGCGCACGCGCGGGCCTCGAACCCGGGACCATTAGCGCGCCCCACACCCTCCTACCTGTCGGGGGAAAAAAAACTAACGCACGCCGGTACAGTCAACAGAAAAAGGGACTGCACAGATTTCACAGATGTGGAAATTAAAGAAAATGTAAACGGGAAGTTAAGTAATTTAAGCAAGAATTAAGTAATAAATTATGCCAAGTGTTTTTTTTTTTGTAATCGTGAGTTTGAATTTGTTCTTGCTATACTCATATATTATTGGTTTTTTGACATTCGAAATACCATACATACTCGTATTTGATGACTGCAAAGGTAAATCAACTTTACTTACCAGACATAAGGAAACATAGTGGAAGCTGTATAGTAAACTTTGAATGATACAGTAGATAACTGTTTCCTCCTCCTATTAGTCATAAAATCATTATAATGGTTTTCATAACTAGTACCTAAATCTTATTTCAATCTTCGTATGCAGACTGTACTATATACCAAACACTTCGACGCCCAAAGCTTATAAACCAGTTTATAAAATCAGAGGAATATCCCATAAGTTCTTAAGTCTCTAAACAGTTTGAGGGCCGTTTTTCAAAACACAAATTACCGACTATAGCGTAGGATGGAGCGGGAGGATGATGCAACTCGGTAAATTCTCTCTCCTTCTAATTTACATAGTATTATTTCTAAATGTTCCTATTGAATCCAGGCAAGAAGCGTAACGTTTTAATATTTTATTTTATTTATTTTATTTTATTTTATTTTACTATATTAGGAAAACTTAACTAATTTATTTTGTAGGTAACAATGTCAGGGTAGCTTATGTTTCACAAGTTTCCACCTCTAGGTAGATTAGTTAGGTAGTATAGAGAGAGTTAACTAAAGGTATAATTAGACTTAGAATATGATTAGGATAGGTACTTATATTCTTCAGGAGATGTTTATATTCTTTTAAATAAAAGCATTGCCGAACCAATGCTGTAGTGTGATGTCGCGATTTCGATTCCAGGCCGTGCACATATTTGTCAAGGACTGATATTTAATTTGTAGTACAAATCCTAACTAATCCTAACTAATATTATAAATATGCGAAAGTTACTGTGTCTGTCAGTCTGCCTGTTACTGTTACCGGCCAAAACTACTAAACGGATTTGAATGAAATTTGGTATACAAAGACAAAAGACAAAGACAAAGACAAAGACATTTATTTGCGTCAAATGTGGTTCATACATATGATGTTACATTTTATAATCAGTTCAGCACATTTCACCTTACAGGCATGCAAATATTTAGGCCAATAAAAATGGATTAATGAAATTTAGCAAAATACAATAAATTGAAACTAATAAAATTCTAGACCCAATAAAATTACAATAAATTAAATTATCTGTATACTGATAATAATTATTACATATATTGATGATTAAAAAATAAAATAATTCAAATTACAAATTTAGTGCATTGCAAAATTTCCTATTGTATTAAGTAATCATTTAAATTCAAAATATTCTTTGGTACTATAAAAACATTCCATGACTAGCCATTTTTTTAACCTATATTTAAATTGATTAAGCGGTAAATCTTTAATAATTTCTGGAAGCTTATTGTATATACGGACTGCCATCATATAACAATTATTTTGTGCTTTTGCTGTTTTAAAACTTGGCAGAACTAGTTGCCTTGGGTATCTAGTGTGAAAAGTTAATAAGTCACCCTTTTTTGTGAAGAGATCAGTATTTTGTTTCACAAAAATACAAATTTCATAAATATATATACAAGGTAAAGTCAAAAGCGATAATTCTCTAAAGTAGTTCCTACATGATACCATTTGGCTGATGTCACACATTGCTCTGATACATTTTTTTTGCATAATAAAAAGATCATTAATATTTACACAATTTCCCCATACCACAATTCCATAATGCAAAGCTGATGCTACGTAGCCATGATAAGCCATTAGTGCTGTTTGTTTACCTGAGATTTTTGTTAGCCTATACAGTGCGTATGTAAATCTATTGATTTTACCAATGACATACTCAATATGATGTTTCCATGATAAATTTTGATCTATTGTAAGTCCTAAAAATTTTGTTACCTTCGAAGGTTTTACAGTTTGGTTTTCATAATTTATATTTATTTCCTCTGTGGGACCTTTCCTGTTAAAGAAGTGCATATATGTGGTCTTATCAATATTTACGCACAGATTATTATTTTTAAGCCAGTGAATAACATTTCCTATAGTACCGTTTACCTTTCGTTCAAAGTTATTTTTACCATCATCTTGTATGACAATCGATATGTCATCTGCGAACAATGTACATTTACATGAAGTTACTTTGGGAAGGTCATTAATATAGATTAAAAATAGCAGAGGTCCTAGGACACTGCCTTGAGGAACTCCCAATTTATTTTCTTTAAGAGAAGATCTATAAGCAACAAGTTCATGTTTGTCATTGAGCTTACTTATCTCTACACATTGATAACGTCCTGTGAGGTATGATTTAATCCAGTTATTTGCTGGGCCTCTTAGGCCATACTTTTCACATTTACCCAGAAGGGTTTTATGGCTAACAAAGTCAAAAGCCTTTGTCATATCAAAAAATACTGTTATTGTGGGTATTCCTTTATCAACAGTTTCGGTTATTTGTTTGACTAAGTTAAAACATGCCAAGGAGGTCGATTTGCCTTTCTGAAATCCGTTTTGTTCTTTTACTAATAAATTAAATCTCGTTAAAAAACTGGTTATTCGTTTGTGCATTACTCTTTCGTATATTTTAGAAAGCACCGATATTAACGTAATGGGGCGATATTTTCCCATATCTTCCTTGTCACCTTTCTTGTGAAACGGTTTGACAATTGAAATTTTTAATTTCGTTGGAAATTTCCCTTCTGTAAATGAAATATTAATCAAATATTGAAGGACTGTTGCCAGCTGCTTTGCACATGTTTTTAAAATTTTAGTTGTTATGTTGTCGTCACCTGTAGCATTTGTATTTTTAAGTGAAAGTATAATTTTAACTATTTCATTTTCATCTGAGGGTGCAAGAAAGATGCTTGATTCCGAAGATTTAATACAATCAAGTGTTCTTTCGTATGTTTCATTCGTGTTATCTGAGTTGATGAAAAAATTATTAAACGCTTCAGCAACTTTTAAAGGATCCTCAATTGTAGTGTGGTCAATTTTAATCTTTGAAATTCTATTTTTGGATGTCGAGTTGTTATCATTGTTATTTATTATTGACCACGATGCTTTACACTTATTTTTTGAATTGTCTATGTAATCTTTAGTTTGTTTACGTTTAGATGAATCTATACACTTTTTTAAAAGTTTACTATAATTCCTGTATGTAATTTTACTCTGTAGTGTTTTTTCAGTATAATATTTAAACCTAAGATACCTTTTTGTACTACACGACTTCCGTATTCCTTTTGTTAACCATTTTAATTTATTGTTTGCTTCATTTTTTTTAGTAACTCTAATTATTGGGAAGCACAAGTTATATAAACACAATAACTCGTCATAAAATTTGTTAAAAGCTTCATCTGGTTCTTTTATTTCAAAAACGTCAGTCCAGGTCATTTCTTTCAAGCATGTCTGCATCTTCAAGATATTTTCCTGACTGTAGTCCCTTGCATTTTGAAACCATTTAGTTACAGGTTTTAAGGAATTATCAACTGAGATTTTTAGAACTTGTGCTGTCTCATGATCTGATAGTCCTAGGTGATGTATTGACCCCTGGCCATCACTAACATTGCTAATGATATGGTCAATGCATGAATTCCGTCTTGTCGGTTCATTTATATGTAACTTTAATTTATATGGTTCTAAAATGCTTTTATATTTAACTACTGTTGGTGTCTCAAGCAATGTATTTATGTTAAAGTCTCCTAGTATCACAACTTTATTATTCTTAAATTTACCTCGCAAATGATATAGTAGTAAATCCAATTTATTTAGAAAAAGTAATTTATCAGATTTTGGTATGCGATAGATACCGACAATAACAAGTTTGTGCTGTGGAATTTCTACCGCACAGCATTCAAAAACATACGGCACCTGTAAATTTTGTGGTAGCGATATTTCTTTTGTTTGAATGTAATTACGACATAAAATAAACACCCCTCCACGATTTTTGCCAATCCTAGAAAACGAAGATGCCAAGACAAAATTCTTTAATCGAACATTTTTTTCATTTCCTGTTTTAATAAAGGTTTCTGTGAGACAAATGACGTCAATTTGTTCACCTCTCTCTTGAAATTCGTTTATAGCGATCTCCAAGTTATCTTGTTTACTTAAAAATCCCGCGATGTTTTGGTGAAATATATACATTAAATTACGATCGAAAAAGATTATCCTTTCTTTGTGTGGCCGTAGTGTCAGCAAAAGTACGTTTGTTTACTGATTTACTAGCTGAAAAACAGTAGTAATATGGTACTTTTCCTTGTGTGTTAGAAGTACGCGGGGGAATCACCTTATTTGTTTGACCTTTTGAAATTTGTTTAAAATAGTACGGGATAGTACCCTTTAGACTTTTGTCCTTTTTCTGGTTTGTTTGGATTTCACTTTTATTTAAGGTTTTTTTATTTTTTCCGTTTACTGTTTTCTTATTATCTTTTGTAATAAACTTTTCGTTATAATCAGTACAATCAATTTTAAAGTTTATTATCTTACACTGATATTTCAATAGCATTGTTTTTGACATACTCATTAGATTCAGTTTATCATATTCAATAAAATGGCTTTTTGGGAAATTCGAGCATACTCTTTTATTTTACAGGTGGTATAGACCCTGAAAAAGAACATAGGCTACTTTTTATCGCGGAATTTCTACGGGATAACTTTTTAAGACGACGCGAAGCTCGCGGGAACAGCTTGTTAAATATAATTTTCTTATTACATGGTAACACTTGTATACACTTGTACACTTGTATACTTATTACATGGTAACACTTATTACATGGTAACACTTGTATATAGATTATACACTGATTAACTGCAGACTAAATGTTCTTTTTCGTGGTCTGTTGAACGGGTTCCGCTCATCTGGCATAATCTTTATTGACCAAAACTCATTTCGCATAACTCGTATGGTCTAAACTTTTTTGGCCGAACCATCACTTTGCCAAGACTTATGTGGCATAAGGCTCGTTTCGTCTAAAACTCTTTAGGCACAATCTTTAAACACCTAAGTTTCGTTTGCTCAAATTTATGATCGTCTATACCTATGTATAATCTTGTTTCTCCTAATGTTATCTTAATAAATAATATATTAAGTATGTAGTAAATGTACAAATTGTAGTATTTTTCTCCTACATCCCGAAAATCACGATATTGTATGATCAAAAAATCGAAAGTTAACGACAAATATAATTATTACAAACCCCATGAGATCGAAACCTAAAAATAGGTGCGACGACGAGCAAAGCGAGGAGGAGCGTGTTAGGTGCACATGTTCATCAAAACCAAAGCGGAGCGCAGCGAAGCGGAGCGGAGCGTTTTCCAAACAGCGGAAACAATACAAGGCACCAGTTTGCGCTATGTAGGGAGACGCTCCGTCAAAGTTAAAGCCAAACGAATATTATTACTTTGTATAAACCTATGCCATAGCATTATTAGGCTATTCAAGATTTGGCCATACCATTATTAGGCTAAACAATGTTATGCGAAATAACTTTTTACTAAACGAGATTTATGCCATACGATTTTCGGCGTAACGAGACTTTGACCAAACGTTACTATGCAATACGAGATTAGGCAAAAAAATCTTATGCCAAAAAAGGTAGAACCCTGTTGAACAGGTAAATGTGTATGTTCATAGTTTATAACGTGCGATGTTATCGTCGCCATCATTGAATCTAAATAATAAGCGTGAAAACTGAACATCCTAACTAATATTATAAATGCGAAAATAACTGTGTCTGTCTGTCTGTCTGTCTGTTACTCTTTCACTCCAAAACTACTGAACGGATTTGGATGAAATTTGGTATACATATGGTCTAGACCCTGAGAAAGAACATAGGCTACTTTTTATCCCGGAATTCCCACGGGAAAACTTTTTAAGGCGAAGCGAAGCTCGCGGGGACAGCTAGTTTCATTATAATTACATAGGTACTAATGGCGACTCATGAAATAAAAACTTACTCTAGAGTTGGATTGTAGTTTCAGTAAGTAATGCTGGATACATACCTGAAAAAATAAAATAAGATAAGTAAATATTTCATAGGATAGGTCTATTACGAGAACAAGGTAGGTATCTAAATTTTTACGTACGAGTACATACAATTATTCACGTGAACACAATATAATTTAATTTATGCTTACTAATTAAAAACATGCATAGGTATATAAAAGAGACGCGTTTTGTACATAATTGTCTACTTTAATTACTACCTTTTGGCACATTACTCTCACGCACATACTAGTAAACATATATTTAATTATTACCTAACACCCATTTTCATTGTTTTCACTTTATCATTTACGATATTCTAGTAATTTGGTTCGAAAAACTTTGAAACACGCTTTAGAATTTTGCAATATTTAATTATTCTCCTCCCTGTAATGAAATTATGGTATACTTACATAGCACCTAAATTTTAAATATGCTTACAGTGCTCCAAAATTGATAATGCGCATAGAAATCTTTGACAGATCGGTTGTTTTCGATTATGTGACACATGATATTGACTCCTATTTCTTTCGAAAAAGATGCAAAATGCAAGTGTCTTTTTAAGGCTCTTACGATTTAATGATTCGGGTTTGAAGATCTGCATGTGCATTATTAATTTTGGACAAGTGTAGTTTGTTTATGAATACACATGTATTATATTTAATTATATCATAACAGTCAAATTTTGAATATCTATTTACTCATTTTGAAGGGCACTCTAGACATTAGACATTCAGTCATCTTAGCAAATATGGTTAATGCTTACACAAGGTTCTAGCTCGCTGAATAATTACATATTTCTAAGGTTATCAACAATGATCTCATAGATGAACGATAACGCTATAAACGCAGAGATTATAAAAATATTCTTAGTCGTGGACTTGATACGGAAAAAAATAAAAATATAAACCTTATGATATCATTCAGATTTTTTTGTAGCATCATCTTTTGATTCGTCTTGGCCTATTTCATAAATACAAATATACCCACGTAACTATAGTTATGTTTTTAAGTAGCATTAATACTTTAAAAACGCAAATATAATTTTGATTTTGGGTTTAGAATACACACTTATTAGAGCACTAATTACAATACACTTAACGGAAATGATAAAATTAGAATATATTTTTTCAGTAAAAAGTCACAAAAACATACCTACTCGTATTATTAATTGTTCTGTAAAAATTCACATAAACTTTTTTTATAATATTTTATCATGATAAAGATCCATTTAGGTATTTAGTAAACAGATGTGTCTCGGTTGAACCTCTGGATCGATGCCAAGGCGGACCTGAAAACGCCGAGCTAATGCTAATGACCCTACGACACTCGCAGCTTATGTGATGTCTGCAGGTATAACACGGCCATGTCAGGTGGAATAAATCAATACAGTCGGCGTTGTATGTTCGTCTTTTTATTAGCTTTGTCATAGATAATGACTAGAGATACCTTAGTCTAGACTAGGTGAAATATCGAAAGTCTGCCAGATTATCAGTCTTTGTTGCAGATGTATATGGTATACATGTATAAAAGTTTACTACTTAGCTCGGAAATGCTTCTTGCGAGCATTATGTGCCATGCCAGTCGAGCTATTTGAAACGAATTATAAATAACTAATAATTGATGTAAAAACAAATTTATATCCACGTTTGCAATTATGATATCCATTGTAAAACTTTAGACGCAAAGCATTCGCTTCGTTGAAGAGAAATCACAGGTACCTAGCCTAAGGTATACATAAATTACTACCCTTACACCAATTCAATTAGCAAATACATACGTAAGAATGAAAGTCAATAATCGATAACCACTCATCGGCGTCAGTGAAAACCGAAGCTAATCGTAAGTACCAATCTAATGAACTATAGTGAGTGGAACAATGGGTGCATAACCTTCACTTGTCTTTCCAATCGCCATAATATTGATAAGGTAAAAGTTTTACCAGGTTTTACGCCGCTTGACCGTTGTGACGACGTGTTTTGCGACTGGACTGTGTGATCGTTTTGTAAATGTCCTAGCGGAAGTAAGGAAACAATCGAAAAGTCAAATCAATATTTACCCCATATTCCCCATATAATATTGTCCCCTTTTTAAGGCGTAGCGAGGCTTGCAGTTAAAGCTTGTCTTCTGAACAAAACCGTTTATTACTGAGAATTGAGAAACTAGACTAGTAGATACTGACGGTTGCCTGTAAGAGATCGCTATATTGGACATAATATTCTATTGAGTGGTTATATATGCATGCTTAAAAGCAGTAACTGTACGTCATCGGTGTGCCTCGCAAGTTCAAGTTGCATAACACTCAGGTTAAGAAATTCAAGATGCATATCGAATTTCTTATGTGCAACGGTGTTATACTTTTCCTCGTGTCTTTAAGGTGTGATGGCGACAATGTCCACCGTATTTCGGGATGTTGCGACTACTTACTGTACTAAAGATAATAAAAATATGAAGATGCGGTCTTTTTCATTCTTTTAATAATTAATTATACTGTAAGGATTACAAATGCTTCGGTTATGGTTAAACACACACACACACACACACACACACTCACGCCTTGTACTAATGTACTCCCTTGCGGGGTAGGCAGAGATGCATTGCTGCACCCACTTTTCGCCAGAGTGTTACGTTAGTCCCAATGTAATAGGGGGCGGGCCTATTGCCAATTTACGGGCACATCCAAGACCCGGGAACAAATATCTGTGTTCAAACAAATATCTGCCCCAGCCGGGAATCGAACCCGGGACCTTCGGCTCAGTAGTCGGGTCACCAACCACTACGCCATTCGGTATGGTTATGTGCGGTTATGGTTAAACATAAATGCACAATCCGTAATAATACACTGCAGGACATGAGCTTCCTCCACGACTGGAGGGCCATTGCCATAATATCCTATAGCTTCGCAGGCGAGTTGCAGATATCATACAACTCAGACATATTTATTTATTATTATTTAACACCCAAGACCCTATTATTGCTGTAACTTTGTTTAAATTAATTAAGTACTAACTAGTGTTGTTTTCTTTTTGCACACCTTGTAATAAAATTTTCTTGCACCTCCTGTGGGTTGACTGGTTCAAAATGCTTATAACATTAAGTCCACCCTTTGTACGTTTATTTTTATATTTGTACAATAAAGGATTAAACAACAATAATAATAATAAAACAAATAGGTATCTGCCCCGGCTGGCAATCGAACTACACAAAATGATTGCCTCCTCTAGCTATCGTTAAAGCACTTATATCATTTATCTTTAAAGTGGTTATACATTTGGTAATAACAAAACATAACAATCACTATGTTATTTATGTTATCAAATGATTGCATTGTTTGTTATGTAAGATCGAATTCTTAACTAGAATGGGCCCGTTTACCTTGATAGGTTGACCCCTAGAAGCATACGAAATTATTTATTATTCATGTGAAATACCAATATTATAGATGCCTCTGCTACCAATAAAAAATATTTGTTCAACTATTTGTAACACTCCTTAGGAAATAGTAAATGGATTAAAAATAAAAATTCACAGCTTCAGTTCTTGGGAAATTTTATTTAATAATTAAGTATTTATATTTGGTTTGAAACTGTTTCACTCTTACGATAGTGCGATCTTCATTTATTTAATAAGTAAATAATTATATCTTACTAGCTCTTCCCGCGAGCTTTGCTTCGCCTTAAAAAGTTTTCCCGTGGGAATCCCGCGATAAAAAGTAGCTTATGTTCTTTCTCAGGGTCTGGATCATCTGTATACCAAATTTCATTCAAATTCGTTCTGTAGTTTTGGCGTGAAAGAGTAACAGACAGACAGACAGACACAGTTACTTTCGCATTTATAATATTAGTTAGGATGCCAAAAATACCAATCGCAATATCCCCAAACAATCGAACGTCGCATTTTTTTACTTCACCCATTTGCCGTTTCCAGGGTCCGCCGGCAGTCTTCATACGTTTCCCATACAACTCTCATACATTACATTATGATTATTGCGTTCATAAAAGGCGTTGAGCGGCTTTCTCTCAGTCGCTGCGACCTACTGAGAGCCGCGGCCCGCGGACCTGTTGCCGGCTTTTAGTGCATCAAAATATGCAGTTTCTAAAATTAAATAGCACCTTTTATTGTAGAAACATATTTTGAAAGTTTATACTAGTTGTGTCAAAACAAAATGCATCTTTGAGGTTCATTGTCATCGTTACTGCATGGCCACAGCTGGTATATAGGCCTTACAGTGCCACAGAAATTTGTCCTCGGCCTTCCTCACAAAAGTACCTACTATTTGTAACCCTATACAAGTACTGGGTCCTGTAGCCAGAATGTGTCTTTTGCTCGACTTATCCACCCTGACGATAACCCTTGAGTTTATTTATGATAAATATTCATATATTTATATGTACTTATAATATCTCTCATCATAATATATTAAACAATCTTCTCTCTCCGAAAACCGCAACATACAAAGACCAAGACTAGTGACATTGATCCCACTTCAGTATGCCACGTCTCCGTTCCACTCTACATAGCTCGAAGACAGCTCTAATTTGTAGCCTATTGCAGCTCAGACTAGACCCAGGATCAATCAAATGCAACCTAGGCATTGCGATGCTCCCCTGCGCCACTTGATAAGCAATCTAGGGTTAAGTGGAAGGCATATCATTGTGCGACGGATAAAACAAAACCTATCAACTTTCTCAACAATTGGTTTCTTGCATAGACTAATACATTAGTCTATGGTTTCTTGATTTGAAAATGGAGTTTCTAAATTAGTGTACGCTGTCGGAAACGGTAACTGCATTGTTGATTCAAATGTATAAATCTAATTTTGATATAAGTAGGTCTGTATATTTTATATAATTATGCAATTAAGTAAATAATAATAATATAAACCGATTGTTTTTGTCTCTAAGAGGTGTGGCTGACGATTGATTCCCTAGGACAGTTCCTGTTTAGAGTCAAAGTAAGGTGTAGAGTAACAGAAGATATGACGCAGCTACACCGTAAGTATTAAATAACTACTTACAATTAAGTAACAATAAACGCATGAGTAGTCTTGCGCTATACTTTCGACTCTATCTTATTATTTATAAGAGTCGTTTTGTATTTTACACGGTTGTTGAGATTTTTGACTGCATCCGCAGATGGTGTTTTATTGTACAACATATTACAGGGCTCATATAACTTGTTGTGTCATTACATAGGCATTTATTTCGTAACTAATTAATTTACTGCTATATCGCAACTTCACAAAAATTCAAAAAGTAACCACGTAATCATCATCCTGCTCTTGTCTTGTTACAAAAAAAAAAAACTGTTACTAAAGTCACGAGAATAAGCCCTTTTTATCAAAATACTATCGGCGCCTATTTCTAGGCGTTATTAGTCAGTAGCTAATACATAATAGGTATATAGATAAAAACGTGTAGGTAGAGTACATGATATCCTTTCAATTAAATAGTTTTAGCACCTAGTTCAAGATATAATTCAGCGCATTTCAAATTTGTACCTTTACTGAAGTCATCACATCACAAAGGTACCTATAATACATATTATTGGTACAAAATTCTGAATATTAGGTAAGTATATGTATACTTATATTTAAAAGAAGGTGCTCCAATCATGCATAAGAATTCCCCCACAAATAAAAACTTTCATAAAAATAGTGATTTATCTTGCAACCTGTTATTATATGAAAGCTCTTTATTTAACCGTGTAAGAAACAAGAGGTAATGAGGTAACGGATGTTTAACCTACCGGCTATGTAACGTGACTGTAGGTAATCAGCCGCTTAAATACATTGCCGAATAACGATAAAATAATAATCGAACAGTACACCAGCAGTGTAAGTTCGATCAAATGAGTTGACTAATATACAGGGAATCAGAATTTCAAAATTCGCAAAAAAAATTATTCATTTTCCATAGAAATTTCGTTGGTCACGTGACTTTTTACTATGGAGAATGTTTTTTCGCGAATTTTGAAATTCTGGTTTCAGTTTCGGGCTTACCATACTGCACATGTAGGTTTCGGCTTAGTATACCTTTTTTACAACATCCTGTATATAAGTGCGTTTTCATCTGGCATCCGAATCCGCATGCATCTGTTATTAAATTTGTTTCATCATAGTGACCACTAGCGGCACTGGTTTGGTTTATCGTATATATATAAGAATACGAAAAAGTTCCAGTGTCATAAGGAACGTCAATGGAAGGTGGAAGTTATTTTTTTTGCTCGTGAGTGTATTACGTTTGCGTAAAATATCCACGAGACGACCGAATGGCGTAGTGGTTAGTAACCTGACTACTGAGCCGATGGTCCCGGGTTCGATTTCCGGCTGGGGCAGATATTTGTGTAAACACAGATATTTGTTCTCGGGTCATGGATGTGCCCGTAAAATGGCAATAGGCCCGCCCCCTATTACATTGGGACTAACATAACACTCTGGCGAAAAGTGGGTGCAGCAATGCACCTCTGCCTACCCCGCAAGGGAGTACATTAGTACAAGGCGTGAGTGCGTGTGTGTTAAAATATCCAAACTTATACTTTTGCTACAGGCGTGATTTTAATGATAACAATCTCATGTGATTGGAGGCAAGCTAGAGATAGGGTTTTCATCTAAACCGACTAAGAACCGTCTGCAGTTTAGACTGCGACTGTAGCGAGAACCGGAAAAAGTAAATGATGCCACGTACTATAACCGCGGGGAAATTACTGAGAAATAAATAAGCTTAGACTAAATGATACCCCCAGGGTACTAGCGAAGCATTAAGATAGGTACGTATTGGATAGATAAGTAGGTACAGTGATCGCTATATACATATATCCACGTATACGTGTAGGTACACTTTTGTGCCTTTCAGTGTATAAATTCTAAAACTGTCAATCACCTCATTGGTAGTTTCTGAAGTTTTATTTTGACACAGTACAAAAACACACAATTGTGACGAAGCCTCCCGAATGCAGTGTTGGTAGGTAACACACACGAGATTTCGTGTTCTTTTTATTTATTTTGATCAGAAATTATATTTGAATATTATTATCTATTAAATTACTATTGAAAGTTAAACCACCATCGAGCTAAGCTAACTCCACAAACTCAACGCATCAAAGCTTTCTTTACATATTTTCATAAAAACTCCAACTTCCTCCGCAACCACAGATCATAGAGGTATCAGCTAGATATCATAGACAATTATAATTCTATGGCTGCGCGTGCGCATCCGGCCGCGCGCGTGGCGCGGAATGGTGACGGCGACATCTGCCGGCGATAATTACAGTTATATTATTTCCTTTCCAAGAACCACCATCGGAAATGACGATTATGGTATTAATGTGTGGAGAAATCATCGATTTGTGTTGTCGTTCCTTCGAGAACCTTCATCTTCCTCTTCTAGAGCCGTCTCCTAGGGAAGGTTGGCAATCATCCTGCTGGTTTCCGTCTTGGAGGCCGCCGCACGAAACAATTCTCCAGTGCTCAGCTGGAACCACTGCAGGTTATGAAATGTCTCCATTATAAAATTTTGCAAATAATGCATTTGACTGACGGCTGACTATAACAACAACATTATAAAACGTCTGTGCTATGTCTGTATTATAATACAAGTCCAGTCAAGAGTGGACCTACGAAAACGAAACGTCTATTTGTACGGTTGGTCCAGCTTGTTATTGAGCATAGTTTATGACCGCACAGTTTCTATATTAAGCCGTGGAGCAGCACCCTGCCCGCGCCGGCTAGGGGTGTTTCATTGAAACTTTAATATTATCTATCGATAAATTATGCAACCTTCACAACAAGGTCGAGTCTGAAAGTACAAATTATAATTTTAGAGCTGTCAAACTATACATTTTACAGCGAAAAATGACATCTACGGAAACATTCATAGAGCCGAATTGTAAACAAAGAATTTAAGGTTTTTACAGCATAATATAAGTATAAATACTTATAAGTTTCTGATGGTTATAATAAATTATTTACAGCCTAGAGGTATTATACTCACCCAATCGGCACCATCTTCACATGATATTGAGACTATTATTTAACTCATAATGGATTTATTTTTATGTTAGGTAAAAAAACGCTATAGCTATTACAAAATCGAATATGAACTTTATTATCTTGCATAACTACTATCTCCATTAGTTCCGTAGTTATCGCCTCATCGCTGATAGCATCTTACACTGACGTATGAACTATGTTACAAAAGATCTTTAGAGATGAATTTATTACTTAGGAGTTAGCTACGGCCTGTTACAAGGCTGATGCTAGTTTTCCACCAGCCTATTTTATACCCTATCTTATGTGAACAAAGTTAAAATATTCTTAACGTTTGTAATTTATACGCTTCATTGCAATCGGTAAATTATCAAGCATACGTTCATTTTGCCTCAGAGGCGGCTGATGCTAGTCCACACTTTGAATGACTAGAAAGTCAAAACTATGAAGTGATTGGATTTCTTGTCTAACGTTTTAATAATTTAAACGGCCAAGCTGTTAACAAGTTCTTTTACGTTATTAATGGTTGGACTTTCGTCTTTTAAGAGACAAAAGTGGAAAGCACTTTGTAGGTATACAGGGCTTTAGTAATATTAATCGCTTAATTCTCGTAGATCTATATAGATAGAAAAATATATAGATATAAGTATATATTTTCATGTAAATACAAAGTGGTTACTATCAGATGAAATTATGGTTTCATATTTATGAAGTAATAACCGTCCACTGCTGGACATAGCCTCTTTCAGGAGCAACACACACATTTTTTTATTTATTTCTACGTTCACTACAGGCACAAGTTAACCTATTCAAGACTGTCGCGTCATGTATTTCATCTCATGTAGGAAGCTTCAACTGTCACATGTCAAAAGTCATCGTAAATAATACACGACCTGTTATGTCCGAGGTCTTCGCTAAATACCTTCCTGACTTTAAGAAAAAGTTTCATATGTAGCTACGTGCTTAGGTTTATTGTGCCGTATTTGTATGAACAAAAGGAAGGTTTTGCCATGAATATCCGAGTCTTCCACTTGAGTTAAAAAGTGAATCTTATAGTACACACATATAAATCATAGTTTGCATAATACGCTTCAGTGATTTGAGTTTGTATCGAATGAAAATAATTGCTAATGTTGATGTGAGTCTTGACTCTCGATACAGCCTAAGTGAGGTTATGTAATACAGTCGCGTGAAAAAACAATAACTTAATACAAAACGGAAACAAGTTATTATTGTTGCATTTAGATAAGCACTCGGCTACCTATCTGTTTATACATGTAGCTAACCTGACAGTTGTGTAAATTAATACTTTACTTTGAGATTTGGACTCTTCCTTGAATAACTACATTATTTAAATTTTTACCTACTTCTATTCGAGTTCAATATGTAAGTAACTATTGTAAAATAAATTATGGACGATAGAAGGTAGTATAGAATAGAATACTACTTTATTGACTAAACAGGACACAAATAACAAGGTACTTATTTGACTCCATTTCATTCAAACAATTTAAGAAAATAGTGCTTACATTACATCGATAACCTTCGAACCCCATCTCTATTCACCCTACAGAAAGTCGCATCCCATACTTCATCATCTTTTATTTTTCGCCACCAGTGATGTTGCGAATGTTTTTTTTACATCGACCTTACCATTATTTAGCATTACTTACTCTCAATCAAAACATAGAAAAATATATCTCATGAAAATAATCTAAAGGTACACTTTCCTCTGACCTTGAAGTTATAAACTACATTAAGGAGGTACATTGTACCATTCCATGGTAATTCCTTCTCCCGATGCCCTGACGTATGATCTGTAGCTCAATCACAGAAAAAGTTGTACTAATTTCTAGGCGTCAGGGTTGAAATTGAAATGTACAAATATGGACATAAGATTGTATTTTTATAAAAATAAGAAGAATTATTGTCCTACGGGTGGTCTGCTGTCTGCGATGAATTATAATTTGTTTTGTCTCTTTGTGATTTGTTTATGTTTTGATCACGGATTTTTATAAGCACTTCTTTGTTTCAAATAATCTATAATTTTAAATATAGTATGAATATGTAAACTATATTAATTTGTGATCATAATACATCTGAATCAACAACTAGATTGGTCTTAAATATAGTTTTGTTTGCCTCAATTACAGCAGTACGCAACGATACCTAGATATACGCCTAAGCCTGCGATGCGAAGCTCGCGCAGAAAAGCTAATTTTTACCAAAAAGCTAAATCTAATGAAAAACAGACAATACACATCACAAATAATAATGTATTCACGATAGGCGATTGCAGCCCACTCAATCGCGCGTAGAAAACGAAGAAAGCAGGATAACGAATTACCAAGTTACATATATTCACCAGGCACCAGTGAGAAGCAGGCAGCTTGCCAAATATGAGCTTTCGCCTTCAACTTTCGTTCCCAAATCTCGCAGAGTGAGATGCACTCTCTCATACAACTCCATACAAATGAGAATAAATAAATATTTACACGAGCATTGTGTGACCATCGTGAAGAGCCACTTGAGTTTGGAAAAAGGTCATACGCTTCAGTTAAGGTGTTCTTGGAATTGAGTGGCTTATTTATTTATTTAGGCTAAACTTAAATCTCATGTAAGTTTCTTCTGAAAAGTCGTGACAAGAAAAATCTACGATAAAGTGTGTGTGTGTGTGGTGTTCTCTAACTAAAGGAGCGACCATAATATTTTAATTACCGATGAACTATAGAACCCCCATTTTTGTATTATCCCCGGTTCTAAGCCACATACTGTAGTTAAGTCAATAATACAAAAATATACCTATATTTAACTTTAAAGTTAAAACCAGAACTTTCATTTTTCGAACGCGTTGATGTCTTTTGTATCGAGAAAATGCGTATAGTCTAAACGCATTCAATAACATTATGATTTAAAGTAATTATGTTATAAAAATGTCAGAGGATTTTTAGTAAATATAGGTAAATATTGTTATACTAATATAAATAAAATTATTCTTATTTATTAATGATGTAAACCATTATTCAAAATTATTATTGCACCTCGAGTCAATGCTCCAACTAATAATTTGTCTCAGTGATATGGTCCATTATCTTATACATTGAGACATGGAATTTGTATTTAAACTGCACCATAGGTCTTATGTTGAAGAAACAATAACATATAGGTAGGTATATAGGTACATTTACAATCTGAAAAAAGTAAATAAGTAGACCAACCATCAAAAATAAAGGGTGTACCACAAACCATCAGGAAATTGAAACCACAGCCGCGGTCTGTAAGTGTTGCACTGTCATTATACCTGCACTAGTACCTACCTACTGTTATTAAAAACTTTTTGAACATATCTGCATAATCCCCACATGTTGAAAAAGAAAGTAAGCTTTCGTTTCATTTCAACGGAGTACGCGTGATGCATATATGTCTTTAGGTTATTTACCGGGCAAAGAGCTGTCTGAAAGTTAACTATGTTCTCAACTCAAATTAAGGTGCCTTCGTATACATTTATCTGACCTACTTACATAATTGTTTTAAGCTCATTAACTTTATATACCAGTTATTTTAATGATGTTATTCTTACAAATATACAAACAATGCCACCGAGTATTCTCTTAATTAGAACTAAGCACTAGTAGATATTTTGGACTACCTTCAAACATAATTAATGGCATAACACCTCGGGAAGTTGCATGTGACTAGCCAAAAAATTGCATGACAATAAGCTATTGAACTGACTAAAATTGACACAATAGATTTGAGACTCACCAGTCGAATTATATCCGCGCACAAATCACGGAACTCCAGCTATTATTGAGGAATGCAACAATTTTTTCTTAAAAAATCGTGCTCTAATCACTTTAACCTGAAATTAAAACTTTCAATCACTACCGTGTCCTTGCTTTTGGCGTAAGAAAACATTGCTTTGCTACCAAATAGGTACAGTTAGTATTTTTTAGAGAAATTCAGTTTTCGTATGCCAAAAGCGGCTTAACAATCCGCTGAGGTTTTAGGATTTCATCGAGTTAGCAATTTTTCAATAATGAAGCCACATTTGGCAGTATCGAACGCACCTCACGACACTTAAATGTTTTGTACACAACGAAACTTCAAAGTATGATAATTGATAGCGTTAGTAACGCTTGTTGTTATAAAGTAGCTATCGTAAACTACGTTAAGGCGTCAGTAGCGCGGGGCGGCGCGCGAGTCACTAAAGTTGGAGAAGCGAGAAGACGCCGTGCGCCCGAGCAGCTCACCTTTACTTCGCGCCGTGTAGTGTGAGGCAACAGTCTTGGTCATTGACTCGACTGCGGTGCCAGTTGTGGTTCGCTGATATGGCAACCGTTGTCTCAGTTTGGTGATGTTGGTTTTGTCTTTCTTAACTTGAATTAAACACTTTTTTGGTTGTTTGCGCTGGGTTTCCGTAATAGTCAATTTTAAAACGTTTATTGTGTGGGTCTACTCCTTATCCATTATTCCATTTAGGTACTACGTCATATAATCAATCAATAAATTAACATCACTAGAAATAAAATTTGATGCTATTTACCATACTTAGGTACTCAATAAAGTTATTAACAAAACACTCATGGCGAACTACTGCAACGGTAGCCAATAAATGTCTCTAGATGAGGATAGCCGGGAAGGAGAACATAGTATTGTTTAACCACTAAATCATAAGGATTATTATTATGTAAAGCAAAGAATTAAGTGTTGCCGGATAATGATGATGGGTACTTCCATAGAAGTAAATAAACTAACGTTTTGTGGATGCATCATTGGTTGGTGCACAGGGGTATTGGGACTAGTGGGTAGGTACTAAGTACCTAGGTAGTGGTAAGTAGAAGTATATAGTACCATCGACACATTAGCAAAAACAATCCTCAAACAGAGCTAATCTTTCAAAAAATTGTAAAATCCGTACAGTTACGTCCGTTTTATTTCTTATATGGTCAGATCGATACAAGTTATGTCAGATAGCAGTACTGATGACTGGACCGACCGATGAAAGATAAATGAAATCATCAAATTCGCCATGTATAGTTTTTACGCGTCTCCAAACAAGCCTCAACACAAGTATCAACACTTTGTATTGATACCTTCTACAGACGTCATCTCGAAGAGCGGCCTCGATATTTGGATACACACACAAATATACAGATTCACACATACACACACACAACATAAGACACCTCCTATATGAGATACTTACTCACCTCATGAAACAAAATATGTCCTATGTAAGTACTTTAATATTATTATACAGTCGCGAGCAATGAAACAGTTCCAGTAACAATATAGCACCATTGAATAACAAGTATACAGTCTTTATTCTATGATAGCACCAAATTACTCCTAAACGGAAACGGCTATCTTAATGACGCCGTCTGCAATATTATACCTAGTACTTTTAACAGCACGTCATAATTGATATTATAGGAACTAAAACATTTAATATTCAGTTAAAATTTTCAAGTGGGCATCTTGGAGAACCAAAATCATCAAAAAGTTCCAATAGTTACGATGAATTTTTCAATACGATTGAACCATACCACTACTCGTACTCGCTAAAGAAACTTCCATACATGCCTGAAGGCCTCATAGGAACTGGCTTCAGCGCGATATAACTAAACACACCCATAGTAGGTACACCATGAACAATCATCATCATAATCATCACAATTAATTATTTGACGAGCTAACGAAAGTTTCCTACTTGAAGTGGGTCACAACCTGCGCTGAACTTGACTCGGAACCGGTCGTCCTGAGACCTGTCGAGGTATTCCGGTGAAAATGAGATACCTATGTTAATTGTGGGTGGGGCGGGCTGGAGAGATTTCGTGAATATTTTAGGCAGGTTTTATCTTCGATGCGTTGTTGTGTTCTTAGTGTTGATGTTCGTATCTACGCTTTCTTGTGGATGGGTCCTCAATATCCAAATACAAATAGGATATTTCGCTTAGGTAGCGTCGAATAAAATATTATTTCGATAATCCGATACAAAAATCCATAATAGCTTATAGTTACTTACATCAAACGTTGATCATTTTACGGTGATCACCAAGGGATATGTACAAAGGTTCCACTCGAGAGCCACGTACAGGAACTTCACCCCCTCCAGAATATAATATAATACAGATATAGTATTAATTGAATAGAATAGAATACGGAGGTCCCCTCACTTCTCTGAAGTAACGTTCCTTCCACTTCTCAGCTTGGATATCCCAGTATACAATGGTGACTGTTTAAATTTTGTAATACGATTCAAATACAAATATGATATTTCGCTTAGGTACTGAGCCGCGAGCACAGGATTCGAAACCTCCGTTTACGTTGCGTATCGTCAAATGTCACTGTCAAAATGTAAGGGAAATTTGTTAGTTCCAAAAGTGACAGTTGACGATACTGTTATTTTTCCATATGTTTGTGTAGATTCGAAAATAGTATCGAATCCTGTGATTGCTGCACAGGTATAGCGTCGACTAAAATATTATTTCGATAATCCGACTTCTCAGCCTCAACATCTCAGTCTACAACGGTGACTGTTTCAATTTTGTAATACGATTAGTTAAACATTATTTTTGTTGATCACATAATTATTTCATAACCATCCTACAAGATGAAATTTAGCTATGTCTAAATATAGATTTCTTAATATTTACTAAATGGAATATACTTAAATTAAGAAATATATTTGGTTTTACCTATTATTGAGAAAATCAGACGTTTCCAGAGTTAGAAATTTGGTAATCAAATTGATTTTGATCTGAAATACATAGCTATATTTATATTATGTCATGTTGTGTACCTATAATAAGATAGGGGTGGTTATTTATAGGTATGATATATTTGATTACTAGTCCATTAATAACCTACCTATCAATATAGGCAGTAGGCACAATATAACAGTAACAAAGTTACCTACATTTCTTTATGAGCTTGTAGCTTTAAATAGCCTATTAACTTCGACAAGCTGTTACCTAGATCGAGCGATAGCTTAGACCAATTAACTACTCTAGAAAATAAATTGACTGACTAGACCACCTTATTAATCTCAATGAAAAGTAAGAAGCAATCTTTTTTACGACTTGATGTAGTGAAACAGATTGAGTAGTGCAAAAAGCCACATTCACTACAAACATGTTTTAGTTAACTGATAAATGCGTAGATAAATAATACATATTGGCTTTTCAATCTACGGAAGGTACTGACCACCCAAAAACCTGTACCCAGTAGTAGACAGGTACCTACCTACATCTAAATCCCAATCAATCACATTCGTTAGCAAAGTCAAGATCAAATTAATAATAATTTACATACCTTGCCTTAGGCGACCTTTCTCTTCAATAATACTTAAAAGTCATAAATGAACATACCATATTCACATAGTGAAAAAAAGAATATTTATGTGCCTACATAATGGTTATAATAACATACCAGCCTAAATATATTAGTTATTTCTGCATATTAATGGTGGTAAATGTACCTATTATTTTAATCCAAAACATTTGAACGCGCCCGTCGGACTGCAGGTCTAGTACAGGTTTGATAGTTTGTCGAAAACTATAAAAGTTTACGTTTTCTCGCATACTGAGTGGCGCCTCTAATGGAAACTATCATGAAACTTTTGACAGATAATGTATGCAAATGACAGGAGAAAACTTAAACTTTTTTCGTTTTCATAAATAGCAAAACCCGTAGGTACCCGTAGGTCTGATTTCAAAAGTGACATCAGTGCCAAGTCTAAGGAAACGATTAAACAAACCATTTCTAAAGCACGAGTAGAACACGGTTATTTCAGTATCGATTACTATTTATTAAAGAAGCTACGGATCGGAGGATATACCTACTAAGAATTGTAGTATTTGTAGTGCGTCTTTGCCATATAGGTAAGATCAATAAGACCTAAGTCCTAAAACCAATGGTGGACGTCGCTCGCGCTCTTTTAACACATTACAGGCCAGCGGCTGCGGCACGGGTCTGTTATCGACGTCGATAAACTCGTTCAAGTTCCTTATATCAAAGCGCCGTATTTATGGCGGAGTTCGATATAGAGATATTTATCTACGTCGATAACGAACCAGTGAAGCGGCAACTGTATCTAAACAGGGTGCTCGGTACATTGGTCAAGTTACGTGGTTTAGTGTAGGTGTAATACAAACAAAAACTCATGAATTCGTATATAAACAGATATATATTTTGACATTGTCAACTTACAAATATTAGGTACCAATCTTCTATACAACGTAACAATACTAATTATATTAAAGTATAATGTTATGTACTTAGACTTTTCATCTTGCACGATCGATTATTTATTTATTTAATACAGATAATTATATAACTATTCATAATTATGATGAATTTTCCAATCACTGTGTTCCCAAACACCCATAAATTTATTGAAGTTATAAATAAAAATTGCATCTCGCACAGGCTTAGCGCGAAGCAAAGTATGTTCAAAAAATCAACCAGCATGAATTAAAGATGGAGCCAAAAATTAACACATTAGTGTTATCTGTGTGATAAAAAACACACTATACGCCTTTTATCCCACAGATAACCTTTTTATCCAGACATAGTGAAACAGGCGGTAAAATGTACATAAATAAATTTCGTTTCAAATTGCCAATGGTACATGATACTAAGATTAACCCTTAAGGATATAATATGATAAATTTTAAAACATGATTATAACATACTTATAGGCCTAGTACCCAGTAATACTGTGACTAGAATTAAAATTCTAACAGGCGACACAGGGATGAGAACTACTAAATAGCACACCTCAAATTAATAAAACTAATTTCATTCACTTTTTGTTACCAACAGAAGCTTGTAGAAGTTGTATCTTTAGATTACTACATGAGTGAACCACCCTAAGGGCGTATACTAAAACTGCTTAACACTGCCTATCTAGGTATCACTGTCTCTATAAATGATGAGTGACAGGGGTCATTGTATATGACGAAAAAAGAAATTACGGAGCGCGACCCACGACTCTATCTCGTAAAATCTTATTGTATTAAACATGCCGATCGCACGACGGGTCTTGTTCTTTCGTTTTGCCTCAATATAGAGTAACCCTCCAGATCGACACTGGTAGCTAGCTTTCTACGCGAATTTCCCCAGTAAGGTGGGCCAAGATTCATGTCTAGTTAGACATTAAGATCTCGTTAATTCATGGAAAGTTATTTTGTATTAACAGAGATTCTGCTTGGTTCGTAAAATCAAAAAAAAGGGGATAATACTAAAATGGAATGGTTTTTATAAAAGCAAAAATAAATAAGTCTTTGTGTTTTTAAGACTTGCACGGATTCATAAATATTATAATGCACCTTGGAATGATGTCCCGTCCAATATTCGAAAATGTGTCGTCATTTGCAAATTTTACATAAATTATCAAGTTTTGTTTTAATATGATTAATTATTATAGTTAAACAAATGATGCAGCTGAGTTAATCATAAAACTATAATACATATTATTTCTTCGTATAGTGCCACAAACTCATATGATAAACGTATTGCTGCCATAAATAAATTATTAGAGAAAATGTAATGGAAATGGAAAGTATCTGTACTAATATTAAGGTTATAAGTAAGTGAAGCAAGTTTGTGGCACCCCATACATTTTGTTGTTATCATTCTATCTCTTTCGTATCTACACCCAGACCTGAGATGAGAGAAAAGGATGCTCGATTGCCAGGCTGATTGCCCCCTGGAGCAGAGCGGGTTGACGGAACGGAGAGCGAGGCAAAAATCGACCAATAGCTTTGGTCAAAATCTCCACTCGTGAAATTCTATTGGTGGATTTTTATTAATCCGCCCCCCTCTAGTGGTCAGGCAACCTTAATCTAGCGTCCAAAAACCACAGCATAGATAATAATTTTAGTCAAGTCTGAGTATATGCGATGCGATTGTGACAGTTTTATAGTACAGTATAAACCCTTTTCAAACGGTCAAAGGTAAAACATTTTGTTCCTCCTATCGGTTTCAAAATTTAGGCCATGATCAATAAATTAAATCTATCTAATTCTTTTTGTTTTCGTTTTTTTCTCTCAATAAGTCATGCCAAGATATGTTCACTCTTCACTTTGGTCCAGCAGTTAACCATATTGAATCAGACAAGTCTAAATTAAATGGCACACTTGCTATAACATTTTGGTCTAATAATCATTACAGTGCATTGAAATTTTAACTAAGGTACATCCCGACTAGACACAATCAGGGTTTTCTTGAGTATATTTTACTTGAATGAATGATTTCCGAACCCTTGGTGTGGTATCTATTCCTCCGGGTACATTCAGAGCTCAGTACAGGGACTAATACGGGCTGTGATAGTTTGCTTAAACTATGAAAGTTTACGTATAGCATAGAAAGTGGCGCCTCTAGCGGGAACTCTTATTAAATTTATACGAAAAATTATTGGTTTTCAAGATAACGTTTAACTTTTAAATTTTTGTAAACTCAAAAAGCTGTATTGCCAAATATGTGCTCAAGAATGTCGCGTCTTAATAGGCGTTTAATCGAGATGTGCCTAAGTTAATTGTGATTTGACTTAATAAAATGATTCACAACAGAGGGCACCTAAATTATAAAGGACCAACATTTAATTCGTTTATGTAACTTAATAAAAAATCGTTTTCTATTCTTATAGGTTACTTTCACACTTCCTTACAGAGTACGTTTCATAAAGTATGATGTATTTATGTGTTAGAAATGCTATCGAGTAGTAAAATATGTATAAACAGATATATTAAGGTAAATTAGACCAAATTCATTAGATAAGAATATTATGTTATTTATGTTGGAAATGATTAAAACTGTACAATGCAAGAAATTAGTACTCATTCTTATAAACAATATAAACACAAAACAATCGTGTAAATCACAGAAAAAATATCATAATTTAATAGGGTTCATTTGTTTGGCCAAGTCTATCATACGTTAGGGCTCATTCACACATGACACTCACTATCGCACTACGCGACAGCAACAGAATTGTACCATTGTAATGAGCCCTTAGGTAAAATAGACTTGGCCAACGATACAAATCAATTATGATCCATATGTCTCAACCAAAGACCAAGCATTAACTTCAAAATGTGCATGATACACTTGTACATTTCTCCGTCATTCAAATTGTTGTTTTCGTCCCAAACCACTAACTTTCTATCCTTGTTTTTCATTATAACATTAGTAAACAGTTTTCTAAAAACCCTACTGATCAACGACCCGCTATCTCTTTCACTCTTACCGTCTCTACATATACGACAATCACAATCGCTACTTAGGTCTAAACTTTTGGAAGTATTATGGGAAAACGAGTCTTCTAGTTTGGCAACACATTCTATTTTCGAATCAACTAAATTTGTATTATCTGGCACATCTGTCGAAACGAACATGTTCAGTTTAATCCTCCTAACGTCTACGGATATGTTGCCTAATTCTACTCTCTTATCTTTTGGAAGACCAAGTCCTACACTCGACAATGACATGGTGGATTCCGACTCGGATATACTTCTGCCTCTCGCCACAAACAAATCGTCGCAACTGTTACTGTTCATCATTTCTTTGACCAGAACATCCTTTCTCATACTGTTCTGTGTCTTCCTTCCGTCGAAAGACAGAAATCTTTCGAATGTTGGCTTATCCTTTGTAGATCCTATCGTGAAATTTCCATAATCCAGCAACCCACCACTGTTCTCGCAATTTCTGCCAACACTCATGTCCCAATGAAACGATAACTTTCTGTTCCATTTTGGCGAAACACTCCCTCTGTCGTGTATTTTATAACTGCCTTTCAATGTTGACGCGAAATACGCTCTTATCGACTCTAAAGATGCTCGCCTATTTCTCGACAGCGGAGAAACGGGGATATCTTCAATACTGTACTGCAACCAGCTACGATCCGACCCACAATAAGAGAACGAGGACGCCACGCTATCTAGGGAGCCGGTGACGCTTACACTTTGTAAGTACCTGATAAGTTCAAGCCCGGTCTCTAAAGAAATCGACCGTTGCAATGCTACGTCACATGTTTGTTTTACTATTGGTTCGTACCGGCTGCCTAGCCACGTGCTCACCTCCGATTGGTTGAGATCTAAGCTGAGCAGTTCTTGCCGCAAGTCCTGATTGGTCGGCGGTGTTGGCTCGAGGCGGGTGATTGGCAGGGACAGTCTACGCGGGGGCGTTGGGGGCGTTACCGGTGGCGGCCATCTTGGTTGCGAAGGTGGACAGGGAGCGTCGGGGGAATGACCCCACGGCAATGTCAGACTCTGCAAAGAGCTTGCGAAAACTGTGGAAGTAAAAAATATTTGTCAGTACATATATACATAATTAAAAAATAAATTTAAAATATTCCTGATACTTTTACATACTTTCAAGTTAAATAGTAAGTATTTAAAGTACTAGTTAGTATTTAAATTTGAAATCATATCAGATAAAATATATAAAAACTTTTCAAGAAAAGGGTTATCGAATGTTTGTTAGTAATTCTTAATTACTCTAAGGTTATAAGAGTTCAAGCGTATAACACCACTAAAAAATAAAATAATCTAAGCACAAATAAAAAGTAAATAATTTAAAATAAAAACCCAAAAAATATTACGAAAAATAAGTGTAAATAAATATTTTATTAGCGAATAGCTTTGCGCATAGACCATTTTACTTCTGTGGCACTGTTCAATGGTTTGATTGTCAGCTCTAGTCTAATATAGTACGTGTAAATGTTATACATATTTATCATCATAATATAATATCAAAGAGCTGACAAGCCTAACCAACAACCAAGTACCTCAAAGTTCGTTCTCGCGCACTATAGTGTTGCCCGTTTCGGCTAAGTCAGTTCCAAGGGCCGAAAGAGATGCGAGGCGGCGGCGACCTTCGGCCTTCGTCCTTTGTAAATAGAGCCAGCCAAAACCTAACCAGAACATAACCATTTTGCTTTTAAAAAATATATAAATCATGATTTTCCTAGTAGTGCAAGTCCTATCAAAAGGATAAGTAAAACTTTCGCCTTTTTTTTCGTTAAGAAACAATCAATGATAGGGAATACAATTAAGAAACGAGTATTTTCTGAAAGTGGTTAATAATGAGGTGAAACCTAAATAATACAGTGTTAAAAAATAAAAAGATAAGGTATAAGAATACAGTAGGCATGTAATAACAATTTAATTCTTGTTTCTCCGTTCATAAAGATAAATTGGAAAGTTAAATAGTATAAGGTAGGAAGGAAGCGTCCGTAGTCGAGCGGGCCTCAGTGATCGCTGAGGTTAAGCAACAACTGACACGGTCAGCCATTGGATGGGTGATCAATTTCAAGTGGTGCTTTTCTGGACGCTTCCGTGCTTCGGACGGCACGTTAAGCCGTGGGTCCCGGTTGCTGCTTCGGCAGCAGTCGTTAAGCCTAGTCAGAGGCCTTCGGGCGGCTTGAAAACATCTGACAGTCGGGTTGCCCACTTACCCGACAACTCTTTCAGCACAAGCTTGCTTGTGTTGGGGTCCACCAACCCGCACTTGGCCAGCGTGGTGGACTAGGCCTAAACCCTTCCTTCATTGGAAGGAGACCCGTGCCCCAGCAGTGGGGACGTAATGGGTCGTGATGTGAAATAGTATAAGGTATGCTTTTAATCCCGCGATTGTCACGGGTAAACATTAAAAGCATTCAATTTCAGCATATTAAAATCAGCTAAAATCTGGCAATGAAAGAAATAGTGTACAGAAAACGATAGGAAATCAAAGGAAACGTTTTTTTATAAAACTTTTCGCTGGTTAGAATGATTTTGTCGCCTTTTCTCCAACACATTTTTCATTGGTTAGAAAAAGACAAACGATTCTCTAAATCGGCGAACGAACGAATGAGAATTGACACGCAACAAGATAGAGTGGTGGTTAGCGCTGCAGTTTTGTTTTTCCTATGCTCCGAAGCGCATCGCTAACCACGGCTCTATCTCGTTGTATTAAGCGTGCCGATTGCGTGACAGTTTTTGTTCGTTCGACGATTTACTGGCAGTTTCAATAACTTTTTCTACCGATTTCTGGTAGTTACTTTCATACGATTTTGACAGGTTGTAACTTTTAATGTGTCAAAATAGTATGAAAGTAACTACCAGTCATCTGTAGATAGAGTTATCGAAACTGGCAGTTAGACAGTGACCCCCTTGTAGCACACATCCCTTCAATACAGGATGTTCAAATCATGCGATGTCGTGCGCCGTGCCGTGTGATGTTATTCATTCTCTATCTCTTTCGGCCCTGGTTGCATTTTTGTCGGTCTCTTTCACTCTTATAACAAGACACACTTACCTTGGAATTTGGAAAAAGTTAGATAGTTTGTCTACGAACTAAAAGTAATTTAAAGCCCAAAATCATAAAGTAAAACCCAAAAATGTACCAGAACCAAAAATATAATAATATGTATATGTATAAAGTGTAAGTGAAATAAGCGTACATTTGAATATTTTAGAGGTGTGAAGAGAATTGAGTGCACAAACACCATATTTATATAAGAAAAAAATAAACAGAAACAGAAAATGAACAAAACCCACATACATAGAAAGAATTAACAAACAAAAACAATCACCGAATCAAAAAATTACAACTAATAATAACAACTACTTTTCGTCTAGAGTCCGACAAAGCTATGTTTGCAACGAGTAAAAGATGGGAGATATTTTTTCTTTTAACTGGTATCTCTAAATTATTGAAGAAAAGTACGTACGTACTGTCGTACTACGTCATTGTTAGATATTACTTAGAATAGTTATTGCCCTAATAAGTTTAATAATAATAAACTTTTTAAAGCTTTGTCGGGCTCTTCCATATAATAAGTGACAGTTGGCACGTCACTGGAGGAGGTTCGAAAAAACTTTTCCAGAATAGGTTTCGTGAGGAGGAGTTCGTGCACCTCGAAAAATACATTATACAATAACTGTTTCAGCCACGCTACACCACACTACACAGTGGTACTCACAACTTGCGTATACACTACACAGTGAAACTGATCCGATTGGCCTCAGTCTACTATACAATAAATATAACACATTTTCTAAGCCAGACTACACCACTTCCCCACTACACAGTGGTACTCACAACTTGCGTATACACTATACAGTCAAACTGATCCGATCGGCCTCAGTCTACTATACAATAAATAAAACATTTCCCAAGCCAGACTACACCACCTCCCAACTACACAGTGGTACTCACAACTTGCGTATGCCGCCGTTCTTCTTCCAGGGCGCGTCGTCGGGCTCGCACGGCAGCGGGCCCTGCACTGGCGCCTCCTCCTCCTCGTTGGTCAGCGTGCTGCTCAGAGACGGACTCGTGTCTGACTCGCTGGGGAGATTAAAATAAAATGTGTAAGACAAAGTGAGATTCCAGGATCTGGAGATGAACTTAAAGCCTTATGCTTTTTTGGAGTTGGATAAATGAATAAAAAAAAGAAAGCTTAATTTACTGCTGGGGATAGCATCCTTATGTTTGGTCCAACGATCGCGACTCTCCGCAAATTCAAACCACTCATCACAGACATAGTGTCTGTAGGGTCCTATATGCATGATTCGAAATGTAGATATTGGTTCCACAACGGTTATATTTGATGTTTTAATAGGGAACACCCAAATATTCCGAAAAACTTTTTTCCGAATTTGATAACCCCGAATATGTAATTTACGAAAAATTGCAATACCGATTTTTTTAAATACCGAATTATAATATTCACGAAAATTATAATTTCGAATATTATAATCACGAATATTGTTATTACGATTGTTAAATATACGAATGTTAAAAAATACGATTACTTTAATATACGAAAAATAAAATACCGATTTATTATAATCACGAAAAAGTCAAATCCCGATCGGAAATATGATAATTCGTGATTTTGACAAAAAAACATAAACTTCTTTAAACATTAGAACCAAAACCAAAAGATAGGTGCGACGACGAGCAAAGCGAGGAGGAGCGTGTTAGGTGCACATAGATATCGAAAAACAAAGCGGAGCGCAGCGAAGCGGAGCGGAGCGTTTCAAATATAGAGCAAAACAATTGCTAGGATTTTTATGGTGTTTAAACTTAAAAACCTTAGGACCTAAACCTAAAGATAGGTGCGACGACGAGCAAAGCGAGGAGGAGCGTGTTAGGTGCACATAGATATCGAAAAACAAAGCGGAGCGAAGCGGAGCGGAGCGTTTCAAATTTAGAGCAAAACAATTGCTAGGATTTTTATGGTGTTTAAACTTAAAAACCTTAGGACCTAAACCTAAAGATAGGTGCGACGACGAGCAAAGCGAGGAGGAGCGTGTTAGGTGCACATAGATATCGAAAAACAAAGCGGAGCGCAGCGAAGCGCAGCGAAGCGGAGCGGAGCGTTTCAAATTTAGAGCAAAACAATTGCTAGGATTTTTATGGTGTTTAAACTTAAAAACCTTAGGACCTAAACCTAAAGATAGGTGCGACGACGAGCAAAGCGAGGAGGAGCGTGTTAGGTGCACATAGATATCGAAAAAAAAGCGGAGCGCAGCGAAGCGGAGCGGAGCGTTTCACATAATATAGCTTATAAAATATTGTTTTTATACGCATTATGCTGCATTATTCATATAACCATTTCTTGTTAACTAAGAAACATTCGGGAATTTGTATTTTCGGAATATTAAAACTTCGGGATTCGTAATTTTAACAATTCGATATAATAAAAAATCGTACTTTTCAAACATCGTAATAATAATATTCGGAAAATTGACTTTCGTCATTTTAATAAATGTGTTGTTTGAAATTTCGTTTATAAACTATTCGTGATTTTCGTTATTCGGAAACTTAAAATTCGGGATTGTGAATTATTCGGAACTATGAAATTCGAAATTTTAAAAATCGTTATTTTCATATTCGTAAAAAAGTAATTCGGAATTATGTAGTGTACCCGTTTTAATAGAATAATAGCCCCCTAACGGAGTTAACATTGTTAGGATAAAGATTGCAATCATCCTAACAATGTTAGCTAGTGACTAACTAATAAAACTGATAAACACACATTATACCACCCAAATTCCTTCACCATCATCAGCGATTACAAAGTACCAGGAGCGCATACCTGTCAGGCGGCTGCTCCACCCGGAGCGCGTCCAGCTGCTCCTCGGCGCGGCTAAGCTTGAGCTTGAGCTCGTTGCGCTCGTGCAGGATGGCTCGCAGCTCGCGCACGCTGAATGTGGGCCGCGACGACTGGTCCTCGTCGTCGCAGCTGTCCGGCGAGCCCGCGCCGCAGGAGGCGCACTTCTGGGTGGAATAATGTTAAAGATTAGGAAGACATGTGTGAGACTTGGTAGAGTTCTGGCACGAAAGATATAGGCCATAAAGAAAAATTCATGGGTGCCATCGGCCCTCAGAAAGGAGGCTACTTTCAAGACTAGAATTTATATATAATATATGTTTTTATGTATATGTTAGGATGTATCTTATATTTTTATATCAACTAGGAGCATAATAGAGTCACAAAGAGGTGAGAAGAGGTAAAGTGAGGTCCCACTGCGGCGACTGCACTATGGCGCCGAGCTCTGGACATGTACCAGGAGTGCATACAATGTGAACAAGTGTAAGTCACCTGGTTCTGTGCGGAGTTCTGCTGCAGCGCGGCGATGTCCCGCTGCTGCGACTGCACTATGGCGCCGAGCTCTGTGCGCTCCTCGCACACTAGGCGGAGCTGGAATATAAGAAATTCAACATTCATTTATGACTTCACAAACGTCTGCTATCCTATTAATTTTAACATCCTAATTTACCTCTGTCTTATTTATATGAATATTAATCATCTTCGTCTATCAAGTAGGTTAGGAGAAAATACGAAGAGGACTGAGGAACATAAATACATGGACACCCTTTAGTAAGTAATGTATATTTTATTGTATTTCATGATAAAACTTGGGAAAGGTCGTGTTTTAGCTTGCAAGGTCAATCGACCTGCGGCGGCAAACATAATGCAGATAGTTAACATAATTTATATGTAGGTGCTTATGCTGATGTAACGCCCTTATTCACAATACCAGTATAACAGTAAGTAGAAAGGCTATGTTTTACCTCATATAGTCCTCGATTATCACATTCAGTTATATGAGGTAATGATTATTAGTTATTAGGTTAATCCACGTTTATTAATGAAAGAAATCCAATAATAATTACTCTATACTATGTAATGACAGTTAGGACCATCTGCAAGATAGCCGATATAAAGGTGTTGAAAATACAATAAGCCAAAATAGAGACGCAAGGGCTCGGCTCGATGGGTACAACTTTTGTTCTACGTTTTCGTAAAAAAAATAATGCCTTAGGTCATCCCAGGATTATTCAAATCTAACATTAAATGATGCAGCTACATATTAAATTATGTTCATGCATAGAAAAAGAATTATTCAACAAAAAAACATCATCCCAATAATTTTACCAGCAATTAGTACAAACAAAATAATTATCTCTGTAGTTAGGTATTTAGATTGTGGTCATAAAAACTGTGGCATGCCATAGTCGGCATTCTATTACTACCATTATGTGTAATGAAAGCGTATGATCGAGTTTTTATCCATCATTATTATTTTGTACCACTAATAAGTTTCTTTTTAAAACCTCCAATGAGTTATTCGGGAAATCTATACAATATTTTAAAAGCTATGAATGAAGCATCTTGTATTTATTTATGTACAGTCAGCTGCATAAGTAGCTATACACGTTTGAACCTTGTCAATCTAACAAACCGCCTATCCATTCATTGAATTCAATTGACGGTTCGTCAGTTTGACAAGGTACAGAAGTGTATAGCTACTTATGAAGCCGAGCGTATATGTAGCTCTAAAATAAAACTTAAATTGAATCCGTCAAGTTTTCTAATCATTCTAACCGCACACAGAGTACTAACACGTGCCGAAATTACACCGCAAACGACTGCTTTACGACCCACATTTATGAGGGCAGTAAAGGGTTGTATGTACTAAACAGTTTGATGTGTTTCCCCTTTATCTATCTTGACATGTTTCCCTTTAGCTGTCACGACCCAATCTCGAACACTATTATACTTTCACTCGAGCTAAGTTATGAACTTTGGTATGTTATTTTCTATACGACTACAAAAATCATATTTTATAGTCGTAGGCAGTGTTGGTAAGCTACTTATGTTTTGCTTAAGTTAAATCAGATGACTAAAATAACTATGTGTCATGGAAGGTGACTGAATGTGAATGGAACATGAATAACATACTAGGTACTTATGTAAATAACAAACACATGTGTATATGTAATTATAATAACCGATTGTGCGAATGTGATGCTATGAATGAATAGATGACTGCCGACTGCCTACCGGATGCCAAGGTGATTAGTAAGTCTAGGTCTTCTGTTAGGTACATGATAATTGATACTAAGTGGATACCGTTCGGATCAGCTCAGTACTAATCTTTACATTTTTATTTTTAAACCAGATGTAAAAGCAATGGTCAAGCTAAGTAACTAATCCTCAATTAGAATATAATAGAAAGCTATACGGTAAGAGCATGATTGGCAGTCGTTGTCCGATAGCACGGCACGCGAATCACGTGTCATTTACACATTACGGCGAGGCCCCATTGCTGCTATTTTGTTTATGACAAGACGGTGAAAATTTTATGGAAAACAACGAAGCGCGACGACGCACCGCAGCAATGGGGCCTCGCTCATACAGTCTAAACATTCACTCTCCGTCGTCGGTACGTACTTTAATACTATATTATACACGTAGGTATAATAAGGGGTTGACTCAGGGCTCATTCTGAACGACTACGACTTTTGGAAAATGAACAAACCCTTTTTGCAACAGCCTGTATAATAAAAACTATAAATAATAAGTCACCTGATTCTGCATCTGCTTCTGTTTCCTCCTGAGATCGCGCGACACCTGTGCCAGCTTTTCCACCTGTCCGCTCAGCTGCAAAGAGGCCAGAATTGCCATTTTAAAAACAAAACAAAAATTATTTAATAACCTCCTTGCAGGTTCAACACCACGTGTCACTGGCAGGCAACAACAAAGTAAGATTAGAAGAAAAAAACACTTTCGATATCTGTGTAGTGATATTGATGTGTCGATTATTTATGAGATGTGTGAGATAAGACATTTCACCTTCGATATAATCCAGTAGCTAAGGTTTTGGCATAAAAACATGCGTAAGAGATAGCTGGATTACATATCTGTGATATGTGGGGGATCGTATTTATCGATTTGGATTGAAGTAAATGAAGAGTTGAAGCTTCGGATTATTTTCCGATTTACAGCAAAGAAATAGCAACGAATTGAATGGGCTGAATGCAATGCACCTTCTACGTGCCCTGAAAGGAATTACATGCAGTATATTTATTTTAATGTAGATATTTTTAACACAGAGGAAAATCCATTTAACAAATTGGAATATCGTCAATAATGACATGTAAGTTTCCGCTCGTGTGTTACGTGCAATCATTTGTCATACAAATTGGATATACGATCCGCACGCGGTGACTGCGGCTTTATCAATGTCACACACCATGTAACTATCTCATGACCAATATCAACTGATTTTCCTTATCAGCGGTACCAGATTAATAGTAAACTATTGCTATTCATTTATGAAATTGTTAAATAACAAGATACGATCTAAATTAGCAGCAATCAGAGTGAGATAAATATTTTAATCGTGATTTTTACATGTAGTTTGATAATCAATGCGTCAAATCGCAAATTATTAACAGATTACGTTTTAACTCATTACAACACAAAATAAGTGGCTAACGAAATAATATAAACGGTAACAAGAAAACTTCTTACTCTGAAAAGCCATTTCATAAGAATCAAAAGATCTGCCACATCTTATGATTCTTATGAAATGGCTACCCACAGACCTGTATTTGAATAGACAACGCTTGTCTCATTCCTTGTATAGAAACCAAGCATGCCATTATTTTTATACCTACTGTCACGTCAGTCACGTCACTTGAACGATTTAGTTTAGGAACGTCCCTAATGACACTGCGCTAAGGAAGATAATTTCACTCCCTTTTTACACGCGAAGTACATGCACTTGCGTTGTCTACTCAAATACAGATCTGTGTGGCTACCATTATTTTTCCCCGTTTATTATGAACGTTAATAAACGCAGTACAGAACTTATTCCTAGTCCTGCTCTCCTAGTCTTCGTTATGCGTTTGAGTCGAGACAGCATCTGCTATCCCTGCTTTCCTGTACCTTTCTCAAACTGCTTTAAACAAAACAAGAGATCAACTATAAGGGTATTTATCGGCACTCTTGGTTTACTTATGCTGATGATGAATAAACTCACGCTGTCAATGAGCTGTTGCTTCTCCTGCAGCTGCAGCTTCTGGTGGCGCAGGGTGGAGCGCTGCTTCTCCGCCGTGCTGCTGAGTCAGAACAACACCTCCTGTTCCTACTCTCCTAGTACCTATCTCTCACAAAACGCTTTCGACAAAACAAGGTACATATAAGCAAGAACTTCTTCCTGGTTCTGCTACCCTAGTACCTATTCAAGTGTAACTCACGCTGTCAATGAGCTGTTGCTTCTCCTGCAGCTGCAGCTCCTGGTGGCGCAGGGTGGAGCGCTGCTTCTCCGCCGTGCTGCTGAGTCGGGACAACACCTCCTGGTCCTGCTCGCGCGCTGGCGACGGCGGCGCGCTGCTGCCTGCGGGGGGAGGGGGGACTTTCAGTGCTTGCGAAAGAGGATTAGGCTGTTTTTAACAGCATGCGGATTTCATCACGCACGCGGGATGGCACGACATTTCCCCGCGTCTCGCGTGCATATTCCACGCGTTACAATGAATACTTGTATAAACACGTGCTGGGCAATCGCGCGTCGTGATCAAATCCACATGCTGCTAAAAACAGCCTTATGTATACTTATAGTTTTCCTTGCGTGCTTAGAAAACTGAACGAAGTAGTGAGGTAGACGAAGTTGTCCAATCAGGATTGTAGACGAGGTCGTCTGAAGGGGCCTAGTGATATTATTGTTGGATTTCCGTGAAAGGTTCAGTCCAGAAAGTATTACGAACTCATAGCATTGTTAGTCTAAATGGGCCAGCTAGCAAATGCAGGCATTTAGGCTTAAACTGTAAAAAGTATTGAATTTACAGTAATACATAAGCTCATTCATTTTCTCATCATGATACATTAAGACAAAATAACCCCTCTTTTCGCCTCCACATCTATTTATCCAGGTATGAACTTTGTGCTCGTTTTAAGACCATTATCTTTTTACCATGATGTTGTGCAATAACTAGTTTCATTACCAAGGTTACAAGGAAAAAAACGCGGTTTGAAACTTGGCATTAAAGTTATTAAGCAATTCATTAAATAACTTCTCATAACAACTCGTATTTACAGTGGCGTGGCATTCTAGCAGCTTAGGATTAGCTCGTAAAATATTTTGGGAACGCCTAAACAGATTTTCTTCCAATATGCCTAGTAACACAACAACTTTCAAACAGACATGCATAAAGCAACATACAGATACATGACACGTCAAACCCACAACACGATTCTTTTTCGGTCAAGGGTAAACTTTAAAGAGTACACACATATTTTTTTGTTGTGTAATTACAAAATTCCTAACGCAAGTCCTATTGACTACTCCCCGTTAGTCAAATAAACTACCAGATTCAACACATCATAAACATAATTTGTTACGTCCTGTTGAGTCGGTACTATCTAGCTGACCCCAGCGGACCTCTATTAATTCTAAAAATAGATATTCTTATTGGTATCTTGTCTCTTTCGAGTCCACACCCTATCATCTTTTCACCCTATATACAATAGCGACTCAAAAATTGGGGTTATTTACACCTCATAGCACGCTAGTATCCTAAGGGTGGGACAGTATGTAAACTAGGTACCTAGCTCTCATTTAGCTATCATCAACCAGGCATCATACCCATGTGTGTATGTAAAGTATTAATTGCAAATGTTATTTTTTAATCCGATAACTGTTACTTTGCATTTATCCACGTGGTTACTCAATCGGAACCCGGTGAACCGTAAAGTGAATTAAAACATAAATACGTCAAGGTATTCTGATCCGGGATGTTACGAAAGTTCCTATTAGATAGAACTAGAACTCGCTAATTACACTGACAACTTTCGGATGAAATTCTGGCAGCCAAACGGAGAGGCAATTTTCATAAACTAATCACTAAATTTAATCATCTTCCAATAAACACTCACTGCTCAACATCTTATAATTAATATGCCGGTGACAAACGCTAGAGGGATTACAGTTTGCCACACCGTTGTGGAAATATTACAGAGCAGAGCTTTATTGTCATCCAGTGGCAGAACTGCCATGAAACACAGGTCACTCTAATAACATAGGTGCCTATTTAATTTTCAGCTTGATGAGCAAATCAATGAGGGGCTTATAATTGACTCTGCCTCAGCCCATAATTTATTAATTTTCAGTCGTGGTCTCTGCAAAATATCCAGAACTTTCTACACGTTTTGCCTACACAGGTGGGTGTATTGTATAACTTAGGCTAAACTCCAGCCCAGATAGAAATAACTTAATCAATAAAGTCCCCCCACGTGCGAGGCGAATGACTAAACTTTATATTGCTTTATCCAGACCAGACTAAAGGAAGGTAGGTACATAAAAGTCAATATAATCTCGTGGAATTCCATTTAATTAAGGCTGGCAAAGAGAGCGACGGTGTTTTATTAAAATTGTATGCCGAAACTATGAGCAAACAAAAGCAGACACCTTATTAAGGCTAAAAACCTGTCCACGTCTAGAGCTATAGGTATGTAGGGATTTTAAATTGTAACCTAAAAACATTTACGTAGGGACTTAAAAGCCTGGCGAAAAATCCTGACGTTAAATTGTGAGCCTTACTGCTAACGACATAAGAGTCACGCAGTATGAAAGTTACAGGTTGAATAGTAGGTCTTTGTGTCACTATTTTGCGACGCGGAAGACGCAAAGGTTACATTCCCGTGCAGTTAAATGCCACGCTATAAGTAGCATCATAAATCAGACGGGAAATACTGACCCATATAAGTTGCCGAAATGGCTAACATTTTAAAAGGTTGCTTTCAAAAGGAGCTTGACAAGCTTTTATCATATTTTTAGCCCCAGTTTCACTATAGTCTGTTAGATCATTAACACCCCTGTTACAATGTAATGTCATCAATTATACGTCATCTCCATATTAAATTCTTAACAGATGTGTCAAAAGTCAACAACTAATCCCTTGTTATGATCTAACAGAGTATGGTAAAACTAGGGCTTAGTTTCAGTTTTTCATTGCGTCGTCTCATCGTCATTACTGCAATTTGGTACTTTTTTATGCCAGTTCCTTTGGGACGTTCGGCAACGCACCAATGGGGCCTCTCTCTTACCATCGCTGGGCGCGTTGAGCGTGCGGCGCAGGCGCTCGTTCTCGTCCTGAAGACGCGACTCGGCTGTCACCAGACATTTACAAAAAATCTCCGTCGCGCTCGTTCTCGAGGCTGCGCGATGTGAGTGAGCGCGATGCAAAACTTATGTCACGTCTTAAATGCTACTAGCTCAGGTCCGCCGACTCGTTCCGCCATTGCTCCTCGACCGCCTCACACTCACCGTCGCTGGGCGCGTTGAGCGTGCGGCGCAGACGCTTGTTCTCGTCCTGCAGGCGCGACACGGCCGTCACCAGGTCCGCCGACTCGTTCCGCCATTGCTCCTCGATCGCCTCGATTTCCTGAACCAAAATGAGAAAGTTAGTCTTTATGTTTTACTACTTTTAGGGACATACATACAGCTACATCATTGAAGGGTTATTCGGTGGTATTCAAATAGGAGGTGTAGGTAACTAGGTATCTATCAACAGGCGATTGACATTATACATAAACTATTATAGTATAGTATAATAATTATACCATAAATGTTTCGTCCGTACATGTAGTTGTACATCTAACTATAAGCGTCAGGGCATTGGCACATTGGCACTCCCTGTTCGACAAACGTTGTTCACATGATCAAATTCACATTCGCAATCCATCATCAAGGATCTTCAACACTTTTCTAAAATCTAAGGGTAAGTAAAATATTTTTTTTTTTATTGACAATGGAAAATAAATTTTCCATCTTTTATTTAGTGTAGTCGTAGTCCATCATGAACAAAGATTTCAGTCTTAAGTACATAAAGGGAAAAATATATTAAAGGAAAATGGTTCTTGTCAATGCTGCCTGAAAGCTTGTTATTGTGCGAATCAACAAATCTTTTCGAGACCCAGCATTTCACAAGCCAACCTTTTATCTTGATGGAATTTAAAATCCCCGACTTATTTTTAATTCTACAAGATTTTCTATGAATGGGAATTTAGATTGCTTCAAAGATGTTTTTGTGCTTATTGTGTACATACTGTGTAACGAGACTATATGGTAAATCTGCAATAAGGTTTATTTTAGTAATTACAATATTAAACGATAGTATGAATGTAAATTAATTGATTTATTTACAATTGATTCATTAATGTTTCTGCACCCACACTCAGCCTACCTCGAAACGGAGTACTGTAGTAGTGGCGTGATTGTGTGTGTGTGCTAATCTTCATTACTACGGCAGAGTGGAGGGTGTCCCACGCTACCATTTCCCATTTGATTTATTTACACTTACTCATGAATAAATGTATCGCCTTCAATGGAAGTTTATAAACACTTTTATCTGTACATTCTGGCAGAAAAAGCCGCATAAAGCGACCTAACCTACATTTATAGCGTAGGTTTCTAAGTCCTACTATTTGCACATTATTCTAATGTTTTGAAATAAATTATTTGCATTCTGCTAAATACATACGTCAAGGTAATAGTGGCATATAGCTGATAAATTGATTTTGTTGGCCAAGGTCTATTGATTCAGCACAATAACTAACGGTATCTAAGCATTTTAATGTCAAGAAACTTACCGCTATGTGTATGTAATGATACCAAAATAATCATAATCTGTACGAAAAATATTATGCATTTTGTATAATTATGAAATGATTCACGTAACTTGACCAAAAATAGCGACACATTAACATTATCACTCAAGTCAAATATCAATATAGCATCTCGTGCTAAGTGAAAATAAGAAATAGTGCAAGTAAAGTAGAAGAAGTAGTGTAATATTTGTGCCTACCTGCTCTTGGGTAAGAAAAATCAGCTGATTACAGCTTGGGTGCAAAAGAAAAAAATTACAGGAAAATTGTTCAAGATTCGTGGACTCTACAGCAATACTTGCAATTTCGGCGACCAATCAACTAACTTTTAGGTCTTCTTCAGCATTATTTATGCATAGGGCACCGTCCAGCACCCTTTCCATCTTATACAACTAAGTTCCCATTCATGTCGTTCAACGATGCTCTAAGAAGCCATATTATGTAGTAAGTGTAAAAAACATAGATAGGATTTCCAGAGGGTATTTTACCAACAACGGTTGTACAGGAAAACAACTATCTCAGGAGACTAATTTTGATGGATGGGTCCATAATTTTGGCTGGCATTTCATTCATACTAGTAGTTTTGTTTGACCTACATGCACGACCCTACAGAGTGTATGGCTGAATTTGTGTGGAGGAGGATAGTGGGAAGGCTGGAGTGTCACTTTTTAACCAAGAATTCTCGAGAGACGGCCTATTCCCCATTATATTAGGTCTCGTAACATAACAAAATATAAGTTAGGAGTCGGAACATAATGTGGATGCAGTATTTACACCCCTGCCTACTACCCCTAACGGAGCACATTATAAAACAAAGTGTAGGTATATGTTATATAGTTATAACAGTCATGTAGTTTTCACGATAAAAAACTTCTGAGGCTAGACGAAGATCAGATAAGGTAATTATACAAGGAACCTAATGCAAGTGTTTTACGAGTAAATGTGAGTTCATTGAATCTCATCATTGTGTTTATTTGTACAATGAAATATTGATACAGATAACAACGAACATTATGATCTGCTAGAGAGCTGAACAAACAATAATTCATGATTTTTTACAAGTCAAGTAAAGAATACATTTATCTTATTTTGAGACTTCTATAGATTGTCATTTGTCATGTTAAGTGATATAGAAATAGTACCAAAAAGTAGAGTTACCTTAGATCAAATTAAGTATTACTGATTAACCGACTTCGTTTTGACTGGACCCGTGGAAAAAGTAATGTGTAATACAGGTCTGTAAGGCTACATTTTCTATTAAATAAGAATACCTACTTAGCTATATTATGTATGCAAAATAAAGGGTGGATCGGCATAGTAAACGAAGTTGCAACGATATTAATTAGGAATACTAGAAAAACATAACGCAAGTGTTGTGAAAATGTAATTATGTACAGTTAATGTGTTTGTATTAAGTTTTTTTTTATGAGATGAAAGACTAACTGATTACATCCATTTAACATAAGTTAGTAAATGGTTAGTGCTTGCAGTTACGAGTAGTATGCAGATAAAACAAAATCAAGACTCGAAATCTCATATTCGTATAATCTCTCAAGGTTATCACGGGAAAAGACTTTATGACTTCAGAATTATGTGTTACTAAACCGAAGTAAGAGAGCCCAACCCATCGCATATTATTAAAGCATTTATATCATAGATTGCCATAACGCCTTATGAAATATATCAAAAGTACGTTAAACTAACAAATGGATAACGTAAACTAAGTAATGCAGCGGTATCTTACCAAACAACGGAGGCCTTCAGTTTAGGCATTTGCAACAAAAACTGTAATTTAAATTGAGGTTGCAGTCGGTACTCCAAGTATAGTTAGCAAATGACAAGTACTTAGGGACCTTATCTCGTTGCAGTAGAGTCCAATCGATAACGGCAGATGATGATTAAATCTTGTGCATTTATACCAATGGATTTAGGTATGATTGAATGTACTCAGAGCAAACACGCATACTGAGGATGCTTCAACCAACGTATTGTTTAACCGTTGGTTCAGTTATTATAATGAAGCTCGGCCAATTATTTCATTTGTAAGATGATACCTTAAACGGTAAAGAAACGATGTTATAAGTTTGAAATGTTGTCTATCAAGGGATTGTTGTGTCTGACTGTCTGTGGCATCGTAGCTTCGAAATATCGTAAAAATCTGTTCAACGGATCTAAAGTTGTAAGGAAATTTCTTATGAAAGCCTAATCTACGGTTTACTTCAGTAAGGGTATGGTCAAAGATTACAAAATAAGGTATGGTAATAGTATCTATGATCAACAGTATTTTTTGTTTGAACAGAAAAAAACGTTGTATTACAACTTAAATGCGAGAGGGGGAATGGTCCAAGCTTAGAAATGAGTTGAAACCTAAGGGATACGCACAAAAGTTCCAGTCGAGAGATCCAGGTGCAGGTACTTAAACCCCAACAGAGAATAGAATAGAAAGGTAATTTTGTCAATCATTTGTATAGTACAATTTGAGATGACTATTGCACCAGTGATTAACTTTTGCTTTCACTATGTGAGTAATTGACACAGCAGTTAGTAAAAAGTTATCAATATGTAACGGTTCAAACAGATAAAAGTAAAAGTTCTATTAGAAACTTACAAAAAAAGTGTTGTAAACTCAATACATGTATAGCCTGCTACAAGTAGGTATAGACAGGCAGTATAGGAAATTATTACTATATGTAGGATCATAAGTTATAAACTGGTAAAAGTCAATCAGTAGTAGTAGCATATTATACTAAATATTTGAGTTCAAGCTTTTTATATGAAATGCCCTAAATATGGAATTATGGTACAATAAGGCCATTGCTAATTTGGACTGGGACTCTTGGCCAATTATTAAGGTGTCTATGATATCAAGTGCATTTATTAAAGTTATTTATTTTATAAGTACATAAATAAACTTAAATTCATTAAAGAGTGTTATATTTTTTCTTTGAGACACTATTATGCACTCTGTGGTTAGAAACTAACATGAAAGAAGTGTAACTGTTGAAAACAGAATTCACCAATAATAATAAGCAGGAGTCTAGGCTGGCTGAGCTGAAATCAAGGGGATATGTACAAAGGTTCCACATGAGAGAGAGATGTACCGGAACTTCGCCCCCTCAGAATAGAATAGAATAGGAGTCCAGATTAACAAGGCTCTTCTATGTGTACATTAATACCACATGTTTTAGCAGGATATGAATAATTACTAGCAAACATGCATATTCACACTTTGGGAGCGTACTTAAAATGTGTGATTTAGATTTATCTTTGATGATTCCTCAATTATTTATAATTTGTACATTGAGCAGAAATAAATAGGAAGTGTCTATTTAAAACATGAACACATAAAAATAGGAGTCACAATGAGTATATTGAGGAGGCATGTGTTTAGTGCACATAATACTATGTCAATAAGGACCCCAAAGTGTACTAAACTGTGGACGCTACAAAGTATCTTACATCTATGTTTACATGTGAACCACAGGGCTTATAATACTGATTATACTTTGTAAATTATAGTTGACAGTGCAATAAAAATTCCATTGCACCGCTCAAATACTAATTTATCTACATCGTGACATTGACCTAAACACCATGTGAAGGTGTATTGTAGTATATATGAGGTAGCTGACCCAATGAGTGTATATAGCGACTTCGCCAGTGGTGCGATGTCACTGTCGCGCAATAACACAGCCCCTACAGAACTGTTGCACTGTTGCAACTGCTTGCGCCCGATGCAAACAGAATGTGTCGAAACGAACGCTGGTTTCGTGCACTGCTGCACGCACGCACCACCAGCCGAATTCAACTAACAGTGACCTCTAAGCACTTACCTTTTCGAAGCGTTGTCTGTATTCTGCCTTCTCAATCTTGTCATTTTCCAGCTGCGATATCTTGGCCGTCAGCTCCTGTAGTGCTTGGTTCTCCTTCTCCGTGCGCACGGCGAGGTTCTCCAGTAGCTCCAGCGCATTGATCACCTTCGGCAGCAGCGCTGTGACGGCGTCAGCGCCGTATCTCTCGATTATTATTTCACATTCCTTCCCGATGTCCGCGGCCAAGTCGTACACATCCACCACCGTCACCTCGTCCTCGTAATCGGGCATCTTCATCGAGATACGCCTGCGGTACGACATTGAAAACACTTTTTTCACTGTATAATCACAATATAAAGATAGGATCTGTCCGATTTATCGAAAACTGACCACCTTTCCCAAATACGCCATCTTCACTTGATTCCCCCGTCACACGCACACACAAACACACACGAATGTCACGAATGACGGTCGGGAACTGACAAAACAAAAGTACTCTGTGGTGTGGAATGTGAATGGGAACGAACGAACTAAACAAAAAGAATGAAATAATCGATGTGACAAAATAAAATTCGTTCAGGGTAGTGCTGTGCTATTTCCGTTAGTAACGAATATTACAACGGTTACCAACACTGTACGATAATAATTAAAAATATAAGAAGCGGAAGTTCCGTATATCCTCATCCTCACAACTCACAAAGCGGTAAACCCAGTGGTGTACTTATAAAATGTGGTTGGTCTTTTTGAATTTTAACCAGCACTGCGTTTGTATTTTCTTATGTAGAACCAATTTTCTGACATTATGCTTTTTCCTGTAAGCATTGCACCTATATTTAGTATAAGTACCTACCTACCTGTATAAAGCTAAGTAAGTATACCTAAGTAGGTAAATAAGTGCCTATGTACAAAGCTTTGATTAAGTATATACAAAGTATATAATTCTAGTTAATATTAATGGTAAAAAATAGTTTAAAATTAAAGTTCTATGAATTTGGAGATACCTAGTAGGTAAGTACCTATTTTTAATTACATAATTTACATTTTATCAACATCGTAATATGACATGCTGTACTGTGTGCCTTTACCACTTTTAAACCAAATGTAGGTAGGTACGTACCGAAACTACCTGTAAACTTATTCATACTGTCAAAAATGAGCATATTTATATCAATTTAACATAGGTAGGTACAGTAAAGCAGCAAATAGAAAGCAGTATTAAATAGAAAGCAGTATATAGGCCTACTTTATTATTTATCTGAAAATAGTCACTGAATGCCTTCGAATTAATTCACATATAATTATCACATGGCCGACAGATAGTGAAATTATGTCGTAGCCATAGAGTACAACGTTAAGCGTTTTCAAGTAGGTACCTATATAAGGTTGTTATCGATTTGTAGCTTGCAAGCGAGAAGAGAAGCGAGCAGCTGAAGCAACAGTTGGACGCTATCAACAGGCGGGAACGCGCGGCTTTTGCGCCATTTTGTAAACAAAAAACATTCGTACACTTTTTTTATTCAGTGAAACAATGAATTACACTAATCAAAGTAAAGCTAACAAATTCGTGTGTCCTAATGACCGCCAGCTATCTTTGAGAGCTAAGTAAGTTTTGTTCTATACAAGTTTGTGTATTGTTTTGTTTGTGTTTTGTTTTGATCTCAGCCAACTAAGTTAGCTGATTGATACGAAATTAAATGTAATTAGTCGGGAGTTTGTTAATTACTTATTTTAGTAAGTGGTAAGTACTACTAAGTACTTTGATACAGATGGGTATTTAATCTGGCATCTTGTCTGAATTTTTACGTGTACAGTCATCAGTCATGTGCATATTGTGCAGGAATACACTTTTGTACCTACGTTAGTATCGTTTTCCTACATTTATTTACACTATTTAAATGTACATGACATTCAGCTTAACTTTTGCATGTACTTAAATATACCCTAACAAGCGACTTGACTCTACTAAACTCTACTTATTTAAAAAAATACGTACTTATTCATATTTATTAAGTGTTGTCGTTGAGTTTGTTTCAGTTAGGTTCATAGGATTTTAAGATTCTTGCGAAGGAATGGTTGCCAAGAAGCGAAAGTACCTAAGTTTAGGTTATAGTCAAATTATTGTATAGGTAGCTGCTTTTAAATAAGTGCAAATAAGTGCATGGAGTAATAAATATAATAATATATAAGCATAGGGCAGTGGCCAGCTGGGCAGAGCTCTGATATTTAAAAAAATATACAATAATGATCCCATTTATTTTAGCTGTTGTTTTAGAACATTTCGATTAAAAAGCCACACCAAGATTTTTTTACCTTTTATGCCAAGTATGAAATAATGCAGTATAAATGCGAAAGTATAACAAGTAGAGACACTTAGTACATATACTATGTATACCTAAGCTATATACTTATGAGGAAAATGTTTAATCAGGCGAGACCTTGTCCGCTACCTATCTGCCACCGACGTATCCGCTTCCGGAACCTTCCGGCGAACATTTATTTATAGCTGACAACTATTTGTAAGTTACTTCGAGGTACTAAGTGCCAATTTCTCCATTCTCGGTTAGAGCATAACCAGAGAGTAGGGGTTAACTTTTGACACATCTGTCATGAATTTTGTATGGAGATGACGTTTAATTTATAAATAAATCCCTGTCGGTTACATAACCGACAATGGAGAAATTGGCACTAAGTAGGTACTTTTCCAGTCAGCTTGTTCTGAGCACGGAGTTACTATCACATTCGGCAGCTTATGAGTCTTATGACTATCAAGTGGAGCGGAAAACCTTCGCCCACTCATTTTAAAGGATATCAAACAGTTTTAATACAAATTAATAGTTCAAGTACTTACATATATTTGCTATCACTTCAAAAGGCATAGGTACTACTGCTATGTTACACCGAAAAGTAGTTAAATCAGGAAAAAATATATTTACCGTTCTGTTAAGTCCATTGTAGAGAAAAATCGAGGTACATTATTTTTGTCAGTATAGCAACGATGTTTTCACGCATGATGTAAGTAGTGTACCTACTAAGTGCTCGGTGGTTACAGGTAAAAACCTCACACCGTAAAAAGCAAAACACAAAAATAATAGAAAAAGTTAAGGATTAATCTCAATCCATTTCCATTTTAGTGAACACTTTGTACTTTTACCACGACGTGGAAGATTAGTGAAGCGACAACGGAAGACCGTAGCAAGGTCCCGGGGTTCGCTCTAGCTTACTATAACCTTTAAAAACACCCGACATTCAAGGCGCATAAATGTTGAACGGCTTAGTCGATTTTTATAAAACATGGCAAAAGAGCAATCTGGGTAACTATGACCCAAAAAAAAACAAATTGAAAATCGGTTCAGCCATTTGGAAGCTACGCTATTCCAAAGACGGATACACATATAGGGATACGCAAAGTTGTAACGTCCTCCTTTTACGTCAGTGGTTAATTACGTCAGGGGTTAAAAAAACGGTCCGCCTACTAACTGCTGCGGTAACCACGACTCTATGTTCTCGTATTAAACGTATCGATTTCATGACAGATTTGATAGTTTGTCAAAAACTATAAAAGTTAACGTTTCCTCGCATACAAAGTGGAGCCTCTAGCGGAAACTATCATGTAAATTTAGACAGGTAATGTATGGAGATGACAGAAGAAAACCAAAACTTTATTTAATAAATTGCAAAACCCGTACTTGAGGCCCAGGTCTCGATCGTTCGTTTTTTCGTTAAGCCAGAGTCGTCCCGACGCCGACGCTTTATTCTCCCACATTTGCATATCTATGGCGTCGTACGGCTATATTTAGACATGTAGATTTTTCCAGATATAAAAATACTTTTAGTTTTTATGTAGGTTTACTAGATTTAATATTTGAGTACTAAGCTATACAAGATGGAATTTAATCAGTGTGCGAATCGATATGCAGTGTTAATGCACTCGACTTAGGTACTTGATATGTAGGTATTTCTTGTAAACGGGAACTCTGTCTCATTGTTCTTCAAATTACCTAACCACTGCTTTTAAAAAAGCTTATAATGTGCTACAAAGAACAAACATAAAAAAACACTTTAGCCATTGTGGGTGGAAAATCCGAAAACGAAAACTTGGATTTCAGAACTTTTTCAAGACCATTTACGCAGGAGATTAAACATGACAAAAGTGAAAAAGACATTTTCTTTTCTTATTTTTTTTTTACAAAACCTAATTTAATACGCCATGAGTATTATTTAAGATACTTTACTAATTGGTACTAGTTCTATAAAGTATGGATTTGGATTACTTTTTTTTTTTTTTTCTTTAATTAGCCTATTTTGTTTCCCACTGCTGGGCAAAGGCCTCCCCTTTTTCCTTCCACACCCTTCGATCCTGTGCACTCTCAGCCCAGTTATTATCAAACTTATCCAGGTCGTCCCGCCATCTCCGTCTCGGCCTGCCTCTCCGCCGGCGCCGTCGCCCGGCACCCACTCGGTCGCTATCTTGGCCCACCGGTCCGGGTGCATGCGGCAGACGTGGCCGGCCCAGTTCCACTTGAGCTTCGCGGTCTCGACACCAACATCGACTATGCGAGTTTGGGAGCGTAGTATGGTGTTTCTGACACGGTCCGTCAATTTGACACCTAGAAGACTACGACTACTACGACTACTCCATCGCTCTTTGGCAAACCTTCAGTCTGGTCTTTTGATGTTCGGTCAGTGACCATGTCTGCGCGCCGTAGGTTAGGACGGGCAAGATACGCATGTCAACGAGTTTGCGCTTGAGTGACAGTGGAAGGTTACCCTTCATCAGCTGCTTCATAGACCAGTAGCTCTTCCAGGCGTTTTCGATACGTCTATGAATTACTTACATATTATTTTAGCGATGTCCAATATTCCTACCGGAAAAGCATATTTATGGCGAAGCAAAGCCAGCGGAAAAGCTAGTAGTTCAAAATCTGATAAATATGGACATCTTAATAATTTTAAGTGCTCGAGCCTTTGAGCCTACGCTCAAGAAAATAGAAGTCAATCTTTATTTTACTAACAAATGTTTTTGTTAATTTGGTTTAAACTGGATTTTTTGAATGGCATTTTGATTATTTAGGCCGCAGCTTTAATCACAATGTCTTGGTAATAGCTACCTGTGGGATAAAAGACACTCACGGTAATTATGTTTTAAACAGTCACAGCAAGTCTTTTATCACATAGGTAGCTATTGAGAAGCAGGCCCTAATTATAGTACGGGAATAATGTATAGTAAAGTTATTGTATTTCTTTGTAACATGACTTGCTACTGTATCACCACCGTACGAAACTTTTCACCGCAATCAAAGCTTGACAATAAACGGCTGCTGTTAGAGTCATACAGTAAGTGCCAATTTCTCCATAGTCGGTTAGAGCATAACCAGGTATTAGTGATTGACTTTTAAGAAGTCAAGAATTTTATATGGCGATGACGTATACTTGATCAACCTTTCCCTGGTTACGATCTAACCAACTATGGAGAAATTGGAGCTAAGTTTTTCAGATTCCACACATAAGCAATGCGGCCGATGGCTAATATTCGATCGATGGTGGTACAGAATCCAATTCATATTTTTAATACCTATAAACAATTTTAATTAATATGAATTATGAACTAACTCCACAGTACACCTTTAAAGTGCCGCTTCAGTTATGAGTATATTAATTAACATTGCACGTGGAGTCCACTTCCTAGGTACTCTCGGCTATTCTACTTATTGTTATTACATTTATGGCCGTCTCATACTACAAAAGCGTAAGGAAAGTAATGAAAGCTCTACTTAATTTAAAAGCAAATTAATATTTGACAAAACGACTTCGGTATGATGATATTTTTTGCTTTTTATTTATTTACTTAGACAATTTTTGGCTTCAGTGTAGACATCTCAGTGTACATGTACAAGGACTGGAATAATTAGTAATAAGAAAAGTAATAATTAAAGGTGCTTGGTGACTCGAAAAACCAGTAGCTATGCAGCAGTCACACATTGCAAAAACCAGTAATTGAGAGAAAACACAGACTGTTTCTGAAATTACTTAGGAAATTGCTGTACACATCAAATAAAAGCTCGCAGTGAGCTCTCAATAGTGGTAACAAAGGCTGCATTATTCAACAATAGGTCATTTACCACAGTCGTTGAGTTGTTAGTTGTTAGTAAACAGTAGGTACTACCTACAGCACCTACTTACGTTTCTACAGTAAAATTCAATGCTGCGGTATAATTGATATTGAAAATTTATTTATTTATTTAACTCTTTATTGTACAAATATTACAAATAAAAATACAGAGGGTGGACTTAATGCTAAAAGCATTTTCTGCCAGTCAACCCGAAGGAGGTACAGGAAAAATAGGTAATAAGGTGTACAAAAAAGAATTTTAAAAAAAGGAAAAGAATAGTAAACCTAAGTCACTTTAATATTATACCTATCAAATCAGTATTACTTGTCAGGTCCCACGCACAATGTTACGCTTTATACCAAAAGTTTCATTTTATGATAGATTTATATGTATTTATATCTAGCACTGCAAATGCAAAGATAATTATTTCAAATCTTTATTCCCTTACTACGAGTCTACGACTAGGCGCTACGAGCTACGACTGCTACGAAATGTTGCTACGAAAAGCCGTAGCATTACCCAAAATACAAAACATAACCTTTTATTTGAAACATTGCCTTTATACATTTCAAATTACCTAATTACAATGGCGGTTTTATACAATACATTCGATCACGATACCCGCGTCGATAAGTAGAGATTTTAAAGAAATATATATCAGGTAGGTCGATATAACAAAGAAATTCTAAACAGGGAACACAATACCTCCCCGGGAGCTGTTATTAGCTTAGCCGCAGCCGTGATCGCCGAGAGTCCTTCAGTTCGTATTTCACTACACGAGAACAAAAGATGCCGTCGTACTTATCGACTTAAATTACAAACGATTACCTTTGATTTTATACGTACTTTTCTAAGTAGGTCGTCCTTTTTAACTTTCAATTATATTAAGTATTATATTTTTATACTCCCTCGCCACCAACGATGTCTTCAAGAGATTTTATTTATTTATTTATTTACATTTACAAATAAATGCCATTACAGTAGATACCAATGCGACATTTTTTAAATATAGAAACTTTACACACATAAAATAATAATAATTACAAAGTTACAACAATAACAAATTTTACAATCTAATAATTTTATACTTGATTTTACTATCAAATAATTTCTATCTTATAGATTTTATATACATTTTTATAATATTTACACAAAAAAATATTTTAACAAAATAATTAAATAACAATATTACTCGTACCTACTTTGTATTTCCGTAGCACATGAGGTTGATGACTGCTTTCTCTAGCTCGCTCATCTTGCATACCAGGATGTCGACCTCTATGACTGTATTAAGTATGTTACTTTCAAGGAGCACCATCAATAACATACTGTCGGCTAATTTGTTTCCAGTTTTTATTGCTTTTGCAGACGTAATCAGTTCAACAGCAGGTATGACAAGCCAACTGTAGCTTGTAGATGTTGAAAATGCCGACTGTTTTGATAAACAATATAAGTGTCATAAAATATAAACATACAAAAAAAAACTAAATACAGTCCAGTTTACTGTCAAACCGAGATAAGCTTTTTAAGTTCAACCTAATGAAAACCACCACCAAAGTACCAAATCTGTAAAGTCAAATCCAGAACTAATTCAAAATAAAAGCTCTCTTGTAAAGTGAGTTATTTATACACTCACGGGCAATGAAAAGGTTCCACTGAGAAAAGCACCAATAAATTACTCCTAAGCTCAATGACGCCTTCTGCAAAATTGAAGTACATTTAACAGAGCATCAGAATATTACCAAATAAAAACTATAATATTTTGTTCAAATATTAAATTGACTGTTTGAAAAAATTGGGGTCGTTTGGGGTCTGCATTTTGTGAGTAGAACTTTTTCATTTCCCGTGAGTGTATATTATTATGTGTTATTTGTTCGGGTCATTTTTTGCACTGACACTCATGTAGTTCGCATGTTTATCAAAGGGCGGCACGTTTAATCTCAGACGGACTGAATTTCATTTTTGATGTGAAAAAAAGGTTAGCGTTTCTCCTCATCTATCTATGTATACGTGGAAATTACACCTTGTTTATGCGATAACTTGCTATCTCGCCATTAATCCAAAAAAGGGGAGATAGCAGCAGTGTTTCACCCATGTTCACTATAATGCCGAGGTTCTATACATAAAAACTAGTATTGTTCCTTAGTTTTGAGTATTTTACAAGTAAATACTTAGTAGGTACTACGTTCTTTGCCTTTGTCGTTTAACCCAACTGTGGGAACGCAAAAAGATAAATGTTTTAAATTTTAAATGAAACGTCAAATCACAAAAGCTGCTCGTAATATTCCTCTGCCGGACTCATACCTCTTCGGAGGGAGACTGTGACTGGGCAGTTATTGCTATATATCTACCTCCACGCTTGGCAGGCGGACTGGACACAACACAAATATTTAACAACCAAGACCCGAGAACATAGAACACGTGGACTCCTCCGGTGTACCCTCGAGAACAAGTATCTGTATATCTGTAATATCGGCATCGAAAGTAATTTTCACAATTATTCCATTGCAGGGCCGCCTGAAGGGCACAGCTAGAGTGTTAACCCCCCTCGGGGATGTAGGTACCTACTCAGACCTAGGATCTAGGTCGTTCTAATGGCCTAGTTATTATTCGTTCACTCCGGGTGTTATTTCTTTCTCGGCCAGACCTAACGAACTTCGAGCATTACGCCATAATGTCATTAGAGAATATGCAAGGTACAAAATTATCAGTGATCAACTTAAGATAAGGACCTGTAAATAATAAAATTCACATACTAAGACTCCGTAACAACTTCATGCAAATTTTATAAATAAGATCACTTTTGTGTTCTATTAGATTTTAAATTGATTAATTTTACCTCTCTCTATATCGGTGTACCTAGCACAATGGTATTCGGGTCGACCACTCATAAAAGTTACCCCCGTTGTGCGAGTTAATTGAGTATCTGTCCAACGTCTGGACAATACCAATGTCACGTTACATGGGATTGTTTTCGTACTTACTGCTAATTAATTGGTCTCGTTTCTCCAAATATATTTAAGTGTAATTTAACAAATAAATGTAGCTTTACGGTCGATATGCAGCGATAGCTCAGTCGGGTAAGCGCCCGCTTCTCATGCAAGAGATGCGGGTTCGATTCCCGGCGCTGACATGTACCAATGAGTTCTTTGAATTTAAGTACAATGTATACCATCGCTCTTACGGTGAAGGAAAACATCGTGAGGAAACCTGCATATCTAGATTTAGCACATCTAGATATGTGAACCCACCAACCCGCAGTGGACCGTGGTGGAAAATGGTCCAAGCTTAGGAAGGCAGTTTAAACCTTGGGGATATGTACAAAGGTTCCACTCGAGAGAGCCAGGTGCAGGTACTTACACCCCCACAGAGAACAGAATAGAATAGGTCGATATGCGGTACAGTGTCAGTGCCAGGTGCAATAGCCCGACATCTTACGGAGCTTATATGTATGAGTACAATCGTTAAACTCAATAATCACACCTGTAAGATCAATAATCTCGAGTGGCTGGTCACTATATAACGAAAACCGAAGTTTTGAAGCGCGAGCCACGACCTTATTTCATTTTATTAAACGTGCCGTTTGCACAAAAGCTCTCATTCGTTCGTTTTATTTATTATTTGAACACTTTATTGTATACAGAAACAAAGTAGGTATATGAATACATGTACGCCATGTTGGCTGAGCACGGAGAAATTATATAATATACTGTAATCCATCTTAACCTAACCTGTGACTCACAAATAAATTATTTTGATTTTGATTTTGAATACATAATAAATGAAAAACACAGTAAAAGCATACAAGGGCGGGCTTATTGCCAAAAAGTAATTTCTTGCAGTCAACCTTTGTTAAAAGAGTTATTTACTAGCCCCCTTATTCATAGAGAAGTTACAGAACGTTTTAACTAATAAACTGTTTTGTCCCTCTCGGTCAAAGAACAAATTGTTCTTTGTCGGAGAGGGACAAAACAGTTTATTAGTTAAAACGTATTGTAACTTTTCTATGAATAAGGGGGTAAAAGTATTTAGTTACAGGTACAATAACAATACTACACTCCCGGGCAATGAAATAGTTCCACTCACAAAATGCCAACACCAATCGACCCCAATTTTTCAAAGATCTAGATTTAAAATTGGAACAAAATATTACCGTTTTTAATTCGTAATATCCTAATCCTAAATGTACTTCAATGTTGCAGAAGACGGCATTAAGCTATAGCCTTTTCCGTTTAGAAGTAATTTGGTGCTTTTTCATTGCCCGTGAGTGTAATACAGCCTACAATGATTGCTGCGTTTTCCGTCAGTATAGCGTAACCCTCCACATTGCAGACTGCGCACGGGGTGGAGCGCGGCCCGCAGCGAGCCGCCGCTCACGCCGGACGAGCGCGAGGCCATCGCCGAGGTGGTCCGCCGCGCCGAGAGGCTCGAGGAGGTGGAGGCCAAGCGGGTGGGCAAGCTCGTGTCCAGGCTCGAAGGTAAAGGGACTAGTATTGCAGGATCAGACCGCTAAAGACTAGTTCAAGTAACAATCGGCGAAATTAAATACGATGCGATTCTTGTTTAGTCCTTAATCCTGACCGAGGGAAACACTCTTCACACTCTTGCTTGGCGAAATAAGAGATTTCTGTGAGCTGACACGATGATCTTTTCGTCGTATTTGGTCAATCTATGCATGCGTTACTCAGCCTAAGGCCGTGGTCGGATGAGGAAGTAAACATTAGGCGATGTGGCGCTCCTTGTTGGAGAATTCAATATGCCTAGGATGGCGATTATTGACCGATGATAGATAGATAAAATACACTTTATTTGTACACCAAAAAAATAAAACTTAATTAGGGTGTTATTACTACTGACAGACAGACAACCTTTGGATGGAGGGAATAAGAGATACTTATTGATGACATTAGGTGTTTATACTTGATACTTTGCTCTTCTGACCCAGGCATGCGTCGCTCGGCGCAGGGCCCGGCGCCGCGCTCGTGCCTGCTCTGTGGAGAGACGCCGCGGCTGCTGGCTCCGCTGAGGACCTGCAGCGTCTGCCGCAACGCCGCCTGCCCCAAGTGCGTCATTGAAGGACCTCCACACCGGTGAGCAAGAGACGGGTTAAGATGTTGAAAAGTTATTATTGCAACCGAAATTAAAAATTAAATATTGCAAGAAAAAGAAAGTGTTATCAAATGAGTATTTTTCACAATGAGGAGGAGGGAGGAAGGCAGACAAGAGGAGTTCTGTCGTCTAAATAAAAAGAAGGCCAGGTTCTTCATCCAGAAAAAATTAAAAAATATACCGACCTGCTTAGACAAGTAAGTAGCCGGTGGTGGCGGCCGAGGGTCACGTTCTTTGCTGAAACTCTGTTATCCAAAACCATATAAAACTAACTTTTATTACTATAAATTAATTGTTTTCTCCAACGTTACCAGGAGAGCAGACGACAGGAGGAGCAGATCACCGCTCTACTCGCGCGACCAGTACATGTGCAACATCTGCGCAGAGACGCGTGAGATGTGGAAGAAGTCAGGCGCGTGGTTCTTCAAGTCCTTGCCCAAGTACATCCTGCCAGAGAAGCGCACCACCGGCCGGTACCACGACACCGAGCTGTCCCGGTCTTTGCAGGTAGGGAGGGGATCACCAATTACCAACATTTAGGGAGCATAGAACAACGCGGGCTCGGGTGTACTGGGGGTTTTAATTATTAATGTGGATGTGAATGGATAATTTTTTTTTCAATGTTGTGTTAAAATTATTTTGGTGCCTTCAGATCGGCTATAATATTGATAATATATGTACTTACTTATACGAGCTTCATTCCCGCATACTGCTAACCACATACGCACATCATAAAGCATATGATTGCAAATTGAGTGCAAATCATTTCCATGTTTTAACATGATTTGTGAGTTCAGAGCGAAGAGAGATATCATTTGCAATTACAATGGGTGATCTTGATTGACGCGCCATTTCACAATTTCATTTTCCATATGGAATTTCCTGGAATCCAATATTGGATAGCTTTGAATTTGGTTTCAAAATAGCGCAGTACGAATACCTGGCAATATTGCATTTCTGCGTTTTCCGTATTCCTCGTTTTTTCAGAGGTAATAATATGACTACCTACTAGGTAAAGAAGAGTCCTATATTGACTCTACTATAGGTAGTAATTACAATAGCCACATTAATGTTAAGTACTTACATAGATTGTTAGGTACTTAAGTAATTTTATTCCGAGTTTTCAGTATCCAACTCTACGATCAATAGAAGATGGAACTGCATAAATGCATATGTAGATCACTTCACTATGTCTTAATTTATTCTAATGACATACGCTATCCCATTTCTGCTTTCCCTCGGGATATTAAACTTCCATAAGTTCGGTCCGGAATGTTGCTCGGTTCAAAGGGCTCATAAAAATGCAAATTTTTTCAATACTTTGAGAAAGAATTCTAAGGAGGTTTTATTTTTGGTTTAGATTGTAACTTTCGCTTTTAATTTAAAAGCTTGTTAAGCATTATATTGCACAAAGTATTTTGTAGCTTATGCAAATTACCTACCTTCTTTTATCTATTTGAGGAATTCTATAGCTCTTAGATTTTAGCTGTCGGGGAATTCATAGCTAATCCACATAATATTGCAGCAACATTGTTTTATAATCACTAATCACAGCTTGAACTTATCCACCACCCTCTAACAATATCCTTTGTTACCATGTCTGACCACGTCATAGCCGGTAACCTGATCTACATTATAGCGATAGCATTGTCATATCAAAATAGGATACTGCTATGTCCACCTACCTATCTATTCATACTGATACGTCAATATAGTACTCCCGTAAGTTGCCAGGGCTAGACCATCTTATAAAATATGAATAAAAATATGTAGGTAGCATATTGACACTCTGGGAGGGGTCAGTTTTATTTGCCCTAGACTCTACCAAAGGCGAAATCCATGCTGAAAATCCACGCACTATTAGTTGTGTGAGCGTGTGGGTTTGGTGTGAACACGGAGGCTGTTCTTCTTCTTCGGCTTCAAGAGGTTCTAATCTTTAACTAGATAGACGACTTGCCGATTCCCCGATAGTACACAATATACAGGGTGTTGCAAAAAGGGTATACTAAGCGGAAACCTACGTGTGCAGCATATTATATCAACGCTTGAAAATGAATCAGAATGTCAATATTCGCGAAATAGTATACCCTTTTTGCAACATCCTGTATTTAGGTAGACGTCTCAGTCCAACGTACAAGGTCTCCACTCGCAAACCTGTCGATGACAACCACCTTTATAACTGCAATCCGTCTTCAGCAGCAAGAGGCAGGCAACAGCAGCAACGAAGGCAAGACTGACTCGGAGCCCGGGTCCCCGCTGAGCGTCAGCGCGCCCGCCTTCTCCCGCCAGCCCAGCCACACCAGCCAATCAGAGAGCCGCAAGTCCGTCATACTGTCTCCTCACGTGAGTTTTCTTCTTCTTTTTTTTAGCCTTTTCCTTATTTACGGTTGGCTTCGTCTCCTCACGTGAGTATCAACATAAAAACATACGTCCAATTTCAAGACAGTAGGTAATGATGTTCCTAAGGTGGTTCACCGTGGTTCTCACACAGCTTCAATGCGAGTCCGAAGGTTTTAAAACAAAACATAAAACCAATGAAATACTAGCAGAAATGATTAATTTATGTCGCAATTAAACAATTTATTTTATCAGTAAGTAGGTAGTTATTTTTTTAATAATATTTTGATTAAAAGGACACACAAAGATTTCAAACAACTTTTGTGCCTAGTAAGAATGAATTCAGTATAACGTACCGCATTGTTATTTTTATATATAAGTAGATGTACTATTAAAATAAAAACTACATAATGTATTCCCGTTTCATCGCAACGACAAGCGATAATATCATTGAGTGAGTATTATCACATGCATCCTGTTTGATGTTTGCTTTTATAGTGTATTTCCTACAAGATAAATGTATTTTATTTTCATTCGCTTCATAAACTTTCTTGTTTACGTTGACAAGAGTATAAAATATTGTTCTCTACATTGATTTATAGTTATAGTGTACTAAATAACTCAATGGCTATTTGTGTCATTTTCATAAATCTCACAATATGATGACCTAATAGGACCTAATTAACCTCATTATCCAATAATCGTCTACTGTTGGACATAACTCCCATAGATAGAATACAACCATACATAATAAATCTTAAGTCTCAAATAAAACTGAAATATTTTCTTCAACAACTTCCTAACATATAATACTTTGTAACATCGCCCTTAACGTGTGTACTCGTACTCGTATCAAAGGAGCGCTGCACCTACGCACAACACAATTTAACCAAGGATTTCTTCAACAATAAATATTTACTCATCTTTCGAACATATAAGTATATCTAATGATGCTTTTTTATAGCGATTTACCATTCCAGCTGTAGGAAAAAACGCTTTTCTTTCCAAATTCATGAATTTGAATGAAACGTGAAATCGAAATTATACCTAGTACAGTATATTTATTCAGAAGGCATGATTTGGGTCTGTTCGTTTCCCCATCAATTAGTTTGCTCTCCAACAAGTTGACGTCAAGGCTAGCGATGTGTCATTGCGGGTTAGAGTCAACTGTCTCGATTGTCACAATATCCCGATTAATCGGGAATCGTATGGGTACTAAATTGTTGGATTGTCTCATGGGGCAAGAAATGATAACAATTTTCTTGTCATTGAACTACATTCGTCTGGTTTTCTTTTTGCACTCCTTACAATATACATTTTCTTGCACCTCGTGTGGGTTGACTGGTAGAAACAAGAATCCTTAAATAGTTGTCAAAGCGATTTCACGATAGGTAGCCAGATTATCTTGTACTTCTCCCGATTGTGGGATGTATAGTACATTAGTACATTATCTGTGACCGTGTCGCATCGCTACTCAAGTCAAGGCCTCCTAAATATAGAGGCTCGGGATCAAATTCGAGCTTCATTATCATGTGCCATGGTGTTCTGGCCTTGCCTTGAAGCTATTTTTATTTACTTAGCAAGGTAATTTCAGCTTCTTTATTTACTAAGTTTCAGTCGACACCTCTAACATTATAATCAAAACAATGACAGTGTGATTTTATCTTAGAGATAACTGTTGTCAAGAGACGTAGTGAAACAGGCTCTTATTTTAATTGAGATGTGAAATCTTTAACGTATTATTTTATTTATTTATTTTAACACTTTAATGTACAGAGAAAAATAAATACATAACAATTGAAAAACACAGTAAAAGCATACAATATGGCGGGCATATTGCCAAAAAGAAATTTCTTCCAGCCAACCTTTGTTATTATTACACTCTCATTCTCACCGCAGTCCCTCGAGATTCGAGGTGAGGCGTATGTTTCCAGAGGATTGTTGAGGATTAGCTCGGGATACTTGCCCGCTTTGCTATTCACTCTAAACCGACCATGAATATATCAAGAGGATTTACCTGTACAACCTATTATAGGAGTAGCAAGATGAGATTGAGGTAAGGCCACATAAAAGGTGATTAAATTAAAAATGTATACATTTTAATAGCTCACTTGTTATCTAATAAAACATAAAAGGGGTCGTAAAAAATCTTTAAATTGTTTATTATATCTCATAAACATGTATGTGCATGTACATGTATCTTTGCTTAAACTCTCATTATGATGAATTAATAAAAAACCAATGATAATAAAACGAATATTTTGTCAGTAGATGACATAATTCACTTTCACTGAATGGTGTATCTTAAAGGTTTGCATCCATACAAACATACTTTTATAATTTCGGGGTTTTGGGTTGTCTCTTCGGTCAGTGAACTCACCTCGTAGCAATTATTGCGTAGCATTGGCGTAGCGGGCGTAGCACGTAGCAGCGTAGCAGGAAGTGCTACGCTTGTCGTAGCTAACTACATTCTCTTTTGCACGGATAAAAAAAGCAAATATCTAGTTGAAAAAAAAACACAAAAGTAAAGTCTAGCCATTATGAATTTTGTACGATAAGTTAAATAAAATTAAATAGTTCATATCAAATTCTATTCAAATTTAGATTTAACGTTGCCTTAGTGCCAATTTCACCATTCTCTGTTAGAGCATAACCAGGGAGTAATGGTCTACTTTTGACACATGTGTCATGAATTTTATATGGAGATGACGTTTAATTTATAAATCAATCCCTGTCGGTTAGATAACCGAGAATGGTGAAATTGGCACTTAAGTTACTAATGTGTCTGAATAAAATTATACTTGATTACTATTAGTACTACTTCTGTTTTTTATCGTGTTGACGACACTTTCACTACTATTAAAACGTGTCCCGCATATAATTTACCTATTATAAGTAAGATACAAATCTTTAAAAAAATGTTGCATTCAAAATAAGTCATTTAAATGTTTTGCATATAAATCCCTTTGATATCGAAACAAAAATTTTAGCTTGCTTTAGTTAGCAAGCTATGTAACCTATTATTAGTGAATAGGTATATAATTATATACCTACGTACTGAATAAAGAACTTTATTGCGTATTTGAAATGGAATTCCCGTGAAAATATTTCTTGATTTAATTTCTATAACTCTTTTCTGATACTGCAGCTGTTAGTTTAATACAGGTCGTTCAGGAAAGATCATATCCCAACATAATATACTGGCCAGATAAATACCTGAAATGAAATGTAAATGACCCGAACGATGCCACTCAATAGATACACATTATTTCAGCAAATAGGTATTACACCATAATACGCAATTCCTTCTGTAATTGGGCTGAGCCCACTACAATCCCGTGAAATGATGACGCAGATACAAATCTACGCAAACTAAATAACTATATACTTTTACCTACACCCCCCACCCCCTCCTAAATGTTGTCCTCGCCTACGTGACGAATGTACAGTAGAGCACATAGATAATGGTCCTCTGCCAGACAATAGTAACTGTTATATCGTTTGAATTAAGTATTATATTCGCAAAGGATGACGCCAGGGAGACTGAGTCCTCACTTTACCCATCTGTTTAGCATCTTGAAGACTGGCGTAAACTGTTCGTGTTATTTGGTTAAATGAAGTGTCAAAATACTGGCGTATCAAAAGATCAAATTTAATCACGAGCAGCGATACTTTATTAATTAAATAAATTCAACTCGTACCTAACTTTGATCCTGTGCTGTTTAATTAATATCTTTATTGAAAACACGGTGATAAGCCTCGGTACCAAATTTCGTATTTTGTACCGATTTCAAAACTGTGATAGGCACATTATGTGATTAAGAACAACCTACTTCATTATTTGTTAACATCATAGAATATATACAGTACAAAATGGACAGATACCTTGTAACGTCACAACGTTGTATGTATAATAAGGGCTTCCCGTTGAAAGCACTCGGCCTCGCTTCGTAGACGGATTACGCACTAGAATAGATCTAGCGAGGAAGCTATTACAATAGTGCAACAGACATAGTGCATTCACAAGTTTGTAGCATTTCGTATTGTTACTTAGGTATTTGATCGTTTTCAGGAATTAACCAAATTACATTAGGTATAAGACGGTCTATACACATGTGTACAAAGTAAATATGACATATATGTCGTACCTACTTATACATATAGGAACCCCATTATGTTTTGCAACAGCCGGTTCGTAGCCTTTTTGCCCTTTTTCCGTTCGACTGGCATCCAATATTTCAGTCAGCTAAATATGTAGACATGTATACCTACCTCTAGTACGAGTTTTTCAATTTATGTAAACGAAAAAAGTTTTGGTTTTCTTCTGTCTCCTGCATACATTGTCTGTCAAAAGTTTCATGATAGTTTCCGCTAGAAACGCCACTTTGTATGTGAGAAAACTGAAACTTTTATAGTTTTCATAAACGTTATCAAACCTGTACTAGACGGTATGATCGATAAGAAGTAGTATGTATACCTTCAATATAAAATAGCTCAATCGGTGAGCTACTCGCATTTTTTAGATCATTCTGATGTTTATTTAGTTACTAGCTTTTCCAATGAGCTTTGTTTGGTCTAGCTAGCCAGGTTTGCTGCGGGATATTAAGATACAAAATAGGATTATTTTTTTATGCCCTTTCAAAGGTTACATTCTATGTTTCTATGCCAAATTCGCTTTCAAGCCAAAAAGTAGTGAGCTTATTAGAAAAGTACGGACTAAATCAAAAGCTTTTTAAAAGTTTTATGTGTGAGGATCAACTGTTCTTATGTGTCTGCTTTGAGCCATGTTTCATCAAAATCGGTGCAGTCGTTGAAAAGATCGCTCATTTAACTTATTTGATTAATTAAAATACGGTATCATAAAATTAATTAACAACACCACAATTCACAATTGATATTTATTGGTAAGCACTAATTAAGACTGAACAATTTTAGGTACTTACCACTTTTATTGTTATGTCATGGACACGGGCAAATGCTTTTATTGGTTCCATTGTGTCCATTATGTGCACAGCTGGGGATCCGTGCTATTGACACGAGTGTTAAAGGTTCAGGATTATTACATTATGTATGTATGTACCTAGTTATAGCGATCTCAATAGCTATTCAACGACCACTGAAGCCAGCAGTTTGTAGAGACGTAAATGTCGGGATATGTTAAAGCTTTATTTTAAAAGTAAGTCGATCTGTAGTATAGTAGAACATGAAAATCGCGCTTTATATATTTTTTTAAGTATACAAGGGTAAATTGTCATTTAAACAACTTTTAATCTACGACTTTTAATAATTTGCGAATGTCTACTAATTTCTGCATATTTACATATTTACTATGTTGATCGCGTGACTTTATAGATAGTTGATGGTAGACTATAGGCTATAGGTACATTTTTGTTTTTTTTCCACTACTTTTTAAAGTTATAGAACAAAAGATCCCCCTAAGAACAAAACCCCTCTTTGGCTTACTATACAAGTTTTGCAACACATACTTTTTAAATCTATTTATACCATACCTTTGCAATCAAACAGCGAAAATACGCTTCAATATGATATTCGTAAGATACTTTACCATTATTGTCACCCCATAAAAACCCCACATCATCATACCTGTCACCCCTCCGCAGGACACCCACCGAGACTCCTGGTCCGAGACCGACATCCTCACACACGGAGTCAGCGGGCTCAGCCTGCAGCGCGTGGACAGCACGCAGCGCCCCCTGGCGGCGCTGAAGAGAACCGGCAGCAAGGGCAGCGCCTACAGCCTGCGCAGCCTGCGCAAGGAGGGGAAACCTGCGCCCGTGGAGCGAGCGCCGACGATTCCGGACGCGGGGTTCGGGACTTTGGAGGTACGTTGGCATCAGCAAATAGACGTAGGTGCAGCAAGGAACCTTGTCCTCGGCCTCCTTCATCACAGTAGGTTGCGGATCTCAACACTTTGGCTGAACCAGTGCTGATAAGAGCGCGAAAAATATCCATAGTAGCGCTATAGTAAGCTACCATTATGCATAGCACTAGTAAAAGTTTATAAGTTTAAGACCTAAGATAGGTACCGAAACATGTGCATTCTTAGTACTCAAGTTACTGATAATTTTAAGATAATAATTAGATATTAATTTGCTTTTGCCTTTGGGTTCACTGATAAAATTCAGCCTATATATAATTCAAATCAACAAATATATATTTGAATGTGTAACAAATTGAATTCAATCAACCTACACATTAGAAACTAGCTTAACAATTCAGTCCACAATCACAATCCTCTTTATATGATTGACCTTTTCTTACAGTATATTTCCAAGAAATATTTCAGCGAAAATGTCTAAGCCCTTTCAATTCCCAACACGGACCGTTGAAATGAATAAATGATAAATTCTCGTAATCTGACCACGACAGCCTCTATCTAAGGAAGAATAGCATTTTCCACACACTGCCTGGTTGCTGAGTGGTTCTACCTTTTTTGGCATAAGATTTATTTGCCTAATCTCGTATTGCATAGTAACGTTTGGTCAAAGTCTCGTTACGCCGAAAATCGTATGGCATAAATCTCGTTTAGTAAAAAGTTATTTCGCATAACATTGTTTAGCCTAATAATGGTATGGCCAAATCTTGAATAGCCTAATAATGCTATGGCATAGGTTTATACAAAGTAATAATATTCGTTTGGCTTTAACTTTGACGGAGCCTCTCCCTACATAGCGCAAACTGGTGCCTTGTATTGTTTCCGCTGTTTGGAAAACGCTCCGCTCCGCTTCGCTGCGCTCCGCTTTGGTTTTGATGAACATGTGCACCTAACACGCTCCTCCTCGCTTTGCTCGTCGTCGCACCTATTTTTAGGTTTCGATCTCATGGGGTTTGTAATAATTATATTGGTCGTTAACTTTCGATTTTTTGATCATACAATATCGTGATTTTCGGGATGTAGGAGAAAAATACCACAATTTGTACATTTATTACATACTTAATATATTATTTATTAAGATAACATTAGGAGAAACAAGATTATACATAGGTATAGACGAACATAAATTTGAGCAAACGAAACTTAGGTGTTTAAAGATTGTGCCTAAAGAGATTTAGACGAAACGAGCCTTATGCCACATAAGTCTTGGCAAAGTGATGGTTCGCCCAAGAAAGTTTAGACCATACGAGTTATGCGAGACGAGTTTTGGTCAATAAAGATTATGCGAGATGAGCGGAACCCATTCATAATATTATGTCTAGACGACCGTCTTGCATCGTAGCATAATGACGACGATGATGACGTTCGTTGTGTAACTTTATTTCGTGGGAAAACGGAAAACGGCATTTATATTTGCCATGTAAAGCTGAAATCCTTTCTTAGATACATAGGTAAGTAATTCTTTATTGCACATAAACACAAATTGCACAACGAAATGTACAAAATGGACTATGCACTAAAGCGGGAATGCTTGTGGTTACCTACATAAAATGTACCAAAGTTTTGTGTTTCCCTAAAAACACCATCTATGTAGGTAAATACATCTATCTTAACATGTTAAGTTTTTCCTGTATAAAAACGCGTGTTTCTTTTCCACACCCAGGTGAAGTTGTCGTACGACAGCGGCACGTCATCCCTGGCGGTGACGGTGCTGCGCGCGCGCGGGCTGCTCGGCATGGACATGACCGGCCTGGCCGACCCCTTCTGCCGCCTCGAGGTGTTCCCCAGGGGTGAGTTGTCATACGTGACTAGGTTATAGTAAGGCTGTATTTCGGATTTCATGACGCACGCGGGATGGCCGCCATTTTCCCGCGTCTCGCGTGCATATTCTGTCATACGTATGACCACGTGCGGGGCATTCCGTATGCGTGATGAATCACGCACGCTGTTAAAAACAGCCAGTCTCCACCGTTGATTCATTGATTCTGACCTACAAAAATAAAACGAAAAATAACAAATTAAAAATGAAGTCTTTTTTTTGAATAATTATTTTGCCAGGTATTTTAATTAAATTTTTGATGTACTTAACTATTGGAAAGTTATTCAGAATAATATATTTTGTGGAGAGATTTCATTGATTTTTTTTCGTACTTTGAAGCAGTTTTATGTCCGGAAAAATGCGTAGGTAAGTATATCTACTCAATAAAATTTACGTCCGGCGCACTGCTTTGGTAACAAAAATATTTCCGTGATGACATAAAATAATAATGATAATTATCTGTATCAGGGAGTTAGGTAGGCTAGTAACAAAGTTTTAAACTTCGCAAGTTTTAAACTAAAAGGTTTCCCTGGTGAATTAATTTTACAGCTTTGTTGCTATACAGCTAGCTATCCGCTCTGTTCCATCGCTTCAATACGCTCGGCAGCATTTGAATCCAATTATAGTATAGTACCTTAATAGGCACCTTCTTTTAAATAGCCCATAATTCGTAAAGAGCATTTTTATTTGGCGCCAAAGAGTTTAATGGTATCGAATAATCGGATTATCGACTTCCTTTCCTCTATATTACACGCCACAGCGGTGGGTAAAACAAGGTTAAACCCAATGATTTCAAAAGAATATATACGCCCTGAAGGGGTAGGTAGTCAGAGGTGATCCGCAAGCGAGTCACCGGATTTTCGGTGTACATTTGTACCTACTCATGATAAAATAAATACAAATAAGTAATATATATGTCAATGGTTAAACCTAAAAGACTGATCGCTCAGTGATTCCATCAATCTGATACGGTGTGTGCAGAGGATTTATTGAGACATCCGAAGTGATAAATGAGACACCAGCATTGCATTGCAATGAGATTATCAAATGCGGGGTAGGCAGAGGTGCATTGCTGCACCCACTTTTCGCCAGAGTGTTATGTTAGTCCCAATGTAAAGGGGGCGGGCCTATTGCCATTTTACGGGCACATCCAAGACCCGAGAACAAATATCTGTGTTTAAACAAATATCTGCCCCAGCCGGGAATCGAACCCGGGACCATCGGCTCAGTAGTCAGGGTCACTAACCACTACGCTATTCGGTCGGAGATTATCATACAATGCATTATACATATTATTATAGGTATATGCTCATGACTGTAATCCCCGAAGGGGTAGTCAGAGGTGATCCGCAAGCGAGTCACCGGATTTTCGGTGTACATTTGTCCTACTCATGATTATTCATACAGTAAATACAAATAATACATTTATCTATTGTACGCAATTTGTGACTTTCCCGGTCGAACCCATTCCACGAATTGTGTTTGCTGACAACAGTTCCCAAAAAACAATTTCGAGGAAACATTTGTATTGATTTTTAATTTATTTCATGGGCATACTGTATCTTTTGTAAATTTTCTTCTTTATATACAGGCTATTGCAAAAAAAATATAGCAAGCCGAAAGGGGGTCTACTTTTTTTCTATGTCTTTTGGAAAATACGCGAATTCGGCGTACTGCCTATACTACTTTTGCAATACCCTATCATAGGGATACCCTACATTAGGTAGAATACACACGAAGGCAATAAGCACTAGGCAAAACATAGCTAACTAATCACATCACTTTTATATTGAAAAGTTCTTCTCATTAACCATTGAGGTTTGAGTTTTCGGTAGGTACAGAGGATTTTCATTGGTGTTACAGCTTTAATGAGGCTTGTGGTTTTCAACATGAATTAATCCCCTGTAGGTAGGTACAGCTGAACGAATTCTCATTAAACTCTATCCTATCCTTCAATAACGAGCTCAACTAAACTCTAAATCGAATTTACTGGAATTTTAAAGGCACCTAAGCGATATAGCTAGATCTATTTATAACCTATGTAATTAATCCTCCAATTGTTTAATAAATTGCGTGGGTAAATTTACCTAGTAGTAAATAATAATACAATACAAACCAATATAAGTACATACAAAGGGTAGACGGAAATTTATCAGTGGCACTCTTCCTACCAAGAAGCGTGAGTATAACAAACCCGTATATCTTCCAGAGGGCACCTACTCCAACCGACTGCGCACGAAGACCGTCCACAAGACCAAGAACCCGGAGTTCAACGAGAGCCTGCACTTCTTCGGCATCACCGAGTCCGACCTGGCCGTGAAGACCCTGGAGATTGTGCTCTTCGATGATGACAGGTACCTATACTTACAGGATCTATCCTGATGTGTCTTAGCAAGAAAAGGCTTTCAGAAGATATTTACATCTGGCCCGGATTCTTGGGAGGTTGTTAATAAGGAATGCTTCTACTTTCCAACACAGACTGCCTTGTCCAGATAGTTGCAGCTACCTGACGAGCTACCGAACTTAAAAGCTGATGTAGTAGCATGGAGCCAAAACTGGATTTTAATAGCCATGAAAATCTCCCTTTCTTTTCGAAAAGTCATTTCCTTATAATCATCAATTAATCTCCTCCACGTCTCCCGCAGATATGGTTTCGACGAGATGGGGTCAGCCACCGTCCCGCTCCGGGAGTGCGCTAAGGCTCCCTCCCAGATGCGTCTGGCGCTGACGGGGCCTTCAGGCGTGGAGCCCACCGGCCCGAGGGTGCTGCTAGCTCTGGCCTACAGCACCAAGCGGCGGGCGCTGGTGGTCACCGTGTGCAAGGGCGCTGATCTACCGTCGCAAGACAGCAACGGGTATTCGGACCCGTTTGTTAAATTGTAAGTGTTGTCATCTTGTCATCTATACTACCTAGCTGTAGTGTTCACCTTGATGTATTGGTATCTTATTGCAGCTTTCGGTTGGTATTGCCATCAGCCAATGATATTTTAATACGAACGTATTAGATAATCTAAGCCGTCACGAAGTCCCCAAATCCTAACTAATCCTAGTCCTAATATCATCATTCCTAATATTCCTAATATGAATATTATAAATGCGAAAGTAACTGTGTCTGTCTGTTACTCTTTCACGCCAAAACTACTGAACGGATTTAAATAAAATTTGGTATACATATACGGTCTAGCTAGACCCTGGAAAAGAACATAGGCTACTTTTTATCCCGGAATTTCCACGGGAAAACTTTTTAACAGCTAGTCTTTCATAAATGTATGAATATGGTAGTGTAAGGGTGCTTTTCCACCAGAGATGTGCTATGCAGCTATGCTGCGAAGATGTGATATCTACGCTACGAAAATATGTGACCGTTTCCACCAATACTACGCTAGGTAGCTTTGCGAGGAAGATGCGCTACGAAGATGCGCCGCCGCAAAGTAGCTGTGCGAGAAAGATGCGCATCTCGAGCTATGCTATGTATCGATAGTAGGGAAACGACGGGGGCGGCGGCGCCATAGCTACACCACTCGCGATGGTCCATAGCACATATCCATAGCACGCATCCATAGCACACATCCATAGCACGCATCATTCCATACAAAAAACATATCTTAGTTGAATCCGTTTCCACCAGTGCTAAGCTATGTGCACCAATAATTATGATTGGTGGATATCAAACGCATCCATAGCATCGTAGCATAGCACATCTCTGGTGGAAAAGCACCCTAAATTTGCTACACCCCTTAGCTACGTAGCACCCTAGCGGCAGCTTAAAGTCATTTTCATTCAATGTTTCTGTTTAATTCCAGGCATCTGGACCCCGACCCTTACCACAAGAAGCACAAGACATCCATAAAATGGCGCAACCTGAATCCAGTCTGGAACGAGGAGTTTCTATTCGAGACTCGCCCCACCGAGCTTTCCCGCCAAAATCTGACACTGACAGTTTGGGACAAGGACTACGGGAAGGCAAACGACTTCCTCGGAAGTCTGGTCCTTGGAGCCAGCAGCAAGGGAAGGAGGCTGAAGCACTGGATGGACTGCATCCGGTTTCCAGACCATAGACACGAGCAATGGCACTCCTTAACTGATACACAGCATTTGTAAACGTGATAAAAATGCAGGGCTATGAATGAAAAGATACTGTACTTAGGTAGATTTTTAGAAAAGTGTTATGTAGGTATTAAAAAGCTATAGATAAATGAAAAAATATGCGGATTGCATGTTATGTTGTAGGTGCATTTAAAATTTAAACGAATTTATTGTTAAATATACATCACAAAGAATTACTTTTTACGTTAAATGTTGTTAAAAGTACTTATAAATAGAGAATAACTGATGTGGTACGACCGCGTAAGTACCTAAGTACACACGTGAAGGTGAAGTGGATTTGACTTCCAACCACCGTGGATTAAAGAGGTAGATAGTTCGGAAGATTGTGCCAAAATTTATTGCGATTTTAAACCAATGTAAATGTATCTTCTAAATAGTGTGATCTGTGCCACACATTTAGATGATATTGGTAGATATACCTACCTAGGTTTGATCTTTATGAAAATATATATTAACGTAACATATAAAATGCTAATTATATATTAGGCATGTAGATGTATAGAAAATATTAAAACATATTATATTATTATTAAAATTTAAAAGACGCATAATATTTTCAATATATTAATTATTGAAAAATGTTCACATATTTGTTTTATTTTCAAAAATATGAATTCTTATGAACCCCAACCGTAATTATTATAATACAACATAAATATAGACGACTTGATAGAACTTAACTACGGAATTACTTCAAACATAGCTCGTAAGTAATTTAAAATTATGGTGAACCGTACACAACTAGTTATCAGGGCTCTTGATTTGATAACGATTTTTTCTACTTCGCGATAGTAGGGCCCTTACTGTCACCTAGTAAGTAGTCTGCCTAGTTTGTCTTGTATAGAAGAACATAGTATTTGGTATACGATTGTAATTGCCAATATGCTTATAGCACGCAACGGGCCTCCCGGTGCTCCTAACTTGGCGAATTTAAACCCTGATATGGAATAAATGAACCCGCTTTTCAAGACTCGCATCTATTTTGATCCTATTCCCTGCATGCTAGAATCTGTAACTGGCTGAAACCGCGAATTTTAAACATATAAAAAAGAAAAATAACGCATAGGGAGGTATATAAATATCCGAGTAGTAACGATTATATCTAGATAAATAACGATATATTTAGTTATCAATGTGTGCGGAAACCCTTATGAACACAGAATAACATGTCACGGCTGTCAATTTGATATTTTATCTCGCTCTCGCATCTCCTCTCTCTTTTTAAAGTGACGTGCGTGGAGTCCAAGCTGGATTTCCTCACAATCTTCCAGTTTTCTGAAATATTTTCATGAATTTACCAACCATACCCAGTACGAAGTCAAGATTATTGAGTGTTATTCATACCCGAAGGTATACCATAGTGTTATTGTGCGTCGGCTTTGTTGTAAATCTTCTAACCTAAAAGTCGTGTCAACAGTTTAATTTTCGCAGTTTTTTCGTGTAACTTTCCGTTGTAGTCCTTAATTAGTTTACATTTACAACTTAATTTAGTGTAGCGATTGTATCAGTATATGTGTTTGCAGGTAAATTAACAAGTATTCGTCAAGATGAGTCGTTTCTTCGCGACTGGTACGGACTCCGAGTCCGAGAGCTCGAGCGAGGAGGAGCAGGTTGTGCGCGCGCCAGCCCCCGTCTACACGGTCAGTAATATGCCCTGCAGGTATCATTGTACAAAGTATCTGTATTGATAGAATAGAATATTTTTTTACTTTACTTACTTACATAAATCAGATATACAATAACATACTTATAGACTAGAACCTATGTACAATAGGCGACCTTATCACTGTGAGCCATCTCTTACAGGCAACCTTATTGATCAGAAGTTATTGTGCTGCTTTTTGGTACACAAAACAACAATAACACTATGAATGCATATTCTTCTTGTATGTGTTGGCATAGATTTTGATCTAAGTTACTAAACCTCCCATAAATACTAAAATTTCAACATTTTATTGAGATGCCTAGTTTATACAAACTATAACTAATAACAAAAATACTTTTTTTACACAACAGTTCAGTGATGATGAGGAAGAGACAAAGCGCGTGGTGCGCTCCATGAAGGAGAAGCGGTATGAGGAGCTAGAAGGCATCATCCACACTCTGCGCAACCACAAGAAGATCAAAGACTTCTCCTCAGCACTCGGCTCCTTTGAGGAACTCCAGAGGGCATACACCCGCGCATCCACTGTCATCGCTAAGGAAGAGAATGGAGTTTCACCGAGATTCTTCATCAGGGCTCTGGTGGAGCTCTCTGATTGGGTGGAGAGTGCCTGGTCCGACCGGGACAGCAGGAAGGCCATGTCTAAAGGGAACAGCAAGGCTCTCACCTCCTTGAGGCAGAAACTGAGGAAGTTCTCTAAGGACTTTGAGGCTGACATTGCCAAGTTCAAGGAGAACCCTGATCTACCTGATGATGACAATGAGAAGAAAGGTAATTATTACATATAAATAATACCTAGGATTTCTTAGGAATAATACTTAGGAATCATTTTCCCTCAAATCTTATTAAAAGGTATAATAGGTAAACGGGACAACCGAATGGCGTAGTGGTTAGTGACCCTGACTACTGAGCCGATGGTCCCGGGTTCGATTCCCGGCTGGGGCAGATATTTGTTTAAACACAGATATTTGTTCTCGGGTCTGGGATGTGCCCGTAAAATGGCAATAGGCCCGCCCCCTATTACATTGGGACTAACATAACACTCTGGCGAAAAGTGGGTGCAGCAATGCACCTCTGCCTACCCCGCAAGGGAGTACAGTAGTACAAGGCGTGAGTGCGTGTGTGTTTTGTATAATAGGTAAACATAAGACAGAGAAGAATGTGTGGCTTGTATTAGGTGCCAGTTATCACATCCTTTTTTATAATATTAGTCATAAATGTGGAAGATCTATTATAGCCATCTTTGAAGCTCATCCAAGCAATAACCTGTGTAAAGCACTACCCTGACTCCAAAACAAGCCCTTAATATTCATCACCACAATCAATTTAACTAACAGGCAGACCACCTAACAAAAACTCCCTCAATTTCAGAATCGTCATCTTCCGACGACTCCGACGATGAGGACAAGAAAGAAAAGGAGAAGGTGAAGGTCCGGCGCTCCCCGGAGCCGCCGCGCCGCCCGCCGCCCGCCGACGACGAGTCCTCGGACTCCATGGACTGGGGCTCCAGCTCGTCCGGCTCCAGCTCCGAGTCAGAGGATGAAGGGAAGGGTGCCACCAACCTGAGGGAGCGGTTCTTGAAGAGAACTACGGAGGGAGTTGAGGATGAGGACAGGTAAATATAAAGCTTTATTTTACGTAATATACCTACATATTAAAATATCATACTGTTTAATGATAATTTAATAGCCACATCTTGTGATAAAATTTAATAGATTTTAATGCCACCTTAAGGGATATATCAACTGTCTTTACATACCTGGTATCAAACCCTAGCTACAGCTTAAGGTTTTTCACTATGGTGCAAGGATTGGCCAGTAAGATTAGTGCCAATTTTACCAAATTTTAATTACTTATCTCTACCTTACCATCCTATTTAACATTGGGTACCATCTGCAGGGACAAGCGTCGCGCCCGTCGCGAGAAGCGAGTCCGCGGCGACAAGACCAGCAAGCGCGAGCCGGCCGACGACGGCGGCGAGTGGGAGACCGTGCGCAAGGGCGCCGCCACTTCGGACAAGCCCAAGATGTTCGCTAAGGTGAGAACAGTGACAATATAGTGAATAAAAACGTATATGAATGTTTGAACCATTACAGAGCGTCTACGTGCAGCACGGTATTTGATCGTAAGTGCTAAGTGCAAAGGCTGTTCTGTTATATTTGGTTGGACATACTTTAACGCAAGCAAAACGAATAATTCCAGCCAATTTCAAGTCAGCTAATTTACCTATATTATAATGATGTAGTGATGTAGTATGTCCGTACAGAACCACAAACCACAAAATAAACCACTCACCATTCCACTCCATTCCCCCAAGGACTCTGAAATCGACGCGGCGCTCGTGGTGAAGAAGCTCGGCGAGATCAGCGCGGCGCGAGGCCGCAAGCGCACGGACCGACGCGCACAGCTCGAGCTGCTTCACGAGCTGCGCACCGTGGCCGCCGCACACGACCTCGGCGATGCCTTGCAGCTGAAACTACGCGCTGCGACAGTAGCAGCACTCTTCGACTACAACCCTAAAGTCTCCGACGCGATGAAGCCGGAGTACTGGTCGAAGCTAGTTGAAAACGTAGACCAGATGGTCACCCTACTGCTGGCTCACGAAGACATGGTGTTGAGCGAAAGTATTACTGAGGAGAACGAGCAGCTAGTCGCGCCCCCGTACCATGTCAGGGGGTGTCTGTTGACTGCTTTAGAGCGTCTGGATGACGAGTTTACGAAGCTGCTGAAGGAGTGCGACCCTCACTCCAATGAGTATGTGGAGCGTTTGAAGGATGAGGTGCGAGTGTCGGCGCTTATTGATCGCGTGTGCCAAGTAGTGGAGCGAGACGGCAGCCCACAGGAAGTATGCCGTGCGTACCTGAGGAAGATCGATCATCTCTACTACAAGTTCGACCCCCGCGCCGTCAAGAAAGACGCTCCGGCTGGAGAAGACAACTCCATCAAGAAGATGGAGAAGCTCTGCAAGTACATCTACGGCAACGACGAGTCCGACCGTCTGCGTACCCGCGCTATTCTCTGCCACATTTACCACCACGCGCTGCACGACAACTGGTTCCAAGCGCGTGACTTGCTCCTCATGTCTCATCTGCAAGAGACGGTCCAGCACTCTGACCCCAGCACTCAGATCCTGTACAACCGCACGATGGCTAATCTTGGTCTGTGCGCCTTCCGCCGCGGCAACGTCAAGGAGGCTCACGGTTGTCTGGCCGAGCTGATGATGACGGGCAAGCCCAAGGAGCTGCTGGCCCAAGGTCTGCTGCCGCAGAGACAGCACGAGCGCTCCAAGGAGCAGGAGAAGATCGAGAAGCAGCGCCAGATGCCGTTCCACATGCACATTAACCTAGAGCTGTTGGAGTGCGTGTACTTAGTGTCCGCTATGTTGATTGAGGTGAGTGTCATCCATGATCGTAGTTTTTGGTACGCTATTCAAAAGTATCTTATTTTTGGAGAAATGTTTTATTATTTCATTGATGTATAATTAGAATCGCAATAACGTGCCGTAATAATATGCCGTGGCAATGATTTTTCATCAATAAAATCCATTACAGCTTATCAATACACCATGTCAACTACAGCACTGTCTTAGGGAAGACTCAAGGGAGATAATACAGGCCCCGTCTGTTATTTTATATTGTTTGTTTCTATGCCTTCAACACTAAAAGCTATCTTGTGCTACTATAATTTGTTTCTACCACCACACACCTATAAAATAACCACCCCCAGATCCCGTACATGGCAGCGCACGAGTTCGACGCCCGTCGCCGCATGATCAGCAAGACGTTCTACCAGAACCTGCGAGCCAGCGAGAGACAAGCCCTGGTGGGGCCCCCGGAGTCCATGAGGGAACACGCCGTGGCCGCCGCCCGGGCCATGAGGCGGGGCGACTGGCGCGCGTGCTTGAACTTCATTGTTAATGAGAAGATGAACGCTAAGGTGAGTGAGGTTTCGTTGGTGGAGGTTTTGTGTTGCTGTTTTGGTGAACCAATCGCAGGCTGCATTATGTTCGGGATATCCACAGATCAATAATCCACACACTCTGAGCAAGGTCGATAAATAATCAATAACCCCGTTTCTCTATCGCTCCAGAGAGACTCCAACTATAGCTCTTTCTACATAATTATATTTAGCATAGAAAGAGGTGATGTGATTAGCAATAGGGACCCCTTAATCCGATTTTACTAACCTGCATTCTCCCCAGGTCTGGGACTTGATGGTTGGAGCTGACAACGTGCGCGCGATGCTGGGCCGACTCATCCGCGAGGAGTCGGTCCGCACCTACCTCTTCACCTACGCTCACGTCTACGCTTCACTCTCCCTTAAGTCCCTAGCCGACATGTTCGAGCTGCCGCGCCAGAGGGTCCACTCGCTGGTGTCTAAGATGATCATTAATGAGGAACTGCTCGCGTCGCTGGATGATCCGAGCGAGTGCGCGATATTGCACCGCTCTGAGCCGAGCAGGATGCAGGCTTTGGCGCTGCAGCTGGCTGATAAGGTATGTGGTTTTGAAAGATATTTAATTTTGGAGTTTTATAGGCTTTCGCAAGTCGTAGAACATGATTACTCCCTGAGTCACCCCAATCCGAAATGTTATGGGTGTACATAATTTCCATTGGCAAGATACATCAGTTGCGCGTGGTAGTCTTAAGCCACGAAGAGCTAAAACTATATCACACTGATACCATTGCCATATTCTTATAAAACGCATGTTAATCGATCATCGTCTCCTCAGGTCGGCAACGTGGTAGACTCGAACGAGCGTATCTTCGAGAAGCAGGGCTCGTTCTTCCAGCGCGGCGGCGCGGGGCGCGGCGGGGAGGGCCGGCAGCGCGGCGACCGGCAGAACCGCGAGGGCGGCGGCTGGAACCGGCGCCAGCGCAACAACCGGCGCCGAGACGACGAGCGCACTCACGACGACTGAAAACAACTCTACATTCACTAAGCAGAAACTTCCGCCAGTCACCGCTAGATGGCGCTGTTACTGTAATTCGCAGAGAACATCATTTAGACGCCACGGATTTTTCGCTTAGATGGAATGTTTTACATATTTGTATTTTTTTTGTCTCCATTATTATAGATACTTTTACATGGCATATATAAATATCAACAATATTCCAGGCTTATTGTATTGTATTACAGTGTATTAAAAATAAAAGTTGTCACAAGAATGGAAGGGTTTTATTTTCTAGTTACAAGTCACTGGGTCATTTCTTGGATGAAATCATTCTCTCGTGTACCTACATACAGTGGAAAGATAATAAATGTTAGTGTATGAAATGTTTTATTAGGATACAACTAAGTAAGGGAGTTATTATTCTGGTACACGAGGCCTACAATGACGATTGTTCCATGGTTCCATGGTAGCGGTTTAATGGGTTTAACCCAAGTTTAACCATGGTTTAACCAAACAAAGTATACTCTGTGGTTGCGGTCTTAGTGGTGGACCCTTTTCATCGATAGATGGCGCTCTGTATGTTTTTTTTACATCATGCGTTTTGTTATAGCAATCGTCTTGATAATCAAGCGAGTAAAATAAATAACTGATTCATACGAACAAGCACGTCGTGTTGCACGATATAAAATACACCCGAGCCCGCGTTGTTCTATGGTCGCGGCTGACAACCGATGATGTGTCGGCACCCCATTGACAAAGGAATAAAGGAATCTTTATTCCTTTGTCATTGCGGCACCCAGCCCTCTGGCAGTAGGAGAGAGCGCAATAGCGCCGCATGTTCTGAGCTTTCGCTAGTCTGTGGTGATACGGTGATAGCAGTAACAAAACGCGTTTATTTTTTATAAATGGTGGTCATCAAATTTGCCGTGGAGTGAGTGACGTTTTTACGGTGATTTTTTTTGAGCTAGACTTTGATTGTGCTAATAGAATTATGCTATAAATGTGCCCTAGTTCACAACTAAAACTAAGACTTATTGTAATTCTTAAAATTTATAGTTTGCTGGAAGTTTGAAATAGTTTCTTACAATGGCTGCAACAAGAAGACTTCAAAAGGTATAAAATATTTTTCTCGATTTTTCTTTGGCTTTGCGGATTAAAATATACATATTACTCGGTGTTGATCTGGCCTTATGTGTTATTTTGTGTGAATGAGGGTGTAATTAACCAAATAATTACATTTATGGAGCTGTGACTCATGTCATGACAGTATCAAAATACACCTTATTCTTACAAGTCTGCCTGTTCTCATTAAAGATTCCTCCATTATTTTACTTCGTTTTATATGTGAGATTCAACTTCAAATATTTATATTTCAGGAACTAACTGATATAAGACAGTCTGGACTAAAATCATTCAGAGACATTCAAGTTGATGAGTCAAATATTCTTACATGGCAAGGACTAATTGTACCGGTAAGTAAAACTAGATTGCTCTCCAAATTCTCCTCTCATTGTATAATATTGCACTGAATTCTTATAACCTTTGATTTATTCAAAGGTTATAAGATAATTATTACATCAAAATTATCTATGCATATTTATGCTATACTTAAATCTTATTATCATTCTTTACCATATGAAGCACATTCATAACTCCACCAATCTGCTATACATATTTTGTAACAATATTTCTATTCCATGTAATGTATATTATATCAAAAGCAGTAAGTATACATTAGTAAGTATTCACTAATACTCCACAGGACAACCCCCCATACAACAAAGGTGCCTTCCGCATTGAAATCAACTTCCCAGCAGAGTACCCATTCAAGCCCCCCAAGATTAGCTTTAAGACCAAGATCTACCACCCCAACATTGACGAGAAGGGCCAGGTGTGCCTCCCCATCATCAGTGCTGAGAACTGGAAGCCGGCTACAAAAACTGATCAAGGTAATTTTTACATACCTTAGTGATCATTTCAAATCCGGAACTTCTATCAACAAGTATTTAGATAATAACACCCAAATTATAGTAAGTAATTGTATGATTTGCCACTACTGATTCCAATTCAGTTGATAATATACAATTTCCACAGTGTTAAAATAAATTATATCTACATAATCCTTCAAATACAATATGTTCTAGTGAAGGTTGTGAATTTTCCTCGACCTTATAATTTGATTAGAGGGATTATATTCCATGCAGTTTTAGTCTAATCTTGTGATCAGAAAATGTATTTAAAGATGAAATGAGTATGGTTATGTTATTGTTTTCATCTTTAAATATATTTTCTTTTTATTATTATTAGATAGGCATTTAAAAACTTGCATTACTCTACACCTACCAGTAGAACCGTTTATATTTTTGGACTACTTATCTTTAGCAATGTTGATTCTTTAACTTCAACTTTATTTTGTGGCAATCTGTTGGTTGGTTTTGCCAATAATATGGAACTTATTTACGCAGACAATCATAATGTTGAATTTGAACTAAAGAAAATAATTTTGTATGTTTGTCAAAAATCTTCACACAGATTTAATCATTTTGAAACAACAAAATTTTTAGCTAACTGTACATTTTTCTTCCTACAGTAATTCAAGCATTAGTGGCATTGGTAAACGACCCTGAGCCGGAACACCCACTGCGCGCGGAGCTCGCCGAAGAGTACCTTAAAGACAGAAAGAAATTCACGAAAAATGCGGAAGACTTCACTAAGAAACATAGTGAAAAACGGCCTACCGACTAAGCTTGGCATTTATTTTAACACGCATACATAGATTGATTGTCCAGTGATACTGTTGTCTTAAATACACGAGAGTTTCCTATATAAGTGTGCTTTTTATTGTTACTAAAATATTTTCTTGTTTAGAGTTGGCTAGATTGCGGTATGTTGATATTAGAGGTGTCACTGTACTTCCCTTTCAATTTGAATGTTTTAGCTTCAGCTAGTTACGGTCTGGTACACTTTTGAGGACTCATTTCATTGACAAATTAAAAGAAATTGTTTCGAAATATAGTTAACGATGTGTAGTACCTAGATCATGTGATAGTGCTGTGCAAATAAATGTAAATACATTTTGTAAACACTATTGAATGTAAAGATTGCATACATGCATGTAACTAACTCTATAAAAAATGCAGTTCTTGTAGATACCCTAGCTTGATAATTGTTTTTTACTTTAGCACGAGTTGAAATATTAGAAAACTAATTGTACAAGCATCGATTTTGATTAATGATATCTTGCATTTGCATGACCACTTACAGCATCACATTTTTCACTAACCACTCGCAAATACCTAGTTCTTGGCCATTTTCTCGGCCGATATTATAATATTGTTTCTTTATCTGCACGGGTAATACCCAGTTATTATCTCTGAAGTACCTCCACGATACATACCATCATTGTTTTTATTTTTTGGCGGTGGTTTTATTTTCATAGTATGTAGTATGTGTCTTTTTTATTTATAATCAATTCCATTTACTAAACAAGCCCTTGTGATTCTTGATCTTGAGTATCGTGACTGTACTTAGATGGCTTTTAAATTTTTCACTTAGGTATGCTTAGTTCCCTAAGAACGTATAAATAAATATTTTTCCGAATTATGTATTTTTTCATTGAAAGTATGTAGTATAAATAATAACTCCTAAAAAGAATTTAAGTATTTTAATTTGTACTATAAAAGTATAAAATTCTAATTCATTAGCAGCATTCTCATGAAATATCACTTGTACAAAACTAGACAATCACTAAGTCCTAATAGTATTCAAAAATATAACTGGTGGCGGGTAGTGGCATCACTCAAATCGGCGCAGTCATCCTATATTCATCTTAATGCAACGTTTGCAGCTGACTAACTGCATGGCAGTGGGGCTCTAGCTGGGTGGTAGATAAATTTTACCACTCTCGAACGACGTCGGAGCAAATATAACCGTATTCTTTCTCCTTCATTTCCAATAATTTCAGTCCTGTCCTGTATCTTTTCTAGATTTTTGGTTCATGTCCTCGTTTTGGTAGATTGTGGAACTTGTGGCGACGGCGGCGGCAGCGGTCCTATGTACTGAGTCAAATTGTCTGGAAAAATAATATATTATTCTTGATTATTTTATGTAACTCTTTATTGTACAAAGTGGGTGGCGAAAAGTGGGTGCAGCAATGCACCTCTGCCTACCCCGCAAAGGGAGTACATTAGTACAAGGCGTGAGTGCGTGTTTTTTTTTTTTTTTTTTTTATTGTACAAAGATATTACAAATAAAAGTACAAATATAATTCCAAATACATAGTTAAAAATATACAGTAGAAGTTCCCTCCCTTGAGCTTTTATAAGCCTCACGTTATATTTGCCTCTTCATGGTTTACATTTGTTATCAGAGGATTATAAAACCTATGGTAAATACCTTTAATTCTTCCGATGATATCGTCTAAATAACTCTTCTGATTCGGGTCTTTGATTAAGGTTTTCTTCATCGGCAGAGTGTATTCAGGCGCATACTCGTCAAAGTCATCGTGCTCGGGGATATCTTCGGACAGGCTTCTGTTGAGGACTCTAGATGTGATGCACGTCCATAGACGAGCTGTATTGGTGTGGTTGTAGCCGCCTGAAACAGCGGGCATGAAATGGAAAATCATTCAGTTTATACTTAATGTGAGGTGAATGGAGCATGCATGGCTATAGATATAAGTATATATTTCTACCAACTTTAAAGTTAATTAACCAGCTAAACTCAAAGTGTAGCGCTGGGACCTCAAAGAGGCGTCTGAAGATCTGTCACTTGGACGAAGCATGTAGTTCGAAACTTGGGACAATTTTTGCAAGCGACGAACTAAAATGTGTTACTATTACAACAACAGTCTCACTGCATTTATTATATCTGAAGCATCCATCTCATAAGTGCTGGCTAGCCACTGTACTACTAGCACCCAAGTCAGTCATTTGGTCATTTCACAAGTGCTTAGCCATTTTACTACTAGCACACATTTGCAATACCTCCTCCAAGCAGCAGCGTCGGCTGCCCTCTCTCCAGCACCAGCGCCACACAGCGGCAGTAGGCCAGCTCCGTGAGGTTGGCGCCGCCGTGCGGGTCCCTGGCGAGGGCGTCCGCGCCGCACTGCATCACCACCGCGTCCGGGGCGAAGTGACTGCACACTGCGTCAAGTGTTCTGGAAGAGTGGGGTGGGCAAAGAAAAAATCCATATGTATTTGAATTGATAAAAGTTTTGATTGGATGAGTACAAAATGTATTAATAACATCAAGTAGATGGTGTGTTTATCATAATTATTTTAGCAATTTTCTTTATGATTATGTAGGTATAAATAATTACGAACCAACCTTTCAAAAACATATACAAAGGTCTCGTCAGAGTAATGAGCTTGCAAAGGCACATTGCAACAGTACCCCTTGCCCACCAGACTCCCTACGTCTTCCACTGAGCCTGTCCCGGGATAGAACCCGGGCTCGTGCTTGTGAAAGGACAAGGTGAACACTGTTTTGCTCAAGTTGAATGCATCTTCTACACCATTTCCTGTAAAAAAAACACGATCAAATATGTTCAGTTGCACCATTCTTTTATCATATCCTTCATGGTGTTTTATGATTATGACTCTCAGGAGGTAGAGGTGAATACAACAGTTTTCCATCTTTTTCTGTTGACTACAGCCAACTTTATAAAGGAACATCATTCTATCCTATATCCAAGGGCGTACCCAGGATTTCAGCTAGGGGGGGGCAGCTCATACCTGTTCTGAGATGATGGTCGGTCGGGTTATATTGAAACATTAAAGATAAAAGAATATTAAATCAAAATATCTGATTAAAAAGAAAAGATACTTTGTTTCCAACACTTTATATTGCGCACAGTAAGTAACACGTTTTTAATTCCCACTTGGCAGGAAAATTAACGTTTATTTTATCTTCTAGGGGGGGCAGCTGCCCCCCCCTGCTCCTACCTGGGTACGCCCTTGCCTATATCTCTGTAGCAAATGAACAGTGCCATGTCTATTTTGGGTTACTATTCAAGATCAAAATATATTCATACTGTTATCCTAACTAATATTATAAATGCGAAAGTAACTGTGTCTGTCTGTCTGTCTGTCTGTCTGTCTGTCTGTCTGTTACTCTTTCACGCCAAAACTACTGAACGGATTTGAATGAAATTTGGTATACATACGGTCTAGACCCTGGGAAAGAACATAGGCTACTTTTTATCCCGGAATTCCCACGGGAAATCTTTTTAAGGCGAAGCGAAGCGCGCGGGAACAGCTAGTCTAATATAAATCTGCTAACCATGATGTACATCTAAGTCAATGTACAGGACTTTCGAAAATTTCTTCCTCAACACTCCTATGGCTAGAACAATGTCATTGACATAACAGAAGCCTTCAGCTCCAAACCTGAAATATAATACATTATATCACTTCTAAATTTTTTCCATCCTTATGTCTTTGAGCCAATGGAATAATTTTAGTTTTAGAAGTTTGTTTTAAGACCCAGATCATTCAAATCAGTAGGTTAGCAATTCAAATAAAGTTATCAATAAGTTATCATGTGTTAAAGATTCTAACTGTTGATTTCAAAAATATAATAAAAATTTAGTTATCATCATAAACAATACTGATACCTGCCGGCATGATGCCACCCTCCACACCAGTTGATGGCGACACTGCACAGCCCCAGGGTCAAGCACCGGGCTGCGGTGATGGAGCCTCCCGCCAGCTGGGAAACTAACTCAAACATGTGTGAGATGGGAGGGCAGTCATACCCTGAAATGAAATAAATATTATACATATTGTGGCATTGTTTTCACTAATGTTGTACAGTGAACTTATTATAACTACTATGCAAATACAGTTAGCAAGAGATATACATATTATAACTCAGTGAATAATAAAATTAAAGAATGTGTTTATGTCCTGGGGTGGACTACATATTTATTTTGCTGACTGTACAAGCAGGAAGTATCTGCTCTTGTCATGAGTTGCTATTAGGGCATGCAATACCGGAACTATTTTCAATACCGGTATTGAGTTCCGGTATTGCAACTCAATACCGGGATCCCGGTATTAATACCGGTATTAGACATCCTTGTAATAAATGGCATATATTGTGATTAAAGGTCGTAGAGGTCAGAATAAAACGAGAAAAAGCAATGAAATTCAGTTTTTTGTAATAGATTTTACGAGAATTGAGTATTAGAGTTTAAATTTTACATAAATTATTATTTTTACATCCAGTGTCCGTTTACGCATGGACAACAGTAGATATCAAACGCCCGAAAACTGCATCAAACGGTTGGAAACAAGTGCGCTTTCACAGTACATAGGAATACTATAACTTAATCGCTTTATTATAATATAATATAAGCCTAAAAAAGTCCGATTCCGGTATTACTTCAATACCGGTATTAACTTTCAATACCGGTATTGAAAAAAGCGTAAATTTTGTCCCTGATACCGGTATTACGAATACCGGTATTGCGGTATTGCATGCCCTAGTTGCTATATGGGATGGAGGTCTACACTTCAAGCTATGTTAAGCCCTATCTCCTAGGATTAGGGATCTTAGTACATGATAATGATGGAAGTACATACCAAGTCCGTACTCCTCATCTTGAGGAGTGGTCTCATACTCATCGTCTACATCTTGTATCGTCTTCAAGTGATCCAAGTATAGTTCTGAGTGAAAATCTTTCAAATCTTCATAAGATGCCGGTTTTGAATTGACAACCTGGACATGTTTTAACAATCCGTAAGCGCCTATAAGGCTGTGCACCAATTCAGCCTGTAAAGAACCTTGTCGTTAACAACTTGCCCCGAAGATGAGCCACTAACCAAGGATCCAATTTTACATTTTGTAGTAATAATGGTCGAAGGCTAGAGGTTAAGGAAATACTACTTCTTTTGACTATAAAATTATACTAAGTAGTACTTACACGCCGAGGAACGGCTGGCAAGCGATTACAATGATTAATCAAATCTTGGCTCCAAACATAACAAGTTTTCATTTTATATTGTTATTTTGTTTTGTTTTGAAACTGGCTGCTGAGCTGAATCTGAATGAAAGAAAAAAGCCGGAGCCCGGCACCATAGAGCAACGGAAGTCGGACCGAACGAAAAAAATAGTACTAAAGTCCCACAGAGCAAAAACATCGTAAAGGTAGTGACAGACTGGGCCCACGTACCCAACTTATACAACACGACGCGCGACGTGGAAAAGATAATGTGTTTATTTCAAGTTTATTTACGTTTTGTTCGTGTTTAACAAACTGCGAACTTAAGATATTTTTTAAAGACTAGTCAAAAAGTTAAAGAGACTTTCACTTCGCTCTACTTTGCCGAGAGTCTGGCAGCAGCATTATAACAATTGTTTATGGTACCTAGTCTATGATGCTTTGACCAAGTTTAAATTGATTGGCTAATAATCTGTCAAAAGTTTACCATATGATTTAACCATTATCGCCTTTACGGCTATTGTAATATGATACTTGACACAAATGCAATAGCGTCTATTAGCTCTACATTATGGACCAATGAGAAGAAAGGTGAATGACAAAAAACAAGCGGCCATTTTCTATAAAAATTCCTCCGCGCTCTCCGCGTTCTTTAGCGTCTTTTAGAATAAATCGTTTTAATTTTGTGGTTTTAATGTTGTAATTTAAAATAAAACATTTAGAAACTAGAGTAAGCATATGAACTTTTGATTACACGAAGTCGTGACACATTGAGATTGTATTGTATCATATGATTTGTCTCCACGATCTCTTGAAGGTCTATTACAAAATATTCGTAACACGAAACAAGTTTGTTTGTATTGTGAAAAGCGCATCTTCAATGGTGTTCCTGGATCAAATTGTAGATGTTATCCAGTTGAAATCGATATGGTGAAAGGTTAGTAAAGTATCATTATAAATAATAAATCAAATGGCCTTATAAATTTATTATATCCTTTGTTCGCGGTAAATGTAATTCATTCTTTACCTCCATAATGTGTAGCTATATTGAGGGTATAGTTATTTGGTTAATATTTCTTGATGAGTCGTTATTTCCATTTTAAGAAACATTAATATTGCTCTACCTGTATCATACACACTCAAGTGTTCACCTCATCTACTTCAGTTTACATTATAATAGGTTATTTTTTATTATTATTAACACCACTTAACCTAAGAAGGAATTCCAATGCGTTTATGGGTATACATTTATTATAACAGTGTAGAGAACATCCACATATATCTTGCTCCTCATATTTTTATGACACAAGATGTAAAAATTCTATATAAATATTTTACACCATAAATATACCTACTTATATTTTTCTAAATTATGTCAATGTGCTTCTTTTTTTCAAATAACATTAATTAATGCACTTCTTCAGCCAACACCACTTTGGTATCTTCGCCCGAGGCTGTGAAGACTCCTCACCGCATTGAGTTGTGTGAGGAGAAGCCTGCAAGACCCAAGCGTAGTTATAAAAAACGAAGGTAACCTATCCATAAGTTAACCTATATTCAAATGCAACCCATTAATACTGATAAGATTCTAGGTCACATAAAATCACATTTCTTATCACCATTTTCTGTTTCCATTTACAGAATTATAACTACAACACCAATTAAGACTGAAAATGCAAAAGCAGTGACACCAGCCAAAAAGATTGTACTTCGCACTAGGCCTTTAAAGACTAGCAACGGTATAACCAATATGACTAACGGCCACACACTGAGGTCCAGAACGGCCAGAGCTGCGGCCCGCGCAGCCGAGAGCCACAAATTGACTGAATATTTCAAAGAAGAGCCAAAAAGTCCTAGAACATCCATTGACACACCCCCTGACTCACCCCCTCCTGTCATTGAGAGTATTAAAGTAGAATCTATTAAAGCAGAGAACAAGGTTGCAAATGGTGTAACTAATCATAAGCTCACTGAGTATTTCCCTGTTAGACGAAGTGTGAGAAAGACATCAAAATGTGTAATGGCAGAAAAAATGAGAGACTTGGAAAGAGCTATTCGGGATCAGCGAGAAGATGGACTTGCGGTAAGATGGTTAAAATATGCATGAACTTTCATAGTAATTCAGTTATTCACCAGCATTTATTCTGTATAACATCAAGTATATTAAACAAATTCTTATTTCAGGTTGCATACTTTGAAGGCAAGGGTAGAGGTATCATAGCGACGAGAGCATTCTGCCGCGGTCAGTTTGTGGTGGAGTATGCGGGCGAGCTGGTGGGCCTGTCCGAAGCCCGAGACCGGGAGCTCAAGTACGCACAGGACCCAGAGGCCGGGTGCTATATGTATTACTTTAGACATGGTGATCAACAGTATTGGTTAGTAACAAATATTAAGATTTTATTTTTTGTATTAATTAGCATAAGTTTTGTATGTTAGATTTGCTATGATAATAAAAATAGCTAAGATATAGCACAGCACACTCATCAAAGTCACGATTCCATATTTTCTACCCATTTCAAAGTGATATTGCCTCACACAGATGGGTATCACCCAAACCAACTAACCTAAAACACAATTTTTTCATTCAACCTGAAACCTCAAACCCACCAAACAGCATCCCTCCGAACTTCACCCTCACCGTTCCCCCGCAGTATCGACGCGACAGCCGAATCCGGGCGCCTGGGCCGTTTAGTAAACCACTCGCGCAACGGCAACCTGGCCACCAAGGCGCTGTGGGTGGACGGGCCGCGGCTGGTGCTGCTCGCCGCGCACGACATCGCCGCGGGCGAGGAGCTCACGTACGACTACGGCGACCGCTCGAGGGAGTCGCTGCGCCACCACCCCTGGCTCGCGCTTTGACCTGGGTGAGTTTTTCTATTCTGCTGTTTGCTTGAGTGAGTTCTAGGGTCCTAAATTTTGCCTGATCTACCATAAAAAAAAACTTTAACAGATGTTTAACACGAAATTAGACATACATATTTGATGACCGTGAATATTTATTTTGCCAATTTTGATGGCAGGGCCCTAAATGTTTATGTTAGGTGCTGTTATATCTCCAAAATGTTTTGGGAAGGACCATTGGCAGGCCTGCAGTGGACTACAGGTTGTGTGTGTGCGTAATACAATAATTACTAGAACAGGCCTAGAGCTCTCTCATGAAGCGAAAAAGCAATAAATTATCAGCCTTCCACATCTAACCATAGTAGCTTCCAAGATACAAGCAGAAAAGCACTTCACAAGAGAAATAGTATATATGTTATATCACCGTCTAGATATAGGGTATGGTATAGAGAAGGTCGCACGCGTCTTTATAATATTTATAAGTACATATATTAAAAGAGTAGATACTTGTTCTTGACCTCACATCACATCATACGAGAAACATCATAATAATATAAAACCTACTTGGCAAGCATTTTACATCGTATACCGTTGTATCTCAGACCTACTTATCCATTTATTTAGCACCCTTGCTTGTCAAGCGTAACGACATAGGTCATTGCCATTCAAGAAATTGCTGTAGGTTTTAAATAGTGGAAGCGCTTTACTTCAACAAGCATAACTCATAAGGTATATAGTAAGCAAGTAACGTCTAGTCTATATCCTAGCTAGCTTATGTTAGGCTCTCCAAACTTCGATAAAATTGCAGTCTAACTAAAAATGATGTCGATAAAATAAGTTGACCCACAGAAAGAAAGCTGGCTACCAGCATCATTCTGTCAGATTCATACTTTTGCCCAACCTCGCTGATAAAGCACGGGAAAACTATCCATAGTAAAAGCGATCGGCGCTGGTAATATGCCTTCTTTCTGTTTACGGGCGTACGTACTCAATAAACAAAAGTCTTAAATTGTTTCTATTGTTTCAGGAATTCTTGAAAACACCACCATTGGACGTTTAAGAGATATTTATTAACGTAGTATAATAATTATGAAATCTGTTCGTTGTTAGACAAATTATTTTGTTTGTTTTCGTGAAAGTACGAATTGTGTGTTTAGTGGTAAGACGAGTGGCCTAATGTGGTATGATAATTAAGTAAAGTTTACTATGCCTTAAGCCACTAATATGACCGTTGACACTTTATTAAATAAGGTTTAGATTTGTATGTAAAGCTTACTTCAAGTCGGGATAAGGTAAACGTGCCTCTAATGTTTCGTACTTGTTAAGTGGGTGGTAGTACTTACTCAAACACCACCCACTTCAAAGTTAAGCAAATAAATAATTATTCTGCCTCTGTCATAATAACAGAGAGCGAAAGAAACGGCATAAAAAGACTTGAAACCATAGTATTATACTAAGTCTATGCTTGAAACTGAACAAATAAAGCCAAACATATTGTGACAAAATGACAAATTGTTTTGAAGCATGTTCGTTGTATTCGACTCAGAATTCGGAGTATACCGGTGAAGTGGTGTCCTAAAATAGGATTTGTGATGATGTCCAGACAGTTCATATTGTCTTGGGAGCACTGATATGAAACCAAAATGACATTACGCTAGAACTGCGTACAAAGCTAGTTATACCCGCAATTAGCTTATATTGATAGGACTTGAGAATGAACATTCTCTTTTAGAAAAAAGCATGGGATGAATCCTTAATAAGGCTATGGTTATATGGATCCCACGTTGACTGAACCAAAGTTAATGGTGAAATCCAACGAAAAAATTCATGTATTTAAATGACGGGAGTTTTTTGTAAGTTACCTCGTTATTATGGTTCAGGTGAGTGTTCAATGCTCTCCTGAAATATGTTCAAATAATGCGAAGTAATAAACTATAACGTAGTTCCAAGCATACCTATGAAAATAGCCACGACGTGATATGCTGCACGAGGCATGGAAATTCCTGTATATGGTAGAAAACTACCAATCATGAAGTATTATTATTAAGTCACATCTAATTTTACACGAGATTCAGATGATGATTTTATTTATGGTACAAACCAAAGGGCGTATTCTTAAAGTTTACTAATTTCGGACACAGTACACGTTGATTTCCTAACATAACGTGTACGCCGCAATAGTAACTTATAGAGGCACCTGTTTATGAGACTTCAGTGTCTAGATATCACGACACTAACTCGAATAATTTCGTAATATTTATTTCATTTTAATTTAATTGTAAGTTGTTTTTAATACGCAAGGTTGTTGTTTATATTGCTCACATGTCAATGAAAATTCGTCTTTTTTTGCATCTTTAATTTTTATTTACCTAAAGGGCTAGTATAGCTGGGACAATCGGAATTCATTATGAGTATGTTTATAATTGCGTCTCAATAAAAACACCAGCCATGTAGACCAAAAATATTTTTATGCACCGACACCATACAGTGTCCTGAAACACCTCAACAATTTGTTAACTGTGCCGTAAAAATATGAATTGAAGTAATTATTGTATAGATAGATAGAAAATAGGATCAAATTAGAAATGGCCCACCGTATATAAAAAGTAGTCTTCCATCCAATAATAATTTATAAATCGAAGCTGACTGGTTCTAAATAAAACAATAGAGATACCAATAACTCTGTAGGTTCCTCGGTGGGCTGCATGGAAAGAATTTTCATTTTTTACTAACTGAAGCTGTGACTCTCATTAAATAGAAAGTGCACTTCTTGTTTTAAGTAATAAAAACGTAACTTCAAACTGTATTTATAGGTCTTTTAGTTTAGATTTAAAATAAATTTCCAAACAATTTTGTGTAATGAAAAGCGTATATGTGATAGACTGCATCCAAAATTAGTGAAATTTTCATATGGCATTTGTGTAATAATAATAATTAACATAAGTAAATTAATATATGATGCGCTATGATATACGAGTAGTAATGCAATTTCGATGTATTTTGATCATACTTTGGTTTTGAATATTGTATAATGTTATTTTTTTAATGTTCATAATAAGTCGAGATGGCATTGTGATAAAGTGTGTTCGCAACCTAACAAGTGAAACCTAACATAGTGTTTGTAAACTAGGCGGGATCGCCCTCAATACGTGAAAGTTAATTAATGATTTAATCAATAATAATATATTTTACATATAAATCATAGTGATTAAAATAAATATGCACTAAGTTTGGTGGGGAACCGTTATCATTTTCACCAATATTTTTTCGTTGTTATGTCCTTTTACTTTATTTTCCCTTAAAACAGCCGAATCGCTTGTGATTTAGGAATTTAGATCCAACAGTATATTTCATCCCATTTATTTTCCGTAATTAACAACAGTTTTACCAAAGATAAACTTAAATGTTAAAATAATATGATATTAGTATAACTTGCGTAAAAACTAAGCGATACAAGAAACTATATCATAATTTAATATTTAATTCAGCAATAAAGGCGACCAATTTTTAATTTTCATCTAGTATTTATTCACATATAAAAGTAGTAAGTATAGATCTAAAATCGTTCAGCACACTAATCTATCATGCAAGAGCTTTTTCAGGCTTTGTACATTCTTGACTTCACTTTATTTTGACTCTTCGTAATTTGTTAAATCTTTGAAATCTCACATAAATAATTTCCTGTTGATTGTTAAATAGATAATATTTTTAGACCTAAGAAAGTTGTAATAAGTTTGGATAGTCTTGTATAAATGGGGGATGGAACTTTGAGATACTGATAGTTTGGTGTCAGGCTATTGAGGCTATCAATAATGCAATTTATAATTTCATATAATTACTTTCGTAACTATTGTATTACTACCACCACCACCCTAAAAAGTATCTACCTACTTAAAAAAATGTTTAAAGAACAGTTACACCTATATTTTTTTCTTTGTAATCTATATTTCTTAAAGTACATTTTCATTTGCAATTAACTATGAATTAATGTTAACCCTTATTAATGAAAACCAAGGTGTTATAAGGATATGAAGGTTTAATTGTATTGAAGAGTCGAGGGGCTCAGTCCGGCTTTACGTATATGCGTAGTTTTCAAGCGCTGCCACGCCAATCGCATCTCTATTGGGACGCAATAGAGTTTTTACTGCTACACATCCCAAAATTAATTCATAAAGTCGGCAAATATAGGCACGTATAGTATACGTCAAGCCAGACGAGCACGTACCACTCGTGATGTTATATCAAAATACGCTTGTATATGAATTCTAAATAGTATATAAATCGGCTCCCGACAAAACGTGTATGTAGAGAACAGTATTTGTTAGCGGCTATTTTCCTACATAAAGCTGTTATTTTTAAGAGACTTAATATTTATTTTTACGTGTTGGGCCGTCATGCACTGCCCTAAGATAATCAAGTAGCGATCGATAATTGAGTGAATTATAGAAAACGTAAAATTATGTACTGGTTTTATTCGATTACCTTCTTTCGATTTGTCGTATGCCTAGGTTCTACATGTACAAGTACTACTACATTTACTCCAAATGTCGATTTCCTGTATTATTTGTACCTACATGTAGAACCTTGGTGGTATACCTTAGCAGTAGGTATATTATCCTACCTGTTCAACATTATGTTGTCTTAACTATAGAACTAAATTTAGAGTGATTGAATTTGGCATTTATATAAGGAAAATAATATAAATGTTATCATATTGATTGATATATCAGTCATTTATTATAGTTAGGTACTTATATGTAATATGTGTAGTAATAACAATAAATAAGTAATAGACTTCACTGTATGGTAACGCTAGCTTTGTGATGGTTCTTGAGGTAGTAGAGCTGCGCCTGCGCCTCCAGCTCCTGCAGCTGGCTCACCACCGGCGCCATCTGGCTCACGTGGTCCTGGAACAAAACATCAATCCGTGAATAAAGAAACTATGTACCTATATGAAAATTGCGGACGGAGTCATACTATCTCGCTCCAATCCTAGGTCTGTCAATGCTCCTTAGTCTTCTTACTCTCACTTAGGTATTTAAAGGCCGCCATTTTGATATTGTTTCCTCAATCTCGGGAGTTATATTACTCTGCATTCTGGATGAACGTGTTTTGTAGTTCGGATAAAACTAACAAAGTTTACGTTTTTTCTCATACAAAGTAGCGCCGCTAGCGGAAATCATCATAACTTTTGACTAATAATTAGAATCAGCAAAATGAAACTGTTTTCGTTTACAAACTCAAATTGCCAAACGCACTACTTAACTATGATCGAAGAGTAGTACCAAGTGTTTACCTTATATCCCGTGCCGATTTGTTTCCTCTTCTCCCCGTAGACGACCTTCCCGTCGAACTCGTTGCTGGGCACCTTCATATCCGACTCCACCTGCTGGATCGTGATGTTCAGGTGCTCCTCGATGTCCGCCAGGTACTGGGAAACGATTGTGTAAGTTAGTTATTCTGTCATCATCTCTAATGCATCTAAAATTAGCAAGGCATAGATAGAACACTGGTGCCGGAATGCATTGAATGCGCCATACGATGATAAATTTTTGATTGTTGTAGATTTTTTATCCATTGGAGACAATCCAATGGATAAAAAATCTACAACAATAGAGGATCCCTGTTGGTATGGAACAGATTGTTAAGTATAATTATGATTCATTCTGAAAGTCTTTTGCCATATAGCCCTCTTGCTTATTTTTAGCTTGTCGGTGACAAATGAAATAAATTAGAATTCATCGTGGCAAAAGGATTACCTATCCAGTAGATTTGCGTTAGTTGCCAGAGATGACAGGTAGAACATCGCTCGAAGACGCTCATTTCTTTCACCATCTCACTCTCTGGCACTAACAAGTCATGTATTAGAAAGAGACAGACCTGTGGTTCGTTGTACCACACGCAGCAGCCCTTGGGCCGGTCGGTGGTGAGGCTCGTGTTGAAGCAGTTGCGGCCGCGCGACGAGCACCACTCGCCGTGGTACCACACCTGAGGGCATTAACATAGGGTAAGATTATGTTTACGACTGACAGGTTGTGATATACCTATACCTAACTAGGTAATTTCAAACGCCTCTGATCAATGGTGCTACTGTGCCATGTGCATATATCTATTTAAAAAAAAAAAAAAAAAAAAAACACGCACTCACGCCTTGTACTAATGTACTCCCTTGCGGGGTAGGCAGAGGTGCATTGCTGCACCCACTTTTCGCCAGAGTGTTATGTTAGTCCCAATGTAATAGGGGGCGGGCCTATCGCCATTTTTCGGGCACATCCAAGACCCGAGAACAAATATCTGTGTTTAAACAAATATCTGCCCCAGCCGGGAATCGAACCCGGGACCATCGGCTCAGTAGTCAGGTCACTAACCACTACGCCATTCGGTCGTCGTATATCTATTTATTATGATGAATATGATGAGGCTAGGCATTGCCACTTTATCAGACCTTCCGCTCGCATTTAAAGGCATATGGGAACGCCAACATGAGTGCGAGCGAGGTCTGATGGAGCTGTGGCGGACTCCTAGCCACTACTTCAGATGAAGATCAACAGATGGCGCTCGGAACGCAATACAGAGAAGATGTATGGGAACTACGCAAATTACTATGAAAATCCTACATCGCGCATTCGAAGTTTCTCACCTACTCTGCAATATATAGAAATCCCCAACGCTAACCGTTGGGCAGCTGCCCGCCAGGCCACACCACCCGGCCTGGTCGGAGGATCCTCCCTTTGCATGGGGATGCTCCAACACCTCCAGCATCTCCATAGTGGTGACCCCGTGAAGAACATCAGCGCAGCCTTCTGAAGACCCGCAGAGCAGCCTCCAGGCCATCTTCCATCGACTTTCTCTCCTCACCTCAACAGCCGTGCAGCAGAACCCTCAGCAAGCAGCCCCTGGAGCCAACCAGCCAGCATCCGGTCTCAAAGGGCATCATGACCACCAGCATGCAGCGAACGCGCAGGCCTGGTCACACCCTCGACCCACACCAGCAACTTGGCACAGCACCACTGCACTTCGGCCGGTCAGCAAGCAGAGCCATCCTCTCCTGGTCGACGCAGCACTCTGCCACCATGCTCCACTGCAGGCTCATCCCGACTCACCGTGGACATCGCCACTGCAGCATCACCCCGACTCACTGGGGACTCCTCACCGCACTCACAGTCCCGACTCACTGCGGACTACGCGGCACTGGCTGGCAATCAAGACTCTCGGCTGCACTGAAGACTATCGCCCTCCGGTCTCGGTGGGGGAGTGATGTGGCGGACTCCTAGCCACTACTTCAGATGAAGATCAACAGATGGCGCTCGGAACGCAATACAGAGAAGATGTATGGGAACTACGCAAATTACTATGAAAATCCTACATCGCGCATTCGAAGTTTCTCACCTACTCTGCAATATATAGAAATCCCCAACGCTAACCGTTGGGCAGCTGCCCGCCAGGCCACACCACCCGGCCTGGTCGGAGGATCCTCCCTTTGCATGGGGATGCTCTACCACCTCCAGCATCTCCATAGAGCCTTGAAAGGCGGGAAGGAAGAATAGCGTTAGGTTAGACCGTCATGTGGAAACGCCGGAATCGGAAAACCGATCCGTGGTCTACACGGCTGAATTTGAAGAGCCCAGCAGCCGTGGATGAAGTTAGTTGATATTGGGCGATCATGCTGATGTAATTATGATTGAATCAATCCGTAGACAGGCTCACCTTCTCGGGCACGGTGGAGACGAGGCTGATGGCGAGCCCCATGCGCTCAGCGCGGCCCACGCGCCCGATGCGGTGCACGTAGTTCGACTTCTCGTCAGGGAGAGTGATGTTTATCACTGAGAATTAAATTAAAAATTAAATGGTTAACATAATACATTTGTTTTGAAAATGCACATGTAATAAAGGTGTTTTTATAATTTTCTGGCTTGGCAATCGGTGAAAGATGAAATTCACACATTGTAAAAGGCCGACTCAATCTCAGGGTATCTTGCTCTAATCGTAGTCATTTTCGTAGTAATTAGCCCTTTGCCAATCTACACTGAAAGGGAAGCGCAGAGAAGCACAGTTTTAAGGTGTAAAATCTGTTGAACAGGCTGCAGCAGCCCTTCCGTTTTTACACCTCCAGGTACCTATTGCACATACAATTTATAAATCTTGTTTATTATTAAAACCGTTCAGTTCCCTTTCAATATAGTTTAGTCCAAAACCACACACAACAGACTTAACCTATAACATAATAGGTAAGTATAACTCACTGAAAGGCAGCCCAGAGATATCAATCCCCCTGGCCGCGACATCAGTACAGATCAAGAACTTGACCTCCGCCTGCTTGAACTTCTCGAGGTTAGCCTTGCGCTCCTGCGGCTTGCGGTCCCCGTGCAGGCACACGCACGAGTACTGGGAGCCGCCGAGCGACTTGAAGAAACGCTCCAAGTTGTCGCAGTCGATCTTTGTGCGGCAGAAGATTATTGCCCTGTGGAGGGGTTGGGTTGGATGAATATGGAGTAATATGGTGGCTAAGATTCTACCGAATTGGCAGTTTTGGATTAGAGGAGTGTGCTGTGGAGAGGTTTGGGTTAGAGTGAGTGTGTTGTGGTGTAGGCTAAGCTTCTGCCAAAATTGGCAGTTTTGGATTATAGGAGTGCGGTGTAGGTTTCTGCCAAATTCGGTACAGTTGAGAGGTTTATTTATTTATTCAGAAAGGTTCCATCATAAGAATCATAGTGCGACATCACAACCAAAGTGCGATAGGGTAGAGGAATTTTGAAGTGGATACTACATTCGTAGCTGCTGGAAGAGGAAGTCTGAACTGAACACGTGAGAATGGTGTCCCTTGCGAGACGCCTATGTACGTTGATACGTCAAACCCGAGCGACGCCATTGGCGCGCTATATGCCGCTCGATCTCTATTGGTCCTTTAAAGCGCCGCGCTCCGACAGCTCTCTTACCTATCATTCGTTCATTCATACCTGTCCATCTTATGTTCGTTGATGGCGCGCACGCAGTACTCTCCCTTGAGTATCTTGACGGCCTCGGAGAGTGTCTCGGGCGTGGTGTTGCCGCTGCGGATGTTGTCCTTCGCGTGCACCCCATCCGTTTGTACGTGTCTGCGGATGTATTGCTATAGTTAGTGGCGGTAAGGAGCTAGCTCCTTATTTAGATCGTGTTGAAACGGATGAACTCAGGGGTATAAGATGTATGCATGCGTTTTTTATACACACATTATGTCTTGGCCAACTCATAATATCCTTTACATTGTTAGGTCTGGTAAAACGATAGCCAGTCAGATTATTTGTCAATCGGTGACAGCCCAGGGTGCTACAGTACATCCTACAAACAAAATTTTGATTCCCCCAGACACGACCCAGCATAAGGTTTTCTTGGCCACAACTTAATGAAAAATTACAAATTGAACCCTAACACAGATCTCAACAACGTTCACTCCCAGCTCCTGTGTCTCTCAGTTTCTGTCTAGACCATTGGTACTAAACCTTTTTTTATACAGGGTGGCCCAAAGAGTGACGTCCAAAGGAAAATGTTTGATTCCTTAGGTCAAGGGGTAGCCAAATCACCCCCATGTATGTTCAGCAATTTTTAGTAGTTTAGGAGTTATGATTTTTTTAACTAATTTTTTACGAAAATCGACCTCAGTGGATCAATTAGGTTTTATTATTTTTTTGGATAACTTTTTTAATATATTTTTTATTTTTGTGTCATCCTCTTAAGTTGTTCTTTTAACCATAAAAGTTTCAGCTTCCTAGCTGTAATGTAAGTTAGTTATTTTTATGTCGAAAGTTCAAATTATATCATCGAGCTAGACTGCTCTGAATTTTCTACTTGAAATTAAAAATTGAAATAGATATTCTCATGGTCCCTTATTATTTTTAAAAACTCCGCAAGGTTCCAAAATAAAATAAAAATAAACTATTGCTTAATGGGGTATTATTTGCAGAAAACAGCCTTCAAAGGTACTTGGGTGGAAATTACCTAATAAATTATCTCATAAATCTTACAACTCAGACTAAAACATTTTACTAAGAATTTACATTCAAAAATGTAACTTAAATAAAAAAATAGTAAATAATTTTATTTTCCCTTTAATTTGATACTTTTTCTAACTGAATTAGTCCTTAGTATAACAGGAATCTTTCAACTTTCTGAAACAATTGACTAATGAGGTAATTTCCACCCAAGTACCTTTGAAGGCTGTTTTCTGCAAATAATACCCCATTAAGCAATAGTTTATTTTTATTTTTATGCTATTTTGGAACCTTGCGGAGTTTTTAAAATTAATAAGGGACCATGAGAATATCTAGTTCAATTTTTAATTTCAAGTTGAAAATTCAGAGCAGTCTAGCTCGATGATATAATTTGAACTTTCGATATAAAAATAACTAACTTACATTACAGCTAGGAAGCTGAAACTTTTATGGTTAAAAGAACAACTTAAGAGGATGACACAAAAATAAAAAATAATTTAAAAAAGTTATCCAAAAAAATAATAAAACATAATTGATCCACTGAGGTCGATTTTCGTAGAAAATTAGTTAAAAAAATCATAACTCCTAAACTACTAAAAATTGCTGAACATACATGGGGGTGATTTGGCTACCCCTTGACCTAAGGAATCAAACATTTTCCTTTGGACGTCACTCTTTGGGCCACCCTGTATAAGGGCCACAAACACGTTTAAGACATGTAGTCGCGGGCCACAAGTAATTTTTATTAAAACTATTTTAAAGCGATGTAAACTATCGAATATTAATATAAATAAAACACATGCATATGATACACTGTGTAAAAAGTATCGGGATTAGACCAATAAAACAAAAAATGATTGGGGTACACTACATAAATCCGAATTACTTTTTTACGAATTTGAAAATAACGATTTTTAAAATTACGAATTTCATAGTTCCGAATAATTCACAATCCCGAATTTCAAGTTTCCGAATAACGAAAATCACGATTAGTCAATAAACGAAATTTCAAACAACATATTTATTAAAATGACGAAAGTCAATTTTCCGAATATTATTATTTCGATGTTTTAAAAGAACGACTTTTTATTATATAGAATTGTTAAAATTACGAATCCCGAAGTTTTAATATTCCGAAAATGCAAATTCCTGAATGTATCTTAGTTAACAAGAAATAGTTAAAGTCAAACAACATATTTATTAAAATCACGAAAGTCAATTTTCCGAATATTATTATTTCGATGTTTTAAAAGTACGACCTTTTATTATAACGAATTATTAAAATTACGAATCCCGAACTTTTAATATTCCTAAAATACAAATTCCCGAATGTATCTTAGTTAACAAGAAATAGTTATTAAGAATAGTGTGTTTATTAACAGCATAATCCGTATACAATTTAACAATATTTTTTAAGCTATATTATGTGAAACGCTCCGCTCCGCTTCGCTGCGCTCCGCTTTGTTTTTCGATATCTATGTGCACCTAACACGCTCCTCCTCGCTTTGCTCGTCGTCGCACCTATCTTTAGATTTAGGTCCTAAGGTTTTTAAGGTTCATCACCGTAAAAATCCGAGCAATTTCATTGCTTTGTTGTGTTACTTAACAACAAATACTACAAATAGGGGTACACTACATAAATCCGAATTACTTTTTTACGAATATGAAAATAACGATTTTTAAAATTACGAATTTCATAATTCCGAATAATTCACAATCCCGAATTTTAAGTTTCCGAATAACGAAAATCACGAATAGTTAATAAACGAAATTTCAAACAACATATTTATTAAAATGACGAAAGTCAATTTTCCGAATATTATTATTTCGATGTTTTAAAAGAACGACTTTTTATTATATAGAATTGTTAAAATTACGAATCCCGAAGTTTTAATATTCCGAAAATGCAAATTCCTGAATGTATCTTAGTTAACAAGAAATAGTTATTAAGAATTGTGTGTTTATTAACAGCATAATCCGTATACAATTTAACAATATTTTTTAAGCTATATAATGTGAAACGCTCCGCTCCGCTTCGCTGCGCTCCGCTTTGTTTTTCGATATCTATGTGCACCTAACACGCTCCTCCTCGCTTTGCTCGTCGTCGCACCTATCTTTAGATTTAGGTCCTAAGGTTTTTAAGATTTAACACCGTAAAAATCCGCGAAATTTTATTGCTTTGTTGTGTTATTTAACTACAAATAGTTCTCTATTTACAATATTTTTACTCTATATTTGAAACGCTCCGCTCCGCTTCGCTGCGCTCCGCTTTGTTTTTCAATATCTATGTGCACCTAACATGCTCCTCCTCGCTTTGCTCGTCGTCGCACCTATCTTTAGGTTTTGGGTCTAAGGTTTTTAAGACGTTTATGGATTTTATGTCAAAATCACGAATTATCACATTTTCGATCGGGATTTGAATTTTTCGTGATTACAATAAATCGGTATTTTATTTTTCGTATGCTTAAGTAATCGTATTTTTTAACGTTCGTGTATTTGACAATCGTAATAACAAATCTTCGTGATTATAATATTCGAAATTATAATTTACGTGATTTTTAGAATTCGGCATTTAAAAAAATCGGTATTGCAATATTTCGTAAATTACATATTCGGTGTTTTCAAATTCGGAAAAAAGTTTTTCGGAATATTTGGGTGTTCCCTACAAATAGTTTTCTATTTACAATATTTTTACTCTATATTTGAAACGCTCCGCTCCGCTTCGCTGCGCTCCGCTTTGTTTTTCAATATCTATGTGCACCTAACACGCTCCTCCTCGCTTTGCTCGTCGTCGCACCTATCTTTAGGTTTAGGTCCTAAGGTTTTTAAGGTTAAACACCATAAAATTCCGAGCAATTGTTTTGCTCTATATTTGAAACGCTCCGCTCCGCTTCGCTGCGCTCCGCTTTGTTTTTCGATATCTATGTGCACTTAACACGCTCCTCCTCGCTTTGCTCGTCGTCGCACCTATCTTTAGGTTTTGGGTCTAAGGTTGTTAAGACGTTTACGGTTTTTTTGTCAAAATCACGAATTATCACATTTTCGATCGGGATTTGAATTTTTCGTGATTATAATAAATCGGTATTTTATTTTTCGTATGCTTGAGTAATCGTATTTTTTAACGTTCGTGTATTTGACAATCGTAATAACAAATCTTCGTGATTATAATATTCGAAATTATAATTTACGTGATTTTTAGAATTCGGCATTTAAAAAAATCGGTATTGCAATATTTCGTAAATTACATATTCGGTGTTTTCAAATTCGGAAAAAAGTTTTTCGGAATATTTGGGTGTTCCCAAATGATTGTTATTCATCCAAATTTATTTTATTACCTTCAAAGTATGCTCCTTCAGAAACGATACACATACAGTGCAACTAAAAAGTCCTGACAATAAAGAGTGCGATTTTGCTAAGACTTTTTATCATTTTCAGTTATTTATTTACATTTACATACATTTTAAAAATAAAATACCAATTGATAATGGCTTTTTAACGGAGTTTTCCTTAAATAAATATAATGGATCGATTAAATACGGACTTAAACAATTAGTTATAATCACACTTCCGTTTTCAGGACTTTATAGTTGTACTGTACGCCATCATAGTAGTACTAAACACAACTCTGAAAACAGCGTTTAAAAAAATATTGTGATGATTGGATAATTCGTTGGCGTATATGTATCGTTTCTGAAGGAGCAAACTTTGAAGGTGATAAAATAAATTTGGATGAATAACAAACATTTTTGTTTTATGGATATAATCCCGATACTTTTTACACAGAATGTATACATACTCTCTATTATCTCTCATGGCACGCGGGCCACTGATAAAGGCCCGGCGGGCCACATGCGGCCCGCGGGCCGCAGTTTGAGTATAGCTGGTCTAGACCTTCGATACATACTTGCGCAGCGTCTCCCAGGCCCGGTCGCGCTGTGGGTCCACGTTGACCACCACGTGGTGCACGGTCTCCGGCACCGCAATAACAACCCTTATCCCAGCAGCAACAAGGTACATACTTGCGCAGCGTCTCCCAGGCCCGGTCTCGCTGTGGGTCCACATTCACGACCACGTGGTGCACGGTCTCCGGCACCGCGATAACAACTCTTATCTCAACAGCAACAAGGTACATACTTGCGCAGCGTCTCCCAGGCCCGGTCGCGCTGTGGGTCTACGTTGACCACCACGTCGTGCACGGTCTCCGGCACCGCAATAACAACCCTTAACCCAACAGCAACAAGGTACATACTTGCGCAGCGTCTCCCAGGCCCGGTCCCGCTGTGGGTCCACGTTGACCACCACGTGGTGCATGGTCTCCGGCACCGCGATAACAACCCTTATTGTAACACACACAAGGTACATACTTGCGCAGCGTCTCCCAGGCCCGGTCGCGCTGTGGGTCCACGTTGACCACCACGTGGTGCATGGTCTCCGGCACCGCGATAACAACCCTTATTGTAACACACACAAGGTACATACTTGCGCAGCGTCTCCCAGGCCCGGTCGCGCTGTGGTTCTACGTTGACCACCACGTGGTGCACGGTCTCCGGCACCGCAATAACAACCCTTAGTCCAACAGCAACAAGGTACATACTTGCGCAGCGTCTCCCAGGCCCGGTCTCGCTGTGGGTCCACATTCACGACCACGTGGTGCACGGTCTCCGGCACCGCGATAACAACTCTTATCTCAACAGCAACAAGGTACAGTTCTCCCATCTTAATAATGCGCATGCAAATCTTCGCAAACTGTCGTATTCCCGGAAACACCCGAATCAGTGCCTTAAACAAAGCACTTGCATTTTGATCCTTGTTCGAAAGAAATAGTAGTCAATATCATGTGACACATAATCGAAAACAATTTGGGCGGCCGGTGGCTGTCACCGATCAGTCACCTGGTCTCAAGGTCAAGATCAATATTACTTTTGTGGAATTATAAAGAGCTGCAATTACACATCGTTCTTGTTATTTTTTTCAAATGTGAATTTAATTTCAACTTTAATTATTTTTGACGATGCCATATTATGAGGCACATTTAAGAATAAAATATGCGTCACATTGATAGACTTCACTTTGCCAATAAAGCCACACCCAAAAGACCAAGTTTGTAATTGTAATATTATTGTGAATGATCAGCGCTGTAAATACTTTTGAACTGAGATTTTAATGTAAACATTTTTATTCATGTGAAATAATCAGTGCTGTAAATACTTTTGAACTGAGATTTCAATTTTTTTATATAAACCTGTGTTTGAAATCCATTTCTCCTTATAATATAAACCTTGTGTTATTCAAACCTTCTTTCATCCATCTTTACATCACTTGAAAAGTACCTACACTAACTAACATTTTCGAAGTAAATTTTAATATTATGGAATATTATGAATTATCGAATCAAATTTCGTTACTGATAAATCAATTATCTCTTTTAGCACCAATTACATAATTCTACTAAAATTTCATGAAGAAAATGCACTTAACCACTCTAAATACATAATAGTTTTCTAACGCTCGGGAATACGACCGTTGCCGAACAATTACGAAGATTTCTATGTGCATTATCAATTTTGGGGAACTGTACATACTTGCGCAGCGTCTCCCAGGCCCGGTCTCGCTGTGGGTCTACGTTGACCACCACGTCGTGCACGGTCTCCGGCACCGCAATAACAACCCTTAACCCAACAGCAACAAGGTACATACTTGCGCAGCGTCTCCCAGGCCCGGTCCCGCTGTGGGTCCACGTTGACCACCACGTGGTGCATGGTCTCCGGCACCGCGATAACAACCCTTATTGTAACACACACAAGGTACATACTTGCGCAGCGTCTCCCAGGCCCGGTCGCGCTGTGGGTCCACGTTGACCACCACGTGGTGCACGGTCTCCGGCACCGCAATAACAACCCTTAGTCCAACAGCAACAAGGTACATACTTGGGCAGCGTCTCCCAGGCCCGGTCGCGCTGTGGGTCCACGTTGACCACCACGTGGTGCACGGTCTCCGGCACCGCAATAACAACCCTTAGTCCAACAGCAACAAGGTACATACTTGCGCAGCGTCTCCCACGCCCGGTCCCGCTGCGGGTCCACGTTGACCACCACGTGGTGCACGGTCTCCGGCACCGCAATAACAACCCTTAGTCCAACAGCAACAAGGTACATACTTGCGCAGCGTCTCCCACGCCCGGTCCCGCTGTGGGTCCACGTTGACCACCACGTGGTGCACGGTCTCCGGCACCGCGTCCTCGCCCTTCAGGTCCACCCACGTGGGGAAGTGCATCAGCTTCTCCTGTGGATGGGGAGGGGAGTCAATTGTAGATTACGTCATGAAATTATATTGAGGATAAAGAAAATGGCACATCTTTAGAACGGTTGGACTGGTTGCGATCGCTGTAGTTGTCATAAAACCACGCAATCAAATCTGTCTTGTAGCTAAGTTTCAACAGACAGGAAAATAAAACACAAGTCATATGCACGTCACTGAGGCCGTGAGAGACAAAAATTTGGCAAGTAGGTATAAAGATTGGCATCGCAGATTCAACCACACTACCTACAACCAACCAAATAAACCCGTCAACTCACCGCCATCTTCTTAACCTCGAAGGCGTGTAGCGTCGCCGAGCACACGACCATCTGCAGGCGGCGTCCATCGGACGTGATCTTGGGGATCTGCCGGTGCAGGCGCTCGATCAGCTCCGTGTAGCCCGCCTTGAGCAGCCCGTCCGCCTCGTCCAGCACGAAGAAACGGCAGTGGGTGAGCGCCAGGTAGCCTGGGGGTTAAATAGGGTAGATGTTGTGAAAGTGGATTTGTAAACGAGTAATTGGAGGTAAGGGGCTCGCAGGAAAGCTAGCCTTATCACTCGATAGTCTACTTTCCGATAGCTTTTCGATAAATAATCGCGCGCCGGCGCCGTTTGTCAGGTCGATCAAACGTAACACAGCAGTGTACGAAACTTGTCTATGTCAGTAAATAGCCTGAATTAATAGAGTTATATATTCCTTTAAAAAGTTTAAAAGCCCATGTATAACGGTTGCTCTATGACAGCAGTGGCAGCGCCTTATTACTTACCTTAACCCTTTATACGGCAGGGTATAAGTTCAAATATATCATTGGTTTTGGACTTTAATTCAATGTCGTAAAGTTAGAAATATGATGGTTATAATAATACATATCGCGATAGAGCCCTATAAAGGGTACGAAACTCTTGGTTCAGTACCCACCTCCCTGTATAAGATCCTCAAGTCTTCCCGGGGTGCCCACCACAATGTCCACCCCTGGCTGATCTGCTCCTCGACGTAGCTTGATTAGCGACAGACGCTTTACTGACTGACCAATACTTTCACGACTTTAACCAACCGTAGTCCAGCTATGACTGTCACTAACACACACAAGAACTACAAGAACCAAAAAAACTCCTCACCTCCCTGTATAAGATCCTCGAGTCTTCCCGGCGTGCCCACGACTATGTCAACCCCAGCATTGAGCTGGCTGATCTGGTCCTTGACGTTGACGCCGCCCACCACCAGCAGCTCGCGCACCGCCGGGTCCGACAGGTGCTTCTTGAACTTGCTGATTTGAGTGCAGGTTTGTTCGGCGAGCTCGCGGGATGGCTGAGGAGAAAAGTACATTGTTATACAAGAGAGGAAATGCGCTGAGTGTAGGGCGCTAATAGCTCGAGGAAATAAATAAGGGGTTTAAACACTACGCTTTTCGTTACAAAAACGATGAAAGTTAAAAAAAATAACAAGAAATAAATTTTTTGCTGTACACGAAAAGAGCTATTTTAATTCCTCTTTTCAGGCAACTCATAACTACTTTCATAGCACGAGTGAAGAAAAATTATTTTAAAATCAACAATAGCATGGTTGTGAAAGGATTTTTTCATTCAGAAAACGACATCGACAGTACAAGAAGTATCGAAGTAGAGTTCGCCGGTCAGCAATATTTTGTATATTTCTATTTAAATCAAAAGCCACTCACCTCAATAATAATAGCCTGCGGCGCGTTGTTGACGGGCTTGCAGTCGACAGCGGCAGCGGCGGACACCACGTTCAGCTTCACGCAGTCCTTGGCCGCCGCCGACACCGCCACGTAGCCCGCCGGCGGCTCGTGCTGCGGGGGGCAATGGACGGGATTTCTTCAATATAAGCATAATATCTACTACATTAAATTTATGAAAAGGGATATCAGCTAATGTACTTAGTTAAAGCTCCTGCTGCACAAGGTTTTTTTCTGATTCATAGAGCACAGTTGACAGTCTTTTTCTTTAAAACTACAGTATGGTACATAGTGTTTAAAGGATTTTTTTGAAAATTTTGAATATGGGCTATTGATGGATTTTGAAGCATGTTAAGCTCTTTTATCCATTTCTTACCTTGAAAGGTGTAGCTCCAAAGTTGAAGCTCATTTCTGCGTTCTTGAGCACCACGGCGGGGAAGTAGCAGTCCTTGCGCCGTGCGGGGTCCAGCACAAACGCCACTCCCAGGTCTTCACCGTTCTTTGTGTACCGGATCTCACCATTGTTCAGATTTAGTAGACAGCCTGTAAATGAGAAATTTAAACTTTTACATTTCAGGTTATTCAGGAAGCGTGTATTTTCCATTGAATGATTTAATGGAAAATAATGGATTGTGTGTAAATCTGGTATTGAGTCCTTGGTGAGAAATGTTTTCCTTCACATTTTCTCATATAGAGGTATGTGAAAATGAATGGCTGGACTAGTAATTTAGGACTCTGGGATAAATGTTTTGATTTTACATCAAATGGATTGTAAGATTATGATTTTCTTTTGTAAAATTGTATGTTTTAAGATGATATCTTACCAATGACATCATTCTTTCCAAATGCAGAGCCATAGTCATCAAAGTTTTTGGCATTAGACTTCTTGCCAGTTCCTCCAAACCCAAAGCCCAGTTTACATGTGCCCAGGTCAAGTCGAGCCTGTAAACAAGACACAATGTTAGTAAAACATATAAAATATGACACAGTCTGCTATAAAAATTGGGTTATGGGTTATGGGCCGTATACTAACAAATGCACCAACCATTGTTTTAATTCTGGCATTACTACATATCACATTACTTATTTTTTATGCCTTTTTACTTTTACTATATGGATGTACCATTGGTCTTTGGGAGAGGCCTCTACATCCAGTCATCCAGCAGTGGACTGCTACAGGCTGAAGAAGGAGCATGTACCATATTTATGAAAATACAGATTAAACTTTCTACAACTTACTGCTTGAGTAGACCATCCCACTCGGCACAGGCCTTCATCAGTGACGGTGGCCTCGTAGTAGTAGGCACCCTTCGAGTGGACGCCCTTGGTGGCGCGGCCGCCGTGCCAGCCGTTGTGGTCCCGGGACTGGCAGCGCAGCCCATCTGGAGTCACTGCGAGCGCATCGGTACGATCGAAAAACGACATCGTCCAGTTTGATGAAGTCGTCAGGATGACCTTACTGGTCTTCCCTTCTTGAATATCCTTCAGTGTCTCCCATACTATCTGTAGGATGGGCAGACAGAAAGCACCAGTCTTTCCACTGCCGGTTTCTGCAGCCATGAGGACGTCTCCTCCACCAAGAATAAGTGGTATAGCTTCGGCCTGCACGTCCGTGGGAAGGGTCCATTCCATTTCATCAATGGCTTTCCCCAGTTCGGGGAGTACCCCGAACTCTTCGAAGGCAGTCATAGTAAAATTATATTGAAATGATTTCAAGAAATTTCGATATCGAAAACCACAACACTGCACGATCGCCGGGACTTTTGTTTTTAATTTTAGTTTTTTTTTACAGTTCTGCCAACTTAGCAAATTAAAAATGTTTTTTTTTAATGATTACCTACTCCCACCTTACGACTTCAGGCTCCAAAGGAATAGATCCTAGGCCGTAAAGCAATAAAAAAAAACACTTTTAATTTTCGATATGGCATTGAAAACAGACTCTAATTTGTAATGTCTATGGAAAACAGCTGATTGTCAATGTCAAGCAAGTGCTCAATTATGTAAACATAACCTAAAAACTTAGATTATTTTCATCTTAAATACTAATTTACCATGGAGTTAGAACTTTTGAATACTAACAACCCACAGAGCTCAAGAAAATTGTCCCCTGTGGGTAAAATACTCATTTACACGACAGGTGGATTAGCAGTGGGAGTCAGTATTATTTGCATACCATTCGTTTCACCTGCTTTACGTAAAGTTTGTCTGCCTTACGTCCCGGCTACTACAGAGCAACTGCTTGGAGTGACCAAGGCTTTAGCTGGAAGAAGCGGAAGACTATTGGATGTGGGATCTGGCGATGGGCGCATTGTCTTCACAGCTGCACGACTTGGGTTCAAAGCTGATGGAGTGGAACTGAATCCCTGGCTGGTGTACTACTCGAGAATAGCCGCCCTCTTCACACCGCAATGCCGCGACACAAACTTCTACAGAAAAGATTTGTGGAAGTTTTCCCTGAAACCATACAATAACATTGTCATATTTGGAGTCGAGCAAATGATGCAGGAATTTGAGACAAAATTGGTGAAAGAAGCAAATAGTGACACCACTGTGGTTGCGTGTAGATTTCCACTGCCTAACTTAGTGCCAGTTGAAACTATTGGACATGGAGTAGACACAGTTTGGAAGTATGAAATAAAACGATAAAATTGTAACTTTGTTTTAAATATGTAATCTTAAGTTCTTAGTTTATAGTACAAGATAATACAACTATCAGAATCGGCCGGCTCTTTTTCTTCCTGTGAACTTAGTGTCAGGCTTGGTCTCTTTGCCTTGTTTTCTTCTTCTTTCCTTCTTCTCAATGATCCAAGCGCGGCTGTTCTTCAGTGGCTTGCCTCTGGCATTCTTGCTGGCTTCCCTCTTGGCATACTTCACCTGGAGACTGTCACTTTCTTCAGTACCTGGAAATAAATAGTTTTTATAGTAAAAATACAGATTTTTATGTATTTGTCAAAACTAATTAGTGATTATGAGATTATCTATAAATTTATGTAATTTTAAAATAGTATCAACAATATAAATACAGGTAAATAAAGGGACATTTAGGGAAAGGGTCATTTTAAGGAAGGGACAATATGGGAAAGGGACATTTTGGGAAAGGGACATTATGGACCTGAACAGTTTTAAATAATCATAAATTAATAACAGTCAAATCAGATTAAAGACCATACCTAATGCTTGTGGTAAAGGTGCAGCCCCTCCAGTCATCAGAACAAGGAAGAACTTCTTGGCTTTAGCTGAGTTAGGGTAGTCCACAACCACGCCTCCGTAGAAGCCCGCCTTCATGGCCTGTGACGTGAGCAATTCCAGCTGGCTCTCATTCTCTGGGTAGAACTGGAATACTGCTCTGGCTGATCTTGACTGAAAAAGGAGACAAGAATATTGTTTTTTTTTTACTTCCACCCATATTTGTCCCTAGACTGGGCAAAGGCCTTCCTTGCTTACTCTACATGTTTTATTTGTATGTATATAACTTACCAATGCGGCATACAATGTGCTGAAGAAGTTGTATATCCTTTTGACTGGTTTGTGTGATTTCTTGTCGGCATTGAAGAGCCACTGTATGGCTGAGACAGAGACTGCCCCATCAAAGCTGCCAGCTCTGAATGGAACTCCCTCACCCATATCAGATAGCACCAGGTCTCCTTCAGCTTCTCTTTCTAGTGCCACCTCTGTAATGTTAATTTGTTTTATTAAAGTTTTAAACATGTTTATAAGATAGAGAAGATAATAGAAGATATAGAAGAAGAGAATAGATGCTTCCATAAAATACTTTCCTTTATTGTGATTTTGACCTATTGAAAGTCTATCTACTTTGAAATCTTGATAGCTTTATGTAATTATTCATAAATTTATTATTGATATACTAACAAACACAATAATGATAAACAGTGTGTCTTACCAAGCATAGCAGGGGCTATATCCATGCCTATCCACATGTGACCGGACTCTTCCAGCACGGCCCCGGAGAGCCCCGAGCCGCAGCCAATGTCTAGTAGAAGACATGATGTGTCTTCAGGTAATAGCAGCAACTCCAAACATCTTTCTGTCATTTGGGCTTGGATGTCTATAATGCGAGTACTGAAATTAAATAGGAAAAGTTTGATTTAGAATATGTTTGTAGGGTATTTTAAATTACATTTAGTTATGTAGTAGAATACTAACTTTTGAGTGTATTTTCTTGCTTCGTCTTCATTGTAGAACTGAAACAAAATAAAGATTCGTTTATAGTTGTTTTTTTGTTGTAGAATAATAACTATGCATTAGATGATTTTGGTACTTACTATCTCCGGCGGAGCTTGATGCTCAGGTCTTTTCGACATGGTTTGTTTAGTTTATCCTATCATTCAGTGATTAAATTCAATTTAAATGGCAATAAGTACAAAGATAACCTACAAAAATCCTCGTTGTTATTTATTTTGACTTTTTTCTTTTTAATTAAATTTTAATGAATGAAGTACACGAGGAAAGCACGAGTTTCTGAATGACACAAACCGCATCATTCACTGCCCCTCTCGTACTCGCTGACTATGTGCGACAAAATAAATAAATATGTGCGACACAAGATACGAGCTGAGGCACACCATCCTAACTAATCCTAACTAATATTATAAATGCGAAAGTAACTGTGTCTGTCTGTCTGTCTGTCTGTTACTCTTTCACGCCAAAACTACTGAACGGATTTGAATGAAATTTGGTATACATACGGTCTAGACCCTGGGAAAGAACATAGGCTACTTTTTATCCCGGAATTCCCACGGGAAAACTTTTTAGGGCGAAGCGAAGCGCGCGGGAACAGCTAGTAGAAAAATAAAACTGTCACTGTCACAAGTCAAAACAAACAGAAAAAGCGGGAGACGGTTTTAGATCTCAAGTTCTCAAGATCTATGTAAATATTGCTTAAAATAAATAAATAATGCCGAAGGCACTTAGCTTGAAAAAAGTAAGCCATTCTTTACTTCATATTATATCATTTACAACAAAATTTCTAGTGCTTCGGGTCCTTAAAAATATATTTTTATCACCTTTCAGGTTAGTGGACCAGCAAAGAATCAAAAGTCGATTACAGCTTTCTTTACCAATAGTAATGGGAATCAAAAGACTGGTACTAGTAAGTCAGTGGCTGAACCTACTAAGCCACAGCAAGGGACCCCGCTTAAACGTAAGGCATCCTCTCCACTCAATAATGATGCAAAACATTACATGCCACCTCAGAACGACACTAAAATCATCGAAAATGGAATCACAACTGGAATTAAAGAAGAAAAGGTGTCGCCAATGAAGAAAGAGACTGATTTAAAACACAAAGGGAACATAATAAAAGAGAATCATGTTAATTTATTGTGCCTTGAACAAGACAAATGTGATAGTAACAATTTTAAAATTATTGTAAGTAATAGTAGACAGTCTCCTAGGAAAGCAAAAAATTCAAATGATAGAGCAAACAAGAAAATATCTTCAAAACCCTTACTGAATGATCATGCAGAAGCTATTGCCAAAAATAAATCAAGAATACCATTATCTGCAATAAAAAGTGAACAAATCGAAAACAAAAATCATGTAGACAGGATAGAAAATTCCACAAAAGATAAAAATACTGATGGAGTAACTGAATCATGTAGTAAAATGGAGATCAAAATATCTCCAAAGAAAAAAGATATAAAAAGCCCTGGAAGGATACAAAAAACAACAACTCCAAAGAAAAGTCCTGTAGCTGGTATGTATGTTAGGAACAAAAAAAACTGTCATTTATCATCTACATAGTAGGTATGTTTAACTAGTTGTCTCCTGTCTCGATACAGTCATGACTCATGTCCATGCTGAGGAATGTGTTGGCATCCAGTCTAAACATATTCACTCTTGCCATACTAATACTGTGTCTCATATGATGACAATGAGGGCCTTTGTGAAATGGTGGTAGAGTGATATTATATTATGACAATGGACAAATAATTGTAAAATTTTACGTCCAATAAAGAATATTTCATTTCATTACCTCTATAATGATCTACCATACCATATATGACTTACAATGGCGTGGCTTATTATAAATTATCATGACCAAATATTCCACAGCACCATCAGAGCTCCGCCGGTCACCAAGGATAGCCAAGCTGCAAACACCAGACAAGGCACCAAATAAATCACCAATTAAGAATGCCTCTTCTGTGAAAGTTGCTCTGGACTTCGATAATGTTGATGACATGTTTGGTGATGACTGGGGCAACACAGACCTTGTTGAGGTAAAGTAGACAGAATACTTACTTTAAAAAAATATATTTTTTTAACAATAATTCAGAGTGCTTTTGTTATTTATATGCTTTCCTTTCTCCAGCAGTGGATAACACTAGGCTGATACAAGTATGTATACCAAAATACACTCTACAAAAACTGTTATACCTTTCTATTCTATTATAATACAAACAAAAGAGTTATTTTCCAGGAATGTTCAGAAGACCTGGACTTGAGCACAATGCAGAGATGTGAGGTAGTGAGCGTGGAGCACCAGGGAGGCTGCAAGGTGCTTAGACTGAAAGGAACTGATGATAAGCAGGCCACATGCAGCATTGAAGGGATTTGGTAAGAACTCCTGAATTTTAACAACATGAGGTATCCTGCCTAATGTTACAGGGTGCTTAAACTTGGGAATCCTGGGATTAAAGTTTATGAATATGTCAGGGTATGTGTAATTTTTGTACCTTGTCAAAAACAAACCGCTATGGAGTTGCCTTTACCACTCTACAAAGTTCAATCTCTATGCTTTATAAAATTGTCCAAAAAGACAAATAACCACACTTCATATAACATTGTCATATAAAATCACACAGCTTTCATTCATTATAACTACAACCAACAATTCTTTCCAGGAGCGAAACCCCAGTAACCCCTGGCGAGATAATAAGCATCATAGCTTCCCGCGACCCCACCGGTCGCTTCGCCGTCACCACCACGTCGGGCCTGCTGGTGCTGAGGTCCGACCACCTGATGTCCACCACCAGCGTGGTTGCTGGTGTGTTCTGTAGGAGGAAGGCTGTGCTGCAGGAGCGGTTTAAGGGCGTTGATAGTGCTAATAGTGCGGTGAGTACCGCTAACTACTTATGGCGTTCGTCGGCACTGCGTAAAGAGCACTAGAGACTTAGCATAAGATAATAATACACAGTGGTAACTACAGTAAACACAGTTTATTACTGTCTACTTTCAAAGAGCCGTGCCGTCTACCTTTTATCGCGCAAATACTAGCTTTCATAAAACGATTTTATTCTAGTCAAGACATAGTAGGTAAACCACTTTATCATTATCTAACCCCAACATTAACTTCCAGATGACAATGGGCATTCTAATCCACGAGCTAGTCCAAATAGCTCTGACCAGCCGTCTGTCCAGTTTACAAGACCTCCGCGCCACCGCTGACACCTTGATAGCGCAGTCCACACAGATGCTGTACGACGCTGGTCTCACTGTGGAGGAGACTAGGATGAATATGGAGATTTACTTGGCGCCGCTGTCTGAGTTTATGAGGAACTATGTGGTGGATAAACCGGGGAATGTGGTAAGTGAAGAAATGGTTGTTTTATGCTTTTTTTAAGACAGAAGCTAGATAGATTCATAGATTATTCATTATTGCACACAAACACAGAAATTACAATAGGAAATACAATAGCTAGCATTGGGTTCTGCATACTGTGAAAAGCGGCGAAAAGTAAACTCAAGTATTTACAATAGCTTAACAAAAACCAACTAAGTATGAATTTATTCACAGAATGGTCAGAAGAAGAAGTGGAATGGTCACATAGACGAAATTTTGGATATAGAGGAGAATGTTTGCTGCCCGCAACTCGGCTTGAAAGGCAAAATCGACGCCACGCTTCAAGTTACTATACATGAGAGAAAAGGTATGTTACATGAATATTTTATGATTTAAAATGTATGTGTTTAGTTTATAATATGGGCCACTGATGCCTGAAATAAAGGTTTATTATTATTATTATTATTATTATTTTTAATTTTCTGATGTTATAAATGCTCATGACTGTAATCTCCGAAGGGTTCATCATCATAATCACGGAATCTTTTACTTTTTATACTCTATGAAGCTTGAATCTATCATTTGTACTGCACTGCAGTCTGCGCCTGCGCTGCCCGACGATCTAGGTACTTTGATAGACGGGGAAAAGTACTCGTACATAAAAGTTTATGTCATTACTCCTTACACACTCACACTTACTTACTCACAGTTACTCCCTTGCGCGAAACCCTGTATGCAAACCACCAATCCAAATCTCACTCCCCATTTCCCAGGTGTTACCCGCGCCACGGTCCCCCTAGAACTGAAGAGCGGTCGCGCGTCGCACTCAGCTGAACACCGCGGCCAGATCGTGCTCTACAACATGATGCTGAGCGTGCAGCGAGCCGGTGACCCCGTGGAACAGGGGCAGAGGGGGCTGCTGCTGTATCTCAAGTGAGTTAGCGTGGGACGCCGCCCCACAGTCCCTCTGAGGACAAGAGTGGGACCCCGTGCTGCAGGAGCAGAGGGGGCTGCTGCTGTATCTCAAGTGAGTTAGCGTGGGACGCCGCCCCACAGTCCCTCTGAGGACAAGAGTGGGACCCCGTGCTGCAGGAGCAGAGGGGGCTGCTGCTGTATCTCAAGTGAGTTAGCGTGGGACGCCCCGCCGCAGTCCCTCTGTAGACAGATCATGTGCAGCGAGCGGGGGACCCCGTGGAACAAGGGCAGAGGGGGCTGCTGCTGTATCTCAAGTGAGATAGAATATTCTTTATTTGTACACAACACACACATTAAATAAAGCTACGTAACTTAAATACTATCACATATGTACAAAAATGGCGGCCTTATCGCTTGAAGAGATTTTCAAAATCAAAATCAAAATCAAAATTATTTATTTGTTGAATATAGGTGTAGGTATGGTGTTATAATAGGTAGGTACATGTTGCTTAAAACTATATTCTACCCTAAAGGGTGTACAATTTTTTTATATATCAATATGAATTGAATTTAAAATTATTTATAATACGAAAAATACATTATTAGCTAATTATTATGTCAATAAAATTTTAACCATGCAAAAATTACAAAATAAAATGATAACATTCACATTTAATAAATATACCTACTTAACTAAAATGATTTCATAAACATTCATTCTAAAATCATAAATGGGACATAAATTATATTTTATCTTGGAGAAACTCATTGACACTATAGTAGGCTTTTCCAATTAAGAATTGTGACAGTCGTTTTTTAAATAAATGCAGCACTTGTATTTCCCTAATAGAGGTTGGCAGATGATTATAAACTAACGGTGCCATACCGAATATACTTTTTTTAAATAATGCAGTTGAGCGTCGTGGAGCACTGATTTTGTTTTTGTACCTCTCGCTATTGAAATTGTCAAACAAATCGTAATTAATATTATTTAATACCTATTTAATTTAAATTTAATTATTCATTGATAATATTGTTAATTGGATACCTTCTTTTGTACATTTGCCTGTTACTATTAGTTTGCATGTATTAACTAGTGTGCTATATCACTAAATGTTCGTATGCTTAATAAGCAGTACATGGAATGTACCTACTACCAATTGTATAAGATCTCCATTTACCTGTGTACACGAATAAAGAGTTTGATTTGATTTAGTTTTTACGAAAGTGGCTACCTCTAAAATGTATAAGGAAGGCAATGTTAATATTTTCAGTTCAATAAAGTGGGGTTTGCACGTATCCGTTGGCTTCAATTTTCTGATTGACCTAATACACCTTTTTTGAGCCTTGAAGGCAATTTCTTTGTCTGTAGAGTTGCCCCAGAAGATAAGTCCATATCTCAGAGTGGAGACAACATATGCGTAATAAGCAGCTAGAACTGCCTTTTGATTTACAACTTTAGACAGCATGTGTAAAGCATAGGAAAATGTATTTAATTTCATGCAAACTTTAACTATGTGTTCTTTCCATGTAAGATGTGAGTCAATATTTAAACCTAAAAATTTTGTTGATTTAATTTCATTTATGATTTTATTATTATATTTTATGATAATATTATTCAATTCTGATGTAAGTCTGTAGTTATTTTTAAATGTCATTATATTTGTTTTGTCAAGATTAATTAAGAGATTATTTGCAGTTAACCATTTAATCACGTCCGTTAGTGTGTTGTTGATGTCAGTTTCTAAGTTAATGATATTTTTGTTCTTAAATAGTATAGTGCTATCGTCTGCAAACAATACCATTATATTTTTAGTTTCTCTAGGTAGATCGTTTATGTAGATTAGAAACAGAAGGGGCCCAAGGACACTACCCTGAGGTACACCGTATTCAACCATTCTTGTGTCGGAAACGTAATTCTGTAGTGTTTTTTGGACTGGACATAGTTTTGAAACTATCGTTATTTGCTTTCTTCCACTCAAATAAGATTTTATTAGGTTTAACACATTACCTCTTACCCCATAGGTTTGCAACTTCATGATTAACACAGAATGATCCACGTAATCGAAAGCTTTCGTCATGTCCATAAACAAGGCTACAGTAGGTATTCTTTTGTCTATTAATGTGACTACTTCATATAAAAAGTCGTATATTGCCGAATTTATGCTTTTATTTTTCCTGAATCCTTTTTGTTCTGCAGCGAAAATGTTGTTTTTCTCAAAGTAAGAGTAAAGGCAGTTATAAATTACTTTTTCAAAAATCTTTGCAATGATTGGTATAAGGGGTATTAGTCTGTAGTAAGTCATGTTCTCTTTATCAAGTTTTTTAAACATTGGTTTAATAATAGCTGTCTTCAATTTTGCTGGAAAGATACCTTGCTCTATACATAGGTTCATGATATGGCTTAAGATAGGTGATATAGTTTCAGCAACGTATTTAATAACCTTTGTACAGATATCATCGTTACCGGTACTAGATTTGTTCTTAAGGTTTTTTATAATTTTATTTATATCCTTTGATGTGGTAGGGCTCATAAATATTGAGTTGACATTAGAACAAATGTTTGCTATTGAGGGTTTGTCCCCAGTGATTGGCTTAATTTGGTCGATATAAAAGTCATTGAAAGCTTGTGCAATTTTTTGAGGATCCGTAATAGTATTATGACCAACTTTGATTTTCCTTATATCTTCAGCGGGGAAATTCAGTTTATTTTTATTGATAATGTTCCATGTTGCTTTACATTTGTTATCGGAGGTTTTTATGTAGTAGTCGTTTTGAATTTTTCAAGACAACCTTAGGGTGGAAGGAGATTTATGATCAAAGAGGGGTCAAGTGTACTAAAGAATTCTAAAGGAATAATTAAAATAAAAAGCGTTAGCGTTAGATAGTCACCCTGCCACAGTCCCTCTGAGGGCAGATCGTGCTGTACAACATGATGCTGAGCGCGCAGCGCGCCGGCGACCCCGTGCAGCAGGGGCAGAGGGGGCTGCTGCTGTATCTCAAGTGAGTTAGCGTGGGACGCCCTGCCACAGTCCCTCTGAGGACAGATCGTTCTAGGGCACGAGAGCGGACGCCCTATAGCTCGAAGGTATTGGTTGAATGATGAAGGCTGTGAGTTAGATAGCGTGGCCAGAGTATAGACAGCTTAATCTATATTATTTGTATCTGTGTTTCTTTTTCTCGTACTATTATACCCGCGAGCTTCTCATCGAATTAAAAGCGTTTACCGTGGGAATTCCAGGATAAAAAAAAAACTAGACTAAACTCGTCGAAATATAATAGGCCAGCCCATTTGGACAGGTCGAAAATGTATGGGATGACAGCTGGTGTCAAATCTAAATCATAAAAAATCTAAACAATAAGAAACTTTTGGTGCTTCAAAAGTTCTTTTTTCTTTCAGCCGTTAAAAAATAAGCCAGATTATGTGTCTTTTTATGTATTTCATCAAGTAAATCAAGAGTAAATAGCAAATTTGTGTAGCTGTCCAAACGGGCCTATTATATTTCGACGACTATAGAGCATTCAGGGGTAATGTAGAATAATAATAGAAAAAAACGACCCGTAGGTAGATGCGAAGCTTCTTCAATACAAATTAACTCCTACTTATAATACCTACGCATATAACACTATGCCCTATTGTCCAGAGACGCGGTGGACCTGTGCGAGGTGAGCTGCGGTCATCCAGAAAAACGCGACCTGGTGATGCTGCGCAACCAGCTCGTGCAGTGCCTCGGCGGCGCGCCGGCAGCCATAGACACAGGTATACCCTATAACTTAGCCTCTAAGAAAACGGCGGAATCTTTTCAATGGTAGAGGTTGACGAAGAAAGACAATATTTATACCTCACCATATTTATGATGATGGAAAAAATAAAAATAAACATAAACGTACATTGGGTACAATCCGATGACTGATAAATTTTCCCCTTGAAAGCAGAAACAGTATAAACATGTATTTAATTAATCACCAAAATGTATCTAATTTGGAAATTAAATTCATAACCAACTTTTTCCATATTTTAAAAATTACTCTTATTTTTCTAATTTTAGTATATTCTATTCTTCCATCCTAGTTCCATTAATAAATTTCATTACAGAGAAGCTCTGCGACATAGAGGAGGCGGCGGGCCTGCTGTCACAAAAGCTGCCAGAACCAGTACATCACGAGAACGCGTGCGCCAAGTGCGCCTACCTCACTCTGTGCTCGCTGCATCTGTGGTGAGAATTCATTGTTTATAGTCTATGGTCAGAAATTATAATAATATGCAACTAAATATGCAAATAATATGCAAATAAAAGGTGGTTCATATCCGGCTCGAAGGACCAAAAAAAATAGGGGTGATAGGGGTTATAGACCCTAAAATAAGTGATATAGAAAACCGCCCGGATTGAATGCTGGCAAATGACTGGTTTTATTAATAACTAAAATGTTGCGCGTGTAATTAAAGTAAATTATGACGGTGCGACCTACTTAAGAAATATACGTTGCTCGTACACAGACAGGAGTATGTTTGACTTCTTCCTGCTCTGTTGGACAGAAAATCTGATAAGAGTGTCCCTATGTGCACCAATATAGCATAGATTATCAAATAAAATAATAATATGTTTATCCAAATCCGCCCCAGGCACACAGAAGGCCCAACAGTATCCGAGACGCATCCTCTATCGAAACTCCGTCCGCAAGCCACCGGCCACCTGACAGATGATCACATTAAATACTTCTTGCACTGGCACGCTTTGCTCAAGGTGGAAGAAAAAGTACAGATGACGTCATCACCACTGCACGCCTTGTGGACTGATGATGCGGAGAAGAGGTCGGTAGAATTCGAAATTTGAATTATTTTCTTATTTTTTCAAATTATCTCTATATGATGAGGGCCACATAAGATTGTTTCACAGTACTGTAGGTAAATCTTGGTCAAGCCATTAAGCTCTTTGTTATAGATCCAAGCGAGGAGCTTGCGCCGCTAATCTGAAGCTACAGTCGGTGGTGCCATCCGGCGACAGGCATGTGCACGTCTTCGAGAGACCGGACGAAGACCTTAAAATAGGTAAAAAAATGCCGATTATAAAGATTGAATGAGAAAAAACATCGAATAAAAAGTAATTGATAATATTATTTACAGACGCAGGTAATGCTTCTCAGAAAAAGGGACCGCAAGAGGGTGAATTTTGTATAGTGAGCTTGAAGAACCGACCTTGGGTAGCCGCTGGAGTCATTTCACTTATCAAGGGAAAATACATACACATTTTATTAGAAAGGTAACTTATTTGTACTCATATACTTGTGCTTTTCATCCTTTAAATATTACTTCTTCATGAGTTTCATGACGAAGGCCCCAAGGAAGAATATTTTTTAAATAATCTCATAAGAAAACAGATTCCCTATCTGAATTTAGGTTCGAAACTGACTGCGCCATTACCTACATACAAAATTTACAAATGCATTGCATACTAACTTCGTCATTACAATATCCAACAGAAACCTGGGTCGTCGTCAGACCAAAGACACGTTGTTCTACATCGACACATACGAGTCCTACGCGACTACGGTTCAGAACCTCACCAACCTGGGCGTGCTGATGGAGGATACTGATCGCGCTGATAGATTGAGGAAGTAAGTTACAATATTTATAGCTACGATTGCTGTAAACGGGTTTGATAGCCATCGGTGCGTATCTTAGAACGCAGTAAAATGCGCTATCTGCAGTATTTGAGGCTTAACAGCACCTTATATTGCCCTTTATAAAATTCCTGTATTTAATATTGTTAGCCGTCATTATAGTATCCTGAAACTAAAACTCAAATCGTTGAGCAGAGGCTACGGTACGCGTAAGAAATTACGATAACGGCACGTATACATTTATAAGTTTGACAAGGTTTCAACGCGCTATCAATTCGCTGGCATTATAAACTATGGTTGAATTGCTTTTCCCCTTTCCAGGTTAATAATAGACAAGTCACCAGCGACCTTCGAAGGCAAGCTGCCCAGGGAAGTGGGTCGTTTAGGACTGAAACTCATGCGGCGGCTGAACGTGGAGCAGCAGCGCGCCGTGCTGCGGGCTGTGTCCGCGCGCACGCACGCACTGCTGCGGGGGCTGCCCGGAACTGGTGAGTATACAGTTCAATGGACAACATTTCATTTTCTTTACCCTATATTTTTATTAACTATTCGGAAAGTTTATAAAAAAATAGAGGACCCGTATTTTTTTATTTTGTATATACATTAATTTTTGCATGTTATTTTTAACTTTAAAGTTAATTATTTTAAAACCGGAAGTGACATCACATATTAGGCTCAATTTTTATTTTTGTCTATTGCCTTAGTCTCGAAAAAAAACATAAATGACACTGACAAGTGACATTTAAACTTTGTTTACATGCCAACCAACAAATGGGTCATTAACAAATGACATTGATATTTCTAATCGATACAAAGTACTTATCATGTAAAAAATAAGCAGAAGCATTTTTCAGAAGCATTTTTTCAGCTATGTAGGCGGTGGCATGCTCTGGGACATATTATACAGGTGATTGGAAAGTCGATGTATTCCTTTAAATGAGTTGTATATGAAGGCGTTTCCAGTCGATTGAACCCCATAATGCATTATCCGAAAGTCAACCACTCTGAGTTATTTAAGTTTTAAGTTTTTTTTAAGAATGTTGCCAAAATTTATCTTTATAAGCAAAATATTTCAAAAACCAACGATTTTTTTAATACTTTTTTGATTGTTTTGTATTGGAGACACCTTAGTCAACTAATCATAATCATTAATAGCGCAATATTTAACTTAATTTAGACACAGTGCTTCAAAATAGATGAAACATTAAGAAAATGTTACGAAAGAAGAAAACAAAAAAGCTAATTTAAAAAAGAATTTTATCTGACAATTTTTCAGGCACTACAGCTTAAAAACATAATCAATTTATAAGCTTAAAAATGACATATTCCAATCTAAAATCGATTAATGTATGACCAAGATATAGCCAAAACAACCGCATAGGCGGGCAAATCTCAGTATGGAAACGAACTTCATTTTGTTTAAATTTTAAGGTAAAATGTCTTATAACTGGACTTTTTAGAGCACCGAACCGCTTGCTAATTATTGTTCGATAGCGCGGTTCCTCAAAGGCACAGATCGACTACAAGGTTGCTTCACCGAAATAATGCTTGTCCGATAACACGGTTATCCGAAAGTACTTTTCGATGACGATAAGTTCAACGATAGAATGCTTTTTTCGACTGCCCAGTTTGTCAAATTGTTTAACCACCAAATTAAATCTCCTATAACACTATTCGGTGAAACTTTTCAGCTAAAATATTTGGCACGGTGTTTGAACACGTTGTATTTAAAACAATCATTGTCAAACAGTGCTATTGTCACGTGCAGTAGCATTGGCCAGTAGGCCAATCATGTTTTCGGCGAATTAACCGTCGTCGAACAGTAGTTTTATGGACCGTGTTGTGAAGAATTATTTTGTTTTACCAATCATAATTGAAAATTCCAATCGGCTAACCGTGTTATCGGACAAGCATTTTTTCAGTGAAACAACCTTGTCCTAGATCTGTGCATTTGAGGAACCGCACTATTGGAACACAATAATTAGTAAACGGTTCGGATAAGTCCAGTTACAATACTTTTTACCTTAAAATTAGAACAAAATCTTGGTTGTTTCCCTACTGAGATTTGCCCGCCTATGCGGTTGTTTTGGCTATATGTTGGTCACACCTTAATCGATTTTAGATTAGACTATGTCATTTTAAAGCTTATAAATTGATTATGTTTTTAAGCTGTAGTGCCTGAAAAAACCGACTTCAAAAAACCACTAAAATGTAAGAAATAATTTAAGGTTTACACAAATTCTACTCGTATGTGACAGTACAAATATACCTAAGCAGGAACTGTTCTTTTTTGATGTTGGTGCGGTGAGAAAGTAATCTAAAGAAATATGGCACCAACTTCAAAAAAGAACAGTTCCTGCTTAGGTATATTTGTACTGTCACATACGAGTAGAATTTGTGTAAACCTTAAATTATTTCTTACATTTTAGTGGTTTTTTGAAGTCGGTTTTTAATTTTTTTTAATTATTATTTTATTTTATAGTTTTTAGTTTATTTGCAATAATTTTCAATCAAAAGTAAGGTGCAAATGATACCAAAAAGTCCTACTAATCAATACGAATCATTCAAGCCTAAACACGAAGTAGTTGCTATATACCGTTGAGGAGTTCCCCTGACTGCCTTCCGTTTCCATCATCAGATCAGCTCAAGGTCACCATCATATTTTTTTGTTATAAGAACTATATTTACGTTCTAAATTTCATTAGAATCGGTTACTAGGTGCCCAAAATGGAAATTCATACCCTGTTTTTACCCCTTTACCCACCCTTGGGGGTGAACTAAAATTCTGAAAAAAAAAATGGGACCACCTGGGAGCTCACTTACAACCAAATTGTAGATAGAATTTTGTCAGGACAATACAGTGCAAACACTACATTAGTATTGTTAATTGGAAACAGCTTAGATGTGACAGAAAATGACTTAATAAGATGCTATGACGCCCTTTCTACCATGGAAATCAAGAAAACGATAATCTGTGCCTTTCCCTATTCCGCTTCACGGTCTCATAAGCAGAACACTCAGATACATGAGTTAAATATGTTGATATTTAACATGACATTTGGTCATAGGGAACAGATGATGTATTTCGATACAAATAAATTTATTCACAATTTTATTTTGACCAAGAGTACATTATTTGTACCTAAGTTTTATAAGCGACAGATAGCTAAATTGTTAGCTTACAATATTTATGACCCTGTTATAAGTAGTATAACAGAAGTAGGACCAACTGATACGATAGTTAGTAGTAATACTAATGTAAATTTAAACTGCCATGCACGACAAGAGATGAGCAACTGAGAGTTGTACACCAGAATATTCAGGGGCTTTCTCGCAAACTTCTAATGCTAGAATTATTTTTAGAACAATACGACATAGACATAATTTGTATTACTGAGCATCACCTTAAAAATGATGACATGAATTTTAATGTAAAAAATTACAATGTTATTAGCTCATTTAATAGGAAATCGTTAGACAAAGGAGGATCATTAATATTTGTAAAGAAAAATTTAAAATGTAAGGATAGGAAAGATATTGTAAAATTATCGGTCGAAAGAATAGCTGAACTAGCTTGTGTTGAGATGGACAAGTATATAATTTTAAGCGTGTACAGGCCCCCCTCTTCTGACTATAAAGTATTTGAGAAAGTGATGGAGGATAGTCTTACCATCTTATCTAAGAGCTCAAAACAAGTGGTCGTGGTGGGAGATTTTAATATTGATTTATTAGTTGAGACTTCTATGAAATGTTGTATAATTAATTTGTTCAAGTCATATAATTTAAGTAATGTCTTCCTGGAACCTACCAGAATTACTCCCACCTCAGCCACTTGTATTGACAATATTTACTGTAATTGTGATTTTACTAATCATTCTGTAATCAATTGTTTACCATCCGACCACAGTGGGCAAATTATTACTGAAGGGGATGACTCGTGGATGTGAAGGAAACCGCGTGTTGGTAATACTGGATACTAGTTTATTGTTGCTTGTACAGCGAGGTCCCGTGGAAAGAGGCCGAGACTCCGCCTGTAGCGGCTTATATGCTACCACCACCTCCGACACTGCGCCATCTAGCAGGATGTATAGGAACTTAATAGTGTAGTAATGCTTAATAATCGATCTATGCAAGTAGCCTGCGAGATAACGCTGTGTTTACATAGGAAACTAAGTAGTTAAACCTTCTAATTTATAGATGGCGCTAATATATTGTTAACACAGTTAACATGCTGCGCCCCAAGATTCTAATTAGAAACTAGTTAAGTATTTGGTTTCGAATGGCGCTTATGCCCAAATAATAATTTATTTATCTGTTATTACCTACCTATCTAAGGAAATGAAACTCATGTTATTAGCACGTTTAATTCAATAGTTAGATGGTACTAATATAACAGATTTATATTAAGTAGTTACTTATTTGTATTTTTAATATTTAAATTTCGAATCTAAATCCTAACGACTATGAACTATTTACAATATTGAAGCCTAACCTTTATTTAATGTGTAAGCTAAAATATTCCACAACCTATCATATTATCGGTAACTAATAGACCAAAATTGTTAAAACTGAACTATACGGGTATTAAATGAGATTTAACTAGTTATAAGTTATTTGATTGTTACAATAAAAGGCATTTTAACATGTAATCGGTAATGGACAGATATTGTTGAATGCTCTCTTGATTATTCCACGCGCCGTGCGCATCTCTGCGACCCGCGTGATGCCGTCGCGACCCGGGCAGCAGCCGACGATGCGTCCCAGCCTCCACTGGCAGGGCGGCAGTCGGTCATCTTTGATCAGCACAATGGTACCCACGTCGAGTCCGGCACCCTTGCAGCTTCTCCATTTCGTGCGTTCTTGAAGCAGTCCTATGTAGTCTCTTGACCATCTTCTCCAGAAGTCGCATTGGATCTGCTGCAGCTGTTGGTAGTGAGATAAGCGGTTTGTAGGTACATTTTCATATTCGTAGTCGGGCAATGAGATAAGTGTCCTACCAATCAGGAAATGAGCTGGCGTTAAAACTGATATCTCGTCTGTATCCGAATTTGGTAAAGGGCAGAGCGGACGAGAGTTCAAGATACCTTCCACCTGGGTAAGTATAGTACTAAATTCTTCGTAGGTTAATAGGGCTTGGCCTAGAACTCGTTTAAGATGAAATTTACAGCTTTTAACGGCCGCCTCGTACAAACCCCCCATGTGTGGAGTGTAGACAGGTATAAATTTCCAATTTATTCCCTCATTTGCACAAGAAGCTATTATTTCGCTCGAACATTCGTCGATAAATTTATAAATTGCACATAATTCGTTATTGGCCCCATGAAAGGTAGTGGAATTATCACTCACTATTGTTTTTGGTATACCTCGCCTGGACGTAAACCTTCGCAGCGCAGACAGGAAGAGCTGAGTTTCTAGACCTGAAACTAACTCTAAGTGAATTGCCTTTGTCGAAAAACAAATAAAAATTGCTATGTAACATTTGTATGACCTGCAACCACGCCCCCTTTTGTCCCTCACCGCAAAGGGTCCTGCATAATCAATGCCAGTTGTGAGGAAGGGCGGTGCTGGAGTTACTCTTGACCTTGGTAAATTACCCATTAGCGGTGAGTAGATCTTCGGACTGTTCCTGAAGCACGTTATACATTCTCGTACAACCTTATTAGCGACGATCTTACCGTGTGTCGGCCAATATCTCTCGCGGACAGATGAAAGTAATAACTGTGGCCCTGCATGCATTAATCTTATGTGTTCTCCACGCATTATAAGAATTGTTAGTGTGTGTGAGTGATGTAGAAGTATTGGGTGTTTTTTATCGTAATTGTATGAGGACTGTTCCAGGCGTCCCCCTACTCGAATAATCCCATTTTCCATAAATGGTTTCAAACACAATATGTTTGATGTTTGTGGTAGTTGTTTACTATTTTTTAGTAACTTGTACTCCATTTGGAACGATTCTGTTTGTGCAAATCTAATTAATTCGAGCAACGCATGTCGCATTTCATCTACTGATAAGACCCCGACTATTCTATTGTTCGGATGTCTAGAGTTGTGAATGAATCTTCGCATGTAAACAAATACTCGATTGAGTTTATTTAAGTTAGAATATTTTTTTTTTTAAGTTTGTAATTAACTCGCTTGACTTGTTTGTACTTATATTACAATGTGTCTCTTGTTCAGTTTCGGGTAACGTTATTTCCGTTTTGGGTAGTTGAAATGTAGGCCACTTCTCGATGGGCTCGGAAAGCCAGGAGGGCCCCTGCCACCATAATGAACTACTACCTAACCTTTCAGCAGCTAGACCCCTAGATAACAAATCCGCTGAGTTGTTACCAGAAGAGACCCAACGCCAATCATCGATGTTTGTAATTTTTTGTATGTCATTTACTTTATTTTTTACGAATGTGTTTAATTTTTGTAGTGGTGATTTTATCCATGCTAATACTACATTTGAATCTGACCAGAAGTATTGTTTCGTCCATTTAAATTTAAGCGCATTGTTTACGTCGTCAGACAATGCGGCTAACAGCCAGGCAGCTCGCAGCTCTAATCGTGGAATAGTTTCCTCACGCGCAACTCTCGATTTCGCGCGCAATAATCGAACCATAATCCTGCCCTGTTTATCTATAGATCGTATGTATATAACGGCCCCATAAGCGGTCAAGGACGAGTCTGAGAATCCGTGCATTTCTATGGTTATGTAATCATTGATAACGACTCGCCTTGGAATAGATAGTGTGTCTAACGTAAACAAACTGTTATAGAATGTTTCCCATTCATTAATTAATTGAATCGGTAGTTTTTCATCCCAATTAAACTTTAATTTGAAAAGTTTATGTATGAAACATTTCGCAATGATAATTACTGGTCCTAACATACCTAACGGGTCGTATATCGACGAGGCTATAGATAAAACGTAACGTTTTGTTATTGATTTTGACATTGGTTCCCGCTTTAATCTGTAACTTAATCGATCCTCATTATTATCCCATACAATACCCAATACTTTGTGTGTGTTATTATTATCTTGACCTATCGGGGTGGTTATGTATGTGTCATGTGTGGTACTGTGACTTACCTCGTTTAAGATGGTTTTCGAATTGGATTTCCATTTTCTTAATTTGAAATTAGCTGTGCTCAGGATACGGTCGACCTGTACTGAGGTCTCTGCTAGCCTGCGCTCGTCGTCGTCGCCGTGAACGTAGTCGTCCATCAAAAAATCATGCTGTATCGCGGCGGATGCTAACGGGTACTCACCTTTGTTTTCGTTCGCTAGTTGCGTCAGGCACCGCGTCGCTATATAGGGTGCACATTTCAGACCAAAACTGAGACTCGTTAATTTGTAGGTGAGTAGTGGGTCAGTTTGTGTTTCACGCCATAGAATGCATTGTAGGTGACGTTGGTCTTCTCGAACATATATATTTTTGTACATTTGAGCTACATCTGCGATAACGATGTATTTGTGTTTTCGAAATCTTAACAAAATGTTCGTTATTTTGTCCTGACTGATTGTACCTTTGAATTGAATATCGTTTAATGACATCCCTGAACTAGTTTTATGGGAGGCATCAAATACGACCCTAAGTGGTGTCGTAACCTTTTCGCTATTAATTACCGCGTGTTGCGGTAGGTAATTACATGGTTGAGTGAAATCATCATTTTTTATCATAAGGCCCTTTTCTTGCAAATCCCTCATACAATCGACATATCTTTCTTTAAATTCGGGGTTTTTCTGAAATTTCGACTCTAATGTAATAAATCTTTTATAGACCGCGGGACGAGACTGACCGAGGGAAGAGATAGGCAACCTTAACGGTAAATCTACCACAAAATTACCCTCAGACGTGCGTGTGTGCTTATTGAATATTTTCTCACACTGTATAGTCTCATCATTGGGTAAGGTTCTTGAATCGAACTCATTTGTATCAAATAGCGATTTCATTTGTGTATTCGACACGAAATTACACCTTACTGACTGTGGCGGCGGGCTGGCGCCGGGAATCGAACCCGTGACCACCCAGCCGAGTCGAGTTTTTTGCAGGGTCGGTTGTCCATCTCCCAGGCGGTGTCGTCCTATGCAGAGAAGCTCGAAAAATAACTCTGCACCTATTATCATATCGACTTCACCTGGTTCGTGATAGAAGTCATCGGCTAAGTTGAATCGTGGTGGGATTTTTAAAGACGTGGCATTGATCTGTGACGGTAACTTACAGATGGTAGGTACAATTAGACAAGACAACTCACCAGTAAATTGGTTATCTTTCGACTCGAATGTAATTTTACATCTTTTTTCGATTATCGTGCTATTTTCGTTAAAGCCTAACACCTCCATGTTTATGTGTTGTGTAGGTAGGTTAAGTTTGTCGTATGCTTGTTTCGTTATGAAGTTTGATTGTGAGCCTGAGTCTAATAGTGCTCGGAATGTGTGTAATTGGTTATTTTTATCGAAAACATTGATTTGTGCAGTCGACAACATCACTGTTTTGTTCGGTAATAGATTGTCATCGGTTTGACATAACGTAGTGTTGACTACTTGATTGGTATGCAAATTTATCGACTTTGATTCGTTTGTACCTACGCATCCAGTTGGTTTGGACTCGTAGGTATACAGGGTAGTTGGTTGTGTTTGTGCGCTCGGTTGCGAGTATGTATTTGGCTGAAGTTGTGTGTTTGAATGTGTGTTTGTGTGTGTGTTTGAATGAGTAATGTTGGATGATTGGACATGTAAAAGCGTATGATGCTTACCTTTACATATTTTGCAAGTGGTAGCTCTGCAGGTCGGCAGTGTATGTCTCGTACTCAGGCAATTGTAACATAGTCCTAATTTTCTCACGACTCGAATGCGTGAGACCTCGTTTAGGGCTAGAAATCTTGGGCATTGGTTAATATAATGCCCCTCCTTACAACCTTTTGTCGCCGATGCCTCGGGCCGTCGCCTATCGCGCAACGAAACCCCAGCCCTCTAACGACCGAACTTCACGGGATTGCACTCCTTTCGACTCAGATTCGAGAACTAGGGGTCACCACATGAAGGGGATGACTCGTGGATGTGAAGGAAACCGCGTGTTGGTAATACTGGATACTAGTTTATTGTTGCTTGTACAGCGAGGTCCCGTGGAAAGAGGCCGAGACTCCGCCTGTAGCGGCTTATATGCTACCACCACCTCCGACACTGCGCCATCTAGCAGGATGTATAGGAACTTAATAGTGTAGTAATGCTTAATAATCGATCTATGCAAGTAGCCTGCGAGATAACGCTGTGTTTACATAGGAAACTAAGTAGTTAAACCTTCTAATTTATAGATGGCGCTAATATATTGTTAACACAGTTAACAATTACGTTTCCTTGTACTTTTGAACGTAAGTCAGCCACTTTCAAGTTCAGACCAGTAACATCATACAGAATTGATAAGTTTAAATCTCGATTGAACAGTAAACTTGGCTACTGTAGAAGCTCTGAAAGAAATCCCAATGATGCCTTTAAGGAAATATTTCAAGGTTTGTCTCAAGAATTTGAAAACGTGTTCACTAAGAAAGAAGTAGATGTTAATTGTAAACTAAGTCTTAATGACTGGGCAACATCGGGAATTTATAAGAGCAGACGTACATTATATGATCTCTATGAACAGCGTACATTTACTCATGACGATAACTTTAGAGATTATGTAAAGAAATATACAAAGATATTCAAAGCCGTTTGCCACCAAGCTAAATCAGATTATATAAATAGAAAGATTAAAAACTCTAATAACAAGATTAAAACCGTATGGAATATCATTAATACTGAAACTGGGAAGAATAAACCACGTGATTTAAATTTTGAACTTAAAATTAATGATAAAATTGTTTCATCTAGTGAAGAAGTGGCTTCCGTCTTTGAAGATTTTTTTCCGTAGTATACCGATAGCTACAACTGAGAACCTTGATTCATCTTGCGCTGAAGCTGAACGTTTGCTAAGAGGGAATGCACCGCCTTGCGATCTCGACTTTCAATTTCATGGTATAAATACACAGACCATAATTACCACTTATAAAGAATTAAATTTAAAAATGACAGAAGATTTATGGGGCATGTCCGTTAAAGTTATTAGTCATGTTATTGATATCCTAGCACCCCACTTGGCTAATCTTTTTAACAGATGCATTGAGGTCGGTGTATTCCCCGATTTGATGAAACTTAGTAAACTAATACCGCTTTTTAAATCTGGTGAGAAAAATGATCCCAATAATTTTAGGCCTGTATCAGTTTTGCCAGTACTGAGTAAAATATTTGAAAAAATTATGCTGCATCAAATGCTTTCGCACTTTAGTATTCACGGCCTTCTCCATAACCAACAGTTCGGTTTCACCAAAGGTCGATCTACAACTGACGCTGGTGTCGCGTTGGTCAAACACATATTTAGTGCTTGGGAGGAACGTCTTGATGCTGTGGGTGTATTTTGCGATCTATCGAAAGCATTTGATTGTGTGGATCATGCCACTCTACTTATGAAACTTAAATATTATGGGCTAACTGGCAAAGCTCTTACATTATTGGAATCATACTTGAGCAACAGAACTCAACTAGTTGACATAAATGGAGTGCGTTCGGCTGGCTGTCCTGTCAGTATGGGTGTTCCCCAAGGCTCGATTTTAGGACCATTCTTGTTTCTTGTATATGTTAACGATTTACCGTTTTTGGTAGATAAATTATGTGAGATAGTACTGTTTGCTGATGATACTTCACTTATATTTAAGTTGAAGCGACAAGAAGTCAATTTTGACAATGCAAACAGTACTCTTTCCATAGTTGCTAATTGGTTCACTGTAAATAATTTAGCTCTTAACTCCAAGAAAACAAAATGTATTAAATTCACTTTGCCTAATGTAAGACAAGTAGAGACATATTTGACATTGAATAACGATAAGCTAGAGTTAGTAAATGAAACGGTATTCCTGGGTATTACAATTGACTCAAAGTTGCAATGGGGACCCCATATTGAGAGGATAAGCGGTAGATTGAGTTCTGCAGCTTATGCGGTTAGAACCATTAGACAGTTAACTGATGTAGATACAGCCAGGCTTGTGTATTTTAGTTATTTTCATAGTGTTATGTCTTACGGAATTCTGTTGTGGGGACGAGCGGCTGACATTAATCAAATCTTTGTTCTGCAAAAACGAGCAATTCGAGCCATATATGTATTAGGGTCTAGAATTTCATTAAGAGATACGTTTAAGAAAATAGGTATACTAACTGTTCCATGCCAATATATCTATGAAAATATTATGTATGTTCGTAAAAACTTAAATTCATTTAGTAAAGTAGGAGCCACTCACGGTATTGAGACCAGAAACAAAAATAAGTTGCTTTTCCCCACACTCAGACTTTCGAAAACAAACACATCATTCATGGGGAACTGTATACGTTTTTATAATAAATTATCAAATGAAGCAATAAACCTTACTGAGCAAAAATTTAAGAATTATGTTAAAGCTACATTATGTAGTAAAGCTTACTATAGTATAAATGATTATTTAAACGACAAAAACGCGTGGTCTTGTCCACCTCAGCTAAGGCTATTGAAAAAATGAAATGGATATAGGTACTTAAGTAAAATTGTAGGTACTAGATATAAGTAAAAATTGTAATAGATTATAAGGAAAAAGTTGAAAAGATGCTCGAGGAGTTTCTTTCGCCATTTCTTTCCTTCTCAATGACGGGGCCTTTGTGAAATGGTGGTAGATGACTATCGACAAATAATTGTAAAATTTTACGTCGATTAAACCATTTGAATTTGAATTTTGAATTCAATGCAATACAACAAAAAAAGAATTTTCAAAATCGGTCCATAAACGGCGGAGTAATCGGTGAACATACAACAACAATATATAAAAAAAAAAGATCCCGACGTATTGAGAACCTCCTCCTTTTTTTGAAGTCGGTTAAAAATTGTCAGATAAAATTCTTTTTTAATTTAGCTTTTTTGTTTTCACCTTTCGTAACATTTTCTTAATGTTTCATCTATTTTGAAGCACTGTGTCTAAACTAAGTTAAATATTGCGCTATTAATGATTATGATTAGTTGACTAAGGTGTCTCCAATACAAAACAATAAAAAAAGTATTAAAAAAATCGTTGGTTTTTGAAATATTTTGCTTTTAAACATACATTTTGGCAAAATTCCTAAAAAAACTTAAAACTTAAATAACTCAGAAATGGTTGACTTTCGGATAATGCATTATGGGGTTCAATCGACTGGAAATGCCTTCGACTACAACCCATTTAAAGGAATACATCGACTTACCAATCACCCTGTATAGAGGTCATCTATTAATACGTACTAACCATTTTATATGATAAATAAAAAAAATTGTCAGAAAGTGTCAGAACAGAATTTATGAAAATGACCCAAATAAACAACAACGTCACGATAAAACGTCAACGTCAATCAAAAATGAAACTGACAGTTACTTTGTTTTTAAATCTATAGGCTTTGATCATCAAAATGCATCGCACCTGATGCATGACGTCATCAGCCCTTTTTTACTATTTTATGATTTTCTCAAAAATGATACAACCAAAAAATACAAAAACATTTTTTTTGTGGCCTTTAGAGCTAAATCTCGAAATGGTTTTCGATTTATAGCAGCTTTAGTTTTTTGGAATGTTGTCCATTCACGGAAGTTGACCACTGTCCGTAAGGTATTCGTTCATGTGTATATGCAATGCCGCCATTTTGGTCTAGTCTCGTGAATTTTCTACCAAAGCATTATTTATAAAGCAGCATTTATTATATTCCATTCCACAGGGAAAGACATCTGACAGAACCCTTATTACATTCGAATAAGGGTAGTTTTTGTTTGTATCAGATGTCTTTCCCGTGGAATGGGATATAGTGGTTATTCCGTAGAAAACAGAAGAATGAAAAGTTAAAGATTGGAGACATTGGTTTATTTGTTGTTACAGGTAAAACTCAAACGATAAGCGTGCTGATACAGATGCTGGTGGCGCTCAAACAGCGAGTGCTGGTCACGGCGCACACGCACTCTGCCGTCGACACCGTTTTAACCAGGTTAGAGCATTAATAGTCTTATTTCGTTCCCCCACAAGATTTAGATCACCTGGAAAATTTGTCCCATTTTTCTGTCGTTACATACATACATAATAATGCTCACGACTGTAATCCCCATAGGGGTAGTCAGAGATAACTCGTAAGGCACCCACTTTTCGCTGTACATTTGTGCTCACGTAATTAATCAATAATGGTCGCATCATTAATCAAACTCTTTTTCACATCAAGCTCTATCTATTCTCCAAATACTAATAGCGACTATAATTATTATATCTGCCATTTTTGTACCTATGTGTTGTGTGTAAGCCAAGTGTAAGCTTTGTTATTATTTTTTCTGTTTGCGTACAAATAAAGAATATTCAATCTATCTATCTATAATCGAATCAACAGATTGCCGTCAACTCTGAAGATACTGCGTCTTGGTTCATCTGCTCGCGTGGCCGCCTCGCTGCTGCCTCGCTGCGAACAGACGCTAGCGGCTAATTGTGACACTCCGGAGAAACTAGCCGAGCTCTATGACTCTATGGTAAGCTCCCATTATAGTTATTGTTCTTACGACTCAGTAAAAGTGACTAGAGAGGAATGAATCGCCAGCAGACACTAATTTTTCCTTCTATGTATATATATTTTACTATCACGAGTAAATTATGGGTAACAATAGTAAAAAGACAGGGATTATCAACGTACCCGTTATGGCATCATAGAGCGCTAGCAGTAATGTTGATTTGGAATGGGGCAGTATAATTAATTAGAGTGCAAGAATCAAGATGTTCTGTCCGTCTCCGTAAGAGCACTTTGTAGTTTTGTACTGAAATTCATGAACTGAAAATACCTATTTATGTAGTACCTGCAAAATCCATTGAATAAGGTGATCAGAGACCTTATCCGACACTTCATCTCTGCTTTATCAATTCAAAAGTCATCATACGTGCTTTGAAAAAGTGTACTTTATGAACCAGTTGTTACAGATAAATTTCCCTCGACAGGAGGTGGTGGGCGTGACGTGCCTGGGCGCGGCGCACGCGCTGCTGGCGCGGACCGCGTTCGACGTCTGCGTCGTGGACGAGGCTACACAAGTAAATATTATATGTCGTTTTTATGCCCAGCCAGTTTTCCAAGCTAGCATAGCCAGCTAGTGTTAGTAAGCTAGCAAGCTAGTAGATTTGCCAACATAAAGTCTCAGATAATCAGTAACTGATTATCTGAGGTACTACATTAGCTGTAAAGCTAGATACATTGTACTCTAGCTTTACGCCTTGTGTAAGGGATACACTTTCATGTTGACAGTTACTTACAATAAAGTCATAGCAAAAGTGCACATTTCACAGATACCAAGTACTTTTAAAGGCGAAGTAAAGGCAGTTTACAGCGCCAATAATTTTTACTTAAACAGCTTTGACTAAATTTTAATTGTTTTTCAGGTGCCGCAATGCACGGTGCTCAGACCTCTGCTGTCAGCGAAGAGATTCGTGCTGGTGGGGGACCCGGAGCAACTGCCGCCCGTGGTGCGGAGCCGCGCCGCCAGGTCATTATGAACCTTATTGTCGAAGTATAAGGGTTAGGGTGACATGAAGCGATGGTACCACATAATATTATAGTCATTCCGTCCATTGTGTCGTGGCGCTGCCTGTTCAAGTTTTCATACAAAATGCCGCGATTAATCCTTGTCTTTTAATTAATTAAAGGGGAGGGATCACCCTCTAAAATATGTAGGAGGGTATATCTGCAAATTCATATAAACCATATTTTTATGAGTATGTCATCGGATTTGATATAGAATGTTTAATTTTATGATTTAATATTAAATTTCAATTACAATGTAAATTGTTACTGAATAGATACAATACAATACTATACAGAATTCTAAAAAGAAAAAAACTTTGTTCGCTGGAAAAATCAAGTTATTTCTACATAAGGCTAATAAGTTTTTATACCTTCGCAGACGCCTCGGCATGGAAGAGAGTCTATTCCACCGCCTGCAGTCGCCCGCCTCAACATTCTCGCTGCGTCTCCAGTACCGGATGAACAAAACTCTGGCTAAATTAGCCAATGAGGTGGCTTACAACGGCGGCCTCGAGTGTGCGAGTGAAGAGGTGGCGGGGAGCACTGTGTCAGTAGATTTAAAGGTTTGTTGTCTCTTTCTGTCTTGGTTCTGGGATAGGATATGGCGTATTTGTATGCGCTGACGACAAGCGAACACGATCGTGAAACTTGAATGAATGGATTAGTGGCTCTAGTGTGTCGTTTAGTTTGAGGTATTGGCCGCTTTATATCACCAACGCCTTTACCGATAGATTCTAAATTTACAAAATGTCATCCCATATGGTTATGAGTAATGAAATGATGAAGGAAAACATCGTTAGGAAATTTCTTTTGTAGCACACGCGTAGTCTGTTTTTTATGTTTTCGCTATACGACTCGCGAGCCTATGGTCGACAAATTTCATGATATCATTAACTATTACCTACACTTTCAACAGAAAATATCAACCGTCTACGGCGAAGAGTCGTGGCTTGTAAAAGCGTGCAGTCCACACCTAGATGATGCCGCTCTCTTCATTGACATGGGTGCGACAGAGACAGCTAGCAAGGACCGCTCCTGCACCAATAGGATGGAGGCATGCGTGGTTTTAGCACTCATTGAGGCTTTTAAAAAGGTAAGAGAATACTGCTATGAGTATGTTAAATTTGTGCGTGCGTGTGATGTAATCCGCTCTATTCTTGAGATCTTTAAAATTCAAATGTATATTTATTTGACATCAAATGTTTCTTACAATTAGTAACCTAAACTAGGAGTAATGCCGGTAGGTGATTAGGGTTCCCTTGAAAATTAAAATTTGCTTCCTACTTTTTTATATAATAATTAAACATAATGCTATTCTCCCAGGGAGGCGTAAGTCCACAGGACATAGGCGTAATAGCGCCGTACCGCGACCAAGTAGCATTACTGCGACGCGCTGTAGCTCGACTGAACTACACCGCCGCGCCAGATGTCAGCACCGTCGACCAGTTCCAGGGCAAGGATAAGTCGGTCATACTGTACTCGTGCACAAGAAGTGATGAGGGAGCGGATGAGAAAGTTAAGGTTGGTATAGAATAGAATAGATATGTATTCTTTATTTGTACACAAAAAACATGGACAAAATTACAAAAAACTTAATCTAATTCATGTGTAGGTACAAATAAAATGTATGGGTAATGATAAAGGGGGTGGTTGTGTACCTAAATCGGGTGGTGGTGGCACATTGAGATGGAAAGATGGTGGCTCAATAAAGTAAGGAGTCCGATTCTCATGTCAGGGACAGAGAGGCGAGCCCAAAAGCCTTGACTTGACCTAAAACATTTCCGTTATAATGTACTGATCGATTATAGATCTAACAGTACCTATTTGTTACTGTTAGATCTATACAGCACAGCACCTGCACAGATTTTTATGCCCATCTTCTTTTCCAGGAGGGCGAAGTACTGAACGACCAGCGCCGCCTGGCAGTGAGCGTGACTCGAGCGAAGCACAAGTTACTCATCATAGGACACGCGCGGGCGCTGCGGAAGTATACCCCGTTCCAGCGAGTCATGGACCATTGTGCCAGCTTGCCTATGAACATTGAGGCAAGGGACGAGGTTGCTAAGAAATATGAGGCCTTTTTGTTGTGATGAAGAGTTTGGCTTTGAATGTTTACTTTATAGGTGAAGATGAAGAGGTTATTTATTTCGCATCATGTTGTTATTATAGTAGGTTAAAATTAATAAAAATGTATTAAATTTTATAAGAAGTGTGTGATAAATTAAGTTATTATTATTTTTATACTATTAATAAATGAATATTTTCATATATTACGGTTTTAATGTATAAAGTTGTAAGTTAGTTTTGAAACGCACATTTTAAATCCGTCATGTTGGCACACGTGCACTTATGTCAAAATCATATGTTTGCTATCAGCTGTCACTGTCACTAGTGTCCTCGTTTGTCATTTGTTTTCCGACGCGACGTAGTGCGGGCCGGTGTTTTCCTCTAATTTATTTCGTTTGTTTTCATATTTATCAAATATCTTATCAAAGGTCCGTAAGGTCCACATTACCTAGTAAAAAATAGTCGTTGCCCACGTGTCTTCCAACCAACTTCCAACTCGTTGCGGCCTAAACCTGTAAGTATTTTTAGTGTTTATTTGTTGATTCTTATGTACTGACTTGACACAGTGTTTATGTAAACATAAGACTATAAATATCCGTGTTATCGCGTCCTTTGGCAGCCTCCTAATTGGAGCATGAAAATTGAAATTGAATTCCTTTCTTAGTAAGTATGAAAGTAAGAGTGGAACAGATTATAAGGAGGTAGTTTCAAATTCCTAATATCATCTACTTGGGTATGATTTAAAGCATGAGCGTGTATATACTTATATTATGTATAAACAGTGAATAAAACATTAATTTCTTTGAACTTCTGACATTGTAGCAAAGTACTGTAATAATTTAATATTAATAAACCATAAACAAGTAGCAGTATCTGCTGAGGAAGGTAGAGGACAGGTTATAGTGCTCCTTGGAATAACCTTTGTACTGTACAAATTGTACAGCAGTGGATGACTATGAGATAATACCTCAAACCAGCTTTTCTAAACTCTACTCTTAAACTTAACCAACTTACATAATATCTGATAATACACTATGGAAGACTATAAAGTTATTTTCTACTTATATCCCTATTTTACAGGTTCCAAAATGGTGAAGGCCATTGCAGTAGTCACAGTAAGTGACTCATGCTTCACTGATCCAGCCAAGGACACATCGGGGCCTACCCTTGCTGGTTTCGCCAAACAACTGTTCCCTGACGCCACCCTTCACACTATTGTCATCCCAGATGAAAAGGACATCATAGAGAGAGAACTATTATACTTCTCAGATGAAGCAAATGTAGATTTAGTCCTGACAACAGGGGGCACGGGTCTAAGCCGCAGGGATGTCACTCCCGAAGCCACTAAAGCTGTCATACACAGAGACGTCCCAGCTATATCTGTAGCCATGACTATAGATAGCCTGCAGAAGACCTCCATGGCTATGCTATCTAGGTCTGTAGCAGGAATTCGCAACAGAACACTCATAATCAACTTTCCTGGCAGCAAGAAAGCAGTGACAGAATGCTTTGAGGTGGTCAAACCAGTGCTTTCCCATGCAGTTGGACTATTAACCAATGATGAGATTGAAGTGAAAGGAACTCACGACAAGGTGCAAGGCTTTGTGTGCCACCACAAGCATGGGATGGCGAATAGTTGTGTGGACATATCAAAGGTAGCATTTAGGCCGAGAGAGTCTCCTTTTCCAATGGTGGACATGTCGGAAGCGTTTGCGATAATTGATGAAGTGATGCAGCAATGGAGTTTGAGCCTTGAGGTTGTGCCGATAGGGGACAGTCTCGGCCGCGTGGTGGCGGAGGCGATCTACGCGAAGGAACCCATGCCACCGTTTCCGGCTTCTATGAAAGATGGTATGTATGAATTTATACACACCTATGTAGGTACTACATATTTAAATGATAATAAAATAAGAGGTAAAATTAGTTATGTAGGTACCGTATGTTATGTTAATAGTATTTACAAACAGTAAACATCACGCCCAGGCCCAGCTTCCTGTTTCATTAGTAGAAAGCTAATAGCCGGAAAAATTATGAAAATTCATTCTTATGCCACACACAGGTGGTTCCAAAGTAAATGTTAATTTACTTAATATTTTCATGGCATACCTAATTCACACATTTGACACCTGTTAATTAGGAATGAATTAAGAACTGTTAATTTGTGTCGTTTAACGTGTAGGTATTGTAGGTATCTTCTAAATACACACAAAAATATGGAAGTAATACTTAGACAAAGTAACTGAAAGGCACCTCTACAAAAGACGGATAAACACGATCAAAGAATCATACAAAACCAGCTTGCACTAGGTACAAAGCAATGGCCTCTTCATTGTCGTGCAGAAGTGTTCCTATTACCGTGTCCGCCACTGTACCTGCATTCATTGCACTTCATTGCCATTTCACTTCGCTGCATCGACGATACAACGTGATCGTCATTTGTTTACGTCGAGATCATAATTAGTTCTCATTGGGGACGCACGTGGGAACAACAACCACTGATACTCTTTGTGAGGGCATTGACTGAAACATTGGCCGAGATTATTTTTAAAATACTTTAGGTATAATACAATTTATCACGACCGTAAGATATGCCTACTATAAACATTTGCCTAAGGTCGCGAGCGCGATATTCGATATCCTTTAAGCTTCTCTAAATTTACAACGACATCCATTACATGCGTGTGCATGCGCAAAGCTGGTATGAGGTTCAGATGATGAATAGTCGCATTCACTGATTGTACCTACTACCAGCCACTACCTAATCCCCATGCCTCGTTGAATAGTATAAAATCTAGTGAATCCGTAAATGGTAACATTCATTTAATATCTCCCCATGCCCCCGCAGGCTACGAATGCATAAGATCTTCATATTTAATCCGTCAATGGCCAAGCCAATGTAACCTATCCCCACACCGCACAGGCTACGCATCTATACGCTCTTCATATGGATTTCGACTGTGATGTGGCCGATTGAATACAACCTCTATCCCCACACCCCACGGCTACGCATACATAAGCTCTTTATATTTAAACCGTCTGTGACTAATTAAGTGATGTAACCCCTATCCCCGCACCCCACAGGTTACGCGTGCATCAGCTCGGACGGCGCGGGCGTGCGCCGCGTGCGCGCCGCGCTGACGGCCGGCGACGCGCCCACCATGCCGCTCAGCTTCGGCGAGTGTGTACGGATCAATACTGGGGCTGCTTTGCCGGCGCGGGCCGATTGTGTTGTCCAGGTGTGTATGATGCTGTTGGTGCGCTATGATGGACACAAGAGCCATCTTTCTCTCCATACCGGCGCTGCGTTGCCGGCGAGAGCTGATTGTGTTGTTGAGGTATGATGTTATTGGTTACCTGTGGGTCGCTAATATTATACTTAAAGAGTACGGACACAACAGCCACCTGTCTCTTAATGCCGGCGCTGCCTTGTTGGCGAGGATGTTCTGGATACAACATGGGCCCTTAGTAGGAAAGAAGAGAGAAAGTCAGAGAGACTATACTGTCCCTGACAAACAAATCTGACTGGACCGACTGACCATCCATGTTTCGCCAATATCCCCGGTCCAATGATACACTATCCAGCTGTCACCCATAACTTTCTTTACCGAATATTCCAGGTGGAAGACACGAAGCTGGTCTCAGCATCAGAGGACGGTCAGACGGAGCTGGAGGTGGAGGTGGTGGTGCCGCCGCGCCCGCAGCAGGACGTGCGCCCCATCGGCTGCGACATCGCCATGGGCGCCGTACTAGCTGATAAAGGTATATGGTTTAGTTAGACTACTAGCCACGAAGTACCGATTTCTACCACTACTTACTACTCTACCACTGCGCACTACCGATGGCGCTAGTAGTGCAAGAAACAGGACTTGTATGGAATCCACCTGCAATAAATAGAAACTCCCAACTCAAATTCAATCATTATTTCCAAACTTTACGCCTTACTCGTTATGGGTGTCTTCGTATATGAGGAATCCTGCTGTATGTGCTGTGAAATATGGCTTGGCCTCGAGTGACTTATCAACTTTCGAAGCACCATGAGCTGTCACGCTGTCAGTGACAGACTCTAATCTGACTGGGCAATCCTTTCATCACGGTGATGAACCCTAGTCTATAGTTCTAGTTTTTGTCACCGAGACGCCAAGAAGAAGACATAGGTATGTATTTGGTTTAGATAATATGAATACTAAATATTTATTTGTTTGTTTGTCCGCAGGGGCGATTCTGGACGCGGCCATGATCGGCGTGCTGGCCGGCGCTGGCTACCAGAATGTTACTGTTCGGTCTAAACCAAAGGTAACAACACCATTCCTACCATTCCTTTTCTGCATGCTCCAAAAGGATGAACCACTAGATGGCAAGCATTCGGACACAAACATAACACAAGAACAAATATGTAACCGGCCTGCAATCGAGAACTCGGCGCTTTAGCCAGAATACCCTTTAACCGCTACATAGTTCAGTATTTAACTGGCGTAAATCTACACAAATGCCTTATTGACATGAATTCACTGTCTAATTGGTGTTCAGTTAACAAAATGCAGTTAAATGTTGCAAAATGCTTTGTTATGAGATAGTAAACGAGACGAGATGACTTAAAAGATTTTGTATTTAACATAGGCGGTCAAAAGCTTGAAGATGTAAACTCTATACGAGACTTAGGAGTCATTCTTGATAATGAATTGAATTTCAGAAAGCATTACGAGTACCTTATCTCGTCATGCAACAAGCTTCTTGGTTTTTTATCTCGTTTCAGTACTGATTTCAGAGATCCCCGGTCTTTGATCACTCTATTTAATAGTTTTATTCGCAGTAAGTTAGAATATTGCTCTGTAGTTTGGAATCCGTATTATATATAGTATCCATACTAAATCGTTAGAAAATATTCAGGCTAGATTTTTAAGAATTATATCTTACCGATTTAAACTAAATTACATTTGTAACTCTTACCAATCAAGACTTCAACACTTTAAAATAACCTCCCTCGAATAACGTCGAATGTCAACTTGCCAATTTACTCTACATACGATATTAAATGGACAAATAAACACGACTCTTTTAGAACAAATAAAAATTAGTATTCCTCGCAGTACACAATGCAGACAAGTAAAAAAACTCAAAACCTTCGAATTACCGGTTTGTCGAACTCAAAGGGCATTTCATGAACCTTTCCTTAATATGTGTCGTCTATATAATGAGAAAATAAATCATGGGCCAATAGATATATTTGCAAACCTCCACACCTTTAAAAAAAACTAAGTATTTACATTAAATTTAAAAGATAAGTAACGTAGTGAAGATCTGCATGTACATTACTAATTTTGGACAAGTGTATTTATTTATAACTAGCTGTGCCCGCGCGCTTCGCTTCGCCTTAAAAAGTTTTCCCGTGGGAATACCGGGATACAAAGTAGCCTATGTTCTTTCCCAGGGTCTAGACCGTATGTATACCAAATTTCATTCAAATCCGTTCAGTAGTTTTGGCGTGAAAGAGTAACAGACAGACAGACAGACACAGTTACTTTCGCATTTATAATATTAGTAAGGATTTTTTTCTTTACAATTAAAGTATAGAGAAAAAAAAAACATATTAGCTAGGACTAAATACTTTAATATAAATAACGTATAGCATGCTGTCATCATATCCTTAAGGGTTAGTCACTTGATTGTTTGTTAAATAACATATTTACTTAGATATGTATTGTGTCTGACCTGTTTTATGATGTTTTAAAATAAACATGTAATAAAAAAAATTATATAATAATGTAATGAATGTTGTCGCCAGGTGGCGCTGATGTCGACGGGCAATGAGCTGCAGGAGCCGTCGGAGCTGCAGCTGAAGCCGGCGCACGTGCGCGACTCCAACCGCACCATGCTGCGCGTGCTGCTCAAGTGAGTACCGGCACGTGTCGTGGGACGCCCTCCCGCTGGACGGAAGAATATGGACAGGTAGCCTCTGGTGTTTCTTGGTAAAGGCCTAAGTCCAGCAGAGCACGGTCTTTCTATCCTTTGCATATTACGTGACTGCTACCGCACCATTCTGTGGATGATGCTCAAGTATCTTCAAGTTTCTTCTAGATGTCGGTGAAAAATACGGCTCGACTAGGGTTTGGCACTGTGGTGAAAGTAGTATCCGGTGTATATGCCTTTACGTAATTTGACCATGATTTTAAACTTTTCAGAGAACACGGCTTTGACAGCATAGACTGCGGCATAGCACAGGACGAGCCAACAAAGCTAGTATCAGCCATCTCGACCAGTCTAAGCCAAGCCGACATCCTGGTCTGCACCGGAGGGGTCTCTATGGGCGAGAGGGATCTACTTAAACCGGTCCTGGTGAAGGACTTCGGGGCCACGTTGCATTTCGGCCGAGTGAGGATGAAGCCGGGAAAGCCTAGTACGTTTGCGACGTGCGAGTTTCAGGGAAGGAAGAAATATGTGTTTGCTTTGCCTGGTGAGTTTCATTTATATTTTTTTGACTTACTTACCTACAAACCGATTTTAGAGACGTTGACGTCACGCCATAAGTCTTTCTAAGTCAAGCCAGACCTAAATTACAAACCTTCGACTATCCTGCGCTTATACCTACTTACTAAAATTACGGTAGATCAAGTAGCCTTTTAGAGCAGTTTTTAAACGCGCAGCTGAGACAGTTATGGCGTTCGTTCATAAATATGTACCTACTGACTACTGACCCACTTATCGGTTCGTTCATCACTGTAGTTTCAGAGTGCTAAACATTACGTTTCATACTTATCCTTCTTCCACTAGGCAACCCCGTATCCGCCTACGTCTGCGCGCACCTATTCCTACTCCGCGCGCTGCGTCAGTGCTGCCACCTGCCGCCCTTCCTCGCCATCCGAGTGAAACTAGCGCACGCGGCGGCCCTAGACGCTAGACCGGAGTATGCACGGGCGACGCTACGGTATCCCACTACTGATGACCTGCCGAAGGCTACGCTGATTATGCCTAATCAGGTGAGTGCGACAAATAACAGTTGAAAGTGTAAGCGTTCAAATGTAATGGCTTGTTTTGGGACACGATGGATGGATATTGTGCGGTGGTTTCGCTCAGTGCTGCCACCTGCCGCCCTTCCTCGCCATCCGGGTGCGACTGGCTCACGCGGCCGCACTGGACGCTAGACCGGAGTACCTACGCACGGTCGACGTTGCGGTATCCTACTACACTGGCCTAATCAGGTGAGTGAGACAAATGACAGATGAAAGTGTAAAAGTTCAAACTTAATGGCTTGTTTTCGGCCACGATGGATATTTAGCGACGCTATAGCTCAGTGCTGCCACCTGCCGCCCTTCCTCGCCATCCGAGTGCGACTGGCTCACGCGGCGGCCCTGGATGCCAGACCGGAGTACGCACGGGCGACGCTGCGGTATCCCACTACGGACGATCTGCCTAAGGCTACGCTGATCATGCCTAATCAGGTGAGTGAGAGAAATGACAGATTAAAGCCTTAAAAGTTCAAACCTAAGCCCCTTCTCCCACTACGCGATTCACAAGAGACGCCTCTGCGACGCAACCCACGATCGCCTATAAAAATGGGTGTTCGACGCGTCGTTGACTCGCCAAATATTGCGTCGCATTCGCGTCGCTTGAGAGTCGCGTAGTGGGAGAAGGGGCTAATGGGTTGTTTTGGGACACGGATGTTGCGCGGGGCTATCGCTCAGTGCTGCCACCTAAACCGCCCTTCCTCGCCATCCGAGTGAGGCTAGCTCACGCGGCGGCTCTGGACGCTAGACCGGAGTACGCACGGGCGACATTGCGGTATCCCACCACTGATGACCTGCCTAAAGCTACGCTGATTATGCCTAATCAAGTGAGTGAGACAAATGACAGATGAAATCGTAAAAGTTAAAACCTAATGGCTTGTTTTGACAAAACTTTTAACTATAAGTAATTAGCCGCACCCCGTGCGGTCCAGTACAGTATTCCAGTATTCACGAAACCTTAAGCTGGAATTTCGTATGCGTCCTCGCGACCGAGCGTCCTATCAGCAAAAATTCTTAGGGTCCACGGCGTGCTTGCGCAGGTATTTAAATAAAAATCGTGATTTCGTGTTTAGACGTTATTCCTCTGCCCACAGAGCAGCAGCCGGCTCCTCAACTCGGCGGGCGCGACGGTGCTGCTGCAGCTGCCCGGCGCCACCGACACCACCACCCAGCTGGAGCCCGGCGCCGTCGTCACCGCATACCTCATCGGACGACCGTACTAGGCGTTATAAGGCGTTTACACACCAAAGCCGACACACGATAAATCATAATGAAAAGTGTTCGGCCGGTAGGGCGAGCTTTGATGTGTAGACACGCGTAGTAGTCACCCTACATGGAAATCATGGCGTCTTTGGGACTGTATACATATATGGAACTGCATTCCTGTCATGCATGGGATAGTACTTACATTTATAACTGCCGGAATACAATGCCATGAGCTGATTATAAATCATGATAAAAATCAATTGTAAATATTTATTAAGTCCTAGACTTTTTCCGCAGAAGGCAGAATGATTCTCGAATAAATGTGTAGGTGCTAGTGTTTTTGAAATTTTATTATGAATGATAAACATTACAAATTGAAAATTTATGTGTTTATATGAAAATGTTATAACTTTATAGTGCCTGTCTGTTACTGTTACGTATGATAGAATCGTCGGGAAGTAAATAAAAAAGTAATATATTGTAAAACATTATTAATTTACTTTTATTCAAAACACAACTACATACATCTCGCAAGGTAGTTTGCACATGTTCAGATCATGTTCGCACACACACGCACCTCGGCCGATGATCCATTAGTGTGATGATCAGAGAATATTAAGTATTTATATTACATAAATATATTATTTCAATGTGCGTCGAACTCTTACAAATACTGCATGGGATGATATCTACTATATTATAGCGACATGACCTCGAATGCTTTATTTACACAGGTGTCCAATGAATGAACAGACTTAACAGTAATTAAGAAACTGAATTTGTTTCATCGACCATCGAGGTGCTATTTAATGGGATAGGAAGTACTTTGGGCGAAGTTAAACTTGAAGGGGAAAGGAATCATCAAAATTATAATCACAGAATTTCATTTATAAACCCATTTTCACTTCTCTATAACATTCATTCACTTTAGCCGGTTGATTTCTGGCCAGTTAGAAATTGAAACAAAAAGCTTTCCCCCTCAATAAAAAGGTTTTATACTACTCGTTGCACCTCAAAGAACCTCTTTAGGTAGTAGACCTGTCCGACGGTCATGACCAGCAGTACGGACGCCTCAAAGATGGACCACATGACCACGCGCGAGTTCGTGCTCTCGTTGATGGCGCGGTGGATGCGGTCTCGGACCTGGAAGATAAAAACAAAATGTAAATAAGAAGCATATTGTAAACTGGTGGTCAGTAACAGTGACTTTTGGGTTGGGATTCCGGATGATTAAACAATAAATTTTTGCTCTCAGGTTTATGAAGTTTGTTGTAATTTTATAGTAAAGCCCTCGAAACTTACGGGCCCATGGCTCTGCCAAAATTGTGAACTGTGTATGTATAATTTTGTGCATAAATAAACTGTAAAAATTAACATGCAGTTAATGAGCATGGTAGGAAATGGGAATGAAAGGCTTTGACTGTATGTACATGCACAATGCGCAGAATATAATTTTTTATTCTACCCAATAACTTTCAACTAACACTATATTATTAACCAACCTGCATGTACTCCTGCTCATGCTTGACAGTCTTGAGCGTGGTGCCGAGCTCCTTGATCATGTCCTCCAACTTGTTGTGGTTGGCCTCGTCCTCCTTGCCGTCCGGCTTGGAGGGGGCGTCTCCAACCTCCAGGTTAAACATTACCACCTGTGGAGGGGCAAAAATATATTGTTGAATGTGATTTTGAGGTTTTATCAACAATATAATATAGGTCAGTTTACTTTGCTTATGAAAAAAACTATTATTATAAAGTGTAACAGGCACTATTGGCATTCGCACTACTAAAAGCAATCTCCTTTGGAGTAGTAAAGAATATCCCTTGTCCTCTCATTTGAGAGGCCAAACAAAGTAGATAGAATAATAAATTATAAATACCTATAAACTTTTATTTTACTGAAGACCATTAAACTAGTCTAGCATAACAAGTACAATAATTAATATAAATTAAAACATAATCATCATTAGCATGAAGACTACAATAGAAGATTATTTCAGTCAGATTATGTGTGAATTTTAAGGTCCAAGAATGCATCATAAAAATGGTTAAAAATATCTATCCAAGATCTTTTACACATGTTGGTTTATTTTTAGATTAACCTGTTCGCTACCTAAGTTTCAATTGTATTTAATTTCCCAGTACTTAACAAAAACATACCTTAGGAGTCATGGTAGACATTTTATTGCTGAAGCAGTAAGTATACCGTCCAGATGTATGTGCAGAGAATGTGTACATTCCCGAGGACTCCCGGTCTCCTTTGTATATGACTACACCATCTGGACCAGTTATTGTTACATCTATGTCTAGGAAACCACCTTCAGCTATCTCAAATGTTAAACCTGAAACAGAAAATTTATTTGTCAGTTGTGTTCAGGCCATAAAACTTTATTTTAAAAACTTCCATTCAATTGCAATTAAAGGTTATATACAGTTATGGATAATTATTACAGGTTCGGGCAAAATCTGCCGTGTACCGGAGTATTTAGTTTCAGTTAGAAATTGACTCAATACAACATAACCCAATCCAGAATTGAAGTGGCGAATAATCATAGTCCCCTAATAGCTTTCAAACATAATATTCATAAAAAACAAGGGCTACCGTGCTTTCATCCTGAACATACTACAACATACCCATTTTAGTGTCGGCTTCCACATTTTCGAAGAAGCACTCTTCGGCATGAGCGTCCACTGTTATTGTGTAGCAACTTGCACTGCCCAATAGTCCCACTATTACTAAGGAAACTAGCCATGACGAAGTCCATTTGCACTCCATTTTGTGTGTAAAATGTTTATTCCGTGTATTATACAGAATTCTGTTTAAAATTGCTGTGAAATGAAATTCGGATTTATTTTTCTTTGCGGGCCACGTATGATGACAAATCATGACACAAACTGTCAATTGACACTGACAGCTGTCTTTTCCCTATGTAGTCTATGACTTTCATCTATTCTATGGAATTTTTACTATACTTATTCCGAGATTTTTATTTAGTTCTGCTACTCAGTAATAGATGGCGCTGCTACGCAGTAAAATCCACTTTAGGCTCGGCTTACACGCGCCAACGAACGTCAATAGAATACGATTCGTTTTACTTATTCTTATGTTCTAAAATTCTGTTTTATTTCGCTTTGAATTGTGTAAATCTTTATTTATTTTATTTTATTAGTGCAGCAATGCACCTCTGCCAACCCCGCAAGGGAGTACATTAGTACAAGGCGTGAGGGCGTGTGTGTGTTTGTGTGTAATAAAATAAAAACACACACACTCACGCCTTGTACTAATGTACTCCCTTGCGGGGTAGGCAGCAGGTGCATTGCTGCACCCACTTTTCGCCAGAGTGTTATGTTAGTCCCAATGTAATAGGGGGCGGGCCTATTGCCTATTTTTCGGGCACATCCAAGACCCGAGAACAAATATGTGTGTTTAAACAAATATCTGCCCCAGCCGGGAATCGAACCCGGGACCTTCGGCTCAGTAGTCAGGGTCACTAACCACTACGCCATTCGGTCATATTAATTTGCTACTTACCTAGATCATAGATTAATAAACTAGTTAGTCTATGCCTAGATTAACTAAGTTTTTGTCTAGGATTTATCAAAGTGTATAAGATCTACTATTATTATACTATTAGATTACAAAATGTAGGTAGGTATCTGTTTTTTCTTTAAGTGTATCTGTTGTTTTCTTTAAAATAATATACGTTGCTGACGACATAGGGTAGTAAGAGTCGCAACCATACCCTTAAGGGTTAATTATCTTGAAAACTTGCCTGACCATAATTATTGTTTCAAAACTTGTATAGGAATGTGACCTAGCCGTACCCCCTTAGTCCAGTCAATAAATGACTCAAAATGAGGTGTAGAGTGCGTGAGCAGGTAACTAAGCGATTCCTTCAGAAACTTGTTCAGGGGGCTTAGGTTGTTAACATACCAAAAGTCCTGACTCAGGTGATGAGCGGGGGGGAGGAGGGGGGGATAAAGGTACGATTTTTTGGTTTTTAGCTTATATCTCGAAAACGGTGCATTGGAGAGAAATATTTTCAATCAATGAAATGGAGTTCTTAAAATTATCTAAAACTTTTATATCATATGTTTTTTTCTAATTCCTAACCGTTTTCGAGTTATTACCCTCGCTGTAACTGTAGGCGGGTTGGACATTGACCAGCATAAATGTAAATATATTCTAAAAGGGAATTTAAAATCTACAACTTCTTTTCTATAATTTTTTTTCATTTATGAATAGGTTAGGCAATATGATGCAAAGTTTATGATTGTTTTGACATGAATACATTTTTGTGGAAAATTTCAACTTTTTCTGAGGGTAATAACTCGAAAACGGTTTGGAATTAGAAAAAAACATATGATATAAAAGTTTTAGATAATTTTAAGAACTCCATTTCATTGGTTGAAAATATTTCTCTCCAATGCACCGTTTTCGAGATATAAGCTAAAAACCAAAAAATCGTACCTTTATCCCCCCCTCCTCCCCCCCGCTCATCACCTAGGAGTCAGGACTTTTGGTATGTTAACAACCTAAGCCCCCTGAACAAGTTTCTGAAGGAATCTCTTAGTTACCTGCTCACGCACTCTACACCTCATTCCTTGACTGGACTACCTATAGAGTGCTCAATAATGAAATACGGTATTTTCTTACAGTTTTTTTTATTAATTATACTTATGTGCCTACTTACATCATTTATTGTAGAAATATAATAGTTTATTTACCTACTATTAAGGTATAATTCATAATTTAAATTAGACTTAACTATAATGCAACTTATTTCTAGGTTATCTATAATATATTAACGAAAATCACATAGTTTATTTTATAGGATGCCTCAGATTCTTACAAACCGAAGTAACGCTTGTGTGCTCTCAACCATATCCAATCGGTACAATTCATAGCTACAATACAAACTTTCCAACCAACTTTATATTATCGATAAACTCATCACATCCCTTACGTAAACGACAGTGGCGCGCGTTCGACCAATAGCAGTCGAAGATCCCGCCAATGGTGTACCCATAGTGTCGGGCGTCGATTTTGCTAGTCGATATCGAGTTTTCTGAATGCTCCTACTGTTCCATAGATGTCGTTGTCTGGCTTGGGTGCAGAAGCATTTGACATTTCATTCAGGTTTCTTAGATATTCGCGGAGCTCGTCAGTCCTTTGCCGCCATTTTCTGGCCAGGATATCGATGGATTCCTCTTGTCCGCCGTACTCTATGGGCAGCACTCGGCTCGGGATGTGGTCCAACAGCTCGTCTACTTTTGCGTGTAGGTAGAACTGAGGAACAAAAAAAATTAATTTAATTACTTACTAACATAATTAGTTACCGCTGGGTTGCTAGATAACTAGGTACCTAAGTATCTAAGTACGTATTGTTTCTTTAATAAGTAATTTATTAGTGTGAGGAGCATAATTTACGCATAAAAATATAGTTAACGTCATTAGGTCATAAATACTCATAAAATATAAATAACAGTGGGTGATTATTTTTATAGTTTATCTTAGACACAAACAACACAATGAAAAAATGACTATCTAGGTAGCTAGTTGGTAATGAAAAGAATTTATAAGTGGCAATATATTTTTATTAAACAGGTTATGACATAAGACGCATTGCATTAAGTAATAAGTAGTTACGAATACACCTCAGATTATAATTACTTCATGTTTACTATTATTTTTGATAATTAATTCTTCCTTAAGTGACTCCCAACCTGAAATCTTTTGGTAGGCTATCCTATGACCAAAATATCTTTACGCTTAATAAGAAAAATAGAATGCGTGAACAAGTAAGTACCTACTTATACCTACATTGAAATATAGTGAGATATGGGTGGATTTCAACAAGTCCTAAAAAATCTTCATTTCCGTGGACTTTTTTATCTTTAGGTTTTTTATATTGAAAAAGCGCTTTTATTAAAGTTTTTGTTAATGTTAGTGTTCTTACTTAATGGCTATCAGATAAGTTAAAAACTTAACGAGATACAGATGATCAAAAATTTCGTGCCACGGCGATGACACATGCGTTCACGGAAATGAAATAAGCGTCCACGGCAATGAAAAAAACATCCACGGCAATGAAACTAACGTCCACGGCAATGAAAGAACTTTGCTATGGATATGAAAGAATCAATCCACTGCAATAAAAAAAAACTGTGAGGGAAACGCAAACTTAGACAGATTATGTATGGTAGAAATATTTGGATAGATATTGAAACGAAAGAAAGAACGACAGTATGTATAAAATAATAAAGAATGTAGTATGGAATTCTTTAAGTAGTATAATGAGGTTCGTATTGCAACTTATAAAAACGAAATGTTTAATTTCACATTAATATCGTTCACAACATATAATTAACCTTACCTAGTATAACATCTATATTTTCATAAAGTATAATATTATACATGTATTGACCTACGGTGCCGAGACGTGGTCTTTAGGCCTCTTAAATAAGCTCGGAGTCACCCAGCGAGCTATGGAAAGGGCTATGCTCGGAGTATCTCTACGTGATCGAATCAGAAATGAAGAGATCCGTAGAAGAACCAAAGTAACCGACATGGCCTATCGAGTCAAATGGCAGAAATAGCAGTGGGCCGGACACATTGCTCGAAGGACTGATGGTCAGTGGAGCAGAAGAGTCCTCAAGTGGAGACCACGTACCGGCCGCGGGGAAGCACTGGATGCGGGCCGCCTCCGATCGGACAAGGTGGAAATCATTGGGGGAGGCCTATGTTCAGCAGTGGACGTCCTATGGCTGAGATGATAATGATGATGATGATGATGATGATGATAATATTATACAGTATACGAACTGTTAATTTTAAAATATATTATGATGTGACATGATCTGTGCTGAATTACAAATCACCGAACAAACCACCAAAAGCACGAAAACCTAAAGATAGGTGCAGTTAGGTGCACATGTTCGTCAACAGCGAAGTGGGGCGCAGCATGTGCACTTAACCGCTCCTCCTCGCTTTCCTTGTTATCGCACCTATCTTAAGGTTTTGGTGCTAGGGGTTTTGATGGTGTTGTGGATGTTGATGGATTTTACACAGATTACGTGATATGATAGAATATTTTATGAGCTCTATGCTAAATGAAAGTATATTTTAATTGATATAATAATATGAAATGTATTTTATCATCATCAGCCTATAATCATCCACTGCTGGACATATGTCTCTCCCAAGGAGCGCCACAACACTCGGTCCTCAGCCTTCCTAATCCAGCTACTACCGGCTACCTGCCTATGCTTGCACATTTTGACAGCTATGTCGGTAACCTTAGTCCTGTGACGATAATAATACTTATTTTGTGATTGTTATTAATGATAAATTATACATTTAGTTTTTATACATCGCGATACGCGCCCGTTTTATCGAACTGCAAAAAAAGGTAATAGGCTATGTCTGAAAAAATTGAACAACGCTCATAATTTTTCTAATGATAGGAATAACCCTCCGTATCATCCTAAAAAAATCTCAGATTTTTCCTATGCGTCAGTAATTTTATAAAAATAAAAACATTTCAAGTTTCACAAAACGGGGATATGATGGCACTTCAGGACTTTTTCCATCGTCTCTATAAAAATATATGGGCAATAAAAAAGAAAAAATTGACAGGCGTCAGCTTTTACATACTCTTTGGTCACACGTCTATCCATAGACCTCCCATAGACCTACAACGTCACATCAAAACCTGTCATATTTTTTTTTAATGCCTATAGAGACGATGGAAAAAGTCGAAGTTCCATCATATCCCCGTTTTGTGAAACTTAAAATGTTTTTATTTTTATAAAATTACTGACGCATAGGAAAAATCTGAGATTTTTTTAGGATGATACGGAGGTTTATTCCTATCATCAGAAAAATTATGAGCGTTGTTTAATTTTTTCAGACATAGCCTATTTGACAAGTCCTGTAGGTAATTTCAGTGATCGGTATTATTAACTGTATTACAAAAGATGGTAAATATATTTTTATTTGCCTAATCGTACATACCATGGCGATGAAAACATATGTCACGGAAATGAATAACCTGGCCACGGAAATGAATAACCTGGCCACGGAAATGAATAACCAGGCCACGGCAATGAATACATATTATTTAACAAGACATGGCGATGAAATTTTTTTCATTGCCGTGACTTTTTTTTCATTGCCATAGCAAATTTTGGCCACGGAAACCACGGAAATGAAAGCATGGCGATGAAAATCAAGCCATTAAATATAAATAACAAAAAATGTATTTACTATTCGAAGAAACAAACACTTTATAAGATGAATATTTTCAAAATGCTTTCTTTTGAATGTTTACTCAAGAAGACAAACTTAATTTTATAGAAGTTATATCTATCCACGGCGATGAAAGAAAAAATGTCCAGTGACCAAAAACAAATATAATTTTCACTATAGCGCGAAGACGTGGACACCTGTGTACCTCTTTCCACGTCGAGTAGTTAGGCAACACTTGTAAAAAACGATGAGCGCCCCGAGAGGGGGACCCAAGTTCATAGATAAAACAATATCCTTGATCATGTTTAGGTCACGGCGATGAAATGTAGTTCTGGGACACATGAATTTTCACTTACCGTTCGTTATATTCTTTATTTATTTGAATAAATGTATTTCGTAACAATACTTTAACTATTAATGTATCAAATGAAACTAAGTTTAAATCTAAACACTCAATATTTTTTCATCAATGAAGAATAATACAAAACGAGATGACCTGGGGACAAACACGGCAATGAAAGATTTGGAGGTTTAATATTTTTTTGTAAAGTATCCATTAATCCTATTGATAAAATATTTAGTGCTTCATATAGATTACTATTACACATAACCGGAAAAAAATATTAGAAAATTAGAACTTTGTTTTTTAGTACCGATCTCATTGATGCCACGCAAATTTTGGCCGCGGGAAATTCACCCATATGTGTTTGATGAATAAACTATGAGACTGTAATGTAGCGATAGTGAAACGGACCGATCGCTGCTGAAATAGCTGACCCATCATAATTCTCTAAGCGCCGCTGCATGCACGTTTCTACTTTGTAGATACACGTAGTTACATCGTAACGCCAAGAATTGTTGTTGTTTTGATTTCCGTGGAAGCGGAAGCACATAAAATTTAGCAGAAGAACTAATTTTAATAATAAACTCATTTCAATTCCGGAAAACAGGAAGCGTCTATATTTAGACAACTTGCTCTTAAAGATTTACATTGTTTCCTAAATAGAATCATCATCTCAATGTCTCTTACCCACAAATGTTTCAAGATTTACCCATAAGTAGAAGTGTAAAGAAGGAAGGCTTCAGCTTTACTCTGACAGAGAGTTTGTGGTGCTGAATTAGGTATAAAGGAACTTTCCAAGCTAATGTCGAAATTAAGTAAATGTAAGATAAAAAAAGATAAAAATTCTTTATTCGGTGTCCAGCACCACACACCAAAAATAATAACATACACAAAAAAAATAAAAAAACGAAATTAAAATTAAAACAAACAAAAGTGTTGCTGCCTTGCTTTGGCAGTATATGGATAGAAAATGACAGGCATAAGACAGGCATAGATGTAATGCTGATATTAGCTTAAAGTTCCTTTCTGCAACTCAGCATATACAGGGTGTTGCATAAAGGGTATACTAAGCGGAAACCTACGTGTGCAGCAAGGTATATCTAAGCCTTACCCTTTCTGCAACACTTACAACTGCCCTTTATCCAGGCATCCAGCCATACGGGTACCTCCATCACCGACGATAACAATAAAGTAAGCTTCACTCTCACTCACCCGTCTCTTAACCTTCTCGTTCATGCAGGACCTCATGAGCTGCAGCGACGAGGCGAGGAAGGCGGGCGCGCCCACGATGTGGTTGCGCTTGAGCCGCTGCGGGTAGGCCGCGTGCGCCAGATGGATGCCGCGCCGGATCGCCGTGATGGCCGACGCTACCCGGGAGACTATGCCGCCGCGGACTGCTGACACCTGCGGGAGAGGAAGTGGATTTGTTAATGGGCTGATGGGTCTTAGAGATGGCGTGGCGTGGTGAGAGACAAAATACAGGACTACCAATAATAGACCGAACCTGCTAACTTTAAGTAGTTTTGCCTTTGATCTGGGATTAGATTTGCCTTTGATCCTGATACTTATTACTTAGTGACATACTGATGAAGCGAAAGAGTGGTGTGCTCAGAAACCTTTCCACACGTTGCCAGTATAGATAGCGATAGCGTGCGCAAGTCCAGATACTTGCACAGGTTATATGCATCTATTATATATGGGCATTCAGTGGATGAAAATTCAGTAAGAGAGGCTCACAAGGCACTAACATTGACTAAATACGCTCAGGAGAGAATCACTCAATCACTCAGAATACTGGTCACGCATAACACACGCAACACGCTCCAACTAGCACCGGGTCACACCCTCAATGAAAGCAAGTCAAGGATATCTATAGACCTGATGCTGCCTAGATCTCTAGGTTTATCTGAGGTCAAACGCAGGTACGCTCAATAGATTATCAATTAAGTACTAATTACTATGTTGGTACTAACAAATAAAATCTTGCATAAATACAATAGCGATCAGGATAAGTAAGTAGGTAAGTAATAGATTTAATTGGCCAGTCGATAGTTTCCGTGACTTTCCGGACTTGCTACTTCCCACTTATTCATCGTCATCAAATCAATCATTCATTGACCTTAGATACCTACATATCTTACATATGGAGAGGTGATATGATACATATATTAAAGGTATTAGGAAATAGCCCTTGAGATACGATGGAAATAATTGTCTTGATAGCTGTCTTTCTTTTCTAATCTATTTATTACTATAGTAGTCTTGAATGTATTAAAAGTTAAAAAGTTTTTTATATAAGGTACTTATAAAGGACCATTTACTGACTGTAAAGATGAAGAGAGCAAGAAACTCATATTTTAAAAGTTTAAATGAATACCTACGTATAGGTATCCGTTAAGTTATTTTTAACACAGGCGAATAACCTCTTTGGTATATTTTAAGAACTTGATATTAAGTTTATTCCTTTTGCCTCCTCCGTTACTAAAAATGAACTCGCTACATATAACAAAGTTCCGGTTCCTTATTTATTGTTCTGCTCGGGTTTTTTAGACGCAAATGTATCTAGTTGAAGTAAGAAGCCTATGTTTCTATTTTTGTTTTTAAATTATGTTGTTTGACTACTTACAACTTACACGAGTAGATATACCACTAGGTACAATAGTAGGTATAATATAGGTACAACCAACAACAACATCATTAGATAACTTTCAATAAGCTCTACCATTTTGTGAGAACCTAACTGAGTACATAAAGTAGATACGTAGATATTTAGTTCTTACAAAATAGAACTTACTTACTCTCCTTTGTATTTCTAAAGTAGGAAACAGTATTTACTTAAACGTGGGAGCTGGTAAGTCACCTCATAATTATGTTAAATATTTCCATTATTAGTCGACGACGTTGCTACACTTGCCTCTACGTCAACGGAAGCTACATCATATTTAGCAATAAGCATAATGAAGATGATTCAATCTACTCAAGATCAAGATCAAAACAAAAGACTTTACTTTAGAATAGTGTAATGATTAAACTGTAAGTACCTTCGGGTTATTAACCCAATCCATAATCCGATTTCCAATTATAAATTCTTTATAAGTAAGTACAATATACTCAAAGAAGAACTCTAACTAAGATTTACTTATTTAAAGCACCGATTGTTTTGTTTACGTTTTTTTTCGCATAATTTAAAAATATGTGCGTAAATAGGGGCATTAAAGTTTACTTCCTATCTTGATATACATCTAAAATGGTCTTATTGTTTTTTTTTTTGCGAATACATTTGCGCAAGTATCTATTATAAACAGTCATATATCCACTAGCTTGGCAGGTACCTGTTGTAATGTATGTGTCTCATAATAATAAAATTCTATGTATCCTACTCCTGCTACGTAAAAAATGTTTAAACCATGTTTAAAGTAACCATTTGGAATACACATTCTGTAAACATCTCTTTTACGTTTTTTCTAGTTTTTATGACTATCTAATGTTTTGGTTTAAACTGGCACACTATATCTATAAGTGGCTGTATTGTATAAATAATTGAAAAAAAAAAAAAAAAAAAAAAACACGCACTCACGCCTTGTACTAATGTACTCCCTTGCGGGGTAGGCAGAGGTGCATTGCTGCACCCACTTTTCGCCAGAGTGTTATGTTAGTCCCAATGTAATAGGGGGCGGGCCTATTGCCATTTTACGGGCACATCCAAGACCCGAGAACAAATATCTGTGTTTAAACAAATATCTGCCCCGGCCGGGAATCGAACCCGGGACCATCGGCTCAGTAGTCAGGGTCACTAACCACTACGCCATTCGGTCGTCTTCGGTCAATAAATAATTGACTACACAAAAAACCTTGTTTTGGTTGTTTGTTATTGGCCAAATCTAAAATTAGAATCTAATCTGGTTAGTGCTATATTTAGAATCACTTCTGACGTAGTAGAGCCAATTTTATACCGCCTTATTAATTATAATCTACGTCAATAGTGTTACAATAACATATTTTTTGCGATATTATTACCACACATTGGGTACTGTGTTGTAAAAAATTTGGAAAGTTCCATCATAAACAAACACGATAACGATTTCGAACAGGCTTTAAAACAAATACTTCAATAACATAAAACTTTGTATGGAAGCTTATTGTTATTAGCCGTACCCAACAATCATTTCTAAAGATATTTGTATTATTTTTCATGAAAATTAACTGGCTCACTTTTCCAATCTACTTAAATGAACAATTGAACATAACATATACCTTGGTATCAACCACAGTCCCCTGAACAGATGACAAACCCTAGACGCTAGACATGCTAAAAAGAATACCTCGGTATCTATGTAATGCAAAAATTTAGAGCTGAACCAACAACCCCCTTAGAAAAAATCGTAGTTCATATAAACTGACCTCCCAAACGAAGACATCTCCAGCGATGGGCTTCTCATCCCGCATCCTGACATCACTGAGCAGCAGCACGGCGCGCACGGTGGCGGCCACGTCGCAGCTGCTATCCGGGTAGTTGGGCCTGATGCGGAAGATGGTCACCCGCGCGCCCTCGTCCGTGAGGAGAGGGAGCGATACGATGTCCCTGGGGGAGAAAGAGTAAGGTAAAGCATGGGTGCTGATATGTAATGTTGTAAAGGAGGAAACCATGAACTGCTATGCTCGTGATGATGTTCAAATGATAGCCGTAGTCATTACCATCTCATCTAGCCTTTATAATGCGTTGCACACCATTATAGTGACATGATAGAGACAGGAAGCCTGGCTCTACCTCCCTAAGATTATACAGATTAGATTTAGTTTGAGATACTAGGCTTGCATAAACTTGCAAGCTTCATTGAGCAAGTCCATGAGCTTCGTCATCCAGGGCCCAGCCACACCCTGTCTGCTACTACTGCCTGACTTACAATGGCTTATTACTTTAACTTTGAGGTACCAGGCTTACATGAACTTGCAGATGTCGTTTAGCGGCGGCTCGGTGAGCGAGCGGTGCTCGTACAGGTCCCGGTAGCGGGTGCGGGCCACACAGAACTGGTCCAGCTTCTTGCGCGCTCGCTCCATGTCCATGCGGCACCCGCGCACGAACAGCTCCAGGAAGGGACGGTCTGCGGACAATGGAAGATAAAGATGTGTAGAATACTTTTGTAAGGAAGGGGTCAAGAGAGAAATATTTATGTAGAGCCACTTTCTAGTTGTACTTAGAGTTATAATATATGTACCTATAAGCAATGTGAGTTTAAATCCTGAAAAAAATGTGTCTTTTGAAATGGGTTCGAGCGTCGGCCGGGCCATCCCGCCAGTCCTTTAATAGTAGAATATAAGTTGTACTTATGTGGACAACAATAACCTAGAAACCTTGTAACAGAAACTTAGTTTTTTGTCCAATGCCGTCGGATCATAAATTACAATCATTATGAACCTATATTTAACGTCTCACATCCATTATGGAACGTTCTCGTATCTAAATGCCTCACAAACATAGGAATATTTTTAAATTAATGCAATTTTTTCAATCTTATACTGACTAGTAGAAAAACAACAACAAAATTTGCAAAAAATAACTAAGTAGGTAGGCAAGTATAAGTAAGTAGGTATGTATAATAAAACCTAATCCTGTTTACCTAATCTACGAAAGATCTTATTAGGCTATAAATAATATTCATACCTAAACGGTACAAATTTAAATATACCTACATTAATATGTCTATAAATTAGTCATTGCCTACGTAGATTATTCTCGTTGAACAAGTTTATAAACCGTTAAGTTATGGCTAGGTTTTCAAACCCATTATAAAATTAAGATCATCATTGATTTATTAGGCTTTTTTAATTTGATTATTAATTGTACCGTTGTACGAACATGGGCTCAAGTACCTGAATGATAAATAAAATATATAAATATAGCCATGTAAAGAACATATAATAAAACTTTAAGGATGTAATACATACGTATTAAAACTTTAAGGATGCTGTCCACCAAATATGTACTATATCTATCTAGGTGTTATGCACCCACTAAAGCCTCAAACTAAATTAAGACAAGTAACTATGTACCTACATACCCATTTCGTTATTAAGTACTCAATAGAGTTACATATAGGTAGTTATATTAATACTTGTGTATGTAAATGGTGTAGAATTTCTGGCAGCATTGACCCACAAATTCGGTATAGCGCCGTGAGATACACCTACATACAACAATTGAATTAATATGCATTTATCGTTGTATTTACAACACGTACAAGTATGTATTTACCTGATAAGTATATAAACAATACAAGTCACACCGTCCATCTACGTTGGTCATACGTAGGTGCTGACCAGTGACTACTGCAATCATAATTACGTAATTGACGTATGTATGATGAATACTTATATGTATATAAATGGTGTAGGTGTTATTTATAAACAGACTATGTTTACAGCAATTTTCCAAATCATTGTAAAAATATACGGTTGGATCTAGTTACCTATTATTATTGTACGTACACTTATGTCTTTTTATACGAAAAACACTGGATGCATTATAACATATAGGACTGTATGTATATGTATAAGAAATGGAACCCGCCGGGAATATCGGTTTAAAATCTCGGTTTAATTACCTAATAGTTTTATACCGTGCTTGTTTTCTTCTTCTTATAGTGCCTCTCCATCATTGGAGGTTGGCAGTCAGCTCCGTGTGTACCGTGCTTGTTTTGCCTGTGCCTATTACTCGCATGTAAATGCTGATGCTGCTGACTAAGTACTTAATTATTCTCGGAACTTCCCAACCCAGTTTACATAATTTTTAAACCACACGTTACTTTGCCATCTTCAATGGTCTCCGCCGGTAATTTCAGTGAATTCAGTTACGTAATAAAATGCTCAATCACATAATTAACTAAGTATATACCTATACCCTCTGTCATTTGAGCGCTACTCATTGAGTCTGGGCCAATAATTAATAGTAGGTAGTTGTTGTTGAGCATCGGTAAGTAAAATAAGACGCATTTTTTAGACTAAAACACATTTACTCTACTTAGGTAGTACCTATAGGTATACCTATTAGTAACCTTTGATAGCGAATGAAAGAAAGTTAACTATCCCTTTAGTACTGAACGGGTTATTGGTAATAGTTTATGTTGTAAGTTTATAAATAAACTAGTACTTTAGAGTTTTGTAATACTGTACCTAAAACAGGTTGTGTAGCGTTTAAATATCAACCTAATGTTTTGGTACTTAGATTGAGATTGTTATAGATGTAGACCAACGGTGTTAAATAATACTTTTAAAAGTTTTTTTATTACCTATATTTTAGCTACCTTGTAAGTATAACCATAGACATTAGACACACTAATTAATACTAACAATAAGAGGTTATACTAGCGCGTGAGTTTACACTTTTGATACTTTTATTTTATCAACATTTTGTACTTAAATACTCATGTGGGCTGCTGCATCTAACAGTAAACATAAATACAATAAATACATTACATTAAAATACCTACTTCAATATAAATAAGACTTTTTAAGCGTATTGTCCCCGTTCCTCAGGACGCGCGTTGAATTCTTTTGTATGGAAAATTATGAGTGTACATTAAATAAAAAAAAAATACGAAGTGTAAATGGAAAAAGTAGTTAAGTATTGTCAGATCCTTATGAAATAATCTGTTTGTGCTAAATGGTTACACGTCAACTCCAATTCACACATTTAATTTGGTAGCTACTTGTCTTATTGGGTATTTTAGGGATTATGTCATGTTTAGTTCTAGCTTACGATCATAAATATTTAGGTAGGTACAGCCTAATATTTTGTGTGTGGGCAAGACCTACACCATCAGGCATGCATTTTTTACGATTGCATATCTTAATATGGCGATTGTAATTAATGTAAGACGGCATACATCTGCAGCTTTTATTCGTAAGAAAATGTGTCGAACTTGATGTCACGTGCGTGGGTGCATTGTATCTACTCATTTTGTATTTGCCTTTTTAGATCGATTGATGACATTGAGACGGGGGCCATTTCCGTAAAATTTCCCAAGCGGATATCCTTTACAATACAGGATATTTCTCTATAACTACATGTTCATATTGTAGTGATTTATTAGTTTCCGCCATTCTGATTTTTGTCACAATCCAAAATTAATAATAATTTAGTTTGTATCTACATATTCTTACTGAAATTAGGTCATCGTTCTAGACGTAAATCAAAAAACCGCATCTTGTTCGTGACACAGAAATGCGACCACCGAATTGTACAATCAAAGACGCATCAAGCACATCCAACATGTTCAACCGCATATTAAATAGGCTACTAAATAACATGTGACACGTTCCCACTTGTACCACTGAGTAAGAGGCCAAGCCAAGTAAAGTAACAGCGAGTGAAGTGAGATAGGAATGCTAAATGGAGCCTAGGAGATTACAGAATCGTAGCGTTGCGAGAATGTGCGAGCTACGAACCACAAAGTCGTAGGTACACACATTTACTTATGTGTGCCTCCAACACATAAAATGATCGAATACACATTTAAGTACCATCCTATCAAAAAACATAAGCAAACAGTTAGACCCCAAAAGTGTCAGATAAATATGTAAGTAAGTTGAAGAATATTTATTCGATATACATGGGTATGGAGGATGGTAGCTCTTTATATAAATAAAATGCGCATTATAGAATCATCTCTCATTCGGTTCATCAGTAGGTATAGTTTTTGAGATGAAAGTCATCGGGTTTGATAGTGGAAAGTTAACAATTGTGATAGGTAAGTATTATATACTTATTGGGTGTGAAATCACCGCAGTTAAAATCTAATAAAGTAGCCTATAATCCTCTAATAGCTTTATATACACTAGATCATCATCATCATCGTCAAATATTACGTACCACGCCTGTCACCTGCGTGTTGCCAAACGATAAATGATCTAAGTCATTCCTATTTACGATATTTCGAAAGCTTTTGTTATCATGTTGCAGTTAATTTAAAGTTGGGTGAAGTGGACAGCCATTTCATTTCTTGCAATATCTAGAAATTCTCGTGTACCTACCTACTTTTATGAAAACATCGCCAAGTCAGCAGTGGCACTTATAAGTAGTGTATGAATTACCTAAGTAGCATTATATATTTTAAGTAAGTATATAGGTACAAGGTAGAGTAAACAGAACATTAATATTATTATTACCTACACCACAATCATTCTTTCAGAATTGTTCAGATTCAATCAAACTGCCGTTTACCGAATAGCTGCCATTAACCGAAAAAAATATTATTTCCAGTAGGTACTTAATAGCAAGTATTATTATTATTTATAAACGGATATAAAAATACAGTTTTGTTAACTGAGTACAGTCCTTGTCCTTTATATTATACGGTACATTATGTTTTTGTATGTATTTTACATGCTACGAGTATCTGTGGACCGTGGAAGCATTGAACTACATATAAACTGGTTTGGGAGGTATCTAAATCCACGGGTCTTATTTGTTATAATAACATACACACAACAAAAAGGTAAGTATATGTATGTATTTTTATGCGAGTACATAATGAAATTTTTTATGTTATCTACATACTCGTAATAAAATAAATAAGCATGTTTGTATGATTATAGTTTTTTAGTAAGATTTAAGACATTGTTTCCATCCTATTTTAGGAACATAAAACTTAATATAATTTTTGATGCTTAGTAGAATAGAATAGAATGCTTAATATTGTACTTAAGACGTATGTATTCAAAAATACATATTTCATGTACTTAGTTAGGTATTATTGGAATGCCTAGGCTAGATTGGTGATAATAATTTATAGAACTAGTTTATCTTTAAGTCTAGCGTCATCATAAGGAAACTATTCAAAACTAGAACATAAATAGATAAATTACACGCATGTTTGTATTTACTATAACATTATGTAGGTATTATACATACACAAGTCTTTAGGTTATAAGTAAGTCTTAGGTTTAGGTATTGAATTTAATAAATAGGCATTTAACCAAAGTTAATTATAGACATATATGGCAATAGGCCCGCCCCCTATTACATTGGGACTAACATAACACTCTGGCGAAAAGTGGGTGCAGCAATGCACCTCTGCCTACCCCGCAAGGGAGTACATTAGTACAAGGCGTGAGTGCGTGTTTTTTTTTTTTTTTTTTTTTAATTATAGACTGAAAAAATAGCTTATATATTCGCTAAAAATATTTTTATACTGTTGTTTTCGCTGATTTTAATATACCTACCTACTATACCTATATATCGTATCGCGTCGTCAATCTGCGTTTGACGGTGATAAAAGTTTAATATGAATACGTAAACCTTTTCCATTATAATGGCACGTGTAAGGAAACATAAATTATCACACATAGTTTCAGGAATGGAGGTCCTCAGCCAATGTGGGCCTCACATCTAACTTGAACAGCTTAGTACAGTAAATCTGACCCCTCTCAGAAGCATTGTTACTATGAGAGGGGGGTCAGGTTTCTCTGCGCATGACCGTACCTAAATGCTTTCAGGTTCGTATTCTTCCTTACCCACTGATATACCCTGAATATTATGGAATTCCCTCTACCTACATACTTCAGGACACTTGATAAGGAAATTACATGGTCAATTTATTGCCATTGTTTATTTGCGTACCTATTCAATAAGTAAACATGTTTGCAGTGCAAAATTATAATAATTATGTAAACACTTGTGCTTGAGCTATATAGACTAGTATTGAAGTGTATGAATATTTAACTACATAAGTTGTGTATAAGTTTAAGTTAACACAACACGAGAATTTGTCACCGTGGTTAAAGATTTTTTGCCAATTTTCATCAGAAGGTACCTACAATAAGATAACTATCACATAATTCTGTGTTTCGGGAGTCTACTATCTTGCACCCCCGAAGCAAAACGTTTATGTTTCATGAAAATCGCTACAACCGTTTAAAACTCTTGAGATCTTTTTTTATTAGAATTGTAAAGTTCTCATATAAATTTAGGTAAATACCTTGTGGCAGGGCAGATTTTAAAATCTCACCATCTGTAGGCAACAGAGTTTTGTAAAAATAGCACGTACCACGTACATTTGTATCTTGGGTATTTAGATATACCTACGTATTTGAACAAAGAATTAGCTGACAAATGTAAACTTTTCCAAGTATCGTCAAAGACATCTTATCTCCTAATAAATAATTAATTAATCTGATATTTACTCTTACGGTTGACGATATAAAACCTGTTCTAACCAATGATGTGTTGGTTGTATCGATGCGCTTGTTCGTTTACCGTACCTTAAGACCGGTGTCTAGAATCACCAAATTGTCCTAAATTTATAGCTGATTTGAAATTCCAGAGGGTAAATCCGGTTTCATGTAAGCTATTTGTTTGAAGATATTATAGAGACGTGGTGTTTAGCTATTTTCTGTTATATATCGTATTGCCATTCCACAAGACATACCTGCTGTACTTACAGTCAGCTGCAGAAGTAGCTATACACTTTTGAACTTTGTCAAACTCACTAACTGATGCCTATTTATTCATTCAATCATTGATTTGTTTAGTAGGTAGTTTGACAAGGTACAAAAGTGTATAGCTACTTATGCAGCTGACTGTACCTATACTACCAAATTCAGTATGAAACTAGAGTAAGCAGGTAGGTAACTTACCGAACACATCAGGCTGTGGCAGGTGCGGCGAGGCGGCACACATGGAGCGCAGGTCCCGCACGCAGCGGTCCATGTCCCCGGGACCCTCCCCCATCTCCTGCTTTATTATCTCCAACTGCTTCGCCGATGGCCCTTGCAGGAACGCCATTGCACAAGGAAACCTTCCAAAAAGTATCAAACTCTATGGTCAATAAAACTTTTTCGGACTCCTCGGTCAGGCTGCAAAACACGTGAACTCAAACCTGCTGAGTTCTAAATTTAAATTTGTTGTTGATTTTTTATGAAATTCCGCGATCGGTTGGCACGTTCGCCGGGTTGCAAGCGGGTGGCGGAGTGGACTGTGCGTGCGCGCAGACAGCCTCCTTTTATAAACAATCCAGTATTGCGAGGACGCGGAGGCTGTTCCGACCGCGACCAGTGATCTACTCTATTGCCAACCCAATTATTTGTAGCAATTTCCTTCTGGTGTCGTTTTTTACGTTCTTCTTAATTGGTGCTTAGATGACGTTGTTGCTCGCTGTAGATCGGATCTGTGGTAGAATTATAAGTTTATGAAATAACGTAACTAGGTACAAGGTACATATCTCTACTATTGCAGGCTGTATGTGAAACTCTTATCTATTTAATAACAAAATGAATCATATTCCTTGGAATGTTTACTTAATTAAGTAATTCCTACTTACAATTTCACATGTAAATAATATTATAGTCGTGATTATTATTATCTAGGGTACTTAACTCTGAACCTGCCCTAGTTAGACGACCGAATGGAGTAGTGGTTAGTGACCCTGATTGCTACGCCGCAGGTCCCTGGTTCGATTCCCGGCCGGGGCAGATATTTGTTTATAAACCGATTGATTGATGAGACAGAATTGTGTAGAATGGTATTAATGATGACGGACAATTGTTAATCGTGGTGCGCAATCGGGCAGTTGTCGGGTATTTGGGCACACTTCAAAGGAATCGTGGCGTAGCGTGGCCTGTGGTCTTCACACAGTGGCCCATTATACACAATTCTGTAATGCTTGTAAGTAGTAAATACATAAATAGACTAGCTTAAATCGCAAGTGGTTTCCCAGGCATCAATGAGCCATGCGCCATTGTGTGAACACCAAGTGGTCGTTACCTACAGTTATGCATTGCAAAGCGTGGCCCATCACAAACCATTGTGTACTGGACTGGAGCCTTTATATCGGGGGGGAGTATTTATAGTAGGTCTTAGAATCAAAATAAAACTAATGCTAATGAGCTGTGAGGGTAGTACGGTGCCTGCTGGTTGAATCATTTTACTACTAACTTATGTAGGTTCCTAATCGCCATTGTATACTCTATGCTTTATATCAGTTGAGTTGATTTTAAATTAGAATTAGCGCCATCTATTATGGAGTAGTAAAACCACAAATTATGCAGTTGAGTTCTCAGAATATTCATTTTAATTAACGCCATCTAGCGTTGAGTAGCTATACTAAATTATTTGAACCATAGACATTTAATAGTTTTTTCTTCTGACAAACCATAGACTTATTTATTCTTCCGGAATGTTGGCAAAACTGTAACATAAATGTCAAAATTTCGAAAATTTTAACGGACGGAAACAAGAAGGTTGTTTGTACGAAAGTTTACTAATAATTTTACAAATAAAATAACAATAACGGTGCATAATGTGTTAAAGTGTTTGTTTAAAAGCCATGGAGCCGTCAAAGGAAGCCATCGCTGTTCGGCTGACCCGTCTCAATCGCCAGATATTGGGGAAAGTGACGAGTGGGAACACAACGAATTTTAGCAAAAGAACTATAGACCGCGAAGCTCTGCTTGATGCGCTTACAGTTCTCTACGACGAGTGTAATGATGACCCCGTCAAGAAGTGCGATGAGCTGGTGCGAGCATTCGTTGATAAATGTAAGTTTTCATTCATGTTTGTTCCGTGGTCATTGTCCTTTGAAAGGAACTTTGCTCCTTGCAGGTGGGCATGCAGCTGCTCACATACCAGCATTTGTTGAAAGGTCAATTGTTATATAATTTTATATTCTTATTATTACAAGCTACCAGTATTCTAATGATAAAAGAAAATAAATATTAAATATGGGATCTGAAATTTATGTAAGTACTTATGTTTCTGGGCAGGCAATACAGGATATTTATGTTTGTCAAACAACTGAGGACAAATTGTATTTGTTGCTTTTCTTATAAACAAATATGGTTCTTGCTATTAAAACTGCAAGTGGAGGCAGTTGATTGTAGCCAAAAACGTTTCTTGTTTTCCTTGTTTGTATGCCTAGATTTAAATAGGAAACTATCAGAGATTTCAGAAATGGCTATGCACCACGATAAAAAGGCCATTGTAATTTTCATACACTCAAAACCTGTATTATTTTAAAATATTGTTTGGCATTTGTTATATACTTTATATATTTGTTAATATATTTGTTAATACTGTTTTACTTCAGACCGCAGCACATTGGCGGAGTTGCGCAGGACGAGGGTCTGCATCGCTGACTTCGAATTACTTCAAGTTATTGGAAGAGGACACTTTGGAGATGTTCATGTAAGTATTATATTTAAATACATAATTGTGTTTAAACATTTACTAAAGAGGTGAAGTTACTGATAAACCTATAATGGTGCATGAGAAGTGTGCACTCCATGGCATTATTATATAGAAAAATAAAATAAAACATCTGCTTCAGGTGTTTGCTTTGCTCCAACCTAACTTCTTTTATGTAATAGACATTAAAAATGTATTTTTAGTTTTCTTTGCACACTTTTAACATAGTTTCTCCTGTACACCTGTGGGTTGACTGGTAGCAAATGCTTTTAGCATTAAGTCCACCCTCTCTACACTTATTTATATATTTTTGCAATAAAGGGTTACTTAAATACACATAATATGTGCCCAGATGGTGCGTGAGAAGCAGACGGGCGACGTGTACGCGCTCAAAGTCGTGCGCAAGGAGGCGGCGGCGCGGCGCGCGGCGTGCGCGGGCGACGAGCGCGACGTGCTGGCCGCCGCCGCCGCGCCCTGCCTGCCCAAGCTGCAGTACGCCTTCCAGGTATAATATCACTCACGCTACGTATACTGAGGCCGTCGTTTCGGATCGCCTGTCCTAATATCGGCTGTACAAAAAGGTATATTCCCAGTGACGTCTGTAAGCTACAGACATATAAGATAGAAACATACGGCAATTCTGTCACCACAAAGACTAGATGTCGAGGCGCTAAGAAGAAGAATATCTGCAGCTGGCAAAGTGCCACTTTTTCAGATATTTTATTCTCACCACACTAATTTATGTTTCAGTATCACAAAGTTTTCTAATACGATAGTTGAAATGATAGCTGAAGCCTTTATCGATACATCCCTTGTTCTGGCATAAATCATTTATATCAAATTATCATGAATCATCACAATATGTTTGATCATCATCACTTGATCCTCCCCAGGACAACACAAACCTGTACCTAGTGATGGAGCTGTGCTCGGGCGGCGACCTCGCCTCTCTTCTCTCTCGCCGCTCGGAGCCGCTGTGCGAGCGAGACGCCGCATTCTACGTCGCGGAGACTGCGCACGCGCTGCGCACGTTGCATAATCTAGGTTTCGTGCATCGCGACGTCAAACCGCATAATATATTGCTGGATCGGTGAGTTGGACTACATCTGTTATTGTGTTTGACGAAAGACTCAAATCGAATTCAGTTTACTATGAACGTTGAGTATTTATAAAACAACGATTTTTTTCACTACCTACCAAGGTAAATTTGAGTTTTTCTAAATGGAATGGAACTTTTATAATCATATCGTCAAGGTCTAAACTGCATTTCTAAGCTTGGACCATTTACCACCACGCTGGACTGCAGCCATCGGGTTCACACCATCTTGATGTGCCAAATCTAGTTTCTTCATTTAACTTTATAAGAGGACGTCATATAGACCTTCATTGAAAAGAATTGCACCGCAAGAGTATCAGCTACACCACCACCACAGCGCCTTTCCCTTTTACAATCCAACCTCTCCCCAGATGCGGCCACATCAAACTAGGCGACTTCGGCTCCGCCACCCGCCTGTCCTCCGACGCTGCGGCGCCGCCGCCCGCCACGGCGGATTACGTGGCGCCCGAGCTGCTGGCGGCCGCCGCCTGCGCCGCGCGACACGCCGTCTGTCTCGACTGTTGCCGGGGGCTCGCGCCCGCGCCCGCTGTGCGTTGCTTGTTGTGGTTGGGGGTGGGGCGATTCTGGGGACCTTGTGGGGCTTAAATATACTAGGACTACAGCTACCTGGCAGGCCAAGGGTTGACTAATATTCCGTTCTTCAATACATTTATTATTTGACAGAGAGGGACGAAACAGTTTATTAGCTAAAACGTCCTATAACTTTTCTATGATTATGGCTGTTAGTGCTGAACAGCGCTGAATAGTGTGAAAAGTCGTCTTCAAGGTCCATAGACTGTCATTGCACCGACTAAACCAATCGGTGCTGGGCGCTTATGTCCATTATAAAGCCGTCCCCAGAATCGCACCGTCGTCCATTACGTCCACGGTGTACTTACACAGCTCTTAGTAGGGAGTGTCGGTGGAGGAATGAGTCACGTGCCTTGTGTTCTGTGCAACAACCATGAGTTAACTATAAAACAGCGTAGGCTCGAGCTGGAAAATAATGTAGTTTACTGATGGTTGGCGTACTGTGTGTTGCAAGCATGCTATTAAGGCAAACACACTGGGCTAAAGGGCTGCTTAAATTCCTATGAAAAGGAAAGCTCTTGGCTCATAAGCTATATGTATATAAAAAAACTTACCTATAGGTAAAACACACAACGCAACTTTAAACTTTTATTAGCTTTGTCTTCATATAAAGTGCAGACTTTGATTGTATGTAACTATGGGTGCAGCACCTATAAAAGTTTTCAAATAACATGAGTACTCTATACATTATAAGAATTTACGTGAATCTAGACGACACTGGCAGGATAATTAACTTTGGTACTTACACTTACCTAATTAGAGCTGATATTAACTTGGCACTCGCTTTCGAGCCGTTTTGTAGTTAGATTGTAATGAATTTAGGCATGAAATTGAAAAGAGTTTGAATATGCACACGGAATGATTGTATAGGTAGCACTAGCCACTAACAGCACGGTGTGACGGTTTTGTAAAGTTGTGTTTACTGTTTATTATTCATATCTACTGCCCGTAAACTATTAGAAATTCAGAAACTGAACCCTTCAGCTTCAAAATCTATCCATCCTTTATCGGAATTAAAGAGACCGAGAAATTACTGTCAAATTAGGGCTTTGCAAGAGCTGGAACGAGGTCAAAAGTCCAGCCGAAGTTATGCAGGAGTAGCGCAAATTTATGAAGACCCGTTGACCTCTAGAGTGCCCCAAGACTACAGCAATGATGACCTCTATACTGACACAAGACTACAGCAGAAGAAGGCTAGCAAAGGCTGGATGATGGATATCAATTTGTACCACAAAATCTTAACATAGAAAAAAAAAGATATACATAATCAAAAAAATCCTGGTGATGGTACAACTCACTACATCTCTTCCGCTCTTATATTGTAACTCAATTGTTGGTTTTTTGTCCAGACGGCGTGCGACTACTGGTCGCTGGGCGTGGTGGCGTTCGAGCTGGTGACTCTGCGGCGGCCCTTCTCCTCGGATGATGATGATTCTGTCGCGCTTATACTTAGTAATATACAGAGGTGAGCTCATTTTTGTGGTATATATCGAGTTCCAATGGAATATGTGCCACAGACTAAAGGTGGGTACTGACCAACGTTACGGACTGTAATGTAACATTCCCAGCGAAAATGTTATGCAACGCTTTGTTCTAAAATCGGCTCGTTGCTCGCTGGTTTCCTCGTAACACTACGTACTGACTGCGTAAATGCTCGCTGTGTAACATGTTACGTTACAGTCCGTAACGTTGGTCAGTACTACCTTGAGTATTATAAAGTACCCATCGTGTAAGATCACTAACGACGATTAAATATAGAAATATACAAATATACATCCATCCTTTGTAAAATGAGCAATGCCTAAGCATAGAGTTCTTACCACGTTTAGATTTCCAACAAACAAAACCACCAACCCTCCCACCCCCAGATACGAGCGCTCAGACCCCGCCGAGCTCCCGTTCGCCCCGCCCCCCGCGCCCCCGTCCCCGCAGTGGCGCGCGCTGGTGGCGGGTCTACTCCGAGTGCACGCCTCCAAGCGGTTCAACTATCTGGACACGTTGCAGCATCCCGCGCTCAAGCACTTGACCATGCACACTATTAGGGACCAGGTATGGACGTTTACAGTTTGGTTGAATAAGTTAGGGAACTTAGGGAGTCATTTTTAGGTTCCCGACTTTCCCGAGGTACGTTAAAACTGAGCGACTCTATTGGCGCCTTGGCGCATTGACGCGCTACAAATGCTCTCGCCATTTGTTTATAAGTTCCAAGGACAGAATCAAAATTACCGCCATTTTGGTATTTTATTGTGAATCAATGTCACAATCATTGCACATAGGGGACCATATTGATATTATTGGTCTCCTATACCTTGTTTCACGGGGAAAGACATCTGACAGAACCCTTATTACATTCGAATAAGGGTAGTTTTTGTTTGTATCAGATGTCTTTCCTCGTGAAATGGAATATAGTTGAAAGAAAAACTATCATAGCAAATATTGTACCATCCACGAAACTGTTTGTTATACGCGTATGACTAGGTGATTTTGCCCTGGCGACTTATTTATCGTTTTAACTAACTTGTATAATTCCAGGCGCCCCCGTGGGTCCCCTCGCTGCGCGGGCCGGAGGACGCGTCGTGCTTCGCCCCCGCGCCCCGCGAGAAGCCGCCCGCCCCGCAGGCGCCCTTCCGCACGCGCGCGCCCTTTGCCGGGCAACTGCCCTTCGTTGGTGAGTGGCGAAGAACCATTAGTGCGTTTGCGTCGTCGCATTTATATTTGATTATTCAAAGAGGTATGCATATATTTTATGACATGTCCCATTAGACCGCTGTCGCGTAAACGCAACATTATCATTAATTCGGCATTACATTTGTGTTGTGGTAGTGTAAAATGAGATTTACGGAACACCCATAGAGTCAAATTTTAAACAAAGAATTAAAGGTTTTGACAGCATTAAAATTTTAATTTGTGTCTTCAGAATCGACATCATATTCTTATCATGATGCTTCAGGTTTCTCGTACGTGGCTCCGGAGGACAACGAGGACAGCATCAGCGGCGGCGGGTTCAACGCGTCGCACGACTGCACCGCCATCGACCTCGCCACCTTCAAGTAAACTAACATTTACACCTTCAACTGAAATATTCAGCCGTACCGATATCAGTTCATACATACCCTTTTTAGTTGATGCCCTTGCACCTGCACTCGGGAAGATTTACCAGCCCAACCAGAATGCTATTAAAGTTGATTCTTTTTTGTCTGGAAAATTTTTACACGCAAGAAGAACCAGTCGATTCTGATTGTATAACCTAGGTAAGGTTAACAACCACTTCGTTTAAATCCACATATTATTTGTACAGTCCAAAAGTGGTATACTCAGCTGAGTCACCCACTTTCTGCTTAGTATACCATTATGCCACACTCTGTATATTCAAATAAGCAACTTCCTCCCCCAGGTCAGCCGAGAAGCTAGCAGTAATGCGTGCGCGCGAGATCGCCTCCCTACAGGGGCGGCTGGCGGCGGCGGAGGCGGCGGCGGCGGCGGACGCCGAGCACGCGCGCCGCGGCGCCGAGGCGGAGGCCGAGCGAGTGCGGGCGGCATTGCAGGCGGAGGTCACGGCGCTCAGTGCTCAGAACAAGTACGTTACACGTAGATACAGACAGAGATCACGGCGCTCAGTGCTCAGAATAAGTACGTTATATGTGTAGATATATCACAGCCGGATCGTGTAATGAGCCATATTATATTACGGCGAGCCGTTTCCCAAAACAGCGCCGTTTTGAAATGTGGCGGCTGAACGCTTAGCTGGAATGAATGCAACTGAATAAAAAACCGACTCAATTTAACTCAATGTCATAGCATTCCTTGGACGATGACTATATCCACCAATGCGCGATTGCAGAGCTACGTTCCCCGCCAGAAAATTTCGTCGATTATTTTATTTTTAATTGGAAATGGGGTGCTTCTGAATCGGTTGCCTTCTTGTACTACTTATAATCGTAAGTTTATAATTAATTAAATTCACTGGCAGTTGAAATATTCCAAGCATTTCTATTAAGTATATCATGGTTATGAAATGCCATCATAGTTATGCGAAACATTTAGGAAGGCAACCAGCGAGGTTTTCACCAGCGAATTTAATAAAAAAAATAATAAAATATCATAAAATCTCTCTCGCAGGCGACTCGAGCGCGAACTGGACATAGACAAACAAGAGCGGATGTCGCTCGAGCGAACCATACAGGAAATGACGTCATCGGCCAAGGAGCGCGCCAACTCAGAGCTCAGAAGAATGCAGGCGAAAGTGGCTGAGATGGAGGTGGAACGGAACTTGTTGCGTGAAGAACAAAAGAGGTTGGAGACGAAGGTTGAAGAGATGAATGCGCAATGTGAGAGGAACTTAGCGGCTGCGGACTCGGCTAGAGCACAACAGAGGCATTATAAGGTGAGATCATTAGATAATAAACATTAAACAAAACGCGCTCTTTATAACCGACTTCAGAATAAGAGGGTATATAAATTTGATCAAGGTTTTAAAATAGAATTATATATATTATCGTATAGCCGTATGGCCGTAACCGTACTACGTTTCTTACTTTCTAACATTTTACATGGATGAAAATCATAGAAGTATTGCATTCAATGTACACTTTTTTAATTGTTTTTTTCAAAAATATTCTTGTTATTCAGGAGATAATAGGCTACGTACAAGATTTGAGTCACAGAAGACTGACGGAAATCAGCGTGCGGCCTATTGTGAGTTTACAGTAGATAGAAACACCAGTTCAAACTGTAGTTGTTGGTAGATTAGAAACAGATAACAATGTAGTAAAGTCCACAGTACCATCTCCCTATTTTGAACTGTACTTGTTTCCAGTCGTAACTGAATTATAGTAAGTCACAATGAGATATGATGGATGGAGTACTTATTGCGTAGATGTAGTAGAGCTGTTTTTAATAGCATACGGATTTTATCACGCACGCGGGATGGCCGCCATTTTCCCGCGTGTCACGTGCATATTCGTAATTTGTGCGGCGCAATCCCGCATGCGTGATGAATCCCACACGCTGTTAAAACAGCTTAAAAAGGAGATGTGCTTTCAATCTTTATATATTAAAAACAAATTAAAAACTCAACAGGAATCCATGGCGAAAGAGCGCGCCCTCCGGCGGCAGACGCTCAGCGGTTGCGAGGCGGACAGCCGCGCGGTCGGCGCCCGTATCGCCGCGGCCGAGGCCACCGCCGCCAAGGAGACGCGGGCTAAAGACGAGGCGGAGAGGAAGCTGTTGCAGGCCGAGCAGACTAACCGCACGCTCCAGGTTGAATTGAGTGGTGTGAAAGAGGAGCTGGGGAGGGTACAGGTAATTAACATAAATTAGTTAAAAATATGTGTATATATTCGACATTCCATCTCACTGACGTCAAGCTACTATGCAGGAGGTTATACAAGTTGTGCCCAAGTGTGTCTACAGTAAAGGAGAGGACTTTCAATTCCATCAGTTGTAAATGCCAAATAATCCTAACACACTTGACACATTTTCAACCGAAGATTACGAATGGCCGATTGGATATTTGCCTTTAAAAAATGCAGAATTCATATAATCCAGTAAACAGTTTTCTCTAATCTTATACTTTATACTCTCCCTGCAAACAGGAGTGCTACAGCGACAAGAAGCGCGTTTCGGAAGCGTCTTCCGAACAGCTGAGGCAGGCGCAGCTGCAGCTTACAGAAGAAAAGGTCAAGTCCGCCGCGCTGCTGGCGCAAGTACAGGTATGTTGCGGTATTCTGGGCCTTAAGAGCGTAGAAATAAAATTTATAATAGAGTTACACTATATTTAAAAAAAGAGGATTTGCGAAATGCTTTTGAACGTGAAGTACATGCAATTGAACTAACACTTCCACCAACTATTGCTAACGATCAAAAAATCTAAAATGAACTGCTGTACCGCCCCCATTTTCAAACTTAAAACGTTGAAACGCTAGGTAACTTTATAACTACTTATTCCAAAACAGTGCAATATTTTAGTTAACCTTACTCTTATTCACCCTAGGAGTTACAATCAGAACTCGCAGAAGTGCACCGTCGTGAGGCGGCGCTAGAAGAGCTGGCGTCACGCACGGAGCGGCGCCTGCAGGAGCGAGTGAATGATGCGGATAGTAGAGCAGCCAGTGCGGCTGAGGAGAATGCCAGGCATCGGGAGAAGGTATTTTACATCTTATTGCGTGAGGATTAGAGTTAGAGTTGCCAGTTTCTAACTAAACGACAGAGTGTGATTGTGTGCCAACGGCATCTGCAAGAGTGAGTGAATGATGCGGATTCTAGGGCTGTTAGTGCGGCCGAGGAGAACGCACGGCATCGGGAGAAGATATTGTACACCTTACGTCGTTAGGGTAAGAGTTGCAAGAGTGGTGAAGATTCTAGATACACCTTGTTATGCAGAGGTTAAATTTTAAGTGTGCTTCAACCGAGCGGCGCCTGACGGAGTGCGTGCACGACTCGGGTACAAGAGCAACAAGCGCTGCTGATAAAAACGCCAGGCATCAAGGGAACGTACCAGTTATTGTTGGCATTATTGCGTGAATAAATAGTGGCAATAAGGAGTTCGTAAGAAGGCTATAAACAGCAGTGTGTATGTACTATAAAACACAAGTCACTGCAACGTATACCGAAATCTAAAGGCACCCTCGATATAACGCATATTATCTCCCCCACAGGTGAACTCTCTGGAACAACTAGTCCGGCAACTAGAGCGCGAGGTGAGCGCGCTAGAAGCCCGCAAGAAGGACGCACACAGCGACGCGCACAGCGACACGGAGAGCGTGGGCGAGGACGCGCACAGCGGTGCGCAAGTGCAGCTATTGAAGGAACAGCTGGCGAGGGCCGAGGCGCAGTTGCAGGTTAGTTAGAGTGAGAAAGAACAGCTGGCCAGGGCCGAGGTGCAACTGCAGTTGCACTTCATTGCAGTTGCACTTCACTGCATTGCAGTTGGTTAGATACTTCTAGAAGGAGTTGGCTAGGCGCATCCAACTAGGTAGAGCAGTATTCGAGAAGCTTCGTCACATATATTCCTCGTAGCCAATCTTCTAAAGATGACAGGGTTATCGATCGCAGCAGCAATCATTTATGTATTTAGCCTAGAATACAGCCAGTTATAGACTAAGCTCTTAAAATTCGTAAGTTGAAGTGAACGTGGGCCGGTCATATCCGTCTATAACCAACAAGTATTATTTGTTTACATCCATTAATTACTCAACTTAATATCAAAATTATCACCAGGCACGTACAGAAGAGATGGCGGCATTACGGCAAGAAGCGAGAACGGCCAACCTCGAGAGATGGCGCAAGGAGCGCGAGTTGAACGACCTCTCTGTCACACACAAGACATCGGAGAGGGAGCTAAAACGACTCGAAGAGCGGATCGACCGCGCCACGGAACTACGCAAGGCGGCGGAACAGAAGGCCGCGGCGTTGCAGACTGAAGTGGACAGTCTTAGGCCCCGCTGTGAGAGTGTTAGCAAGGAGTTGGAATTGACGAAGAAGAGGTTGGAGAGGCTGATGAAGGAACACGAGGTGGCTTCGGCGGAGGTTGATAGGTAAGATAATTATGATAAAAGGTTTTTTGAGTTTTCTAGGTTATTCTCAGTTGGTTGTTCTAGGTAGGAGTAGGAAAGATAGACTGTTCTACATATAAAGCAAGATAATGTGATTCCGACCGCCATTTTCAAATTCCTTCTTTATCCACGCGCGTTATACCTGAGAGCGAGTTTTTGTGAGAATGTGATATTTTTTTATCTGACGGCGCATAACCTATTTCTAAGGCCTTACTCTTCATCGCAGGTCACGCAACGACATCCTGAAGCTGAAGAGCGAGCTCCAGTACAGCGAGAAGCGGCGCATCAGAGCGGAGCAACAGGAGGAGCTGGGGGGCCGCGAGCGCGCCGCACTAAGGGACGACGCCGCCGCCGCGAGGGCTGAGGCAGCTAGTCTGGTGCAGGTAACTAATATAAAATTAATAATTATGTATACTGCTGTAGTAACTACGTAACATGACCGAAATGACGGCCATTTCCGCGAAATTAGACTATTTCGAGCGCGTCCTTTCTGCGATAGACGAATAGAAACCGAGCGTGAGCCAATGATTGCGTGCTGCGGCATCACCGGTGTAATGTACAAGGCAGAGAAATCTGACCCCTCTCAGAAGCATTGTTACTATGAGAGGGGGGGTCAGGTTTATGTGCACCTGCCGAGGCAGCTAGCCTCGTGCAGGTAACTAATATAATACCTAGTATTCATTGCGGCTTTTCAAGGGATATAAATGTTATGATTTATTATAGCTTGCGTGGCCATTTATATTGTGAAGAGTAATGGGATAAATATGTTGACATAGAACTGTCGTGGCAAATACGCAATGTGGCCGCAACTAGTAGTAATATGTACACTAGGTAGCAAATAGACGTGGAACATGCGCAGTAAGCTACAATATAGTAAGAAGCTGAGAAGGGTTTAATCAGAGCAGAACAACAAGAGGATTTATTTATTTAATTCTTTATTGCACAAATATATAATAAATGCACAAAAGGTGGGCTTAATGCTAATTTAGGAGGACGACAAAGAGCTACAGTCTCTTTATACTAAACCAGGTTATTCGTATCGAAACCGTTAGGATCCCGATATGATTAAGCATCGATATCTTGCGTCCCGTACATTGATTTCAATGATTACTTCATAAGTTCATATATCATCAGATCATCACACTGTGTTTATAACACATACCATTGTTTATTGTTTAAGTTATATTCCATCATAGCTGTTTTCCCTCCCTACCATAATAATGCATTTTGATTTCCGGAAACAATTCTAGTCTTTCGTTTTAACACTCTGTAACAGTCGTCTTGTAAATTAACAAATGTAACAATAAAAAATATGGAGCGTAGGCAATTTGCGTCTCTAAGGAAGAAAGTGCAGGATTTTTTAGAAGCAGACGCTGAGAACAAATTGAAGTCACAACAGAGTTTAGTGAATTCAGAAATTAAACCGGTTAATCTTCAAAAGATATGGATAAAGAAGAATAATAAGTTTTGGCAGAGTACTAGGCGCGATGGGTTTTATCGCGGTGGTAGCTTGCGGATGCCAGTGGGGTTGGTTAAGGTCCCGTGCCCCACGGCAGATCAGGGGCTTGAAGAATGCGGCAGAGCGGTCTATTTGGTTCGTAGATGGCATACTTAAACGAGGCTATTTTAATGTAAATTGACAAGAGAGTGTTATTCCAATCATCCAATCCCAAAAACAAATGGGTTTATCCCCTGTCTACCTACATTCCAGTGATTGTAGGTCACTCTGCTATTTTGGGATGTTTTCACGCATCCCTCGCGATATCAGATGCTGATTAAGAATTTTCAATCTCCGAATAATGTAAAATGTAATCCATATCGCTATTCAATTCTGCTTCTGCATCTATCATCACGACGTCGATCGACGATTTTCATTTCCCTCTTTATACATTTATCTTTTAGAAATGTGATCGCCAACATTATGTGTTAATTACAGAACAGCAAGGCTCTTCAGGAGGCGTGCAGCTTGATGGAGGAGCAGCTCACAGACCTGGAGCGACTCACGGACCTGCACGAGCAAAAGAACAAGGAGTTAGAGGTATTTATTCAACTATTAATTACTGATTAATTAAAACATTTATTAATTACTAGCTGTTCCCGCGCGCTTCGCTTCGCCTTAAAAAGTTTTCCCGCGGGAATTCCGGGATAAAAAGTAGCCTATGTTCTTTCCCAGGGTCTAGACCGTATGTATACCAAATTTCATTCAAATCCGTTCAGTAGTTTTGGCGTGAAAGAGTAACAGACAGACAGACAGACAGACAGACAGACAGACAGACAGACACAGTTACTTTCGCATTTATAATATTAGTTAGGATAGATAAATTCATAAATATAGTATTTTCTTCATTTTTAACAAAAGAGTGCTGAGGCACATTTCCGATATTGACAGAGTGATGGGTCATTGTAAGGACCAATGGGAAGTAACGCGTGTGAATTTGCCGCTAGGGGCGCTGGTGTCGACTGAGGTCAAGTGACATTTACTTTTCACTAGTTTTCAGTGGTATAATTTGGCGGGCTTCGTAACATTAAATTATATTTTCGTTCATTTCCCTGTTGAAAAGTGATCTCATTTCACAAAATTATCGCAAATATGGATTATTTGTCGAAGAATGTGCACGCTTTGAAAGCTGAATTAAGGAAAAGAGGCCCGAATACATGTATCCTCCTTTTCTTTCCGAACATAGCGGAACTGCACAACATTGCGGCATAGTAACTCGGTATGATGATAGTTATTAATTATTTATAATTAATAAGCTTATGACATACATACATACATATATGGTCACGGCTGTAACCCCGAAGGGGTAGTCAGAGGTGCGTGTCACCAGCTTTTCGCTGTACATTTGTACTCACGTGATAGGTCGCGAGCCGTATCGCCGTTTTTGAATGAGTACAATGCACTGAAGTTGTTGGGTAAGTGGGCAACCCGACGTCAGATGTTTTCAAGCTGCCCGAAGGCCTCAGAGCCAATTCAAAAGTCTTCAACCACTGTGACCTGCCAGTGATGACGTATGGTGCAGAGACGTGGACACTGACGGTAGGACTGGTCTACCGATTTAAAGTTGCTCAGCTTGCTATGGAGAGAGCTATGCTTGGGGTTTCTCTGATGGATCGTATTAGAAATGAGGTTATCCGTCAGAGGACTAAGGTTACCGACATAGCTATCAAAAATAATATATGCAAGATGAAGTGGCAGTGGGCTGGTCATATCTGCCGAAGAACCGATAACCGTTGGGGTAGACGGGTTCTCGAGTTCTCGAGTTCAGTAATTTTAAAGTGAAGACCACGAACAGGAAAACGCAGCGTGGGACGCCCTCCTGCCCGCTGGACTGACGGTCTTAGGCGGGTAACCGGCAAGGTTGGATGAGGAAGGCTGAGGACCGAGTGTTGTGGCGTTCCTTATTGGGAGAGGCCTTATGATGATGATGATGAAGGCCCCTGACTAGGCTTAACGACTGCTGCCGAAGCAGCAACCGGGACCCACGGCGTAACGTGCAGTCCGAAACACGGAAGCGTCCAGATAAGAACCACTTGAATCGGTCACCCATCCAACGACTGACCGTGCCAGTTGTTGCTTAACCTCAGTGATCAGTTACGATCACTGAAGCCAGCTCGACTACGGACGCTTCTAAACTTATGAGATTCAAGATTTTATAATATAAAAAGTATAAGTAATAGATAAAGTCGCCTTTGATAAGTTTGACAGCTAGACCTCTTGACCTCAGTCGACAGTGGCATCAACTGGTGAGCAAAAAAACGGTAGTCCCCATTGCAACGCAGTAATAAATTACGGGGACCAATAGCAACACAGTAAACAAGCTTCGGTTCTTTCGCTACTGTTAAGTTATTATTTTATTCGATGTTGTTAATATTTCCAGCCAGCATAACAAACCCCTATATTTAATTATACATGTATATCAACCTCTTTTCTAAAATCAACGACACCGATCATGCAACCTCTTTCGTAAAAAATCCTGGCCACTAACATGCCACCTACTTCCACAGAAAGAGGTGGAGTCCCTTCGCTCCGAGCTATCGTCTTGCTCCGTCAAGTTGGCGGCGGCGGAGCGCGCGGCCGTGGAGCGAGACAGCAAGCTGCGCGAGACAGAGATAGAGTGCGAGGAGGCCAAGGAGCAGTTGGGGCAGGCGCTCAACGAGATTGATGTTTTGAGGGTATGTTGTAGTTTTTACTTCTTTAGGGCTAATTTCAGTATGGGCGTTTTTCTTGTCTCGTTGCCTACGAATTACTGCTCTAAAATTTAGCCCATATTTGTATCATTTTTCCGTATCAGATTTTCGTATTATAGCCTCGTAACAGTGGTTGCGTATCATGATCGCCAGTTTTACGTTACATTTACATCTTAACAATCCAGATCATTTCACTCTACTTAAATTTCATATTGTTTTACCATTATTAGGTAAACTCTTGCTCTCTACTCAATTTCACATCAGCACCCCCTTCCCCACAGGACCGTCTAGACGACCGCACCGACCGCATCGCCTCACTCGAATCCCAACTCTCCTCGTCAGAGGACGAGCGTCAATCCCTCTCCCAGTGCCTGGCGGGCGCGGGGAGACACTCGCATGCTCTGCAAGAGGAGTGTGCGGCGCTGAGGACACGCGCCGCCGAGCGACACCGCCAGGCCATGGAGCTGCAGCAGCAGCTTAATGATGCACAGGTAGAGTCACTACTGTAGATAGTTTATAGCTCAGGTATAGTGGACTACTGAAGCTATAGTAGTGGGTAAGCCGAAGGGGAGTGGAGTCACTACGATACATTTTTCCTCTACCAATTTTGAAAATGTTTGGTCTCGAATAGCAGGACGCCACCGCCATGGCCATGGAGCTGCAGCAGCAGCTTAATGATGCACAGGTAGAGTGGACTACTGCATATGTCTAGTGAATATAGTTAGATTGGCGTTTCGTCTGCAACCATTGTGGCAAAAATTGTCGTGCTGCTTTTATTTGACTGTACAGCCATCAACGACGGTGCGGCCGTCGTAATTCATAACACACGAGCGCTGCAACAATCATCTACATATATGCTGTGACGAATGATGAATGATGATGCAGCTATAGTAGTGGGTAGTGGGAGTGTGTCAGCTAGTCATTTCGATATTTTTTTTGTTTACGAATGTTTTGTTTTGGAAGTAAGAAGGAGGACAGACCTATGAATAGGGTGAGATAGCAGAAGTCCGTCCTCGATTGTCATACTGTTTCTTTAGCTGTAAGCGTTTTTATTTTTTTAACACTATATATCTGGACAGCATGCGTAAACAGAAGCAGTACGGCTATTGTTAACCGACAATGATGGAAAACTGTTGTGTACTGCTCGACTATAGGGCAGAGGAAAAACGACACCATGTATTCTTAGTGAACACAAAAATTACAGGGAAAAGATATTTAAAACTAAATAGCCTCTTATTAAAATTCAGCTGTCGGCGGCTTCGTTGAAAGCGGTTTCACATTAATCCTAATTACCGTAGTAATAAATATTTTTTGTTCCAATATTGTAGGAGGAGATAGCGGCGCTGAAGGAGGCGGCGGACGCGGCGGCGGCGTGGTGGCGCACGCGCGAGACCAAGGCCGACGCCACGCTGCGGCAGCAGGCCAAGCTCATCGACTTCTTGCAGGTACTGATGAACAAAATATTCTGTAGTTGCACTTGTATAAAATGTTTATGTGCGTATTATAGAAGAGTTATATGTAGAATGTCCGATATTTCATGATGCGGGATATACTCCATCACACATCATCATCATCATCAGTTGATAATCATCCACTGCTGGACATAGGCCTCTCCCAAGGAGCGCCACAACACTCGGTAATCGGACGTCCTCATCCACCTAAGGTCGTCGGTCCAGCGGGTATGAGGGCTACATCAGACAATAGTAGTTATTTGTTATAATTCCCATAAATACTCGTATTAAGAATGCTATAGAAATAACACTAAAACAAACTTGTCCATACTTACCAGACGAAGATAGAGGAGGGCAAGCACAAGAAGTCTCACAAGTGGTTCGGCAAGTCGCCGGCGCGCGGCTCGGCCGGCTCGCCGCCGCTGCGACGCGCCAACAGGTAATTACCAATACAATTCAAACAGATGATGTCACTTTTGTTAAAAGATGGTGCAGTGTGAAACGTGTCGGATAAGTTTCTCGTAAAGTGTTGAAAAGAGCATGATGATGATATCTGTAGTGTGATAATACTCCGATAAATTTTACATAAAGTGATGGATTTTATTATTATGTTTCATATCAATGAAGATGGTTGGAATTTGGATAAAACGCAACGTAAAATTGTATACCTAATACTTTCTGTAAAATAGCTTTAAAATCGACTTCATAAAATGATAACGTTATTTCCAATATCCAGGGAGTTGCGTGATGAAGTGGGGCGGCTCCGCAAGCAACTGTCGTCCGTAAGCGGCAGCGGCATCAACGAGTGAGTACAATCAACATTATACTAAGAGCTAGCTTTATAGACTGTATGAAAGTGTTAGATTATTTTACTTGCTAATTTCTATTGAAATTTAAAATCTCAGCTGCATTATTTAACATGCAATAATAGTCACCAACACTAAAGATAATTAGAAATAAAAAGTAGAAACAGTATTTATTAGCATATTCTTTGTTTCAGCACGTTGGCAACACCAAAACGCGACACTTTCAAGAAAGCGAGAGATCTCAATATTAACAAATCATTAGAAGGAGAGAAAAAGACTCAAGTTAATGGGTATGTTTTAATCACGTACTAATAATAAAACTATTCATCACTTGCCAAATTCGATTAACTGTTATTGTTGATGCATCAAAACTCAAAATTAATCGATATTGCTTTTCTTTCAGTGTAATGAGCATTGACATGCCTGATGGAACAAAATCCAGCAAGGATGACGACGATACGGTCAAAATTGTTTGGTAAGACCTAAAAGGTTATGCATAATGCGACAATCGTCTATTAAAATATTCTTAGCCTTCATATTTCAACCAACACCGGTTACCTACATTATATGTAAGGTCGGTCTAGATAGCCCCCCCCAACGGCCTAGAAGTCGCCACACACTAAGGCCCAGTTTTTTGATCCGTGGTCATCTTTAACTATTAGTCAAGTCACGTGTCAAGCATGACATCTGCATACGAATTTCGTTGGTTTTTAACTAATGGTAGCCATTTTTGACCATTGGTTGAGTTAACTAGGGATCAAAAAACTGGCCCTAAATGATGAGTATAAGAATAGAAAAACTCGTAAATTCATTTTAACTAACAGCACACCCACCCCACAGGAGCGACGGTCACGTGCAAGAGCGCGTACGAGTGCGCTGTTCGTCGGGGGCACTCATTATAGTCCGCGACGGCCGCGAACTGCGCGCCCGCCTCGTGTCTACCACCACGCAGAACTTGCTGCATAATGAGGCACAGAGGGGCTTTACTGTGAGTTTTACTAAAGTATTTTTACTTTATTTGCATATAAAATCATTAGATTAAAAACATGTAACAGTTTTGCACAAATCTGTGTAGCCACTGGCTTTTGGCTGTGTAACCTCTGAAAACTGAGAAATACCTCACGAAAAAGCAAATGTTAGTCACTATAACAAGTATAACAACACACACTACACATTGTCAAATTCCAGATAAAAATCGACTCAGATTCCACCCCGTCGGAAGCGAGCGTAGTCTGTTCCACCATCGAACAGCGCGCGCAATTCATCACTCAACTCACGCCGGCAGCGAGCCGCGGGTACGCGCCCGCCGAGACCGCGCGTCTGAGCGACGACGCCGCCGTGGCGTGCTGGCTGGGAAGTGATGCTGTTGCTTTTGGTATGGACTTGATTAATTATCAATCATTATGTGTTCCGTAGCGACATCTGAAATCCATGTTATGAGATAGCATCTCCCTTATCGTCACGCCAACTTGCAGTTTTCAAATATTCGCGCCTAAATTCCACGCTTCTCATTGGTCAAGCACTCGGGCGGCGTCCTTTCTAGCCGTCAAGTTGGTGAATTTTCCGCCATTATTGCGTCCAACTTATAGTCGTACGCATTGCAGTTTTTTCAAAATCTTGTTTTAACTGAAATATTAGCAAATTTCCAACAAGATTTTGTTCGCGTCTCGCGTGTTGTGTGAAAATACCAAAATTAAGATGGATGCAGTGTCAGATGAGTGCAATTCGACCGCGGAAGTGTTTTCCGCAAGTCAAAATGACGCTTGCCTTTCCGAAGAAAATGAGTGTGTGGTGTACATGCTGCGGTCCCCCGTAGCAGGCGCACCAGAGGAACACAACACGCAAGTGCAGGAGGCGGGCGGCCCGGCGCCGCGCCCGGACCGCGCGGCCGCCGCCCCCGCCACGCCCACGCGTCTCCTGCCGCCGCCCTCTCGCTCTCGTAAGAGACGTCGAGATACGTCGAGTTCCCGAAGCCATGGTTCTCGGAGTGGCAGCAGCAGGAGCAGGGCCAGCAGCTCATCAGAGTGCGCGCGCCGCAGCCGCAAGGATCGCCGCGGCACGCGCCGCGCGTCCCGCCGTCGCGCGCGCTCGCGCTCGCGCCCGCGCCACCGCCGCCGCCGGGGCGCACCCCGCTCCCGTGTCCGCTCATCGAGTTCTTCTGGGCTCGATACAAGGTTTGAAGTTCTGTCGCAGCAGCTGGTAAGTCAATTATCTGACTTAGTGAGTGCAAATAAGGAAAACCAACTAAAGCCACAAAAATTTTTACTTCCACCACAATCAAATGACGAGGTGTGTAATTTATCAATTTCCATAAAAGAACCGTTAGTTCCGGCGGCGCCATCTCATAGAGTGGCTAAACTTGTGGAACATCAACACTTTAACAAAAGTGACTGGAAGTCTGTGCGATATGCTGACACCCAAAAGAAATATTTAGCGTGTCCCGCGTTCGTAGACTTAAAAGTTAACGAAGAATTGGCTAGCCTGGCCGACGAGTCGAGTTCCTTTATTAACTGGCCTCGTATGGAGCGTAGTATTGCAGCATTATCGAATGCATTTTTAACTCAAAATGAAATAGTTAATTCTTCACTGCAAAATGTTATTGACTGGGCGTCAAAGGTCAATGAACCGATAACAGCTTCTACCTTGTATACGAAAATGAAAGAAATTTTTGATAAGGATTCTAAGTATAAACTAGTGTCTCAGGATATATTACAGATTATTTGCGGAAAGCGGAACGAATGTATTGCGGCACGTAGGGGGGCACTTTTGAAACTTATTGGCGATAAATATATCAGTCAGGGCGTTGACAATATTCCACCGTCATCTGAATATTTATTTAACCCAGTAATGCTGGCAGAGTACATCAATAAAATAGGCGGTATTGACAAGTTAAAGCGTGCTACCGTGAAATATAACACTGACCCACAACCTTCGACTTCAAGGTCAGGGTTATCGGTCTTTACATCGCCGACAAGATAACCCGCCCGCAGTGCTAGGCCGTTACAGTCGGTACATCCCGTGCCCCCGGCACACTCTGCTCATCCGTCTTATAAGCCAATGCCCTTTCGTGGTTTTCAAGCAGGAGGGGGAGACAAAAAGTTCGATAACAAAAACAAGTCCCATTGCAATAAATTCGAAAAATCTTATAATAAATGACTTATAGCCGTTTGTAGGTGGCTGCCTTCAATACTACCTTCACGTTTGGGAATCACTCATGGTGCCACCTGTAGTACTAAAACTAATAAAATCAGCTCGAATCCTAGTTTTTTTACGAAACCACCACTGATTATACCGTCAGCAGAAAACATAATAAGTTTCCATACACAGATGTTGCAAAGAATGACTGCTCAGATAAACCAAATGGTTGCAACAATCACCAATTGGATAGCAGAAATCCTCAGGACTCGAAGATTTCACATAATTGTATATCTCGCCGATTAATGCCTTGTCAGTCAGTGCAAAGAGAGAGATCCTCTTAGAACACACAAGAGCAACCATAGATCTTCTACAAAGCTTAGGATGGATCATCAACTTTCAAAAATCCATAATGACTCCATCAAAAAGCCTGGATTTCTTGGGTGTGGGTTGGGACATACACGCAAACTGCAAGTCCCTCCCACCGTCAAAGACAGACAGTATTCAACAGTCAATTACTCGTCTGTTGGCATGTGGCAGTTGGATCCTAAAGCAGGCACAACGCCTCTTAGGGAAACTCAACTTTGCAGCCTTCATCACCCACCGGGGAAGGCTGCATTGCCGTTTTATGCAAAGACACTTATTATTATTATTATTAAATACTTTATTGCACAATAATAAAATTATGTACATAGGCGAACTTAATGCTAACAGCATTCTCTTCCAGCTAACCTTGGGTGTTGTGGAGAAAGTTATAGGTAGTGCGAAAGACTGAGAGGAAAGATAATTTTGTAAAAATACCTACAAACACTAGAATACACTTACTTGTATATAATACATGTATAATAAATATATACCTATAGGTTACCTATACAATACATAAACCTAATACATACTATACTTAACTAAAATAATATTTTATATATATATAATAATATCATCGTCATCACACTTACATACTACTTACAACAAAACATGTGTATTATATCAGTTAAGCTGATTGTTCTGTTTCTGGAGGTAGTGCAGACGAACCTTAGACTTAAAAGTTTCAATGGACTGCGATTGCCTTATATGCAATGGTAACTGGTTCCACAAGCGAACCGCTGACACGGTGAAAGAATCCGAATACCCTGCCGCATTATGCTCTGGGGTTCGAAAGATCATATTTCTACTTGACCGTTGAGGACGGTCAGTAGAGTCGAAGAATGAGAAGCGTTCTGTTAAGTAAGAAGGGGCATTAGGATCATACACTATACCATAGACTAGGGAAACAATATGAGCATTCCTTCGATGACGGATATTGAGCCACTTGAGTTGATTCCGAAATGTAGAGACGTGATCATACTTACGCAGGCCAAAAATATAGCGAATGCATAAGTTGAGTAGACGGTCGAGTTTATCAAGTAGCTCTTCGGTGAGATCAGGGTAGCACACATCTGCGTAGTCAATAATAGGGAGCAACAAGGAGTTGACTAGCGTAACTTTGGTCGAGTACGGCAAGAAATTCTGCAGTCGTTTTAGTCCATGCATCGAGGCATAGATCTTGCGACTAACTTCTGAAACTTGCAATTCCCATGACAGGTTATTCTGAATGTGAAGACCCAGGTTTCTAACATTGTTACAGTAACTCAAGGAAACTCCATCAAATGTTACTGGTGGTAGTGGGCCGTTTCGCAATCTAGCCAAGTGATACCTGCTGCCAACAAACATAACTTGGGTTTTAGTGGGATTAACTAGGAGACCGTAAGCTGCTGTCCATGTTTTGACAGCCTCGAGATCAGCAGTCATCCTGTCAATAGCCTCTAAAACTTCACCGGGACCACAGGAAACGTAAAGCTGAAGATCGTCAGCGTACAGGTGGTAGGAGGTGAACTTAAGGACAGTGACAAGGGTATTGATAAATACTGAAAAAAGGATAGGGGAAAGGACACCACCTTGGGGCACGCCGGCTGTGACATCACACCAGTCTGATTCAATATCATCGGCCCGGATGCGTTGTCGGCGACCACTCAGATAAGAAGAAAACCACTCGGCTACAGAGCCAGATATATTAAGAGAACGGAGTATGGACAGGAGGATATCATGATCCACACAGTTGAAAGCGTTGCTGAAATCAAGAAGTGTTAGGAGAGTTAATTGGCTATCGTCCACAGCCTTACGAAGGTCATCAGTAATTTTTATTAGAGCAGAGCAAGTACTGTGGGATGGACGAAATCCCGATTGAAGGGGGTTTAAGAGATTGTTAGAAGAGAGAAAGCACGAGAACTGTCGCAAGACTACACGTTCCAGTACCTTAGAAAGAAACGGGAGAATTGATATAGGCCGGTAGTGTTTAAATTCCACAGGCACAGAAATTTTTGGGACAGGGACCATGAAGGCTAATTTCCAGAGGAGGGGAAACGTGCCTGAGGATAAAGAAAAATTGATGATGGAAGTAATAGAAGAGAGGATAGAAGAGAGAATCGGAAGCAGCATGTCACGACCAATGCCGTCACTGCCAACTGCTTTGCTAGGGATAGAGAGGATAATCTTTTTAATATCTGACTCAGTAACCGGTGTGAAATAGAAAGGAGTAGATGCTACGATTGGCAAGGCTTGAATGTTGGTGATAGTGAGTGCTTTAGTGAGAGGATCCAGGATATGGGGAGGGGATGAGAAGTGTTGGTTGAGCCCGTCCTTGTCAACAGACAGTGGCAGGTCCTTCCTACACCTTCCAAGTCCCAGAGAGTGAAGAAACCGCCAAAGGTTTTTGGCTGAACAGTTTTCAACAGACGAGTGGATGTGGCGGCGCTTTGCATTTCGGATCATCTGATTGCAGCGATTTCGCGCGAATTTGAAATTGTTCCAGTTGGCCTCCGATGGATCCTTCTTATGTTTGCGGCGCAGTGCGTCACGGTATGCCTGCTGTTTACGTATCGCAGCTGTCAGCCAGGGGGCTGGGGGCCGCTTCATGCGGACTGGATGGAGAGGCGCATGACGATCAAGAAGGTCGGTGACGAGGCTATTAAAGCACTCGACCTTATCATCGATATTGTCGATACGCTCTATTTGTGTCCAGTCGGTTCTAGCAGCATCGATAGCCAGTTTTTCATGGTCCATACTCGCAAAGTTACGCTGAAATATTATTTTAGGTTTCATTTTGGGAATTCTTAACTTGTAGGAAGCAAATATAAGATCGTGATGGGAGAATCCAGAGGCAGTAAACTGCCCATGGGTTGCAATCCGTTCACTGCTAGAAGTTAAAATATGATCAATAAGGGTATGAGAGTCATTTACGTGGTGAGTGGGGTCAAGTTTAGGAATATGTAGGTTTAAAGAAGAAGTTAATGTAAGAAGCTTACGGGAACGGGTGTTATCTTGCAGAAGGCAGGTGTTAAAATCACCCATGAGGACCGCATGTTCATATTCCGGCAGATGTGTGCCAAGCAGTTGTTCAAGCGTGTCAAAGTAGTCGGAATTGGGAGGGGCATAAACCACACCCAACATAAATTTCACAGTATTGAAATTGAGTTCCAGGAGGATGAATTCCATACCTTTGCTATAGTGAGGCGAGGAAGTTGCAAGTATTTTGTACTTTATGTCAGCACGAAGGTAAATAGCTACCCCTCCACAGCCCTTATCGATCCGGTCGTTTCTTATCAGAATGTAACCTGGCAAGGAGAAAGATGTTGTAGGCAGCGACGGTTTAAGGAATGATTCCGACACTAGGCACGCATGAATACAACTACTGGTGAAGGTTGAAAGAAGTTCAGAGTAATGGGAAGGAATGCTTTGAGCGTTAATGTGGCAGAGATTAAGATTCTTAGGGAATGGAGAAAAAGAGTTGTGAAGCAGATCACTGAGATGAACGCAGTCACTGGATGCATCTGAAAGGTTATCAATCGAGTCCAATGAGTAAAACAAATCAGAATCAATCGATAAATCCATAAGCTAAAAAGTAATAATATATGTGACGATGACGATGAAATATAAATAAATAATATATAATAAATACTTATGTTATAAAATTATTATACAATTACTATTTACTATAACTATTACTCAATTTACTGTAACCTAAACACACTTTATCCACATCCACCGCCGGCGCACTGAGATGAGAAGAGATCCTGCAACACAAACATAGTTTCTCAGAACATGAACTTATTGATATGTAATGAATATAAACAAAAAACACAGAGCAAAAAGGTGAGTAATTTCATTTATATCATGTGGCAACATTATACAGATGCGATCACATGACTTAAATCTGTCAGTGTCACTGTTCCAAACTGTCACTGTCAAAGTCAAAAATAATCAACAAAACAAAAATGCTGCGGGTAGGTAATTTTAAAAGACTGTACTGTGTAATATTAAACATTTTCAAGAAAACGGGGGCAAAAGGGATATTAGCTACAAATACACATAAGAAACAATACAGCAATAAGAACTAAGGTGCTGTGGCATATCAAGAAACTTGAAGTAACTACGTACATAGGTACTTATGAAGTGGACAGGTTGGACTTATTTTTAGTAGGCGGCTTAATACCTACAACAATGTGTACTGGGAAACAAATTAGGTTGGTAAACGATTTACTATAAATCAATAATTTAGAGTCTCACACATTTTTGTGTCCTGTAGCACCTAATTTGGTCTTTTTTGCAGCCCGGTCCAGTGCTGGTCGAGATGCCCCGTCTGCCTGGGTCTGTGTGGGCGCCGGGGTCTGGGCGGGCACCGGTATCGCGTCGAGGTCCTGCCTGGAGTTGAGACGGATCTTGTGACCACCGTCCGGAGACTTGAGGAAGACATTGCCATCCTGTGTCCAGCAGTTTTTCATGCCAAACCGGCGACGGGCTTCAAGGAAGATGTCTCGTCTTCTCGCTGTCAGGAACTCGCAGATGGAGATCGCCGTGCCTTTGAGCACCTTTTTCTTGTCCCACACAAGTGCCCTTGTAGCCCTCTCACTAAACCGGACCAGAATGGGACGTGGTCGGTCTGTCGCTGAATGAGAGCCACTGTGAAGTCGGAAGCACTGTTTTATCTGGGACTGCTTGAAGTCACTGAGACCGAGTTTCTCAACACACACAGCCGTCACAACAGTGGAGATCTCTTCATCAGGGGAATCACTAACACCACGGAAGAGCAGGAACTTTCGTCTCCCCTGGTTGTCGAGATCATCGGAGACCTGGGCAACAGCTGATATCTGCGTCCTCAGGAGATCGAGTGCTTGGAGCATGCACTCCCTGAAGCTCCGAAAGTCTGCTGCCAGCTGATCCAGGCTGGGAGTGGTGGTGCTCGTGGCGGCCAGGCGAGCATCAAAGGCGGCCAGCCCCTGGCTCATCTTGGCCTCCAACTTGTTGATGGCAGCCACTGGGTCGGGTGATGCCTGTGTGGGCTTGCTGTTGGTTCTCTTCTTCATGTTGTGATAGATTTTTGATGTGTCAGCAGTGGATTGGATGAAGTTGTTAATTAAAGTGCATAAGCCAGTTTCTTTTGTTTACTTTGATGGAGTAATAAGTAAGTATACTTTTGGTATAAACAGTGTTCAAATAAACGTAAATAAACAAGATATTTTGAATTTATTTAATACGAAAACAAATACACAAGTGTATCCATTGACTACCCTCAAAAAAAAAAACACAAAAAAAAGACACTGACAAAAACTCAAACTATGCCCCCAGACAGAGTTATTGATTCCAGAAGAGGTTTCAACAGAACTAAAGTGGTGGCTACAGAATCTGCACATCCCGTCCTTGATCCACGAACCACTTCAAGTGATATATTACCTGGCCACAGATGCCTCAGACCAGGCACAGGGAACCCAAATAAACGATTCCAAAGTCATCGGCCAGTTGGAGAGTTTTCAGATGTCATGACATTGCAATTGAAAGGAAATGTTCGCTGTTATAGGTGCCATAAGAATGAAATACAAGACACTCAGACATACAACAGTATTACTGCAGACTAGAGCGACAACTGGACAGTTATGGCCTACATCAAGAAAGAAGGAGGGACCAGGTCGTTGACCCTACATTGTCTAGCCAAGACACTACTGGACCTCATTGACGAGCTCGACATTATGCTGATTTACTCAGCCTAGCAGTAGAAAGGATCTTCAGCCTTTGGGGCATACCTCAAATCGGTTCTTGTTCATAAATCTGTAATTTCTAGTATGTGTGAATTCAGTTCTCAGGAAAAAACACCACAGAATCTGGTGGAAAAACACGATTTAAAAGCTATTTCAGTAGCAAAACCTGTGCCCATGAAAGCACCCATCTGGGATGCATGGGTGCTCATAGAATATTTACAACATTCTTCTCCACCGGTAGATAACTGGTTTGAAGTAACCAAGAAAACAGCTGTTTTAATCCTATTATACTCGAGGCGCAGGGTACATGATTTAACTTTGCTGCGTTGTGACAATGAACATTTAATTGACAATGGTAATAGTATAGTCCTAATTCCTGTATTTGGTTCAAAAACAGATACCAACTCATTTCAACAGTCAGGTTTGAAGCTGTTATCGGGGGCAGATCATAATATTGATGTAATTTTCTGGTTAAGACGTTTATTAGAATTGTCTAGTATTAAGAGAGAGGGGAACAGCTCACTGAATTGTTTTTAACATGTAGAGGATAAGTTAAACCAGCTTTGGCTACTATTATTGGTGGATGGATTAGACGTTGCCTTAAGGATTCCGGTATAAGTGCTTCACCAGGAAGTACACGGTCAGCTGTTTCTTCCTTAAACTGGATAGAACAATATCCTGTAAATTACAGTATTTCTAGAGCCAATTGGCAAATCTTTTCGTAAGTTTTATCAAAGAGAATTGCTACCAGTTGTTAAACCAAATGAGGGCAAACGTTCCTTTTCATTATATTTTGAATCTGTGTAATACTCTATTGTTAGTACTCTATTCTTGTTCTTGTTACATTGTGATTGAGATAAGAATATTTTGTGTGATAATAATTATATTTTTAGAAAATTGATTTCTGTTAACAGAATTATTATGTGATATTACATGCCTAAATAGGTACATAATTATTCTAAGTTGTTGTGATTAGGTCCTATAGGTTCATGGCCAATTTATTTCCAATAAATTAGTATTATTATATAATATGGTTTCCTCCATTTCATTGGTATTTCCATAGTTAGTACCTAGATTCTCATCACAGCTTTATATCTGATGATGATCAAAGTACCTACCTACTTCCGGTAGTCCTTACTACAGGTTTTAAAAAAAACCTATTTAGGACACCACTGACCCCAGATATACAACTAACATGTATTCACGCTCTAGTGCCTACTTTAAGAATACTGTAAACATATTCGGAAATAAATAATTTTTAATTTTTTTTTTTTACTTCACATTATTGCGTCATCTCTAGCCGCCAGGTGATAACAGACATTTCTCATAACATGGATTTCAGATGTCGCTACGGAACACATAATATTAGAGTTTTACCTACCATTAAAACTCTTATTATGTTTCCAGCGACATCTGAAATCCAGCAAGCGCTACCTGGCGCTGCATTATTATGATTATTCGGGAATATAATGGCGGAAAATTCACCAACTTGACGGCTAGAAAGGACGCCGCCCGAGTGCTTGACCAATGAGAAGCGTGGAATTTAGGCGCGAATATTTGAAAACTGCAAGTTGGCGTGACGATAAGGGAGATGCTATCTCATAACATGGATTTCAGATGTCGCTGGAAACATAATAAGAGTTTTAATGGTAGGTAAAACTCTAATATTATGCTAAGGTTAAGGACACATGTACGAACAGCCAGACCTATAGTCTGAGCGATGAGGCAGATGTGGTCTGATGTATCGGCAGCGATGCTGTTACTTTTGGTTTGTTGATACTAATAGATACTTAGATGGATATTCTTTGTTTGTAGACATAAACATGTTACATTTTCGGTTTTTTGTATAAATTTGTGTCAACGAGACATTGATAAGTTAATGCATGCATTAACTTATCATGAACACTTCTTGATACGTTCATAGTCACTTCATACTCATTCATTTTGCCTTAATGAACCATAAATTGACGGTTACGTATGTTGTGTTAACTGCTGGTGTTCCTTATTTAAATAAATATATAAATAAATCCCCACAGGTTGCTCCAAGGGCATCTACTCGCTGCGCGGGCAAATCCGCCTCGAGCACAAAGAGCAGCACATGTGGGACGGGCCGGTGTCGGCGCTGGCGGCCGCCGCGACCCGTGTCGTCGTCGTGAGCCGCGGGCAGGTGCTACACGGCAGCCTGCATGCGCTGGAGTCGGCCCTGCGCAGAGCTCCCAACCTGAGCCCCACGTTGCAAGTCGAGAAGGTGTACTGTTTGCCTGAAGGGACCACGTATTCTTTGCTACAGGTGAGTCTGTTGTTCAGCTTTTAGCCCGCTACTGAATAAGAGTGTTGTCTATGGTATCAATGGTATGTGTATCTGTCTCTGGCCACATAGTTTTTAAATAGATGTACTTACCTTATTTCTTTCTTCTCCGAATTCTAAAACCGAATAATCTTATCATCATTTGGAAATACTTTTATTTCTTTTAGTTATTACTAGCTGTTCCCGCGCGCTTCGCTTCGCCTTAAAAAGTTTTCCCGTGGGAATTCCGGGATAAAAAGTAGCCTATGTTCTTTCCCAGGGTCTAGACCGTATGTATACCAAATTTCATAAAAATCCGTTCAGTCGTTTTGGCGTGAAAGAGTAACAGACAGACAGACAGACAGACACAGTTACTTTCGCATTTATAATATTAGTAAGTAAGGATTAGTAAGGATGAAATATCACTGTTCAAACGCCTCTTGTATAGGGTAATACAGTATTTAACACTTTTAAAAGTAACAACACTTCTTCCAGGCCATCCAAGGCGACGCTCCAGACGCCGCGTGTGTGGCCGTGGCGGGCAACCAGCGCGTGTTCTTGCTGCGGTACGACTTCTCCCGCGAGGCGTTCACGACGTCCCGCTCGCTCACAGTGGACCGCCGCCCCTCCTCCCTCCTGCTCACACCCGCCGCGCTATACATAGCCGGAGAACGACCGCTCAAACTCAAACTACCGTCAGGCGTACTAGAACACTTCGCCATGGAGAATGCCACAGTTTCCGCAGCGGCCAAGAAGCACAGCCCGCCCAAAGCCATACTACTGATACGAGAGCATCCCGCAGAAATACTCATCTGCTACAACGAGTGCGGTGTGTTTGTGGACGAGAACGGAAAGAAGACGCGGTCGGAGGAACCGAAGTGGTCGATTGCCGCCGATCGCTTCGAGTTTGTCAGTCCGTTCTTGTACATAGTAGGCAGTGAAATGATCGATATAGTGCATGTGAATGACGAGTCATACCGCGCGCCACCCTGCACTTGCGACACCGACTCTGTTGCCTCCTCCGACTGTTATGCCACTGAACACGTCTTCCATCTCAAAGTCACAGACTGCACGTTCCTCGGAAAAGCACCTAACGGCATCCTAATACAGTCCAAAGTCGGGGGCAATCTGGTGATATCGACGGTAGAAGGCATGGCGGCGTTCAGAAGCATCGGCGCTTCGGTGGAGTCCCTCGCTACTATCTCAGACACGAAGGGCTCTACCGTCAGCCTGGCGCAGTCAACGACCGACCCGAGCACGGAGGAGTCCTCGCGCGACGCGTCTCGCCGAGAGAGTGTTGAGAGCAGAGAGCAGGAGACCGCGTTCCAGGCGGATATTAGAAAGAGAGCGACTCAGTTGCGACAAAAGCAACAGAGGCAGGCGGCTCCATCGAATGACGTCATCAAAGCGGTTCTCACCACAGAGCTGAGTCTCAAGAGAAGCTCTAAAGGCAGTCGCAAGTCGGCGCCGATAGAAGAGGAGACTGACTCCGACACTAGTCAGGAGAAGGAGAATAAACCGAGGAATCCAGCGGATTTGTGCGCAGAGATGTTCACTAAACAAGTGAAGTTCCAAAAGATCTGATGTGTTGCTCAACGTATTGTAATTTATTAGACCAAGTGTTAGTCACAGATATAACAGCATGAATACCTCTTGATATAATTACGTAATCTTCTCTTTGGCTAAGATTTGTGAATATGCAATACCTATAAGTAGCCACAATTAACTGAGTAATTCCACAGCTCTACATTCCTACAAATTACATAGAACTCATATGTATGCAATGTTTTACTTCATACTTTAACCTTTTATTTATTGGCTAAGATTAACACAGCCTCTACTGATGTGCTCTATTACGTTACGAATAGGTTTTGGAAGTTCGATAAATAATTTGCACACATTTAGTCGCTCAGTACTTAACTTAGTTACCCTACGGTAAGTTAATATTTAACTACTAACGCCTCTCTAGAATATAAATACTAATACATAATTAGGTTCACTATTTATGATTATGATTAGTTTTAACTTATTGCAATAATAATAGATAAAGGTGCAGTATTCGAATTTTGCTATAATTTAACTCCCACTTTTTCCGTCATTCCAGTAAACAAAGGAATAGCTTAACGGGGTTTTTTTAACATTTTAACAAATTCCTGCAATTAGAGGCATAATAACGGATTTGACTTCACTTTTAGACGTATGGAATGATTCTTTTAATTCTTGCCATCGTTTTTTTCTAATAAGTATTAATTTTCAATTATTGTGAGGACCAATTTTACTGTGATTTTATAAGATTTTAATTGTGTTTAGACTTAGTTGTATTACAGTGTAATGTAACATTATTTTAAGGGATGTTTGTTTTGTACTCTAACCTGTTGAAATAAAATTTATATTTCCATAAACTCAGGTGTTTTGATTTTGCAATGAACGTAAAAAAATATTAACCTTTTTAAAATGATGGGTTGTTAATCAAGGACTTTTGTTAATTCGCCAAACCATAAACTTGAAATTTAATTCGTCAAATGTTTTGGAGGGTTCCGTACCTCAAAAGGTATAAACGGACCGCTTTCAGAATCAAGTTCTGTTTGTCTGTCAAAAACCTTAATCTCGGGAATAAATATGTCGACTTACCATTTCACTTGCCGCCGCTCCGTCCACTGGCGATGGCGTTGTGGACAATCGTATCGGTACACCCCCGCAATAAGGGGTTCTCTACACGTTGGACCCATGAAATAACGGTCAAGTCAAAATCTACCCAACAAGGAAAGTGAGGTCTAAAAAATATCAACAATAGTCGGCCTCCTTTAGAATCATAGAACTGGTCAATACTTTCCCGTTTTTCTCGAAAATCGTAAGAGATATCGAAAAACTAATGAAAATTTGGTACCCCCGCAGTAAGGAGTTCTCTACACGTTGGACCCATGAAAAAACCGTTAAAGTCAGAATCTACCCAACAAGGAAAGTAAGCATTTACAAATTACCTACTACAACAATCTAAACATATGAATATCAATGAGTCCTAAATCAACTCTCAAACGGGGTATGTTTATACTATGAATTGTTCATAAAATTATTACCTAAAATGGGGATAAGGGGTCTGATACACAAAAAGACAAGATAAAAATTGTTGAATTTTTTATTTACAATCTTATAAATTTACATTCACCTCACGTGCAGTAGGAAGTACAGCGAGCACACACATTCATTTATAACAATTATATTCCACACAAACTTACTACCTCTTTCAAAGAGTCGAGTTTCATCGAAACAAAAGGAAGATAAAACCACATTCTGGCTACAACTTATAACAAGACCATGTACTTAATAAGTGTACTACACGGATCTGACATTACGCAGAGATCATCATTGTTTATTCACAAAAAAAAAACTGTACAACATAAAATAACATACGCGAATAGATTCTGACTTCACATCTTTGTCTTGTTATAATTAAGTCAGTCAAATCTGTACCAATATACAAGTACATTAGAGTTCATAATATTATAATTACAATCAGCTTGCACCAACTCATTTACATTATTTAAATACACGTAGAATCATACGAAGTCATTGGAATTCATAGACTTTTTTTCAAAGAAATACATTTTCATGATTAGGCTAGCAGTACTTGGAAGCCCTCCAGCCTCTACTAGGCACTTTGATATCGTAACTACTCCCATAAAGGATTCCTCTTCGTTAATATATAATGGATAGATAGATAAACCTAGCGGATGGAGGGTGTTTTTGTGACGTTAACAGGTTAAGGTGACGGTAAATATAATTTAATCAAATCACACGCAATAATGGTTTCGACAGAAATTCCAAAAAATCTAAAGGTTTCCTGTTTATTTACGAAACATACAACACTGTTTTAGTCGTCAAAAGAGAAAAAAACGAGGAAAAAGAAAGAAATACAGCATAATTATAACAATAATATAAAAAAAGAAAACATTGCAACTTTAACAGCATTTTTAAATTTTTATATAAATAAATAAAATGAGGTACGCATTATTTGGCTTACCGCAGCGCAAATTAAATACAACGTGTTCTAAGGAAGATTCTGATAAATCGTCTGCACAGATCATAAGGTATATATTTCATTGACAGGGTCCTATGTATTCGTAATAACTATCTAAAGTAGTCACAACCGAAACGAAGTTTCACGTGACGATGCTAGTAGATCGCTCTACCAGTTTCGAGTGTACTTCAACCATTTAGGACTTGTTTCTCATGATTTCAAAAAATAATTTAATACATATTTTTTATGTTGTATGTGCGTAATTTGTTTCCACATAATAAAAACAAACTATCATTTTCGCCAATGCCATCGATCAGTCCATTGATTGGCGAAAAATAAAAACCCGGTAAATTTTAATGCCGGCAGAAACAAAACCCGAACGGCCGAAGTACCTACAGCAAGTCGTACAAAACCGTCCCCTATCACCGTGTCACTGGGTGTCTAGTTCAAGAAGCCGCGGCACTGCGGCGCGCCGCACAGGCAGGCGATCTTCTCGTCCTCTAGCGGGAACTTGTAGTCGTACGTGATCTCCTCGTCGACGCCTATTGGCTGCTTCGAGTAGATCACGATCTTCTTCTGAGACTCGATGGTTATGATTTTCGCGTAGCAGTTCGGCTGGAATGGATGAGAAAATACAATAAATAAATAAAAATATTTATAAAACATTGTCTGTTTATCACCAGATGAAAGTAATGTTTGCGATTTAAAATTACACGATGTTGACACCGAAAATGAATACAGGGTGTTGCAAAAAGGGTATACTAAACCGAAACCTACATGGTATATGTAAGCCCGAAAATGAAATCAGATTTTTGCAACACCTACAAAGGTTACTACATACTAAACCATTTCATTTGACCTATTTCATATTTTATAGTTCGCATAAAATAAGAATGTTGTAGTTTTCTGTTGTTTCTCGTTTCAGGCGTCTCTATAGGAAACTACCATGAAACTTTTGACAAATAATTCGTGCAAAATGCGACCACTACTATTTTTAAGTACATGATTGATTCTATAATGTCTCAAAGTTTTGTGGAAACGGTATTGACCAGTTTTTCATTCTATAAAAACTATGTTTAGAAAACAATACTCACATTACAACTGTGGTTGATAAACCTGGCCAAGTTCCCACATTTCGTCGCATCAATGATGGTATCAAAGTCTATACGGAACAGGTAGGAGGACCCGATACCGGTGGCCTCGTACTGCGCCTCGCGCACGTCCGCCACGATGGGCCGGAGATTTTTATAGTTCGCAAGTTGCATAAACTTTGTGTTGTAGTTTTCGCTCATACAAAGTGGCGCCTCTAGCGGAAACTACCATGAAACTTTCGAACCAAATGTAAATACTGAGGTATTTTTACATTTCTATAAACTCTACAAACTGAGGGGACAACAAAACAACGTTGCATTCCTGCAAACTATAAAAACCAAGCCCACAATACAAGTACAAAAACAGTACTCACATTACAACTGTGGTTGATAAACCTGGCCAAATTCCCACACTTGGTCGCGTCGATGATGGTATCAAAATCTATACGGAACAGGTACGACGACCCTATCCCTGTGGCCTCGTACTGCGCCTCGCGCACGTCCGCCACGATGGGCCGGATCATCTGCCCCACGTACTCGATCACCATCTCGTCTGCTGCTATCGGCTCCTGGGGGGAAAAATGGGTTCATGAATGATTAGATTTTCCCGCGAGATTTGTCGAGATTTTCGCACGGCCATCCGGGATATAGGCCTTTGAAATTTATGAGTACCTAAATGCAATGAACTTGCTACATAGCAAATGTTATAAAAATTGGTCCAGACGTTTTCCCGTGAATGAGTTACAAATATGTATCTACAATTTTTACATCACAATCTGTTTATTTATTTACAGAATAAAGAAATAGCACTCTAAACTAGGGTTCACATTATGAATATGTACTCGGCGATTGCTAGCATGTAAAATGGTAAAACAATATATAAACGTCTATTACCTGAGCGAATAATCCCCAGTCGTGAATCCCGGACTTGGCGAACTTGAGTTGTTTCTTCCTGAACTTGAGCTGGTTGAACTTGAGCAGATCCGAGTCCGTGTCAGTACCTGCGGGAAACACATTATACGTTAGGACATGATCGCGATTTTATTTCTGAGCGACAACATCCTACTTTTATACCCAAATAGCATTAAGAGAATCGTTGTAAACGAGACGCCATTCCATTTACGTCCTTATGAATCTTCACGCCTGTCGTATTTATTTTTGCATGCTTTGTTATTGCTAAATCAGCCATTTGTGAATTTATAGTTGCACATTTTACGCCTGTGGTATTTTCATAGCTATAGTAAAAATCGTGAGAGTTGCCGCAGGCGATGAACGATTGACGAGTGCAGTCGTAGCGCGTCAATGTCGCTATAGACGCATAGGAGCACCAATGATATAATTCCTAACACAACTTACCGAAGGCAGTGAGCAGTCTCCTCTGGTTAGACCTGGCCTCTCTCGACATGTGCTGCATCTTGCTGATCATGGCGGCCTTCTTGTCCTGCTCCTGTGCGGCCTCCAGCGGCGTGGCCGACGCGACGCCGCGGCCGTGGTGGTACTTGTACTTGGCTTTGAGCTTGGAGTCCATCTTGTAGTAGCCTTCTGTACGCGCTGAGCCGCTCTTGTGTCCCTGTGAGTTAATGTTAGATGTACATTAGATTGGAGTATTCGTACATCTAATGGCTTTGTTTTAGACGGACAGGCTTCTAAACATAATAGAACAAAACTTAGGCAGTGTTCAACAAATGTTTGGCTATGTGAAATACCATAGAAAACTTTCAAATTCCGTTCTAAACACCTGTTACTTTTTGTGGTAGTAAAGAAAGTTTGCAATCTGAGAGACAGATACAGGGACTACAATAAATTAAAATTTTAAATAAATTACTAAATTGTGTTTAAAAATACCGTAACTCGTTGAAACAGTTGAAAAGGGCAAAAATAAGGTTGTATATTATAGAAATCTGCACTTACTTGTAGATCCTCATACATGTTGTTATGTCGCTTGGACTTCTTCTTGGGCGGTGAGTACCGCACATCAGTGGGCGGGTGGTCCACCCAGTGCGTGTCGTTCAACCAGTAGCCCTGCGCGTCTTCCGCTAGCAACGTCTCGTACGCTCTGAGGAGACAAGTGTAATATGTGTAGGAATGAATTCAAATCATTAGCCAATAATGGTTGCCGAGTGTATTTTGGCGCGCTTTGGGGGAGCATTAGCCCAGCAGTGGACGATTATTGGCTGATGATGAAACAAAATGTGTAAGCAACATTCTATATCACTTTTACGACACTAATGTAAAACGTGTGAGAGTAAATTTACAAAGAAGTATTGCCCCAATATCTTCTAATCGAAAGTCTTGTAATGTAACGTTAGACTAGACTCGTTTGATTTCGACCGTTACTTACTTTCTTATGCTCTGGCAACACGAATGTAAAATATGTAAGAGTACATTCAAGTTTTAAAAGCTTGGCTTACCTCTTCAAGTACTCGATGTCTTCCCGGTCGATGCCCCGCGTCAAGAACTCGTACATGACCTGCATTTCAGCCATAATGTCTCGTGTCTTGAACGTGATATGGTCGAATTTCGGCCGCACGTCGCCCCGACCATCGTACAATCTGAAATTATGGTATTAGTATTATAAATGTTTCTGTATTTCTTTCATTGCCGTACATTTTTCTATATCACATTTCAAAATATTAATCAGCAGATTTCACACTCACTTGATTTAGTAAACAAACAGTTACATACTTGTTTTGTATTTCGGCTAGTTTGGTGGTCTCGTGTTTTCTCTTGTAGGGCCTCTTCTCCTTCTTGGGTTCTGGAAGCTTCTTCTCTACGACTACGGGCTCTGCGCCCGGCTCCTGCGTCATCCATGTGTAACCTGCAGGAATGAATTTGCGAGAATAGTATTTAGATTTATTTTCTATAAGTTTTTGAGTTTCCAAATCTTTGAAAAAGGTTTGATTTCAGTATGCATTGAAAATACACATACACTAATTTCAGCTCAATCAGTAAATGAAACATAAATCAAATTTAACTTGTAAGGTTATAGACAAAACAGTAGACGAGTAGCAGTTGAGATCTTTTAAAATAATTATAAATAAACATAGTGGCTCCCCAAGACGCCTTTTGGGTCGCTGTGCCAACGGAGTATAGTTCTTGAGCATTTAGAATATGCTTCATACTTATGATTATTTTGTGTACGAGTTTGATCACCTGTCAAGACTATAAATTGTTAATGACAATCTCCTCACCATGGTCATGCTGCAGATGGTTGGCCGTCGACGGCGCGTCGTCGGTCGGCGGGCGGCAGTACGAGTGTTCCAGTGCGACCTGCGACGCCTGCGACGCTTGAGACGCTTGGGACTGCGGCGATGAGGTCTCCGAGAGACCGCCCTGGGGATAGGTTGATTAGTTATTGTTTGTTGAACAAGTAGCAGAAATACTTACAAATATGGCTAGGGTACGTGGTTGGGCCTTTTTATGTAGATGTGGCTAGGGCGCATCGGACGGATGCAAAACTGATATTTAAGGAAATTGCGTCATGAATGCTTCGACTGACCTTAGGTTTATGTTAGCTACATTAATTTAACTGCATTGATTAGAAAAATTGTGTCTAATTATTGCTCAATGTATAGCATTATGTGTTTTAAACGGTCTCAAAAGAGTGAATATGCCGACACTTCATTGAGCTGTAAAATACATACGGAACTTTACATACGGAAACAAAAAAATACTTACATCGTCCATAATACCGTTCATGCTGGGCGCGGTATCCGTATTACTTTGGTCGTCAGACAGAGACACCACTCTCTCCCGCTGTTTCTCCCTCTCTTTTTCTCTCTGCTTCTCCCTCTCTTTCTCCTTTTCTTCCCTCTTCTGAGGCTTCTTTCTCTTCTTTTTAGTGTCTTTCTTCCGTCTTGATTCGAGCATTTCTTCGTCTGACGTGATTTCCCCTTCCTCTGCCTCTTTCTTCTTCTTTTCGGGGGATTTCAAATGGTTCGAGACTGGGCTTCGTCGCTCGATCTTGGGTTCTTCCGAGATCTTGGGTTTGGGTTTGCTTTCAGTTTTGGTTTCAGGTTTACTGTAAGGAAAGTTAACAGTGTTGTAAAGTATTTATTGTTTTGTTCAAAATTTCAAACACTAATTTAAGCCAAAGAAATGTGAATCTCTACTTATTTACGAAACCTTTCATTTGACTATTCATACGAGGTATTGTGAGGGCATTTGCCATTTTTTGTTCACGCATAACTGACACCAGGACAAAGGGAGGGACTAAACATAAGACCTAGGGTGATGCATGTTAAGAACCTCCTCGAGTGACGTGTACGTAGCTTCCTGAGCAGTCATCAAGCGACACGACAACTACGTTTCTTACCCGAGTACTTAGCGTATAACATTATCTATCTATTTACCTATCATGCGGCAAGTCCGCCATCCTGCTCAGGCGCACATGGCAGTCGTCGTACTTGGCGTCGGGCTTGTCGTCCCGCGCGCCCGCAGAGCGCAGCTGCTCCTCCTTGAACTCGCGTTCGATCTGCTCCATGTACTCCGTGTTGCGACGTCTTCGCTCCTGTGAATACATAATATAGTGAGCACTAGATGCGCTGTATTGTATGGATAATGGATACGCATACTTTTTCGTTTAGGTAAAAAATATACTTAAAGCATTTCTCACAACACACCTATTTGGTATCAGAACAATGCAGAAGGAAATATACATTTTTTAATAGTAAACTCATTTTTTTAATGTGTGTAAAATATGCACAGCTATGTTTCTAGATAGATAGAATATTCTTTATTCGTACACATACAAACAAGAAGTTACAGCAGTTACATAAAATAATTTACACTAACACATAGGTACAAAAATGGTGATCTTAGTCTTTGGACTTTGGATAGAAGGCTATTTAATTGTTTATAATGACACTCAACAATTTGAACGTGAAACTTGACAACATAAATTTACAGCGAATGTTACTCCAGTGTTCATATCATACCTGGTACTCTCTCTCCTCCTCCGAGTCGGAGTAGATGCGGTCGAGTAGGGGCGCGGCGGGGGGCGGGGACTTCTCCGCCGCCTTGGCTTCTGAAGCCGACGGCTTCTCTCGCTTGTAGGGCTGTGGGGAAGCATGAACTTTGTTAGCATACTTATAGCGGGTTTTGCTGCATGAATTAGACAATAACCAAGCCTAGGAATAGCTTTCTATCGTATAAAAACAAAACGTTTTTTAGCAATAGTGCAGGTCCATCGAGCCAATTGGTCGTCTGAGTTTTCTGTTTTCAATCTCTGCATACCATTCTTGTTCCTCTTACATATACCATATAACAGTAAAACAGCGGTGCCATACATTTTGGAGACATTTTCTTAACTTTAAGAACCTCTAAAATGTATGGAAATATGTAACAAATATTTTTTTACATAGATTTCAGTGTTGGTCTCATATTTAAAGTTTCCCGGTATATCACTTTATATATACTGTATGTAATTTGCCTAAAATGCATATATCTGCCGTAGTGTTATTTAGGTTACTGACCTGGAAGTCATCGGTGTCGGAGTCGGCGGCGCGGTCGCGGCGCGCGGGCGAGCGCTGCGGCGACGCGGCCAGGTGCTCGTCCGCCTCCACCTCGGGGATCGGCGTCTTTTCTGTACGGATTATAGAGGAAGTTTTTTAGTACACGTAAGTGGATCATAGGGCGATATTCTTGCACGTAAGTTATATAAAAGGAATATGTAGCCGTAAGGGTTACACCCACGAGTTTTCTTCCCATACAAATATTTATTGTAATGTTTGAATCACGCACTCGGGGCGCGGGAAAATGGCGTGTAACTCTGCGTGTATGACGAAATCCACACCATATTAAGACACCCTTAAGTTTTGGGCATGAGACTTGAAAGTTTGTTTGGATGTTTGTTACTCTTTTACGTAAATCAAATTAACAGATTTCAATGGATTTATATTGTGTGCAGGAAACGGATACATCCCTCGATTAACATATAAGCTACTTTTCGCCCCAGAATTCCCACGGGAAAACTTTTAAAGGCAAACCGACTCTCGTGGCAATACCCTGTATTCTATACTGGGCAATCTTCCTCATCCTTACCTCTAGCAGACTGCAAAATGTTACTTTTAGTGACATCAGAGTCTTTTTTGCTTTCTAATAAATATGCCATAGCGAATTGGGTGCAAGATGTAGCAGCATCCAATATTATGGACCTCCACATGACATAACTTTACAGATGGTGTAAAAATAAAGCCTACCTCTAGCCCGCTCGGCCTCGCTCTCGCTGCTCGAGTAAACCCGCCTCAGGCGCTCCTTGTTAGCCCTCAACTGGAACTGCGACACGTCGAGCGAATCATCATCATCACGCTGTAGATGCGGCGCTTGCCACTTATACAGGTTGAAAATTACATGCTCCCGAATAATGTGTAGTTTAGCCCTTATGTTTGTCAAAGAAAAAGAAGAAGATGGCCACTTATACAGGTTGAAAATTACATGCTCCCGAATAATGTATAGTTTAGCCCTTATGTTTGTCAAAGAAAAAGAAGAAGATTGCCACTTATACAGGTTGAAAATTACATGCTCCCGAATAATGTATAGTTTAGCCCTTATGTTTGTCAAAGAAAAAGAAGAAGATTGGCACTTATACAGGTTGACAATTACATGCTCCCGAATAATGTATAGTTTAGCCCTTATGTTTGTCAAATCCTAATCCTAACTAATATTATAAATGCGAAAGTAACTGTGTCTGTCTGTCTGTCTGTCTGTCTGTCTGTTACTCTTTCACGCCAAAACTACTGAACGGATTTGAATGAAATTTGGTACACATACGGTCTAGACCCTGGGAAAGAACATAGGCTACTTTTTATCCCGGAATTCCCACGGGAAAACTTTTTAAGGCGAAGCGAAGCGCGCGGGAACAGCTATAGAAGATAAAGAAGAAGATTGTCATTTGTCACCTCTAGCCCGCTCGGCCTCGCTCTCGCTGCTCGAGTAAACCCGCCTCAGGCGCTCCTTGTTAGCCCTTAACTGGAACTGCGACTCGTCCAGCGACCCGTCGGACGAGTCGCTGTAGATGCGCGGCGCTTGCCGCCGCGGCGACGAGCTCGCTGATGAGGAGGAGCGCGATGATGATGATGAGGAGGATCTGAGGGAGGGGAGTTACATTGTGGTTATCAGGAAAGCATTTTAATATAAATAAGCGACTCTAATTAACATAAGAACGTTAAAGTAGTTTATGAATTTAACGCCGCCGCCGGTGGAGCGCGAAAAGATTTTTACACATTGTAAACGTATTGGATTAGTACATTGCTGCTTGGCCGCTGAAGACAAGCTGGATTGGCCCCTACTCCGTGGCTTCAGCAACCGCTCGCTGCATGCTAAAATGCGTATATATAATGTGCATAATTGTTATTGTACCTGTAATTAAATAGCTAGTAATGTATAACTCTTTCATCGACCAACAAAGGTTGGCTGGAAGGCATTGCTTTTAGCAATAAGCCTGCCCTTGTATGCTTTAATGAGTTTTTCATTTGTAGTACTATGTTTTTGTGTACCTACAATAAAGTGTTCAAATAAATACAGTTGTTATTGCTTCGCACCGCTTGGTTCCGCGATCGGCTGGTGGTTATAGCACACAAGTCAGGACAAGGAGTCAGGAAGCCCTGACCCCTTAGCATGAATATTCATAGTGAACGTGAAGTTGAATTCATCGAGTAATTTTGTATGAAAACATGAACAGCGCCCCTGCCGGTCGGTAGCAGAACTAAAATTTCCCTACAAAATTCATTGAGGTAATTTCACGTCACGTTCACGATGAAAATTCATGCTAAGGGGTCTGATCAAGCTAAACTAGTCCTTATGTGCATACCTGGATGAGCTGCTGGACTGGCGGCGGCGGCGCGACAGGTAGGAGCCGCCGGTGCGCGAGCGCGGGCTCACCGGCACCTCCTTCTCTTCATCAGAGTTCTGCACCATCTCCTCCTGAGGAATCACGTGTGATGAGGTTAGTTCAAATATCAACTACTGTTCACGTTAAGTTTGCTTTCTACCGTACCGATAACCCTACCGTAGTGATGGAGCTGTGCTCGGGCGGCGACCTCGCCTCTCTTCTCTCTCGCCGCTCGGAGCCGCTGTGCGAGCGAGACGCCGCATTCTACGTCGCGGAGACTGCGCACGCGCTGCGCACGTTGCATAATCTAGGTTTCGTGCATCGCGACGTCAAACCGCATAATATATTGCTGGATCGGTGAGTTGGACTACATCTGTTATTGTGTTTGACGAAAGACTCAAATCGAATTCAGTTTACTATGAACGTTGAGTATTTATAAAACAACGATTTTTTTCACTACCTACCAAGGTAAATTTGAGTTTTTCTAAATGGAATGGAACTTTTATAATCATATCGTCAAGGTCTAAACTGCATTTCTAAGCTTGGACCATTTACCACCACGCTGGACTGCAGCCATCGGGTTCACACCATCTTGATGTGCCAAATCTAGTTTCTTCATTTAACTTTATAAGAGGACGTCATATAGACCTTCATTGAAAAGAATTGCACCGCAAGAGTATCAGCTACACCACCACCACAGCGCCTTTCCCTTTTACAATCCAACCTCTCCCCAGATGCGGCCACATCAAACTAGGCGACTTCGGCTCCGCCACCCGCCTGTCCTCCGACGCTGCGGCGCCGCCGCCCGCCACGGCGGATTACGTGGCGCCCGAGCTGCTGGCGGCCGCCGCCTGCGCCGCGCGACACGCCGTCTGTCTCGACTGTTGCCGGGGGCTCGCGCCCGCGCCCGCTGTGCGTTGCTTGTTGTGGTTGGGGGTGGGGCGATTCTGGGGACCTTGTGGGGCTTAAATATACTAGGACTACAGCTACCTGGCAGGCCAAGGGTTGACTAATATTCCGTTCTTCAATACATTTATTATTTGACAGAGAGGGACGAAACAGTTTATTAGCTAAAACGTCCTATAACTTTTCTATGATTATGGCTGTTAGTGCTGAACAGCGCTGAATAGTGTGAAAAGTCGTCTTCAAGGTCCATAGACTGTCATTGCACCGACTAAACCAATCGGTGCTGGGCGCTTATGTCCATTATAAAGCCGTCCCCAGAATCGCACCGTCGTCCATTACGTCCACGGTGTACTTACACAGCTCTTAGTAGGGAGTGTCGGTGGAGGAATGAGTCACGTGCCTTGTGTTCTGTGCAACAACCATGAGTTAACTATAAAACAGCGTAGGCTCGAGCTGGAAAATAATGTAGTTTACTGATGGTTGGCGTACTGTGTGTTGCAAGCATGCTATTAAGGCAAACACACTGGGCTAAAGGGCTGCTTAAATTCCTATGAAAAGGAAAGCTCTTGGCTCATAAGCTATATGTATATAAAAAAACTTACCTATAGGTAAAACACACAACGCAACTTTAAACTTTTATTAGCTTTGTCTTCATATAAAGTGCAGACTTTGATTGTATGTAACTATGGGTGCAGCACCTATAAAAGTTTTCAAATAACATGAGTACTCTATACATTATAAGAATTTACGTGAATCTAGACGACACTGGCAGGATAATTAACTTTGGTACTTACACTTACCTAATTAGAGCTGATATTAACTTGGCACTCGCTTTCGAGCCGTTTTGTAGTTAGATTGTAATGAATTTAGGCATGAAATTGAAAAGAGTTTGAATATGCACACGGAATGATTGTATAGGTAGCACTAGCCACTAACAGCACGGTGTGACGGTTTTGTAAAGTTGTGTTTACTGTTTATTATTCATATCTACTGCCCGTAAACTATTAGAAATTCAGAAACTGAACCCTTCAGCTTCAAAATCTATCCATCCTTTATCGGAATTAAAGAGACCGAGAAATTACTGTCAAATTAGGGCTTTGCAAGAGCTGGAACGAGGTCAAAAGTCCAGCCGAAGTTATGCAGGAGTAGCGCAAATTTATGAAGACCCGTTGACCTCTAGAGTGCCCCAAGACTACAGCAATGATGACCTCTATACTGACACAAGACTACAGCAGAAGAAGGCTAGCAAAGGCTGGATGATGGATATCAATTTGTACCACAAAATCTTAACATAGAAAAAAAAAGATATACATAATCAAAAAAATCCTGGTGATGGTACAACTCACTACATCTCTTCCGCTCTTATATTGTAACTCAATTGTTGGTTTTTTGTCCAGACGGCGTGCGACTACTGGTCGCTGGGCGTGGTGGCGTTCGAGCTGGTGACTCTGCGGCGGCCCTTCTCCTCGGATGATGATGATTCTGTCGCGCTTATACTTAGTAATATACAGAGGTGAGCTCATTTTTGTGGTATATATCGAGTTCCAATGGAATATGTGCCACAGACTAAAGGTGGGTACTGACCAACGTTACGGACTGTAATGTAACATTCCCAGCGAAAATGTTATGCAACGCTTTGTTCTAAAATCGGCTCGTTGCTCGCTGGTTTCCTCGTAACACTACGTACTGACTGCGTAAATGCTCGCTGTGTAACATGTTACGTTACAGTCCGTAACGTTGGTCAGTACTACCTTGAGTATTATAAAGTACCCATCGTGTAAGATCACTAACGACGATTAAATATAGAAATATACAAATATACATCCATCCTTTGTAAAATGAGCAATGCCTAAGCATAGAGTTCTTACCACGTTTAGATTTCCAACAAACAAAACCACCAACCCTCCCACCCCCAGATACGAGCGCTCAGACCCCGCCGAGCTCCCGTTCGCCCCGCCCCCCGCGCCCCCGTCCCCGCAGTGGCGCGCGCTGGTGGCGGGTCTACTCCGAGTGCACGCCTCCAAGCGGTTCAACTATCTGGACACGTTGCAGCATCCCGCGCTCAAGCACTTGACCATGCACACTATTAGGGACCAGGTATGGACGTTTACAGTTTGGTTGAATAAGTTAGGGAACTTAGGGAGTCATTTTTAGGTTCCCGACTTTCCCGAGGTACGTTAAAACTGAGCGACTCTATTGGCGCCTTGGCGCATTGACGCGCTACAAATGCTCTCGCCATTTGTTTATAAGTTCCAAGGACAGAATCAAAATTACCGCCATTTTGGTATTTTATTGTGAATCAATGTCACAATCATTGCACATAGGGGACCATATTGATATTATTGGTCTCCTATACCTTGTTTCACGGGGAAAGACATCTGACAGAACCCTTATTACATTCGAATAAGGGTAGTTTTTGTTTGTATCAGATGTCTTTCCTCGTGAAATGGAATATAGTTGAAAGAAAAACTATCATAGCAAATATTGTACCATCCACGAAACTGTTTGTTATACGCGTATGACTAGGTGATTTTGCCCTGGCGACTTATTTATCGTTTTAACTAACTTGTATAATTCCAGGCGCCCCCGTGGGTCCCCTCGCTGCGCGGGCCGGAGGACGCGTCGTGCTTCGCCCCCGCGCCCCGCGAGAAGCCGCCCGCCCCGCAGGCGCCCTTCCGCACGCGCGCGCCCTTTGCCGGGCAACTGCCCTTCGTTGGTGAGTGGCGAAGAACCATTAGTGCGTTTGCGTCGTCGCATTTATATTTGATTATTCAAAGAGGTATGCATATATTTTATGACATGTCCCATTAGACCGCTGTCGCGTAAACGCAACATTATCATTAATTCGGCATTACATTTGTGTTGTGGTAGTGTAAAATGAGATTTACGGAACACCCATAGAGTCAAATTTTAAACAAAGAATTAAAGGTTTTGACAGCATTAAAATTTTAATTTGTGTCTTCAGAATCGACATCATATTCTTATCATGATGCTTCAGGTTTCTCGTACGTGGCTCCGGAGGACAACGAGGACAGCATCAGCGGCGGCGGGTTCAACGCGTCGCACGACTGCACCGCCATCGACCTCGCCACCTTCAAGTAAACTAACATTTACACCTTCAACTGAAATATTCAGCCGTACCGATATCAGTTCATACATACCCTTTTTAGTTGATGCCCTTGCACCTGCACTCGGGAAGATTTACCAGCCCAACCAGAATGCTATTAAAGTTGATTCTTTTTTGTCTGGAAAATTTTTACACGCAAGAAGAACCAGTCGATTCTGATTGTATAACCTAGGTAAGGTTAACAACCACTTCGTTTAAATCCACATATTATTTGTACAGTCCAAAAGTGGTATACTCAGCTGAGTCACCCACTTTCTGCTTAGTATACCATTATGCCACACTCTGTATATTCAAATAAGCAACTTCCTCCCCCAGGTCAGCCGAGAAGCTAGCAGTAATGCGTGCGCGCGAGATCGCCTCCCTACAGGGGCGGCTGGCGGCGGCGGAGGCGGCGGCGGCGGCGGACGCCGAGCACGCGCGCCGCGGCGCCGAGGCGGAGGCCGAGCGAGTGCGGGCGGCATTGCAGGCGGAGGTCACGGCGCTCAGTGCTCAGAACAAGTACGTTACACGTAGATACAGACAGAGATCACGGCGCTCAGTGCTCAGAATAAGTACGTTATATGTGTAGATATATCACAGCCGGATCGTGTAATGAGCCATATTATATTACGGCGAGCCGTTTCCCAAAACAGCGCCGTTTTGAAATGTGGCGGCTGAACGCTTAGCTGGAATGAATGCAACTGAATAAAAAACCGACTCAATTTAACTCAATGTCATAGCATTCCTTGGACGATGACTATATCCACCAATGCGCGATTGCAGAGCTACGTTCCCCGCCAGAAAATTTCGTCGATTATTTTATTTTTAATTGGAAATGGGGTGCTTCTGAATCGGTTGCCTTCTTGTACTACTTATAATCGTAAGTTTATAATTAATTAAATTCACTGGCAGTTGAAATATTCCAAGCATTTCTATTAAGTATATCATGGTTATGAAATGCCATCATAGTTATGCGAAACATTTAGGAAGGCAACCAGCGAGGTTTTCACCAGCGAATTTAATAAAAAAAATAATAAAATATCATAAAATCTCTCTCGCAGGCGACTCGAGCGCGAACTGGACATAGACAAACAAGAGCGGATGTCGCTCGAGCGAACCATACAGGAAATGACGTCATCGGCCAAGGAGCGCGCCAACTCAGAGCTCAGAAGAATGCAGGCGAAAGTGGCTGAGATGGAGGTGGAACGGAACTTGTTGCGTGAAGAACAAAAGAGGTTGGAGACGAAGGTTGAAGAGATGAATGCGCAATGTGAGAGGAACTTAGCGGCTGCGGACTCGGCTAGAGCACAACAGAGGCATTATAAGGTGAGATCATTAGATAATAAACATTAAACAAAACGCGCTCTTTATAACCGACTTCAGAATAAGAGGGTATATAAATTTGATCAAGGTTTTAAAATAGAATTATATATATTATCGTATAGCCGTATGGCCGTAACCGTACTACGTTTCTTACTTTCTAACATTTTACATGGATGAAAATCATAGAAGTATTGCATTCAATGTACACTTTTTTAATTGTTTTTTTCAAAAATATTCTTGTTATTCAGGAGATAATAGGCTACGTACAAGATTTGAGTCACAGAAGACTGACGGAAATCAGCGTGCGGCCTATTGTGAGTTTACAGTAGATAGAAACACCAGTTCAAACTGTAGTTGTTGGTAGATTAGAAACAGATAACAATGTAGTAAAGTCCACAGTACCATCTCCCTATTTTGAACTGTACTTGTTTCCAGTCGTAACTGAATTATAGTAAGTCACAATGAGATATGATGGATGGAGTACTTATTGCGTAGATGTAGTAGAGCTGTTTTTAATAGCATACGGATTTTATCACGCACGCGGGATGGCCGCCATTTTCCCGCGTGTCACGTGCATATTCGTAATTTGTGCGGCGCAATCCCGCATGCGTGATGAATCCCACACGCTGTTAAAACAGCTTAAAAAGGAGATGTGCTTTCAATCTTTATATATTAAAAACAAATTAAAAACTCAACAGGAATCCATGGCGAAAGAGCGCGCCCTCCGGCGGCAGACGCTCAGCGGTTGCGAGGCGGACAGCCGCGCGGTCGGCGCCCGTATCGCCGCGGCCGAGGCCACCGCCGCCAAGGAGACGCGGGCTAAAGACGAGGCGGAGAGGAAGCTGTTGCAGGCCGAGCAGACTAACCGCACGCTCCAGGTTGAATTGAGTGGTGTGAAAGAGGAGCTGGGGAGGGTACAGGTAATTAACATAAATTAGTTAAAAATATGTGTATATATTCGACATTCCATCTCACTGACGTCAAGCTACTATGCAGGAGGTTATACAAGTTGTGCCCAAGTGTGTCTACAGTAAAGGAGAGGACTTTCAATTCCATCAGTTGTAAATGCCAAATAATCCTAACACACTTGACACATTTTCAACCGAAGATTACGAATGGCCGATTGGATATTTGCCTTTAAAAAATGCAGAATTCATATAATCCAGTAAACAGTTTTCTCTAATCTTATACTTTATACTCTCCCTGCAAACAGGAGTGCTACAGCGACAAGAAGCGCGTTTCGGAAGCGTCTTCCGAACAGCTGAGGCAGGCGCAGCTGCAGCTTACAGAAGAAAAGGTCAAGTCCGCCGCGCTGCTGGCGCAAGTACAGGTATGTTGCGGTATTCTGGGCCTTAAGAGCGTAGAAATAAAATTTATAATAGAGTTACACTATATTTAAAAAAAGAGGATTTGCGAAATGCTTTTGAACGTGAAGTACATGCAATTGAACTAACACTTCCACCAACTATTGCTAACGATCAAAAAATCTAAAATGAACTGCTGTACCGCCCCCATTTTCAAACTTAAAACGTTGAAACGCTAGGTAACTTTATAACTACTTATTCCAAAACAGTGCAATATTTTAGTTAACCTTACTCTTATTCACCCTAGGAGTTACAATCAGAACTCGCAGAAGTGCACCGTCGTGAGGCGGCGCTAGAAGAGCTGGCGTCACGCACGGAGCGGCGCCTGCAGGAGCGAGTGAATGATGCGGATAGTAGAGCAGCCAGTGCGGCTGAGGAGAATGCCAGGCATCGGGAGAAGGTATTTTACATCTTATTGCGTGAGGATTAGAGTTAGAGTTGCCAGTTTCTAACTAAACGACAGAGTGTGATTGTGTGCCAACGGCATCTGCAAGAGTGAGTGAATGATGCGGATTCTAGGGCTGTTAGTGCGGCCGAGGAGAACGCACGGCATCGGGAGAAGATATTGTACACCTTACGTCGTTAGGGTAAGAGTTGCAAGAGTGGTGAAGATTCTAGATACACCTTGTTATGCAGAGGTTAAATTTTAAGTGTGCTTCAACCGAGCGGCGCCTGACGGAGTGCGTGCACGACTCGGGTACAAGAGCAACAAGCGCTGCTGATAAAAACGCCAGGCATCAAGGGAACGTACCAGTTATTGTTGGCATTATTGCGTGAATAAATAGTGGCAATAAGGAGTTCGTAAGAAGGCTATAAACAGCAGTGTGTATGTACTATAAAACACAAGTCACTGCAACGTATACCGAAATCTAAAGGCACCCTCGATATAACGCATATTATCTCCCCCACAGGTGAACTCTCTGGAACAACTAGTCCGGCAACTAGAGCGCGAGGTGAGCGCGCTAGAAGCCCGCAAGAAGGACGCACACAGCGACGCGCACAGCGACACGGAGAGCGTGGGCGAGGACGCGCACAGCGGTGCGCAAGTGCAGCTATTGAAGGAACAGCTGGCGAGGGCCGAGGCGCAGTTGCAGGTTAGTTAGAGTGAGAAAGAACAGCTGGCCAGGGCCGAGGTGCAACTGCAGTTGCACTTCATTGCAGTTGCACTTCACTGCATTGCAGTTGGTTAGATACTTCTAGAAGGAGTTGGCTAGGCGCATCCAACTAGGTAGAGCAGTATTCGAGAAGCTTCGTCACATATATTCCTCGTAGCCAATCTTCTAAAGATGACAGGGTTATCGATCGCAGCAGCAATCATTTATGTATTTAGCCTAGAATACAGCCAGTTATAGACTAAGCTCTTAAAATTCGTAAGTTGAAGTGAACGTGGGCCGGTCATATCCGTCTATAACCAACAAGTATTATTTGTTTACATCCATTAATTACTCAACTTAATATCAAAATTATCACCAGGCACGTACAGAAGAGATGGCGGCATTACGGCAAGAAGCGAGAACGGCCAACCTCGAGAGATGGCGCAAGGAGCGCGAGTTGAACGACCTCTCTGTCACACACAAGACATCGGAGAGGGAGCTAAAACGACTCGAAGAGCGGATCGACCGCGCCACGGAACTACGCAAGGCGGCGGAACAGAAGGCCGCGGCGTTGCAGACTGAAGTGGACAGTCTTAGGCCCCGCTGTGAGAGTGTTAGCAAGGAGTTGGAATTGACGAAGAAGAGGTTGGAGAGGCTGATGAAGGAACACGAGGTGGCTTCGGCGGAGGTTGATAGGTAAGATAATTATGATAAAAGGTTTTTTGAGTTTTCTAGGTTATTCTCAGTTGGTTGTTCTAGGTAGGAGTAGGAAAGATAGACTGTTCTACATATAAAGCAAGATAATGTGATTCCGACCGCCATTTTCAAATTCCTTCTTTATCCACGCGCGTTATACCTGAGAGCGAGTTTTTGTGAGAATGTGATATTTTTTTATCTGACGGCGCATAACCTATTTCTAAGGCCTTACTCTTCATCGCAGGTCACGCAACGACATCCTGAAGCTGAAGAGCGAGCTCCAGTACAGCGAGAAGCGGCGCATCAGAGCGGAGCAACAGGAGGAGCTGGGGGGCCGCGAGCGCGCCGCACTAAGGGACGACGCCGCCGCCGCGAGGGCTGAGGCAGCTAGTCTGGTGCAGGTAACTAATATAAAATTAATAATTATGTATACTGCTGTAGTAACTACGTAACATGACCGAAATGACGGCCATTTCCGCGAAATTAGACTATTTCGAGCGCGTCCTTTCTGCGATAGACGAATAGAAACCGAGCGTGAGCCAATGATTGCGTGCTGCGGCATCACCGGTGTAATGTACAAGGCAGAGAAATCTGACCCCTCTCAGAAGCATTGTTACTATGAGAGGGGGGGTCAGGTTTATGTGCACCTGCCGAGGCAGCTAGCCTCGTGCAGGTAACTAATATAATACCTAGTATTCATTGCGGCTTTTCAAGGGATATAAATGTTATGATTTATTATAGCTTGCGTGGCCATTTATATTGTGAAGAGTAATGGGATAAATATGTTGACATAGAACTGTCGTGGCAAATACGCAATGTGGCCGCAACTAGTAGTAATATGTACACTAGGTAGCAAATAGACGTGGAACATGCGCAGTAAGCTACAATATAGTAAGAAGCTGAGAAGGGTTTAATCAGAGCAGAACAACAAGAGGATTTATTTATTTAATTCTTTATTGCACAAATATATAATAAATGCACAAAAGGTGGGCTTAATGCTAATTTAGGAGGACGACAAAGAGCTACAGTCTCTTTATACTAAACCAGGTTATTCGTATCGAAACCGTTAGGATCCCGATATGATTAAGCATCGATATCTTGCGTCCCGTACATTGATTTCAATGATTACTTCATAAGTTCATATATCATCAGATCATCACACTGTGTTTATAACACATACCATTGTTTATTGTTTAAGTTATATTCCATCATAGCTGTTTTCCCTCCCTACCATAATAATGCATTTTGATTTCCGGAAACAATTCTAGTCTTTCGTTTTAACACTCTGTAACAGTCGTCTTGTAAATTAACAAATGTAACAATAAAAAATATGGAGCGTAGGCAATTTGCGTCTCTAAGGAAGAAAGTGCAGGATTTTTTAGAAGCAGACGCTGAGAACAAATTGAAGTCACAACAGAGTTTAGTGAATTCAGAAATTAAACCGGTTAATCTTCAAAAGATATGGATAAAGAAGAATAATAAGTTTTGGCAGAGTACTAGGCGCGATGGGTTTTATCGCGGTGGTAGCTTGCGGATGCCAGTGGGGTTGGTTAAGGTCCCGTGCCCCACGGCAGATCAGGGGCTTGAAGAATGCGGCAGAGCGGTCTATTTGGTTCGTAGATGGCATACTTAAACGAGGCTATTTTAATGTAAATTGACAAGAGAGTGTTATTCCAATCATCCAATCCCAAAAACAAATGGGTTTATCCCCTGTCTACCTACATTCCAGTGATTGTAGGTCACTCTGCTATTTTGGGATGTTTTCACGCATCCCTCGCGATATCAGATGCTGATTAAGAATTTTCAATCTCCGAATAATGTAAAATGTAATCCATATCGCTATTCAATTCTGCTTCTGCATCTATCATCACGACGTCGATCGACGATTTTCATTTCCCTCTTTATACATTTATCTTTTAGAAATGTGATCGCCAACATTATGTGTTAATTACAGAACAGCAAGGCTCTTCAGGAGGCGTGCAGCTTGATGGAGGAGCAGCTCACAGACCTGGAGCGACTCACGGACCTGCACGAGCAAAAGAACAAGGAGTTAGAGGTATTTATTCAACTATTAATTACTGATTAATTAAAACATTTATTAATTACTAGCTGTTCCCGCGCGCTTCGCTTCGCCTTAAAAAGTTTTCCCGCGGGAATTCCGGGATAAAAAGTAGCCTATGTTCTTTCCCAGGGTCTAGACCGTATGTATACCAAATTTCATTCAAATCCGTTCAGTAGTTTTGGCGTGAAAGAGTAACAGACAGACAGACAGACAGACAGACAGACAGACAGACAGACACAGTTACTTTCGCATTTATAATATTAGTTAGGATAGATAAATTCATAAATATAGTATTTTCTTCATTTTTAACAAAAGAGTGCTGAGGCACATTTCCGATATTGACAGAGTGATGGGTCATTGTAAGGACCAATGGGAAGTAACGCGTGTGAATTTGCCGCTAGGGGCGCTGGTGTCGACTGAGGTCAAGTGACATTTACTTTTCACTAGTTTTCAGTGGTATAATTTGGCGGGCTTCGTAACATTAAATTATATTTTCGTTCATTTCCCTGTTGAAAAGTGATCTCATTTCACAAAATTATCGCAAATATGGATTATTTGTCGAAGAATGTGCACGCTTTGAAAGCTGAATTAAGGAAAAGAGGCCCGAATACATGTATCCTCCTTTTCTTTCCGAACATAGCGGAACTGCACAACATTGCGGCATAGTAACTCGGTATGATGATAGTTATTAATTATTTATAATTAATAAGCTTATGACATACATACATACATATATGGTCACGGCTGTAACCCCGAAGGGGTAGTCAGAGGTGCGTGTCACCAGCTTTTCGCTGTACATTTGTACTCACGTGATAGGTCGCGAGCCGTATCGCCGTTTTTGAATGAGTACAATGCACTGAAGTTGTTGGGTAAGTGGGCAACCCGACGTCAGATGTTTTCAAGCTGCCCGAAGGCCTCAGAGCCAATTCAAAAGTCTTCAACCACTGTGACCTGCCAGTGATGACGTATGGTGCAGAGACGTGGACACTGACGGTAGGACTGGTCTACCGATTTAAAGTTGCTCAGCTTGCTATGGAGAGAGCTATGCTTGGGGTTTCTCTGATGGATCGTATTAGAAATGAGGTTATCCGTCAGAGGACTAAGGTTACCGACATAGCTATCAAAAATAATATATGCAAGATGAAGTGGCAGTGGGCTGGTCATATCTGCCGAAGAACCGATAACCGTTGGGGTAGACGGGTTCTCGAGTTCTCGAGTTCAGTAATTTTAAAGTGAAGACCACGAACAGGAAAACGCAGCGTGGGACGCCCTCCTGCCCGCTGGACTGACGGTCTTAGGCGGGTAACCGGCAAGGTTGGATGAGGAAGGCTGAGGACCGAGTGTTGTGGCGTTCCTTATTGGGAGAGGCCTTATGATGATGATGATGAAGGCCCCTGACTAGGCTTAACGACTGCTGCCGAAGCAGCAACCGGGACCCACGGCGTAACGTGCAGTCCGAAACACGGAAGCGTCCAGATAAGAACCACTTGAATCGGTCACCCATCCAACGACTGACCGTGCCAGTTGTTGCTTAACCTCAGTGATCAGTTACGATCACTGAAGCCAGCTCGACTACGGACGCTTCTAAACTTATGAGATTCAAGATTTTATAATATAAAAAGTATAAGTAATAGATAAAGTCGCCTTTGATAAGTTTGACAGCTAGACCTCTTGACCTCAGTCGACAGTGGCATCAACTGGTGAGCAAAAAAACGGTAGTCCCCATTGCAACGCAGTAATAAATTACGGGGACCAATAGCAACACAGTAAACAAGCTTCGGTTCTTTCGCTACTGTTAAGTTATTATTTTATTCGATGTTGTTAATATTTCCAGCCAGCATAACAAACCCCTATATTTAATTATACATGTATATCAACCTCTTTTCTAAAATCAACGACACCGATCATGCAACCTCTTTCGTAAAAAATCCTGGCCACTAACATGCCACCTACTTCCACAGAAAGAGGTGGAGTCCCTTCGCTCCGAGCTATCGTCTTGCTCCGTCAAGTTGGCGGCGGCGGAGCGCGCGGCCGTGGAGCGAGACAGCAAGCTGCGCGAGACAGAGATAGAGTGCGAGGAGGCCAAGGAGCAGTTGGGGCAGGCGCTCAACGAGATTGATGTTTTGAGGGTATGTTGTAGTTTTTACTTCTTTAGGGCTAATTTCAGTATGGGCGTTTTTCTTGTCTCGTTGCCTACGAATTACTGCTCTAAAATTTAGCCCATATTTGTATCATTTTTCCGTATCAGATTTTCGTATTATAGCCTCGTAACAGTGGTTGCGTATCATGATCGCCAGTTTTACGTTACATTTACATCTTAACAATCCAGATCATTTCACTCTACTTAAATTTCATATTGTTTTACCATTATTAGGTAAACTCTTGCTCTCTACTCAATTTCACATCAGCACCCCCTTCCCCACAGGACCGTCTAGACGACCGCACCGACCGCATCGCCTCACTCGAATCCCAACTCTCCTCGTCAGAGGACGAGCGTCAATCCCTCTCCCAGTGCCTGGCGGGCGCGGGGAGACACTCGCATGCTCTGCAAGAGGAGTGTGCGGCGCTGAGGACACGCGCCGCCGAGCGACACCGCCAGGCCATGGAGCTGCAGCAGCAGCTTAATGATGCACAGGTAGAGTCACTACTGTAGATAGTTTATAGCTCAGGTATAGTGGACTACTGAAGCTATAGTAGTGGGTAAGCCGAAGGGGAGTGGAGTCACTACGATACATTTTTCCTCTACCAATTTTGAAAATGTTTGGTCTCGAATAGCAGGACGCCACCGCCATGGCCATGGAGCTGCAGCAGCAGCTTAATGATGCACAGGTAGAGTGGACTACTGCATATGTCTAGTGAATATAGTTAGATTGGCGTTTCGTCTGCAACCATTGTGGCAAAAATTGTCGTGCTGCTTTTATTTGACTGTACAGCCATCAACGACGGTGCGGCCGTCGTAATTCATAACACACGAGCGCTGCAACAATCATCTACATATATGCTGTGACGAATGATGAATGATGATGCAGCTATAGTAGTGGGTAGTGGGAGTGTGTCAGCTAGTCATTTCGATATTTTTTTTGTTTACGAATGTTTTGTTTTGGAAGTAAGAAGGAGGACAGACCTATGAATAGGGTGAGATAGCAGAAGTCCGTCCTCGATTGTCATACTGTTTCTTTAGCTGTAAGCGTTTTTATTTTTTTAACACTATATATCTGGACAGCATGCGTAAACAGAAGCAGTACGGCTATTGTTAACCGACAATGATGGAAAACTGTTGTGTACTGCTCGACTATAGGGCAGAGGAAAAACGACACCATGTATTCTTAGGGTGGATTTCAACAAGTCCTAAAAAATCTTCATTTCCGTGGATTTTTTTATCTTTAGGTTTTTTATATTGAAAAAGCGCTTTTATTAAAGTTTTTGTTAATGTTAGTGTTCTTACTTAATGGCTATCAGATAAGTTAAAAACTTAACGAGATACAGATGATCAAAAATTTCGTGCCACGGCGATGACACATGCGTTCACGGAAATGAAATAAGCGTCCACGGCAATGAAAAAAACATCCACGGCAATGAAACTAACGTCCACGGCAATGAAAGAACTGTGCTATGGATATGAAAGAATCAATCCACTGCAATAAAAAAAAAACTGTGAGGGAAACGCAAACTTAGACAGATTATGTATGGTAGAAATATTTGGATAGATATTGAAACGAAAGAAAGAACGACAGTATGTATAAAATAATAAAGAATGTAGGTAGTATGGAATTCTTTAAGTAGTATTATGAGGTTCGTATTGCAACTTATAAAAACGAAATGTTTAATTTCACATTAATATCGTTCACAACATATAATTAACCTTACCTTTCGAGCAATGTGTCCGGCCCACTGCCATTTCTGCCATTTGACTCGATAGGCCATGTCGGTTACTTTGGTTCTTCTACGGATCTCTTCATTTCTGATTCGATCACGTAGAGATACTCCGAGCATAGCCCTTTCCATAGCTCGCTGGGTGACTCCGAGCCTATTTAAGAGGCCTAAAGACCACGTCTTGGCACCGTAGGTCATCACTGGCAACATGTATAATATATACTTAACAGTATATATTATACATGTTGCCAGTGGAGCAGAAGAGTCCTCAAGTGGAGACCACGTACCGGCCGCGGGGAAGCACTGGATGCGGGCCGCCTCCGATCGGACAAGGCGGAAATCATTGGGGGAGGCCTATGTTCAGCAGTGGACGTCCTATGGCTGAGATGATGATGATGATGATGATGATGATAATATTATACAGTATACGAACTGTTAATTTTAAAATATATTATGATGTGACATGATCTGTGCTGAATTACAAATCACCGAACAAACCACCAAAAGCACGAAAACCTAAAGATAGGTGCAGCTAGGTGCACATGTTCGTCAACAGCGAAGTGGGGCGCAGCATGTGCACTTAACCGCTCCTCCTCGCTTTCCTTGTTATCGCACCTATCTTAAGGTTTTGGTGCTAGGGGTTTTGATGGTGTTGTGGATGTTGATGGATTTTACACAGATTACGTGATATGATAGAATATTTTATGAGCTCTATGCTAAATGAAAGTATATTTTAATTGATATAATAATATGAAATGTATTTTATCATCATCAGCCTATAATCATCCACTGCTGGACATATGTCTCTCCCAAGGAGCGCCACAACACTCGGTCCTCAGCCTACCTAATCCAGCTACTACCGGCTACCTGCCTAAGCTTGCACATTTTGACAGCTATGTCGGTAACCTTAGTCCTGTGACGATAATAATACTTATTTTGTGATTGTTATTAATGATAAATTATACATTTAGTTTTTATACATCGCGTTACGCGCCCGTTTTATCGAACTGCAAAAAAAGGTAATTTGACAAGTCGTGTAGGTAATTTCAGTGATCGGTATTATTAACTGTATTACAAAAGAAGATGGTAAATATATTTTTATTTGCCTAATCGTACAAACCATGGCGATGAAAACATATGTCACGGAAATGAATAACCTGGCCACGGAAATGAATAACCTGGCCACGGAAATGAATAACCAGGCCACGGCAATGAATACATATTATTTTACAAGACATGGCGATGAAATTTTTTTCATTGCCGTGACTTTTTTTTCATTGCCATAGCAAATTTTGGCCACGGAAACCACGGAAATGAAAGCATGGCGATGAAAATCAAGCCATTAAATATAAATAACAAAAAATGTATTTACTATTCGAAGAAACAAACACTTTATAAGATGAATATTTTCAAAATGCTTTCTTTTGAATGCTTACTCAAGAAGACAAACTTAATTTTATAGAAGTTATATCTATCCACGGCGATGAAAGAAAAAATGTCCAGTGACCAAAAACAAATATAATTTTCACTATAGCGCGAAAACGTAGACACCTGTGTACCTCTTTCCACGTCGAGTAGTTAGGCAACACTTGTAAAAAACGATTAGCGCACCGAGGGGGGGACCCAAGTTCATAGATAAAACAATATCCTTGATCATGTTTAGGTCACGGCGATGAAATGTAGTTCTGGGACACATGAATTTTCACTTACCGTTCGTTATATTCTTTATTTATTTGAATAAATGTATTTCGTAACAATACTTTAACTATTAATGTATCAAATGAAACTAAGTTTAAATCTAAACACTCAATATTTTTTCATCAATGAAGAATAATACAAAACGAGATGACCTGGGGACAAACACGGTAATGAAAGATTTGGAGGTTTAATATTTTTTTGTAAAGTATCCATTAATCCTATTGATAAAATATTTAGTGCTTCATATAGATTACTATTCCACATAACCGGAAAAAAATATTAGAAAATTAGAACTTTGTTTTTTAGTACCGATTTCATTGATGCCACGCAAATTTTGGCCGCGGGAAATTCACCCCTTAGTGAACACAAAAATTACAGGGAAAAGATATTTAAAACTAAATAGCCTCTTATTAAAATTCAGCTGTCGGCGGCTTCGTTGAAAGCGGTTTCACATTAATCCTAATTACCGTAGTAATAAATATTTTTTGTTCCAATATTGTAGGAGGAGATAGCGGCGCTGAAGGAGGCGGCGGACGCGGCGGCGGCGTGGTGGCGCACGCGCGAGACCAAGGCCGACGCCACGCTGCGGCAGCAGGCCAAGCTCATCGACTTCTTGCAGGTACTGATGAACAAAATATTCTGTAGTTGCACTTGTATAAAATGTTTATGTGCGTATTATAGAAGAGTTATATGTAGAATGTCCGATATTTCATGATGCGGGATATACTCCATCACACATCATCATCATCATCAGTTGATAATCATCCACTGCTGGACATAGGCCTCTCCCAAGGAGCGCCACAACACTCGGTAATCGGACGTCCTCATCCACCTAAGGTCGTCGGTCCAGCGGGTATGAGGGCTACATCAGACAATAGTAGTTATTTGTTATAATTCCCATAAATACTCGTATTAAGAATGCTATAGAAATAACACTAAAACAAACTTGTCCATACTTACCAGACGAAGATAGAGGAGGGCAAGCACAAGAAGTCTCACAAGTGGTTCGGCAAGTCGCCGGCGCGCGGCTCGGCCGGCTCGCCGCCGCTGCGACGCGCCAACAGGTAATTACCAATACAATTCAAACAGATGATGTCACTTTTGTTAAAAGATGGTGCAGTGTGAAACGTGTCGGATAAGTTTCTCGTAAAGTGTTGAAAAGAGCATGATGATGATATCTGTAGTGTGATAATACTCCGATAAATTTTACATAAAGTGATGGATTTTATTATTATGTTTCATATCAATGAAGATGGTTGGAATTTGGATAAAACGCAACGTAAAATTGTATACCTAATACTTTCTGTAAAATAGCTTTAAAATCGACTTCATAAAATGATAACGTTATTTCCAATATCCAGGGAGTTGCGTGATGAAGTGGGGCGGCTCCGCAAGCAACTGTCGTCCGTAAGCGGCAGCGGCATCAACGAGTGAGTACAATCAACATTATACTAAGAGCTAGCTTTATAGACTGTATGAAAGTGTTAGATTATTTTACTTGCTAATTTCTATTGAAATTTAAAATCTCAGCTGCATTATTTAACATGCAATAATAGTCACCAACACTAAAGATAATTAGAAATAAAAAGTAGAAACAGTATTTATTAGCATATTCTTTGTTTCAGCACGTTGGCAACACCAAAACGCGACACTTTCAAGAAAGCGAGAGATCTCAATATTAACAAATCATTAGAAGGAGAGAAAAAGACTCAAGTTAATGGGTATGTTTTAATCACGTACTAATAATAAAACTATTCATCACTTGCCAAATTCGATTAACTGTTATTGTTGATGCATCAAAACTCAAAATTAATCGATATTGCTTTTCTTTCAGTGTAATGAGCATTGACATGCCTGATGGAACAAAATCCAGCAAGGATGACGACGATACGGTCAAAATTGTTTGGTAAGACCTAAAAGGTTATGCATAATGCGACAATCGTCTATTAAAATATTCTTAGCCTTCATATTTCAACCAACACCGGTTACCTACATTATATGTAAGGTCGGTCTAGATAGCCCCCCCCAACGGCCTAGAAGTCGCCACACACTAAGGCCCAGTTTTTTGATCCGTGGTCATCTTTAACTATTAGTCAAGTCACGTGTCAAGCATGACATCTGCATACGAATTTCGTTGGTTTTTAACTAATGGTAGCCATTTTTGACCATTGGTTGAGTTAACTAGGGATCAAAAAACTGGCCCTAAATGATGAGTATAAGAATAGAAAAACTCGTAAATTCATTTTAACTAACAGCACACCCACCCCACAGGAGCGACGGTCACGTGCAAGAGCGCGTACGAGTGCGCTGTTCGTCGGGGGCACTCATTATAGTCCGCGACGGCCGCGAACTGCGCGCCCGCCTCGTGTCTACCACCACGCAGAACTTGCTGCATAATGAGGCACAGAGGGGCTTTACTGTGAGTTTTACTAAAGTATTTTTACTTTATTTGCATATAAAATCATTAGATTAAAAACATGTAACAGTTTTGCACAAATCTGTGTAGCCACTGGCTTTTGGCTGTGTAACCTCTGAAAACTGAGAAATACCTCACGAAAAAGCAAATGTTAGTCACTATAACAAGTATAACAACACACACTACACATTGTCAAATTCCAGATAAAAATCGACTCAGATTCCACCCCGTCGGAAGCGAGCGTAGTCTGTTCCACCATCGAACAGCGCGCGCAATTCATCACTCAACTCACGCCGGCAGCGAGCCGCGGGTACGCGCCCGCCGAGACCGCGCGTCTGAGCGACGACGCCGCCGTGGCGTGCTGGCTGGGAAGTGATGCTGTTGCTTTTGGTATGGACTTGATTAATTATCAATCATTATGTGTTCCGTAGCGACATCTGAAATCCATGTTATGAGATAGCATCTCCCTTATCGTCACGCCAACTTGCAGTTTTCAAATATTCGCGCCTAAATTCCACGCTTCTCATTGGTCAAGCACTCGGGCGGCGTCCTTTCTAGCCGTCAAGTTGGTGAATTTTCCGCCATTATTGCGTCCAACTTATAGTCGTACGCATTGCAGTTTTTTCAAAATCTTGTTTTAACTGAAATATTAGCAAATTTCCAACAAGATTTTGTTCGCGTCTCGCGTGTTGTGTGAAAATACCAAAATTAAGATGGATGCAGTGTCAGATGAGTGCAATTCGACCGCGGAAGTGTTTTCCGCAAGTCAAAATGACGCTTGCCTTTCCGAAGAAAATGAGTGTGTGGTGTACATGCTGCGGTCCCCCGTAGCAGGCGCACCAGAGGAACACAACACGCAAGTGCAGGAGGCGGGCGGCCCGGCGCCGCGCCCGGACCGCGCGGCCGCCGCCCCCGCCAGGCCCACGCGTCTCCTGCCGCCGCCCTCTCGCTCTCGTAAGAGACGTCGAGATACGTCGAGTTCCCGAAGCCATGGTTCTCGGAGTGGCAGCAGCAGGAGCAGGGCCAGCAGCTCATCAGAGTGCGCGCCCCGCCGTCGCGCGCGCTCGCGCTCGCGCCCGCGCCACCGCCGCCGCCGGGGCGCACCCCGCTCCCGTGTCCGCTCATCGAGTTCTTCTGGGCTCGATACAAGGTTTGAAGTTCTGTCGCAGCAGCTGGTAAGTCAATTATCTGACTTAGTGAGTGCAAATAAGGAAAACCAACTAAAGCCACAAAAATTTTTACTTCCACCACAATCAAATGACGAGGTGTGTAATTTATCAATTTCCATAAAAGAACCGTTAGTTCCGGCGGCGCCATCTCATAGAGTGGCTAAACTTGTGGAACATCAACACTTTAACAAAAGTGACTGGAAGTCTGTGCGATATGCTGACACCCAAAAGAAATATTTAGCGTGTCCCGCGTTCGTAGACTTAAAAGTTAACGAAGAATTGGCTAGCCTGGCCGACGAGTCGAGTTCCTTTATTAACTGGCCTCGTATGGAGCGTAGTATTGCAGCATTATCGAATGCATTTTTAACTCAAAATGAAATAGTTAATTCTTCACTGCAAAATGTTATTGACTGGGCGTCAAAGGTCAATGAACCGATAACAGCTTCTACCTTGTATACGAAAATGAAAGAAATTTTTGATAAGGATTCTAAGTATAAACTAGTGTCTCAGGATATATTACAGATTATTTGCGGAAAGCGGAACGAATGTATTGCGGCACGTAGGGGGGCACTTTTGAAACTTATTGGCGATAAATATATCAGTCAGGGCGTTGACAATATTCCACCGTCATCTGAATATTTATTTAACCCAGTAATGCTGGCAGAGTACATCAATAAAATAGGCGGTATTGACAAGTTAAAGCGTGCTACCGTGAAATATAACACTGACCCACAACCTTCGACTTCAAGGTCAGGGTTATCGGTCTTTACATCGCCGACAAGATAACCCGCCCGCAGTGCTAGGCCGTTACAGTCGGTACATCCCGTGCCCCCGGCACACTCTGCTCATCCGTCTTATAAGCCAATGCCCTTTCGTGGTTTTCAAGCAGGAGGGGGAGACAAAAAGTTCGATAACAAAAACAAGTCCCATTGCAATAAATTCGAAAAATCTTATAATAAATGACTTATAGCCGTTTGTAGGTGGCTGCCTTCAATACTACCTTCACGTTTGGGAATCACTCATGGTGCCACCTGTAGTACTAAAACTAATAAAATCAGCTCGAATCCTAGTTTTTTTACGAAACCACCACTGATTATACCGTCAGCAGAAAACATAATAAGTTTCCATACACAGATGTTGCAAAGAATGACTGCTCAGATAAACCAAATGGTTGCAACAATCACCAATTGGATAGCAGAAATCCTCAGGACTCGAAGATTTCACATAATTGTATATCTCGCCGATTAATGCCTTGTCAGTCAGTGCAAAGAGAGAGATCCTCTTAGAACACACAAGAGCAACCATAGATCTTCTACAAAGCTTAGGATGGATCATCAACTTTCAAAAATCCATAATGACTCCATCAAAAAGCCTGGATTTCTTGGGTGTGGGTTGGGACATACACGCAAACTGCAAGTCCCTCCCACCGTCAAAGACAGACAGTATTCAACAGTCAATTACTCGTCTGTTGGCATGTGGCAGTTGGATCCTAAAGCAGGCACAACGCCTCTTAGGGAAACTCAACTTTGCAGCCTTCATCACCCACCGGGGAAGGCTGCATTGCCGTTTTATGCAAAGACACTTATTATTATTATTATTAAATACTTTATTGCACAATAATAAAATTATGTACATAGGCGAACTTAATGCTAACAGCATTCTCTTCCAGCTAACCTTGGGTGTTGTGGAGAAAGTTATAGGTAGTGCGAAAGACTGAGAGGAAAGATAATTTTGTAAAAATACCTACAAACACTAGAATACACTTACTTGTATATAATACATGTATAATAAATATATACCTATAGGTTACCTATACAATACATAAACCTAATACATACTATACTTAACTAAAATAATATTTTATATATATATAATAATATCATCGTCATCACACTTACATACTACTTACAACAAAACATGTGTATTATATCAGTTAAGCTGATTGTTCTGTTTCTGGAGGTAGTGCAGACGAACCTTAGACTTAAAAGTTTCAATGGACTGCGATTGCCTTATATGCAATGGTAACTGGTTCCACAAGCGAACCGCTGACACGGTGAAAGAATCCGAATACCCTGCCGCATTATGCTCTGGGGTTCGAAAGATCATATTTCTACTTGACCGTTGAGGACGGTCAGTAGAGTCGAAGAATGAGAAGCGTTCTGTTAAGTAAGAAGGGGCATTAGGATCATACACTATACCATAGACTAGGGAAACAATATGAGCATTCCTTCGATGACGGATATTGAGCCACTTGAGTTGATTCCGAAATGTAGAGACGTGATCATACTTACGCAGGCCAAAAATATAGCGAATGCATAAGTTGAGTAGACGGTCGAGTTTATCAAGTAGCTCTTCGGTGAGATCAGGGTAGCACACATCTGCGTAGTCAATAATAGGGAGCAACAAGGAGTTGACTAGCGTAACTTTGGTCGAGTACGGCAAGAAATTCTGCAGTCGTTTTAGTCCATGCATCGAGGCATAGATCTTGCGACTAACTTCTGAAACTTGCAATTCCCATGACAGGTTATTCTGAATGTGAAGACCCAGGTTTCTAACATTGTTACAGTAACTCAAGGAAACTCCATCAAATGTTACTGGTGGTAGTGGGCCGTTTCGCAATCTAGCCAAGTGATACCTGCTGCCAACAAACATAACTTGGGTTTTAGTGGGATTAACTAGGAGACCGTAAGCTGCTGTCCATGTTTTGACAGCCTCGAGATCAGCAGTCATCCTGTCAATAGCCTCTAAAACTTCACCGGGACCACAGGAAACGTAAAGCTGAAGATCGTCAGCGTACAGGTGGTAGGAGGTGAACTTAAGGACAGTGACAAGGGTATTGATAAATACTGAAAAAAGGATAGGGGAAAGGACACCACCTTGGGGCACGCCGGCTGTGACATCACACCAGTCTGATTCAATATCATCGGCCCGGATGCGTTGTCGGCGACCACTCAGATAAGAAGAAAACCACTCGGCTACAGAGCCAGATATATTAAGAGAACGGAGTATGGACAGGAGGATATCATGATCCACACAGTTGAAAGCGTTGCTGAAATCAAGAAGTGTTAGGAGAGTTAATTGGCTATCGTCCACAGCCTTACGAAGGTCATCAGTAATTTTTATTAGAGCAGAGCAAGTACTGTGGGATGGACGAAATCCCGATTGAAGGGGGTTTAAGAGATTGTTAGAAGAGAGAAAGCACGAGAACTGTCGCAAGACTACACGTTCCAGTACCTTAGAAAGAAACGGGAGAATTGATATAGGCCGGTAGTGTTTAAATTCCACAGGCACAGAAATTTTTGGGACAGGGACCATGAAGGCTAATTTCCAGAGGAGGGGAAACGTGCCTGAGGATAAAGAAAAATTGATGATGGAAGTAATAGAAGAGAGGATAGAAGAGAGAATCGGAAGCAGCATGTCACGACCAATGCCGTCACTGCCAACTGCTTTGCTAGGGATAGAGAGGATAATCTTTTTAATATCTGACTCAGTAACCGGTGTGAAATAGAAAGGAGTAGATGCTACGATTGGCAAGGCTTGAATGTTGGTGATAGTGAGTGCTTTAGTGAGAGGATCCAGGATATGGGGAGGGGATGAGAAGTGTTGGTTGAGCCCGTCCTTGTCAACAGACAGTGGCAGGTCCTTCCTACACCTTCCAAGTCCCAGAGAGTGAAGAAACCGCCAAAGGTTTTTGGCTGAACAGTTTTCAACAGACGAGTGGATGTGGCGGCGCTTTGCATTTCGGATCATCTGATTGCAGCGATTTCGCGCGAATTTGAAATTGTTCCAGTTGGCCTCCGATGGATCCTTCTTATGTTTGCGGCGCAGTGCGTCACGGTATGCCTGCTGTTTACGTATCGCAGCTGTCAGCCAGGGGGCTGGGGGCCGCTTCATGCGGACTGGATGGAGAGGCGCATGACGATCAAGAAGGTCGGTGACGAGGCTATTAAAGCACTCGACCTTATCATCGATATTGTCGATACGCTCTATTTGTGTCCAGTCGGTTCTAGCAGCATCGATAGCCAGTTTTTCATGGTCCATACTCGCAAAGTTACGCTGAAATATTATTTTAGGTTTCATTTTGGGAATTCTTAACTTGTAGGAAGCAAATATAAGATCGTGATGGGAGAATCCAGAGGCAGTAAACTGCCCATGGGTTGCAATCCGTTCACTGCTAGAAGTTAAAATATGATCAATAAGGGTATGAGAGTCATTTACGTGGTGAGTGGGGTCAAGTTTAGGAATATGTAGGTTTAAAGAAGAAGTTAATGTAAGAAGCTTACGGGAACGGGTGTTATCTTGCAGAAGGCAGGTGTTAAAATCACCCATGAGGACCGCATGTTCATATTCCGGCAGATGTGTGCCAAGCAGTTGTTCAAGCGTGTCAAAGTAGTCGGAATTGGGAGGGGCATAAACCACACCCAACATAAATTTCACAGTATTGAAATTGAGTTCCAGGAGGATGAATTCCATACCTTTGCTATAGTGAGGCGAGGAAGTTGCAAGTATTTTGTACTTTATGTCAGCACGAAGGTAAATAGCTACCCCTCCACAGCCCTTATCGATCCGGTCGTTTCTTATCAGAATGTAACCTGGCAAGGAGAAAGATGTTGTAGGCAGCGACGGTTTAAGGAATGATTCCGACACTAGGCACGCATGAATACAACTACTGGTGAAGGTTGAAAGAAGTTCAGAGTAATGGGAAGGAATGCTTTGAGCGTTAATGTGGCAGAGATTAAGATTCTTAGGGAATGGAGAAAAAGAGTTGTGAAGCAGATCACTGAGATGAACGCAGTCACTGGATGCATCTGAAAGGTTATCAATCGAGTCCAATGAGTAAAACAAATCAGAATCAATCGATAAATCCATAAGCTAAAAAGTAATAATATATGTGACGATGACGATGAAATATAAATAAATAATATATAATAAATACTTATGTTATAAAATTATTATACAATTACTATTTACTATAACTATTACTCAATTTACTGTAACCTAAACACACTTTATCCACATCCACCGCCGGCGCACTGAGATGAGAAGAGATCCTGCAACACAAACATAGTTTCTCAGAACATGAACTTATTGATATGTAATGAATATAAACAAAAAACACAGAGCAAAAAGGTGAGTAATTTCATTTATATCATGTGGCAACATTATACAGATGCGATCACATGACTTAAATCTGTCAGTGTCACTGTTCCAAACTGTCACTGTCAAAGTCAAAAATAATCAACAAAACAAAAATGCTGCGGGTAGGTAATTTTAAAAGACTGTACTGTGTAATATTAAACATTTTCAAGAAAACGGGGGCAAAAGGGATATTAGCTACAAATACACATAAGAAACAATACAGCAATAAGAACTAAGGTGCTGTGGCATATCAAGAAACTTGAAGTAACTACGTACATAGGTACTTATGAAGTGGACAGGTTGGACTTATTTTTAGTAGGCGGCTTAATACCTACAACAATGTGTACTGGGAAACAAATTAGGTTGGTAAACGATTTACTATAAATCAATAATTTAGAGTCTCACACATTTTTGTGTCCTGTAGCACCTAATTTGGTCTTTTTTGCAGCCCGGTCCAGTGCTGGTCGAGATGCCCCGTCTGCCTGGGTCTGTGTGGGCGCCGGGGTCTGGGCGGGCACCGGTATCGCGTCGAGGTCCTGCCTGGAGTTGAGACGGATCTTGTGACCACCGTCCGGAGACTTGAGGAAGACATTGCCATCCTGTGTCCAGCAGTTTTTCATGCCAAACCGGCGACGGGCTTCAAGGAAGATGTCTCGTCTTCTCGCTGTCAGGAACTCGCAGATGGAGATCGCCGTGCCTTTGAGCACCTTTTTCTTGTCCCACACAAGTGCCCTTGTAGCCCTCTCACTAAACCGGACCAGAATGGGACGTGGTCGGTCTGTCGCTGAATGAGAGCCACTGTGAAGTCGGAAGCACTGTTTTATCTGGGACTGCTTGAAGTCACTGAGACCGAGTTTCTCAACACACACAGCCGTCACAACAGTGGAGATCTCTTCATCAGGGGAATCACTAACACCACGGAAGAGCAGGAACTTTCGTCTCCCCTGGTTGTCGAGATCATCGGAGACCTGGGCAACAGCTGATATCTGCGTCCTCAGGAGATCGAGTGCTTGGAGCATGCACTCCCTGAAGCTCCGAAAGTCTGCTGCCAGCTGATCCAGGCTGGGAGTGGTGGTGCTCGTGGCGGCCAGGCGAGCATCAAAGGCGGCCAGCCCCTGGCTCATCTTGGCCTCCAACTTGTTGATGGCAGCCACTGGGTCGGGTGATGCCTGTGTGGGCTTGCTGTTGGTTCTCTTCTTCATGTTGTGATAGATTTTTGATGTGTCAGCAGTGGATTGGATGAAGTTGTTAATTAAAGTGCATAAGCCAGTTTCTTTTGTTTACTTTGATGGAGTAATAAGTAAGTATACTTTTGGTATAAACAGTGTTCAAATAAACGTAAATAAACAAGATATTTTGAATTTATTTAATACGAAAACAAATACACAAGTGTATCCATTGACTACCCTCAAAAAAAAAAACACAAAAAAAAGACACTGACAAAAACTCAAACTATGCCCCCAGACAGAGTTATTGATTCCAGAAGAGGTTTCAACAGAACTAAAGTGGTGGCTACAGAATCTGCACATCCCGTCCTTGATCCACGAACCACTTCAAGTGATATATTACCTGGCCACAGATGCCTCAGACCAGGCACAGGGAACCCAAATAAACGATTCCAAAGTCATCGGCCAGTTGGAGAGTTTTCAGATGTCATGACATTGCAATTGAAAGGAAATGTTCGCTGTTATAGGTGCCATAAGAATGAAATACAAGACACTCAGACATACAACAGTATTACTGCAGACTAGAGCGACAACTGGACAGTTATGGCCTACATCAAGAAAGAAGGAGGGACCAGGTCGTTGACCCTACATTGTCTAGCCAAGACACTACTGGACCTCATTGACGAGCTCGACATTATGCTGATTTACTCAGCCTAGCAGTAGAAAGGATCTTCAGCCTTTGGGGCATACCTCAAATCGGTTCTTGTTCATAAATCTGTAATTTCTAGTATGTGTGAATTCAGTTCTCAGGAAAAAACACCACAGAATCTGGTGGAAAAACACGATTTAAAAGCTATTTCAGTAGCAAAACCTGTGCCCATGAAAGCACCCATCTGGGATGCATGGGTGCTCATAGAATATTTACAACATTCTTCTCCACCGGTAGATAACTGGTTTGAAGTAACCAAGAAAACAGCTGTTTTAATCCTATTATACTCGAGGCGCAGGGTACATGATTTAACTTTGCTGCGTTGTGACAATGAACATTTAATTGACAATGGTAATAGTATAGTCCTAATTCCTGTATTTGGTTCAAAAACAGATACCAACTCATTTCAACAGTCAGGTTTGAAGCTGTTATCGGGGGCAGATCATAATATTGATGTAATTTTCTGGTTAAGACGTTTATTAGAATTGTCTAGTATTAAGAGAGAGGGGAACAGCTCACTGAATTGTTTTTAACATGTAGAGGATAAGTTAAACCAGCTTTGGCTACTATTATTGGTGGATGGATTAGACGTTGCCTTAAGGATTCCGGTATAAGTGCTTCACCAGGAAGTACACGGTCAGCTGTTTCTTCCTTAAACTGGATAGAACAATATCCTGTAAATTACAGTATTTCTAGAGCCAATTGGCAAATCTTTTCGTAAGTTTTATCAAAGAGAATTGCTACCAGTTGTTAAACCAAATGAGGGCAAACGTTCCTTTTCATTATATTTTGAATCTGTGTAATACTCTATTGTTAGTACTCTATTCTTGTTCTTGTTACATTGTGATTGAGATAAGAATATTTTGTGTGATAATAATTATATTTTTAGAAAATTGATTTCTGTTAACAGAATTATTATGTGATATTACATGCCTAAATAGGTACATAATTATTCTAAGTTGTTGTGATTAGGTCCTATAGGTTCATGGCCAATTTATTTCCAATAAATTAGTATTATTATATAATATGGTTTCCTCCATTTCATTGGTATTTCCATAGTTAGTACCTAGATTCTCATCACAGCTTTATATCTGATGATGATCAAAGTACCTACCTACTTCCGGTAGTCCTTACTACAGGTTTTAAAAAAAACCTATTTAGGACACCACTGACCCCAGATATACAACTAACATGTATTCACGCTCTAGTGCCTACTTTAAGAATACTGTAAACATATTCGGAAATAAATAATTTTTAATTTTTTTTTTTTACTTCACATTATTGCGTCATCTCTAGCCGCCAGGTGATAACAGACATTTCTCATAACATGGATTTCAGATGTCGCTACGGAACACATAATATTAGAGTTTTACCTACCATTAAAACTCTTATTATGTTTCCAGCGACATCTGAAATCCAGCAAGCGCTACCTGGCGCTGCATTATTATGATTATTCGGGAATATAATGGCGGAAAATTCACCAACTTGACGGCTAGAAAGGACGCCGCCCGAGTGCTTGACCAATGAGAAGCGTGGAATTTAGGCGCGAATATTTGAAAACTGCAAGTTGGCGTGACGATAAGGGAGATGCTATCTCATAACATGGATTTCAGATGTCGCTGGAAACATAATAAGAGTTTTAATGGTAGGTAAAACTCTAATATTATGCTAAGGTTAAGGACACATGTACGAACAGCCAGACCTATAGTCTGAGCGATGAGGCAGATGTGGTCTGATGTATCGGCAGCGATGCTGTTACTTTTGGTTTGTTGATACTAATAGATACTTAGATGGATATTCTTTGTTTGTAGACATAAACATGTTACATTTTCGGTTTTTTGTATAAATTTGTGTCAACGAGACATTGATAAGTTAATGCATGCATTAACTTATCATGAACACTTCTTGATACGTTCATAGTCACTTCATACTCATTCATTTTGCCTTAATGAACCATAAATTGACGGTTACGTATGTTGTGTTAACTGCTGGTGTTCCTTATTTAAATAAATATATAAATAAATCCCCACAGGTTGCTCCAAGGGCATCTACTCGCTGCGCGGGCAAATCCGCCTCGAGCACAAAGAGCAGCACATGTGGGACGGGCCGGTGTCGGCGCTGGCGGCCGCCGCGACCCGTGTCGTCGTCGTGAGCCGCGGGCAGGTGCTACACGGCAGCCTGCATGCGCTGGAGTCGGCCCTGCGCAGAGCTCCCAACCTGAGCCCCACGTTGCAAGTCGAGAAGGTGTACTGTTTGCCTGAAGGGACCACGTATTCTTTGCTACAGGTGAGTCTGTTGTTCAGCTTTTAGCCCGCTACTGAATAAGAGTGTTGTCTATGGTATCAATGGTATGTGTATCTGTCTCTGGCCACATAGTTTTTAAATAGATGTACTTACCTTATTTCTTTCTTCTCCGAATTCTAAAACCGAATAATCTTATCATCATTTGGAAATACTTTTATTTCTTTTAGTTATTACTAGCTGTTCCCGCGCGCTTCGCTTCGCCTTAAAAAGTTTTCCCGTGGGAATTCCGGGATAAAAAGTAGCCTATGTTCTTTCCCAGGGTCTAGACCGTATGTATACCAAATTTCATAAAAATCCGTTCAGTCGTTTTGGCGTGAAAGAGTAACAGACAGACAGACAGACAGACACAGTTACTTTCGCATTTATAATATTAGTAAGTAAGGATTAGTAAGGATGAAATATCACTGTTCAAACGCCTCTTGTATAGGGTAATACAGTATTTAACACTTTTAAAAGTAACAACACTTCTTCCAGGCCATCCAAGGCGACGCTCCAGACGCCGCGTGTGTGGCCGTGGCGGGCAACCAGCGCGTGTTCTTGCTGCGGTACGACTTCTCCCGCGAGGCGTTCACGACGTCCCGCTCGCTCACAGTGGACCGCCGCCCCTCCTCCCTCCTGCTCACACCCGCCGCGCTATACATAGCCGGAGAACGACCGCTCAAACTCAAACTACCGTCAGGCGTACTAGAACACTTCGCCATGGAGAATGCCACAGTTTCCGCAGCGGCCAAGAAGCACAGCCCGCCCAAAGCCATACTACTGATACGAGAGCATCCCGCAGAAATACTCATCTGCTACAACGAGTGCGGTGTGTTTGTGGACGAGAACGGAAAGAAGACGCGGTCGGAGGAACCGAAGTGGTCGATTGCCGCCGATCGCTTCGAGTTTGTCAGTCCGTTCTTGTACATAGTAGGCAGTGAAATGATCGATATAGTGCATGTGAATGACGAGTCATACCGCGCGCCACCCTGCACTTGCGACACCGACTCTGTTGCCTCCTCCGACTGTTATGCCACTGAACACGTCTTCCATCTCAAAGTCACAGACTGCACGTTCCTCGGAAAAGCACCTAACGGCATCCTAATACAGTCCAAAGTCGGGGGCAATCTGGTGATATCGACGGTAGAAGGCATGGCGGCGTTCAGAAGCATCGGCGCTTCGGTGGAGTCCCTCGCTACTATCTCAGACACGAAGGGCTCTACCGTCAGCCTGGCGCAGTCAACGACCGACCCGAGCACGGAGGAGTCCTCGCGCGACGCGTCTCGCCGAGAGAGTGTTGAGAGCAGAGAGCAGGAGACCGCGTTCCAGGCGGATATTAGAAAGAGAGCGACTCAGTTGCGACAAAAGCAACAGAGGCAGGCGGCTCCATCGAATGACGTCATCAAAGCGGTTCTCACCACAGAGCTGAGTCTCAAGAGAAGCTCTAAAGGCAGTCGCAAGTCGGCGCCGATAGAAGAGGAGACTGACTCCGACACTAGTCAGGAGAAGGAGAATAAACCGAGGAATCCAGCGGATTTGTGCGCAGAGATGTTCACTAAACAAGTGAAGTTCCAAAAGATCTGATGTGTTGCTCAACGTATTGTAATTTATTAGACCAAGTGTTAGTCACAGATATAACAGCATGAATACCTCTTGATATAATTACGTAATCTTCTCTTTGGCTAAGATTTGTGAATATGCAATACCTATAAGTAGCCACAATTAACTGAGTAATTCCACAGCTCTACATTCCTACAAATTACATAGAACTCATATGTATGCAATGTTTTACTTCATACTTTAACCTTTTATTTATTGGCTAAGATTAACACAGCCTCTACTGATGTGCTCTATTACGTTACGAATAGGTTTTGGAAGTTCGATAAATAATTTGCACACATTTAGTCGCTCAGTACTTAACTTAGTTACCCTACGGTAAGTTAATATTTAACTACTAACGCCTCTCTAGAATATAAATACTAATACATAATTAGGTTCACTATTTATGATTATGATTAGTTTTAACTTATTGCAATAATAATAGATAAAGGTGCAGTATTCGAATTTTGCTATAATTTAACTCCCACTTTTTCCGTCATTCCAGTAAACAAAGGAATAGCTTAACGGGGTTTTTTTAACATTTTAACAAATTCCTGCAATTAGAGGCATAATAACGGATTTGACTTCACTTTTAGACGTATGGAATGATTCTTTTAATTCTTGCCATCGTTTTTTTCTAATAAGTATTAATTTTCAATTATTGTGAGGACCAATTTTACTGTGATTTTATAAGATTTTAATTGTGTTTAGACTTAGTTGTATTACAGTGTAATGTAACATTATTTTAAGGGATGTTTGTTTTGTACTCTAACCTGTTGAAATAAAATTTATATTTCCATAAACTCAGGTGTTTTGATTTTGCAATGAACGTAAAAAAATATTAACCTTTTTAAAATGATGGGTTGTTAATCAAGGACTTTTGTTAATTCGCCAAACCATAAACTTGAAATTTAATTCGTCAAATGTTTTGGAGGGTTCCGTACCTCAAAAGGTATAAACGGACCGCTTTCAGAATCAAGTTCTGTTTGTCTGTCAAAAACCTTAATCTCGGGAATAAATATGTCGACTTACCATTTCACTTGCCGCCGCTCCGTCCACTGGCGATGGCGTTGTGGACAATCGTATCGGTACACCCCCGCAATAAGGGGTTCTCTACACGTTGGACCCATGAAATAACGGTCAAGTCAAAATCTACCCAACAAGGAAAGTGAGGTCTAAAAAATATCAACAATAGTCGGCCTCCTTTAGAATCATAGAACTGGTCAATACTTTCCCGTTTTTCTCGAAAATCGTAAGAGATATCGAAAAACTAATGAAAATTTGGTACCCCCGCAGTAAGGAGTTCTCTACACGTTGGACCCATGAAAAAACCGTTAAAGTCAGAATCTACCCAACAAGGAAAGTAAGCATTTACAAATTACCTACTACAACAATCTAAACATATGAATATCAATGAGTCCTAAATCAACTCTCAAACGGGGTATGTTTATACTATGAATTGTTCATAAAATTATTACCTAAAATGGGGATAAGGGGTCTGATACACAAAAAGACAAGATAAAAATTGTTGAATTTTTTATTTACAATCTTATAAATTTACATTCACCTCACGTGCAGTAGGAAGTACAGCGAGCACACACATTCATTTATAACAATTATATTCCACACAAACTTACTACCTCTTTCAAAGAGTCGAGTTTCATCGAAACAAAAGGAAGATAAAACCACATTCTGGCTACAACTTATAACAAGACCATGTACTTAATAAGTGTACTACACGGATCTGACATTACGCAGAGATCATCATTGTTTATTCACAAAAAAAAAACTGTACAACATAAAATAACATACGCGAATAGATTCTGACTTCACATCTTTGTCTTGTTATAATTAAGTCAGTCAAATCTGTACCAATATACAAGTACATTAGAGTTCATAATATTATAATTACAATCAGCTTGCACCAACTCATTTACATTATTTAAATACACGTAGAATCATACGAAGTCATTGGAATTCATAGACTTTTTTTCAAAGAAATACATTTTCATGATTAGGCTAGCAGTACTTGGAAGCCCTCCAGCCTCTACTAGGCACTTTGATATCGTAACTACTCCCATAAAGGATTCCTCTTCGTTAATATATAATGGATAGATAGATAAACCTAGCGGATGGAGGGTGTTTTTGTGACGTTAACAGGTTAAGGTGACGGTAAATATAATTTAATCAAATCACACGCAATAATGGTTTCGACAGAAATTCCAAAAAATCTAAAGGTTTCCTGTTTATTTACGAAACATACAACACTGTTTTAGTCGTCAAAAGAGAAAAAAACGAGGAAAAAGAAAGAAATACAGCATAATTATAACAATAATATAAAAAAAGAAAACATTGCAACTTTAACAGCATTTTTAAATTTTTATATAAATAAATAAAATGAGGTACGCATTATTTGGCTTACCGCAGCGCAAATTAAATACAACGTGTTCTAAGGAAGATTCTGATAAATCGTCTGCACAGATCATAAGGTATATATTTCATTGACAGGGTCCTATGTATTCGTAATAACTATCTAAAGTAGTCACAACCGAAACGAAGTTTCACGTGACGATGCTAGTAGATCGCTCTACCAGTTTCGAGTGTACTTCAACCATGTAGGAGTTGTTTCTCATATGATTAACAAAATTATTTTATTAGATATTTGTTTTGTTGTATGTGCGTAATTTGTTTACACATTTAATAAAAACAAACTTAGGTCATCATTTTCGTCAATGCCATCGAGCAGTCCATTGATTGACGAAAAATAAAAACGAATTTGAATGCCGGTAGAAACAAAACCCGAACGGCCGAAGTACCTCCAGCAAGTCGTACAAAAATGTCCCTTATCACCGTGTCACTGGGTGTCTAATTCAAGAAGCCGCGGCACTGCGGCGCGCCGCACAGGCAGGCTATCTTCTCGTCCTCAAGCGGGAACTTGTAGTCGTACGTGATCTCCTCGTCGACGCCTATTGGCTGCTTCGAGTAGATCACGATCTTCTTCTGAGACTCGATGGTTATGATCTTCGCGTAGCAGTTCGGCTGGAATGAACAGAAAATACAATAAATAATTAAAAATATTTTTATAAGTTTGTCTGATGAACTTAATGTTTGCAATTTAAAATTTTACGACGTTGACACCGAAAATTTATATTTTAACAATATAAAATATAAAATTTCGTAATAAACATAGCGTATATCGCTATAACGTAGCGTTTATACGCTATGTTTATTTGAATGCAGTTACGTATAGATGTTTTGTCAGTTATTACATACAAAACCATTTTTTTGCACAAGGCCTATTTCAGGTGCTTAAACTAAGAACGTTGTGTCGTAGTTTTAAAAATGGCGCCTATAGCGCAAACTACCATGAAACTTTCGACCCAAATGTAAATACTAGAAGCAAAGGTTAACATTTTTCATTCCTACAAGTAAACTAAAAAAAACCAGCCACAGTAGTCAATAATGTTACTCACATTACAACTGTGGTTGATAAATCTCGCCAAATTCCCACATTTGGTCGCATCAATGATCGTGTCAAAGTCTATACGGAACAGGTACGACGACCCTATCCCGGTGGCCTCGTACTGCGCCTCGCGCACGTCCGCCGCGATGGGCCGGAGGTTTTATAGTTTGCAAGTTGCATAAACTAAGAACAATGTGTTGTTGGTTTCTCGCATATACAGTGGCGCCTCTAGCGGGAACTACCATGAAACTTTCGACACCAATGTCACGATACCAGAATCAAACGTTAACTTTTTTCATTTCTACAAACTTTGGGCACTACAAAACAACGTTGCATTCCTGCAAACTATAAAAACCAAGCCACAATAGAAAAAAGTAAGAACATTATTCGTAGGTAAGTACTCACATTACAACTGTGGTTGATAAACCTGGCCAAGTTCCCACATTTCGTCGCATCAATGATGGTATCAAAGTCTATACGGAACAGGTAGGAGGAGCCGATGCCGGTGGCCTCGTACTGCGCCTCGCGCACGTCCGCCACGATGGGCCGGATCATCTGCCCCACATACTCGATCACCATCTCGTCTGCCGCTATCGGCTCCTGGGGATGAAAAAAAAAGGTTCATGAATGAAATGAAATTAAACCTTTCTCTGCTTCGGTTAGCCTTAAAAGGTTTTCCCGTGGGAGATTCGGGATAAAAAGTAGCCTACGTGTAAATTCCGGGATGTTAACTTGCTACATGTTTAATTTCTTAAAAAAAATAACGACCCGTTTTCCCGTGAGTGAGAAACATCTATCTACCCATCCATACTTTCAAACTTTTAGGTTTGAGATAAAGTAGGTTGTGCTTTCGGCTTATTACTAAAGCTAGAAATTGACAGAACCAAGATGTATCACTTGAAAGTAGGCTTTAATTATGATCAATATAATATGTTCTGCGATTGCTAAATTAAATATTCAAATCGGAGCTCAAATAATGGAAAACGAAAATAATATATAAAATTATATTTACCTGAGCAAACAATCCCCAGTCGTGAATGCCGGACTTGGCGAACTTGAGTTGTTTCTTCCTGAACTTGAGCTGGTTGAACTTGAGCAGATCCGAGTCCGTGTCAGTGCCTGCAGGGAACACAGGTAAGTAAGTATACATTAGTATATAACCACAAATTCGGAATAATATTTGTGGTCTACGCGACACAACATCCTCATTCTTTCTTACGTACATTCATAATAACTTACGGTATTCATACCTATATCGCAGCGCCACGATGCCGCCATAGACGTATAATGACGGGGTGGCATAAATACCAATGACATGATTCGTGATGTATGCAACTCACCGAAAGCAGTGAGCAGCCTCCTCTGGTTAGACCTCGCTTCTCGCGACATGTGCTGCATCTTGCTGATCATGGCCGAGTTCTTGTCCTGCTCTTGCGCGGCCTCCAGCGGCGACGCGACGCCATTCTTACTTACATTAATAACACCACCCGTTGCCGAAATGTATGTATGCTTATGCTAAATAGTTTTAATACTACTAGATTTACAGCGGCGGATATTGCGTTTGTAGTATTTGCGGGCGCGTTACTTGAAGAATAACAACGTAGCGGCGATACTGGCACCAATATCCTCGTTCGTTTTTATACATTTCGCCCTTCTCATTAGAGAAACCTTTAAAAATGCCTTCGTCAACTTAAATAACTCACCGAAAGCAGTGAGCAGCCTCCTCTGGTTGGACCTCGCTTCTCTCGACATGTGCTGCATCTTGCTGATCATGGCCGCCTTCTTGTCCTGCTCCTGTGCGGCCTCCAGCAGCGACGCGACTCCACTCTTACTTACATTAATAACACCGCCCCTCACCGAAATTTATGCTTATGCCTAGTAATTTGACTACTGCTACTAGATTTACAGCGGCAGATTTCACGTCAGTATTTGTCTGCGCGACAATGTCACCAATAGTCTCGTTCGTTTTTATACATTCCGCCCGTATAATTAGGGTGACCTTAGGGCTTGTACACAAAACTGTGTTGCGACGTCGCATCACAAAACCTGCGACAGTAATCATTTGCTCTGAAAAACTATCAAAACAGTCGCAGATTTTTGCGATGCGACGTGACAACGCAGTTTTGTGTACATTCCCTTAAAAATGCCTTCGTTAAAAGGAATAACTCACCGAAAGCAGTAAGCAGTCTCCTCTGGTTAGACCTCGCCTCTCTCGACATGTGCTGCATCTTGCTGATCATGGCGGCCTTCTTGTCCTGCTCCTGCGCGGCCTCCAGCGGCGTGGCCGACGCGACGCCGCGGCCGTGGTGGTACTTGTACTTGGCCTTGAGCTTGGAGTCCATCTTGTAGTAGCCTTCTGTACGCGCTGAGCCGCTCTTGTGTCCCTGGGAGGTGTGAGTGAATGTTAGATATGAGTATTCGTACATCTATTGGCTTTGTTTTAGACGGAAACACTTCTAAATATAATAGAACATAACTTACTCAGTGGTCAACATTATAAATCTTTCAAATTCCTTTCTAAACACCTGTTAAACTTTTTGTGGTAGTACAGAAAGTTTCCAATCAGAGTAAGATATATGCTGGGAGACAATACTATAAATTAAAGCTATTCATAAATTACTAAATTCTATTTAAACATTCAGCAATGTTGTAGTGATGGTAACCCAACAAACAATACACTTCAAAAACAAAATCTGCACTTACTTGTAGATCCTCATACATGTTGTTATGTCGCTTGGACTTCTTCTTGGGCGGCGAGTATCTTACATCAGTGGGCGGGTGGTCCACCCAGTGCGTGTCGTTCAGCCAGTAGCCCTGCGCGTCTTCCGCTAGCAACGTCTCGTACGCTCTGAGGAGACGAGTGTAAAATGTGTAGGAATGAATTTACAAATACAAATCTTTTGCATTTCTGGCAAATTTTCTGGTTGCAGAGTGTACGAGTAACTTGGGGGAGCATTAGTCCAGCAGTGAACGATTATTGGCTGATTATGAGCAAAACATAACTTTGACGACACATTATGTAAAACCTGTTGAGAGTAAAATTCCAGGGGCAGATCGGCCAAAATGGAATTTATACGAAATCCCTCGTAATGTAACGGTAGACTTGGTTGATTTCGCGCGCGACTATTTTTATACTCTGGCAACACGGATGTAAAATGTGTAAGAGTGAATTTCACACTATAGGCTTACCTCTTCAAGTACTCGATGTCTTCCCGGTCGATGCCGCGCGTCAAGAACTCGTACATGACCTGCATTTCAGCCATAATGTCTCGTGTCTTGAACGTGATATGGTCGAATTTCGGCCGCACGTCGCCCCGACCATCGTATAATCTGAAAACAAGTTTTATTTCATATTTCAGTGAGTCTATCATTAACTGTACCTTTTGTTTAATCACTCATGACTTCGTGACATTTTACTTTTTAAAATATATATTAGCAGATTTCACATTCACATGACTAATTCAATAACTAGTTACATACTTGTTTTGTATTTCGGCTAGTTTGGTGGTCTCGTGTTTTCTCTTGTAGGGCCTCTTCTCCTTCTTGGGTTCTGGAAGCTTCTTCTCCACGATGACGGGCTCCGCGCCCGGCTCCTGAGTCATCCATGTGTAACCTGCAGGAATGAATTTGCGAGAATAGTGCTTAATGTTCGATTTGCTACTGTTAATCTTTTTCAATATACCAATTTCTTTATTTATAGGAAAACTTACAGCTAATTTGATTTACATAAGAATTTTGAAATCGCGATAGATAGCCAATTACAAGTTTTCACTTATATGGTACTGATTAATTTAAATTTGTATTTTAACAGTCTTATTCATAAAAAAACCTTAAAGTAGGTTTACTGAGCTCAATAGCTACGGAACACTTTAAGCCTATTTGAGGTTTCATAAAAATCTCTATTCATAATCGTTCCGTAAACCTTCAACAACTATAGTGATGCTAATAGATTTCACAGACCAAACATTTTGACATTTACCCTATTTAGTTGCCGGTCTGACGAAACCATAAACAAAAATAGCGAAAACTTTCATTCATTTATCAATCTCTATTATCTATGTTAGCCACGGCGCGGCACTTAAAAAAGTTTACATTGGCTTAAAGGCGCAGTGGCCAAGCCAAAACCCACAAAAAAAATATTAAATTTTTACGTTACCATGGCAACTTATTTTCAGCAAATATTAACTCACAACAAATGTCAAATCGTCAATAAAGCAGAACAGCTGTTGACCGGCCGCCATGTTTTTGTACAATAGGAGGTTTACGGAAGGTGTATAGTAGGGTCCAGCCAACTTTAGCATATCAAGGTTTTACGAATCAGTTGGAGAGTTCTTTAGCGCTATTGATCGTTTATGAATAAAGTTTTTTTTGACATTTGCTTATAACAGGCCTATAGGTCTCCCGTAACTTTTTATGAATAAGACCGAAAGTTTGTAAAATAACAATAATCGTTGTATCAACTCTTCAAAATTTCAAAATACTTGGAAAGTTGATACTTTAGATTTTAATCAACTGTAGGTAAATAACAATCTCCTTACCATGGTCATGCTGCAGATGGTTGGCCGTCGACGGCGCGTCGTCGGTGGGCGGGCGGCAGTACGAGTGCTCGAGCGCGACCTGCGACGCCTGCGACGCTTGAGACGCTTGCGACTGAGGCGATGAGGTCTCCGAGAGACCGCCCTGGGGGGAGGTTGATTAGTTATTGTTTGTTGTTGGGATAGCAGAATTGCTTACAAATATGGCTAGGCCAGGGATACGTTTTGTGACTTTCGGTGTAGATAAAGTAAAACGGATGTTTAAGGAATGGCATTAGCGGCATGGAAGTGCGATGCTTCACTGGTTTGCATATCGCATCGTAGTGTTAGATTTTTTATAGCATCCATAAAGTTGTGTCTGCGCTAAACGGGCACAAGAGAGAATATGTCAGACCCCTTAGCATGAATTTTCATCGTGAACGTGACGTGAAATTACTCGATGAATTTTGTAGGGAAATTTTAGTTCTGCTACCGACCGCCAGGGGCGCTGTTCATATATTCATACAAAATACTCGATGAACTCTACTTCACGTTCACGATGAAAATTCATGCTAAGGGGTCAGATTGCTGACAATTCATTGAGCTGTATAATACATTAAACTTCACATACGGAAACAAATAAATACTTACATCGTCCATAATACCGTTCATGCTGGGAGCGGTATCCGTATTACTTTGGTCGTCAGACAGAGACACCACTCTCTCCCGCTGTTTCTCCCTCTCTTTTTCTCTCTGCTTCTCCCTCTCTTTCTCCTTTTCTTCTCTCTTCTGGGGCTTCTTTCTCTTCTTTTTAGTGTCTTTCTTCCGTCTTGATTCGAGCATTTCTTCGTCTGACGTGATTTCCCCTTCCTCTGCCTCTTTCTTCTTCTTTTCGGGGGATTTCAAATGGTTCGAGACTGGGCTTCGTCGCTCGATCTTGGGTTCTTCCGAGATCTTAGGTTTGCTTTCGGTTTTGGTTTCAGGTTTACTGTAAGAAAAGTTAACAGTCTTGTAAAGTATTTATTGTTTTGTTCAAAATTTCAAACACTAATTTAAGCCAAAGAAATATTAATCTCTACTTATTTACGAAACCTTTCATTTGACTATTCATACGAAATTTCAAATGAGGTATTGTGAGGGCATTTGCCATTTTTTGTTCACGCATAAATGACACTAGGACAAAGGGACTAAACATAAGACCTAAGGGGGGTGCATGTTAAGAGCCTCCGCGAGTGACATATCCACTATCGTGTACGTAGCTTCCTGGGCAGTCATCAAGCGACAACTACGTTTCTTACCCGAGTACTTAGCGTATAAAATCATCTTTCTATGTGTACGGTGACCTGCGCCTTAAAGTATACAGGCGGAGTTTTTAAAATACCTATCTCAAGCTCACATGCTGCTCAAGCACATCCACATAAACACCACTGCTACACACATCACACACAACACGTCCCCGGATTTATAACACGTGTAGCTGGTCCCTACATCATCAGGATCGCTATTTTAAAAACTCCGCCTGTATACTTTTAGGCGCAGGCCACCGTACATAGCTTTCTGAGCAGTCATCAAGCGACAACTACGTTTCTTACCCGAGTACTTAGCGTATAAAATCATCTATCTATAGATGGCGTATAATTGATGAACCAATCCTTGGTCGGTTAGATAACCGACTATGGAGAAATTGGGGCTAAATGGGTGATAGAGGGAACTATTTGCAGTCTTCGCACTCTATAATGCATTATTCAAAACTCAACAATTTGCTGTGTGTACCTATCATGCGGCAAGTCCGCCATCCTGCTCAAGCGCACATGGCAGTCGTCGTACTTGGCGTCGGGCTTGTCCTCCCGCGCCCCCGCTCCTGCAGAGCGCAGCTGCTCCTCCTTGAACTCGCGTTCGATCTGTTCCATGTACTCTGTGTTGCGACGTCTTCGCTCCTGTGAATGAATGGTACAATGTTTTGGGATCTAAAGAAATATACGATGCATCATAGTGGCCACTGGAGTTGCCGTACCCGTACTCTTAAAAGATAATGTATTCAATATAGTGTTGCGTCTTCTTCGCTCCTGCAAATGAATGATACAAAGTTTTTCATTCTGGCGCCATATCTGTTTCGTGATGAGCACTAGAGGCGTTGTATTGTATGTAAGAATACGCATACTTTTTCGTTTACGTATACTCAGAGCATTTTCCACCACACCCGTACTTGTTCCCAAGTACGGGTGTGGTGGAAAATGCTTTGTTCCCAAGTACGGGTGTGGTGGAAAATGAGTATACGTAAACGAAAAAGTATGCGTATTCTTACATACAATACAACGCCTCTAGTGCACCGTATCATGAGAAAATTTTCCATAAACTTTTTTTTGTAATTCTTTGTTTTATTGGCTCAGCTATATGTCTAGAATTCTAGATAGACTATACAATATTCTTACAATACAATATTCTTTATTTGTAGACAAACAAACGAAGTAACTTCTGTTACATAAAAAACTAATATATAATACACACACAAAAATGCCGATCTTATAGCTTCAAAGCTATTTTTCTAAGATAGTCTTGGCATGGAAGGCCCTTTAATTGTTGTGTGACACACAAAATTAAACGTGAAATGTGACAACATAAATTTACAAATTTACAGTTAATTTTACGGCAGTTTTTAATCATACCTGGTACTCCCTCTCCTCTTCTGAGTCGGAGTAGATGCGGTCGAGCAGCGAGGCGGCGGGGGGCGGGGACTTCTCCGCCTTCGCCTCTGTGGTAGACGGCTTCTCTCGCTTGTAGGGCTGTGGGGAATTATGCGCGCTGTTAGCTTACTTATATATAGCTGGTTTTATATCATGAGCTTCTACTACGTATGAACTTAGACTATCGTATGAGATTGATATTGTGAAATAAGAGAGCTTAATTGATATTGTGAAATAAGAGAGCTTAGATTCCACCTGGTATAAAAACATATTCAAGATCTAAGGGCACATTCAAGATCTAAGGGCACATTCAAGACCGGAAAGCAGACATCTGTTTATTTATTACCAAAAGCTTGTTTTTTTTATTAGTAGGTTTGGTAATTGAGTCGGGTACATGTACCTGCCGCCGGCAAGTACCCTCATAACATACCACCTTGTATACTATAATTTTGGCGAATGAATATATCTGCAAGCTTATATATTCACGAACAATGAAAAAGTTCATCTGCCATTGACGTTCCATATGTCCCTGGATTTTTTTATTTCCTCGTGAGTGTATAAGATACTGTAGAAGACTGACCTGGAAGTCATCGGTATCGGAGTCGGCGGCGCGGTCGCGGCGCGCGGGCGAGCGCTGCGGCGACGCGGCCAGGTGCTCGTCCGCCTCCACCTCGGGTATTGGCGTCTTTTCTGTATGTCATAGAGAAAACATTCTTTAGTACACGTGAGTGATATGGGACGAATATGAAGCCCTAAGAAATTCATTACGTACCCAGAATTGGTCAACACCCGCAAGTGTAATGATGTTTAATGTGAAATACGCACTCGGGACGCGGTTAAATAGTTAGTTAATAAGAACAACTGAACGGATTTTCCTGAAATTGGGTATGCAGGCAGTGGATACCCTGTATTAACATATAGGCTACTTTTCATCCCGACATTCCCACGGGAAAACTTATAAAGGCAAACCTACTCTCGCAGGCAACACCTTGTATTCTATACTGGGCAATCTTTCTTATCCTTACCTCTAGCCAGCCCCCAAAACGTAACTTTTAGTGATATCAGAGTCTTTATGCTTTCTAATAAATATCCCAGAAGGGCTAGCATGGGGCGCATTTAAGACGGGACAAAAGTTTTGCATCGCGCTCACTCATATCACGCAGCCCCAAGAGCGAGCGCGATGGAGAACTTTTGTCACGTCTTAATAAAGTGCTAGCCCTTCAGGAGGGGCATGATGTAGCTGCTTCCAATATTGTGGGCCTCTATAAGACATAACTTTACAGATGGTGTAAGCCTACCTCTAGCCCGCTCGGCCTCGCTCTCGCTACTCGAGTAGACCCGTCGTAGGCGCTCCTTGTTGGCCCTCAACTGGAACTGCGACTCGTCGAGCGATCCGTCGGACGAGTCGCTGTAGATGCGCGGCGCTTGCCGCCGCGGCGACGAGCTGGCCGATGAGGAGGAGCGCGACGATGACGATGACGATGATCTGAGGGAGGAAGGCGAATTGAGTGTTTTATTTGACAGATGTCACAAGATTGGCGTTTTAACCTGAAGGAATGAATGCGAGTAAATTATTTGTAGAACAAGATATATGCCACTTATGCAACACCCTGTATAGACAGAACAGTACAATACATGTTAGATAAATGTGATGCGTGCAATGTGGCGGCTCTAGCGGTAGATGTCATAATATGTCTGACAGAAAATAAGGTCAACACGAAATCCATTAGTCTGAGTCAAGCTTAAGGAGTCTACACACCAAACCCGCCGACACAGCCCGGCGGCTTGGTGTCGGCGACCCAAACCCGCCAACCCGCCAACATGTGTCATGGGGCTGTGTCGGTGAGTGTCGGCGGCAAGAAATCAGTACAACTTTTTTAGCTCGTACTTGCACGCGCGGGTACGAGTCGCCGACATGATTCTTGAAACAAAGTCGCCGACACCAAGCCGCCGGGCTGTGTCGGCGGGTTTGGTGTGTAGACTCCTTTATCTTCGTAGCGTCAGCAACCGTTGCATGTTAAAATTCCTAAATGTTCTACAGCGTACAGCTGTGATTGCCTCGCACCACTAATTGGTCTGAGAACAGCTGGGGGGTATTTGTTTATAGCGAGCAAGTCAATGGGAGTCAGGAAGGTATGATCAAGCTAAACTAGTCCTTATGTGTATACCTGGAGGAGCTGCTGGACTGGCGGCGGCGGCGCGACAGGTAGGAGCCGCCGGTGCGCGAGCGCGGGCTCACCGGTACTTCCTTCTCTTCATCGGAGTTCTGCACCATCTCCTCCTGAGGAATCACGTATGATGGGGTTAGTTCAAGTATCAATTATTCATGTTAATTTAATAATTGGACACACCGTATACACACAATAGGGATATCAATGCAAAAGTTTATGATAGTTGATGCTAACCTTAGTACCTTTACATATAAGATGGCCTGTCCAATGTGCTGGCCTAAGTTTTCTAGTGTTTCTAGTTTCTATACCTGGTGTTTCATAACAAAGCAGTTGGGCTAGCAGAACCTTTCCAATTATTCGATATTTTTTCTTTTATAGTGGCTGGCTCCTCAGCCAGCCTGTGTCAACAGAGGAGATTACGGTCTACGATGGTACGATGATGATGACACACATACCTGATCACTGCCCCGCTTGTTGTCTTCATCCATAGTAACCGGCGAGGGTATCTTCCGCTTCTTCCTGAAGCTGGGCATCTTGGGGATGGCGGCGCGCAGGCCCAGCCTCTTAATTCTTCAGAAAAACCCAGCAAATATCTCGTTCCACAGCGTAAACCGAATTTATTACGCATTAACAAAAGCCATTATCACACATACCTGATCACTGCCCCGCTTGCTGTCTTCATCCATAATCACCGGCGAAGGTATCTTCCTCTTCTTCCTGAAGCTGGGGATGGCTCTTAATACTTCAGAAAACCCCAGAAAATATCTCGTTCCACAGCATAAACCGACTTTATAAATGCCACAATCACACATACCTGATCACTGCCGCGCTTGCTGTCTTCATCCATGGTGACGGGCGAGGGTATCTTCCGCTTCTTCCTGAAGCTGGGCATCTTCGGGATGGCGGCGCGTAGACCGAGCCCGATGCCGATGCCGTACCCACCGAGCTCGAGACCGATCTCGCGCGATTCCATTATTGATTTTATTGTGTCGACTGATTCTTCTTTCTTGTTTGATATGTCCTGTGGGGTTGGGGTTGGGTTTGATTGCGTTTATTTTTGGTAATTAAGGACAGATTATAACAATTTTATAAAGAATTTTTAATACTCATATAATTGGTGTATGGGGAACTAATTTCATATCTTTTTAATACAAACACTCAGACAACACAGCATCAGAATAATTCCCCAGATACCTTTTATCTGACCATCAGTTAGTTAACTTTCACGATTAACCGAGGCCCCATTGCTCTGGTGCGTCGCCGAACTGCGGTGTTTTCCATATATATTTCAGAGTAATGTCATAAAAAATATATGGAAAACCGCACCGCAGCTCAGCAATGGGGCCTTCCCTTAAATCGCATATTTCGCAATAGACAACGTACAAAATTCGAATAAAAACTGACGAAATTAATCGAATATAACAACACACAAACACACGCACTCACTCCTTGTACTAATGTACTCCCTTGCGGGGCAGGCAGAGGTGCATTGCTGCACCCACTTTTCGCCAGAGTGTTATGTTAGTCCCAATGTAATAGGGGGCGGGCCTATTGCCATTTTACGGGCACATCCAAGACCCGAGAACAAATATCTGTGTTTAAACAAATATCTGCCCCGGCCGGGAATCGAACCCGGGACCATCGGCTCAGTATTCAGGTCACTAACCTCTACGCCATTCGGTCGAAATTATTCGAATGTTGTTAAAAAAGGAGTCTCACCTGCAAAGGTTGTTGCGTCTCGCCAGTCTTGACCGGTTTAGGCGCAGTCTGCTTGCGGCTCTGCTCGTCCCACCACGTCTCGAAGTTCTTGAACGCCGTCAGCTCGATCATCTTCTTGTTGAAGTCTCGCTTCAGGATCTGCTTCAGTTCCGCTGTGATGCGTTCTATGACGCTGTTGATGGTCGGGAAGTGCGGGTTGTCGAGCTCCTGCTGATGGTAATGGATGGATGGATGGTTAGTTCAAGAACTGTGTTATTGGAATATGTTAAGTTATGTATTTGTAAGGTTATTTTAAGAGTTTATGTACTTACTAAGGGGTTGTAGTAGTAGAGAGAAAGTTTATAGATAAACTGCAGCCCTTAGTAGATAAACTCACATATTTCAGGAATATTTTATAATGTTGAAAAAAACATTAAGTAATATAAATACAATGCCGTTTGATAGAGCCCCTGAGTAACAATCAATACAACTTGTGTATGTTAATTATCTTTTACCACAGATTATTAGGACCAAACTACTGCAAGCCTTGCATTCGTATCTCTTTTATCGCGTATTCTTATAATCATTTATCTTGTGATGTTATATTACCTGTGGCGTGACGGGCGGCGGCTGGCTGAAGGGCGCGGGGTAGGGGTAGGCGAGCGGCGCGCCCACGTAGCCCGGCGCGCCGTACACGCCCAGCGCTGCAAGCAAACGCATGGTTCAGCCACGGACTTGATAAAAAGATAGATAGGTACTAAGAATGTAGGGTGATGCGTCGTCCGATTCGTTAGAAAAAATAACCGCCCGTTGTTGACACGTCAGGCTTAACGCTCTTATAGTGGCTCATATGGATTTCCCATGATTAAAATAATTTGGAGCACACTGGCGTATCATCGTCTAAATGCCCCGTCTGTTGTCTAAATATACCTTACTATACAACACATTTGAAAAATTTATATCATATCCGCAATTAATTTCTAGTTGCTAAAAACGCGTTACATTGACCTGCCTTCAGCAAGTTCACTGACAAAACTCCCCTCTGTACAAGTAGGTACATACGTTGCTGCGGCCACACGGGGTGGTAGTAGGGCGGCGGCGCGGCGGGCGGCTCGTAGTAGTACGCCTCGGCAGGTACTTGCTCCTCGATCTTGGCCTCCGTCGACGACAGTGATGACAGCGACATCTGTGGTGGCAGATTGGAGAGTGAAGAAAATAAATAAGGAAATTGTATAATGAAAATTTAACGGAGCTTGTCTTACAAAGTCTGGACTGAATGAGATCCACCGACATACTTACAACCTATAAAACAGATACACCTATCAAATATGACGAAACGAGCTTCGTTTCGAATTCGAACGTTCCACATATACCTTGCAGTGTCTCCTTGGTGACGGTTTCAGAAGCTTACTATTATCTTGTACAACATATTTTCATTGTTATTCTTGTAACTAAGTTTTTAACTGTGTTTCTTGTACTGAATAAATTTAAATTTATTATTTATTTATTACAATAAATCCCACATTACCTGATCATCGTCCAGGTTGTCAGCATCCTTGTCCATCTGCTTCGGGAAGCCAGCTGGCGAGCGCCGCGGCTCCTCGCCCGTCAGCAGCTCGTCCTCGGAAGAAGAGATGTCCGACCCGATCTTGTCTATGGCCGGTATCCGCTTCCGTTCCGCTTCCCGCGCTTTCTGTTTTGGAGTTTTTGGTGCGAAATTAGTTTATTTCAAGTAATATGCGTAGTTTATTTTACCTAAGTATGTCATACTGAATTAATACAGAAAGTTATAACTGTTTGACTGGTGCTTTGCAATATTGAAAGATAAAACAAATAATCGGGAATTGACAAATGCGGTTGTTTTGAAGCGCATTTATTGTGCGCTCGCTGGTTGACGGCTTAGTAGATATAGCGTCATCTATAGAACGTGTGCGATATCAAATTAAAAGGGTTCGAAAATATGCACACTGACTAGGTTTCAAGCCAGTGTGCACACTCACCTTTTTAAACCTTACTACAAAAAAATACACTATAGAAACAAAGTGTTGATGAAAATGGTTAACGGGTGACTCTCAAGGAGTAATTTTAAACCACTTTTGTTTTTTAACCGACTTCCAAAAAAGGTATTCGTCAGGATCTTTTTTTTAAATGTACCTTCTCCACGGTGATCCGCAGACACTCGAGGTAGAACTCGCGCGTGAGGTAGGGCGACGGCGTGTTGGAGAGAGGCTCCGGGTTCACCTCCCGCGCCTGCGCCAGCGAGATCATGCTGCGCCCCGAGCTGCCTGACACTGCCGGTGGGATATATATATTATAAAACGTCATTATACATAAACACTGACGAAAAGTGGGTGCAGCAATGCACCTCTGCCTACCCCGCAAGGGAGTACATTAGTACAAGGTGTGAGTGTTTATATTATTATTTATATATTATAAAACGTTATTTGTGTTGTTTTGGCTTAGTTGGGTAATGAAAACCAAACATCTACCGGTAATGTAAATAAATTCGATTTTGATTAAGTGTCTAGATTTTCTGCAATTTATAGGATGCCAAATGGCCCTCACTCAGCGTGTGTTGTATAGAAAGGTTGCTCCTATATTTTTGGTAAATAATACCTCTTATAACGCCAGTCTCGATTACAAGCCGCAGACGGTTCCAAATCAGACCTAGACTACGTTTTATAGTATAAAGGATAGGACAAACAGCACCAGGGCCAAACTCCCGTTTACAGGAATAACCTTGCGCGTGTTGAGAGCTCTATATTATACCTTCGTCGTCAGAGGGCGGCTGGGGCGCGTCCAAGTCGGGGATCTTGGCCGGCATGTGGCGCTCGTCCTCCTCCTCTGAAGAAACTCCGAGAGAGAGGAACGGAGGCGCCATGCCACGCCAGCACCTCGCTAGCCACCCCGAGTGAGGAGTCAACTGTACCTATAGACGTATCCGTCCGGCGCACCCAGACTAGTCAACGACGCGCGACTGACGCCATTCTGTTTTTTACCATGGTGACCAGCCCTAGTTTAAATTAGCTCTATAGTGTTTGACAACCACGATAAGAATAAGGCTGTTTTTAACAGTGCCATCCCGCGTGCGTGATGAAATCCGCATGCTATTAAAAACAGCCTAAGATTGTGAAAGGGCTGTAACCAATGGGAGCTGTTATTTAATTATTACCTTCGTCGGGGATCTTGGCCGGCAGGTGGCGCTCGTCCTCCTCCTCTGAAGAAACTCCAAGAGAGAGGAACGGAGGCGCCATGCCGCCGCCGCCGCCCGCGCCTTTCAGCAGCCTCGCTAGCCTCCACGAGTGACCAATCAACTGTACCTACAGATTGTTTACGTTCGGCGCACCCTGAGTAGTCAGCGACTGACGTCATTCTGATAGACCAATCCTTTCACCATAGGTTCTGACCAACCCTAGGTTAAATTAGCTCTATAGTGTTTGACAACCACGATAAGAATAAGATAGTGAAAGGGCTGTAACCAATGGGAGCTTCAGCTCTATTCTTGGACTAAGCGAGCGCCTATATCAGCTATTGCAACACCCAGGCTTGCTACTCCAGTTTACTCGGGAGCTAGGCTGGCTGAGCTGAAATCAAGGGGATATGTACAAAGGTTCCACTCGAGAGAGCAACGTACAGGAACTTCAGCCTCTACCAGAATAGAATAGAATAGAATATACCTTCGTCGTCGGAGGGAGGCTGCGGTGCGTCCAGGTCGGGGATCTTGGCCGGCAGGTGGCGCTCGTCCTCCTCCTCTGAAGAAACTCCGAGCGAGAGGAACGGAGGCGCCATGCCGCCGCCGCCGCCGCCCGCGCCTTTCGGCACCTCACTAGCCTCACCGAGTGACGGATCAATTATACCTACAGATTGTATACGCCCGGTGCACCCTGAGTAGTCAGAGACTGACGCGTCTGATAGGCCAACCTTTTACCATCGTGACCTACTCTAGTTTAAATTAGCTCTATCTATATTGTTTGACAACCACGATAGCAATAAGATTGTGAAAGGGCTGTAACCAATGCGAGCTTTTATTTAGTTATTAACCTTCGTCGTCGGAGGGCGAAAATCTCGGCACTTGCACCAACATATTGAATGTAGATTTAGTGTTAAATCTCGATTTATGCCATAAATTTATATGGACTATCTTTTCTTAAATCGAGATTAGACACTAAATCTAGATTTCACTTTGGTGCATGTCAGCCTAAGGGTCTGGCCCTATTACCTTCGTCGTCGGAGGGCGGCTGCGGCGCGTCCAGGTCGGGGATCTTGGCCGGCAGGTGGCGCTCGTCCTCCTCCTCTGAAGAAACTCCGAGAGAGAGGAACGGAGGCGCCATGCCGCCGCCGCCGCCCGCGCCTTCAGCACCTCGCTAGCCTCCACGAGTGACCAATCAACTGTACCTACAGATTGTTTACGTTTGGCGCACCCTGACTAGTCAGCGACTGACGCCATTCTGATAGCCCAATCCTTTCAGCATGGTGACCAGCCCTAGTCTAAATTAGCTCCAAACAAGTGCTTAAAACGATATTTGATAGATTTCTTAGCGCTAAACATCTGTTAAATACCTAGGGCCTTAGCACAAAAACTTGGACAATGTTTAACAGATGTTTACTGCTGTCAATCGCCTACAAAATCTGTCAAATTTCGCTTTGAGCACTTGTTAAACAGTGTTTAAGTTTTTTTGTGGTAGCACAGCTACTGTCTAAGTCTGACAACTACGATAACAAATAGATTGTGAAAGGGCTGTAGTAAGCAAAGGGAGCTTTTATTTAGTTATAAACCTACGTCGTCGGAAGGCGTAAATCCCGGAAACTAATATTCTGGCTCTATTACCTTCGTCGTCGGAGGGCGGCTGCGGCGCGTCCAGGTCGGGGATCTTGGCCGGCAGGTGGCGCTCGTCCTCCTCCTCTGAAGAAACTCCGAGAGAGAGGAACGGGGGCGCCATGCCGCCGCCGCCGCCCGCGCCTTTTAGAAGCATCGCTATTCTGTTGGGGGAAGAGAGGTTTTTCAGTAAGTGTTTTTGAAAACAGCTAGGTTGTTCTGTTAGTCGTATACCTCGAAATCAAAAAATCCTTGTAGCTTTTCACATATTCGCATTTCGCCGCGATATCAAAAATTTTGAATACATTTTTATTGTTGTAGTATAATTTTTGATCGCTACTGACAATTGTCTGAAAAAATCATAGTAGATTTACTTTCCTGCCTGCCTTCACTGTAGTCGCTTTTCACCTTGATAAATATTTGTTTTTAATGCATTATAAGGTACATATCGCGATATTTCTTTTACACTACAACAATATGCGACCCAAATAAGATGCGACATAAAATACTTACCTGCTATTCAAAATATATGCAGCTTAATAAATAAGCTATTGATAATACATGCTACATAAAAATTTGCTATTGTTGTAAAAATATGTTAAAAATATATGCTAGTAACAAAATATACTACCGAAATTATACGCTACAACAAAAAACGCTATCAAGGTGAAATGTGAATAGGTGAAAAGCTACAAGGATTTTTTGATTTCGAGGTATACGACTAACAAATGAAATTGTGGAACATGATAATGTTACTTGATGATACCTAATCACTTTAACTTATAAATGAGGCGCTTGCTAATAAAGTCTATATTTGGAAATGGTTTTAGTGCTTATTTTTACTTAACAAAACGGAATCAATATCGTTTCGGTAACGCTGAATACAGTATCAGAAGGGCTACTCAAGCATCACAAAAAACGAACAAAGGTGAACTGTCATGGATTTCGATTCGGATTCGGATTCGATGGGTCCGTTAAATTTTTTACTACCACAAAACAGGGTAAGGTCATTAGCGCAAAAATATAGTTTTTCGTAAATTTGAGTCACTCCCCAATTCCAGTAAGTATTTATCACTGCTAAGTATACTATACCTAGTATCCAGGTCGACATTCTTCCCGGGCGGCTCTCCCGGCGGCGGGGGCTCCTCGGCCGGCGCGTCGCTCGCCGCGGCGCTCTCCGGCACTTCCGGCGCCTCGGGAGCCACCTCCTTCGAGAAAGGAACGGTTAGTCTATGGTTCGTGGTGAAGTTTTGTTTGGTGTCGAATAGCCTGGTTCACCACGGACGATTGAACGCGATCCAATCGAGCGTAGCAAGGATTTTTGTAGGAATAAATCTTTGCTGTGTACCCGGCTAATGGTGTTTTAAATGTAGATAAAAGCTTTGTTGTCGTCCTAAGGTACCCCAGTGGTATAGAGAGCCTTCCTGTCCTCAGCAACCGCTCCTTGGCAGCGAAATGCGATTTTCATGGTAAAACTTGTCAGAGGAATAAAAATATGTAATTTTTTCCTTTTTCTTTTCCATAAATAAGGTAAAAAAACAATATACTTACCTTGTCATATGAGAACTAATTTATCATGCAAATAGATAGGTATAGGTACGGTGGCCTGCGCCTAAAAGTATACAGGCGGGGTTTTTAAAATAGCGATCTCAAGCTCACATGCTGCTCAAGCACATCCACATAAACACCACTGCTACACATATCACACACAACACGTCCCCGGATTTATAACAAATGTAACTGATCCCTTCAACATCAGGGATCGCTATTTTAAAAACTCCGCCTGTATACTTTTAGGCGCAGGCCACCGTACATAATACAATTTTAGGCATGAACAAACAGCCAATCAAGTGCTGCTATGAGAAAAATGCGAAAGTACATATTATTATCCAGCACCGATAGGTACTTAGCGACAAAACCAAAGATTCCAAGCTGTTAAAAAAACAATATTATGATATAATGACAAAATCTCAGATAACGAAGTTCTATAAAACGTGCATAGTTATGTTAATGAAATTCCAATCTCAAGCATGCTGTGAAGAAAGCGTGGTAATCATGATAATGATACGTGTGTGTCGGTACAAGTGTGATGTGTGTTAAAATAAATATAGGTTACTCTTAGCACAGTGTGAGAAAAAAACATGTAGTGGTCCAACGGATACTGAGCAATCGTAGTGTGGTCCCACTGTACTTTTTTATTACACTGTTATATTTCTATCATCTTCGTGAACCAAAACGTACTAGTGAAATTACTGATATTGCGATATACTTACTACATCATTATTTTACTACGCTACATTTCAATATGTTTATAATTAATCTTCTGAAACTACAATTAAAATTAAAAATACAGGTACCATCCTCGTAAGCTAGACTAAATACAGTGCATCGTAAGTGCCCAGACACCGTACAAACGAATTCGAACTCAGTGTCCAACCTTTTGCGGTTTGATTTCCTTCTTCTCTTTGATCTCTAGCGGGGACGAGTGCTCCTTCATGATAGGTGTCGCTGGTGTCGCCCACTGCGGGGCGGGGGTGGTGCCCGAGCGGCGTTCCAGCTTCGTTACAAGAATTAAAAAGTTTAAGTTCCAAATTCAAAAATGAGTTTTGAAGGTTTGAGGTTTTGTTCTAAATAGTTTGATTATTATTATTTTATGCCAGCAGTTTGGGGTATTCAATTGATTTTTTTTTTATTATTTAAGTATTTCCTTGAGGTTGTGGAATGTGTTAACTATGAAGGTGTAGGTAGTTGTTGATTGCAGAGTATTTTGATGTCTTTTCGTCATCCTTGTAGAGTCCTATGTCCAGGAGCGGGCGATCATTGGGTGATGATGATGAATGTACACAGATATGATTATGAAACAGAGCATGATTTTAATGGAATGAGACATTCAGCACACAATTAAAGGGGGCATGATACACTGAAATTATTAGTATAGACACAGAAATAAAGCACAAACGCACAATATTGAAGTAAGAAGATTTAGCCTTTTTCACGTGCCTTTAAGCACAGGGGACATAATTAGGGATCACATTCCATTGCAGCAATTTCTGTACCAAAGTCAAAGTATAGGTATGTACATTCAGAAACTTTCAATAACATTTATTTCGACAGCGTACAAAAGTATACAAATTAGGCACTACTAGACAGACAGACCACATTTCACCTGAAATAAAGTAGACTGCAATCCAACTGGAATCGGTTTGCAGCTCTGTTTCTGCTATAGCAGTCATTTCCACTGCAGTTGCGGTAAGAATGCAGATGAAACGCAGTCCATTTGTCTAGAGCCTTAATGCACATCTGCACAATATCATCGCAGAGCAGTATACTCGATTGTACACGGTGATACAACAGCTGGACAGTATACTCACGGGGGGGTGCAGTGGCGGCGGCTGCGGGTGCCGCCAGTCGCCCCACCACACGCCGCTGCCGCCCGCCGCCGGGTACGCGCCGTGAGGCGGGTAGCAGTACCTGGAGGGGGGATATACATTTCAGTATTTACAAAGTCTGGTCCTTCGAGCCGGACCAAATAAGTGCGAAAATGTTTTATTTAAAATTCGACATATAAGATTGTTTAAGTACTTAAATGTAGTTTCTAATGGTAGATGTCAAAGATATCGCTAAATTTTAATTAAGTTGGTTCAGGAATCGCTGCTGATAATTTTGATATTTAAAACTTTGTCAACTTAAACGACAAAATGATTCAATCAGTGCGTTCGGACCGTAAAGAATCATATTATGTGTCAGAAACGTGCTGCCTGCAAACAATTATGTTATAGAAACTTAGATATGCCACTCTATTTGCCTGATCCACTGATGTACCACGGTTACACAGTCGCTCAGTCACCGGCCACAACAAAGCCAAAACCCAACTCACTGCGGCGCATAATACGGGTCATACGGCTGCGGCGGCGCCACGGGGGCGGCATACGGCGGCGGCGCGTCGGGCGCGGCGGCGGCGGCGGCGGGCGGGAACTCACGGGCGTCGCGCGGGCGGTCGCGGCTCGAGTGGCGGTCGCGGTCGCGGCTGCTTTGGCGGTCACGCTCGCGGTCGCGGTCTCTGTGCCTGGGGGTGGAGTGGTTAGTACCTAAGTTATGAATTATAAATAACGGTTTTCCTTTCTATACATAAAGCATAATTTTTATGTTTCTAAAGATAAAAGATAAAGATAAAGAAACATTTATTCGACACATAGACAGCAACAACAACAAAAAGAAAAATACAGACTTAAAGAAAAGAAAGAAATACATATACAAGATAACAAGGCCAAAAAAAATAATAATAAAAAATGAACATGAGGCAAAAAATACAGGCAAAATATAAAACAATAACACAACGGGTTGCTGTCCGGAGTGTCGAAACGGCACCAGCTCAGCATGAGCTGTGGACAGTAAGGCCACAGCGCTGATTTTCAGCTGGCCCTTTTAAGTGACCTCAGTCACGTACACGAGTACCTACTTAACTATGTACAAACAAAAAAATAAAAAATAATAATATATAAGTATAGGTATATGGGACGTGTGTGTTGTGTGAATTACTGTTATGATTGTGTATGGTAAGTAAATAAATAATGCAGCTTACATTAAAAATATATAAGTATGTGTGTGTAAAATCTGTAAAAAATAAATAGTACTTGTTAAATAATAATAATAATATATATACTAATTCCATTAATAATACATAAATATAATACATTTAATAATAATACATTTCTCACTTTCATTGAGCCATTAGAAAGCTGCGAAGTATCTTATCAGACCTCAGACATAAAATGTTCGCGTTTTGATATGCCTTTAAGTTTAAGCGGTGGTATAGTAGTAATCTTTGTAATGTAATCTTGTAATCTAGTATACTTGGCCCATTACAAAGATTAAACAAGGATTATTTAGGCAGTTATTTGTGACTTAAATATTATCGGAAGCGTATTTTTTGCCATGTCAAGTAAATTGGCTCTACAATTTGAAATGTACCCATGTATGTGCTATTTATAGTTGTCCCTTACTCAATTAATAATAGTTCATAGGTTAAAGGTCGACTATACGTCAGCCATATTATCTTTTTCTACAAGCACTAGGTTTCAACTAAAATCGCGCCAAGAGCATTTTAATGTTACATTGTATATCTGATAAAATTATGAAGTCATAATAAATACCATACCTTCTTCTACACTTCCTTTTCTTGCCGCTTGTAAATAATAGATAAGATTGAATTACAATTAAATAATTAATCAATACAAGACAGAATACCACATATGAAAGATCTAAAAACCATCGATAGATCCAACACACAGAAAACCACAGATACACATATGTATACTCAAGAGTGTAATGACTGTAAAGTCTGTTATTTTGTCGTAAAAACAACCGAGACAAAAGAATAGACTATAATCTTATGTACGGTGGCCTGCGCCTAAAAGTATACAAGCGGAGATTTTAAAATAGCGATCTCAAGCTCACATGCTGCTCAAGCACATCCACATAAACACCACTGCTACACACATCACACACAACACGTCCCCGGATTTATAACAGATGTAGCTGGTCCCTTCATCATCAGGGATCGCTATTTTAAAAACTCCGCCTGTATACTTTTAGGCGCAGGCCACCGTACCTGTCTCTCAGCCTATCTCTCCTGCTCACACTCACCTGTCTCTATCCCTATCCTTGTCCCTGTCTCGCTCGCTGCGGCTGCGGTGGCGGTGTCCCGCTCGGTAGTCTATCTCTCCTGCTCACACTCACCTGTCTCTATCCCTATCCTTGTCCCTGTCTCGCTCGCTGCGGCTGCGGTGGCGGTGTCCCGCTCGGTAGTCTATCTCTCCTGCTCACACTCACCTGTCTCTATCCCTATCCTTGTCCCTGTCTCGCTCGCTGCGGCTGCGGTGGCGGTGTCCCGCTCGGTAGTCTATCTCTCCTGCTCACACTCACCTGTCTCTATCCCTATCCTTGTCCCTGTCTCGCTCGCTGCGGCTGCGGTGGCGGTGTCCCGCTCGGTAGTCTATCTCTCCTGCTCACACTCACCTGTCTCTATCCCTATCCATGTCCCTGTCTCGCTCGCTGCGGCTGCGGTGGCGGTGTCCCGCTCGGTAGTCTATCACTCTCCCGCTCACACTCACCTGTCTCTATCCCTATCCTTGTCCCTGTCTCGCTCGCTGCGGCTGCGATGGCGGTGTCCCGATCGATAGTCTCGCTCCTCGTCGGACCAGCGCGAGCTGCTGTCGCTCTGCTCCACCTCCTTATAGCGTGCGGGGTGCGCAGGGTGTGGCGGGTACGGCTCTGTCTGCTGGGGTTGGTATACAAATTAGTGTTATTAAGCTGGTAATTTTTAAGAGTTATTTAGTGCCTCCACTGCATTGAGTGGGATGTATTTATAAATGATCCAGTTTATTGAGTTTATCAAAGTTAAGAAAGTGTTATGGGCCAAGAGACAAAACGATCCAACTGAATTTTGTATGTAAAAAACTGGTCATTGGGTTACCAGCTATACTTTTTTAATTTAGGATACAGCAATAAGTATACTGCCCTCCTGCCCACTGGATAACTAGTGAAGAATAGACTCAATCATACTTCATAATTACATATAGGTACATATAAACACTGCCTACCTTCTCAACTATCTTGGTATCTTCCAGCCGCTTGCTAAGCGATGGATCCTTGCCCCTCAAGTCTTCCACCACTCCGGGCGGAGGCAGCTTGGCCACCGGCGGCACCACGGGTGGTGGTTTCCGTTCTGTTGTTTTGCTCTCAAACATCTCTTGACATTTCTTGCCAAAAGCATCATGGAACACTTCTAGCACCTGGAAAAAGACCAATGAAAGGTAAATATGATTCAAAGTAGCCCAAACAGGATTAAAATTTGGGGCCCTGGGCACTAGAGAGACTGGTCTAATTAACATTTTCACCACATACCTGCCCCATAACAGATTTTCCATTGTATTTTTCAATACATAGTTTAGAATGCTTAACTTCGTGAAAAACAATTCTAGCAAATCCTAAATGCCTATTTGTAATTGGATGATAGAATATGGTAAGCTCTTCATAAGGTCCAACTTTATTCATCATATCGCTTAAAAATGCCTTATCAATGTTATCATTGAGATTTGCTATAGTTATTTCCAACTGAGGTGGCACTCCAACATAGTTCTTATCAATTTTGAATCTGAAAAAGAAAAAATCAAATCATTATTTTGAATTTCCCACTTCCATTTCCATCTGTCAAAAAGTTTTTATGTTGGCAGCACTGACAAATAATGGAACAAAAACAATCAAGATATTTGTAAATTTTAAGTATTTTCACTAATAATATGGGGAAAATTTGATAATTATATCGATAAAATACCTATTTAACTTATATTTTATAACTGTAGCCATGAATAATTAGATTTTGCAACAAATTCATATGATGTTGATATAAGTATGAATGGCAAAGTAAGATTTTTGTTTATTTCTACATTTTACTAATTATTCTAATAGAATTGCAGTTCATAATGCTTGTGAATCATTTGCAACGAGGCATACTATATGGGAAGGTATAAGTTTCTTCTGCTTGGTTTGTAAATTTCTCAACAATTGGATCGGTACTCTGCAAGATGTAAATAAAGTTTGAATGTATACCTAGGGACTGGCAGATCAGCTGGCTCCAGTCTGTTCCAGATCCGCGACAGCTGGGACCGGGGGTCCCTGCACTGCACGGGGGGGAAGCTTGAATCCCCCGGAACACATCCATCATATCTGTACAATTTTGTTGCTCCTTTCACAAGGAATGGGTCCATGAGCAACTTGTAATTTTTTGGCGCTTTGTGAAGCGCAGCATTGTGTCCTGGCGTTTTCTGCTCCATTCCTCCATTCATTCTGAAAGAAAAACTGTAAAATTAACAAAAAAATGTACATAACCTCAACCACCCATTACAACTTCTTTCTTTCCGCAGGGTTTGACACCAGTTATGAGTTAATGATGTCGGGGCCTGCGAAAAATTGTTTTTATTATAAATAAACAACAATATTAATCCATACAAACCTTATACGTTAATAATACAAAATTATGACAAAATTAGTTTCCAGTTTTTGTCGATCGTTTTGGAAACATGAACACATGACAAATTTATGAAACGCATAAATTTTTACAAATATTGAGCTATTCCAATGATAATTAACACTGTTCTAAACACGTAATATCGAATTAAAACATTTTTGTGCAACAAGCTCTCTCCATGGTGACATGTCGGTAGCGGCGAGCGCTGGAGTTGTGTTGGTTGGTCTCGTTTTAGTTTGGGGTGTTTATCTCCGAAAATGTTTATACGAGGTCAATTGAACTATGTGTGAAATAACTTCAATATTGTAATTTAAATATGTGTGTTCATTAATATAATTCAATAGATAACAATTTTAGCATCTTTCATTTTGTCATAATAAACAAGAAAAAAGTATTGCACTTGACTTTTTCTTGGTAGAATTCATTCATTCACTAAGGTTTCGTTCATTCATTTTTTTACACCATAGACAACAGAGTAGAGATTATTTCTACATTATGGTTGAGATAAGCACAAGGCTTGGATAAGCATTGTGTCGTAGGTTCGTAGTAATAGTAAGCTGCGTACAGACCGGCCCAACGCTAGGCCTAGTCCACCACGCTGGGCCTAGTCCACCACGCTAGGCCTAGTCCACCTCGCTAAATGTATTTGGACGTATTAACGAACTCCAACGAGTGTGCGGAACCCTTCCTTCATTGGATTGGAAGGAGATCCGTTGAGCCGGTCTGTACGCACCAGTAGGTAGGCATGTCGGAAAGTCTGAAGCTGCGTACAGACCGGCCCAACGAAAGGCCAACGAACGGGCCAATAAATATCCATCGTTGGGATAACCGTTGGCGTTCGTTGGGCGTTCGTTGGCCCGGTGTGTTCGCAGCTTTAGGTGGAACGATCCCGTTACTAACCCATTTTCCTGCGACGTAGAAAAAGAAGATTATAATACCGCAACTCTGAATCATTATTTTACGGTATCGAGCGACAGCTGTTTTTTCTTAATTCTTTAATTATTTCAAGGTTGGCTAACTTGATCTTCTGTCTTTTTTTGACTAATGTCAAAAGTATAATGCTATCCTGTTGTCATCCTATTTTTGAAGTACCAGTACACGACTATATCTTCCCTCTATGATCGTAAAAACTTTAAAATTATTACACTTTATCCTTGGTAATGGGGTCTTATTTATTAATATTTAATTAAATTCGACGTTTGATAATCCTGTAAAAATTAATAAATTCAGTTTAATCAGAAATATAGAAAAAGCGCCAATGCGGCCTTTAAAAAATACCCTATTATGACGTAAATTCTTAGTAGCATAGCAACACTGACTTTTTCGCCATTGTATTGAATTTGTCGAAGATTTCGTTGCGTCATCGATTTAGGTAATTTTTACGTATTTATCACCCAATAAAAGCTTGTAAACTATAAAGAAACTAATCCTAGTAGTGTTTGCAACAAGTCTTATTCATTCGTGAGCTGTGAAATTAAGTGGTATTGTTTTTACAGGAGAAATGTCGAACAAACTGATCCCTGTGGTCAAGGCTGAGGAGGCTGAAGAGGAAGACCTGGTGGACCCCCAGGCTGCCCTCAGGGTAATATATTCACTTTATTTATGTCGCCTGTACTGCTGAAGTCTCTTGCATACACAGTACTTCTAACCATAACCTCAAACTTTATTTGAGGATTAGGGGTTATCTTAAACACTTAACTTTTTTCCAATTTTCTTTCACTATGAATAACGGAAGCTGCGTCCGCTAGTAACAAGAGTAGATAGATTCCACCGTGGACCATTAAATACTGTAAGGTTATTTTAAGCTAAGAAACAACTTTTCAAGATCAAGAGGAAAAATATGGTTTCAATGTTTTATGAATTACATTATCTGCGGGGGTGTAAGTACGCCTGGCTCCCTCAAAGGGAACCTTTGCGCATAGCATAGCCATAAGGTCTAAACTTCCTTCCTAAGTTAGAACCATTTCCCAATATCAAGTCCACTGTGAGTTGGTTTGCACATATACATGGCAGGTTTCCTCACATTGTTTTTCATGGCGGGATTTGAACCCACAGCCTCTTGAATCTGAGGAATTATATTTTTGTATATTACTGTACCATGGCTCTTGTTCGACTTCTATTATCTATAACCATTACTCAATTGTTGATGCAGGTGTGAACTCTTCCCAAATGGAACTGTTGGAAATAATTTAAAGTTTCCTAAAGTTTATTATTTATTTTTTGTTTTAGCAAAGAAAACCAAGTGACTTTGATTCCTACAAGGTTAAATTAATTTTTGTTATTGTATTTTATAGGTTTTAAATAAAATTAATGTATTCAATTATTGTATATTAATTATTATTGTATACTTACCTTTAGTCATAGTTTGTTGCAGTAAATTTATATTTATTTTATCTTAGTGGTAGAAGTAAAGGTGGTTCCATGTAGGTACCATCTTAGAAATCAAATACTGAACAGATTATGAAATTAGTATGTAGGTGGCTAATCCCTCCATAACTTTATTACTTTATGGCTAGTATGTCTAGTCATGTTGAATTATCTGTAGCCTAGTCACCTCCACATTTTCATTGCAGCACTGTGTTTGAGACCAGTTGAAAGTAAAATTGATTTTCATTCACTTTTGAAGCACACGCTTTGGGGCATAATGATCTATCGCCTAATGTATACACACTCTTATTCCATTCCACAATAATAATTTTGTCAATGACAATTCCAGGAAACATGCGCGGAGAAGCCCAACATCCAGAGCATGTGGGGCCGCGTGCAGGAGTGCAATGACCGTGTGAACTCGCGCACACAGACCGCCGAGACCTGCGAGGAGGAGCTCATCGACTACATCCAGGCCCTCGACAAGTGCGTCACCAAGGACCTCTGGAAGCAACTCAAGTAAACCAGCAAATGAAGTCTCTTGCCAACTCGGGAGACTTGTATGGGTTATGTTCACGATGTTGGTAGAGGCAATTTAGTTTATTAGACCATTATTTAATTCTGTGCAGAGTGTGATTAAACAAATGTTGTTTATTTGTAAATAAATATCAATACCGTTCATGATGTCTTTTATTGAAACCAACTGTTTTAGCCATATAAACTCGTTTATTTATTGCATAAATATAATGATTAAAATTTGGAATGACAACATAATTAGATTGAAAACACATCTTTAAACATTAAACTAAAAGTTTAATAAATAGATTTACAAAGAAGAATGGGACATAATATACCAAATAATGAAATAATACAAAATAGGAAATTAAGGTAAACTAAAGTCCAAGTTACTTGGAATGTGAATAATAAGTAGCATAGTCATCAGTTAAAAAGCCTCATTTAAATTAACAAAAAATACATAATTTCACCGATAATAATAATCTTACATTCTAATCAAAAAATAAAAATTATAAACATCTTAGTACCTAGTCCTTATGACTACGAATACAAAATTGACGAAGTCTTCATTCGTGTAATATAATTTGGGGACTTGGTGAATAACATCTAATCTCAAAATTGCCCATTCAATGTTAGACTGTACAACCCGCGCAAAGTTTCTAGACACCTGGCCCAAAAATCTACCCCTCTCCCCTTTCCCCGCGCGAGGCCCCGCTCACGTCCTTTTGTAGCGTTAGCATAAGAATTATCAGATGATTACCTAACAATAAATATTTTTTATCGCATACTTTTTGTTACTACTTTAACAAGTAGGTATCAACTTGAATACTTATACAGGGTGTTGCAAAAAGGGTATACTAAGCCGAAACCAGCATGTGCAGCATGTTATATCTAAGCTCAAAACTGAAATCAGAACTTTAAAATTCGTATTTTTTTTTTATTCATTTTCCATAGAAACTTAGTTGGACAAGTGACTTTTTACTATGGAGAATGATTTTTTTTTTCGCGAATTTCGAAATTCCAATTTCAGATTCGGGCTTAGACATATCATGCTGCACATGCTGGTTTCGGCTTAGTATAATACCCTTTTTGCAACACCCTCTGTATAAACAAATATTTATACATTTTATTACAATATAACAAAAGTCAGGTAAGTAAGTAGGTTTTTAGATAACCAGAATAATTTCAAATATCGGGGCTCTACATGTATATATTATTATGTTTACGTTCTCGCAACAATTTTATTTATAAAATTAGTTCATTAAAACTGCGCAGTATGGCGAGGTTCATTATTTTTGTAGCCGAGGTTAGTTATAAAAATACTGATAGCAAAGAGGATATTTTTTGTAATATCGATATTACTTTTTTTGCACTCAGTACTAAAGACAAATGTCATTTAACCCAGGTGTCTAGTCATCTCGCCCGCCTTGTATATAACCTAACATTGATTGCTACGCCTACAACCTACATGATATCAAATTAATTCTATATTAATGAAGTAGGTAGTTGATAAAATTAATTATAGGCATCAATAAAAACTTCAAGTTATTATCTAGAAACAGAAATTCGGTAAGCCGGTTAAATATGCTGTAACCCATGAAGATAGTAAAGTACTATAGCTGTTGTAACTGTAAATTAGGTTCCAGCTAAACGCACTGGGATGATTTCAGAAAATGGTCTCAAAATGATAGGCACATTGGACGGGCTGCACTCACTGCTTACAAGTAAATGCAGCAGAGAGGTATAACATGATCAGATACAAAAACTATAACAATGAAAATACATGGATATTCAGCCATTGAGATAGAACTGAAGGTAAAACTGTCCGAATATTGAGCACTTTAGTGGGAGTAGAAAGGACAGGCTTCGATTATATAGCTATCCGCCATATTTATATAGATTTTTTATCTGATCATGTTACTACACATACTCACAGTGATTCAATAATACAGTCTCTTATGTTTAAACATAACAAAAATAAAAACAGAATAGCTAATAGACTTCTACTGCAGTTTATACCCCTTTCAGTCACTTTAGTTACCACCGACACATCATTATCGATGCAACCTCTCTCAATACTTATCACCCGTAATTACTTTAGAACAGCTATACTCATCCTGCGGCCCGCGGGCGTTTTTCAGTGGCCCGCGTGCCATGAGACATAATAGAGAATATGCATTTTTTTTAAATATATTTTATTCAATAGTTTACATCGGTTTATTATACAAAAAAAAAAACATATATTTTTTTGCTTTAATCCAGCAAAACGATCACTTAAAAGTTTTTGTGGCCCTTAAAAAAAAAAAAGGTTGAGTACCAGGGCTTTAGAAACAAGCGAATATAAACTTTATACAATCGTAGCCACTAAATAAAAAAACATAATACATTAGCAACTAAACTCAGATTTTATCATTGCAAGAGATGCAAATTTCAAAAAAAAATTAAAATAATAGAAAAAAAAACTTGTAACACAAAATATAATAATTTGGAATGCATCCGCAAAGTTTGTGAACGCAGCCGTAGAAGCTGTCATCGACAGGGTAAATTTTAATTTTCGAATTTATCAGTCGGTTACTAACTGGCGCCTACTTGGAGAACGTTGAAGCAGATCTCACAGACCCGTTGCGGCTTGTTCTGTCCGAACTTGAGGATCGGCACGTCCTGGCTCGAACACTTGTTGCACAGCATGCGCCCGCAATGGCGACTGGAAAATATAAACATGGACTCATTATAGTATACGTACCTGATCTACCTAATGACGTTTACCCGAAAATTAAACTGCTCAAGAAACCTCGAGATGTTTCACAGAAAAACCCAACCGAATAAAGGAACCTATTTGCAGTTCCTAGGACCTACAAGTACTTTTACGTTTTGTATTGGTACCTACTAAGCAGACAATCAGAATGCAGGCGATGGACGAGAATGGAATCTGATTCGACTAGAGAGCCGACCCCGCTTAACAACAACGCATTCATTCTGTCACTGGAATCATAGACTTGGCCGCCCCACGCGCGCCCCGCACTACCTCACGGGGCACACATATTTTGTTCGCGGCGCTGTTCTAGTACGCTATTACATCATACTTCAATGGTTTTCTATCATATCCTTCACTCACCAGTGATGCTTCCGCATGGTGAGCGTGAACTTGGTGCCGCACTCCTGGCACAGCTCGGAGTCTGCCCACGGCGCCTCCGCCGGCAGCGCGTCCAGCAGCCGGTGCAGCAGCTGCTTCGTCGCCACCTGGTGGGGGACGGGGGAACTAGGTTATAGATGCACTGTAGGGTGGCGGATTTTAATGGGTTGGAATCACAAATTTACAGAGCATTAAGTTTACCCTTTGTACAAAAAAAATAAAAAAACACGCACTCACGCCTTGTACTAATGTACTCCCTTGCGGGGTAGGCAGAGGTGGATTGCTGCACCCACTTTTCGCCAGAGTGTTATGTTAGTCCCAATGTAATAGGGGGCGGGCCTATTGCCATTTCACGGGAAATATCTGTGTTTAAACAAATATCTGCCCCAGCAAGGAATCGAACCCGGGACCATCGGCTCAGTAGTCAGGGTCACTAACCACTACGCCATTCGGTCGACTTTGTCGACCCTTTTTACACTTATTTAATTATAGATTTGTGCTATAAATATTTAAATAGATATACAGAGTGTGGCTAAACTGGTATAGTAAGGTGAAAAGGGTTGGCTCAGGGGGTTATTCTAAGTATGACCTATACACTATACTATAGTATATAGTGACTATAGAGTGTCGCTCCTTGGAGAGGCTTATTACGTCCAGCAGTGGATGACCTTGGGCCGTTTATGATCGTTGGATAATCTCATCCATGAACCTACATAGTTCCTTCATCACGACCCATTACGTCCCCACTGCTGGGGCACGGGTCTCCTTCCAATGAAGGAAGGGTTTAGGCCTAGTCCACCACGCTGGCCAAGTGCGGGTTGGTGGACCCCAACACAAGCAAGCTTGTGCTGAGAGAGTTGTCGGGTAAGTGGGCAACCCGACTGTCAGATGTTTTCAAGGCGCCCGAAGGCCTCTGACTAGGCTTAACGACTGCTGCCGAAGCAGCAACCGGGACCCACGGCTTAACGTGCCGTCCGAAGCACGGAAGCGTCCAGAAAAGCACCACTTGAAATTGGTCACCCATCCAATGGCTGACCGTGTCAGTTGTTGCTTAACCTCAGCGATCAGTTACGATCACTGAGGCCCGCTCGACTACGGACGCTTCTATAGTAGTTCCTTCGTCAGCCCACAATCCAAGCCGTCTCTGTAGATAGGTCTCGGACAAATCTAAACACGATACAGCCTACACAAGACGAGACGAAAGTTCCACACATTGCACAGCTTCGAAGCTTGTCACATGGTGCGCCCCGCGTCCCGTATGTGACCGTAGTCAGCTCTCACCTGGTAGTTGAAGATGCTGACTCCGTCGCGGTTCTCGTGCGCGAGGCAGGCGCCGGCGCGCACCAGCACGCGGCACAGCGCGCCCTGCCCGTTCATGTAGCCCAGCAGGAGGGGGGGGTGCCATAGGTTACTGAGTAGTTACTAGCGCCGTGTGTCATATATTACTTCATAGTTACTAGCGCCGTGTGCCATATATTACTTCATAGTTACTAGCGCCGTGTGCCATATATTACTTCATAGTTACTAGCGCCGTGTGCCATAGGTTACTTCATAGTTACTAGCGCCGTGTGCCATAGATTACTTCATAGTTGCTATTGTACCTATTACTACATTATTATAGGATATACAGTATACAGCATAGGGCTCTCAACAGCATCGCTATAGAGCGCGCTATACTCCTCAGTTGCATGCCTAAATTGCCGCATCGACTGTAAATAACAATGATCGTAATTTGGCCGAATTACTGAAACTGAATGAGCGAATGTATCATGTGTAGATGCATCTCGGACAAATCTAAACGCCATCCAACTCACTTAACATGAGGCGCAAGACGGCTACACGTATCAAGAAACTTGTACCATGGTGCGCCCCGCGTCCCATATGTGACCGTAGTCAGCTCTCATCTGGTAGTTGAAGATGCTGACTCCGTCGCGGTTCTCGTGCGCGAGGCAGGCGCCGGCGCGCACCAGCACGCGGCACAGCGCGCCCTGCCCGTTCATGTAGCCCAGCAGGAGGGGGCGTGCCATAGGTTACTGCATAGTTGTTATAGAAATTCTATAGCATACGTTCCGACAGCATCGCTTTAAATTATAGAGCGCGCCCCCTCAGACGCATTCTTTTACTGCGGCACCGAGACGCCTCGACTGAATATAACAACGTCCGCAATTTTGGCCAAATTACTGAATACCGCGCGAACGTATAATGTGTAGATGCGTCTCGAATAACTCAAACGCGATCCAGCTCACTTGACATGGGGCGCAACACAGTTTCACATATAGCGCAGCTTCAACAAACTTGCAACACGGTGCGCCCCGCGTCCCGTATGTGACCGTAGTCAGCTCTCACCTGGTAGTTGAAGATGCTGACTCCGTCGCGGTTCTCAGGCGAGGCAGGCGCCGGCGCGCACAAGCACGCGGCACAGCGCGCCCTGCCCGTTCATGTAGCCCAGCAGGAGGGGGGGTGCCATAGGTTACTGAGTAGTTACTGTTGTATTATTACTCAATTATACGCTATACTCGTATATGCTGTAGCATTCGCGCTTCAATAGCATCGCTATAGAGCGCGCTATAATCCTCAGTCGCAATCGTTTATTGCCGCATCGACTGTAAATAACAACTGCCGCCATTTTGGCCGAATTATGAAATTATGAATTACTGAAACTGAATGAGCGAACGTTTCCCTGTCTCGGATATCTCTAAAAGCTATCCAGCTCACTAACACGGGGCGCAAGTCGAGAAACTTTCACATATCGTGCAGCTTCAATACACTTGCAACACGGTGCGCCCCGCGTCCCGTATGTAACCGTAGTCAGCTCTCACCTGGTAGTTGAAGATGCTGACTCCGTCGCGGTTCTCGTGCGCGCGGCAGGCGCCGGCGCGCACCAGCACGCGTCACAGCGCGCCCTGCCCGTTCATGTAGCCCAGCAGGGGGGGGTGTGCCATAGGTTACTGAGTAGTTACTGTAGTATTACTTATTATATGCCATGTATGATGTTCATAGTTACTATTGTATTACTTATTATAGGGAATACGGCGTACGGCTCTCAACAGCATCGCTATAGAGCGCTCTATACCCCTCAGTTGAATTCGTTTATTGCCACATCGACTGTAAATAACAATGGCATTTCCGTCATTTTGGCCGAATTAGTATCCTGTGTAGATGCGTGTCGAATAAATCCCAACAGTCTTAATCTGTCGACGTTGTGCCATAGGTTACTGAGTAGTTACCATAGTATTATTGCTATATTAGACGCCATGTACGCTGTAGCATTCGCGCTTTAATAGCATCGCTATAGAGCACACTATACCCCTCAGTCGCATTCGTTAATTGTCGCATCGACTGTAAATAACTACGGCCGCCATTTTGGCCGAATTAGTATCCTGTGTCCTGTAAGTAGATGCGTCTCGAATACATCTCAACAGCAACACTATAGAGCGCGCTATACCCCTCAGTTGCATGCGTAAATTGCCGCATCGACTGTAAATAACAATGATCGTAATTTTGGCTGAATTACTGAAACTGTCTTGGATAACTCTAAACGCAATCTAGCTTGCTTGGGGCACAAGACAGTTTCACATATCGCGCATCTTTCATAAACTAGCAACATGGTGCGCCCCGCGTCCCGTATGTGACCGTAGTCAGCTCTCACCTGGTAGTTGAAGATGCTGACTCCGTCGCGGTTCTCGTGCGCGAGGCAGGCGCCGGCGCGCACCAGCACGCGGCACAGCGCGCCCTGCCCGTTCATGTAGCCCAGCAGGAGGGAGGGTGCCGTAGGTTACTGAGTAGTTACTGTTGTATTATTACTGTATTATACGCCATGTATGCTGAAAAAATTCGCACCACAACATAATTGCTAATGGGCGCGCTATCCCGTTCGGTCGCATCCGCTTATAGCGGCATCGATACAGCCGCCATTAATTATGGCCGATTTACTGTTACCATAGACTACTTCATAGTTACTATTGTATCACTTATTATAGGGATACAGCATACGGGTTTTAACAACATCGCTACAGAGCGCACTATTACCCTCAGTCGCATTCGTTAATTGCCGTATCGACTGTAAATAATAACGGCCGCCATTTTGGCCGAATTACTGAAACTGAATGAGCGAATGTATCATGTGTAGATGTGTCTCGGATAACTCTAAACGCAATCCGGCTTACTGAACATGGGGCGCAAGACAGTTTCACATATCGCACAGCTTCAATAAACATGGTGCGCCCCGTGTCCCGTAAGTCACCGTAGTCAGCTCTCACCTGGTAGTTGAAGATGCTGACTCCGTCGCGGTTATCGTGCGCGAGGCAGGCGCCGGCGCGCACCAGCACGCGGCACAGCGCGCCATGCCCGTTCATGTAGCCCAGCAGGGGGGGGGTGTGCCATAGGTTACTGAGTAGTTACTGTAGTATTACTTATTATAGGGATACAGCATACAGCTTTCAACAGCATCGCTATAGAGCGCACTATTACCCTCAGTCGCATTCTTTAAATACCGCATCGACTGTCAATAACAACGGCATTTCCGTAATTTTGGCCGAATTAGTATCCTGTGTAGATGCGTCTCGAATGAATCTCAACAGCAACCTGTCGACGTTGTCGTTTACCTGTATCGGATATCTCTAAACGCAATCTAGCTTGTTTAACATGGGGCTTAAGACAGCTTCACATATCGCGCAGCTTCAACAAACTTGCAACATGGTGCGCCCCGCGTCCCGTATGTGACCGTAGTCAGCGCTCACCTGGTAGTTGAAGATGCTGACTCCGTCGCGGTTCTCGTGCGCGAGGCAGGCGCCGGCGCGCACCAGCACGCGGTACAGCGCGCCCTGCCCGTTCATGTAGCCCAGCAGAAGGGGGGGTGCCATAGGTTACTGAGTAGTTACTAGCGCCGTGTGCCATAGATTACTTCATAGTTGTTATAGAAATTCTATAGCATACGTTCCGACAGCATCGCTTTAAATTATAGAGCGCGCCCCCTCAGACGCATTCTTTTACTGCGGCACCGAGACGCCTCGACTGAATATAACAACGTCCGCAATTTTGGCCAAATTACTAAAAATGAATGGTAGCGAAATCCATCGCGAGCCGAGCCATCTATGTGTCTCGGACAAATCTAAACGCGATTCAGCTTAATTAACATGGGGCGCAAGACAGTTTCACATATCGCGCAGCTTCAATAAACTTGCAACACGGTGCGCCCCGCGTCCCGTATGTGACCGTAGTCAGCTCTCACCTGGTAGTTGAAGATGCTGACTCCGTCGCGGTTCTCGTGCGCGAGGCAGGCGCCGGCGCGCACCAGCACGCGGCACCGCGCGCCCTGCCCGTTCATGTAGGCCAGCAGGAGGGGGTGTGCCATAGGTTACTGAGTAGTTACTAGCGCCGTATGCCATAGATTACTTCATAGTTGCTATTGTACCTATTACTACATTATTATAGGATATACAGTATGCAGCATACGGCTCTCAACAGCATCGCTATAGAACGCGCTATACCTCTCAGTCGCATTCGTTAATTACCGCATCGACTGTAAATAACAACGGCCGTAATTTTTGCCGAATTACCAACTTAAAATGAATGAGCGAACGTGTCTTGTATAAATGCGTCTCGGATAACTCTAAATGCAATCCACCTTCCTAAACATGAGGTTGGTAGGTTAAATTGAGGACAGTTTCACATATCACGCAGCTTCAATACACTTGAAGCATGGTGCGCCCCGTGTCCCGTATGTGACCGTAGTCAGCTCTCACCTGGTAGTTGAAGATGCTGACTCCGTCGCGGTTCTCGTGCGCGAGGCAGGCGCCGGCGCGCACCAGCACGCGGCACAGCGCGCCCTGCCCATTCATGTGACAGCAGGGGGGGTGTGCCATAGGTTACTGAGTAGTTACTAGCGCCGTGTGCCATAGATTACTTCATAGTTACTGTAGTACTATTACTCTATTAGACGCCATGTACGCTGTAGCATTCGCGCTTCAACAGCATCGCTATAGAGCACACTATACCCCTCAGTCGCATTCGTTAATTGTCGCATGGACTGTAAATAACTACGGCCGCCATTTTGGCCGAATTAGTATCCTGTGTCCTGTTAGTAGGTGCGTCTCGAATAAATCTCAACAGCAACACTATAGAGCGCGCTATACCCCTCAGTTGCATGCGTAAATTGCCGCATCGACTGTAAATAACAATGATCGTAATTTTGGCCGAATTACTGAAACTGTCTTGGATAACTCTAAACGCAATCTAGCTTACTAAACATGGGGCGCAAGCGCAAGACAGTTTCACATATCGCGCAGCTTCAACAAACTAGCATCATGGTGCGCCCCGTGTCCCGTATGTGACCGTAGTCAGCTCTCACCTGGTAGTTGAAGATGCTGACTCCGTCGCGGTTCTCGTGCGCGAGGCAGGCGCCGGCGCGCACCAGCACGCGGCACAGCGCGCCCTGCCCGTTCATGTAGGCCAGTAGCAGGGGGGTGTTGCCCTGTAGGGGATAGGGGGGGGGTTAATAAGACAAAAGATGATGGGCACCAATATATGGAAGCTGGGACCAGCACCAATAGAAATGAGTGATACGTCGTTGAAAAGGTATTTTTTTGCAGAATATGAATAACGGAAGCGCTAGTCTTGATTTACTGTCCAATTAGAATAATCGTACCTTGAAAGTTTTTATATTTTATTTCTGTAATTTTAATGTTTTTGTTAGTTTTTTACATTCATTTATAATTTTTATAACAAAATGATCATATTTCATATAATATTATATTTGTTTATTATCTCAGTAAATAAAACCAGTTGAAAGTAATTTCTCCAATTTCAATAATACGTGTTTACGTGTATTACGCCCTAACTGTCATCAGGAGAGAGAGTGCAATGCCATAGAAAAATACTTCCTTCCGATGAATATATTTCAAAATGGACAACTTATACGGATTTGTCGCCATAATACTTTTTTGCTCACTTGAAAAGAGCTATCCAACGATGTATGTCTCATCTTTATTGGACATAGGTCCCAAAACGCCCATTGTCATTTATGGAATAAGAGGCGTTATCAGAATTATGGCCTAAGCAGACCCGACGGTATGGCAAGGGATTTTAATTTTTAATATTGGACATACAATAAACAGGACCAAAAATCCCTTGCCATGTCGTCCGTGTGCGTAGGCCACTACGAAATTCTTTATTATTATAAGAAGCCTGTAGATATTAATTTGCCATTGAAGGCTGATCAGATAGGAGACAGGGTAGGAATAAAATAATTTAATTTGACATTCATTTAGATTTAATTGCAAGTTTTTAATATAACTTGACTATTGCACAGTATTCATGACTCCTGTGAGTAATATTTGCTCGGTATTACTTTATTGCGGCATTGATGCTTTTCCGATTGCTCTCTCATTAGTCCATGAGCACCCTCAAACATGGCCGCCATTTCAGTCATGTCTCGTGACCCGCACTATACTGACCTGCAGGTCGGTCCGGTCCAGCGGGTAGTCGGGCATGCACTGCAGGAACAGCTCGCACAGCGCCGCCGCGTTGTCCTTCTTGCACCAGCACAACTCGTGCAGGGGGTTGCGACCTGGAGAAACGTTATTATCGTGTTATTTATTATAAAAATATATGTCTTTTTGTATATATAAACGTAAAAAGTCCGTAAAAAGGACAGATATTGTCTCTAATACCCAGTCAGACATATAAACTTTGGCACCTTCACTGCGATGATCGGATAACCCGAGCGGATGTCTGTCTTGAAACTGCTGTTTTCTTTTGTTTACTTAATCGAGGGCCCACGCCTCCGGCTGTCTGACGGCACCTTTACAAAACATCGGGAGCCGAGCGAAGCGAGACAATGTGATATACACACACATTATTTGCTAGGCTTTAAAGATTTGTTGTCGGGTTGAGGTATGGCTTTGCTTAGCTTAGTTTTCTAGTTTTTGTCACAGCACATAGCACACCTTTAATGTTAGCTGCTTATAGCTAGTCTTAAATACCGCTCTATAGGCTCTCTTCTGCAATTTCTTCATATCTGTACATATTCTCACTTCAGCGCCATCTATTGACCGCAACCGGAACTACTACGTACCTTTAATGTTGGCTCGTGCGGCGTCGACGTCGGTCTCCTGCAGCAGCGCGGCGGCGGCCTGCAGCTGCCCCTCGCGCGCCGCGTGGTGCAGCGCCGTGTCGCCGCCCGCGTCCGCCAGCGAGTAGTCGCAGCCGCCGCTGACTAGAGCCGAGACTATGTTGGCCTGCCCCGCCGCGGCCGCTATGTGGAGGGCTGTGCGTCTGAGGAGGGGAGTAAAGTAAATAATAATAATAAATCAATTTATTTTCAGATTATCAAATCCATACAATGTAATTTTAATTTTAATAATAATGTAATTTTGAAATAAGTTAAAAAACAACGATAAATAGTGTGAGGGATAACCTGATAATGCTACTCTCTAGGGGTGTCTGGGATGAGGGAAAAATTCCGCAGAAGTTGACTTTCCCTCCAGTGAGAGGGGTAAATACTATGTCCATAGATTCGCGTCCATAGTAATAGAGATCAGAGGGAACCAAAATAAATAGATGTAGAGTTGGTAATAATCAGGAATCAGGATGTCATCCATATAAGCGAGAGATGACTCAAACCTGGAATTGCCCAATACCTTGTTTATAGTTCTCTGAAATACCGCTGTAGAGTTGAATAATCTGAGCAGCATTTTTTTAAATTGATATAATCCGTCAGGTGTCACAAATGCTGTTAGAATTGCTTGCAATCAGGGTGCATTGGTATCTGATAATACCCACTAGCTAAGTCTAATGGATGACCCTTTTCTTTGCAGTTGTAACATAAAAGCTCGGAGTTCACTCACACTTCCACTGAGAGGAGGAACTATAGTACCGTATGCGTGGCATTATGGGTCCTTTATCCATGGTTCTATTTCTAGTGTCCTATATCCATGGTCCTATTTCTAGTGTCATATGTCCATGGTCCTATATCCATGGTCCTATGCCCAGTGTCCTATATCCATGGTCCTATTTCTAGTGTCATATGTCCATGGTCCTATGTCCACGGTCCTATGTCCATGGCCCTATGTGTAGTGACATATGCCCTATATCCATGGTCTTATGTCCATGGTCCTATATCCATGATACTATGTCTAGTGTTCTATGTCCATGGTCCTATCACCACTTAATACTAACTTGCTAGAGTCAGTCTGGCTAGGTCTAGCTCCGGCCAGCAGCAGGCTGCGCACGAGCGCCTCGTCCCCCCCCGCGGCCGCCAGGTGCAGGGGGGGGGGGGGGGGGGGTGAGCGACGCGTCCTGCACACGCGAGTTCACGATCACCTCCACTGAGAGTAGGGACTATAGTGCTAAGTGCATGGCTTTATGGGTCCTATATCCATGGTCCTATATCTAGTGTCCTATATCCATGGTCCTATGTCCATAGTCCTATGTCTAGTGTCCTATATCCACGGTCCTATGTCCATGGTCCTATTTCCATGGTCTTATGTCTATGGCTCTATGTCCATAGTTAGTGTCCTATATCCGTGGTCCTATGTGTAGTATCCTATATCCATGGTCCTATGTCCATGGTCTTATGTCCATGGTCCTATGTCCATGGTCTTATGTCCATGGTCCTATGTCCATGGTCCTATGTCCACGGTCCTATGTCAATGGTCTTATGTCCATGGACCTATGTTTACTATACTATATTCATGGTCATTATGTCTAGTATTTTATTTCCAAGGTTCTATGTCGTCGGTCCTATCTCCACTCAAAATACTAACTTGCTAGAATCAGTCTGACTAGGTCTAGCCCCAGCCAGCAGCAGGCTGCGCACGAGCGCCTCGTCCCCCCCCGCGGCCGCCAGGTGCAAGGGGGGGGTGAGCGACGCGTCCTGCACGCGCGAGTTGACGTCCACCTCCACTGAGAGTAGGAACATGACTGACTCCATGTCGTTGTTCTGTATGGCCACGTGCAGGAAGTTGCGGCCTTTCTTGTCTACCTGTGGAAGACAGTGGGGACGTTAGGTTTTTGGATTTTCTGCAGAGTACAGAGTCCGTCTGGTGTGATTAGATTAACGGGAGTTGATGACCCTTTAAAGGTATGAGCACATTATGTAGAGAGAGTCGCAACATATGATGTAGAGCCGCAGTACATTATGTAGGGCTTCAGCCGAAAATCGCTCTAATACATTTTTATGAACTGTCTACCTATCACTATCACACACGATGCTGAGTCACAGTGGGCTACATTTTCACATACTACAGGATTGTGGCACACTGCGGCCTACAATACATAACTTTAAAAATGTTCAATAACTATGAAGGTATTTACAACGTACCTGTTCAGCGGCATTAGGGTTCTTCTCGAGCACGGCCTCAGCAGCCTTGTTGTTCTTGGCGAGCAGCGCGGCCGCGAACGGAGTCACGCCACGGTTGTCGCGGATCGACAGGTCCAGCCCTAGAAAGTAAAACAGTCAAATTAGGGTTCCCACAATGTTATTATGTCTGTAAAGTCCCTGGACTGGCCCTTTGGCCATGGTGACAGATGATATATCAGCTCCACGTTAAGATGATAGCTGGCCACCAAAAGTCATAAAGAATATGACCAAAAATTTTTAGATTACGCTAAAATCTTTTAACTATATTTGTCATTAATAAAGGTATAGGTTGCCCCTCTATCCGGAATTCTGGCTGGAACCCAAGGACCTAAAGACATGTCAGGTCAAATCTAAAATAACTAGGTACTTGGGTTTGGTCAATTAACGATTTAAAAAAGTTGCTAATTCAGAATGGTTACGCAACTAGCTTAACCAAAAAAATAAATATTGCACAATATTTTTTGTTTAAACTATCTAAGGCTACTGTTGCTAACCTGGCTGTGATAGAACGAGAGAGATGATCCCTGCGTGCTGGTTCTCTATCGCGATGTGGAGCGGCGTCTTGCCCTCCGCGTCGCGTGCGTTGATATCAGCACCGTGCTCTAGGAGAGTCTGTAAGAAAAATAAGGTTTAAATATTGATTGAAGTAGTCCATACTCATTCTATACACTAATACAGATTTATGCCACGTTTTTCTAATACTATGAAAAAACTTTGCGAGAATATTTTGAATAATAATAATAAAGTACCAGGGCAGCAGAAATGCTAAACCTCCGAAAGTCGCACCGCACCGTACGTTATCGTTGTTTTTTTTACCATTTCATACTATCATCTCATACCTAAATTCCAAATGCACTATATAGTACGCTACCTGTATGAAATCTCTCAGTCCCCAGCTACAGCACAGGTGCAGTGGTGTTTGCTTGTCGCGCGCGGGCTCGGCGCCGCGGTCGCAGCTGCACCGGATCACGAACATTACTCCTGGCTACTTTTGTTGTCCTGGTACTTTGTTGCAGATTCCCGCAGGTTTCTTTGTAAGCAAGGCTTTTGCTCCTTGCTTCTTATGTTGTCCTGGTACTATATTACAGGTTTCTGTGTAATCAAAGCTTATGCTATACCGATTTTGATTAAAAAAATATACAGAACAAAAATGGAACCATCAGAGGGTCATACCGTACCTTTGCATATTTATTTTGTTTCTTTTAGTACTGCTTTAACTGCTGCCTAACGTTGTGATGGGCTATATTTTCAAAAGTGTCCAGTACCTGTATAACATCCCGCAGCCCCCAGCTACAGCACAGGTGCAGTGGTGTTTGCTTGTCTCTTGCGGGCTCGGTACCGCTCCGCCGTGGACTCTGCACGTCGCAGCCGCAACGGATCAGGAACATTGCTCCTTACTACTTCTGTTGTCCTGGTACTTTGTTACAGATTCCCGCATGTATCTTTCGTAAGCAAGGCTTTTGCTCCTTGCTACTTATGTGGTCCTGGTAGGTACTATATAATAGGTTTTTTTGTAATCAAAGCTTATGCTATACCGATTTTGATAAATAATTATACAGAGCTAAAACGGAACCCATCAGAGTGTCGTACCGTACCTTTTTATTATTATTTTTTTGGCACCTAATGATGAGCTATTTTCAAGAGTGTCCAGTACCTGAATGACATCCCTCAGACCCCAGCTACAGCACAGGTGCAGTGGTGTTTGTTTGTCTCTCGCAGGCTCGGTACCACTCCGCCGCGGACTCTGCACGTCGCAGCCGCACCGGATCAGGAACATGGCCACCGACTCCTTGTTCTCGTCTATTGCTCTGTATACAAGAAAATCATTACATCGGTATGTGATAAAAGCTTATGTTGCGCTCTCAAGGGCGACCGGTGTGAGCAAGCAAGATGGGTGACGGTGAAAAGACTTTTATCGCTCATTCTATGTTATATTCTTGGCTGCAGGGGCTTCAAGCATGGCGATAAAGGATGGATAGCGCTATTTATCGTCCGATTTATCGCTGAACTGTGCGTGCATAATACATGCGTACATCGCACCGCTATCGCCTGTCCCCGATAAAGACCAGGTGGGGCTAGAACTTACACATATTAGGCATCAAGAGATCACTATATTCTATTTATAAACACCCTCTAAAAAGTTTATTAAATGGGGGACAGTCAATGTTTCATACATAGCACTTACTTGTGTAGAAGTGTTTGTTCACAGCCATCAGGCCCCGGGCCCCAGCAGTCGGCATCAGCTCCATTTCTGACTAGAATCTGTTGACAAAACAAACCCGGTATACTTTACTATTAGACTGCAGTTGATAACTTATTTACAACTAAAGCTGTAGAAACAACTCACGCTAGCAACCTCCTCATGGCCAGAGTACAATAGAGGCGATACCCGTTGGCGTCCGGTCTACTCATGTCTACTCTTCGCACGCACAACGCTTCTATATACTACTACTAGACTACTCGACCAATAGACAATAAATTTACAACCTTACAGCTATAGAATCAAAGTCCAACTCACGCTAGCGACCTCCTCCTGGCCAGAGTCCAAGGCGGCCCACAGGGGCGGCACCCCGTTGGCGTCCAGTCTACTCATGTCTACTCCCCGCACACACAATGCTTCGACTACTAGGCCGAGCCGGCAGTGGATGGCCAGTTGTAGGGGCGTCTCGCCGGCTTCCGTTCTGCGGGTAAATATGGTTTAATTGAGTTTTAATTGAGATCATAACTTCTCTCCTCTTAGCCTATCGCACTACTAACCACTTTCTCGACATCACCAAAGGTTAACTGGTAGAGAATGCTACTAGCATTAAGTTCGCCTTTGTACAATGTTTTTTATGTGCAATAAAGAATTTATAATAATAATAATAAGGGCTAGTACGGGGCGCATTTACAATACAATACACTTTATTTGCACCAAGAACAAAAATTACAAAAAACAAAACTTAAAAATAAAACAGTACAAAGAGGCGGCCTTATTGCTTATAGCATTGAAGACGTGATGACAGGTCGGTCATGTCTCGTGAACAGCACTACACTGACCCGCAGGTCGGTCATGTCTCGTGAACCGCACTATACTGACCAGAAGCGCCCCCTTCTGGTCAGTATAGTGCGGTTCACGAGACATGACCGACCTGCGGGTCAGTGTAGTGCTGTTCACGATTGACGACATTTAAGACGTGACAAAAGTTTTGCATCACACTCACTCACATCGCGCAGCCTCAAGAGCGAGCGCAACGGAGATCTTTTGTCACGTCTTAATTGCGCCCCGTGCTACACGATCAGAAGAGTATATTGATGAATTTATGAAGAGAAACATTTCATACTGAACACAAGTTTTCACAGTCAACTCCTATGGTAAAGTGTTGTCTTGCACCGAGAACACCGCGGTTTGCGGCGCCGCTATGAACGCTTTGTGAGCTACATTATACATTCAACTAAATAATGTAGCTCACAAAGCGTTCAAGTCGGCACCAAGGTCCAGTAGAGACATCAGTCCTGAGTCTTCCACGAAGATGGCTTGAGGCTAAAATATGACCTAGATGAAGAAGGAAAGAATGAAAAATAATTTATTGCTGACCAGCAGACACAATCCGCTCTTACAGACGGTCGAATGGTGTAGTGGTTAGTGACCCTGACTGCTATGCCGAAGGTCCAGGGTTCGATTCCCGGCTGGAGCAGATATTTGTACTCGGGTCTTGGGTGTTGATATTTGTGTATGTAATGTATCTATCTATGTGTTTGAGTAGATATATCAGCTGTCCGATACCCATAATACAGGCTTAGTTTGGGGTCAGATGGCCGTGTGTGAGATGTCCCCACACATTATTATTATTATACTCATGTGTATAGAGGTGGTGGTGCACTCACAGCGCGTTCATGTCGGCGCCGCGGTCCAGCAGCGCGGCGGCGGTGCGCGAGTCCTCGTCCACTATCGCCTGGTGCAGCAGCGTGAGGCCGCTCTTATACTCATGTGTATAGAGGTGGTTATTGCACTCACAGCGCGTTCATGTCAGCGCCGCGGTCCAGCAGCGCGGCGGCGGTGCGCGAGTCCTCGTCCACTATCGCCTGGTGCAGCAGCGTGAGGCCGCTCTTATACTCATGTGTATAGAGGTGGTTATTGCACTCACAGCGCGTTCATGTCGGCGCCGCGGTCCAGCAGCGCGGCGGCGGTGCGCGAGTCCTCGTCCACTATCGCCTGGTGCAGCAGCGTGAGGCCGCTCTTATACTCATGTGTATAGAGGTGGTTATTGCACTCACAGCGCGTTCATGTCGGCGCCGCGGTCCAGCAGCGCGGCGGCGGTGCGCGAGTCCTCGTCCACTATCGCCTGGTGCAGCAGCGTGAGGCCGGCCCCGTTGCGCACGTCGGGGTCCGCGCCGCCCGCCACCAGCAGCATCACGAGGCTCTTGTGACCTGCGGACCGCAATATAATATAGTTTACAAAGATCTCTACCCTGCATCAGATTTTAATTTTATTGAGATGAGTTGCGGGACGAGGTTTTTATGACCTGCGGAGCACAATATGAATCAGTACGTCATAAAAGTAGGAAGTGTACGTTTTTACAGCAGACCCAGTAGCGCCTCTAGCGGAAAATATCATCAAACTTTTGTCTGCTAACGATAAATAATGTATGCAGGTAAAATTTATGGAAACTTTTCCGCTAACTTGCTAAACCCGTACTAGACATATACTGTACTACCACAAAAAACTATAAACACTGAATACCTCCTCCTACAAAATCTGTCAAATTTCGTTTTAAACACTTGTTAAACAGTGTTTAAAGTTTTTTGTGGGAGCACAGATAGTTCTTAACCTTCCGCCAGAAAACCTACAACATATATCCAGTTTTGGCTCCTCGAATACCTTCAGTGAGCGCGACGCTGGCGGGCGTGTCCCCCTGCGAGTCGCACAGGTCCAGCGCGGGCCGCTCGGCCCTCGCGGCCTCTAGTATAGCGCGCACGCAGGCCTCGTGGTTGTTTAGGACTGCCAGGTGGAGGGGGGTTTGTCTGTGGGGGGTTGGGAATGTTAGTGGAAGAATAAATATGGTCATTGGAACGGATGATAGTTTAGCAACGGACGGTGTGGTCGGAGCGCTACCGCCGGCAGGGTAAGGGTTGAATGGTTCTACCTTTTTTGGCATAAGATTTTTTTGCCTAATCTCGTATTGCATAGTAACGTTTGGTCAAAGTCTCGTTACGCCGAAAATCGTATGGCATAAATCTCGTTTAGTAAAAAGTTATTTCGCATAACATTGTTTAGCCTAATAATGGTATGGCCAAATCTTGAATAGCCTAACAATGCTATAGCATAGGTTTATACAAAGTAATAATATTCGTTTGGCTTTAACTTTGACGGAGCGTCTCCCTACATAGCGCAAACTGGTGCCTTGTATTGTTTCCGCTGTTTGGAAAACGCTCCGCTCCGCTTCGCTGCGCTCCGCTTTGGTTTAGATGAACATGTGCACCTAACACGCTCCTCCTCGCTTTGCTCGTCGTCGCACCTATTTTTAGGTTTCGATCTCATGGGGTTTGTAATAATTATATTGGTCGTTAACTTTCGATTTTTTGATCATACAATATCGTGATTTTCGCGATGCAGGAGAAAAATACCACAATTTGTACATTTACTACATACTAAATATATTATTTATTAAGATAACATTAGGAGAAACAAGATTATACATAGGTATAGACGAACATAAATTTGAGCAAACGAAACTTAGGTGTTTAAAGATTGTGCCTAAAGAGTTTTAGACGAAACGAGCCTTATGCCACATAAGTCTTGGCAAAGTGATGGTTCGGCCAAAAAAGTTTAGACCATACGAGTTATGCGAAATGAGTTTTAGTCAATAAAGATTATGCCAGATGAGCGGAACCCGGGTTGAATGAATGAATAATGAATCAAATTTGATTGTTACAGAATAAACTGATAAATGAACGACTGAATGCATTCAGCATTGCATCTGTCTGTATAGTGCCACAAACTTATCTGTTCCGGTGAGAGCGAACTAAATTGGTCCATATAATCTATGTCAATATGAAATTCATTAGTACAGTAAGTAATGAGGTATGGACCAATTTAGTTCGCTCTCACCGGAACAGATAAGTTTGTGGCACTATACATAGTATAATTCATTCCCCATTTCTTCTTTCATTCATTCTTGATTTAAGGACGAATTTACGACAGACTGAAAAAATAACAATATTCACCTGTACACAGTATCATTGAGTTCCCCATAACTAGTCTGTAAATTCGGATTGGCTCCTTTCTCCAGCAGCGCCGTAGTTAAACGACACAGTCCGTTGGCGCAGGCGGCGTGCAGGATGCTCATGCCAGCCTCGTTGGTGTGGTTCACGTCATCGTTACTGAGGTGTGACGTCAGGAATACTGCTGAGTCCTGGTGGTTGGGAAATAAGGTTGGTTTGTGAATGAGATTGAGGCTTTAAAATTGTTTAGAAGGCCTGGCTAAAATTAAAAATTTAAGTGTCAGACTGGCTCTATAACTGACTTGAACTTTCATCACCGGAGCGTGAATACATAAAGTATATAAAGTATATTGTACATAATGATAGCCGACCTACGATAGTAGATGGCACCTGAAGAAGATCTATCATTGTTCGATCCGAGCATGATAAAGCACAAAATATTATCATGTTTATCATATCTATGGCATTGTACTCAAGCATTATTAACAATACATAAGATTTCATAATTTTCCCAATACTGACCTCGAACCACCCTTGCGCCAGGATGTGCAGTAGACTGTCGCCATTGGCGGAGTACACGGGGTTGGGGACGCACCCCTTCTCCAGCAGTTTAGCCGCGAAGCCTCTTTCCACCACTGTCTCTGTTTTACCTACAAATTAATAATTATTTAGTGATCTCCTCTGTATTAATTAGGTATAATACGTTGTGCCAATATCTAATAAAAGAATAGTATAATTATGATGCAAAATTAGAAAAGTCGATTATCCAAAGCCCACGGAGTCTACGCTGGGTTCCAAAAGATCATCCTCATCATCAAGGGTAAAAGTTATTTGTTGAAATAATGATGCAACAATAAGAGAAATATTATGAGAAATCATGGTGACTACAAACACTTCCATACAAGACAGCAAACAACATGACATTACCTTCAACAGGATCCTCGCTGAACGCATTCTTATTCGTGACAGGAGTATCAAACGGATTGGACCCGTTCATAACCAGGGTTTCACTGGACGATATCGACGCTCGCCTGTCGTCCACGAGCGCGTAGTACAGGGGCGGGTGCTCGTCCGTCATTGTTCTGAGGTTCGGGTCGAGCTCGGGTTGCTGAAGAAGGAGGTCGAATATCCTCTGGTTGCGAGCTATGACTGCTTGGTGGAGCGCTGTGCTGGAATAGAATATGTGATTGTTGAGTTTTTATTGCTTACACTTATAAGAGTTGATGTAAAGAAAATAAACAGATGAGGGTTAGACGCAGACCCTAAACGGATTTGAAAGAAAAGAAAGAGAGAAAGAAACAAAGAGAGTTTTCCAGGTGGCACTTTTCTTTTATTATGCTACGGTTTTTTATAATGCTACGGTTATCGTTATGGTCAGCGGCGCTATCCGCTCATAGCTAGAGCCTGAATGTTACACGGTGTAGGTACAGTCACTCACAAGCCCTTCCTGTTCTGTCGGTTGACGTCGGCGCCGCTATCCGCTCATAGCTAGAGCCTGAATGTTACACGGTGTAGGTACAGTCACTCACAAGCCCTTCCTGTTCTGTCGGTTGACGTCGGCGCCGCTATCCGCTCATAGCTAGAGCCTGAATGTTACACGGTGTAGGTACAGTCACTCACAAGCCCTTCCTGTTCTGTCGGTTGACGTCGGCGCCGCGCCGCAGCAGCTCGCCGGCCACGTCCGCCAGCGCGTCCAGCGTGTCCGCATCGCACGAGCTCGGCGTCAGCGCCGCTATGAGGTGCAGGGCTGTGTCGCCTTCCTCTCTGGGAATATAAGATAAAATATAGTAGAGGTATATAAACAAACTACAGTACTAGGAGTAAACTGGCAAGATGTGGCCTACAAACGGCGAATGTCTCTAAGAAGGGGTTTCTAAAGAGACTAGGAGATAAGAGGGTTTTAGTATATGTATTCTCGACCTTCCCGTATAACGATGGCTTCGACGCCAATTCAAAGCTGTATATCCACGCCTCCACGTTGGGAGAGTGTTGTACCAGGGTAGTAGCTACGAGGGGTATTGTCTGTACTGTCTCTAAGACCTCCCAATGTAGGAAGACTTACAGTGTAATGATGCTCTACTTCAACAACATACCTATCCTTCTGTCTATTCTAACCACTTACTTTGTAGTCAGATTAGGATCAGCCCCATTGCTAACCAGGAAAGCAGCGGAGAAGGCATCTCTCGCATCAACTGCCCTATGCAGCAGGGTCCGGCCCCGCGCCCCCCGCGCCTCCACGTCCGCGGAGTGTTGTACCAGGGTGGTAGCTATGGAGGTGCTGCGACCACGCAGAGCCAGTTCGAGCGGTAGCTCGCCGCGTGACGACATCGCGTTCACAATGTCTGTTAGCTGTAACAAGCGATAGGGGCAGTTTAGAATATGGATAGACTACAATAATATATAATGTAATGGTGGTACGGTAGGCTAAAGTAAATAGTCGATTCTCATAAAATCTGTATGAAGTAGAAGTGACAGGACATATTTATATCGAAGAAGCTATCATTGGTATAGACGAGTTCTAAGGTGGAAGCCATGAAGAGGCAAACCTAGCGTGGGACGCTCTCCAGCTAGCTGGACCGACGTCTTTTCATACTCATAGTGGTGATGGTGATCGAATATGTAAGTGGAGCCAATACCTTCTCTATCGAATGGTATAATAATTTGTAACTCCTATATGACATTCATTGTAAAAATAATTTCATTCTTAAAACATATTGATGTTTTTTTTTGTTTAATTACGAAACTAATTTAAAATCATAACGAGCAAATAATCATGCAACATATATGCAACTAGCCAATGACAATAATTAAAGCACGCATGCCATTCAGCTTCCACTCTCACTATTAAACAATTATACCAATCTATCTGATAACTTTCAAACCCAGTCAGGCATGCGAGGAAAAACGTATTAAACGTTCAAATATTCACTAAGTACAATCATTTAGCATCTAGTGCGATAGCATCAGCGTTTTTATTGCCAGCGGGTTAAGGTCCGAAATGCAACATACGCAATGACTATGTACTAAATCGCGTGCAATGCTAGTTGATGCAATAGGAGACGTCAGTACAAATTCCTGGAACGTCATTGAATGGTGCCGATAACTAGCCACTGGCAGGATGTTTCGGATTTTCAGCAACTATTTGATTAACATTGTCGATATTGTGAAACTTTCACACACGACACGGCTGTCGCGACTGGATGAGATTATTCGGTATCTCGGTCTCGAAAGGAAAACTATTACATTTTTATGTACTATGAAAATGCAAATAATTTATTTTCAAGCCGTTAAATATTAATGACAGCCATTATAGATGGAGAATGGTATCTAGATAAAGTACATTTGGTAGCAATTTTCAATCGATTTTTTGCTTATAAATCCACATAATATGTCTTATGTGATGCTTATTATTATAGTCTCTTGTGTACGTTACATTATACCTACTTAGATCGGAACTAGATACCCAACAATACCGGCTGACGTAATCAAGAATGGAAAAGGCTTTAAATAACTAAAGTATCTGTAATTAATATCGGAGGTGTCACTCCTGCTTTAAAAATAAAATCTTTCGCACTTGGCAACCGGAGTGAACCTCCAATAAATGAGTATTCTCTTTGATTCTTATCTCGGTTACGTGATTTGGAGTTGAGTACAATACAACAGCGCTATCTGTATCAAATGTGACCAAAATACAGATTGAGAGACACGTTCAATTTGACTGTCAGGAAAGAAGCCGACACAAAATAACGAGATACATTTTCGAGAATTTAAAAAATGGGTGAAATTACAAAAAAATATTAATACATGTCCATTTCACCTTTTGCAACATCCAGGCCAGGTACTCCAATTTACACGGGAACTAGACTGGCTTAGCTGAAATTAGGGGGATATGTGCAAAGGTTCCACTCGAAGAATCCATGTACAGTAGGAGCTTGACCCCCCTCAGAATAGAATAGAATAGGCATGGTTCAGTCTGATCTGGAAGTCATTTCTTTTTCACTTAAGTACATTATCTTTGTCGAATCTGGCTTTACAGAAGCGAGGGATGAGTCACTCATGTGAGCTGTTTGTTTTGGGATGCAAGTCGCGCGTGCCTCACAATGTAAATTCGCTCATAACGTAATGCAGTCTATGACGAATTACAATGGGACACTCTCTCTTAAGTTACGCAATATCGGGGGCTAATTTGGAGGTGTTATTTTGGAGTCTTGTATTATGATGTAATTAGTTTGTGCGTGGCTTGGGCAAGCATGTGTCGCAGACGTGGTTGTATTTAATAAGCTAGGTAATAAATAATAATAATAAATTTTATGTTAGAGGACAAGAATATAAGTTCCACGGAATCTGTAATCATGAGATGTTGCAAATATTATCAGATGTGAACAAAAGGACGCGAACGACACAGCATAAAACAAAATTTCAACAGCTTTAGTTTTGTACAAAATGATACTGTGACATTTTAAAGGCACTCCTTAATTTTATTGGTTGCATCAAATATTTTATCGACTGGTGACAAAAGAAACTGAGCTGGTGCTGGGCCGATGACCCAAATGAAGATATTTGTAAATTAATAAAGCAGCATTAAACTGAAGTTAGATTTTATAAAACTGGAAGCTTGGCATGGTATTTTTAACTACGTTTATCATGGTAGTGGCGCAATATAATACAATACAATATAGTTATTCTTGTTTTTCCTTTGGACCACAAAAATACTTATCATCCACGATAATGACTGTGTGTCCAGTTGTCCACTGTTTACCAAGCAATTACGGCAACTTCCTATGTATGTATTAATTACTACGATAGATTCATTATCAACGTAAATTCAACTTTAATTATATAATTTAACAATCAAATTTCCTTACTTTACCAACATTACATTGTACCAATTCTATACATATATGTAAATACCTAAAAACTTGTTAGAACATTTACATTTTCGTAGGAAATGAGCACGTTCTCTATCTCTTTTCTTGTACTATGTTCCGCCCAGACCACAAAGGAAGTTTAACAAAAACAAGATAAATGTGAAACAACGCTTTGTGATGTCGATGTCATATAGGAAGAGTGCATATGACCCGGGATGAACTTGAATATAAAGGGTCAACATGTCGACTAAATCGTTGTGTCCGCTCCACAAACGATTTGTATTCAGCTAGTCTAATAGATAAACTATTGCTGTGATTGTCACATCGGCTTGTCTATTTAGTTAACCCCGGTCAGAAAAATATCGGTATTATACATTTACTTCTGTGTTGTCTGTGGCCAAAACAGGTGAGGTCAAAACAGATGATACATAATTCATATTTTCATCAAAATCATTTCAGCCATATACAAGTTATGCTCTAATTTTGTATAATTTGTAATTTGTCATCACTTACAAATTTTAGGGTTACTTAAGTTAGGGTCTGGTGCTTTATGTTACTGAAAAACCAGACAGAATATAATGAATGCGAAAGTATCGGTCATTTGTTTTACTACGATAAAATTAAATGCGGCATACTACAGCTGGGTAAAACAAATGACGTTAATAATGTCCAATAAACAGAAGAGTTTATTGAATACATTCCAATCCATCTTAGATTCGGTTGAAGATATCACTCACATTCCGTTCTTAGTCATCTTTGCTCAATGATCAAATGTTCTTTATTATCGAGGCATATTAGCGAATAATCTATACTTATGTATCAGAAACGCAATAGTACAACTACAATATTAGAAGACAACTTAAACTACTAGCTGGAGGTGGTCCCACGGACAAATGGGTGGGAACACCTCACTTCTGAAATGATCCATCAGGTTTTTAAACAAGCAGTGGGTAGAGTTTGACCGTGATGACGAGAGGAATGTGACGTGAAATTGATCTATCGTCGTCGATCGTGCTTCGCGCACAGTTCACGGTTTAGAGTAGGTAGGTCATTAACCGATTCAGCTATAAACGTATGGAGCAGAATTAAATAAATGTACTTAGCGGCTTATCGATCTGATTCAGTCAGGCATAAAGGGCGCCAATTGCCCAAGTAAATTTTCATCAACAACGAATTCAGGGTTTCAAATTAAAACGCAACTGAAATGTAAACGTAACGTAAATGTCTTATAAAAATTCAAATTTTGCTTTTGAATAATTTGTCGAGGGGCAAAAGATCAGTTTGTTTTGATTTCAAGAATTTCCAAAATGTAATCAATACTGTGCAGAAGAAATGACCTCCTAATTATACGGTCATATATGTATATGCATTTCGTACGTGTGTACATACATGGACCTCTCTGCGAGCCCAACATCCTCACCGGTCCCCTAGTTCGTCCTTGCTTTACCTTGCCGCACACGAGACCAATGACTCAGTTTAGTCCACTGCCGCCCGTCGCACACGGCGCTTGTTCCAAACTCTATCGAGATCGAAGAAAAACGAACGTCACTTGTCTTGTCTGTGGTCAAAAGAGCGCGTGTTTTGCAGTGCTGGTGAAAAGTGCATGCTATTCTGTTGGTGATACGGTTGTGTTTTGTGACGCGGGATACGTATGGTTCATTGTTTTTTTTTATCGTGTAAGTATTGTTAAAAAAAAAACTTTTAAAACCAATCATTCATCGGTCAAAATGTATAAGATCTACGAATTCACATTTAATAAACAACACAATACTAGTAACATCGATTAACAATTAACAAGCTATTAAAATTAATATTAATCTTGAAAGATAACAGTTTAATAGTACTTAATTGACTAATAGATAACTTGAAATAGGTAGGTACGGTACGTAAGTACGAATTAGATAGGTATTTTTATTTCAGACGGGGTAGGCAGACCACCTGTTGTGTTTAGGGCCTATACAATATTGCCATGATCCAGGCAAAATCAACACCGAGACTGTGACATCTAGCCCAGCCGTGGGCGAACCTGGGACCTTCGGCACAACGGTTGAGTTACTAACCACTGCGCCATCCGAATGTTCCATTTGGTATATAAAATATAGATAGTCGTATACATACATAATACATCAATATCAAGTTCAGCTTCATAGTTCAATTTGTAGGCAAGCATAGTATAGCAAGAAACATAGTTGACAACAGTTCACCGACCCCTACTTCTTTTATTTGCTGAAGACCATATTTGAATCATTGTATAATATACACATACATACATCAGCATTACTAATCACTAGGTAGGTAGCGCAAGAAACGTTCATCTCATGTGTCATGAAATAAGATTGATCACTGAAATAACTAGGATTGATGACCTAGCCATGACTAAGTCATGACATCGATAGGAATAATCTGTAGCAAAAAGCATATACTTAAACAAAAAACAAAACACAATGCAGTAAAACAGGAACTCGACTCCGATACTTCTATGTACTTCTTCTCTCTCAAGCGCACAAACTATTCAGTAATCTGTGTATTTGACATTCCTCAACCCGACTCATGATGATGGTAAAGGGTAGAGTCACAGATTAAGTACCTACTGAATAGTTACTACGTAAATGGAGTGGAAACGAAGTGAGTGCCTACGATGAATGATGATTTATGGTAAATAACTTTGTCGAAGAACTGGTTTATAAGTACATATATTGATGATGATGATGTTATGATGATGTATTTACTGTAGGTACACCGTGCAAGTGTGTTTGCACGTTTCCTTGTTAAACTTCGATGGTGGATGACACTTCCGCTTACAGTGTCAATGAAGCTGTTTTAATAGTCACGGAAACATTGCAAAGCAAAGCGCTATAAACAGCAGCGAACGCCTATTGCGTAAAATATGAAATGAAAAGCCAGGAAAGCACATGTTTACTGCAGATTATCATAAGACTGGTGAACTGGGATTGGGAACTTCTTGAAATTAAAACATAGGAAATGAAATGATAATTGATATTTTGATAACAAGACGAATAAGTGTACTGTTTTTTTTTACAGCAAGTAAGTATAGTAAGATAAAGTAGAAGGCGGTAGGCTTCCAAATATAAAAATCGATTGTTAATTATGGTGATACTTTTTGTTTTAAGCGTTTAACCAGTTCTGTGTATTATAATGAAATTCCTTGACGCCGGTCATCAGGTATCGGATGAACATCAAGTGAAAGTTTAAAACAAAAAGACTCAGGTCCTTAAAATATATTACAACTTTCAGCCCCTACGGCCTTTATAATAAAATTAAATTGGTGAGCAGCTGGCACATTTATAACAGTGGTAATGAATACAAACAATCGTGCAATGCAAACATCCATGAGAACCACCAAAAAAAGTTTTTCAGTACAACTGTAATTTTTGGCACTACTAATAAACATTTAAAGAAAAAACTTAACCTTCCATATTTTACCTGTTGCAAAGTTAAAGGGGGTGGGAATTACAGTGGATTAATGAGCAGACGGGATAAAAAACATAAGCTGCTATAATATTTACCTAACAGTTTCATTAAATACTCTACAAAGAACTGAGAGTAAGACGACCAACATTATTAATTGCAAAGTGAATGATGGCGTCATGGTGCTTCAATCAGTGCGTGAATCGAGTCGACCGAATAATCGATTATAATTATTGCCAATAACTTAAACTTATTCACTCCACTCCAATGATATTGAAGTAGAAATAACGTAATCTTCATTAAAATACGTCGATTGATGTTTAAATGTACATATTTTGTTAATAATAATATCCTCCTAGTCGAATTTCGACCACGGCGGCCAATCTCATTTGAGATCATCCCAATACAAATAACAATAAAAATGCATTTGACGTGAAGTTACAGATTCAAATGTGAACTTATAATACTTACCCCCCCTTTTCGCTAATTACTGTTGTACTTAATTATAAAATACTGCTTTGAATGTACATGCATTTGCTTTTAACATTTTCAAATCAGTCATCTTACTTTATTACGACGCGTACTTTATTATTTAATACATATTTATATATTATTATGTAAATGCGTAGATTACTTTGTAAAGAATCTAGGCTCAATCGGTCAAGGCTGCTATCCTCATCTGATTACCTCATAGTTCACTCACATTATAAAATTATAAGCTGCATATTAGGTCATGACCAAGTTATACAAATATCGCCTTATTTGAGATCACTGAGAGAACTGCTATAAGTCATACGTGTTTAAACTTTACAGTTCATTGGGTGTACGAAAGGAGCCAACGAGTTTATCGACGATAATACCCGTGTAGCGGCCGCTGGCAATAGTAGTACTTATATTATAATTCATTAAGATTTTTATTAACTAATTCATGTTAACAAGCCTTAAATCCAAAGTGGCATTACGAAAAAAGCTCACACATCGCCGCATAAGCATAAAATAAGAAACCTTCGAGTTACTAAATTAAAATAGGTACTTAATAAACCTAATACATATTATACTCAAACATCTCTACATATATGGATAACGTAACACACTAATCAGGTACACAAAGGAGTAAATATTGCACAATGCGCAATGAAGTAAGAAATGCCTATGAAATACCAACATAAAATTAACAACAAAGAGTAGGATTAAAAGATTAACCTTAAAACCTAATTTCCAACGTACGTCATACGAGGCATATTACTTAGTTGCAGTTATCGTTAAAACTTTGTATAAATAAAGTACAAACTGTAATTTTTTTTTTTTATATGCCTTCTAATAGCTTTTTTAAGAGGTATTTTTTAAGTTGGTAAATTCTTTCGACACAAAAACAATTTTAAATATTTTATTTAAATTATATTTTCTAAAATATTTTATTTATATACAATTACCGATAACTTGATTTGACTGTGGTGGTTTGGGAATGTTATGAGGCGAAAAGAGGCGCGTAGTAACGTGATAAAGAAAGCCATGCACATCCCAAGTAACCCGAGAGGAAGAGGACGACCACCATCAACATGGTGGTCCAATATCGAGAAGGAGATGAAAGCTGGAAACCTGACCACATCGACAACCCGGGATGGAATATCCTGGCGCCGAAGTACGAGGATGCTCGACCCCCAGCTGAACTGGGAAGATAAAGATACGTTTATTCGACACATAGACAACAACAAAAACAAAACGAAAAATATTAAGATTTAAGATTTAAAGAAATACATAAATATACAAAACAACAAGAACAAAAAATAGAAGGTGAGACAAAAACAAAAATATAGACAAAATACAAAACAATAACAACGGGTTGCTGTCCGGATTGTCAAAACAGCACCTAAGTTTTTCAATTAAATAAAAAAAAGTTAAAAAAAAAAAAAAAAAGAGTAAAATTGAGACTTCTGTTCTGTGTGAATTGAATCAAAACAAACAGTGAGTCAAGAATAACAATAAAAGCAAACTATTAAGGAAACAGATCGTTATATGAATCAGAAGCCAACAATATGACTAAATTCTATACTTAAACAACAATCAAAAGCACTAACCAATTCTGCGAATAAAATAACTTAGTCATTATATTGATTTGTGCGATAACGCGATTTGAATAAAATAAATAAAATCTAAACCTACAAACAGCACACTTGCAATATGCATACAATAACATTTTGATGTCTGTTTTGATAGAGGCTCTATAAAAACCATTGCGTACATTGTTTCTAAGTATTACTGATGCATACAAATCGATTCAGTAATGTATTTTAGATTTAGACAATATAGCCACCTTAGTTGGCCAATTTATTTATGACCAATATATCTAATAGAAATGTTATTATATAAATTTATGATCGCATACATTGCACTTACTTACATGTTGCTTATACAAAGAACTGTTTATCTTAAAATGGTATAACCAAAATATAATTGTAAAAATATATAATCATAAAGCCTGATAAGAGATGACCACCATATTGATTCAGCTTCTTTCTACATATTCATCGTTATCATCATCAGCTTGTAATCATCCACTGCCGGGATCCTTATCCATAGGCCTCCCAATATAATAATTTATTATAATAATTATGTATATAAGGATATATGTAACGAAACATAATATGCACCGTACGGCAACCTAGAAAGTTCTGTGGTCATTCAGATTCAATATCGGTCCGTTGACCTTGACCTCTGCGTTGGCACACGTAAATTATTCTAACCGATTACGCACACAGGTGTACACTCAGTAAACAGACATTTTAAACTAAAACGACGTAAATTATACAAATGAAATATCATCCAGATACAGAGTAGACTCTTATTATTATGTACCAAAGACCAGGGTAGATTTGGTCTCAGTAACAGACCATAATCGATATGGAAGGCGAAGATGAAACTAAGGAGCCCCATGCATGGGCGAAGTACATGCCTGTATTGCCTATGTCCATTATCCAGCGATAGAATAATTCAATTCAATTTATTTATTTCAGATTTGCAAGATCCATAGTTGTTAGTATGTAACATATATATAATATAGAATAGAATAAATCTTTATTCAAAGAAAACAACTTATGCTATTACATACATCCCACAAAACCAAATGTTAATATGGTTTGACTGTGGGGTGGATGGAAGTGTGTTTGATGAAGAATTTAGGATGCTTTTAATAATTAATTAAAATGTGGGATCTATATCGAAAACCTAGTTCACATGCAGTTTCCACACTGTAGCCGATGAAGATATTTCTATTCTTCGCGACACTTGAAACCAGTTCGTCATTACGTCACCGTATTTTATTACGCTTCACAGAAGCAGTCGCGGTCGATGCAAAGGCTTTGTTGTTTGCAACATTAACTGCGTGTGCGCACTTAAACATTTTCAGTTGATGTACTGAAATTATTACGGAAATAATAAAATTCAAATCATTATCATCATCATTAGCCTATAGCAGTCCACTGCTGGACGTAGGCCTCTCTCAAAGCACGGCACTGGATGCGATCTTTAGCTCTCCTTTAAAATTCAAATACTATGTATTTCCGATATTACTGCACCTATTTGTGGCCTTCAGTTATATTATGAATGAGATGCTTTACAATTCATGCCCAAGGTTCAAAGAATCATGTTATTTATTTAAAAAAAAATATAGGTACCTATTGCCAATTATATTTGAGAGAGATAAAACATGCTTGATATGCCTAGTGCCTCATAGAACAATGCGGACTCGGGTGTACAACCGAAGTCACTGTTGCTGGAAAGAACAGAATTTTCTTTTAAATATGTTTATAGAATCACACTGCTCATACACAACACTTCTAACCAGCCAGAACCGTGGCACGCAAAGAGGATGTTACCCATCCCACTTCATTTATTTAGTTTCTGTTAACAAAAGACGGTTTACCATAAATTAATGTCGAGTGGCGTAGCGCCCACGTCCCCGCAGGCTGTATGTCGCAAGAATCTCAACTCCCGCGCAGAAAAGATTCTGTATTATTGTTTCATTGTTGGCAAATATTTACGCAAATCGAATTACTTGCCCGAGCAACTTGGTCAAGTTTATCGTGCAACTACTTCCGTGCTGCAAAACCAAGTTTCTTTTTATGAGACGTTTTCCAACAGCTAAAAATCTGTTTATACGATAAACTGCAATTACTAGGACCATCTATGATTAAGTTTTTTTTAAATGAGCTGTCAGAAAATCTCCCATTGTACTTATTTCAATAACTGACCTGTAGGGCGATCACGAAAAACAGAGCTAACGTATAGAATCGAATGCGAGTGCGACTATTCGAAAGTGCTGTCAACCTGTCAACAACAAAATGGCGGTGTATAGATTTGCGAAAGTTTGACAGCTATCATTCCATAGGTCATTCTCAGAATAATATTATGTACTCTGCGGTCATTCTATTCGAACGGTAAAAATTGTTCGAAAGTGCTGTCAAGTTGACAATAGTCGCACTCGCATTCGATTCTATACGTTAGCTCTGTTTTTCGTGATCGCCCTACAGATAATCTGATTATTATAAATCTAATGAACTAATACCAGCGTGCAATTAATTACATGATGCAAATCTATGATTACATAGACCAGTGTCTATAGCACAGGTCTATTCCTATTATAGGCAATGGCTACTGGTGACCTTTTATGTCACCTATAAATTGAAATAGCCAACTTGTAACGTAACTAATATGTCTTACTAATTTAATTGTAACCCAAATATTGGCAAATAAATTATTATTAATTAATTTATTAATTAATACATAGTGTTGAGTTGAGGATACGGATTATTTTCTAAGCAGTAAATTATTATCTGAGTTATATGCCAAAACCTAACCATGCATTTTACTAACAGCAAAAGTTAGCACTATGACGATAATTACTTACACAATATTTATTCTACATCCACCTTGGTCGATGCAAGTTCGCATGGAATTCTAGCGAATCGAATGTCCCCTCGGTAATTGTATGGATGCCCTTCAGGGGGTGATAGACCTCACCTCCAGAATATTCATACCCATTCAACTTTGGGCGACATTGATCAGTGAAACAATGCGGCGCGACCGGCCGCGGCCGTGAATGCGATTAGGTCGTTGGACCAGTCAAGGAATTAAGGAACTCTAATGATGAGTTGTATTGAATCGAGGTAGGTACACATCGGAAAGAAAATGGGAGTTTCGAGAATGCCTTATCTAGTAACATAGCTAATGGAACATAGCTAAGAAAACGATTAAATAAAATAAAAATGTTTTCGAATCAGTCCACTTGTGTACGAGCTACGTGCCCAAATACAGACAAAAACATCCCGGCCCAACAAACTTATAAGAATCTTCTACCATATCCAAACAGATAACACGATAAATTTCAGGGTATTTGCAATACTTAATTAACGATTAATTGCACTTGCGTCCATTTTAAACTGTGATAAGCCTAAGTTTTCCGACGGAGTTTTCAAAGGAGCGCGAGGTTGCACCCATTACACCCAATTCAATAGCAAGAGTACGACCTTCAATTATTGCGACCTAGAACGAAATAACTCCAAGTAGGCACAGACATCAGACATTTAATTTAACACGGCACGGTAACTGTTAAGCTCCTAATTCAGGTTCAGAACTAGGTATGTACTTGTACCTACCTGCTCTGATGCAGTGAGCCCTAAGCTACATACATAAAAAATATAACTGCGAAGTCTTCCACTTTTGGACATAGGCGTACCTGATATTGATATTTATCATAGTAGCAATAACATTAGATGGGACAGGGTCAGGGGCTCATTTTTTAAATATAATTTACTAGCTGTCCCCGCGCGCTTCGCTTCGCCTTAAAAAGTTTTCCCGTGGGAATTCCGGGATAAAAAGTAGCCATGTTCTTTCCCAGGGTCTAGACCATATGTATACCAAATTTCATTCAAATCCGTTCAGTAATTTTGGCGTGAAAGAGTAACAGACAGACAGACAGACACAGTTACTATCGCATTTATAACATTAGTAAGGATAAGTATTGTCTTGTAAAATGTCAGGTAACTGTTGACTGGTATTGTGTAATAAAATTCGAAATAAAAAAACTGGTTTTAGGATTTTGAATAATTTTGCTATTGCACACACAAAAAAAAACGCGGACTCGGGTGTAGCCTGCACGGATTAAGAGCAAGAGATATACACATTGAACAGCATGACTAGGAATGTGTTGAAACAACAATATTGGTTACTCAGAGCAATATTGATTATACAGCATGATGCAAAAATGGTATACTAAGCTAAAAGGGTGATTAAGGGGGTTAACCACTATTGATCTCCTACTTTTGAAAACTCTCGATATTTTGCTTTCTTTTATTATCAGTTTGACTCCCAGAGTCCTTTGAGTCATTCTCACTAGTATACGCTGAAAAGGAGTGACTCAGGGAGTCCCTCTTTTGCAACACCCTGCACAAAGCTATGAACTAAGCTTTGGCAGTACCGCCTTAGCAATTTACTGCCTATGTCAGCACCGCGCCCCTATTCTGTAAACTGGTTGCGGTTCTAGGTCGGTCCGGCGAAAGGCCGACCTTGAACAGAGAACTGTGCCGCTACGTCACCGTCACTTGCGCTTGTTGTTACGGCACTCTGGCGTAACACTCGAAATCGAAAAGTGCGTAATCCGATTTCGAAGTGTTTGTATATTAACGAAAGATAAAGCCACCAAGGATGTAGGATATATATGTAAGTATATCTTTAATCTGAAGCGTAGGATTAAAATAAAAAATCCTCGAGCATGTAAAGATATTATAGAGGACTTTATCTGAAATATGAATACAACACACAAAACAATAATAAAATTCCTAGCAGAATTTCCCATCTGTAAAAACCAAGTGTGATAATTGTATGGTTTGCTATATTTAAAAGCGAATAGCAAAATGATGTAATAAAAATCTACGATAACATGATAATAATAGCATACAACCTCTAAGTTATTTAAACGCTATTACTCTTGTGTTTGATTTATTATGCAAAATGCATCATTTGCTTAATTAAATTGCATTTTCTCATAAGCTTGTTATTATGTGGTTATATCTATAAAGAAATAAGGTGTAATGTCAGGAAAAATGAAAAAATACCAACAGAATAATATGCTATTATGTTGTATATTCGTTTTAAATGACAAAAGTGAGAATCATTACAATACTTACATAAAAATAAATAAATAAATAACAATAATTGCAAAAATACAACCTACATACTAGTTACACACTAATGATAAAAATGAAGCTGACTCAGATTGATATGAAAGTAAAAGTGGCACAGTTTCAGTCGATACCAGTGACACAGTTAGATAATAATTGAATCTCGCTACAGTTGAATGAACAGTATAACATGAATGTAAATATAATTACGAAAATCGGTGATTTTAAATTGTCTAAATATACTATGATTGTACATAAACGGCAGTTGGAAATTATTTCCCAAAGTCCACTATAAATAAGCATACTGGTAGAGATGATTAATCAGAGGGTATTTTTGCTGCTAACAAATGAGTGTTCCATACACGTAGCTTAACCATTGAAAACTTTTCAAATACTAATCTAGAGAAATATAATCCAGCAAACAATATGAACTTATCTTTATAGAGACTTTATTCTAAAATGTTGCATTTCTTTTTTTCCAGACCAGCCAAGGCAACCTTGGAACAACTGCTTCATCCAGGGCAAGCAATACACTCGGGCTGAATGTGAAAGCAACATGGAGCAAACAATTTGGGCTTTAGCATCAATATTGACCTTCATAAGTACAGGTTAGTACCAGACCGGCTGTACTTTACTGGCTTTAGGCAAACCTTGAAAGTTATGCAAACGAGAACGAAAATAGGTCTACTTTATTGGTCAACCAACAGGGTTAATGTTACAATAAATAATATTTCATGAATATGTTTTATGAACTCATATAAGTAGTGAATAAAATATGTAAGACTACGTTATTGGAAACTGCTAATTGATAGTTAACAAGTTAATTTAATGGAGCGAAAATGTTCCGGGTGTAAGTACAACCGCTTTCCAACGGGAAGGAAACATAAAAACTGGATCACGACACGACAACTACTCAAACTAAACTTCATAAATCATGCAGAAATTCCTTCAAGTCTGTCCTGCCTCCCAGTGATACCAAAAGAGTATGAAAGTATTGTATAACCAGAGTACAAATACCTACGTATGCTGCGGTAAAACACTTACGCTTTTATTGGAATAGTTGGTGTAACCGCGTGTGATGTTATTGTAATAACAAATAGATAATTAAAAATAGTAATTTCACCAGCTGTTAACATAACCATTTGCCATCACAATTTTATAAGAATCATCTCCCTACTCGATCACTGTAAGTGATTGACATAAGTATCCAACATTCTATGGCATGATCTGAATGTCCAGTATCCGGCAAAAACTAACATAGCTTGAACATGAACAATGCATCAGACAAGGTTCCACCGACCTTCGCTAGTGTAAACCATTCGTATTCACAACTAGATTCTAATTGGCAAACATACGAGTTAAAAAGGGAAAATATTAGTACTTTTTGGTGAATCATATTTAATAATTATTCTACAGTTCCCGCTTTAAAATTAAAACAAAGGTCTTCTAAACTTATGTTAATATATACCTAAATCTGCATTTATATCACTTAGTACACATACCTATTAATATTTTAGGTGATAATAATACGACTAATAAGAGTTAGTCTGCCTCACAACCCCATTGAAGAGATCATATAGTATGAGAGTAAACAGAGCCATAGGTGCTATTATTGCCACCAGCCTATAACCCGGCGTGGGGTCCCCAAAATCATAGCATAGCGATGAGAATCGGCGCCCGCGCATGTTACACGATGACCCAGGAGCCCCCTCCTCGTACACTCCCTCTGAGCAATTCCGGTACACCACCGATTTAAACCTGTACTTCGTCACCATCCGAGCTATATAACCTAATGTACCATTAGTAAACGTGTTATTAGTGGAATTGTCGCCTCTGTTACGAGCCCAGCCCGGCTGGTAAATGTTAAAGATGCTGTCGACTCCAAACAAGGGTGATTTTTCTTCCTTGATAACGATGTTATTGGTAACGTGGCTGATTGTTTGGTGTCGATTCAGCGTCTTGTTTCCGGTGTCGTAATGGTCGATGATACTGATGCCGATCTTGGCTGCGAAGTCGGTGCTTGTGACGTCATGAACATTGTCGAAGCGATCAATGATGTCATGGTGTGGGATGATGCCGCAGTAGTATTTCGCGGTGAGCCTGAAGGGCGCACTAGGAGAGAAGTAGCAAAGGACTCGCTCGTCACCATTTACGGACTTCCCAAACGCGCATCCCACGTTGGTGGTGCCGGCCCACAGCAGCTGCACCGTGTGGTAGGTGTTGCGGTGGATGTGGCCGCAACGGATGTGCTCGGCAGTCAGACTGGCGCCGGCACTCTCGAACCACACGTGGATGCATCCGATGATGGCTGACACGAAACATTCCCGAAGTGGCTTACTGTAAAACAGTGGTTAACACATTTTAACCTTAAGATATACTATAGATACGTAGCCATTGAAAGTAAGGGATTGATTCACTTACCAACCCTCCTCTTTATTGAGACAGCAAAATTTGGCATATTTAGTGCACTCCAGCTCTCCAACTAGTTCGTTGTTAAAGGCCGAGCACGTGGCAGGCCCCGGGAGACACTGTTTCAACCACGTTTTAGCCATTTTCTGCAGATCATAGTTGTAGATCAGTTGCTTCATATTCGCTGCAGTTGGCAAATGCTTGTATGTCTTCGACTGGCGGGTAGCCACACGGTTTCGCATAGCATTTATAGTGTTAACTATCGCCATTTGATCTAACACGTTAGGTGTTTTGACTTTATATTGGCTATCACAAAATACGGAATTGTTGTCAGCGAAAAAGCATAGAGTATGGTCTGCGTAACATGGAGCTTTTAAGCACCATTTGCATTTGTTATGAGGATTATCGTAATTTTTTAATGGCTGAGGACTGATTGAGGAGCTTTTTTTGGTCCGGTTCTCATATTTGACATTACGGAGTTCTTCAATATGGATAGAGAAAACTTCATGTTTACGTGGTTCCATATCGCCATAGAGAATGGGAAGATCCCAGCACGGGACTTGTTCTGGGACGACCCAGGAATCAATGTCCTTGCTGTAATCATCTTCATTATCATGCTGATGATCGTCGCTATCTGTATCGTTGGAAAGCTTAGATCCCATCGACGATACATCACTCTCATAGTCGTAGTCATCTATTCTGCTCCTATCTGTGCTTGTAGATCTGGCCCTAGGTGTCGTAACTTTATGTACTTTTGTCGGGATTGGCGCGGTTGTGATTAACTTTAATTTTATCGGTGTATATGATTCTGTTTTATATTTCTTAAATATGATATAATCCTCGTCTTCATATTCCGAGTCTTCACTGTTTAGTACATTAAACTCAGTGATATTTGTTTGATTACCTACATCAGTTTCTCTGAGAGAGCTTTTTGTTACGTTTGTATCTTCTGGTCCTTCGAAGTTCTCATACTCGTCGTAGTAATCATCTCGTAAACACAATATTGCTGGTGCAATAAATACTATCAAGTAAAAATTCAAACGTGAAACAAACATTATTGAAGTACCGAGCCTAGCCAACTAGATTACAAGAACTTTTCATACTTTGTAAAATGTAGTAAGAAAAGTAAATGATTGTTATCACTTATGCAATGACTCAATGAAAACAATATTATGGAAAAGATTTTGCTTACAAGTAAATAATGATAATGTTGATCCTAAGTAGATACCTATAAAGTAACACAATCTATACATATAGGTATGCTTATGCTTCACATATTATGTTATGTTTTTGCAAAAACCCAATCATAGATGATTCATTGTGAGCCCACTCAGTGTGTGATGCATTGACGGATGGACGGATGACTAATTAATCTAATTACAAACAGCTTGAAACAATATTGAAATATGTTATAGGTATAAACATAATTTATAAACTAATAATAATTAAATCGAAAATATAAGCACCAACAGTCGTTTTCAGATTAATTAATAGCAGTCACACTAACACTCTGGCACAGTGGCAAAGTAATGTAGAGTAAATAGAGTAGAATAGAGTAAATAATAAAAATTTGCAGATAACAACTGAAACATAAATAGCTGTGTTTTAACCCTCGACCAAAAAGGTCGACGTGCATATTTGTTAATGGTTTTTCTAGCGCCTGCTCAAAAAGGTGGCTACTACTAGGGTGGTGTGGTCAGTGACCAAATCCACCTGGATCCGGCTCGAAGGACCATGAAAAGGCTTGGTAGCCTTATGTTCGGATCGCTGGTAGTAGAAGCAGTGTTTATTGGTATATTACAGAGGATCATTGACATATAAGATAACTTAATACCGCGATGTAGTTTGCGGGATAGTGACATCTATGTATATGCGTAAATACTACTTGATAACTGAACAATGGTAGTAGCTGTGTTTTTTTGCCTTAACTATGTTACATAGTTCAGTTTTCTGAGAGCGGAGAAATATGAGCGCTTATTCGCTGTCGGTGTATTTAAGTCAGCTTAAGTTATTGTCGTACTATTTAGCAATACGAGTCTGCCACACATGGCGGGGAACTTCATGTAAAGTGTTCATAAACAGGTCATCGACATTAGCACTTCAACGTCGCTCGTGGTGATTCATCAAAGTTCAATCCCAAGTGAGTTCGATGTAAGTAGAGAGGAATAATGCACAAGTCAATTAGGAGATAATAATTGTAAATAGGGACTTGCGCAACTTTTAAAGGTTATTTTAATATCCCTAGACAAAAGTCAAAGGGTGTAAGTACAAGCTTTATTAAGTATAAATAGTCTAAGTAATAATTTATGACTGAGCGTGACTACTCATAAAATATTGAACCTACATTTTGTCTTGTCGTTTTGATTGCAAAAGGCTTCAATATCTGTTCAGCTTAATGGATTTGACTTGATTTAACTATGGTTTACTAACCATACCTTTTTACTAAAAATATTATAAACCACCCAGTACTAATGGGACACTTGAAGCTGAAGGTGGATGAATGACATTTATTTAGATTTAATGCTAACTAATATTATAAATGCGAAAGTAACTGTCTGCCTGTCTGTCTGTTACTCTTTCACGCCAAAACTACTGAACGGATTTGAATGAAATTTGGTATACATATGGTCTAGACCCTGAGAAAGAACATAGGCTACTTTTTATCCCGGAATTCCCACGGGAAAACTTTTTAAGGCGAAGCGAAACTCGCGGGAACAGCTAGTATTTTGTATTTAGACAAGTAACTCCAGTTTTGATTACTGCAGACATCTTAAAATCCAAATCAACTCATCCACAAACCACCTCTGATTCCAGGCGCGACGTCCCTGCAATGCTACCAGTGCTTCATCAACCCGCCGCCGGGCCACTACTACAACACCACGGAGCGGCTCTGCAACCACTTCGACCAATCAGACAAGTTCATCGTCGACTGCCCCTACTCCACCATGTGTATGAAGCAGGACATACATCTGGACATACAGAATGGAGGTGAGATATGTGCCAATTTATTATTCTTCCATATGTAAGCAAAATTTTCTATTGTAGTTGTGGGAAGCCCCCACGGTAAAGCGGAGAGACAGAAAGAGAGTGAGAGTGTACCTATTCAGTATCTACCCCTTGACCCAAAAATTTGAAGCAGCCAATGCAAATTTCAGTAGTGCTAATACTGCTATATTAGATCCATCCGTCAAAGACGTCATCAGCGCATAAACACACGCAAGCGTCTTCAAGAGCTGTTCGTTTGCAGGCTGGCTAATACTGAAAGGGAAATGCTTCTGATTACAGCGCGCTTATTTTTTTCCTTTTAATTCAAAAAAACTCGCAATGAAGTCCAAAAAAATGTAGAAAGTCCAGGTCCAGCGATATCTAACTTCTGAAATTCCCTTTCTAAACCACTAACTCGTCTATTTCCAGTGCGAATAAAGGGCGTGCTCCGCGACTGTGCGTCACAGAAGCACGAGTTCCAGGCGTACGTGAACGGGCGCTGGGAGCCGCGCGTCGAGGTGCTGGAGCCCTACGCGCAGGGGTGCCAGCAGGTGGACAAGGGGGAGAAGATATCTGACACCAGGTAACGACGCTTACATTAAACTGGAATAACGAAACTCAGATTTTGAGTCAGCAAGATTAATAGGGACAATATTGCTGTTTATTTTTGCCATGGCAAACTGCATAAGGGATGGCCTATTTACTACTACTAAAACCTTATTTAATACGATTCATATAATTGTGGAAAACCAGCAAGATGTTCAGTTGACTCTATATTATGGCTCTTGATTACACATTGAAATTGGAAGCGCGGAGCACCATAAATGAGAAAAGGTGTTCTGTAACGATCTATGTACATTCTACACATTTCAATTTGATGTATAGCTTCCACGCCATAGCAAAGACAGCCAGGTCTCACAAAATTTCAAACAAGCAAATTTCTACTATGAAAAACCTCCTCATCATCATCATCGTCATCATCTCCAAAACCACCCCACAAATTCAAAATCTCTAATACTTCAATCTCAAACTTTCCCTAAACCAATCCCTCTTCCTCTTCCAGATACTGCTACTGCCGCGACAACCTGTGCAACACGTCGACCAGCACCGAGGGCTCCTACACCGACATCATGGGCGTCATCATGGTGTTCAACCTCATGAAGTACATCAACAGCCTGCGGTAGTGCGGCCGGAGTAGCCGCCCCGCTGTGTAACGTGTGGACTGTGTGGGAGGACCATTGTGTGTGTCTATTGATTAGTTGGACGGAGTTGGTGTTAGGTACTCTTCCTTGGCGAAATATGAAGTTTTGGGGAGCTACTCGTATGTAGGAGGACCATTGTGTGCTGGAACTGTGTTGTGAATGGTGCCGCTACTTGAATCGTGGTGCTGAGGAGAATCTACTGGTTTTTTGGACGGAGTTATTGGGGTTACTTTTTGGCATAGAGTCGTGGTTAGCTCAGCAGCTTTTCGAAACTTCATAAATATGTCGAAATTGCCAAGAAAGAGTAGTTTATGCCTGGGGCATTGTAAAGTTGTGTGATAGCAGCATTATTAATACAAAAAGGTAATTCTTCAAAAGCGCCGATTTGGATGTAAATTCGCTCTCGATAAAAAATCAAATCAAGCCTACCATATAAAAAATGCATACGAATCAATGGCTCTGTAGGTATATCGGAGCTATTTTATAGCCCTTGAAAGACACACAGACATACCCTGAGAGGCATACCTCTATACATATAACTCCTCTCTTTTAGTCGACACATTGCCAGATCTTTTGACTGATCAGCACTTACCACTGTAGGTACGAGGACTGAAATAGCATTCGGATAAGAATGAAAATAATGTTTTTAAATTAATTTGTTAAATGTTCTCATTATAAGAAATATTGAAACTAAATTAAGATGGATTGTTAATTTGTTAAGAGGTTGAAATAAAATAGAACTCAGTTGGTTTGTATTGATGATAGAGTTCTTCTAAGTCAACAGTGCACTTAATATTATCTGTAAGTGGTTATTTATTTTTACGATATAAGTAAGTAAATAAATAGAAAATTGCTCTACACCTGCAACTAATGTTCATCAATCTCCTCAAAGTTACAATAATTAAGGAGGTAAGTTATTATGGATGTTACCAATTTCCTTCTCTAATGTGATTTCTTATTTTGTAAGACCAAAGTATAAACATGAAGTGAAGGTATTCTGTAGTAATACATGTCTTAGTACTTTTTTATTGTGAATGAAACAATGATAATATTTTTAATAAACGAGAAAAAAACGTATTTGTACATACATGTAACGAGTAACGACCACAATATTAAATGTTGTAAATAAACTAAGTGTTATGTTATATTTTTTTACTCTACCTTAACACCCTCACTCACTATAAATGTAGTACAATACAGAATACCTACTTGATTGGATGCTGCATTCATTTCGGCATTTGGCATGGAGTAAGAATGGAAAACTACACTAATATTTAGGAACATTTTTAACGCCCATTGTGTTTTTTTTTAAATATTAATAAAAAAACGAGTGATTGAAGTCTATTTATGTTAGTATCTGCGTGCTTATTAGTGTAGGGGTAGGGGTAGAGCGCTATCTAGGGCGGTATGTCACGACGACGTGTACCCTAGTTTAACTTAATTAAATACGAACTAGAGGTTTTGTTTTGGTCTGATCCTGGCCTCTAGTACGGGTTTTGCAATTTACGTAAACGAAAAAAGATTTGGTTTTCTTCTGTCACCTGCATACATTATGTGTCCAAAGGATTATGATAGTTTCCATTAGAGGCGCCACTTTGTATGCGAGAAAACGTTAACTTTTATAGTTTTCGTCAATCTATCAAACCTGTACTAGACCTACCTATCTTTTTATTTTTCTATTCTGAGTTTATGAATTACTATCTTTTCTCACGAGCTTTACACCTTATTTAAAGATATTTCCCGTAGGAATTTCGGGATAAAACCTAGTTTATAACAGTTATGGCTTATAGCACTCCAAAAATAACGCATGATAATGGTGAAATAATTTTGGAAATAACGTGTGTATTTGTATTTGTGGTAGTTTGTTTGCTGCAAACATAAATTCGTTAATATTTTCAAACTACATAAATAATGGTCTTGGTCTAGACATGACGACATACCACTTAAAAAACCGAGTTTAAGTAATCACTAGTTTCATTAGACTTAACCTAATTCGATAAGTACTTATCTGTAAAGATGCATCCACACAGCTATAACAATATATTAATATCGTTTAAGAAAACTACTTTTTCATAAATTCATGCTCTGAAAGAAGGTAGGTATGTGTATGTAGAGTACTGTTCAGGCACCTTAAGTAAGCACTCAGTATTCTCAGTTAGTATATATGTCGCAGGCAACTGGTTTAATCTCCTGTTTGATTGAACCACTAGCCCGTTCATTGGATGGCGCTGTTCAGTTGTATGACTAGGCCGAACGTTGATTGTACAAGCGTCACAAAACGTCCAACTAGTTAGCTGACTTAAAATCAGTCAGGTGGTGAATAAAACAAATATGGCGTCTAACAGCTAACAGCTGACACAAAAAGCACCTATATTGTTTGAGTTTTAAGTGCGTTATTTGTGTTAAAATAGTGTGACAACATGAATTAACCTATTATTACGCCGCGGGCGGATAGTTTCAAAGAAAAAAAGTGGCGAAACTGGATAATTATGAACAACAATATGAAGGTACGTTTATTGTTATTGTTTAGTTAATTTGTGAGATAAGAGCTTTGTGACATAGTCTTTTTGTTGACTCTTGTCTGGTCATGTTCACCCTAACCAGACATTACAAAGTTGCTATACTATATCCCATTCAATGACTTCGCTGAATGACGTTCAGTCAAGACGTCGAACGTTACAATCAACGACTTGACGAGTTGTCCTTTAGTCATACAACTGAATAGCGCCATCCAATGAACGGGCTAGTGGTTCAATCAAACAGGAGATTAAACCAGTTGCCTGCGACATATACACTGGATCGTAGGCAACGATATTTTGAAGATAATTTACGTCTTAGTTTGCACAACATCTACTAAGTATGTAAGTTATTTCTTAAACAGTATCCTTATACTGTAAGCAGTGGAAGTGTTCTTAATGGTAACAGCATTAAGAGTGAATAACACTGCACTTGTCGTACTAACTGTGTCTTTTACTATAAGCTGTCTACAACTTGTGTTTACACCTATAAACTTCTCATTTTGCTTGTCTTCCATCACTTGCAGTTGCATCTTAGGGTGATCCCTCATTGGTGCGTTGCGTCGTGTCGCATCGTACAGGAACGCCATAAAAATATATGACAACGAGGACACTGCGAAGACACAACTGACCAATGGGGCCTCGCCCTTACATGAAATGCTTTCTTGACGGAATTTCAAAGGGTAATCAACGTTATAACTACGATAGGCGACTCAAACTGCCGACCGTAATTGCATACCAACTAGGTATTACATCCTCCTGCAGGCTGTCCGGTAGAAAATGCTTTCAGCATAAAGTCCACCTGGTTCTTTAAGTGTAAATTGTACTATCAAAGAATAATCATAAAAAGAGGGTTTATAGCTCTAGAAGCAGGCGCAATCCTACTCATATTGATGATTTTTGTAGTACATATTTCAAATTAGGAATGTAGGAACAAAGTGCGCAGTTACTTTGACCATGCCTACAGGATGTGGGTTTAGTTGAGCAGGCATACGAGATTAACTTTTGATTGCTATGCGGTCTCCTTGCGGCCACGTCGGCCTCAGAAAGAGTAAGTACCCAGGCAATCCTGTTAAATACATGATATTGAACCCTCATTCTTTCAGAAAGCTAAATTTTTTTCGGTAACAACGAAAATACATCGATTGTGAGGAAACCTGCACATTTAATTCTAGAAAATCTACACGGAGAACCCATACCTAAACCCACAGTGCACCAGCATGGTGAGTAGTGGTCCAAGCTTAGGAAGGTATTTTACACTTTATTATACAGTGCATGATTTCATTCGAGTGTCCCAGGTGCGGACAGGCAATAGAACTAGAAACCCCGCAGCCAATAGAATAGCATTAAAAAAACATCTGAACTCTACATCCAATCATTGACATTTCAGTTAATCTGTGCCACTACGCATATTCAAGTACGTATAAGTGCTACAGTCATGTCGTGCATAATGAAATGAGTAAGAAGGAAGCCGTATTATGCCAGCCGGGTCAGTGTACAAATAGCTTTTTATTTTTTATCGACACTGGCAAAGGATGTGAACGCAAGACCCGCTATCAAGAGAGGAATATTTCGCAACATCGAACGACAAATCAGTAAAAAATACTTAAACCAATCTATTTTTAAAGAACCGCAGTAGTTGCACGCAAAATTAGCTGCATTCTTACACCAGTACTTCAAACAACATCTACCTCTATAATACCACGGTGGAAAGGTAACAGTGAACAGATTTTCTACTCACATACAAATAATAATAACACTCAACAGCGCCGTGTAACAAAAATAACTAAAGAAGCAAAGGCTGATAGCAAAATTCAGAAGCCGATATATTCATTTTAAAAAAAAGCTGCAAATGAGTTGGCGCCAAAATTCGGCAGTCGCGCATCGGCGCCGCTATTGACCGGGTGATTCACCGCACGAGAGGCACTTGCCACTTTCAGACGATATTTGGATATGTCCCGTTTCGAGTCCGGGCGCCTTCCTGTGATTCATGGCTGTTTCGAGTCGAGGTGCCGGTGCCACTGTAGTGTACGCATGTGCCCGCACTGGCCACTTGTTAACTCCTCGTAATGTAATTAAAAAATAAAACTAATTCGTTCCTATTTCAAATGCGAGTGGAGTGTCGCGCTTTGTGTTGTTTACCATGGAGTTGCCAGTATTTTTGTTAGTGTTCTCGTCGGTATTTAAAAGTAAGTTGTTTTAAAACTTAAATGTTTTGATGCCAAGGTTATCAAGTGGCTCTATTATCATTATCATATTGGGTGTTACGTATGAACATCTGTATCATTTGTTATGTCGTCGTTTCGAAATTTTTATTGAACAATAAGGACGTAGGTGTGAGGATAAGGCTGTCGGTTAAAAATTAAATAAATCAGAATATATTTATCGTAAATTATGAATACTTACTTGTTTCCTTGTGATTGTGTTAATAAATAAGTTTGCGCGTATGCGATAGTTAAGTTTTTTTTTCAATGGATATTACAGGAACACTACATTTTTTATAAAGAGTATCCTTATATGTGATATTTAACTAGTTTAACTATAATACTCGTATGTACTAACCCACATGTGGTCAATAGCCATACTAGGTCAGATCGTGACTAGGCGCCTACATGGATGTAGACTAACAGAACGAGCCTTTTATAACAATCTTATGCAACCTATTAGTGACTTGTGGCAAATGTGATCATTTAAGGAAATGCGACGATTCACGGAAAATGTTACAGCAAATGTAATACAAAAATGCAACTTATCATATCATACACAGCAGAGGGAAATAATAAATAAAATGAAAACCAACCATAAATACATAATATTATTATGTAAGAATAAATTTTGCACCGCACCGCAAAGAAACATAAAGGTAGTATTAATAAGTACAAGGCGTCACTTTTTCAGGTCTACTGAAAGATATGAACGATTTATGCTCTACGGCTTTTCCAAAAGTTGTTCACCCACTTTCAGTTTACCAGAACACTTTTACAACACCCTGTATAAGGACAAATCATGATTCATTGAACAGAATACTTAGTTGTTTCAAAATGATCACGTTCGTGACTGAAATACATTGTTACTACTTTATTTACAAATGAAAATGTAATTTACTTAATTGATGCTAAGTAATTAATGGTTGTTTTGTCTGGGAAAAGTTTTTCTTCTCGGAAGTTATCATCATTTAAACGCTTTTAACAATAATTACACTGTAATCCCTTGAACGGTGGGCAAAGAAATATTTTTTTATTATTCGGGCGCTATAGTCAATTTCCGCGGAGAAAAGCCGCTAGAAAACATTTCTGAATGTAATATCGTTGTCCAAACAATATCAATCGAAGGATGTCTGGAAAATTTAAGCTATAAGACCGCCATTTTTGTACCTCTGTGTTAGTATATAAAATAATTTTCTGTGTACAAATAAAGAAGATTCAATCAATCTATCTATCTATATTTTCTGGGGAAATTTGATAATTTTGACCATAGAGTCAAATTTTTAGGCATGTTATTTACACGTTGTATAAGTTCACCAAACTTTATCCAATATAAGAAACCATAAAACGACAATAAACAATCCACTGAACTGAGTGCTTATCGTGAAACGAAACAAGCCCGCTGAACCCATAAGACACAGTTTATTATCGAGGGCTGGACTGAACTCATAAAGTCAATCACACTGACCCTTTGCTGAAATTACTCTTCGTTATTTAGTTATTAGTTATACAGGGTGTTCCAAAAAAGGTATACTAAACCGAAACCTACATGTGCAGCATGGTATATCTAAGCCCGATACTGAAATAAGAATTTAAAAATTCGCGAAAAAATAAACTTTGTTGGTCACGTGATTTTTTACTATGGAGAATGTTTTTTTTTTACTTACATACTTCGATTGTTCTATCCATACGGAAAAGTATGACTTTCCGTATACATAGATTATTTTTCCATTATTTAATGGGAAATATAAAAAAGTGATACATGTATAAGTTTCACAAGAAAATTATTCTGACAAAGTTTTTGTACTTAATACTTTTCTAGTAATGGTCTGAGGATAGTTGGTTAGTTTTTATTATGATCCCTATTAAAAGTTTCAGCTAATTTAGCAGTAATATCGATGACTGAAACATGATACAGAATTTATCGATATTTAACGAGTAATATCCACTCAGACCCTGAAGAAGATTATCTCATAAAAAGAGGCCTACAATAATAATACGCAACACATATACGTTCGTTAGTTATATTACAAATTCAGATCAGGCCAGTAAGAACTGTGACATGAATTAATTTAGCCAAGTTTTTAGTGGTCACGTACCCAACGTGTATCAAATAAACTCGGTGACAAGAGAGACTACGTATCTTGTATCACCACTCGGACACGCCAAACGCATACAGAGTTTGCTGACGATATACTCGTAACATACGTAATATAATTTAGGAAGTCACGATTACACTACAATGCAGTGACTACACAATTTATAATCAAGGAGGCAGCTGAAGCCTACATAACTTTTAACCCATATTACCCGTACTATATCGCGAAATTTTAGGTATAATCTTAGGTCTTAAAGAGTGCCTGTGTATTAAATAATTCCACACAAGCCATCACGAGTTGCACACTGGACATTGATTTTAAAACAGGCCATCATGGATTTCCCCAATGGTCCCCATTTCCCATAATAATCCTACCAACAAAGTCTATCAACCCCTCTTAATCCCTTCCAGTATCCCACACGCAAGTGCGTTGCTACAAGTGCGAGCCGCTCAGTAACAACGGCATCGGGGTGCCTCCGTGCGAGCACTTCGACCACTCGGCGCGGTACCAGGCGACCTGTCCCGACTCCACCGTGTGTCTCAAGAGACGGACGTCCCTGCGACTGGCTGATGGACAAGGTTGGTGTGAAAACTTAGTGTGGGACGCCCTTGTGCCCGTGGCTTTGGAGCGACTAGCTTGGCTAGATTGGTGTGGTCTTTAGTGCTTCTTGAAAATTTAACAAATGATTAGCAGTGTTTTTTTTTTAAATTAAACTAATATAATTTAAACATTCTAGCATGTTTATATATTTTGCGAATCAAACGTAGTTCTATCAAATAGCTGGCCTTGGTATTCCAATACAATAAAGTCGTAAGTAATATACGGGATTGCCATTTCGGCTCTTTCCAACGAGTTATTCAGTCATCAGTCAATAATCATCCACTGCTGGACATACTCCTATCCCAAAGATCGGCACAACACTCTGTCCTCTGACTAATGACTTTTGAATACCAGCGTCGTTATTCAGATAATGAAAAAAACCATGGAACGTTATAATTATGTTAATTAGACAATACGCGCGAAGTCTAGACGTATAATATGTATGTTTAAGAGTCTAGACGTACATGGTAGCAGAGTAATAAGTCAGTCTGCCTTAATTAGTCACTGCCACCCACCTGTTTTATACAAATTAACAAAGTTTACACTTTCGGTGAATAGTGAAGTGAACACATTCGTGTAAAATTTATTAGTAAAAAAATTATACGCCCGCGCTTTAATGAACACTAATCAAATTATCAACAGTTCCTTTTAAAATTAATGAATACAACACAACACTTCCTGTTCGAATTCACCGTAAATATGAATCAATGCCTGCCTCTAAATGCGTCGGGATTTTGGTCCAATCACCGGTTCATTTCGTTCCAATAAATTAATGTGTTAGTTTTTGTTCACTGTTTCTTTTAACTTTCAAAAGTTTATTCAGAAAGTTAGGATATTTTATTCCAACAAAATTAGGTCCTTAGAACTTAATTATTTTGTTATTTTATTACTTTAATTAATTAGGTACTACGAAAACACCATGACCCTCCTTACAAGGCACCCTTAAGCTTAACAACCTGCGCAACAACGAAATCATAGGAAAAGTGTGACCCCAAAACAACCCTACTTACACAAAACCTCAACCTCCTTTTCCAGAGACCCACATAGAGGTGCGGGACTGCGCGCCGCAAACCCTCAGCGGGAACCAGGAGAAGGTGGGCCGGAGCTGGCGCCCCGTCAACAGAATATACGAGGCGTATGAAGACTCCTGTACTGAAGACAAGAGCGAGGGTAGACCCACCGTCACCGTCTCTTGTTTCTGCCACGGAGACTTTTGCAATAGTTCCTGCGCTTTAAGTGTTACGACCTCTTTGGTGGTGATGTGTTTAGCTAGTCTATGGTTTGCGTTGCAAGGAGGTTAGTTTGTTTTGGTTAGGTTTAGTTTTCGAAGTCGTGAAGAATATTTTTACGTGTACTTAAAGTTGCCATTGTTGATACCAATTAATAATTATAATCTTATTACTTTTATACATAAGATAAGCCTTGCGTCCACTATGTTGTTTATTCCAAAAACAGGTATTGTATACTAAGAAGAAAATTCGCAATGGTTCCGCATACTTTAGAATATTATAAACTTTATCATATTCGAAAAGGCATAAATAATCGTTTCATCGAAAAATATTGAATATTTTTTCATTTTTTAAATATATACTCATTCCCTAGTCATAATGTTTAATGGTCCATGAAGTGGAACATTCGTGAGAGATAAAAAGATAATTTTGTATATTTTGTTCAATGTGAAAAGTAAATAAATTGCTTACTGTGTATGCTATGAATTTTATTGCCTATTTTTGGTCCTGTGTTGCACTTCTTCTTCATTATGGTGAAAGAATTAAGCGGTAAGAATAGCGTCATTAGCTGATTTCCCACGCTGGTGCATCGGAAGTATAAATTACATTAAAAAATTGTACGGTATACACCCCCGGTCCCGTAGAAAATCGTTTAGATTTCCAAATAGGTACGCCCTCATCCATTTTCAGCTGTTTTACAAAGTTATAGCGCAAAGGACAATGTATCCCACATTAGGAAAAAGAAATCTAATGTTCACTTGGGATTCATCCTGCACTTCAGCGGCGAATCGGATTATCCGGCTTTTTCGGTAACGCGAAAATCGAAATAACGTTCAAAGTTCGTGCGAATTTGTACTCTGCACGGACGCATGAACGAAATAAAGAACGAAGTTTCGATTTTCTATACAAAATTGACACTAAACTGCAAATAAATATTGAGTCTGACAGCTCATTTACTGTCATTTTAACCTCTATGGGTACGTCTTCTGCAATGTCAAAGACGAAATATTGAGTTTGACGACTCATTTATAGTGCCACAATCTTATCTGTTCCGGTGACGACATCGCTGTGATCGAATCCAGTGTTGCCATCGATTAAATTTTACCTATTTGTGGTTTAAACGACAATGCATTTCTGCTATTACCTATTGTTATAATTAGGTACATTCATAAGTATACAACAAAACACACACACACGCACTCACGCCTTGTACTAATGTACTCCCTTTCGGGGTAGGCAGAGGTGCATTGCTGCACCCACTTTTCGCCAGAGTGTTATGTTAGTCCCAATGTAATAGGGGGCGGGCCTATTGCCATTTTACGGGCACATCCAAGACCCGAGAACAAATATCTGTGTTTAAACAAATATCTGCCCCAGCCGGGAATCGAACCCGGGACCATCGGCTCAGTAGTCAGGGTCACTAACCACTACGCCATTCGGCCGTCATAAGTATAGATAAATCAAAATAGAGGGTCGATAGTAAATGAAAGAGGATATAATATAAATAGGATATAATATATCGTCTTTCATTTAGTACACTTGACCCTATCTGAACATAAATATTCTTCCATCCAAAGGTTGTCTTGAAAAAATCACCTTTAGTGATAAGACCGCCTTTCTTGCACCTATGTGTTTGTATACAAGCTTTGTATAATCTGTTCTTGTGTACAAATAAATAATATTCTATCTATCTATATCAAACGACATTTGTTGTATAGAAAATTTGTCCACGGCGAACAGAAATAAAATTGGTTCTGATTTAGGAGATTAAATCTATGTAGATTACAATAATGTAATAAGGTAATATCTGTGGGTCGTGGGAATAACGAGATAGATAGACTTAAAAAAGACTATTAATTATTATTTTTGAACACTTTATTTTACATTTTCTAAAGTAGCAAGAAACAAGAGCATAAAATTAAAACAAATTCAGACAGTGTACAAAGGCTAATTGCCAAAAAGCAATTTCCTCCAGCCAGCCCTTGATAGGTTGGGAGAACATGTCATTAATCATCATTATTTCGTCTAAAATCGCTGCAGGTGCGCGAAATTCTTCTTGGTATACTGCCTAAGATTTAAAGTGTCATGTCATGTCCTCACACCTGTAATCAGAGAAAAATAAAATAAATAAATATACAGGGTGATTGGTAAGTCGATGTATTCCTTTAAATGGGTTATAGTCGAAGGCATTTCCAGTCGATTGAACCCCATAATGCATTATCCGAAAGTCAACCATTTCTGAGTTATTTAAGTTTTAATTTTTTTAAAGAATTTTGCCAAAATTTATGTTAAAAAGCAAAATATTTCAAAAACCAACGATTTTTTTAATACTTTTTTTTATTGTTTTGCATTGGAGACACCTTAGTCAACTAATCATAATCATTAATTGCGTAATATTTAACTTAATTTAGACACAGTGCTTCAAAATAGATGAAACATTAAGAAAATTTTACGAAAGATGAAAACAAAAAAGCTAGTTTAAAAAAGAATTTTATGTGACAATTTTTCAGGCACTACAGCTTAAAAACATAATCAATTTATAAGCTTTAAAATGACACATTTCAATCTAAAATCGATTAAGGTATGACCAAGATATAGCCAAAACAACCGCATAGGCGGACAAATCTCAGTAGGGAAACGAACTACATTTTGTTTAAATTTTATGGTAAAATGTCTTATAACTGGACTTTTTAGAGCTACGAACCGTTTGCTAATTATTGTTCTCCGATAGTGCGGTTCCTCAAAGGCACAGATCGACTACAAGGTTGCTTCACCGAAATAATGCTTGTCCGATAACACGGTTAGCCGAAAGTACTTTTTGATGACGATAGGTTCAACGATAGAATGCTTTTTCGACTGCCCAGTTTGTCAAATTGTTTAACCACCAAATTGAATCTCCTAATAACACTATTCGGTGAAACTTTTCAACTAAAATATTTGGCACAGTGTTTGAACACGTTGAATTTAAAACAATCATTGTCAAACAGTGCTATTGTCACGTGCAGTAGCATTGGCCAGTAGGTTAATCATGTTTTCGTCGAATTAACAGTCGTCGAACAGTAGTTTTATGGAACCGGGTTGTGAAGAATTATTTTGTTTTACCAATCATAATTGAAAATTACAATCGGCTAACCGTGTTATCGGACAAGCATTATTTCGGTGAAACAACCTTGTCCTAGATCTGTGCATTTGAGGAACCGCACTATTGGAACACAATAATTAGTAAACGGTTCGGATAAGTCCAGTTACAATACTTTTTTTCCTTAAAATTGGAACAAAATCTTGTTTGTTTCCCTACTGAGATTTGCCCGCCTATGAGGTTGTTTGGCTATAACTTGGCCATACCATAATCGATTTTAGATTGGAATATGTCATTTTAAAGCTTATAAATTGATTATGTTTTTAAGCTGTAGTGCCTGAAAAATTGTCACATAAAATTCTTTTTTAAATTAGCTTTTTTGTTTTCATCTTTCGTAAAATTTTCTTAATGTTTCATCTATTTTGAAGCACTGTGTCTAAATTAAATTTAATATTACGTAATTAATGATAATGATTAGTTGACTAAGGTGTAACCAATGCAAAACAATCAAAAAAGTATTAAAAAAATGTTGGTTTTCGAAATATTTTGCTTTTAAACATAAATTTTGGCAAAATTCTTAAAAAATATTAAAACTCAAATAACTCAGAAATTGTTGACTTTCGGATAATGCATTATGGGGTTTAATCGACTGGAAATGCCTTCGACTACAACCCATTTAAAGGAATACATCGACTTTCCAATCACCCTGTATACTTTTCATCGCGACCCATCCCGTCCTCACTGCTGGGGCACAGGTCTCTTGGGAAAATATTAATAAAATTACATGGAGTAAGTATATGGGTAAAATTATTCGTCATATTTGGCAACACTAACCTGTCGCCGCTGCAACTCGTTCTTCCAATTTTTCAAACGGAATTAAAGGCGCCTGAATACGTTATTCTTCCTTCATAAAAGCCAATATATCTAGTATTACTTTACTTGCATCACATTTTAGCGCTTTTGGCATTATTTCACCCAGAAAATCACAAAACAAATTAAATAACGTAGCGTCAGCCTCTTCGCAGAAATTGACAACTCAAATAACGCACAGAGTATGAAATGACGTTTGACAATGACGTCTCGTTGTTGCACATTTTGACCACCGGAACAGATAAGATTGTGGCACTATACTGTCATTTTTACCTCAAAACGTACGTCTACTCATGAGGTAACGTTGAGATTTTCGTTGACAAAAATGGCAAGGTATTTGCTGATGAAAGAAATTCTTCGGGCAGAGAGAAGGAAAAGGCGAGAAGACCATCGAAAAAACTTGGACGAGGAAGGAAAAAGAGTGCGAAGGACACTGATTAACCTGTTAGAAGCACACAAGCACATTAGTGTGTTCACTTAAAAAATAATAATTACGTTTAATTTGATTTTTATGAAGATTGTAGGTAGTTAAGTTAAACATTAAAATAAATCTTAACTAAAGTTTAGGATCACACACAAGATTTTGTACACAGTAAAGGAAGTGTTATATGGTGGTCAAGAAACACAACCATACCGAGATGTAAAATGTTTCACACCAGCGCTATCTAGTCTATCTATCTAGTGAGAATTACGTAAACAGTAGGTAATTTCTAAACTTAATAAAACAATTAATCTAAGTGAAAGTTTTTATTTATTTTTTGGTTTATACGATAGAAAACCACTTTTAGACAATGGACAACATTTCAAAAAACTAAAGCTGCTATAAATCGAAAACCATTTCGAGATTTAGCTCTAAAGGCCACAAAAAAAATGTTTTTGTATTTTTTGGATGTATCATTTTCGAGAAAATCATGAAATAGTAAAAAAGTGCTGATGACGTCATGCATCAGGTGCGATGCATTTTGATGATCAAAGCCTATAGATTTAAAAACAAAGTAACTGTCACTTTCATTTTTGATTGACGTTGACGTTTTATCGTGAAGTTTTTGTTTATTTGGGTCATTTTCAGAAATTCTGTTCTGACACTTTCTGACTATTTGTTTATTTATTATATATAATGGTTAGTACGTATTAAGAGATGACCTCTATATAATATGTCCCAGAGCATGCCACCGCCTACACAGCTGAAAAAATGCTTCTGAAAAATGCTTCTGGTTATTTTTTTACATGATAAGTACTTTGTATCATCAATGTCATTTGAAAATGACCCATTTATTGGTTGGCATGTAAACAAAGTTTAAATGTCACTTGTCAGTGTCATTTATGTTTTTTTTCGAGACTAAGGCAATAGACAAAATTAAAAATTGAACCTAATATGTGACGATACTTCCGGTTTTAAAATAATTAACTTTAAAGTTAAAAATAACATGCAATAATTAATGTATATACAAAATAAAAAAATACGGGTCCTCTAATTTTCTATAAATTTTCCGAATAGCTAATAAAAATATAGGGTAAGGAAAATGAAATGTTGTCCATTGGTAGAATCAAAATAATAATAATAAACTTTTAAGACATGTAAGCAACATTAAGAAAACTTTTTGGCGCGTTGTTTACTTGATTGACGTTTTTATGAGCCTTTTTGACAGAAAGTCACAGACTATCAGACTATCATAGTGAAAAAAATAATAATATGCATTGTTTTAAGGAGCTTCTAAACGGGAAATATTTTTCCGCAATTTGTGGCTGCAACACAATGGCTGGCAACATTGCTAGCAATATCAGCCAGACTAAGCAATATTGCAGTAATATCCCAGCCATATAGCCACAATGGCCAGTATGGCCGATATTGTTTATTTAGGTTGCCAGAGGATCGCTGAGCGATCGATATTTCTGCAATATTGCCCAGCAAGTTCTAAGCTGCTAAGCTGTTTCCGTCGTCGTCCTCTCTATTATTATGGTATAATGCATGCTTTCCTACGTGACATTAAGTTTGTGCAATAAAGTTGTCATGTTGTTTTGGGATTGATATTAGGTTAAAAACCATTGACTTATATATTACTAGCGTAAGGACAGGCCCAACCGCTCTAGAAAATGACACCCTCGCGTTGGCCCTAAAACCTCATAAATCTGTCATAATTTGTATGAATTTAGGGCCAGCACGCGGGTGCCATTTTCTTTTGACAAAACGTTCTGACGGGCGTATCCTTCCTTTTGAAATCATTGTTAAAAACAAAGCTAAAATCATTAGCTACAGTAATACGTGACAAAACTGACTAATACGTGGAATAAAGAGACGGTTATTGATTTCATTAATGAAGTACATGTACACCCTGAGTTGTGGGATGTTAAAAGCGGTATTTATAATGATAAAAATGCTAAAAAGGATAGATGGTTTCATATTTCAGAAAAATTAGGTGTAACAAGCGATGAGGCTTCGTCAGCCATTGTTGTCGGTTTATGTACCTAGCTCGTTTAGGAGTCTGTAACATAAGCCATACTATTGCAGCCAATTTCCAACACATATCTCGGCCATGGGTTGCTCTGGAATCAAGATAGCTGGCAATAAGTAGCCAATGGTGCAGCCATAAATTGCTGAAAATCATTGACCGTTTAGAGGCACCTTAAAATAAAACCGGTCATCCACCGATAAGCTACTTGAAAGCCCAACCAATAGGTACATTCATTCATTACATTATTTCGTTCACTCACGAAGTTGTTATAGAGTACCGATAATGCCATCATCAACGTACGAACTTCGTATTTCGTATTTCGCGACGGAACGTGTTAGGGAGTAGCCTTCCAGGGGGCCTACTCGGTAACGCGAAAATCGAAATAACGTTCAAAGTTCGTGCGAATTTGTACTCTGCACGGACGCATGAACGAAATAAAGAACGAAGTTTCGATTTTCTATACAAAATTGACACTAAACTGCAAATAAATATTGAGTCTGACAGCTCATTTACTGTCATTTTAACCTCTATGGGTACGTCTTCTGCAATGTCAAAGACGAAATATTGAGTTTGACAACTTGTTTGGCACGTCAGATAATGAACGTCAGACGACCGAATGGCGTAGTGGTTAGTGACCCTGACTACTGAGCCGAAGGTCCCGGGTTCGATTCCCGGCTGGGGCAGATATTTGTTTAAAGACAGATATTTTACTCGGGTCTTGGGTGTTGATATTTATATTTAGTATCTATTTATCTATGTATTTGTGTAGATATATCAGCTGTCCGACACCCATAACACAGGTTCTGCCTAGCTTGGGGTCGGATGGCCGTGTGTGAGATGTCCCCACATATTTATTTATTTATTTATATTTTTCAATGGTCTACGCACACCGGGACGGCATAGCAAGGGACTTAAATCCTAACTAATATTATAAATGCGAAAGTAACTGTGTCTGTCTGTCTGTTACTCTTTCACGCCAAAACTACTGAACGGATTTGAATGAAATTTGGTATACATACGGTCTAGACCCTGGGAAAGAACATAGGCTACTTTTTATCCCGGAATTCCCACGGGAAAACTTTTTAAGGCGAAGCGAAGCGCGCGGGAACAGCTAGTTTTACATAAATACGACATAAACTGATATGCTTTAAAATTATGCCGTGGCACTGAAAGGGATTTTTAATGCCGTCCCTGTGTGCGTAGGCCATTATCCGGCTTTATCCGCAAATGAGTTTGTTCATCTAAATTTGTACGCACAGCATTTTTGATCAACGTAAAATGCAGCTAACCCCTAAAGTACTTATTCTACTACTCACGTTGGCGTGGTTCTCCACAAGGCACAGGAACACCACATCCTCTCGCAGCAGGCGCACGGCTCCGTGCAGCGGTTGCGCCGTCTTGCTCTTCAGCATACGGTAGAGGAGAGCGGACGACATGTGCGCGAAGTCCTCGCCTGGGATAATAGATGGCGTTTTAGTTATTTGAATTACTTATAAATTAATTATACCTTAGCATGCAGCATGACGGGGTATAAGTATCGCTTTTATGACTACATTATTCTTAAATGGATGAAATGGAGAGAAAAGTTACGAAACTTTCACAGCACTATACAATGACGAGTGCTTACTGCTTTTACCTATTAGACCAATTAAAATAATCGTAAATCAAAGTAAGTAGTTTTTACAAACTACATGGTTAAATCAACCAATAACTAACAGCGATTACAGTAGAGACTCGATAATCCATACAAAGGCTTATCCGAACGCCGCTGTAATCCGACCTGGGTTTGGCTGATGAAAACAACTTGTCCTTACCCAAAAAGATGATACTGGGTAATTTGAGGAACAAAGCCTTTGTTTGGTGAAAAAGAACCCGCCAGACTAAAATTGGCCACTTTATTAATAAGTAACTTGTGTAAAAAATGGTTTAAATATTTATCTTAAAATATATGGGATAATTTTTGCGTACTATAATCCTAACGCTCCGTGAGTCCGAACAGGGATTATGATTTGGTGTTTCGGATTAACAAGGCTCTACTGTATATACAAAAGTAATACCATGGTACACATAGAAATATACGACAACTAAGAATTTGCATCAAGCCAAATTCAATCTTCTGTTGTACAGGGTTATCTATATCACAAAAGATGAGTGTGCAAAACAGTTCATTGTTATTGAAAGATCTAAGTCACCTTTAAGCTATATCTGGTAGAATATAATCTAGGTTACAAGCTTACAAGTATAATATGGTATTCTATTCTGATAATATTTATTGTTTCATAAAACTAAAATGAATTGCTATGAGTGACAACACTCACAACAGTGGGAGAATAAGGGGGAAAAAATGATAATATGTATATTCTAAATACCTACTTCACAGTCAAATAATAAGAGTAATATACTATTTTTTACCAGTGAGATCATCCCAATGGGCGGATATGAGTCCAGAGCAATGCTCTTTGAGTGCTGAAGCTCCTATTTCATCAGCTGCCGAGTAAAACTTCACACAGGTTCTGGAAAAAATATAAATAAAACAATCAGAAAGATAAAATTGTGTATTAGAGCTAGGTTGATAAGATTCAATTGGAAGCTTTATTTTAAAGAGCACTTGTGTATCTGCATACTTTTTTACCTCATCAAACTACTATTATTTCTCATTCAAACATTGATAGTTGTGTAATGTGACAAGGTATCCAGAAGTATATAAAATTATGAACTTACTAACTTTTTTCTTAGTAAGATGCCTATTATATCAATTTGATATAAGCAATAAAGACACTAAATTTATGTTTATTGCATATTTCCTCACCTGACTCCCACAGTAGCAATCAGTGCCTGCTCACACTTGTTCACCAGTCCGTGCAGCTTGAAGCCGGCGGCAGACTTCATCAGGTTCATAGCAAATACGTCTCCACGGGACAGATCCACTACATCTGTGTATAGCCACTTGAGCAATGCTGCACCAACATCGTCTGGGAGGTTGGACCAATCTGGAAAATACAGATAAGAGTTCCTTTTAAATTTCATAGTAGTATAAAACATTGCAATGTTATATTGATTTACTGTCTTTTACAAATACTTTATTTCATACCTACACAACCATAGATAATATTCTACCTACTTATTCATAGAAAATAACTCATGTGGAACATAATTAAGAGTTCATGTTTGTAATTCTTTCAGCAAACATTTCTAATAAGAATTGCCTCATGCACTACACACTCACTGAAGCATATCCTACATAACTTCACATGGAAAGAAAGGCTATAATTACAAACTGACCCACTGACCCACACAACACTGGGGTTTAGTGGGAGAAAATGCTTAAGTATAGCATTAAGTCCCTTTGCACAATTAGATATATTTGATCACTAAATAATTAAGTTAACACTCACCTAGTTCTTCAACATCCTTCAAAGCATCCTCACTCCAGTCATCGGAGCGCGCGTTGAGCACAAATTTGTGTCCGGGCATCGCCTTGCCCTGGAGCTTGATGCGGACGTCAGAGTACGTCTCCCGTGCGTACAGCGTGGTGACGGTCATCAGCAGCCGCGACACGAAGCTGGCCTCGCTGAGGTCGCCCGCCGACGCCGCCGCCAGCGTGTACTTGCGCTCCACGTCCGCGCAGTGGCTCTGCAGCTTGCTGTACTCCTCCTTCAGCAGCGCCAGGTGCTGCTGCAGCTTCGTCACCTCGCTCGACGCTGCACCACAAACACACAAAGATAAAAACACCGCCCACCATAACAAACCTATCGCAGAAGTTGGTAGGTAACGTTATAGATGTTAGGATCTACTCACCCATGGCGCGTATTTGTTGTTGTTCACTACAGCGGGGAATTAGCCGTGACCGCAATTATTGTTTCTTTTCAAAATACAAAAAAAATCCTATCGGTAAATAATTAACATGACAAGCACTTGTCAATCTCAGTTTCTAAATAACTTACGTTTCGTTACTTTTGATAGGTAAATAAATATACAAATAAACCAAGTACCGACATAAACTTATACAGAGATCTTTTTTGTATGTATTTCTCGACTTATTTGCTTTATTATTGCCACATTTGTACCTATCTAGGTACTACAGTGAATACATTTTTGTATGGATTCTAAAAAATTACGATCCAAATAACGTTTCGTTACAACATTAGGGTTTCGTTACAGTCATCTGCATTGAACTTCATGCAAGCATAAAGCGCTGCAAGTTACAAGTTAGTGAGTATGCCGTGTATATTATATCAATGAGAAAGATACGAACTATGAAGCTTATGTAAACCTTTCATTGATTATTTATAATGGCCATATATTCCATGTGTCCTAAGTTTACGAACGATTAAAACTATTGTCAAATTGCTGCTTATTTAGCGCTAAAACCACTTGAACTGACGGGAACTGTCAGATTAGAAGCTGTCACTCCTTGTATGCATAGTGATGTGGTAATCTATGGGTCTTAATGACTCGATATATTTTATTATCAACAGTACCAAGGACTATTTGAAACTTCTTCTGTATTAATTCCTTTTTACAAAAAGTTTGGACCAGGTTAAAGGATATTTGACAGTCCTGTTAGGATGCATCTGTATACTGAAGCATGAGCCCTACTACTTTGTAAAATAAAGCATGAGCCCTCTGAGAGCTGTCAAATTCATACATTTTATTTGTCATTTATTAGTTTTCATGGGAATACCAACTTCATTATAAAGTCGTAAGGCTCATGCCATATCTTAAAAAGTATAGTAGATAAACTGCTGCAGTGCTGCTCGCTACCGAATACCGACCAGGGCATATTGGTTTAGTATACCAATTGTGCACAGTTTGTTAATTTTGAGCTTTATCTAGGCAAATTATATAATACCTATACCTAGTAATTTTTTTAACAGTAGTCTTTACAGGCCTAAAAAAAATATTTAGGACACCACACTCGACAAGGAAGTTCATCGATAGTAATAGGATAGCCAGAGTGTAGCATTGGACATCACTATTTATAAGGATGGACGACGTTCGGATAACCTTCAAGTGATTTTGTCAAATAAATTAGTGATAACAAGTGTAGTACTCTTATTTTCAGTGTATCTATCAAACTCTTATCGTCATCATTTAACTAACTATCGGTTTCTACGACAGTATCAAAGATGACTGCTCTAAATAGAGTGCTATGTTTAACGTCGGCGATTCCTAAAAATGCAAGGTATTTTGTGTGGATACAGTGCCGCGTTCTATTTTTAAAATACTGTCTTGATTGTGTTGTTATCTTGAAACTTTGTTTTAGGTTCATAAGTACAAGTGCGGTGAGATTGAACGCGGACGATGGCTGGCTATCGAAGTTGTTGGTGCGGCGGATAGAGCCCACCAAGGAGTCCCACAGCCGCATGCTGAGTGATAAGGAGATCGTATACGCGCTGCACACGCACAATATCCGGCCGGACTCCGTGGACAAATACCTGAAAAACTAGTATGTACAACACTGGCCGCATAGAAACAAAACAAACAGCTGTTATGCAATGATCTCTGTACAAATAGATGTTTCTATAGAGATTGACTTGATTGAGTTAACTTGCCGGTAGATTGCGCGGGCGCACATTGTTGTTTACTATTGTAGTTATCATAGGAATGAACCTTGAACTTTGAAAGTTCACTCTTATCAGTATGAATATCAGAACTCTTACATTTTGAAAATAGGCCTAGTTATGAAAATATTGTATGCAAATGTTTCAATGCCTTAGTATTTCATTGATGTACAGTTGATGAGTGCAAGAAAAATTAAACTCCTAAACAATAGTGTTTGTGTATGCACTGAAACACTTTTTAACAAAACATTTGTTTTAACTTCTTCCTCCAGCAAAACCTCTGTGGAGTTTGTGCACTCCCGCAAGGCGGAGCTTGGCTGTGAGCTGGTGGGGTCATGGACCGTGTCCGTGGGGGACATGGACCAGGCGCTGCACCTGTGGCGGTACACCGGCGGCTTCGAGAAGATTGACAAGGCCAAGCAGCTGTTTAGGGAAAATGATGTGAGTTTCTTGTTTACTGTGGACTTGGCATGTGCCACATAGTTATTTATTTAACCACCTACATCCCGGTGACCCATTGGTAAACCAGGCACAATAGATTTTTAATTGTCTCTGATTCTAAGTACTCCACTCCAAGCAAACTGGATTTTCATTTTCATCTGTGTTCTATTCATGTTCTATTCAACTATGTGACTTTATGTTATAATTAAAGTTCCAAATTCGAAAGCACTGTTTTTCCTCGCTGTGGTTCTTCATTTTATGTAACAATACACCAAGTTTTCGTTAAGAGGCAGGCTAGATGGAACCGCATTGGATTGGGATGGGTTGAAACTAAAGGAGAGCCTATTACAGAGAAAAATATTGACTTCGAAAAATATACATTTTCTAGCCCTTCTTCTCCCCTTTCCAGGACTACCGCACGCTGGAGAAGGAGCGTGGGGGGCTGGTGCGCTCGCGGCACCTGCAGTACCTGCTGGCCTTCAGCTTCTGGCCCAACGGGGAGCCCCGGGAGCCCAACAACATCTACGAGATCAGATCTTACAGGTAACACACTTCATGCTTATTCATCAAAATAAAACATACAACCCGCGCCGCGCGGGTTAACATGAAATCTAGCCGATAAAACACCTATACCTATCGATCGTTCATTACTCCGCTTTTTGGACTGATCAAAACTTTACAATATTTAATCTGTTTTTGATCTTAACTTATACGCATGAGAAGCAGTTTGGATCTTAACATATAGGCATTATATATCCTTTTCAAAATAACATTCATGACTTCATTCTCTTTCGCAGTCTGAAGCCGGGCACGATGATCGAGTGGGGTAACAACTGGGCGCGCGGGCTGTCGTACCGCCAGGCGCAGAACGAGGCCTTCGCCGGCTACTTCTCACAGATCGGACGGCTCTACAATGTGCACCATATTTGGTGTAAGTACATTTACTTTTACTACAGCTTGACTGCAGATAGTAGAGCCGATTCGTCTGTGGACTGACTCTCTACGGCAGAATTTTACACGATGAAAAGAAAGAATGGAGTGGTGCATATGTACCGACTCACTTTATTCCTTACTGGCCCGAAAGGTTATTGCTTGACGGAATATGAAGCTTCGGGGCGCCACTGCGCTAACTACGACTCTATATAAGTGTACCGATTGCCTACGCTGTTCAACACTGCCTACCCAGGTTCGATTCCTGACAGATTTTGTTTCATAACTTCCAGATCTGATATTTGGTTTCTGGTTATATCAGTAGGGCCCACCAGCTATAAAATACTTACCCTACTCCCCCACCAGGCTACAAGAACCTGCAGGCGCGGCGCGAGACCCGCGAGAGCACGTGGCGCAACCCCGGCTGGGACGAGTGCGTGGCCTACACCGTGCCGCTCATCCGCGAGATGCACTGCCGCATCCTCGAGCCCACCGAGTTCTCGCCCACGCAGTAGATGAGCGATTACGATGATGTACGGTACGTTTGGTGCAGGTTTTTGTAGTTCGCGTACATAGTGGCGCCTCTCGCGGAAAGTAACATGATACTTTTCAAAGAAAATGTATGAATAGAAAACGTTTTTCTAGATTTTGTTAGCTATAAAACCTGTACTAAGGGTACCCTTACTGAGTGTGGGTGACGATTGGTTTATAACGGCAGTTAGTTAGGTAGATTGGAGCGCTCCTAGAGCCACGTAAGCTATGAAAACCAAGGCACTTGCTACAACCTAACCCATACTCAGATTACAGAAGAGAGATGTCCGAAATCATAATAACACCTTTCACATTGAAACCTTAAATTGGATAGTCAAGCTGACCTAGATAAAGTAGATCACATATCAATAGTACGCGCCTAGTAACACTCTACAATTTTCATGTAATGGTGCTGAATACTGTATAAATAAACGCAACTAAAATTACCAATTGCTCATTTATGACGAACTACTGCCGTCGAGTAAAGATAACATCGCTAGTCGATTGAAAACGTAGTCCCAGAGGATGTCAAAAGCTATAAGCAGTTTCCTATTTTTTATAAATGTATTCGAATTTTATAGGCTGAATGCGAAAGAAATCGAAGTAGAATATTGTATAATTTACCTGGTAATTTACAGCCAATAAAAATAATTTGAGCAGTTATTTTGTCATACCTACATAACAAGAGAACCTATATCTGTTTAGTTTTAGTAGGCATGCTTTTTAAATGTATATTTCAACGTTGGAATAGGTGTACAACTGAGTTGATATTGTTAATAACTGCACAATATTATTTGTAGAATAGTTTTACTTTTCGTTTTATAATTATAGGCATTGGCATTTATTCTACATTTATCGTTATAGAAATTTTACTTACCTAAAACTACATGTAATATATCTTGTAAATTAAGATCAACATTAGTTATAAGTACACTGTATTTTTTCTTTACACTATGTTTTTGTTCATGTTTTAAATATGAAATTAGATTTTTTTAATCAGCCGATTTGTTTTATTTTAAGGTTAAAATCACAAAAAGCGTTTATATTTCTTTCTATTATTTATTTTCAGTTTGATTTTTTCATTAATAAGATTATATTACAATATAATGATAATAATTATTAAAACTACAAGTCGATTGTGTTATTTAAATATATAACAAAAAATAAAATAAAACAACAATAGTGCAACGAGCGAGTCGGAGCGACATGCTCTCCCGCTCTCGCACCTTGTCTCACCTCGGTCAAGTATTGCTAACTACCTACGGTGATAAACGACTATACAATGGTAAAATATAAAAATTATTTAGTTACAATGTACATACAATAATATGCGATCGCTAACTACGAGTTTGGTACTTCTATCGTAATAATTTCTCAAAATCGTGAGGTTTCAAAGGGGCTATAACTTTCTAAACACGTTGACTGGCGAGTAACGCTGGCAACACTAGCCTAGTGCCAATGTTGCCAGTTTACTCGCCGCCAGCATAACATTGAGAACAGGCTAAGTCGTGTTGTGTTTGGGAAGGAATGAAGCGTCTATGCACTAGCCCAGTCTTTGCAGTCGTAACAGGCCGTCATCTATTGACAACTACGTTTTTTACATCGTACTTTGTACTTGCACCGTTTACCTATATGTGTCGCAGGCATCTGGTTTAATCTCCTGTTTGATTGAACCGCTAGCCCGTTCATTGGATGACGCTGCTTAGTTGTATGACTAGGCCGAACGTTGATTTCACAAGCGTCACAAAACGTCCAACTAGTTAGCTGACTTAAAATCAGTCAGGTGGTGAACAAAACAAATATGGCGTCAAACAGCTAACAGCTGACACAAAAAGCACCTATATTGTTAGTTTTTTGCAAATAAATTAGCTTTAAACTGCGTTATTTGTGTTAAAATAGTGTGACAACATGGATTTACCTATTATTACGCCGCGGGCGGATAGTTTCAAAGAAAAAATTGTGGCGAAACTGGATAATTATGAACAACAATATGAAGGTACGTTTATTGTTATTGTTTAGTTCATTTGTTAGATAAGAGCTTTGTAACACAGTCTTTTTGTTGACTCTTGTCTGGTTATGTTCACCCTAACCAGACATTACAAAGTTGCTATACTATATCCCATTCAACGACTTCGCTGAATGACGTTCAGTCAAGACGTCGAACGTTACAATCAACGACTTGACGAGTTGTCCTTTAGTCATACAACTGAATAGCGCCATCCAATGAACGGGCTAGTGGTTCAATCAAACAGGAGATTAAACCAGATGCCTGCGACATATGCATCGGATTGCTTTTCGTTTCGAGGAAAGCTAGTTGCGGGAAAAGCCGACATAAATATAATACTAGCATAATATAGATGGCTATGGTGAACTGAACTGCAGACATGACTTATGACGTACAAACGGCCTGTTACGACGCACACGCATATACCTGAACCAACATTCCGTTAGATACCCGAATTTACTATAAAATGGTACCTTAGTGTTCCCTGTAATGGGTACCAGAAATTTACATACGTGTTTTCGTAAGGATATACGTATATAGTTTTTGGGTAGGTATATAGGTCTGCTGCAAGACTGCGAGGCACCTAGCGGTGAGCACTACGCCTAACTCGATGGCCGAGGGACTACAGCGCGAGCCTAGTTACAGCTTACAGGTCAATTCCATAGTGCTTCGGATTCAATACTGGCGGCAGAACGTGACCAAGCGAAGAGGGAATAAGACATGTTGCATGATGGCGCAGCGAAAGGAGCTAATATACTAATGAAATGAAATAGTTTATTTGCCAGAAATGTCGTACAATTGGTGGTCAGTATAATAAATAACGATCTACACATTTCACCTGTACAGGTATGCAAAAATTATGTCTAGAATTTATGTCACAACTTATCTATTTGAAATATTGACAGTCTTCATTTAAAAGATGTTGCCGGTCTGCCGGTCAGAATCTCATCTTCGCTCGGCCACCGATCCACCGCCGTTCTATTTACATCAACAAGGTGTTAGTCAAGTTAGGCTGAGTGTGAGATTATTGTCATATAGTTGGTCGCGTAGGGCAGTGCGCGGCCGGCCGGCCTTCTTCCACGCTGCAATATTTACTTACAAATAACTACAACATTTCCAATACTGCTAATGAATCTGTCGACTTGCGTGCGCTAAGTAGGTGGCAATGTGTGTCGTCATTATTGAATAACAGCTAATTTATTTATCTCAACATTCGTTATTTAATTTACAAACTATTTTGCTCTTTATCTAAACCGTCGAAATATAATATAATATACTAAAAAAACGCTAATCCTTCAAATAATACAATAAGATCACCAGTGTGATGCTACAAGCGATGTGATATAGGAAAAGAAGAGTAAATAATAAAATAAAATTATCCATTAAAGGGCATTAACTAAATTTGGATTTTTATGACTAAAATTGGGCGTTAAATTAAATTAACTAATATGTAATCGTCTATACATACATGACTGGTAAGCTTAGCAGACAATACAGTACTAGTAGAAGACTAACAAAGGAAATAGCACATCGGCGCAGCGCCTCGGCCGAAGTACATAGCATGGCTTATGTACACGCATGTACTCCGAGCCTCACATAATAGTTACACGATATTGTTCTTTATATACAATAGGTTGAGCCTCACGCGCCTCCCGCCCGTGTAAGGCAATTTCTGTGCTTAACATACATATATACTTTATTATTTACAAATTATAATTGGCAGTTGGTTATTTCTATGTATTCCCACAACGTCGTCAGCACCTGCATTTTGTTACCATTTAGTTAAAGCATATTTAAAATCTAAGTGTGAATTATTTTAAACACAATCTCGATTGCATCGCTGCAAACAACTTTTACCGCAACAAATCAAACTAGGCCAAATAAAAAAAGAAAAATATATATCAGTCCACTCAATAAAATTTCAACTCACAACAACACAGCTACATATATAAAATGTAAAAATTGCTCCTAAAGTAAAACCTAATGATATGAACATTAGAAATTTCGACTATCTAAACATGTAAATAATAGTTTCTGTCCAATATTTTCAACCAATGGGCGACGAGCGCGGGAGGCTCAGTTTGAGCAGACTGCGCGGGGCCGGGTCACTCCTGCGCAACACGCGCGGCCCCTACTTGTTCATTCGTTCCTCTTTCATCTCTGCTGCTCTCACATAGAGATGAAAAGTTCCCTAAACACTATAGAAACTTATTGTACACTACAATATTATACAAGAGCTGACAAGTACTAATCATTTGAATCGCGTCGTCTATTCCATTCAGTACAGTTGCGCGTGCGCTCGTCTTCATAGGACGGACGGTCTAAACGTCATGTGTCACCTGTGATTCATTGTCTTACGCCTAGGAGATCTTGGAACATTTATTGCATCATGTTTAGTACTAGTCATGGGCGGTCGCAAGCGGAACTGCACCGAGCGGCGTTGTGATAGGATTCCTAATAGAAAAAAGCGTCTCATTTTCACTTATCATTGCATTTTCATATAAATAATTAATAACACCATTCTATCAGCACTCGACGCTTCAACATACACACTAAATGGTAAGACAACAGTGTGCCTTAAACTTTACAGTCAATCTCTCAACGTACAACGCCAAATTAAAGACAACGAGGTAACATGTACATTTGCGATTAAATATGCGCCATTTATTTGGCAGTGGCGTGGTAATAAAAGCAATGTTATATAGATCAGTTCGGGTCAACCATTACCGTACAAAAATTTAGGACACACTCTTGCATATCATTTACATACTGACGCGATATCTTATCAAAATATAGAACAGGAAAAGCCCTCCCGCACTTATCACTTGGTAAGTTGGAAGACAACGTAAATACTATTCAAGCGTTTAATACGAATGCCGTAGAGTTTAATATTGCGTGTCTGGTCGCTAAGGGAGGGCCGTACAGTCTCAGCGATTTAAATTATAATAGACCACGATCTATTGCTAATAGTCCGCTAGCATTTTGTATACTTTTAATTACTGACTATATAAAAATACGTTTACCTCGTGATTCAACAGCCTATACCGAGATTAAAAGCTTGCCTATCGACGGGACCTACAGGCATACTGTAACAATACTGACATGACATCGAATCTATAAAGCACTTTTTGGTGGAATCTTTAGAATAATTAAGGTTTCAATATTTGTACATGATTGAGTCAGATTGTGGGCGAATGTATTGATTATCCGTGTTCAAAATGAAGTGATTTGATTTTGGAACGCGCGCTCGTCATCCAACTATGACCACGAGTCCGTAAATTTTTCTTCGAATTTAACTTTTTATTTTTTCCGAGTGGCCAGTGTGTGTGGTACGCAAGGAGGCGGGTGGCTAGCAAGAGAGCGAGTGGGCGGCGCGCTAGAGCGAGCCGGCGGGGAAGCTGGCCGAGGAGTTGCTGTGCGCGAGCGAGAGCATCGACCCCGACAGCGACTGCTCCTCGTCGTAGTCGCCGCGGCTGCCCTCCGCTATCGCCATCGCACTGGAAGTTAAATAAACATTTTATTAGTAAACGAGAGTTAAAAGTACTCTTGAAGTGACATGTAAATGTCCAAGGTACCTAACCAATTTTCTTTCATCTTCACTGAACTGACTGATCAAACCCTTAAAATGAAACATAATCTAATTTACACAGGCCAATCTCGATCGATCGCTACAAACAGGTTGCATACATGAAGCCGAGCCTCGCGGTTTCACTGCAACAAGCGGATCCTATGCTGTCATGTACTCGTGATTTGTATTTTGTGAGCAAACAAATTTAATGATGTCGCTACGCTGTCCATACGCTATATTTTTTTAACAAACGGTGCTGACTATGTCTCCCGCACATTTCCGATATTGACACAGTGAGGTAGCTCAAAGTTAGGACCAATAGCCACGCAGTAAAACAATTTCAGTACTCGTTTATTAAATATCCCCTTATTCATAAAAAAATATAGGACTCTTTAGATTTTAAACTGTTTTGTAACTCTCTGACACAAAACAATTTGATCTTTTAATAGACTATACAAGAAGGTTGGCACATACCTGAACCCGAGCCTGGCGCTCTCGCTGTCGAAGTGGTCGAGCTCGCGCTCGTGCCGCTCGTGCAGCAGCCGCGTGCGCTCCGCGCGCTCCGCCACGAACTGGGCGCCCTCCGACTCCATCTGCAGATTGCATACAGTAGATAAATACAACTTTGTCATTTGTAAGACAGTGTAGTTCGTATAAAAAAGAAAGGGTCAACTTCGGTGAACCGATCTGTAGATTAGAAGACATAGCATGGAGCCGCGCAAGAAATTTATATCTTGCTCGAAAATCTTGCAATTCACGTATCGAATGATACTTGATTGAACAACTAAGTTTCCTTTAGCCAGATAGATGCGTTCTTAGTAGGGAGTCTAATGATCACAGCACATGCAAGCGTAACGTAAACGGATCGCCTTTCTTTTCTTCTGTCAACCAGGCGTTCGCGAGCTCGGGTCAGGAGAAAAGAAAGGTGATCCGTTAACGTTGCCGTGAAACTATTGAAGCTTAGATACGTGAATCAGGCCGTGTACCACAGGGCGCTAATAATACGTGGCAAAAGTTCTCCGTCGCGCTCACTCTTGGGGCTGCGCCATGTGAGTGACAGCGATGCAGAACTTTTGCGCCCCGTACTAGCCGGAGCCCTTCAGGGCACTATACGCTGTGGCCACCAAATATTTTTTAAACGAATAACAAAAAAACCACTGTAACTGTACCTTCTGCTCGAGCAGCGCGCGGCGCACGGCGACCCGCTCCTCCAGCTCGCGGCGCTCGCGGTTGCGCTGCGCCTCCGCCTGCATCTTGCTCTTGCTCTGGTACGCCGTCAGCATGTCCAGCTCGTGTTCTAGTTGCATCTTCAGCTGTTGGCACTCCATCTGGGAAGGGTGGGTATGAGATGGTTAGTTTGTTTGTAGCGCACATGCAACGTATCAGTTGGGATCACCTATTTGCCTAGTAGATTGCGTAAGATATAATGATTACTACTCTCTTGAATACTTTACTGACTGTTTGTGTATCAGAGGCCATCGGGCGTTTTCAAAAGATCTGAAAGTCTGGTTGCCCACTTACCCGGCAACTCTTTTAGCACAAGCTTGCTTGTGATGAGGTCCACCAACACTCACTAGGCCAGCGTGGAGGACTGGGTCTAAAACCCTTCCTTTATTGGAAGGAGATGTGATGATGTGTGTATCTGATTATTATTATTGTGGTGCTGATCTTCAATCTACCTTATTATTATCAGTCACCATATGGCTCTCATCGATCCAGCCTGCTTCTGCAGCATCTCGCTGATGATCTATATACCTATAGACCTAGTTTCGAGGCAACTTCTACATTACACCAGTTTTTATGGTTTACATCCACACTCACTATCGGCCTCTTGACCCGCCTCACAGACCCTTTTTGTGACATCACCCTTACACCCCAGTACTTAAGGTCCACATAAGAACTCACCATCTGGCTCTCGTCCAGCCGGACGGACTGCTTCTGCAGCATCTCGCTGATGCTCTGCTCGTACTGCTCGCCGAGCAGCACCAGCTTGCGGCGCTTCTCCTCCTTCAGGTTCTTTATCACCTCCTTCTGTTGCTCCTGGAAGAGAGTTCAGCAAATCGTTATAGGGAGGAGTTTTCAACAATTTGCGGCGAATATGTTGGATTTATTTCCTTTATTTGTTTTCATTGCAAACTGGAGACTTTGAAACTAGCTACGAGAATAAGTGTACTGTAATGCGACTGTAAACGAATAAACCAACATCAGACATCACCAAATTTATTGAGCACTTACTCTGGCTTCAGGGAAAATAGGCTTGGCGAAGGTTTCTAATGAAAGTAGCCAATGCCGCATATAAATGTTGTGCCTTACTATTTGGAAATTATCAAAATATGCAATATGCATACTAGTGATGTAACGAATATTCGAATTCGCATTCGCGAATATTCGCATATTTTTGGATATTCGCATTCGCAAAATTTCGTGCGAATGTTTTGCGAATATCAGTGCTTATTATAAAAAAACTATTTTAAAATAATGGTAGGTTAACATAATCAAAATCCATTCGTATATAACCTTTTATTACAAGTTACCTTAATCACATCTTAATCACATTACCAGTCATACTTTATCATTTGGTAGGTTTGTCCACCTCTATTTCTAAAGTTTTATTACCTACCCAAAAAGTAGGTAATAAAACTTTAGAAATAGAGGTGGGCCAAAAGTAGGTAATCACCCTATTGGAAGTTGCTCTCATTTGTACAAATTACATATCATAATCAAAATCCATTCGTATATAACCTTTTATTACAAGTTACCCTAATCACATCTTAATCACATTACCAGTCATACTTTATCATTTGGTAGGTTTGTTTTTTTTGTAATAAAACTTTAGAAATAGAGGTGGGCCAAAAGTAGGTAATCACCCTATTGGAAATTGCTCTCATTTGTACAAATGGCCGCCAATTTCAAATTTGTTTTGATATTGGTGGGCGGTGGACAAATGCAGAATACAAGTTCAGAAGCCATGGAGTGATATACTCCCCAAGATCGCAGAATAATTGTGTATACTTATTCACATTTCGGGACGCCTTTTTTTCGTTTTATCTGTCATTTTTCTTTGCAAAATCGCCCGATTTTACCATTTGAGACTGTTTTTGTAAGGTTTTTTGAAGACCCGTGTTTATGTGAATAAGCCCGTGTCTCTGGAAGCCCTTAAGGACAACATTGGACACGAGTGCGAGAATCTCTCGCCTGAAGCTCTCGCTGATGTGATGAGAAATACCATAAAAGGAGCCTGTATGGCAATCAATTGTGACCGCGCCCATTTGGTCGATATCATGTTCTAGACTTTACCAATAAAATTGTAAACGTTCAAATAAACATAATCAAAAAACATAATCCAAGTTTTTCATTTAGAAAAAAAATGAGGGCCAAACAATATCGGATGACTTCTTTTGGACCACCTTGTAGTTTCATAAGACTTAAACATACACTCACGTGCAAAGAAACAGTTCCACTTAAAATGCAGACACCAAATAGCCCCTATTTTTTTAAACATTTCAAAGTAAATTTGAATAAAATATTAACGTTTTTAGTTGGTAATATTCTGATGCGTAGTTGAATGAACTTAAATATTGCAGAAGTCGTCAAAGTAATTTTTTAGCGCTTAGGAGTATTTTGGTGTTTTTCTTAATGGATCTTTTTCATTGCCCGTGAGTGTAATTAAACAAACAAAAAGCGTGTTTTGACAGTATAGTGACAGATTTAAATACGTTTAAATTTTTCGTGTAAATCGTTCTCAGAAACCGCACACAGTCGAAATGTGTGGTAACTGTTATTATTATTATTATTATTTCAAGAATGCCACCAAACCATACAAATGACGCCAAATTTGAACACAAACTGAATATTCGCATTCGCATTCGCGAATATCGATATCAGATATTCGCATTCGCATTCGCATTCGCGAATGTCCAAAAACACACATTCGTTACATCACTAATGCATACATCCACCAGAGTTTTATATTTACAGTATATTTATACAGAGTGAGTGAGTTACTGTAAAGAATTAAGTGTTTTGTTTACCTTAGGTGTTGTTTGTAATATCTGCGCTTTTAACGCCTTATACTGCCGCGTTTGGATCTTACACGTTTCCCGTAACTGCTTCCGTATTTGCATTTCTTTTTGCTGAAAACAAAATAACAAAATTGGTTGTAAAATCGATAGGTAGCGAAAATGGTGGTAGTCGTAGAGTACAATAAGTTTCTTGGCCTTTTTCTAGAATTTTAGGTCTCTTCCCTCAGCACTAACTATTGCGCCTCGCTGCCTCTGCTACCGCATGCAATAATGACCTTTAACTTTTTTCAATACTTATATCGATGACGAAATTTGCATAGGTACCTATCTCATTTGGCAAAGTTCAAGCGCGGTATTGACGACGATTTATTGCATTTATTCCTTATCACTTTCAAGGAAGAAACAAAATAAATGTATTTGTCTCTATAGCACACAGAAAGATAAAATAAACAAAAAATAATAACACTTGGAGACCAAAAGGGGCATACTCAGCATCTGCTGCGAGCTGCAAGGCAGTATCGTAACGCAGGCGCAATAGCATCATACCGACAGTACCTTGAGGCTCTTGGGCTGCTGCTTGAGCTGCAGCGCGTGCTTCTTGCGCAGCTCCTGCTCGGCGCGCTGCATGTACTCGCGCTGGTTGGCCAGCTCCGTCGCGTGCTGGTTCGACAGTTGCTCCTCTCTGGAGTGAGAAAGAAGGATGTTATATAGAGACGTGTTCATTGCAAAGGAGATTTGGGTGTTCCCAATCAAGAGCTCTACGGCAAATTCGCCAAGGGACTACACTAGTCTACAGTAAATTGGCGTAAAAATGGGGGTCCGCAATTTGAGATCGGGGATCATATTAACGATAAAGTCGATAGGCCCATGATCGGTCAGCCCAAAGAATGTTTCGCGCAAACAAACGTTTCGTCCACAAACGTTGAACGTTCGTGGTCCAAAAATCCTACAGGCTTCATCTAATAATTAAATCCTACGATCTAAAATCTTAATCCTACGGATAACAGTTGATGGGTTCATCGGCTGTTGATGAAAAGTTAGATTCCCCTGTTTATCGTGAGCTGCAATGGCCACCCTGTTTGCCGTCTGTACATTACCTGAGCGCGTGCACGCCCTTCTGCTGTCGGTACTCGAGCTCCTGCGTCTTCTCGTGGTGGCGCAGCAGCATCGCGTGCGCCTGCTCTAATTGCAGCTGCCGCTTGTTCAGCTCCTGGAAGAGAGATGACCAACAGTTAGTAAATAAGTAAAGAAACGTTCAAGGCGGTACTATTTATGAATAGCTGTGAATTAAATAAAACTGTGTCGATCTCTGGGCACATTAAAATTGTCCATATTTGACGTCGCAAAAGCGCAATGGCTCCAGCGTAGCGCTTAGACGGGGCAACCAGTAGTGGATAAGTGTGTATTTTTACCAGGATAATGGCATTCGTTAATGCTACATAAAAAGACATGTGTCGCCAACAAGCCGAGGAACACACCGCCCTAATTACCCTTAGACTAAGGGTACGAAACTTGCGACGGGCGGCGCGACACCGGGGCAAGGATGTGCGGCGCTCCATCGCGCCGTTTCGTACACAACGCTATGTTTTTAATGCATTATTACATCGCCGTCGCGCCGCCCGTACCCGCAGCCTTATAGCTTGCCCTATTCCGAGCGGTATACAATTATTGGCAGCCTCCACATCCACACAGAGCACAGACAACATGGGTACCTCTCGGAGCAGCTCCTGCTGCTTGTGGTGCGCGGCGAGCATGCGGCGGCGGCGGAAGCGGCGCAGCTCCAGCTCCAGGTGTGAGCGCTGAGAGCGCAGCAGTCGGGCTTCTTCTGCCGCTTCGGCTTGTTTGAGGGTGTCTTTTTGGGACCTGCGAACGGATTAGATGCAGTTTTAAGTTTGAGGACACTAATCCTACTTTAAACGGTTAGTCTGTAGACTATGTTGCTGATGACTCCGGATACGATTTACAGGGCAATTTAGTTCTATCTAACACCAATAAATTAGTTCTTTACATGAGGCGAAAAATGGCACTTTGGACTACTATTTATCCACCAATGGAGCCCATTATTTCAATTAGCATTGGCGTTTAGCAGCGATTACACACGTCACAAGTTAACTGGTGTATACTGGCATGCCAACATACTTCAGCAACATTTACTACTAATCTAAACCTCGCTTATTCAAATGTTAAAGTATACTCACTGCAACGTAGCGTCCCGCTGTCTCTTAGGCGTGGCATCATCCATACTCAGTTCCCGCTTCCACCGCTCCTTATTAGCCTTATACTCCCTCTTGCGCGCCGCGTCGAACGCCTTCCGCTCCTGCTCCTGTCGCGCCGTTATGTCCTTTATTAGCTTCTTCTCGACGGCCGCGTTTTGCTTGGTCTTGCGCTCGAGCTCTTGCGCGTGTTTCGTCTGAAAACAATGGGTGGAGAATGAGTTTAGAAAGGAATATACAGGTTGTCGCTAAAGTGGTATACTAAACCAAAAGGAGGTGACACAGAGGGTCTATTCTATTCACACACTAGGCACTAAACACAGAGGTTCACTCTGAACAAGGTTTGTTCTACAAAATGTGGAAATAGTAAGCCACAACATAATAAAGTTTATGATATAGTGCTATATCATTTAGGTGAATAAGTTTGCTTTTTAGGATCTTAGCTTAGTTTAGCCATCGTTATTCATCAACGCACTAGCGAGTAGTACCATCTGTCCTTTAGACACGGAAGTGGTTAAATGAGAAAGACCATGGACAGAGTGCAGTCTAACAGAGGACGATTTCCGACTGAGCATAATTATGTCGGTATGCCGAACTTCGATGTAGGTATATGAGTTCGCTTGCAGCTCAACTCTCCACACTAGACGCACCTGCAGCCGCTCCAGCTCGCGCGACAGCTGCTGCAGCAGCGCGTCGTACTCGCGGTCCAACTGGCACTTGTGCGCGTCCACGTCCGCCTTGCAGCGCTCCTCCAGCTTCAGCAGCGCCGCCTGGTGCTCGCGCCGCATGCGCTTGTAGCCCGACATCTGCTCGTGCATCTCCTGCGGGTGACAATTAAGTTGTAGGAAAACATTGGTACAATAATGGCGAGGGAGCCTTTGCCCAACAGTGGGATACTAAACAGGCTACACATAAAAATAAATACAACAACACAATACAATAAATTACAGATTACTTCATGAGATTTATGGCTGTGGTGGGATTTTCGATGACAATAGGGTTTGTTTGTACAGCTCACATTTTTGTCAGCAACACGTTATAAGATGCCCTTATAATATCCTTCGCTTATTTATACCTTTTCAGTGCGAAGATAAGAAGACATTTTACACTTTTTAACGAGGTGCGAACAGAAAGTCACTACACTAAAACACGGCCACTACGTGTAAGTTTGATATTAAACTAATAATAGAACTACTTAGAAAGGGAACCTTGACTTCAAGACAGGAAGCTACTTTCGGAAGAAGACAATTATAAATTCGCATTAGTGATTTAGCAAGAGTTAACCAGGCCAATCCATCGTAACAGTAATATATTACGTGTCATTTACCTAATACTCAAACTTAGCAATTGGATTTATAAACCGTGACGCGTTGCTAGCTTAAAACTTCTGTAATTCGCGTTCTTGTATTGTATTGTATTTTTAAAAAGCAAGTTTTTCGGATCAGTCACACGCCGTATTTATGTCCGTACTATGTATATCATGGAAACTGATCAGAAATCCATTGCGGAAGTTCTATTTTAAAACATAAAAACCGTAAACCTAATCAAGTTCTACTTTAAAAACGTACAAACCGTATACCCTTCAAATAACTTTAAAATTCCATAGCGCATACCTGATTATGTTCCTTCTGTTGCTTGGTGACGATGCTGGTGGTGCGTATCGTGGCGAAGTTGTTCGCGCCGTGCTCCGCCAGCGAGAGCGCCACGCTCACGTTGTTACTCACACCTGACAAATTTAATCATATTATTTAGATTGTAAGAGCTAGTGTTAATTGCATGGGCTAGGAAGCAGTAAAGTAAAGTATTGTGCCCTAGATAGAAGTTTTGCTATCCTCAAGTGAAAATATGTTTGTGAAGTATTTGATAAAAAGGTGGTTTGTGCTTATCATTCTATACCATGTTTTTGGTGATCTACAGTTTCCCTAGATAATACTACAAAATTCAAACTTGTTTTTCATTTACCTGATCCAGAAATTCCAACACTTAAAAGGAGTACGAAATTTGGTACAAGCGAAGAGAGCACAATACACAAAAACATGATTAATTTACACAATTTTGTACAAAAACATACAGCGAAGAAGAATTAATTACAAATCGACTTGCACTCACCAGTTCTATTAGGCGCCGGCCGGCGCTGCGTATTCCTATTATCATCCGAGTCCTGCTCACGCTGCCACGTCGACGGCGCGTTCACATAGTCTCTGTACTCATTGGCTTGCCTCTCCCGCTCTCTTTCCCGCTGCGACTCCCGTATCGCGTCCCTATTCGCGTAGTCATCGCCGTAGTCGTCACACAACGAGTCTCTGTTCGCGTAGTCGCGCAGGGCGTCCCGGTTCACGTAGTCGTCGTTGGCGGAGGGGAGAGGGCTCTCGCTCTCCCTGCGTAGGAAACAGCAGAATATGTTAGTCCAGCGCTTTCGTGCCCTGAAAGGCAAGGGTCGGGTCTAGTGCGGATGAGCGGCCGTGGGTGATGGTGGTGAGGCCCTACTACTTGTGAACTAACTATGTGATACTATGGCTACTAAGTTTACTACACAAACAACACTAAGCTACACTTACGATAGGGAAACAAAAATGTAATAATAATAATCTACAGGCATTCAAATAATAGGGCAAAACTAAACTGACGATTCAAAAAATAAGTAACTAAATTTACAAAAACAAAGCGTTACTATCATGCATAACAAAAAAAAATGCACAACATAATAATCTTAACTACAACAACAGCCATAACAGGCATGAACTGCACTAACTACAGTATGGAGTGATGAGAATGAGTGAGTAATAATTGAAATATATTTACCTGACCGAGTGAGACGAGTGTTGGTGGTTGAGGTGCGTGTACTGGGGCACCTGCTGGTCTTGACTGTGGTGGTTGGCGTTCATCTGAAATGGGCATAAAAGATCGTGAGCCACAGAACTCTCAGTTTTACAAGGGAAAAGGTTCGTAAACGTGAATAGCCGGACCACACTAGACAATCCAATGCGATCCGATCGCGCGCTCCAAGCAATTTTGTATGAACGTCTGGTGTGGGCGGTGACTATCGCAAATTGAATAAAATAATTGAGTTTTGATTCGCATCTAACCAGAATTCCGAACTTCGTTTTGGTGTTTATTTTGTAAAATCGTTGCAATCATTATATTTTGTTTATAAACAAAGCATTCCAATAACGCAATTAATTAACGTAAGTTAAGGAAATTGGAAAAAATAATTCAATAACGAAAAAAAACAAAAGAATATCAAGACAGAGAACAAGATCTAGCTGGAGGCACCTCCAACCCGTACAAAGATTAAATTAAACATGTGGGAGACCGTTTAAGATGATCAAAGCGAAGCGCGATCGGCCTATCAGTCGTGAGGCCACTCACTGCGCTGTAATCCGTCAAGTTATTTGAATGTGACTGACCGCATGCCGCCGCCGCAGACTGCCCGAGGAGGAGCTCTGGCTGGAGGCGCCGGCCGCGCTGTGCTCCGAGGTGGCCGAGTTGGACTTGGAGCTGTCGCCGCCCGACCGCTCCTCCGCCGCCTCCTCGCTGTCGCCTGCGGGATAGCGATAACGTTTTTAATAATGATGATGGTAACTAATTTCAGCTGCTGATATTATACTAATAAATGGGAGGTAACTGAAAATCTGTGGTTTGTTCCTGGGCAAACATGTGCACTGAGTTGCTTTTTCCTTTTGGTCTACTTCAATACACACATTTCGCATCTTAATTTAACTGTTCTGTACCTATCTCATTTCTTGTATCTGTTATGTTTAAGTGAAACAAATAAATGATTTATCTATCTAATCGTAAGCCATTTGCAAAAAGTGGATGGTAAAGATTGGATGCTAAAAACCTATACATAGATCGCATCCAGCCGCGAGGGAGAGGCCTGCAGTGGTCATTGAGTATATCGAAAAGAGAGGTATATCTTCATTCACGAAGTTTAACCATATCGGTGGGTAAACTTTCACAAGCTTATGAATAGCTTAACAGTGTTAGCATAGCCACACACAATAAATTATCGATTTAAATAACTATGAAATATTTTGTACAAGGAAGTATTGTCCCTATTCAGTTTTCCTGGTTTGGGATATTTTTAAATCTTTAAGTAAGAATGTAAGTCAGGTTTTTAGAGGTAATGTGTTGTTTTGCAATATGTATTTGAATTGTTGTTATCATTAGATTAATAACAAAATACACAAAGCCTAAAATTGGATATCGGAGATTCAAACATACCAATAGCACTCTCACTATCCGCATCGACCATCAATATCTTCTTCATCTTCCTATAGTTCAAGTTGTCCAGATCTCTGACAGCTGCCTTCGTCCTCTGTATGAGGTCGACCAGCACATTGGGAGACCGCTGCTTGCTGATGAAGGGGTGTGAGAGAAGCTTGGATGAAGACGGCCGTTCTGAGGGGTTCTTCTGAAGACACGCCTCCACGAAGTAGCGGAAACGGTCAGACCATTCTGGCGCCTGTTGGAAGGGAGAAAAGGTTTATTTATGAATGAGTTTGGACTATGTAAATTTTACAATGCAAGGGTTAGTATAATTTATAAGAGTCACAACCATTCCACAAATCAAATTTATTTTGATTCATAAAAACTTCATAATGCCGTGTCAAGTGAGTGTTTGCGTGTGTCCTATTATCGGATGGCTTCCTAGATGACGTTGGGATTGTGGAAAATCTCCAATTTCTTTCGAGCAGTATCATGTACATTACACGTCCATTGCACTCTGAACAGTTAGCGAATGTCTTTCATCACAGAGATGAAACTCTAGTTCTGCTCTAGTAGTTATTACCAGCACACTAAGAACTTTGACAAGGTACAAAAGTGTATCCGTACATCATCATTACGACCCATCCCCACTGTGGGCACCTGGGCACGGGTCTCCTTCCAATGAAGGAAGGGTTTAGGCCTAGTCCACCATGCTGGCCTAGTGCGGGTTGGCGGACCGTACTAATAAAGCTGACTTATGTGAGGTGATATTTACCGCGAGCGTGGGCGAGTCGTTCTGCGCGATGTGGTACAGCGCCGACATGGCGTTCATGTTGAAGTAGGGCGGCTTGCGCTCCGCCAGCTCGATCACCGTGATGCCCAGCGACCACACGTCCACCTGGAATAAGTGTTTAATTCGTTAGAAACGTACTACATAAACATATAATATAAATAATAGCAAATTATTGTATATGATAGCAATATTAGGCCATTCATTTCGTACAGTCTACGCATGAGGGGTGACAGACGGTGGCGGTGGTATAGTGAGGAAGGGCATCTCCTGAGCTTAAATTTTATGGCTATCTCAGAGAGCACCAATGTTCTGCGGCTGCATACAGGCCTCTCCCAAGTAACACCACAAGCACAACACTACGTCTTTGGCATTTATACTACTAATACTTCCTTCTTTTTATCTATAGTTTCTTGTATGATGCCTTTAGTCCAACGTGCTGGATGGCATTGTACCTTAACAAAGCCACTCAATAATTTATCTACACCAACTTTTATAATTTCTTCCATAGTTCCAAAACAGCTGAACATGCTCACAGAATCCAGCTATACACAACTCTTCTAACCGCCAAAACACTCACCTTGCCATCATACTGCCCCTCATCCATGGCCAATATAACCTCAGGAGCCATCCAGTATGGAGTCCCCACAAAACTATTAGCCGGGCACTTGATGCTGGCGCTGCCAAAGTCAGCCAACTTCACTATGCCGTTCTCAGTGAGCAGTATGTTGCCCGCCTTGATGTCGCGGTGAATGCGGCCTAGGCTGTGCAGGTAGGACAGACCACAGACCACGCCCTCGCATATAGCTGCGATCTCCTCTTCGCGTAATGGCCGCTTGTGTACCTGTAGAGGGGAGGGGTTGGGGTTAAGTTGTAGGTGAAGTATTTGTTAATTTATATTACATTAATATTAATTTATATTTCGGTTTTATCACAAAAACTCATCATCATTGGCATTATACGTCTAAGACAGACGATTTCATTCGTATCTGAAACAAGATTTTTCGTTACTACACACACCACAAAAACTTTATGCACGAAAAATTTCTGTTGTAAAATACCTTATGTGTCTGTATTTTTGTGGTCAGTTTCTTTTTAATTTGGACTTAGAATTTAATATTTATTAGCCAACAATATTGACCGCTGCTGCTAGGATTATGGCACTCCTTGGGAGCATGTACTAATACCTGGCCTTTCTCTACCTACCTATCTTACATGTGTTTATAGTATAGTTATCAGTCAATCGTTAAACGATTCTAAAAAACATTTGGAGAGGAACCGACCAGGTGAATGTAATCAGTTTTCCACATTATCTTCATCATACATAACTAATTCACAATAAGCATATATTCTTGTATATATGCCTTCTAACACTAGATGTAAGAACATTGTATTACTAACTACTATGGACTTCTTGTCTGATAATAAATAAATAATAATGTATTAGGTGGCTATCAGATTAAATCTCAACTTCGAATTTGAATCATATCAGCAGGTGACGTAATACGAAAACAGGAAATAAGACGGACGTAAATAATAATTTGCTATCGTAATTTGACTGAATGACACACATTACATTGTAGGGTGTAGTGGTTAACAACAGTGGCTGCTGTACTTAAGTTCCCGGATTCCAATATCAGTTGGGGCAGATTTTGGTTTATTATTATAAATACATATTATTCTGATATTTGGTCTTTGTTATTCATTTATTGGTTTATCATAATATCAGCTGATACGTCCACTGCTAGATAATGGGGCTTCCCAGATTTCCCAGTACTAAGTCCTTAGCCTCCCTCACAGACGTAAAGACGCAAGACTAATGGCAGTAGACTTTGTACGTTATTAATGCCCTTATATCTTCTCTAGCTCCCTACAATAGATTAAGTATGTAAATTACCTATTAAAGTTACTCATTGGAAAAGGGAGGAAATTCCAAGAACCACAACATCACCATTGTAAGAAAGGTTAACAAAAAAAAATGTAATGAACAATATTGGTCAGGTCGGTCGTCCTCTAAAACCACAAATAAAAACCGCAATTTAATCGGTACAGCTATAATTTCGGAGCTACGCTAACATACTACGAATACACGCCACACAAATATGCCACCACCCCTTTAGACGGCTAACAAAGAAAGGGTAGTAAACTTACTATGACGGTGTCTATGTATATCTAATAATGTAGAATCTGATACTCTAATCTACATTGTTTCCTCGCCTCCTATGAATAGACTTCAATGAAAGATTGACATGAAAAGCATTGTTAAACCTAGACAAAACAATCTGGTGTTTTGACGGGGAAAACATCTGAACTACCACAAATATATAAACTAGGTATAAAAATACCAACGCATCAGGTATTTTACAGTGCTAAACAGCTGATTATCGGTAGTCTAGCTTTTGTGATAAATGTCTTATTTTGTATCGGTATTTTTATTCCAACTTTATCATGATTTGAAAACTTCACGCAGCTTATTGCCTATATGAGTAATAAACAAAAAAGTGAGGCCCAAATAATATTTCCTTTGGCTGGGAGCAGTTCTTTTTCTGTGGCGAGCTTTGGGAAGCCTACGTCTGGCTAAAGAAAAAGGCCAGTATGGAAATTGACCTTGACCAATCAGTCAAAAATTAATGAACCAAATGAAAAAACAAATACAGAGCAAATTATAGTATTTTTATTTTATAATGAAAACTAACTGATGACTACTTCATCTGCCCATTGTATGTGGTGAACTTTACATAATGCTTTCTCCTCTGTGCGTAAAAACAAAATGTATCATTTTGTATAAGACATTAACATGCGTGGGAACAAAAACTTGGAAGAAGTGTTGTAAATTTGCTTACTTATTAATTTATTATTAACAGGATGGAGTCGGACGACGAGCAAGTTAACCATACATAAGCTGTAAATACTATCTATATATCTGCTGTTGTGTAACTTGTGTATACTTAATAACATGTAAGTCAGTACCTAACGTGAAAATAGGATAGTAATAAGATCTTACTAAAATACTAAACGTACTAAAACTAATCTAACCGAAAACACTGATAATGTCTAACATTTTCGTAAGATCATATTTTAATATTCAGACTATAGTCTGAAGATATAAAAGATAAAAAGATAAAAGATAAAATACTCTTTATTGCACACAAAAAGAAACAGTATTACAAACATGAACAGAAAATAAATAGCACAAACGGCGGCCTTATTACTAAAAGTAATCTCTTCCAGACAACCAAATTGAAAGGACATAGAAATAATGAAAAAGGGTAGCGTGTGAAAATAAGAGATATTTATAAACTACATTAATATAAAGCATAAACGATATGTAAACACCTACATATAATAATATATAAAGCCTACATAGTTAATAATAAATATATACCTATATATTCTATAATAATACATAAATATTATTAAAAATAAATAAATAATTGCTGGTGCATTCTAATCAGGATAAGATAAATTTAAGTAGTGCTGTCGGAGCTTGTTTTTGAAGGATGGTAGAGAGGGTGCGAGTCTGATTTCAATGGGCAGATCGTTCCATAATTTAACAGCCAGATATGTACTATGGAGAAATATGTTTTCTAAAGAAATTTAGATAGGGGAAGATGCTTACCTCTATGATATCTGACGCTGACCCCACACAGTATTCCATCACCAGCCATGCCGTGTGCTCCCGCTTGTAGCAGCCTTTATACTCTATGGTGTTGGGATGTTCCAGCTGCTTGAGGAACCTGGATAGAAGAGTGAAATTTTAACTAAGTGCATGTATATGTCGCAGGCATCTGGTTTAATCTCCTGTTTGATTGAACCGCTAGCCCGTTCATTGGATGACGCTATTCAGTTGTATGACTAGGCCGAACGTTGATTGTACAAGCGTCACAAAACGTCCAACTAGTTAGCGGACTTTAAATCAGTCAGGTGGTGAATAAAACAAATATGGCGTCTAACAGCGAACAGCTGACACAAAAAGCACTTGTATTGTTATTTTTTGCAAATAAATTAGGTTTAAAGTGCGTTATTTATGTTAAAATAGTGTGACAACATGGATTTACCTATTATTACACCGCCGGCGGATAGTTTCAAAGAAAAAAATGTGCTGAAACTGGATAATTATGAACAACAATCAAGGTACGTTTATTGTTATTGTTTAGTTAATTTGTGAGTTGAGAGCTTTGTAACATAGTCTTTTTGTTGACTCTTGTCTGGTCATGTTCATCCTAACCAGACATTACAAAGTTGCTATACTATATTCCATTTAACGACTTCGCTGAATAACGTTCAGTCAAGACGTTGGACGTTACAGTCAACCACTTGACGAGTTGTTCTTTAGTCATTCAACTGAGTAGCGTCATCCAATGAACGGGCTAGCGGTTCAATCAAACAGAAGATTAAACCAGATGCCTGCGACATATACATGTTGTTAAATACAAGAAAAAAAACAAATGTCTGTTAATTCTGTCCCAGCCTAGACTTAAACCCAAAATGGAAACAGGGCAACAAAGAAGTAAAGTGTGACCGTGGCCTTATGGACTTATTCCTTTCAAAAGCAGTAAGTATTTAAAGTAAATTTTGATAGAGATCTTGAATTTCTAATAAGTTCATATCTAAAATACATCTAAACAACACAGCACTCAATATTTTTGTACACAGAAGATACTGAAACTTTATGTAACTGAAGAAACCAGCTCTTTTCATGTTGATCATGACCCAATCTCTATCCACTGCAGGGCATACGCTAGCCACGCTACTTCTTTCCATGTCATATAGAGCTGATTAGACAATAGCCAGAAAAACAATTAATCAAATAAACAGAACATGCCAGCAACTTACTTGATCTCTTTCAGGATGTCCTGCCATTTCTCCTCGCTCTGCTTGCCGAGGTAGGACATCTTTTTGATAGCCACAATCTCCTTGGTGAGGTTGCAGCGAGCATAGTACACTGCCCCGAAGGAGCCGTGACCAATCTCGCGCAGATCCTCAAATATCTTCTCTGGGTCATGCTTGCTGAATAACTCCGCAATGTCCGGGTCCTTCAGACTACCCGGACGCGGCATCTTGATCTGTGAATCAAAGACTTTTTGAAGAAAGTGTAAATGATTTTCAGCAAGTAAACTTCATAAAAAAAATTTGCTAAGTAATAATATATTTTCAGTGATCCATAGCCTGCAAGGCTACAACTATAGGCATTAATGTATGTTAAGGGATATTATAATCTTCATTCATCATACTATTTGTGATGATGATGATGTATTATATGTTTCACAAACTGTCATGTTGTCCTTTAATATCACAGCATAGTGATGGTAAGAAGGTTTGAAAGAAAAAACTAAATTAAAGCCTAAAATTCCTTTACAGTTAACTATACTTGAATTATAAGTGTACATTAATTTCAATGATGAAAATGCATGGGATAATACACATTGTGTGTGAGAATTTAAGCCCAGAGAGTTCAGGGGACAAATACCAGAAGTATAATTTAGTTCTAACATGAAAATAAAAATACAGTTAAATACTTTATTAATTAAAAAATGAACATGCATTCATATCTGAAGTTGAAATAGTACAATTTACAGGCACCCTTTTAGTTGAAATCTATCTCTTCCAAGCAATGTTTGGGTGCAAGAATGAGTTATGAAATAAATAAAAGAGTTCACTGGTGCCTGTCTGTATGTAAATAGATAATAATGTGAAATGGTTGGATTTTTTTATAATGATAACTAGGGCTACACTGTAAAACAATTTATTGTATATCTTATAAGATTATTGAAGATTTGTATGTACACTGACAAATACACTTTACTACATTATCTTCTTTCATGATAACCTGCCATGCTATTTTGCGTTAAATGACATAGGTAAGTCCATTGTGTTTTTCAATCAATCAACAATCTTATCTTAGAATTCCTAGAAAATGTGATTATCTGCAAACTGTATTGATTATCTAAAGCTTGTGTATGTGCCTCTAAATTCCACCAATCAGAACCTTTCATCAAACAGTTCCTGATGTATGATTCATGGTTGAGTCAAGGGCGTACCCAGGATTTCAGCTAGGGGGGGGCAGCTAATACCTGTTTCGAGATTATGGTCGTTCAGATATACTGAAACAAAAAATCGGCCAAGTGCGAGTTGGACTCGCGCACTGAGGGTTCCGTACAAGTCAGTCAACTTACCTGAGAAAGTTTACCTTTTTAATTTAGTCATATTATTTACTACATCAGTGATTTTTTTCATATTGTTTGGACTAACCATTTAGCCAGCAGGGGGGACACACTTGAGTCAAACAAAAATTGCCACTTTGAAATTTAATATTTCGTAAACCAATCACTGAATCAAAAAATTGTTTGAGCATATACCTACCTACCTATTATATTTTTAAAAGACCTATTCAATGATACCCACCCACACCGTCGAAACACTGGAAAAAAATATTCATCCCCACGTTACGTGTATTTAATGTTTTTTTTAAAATACCTTACTTTGTTACTTTGTCGGGGCCGTACATTTGTACAAGGTGGACCAAAAGTAATCACCCCACTGGAAGTTGCTCTCATTTGTGCAAATGGCCGCCAATTTCAAATCTGTTTAGATATTGGTGGACTCAAGGTGGACTAGACAAATCCAGAATACAAGTTCAGAAGCCATGGAGTAATAATACTCCCTAAGAACGCGGAATAATAATTGTGTTTATTCAGTTTTCAGGTCGCCTTTTTTTTCGTTTTATCTGAAATTTTTCCCTGAAATATCGCCTGATTGAACAGTTTCAGACGGTTTTTGTGGGGTTTTTTGAAGTCCAGTGTTTATGTGAATAAGCCCGTGTCTCTGGGAGCCCTTAAGGACAATAGTTGACAAGAGTACGAGAATCTCTTCCCCTGAAGTTCTCGCTGAAGTGATGACAAATGCCATAAAAGGAGCCCGTATGGCAATCAATTGTGACCCATTTGGCCGATATCATCTTCTCGTCTTAACCATTATTATTGAAAAGGTCCAAATTAACGTTATAAAAAAAAAATCGAAGTTTATCATTTAGAAAAAAAATTAGTGCTAAACAACATCGGATGACTTCTTTTGGTCCACCTTGTATATATCTATGCGAAATATAAGCTTCATCTTTACCCGTTTCTGAGAAAAAGTGTGGTGACAGACAGACAGACAGACAACCTGACGGACAAGAAAGTGATCCTATAAGGGTTCCTTTTTTTCCTTTTAAGGTACGGAACCCTAAAAATCATTAAAATTTATTTTTATTAATTAGTTTGGCAAACAAAATATTAATTTAACAGTAATCTTCTCGTATTTGACGAAAATTTGTCTATGAAATGACAATAAACCCGCTGTTTTCTTACGCTCATCAGACATAAACCTTTCTTCACCCATGGTGCTTCTAAGCCACGTTTTAACTATTCGCAGCGTACTGAAGGACCGTTCTACGATTGCCGTGGTGCATGGGATAGTGCTTAAAATAAATAATCAGTGCCTTTCTGATAGCACGGTAAAAAATGTTGGCTTCGTTGAACAGATCAACTATGTCCCTTAATTGATCAACTGATAAACCCTTCTTCACCCATAAATTATGCTAAGGGTTCAGTTCACCGGTGATATCCAGATCATAAAATTCTTGGAATGATAATTATATTGCGTAGCTAACAGTATACCTACTATAACGAAGTTTGTACAATATTTTAATTATACTTAGATAAAAGAAAATTAAATCAAAATATCTGACTGAAAAGAAAAGATATTTTGTTTCCAACACTTCATTTTGCGCAGAGTAGGTAACACGTTTTTAATTCCCACTTATAAATAAATAAATAAATTCCCACTTGGCAGGAAAATTTACGTTTATTTTATCTTCTAGGGGGGGGCAGCTGCCCCCCCCTGCCCCTACCTGGGTACGCCCTTGTGGTTGACCATCAAGCAAGATAGTGAGGAAAGGTATAGTGAAAAGTGTAGTATTATTGATGAGTGAAGTGATGTAATTTACTAAATTTTTCAATAACAATGGTAGGTACGTACGAGCGCCAGCTGCGCGGCTGCAGCGTCGGTCGGTCACTGCGGGAGCGGCCGGCCAGCCATCCTCCACGACCCGCGCTATCTGCAACCGTCGGAAACACCAGATAACGACAGCCACTCCCGACACTCCACAACCACGATAACACAACACCATACACCCCTAAATGTGCCACTCGTATGAGCACAAAAGACCAGCTATCATTAATTTAATTAATGCCAACCAGGATCGGGGGCGCAGTAACCCACCACGGTGGAACCACCTCGGCCTTTTCTCCGAGTAGATAATAAAATGTCACCAACGCCTGGACAGGCGATAGACTTTTCTATTCATGCTTTTCAATTATTAGATAATACATAGCCTTGTAAGGGTACGGATTGACAAATATTGCAAAATACTGTAATTGTAATACATACAAAATTTCGCCTCAAAATGGCGTTGGGTATATCGTGCGCAACGACAGTTTTTTGTTTCATAGGTCGCTAGAACTTGTATTTCACTTCACATAAAACTTTCACTTTATCCCATCAAAACAGAGCATCACTTTTCAAAGAATATAAACCAAAAAAATAAGAATTCGTTGATATTTCACCAAAAAATTATTAACTTTCCCGTTTTTGCTTTCAGATTTTTCTGAATAAAACAACTACGCCCTCTTGCGGCAAATCCGTGTTCATGTCATGGGCATAGACATAGATTAAATATTTTTTTGAATTTCTTGCCACATCCAAAAAGTTGAATGGTGAGCACAAGAAAGCGAGCGAGCATCCTCTAACGTCGCTGAAGTTAAAAAAAAAATAGAACTAGAAACGTTTAGTTAGATAGACCGCATGAGGAGTTGGAGACTGATGTGGAGGGTCGCAAGTTGTGTTGCGACTAAATGACCTACACGGTCAAGTTTTACAAAAACACAGAACAAAAAAAAGTTGGTTTATGGTTTGTTTATTATTGTATTGTTGTCAACACTGACATTGACTTTCTTCACTTCAATCCATTCAGTCTTTCATTCATTTCGTTCGTTCATTAAATTCATTCATTCATAGTCATAGACTCATAGTGTGTGTGTGTTGCAGAAAAGAACGCCGGTATGCATTTACATATTTACACACTTTCCTGCTAAATATTGACTAGATTTTATTGAAATTAAGTCATGTACGTGTTAACCGCTATATTTTAATCCCTTTTCATGTGTTCCTTTTCTTAAATTTGTTGATTAAAAATGCGCGCGGCTTGCGCTTTTACTACTCTCAAGATGGCGGAATGTGAATTTGTTTCAATAATAAACTATAAATATTTCTTTATTTAGCTTTGAATGTTGCTTATATTGCCCATATATCATTATTTATAACCTTAATCTTTTATTGAGCATCGCACGGGCCTATCATCGGGTTTGTTTATTGTGATTGCTTTGTTGATGAGACGATGGGGATACTCGCTTGATACTTGTTTGGCGCCGCGCCGCGTTGATCCCCTGCCGCCGTTTTATTTTGAATTTATCTTATCCTTTGAATTTTTCATGTTCCTTCCTTTTCCCCTTTTCAGTCACTTTCATATAGATTTGCACTCAATAATTTAGCTTTGTTATACATTCCTAAACATTTATCTTGTAGGTACATAACCTATTATATTTTTTTTAGTTTAATTTGAAAATATAATATTTTATGTTATTTGTGGAATCATACATTAAAATCAGGGAGAAGTTATTATATAGCTTATTGAATTTCTATTCTTTACTTATTGGCTAATCCTTTAATTACAGTAGTGGCAAATCCTGGTCTGAGTGTTTCTCACAAACAAGATATAATTTGTAGGCTGGGACTGATCTTGTTCCATGGCCTACGGCTAGTAAATCACATTGGATTAGTTAGACATAACACTCTGGCGAAAAGTGGGTGCAGCAATGCACCTCTGCCTACCCCGCAAGGGAGTACATTAGTACAAGGCGTGAGTGCGTGTGTGTGTGTGTGATTAGTTAGACCAAAATACTGAATGTTCTCCGAAATCGAGAATGAAGTGATCTTGTTTATTTATAAACAAAAAACATTGACTGACTAGCTCTCTGTGTCGACTCTACTAAGATAAATTCGTGTAAAAGTCGTCGTAAAGTGTATGTGAACCTTTGACAGTAGCAAAATTGCACAACCCTATAAAAAGTCGAAATTCACTTCTTGGTTTTCTTCTTTTTCCTACATCCTATGCCCCAATGCCACCTCCCCCCTCTATGTATTAGAAGAAACGAAAAACTATTCATGAAACTAGTAGTGAACAGCATCCAATGCTTGGAGCTTGAATACCGACCAGAGCAATGGTATACATATATGTGTATCAGCTGTCAAACACCCATGTTACAGTAGTTTGGGGCTGATGGCCATGTGTAAGATGTGCCCACATATTATTCTGTTTTTATCCTGTTTCAGATTTATAATGGCTGAGAAGAAGAAGGATGGCGAGCCAGAGGGAGAGGAAGAATTCTCTGTAGAAAAAGTTCTAGACAGAAGAGTGAGAAATGGAAAGGTAATCTCTATAATTTTTTCTGGATTATTAAATACACCTACACTACTACATAGGATAATAAAGAAGAGGGGGTTATTAAAAGATAGCTTCATACTAGGGCATTAATTTACACTGAGTAAAAATAATGGTCCCATGTAAGTAACACTAAAAAGACTGCAACATTTACTAGGCCTACAAATCTTGCTTACAAAAATTATTTTGAATGAATATTTAAATTGTAATGTAAATTTAAATTTCAGGTAGAGTACTTCCTCAAATGGAAGGGATATGACGATGGAGACAACACATGGGAGCCCGAAGAAAACTTGGACTGTCCTGATCTCATATCTGCATTTGAAGATGCAAGAAAGAAAAAGGAAGCTGGTAAGTTTTTAGTCTACCTTACAAAAGATAGAGCTTACAAATGACTTATAACTTACTTTAAATTATGGTTAAATATCAAGCCCCATCCACACGCTTGCTGTTTGTTACAAACACCGCAAACAGCAAACAAAGTCCCAAACACCAACCACAATCACCGAACACAAACAGCCATCCACATGCTTGGCGAACGCTCATAACATTCCGAATCGGCAAACACGGCGGACGACGAGCTATTACTTTCGGGTTAACATATTTTTTATTATATAAATTAAAGCAAGAGAAAGAAAAAAGGAAAATAAGAAGAAAGCAAAGACGATAGTGGGATAATAATAATAATTAAAAAAAAAAAAACCGACTTCTTCTTTTTAATTATTATTTTGTTTTATAGTTTTTAGTTTATTTGCAATAATTCAAATTAAGTAAGATGCAAATGATACCAAAAAGTCCTACTAATCAATACGAATCATTCAAGCCTAAACACGAGGTAGTTGCTATATACCGTTGACGAGTTCCCTTGACTGCCTTCCGTTTCGATCATCAGATCAGCTCAAGGTCACCATCATATTTTTTTGTTATAAGAACTATATTTACGTTCTTAATTTCATTAGAATCGGTTAATATGTGTCCAAAATGGAAATTCATACCCTGTTTTTACCCCTTTACCCATCCTTAGGGGTGAGATAAAATTCTGAAAAATGGGACCACCTGGGAGCTTAACCCAATATAACAAAAAAAGAATTTTCAAAATAGGTTCATAAACAGCGGAGTAATTGGTGAACATACATAAAAAAAAAATATCCCGACAAATTGTGAACCTCCTCCTTTTTTTGAAGTCGGTTAAAAATACATAGAAATCGTACAATGTGCTGCTTTATTTGGTCTTTAATTTGTTTTATATTTTTATTTTGATAAGCCTCCAAAAATTACAGAATCGTAGGTGCTCTATTCTATTCTCTGTGGGGGTGTAAGTACCTGCACCTGGCTCTCTCGAGTGGAACCTTTGTGCATATCCCCAAGGTCTAAACTGCCTTCCTAAGCTTGGACCATTTCCCACCACGCTGGTCCACTGCGGGTTGGTGGGTTCACATATCTAGATGTGCTAGATCTAGATATGCAGGTTTCCTCACGATGTTTTCCTTCACCGTAAGAGCGATGGTATACATTGTACTTAAGTTAAAAGAACTCATTGGTACATGTCAGCGCCGGGATTCGAACCCGCATCTCTTGATTGAGAAGCGGGCGTTCACCCGACTGAGCTACCACCGCTCCAATCGTAGGTGCTGATCAATCAGACATTTTTACGCTTTGAGCGCCAACGAAAAAGTGTAGCAAGTTGATACGTCCGCCTCCCGCAATGCTAGCGCGCATACTGACCGCTGCCAGACGTGTGGATATGTAGCAAACTGTTTGCCGAACATCCTTTGATCTGGCAAGAAAAACCGACACCGATGCCGAACACTGGCGAACACAAACACAAACAGGCAAACAACGACAAACACCCATCCACACGTCAGTGTTTGCTGTTTGCCATTGTTCGCCAAGCGTGTGGATGGGGTATCAGATCTTATTATAGTCAAAACCATACACAGAGTGTTGCAAAACTGGTATAGTAAGCTGACAGGGACTCAATATGTAAATCCTGAATAACTGCTCAATGAAAATTTGATTCTCAGCTTACTATTCCACTGCTACAGATAATATAAGATACTTATTGATCTTATTGTTAACAATAAACTAACATAGTTCTACATTTCTAGAAATTTTAAATGAACATAATCATTAACGTGATTACTTTAAATGCTTAACATAATCTTATGTATTTCCGACTTGCAGAAGGTAAGGGTAAAGTTGACAACAAGGACCCCAAGAAGCGGAAGTCTTCTGCTGCGACGCCAGACTTGAAAGGAGCCAAGAAGAGTAAATCAGATGACAAGAAAGCGTCAGGTTTTGACCGCGGCCTAGAACCGGAAAAGATTATTGGTAAGTTAATACTAGTTTTCTTTGATTCTTTGCCATAAAAAATACAACAGGCACGAAAATCGTGAGACACCCTTCAGTCCTTCTGACTGACGACCTCACTGACAGCCATATGTGTAGCAGTGGATGATACTGGCTAATGATTAGATTTATTGTGAGATGTCCCCATCTCAAACATATCCATCTGATACGGTAATATATACATAAATAAACAATAACAGAAAACTGCTCATCCCACGAATGTTTGCCCTGGGCGGGATTCAAACCTAAGCATGTGTGCAGCTTCACTTCCGTCTGAGCTATAATGATTATTTATCAGAGAGCATTCAATAAAAGTCAATGCCGCGTTAATCCATTCTGGGCCTGTCCACCTCCATCTCCAAGGGAACCTAAAAAAACCTTTGCACATTCGGTCCGACTGTAAACCTTCTGTGTTTTACAATCCTTGTGTACTTTATCATCCAAGGTGTAATACAACAAGGTTTCCCTGCAGGTGCGACGGACAGCAGCGGCGAGCTGATGTTCCTGATGAAGTGGCAGGGCACGGACGAGGCGGACCTGGTGCCGGCCAAGCAGGCCAACGTGCGCTGCCCACAGGTGGTCATCCAGTTCTACGAGGAGCGGCTCACGTGGCACACGCCAGCCCCCGACGACGCCAATAATGAAGACTAAGCGGCAGATATATCGGCTGATTTCATGATGAATTTAAGAAAGTGTACTTTAGTTTATGTTAATCGGACATACTTTTTTTCTTGGAATACCTGCGTGTAAGCGAATGTTGCCGGATTCGGGAGTGACCATATTGTTGGATGTTTTATCAGTCTAACCCCGGCTGCCTTTTGCACTCTTGGCAATGATCGGAATAGATGTTTGCATATTTGGTTTTTGCACAGGGTTTGTAAGGACAGTCAGGAAAACTGGTGTGGAGAATAGTAATTCTAAACGTGCTTTAAAAAATAAGCAGAAGATCTTTCTTATAAAAATTCTTAGAAATATGATGTATTATTGAGATATGTATATCAAAATTTTCATGTGTTAAAACTTTTTTGATCTTGAGTTTTGTCTTTTGACTTCCTATTCTCCATTCATAGTTGGTGATTACTTGATTGATGTAATAAATTGACACTTATTTCATAACGTAATGAACGTTGGATATACTTGCTGCTACAGTTACACATTGATTGTATAAACAGTGTTACGTTAACATACGGTACTTTAGGATAACGAGGAATAATTTAGTGTTTAAGCTGGGCAATAAATATATTGTCAAAAATTCTGGTTTTTCATTTTAACTATGAATAACTAACTAAATATCTTGTGTTTTTAGTACCTCATATTATAGGGATAACGGGTAGGTGTTGGCAAAACACACCAAACCCTTAAGGTGCCGACACACTAGCAGACGCGACTGATAATGTGCACTTTGGGACAGTTCGTGCCAGATCGCTCTCGGATGTCTTTCGTTCAGCTTTCAGACCATTTCAGGCTTCCGAGAGCGATCTGGCACGAACTGTCCCAAAAGACCGTTCACACTATCAGTCGCGGCCATGGAAGTAATATACGTAGTGTGGCGCTTCCTTTATTCACTGTATGTTGGGACGTTGGGAGATACAATATAGGTATCATTTTGGTCAGATTGGGTCAGATTCACATGTATGAAGCAGCATATGTAGCATAGATTAGAATACTAGAAAGATTGACATAGATAGATCAAAGAGTAAAGTAATAAAGGGGAGGGGGAGACATAGATGTGTCAATCACATAGACCTACTACCAATCACATAATCAAAACCATACTGTCTTGTTAAAACGTAGTGTTCTTTTCTCTATGGTTACAGTTAGGAGACAGTTAGAGACTTTTAAATAGTGCTCTTTGGTTAGAGATTATTTTAGAAGGTATGTTTATTTTGTGAATAGATACTTCACGTATTAGGGCAGGCGAGGGGACAAAACATGGGATCTGTGTCATCATTCTTCGAATTTATAAAGGCTACGTTTCGGGCAACTGAGAGGTAGGTAACAATAAAAGTATTTTGTCACTGAGAGGGTCAGTTTCACTGCCCGGCTCGGCTACTGTACCTTTGTTTTATAAAGATGGCGGAGGATTCGTCTCATGCTATCTCGCGCTATTCTTAATAGGTACTATTAGGTATTAGGTACCTTCAGACTTATCCGTTCTTCCTACTCTCACTTGCATGTTCATTGTTCATCTGAATATTATTCTTTATCTATATAATACTAGCTGTTCCCGCGCGCTTCGCTTCGCCTTAAAAAGTTTTCCCGTGGGAAATCCGGGATAAAAAGTAGCCTATGTTCTTTCCCAGGGTCTACACAGTATGTATACCAAATTTCATTCAAATCCGTTGAGTAGTTTTGGCGTGAAAGTGTAACAGACAGACAGTTACTTTCGCATTTATAATATTAGTTAGGATTATGTTACAGATACAACCTACGGTTTAAATTTAGCACCATTAGTTTAGAGAGCCCACCATGAAGGCAGCCTCTGCAGAATACAAAAATAGATAAGTATTTAAATATTATTTATAATATGTATTTTCAGTGTCTTCAAATGTGTCGCTTTCACCATCACAGTAACAGCATTGGCTGTAGTAATACTGGCGCTGTCCGTCACTAGCATCGGCCTCGGGTACCACTATTGCTCCGCTGATTTCTACTTATCACAAATAAGTAAGTACATACTTACATACCTACCTACCTAATACCTAAAACACACATTGCCGCACTCAACGCAAACATCGCGTTTCCAAAGCCATAGTTCATAGTATGTAGTTATGTATAGGCCGCGCAGATAAAGAATGAATATACAGGGTGATTGGTAAGTCGATGTATTCCTTTAAACGGGTTATAGACGAAGGCATTTCCAGTCGATTGAACCCCATAATGCATTATCCGAAAGTCAACCATTTCTGAGTTATTTAAGTTTTAAGTTTTTTTTGTTTTTCGCAAAATTTATGTTTAAAAGCAAAATATTTAAAATAATAACCATTTTTTTAATACTTTTTTGATTGATTTACATTAGTGACACCTTAGCCAACTTATTACCTATAATAATTAAATGCGCAATATTTAACTTAATTTAGACACAGTGCTTCAAAATAGGTGAAACATTATGAAAATGTTACGAAAGGTAAAAACAAAAATGCTGAATTTAAAAAATAATAATTAAAAAAAATAAAAAACCGACTTCAAAAAACCACTAAAATGTAAGTAATAATTTAAGGTTTACACAAATTATATGTGACAGTACAAATATACCTAAGCAGGAACTGTTCTTTTTTGATGTTGGTGCAGTGACAAAGTAATCTGAAGAAATATGGCACCAACTTCAAAAAAGAAGAGTTCCTGCTTAGGTATATTTGTACTGTCACATATAATTTGTGTAAACCTTAAATTATTACTTACATTTTAGTGGTTTTTTAAGTCGGTTTTTTATTTTTTTAAATTATTATTTTATTTTATAGTTTTTAGTTTATTTGCAATAATTTTTAATCAAAAGTAAGATGCAAATGATACCAAAAAGTCCTACTAATCAATACGAATCATTCAAGCCTAAACACGAGGTAGTTGCTATATACCGTTGAGGAGTTCCCTTGACTGCCTTCCGTTTCCATCATCAGATCAGCTCAAGGTCACCATCATATTTTATTGTTATAAGAACTATATTTACGTTCTTAATTTCATTAGAATCGGTTAATATGTGTCCAAAATGGAAATTCATACCCTGTTTTTACCCCTTTACCCAACCTTAGGGGTGAGATAAAATTCTGAAAAAAAAATGGGACCACCTGGAAGCTCAACCCAATACAACAAAAAAAGAATTTTCAAAATCGGTTCATAAACGGCGGAGTTATCGGTGAACATACATAAAAAAACATATGAAAAACAAAAAAAAAATATCCCGACGAATTGAGAACCTCCTCCTTTTTTTGAAGTCGGTTAAAAAGAATTTTAACGATAAAATGAGGCGTTTGTTAAAAAAAAAAAAAAAGTTCCTTTTTGGAGAAATAGATGGCATTGTCTAGGGTTGTACCAACTGTCAAACCCTCAGAACACACTCAGATCACATGTTATTCTGTGAGGCTAACGAAATGTGAAAGTGACGTAGGTAGGTAGTATTGTAGTATTATTTTCTCTCTCTCTCTCTCTTTCAGGCTATGTGTCCCATATGGTGGTGGGGTCTGCCTTCCTCGTTTTCTCTCTTCACTTCGCCCTGTCTCCGACGTCGTCTTCAGAGACTTGGCAGTGTCGTAGGTCTTTTTGCATTATTATTTGTAGTATTATTTTCTCTATGATGTCGATGTCACTGTTGCTTCAGCGTTCAGTGCGATTGTGCGTACAGCCGTTCTTTTCAAGTTTTCTCAGTTTCCTTGTGTTTCTCCTGTATTAATTGAGTTGTAGTTGAGCGTTAGCACCCGTTCAAACGGCGCGGGTAGAACTATTCACAGAATACTTAGCACTATCCCAAGCCACATGCAGTCTGAGCCTCGGAAGGATGGCTCGCGCTACCACCCGACATTTTATCACAACTAGTGAGTTCTTATTCTGAGTTTAGTACTCTTTGCTCTCTATGTAATTTTTGACAGTTGGTACACTGCGTTTTCACGCCATCTATCGGCTTACCCAAAAGCTCAACTGACAGCTGTCAAGGAAAACGGCTCATTCTTTTTAAATTCAGCATTTTTGTTTTCACCTTTCGTAACATTTTCTTAATGTTTCACCTATTTTGAAGCACTGTGTCTAAATTAAGTTAAATATTGCGCATTTAGGGTCACTTTTACCAAACGCTAAACATATTTAAAATTGTATTTAAGTCTAATTTTAAATACATTTTGTACCAACTGACAAACGTTTGACAGGCTACTAAATATGTTTAGCGTTTGGTGAAATTCCACCTTAATGATTATAATTAGTTGGCTAAGGTGTCACTAATGCAAATCAATCAAAAAAGTATTTAAAAAATCGTTATTATTTTAAATATTTTGCTTTTAAACATAAATTTTGGCAAAAACCAAAAAAAACTTAAAACTTAAATAACTCAGAAATGGTTGACTTTCGGATAATGCATTATGGGGTTCAATCGACTGGAAATGCCTTCGTCTATAACCCATTTAAAGGAATACATCGACTTACCAATCACCCGGTATACTGTACCTCAGAGGTAAACAGCAAATAAGTCCACTTTTTGAATGAGTCACATAAGTGTAAAAAAAAAGTGGACTTATTAGGTAAGTACAGTGTCACAAACTTATCTGTTTCGGTGAGAGCGAACTAAATTCATCCATATCTCATTATTTACTAATGAATTATATATTGATATAGATTACATGGGTTTATTGAAACCACAAGAGCGAATTACCACTACTGGCAAACTTTAAATCTTATAGAATGAAGAAATATTACACATTTACATGAGCTGTCACCGGAACAGATAAGTTTGTGGCCCTGTACCTACTGTTTACCTCTGAGGTACAGATATGAAAATGGCGGAGCGAGATTCCTACGTAGGTTGGCTGGTAGAAAATGCTCTTAGCATTAAGCCCACCTTTTGTGCATTTATTATATAGGTATAGCTGTTGCCCGCGAGCTTCGCTTCGCCTTAAAATTATTTTGCCGTGGACTACTCCCGAACTACCTACCCAATAACATGCCATGGTGGTATTAAATTAGATGAAAGTTGACAAATAAGTACGAAGATACTTGACTAAAAATGATTTTCATGACTTCATTGAGCAAAGACTTGTATAGCAATGGCAGAATAGTATTCTACATTCTATTCTATTCTCTGTGGGGGTAACAGTACCTGCACCTGGCTCTCTCGAATGGAACCTTTGTGCATAAACCTAAACTGCCTTCCTAAGCTTGGACCATTTTCCCACCACGCTGGTCCACTGCGGGTTGGTGGGTTCACATATCTAGATGTGCTAAATCTAGATATGCAGGTTTCCTCACGATGTTTTCCTTCACCGTAAGAGCGATGGTATACATTGTACTTAAATTCAGAAAAGAACTCATTGGTACATGTCAGCGCCGGGATTCGAACCCGCATCTCTGGCGTGAGAAGCGGGCGCTTACCCGACTGAGCTACCACCGCTTCAGGCAGAATAGTAATTTATAAATGTTTAATTTCAAGCATCTAACTTATGCAGTTTTGGTTTTTTTCATACTACTTATTTTTTTTCACTTTAACTCCCATTTTTCAAAACAAAACCATAACTTTACTAAGGTGTGCAGACATGTTAGATTGAAAACATCTAGGTATCTTGCAATATCCTATTGTAACTAAGCTTTACGGCTGTTTTAACAGCATGCAGATTTCATCACGCATGTGGGATAGCACGCCATTTTCCCGCATCTCGTGTGCATATTCCACGCGTCACAATGAATACCTACTTGTATGAACGCGTGCGGGGAAATCCCGCGTGCGTGATCAAATCCGCATGCTGTTAAAAACAGCCTAAGTTAATGCCGAATTTCAACCGCTAACTCCGGTTTTTGTGGGAAAATACGGTACCTAAGCTACGTCCCTTCCTAATTTCAAGTGCCTACGCTACGTTTAGCCTGTGCGTGTCAGTCATGGGAATTCCGTATAGAAAATCTCTGCATATTTTCCTAAAACACCTACGTAATAAGTTTCATGGTTTTATCTTCAAAAATGACGCATAAGAACTAAATGACAATTAATTAAACGTATTGAAAAGTACAGTCGTTTATTGGGTTGTTTTCGAGGACCTAAAAAACTTTCTGCAAATACATACAAACTATAAGTACATTAGCTAAAATCAAACCATACCGCGATCTATATCCGATCCGACAACGCCATCTAGGAGCGGACATAGCTACTATATAAATTAAACTTCTAAAACTCAACACCCATAAAACTTTCAACCCCTATATTACACCCCCACACTGGGTTTTTTTTTATATGCTAATTATTATTTTTTTGTGATTATGTAGTGCCTAAATACAAAATATAATGTTTTTATCTTCAAAAATGACGAACTTCATACAAAATATGAACACCTATTTCATCCACTCACAGATCGAAGTTTCAAAAACGCTAGAACAAAATGTTTAATTATTGCTCATCAAGTGCTTAAATATAAAGTTTATTCAAAAAAAGATCTACCCCGGCCGGGAATCGAACCCGGGACCTTCGGCATAGCAGTCAGGGTCACTAACCACTACGCCAGTCAGCCGTAGTATTTTTATCTTTTAAAATTAAGTATTCGCATACAACTTTTAACCCTTCTTTTAACCCCTTACAACCTCCGTTTCGTAATAAAAAGTAGCCTATGTTCTTTCTCAGGGTCTAGACCATATGTATACCAAATTTCATTCAAATCCGTTCAGTAGTTTTGGCGTGAAAGAGTAACAGACAGGCAGACAGACAGACAGTTCCGGATATAACCAACAGATGGCACTAAAAGCGCAATACAGAGAGCTTGTATGGAACCGAGGCGAATTAATATGAAGATCCTACATCGCGGTATTAAAGTTTTTCAGTTGTCTGAAATAAATACAAAACCTAATATGTTAAATCTATCCTATAGTGGGAGAGTCAGACAGTGACTTTCGCATTTATAATATGAGTTAGGATTTGTGCAATAAAGAATTAAATAAATAAAAAAAAACATTAAGGGCGTCTTGCATAACAAAGTTAAATAAAATTAAATAGTTTGTCTCTTGCTCTGACAGTATAATGTCAGAGCAAGAGGTCATAGATTTAATTTTATTTAACTTTGTTGTGCAAGACGCCCTAAAACAATAAAGTCCTGAAAACGGAAGTGGATTCTAACTAATTGTTTAAAGCCGCGTACAGACCGGCCCAACGAACGGGTTTCGTTGACCTTCGTTGCTGCAATCTGCCCTGTATTATGTATGATAAATATCCATCGTTGGGTGTTCGTTGGGCGTTCGTTGGGCCGGTCTGTACGCAGCTTAAGACCGTATTTTATGGAACTATTATATTTATTTAAGGACAAATCCGTTAAATAGCCATTATCAATCGGTATTTTATTTTTAAAACGTATAAGTAAATAACTGACAATGATAAAAAGTCTTAGCAAAATCGCACTCTTTATTGTCATGACTTTATAGTTGGACTGTATGGTGGACACTTTTTAATCATAAAATTGTTTACCTATTGATTGCTCTTTGCTGCAGAGGACTACCAGTTAATAATCGACGGGAGCGGCTACACCTTCGCGTGGACGTGGGACTACGACTATATGAAATATTTTTGGTATTATAACGATCATTACCGCTCACAATGGACGTCCAAGACTTATGAGCCATTTCCAGGGACCATAAGTGTAACCGAATTCTGGTACCATAACCGATATACGCGCGAGATGGTTGAAAGGCGATTCCTGAAGCGTCTACTGGGTGTAAGGAAGAATGGGTCCCCGCGGCGGATTGAGGACCACTTCGCGGACCATAACGTGCCTCTGGACCACCTGGTGCCGCTGTTGAAGCTGGAGTCCGCGCTCCACAACCTCACGTCCTCCGCCGCGCCCGCCCGCCCTCACACCATACACCTGGACTGGAAGGAGATCGTTGGAAAGCTGTACAGGGCTGTAGCGAAGAATAGGAGTAATGATTATTATAAAGACGGCTGGAGCCCCGATGATGAAGATGTTACGTAGGTCACTATAATTTGCGTTTGAAATATTTTAGATATTTAGCCGTCATTATTAGGTACTATTTAGATTATATTTATTTTGTAATTTTCTATTTATAAGTGTTGATTATATTATTTTATGTTTCAAAGTTAATTTTATTATTCTGAGGTATGTAGGTACAGCTCTCCCATATTAATAATGCGCATGCAAATCTTCGCAAACTGTCGTATTCCCGGAAACACCCGAATCATTGAATCGTAATAGCCTTAAACAATGCACTTGGATTTTGCATCTTGTTTGAAAGAAATAGGAGTCAATATCATGTTTACATAATCGAAAACAATTCGGGCTGTCAGCGGCTGTCACCAATCAGTCAAAGGTCCTTCAGTTCTCTTGTCAGTCAGTTCTGTGGAATTATATGTATAGAGCTGTTATTACATCGTTCTTGGTTTTGTTTTAAAATGTGAATTTAATTTCAACTTTAATAAAATAAGGTGAAGTGCGGTAATTGCAACTAAAAATATTGAAGTCGTAACTTCATCATCTGATAATTCTTTATATATAAGGAAATAGTATTACTGTAAAATCATGCCAAAGTCAAAATTTTATGTAGATTTTATTCTACTATCATGACAAAGAAAAACTCTGAAGAATAAAGAGCTATTGCCAAAAGTTCCGGCAAAGGCAGAAATAGTTGCAATTACCCCTCCTGGCGGGTAATTGCAACTAATCGTTTTATCTCCATATTTTTCTATGTGTGGTGTATATTGTGTATTTGAAACACAGACTAAGAGAATATTCATAGGATTGTGACACTTATCTCCTTGTAACTACGACCAATTGCGCATGAAACTACTGTTTAGCCGTGGGTCTGGTCAGTGGCGGATTTACAAATTTGCCGCCCGTAGGCCATTCAATTTTTGCCGCCCCTACTGACTTCTGATATTCAATTCGTTAGTTTAATCCCGATATTTCTATGTCTATCTGTCACCAACTTCAAATGTTACACCAAATCTTTTTTAAAGTTCCGTACCTCAAAAGGAAAAAAGGAACCCTTATAGGATCACTTTGTTGTCCGTCTGTCTTTTTATCTGTCTGTCTGTCACCACCCTTTTCCTCAGAAACGGGTAAAAATATCAAGCTGACATATTTCGCAAAGAGATACAAGGTGGGCCAAAAGTAATCACCCTATTGGAAGTTGGTCTCATTTATGCAAATGGCCGCCAATTTCAAATTTGTTTTGATATTGGTGGACCACACAAATGTAGAATACAAGTTGAGAAGCCATGGAGTGATATACTTCCCAAGAACGCCAAATAATTGTGTATATTCAGTTTTCGGGTCGCCTTTTTTTTCGTTTTATCTGTCATTTTTCCCTGCAATATCGCCCGATTTAACCGTCTCAGACCGTTTTTGTGGGTGTTTTTTGAAGTCCCGTGTTTATGTGAATAAGCCCGTGTCTCTGGAAGCCCTTAAGGCCAACATTCGACACGAGTGCAAGAATCTCTCGCCCGAAGTTCTTCTCGCTGAATTGATGAAAAATGCCATAAAAGGAGCCCGTAGGGCAATCAATTGTGACGGAACCATTTGGCCGATATCATCTTCTAGACTTTACCAATAAAATTTTAAAGGTTCAAATAAACATAGTTACTAAAAAAAAAGAATCGAAGTTTTTAATTTAGAAAAAAAATTAGAGCCAATCAACATAGGATGACTTCTTTTGATCCACCTTGTACAAATGTACGGCCTCGACAAACTGGTACGATAAAATATGAAAAAAAAAATATTTTCGTTACCTTTCATACATGTAAAAGGGTGATGATTTTTTTCGTTGGTGTAAGGTATTGTATTGGTCTTTCAAAAATATCAAAGGTCTTCTCACACCATTTTTTTATTCAGTGACTGGTTTACGAAATATTAAGCTTCAAACTGTGAATTCTTGGTAGACTCAAGTGACTGTTTGGTCCAAAAATATCACTGATGTAAGTACTTAGTATACATATGACAAAATTCCACACAACTACCATTACAGCCGTTTCCAGTTTCTCCAAATTCGAAAGTATTCCCGCCGCTTCTTGTCGCGTTACAGGCTTATCAAATATTCCGAATCTTCGATTGATTTCAAAGAATAACTGCATGCCTAGAATCTCTTTAACTATTACATGCTTCATTTCTGCCTGACCAACGTCTCAAATCCACTCTATTCCTGGTTTTATTTTTTAAGCCAGCGTTGTGTCGAGTTTACAAAAAAATCCTGTAGCAGCATGAAAAAGCGACAATCTTGGCTAGTAGCACGGGGCGCATATTTAAAACGTGACATAAGTTGTTATGCATCGCTCTTACTCACATCGCGCAGCCTCAAGAGCGAGCGCGACGACGTAGAACTTTTGTCACGACTTAAATGCGCTCCGTACTAGCCCTTCTGAGCATGATTCAGCAGCGACAGTTGCCACTAAATTCAAAGAATATAGGTACCTACTGATTTAGATTAGATAGATTTAGACAGTGCGTTTATTTATATGTAGATTGTGTACACGTAAATTTGTATTTAAAAAATCTGTAAAATAAAAAATTGCTAAATTTGCCGCCCCTCTAAATCTGCCGCCCTAGGCACTGGCCTTTTTGGCCTATTGGTAAATCCGCCACTGGGTCTGGTAATTGCAACTAATTTCTCAAAAATAGTGATGGGAACTTTATCGTAATTTTATCGACAGTCATGTAGTGTCTGCCATCGACAAGCCAAGAAGACCATGGTAGCAGAATAAAACTCGGGGATAAAAATTAATAGCTATATTTTTATTAATCAACATTAAATATTTTACTTATGTTTAATCAAACAGCCTTTTTACAATTTTTTTGGAAAGTTTTCGAAATTTACCGCAGGCTGGATGCCGGGTGGAATTTTACAGGTTTTCTAAAAAAATGTATGCTTAACAGATATGTTTAAAATTTGGTATTCAGCCTTTTATTCTTATTTGTGTGTTATTTTATTAGTGATGGTATCGATATATTCATGTTCACTGCCCCATCACTGGCTTTTTCCAATTTCATACAAAAATTGGCAGCTAATTGTAACCACCCTAAAAACTGCAAAATAGTTGCATTTACCAGACTTTGCATTTTTTGTCTGGTAAATGTAACTACACAGAAAACTCGGAAAACAATCGTGTTAGAATAAAACAAATACATACAAAATGACTTACCGTTATTAGTTTTCACTTTTTTTTGGTAAAACCTTGCGAGGAACCACTAAAAACTATTTTATAAAATAAAAATGCACGCCATGTCCATCCGACTCCAGCAGACTCAAAATGGCCGATGACAAAAAGCTTTATAACTACCACAATTCTTGAGCTATCAGCGCCATCCACATTTTTGGGTAGAACTTTTATGATGTAAAATTGATTTTAGTCTGTCGTTTTACAATGAAGTAACTCTAGAGGGAGTTATTGAAGTTAGTTGCAATTACCGCACTTCACGTTGATGACGCCTTATTATGAAACAAATTAAAGAATAAAATATGTCACATTGATAGACTTCACTTTGTAAATAAAGCCACACCCAAAAGACCAAGTTTGTAATTGTAATATTAATGTGAAATGATCAGTGCTGTAAATAATTTTGAATTGAGATTTTACATTTTAAATGTATACTTATTTACCTGTGTTTGAAATCAATTTCTTCTTATAATATAAATCTTGTGTTATGCAAACCTTCTTTCATCCACCTTTACATCAGCTTCAGTAAGACACTTGAAAAGTATTGTAACATTTTCGAAGTAAATTTTAATATTATGACAATATTATGAATTATCGAATCAAATTTCGTTACTGATAAATCAATATCTCTTTTAGCACCAAATACATAATCCTACTAAAATTGCATGAAGAAAATGCACTTAACCACTCTAAATACATATAGTTTTCTAACGCTCGGGAATACGACCGTTTCTGAACAATGGCGAAGATATTTATGCGCATTATCAATTTTGGGGAACTGTACATAGCTTAGGAAAAATCCATGAGACTGATTAAAATTCAATTTCCCGTGTGCTACTAACTAACTCTTCATGCGTACCGTGTGTTAATAAGTATTAATTTATTGTCGGTATCAACGTAACTAGGTCATTGAGGTTACTTTTATCCTGAGATTCTCACTTAAACTCTTTTTTAACCAAAATATAATTTACAGGTCTTTGAAACATAAAGTAAGTTTCCAAATGCCAACTGAAGATACTTTTTGAAATAAAAAGGCATTTGTTCGGCAGGTTTTTTTGTAACTATATTGGTATTTATATTTTACAGGAAACTTGAAATTATATAATTATATTGACAAAACATCATATTTATCCCTTTATTTATAAAATTGTATGTCTTATGTTTCATTCGGAATCAAAAATGAATTTATAATGGTTAGTTATTAATTAGGTAGTATACTGATAAGATCAACGACTGCACTTGAAACATGCTTTTCAACAATAATATTAATAACCTTCCGATAAACTATTAGTTGGATTCATACAGTTTTGGGTCTTTATGCGAAACATGACTATATGGAATTGTAACTACAAGTTATTGGTGCAAAAAAAAATGTACACAACTTTTTCATAGATAAGGGATTATAATTTTTTACTCTGTCGCGTTAAAGGCAGGCAGTGAGTAAAATTTTTTGGATGTAGGTATTTTATATGTATATGTATTTATTTACTAATTCTATTTTATGCAGTCTATAGCTTAATTTTACTTTAGAAAAAGCACCTAATATGGACGTACATATATATACCTTTATCATATTTATTATTTACAAGTAATTTTGTCATACAGTAAGTATTCCAGTCAAGTTGTGGTGGCATTTCATATATTATTGCTTGCACTGTAATCCGTAAGGAGTAGGTTGCTCCTTGGTTCAGTGTAATACTAATTAAAAGTTCATTTGAACATGTCGAATTATAAAGATAGCTCGACTTAATCTCTGGCCCTTCTCTAGACTTAGCTAAGTAAGTACGGCAAAGAAAAATGATAGTTATGATTTTGATCGCTATTTATACTTACAAATAGAATCGAACACGTAAAATTTTTCGTCATCTACAGTCATCGTCAGTTACAACTAAACACTGTAAACCGAGAAAAAATATGACACCTTTTTACATTTTTTTACTACAAACCACGTAACTTGACACAAAGGGCAATCTGCACAAATAAAATTTCCGAACGTAGCATATGAGAGAATTACGAATAGCGGCCGAGCGGCATACCAAGCCACCAATGGCGTTGCGCAGTTTTGACACACCCGGCCCGCACCTAAAAATACCCTCTGCGCATTGGTCAATTTACGTGGTACTTATAAACTTAACAAGGCAAAGGACATCAGCATTGTGCCAACTCGACCTTAGGGATCGTCATGAGGGGTAGATCCCGCTTGAATTGCTGAATATCTTTAATGAAGTCTGCGTTGCTTTCTACTTCTTTCTTGTCGCCGATGGGGTCGCTGGCGTCCAGGAACGTGAGGTCGAAGCTGTGGAGGTACTCCGGCTCTTGTTCCCGCTCGTTGGAGCTACTATTCGTGTCTGCCGCTTTGTGACCCATTATCTGAAATTTAATATTGTTATTATTATTACAGTAGGTATGCGCTACTACCTTTGCATCTCCAAAGTGGTGACCCCGACGTGATTGGTGATTCATTTCATGCGTAATTATTTTAAGTGGAACTTTTTATGAATGATTTACCTGTATAGAGAGCTTCCTGAACTTGGATTTGTTTCCGTTGGCGAAATGGTTCTCTACCCACGCCTTCAGCTCCGGCAGCTTCACCCTGGAGATGGCACCTGCCTGGGAAAGGATTTTTTAATAAATGAATGATAGTTATTTTAGTGCGCGTGCGAAAAGAACGTTGAGGATAGAGATGGGCCGAATATTTCGGTTTAGGCATTTCGGCCACTATTATATGTATCAGTGTTGGATGATATTAATTATAAATAATAATGATGCTTTCTCAACATCATCGGCAAAATCATCAACAAAATGTTAAACTTAATAAAGAATAAACAACTATTTTGCACGAAAAAATGCACAAAATATAGTAATGATCAACTTTTCTGCCTTGTATAACAATGTGCCATTAGTTACCTCGTTGTAAAGTCTTTGGAATTGGTATTCCTGGCTGGAGATTTCACGCCAATTTCTTTCTACCTGAAATGAAAAAGTAGGTACTTAGTTAATTTTAAATTATGTAAAAAAACTAAATTGTCCTCGAGCTTCCATTTTTTTCTTATTCATGGTCAATGTCATCATCCGTGGTCTTTTATAAATGATTCAAATCTAAATAGCCAAATTGGCCCCTCGAACTCACCTCCTGTCCACATCTCCCTTCATCCCTTCCATTATACACTTCCTTACCCTTCTTCTACGCTCCCCTCCCCTCCCCGTCGCTTTCATTCCATCCCACCCTACACCTTATATCGTCTTCGCTACCCTTCACACCCTTAACTAAACACTTTTATTATATAAAAAAAAAACATATTTACAAAAATGGGCTTAAAAAGTAGTGTAGGTGTACTAAGGCGGGCTTATTGCCAAGAAGCAATTTCTTCCAACCAAACCTTTGTTTGGTGGAGAACTAAAGTTTTTAAATATATGAAACTCTTTCAATACAATAAAAAACTATAATTTAATTTAAACATAAAACAATTTCTTTGTCATAAAACAACCTCTGTGACTTAAAAATCCCTCTCTAGACATTATTAAGCATAAAAGTAATATCTACGTAATATCGCACCTCCAAAACAAAAGAGACTGAACTTACAATTTCACTAAATTGAGTTAGTTACAACAAAAAATATGTTTCATCAATTTATTCTTCAATTGCACAGTATGATACCGGATTGTAATACAAAAGTAATTATGTACAATCAGGTACAATACTAAAAGCATTTTCTACCATTCAACCTGCAGGAGGTATAAGACGCAAAAAGTATAGCCGTCCAAAAAAAAGGTTCTTAACACGATTTCAATAACGATCGATTCGTTTCGTACAGTCAGCTGCATAAGTAGCTATACACTTTTGTACCTTGTCAATCTGAAACCGCCAGTTTGACAAGGTACAGAAGTGTATAGCTACTTATGCGGCTGACCGCTTACCTCCTCTTTCAGCTCGTAGTCGGTGGTGTGCTTGAGCTGTATGAGCGAGGTCTTGGTGGTGTCGAGAGTGGACTCGTTGAGGCGGCGCATGTCCCGCAGGAACTTCTTCAGGAAGTTCTCCACGCGACCGTCCACGTGCGATACGCTGACACATTGAAAAAGACACGTTATTTAGATTAAAAATATATTTATTTAATCTTTAACTAAGGGTGAGGCCACACGAGCGTAATTTTGTGCGGGGACAAGGGGGGCGGGGAAGTTAATCGTTCCCCTCGTCCCCGCGCACACTTTTCTGCCGCGCACAACTCACAAAATTACGCTCGTGTGGCCTCACCTTAAGTGCTAAAATCATTTTCTAACAGACCACCGACAGTAAGGAGAAGCTATGTCAAAAAAAACATACATCAGACGAATTCAGAACCTCCACCTTATTTCGAAGTCGGTTAAAAAAATAAGGAAATATGTATATGGATGTAAGTAAAAAGTGCTCACATCGCGAATATTGTTCACATAATATAGGACAACAAAACGGATTAATGCCTATTCGTAGAAGCTTCGCTTATAGTCCGTTTTTCTTTGTTAGGTAGCGTATCTTTGACAAATATTTAGGAAAAAGCTGCAGTGAACCATATTAAAGAACGAACAAACAAAGTGTTGATTGTGTTACTTTTTACACTAAAATAATGTAAATAAAATGTGGCCATTAGTGCTGTGCACTCCCCGAGGTATGAGAGAGGTGAGATGTTGGGCGCTTGGAGTAGTGATTGAAGTAGGAAATGATTAACGCGACGTGTCTAACTGTAGTAAACTCTCTTTATTCAGTAAAATAGTAACATATTTATATGAAGATTCTGGAATTCGCTATGACGTGCAGCATGTCAATAAAGTCTAGTTTGGCTATCTATTAAATAGAAGGTATGCGACTTGTGAGTCTTATAACGTATGTTGTTTAGAGATAGTATTACAAATATTTATGGAATGCATTGTACTACGTCACATGCTACAGTGCGGGGCGAGGCCGCAACGAGCGAGACAGAGATAGAGACTTAACAGCCGATTCTCCTACCCGTCTCGCATACCTCAGGGAGTGCACAGCACTATAGAGCTTCCACTATATTAATGTATTTTTGACGTTTCCTTATGTATGGTAAGTAAAGTTGGTTTTCCTTTGCAGTCATCAAATATGTATGGGATTTCGAATGTCAAAAAACCAATAATAAGATGGACAGAGTATAATGGTCACACTAATAGTCTACCTCAACGGTTATCGGCACAGAGGATAGAATAAAATACAGGGTGTCACAATACCTGAACTTGTCGACCTGCGTGTTGACAGTGACGGAGAAGCCGAGAACGCCGAACGTGTAGCGCATCATGCTGAACACGCTGTAGCCGAGCTGCTCTTTCGTGCGCAGCGCGTCGAACACCGGCTCCTCCATCAGCATCTGTGGTAGACAAAGGTCACACACTCAGCATGTGCTATAGACAATGAAGCCGAACGTGTAGCGCATCATGCTGAACACGCTGTAGCCGAGCTGCTCCTTCGTGCGCAGCGCGTCGAACACCGGCTCCTCCATCAGCATCTGTGACAGACAGACAAAGGTCACACACTCAGCATGTGCTATAGACAATGAAGCCGAACGTGTAGCGCATCATGCTGAACACGCTGTAGCCGAGCTGCTCCTTCGTGCGCAGCGCGTCGAACACCGGCTCCTCCATCAGCATCTGTGACAGACAGACAAAGGTCACACACTCAGCATGTGCTATAGACAATGAAGCCGAACGTGTAGCGCATCATGCTGAACACGCTGTAGCCGAGCTGCTCCTTCGTGCGCAGCGCGTCGAACACCGGCTCCTCCATCAGCATCTGTGACAGACAGACAAAGGTCACACACTCAGCATGTGCTATAGACAATGAAGCCGAACGTGTAGCGCATCATGCTGAACACGCTGTAGCCGAGCTGCTCCTTCGTGCGCAGCGCGTCGAACACCGGCTCCTCCATCAGCATCTGTGGTAGACAAAGGTCACACACTCAGCATGTGCTATAGACAATGAAGCCGAACGTGTAGCGCATCATGCTGAACACGCTGTAGCCGAGCTGCTCCTTCGTGCGCAGCGCGTCGAACACCGGCTCCTCCATCAGCATCTGTGGCAGACAGACAAAGGTCACACACTCAGCATGTGCTATAGACAATGAAGCCGAACGTGTAGCGCATCATGCTGAACACGCTGTAGCCGAGCTGCTCCTTCGTGCGCAGCGCGTCGAACACCGGCTCCTCCATCAGCATCTGTGGTAGACAAAGGTCACACACTCAGCATGTGCTATAGACAATGAAGCCGAACGTGTAGCGCATCATGCTGAACACGCTGTAGCCGAGCTGCTCCTTCGTGCGCAGCGCGTCGAACACCGGCTCCTCCATCAGCATCTGTGGCAGACAGACAAAGGTCACACACTCAGCATGTGCTATAGACAATGAAGCCGAACGTGTAGCGCATCATGCTGAACACGCTGTAGCCGAGCTGCTCCTTCGTGCGCAGCGCGTCGAACACCGGCTCCTCCATCAGCATCTGTGACAGACGAACAAATGTCACACACTCAGCATGTGCTGTCGACAATAAAGCCACAGCCCTACACCGGCTCTTCCATCAGCATCTAACCAGAACATTTAAAATATTACGGGACGCAGGTAATTCAGGAAACAATATAATACAAAACAAAGAGTAACATAAAAGATTGATGTGCAGAGCGACAAAAAGGTGCCAGTAGGCCAGCTGAACATGTGCTAAAATAAGGTCACAGCGCTGGTTTTTAGCTGGCACTGTCTTTATAAGTGCGATATACCGAGATTCAATCTTGAAAGCTGCCAATCACGAGTTTAGACTTTACCTACTTATAAGGTGACCTCCAATCACACGTCTGCGTGAATGTTTATTTAATTTGCTTCATTATACGTAGAATATCAAATACAGGCTCCTCCATTCCTTAAGTACAAAAACAAATTTAAAATAAATTTCACAATTGAAAAGCTTCCATTGGCTTAACTCACCATGAGCACCTCCAGTATGGCGGTGTCCTTCGGGTTGGAGGTGCCCGCCTGGTAGTAGTCGGTGACGATGCTGTTGGTGGAGTGCGGGTTGAGGCTCAGCACGAGACACGAGCCTACAGCACTGTGGCGACATCTAGCTACGATGCGGGCAAGCTTAGCGAAGAGGTACCGTAGACTACCGACAGATGGCAGGGGAGCGAGAAAGCAATTTTATTTGTGTTTCATTCACGTATCCTTCGAGTCGCTTTGTTGTAGCTGCTGTAACACCCAATAGAAGCCAAGCCAAGCCAGCCCTAGCCAAGCCGACGTCATAGCCGACGTCACAGCCCCCTCCAGCCGCACGAAAGCCTGTGCGCGCCCCACTGCGGCCGCAGTGGAGGGAACAGCCACGCCTGCCTATAAAAGTCTAGCCGCAAGTTGATTCGTCTCTCATTTCTGCTATAACTTTTGTGTAAGGCGTTACTCTGCCCGTTTGTGATTTGAAATAAAATAAAAATAATCAAAGTGTCCACGTATTTAATTTAGCCCTTCATTATACTCAGAAGTGGCATAAGTGATCCACAATGATAAGAGTAATACGACGATCTGCAGAACGCAAGAAACGATTGCGACCTCCGGATGAAGAGCCCCCAACCTCGCCGAGCGTACAGCCAGAAGCTGAAGATCCAGATGAAGACGACTCGCCACCTGCTAAGAAGCTTCTCAAAAATCTGCTAGTGCAAGAGGTAGATCGAGCCCTAAATGATCTGAATAATGAGACGCCAGTGTATCTGCGTTCAAAGCATCGTGCAGCATCATTGATACCAGAGTTCGATCCTGATAGTGAAGAATGTACTGTCACCTCGTGGTTAAAAAAAATAGAGCAACTGGGAGACATTCACGACTGGGATGAAAAAACTATGTCATTCCATCTGCAAGACAAACTACGAGGGCAAGCAAGAAAATGGTACAACCGCCTTGAAGATTATAATTATTCGTGGACAGAATGGAAAAACATGTTATTACGTGCATTCCCAAAACACCGAGATTTCGCAAGTATGCTAGAAGAAATGATCAACCGGAAGAAACTAGCCTCAGAAAGCATGACGAAGTATTATCAGGAAAAAATAGCCATGTGCTTCCGGTGTAAACTATCCGATCAGGCCAGCGTGTCATGCATCATACGCGGCCTGCCACCATCTCTACAGTCAAATGCAAGAGCTTTCCAATGTGATCGACCTGACGAGCTATACGAAGGCTTCCTTGCAGCATTTGACGACTACCGTGCACCAGTTCCTGACCTACGAGGAAGCATAAAAGATGGACCTCGTCAGATTTCAGAGAAAAGACCTATGTCTATAAATCCAGATATTGATCCGTGTCCTCGCTGCAAGAAAACAGGGCACATGGTACGATTTTGCCCTTTACCTGATCAACGTACTTGCTACAAATGTGGGAATCAAGGTCATATTGCGCCAAAATGCCCAGGAGCCAGTAAACCAAGTATTTCGACCAGTAATGACGTCATCAAAGAAATTAAGCTGATACAAAACTACAACGAGATTTACAAGAAAACTGTGAAGGTAAATGGCATTTTTGTGAAAGGTTACCTCGATACCGGAAGTCAAGTAAACGTCCTATCAACTCAAGTAGCGGACGTTTTGAATTTATCAGTTACTAAAACCAATGTACAATTAAAAGGATTTTCCGGTGGAATTATAACGAGCCGGGGTGAAGTTGAATTCAAATTGGAGATAGACGGCTTACAAATAGATTGCAAAGCCTATTTGTCAGACATGGACATGAATGGGGTAAATTTGTTGATTGGCCAGCCCGTGATAAACAATGAAGGTTTTTCGCTAATTGTACATAATGGTACAGCCACTCTCAAGCAAGATTGTAATTTCTTATCACGCGTCGAAGCCGAAGAAAACAGCCGCTTCAAGGTCGTGACAGCTGATAAGGAACGTTTGCCACGTGGAATTTCAATAGTGAAAGTCCACATACTGGGAAATAAGGAAGGAAATGACGTCATAACGCCTGCCCGTCACTTCGAGTTGGGAGCTAAGTCATACTCCTTACCGGCTTCCGTGCTCCGAGGCAGTCAAGGGTACATGAAGATCATCAACGTCGGGTCTGAGGAGATCACGTGGCAGCCAGGCGAGGTGCTGGTGCGAGCTGAAGACTGCGAGCAGACATCCCTTGATCACCAGGACAGACAGGTCAGCCCTAAAGCCATTATTAGCCTTCAGCCTGCAGCCAAAGCTTTATTTTGTAATCCCATTGCCAGTTCAAGCATAAGTAGTATTGGGGGTGTAGCCATTGACGACATAAAAATCGGCCCTATTGGTGAACATGAACGTAATTGTTTGATAGACTTGTTGTCCCGACATACATCATGCTTTGCTAGCAATACCAGTGAGTTAGGTTGTTCGGATTTAGTACAAATGCGTATAAAACTAACTAGTGAACAGCCAGTGTATCGTCGCCCCTATCGCCTTTCGCACCCTGAACAAGAAATTGTGAATTCCAAGGTCAAGGAATTGTTAAGTGCGGGAATAATAAAAGAATCCGAGTCTAGCTATGCATCTCCCGTAATACTCGTTAAGAAAAGAAACGGTGATAGTAGGTTATGCGTAGATTATCGAGCCTTAAACTTTATAACGGTACGTGACCGGTACCCTTTGCCAAATATTGATGACCAGATATCAAAGTTAGCCGGTAAAAGTTATTTTACATGTCTAGACATGTCACAGGGGTACCATCAGCTTAAAATCTGTCCCGAGGATACTCATAAAACAGCGTTCATTACAACACAAGGTCACTTTGAATACTTGCGCGTACCCTTCGGTTTAGCAAATGCGCCTTCTGTTTTTATGCGATTAATCAATAAAATCGTAGAGTCCATAGGAAACTCAAGTCAAAGTCCAAATCTAGAATCCTCTGAGTTAAAGTCTGATTCAGGTCCTCCGGAAATACTAGCTTTCTTAGATGATTTATTATTGCCGTCTCATGATGTTCCTTCTGGCTTGCATCTGCTGAACACTGTGTTACAAAAATTTAATGACGCGAATTTAAAGCTTAACATGAGCAAATGTTCTTTCCTACAAAAAAAAATCACCTATTTAGGTCACGAAATCTCTTCTGAAGGCATTCAGCCGGGTGAATTAAAGTTGGCCGCTGTTGACAAATTTCCCATTCCATGTAACGTTCACGAAGTACGTCAATTTATTGGACTATGTAGCTATTTTCGAAAGTTTATTTTCAATTTCGCCGTTATAGCTCGTCCTTTAACCGAACTTACTAAGAAAAACTTAGACTGGGTTTGGAATGAAAACCATCAAAATAGTTTTGAAACGTTGAAAAGTCTCTTATGTAGTAAGCCAGTACTCGCTTTGTACGATCGAACGCTGCCAACTGAAATTCACACGGATGCATGCAAACTAGGGATAGCTGGTATATTATTACAACGTCAAACTGATGGGACATTGAGACCGGTTATGTATTTCAGTCGTGTAACTAGTCGCGAAGAGAGCGTTTATCACAGCTATGAGCTGGAAACTCTAGCAGTTGTAGAGTCATTACGTAGATTTCGTGTCTATATAGTAGGAATGCATGTGAAAATAGTGACCGATTGTAGTGCAGTCCGTGACACTCTAACAAAACGTGATATAGTCCCGCGCGTAGCAAGATGGTGGATGTCCATACAAGATTACGATATCAGTATCGAGTACAGACCGGGGGATCGGATGAAGCACGTTGACGCTTTAAGTCGAAATCCTATAGATGTTGCGAATGTAAATAGGTTAGAAGTTGCGGATTGGTTCTATTTGATACAATGTCAAGACGAAAAGCTGAAACACACTATTGATCTATTAAATAATGGTTGTACTGACAGCGATATCGTGAATAACTACGAGTTAGTTGAGGGCCGGTTGTACAGAAAAACTCTCGATGGCAAACGCTTAGTAGTACCCGGTTTGGCCCGGTGGCGTATAGTACAAATGCATCATGATGAAATCGGACACGTAGGCTTCAAACGATGCTTAGAATTAGTAAAAAAAGATTACTGGTTTCCTAAAATGACCCGTTTTATAAGGAAATACGTTGCGTCATGCCTAAATTGTGCTTATGGTAAAGGGGAATATGGTAGAAAAGAGGGTAGATTGCATCCGATTCCTAAGCCGATAGAACCTATGAAAATGATTCATGTAGACCATCTCGGACCCTTCTGCAGGACGAAAAAGGGGTATCAATACATTCTAGTTATCACTGACTCATTCAGCAAATTTGTCATTGCTGAGCCAACTCGTACTGTTAATTCCGTAGAAACGATCAGAGTACTCAAGAAGATATTCAGTCTTTTTGGATACCCAGGGCGCGTTGTTTCGGATCATGGAAAAGCCTTCACTAGTCGATACTTTAAGAGGTTTTCAGCACAAAAACAATTTAGACATACATTGAATGCAATTGCTTGTCCGCGCGCTAACGGTCAAGTAGAACGAACGAATCGTACAATTCTAGATGCATTAAGAACGACTGAAGGTAGTGAAACGACAAACAATTGGGACAATAGTTTACCAGATGTAGTCTGGGGCATAAATAACACTATGAATGCTACAACTAACTTTACGCCGTACGAACTAATGTTCACTCAAACTGGTAGGCCGGTCTGCGATGTTTCAACTCCCGATCGGAGTAACGAATCGGTACAATCCAAGCGCGCCAAAGCTAGTGCGAGAATTAAGAAAGCATCTGAACGAATGAAACGTAATTACGACAAGCGGCGTAAAAACAGTACAGTATATAGGAAGGGAGACATTGTACTATGGAAGCAGGCCCCTACTAGCAGTGTGGGTAAAGTCAACACAAAGTTAGATGACCTATACTCAGGCCCTTATATTGTTAGCAAAGTAATAGGTAACGATCGGTATAGGATTAGAAGTATCAAGGGTATTCGAGGTTACAAAAGTTTCACAGCCCTAGTCGCTTCGGACTCGTTGAGGCCCTATAGAAGCATAGCCCCCATGTCAGATAGTGCTAGTAGTACTGATGAGCAACTAGAAACCGAAGATTTGATTGACCTTTTGGAGAGTTAATGACCTTCTTTCTGTTCCTATTGCGGGAGCAATTGTTGCAGGATGGCCGAATGTAACACCCAATAGAAGCCAAGCCAAGCCAGCCCTAGCCAAGCCGACGTCATAGCCGACGTCACAGCCCCCTCCAGCCGCACGAAAGCCTGTGCGCGCCCCACTGCGGCCGCAGTGGAGGGAACAGCCACGCCTGCCTATAAAAGTCTAGCCGCAAGTTGATTCGTCTCTCATTTCTGCTATAACTTTTGTGTAAGGCGTTACTCTGCCCGTTTGTGATTTGAAATAAAATAAAAATAATCAAAGTGTCCACGTATTTAATTTAGCCCTTCATTATACTGCCATACATTCTGCTAGATTCGCATATGACGCGTTGACGTAGGTTACGAGCCTAGCGCACTGTGGCGACATCTATATAATATACGCGCAAGCGAAGAGATTCTAAAGACTACCGACAGATGGCAGAGGAGCGAAGAAACAAGTCTTACATAAGCACGGTCGCTAAAAGCACCGCGAAAAACGGGCATTCCCCTTTTTATATTTGTCTTTGTCGCGAGCGCACAGGTCAACGTTCGATTTTCTCTGTGCTTGCTGCAATCAGTATCTTCTAACCTCCTTACACCTTCTCCTGTCTCCCTCACACTCACCATAAGCACTTCCAATATGGCGGTGTCCTTCGGGTTGGAGGTGCCCGCCTGGTAGTAGTCGGTGACGATGCTGTTGGTGGAGTGCGGGTTGAGGCTCAGCACGCGGGCCACACGCGAGCCTAGGGGCAGCTGGTGGACGTGGACCTAAAGGGGGGAAAGAAAGTTACATACTTTGTTTATACAGGGTGTTAAAAAGGGGTATAGGAATTGGGTCTTAGGAGGTATCTTTTGGTTCAACAAGTTTTGAAAATTCGCTTCTCCATATAGCATAAAAAGTACTAATGGCGGTCCAGCCGCTCAAAGAGATTATGTGTACATTTAAATATGCAAATTAAAATTATTCAATTCATAACTTCATATTATTATTCTTTCCAAACGCTTTTCATATATCAGTTATTATTTTGGGTTAGAAAGGCCTATTTACTGGATATCGCTTAACTTAGTACAAAAATTGCGTAATATGTTTCTGTTGTAACTTACCATCGGTATTTCTTCAAGTACACCCCATTTTAGGTTTGCGAATGCCCGCTCCGATATCTTGAGCGCATTCGTCCAGTGGAGGTTGCCTTGAATTAGTACCTGCAATAATTATAAAGTGTAAATGACATATTTTATACTTTTATATTTACACCTACGTATTAATTGATTCGAAATGTTGTAGCTTAAGCACAACCTCTTCAAAAGGTGAAATGTTAGCTTACACCACCATTTGACTGCCATTTTCACTGAGAAATGTAGCAAATTTCATTATTTTCAAATCGCTGTCCTTTAGGCACTTTTCTGTTGTTTATGAGTTTTTAAAAGAACATATTTTTGTACAAACGGCTGTGCAATGTAGGTATATTGTGCTAACTAACGCGGCAATTTTATTGTTAAATCATCATAACATATTTCACAAAGACATTTTATTCTAATTTATATAAAAAAAAGTTTTTTTTAATTGGCGGTCTAAAATTGTACACATTAGCCAACATAACAAAGATAATATAAAACTACAACAAGCGCACACAAACCCACCTGCGCATACATCCGGTCGAACAGCGTCCGTCCGAACTCCTTCAACTCGTCGAGCGTCACGTTGTGGATCTCCGCCGCCTTGTGCCGCGGCGAGATGTACGGCTCGAGCAGGATGTGCATGCGCACGTCTCTGTAACACACATACTGACCTCAGTAATACTTAAGAAAGAAAGAAAGAAAACATTTATTTGACACAATGTCAACAACAAAAACAGAAAATGCTACAAAACCACAACAAAATACAGAAAATAATACAATACAAAACAAGCGAAGTAAAACGACTCAAACAATGGTTGCTGTACAGAGCGTCAAAAAGGCACCAGCTCAGCATGTGCCGTGGACTATTGTCCACGCGGAAGCCACAGCGCTGGTTTTCTGTTGGCTAAAGTTTACTATGGAGATCCAAATCCAATGCTGCACTTTTTACACTTGTGTAAATACATATTATAATTGAGTGAGGAACTTACAGAGTCTGAATTGAATTTTAATGGTTGATCGCTATGTATTTTCGACATAATGAACATAACATAAGTAAAGTATTATGAGAGGAATAAATCCATTGCTGCACTCTTAACACTTGTGGATCTTTAGCTGACTACCTTGCCAGGTTTGACCAGTTGAATGGGGACGAAATAATTATGTGCAATCTATTGAAACTGTTGACGTCTAGGCTTCTGAGCAGAAACACCAAACTCAGAATTTACAAAACGGTAATAAGACCGATACTGATGTACGGGTGTGAGGCCTGGACGTTAACGCAGAAAGAAGAGAGCAAACTGCTGGTGGCGGAACGGAAGGTCCTAAGGAAGATCTTTGGCCCAAGACAGAGACCCGATGGAAGCTGGAGAGTCCTGAAAAACGCCGAACTGGAAGATCTGATGGCGGGGGCTAACATAGTGGGAGAAACAAAAGCCCACAGACTTCGCTGGCTAGGCCATCTCCAGAGAATGGGAGAAGATCGTAGCGCAAAAAGAGCCTACATGGGCCGTCCGACGGGGCGCCGACCGGTGGGCCGGCCCAGGTACCGCTGGAGTGACGCGGTGGAGGCGGACCTGCGCGAGCTACAAGTCGTTGACTGGCGGGAGACTGCACTGGACCGTCAGAAGTGGCGATCTCTTGTATCGGAGGCCAAGACTCACTTTGGGTCGCTGAGCCAGCGGAGTAAGCATTGAGTATGAATGGTCTGGAGAAGAAATAGGCAGACGTTCCCCTCTGGCGGGGTGGTAGGCCAGAAAGGCCCACCGATTTATAAAAACTAGTTGCAGTCTCAATTTTCACTAGACTCAATCTAGTTGGCAAAGCGTTCGTTTCATAGAAAATGATTTGTTTACATACTAAAATGACAGCTTCAATAGGGAATATGCGTAATTTTTTTTTATACTTTTATTGGATAGATTTACATCACTTTATTATAGTAAAAAAAAATTCAACGCCAAAATAAGTAATTTAAGGTATTTTAAAGAAAGTTAAAAAATTACAACCATCACGACCACTTTGAAATTCCCGTCAGAATGGCGGGCTGTCGTGACGTCATAATCGTTTAATTTCACGGCTCAGAATAATGAGTCCCGTCAGTCGGCATAGATTTTTTACCTAATCAAGTAATCACAGAGTACTTTTGTATTTTCAACAAACCAATGTTGTCATGGTAACAAACGAAAAAGGAAGTGTATAAAGTGTGATCAGTGGCTGTTTTGTATTGGTAATAAAGTGTGACCAGTGGCTGTTTTGTAATGGGAGCTCGTAAACCAGAGGACCTTTGTACACAATATTACGCTATTATGGCAATATGAATATAAAGTAATATTTGTATTGTATGTAAGTACTTACTGTAACTTTGGTTCTCAGTAAGAGAGACTAGGGTTAGTGGGTCATTCTATTCTATTATCTGTGGGGGTGTAAGAACCTGCACCTGGCTCTCTTGAATGGAACCATTGTGCATATCTCAAAGGTCTAAACCCCCTTATCTAAACTATCGAATAAGAGTATAAAAATATATGCATATTCCCTAATATTTGGGCACACGGCTCTCGACTTTTCAATAGTCTTTGCTGTCCTTTTCCGCAGCTGGCCACAGTTTACTCGTTCATACTGCGTAATAAATTTAATTTGTCCAGTTCTTCTGATTACGAGAATTCTTCCATAACTTAATTTAGAAAAAAATAACAACTTCTAACGACTGCCATTATAACCTAAAAGTAGAAAGAGCAACTTGTGTCATGTTAATGTCATAATACTTACAATACAAATTTAATTTTATTGTGTTGCAATATGGAGCATATTTGAGTGGCTCGTTGACTAGCGAATGGCTGTTTACGCCTCATTACAATAGAACAACTAGTGGCAGCCCATACACTACCAACAAAAAATATAAAAAGTCCTAAACTTTGCAAACAAACAAGCATATCAAACAAGAAGTGGAGAGGTTATAGGAGGCTAGGATCTACTCGTATTGGAAGAATTTTTATGTGATCCATCGTATCTGATCACAACGAGCATCACAAATACTCGGTGACATTAACATTTCTTTGTTTACACTTGACATTTATTTAACTATACGCAAACGCAAAGAAGTTATTATTCTGAGATTGATATATTAAGAATTATGACGTCACATCCGCCCTAAGAAAATGGGTGACGTTTCTCGGAAGTTAGAATTTACCGAAGTTTTTTTGTACTTTTCAACTTCATTTACTTGCTCAAAAATAAATTATAATCAAAAATAATGATGGAGTCGTAGTTATGAAACAACAAAGTTTATAATAAATAATATTTGACCTTTATTTGAACCACTTGCATATTCCCTATTCATAGAATATCCGGATTCCGGATTTGATCACAGATTTGGTCATGGTTTATTGTTATTAGCTGTTTCCTAGCAACCAATGTCAAAAAAATGCAATAGTGATGTACCGGTATGTAGATATGTATTAATCGACAAAAAAGGTCATAGTTGGGAAGCGTCCGTAGTCAATTCGGCTACAGGCTACGGCTTCAGTAATCGTAACTGAACACTGAGGTTAAGCAACAACTGACACGGTCAGCCATTGGTAGGTACAGCATGAGTTACCGATTTCAAATGGTTCTTTTCTGGACGCTTCCATGCTTCGGGCGGGACGTTAAGCCGTGGGTCCCGGTTGCTGCTTCGGCACCTAGTCAGAGACCGCCCGAAGGGGCGGCTTTAAAGCATCTGACCGTCGGGTTGCCCACTTACTCGACAACTTCAGTGCATTGTACTCATCCAAAACGGCGATACGGCTCGCGACCTATCACGTGAGTATAAATGTACAGCGAAAAGCGGGTGACTTCGTTTATTAATAATTCCTAATTAAATTTAACTATATACCTAATTAATTTGAAATTAGTATTTCTAACCCATGTTCTCGAATTCATCGATAACACTTATCGATAATTGTTACATCCATTGGCAAGAAAAATGAAGACACTGTGTTCATTATAATACCCCATCCACACGCTCGGCGAACAATGGCAAACAGCAAACAGCAAACACTGACGTGTGGATGGGTGTTTGTCGTTGTTTGCCTGTTTGTGTTTGTGTTCGCCAGTGTTCGGCATCGGTGTCGGTTTTTCTTGCCAGATCAAAGGATGTTCGGCAAACAGTTCGCTACGTATCCACACGTCTGGCAGCGATCAGTATGCGCGCTAGCATTGCGGGAGGCGGACGTATCAACTTGCTACACTTTTTCGTTGGCGCGCATTTTTTTTATGTATGTTCACCGATTACTCCGCCGTTTATGAACCGATTTTGAAAATTCTTTTTTTCTTGTTTTGGGTTGAGCTCCCAAGTGGTCCCATTTTTTTTTTCAGAATTTTATCTCGCCCCTAAGGGTGGGTAAAGGGGTAAAAACAAGGTATGAATTTCCATTTTGGACACATATTAACCGATTCTAATGAAATTAAAAACATAAATATAGTTCTTGTAACAAAAAAATATGATGGTGACCTTGAGCTGATCTGATGATGGAAACGGAAGGCAGTCAAGGGAACTCCTCAACGCTATATAGCAACTACCTCGTGTTTAGGCTTGAATGATTCGTATTGATTAGTAGGACTTTTTGGTATCATTTGCATCTTACTTTTCATTAAAAATTATTGCAAATAAACTAAAAACTATAATACCTATAAAATAATAATTAAAAAGAAGTAGTCAGTTTTTAATATTTTTTTTAATTATTATTATTATCCCATCATCGTCTTTGCTTTCTTCTTATTTTCCTTTTTTCTTTCTCTTGCTTTAATTTATATAATAAAAATATGTCAACCCGAAAGTAATAGCTCGTCGTCCGCCGTGTTTGCCGGTTCGGAATGTTATGAGCGTTCGCCGAGCATGTGGATGGCTGTTTGTGTTCGGTGATTGTGGTTGGTGTTTGTGACTTTGTTTGCTGTTTGCCGTGTTTGTGACAAACAGCAAGCGTATGGATGGGGCTTAAAATGTCACTTCACGTTACCCTTATTGCTGGGAATTAAAACTCATAATGATATATCCCATGAGACATAATCATGGTAAACGGTAAAATTTCCCCCCGCAAAAATTGGCAGACTTTTTTGTATCAAGAAAGATAGCTATGACGCTTCCCGAGGGTACACCCGAGTCCGCGTTGTTCTATGGGAGTAAGTAAGTAAGTAAGTATTGAAACTGTCTTTATCATTATCAACAATCACCCTATTAGTATAATCTCACTAAATCCAATATTGCACTTTTTACACTCGTCTAACAACTTACTTGGCAAGTTTGACAGGTTTGATGAGCACGTTATGGTAGTTGCGCATGCGCACCTCGCGCACCGCCTCGAACAGAGACGGCGTCACGTCCTCTGTTGCTGAGCGCATGCCTTTTGTTATCAGGTCTACTAGTAGCTGGGGGCAAGGAGAGAGGCATGATTATTCATAGGCATGCTTATTGGACCGACGAGTTTTTGAGTGAGGACTACGGACAGGGAAGCGTAGTGTGGGTCGCTCTCTAGGACGCTGGATAGAATGAAATACTTAGACAGGTGGCTGTTGGTGGCTGTATATGGAATTCCAGGGAAATAGTACTGTGGCGCATAGTATGATTACAGGCAGATGATGATTATTCAAAGACATACTTGCTCTTGAGTGTCAGTGTCTTGAATGCAAACTTTTTTTCAGACCTAAAAGAGGCTCTATGTCAATAAATTGAAAACATAAATAAAACTCACATGTAGATTCTGACTGTACCCGGCCACTCTCAACATGAGTCCCTTGTCGCCTATGGACAGCGAGTGTGAGAGATCCGCCATGTCTGCAGGGTATAACTCTTCCTTCATCGTTTGATGTATCACATCGTTATAGAGATCGAGTAGGCACGACCTAGAAATAAAAAAAAAACAATTAAAATTTATAAAAGCCATACGGACTAGCAAAGCAAACTGTTTTTTTTAAAGGGAATACTTTATATCGTAATGCTTATATAAGTGTAAGATTAGATGGGACATACATTGTTCCTAAAGTAGCTTGCTGCATACTTAAAACTGATTCGAAATTAATGCACTCGTATATTATAGCGTTTCATTATTATACAGTCAAACATTTTTACAGTAGATTAACTTACTCTCTAGGTGATCGCAGGCTGAGTGGCGTGATGAAGTAGAAATAGAGGAGCGCGGTCGGGAACCGCCATTTAAAGTCGGGTTTGTACCACACCTCCATGTGACGGTTCTTTCGGAACAGATTCGGTTGGTCCAACCTGTTTCAACATAAAATAACAAACATAAAAAATGTACTTTGTTCTTTCCTCTTCATTCCTTTCTATGTGTAAACAATGCTAAAATGAATTTCAACAAAAAAATACAAAACACAAACCTGAAATTCTTCACAGCAGTCTCGTAACTATGATCTTTGAACACCACATCTCGAGGAGTCATCTCTTTCATCTTCCTGTGAACAATCCTCGCTGGGGTCCTTCCCAATTGCACTTCAGCTTCATCAGCCAAGTCTAAGTACGGTTGCGCCGGCGGCAAGAGTGTGAAATCTGTCGCTATGAATTCGTTCTTCTCCGGTAGATGGAACTCTTCGTACGGTTGCGCTGACATCCATTTGTCGAGCCATTGTTCGGGGATGTCTGTAGAGTTAATTATGAAGTTATAGGCGTGACAAATAATGAGCGTACAAAGTAAAAAGAAAGTTACACTTGTCCAAAATTAATAATGCACATGAAGATCTTGACGCCCGAATCATTAAATCGTAAGAGCCTTAAAAAAATACTTGCATTTTGCACCTTGTTCGAAAGAAATTGGAGTCAATATCATGTGTCACATAATCGAAAACAACCGATCTGTCAAAGATTTCTATGCGCATTATCAATTTTGGAGCACTGTAAAACTTGTTCTTTATAATTTTATGCTTAGTTAGACCAAAATATCTAAAACACAGCTTACTACATATTGTGCTTTAAAATGATAAGACAGACTATTTGTACCTTAGTTTAAGTTGTGTAAAGGCGTCAATGAAAAATGATTATCTATCTATGTAATCCGATTATTCATGTAAGTGTGTGTATGTGTGTGCTCACCTTCCTTCCTGTACTCGGTGCCGAACCACTTCTCGGTCTGGTTGTAGTGCACGGGGCGAGAATGCTTGTTGGACAGGATCATGATGTTCACCTTGTCCGGACGCATGGCCTCCAGCAGTTGCATTATACCCTGGTACATAAAAAATATATCAGATGGAGTGCATGAAAAAAGTCTCCTTGAGAGACGGTCGCAGCGACTGAGACTAATCTCACTCGCCAATCCTTTCACCACAGAGACAGGACCTAGACTAGAAAGGAAGTATTTTTGCGGTACCTACTCTACAATCCACCGGTTTAGGTATCACTTTCATTCAGGCTTCTTTTAAACAATATTTTTACTCTTAAATCAAAAGGGATATTGGTAAATACCTACGAATGGCAGTAGGGAAAATGCCGAATGGGCTGCATTGACGCTGCTTGGAAGAGGCCTATTTTCAGCACGATCATTGAATAATAATAACGATGACGAATGAGGATTTTTGTTGGCATGTTGCTTGGACCGCTATCTTATTATCATACACTCGCATACAATGAAAAATTCCCAGTGATATAGAAATTTATCTAGTGGGTGCTTTGTCAAACAGGACGCGTTACTAGCTCGCGTCAAAACGCTAACTTGACGCGGCTGTTTGAAGGTAATTTACCATAGTAGTACAACACAAGTTAGCGCTCTGACGCGCGCTAGCAACGCACTCTGTTTGACGAAGTCTTTAGGTAACTCACCTCAGGATCATACTTATAGTACAGCTTGTCCCCTGTAATATAGTGCTCGGGCGGGTAGAAGTGCATGTTCTCCGACAACGTCTCCACGTAGTCCGCCGGCTGGTGCTCCTCCTCGAAGCGGAAGCTGTTGCCCTCTATCGTCTGTGGGGTAAGGGTTGTTTTGGAATGCAAATTGGTATTTAAAACGGGAAGGGAAGATAAAAAATTAAGGCCTTTAGATTTCTTGCTATTGGAGCTGAATGATGATTTATACCGTATACTATGAAGAAGAAATTGTGATAAAACAATCAATATAATGGACGTGCTTAATAATTTACTGAAGTCATATTACATACCTGAATTTCCTTGAATATTCGCTCGGATGGCCCCAAATTCCTTAACATTTCTAAGTAAGAAAACACCGCCTCTAACACCTGAAAGAAATAAAATACATTATTAAAATCAATAAACTAGATTCACAGGTATATAGCAGCACTAGTATGGGAAGGGGTTAGATATATATGTTCCATGACCCAATAACCCATATCTTCCATTTTTATGAAGTCCTAAAAGACTAGAATGCGATACTGAATTTTAAATGCAGTACACTACACCTTTATACCAAACACAATTCAAAACATTCTGAACTCAACCAAGTCACTCATTAAGCTAAAACTCACCTCATCAACATGTTCCAGCCCATCCTTAGTAAGTACTATTTGCGTCGTGAAGAGTGAATACATGGAGGTGTAGTCCAGCCCCGACTCAGAGTTGCCCGTGTACAGGCCCATCGCCCACACTCTGCAAGAGAGAAGGGTTGACTGGTAGATATTATCTTTGAGTTTTAGGGCCGACTTTTTTTAAATAATTTATTTAAACCGATACACCAGCAGCTTAAACGACTAACATATTACTTGTATTCTTAGTTTAACCGCTCACGTCCCAGCGACCCATTGGTAAACCAGTCACAACAGATATTTTATTTTATTGTCTCAGATTTCTCGGGATGTGTTAATCGGGTTAATCGTGCAAATAATTGAATTATTTTTCTTAGAGTTGCGGTGAAAAACTCTAGAGCTCTACAAACTATTGTAATTATGAAAAATTACCTGAAATAAATGAATTTATTATTATTATTGTCCACAGACCTTATCCTATAGATCACCTTGTTGAAACGATTGGCGAGTCAGATTAGCGTTAGTTATTAGGCAAGCCGAGAACAGAGTGTTGTGGCTCTTATTGTCCAGCAGTGGACGATTCCAAAAAGGGTATCCAAAGCCGAAGAGGCTTTCGCTAAAATACTCCCCAAGACATTTTAGAACACCCTGTACACTACGTACTTGTTGCGCAAGTAGGACAGCAGGCTGCCCTTGCCCTCGTGTCCGAGCAGGAAGGAGATGTACTGGTGCGGCTTGGACTGGTACTCGGGGAGCAGGGAACGCATCATCCAGGTCAGGTGGATCTGTGGGGGTAGTTGTATAATTGAAATAAAAAGAAGAAATTATTTTCTCTAATACATGTATCAAAATTGTGAGAGCTAAATGTGAGTTAATCGAAAGTAAATAATATAAGACGGAAATCGACATGATTTGGCAGCGTTATATAAAAAAAAAATGAAAATGGCAGCATTATGCTATCTCGGTATATTCGTATGTCGGTCGCTCATTCATCCTTACCACTGTCACTTATGGAACGGTATATTTACAAAACACAACGACACTCGTGCTATCTAACTTTTAACATACTGTGTCCAATCAACTCCGATTTACAAAACATTGAAAATATGGTCGCTATATTTCGACCAGTGCGGATTAATCTGCCGCTCATCCATGAGTCAACGACGCACTCACCTCGCTGGCGTCACTAATAGGCTTCACATAGTAGAGGCTGGTGAACTCCGGCGTCACCAGCCGGTCACTGTAGCGGTGCTGGCTGAAGTCCAGTTGTTCCATACTGTTCCGTGGGATGTGAGAGAAACTGTCCACTACGTACTTTTCCAGGGATTTCAGGTCCATACGTGCCTGGAATTATAGGTGTAAAACATACAGATTCTAAAAGTGGTATAGATAGTTTTAGTAGAAACAAAAGAGGCTCACTGTGAAAATCTTTTGTATTTAAATCTTTTGTCTATCTGTGGTCAAACTTATTACACCTGGATAGGTTCTAGCTCATTGATAATTAGAATGCAATTTATTAATTTCAGAAGTTTTGTTAATATTTCGTTTGTAAGATGATAAAATTTACCTGGACAGCCAATGTCATCCGATGTGCGCTGTAATGTCTTTTCCTAAACTCGTGCGCTGCTTTATGTAGCTTGTCATCGTCACCTGCAAGATATTTGTGTCATAAGTTAAAGACTCATTACTCACAAGACAATATCTAAAAAGTACGTCCTTTTAAAATGATGAAAATAGAATAGATGAGAAGTCCTTTTTAGATCGTCTTGGCGATGAGACGCTGGTGGTCAAAACCGGCCGCTATTGGTCTATTAGGGTGTCATTCAACCAGAGCTGTGCTGTGCTATGTGGACCAAAGAATATGATTGTTGGATATCAAACGTATCCATCCGAATGCCCTCTATCACTTCCTAATAAATTCAACATATGACATACCCACCATTTTGGCCTTCTATCGTTATTCAAACAGCAATATGCATAACTACAGGTACACTTACCTATTTCCTCCCTAAGGCTCTTGAGGTTCCCCCACGTGAAGGTGCGCGCGGGGTGCCCCTCCGGGAACAGCGACGAGAGCAGCTGGTCCTTGCGGTTGCCGTCAGATGGCGCTGCGATCGCGAACTCTACAAGAAGAGATAAATGTTGGTCAAAGTATAGCCCGTTTAGTTTGTCGTAGCTACATGCTAGTGATAGTCTGTTTAGTGAAGTGGGGTAGTACCGATATCGTTAATTAACTTAATATAAGATTGATGACAAAGTTTTTGGCATTTTTGTCTACGCGATAAGTTATGCTATGCCGATGGTTCTGGTAGTGGCTCTTAGTATGACTTTTAATATAACAACCAAACTACAAACCCGACTGTATAGCCTCCCTCTCGCGCTGCATGGACTCCTTCTTCATGAGCGGGCTGACGAAGAAGTTGCTGAACATGTCCATGGCGCGCGGCAGGTACCGCTCCTGGATCTCGAAGTAGAACGTCGTCACCTCGCAGTCCGTCGACGCGTTGTCCGAACCGCCCTTCTTCTGAGGATTCGTGATGGCATATGTTACACTCGTGGTGTATGGGGATGCGGATTGTGATGGAATTCATGAGCATTCATGGCATATTTTACACTCGTGTTGGTGTTGTGGATTTTTAGGGAGTGTGGGCTGTATTGTAGGGATTCATCAGGAGAAACTTTGCATACAATTTCTTTTGTGAATTCGTGACAGAATATGTGTTTCTTCTGTGAATTCGTGACAGAATATGTGTTGTGTGCTGGCAGGTTTGGATGTTCGGGGTGTGTGTGGTGTTATGTTATAGGTATTGATTAATTACGAGCAAGTTTGCCTGCATTTTTAATTGATTATTCGTATTACATGTTTGTATGTGGTATGATTGGGTTGATTTAATGGGAGATTTTCAACCATAGACAAACAACCATAGATTATAGATGACTTCATACTCTGCATTTTTTAGATGCCGGCTAAAAAAAATGCAGTGCTGTTGATTTGAGATTTTGACCTTGGAATCAATAAGCAGTAATACATTTTACTTCAACAATGAATTCAGTATCTCATAAATCCGACATGCTATAAAAATCACGTTTTACAGTTTTTACACGAATAACTTCCTTGTTATGTTTATTTATAGAGAAGTGAAGAATCAGCATCTTGAAATTAATTACTTAGGTATTTGCAAAAAATACGACTCATGTGACCGACAGGCTGTTACGACCCAGAACATCAAAACATCTTAAAATAGATTTAATTAAGTTTCGGAAAAATACAGTCTTCACATGCATGTTGAGGATGTTGAGTTAATATTTATGCTAAGGTGCGTCCAACCATAACGTTTTAACATTTGGCGCATTCAAATCCTAGGCCTGCTTGCGACATGCCTCGCTATGTTCGGAAGCGCCTTAACCCTTTAACCTAGCCTGGCTACTTGATTTTTTTTTCATTGCTTTTCGTCTGGTCTCATGGAGTTAATCCATGGGTTAAAGTTCAATATCATTTTAATCTTGGTCCATATTCACATAGCCTGATTAAGGGTTAACTTAAAAACGTTTAAATATCATTGTATTTCCACCTTAACTCCATGGCAGTTCAAAATACGGTGGCAACATTTCAGCCAAAAGTTGAAATACTTAACTGTAATTCAACCTTAATTCCATGGCACTAGCTCAAAATACGGTAGCAATATCCACTCTGTCGGCGAAAGGGTTAACAACTCACCTTAATATAAGCATCGAACTCATTCTCCTTGGGGTACTTCTCGCTGCCCATGAACACCATGTGCTCCACGAAGTGCGCCAGCCCCTGGATGTCGTGCGGGTCGCTGTAGCTGCCCACGCCGACGCACAGCGCGCACGCCGCCTGGTGGCGAGATGAGGAACTTTAGCGGGGGAACAAGATGGCCGCTGCCAGCGTAACTAGACTTTGTAGAATATAGAATGGGCATAACTATGACGTTTTATGGGTAGACTGTTATCTTTTGATTGGTAAATAAAGTTAGTTTCCCTTAGAAAACAAACAAATGTCAATATATATCATTTTTGGATTTGACAGCTGTCATAGAATTCATGCTATATTTTACAAAGTATAGTAATTTATATTCCTGTAAATACGATTTTTAATTAAACTAGTTATTTCATCTGCAACTTTCTTGGCATAGTCTTCAAAGAGGCATACCTAACTACTATTACTAAACAAAACTATAAAACTATAAAAAATATATAACTAAAATACTCTCTAGCAATACCATCAACAATACCCAAATAAAAATTCAATGATGCATAATACCTATGACTTCAATCAAAATTGGACCTTAGATACCTGAATAAGTGCCAATTTCTCCATAGTCGGTTATAGCATAACCAGGTATTAGTGGTCGACTTTTGACACATCTGTCAAGAATTTTATATGGAGATTACGTATAATTTATAACCAATCAACTGACCGGTTAGATAACCGACTATGGAGAAATTGGCACTAAAGATACCTACATAATTACAAAAACAGAGCGAGATTTTCCCTGCCATTCGATCAGCAACCTACAATCCTTACTACACAACACATTCGTTACCGTGTCGAACGACAGTTCGTGCGTTCGCTGAGCGTTCTGCTGCGGCCGCGGCAGCCGCTGGTGGTAGACCATCTCGGAGGAGCACGACTGAATCCGCTGCCTCGGGGGCCTCATCTTTGACACTATGCTTTGCTTGTAACGTTTCACCTGCCGAATTCTCTAATGAAGGGTTTTCAACTGTAGATGTCTACGGTTGAAAACCCTTCATTGCTACTAAAAAAACTCAATATAGATAGGTAGGTATTTATCGGACGATTGACAACATAGTTTTGTATGGTGTTGAGTTAGTTTCCTATGCTTTGGAGGTACATAGACTCATTCATCGGATTTTTTAGGTATTCGTTCGGATTAAGAACAATAAAAGATACATGATATGGTATCAATTGACTATTTCTTTCCACTAGGTCTTTAGTGGTTCTCATATATGTAGATTTTAAAAATAATCCTATAACAACGAGTAAGTATGTGTAAAAAAAATTATTGAAAATAATTTGTAACTAACTTCTGACTACTATACAGAGTTTTTATATTTAACTAGGTTCGAATTTACAACATGTAAGTAGTTAGAAATGAGTAAATTGACCGTGGCAAACTTATTCAATTATTCACGTAACATTTGTAACGACATTCATCGCACTCGTAATACTTGTTTTGTATTGGACACAAACGATTTTAATACAACACGTGTTTATTGGAGCGTATAATGTAGAGTCAGATTGCAAAGCAGCGGCAGCTGAATGCAAAACTAATTTCTTTTTTAGCCTTGAATATGCACATCATACAATATAAACCTATACATTTATTATCTTGTATTCATATGAATATAAATATTTAACCACATAGAAAATTACGGGAAACCAATGTATGACTGTTAAGTCTACGATGTGGCTGAAAATATCTAGGTATACTGATGATTTATTTATTTATTTATTTAATACTGATGATGATGGTAATAATGTTTCTATTTTTTATTAAAATAGATATACTTTTCCCGGGGGCATATTTGGTCCACCTCTCTAATATGCTCACGTAGCATATATGTAGCAGATATGCACTCCTTGCCATACCATTTGAAACTCAAACCTATGTGCTCTAAGATATTTGATAATATTTTTGTCTTCTTTACTTGTTCATGTAAAAAATACAGTTTAGGTTTAAGTATTTTAGAGTAAGAATGTAAGGCTAACACAAGGAAGCCTAAGGTATAATTAAAGGTCGGGAGAAACCAGAAAAAATGGTAGCCAAGCACTAACATAACAGTTAAGTTAACGTTATAGAAGGTCAATCATTATCAAGGTTATTATGAAACAAAGAGTTGCCTAATAATGCCAGTGCATTGAATTTAAGATATTCCTGGTCAATAGGTCTATTCTAATACGATACCTCATAGGTTTGTTTATTTTCATAGTTGGGGGATGTCAGTGTAAAACAAGTACAAAATATAATATGAAATATTGTTAGTAGCATGTTAAATAACAAATCAGTAAATCCAAAATGGAATTCGATGAGAATCATATTTTGTAGACCCTTTTCCACTGTTGTTTATGGGTCTGTACCTTTACTGCAATAGCTGGATCAATGGTTCACTAGTTAAGTTTCATTTCTGAATGGACCTTCTTAATATAATCCATTGCTGGCAATACTGAAATAGCCTAGACCTACCATCGAGAGTCAAGCGAATGCCCTACCAATTTATGTCACTAATCTTTCGAAACAATCCAGGATAATAAACCGATACCAACATAGATACATAAATCAATAGGTAACATAGTATCATAATCGCATGGTAAAAGAGCTGAGATCGCATGAATATTCAGAATAGTCGCGTGCCAACTTAATGCGCTGACTGGCACGTGCGACGTGGTGCCGCTCAGCTGTCTCGTGTCTCGTAATGATGGTCTATTCCATAGCAAGCTGCAGTATGTAACCTTCAACTATCTCTCTGTATGCTTTGCCTCGTGTTTGAGATTTGAGAGTCAACATTTTTGTGAACTAAAGTTTGTTAAGTTTTCAGTTTCTCTCTGATGGGAAATAACGTGGCTAAGTAATAATAATTACGCCCTCTTTATTTAAACTGTTTTTATTTTTTTCTTTTACTTTTTTTGGTTTATTTTATTTTAGAGGCCTATATTGTCCAGGTGTGGTGAATTACTATAGTTATGTCAATCACTGTAAGGTAAATATGAACAACTGGACGTCAAAAAAACTTTCTTTTATGCGTTTATGCTAATGTATTTGCGACTAATATTAAATCATCCGTGTAGAGGTTTGCTCGACCAGTCACAAACCACTTTCTGAAAGAAAGCCGGTTTCAGTGTAGGTCAGTTATGCCGGTGGACGCTTTATTAGACAATTTCACTTAACACTCGACCAAGTTTAGTTTTTTCTCTAATTTGTACTGTACAAAATTATACATCTGACACAGTCGGGTTGCCCGCTTACCCGACAACTTGCATTGTACTCATCCAAAACGGCGATACGAGTGAGAACAATGTACAGCGAAAAACCTCCGACTACCCCTTCGGGGATTACAGTCGTGAGCATATGTATGTATGTATGTATGAAATTATTCATATTAGGTATATACTTACATACATTAACATGTTTTTTTTTAGAAGTGTACAATGGTATAGTTATACGAATAAGACTGACTAAAGAGCTGAAGGTCCCGGGTTCATTTCCCAGATAGGAAAGACGTTTTTTCCTGGTTATCATACCGCGCTAAAGGCACCGTCTACTGATAACTCTCTCTAACTAATACCTATCATAATTTATTATTGCTCGCTTACCTTGCGAAGCACTGAGAACCATTTCTTTTTTATAGAGTCCGAATGTCGCTGCCATTGTATCGTGTACACTTGATAATTTAGGCCCTAAAAAGGAAAGGGTTCTCCGTAGGTATATAGATGTATAAGGAAGGAAATAAACAAAAAAAAACTTAAAGGAGGGAAGGAGGGATGTTGTGAATATCTACAGAGCTACGCCACGTTAAGACCGCCTGGCTAGCCTAGTGCTAGGCTAAACGAATTTTGGAAAGAACTGAACATCATTTTGAAACAGTTATACAGTATAATATATGGTGTGGCCTACACAATTCACACATGAAACCTCTCTGTTTAATCAAAACAATCTAACTAATCTACATAATGACTATACTTTGCAGAATATGCCCTTTTGTTTCAAATGGACAAGAAAGTTGCAGGTTACATGGATTTTTATACACAGCTGTTATTATGTTCTAGCAATCATGTTTCCTCACCAAAGTGGTGGCCATCCAATTTTGAATTTAATGAATCAGAGATAATAGAAGGATATTTTGTAGGAAGAATAATTTGGAGACATTCAACACAAGTCTCAAGTCCACAACCAAAGTGTGAATTATTCAAGAAACATAATTTCTACTGAACCAAGAGGCTGATTCACGCACTGTTTAGTATGAGTGTTTAGTAGACATACATAAACAGTTTGTGAATCATCCTTAATGTAAAAAAGAACCAAAACCCCAGGTCTCACCAGTTTTTCATCATCGAGTTCTCGTTTGGGTCCCGAGCCGTGCTGGTCGCTGTCCTCCGATTGTCCCGACGAGCTTTCTCGGCTGTGGGTGCTTTCGGAGCCACTGTCGCTGGCTTCGGAGGAGCTCGCGCCGCGCGCGACGGCCGGCGGCGGCGTCGTTGGGTCGGAGATCAGGAGGGCGGTAAGGCCATTGTGCAGACGGATTGTTCTGAGTGGAAGGAGGTTTTGTTAGTTGTGGAATGTGTGTAGCTGTGTACTTTTATAGTTTTTACTATGTCTAGTGTTAGGGTTGTATATGTCTAGAGTGCTGTGTGTTTTCTGTGTACATGCTCAGTGCTTATACATAGATTTATCAGACACAATAGATTTTTCTTGTTTCTAATGTCGTGAAATAATGATAGCCTATGTTTAATTGTGTATAATCTTTGTTATTTGTCTAGACAACTAATTCATAACATTATTTACAGCCATTTAAGGATCATAGAAGACAAAATGGCTGTTAAAAAATAAAACTCTTGAGATTCAATTAGATTTTAAACTTATCAATCAGAAATAATGTATGCTATAGCTATATATACTACCTATTTTGTTAAAGCTTTCTTAAAGCACATTATGTTAACAATACACATTTTTTATCACTGAGCTAAATGCCATTTTTATTCACATTATGACATCATATTTAAGGTGCCTTTAAGCAGCCTGAAAGAGAGGGTTAATGTGCCATTTTATAATATGCAAAAAGTCCATATTTCATACAATTTTAACCAAATACTTTGGGTTGAATCTTTATAGGACATTAATTAGTAAATATTTACCACAACCTCAAAATTTCTGTCAGAATTGCAACCCAAAACCAAGGGTGTCTATAAAGCCTTTACTAATACATAATATTGAGGCAGTTAACTTACTTGTATAGCTTTTTGTCCGCCTCAGATTTGATGGGTTGCTTTAGAACCTCAACTTTCTCCCTGTATTCTTTTTCCTTACGCTTGTCGACGGCATGAGGCGTATGTTTAGCGTGAGTGTGGCGCCGGGTGACCTTACGAGCTAATCTTGCTATACTCGGGTTAAACTGGGGGGTTCTCTTAATTCTTTTGGACATTGTAGCGAATAATGTGTATTGGAACTGCGGAAAGCCAGATGTTTTTTGAATGAAGATGGACAGAAATTTTGACATTTCATCGACTGTATGGTGGTGGTATATTGTTGCCAGTTTTAAAAACCAATATGTCATGCTCAAAATAATAACAAGTATCAAAACACGATCTTCGTTCTATGATGCTGCTAGAAAGTAGATTATTTATATCCCATGCCCTTTTCATATTCGACTATATGGAAGTAGGTAATAACTACAAGACTGTAAGTACTTCTCTCATGACCAACTACGTCACAAAGATAAGGGAGGATCAAGGAGGATTTGACCATGAAGTTACCAACTATTAGGTATTACACTTAAATCAAGTGTCAAGAAAACTCAGAATACGGAGTAATATTTTGAGAGTTCATGTTCATATTAAGGAACTTAGGAAGGAAGGAATCTCTAATGAAGTTCATACAATTTCTTCTATGGTACATACCAAGGAATTTAAGTCTTACACCCATATTCTTAGTCACTTCCTTTCCTTATAATTTCCTTGACTTAAGGTTTCTTCCTTAATTCGGTAGCTATAGTCGTAAAAAGTCTCCTTCACTTAAGCATTTTCTTACTCAAGGTTTTGGAATGAACTGTCAAAGTGAAGGTACCTCTTGAGCTACCTTATAGATACTCAAAGGATAGAAATAGCGGAGTTTGACGAATTTATTGAATACGTTTTAGGAGAACCATATAATTTCTTGGCACGGCGATACATAAGGGATGCTGAAAACCCTTTAAAAAACGCAGCGCGAGGTAGCATGATAAGGAGTGCATTTATAACTAGGCATTTTAATTAGGTATGATATGAAAGTTTGATTTTTGTTAAATAAATAAGACAGTATTTAGCTAAATAAACATTTTATCGTTTTTACTTTTTTTCATATGTATGATTTTGTAATAAAAAATAACAGGTAGGTACTTTAAAATGTTTTATTTAAGTATCACAATGTTTTACATAATAATCAACGAATCAGTCTTCCTCATCCAGCTTCTACCTGACTAAAAACTTTAGAAATAACATAGGAAATGTAGAACAACAAATAATCAAATATTTATTAAATAATTAAAGATAAAAAAAACTATGTAATTAGTCAATTCTTCCACTTCCACTCATTTTCACCTATTGATTAGATATCACAGGAAATTTCTAAAGATTACGATTTTAATAGGTACGCTGTTAAAACTGCAGGAGTGAAGAAATTGTTTTCATAGATGTTAATGTTGATTGTTATTCTTTTTTATACAATGACACTAAACACGTTTCGTTACTGCAATTTTTTTTTGACATTGTTTGAAGATTTGAAGTTATTTATTCCGTGTCATAGATTGTAGCATCTGCGTAGAACGAAATGTGTTGATAAATCTCAAGAAAAGGAGTCGTATTTCTACCATAGACAAAAGAAAATGAGACCGGAAATGATTTAATTAGCTATAGAACGTAAAAAAATCCTAAGCGAAATGTTTCTAGCTTCCTTTTTGAAGGAATGTCAAAATACCGACTTAGAATACCGATTTGAAGTGTTCTGTGAGAGATCCCTTATGGCATCCTTCAACAAGTGAAGTAGAATCTTAAGTGAAGGAAATGACTTAGAATATGGGTGTAACACCCATATTCTAGTATCTGTTCACAAAAAAAATACCTATAAGTACCTAAGTACCTACTCGACGGAACGTATCGTTGAAGCAGGTAGAGAAGTGGGACTGTAAGAAGCTCAAATCAGTGAAATAACTCAACGAACGGTCAGACGTTCGTACAATCTGATTTAGAAGTACAAACTCACCCCCTTATTCATAGAAAAGTTACAATACGTTTTAACTAATAAACTGTTTTGTCCCTCTCTGACAAAGAACAAATTGTTCTTTGTTGGAGAGGGACAAAACAGTTTATTAGTTAAAACGTTTTGTAACTTCTCTATGAATAAGGGGGTCAGTCTCTTACATAACAAAAAGTATAGATACACAACAAATGATTAATAATCTTATTTATTTACATGTGTATTTAATAACTTAAAAATAAAAATAAATATTTACAGTTTTTGCTCATCCCTTTTTTATACAAACAGCAGTAGGTATTTTCATCATTCATTTGTTTTTTGACAAGCTTATAAACATGAGACCACGACGTCAACCCCGAATTGGTTGTCGAGGACATAATAAAAGACAAACACAACCTTAACACAATGGCACAAAGTTCAAAACACGGCAATATTTTTTAGTAAACGATCTTGATCCTTCCATCCAGGTCTTGCATGACGGTGCCCTGTTGCCGCATGTAGTCTTGCAGCATCACGTAGTCCAGCTCTATGTACTCCATGTCCTGACGGTGCTCTGACAGCATCTGTGAAAAAATATATATAACTACTTATACTTTGTAAAATATGAGAGCCCTATTTTCAGACTTTTACTGCTGAAAACTATTGGTATTACTTTCCAATATTTTCCTGTGTGATATTTAGGGGAAATTATACAAGAGTTTGTTGTAGCCATTCTTATATTCATTATGTTATCCATGAAGGCCTCCTGTCCTTATAAACCTGAACTTCAGTCAAGCGGTTCTCCAGTTTTATCAAGACTATCGAATAGCAACAGATTTATATTCGTCTCTCACCGTAAACCCGCCGCCGCCGTCTCCGATATAATCCTGCGAGACGACCCGGTACACCCGGTCCGGTTGTAGCGGCTCGTAGCGCGGCACGTCGCAATCGATGCACCGGATGAGAGTCTCGGTGATCCGGGCGTTGACCGGCGCTGACGCGTTCACTGTCATCCGCAAACCTGCGGAGGGAGAGGGTTTGTGATGAAAGTTGTACAAACAAGAACAGCTTGATTACACCTTCTGGTAGAGTGGCCGAGACGGTATCCTCGGCCGAGCACTCGGTCAATTGCTAGCCGTTCATTGGTCGCGGATAGGACGAGTATTGTGTCTCGCCACTCTACTCGATAGGTGTAACAAGGATATTAGAACCGGTTTTTGTCCATAGTCCGTCTGGCATCAAAATTCTCGAGACTAAAGATCAAAACACGATGTCATAATTTGCATACACTCACAACCAAGTAATTAAATAGTTCGACTTCCAAATTTTTTACACCAGATGACCCCGATTTTTTAAAACATTTAAATTTTAATTCAATCAAAATATTTACGCTTTTAGTTGGTAATAATATTCTTTCCTTTTAGGAATAAACTTGGTGCTATGTTCACTGGAAATTTTTCATTGCTCGTGAGTGTATTTTATCCAATCCAACGCTCACCTGCGACCTGCAACATCCGCTGGCTGCGGAACCCGCTCCCGGGCTCCTGGTAGGTGCCCACGGAGAACTCCAGCGCCTCCAGCAGGTGTTCCCCGCGCAGGGAGTACACTTGCACCATGTTCTCGAACGGCATCGCCATTAGCAGAGATCCTGTTGTTACGTCTGACGGAAAGACACAAATAATTAATACACTAGAAACAATAACACTTATTTTGTTACCTTATTTGCCACAATTAAATAGAGCCTATAGACGCAATTTTATCCGAATTATTAGTTATACTAAAATTATTGAATAAGTAGTATTAAAATCGATGGCACCTCCTCGAGTTTTACGGTCATAGCACATAGAAATATTAGGTCCTTACATATGAAATTGGCGTTTTCTATAGGAGGAACATAAAGTCGTTTTTTTTTTTAAATGAAATATATAAAATTAATCAAAGTATGTACCATTGCTATGTATGCACTTTTACCATCTCATAGGTAGTTCATTGATCCCCTTACTAAAAAAACCATTCGGGCGGGAATCAATAAAATCTTTGAAGGCGGTTTGGACTGCCCCATCGGAGTTGAATTTTTTTCCTTGCAAGTAGTTATCCAAATTGCGAAAAAAATGGTAATCTGTTGGAGCAAGGTCCGGAGAGTACGGTGGATGTCTAAGACATTCTAATTGAAGCTCCTCTAATTTGGTAGCCGTCTGTTGTGCAGTGTGTGGTCTAGCGTTGTCCTGAAGCAGCAGTGGCCTAGAGCGATTGACCAGCCTCGGTTGTTTAGCAGCTAGCTTTTCCATCATGGTTTGCAGTTGCTGACAATAGATATCTGCCGTAATCGTCTGGCCAGATTTAAGAAAGCTGTAGTGAACGACACCGGCACTAGTCCACCAAACACTTACAAGCAACTTTTTTTTAGTCAATTTTCGCTTAGGGCAGGATTTGGCTGGTTCGCCAGGGTTCAGCCATTGCGATGAGCGCTTCCAATTATCGTAGAGGATCCACTTTTCATCACAGGTAATGATTCGATTTAAATTCCTTCATTATTGTGCCGGTTGAGTAACGTAACGCAGCAGTCGACGCGCGTTTGTCGGTTTGCTTCACTCAATTCATGAGGTACCCACCTTTCAAGCTTTTTCACCTTCCCAATTTGCTTCAAGTGGATTAGAATAGTTTTATCACTAACACCGGAGCCTGCAGCTAACTCGGATGTGGTTTGCGATGGATCCGCTTCCACAATAGCCTTCAATTCTTCATTATCAACTTTGGTCTCCGGCCGTCCACGAGGCTTGTTCTGCAGGTCGAAATTTCCAGAACGAAAACGTTGGAACCAAAAACGCACTGTGTTTTCTTTTGCGACACCGTCACCATACACATCATTAATCCTTCGAGCCGTTTCTGCAGCACTGGTGCCACGGTGGAACTCATACTCGTAAATAACGCGATATTTCAAGTTTTCCATTTTGTAAACAGAGTGACACAAATGAATTAGGGGGTTTGAAACACAAATGCATGAGTAAATAGCTGTATGAATTTGAATTTGGAATTCCTAACCATAAAGGTAATATTTGAGATCAAAGTGGCCAGTACGACAAAACGCCAATTTCATATGTAAGGACCTAATATTATCAGTAACATTTGGAAACCTGGTCAATATACCTACTCGATATACTAAGCAATTTATGAACGCCAACGAACGGGTTTCGTTGACCTTCGTTGCTGCAATCTACCCTGTATTACGCATGAAAAATATCCATCGTTGGGCGTTCGTTAGGCCGGTCTATACGCAACTTAATAGGAATCACTAATAAAATTCCTCCCGTATACGTAGGTGTTTTTTTCTATCTAAATGGGTGTACTTACTTCCCGGGTTGATCTGCACGCGCAGGCCGCCCGCGTTGATGAGGCACACGTGCGCATAGCCCCAGCTGCCCGGCGCCGCGCGCGGCATCAGCTGCGAATACAGAGTTACACTTATTACACTTAGGAGGCATGCGGGAGGCGACTGGCTCTAGCCTCACGAGTAGAGGTGCTCGGCTATATGTGTCGTTCTATCTTTCTTCATGGCGATATTAATAGGAACAGCTGTTTAGATATGCGGGAAAGATAGTAGAAATACTACTTTGTATAAAAGGCTTAAAATTTTGGCGTTTATAGTTAATAGTCAAAAAGACCGTCCATTCCGCAAGCGGGTCTACCTATATTACATCATACTTAGAGCAACGCTTTGTAAACGCTCCCGCCGCCGCCGTAGAAGAATGAAATGTCATCAGGGCAATTCCCTAACAACCTGTATTGCCCTGTATACAGGGTGTTGCAAAAAGTGTATACTAAGCCGAAAGGGGGTGACTCAGGGGGTCATTCTGAACAGTATTAGAAATTCGCGAAAAAGCTTTACTATACCCTTTTTGCAACACCCTGTATAAATAGAGTATTTACTACCTGATGCAGGAACCCGTCGGCGGCCCAGCTGCCCATGTTGCACTCCCGCTGCGTGCACCACGAGCGGTTCAGCGACACGCGCGAGCGGCCCAGCACCTCCTTGCCCACGGCGTCCACTTGCTGCCTCCACGGCTCTAGTAGCCCCGTCACGAGTAGAGAGTGGAGACTATTATACATTGTGTCTTTCTATCTATCTCAAACTATGCCGATTTTGTGACGTTGCAATGGGTATAATAAGTAGATATGAAAGTGTTTTTTTTTTATATTGCCACTTGATTCTCTATGAAAGATGGCCACACTTTGAAATTTATAAACTAGCTGTTCCCGCGAGCTTGGCCTCGCCATAAAAAGTTTTCTCGTAGGAATTCCGCGATAAAAAGTCTCCAATGTGATAATCTAGGGTATCAGCTAACTCCATACCCAATTTCATTAAAATCGGTTCAGCCGTGTTGACGTGAAGCGGTTTTTGCGGTCTCCCGTAGCGCTTATCTAACCCTGCGGACAGGATAAGCATAGAAAACCATAGAGCCAGTCTAACCTGATGCAGGAACCCGTCGGCGGCCCAGCTGCCCATGTTGCACTCCCGCTGCGTGCACCACGAGCGGTTCAGCGACACGCGCGAGCGGCCCAGCACCTCCTTGCCTACTGCGTCCACTTGCTGGCGCCAGGGTTCCAGGAGGGCTTCGATTGTTGGGTCTGGAAGGTGACGTCACAGTTGTAGGTTTACATAGATAATGTAAAAAGAGGGCAGACGAGGGTTGAATAAAATTGCGGTTATATGAACTTTGGCTGAATGATGAGAAAGCGCCAAAAAGTCGTGAGTCGTTCTAGACCCATTAATCCTTTCTTTGCAGCCAGGGCCCGGCCCGGTAACCCCTTAGAGGGTTTTTGATAGGGTTTTTTGATAGGGTTTAATTAATCAAACCATTTTCACTAAAACCCGAACCAATTTGGTTACCAAACCCTTTCAAGACTTTGGTTACCCCAAGAAAGTGTTTTTGTAGATGACATATAGAGGGTTTACTTAAGTCGTTCATTTGGGTTCAAATAAACCCTATCGGTTCGAACTCTCAGCTCGAGCTCTCGGCTCGGCTCTGTCTTCGCGGGGCACTCGGGTAGACTCGGATATTATACTGTGACGTGCCATCGTATATTTTTGTTTTGATTTGACAATTGAGTATTTCAGAGTTTACATTATTTGTGTTTTTGCATGTTGAGCAGGGTGGAACTTTATTAGTGGTCAATCCAGTCAGCCCGTAGACCGATATATGATTTAGGTAACTACCTATTTATTTTCAGTTGTGGTTCAGTCCTATGTGTTGCGTAGCACCAATATTCGAGTTTATATTTTTTATTTCAATAAAATAATAATATGGGTGATATTGAGTGCTGCTGTTTCTTACATTGCTTACTAATTAATTTACAAATGCGGAGTTTCTGATTTTCCTCTTCATGTGTAGTATTAGGCTGCAGTTATACTCGGCGAGGTTTATAGTTATAGGTTAATGGGAAATACCTTCTCTAATATTTTTAATAAATTATATTTGAGACCTTTAAAATAACTTTATTTTAATGTATCCGTTTTTTGTGTAAACATAAAAGCTTGAGATAGAATGTAGGTACCAAGTGATATAATTAACATTATTCACTGATAAAATTCACCCTGAATATGCAAACCGAGGTAACGTCAATGTATCCAACATAGCCCACAGTATAAAAGGGTGTAACTCAAAATTTAACAAAAAAATGTTACGTCATTATCTTCAGAATATTGGAGAATTTGCAGATCACTGCTCTTACGGTGACGGAAATCATCGTCTAATTGTATTGTAATGCGGTGGATCAACGTTTAGGCGGATTGTCATTTCTTTACGTTCTTCAATACGGCGGCCCACGTTTAGCCGCATCGTACTACAGCTGGAATTGTATGTTGACCATGTCCATAATAAGAATTACATTACAGCTGAAGGAATTTTGTGGTATCGGTAGTTTAAAAACCATTTTGTAACAGTAATAGAGTAAATCTATCTTACGTACTTCCATTAAAGTATGAAAATACTGTTCCATAGGTACTACTCGGATTGCAGGATTTTCGGAATTATTGTTCTACATCTTCATCATCATTATTTATTTTGTTTATTTTGAAAATTGTTCTTGAAGTCACCGTTTACTAACATCTTTAACACGATTTACATTACAATACAGGAAATCCTAGTGTAAGGACTAGAGATAAGAGGCATTAGTGTGTAACTTTACTTTAGCACCAAATAAACGATTTGTATTTGTATTTCTTCGTTTTAATCATCATCAAATATCTGTATCCAACGCCATTGTTGTTGTTATGTCAAGCAGCGCAACGAGTGTAAAAAAATAAACTAAAATCATTCAAAGCGGCGGCTAATCTCTCGCCGTATTACATAACGAACGGCTGTCGAATGGCGTAGTGTTTAGTGGCCCTGACTGCTATTACGAAGGTCCCGGGTTTGATTCCCGGCTGAGGCAGGTATTTGTTTAAAGACAGATATTTGTACTCGGGTCTTGGGTGTTGATATTTATATTTACATATATTTAATATGTATCTATCTATGTATTTGTGTAGATAAGATATATCAGCTGTCCGATACCCATAACACAGGCTTTGCCTAGCTTGAGGTCGGATGGCCGTGTGTGAGATGTCCCCACATATTATTATTATTAATATATTATAAGTATTATAACTGCCAGCCGTATTGAATGACGTATGATGTCTAATACAATCCGGTGCATTTTCATGCAGCCGTATTCATTACGGCTAAACGTTGATCCGCCGCATTACAAATCGGCCCTGTCTTGTTATGCAGCTAGCCGTAATGTAATACGGCGGATTATACGATCTGGCTGCGACATACTGAGCTACTGAGCCGAAACCTACATGTGCAGCATGTTATTAATTAAACCTTAAAATAAAGTCAGAATTTCAAAATTCGCGAAAAAATATATAATTTTCCATAGAAACGTTGTTAGTCACGTGACTTTACTATGAAGAATGCTTTTTTTTCGATTTTCGTAATTCTGTTTTTATTTTCGAGCTTAGATAGAACATACTGCACATATAGGTTTCGGCTCAGTAGCTCAGTATGTCGCAGCCAGATCGTATAATCCGCCGTATTACATTACGGCTAGCTGCATAACAAGACAGGGCCGATTTGTATACCCTTTTTGCAACACCCTATATAAGGGTTGGATCCGATGTTATCAGCTTGATGACATTGAATAACACAACTTAACCAATAAAGATACACTTAACCTTTAACTGCCGACCTATACGTCTCACAGACGGCCGCGTTTTTATTTTGTCAATATTTTTTCACCTGAAGCGTTAGCAAGGTTCCGCGGCTCAGTACCCTCCTCCCCCCGCGTGTTTTACGTGCCGTCAGCGTCCCGCTTACGTCGCTTGCACAGGTGTTCTATGCGGAGCTCGAGACGTCTCACAGACGTAAGTACGGTGTTTATGTTCCAAACTTGATACGTCTCTTGGTCGTCACCACGTTGTAAATGCATGTACTACCTTAGTGTCTTGAGGTCGTCACATCGTAATAACCATATGTTTTTTTTCTACGGAATGTCTGAAAGTGGCAGTTCAGGGTCAAAAGAGAGGACACTACCTAGTGATTATAAAAATCAAGCAATTGATAATCATAGGAAACTGAGAGATAGGAGACAGGACGTGGGAGGGGATGAAATATCAGACCACCACGAGAACTACGTTGTACCATTGAACGAGTTATTGGCCCTACAGATATATATGCCCTCACCGACTCCGGCCAGAGCATACCGTAGCGTAGATCTGTGCAATTTGTCCAAGTCGACTAAAAAGACGCACAAAAAATTCATGTTGGCTCTGCAAGAAACCCATGTGCCTTACAAATATGCAATAGCTGCAAGCCATAAATATGCTAACTTGATTGTGTGTCAGTTTTTTTTTTCGTTAAGTTTTTGTGCTGATTCTTTTTTATTTTATTTTATTCGTTATAAAAGAGTAAAATTATTTAAAAAAATCTACTGATATGTGTATAAATAAAAAAATATATATGTCTAATAAAAGTTCCTAAAAATGTTCAAATAAAACTTGGGGTCTCATGAAAACAGGCTGATTTCTTGTTAAATTAACTAATTGTTTTATTGACTATCCATATATTATAAGCCATTTAACTATAGTATTTTTATGAGTTGTTATAAATGAAATAAAACGAATACTTTATTTTTAATTGATTTTACAATTATCTACGTCTCTCAGACGTAACCTCGTTGTTAGTGGCGCGTTTAGACCACGTCGGCAGTTAAAGGTTAAATACCAGTTTTATACTTAGGTAAAAGTTTATTTTGGCTCTACTGAAAAGTTTCAAAAATGGACATTGCCCCTCATGGTTCTGATGTCGAGATTTGTAAAATGACAACTAATTTGATGACAAGTTTTACAAAAAAATACTTGTATTCTTAGAAGGAAGGACTATTTTGCAATAGCAAGCAATAGCGGTTCAAAACCCTTTGTGATAGGGTTTTAAAAACACTTCGTGATAGGGTTTTAAAACACTTCGTAAAGGGTTTTAAAACCTCTTTGTAAAGGGTTACCAAATGAACTGGGTTACCAAATTAACTGGGTTATGCAATGAACGAATTAACCTGATCATAGGGTTTGAAGTGGTAACCATTTGGTTTGGGTAAGTGGTTTTACGATAAAGCCAATTGAATGAATAACCCATTGAAAGGGTTTTTCACGGGAAAGGGTTGTCCGGGCCCTGTTTGCAGCTCCTTTAACTGCATAAAGCATGTCACCTTTAAATGCATGGGTGAAGATGCGTCCGAGCCCTTGTGAAGCCCTAATGATACTTAGGTATGAGTAATATTAGCGAAATAATCATGGATGCGTCTCCAATTAAATCATTGGCATGGTAACGTCAAGTATTCCGCTGTTTACATTACCTCTTACAAAATTTCGGCTGATGATATCAGTCGCGCCAGCCCTAAAGGTCGCACCGGCGTTCGCGAGCTCGCGTAGTACTGGTTGACAGAAGAAAAAGAGGCGATCCCTTTACGTTACGGTTATATGTGCGGTGACCATAAACGCCCTTACCTCTAACAATAGTAGTGCCCAAGAAGATGGGCAGGCCGCTCCAACTCTGCACGACCCCGGCTGAGTCGATGTAGAACTTGATGTTGCCCAGGTAGCGAGTGTAGCACGACGCTTGCACGATTGGGATCTAGACAAAACAAAATACTCTCGGATTAGAAATAAACCATTAGGGGGACTTTGAGAAAATAACTTTTTCCTAGCTTGTCTGTACTAACACAGCGTATACCTTAAGATTAGGGTTTGACACCGTGATGAAAAGGATTAGCCAATCAGATTAGCGGCAGTCGCTGACTGCCCAGGATTCGCCGGGCGGATATACCTAAAAAGGTGATACGTCACTCGCAGAGGGTCCACCCCTGAGATGAGAAGAGGTGAAGTGGTGACTGGTGATACTATCTATTCGTGTGCAAATAATTACGTAACTATTCACTATCAACGCCAACATAATCTTTTACGATAACGGGACGTGCCCACCAAAGCCAGATAGATTAATATATTAGAATTAGACAAACGATTACGTCCACGCATCGATCACTAATTTCGATTGCCGATTTAAATTCGAATGATACGATAAAGTGGCTTAATCACCGATACTGAGTTACAGGTTTTATCTGGACATCAAACGTGCACGCGGGTAGCACTGAATGACCGTCACGTGCTATTTGTTTAAATAATACAATTTTTTTGACATTGTTACTACAGTCGTCGAAATATAATAGGTCCGTTTGGACAGCTACACAAATTTGCTATTTACTATTCTTGATCTATTTCTTGATTTACTTGATGAAATAAATAAAAAGACACATAATCTGGCTTATTATTTAACGGCCGAAAGAAAATAGAACTTTTAAAACAACAAAAGTTACTTGTTTAGACTTTTTATGATTTAGATTTGACACCAGCTGTCCTCCCATATATTTTGGAGCTGTCCAAACGGGCCTTTTATATTTCGACGACTGTAACACTTTTTGCGATTAGTATCATAGCTCTAGGCGATTGAGATGCCTCCGGAGCACGTGGTTCGAAACCCGTATAGTATAGGCCTAACATAAGATGCACATGTACTTGTGCGAGATGTTTCTACATATATTAGGTACTTACTAGGAATAAATGTTTTCTTTTTATATTGTTATGTCAGACAGACGATAAATTTTACAGACATGGTATTGCAAAATAAGTGCCTAAACCAGCTCAGATCCAGCTTAGATCCTTACCCGATGCCCACTACTCTGCGTGACCACAGTAGGGTAAGCTCCAATCGCATTATCTCCACTGGGAGCCTCCCCGTTGTAGAGCAGCGAGTGGGAGTGCGCGCCCACTATGATGTCCACTTCCGGGACCACACGGGCCGCCATGCGCCTTGAGGAGAAGGGGGGAGAGGTGAGTTTTGCTTGTATAGGGAAAATAGGGTCAGTTTCATAAGTAGCTACATATGAGTACACTTTTGTACCTTGTAGCGTGTTTTGAAATATACAAGGCCAGAACGCACCCATAGTGCACTAGCACTGTATAGTTTCAAGTGAAAAAAAATAATATTTTACTTGAAAATATACACGATTTGTGCGTACTAATCGCGTATACTTTCGTGTGTTTCAAAGTAAATTTTACCCTTGTTGTAAATTTACAATACGGTCTAGATGTATTTAAGTGATTTTACCAAGACTAGCCGATGGTAATGATGATGACTTACTGGTCACTATCATAGCCGCAGTGGGAAAGTACGATGATAATGTCAACCCCTTGCGCAGTCAAGATGGCCGCTTCCCTGTTCACGGCTGTCACTTCATCCTCCATTATTATGTTGCCAATTGGAGCTGAAAACTGAATCCAAACAATAAATATATAAAGCTAATTTACTAGACTTCATTCCATTAAAATATATTAAGAAAAAATATATACATACATCTTTCAAAAGCACTCCAATAATGCCTATTCTTCTTCCCTGACGAACGACGATGGTGTGGTTCTGGTATAAACCTTGCATCCTCGGCTCTAGGGTTGAGTTCACGTTGGCTGCCAACATCGGAGCGTTGAGTGCTTTTAAGTAGGGCACTAGCCCGTCGATGTCGTGGTCAAACTCGTGGTTTCCCAGCACCTGAGGAGTTAAAGAATTGGCCATGCTACCAATTTATGATATGTATTTTTTATAATTTATTTTGAAAATATAGACCATTTTAAGAAACTAATTTCGTTATTTTTGATCTTTATTCATTACAACTATTTTTAATAGGGTAGCAATAAAACGAGTGACTGTAAATTACAGTTCTAAGTGTCAAAATTAATTAATTTGGGTTATAGAATTACTAAGTGAGCGACTGACTGCGAGTGACGAGAAATCAACAGAACAGCAACTTACAAACATTAATTTGAGTTACTTAAAATACAAAATGAGCATCTTCATAATATTTGAGCGACCTAATATTTGTTTGAGTGTCAACGTTACGTCCTGCATTTTTTTCAATATTTGGCAAATGTATTTTTTATACTGAGCGGCATTTTATCTTAAATGAAGTGTTTCGAATACAAAAACCACTTTGAAAAATACACTAATGAGCAGAGTATAATGAGCTCACATTTAAAAAAAAAAAATAATATGAAATAACTATTTGAAGAAACACTATTCTATTAGTTGAGAAATTTTATTATTAAAATATAAGGGTAATTAAATAAAACAATGTACTCCATAAAAATAAAGTAATATGCATGCATTTAGTTCAATAAAATGAACAAAAATTTAAATAAGACGCTTCAGTCAACTAAAAAAAAAACTTGTTATTAATACTAAGAAACATTGATAGGTATGAGGAGCCCTACTACTCATCGTCACTGGTAAATACCTAAGTGCGGGCTTGGACTTATTGGGCCGGCCTCGTTTTCTTTTTTGTCCAATGGGTAACATTTTGCTTCCAGTGGTGGTGTTGTTAGTTTGAGCCGAATTGATAGCCCCAAAACGTGTTTGCATACATATCTATTGAAAAATTCGGGACAGTCGCACGATTCTTTTTGCCAGTGCATTTAAAAATCTGTAGTTTTCATTAAAAAGCGTATCAAAATAAAAAAACATAAGCCCTCAAATAGAATATCAGTATCCAATAATAATTAATAAAGCAGCATACAAAACTTTGCTCAAAGTGAACTTTTTAGTAGTTCGCTAAGTATAACCTCACTTAGAAAAATCGAATATATCTTAATATTGAAGTTGCCCTCGCTGTATTTCCAGTCGCTCACTTAGTAATTAAGTCGCTCGGATAAAATTTTAATATCTGAAATGGATTTATCACAGTCCACTTTTTGTAAGCTCGTTCTGGATTTTATTATAAATCAATATTCGTCGTCAGTTTAGTTAATTTTTCGCTTACTCAAATTCATACCGCTCAAGTTATTAAAACAGTATGTCATCATCAGTCGCAAAGTTTTTTTTTGTTCGCTCGTTTTATAATTCCCCTTTTTAATATAATTTTAAAATTTGGCCGGCTGAATGGATGTATGACGTCACAGAACCAATAGGTACTAAAATAAATATCTTTGCCTGCGCCACAAAAAAAGCAAGTGTCACTTAACGTCAGTGAGGTAGAATGTCATTGTCATCTGTCATCTAACTCTTAACCTACAAATAATACTCTGTGAAGCAATAATACTCACTGAAGAAATACTATCTCTGTTCTTGTTGTCATCGTAGTATCCACTGGTTTATTATTTATTCGTAGTAGAGATTCAAAACAAGGTAGAAAATAAATAAATTAAATCAATAAAGAGAAATAAACACACGGGCACCTACTCTGTGCACACGGGTGACACGGGCTGTGAGGTTCACAGAGTACATGAGGTTTGCGTTTATTGACGTTTGACGTTTACTTTTGTTTTGTGTTTTGTAGGCAAATGTAATTATACTCTATGATCCTAATCGTCGTCATAGAAAGGACAAATGAAGGTTATTAGTTTTTATTGAATAATTTAAAAAATAGAGACTTAATTTAAAATCTGATGACCAGAAATTGTACTGGAAGCATATTCCTCGAAACGGTTTTAAGCATTTCATTCTTGTTCAGAAAGTTAGCATGGCCAATTGATTATTCTTCTTGTTTACATAATGTCACAAACACTAGAGCTTGAGTTAGGAAAGGGTTAGAGGGAGTTTGAACATTACCTATGTAACAGTTGATATATAACTCAGGAAACCCTCAGAATAGTTTCCAAATTGTCTTCCAAATTACTGGCATTAGATTACTAGCATCCTAGTAGTAACTAGTATTATAAGTAGAAAGCGGTTGCCTCTTTGAACAAAAAAGGCCAAAAGACTTTCGATACGTAGAGTTGTGGGCAGAGAAACCTGAGCCTTCTCAGTAGCATTGTAACTCTAAGATGGGGTCAGATTTATTTGTCCCAGCCTGCACCTAGAACCTAATAGAAAACCTAACACCAAACCCCAACTCACATGAGCATCATGAGGCAGCATATTCATGAAGTGTTGGCTGACGTCCCATCGCAGGAAGTTGTACCAGATGGTCCCCTGGAAGGTGTCGCCTCCGTTCAGCACCAGGGAGTCTGGTTCAGCCTCCACCGCCTCCTTGACTGCCGTGAATAGGCGGGCGAACCCTCCGATGCAAGTCTCGCCGGACTCGCACGGGCCCCCGTTAGGGCTCACTTGGTCGAAGCTACAGGAAGAATGTGTTAGAGGGACAGCGAATATGGTTTTTAAGAGAAGTTATTTGCTTATGGTCGGAAGTGGGGACCGTGATCAGTGAGCATCACTTATGGAGGCTTCACATTGTTAATTTATTCAAGATATTGGTAGACAGGGTACCGTTAAGGGTTGGTTTATAGCCAAAGAAAGTTGTTTGGAGCTTTACGCTTCTTAAAACAGCTGGTCAGTAGCAAAAAACTATTAGTACCTAATTTTATATAAAAATACATACAGAATAAAAGATACTTACTGAGCATGGAAGTCGTTGAAATGCACTATGTTTAATTCAAAGAGATCACTGTTGTCTTCACCGACGGTCACAGATAACCATGCAGTGAGAAATAAAACTATTACTTTGTACATTTTAAACCTAATCTAATAAAATAAAAATATTCGAGAATCCCGCTCTTGCCTGTTGCTTGCGTTCGTTGTATTTTAAATAACTTTGTCGCACCTCAAGGATGCCAATATATTAGGTGAGATTATTGTAGGTAATAAAACTAATAAATTAATGTACTATATTATCCATTATCATGACGTCGTCAGGTTTTGCTTATGTATTAATCTACGTAAGTTTGATCGATTTTATCAACTCATAAATTATTAGACGATAGCTGAGGGTTGCCCATCAATCAATCAAAGATACAAATATTCTACTACAAAAAATAGACAAATCGAAACTGTACCTACCTTGTTAGTTTTAGGTATAATAATGTAAATACTATACCTATTTCGAGACTGAAAAGTAAAAAAACAATTTAGACTAGGTTGGTTTTTTGCAAAGCTTTAAGGGTTGGGATTGGTTTGAGGCCCAGCGCCACCGTAATCTAACTAAAACAACCCGATAGGAGGTTTTTCTTACTCACTAATAGTTCAACTAACCTTGGCCTAGACTGAACAAACTAGACCTCAGGGCGGAAACAATTACCTACAACACAACTGCCGCCCATTCAGCTAACCACATAAGTATAATTCAAGTCATAGATCTACGTGTTTTCTTAGTGACACAGCTTTAGTTAACAGACTTGTATGCAGACTAAATAAACGCGAATTCGTTAGTAGTGCAGTTCGTTTACCGCTAGGTGGCGACTCTATCGTTTAAAAAAAGTTTCAATACGTGCGTGATATTTGATATATGTTTGACGAAAGAAAAAGGAAATGTTTAAATCAAATGATAAGACGACCGAATGGCGTAGTGGTTAGTGACCCTGACTACTGAGCCGAAGGTCCCGGGTTCGATTCCCGGCTGGGGCAGATATTTGTTTAAACACAGATATTTGTTCTCGGGTCTTGGATGTGCCCGTAAAATGGCAATAGGCCCGCCCCTTATTACATTGGGACTAACAGAACACTCTGGCGAAAAGTGGGTGCAGCAATGCTTCTCTGCCTACCCCGCAAGGGAGTACATTAGTACAAGGCGTGAGTGTGTGTGTGTGTGTTTTTTGCAAACTGAACTATTACACTCACCAGTCATGAAAAAGTTCCAGTGGCATATGGGACGTCAATGGCAGGTGGAACTTTTACATTGCTCTTGAGTGTACTCGTATGAGGACCTACAAATCTGGTAGCTTTCGCAACGCCTTAGATCCCCTCAGGATGGCCAAGAAAGTGACTTATAAAATGTATTATTATAATTAACATACAATTAAAGTCCCTGGGATTTTCGCAATGTTCAAGCTTTGCTATTGATATGATTATCAACATGACTGAATAATGACCACGTAGATAAGGTTGCAGGTAGCGTGGCATTCTAATACCTCACACGTTTGGGGCGTGTCTGATAAAAATAATCTTTAAATAGGCAGGCACATACAATCATAAAATAATTTACTATCAAGACATTTAGGTCCGATTTCACCGTTGAAGAATAGGGCTTATTCGAAAATACCTCTGCTATTTATCCGAGAGTAAACAACTCATACAATCAAAGTAAATTTTATTTATTCTCGGATAAGCCTTATTCTTCTATGGTGAAATCGGGTCTTAATCATAGATATCTTGGCTATTGAGGTTTCTTTCTTATTGTGGTCCATAATAATTTAACAGAAAAGTAAAAAGGAGTTGAGAGAAGTAATATTTTAAATATACTTTTACACATTTATTATTATTATAAGAACTATTTAACACCTAATATGTTACCAACATCGATATTTTTTGTAACTTCAAAATATAGAGTTATGTTACTCTAAAGCTATACAAAACGAAAACGACTAGGTACCTATTTTATCGTTTGTGGAAAAATATAAATGCAATAAATAAGGTGTTACTCCCCGATTTCCCATTTGAGACTGTAATTAATTGGAATTAATTGCAGCATTGTAATCGCTGTGCTTAAATAGATTCTCAAATAAGAAACTAGAACCATATTCAGTGCAAAACGTTTAATTATATGAACTCAATCGTTCAGTTACAGAAGGTACGTTCAGTTTCATAAAGGTAGCTATCGGTTTTTCAGTATGACAAGGTACAAAGTGTATAGATATCTATGAAGCTGCCTGTACCTTTACCACCTTTTCTATGTAAGTATACATCATTCAATATGTTGGAATACCGAATTGTTCAGGTATTTGGTTCTAATAGATAACATAATAAGTACAATACAAAGCAATAAATACTACTCTTTTAATACACCAACTAAGGGTGGGTTGCACCATTTAACTTTAACTATTACAAACGTCAAATCCCTTGAAGATTGATCTCTCTCGTCAAGGGATTTGACGTTTGTAATAGTTAAAGTTAAATGGTGCAACCCACCCTAAGGTTTCTTCTATGTACCTATAAGTATTTTATCTCACAATACAAATGTATAAATAATGCAATAATTCGAAAGTGATGAAGCTAACCTTCTGATATCAGGGATAGCGAGATATAAATGCAAAGAATTTGAAAAACAAATACTGCACACTTTTACGAGTATTATCCATTGTAAATAAAATCGTTATCTAATGAAATATTTTGTCATTCCGTAGGTAATATGTAGCTCATAAATTAGATCTGATAACAATTTGCACTTATCGAGGCATGCATTCAACATGAAGTTCATTTACCATAAAAAAAATAGTTATCACCGAGTGGGTGTGATTATGATAATAAGCTTTGAATGTGTATATGTCGCAGGCAACTGGTTTAATCTCCTGTTTGATTGAACCACTAGCCCGTTCATTGGATGGCGCTGTTCAGTTGTATGACTAGGCCGAACGTTGATTGTACAAGCGTCACAAAACGTCCAACTAGTTAGCTGACTTAAAATCAGTCAGGTGGTGAATAAAACAAATATGGCGTGTAACAGCTAACAGCTGACAGCTGACACAAAAAGCACCTATATTGTTAGTTTTTTGTCAAATAAATTAGCTTTAAAGTGCGTTATTTGTGTTAAAATAGTGTGACAACATGGATTTACCTATTATTACGCCGCGGGCGCATAGTTTCAAAGAAAAAAAGTGGCGAAACTGGATAATTATGAACAACAATGTGAAGGAACGTTTATTGTTATTATTAAGTTAATTTGTGAGATAAGAGCTTTGTAACATAGTCTTTTTGTTGACTCTTGTCTGGTGATGTTCACCCTAACCAGACATTACAAAGTTGCTATACTATATCCCATTCAACGACTTCGCTGAATGGCGTTCAGTCAAGACGTCGAACGTTACAATCAACGACTTGTCGAGTTGTCCTTTAGTCATACAACTGAATAGCGCCATCCAATGAACGGGCTAGTGGTTCAATCAAACAGGAGATTAAACCAGTTGCCTGCGACATATACAAGTTGTTTTAAAAGTGATATACTAAGCCGAAAGGGATTGACTCAGATCAGGGGGTCATTGTATGCGGTTCGTAGAACGTTCATTTTTGAAAATACGCGAAAATTACAATGTTTTTTTTTTCAATATATTATTGAACAAAAGTCGGTCAGAGTGACCCCCTGAGTCACACCCTTTCGGCTTAGGCCCGGGTCTCCTATTTACTCTGTAGGTTGCGTCAAGTGTCACCGCCGTAGGTCGCGTCACGATACTCACTACATCTACGCGCCAACGTCGGCGTGTGAGGGAGACCGCATCAGTACATTTCTATAGTGAGCATCGTGACGCGGCCTACGGCGTGACGCTGGACGCGACCTACGGCGAAAATAGGAGACCCAGGCCTTAGTATACCACTTTTGCAACGCATGGCGCTTGACAAATGTCTTGTCACAGACTATCTATCTCGCTCCCGCATACAGTCTTGTTAAGATATAGTTAGATATAACTCATCATAATTCACAATTTAAAAAGCCTGCATTAATATTTTTTGATGCATTTATAACCAACTATCCCATCATTTAATGTGAAAAACTAGTAAATATCTAAAATATTAGGTGTAAGTGAAATTATTCTTATAAATACGATTAATACTTTCAATATAATTTTCATATAAATTTAATATTTCCTGACATGATAAATACACAGTGTTTCACAATGGAGTAGGTTTACAGCACACGAGTAAGTGCCAAAAATTTAATTTTCTACTTCAAGATAATTGCTCAAAAGGACATTATACCTTTAGAAGGGTCTGGGCGATATGTGACCATCATATTTTGAACTTTACCAAAATGAAATATTCGAGCTTACTCTGCCTTATAAACGGTAAAGATATTGCACCATAAACCTTCTCCACTATATATTTTTGTCTGTGATAAAAAGGCACTTGAAATGACATCATTAGCCATTATATTTTTTCGTTTCAACAAAAAGATTTTTTAATTCAGATAAGAAAACACGGATGTAATTAATAATACCAGTAGCCTCTGCTATTTTTTTGTCCTTTTGTTTTGCGCAGACATTCTGAAGGAACTAAAAGAAACCCCATGGAAAAAAAACATATCCTTAATTAAATTTTTAATGTTCTTATTTTGTTTCTTCAGAATCGGCCCCATTGCAATAACACTGAAGTCAAGTCTGTTGTCAAATGGTTACAAAACCAAAAATACGTAAGTATAATATGTAACAACATTTCATATCACAATAAAAAAGTAAAACTAAATAAATTAAAACAATTCTCACTTAATTTGCCGCTGGATGTTTAAGAGTAGGGGGTTCGGGGGTTCACGTTGATCATTTCCGTTGTGCTGGAAAATACAATAAACACGTTGAAAAATATGAATGAAAAAAACAAGATTATTGGCATCAGCAGGTGTAGCATGGCGCGTGCGACAAGGCGTGACAAAAATTATGTCAACTTGCTCTTCACACCGCGCGATATGGCGGAGCGAGACAGGTAGTATTATTGAAATTTTGTCACGCGCCATGATTTGCTTGCAGATGCCATCTGAATAATTTATCATTGTTATTGAGACAAAATAGGATTATGACATAATCCTAGCTCTTAAAAACTGACATACACATAGTACACTCCGAGAATAACCCTTGTGATGATGATGATGATGATCAGATGAACCAAGCGCAATGAGGCATGTAATAAGAAACGTACCCCCCCAATAATTTATACTCTTTGTTATTTATTTATAAATAATTGCAGTGTTATAAGTTACAAAAAAAAACACAAACAAACATTCTTGCCAGGCTGTATAAAAATATTCCAATATACAAAAAATATAAAAATAAAAATAGCATTAAAAAGCACAAAACAAAACACTTACGATGGCGTGTTGTTAGTGTTCGGACTGTCCAGGAACAGCGGGACGGTTAGAGAGAGGGGGGGAGGGTATCTGGAGGGGGAAACGTTAGCACAATGCAAAATAAACAATAACGCGATGTTATAAAGCTTTTTTTTGCGCTACAAGGATCTTTTGGAACTTTTACTTCATAGTTTGAAAATCGACCAATAGGAATAGGCAGATCGAGATACAAAGTATCTGTATTGGTTGATATCCTACCTCAGCTTAACCGATTGTCTGCAGCTATTTGAAATAAACTTTAGGGTGTCTTAGATATGAGCAGAGTAAGAATGTGCAAACAATAACACGCTTACTCACAAGGCTTTACGGTGAATAGGAAGATAAGACAAGACATAATGTCACGCTAAGGGATGGATCGATTAAAATTATGTCCCAAAAAATCCTTGTGCACTATTAGTTGCAAATTAAACATTCAATAAAAATGGTATGTAATGTTATGATATAAGTAATTATTTTTTGGTAAAAATAACTATAAAAAATATAAAGAAATAAAAAGGTAAATGTTGAGATAAATGATTAGTAGCAGTGATCGGAATAGGATAAGTCTACAAAATTTAGGTCAATAAATATACTCAGCCTATTTCGACCACTGATGATTAGATATGATTTTGTAAAAATATAAAAAGCATTAGATAAGCCCAGATAAAAAAGTGGACATCGCTTCATTCCATCAAGCAAAAACAGACTTTAAGATTACAGAGTAATGCCTAGTGCATCAGTATCGTCATACAAATTCAGTCTATTCATTACGGGCAAAAATGCAAACACACACAAGCTAAACGTATAGTACTAGACGGACAAAACATTCAACACAAAAGCAACATTTAGCCGTATACCATATTTCTACATAATATACTAAACCATTAGTGTACACTCCAAAGTATAAAAGCGAGATCTATAGATTCCTCACATTCACATCCCTATAGCAACACGCTAATGCACTCATCATTCACCCACATACTTCGCACATTGGCAACAGCCCAATCATAGCCTATAGTACGGGTTTTGCAATTTTTTTTTAATGGTTTTCGACAAACTACCAATCCCGTACTAGAACCTCATGCCAAAACCTCTATGTAGGATTTCATAGTAATTTGCTTCGTTTCCATACATGTTCTGTAAATTGATTTCCGAGCGCCATCTGTTGATCGTCATCTGAACTAGTGGCTAGGAGTCCGCAACACCTCTATCCCGTAACACCTATAACTCACCTCTTGGAGCACTTCACATGTATGACGAGCAGTATGATCCCGAGCAGCAGACACACGGTGCCCACCACCACATAGGCGATGCCGAGGAACGGGTTCTTCCCCCCGAGGAGAGACGTGGTCGAGATCACGAAGGACTTGGTGCCGTCGAAGTCGGTTACTGGGTAGTCTGTGGAGGTTGCGGAGGGTTAGTTCGAGTTTGGTAATACGACAGGTATAGACAGGATAATAAGATAATTTGAGGGGCATCGAAAAACAAACAATCAATCACACACTGATAAATCGTTCTTCACACAGGAATAATAATTTAGGTCCACATAGAAGGTACACACTAATTATTATTCTGTGGTACGGGGTGAGAAGCGGGCGGAATGCGACCGACCGTCGCCATTGGCTATTGCTTTACCGTTCCGCTACTATTGGTCTACTAAAGCATTGAAGCTCTCTGATTGGTCTATTGTGTACATGAGTGACTCACTGTACTGCACGCGCAGGGTGTAGGGCCCGCGCACGAGGCCGGTGCTGAAGCCGACCTGCGAGTGGTCCACGCGGCGGTACAGCTTGCGGAACGTGGGCAGCGCCGCCGTGCGCATCCACACTATCAGGTCCTCGTTCTGAAGGGGAATAGAGGGGGGGTTTATAGAGGGTGGTGGAACAGTGGTGTAGTACGACGAATGGAACATCATTAATGGGGAGAAAAACTAAAAGCTATTTATATATGTAAGATGATGCCGGTGGACCAGTCGTATCTGCGGATGAATTCATTTAGGTAGAGTGTGGAACACCAATACACAAACATAGTGTGGGACGCTTTCCAGCCAGCTGGATTGACGATCATTCAGTGATTATTTATCGATCTTGTAAGCTAAAAACCTACATATTATGGTGTAAAAACCTAGACTACCAACTGACTAATTTCCCACACTCAATGCCACAAATTACAGCTAATAATATTACTGTGTTACTCTATTTATCTTTCTTGAATAATTAAGGTTATTTATCGACCAAGGCTTTCAATGAGATGCTTATTGGTCATTGTTTTGAAAGTAACACATAAAACTCAACAAAAATATATATTTTTACCTGTAAGATGCATACTGACCTGGAAACCATTGTTGCTAGGGTTTTCGGGGTCCAGCTCCCAAATATTCTTAGCCCAGTTCACTGGCTTCGTAAAGTTGGCAAAAGCTGTAAAATATTAAATAAATAATGTAAACTGTCAAAAAGACAGTGTAAAATTACATTGCAGTGTCAGCCTCTGCAACCTTCCATTTAAACTTTATATGGATATTTTCACTACAAATAAAAAGGATGGCGTTTGAATTGAGGGGTTTGAGTGGTGTGTGTTAATAATGCTGCTAACTTTTCACCAGCCATTAGTGGTTTGATAAGAAATAACTAGGACTATGCTCATTGAAAGAGGCCTATTCTATTCTATTCTATTCTCTGTGGGGGTGTAAGTACCTGCACCTGGCTCTCTCGAGTGGAACCTTTGTGCATATCCCCAAGGTCTAAACTGCCTTCCTAAGATTGGACCATTTCCCACCACGCTGGTCCACTGCGGGTTGGTGGGTTCACATATCTAGATGTGCTAGATCTAGATATGCAGGTTTCCTCACGATGTTTTCCTTCACCGTAAGAGCGATGGTATACATTGTACTTAAGTTAAAAGAACTCATTGGTACATGTCAGCGCCGGGATTCGAACCCGCATCTCTTGATTGAGAAGCGGGCGCTCACCCGACTGAGCTACCACCGCTCTGAAAGAGGCCTATATCCAGCAATAGACAATGTTGAGTAAACAAAGCATTTGATTTAAGTTTTTTAAGAGATTTTAGTGCCAATTTCTCCATGGGTTAGACCATAACCAGGGATTATTGCTTGACTTTTGACACATCTGTCAAAAATTTAATATGGAGATGACGTATAATTGATCAACCTTTCCCTGGTTACGATCTAACCGGCTATGGAGAAATTGGAGCTAAGAGCATTTTAGTTAAAGTTTTTTGTTTAATAATAGTAATAACACTCACCAGCCTGCAGGTCGCCAGCGGGGTTGCGGAACTTGATCTCCTTGTCCGAGTTCCAGGCGATGCCGGTGCGGAACACCGGCACCTGCTTGCTCAGCTCCACCGAGAACACCGACATCGAGTCTGTGGATTAGAATGACGGGGGTGAATGTTTAATAATGGAAAGGTTGGTTTAAAGCTTAGAGTAAAGACATACCGTGCTACCACAAAAAACTTTAAACACTGTTTAACAAGTGTTTAAAACGAAATTTGACAGATTTTGTAGGCGTTTGACAGCGGTAAACACCTGTTAAATACTGTCTAAGTTTTTGTGGTAAGGCTAGGATATCTCTGTTGGCTATATTTTTTTTATGTGTAATTTGTCATCTGGCATATCTTCTCTCTCTCTCTCTACCCACCTACCTGCGTGTGTGCATATTGTTATTTTCTAAAATTCCAATAAAAGTGCAATACTCTATTTATACTGCATTAATAAACACTGATTTATTAATGCAGTATACAGTCCCACTTCCCTACAATCTCTATGTATTTAGCTCAGGAGTCAGGACAGAGTGTTGTGGCTCTCATTGGGAGTAGCATATGTCGATCAGTAGATCATTCTTGATTGATGATTATGATGTATGTAACAAACTATTCAAATTCATTTATAGATTTCATCAAGACATTTCAAAATAGAAGTGGAAAATTGGCTGTTGTTTTTTTTTTGTGCCTAAAGAGCTAGTATTATGACAAGATATAGAGTTTATTGAAGGTTACACAAAGTATATATATAAAATCAACTCACCATTGAACAAAGAATTGGCAATAGCACCACACGGAGCCACAGGTTTCTTGACATCCCCTACAGTGGCGTATGCAAAAGGCTCACAGTCTGACGACGGGGTCTTGGAGAGACGGCCCAGGAGCTGTGTGTCATCCCTGAAAGAGTATTCAGTAGTACAGTCAACAGCAAAAATTATTCTTCTAAATAATTTTAGAGTAAAAGGAGGTTATCTTAATCATCATTCATTTAGAATATATCTGTAATAATTCTTTTTCTTTTTTTCTCATAATTATGTAAACTTTTAGTAGTGTATTACACTGTACAATACAATACAGTACTTATAATCAATATACAAGCAAATTAATTCTTTCTTGAATAAATTATAGAAAACAGATTATATTGTACTTGCATGCTGGCTTGACTTCAAGAATTTCCTATAGTTTTAATGAAATTTAAGTCATTTACCTAGATTTCACATATCTCCTGTGGTTCTGGTAGTAGTTAGTCAAGCCATAGTAAAAGAAGACATCGCCTTTAAAGTCCTCTGTAAGATTGAACTTCTCTGTACAATAGCATGGCTCAGTGGCGTTGGCTTTGATGTATTCAGCACATGTCATGGTATCATCTTCCTTCATGCAGTAGGTGTAGTCAATAACATGCTCTTTCACCTGAAATATTGTTTGTTTAAATAACATTTGTTTTCACAAAAGTGTATCAAGCCTGATAATGTGATATGATCATGCTTTGAAGGTATAATGTTGACTCAATAGGTAAACATATCATATCAAAACAATCTATTTTGACTGCTTACCTCATCAGAGAAGTACAACAAGCCAATTCCAACAGGAATAAACGCGATCCCGATCACGAAAAACGTAGGCAGAACGGTCCCAGCAGTGAGTATAGGTTGCCAGGCAGGCAGGCGTTGCTGCTTGAAGGCAGACTCTGAAATATTACGAATAATTAGACCAATCAATAAAACTAAATGGCAAGGCCACACAGGTGTGCCATTTCATAAGGTTTTAAGATCTCACCAGCCGGACGCCGGGATTTCACGTTTTGTTGATCCGAAGTATCACTAGACGTCGCCATAATTATAAATAATCGTGCACTATATTAAAAGAAAATTCAGTTTTTTCCAAGAAAACAAGAAACAAAATTGCTGCTGCCTTTTCCTTAGCAGCTGACAGCTGATTTGACATTGACAGTTCATTGAAAAATTACAGAACAAAAACTTGTATTTTCTGCTCTGCGCGAAAAGTGTTAGAAATGTATGATCTCTTAACCAACGTTAAGCAAACAGTGTATTAAATTAATACAACTGTTGGCTCTATAAATTTGTTCGATAGCCTCGAAGTATCCGCATTAATTTAAAAAATGCAGTTGTCAATCAATTTTGTTTGAGTGTGAGAGGCTGCTGCATTTTTTGTTTTAAAATAATAATTAACTCTTTGTACTACTAAAAGTACTTAAAAATTACCACATCTGCATCTATTGTGTACTACTCGTTTCAATAATTGTTCCTGTGTTATTCTGACCTGATCGACATTCAGATTTAATTCCACGGGAGTCCCAACAAATAATTCAAAATGTCTAGCGACACGGCTAATAATAAAAATGTAAGTAAACATCATTCATAATCGTTTCTAATAATCTCGTGAAGAATCCGTAGCACTAAGTACATTCAACTAGTTATGCACTTAACGCATCAAGTACAAGGTAAGCGTTGGTTTTTAATAGAACAGTGCACCGATATGTGGTGAGTGGTGACTCACTACGGTTCACTCACATAGTTGTTTATAAGTATAGCGGGCTCACGCGCAGGCACGGCCACCGAGTCGCCGCATACCCCAAGTGAAATGCTTATAGATACAGTTACAAGCTATGTAGGCCAGTATTATAGATGCCATTGGAATATCAATATTGCACTTGATTTTTTATTGAATTCCAAGAAAGTTAACTTTTGATTGTTGTGTCGCTTAGGCCGTTTACCCCTGAGCACACATGTTTATCATTAATCATCCTAATTATGTTTAATGACAATGGGGCTACTTAAGTTCTGTTTGTGGGTGTGATGTTAACATTTCCTGTTCAAATAAATGATAACAAAGTTCACTGCTTTAGCAAGGAAATGCTTCTAATAATTATGACTAAATGCTCCTATTTAACTTAATGTAGGTATACCATTCAATTCAAAGAATACAATTATTTATAATTGTACTGCTAACTTTTTCACTGGCTACTTCTTTGAGGATTACAGTCATGAGCACAATATGTTTACTTTTTTCAACTGTATGCCAGGGCTTGTATCTCATGAATAGCTGATGAGGCCAGATGCTAGCATTATTCTACTTATCACTTCTCAGATTTACCATTCAAATCCTAGGCATAACAAAACACCTTCCAATAAATTATGTATATTGTTATTAAAATTTTAAGTAGTCTATGTAGGTATTAAGTATTTTAATAATTATTGAGCAATCATTTATTTATCAATTTTTATGCTTAAAATATTTTTAAATATCCAAAATCAATAATGTATAAATATATTACAAATGCACATGGAATATAACCGATAACCCACAATAACAAAATCATTCCCCTACCAGTTCTCAAACCTGGAGACTCCAGGCTATGTCGGCTTCGCCAACTTGCCAAACCAGGTGCACCGCAAGTCGGTGAAGAAGGGCTTCGAGTTCACCCTGATGGTGGTCGGGGAGAGCGGGCTTGGCAAGTCCACACTTGTCAACTCTCTGTTCCTCACTGACTTGTATCCAGAGAGGGTTATCCCTGACGCCATTGGTAAGTTGTCAATATCATCAGCCTGTAATCATGAAATTCTGGAAATAGGGCTCTCCATAGTAGTGCCACAACACTCTTTCTTCAGGCCTTGCTCACCAGTCGCTTACTGGCTATGTGTATTTAGAAAAACTTTGGATATGGTTGTAATATGGGGGTGATTGAGAGGCCAAAGTCCAGTACATACACCTAGTATAAGAGTAGATGTATGGCAGTGGTAGCTAATTGTATCAAATTAAAGGACCTTTCTGGTCACATCATTCATCATCATTGCCCACTACTGGATAAACTAAATTAAGCTTCTCATGTCCGTCCATAACATTCACAATGTACTTAAGATATCCACAGCATAGTGTGAAGATATTCATTTCAGAAGTAGGTATCTTAACAAAAACCAAGGTGACCGCGATTAAGTGATGTCTCTTTCTAATGGCGGGACAATCGACTGTTGATGAACCGATCTGAATGTGTCAATTTAGTATCTGAGGTTAAAAAACAGACTTTTGTATCTCTCTATAATGTTTCAGAGAAGACGAACCAGACGGTGAAGCTGGACGCGTCCACGGTGGAGATCGAGGAGCGCGGGGTGAAGCTGCGGCTCACCGTCGTGGACACGCCCGGCTACGGGGACGCCATTGACAACACTGACTGCTTTAAGGTACTATCACAAATACTTCATTTACTATCTTCTAATAGAATATAACTTTATTGGTCACAGCAAAATAAAAAAATACAGAAATTCTAAACTAGGAACAATGAACAATAGGCAAGGCAGCCTTATCGCTAAGACAGATCTCTTACAGAACACCTTAGGATTTTAATTGAGCTTGCGATCTATCACTTGAGTACAAATGCACAGCACAAAGCGGGTGGCTCACTTGGGAGTCACCTCTGACTACCCTTTCGGGGATTACAGTTGTGAGCATTACAGTGAAACTATAAAGTCCTGAAATTAAATGAGGGCACTGCTATCTTTCATGTAGCAACCCTATATAGCGAAACATAACTGACTTTGATACTTGAAATTTTGCCTGTTAACTTCCTACCTATTTATGTATTTTAAAAACAACTTACCATCCACAAAAAAGCTCTTATACAAGCTAGAAGGTGTTAATATGAAGGCTAATAGTGAAACCTGAAAGTTGGTTTCACTATTAGCCTTCATATTAACACCTTCGTGGCTGTGATAAGTAGTTAGCTCTGCTCATATTATTATAATAATTATTATTAAGCTTATATGTATTGTATACCAACTAGTTTTAAGTCTTTTTTTGAAAAGATGGCTCAGGAGTTTCTTGCCTCCGTTCTTCTCCTTAGACAGAAAGAGCCCCCCCTTATCCGAACGGAGAGTAATTTGTAAAAATTGACGTTCATCAGAAAATTTTATATTTGTACGATGAATAAAAAAATTTGACTTTGACTTTGACTTTAGTAAGTAAACAAAAAATATATCTTCAAGTATCAAAATGTTCAGGTTTGACTCAACTGAAACCAGATGAAACCTACAATGAGTGGTATGTAAACAATGTTCGACTTGGGCTCTAAACCTAGGTTTATCGATAAATTAAGCGTTGGTACTAATAAAAAATGAGTTATTACAATTTGTACAATGCTACATACCCGTCATAGACGCTGTACGAGCGTAAACATCCTCCAAATTCGACAAAATGTGTCTAGCTTGATGTTCCGCTAAACATTGTATAAAAACTCGATAAATAACTTCACTAGCTTGACTACGAATATTTTTCTTCATCTTCCTAATTGCAACCAAGCGTAAATTGTTGCTCTTATCAAGATTATCCTTATAATTAATAAGAAAATTCAAAAAAACAGCCAACCGCCTATTGACATAAACAATTGTTATGACTTTTATGTTTCTTTTCTAATGGTGCCAGGCTCCTGAAAATTTTAGTTCCTCAAACATTAATTTCAGGACTTTATAGTTTCACTGTATGTGTGATGTGACTGAAATGTGTGTTATGTTCATGTCCAACTATGATTTACAGACAAACAAACTAGCTCTGTTTTTTATAAGATCTTATGTACTTTTTCCAATTTTTTTAAATGTGTAGATCAAAAGACTTGCAAATAAAATAGGTAATTCAAGGGCTAGTATCTAATCTGTATGTCCTAGATTGCCTAGTTGACCTTTAATTAGCTAGATCTAAGCTAACAGCATTGACCTTGTGTCTTTGAAGAGCATACTACATAAAATAGCTTCATTAATTGGTCGACTGAACACCTTATAAAGTTCTATAATCATCAGAACGGTATCTTACAATACTAAAATTAGAACAATGAAAAAACTACTCACAGTATGCAGATGAACTAACAAATGTATATCTTCTTCATTAACATATTTTACAATAAAATATGAAACCGATCACGCGATACGAATCTCGAAACCGCAATCTATCAATCTAAAACAACCCACATATTTATTACCACGCAAAATGAACTCTATATCTCCCCTTTGCACAGTCTAAAATCGAATAATCAGACATAAAATCACAGTCATATTCATGTAATGAAAGAAGGAAGGAAACTAACCTGGTAGGAGCTGCTGTCTGGGGCACCTCTTCGATCTTTCTCCCGTTCTCCACCAGGTTGATGTGTTGAGGATCTTTGGCGCAGCGTAGGGATAGTGCAGTATGCGGTGGATTGATGCGCTTCTGACGGAGATTGATTGACGGGCCCGAAACGTAGTCAAACGACTCGAACGCGGCGGGAGTAGAAGTTGACGAGGGTTGACCGTTGAGGTTGTCAGCTGACACTAGCTAATGTTCATCTACCTACAGTTTCCATTAGGATGAGGTGGGAGAGAGTTCAATTCAATTCAATCTTGTTTGTTTGTCGTGTGTGACTAACACAACAAATCCGGCCAATTACGATAGTGTTGAGATACACACAATGTTTTTAACTGTCTTTACGGTGGTGATTTAGAGATATTTACAAGATTAATACCTGAAACAGACGTACACAATTTATACAAGGACATCACAAATATAGGGTTAGTAAAATTTTAGTATATATAGTGAACACAAACAAATTTATAGTTTAATATTGTTAGTTTTGAGGAATTTGTACAGGATGTTAGCGATTGGAGTATGTACAAGTGTTAGTAGGTAATTGATATTTACAGGTCTTGGGATAGAAGGGGGGAGGAAATCATAGAGGGAACTTTGTAGGTTGGGACATTCAAAGAAGAGGTGGTCAACAGATCCTTCGCTGGTGCCGCAGTCACACACAGAACTATCACGCACGCATGTACTTCGGTGGAGCGTCGATAACAAACTGTTTTTTAATTTAAGTAAATGCGAAATGATGAGTTTCACTCGCTCACCTTCGCCATTGCAATATCAGTATCTGATAGGGGGAGACGCCATCGCTCGAGTGACGGAGGTGCGCGATCTCGGAGTAACATTCGACCCGCAACTGACCTTCCGTCCTCACGTCATGAAGGTGACTAATGCTGCCTTCCAGCGACTCGGTTTTGTGCTGCGCAACGCGGCGCCGCTCACGGCCGCGGCCACGCAGGCCCTGTACGGGGCTCTGGTGCGCAGCATCCTAGAAACAAACGCAGTGGTCTGGTCTCCACATGAAGATAAATATATCCTTATGTTGGAGCAAGTCCAGAAACGATTTCTTAGATATTTATATAAGAAAAAGCACGTTTACTACCCGTTTATGTACCCTACTAGATTTCTGGAAGGACATTTAGGTTACAATTCGATAGAGCTGCGTAGGAATTTGGCTTTGGTAAAGTTCATCTTAAACATTATCCGGAACAAGATTGATTGTATGGATCTTGTTGAGAAAACAATTAAATTGTTTGTACCTGATAGGTACCTAAGGGCGCGTAGCCACAAGTTGTTTGCGGTGCCGCCGTCGCGCACGAACCTGTACCGGTGCTCGCCCGTCGCGCGCGCGCTCGACTTGCTCGGCTCCCTGCTCGCCGAAGCACCAGAATGTGATGTATTTGTGGATAGAATGAGTTCGCTGATGAATGTATGTAAGGGAATGTTAGAGAGAAGTATGAAAGTGAGTGCTATATGTTAAATTAATATTGTAACGATTTGGGTTTTGTGTTCCTGTTATGTTACTATGTGTATGTGTAAATAAATAAATAAAATAAACAAATGTCACGCACCCGAATCCTAGCCAGGTGCACAGGCGTACACGCATGACCAAGGCGGAGTCTGCAGATTGTCGAGGTTGACGGTTTATCTAGAAGTCTTGCTCTAAAAAACCATGGCCTTTTGGGAATGTGTGGTTGGATTAAGGAGTAATACTTACCTTTAATATTCCTGGATGCGTCCCAGGACTCTTTCCAGGAATTATCAAGCCTCGGTCCTGCGAGCGAGGCAAGGTCGTGGGCAAAATTTTGGTAATGAGTATCCAGGCCCAAGCTAATGGCATCCTTAGCGAAGGAATCTGCACACTCATTACCAATGATGCCACTGTGGCCAGGTATCCAGGCAATAGCCACCTCAATACCCTGAGTCTTGCAACGGAAGAGAGTTTGTCTAATTTGAAGAATGATAGGAAATTTAGATTTAGATTTAAATGGGAATGAAATAATAGAATGTAAGCAACTTGAAGAGTCTGATAGGATAATAGTTTTATTTAGTTTGTGAGACTCAGTGTAGAGAAGTGCCTCAAGAATAGCGGTAGCCTCGCCCGTGAAGACCGAGGATTCAGGGGGGAGTTTGAAATTGAGGGTAATTTTGTATTTAGGAAGCCAGACAGCTAGACCAACATTGCTCTTATCTGAAAATTTTGAGGCATCTGTGAAGACTGGAAGCCAACCAGGCCACTCTGACTGAAGTTTATGAGTCAATGTTTTCTCTGCCCCCGGAGAGTTTTTCACAATGCCCAAGTCCATAACAACATTGGGCTGGAAAACCAAGGCATCATAGGGAACACTAAACAAAGGGTTCGTGTTAAATTTAATTGTAGGATGTGGAAGGTTAGTAGCAAAAATATAAGATTTCAGAAGGAAGGAAAGGCCATGGTTTTCTTGACCATTACATAGCCGCTTAAGGGTATCAAGCTTGGACAGTAAAGGATGGGACTCTGACTGCCAGATTCCGAGGAAAAACCGATCACACAAGTACTGTCTCCGCAGCGGGAGAGGGGGTCGACACACTCAACCTGAAGGGCATTGGTGGGGGTAGATTTCATTGCACCCGACACTATTCGAAGACACTTGTACTGAACCTTATCGATTTTTTCTAATGCAGCCTTATTGCAGGGGTCCAGAATAAATGAGGCATAATCAAAGTGACTTCGAACAATGGCGTTGTACAGTAGCTTCTGAGAGTATGGATGTGCGCCCCACCAAACACCTGACAGTGACCTGAGGACGTTGACACCCCTCTCGCACTTCTGAGCCACGTAGTTCATGTGATGGCTACCCGACAACCTGGAATCCAGAATCACACCCAAAAATTTTACTTTGTTTGACACAGTGATTGAATGCTCTCCAATAACAACATCCAGATCTGGGATGTTTCTTTTTCTAGTAAAGATCACTGCTGTGCATTTAGTGGGAGAAAGAGATAACCCATGTCTATCCAGCCAATCCGTGAGGTACCTAAGAGCCAGGTTCAGCTGGACATTTATCTCCCCTAACGAGGGAGAAGCATAGTAGAGGGCCAAGTCGTCAGCGTACTGTAGAATGTCGCAAAAGCAGTCAACGGATTTATCTAGATCGTAAGTATATAGGCTGTAAAGGAGAGGGCTTAAGACCGATCCCTGGGGGAGGCCTTTCCAAACAAATTTTGGGGAGTCAAGGGAAGTGGTAGGGGTTTTTATGTAGATGGATCTCTCCATGAATAGGCTGCAAACCAGACGGGTAAGCTTCACTGGAATGCTCAGCTGGCGCATTTTCTGCCTGAGCACAGGAAGAAGTACATTATCATAGGCAGACGCTATGTCAAGGAAGACACCCACAAGGTATTCTTTCCTCTTAAATGCGATGTGAATATCTGTTGTAAGTATTGCAAGGCTGTCTAGAGTACTCATCCCTTTCCTAAACCCAAACTGGGTTTTGGCTAGGATTCCTCTATTCTCAATTAGCCATTCGAGCCTGCATTTGATTAAGTGCTCTAAGATTTTCGCCAAAGCAGAGGAGAGGGCGATAGGACGTCGGGAGTTAGGATCACGGGGGTCTTTTCCGGCCTTCAGTATGGGAACGACTATTTGCTTACTCCATGAGCACGGAGTAACTCCGTACTCAAGGAAGTACATAGTTTATCAGCTCCAAGTAGGCATGCTTGACCCTGAGGCTTGATTTTGAAAGGAAAGAGTATGGGATGCCATCAATACCTGGAGATGAATCAGTTAAACCGGATAAAGCAGATTGAAGTTCATCCATAGAAAATGGAGAATCCAATCTGTCTGAAGATGGTAAGAGAGCTGGTGGGGGGCGGAGAGCACTGGAGTGTGGGACATATGGTGGAGCCAGTTTATCGCTGAACCCTTCTAGCCATAGAGAGGGATCATTGCTCAAGATATCTTCGACGTTAAGGGAACCGCGATATCGGCGAATGTATCTCCACACCAGAGAAGGGGGAGACCTAGGTGAAAGGTTTTCACAAAATCTGATCCAGCCCTGTTTCTTTTTTTTCTTAAGGAGCCGTTTGGTACGTGCAGCTATCCTTTTGTAGTTGATGAAGTTGTCCATGCTCATATTAGCAATGTAGACATCCTCTGCATTTTTGCGTTCGACAATAGCCAAGGAGCAGTCGGAGTCCCACCAAGGAGGCGAGACTCTTTGGCCTTTACGCGATTTTCTATTTTTGGCAGAGGATGTTAGAGCTTTTTCAAACTGGTCATATATGCAAAGAAAGTTGTCACTAGTACAGGGTTGGATCAGACTGAGTTTATCTTCCACAGAGGTGATGAAGTTGGACCACTCATTCCTGCCTATCATGTACCTTGGGAAGGCACATGTATCAGCAAGAATGCTGGTTCTGGTAGGAAGAGTAATAGAGATGGGAAAATGATCACTCCCAAAAGTATTTGGGAGGACCCTCCAGAATATTGATGTTGAAAGAAGAGGAGAAGAGAAAGTGAGATCAACAGCACTTTTTGGGTTCTGACGAGGGAGGACTCGACGGGTAGGAGACCCGTCATTTAAAATACAAACATCTAAGGTATCAAGCATGTCTAAGAGGGCGATTGCAAAAGCGTCAGTATGGTATGAACCCCATGAGGTATGGTGGGCATTAAAGTCCCCCATGATCAGAAGAGGTTGCGGGAGAGAAGAAATTATATTATAAAAAGATGGGAGGTGAGAGGGGTGGGGATCAGGGAAATACACGGACACGAAAGCAATGTCTAAAGCCCTAAGGGCCACAACATTAAATTCCTGACCGTGAGGAGGGGTAGGGATAGAGGAAAAGGTAAGGGTACGCTTTACAAGTAAAGCGCACCCAGCAAACCCGTCATCCCTGTCATCCCGCAGACACGAGTAGCCCGGAACTCGAAAACGAGAACCTGGTGCCAGCCATGACTCCGAGATGGCAACAATGACGGGCCTGATGTCATCTATTAAGTTGAGTACTTCGTGTTTTTTGCTTTTAAGGCTCTGAGCATTCCACTGAAGGACCCGGGTCGGGTTCAGAGCCATTTTGGCTGAAGGATGTGAGTTCTCTAATTTTAAGTGCTACGTGGGGCGGTATTGTGTCGCTGAATTTAGACAGCAGACTGACAACTAATGAAAGTAGGTTATCCAAAAGGTTGTCATTCGGAGTAATCACATTCAGGGCACTTCCATTAGGAAGTGAGGAAGATGGTGATGAGATAATGGCCTGATGGGCAAGTCTGTCATAGCCAGGAGAAAGTGGAGACCTAGGCCTGCGTTGAGTGGTCACTGTCTTTTTGTATGATTTTTTTAGAGCTGGGCCATTAGGTTGAGAAGATGCTACTTCAGCAAATGATTTTTTGCTCTTAGGAAGTCGAGCATCGGCTTCAGCGAATGAGATGCTGTCCTGAGACATAATGACTTTTATAGATTTTTGTCTAGCTTGTTCTGGACAATTTTTGTCAGTGGAAGCATGACTTCCTGAGCAGTAAATGCAAGTGGGAGGGTCTGCATCACAAGTCTCACCCAAGTGAGGTTGGGCACACTTGAAGCAGCGTGGCTTTGATCGGCAATTAGCCTTCATATGGCCAAACCTGCAACAAGCATGGCACTGGATGGTTGGGTAGGTGTACCTCTCGACATCTACAGCGGCACGGAAAGAATAGATTTTTTCTGGGAGGAGTTGTCCCCTGAAGGTGATTACTACGCTTTGTGTAGGGACATATGTAACATTTCCGTTGTCAATCACTTTGCGGCTAAATCTCCGGGCTTTCAAAACAATACCACATCCATGAGGAAGGTCCAAAGAACTAACGAACTCATCCATGGAGAGATCCACTGGGACTCTCCTAGCAACACCCATCCGGGTGATGTGGTATGTTGGAATAGTTGCCTTAAACTTGTTAGTAGACAGAGCTGGGTGGTCGATAAAATTGTTGGCTGCCCCTGCAGACTTAAATTCTACAGTAACGCGGTTACGTCCTGTCATTTTCACACCATCTCTGGTGATGTCAGAAATATTGTGTTTATATAGAAACTGTCCAAACTTAATAGCCCTAAGCGGGGTTCCAGAAGATGGACTTCCTGAAGGGCTATCTTGTGTAACATGTACAATAAATGGTCCGGGATCGCTGTCATCGTACACCTTAGTGGCGTCGAGACTTGGATGCGTGTAGACTGTCTGAATGCTGGCAGACGCGAGGTCTGGGTTAACGATAATTTTCTTACCTTGTTGCGAAGGTTGTTTGTCATCCCTAGGGCGCTTTCGCGTCTCTTGGGGAGTGTCTGTCAACATTATATCCGGCGAAAGATCTGGCGGGTCGGGGTCGGGAGGGCGGTCTGAATGGAACTCCATTTCAGGAAGGGAAAAAGGATTTACGAACAATCACAACACTCACCAGTTACCACCACCACAATAAGAACAAAAAACAGGTATCGACTATGTAAATAAGGACTGAAAAAGGTCCGAAATCGCGATGAATGTTAGGAACACGTGGGTACCCCAGTCACGCACGAAACCGAATCCCTGGGAGAGAGTTACAAACATCGGTGCTCCTGCCTGTCATCTATTTGCGTGTGTACCCACAAATTTCTTTAACCTATATAGGTATATCTATGGTCATGGCCAATATAACTGAAAAATGAACTATGTGTCTCTTCTCTCCACAGTCAATAATCCAGTACATCGACGAGCAGTTCGAGCGGTTCCTGCGCGACGAGAGCGGGCTCAACCGGCGCAACATCGTCGACAACCGCATCCACTGCTGCTTCTACTTCATATCGCCTTTTGGACATGGGTTTGTATTATAACATTGTAACCATTTTAACTGAAATTTATAATATTAAAATTATTTACACGTGAGAAATATGTATAGTAGAATGGTGTCTTGAACAAACTTTGACATAAATTATGTTACAATACGAGTATTATTGGCAGTCTGACTTTAGTGATTATTTTATGTTAGAATCAAACGACATAGAGCCAGGTATGAGAGATGTTAGGTCTACACTTATAGTCGTATGATGCCTCTAATTAGGAATTGTAGGACCTGCAGCTCAAATCTCTCTACAGTAGCATCAAAATAATGTATAAAATCAGACAGAGCTGATTCTGATCAAATCAAATCAAAATAGTTTATTTGTGAGTCACAGGTGGATGGATTACAATATATTATTTCTCCGTGCTGAGCCAACATGACGTACAATATTTCAGCAACATGATAAAATCATGATGTCTCGTCACACATGTCTCTGCATTTTCAGTCTGAAGCCGCTAGACATCGAGTTCATGAAGCAGCTGCACAACAAGGTGAACATCGTGCCCGTCATCGCCAAGGCCGACTGCCTCACCAAGAAGGAGGTGCAGCGGCTCAAGTCCAGAGTGAGTGTACTGTTTAATAATACAGGGTGTTGCAAAGAGGATATCTAAGCCCGGAAGTAAAATCAGATTGTCAAAATTCGCGTTTTTTATCAACTGAAACTTTACTTGTCACGTGACTTTTAAGTAAGTATGGAGAATGTTTTTTTTCACGATTTTTTTCATTTATTATTTCTTAGATATAACATGCTACTCACGTAGTTTTCTGATAGTATATCCTTTTTGCAACACCCTGTCTTTTGTAAAAGATACTGACAGACTCGGAACAATATCACCCATAAAAAACGCTGTGTGGATCTAATTTGTCACTCAGATCCAATAAAGCCTTAGTTTACAAGCAATAATATAATTTTACATATCTTAAATTAAGAAAGTTTGAACAGTCCTACTTATATTATTGATAGATGTTTGTTACTCTTGCATGAAGTTGCAAACAACTGGAGTTTTTTTTTAATTTGTCCTTTCAGCATGTCATATATCTCTTATATACTTTTGAACCCGAAATTCCCACGGGAGCTAGTGTCGTTATAATGACGTGTATGTGTGTGCCAGGTGATGGAGGAGATCGGGCGCGAGGGCATCAAGATCTACCCGCTGCCGGACTGCGACAGCGACGAGGACGAGGACTACAAGGAACAGGTACGCACTGCACTCAGCATCCATGTTAACTTGGTTGTATTAAATTATCATATTTCATTTCTATGTCTGCTAGAAGTGCCTACGAACTTTGTTGATAGCCTAGACAGTGAATCAGTGTGTGACAAAATGACTCTTTGACTATTTATATTTTTTAAACTACTGGTTCAAATTAAATAAAATTTGAAATATACTACGTTGATAGAATGCCTGCTTGTTTACCGAAATTCAGGCTTCTAGTCCTACATAATATTATATACAACGTAGGGTAACTATAATTAAGAATAGGAGCGTCTAATATGAAACAAAGACTATTCGAGACGAAGATGGCAAAGCCGTGTCGCTGCCGTGCCCTCACATTTTATGACTGCGTTGCCGGCCGAAGAACGTTTAAATTGCTTTCACATGTTCATATCAAACTCTTTTACCTTGTATCTTCACCCTTAGGTCCGGCACTAATTTCATTTACAAATTCATATCAGACTCTTATACCTAATCCCCAGGTCCGCCAGCTAAAAGCAGCGGTCCCATTCGCGGTGTGCGGCGCGGGTCAACAGCTGGAGGTGCGCGGGCGCAAGGTGCGCGGCCGCCTGTACCCGTGGGGCGTGGTGGAGGCCGAGAACCCCGACCACTGCGACTTCATCAAGCTCAGGACCATGCTCATGTGAGATACAATATAACGCAGATACAGAAGGGTTACTCTATACTGACAAAAAAACGAACGAGCGAAAGCTGTCGTGCAATCGGCACGTTTAATACAATGACATAGAATCATGGCTCGAGCAGCAGCTATCCGAAACTTAGTTTTTCGCCATATAGCTGACCCCCCAGAACCTATATTGTATCTTTAGAAACAATGCATTTAGCCCCATAAACAATATGACAGCATTCAGAGATTGAAGCTCTCTCTACATTCACAATTGACTGTATGTGTAACACCTCAATGTGTAAGGTAGAAAGCCGTGTAACTGGCGCGGCTAAGCATTTTTACACCTTCAGACTTTAAATTAATTTGATTTACTTCAGAAGATATGTACAATAAAATACTTAAAGTACTTTGCACATACAGTTCATGTGTTCTCCGCTTTGCTTCACTTTTAGTGTAGATTGTCACTTATTGTAAATACGAGTGTAAACAATGCAACAATGAATTCTCCACAGCACGCACATGCAAGACCTGCAGGAAGTGACTCAGGAGGTGCACTACGAGAACTACCGCTCCGAGCGGCTCGCGCGCAACGGGCAGGTGCCCAAGAGACACATGTGAGTTGGAAATGTTGTTTTAGTGATGTTGTGAACGTGAAATGTGAAGCAATGGATGGACTCTTCTAGTTGCAACGATCAAATAGGATCTTTTATCTATCAGATATGGCTGGCCCACTGCCACGCCAGCTCACCGATTTTAACAGCTGCATCGCAATATATTTATTTCCTACTTATTCCACAATCCGATCTTAGTCCAGCCAGACACATACATCTATCAGCCCATAATAAAAACATTATAATAGAAACAAAAAACTCTTTCTACACCAGAGGAATGTTCGTCTGAATTACAATTCCAAAGCCCACGCAACAAACTTTGACAATAATTCTTCCCCACAGGTCAACAGAGAGCGGCATAAGCGAGGCGGACTCCAACGGGCTCTCCAACGGCTCTAGCGAGGACCCGACGGAGCGCGAGAAGGCTCTCCGGGAGAAGGAGGCGGAGCTGCGCCGCATGCAGGAGATGCTCGAGCAGATGCAGCGCCAGATGAACCTGCAGGCCGCTAATAGCACCGCGTAGTGCGAGCGGGACAGCGTGAGTTGCTCTGTCTTTGTCTAGACTATAGGTGGAACCTGTAGGCAGTCAACAGCGCCGCGTAGCGCGAGCGGGACAGCGTGAGTTGTTTTGTCCTTTAGCACGGTGTGGTGTGAGCGGGATAGCGTGAGTTGCTCTGTCTCTGTCTAGACTGTAGGTGATGAACCTGCTGGCTGCTAATAGCACCGCGTAGTGCGGGCGAGATAGCGTGAGTTGCTGTCTCTATCTAGACTATAGTACGGTGTAGTGCGAATGAGATAGCCGAGAGGCCGCGTAGTGGTAGCGAGATAGCGTGAGTAGCCCTATCTCTATCTATAATATGTAGGGGTTGTTCTGTATTTGACTTATTTGGAATAAACGTGTGGAATAGCCGTGTGAGTTACAAGTTTTTACATGTCTCTATCACTCAAATAACTACATTGCATGTTTCCGATTAGAAATAATGAAAGAAAGATCAAAAGAACAACGTTTATTCAGTGCACTGCACTGCATAAACGCAAGTAAATATAAATTTCTGTGATAATATTTTTTCAATAACATGGACTCTCTTTTTCAGGTGGAAGTGAAGGGTATCCAATCGCCAGGTGCATGCGACGTTGTCAATTCCATACTACACATCATCCCGTACTGTATTACTTCAATTTAGAGTTAACTTAAACAATAAATAAATAAATAAATAAATTAACTTAAAAGCCGCCATATTGGATTAATCATGATATTTTTTTGTTTCTTGATTTATAGAAAGAGTTAATCTCAAATAATAATGTAAATTTATTACTCTTCATGAGACTTATGCCAGATCTATTACCTATGTATTAACGAATCCAACATGGCAGACGAAAGCCAATTTACCTTATCGTAGATGGCGCCACAAATTGATATGACAAAAATTACTTTATAAATTGATTGTGAGCGTTGCATTGATAACTTTATTTTATACAAGAAATGTCGCGCTTCTATGACTCTCTAATCCAGATCTGCTGTACACTGGTTAATGTTGGGTTTCTTCATGATAAGAGTAAGCTTGGAAGACAGGCCCAAGCCCCTACAATTGGCTTTGAAAGTCCGAGCGCACTCGGATCTCGTGCTATAACTACCCAGCATCGGTCCTAGCGTACACTTATCGTGAAAACCCCGCCAAATACGAAATACAATAGCACTCGAATGATTTAATTCGCACGCACAACATATAATTTCGTCGTAAGTTTTTTTTATTTATCTCGTATCTTAATATTTTAAACGAGACATCTGCATTTATTTTAGTAATTATTAAATTGTAATTATAAGAAATTATCCAAGTATTATTTTTATACTGCGTTTTGTGCATTATCAATGTTAGTATTCCATAACTTGCGGTTGACGAAAAATATTGAATCTATTAGTAAGTATTACAGATTTATTAGATAGTAGATGTTACATTTTCGGGATTGTTGTCGAGGGAAATTATCATTTGATTAAATCCAGACGTAAAACACAACTTGCTATTATCTTCAACTCTTGTTCATAGACTAGAGACATTCGCGAAATAACAAGAGTTGTATTTATTTTGTATATCAAATATTTTATAGATCGAAAGCGATCCCGGAACTATGTATAGATTATATAAATATCTGTAGATAGTATACTGAATCATATAAACCTATTTTAGATTATAAGAGGACAGTATAATTATGAAATTCGTATGAATCTAGGTCAAATGACCAAGGACATGTTATTGAATCGAAAAAATGTATGCATGACATTCATTCAGTTTTTACATAAACACGTTTTAGTTCACTTATAGTAATTTGGTCCTACATAATTATATTTTTAATTGCTATTGTAACTGTCTTGTGCCATTTATCTGATTACTTTAACATTGTACTCGAATATTATGTTTAAATATTGATAACATAGTAATTCTGAAGGCATAAATGTTCAATTTAGCATTGTCAAAACGTAAAATTCCTCGATCAGAATTCGAATTTAAGATAACCCACCTAGATCTCATTTTCTAAATACCAATTTAAAGTGTTAATTTGCTAAAATTGATATTTTGCCTTCAGAATCGGCTATAATTATGGCTCTATTTTATAATTATTTCAATTTGTTTTAATTTTAACGGATGACTATAAATGTAGGAATGGAAGACTAGAAGGTTGGCAAGACATAATATCTCAATAGTATCTCGATTGCATTTGTTCTGTTCATCAATAATTTGTTCAGTGCTGCGCTGATGCATATTTTAACTGACAAATTTAACTATCATACCCCACGAATTATGGACGGTACTACGATTTGTACCTACTACGGTATTAATTAAGGAAAATTTCAAGAATAAAATATGTGTACTTAAATACATTCTTCTTCGATAATTCCATTTAGAATAAATAGCAGACTTTACTAATGTTTCTGAAATCTAATTATAATTATTTTTATTATAAGGAAATCCTCGAATTGAAACTAGATCTATAAATTGGTGCCAAAGTTATAAAACTTAGGGTCTGTTGTGACAAAAAAAAACCCTCTTAAAAGGTCCTTTACTATCTGCTAAATAACTTTATTAAACATTGATAAGTAATTCTAGACTTCTTCCAACGAAATGATGTTCCAGGCATGTTTGCAATGTGTAATATGTGCAAGAAACTTCTGTGTAATCGTATATTTTTTATATTAAATGAATTATTGAAACACTTTTCTTTTTATTCCCCTTTTAACACTAGTCTGAAAAAAAGGCAAGAATACATGTCATACCCGTTCAAGTTTTTAAGTTGGAGATAGACATAGTAGATATCTAACTACCTACCATTGATAGGTACTGCGTATTTAATTTGGAACTCGAATTAATTTTATCATAAACTTATACACTATATATCTTCCCATGGAAATTATTATTTACTTAAACACTTAACTGTCTGCCGAAGTCTACTACAAATTATGTTAAATAATTCAGCTGATTAAATAAATAAAAAATCTTCTACCTCAGGTTCACACTTGGAATTTTATTTGAAACAGTCATTGTAAATTATAAATAAGCGTGGTGATGGTGTCTCCGTTTTTGAAACAGGTAGGTAAGAGATTGCTTACCGAAGCAATATTTGTCTCCTTCAACCAGTGCGTCCTGCCAGTGATGATGATAGCTAAAGTGTTATTGGAAATCGTATAGCCGCAGCGTATAAATAAACGGTCGATCTTAAAAATTTTCTGCTGTAGGCAAACTTATATTTTTGTGCTGACTGCATTTCCGTCCATAGTGCTTCGTAGTCCTAGGAGTGGCTCTGTCGATGGCGTGCCACGGCGCGGCGTACGGACACACGGTGACCCTCATCGCCCAGTACCGGGGCCCCCGCGGCCATCGCATGAGCAATACGGATATCTCTTGGATGGGTAAGCACTTCAAGTCTGCTAACCTTGACGGACACCTTGCAATGTGGTTGGAGCAAAAGGTTTACCTTTTAGAAACCCTGCTACTACAGCTATTGGCATTGAATTAGCAAAGTAGCTCTATGACCAGAACGTCAAAATCAGCGAAAACAGCTACCGCTAGACGGGTTCGTTATCGACGACGTAGATAAACGTCACTATATCGCGATTCGATATAAATAAGCTGTGATTGGTGGTACACGCATTTAACGAGTTTATCGACGTCGATAACAAACCTATGTAGTCGCCACAGGAGCTAATATTTTGTCACATCCTTTCTTACAGTAAAATAGCATTAGCAACACAATATTTGTCTGTGATCAGCAACCATTTTCTCCAATACTCTTACTTACGAACACTGTTTTCAGGTTCAGTTTTCAGCATGACAAAAATCCTTGGAACACTGACTTGTCCAGCCCTCATGTCGTACCTCGGCCGTCGAAGAACACATCTCCTCACCACGCTACCTGCCTTCGTGCACTGGAACCTATTCACCTTCGCGAGTTCCTTACCAGTCTTCATCATCGCCAGACTATTACAAGGCTACGCAATAGGCATCCATGCCACTATGAACAGTATGCTTATAGCAGAATACACTGATCCCAAGTACAGAGCTTCCTTTGCAGCCGTCACAACGATTTCTATGGGATTAGGAATCATATGGGTCCACTTCTCTGGTACGCTACTAGACTGGAGGATGACGGCCGCCGTATGCTCTTTATTACCGGTTTCTACAGCCGTCGTCACGTGGCTATCACCAGAAACACCAAGTTGGCTGGTTTCAAAAGAAAGGTATGAAGAAGCGAGAAAGGTTTTTCTATGGTTGCGGGGAGACGGTGATGAGGAGCGAAAGGAAATAGAAGATTTTGTAGCAGACCATAAGAAAAATAGAAAGTCTGATGAAGATAAAGGCAAAAAAGGATATCTTATTGAAAATCTTAAAAGGATTAAACAAGCGGCTTCAGTCAAGGAATTTTATCAACCGCTGGCCATTTGCCTCAGTTTTTGCTTAATTTACGAGTTTGGGGGTGTTCACTACATGCCAGCGTATGGTAATCTAATATTGAAGTATTTGCTCGATAAAAGCGATGCCAAAGACGTTAACTGGCAACTGAATGCTTTGGATATATTGAGACCTGTATCAGCTGGTTTAGCAGTTATAGTTCTCAAGAATGTTAAAAGGCGCACCATAATATTTTTATCTGGTGGTTTAACTATAACGTCTTTTATATCAATGTCGATATATCTATACGTTCGTGATGCTGGTGTATTCAAGCAAAGTTGTTTGTGCGACATTTTTATAATGTCTTTGATGGTTTTGTATACGGTAGCTTTTAACATAGGGTTGTGTCCCATTTATTTAGTAATTTTCGGAGAAATTATACCATTGGCATTTAGAGGAATTAGCAGTTCTATAGTTATAAGTTTTCTCAGTCCATCTACGTTTACTGTTATGAAATCTGCTCCTTATATGTATTCTGCATTGGGAGTTCAAGGGACATTCCTTGTATATTCGTTAATTTTGTCAGTATGTTTAAGTGTAGTGTATGTGTTGCTACCTGAGACCAAGGATAGAACTTTGTTAGATATTGAAAAAGAGTTCAAGGGAAGAAGGAAGGTAGAAGAAATTGCTGATGTTGAAATGAAACTAATGAGTTCAAAATGAATTTAAATACATGTGGCCATGTAAAATAAAGGGCGAACGACTTTAGCACAGCTGGAATTTCGACGAAGTTTTAGGTAAAAATAATCAATTATTTAATTTGTTAAGGTATCTTACCCTGTCGGATTAAAAGTTATTTGAGGTACATAAAAACATTTTTAATTCAAGAGCTTTATATATTTAAAAAGTAGATAACTGAAGGGACACAATAAAATTGAGAGATTTTAGTAATTAATCATTAATGATAAAAATATTAAAACTCTAAAAAAGCTAGGTAAGTATTCATAATCATTTTTGCGATGATAAAAACGAAAACTGGTATTAATCAACAAATAAAATAAAAAGAACAGTCATACAGTTTTTGTAATGAGAAATAAAAATATAAAACAAAAATGCCTCTTCCTTTTTGAAGCCGTTTAAAAAAACACATACACATTCAGCGCGTAACAAATTATTTTTTCTAACCTAGAAAGTGAACAGTTTTATTCTATGACTTACAAATAAAGTTCAACTTATCGAGTAAGTATATTACAACACCATAGTCCGGTTTCACCATACTGTGTTCGCCATAGATAAACTGACGCTAATCACTAACACAGTATTATGAAATCGGCCCTAAAACTCCGTCTCGATTTTTCATTAAATTATATCAAGTCAGACTGATACTCCATAACGAAACGCAGCGCTTTGATTGGTTGATTCTTCATTGAACGATTTTTACCCTTACACCAAGAGGGGTACTTTACAAAGTCCTACCGGAGTATTTACTTATAGTGTGAGTTATTTCTTTAGCAGTAAACTTCTGAAGTCGCTGTTGCTAAGTGTTTTCTTCTCGTCTCCGTTGCTATGGCTACCGTTCGCTTTACTCGTCGAGGCCTTCAGCAGCACGCTAGGGATGAACCCGCTGAGTTGCGTGCGGCGCCTGCGCAGATAAATGTTTCTATATAAAAACCTTTAGGTACATTGACAGAAATGTTAGTTCGTGTTCACGACACCAGCGGGCGGAGCGGTGGCACACACTAAATGGCAGATAATTACGTATTATTAGAGTAAATAATACTAGTCAGTGCCGGCGGCCTTATTCGTTTAAGTGGCTAGGTGATGAGTTACTCGAGCATTGCAGCTCATTTCATGCACCGCCGATTGGCTTCATATCCCCTCTTGTTAACAATACTAACATTAATGGTTAAGTTAATCTCTAAAACACTTACATATGGCTCCCGCCGGCGTCTCTCTTCGGCATGCCGAGGTTCCCCCGCGCGTCGGTCTTGGCGGGCGGCGCACTGAAAAATTAATACAATGTTTATTCTTCACTGTAAAATTACATAATATTTAAAAATAAACTACGACTTCTACTTTCCTCATTCGGAAAGAAAACAGTTCTTATATTATACGGAGAAGAACGGGAGCCATAAACGCTAGAGACATATTTTCAAACATCTGATTTAAAATTATGTACAGTAAGCAACACATACTTATACATAATGTGTGCCACCCCAGCGCAAACAGTTTGATTCTAAGGGCGTCTTGCACAACAAAGTTAAATAAAATTAAATCTATGACCTCTTGCTCTGATCTTATAGTGTCAGAGCAAGAGACAAACTATTTTATTTTATTTAACTTTGTTATGCAAGACTCCCTAAGATTCCTAAGACTCATGGGTGGAAGATAAATGATTGAAACAACATTTTATCGCTACATACAAATACTACTTAGTCTTTCCATTCAGTGGATTACAAAATTAAAACAGTCTGCTTTTGGAGTGACACACATATCCCTATTGCTGACTATACAACGGTAGGTATATACCTGATGGCCACGTCAATCTTGCGTTCCTCCAGCAGCGTGCCGTTAGTTTTCTCGAGCGCGTGTGACGCCGACGCCTCGTCCTCGAACTCGATGTAGGCCAGACCCTTCGGTCGCCCGTCTCTGCCGAATAGAAATAATTATGTTTTTGGTAGGGCTAGTTAAATGATTTCAATAAGTTTAAACTTAAGGGCCCGTACAGGGTGACGTGCCGCGCCAATTTTGGGTTTTCAATGCTCTTCACACAGCACACGCAGTGACACGCACACATGTAAGTTTGCACAGTGGGTCAATAAACTTTTACTCGCCAACTTTATTGACAATTATGTTCAAGTACATTTTGGGTGATTTTAGGGTAAGTAAGTATAATTCTTACTTACACTGGTAGGCACCAGGAAAGAGTAGAAATTAATAGGGGTGCCACTTTACTCTATACTCGGAACCCGATTAGCTTTCTCAAACAAATGTGGTATTTACTTTCAGAAAGGTAACTACAAGTATTAAAGTGTAGATAATAAGTTTCGGGCATCCTCCAGCCAACTGAACCCCGACGACAAAGCAAAGTAAATACGAGTACATAGTGTCGCAAAAGGGCTATACTAAACCAAAAGGGGATGACTCAAGGTGTCATTCTGAACAACTTGAGATTTGCAAATTCGCGAAAAAAAATATTCGTTTTCCATGGTAAAAAGTCACATGTCCAACAAAGTTTCTATGAAAAAGGTTTTTTTTTGTTAATTTCCAAAACTCGTAGAGCAAAAGTTCAGAATGACCCCCTATCTTACTCCTTTTTACCCGACTGCCGAAGGAGGAGGGTAATGTTTTTTGATTGTATGTATGTATGTTTGTGTGTTCCCTCCTGTAGCCTAAACGGCTTGATAGATTTTGATGTATGAGGTATTGTTAGAAGCGTATTGATGGCGCGATGGTTATAGGCTATGTGACGTTACATTAAAATGTACATAGCGCCCTCTAGAGGACATAACGTGATGATCGAAAAAATAATAATTCAACTTTGCCGCGTAAGGTATCGAATTAAAGGGCTTGATTTTCACATTACAAAAATATGCATATTTAAGGTATTTAAATAACAACACCAAAATTATTGAAATAAAAAATGATCATGAACTACTGACGTAAAATTTCATAAAATAAAAACAACTAAAAAGTTACAAATAAAAAAATACAATTATAAACAAACGAAAAACCCGACTGTACGCTAAAAACATGAAAACAAGTCCCAATGTTAATGGAAAGTATCGCAGGCGGGGACCAACTTGACCGCCACTCAAGGCCGTTTTCTAAGTAACATTCAGCTAAATGGTGAACCCTCTGCTGGTCCCCGCCTACGATACTTTCCATTAACATTGGGACTTGTTTTCATATTTTTAGCGTGCAGTCGGGTTTTTTGCTTGTTTATAATTTGTTTAGTACTATATACCGCTTTTTCAATACCTGTAAGTACATTTTTTGGTAGCAGCATAATATTTTTACATAATTTTAGGGTTTCGAACGTCAAAAGAAAAAAACCAACCGTTATAGGATCTCTTTCTTGTCCGTCTGTCTGACTGACTGTCTGTCACCGCCCTTTTTCTCAGAAACGGGTAAAGATATCAAGCTGATATTTCGCATAGATGGGGAGTACCCTAAAAAAAATATTATGGTATTCCCTGTCCCACACAAGTAAATTGGGGCTTATATTTTTTCCAGTAATTTTGATGTGTATCCTTTTTTTTCTTTGTTGTTTTGTATAAGTATGTGTTTCTTTTCTTTAAATCTGTATTTTTTTTGTTGTTGCTGTCTATGTGTCGAATAAATGTATCTTTATCTTCAAATCACGCCATCTATCGTTTGTTTTTTTTGTGGCTACTGTCTATAGAAGAAATTCCGTCATTGACAATTTTACGTTACGAATTTATTTTTATTTATTTTATTTTTATTTTTACATTTTCGTGGAGAACCAACAGCATTTTGTTAATAAATAATTATTACTTATGAACACATAACAACTTGATGCCATTAACAGAATGAACTTAGTAAACCCAGTAAACCTAACACATACAGAGGAAAAATAAAATCTCTTTCTCTCTCTCTGAAAAACATACTTAATAGCCTAAACTCGATGCTTTTAGCTATTAACTTTGAAATAAAATTGAGCCACCACCGTGTTATGCCCTCATCAGATCCTCACGAGACCATACCTCAACCAGCACCAAGAGACTGTATTTTTGATCCCTAACCTAATGTTCGTGCGTATTGTCATCACTTAGATCCATTCGCTATATTCCTGCTCCTCATCAGACCTTTACGAGACTGTAATGTCACGAGAATATTGCACACTATCTAATTTAATTTAATGTATTGAATATACTGGAAGAATTATGCTTCCTCAATTTCAAATCAAATTATGTTGGTGTCATAAAAGTTGAAAAAGTGCAATGACAACCAATGTGCAGTGATTTTGTATCTGTACACGATAAGATCGCGAGCTGTCAGTGCTGCCTAAACCGACGTGACCCTTCTTTGGAGGCCAGCGGCCAACTGAGTCAAACGTCACTTGTGTTTATGATTTTATAACACAGAAAGCCGCCATAGATATTTGTATGAAGATTTGAGGGAAAAAAATTGCTCAAGTTTGGGATTAATTTACACAAAATAAGTGTGTGTTTATTAAAAAACAAGGTATTTAGCGCCTAGTCCAAGCCTTTAACTTTATAATATGATAAAAATCATATGAAATTTCTTAATAATTACGACACAGTTGTTACAATACGGGAGTGTGATTTTCTGGTTATTCGTCATATTCTGAATTTTATTTACAGTTATCCATAATCATTTACTTAAATTCGAATCATTCAGCACCTAGCTAGACTCTTCGGCTACCTGTGTGATTTTTTTCAAGGTTGTAGAGCATCGTTTACTACATAATTCTATGACAATGCCAACCCTCGATTCCCCCTTGCAGACCCTTAATATTACTACCTTATAAAGTGACACCTTGCTAGAAAGATAGATCATTCGGTTGATTGATATTTCCACACACTATTTGTAAATAGGCATAGGCCCCCTGCAGGACTGGAGTTTCATAACTAATAATCTTCACGCTTTTTTCTTGGGCGTTGGGGCGTTTAATAAAAGTTATTTTTTTTAAATATCTGCCCCGGACGGGCATGGAACTCGGCACATCACAATAAGTAACCGCTGCGCCGAAGATATTTATTTGTTTTATTTATTTAGTGTATGTACTGTTTAAGTAGTATATATTTTTATGTATATACTTGCACCACAACTACCTCACAATCATTATAGACTCACTCACTTCCATCCAAAGGTTGTCTGGTAGAGATTGCTATAAGCAATAAGGCCGCCTCTTTGTACTGTTTTATTTTTAAGTTTTGTTTTTGTAATTTTTGTTCTTGGTGCGAATAAAGTGTATTGTATTGTATACTCACTTGTGCGTAATCGGCCGGACGTCGATCAGCTTGCCATGTGGTTCAAACACTTCAGTCAGTTTCTCCTTCGTACAGTACGAGAACGGTAAGTTTTTCACAAACAGTTTATTCTTCTCCGTAGAAGTGGCGTATTTGAACGTTTTCTCTTTGTTAGTGGACTCCTTGTATCGAGAGAGGAACATCGGCCGGCCGTTCAGGGGGCACCGGTCGTGCTTTATAGCTTCGTCCACGGATTCCTGAAACATTGCAATGGTTAATTTGATTTTACGAAGTATAATACAAAAACATTATAATGTTTCATTAAGACGCTTGAATTGAAACGAAAAAACGGCTTCAGAAAATCTTGGCGATGATCTACTTGCAGCTGCGCTACATGGGTTCGTTATCGACACAAATACCGCGCTGTGACTGTTGGAACACGCATTAAACAAGCTTATCGACGTCAACAACGCACCCGTGTAGCAGCCGCAGTAATAACAAAACGTAATACTTACAGGCTTCTTATACTGGCAGTAGCAGATGGAGCCTCCAAACGCCTTGACTCCCTCGCGCAGCCGCAGCGACACTATGTCGCCGAACTCTGACAACTTGCTCCTAAGATCCTCCTCATTTACTCTGAAAAACAGTTGTATTTCTGTTATTATGAGATTTATAAATACATACAGTTCTGTATTTCAGATTATTTCATCGGTATGCTATAACCCGGGCCAGTACATTACATTCTAAACGACATAATCTAATAGTACAAAAATAAACATTTGGTTTTCTGATTGTATTATTTGGGTCCTTTCACAGCAGTTAATAATATGATTGAATACTTGACGTGCGGCATAATGTAACGCTAACTTAGCAACGGATAAAAGATGGGAGTTTTGTTTGCTTTCTCGGACTCTATTACAAGTAGGTACATACAACTCTGAATCAAATACTGCAATCTAAAAAAGCTGCTAAAAACACAAACTACACAAAAACATAAGTACAAAAGAACTTACTTGAATTCTAAGTTACTAACGAAGAGCGTGCAGGCCTCCCGACTGGCCGGCGTGCTGTCCGCGCCGCTGTCCCGCCGCGCGCGCTTGCCCGCTGTAGCGGGGGCTGGAATGGTATATTATGTGTTATTTAAGTCATCGGCTATTTAAAAGTGTACTTTTTACATTCCAAAAATATAATGATCTAGATATTGAAAGCCTTCTCAAAGGACGGTAGACGGTTTTTGGCAAAATCTACACGCTGGGTAGGCAAACCACCCGATATAATAGAATATCATTTTATTCTACGTTAAATTGTTTTCTGATCGACAATATTATGAGTCTACAACCAGTTCACAAAGGCTAACTCACTGAGGAGAAGAATCACAGAACATACGTTTACCGAGCCTAGTAGCCTGGAAAAGGTATAAATAAGCTAAACTCACCATCCCCACCACCATCCTCGTGCGTCCGCTTCAACGCACCACTAGAGCTACTTCCATCTCCTTCCGTCGCACCTTTAGTCTCATTCTCTTTCTTCTTCTTACTCCCGCTGTCTTCGCCCGCGTCCTCCGCCTTTCTCTTGCCTTTGTTGGGGGATCTCGCGTCGGTTTTCTGTTTCTTGTCTAATTTCTGCTTCTTGTTCTGCGGTTGTTTCCCCTTGTTCCTTTGGCCGGCCATCTTTTCTTTCATTGCTTGGTAGCTCTCCCGCCATTCCTTTAATTTTGCCTACGAATAAAAATAAGATTTAAGTAAGCGATATCACTAGCGAATTAATCCTACAGGCAGTTTTTTTTGTTTATTTGGGACTATAAACAATTTTACAACATTACCCCAATTAATGAAGGCAACTCCTTCAGACACTTACAACTTAAATACACATATTTTTATACACTCACAGGCAATGAAAAGGTTCCACTGAGAAAAGTACCAAATTACTCCTAAACGGAAATGCTAGCTTAATGACGTCTGAATCCATATAACAGAGCTTCAGGATAAAATCTCAACTAAAAACGGTAATATTTTGTTCAAATTTTAATTTTCGTGTTTGAAAATATGGGGGTTGTTTCGTTTCGGTGTTTTGTGAGTGGAAATTTTTCATTACGCTTGTGCAGAGGGCGTAGCACGAGCTAACGTGGCAATCCAATACTACTTAACATATGGAAAAACAGCGCCAACGTAGTAACTTTTGGAACTAACAAATTTCACCTTACATTTTCGAAAATCTTGTAATTAGGTTAAAGGTCTCGTAGGTTGTTCTCAGAGGGCGACGGGGCGCGTTGAGTCGCTAACCTTATTAGCGCCTCCCAATATCCACTCTACATATACCATGACAGTACCCAAGGCAATGTATTGCGGCCTTTCAAGGGTAGTGGTACAGATATCAATAGACGCTCACCTCGCAGTCCTCGACGCAAGCGCCCATAGTGTCGACAGACCCGACATCCCTCTCGAAGTCCGTGTACAGTCTCACGACACTCGGCGGGTAGTCCTGCACGAACCGCAGCGCCCGCTTTTATTTTTATTTTTATTTTATTTATTTGGGAAAACAAACAGTCTTACATTGTATAGTAGGTATTGTAAGTATATATGTAAAATTATGTTAGTTAAACATAAGACCCACAGCGTTATCCACAGATAGGTAAACAGTATAAAAATATATGCGTGCGTTGTGTAGACGCCGACACGACAACTGTTACGCAGTACTGTATAGGTACATCTAGAGTGCTAAACTCGACACGTGCCGACGACTACACACTACTTACTACTAACATGCAACGTGTCGTACAGTATTTTTTTAAACATAGGCTTGGAATAACTAAATATATCAATATCAGAAAACATACTATTAAAGTTATTGACCAGTCTGCGTAAAGGGACGCGCTCGCCAGCGTTCGTGCGGCAAGTGCCGGGCGCGAACAGCTGGCGAACGCGCACCTCACGTCGATGTACTGTTCTAGGTACTAGATAGGCAATTTGGCTAGTTAAGTCAATACAGTCAAAGAAATTGTGACATAAACCGTACAGAATCATGGCTCCAAAGACTGTTCGCCTAGATTTTAGTGTGGGCAAGTTGTATCTCGATAGTAATTGATCATATGAAAGATATGCGCGGAAGCATCTGTAGTGCACGGCTCGAAGAAACTTTCGTTGAACCCTCTCAATGCTATCTGTATATTTATTATAGAAAGGATCCCAGACAGTGACGGCATACTCCAGTTGAGGGCGTATTAGACCTTTATATAAGTAGAGGTATGTGGAGGTACTTTTAAAATCCGTACACGCCCTTAGCACGAAGCCGCACATCTGTACAGCCTTATTTATTATTTTTCCTATGTGGAGATCAAGGTGAAGTTTTGTGTCAAGAGTAACTCCAAGGTCCCGCAGGGTATCAACTTTCTTAAGAGGAGTATTGCATAAAGCGTACTTAAATGATATGGTTTTTCGTTTTTTTGTGAAAGTTATTGTGTTACATTTGGATAGATTTAAGTGCAGTTTATTATCAATACAGTAATTACTAAAGCGATCTAAATCAGCTTGGAATAGATGACAGTCATTAACATTTTGAATTGGTCTGTAAGCTTTAAGGTCATCGGCATATAAGAGGAATTTAGAATTTTGAAAACATTGATTAATATCATTAATAAACAGTATAAATAAGAGCGGACCCAGTATTGATCCCTGCGGGACGCCTGAAGTCACTGGTAGTAAGTCAGACTGATAACCGTTGATCACGACTCGTTGACTCCTTTTGTCAATATAGGACGCGAACCAGCGCAACAAATTACCACGGATACCATTGTAGGCGATTTTTTTGAGAAGTAGCTCGTGGTCTACCTTGTCGAAGGCTTTACGGAAGTCTGTGTAGACTGCATCCACTGCGGTTCCTTTGTCCATATTTTTAAATAAATCACCAGTGAAAATCATGAGGTTTGTGACTGTCGACCTTCGTTTTACGAAACCGTGTTGTTCTTGGAGTATGGAATTATGAAGGTGTGGGTAAATTTCGTTATGGACCAACCTTTCGAAAACCTTCGACAAGATAGACAGTAGAGAGATAGGTCGGTATTCCCCTACATCGACTCTTGAACCACTTTTATGGACGGGTGCGATATTGGCGATTTTCCAGATTGACGGGAAAACACCTTTGATAACACACTCATTGAAAATGATGTGCAATGGCTTTGACAAACTGTTGGCTGTATGTACTAAAAATACAGCAGGAATACCGTCTGGGCCAGCGCTTTTAGATGTATCGAGTGTTCTCAACAATAAATTTATTTTTGACTCACTAAAATATACATTATTTATTAAAATATTGTTACTAGTTGAGTCAGGGGGAGGTGTCCAATCGTCGATATTTAATGTGGATGGCTCGTATACGGACTGGAAGAAATCGGAAAACATATTGCATATATCAACGGGGTCATTTGAAGATTGGTTATGATATGTCATGGTTGATGGTATACCAGCTCTACTCCTCCTGTTTGAAACATACGTCCAGAAATGTTTAACATTGTTGCTTATACTTTCTTCCACGGACTCTATGTACGAAGAGAAGCATTTGTCACACTCAGTCTTAAACCTAGTCCTGTATAATGAGAAAGTCTCGTAATCAGAGATATTTCTATACTTTTTCCACTTTATCCAGGCCTTGTTTTTATTTCTAGATAAGTGAATTAGGGACGCTGAAAACCATAGGGGGTAATTCGCAGACTTAGAACTGCAGTAAGGTGTGTGATCCCTTATTATGCCATAAAGAGTATTATAAAAAGTATCAATCATATCATCGACAGATAAGTTGCAAAGTAAGCTCTCCCAGTTTATTGCAGTTAAATCCAGATTAATTTTCGAATAATTAGCTTTATGGTAATTTAATTTCTTAATTTTGCGACGTTTTAAGGGGATAGGACCAGAGCCGGTGGATGTTGTAGTGACAAAAGGTGGATGAAATGCATCTACTTTTGACAGTGTGATATTAGGTGCGTAAGTGTTGCAGTCAGTATTAGAGATAAGTAAGTCTAAGGTATTTCCGTGGTGGTTTTGTAGTACATTATACTGAAGTGCGCCCTGAAACGACATAAAGTTCCCAAGCTCCATACCAATGGGAGAGACGCTAGAGCAGATTAGACCTCTTGTGTTAGGATCATTGGGTGACCAGTCTACATTAGCTAAGTTATAGTCGCCAAAAAGATAGAACTTATCAACAGTAGTACTTGTGAGCAGTCCATTTAGAGACTTTAGCAGTAAAGTGTATGAGCTCTCTGGAGATTTTGGAGGAAGGTACACAGCGCTTATGATGTGATGTTTAGTACGGTCAGAACTAGGTAACTGAATAATTACGTGTTCCATAAGAGAGCTGTATGTGTCAGGCAGTGGAACTTGTGTGGGGCGAAGTTCCTTTGAGACTGCGATAAATACGCCGCCACCGTCCTTTTTATTCGTGGAAACCCTATCGCGATCACATCTGAACACTATGTACCGCTGGTCTATAAACTCTCTGTCAGAGATATGCAGTGTGAGCCAAGACTCAGTAATAACGATGACATCGTACGAGAAAGATAAGATATTCATATACAGAGTGTGCGTCTTCGTGCGAAGACCTCTACAGTTTTGGTAATAGATGGAAATATTATCGGTAGCCATTTAACAGATGAATTACGAATAAGATGATATTAAATCAGGAAATTTTAGTATCGCTTAAAGAAAGCGAATCGGAATTCAAGTTACCCACACTAATGTTTAGCCTAAGATGTTTAACAATAATTATTGTTATAATATTTGATGCAACCGATTTGATACATAATAAAATTATATTTCTGATTCGACACTTGAATAAAAAGCATGCAACTAAAGATACAACTAAAATAGCCCTAATATTTAACATTATCAGAATCTGGTTTAATCTTGAGCAGGTCTTCTTGGGTACGTATGGCAAATACAGGAGATGCATCCGATTTACGTACAAGGATGGTTGCGTTCTTGACCCAGACGTATTTGAACTGGCATTTCTTTGCCTTATCACGACATTCCCGAAATAAAAGCTTCGTTCTAAGCGTCAAATGCTCATTGAGATAAATCGGTGATGATTGGCCGGGCATTCCAAGTTGTTCCGATGTCAAGCCCTTGACTTTACGGTAAGCACTTAGTACGTTATCCCGGTGCACACGCGTGGTGAGTTTGACAACAATATTCTTCGGCCTGGCAATTTGTTGGTGAGCGTGGGGCACCCGGTGTACGGAAATTATATCTTTAGTGGCAATTGGGCAGTTTATGGAAGTACCTATTTTTTCGATTATCTGCAGCAGATTTTCACTTCGTTTTTCAGGAATATTTGAGACTTCCAAGTTGGTTTGCCTAGCCTGTTGCTCCAGTGAGTCGATTTTTGCTTCCAGTTTTTGTATTGCCTCCACAGCTCCACTGTCCGTGCGGCCCTCAGTTTGAGATACACGCAGTTTTATATCGTCGTATTGAGATGAAATAAATTCGGCAGATGATTGTAGAGACGTGATACTCTCGGAAAGTAGGGACTGCTTGTTTTCCAGGGTTAAGACCCGGTGTTTAATATCTGAGTGCTCAGTGCGCAGAGTGTGGATGTCTCTCTTTATTTCGGATGTAGTAGTACTCAGTATGTCAAGCTCATACCTTATAGTGTTAATGTTTGTGTTTATCTCTGTTAATTTAGAGTTCATATCGCACTGAATAGCAGTCAAAGACGACTTCATATCAGTAGCGAGAGATTTAATGGACTCGGTAAGCTCGCAATCGAACTGTTTACGCTTTGTAGCCCTAGGTAGCTGATCGGCTTCTGAGGTGGACGCCATAATTATTTGTAATGGTCCCAATTCAGATATACAATATTCGTAGTAGGTAAGTATTAGGTCACTTACTTATAAATTGTACTGTGGTGTCTCGTAGTAGGAGGGCTTGTTCGCAGTGACTGGGTGACGTCATGTGTTGAGCAGCTAGTATGTTCAGATTTCACCCGCGCGATGAACTGCTTCAATGGCGCGGCGGCACAGGCGCTGACTTACGTGCGGCAGTTCCCAGGATCAAATCCACCTCCGGCTCAGCCGCACTTTTTCAATGTTTCTTGGTTTATTCACGTCTTCGCTTAGTTGAAGAGAGAGACGGGACACTTCAAATCAAATATGGCGCAGGCGATAAATGTAACTTGCCACAAGATAGTACGAGAGGGACCGATATTCTCCACCAAATTAAATATTGCAATTAAAATTAAAGTAAATCAAAATCTTTGAATTTAGTAACAGAGCAGCCGTTAACACGTCCGTCAGTAGCAAGCATCAGCCTATAGCAGTCCACTGCTGGACGTAGGCCTCTCCCAAAGCACGCCACTGGATGCGATCTATAGCTTTCCGCATCCAATCACAACCAGCCACCTTTCGCAACCTAGTCGCGGCCTCCACTCCAGAACACGTTTACTCCATCGGTAATCGGTTCTTCCACAGATGTGACCAGCCACTGCCACAGAAGCTTACTAAATCGGTGAGCTATGTCGGTGACTTTAGTTTAGGTAGACCTACCTACTCCATAACAAATATCAATCAAGTCTCACCTCGCAATCCTCAGCGCAGGCACTCATAGTGTCGACAGACCCGACATCCCTCTCGAAGTCCGTGTACAGTCTCACGACGCTCGGCGGGTAGTCCTGCACGAACCGCAACGCTCGCTTGTGTAAGTCTCGTAGTTTGTTCTCGGAGGGCGGCGGCGTGCGTTGGGTTTCTAAGCTTATGAGGGCCTCCCAGTATTTGGACATCGTTTTGTTTTCGCCGTAATCTGGAAATGTTTTTATATGTGAGTAAGTAATTATGGTAATTTATGTGTTGGATGAGAGAAACTTAACTTTTATTATCAGGAAAAGATCTTCCACTGGTGGACAGGCTTAATTGAAACTTAAGCGTTAGCTCTAACCTCAATAGGCCTCTCCCAAGGCCACAACAATCGGTCCTCGGCCTTCCTCATCCAGCCACTACCAGCTACCGGCCTAAGGTCGTCCCACGCTGCGTTAAATAGCTAACGTTAGTAATTACCTATGTATTGTTATATTTTGTGAGTGTGTATATTTTGTATAGTTATATCAGCTGTCCGACATTCATAACACAGGCTCTGCCTAGCTTGCGGTCGGATGGCGTTGTGTGAAATGTCCCCAAATATTTATTTACTTTATTATTTATTTATTGAATACTTACTGAAGATCTCCTCGAAGATTTCCTTCCCGCGCAGCGGCTCGCGCGCGCGCTTGTACTCGAGCCGCGCCCAGAAAAGCGGCACCTCGCAGTCGTTCGCCTCCGCGCCCCACGTCTGAAACAACACATTACTATTAACCATAGCTCACGTAGAAATAAATATTGATTTGATACGGTAACAGCAACATAACGGGTTCATTACAAACAGGAACATAAGCTAATAAGGGTGTTTTTAACAGCGTGAGAATTTAATCACGCACGCGTGACACCCACACGTGTTATTATCACACAATTATTGTATGGTGCAATGCGTGGAATACGTACGCGGAACGCAGGAAAAAGGCGTGCGATCCGCAAGATTGATGAAATCACGCTATTAAAACACCCTAAAACGTAAGATGGTAACGACTGGTCAGAATCATTTCATTGCTAAGTACTGAGACCGCATATCTCTATATGCCATTCCACGGGGAAAGACATCTGACATAACCCTTATTACATTCGAATAAGGCTAGTTTTTGTTTGTATCAGATGTCTTTCTCCGTGGAATGGATTTTAGTGGTGTTACCTCTGCGAGTGAGTCCCAGGCGAGTCGCAGCGTGCGCCGCAGCCGCGCCAGCTGCTGCTCGCAGTCGAAGGCCGTGTGTCTGCGCATGTACTCTAGGTACGCCAGCCACAGCGCCTCCGTGTCCGTGTGTTCACGCTTTCACGCCATCTAACGGATGTGGCGAGAACTACAGGAGGCGCACGCGCACCACAGAAGCTTTGCCGTCTTAGGCCGTCGTTCTATCATCTAGTTTGTTTCACAGCGCCATCTATTTTATTGTATAAGTATCGTATTTCATTATTGTAATTCACTTGCCTTTGTGACACCAGCAAATAAACATTTAAAATTTAACGAATAAATCATTCTGAGTACAAGCCGTAAACCTTACTATAGGCAGGCAGGACATACTATCCGTGGAGCAGGAGACCAGGAGCGAGGAATCTGGAGCGAGCCTACCACGGGACCAGGATTAAGTACCTGTTCCCAACACCTTGTATCTAGTGTTACCTCTGCGAGTGAGTCCCAGGCGAGTCGCAGTGTGCGCCGCAGCCGCGCCAGCTGCTGCTCGCAGTCGAAGGCCGTGTGTCTGCGCATGTACTCTAGGTAGGCCAGCCACAGCGCCTCCGTGTCCTTGTACGTCTCCATGCCTTTGGATAGGGATGTCTCGAGCAGGGATTTTATCTGAGGGAGAGCAAGCGCAATTTTATTGAGTATAATTTCTCGAAAGTCGACAATTTCTAAGCTGCGAGTGTCATTTCAATTTTTGTATCGAATTATCGTAGCGTGTCCGAATCTCGACCAATCATCAAAGCCATTGATTTTTTTTTGGTAAGATTTTTTGGTACGAAGGAGAGACAGAAAAGCCCTAAATACGTATTGATTCACCTCCTGCTAAATGGGGTGACTTGCGAAAGGTGGCTGTAAATGATTGGATGCGAAAAGCAGATCAAAATTCAGTTCAGTGGCTTGCTTTGAGAAAGGCTTTTTACGTCTAGAAGAATACTCACATGCTCAAACCCCTTCCCCTCCCGCTCATCGTGCCTCATCAGCCTGACCACATGCGCGCACGCGCACAGCTCGCGTCTTGCGCCCGTCGCATAGTTGTATCATATTTATTTTTATTTATTTATTTATTTATTTAATTACAAAAGTTTACAATATATTTTTCGCTTAACCTAGTGATACTGAATATTGTCACAGAAAAGCTCTAAATACATATTGATTCACCTCCGGCTAGATCACGACTTACAAAAGGAGGCTGGTAATGATTGGATGCAGAAATATATAGATCGCATCCAGTGGCTGGATGCGGAAACCTATAGATCGCATCCAGTGGCTTCGGAAGAGTCCTACGTCCAGCAGTGGACTGCCATAAACAGATGAATATAAACAAAAGAAGACTCACATGCTCAAACCCCTTCCCCTCCCTTTCATGATGGCGCATCAGCCTCACCACATGCGCGTGCTCTCTAGGCTCGCGTCTTGCGCACGCGCACAGCTCGCGTCTCGCGCCCGTCGCATATTGTCACAGAAAAACCCTAAGTACGTATTGATTCACCTCCAGCTAAATGGTGTGACTTGCGAAAGGTGGCTGTAAATGATTGAATGCGAAAAGCAGATGGCATTCAGTTCAGTGGCTTGCTTTGAGAAAGGCTTATTATGTCTAGAAGTGGACTCACATGCTCAAACCCCTTCCCCTCCCGCTCATCGTGCCTCATCAGCCTGACCACATGCGCACGCGCACAGCTCGCGTCTCGCGCCCGGATCATAGCATTGTTGTATTATATTGCCAAATTTGTATGCAGGAGAGACATCTCCGGCTAGATGGGGTGACGACTTGCGAAAGGTGGCTGGTAATGATTGGATGCGGAAAGTTATAGATTGCAACCCGTGGCCTACTTTGTAAGAAACCTGTCTACGTCTAGCAGAAGACTGCTATAGACAGATAAACAAAAAAAAAAGAACAACCGAACTCACATGCTCAAACCCCTTCCCCTCCCGCTCATCGTGCCTCATCAGCCTGACCACATGCGCGTGCGCTCTGGGCTCGCGTCTTGCGCACGCGCAGAGCTCGCGTCGTGCGCCTGGTGTGGTGCGGCGGGAGGCTCGTGCACTCCACGCGTGGAGAACCTGGCTGCTGAGGCGGGAGGACAGGCAGTCGGTGGTGGCTCGGTCGTAGAGGACCTGTAGGGGTTGGTAATGTTATTGTACACGATAAACTCCGTATCTGTAGTTGTATTTGTGTATTTATGGCGAATCGTGATACTATCATCTACGTCCAAAAAAGTCCCGTGCACGGAATCTAAAATTCCAATAAAAAATGGGAATACACTCAATGCAGTGTCTACTATTATATTTAGGGCTGATTATTCAATAGTCGGATAAGATTCAATGAAACTTTACAAAGCACTGTCAATGACTGTGTTTAGCGCCACATAAACGAAATGTAAATCATAACTAACTTACCCTTAATATGCCGTCACTGTCGCACTCAGAGTATTTGTCATCTTTACCCAACTCCTTCACCACTTCAATGTACTCCATATATACCGCCATTTTCTCCTCCACGTCTCTGTAACATTACAGAAGTTATTCCAACGTGTTTCACATTTACTGGATGAAGGTGAAATAGATCAATCAAATAGTAGATAGATAGATAGAATATTCTTTATTTGTACACACACATAAAATAAACTTACTTAACTTAAATACTAACACATACGTACAAAAATGGCGGTCTTATCGCTTAAAGTGAGTTTTTCAAGATTAAGTAGATTATTCAAACTCACTCGGATTCTAATATCTTGTCCTCGAATGGTGTTATTTTCTGCAGATATTCCTTAGCTGCCTCATGTTGCTTTTTAATCTGTAAATAATAAAGAGAGACAACTTTTAGGAAGATCTAGATTTAAACACCTCTTAGATCATTATGTTAGCTTGAATGGGGACTACCGTTTTTTTGCTCACCAGTTGGCGCCACTGTCGACTGAGGTTAAGAGGTACCATAGCTGTCAAACTTATCAAAGGCGACTTTATCAAATTGGCGCGAAATAAAGTTTTAAAATCTTGAATCTTATAAGCTTATTAATTATAAAATAACTATCATCATATCGAGTTACTATCCCGCAATGTTGTGCAGATCCGTTATGTTCGGAAAGAAAAGGAGGACATATGTTACCAAGTGATAAAACTGTTCTAAAACTGTGGCTTGTGAAATAATTATTATCCGACAATCTCGTGTTTGTGAAAATCATTATAACCAATTTCAGAAAGAACATAATGTAAATAAGGATTAGGCATTTAATAAATACAATAAAAATAAAAGAGTTACACACTGATTTAACTTTTATTTATCCTTTCCGTTTAAACACACTGCTATACAAAAAATATAACACATTAGTAATCCACACAATGAATGCTGGTTGAGTTGTTAGTTGAAACTAAATAATGGTAGTATAGTATACTAAGTATTCTATTATTTGTGAGGGTGTCAGTACCTGCACCTAGCTGACTCGAATGGAGCCTTTGTGCATATCGCCTTAAGGTCTAAACTCCACTCCTAAGCTTGGACCATTTCCTACCACGCTGGTCCTCTGCAGGTTTGTGGGTTCGAAAATCTAGATATGCAGGTTTTATCACGATGTTTTCATTCACCGTAAGAGCGATGGTATGTACGGTGGCCTGCGCCTAAAAGTATACAGGCGGAGATTTTAAAATAGCGATCTCAAGCTCACATGCTGCTCAAGCACATCCACATAAACACCACTGCTACACACATCACACACAACACGTCCCCGGATTTATAACAGATGTAGCTGGTCCCTTCATCATCAGGGATCGCTATTTTAAAACCGTACACTGTGCATAAATTCCAAAGTAGTTACTCATTGGTGACAATATCTAGATCTGGAGTTTCATTTTTAGTGTTCACACTGCTATACAAAGTTTCTGAAGGCCACTCAACAGTATACACTGAATCATTTTGTTGTATGATGATGTCCTCTACGTTTCCAACCAAGTTACTGTTACGGTCATAGTCTTGGTGTCTGTAAAAAAAAAAAAACATAGCTGTTATCTAAGCAAACAAGCATACATTTCGTAAAAAATAAGTTTGTAAACAGTAAACAAACTAACCTCTGAATTAGCTGCTCTTTGAGACCGCTTATTTATGCGCCTCTTTTCCTTAATTCAGCTTTCAAAGCGTGCACAACTGCACATTCATCGATAAATAATCCATATTTGCGATAATTTCGAGAAGAGATCACTTTTCAACAGGGAAATGAACGAAAATATAATTTATCACGAAGCCCGCCAAACAAATTATATGAAAAGTAAAATGTCACTTGACCTGAGTCAACACCAGCGCCCCTAGCGGTAAATTCACACGCGTTAGCTCCCATTCAGTAGCAGGAGGGGGTTCAAACGGGAGGAGACGTTTTGCCATTATATTATGTATTTTGTTTGCGACAACTCTGTAACTATCCATACTCCTCGTAGCAGAACAACAGCTGGTCCACTGGTGTTTGTGTGTGTATGTGTGCGTGTGTCTGTGTGGACTCACCCGTTCCAGGTACTTGTCGTCGTGGTGCTTCTTCACCAACTGCTCCAGCGACGGCCACGCGTCCGCCGCGCCCACCAGCGGCCGCGACACTATCTCCTCGTAGCAGAACAACAGGCGGTCCACTTGCTCCTTGTATGACGGGTCGTCTTCGCTGTAAATGTTGGTGTTAGTAAAGTTAAGGTTTTTAAGGGGAGTGGTGGAAGTTCGGGTAAGGGTTTATTCAACTGTCTCTGTTTATTACGGTTTTTACAGGTGTAAATAAAAATAATAATTTAAAAAAATAAAAAACCGACTTCAAAAAACCACTAAAATGTAAGTAATAATTTAAGGTTTACACAAATTATATGTGACAGTACAAATATACCTAAGCAGGAACTGTTCTTTTTTGAAGTTGGTGCAGTGACAAAGTAATCTGAAGAAATATGGCACCAACTTCAAAAAAGAACAGTTCCTGCTTAGGTATATTTGTACTGTCACATATAATTTGTGTAAACCTTAAATTATTACTTACATTTTAAAGGTTTTTTGAAGTCGGTTTTTTATTTTTTTAAATTATTATTTTATTTTATAGTTTTTAGTTTATTTGCAATAATTTTTAATCAAAAGTAAGATGCAAATGATACCAAAAAGTCCTACTAATCAATACGAATCATTCAAGCCTAAACACGAGGTAGTTGCTATTTACCGTTGAGGAGTTCCCTTGACTGCCTTCCGTTTCCATCATCAGATCAGCTCAAGGTCACCATCATATTTTATTGTTATAAGAACTATATTTACGTTCTTAATTTCATTAGAATCGGTTAATATGTGTCCAAAATGGAAATTCATACCCTGTTTTTACCCATTTACCCACCCTTAGGGGTGAGATAAAATTCTGAAAAAAAAATGGGACCACCTGGAAGCTCAACCCAATACAACAAAAAGAGAATTTTCAAAATCGGTTCATAAACGGCGGAGTTATCGGTGAACATACATAAAAAAAAAATATATAAAAAAAAAAAAATATCCCGACGAATTGAGAACCTCCTCCTTTTTTTGAAGTCGGTTAAAAAGGATAAAAATCCTTCTCATGACAATATGAACCAATCAATTCAATGGAATTCGTATACAGTACAGAGAGCAGTGAAATCTAACGGAAATTTGCATGGCGCGAAGCTAGTAGTAGACCGTTGGTGGCGTCTCTCCCGCGCCATACAAATTCACGTTAACTCGCCGCTTCTCAAACGGTAAAAACTCACATTCCTTATGTAGTACAATGCTAATATATTACCTACCACCCACTATACACTAGTCGCACTAACCTAAGGTTCTCAAGCTGCCCCTTCTCCAGCTCAGCATAGGCGTCCCAGTAGACCTTCCCGTGGGCGGGATGGGCGCCCCCGAGCCGCAGCACCCGGCGCAGGGCGGCTCGCACCGCGTCCGCCGCGCCCGCTTCCAGCGCCCAGCCCAGCCAGCAGGTCAGGATCGGGATCGCTGGTGGGAGTAGAGTGGATGTTTATTGGAATTGGCAATATTGAATAATATTTATAGTAAAAATGGCAGAGTAATCAGTGGACATGGAAACGAATTGAGAACCTCCTCGTTTTTTTGAAGTCGGTTAATGATACTTATAGATTAGGTAAGACAAAAATTCAGTTTAAAGATCTAAGGAAAAGAAAGGTAATTACGGGTAGCAGGAGGAGCTGGATGAGAAAGGAACACACAATCAATCCAAGTTGTTTCTTGTGTGAGCTGCAAATAACCTAACCTTTACTTTGAAAATTATATGGATGAGTTTCTAAAGTATTTATGAGAAATTAGGCTGAATTTTCTACAGGTGATGTAAGGCAACAAGATTTCTAGAGTTGTGCTTCAATTCTTGACTGCACTTGAAAGTCAGTGCCAAAAATAATTACTAAATAACATGAGCAGCTTTAAAGGAAAGTGACAACAAATTAGGGCCCTGGCATACTATAAACTACTCACAATAACAATCCAGAGAGGCCTGCTGGAACAGCTCGGTGACCTGGTCGCGGACCTCCTCGGTGTGAGCGAGGGACACCTCGGTCTGCAGCCTCATGAGCCAGTGCTCCGCCTGGATCAGGGAGATCTGCTGCAGCTGCTCGAAGGCCGACCGCCAGCACTCCAGCTCTGATAGACCCCTGGAAAGTGTAGATGTGTTAGTTTTTCTATGCTCCTATCTTGCAAAGTTTAAAAATTTAAAAGGTTTTCATTAAAATTAATGGCATAGATCCTAAGAACAGATCTTTGTATGTAATAAAGTTTAAAATTTTCCATACTTATTGTTTTAAATGCTTATACATTCAATATAGCTAAATGTGTGACATCATAGGTTACTATTGCTTCATATAAAAAATACTTGGTTGAAAGTCTAATTTGTAAAAAGTGTACATCCACTGTTCAACTATAAAAAAACACAATTAAAACAACACAACATATTTACCATAAAGCCTGTATAAGTTCTATGTGATCATCATAGTTGTACGGGTCCTCGGCGATGCGGCGCTCCAGCTCGGCCACCTTGGTCTCCAGCGCTTCCTCCTTGTCATCGTCCTGAGAAGTAATTTCTTCCTATAGGGATCAGCATTAGTTAAAAAGTGCATCTACTGAACATAATTCTCAAATAGCTAAGTGAAGAAAAGCCAAAAAAATATTATGGAATTAGATGGACATGCAACATAAACTTGTTAGAAATGTTTCTAAAGCTGTTAATACTAAGGTGGAATGAAAAAGGTGATGCTAGGATTATAATGTAGGATTGGGTTCAGTCAGTGGGCTTCATGGATTGCCAAGATTCTAGGTTATACATTTAAGTGGAACATTAAAAAAACAACATCTGATTTAATAAATTCACTATTCTATTCACTTCACATAAACACTTCTAACTCGTAACTCAAGTTGTTCAATATTGTAACACTTAGAGCAATGTGGATTAGAAATAATTATTGTTTATAAATTACAAAGAAACCACATAGAAATATGGTACAACCTAAACCATCTGGCTTTAATTTAACCAACGCCTTTCCGGAGCCTTAACTTATTGATATTACAGTAAATAATGAGGTGGGTGAATGTTTAAGCTACCGAAAACCCTCAAAAAGCACGAAGATGATCGGAAATAGAAGTAAATAAAGACATACATCGGAATCGTCGTCGCCTGAATCTTGCTCGCCATCCTCGTCCTCGACCGCCACTTCGATTTCATTTTCCTCCTCAGAATCATTCCGCACATCATCCTCAACTATCGCCATACTATTAACAATAGTAAAATAAAACAAAACGCCTACAAAAGCTTTTTCTATTTTATTTCCTACTGTTTAGCAACAACAAATCTGAAAACGTTATGGCGGATGTGTCAAAAATCACTGACATTTTGTTTTCGTGTTGCAATATTGAAAAATATTGCTTTTGAATCGATGATAATAATCGATTCGATTATGTTATTTACTGATTTATGATGCCTTGGGTTCTTAGCGATCCTACTCTTTCTTCATGCTGTATAACTAGTATTCCAGACATGAGGAAGTGCAACGAGTGTAACGCTAGATGGCGGCACTTCCACGATATACAAAATTCGTTAGCTTCACATTACATCATAAGAGTCTATTATAAGAGTATAAGGATTATATTTATGGGAAGTCATCAGCACCCTGTAATCATCCACTGTTGCCTTTTACAAGCATAGGCCTTCCAAAAGACTTCAACCTATCTTCTTCTTCTTCTTCTAGTGCCTCTCCACTACTGGAGGTTGGCGGTCAGCTCTGCATACTCCTCTCTATTCTTCGCCAAGCGCATCAGCTGTTCTAAGCTTGCCACTCCCGTCCATTATCTTATGTTACGGAGCCACGACTTTCTCCTCCTGCCCACACGTCTTTTCCCCTCTACCTTGCCCATCAAAATGACCTTCAACCTATAAACAGCAGAATTTACAGACTGCAACACTATGTCCTCGCCTTTACTTATCCATCCAGCCTTTACCGTTTACCGGCAAGGTTATCATGTAACTTGTGTGGGGTGCAGGAAGGAATCCTCAGAGTGGAGGTATAAATTATGTTATAAGATTTAAGTTAAAGGGAAATAATATTATACATGAATATAAATCATTTATTCATAAATATAAAAATATAACTTTACAATCTCAATAGAGAAATTATCATGTTCAATCGGCTGACTACACAAAGATCAACTAAAAGCTTCAAACATTTTTATATATAAATATGTAAATAAAGGTGAAAATTGGTAGCGGACGAAAAAGGCTGCAACAGACAACGCAACGTGTCCCAACTTCACTAATTTCTATGTATTTTTATAAGTGACGTGGAGCTAAAAACGAGAAAGAAACCAGACGGCTTAGTGCATAAGCGATCGAGCAGTTAAACCAAACGCAAAATTGTATGGTGCGGAACTAATGCAGTGCGTGTACCGCTAGGTGGCGACTCTCCTGCGCCATACAAATTCACGTTTACTCGTCGCTTCTCGAACGGTGGTGTAAAAACTCGCAGTCAGCACGTTGAAACCAATGAAGACGTTGCCACACTTTGTACGCTACCAATTTGTACCCCAAGAAGTTACTTAAAACTGGTTTTGTACTCTGAGGCGGTCATTCATTCTTATAAAATCGATAGTGAAGAGGTTTAGTTGTAGGTTTATTAAATGCAGTGAGGTAAAATCTAAAGTCAAGCCGTTGTAAATATACCACAATAGTTAATACACAATATATAGTGTATTATACGACACTGTAAAGTAAAAATGTAACTACAAGTAAAAATTGCTTTACAATTCCATACATTACATGATTTGTATTTAGCTATAAATATCACAATACTACCTACACATTGAGCACTTTTCATTATAGGGAAAGGGTTAAAGCCTATACAGGATGATATTCCAGCAGTCATGTAAATCATTTATTTGTATGTTACACGAGACTAAATCTGGATACGAAAGGTCTCGTTTTCACCGATCTTGCCTGTTGAACTTCATCCTGTATTTATAAAGTGAATGTAATAAATTTATGTCCGTAATTTATAAAGATAAAGAGGATAACATCAAAACAATATTATGGCTAGACAAAAAAAAACAACATAGAAAGCATAAAAATGTAGATATGCCAAAAATCTTAAAAATTAGATATAATATTTGGTAAATAAATAGGTAACACTTAATCCTATTTTTCATACAGTGGATCCCAACTAATTTGTACCATCAAATTTCGATGTAGGCAAGTAAAGATAGCTAAGGTGTAAAATCCTAGGAATACAGTCCCATATAATTTCAAATCAGTTATAGTTTAAAAGTTGGCTTTGCAGTTACAATAAAATATGGCCGTTTTAAAACCGTTATCAGTCCAAAATGAAGCCTTACGTATTTTATGATAGTTAAAACCAACAGCCACTAAAGCTGATGTAGTAAATGATTTAATCTTTACTTTCAGTATACAAAGATACGTTAGCGTTAGTTACGACAACTGGATAACAGAATTTCGTAAAATGGCGATGTTTCAAAACTTTATGGAATAGACAGGATTGATGTTCATAAAAATTGTGAAGTTGTAACAAATTCACTTCAAAAACACTATCACTCAGTTACAAATTACTTGTATATTGCTATTATTTTACGTATATAGACTGCATAGAGATAGAAAATAGATTTAACAGAACATCTCTGCAACTGCGCTAATAAATTATAAAATAAGGCGTCCGTTGGTGACTGACGAACGAAAAGCGAGGCCGTTATTATTCAGACCCACGAGTTCAAGACCATGCTAAGGCATGAATTTTCATCGTGAACGTGAAGTAGAATTCATCGAGTAATTTTACTTCACGTTCACGATGAAAATTCATGCTAAGGGGTGTGAGCATACGAGTGACTTTTTCCACGCGGGCTTGCCCGTCACCAATGTGCGCAGTTCGTAAGAGGTAGTTAAAATGAGTCCGTTGTATAATAAGCTCTGGTAACTGTTACTACATAAGTATCTCGTACTTCTCGTGTCAGTCAATGTGTTTGCCGTCCTTCCAGCGTTTCTGTGAACGCTCGAACGCTTCCTTGATGCACGATCTGAAAACAGTTTAATAACATTAGTATCAAGTGTGTATGGCTATTCAAAGTAAGAGATTGTAAAGTGCCATTTACTCAAAAAATATAAGGTGTATATTTTTGAGTAAATGGCACTTTTCTATATACACAGAAATTTCTGGAGACCCTTGTGACCCTATTATCCCCTTTCCAGCTACGTATCCTTTTGGGTCTCTCTGTATACCGCTGCTTCAGCGTTGCAAACTGCATAAGCCCGGGGCTTTATAGGTGGGTGTCAGACAGTATGTAAGTATAATTACTACGTCGTCTCTACGTCTCCCTCCCACTCTGTGGTGTTGCATATGAGAGAGCGTGACGTCACTACACTAGTTGTACTTACCTGAAGAGCGACTGGTGCAGGATGTATTCTGAGACGTGTCTCCACGTCTCCCTCCCACTCTGTGGTGTTGCATAGGAGAGAGCGTGACCTCACTACAGTCGTCTAAATATAATAGGCCCGTTTGGACAGCTACACAAATTTGCTATTTACTCTTGATTTACTTGATGAAATACATAAAAATACACATAATCTGGCTTATTTTTAGCGACTGAAACAAAAAAGAACTTGAAGCACGAAAAGTTACTTATTGTTTAGATTTTTTATGATTTAGATTTGACACCAGCTGTCATCCCATACATTTTCGAGCTGTCCAAACGGGCCTATTATATTTCGACGACTATACACTAGCTGTAATCACCTGAAGAGCGATTGGTGCAGGATGTAAGCTGAGACGTCGTCTACATTTCTCCCTCCCACTCTGTGGTGTTGCATAGGAGAGAGAGTGACGTCACTACACTATAGAGCTTCCACTATGTTATTGTATTTTTGACGTTTCCTTATATCTGGTAAGTAAAGTTGGTTTTCCTTTGCAGTCGTCAAATATGTATGGGATTTCGAATGTCTAAAAACCAAAAATATAATGGACGGAGAATAGCCGTGATCACCTGAAGAGCGACTGGTGCAGGATGTAGGCGGAGACGTGCCCCGCGTCCACGTAGCGCACCTCGGCCCCGGGCCAGATCTCCTCCAGGGTGCCCACGTCGTCTCGCGGGACGTACGCGTCGTGCTTCGCGCACACCGCTGTGGGGGATAGGGTAAGTTATGGTAAATCGAATATAGCATACAAACCTACATGGACTTTCCATCATAATATGCATTTTAATAGTTCTTGCGAGAAATACAACCCTACATTAAGTCCATCATATATGTATTTTAATAGTTCTTTTCTTGAAATTCATAATGAAATTAAGTCAAACCTAACAAGAACAAAAAGATTAAAAGTAAATAAAATCTATTTACCTGAATCTGTTAAACAAATGTTCAAAGTTATCAGAAGACTAATGGTAGGTAAACGATCAATTTAACTAAATTGACAAACCAAATATTTCATAAATCATAACATTTAAGTGCATTATCAAGAATCTTAAGACAATCATGATAAGTACATCATTACAGCAAGTGGAAACCACTCAAATATATTAAAATCTTTTCGTATAAATAGGTTACATTTTAAAGGTAACGAGCATTGTAGTCTGTATGTTAGACCAGTTAGAGAACAAGAGGAAACAATATTATAAAGTGACTATTTCAAAACGAGATGATTCTCTACCAAACATTCATCCTATTACTAGCCTTGCAGTATACAGCGGCCGGACGCGAACTTATTACCTTAAATACTTCTAAAGTAGCGATTGATTCTATTCGCCAATTTTCAATCAAAGAAATATGTATCACCAAACACATCATACAAATATTTGACTACTCAGATATAGCCTTTTATATATCCGACGACGATCTATTCGAAGGACTACAACGCTTGATAAATAGAGTAGTGCAGAAGTTGGACTTTATAGTCGAAATACGGACCCAAAAATACCAAAGCTGCAGGCAGTATGACCGTTGTGAAGCGAAGCACCACTCGTATGTCTTATTCTTGGAGTCTCCAGAGTCCCTTCTCAAGATACTTCACTACTGCTTATGTAACGCCTGGTTCAACACCTCAAAATTTGTGTTGCTTATACGTGATGAATCCTTTGTTAAGGACATCTTGATTATGTTGAAACAGCAAAAAATATACTCCGCCACAGTAGTCTTAACAGAAAACCCTGACGATGATGAGGTGAAGTTCTGGTACGCAGCCGGAAGATGCACTGACGTGGCTGATTTAAAACACCACGTATTCAAATGCAAATCGAAGCGACGGCAAGTCAAACCTTATACGTACAGCGAGAGTCTGGACTGTTCGGTCAAAGTCGGGGTCCGAATACAGGAGCCCTACGCCTTCGCTATAACGGGTCTTCCGTTCTTCAACTCACACGGTATAAATTCCACCTTCTTGGGAATCGAGATTGCGATAACCAACACAATTTTTGGATCGTCTCCCATACAATACGCCAACACTCACGTTCTAAAAGGCCAAGTGAATGGAACCGGATTGTTAATTCAGCTGCAACATGGAGAAGTAGACATGCTGCTGGGTGCATTGCCAATGAACGCTGACACCTCTTTCGCAATGGACTATCCGCATCTATACCCCAAGTTGGTCGCGGTGGTCCTTCGCCGAAACACAGACTTGCTGAGCTTCCTCGGAGTGTTCAAAATATACGTCTGGATCGTTGTTCTAGTCACCAATCTAGTTTTAATCTTTCTGTTCTACATCATTTTGAACCGAAACAAGAAGACAGTGTATCTGGATACGATATTTTTGTACATTTTCGCAATCCTGCTCGGCAAATCCATCCGCATAGAGCCTAACGTACGAATGCCTAGCATGTTATGGATATGGTTCTCTTTCTTCCTGCGATGTGCTTTCGAGGTGCTACTCATATCTGTGCTAGTGTACAGCGAGGAGAGCGGCCAGGTCAACGAGCTTGACGAGCTATGCGCCGGCTCCAGAAAGATATTCATCTCGAAGACGTATCAAATACTCTTGAGATCCGGCTTGCATTTACCTAGTTGTTTCATCCCGTTCGAAAATTTTGTAGTGTTGGAAGATAGGAGTCCGCTTGACGATCTGTTAGAGACGTTAGTAGAGGAGAGAGCGGCTGCGTTGATGTATGACCGTCACTATGAAGACAGCCTGCTACACTTGGCTTCTAGGACTGACGAGCCATTCCACTTAGTGGCAGAGACAGTGATGGATGTCCCTCTGGTCTTCTACATACATCCAGGAGACCCCATGGCGGTGGCGGTGCGATCCAGAAGCCTCATAGTCCAGCAGTTCGGCTGGCCACGCTACTACGAGATGGAAGCCGATAGGTACCTACTATTTGACGAAGTACGAAAGTACGGCGCCCCGCAAATGTATCCGACGCTGACACTGGGGCAAGCTATGTATATTTTTTATCTGTACGGGGTGGGTGTACTGTTGTCTTGTATTGGTTTTGTGATCGAGCTCATTTTGTGCAAATCTAAGAGGCCCGTTCATAAACTGTACTAGATTAAGAGTGTGTAGTTTTGTGTTGCACTTTAGCCTTCAGGCACGATTTAAAAAATAAACAATAGAATAAAGATTTGTTTCTTATAGCGGCATGTGAGTGGAGGTGAATTCAAACTATATTTTTATTTACGTACACATACCTACGCAACAACGACACGTCACAGAAAGATAAAGAAAATTATGCATGGCACTATTTTAATAATACAAAAAAACTTACCAATAATCAACGAAGTATCAAACGGCACGGAAAAGTTGCTAAGATGCGTGCACTCGTCCATTATACCCCTCATGAACTGCAGTGCCTCTCTGTCTCTCCAGTGTATCTTGCTTATGTCTATCTTCTTCTCACTCTTTTTGATGAATGGCAAGTTCATCCAAATATCTGAAGTTAGGTCTGACACATGCCAAGATTTCCGTTTGCCATCGTTCTTTGCTTCGACATTTTGTATTACTTTTGGAATTTCCACTTGTATTTCTGATTTGGTCTTTGCGTTTTCTAAGCTTTCTTTTGATGGTTGGTTTTCTAGATTGGTTAGCGGAGATTTTGTTTCTGCTGTAATGAAATCAATAATATTAACTACTTATCTACAGATTTCAAGAGAAGTAACAGAATTAATATAAGTGTATCTACTTACCAACTTTGAATTTTAGTAGAATTTCTTTAATGCTTTCCTCGTTTAATTTATTAATCTCTTCAATTTCTTGTGGCGTTAACTCGAATTTCTCATTTGATGTTAATTTTTCGTACAATTCCCTATTAACTTTGTCTTCTTCTAATAGTCTTTTTAATTCTTCATTCAGATTTTTCAACGACATCCCCTCAATTATTGGTTTATTATCACACTGTGTCTGTTCCGTATTGTTTTGTTTTTCTTCTTTGGTTTCACTTGTTTTGATTTCTTTTGTTTCATTGTATGTAATGTCTAGTTCTGATTCTGGTGTGTTGATTTTTTTCTTATCATCGTCGGTTTTTGGTTGTACTACTTTGGCTTTTTCTACAGGCAAAGGCATGTCTATGCCCTGGGAGAAATTGCGCGCAAACTTCTTGCCTGCTAGAAACGCCTCATCAACTATTGTCACCATTTTCTTGAGCTTCTCTCGGTATATGCCGTCGGATAAATATTGGTCTTCTAAAAGATCCCAGTTGATTGACTGCGACATGACACCCTGTGTATAAAAGAAGGATTTAGAATTGGTATCTAAATTTCTTAATTATGCCTAAGCTACTGGCTGGTTAGTTATATGTGTAGGTATTAATTCAAAATGTGTGTAGAATAAAGTGTATAATAATTTATTTCACTTTTTAGTTGTATATTCAACTGTGTGCGGGTCGCTACTCTACTTTGATGTGATTGATAAAATGATAGTCCGGTAAAAGTTTAACACTATTTATTTATACCGAAAATACTATGCTATGATAATTCTAATGATTTGATGTGAATGCACCCGATTTGTATGATTGCTAAAAGTACACTGATTTGTGCCGCGCGTGTAAGTAGGCACCGCTACGTCACAGTGACGCCGACAGAGGGTGTTCGGTGACACACAGTGGCCCGAACAAACTGCCTACGACGTGTGTAAAAACTGCAAAAATGAATTCTTAATGGAATTAATATGCGATTCAACCAAAGTAAAAGCGATTCTATAAATAGAGTAAAGTATATTATACACACTTGTAGAAAGACAGCTGAAGCGGTGGACCAGGACAGACAGGGCACCAGCACGAGGGGCTTCGGCCAGTTCGTCGCCGCCAGGGACGCCATCTGGTGACAATAGTTTTCATCTAAATATTAAAAGTTTTTTAGAGGAACAAGTGGTATTATTTTTTATTTTTAAAACTGGCGGTTACGTGGTAGGTATACAGGGTGTTGCAAAATTGGTATACTAAGCCGAAACCTACATGTGCAGCATGGTATATCTAAGCCCGAAACTGAAATCAGAATTTGGAAATTCGCGAAAAATTCAGTTTCGGGCTTAGATATACCATGCTGCACATGCTGGTGTCGGCTTAGTATACCCTTTTTGCAACACCCTGTATATTAATTTAGGACTATCAGTAGATGAAAAAACCTCCTATTTTTTATTTTTTTTTCGTTACAAAGTTAGCGCAGTTGGGCTCTAAATATACATCTTCTTTTTCACCATAGCAGTTTGATATCTGCTCTTGTATGTACTTATCTAACTATGTTATTGTATATGTGTATCAAATAAATATTTCTTTTAATTTTATAAACAGTTATATGATTTGTTCAACATAATGAGCAGTGAACATTGACTTCAGGTATATAGGCACTTCATGTTAATTAATGTCAAGTGCAGCGAATCTGGCGAAAAGCCAAGCGCAAGTCCTTGATATTGAGAAGTAGCGAGCCATGAATGGGTCATTTTCTAAACTGACAAGAAAAGTGATAATACGCTGGTTTGTCAAGTTAGTGCCAAATGACATAATCGTGACGTCAATACGGTAGATGACGCGAAATACTTCGTCAAAATGGCAGCCAGGCGTATGTATTAGCAATACACGGGGCTTATAACATACGTTTTTCAGACGTCAACATCAATGGATGGATAAGTTATTTGGCGGAACCGTAGCTTAGGCGGTAGTCAACCTGCTTCCGAACCTTGGGCCCGTGGGTTCGAATTCCGCTCACGGCAAACATTCTTGTGACGTGCACTTGTGTTTGTCTTGTGTCTGGTTGTCGTTTATCATTATAATCTATGTATTCGCGTAGATATATCAGCTGTCCGATACCCATATCACATGCATAGTTTGGGTACGGATGGCCGTGTGTGAGATGTCCCCAAATATTAATATTATTAGTACATACGTGGCCGCCCATAGACAGGCCGGTGACGCCGAGCGGGCCGAGCCCGTGGCGCTCGCACCAGTGGAACAGCACCAGCGCCTCCAGGATCAGGCAGCCGCCCATCACGAAGATGTCCGACACGTTGTGCAGGCATGAGCGACTGGTGCTATCTATCTCATACTACACTCACGGGCAATGAAAACGTTCCACTGAGAAAAGCAACCAATTACTTCTAAACGGAAAATGCTAGCTTAGGGCCAGTTTTTTGATCCCTAGTTAACTCAACCATTGGTCAAAAATGGCTAGCATTAGTTAAAATCCAAGAAAATTCGTATGGAGCTGTCATGTTTGACAAGTGACTTGACTAATGGTTAAAGTTGACCACGGATCAAAAAACTCGGCCTTAATGGCGCCTCCTGCAACATTGCAGTATATTTAACACAGCATCAGGATATAACCAACTAAAAACGGTCATATTTTGTTCCAATTTTAAATTAAATGGTTGTAAAAATTGGGGTCGTTTGGTGTCGTTATTTTGTGAGTGGAACTTTTTCATTGCCCGTGAGTGTATATTTCACAAAGCATAGTACATACGTGTCCGCCCATAGACAGGCCGGTGACGCCGAGCGGGCCGAGCCCGTGGCGCTCGCACCAGTGGAACAGCACCAGCGCCTCCAGGATCAGGCAGCCGCCCATCACGAATATGTCCGACACGTTGTGGAGGCACGAGCGACTGGTGAAAACCACATGTGGTCATTTTATGTACCTAAGCGGTATTGTAAAAGGTGATAAGGGCGACCAATGTTTTACATTTTTTTTTAATGGGGACTTTCCATATAAGCGACTTCGAAAAAAGGTGTAGACTCTCAATTCGTCTGTTTTTGTAATGTATGTTATTTTCTTATCTGTATGACTTTGGGCCCCGCGAGATGGACGGACGATCTAGTAAAGTCCGCGGGGAAGTGTTGGATGTGGGCCGCCTCGGATCGGACAAGGTGGAAATCATTGGGGGAGGCCTATGTTCAGCAGTGGACGTCCTATGGCTGAGATGATGATGATATCTACTCACACTTGGTCGGTGGGTTTCCTGAGTCCGTAGAAGGGGTTCTCGAGGATGATGCCGCCGATGCCGGCCTCCTTCAGAAGAGGCTTCACCATCAGGTTGCGGCGCCGCCAGAAGAACTGGACAAACATAAGTTATAATAATTATTTTTCTTTTGTATCTGTATATGTATTTATAGTATATTATGTATAAAATAATAATTATTAGCTAACACTACCTAAATAATTCAAATTACCTCCTAAATCTACCTCCAAGAGCAGAACATTCAGCTTAACTGATCCCTATCTATGTGATGATGATGATAGTAATTTTAAGTTTATGTATGTATATGTGTATGTTTGTAATATATGTATGTATGTATCATGTATATAATTATTTACTTATATTGTATTGGTATAGTTATATTAATATTTTGGTTAGGTATTCAATTTAGACCATCTTCTATCGTAAGCACTACCAATCACTTTTTCAACATCACCAAAGGTTAACTGGTAGAAAATGCTGCTAGCATTAAGTTCGCCTTTGTAACAATTTATTTTGTTCAATAAAGAGTTTAATAATAATAATAATAATAATAAACTAAAAGGAAAATGCTAGTCAGATCGCCGCCGCTGTCGGGCAGGGTACCCAAGACACTGGCCGCGTTACCCCGCTGTATGGCGATGCTTATCCTTTGTGCGAGGTAAGAGCCAGCCAGCCCTAGGGTCTTTTATAGAAAATAATACTACTTTATTGATTTAACGGACCACAAATAACATTTTGTACAGTGGAAATTACTCAAAGGCGCCCTTATCGCTAAATCTCTTCTAGAAAGGCTAGCACAAGAATTTGCCAAAACTTTTTGCATCGCGCGGCTACGAGAGCGAGCGCGGCGGAGAACATTCGTCACGTCTTGCGCCCCGTGCTAGGCTAGCAGGCAACCTTTGGGTGGGGGAATGACTTCATCATGTTCAAGTTCATATAAGAAACACGCGCCGTAAATTTGGATTCTTTCGACGTTATTTATACAACAACAAAAATTTTTACAAAAGATTGACGTCAACTGGCATCGGGACAGATAGACGAGCACCTAAAGTGAAAGTGAAACTATCCGGTGACGTATATATGACGAATGACGTACATAAACGGAGACTTTGTATGGTTGACGTAACGTAAATGGATTCATAAAGAAACGGATCGAAAATGGCGGCAAAATTACAGTTCTGACCTTCTCGTTGGAGAAATAAGTACTTTTTGTGTCTGGTTCTGACCGTCAGAAAAAATAAATTGTGATAAAGGCGAAAAAATTGGTGTAGCATGTATAATAACGTTGAATATTTAGTTGTTGTTGTTGCTAATATTGCGGGCAAAGCTCACAACAACACATTAGAGGCGCGCCTTATAACATTCATCACTTTGATAAAATTAGGCACCATTTCATAACACAAGTGAACCTTCCTTCCAATACCCATTTTCTAGAATCGTCGCTTATACTTATAACAAGAACTTTACGATACATTGCTGCTCCTACTTTAAGAATAAATAAACCAGTTCAACCCATATTAGTCGAGCCAATGATGTATAGCAATTTTTATTTTGTTTACTAGTCCTTATAAATGTGTTGGCATCATTCCAGACATTTTAACGTGTCAACAAGACTGTTGTTGTTTATCTAAACTAATAATACACAGTCTGTGGCCACACCCACGTCTAAACTCAGGTATTTAGTTTATTTTCCTACACGTGGAATGAGTGGGATATTGCAAGGTTCACAAGTACCTAACTACTTAAAGCCAAACCAGGAATATAAAAACCCTCGCCATATTGCGGAAAAGCAATAGAACTTTTTTCTTGCACTGGTATCACAAAGTGTCATAAACTCAAAATGTCATTTGTTGTCTATTGCTGTCAAACTGTGGTGCTGTCAATGCGTAGTGTTTATTATAGCTTTTGTGAGTTTTTTGTGTTTCAAAATGCCGAAAACTATCCATAGCCGTGAAAGGAAACTAATTTACCACATACACGAGTATTTGTCGGAGTAAAAGTCCGTGGGATTGGACTTTATTTCTCTTGATAACATAACTGATGATATTGTCAAAATGACTTGTAGGTATATAGTATAGTATGAGCAAATGAATTGGCAATTTTTTAAGCTATTACTGTAATTTTATTAACTAGGTAGGTAGGTACATTATAATAATTGAAACAGAAATTTAAAAATTTATTATTAATCTTTGTGGCAGTAAAAGCGAGTCATCAAGGGACGGCGAATCCGAGACATCTGAAATATATCATATGAATACCTACATACAATCGGTTGAATATTTAGGTTCAAATTTTGACTGATTATACCTAAACATATTTAATCCAGTCAATGGGTTTAACTCAATTTATATTTATAAGGTAAATACCTACACAACTGTTATCTAAATGTGGGTTTGCAGAAGTTTGCACGATGTTTTCCTTCACCTTTAGACTGTTAGTACACGTCATGTTACTTAAGTTCCAAAGAACCCATAGAATATATCTTCTCACTGAGCTAATGACACTCTTTTCAAAATAAATCATAAAAAAATACTATTATAAATTTGAGCATGGCCAATTCACATTGGTATAACTATACTTAGTGTTGCAGTCCTCAACGCGAATGTGGCGCTCTTAATACAGGGTTTTTATATTCCTGGTTTGGCTATACAATAAATCATAACACATGTATAGGTACGGTCAGCTGCATAAGTAGCTATACACTTCTGTACCTTGTCAAACTGACGAACCGTCAATGTTTCAATGAATTGATGGCGGTTTCAGATTGACAAGGTACAAAAATGTATGCAGCTGACTGTACCTACGTAATGTATGTAAATAAGACAGATTAATTAAATGGGGAACAGGAAGTTAGAACTGCATTACACGTTGACACAATGGCATTGAGTATTTAGTAAGCTTCAAGGCACAGTGTGTTCTTTTTAAGTTTACATTGTAGTGTGGGATGAACTCTGAGCACTAATGGATATAAATACATAAGTAGTGGCCGCAACGTGACATAGTACTCTGGCGCTCCTTGGAGAGTAGGTACATGATTTTTGGCTAGTGAAGATGATTGAGTTGGTCTTACAATATATCCAGTTAGCAAAAGAGATGCTGCTGCTAGGCACAATGAAAAAAAGACTGGCTTAATGACGCCGTCGGCAATATTGATGTTTATACTGATATACTTACTTATTAGTATAAATAATTTAGAACACATTTTTATCGTTCCATTTTAAGTAACTTATGTTGATGTTGTGCATGTGCATGCATATTAGGATAACAATGTAGAACAGATACATATTTCGACTGTATTTTTAAATTTTGTTTTCTCAATAAATAAACATCCCACTCACATGATCCCCTGTGCCCGCCAAGTGCAAACAAACGGGCTTGCTATTTGGATCCCTCCACTGCGCCGGCAGCACCACCTGAAAGTGCGCGCTCCGCGCCGCCTCCGGCACGAGGCCGGGCAGCAGCCGCTCCAGCGGTGATGTGAAGAAGCCCTCCAACACATGGCAGTCCGAGTACTTCTGCTCCTATTGGTTAGAGTTCAAGTTAAGCCACTTTGGACAGCAAAAAGTACCTAGAAATAAGCTAAAAAGTCTAGCTACATCTTAAAATATAGTAAGTATCAGTTTATTTAAAAAAATAGTTGTGGAAGCAATAGTCCTTATTAAAATCATGTTTTATTTTTATTTTCTGTGATTTATTAATCCATTGAGACCCATTTGTTAACCCAGAGGGTGAGATCCTATAGATTTAAAAATTGTGACTGGAATCATGGGAGTCAACCAGTTAATTTATTTAAAGATCATACTTATTTTATATTTTTTATTTATTTAAATGAGGAACGCCAGCAGATAACACAACAGACATACTTAACAGAAAATTGTGATCATCATTTAAGAGTTTACTATACTTTTAAAACTACAAGTAAGTAAAAGTACTTATATGTATGTCAGATGACACTTCTAACTTCTATGACCTTGTGAGCAATCCATAACGTAAACAACTCTGTTATCTCATTGTATTGATGATGGTGTAGTTAGCAATGATTACTTCTACTTCTTCAGATTTTAACCTGTCAGCTCCCAAAAGCGTGATATCATGCTAGACACAATAGAGGCTTTTTATTGTGGCACATTTCAAGGGATTCAATCATTACAATGTTGAAGTTATTTAACTAGAAATAACTATAAAAGTATTTTATTGTTATAATTTATCATAACCTAGGTGTCTCTCAGAGAGAGTAGAGAGACTCTCTCTACTAAGAGTGTATATTATGTACATAATAAATATTAAACTGTATGAAGGCAGGCTCAGCTAAATACCTTCTGCTAATATATCAGGATTATTGTTTACCAAGTTATAACAATTTTTAAGTAAATAAATGAATATGAACTATAGTTTACTATTCTTTACCTTAGTGATAGTAACTGGGTAGTCTCTATCGACAAGTTTGAAGCATTCATCCCGATTTGAGACAACTTTCCTGAACTCGAATAACCTAAAACATAAAGATTACGATTACATAAATAGGTACAAAAATCGAAGCAACATTACGTATCTTGTGTTAATGAATGAATACCGGCTCTAAGGATTAATTAGGACATGTTTACCTGCGCAAATTCTCTGGGTTACCCCAGCCTTTAGAGAAAAACTTGGTTATGAGAATGCTGCGGTAAACAGCATCCAATCTGCTTGCGGACATATTCACGACGAGGGCGATTTAAGTATGGTAATTAGAGGATTTACTACTTATTTTTATAAGCCGCCAACTGATAATCAACACATGTTAATGAAACTGAAAGTGAAAAATTGACAACAAAAATATTATTTTAGCACGATCACAAAACTCAGCTGGCAGCTGTCAAGGAAAACAGCCAGGGGGGAGTCAGTGCCTTAATGGCTGAACTTTTAGTAGAAGGTAGTGCCATCTCTTTATATTACTCTTACTACCAAAAAAGATGTAAGATGGCGTTATCAACAAGACCATAGAACAATAACAAGACACATAGATAAGTAGTATTTGAATGTTAACATTGTCATGATCTATGGCTTTTATGAAGAAATTGCGTGTCAGTGTCAGTTCAGTTGTCTTACAATGTCTCGCAAATAACATTTTTGTAATAAAAGCCTATACTCTCGGTATATCGTTATTTATAAATTTTATAAACCTACAAATAAAAATAAACATGGTGTGTCAAGAAAAGGCATCTTTATCCGCAAAAAGTGTTTTTATGAAATTCTTGTGACCTGACAGATTCCATATGGATCCAGGTTCCATGTGGTTCCACGGGAACCGAGCTGAAATGGCGGCACTGGCAAAGAGCGATCGACATCTTCATATCCGCTGAAGATTAAAATACTATGTGTACCAAACTGATAAATGTCGTCAAAGATTTGCCTCGCGAGGATAAATGATGCACTATTGGACGAAATGACTTTATCACCACAAGTGACAAGATTTGCTTCTCTTGGGAAACATAAACTAACAAAACATGAATTGGTTTTCATGGTGAAAGGAATACACACACCCACTCGCATATTATTTTACAAGTGACATGAACAAAACTGAACTGAAACATTGTTATATGCGAGGTAATAAAGAATTATATAATAATTTGTTTTTTATTTATTGTTGCATGTAGGTAGGTACATAAATAGATTGAACTTAAATTTAGCTGATAAATGTAATAACTGTTGTGTGTAACTACATCAACGCAAATATGTCTTATATCTTTATAGATTGAAGTTAATAGCCGGATCCCCACCAGACGATCCAACGCGATCCGATCGCGCGATCCAAGGAATCTTACATAGTTACTAAACTTCTTGGATCGGGCGATCGGATCGCATTGGATCGTTTGGTGGAGATCCGGCTATTAGCTTGTGATAACAATATCTATATATACAGGGTGTCCCAACAGGGCACCCTGTATGTATGTACAATGAGGTTGAGCAATATAAAGAGATGGCGTTGTAGGCTCAGTATGACGTATAGAGTATGACAAAAAACTCCTCCAGATGGCACTCTTTACACAATTGTTTATTTTTTCTCTATGAAAACAGCTCAAAAAAGTTTATATTATTGGAGCAATAGATGGCGTTGTCATAGCGAAAAATACTTACAAAACCTCAGAACAAAGCTGATGTTATGTTGACTCACACCTTATTCTGCGAGGCTGACCGTATTGTTGTGCAAGGAAATATTATGTTCCTTGGTTGTAACCTATTAACTACGCCATCTTTTGAGCAAACAGGAAAACTTACTGGCTGTAGCTGGCTGCTGTCAAGGAAATATTATATAGAACTATTTTTTACCACGCCATCTACTGGTTGTAGGTAGCAACACCACTGCCATAGACAAATTGTCTATCCTAGAAGAATTAATGAATGAATCAACTTCTTTGAACCATAACCATAGAGAAAGTAGTTCCCACAACAAAACTTTCATTCAACATCTGTCCGTGTTTTTATTTTGGTATATTTTCATAGGTATTTTTATTTATTACATCTTTGCCTAGGTTTGTATTATTAAATTAATTTAACTCAATTTTCAATTATTTCCGTCATCGCAAGTAAGCAACATTTATCATTAGTAGGTGATTCATTTAGTTATTTTTATCCCTTGCAGAGATGACGACACCACGCCCAAAATCACCTCGAACTCCTGTTTTACCTAAAAAGGAGGATAAGGAAGAGTCCTTTTGGGATAAAATTGGAACGATTGGCCGTAAGAAGCGTATAAAGGAAGGTATGTATCTGCTTTCGTTGCTAAAGATATCCTATTGCTGTGTGGGAGTAGAGTAGTTACTGCAATGGCAGTGTCAGCTATCCATGACCTATATTTGCCATCCTTCTTGACTTGTTCTTGACATCTACTGCAACTTTTGAAGCGGTATTTATTATTTCAGATTAGGTAGATTACAAAAAAAAAGTAAGTACCTACTCCAAAAAAATGTTTAACCAAATATTCTCAAATTTCAGTGCAGGAAGTCCAAGCTGAAGGCAAACATGCCATTGACTCTCCCGGCAGCCCCACTGCACCTGAAATTCCACCTGAAGACTACAGTTTATGTAAGTACAACCTTTTCCCTCAAACGCTCTTCACAGTACCACTGATAAACTTAACATGATCCATTCATTTAAGGCAATCCACATCAAGCTGCATTCCGATATCCTGTAGTCATAATACAGTAGTTTAATTATCTTACATTCTACATAATTGCAGTGGACAATGAAGAAAGAGCCATAATAGAACCTCGATCACTGGAAGATCCCAGAGTAAAAGATCTGATACAAGTACTGATTGACTGGATAAACGATGAGTTGGCAGCCCAACGGATCATCGTGAAGGATATCAGTGAGGACCTGTATGATGGACAAGTGCTGCAGAAACTGCTGGAAAAGCTTGCCAACATGAAGATAGATGTGCCGGAGGTCACACAGTCCGAGGAGGGGCAGCGCCAGAAGTTACGAGTTGTGTTGGGAGCAGTGAACAGGGTAAGACATGAATGTGCTGCTATTAATCTGGTTCAGTCAGACTATGATTTCTCTATAATAAATTTATTATATGCACAAAACTGTGATCCTTGAAGGAATAGATAGAGAGTGTCCTGCAAGTGAGCCACTGCTTTTCCCTGCACATTTTTACTCTTGTTAAGTTATTATATGTGAAATTATTTATTAATCATACTAAACAGTACAGACCCTCTACATCATCATGAGTGGTCTCCTATACCTAGAAGCTATGATTCAATTAAAGCCTTAAAGATTGATATCTTCAAGCTTCATTGATACAACATTATTTTTAATTCTAGGCACTCTATGCTATGGCAGCTCAAAGCCAGTCCAGAAATGGAGCATAGACTCCATGCACTCTACGATTGCATTGTCCATACTGCCCAATCTTCAATCCACATTGATCTAACAACAATACTTTTAATTCCAGGCCCTATACGGCAGCTCAAAACCAGTCCAGAAGTGGAGCGTAGACTCCATCCACTCTAAGAACGTGGTGTCCATCCTGCATCTCCTAGTGGCGCTGGCGCGGCACTACAGGGCTCCGGTGCGCCTGCCCGAGAACGTGCGGGTCACCGTGGTGGTGGTGAAGAAGGATGCACCTAATCACCTGTCTCACAGGTAACGTCATAACATACATACATAAATTTGTCAACGACTGTTAAAGGGATAGTAAGAGGTGACTAGCAAGTGAGCTACACGCTTTTCGTAAATGTGCAGTTGTTTTCCTTCACCTTCACCATAAGAGTGTACTTAAATTTCTTATTTCTAAAGAATTCATTGGTATTGTATTGGCAGGATTTGAAACCCCGCCACCACGACTCTAACATGATTATGACCCTGTAAATAGTCCACTGCAGAACATGGGCTCTCTAAAACACTGTGAATTCAACAATAATATTGATGGATAATATAAGCTCTTTTAAGGTGCACCTACCCCTGAACTTCCTTAATATATAGATATGTAAAACGTGTCTGTTGTACACAGGACGTACGTGGACGACATCACGACGACGTACGACGACCTCGGCATGAAGTGCGAGCGAGACGCCTTCGACGCGCTCTTCGACCACGCGCCAGACAAGCTACTCGTCGTCAAGAAGGTAACATTACTTACTTACATACTCCGCTGGCTCAGTGACCCGAAGTGGATCTTGGCCTCTGACATTTAAAGTGCACCAATCTTCTCTATTCTGTGCCAAATCTGACCAGTCGAACACTTCCAGCTCTTACAGGTTACATTACTCCTATACTTAATTCCCCTTACTATAAAGATAGTACTGGTTTAGAACCAGTTGTGGTCTATGCTTTGATTCACGGGGAAAGACATCTGACAAAACCCTTATTACATTCGAATAAGGGTAGTTTTTGGTTGTATCAGATGTCTTTCCCCGTGGAATAGGATATAGAGCTTCCATACAAATCAATAGCCTAAAGCTAGTAGTCACTGAAAGTTTTGAGAACGAAAGAAAAACTACGCAATCATACGATGTCTGTATTCTAAGGCACATTTTTATCTTTCTTCTGATTCAGTTTGTAAAAGATAATCCAACACTGTGCTACGGGACACGTATATTGAACAAGTGTAATGTTCGGGTACATAAATTCTCCCAAATTACAATACGGCTCAACATAAAACTAACCCCACAATTTCTTCCACAGTCACTGATAACATTCGTGAACAAGCACCTCAGCAAAGTGAACCTAGAAGTGACAGATTTGGACCACCAGTTCCACGACGGAGTGTTCCTGTGCCTTCTGATGGGTCTACTTGAGGGCTTCTTCGTACCTCTGTACGAGTTCCATTTGACACCTCAAGACAATGAGCAGAAGGTCCATAATGTGACGTTCGCTTTTGAGCTGATGCAGGATGTGGGGCTGGCCAAGCCGAAGGCCAGGCCTGAGGGTGAGTTGGATATTTTCAACTTTGGAGGTTATAATTATGGTGTGAGAATGTGTGTTTTTCGGCGATGTTGCTCGGAATCTTATTATAGGAGTAGTAGGTACATTTTTTTGTCAGGTCACGTGATGTAATCAAAATCTATACAGCAATTCACAATGCTGTTGGTAAATTAGGAGATTTAAAACTCAGTGAAATTGTGTATTATTTATATTGTGTGTTGTGAAAAAAGGAAAGTCAACAACTCTTTTTCATAACCGCACATCATACACTCGAAACACACCTGAGTATCAATACGTCTCAGTCTGTGAACAAATATTTAGATCATAATCTAAACCGGGTGCACCCTAGTAGCCGGCAGTGTCGTCGTCTTTTCCACATTGTTCTAGAAATTCCTAAAATGGAAAGATAATGAAGATGAAACCTAACATTTATAAAGATTACAAGATTAATAAAGGTAAGATAACTAAATGTAATGTAATTCGGCAGAATTTATAGCAACTGTAGGCTAAGCCTGTGTCGAGTTGTCGGTTGCCAATATACTGATGCCGGTGAAAGACATAGATCTGCATTCGGTTAAATTTTATCAGTGATAGTTTGTCAGTATGTCTCATGTCGATTGGTTAAATGGGCCGATGAAATTCCACTATTATGTATAGAGTAAATCTAGAGTCAAGAATTTAAAATTATCTTTAAATGTTTACATTTCTTTTTTTACAGATATCGTGAATCATGATCTGAAATCAACGCTTCGAGTTTTATACAACCTATTTACTAAGTACAAGAATATGGCGTAGAGACGTCTAAACTAAGTATTACAAACTAACTGCCTAATAAATTAAAATTATATACATTTGAATCTTCGCGAGAGTTATATTTTGTAACAAATATTAACGTTATTTTATAAGATACATATTATAAGTAATATTTACTTTTTATGTTTAATGTGCAAGTGACATAATTGTGCCTATGTAGATTTAAAATCTAATATATATTGTAATGTATTGTAACAATGTGCCTTAATTGTTAACTTAGGAATAACTTATTAAAATATTAGAAAATACACAGGAAGTAACTAATATTTTGTCTTATAATTAAACATGTCCTTGTAAAATTTGCCCGAATATAGATAAGTACTTACGTACATTTTATTCTGAAAAGAAGCTAATAACACACACCATAAAAATATTCCGTAGCTTTCTTCATGATATCTACCACTGCTGGACATAGGCCTCCCCTCGGGACCTCCACAAGGCCTTTCTAATGCAATCACTGACCTTGACAGGTCTAAGGTCGACGGTCCTCGGGCTGTAGGGCGTCCCACGTTTTAGCCTATTCGTAGTCTCTATTACAGCGATACAATGTAATAAATTAAGAGTCTCATCAAATTAAATGAGGTTTTTGTCCCGCATCGCATATAATATTGGGTCTAAATGTCAACCGGACTATATTTGGCTAGAGCTCGGATTTGCTTTAAATTAGGACAACTAAATGGATAGATATTTTTTTTGGTTACACCGAATATGGATTTTGGGCTTTCTTTGATAGGATTATAGGACTACATCGAAAAGAACTCCTGGAATCTTTGTTAGTTTAAATTAAACTCTATATTTCCGTTCCGGTCTCCACATTTTATCATTGAAGGTAGTCGCTTTATCTACCTTCATACTTATTTTATTTACTTATACTTTATTGCACAAATTTACAATAGTACTTACTTACTTACTCCGCTGGCTCAGCGACCCGAAGTGGATCTTGGCCTCAGACACAAGAAGTCGCCACTGGTCTCTATCCTGCGCAGTCGCTCTCCAGTCGCCTGCCTGTAGTTGGCGCAGGTCCTTGCCGACTTCATCGCTCCAGCGATATTTGGGACGGCCAACTGGTCTACGACCGCTTGGTACTCCAAGGTAGGCCCTCTTGGCAGCGCGATCCTCCCCCATCCTTTGCAGATGACCAAGCCAACGGAGTCGCTGGGATTTAATGTGACCAATGATGTTTGGCTCGGAAATCAGGTCTTCGATTTCCTGGTTCTTCCGTACTCTCCAGCTACCATCTTCCCTCCTAGTTGGTCCGAGCATTTTCCTCATCACCTTTCTTTCCGCAACCAGAAGTTTATTCTCTTCCTTGAGAGTGAGTGTCCAAGCCTCAGAGCCATACATCAAGATCGGCCGGATTACGGTTTTATAAATTCGGATCTTGGTTTTCCTGCTGAGAAGCTTTGACACTAGCACTTTATGAAGAGCAGCGCTGCATCGGAGGGCGTTTTGTACTCGGATGTCGATCTCCTGCTCCCTTGTGTTTGTGTCAGTGATCGTACAACCTAAGTATTTGAATTTGGCCACTCCCTTATAGGCTGTCTCTCCCACTTGCAGGTTTTTTCGTACCTCATGGTTGCCTCGGTGTCGTGTCATGTGGAGGTATTCGGTCTTTTCCGTGCTGATTCTGAGCCCGACCCTGTGAGCTTCCTCTTCCAGTATCTTGGCAGCTTCTTGGACCTCGCGTTCACTCTCCCCCAACAGAGCTAAGTCGTCGGCGTACCCGATCACCTTGTGCTGTCCATTCAGTTGTACTCCGCCATCATGTGTCAACACTTTTTGGATGACATACTCCAACACCAGATTGAACAGCGCGGGTGACAAGGCGTCTCCTTGCTTGAGCCCGGTTACCACGGAAAAGGCGTCAGTCAGGTCACCGTCCACCTTTACGCGCATCCTACTTATGCCCGTAGCCACTTTTATCATGGACACTAGTTTTCTCGGCATTTTAAATACTAGCAGTATTTTGAACAGTATTACAATAGTAATAATGTACAATCTACTTTACTTAGCTATAATAGACGTAGACTTAGGTAACCTAATAGTGTTTCCTATTGGCCGTATACAGAAAGAACGTTTGTTACGAGCGTTGATCTGTAAATTTTATACATTTGAAAGAAGAAGAAGAAGATACAATAAATGATTTTTTATCTTTATCTTATCTTAGGAGAAAGAAAAAAATCTTTATTTGACAAACCAGCGCTGATAAGCGTGGGGGGGGGGAGGGGAATAGTCCATAGAAAAAGCAGAGTTAAGTACCTATGTGTGGGTATAAAGTGACGACCAAACGGACGTAGTCAGATTGCTAAAAACCCACCCACAGTTGTGTAAGTACTCACATTTTGAATGACAAGTGAGCAAATCTATGCGGATGTTAGATGACTGTGTTCATTGACTTTGAACATTGTTTGGTTCATTAGCGTAGTTATTAGGCCGTATTGTTTGGGCAGGTGGTGATTTTTTTACCACCAAAATACGTAGGTACCTTCCTTATTTGAGTTAGTAGGTGGGTAGTACAGTTATTTAGCCTCCGCTTTAAATAGAGGGATGTTATATATTACACTTGACGGAAACTTATTTTGGAATGCACGGAGAGAATTCGTCATGATCGAGATGAAAGAAAGAAAGAAAAAGATGAAGATGTATCTGCCGTGTCCGTTCATCAATTGTCAAGCATCGGCCAATATTAGGTACCTACCTACCAAAAATTTTTAAAGTGGCTTTAGAATCCTTTTCCTTATTGGTTTAGCTTCATTAGGTATGTTTATTGCCTAGGAACAGGACCTTTTGGTAAATATGTATACGATCAGCAGTGATCAGATCATCACCCACATCAATGACCTTTTTATAAGGTCAAAATGGTGTTCAAAAGGACTGAATTTTCATAAATAATCGGACCGCATCAATAGATCGTTATTGTGTTCCTCGGACTTAGAACTCTTATGGCCGTATTACGTAAGCGCCACGTGGGTCGAATGTAAATGAATCACTCTTAGCACACAAACAGACCATACGACCAAGTAGAGTATATATGTATAGACGATCTACTAACAATTTTGTGTTCGATATTTTAAGTAAGTAGTTAGTAGGGGAACCCGGGGTAAGACGGGGTCGCTAAGGGAAAATGAAAAAAACAACAGGTATTTATAACCACAACAATATGAATTATTTATGGCTCATTAGGAACTTAATGACGAACACTTTGGCACAGCTTTTTCTAAAAAAGTAATCCTTACTATTGACTTATTTTAAGAAATGTAAAAAATGGGAAATAAACCATCTTGCCCCGTGTACGGGGTAAGATGGGGTAAGTATACTATGTGGGGCACAAAACATACAAACAACACTTCATCTGTGTTTTTATCGTCAACACCAGCACCTGCAGTGTGAGCCCAACACATGCACCTTTGACAAACAACCCAGTTTTCCTTAGATTTAAAGTAGGACTGTTAATATCCTCACAGCAGAGGTAGACACAGTCATCTTCGTTGTTATTCTTCTTCGTAGGCAGTATCTGTTTTGTGTTTTAGCCAACTTCCCTGTAGCCCTTTTAGAGCCCTTCTTCAATGTCAAATATCGGGTTGGAGAAAAAAAAAACTTCACTAAGCTTGATCCATACACCATCTTGCCCCTCCAAAATTACCCCGTCTTGCCCCACGTTATATTTTTTATAAAAATAATTCATTAAAAAAAAACTTTCAATGTTAAGTGATTTTGCACATATCTAAACAAAGCGTACCAAACCTTAAATAAAAACACACAATTACCAAAAATGCCACTGTTTTACTTAATGTGTTGTGATGTTGTTCCTACCGGTCAAAAATAACATGGACACTACGCAAAAACAAACAATTGCGCTAACACAAAAAACGCACGCGCTCACACCTGCTATCACTGGTGCACTAAAGGTCAATCAGTTAAGCCTATCTATTGGCACATTACTCAGATTCCTAAGATGTATAGTTTTGTATATATGTGGGGGGACCCGTCTTACCCCGCGATCCCGTCTTACCCCGGGTTCCCCTACGTATTTAAATTGAATGAAATGGTAAGTAAGGAAGGAATCTGGAAGGCGTCCCACGCTATGGCTGCCTGTTCATGGTATTCGTCTGTGGATGAACCGATGAACACTCAAAGGTTTTCGGAGCTTCGGCATTACTATTACTATTATATATTACTAATTTAGTTCTGTAAAGAATTATACATTTCATTTCTCATCCGACCCCAAACTAGGCATAGCCTGTAAAATAGATAGGTATCGCAGAGCTGATATCTACAAATATTGTTTTAATGGGTATTTTTTTTCAATTTATTTATCCAATTATGTATTAAGTGTATGCGAACTGTAATACCCATAGTCCTAAATAATAAGTGATTATAATGAAGTACAAATACACAAAAAGAGCCATCTAGTGGTGAATAGCTGGATTAATGAAACCGGAAGCAATACCTGGGTTCCTACCCGAACCGGAAGTTATGGGCTTTTGTATACGATACGGGGACCGGAAATACAAAAGGTGGGTAAAGCAACAACACACGGTGTAACCGGACGCAATTACTGGGTACCTACGGGAACCGGAAGTAATGTGATTTTGTACACAGGACAGAATCCAGAAATAAAAATGTGGGTAAAGGAACAGCACACGGTGTAACCGGAAGCGATAACTGCGTACATAAAACTACAGTCCAACTACAAAGTCGTGAAAACGGAAGTGGATCCTAACTAATTGTTTAAGATCGTATTTAATCGATCTGTTAACTTTATTAAAGGACTAATCCGTTAAAAATCCATAGTCAATCAGTACTTTTAAAATGTATGTAAAAGTAGGTAAATAACTGATGATCATAAAGTCTTAGCAAAATCACACTCTTTGATGTCAGGACTTTATAGTTTGACTGTACAGGGCCCTACTTTGCCTAGAATATGACGTAATTATAAATAATCGCACCGACTAGAAAACAAATTACGTTGTAACTTTACTTTTACCTAGATAGGTAGGTACTTATCCGAAAAAGGCGAGAAAGTAAAATAGACTGGTACTATTACCTACCTAGTGTTTAAACAACGTACTTAACTAATTTTGTGATGACTAATATCGAAGGCCTAGCTATTGCCTCTGACTGTATGCCCATACCTATGTGTTGTACCTATACCTACCTACCCTAACCTAGACCAATAACATAGAATGAAAAAGGTGAAAACAACCCTAAATTATCTGTACCCCTTTCGGCTTACTATCTATCTATCTATAAGTACACCTCTTTAACACCCTGTAGGCATACGTCCGACGTAACCTGGACATTCCTTTCACCACGGAGACCCATCCCAGACTCTCTAGTGTTTGTCACTGACTCACCGACACGCTAAGAAGATCAGCAGAAAACCCTTAAAAGACCATGGCTTCTTAAATCATTTCATTGATTTTCTCCAGGGGTTAAGGTTTAAAACATGGTAGGCTCTCTGTATCACCTATGGCTGAAAACGGGACGTTTTAATAAAAAGCGTAGGTAGTACCTCTACGTTCGTATCTTTACGTATACGTAAAGATTAAACTAAACTTTAAATACTTACCCAGTTCGGAAGATGTCCTCATCATACTTATGACGGCGAAATAAAAGTGAAATAACACAATAAATCACACAAAATTGGGATCAGAAAATTAAAGTTTCGCATTCGCGAATTGGCGGCAAAACGAATTGTGTGGGTGCAAAAGATACCATTATAAGGACACACGGTGCTTCTAGAGTTTGTTTTCCTCGTCGACTCACTGGCAGGCGGACAAACGTAAGTGTCTCTGTGAATAATTAAAAATTAATAAGTTTAAAACAAAGTGTTTATCAAGTGATTGTGCTAAAAGTGGGGAATCACAAAATTCTGTGCTTTAATACTGACTGTGTTCATAGATATCTAGGTACATACCTATAAGCTATAAGTCTATAACTATGTATGTTATATCGTGTTTATTTCGTACAGAGGTATAGGTACTTCAAGCATAGGTAAACCACCATAGTGTTACATTTGCTAACAAAATAAATAGAGTTGATATTTACATAGTTGTTGAGCATTGACAACATTATATTTTAGAGAATGTGAGGTGACTCATTCTCGGTAAGTAGGTACATCCAAATTATAGTTAGGTACTATTAAAATTCTTAAAGTATAGATACTTTTTAACTACATATATGTAAGTTTAAGGTCTGTCCAAATTTTGTAGTACCTAAGTACTTCAATAAAGTAACATGGTGCTGGACTTTACGTAATGTGTTTTAATGCACATAATACGAGTTAAACCATTATGCAACTGACACTGACCTATATTCTCGTGATGATGATATTGAAGTAAATATACTTACAAAAACATAAAGGGCCATCCAGAATGAATGAGTCACTCAGTACTAGCTAGGTGCATACCCAATATGGACTTGCAGTGTTGCGATGCAAGGACATCGTAATACTAACTATATCCGAGTTTAATTTTAGACTTTTTATAATCTTAATTTTTACACACAGTATTTATAATTGGACGTAGTTACGCAGAAAGGCCTCAATCCACAACTTTGTCAAAATTGAGTTATATACTAGAACATGCTATTTAATGTAGGGTCTACCTGTCAAGAAAACAAACACAGTAAAAAACCAACCACAACATACTTTTTTGATGTGGGGGACCAACCCACATTGTATGAAACACACATTTTTTAGTTTCACATAAAGGACTCAAACTGTTTGAGTCCTTTTACAGAAACGCATTTCCTATGAAACCACGAAAAATTTAGTTTTACATAAAAGACTCAAGCGCTCTGAGTCGTTTTAGAGAAATACGTATTCATTAAAAAAAGACAATTTGTATTTAGCAGAAAGGACTCAACCCGTCTGAGTCGTTTTAGAGGAATACTTATTCATTGAAAAAAGACAATTTGTATTTAGCAGAAAGGACTCAAACCGTCTTGAGTCGTTTTAGCGAAATACTTATTGATTGAAAGAAGTCAATTTGTATTTAGCAGAAAGGACTCAAACTGTCTGAGTTGTTTCATATAATATAAGTTTTTAATAAAACAGTTCAAATTTTATTTGGCAGAAAGGATTCAAACTGTTTTTGTTCCGTCTCTTGGCCACTATTCTGTCACCGCATTTTTCCACCTTCCGTCCCCCCACGAGCCAAGTATCCTGCCACTCCCATTTCAGTTCGGCGACCCGCATACCGACGTTGAACACTTTTCTCTTTTGACGGATCACCACGTTGGGAATACCTCTAAGCGAAATACTTAAAATAGCTCGCTCTATAGCTCTTTGTGGAACTCTGATTCGGTGCACAGTTTTGTTGGTCATCGTCCATGTATCGGCACCTTGTGGGCAAGTCACATTAGCGATTAACAATCCATAAGCAGCGTCGCTCGACTCTCAAACATCTATCAGATTCATAAAAGTTACGCCCGATTTGATTAGCGAGCGACGATGCCTAAGGATTGTTAATGGCTAATTTTCGGTGGTGGTAACTCCAAGGAATGTCACAAGGTGACTTGGTTCTCACACGACTGTCGGACCGGGAACCAAATCGACCACATTTTGATTATTCGAAAATGAAGACATTCACTTCTAGATGTTAGAAATACTTAAGAAGGGTTGCTAAAGTCAAGAGTGATCACCACTTAGTGGTTGGAAAAATCTGCTTGACGATAGCGGGAGCTCAGAAGCAGGCCACAAGATCTGCCAAAGATGTCGCTGTAAATAAGCTGCAGGACCCAGAAGTCAGAAGATAACTTAGTATCCAGATCCACAACAAATACCATCAACCTACTAAGTGTGGGCGACGCGCCTCAATCAAAGATAACTGCACTGGCATTAAAGACATGTTTTAAAAAAGTTGCGAAGAAATAATATATAAGGCACAAGGAACACTTAAAGAAAGAATGGATGTCTAAAGGAACATGGCATATGATAAACTCTCCAAGGAAGACTTAACATCGAACTAGACTACCATTCTAAAGAAGCACGAGTTGCGTACGAGTATTTTCTTTGTGAACAAAATATCAAACGTAATTTAAAAAAGGACCAACGCTGTTAGTCTGATTCTATATGTTGGAGAAAACAAACAGCGGCTGCCATGAAGGATCTATAGAAAGAATCAAATAAACTTTGCAACAAACCCCAGGATATCTCCTTGTTACTATGGAAGACCGACTTGTAAGATGGTATGACCACATTGCCGAGGTTTTTAAAGATCTAAACCAGTCTGCATCTGAGGAGTTGGATGCAGATTCAATAAACCAGGAGCATCTTGTATATCCAGATCTTGATATATGTCAAGAAGCATAATCGTAATCATTATGATTATAATAAAATCGATAGCAGTCGTTAAGCCTACTCAGAGACCTTCGGGCGGCTTGAAAACATCTGACAGTCGGGTTGCCCAATTACCCGTCAACTCTGTCAGCACAAGCTTGCTTGTGTTGGGGTCCACTAACCCACACTGGGACAGAGTAGTGGACTAGGCCCTCCCTTCCTTCATTGGAAGGAGACCCATGCCCCGGCAGTGGAGATGTGACGGGTCGTGATGATGGTTAATGATTATGAGATTTATAATTATTCTGCATCTTGACATAAATTTTAATATCCAACCGCAATGTAAAGTCGAAGTGATACGGACCATACGATCGCTGAAATCCCACTTTTCAGCGATCGTATGGTAAGCACAGGGAACGAAGGATATCCTACGGAGGCATAAAAAGGAGGATAGTTGCAATATACCGAGGATGATGAAGTGAAGTAAGAGTAAAAGAGAATTTTATTTATGTCCAACTTTATCCTTTGAGGTTTGCTTATGTTCATATTGCTTTTTCCTGAAAATTATGGGATAATATGGGATGGGACACTTACTAAAAAAGTGGGTTTCTATTACGTAAAAAAATATAGCAAAATCGGTTAAGTTGATCCAGAGTTTTGCTCTTGGGAACACATTTCCGGTTAGAATTTTATTCATGCCCAACTTTTTTCTATGAGGTTTGCTTTCCGTCAAAATGCCTTATCCTGAAAATTATGGGATACAAACGGGTCGTAGATACTCACTAAAAACGTAGGCTTCTATTTTGTAAAAAAAATATCAAAATCGGTTAAGTTGATCCAGAGTTTTGCGCTTGGGAATACAGTTCCGGTTAGATTTTTATATAGATGTGAAATGTTGTTTCCGATTACATTTCAATATAAATGATTTAATAATAGGTTTACTTTTGATATATAAATTTTCTTTTGTGTAAAAAAGTAATGTCTTGTGTCTACAATATAAATATTTTACTTTAAAAACCATATTGTTATTTAAAAAAATATTTTATAAAAATAAATATTTGGTTGGATCCTTTCTGCGAAACGTTGAATTTTCCTGCTTGCATAGAAAAAGCAATTTAGGAGAAAGGATCCAAGTGCATATTTTCATTAATAACTCAATAAATATTCGTTATAGCTACACCATGATTTGCAATAGTAAAATAACAATAAATATGCATAATTTAAGATAATTTCCACATATAAGATGCTTTTCATTGCTGAAGAATACAGATTAGAACTTAAAACGTCTATATCTCAGAACTAGGTTTGTGTGGGTTGAGTCCTTTCTGCGTAACTACGTCCAATTATATATGATATGTCTTTACCAAGCTCTTATTAGAAAGGAAATACGGAAAATAAATGGCCTTTATCTAGGACTACGAGTATGTAGGACCTAGGTAGGGAGGGAGGTATACATCTTCCTCATTAAAACTTACTCTTCATTGTAGTGTTGTCAATGAATGGATATCAATTCAAGAAACATATTTTATTGATACGTCTAATATAAAGTGTTATTTAAAAAGGTGATTAGAAAGAAAATTTATTAATTTGCCTTTTTCTGATAAATCTGAAATTGTTTTTTCAGATGGGTGAAAAACTTTTACTGATAGCACCTCTGGTGCTCTTAGCAGTTTTGGATTCCGCTGTAGATGGTGAGTGTAACATCTTACTTCCATAGATATTCATGTCATATAGTATAAGTTAAGTAGACTGTCGAAGAACCGATAAATAGCAGTTGCGGTAGGGAGTTAATTAACTGATTTAAAGACTCTAAACGGGCAGTTATGCTCAGGGTTTTTCAGGACGACCTCATGTACTCAGGTAACTACATACCTAGCTCTTTTAAAATCTGGAAGCTGATCTGGCAGTTAGATTAGCTAGATTATGCCTAGGAATTAATGACCGGTATGTAATGACGGAATGGTGGGGTAAATGTGTTCGCGAGTGTAGACCACGAACGCGAACCAGCAAGCCTTATACATAGCTAGCCATAGCGGAAAGTATGGCATAGTGTTGTGGCTCTCCATTGGGACTCTTGAGAGATGACCAGTAGTAGGAACCTTCACGTTGGCTGCTGATGATGATGGGGGGAGGCCTAATGTTTGCAACTTTGAGGCTTCAAAACGCAAAAAACTGAGTTGATTACCTATCTAATGAACCTATGGGAAGTTCATAAAAATTTAAATGACGACATGTGGCGGAAGATTCAAAACATCCAAAAAAGGATTTTTATTGATTCAGAAAATTCAGCTCGATCATCAATAAATCGATAACAATAGCTATCCATTCTCAAGGTTATTCGGACATAAGGTACCCACTTAATTACTAAACAACTCCTTTTAGGGATGGGATAACAACCGATTTGAATATCGTGGGTGTGGAACAAGTTTATTTAGATCATCTCCTAATGTTACATAATTGTTGTTGTTTTTTAGGCATAATGTTTAGAATAGAATAGATATAAACATCATATTATTATCATTGTAATTTCATCAATAATTACTTGATTTAACGACTGATAGAGTAGAATTTCATCACTAGTGTCCAGCTTAATTATCATCAGCTCATAATCGTCCGCTGCTGGACATAGGTAATACTATATGGCCTCATCTAAGTAAGGATAGCTAGGGAGTTACTATCGGCTGTCGCTGGCTGCGTTTGTTTGGGGTCTCCACTCGAGAAACTGCACCCCAACGAACGCAACGGTATACTTATAGAGGGTGTTGCAAAAGTGTTTAGTATACTAACCTAAAAACGGGGTGACTCAGTCAGGGGATCATCCTGAACAACTTTTGTTCTACGAAGTTCTGTGACTATAAGCTCACGTAGAAAACGTAAGATCAGTGATCAATGCAAATTAATCTATACATGATTAATTCAGCGTACCTAGTTACTAACTTAAGTTTCATTGTGTCCACACGGAACCAACCTACACGAGACGATTATTGCATACCTTAACTACAATTAAATCATTGCTAAGTACAAATATACCTCCTAATACATGGTAAATAAGAGCTAGAGATAACTCGTAGCAGAGCATTATAGCTATTTATTGACAGCTGACGCTATGAAGTAGGTTCTCATTCAAGTAAAGTATTAATTTAAGGTCATGTAGGGTGTGGGTGGTAATATTTACATGCTTTAGGCAGTCACCAAGGCAATCTGTCTGTTGGACGCCGTAAGACTACCTATTGTTGTTTTCCGAAATGTCTTCTGTTTTTGGTACTTTAACGACGAAATATTCTAATTTTATAGCAAGGGGGACGTGATGGATTGTTATCACTTCAATGTTTTGATTAGGCCACAGCATGCTATAGGTACGACTTTGAATCGGTAGACCAAGTCCAACCTTTGTCTTCAGATATTGAGGAATGGCATTCAGATACAATTTGACGAAGCTTTACAACTCCAGCCTTAGCACAGAATACTCTTTGCACAGAATTCCTCCTTTTCGAAGTTGCTTTGTTCGGCGCGCCGCAACCTAAGCAATCAGCTTACAATCCTTAGATTCGCTCTAGTGCTTCTCCCCGAAACCCGAAAAATCATTATTCTACGCCGCTACACGGTTAGTTATCGACGTCGACCAATCACAGCGCCCGTGTTTACAGCGAATCGCGATATACGATATATAACGATATATAACCTTGTTTCACGGGTAAAGACATCTGATACAAACAAAAACCACCCTTATTCGAATGTAATAAGGGTCCTGACAAATGTCTTTCCCTTGAAACAAGGTATACCTACGTTGATAACGAACCCATGTACCGGCAGCAACCTCACAAAACCCTCTTTCCCCAGCACAACGCTACTACAACTACTACTCCCGCGGCTCGGCGTACGCTCGCAACCTCAACCTGTACGAGCATGGCCGCTCTATCTCGGACAACGAGGCTCGCTGCGGCCCCTACACGTGCGGCGTGGGAGCTCACTGCACGCACGGCAGCGTGCGCCCCGTGTGCGCGTGTTTAGCGGGCTACTCCGGCGACCCGCTCGGGCAGTGCGTCAAGATTGAGTGTGTTGGTAAGTTTGTGATGTGTTTTGTTTGCTCGTTTAGTTCAAGGCGTTCCAGGACTTCCAGGGATAGTTACACGGGGCGCATTTAAGACGTGACAAGAGTTTTGCATCGCGCTCACTCACATTGCGCAGCCTCAAGAGCGAGCGCTACGGAGAACTTTTGTCAGGTCTTAAATGCGCCCCATGCTAGGCCTTCAGTTGTCTCTAAAAAAGATACCTACTTTAGATCTATGAACTCACCTGGTGAGTTTTCAGTAGTCCCATTAGTTTCATAATTCACACCCAACCTACCAAGTCATCCTCTCAAAATTGTAGGTCACGATTCTCGCACACAGTATAGATAACTACCAGGGTCCCATATTAACAAGGAGCTGTACTGTTACAGAGAACAGCGAGTGCCGCAGCCACCAGACGTGCGTGAACCAGCACTGCGTGAACCCCTGCGAGGGAACCTGCGGAGTCAACGCCAACTGCGATGTAAGTTAACCACCAAGTAGCTGTCTCCGTAAACGGCTAACGCTGTACAGGCAGACGACTTGCTTAGCTCCTACAGCCTCCTGGTGATTACCATCCTGGAGATATCTGCACGGCTCTATATGCAACTACAATAATTTTATTACTGCTATAATAATTTTGCCTCTGTGGTCTAGTGGTAGAAGCTCCGCTTCACAAACCAGAGATCCCTGGCTTGATCCCCAGGTGGGACCACAGTGAAAAGATCGATGCTGTCGGATGGAAATGTAAAGCAGTCGGTCCTGCTCCTAGCTCTCTCCAGTCGTGTCGGTCAATCCGTCATTGAGAGTGATGATTCACATATACATAGAGTGCACATCATCACAGATAGTGCTCCTGTGTACTGCGCACACGCTTGGGCTTTATAATCTAGTCCCGCGCCGATGGCTGATCTCAAATAAGATTGGCCGCCGTTGTACTAGGAGGACATTATAATAATTTTATGTCTTATTAAACTGTTGTTTCCTGCAGGTACGGAACCACGTGCCGGTGTGCTCGTGCCCGGCCGGCTACACCGGGAACCCCTTCGTCTCCTGCAGGATTGCTGATCCCGGTACGTTTACTACAGACATCTCCCCACGTCTCAGCTCGAATGGACATGCACTCTCCGTTTTTTATTATTACTTAATCGTCACCCGTGGACCTACCTAATTAACTCCTAACCGGATTGTACATTTGCAGAGGAGGCTTGCCACCCGTCTCCGTGCGGCCCCAACACCAACTGTCACGTCACCAACAATCAAGCCATCTGCACTTGCCTTCCTGGATACTTAGTAAGTATATACTTACAAAATAGTCTCCCATATTAGGTAAGTATGTGTTATACCTATAGGCTTCGTATTAGATGCTGAAGGATTTTTCTTAGGCCAGCACTTTTCTTAAGCACAAACAACCCGCAGTAACTGCTCTCCTTATTAACCCTTAATAAGGCTTAATGTATCTAAGTTCTAAGCTATGGAGCGGTGGTAGGTCAGTCGGGTACGTGCCCGCTTCTCAAGCCAGAGATGCGGTTTCCAATCCTGGCGCTGTCATGTACCAATGAGTTCTTTGCAATTTGAGTAGGTACCTACAACGCACGATCGCTCTTACGGTGAAGGAAAACATCATGAGGAATGCTCTGCACATCTAGATGTGTATCCTAAGTGCATTAATGCACTTACCTACAATTGTAGGTACTCTTTCAAAAACGGGATCAACTCAGCTCCACTCTCTACGCTTTAACACAAAAACCCAAGAGCCATTTTGCTGACTCCATACTGTTTCTATCCCCAGGGCAGCCCGCTAGCCGGGTGCCGCCACGAGTGCGAGTCGGACGGCGAGTGCGGCGCGCAGCAGTCGTGCCGCGACTTCAAGTGCGTGAGTCCGTGCAGCGACTGCGGCGTCAACGCCGACTGTGAGACTGTGGCTGCGCATCGTGCCGTCTGCAAGTGTCCGAGGGTATGTGGATAAATGTATTAGTTAACTATAGGAACTGCATATGTATGTACTTTGTGCAGGTTTTTAGGTCCCCAGCACGCTATTGCGGCAAGAGACAGCTTTGAAACGTCTGTTATCATACGATCAAAAATGCAAGATGGCGCCAGTAGATCCGGCTGCCATTTTGTTCTTCTTTTACGATACCTACGACGTGTAGCGTTTACAATAAAGTTGCTTGTTTGAGACCCCTTTTGAAAGCATTGAGAAAGTTCCGCAGGATATGAAATCCTGTGTAGATGACAAAGCTTCTTGAACATATCTTATAAACGACTTCTTTTCGGCTTGTTCTTGTTACAATTACAATACCTTTTCTGGAATACCCTAACTACTTACATAAGTACCTATGTAGAATTTTACTGACCGAGCCAATTACAAATCAACGAACCTGACATAATACTGAACAACCACATTACATTAACCTCTTCCCCTCCCAGGGTTACTACGGCGACGCCTACCGCATCTGCACAGCGGAATGCTCGTCCGACGGAGAGTGCCCGAGCTACAAGCCGGCCTGCGTCTACAACTCTTGCATCGACCCGTGTGTGGGCGCGTGTGGCATCAACGCCGACTGCAGGCTGCGGGGCTTGACTCCTGTGTGCTCCTGCCCTAGGAACATGACTGGGGATCCGTTCACGCACTGCCGCCCGTTCGAAGCCAGTGAGTTGTTGAGATCTAGTATCTAGTTGTTGTAGGATAACGGATAAGTCAGTAATAAATGGTCTAGTGCTGGGTAAGAGAGCTAAATACCGTAATAACTATCTGTCTCTGACTTTCCTCATCCAACCGCTAACGGCTGGTGGTCTAAGGTCATGCAGCAGTCCAGTGGGGGTTTACCTATATATATAATCGTTTGCAATAGAATCCAACAATCATGTAAACAAATATGGCAGGCTGACATTGACAGCGTATTGTTTATGCCCATAGTGATGTCATAGTGTTTTAATTAGATTAAATATATAAGCCATAGACTATAAAATAAAACTGATTATATATAAAAAAGTGTTTATTAAAACAAATTTAAATCTTCGTCTTCTTCATCATCACTATCAGAAGTATCGCCGGTGACCGTAATTATAAATGGAACCACTGTGTCATCGCTTGCCGTGTCTAAAATGCCGTCGAGCTTTTTCATTTCTTCCTCTTCCTTTTTTCGTTTTGGTTAATTATATTAAGCTCTTGATTTTTTTTTATTGTATTCAAATAATATTAAATTAAAATAATTTATTAAATTATAAATAAAAGATAACTTCAGATTACAAACAACACTAACTTTTCAATGACTTATAGAGTTCGATGAGTAAAAAACTAAGATGACAGCTTGTCAAATACTTCGAAATTTTTATGTTGCAAATGTTTTAACAAATTTAACTTATAAATACAAGTTAAACCGTGTTGAAGATAATGTGAAAACAATGGTGCATTCGTTGAAATCAGACTATGTTCATAATTGCTCGTCAAATGTATGTGATTACGGAGTAATCGTGACAATTTGGTTTGTTTACATGATTGTTGGATTCTATTGCAAACGACTATACCTACCCGCGCGTGAATAGATATACTTGAATAAGTTTTTTCATCATGACCCAAGACTACTACTGCTGGTCACGGAACGAGACAACAAAGCATCACAACACTCGGCACTCTGTCTTCTGTCATCCTCAGCCAGCCTATCTACCGACGAGTCTAACTAACCCCACGTTTCCTCGCAATCAGCGACAAATCACCATGATCAGATCACTAACCAGTGTCCTGCACATTCCAGGGGACCTCTGCGAGCCGAACCCTTGCGGTGCCAACGCGAAGTGCACGCCCGGCCACGACCGCAGCGGCGCCGAGCGGCCCGTGTGCACCTGCCCCGCCGGGTACATCGGCAACGCACTCGTGTCTTGTGAGCGAGTGAGTATGAAGGCCTATTCAAATTGCAGAGTTATACGCTAGTCGTTATGGTTACACCTACAGAGTAGATTGGCGAGGTGAACGCAAAAATTGTAGCAATTGACCGAGTGCACGGCCGAGGACACTGTCTCGTTACTCTACTCGGTAGGGTTTAGTCAGGGTTTGACTAGCGGTATACCTACTATCGCCATCCATAAGTAGTTAGGTATGTATTACCGTGACTTTTAAAAGTAATCTAACGGCATTTTGTAGGAAACATAGCAAGTTTTAGTATATTAATGATAAGTGCATCATAACGAGGCGAGATAGGTTTTTTTTAGATGGGTACATTTTGCGAAAGCTGCGTTTTGCGATAGTGTAACGCTAAAATTGCCAACGGTGGTGTTGGAAGGTGGACTACTCTACTATAGTAACTATGTCTCAATATCCTCTTATTTCCTCTGCCAGGGTGAATGCGAGCTGGACTCGCAGTGCGGAGACCACCTGGCGTGCGTCGGCTACAAGTGCGTGGACCCGTGCCTCGGCAACACGCAGTGCGGCGCCGGCGCCGTCTGCATGGCCAGGAGGCATCTGGCTGTCTGCACCTGCCCTTCAGGTAAGAATGGAGGTCCCTAAGTGACATACAGACGTAGATAAGATGTCAATAGAGAACCCATCAAGGCGCCGCCTGACTGAATAGGAGGCCGGGGCCCCCGTGCCCAGGCTCTGGCAGGCCCTGGAGCTGAAGCCCGGGCAAGGAGGGCAACCTCATAGGCCATAAGCCTGCGTCCTGACGCAGAGGACAATCAACGACGATAAGACGTCAATCAAGGGTACCTAATGTAGCTTTACAAACGACCAACTGAAAGCTGTCATTCAGACCTATTGGTCGCCCCTGTAGGGAACTATTTTTATGATTATTTGATCATCGCTTAAATTATCCGCTTATTTTCCAGGACACCACGGCGACGCTCTAGTCAACTGCTACGAATCCAGGTCCGTGGCTGCGTCAGCTCGCACCTACTACCGGTACAAGAGGAACGGCAGCGGAACCAACGAGACCACGACCGAAGTACCCGCCAGCACCGCCGCCGAAGCAACCGAGAGCTCAGAAGAAGCGACCGCAACGACCGAGAAAAAGGAATAATGATGAGACCTTTGCCTAAAAATATAAAATATTGTCTATGACTAAGGATACCGCTCGTTTTGAAATTTGTGAATAATTAAAGTTTTCCAAGAAAATAAAAATAAGATTAACTTTAAGGTTTTGTAGCGTGTTTTGAAACTATACAAGGCCAGAACGCAGAGGTTGGGACTGCTCGCGTATATTTTCAAATTAAAATGGTGCCATGGTTTACTTGAAAATATACAAGGCCATTACGCACTAATCGCGTATATTTTCAAGTAAGTTGGGCCAAAATTATGGCTTGAAAATATACTGCAGCAGTTACCACTGCGTACTAATCGTGTATATTTTCAAGTGCCAAGCGGCCATGCGAGCACTTGAAACTATACGTGATTAGTTACCAGGTGGCCCTTTTGAATTGTTGCTCTCTCTTTCTTTCATGCGAAATAGTAATAAGTCTATTGCTTCCTAAACATTGCATCATCATTCCGCACTTGGCATTGTTTTCGTAACGTGTTTTTTGGTAACATCGTACAGTTAAAAAGTAAATTGATTTAAATTAAACTGTAGAACTGTTGTAAATAGTAAAAATTATCTCAGAAGAGAGTGTAGAACAATTCATAAAAGACAATTACGGTGAATTCAAAACTTGATGAAAAATATGTCTGTAATAGGTCTAGAGGGTAATACTGCACTCACAAGCAATGAATAAGTCCAAGTAGCAAAAAGTCAACACCAAATGACCCCAATTTTTTAAAACATTTAATTTACAATTTGATCAAAATTTACGTTTTTAGTTAGTTACAATATATAATATTTTATGCGCTGTTAATATTGTCGACAACATGATTAAGCTAGTCTTTTCCGTTCAGGAGATATCGTCACTGGAACTTTTTCTTTGCTCGTGGGTGTAGTAGGTATTACTCTTAATTCATATAAATAATAAGATATTAGTATTCTTACTTGCAAGTATCATTGCTATAAATATCAATTAGAGCTTGTTCATCTTTTTTTAAAATTTATTTATTAACATTCTATAGGTATGACAGGCAGAACAAGTAAATTTTTGTCATGTACATTTACCGAAATAGTTAAATAAATCAGAATCAGCATGTGGGTATAAATTATATGCGACAAGTACGCCAACCAAGCAATGTGCGTAATGGCAATGTATATTTTCAAGAACGATTCAGTAAATTCCAACTTGAAAGTATACGCGATTAGTACGCACAAATCGTGTATATTTTCAAGTAAAATATTATATTTTCTCACTTGAAACTATACAGTGCTAGTACACTATGGGTGCGTTCTGGCCTTGTATAGTTTCAAAACACGCGGTTTTGTATGTGAATGTTTTAATAAAGAAATCTAACGTCAAAATAATCAAAAGCAGTAGATATAACTTACAAAGGAGAATCGAATAGCAAAGCAAGTGATAATGTTGACAGCAAATAAATAAAAATATTAAACAAGTCTCAAGTATTTTATTATGCGTCTGTGCCTACTTAGTACCACCCCAACTTCATATTCATTACATCGATTTACTTACGCTAAATCGTTATCAGGCGAAAAGTAAACGGCACACTAAATAGGATAGGTATCTACCTAAATAACGTAGTGAACGAACTATGGGCAGTTTTTCAAAAGTACTCGACATATTGTCTAAAAGCGAGTCTTGGGACACGATATTGGCGGAAAATTTAAAGCCAGTTGTGCCATTTTAAGCCAGCTTCTGAAAACAACATTATACAAAATTTAGGGCCTTTTTCACAATGTCTGATTAGTGGCTACCTGTGGGATAAAATACATGGTGTCACTGTCTAAGAAAAATAATAACAGATATTGACAGTATGTCTTTTATGTCACAGGTAGCCACTAACCAGACATTGTGAAACAGGACTTTAATATAATATATTTCATTCTTGTTCTGAGATATAAAGCACGCAATCAAATCAAAATAATCCTTGTTCTGAGATACAAATCAGTGTTAATCGGGTCAAACGAAACGTTGCACAAAAAACTTTTTTTCACATTTGATTTGACTTTGACATTTCGTTATTTGACGTTTCATTTTTATGGGTTGATCGTCGTCGTTCTGAGCGAATGATGAGAGAGTTTGTGTTTTTATATAATTATTAGGCCCATAATACTGTTTTAATTAATTCGAAAAGATGTCTGACATCAACGCGGAGAAGTTTGGGTCTCCGGACTTCACGCCGGAGCGCTACGTGAGGGAGTTGACCAAGTCTTGCGTCGGCGGGGAGGAGCTGCAACAGCAAAAGGATAAGATAAAAACCCTCGCCGATGAAACCGCCAGAGCACTCAAGAAGAATGTGTACGAGAACTACATGCAGTTCATCGAAACCTCCACCGAGATATCCCACCTAGAAGCTGAAATGTATAAATTATCTCGCCTATTGAGCGAACAACGAACGGTGCTTACGACTCTCTCTCATGCCACTATACTAGGTAACGACAATACAGTCTCTCGAGAGTCCCTCGACAACACCGACCAGGAGGCCTTAAAGGCTGAGGAGCAGCGGAAAAACAAGCTCAACCAGATAACAGAAAAAGTTGAAGAATGTATGAACTTGCTGGATGTTCCTGACAGGAGTTTACTTCACGAGGGAGACTTGTTAGAAATAGACGCGGAGGAGAACACGGCGCTCCAGAGAATGCATGCATACCTATTCACAGATTGCCTCATGCTAACCTCATGGATCACCAACCGCAGGGGGCCTTCTAGATACAAGTTCCAACAAAGTTATCCAATTAGTGCTATAGCTGTAGTGAATGTACGAGACCTAGGCAATGTGAAACAAGCCTTCAAGGTGCTAGCTTTCCCTGACACAAGGGTATTCCAATGCAATAGTTTTGCCAGTAAGAAAGACTGGCTGGATAAGTTTGAGGTGGCCAAGAAGATGCATATTGAGAAAGAGAATTCTAAACTGAAGAAGAAGGAAACCCCAGAGAAACCAAAACCCATGCTGGAATCCCCAAGCATGTCTGTAGAGGAGCTGCCCTCCCCGCAGGTTCCGGCACTCCCAGAGTGGCTGCTGGATGCCACTGAGGAGCTGGATGTGCTCATTGTTGAAAGACATTTCCAAAAAGCCTATGAGTTAATGGTGGCTGTCCAAAAGTTTTTTGCAACAGAAGAATACAAGAACCACCCACAGAAGAGTGATATTATGTCCAAGACTGACCAAAAACAGAAGGTGCTAGTTGATATTCTGTTGAAAGAGCTGGATGTGACACACAACTGGAGCCCAAGGGGTGGTCTGCGGACGTCAAGGCACCCCGTGGAGATACTCAACAAGATCAACATGACGAGTCAGGCATGTGAGCTGTTCCTGGCCATCTGCAGCCACACCGTCAAGACCCACGTCAAGGGGGTCCAGCTCGAGGGCTCCATCAACACTTACGTCAGACAAGTAGGAGAAGTATTCTTTTGCTCCCTCAGTGATGCCTTATCAGAGTTTATTACACTATTCCCTAAAAATAAGATTAGTGCATTTATAGTCTGGGCTAGCATGGAGCTGAGGATACTAATGAGCCAAATAATTAAGCAAGTGTTCACCCCACAGTGTGCTTTAGATTCAGTGCTGGACTGTGTGTCTAGCCTCAGGGAGCAGTGCACTTTATTTTGTGAATTTGGTCTTGATTTAAGATTTCAGTTGAACAGCACAGTGCGGTCTCCTATAATAAAGTCTCTGAGAGAGTACAAGGAGAAAACTGTTGACTCCATGAAGTGTCAAGTTTCTGCAGACAAATGGACACCCGTCAACATGCACACAAAGGCTGGAGTCAGTAAATTTCTGCAGCAAATGGAATCTTTGGGCCTTATCTTAGCTAAGTTTGTCATAAATGAAACATGGATTGATCTTTCCAGCAGCACTATTTGGTTTGCGCAGTCAGTGCTGTTGATTCAGAAGGTGGGAATCAAACTGGTGACTAAAGACATGATGGATGTATTGGACGAGTGTATCTATGCTATAGTCAATGCTCGCCTTGTGCTGTCTATGGGAAGTGACTCAAGTTATGCGCAAAAGAACTTTAAGTTTATTCTGGATACGGTGCTGCCATTGATGCTGAGATGCTACAAGGAGGATGTTGGATATGACAATGAGAAGCTGGTGGTTCTGGCGAAGAAGTTTGGAGTAGTGGTGGCGGCGCCACGACGGTCTAACATTACCAAGTATACAAGTAATGAATATTTATGAGGATAGTCACTGGCTATGTGTATGTTGGTGTACGAAATTATTTTTGTTACGCTAAAGCTTTAATACTGTAATATAATAGATAGTAAGCGAGCAGGATTTTTTGTAAGTTTATTTAATAAAAAAAAGCAACTGATCAAATTAAAATTTATATTATATGCAAGTTAATCAGTATAAAATTTTAATAAACCAGGATTAATGGTTTTTTTCGACTTTTTTTTTACAGTATCAAATATACATAATCTTATCACAATAGATACAATAGGTAGGTAAAAAAAGAGAAGTCTTAAATATTTCCATTATAATATTTAGGATTGCTTAAAGTTAGACCTATAATCAATAATAGTCATACACTTTGATACAACCTTACACTAATAATAACATATTTTAACATAATATACAGATACATTTAAAATACTAAACCAACACTACAACACTATTCCCCCTCAATCAACGTTTCCAAAAACGTATTCCCATTAATCAACTTTGTGGTGAGTACTACGAACTCGACATTAGCGTCTTCCTGCTGACTGATGGTTCTTAGCGCCGATATCTCGTGGTAGGTGCACCCTCCGATAAAGAAGACCAGAATAACTCTTGGGGATTCCAGCGATGAGGAGTTTTCGCTGGATATGGAGTTGCGCCGCGTCATGCGAGGCTGCAGGGTTTGTAGCTCGTCTAATGTAGGACCTGGGAGGAGACCTAGGAACTCGTGGATGCCTGGAAGAGAGAATAATGTTAGGTATTAGGTAAGTCTGGAAACGAAGAGGTAGGTATATCAGAGGATAAGGTAAGTCTAGTCTCTTCACAGACAGTCTCTTTGAATTGAGGTTTTAAAATACATTATACATAATATGTCTCCCCATAAATTCCTCTGTTCGGTATGATGTCATACATGAGGTAACGTGTTATTATTACTATCGAAATTACATTTGCATGATTGATAAGCCATACAAAAAAACATGACTCAGAGAGCATTGAAATATAAGTGTACTTCTATTTATTGTATATCGATACTAAAAAGGGGGCGTAGATAGGTACTTTTGACGTATCTTTCAACGGAATCGATGAATAGTAATGATTGGATGCGGGAAGCTATAGATCGCATCCAGTGCCTTGCTTTGGGAGAGGCCTACGTCCAGCAGTGGACTGCTATAGGCTGAAGAAGAAGATATAACCTTTTGCAATAACTGCGACGATATGTACAAAAGTGTATTGCTTCATTTGTATAGCTGACTATACAAAGAATAGAATAGAATATTTATTCAGAAAACACTTAATGCTAAATGTGATTTACAATAATAGACCAACTCTTAATGCTAAAGGTAGTTTAAAATGCTGATCTGAACTAGGAAATAACAAAGTTTTTCCTGTATTACAGAGTGTACATGTGTACAAATATATACCTGTCCACCCGCGGTTCCTGGCCACGTGCTCGGCGAGGCGCACGGTGAGCGGCGTGTACTTGCTGGCCAGGTAGCTCTTGTCCACCGCCTCCGAATCCTCCATCGTCAGGTGGAGCGCCTGGGGGGCATAGCATTATGCTGAGTCAGAACCCTTTTGGTAACATGATTAATATAACACATGTTGCTTATCTATATCTTAACGTCAATATCAAAGCAAGGCAGCAATAGTTCGACATTAGCTTAAAGTTCCTTTCTGCAGCGTTAAGGTCACAGCACACATAAATGTATCGTAAACGGATAGTCATCATATCGCCTTTCACCCGATCTTGAGACGAAGAGAGGCGATTACCTAACCATTCCTAACGGTTGATACTGATACGATTCCTTTCCGAATTGATAGTGTGCCTTTAGAGAGGCGCAGAGGAGTATTTTTGTGCTTACTTTTTCCATAGTCTTAAGTGAATGAATGAATGAATGATCAGTGTGAAGTGAATGAATGAACGAACCTTCCTCAACACATGGTACTGCCGCGGCCCCGCCCTCGCCCTCAGCAGCCCGGTCTGGTCCAGCCGCTCCACCGCCAGCCAGCTCTTCAAGCCGTACACCTAGGAAAATACATGAAAAAAAAACTGTAAAATTACTAAAGTAGTTCAGTACCTAACTTTATTTGTGACTCAGTAGCCTTATTAGCGACATCTATCTTCGGCCGTCGAATGATTCCGCATGTTAAATACCGCATCAGCAAGTTATTTGGCCCAGGATGGTCTTTCCTCAGCCAGCACATAATTAAATTGAGTAACAGTAGCAAATGTGTAAATCCTAACTAATATTATAAATGCGAAAGTAAATGTGTCTGTCTGTCTGTCTGTTACTCTTTCACGCCAAAACTACTGGACCGATTTGAATGAAATTTGGTATACATATGGTCTAGACCCTGAGAAAGAACATAGGCTACTTTTTATCCCGGAATTCCCACGGGAATACTTTTTAAGGCGAAGCGAAGCTCGCGGGAACAGCTAGTAATATTATAAAAAAAGTTAGTCACCTGCACCAGGGAGCGCTTGTAGTGTTCGAGAACCTTCGGCTTGAGGCCCGAGCCCGTCGAGCACTGCAGGCAGATCAGACGAAGCACCTGGCACAAAAGAAAGAATTATTGTAATTTTAAAACCACTTTAGAGAGCCTATCACGGGCTAACGTAGCAATGGGAGGTAACGCGTGTGAATTTGCCGCTAGGGGCGCTGGTGTCGACTGAGGTCAAGTGACATTTACTTTTCACTACCTTTCACTACTATAATTTGGCGGGCTTCGTAACAAATTATATTTTTGTTCATTTCCCTGTTGACAAGTGATCTCATTTGAAATTATTGCAAATATTGATTATTGTTCGATGAATGTGTTCGCTTTGAAAGGGGAATTAAGGAAAAGAGGCCCGAAAATATGTGTCCTCCTTTTCTTTCTGAACATAGCGGAACTGCACAACATTGCGGCATAGTAACTCGATATGATGATAGTTATTTATAATTAATAAACTTATGACATACTTACATACATACATATGCTCACGGCTATAATCTCCAAAGGGGTAGTCAGAGGCGACGAAGTCACCCGCTTTTCGCTGTACATTTGTACTCACGTGATAGGTCACGAGCCGTATCGCCGTTTTTGAATGAGTACAATGCACTGAAGTTGTTCGGGTAAGTGGGCTACCCGACTGTCAGATGTTTTCAAGCTGCCCGAAGGCCTCAGAGCCTGAAGAACAAAGTCTTCAACCACTGCGTCCTGCCAGTGATGACATATGGTATGATGCAGAGACGTGGACACTGACGGTAGGACTGGTCCACGGATTTCAAGTCGCTCAGCGTGCTATGAAGAGAGCTATGCTTGGGATTTCTCTGATGGATCGTATTAGAAATGAGCTTATCCGTCAGAGGACTAAGGTTACATAGCTATCAAAATATTCAAGCTGAAGTGGCAGTGGGCTTGTCATATCTGCCGAAGAACTGATAACCGTTGAGGTAGACGGGTTCTCGAGTGGAGACCACGAACAGGCAAACGCAGCGTGGGACGCCCTCCTGCCCGTTGGACTGACGACCTTAGGCGGGTAGCCGGTAGTGGTTGGATGAGGAAGGCCGAGGACCGAGTGTTGTGGCGCTCCTTATTGGGAGAGGCCAATGTCCAGCAGTGGATGATTATTGGCTGATGATGATGATGATGATGATAAAGGCCTCTGACTAGGCTTAACGACTGCTGCCGATGCAGCAACCGGGACCTACGGCTTAACGTGCAGTCCGAAGCACGGAAGCGTTCAGAAAAGAACCACTTGATTCGGTCACCCATCCAACGGCTGACCGTGCCAGTTGTTGCTTAACCTCAGTGATCGGTTACGATCACTGAAGCCATCTCGACTACGGACGCTTCTAAGCTTATGAGATTCAAGATTTTATAATATAAAAAGTATAAGTAATAGATAAAGTCGCCTTTTATAAGTTTGACAGCTATACCTCTTGACCTCAGTCGACAGTGGCGCCAACTGGTGAGCAAAAAAACGGTAGTCCCCATTCGATACTACACAATCATGGAAAAAAAAACAGCGCCAACGTATACTTTTGGAACTAACAAATTTCATCTTACATTTGACAGTGACCGTTGACGATACGCAACTATAACCGAGGTTCGCAAATCTTGTAATCCCTGAATAGTTCAATGGTAATAGAGAAGAGCCAGGTTTATTTGCACCAGACTGTACGTTTATAGGCCGATGATAACGACTATAAGTCGGTCTATTGGTCAAAAAACTACGCTTACCTTGGTCAGAGGCGCTTTCTGTGCAATAAGGTCCTCGATGTAAGTGCAAACGTTTTCATTGTCTACGCAGTTCAAGAAGTCTTCCTCACACTGTATCAAGTCTTGGAAGTCAAAACTGTCTGTGGTCTGTAAAATAAACATAATAGTTAAATTAATAACGATAAACTCGTAGGTAAATAAGGTTTGGTTTAAGCTGCGTACACACCGGGCCAACGAACGCCCAACGAACGCCAACGGTTATCCCAACGATGGATATTTATCATACATAATACAGGGCAGATTGCAGCTACGAAGGCCAACGTAACCCGTTCGTTGGCCTTCGTTGGCCCGCTGTGTACGCAGATATAAGTGAGTTGTATATTTCCTAAATAAATTAATCGCTACCTAAACTACTAGCGTCATCTGTTACTCTAATTAAGAAGTACTTCTTATTACATTAGCTAAGCTACTAGCACCATCTATTGCTAAGCGTAAGAACTTATCTGAATAGTTTTTACTTTTACACTTAGATGGTCGTTCTTATTATTATTTTCCGGTGAAAGCTCCATCTATTGCTGAAAGTGACAACTACGTTCACCACCAACCTCCTTGATATACTCAGCTATAGCAGTATGTGTGGCCAGAGCCTGCTTGTTGGCCAACATCTGCGGCAGTCGCGCCACGAACTGCTTCATCTCTTGCACAGACTTGTCGTTGTGCCGCTCGTCCAGTTGGCTCTTGATCACTCGCGCTTTCTTGGACAGTGCTGCCCCCACCTGAGTGATAAAAAGAGGTTTTAAGTGATGGTATAAATGGGGAAAGGTGGAACGTGGAGTAGTGGCCAACTTGCCACTAGTACCTTTCGTTATAAGGGCTTTTCATTTTGGTCACTTCGGGTGTAGTGTCTATTGTTACGTTTACTAATAGCGCCATCTACTGCTCTAAGCAAGAACTCCTTATCACCGTAAAAACTAACGCCATCTATTACAAAAAGTAAGAACTACTAACCTGAGTAAAGTACAAATCCCGCAGATCCTCATAAAGCTGTTCCCCGGAGTTGAGGATCACTCTCTTGCTCTCCCTCGAGCTCACTTCGGGAGCGGTATCTTATGTTACCTTAACTACTAGTGCCATCTATAGGATATTGTACGCACAAGGTACTTATGATTACTTTAACTGATAGCGCCATCTGTTGCTCAAATTAAGAACTTCTTACTACAAACACTACTCACCTGAGTAAAGTACAGATCCGTCAAATCCGCATACAGCTGTTCTCCGGAGTTCAAGATCACTCTCTTGCTCTCCCTCGCACTCGCTTCGGGAGCGGTATCTTATGTTACCTTAACTACTAGTGCCATATATAGGATATTGTACGCACAAGGTACTTATGACTACTTTCACTGATAGCGCCATCTATTGCTCAAAGTAAGAACTTCTTAGCTACTCACCTGTCATCATCATCATCAGCCAATAATCATCCACTGCTGGACATAGGCCACTCCCAAGGAGCGCCACAACACTCGGTCCTCGGCCTTCCTCATCCAACCACTACCCGCTACCCGCCTAAGGTCGTCAGTCCAGCGGGCAGGAGGGCGTCCCACGCTGCGTTTGCCTGTTCGTGGTCTCCACTCGAGAACTCGTCTACCCCAACGGTTATCGGTTCTTCGGCAGATATGACCAGCCCACTGCCACTTCAGCTTGCATATTTTGACAGCTATGTCGGTAACCTTAGTCCTCTGACGGATAACCTCATTTCTGATACGATCCATCAGAGAAACCCCAAGCATAGCTCTCTCCATAGCACGCTGAGCGACTTTAAATCGGTGGACCAGTCCTACCGTCAGTGTCCACGTCTCTGCACCATACGTCATCACTGGCAGGACGCACTGGTTGAAGACTTTTGTCTTCAGGCTCTGAGGAATGGCCGAGGAGAATATGTGACGAAGTTTCCCGAATGCAGCCCAACCCAGTTGGATGCGCCTTGCAGCCTCCTTGTCGAAGTTGCTTCTGCCTAGCCGAATAGTCTGCCCGAGGTAGACATATTCTTGCACAACTTCGATTGTTGCCTCACCAACGGCGACAGGCTCCGGTTTGATGTGAGCATTGTACATGACTTTCGTCTTGTCCAAGTTCATACCGAGTACTCACCTGTGTAAAGTACAAATCCCTCAAATCCGCATAAAGCTGTTCTCCGGAGTTCAAGATGACTCTCTTGCTCTCCCTCGCACTCACATCGGGCTTAGCGTCTATTGTAACGTTAACTAATAGCGCCATCTAGTGCTCAAAGCAAGAACTCCTTAACAACTAACGCCATCTATTACAAAAGTGAGAACGACTAACCTGAGTAAAGTACAGATCCCTCAGATCCGCATACAGCTGTTCTCTGGAGTTGAGAATGACTCTCTTGCTCTCCCTCGCACTCGCTTCGGGAGCGATGTCTATTGTTACGTTAGCTACAAGCGCCATCTATAGCATAATGCAAGCACTAGGTACTTACGACTACTTTAACTGACAGCGCCATCTGTTGCTCAAATTAAGAACTTCTTAGTACAAATACTGCTCACCTGGGTAAAGTACAGATCCCTCAAATCCGCATACAACTGTTCCCCTGAGTTCAAGATGACTCTCTTGCTCTCCCTCGCACTCGCTTCGGGAGCGGAGTCGTCTCCGCTGACGAATTTGTGTCCCGGGAACGTGCCCGTCGAGTTGCGGATGCCGAATAGCTCATCTGTTTGTGGGTGGGAAGGTTTTAGTGGTACCGTCATTTTGTAAACGACTTTGTAGAAATATGGTTTCGAAATTGCGTAGGAAACCCAAAATGTTGTCTGGTAGATATAGCTTTTAGTGATAAGACTACCTTTTGTACCTTAATTACAATAAGCCTAACTAACCTTAATACCGTATTAAAATAAGATCCGTAATTGTGTCCCGTCTTTGTGTAAAAATAAATAATATCTAGGTATCTATCTATCTTACGGTGAAGGAAAACATCGTGAGGAAACCTGCACATCTAGATTCTAGATGTTTTCCCTCAGTGCATTGTACTCATTCAAAAACGGCGATACGGCTCGCGACCTATCTCGTGAGTACACTTTTATACAGCGAAAAGCGGGTGACAGTCGTGAGCATGATTATGTACGTAGCTTTGTGTGTACCTATGTATCTAATTATCAAAGTACTTATGAAAATCTGTATTTGTACTCACCAATAAGCCCCTCATACGTCAACTGCGTGTGCACGACGCTGGTATAATCCACAGCCCGGTCCAATAGCAGTAAGTGGTCGATGCAGGACGTCTGAGAGCCCTTGCTCGCGCCCGCGTCCTCCTTGTTGAGTCGACAGACTAGCTCCCATACCTGGACATACGGTCTATGTTCAATGCATCATTACTTTCCTGATTTTCAATTTGTGCGTAAGCAATAGGTGGCCCTTTTTATTCAGCACAGTAATGTTTAATAAAAATAAGTAAAGAGTTGAATTAGTCAACTGTTGAAAAAAAGTGATCATCGAAAAACTATGAATATTTTTTTTGTTCATATGAAAATTCTAAATCTTAAAATTTATGAGAAATAAAATTAAATAAATTGACTTTTGAAAACTGCACTTTTGTAATTGTTAAGGGTTTTCTTCCTCAATCCCAATCATTTTCTCTGCTTTGATTACTTACTTATTCCCAATCTCCGCTGGGGAGCAAAGGGCCGAAGTGAAGCGCCGCCATTCTTTACGATTTTGGGCCAGTTCAGAGACATCCTCCCAAGACATCCCCGCCTGGCCCATTTCCTTTTTCACAGAGCGCTGCCATGTCTCTCGCGGTCTGCCGAGTCTTCGTTTACCGCCCTCGGGGTGCCATGTCATTGCTTCCTTTGGGACGTCTTCTGCTTTGATTATCTGTTAGCAAATACCAAATACCTGTTTAGCGGCGACTCCCTTCCCGAACACGCGCGGTATGATCCCGTACAGCTGCTGGATGGTCCTGAGCGCCTGCGCCGCGTTGTATATGCACGTCGGGTCGCCTTCTAGATAGTTCTCTCTGGAACAGACAGCCGAAAGGTTAGGTAGGACTTATATATTAAAAAGGACACAGTAATAAGGGCCTGAGATGAAGCTAGACAAACAGGAAATTACCCATTAGTTTTAGGTAGCTATTTACCACAATTAAAACTGAAATTCGACAAAGTTCAAATTGTATTCGATATTTAGAGGGATCCACGTTTTGACATTCCATAGGTTAAACAAGTCTCCAGGAGTAACAAACTCTCCCATCTTCATCATCATCACGGAACTCCTGTATGGAGAAGGGGCACTTTACTGAGTCATCATCTACTGTTGCACATAGGCTTCTGCTAAGGAGTGCCAGAACAATGTTCTTGGGCTGCCAAATTTCTATTTGTAACCTGAAAAACTATTCACCTGAAGTCATTCTGCAGCTCCAGTGACATGACATCGCTATCAAGCGGGTACACATCGCACTTGAACTCCTGTATGGTGAGGTTGGCGAGCACCCCGCGGTTGCTCAGGTGCTTCTCACACAGCTCGCTGCGGCGCGGAACGAAGAACAGGTGGAAGTCCACACCGGGGCCTTGTTTTGTTCTGTGGAGGTGGTTAGTGATGTATAAAAATTAATTTAGATTGGATAAACTGACAGGTATAAAATTTATAAAACAAATTGAAATGAAATCAACTTGTAAATCCAGTCAATTCCAGTTTGTTAACTGTTACAGAAAGAAAATTTAATTATTTTCTAAAAGAACTTATGCATATGTATAATTTAGTTTGCTTACATGCAATTAGTCTCATAAAACCATAAGCAGTTCTTCTAGTTGTTGTTTGCACTTCAACAATATCAATTATTCCCCTTGATTCTATGTAGAAGTCATTCAAGTAGTTTTACATCTTTTGCTATGTATGTTAGGATAGTTGATAGTTTTTTAAACTATATAAGTAGTTATTGTATTGGATAATATTAGTAAAATAAAGTACTTATTTGTTTCATCTTCTTAAATACTAACCTTAGCGACAAAATATAGTCAGCCACCAAATCCATCAGCGCAAGCTTAGGCCTGGCTATGAACACAATATGTTTCACAGCAATGGTGGGCAGGCTGCCGGGGCGCAGAGGGAACATGTCCACCACCTCGTGCTCCTTCAGCAGCGAGTACTGCGCCACCAGCCCCACCGGGCCCGCCAGCCAGTCGTCCCAGATTGTCACCTGGAAATTGATTAGTACATAGGTAATGCAAAACAAAAATATGAGGACATGTACTTAAGTTAGTACCTATACATAAAAAAAAATTAAAGCTATTTACATGATCATAAAACCTTTGCGTTACCTGCTTAAATAAATAAAATAGATAGAAAAGGTAAATGAGTATTTAATTATTAATATATGAATTTGAATTAGATGGACCAAACAATCAGGGGCTTCGCCGCGTTGAGCAGACACCTGATATGGAGCTGCCAAAGCTGTTTAAATACAGAAGATTGCATGATGAAAACTATTATGTTTATTAAAACAAACTTACTTTCGGCCCCTCACATTGTTGAAGAAGATTGAGGAGCTCCTTTCTCATTGTCTCTTGAATTAAGGCAACGTTAAGCCTTCCTCCAGCGAGGTGAGAGCTCATTTTCGTTTCCTTCATTATTATTGCAATGTTCTTTTGCAATAATAATGAGTTTTCTAATTATTATCAAAGTATTTTCCAAATGTTTTGGCTAAACAAATCGATTATTTTGGTTTGGATTTTTTATGATCTTACAGTCTGACATTTAAGTGACAGTTGACACGGCGAAGCAGCTGTTCTGGTCCCCAGCCAGAGCCAAACGTTGAGCTCATTTGGACTCTTTTTATGGTATGATCTATATTGTTATCAGACTGTTGGATTCTCAGAATAGTTAGTCCAGATTAAATTAACACAGATTATACTCTCTTTTTAGGGGTTATTATTTTGTGGCATTTGTGGACATATTTTTTTTTGCATGGTAGGTAGAGGTACTGGGTGGTACTGGTACAAATGTACAAATGCTACCACTACCCACTGAATGTTAAAAGCGTGCATAGGTGCATGCACATTAATAAAGTCACTTGCTGCTGATCTTAGACCACTGATAAGCCACAGATCTAATACTTCTTCTTCTTCTTCTTCTTCTGGTGCCTCTCCACTACTGGAGTTCTAATACTTACCAACCTTATATACAGTAGTGACTGAAAGAGGAAGCTCGAGCTCATTAGATGTTGTGGTCTTGCGCCCTTCTAGCAGTTGGACGATTACGAGCTGATGATGACTCTGACAACTGATGGGATTAAGTTAATGAACAGCTCTATATAGGATATGAGTATTATGAGCACTTTAAAAATCATATGGTCGTCATCGTTTTTACCCTGGATTATCACCCATATAATTCACCAACCCATGCCATGACTTTATTCGGTTGATGAGATTTCTGATTTCGGAAACAAATCGGTAACTAATAGTTAGTTAATCAAGGGATCAAATTTCGGCTCGGACTCACTCTTCATTCTAGAAGGGCTGCACGGGGCGCATTTAAGACGTGACAAAAGTTGTCCGTCGTTTTCGCTCTTGAGGCTGCGAGATATGAGTGACCGCGATGCAAAAGGTATTTCACGTCTATAATGCGCCCCGTGCTACTAGCCAAGAGTTGCAGATAGTTTTAGTAATTTTCTTTGGTAGGTAATTAATTAGGTACCTACTTAGCATTTCATGAAAGAGCTTTTACAGAATTACAGAACGAGTAAGTACCTACGATTCAGTCAGTGTCTACATAACATACGTACATTAAAGTAAACACCCTTGCCCTTCAGAATTAAGTGCATGTTTTGAGAGAGCGAAGTGATCAAAATGCGTTTTGACGTGGACCGCTGGGCACATCTGTATTCTGCCGTCAAATTCAGTTGAGTAAACTCATCTCACCTCAAGCTTCATTACTGCGTAGATCCATGGCTCCATGGTAACCCAGGAGGTAGGGAACCACCAATATCTACAGTGCTATTGTCGTACAGTGGAGACGATCGCACTTTTCAACTACTGAAAAGATGGATCTGGAGTCTTGCCTCTGTGATTCTCCGTAGATTAGAGCCCTTTCTGAATGGGGTCCAGTAATTTTAACTGAGAAAGGAGAACGATGATAATGACGAAGAATAAAGATATTATTGAATTTGCACTTCTCATGCAGGTTGACTGGTAGAGGATTTAATTAAGTCTTTTGTAGGTCTACTACCTATTATCATCATTTTAATGAGTGCAATGAAAGTATATAAATAAGTTTGCTTGTCATATAGGTACCTACCTAATGTCGGTATCGTAACGACTGCTGAAACGGGAATACCTAACTAGTAGCAGATAACCTTCCTGAAATCATACCTAGAATGAGACAAAATGTTCCTGAAACTTCCCATGCCCGCTTTAAATCGCTTTTGTGGCTCCCAAAAACATTCAATTTCAGGTCTCTTTTTTTCAAGCTGTTGCAGCACCTATGCAAAAAATACTTTTTTGACGAACTGCAGATAGCACCTCACTGATGTTGACATTTTTGATTAATCAAAATACAAAATACAAAAAAGAAGTTTTAGAAACATTTTTAAAAATGTGATGAGTTTCGTTAACATATGTTATTATAATATAGGTACCTAACTACCTGTTTGTAATTGTTTTTTTATTTATTTTATTAAGGAAACAAACAGTCACTTACTAATAATTTTACAAACATTTTTGTAAATAGACCTGGAGTTTCATAAAAAGATACAGTAATATTACATTAATTCACACTTAAAGAATTATATATAATAAAAGTTTAAGTTTAGGTTAATAAATTTAGGGCGTCTTGCACAACAAAGTTAAATAAAATTAAATCTATGACCTCTTGCTCTGACATTATACTGTCAGAGCAAGAGACAAACTATTTAATTTTATTTAACTTTGTTGTGCAAGACGGCCTTACTTAATATTGTTAACTTGGAAGTAAAGTTTCAGTCTGAAAAAATATCTTAATATCTACGCCTAAATTATTGTACCTACGACCGCATCTCCAAAATCCGATGCCATTACACATTACATCGTTATGTACTTACTCTATATACTTAGACTGTGCCACAACCCTGAAAAGTAACGTAGATATACCAATATGCCTATAGCTACAGTGAATGTACCTACTCGCTTAGTGTTGGACCGACTGTATCTGACGCTTTAGGCCCAAGAATGTTGTTTAATATTCTTACTGAACACTGAGGTGCTTCAGCAACGTGTAGTTAAATGTAGTTAGCTAGTGTAAGATTATTTTGTCATTACGTTATTTTAAGGTAGGTATGTCTGTCAGTCAGTAAGTATATAAATTTACCTGCGACCATAGAATTTGGAATGAGCTGAAGTACCTCCTTATATTCTAATCAGGAACTGTACCTACATACTAGTTAGTATGTATGCAGGTACTTCATCATACTTTTTTGGTATAAAATTATATAATTATCTTCTACCATACACAACCTTAACTAACCAAGCAACGAGCTCGAAACCCTAAACAATTGAATACCGTCCTCGATTGACTGTCACAGTTTGCTTACTCAAGCGAGAGGGTCAACATCGTTGGGCCAATTTCACTCTTTATTTATACTATACCTAGATGTAAACAGGCAACTTTCGGGTCCAATCAGCCGGTCCCAGCGGGTCCCGAGAGGAGCCGGGTCTTATCACTTGCGTACTACGGGACTGCGCGCGGCGAATCATCGATTTTCCACTACCAGTTCATTCCCAACCGACAGAGGCGCAACAGGACGTCTCGACTAAACCTCCCGTGTGTTGCGAGGTAAACTTGAAAAAAAAACAATCGTTTAGTGTGGACTGGACATGTGCCCTGAGAATGCAACAGTGGTTTAGGATGCTGGAAAATGGCTGCCCAAAATAAAGGTGAGTTTTCCGTGGAAATTGTAACGTGAAACTTTGGTGTTTTTGTTGGTGTATGCGAAGTTACAAACTATAGAATACTGAAGGTGTATTAAGGAGAGCTACTCGTACTATTGGCAGTTAGAGTTGTTATCGGGCTGCCTGACATAGATAGCGGGTGCGTGGGTGAAAATCGGCCATGTGATGCTAATGTACGAGTGTTGTATCATGAACTCATGATGGTTGTAAGAATTTTCCGCATGTTTTGTCAACGTTGCTACTGTTTTTACGTAGATTACGAGGACAAAATAGTTATTAAATGCTGTATGAATTCAAGCTGGAAAAGATTATTCTTAATAGTAGATTAAGATTCTTTAATTACTATTCCATATATTCCATACTTTATTATCGACTAAAGGCTCACAATTTTCCACCATTTAGCCGCACCGGTATCATCTTAGCTGAAATGAAGTGAATAGAGTAATTACACTCATGCCTCTTACCGTCGAGGCTACTTCTTACTTTAAAAGTATGCGTAAACCTATCGGTATCGTATGTATTGGATAATACAGATTTTCATAAATGTATGGAGGCACAGCGGTCTTCGGCAATGCCGATGAAATGGACGCACTTGTGTGAATGTGTATAGGTGAAAATAATGATTGAATGCGATGCGTCCGTTGTCTACGATGATGAAAGGTGGACGCTTACTTTTACAGTGACAAATACTACAGCTGGATTAGGGATTTATATAGATCTAATGACCGTGGCGCGGTCAAAGGAATAAATAGCCAATCAGATTATTTTGTCTGTTCTTCCAAAGCCCCTCCCTAATTCACACAAGCTCTGCTGTATACTCGGTCTTTCTACTCAGATACTCTTCTAAGCGGTAGTGGTGATTGATGAAAGTATATGTTACCAAGACCAAGCTATGTTATTATGATGGACCTGTTAAGACACTGTTGCGTTGCGTTGTGGCCACATGAAGAATATGAAGATTATTCTGAGTTCTGACTTAAGTTAAAACATTAACATAGTTAAACCGTATGTCATATTGTTTGTAAATAAGTAAACAATAAATACACATAACACCGTGTCTATAAAAATAAACTTCGCTGGATAGTTGATTATTTAATTTAGTACTTACACAATGGCGCAAGGATCGTATCCAATGTTGCGCGTGAAGCCTAGCCAATTATTTGATCCCGGCATCAAGTCGATATTGTTATTTTGCGACTCTGTCGACTTTGGGGGTAAGTCATAGTGATAATAAAATATGGTATACAGTGCGACAAACTTATGTGTTCCGGTGAGAGCGAACTAAATTGATCTAGGTATATCTCATTATTTACTCATGAATTATATATTGATATAGATTAGATGGGTTATTTGAAACCACAAGAGCGAATTACCACTACTGGCAAACTTAAAATCTTATAAAATGAAGAAATATTACACATTTACGTGAGCTGTCACCGGAACAGATAAGTTTGTGGCACTATAAATACTTACATATGAATAAGGGTAAGTACTTAAAATGTGTAGGTACATGAGTGGCAATATAAAGGCCAGCTAAAATGATCGGAGAGCCGCCACTAGGAAAACATAGTGCGTATCTCTAGGTGAACTCGCTGGGAAATATTCATTGAAAATCAACTGAAAAGAAGTTTCTCCAGAGGAGCGCTTATTCATTTTCATTTGCGGACTGCGATGTTGGTTAGTATATGGTATTATTATAGTATAGGTATAGGTATGAACAGAAAAATCATTTTTGCTCTTCCTAAGATGGATACGGCCGATTAATCTTCTAAGTATATCAAGTTTGCTTTTCCTGAAGATGATAGATGGCCCTCGCTGACTAAGCATGAATAATAGGCTGAAATTCTGCTAAGTTTAAAAAAGCCTGATGGTAATATTACGGAATGTTCGCTACGATATACCTATTAGGTAGGTATTACATAGTTGTTACCTTGTCCGTACTGAGGTATCTACTTACTAATTTATTTAACATCGTGAATTAGTTCGTTTATATACCATATAGGTAAGTATTTACCTACTTACCACGAAATTTGTAAATCGGAATCTCAAATCTCCAAATATCACGCTTAGGCCCAGTTGAATATCTAATCTCCAAATCCAAATAGGATTCTAATACCCGTGTGATATGTGCGGCGGAGTAGAATAGCAGCACCCCTTCCACCTACTAGCGACTAATGCAATGGTGCCGTGTAGATGTGTGTAGATGATGACGGCTGAATGGTGTAGTGGTTAGTGACCCTGACTGCTATGCCGAAGGTCCTGGGTTCGAATCCCGACTGATTTGTTTAAAGACAGATATTTGGACTCGGGTCTTGGGTGTTGATATTTATAATTAATATGTACCTATCTATCTATGTATTTGTGTAGATATATCAGCAGTCCGATACCCATAATACAGGCTCTGCCTAGCTTGGGGTCGGATGGCCGTGTGTGACATGTCCCCACATATTATTATTACATATGTACATGATGTCCCGTAAATATAGTGGACCAACGTACAAGGGGTCCAACTCAGGGGGGCCACCTGATCTGAACAACTTTTATTCCATGACTTTTGGATATTCGCGAAAAAAATGGCTTCTTCATAGATTTTTTTTCATATTGTATGCACTCCATTACTAAGTAAAATGGCAATAGGCCCGCCCCCTATTACATGGGACTAACATAACACTCTGGCGAAAAGTGGGTGCAGCAATGCACCTCTGCCTACCCCGCAAGGGAGTACATTAGTACAAGGCGTGAGTGCGTGTTTTTTTTCCATTACTATGTACTTAGGTATTAATCCTGTAGGTTTTTCGTTTCCTACATAATATAATTTATGTACCTACTGGTTCATTTCATATACCTATCCCTTTGTAATAAAGTAGATAAGTACTTAATAAATATTAATAATCCTACCCAATTATAAAGTTTATTAGGATTTCCATTTTGAGATTGAATTTTAATCTAACTTAATTAAATTTGAGTTCACTGCCAGACTTGCTCTAAGTTAATATTTGGTTACCAGATCTGGTGCCGTGATTTTTCAGTACATTTATGAAATCCCGTACATAAACTAACTAAGTATTAGAAGTATTATATACCAAGTACTAACTACGAATCGTATTATACTTACCTACCTGCCTAGCAGGTAGGTTTTTAACGATGTTTTTCTTTTTTGTATGATACTTTTATTTTATTTTATTTACTTACCACATTTTTACTTAATTAAAGTTAAATCATTAAATGCCAAAGAACTTACCCGACTGAGCAACCATTGCTGACATTGAGCAACCGCTGTTATAATTACACTCACGGGCAATGAAAAGGTTCCACTGAGAAAAACACCAAATTACTTCTAAACGGAAAATGCTAGCTTAATGATGCCTTCTGCAACATTGAAGTACATTAAACAGAGCATCAGGATATTCCCAACTAAAAAACGATAATATTTTGTTCAAATTTTAAATTAAATGTTTGAAAAAATTTGAGTCGTTTTGTGTCGGATTTTTGTGAGTGGTACGTTTTCATTGAACGTGAGTGTATAACATCACAAAATGTCTTTCTTATTTTACATATTTTTGTTTATTGTCCCAGAAAGCGAGTCCGAAGACAAGATGCCGGCGGCCACGGGTCCCCCCGCGGACCCCAGCACGGAGCAGAAGGAGAAGCTCATAGCCGCCGTCAAGAAGGAGGTCAAGCATCTGATGGAAGAGGTGAGACGTCAAAAACTGATCATCCTAATTCCGAAACTACCTATCTGGGGGCACGGTAGTGCCCCCACCAAGTCGAGCAAAAAAGCGGCACGGCCGTACCATCCTTTTCTCGAAGCAATTCAGGCCATTTTCGACCCCCTGTAACTTCGTTTTCGTTGCGGATAAAACTAGAAGACTGAATTTTCACTAACCAGCGCAGGCATTGTAAAGACACGGTATATTTCAAATTTCATTCAATTTGAACCAGTTGTTTAAAAATTTTAACGGGTCAAAGTTTCTTAATTTTGTCACTGACTGACTCACTCACCGATCATAAAAATTCTAAGGCACTTCTAGCAGACCTAGAAGCTTCAAATTTGGAATATAAGTAGTGTTTGGTGTATGAACCAAGGAAAAACTAAAATATTTGGGGGCACGGTAGTGCCCCCACCAACTCGAGTAAAATTTTAAAATTTTGGTCCAGTTTTCTAGATAGGTAGTACATAACTGCTTAAATAATTTCATAATCACATATCTGGGGCACGGCAGTGCCCCCACCAAGTAAATATAGGCGCACGGTAGTGCCCCTGCCAAATCGAGCAAAAGATTCGCGTCATGCAAATTAAATCGGCAAAGGATGGATTACCTACCTACGGACAAATTACATCAGGCTACCAGTGCTACCACTTATAGTCAAATTTTCTTAATGTACAATGAACTTTGTGTATTGGAAACTAAGGTTGAAATTTAATTAGGGAAATGATGATGGGCACCAATATATGGAAGCTGGGACCAGCACCAATAGAAATGAGTGATACGTCGTTGAAAAGGTTTTTTTTTGCAGAATATGAATAACGGAAGCGCTAGTCTTGATTTACTGTCCAATTAGAATAATCGTACCTTGAAAGTTTTTATATTTTATTTCTGTAATTTTAATGTTTTTGTTAGTTTTTCACATTCATTTTTAATTTTTATAACAAAATGATCATATTTCATATAATATTATATTTGTTTATTATCTCAGTAAATAAAACCAGTTGAAAGTAATTTCTCCAATTTCAATAATACGTGTTTACGTGTATTACGCCCTAACTGTCATCAGGAGAGAGAGTGCAATGCCATAGAAAAATACTTCCTTCCGACGAATATATATTTCAAAATGGACAACTTATACGGATTTGTCGCCATAATACTTTTTTGCTCACTTGAAAAGAGCTATCCAACGATGTATGTCTCATCTTTATTGGACATAGGTCCCAAAACGCCCATTGTCAGTTGATGCAGCATGAAGTATCAAAGTTACGTTTATTCATTACACGTACATTACGTAGCCAAAAATAAAGATTCTTGATTCTTACCTTAAGTTTGCGATTTATGTAGGTAGGCAACCTACCAAACTAAGTTAACGCACCTACGTACCTAGAAGGTATGTAACGAAAAGAAAAAAAGTAGAACTGTCTACAAAATACAAAAAGAAATGAGATCCCATCAAAAACAATACTTGTCAAAAAAAACCAAGTCTCGTAACTCAGTTGTTTCTCGTAACTCGGCCATCGCATACACGTGTTAATTAAATTATTTAGTGCGATGACCCCAAGTCAATATATTTATATAAAACATTAAATATTTTTAATATTGAGATGCGTGCGTGGATAAGACTTGGTATTACATGGATCTCACAACTTTTTACCGTAGAACAACTGAGTTACGAGACTTGGTTTTTTTTGACAAGATAATAGTTATGTTTACCCCACCTACCTAGGTTTCAACAGCTTCTATAGCAGTTTAACCTTCCTTACAAGTTACGTCTTATCTTACATACACAAGCAGAAATACTCTGCTTTTAACCCCCGACGAAAAATGGGCTGTCATAACTTAACGTGTCTATCTGTCTGTGATAGCGTAGTTCTTAAAGTGCGGAACCAAAAATGTGCGTTAACAACACGCAGAGTGATGAGGGGCAGTGCGAGAACTGAAAACCGCCTTTATTATTCTAAAAGTCAGGGAGAAAAGGCTTATGAAGTGAAGCAGGCCAGTCCTTGAAATCTTTACTTTCACTTTATATTACAAGTTTACATTTTGTGTGCAGTTTTCTAAACACATTATGACCCGTTTTGGCCCTGATAACAGAGGATAAACAGATTTAATTCAATAGGATAGCGCGGTAGTAGGTGGGCGTAGGTATTTCAGTGCTAATCCTTTCTTAACAGGATCGCCGTTGTTAAACCACTTATCTTATAATCGCTTTGCACACAGTACACATAGTCACGCCTTGTATTAATGTACCTCCTTACAGGGTAGGCAAACTACTATTTATCATTTTGTAGTGGACACTTACATACAAATACATAATAAAATTTAATAATCTCTGCAGCAGATGTGTACCCTTATAATAAGTGTAGTGGTTACATTTAAGCAGGTATTTTTAAGTAAACATTAAGCACTAGTGAAACAGCGGAAAGGCTGTTTGAGGAAAATAGCGAATTTTACTGAATGAAATGCGATAACTTCTTACCTTGAATGGTACACTTTCTGAATGGTGCATGTGATCTACATGTATAAAGTCAGGTACTTTGTCTCTAAGTGCACTGGTTCCACTTTCAAAATGTCGACACCAAATGATTAAAATTTTTTTAAAACCTTTAATTTAGAATTTGATTAAAATATTTATACGTTTTTACTTGGGAATTTTGAGGTATTCAGCAGAAATTAAATAAGTACCTACGTAAATCATAATTTTGAACATCCCCAAATAAGTAGATAGGTACTCTGGTTAAATTTTAAAGATGTATCTGCTCGCTCATATAAGTGTGTACCTGTACCTAGACTAACTAGTATTAGAATACTATAGGGGTAGAATCAATAATCATCTGGGAATCGTGGCGACACCACCGTCCAATACCCTACATTATATTATACCTATAGTAACACAACACAAGTATGCCAGGACACGACTCCAGTCCTCAGGGACGGGCGACCTCCCGCCCTCATTCCTTGTCCTAAGTAAATTGACGTGTTTCCATCCGCGTGCAGAGTGCGAGTTTTTGCAACTCTCGAGTAGCGGCGAGTAAACGCGTCCAGTGTCCCTTCTACATCCATATATTTAAATAATTGTAGTTTTTAGTGACCTGTGGAAATTCTTATTTTAATATTTTTTATGTCACCAGTGAAATCATACGATAAATAAATAAATAAATAACGCGAATTTGTATAGTGTACCACTGTACCACTGTGTGTACCACACGTTGCATCAGGTCCACGCCATACAAATTTGAGTTAAGTGGGAGTTACACGTACGATGCGAGTACGGAAGTATGCGTACTTAAAGCTCGACGACTTCTTTTCGCTTGTGAAGTACGCGAATTTAAATTTAAGTTTAAGGTGACTAACGAGCGAAAAAGTTCGTCGAGCCACAAGTATAATACGGGGTTCTTACTCGTACGTCTATCACCCACTTTAGGTTACACAGTTTCACTGCACGACCGGTTAAGAAAAACCTGCACTAGTCCCTCCGGTGCCAGATGAAAGTACGAACACAATGGCTGACCGAAAAATCTTTCAGAAGTTTTTCTTCGTATTTTCCCGTCGCCGTTCCACTGAGTTGCTTGAGTTACTGAAACCTGTTCAATGTTTTGTGTTAATGAATGAATTGTTATGGTTGTTTTTGTTGAGTTCTTGTGAAGTGAGATGTTTTTGTTAATCTTTAAATTAGCTATTGAACCGTAGCTATTATGTTGCCCCGTATGTATGGAGTCGGACCCGCCTGGAGCGACGGCCTTAGACAAGTAGGCTAAAAGCATATTATGTAACTATAGTGGATGGTGATTGCGGGTTGAAATGATGATAACGATGTTTTTACGAATACTGTGCAGTGCACCATTCCACCTTTCTCCAGTACTGTATTTTTAATTCACTTTTGTGTGAAAAAATCCATGGAGAAATATCTACTTTGAAACTTATTTAACTTTTACTTTATCGTTTTAGACAGAGTAGCGTAAACTTGGCAATGTAATAAACAAAGGTTCTCACGAAGAACAGTTGTTATAAGCTTACAGAGTGTTGTGTAATTAAATTCGAAAAAATCTTTTCAGGCGTCGTCAGCGTTGTTTTACGCTTTTCACTTTGAACGAAATTTATAGTCGCGCTGAATACGGAAATTAAAGTGGTTGTTACCATTCTAGCTTTGAAAAATAGCTTCATTTTGTGGCAATAAGTCAGTCTTTGTAAGCTTTCATTGGGGCAAAAGGGCAGGGATTTACAGCTGGTTGCTATAGGTATATCTTATGAAACTTACTGTAGAATGCAGGCTGTTGCAAAAGTGGTATATTAAGTAAAACAAGCCGAAAGGGCGTGGAAAATTTTCAGAAGTATTAGAAGAAAAGCGTTTCAGGATGACCCTCTGAGTCTCCCCTTTTACCGCTTGCCGTACGACTTTTCAAACATTCTGTATAAGAAGGGCAACTTGAAAACATCTGACAGTCGGGTTGTCCATGCACTTACCCGACAACTCTCTCACCAACCCGCACTAGGCCAGCGTGGTGGGCTAGGCCTAAAATCCATCCTTCACCGGAAGTAGTCCCATCAGTAGGGACGTGATGGGTTGTGATGACGATGATGATGTACAGTCAGCAGCATAAGTAGCTATACACTTTTGTACCTTGTCAAACTCACAAACTACCTGTTCAATCATTCAAACATTGACGTTTTGTATAGTAGTTTGATAATGTACAAAATTGTATAGCTACTTATACAGCTGACTGCACTTATAAGAAGAAGAAGGTTCCCCACAAGATATACTAACCCCCCTACCCCCCTCCAGGCGGTGACACGCAAGTTCGTGCACGAGGAGAGCGGCGGGGTGACGGCGCTGTGCGGCGCGGTGGAGGCGTGCCTCGGCCAGGGGCTGCGGCGCCGCGCGCTCGGCCTCTTCAAGACCAACTCTACCACCGCACTGCTGCATAAGATCGCTAAGGTACGTGGAGTGTTATTCTTCAAGAGCTGATGACTAGCCGAGGTTGGCGGTGGTCCTGCTGATTTCCGCCACAGCTACATTGTGGAACAAAGCGCCTATGTGGATTTATCGTTTGTTATTGTATTACGGAGTAGCGGGCTACTATTCAAGTCAAGTGCATATAGGTTTTATTCATCGTGGGAAGCACGAAAGGAGCTTACCTTGTGTGCCGTATCAACTGTAGCTTTCATGTCCGTACGGCGCATCATAGGTATGACTACCCAGCGACCTACAACTGTCACCAGCGGCAGCGTGACAAATGCTGGCCTAAAGGACCAAACCCTTTACTTAAGTACCTACAATGTTGGACTTCTAGAGGAAACTATAAGTAGTCAAACATCTACCATAAAATCTAAGTAGTAGCTGCACTACCTTAGCGTGGTCATAAAGAAAACGGAAAATTTCTCGTTTATGTAATAGAAAAAAAAACACTAGGTAACGTAGATGGTACTAAGTAGGTCTACAAACACACAAGTTTAAATTATACATGGGAGTAGGACAGGTGTAAATTACACCAGGCTTAATGCAGGCTGTCGTTTCAATTTACGAAAACACATCGCTGTAGACGCCCCAGATCTCAATGCCAGCATAACGATGGTATAATTTTAAGGGAACTATATTTCTTGCCAGCAAAGTTTATTTTTGTCATCAACTTGTATCAGCAAATTAATAGATCAACCGCAACAATATATTTTTGTCCTCAAATAAATAAAAAGTGTCCTCTGGTATGAATCAGCAAATAATATCAATACAAAAATCTAAAATAATAGATGGATTGCCAAAAAATTTGAGTTCATTACATAAATAAAAACTTTGTATGCAGATTTGCAGAATATTATTTTTGCCCCTCAAATAATAACTGCGCCCGCAGAATAGTAGATTTGCCAGCAAATATATTGACTCTAGGTCGCATGTTGCGATTTCTTTTTAATTCATATTTTATCAGCATTGCAGTAGTTACATTATGATTGGTCCAGTTATTAAAACATTATAATTCGTTAGCAATTTAATACATGAGTTTACAAATTAGCGGAGACGGTGCTATGGAGAGAGCTATGCTTGGAGTTTCTCTGATGGATCGTATCAGAAATGAGATTATCCGTCAGAGGACCAAGGTTACCGACATACTTAGCTGTCAAAATATGCAAGCTGAAGAGGCAGTGGGCTGGTCATATCTGCCGAAGAACCGATAACCGTTGGGGTAGACGAGTTCTCGAGTCGAGACCACAAACAGGCAAACGGAGCGTGGGACGCCCTCCTGCCCGCTGGACTGACGATCTTAGGCGGATAGCCGATAGTGGTTGGATGAGGAAGGCAGAGGACCGAATGTTGTGGCACTCCTTGGGAGCGGATCTATCTCCACCAGTGGATGATTATTGGCTGATGATGATGATGATGAAAAGAGGAAGTTTAAGTTTTAATTACAATAAGATTGCTTTTGATTAGAAGAAGATTAAGGTTTAAGTTATAATTAGAAGAAGGTTGTTTATGTTGTTTTTAATTAAGAATATTGATGATTTAAACTTAATTTTTTGTTTCATTTAAATATTAAAGATAACATCGAGTTATGTGGACATACCTATTAAAATATATACATAAATGTTAACTTGCCACTTGATCATAAATCCCGGCAATTTTAAGTGATTAATTGTTGAATTGATTTAAAATTGTTTGGGGGCAAAAATTTGCTGGCAAATCTACTATTTTGCCTTCAAACCTATTATTTAGCAAATTCAAAACGGATTTAATTGGCGATCGTTTAAATGACACCCTAATTTTAATGTACTTACCTATATAGATAGGTATACATACACTCGATATGAACACTGCATACATCTTCTGGATGTAGGTATGCAAATATTATTATGTTTCGTCATCGGTCATTGATATTTGAATGACAGGTCACCTTTTCACCTTGTCTGGAAGGTGATTCGTGTCACAAAAAACCCCGTCGCTTTCATCTCGTTTTCAGATTTTTACGAACGAGTTGTCAAATTGCGATTCACATGGCACTAAAACCCAAGCTACATAGTAAGATCGTTTTGAAATCGCAAAATGAATGAACGAATGGAGAATGACGCGATTCATGTAATTTTTGTTGAATTTTTTGATATCGCTTATCCGTCATATTTTGACGTTTATGCGATTTTAAACTTTCGAAGAAAAGGGTGAAATTGTTAGATCGTTTTCAGAAAAAATACTGCAAAAAACTGTGAAATTGACCTTGTACACATCTCTCCAAGATCTTCAAGCCATTTTTCAGCCGGACAGCCGTCCCTACGAGATACGTTTCCATCTTTACCGAATTCGTAATTTTCCTTTATAGTAAGCTTGTATTAGTGATATTTATTTGATTGGCGTGGGTTTTGGCCTGAGGCCCTCGCAGAATGAGGAAGAATAATTTAACCGAAAGCATATACATTCCCTCAGTGTGCAAATTGTAAGTTAATGAATTAAACACATTGTAATGCATGTATATTTTATTGAACTAATAAATTCTATGAATTATCACAAATACTAAAAAATAAAGGTAGTAATTAGGTCCCTTTACCACTTAATAAAGCTACAGATAATGGCAATCAAAGATTAAAGTCTTATTATTTTTCTCATATTCTCTCCTATAGGTTGGCTGGTACAAAATGCTTTTAGCCTTTTGTATAAGTAATTATTAATACTTATGTATGTATACAATATTTTGTTAACAATTATTAAACTATTATTGTATATAGGAACTTAGGTAATCAGTAATAACAGGTGCTCCTCTGTTTGAATTGTCGCATGAAGAAGAGGAAGAAGAGAGGCATGAGGCCATTGAAGGCCAGGCGCATGCGCAGGGACGGGATCCTCCCGCGCAGCAGCCGCAGCAGCGCCGCGTGGACCGCGCGCTCCACGCCGGTCGCGGAGCCAGAGCTTCACTGGTCGCGCAACTGCGTCGCCGCTAAAATCTGTGGATATTCAATTTATAGTTAAAACAAGTACCTACAAAAATATTTTGTTATTCCGATATAAATTATGTATATGTATTATACCTTACCTTTACTTTAAGTCTGGTCTTGATTGTTCCTTTCATTAGCCTAGAAAAGACAAAATGAAAAGTTCAGTATGATATTGTTCTAAAAAATTACAGACAGACACTAACAAAACTACACTGTAACATAAATATTCAACACCAGTTTTCCTAACACATTATTGGGGCGACAATGAAGTTAAATTCTATTCTATTATTTAGCCAAACATTTAGGAATAACCTACCTTTTTCCATATGAGGAGCCCCTGCTCAAGAAGCCTCTCATTGACTGCAGCCTGTCTGTTCATTGCTTCAGCTATCATTGTGAGGGCTGAAGCCGTAACCTTTCACAACGCAGTTGCTCCTTCTGCAACTCAAGCACATCGGCATGATTCTAAAACAATTCAAACAGAAATTGGATACATCGTAAATTACAATACCTTCTTAACTACAACCGGTAACATTTATATTTCAAAAAAAATAGGTTAATACATTGATACTTACATGTCTCAGTCGTATTTCTCTAAGTTAGTTAAACTTCCTTTCTTCTTATTTTCCAAAAAAACTACGTTGACACGAAAATGAGCAAAGAAAATCAATGTTTGTTATGTTTGTTTTAATGTAGAAAACATGGCGGCTGTCAAAAGTGCCACAGGTTATGAATTTCTTCAACGTTGAATTAAAAAGCCGTTTCTTGATACTTGCTATCGACACTAATTCCAACAAAATATATTGTAGGAACAAAATTATTTAAAACAATTAGTGGTAGTATTTATTATTTTTGCCTGGCAATTAAAAAAATATAGTTTCATTCATTTCACTCAAGCCATCCAAATACGAACTAGCGATATGAAAACGAGATCAAAGTATGTGTGTTATGAATCGCGTTTTTGAACATTGCGGATTTCATCTCGTAACTCGTTCGTATCGCTTTACAAATATTTCGGTTGAGATATGAATCGCGCCCCTGCATTTTTATGCACGTTCTCTTCTACTCTATCCGGTTTTGCCGCACAGTTAGTGGAATACCGACGTACCTACTCCGAACTTTTGTTGCACTATAAGGTGTATATACAGGTGTAGTTACATATGTAACTACCTTAATATACATATACTACATAAGGTGTAGTTACATATGTAACATGTACATATACTACATAAGGTGTAGTTGCATATGTAACTACCTTGTTGCACTATTCTTGCTACTAATCTCGCTACACCTTCAACACCAAATAAAACCACCGTCATTTTGTTATTGCAACACACATTGTAATCAATTCAGTGTACCAAAACATTCCTTCTTTCAGCAACAAATAAATACCAGACTTATAACACACTTCTCTGCAACACTACACATTCACAACCATCATCACAGAGTATCCTCAGTTGCATCTGCAAAAGCCCCTGGTGTACCAGCGGGCTAGGAGACCTCCATTGGGTCCGCTGACCTCCGCCCGGCCTCCGAAGTGGCCCTGGCTGCGGCAGGCCGCGCGGCACCCCTCATTGGTCAGTTCCGTGGCTGCCTCCCCCTCAACCGTGTTGAGGAAATAATCAGCCTGTACCAGGACGACAGATGTTAGTAGGAGCAGCAGTATTGCGAACTTCATGGTGCGGTTTCTGGGTTAAGACTGATGTTGTTATGCGAAGCTGTTTTGGCGTGCGTGAGTGTTGGTTGTGTGCGGAGTGGTATAACGGGTTTTGACGGGGAAATCCTATGCGGGCTTCCCTATTCGAGGTGTTTGATTAAATATTTATGGTGTGTGTAGTGTACCGCTATGTCAGTTCGTATAATTTTCCTCCCAGCTACAAGTTTATACAGAAAATTCAATAATAATTTTGTACTTAAACGGTTTTCCAACGGTATTTCCAAGTCTAATTCCAACCACGGGTACAGCCACAACTGGGAATCTCATTTTGATAATTCAACAGAGTAGGTACTGAAAAGTAAAATCCAATCCTATTTAAGGTAGATACATTATCGATATAGATCGTAGATATAGACATTATTTGATGGTCCTTCCCGAATGGAGTCTAGGTCATCTGATTGACTTATTACAAACATTTATTTCATCTACCCGTATAGTTAAGTTTTTCTTTGATTTAAGTATTTCCTTTTGAAGCTCATACGAGTACCCATCTCATACCATGACTATTATCGCATTTACGTAACAAAGTAATAGCAACAATAATAATAATAATAATACGGTCTGTAATGAAACACGTCGCAGCCGGGAGCTGACACGGGTGCGCTAATGGATTCCATTGATTTACCCGCTTAGAACAAGACGGGTGATATTATAAGTTTGCTAGTGTAGGTACCTATTAGGGCATGCAATACCGGAACTATTTTCAATACCGGTATTGAGTTCCGGTATTGCAACTCAATACCGGGATCCCGGTATTAATACCGGTATTAGATTTCCTTGTAATAAATGGCATATATTGTGATTAAAGGTCGTATAGGTCAAAATAAAACGAGAAAAAGCAATTAAATTCAGTATTTTGTAATAGATTTTTACGAGAATTGAGTATTAGAGTTTAAATTTTATAATAAATTATTATTTTTACATCCAGAGTCCGCTTACGCATGGTCAACAGTAGATATCAAACGGCCGAAAACTGCATCAAACGGTTGGAAACAAGTGCGCTTTCACAGTACATAGGAATACTGTATCTAAATCGCTTTATTATAGCCTAAAAAAATCCAATTCCGGTATTACTTTAATACCGGTATTAACTTTCAATACCGGTATTAAAAAAAGCGTGAATTTTGTCCCTAATACCGGTATTACGAATACCGGTATTGCGGTATTGCATGCCCTAGTACCTATATGTCGCACTCATCTGGTTGAAACAGTATAAGTGTTGTGACATCGTAGCCTCCCGCAACGAACATAGGTTGCACGCATTTTTGCTTTAAAGATTTAATTTACTTTCTTACATCTTTTGTGTTCTTTAGTACTTTATTTACAAACGGAGCTAAATCCTTTGATCACTCTTTTACGGCTATGTTCCCGACTGTAAAACTTGCTAACTTCACAAAGTAGAACTTTCCGAGTTTTCTCCTCTAATTGTGCCTGTGTTAAGTTACAAGGAAAGTTGCTAACGTGAGGAATTACGGGGATGCGATAGTCGATTCTTGGCGAAATACTTACAAAAAGCTTTAAAAGGGAAAGGGCATTATTATAAATTTCACGTAAGGTACACTACCTAGTTGTCATTCAGTTACAGTTATTCATAACACACTTACTTATAAGTAATAAGCTTTTTGGTAACTTCCAGTAGCGAAGTATGCGTCAGTCACCCGTCTCGTCACTTAGCTCACACACTTGAGAAATGTAATTTGGTTATAATGTATCAATTAGTAAATATATTGGTAGTTTAGTTCATAATATATCATTCTTTATAAAAGTATACTTACCTGTAAATATGTAGTTATCATACAAATAAAATCGTGTTTAAAGTAGGTAGAATAAAACGACCAATAAAAAAGTTCACCGAAAAAAATTATTAGTAAATAGTTTGGCCCCAAGAAATTACTGCATAGTAGGGGAAAGTAGGTAGGATTCGTACAGTTTTTACTTCAAGCTCTGTAAAAAAATAACTACTAGCTAATCCAGTAAAATTTCAATGCCTATTTATTACCTATGTATCTACCCATTATATTAATGTACATCAGTGTCGATATTTAGCAACAAACTCAAGTTACCGGTGATTTTACAAAAAAAAAGATATCGTACGAAAGCACCCCATAGGCGGGTGCCTTCGTACACATCTTGGGGCACATTCGTACATAGTGGGGAGCCTCCGTACGTAGTTATAAAAATAACATTTATACAGAATATAAACATATATTGTGATCAAAATTAACATCCTTAGTAATCAGTCAGTAACAAATAACAATTTAGTAACGTAACGGCACCATTAATAGACAAGGATCCAATAATGGACACTTACAAACTTATATTGTCTAAAATAAGAGTTTGCATAGTTTTACGAAAATTACAACACCTTAGTTTCAAAGCCTAGACATCCCTCCTTGTAATATATATGTCGCAGTCATCTGATTGAATCTTCTTTTTGATTGAACCACTAGCTCGTTCATTGGATGCGACATATACAAGTTACTTATGATATCCATTTAGATTCAAAATTGTGATGCAAAATAGTTCCTTTGACGGGGGTTCACAAATTAAATAGAGATTTGTTAAGGAAATCCACAAGGAGGTAAGTGTGGATTTTTGTTGGTGATTTAGTATTTTTATTTTATATTAAATTGCTTGATTTTATAGAAACTATACTTACTGAATTACGCACATATTTTCAAAAAAATAGGTCAGCTTACATTTATGGAAATGATTTCAGGGGGGGTGTTCATTACTGGTTTGTCTTTTTTCTGTAAATCCAGTTATGGACACGTGTCAAAAATAATGTTTTAAAGTAATGTTCAGTTTTCTTATTTATTTTTATTTAGAATTTCTTAATTATATTGGTAGTTTTTGTAAAACATCAACAAGATGAAGACTAGCAATACTGCAAAGATGTCCATAATTGGGTGTCCATGACTGGATTTTTCATATTGTCCAAGAAAACGTAGTATGTACGACCTAGCAAATGGGAGATGCTATTATGGATGTACAGGATAGCCACTGCAGTCATGCGTTATGGAGACACAAAAATGTTCCCCATACATCTATTTTTAGTGTTCCAGAACAAGTATTAATCCAAGATGCTTAAATGCTTTTTTATGTATGCCCGCGGCATGGTACTGTAATAAATAATAAAAAATATATTTCATTGTATATAATAACTAATAATTAATTAATTAATATTAGGAATTAACTTTTAGAACAAGTGAGGAGGGTGCATTCGTACAGTACGAATCTACCCCATTCAGACATGTACGAAGGTACCCCAAATCAAAAAAAAACAAAAAAAAATGAAATATATAAATAACCGTTAAAGGTACATAATTTCTTAATGTTTCCATCACAAGTTAAGGAATCAAACAAATGCCACGTTAAATTACTTCTACTATTTGCCAAAAACTGATAGAGTTATACGCGTTCAAAGACGACTCCAAAAATTACTTACGCGGGGCGAAAACACGTTTTGTCTTGGTGCGACAAAGCCGACCGCCACACCGCCGCCCCGCCCCGCGCATAGCCTATGCGTGTGAGCGGGAGTCCCGCACACTACCACAGAATAATAACTAGTACCAGGTACAGAAGTCCATCTTCGCAATGGCTATCAAAGAAATATGACTCCATCCCATAAGCAATAAGATCTAATTTAGATCGCGCTCCAGCCGCACACGTTTTTATTTACTTACCTACCAATTTATTTTTGAGGGAATATGCGCCTTATTTCACTGGACTACGGTGCATAATAAGTTATACGTGGTTATACGCATTGAAAAAGAAGCCACCTTAGGGTTGCCTCAGCACCACAGACTACAACGTTTACTAAGCAACGGACTGAGTTTGTAAAAAGAATGTCATGATATTAAAACAAAATAATTTGAATTTAGAATACAAAGCTATTCCAAACTTATTTTCTATTGGAAATGACTAGTTGAAGCTACGGCAATTTCATAGTTAAGATATTTTGAAGTACATAAAATATGTATGAATCTAAGTACCTAAAACATTTAATTTTGTGAAAACATGTTTTTTTTCGTTATAATTTATATTATGGATATAATTTATATTATGATACAGAACGTGTTAGTTTCGTTAAGCACTAATCCCACTCAGCGCACATTTTATAATCGATTCATTAATACATTTTGAAGGTAGTTGTGTCTGTAAATTTAATAATTTAACGAAAAAAATATTGGAATAGACTTTGTTCAACATGGAGAAAAAAAGGGTTTGTAGTTCGTATTAATTTCATTTCAAATAAGGAACGTAGAAGAAATCAATAAAATACTTAGATTAGTTTTACCTGTCAGCATCTTTTGGTAATGTAAAAAAATTTAAATTTGGATCACGATCCGTATTTAAGCAATTAAATACGGCACAGTATCTTTTTGCTGCTTTTTTTCTTTTTATGTCCATTTTTCTATTCATAATTCGCGCGCGCGTGTATCGTCTTCCGCTTGCGGCAGCCGACTAGATTTGCCCACTCGAAGCGGCAGGCGCCAGCGCCGCCCACGCGCGGAGTGACACAGGCCTGACACTACTACGATCGCATCTATGTGTTGAATAGTGTTAGATATCGCCACTGTACGAATGCTCCCTCTGTACGAATCCTACCTACTTTCCCCTACTTATGACTTAAGAGAGGAAATATTTATTTATTGTTATCATAAAAATGTGTTAGTAGCAATGTGTCCTTAGTCTATGTTAGATTATCTATGTTAGATTATTATACATATATATGACTTAAGTATATATTTTACCATGGATCCCATAGTCAACCACAGTAACATCAATATATATCACGTTGCATACATTTAATAATAAATAGGTAATAAGTACAGACCAATTCGCATAAATAAGTATATTTTTTACACTTTAGCTTCACAGCAGGCGTCTGAACTGAAAGCGTAGTTTAGTAAAGAAATAGCTCCACTCGAGTAATGTAATAAAGAAATACCACTCGTGCATTTATTGTTTGTGCGGAGAAAGACTAGTCGACTAGTTCAGCGAGAAAATACACTGGCGAATGAAAAAGTTCCAGTTATAAAGCACCAAATTACTTCTAAACGGAAATGACACCGTCTGCAATATTGAAGTAGGTTAGTACTTTTAACAGCGCGTCAGATAATTACCAACTAATAAAGTAAGTAATTATAAATATTAAGTTTATTTTTATTAAGTAGGTAAATGTTTAAAAAAATTGGGCTCATAAAAATTGGTGTCGGTATTTATACTAGGTACAAAAATCTAAAAATTTAAAGAGGTACTTAAGTACATACATACCTATCAGAATGACTTTCAACCAAATCTAGCCGCGAATGCCGTGATTTATTAAGATCCTGTCCAATCGTAAAGATGATGTGACTAAGTACACAAATACTTAAATATAATATTTTTGGTGTAAAATGGTTTTCATCTTCGAGAAAAAATTCGAAGTACTTACTTACTCAAAAAAAGATTTTAATGTAAATAAAGTAAATGCAAGACAAGTCTTATTTAAAATCAGCAACTTTATCGCTGCCTGTATTGCCCAGAAAAATATATTATTATCGGTATACCTTCGGTGTAACAAGAAAAATCCCAGGTGTAAAGCGTTAATAATACGTTAGTAGGTTACACGTGTTCTGTGGTAAGTATAAGTATGTATAGGTTCCTACTTATTTGATTTCCACCCAAGTATTACCAAGAACAGCTATTTACCCAAGGGAAATCCTTAAGTCCCTATACTTATAGCAAATTGAAGAATGCCTACCGAAAAACCTTGCCAAACTATTTATTATTAGGTTTTCCAAACGTAACGTAATTCTCCCAAATCAATTCAGAAGGCCTAGTGTAAGTATTTCTTAACCGATGGAGCAGTGAAACCTATCTCGTTTCTGCTAATATAATAAATTTTGAGATTTATGGTTTTAGAGACTATATATATATATACCTGATGAAACTCTACAGATTTTGTCTTTACACTTATTGTATGAGTTGTATCCAATTACATGTAATTAATTGACAGCATTTCGGCAATTTTGAACTGTCATGACTCATGCCTTACAGACTCGCGCCGAGAAGACCAGAGGACCCCCGAGAAGCGATAGTGTGATTAGTTTCTCGCCTTCTCGTTCTCTGGCTCAGGCGTTCTCCGATCGGTGTCGGTCTTTTGGCCCGAGACAAAGGAATTTCACGGGCGAGAAAGAGAATGGCATCACACTCTCAATCGTTCTCGCGCTAACCTCTGGTTTTAACACTACAACAAAGCAGCTGAACCAAAGTCGACGTCCATGCCGGATAGCGACGAGAACACAAGTGAGATCACAGCGTGAGAGCGGGTGGTTCACCGAGATCGCGAGAAGTCTCGACGAACCTCTCGCCGAGACTTCTCGGCGTGAGTCTGGATGAGGCAACAGAAATCATCTAAGCTGAAAAGAGGTATAACGCAAAAGTGTGACTCGCCACTACTCAAAAGACCCCTAACATTTTCACAAGTAACATGAATTACCTAACTTACTTTTTCTCATTCATGTTTCTCCCGAGATTCTCGTGAGAATGTGGCGCGGTCAGAAGTAAAAACTCGCACTACGCTTGCAGGAAGGGATGGATATTTCGTTGCGTAATGGATTTTGGATAGTTTATGTTGAGTGGATTTTCAATCGCCATTTAATATCGAGTAGGGTTAAGGATAAGCCGTGTATCCTACAGTGGAAATGTTGTTCCTAGTAGTTCCTCTACACTAACATTATTTATTTATTTATTGGTTTATTCAGGTAATCAACAGCATATTATAGTAAATTAAAGCCCAATACATGTTTTAAATTATATAGCCAATAATAGTAAAAGATAAGTACTGAGCAAACAGAAATATTCTACTTAAGTAGTTCTACAAACTTACAAAACTTACAAAAAAAAACAGTATTTTATTTTACGCATTTAAAGAAAATAAAATAAAAAAAGAAGCAACATGTTAACAATTCATATTTTAAATATACTAAATATAAAATATACTTATATATATAAATACCATTGATAATTTTTTTTTTTTTTCTTAACCTCTAGTGTCCCACTGCTGGGCAAAGGTCTCTCCCTGAACATTCCACGTATCCCTTTCTTGGGCCTGCTCACACCATTCCGTGTTAAAATTGTCCAAGTCGTCCCGCCATCTCTTTCTTGGTCTGCCTCTGCGCCGGCGGCCGTTGTTGATAATTGATAAATATATAATTTTAATAGATTATAATTTTTTTCTACCCAAAGAAGTTCAAAATTTATGAATATATATTTAGTTTATAATTTCATAAGTACCTACTTAACGAAAAATAATTAGAGGAGATGTTACGTTTCCAATAAATTTCTTATTATATTTTTACGAAAGGTTGGTTTTGATTGATGGAAAGGATCAATTTCGCCAAATAGTTTATTGTATAGTCGTGTTAGACGAGTAAGAGGTTCATTGAGGCCGTAGTTGGTGCGGTGAGGGGGCGCGTGCAGCAGCGCGGGGCGGCGCGTGCGGCGGCGCGGCGTAAGGAACAGCACGCGGCCCACCAGCTCCGGACAATCCACTCGAGAATTCATCAGGTCATACAGAAGCATCATATCCAGCTTATCCTTCTGTTTTCCAGAGATAACAGGTGAAAACCATTGCATCCTTCTTCATAGTTTAGGTAAGAGCGTCTAGTACGGTAACACAAAAATGAAATAAATTTCTTTTGAATTGATTCAATATGCTGCTTGTGAATGATGTAGTTGGGAGACCAAATACTACAGCCATATTCAAGTATACTTCTCACGTAAGCAAAATACACAGTCTTAATACACATCGAGTTGCTAAAAACTGAGCAAGTACGCATAATGAAACCTAAAGTTTTATATGCCTTAGTACAAATCATGTCAATATGTTGAATAAGAGAAAATTTTGTGTCCAGGTATACACCGAGATCCCGAAAATTATATTAAATTATAAAGACTAACAGTATTATATGAGTATTATCTTAAAACTTACTGACCTTATTAAAATTGTCAGTGCTTTCGAGAGAGAGGTTATAACATGGTGATCCTACTAAGATTGTATTGCTTTTAGTTTGATCCAGACAATAGGGAACCTACATAGATACATTATATACATGAACGTATGTAGATACTTCACAATAGCCATTATGTGTGTCGATTCCACAACTCCAAAAGCTCATTGTGAGGGAATGCCGACACAAGGAAATATACTCGTAAATTATGAGATACCTACATTTAAGAACATTACATACCTTTATGAACGTTAGATTAGATAGGTACTTACATGAAACAATCGAAATAATGAGGTTGATTCTGAAGGCACAGTTCTTTTTTTGTTGTTGTATTAAATTCGACTCTGTGTTTGCTGCCGTAAATCACATTTACCTGGCAAAATTAAATTTTGCGCCTTCAGAATCACCAATATATTGGGCTTTTTCAGTTTCAGAAGTTGGTCTTCATGTCTATGTATAGGTTGATCCAAAACTGTTAAATTATGCCAAAAATGGAAGACTCAACTCATTCATGTCGGCTATTTAACATACTTTGTTACATGACTTAGGAAAAATCACAACTTTTTTAAACGAAGCAACTACGACTACCTTTGCGGACGAACCCGCAGGCATCGATTAGTATATTTCAAAGGCCATACCTACTACCTACAGACAATACAAAGTGATAGACGACGAATACAATTCAATATCGAAATAGAATGGGTATTGATTAACAACGTGTTGTGTTGAATTGAATAAAGACCACATATATGCAGGTAGCAGCTAGTAGTTACGTACCATTTATGTATAAGAAATAGCGAATACAATGCTGTAGTCTGTATAGATTGACTTTGTGGACAGAGAAAGCTACATGATAAATAATTAATAATACCTGTGATAAGAGCATGCGATGCAATTTTATTTAACACAATGTCCAAACTAAACCTAAACTAATCATACAAAAAACTTAACAAAAAATAATAACAGTGTAAACCGAATCACATGCTATCACAACATGCACTGTTAAAACTATAACTTATAATTTTATTTTATTTGTATTTATTCTTAGAATTATAACAATAAACAATAAGTACGAAGTAAATCAATAGTTAATAGTGCATAAATATAGTTCATATTACGATGCTCTAATTAGAGTACCTACATAGTTACATACTACATAGGTAAGTACCTAATTCTTTAACCAGAGATCCCGACACGATTTTGCCTGAAAGGAGAGTTTGATTAATTGTGCGGTTGTTGTGTTCTGGGTTACGTCATTTGTCTCTGCTTCTCTTGTTTTCTCTCTACTTGTTACATAATATATACAATAATACATATCGTTGCAGTCGTAGAACAGTGACGGATCTGATTTTTTTCGATTTTCGGATTATTGCAGATTCTTCTTTAAAATTTCATTATTTACCTATACAACAAAAGTTTTTTTAAAAATCTTTTATTATAAGCGAAATACAGAGTCGAACACTGACGGTTTTGATTTTTTCGCGTAGAACATGGGCGCTTGTGCCGTCCCGTCGATGTTCCGCGGTGACCCTCACCCCCCGCGACCCGCTCCCGCGCGACGGTTTGTTTGTTCTGTCAGTGTTCTCTGTAGGAGCACATGGAACACGTAATGAGTACTTAAAATGTTTTTTTGCTATAATTATTATTTAAAAAGTTCTGTTTTCCATGTAAATATTTTTTTAATACTTCTCCCATAGAACAAAGACGGTCTCTTAAATCCGTCGTTATTCTTGGAACTTTGTTTAAAAAAAATAAAAGCCCTAGTTTTCGGTAAAATCATTGAGAAGTTAGTTATAATTAGGTACGGTGTACTAAAAAAACAATATTGTTTGTTTGTTAAATTTAGTGTCGGTATTTCAAATGCGACTATTTTCTTTGTCCTAACTATTGGTGTTTTGTATATACCGTCATTGTTTTATGGATAAGTGGTAGACGTGTGTAGATAACCGTCGTTATTCTTTGGAATTATTTTAGGATACGTCGTTGTTCTTTCCTAATATTACGTATTTTCAATGGAAAATAAATAAATTTATGATTTTTCAGTATATTGATGCTAATTTATTATGTTTTTAAAACTATGTGCTAAAAAACAATGTAAAATTATGTACTTAAGTACTTTTTTTGTTCATCAACTCTACTGCCAGAGGCAGGTGACGATGGGAGCACGGTACCATGCGGGTAGGTTTGGAATTATGTTTTTCCAGCCATTAGCATGAGTTACCAAACATACAAGTCAGCCACAGAATCCACATCAAACATTAAATTTCTGTATTAACAGCTACCTCAACAGTTAACAGTTACATCAACTGCAAAGGGAAAGTCTTAGCATCAACCGAATGCTGGTGTTGTCAAACAGCTGAGGATAACGACCATCGCGAAGCAGTTTGAGAGGATCCTTACATGGCTACGGATAAGATGACAGCAATTTCCTTCATTGACTGACCAGAATCAGTAAATTCTCTAGTTCTAGGGGTGAATGGCATCGCGGGGGAGTCAACGTGATCGGACAGCAGTGAATTTACTGTTTGTGGGCAGTAAATAATTAAGGAAATTGGTATCATCTTATCCGTAGCTATGTAAGGATCATCTTGAACTGCTTGGGGATGATAATTTTCCTCAGCTGTTTCACAATCACCAGCACTCGATTCATACTGGGGCTTTTCCTTTTAAAAATAGGTGAGCCCACTTTATTCACGTATTAATTTCAGGAAAAATCCCCCGTAAATTCTGTAATTCTCACATTATACTTACTTCTCCATAAAAAGGGTGAGAAATCCGACCTCGGAAACTATAGACCCGTTAGCTTGACATCACACATGTATAAATAATTCACAATCGCATCCGTCCTCTGCTGAACTAACATCAACCACCAGAACAAGCCGGTTTCCGACCTAGTTATTCTACCGCGAACCCTCTATACACGCTCAATCAGATTATTGAAAAGTTCATAGAGCTTAACACACCACTTTACCATGTATTTATGGCCTATACAAAAGGTTTCGACAGTATCTACCATCAAGCAATACTTTCCGCCCTTAACACCACAAAATTCATCCAACCTACATCGAACTCGTTGGTACTATCTACATAAACAGCTCAGCCAACGTGAAATTGGAAAAACCTGGTACTGGTCCAACGTTTCCGATTGAAAAGGGTGTCATACAAGGCGACCCTCGCTGTACACGCTTTACAATTTTCCTCAAAGAAGTCTTCAAGAAGTTGACACAGTCCTGGGAGGACAAGGACATCAATTTCGGAAGTGAAAAATAGTCAAACCTCGGTTTTGCGGACGATATTGCCCTATTCTCCAACTCAAGCCCGAGCTCCAACAAATGTTGCGAGAGCTATTCACGGCAAGCCTTGAATTGAGTTGGGAAACTCCGTCACATATTCTCCTCGGCCATCCCTGAGCAGAGAAGAATACTTTTATCATTAGAGCCTGAAGACCAAAGTCTTCTTAAACCAGTGCATCTTGCTAGTGATGACGTATGATAGGTGACGGGCAGATAGGTGGGCACTGACGGTAGTACTGGTCCACCGATTTAAAGTCGCTCAGCGTGCTATGCTTGGGGTTTCTCTGCTGGATCGTATCAGAAATGAGGGTATCCGACAGAGGACTAAGGTTACCGACATAGCTGTCAAAATGTGCAAGCTGATGTGGCAGTGGGCTGGCTATATCTGCCGAAGAACCGATAACCGTTGGGGTCGACGAATTCTCGAGTCACAAATAAGGACAACCGTAGGCTGGTAGCCAGTAGTGGCTGGATGAGGAAGCCCGAGGACCGAGTGTTGTGGAGCTCCTTGGGATCTCCCATGTTTAGCATTGGATGATTCTTGACTGATGCTTGGACACAATGGGGTCTTCAAAAAACATCTTAAATAAATATTATATAATAATTGTATTTTGTAAAAAAATAGGACCTAAACAAAAAATAATATAGCGCAATCAGCACCCTCCTAAATAGGTTATTTAAAGATCCGTCTTTGAATTTTTCCATATATTCCCTAAAACAACGACGAAAAGTATAATACGCCATTAGATACGCAATAAAAGTCCGTAAAAAAACGACGTATCATATAATGCGATATAGTAGGATTCATAGAACAATGACCTATCTGATTTTTCAGGAAACCTAGACTTATTACAGACTAATTATACAGGCTATATTGCAAAAGTCCATTCGTATAATAATGTGACCAAATTTCAAATGAATTGCTTCAGCCGTTTTCATTTTATCGAACAAAACGTTGTTTAAAAACTTTAACTGGCTCTCCTGTAAAGTTGCTGTTTTGCAGATCCGTCATTGTTCTACGACTGCGACGATATAAGTACATTGTTACTAAGTATACATGCTATGGTTTAAGTCCAGAAAATAGAGGGTAATTTCCATTGATAAATAATAAAGTAAGTACTTAACAAGACAATTGAAAATTTATCTTGCATAATACCTAATATGTATTTACTTATGATTATTAAGTTATGCTTTTTCTCCGTCCGTGTCTGCAATTCTGCATCCTAAAGGATGATAACAATATGAGAGATAAATCTCTCCCTTTTTGTGTAAAGGACAGCAGATCTAAAGTCTCGGAGATAAAAAAATAAAAGGACAACCGAATGAAAAGATTAAAAAAGATTAAAACATACTTAATTAAGTTTTAATCTGAAGGAATCTTTTTTTAGAACTAAGTGGTTAGGTACTTACTTTTGTTCAACTTACGTTTTTTACATATACGGTTTAAAAATATTTCAGAGTTTTACGAGAGGGCTTGAAACTACGAATACGGCAAATTGGATGCTTACGAAAATACGAGTCTATTTACTGCGAACATTTTTAGAGTCTGCTACGAAAAGTTGTAATGCCGTATTATGATAGTGTTCGCGAAAATTCTAGGGATATTGCGAAAACATCTAAAGTTATATTGTGCACACACATAATATATTTTTCAAAAAGGAAAGGGGAACGTCTCCTTAAGCGCAAACTGCATGGTGCCTAAGTATAGTAGACAGAACGAACTTTGTCTATATAATATTTCGCAAAAAGACGAATCAATTTACATGCCTAAATCATTAACTTACATATTATTATTATTACTAGCGTAAGGACAGGCCCAACCGCTCAAGAAAATGGCAACCTCACGCTGGCCCTAAAATCAGATATATCTGTCATTTATTGTTCGAATTAGGGCCAGCGCGCGGGTGTTACTTTCTATAGTCAAAATGTTCTGACAGGCGCATCCTTTCTTTTGAAATCATTGGCCTAAATTCTCCTATTTCGGAAAACCAATTGACGATTATTGACATATCATCGCTGATGACGCTGATTTCATAACTGATGACATAATTATAAACAAACAAAAAACCCGACTGCACGCTAAAAAGTTGAAAACAAGTCCCTATGTTAATGGAAAGTATCGTAGGCGGGGACCAAATTTTTTTTTTTTGATCATCACGTTGTGTCCTCTAGAGGGCGCTATGTGCATTTTAATGTTACGTCACATAACCTATAACCATCGCGCTATCAATACGCTTCTAACGATACCTCATACATCAAAATCTATGAAGTCGTTTAGGCTACAGGAGGGAACAAAGAAACAGACAAACATACATACAATCGAAAAACATTACCCTCCTTCTTCGGCAGTCGGGTAAAAACACCACCACACTCATCACCAATCCTAACCCCCTATCTTGTCCGCAGCACTGCCCAGAAGCGGCTCTAATCTCGGCGCGGGTGCTAGCGGCGGAGGGCGTCCCAGCCACGCGGTCGGCGTCCGGCGTGGAGCGCCGCCCGTCCGCGCCGCGCCCGCCGCTGTGCAAGCGCGGCTCCGGCTCGCTCACCACGCCGCCGCAACCCAGGTCAGTTAAGCATGAAAAGGTACCAGCTCAGCATGTGCTGTAGACAATAAGGCCTCTGGTTTCCAGCTGGCCCTTATAAGGTGACCTAAGTCAGGTTTGATAATTAAATCCCACAATAAGGCTATGAGGTATGGATGCACAGTTTTGAACTGTGCGATAACCAATGAAAATATTGAAGGCACCTCAGCATATATGTTGTAGACTATAAGGCCACAGCGCTGGTTTTCAGCTGGCCCTTATAACTCTTAAAAGGTGACCTTAGTCACGTTTGATAATCAAAAAGGCTATGAGGCTATCCATAATGCATAGGTAGTTTTTACTTTGCGATAACCAATGAAAACTTTGAAGGAGTTGAGCCGTGCCTGAAAGTAAGGTGTTAATGGTCCTAATAGGATAGCGTCTACCTTCACCTTAATTGCCTCCTTGGACTAGTTAAACCTTATCATCCTCGGATATACCTACTTAAGCTAAATATATAAGCCAAGAGCTTGTTAATGCTTGCTTCTCTAGGAAACTTGTAGGTACTAACTCCACACTGCAAACTGATTACTTTTTAACTTTAATAACGAAATAAAAAAGATAGCACCGACAATTTATTCATGTAATTGCGTACAGTCGCAAACACAAACGAGATGTAATTTAAAGTTATGGGAGCATCTGTTCCTGTGCTAGATAATATTGTGGTACAGTCGCAGTCATGAATCATAACAAAGTTTTTTGAACATTACATAATGTATGCAATGTGGCACTGGTGTTTAATAAAGGTACCAAAGCTGAAGGGCTAGTACAGGGCGTATTTAAGACGTGACAAGATAACATCGCGCTCACTCACATCGCGCAGCCTCAAGAGCGAGCGCGACGGAGAAGTTTTGTCACATCTTAATAGTGCCCCGGGCAAGTCGCTAAAATAAAAAACTGTTTCATACGTGTGACAAAGCAAAAAAAATATGTGTTCACTGAATCAAAATGTATTTAAATGCTGTTCTTGTTGTTGATAAGATGCACAATCATTGAAGTTAGAATAGAACGAACGTATGCGTATTCATTTTGTCCACCAACCCGCACTAGGCCAGCGTGGTGGACTATATAGGCCTAAAACCCTTCCTTCTTTGGAAGGAGACCCGTGCCCCAGCAGTGGGGTATTCAATTTAATGTGTAATACGAGGGCGGGTCAATAAGTCCGTGACTTTTATAATTTCCCGCCACTTAACTGAAAGAACAACATTGCTCCTGTCAACAGGCAACTCTCAGTTGACATCTGTCAAAATTTGGACCAGTTACGACACTTGGTTTGTGTTTTACACCCGTTCTTAGCAAGTACCGCGTGATTTAAAAACATAATGGAAAAAACTGAATTTCGTGTGCTCACTAAGCATGATTTTTTACGGAAAAAAACCATCACTGAAACCAAGGCTAAGCTTGATAAAGATTATGGGGACTCTGCACCATCAATATTTATGGTAAAAAGTGGTTTACTGAATTCCGTTGTGGCCGTACAAGTACGGAAGATGCCGGACGTTCATGGCACCCAGTTGAGGTCTCTACACCTGAAATGATTGAAAAAAATCACGACATGGTGTTGGCCGATCGGAGATTGAAAGTAAGAGGGATAGTGGAAGCCACAGGGATACCACGTCGTGGCTCAGTGGTTTCAATTTTGAATGATCACTTGGGTATGAAAAAGCTTTCCGCAAGATGGGTGCCGCGTTTGCTCACAAACGCAATCGAATGACAACTTCGCAGTGAGTGTTTGGCGTTGTTCAACCGAAAATCGGACGAGTTTTTGTCGCCGTTTTGTAACCGTGGACGAAACGTGGATCCACCACAACACACCAGAGACCAAACAGCAGTCTAAACAGTAGGTTTCTCGGGGTGAATCGGCGCCAAAGAAGGCCAAGGTGGGTATTTTGATGACCTCGAGAAACCTCATTTTTGGAAGGGATAAAAAAATTGCAGAATCTTTGGACAAAGTGTATAGAGCTCAAAGGAGACTACGTTGAAAATAAAAAAAAAAATTATCTAAAAACCAGTATTTTCTTCAAAAAGTCACGGACTTATTGACCCGCCCTCGTATGTACGAATGTTATATCTAACTGTAAAATGCATCAGCACATTGGGCCCGACTGTACCGCATTCGTTAGTCAGATGTAGAGGACATTGCCGGGTTTCCATTCCTCAGGCAATTTAATCTCGCGAATAAATGACAATGGGCAGATTGGGACCACCCTCCAATAGCATTAAGACTAACATCGTTGGATAGGTCTTGTCAATAGGAATGACTTTTGCTATGACAGCTTTGTTGTCACAGTTGTCCGTTCAGAGGTATTTGACTTATAAGTTCCGATACTCGTCAGTTCATCTTACTGCTATTGGAGGATGGACCACCCTCCAATAGCAGTAAGACTAACATCGTTGGATAGGTCTTGTCAATAGAAATAACTTTTGCTTTGACAGCTTTGTTGTCACAGTTGTCCGTTCAGAGATATTTGACTTATAAGTTCCGATACTCGTCAGTTCATCTTACTGCTATTGGAGGATGGACCACCCTCCAATAGCATTAAGACTAACATCGTTGGATAGGTCTTGTCAATAGAAATAACTTTTGCTATGACAGCTTTGTTGTCACAGTTGTCCATTCAGAGATATTTGACTTATAAGTTCCGATACTCGTCAGTTCATCTTACTGCTATTGGAAGATGGACCACCGTCCAATAGCAGTAAAACTAACGTCGTTGGATAGGTCTTGTCAATAGGAATAACTTTTGCTATGACAGCTTTGTTGTCACAGTTGTCCGTTCAGAGATATTTGACTTATAAGTTCCGATACTCGTCAGTTCATCTTACTGCTATTGGAGGATGAACCACCCTCCAATAGCAGTAAGACTAACGTCGTTGGATAGGTCTTGTCAATAGAAATAACTTTTGCTTTGACAGCTTTGTTGTCACAGTTGTCCGTTCAGAGATATTTGACTTATAAGTTCCGATACTCGTCAGTTCATCTTACTGCTATTGGAGGATGGACCATGTGACAACAAAGCTGTCAAGGCAAAGGTTATTCCTATTGACAAGACCTATCCAACGACATTAGTCTTAATGCTATTGGAGGGTGGTCCAGCCTCCAATAGCAGTAAGATGAACTGACGAGTATCGGAACTTATAAGTCAAATATCTCTGAACGGACAACTGTGAAAACAAAGCTGTCATAGCAAAAGTTATTCCTATTGACAAGACCTATCCAACGACATTAGTCTTAATGCTATTGGAGGGTGGTCCAGCCTCCAATAGCAGTAAGATGAACTGACGAGTATCGGAACTTATAAGTCAAATATCTCTGAACGGACAACTGTGACAACAAAGCTGTCATAGCAAAAGTTATTCCTATTGACAAGACCTATCCAACGACGTTAGTTTTACTGCTATTGGAGGGTGGTCCATCCTCCAATAGCAGTAAGATGAACTGACGAGTATCGGAACTTATAAGTCAAATATCTCTGAATGGACAACTGTGACAACAAAGCTGTCATAGCAAAAGTTATTTCTATTGACAAGACCTATCCAACGACGTTAGTCTTACTGCTATTGGAGGGTGGTTCATCCTCCAATAGCAGTAAGATGAACTGATGAGTATCGGAACTTATAAGTCATATATCTCTGAACGGACAACTGTGACAACAAAGCTGTCAAAGCAAAAGTTATTCCTATTGACAAGACCTATCCAACGACGTTAGTCTTACTGCTATTGGAGGGTGGTCCAGCCTCCAATAGCAGTAAGATGAACTGACGAGTATCTGAACTTATATAAGTCATATATCTCTGAACGGACAACTGTGACAAAAAAGCTGTCAAAGCAAAAGTTATTCCTATTGACAAGACCTATCCAACGACGTTAGTCTTACTGCTATTGGAGGGTGGTCCATCCTCCAATACCAGTAAGATGAACTGACGAGTATCGAAACTTATAAGTCAAATATCTCTGAACGGACAACTGTGACAACAAAGCTGTCAAAGCAAAAGTTATTTCTATTGACAAGACCTATCCAACGACGTTAGTCTTACTGCTATTGGAGGGTGGTCCAGCCTCCAATAGCAGTACGATGAACTGACGAGTATCTGAATTTATATAAGTCATATATCTCTGAACGGACAACTGTGACAAAAAAGCTGTCAAAGCAAAAGTTATTCCTATTGACAAGACCTATCCAACGACGTTAGTCTTACTGCTATTGGAGGGTGGTTCATCCTCCAATAGCAGTAAGATGAACTGATGAGTATCGGAACTTATAAGTCATATATCTCTGAACGGACAACTGTGACAACAAAGCTGTCAAAGCAAAAGTTATTCCTATTGACAAGACCTATCCAACGAAGTTAGTCTTACTGCTATTGGAGGGTGGTCCAGCCTCCAATAGCAGTACGATGAACTGACGAGTATCTGAATTTATATAAGTCATATATCTCTGAACGGACAACTGTGACAAAAAAGCTGTCAAAGCAAAAGTTATTCCTATTGACAAGACCTATCCAACGACGTTAGTCTTACTGCTATTGGAGGGTGGTCCAGCCTCCAATAGCAGTAAGATGAACTGACGAGTATCTGAACTTATATAAGTCATATATCTCTGAACGGACATCTGTGACAAAAAAGCTGTCAAAGCAAAAGTTATTCCTATTGACAAGACCTATCCAACGACGTTAGTCTTACTGCTATTGGAGGTTGGTCCATCCTCCAATACCAGTAAGATGAACTGACGAGTATCGGAACTTATAAGTCAAATATCTCTGAACGGACAACTGTGACAACAAAGCTGTCAAAGCAAAAGTTATTTCTATTGACAAGACCTATCCAACGACGTTAGTCTTACTGCTATTGGAGGGTGGTCCAGCCTCCAATAGCAGTACGATGAACTGACGAGTATCTGAATTTATATAAGTCATATATCTCTGAACGGACAACTGTGACAAAAAAGCTGTCAAAGCAAAAGTTATTCCTATTGACAAGACCTATCCAACGACGTTAGTCTTACTGCTATTGGAGGGTGGTTCATCCTCCAATAGCAGTAAGATGAACTGATGAGTATCGGAACTTATAAGTCATATATCTCTGAACGGACAACTGTGACAACAAAGCTGTCAAAGCAAAAGTTATTCCTATTGACAAGACCTATCCAACGACGTTAGTCTTACTGCTATTGGAGGGTGGTCCAGCCTCCAATAGCAGTACGATGAACTGACGAGTATCTGAATTTATATAAGTCATATATCTCTGAACGGACAACTGTGACAAAAAAGCTGTCAAAGCAAAAGTTATTCCTATTGACAAGACCTATCCAACGACGTTAGTCTTACTGCTATTGGAGGGTGGTCCAGCCTCCAATAGCAGTAAGATGAACTGACGAGTATCTGAACTTATATAAGTCATATATCTCTGAACGGACATCTGTGACAAAAAAGCTGTCAAAGCAAAAGTTATTCCTATTGACAAGACCTATCCAACGACGTTAGTCTTACTGCTATTGGAGGGTGGTCCATCCTCCAATACCAGTAAGATGAACTGACGAGTATCGGAACTTATAAGTCAAATATCTCTGAACGGACAACTGTGACAACAAAGCTGTCAAAGCAAAAGTTATTTCTATTGACAAGACCTATCCAACGACGTTAGTCTTACTGCTATTGGAGGGTGGTCCAGCCTCCAATAGCAGTACGATGAACTGACGAGTATCTGAATTTATATAAGTCATATATCTCTGAACGGACAACTGTGACAAAAAAGCTGTCAAATCAAAAGTTATTCCTATTGACAAGACCTATCCAACGACGTTAGTCTTACTGCTATTGGAGGGTGGTTCATCCTCCAATAGCAGTAAGATGAACTGATGAGTATCGGAACTTATAAGTCATATATCTCTGAACGGACAACTGTGACAACAAAGCTGTCAAAGCAAAAGTTATTCCTATTGACAAGACCTATCCAACGACGTTAGTCTTACTGCTATTGGAGGGTGGTCCAGCCTCCAATAGCAGTAAGATGAACTGACGAGTATCTGAACTTATATAAGTCATATATCTCTGAACGGACAACTGTGACAAAAAAGCTGTCAAAGCAAAAGTTATTCCTATTGACAAGACCTATCCAACGACGTTAGTCTTACTGCTATTGGAGGGTGGTCCATCCTCCAATACCAGTAAGATGAACTGACGAGTATCGAAACTTATAAGTCAAATATCTCTGAACGGACAACTGTGACAACAAAGCTGTCAAAGCAAAAGTTATTTCTATTGACAAGACCTATCCAACGATGTTAGTCTTATTGCTATTGGAGGGTGGTCCCAGCTCCCATATATTTTTGCCCATCCTCTTTTATCTGGGGAATTTCCCGTAAAAATATCTATACATTTAGAGAAAAATACCTTACAAGATAAATAGGTTATTTTTATTGGATATTGTGTTGTGGCTACGTCGAAGGAGTTCAATGACTTACGTCTTTTAAATTCCTAACGGAAAAATAAGGGTGTTGGAAGTTTAATGTATTTGATGTGTATGTGATATGTGTGTATCTGTATGTGGTAGCGCAACTCCCAAACGGATGCACCTATTTTGGTTTTGTTTTTTTAGGGTCGTACTTAAGTAGGTAATGTTACCTCGAGTAAGAAAGCCATTTAATGATAATCTTTTTCAGCTGTTCAAAAGATAACTTGTATCCCTGATTCTCTGATAGAAGTTGAAGCTTCATAATTATTATGATGTGAGATTAGTTTTAATTCGTCAACTGTTCCATAAAACTTAAGGCATAGCTACAGAAAAAACACCGCTAAACGATGTAAGATTTTAATTTTGCCCAATTTATGGTTAAACCAACTATCACACAGTAATTAATACAACACACATACACAAATTGTTTGCTTAGATACGTAGTGAATTATACAAAGCAAGTGTCGCCCCCTACTGGCGGTCGCATCGCATTAATTCTGACTTGTGCCCGCGCCTTGCGGGTTACTCTACTGGGTGTTTCTACTGAAATCAGAATTTCAAAATTCGCGAAAAAATAATTTCATTTTCCATAGAAACTTTGTTGGTTACGTGACTTTTTACTATGGAAAATGAAATAATTTTTTCGCGAATTTTGAAATTCTGATTTCAGTTTCGGGCTTAGATATACCATGCTGCACATGTAGGTTTCGGCTTAGTATACCCTTTTTGCAACACCCTGTATACTGATGAAAAACTAACTAACGAAAGCTGTTGCAATAGGCACAACAAGATAGAGTCGTGGCTCGTGCAGCAGCGCTGTGAAACTTCGTTTTTGTGATATAGAGTGACCCCCTTGGCCATGACCTTCGCGTCTGAAAGATCTTTCACACTGTCTACTTCTAGGGCTTTCATGAAGCGTTTTCTTGGAATACCTGAAGAGCTGTTTCGAGGTAAGCTTTTATGCATCAAAGTGTTTTTTTCAAATAATTGATGTAGGTGTTTATGTTTAACTATCATTACATAGTTAGAAAGTGAACATTTTCTGTTTCTTCGTTTAGTTAGATCGGTTTCAGACTAGCATATTTTTCGATGCTTTTACATGTGTGTATAAGTGAGCTCTTTTTTGGAACTTGGAAGCGCTATTATTAAGTAAAGGGTGGTGTTTTTTCTGTAGCTATGCCCTATTAAATATAATTATAGTTAATGTAAGGATTGTATGGAATTAATGGTAGGTATACCTTAATTTATACAGATTGAGCATCTCAGTCCAACTGGACGTGCACTCATAATCAGTTTCACATTTGAAAACATCGAGTTAAGCAGCACTTAATATGGCTTAATTGAGCTTAACTTAACTTAACTTTCATGCTTTGTTAGATTTACTTAAGTAAGAAACTGGGTCTTATTTAAATTTTAATTAAAAAAAACGCTGACTGTCCTTTGATCAGAAAAAATCCTTTAATCTTTAAACAAAATGCCGTGAATGGACTTAAGTGAATAACTCAACAAAAGCTTACAGTGTATGAAAGCTCTGTATTATTCTCCGCGAGTTAATCCTGGGAGTGAAAAAGTAATTCTATAAGCTCTGTTAAAAACAATATAAAGCTCACATTGCTATGATTTATAAAAGTTGAAGTTTGTTGGCAGGAAGTTATAATGTTTCAAATCTTTACAGTTGGGAAAGAACGCACGACCCTTTCAAAAATAATGGGTCTTTGCAAAGTTTTAAAAACTCATTTCACACCTCATAAAAACAAGTTTTTTAATAATCGTCATCTCGTTAGGGTTAAATAATATTAAATAATGTTAAATAATAAGTCGGTTTTAAGTAATTTTATCAATAATGTTTACGGCGTTTTGGATTGCTGAAACGATACGCTTTACCGACGCTTTCAAGTGACTTTCAAACTTTATAGACTTGCCATATTGAACGATCTTTAAATGAAAGTCATAAAATATTTCTCTTAATAAAATCTTAACAGAATTTGAAGCAGTGAGGTAGGTAGCAATTTAAGACTATAAAGCGGTATACTTATATAAGTACGTACACACGGCAACGTTAAATGGTTGGCAGGGCACACTAACGTAGGTAGTGTATGTGTGTGTCGGCGACGTCGACGTAATTATTTAGTTCTGGGCAACCCACACATGGATATTGTAAGCATGTAGTTGTGCCAGTGACAATGATTCATTGTTTTTATGATATGAAGCAAAATTTTGCAAGGCAGTGTAATAGATTGAATGGCTCAGTTGGTATGATACAAGACTTACAATAATCGGTATGGTGGTTCAAATCCCACTGAACTTACAATATTCCTTTTTTGTTTTTTTTATAGATTTAATTTGTTTTTTAAGTTGGTTAATAATAGTATTGTAGCATATACGAATAAAAGCAACACAGAAAGTAAATGAAACAAGTTATTAAGTGTTAAAATAACCAAATTTATTCTTGCCGTAACATAAACATTAAGGATGTTACGTTTTTATTGTTTTTCGTTTTAAAACATAGTTGTAGTTTATATTAATAAGGAAAATTTTCAATTAGCAGTTTTAAATCATAATAAACATCAGAAAAGGATGGACTGGCTGTTTTACTAAAGTAAATAGGCAAGTCATTAGTTATATGAATCAACATGTTAATTAGCTAGAAATAAGATAACTTATTCCAACCTCAGTAACAATAACATCATTAACACATTGGCTTACCCATAATTGTAAATAATAATAAGTATTTAACCAAATAACTAAAGTCTTATACAAATGGAAAAATAAAAATTACTGAGCTAACCCCAATAACTATAATTTTCACCACTTTTTCGCCATAATATCTTACGTCCATCCTTGTCTAATTTAAAGGTCTTTTCATCACTAAATATCACCACATTGTTGCACCAATCAAAGTTTAAAATAGTCAGTCGCAAAACGCACTCTGTTTCGACGATGCTGATCGGTTAGAGCAATTTTCTTCGTCGGCCTCCGACACCGCAACCCAGCAGCACGCAAGTGAACCCGTACGGTTCGTAGGGATAGATTATGTGTTGTGGCCGTAGAACGGGTGCTGCAGAACGGATCAGCGCTATGTGCAGCTACGATTTCTCGATGGCGTGGTGATGCATCCGTATAGACGACTACTGTCTACATGTCCCGAATCTGCGTATCGGTGAACCCATAATTGAACAGTTCTCCTCTACAAACAAAAAAAACAAATACTTAGCTTATACAAATACAAATATTCTAACAGTCGAATAAAATTATATTTGCAGTTCTATGTGACTTACCGATATCATTAAACGTCTTGCGATTTCACTAATTGTAATATTTTGTTCATATAATACAATTATCTCCGCCTTTTTGAACATGGTTAAATGACTTTCCATAGTGACTGCGAAGATAAATTAATTATAAATTCACAAATCACAAAGTGAATCACTATGCAGACGCAGAGGTGAATTGTCACTAAAAGTAAAAACTAATTACGTTTATTCATATTGTATGAGGGTAGAATGGTTTTACTTCTCAAATGAAGAACGAATCATATATTTTTAGCGGAGAGAAATAGTCGACAGCTATGCAGCTTGTAGTCATTTGTCAATTTCAAATAAATTTATTTTATACTCAACAGCGTTTAAATTAACGCTAAATTTAAATAAAGTAAAATAAAAATACCCATTAGTGGACTCGAACTCACGACCTATGTTTCATAAGTCTAACATACTACCAATGAGCTATGAAGAGTATAGCTACAAGTTGTGAAATTTTGCTTCAAGTCTGTCTGTTTGACTTACTCGACCGGTTGATATTTTTATGTCACAGCTGGTGTAAGGGCGTTTGCCTACGCGCAAACTCGTTTGTGCTGTTGTGTTTGTGTGTGTGTGTGGTTTGTTACTGGTGTATTTACCGATTTCTGCTTTATTGCACACATAGACCACGTTAGTGTGTACACATACACTACGTTTGTGTGCCCTGCCAACCATTTGGAGTTGCCGTGTGTACTTAATAATTAACTGAAGATGGAAATGTTTGTAACACCTGTTGTAAGACAATTCACACATGTTGTTCGACATATAATTATTTATGGCATATATTTATTTAAGGCTTATTCTCAATCGGGGTTTATAATGCAATGCAATTCCAAAAGTCGTAGAATAAAACTTTTATCACAGCCTGTAAAAAATGATTTTTACAGAAAGTTTCGATTTTGTGAAATTAAAAAAGGTACGGTTTTTACATACTTTTGCTAGATGTAGCGAAATTGCAGTAGATCCTTGTTGATAGATGCTTGTAAGTTTTGAGTAGGCTCATTAACAATAAACAGTGTACTTAGACGTGGCGCTTGCTGCTATTATTATTATGTAATAATTATAGTTTATTTTTATTTTTGATTATAACTACAAGTCATTACTTTTTGTCACTATAGGTGGGAACCTATTAATGGCATTTCCGTGTTTTGTAGAATTTTATAATTTTGTTACCATATAAGTTGACGCAAATGCTGTTGGTTCTCCATGAACAAAATAAATAAATAAATAAATCCTTCACATTTCATTGTTGTACGGATGGAAACACCAAACTCGTAGAAAAAAATATGGTCGGTTTTGTAATGTATTGTAATGTACCTATGTAGGTATAACCATATAACTAATTATATTAGTTATATCGTGTCTTCGACTTAATGATAATCATCAGAATCTTACGACATAATACTTAATTTCAATTCTTATTTCAAATCAAGATACGGATACACATAATAAAATTATATAATTAGATAAACTTTTGAATTTTTATAAATAACTTTTTCGTTTTCCTGAAGACTTTTCTAATCAACATTTGCGGTCTCGGGCGGCGGCGGCGGCGGCGGCAATTTGTCACAAATGAAATGAAAACACCTACTTCCCTCCCTCGGGATGTTGGCGTAAAAATTACGGCCGTGACGACCTTCTTTTTTAATCCTCGACCGAAAAAGAAGTGGTATTATAAGTTTGACGCTTAATAGATACACTTAGTTAGTATCTAGTAGTATTTATAAGACTCAACTGTTTTGGCCGTTTCTGAAAATTCGGTTGCCTAAGGTTACAAAAACGAAAACATGTCGCATGAATTGCGAAATCTTGTAAAATGTTCGGTTGGAAATTGAGAGCCATCCAAATGTTTGGATTGTTGCTTTGATTCAGGAGTATGATGGTGAACTCAGCTTTCATCCAAGGAAAAAAGTCCTCTTTAGTCTTATGTTTACTAATGTTTTTTTAAGTAACTAAGTACTTATGTTAAATTACAAAAATTATATTATTTAATGTAAGATAAATAGGTTAGGACATACATAGAACCTATATTAAGTAAGTATATCATACATTTACGATTTGACGATCAAAATGTTGCTTTTTACGAGATTGTTCCGAGTTTATGGCTCCACTCCGGGGGTTCAGGGGCACAGGAGAATATAATAAAGGAGATTGGGCACTAGGAATCACACTATAGAATTTTATCAGTGATTCTACAGGTTGTTGCCAAAGCTTTACTAAGCTAAGCTAAGCTATACTAAGCCGAAAGGGTGACTCAGACTTTACTATGGAGAAACTTTTGAACTTTACTATGAAAAATTTTTGTTCTTGAATTACCAATAGTCGTATAGAACAAAAGTGGTTTAGATTGCCCCCTGAGTCACTCTCTTTCGGCTTAGTATAGTACTTATGCAACACTCTGTAGTGTCGAGAGAACATAATTATGCGGGCAAATCTCCTCGTTTTATTGTTCGCCTGACTATTGTATCTAATTTATTTACCTTTGGTGTTCGCAGCCCCGCGGTTTATAGCCGACATTTTTATAAGGGTCGTATCTTATCTGAGTCTACCAAAGTTTCATTATTTTGGGCCACTTTTTCATACTCAATCAAATAACGATACAACTGTATTTTATTTAGTTATGGATGAAAGATATTGCTATAGGTACCTAATATAAGTACTTGGGTCATTTGTACCAAAAAAATATATACGTATTTAAAATAAAATACATTTTGTACCAACTGACAGACGTTTCACAGGACTAAATACGTTAAGCGTTTGGTAAAATTCAACCTTAGGTACTTTGAAAAATATAGCATCAACTCTATGGCAGTCTACCAATAAATCGTCATAGGACTCTTGCTGTATTTTAAGCTAGAAGAGCTCACATTTAGCAATAATGCCTATTGTATTCCCCCAACTTGCTCCCCTAAAATTGCTCTCACGATGTGTGGTTTCCCAATAATGTTATATTTTATCATAATCATCAGCCTTCTATCTTCCACTGGGTCAAGCGAATTTTCCGGTCCTGTGCCGCCCTGCTCCACTGCTTCTCCGCAACCCTTCAGATGTCATCGAACCATCAGTTATATAGTTACTTAAACTGTAACATTCCCTCCACAGATACCTGTGGATCCGCCTCGCCCTCTTCGAGCGTCAACTGGCCAAGATCATCGAGCACCTGGTGGGCACGGCGCCGCGGTACTACGAGCGAGACGCGCTGGTCGCCGACCCCGACTACGGGAGCATCCTCAGCTCGCTGCTCGTGGGGCCCTGCGCGCTGGAGTATTCGAAGGCGAAGGCGCCGGCTTGCTTTTGGACGGATCCGCCGGCTGATGAGCTGGTGAGTTGGACAGCCGTAAAGTCCTTAGAGTGGATTGAAGTCACGTCGCTTTGTCGTCAAAAATCAAAATCAAAAAATCAAAATCAAAATTCTTTATTGTTGTTACTTACAATAGATAATGTTATTACATTGTGGGTCTCTTCTTGTAAGTTTAAAAAACCTGTAGTAGAAGAGCCCCTCCTTCTTGAATGTGCCAATGCCACTTAATACAAGTTTTAAGTATACAAAACAATTTTGATATAGGTACTTATATAATTAGGTACTTATTTTATTTTATGAGTTTCTTAAGGTAAAGGTGTGTCAGTATTCGATGTAGATAGTTAACTATATGTGTAGGTATCTAAATTATTTTGTGCTCTGTAACTTAGTATAATCTATAATATACAATATTAAATATATTTTAAGATATCCTAATATAATAAATATTAAAGTAATATATATTTTAATGTATGTATTTATTTATATATCGATATAATGCAAGCATGCCAGTTTAAGTATTAGCATATTACTGTATGTATATATATATTATTATTTTTTAAATTTCAGTTATTGAAATACCTGTAGTAAATATAATTATGTATGTCTATGTAAGGTATATTATATCCAATAATATTATTACTAGTATATACCTAATGTTTATAATTTTGTGAAAATCAGGAGCTAGAACATTTCTTTAGTGTTAGGTTTTCAAAAGTTCTTCAGTATCTTCATAACTCAATGATTTAAGCCATGAAGTAGTGGTTTTTTTACATTCTTTGTAAGTCATTCCGTATAGGTTTAACACTCTGTTTATTTTATTATAAATTGATACTGAACTATTACAAAATTGGTTAGAAGCAAATACTGTGTTAGAAGTTTTAAATTTTATTACTGCATATCGGTTACGTTTCTCAAGTGTTTTTGTGTTAATAGGCAAGGCATAGGTCGTCGTCGTCGCTGAGTAGATTTATCTATTGCGGTACCTCCTGTTTATGTGGATGATGGATGGAAGAATTGCAGCGCGTTATAACCGCAATAGATGAATACTGACCGAGTGGCGTAGCGTTCACTAATGGCGTTGAGTGGCTTTGTCACATTCCACTTAACCTCAGCCCGCACCTTCAAAAGATTTAAAAATGCCTTATGTGCATTGGAATTTCTCCTATTAGACCTCTAGGCGTTCATCACAACAACACAAATTGTATTCACAGTATCATGTAATCACTCTTCAGGTGCAGCGTCACCGCATGTCGGCGGGCACCACCACGCCACCCACCGTCCGCCGGCCGATCCTCAACTATAGGAGGAGCCTCAACACCTCGTCTGACGACACAAACAACGCTAACGCAGGTACACACTGGCTGAAGACCCTAACCCTGTACCTAACAAAACTACGAATTGGTACCATGCAAGCTGGCATCATTCACGACGTCAGTTGATGACGCCACACTTTGAACTATAGAACAGCATCGCAGTTTTTTTGTGCAAGCTCTATCGGGCGCTGCACTGCACTTTTTAAATTCTAATTAAATCATCGGTATATTTTATAGGAATTAAACTATCGACTCTTTAAAATAAATGCTCAATGTCGCATTGTATTTCAAGTAGATCTCCCGCTTCTTCATAATATTCGGCCACTACTGGACATAGGCATAGCTTAAAAAGCGACGCGACTTTCACGACAATCCAAATCACTTACTTAAATTCAATTTTGTTTTCTTTTCCAGGTGGAAATAACGCACCAGGATCCACAGCCAAGGACTACGTGGAGAGCCTCCATCAGAACTCCCGAGCAACCCTCCTCTATGGCAAGAATAACGTGCGAGTTCAACCGGTAAAGAATTATATCATAACTATCAGTCAATTATAATCGTCTACGGGACATAGGCCTCTCTTAAGGAGCCCCATACGTTAATCTAAGTCGATAACGAATCCGTGTAGCGGCATGCTGGTCCAGCAGGGTCAAGATGTCCCATCCTGCGTTCGCCTGTTTCTAGTCTGCACTCATGTTATCTTATTCTTCGATGGCTATCAGTAATTCTGCACATGTATCTATATGAGTCCAGCCCAGTGCTACTTCAGCTTGCAGATTTTGTGCCCTATATCGGTAACGGTTGTTCTTTGACGAATCGCCACATTCCTGACTTGATTCTTCAGAAACCCTGAGTGTAGTTTTAAATAGCTAATATCTTTCCTGCAGAAAGACGTGGAGGAGCCGATGCCAGGGTACTTGAGCCTGCACCAGACCGCGGCCGGCCTCATCATCAAGTGGACCCCCAACCAGCTCATGAACGGGTACACTGAGAGCGAAGGGGTAGACAAAAGGTAACCTAGATATTATACCTGCATGAGCTAATTTGTAAATTGTGTGTAGCTAGTTCAGCATGTATGTGGTAAGTGCAAGTTTTTTTTGTTTTAACAAACGAAAATGAGCGAAGCGTTTTCATCTGTTGTCAATTTTAATGACATTCTTGCATTTATTTCACTGTCTAACAATTCGCAAACTTCTTCGTTGGGATATCAAAACTTACATTTCGATACACTTTTTGCAGTTGCTTTTTTGATTTTGCTTTGTTTTGTGCAAGTTATTGTTGATTATTTTAGTTTCTTCATTTATTATGTTTTTTTATCCTTGTTTTTATTGTAGTATTTTTACCTACATAGCTTTGTAGATTGTTGACCGTGTACAGTTTGTGTAGCTTGCTCCGCTGTCACCTAGTGCATGCGTCCGCGTGCCAAAACAAGTCTGTTCTGTGTAGCGCCGGCCCACTGTGCACCGTCTACCGCCGCGCGTGTTTCGGCCCACTGTGCGTCGATTGGTGAGTCGCTTTTGATGTTTTGCTGTAGTATTTATTTCCTAATACCTAGTAGTACTAGAAACATTACATGCATTTGTATCCAGTTGATATACTGTCTCCAAATGTGCACAGTCTAAGCCCAGCTAAATATTGCTTTCAAATCCGGAATGAAAAACTAACTTTTCCAGCGCTGTTGCGCTAACCGTTTTATTTCATGCAAGTTTGTCGTGACAAAAATCTTGTGACCTAAAATGTTTGTCACATGTTGGTTTGCGCATCTCGCAGCCGGTGCTAGGTTTGCCGCTAATACCCTTGTTAAACCTACCGAGTAGAATAGCGAGACAGTAAATCGGGCGATTCTCAGCCACTGCTGAGCGGCTTCGGCTTAGGCTACTGTCTCGGCCACTCTACTCGCGAGCAAAACCGCTGGCGAACTCGCGAGCCAAAGGTCTAAACCTATCTAATGGAGCACAAACGCGAGCCGACGAGCCAACGGCCTAAACCGTCGGCTCATCAGCTCGCCAGTGGATCACTCCCTTAACAGTGTCTCTTTGGTTTTCTTCCAGCGTGTACTGGGCGATGTCACTACAGAAGGCCTAGCACGTCAAGATGTGACAAAAGAATCCGCCGAACGCGACGCAAAACTGTTGGCACGTCTTAGTCTTAGCGTGCTAGGCCTTCAGGTGTACGAGTGGGAGATGGTCTGTCTAGAACTCAAGTGACTTAAATTGTTCTTCTTTCGCAGCGTGTACTGGGCGATGTCGCTGCAAGTGCTGGTGTGGGAGGTGGTGTACGTGCACGTGCACCGCTCGCCCGGCGGCGACGCGCTCATCCTGGTCGGCCAGGACGGCGTGCAGCGCCCGCCCGTGCACTTCCCTAAAGGTCAATCAATCAATCTTTGTTTGTGGCTTTATGCCGTGTGTGACTAACACAGCAAATTCGGCCAATTACGATAGTGTTCCCTAAAGGTAGCTAGAGTTGTAGCTGTGTAAATGTAGGGAAACTAGCCAATAAACACGGAACCATAGACAAGAAAACACCAAGAGAGCACAATAGACACCTAAAGCCTTCGCCACACCAAAAGCAGTAGCCTTTTGCAAATAATGAAGTTAAGTAAGTATATAGCGTGTCCACTAGAGGCAAACTCAGGTCGAGTAGCTTCAGCAAACTTGAAGAAGCAAACAGCCTTAGTTTGAGGCTGTTAAAGGTTCGAGGCCATGCTCAAAGGAGCCTCAATCCAGCCGTGCATCTGATGGATCAAGCTGAGCTGATCACACCGTGCCTCTCCCCTCCTCCCTCCCCCGCATCGTGTACTGGGCGATGTCTCTCCGCGTGCTGGCAGCACTAGCCTTTTGCGTACAATGAAGTTAGGTAAGTATATAGCGAATCCACTAGAGGCAATTCGCTACACCAAAAGCACACACTTCCCTAAAGGTAGCACGAGCTATAGCTGTAACAAGAAAATAAACGCGGCCCCATAGACAAAAAAACATCAAGATCGCATCCAGTGCACCATAAGTCCAGTTGGCCAGTTTTTGCCAGCGTCCAGTGGCAACAGTTGCCAACAGACATTTTGAAACCTGGTTTTTCTGGCGGCAACTGTTGTGGACAGGACGCTGTAATTCGCCACTGCGTCGGCCAGGACGGCGTGCGCCCGCCCATACACTTCCCTAAAGGTATCCTTCATTGTATTCATTAAAGTCTACTGCCCTGCACCAATACAGAAGAGTTATAGGCTTGCTTTTCCACCAGATATGCTACAGATAAGTAATATGATTGGTGGATATTTTGTATGTATGCGGTCCATGGCAACGCAGCGCAGCACATCTCTATCTGGTGGAAAACCCTTATCGCCATAAACCTAAGCTATGCATTTCGCAAGTCGACTAAAACAGTGGCTCAGCCATTCTTTCTGTAACCCTAAGTTCAGGATTAAAAATATAGAAAATTTCAGTTTCACATAGAAAAGTGCATTGTATTATTTCCTAAGAACTCCTACTCTGTAACTTTTCTACAAATCACTATCAATTTCAATGAACAGATACCAAAGTAGGTAGCACCCTTTAGGATAGATTCTCTCAAGAGTTTCCAGTTTCCACGACGAAAGTTTCCTCAAAGTTCTGAGTGGTGACCTTTCTTGATTACTCGGCGCTCGGGATTTGTCGCTAACTCGTTCAAAGTTCAACTACGAACTATGATCCAACGCTTATTGGATTTAGTTCTGTAAGTTACAAGGTTTTCCGTCATCGCCACGCTTTGCGGATAACTTTAGAATGTATTTAATGAAGTCCTGTAATACCTGAAGGGTTACTCTATACTGACGAAAACTAAGTTTCGTAGCGCTGCTGCGCGAGCCACGACTCTATCTCGTGGTATTAAACGTGCCGATTGCACGACAGCTCTCGTTCGTTCGCTTTTCGTCAATATAGAGAACTGCTCCTGCCACCATACCACCACATTACAACCCTTTTTGGTTTCAAAGTAACATAAGTAGGTATGTATAGTATTTTTATCACCTTTGTCTGAAAATAGATTCTAGTGCCAAAGTAATGTCCGCTGAGTTGACCAACAAAAGACGATCTCATGAAACGTCAATTATATTTTATGCTCTTCTTTCCCCATGCAGTCCGTGGTTAGTAAATAATACAATGTTTTATTCCACAGGAGGTCACCTGCTCTCATTCCTGAGCAACCTGGAGACAGGTCTGCTGCCGCACGGGCAGCTGGACCCGCCGCTGTGGTCTCAGAGAGGCACTGGGAAGGTAAGAATATATTATAGGTACAGGTGTTTCAAAATCAACTAGCCAAAATATTGTACCTAAACCTCCAGATTTAGGTACCCATTTTTCGCCAATGTTGTAGTCCAATGAAATAGGGAGCGAGTATATTAATCATCTATCGGGCACAACGCAACCAACTCATGATACTAATACCCTTGTTACGCCTACCGAGTAGAGTGGTCTCGGCCGAGGCACTCGGTCAGTTCCTATCCGTTCATCGCAGTCGATCGACTATCGGCCGAGCATACTGTCTCGCCGTGTAGCAGGTGTAACAAGGGTCTGAGCATCACTGTCTTCTTCCCAGGTGTTTGGCCGCGGCAAGGGGCGGCGCCGGCCCATGCCGAGCCTCTGCGAGAGCGGGGAGGCCGAGGAGGCGGACTGCGACGAGGTGGCTGGGGACTACGTCTTCAGGATCGTCAACAACGCCATCGCTGATAGAGAAGGTGATGAAGCAGAAGGGCTAGTAAGGGGTCCAAGACGCGCAAGTCAAGACGTGACAAAAGTTTTGCATCCCGCTTACTCGCATCGCGTGGCCTCGAGCGCGACGGAAGTTTGTCACGTCTTGTGCCCCGTGCTAGGCTAGCAGGGCATGATAGGCTTCAAAAAAATATAGCTTACTTAGCCAACAGTTATGGGGAATCTCCACTAAACCTTAAACAAGAGTTAGGAAGCAGGGTGTTATGCTTTAAGGAGACATATTTGCCTTTGCAGAAGGGAATCTTATCTAAAACTTATATCGGAGGGGTTTTCTAAAGCACTTTTGACTGGGAAAATTAGCAACCGCTATCGCCGATAGATAAAATGCACTGATTAGTTGATTAACCACTAGGATATGACAGATTAGCATTGAATCACGTTATCACTGATAGATGAAGTTTGGATTGGCTAATGCGAGTACCTATCTTACTCATAGACATCAACCAGGAAATCAGCATCATGTTAGCACAACTTACTTTTGGAGATCGTTTTGGTTTGATTGCGTAAAAGAAAATATGAGAGAGTGTGGAGCTAATGAGGATATGTCAGAAGATACGGTAAAATGGTGTGACAAGCACACCCTAAATAAGGAAAAGGCTAGGAAGCAGAACAAAAAGTAGTTAGCACAGCTTACCTTTCAAAAGTAATGTCGACACATTCCGCTAATCTAAAACCCCTCTTTTGCCCCCAACAGCAATGCGCCACTCGCTCCTAGAGCGCGCAGTATCGTCGCCCCCGCGCACCCCGCGCCGCACCCTCGCGTCCACGTCCACCACGTCGTCCGACTCGTCCACCATGTCCGTGGACTGTCCGCCGTCCGCGGGCGTGAATGGACATCCGCCCATGAACCCGGCGGCGCATCTGCCCGTGGAGCAGGTGAGCATCGTGTTGTACTGATATAAGCTGAGTATGTTAAGCTATAGTAATGATGCACCGCTGGTGAATATTGACTTCTTCAAAGAAGCACCAACGTAGTCTGTCTTCGGTCTTCCGGAATTTCCGGATTCAACTATTGCCGGCTGTTACCGAAAGCACTGAAAGATATTATAAATAAGACGGATGTTTGAGACAATTACTTTAAAAGAGAAAGATATTTGCGGACTTTCACGCATGGCGAAAAATGGATGGACAGCGCTATTTATCGCATCTTCCGGAATGAAATGCCAGGGCGCTATATTACGCATAAAGTCATCATCATCACCAATAAACCCGTGAAGGCATATTAATGATGATGATTTCCTCCCCGCAGTCAGCGTCAATAGAACTCGTCTGCAGCACGATGCGGCGACAGATCATCTCGCGCGCGTTCTACGGCTGGCTGGCGTACTGCCGCCACCTGTCCACCGTGCGGACGCACCTCAGTGGACTCGTGCATTCTAATATTGTGCCTGATGGTGAGTTTTATAGATTAAGTAGTTAGTATCATCATGTTCTTCTATGCATAGACTTGAAAATATGTATACTTTCTAGGGATATATGGCAGGGATACAAGGCCATTCTTTTAACCTATTACAAAAAAGGTTCTCAATCCGTCAGTATCTTTATGTACATTCACCGATAATGTCGCCAGTTATGGATAGATCTTACATAGGTATGCCATTTTATGACTTTTGTCACCAATGTTTTCCTCTAATTCTTCATAAAGAGGAGTGTTACAACTTTAACGTGTCCGGATATTTCTGTATAAATATCTGTGGTTGCATAGCTCCGAAACGGCTGATCCAATTTTGTTTTATACAGAAGTCTATTTGATTTTAAGTATGCTACGGAACGACTTTCTTCCAGACGACACAGAAGGCGGTCTAACCGAGGAGCGATGGCGGGCGATGTCGGACGAGCACGGCGCAGTGTGCGACAAGGACGAAGTATACCGGCTCGTGTACTACGGAGGAGTGCAGCACGATATACGCAGGGAGGTGTGGCCGTACCTCCTGGGGTATTATGAGTAAGTGAAGTTGACGTTTTTACTTTCTTCACAACCCATGACGTCCAAACTGCTGGAGCATGGGTCTCTTTCCAATGAAGGTATGTTTTAAGTCAAGAGTGCACCACTCGGTTCCAGTGTGGATTATTGGGCGGTGCAAATTGGTGGAGGTTTTTTATTTTAAATAATTAATAGTAAATCTACTACTCGCTACCCTAGCTTGTGTTGTTGTGTGCTTACCCTAGTTGACTTACCTTGTATGGATCTGACAGGCGTGTGCAGAAAAGCGATGCTGATAAAGGATAGCTATTGCTAATGTGTCGGTCGTAGTACGATCCAGCTATCGTACCACGACCGACACATTAGCAATAGCAATGGTGCATGTCCTTATGATGATAAAGTTATTGCCAATGTTGCTGACGAACCCTACCGTTTCCAGATTCGGCTCAACATCCGCAGCCCGAGCAGAGCAGGACGTGGCGTGCCGGCGCCAGTACGAGACCACCATGTCGGAGTGGCTGTGCGTGGAGGCCATCGTGAAGCAGCGCGACCGCGAGCAGACCGCCGCGTCTATAGCCAGGCTGAACGAGGCTCAGGGGAAGCTGAAGCCCGTGGAGAATGTTTCTTGTGAGGTATGGCATATGGTGTACTAGCTGTTACCGCGAGCTTTGCTTCGCCTTAGAAAGATTTCCCGTGGGAATTCCGGGATAAAAAGTAACCTATGTGTTAATCCAGGGTGTAAGCTAACTCTATACCAAATTTTGATAAAATCGGTTGAGCCGTTTCGACGTGAAGAGGTAACAAACACATACTCACAAAATTTGCCTATTATAATATAATTTTAGTAGGATTGTTAGATGATGGGATTGGAATAGCCGTGTCTGGAGTGGAGAACGCAACTAGGCAATAGTAGTGTAGGACGCCCTCCGGCTAGATGTCGTCATACGACTTGCGGAAAGTGGCTGGAGGCAGTACGAGACCACCATGTCGGAGTGGCTGTGCGTGGAGGCCATCGTGAAGCAGCGCGACCGCGAGCAGACCGCCGCCTCTATAGCCAGGCTGAACGAGGCTCAGGGGAAGCTGAAGCCTGTGGAGAATGTGTCTTGTGAGGTATGGCATATGGTGTACTAGCTGTTCCTGCGAGCTTCGCTTCGCCTTAAAAAGTTTTCCAGTGGGAATTTCGGGATAGAAAGGAGCCTAACTGTTGGGTAGGTTTAGGGTGTCAGCTAACTCCATACCAAATTGAATTGAAATAAGTTCAGCCGTTTTGACGTGAAGAGGTAACAAACATACAATCATACACACACATACCTACTCACAAAAAAGTAGGATTGTTAGATGATGAGATTAGAATAGCTGTGTTATGGAGTGGAGACCTGCGGAAAGCAACTAGGCAGTAGTAGTGTAGGACGCCCTCCGGCTAGATGGGGTGGCGACTTGCGGAAAGTAGCTGGTGGCAGTACGAGACCACCATGTCGGAGTGGCTGTGCGTGGAGGCCATCGTGAAGCAGCGCGACCGCGAGCAGACCGCCGCCTCTATAGCCAGGCTGAACGAGGCTCAGGGGAAGCTGAAGCCCGTGGAGAATGTCTCTTGTGAGGTACGGCTTATGGTGGTTAAATGAGGTTGGAATAGCTGAATTACTATCAGCCTCACAATGGTAATTAAGTTAAATTTATGAGATGCTATAGACAACAGATAATTTTGCTCTGTAGACAGGTGATTTGAACAAACGAAATACCAACTAAGGATAGCTTAATTTATGCCCAAAATAGGTTTGATGTTATACATTTAAATATAAAGCACTTTATTGTTCTCAGGTATTCGAAGACGACCTTAGTGTCATATCAGATAACCCACCAGTAGTGTCACCGGAACCCAGTGAAACTGAAAAGAGACCTGAAAACAAACCGGTTCTATCCAGAGCACCTAGTATAGAAGACGTAGAGAATATTGAGTTAGACACGGAAGAGAAAGAGAAAGATGATTCAATAGTTAACGGAGAGACTGAGAAGGGTGATAGTAGGGAGAGTGTAGATATAGACAGTCTAAAAGACTTAAACGAAGAAAACGAAATACATATAAAGAGTCCTATACAAAACCCTGATTTGAGAAGAGAAAGCATAGCGGAAATAAAACGACTAGCAGAAGGTATAGTCCAAAAAGGTGATGGACGTGGCCCGCTGTGCAGTGTGGATAGTGGGAATATCAACTTTAATGGGAACGACTTGAGGTCGTCTTTGGATGAGAGTTTGCCTCCGCCAACTCCTCATCAGCATCAGCAGCACAGCGTGATCGTCACCAATCCGTCTGTGGATTTAGCCGCTTCAGGATCGCCGGCTTCTGGCAGTGGCACCGGTGAGCAAGCCTCAAATTACAGCAATAACTACAATTACATCCCTTTCTGCCTCTATTGTTGCTTCCATAAATCCTGAGCTAAGTATTTATGATATTTCCTTTTTGACTCTACTTCTTCATCTGTATCCAGTAAACCCAATGACATTAGAAAAATATGGATAATTTGGTATCCGCCACCCAGACGTTTGATTTGGTATCTTACCTACCTACTTGAAGCAATTCCTTACTTTCGCAGCAATTCGTAAGAAATTTACTGTGATATTTATCTTTGTCAGCCAATGTGAGTCCAGCCCGAAGTCCTCTGGGAGTGGTGAGGGAAGAGAGCCACTCTGCTGGGGCTTCCTTCGATACGTTGGAACCTTCTGGAGAGAACAAGCCAGACAACCGATCCAACTGTGTCTCACCCGCTAGCTCTAATGGTGGAGTTTACTCTGTGAGTCTCGTTATCCTCTTTCCGTGTCGTAGTTTTTAACAGAGATCGCAATGCTGTTGCTGATAGTATGCATCTAATAGTATGACAAAATCTAATGAATTGAAAATCCTGGTAAACATCATTTAAATACTCGTTATTATATGGTTTTTCTGTGTATTCTACTTTGGCGACCACCACGCGGCCAGTTGTTTCGTAAACGAAATTATACCGACAAGTATTGCATAATTTTGAACACGATAAATTTTATTGCAGAATGAACTGGTGGAAAGTTTCGCTCTCAACCTTCATCGCATAGAGAAAGATGTCCAAAGATGCGACCGTAACTACCCATTCTTTACGGACGAAAATCTGGATAAGCTGAGAAATATCATGTGCACGTAAGTTTTAATTAGGACCACTTATTTCCGATTAAAACTCGTTTGATATTCCATACTAAGATCCAGAATACTTTGTTTCTCATAAGAAAACCATTTAAGTATATATACATTTCACAATATAATATGACGCATTTGATCATGCCTCTGTAAAAAATGGCAGCCTTATCTTCTAGACCAGCTATACTCAAACTGCGGCCCGCGGGCCGCATGTGGCCCGCCGGGCCTTTATCAGTGGCCCGCGTGCCATGAGAGATAATAGAGAATATACATTCTGTGTAAAAAGTATCGGGATTATATCCATAAAACAAAAAAATATTGTTATTCATCCAAATTTATTTTATCACCTTCAAAGTTTGCTCCTTCAGAAACGATACACAAACGCCAACGAATTATCCGATCATCACAACATTTTTTTTAAACGCTGTTTTCAGAGTTGTGTTTAGTACTCGCGGCGATTTTTCCTTATTGTCTTCTATCGATTGAAAACAGTGCCTCAAAGTGGTAATTTGAGTTTAGGAAAAAAAGAAGCTAGAGCCGTGAGCTGCAGCCATATCGGGTGATTATGGTGGATTGGATGTATTTGTTCAGTGTTTGCTCGAAAATTCATTTACAATGATGATTATTGTGCAAAAGGCGCGATATCGTTGTGCAAAGTCTTTTCTCGATTTTTTTTCCACACATCTTCGTCGAATTTGCTGTATTAAATTCTACATAACCCGCAAATAATATTATTCTCCTACCGTTTGACTTTCTAGCAAGAATTCCGAGTGCACAAAACCACAATAGTCAAAAAAACAGTCAACATGACTTTAACTAACAATCGATAGAAGACAAAAAGGAAAATTCGCCGCGAGGACTAAACACAACTCTGGACACAGCGTTTAAAAAAATTGTGATGGCGTACAGTAACTGTACAACTACCTATAAAGTTCTGAAAACGGGAGTGGATTATAACTAATTGTTTAAGACCGTATTTAATCGATCCATTATATTTATTTTAGGACAAATGCGTTAAAAAGCCATTATCAATCGGTATTTTATTTTTAAAATGTAAATAAATAACTGTTAATTATAAAAAGTCTTAGCAAAATCTTTCTATTAGTTCAAAATCTTAGAAATGTTTTGTTTTATGGATCTACTCCCGATACTTTTAAAGTTTTAATACAGAGTAGTATATGCATGTGTTTTTTATATTATTATTCGATAGTTTATATCGCTTTATAAAAGTAAAAAAAAATATTTTGCTTGCGGCCCGCGACACCATGACTTAAACGTGTTTGTGGCCCTTATATAATAAAGGTTGAGTACCAATGTTCTAGACCATTTGGGTGCTTGTAAGAATCTTATATTCAACAGCACCCATGACCTAATTCCACCCCCTTCTTCCAGCTACGTGTGGGACAACCTGGAGATGGGCTACATGCAGGGCATGTGCGACCTGGCGGCTCCCCTCCTAGTCATGATGCAGGAGGAGGCCGCGGCGCACGCGCTGTTCCACCGACTCATGCTGAGGGCCAAGGACAACTTCCCGTCCGGGCAGGCTATGGATGCGCATTTTGCTGATATGAGGTATGGGAGACGTGGAAAAGTATAAAGATTTGTTCTTATCTAGACACGCGGTAGCGTGTCAAGCCAAGTTCGAGAAACAGAACTGGCGAGCCGCACCGTGTGTAATATTACACGAGCCATTTCGAGCCACTTTTGACCCCCTCATAAATAAAAAACTATTAAATATAAATGTATGAAATTTAGCACATATATTGTGACTTACGAGATACATAATATGTGTTCTAAATTTCATGAGCGTATCTGTAGTATATGAGCATGCAACCTGCATGGAGGTTGCATACCTATCACGTATATATAAGGGCATCTGTCAAATTAGCTGTCAGTAATAAACTAGCTTCCATGGTATTCGTTTGTTTCCCTTCCGCACTACGGACACTCCATCTGGCGACGAGCGAACCCACAAAAACAAAAGAAAAACAAATGAAGCGCTTTTGTTTCCTTTCAAATGTTCTGGTGAAAATTTTGTAAATAATGGCGTCGGTAATCGGAAATTTGAGTGTTTTTGACTATAAAATTCACGAGTGGGAAATATTTCACAGACGTTTATTGCAATTTTTAAAGTTAAATAACATCGAGGAGGAACATAAAAGTGCAGTGTTGTTGACGCATATTTCGGAAGAAGCGTATAAATTGGTGCGAAATTTAGCGTACCCGCGTAGTGTGGAAGAGGTGGACTTTCATGGCTTAGTGGAATTACTGAACGGTCATTTTACTCCTAAACGGTCGATCTTTGCCGATAGGGCAAGGTTCTACGATGCTACGAGGGGTGATGGCGAAAGTGTCGAGGATTGGGCGGCGCGACTTCGGGGACTTGCGATTTATTGCGAGTTTGGCGGAGCCCTGGACACGTTAATACGAGATCGCTTCGTGCTGGGTCTGGGTGCAGGCCCCGAGCGGGACCGCCTGGTCGAACAAGACGCGGTCACGCTGACGCTGGCGAAGGCGATGGAGATGGCACAGCAGACGGCGTGCGCCCGGGCGGCGCGCGCGGCCATGCACGCGGCGGAGGCGCCGGTGTACCGCGCGGGCTGCGAGCGCCGCGCCGCTCCGCCCCCCGCACCGCGCCGCGCGGAGTTCGGGGGCGCCCCGGCCGCGGCGGAGACTACGCAGCGGTGTACAGTGTGCGGCCTCAAGGCTCATGAGGCTATCAAGTGTCGGTTCAAAAACTATAAGTGCCGAAAACGCGGTGAAAAAGGGCATTTGAAGAAAGTGTGTAAAAAGGCAGGTTCTCATTTGCATAATGTTGAAGCGGATGCAGAGGTGCCGGGCATGCCTGAGTGTGAGGACTGCCAGTGTTTCAACGTTCGGTATGTAAGTTACGACCCTATTAAAGTAACTGTTAATGTAAATAATGTAAATTTGTCAATGGAGATAGATTCCGGATCGGGCACTTGTATTATTTCACACGACTTGTACATAGATAAATTTAGGAACTGTAATTTGCAAAAGTGTAACATAAGAATGTGTCTCTATAATGGACATAAAATCACGCCAGTGGGTTATTTTGTTGCCAGAGTAACGTATCTAAACCAAACGGAGGACGTGAGGTTCTACGTGATTAAGAATGGCGGGCCCCCACTGTTAGGCCGTGAATTTATGTCAAAGTTCAACATGCATTTTACAACGTCTGTTAACAATGTCGCGTTGAGTGTGCCTGACGTGGATGTGCAGCAATTGATGAAGCAATATCCAGACATTTGGAAAGATGAGTTAGGTTGCTTTAATAAGTTTGAAGTAGATTTACACCTGAAAGATGGTGCAACTCCTAAGTTCTTTAAACCACGAAATATTCCCTTCGCGCTGAAGGAGAGGGTGGAGGAGGAGTTGGACCGGCTGGTGCGGGCCGGCATACTGGTGCCGGTGCGGTACTCGCAGTACGCGACACCAATAGTGCCCGTACTTAAGGAAAATGGTAAGGTAAAAATTGCTGGTGATTATTCGTGTACGCTGAACAAGGATATGGAAATTGATAAATACCCTTTGCCTCGCATCGAGGAGGTATTTGCTAAGATAGGTGGCGGAGAACATTACTCTAAAATAGATTTAAGTAACGCCTATAACCAGTGCAAGTTGTCAGAGCCGTCACAAATTCTTACAACGATAAATACGACAAAGGGGCTTTTTAAATATACGCGGTTATTGTATGGTTTAGCGAACGCACCGGCTATTTTCCAACGTTTAATGGAAAATTTACTCGCGGGAATCGATGGAGTTAGCGTCTGGTTGGATGATATCTGTGTTACTGGGCCTAACAAACAGGTACACATGTCTAGGTTAAATGAAATTTTCAAAAGGCTACAGGATGCAGGCTTAAGATTACAAAAAGCTAAATGTTTTTTTTTCCAAGACAGTGTGACGTATTTAGGCTACGTTATCGACAAACACGGCTTGCGCACCTGCCCGACTAAGGTAGAGGCTATATTGAAGGCGCCAGCTCCGACCAACGTACTCGAAGTAAAACGATTTTTGGGCGTAGTAAATTATTATAGGAATTTTATTCCAAACGCGTCTTCGCTTCTGGCTCCGCTGCACGAACTGCTGAAGGCGGGCGCGCGCTGGGAGTGGACGCGGCGGCACGGGGACGCGCTGGCGGCCGTGCGGCGCGAGCTGGCGTCCGACCGCGTTCTGGCGCACTTCGACCCCGCGGCGCGGCTGGTGCTGGCGGTGGACGCGGGCCCGGCCGGCCTCGGCGCCGTGCTGGCGCATGTGGATTACCAGGGCAGGGAGAGGCCTATCGCTTTTGCGTCGCGATCGCTGTTACCGAGTGAGCGGAACTACAGCCAGATCCACAAGGAGGCCACAGCGATTATATTTGGTGTCAAGCATTTTCATCAATATTTGTACGGCAGGCGCGACCCATTTATACTAAAAACGGATCACAGACCTCTAATAGCGATTTTTGATAAAAATAAGGGTGTTTCGGTTACCGCGGCGTCACGACTACAAAGGTACGCGCTGATTCTGTCGGCCTACAACTACTCGGTGCAATATATCAGCAGCAGCAATAATCTGATAGCGGATTATTTTTCTCGATCGCCGCTGCCTGCCGGGGTAGTGGAAGGTGACGACGGAGATTTGCCTTCTCTGAAATTCCTAAATGCGAACGTGGAGCCTCTTTCATTTGAGTCGATAAAACGAGCATCAAATTTAGATCCTGTTATTAAGACAGTTATGAATTACATGGAACACGGGTGGCCACGAAAAATCATGTGCAAATCAGTTTTACCGTATTTTCAAGTTAAAACTGATTTGGAAGTAAATGATGGGTGTCTTTTCCGTGGACATAGAGTTGTTATTCCTGCAGTGCATAGGAAACAGATGTTAGGAGAACTCCACTCGGGGCATTTTGGGATTGTCAAAACAAAGAGCAAGGCCAGGTCGAGGATGTGGTGGCCCGGTATAGACGGGGACATCGAGCAGTGGATAGGCGCGTGCGACACGTGTGCGGGCCTGCGGGCGGTGCCGCCCCGCGCCGCGCCGGCGCCCTGGCCGCGCCCCGCCGGGCCCTGGCAGCGGGTCCACATAGATTATATGTCGATAGGTAACCTCACGTATCTTATTGTGATCGATGCCTACAGCAAATGGCTGGAATGCATCTACATGAATTGCGGCACATCTACTCAGGCGCTCATCGCGAAATTGAAACATTTAATGTCAGTGTTTGGCGTGCCAACGGTTATTGTTTCGGATAATGATGTAAAGATTTGTTCTGCAGAATTTTTAGCATTTTGTAAAAACAATGGCATTAAATATGTAACGTCTCCGATTTATCACCCGTGTAGTAATGGTCAGGCGGAAAACTCAGTCAAATGTAGCAAAAAGATGATCAAATGTATTCTAGCTGATAACAGTAATGTGTCTTCACACTGTATTCAAGACAAATTGTTAAGCTTTCTATTTGAGTACCGCAACACTGTTCATTGTGCGACGGGTATGACCCCGGCTAGACTGATGTTTGGCCGCGATTTAAGGAGTAGGTTAGATCTTATTAAACCTCCAACGCACCTTGCCACTACGGGTACATCCGCTTCAGACGAACTAAAACCATTAAACCGAAGTAGGTGTTTCGAGGAAGGTGAAACAGTTTTAGCAAAGTGGTTCACTGCTAGGAAGTATATTTGGTCGCCCGGAGTTATAAAAAGGAAGATAGGGAATCGAATGTATGAAATTTATTTCAATGACTTTGATACCTTAGGAACTCGTCATGTTGACCAAATATTGAAATGTAAAGAGCCTAGGAATGTAGAAGAGAAACGGATTGTACATACGCAAGATTCATATGTAAATACTCCTGTTATAATATATGATGCACCGGAGCGACCGCCTCCACCACCACCGTCACCGCGCGTTTCATCATTGTCTGAGAATGTCGGCAGCGAGGGCTCGCGCGAACAGTCAGTTACTGAGGCAGCAGCTGTGTCTGAGGGAGATGAGAGTAACCGCGCCGGAGACGCTGGAGGTGGTGAGGGCGAGGGAATGGTAACTTGCGATGATAACGCAACGAGTTCTGGTCTGGAGCGGACCGACGATGTAGACGAGAGTAGTGCTAATGTACATAGAGATCTAGATGATGTAAATATTGACATTGTAAATAATAACGGTCGTACACTTAGACCTAGGAAGAATATTGACTATAAACAATATTTTTAGAGTTTCCAACGGATTCATTGTTTCTTTCTTTGTGATAATAATCTTTGAAATAGTGGTGGAGGAGTGTAGTATATGAGCATGCAACCTGCATGGAGGTTGCATACCTATCACGTATATATAAGGGCATCTGTCAAATTAGCTGTCAGTAATAAACTAGCTTCCATGGTATTCGTTTGTTTCCCTTCCGCACTACGGACACTCCAGTATCTCAAACGGTTATTTAGATATTAATGTCCAAAAAACCTTATTTTTAACATTGACTGACTCACTCACGTATAGATCAAAACTCTTATGGTACTACAGTATACTATCATAATATGTGAAAAATATGAAATGGCTTTGAGATGCATAATATTAATGTTAACTAGTCTAAGATAGCTGTAAATAGAATGGAATGGGATCGGATCAAATCGGATCGGATCAGATTGAATCGGAACGAATCGAATCAAATGGAATCGGATCGGCTGGTGTCAAATCGGATCAAATCAGATCAAATCGGATCAAATCGGATCGAATGGTGTCAAATCGGATCGGATGGTGTCAAATCGGATCGGATCGGACCGGATCCGATCGGAACAGATCGGATCGGTTAAACAATTGAGTGAATATTGTACATTTTAGTATAAATTTAGTTTAAATTTTAGTACAGTTTATAAAGTCTAGAGACTTAGTTTTTTTAAAAGCGTTTTAAACTAGCCAAGACAGACCTTAGGCTACAATACATTATTATATGTTATACGAAGATATCATATGTTATACTGTTACTTATACGAGTAAATAAATTTCAGGACTGACCATTGAACTTGGCACCCATTTAGATCTCACTTCTTTTGTCGTTGAAGTCAACAACCAAGGCATTTATAACATTAATATTGAACTTGGCTCTCATTTCACATTTGTGTTTTTGATTGGATTAGATATTAGGCAAATAATCTTGTGGATGGTCTTAATAAACTCCAGTATGTATTGTTATGTTACTGACTCCTGACCCCACGTAGAAGACCCTGGCTGAGGATGATTGCTGGATACACTGTATTTCTCTATCTACTGAGGGAAGCCCTTCAGCGTAAAATGCTGGACTTTCCATGGCTCCTCGGCATTCCTCATCCAGCCACCAGCCTGTCCAATAGTTTTTGCCATCCATGAATCAAGTCTCCCATGTTCCAGGTCCCTCATCCAGATCCTGGACTGCGAGTTGTATGAGCTGATGCACGCGCACGGCGACTACACGCACTTCTACTTCTGCTACCGCTGGTTCCTGCTCGACTTCAAGAGGGAGCTGCTTTACAAGGATGTCAGTATTACCACCCTATCCTTGTGTTACTCTTGATTGACCATCGGTGTACTAATGTCGACGATTTAAAGAGTGCCCAATGGTATCTTTTGACTCTCCTTGAAGTAGGGAGGACTAGTTGTTGGGCCGAAGATCTAACTTTATTTTAGTGACCCTGCTATGTCCTGCAGTGAATGGTTTCGTTACGGGGAGATGATGTTGATGAGAACTAAAGGGACGATTTCTTAGGATGCTTAATGGAGCGGCCAGCAAAACGCCTAAAGAGGCTGGCACGGGGCGCTATTTACGCACGCTAAAACGTGATAAAAGTTTTCCATCGCGCTTACTCACATCGCGCGGCTTCCACAGCGAAAGAAAAGCTTCTGGTCGATAGGTCTATCCCAAAACTCATAGGCTCTTTGCCAATTTTTAACCTGTTGCAACATGTCCTAGGTGTTCGCAGCCTGGGAGCTGATCTGGGCAGCCAGGCAGGTGTCGTCAGAACACATGGTGCTGTTCATGGCGCTAGCCCTGCTGGAGACCTACCGCGACGTCATACTCGCCAACGCCATGGACTTCACTGATATTATTAAGTTCTTCAATGGTGAGTAACTTTGACTTTCTCTGCTAGGTACAGCCTTTCTCGAAGGCCCACTTGCACAAACATTTAAATCTAGATTTAGTGTCAAATCTCGATTTAAGAAACGTCAATCCATATAAAATTTGACACTAAATCGAGATTTAACACTAAATATAGATTTAATATGTTGGCGCAAGTGGCCCTAGGTAACATTTACATCGGCATGATTTATAAAAAAATAAAAAATGTGGAACACAATTAACGTCTTCTCTTAAATAAACCCATAATCTTATTTACATAAGTAGTAAGTATATAAAAATATTTACTTACTTAAATAATATACCTACAGAAATGGCGGAGCGTCACGACGCGACGTCGGTGCTGGCGCTGGCGCGGGATCTCGTGCTGCAGGTGCAGACCCTCATAGAAAACAAATAAATACTAATAATATTGTAACATTGAAGTAACCCCTGCATACCTAGCACGGGGCGCGAGCGAGACGCGCATCACAAGACGTGACAAAAATGTTGCGTCGCGGTAGCTCCCATCCCGCGGCCTCGAGTGTGTAGCTTATCACGTGTATGAAGAGGCTAGCGTGACTTAAAGTTATGTCACAGTGTCGCAGATTTATATCACACTCGTTCACATTTCTCGATCTCGTCATCAACCATCAAAATACGACATGATAAATATTGTCACAAGTTGTCATACGATCCATGCTGGTAGGCCGGTTATTGTACCACCTATTTGATCTATTTGTGGGAATTATACGAGAATAACGATACGCGAACGTACGATATTGTGAAGTTTATCTACGACGATAAAGGAAAGTACCTACCGTGTCGTGTATGACGTTATAGACGGAAGATAAATAATAGAAATATAATATTTATTTATACCTAGTTAAAATATATAATATATTAATATATATGTATACTTACATAATAAATAATACTTATTTATATCAAAATATATGTGTTGTCTGTTGATGTGGTGATACATACCTAATGATAAAATATAATACTATGCTAATAGTTGTTACTTAAAAAAAAGGAAAATTTAATTATTATACTAGTCAAATGCCAAAGATCCGATGCACAAGATAACTTGTAGGATAATTTAATATACTTACCTAATAATTATGATCTCTAGAAATTATGAAAGATGTTAGATAAACTTTAAATATAGGTGTTCTATCATTATCACACTACAAATTCTGAAAATACATTGTTAGGTACTATCTACTTTATAACTAAATAACTATTATGTATACATAACTACCTACCGTCTACAAGAATTATATAGAGAACCCAATGTTTTTTATAGAGCTGTAACAGGTACTTTAAATTACAATCGATATAAGTAAATAAAATAAATACCTACATAAAGTAAACAAATAAGTACTTATATCATAAATTTAATTTCCCACAACAATGCACCTATATCAAGTTATAAAAATGTCACATTGTTTAATAAAAAATAAAAAAAAGAGGCAGGTACCTAACCAAATACAGGTACCTGACCATTTGCATACATACATATTTTAAAGTAGCAAAAACAAAAGCGTAGCTTTTTGTAATGTGTATTTATGCTTTTAAAGCTCTATACATAACTAAATGTGAATTGAAACAACGATAAGTATGAATATTTTGAACTTCCACATAGGCATAATACGATAAATTCTTCAAAAATTAACTTCTTCTTCGAACCGAATTTGTGTGTCATATTCTAGCTGTTACCTACGACTTTTAAAATAAATGTAACTAACTAAAGTCTGTTTTTTAATCACATATAATAAATTGACAGGTTATGATAAATCTAAACGGTTCATAAACAGCCGCTTGTCCCGCGATTGTGACGTATCGTTCTATAGGCATATTTTTCAATACATACTTAGTAGGTATGTGATTTGTTCCCTTTTGTACAGTCTGAGTCAAATAAACTTTACCCCCGTTGGTTTTTTTAATCTGAGTAGCTTCAGGTTTCTTTCGGTCAAGATCAAAAGCCTAAATTGATTATTTACTGCCTAACTGACTACCAACTGTTTAATACATTGTTATTTAAATATGAAAATTAAAAACCTTATCTGGATTAATACTGCAACCTAAATGTCCATATCAATAAGACCTCTTCCTTCCTGTGCCTTTGTCCACTCCCAATACTTTTATAAATATAAAAAAAAAACATTTTCACTCCTTGTGCTGATGCTATAGTTATTTAGGTGATAAAAATGATTTAACAAATATTGTTTTTAAACCATGTTATTGTTAAAGACGTTATATATAAAGTGTAAGTAACTACGTAACTAAGTAGTAAATTTTAGTTTTACAGAATTTTATTGCAGAATTGCTAGTACTTAAAAATGAATTTGTTTATTGCTTTGGAAATGTTCTCTCTGTATGTAGGTACACTAGGTAATACCCACACTGGTTTTTATATAAAGCTGGTTTATTTAATGAGGGTGCATAAAAGTATATATAATATTATTTTTAACTATTCCTTAAACTACAGAGGTCTATTTACTCAAATTATATTCTGATATTACATTTACTGTCATTTATAATAAATAGTTGATTATGTATATTAGCTGATGCTTTATTATAATGAAGAAATTGTGATCGATGGGTTAATACTTACATAAAATATGTACGTACATCAACTGCACTTATAAAGTTGTAAAATAAGTCCTAAGTTATAAGGCCTATAAATAATAAAAATATTACTTACATAAATTGTTGTCTTAGACTTAGATTAGAACAAATATATTGTTATCTTTACTATATAATTTTGCTTTATCTATTGTTTAATTTTCTATTGTTTTTTGTTATTTTAGGAAAGTATTTACTATGTCTTATTTTTAGAGTTACTTCATTGTAAAACGACAGACTAAGGGCCACTTGCACCAACATATTAAATCTAGATTTAGTGTTAAATCTCGATTTAGTGTCAAATTTTATATGGATTGACGTTTCTTAAATCGAGATTTGACACTAAATCTAGATTTAAATGTTTGTGCAAGTGGGGCTAAAATCAATTTTACATCATAAAAGTTCTACCCAAAAATGTGGATGGCGCTGATAGCTCAAGAATTGTGGGAGTTATAAAGCTTTTTGTCATCGGCCATTTTGAGTCTGCTGGAGTCGGATGGACATAGACACAATAGTTTTTAGTGGTTCCTCGCAAGGTTTTTCCAAAAAAAAGTAAAAACTAATAACGGTTTTGTATGTATTTGTTTTATTCTAACACGATTGTTTTCCGAGTTTTCTGTGTAGTTACATTTACCAGACAAAAAATGCAAAGTCTGGTAAATGCAACTATTTTGCAGTTTTTAGGGTGGTTACAATTAGCTGCCAATTTTTGTATGAAATTGGAAAAAGTATTGGTATACATACAATTAACTATTTCATTTACTTAAAAAAATCTTTGACTTACCGTGAACACATAAAGTGTAAAATTGTAAACCTAAAAAGTATAAATGTTTGAATAAAAAAAACTGCTGCTTAATTCGAAAATTCAAACTATAACTACTTATCCCATTATTGCAACAAATATGTCTGCCTTTTATAACTTCCAAACACAAAATGGCACTACCTACGTGACAGACAAAATACATACTTACTTATAAAACGACTTCTTCAGAAAAAAACTGTTGCGATTATTTATACAGGGTGTTGCAAAAAGGGTATACTAAGCCGACACCAGCATGTGCAGCATGGTATATCTAAGCCCGAAACTGAAATCAGAATTTCAAAATTCGCGAAAAAAAAATATCATTTTCCATAGAAACTTTGTTGGTCACGTGACATATACTATGAATTATTATTTATTTTTTTCGGGAATTTCCAAATTCTGATTTCAGTTTCGGGCTTAGATATACCATGCTGCACATGTAGATTTCGGCTTAGTATACCAATTTTGCAACACCCTGTATATTATTTGGTACATACCTACCTACCTATTTTTTTCTTACTGAAGATCTACGATTTAATAAATAGGTGCTTTACTTTTTCATGTGCCATTTTGAGTTTGAGTGTCGCAAAATTAGGTACTAATTAATTATACCTCATCGCCGTCTCTATGTACCTACCTACCCAACTACCTACTAGTAAAAGTGTATAAAATAAATAAGTTTCTAAGAAGCATTTTTAATTCCATAAGTTTACTACTAAAATAATAAATATTTTTGTGAAAATGTCTATAGTAAATTGTAATAAAAGAAATGTTTCAATTTGAAAAAAAAACTGTTTGATTTATTCCTAAGTTAGGTATAGATACCCAAACCTCACTCACCTCAATAAAAAAAAAAACATACGATACGAGTGTGGAAATTATGTGGGTTATAAATATTACAGTCGAGTACGCGTGTTTTTGCACGACCTTTTGAATTCGACAAAAAAATCTTATCGATTTTAGGCAAAAAGGAGAATATAGGTATTTATGAGGAGACGAGAATGTATCATTTAATTCAGTTGACACAGAAGACAAACGTAAGTGTACGCACTCATTTGTAGGTTTAAATTATTATTATATAATACAGTATGATAATTATCATTTTGATTTGAAAGTTTAAGTGCGTCTGTTTTCTCCCGTGAGATTGTTGCAAATGAGATTATTTATAGTAATTATGGTTTGTATTCTGCTGCTGATTACATTTAAGAGGATCCCTAAAGCTAAAATGCTAAAGTCGGCTTGATATACGATTGATTAGATTGGAAAAACGGTAGCTTCTATCACATTGATAAAGATATATATTGTAGCAGAGGGTATACTGAACATGTTAGTTGCTTAGAAATTGGTCGGGATTATAATAATTATGTTAAAAAAAATTGCAAACACACCATGTCTTTTGCCATTTTTCGACTTATTATGAAAAAACCCTCGAAATCAGAGAGCTCATTTTCATGGAATCTTATATGTATGTGTAGGTAATTAAATTCTTTACAAAGTTACCTTAAAGAGTTGGATTTAATGGACCAGAAGTCAACTTTTTTTACAAAAAACTAATAAATTCCGGTTTAAAAATGATGAAACCGTGACAGATTTCAGATTTCTTCAGTCGTCGCCCTGCAGTCTGGCGAAAGACAGTCTGGAAAAAAATAAGTATGGAACGCGTACGAAAAATAATGGCGAGCACCGCTCACAGAGTACTTTTTACGCTATCACTACAATTTCCACTGGATGAGGAAAGGTAAGGGCTCACCTTTAGTAACAAGGCGTGTTCAAAACCTATACACACAGGGTAAGTACTCACATAAACAATTCTTCTCACAAAAGAATAATTATCGGACTCTTCTAGTTAAGAAAGAAATATGTGGTTTAAGAGCCGCTAGCCGGTCGTATAGATGGCCAAAAGAGAATTTTCATGGCCAAATTTCCACTGGATGAGGAAAGGTAAGCTACAATTAAAGGCTAAAGCATAGGATTTAGATTATTTATATGTATAAAAAAGTTAAAGTCTAATAAAATAACTGGAGGGTCAGCACAACCAACAATAGTGCATGAATGTTTTTTTTATCGATATCGATATTTTTATTTATCATTAGTACGCACAGCTCATCAATCAGAACAACTTTTGTCTACTAGTTTTGGAAATTAGCGAAAATCAAATTCGGATCTCCATACAAAAATTACCAGTGACTTTTATTATACCTACTTAAATAATATTTAATTGTTTAATAATAATTATAAAAATGTTGTTTGCAGATGTAAACAGTGGGTTAAGATGACCGGTAAGGAGGATCTGGTTTATGTGCCTATTGAAAAGCTACATCAACTTAAACGAATTTGTGGCAATCATTTTCTACCACAACATTTTAAGAACACAATTGAAAAAAAAAACAATTCCATGTGTGGGACTTACTGCAGACACTTTTTTTTATAATAAATAAATATAATTATATTTTTCCACTTTTATTTTATTTCAACATTATATCATAGCACTTACGTCAACGGAAAATCTCGAGTTTATTTTATGGATTATATTTTTGTGTTCAAATAGGAACATAACATAACGTTGAACCGAGGCTTAACGTTGGTGTCATTGTGTAACACTGAAATCCTATTGTGTAAAACTGAAATTAAAGTAATACATACACTCGCACTTTTTTTTTTTACTAGTTATCGATAAAAAATATCCATAAGAAGCACATCACTATTTCAGCGGGGCTATGTTGGCAGTTTTGTACGTCATAATTTTTGTTTTGTTGGTACCCTCTGTTTAATACAAGTATTTTTTTCTTTTTTTTCCCCTTGTACTCCCATCTCTTAAAACGTAGTGTTCTTTTCTCTATGTCGCCCTGGTCATAGAGAAAAGAACACTACGTTTTAAGAGATGGGAGTACAAAGGAAAAAAAAGAAAAAAATACTTGTATTATTTTTTTTTATTCACGCGTACTAACAGAGGGTACCAACAAAACAAAAATTATGACGTACAAAACTGCCAACATAGCCCCGCTGAAATAGTGATGTGCTTCTTATGGATATTTTTTTATCGATAACTAGTAAAAAAAAAGTTCGAGTGTATGTATTACTTTAAGGGCCCGTACAGGGTGACGTGCCGCGCCAATTTTGGGTTTTCAATGCTCTTCACACAGCACATGCAGTGATACGCACACATGTAAGTTTGCACAGTGGGTCGATAAACTTTTACTCGCCAACTTTATTGACAATTATGTTCAAGTACATTTTGGGTGATTTTAGGGTAAGTAAGTATAATTCTTACTTACACTGGTAGGCACCAGGAAAGAGTAGAAATTAATAGGGGTGCCACTTTACTCTATACTCGGAACCCGATTAGCTTTCTCAAACAAATGTGGTATTTACTTGTAGAAAGGTAACTACAAGTATTAAAGTGTAGATAATAAGTTTCGGGCATCCTCCAGCCAACTGAACCCCGACGACAAAGCAAAGTAAATACATAGTGTCGCAAAAGGGCTATACTAAGCCAAAAGGGGATGACTCAAGGAGTCATTCTGGACAACTTTTGTTCTTCGAGATTTGCAAATTCGCGAAAAAAAATATTCGTTTTCCATGGTAAAAAGACACAGTCATGTCCAACAAAGTTTCTATTTTGATGTATGAGGTATTGTTAGAAGCGTATTGATAGCGCGATGGTTATAGGCTATGTGACGTTCCATTAAAATGTACATAGCGCCCTCTAGAGGACATAACGTGATGATCGAAAAAATAATAATTCAACTTTGCCGTGTAAGGTATCAAATGAAAGGGCTTGATTTTCACATTACAAAAATATGCATATTGAAGGTATTTAAATAACAACACCAAAATTATTGAAATAAATAAATAAATAAATCATGAACAACTGACGTAAAATTTCATAAAATAAAAACAACTAAAAAGTTACAAATAAAAAAATACAATTATAAACAAACGAAAAACCCGACTGTACGCTAAAAACATGAAAACAAGTCCCAATGTTAATGGAAAGTATCGCAGGCGGGGAACAACTTGACCGCCACTCAAGGCCGTTTTCTAAGTAACATTCAGCTAAATGGTGAACCCTCTGCTGGTCCCCGCCTACGATACTTTCCATTAACATTGGGACTTGTCAAGAAAACTCAACAGGGGTTTCCATACTAAAGTGAACAGGACTGAAAACCATCACACTTTTTACCTTTAAATTGCGCTAATTTTGTTAGTTTTTCTGTTGAATTTTGTCCACCTTTTCTGATTGTTTTGGGCATATCTTCGTGATACCTAAATCGATTTGATATTGAAATATCTCATTTGAAAGCTTATAAGTTGACAATGTTTTTAGGCTGAAGTGCACAAAAAATTGTTGTATGAAATTCTTTTTTAATTTAACTTATTTCTTTTTAGGTTTTGAATATTTTTTAAAAATGTTTATCTATTTTGAGGTATTGTGTCTAATTTAAGTCAAATAATGCACATTTGATTATTTTAATAAGTTTATTAAGATGTTACTAATTCAAAACAAACAAAAAAAGTATTGAAATATGGCTAGTTTTTTTATTTTCGGTTTTAAACATGAAATTTTGGCAAAAATTCAAAAAATCTTTAAATATTAAATATCTTAGAAATGGTTAAGTTTTGGATAATGCATTATAGGGTATAATCGACTGGAAATGCCTTCCTCTATCACCTCCTGAAAGGATCAGGTCTACTTACCAATAACCCTGTATACCGCTTTTTCAATACCTTTAAGTACATTTTTTGGTAGCAGCATAATATTTTTACTTAATTTTAGGGTTTCGAACGTCAAAGAAAAAAAGCAACCGTTATAGGATCTCTTTGTTGTCCGTCTGTCTGACTGACTGTCTGTCACCGCCCTTTTTCTCAGAAACGGGTAAAGATATCAAGCTGATATTTCGCATAGATGGGGAGTACCCCAAAAAAAATATTATGGTACTCCCTGCCTGTCCCACACAAGTAAATTGGGGCTTATATTTTTTCCAGTTATTTTGATGTGTATCCTTTTTTTTCTTTGTTGTTTTGTATAAGTATGTGTTTCTTTTCTTTAAATCTGTATTTTTTTTGTTGTTGCTGTCTACGTGTCGAATAAATGTATCTTTATCTTCAAATCACGCCATCTATCGTTTGTTTTTTTTGTAGCTACTGTCTATAGAAGAAATTCCGTCATTGACAATTTTACGTAACGAATTTATTTTTATTTATTTTATTTTTATTTTTACATTTTCGTGGAGAACCAACAGCATTTTGTAATAAATAATTATTACTTATGAACACATAACAACTTGATGCCATTAACAGAATGAACTTAGTAACCCAGTAAACCTAACACATCCAGAGGAAAAATAAAATCTCTTTCTCTCTCTCTGAAAAACATACTTAATAGCCTAAACTCGATGCTTTTAGCTATTAACATCTTTGAAATAAAATTGAGCCACCACCGTGTTACTGCCCTCATCAGATCCTCACGAGACCATACCTCAACCAGCACCAAGAGACTGTATTTTTGATCCCTAACCTAATGTTCGTGCGTATTGTCATCACTTAGATCCATTCGCTATATTCCTGCTCCTCATCAGACCTTTACGAGACTGTAATGTCACGAGAATATTGCACACTATCTAATTTAATTTAATGTATTGAATATACTGGAAGAATTATGCTTCCTCAATTTCAAATCAAATTATGTTGGTGTCATAAAAGTTGAAAAAGTGCAATGACAACCAATGTGCAGTGATTTTGTATCTGTACACGATAAGATCGCGAGCTGTCAGTGCTGCCTAAACCGACGTGACCCTTCTTTGGAGGCCAGCGGCCAACTGAGTCAAACTTCACTTGTGTTTATGATTTTATAACACAGAAAGCCGCCATAGATATTTGTATGAAGATTTGAGGGAAAAAAATTGCTCAAGTTTGGGATTAATTTACACAAAATAAGTGTGTGTTTATTAAAAAACAAGGTATTTAGCGCCTAGTCCAAGCCTTTAACTTTATAATATGATAAAAATCATATGAAAATTCTTAATAATTACGACAAAGTTGTTACAATACGGGAGTGTGATTTTCTGGTTTTTCGTCATATTCTGAATTTTATTTACAGTTATCCATAATCATTTACTTGAATTCGAATCATTCAGCACCTAGCTAGACTCTTCGGCTACCTGTGTGATTTTTTTCAAGGTTGTAGAGCATCGTTTACTACATAATTCTATGACAATGCCAACCCTCGATTCCCCCTTGCAGACCCTTAATTTCAGTTTTACACAATAGGATTTCAGTGTTACACAATGACACCAACGTTAAGTCTCGGTTCAACGTTATGTTATGTTCCTATTTGAACACAAAAATATAATCCATAAAATAAACTCGAGATTTTCCGTTGACGTAAGTGCTATGATATAATGTTGAAATAAAATAAAAGTGGAAAAATATAATTATATTTATTTATTACGACTATTTCCAGCAACTGCTCAACTGCCAACCACTCGAGGAACAAGTACCCCGCTCTATGGAACACAATAGCGAAATCGTGGAACCCCCGACCTTTGAAGAAGTCCGTGAAGCCATAATGAGACTCAAAAACCACAAAGCACCGGGCATTGACGATCTACCCTCCGAATTGTGGAAATACGGCGGGGGTCGAGTACAGTCGGAACTATTCCAGTTACTGTGCAAGATCTGGGAAGAGGAAAAGCAGCCAAAGGAATGGAACCTAGGAGTGATCTGCCCCGTACACAAAAAAGGGTCCAAAAAGAAGTGTACCAACTATCGTGGCATTGCGTTGCTCCCGACAGCGTATAAGGTCCTGTCCTACGTGTTGCTCAAGCGATTGGAGCCATACACGGAAAAAATCCTTGGTGATTATCAGTGTGGCTTTAGACGCAACCGTAGTACAGTCGATCAGATCTTCCTCCTGAAGCAGCTTATGGAGAAGAAATGGGAATACGCGCAGAGCATCCATTCACTTTTCGTGGACTTTACTAAGGCGTACGACAGCATTGATCGAGAAGCGCTGTTCACTATCCTACGCAACTTTAAAATACCGGCAAAAATAGTGAGCATGGTTGAGGTTGCCACAAAGGAGAGTAGGATGAAGGTTCGTGTTGGAGGAGAACTGACGGATGAGTTCGCGGTGGTCACCGGTCTAAAGCAGGGGGATGCCCTATCGCCTATGCTTTTCAACCTAGCCCTGGAGCATGTTCTCAGAGGAGTTTTAGAACTTGACTTCGGGCTACAACTCAATGGAAAGCACAAGGTGGTTGGCTATGCCGATGACCTAGCGGTGCTGGGCAAAACAGCTGAAGAGGTTCGGAAAGCTGCGAAACTCCTTGATACAGAAGCCGGAAACATTGGTTTAAGAATAAACCGCGGAAAATCCGAATATCTCCACATGAAGCGCTACAAGGACAAGTCCGTTCGCAGACAAGACCTGCATGTTGGAGATGTGACGTACAAAGGGGTCTCCCGGTTTAAATACCTAGGTTGCACTGTCACGGATACGAACACTCGCGACGAGGAAATCGATACCCGCATCCAAAGCTTCCTGCGCTGCAGTGCCGCTTTGCATAAAGTGTTGACGTCTAGGCTTCTGAGCAGAAACACCAAACTCAGAATTTACAAAACGGTAATAAGACCGATACTGATGTACGGGTGTGAGGCCTGGACGTTAACACAGAAAGAAGAGAGCAAACTGCTGGTGGCGGAACGGAAGGTCCTAAGGAAGATCTTTGGCCCAAGACAGAGACCCGATGGAAGCTGGAGAGTCCTGAAAAACGCCGAACTGGAAGATCTGATGGCGGGGGCTAACATAGTGGGAGAAACAAAAGCCCACAGACTTCGCTGGCTAGGCCATCTCCAGAGAATGGGAGAAGATCGTAGCGCAAAAAGAGCCTACATGGGCCGTCCGACGGGGCGCCGACCGGTGGGCCGGCCCAGGTACCGCTGGAGTGACGCGGTGGAGGCGGACCTGCGCGAGCTACAAGTCGTTGACTGGCGGGAGACTGCACTGGACCGTCAGAAGTGGCGATCTCTTGTATCGGAGGCCAAGACTCACTTTGGGTCGCTGAGCCAGCGGAGTAAGTAAGTAAGTAAGTATTTATTATAAAATAAAGTGTCTGCAGTAAGTCCCACACATGGAATTGTTTTTTTTTTTTCAATTGTGTTCTTAAAATGTTGTGGTAGAAAATGATTGCCACAAATTCGTTTAAGTTGATGTAGCTTTTCAATAGGCTCATAAACTAGATCCTCCTTACCGGTCATCTTAACCCACTGTTTACATCTGCAAACAACATTTTTATAATTATTATTAAACAATTAAATATTATTTAAGTAGGTATAATAAAAGTCACTGGTACATAATTTTTGTATGGAGATCCGAATTTGATTTTCTCTAATTTCCAAAACTAGTAGACAAAAGTTGTTCTGATTGATGAGATGTGCGTACTAATGATAAATAAAAATATCGATATCGATAAAAAAAACATTCATGCACTATTGTTGGTTGTGCTGACCCTCCAGTTATTTTATTAGACTTTAACTTTTTTATACATATAAATAATCTAAATTCTATGCTTTAGCCTTTAATTGTAGCTTACCTTTCCTCATCCAGTGGAAATTTGGCCATGAAAATTCTCTTTTGGCCATCTATACGACCGGCTAGCGGCTCTTAAACCACATATTTCACAAGTTTTATAAAACATAATTATTATCAATAATATCAAGCAACACTAATAGTTAGGTACTTACCTCCACACAAACACTGCACTTATCCACAGTAATAATAATAGACGCATTTTTCCTGAAATAAAAATGACATATTATGTATCTAGCCTTTCTGAAACCTAGTTAAACATTGTGAGATATGGCGTTTCGACTTTCTCCGTGTTCGGCATCATAAGGGTCACAGTGACAGTTAAATAAAGTCCATTTTTCTCTCCACCTTTAATTTGCAAGGTGCGGGTGCCTATATAAATAGAGTGAGTCGCCCGCGCGCCTCAGTTGTAATATCACCATGCAGAAATGACTAGGTTTCAGATAGGCTAGATACATAATATGTCATTTTTATTTCAGGAAAAATGCGTCTATTATGTAGTCTGAGCCTATCTGAAACCTAGTTAAACATTGTGAGATGTGTTTATTATCGCATGGTGGAGAGAAAACCAACTGTGACCCATAAGCTACTGATGAGTATATCAGTAGAGAAATATTTGAATCTATAAATTTATAATGCATAGATTTCTAGGTAATAGATATACTAAAAAGAAAGGTATAAGTATACATAAGACTTAAGTACTTCCTTATTATTCCTGACTTGTCAGAAAGTTATGGAAGGTATGTACCTATACATATAGGTAGGTATTTATACATATGGATACATACAGTGCCTCTTCGAAAGCAATACTTATAAGTAATTATTGATCAAAATCTTGTTATTGTCAAGGCAATATTTTTAACATACACTAGCCGAATGGATGGAACCAGTGAAATACTTTGCAACAATATTTAAAAGCTGTAAAGTGTAGAATATCGATCCAGGCCGCTGGGGCTCAGGTCAGCACATGCTGACTAGGGTATGTAATTCAGAAATGCAGCAGCCGACATTGGAGCCTCGAGGACCTGCTCAGTCAGCCCCGTACGACGACACGGCCTGCAACACCTGGCGCGGCATCTAGTCCTTGGAACGAGGAGTGGTGCTTGAAGGGAAGATAATTTTACTAAATATCTCAGCCTCATCAGCTACTGGAAAAGATTGGATGAAGGCTGTGACACTGGCGGATAACTAAGTATTCAGTTTTTCAAAACATGATGCAGGTAACTATATTCATATTCTAGATTGACTAGTAACACACAGTCTAATTTTGTATTCTAACTAACTCGGCGGTTAACGAGTTCCTGTGCAGTCCTACTAGGACTAACTTTCCTTATTTTATAAGCCTTTGCACCGATTTTGTGGGCTACTATCATTCTGTATCATCATGTGTGAATATTATGAGCTCTGGCAGCATTCCTTGGTAGATGACATCAATTAATAAATATTGATTAACACAACAATAACAATTATAATAGTTGATAAATGAAACCCGGCTAACATGTCTTAACTGGGTAAGTAAATGATCAGTCATGCCACCAGGATAAGTAAAATGTTCAGTACTTCATATGAAAAACATTAACAAGGTCACCTTTAGGTATGTTCGTCAACACTAAGGGCAGGTCTCGGCCTCGGCCAAAACCTTAAGGCTTCGCCTTGTTGCAACTTCAAAGCTACGTAGGTAGGTACCTACTTATATTGTTGTAGGTTCGATTTTGAAACCATTAAGTCAACCTAGATAAAACAAAATAAAATAGCTCGATTAAATAAAGATGGTACGTAAAGATGTTAGTTGTACCTGATCAGACCTGATGCAACGACAGCCAACATAGACTCTCTAATCTGTGGAAGCAACATTCATCGTGGCGGGAACATGGACAGTTGGACGAGCCACCTCGAGCCTGACTTATCAATCAGAACTGACAGTTCGCCAACAGCAGATAGCTTGCGGCTATCTATAGGTAAACTTAGGTAGTTAGCTATACCCAAGAAAAAGTCCTTGGACATCGATATGACAGTGGAACGGCGAATAACTGTGACACTCTTTAAAACAAAAAGGCTTGTTGTTGTTGTCCAGCTAAGGAAGGTTACCTACTTCAGCGACCTGGTATTGCATTCTGAAAGAACTGCGAAGAGTTAATATTATGACTAATAATTATTACTTATTTAGAAAGTTTTCCGCAAACTCTAATAAATCAAGCAGCTACCACGTCACCGCTGCCCGGTTATAAGTTATAACTCTGTACTAGCTTAGTAGATACATATACCAGTTCTAGCCTTCAGCTAGAGGCCAGAGAGCTCCTAAATGAGATGCGAGTACGAGCATGACACAAGTAATTTTTTACTTGGTAAGTAACTAGTTACGTAACTAACTGAAAGATCCATAAAACAGATTACTCAAAATGGAATTGTGAAAACGGCACGTCTGCATCTTAACCAGTCAGTCTAAGTAGTTTCAGCAGATACAGTGTTGAAAAATAGTTATGAAACGTTTGCGCCAGAATCGAATTAAAAATACATTTTCATTAGAGAAGCCGTTTAGGCATGAATAGGTACTTTCACCCTTTAAATTGTGCTCCAAATGATGACCTTCGAAATTCATAGAAATTTAATGACGACTGCCATTGTTTATTATCTAGCCCAGTAAATTGAGTTGGGCTACGGCTACACGTGATGTGATACACAGTACACAGTAGGTATATGCATGTTCCCAGAATAGTGGAAGTTATAATTTTACCAAAAGGTAGTCGTTTCGTGCAAGAGCACCGTTACTCGATTTATTCGATACACAACTAGTAGACAGCTGCTGCGTAGGAGGTTCACGCATTGTTCAACAAAGAGCTCGGACACACACTCACAATCCACTGGGACATAAGGAAGACAGCTTATATGGTGTCACTCAGAAACCGCGATGACACTCTGATCATGATCACCCGACAGTAGGATCATAATAAATTCGGTAACTTGTGAAGCGGTATGGTATAGCAACAGCGACTTTCACGAAATCAGGAATTAGCTCAGTGCTTTCAGGTTGAACACTCGCCGGTGGGATTCACTTTGCTCACAGCCGAGAAAAGAAAAGACTCAAAGCTGGAATCTGCCGATGTGTCATGACACTTAAGATAGTGTCTGGGGGGTCACTTTATATGACGAAAAACGAACTTTCAGTGCGCTGCGGCGCGAGCCGCTCTATCTGTTTGTATGTATTAAACGTGCCGATTGCACGACAGCTCTCGATCTCGTTCGTTCGTTTCTCATCAGTATAGAGTAACGCTCCTGTACTTACCGTGCGTCACCATTCCCATGAGCAGTCCAATGATCTTTAGGCAGTTTAGAACAAAAGCTGCATTAGACAGTTTCTTCAGCAGAGACATCGAAATAAAAAATTGATTGCACAACTATCCCCAGGAGCTGTCTACAGGTCACTTTGGGCAGTTCAGAAGAAAGCTGCTTTAATAGAATACCTTACCTCAGCGGAGGCATCAAATTGAAGTGCTATAACACTTTTAGAAGCGGTGCACGTTACCCGATTTGTCGTCATCCATGCCGATGCGGCTACGGCGACTGCAGGTGGTTACTCAGGCTTCGTTGGTGTGCCCTTGTATGGCTAACATGATCAACCTTGGCAGTAAACGTTCGTCTGCATATGCCAAAATCACTGATGAATAGCGCACGTTACTCGATACCTTCTAAATAAGTCACTCATAATGATGGCTGATGATGATGATGACCGTGCTAGCAATAGTGCAGGTGGTTCCGCTGAGCATAAAATCTCTTCCCAGACAGGGGGCGTTTGGATCTGGCAACCAGAACAGGAGTGCCAGGTGTGCGCAGCGATGCAGGCGGGACAACACAGCCGCCAGGGCAGGAGTACATGGCTGGGTCTATGCAGCGATGCAGGTAGCACAAACCGGTGGCCAGGGCCAGGACCGGGTGTACAGCCGCCAGGGCAGGAGTGCATGGCTGGGTCTATTCAGCGATGCAGGTACCACAAACCGGTGGCCAGGGCCAGGACCGGGTGTACGCTGCGATGCAGGTGGCACGAGACGGCGGCCAGCGCAGGAGCACAGGGCCGGGTGTATGCTGTGATGCAGGTGGCACGAACCGGTGGCCAGGGCAGGAGCGCAGGGCCGGGTGTACGCTGCGATGCAGGTGCCACGAGACGGCGGCCAGCGCAGGAGCACAGGGCCGGGTGCAGGTTACACGAAACTTCAATTTCACCGAATCGGCCTGCCTACCCTCAGCGGGTAGGTACCGGCGGATCACATTACTCGCCGCACATGCCACAATGTCCCAACATACTGAAACTCGGAGCCACGTGCTTCCTGTAAAAAATCCTATGACGGTCCTGGAAAGCTCCTGTTTGTAAAGCCTTACATAAGCTATAATCAAGTGCATTATTGTAATAGCAAAGTTTTTATCAACTGTTTTCTAAAAATATTAGAAATTGAGGGTAGAAAAATATATTTTTATTATTTTTTCCTGTATAAAATTAACATATGCTTTACTTAAAGCGGTCATTAATGTAAGTATCTAGCTCAAGCGCCACTAGTAGGACCGGAATATGTGATCAATCATCACCACGACTATTGAATCGGACCCTACTGCGTGGGATAAAAACCCCAAGCGCCGGAGCATTATGACCAGTGGCTGAGCTTTTAAAAGCAGTAAATAATAGCATTTTACTCACGGCTTATCAACTCAAACCTTCGTTGCGAAATCCTCAGCAATGGCTGCGTGCGCAGCAGCCGGCAGGCCCCGCGCCGCCTGGTCCGCATCACGCTACAGCTCCCGGTAGCGAGGACTCCGCAAATTCAATATTATATTTTTCCCCGTCGGAGCGAAGCCGACGAGAACCGTGACTACATTGAGCCATTTTGCCGAAGTGTTCACTTCAAAAATCAAACGCGCGAGCGGGTGACTCACTCTATTTATATAGGCACCCGCACCTTGCAAATTAAAGGTGGAGAGAAAAATGGACTTTATTTAACTGTCACTGTGACCCTTATGATGCCGAACACGGAGAAAGTCGAAACGCCATATCTCACAATGTTTAACTAGGTTTCAGATAGGCTCAGACTACATAATATATAAATAACTGTTAAATCTTAATTTATTTATGATTTAAACATTGACATATATATTACTAGCGTAAGGACAGGGCCTCCCACTCAAAAAAATGGCACCCGCGCGTTGGCCCTAAAATCGTAATTTTAGGGCCAATGCTCCTCAGTCGACAGTTGTCTGTGGCCGAGAGATGGTCTTGTGAATCTTGTGATAAATATGTAGTTGTGTTGTGAAAGGCTGCAAAAACCATTATACGAAGATCAAAAAGAAACATCGAATATCGTATCATCGGTAATTACCATTAAATTAAGTAATAAACACATTATAAAGTGATAATTATTTTACTACCAAAGTCTACAATAGCCGCGCGCTGTAACCTTGTGCGGACGTCATTTTTGTTGACTATCCTCCGAGAACATTTTCTTGTTGCACACACTTACGTTTTGGAGCGTGATTTTTAGTGCATTTGTACGGGAAGCTCTACAGGTCTACAGCCCAAAACAGTTTTAATTTTAGTAGTTGGATTTGTCTTAAATTATTGATATGGCGCCTGCAAATAATAAAACAATGTCCGGGATGGTAAATTATTAACGCACGTACAAGGTTACGTCGTCAAGATAGTTGCTAGGCACTGACATAGTTCAAACAAATTATGACAGATAACAGTTATTTTGCTTGTATGAAGAAGGTTGAAGTAAAATGTTCTGAAGGGCCTATCCTTCCTTTTGAAATCATTGGATTTAAAATTATTTTTCAAACTAAACGATTGACTGACTGACACTGACAGATGACAAAAGCAAAAGATGTCTATGATAGCGTAAAAAGTACTCTGTGAGCGGTGCTCGCCATTATTTTTCGTACGCGTTCCATACTTATTTTTTTCCAGACTGTCTTTCGCCAGATTGCCCTGGTGGCGGCCTGTTAGGAGCGATACCCACACCATTTTATTTTTTTATCAAATATTTCACAAAAACTGATTAAATCAACAAATGATGACTACAAATATTATAATACATATGCATTTGCTATGAAAAGTATATTTTCTGGTCATTTTAGATGGAGAAAAGCCGAAAATTCTTAGAAAACATTTCGGCTTTTGGATTTGTTTACATTTTTTACTATAGAGTTACAGATGCATAGATAAAGCCTCGAATTCACTAGGGCACAAGTTCTGAGACTGTTACAGAACATCTACGGTGCGTGTTCTCAGAACATTTTGGTAACATGTCGTAATACATGTTGCTTGTCCACACCAGCAGTCTCCGCCGACATGTCGCCCGAGGAAGTCGTGGCAGTTAGTGCTGCGTGCTAGAAGTCGCGCACGCGTCCACACTCTGCAACATTGGTCGCTAGACAGATGTCGCAGGAAGTTCTGTCTCGCGAGCCAAAACACGGAACCTGTTCTGCGACACGTAGATGTCGCTGTATAGTCGCGTGCGACGTCGCAGAACAGAGCGCGACGTCGCGGCGACACGTAGACGACATGTGCCTAGACAGGTTCTGCGACAATTTGTCGCCTAGTGAATACGAGGCTTAAAGGTAAGCAATATTAATAATGACAATGACACTTATTAGCTTCTCCGAATAAGATCTATGAGGTCAATGCAGTATACCAAAGCGCGAGCCTGTTAATATTCTGAGGGCTATATCTACGTACGTAATATTCAAAGGAGGTTAGGTCGCGTTCGCCCCGGCTGCCGCGACCCCTTCATACCACGGTGATCATTATCGCTTCGTGCTTAGGAGTTAATTTTCTGTTGATATTAATATAGGTATATTTTAAATAAAAAATGCACTGAACTATGTAATGTCAAACTTTTATTGGATAATTGCAATTTAATTATGTAGGTATAGGTGTTATCGGTTAATGCAAATAATTGAAGTTTATTTTACTTAAATGTTTGTGTGTGCTAAACAATACAGGGTGTTGAAAAGTAAGTAAGTACATAATATATCTGAAATACAAAATGTATTGTAGAAGAAAAAAAATGAAATTTTGTCAAACTTTTATTTTAAGACCTGGTAAGTACTCTGTACTATACAGGATGTTAAAAAATAATTTACTACGGCTAAAAATTTAAGAAAAAAATATTATATAAAAAACAAAACGATTAAACAAGCTTTGCAAAAAAACGCTTAAGTGCAACTTAGGGCAAGCAATTAATAAAAAAATCTAGCTATCCATACAAGCAGAACCCCTTCAATATGTAAATATAATGAACAAAAAAACTCTTGAACTGTTAGCGACAAAAAAGGCATTAACAATTAGGAAAGAAATAGAAAATGGTATAATTAAATTTAAAATAAGTAAAAAATAAATTGTATAAGTAAATAAATAAAGTCTCCTTCAAGTCAAATGCGTTATCTGTATTTACCCGACTGCCGAAGGAGGAGGGTAATGTTTTTCGATTGTATGTTTGTATGTATGTATGTTTGTGTGTTTCTTTGTTCCCTCCTGTAGCCTAAACTACTTGATAGATTTTGATGTATGAGGTATCGTTAGAAGCGTATTGATTGCGCGATGGTTATAGGCTATGTGACGTTACATTAAAATGTATATAGCGCCCTCTAGAGGACATAAAGTGATGATCGAAAAAGAAAAAAAAAACCAACTATGCCTTGTGTGGTATCAAATGAAAGGGCTTGATTAGCACATTACAAAAATATGCATATTGTAGGTATTTAAATCACACCACCAAAATTATTGAAATAAAAAATGTTCACAAACTTAAATCCGACTACTGACATAAAATTTCATAAAATAAAAACAACTAAAAAGTTACAAATAAAAAAATATAATTGTAAACAAACAAAAAACCCGACTGCACGCTAAAAAGATGAAAACAAGCCCTAATGTTAATGGAAAGTATCGCAGGCGGGGAACAACTTGACCACAACACAAGGCATCTACCTGGTCTATCTAAGTAACATTCAGCTAAATGGTGAACTCTCTGCTGGTCCCCGCCTGCGATACTTTCCATTAACATTAGGGCTTGTTTTCATCTTTTTAGCGTGCAGTCGGGTTTTTTGTTTGTATACAATTATTTCCATATCCTTTAAGCTTATTTATCGGTCTTAACCTTTTTTTTGCGGCTTTTTCAATTGCATATTCAATATACTTAGGGTTTCTTATTTCTAAGTTTCTTGTGTGTCAAGGATCTAAAAGTTCCGGTAATATACAATTTAAATAAAAATTGCACAACTTTGTTTTCATTTTTTTTTTCGAAAAAATCATGGTCAACATTTATCCATTCCGTTTTTAAGGGTTTGTGTTCATTAAACCAAACTCCAAATAGACATTTTTTTCTTTTTGTAACGTGTAGTTGGCCTTGAATTTGGTAATACCAATTGTGGCTCAAGTTAATCCCTAAATTTCCATCTTTATCTGTAACCTAGAAGTTAACTTTCTTTTCCTTTATGGCCTCTTCTAGACCTATTCTATAGGCGGTTATGGGACACTTAACTTCTACAACCACATCTTCGCCACTTATTCCGTCAGGTGTTGCCCCTAAATATGGTACTTCTGAATCAATAAAGAGTCCGCATGGTTTGATATCTATGCCTTCTTGTTTGGACAATTGTGCAAGGGCCATTTGTTCATGCTCTTTTCCATGTTGGAGTGGTTCCGCTTGAACAGATCCCTTATATAGTAGCTGTTTTACTGTGTTAGCGCAACTAGTTTCTGGTCTCATTTTGCAAATTTTTCCGAAATTTGATGCTGTGAGCATCGTGCGTCGAAGTTCAAGCCATTCTCCAGAACTACTTTGTAAAATGGTTTTTTGTTCAATCTCATGTCTTTGCTCCTGTGACTTTTGTATGCTTTCCAAGAAATTCGATTTCATATCATCAAGCATATCTTCGGGTACGTCTGGTCTCACACTATTTTCCCCATAATTTTTACTATCTTCTATCTTGCAAATCGTTTGAAATCGTCGTTTTTTATCGACTTTTTTTCTCATAATTTTTCATCTTTTCCTTGTTGTTTCAAGGGATTGTAGACGTCCCTGTGGTTGATTTTTGTTAATTTTTTCCATCATTACATTTACTGGATTTCGTTTTGTGTTGAACGAAATCGCTGATGCAGTACAACGAGTTAGGTATCCTCGGCGCGTGCAAAAGTTAACTCGTTTCCCTCCGACAAATTTAGCAATAACACTGTGGAAGCTTTCTACTATATTGCTGTCCACATTTTGGGCTAAGCTGCGGGAATGCCCTGCCAAACTGTTGACAATAAAACAATTTTTTTGCCATAATGAGCTGGTATAAAAGTCGGATGGCACATCTTTACCATCATCTTTGGCTTGGCAAACATGATTTTTACACTTTGCATGGTTTCCAAACACATGCAAGTGAATAGTTTGAATGTCATCAAACAATTTGTTAGTGCAGAAATCTACATTTTCCTTGCATGTCGTATAATAAGAAATGCACTTACAAACGGCCGATCTCATCCACATTATTCTTTTCTTATTAAGACACTTCCTGTATTTAAGAGGGAATTTTGATGAGGCACGAGCAATTGTTAAAATGGTGCAACTGGGCCTTAAAACCAGATAAAGAGTTCCTTTTAGTTTTTAAGTTTCTGAATGTAATACCTAGGTATATGTTAATTTTACAGAAGTTGTAACCTAGAGTTAAGTAAAATAGTTTTTTATTATCGTTATCCTATGTGTTATGTTCCGATGAAGGCGACATGGTCTTCCTTTGTTAGTACCAAGCTTTCTATAAAAATAAAAGATTAAAAAAAAAAAAAAAAAAAAGAGGGAATTTTGTATCAGTGGCCAAGGCTACGAGTTTGTTACAAAAATTCCGAAGCAGATGATTTCGGCATTCTATTTTCTCTACCGTATTATTCGGATAAGGTCTGGCTTCAAGAATTTTCGAATATGTGCTTGAATCTCCATCGGAAATAATACGAGCGTAAATAAGACCATACATGTCTAAGGACGACTTGAAACCCTCAACAATAATAGTCGATTCCATACCAGTTGAAGTGCCTGTGTAATTTTTGTAGCACTGGTGTGGTCTGACAACTTGATTTTTCTCATCCGTGACGCATATGCTACAATATTTATTTTTCACACCAAGAAACAAAAATTTTCCAGTGTTTTTTCCTATAATAGCAGCTGCTCCTGATAGTGCAGAATAATTTTTCTTATAAGACCGCTTACTCCAGCATCCATCAGTTATGACATCAATAAGCGGTATGCCATCTTTAATGACCTTTCCTTCTTTAATGGCTATTGCCTTTTCTTCTGCAGCAGCTTCAGCCATGGATATAGCCAGTTCCTTTTCCCAGTTGTTAGAAACAACGTCATGGTACTTTTGGTATATTTGTTGCGACAGTGGGGGCAAATCTAAAGCTGAAGAAAATTCTTTTAGTTGAGAAAAGCCACAACCGATGCTTACAGTGCCTGCCACCGCAGCAACGTTAATGTCGAACTGGTTTAAAACATTTTCTATGCAAAATTTTTGATTGCACATTTTGCATTGAAAAGTAAATTTAGAGTGGAATCCAATTCGTTTTTCTCCTATTAGGTCTAGGGATTCAATTCCACAGTTCATTGCCCCATGACTACCAATAGTCTTAAGTTGCTCAAAAAAGAAGCCGATATCCATAATTCGCTTCCCTGTAGGTGTTTTAATTTTTTCCGTTATTTCTTTTTCAATTACAAGTTCTTCATCCAAGTCGTCTACTTCACAATTCTGCAATAAAAAATGTTGCTATTATAATATATGACGTTTGATATATTGGTACTTTGGTACACAATGTAGTAAAATTATTGTCAAGGATAAATAGCAAAATTTATATTAGATAGGTAATTAAACTGCATTCATTCATACTTGGCACGAAAATTAAACATCTTGTGTGTCTTTTTTAAATATTAATAGTATAAGTTATTTTTCATAAAAAAAAAAAAACATACACTAACGCCTTGTACTAATGTACGCCCATGCGGGGTAGGCAGAGGTGCATTGCTGCACCCACTTTTCGCCAGTGTTGTTTTAAGTCCCAATGTAATAGGGGGCGAGCCTATTGCCATTTTACGGGCACATCCAAGACCCGAGAACAAATATCTGTGTTTAAACAAATATCTGCCCCAGCCGGGAATCGAACCCGGGACCTTCGGCTCAGTAGTCAAGGTCACTAACCACTACGCCATTCAGTCAGTTAAAAATATACACAAAGATTGTTTACCTTTTGTGCCAAATATGAATGAATGCAGTATACAAGGTGTTGCAAAAAGGGTATACTAAGCCGAAACCTACATGTGCAGCATGGTATATCTAAGCCCGAAACTGAAATCAGAATTTCAAAATTCGCGAAAAAAAATATTAAATTTTCATAGAAACTTTGTTGGTCACGTTTTTTTTGTGAATTTCCAAATTCTGATTTTAGTTTCGGGCTTAGATAATACCATGCTGCACATGTAGTTTCGGCATCATGGTTGATATATTACACTTATACAGCGTTTCAGAAATATAAATATAGTAAGCCCAAATGAGTTTGGGGGTCAGTCATAACAATATTGAAATTAACGGAAAAAGGTGCGTTTCCATACAAACTTTGTTGGTCACGTGGCTTTTTTCATTAAGAGTTATTTTGTATTTCACTTATTTACAAATTACGTAGAACAAAACTTTGTTAAGAATGACACTTTTGCAACACCACATTTAAAATCATAAAAATATTTTTTTTACCAGTAACATATTATTTTCTTCATTTGTAGAGCCTTCTAATAATTGACTCGGTGACTTCGAATGCCTGTGAAAAATGCCTCCATGATAAATTGTTAGATAATCCTACTAATATTATTTGGCGAAAGTTGGTGAGTATGTGTGTGTGTACGTACGTATGTGTGTATGTTTGTTACTTCTTCACGTCGAAACGGCTTAACCGATTTAAATGAAATTTGGTATGGAGTTAGCTGACACCCTGGATTAACACATAGGGTACTTTTTATCGCGGAATTCCCACGGGATAACTTTTTAAGGCAGCTAGTTTATTGATAATTAGGTATGTAAATAAATTTATAACTTACGCGTTTTTAATACTCACTTAACATTTTCATGCTCTTCGTGCTTTGATGGAAAGGTTGAACACGTTGCTGTAATTTGAATACGTCTCCTCTTCGACCTTAAAATGAAATAAAATATTCAATGTTTGCCATAAAAAATGCTGTTTGTATCTGTCAAAAATTACGAGAGATGTTCTTTTTTGTCCTAAAATAATTGCTTTCTCTTATTTATTGCACAGGCTTATCTTCTTGTTAGAGAAATAGGTAAAGTAAAAATAAAAAAAAGTCTCTTGCCATAAATCATTGCATATAGGTATGTACAGTGACACAAATTTATCTGTTCCGGTGAGAGCGAACTAAATTTATCTATTTCTCATTACTGACCAATTAATTATATATTGATATAGATTAGAAGGATTTATTAAAACCGCAAGGGCAAATTAGCACTATGGGCAAACTTTAAATCTTATAGAAATAAGAAATATAATACCCCATCCACACGCTCGGCGAACAATGGCAAACAGCAAACAGCAAACACTGACGTGTGGATGGGTGTTTGTCGTTGTTTGCCTGTTTGTTTTTGTGTTCGCCAGTGTTCGGCATCGGTGTCGGTTTTTCTTGCCAGATCAAAGGATGTTCGGCAAACAGTTCGCTACGTATCCACACGTCTGGCAGCGATCAGTATGCGCGCTAGCATTGCGGGAGGCGGACGTATCAACTTGCTACACTTTTTCGTTGGCGCGCATTTTTTTTTATGTATGTTCACCGATTACTCCGCCGTTTATGAACCGATTTTGAAAATTCTTTTTTTGTTGTATTGGGTTGAGCTCCCAGGTGGTCCCATTTTTTTTTTCAGAATTTTATCTCACCCCAAGGGTGGGTAAAGGGGTAAAAACAGGGTATGAATTTACATTTTGGACACATATTAACCGATTCTAATGAAATTAAGAACATAAATATAAAAAAAAAACACGCACTCACGCCTTGTACTAATGTACTCCCTTGCGGGGTAGGCAGAGGTGCATTGCTGCACCCACTTTTCGCCAGAGTGTTATGTTAGTTCCAATGTAATAGGGGGCGGGCCTATTGCCATTTTACGGGCACATCCAAGACCCGAGAACAAATATCTGTGTTTAAACAAATATCTGCCCCAGCCGGGAATCGAACCCGGGACCATCGGCTCAGTAGTCAGGGTCACTAACCACTACGCCATTCGGTCGTCTTATAAATATAGTTCTTATAACAAAAAATATGATGGTGACCTTGAGCTGATCTGATGATGGAAACGGAAGGCAGTCAAGGGAACTCCTCAACGGTATATAGCAATGATTCGTATTGATTAGTAGGACTTTTTGGTATCATTTGCATCTTACTTTTGATTAAAAATTATTGCAAATAAACTAAAAACTATAAAATAAAATAATAATTAAAAAGAAGAAGTCAGTTTTTTTTTAAAATTATTATTATTATCCCACCATCGTCTTTGCTTTCTTCTTATTTTCCTTTTTTCTTTCTCTTGCTTTAATTTATATAATAAAAATATGACAACCCGAAAGTAATAGCTCGTCGTCCGCCGTGTTTGCCGGTTCGGAATGTTATGAGCGTTCGCCGAGCATGTGGATGGCTGTTTGTGTTCGGTGATTGTGTTTGGTGTTTGTGACTTTGTTTGCTGTTTGCCGTGTTTGTGACAAACAGCAAGCGTGTGGATGGGGCTTAAGCATTAAGAGATTTACATGAACTGTCACCGGAACAGATAAGTTTGTGGCCCTATATACAAGACGCGTCTACAACTTATTTGTCAGAATTTTATTAAAGTTATATGTATTTTTGAAGTAATGTCAAACACATTTTATTATAACCTTGTCGCAGTCAGCGACTAATAGGGTGACAGATAATCAGACTGGATTAAGAAACAATTTACCTAACCAGTAACCACCGTGAAGAACCCAAGTCCAGCTGTAGTGTTTTTCACCGACACGCTACGAAAAATTGAATCGCTTTTTTTTCTATATTTATAGTAAGTAAGTTTATATTAGTTTCAAAGTTCATACTGAGTTGTAGGTCAACAGTATGAATTTTGATGTCGGTAACCTACCTAGTGGGTAGGGGGTGGGTACCTGGGCTATCTACCAACTTGAGAACGTCAAAATACATAATGCATGGTTTGCGACCTAAACATAAAATAAGTAGTAACATACTCATCATTTTCATCTTCTGATTGGCGAGGCGCTACCGCCACAGTAGATGGGCAGCCATGTTTTTTCTCCATCCTTAAAATAATAAAATTAATTAAATGGAGGACGTCACTAACATTATATTTGTCTTTTGATGTTATATTTGCCTTTAATTACTATATCACAGAGGTAAACTCTGGACTTCATCATCAGTTTCACCGATCATCATAATCACGGAGGAACAGGCAAACGTAGCGTGGGTCGCCCTCCGGCTCGCTGGCCGGTAGTGGCTGGGTGAGGATGGCCGAGGACTGGCTGTTGTGGCGCTCCTTGGGAAAGGCCTATGCCCAGCAGTGGTCGATTACGGGCTGATGATTGAAAAACTTAACTGACAAAAACCGTAACTGATACAAAGAGAGAAGATGTACTTACAATTGTTTTCCTTGCTTCATTCTTGTTTTACTTTAGCGTTTTGGCATTTTATATTTTGTTCTTGTATTTTTTTATTTAAAATTTGTACTTAGGGACCTAATAAACACAAACTAAACTAACTCAATAAGAAAAAAAATATTTACAGAATATACTTTGAAATAAGACAAAAAACTATAATTTATACTATCTTAATTAAGTACTTTTAATTTACAAAGGAAAATATCCAGTTTTAAAGAATTATTTTCGAAAACAAATAGGTACATGTATTAGTGATGAAAATTTTAAAATTATAAACCATAGGTGCAATAAGTGTTTTTTTTTTCATTTTAGCGCGCGCCGCGCGTTGCCGCGAGGGGGTGTGTTGCGAAATTAGTTTTTCCTTGGAAATCTTGGAATAAGGAATCCGAGCATAGAAATAATTAATAATAATAATAATTTTTTATTGATGGTATTACTTAATTATCTCACTAACACGCTTTATTTTCTTGTATACTACATACATTTATGATTTTGATATGTATTTTGTTAGGTACGTTTGTACTTTGACAGCAATAAAATATTCTTGACTTGTTTTTTTTTTTTTTTTTTCCAAAAGTCGTAGAAGTAAAGTTGTTCAGAATGAAGTAGGGCATGCAATACCGGAACAATTTTCAATACCGGTATTGAGTTCCGGTATTACAACTCAATACCGGGATCCCGGTATTAATACCGGTATTAGAATTCCTTGTTATAAATGGCATATACTGTGTTTAAAGGTCGTAAACATCAAAATAAAACAAGAAAATGCAATCATATTCTGTATTTTGTTGTAGATTTTTACGAGAATTAAGATTTAGAGTTTAAATTTTAGAATAAATTATTTTTTTACATCCGGTGCCGGTTTACGCATGGAAAAAGTGCGCTTTCACAGTATATAGGAACACAAGGCTAACTAAATCTTAATCGCTTTATTTATAGTCTAAAAAAGTCCGATTCCGGTATTACTTCAATACCGGTATTAACTTTCAATACCGGGATTGAAAAAAGCGGGAATTTTGTCCGGGATCCCGGTATTACGGATACCGGTATTACGGTATTGCATGCCCTAGAATGAAGCGAAGCGGGACTGTATCATACGCTTGAATTATAATAATATGTTGATTATTTGTTTTAACTGCACTTTTATTAATTGCTAGACGATTAACAATGCACGCTACAGAGGCCCTGTACAATTTAAACTCAGCTCCCATGTCAGCTTCAGCTATACTTACATATAATTGATTAGGTAGGTAAGTAAGTATATTAAATATTAAAAGTACTTTCAATTAAAAATAAATGTTCTCGTATCACGTACAAAACAATAGGATATTAGTACCATCGAAGTTCCACTTCGAAGATTAGTACTTAGTATATTTTTAACAAAGTGGCATGTCTTCACTTTTATGTTTTCGAGTACTATGTTGAAATTTCATGTCATTGTCCGTAGAACGCCCCGCATACCTCAACCTCCCCTCACTAGATTTGACAGATTCTGATTTTCTTCTGGCTTGAGTGACAGCCTTAATATCATTTTTACACCGCACCCTACTATTTTAACATATTTTAATGATTATTTTTGGTTTACCAATAAAGAGTACTTATATGTAGTTGATAAGATAACGTAACACCATTGGATTGGTATGATTAAATTCAGCGCGAAGGTTATCCGCGATTGTCCACGTCAAGCCGTTCAGTGTATAGTTACGATACTTCAGGTAACACTTGTGTGGACAGGTGATGATGAAATCATAATCAGTTCCGAAAATTATTGTGTTAGCTTTGTGTTTTGTTTACTAAACCCAAATGTACCGGAGTTCGTTTAGCAGGAATGACTTTTATCAGCAACAAAATAGTGTTCAATGTCCTACTTCTGTGTGTACCAGCTCTGTTTCTGACCTACTATCTGAGGGCCACTCTATACTTGTACCCTGAAAGCCGAAAATATGACGCAGAACTTCTAACTACCACAGAGAAACAGCAACCAACCAACCCAGCCAACCAATCAACAACGCAAGACTCACAACTTAAATACATACTGCTGTGGACAGATCCCAAAACAGTGCCTTTCGAGTACTTGGGGGAGGGTCAGCAAGGGTTTATCGACAGGAAATGCCCGTTCACCAACTGCTTCGTGACAGGGGACCGGAACTACTTCCCGAACTACACGCAGTTTGACGTGGTCGCCTTCGCCGGACCACAACTCAACTACCAAGCCAACAGACCACTGCCCACCTTCAGGCGACCCGAGCAGATCTACGCGTTCGTAAGCCTGGAGTCATCGCACTACTACCCGCTGTGCGATGGCAAATACAACAATTACTTCAACATGACATGGACGTACAAGCTAGACTCAGACTTGAATTGGTACATAGTGGTTAGAGATACTCAAAATAACATAATTGGTCCAAATGTGGCGATGCACTGGATGGAGCTGAAGGACATGACTTCGATCAGTGAGGAGTTGAAGACGAAGCTGCAGAGGAAGAGCAAGGCGGCGGCCTGGTTCGTCTCCAACTGCAACTCCAGAAGCAACAGAGGGGAGTATGTCAGGCAGCTACAATCTGAACTGGAGAAGTACAGTTTGAGTGTGGACGTGTACGGCCGCTGTGGCCCGCTGAAGTGCTCGACGCGTGAAGAGGAGAAGTGCAAGAAGATGGTCGATGATGATTATTACTTTTACTTGTCGTTCGAGAACTCCTTCGATGAGGACTACGTGACGGAGAAGCTGCTGACTGCTCTCAACTACAACGCGGTGCCGATCGTGTACGGAGCTGCCAACTACACAAGGTATCATTCATTTAAATTCATTGGTTTGTGTTACTGTGTTACTTAATGATATCTCTTACCCTGTATGGAGCTACTGCGCATCTCGTTTCCTACCTCATTCATGCCAACAACAATAAATTTTCCCATTCAGGTTCCTGCCAAACGGCACATACCTGAACGCCATGGACCTAAAGCCAGCTGACATAGCAGCCGAAATGAACCGCCTCATCCACAACCTGACTGACTACTTCGACTACTTCCGATGGCACAACCACTACTCCGTCTCTAGCAGAGGTAGTCACGCTGACTCTGATCCTTACTGCGGTCTGTGCACGCTGCTCAATGATGAGAAGTTTGTGACAAGACGTCACACGATAGAAGATTTTACGCGCTGGTGGAACGGCCCAAGTCGGTGTCATAGTTAAAAGACTGTTTTTACTACCTGTTTGTCTCATGGATTAATTTTTCTGCGAACTTCGTTTTGCCTGAAAAGGTTTTACCGTGGGAATTTCGGGTTGAAAAGCCACCCGTTTTCCCGTAAGAGTAATAAATATGTCGGAAGCGGGGGTGGAGCAGGTGCACGCCCCTGGGGTGGCTGGGTGCGTAGTTTCCCTGGCTCTGGTAGTGGAAGCAAGTGACCGCAGGCTTCACTTTCAGAGCACGACTCAAGGCAACCATAAGCCGTGGGCCTTGCAGATTCTCGTCGTTAACGCACAGGTCCGCAGTCGACATCCAAGAACGTGCGTCGACATCGAATTTACTGGGATTGAAATCGGGTAACCTCAGCTCGGTCGACGACGAAGGTGTCTTTATAGCTCGAACAAGCGTCAGGAAATTCCGATTCTGTTGTTCTAGAAGCTTCTGCCATTTTTCGTCGTTCGTGTCGTGGTGTGAAGCACGTGGGGTGGCGTCTTCTGATCCCACATCTGATGTCGGAAGCGGGGGTGGAGCAGGTGCACGCCCCTGGGGTGGCTGGGTGCGTAGTTTCCCTGGCTCTGGTAGTGGAAGCAAGTGACCGCAGGCTTCACTTTCAGAGCACGACTCAAGGCAACCATAAGCCGTGGGCCTTGCAGATTCTCGTCGTTAACGCACAGGTCCGCAGTCGACATCCAAGAACGTGCGTCGACATCGAATTTACTGGGATTGAAATCGGGTAACCTCAGCTCGGTCGACGACGAAGGTGTCTTTATAGCTCGAACAAGCGTCAGGAAATTCCGATTCTGTTGTTCTAGAAGCTTCTGCCATTTTTCGTCGTTCGTGTCGTGGTGTGAAGCACGTGGGGTCTGCTCCACCCCCGCTTCCGACATCAGAAGTGGGATCAGAAGACGCCACCCCACGTGCTTCACACCACGACACGAACGACGAAAAATGGCAGAAGCTTCTAGAACAACAGAATCGGAATTTCCTGACGCTTGTTCGAGCTATAAAGACACCTTCGTCGTCGACCGAGCTGAGGTTACCCGATTTCAATCCCAGTAAATTCGATGTCGACGCACGTTCTTGGATGTCGACTGCGGACCTGTGCGTTAACGACGAGAATCTGCAAGGCCCACGGCTTATGGTTGCCTTGAGTCGTGCTCTGAAAGTGAAGCCTGCGGTCACTTGCTTCCACTACCAGAGCCAGGGAAACTACGCACCCAGCCACCCCAGGGGCGTGCACCTGCTCCACCCCCGCTTCCGACAAATATATGAATCTATACTTACAAAATTTCACGTTTATATTATTATTAATTACATACTTAGAAGAGTTAGCCGTAATTGTGATAGTCCGTATCTATCCTTGTATTATAAGTGAAGTTATGTTAGTTTTGTGGGTCATTTGCCGGCGACGTTGAGACGAGTCGAGCATAGTGGCTAATATAAAATATGTAAGAAGAAAAATTAATGTCAGTTAATCCTAATCCTAATCCTAATCCTAATCCTAACTAATATTATAAATGCGAAAGTAACTGTGTCTGTCTGTCTGTCTGTCTGTCTGTTACTCTTTCACGCCAAAACTACTGAACGGATTTGAATGAAATTTGGTATACATATGGTCTAGACCCTGAGAAAGAACATAGGCTACTTTTTATCCCGGAATTCCCACGGGAAAACTTTTTTAGGCGAAGCGAAGCTCGCGGGAACAGCTAGTTGTAAATAAATAAACGTGACCCCTATCAGAGTGACAATGCTATCTTAGAGGGCAGGTTTATTTGTCCCAAACTACCTATACTCAATGGTTCGTACATAGGTAACATAATTACGTACTTTCTTTATTAGCATTTTCCGTATGGAAAATAAGTAAGTATGTAGAAGAATGTAAGTATTTACATTCTTCTACATACTTACTTATTTAGGTACCTATATTAAGCACCTACTTGATTTTTTTTAGAAGGACTTGGCTTTGAAGGATGCCGTGAGCAAATACAAAATGACCTAAAATTTTAAAAATTGTTTTGATTTTGAGTATTGTACCTCATTGCCGTCTCTACGTATGTACCTAAATACTAGTACAAGTATATGGAATATAAATATGTTTGTGTAAAATGTATTAAATTATAATAAAAGAATAATGTTTCAATTTGAAAATATTTTCTATATTTATTCCTAGATACCTATCCAAAAAATATTTTCCTTATAATGTAAGTAAACTTGTACTTGGGTACTTATAACATAATTTAAATTTAAAATGATACAAAAATCCACTCATAGCAGAAATAAGACGAAGTTATAAAATATTATGTTTATATTAGTCATCGAAAAAATAATTGCCCTAAAGTATACAAACTTTTGTTTGTCTTTTGTGTCAGAATCTGCAATCTACCTAGTTACCTAAAACGTGTAATGTATTGTACATCACACGGTAGATTACGAAGTAGGTAAACGCTCTCAGTTGCAGTTAGGTATATTAAATTATATATGCATTTTCTTTAATAGGTACAGTATAAATAATGGGGACTGTATAATTATATTCCGTTCAGTGTTAATGGGACTTCAGGTAAACTCACTTGTGTGGACAGGTGGTGATGTCGAAATGATTATCAGTTCCGTATTGAGTCAGTCTGCTTTGTGTTTTGTTTACTAAACCCAAATGTGCCGGAGTTTAGTAGGAATGACTTTTATCAGCAACAAAATAGTGTTCAATGTCTTACTTCTGTGTGTAACAGTAACAGCTCTGTTTGTGACATACTATCTGAGGGCCAATCTATGCTTGTACCCTGAAAGCCGAAGATACCAAGCACAATTTCTAACCACCGCAGAGAATCACCAACTAAACAATCTATCCAACAAACGGACAACACAAGACTCGCGACTAAAATACATACTACTGTGGACAGATGCCGAAACTCCGCCTTTCGAGTACTTGAGGCGACCCCCGAGGGGTCAGCAAGGATTTATCAACAGGAAATGTCCGTTTACCAACTGCTTCGTGACAGGAGACCGGAAATATCTTTCTGACTACACGCAGTTTGACGTGGTCGTCTTTACCGGACCACAACTCAACTACCACGCCAACCAACCACTTCCAACCCACAGGAGACCCGAGCAGATCTACGCGTTCCTGAGCCTGGAGTCATCGCAGTACTACCCGCTGTGCCATAGCAAATACAACAATTACTTCAACATGAGCTGGACGTACAAGCTAGACTCAGACTTGAAAGGGTACATAGTGGTCAGGGATACCCAAAATAACATAATTGGTCCAAATGTGGCGATGCACTGGATGGAGCTGAAGTACATGACTCCAATCAGTGAAGAGTTGAAGACGAAGCTGCAGAAGAAGAGCAAGGCGGCGGCCTGGTTCGTGTCCAACTGCAACTCCAGAAGTAACAGAGAGGAGTATGTGAGGCAGCTACAATCTGAACTGGAGAAGTACAGTTTGAGTGTGGACGTGTACGGCCGCTGTGGCCCGCTGAAGTGCTCGACGCGTAAAGCAGAGAAGTGCAAGAAGATGGTCGATGAAGATTACTACTTCTACTTGTCGTTCGAGAACTCTTTCGATGAGGACTACGTGACGGAGAAGCTGCTGACTGCTCTCAACTACAACGCAGTGCCGATCGTGTACGGAGCTGCCAACTACACAAGGTACGTGGTATAGTCTATTCCATTCGGGAAGGCACCTTGCCAAAAGAAGGTGAACGCTCTATGGGTCAGACTAAACGTGCGGTTTTAAACGGTGCGGGGTGGCGCGAGCCCGCGCGAGCCGAACTGTCCGTGAAGATCTGGCTCGCCTTAACGGCGAGGCGAGGCGACTCATTGGTCACAACATCACGATCTGCTGAGCCGAGCCGCGCCTGGCGCGGCACAGCGCGTTACCCCGCTACCAGACACCACTCGAGCCCACGCGACCAAGCTGTCCATACATTCTTCGTCCACCTTAACCCGATGGCGAGCCTGCTCGTTGTCGTCAGATACTACGAGAAGCGTTGAGCTTGGCTCGGCTTGTGATTGAGCGCCTCGCGCGCTGTGTAAACGGCCAATGCAGCAACCGCTCATCTCATTTCCTACCTGATTCATGCCAAATAATATCTGTATTGTATTTTTAATGAGGATCTTCAATTATTGTCTTATCCCTTTCAGGTTCCTGCCAAACGGTACATACCTGAACGCCATGGACTTGAAGCCAGCTGACATAGCAGCCGAAATGAACCGCCTCATCCACAACCTGACTGACTACTTCGACTACTTCCGATGGCACAACCACTACTCCTACTCCAACAGAGGTAGTCACGCCGACTCTGACCCCTACTGTGGTCTGTGCACGCTGCTCAATGATGAGCAGTTTGTGACAAGACGTCACACGATAGAAGATTTTACGCACTGGTGGAATGGCCCGAGTCGTTGTCACAGATAAAGACTGTTTTTCTTTGCTGAGGCCCCCATTGGTCCCTTGCGCTGCGTCGCGTCGCGTCATCCGTACCAAAGGAGCTGTCATAAAAAATATATGACAACGACGACGCTACGCACCTATGGGGCCTCATACTCGTGCCTGCTGACTTCATTCATGGATAGATTTTCCCGCCAGCTAAAGTTTTCCCGTGTGGATTCCGTAGAAAAATAACCAGCCGTATTCCCGTTTAAGAGATTGATGATTGATAAGTAAATTTATCATGTACTTACAAACATTCACGATTCACGTTAATATTAGGGTTAAGTAAAGTATAGTTTTCCGTGATGGTGATAGGGTATGTTGACTTGTCAATAATTAAATTTATTCTTGTAATATACATTATGTGAAGTTATGTGGGTCAGTATTTGCAGAATCTATGTAGGTAAAAACTTTTTTTAAATACATTGAACATTACGCAGTGTAGTGTTTGGGAAACCCTAACATAGCTCCGAAACAGGAATAATAAATTAGATAAGGTAGAATATGATTAGATAAAACAAAATATGATTGGTTCGTATAAGTACTTACTTAATTATGTTGTCATTATTCTGTTATATTTATTTGTATACAGAACATGTAGCTAGACTAACTGAGCTCTGCTGAAATTAAGGGGATATGTACAAAGGTTCCACTCGAGAGAGCCACTTACAGGAACTTTGATAGAATACCTACAGAACATCTCCAACTCAATCATTGCATTATGCTGCTCATCAAATCATCACCCTAAAGCGGATCACACACTTGTCCGTGCACCGCAGTTGGTGGCGGCATTGTATGCAAAATTGGCGGTTTATATAGAAAAACCGCTTACCCACACACACTGCCACCGCCTCACCCCGCGGAAATTTACTATGAGAAATCCGCAATCCACGCGGTGAGGAGCTGAAGTGTGTGAACCGCCTAATTTATACTTAGTTGTAAAAGTCTCAGTTCATTTAGGGCAACTTGCAACAAAATGTGAAAAATTGATTTAGTGTTAGGTACTAAAAATAATCAATTTGTATGGATTGACGTTTTGTTAAATTGAGATTACACACTATATTGATTGGCTGACCCCAATGCTTACAGGTGATGTGAAGTTTCCTGTTTGCCTACTAGGATTTTAGTTACTTATATCACTAAAATAAAAAGCATGCATACCTACATACCTAATTATAACATGCACGTGATGCACGTTAATCTATCAAATACTTATATTGTATGACTACGTTAATCATTACCTAAAAATAACTTGTATGGTAGATTAAAATCGCATCACACACAAACCTTCGAAGGCTTATGTGGTGTTGTATATTGTTAATTAGGTATATGATATGTACCAATATGTGTATGTTAATAAATAAATATAAGTAATAATGTAGCATTATCTACTTCATTCCAAAATCATTGAATTTAACAAAAGATCAAATAAAGGCATAATTATGTTGAATAGTTAGACTTCATTTTGAAAATCGACTAAAAAAAGTTAAAGCAACAGTGGCAGTAAATGTAATTACTTGTTGATTGGTGAGGTGGTTGGTTGAAATATAAATCATACTGGTACTTACCTCAGTTTCATATTTTGTCAGTGTGATTGTGGACTGTATCTTCGTAAGGATAGGTTGCTGATATTAAAGAATTTAGACTTTAAACAGAGGTTTATTGTAAGGTCACAATATCGAGCTAGCCACCATGATAGATGTAAATTGAATGAATGAATACATGAATGAACGATTGAATGAATCTACTGAATGAATCTACTGAATGAATATACTAAATTAATTATTAAAACGAAACACTCCCCGGCGTTGACAAAGTCAAAATCTAATTTTTAGGTAGTAAGCACAAGTTTTGATATGCTCGGCGTAACAGTCCTTTTCGCGTGTTGACTTGGACAATTCTTGCAAGGCCGTCGCTGGATGGTTCGATGGCAGTGACGCGTCCCATGAGCCATAGGAGTGGAGGTTGTGAGGCGTCCTTCAGTAGAACCAGGTCTCCTTCTTGCAGCTGGCCTCTGGAGCTTCTCCATTTGGATCTCTGTTGTAAGGAACATACATATTCGTTAGAGAATCTACGCCAGAAGTGTTGTTTTAGAGCCTCAACCCTTTGGAATCTCTGAAGCCGGCTGATGTTTGCATTGTCGTCAATGACATTGTGCGGTACCGATAACAGTGGCCGTCCAATCAGGAAGTGGGCGGGGGTTAGGCAGGAAAGATCTGATGGATCAGAAGAAATGGGGACTAAAGGTCTCGAATTCAAAATGGCCTCTATTTGGATAAGACATGTGGTCATCTCTTCGTATGTGAGGTGAGCAAGACCAAGGGTACGGCGGAGATGATGTTTGACCGACTTAACGGCAGATTCCCACAGGCCTCCGAAGTGAGGTGAGTAAGGAGGAATAAATTTAAAATCTATACCTTGTTCATTCATTGATGATTGAATTGCGTCTGAATTATTTGATAAAAATGAATTAAGCTCATTAAAACCGCCTACAAAGGTAGTACTATTGTCGGCATGGATACAGCGGGGTTTACCCCGACGAGCCGTGAAGCGAGCCAGCGCAGCCAAGAATGCTTCCTTAGACAGATCGGTGACAAGCTCCAGGTGCACGGCCTTAACTGCAAAACAGACACATATTAAAATATATGATTTCAATAATGTGCATCCTCTACCCTTTCGATTGGCAATCATCACTGGTCCGGCATAGTCAATTCCAAATGAAATTCCAAAGGAAATTCTAAGTTTGTCCTATCAGTTGGCAAGTCGGCCATTATAGGCTGGATGTACTTAGGCCTGAATCTAGCGCAACGCATACATTTATGCAATATCTTTTTTGCCAGGTTTCTTCCACCTAGAACCCAATAAGTGTGCCTTATATTTGCCAATAGTAACTGCGGACCACCGTGTAATAATGTTGAGTGATACATTTCAAATATTAAGTGAGTGAGATGGTGTTTGGAACAGAGCAGAATGGGGTGTTTTGTATCGAAAGTGTAAAAGGAATTCTTGAGTCGCCCACCGACACGAATTAAATTGTTTGAATCAAGAAAAGGCGATAGTGATGTTAACCTACCATTTTTTGGTAATGATTGCTTTCTCGTTAACAGGTCATACTCTTTAGGAAACATTTCCATTTGAGCAATATGAATAAGGTTATATTTTGATGTTTGTAAGTCGCTAAATGAAAGATAGCCATGTTTTTTATTAAGTTTATGTCTGGTATTGTAAACAAAACGTTGTATATAACTGTATATACGTATGAGTTTGTTGAATGAGGAAATCTTGTGTATTAGAATAGATATGATGTTTTGTGTTTTATCATTGTTGTTGGTTTGTGTATGTAAAGATATTTCAGGTAATGAATTTTGTTGTAAGTTGGGTATCTGTGGATATTGTATTTCTTTGTGTTGAAGGAACTCTGGACCTGACCACCACAACGAAGAAACATTTAGTTGGTCAGCCCCAGCCCCTCTCGAGACGAGGTCCGCTGGGTTTTGTTTAGAGGGCACGTAGCTCCACTGTGAGTTACAGGTAACATCTTGAATCTCTCCAACTCTGTTCCTCACAAACTGCTTTAAGACGCTGGGCGATGTAGACAACCATGCTAGTACGATTGTTGAATCACACCAGTAAAAACAGTTATTTATAGGAATTGTCAGGGAACTTTGAACCTTGCTAGCAAGTCTAGTGCCTAATAAAGCTCCGCATAGCTCCAGGCGCGGAATGGTAGCTGCCTTTAATGGAGATATTTTATTTTTTGAAGTTAGAAGACGAACGCAAACCTGCCCCTCTCTGTCCACCGTCCTGACGTACACACACGCGCCGTACGCGCGCTCCGACGAGTCTGAGAATGTATGTAACTGTATGTCAACAGCCGCATCTGAGGATACCCAACGAGGAATGGAAGTTTTATTTAAATGTGACAATGATTTTACAAAGTCTAGAAAAGATTTCTGAATATCAGCTGGTACTATATCATCCCAGCCACATTTATGGATCCATATTTTTTGTATTATCATTTTAGCTGTTACTATGCATGGACCAACCAGTCCTAAGGGATCAAAAATCTGACTAATGACCGACAATATGTGTCGTTTTGTAAGTTTTTTGGGTGCACAAATAGAAACCGAAAAGGTTAAGATGTCTAAATTAGAATTCCAATATAGACCTAATGTCTTAGAAGGTAAGGCTTCGGAAAGATTCATAAAATGATTGTCATCACAATTTAATGAATTTATTAAATTTAAAATTTCTGGGCAATTCGACTGCCACTTACGCAAATTAAATTTAGCGGACATTAATGTTTGAATGACGGACTTGCACATATCGACTACTTCCGGTATGCTGTCACCACCGCTTATAAAATCGTCTATATAAAAATCATGCTGTATAGCACGCGCACCATCGGTATTATCACACTGATCGGCGAGGGAAACTAAACACCTCGTAGCTAGGTACGGACCGGATGACGTACCATATGAAATTGTATTCAAGGTGTAATTTTGAATCGGTTCGTTTGAGTTGAATCGAAATAAAATTTGTTGTAATGAACGTTGTGACGGAGTAACAAATACCGCCCTATACATTTTTTCAATGTCACTTGAAACTGCATATTTATGTTGACGAAACCTAAGAAGTATTGAAAAGAGGTCGTCTTGTACAGTCGGTCCAACTATTTGTATGTCATTAAACGATTTTCCGGTTGATGTTACGGCAGAGGCATCAAAGACCACTCGTAACTTTGTTGTAAGGCTGGACTCTTTAATTATTCCGTGATGCGGAATGTAGTTATTATTATTGGAATAATTATGTTGAACTGGGGTCATGTGACCTAATGAAATATATTCATTTATGAACTGACAGTACTTCTTTTTGTAGTCTGGATCTCGCTCGAACCTGCGCTCCAAGCCTAAAAAACGACATTTAGCTGTTGAGTATGAATCTCCCAACACGTCTGGTGATTCTGATAGCGGTATTGTGACGACAAAACGACCGTCGTCATCACGCACAGTATTTTTTATAAAGTGTGACTCACACGCCCTTTCGTCGGCGGACAAACTGTACTTAGGAGACACTGAGTCAAACTCCCAAAAACGGGTTAAGTTTTGTTCTTCGTTGGAGGTGAAGTAGCAAGAGGCTGTAGCTGCCGGACTACTAGAGTATATGCATCCAGATAACAACCAACCTAACTTTGATTCATGTAGCTTAACATGTTTATTTAAGTCCATTACATTGGAACCAATGACGTTCCAAAAAACTTCAGCCCCTACCAAAATGTCAATAGCAGAAGGCATGTTAAATGAAGGGTCTGCCAGTATTATTCCTGAAGGAATATTCATATTATCGAAAGGTATGTACGAAGACGGTAGACAGCTGTTTATTACGGGGAGTATATGACAATTTATGCTCGTCTTGTAATTACCAGAGTGAGATTCAATCACAAGATCACAACATTCTGATGCAAAGGATGTTTGACCATTGATACCTGTCACAGTGGAGCTGACGTGACGTCCATCCAGTTCCAGCTTACTAAACAAGTCTTGTGTCACGTAGTTGGTGGTGCTACCATTATCAAGTAACACACGGGCAGTGCGCAAGCTTCCATCACGCGCAGTCACCTTCACCATGGCTGTGGATAGCAACACATGTTTGTGTGAGTTTGATGTACTGGCAGGCTCAATGTTAGTCGAGAGGGATACAGTATGATCGCTAGGAATGTCAGATGAATGGTTGTGAAGAAGTGTGTTGTGTTTTAATTTGCAATATTTGCAATGAGTAAGAGTGCAATTACTGTCCGCGTGACCCGGCCGTAAACAATTTTTACACACTGGGTACTGGCTTACGCGCTGAATGCGGTCAATGACCGATAGGTTACGAAACTGTTGACAGGTGAAAAGGTAATGATTGTTTTTACACATTGGGCAAATCATTGAATTAGGTTGTGATTTCTGAATGTAGTTATTTTTCTGAATGTGTTTTGTAGGTATAGTTTTGTTCTGAAAGGTTATTGTGTTATTATTAGTTTTATTAGTATGTAAGGTATCTAACAAATCAGCTCGATCACTAATGAATTTTAAAAACAGCTGTAATGATGGAAAACTATTCATTGTGTTCTTTTGTTCTTCCCACTGACGCATTGTGTTGGAGTCTAATTTGTTAGACATGATATGAATAATTAAAGTATCCCAGTGATCCGTCGGTTGACCTAGGGACGCTAAGGCACGTAAATTCTTATTGGTAGAATCAATAATATTGCGTAAAGCTGAGCTAGATTCTGAGGCAATAGGCTTAACGTTAAATAAGTCGTTAAGATGATTGTTTATGAGCAAACGTTCGTTATCATAACGATCTGATAAAAGCTGCCAGGCAATTGCATAATTTTCGGCACGGAAATCAAGGCTCTGAATGATAAGAGCAGCTGTGTTTTTTAATGACGCTCTGAGATAGTGAAACTTGTTAATATCATTAATGCTGTTGTTATTATGTATCAAAGATAAATACGTATCTCGAAATTCCAGCCATTGATTGATTGACCCATCGAAATATGGTAGGTTTATTTTCGGCAGTCGGACAAAGTCGTGCTTGTAACCGTGTGGTGCACTGGAGCCTGCCTCCGACCCCTCCTCAGCAGGCGGCGGCAGCGCGGGCAGGCTGCTGCGCTTGAGCAGACTGCGCGCCTCCGCCACCAGCTGGTAGTACAGCTGCTCGAACTGCTCGCGCTCGCCGAACGCCTCGTCGGGTACCTCCGACAGAGTCTCCAGATCCGTCTGCAACACATCGTAATCACTGTATAAGGAGTCTATTTTATGTAAACGGCACTCGAGTTCGTACACTTGTGGCTCACTAAGCGATTCACAACTTTTAACTAGGTTTAGGTATTGATTAAATTGTGTTACCTTAGCTTTTATGCTACCACGCTTTCTGGTAAGCAATTTTATACGATCGTCACAATTACTCATTATGTTTTTTATGAAAATACGACTGACTGATTAGTGAACCTGCCGCCGTGCAGTGGTTCGTGGCACTAAGAATGTACTCGATAAACCAGTTACGTGATGTGTAAACTGCGTCTTTGTAACTTTGTACTTATGTATACTTGTTTACTGATAGCTGCATTAAGTTATAAGACAGCGTGAGAAAAAGGGATTACCTAGGTATATACCTATATAGATGTAAATAAGTGATGATGATTTGATGATATAAGTAATAAGTACCTACACCAATTATGATAAGAGATCACGATGTTTGATCCAAATAGGTGCAATTCTGAATTGGGAAACGATTTAGAAATGGAAATAGGAATTGAAGATGAGGAATTGGAACGGACTCACTGTTACGGCTTGTTTTTGAAGACCTTTCTCCGGGTGATGATGTGATTGTGCGGAGAATCTGGAAACTGTGAGATGAAGTCGCTCCTCGTGGTGTCTTCTAACCACTGCGGCACCTCCGTCTGGTGAACTTGAAGGACTGTTCGAAGACCGTCTGGAGATGAAGACCCGCAGTTTTGAAGGATTGTAGTGAAGATGCTCGCTTGTTGTGAAGACGAAGACGTGAGATACGTCGCAGCCGCCGGTGGAATCGATGAAGAGACCCACGTGGCACGTGGCGCAGTATCTTCCCAGGGTGTCTTCGCTGGTCTAAGATTCTTTTCTTCGGGAGAAGGACCAAATTGGTCAGTGTGATTGTGGACTGTATCTTCGTAAGGATAGGTTGCTGATATTAAAGAATTTAGACTTTAAACAGAGGTTTATTGTAAGGTCACAATATCGAGCTAGCCACCATGATAGATGTAAATTGAATGAATGAATACATGAATGAACGATTGAATGAATCTACTGAATGAATCTACTGAATGAATATACTAAATTAATTATTAAAAAGAAACACTAATGTTATTAAAATTTGAAATAAACTAAGGTGAAATTTCAATAAACGATAAACTCAACAAATACCTCCTTACTATATACTTACTTAATTAGTCGTCTGTCTAACGCCTGCCAGTTACTTAGTAAGTATACTTAGTTAAAAATGAATTTAAATGGCGTTTGGTAAAAGTGATTCTAAGTAACTACCTATAATCGTTTTTTTTATTGGAACGATTTAGTGTGTCTCATAAAAGCTTACTTTTACACTTCGTATTTCGTATCCTCCTGACACCTGGCGTGCTATGAGAAGGACATTGAAAAAAAAATTAATATACAGTTTAAAAATACCTATATTAAAAGTTTTATGAAGTATCCCTGTTATTCCTTTAAAGTTTTATAAAGTACCTATCCCTTAAACTATTTGGGCCATTATTTTATTTTGGGTACAATTGGACATACTTTTACAGATATTTTTTTCAAAAATAAACTTCTTATTAATTAACCTTTCAATATTTATTTATGTTAATTAACATTTATATTATTCATTAAATACATTTGCAGCGATGTTTTCTTGCTATTTCTTAAAGTTATTGACGTTTAATCGAGGAACGATGAGAAAAAAATACTACTGCGTTACTTTCATACAAAATTATGTTTTATTGTTAGGAACATATATTTTGGTTCGTAAACATATACCAGATAAAAAGTAAGAAAAAAAACATTAATCTAACAGTTTAAATTACAAAATATTCTCAGTTTTGTTATTCATTCTATAATAAAGTTTCCCACTGCGTTACCAATCAATAAGTTTTAATGCAATACTTTTCGAAAAAAGGACAAAATAATCATAATTTTTTGCTCAAAGTTTTAAAAATAGCTCAAAATAAGGTAAATTATAATTATTATATTTAGTTTAACATTCTTTCTAATATAGAGTAGCTAAAATGTTTGTGAATACTCTCAGGAAACGAGGGACAAATAGATAACGCTGTGGTTAATTGGTAACACAGTGGTATCTCAATCACAATCTTTATACTTTCTTCAATTAAAACTAATCATAATGTGAAAAAAACTATCAAACTAAAATTAACAGAACTCTTTGTTTAATATCAAACATTAAAATCGCTGAAAATATAACAACTTAATACTAAGAAATATTTCTCATTTTTTTTGCCTATAAAGCCGTTGTTTTTCAGCCGCTGTTTACGCCATTGAGTCTGAAATGTTATACTGTAACAATATAATATGCTCAAATGTTATATTTGTACCATAAATTGAGTAACAGATACCTGAAAACTATAAGAAAAACCCCTGAGTTACTATAGCTACAACTGCGTTACTGAAAAAGTAACGAAGTGTAGCGGTAACGCAGTTGTAAAACAATAACCTATTTGAAGTTAGTACTTAAATGAAAACACATACATGGGATATCAAAATGCCCTAATAATTGTTACTAATTATTACATATATTGCATGAAATAAAATAATAAATATCTATAAAACTCACCGTATGTCGCCGGTAACTCAGTGGCGTCACAATAAATACACGCGCTTCTCTCCAGGACTCTCATCCGAAAGACTTGGTCATTTTATCCGTCCCGCTCTCCTTCCTGTACTCCGATACAAATACACAGCCATTCAAATGATCTTAGGTGTAAGAAAGTGAAAAAAAGTTTATTTATGATTGAATTTCCTAGGGTAACCTAGTGTAGGTGTATTTTTGCTTAGGCTTGGGGACTCGGCCAGGAATATTAATTGTCCCATAATATGTTCATATAAAATCATGAATATTACCGTGAAGTAAAGTTTAAATAATGACATATTCGTTATAATATTCAAAAAAATTGTTTCCATTATATTTTTTTACACACGTTGTGCTTGTTTCATATGACTCGCTCCGAGGGACAGACAATTTTTGTATGAAAAACAATTGCGTTACCAAAAACAACAACAGAGTTACCGTAATTTGTAAATAAATAAAGTATATTACATAAATTCATTATATTTTCTGTGACCGGTGTCTTATTTAATTGCTACAGACGGTAGCTATATTCCTGAATTTCATTATTTAATTTTTAAAAAATGTTTCTTTGTAGGGGACCGATAATGGTCCCTAAAATAAAATAATGGCCCATTTGTTCTTTGACAAAGTGACAAAACAGTTCAGAAGTAATTTTTTTTTATTTTAAAAAAAATTAATAACAGTGTTTACATTTATACCTCTCGGGGTCAGGAGGGTATACCATAAAATTCACCTTTTGTATCGATGATACTTTTTATTTCCGGTATGAGTAATACCCATTGGGTAAGTACCTACAATGGTTATTTATATAATAAAACTGTTTATGTACTGAGATATTGTGTATTATTAATACTTATTCGTTTAAACACAGTAAGTAAATATAAATAATTTACCATCTAGGTATTCTACATCTTCAAATCGTTGTAGGAGGGTATTAGGTATTTATTTGTAATTTTATTTCACACTTACAATGAAATAACCTTATTCATTTGTTCATAGAAGAACGAACCGCACACCGGACCGGTCAAGTTATACTTTTCAGCGAATTTCTGCACTTTGAAGTTGGTGCGCGGCGCCGAGCTTCCTGCAGTCCTGAAAAATTACGATACGTAAATACAGGGCGTTAGAATTGTGTGAATTTTTTTACTTTTAATCTCCTTCTTTTGACTTAAGTACTATAGTTACATACATTACATATTAGCGTGTCCCAATTCCCAAACCCCCAACAAACACAGAAACACCAGAATACCTATTTATCATAGCGGTGAAAAGAATAGCCAGTCAGATCAGTTGCACAAGCACAGGCTTATAGGTAGGTTTCCCTAGATTCTGCAAGTTCCATCGAGAACATCCGACACTATAAGCTTGTCTACGTCATGCGCAGCCCTCCTTGCGGGGTGAAAGACGTGGAGGGGTCGCGGCTGCAAACTAAATGTGATTCTATTCATTCTAATAAATGATTTTGTCCTCTTCTTCCTCTCCTTCCACACTTGCGGTGACTAGACATATCTAACTATATGTCTCTTTTAGTGTCTAAGCTTTTATAGTCCATTCATCGAATGGTTGTCTGGAAGAGATCACTATAAGCTATAATTAAGACTACCTTTTGTACAAACGGATAATTCTTTCTTGGTGTACAAATATAAAAAAATTACTCTATGTCTTTGCTCACAAACACAGCATCACAACTCATTATGTCCTAACCTAACTGCTGGGGCACACGTCTCTCTTCAAATTATGGCCTTATATATTCCAGTCCCCACTGCTGGGGCGCGGGTCTTCCAATGAAGGAAGGGTTTAAGACCTTAGTCCTCCACGCTGGCCTAGTGCGGGTTGGTGAACAAACACTTACTTAACGATAATAGGTTCATCAAACTCCAGGCGGCCCGGCTGCCGGTACACCAGCACGATGTACCGGTGAGGGGCCGGGGACAGCGGTGCCGGAGACATGTACGCCGCCAGGGTGTCTCCAGAGGAACCCTGGACGGGGGCACCTTTGGAGGAACTCTGGACGTTCACCACCAGCCAGTGCTTGAACTCGCGCATGGCTGGCGCGTTGGGACTCGGGGCGTCGGGGTCTGGTGAGGAATGAGAGGTTTAAGGTCACAGCACACATCAACGTAAAGTAAACGGATCGCTTTCGCCTCGCCTCAAAATCGCCTCGGCTGTAATTTTTGACAACTTTGTATTACTGAAATAGTAAATTGTGAATAGTGAAATAGTATAATGCACTGGTTTATCTTTCAAAAGTTTCTAAGTTTATAGGAAAAAAACGGTAATTATGTACCTAAGTATTACAGCAAATTTTATCCGGTTTTGTGTTTCAGTCCCTATTTACGAACTAACCATTTTAAAGCCCAAATTAACTTACCAACAAAAGCGATGGTGTAGAATTCTTGTGGGTCAAAATCGAATTGTACCGAAGGTTCCATTAAAGTTTTCGAGATTTCCAAAGTTTCACCGATTTTTACGACTCTCCCTGTGTAGTTTACCTGCAGATAAAACAAACTATACCAGTCATTCATACAGCCCAAATTAAGGTAAAGAAGGTAAAACCCGCTTGAGTACATTTTTTATCCACCTTTAAGCATCGTACGCAACGGACGCATCGCATTCTGTATTCTTTGTTTATAGGAATTCATACAAACTTCCGCCCACTTCATTGGCATTGCCGATGCCCTTTCTCCATAGATTGTGACAATCCGTTTGATGCGATACGTACGTTACCGATATAGGTGGACACACTGTACAGGGTGACAATCCTGTAGAAGCAATATTTATGTCACCAGCTTCTCAATACTTAAATAGGAGGGGTTTATACATTTTATTTATACATATATACCTCTTCTTCTTCCTAGCCTTTTCCTTATTTAGGGTCACAGGTCACGCCATTTTACCCTATCCTCTGTCATATCCTCATTCACTCCACACTCTCTCATATTTTCTTTCACACAATTTAGCCACGTCTTTCTTGGTCTTCCCCTCTTACGCCTTCCTTGGTCTCATTTCCAACACTTTCTTTGTCACATAGTTATCTTCTCTTCTCATGACATGCCCAAACTAAGAAAGGCGATGGCTTTTCAACTTCTTCACTATAGGAGCCACTTTCATACACTTTCGTATTCTATCTTTTCTTGTCACACATATTATACCTATATAGGGTTAAAAGAAGGTTAAAAGTAAATACTTACCACGCATGGCGCTTCTGGTGGATTATTTAAAACGTCGGGTACAATTTTGCTACTTATAAACTTTTCCTCAACTTCCGATTGTGCTACAGTCAGTGCAATAACAAACCCAAAGTAAGAATATATTTTTAAGAGCGACTTCATTTTGAATCGAGTAAATAAATGATATATTTACGACCAAGGACCATCGACTAACTCTGAGAGTGGATGTATTATGAGATATATATTATACGAAATGTCTATTATTAAGTATGTTACTCATGCAAAGTTGGGCATATAAATTAGATAGAATTATGTATGCTTAATTAATCAGTAATTGGCTTCAAACCAGGCTGCATGGTAAGATTCTTTTCCGGTATTGTAATGAAAACTTAATTGGGTCTTTCTCATTCGAATAAAGAAAATGCAAACATGACTTGATATCTGTTTATTTATCATTAACCTGTCGATGTACTCAGTTGTTATTTTATTTATTTTAAACGTATAGTATTTTTAGTAATTTGAATCCAATAATTAGGAAGTTTTATAACAATATCATCAAGACACGTGCGAGTCCCAACAAATATATGTATAACCATATTATATCCATTTACCTATAATCCTAAGTCACAAATAATCATTTCATTAATAACCAGTGGCGGATTAACCTATAAGCACGACAAGCACGTGCTTAGGGCCCCGGGCCTCCAGGGGCCCCCATCCTCTGCTGCTGTTTGATTTTATACCTACATTTTATTCATCCACAATATGTCCGATCTAATGAGTTTGCTCTGATTAAAGGGCCTACCACACGCGTAAGTATCACCACAGTTTTGCCTGCGCAGGCCGCCTTAAACACGGAATACCGTGCGTGTGGTTGGTAAAGGGCCTACCACACGCGTAAGTATCACCACAGTTTTGCCTGCGCAGGCCTGCTTGTACTGTACATGGAATACAGTGCGAAAAGGTGGAAAACTGTCATCATCATTCATCATTAGCCTATAGCAGTCCACTGCTGGACGTAGGCCTCTCCCAAAGCACGCCACTGGATGCGATTTTTAGCTTTCCGCATTCCAATCATAATCAGCCACCTTTCGCAAGTCGTCACCCCATCTAGCCGGACTACGTTTGCCTAGTCGCGGCCTCCACTCTACAACACGTTTACCCCATCGGTCATCGGTTCTTCGACAGATGTGACCAGCCCACTGCCACTTAAGCTTACTAAACTCGGTGAGCTTTGTCGGTGACTTTAGTTCTCTGTCGGATTACTTCGTTCCGGATGCGATCTTTCAGAAAGACTCCAAGCATAGCTCTTTCCATAGCTCGCTGAGTGACCTTCAGTTTGTGAACCAGTCCCACTGTAAGTGTCCACGTTTCAGCTCCATAGGTCATAACCGGTAGGACACACAGATCAAAGACTTTCGTCTTGAGAGTTTTTGGTATGGGCGACGAGAACACTTGACGAAGTTTGCCAAATGTTGCCCAGCCCAACTGTATTCTTCTATTGACCTCTGATTGGAAGTTGTTTCTACCCAGCTACAGAGTCTGTCCAAGGTAGACATATTGTTGAACCACTTCTAAGGTCATGCCATCAACGGTTATTGGACACTGGAGAACGTGGCTATTATACATAACCTTAGTTTTATCCAGGTTCATCCGGAGGCCAACCTGGCGTGAAGCTTTGTGTGGTAAAACTGTATAACTACCGCGCCAACCCCGAAGCGCGGCTTGCGCATTTTTCGATATGTTTGAATTTTTAATAATTTTGCCATTCATTAGAGTCTTTTCTTAAATCCTTGAGTAGTATAACATGTGAATGATTTTTTCAACGTCACAGCAATTTTTTGTCCACTTCAATCGTGTACGGTTGGATTTTTGGGAATATCAGGCAACTAGACTTTTTTCTAGTGAAAAAATTCTAGTTGTTTGCAAACATTGAAAATAAACCAGTTGAAGAAATAGTTCCTCATTGGGAAACATTGTTTCCAGTTTCCACGCCGACGGTTTTGACAAAAATGAGGCTTGCGCGTACGATAGCTCGGCGTACCTGCGCAGTTGTAACTGTGGTGATACTTGCATTTTTTTTTAAATGTTTTACATCCTTTTTTATAGAAAAGTTATAGGACGTTTTAGCTATTGAACTGTTTTGTCACTCTTTGTCACGGAACAAATTGTTCTAAATTAGGGGCCTACGCAGGCTTTGTGCTTAGGGCCTCCGATGCTCTTAATCCGCCACTGTTAATAACAATAAACATAGATCTGCTGTGCGTAGTCCCAGAAAATAAACCCAAGTCACAATAATAATAATTTATTAAAACAATAACAACATCATCAAGCTACACAAGTACTAGGCGCCCAGACTCTTGTAGAGTTGGGGCACGTAGTCGTCGAACTGAGCGCGGTAGAAGTTGCCGGCCACCGGGGCGCCGAGGTTGTACTTCTCCGCAAACTTCTGGGTCGAGAAGCCTGCGCGACCTTCCACTGACCTGGGGAATAGACGGGATTATTGTAGCATAGATCTAATAGATAGAATATTCTATTTTGTACACACACACAATAGCACCAAAGTACTCCTCACCGACTCACTCAAGACTAGCTGTCTTCAGTAGGTAGTAGATTTTACAGCACGTCAGAATATTAGGTATTAACTAAGGGCTGATTTTTCAATGGTCAGATAAGTGTTATCTGAAGAATAAAATTGTTGCTGTCACTGCCTAGAGCTACAATTTTATTCCTCAGATAACACTTATCTGACTATTGAAAAATCAGCCCTGAAATGGAAAATAATTTAGCAAATTCCTAATTAAATTATAAATGTTAAAAAAGGTAATAATATAATATGGTGTCGATATTTTGTAAGTGGAAAGTTTTCATTGCTCGTGAGAGTCGTGAGTGTAGGTACCTAATACCCCGAAAACAAAAGATGAAAAATCTTACTTATTGCTCAGCCTCTTCTCATCGAAGTTAATCTTGCCGGGCTGCTTATACAGGATGTACACATATCGGTGTATACCCGTGCCCTGCGGAGGGCCGGAGCCGATGTAGGCGGCGAGGGTGTCTCCGGCGGCGACGTCGTCACCGGGGATGTTGGTGACCAGCCAGTGGTGCCACTCGCGGTAGACTGGCTCTGGGCCCTCGTAGTTGTCGGGGTCTACGGAAGACATTACCATGCTTGCGAGTCTCCTCAATACTCATTTATTGCATCCACAAGATTTACAGGTGTTCAACTACCTACTACTGACTGTCCCTTCGGGTATACTATTATTCTTATGTATGTTGTGATGTGAAATTGAAGGTATAAAGTTTTCATAAACACTACGTTGCTATTAAATTAGTACAGGCGTTTGAGTAGTCCGATACCTTTAGCCAGTGGACGACTATTATCAGGTGATAATGTTTATGAGCTCTACTGTAGCTCTCTAAATTGGTAGGTACTTACTTGTATTCTTGGTTGTGATCAGGGATAATATTGTCTTAGGTTGTAATAGATATAATTTTTGTAAAAAAGTACTTATAATTGGCAAAATCAGAGGTAGGTTTATGTTGTGATTTTTTTTTTGTGTAAAAAAAGCTATACCGGTGAAAATGAGTGTGTAGTAGGCTCCCGGCTGGGCGTCCCACGCCACGGCCGGCTGCTGCTTCACCTGGGTCGGGGTGAGCTCGTTCCCGTGGGACGCCTCCACACCACTCGGGTACTTCAGCTGGAAATAGGTATAACGTCTCAATATCAGCGTTATTCAAAAGCTTTGCAGCTGTGTACTGTCAATTAGTTTTCCAGATTAACTATATCAGTTATTTGTGTAAGATCCCTATTCAATACACTTTTTAATTAGGTAAATATTTCGAGTTCAAGTTTATGTACTCGTAGGTAAGTAACCTTACCTCCTATCCTACGTTATTGTTTTCAATTCTTATCTCAAAAAAGAAACAAAACTTCAATTTATTCTTTTTAATTAGTGTTTTATGCAATGATAATGACATAATCGAATAAGTAATAGGTGTAGGTATCGATAACTTTGTCTGGTCGTCGGGTCCTGTCCTAATACTTCTATACTTACCTACACTTAATTTTTTCATACTTGGCATAACAAGTAAACAATCTTTGTGTGTAAACAATCAATCCTGATCAATCGTTCGTTCATTAATACAATAGGTAATTCGTGGAACCGAATGATTTGTCTTACCACAATAGTGGAGGTGGGAGCCACGGGGATGACGTCAGGCACGATGCCACTGGACTCAAAAGCCTTAGCGACCAGGGACATGGCTTCTGAAACATTACAGTAAAGGTACCGAAATTTATCTTCATCATCGTTACGTCCCCACTGCTGGGGCACGGGTCTCCTTCCAATGAAGGAATGGTTTAGGACTAGTCCACCACGCGGGCCCTGTGTGGATTGGTGGACACCAACAACTTGCATCACCACCAACCACCATGAAACCAAATTGCAGTGTGTAGAAAAGCAAAAAAAATAAATGTATAGTATTTTTTGGCACTGAGGAAGGGCAGTCTCATGAACCATATTTTGCGTTTACTGTTTTCACTGTTCGAACGGTCTAAAAACTAATTAATATGAATTAATTTGTAGGTACTTACTGCTGTTTTTTTCCCTTATTTTACCAACTTTTCAAACACAACTTGTATCCCACAGAACCTTACACGAACTGAGTTCACCGCATATAAATAAAAAAACCACATAATAACAAAGAATCATTCATTGCATAATAATATGATAACTTTTCATACCTTATTTATCAAATATTAAAGATCAGAATTCAATGACGACAAACACTAGCTAAGTTTAAATGTAGGTACCTATGCCAATCTTTAATTCTGATAACAGAATTGAAAATAATGCTCTTACAATCACCCGGATTGTTTTGAATAAGTACTTAATTAGGTACCAAACATTAACTCCATGACATTTAATACTTAAGTACTTATTTAATGCTTATAAATATATTTATAAGTAAGTACCTATGTAAGGTACCATAAAAATTTAGCATTTCTTCGAATCCCCTGAGAGTAGTTTATTCTGAAATTTCTAACCCTGAAAACCTTGTGCTTCTCTCGCGGTGAACATCAAAATTAAGGTTCTTCTTGTATCAGTCTATACTATTACAAATATTTATTTAGTTAATAGAACTGCTAAAGTTATATATATAGCTACTTAAACCATAGATATTTAATTAGTACCCTGTGTTTTTTGTAACTTCTCGATCATTTTTGTGTGGGAAATAATAAGTAGGTACATAATATTTTTTATAACACGCTTTTATTGATTTTCAAACAAACACAAAGAAAACACTGAACATTAACAAACAAAATATCTTAACTCTATATACTTACATAAAACACATGGAGTCCTAATGCTAAGAATTGTTATTATAGTTAATCAAAAATATATTAGTAACATCCTTAAATTTCTAGCTTTTCTCGACAGCTTGGCTCATCTTATTTATAATAACGATAACATTATTATTATGACTCTTCCTGTTTTATCCGCCAAATACAAATTTAAACTTAAGCACGACGAAAATTACTATAGGTACTGCCGACTAGAAATCACAATTGAAAATTATCGACATATTATAAACATTTTAATTTAAACCCTAAGTTGGCAACGTAAAACTACGAGTAGTAGCACTAAGCAATTATATTTTTATGATCTCTGCTAATAATAAATATTAAAATTAAACATATTTATTTTACAATCTTCATTTACACTCACTAGCAATGAAAAAGTTCCATTTACAAAATGTCGACACCTAATGACCTTTATTTTTTTACATTTAATTTGATCAAAATATTTACTTTTTTAGTTGGCGTATACCTTAGCTGTTATAGATACAACCTAATATTCTAATGCTCTGTACTTCAATATTTTAGGAGTCTTTTCCGTTTAAAGTGTATACAGTGTGTTGTTTTTCGAACCCGACAAACTTTAAGGGTGTAAACTCTACGAGTGTTTTTTTTTTCATTTCATCGAGAAAACACCCCCATATATGTGGAGTCAAATCTCAATATTCTGAAATGGCGGCCATTTTAAAGTTTTAGATACTTAGTTTTCATAAAAAATCATATCTCAAGATTTAAACGCCTTACAGGCATGAAATAAAATGTTTTTATCCGCAAAAAGTCATCTCTATCCAATAAAAACATTACCCTCCTCCTTCGGCAGTGGGGTAAAAATACGCACAACTGCTAAAAAGTTACAACACATTGTATATTATAGGTAATTTGCTACTATGGTCACTGGACTTTTTCACTACTGTGTAGTGTATTTTAGCTTGTAAATTCCGTAAATCCCTTGAAACTGACCGACTGCAATCTCATGGTGAAGATTGGTGGCATTTCATTAACTAACTTTCATTAACGCTTTATTATAAAATAATGTGTTCCACCTGTCAGTCAAGAATCTAAAATAACAGAAATTATTTATTTTTACATTGTTACACACGGTTCTTATCAATGGAAATAGTTTAAAAAAAACATGCTGTATCAAATGTAGTGATATCACGCAATCAATGCAGATACTTTCTAACTATTTAAGCATATTTAGTTATTTACACAAATCCCGGCCTCTCTTCAATTTTATACAATATAGTACCTACTGAATACCACCCAAAACTCATTTTTACTTAATATTAAATTACAAAGGTAAGTACCTACCTAATTATTTTATTTTAGTCACAAAATATGCATCAGGTTATTTCAAAATGATCCATTACTTTTTTCTGACAGTAGGGGACTACTCTTGTTGAAATATACGTACGGAGACTACGGAGATAGTTAACGTAGCAACGAGCGCCTGGTGTATCAACATGAACCTAGAGTGACCCTCCAGATATGATGTGCCTATCTATGTCCCCTTCAGCTTCGACTCCCATCACTTATTAACCGAGCGGTCATTAAACAACCTGAACAGTGGCGAATGCACTGAAAGTCACTTTCTTTGGTGGTTCCGCGCTGCAAGTCCTCACCACAGGCCTCTTCGAGTCTGGAACATTCTTCAGCACCGGCTTTAGATTCGCGACATCATTGTGTGAGTTCGCTTTAAACCTTCCAAGCGTATTATTAGGATTCCCTAAGTCGCGCAACTTGCTCGTCAGTCCTGATATCCTGGTACTCAGATTCGAGTAGTTATTCTTTTTCACGTCATTCTGTTTCTTGTCAGCCAGTTTCTTTGGGTCGAGGTTCTGTAAGGAGGTGAACTTCCTGTGGTCTGTGTTGAGAGGGCTCCGCTTCACGTCTGGTGCGGGGCGCGGGAGCCGCGGCGGCCGCTGGATGTAGTTACTAGGCCGGTAGGTCATGGGTGCTGGCGGGATCTTGTCCCCGATGCGGTAGTACTGTGGTACTGGATCCAGCCTCTGGGGTTTCCTGAGGGTGAGAGCCATGGCCGCCTTGGTGGGGCGGGCGAGGCTGTCGAAGGCCGTGGTGGAGAACTGGGAGCGGCTGCTGCGCCACTCCTCGCGGTCAGACTCGTAGCCCGCAGTCGCTGGAAACCAGAAAGTAAACATTTTAGCGAACACTTTTTTAATGGTTGTTATTGTTGGGTTTCAGACTTTTTCATGGACTGTTATTGGGCAGCATGTGCTTTAAGGTCACATAAACGTATAGTAAACGAATCGTCACCGTATCGCCTTTCCCCCGAGGTAGTCGTTACGGTGATTACGCTACGATTTCCATTAGTGTGCGTTACAGTAGGGAGTTTCATACATGGAATACTGAACGGCTCCAGTTGATACGGTCACGATCCCTTTCCGAGTCGATATGTGTGCTGTCATTTACTTGGAAAGATCCATAATTCTATCATAGTCCTAATAAGAATTAAGTATACTATTAGAAGAATCCCTTTTTAACCGACTTCAAAAAAAGGAGGAGGTTCTCAATTCGTCGGGATCTTTTTTTTTTTTTTTTTTTTTATATTTTTTTTTATGTATGTTCACCGATTACTCCGCCGTTTATGAACCGATTTTGAAAATTCTTTTTTTGTTGTATTTGGTTGAGCTTCCAGGTGGTCCCATTTTTTTTTCAGAATTTTATCTCACCCCCAAGGGTGGGTAAAGGGGTAAAAACAGGGTATGAATTTCAATTTTGGGCACATATTAACCGATTCTAATGAAATTAAGAACGTAAATATAGTTCTTATAACAAAAAGATATGATGGTGACCTTGAGCTGATCTGATGATGGAAACGGAAGGCAGTCAGGGGAACTCCTCAACGGTATATAGCAACTACTTCGTGTTTAGGCTTGAATGATTCGTATTGATTAGTACGACATTTTGGTATCATTTGCACCTTACTTTTGATTGAAAATTATTACAAATAAACTAAAAACTATTAAATAAAATAATAATTAAAAAAATTAAAAAACCGACTTCAAAAAACCACTAAAATGTAAGAAATAATTTAAGGTTTACACAAATTCTACTCGTATGAGACAGTACAAATATACCTAAGCAGGAACTGTTCTTTTTTAATGTTGGTGCGGTGACAAAGTAATCTGAAGAAATATGGCACCAACTTCAAAAAAGAACAGTTCCTGCTTAGGTATATTTGTACTGTCTCATACGAGTAGAATTTGTGTAAACCTTAAATTATTTCTTACATTTTAGTGGTTTTTTGAAGTCGGTTTTTTAATTTTTTTAATCCTAGTTGATATGTGTGCTGTGACCTTTACTTGGATCTTATTAGGTATATTATCCTCAGGCCGTTGTAGGTGTCATAAAAGTGCCAAATGATTCATCGCACTACACAACACAACCCGCCCAGCTTGTTTGCACGCCATTCGTCATTCACTTCACGCACAAGTTTCACTAGTCTCGCATACGAATGGCCAAAAAGATTTGTATCTACATCACAGTGTTTAAGTTTAATCCTCGATGACCTAGAGACGCGATCTTCCGGCAAATGGTGGCACAAGGATTTTGCAATGTTTACAGGAAAATATTGCGTCTATACTTCTTGCAACTCAGAATAGCGAGCAAAATTCCAAATAGAGAGAGAGACATAAAGTAACAGTGTCATTTACAATCACTAGCAATGAAAAATCTCCACTCACAAAATTTCCGAACCCAAATCCAATTTCAACAAAGATTTAACTAAAAAATTGAACAAAATATTAACGTTTTTAGTTGGTAGTTTTCTGATGCGCTGTTAAATGTACTTCATTAGTAATTTGGTGCCATGTCACTGGAACTGTTTCATTGCTCGCGCGTGTATTAACTTTATGAGTACTATAGGTACATATGATTATAATGTTCATTGTGTATGATAAGTTGATGACAAAATCCCAGATGGCAATGACGAAGAAGGTGAAGTCAATATTGTTTATGACAGTATTGTTAATGCGACTAATTTGCGTGTTGTGCTGCGCAGTCGCAGCCACGGGGTCACTCTATATAACGAAAAAATTTAGTTTCTTTTCGTTGTATTGAACGTGCCGATTGCACAAAAACTCTCGTTCGTTCGTTTATCTACAGTATAGAGTAACCCTGCTGAAAAATGAACGCATGACATCATTACGATTATACACACTCAAATCGTTCTCCCTTTCTAGGAAGGCAGAGGGACATTGCTACACCCACTTTGGCACTGTTAAGTTAGTGTTTTGTGTGACAACAATTAATTTTATTGGTCCTTCTCCCTTCAAAATCGACTACATTATGTGAATTTAACCACTGTGCTGCCGTTTTCGTCCTCCAATATTTTTTTTGTTTATTACTAAAAACAGATATCATGCATTGGCTATTCATTTTCTTGACCTATCATAAGGCCCATATCCACCGATCGAAATTAGCGTAGGAGATGATTACTCCGGCGGCACAGACGAAGTAGCAACAATTCAACGATCAAGCTCCAATAACTTTATAGGTTATTTATATTTTCCAAAGTATAATTTACATGATATTATTACGGAAACACAATACGTCGTGCACAGTAGGCGGAGGTAGTTGAAATAGAAGCTGCAAGTGTAACGTCGGCCGAGCATGAAGGCGGGGTTCGATTCCCGAACAGATCCGTTACAATGCACCTTCCGGCTTGGAGGATACACCTACATATCGCTGTTATCAGATATTTGTCATTTACCTATGTACCTGCATACAAATAATGCAATATGGTCCAATATTTCTTTTTAAGAACCTAAAAATATAGTTAGGTATTATGTTTATGTAAGTATAATAATAATTACATATGTTTGATTCATTTAACATCTAGTAATGGTCTAAAATAATGTTGTGAAAAAAGTGATTGTGATTTTGTTGCAAAATAATTATAATTTGCTGAACATTGAGTAGTTTTGAGAAACTTTACACTCAGAGCCTCACTCACTATACCGTTCGCAGAACAAAGCCCTTTCATCTACACCGTTTCATTTCACAATAGACAATCAGACTCAGGTCGTAACCGCAGAGCTATTACATTTGCTGACCGTACAGACATTACGATGTGTTCAACCGTGCAGCAATACTACATAATATGCAATAGCTATCAACTCATCGCCCCAATATACCCATCTTCGTTCGAAATTGCAGATTTTAACAAATACCACTTGTGGTCTATGGTGAAACTTAGGTACATTGGTGTGTTTCTTTTGACTGTATGCTTTTTAAATTTTTACCATCCTCATCTTAGAATGTTGACTAGCATTTGTTTTCTTGGTGCAAGGATTAGCCAATCAGATTAGTCGTCAGTCGCAGACTGCCCTTTAGCTCGATTACGGAGTTTTAGAAATATATCTCCAATTTGAGATTTTGCAACAAACAGGTTAAGTACAAGGAAATTTTAATGTTGTATCCGCAAATTTCCATTTTTATGTCGAACTCAAAGACACTTTGTCGTTAGAAGTTATACGCGAGATCGCCAGAGTACCTAACCTTTTTGTTTTCACCCGAGATAAACGTCATTTCAACGATATCTCAGCATTGGAGATCCATTTCCGTACCTCAGTTATCGATACCAAAGTGACATGGGATACATAATACAGTTGATGCGTTACTCGCATTAGACCCTTTTCATCATTATAACAATGAGTGCCATACCTATTTGTATCTACAAAACAAGCTACATTAGATTATGTAGCAAGTATGATTTAGATCACCACACAATGCATATAAACGAGTAGGTATGTTCTGTAAGTTATTACCGGGTCACACATATATAAATAACGTTGCAGTTTTACTTCTTGCTAGCAAGTCAAGTTTCGACACAATACACATTTTTACGATTCGTTGTGGTTGCACATTCGATACGTATGTAACGTGTGTTTGTCGACATTCGATAATAAATTAGTGTCACTATTAACCGCTGAGTGAACTTACATGATTCTATTTCCAATGCGAATTAACAAATGCATCTGAAAATTTGCATATTGGGTAGTCTATGGAGCCTATTGTGAAAGCCCAAGTTTTTGTTAAGTAATTAAGTAAAGACATGTACCTATCGTATTAAATCGTATAATACCTTTTGCACTGAAAGTAGGTAAGTACATTTTTCATTTTATTTTTATACTAAGTATGTGCTATGATTGCTAAGGGGTTCTCTGAATCCGAAAAATAAGGAATGAGGGAAAGGAAAACAATAACAAAGGTGAATGCAGTTAAGCAACCGTCGAGTTTAGGCCCGTAGTGGATAAGGAAGGATGAGGACAGGGAAACCCATCTATAACCAACGAACGAACAAACAAAAAAATTCACGCGGTCGACACAATAGACTTGTCAAATGTTTTGGAAAATAAACGAAATAAATAAATAACGAGATAGAGCCGACTGAAGCGCTAACTACGACTCGATCTCGTCGATTAGGCCCGGGTCTCCTATTTAGGCCGTAGGTCGCGTCCAGCGTCTCGCCGTAGGCCGCGTCACGATGCTCACTACGTCTACGCGCCAACGTCGGCGTGTGAGGGAGACCGCATCAGTACATTTCTATAGTGAGCATCGTGAGTATCGTGACGCGGCCTACGGCGTGACGCTGGACACGACCTACGACGTAAATAGAAGACCAAGGCCTTACCTACGTGACAATTCTCGTTCGTTCGTTCGAGGCTTATGTCCAAGTGGATGATTAGAAGTAGATACGATGTTTATAATAATATGTTTAATCTCCCTTTGAGGCTCACTCAAAATTCTTCCTCAGTTTCTCAATTTATTTATACAAATAATATTTAAACTAATATTTGTGCTTTTACGAGTTATTATTTGAGTATAAGGCATAACTTAAATAAAATAATACTTATTTATGTTCTCACTAAGTATACCTAAGTATACGTATCTGCGGTTGCTATTTGCGGTTTAAAGATGTTGGCACACTGTCTCCGGTGAAGGCCGATGATGTTATCTTAAGCGGCTTTTTTCCAAACTAAGCAATTAGAGGTCTGCCTATACAAGGTACTTGTGCCTAGTTGGAGCCACCCACGGATTAGTTTCGTAATACACAGACGAGCAAGGATGTCGGTGATGTTGATTCTGGAGGCACAAAAATGATATTTTCAAAATACTTTTAGATTCGTCGATTTTTAATAAAAATATTGGTTTTTAAGCGAACAATTTAAATCTTATGCTTTTAAGGGTAAGTATCTTGCACAACAAAGTTAATCATAATTAAATCTATGACCAATTTTATTTATTAACTTTGTTGTGCCAGCCACCCTTAGTACCTATCTCTAATATATTAGTACTTAGCTTGGTTTATTTTCGTCAAAAGCAGGTACTTTTAATGTTTTTAGTTTTGAGATGATCACTGTTGTCGTAGGGCGGTTTCTTTCTTAGCTTTATTTATGTAAGATCTGTTAGAACAGTCTAGTGTAATATCAGACATTGCTTTTTCAGCTAAATCATTAGTCATACGTCACTGTTCTCAAGTTTCGTCTAACTTCAAAATCTAGGTAAAACGATCTAAGCCGGAAAACCACCAGGTCTCAATAATATAGACTTGCAAGTACTTTACCTTTGCCGCAATACCTACAAGTATATTGACTCTCGGCAGAAAGTCCGTGAGAGTGAATTGCTGTTCAAACATCCGTGTGGACATTCTTTAGTCATTTTTGTTGGACAATATTTGCCAAGCGGATGAAGTTAGGAAAATAAAGCCCTTAGGAAAGCAGTTACTAAACCGTTGCTCCTGTCTAGCATACCCAGGAATAATAAATAAGTATCACCAACCACCAAGTAAGTCACCAAAAATCCGTAATAAGTATGTATTCTTATGAAAATAGTTGCTATAGTGTGTTTATCAGCGCAGTATAAAGCAGTAAAGCTGTGTTTACTTTTGCTTCGCTTATTGAGCTTTGCAATTTCCATGCTAAGATATTGTGTTGGTTTTAGTATTCGTAATTGACATTATGCCGAATTGCCGAATGTAGGTAAACCTAAGCTTTATTGATATAAAGTTTCATCAAATTGGTAAAAAAATTGCACGAAAGAACGGAATACCGCTTATAGCGGAAATGGAACCCGAATTATAATTTCAACGAATAAAAGCAATATGATTCTTAGACATAATTTTGATAAAAGCCCAGTCCACAAGTAATACATTAAATAAATAAAAAAAATATAAGTTACTTATATTCCAAGTCTATAAATGGCAGCCACTAACCACTTGTTCTATTCACAAATACTAAAGCCAAAACATCGTTACAGCATTGTATTGTTACAAACAGACATGCATAATCGCCGTTAAATGCATTGGAGTCAAGGTCTAAACTTGCACAACGGTCAATCACCCATGAAGATGTAGCCAAAACAAATGACTATTATACCTAGCTAATTAGGTTTTTTTAAATAGGTATCTGTATGAATGAATTTAACCTACATTATCATCACAACACAACCCATCACGACCACACTGCCGGGACACGGGTCTTCTTCCAATTAATGAAGGAAGGGTTTAGGCCTGGTCCACCAGCGTGGATTGGTGGACCTACTACTTTGTCAAAATTTGAATACATAAACCGGCTGTGTATTCCCAACGCTCTGTAAACAACGTTTCCATCTGTATTCTGTACCTATAATTCCGGTAATTCCGATTGATCCGATTGAACTGTCCTATTAGGAGCGATTGCCTCCGTCACGGCTCCGACACGGAAAGAATTAAAACTCACACTTTGACCCTAATCACGATCACTGTGATGTCACTGTTACGCCACTGACGGTAGCGTCAGCAACTGCAAACGGCGGTTCAATGAACTTGTGGTCATATTTATTTCGCTATGTATATGTAGAGGCAAAAAAGCTTTTTCTATACTTACATGGTGGAATCATAATTTTTTGTAAATACATGTATAAGTTTCATGAACGTCTACAGGGTGTTGCAAAATTGATATACTAAGCCGAAACCTACATGTGCAGCATGGTATATCTAAGCCCGAAACTGAAATCAGAATTTGGAAATTCGCGAAAAAAATAATTAATTTTCCATAGTAAAAAACAAAATTTGACTGATTTTGTAGGCGTTTGACAGCGCTAAACACCTGTTAAATACTGTCTAAGTTTTTGTGGTAAGGCCCTTAATCACTAGATAAAAAAGCAGGCCTTCCGTTGCTATCAGTACTGGGTGCAAACGCCGATCGTGTTAGAAATGCTTGCGAATGACCCGACCCCCCCGGCCCGCGGGACGCTTCTGCAATTTCAACCTATTGAAATGGAAAGTACACAACTACTACTCAGGTATAAGTAGTAGAGTAGACACGCATTCTATTCTATTCTCTGTGGGGGTGCAAGTACCTGCACCTGGCTCTCTCAAATGGAAATGGTCTAAACCCTAAGCTGCCATCCTAAGCTTGCACCATTTCCCACCGTTGCAACGTTGGGGGGTTCATAAAATTATCTAGAAGTGCTAAATCTAGATAATAATATTATGCAGGTCTCTTCATGAAATTTTCCTAAAGATTGCCGATTTGAAGTTGCAAAGCAGAAAATTTATTCAACCGTAGAGTAGTTTTCGTAATGAATAATTTCAGGTTTTCCGAATCTAAATTTATTGTAAGTATAGATTTATGGTGGAGCTCGAAGACACCATATATTAGACAATTTGGTTCTATATATAACAAGTGTGCCGTCTCAATGTCGTTTCAGTGCCGTGACGGTGTCGTGTGTCGTCGCCGTAACGTGCCGGTGTCATTGGGGGGCAGACTTGACACACATAGCCATTCCAACTATTTAAACGTCCCAATACCAATACGGTAGCATTCACACATTCCTACTTGTTTCCTCTTAACACGTTTAAATGTCGTTTCGAAATGTTTAACAAGCATTTCGCCATTAGAATGGTTACTCAAATTGGTAATTTGTTGAAAGAGTCCCTTAGTTGGCTCAATGAGCTCGCGGGTCGCATAGTAAGTAAACATACGGGCTTAAGTGATGCAAATTTAAGACAGAACTAATACTAATCGGTATTAGTAAATACCAAGAAGTGGTTGGCTATTAGGAAATAGAGTACAGGAGGATTGAGTTATTATTATTTTTAGGTAGCTTTTCCGCCAGAGCTTAAAGGGGTTACCGTGATAATTCCAGGATAAATGCAGCCTATATAGCCTATATATAAAAATAAAAAATAAAAATGAAATAAAGTCAACCCACAGGAAGTGAAAGAATTCTTTCAATAGATCTAGTAGGTTTTGAATCCAGACATTATAATTTCGTATCGTAATACAAAATCTAGCGTAACTGCAAAATTGTTATTGTTTTTGCCGATATCTATTATGATAGTTCCAATCAAATTACACCCATCATCAATATAAGCAACTTATTACAAAACAGAATGCTATTGAAATAAAGGTCAAAGTTTCATGATTTATTCTCTAAATTACATGGAGACTACCTGAGAAATTAAATTAGCTTCAAAGATGGCCGTTGGGAATTAGTCAGATTGATTAATGTTTGAAAATATTGATGTTACTCTACCACCTTTGATTTAGATAATCTATTATATATTGTATAGCTTCTTGATATTACACAATAATACCAATGATTACCTTTATAGTTATCATCAGTTCATCAGATTCTTAGTATCTTTGAACATTGAGTCTAAAATCTAATAAACCTTTCGCTACAAACCACGTACAAATTTATGGGCTAAACGTTCGTCAATCGGCTGTTGATGAACCGTTGAACACTAGATAGTTTAACGTTATGCCGCAGTTTTATGTTTATGTGAGTATTGTAAAGATAAGTTATATAGGACACTCACCTTTATTACTAGCAGACCAGAGACTTCTAGTTGGACTCGTCCGTTTGGTCTTCGAGTCCCTGAACATCAATATATCGGGCACCCGGCTGGTCTTGCTCTCCTTCGGGATTAGGTCTGGACTCCTCTCTACGTTGACTCTCACGTACTCCCCTTTCAACACTTTACCGTCTTTCGATGGGGGTAAAGGCGCTTTTGCCTTGTTCTTCTGAAACAGACGCTTCCGTTCCGGCTTCGCTGGTACTTCCACATCAGTGTAGATTATGCTGTCTATTTCAGAGATGTCTTTTATCTCCCCTCGGATCCCTATCAGACTCATTGGCTGGTCGAACCTGGAGTTGTAACCTTTTTGGTGGATAGATATGTGAGTGACGCCATCGTTGTCTGTGGTGTGCATCAGGTCGAAGTCAGTCTTCGCTCCCTTATCAAACAAGTAGTCTTCAACGCTGTTTTTCCTATTCTTATGACTAATTGTATCGCTGTACTTCTTTTTGGAGAACAAATTGTCAGTGCTAGCGTAGTTGGGTGCGTTGTTATTAGTGAGCCGGTTCCGCATTTTGAAGTATTTGTACGTGAAGTATATTCTCTTGAAGTCCTGTTTGTTTTCGAACTTCAACGCTATGGCTTCCTTCACAAAGTTTTTGGTTACGTAGAAGACTAGAGTGTTATCGCAACTCGGGTAGTTTTCGACATTGACGCAGCTATTAATATCGTCCACTGGAATATTTTCCGTTTTGATCGTTTTTGCTTCTTTGTTTTTGGCTTTGTCGTCAGTTGTTTCTTCTTTAGTGAGTAGCTGTAGTTGGTCCTTGTCGTTGAATCCGACGACGGTGTTGTAGTTGGGAGTGGGCCTGGTGATGGTGATGATGTCGAGCTGCTGGTGCGTGTTGTGCAGCCGCTGGCGCGCCACCACGGCCGCGCGGCCCCCGCTCCGGGTCGCCTTCTTCACCGTCATGGGAGACCTGGAACAAATCAATTGATTTGTTAGTATTCTCAACGATAGGATCGGAAAAGGGAATACCTTCCTAGATAATAGTTGATAATTACGATTTTGACGCGTGCTTGGCATAGCTTTTGTAGGTTTTCACATGGGGGCTCATGATCAAAAAGTAGCTCAAATAGTAAAAGGTTGAAAAGTAACTCATACACAGTAAGAGAGAAAGGTAAGCTTTCGAAGCCTATTTTGTACTAAAAAATCTTTCTTCTTCATGATATTACTTCTTTAAGTGTAGAATATGTATTAGGTAAGGTACTTAGATATAAAGATACATAATTACAAGACTTAAAAAACTACACTGCAATTTATTTTTAACCAGACGAACCACAATCGCAAACCACACTGATAACGTTATACTCTAAGGCTAGAATTATCCACTTCAAGTGTGATGCAAAGTATCAGAGCTGCAACGCCCACCATTTAAATTCTATTCTAGAACTATGCTGCGTTTGTCTAGACTTTTAGATTCTAGACGGAGTACTTAATAACGACGCGATAGGCAATTGCTAACAATGCTGCATTAGGTACTAGCCAGGGGGTCACTCTATGTAACGAAAAACTAAGTTTCGGAGTGCCGCTGCGCAAGCAACGACTCTATCTCGTTCATCATATCATCATATCAAGTACTAGCTGTTCCCGCGCGCTTCGCTTCGCCTTAAAAAGTTTTCCCGTGGGAATTCCGGGATAAAAAGTAGCCTATGTTCTTTCCCAGGGTCTAGACCGTATCGACGGTGGAAAGGCAAAATGTTTGAAGCGCCATGACATAAAATGTTCACCAGAGCGATTTAAAGTTTGAAATTTTCGAAAAAAAATCATATCTCTGTAATTATTCTAGCTATGCATTTAAAAATTAAAATACGTAAAATTGAAATAGTTTTCTATGTTATTCTGTATATAAAATGAATGTACATATTCTATTTACTGTAATAAGGGACATAAGACATAGGCATCTGAAATCTCAGTCAGGTAAAATTGGCTTAAACGACATTAACATTTTAATAAAATACAAGTAAAAACAATTTAAAGACCGAGGAGATTTAACCATCACACCAGCATAATGTTTTATAATAATATATGTTACTTTAAACATTTCATTAGAATGAATTAACCGCCAGACTAAGGCAATTTATATCTAAGATGAATGACTTAAAGAATAAATGAACTTATAATTGCACCTCAGAACTCGAGAACAGTTGAACCGATTTTGGTCTAGAAACATTTGTGAAAGTCCGGGGAAGGTATAAAAGGTAAGGAGGGTAGGGTAGAGTAGGATAGGGTAGGGTAGGGTAAGAGGCGGTACCTGCGGGCCAGCTAGATTGAAAACAAAAATTTCATAATATGAAAAATAAATATATAATAAATATAAATTTTATATACCAAGTCGGGCAAAGAAGCGGCACGGCCGTAGCATTTTTTCTCGAAGCATTATTTTATTATAAACTTTATTAACGTATTGTTCACCGCGAAATCACTTTGAGATTGAGATCCAAGTGGATCAGGTTTACTTATTCATTCATTAATAATGATAATCCAACCGACATTAAATTTCTTCGTCCATCTCTATGCCACCATTCAGTCATCGCCTTTGTCCACCTTCCATCCTGCCTACGAGCTAAGTGTCCTGCCGACTCCTATTTCAGTTCAGTGACCTGCAAACCGACGCCGAAGACTTTTGTCTTTTGGCGAATTACCACGCTGGGAATACGGTCTTTAAGCGAAATGCTTAACATGGATCGCTCTCTGTGCAACTCTGATTCGGTGCACAGTTTCCTTGATCAGCGTCCATGTATCGGCACCGTATGTTAGTGTGGGCAAGACACATTAGCAATTATCAATCCATAAGCAGCGTCGCTCGCTTTAAACTATCTGTCAGATTCATACAAGATACGCTAGATTTGATAAGCAAGCAACGATGCTTTAGGATTGTTAATGGCTAATGTTTAGTGGTGGTAACCCCAAAGGACTATCACAATGTGAGTTGGGTCTCACCCGACAGCCGGACCGAGAACCAAATCGACCTATGATTAGTCGAAAATGGAGACACTTCTGGATGTTAGGAATAAGAGGGTTGCTGATGTCAATAAGAAGATAGCGATAGTTTAGGAGCAGGCCAAAAGATCTGCCAAAGGTGTCGTGTAATTTAGCTGCAGGACCCACAAGTTAGAAGATAACTTAGTATCCAGATCGACAACAAATACCATCTACTAAGTCTGGACGAGGTCTCATTCAAAGATCACAGGTCTGGCAACAAAGACGTATTGTTAAAAATTTGCGAAGAAATAGTAAGGCACAAGGAACACTTAAAGAATGAATGGATGTCTAAAGAAACATGGGATATGATCAACCATCAAGGAAGACTTAACGTCGAACTAGACGACCATTCTAAAGAAGCACTTGCGTACGAGTATTTTCTTTGTGAACTTAATATCAAACGAAATTTTTAAAAGGACAAACGCTGCTAGGGGGGACTGTATATCTAGAGATGAGACCACAACCATCGGCTGCCATAGGAAACATGAAGGATCTATACAAAGCATCTTGAAGAACATTGCAACAAAACCCATGATATCTCCTTGTTACTATGGAAGACTGGCTTTCAAGATGGTATGGCCACATTGCCAAAGTTTTTAATGATTCTAACCACAACCTGAGGAGTTGAATGCAGATGCAAATATAACAGGAGCATCTTGTATCTTGATGCATAATCGTAATCATTATGATTAATAAAATCGGCAGGTCGCTAAGGCTAGTCAGAGGCCTTCGGGCGGCTTGAAAACGTCTGACAGTTGGGTTGCCCACTTACCCGACAACTCCCTCAGCACAAGATTGCTTGTGTTGGGGCCCACCAACCCGCGCTAGGCCAGCGTGGTAGACTAGGCCTAAACCATTCCTTCATTGGAAGGAGACCCGTGCCCCAGCAGTGGGGACATGATGGGTCGTGATGATGATTAATGATGTGATTTATGACTATCCTGCATCTTGACAGAAATTTAAATATCCAACCCCTAAATAAGACGAATTGATACGGACCATACGATCGCTGAAGAGTGGCAAAGTACCAGGGAACGATGGATTTCCTACGGAGGCATAAAAAGCAGGATATATGCAATATACCAGATATTGCACTCTTCAGCGATGGAGGATGATGAAGTGAAGTTAGAGTAAAAGTTAATTTAATTCATGTCCAACTTTTTCCGATAAGGTTTGCTTTTCGTTAAAATACTTTATCCTGAAAACACAGATACAAACAGGACGTGGTACTCGTGGTCTTCTATTTCGTATAATTACCAAACAATTATCAAAATCGGTTAAGTTGATCCACAGTTTTACGCTTGGGAAGTTTGGGAATGGGAACACATTTTTGGTTAGATTTTTATATAGATAAGAAATCCTGTTTCTGACTAGATTTCGATATAAATTATTTAAGAATAAGTTTATTTTGGATGTATAATTTTCATTTTGTATAAAAAGTAATGTCTTGTTAATACAATACAAATATTTTACATTAAAATTCCCTACTTGCATAGAAACAGCAATTTAGGAGAAAGGATCCAAGTGCATATTTTTTTAAATTAATAACACAATCAATATTAATTATGGCGTTTTCACGGAATATCCGTCTGGATATAACAGCTTAAACACCATAAACCGCTTCATTGCGATTCTTTTGAATTGTTTTATATCACTTATATCAATTATCTACAAATCGCAAAAAACCGCTTAAGTGCCAATTGTACCAATAAACAGATTTAGGTAAAGTTGTATTAACCACCAAACGCCGCGAGTAAGGCTGACCGGTAAAATGGTTTAAGCGCCAGTGAGGCTTAAATTACAATTAAGTAAAATATATTAAGTGCTTGTATGTTATTTTTGACAAGAAGGCATTTAGTTTTATATCCATTATGTTTTATTTCTTAATCAGGTACGTCGCTTAAGTAACTAATGATGCAAATTCACATTCATTCAAAATGAATGAAGTCACAGTGTTTTACTGTTTTAGTAAGGGTAAAATGTTTTATATAACTTTATTATTGATCATGTATGTTTGAACATACAAATGACTAAAAAAGTGGCTCTTAATACAAAAAAAATATATTAAGATTTCCAAAATCACCGATGTCTTAAGCGCCAAAAAAGTGCTCAGATCGAAACGAGACCCGCACCATTCGAAAGAGAAAAATCAGGCGATTCCAACGGTGTATATAACTCATATTCGCCAAAAGTGGCGGATAAAACATTCTGCCTTTCCACCGTCGGTATGTATACCAAATTTCATTCAAATCCGTTCAGTAGTTTTGGCGTGAAAGAGTAACAGACAGACAGACAGACAGACAGACACAGTTACTTTCGCATTTATAATATTAGTTAGGATAGGATTAGGATTAGGATACCGATGTCACGACAGTTCTATTTCGACAGTATAGAGTAACCCTCCAGTTACTGACACAATGCACGCATTATTTATCTCACTGCACTCTTCTTATTGTTACGCTTGATAAGTACACTTATTTTTAAATGTCTGGGTTAGTTTGTATTGTAAAGGTGAGAACGGGATCGGAGTCTAAATATTTGTGAGAGATTCCAAAATAATATCACACATAAATTTGTGTAACTTAAATGTGAATATAAGTAATTATGTTTTCACTGTCGGAAAATGGTAATTTCGATTTTTTTATGGTGCAAAAAAACGCGTTTTTTTCGCCCATAGACAAACGAACTCAAACTAAAGGGCAGAATTTTATCAGTTCGCATCAATGCAGAGATAGACTTACTATGACCACTTAGCAAAAATAGCATACCTACCTACCTACCTATACAATAAATATAGATCTTCCTGTTTTATTATTCCAAGGTACTCGTAATGTCAGCGTAACATTCGAACGATGATGTCGACCGTGTAGCAGCTCGTTTTTGGTCAAATCGGAAGTGTGCGATCGAAAACCGGAATAAAAGAGGCTGCACCATACTGCAGTGTTTGACAGTGACCTAGATGAAATCGCATTGGGGCAGTAAACTCTCATGTCCACGGCTAAAAGTAACCATCACGGTTGACTACTTAATAATGCAACCGGAAATCGATATCCGTACATGGATAAGAAGGACCTAGGTATATTATGTAATAAACCAGAGAGGTAATTAAATTAAACATAGTGTCCTTTTATAATTACAACTACTAAATTATTACTTTAAATACTTATTCAATGGATATTTACCTGATTTTCAATCAATCATAATTATAGGCTCGAGTTTATCTAGGAAGAAGCCGCTTGGTTAGTATTTCGAGTTAGTAGTGACGGTCGAATGGCGTAGTGGTTAGTGGCCCTGACTGCTATGCCGAAGGTCCCGGGTTCGATTCCCGGCTGGGGCAGATATTTGTTTAAAGACAGATATTTGTACTCGGGTCTTGGGTGTTGATATTTATATTTAATATCTATCTATCTATGTATTTGTGTAAATATATCAGCTGTCCGATACCCATAACACAGGCTCTGCCTAGCTTGGGGTCGGATGGCCGTGTGTGAGATGTCCCCACATATTATTATATTATTATTATTATATTATTATTTATTTATAATAATCAATACAAAATAAGGCGTCGAATCAGTTTATACATAATTATTAGCTGTTTTTATTGTTATTTCAGAGTTGGTGCCATAATAAACAATTTTAAACAGTTTTGTCGGACACATTGTAAAACTACAATTAGTATGTAAACCTAATAAATAAATAAATAAATAATGACCACCACCGAACATTAGCAATTAACAATAACCATGGTGATTGTTAATTGATAATTGTACAAAAGCTGTATGATTGGTGTATTCTAAGGTCTCAGGAAATATCACTGATAAAAATTCACCCTGTAGGTACTTATATTGATGTTGTATAACATCAATAACATAATAAATCGCTTATAATTAACTAAGTACTAAAGCACAATGTGTCGGAAAGTAGCCAGTAATATTTAATGGTCACATTTAACTTTAAATGTGTGAAAAAGTAAACTTATTCTTGTTAGGTTGGTACTTTAATTGCACTTCGAATGTCTTCTCATACATTGTATGCCACTTTCCCCCCAATAAAGGTACTTTTCACACAGTAACAGTCAATAAATACGTTTTGAATTATGTGTTATTTATGCTAATTAAATTCTAAGCTAAGAAAGTGCTTATACACGATGTTTAGCTCATTAAAATTTGAATTTTCGAAGACTGTGACTGAATTAATGAATGATAAATGTAGAAATGTTACTTTCCTTTACAAATAGATGATAATAATAATATGTAATAGGCAGATATACATCATTATTTGTGATGATTCTGATGGTGTATACTTTGATAGATAACTTGTTTAACTCATGTGAATAAAGGAACAATAAGTATGTTTTTAATCTCAGATACTTACTAAATTAATAATTAACAGATTCTGAACGATCATCAACAGTCGATTTGAATTTTTATTATGAAACCGTTCGGAATCTGTCAATTTAGAGATTCTTTATCTGAGATTCAGATAAAGGCTTTAGGCTTCCTACAGAGAAAGGCACACTCATTCAAATTCCGGTAATTAAGAATCTCTAGAACAATGCGATTGTCACAAACTGTGAGAAAAGTGGAGAAAAAAAATATTGTTTCCTATTTGTCTGATGAGTACGTATAAAGCAGGACAAGTGATGATTTACCGACTAAAAAGAGTTTTTTGATCCGTAAATCCGTAACGCAGTTTGCCTATTTCGCATTATGTTATGACCAAGTAGGTACCAATTTCTCCACAGTCGTTTAGAGCATAACCAGGGAGTAGTGGTTGAATTTTGACACATCTGTCATGAATTTGATATGGAGATGACGTTTAATTTATAAATCAATCCCTGCCGGTTAGATAACCGACTATGAAGAAATTAGCACTAATCCTGTATTGCCCACCATTGGTCAAAAATGGCTACCATTAGTTCGTATGCAGCTGTCATGCTTGACACGTGGTTAAGCCTTAATAAAGAATGGCAATACATTTTTTTTCATTGCTTTTCGCCCGTAATTTAAGGTACTGGAGTTCAAAATAAGATGGGAAGGCTAAAGTTGACCACGGATAAAAAAACCGGCCCTAAGGGATAAGTTAACTATGTGTCAAAAACAGGCCCTTGGTAAGGCGAGAAGGGATAACTCATGATTGATTCTGAACAAAAATCGTTCACCGTAATACGACTTTTGATAATATGCGAAAAGAAATCAACACTGGTAACGTTATTTTTTAGTATGGGGAACATAATATTTTCGTCTTAGGCACTATACCACTTTTTCAACACTCTGTGTAAGAACGATAAGTTATTTATAGATACTCACAACATAACTAACTACACATACTTATTTAAATAAAACATGTTATTCATTGCTAAATGAACATCATTGAAATAAGTAGGTACTTGCTAAAATATTTGATTTTATCCCTAAAATATATTCGCTCTTCAAGTTTATGAGGGCAATAGATTTCGGATTATTTGAATCAAGTTAGGTAATTAACTCACAGAAGCTTTTGGAGTAAGCACTAAGTTATTACGTTACGCCAAGGTAGCATTTACTTAGATACCAATCAAGCCCAATTCCCATCAATTGTTAAATTAATAAACATTACTTCTTAGCAAAACAGTACGTACTGCTGCTGCTGTACCTCCACAATACTCAGTCATTAGTATCATTATTACTGCAATTATAAAGACAACTCTTTCCTTATATTGCGAGAACCATCCTCGGATTCTTCGTGTTTTACATAATTTTATTTGAAAACACGTCTGTTCCGACTCAAAACCAGGTAACTGGATTAAAATGGAAAGTGAATTAGTTTTAATTTTAATAGCGAATGTTTTACGTGCCTCCAGCTATAATCCTCCAAAATTTAAACTCAATAGAAAGTATTTCTGATGATGCCAAAAAATAGTCGTGAAATAGTCATAAATAGTCGTGTTTTCCAAAAAAATAGTCGTATCATGCTTTCGGAGTTAGAGCTATACTTTATGGAGGATTATAGCTGGAGGTCTCCAGCTATAATCCTCAAGCCTCTGCAGAACAAACGGTAAGGCCTATCGACATGGTTAGGGTCTCAAAAAATAGTCGTGAAATAGTCGTAATGACATGCCAAATTTCAGAAATAGTCGTCAAAAGATAGCAGAGATATAAAGGTACTTTGCTGCAGCCCTGGTGGAGGATTATAGCTGGAGGTTTTGAAAATATCGAATATCTTTGGAGCTACTATGACTATCGGTTTGAATTATGTCTCAAAAAATAGTCGTGAAATAGTCGCTTCTATTTATTATAATTTTAAGCTTGATAAAAGCTGTTAAATAATGATATCAAATTCTTCATACAAATCAAAGTGGACGAGAATTGCAAAGCGAGCCAGTACACAAAAATAATAGCACCGTAGCATTGAAGTACTCATGTCGAATTTATCTATAAATCATTTATTTCGTCATACTTTGCATCAATAGTATCTAAACTAATCTTGGGTATGACATTTATTGCTTTTGCTCTTAGCCTTTACCTTACTGTGTACAGAGAAAACGTATGCCTATACACGCACACATTTATCTCTGTTATCTTGACAAACGATAGCGATGACGACTACGGCGATGTAGTACCTAGGTCAGTTATTGTCATCCCTTACTATCCCGTGATCAGACAAATATTGCTATCCTTGTCTCCTTTCTAACCGGCATGCATCGCACGCATAGAACGCGTGAGCGAACGTGTCATCGGTTGCATCTTAACAAGCAATAGCAAAGCGGTATTTATTACGTCCCTTGGTCCCGGGATCACACAAATAGTGCTGTTCTTGTTTTTTTATTAGCGTTGATGTGGCCGCCACCTCCGCCGGTTAAATTGGGATTAGTTTTATTGAAGACGCAGTACAGGGTAGCACTCAAGCGATAAGAATAAAATACGGTGTTTGAAATATAACTCATTTAATTAAAATCACAGGCCGAAAGTACTTTTATTTATACTTAAGTTATTCATTAAACAATCTTTAGGTAGATTAGGTTTCATACAATTATCTCAGTATTATTTGACTATTACCTATAAACATATTTAGTTTTTATTTAAAATAATCACAGTTGGTTTATTGCTAAGTAATAATATAATATTGTCGTAGTTCAATAAAAAAAACATGGTATGAACTTAAATATGTAATTATTTCACTATTAAAAAATAATTATATTCTAGCCCTATATCATAATAAGCTTAAGTTAAAGTATTCACAGATTGTTCATTAGTAGGTTTAGGTAAGTATAATCACGGTTATTGTCATAATGAAATATAACTCATTTAATAACAATCACAGGCCGAAAGTACTTTTATTTATACTTAAGTTATTCATTAAACAATCTTTAGGTAGATTAGGATTTGAATATTTTTATTCTCCATACTAAAAAGTCACGTGACCAACTAAGTTTCTATGAAAAATGATATATTTTTTTCGCGAATATTTAAATTCTGATTTCAGTTTCGGGCTTAGATATTCCATGCTGCACATGTAGCTTTCGGCTTAGTAGGTATACCCTTTTTGCAACACCTTGTATAATGGTTTTAATAAATATACCTAAATAACTTCGTAGGTGATAATAGGGTATCTATAATGCCCAGATAACTGAATCCTGTAGGTGTAGAACTTGCAAAAATTATCAACAGCCACTGTAGCTTGCGACGTTATTGAAGAACACACGTAAGCTGCGCTGAAAAAAAATAAGGCAAATTAACGTCTTATTAATAAAAATATTTGTTTTTTTTTAAATATTATATACATATATATATGATATACGAGTAGGTAGATACGAGTAGTAATAACGTTATTTCACCTAGCCTATTTGTTTGGTAATTTATTGTCATTTGGAGACCACAGCAAACAGTGGAGTAAAATTTCTTATCAGTAACTTATTGCAACAATAACTTGAAACTGCGAACTTTTGTGCGAAAAGGGTAGAGTAGAAATACTGTTCATTAGTGTATTCGCCTTTTTCAATATATATGTCCCATAACCGACCTCTATTGTTTTTGAGCGAAAGAGATAGCTGATAAAACAATTTGGCTTTTGTACAAAACCGGTTTGATCGGACGGTGCGTTTGAAACTTGTATGAAATTACAGGGTGTGAATTACTTACATAGGTATTTAGTTCAGAAACACGTTTTTGTCGCTTGTAACTGATAGGTACAAATGAGTTTTGACAAGTAAATTGGCTGTTATAACTTTATCAACTTCAGCACCACAACACTGTATAGGCCTAGTATAAGCACAATACCATATGAAAATAGTGATAAATTCTTACCCAGGATTTGTTATCTGGTAATCATGTATTCGGAGCCATTGCAGTTTTTTTAGCGCATTACATCAATGCAGTCATGATAGATTTTATACATATATTATATTTATTTGCCTAGTTTCATTCAGAAATACAAACAATAACGCCTTTTTTTGCTATTTAGGGGTAAATATCCACATTTAACCAGAACTACCATATGTAGGTAATCGATGATACCCACATATTTTCGTATCTACTAAGATATGTACATGAATGCCTTGATTGCATGTATGCACAATTTACTCGCTCATAGTGTAAAATTGCTAATTGAATAAATATCCCCATACATATTAAGCATAGATATTAAAAAATAATTTGGCTAAGTTACTTCAATAAAAAATCATGTTAATAAATAAGCTGAGCATAACAAAATGGGATGGCTTGCTTTGATATTGAGTATTAAAAAGGATACTTACTTGCAATATTCAAACATAGCACTCACTAAACACTCTTATCTGCATCCACTAATATCGTTTAGAATATAACATCTTGAATATTCATTTGCGTATAGAGCACTCACAATATTTTAACAACCAACAATAACACCGATCGTGACCATAGTTTGCACTAAACTGTAAACAAATTATCAAACAAAACATGCAAAATACTAACCCCAACTTCACCGGTGGCGGCGCGCGGCGGTGGTTACATAAGGGACGTAATAAATACCGGTTTGCTATAGCTTGTCAAGATGTTATGCGGTCGCTCACGCGTTCTATGCGTGAGCGATGCATGCCGGTTAGAAAGGATACAAGGATAGCAATATTTGTCTGATCACGGGATAGTAAGGGATGACAATAACTGACCTAGGTACTACATCGCCGTAGTCGTCATCGCTATCGTTTGTCAAGATAACAGAGATAAATGTGTGCGTGTATAGGCATACGTTTTCTCTGTACACAGTAAGGTAAAGAGTAAGAGCAAAAGCAATAAAATGTCATACCCAAGATTAGTTTAGATACTATTGATGCAAAGTATGACGAAATAAATGATTTATAGATAAATTCGACACGAGTACTTCAATGCTACGGTGCTATTATTTTTGTGTACTGGCTCGCTTTGGCATTCTCGTCCACTTTGATTTGTATGAAGAATTTGATATAATTATTTAACAGCTTTTATCAAGCTTAAAATTATAATAAATAGAAGCGACTATTTCACGACTATTTTTTGAGACATAATTCAAACCGATAGTCATAGTAGTTCCAAAGATATTCGATATTTTCAAAACCTCCAGCTATAATCCTCCACCAGGGCTGCAGCAAAGTACCTTTATATATCTGCTATCTTTTGACGACTATTTCTGAAATTTGGCATGTCATTACGACTATTTCACGACTATTTTTTGAGACCCTAACCATGTCGATAGGCCTTACCGTTTGTTCTGCAGAGGCTGGAGGATTATAGCTGGAGACCTCCAGCTATAATCCTCCATAAAGTATAGCTCTAACTCCGAAAGTATGATACGACTATTTTTTTGGAAAACACGACTATTTATGACTATTTCACGACTATTTTTTGGCATCATCAGAAATAGTTTCTATTGAGTTAAAATTTTGGAGGATTATAGCTGGAGGCACGTAATGTTTTGGGTGGATTAAATTAAAAATGCCGCCATCTTGTCAGATTGTGTCTCTTGGATTTGAAAACGTTTCACAAAATAATATTTTATTATGACACAACGATCTCATCTGAGTTAAAAGGTCACAAAAGTTCCAGAGAGCCAAGTACAGGAACTTCGCCCCTTCCAGAATATAATATCGTGTCGGTGACGCAAGAGCTAAACTAGGATTTATGACCGTTAATAATAATAATATGTGGGGACATCTCACACACGTCCATCCGACCCCTAGCTAGGCTGAGCCTGTGTTATGGATATCGGACAGCTGATATATCTACACAAATACATAGATAGATACATATTTAAGTATAAATATCAACACCCAAGACCCGAGTACAAATATCTGTCTTTAAACAAATATCTGCCCCAGCCGGGAATCGAACCCGGGACCTTCGGCATAGCAGTCAGGGCCACTTAACCACTACGCCATTCCCCCGTCCGTTGTAACATAAGTCTTAATCAACTTTATTTGATAGTGAGCAATCCCACACAGACTCGCGTAATTAAAAACAAAACACTGTCACAGTAATCATATACTAAAACAGAATCTCTGAAATCTGTAGAAAGGTAAACTTTCACGTCTTGGGAAGGGACGACGGGGGAACAATGCGGCATTGTATGCGACATAATAGTCGCAGAGACATGTAAGGAGTTTCACATTGTCTGTGAACTGATGACTGGAAGATCAGAGAGGTGACGCTTCTGTGGAAGATGCTAATCTGTGACGGATGTTCCGCCTGTGTTTGGTGATGCTGGTGGCAGGACTGAAGGCGGAGCTTTTATTTTGAGCAATATCAGACATAATACACTCACGTGCGAAGAAACAGTTCCACTTACAAAAGGCAGACAGCAAATGGCCCAATTAAAAAACAATAGTCTTACCTAGGAAATTGTCGAAAATTTTATTTACTCAGCAACTTGTACTCGTTTTTTTTTGGTTTGGGGCAAATAAAGGGAATCCCAATTTTCAAATTCAAATTCAAATAAGTACATTTTTTCATATTTATATTTATTTGTTTACATCCTATACTTAGATGAACTTTGAACATAGTTTATTAACGTTTTCAAACTGCTTTGTTTAAATTACTGCTATCTGAATCTCTATTAATATTATGGTAAGTCGTTATACCTTCATGTACGAGCAATATATATATGTAAAATGGTATAAAATCCAATAACTATTTAATACTGGCCCTACAGTAAATACCATTCATTCTTTATCTATAAATTACGTCAATATATTTCCTGCTTTCTCAGAGCTGTGGAGTAATTTAGAAAGTACCTAGGTAGGTACGTACAGAATTACTTCCTTACTAAAATATTTGCTTTGGAATTTCACAAAATGGAAGTGTAGTTAAATGAGTAGCACTTCAAATTACCAGAACATACCTATATGATAAGATATCTATAATACACTCACTCACATGAAAAGGTTCCACTGAGAAAATCACCAAATTACTCCTAAACGGAAAAGGTTAGCTTAATGACGCCTTCTGCAACATTATAGTACATTTAACAGAGCATCAGGATATAAGCAACTAAAAACGGTAATATTTTGTTAAAACCTTTAGATAATTGTTTGAAAAAATTGGGGTTGTTTGATGTCAGCATTTTGTGAGTGGAACCTTTTCATTGCCCGTGAGTTAGTGATAAGTTATCTAACATAACAAAAGTCGCATAACTTTTGAACGGCTAGGTCAATTTTGATAAATTATGGCAAGAACACTCGAGGAAACATTACCTATACCTATGACCCAAAAAAAAACAAATCGTAAATCGGTTCAGGTTTTGGGTGCTACTCTAATACAGACAGATACATTGTATGTGTACACAACCACAAGTACACGTTTAACTTACAAAACCTCTATCTTTTTTGTCGGGGGTTAAAAGCAGAGCTGTGACACTTAAGTTTATGCTTACGTCGATTTACTCAAATAAGAAACAGGTCATAATTAATTTAAAATTTTAAAGTACCAAGCTAAGTACACACATCTACCTACATTTAGACTATGTAGACACTTTTGTTTTTAACACCCGATAATAAAACAGCAACTCAACAACTTTTACTTCATGCCTACCGTTGGGAAAGTACCTGGTGATAAATTCACTTACTACCAACCTGTGACAACAACGTGGGTATGGGTGCCGAACTCCTTAACACCAAGCAATAAGTGTCTAGTTCGCCTGAATATATAAATCAACAAAATAGGTAGGTATTGCGAAGCAGTGGGGTCACTACTAAAGTCGAATGAATGTCTATTTAGTTTAGACAGTGACTCCCCCTCTTTAGGTACCTACCAGCTACAGGTCAATGAACGATCACGAAGCAGATTTTGACAAAAATAGATAATTATTATGACTTATAAACTTTTTTCGTGAATTTTAAATGTCGTAAGTAATGGATTCTTTTTGCCGGATTTTATTACGTAAGGTTATTAATTAACTCAATAAAACGTTAAATATCTACATACCGTTATCATTAGGTAATAAAAGATTATTATCGTGTGAAAAAGACAGGCATTAGGTTATTTAAAGTATATTCGGTTTAATTTCCGAATTTAAAATTTTATTTAATTCCTATTTAATTTATTTAATTAATGCTTGTGTTTAACTCATTATAATTTTGAATCTGCGCATATCTCTACATTACAAAATACTTATGTAGAATCACGAAAAAAACACGCATATTGCCAAGAAGCGATCTCTTTCAGTCCACGAAAAGAACGGAGGCGGAAGTGAGACAATGCGGCAGGTTGCGTGAGATTGCGCTCGCTCCCACGCGGACCCGGGTTCGTTCCCGGCCGAGACTCCAGCGCCGATAGACACCAACACTTAGTATAAGTTACACTATTAGGTAGGTGTATAACTCTAGAATGGGTGAACCAAAGCAGGGTGTTTCAAAAATGGTATAGGTACTACAGTTTCATCGAGCACCGTTCAGCCATGAGATCTAGAGTTCGATCGGTTAGTTTTTGAGGTCTATCTTTGCGGCGGAGTTTAAAGAACTTAGCCCCTACCGTGTGGACAGTCTCCACCAACCTGTTGTTGATATCACCCACTGTATCGCAATCTAAGCAAGAAAAGCGATTTGTGAGCTTTCCACTTTTTACCACTCGACTGGTCACTCTGTGCAACCGGGTACGGTCTGCCACGCGGATATCTGACCCCCTATAAGTATTGAACGTTGTGAAGTTTCTCGACATGGCGAAGACGAATAAGGATTCCGTATTTGCCGAACTTATTATTTTTTAATTTAATTCTTTATTGTATAAATATTTCAAATAAAAGTAAGTACAAAACAAAGGGTGGAGTTAATGCTAAAAGAATTTTCGGCTAGACAACCCGCAGGAGGTACAGGAAAAACAGGAAATAAGGTGTACAAAAAAATAGAAAAGTAAGTTCCCTGGTGTTCAGAATGAAGCATCAGCCAGGAGCGGCCCGCGATGGGCAGCTCCGATGCTCCTCAATAATTTACGAGCCGCGCTTTGACCGCTACGTTGCGCAGGCGCAGGTCCCGGTAGCGTTGTCTTTATAGATCCCGGGTCAGGGGTCGCCACGGTGGGAACATGGGAGTTGGTAAAGGATACTGCTGAATGGAAATGAAAGGAGAGTGTAAAAGGTATAGGGGGAAAGGTAGTGAGTACCCGGAGGTGACCCTTTCTGGAACGACGAACGAACGAACGAAAATAGTCACGCGATCGCTGCGTTAGATATCCAGAATTACTTACATAAAAAAGTTCAAAGAAACTTTAAAATGGCCGCCATTTCTAGAATATTGAAATTTAACCCCACATATGTGGGTTTTTTCTCTCTCGTAGAACTCGTACAACCGTACTACGTAGAATCCACCCTTAAAGTTTGTCGGGTCCGAAAAACAACACACTGTAGAGTCGTGTCTTGGTTAGCGCAGTGCTCCGAAGCTTCGGAAAAACAATAATAATTAAAAAATGTTGGTGCGGTGACAAAGTAATCTAAAGAAATATGGCACCAACTTCAAAAAAGAACAGTTCCTGCTTAGGTATATTTGTACTGTCACATACGAGTAGAATTTGTGTAAACCTTAAATTATTTCTTACATTTTAGTGGTTTTTTGAAGTCGGTTTTTTAATTTTTTAATTATTATTTTATTTTATAGTTTTTAGTTTATTTGCAATAATTTTCAATCGAAAGTAAGGTGCAAATGATACCAAAAAGTCCTACTAATCAATACGAATCATTCAAGCCTAAACACGAAGTAGTTGCTATATACCGTTTCCCCTGACTGCCTTCCGTTTCCATCATCAGATCAGCTCAAGGTCACCATCATATTTTTTTGTTATAAGAACTATATTTACGTTCTAAATTTCATTAGAATCGGTTACTAGGTGCCCAAAATGGAAATTCATACCCTGTTTTTACCCCTTTACCCACCCTTGGGGGTGAACTAAAATTCTGAAAAAAAAATGGGACCACCTGGGAGCTCAATGCAATACAACAAAAAAAGAATTTTCAAAATCGGTCCATAAACGGCGGAGTAATCGGTGAACATACATAAAAAAAATATAAAAAAAAAGATCCCGACGAATTGAGAACCTCCTCCTTTTTTTGAAGTCGGTTAAAAAGGTCGTTCGTTCGTTGATTTAGAGAGTGACCCCCTCAGTATGTGTAAGTATTTATAATATCATTTTCACTACTAACATTGAAAACACTTGCTCCAATGCAAACAGGTGAGACCATGAGATGGTTATGTATACAAGAGTGAGCGAGAAAAGAGATTATGGAAATCTCTCACTAATGTGTGAAAAGTTATGAATAATAATATTAGCACGACCTCTTGCAGAGACAGTCTGCTAATGGATGTATTTGAAAGTGATTCTTGGACATCGAAATTCTCTGTAGCACCAATAGGTATACTAATTAAGTATGTTTTACTACATACTCTGCTACCCTGATAGAGACTATAAATACGGTTCTTAATTAAGTTAATTTAATTAAAAAATTAATTTAAATTAGTCTTTAAACTACTCATCCATAAAAGCTCTAATTATGAGTGTACTAAATACCTATATAGTATAAATTAATTACAAATAAGTACATAGGTATAATATACCCAAGAACTTATGGTAGAGGTAGAGCTGTCAAAGGTAAAGCAACGTCAAGAGATTCTAAACTTTCCCGCGCTGTCAAAATCAAACTCGGAACCATACAAGCTAACACGCATGCAGAATCACACAACATAATTTTGACCTCAACAGCACCGGACGAAAACAACCTTTATTCTGCTACTATTACGGAAACCCTAAATCTGAAGAGACATTATAGAAAGGCTGTGTAGGAAGACAAGGAAGAGCCATCTTCACAAAGATGGCCGCCAGATTGCGTGATTGTCATCGTGACAGGTTCCCATAGGTCCACGCGTACCCGCAGCGAATGTTGTTGCGTAATGTTGGCAACACTTATTTCGTTGACGATGTGAATTTCGCATTCTTTATTTGAATTTCTGCGGGAGTTTGTTTACCTGAGGCGTAACTGTGACTTAATGTGCACACGGCTGCCAATAAATCGTCAGGAGGTTCTGTAAAAACATCGTAGGGTCATCTTTGAATCCCATCAATGTCAATGGCAAAGTGATGACATTGACAATTTAATATTCATAAATATATATATTTTTAGGTGATAATATTAATTGATGTGGGCACCTCAATGTCTATGGCCGATTACTGAATAAACGCTTCTAGCTTAACCTATGGAAATATTAAAAGCGCTTATTTATCAGTTCATAGAGGCTTACCCCAAGCGTCCGTAGTCGAGCGGGCCTCAGTGATCGTAACTGATCGCTGAGGTTAAGCAACAACTGACACGGTCAGCCATTGGATGGTTGACCAATTTCAAGTGGTGCTTTTCTGGACGCTTCCGTGCTTCGGACGGCACGTTAAGCCGTGGGTCCCGGTTGCTGCTTCGGTAGCAGTCGTTAAGCCTAGTCAGAGGCCTTCGGGCGGCTTGAAAACATCTGACAGTCGGGTTGCCCACTTACCCGACAACTCTCTCAGCACAAGCTTGCTTGTGTTGGGGTCCACCAACCCGCACTTGGCCAGCGTGGTGGACTAGGCCTAAACCCTTCCTTCATTTGGAAGGAGACCCGTGCCCCAGCAGTGGGGACGTAATGGGTGTGATGATGATGATGAGAGGCTTACCACAAAAAATAATGTATTAAATAATTAGCTCGGCTTAGGGCAGGAAGCTATAGTATCATTAGTAATAATCGGTCGGGGTGATAAATTCTCATCGCACTGAGTCAAGAGACAATTTACTTAATGAAAAAAAACTTACATCTTAACAGTAAGTAGGTAGGTATGTGATAATTCAAAAAGCACATATAAAGCTTCAAGTAGTTGAAGAAACACCAAGAATCATTATCGCAATTTGAATTTCACCTATTGAATCTGCGGACAAAAAAACGCAAGCAGTATCGATTGAAAGGCAACAATGCACTGTTGATAAAAACGACACCATTGTTTCAGTGGGAACCGTAGACAAAGAGGAAATATTAGTTATTGCCATGTTGGTCAAGGGTTTACTGAGTTTTGCTGTCGAAGATTACTAACGTAGTTATTAACTACGACCGAAGATTCTTTGGTATTCCCACAATGGACACGCGGCCATCATTGTTCGTTTTTTTGACTCCTTATTCTACGAAAGCAAAGAGTCGGTCACGAACCTCCTTTACCGCATCGACAAATAATTGAACTGTCACAATAAAATTGAGGAATTCGATTTTTAAATTGAATTTCATAATCATAACGCTTTATTGCTGGCTGTAAATGGAGCGGTTAACGCACGGAATCCCAAACAGGGAGATTTATGAGTAGATGGCTTACGCAACATTCGAATTTCAAAATGAGAACTTTGGTTGGCAGTACTCTTAGGTACTTAACTCTTGAATCAATATTGTGTGCGTCCCCGATCGTGACGAATAATTTACAATCATACTAAATGTTATTGATAATATTGTTATAAGTACTTACAATGACTTACGTACCTACGACTACGTTGTCGAAACCTCTCAAAATAGGTTATGGACATTTTGTTAGCTCTGAAGAGGAGAATAAAACATTGTATAAAATATGACAAATGTAGCACCTACAAGTTAGATTTATGGTGAGATACAATTTACTTACGGGGCTTGTCCCTATAATGTATTATGTATTATGCAACCGATAAAAAATGCACTAACTATCTACAAAAATAAATAAGACCAAATATCTAGATAAGCTAATAGAACATTTCTAATCAATGAATAGTAGCAACACGATGGCGCAGTAACACAATAGGCTGTATAGACAGTTTCTTTGCCGAGAAGACGATTAGAAAAAGAATAAGTGTCAGTTTTCTTTCTTTTGACGTTTTGTGAGTCTGCGGCGCACAATACAGTGAAATGGAAAGTAAGATTCGATCAGTTTTTGCCATCGTTCGCTTTCTTAGCTTATGGATCGTATCTTGATGATCATTTTGTAATGAGTAGCTGGACGTAGGTACACAGTGATAGATGCGAACGATTATTGGGTGTACTCATGTTTCTTTAGGGTGCTTAGGTACATAGAGAAACGGGTTCCCTGTATCTACCTGTACCGGTAACCTGATTATACGAAAGCGCTCATGAATGATATTTATAAATCCGGGAAATGCTCCGTGAGTGAGCGCTTTCGCATAATCAGGTTACCGGTACAGGTAGATACATGGAACCCGATTCTCTATGTAAGCACCTTTACTCTTACCTTTTTATTCGTATTGTACAGTCAGCCGCATAAGTAGCTATACACTTTTACTATGCATAATACTTATGCAGCTGACTGTAGATCTTTGGTAAGTACTTATTTTTAAAAAAACACGCACTTACGCCTTGTACTAATGTACTCTCTTGCGGGGTAGGCAGAGGTGCATTGCTGCACCCACTTTTCGCCAGAGTGTTATGTTAGTCCCAATGTAATAGGGGGCGGGCCTATTGCCATTTACGGGCACATCCAAGACCCGAGAACAAATAGCTGTGTTTAAACAAATATCTGCCCCAGCCGGGAATCGAACCCGGGACCATCGGCTTTGTAGTCAGGGTCACTAACCACTACTACATTATTTATGTTACCTACATATGTATAGTCGTAGTACGTAGACGCCCTGTCCTAACCAAAATACATGCAATGCACCAAATATCCCCAATTTTTTAAACAAATTTATTTAAAATTTAACACAAAATTTACGTTTCTACGTAGTTGGTAATCATCATCATCAGCTTATGTGGTTGACATTAGGCTGATGATGATGCACATGCACACTACAGGGTATAGCCTTCACCATGTTATGCCAAGACGCACGGTCCTGTGATAGGTACACTCATCCTGAAGGGCTAGCACGGGGCGCCATTAAGACGTGACAAAAGTTCTCCGTCGCGCTCGCTCTTGAGGCTGAGCGATGTGCGTTAGTGCGATGCAAAACTTTTATCACGTCTTAAATGCACCCCGTGCTAGCCCTTCTGCTAAAGTCATCGGACCAACGGGTCGGCGGTCTACCGACTGATCGCCTTCCCTCACGGCCACTCCGACACTGCCTTGGTCCATCTGCCGTCTTCCCGCCTTGCCAGATGCCCTGCCCTAAGTAGTTGGTAATATTCTAATCAAATGCGCAGTTAAAATGAACTTCAATTGTGCAGACGGCGACAGCCTTTTACGTTTATGATTTGGTGTAAGTCAAAGGATCTTTTTCACTGCTCGTGAGTGTATTTAAAAGATAAGCATTTCATATTTATTTTTGCAATTAAGCAACACATTTAGCCTGCTATACCTACTTAGTTGATACCTTAATAAAGTTTTTGACCCGAAAATAATTGGTCCACGCAATGCCCGCTACATAATTCGCAATAAAGTTTGCATAAATAAATCAAGGATGGATTGAAAAATTACATAGTGACTCTAAGGTACCTACTAGTTGACTTTCACAATTGCAAGTCATAATAAAAACACGCTCTGTTGCCTAAAACTAAACCAGCAGAACGATGATACATTTGCATATGAAACTGAAAAAATTGTAACATTTTACAACGTATACAGGCTGCCATTTTATACATGAATGATCGTCAAGCAGTAAAGAGTAAAGTATACTCAGAACAAAGAATTTCTGCGAAAAAAAACGTTATAAGTATCTAGTCTGGAAAAATTATGAGGTGATCCTTGGAAAATATTCTTTTAATAATATTTAAATGATTTAATAGTAATACAAAGTCATGCAATATGCATCCACAAAGTTAACTTAAGTTTAAGAAAAGACCAAAAAAAGTAGGTACTTAAGTAATATTATGTTCTAGCTGTGTCGATGTCGCTCAAATCAGTGTATTAGGACTCCCACGTATAAAATTGCACCCTGTATTTAAGCAGCACATGTTACCAAGTTATTATTGTGTCAATTTTCTTTCTGACAGGGCAATTTGCCTGGTACTAATTCATAGCAATTGGAAAATTAATTGAAAGTTGCTACAGATTGCAACTATGTAGATTTCAATAAATCGGGTACTTACACGTATAGATACTTTGAATACCTATAATACGCATCATACAAATTTTATTTTTAAATATTTTGAATCGCATTGAAAATCGAGAAGGCAAATTAGTAATCGCAAAAAACGTGACAGAAGGACATTTGTAATCGCTTCAGATAATACTGTATCAACGATTCACATATCTTATTCGATTATTATTTCATAATAGGTACGCCATTGTATTCATGAAATAATTGTTGTTGATATCAAAGAGGGGTTATGTTTTGCAATCGTATGTAATGTTATGTATCGTGTAGGTCAATTAAGGTTCATTTGTAGTATTTGTGTAAGTGTAATGTCCAAGACATATCACGAATTTAGTTGGCATGAACTATTTATCTGACCAAGGGGTACAATAGTCATAAATGTAGACCACTCAAGGAGTGCCTAATATTGCTAAAATACGTTCGTTAGTTAACTGTCATTCTGTGCCTTTGATAAAAGATACTATGAACTAGATGGAGTAAATACAAATATCACATACAAAAACAAAGATAAATTATCAGATTTATCGATGAGCCTGCGATTGCTTAGAATAATATAAAACATATTGTGCTTAGGAACTTACTCATACTATTCAACCATAGGGCTGCTGCTACTAACCTGTAACAAAAAAGTAGTGAAATTAAAATCAAAACACCAAATTATAATATTTACAAAGGTAATCTCGAACCTGTTGTGCTCATACCAGCCTCTATATTTTAATTTATAAATCACTTACAATAAATCATTACACCTAAAACACAAAGATTAAGCAGTGTTTATCTATAGTATGAACATGCACGGGTTATCTAAGGCAGAAGGCATAGAACAACGCGGAGTCAGGTGATAGTAGGTTGTTGAACTAACAACTCTTAAAACCACATTTTTTATGCACAATTGCACATAATAATATATTCAATTATGCTGAATAAGTATACATTTATTATGAACCTAAATTATTAGATAAACTACAATTAAATCTTCAAAACAAATTACAGGACAGCAAAAATATGAATCTCAAAAAATGACCTGTCATTTCCGAACCGACCCAGTTAAGAACGTCACCCGTAAACGTTACATATTACGTAATAAAAAAAGTTTAATTAACGACCGGAAACCGTTGGAGTATAGCCGGGGGGCGGGCAAGTCCAGGGGTTCCCAAACTGTGCCCCTAGCTACAGGCCAATCGAATAAATAAATACTTTTGTAAAATACTTTTGTTGGAAAAAACCCGGCCAATTGCGAGTGGGTCTCGCGCATAAAGGGTTCCGAACTATACCTACCTAATATTTTTGTTAACATAATATTTATACATAAGGTCGTTAGTGCTACATAATTCCTACAAAATAGTTATGAGCATGACGAACCATTATTACTAGCTTTTTATGGAAAAACATATTTGAACTATCGGAGATAGTCAACCACCGTTTAAGTGACCCGTTGATATGAAAAGTTTGGGAACCCCTGGACTTGTGCTCATCCGTCAAGCACGGCGAGTGAAAGTAACCTGTTACACTGGTGATTTCAGAACACTCCTGTTTCATACACTGTAATATCATTCTTTATTTATTTTTAAATTTTTCAGCTATTAATTAAGTCTTTAGGGCCTGTTTCACAATGTCTCGATAATGGCTAGCTATGGGGAAAAAAAGATGCTGTCACTCTCTGTAATTATGTTTTAATGTCCACCAACCCGCACTAGGCCAGCGTGGTGGACTAGGCCTAGAACCCTTCCTTCATTCGAAGGAGACCCGTGTCCAAGCAGTCGGGACGTAATGGGCTGTGATGATGATACCAACGTTCCAACAATACAACATTGTAGGTTTATATGCAATACAAAACACTGCCTTATCGCTTAAAGCTTATTCCAGATAACCCTATAGACAATTTTACCAGCCATAAATAAATAACTACTGCCTATATGTATAATCTGTTATTTACAAACAGAGAAATTCGATGCAGAAATATAAAAGATATAACGTATATTTTCTGTATTATTGTGTTAGGTGTATCCTGTTAAATAATATAAGTATTAGAAATAAATAAATAAATATAAGTAATGCAATTAAGCAATTTTTAATTTCGAATTTAACAAGTAGTATGACAAAATATGATCATATGGGAATGGCCCACGTTGCGCGGGTCATCGACGTATTATTGAGAAGTCATGAAGGAAAGGTAATTGCGTGAACATTTAGATACTTAATGCTTTTATCGATAAGTCCACCTTATTTTTTTTTTATATCAACCGAAAATAAGGCTGCTTCAAGTATGACGTGTATAATATTTATTTACTTTATATAAATAATTGTCATGTTTTAGGTCACATTTTTGTATCTCTAACTCATCATCACTCACATGATGCTCTAACTAACCATACATTACTCCATAGATTAACAATATACGAACGAGATGGATTAGTGCAAAATAAACGTCACAAAAAACACCCCACTTATTACCTATTTAACTATTGTGTACATAGATATTTACAGTTTGATTAAATGATCTGTATACATATTTGCTTACATAATAAAGATATAAAAAATTAACTATTTATTATGTACTTTTTATTTATATCGTTTCGTAAATCTGCCAAGCGTTGCCTATATTTTTTAATGATGACTTTCAAAAGCGCTTAAATAATTAGGCAGGTACACATAACAAAATTTGTCTTTTTCGTAACTGAGTAATTATCTTTAATTTTATGTTTTTATTGATTTACGTTACACATCGATCGTATTTTCTAAACTTATTGATGGTCAAAACAACCTTGATACACATGAATGTAAACTTAAATAATTATACATAGAAAATCTAAATTGTAAACTTATTTACGTAATTCCTTCATTCTGAAGTACAGAATGTTTAAAAGATGAATCGCCAGCCCACCCTGGTCGACCACAACAACACCGATAGTTTACCAACCGGTATATAAAGGGTAACATTTTATCAGTGAGATAGGTGAGTTCACCGTACCTGTATGCATTTTCCGTCATACTGAGACAATTTCATTAAGGGGACACACACAGAAATCGCAGGTAGATTCATCTACCAACAAGTGTGTCACTAACAAAAAACCACCCTGTATATGTAACGGTAACTTCCATATTAATGTGTTATTATACGCCCTGGATCGGGATCTCTTTTTAAAGTTTATTGAACAGTTTCATCGATATTGGCTCGCCTTCTTTATTGTGCGAAAAATAACGGCAAGAAAATTTTAACTTATACTTGGGTGGTTCTTTTGCTTTAGGCATGATTAAATAAAATATATTGAACCCATCCATGTCTGCATTTATAGCCTTCTCGAGTAACGTATGTATATTTCTGGCCCTTATTGTATACTTACTTGCGGCGCACGCTCGGCAGTCTACAAATAAGAATAAAAAAAAGACATCATAAAAACTCCACTCATGCAATTTCATTCGATAATATAATAAATGTTTTATAAAGAATAATGTTTCTTTTTAAAATTAAAATCACTTTATGGGTATATTTACAGTAGTATTAACATTATAGTAAATTTATAATCTTAATCATAAACAATTAGTTTAAAACCCAGCTCAGTGGGTTACGGTACCACTAAGCCAACACAGCTCACGCAAAGCCAATTCCCAATAACTAGCATTTCCAGCTTGTTATGCTGAAGTGCTATAATTAAAATAGCAAGCTGTTATTGCTAATCGTTATTTAATTGGGGAGAGAAATTCCAACTTCTCTTTCCGGGTGTACAATTTAGTATCAGCACTTCAACAAGAAAAACAACAATAGTGAGGAATTTGCTACAAGCTTATAACTATTGAACAGCTGACTGAAATCGTTTTGGAAAACCGGCTATTTTGAGGTATACTATACAGGGTGTAAACAAATGCTGAAAGGGGCTTTTTACCAATTTCCAAAAGTGGTACAACAAATATTGTTCAGAATTACCAAAGATCATTTCCTTGACAAAAGTACACCTTATTTACTTTTTGCGAAAATTAAAGCTTACAACGTCATATTTAAAACTGACCGTAAGTTAGCTTTGATATAGACTCTTAAATTTATATATACTCTCTCACTTTGAATAAATGGCATTAGAATCGCACTATACAGGGTGTTTCAAAAATGGTATACTAAGCCGTAACTACATGTGCAGCATGTTATATCTAAGCACGAAAATATGTACATATAATCAGAATTTCAAAATTAGATATAACAAGCTGCACACGTAGGTTTCGGCTTAGGTAGTGATACCCTTTTTGCAACACCCTGTAGAGGACACAGTGGATCGACCAATTTCGACAGACATTTCCCAATCATCAATATGTAGACGATTCCGCGAAGAGCCCACCTGAGTAAACACTTCATGTCAATAGATTATCGCCCTTATATCTGACTCCATAGGGTGCACAAGAACCCATCCTAATATGAGAAGGTAAGCCATTCAAGATGCATACACAAACCATTTTCCCATGAAGAAAATCTCGGAAATGCTTCAAGAAATCCCGGCGTTGCACGGTAACATGTAAAGAACAATAAGCCTTATGGTGGTCTGCTGAGTACTTAACTGGTGGCAAAAACTGATGGAACGACCGCCTACAGAGAGGGCTGAGTGGGGAACGTTTCCATTTGTTCTTGGAAATTTTGTTTGTTGTACGCATTGGAAGAAAATTTTATGAAAAAGCTTGAACATAAATATTCTTACACACCATAAATATTCTTGTCTTGAAAAAATCGCTTTTACTGATAGGACCGCCTTTTTTGTTACCTATGTGTTTGTATATAAGCTTTATTCATTCTGTTCTTGTGTACAAATAAAGAATATTCTATCTATCTACAACGTAACATAATTAGTGCTCGCGTTGCAACCTGTACTTGCTGGTGTTGTCCAGAGCGTCAAAATGTCACCAGCTCAGCGTGTGCTCTAGTAATTCGGTTTCTTGGGCGAAACGTATGTCCAGCATAGCCACTTTATTAGCCACCATTGGACGATTATTGCGATGTGTTAAATTCGCATTTCACTATCACACGGGGACATGAATAAATTAAGGTACTTTTACTTATATCTAGCGTCTTTGAAGCGTCCGTAGTCGAGTTGGCTTCGGTGCTCATAACTGACCACTGAGGTTAAGCAACAACTGGCACGGTCAGCCATTGGATGGGTGACCGATTTCAAGTGGTTCTTTTCTGGACGCTTCCGTGCTTCGGACGACACGTTAAAACGGCGATACGGCTCGCGACCTATCACGTGAGTGCAAATGTACAGCGAAACGTGGGTGACTACCCCTTAGGGGATTACAGTCATGAGCATATGTATGTATATGTGTATATACTTATTATTATTTTTTTTTATTATTTATTTATCAAATTATTTTACAGAATTATTGATTACTTATATCATTGCATCACAAAAATCACAGAGATTTGTCCGTGATGAATCATTCTACGTAATTAGGTACTTAATAACTAATTATACTTATTTATATTTTATACTTATATCTAGATAACCTGTACGACGCACCTGTCATTTCACTCTCCCTCACTCAATATGCATAACATCCGACCACAATTCCTGTTCATTTCCGTACTTTTGCTAACATTTTAATTAATTATTACTTAGGATTAAGTAAGATTTCCCATTCTCACACATTATAAAATAGTTTTGAGAACCTGTCTCACAACGTTATTATGATACTTCGCACCTTTAGTACAATAATGACCTAACTCAAAAAACCGACTTTATGGGGAAACTAAAATTAATGGGTGATTTTTCACTCATTTGAATCTGGTGTATAACATTTATTATTCATGTTTATGGAATTTGGTAGATAGACAGCCATTTTGTTGAGCTGTAAATTTTAAGTCGGTCCAGCTCAAAAAGTAAAAATCCCAAAAGTTTGAGTTAGGTCACTATTGTACTAAAGGTGCGACTTGTCGTATTATGCTAAGGATACGAGATGGCAGCGTGAAAGTGAAAGGGCTATGGAATCTTCGACCAATCTTTACAGCAGAAGCGAACAGCGGTCTTGATTTTAACCCCGCAATAAGAGGGGTGTTATCAGTTTAACGTTTCCGTGATTTACTGTGTATGTGTCTGTGGTAACGTAGCTAACGGCTTAACCGATTTTTTATCTGTTTTTGGTTATAGATAATGTTAGCGCGAGCGTTCTTAGCCATATTTTACCAAAATCGGCTAAGCCGTTCATAAGTTATGCGACTGTTAGTGTTGAGTTTGGGGAGTTTTTTAAGGTTTAAAGTGACCCTCCAGTAGCCCGTTTGGCCCAGCGCCGCTACCGCTCATGATTTCTACCACTCCATCATTACTGGACGAGGCTTTGATCGCACCGGCAAGTGAAAGAAGGTGAGGGAGGTGAGGAAATACCTGCACGATGCATCTCGGTTACTGTGAAAGGGTTCCAAGTATTGAGGAAATTAAGTAATACCAGTGTCAGTTTCGGAGGAGTTGAATCTTGAATGTAAATATGATGTTATCGATATTATTACGAAAGTATAATATGAAATAATAATTATTTACTTGTTGAGGACTTGTATAAGTACGTATTCTTCTCAATGAATCTAAATGTTATCTAAAATTTGATTTTCATTGATGTAAAATGCATCCGTTTTACTTTGTGGTAATCCACTGTTCTACTAAAATAATTTTACTGCTCTGTTAAATAGGGTTTATGTTTAGTTGTAGGTAAGTATAATTTAATTAACTAGGTATAATAATTTATTGCTTGTTTGTAGTATTACACTCACGTGCAAAGAAACATTTCCACTTTCAAAATGCAGACACCAAATGAGCTCAATTTTTTAAAAAAATTAATAGGAAATTTGAACCAAATATTTACGTTTTTAGTTGGTAATATTTGGATGCACCGTTAAATGTACAAAAATATTACAGAAAGCGCCATTAAGTTATTTTTTTTCGTTAACTTGTAACTAGGTGCTTTTCTAACTGGAACTTTTTCATTGCCCGTGAGTGTATTATAATAGCAAAATTAGTATACTATTTATGGTTTATTAATATACTAGTAAGTATTTTGCGTCTTATTATTTATAAATATATATTTTTACTTAATGTACTTAGTTACTTACTTATATCTACTTAGACACCTACCTAGCTTACTCAAATATACACACATTCCACACATACACACAACACAACACAACCGATCCTAATTATAAGTATACCTACCTCGCGTTCGTGACTGAGGTCACAACACTAAGGGCCAGCTGAAAACCAGCGCTGTGGCCTCTCTGGCCACAGCACACGCTGAGCTGGTGCCTTTTTGACGCTCTGGACAGCAACCTTGTTTGTTTGTATTGTATTATTTTCTGTTTTTTTTTCATATATATTTTTTGTAGTATTTTTTTTCTTTTTTGTTTCTGTTTTTATTGTTCAGTGTGTCAAATAAATGTTTCTTTCTTTCTTTCTTTCTTTCTTTCAAAATGTGCCAGAATATGCTTGTTCTGTTCACGTTGTTATTCGGAACGTACTAAATGTCAATGATTTTCTCAAAACGTCGTAATTACGTGAAACATAGATTTCCTAAACTAATTGTATGTTTCCCAATTGAGTGGAAGTGCCTAATCTGCCTGTTGCACAAACACACACACACACACACACACACATCCATGCATCCCAGCGCTGGTTTTGTAATAACTAATAATGCAAGCTGGTTGTAACAAATGTAAAGTGATCCTCTATGCAGGTATATAGATGACCTGACAAGAAACTACAATTCTCAATGTATGGATAAAGCTATCTTCGGGATAAAATCACATTTAAATGGGACAAATTCTAAAATTATTTATATTTAAAAAAACTAAGAGTGTCTTGCACAACAAAATTAAACAAAATTAAATCTATAACCTCTTGCTATTAAATTTTAATTAACTTTGTTATGCAATTCACCCGAAGTGTTTATTTTGTAATGACTGAATAAAGGTTTCCTTAGGGATAAAACATGCTGTAACTCTCTAAAATTATGTTTTAAAAAGTGACGCCATAATTTTAATCCCATTGCTAACTTTTCCATATAATTTAAATCCTCCCTTAAAGGGGTTGGTATTATTAATTTATATTTCAGTATCTACATTAGGGGTGACATGCACGAAAATGTTAAATCTATATAATAAATTAAGCGTCTAATCTCGATTTAAGAAACGTCAGTCCATATAAATTTATTGCATAAATCGAGATTTAACACTAAATCTAGTTTTAATATTTTGGTGCAAGTAGCCCTGGGTACTATAAGTAGGCAAAAACTCATACCAAAACACATTTGTCTTAGTACTTAATTTTGTGTCTAGAATCTAGAACATAGGTCAAAGTATTCAAGAGATCAAAAGCTACTAAAATATACAAACATAACATTACTGCCCATACGTGCACTAATAGACACTTTATGAACAGCCATTTAACGCTATATAACTGCAACATACGCCCTTTGCCCTTTATAGTTGTGCTATTTGTATTATTATAGCATGTTGCAGTAAATTTTCTAAGCTGGGCTGTTTGCCAAGTTGCCACTTCCTGTTTTTGTTAAATTAAATAGTAGTGGTTTATTTTTGTGCATAATATCTGTTTTTGTAAAATATCTGTAAGTCTATCTACGCTGCAGAATTTCTGAGGGAAAAGCAGGGAAAAGGTAGGCATTTTTGTATGCTAACAATTGTTAGGTTCATTAACATTGTTGGAATAAGAATTGAATTTTCTTCATAATGTAACGGAGGTTTTAAAAAAAAAGTAGTGACGTTTGGGGAATTGGTCTATGGACTAGAGATGGATTGATTCTGGGATTTTGTGATTGATGTGAAAAATTGTAAAAGTGCGAAAAGTACGAATATAAGCGAATGGTCGAAAGTTATACGGTGTCTCATTTCACTCAAGGATAGAATACAAGCACACATAAGAAGGATTAGCGCCTTTACGCAACACAATTAATTAATCTATGTCTAACAATTCGTCATTCTGAAACATTTTTTCTTTATTTATATCTTTACACGATACAGTAAGTACTATTTCTGCAACAGCCTGTATAAATTTATGCAGCACTATTGACCCTCACCTTTTCTGACACATTATAGCGGCGGAAATCTAAGTTATTATGTGAAGATAATAGAAAATCCTTCAAATAGAACTTCTGTGCGGCCGTATTACGTATACAATACTGATTCTAGGCGAACTAAAATTGTCGCGCAGTCGGCACGCTTAACCCACTGACGGACACTGACTGCATTTGACGTCCTCCACACTTTTAGAAAATAATCACAACGTCGAATGCAGTCCCCGCTCTTTTTCTCATTATTTCAACAACGGTCAATGCAGTCCTGTTTTACCTAGAGTTTGTATGAAGACCATCTTGTAGTGCTTTATTTGGCAGGATTTCAAAGTTATATGTGCACCCAGAGTATCTTTTTTTCACACAGCAATAAGTTTTCATACAGAAAAAAGTGTGCACTCACAAGCACACAACGGTCACTGACGTCGTGTTTTCTTTACTGCGCCTAGGCAGTGTGCCGGCATGTGCACCAGCAAACCATCACTCAACTCCCATACAAAAATGTTGTGCGTTTTTATGAGTTAATCTAGTGTCCATCAATGTGTTAATAAAGCGAAATAAAGTCATGGTTAGCGCTGCCGTTTTTTTTCTTAGTGGAGCGTTGCGTTTACCACGGCCCTACAACTCTACATATCGATAGCTTGAAAATTATTTTTCGTTAGTTCGTCAGTACAGAGTGACTCTCTGGATATAGCCCTCTGCCCTCGACCTTCCTCATCCAGCCACTAGGCTGCCCAAGGACGTTGGTCCAGCGGGCCGGACGGCGTCCGACGCTTCCCTAGCTAAGGTACAAAGCTGTACTAAAAGAAAAGTTTTAACCCCCGACGGAAAAAGAGGGGTGTTATAAGTTTACTGTGTTTAAGTGTGTGTTTGTATCTGTCTGTGGTAGCGTATAGCTCCCAAGCAGCTTAACCGATTTCCGTTTTGTTTTTTTAGGATGAATGGTAATGTTATCCCGAGTGTCCTTAGCCCCATTTCATTTCAAGGGAAATGCTACTTAGGCCCTGTTTCACAATGTCTGGTTAGTCACTACCTGTCAGATAAAATACATGATGTCACTCTCTATTATTATTTTTTTGACAGTGACAGCATGTATTTTATCCCACAGGTAGCCACTAACCAGACATTGTGAAACAAGGCCTTAGTGTTAAATGTCAGGGTTGTTAACGTTGGTTAGGTTATTTGATTTCAACTAATCCTTCGTGACAGTATCAGTATCTCCTTCTGACTCAGAATACTTTGAACCATCGCGTGACGATGGATGGAACTAAAATAACTTAAGTATGTCTGTAGACGAGTGGCGGAGGCGCCAATATAGACCGAGCCAAGGCTGTGAAGCCGCCACTTTTATACCACGAGTAATAGTTAAAATAAAAAAGTTTTTTAACAGCCATAAAATAATATAGGGTGTTGCTAAAGTTTTAGTTATATTGAGTCGAAAAGTGGTGATTCCAGAGGTCATTCTAAGTAACTTTTTTTTTACTTTTATTTATACCTATCTAAGTAGGTAAGCGTGGTGGACTAGGCCTAAAACCCTTCCTTCATTGGAAGAAGACCCGTGCCCGTGCCCCAGCAGTGGGGACGTGATGGGTCGTGATGAATTAGGTAAGTATTATTTTATATCCAAATTATCTTTCTATATAAAACTACCCTTAGTAATAGGGGAATTATAAAACGAGCGAACAAAAAAAAACTTTGCGACTGATGATGACATATTGTTTTAATAACTTGAGCGTATGAATTTGAGTAAGCGAAAAATTAACTAAACTGACGACGAATATTGATTTATAATAAAATCCAGAACGAGCTTACAAAAAGTGGATTGTGATATATCCATTTCAGATATTAAAATTTTATCCGAGCGACTTAATTACTAAGTGAGCGACTGGAAATACAGAGAGGGCAACTTCAATATTAAGAGAGATTCGATTTTTCTAAGTGAGGTTATACTATCGATCTACTAAAAAGTTCACTTTAAGCAAAGTTTTGTATGCTGCTTTATTAATGATTATTGGTTACTGATATTCTATTTGAGGGCTTATGTTTTTTATCTTGATACGCTTTTTTAATGAAAACTACAGATTTTTAAATGCGCGCGAATTCGAATGGGGGCGCGGGCGGGGCGACGAATCGTTGCAGTCAGGTGAGTTGTAGTAAGGCTCCTCCCTCATACCTATCAATGTTTCTTACTATTAATAAGAAGTTTTTTTTAGCGACTGAAGCGTTTTTTGTTCATTTTATTGAAATAAATACATGCATATTACTTTAATTTTACGGAGTACATTGTTTTATTAATTACCCTTATATTTCAATAATAACTAATAGAATAGTGTTTCTTCAAATAGTTATTTCATATTATTTTTATTTTTTTTAATGTGAGCTCATTATACGCAGAGTATCATCTGCTCATTAGTGTATTTTTCAAAGTGGTGTTTGTATTCGAAACACTTCATTTAAGATAAAATGCCGCTCAGTATAAAAAATACATTTGCCAAATATTGAAAAAAATGCAGGACGTAACGTTGACACTCAAACAAATATTAGGTCGCTCAAATATTATGAAGCTGCTCATTTTGTATTTTAAGTAACTCAAATTAATGTTTGTAAGTTGCTGTTCTGTTGATTTCTCGTCACTCGCAGTCAGTCGCTCACTTAGTAATTCTATAACCCAAATTAATTAATTTTGACACTTAGAACTGTAATTTACAGTCACTCGTTTTATTGCTACCCTTAGTAATATAGCTATGAATGTAGGATACATAAAGCTACTTCTGTCTATTTCATAAGTGTTTCTTCTAAGTTAAATTTCTTGATGAGTTATTCAAAAACTTTATTGCAACTTCAACCATCCAATCTTCGCACCTGTCAATGCTCGAGCTATTCGATTTAGTTCAGGGGGGTTATTCTAGGTTGAGAAGTTTCGGAGTTCTGCTGTTACCACGACTCTATCATTGCATTATTTACCTGTCTTAGATCGTTAATATTTAAACGCTCGACGAAAAAGAGGGGTTTTGTAAGTTCAACGTGACTTATACTCTGTCCATTATATTATTGGATTTTAGACATTCAAAATCCCATACATATTTGACGACTGCAAAGGAAAACCAACTTTACTTACCAGACATAAGGAAACGTCAACAATACAATAACCTAGTGGAAGCTCTATAGTAAGTATCTGTTAGTCTATGCATCTGTGTATCTGTCTATGGCTATCTTCAAACAGCTGAGCCGATTTTCGATTACCTATTTTTTTTCGGGTCAAAGATAATGACTGTTAGACCGAGTGTCCTTAGTCATATTTTATCAAATTCAGCTTAGGGCTGATATTTCAATAGTCAGTTAAAAGTTATCTGAGAAATAATTCTGATGCTTTCGCGACTGAACGTTTGTACTAGACAGTGACAGTAACAATTTTATTAATCAGATAACATTAATTATCTGACCATTGAAAAATCAGCCCTTAACCGTTCAAAAGTTATGCGTCTTTTAGGGCCACTTGCACCAACATATTAAATCTAGATTTAGTGTCAAATGTCGATTTAAGAACCGTCAGTCCATATAAAATTTGACACTAAATCGAGATTTAACACTAAATCTAGATTTAATATGTTTGTGCAAGTGGGGCTTAGTGATTAATGTCGGGGGTTTTAACGTTGGTTAGGTTATTGACTACCTAGAGTAACCCTACTGTTCCCATAACTCGTGTAAACTGGGATTGAAATCAAAGAGATAGCATGCCGCACGCGATCTGTCTCTCCACCACCCTGTCTGGGTCTCGTATTAATGCCAAAATAGCCCTTAACCCGCCGATAATAAAGAAGACTGATAGATCATATGGTAATGGTTAACGCTCGCCTTGACACTCCGTTTTTATGTACCGAGTAAGTATATGAGAACAAGAGGTTGTTATGGGTCATTATTCATTAAAGAAGTTTTGATCGTGAAAACACTTTTGTATCGTAAATTTTATACTTTTTGAGAATGTGGGCACGGATTGGAGGAAAGAAAAAAAAAACATACAGATCCTTTTTCGAAGTCAGTTATTTTAAGTCAAAACAGTGTTTTACGAATATCCAAAAGTTGTAGAACAATTTATTCTGAATAACCGCCTAAGTCACCCCCTTTCGGCTTACTTCTTACTTTCACTATACTCTATTAGCAACACCCTTTAAACGTAAACACACTTAAATATTGAAATCCTGACTAATATTATAAATGCGAAAGTAACTAAACTGTGTCTGTCTGTCTGTAACTCTTTCACGCCAAAACTACTGGACGGATTTGAATGAAATTTGGTATACACATGGTCTAGACCCTGAGAAAGAACATAGGCTACTTTTTATCCCGGAATTCCCACGTGAAAACTTTTTAAGGCGAAGCGAAGCTCGCGGAAACAGCTAGCAAGTTAATAAAATATAATTGCTTGCTGTGACAATAATTTAGCTCCACTTCCATAAATTAGCTCAACATAATACCCACCGCGATGGAATGATAATAATTAAAAATCTAGACTTCAGACTTCAGACCTCCTTTCGATATTATGTCACTTCACATTATGTGATCTGCTTTTGTTGCAATTAAAGTAGGTATTGAACTTTACATAAAAAATTGTTTCGTCATACACAGGAAACGGTAGTGGGCAAACCGGATATGGCCGAGTCAAGTTTGTCCTTTTAATTCTTTTAAATATGTAATACGGTGACAGCAGAAATACTTTCCAAAGAAAAATGATCTCTTGCATTTTAAATAATACAAAAACTAGTCAATTTATATTTAAAAGCACTTAGGTATAAGATCATGAAATTTCATCAGGCTGGACGGAATTACTGGTAAATCAATTGCTCAGCTGTTTTTCGCGATTGGAGCATTTACTTACCTACCAACGGCAAGTACACTGATAAAAAAAAACAGCAGGTATAAAAGTTGCAAAAAGGGTTTTCTAAGCCGAAAGAGATCCGAGCAACTCTGAAGGTCATTAAAACTCATTACTTTTATTCTAAGACTTTCGAAAATTCGCGAAAAAAAATCACGGAGTGACCGTTTGAGTAGAGGGAGACCTTTAACAGCAACACCCCGTAAAAATTAAACACTGCCTAAAACGCTCAACGTTCAGTTACATTATACAGCAGTACTATTACAGCAAGCAAAATAACTACCTACCTAATAATAAATAATAATAATAATATGTGGCGACATCTCACACACGGCCATCCAACCCCAAGCTAGGCCGAACCTGTGTTATGGGTGAGGACAGCTGATATATTTACACAAATATATAGATAGATAGATACTAATTATAAATATCAACAGCCAAGACCCGAGAACAAATATCTGTGTTTAAACAAATATCTGCCCCAGCCGGGAATCGAACCCGGGATCTTCGGCTCAGCAGTCAGGGTCAATAACCACTACGCCATTCGGCCGTCAAGCAACCTACCGTAACTTGAGTCCTCTGTTAACATAATATTATTTTATTATACCTTTTAACAGTGTACACTGTACATGTGTTTGGGTAAGCAACTTGAATTATCTCACATTATCATATCTTAATTAAGAAAATGTTTTAAACCTGTTGTGTATACTTATAAATAAAAATAAAATAAAAAAATAAACCCACAAATTACTCCAAAACATACCTACTTAGTTTCATATATATTATGTAGTACTCGTTGAACTTATAACACTTTATTTTCAATGTAATCGTGTTAAGACCTTGTTTAATAATATCATTTAGAGGTTTATCACCTAGTTTTCTCGTAATGTGCAATTAAACTGTAAAAACACCTCATAGTACCTATGAGTAAGTAGTCTAATAACGTATTCTTTACAACCTTCGTATGACTATCAGACTATAATAACAAGGCAATATAACTTGTTATAGTAATGTCAATTATTGAATTCAGATTTATACAGACTGAATTAATGAATGAACGGCCCGTATATATCAGGATACCCGAAAACTAATTACAGGAAAAATTAAAACTAAATATACCTACTTACATGCTTTTTTTAAATACTTAAGTGTCGAATTTATGAAAAAAACAAAATTCATCTACAAAAATAAATTATTATGTTAACGGTGGCTCTCTCCTACAGCTTTAACTATTTACAATTTCACCTAGCCAACTCAAGCTACTACGGAAAAGAAAGGAAGCAAAAAAACAAACTAAAGAGTCTAAAGACCATAACCAGCCTGTAGAAAAGTAGAAAACCATAGACTTGTTTCTGGGGGGTCACTCCATATATGACGAAAACCTAAGTTTCGGAGCGTCACTGCGCGAGCCACGCCTCTATGTCGTTGTATTAAACGTGTCGATTGCACGGCTCTTGATTGTTAGTTTTTCTTCAGTATAGACTAACCCTCATGTTCCGTACAGTCCACACATCCATCGCCGCTTTAGGACAACACTAGGACAGCTGGCTGAACTAGACTGAAAGTAGGACAAACTCGGTTCGCTATAATAAAGAAAAACATACGATAATGGCTGAGTATATCGATCAAGTTTATGAATGTAAGTACCTCAACAGGCTGTCTATGTTCTCAACCTTAAGAAACAGTCCCAAACAAATAGCTAACTATCTATCATTTTCCATTTAGGTCTCAAAGATACGCGACTTTTTTGAGGGTCTGTTAAAAAAACGTTTATAAAGATTAATGCATTCAGTACTTGATGTTCGAAAGACAACGCTAATACAATGGTTTTATTAATCCTTGTTCAATTTTCCATGTTGAGAACGGGCCAATATGGGCCTTTCCACAAAAACTTAAGACAGTATTTAACTGATGTTTAGCGCTGTCAAACGCCTACAAAATCTGTCAAATTACGTTTTAAACGCTTGTTAAACAGTGTTTAAAGTTTTTTGTAGCACAGTATGAATTTATTTCGGCCGTGTATCGAACCTTCAACATAGCAGTCAGGGTCACTAACCACTACACCATTCGTTTATTATACTGGAGTATATCAAAAGAGATGCATTTCTAGACGTATCTTCAGGCATTTTCTAACCTCACTAATGAGGAGTCCGCGGTAAAGGTCTGTACACAATAGAGATGATAAGTGCCAATACTCCATAGTCGGTTATCTAACCGACAGGGATTGATTTATAAATTAAACGTCATCTCCATATAAAATTCATGACAGATGTGTCAAAAGTCAACTCCCTGGTTATGCTCTAACCGACTATGGAGAAATTGGCACTAAAAGTGACATGGTTTGTTTAGAGTAATGACCATTATACACTCGCGAGCAAGGAAAAAGTTCAAGTGCCGTAGCACCAAATTACTCCTAAACGGATAAGGCTAGCTTAATAACGCCGTCTGCAATATTAAAGTACATTAAACAGCGCATCTGAATATTACCAATTAAAATCGTAAATATGACTTCCAGCCACCGCTACGAATCTGACTTAGAACCATACGAGTTTATTATGAGGAAAGGACGGTTGAATGGCGTAGTGGTTAGTTACCCTGACTGCTATGCCGAAGGTCCCGGGTTCGATTCCCGGCTGGGGCCGATATTTGTTTAAATACAGATATTTGTACTCGGTCTTGAGTGTTGAAATTTATATTTAATATGTATCTATCTATGTATTTGTGTTGATATATCAGCTGTCCGATATCCATAACACAGGGTCTGCCTAGCTTGGGGTTGGATGGCTGTCTGTGAGATGTCCCCACATATTATAAAAAATATGTTAAACTGCTGCAATTGTATGTACAGTAAACAACTGAACTTTAAACTTCTCATAATAATTTATCACGTTTACTATAGGTGTGCAGTGTGCGCGCGGCCTAACATCATACATATTTCCCGAGAGCGTCCCAAGCTTTCTCCCATGTGAGAACTAGCCACAATGCCTCATACAACCCACCCATTCACTTCCACTAACTCTTAACACTATAACCATAAACCCGAGATTCCTTTAACCCAAGGGCCAAGAAAATCTGGCTGAAGATATCACTACAGACGCTGAGACAAATTAAAATTAATTAATGAGATTATGAGAGTCGTGTACAATGAGATTTAAAGATAAACTTGAGATTTTAATTACGGTTGGCAGGAAAGCTCGCCGTGTATCTATAAATCTATGAATAGCTTTATTGTTGATAAACAACACCATTATTTGACCACGACTCGACTGCCGGTTTAGTTTCGTTGTAAATTAGTAAGTAAGTACATGTTTCATTATTATTAACCTATTTTGTTGTAAGTTTATACTTAAGTATTTTTCGTGTCAGGGGTTAAACAGGAGATTGATATGTTATTAACTCAAGCCTAGATACATTGGGACCGATGAAATACTCGATTGAAGAGAGCCTTGTTTATTAATACCTACAAAATTTATTTATTTACTAAGTCAAAAATCTTTACATTTCGCTACGTATCCAGACATACCTCGATCGATTTATCTATTGTCCTGATCATTCAATTTGAACTATGGCATCTGATGAAAATAAATGCCAAGCAAAGAAACGTGTTAACAACAGTGCCATAAGATTTATAAAAAAGTGCTGACAACCTTTCACCAGGGGACAAAGTAAATTGGACGAGTTGTCAACCATTATGTAGTTTCATGCAAGCGATGACTGCAACTTTATACCGTAATTGTAGTGCCGTAAGAGATACATTGGACTGAAAGCGACGCATTTCAGGTGGCGCTCACTGTACTAGCCTTGCCCATTGATATTATGCTATTTTGATTTTGTCATTTTGACAATTGGTGCGTACACCCACCTTTATGTGGTATCGATGAAAGGAATACAAAAGATGTTTTGTTATTTGATACGGCCAATCAATATGTAATCGTGATGTATTTTTTTTTACGGCGACGGACAGGGGAAGAAATGAGAATGGCCAAATCTGACCCGCTTTGCAGCCACTAACCAAACCTATTTTTATTCAATGATAAAGGTGTTCTAAATGATGGAAAAATATTAAAGAAAATCTAAAGCATCTAGTCAGTACAAAGACTTGATCTTTCAGCACCTATATCTTCGTTCATCCATGCCTCATATTAATAAAATTAACACCAGAATATACTGTAGTCATGGGCTACACATCAGTATATGTTTCATCAATGGCTGCTCTGGCGGGTCATGGTGCCATAGAGAAATGGCCATTCTCCTTTAACTAGATTGGTTTGATGATTTGTTGCGTAAAGAAGTTAAATTTGATGAGGTATTTGGACTACAATTTGGTAACGTTAATAATGTTACCGTACGTCAGTATGTTGGGTTATGTAATTTATTGGATCATTGTATGTTGCCTCGTTACTTGTTGTTGTATACATTGAAGACGTAGTCAGTTTGAGCGACCTATATTTATACAATCTGTATATTATTTACACTCACGGGCAATGAAATGGTTCCACTGAGAAAAGCACCAAATTACTCCTAAACGGAAAGGGCTAGCTTAATGGCACCTTCTGCAACATTGAAGTACATTTTACAGAGCATCAGGATATTACCAACGTTAATATTTTGTCCAATTTTTTAATGAAATGTTTGAAAAAAATTGGGTTGTTTGGTACCGGTATTTTGTGAGTGGAACTTTTTCATTACCCGTGAGTGTATATTTTTTATTTTAGTAGGTGGAAGTGGACTACCTTTACTCTTACATTTGGTACTTAATGAAAAAGCCATGTTTAATATTGACACGAATAATGACGAAACGCCAGATGTTTTAAGTTCATAATATCAACCCGGATTGACATACCAGAATTGTAACTAAAGCTGTTTTTTCGTTACATTAAGGGTCTGTTTCACAATGTCTGGTTAGTGGCTACCTGACGGATAAAATACATGCTGTCACTCTCTGTTTTTATTTTTTAGACAGTGACAGCATGTATTTTATCCGACAGGTAGCGACTAACCAGACATTGTGAAACAGGGGCTAAACATGTTTGTTGCTCTGTACGTAAACTATATTTCATTTGACATTCTACGTTGGTGGAGACAAACACTAAAACACCTGTTTAAACTACAGTCTACGCAGACGATCACTCGTTTCACAACACAAATATATATACATTATGACAATAGATATATACATATATATATACATATGCTTATTATGTAAACAGAGCCGTGGTGGTCGTGAATAAAATTCGTAGCCTTCGTAGCATATATCATCATCAGCTATCGACGTAGAAAAACTAAATTTTATCGCGTTTCCCGTAAATACGGCGCTGTGATTGGTGGAACGCCTATTAAAGGAGTAAGAACCCGTGTAGTATATTATGAAGTTTTCATATAGACAAACCCTTTAGCTATTGAACTGTTTTGTCACTCTCTGACAGAACAATTTGTTCTTTCCAGTTCTTTCAGTTCTTTGACAGAGAGTGACAAAACAGTCTCACTCGGAATTCATAGGCTTTTGATTAATGTACCTACCTCGGTCGTCAACCTTATATTCTATGTTTTAATTCATTTGTATAACTATATACTATCCTCAGTACATAGTAAAGCTAGAGAACTATGTAGCGTCCACGAATAAATATTTAAGATTTTATATATTTCTAATCTATTTATAACTTGGATACAACTAATACAGGTAAATAGTTAAATACATTTAGATAGGTATCATTACCAGGATAATCGGAAATTTACAATATATTTTTTTGTTGTGTACCCCGTGGAAAGGATAGTTAGAAGATATAGGTTAGTAAATATTGTAATGTTAAGCGTAGCAACGTGTTCTGGAGTGGAGGCCGCGACTAGGCAAACGTAGTGTGGGACGCCCTCCGGCTAGATGGGGTGACGACTTGCGAAAGGTGGCTGGTTATGATTGGATGCGGAAAGCTAAAGATCGCATCCAGTGGCGTGCTTGAGAGGCCTACGTCCAGCAGTGGACAACTATAGGCTGATGATGATGATGAAAGCGTAGCAAAATCTGTAGATTTCAGCCATTTCAGCATTACCTCAGTGACAAAAAATATGACTTCCTTAATTTTTATGTAAGTACTTATCAAATTATTGAAGATTACTTAATATTTTCTGTTCTAAGATTATTTAATTTAGATTCTAAAATTGTTTAATTTAGAGCTTTTCCATCTGAAATACAGGAAAAACTCTGTTATTTCCTAGTTCAGATCAGTATTTTAAACTACCTTTAGCATTAAGAGTTGACCTATTATTATAAATCACATTTAGCATTAAGTATTTTCTGAATAAAAAATATTCTATTCTATTCTATTATTTCAAAAAAATTATGATTGTACTCTTTTGAGTACAAGTTTAGTATTTACACACCATAAAAAGAGTACATTAGTAAAAAGTCAGAGTGTTTAATTGCAGTTTTTGCTGACGGTCCCGAAACAAGTACAGCTTGGTCGACAAATCGAATATTTGCTTACACCTCCTGACCGCATTCCACGGAAATATGTGGATTTCAAATATTGTACCATAAAAAAAAACTGAAATACCTTAATTTTATAATTTAGGGCGTTTCTAGATATTTTCATATTCATTCATAGTAATTTGCTGTCTAAAGTCTTTTTTTTTCTTGTGTGAGGCACAGAGCAAAATATTATTGTTCGTTAATCTTCCATATTTACTAGTTAAAATTTTAAATAAAAATTAAATGGACAGACACCATAAAAGTATATGAGTTCTGGAAATGTAACATATTATAAATTTAATACTTAACTCCATATTACCCACTACCCTGCCCTACTTACAAGCTTTAATCTTGGGGTAGGTACATCCGAATCCGCGTGGTTCTATGTTGACACTCCACAATTTGGCATGCCATGATAGTATGTTATACCTGAAACAATAATATCTGAAGTTAATATTGAGTTGAAAAATCTGCCCTGGATACATTATTCCTGGATATATTATCCAGGGCAGATTTTTCAATAGTCAGATAAAAGTAATCTGTGGAATAATTATGATGCTGTCGCGACTGAATGTTTGTGTTAGATAGTGACAGCAACAATTTTATTCCTCAGATAAAATTTATCTGACAATTGAAAAATCAGCCATCAGTTTAGTCAAATAGCAAAAACTGGTGTACGAAATTTATTTATGAATTACACTATCATGATAATTCTCACCTATATCATAATTCAAACCAAAAAAAAACCTTTATAACTCCTCCCACATCTACAGGAAGTTATACGGATTATATGTAACGTAATAACTACTTAGTTACATAGTTGCAGCGGCTATGTAAAACGTTACAAAAATGAAACTAGTGCAAAGTTGTTGTGTAACTGAAAACGATCGGAGGGGTCACTCTATACAGTGAGTTGTTTTTCGGACCCGACAAACTTTAGTGGATTCTACGAGTAATTTCATCGAAAAAAAACCCCCATATGTGGGGTCAAATCTCAATATTCTAAAATGGCGGCCATTTTAAAGTTGCTTTTAACTTTTTTTCATGCAACTTTTAAGCAGTTGTAGATATTTTTATTGGATAGAGATGATTTTTTGCGGATAAAAGCATTTTATTTCATGTCCGTAAGGCGTTTAAATCTCGAGATATGATTTTCTAAAAGAAGAAGAAAATCTAATTTAAGTTTAGACCCCCACCCCACATATGGGGGTTTTTTCTCGATGAAATTACTCGTAGAATCCACCCTTAAAGTTTGTCGGGTCCGAAAAACAACACACTGTATAACGAAAAACTATTTTTTGGAGTGCTGCTGCGCGGGCCACGTCTCTACCTTGTTGCATTAAACGTGCCGATTCCACGACAGCTCTCGTCCGTTAGTTTTTCATCAATATAGAGTACCCTCCAGTGCGGATTCTTACATAAATAATGGCGTGTGTGTTTGATGATCTTCTCGGTTATTAATCTATAGTTTTTACACTTAGGAATGATGTTTATTTATAATTGTGCATTTGATTACAGGCGTTTAGCGGCTTTATGATGTACCTATAGAGTGCAATTAATCTTTACAAGAGTACTAATACCTAAATATATTTTTTTTTTACATCCAGCCTTTAAAAACTATGTTTTATGGTGGAAGTACCTATCCCATCAAAAACAATACTTGTCAAAAAAACCAAGTCTCGTAACTCAGTTGTTCTACGGTAAAAAGTTGAGAGATCCATGTAATACCAAGTCTTATCCACGCACGCGTCACAATCTTAAAAACTTTAATTTTTTATATAAATATATTGACTCGGCCATCGCATGGAAACACGTGTTAATTAAATTATTTAGGACTTGGTATTACATGGATCTCTCAACTTTTTACCGTAGAACAACTGAGTTACGAGACTTGGTTTTTTTTGACAAGTATTGTTTTTCATGGGATAGGTACTTCCACCTTGTTTTTGATGGGATCTCATTTCTTTTTGTATTTTGTAGACAGTTCTACTTTTTTTTCTTTTCGGTACCTTCTAGGTACGTAGGTGCGTTAACTTAGTTTGGTAGGTACCTACCTACATAAATCGCAAACTTGAGATAAGAATGAAGAATCTTAATTTTTGGCTACGTAATGTACGTAATGAATAAACGTAACTTTGATACTTCGTAGTGCATTTTTTCTTTCTTTCATTTCCCTAATTAAATTTCAACCTTAGTTTCCAATACACAAAGTTCATTGTACATTAAGAAAATTTGACTATACGTGGTAGCACTGGTAGCCTGATGTACTTTGTCCGTAGGTAGGTAATCCATCCTTTGCGGATTTAATTTGCATGACGGGAATTTTTGGCTCGATTTGGCAGGGGCACTACCGTGCGCCTATATTTACTTGGTTGGGGCACTGCCGTGCCCCCAAATATTTTAGTTTTCCCTTGATTCATACACCAAACACCACTTATATTCCAAATTTGAAGCTTCTAGGTCTGCTAGAAGTTCCTGAGAATTTTTATGATCGGTGAGTGAGTGAGTGACAAAATTAAAGAAACTTTGACCCGTTATAATTCTTAAACTACGGGTTCAAATTGAATGAAATTTGAAATATACCGTGTCTTTACAATGCTTGCATGGTTAGTGAAAATTCAGTCTTCTAGGTTTATCCACAACGAAGTTACAGGGGGTCGAAAATGGCCTGAATTGCTTCGAGAAAAGGATGGTACGGCCGTGCCGCTTTTTTGCTCGACTTGGTGGGGGCACTGCCGTACCCCCAGATAGGTATTCTATCAATTGAAAAAAAAACAATGTAAGCAGTAAAAACATTACAGTTTCAAAAAAGTCTTGGGACCTCAAATATCAAAAGCTTCATACTAAAGAGTTCAACGCATAGTGCAAGTTCATATTTATTTATGACTTAGTAATAAGAAGTATACACTATACATATTTATCACATCCATTCATGTTATTTTAAAGGGTTTCATTTATTTCAGGTTATAATAAATTGGAGGTAAGGGGAGATTTCACCATTGCCTGCTACTTTTTTAAGGTAATAAGAGGAAAGGAATCGAATCCGGTAATATTGGAGCAGGTGGGACTGAGAGTTCCCAATAATTACTTGAGAAGTCGCAGCAACCGTACATTCGCAATTCCAAGCGGTAACAGTAACCTAATAAAGGATTCACCTATTACACGCGCATTATATACATTAAACAAAATTAATGACACGATTGATGTGTTCGCATGTTCACTGAATGAATTTTCAAGGGTGGCCTTGTATCTAATTAGTTATAGGTAGTCCTTTGTAATGTAAATAGTAAATAAGTTGTTTAAGTTGTATCTGTACATATAATTTTAGTAAGTTTCTTTATATTGGATTGTTACTTGTATTTAAATAGCTACTACACTGTCTCATTGGTACCTCAACTGTAATGGTGGTGTATGTAAAGATAAATAAATAAATAAATAAATTTTTAGTCCCAAAATTAATAATAATAATATATGGGGACATCTCACACATGACCATCCCAAAGCTATTATATATATTTTTAGATATTGGACAGCTGATATATTATTATTATCTACACATCTGTGTACATAGATAAATACATATTTCACCCCCAACAACAGCGGACTTATGATTATTATTATTATTAAATCAACAATCATTGCCTATATTACAGGCTTTGCCTAGTTTAGGTATCAAACGAATTTCTTTTTTTTAACTTTTATTAATTTATAACTGCTGATTGTAAACTACCTATAAGAATTTGATGTAATAAGATTTTAGTGAAATAAATAAAAAAAATATTAATTGAAATTTATCACATCACAATATTTAATACACTCACGGGCTATGAAAAGGTTCCACTCAGACAAGCACCAAATTATTCCTAAGCGAAAAATGTTAGCTTAATGACGCCTTTTTCAACATTAAAGTACATTTAACAGAGCATCAGGATATTACCAACTAGAATGGTAATATTTTGTTCAAATTTAAAATTAAATGTTTGTAAAAATTTAGGTTGTTTGGTGTCGGAATTTTGCGTGTGGAACTGTTTCTTTGCCCGTGAGTGTAATAACGTCCACATAGATCTACATAAAAGTTTAAATATACCTGTAAATTACGTACAAATATAAAAAAACACATATCGTAATTATATGTGCATAACATGAGGCGATTCCTTTACATAAAGTGTCTTGTTTATCTAAGTAATTTAATATCCACCAGTTTTTTTGTGCCTTTTCATAGAACTTGATTTGAATCAACACAACAACTTTGTCTATCTGTCTGTAAAATGTATAAGGACATGACTGAAATTATTTTACCAGAGTAAGGAAAGCGTAGTAAAAAGTTAAATATGGCTATAATACGGTAGGTAAGTAGGACAACAGAGACAAACGCTATTCTTATTATTATTATTAAATTCTTTATTGCACAAAGTTAATTGGTACAAAGCGAACTTAATGCTAGCAGCATTGTCTACCAGTTAACCTTTGGTGATGTTGAAAAAGTTATTGGTAGTGCTTAAGGCTTTGATGATAGAAGATGGTCTATATTGAGTACTTAACCGAAATATTAATATATACCTACCTATACAATATAAATATACACATGATACCTAAATAAATACATTACATACATACATAAATATATACATACATAAAATTACTATCATCATCATCATTACACAGATAGGTATCAGTTAGACAGAATGTTCTGCTCTTGGAGGTAGTGGAGGTATTAATTTTTTTTTTGGTTTGACAGTTTTTTATTCCATGATAAGAGGAAATATTACAATATATTATTATGAGATAGTAACTTAAGCCTAATAATAAAGAATGTTACAAACTAAACTACCTATATATTATAAAAACTAAACCTATGTACATAACTAAAACTATATGTAGAACAGACCTTCTACTCGTAAGTCTGGTCCCTGTGGGAGGGTTCCCAACACGCTGGCGACATTGCCCCGCTGGATCGCCAGACTCAGGCTCCATTAATTATTAAAACATACGCTTAAAACCTTATTATTATTTTAGCACATCTAGATGTGTGAAGACACCAATCCGAAATGGACCACCGCGGCAGCTTGGTGGTAAATGGTCCAAGCTTAGGAAGGCCGTTTAAACCTTGGGGATATGCAAAAAGACTTCATTCGAGAGAGCCAGGTGCAGGTACCTACACATAGAGAATAGATTAGAATAGTCTTGTGGCGCTACTTGGGATGGGAGAGGCCTATGTCCAACGCAATAATCGATTTATAGCGGATTATAATGATAATAATAAATAGAAACTGCCAAATGCGTGCCAATTACACTCACGTGCAAATGCAAAGACCCAAATACAAAATTTATATACTAAATTGCCTCAAATTTGAACAAAATGTTTACCTTTTTAGTTGGTAGTTGGTATTCTGGTGCGCTTAAATGAAGTTTAATATTTCAGAAAACTTCATTAAGCGATCATTTTTCGCTTAGAAGTAATTTGGTACTTTTCTCACAGGAGCTTTTTCATTGCCCGTGAGTGTATATAAATTCAGATACCGAATTTAAGTAAGTTAGTAATCATATTATTCTTATTTCTTGACTAAAATATAAGGGTTTACTAAGATATCAGATGATTTTCCCACACGTCGGCGTCGCGTAGCGAAATTGAAGTATTTATTTATTAACTCTCGATAGCCACTCACTGACATGTCAATTTTTATAAGAAATCGCTTCCAACCGAATCTTAGCCAAGTGAAAGTGGCTCATATAACGTGAGCAATGTTATAAACGTAACTAGCGATAGCTACAAACTTATCAGGCAGTTGCGACACGGCAAAACCATCTCTATTCCTAACAGCATACAGAATACGAAGCTAGATTTTATCTAGATAAAGCTAGTTGGTAAAAATTGACACGGGCCGAATGAAATCGTAAGCGAAATCATATATACCGGTTTGATAATTATATATTAATTGTTGATCGATAGAGCCTGGGAATACTGACCTACTGAATTTAGATTTTTACATTTACAACACTAAAATGTTTGTTTATAGCCGCGATTTCTCGATCGTTTGTGCAATTTTCTACGTATAAACTGATGACCTGAGAAAGTAAACTCACTGTGTATAAAAAATTAAGACTTTAAACTATTATAGCTACTGGCCGGGGCAGACATTTTGTTAAAATAGGTACACATAGAGTTGTTTTGTGTCTTTTAAAATTCAATTCAAAGGCAAATTCCTCTAAACTTTACATAAACTTGATAATAAAACATGAATTGAATGCTAGGTACAGTGTGTCCACATAGACATATTTAGAGAAGATAAAGAATAATGTCACCGGTTTGTGAAATCATTGTAGGATCGTGCATAACGTGCCTAAACGCTCAATTAGTCACCATAATTGCTTAAGATGATTGTATGTTTTTAGTAATTATTGTCTATGCGTTAATTATGAGAATAAACGTAAAAAAGTAATTTCCCTGGAGAGTAGTTTTGCAGCAGACTTTTAAAATGTAAGAAAAATATTATTATATTGCAGCTTCACAAGTAATTGTAGAAGGAAACGGAACAAATCTTTGTTTTTTTATCATTTTAGTTGGTTATGTTCTGATTTGCTAATAAATGTACCTAAGTACTTATTTCAATATTGCTGACGGCGTGGTTAAGCTAGCCTAATATTATACTAATATTATAAATGCGAAAGTAACGGTGTCTGTCTGTTACTCTTTCACGCCAAAACTACTGATCGGATTTAAATGAAATTTGGTATACATTATGGTCTAGACCCTGAGAAAGAACATAGGCTACTTTTTATCCCGCAATTCCCACGGAAAAACTTTTTGAGGCGAAGCGAAGGTTGCGGGAACAGCTAGTTTCAAATAAAACATAAGTCATTTATTGTCCGTGGACCTCCCACTCGTCTATGTTGACCTTATGCTGGCATTTGGCTAACACCCGGCGGCCGGACCTCTGTATTGGCAAACTGACATTCCGCTGGTCCATTACGGATACATACTGTAGTGTAAGGGGAAGAATTTCTAGCCAGGCAACACCGGAAGACTGAAGACTACAGATCTACTCGGTCACACGTTCACACATTCATTCAATGAGATAGTTCGTTCGTTCTGTTCACTCACTCACTTTTGTACCAGCTATCACCGTGCGCGCATCCGTTTTTATTTGAATATATCTCGTTTATAAAATTAATGTTGTCTTGCTTCTGAATATCCTAATAGTTCAGAAGCGGGATCTGTGCCGTGCTCACGTAAGTTTTTGAACAATATTATTGACATTTTGTGCCATTACTCTGACATTTTTGTGTTCGACCCAAGTGTGGTTCTTATTGCAAGTTCAAAATGGGTCATCGTAAACGTAAAAGAAGGGAAAAAGACGATAGTGAATCGCGTTTACGGCGCAAGTTGCTGAAATCTGTAGAAAAACGCCAACTTGTTGATCGTTTGGAGTCGTTAGAGAACAGAGTCTTTTCCCAAGCTGGAGTTAGTGAACATGTCTCGGGTAGTTTGACTCCACCATTGCCTGCGCCGCAAAGTAGGTCAAGCGGAACGACGCCGCCGCCGACGCCAGTTCCGCAAAGAAATATCGGACTACCCGCATTACAAAACAACTACTCGTCATCGGCTGGAGGCGTGATCGAGAGCGCGTCGCCGCCACCGCCGCCGCCGCCGCCGCCGCCACCGCCGCCACCGCCGCCGCAACGGGTGTGCGCCGCGGGTACGGCTGCGGGCGGGGCAGCGGGCACGGCAGCGGGCGCGGGGTCGTTCTCGTTCAACACCGCATCTCCGGGCGTTCAGAGGTTGGCGCTGGGCGCCGCCATCACCGCCAGCGAAGCCGGCGCCGCTGCGCCGTTCAGCTATGCGGTCCAGGGTTCCGCAGCGTCACCATGCGCCGTGGTCGCGGATCGAGCCGCGCTGCCGCCGCCGTCGTCACTGCCTGTAGCCCCGGGCCACGTGCTGGGCCTCGCGCTGCCTCGTGTAGAAGGGGACACCGCGAGCCGAGGAAGCGCCTTCGAAGGCACCCCTGTGACAATTTCTAGTACACCTTTAGTCAACCCTTTCTCTAATGTGACGCCATCCACGTCAGGAGTTAATATTGGACAGGACCATGGTATTGTGTTTCCGTGTGGTGGTTCTATGACGTCATCAAACATCAGATATGTAGGACGAAGCGACCCCGTACCAGATTTTGATCCTCAGAATAATATTATAACAATGGAACAATGGGTTAGGAAAATCGAAGGCATTTGTAGTATGTACGGTTGGGACGAAAAGACGCTTATATACAATTGCACTTCAAAATTGAAGGGTTACGCGCGTCAATGGTATGAGCAACTGACAGATTTTAACCTTACTTGGTCCGAATGGAAAATACGGTTGCTCACGGCTTTTCCTTCCAACCGTAGTAAATTGCATATGATGCGAGACTTAGTCAATGTTGTTCGACGACCTGAACAAGATTACCTTCAATTTTACTACGACAAAGTCGCGCTAGGTAACGCGTGTTGTTTGCCTGAATCCCTGGTTACAGAGGCAATCATAGGTACGATTGGCCACGATCACATTGAGGTTGGTGCTATCTCCGCGGGGTGCCGTGATCCGCCAACCCTATTGCGGTACCTTTCATCGTTTCCGGATCGTAATAAAAAGTTTGGTAGTACAGTTGACGTCAAAAGTAGGTGCCATATTTGCAAACGACGGGGTCATAGTGCTGCCAAGTGTCATTCTAAAATGCCAAAACCTGATAAGTCAACTCTGGTTTGCACCTTTTGTCACAAGAAGGGCCACGAAGAACATGACTGCTACACTAAAAATAAAAAGTGTAGTTACTGTAGTAAGTCGGGTCACGTTAAAAATGATTGCTTCAAGTTTAAGAATCGTAATGCAAATAAAGACAACAACCCCACAGTCCGAGTGATAAAAGATGCAACCGGTAGTTCGAAATACTACATGAATATTAAAATTAACGACCTACCAACGTTTGCGTTTATAGATTTTGGTAGTTCTTGCATAACCATAACAGAATCCGTCGCGAAACTTCTTAATTTGACGGTTCGTCCCTGTGATTCAACGAAAGTGATATGCGGTTTTGGCGGTTCAAAGATAAGTCCGATTGGTGAAACATGGGTGAAGGTTTTTGCTGATGAAGCCACTTGTGAGGCTCAAGCTTATGTAGTTCCCAACTGCGCTCAAGATATCGGTGTTATCGTTGGACAGCCGTTTACAGAATACCCCAACGTTTACGTCATTAAGACACCAACGTCGTTGAAAATGTACAACGCTAATTCGTTGACTGAACTGCCCTATGCTTGCGATGAATTAGAACACGTTAGCTTTATTACAGAAGAACCAATCGTGATTCGACCCGGCGTCAATAAAATAGTATTGGCTTGTGATGATGCGTTCTCAGGATCAGTAGAGGTACACGCTTCGGAGCGATTTACGCCCAGGGCAGAGTGTGTAATACCGGCACACGAAACTGAAGTTATAGATGGAAGGGCTTACGTTAATGTAGTCAACGTGAATAGTTGTGACTTCACACTACCCGTAGGTCATTGCGTAGCTCGGGCCTCCGTTACACAGGGTAGTTCCAAGTACAAGATAGGTGAGGGTTTAGAGCCGGAAGTAGTTTCGAACGTTGAGCGGCTTTTGGACGAGTTCGCAGATTGTTTCACAGAAGATGGAAGTAGAATTGGAAAATGTCCTGTCAAAATGAATATCGAACTTACCAGTAAAGAACCGATTTACTATAGGCCGTATCGTATGTCTGCAAGCGACCGCGAAAAAGTGCGCAGCATTGTTAGTGATTTGTTGGATAAGGGTATAATTGAAGAGTCGAACTCTCAGTATGCTAGCCCGGTGATTTTAGTTCCAACCAAGACAGGTGAGCCGCGTATGTGCGTCGACTACCGCGCTCTCAATAAAATAACAAAGAAGGACCGGTATCCACTGCCGTTGATTCAAGACCAACTAGACCGATTGTCACAGCAGCGCGTGTTTTCATGCCTCGATGTCAAATCTGCGTACCACTGTATTCAGCTCAGTGACGATAGCAAACAGTATACAGGCTTCGTAACGCCCGATGGCCACTTCCAATATACGCGTATGAGCTTTGGCCTAGCGAATGCGCCATCCGTTTTCCAACGTGCGATTGATGATATATTAGGACCAATGCGATTTAAATTCGCTACGGCGTACCTGGATGATATCCTCGTGTATGCTGGTAACACCAGTGATGCGTTAGATCGGCTGAGGCAAGTTCTAGAGAAAATTCGAGACGCAAACATGACTCTACGATTAGACAAGTGTTCCTTCCTCGTACCGAAAGTAGAATACTTGGGGCACGAGGTTTCCGACGGTGAGGTGCGACCCGCACAACATAAACTAGCCGCGGTTCGACAGTTTGCCACCCCGCAAAATGTTCACCAGGTTCGTCAATTTTTGGGATTGGCTAGTTATTTCAGACGGTACGTACCAGGTTTTGCAACATTAGCTCGTCCTATCACGATGTTGACTAAAAAAGACCAACTGTGGACTTGGGGGGAAGAGCAATCGCGAGCTTTTGATCGCATTAAATCTATACTAGTCGCCCAACCCGTGCTAGCGTTGTTCAACCCGCAATATAACACACAAATCCATACTGACGCGTCGATGATAGGGTTAGGCGGAATATTGATGCAGGAGCAACCAGACGGGGCATGGAAGCCTGTCGCGTACGCGAGTCGTCAAACGACACCTGCAGAACAAAAATATCACAGTTTTGAGCTAGAAGCTCTCGCTGTGGTCATGAGTTTAATTAAGTTTAAGGTGTATGTGTCTGGGATAAAGTTTGTGGTAGTAACCGACTGCAACGCCTTACGATGGACATGGTCTAGGCGTGACTTGTCACCCCGTATCGCTCGCTGGTGGCTTGAGGTACAAGGGTTTGATTTTGAGGTTGAGTATCGCGCGGGAAAGTCCATGGCTCATGTGGACGCATTGAGCCGTAATCCTGTTGGCGTCGTAATGCTTGTAGCTCAAAAAGATCTAGTAGAGTCCATGCAACAGGAGGACGACTCAATTCGCGCCACAATAAATCAACTGAACGATGAGATTTCAAAAGGCAACTTGAAGGGTCTAGCTAATGATTATGTCGTTGAGTCGGGTTTGCTTTTTAGAAAGGTCAACGGTGAAAATAAGGTTGTGGTACCACGTCAATGTCGTTGGTCATTAGTGCAATCGTTCCATGATAATAACGGTCATGTCAATTATAATAAGACGTACGACGGTGTAAAAGCCAAGTATTGGTTCGGTAACATGCGCAATTTCATTAAAAAATACGTACTTGGCTGCATCTCATGCCAATACGCCAAAAAACCGACAGGTTGCCGTGTGGGACTGTTGCACCCCATTGAGAAGGTGGCTGTGCCGTTCCATACGGTCCACGTGGACCATCTTGGTCCATTCTGCAAAAGTCCAAGTGGTAAGATGCATATTTTGGCAATAGTCGATGCTTTTACAAAGTTTATATGGTTAGAAGCGGTCAGAGACGTCAGTTGTAAATTCGTTTTACAGACTTTCGATCAGTTCATTAAGACATTTGGTGTCCCATCCCGTATCATAAGTGACCGTGGTAAAGCCTTTAACTGTAACGATTTCAAAAACTATTGCAATCAGAGGCAGATAAAACATGTCATGACCGCGGTGGCAAGTCCGAGGGCGAACGGGCAGGTCGAGCGCTTTAATAGAACGATCCTTGACGCCCTTGTGGCTTATGTGGATGACAACCAGAACGATTGGGAACAACATTTACCAAAAGTTCAATTAGGGTTAAACTCTAATATCAATAATAGCACCGGTAAATGTCCATTGGAGCTGCTTTATGGGTTCCGACCAAGAATTGTAGGTGATATTGTCGCCCCCTCTTGCGTGCGAGATACTAATCACATGAGGCAGGATGCCGCAAAGCGATTGATGGCATTATCGGAACAGTCGAAACGGAATTTCGACAAGAAAAGGCGTGACGTTTGTCCGTTTGAAATAGGTGACAAGGTCCTAGCCGAAAGAAAAATTATTCGGAAGGGTTTACGTAGTGGAAAACTTATGCCAAGGTTTGATGGGCCTTTTACTATAATCAAAGTCCTACCCAATGATCGCTATGTAATTAAAAGCATACATGGCCGAAGTCGTCCCTATGAGAACGTATTAGCCAGGGATAAGTTGAAACTTTTCCGAAACTCTTGTGACTCCGATTAAGATTGGAGGTGATCTCGTTCATGATAATTATATTATTTTTAAAAGGATTCTGATACTTGTATTTTTCATTATAAGCGCTTGTGATGATTTATTTGTTTTTGTTTAATAAAAATGCATTTGTTAAGATCGATCTTGGTTTGATTAGCGCTACAGCTTTAAGAAGCCATGACCGTAACAGATTAAGAACTGTTACATGCTGACATTCAGAAGTCAGGCATGTGTAAGTGGAGCATAATGTGCGACAACTTCGGTCAATAATTATCCTTAAGAGGATACGAGTAAAGCGTCGCGACGTATCAAAATGTTATGTTAACTTTAAGAGGTTATATTGATGATTGCTATAAGAAGCATTTAACGGCCGTGGCTTTAAGAAGCCTTCATCATAATTATTTTTCTAACATTAAGAAGTTAGAGAGCTGCAGGCATTAAGATGTCTGAAGTCTTAAGGGCATTAAGAAGTCTATCAAATTTTAAGGACATTAAGAAGTCCCCTAATGAAATAATAAGTCATTAAGAAGACTTATTATTATGATTTATTCCATGACGTTGGCCTTAAGAGGCATCGCGTCATACAGTGTCTGCCGACGACGAAGACAGCCGCCGCAGCTGACCGAGCTGGCCAGTGGACGTCACAGCTGCGCGAGGCGCGCAGCAGGTCAGGGTGGCCGACTGTAAGGGGAAGAATTTCTAGCCAGGCAACACCGGAAGACTGAAGACTACAGATCTACTCGGTCACACGTTCACACATTCATTCAATGAGATAGTTCGTTCGTTCTGTTCACTCACTCACTTTTGTACCAGCTATCACCGTGCGCGCATCCGTTTTTATTTGAATATATCTCGTTTATAAAATTAATGTTGTCTTGCTTCTGAATATCCTAATAGTAGATATCAGGGATTTACTTACGATGAATTCGTGTTTTTCTAAAACAATGGACCTTGCTCGAAGCCGCACCTGGAGTGCAAACAGGGAGTGCGTATAGACCAAACGATGCGATTTGAAAAAAATGTGTGTAATATATCTATCTATCGATGAATGAAAACCACTTTCGTAATATCTGGACAGATTTTTTTTTCCGGCAGTCAACAACAAAAACGATTCAGTAGAGAGATGCCGACTTATAAGATTTCCTCAACGTTTTCTTCCTTAAATTATTAAAGAAGCATTATTAGAATGGTAAGACACAGAAACAGCCACGAACTTAGGTTAATATGAATTTATAACGAGTTTGGTTAATGCCATAAATAAATGATACTTAATTCAATGCCAAAACGGAAAAGGCGGTGCTACGTTGATATAAAAAAACACTTTTTGATCAGGTTCTGATATTTTATTTAAAAAAAAACCTTTTAACAAGGCTTGACCGTTGGCCAATGATGACATAAGTTTGTATAAATTAGCATCAATTTGTGAATCATTGTAAGTAGCTAGCTACAGCAAAAATAATACAAGAAAAGATTTTATTAGCTGCTTAATATGGTTCTTTAATCTTCTTAGTATGGTTATTTAAGGTTATTAAATTGGACTTATTAATGTCTATCTGTGAAGAGCAAAATTTATTCATTCGTCAGAATCAGTAAGTATATAATAATAATGATTATACTACTCATGCTAGCATGATAATCGGATATCCTATGAACCGAAAACCAACAAACAATACATAATGAGATGAGTAGCAGAATTCACGGGAAACAAATGACATGCCCTCGAAATTGAACTCCAATTGATTGGAACAGATAATCTATAAATTTGATACGATATCAAAAAACCCACTATAGGACATGGGCATCCTCCATGCCTAATCTCCACGCTTGGCAGGTAGGTTGGAAACATACAGATACACAACCAATATTAATAGCCAAGACTATTTTCATTAAATATTTAATTACCTATCCATCGCAAAATTTTGAACGGCTGAATAGATTTTCATGAAACTTGACTAAGAACATACAGAGTGACATTACCTATGATATGACCCAAAAATAAAATCAGTTCAGCCGTTTGGGAGCTATGCTACCACAGACAGATACACACACACAGATACACAGACACTTTAAACTTATAATATACCACCCTTTCCGTCGGGTGTTAATTAAGCTTAAACCTAATTTAAAACTAAAAATATAATTATATTAACTAAGGCTCGTTTACACAGTGCGAGCTGCTGCCTTGCCAGTAGACAGCTACTCGGTTTGTGTACTCGTACGCCAGTAGCTCGGCTCGCCTTTGCTGTCTACACAACACATAGACCATTTTCAAATACAATGTACATTGTTCATGAAATAAATAAATGAAATGAAATGACCCAATCCGAGTCGAGTCGCGATGTCAGGTTAACTTGTTAATTAAAAAACTCACAACTGTCCAGCTGGCACTGGCGAGCTACTGCCGAACGCGTCCAAACGATGCGAGCGACGGCCGAGCCGCTGTCATGGCGAGTTGCTGCCGGGCGAGCAGGCGAGTGAAAACAAAAAATGTTGACGTAACTCGGATGCGAGCTACTGGCCAACTCGCACGTACGAGTTACTCGTAAGTTACGTCCAAACAGTGCGAGTTACTACAGTGCAGCTACTCGGAAGGCTGACTCGTACGCTGGCTCGCACTGTGTAAACTAGCCATAACATTTTAAAGTGTCTGGGATAGATTAAATTTTTACTTTAGTCAGTTATGAAACTGACTAAAGTTACAAATAAGTACCTTTACGGTATTGACTATTTCATTATTGCGTTACCGTCAAGTGTTTGCTATTTTATTTATGGTGATTTGATGATTCAATGTCAAAATTCGCAAGTCGACAAACCTCACACAACGAAATTAAAATCACGTGTAATCATCAAAGGTTCTACCTTTTTTGGCATAAGATTTTTTTGCCTAATCTCGTATTGCATAGTAACGTTTGGTCAAAGTCTCGTTACGCCGAAAATCGTATGGCATAAATCTCGTTTAGTAAAAAGTTATTTCGCATAACATTGTTTAGCCTAATAATGGTATGGCCAAATCTTGAATAGCCTAACACTGCTATGGCATAGGTTTATACAAAATAATAATATTCGTTTGGCTTTAACTTTGACGGAGCGTCTCCCTACATAGCGCAAACTGGTGCCTTGTATTGTTTCCGCTGTTTGGAAAACGCTCCGCTCCGCTTCGCTCCGCTTCGCTGCGCTCCGCTTTGGTTTTGATGAACATGTGCACCTAACACGCTCCTCCTCGCTTTGCTCGTCATCGCACCTATTTTTAGGTTTCGATCTCATGGGGTTTGTAATAATTATATTGGTCGTTAACTTTCGATTTTTTGATCATACAATATCGTGATTTTCGGGATGTAGGAGAAAAATACCACAATTTGTACATTTACTACATACTTAATATATTATTTATTAAGATAACATTAGGAGAAACAAGATTATACATAGGTATAGACGAACATAAATTTGAGCAAACGAAACTTAGGTGTTTAAAGATTGTGCCTAAAGAGTTTTAGACGAAACGAGCCTTATGCCACATAAGTCTTGGCAAAGTGATGGTTCGGCCAAAAAAGTTTAGACCATACGAGTTATGCGAAATGAGTTTTGGTCAATAAAGATTATGCCAGATGAGCGGAACCCATCATCAAAAGCTGTGACGCCATTTTATTAATTATTACTCATGGGCTGGGTGAGAAATAAGCAACGAATGATTATACCCTAAGCTTTATTTATAACATACTAGTTGTTCCCGCGAGCTTCGCTTCGCCTTAAAAAGTTTATCCGTGGGCATTCCGGGATAAAAAGTAACCTATGTTCTTTCTCAGGGTCTAGACCATATGTATACCAAATTTCATTCAAATCCGTTCAGTAGTTTTGGCGTCAAAGAGTAACAGATAGACAGACAGACACAGTTACTTTCGCATTTATAATATTAGTAAAAAAAACAAACACTCACGCCTTGTACTAATGTACTCTCTTGCGGGGTAGGCAGAGGTGCATTGCTGCACCCACTTTTCGCCAGAGTGTAATGTTAGTCCCAATGTAATAGGGTGCGGGCCTATTGCCATTTTACGGGCACATCCAAGATCTGAGAACAAATATCTGTGTTTTAAACAAATATCTTCCCCAGCCGGGAATCGAACCCGGGACCTTCGGCTCAGTAGTCAGGGTCACTAACCACTACGCCATTCGGTCGTCTCATAATAATATTAGTTAGAATAAGAATTAGGATACTATGCTATCCAACTAACGCCTTATTTTTAACTAACCGGTAACTTAAAAAATAAGTTACCTTAAACTCTTGCAGAGCTCAGAATAAAATCTTCCTAAGTCTTCTCCGCCCGGAGACTTGCAAATGAGGTGGTCGGACCTCATTTAGCATAATACTCATTTCACTTTTATTTTGTTAGTGGCCTTGATTTTTCTTCTGCAGCCTCTTTGGTACGTGTTTAAGGTTTTATTTTTAAAGTTGACGATTAAATTAGCCTTGAATTTGGAATATGTGCATTAAAATTTACGCCTGACGAAATTGTCAATAAATTAGAAATACTTTAGCAGGTAGATATAGGTATGCAGAGGTACCCAGGTAGAGGTAGGCATATGGTATTGTGTTGTAGACTAGGTATAGAATGGATATTTATTCACAAACAAATCTTATAAGTTCCTTCAAAATTAAGGTGAACGATTTGGTGTCTTTATGTCTAAGTATCTTGCATACATAAGTAATGAAAAGTCTAAAGTTTACTTCGGATTAAAGACCCTACTTAACTAATGCTTAATAAGTTTGTAGTTATACAAGTATACTCGTGTTTTCTCGATCCCACGTCTCTGACAGCTGTGGCGGCGCGTGCGCACAATTGCAACCGTGAAATTTGGGACGAAAATCTAGATTTTTATCATTAACAAGCTAAAACACGGTCGGTGATGTTACCGCTATCGTGTTATTTATTTATTGTGTGTCATTGCAACCATTTTGTAGTAATTTTATTATTTACTCAGTGTTGACTTGTTTCAGTTGGTTGGTGTCTGCGGCGAACTAATAAATATACATAGATGTATTATTATTATCAATGAGATTTTGTAGTATCTAAACTGCGATTTACGAAATGTGACGTAGAATGACTACACTATTATAAAAATACATGTTATTGTCAATAGTAGGTCGTGATTAAGTATTAAGTAAGTACTTACATAACAAATTATAAATTCAGACACGGGAAAACTGTTCAAGTTGCGTGAATAGAGCACTACTTATCCTCTCAAAATTGTGTTAACCAGTGTTCAAATAATTTCACGAAAAACTAGTCCGTGAAACAAGTACCCTAACTACCTACATCATGTTGAAAAGTGAACGACAAACCTGATTGACAGGGCTGCTCTATTGCAATAACAATGCGACAGCTTGAGTCTTGACATAACTACCTATGTATTAGCAATTATGTGGAAAAGTGTACATTATTAGAGTGCGACAAACTTATCTGTTCCGGTGACAGTTCACTAAATTGGTCCATATCTCATTATTTACTAATAAATTATATATTGATATAGATTAGATGGGTTTATTAAAACCGCAAGGGTAAATTACCATTAGGGGAAACCTTAACATCTTAAAGAATTAAGAAATATTAGACATTTACGTGAGCTCTCACCGGAACAGATAAGTTTGTGGCACTGTAGGTAGGTATATGGGATAGATACCAAATAGATACAGAGTGAAAATTTTATACAGTCGCGAACTTGTTTTGACAATGATTTTTGGAATCAAAATGAATTGATTTCACAATTATGATGGTAAGCATAAATATTTACCTAAATAAAACATCCATGGCCTCGTGTGGTCAAATCAAATCTTTTTTGTTCCGATATCGTTGTCTATTGTATTATTTTATTACGACTACAAGTGAATCTAAAACAAAATCAATATTCTGTGTAACATTACGACTACAAGTGAATCTAAAAACAAATCAAAATTCCGTGTAACAAGAATAGGTATTTTAACGCCGAAACACCTTGGGAACCCCCCTATTGACTGAAAATGTCTACTGGCACGAAGGTTCGTGATAAGAACTGGAAATGCATCGGAGAATTATGCATTTTGTATAGCTTTGTGTGTGTATGTGCACTTGTGTTTTATTACCTCAATGTACAGTCCACAAAATACACAATTATACCTATCCACCCCCAGTCATTAGTAATTATTCTAAGCGTCACAGCATGTAAAGGATAATTAGTTGAAGAACATTAATTTGACACACACTACAAATCACATTTCCTTCGTATGCAGATTTCAAGAATTATGGAAATTTTAGTGTATAAGTAGTGTAAATATCTCTTTGGCTGACTGTACCTGTACTCAGTAGTGAGTGAGTGTGAGGTATAAAAGTTGCAGCTACGAAATTTATGATCAATCGATATCAGTGCTGTCTAAATTTGTGAGAAAACCACTGCATTTTGCATGCAGGAAAACACCGAAAAGTATACGATACTTTTAGTTTATCATTCAGAAAGTTATTCAGTAAACTTGTGCCAAGTTTATTCGGAAAAATTTCAGCAATAAAACGGTTTCTATGACATTGCAGAAAGCTGTTTTTAGAAATCCGATTTGGGATTTTCGCCATAAAATATAAGTATATATATAACAATCATGCTTCACAAAAACTTTAATCAAGTGCTAAGAATAACCTAAGAGTCTACGCACCTACCTGATATTCATACGTACCATTACCTACAAATTTAATGAATTTATCTTACAACCAGAGTTCAACTGCAACCCGACCTTAAAAAAATTATGAAAATAAATAATGAACTCGCTTCAGAGTTCAAAAAAGAACATTAAACCAAACAAATTAAGAGGATGCACACACCGGGCCTCACGGTAAATGTCAAGGTAAACTGCGATAGGTAGAACAAATATATTAAACAAAATTAAAAACAAGATGATGCCAACTGCCCTGGGTGATACTGGTATGATGTTACTTCCAACACGCCTGCGAAGCGTGGAGATTATTGCAAAAACCCTCCAGTCAGAGCGGTGGTAGCTCAGTCGGGTAAGCGCCCGCTTCACACGCAAGAGATGCGGGTTCGAATCCCGGCGCTGACATGTACCAATGAGTTCCATCGCTCTTACGGTGAAGGAAAACATCGTGAGGAAACCTGCATATCTAGATATGTGAACCCACCAACCCGCAGTGGACCGGCGTGGTAGGAAATGGTCCAAGCTTAGGAAGGCAGTTTAGACCTTGGGGATATGCACAAAGATTCCACTCGAGAGAGCCAGGTGCAGGTACTTACACCCCCACAGAGAATAGAATAGAATAGAACCCTCCAGTCCTGGAGAAAGATGCAGTATTTTGAGAATCAAAAGCCAAAATTCATTGCACATTTTCAGAATCTTTCCCAAAGTATATACTTAGTTAAATAAGTTATATAAAAAATACTTGCCTATTTTTGTCTCTATAATGTTCAGAGGACAGCCGACAAATATTTAAAAAAAAACGAGTTTCAATGTAACCATAAAATGTTACTTAAAACTTTTTAAATTGTAGGTACCCATAGAATTGTTTTTCAATTGTGGATGCCTCATTTATTCACACACAACGATTTTATCTGCTTGGAAATAAATTTGCAAATTTAACATTTTCTTTTTGTCTGGTTCAAAATTAAAACTTGTTTTGAATCACGTTTCTAGTCTAAGTAGGAAGACAAATCGTAAATATTCACAGAACGTAGGTGTTTTGTTATTCGATGTTTCGGTGGGTTAAGCGACGCAAAATCTCAGACTCAAAATATTATGTTTCTATTGACTATATTTGGTGGTGTTAGAATAGAGTACTTACTTAAAAATATACTCACCAAAACAAATAATGAATAAGGGAATTAGAGATTTAATAAGGCGATATGGTTCGCAACCTATCACGTGAGTACAAATGTGCTGCGAAAAGTGGCTCGCTTGTGAGCGACCTCTGACTACCCCTTCGGGGATTACAGTCATGAGTGCATATGTATGTATGTAGGTTTATAAGTTCCTAACGCTACTTTACTGGCTGAAACAAATCTATATATATTAGCAGATAATAAAATACAAAAAATATTAAGAAAAAGGAAAATTAAATCGGTAAAGCTCGGGAATCGTACCTTACGCTAAAGAACTTAGTGAATTTGTCCCTGATGGTAATCGAACCTGCAACCTTCAATAATGATTTTTTTAGTTACCGATATCATCATTCTACTGATCTACTGTTTTTTAAAACTACTTAAAAAATAACAAATAACTACTGTAGTACCTACATATTTATATTAGGATAAGAATATTATATAAGGACATAAAGAGTAATATATATTTCATGTACTTACGTATAATACATATAAAATATACGTAGACAAGTGGTAAGGTTAGTCCGGACCCCAAGCCGGTTTCGATGAGGCGCAACTTTCTCGACAAGAGTGTGTGTGTTTTTTCTAATATTATGTGACGTCTTCTTGTCTATGGCTGATAAAAGAGATATCAGAAGTTCATAAACCCGACGATTTGCTAAGCGGAACTGATTTTGATTAGAACGAACTGAGCCCTTAGTATAAACGTTTGATTGACAGGTGGTTATGCTTTGTAAATGAGCTTGTAAATAACGTTCGTTCCCTTGAAAACCAACAAATTAATAAGTAATATGACAAATAAAATATATGGATTTGCTGTCACAGGGCCCATACGATACTTTACACTTACAGTGCCACAAACTTATCTCTTCCGGTGCCAGCTCACATAAATGTCTAATATTTCTTAATTCTATAAGATTTTAAGTTTGCTCGTATTGTTAATTCGCTCTTGCGGTGTTAATAAACCCATCAAATCTTTTACAATATACAATTCATTAGTAAATAATGAGATATGGATCAATTTAGTTCGCTCTCACCGGTACCTACAGTAGGGCGAGCACAGGATTCGATACTAATTTTCGATACTACACAAACATATGGAAAAATAACAGTGACGTTCATTCACCTATCGAATATGGTATCGAAAGCGTATAGATTCGAAATTCATTCACCTATCGACTATGGTATCGAAAGCGTATAGATTCGAAAGTCTTTGCCCATATAAATTTGACATTTTAGCGATTACGAACCCAATTTGACGCATAGATTCGAACGAAATTTTATCGCTAGCGTTTTTGTTTGAATCTATACGTCAAATTGGTTTCACAATCACAAACGTCCATATTTGTTCATAATACGATATAAAATTAAAACAACTTTTAAAAATAATTGATAGAATTATTTTAATTTCACTTTGTTTATTTATTTATTTAAATAATATTAAATAATAGCACTTATTTCAACAATATTTTCATAATAAAAACAAAAAAAATGCGAAATTTAGGATATAATAAGGTTAAGACAGCAGTTTCTAAACGAACCTTCGAATCTCCTAGCCAACGCTAGCATTCAATGCTATCGATTTCGACTGTAGATTCGAATTAGGTATCGCATAGATTCAACGATACGCAACGTTAACGGAGGATCGAAACTTGTGCTCGGGCAACAGATAAGTTTGTCGCACTGTACAAAGTATAGGTACAATCGCAGCACACCAAGTAGTTATAGATTCATCAATCAATCATACCACCATGAGGCGACCAATGCAAATAGATTCGACGCCGATTAGTGAAGACGTTCAATCGTTTAGTTCGACAAATTAGCGCTACACGTCTTGTCTATTAGTCAGTAGGTAGGTAATAATTAAGATTACTATATATTTGCCGGCTTCACAACTCAGAATTGAAAGTTAATCATAACTTTGTGAGATGCAGCGTATGATTGACTGTCATTGTAAGTTGATGCTTTGATATAGTTTCATAAATAATAAGAAACGCTAAGAAATTTCCCAATTATGTGAATTATTGATTCACATAATTATGACTGTATTCTATTGTATGTACCTACTAATGTACTTATGTTTCTTACTATACGTATCGAGAAAAAAATACTAAAGTGCATTAACTATAAGTATCTTTTTTTATATAACATAATTTCAATGATTTTTTTATGATAAAGAAATCAATGTACCGACAGTTGGTAGAGGCGTATAACTGAATAGTTAAGTAAGTAATAGAATTATCTGTGGTAGAGGTAGGTATGTGCTTAACTGACTCTCCTATTAGTTTATAGGTAGGAACCTAATAGAATCTTAACGGTTGTTAAAACCGCCAAATATGCTCACAGTAATTAAAACATAATTTTCACCGGTTATCTCTTGAGAGACATTCCCCAATAATGATCTTTAATGGTTCATGCCATCTACTATTGGTACAGTGGAAGACTCTGTAAAACCAAGGTATGTAATATAATATTTAAGTATGGGTGTGCATGTGTGCGAACTTTAGTACCTATAAGGACATATCTATAAAGGTATCCATCCAAATCAAAATTGTTCCTACAGCCCTACCTTCAGAATCTGTGCGCTAGCCCCTAACCTAACTATACCTATACAAATACTCGTACCGCGCTGAGTGGCATAAGTATCTATTAGTTTATGTAATCTTTTAAATTACAAACGTTTTTATTCAATCATGATGTATGAGTTAGTAGGACTTACCTACCAACAAACGACAACGCCACCTTGACCATGTAAATACAGTATTATTTAAGATCCAATAACAACAATAATAAACATTAGTTTTATTAGGCAAACAGCATACTAAATCGATCCTGCCAAATGCTATATTTGACTAAAGACGTAAGTTGAACTCATATTTAGGTGACCTCCTTGGCGTTTGCACCTCTTCTGGCTGCCAAGACACTAGGTTATATTCTTAAATTATGCGTCGATTGTCATCGTTCGTAATTCCAGTTTAAATTTAGAACTAAACTTACGCACTACGCTGCACTACGTACCTACCTATGCATTTGCATTGCGGTAAGACGAATAGGACTAGTGCGAGTAGTGCGTACTAATACTTATTTATGTTCCTTGATTGCGTACCTAATGGTGGTATTGTGTCGACTTGGAATCGCTACTGCTCGAGGCTACGTTTACCAACCCTCGCCAGGTCTCCTTCGTCAGCACTACGGCGGCACCGTAGCTTAGGCGGTAGTGAAGCTGCTTCCGAAGCTTAGGGCCGCAGGTACGAATCCCGCCCAGGGCAAACATCTGTGTGATGAGCATTTTGTGTTTGCCTTGTGTCTGGTTGTCGTTTATTATCTATCTATGTATTTGTGTAGATATCAGCTGTCCGCTATCCGACACCCATATCACAGGTCCTGCCTAGTATGGGGTCGGATGGCCGTGTGTGGATGTCCCCATATATTTATACTGGTTCTACCTTTTTTGGCATAAGATTTATTTGCCTAATCTCGTATTGCATAGTAACGTTTGGTCAAAGTCTCGTTACGCCGAAAATCGTATGGCATAAATCTCGTTTAGTAAAAAGTTATTTCGCATAACATTGTTTAGCCTAATAATGGTATTGCCAAATCTTGAAAAGCCTAATAATGCTATGGCATAGGTTTATACTAAGTAATAATATTCGTTTGGCTTTAACTTTGACGGAGCGTCTCCCTACATAGCGCAAACTGGTGCCTTGTATTGTTTCCGCTGTTTGGAAAACGCTCCGCTCCGCTTCGCTCCGCTTCGCTGCGCTCCGCTTTGGTTTTGATGAACATGTGCACCTAACGCGCTCCTCCTCGCTTTGCTCGTCGTCGCACCTATTTTTAGGTTTCGATCTCATGGGGTTTGTAATAATTATATTGGTCTTTAACTTTCGATTTTTTGATCATACAATATCGTGATTTTCGGGATGTAGGAGAAAAATATCACAATTTGTACATTTACTACATACTTAATATATTATTTATTAAGATAACATTAGTAGAAACAAGATTATACATAGGTATAGACGCACATAAATTTGAGCAAACGAAACTTAGGTGTTTAAAGATTGTGCCTAAAGAGTTTTAGACGAAACGAGCCTTATGCCACATAAGTCTTGGCAAAGTGATGGTTCGGCCAAAAAAGTTTAGACCATACGAGTTATGCGAAATGAGTTTTGGTCAATAAAGATTATGCGAGATGAGCGGAACCCATTTGTACTACGGCACCAGCCACCCCAGCAAAGCCATCTAGGTCGTGCGTCATCAATATTAGCTGACTTAGATATTCAATTAAAGTATAAATAAATATACTTAATTGTTAAAGCATTGTTAAAGTTAGTTTTAAGTTTACTTGTATTGTATTATAGAAGCTAGCTGTAACTGTGTCAGTTTGAATAAATACCTACATATTTTTTTTTACTTAAACTACGCCTGAGTTTCTTAATTATTATTATTTATTTTATTATTTACTTAATTCTTTATTGCACAAATAAATGCACAAAAGGTAGACATGGTGGTGGCGGTGCTAAGAGCATTTTCTAATTTAATTCACGCGACAATGTTGCTAATCTGCTGTCAGAATTAAAATGACAAATCTCAATAACATTCATCAAACAAATGTAGGTAGGTACCGGAGTTATAAGGGTGCCCACAGCATGTATAGTTTCGCACGCGTTGAATTCGTAGTAAGTATCCCCATTATTTATACTAAGGTCTACGAAGCTTAGAAAATGTAAGGGCAGGAAAAATATTTTTGAACTACTACTTTACATTAGGAATCTCGAAATTATCAGTGGTATCTACTCTAAACTCTAATATGTTAAACAAAATAAATCTTCCTCTTAATTAATTTACAAAACGCATCAATATATGTTGTGTAGTTTTAAATATCTAATCGTACTCGCAGACGCGGGGAGACTTAAATATTACTAGCGTAAAGACAGGCCCAACCGCTCTAGGAAATGGCACCCTCGCGTGTTGGCCCTAAAATCTCATATATCTGTCATAATTTGTATGAAATTAGGGACAGCAAGCGGGTGACATTTTCTTTAGACAAAATGTCCTGACGGTCGTATCCTTCCTTTTGAAATCATTGACCTAGTGATAGTGATAAATATACCTAACTCTAAAGATTAAAAAATCATCAATAAGTTTCACCATTCGTTGTTATAGCATCCACAAGATAATCGGCATACAGACCTGTTGCGGAAGTAAGCTGCGCCGGCTGACCTCTTCCGGACCGCCTTATCCAGTTTTCACATCCACAGCCTCCGCGGCTCCGAAAAAGAAAACATCTCGTAAAAAACTAAACTTCAACACCACGAGTTTCCGCTAAAAACAAAACACGGCTTTCAAAACGTCACTATCTAGTTCGAATTTCAAAAACGGATGTCCAAGAGCTCGAAAAAGTTCGATCACTTCACTGAAGATGCGTTTGGTAATGGCGCGAGCGAGCGTCGTGCGCGCGGCATGGAGGTCGGTTATCAACTGCCGGCGACAGGTTGGTCGAGGAGAGAGGAGCCTCTTTGGTATGTTTTGAAGGGGCATGCGTCGTTCGGAAAGTCTCGAGGTTCGCTAGCCGGCTGTCTGGTCTAGAGCCGGTGTCTCATACCGCATTTTTTGGTAGTTCAGATGTAGAGAGCCGTATTCAACACTGAGCGATATTATGGCTATAATTCTAGTTAGCCCTGGTAACACTCTTTATGATAGTGTTTGATCACGGCTATTCTTGCAATATCTATGTTTACAGTCATATTAATAATATATAGCTTTGAGTTAATGGCAGTTTATAACATACCTACGTATTTGAGCTTTTTAAAAGTTTTATTTCAATAACTACAGTATTTCAATGAACATAAAAACTTAACCACACTAAAGTTTTCAAACTCCCTGCCCAAAACTGTATTCATTCTTATTTGGCGACAAAGGTAAACAATAAAAAAACAAAAATACTATTAAACAAATAACTACGGCCAAAGTAAATGGTTTGATTACGAAATCAATCATTTTTACATTTTAATTGTATTTGTCATTTGTGTATGTTTTATTTTATAACTTAGTTTTTAAATTAATTCAAATAAAAAGACACTCCAAGATTGATCAAAATCTACGACAAGTAAGAAAAAATACATTTCACCTAGTAATGTTAGAATAATCTATATTAAATTTTGAGAACTATGTTACAGTTTTATAGTTGCTCAGTATATATAAATTTTAGGGGAGCAATAAATATGATTGAATATTCAAGAGTAATTTTCCTTCCTATAGCCAATTATCTTGCTGTAAAAAAGTATAAAACAAGATAAAAGATATTAATAATGTTCAGAAGACTGGCTGTCTTTTGATCATATTATGTAACTATACTAGAAGACTTAAAACCACTCAAATATGACCTCTCTCTGCAGCTATACTCTTAACATTATCACAAACAATTAAAGAATTTTCTTGTTTTTTGTAAGTAGTTGAGTTTTAATAATTTCATATAATTATTTTGTGCTTAGTATAACTATGAAAGAGACTAGAATATATATAAAAAACATGTTTCTCAATAAAATGCTTCACATTTTATACTATTTTCTAGTCTCTACATTAGGACTTTATGTGGACAAACACAGTAATGTTAATCTAACATATAGGTATAGCATAGGCGATCTTATAGTGATTTCTTCTAGACTACCTTTATTATAATTTAGTCACTTAGAGGTAGTTTTACTTAACCTATTAGAATCACTTTCACCAAATACATATTTAATCGAAATTAAATGTATTACTCCCTTACTTTAACAGTATAGCAGAGCAAGACAGCAATAGATCTAAACATATTTAAATGTTTGGTGAAAGCCTACCTTAATATCTGAAGGACTAGCATACCACTTTAGTCAGCTTCTTGTGCTATGCTACGCCTTCTGAGAGTGTTAGTGCTTCCTAGATCCCTATAACTGTGGTTTGACATCTTTGCCAAGGATGAGTGTGGGGTTCTGCATGTCCAACTGGCTCTGTGCTATGTCGCTGAGAGCACCTTGAATCTTTTCCAAAAGGATTTCACCTTGACGGACCACCTGAAACCATTATAAATTATTAAAACTACTTTACAGGACAATACAACTTTACAAAATGACTTTATTGATTGTACAGAAATCATAATTTTATTATAGTACAATTTGAAAGTTGCTCGATGGTACAATAGCCTTAGGTGTGTCTAAAAATGATCTGATGAAGGCAACCTTTGAGTGAGTGAATGACTAACTATGGGAGGTGGTATGTGAATGTATGCAATACCTTCACTACAAACTATAAGCTTTAGACACTTACAAAGAAATAAGTGACCTATTACTTATTCACAAGACTCACTTCTTCTAACTGCTCTGCTGCCTCCTTATTTTCAGTCTCGAGTCTTCTCAAGCTTTGGACTTGCAGCTCTGTGGAGCTCTCCTCGCTCGGCAGAGACTCGATCAGAGTGTCAATATCTTTGGCGCATCTCGATATGAGCGTCGCAAACAGAGCAGCATAATCCTCTTGATTCTGCTGCTGCTGAGGCGTCTGCGACCCGCTACGGTCGATCCCGGGGAATTTACTGGGCGTGGAGAACTGTTGCAGGATACCAATGCTGTTGCAAAAGTGCTCAGCTTGCTGAAACAAACAAATACAAATGTTACAAAATCGCAAGCGTAAAGGTTGGCAGTTTTGTGACTAGAAAAGAGACCTTTACCTGGTTTATTGTATCCTGTAGCTGGGTGAGGCGGTCTGCCATTGTTAAATATGCAGTTTTATTTGAATTAGAATGAAATTCTATGTTAAAAATACAACATCAAGGAAAATTTATTAGAACGGCAAGCAAAACGAAAAACAGAAAACAGCAACAAATTGACATTGACATGCAAATGTCAAATTGACATTGTCATTGTCAACATCAATAATCTGTGGCATTGATCAATCACAGATTAATAAATACAAATGTCAGCATCGTATCACAGATAAAAAAAAATGTTATTTAGGATTATTATTCGGAGTTAAAACTAGTTTTTTGAAAACTGCTGCTGAGCACCAGCAGGCGCAGGCGAGACGACGAAAATGGTTCTCGTCGCGCCTGCAGCTTCCCTATGTTTACCTATACAATACCCAATCCGCCTCGACTCAGTGAGGCCAGTGAGCGGAGCGTCTTAGGGCGCGTTCTCACTTTGTCGTGACGACAGATATTATAAGTGTAGTTTTAAATGACGCGGTTACACATATAATACGACACGATTTACTGTCGTTTACGACATTTTTGCAGGGCCAACGTCCATTAGTCGTGGGTTTTTTTTAATTAGATCAGGTAGAGACCATAGTCGTCCAACGATAAACTAGTCGTCGCAATATGGTGGGAACGTGGCCTTAGGCTCAGGGTAGGGCAAGTAGGAGCAGGGACATGTCCAGCTGTAATTACTTAAGATCAGCACAGGATACCATTCCATTCCATTCAGGAATTCCCAGGGCTCTCTCTCTCTTTCAGGCTATGTGTCCCATATGGTGGTGGGGTCTGCCTTCCTCGTTTTCTCTCTCCACTTCGCCCTGTCTCCAACGTCGTCTTCAGAGACTTGGCAGTGTCGTAGGTCTTTTTGCACTACGTCTATCCATCTTGTTTTAGGTCTTCCTCGGGATCTCCGACCGGGGGCGGACAGGCGCAGTGCTTCGTTTCCAACATAGTCAGGTGGTCTTCTCTTGACATGTCCGAACCATCGCAAGCGGTTTTCTTGGAGTTTGTCGGCGATGTCGCGTACTCCCAGGCTGCCGCGAACGTACTCATTGCGGATTCTGTCATTGGAATTCCCAGGGCTATGAATACTTATTAGAATATATGGCTAAACCTTTGATTTTGTAAATGGTCGAAGGGCTAAACAGATGGTATGGAAAAATGGTTCCACTTATATTGTTGTTTTATAGATAAAAATAGAAGTAGGTAGGTACTTAATTATTAAACTGAAATATGCTCACTACAATAAATAAAAAGGGTGTCATAGTATTCTTCCATAAATAAACCTAAACATAGTTATGGTGTGGACTAGACCTAAACCCTTCCTTCATTGAAAGGAGACCCGTGCCCCATCAGTGGGGACGTAATAGGTTGCGATGATGATGATGATGATGAAATGGTGTGGAAAAATGGTTTCAATAAAAAATAGATTAGTTTCACACTTTATTTTTATTTGTTAATGCATTAAACACAATCTAAGACTAGAAGTAAAATATCACAATCCACTTACATTATGTTTTATACATAAAAATAGGTAGTTATTAGACTGAAATATGCTTAGGTACTACACTAAGGCCCTGTTTCACAATGGCTGGATAATGGCTACCTGTCGGATAAAATACATGCTGTCACTCTCTGTAATTATGTTTGTGACAGGATGTATTTTATCCTGCAGGTAGCCCTTACCCAGACATTGTGAAACAGGCCCTAAATAAAAAAGGGTGTCATAGTATTCTACTCCATAATGAGTAAGTAGTCTGTACTTTGCCAAACAAAAAAGGTACTTATACCATGCTTTTACAGGCCTAGGCTAGGCTAAAAGTTAAGGTAAGTATATTAAACTAAAAAGACTAGAAACCTACACCTAAAAAGCAAAAATCTAGATCATATTCATGTGACTGGCAAAAGTAATAATAAAAATAATATTAGCGTACCTACTAGATATTTGATACAGCTATCGTGGTACCTATATTTGTTTATTTAAATTTGTAATGAATACTCTTGCATGTGCTGATAGTTTAAACAAAGCAAGAAGAACAATGCTTTACGAAATAAATTATTTTTAATAATTAAATACCTACATGTAAAGCTTTGACTGGTTTACATTATAAATGAAGACCATTATAGATATATGCATATTTTACAATGTTTTATGATATGAATAGGTAACAGCTATTCTTACTTAATCATTACAATGATATGATAAAATTTTAAGCTTTATAACTAAGAGAAATACATTGAAAGTATACATACATAATATCATTAAAAAAAATACATTAAAATTGTGTACACACTAAGCCTAACTGACTAGACAACATTAAATTCAAAAGTATGAGTAAATAACATGAATTATTTAGAACTATATTAGTAACTTAACAACAGTAAGAAGGAACACAATATAGGCAAGTGATAAGAGGCAAATATGCACAACTCAAATTGGACTTAATTAACAGTCTTTTAGGGTGTAAGATGTCTTAAACATAGGTATCATTACCTAAACTATCAACAATTTCTACATGATTATTAGAAAATGGAGGGCTAATCTAGTGGAACCTATCATATATCATTGAGATTTATTGCACTTGATGAAGTTCATATAACAAAACTATTTGGTATGCTGACTAGAAGATTTAATACATATCTTGAAAATAGTATTTAAAATAAATTATTGTGCAAGTGCTCCCAGTTTTCTACGCAGTTGAGAATCAGCAGGTAATGCTACTGCCCACTTCCTTAGACCAACTAACATTACGGAGCTCAGCACTAGAATAGCTCCAAAAACTGAGTATTTACTTGGCAATTCGCTGAAAAACATAACTTGCCATAGAAAAGCAAAAACTATGTCAGCTGACCGAGCAATGGCTACTGGGCCAGCTTGCTCCATCTGAAGAGACATTGTCAGGAGGATTTGTCCCAAGTAGCTGAATAGAGCCAGACAAACCACCAGGATCCTCTCAGTGCCGCAGTTCGGCATGCAGAGAGCACCAAAAATCAATGAGTACAAGAATGTTTGCAAAATTGCAAAAGCACCAAAATTGGTCATGATCACAGAGAAATGCAACCCTTTGAGCACTCTGAGCAGCACATACGCATTTGCGCCAAAAATGGTTGAAACAAATGCTGCTATTGCACCCTTCAAACTATTATAATCTTGGCTATTTTCCGCAGGGGCCGTTTCACCAAACAGAAACGGTGGGTGTGTTATAAGTACCACACCTATTAGAGTGAGTATTATAGAAATAGTGTTCCATATACCACACGGCTCCTTCAGAAACACTCTTGCAAAGAAAGCAACAAAAACTGGCACCGAGAACACAATGACCGAGGCATCTGCCAGCGGCATGTTCCTGAAGGCATAGAAACTTAACATTAAGCCTACTGTGCCCACGATTGAGCGAAGGGCCAGCAGAACTCTTTTTCCGGCAGGAAACACTGGCTGCTCCGTGTACACCACTATTGGTACTGTAGGTAGAAGTACTCCTATGAACCTGAACATGGCCAGCTGCATGGGGTCGATGTTCACCAAGCTCTTGACGATGACGGAGCACAGCGAGAAAAACAGTGAAGACAGCGTAGCCAGTATCAGCCCTAGGTACGGACATCGCTTCAGCAGTGGCCTTTTGTTCTCCAGCAGGTTAGGAATCGTCTCATCGCCGCTACCGGCCGACATATCCACCAGGTGCTGGAGCTCCAAGTGTTCAGGCATAGCTGCAGATTTACTGAAACGTACCAGTGCAAAGTCAAGAATTATTATGTTTGTTGCCAAAAAATAAAGTATCGGAATAATTCATAAATGTATGTTTTACCTGTATCCAGAACAGGATAACGATTAAGGGCACTTGGGTTAATGTTTTAACTTCATAATACTAATTTCACTATCTCAAAATCTTCTATTAAACTAAGATTTTTCGGAAAATTAAACAAGAAATAAAAATATCAATAGTTTTTGCTGTTTTTGATTCACAGAGTACTTTTGTTTTGATATGACATTTGACTTGCTTCTTGTCAATAAAATTGACGTTAGCAGAAGCACAAAGAACAAAAGGTTAAGGCGCTGACACACTAGCGGACGCGACTTAAGCCGCGTACACACCGGGCCAACGAACGTTTTTCGTTGGCCTTCGTTTCTGCAATCTGCCCTGTATTATGTTTGTTAATATCCATCGTTGGGATAACCGTTGGCGTTCGTTGGGCGTTCGTTGGCCCGGTGTGTACGCGGCTTTACGGACGCGGCTGTCACCTGTGCGACTGATAGTGTGCACGGTCTTTTGTGACAGTTCGTGCCAGATCGCTCTCGGACGTCTGAAAGCTGAACGACAAAGCCGTCCGAGAGCGATCTGGCACGAACTGTCCCAAAAGACCCTGCACACTATCAGTCGCGGCTGTCAGCCGCGTCCGTAAACTGCGTACAGACCGGCCCAACGAACGCCCAACGATGGATATTTATCATACATAATACAGGGCAGATTGCAGAAACGAAGGTCAACGAAACCCGTTCATTGGCGTTCGTTTGGCCGGTCTGTACGCAGCTTAAGCCGCGTCCGCTAGTGTGTCGGCTCCTTTATGGATAAATTTGGTTCTGTGATATTGGTATCGTTTTGCCTCTGTCTAGCTGTTACTGCACTGTCAGTGTCAGTGTCAATGTCAACCAAACCAACCAAACAGTAAAAAACAAAAATCTCACAAAAAAATAACAAAATAAAATGGTATGATGGAGCTATTGCTTAGATTTGTGCCAACAAATACGCTCAGAGTAACCACATCTAGGATATTACTAAACCATGTAGCCAATTACACCAGGTAACTATACATTTTTCACATTTACCTAATAATTTTTCTTATTACGTACATAACCTCGAATTTTCCATTTGCAGATTAGCCGAAGTGGGTAAATTAGAGCAGCCAAAGACATCAGGGAAGTACGACACTGGGCAGTTGATCCTGCACAAGGTTTTTGGTTACCGAGGTGTGATTCTGTTTCCGTGGCTGGCCCGTGTGTACGACCGTGATGCAGCGAACAGGAAGGAGAGCCAGGCGCCCGCGGACGCGGAGGCCTCGGGGGACTCCCTGTCCAACGTAGGCAAGGAGGTGAAGGGCCGCACCCACACCTTCTACCAGGTCCTCATAGATACAAGAGATGCTCCATACATAGTAAGTATTCTTAACTTTATTTTTTGTAAAGTGTAGAGCATAGATCCATGTCAATGTCACTCAGCTGTTGTTTGATTGGTTGTCTGTTTAGCTTCCATTTAAGGTTGTTATTGCTGGTTTTCTTGCCTTGAATGTTGATATTGAATGGACACAGGATTGCTTACCTTCATGCATTAAAGAAAACAAAGTTAAGGTTATATAGGTAGTGGAAAGTTAAATATACCAACAGAAATTTCCTTAAAATCATCCCTAATATAATCTCTCTCAAAATTTTTACAAACTACTAATATACTGTTTTACTGTTAATCCCTTGTTAGTTAGCTGGCTATGAAACACATTGATTCAACATTATATTCTAAAATATGTCTTGTTTATGATGAGAGAATTGGCTCTTATTAGGGATTTATTTTGCTTACTAATATCAGCCATATTATGTTATTAATTGACCTATTATATTATTATATTAGAATATCATTGACTAACATTTCAATTTCACTAGGAGTTTGTATACTAAGATGTGCTAATGGTTTTTTTGATAATTTGTTACTACATACAAGTACTAAAGGTATTGTTTATTTTCGGCTGTGCAAACAAACTACGACATGAGACCCGAATGGAAAAAGAAGGTATAATGTAACTACTAAAGATTAATAATTGTTGTCATGTGATTATAATATTCATCAACATAATTTAACAAAATGTTTGCTTCAACTTGATAAAAAAGTTCTTATCTTTGTTTGGTTTTTGAATGCACTCAGGTAAACAAAAATAATACAATAACACAACTCTTTATCTTTCAAGATTTGTAGGTATTCAATACCCACCAATACACTTTGCACAAGTAAATAAATATTTTACTTTTTGGGCCCAGGTTAATTTGAATTTTAGCAAATTTTTTTTTCTTCTTTTATGTACAGAATAATTTGGTGTGTATTTTATGCTTATTTAATTTACTCTAGTTGTGTTTCATAATATCATAAACCTCATTGATAAATAAAATCTCAGATCAACTACAAATAGATTCGCAATCTCCGTGTGCACTATTCTCTTTCTCACTCAAACCATAGATGTTGCCGACAAAAAAATAAAACCTAAATATGGGGAAATTTAACTTATCATAATAACAAAAACAAAACTTGAGTATATCGTCGGTTGATAGGAAAAAGACACTAAAGGCTAATTTTTCAATAGCCAGACAAAAGTTTTGCTGGGAAATAATTTTGATGCTGTTGCGTCTCAATGTTTCTCAATGTTTGTATTACCCAGATAACATTTATCTGAATATTGAAAAATCAGCCTTAGTGAGTTTTTCCTGTCAACCGACGATATAAGAAAAAAAACTTTACTCATACTTATTTGATTTCAATATAATTATTTAATATACACAAACTGAGTGGATTGTATAATTCATTGTCTTCGTCCAATCGAAACAATCCTCTTCAAAATGTGCCGAACACAATTTTTGTATGTTTCCTTGGTTCCCAATTTGTGCGACCGGTAATGTCTATCCATTTTCTTGATATTTTTTTTTCTGTCGGAAACCTATGAAAGAGATAAATGGATGAGCATGAGCATTATAATCGTGGGCCAAATATGTGATGGGGTTTTTTTTAAAGGAAACACGTATTTCGTATCAATACAATAAACTTTATATTATACAGAAGAAAAAAAAAGAAACGAACGTTTCCTCACAATGAGAGGCACCTCATTTGAAAGAGGAGAATGACTTCTACAAAATACAATCTTCACAAAAACCGAATTCGTGCGCCCCATTTGTAAACCCAACCCGAGTCCGTTACAATTTCTAGTATTTTCTTTGCATACTATAATATTTGTGGGTAAAATAAATTTTCAATAACTTGCAACCCCATGTGATTTGTTATGATATGGTACCTCGTAATTTTTACTTAAAACTGATACTAAAAGACCTTACAGTATTAAAATTAGTATCGTTTTATATTAAAATCGAGCCAATAGATAGTACTATGATGAATGTAAGCTTGTTAAACTTGATAGTATCTACTTACATGTGAAAATATATCTCATCCATCATTCCATCGTGTTTTCGTTCAATATGCTCTGTACAACCGAACAAAATCCACCCACCCATGTCACACACTCATTAAGTGATGATAATAGTCTAATAAACTTAATAAACACCCACAAATCACTAGCAAATCAAAAATAAATAGCATTTAGAAAATTTTGTTGTAACTGTCAGCCTTTGTTTGGCACAGATTTTTCATTTGTTTCATTGTTTGGCACAGAGAACTGACGTAAACAGGCGCCACAGCAAAAAGGACAAAAAATATTTACAGCTTAACGTTTCTTTCTTACGCTTAATGTAGCTAAGCGTCTCTTTTTCGCAATGTCAGAACTGTCACGATTATACCCCTGTGAATAAAATAAATCTGCTAACCATAATGTTAATAATCCATTGAGGTTACCTTTTATAACTTTACTAAATTCATTATTTTTATTTTCTGTACCCTCCATTCTGTATTTTTTTAAAGTTTTGAGTAAGAGAGTATGGCAAGATGCAGCAGAACACACAGGTATCTAAAACATGGCTTAACCAACATAGGGCTACATGTACATAGTCTACTAAAAAGTTAAACTACAAGCACATCAGCTTTGATCGTCATCAGCCAACACTTGTTAAATGCTGGATAAATCCTCAAAAAGAGGACACACACCTTCTTCTTCTTCTTCCTTGCCTTATCCTTATTTAGGGTCGGCTTTGGTGGTCATGTCACGCCATTTAACCCTATCCTCTGTCATATCCTCATTCACTCCACACTCTCTCATATTTTCTTTCACGCAATCAAGCCACGTCTTTCTTGGTCTTCCTCTCTTGCGCCTTCCTTCGGGTCTCATTTCCAACACTTTCTTTGTCACATAATCATCTTCTCTTCTCATGACATGCCCAAAAAGAGGACACACACCATTGCCTAAGAACCCTTCAATACTCAGTCAGCCTGGAGGTTGACTCCTACTTGGCGAAATAACACCTAATATTTCGGAGAACTGCTGCTACTGCACTAACCACGCATCCATTTTCGTGCATTAAACATACCATCGCCGGACAGTAACTCTTCGAAACTTGGATGACTTCTCATCTCTGAACATTTTATTAAAACATTTAATTTTAATATGATCAAAATATTTAAGATTTTAGCAGATAATATTTCGATGCACTTATAAATCACAATCGCACCTACTTCAACAATGCAAACGGCGTCATTAAGCTAATCTTTTCCGTTTAGGAGTAATCTGGTGCTAATGTCACTGGACACCATTGTTTTCTTTGATCGTGAGTGTAGTTAATGAACATAAAAATTTCTGTATGTACAGTAAACAGTTACAGTGTGTCAGCGCCACCAACAGCGTCGTTCGTTCTTGACGCATTTTATCAGCACCTCTCATCCAAACCTAATGAATTCTCAGTGATCAACCCCGCAATCTCCACAACCATCTCCACGCGGTAAATCTTGTTCCAGCGAGCACAAACAGAAGCAGTAACCTTCCTCGGCAACCAGGAGTCGAGCCGGAGCCTCTACGCGATCCCCGGGCTGGACTACGTGGCGCACGACGACATCATCCCGTACGCGTCGGCGGAGCGCGCGCCGCTGCAGCACGAGCTGTTCGACAAGTTCCTCATGCACAACCCCGACAAAGGTACCTACGTGGATTGTACCGATTTATAACTGTAACCTATGGAGTTAAAGTCTCTACGCGATTCCGGGGCACACGACGGTTATTAGTTCCTTATAAACCCTGATAAAAGTACAAGTAAATTCTAGCGATTTAAAACTTAAACCTAGGGATATAAAGTATCTGCGCGATCCTGGTGCTGGAATACGTGGCGCACGTCGGTTATAAGTACCTCATGCACAACCCTTACAAAATTAGGTAGATTCTACTAATTTAAAACTGTAACCTATGGACCTATATAAAGTAGACGGATTACACGGGTTTATACTGTAACCTATGGACCTTTAGTCGCACAACGGTATATATATATTAGGGGTGTTAGGGCGCTCCGTAACCGTAACCGAAACTATCGGATATCCGATATAAAAAATCATCCGTAACCGTAACCGAATCCGAAATGAAAGTTTCGGATAGTATCGGATAGGGGCGGAGCCTAATTGAGACACGTTATGACAAGTTCTTTTGATCGGCCGGCCGCTGCCAGTGTCGACACTGCCGACACACAAGCTGCGCGCATTGTTTGTTTTTTTTTTCTTTGACAAAGTGTTGGTTGTGTTACGGAATCGATTGAATTTGTATAAAATGCGTCCTAAGTCGAGTGCAGTTTGGTCGTTTTTTAATGAAATTAGTATTTTACTTTTAAAATTCCTTAAAAATATAATATCCGTAACCGAAACTAACGGATAAATCCGAAATAATTTATTATCCGTATCCGTAACCGTATCCGGTATAATAATCATTCCTATATCCGTATCCAATCCGTAACCGAAATTTCATATCCATAACATCCCTAATATATATACAGGGTTATTGGTAAGTAGACCGGATCCTTTCAGGAGGTGATAGAAGAAGGCATTTCCAGTCGATTGAACCCTATAATGCATTATCCTAACTAAACTTAACCATTTCTAAGATATTTAATATTTAAGGTTTTTTTAATTTTTTGCCAAAATTTTATGCTTAAAACCGAAAATAAAAAAAACTAGGCACATTTCAATATTTTTTTTAGTTGTTTTGCATAAGTAACACCTTAATAAAGTAATTAAAATAATGAAATGTGCATTATTCGACTTAAATAAGACATAATACCTCAAAATAGTTAAACATTTTGAAAAAATATTCAAAAGGCAAAAACAAATGAATTAATTTAAAAAAGATTTTCATATGACATTTTTTTGTGCACTTCAGCTTAAAAACATGGTCAACTAATAAGCTTTCAGACAAGATAATTGAATACCAAATCGATTAAGGTATCACCAAGATATGGCCAAAACAACCAGAGAAAGCGGAGAAAACTCAGCAGGGGTTTCCATACTAAAGTCAACAGGACTGAAAACAATCACACTTTTTACCTTTAAATTGGGCCAATTTTGTTAGTTTTCCTGTTGAATTTTGTCCGTCTGTGCTGGTTGTTTTGGCCATATCTTGGTGATACCTTAATCGATTTGGTATTCAATTATCTTGTTTGAAAGCTTATTAGTTGACCATGTTTTTTAGCTAAAGTGCACAAAAAAATGTCATATGAAAATCTTTTTTAATTTAATTTATTAGTTTTTGCGTTTTGGATATTTTTTCAAAATGTTTAACTATTTTGAATTATTATGTCTAATTTAAGTCGAATAATGCACAATTGATTATTTTAATTACTTTATTAAGGTGTTACTTATGCAAAACAACCAAAAAAATTATTGAAATATGATTGTTTTATTTTTGGTTTTAAGCATAAAATTTTGGCAAAAAAAATAAAAAACCTTAAATATTAAATATCTTAGAAATGGTAAAGTTTAGGATAATGCATTATTGGGTTCAATCGACTGGAAATGCCTTCCTCTATCACCTCCTGAAAGGATCCGGTCTACTTACCAATAACCCTGTATATAAGTTTCTCATGCACAACCCTGACAAAAGTATAGGTGGATTCTACCGATTTCATTGATGCGATCTCGCAACACGCGCGACGATACGCTCTCTCTTATGGAACACCTGCGAGTTGGAGGGAGACGCAATTATGAAATCGCAGTTATGTATGCAAACCCTATACTGTAACCTATGGAGCTAAAGTCTCTCCTCTACGCGATCCCCGGGCTGGACTACGTGGCGCACGACGACATCATCCCGTACGCGTCGGCGGAGCGCGCGCCGCTGCAGCACGAGCTGTTCGACAAGTTCCTCATGCACAACCCCGACAAAGGTAGTAGTTAGAGATGAAAGGAATGGACGTTTTAAGTAGTCGTGGCCGTGTAAAGCTGCGTTCTCATTAGGCAAACTATTCGCGATAGAAAGGCTTCATTAGAAATATTTCTAATGTAGTCGCAAATATACTATACGTAACGTACATGAGGCATTAGCCCAACCAAAGGCATCCTGTTTACTAGATAACCAGCCGCTACCTTACCATTTATAAATACCTACTTCCACCACACCATCTAACAAAACCCTTCCTCCGCAGAACCCCCGTTCGTGGCCCAAGAGACCCTCCGCGCGTGGCAGAAGAAGAACCACCCGTGGCTGGAGCTGAGCGACGTGCACCGCGAGACCACGGAGGGCGTGCGCGTCACCGTCATCCCCTTCTACATGGGCAGCCGCGAGGCGCAGAACTCCGCTGTGTACTGGGTAAGGAGGCTGTTTTACATCGAACCACTGTGGATGAGAAAAGGGGACGAAGGACCGAAATTTGGACGAAAATAGGGACGATTGCAGGTTCATACGTGCTGATGTTCCGTAGCGCGGCGTAGAGCTACGTAGGTTGTAGGTCGCGGTGTCTTAATAGTGCGTGCTTCTATCAAGGATTGAGCGATTGGACAGTATCGAACTAGAACCCATTTCAGCACCGAGAAGCAACATTCATGCTTTTTATTACTTATTTTTTTATTTACTTTAAAACCTTTTTCTTGTAAATGTATGTGTTGTTTCTGTGTGTGTGAGAAATAAATAAATTAAAAAAAAAAAAAAAGAACTCGACCGACTCGAATCGTGGCGGACGCACTTCTACCAGTGGATGACGTTCAGTTGGTCTGTCTGTCAGCTGTTTGTCTATGTATGTACTCTCGAAGCTCCTAGACCCTGTGCCTATGGCCCCAGCATCCTGTATAAGAACCCCCCGTGGCTGGAGCTGAGCGACGTGCACCGCGAGACCACGGAGGGCGTGCGCGTCACCGTCATCCCCTTCTACATGGGCAGCCGCGAGGCGCAGAACTCCGCTGTGTACTGGGTAAGGAAGCTGTTTTACAACGAGAAAGTGGGAATGAAGGACCGAAATTTTGACGCAAATAAGGACGATTTTCCGGCTATTTCAAATCTTCGGTTTTCCACCCGTTTTTCTCCAGGTTGATGTGCAGAATAGTGTAGATGTTCCGTGACGTAGAGCTACGTAGTTTGTTGATCGCGTGGATTGATAGACGACCGCTGGATTGATAGATCGCGCGGTGGATTGATGGATCGCGCGGTGGATTTATAGATCGCGCGGTGGATTTATAGATCGCGCGGTGGATTGATCGATCGAGGCGGTGGATTGATAGATCGCGGCGGTGGTAAAAGTGGACGAGGGTCGGTCGGTCTTTCAGCTGTTTGTGTGTGTGTACCCTCGAAGCTCCTTGACCCTGTGCCTATGGCCCCAGCACACTGTAAGAAGCGCCCGTGGCTGGGGCTGAGCGACGTGCACCGCGAGACCACGGAGGGCGTGCGCGTCACCGTCATCCCCTTCTACATGGGCAGCCGCGAGGCGCAGAACTCCGCTGTGTACTGGGTAAGGAGGCTGTTTTACAACGAGAAGGAATGAAGGACCGAAATTTGGACGCAAAAAGGGTCGATTTTCCGGCTGTTTCAAATCTTCGGTTTTCGACCCGTTTTTCTCGAGGTTGATGTGCAGAATAGTGCAGATGTTCTGTGGCGTATAGAGCTACGTAGGTTGTAGATCGCGGTGGATTTATAGATCGCGCGGTGGATTGATAGATCGCGCGGTGGATTTAGAGATCGCGCGGTGGATTGATAGATCGCGCGGTGGATTGATAGATCGGATTTATAGAGCGCGCGGTGGATAGATAGATCGCGCGGTGGATTGATAGATCGCGGCGGTGGTAGAAGTGAACATATGTCGGTCGGTCTGTCTGACAGCTGTTTGTGTGTGTACCCACGAAACTCTATGACCCTGTGCCTATGGCCCCAGCACCCTGTATAAGAACCCCCCGTGGCTGGAGCTGAGCGACGTGCACCGCGAGACCAAGGAGGGCGTGCGCGTCACCGTCATCCCCTTCTACATGGGCAGCCGCGAGGCGCAGAACTCCGCCGTCTACTGGGTAAGGAAGCTATTTTACAACGAGCTATAGTGGACGAGAAAGGGATGAAGGGCCGAAATTTGGACGAAAAAAGGGTTGATCTCTTCGGTTTTTAACCCGTTCTTCTCAGGTTGTTGTGCAGATGTAACGTGGCGCGGCATAGAGCTACGGAGGTTGTAGGTCGCGGTGTCTTAATAGTGCGTGCTTCTATCACGGATTGAGCGATGGGACAGTATCGAACTCGACGGACCCGAATCGTGGGGGACGCACTTCTACCAGTGGATGACGTTCAGGCGGTCTGTCTATCAGCTGTTTGTCTATGTAGCCACGAAGCTCCTTGTCCCTGTGTCTATGGCCCCAGCACCCTGTATAAGAACCACCCGTGGCTGGAGCTGAGCGACGTGCACCGCGAGACCACGGAGGGCGTGCGCGTCACCGTCATCCCCTTCTACATGGGCAGCCGCGAGGCGCAGAACTCCTCTGTGTACTGGGTAAGGAGGCTGTTTTACAACGAGAAAGTGGGAATGTAGGACCGAAATTTGGACGCAAATAGGGACGATTGTCCTGCTGTTTCGCCTCTTCGGTTTTCCACCCGTTTTTCTCCAGGTTGATGTGCACAATAGTGCAGATGTTCCGTGGCGTAGAGCTACGTAGGTTGTAGGTCGCGGTGGATTGATAAGTCGCGGTGTATTTATAGATCGCGCGGTGAATTTATAGATCACGCGGTGGATTGATAGATCACGCGGTGGATTGATAGATCGCGCGGTGGATTGATAGATTGCGGCGGTGGATTGATAGATCGCGCGGTGGATTTATAGATCGAGCGGTGGATTTATAGATCGAGCGGTGGATTTATAGATCGCAGAAGCGGATTGATAGATCGCGGTGGTTGTAGAAGTGGATGAGGATCGGTCTGTCTGTCAGCTGTTTGTCTATGTAGCCACGTAGCTCCTAGACCCTGTGTCTATGCCCCAGCACCCTGTATAAGAACCCCCCGTGGCTGGAGCTGAGCGACGTGCACCGCGAGACCACGGAGGGCGTGCGCGTCACCGTCATCCCCTTCTACATGGGCAGCCGCGAGGCGCAGAACTCCGCTGTCTACTGGGTAAGGAATAGGGTTCTCTACGCACAGGCTGCTTAGCGCCTAGCGATTCACCAAGCGAGTAGCTCAGTAAAACCAACGTTCTAGAATCTTCGTGAACGGCCGCATTGCGCGCTTAGCGCCTAGTTAGTTGCTTAGCGTGTATCAATGCCGTAGCCGTAGCCTAAGAGTTACAACGAGCCACGGGAACGAGAAAGGGAAATGAAGGACCGAAATTTGGACGAAAATAGCGACGATTGGCCGGCTGGGCAAATGCAGTCTTCACCGCACCGGTATCGTGTATGGTTGTGTTTGCGGCTATGACTGTCGCACCTTCCGCGCGCGAGGGCTATTCTCGTTCTTGTAATAATGAGTGAAATAAATACTTATAAGAAAACCATCATTGACGAATTCTTAACATTTGTTCAGAATAAAATTGACATAATCGACGATGTGAGCCTTATACAAATATGTGCTACGAACTTCTCTGACGCCGAAATAGATACGGGTAAATCGGTACTATTTCAAGAAATTTCCGGTGCACGCTGTGTTAATAGAAAAGGTGAAGACAAGAAGAAAAAGAATATTAAAGATGTTATAGTACTCCTTAAAGCAACTGATCCTGACGTTCAGCCCACGTTTGTGGCGAAGAACCTTGACCGACTTCCTCCTGTGACCTTCGACCATGTCGACGTAACGCGACTACTGAAAGACCTGACTTTACTTAAGTCGGAAATGCTTGACTTAAAAACTAACTCTGTCTCAAAATCAGAGTTCATAACGCTTCAAGACGAACAAGACGAACAAATGCGTTTGACCTCTTCGATTTACCACTGGTTTCTCTCTAGGTTGGTGTGTTAATGTACCGTGGCGCGGCGTAGAGCTACGTAGGTTGGTAGGTTGTAGGCCGCGTGGATTGATAGATCGCGGCGGTGGATTGATAGATCGCGCGGTGGATTTATAGATCGCGGCGGTGGATTGATAGATCGAGACGGTTGTAGAAGTGGATGAGAGTCGGTCGGTATGTCTGTCAGCTGTTTGTCTATGTACCCTCGAAGCTCCTTGACCCTATGCCTATGGCTCCAGCACCCTGTGTAAGAACCATCCGTGGCTGGAGCTGAGCGACGTGCACCGCGAGACCACGGAGGGCGTGCGCGTCACCGTCATCCCCTTCTACATGGGCAGCCGCGAGGCGCAGAACTCCGCCGTCTACTGGGTAAGGAGGCTGTCAACGAGAAAGTGGGAATGGAGGACCGAAATTTGGACGAAAAAAGGAACGAACTTCCGGCTGTTTCACCTCTTCGGTTTTCGACCCGTTTTTCTCCAGGTTGATGTGCAGAATAGTGTAGATTTTCCGTGACGTAGAGCTACGTAGGTTTTAGTACGCAGTGGATTAATAGATCGCGGCGATGGATTGATAGATCGCGCGGTGGATTTATAGATCGCGCGGTGGATTGATAGATCGCGGAAGCGGATTGATAGATCGCGGCAGCAGATTCATAGATCGCGGTGGTTGTAGAAGTGGATGAGGGTCGGTCGGTCTGTCAGTCAGCTGTTTGTCTATGTACACACTAAGCTCCTAGACCCTGTGCCTATGGCCCCAGCACACTGTAAGAACCCCCCGTGGCTGGAGCTGAGCGACGTGCACCGCGAGACCACGGAGGGCGTGCGCGTCACCGTCATTCCCTTCTACATGGGCAGCCGCGAGGCGCAGAACTCCGCCGTCTACTGGGTAAGGAATAGAGAGTAGAATCGGTTGAATCCAGGGGATTTATCCGGAGAAAACCGGTTGATGCACGAAAGAAGCCACCCCGTATCACGTTGTCGCGCGCACCGTTGGTATTCAGCGATTGACGTTAATCTGACTGTCCAATCCTTTCACCATGTGACCATGGTGACAAACGCTAGTCTTACGTGTTTTTTTTGGAAGCGTTAAAAGAATCCGGATTAGTCTTGAGCGCATAGTGATTACGGTCCCATACTGTGCCAGACTCGAGCATGATAGGTTTATTGGTACTCAGATGAGATCGTTTATCAAAATGTAAACAGTTACCATTATCATGATTAGCCAAAACGGTCCAAAACCACTAACCCCACGCCATTAAACCATAAAAAAACTCGCACCTCTATTTTATGCCAATTTTTTTTTTCCTTACAGTGGCGCTACTGCATCCGCCTAGAGAACCTAGGCTCCCAAGCAGTGCAACTCCGCGAGCGACACTGGCGCATATTCTCCCTCTCAGGAACCCTGGAGACGGTCAGGGGTCGAGGGGTGGTGGGTCAGGAGCCGGTGTTGGCGCGACACTCGCCCGCCTTCCAGTACAGCAGCCATGTCAGCTTGCAGGCGCCTAGCGGCCATATGTGGTGAGTGTTGTGGTTAAAATGTGGTTGCGTTTTTTGTGTCGATTGTAATGTGTGCAGCTATTTGTTTTGTGACTTTTGTATGTAAGATACCGTTTACGGTAGTAAAACAATAGAGATTACATTTTTTTGCTATTGTCATGATTCGTATACAGCGTTTCATCAAATAAGACATCTGACACAAACAAAAACTACCCCTATTCGAATGTAATGAGGGTTTCGACAGATGTCTTATTTGGTGAAACGGTTTATAGGTAGAAAGATTTTACACAGATTGTAGAAATAATTATTGAGAATTTTCTTTAGAGAAGCCCTGAGCGTTTGCAGTGATCTAACGATATAGATAGAATGTATTTATAGCGTTAATAGTTGTAGAAAATAACAACATTATCTTTCCAGGGGAACATTCAGAATGGAGCGCGAAGACGGATACACATTCGACTGTCGGATCCCGCCATTTTCACTCGAAAGCAAACCGGATGAGGGCGCCCCGGTCGCGCCCACCGCCGCCGCGTGACCTGGCAACACTGACGAACCATAAACAATTTAAAAACATGACACGTTACGCGCCATTTGTCTATGGCCAGAAGTCAGAATAATCACTGAATTTTAGTGCTCACATTCTCATCTCCCGCTAGCGACGTTGTTTAGAAAATGTGATGATAGATATTGTTATTTTGTAATAGTCTGGTTCAAAAATTTATTTAAGAGCAAGAGTCCAAATGTTTGTTTTTATATTAGGAGATTACTTTAATTAGGTGCATCGTTTAATAGTTAACATTTGTGCCGACCCTGTAAGCCGAAATCCCATTAGTAATTTAATTACATTAGAAGATTTTTAATAAATTACAGTATTCTGTTAATGTATTCTCTTGGTTTTATTTCACAACATTAGCGTACGGTCAGGTGCAAAAAAACCTGACCCCCCTCTCCTAGTAACAATGTTTCTGAGGGGGGTCAGGTTTATCTGCCCCTTACTGTACATAGGACTAAATAAAACAATAGATTAAAACGAATCAATAGTTTTAATGCCTTTAGAATTCATTATTGGAAGTTATTGTTACAAATTGCACAAAGAACAACTTTTTTAAAAGCATTTATACATTATCAACAAATTTGACTATCTATCCTATGACTAAAAAAACTACGAAAAATAATGACACCAAAATCTTACTCTAAATATCTTTTGCAATATTTGTTTGCCTTATAATTAAAATATGTGATTAAGCCCCTGTTCCACAATGTCTGGTTAGTCGCTACCTGTCGGATAAAATACATGCTGTCACTGTCTAAAAAATAATAACAGAAAGTGACAGCATGTATTTTATCCGTCAGGTAGCCACTAACCAGACATTGTGGAACAGACCCTTAATAATGTATTTTTTAACCGCTTAAAAAACTGTTCTTTTTTATTTTTTACCTATTGCTATAAAAAGGCACTTTATAGTTTATTTGCTTACTGAATGCATTTCTTTGGCAAAACATAACACAAGTTGTTATTGATGTCAGTAATATGACTATACAACAGGCATAAATAGCTGTACATTATTAATCGTGCAATATAATATTATTTTTATACAATATTTAATACTGAATATATTTTTTGAATCACATCTTAAAATCCCTTTATACATAAGTAACTTATTTTATAATATGCATTTTTGTTTCATTTTGACTGCGACATAGTATTGTGTGTTGGAAAAAGCTATTTCTGCAAGATTTTAGTTCAGGATGTTTTAGGGAGAAATCCGCAAAAATTTACCTAACAATAATTTTATTTTGAAAGCAATGGTCCTATATTAAATTTGATATTTTATATTAGGAAGCCATATTTTACCTTAATTACTAAGCATCCGATCTCTCTTGTTTTCTTAAACTTACTCATTTAATATTTGTTAATTTGTAAAGTATATTCCATTTTGAACACTAATTTCGTAGTTGGGGCTGTTGTTAATTGATCCTATCATTATCTTTAAACCACCGCCACATGAATTATTTTTACCAAAACACTATTGGCACACTTCTAATACAGAGTTCCTACCTCTTACTAATCGGTCCATTTACTTACAACCCGTTAAATAATCTAGTCAGCAAACGATTCCATATTTTTGATACCATAATTTACGCTTACAAAACTCCGATCAAATCCAAAAAAAGTTACCTAATAAACTTCACAATAGTACCAATCGCCAATCTTTTTCCCTATGGCAACCCTAACCAAAAATTACCTAGCCAGCTGAATGATAAGTGCTGCACACATTTCGAAGAACTCCATGGTGTGATGGCCCTGGGGCTGGGGCGGGCCGGCGGCGGGCGGGGCCATGGGGGGCGGCGGCGCTAGCGGCGACGTGGCCTCGTCATCACTGTCCTCCTTCTCTCCAGAAAGAGACTTGAAGTCTAGAAGGTAAGACTTGTAGTCCACTTGGTAGAGCTGGAGCGACATTTTCACGTATTTTTCGGTCATTTTGTTGAGCGTTCGCACTCTGGAATAGGGGGTGGATTGGTAGATATTTACTAAAAAGTTCTGTTACATTACAAACTGCATAGATGGAGGATGTGGTAAAAAGACTTCAAAAAGGCATTGTAACGCTCTTCCGCCTATGTCCAGCAGTAAACGATAATTGCTTGATGGCGTTATTTCAACAATCGCGCACCCAAATGCAGGAATAACATCCCTCCCATTTTCCAGAAACGTCTACAACGTATTTCTCACCTGACATGGTAGGGGTTGATGACCTTCCACTCGTAGTCCAGCGCCTTCATAGCCCGGAATACCTCCAGCATGATGTCGTTCGGCTTGCTCTGTGAACGGATGCCGAGGTGCCATTTCGCTCTGTAACGTGAAATGTGACGACATAAATATAAATCCTACTAATATTATAAAGACGAAGTTTGTGAGTATGAGTGTGTGTGGTTGTATGTTCTTAAGGCTGTCACTAAAGCTGGAAGAAAATCAGAATCTGTCAAATCTAGTGAGGGGGGGTTGAGGTATGCGGGGCGTTCTACGGACAATGACATGAAATTTTAACATAGTACTCGAAAACATAAAAGTGAAGACATGCCACTTTGTTAAAAATATACTAAGTAAGTAATATTGTTTTGTGATACGAAAATATTTATTTTTATTTGAAAGTATTTTTAATATTTAATAATTAATTATATATAAAGTCGTACCCGTGCCGATATTTATACAGGTTGTTGCAAAAAGGGTTTAATACTATGCCGAAACCTACGTGTGCAGCATGTTATTGATGTTATTTCTAAGCCATCAAATGAAATCAGAATGTAAAAAAATCGCGAAAATATTATCAGAGTTTAATAGTTCAGGGTGTTGTATTAAACTCTGCCCCCGTGTAATAAAAAAAGTATAGTTAGCCGAAAGGGCGTTACTCAGGCGTCACTCTGAAAAACTTTTATCCTACGTAATTTTTTATATTCATGAAAAAAACGCTTCTTCATATAATTTTTTTTTGGTCACGTGACCTTTTAGTTAGACGACCTGTTTTTTTTGGTGTTTCAAAAGCAGAACAGTAGTTTGCAGAACTCTGCATATACAGGGTGTCACAAAAGGTTACGTAGCTGGCAAAGGGATATGGGGAGGTCACCAGAAAAATAATAACATGTAAGTACCCCCGCAAGGGAGTACATTAGTACAAGGCGAGAGTGTGTATTTTTTTTTTAAGTTCTTATGTGTATTTGGGATATGATAGAAATAATATTTTTGTTTCTTAAAAACCAAAAAATTTACACCTTGCTGCGCTCTTTTGCTCACTGTAAGTACACCTACAAATATTGCTGTATTAAAAAAAACGGTTTTGTTATAACGATTATAAAAAAAAAGTTATTTTCATGTCATGGAGTCATTTACCTAATTACGATTTCACTCAACAGCAGGTGAACTGAAAAAATAAGTTCTAGTTCTATCATCACTTTAGATCGCAAACATTGTAACTCCACTTTTCTCGGCGAAAAGTACTCTTTGGTGTCAATAGAAACGTTTTTTGAATTCACATGTTTTCCTCTTTATTCGAAAAAAAAAAACTGTATTCCGCATTTTACCATTTGTTTTCCTCTAAACCCCAAACCGTGATTTTTAAACAAGAAAACTTAGTAATTATACCCTTTATTCTCATATACAACGTGCGATGTAGGCGAACGTGAACGAAAACTATGCAATAAGCCTTTGTTTTTATTACTACTTTAGTAAATTACAATAACATACTCAACAATGTTAATTTTTTTTTGCAATGTTATGTTGTTAAATTAAGATCTAATATTTTATTAACATGAAGTTACTTTCAACTTTTTTTTGCATCTATGCGTCGAATCACAGCATGACGGCTGCTGCAGCTTCCTGCTGTCCTGTCCTCCAACCAATCCCACCAGTACTGCAGGTTGCGTCGAATACGAGCCATTCTCTTCGACTTGACAAGACAGGTGCTCCCGGAAGGATCATAGATCGCACGGAACCCGTACCGTATAGAGGCAACGGACTCCTTTGCAACAGCCCCCCAGATTCGGAAGTAGCCCATGCACTGCATGGCGAGCACAGCTGCAGCAATTTTTTCGTAATGAATCATTGGGATGTCATCCCCGAAGGAGGCTCTCAGCCTACCTCACGACCTGTGTGACATTAGAAAAATGCACTGTGCTAACGCCGTTTGCGAGCTTGATTTGCAGGACCGCGTTGTATGCCAAGTTCCACAGCAGAGGGGTCCAAGACCTACCGCTGTGGAACTCCGCAACTGAACTTCTTCAGTGAAAACAAACCCTCTCTTTTCGCATCCTTAATGTACTTGTTAGACACGTATGACCTCTGTCAATTTTCTGCAGATAAGAAGACAAGTGATGGTATACAAGAGCCGCCCTAAAGGTTCGCCCTCTAGGGGATAGAGTTGAACGCGGTTACTATTTTTAAGCAAACAGCCAGCGCAACAACTCGCCCGTGGTTCTTATCCTGCTCCAACAGTGAACGAACGCAAAGTATTGTACCCACTATTCGAATCCGCATTTCGGATGCCAAACTGACTGTCCGAAAGGTCGAAACCGTACCACCACAGAGGTATGACTCGTTCGAAGAGCTTATCAGGCTCTTACAGCAATCAGATGTGTCGGTACACTGAAAGATAATCTACAGGCCTGCTTTATTTATTTAGGAGCACTAATGGCCTCCTTTCAGTCATTGAGTCACTGGCACTCAGGCTGCGGTTGAACAGGAAGATAGACTGTCTAAACAAATCATTTTTAGGCTAGTTAAAAAAAACTTTAGGTGGGTAGTATGCCAACTAGAACTACAAATAAAACAGTATTTTTGTCTCCTCTAAAATTTGGTCACGAGGAGTTACGATGATTACGATCTAAGGTGACGCTGACGATATTTTATACAAGGTATTGAAAAAAGGGTATAAAGCTTAGCCAAAAGTGGATTTAGGTGCCATTCTGATCCACTTTTCTTCTACAATTTTGTAAATTCACGTAACAAAACCTTTTACATAGAAACTTATTCGATCACGTGACTTTTTACTATAGAGACCGAATTTATTTTTCGAGAATTTCCAAAACTTGGAGAACAAAAGTTGTTCAGAATAACCCCTGAGTCAAACCCTTTCGGCACAGTATACCCTTTTTGCAACATCCTGTATAGGTAATATCAGGTTTATAAAAGACCTGGGCCTGTAGAGTGAGACTCGGCATGGGGAGTCATAATTTATAGATCTTTTAGGTTGCAGTGGCGAATGGGCACTGGTAGCCCTGCCCTTTTCTATAACTATAACTATAGGTTATTTTATGGCAATTTAAAAATGGTATAACATTTATCTATTTGAAAAAATCATTAAAAATATACATTACCTATCACCCTAATTTAAAAAAAAAATTCAGCCCTTACTTTAAACTTATAACACCCCTCTATTTCCTTCAGGGGTTAAAAAACCTGTGTATTTAATATTTTCTTATGAGTTTTTTTTTAAAAACTAGGCTCTTACATAGTTGTACATAATATTATGCGGTATTTTAATCCACTTGTAACGCATAAAATTCATAGCTACAGTAAACATTTCATTTTTTTCATGGCGAGATACAGTCGCACTTAACCGCTTTTTTGCAAAGCTTGTTAAATAGATTTAAAAAATTATGTAAATTTTAGATCTTCAATTTTTAAAAATACTTACTTATTTTTAACAACCTGTAGTGTACAGACTACCACATCTTAAAATATATATATTTTTAATTAACTACGGTTTTTGGTTTCAAATAAAACAAATTATGAATTTACTTTTCAACACCCTGTATATTGTGTAGCTTACCTAACATACACAACCGTTAAAATAAAATAAATTACCCCTCAGAATATAAACAGGCTCGCGCTTTGGCATACTGCATTGACCGTATAGTTCTTATTCGGAGAATCTAATAAGTGTCATTATGTGCAATGTTTACCTTTATCTATGCATCTGTAACTCTATAGTAAAAAATGTAAACAAATCGAAAAGGCGAAATGTTTTCAAAGAATTTTCGGCTTTTCTGCATCTAAAATGATTAGAAAATTAACTTTCCATAGCAAATGCATATGTATTATAATACTTGTAGTCATAATTTGTTGATTTAATCAGTTTTTGTGAAATATTTGATAAAAAATAAAATGGCGTGGGTATCGCTCCTAACAGGCCGCCACCAGGGCGACGACTGAAGAAATCTGAAATCTGTCACGGTGTCATCATTTTTAAACCGGAATTTATTAGTTTTTTGCAAAAAAAGTTGACTTCTGGTCCATTAAATCCAACTCTTTAAGGTAACTTTGTTAAGAATTTAATTACCTACACATACATATAAGATTCCATGAAAATGGGCCCTCTGATTTCGAGGGTTTTTTCATAATAAGTCAAAAAATGGCAAAAGACATGGTGTGTTTGCAATTTTTTTTAACATACTTATTATAATCCTGCACCAATTTATAAGCAACTAACATGTTCAGTATACCCTCTGCTACAAAATATATTTTTATCAATGTGATAGAAGCCACCGTTTTTCCAATCTAATCAAGTATATCAAGCCGACTTTAGCATTTTAGCTTTAGGGATCCCCTTAACGTCAAAACGGCAGAACCGATTTTAATGAAATTTGTATGGAGTTAACTGGCACCGTGGATTACCACATAGGCTACTTTTTATCGCGGAATTCCTACGGGATTTTCTTTAAGGCTAAGCGAAGCTCGCGGGAACAGCTAGTCAGTTCATAATTTTATAAGTCTTGCAGTCCGTGCTAGGTGTGCTACACGGCCCACATACCTCTTGACCGGCGTCCCCCGCATGGGGGGGGAAACAACAAACTTTCATCCCCTATTTTAGTTGGAGTTTCTGGAAATTCTTTATTTGTGCTCACTTATACACTACCTAAGGAACCTACGTGCCTAGTTTCATGATTGAAGCTTGAGCCGTTTGGGCTGTGCGTTTGATACCCTATGAGTCACTTTCTTCTTTTATACAGGGTGTTGCAAAAAGGTTATACTAAGCAGAAACCAACGCGTGCAGCATGTTATATCTAAGCCCGAAAATGAAATCAAAATTCGCGAAAAATAACATTTTCCATAGTATTCACTTTTTGCAACACCCTGTATGTATAAATAGATGGTTGTAGTGCACATACTAGACACATACCTCTTGACCGGCGTCCCTCGCATGGGCGCGCGGTCGGCGGGCGGCGGCTGCTCGCGGAGGGGCGCGATGCGCTCCGGGTGCGGCTTATGGGCTTCTGACAGCGCCGGCGCGGGGGGGGAGTTGCCTGAATAAAATAAGGTAAATTAGGTACATAAAACTATAATAATTATTATAAGCTTTCGGTTTCCCACTATTAAAATTGTACGAATGTGTAAATTGGTAAATGGTAAATTTCAGTAACACTTTTTAAGTGACACTGACACACTCTGACCAGGGCTCTCAGATAGCCCTGGTCCTACCTCACCATGTATGTTTTTTCTTACATTAATTATTTATATGTTTATGTTACATTTGTGCAATACCTGTATATTGATAGTTAATAAGGTGAATATTTAATTTCGTGACTGTGACATATACCTAGGTAGTTTTGAAATGCTAATTCCATGATTGGTGCAGAATTAGGAGCATTTTTCATTATTCTATCTATACGCGAATCGCGTCGTGGTGACTACTTACTGGCAACATAAAAGTCCTTAATCTCAGCTTTAGCAGCCTCGTCAGCTATCCTCTTGTTATCAATAATCAGGTGGTAGGCTATAGCCAGCTGATCGTGGGGGTCTCCGCTTAGCAGTGCGTTGTGAACCTCATGTTCCTTCACGCCAAACTTCTCACAGACCTCGGATATCGCTTCCGTGTCTATCACGCTACTGTCCTGTGGGAGGAGTTGATAGTTGTAGATGTTGGTAAAGATGGGTGGGGTGGATGTATGTTGTTCCTGCTTTTGGCTGCATCATAGTTAAAACTGTCTCTGTTGTCTAGTGGTAGAAACTGTGCTTCAACACTTGGCATCCACAATTTGTATTTCTAAGTTAACTAAAGTAAACTCAAAGTGCTGACTATTGCTGACATGATGTCCTAAAGGGAATATGATCCATGCTGTTGGATTGTCATTCTACCAGTTTTTCATTGGAGTTGTCTTGAGCCCTATAATGTACTGATCATGATAGTAGATCTCAATGAGATTCACAGCCTTACTTGATATTTAGCTGGGAGGACATTACACGAACAGACAAATGAAAACATGTAAGTGGTATAATATTGTAGGTAGAAGAGTGTAATTAAGTTACTGAAAATAGTCCATCCATCCTATTCTAAACTCTAGGCCCCTGCTATACCACATAAAACTTACCAGACATTACCTTACAACCACAACACAAGAACATCACTTTGGCCAATGAAATTCGAAGGGTCAAATGGTAAAATCTACATAATACCTGCTCAACGGGCGAAGGAAACAAGTAACCAGGTAAATCCTTCTGGAACCACTCATGCTTCTTCACATCCTCGATGCTGGCTCTCTTCATCGGGTCCACTTGCAGCATCGTGCAGAGAAGACTCACAACACTCTTGTTCAGGTATTCCGGTATTGGGAATATTCCGGATTTGATCTTGCGGAACAGGGTTGGCACATGCTCGTCATCAAACGGTAAAGTTCCACAGAGTAGTGCATAAAGGATGACTCCGCAGGACCAGACATCCACCTCGGGGCCGGCATACAGCTTGCCTGATATCACCTGGAAAATTCAATGTTGTTTTGATTATTAATAAATAAATAAAAACTAGGCCATGGAGCCCATTGTAGTGCCATTTAGCAAGCAAAGATTGAATTTTTTGTAATGAGCTGTGGATTGAATTTTTTGTAATGAGCTGTAGATCTGAATTTGAAACAAGTTGTCTTATTATTTTAAGAATTTCTGAATGTTGTCCAACTAAAGTTGTTTTGTTGTTTGTTATGTATGAATGATTCTTTTTCTTAGTTTACTACTTTTACATACAATCCTGTATAAACATGATAATGATCACCTCAGGAGCAGCATAGTTGGGCGACCCGCAGGAAGTTCTCAAGAATTCACCATCCATCATCATATTGGACAATCCAAAGTCTGCAATCTTCACATGCATGTTGTGATCCAACAGTAGATTCTCCGGCTTCAGATCCCGGTGGACGATCATGTGGCGGTGGCAGTAGTCCACTCCAGATATGATCTGCTGGAAGAACCGGCGAGCCTCATGCTCGTGCAGCTTGCCTCGCTTCACAATATACTCAAACAGCTCTCCGCCAGAAACATATTCCATAATCATGAAGATATCTGTTGGGGTTGATATCACCTGTAAATTTTCATAGAATAATGATCATTTAGGTCTGAATAGGTCTAAAAATAAGAAAAAAGAACTATCTTTGCCAGAGAGTGACAAAACATCAATTAGCTAAAACATTACTCTTTTATGAATAACAGGGTATGTGTGATTCAGAGTTCTATTTTATCATAAAAAATATTAGGTCCTTGTAGATGAATAAATAATTAGCTGGTTTTATAATCTCTACCAGTCATTCTCAGTTTAGTTAGTTAAAATTACATAAGTTGATATTTAATCATTTTGAAGCCAAACAACAGTGTCACACCACTCAACATCAACACTAATAAATTATTCAAATGCAGTGAGTAAACAACACACAGTTCAAGGTAACAGAGAAAACCTATTGAAATTCTTATCTCACCTGATACAGCTTGATGATATGGGGATGACGGAAGAGTTTTAGGTTCTGTATCTCTCGTCTGATCTTTCCTACTACATCCAGGGACTTAATTTTTTGCCTATTTAGAATTTTCACTGCCACTTTATGCTTGGTCAATTGATGCTCCCCAATCTTCACTTTGCCAAAGGTTCCTACTCCAAGAGTTGCTCCTAAGGTGTAGTGACCTATTTTCACAATAGGCTGGTTAGTACCACTCGCACCCGACGCCTTTTCAGCCATTATTTAGCAGGTGTAGGACTATCCAACAAGAATTACGTAGGGACACTTCAGATCGTCAATAATAGAAAATACTGGAACCAGTTATTACTAGTCGCATGTCTTTATCAATGAGCGTCCAATTGGTTAATACAATAAAGGGATACAGGGATAGATACAGAAATTGATATTATTAAAATAATAAAACGAAACACGCACAAAATAACACCAAAATCCGAAAACCAGGCGCACACAGAACAAAATGTACTCGAGAAATGTCATAAATGATTTTGACAGCATAGAGTCTGTGTCACTCATAGCTCAGAATAATGTCAAAATGTTATTTATGATTCGAAGTTTTAAGGTGCCGACATACTAGCGGACGCGGCTTACGACGATCTGTGCCACGAACAGTGAACTGTTCGACGGCCGATATTGTGTTTGGAGGCGGGACCGGGACTACAACCTCACGAATCAGGAGCTGGGTGGTGGAGTACTCTTGGCCACACGTAAACATCTATCGGTAACTCCAAGACCAAATTGGAATTCCTCAGCGGAAGACCTTTGGATCTCGATTAACTTGAGTAGGAAATCTGTACTACATATAGGAATAATTTATTTATGTAAGCAAAACCAGGGCTATACCAAATCACAACAACTATCTAACTTCTTATTGAAGCTAAATCACATAATATTATCACATCCTTCCGATAAATTTCTAGTTCTAGGCGATTTTAATTTAGGTAACATTAATTGGACTAAGCATATTAAATTGTCACATTATTTACCGTCAAATTACAGTGACCATGATGAATTAAATTTTGTTGACCATCTAGACACATTTGGTTTTAGCCAGTATAATGGTATTAGTAACCAATACAGCCGTTTTCTGGATTTAGTAGTGTCAAACAGTGATGTTTCGGTAGAAGAGTGTCATAGTCCCCTGGTACCATTAGATCCGCATCATAAAGCCTTATGTATTACTTACAAATGTTCTGATTTCAACCCCCTTAAATCACCTCCACGCACTGTGCACCTCTATTCTAAGTCGGACTGGGACTCTATTAACACGGGAATCCAAAATTTCGACTGGAACAAGGCATTTCACGATAAACTATTACATGAGTGTGTCGAAATTTTTTATGACAAATTGTACTCACTACGAGATCAATTTATACCATCTAAAGTCTTAAAAAGTACATCACATCCACCATGGTATTCACCGGCACTAAGAAAAATTCTAAAAGAGAAAAATAAATACTTTTTAAAATTTAAAAACTATGGTAATAAATCGGATTTTAATTCATACTGTATATTACGAAGTAGAGCTAAAATGTTGGAAACCGAATGTTACGACGCTTATATCACCCGAGTTGAGGAGTCAATCAAACTCAACCCAAAAACATTCTGGTCATTCGCAAAATCCAAAGCCAAAACTAACTCCTTGCCCAGTTGTATGACCTTTGAAGGCAACATAACTTCATCGGGTGATGAAATTTGTAAATTATTCTCGGATTACTTTTATTCCACTTTTCTAGAGCCTGATAAACTAAATCCATCTGATTCTCCTGGTGAAGTTGAGAACCTCTACCATGATTGTCATATATCCTCAATTCAACTAGATCAATCAATTATACATAACCATCTCAAAAGACTTGATACCTGTAAGTCCGCCGGTCCTGATAAAATCCCTCCTATTTACTTGGTAAAGTGTGCTGAACAACTTTCGTTTCCCATATACCTCCTCTTTGAAAAGTCACTTAAAGAGGGCAAGGTTCCAGATATTTGGAAAGCAGCTTTTGTGTCACCTATCCATAAAAAGGGGCCAAAAAACGATGTAAAAAACTATCGACCTATTTCCAAGCTTTGCATAATAGCAAAAGTTTTTGAAAAAATTGTACAACGTGACCTTAATGTGGCGCTTAAGACGGTTTTTAAATCTACTCAGCACGGGTTTCTAAGGGGTAGGTCTACGGTTACAAATCTCTTGCTGTATAATGAGTTACTTACGGAAACAATGGACCAAGGTTACCAGGCTGACGTCGTATACACAGATTATAGCAAGGCGTTTGATCGTATTGACCACTCGCTCTTGCTGATCAAGCTCTTCAAGGCGGGAATTCGTGGCAATCTCTTCAGATGGTTTTCGTCTTATGTCAGTAACCGCACCCAGGCTGTCGTGGCCAGTAACTTTCAGTCTGACTGGGTTAAAATACCAAGTGGCGTGCCACAAGGCTCTATATTAGGGCCTTTGCTATTTTTATTGTTTATTTCCGACATTGATTCGTGCTTTAGTAACTCTAGTATTTACATATTTGCAGACGATATGAAAATTGTTAAACCTATTATTAATGAAAATGATATGATATTATTACAAAATGACTTAAATAACCTAGATAAATACTGTAACGACAATAAATTAGATTTAAATCCATCAAAATGTTCTACCATCACCTTCACTAGAAAAAGACAACCTACTTTAACTACTTACTTCTTAAAAGGTCATGCTATCGGAAGAGACAGTAAAATCAAAGACCTTGGTGTAATCCATGACTCGAAGCTGTTGTTTGATGCCCACATTGATGCGATTACGGCTAAAGCAAGCAAGGCTCTTGGATTTATAATGCGGCTTTCAAGTAACTTCAAACAGGCAAAAACCTTTAAAATCTTGTACTGCACCTATGTCAGAAGTAACTTAGAGAATGCATCACAGGTGTGGAACCCTAGATATACGGTATACATTGATCGCATCGAGCGTATACAAAAAAGGTTCATGAGGTACTTAAGTTATCGTGTTAGGTATCCCTTACAAAACTATAAGGAAGGTTGCCGCCAGTTTCACATTCTACCATTAATAAACAGGCGTGAAATTTGTGATTTATTATTCCTCCTAAGAATTGCCACCAGCCAAATTGATTGTCCTCAATTATTGGAAAAATTAAAATTTTATGTTCCGAATCGTTCCCGTCGCTTCAATCCGATTTTTAGTAACATCACGGTGTCTACCAATTACCGACAGAATTCGTATCTATGGCGTGCTTGCAACAACTTTAACCACGTATCGATTAATTTGGACATTGATATATTTAATACAAGCATTAATAAGGCGAGAAATATTCTAAGTTGTACCTTTTTTGATGTCTAAGAGTTAATGTATTATATATTTCACAGTGTAATTGTTATTAAACATCTTTGTAGCTTTACATATATACAGTTTAGAACGTTTGATTAGGCGTAGATAATATGTTTATGTACCTACTTTAGTTTGCTACTTTGTATTAGCGTAAATATTATTAAGTTATTTCTATCAGTGGAAACTTGTAAATGGCCTTTTACTGCTCATTCTATTGTTATACTTTCAAATTGTGCTGTAAGTTTTCCTAAAATAAAATAAATAAATAAATAAAAATAAACTGTCCCAAAAGACCGTGCACACTATCAGTCGCGGCTGACAGCCGCGTCCGTAAGCCGCGTCGGCTAGTGTGTTGGAGTCTTTATTCAGTATGGCCATAAAAATTATAGTCTGTGGCAGACTGTGGCTTGTTTCTTTAATCTGTATTGGCTGCCCCGCCTACCTCACCCTTCTCCCGCCCGCACTTGCCGATTTTTTTCTGTCAGTGAGCTGTTTTCGTAAAATATCAATATTTACGATTTTATTGCTTTTCCTTTGAGAATTTGGATATTTTATGTGTTCTTACCATGGATACTTGTGCGATATGCCATAAGCCAGTTGTTGTAAGTAGTTTTAACAAATATACCGTAGTATTTTGTCTAATAAGCTCGTATTCTTTTTGTTTTCTTTTCTCATGTGCTATAAAAATAAAGCTGTATTTCATACCAAAACCTTTCTAAACCTTGCTTGCCGCCTAAACATTACTAATTACAGTTTTCTTAGCAACATGAGCTTAGAATCTAGTTACTTTGGACTCTCATTCCATGTTTGTCAGTAAAAAAAACTTGGTTTCGAAACCTGCCCGCGAGTTTTTTTTTATTTGTTCAGTTCGCCGTCCACAGTTTCGTTTTTTTGTGTCTGCTGCTAGGTAGAAGACAAAATAAGGTCGTGTTTTTTATCTTTGTATGTTACAAATGTAGCTAAACACTTAAGTACTTAACTTGCTTTTTTTATGAACTACACATTAACTTACATACCTACTTACCGGAAAACTAATGCCACATATTAAACTTAATAGATTTACCAATTGATTTTTGATAGTGAATGTTCACAAAATTATTACAATTATTTAAATAACCGAAAATTTTATACTCTTTCATGTATACCTATCTCATATTGAAAATATTTTTCTTTTTAACACTGTTAATTTTAATTCCTTACTATTTTTTGAAGCCTAAAATTTTCTTAACAGTTACTATTAAATATTTTCAGCAACTATTTGAAACTGGGAAGAAAGGTGTGTTTGCCTGCTTCAAATGTCAGCCAATATCTTTAGTCCCGGAGATAACCCTCGGTCAAGATAGCTCTCACGAAGTCATCATAGATTCTTCTGAAGTCCCCAATGATGATGACAGTCCCGAACTTATTCAAGACAGCTCAACCCTCCATATTGGACAAGACATCTCACTCACTTCATCTGGCAGCCAAGAGGTAAATAAAGTAAATATATATCTATGTATAATTAAAAATAAGCAAAACTGTAAAGTATAGTTCCTACGCACATATTTGATTACAGATGAATTGCTTTTCTCAATAAGCCTGCCTTAATAATTAGGTGGACACGGGAAGACTTACTCCAGGCCAACCAGAATGCTATCAAAGTTGCTTCTTTTTGGTCTGGACAAATATAAAAAATCGCATTTCACTGACACGAAAGAAGAAGAATAATTAGGTTTGTACCTATAAAGCAAACAAACAAAAACTAAATATGCATCACGAGTTTCCCTTCCACTTCCAACTAGAACAGCTCTGGCAATAGTGACGCAGTATCAGTAACTTAATTTTGAATGTTGCTAGCCTGTCCTGCCACACTGACCCTGTAATCATTATATTTTTATGCACCTTATCCTAGACCAGTACTACTTATGTAAAAAAGTAGCATAATGTACATAATCCCCATAGCCATACCCTATCATATACCTCAAAGAAGACATCACATTTTTCTACCACAGTGATCATCCTCATCAGTCAAGTCGAAATCTGCTCTTAATTAGCCCCCCGAGCATAATGCGGTAGGGTATTCAGATTCCGTCACTATGAAGGCAGAGAAGTTTTTTTTTGTTGTCTCTTTAATATGCAATCGGTCTTGAGTGACCATAAGCAGTTCTATGGCGTGTGTTTCTAGCGATTAAAAAATAATAAATTTCAACGTATCCATTCCTCAGGAGAATGATGGTCGGGAGCTGTTCTGCAACATCTGCAACAAGACGTTCCAGAAGCAGATGCAGCTGGTGAATCACATGCGCAACCACCGCGCCGAGCGCCGCTTCGTGTGCACTTACTGCAATAAAGGTAGTCTTAGAATACAAGGACCCTCACTGAGTGACGTATGACGTAACAACCTTACCTAAATCTTGATAAGGCGATTTACAAACTGGACCTCGCACGAGGGCATTATCATTGTATGCAAAAATGACAGTTTACATGTATATAAAAAAAAAGCTTCCTTGCACACACTGCCGCCGCCTCACCGCGCGGAAATTTACTATGCTAAATCCGCAAACCGCGCGGTGAAGCGGTGCAGTGTGTTAACCGCCTAAAACCTGGGTTAGTCTGTAGACTAACTACTTATATGACAGCCTAATACTTTCCAGCATGGTTACAAATGCTAGCCTATTCTCATCAGCAGTAAAGAAAATTACTACTTCTCTAACTAGAAGATTGAAACGAAATGCTTATTTTACATACTATGCAGCACCACTATAAGTAACAAATAACTAATAGAAGATGTATGCAGTTGGCAAATAAAAAATAAAAATAATTACTTGCGTAAATTCATAAAACTTACGCTCAGCTCTAAGGCCTCAGTAAACTAAAGAGATGTAGCTCTAATGAAAAAATCGAAGATAACATTCCTTATGCCTCATTGTCACAATTCACGATAGAACTTGCTTAAAACTGTACAATTATTATTTATTTATTATTTATTAATATCAACCATCTATATTCCAGCCTTCTCCCAGTCCAACAACCTGCGCGCGCACTTGCGCATCCACACCAACGAGCGCCCCTACAAGTGCACTGTGTGCGATAAAGCTTTCACGCAGGTAACTTTATTACTTTTATTTGGGACTTATTTATTTATTTGATACTTTATTGCACAAATATTACATATAAGTACCTAAGTATACAAAAGGTGGACTAAATGCTAAAAGCATTTTCTACCAGCCAACCTACAGGAGGAACAAGTAAAAAGGTAGAAAGGCACAAAAAAATAAGTAAGTACATGAAAGCAGGAAAAACTAAAAAGTCACTTAGTTTATATCGCCTTCATGTTGGAGGCAGAAATTATATGGCATATTGTTATATTTATACCAAAAGAGTGAGCTTTACGTATATGGAATTTTTGTTAATATACGACCAAACGACCATAAATTATATCATGGTAATAATTTGTACTTTATTACCATGAAGTTATCGTATAATGCCATTAATCACCTAAAATCCTGAAGCCTGTCGATGCTGATAATAGGCGCCGACTATTAGGTGGAAATACATTATTCGGGGGTATCTAACAGTCTACCTTTTCCCAGTCGAAGAGTGACAGCAGTAATAATTCTTCACTATAAAAGAAAAAAAAATGAAATTACTAATTTAATAAAAAATAACTGATTGCTTCCAGGTGACCAATCTGAACAACCACATGCGTCTCCACACTGGCGAGAGACCGTTCGCGTGCCCCGAGCCTGGTTGTGACAAGGCGTACGCTCAGGTAATATATTTATTACTTAGTTATAAATGTAATGCTTTATAATGTTGACAGATTTTCCGAAATCGGCCCCTTAGTTTCGGAGCCTATTCAATTCAAACCATTAAATCTTTAAATAGTGTATAGGTACATAAATTTTGACATCCTTGCGGTATAGGGATTGCTGCACCCTCGCCAGTGTTAAGTTATGTTTTGCAGTGTAACGTAATATGACGCTCACCCTTTGACTTATCCCAGTACAAAATGTGCTTTTCACACCTTGAAAGAACCATAAAGTTTCGGATTTAGTTGTGTCTTGGTTAGCACAGCGACAACACAACTATCAAGAGTAAGCAAGCAAGAGTAACTAGCCAGGTATCTTAGATAACCAGGATATAACCTCACTTTTCCAGGTGACAAATCTAAACCAGCACATGAAGCGGCACCAGTCGGGGCGCCCCATCGAGCACTACGTGTGCACCGTGTGCGGCGAGCAGTTCCAGCAGCGGAACCACATGTACATGCACAGGTAATGAAGAATCCCGTGGGAATTCCGGGATTAAATGTACATAATATCATCAACCTTCCTTTTATCACTCGTTATGTACATGCACAGGTAATAATGATGCCCTTGGGAATTGCGGGATAAAATGTACATAGCATCAATCAAACTTCCTTTAATCACTTATTCTTTTTAAAAACCAAACCAGGCAGAAAGACGCAGGAAGCGACTTTGCTTATGTAGTGATGAAGGTATTTTTAAATCGATTCTGTAAATTTACCCCCTTATCCATAGAAAACTTACAATACGTTTTAACTTCTCTATGAATAAGGGGGTTAGACTTTAGGCCCTAATGAAGTAAAATGATATAAATACGTGATTTTTTTGCGCCTGCCTAACTCTTGCTTCTCATCTATTATATTATTGCCTGCTAATCATCACACAAAACAAGAAATAAGACAACCAAAACAATTTTTTTATTCAGAGTTTCATTGGGTTTGTGTTTGTTGGTATACTTTACTATTTTAATGAGTTCACAACCACGTTACCTTTATTCCAGACGCGAAGTCCACTCAGACAACTCCAAGTCGATGTTCAAGGCGCGCCACGAGTGCAAGACGTGCAACATGGTGCTGCCCACCGCGCAACGCCTCATGCAACACGCCGCGCAACACGCCAAGCGGGATCACCAGAGTGAGTATAGACAATTAAACACTGTAACATACGGTACAGTCTTCTTAACTTAAGCTGGGAACTGCATTTTTGTGAGTGGTCGCCAAGCGCCACCGGTTCTAAACCAGAATTATCTTTAGTTTATAATAAAGTGCTTTGAGTTTTCATTAAACTGTATGCGAACCTAAATATTGTTTATTAATTATCTATTGGTCCTTCGAGCCGGATCAAACTTATTCCCTCTTTATAACGTCAAAATCGCTTTCCAGCGCCTAAATATTGTGTATTAATTATTATTGGTCCTTCGAGCCGGATCAAACTTACATTTCCTCTTTTTTTCAAGTTTTTTTTCTCTCTTTCCAGCGCCCTCATCCGAGTCAACCCCAACCACATACAAATGCGTGTTCTCGTCATGCGGACTAATTCTGGCGTCTCCTCGGGAGCACACGGAGCACCTGCTTCGCGCACACCAACTGCGCGTGCTGACCGCCGAGCCCGCGCCGCCCGCCCAGAGACGGGGCCGCCCGCCCAAGGTACAATACACTAGAATCAATGCACAAGGGCAAATACACTACAATAAGTGGTATCGCAGACTATGTTACATGTTGTAAAATGTGGTGTTTACTTACTAAAACTACATATTGAGTTAAATTTATAATTTCTTGTTTCAGATTTTGAAAACGGACCCCCTGGACCCGAAGGAGAATATCACTTATGAAATGCAGGTGTGTAGTGTACCATGTTTTAGAGTTCATTAAATAAATAATATATTTCCAAAAATTACATTTACGGGAACCCTCATAGAGTCGAATTTTAATTAGAGAAATTAAGGTTATAGCTCTAAAATTAGAATTTATGATTTCAGAATCGATATCATAGTGTCACATGTAATTCACAATCTTATACTAAATAAGACTATTTTTCCCCACAGTCTAACCTTATGTTATTACTTTTTCAGGTAAACCAATTGAAAGAGCAATCTCAATTCCTGCCCAAGTTAAAAGTGCAAAGTTTATTCTAGTGAGTAATTATTGCTTATTTATAGTATGTATAAACTCATAACGTAACACTTACTCAGTGTTGGTTAAGTTGGCATAGTGCATGTGTTCTGACCAAGTTATTAGGTTTTGTCTAGCAAGAGAATGCAATATTAGCAAGAATACTGCAGTTCGCTGATTGGGTTTTGAACGTGGTTTTGTGAGGTTCATTATATTTTGAAGGGAAACAAGATAGCAGATCTATTTCAGACGGAAAAAACTCCTTTTCGTTCAAACTATCACTGTGGAATTTACTTAAATATTGTGTATGCAATATACTATAATGGCGCTTATACAGGCGTTTATAAGTGTGATATCCGTAATTAATTAACCATCAATATGGCTTGATTTTCAAGCACAAAAACTCTGAAAACAACGTTTTTTTTCTCACTGGTGATGGCGATATAATACAATGAATTAGATTACAAAACACAGGATGTTGACTGCTTATTTTTGTACGAATACGTTTATGAATTAAAATATTATTGTATATTTTACGGTTTACATAGTTTATTCTCAATACAGAAGTAAAAGTAAGGTTTTTATTTAGTATACCTATATTGTACAATATTAGCTAAGGTAGATAATAAAAAAATACTATATCGTTTGGTAAGTGCAATTTATCATAAATTTTATACTAGATAAGTTAATAATAGCTTAAACTGTAATTTACTAAAAGCGCAAAGCATTGGTATGTATATTCAATACATACAGTATGCTGCAAAAATGCGAATACGATTTGTTAAAAGTGAAGGGTTACCTTGTTTCCTACGACAGATAAAATAAAAAATATCCTCTTTGCAACATCCTGTATGTACTTGTATGTTTTATGGCGGTTAGGTTTTATTTATCTCGGCTTTTTTTAAATGTTTGCTTATATTAAGTAATGTGATCTAATATACTAGAGATATTTCGTTTATTTTACATTGCTAAGTAAGTGGTGGTGTAAATTGTAGTTTAAAAATTGAATTTGATTGAATTTTGAAAGGGTAGCAATAAAACGAGTGACTGTAAATTACAGTTCTAAGTGTCAAAATTAATTAATTTGGGTTATAGAATTACTAAGTGAGCGACTGACTGCGAGTGACGAGAAATCAACAGGACAGCAACTTACAAACATTAATTTGAGTTACTTAAAATACAAAATGAGCAGCTTCATAATATTTGAGCGACCTAATATTTGTTTGAGTGTCAACGTTACGTCCTGCATTTTTTTCAATATTTGACAAATGTATTTTTTATACTGAGCGGCATTTTATCTTAAATGAAGTGTTTCGAATACAATAACCACTTTGAAAAATACACTTATGAGCAGAGTATAATGAGCTCACATTTAAAAAATAAAAATAATATGAAATAACTATTTGAAGAAACACTATTCTATTAGTTGAGAAATTTTATTATTGAAATATAAGGGTAATTAAATAAAACAATGTACTCCATAAAAATAAAGTAATATGCATGCATTTATTTCAATAAAATGAACAAAAATTAAAATAAAACGCTTCAGTCAACTAAAAAAAAAAACTTCTTATAAATACTAAGAAACATTGATAGGTATGAGGAGCCCTACTACTCATCGACACTGGTAAATAAGTGCGGGTTTGGACTTATTGGGCCGGCCTCGTTTTCTTTTTTGTCCAATGGGTATCATTTTTGCTTCCAGTGGTGGTGTTGTTAGTTTGAGCCGAATTGCTAGCCCCAATACGTGATTGCATACATAAAAAAAAAAAACTATTTAAAAATTCGGGACAGTCGCACGATCCTTTTTGCCAGTGCATGTAAAAATCTGTAGTTTTCATTAAAAAGCGTATCAAAATAAAAAACTAAGCCCTCAAATAGAATATCAGTAACCAATAATCATTAATAAAGCAGCATACAAAACTTTGCTCAAAGTGAACTTTTTAGTAGTTCGCTAAGTATAACCTCACTTAGAAAAATCGAATATATCTTAATATTGAAGTTGCCCTCTCTGTATTTCCAGTCGCTCACTTAGTAATTAAGTCGCTCGGATATTTTTTTTATATCTGAAATGGATTTGTCACAGTCCACTTTTTGTAAGCTCGTACTGGATTTTATTATAAAACAATATTCGTCGTCAGTTTAGTTAATTTTTCGCTTACTCAAATTCATACCGCTCAAGTTATTAAAACTGTATGTCATCATCAGTCGCAAAGTTTTTTTTTGTTAGCTCGTTTTATAATTCCCCATTTTGAAATGCCTTTAAATTCAACATTTGTAAGCTTAAACAGTTATTTTAATTTATTTTACATTTGATGTTATAGGAAATTATAAATATATTTAGAGAGGACACCTTAGGTATACATTTATTACATTATTTTAAAGATACACATTACAGATTAAAGCTGCAACTTGTTCATAAATGAAAGACAATACGAATGTACATTCTTCCATAGAATTGCTCCAGATATTTAAATTTTGAAAAACAAAAAAATTTAATTAGTACTATAAATAAAAAAGTTGCAGCTTCATATCCAATACCACAAAAAGCACAATCAGAATATGTATAAATGTGTGGCGACACCATTAATAGTTTTAAGACGAAAATGTTCCTATGAGTGTAAAGTAAAGATTTGTCTATACATAGTAATAATATAGGTACATAATAAATTTAATGTTAGCATATTTTGTGCTACTAAAATATTAGATCACTTAACATTATAATAGTCAGTATTTCTGAGATTTGCTATTATTAACATATGTTTAAGTATTGTTATGGGTTTCGACTTTCGAATATGCCTAACACGTAACAGTATGGAATAAAGTATGGAAAATATTTTATGATGTTTATTATGCGATACACCTCTATCTATTCTTCTAAGTTAAGTTTGCCGATAATATTGATGAATTAATCTATTTAACAGAGTTTCTGTAACAAATATTACTAAGTATCTCCATTTATCAGATTCGATACCTACTGTCTTCCGTTTCGCCACACGGCACCACAAGTTAAACGTATAACACTAATATTTTACGCTCAAAGTTCTAAACCCACGCGGTACAAAACAAAAAACTCAATTCACTCATCCCCTACTACGCCTATACACAGCAATCTCCACCCCTAAAAGCCCCACAGCGATGACATACAGGGTGGCTATCCACCTGTACGCGGGGGCTACATGAGTGAGGCTGACCGCAGTGAACATGGCCGTGCCCACCCCGCACGGGGGGATGGAGGAGAGCACGCGCCGCGACGATCGTGATTGTACTCCGGACTCGATTATACGGAGCACTCTGTAGGAGGAAATATAATAAGCAAGTTAGATAGGTCGATGACACCTGAGTGACCTGAACTATTTGTACCTTTGTAATTTTTTAATACGCGTCACATGCACATACCGATTAAAAATAGCTATCTATTTCTCCTCTATCAGCGATTTCACCTCTTGCTAGTTTAGTTCTAAGTGCTATCCGTTTGTTTTCGGATACTGTCCTTTTCCATTTCTAAATTCAAATTCATTTATTGCAAGTCACATTTCACCCAAGCTATTTCTACCATCAGGCCCTATGCTATAAAATAAATTTAAATTCATAAAGTAATCGTACCCAATCCTCAGTATCTCCTTAAGCCGGGAGTGTCGAGCTACCCCGATGTGAGGTCTAATAGACTGTGTGTATTTGAAGGTGCCGATATTACATTTCTCCAGCTCATAGAATGTGGCTTTGACTTGGTCGTTGCCGGCGGTCGGGTCTACAACAAATGCGTACATGCCCTAAGGAAAAAAAACCTTAATTTAGTAAAAATATACACTTTAAATAATCACCATTTTGACTGTATGTTCTAGGCTATGTCTATGCTATACTTTACTTTCTTTCAGCTAATAATCGTTCACTATTAGACGACTTTGGCGTTAGGTATCTTACCTCTCTCATTCGTCGTATGCCTTCTTCAACACTCAGAAAGAATTGGTCTCCTTGCGGCACTGCCTTTTTCAACCAAAACGATCGATAAACTGGACGGTCTTCTTCCTACAAGTAACCAATGGGGTTAGCTGTTAGTTATGGATTATCGTATGAGTAAACTATCCCAGAGAGGGAAGAGAACGATTTAAGATTTAAAACCATGTAAAAATATTTCTCACATGAGAATCTCCATGGAAAAAAACTCACGTTACCTATACGAGTATAAAATGCAGAGATATTTGTGATCTACATTAATTTGTGGTGACCAATAAAGATATATTATGTTCTACATTCTGCAAGCATAGACACTCCACATTAAAAGGCGAACTACCCACCAATCCTGCGAATACTGACCTCAAACATGACCCTGTTAAACTCCGTATCCTGAGTGCCGCAAGTCAATGGCGAGTTCAATAACCTCTCCACGCTGTTGATGTCATTCGTGGCTGACTGCAGAAGCGCCACTATGTTGGCCGAATACGCAGTGAAGAGAAACATGAAGGATAACAAGCCGAGGAACAGGATCTCACGGCCTGGGGAATGATGAAATGAAAATTTGCTATAACAGACATGAATGAATGAATGAATGAATGAATGAATGATGGATGTGGGAAAAAAACAAAAGGCGTAGAATTGCATAACAATGACAAACATAAGTAATATTATGGGTAAGTACTATTTTAAACTTACTACTTAAAGACACTGGATCATCAGCCGTGCCTTGTTGGAATACCATGCATAGAGTATCATGAAAACCCTGCGATATCTTTTGGGATAACGTCGATGTGGCATTCCTGTTTAACTAAAAACACAATCTATTTAAAAAATACGTAGTCCCACGTTGGGCGCCATTTCAATCTTTATTTTGGCGCCCAACAAGGGCTACCATACCATACAAGTTATTTTGGCGCCCAAACGGGGACCTTATTAAATGATAAAAAGGTTTTTTTCAACAAAATCATTGATTCTTACCAGTTCTTCCTCCCTAGAAGAGGTAAAGCATAAAGTAAGCGATGATACAACTATCAGTAGAGCCAATGCAATCCATACTCCGATACTGAAGGGCAGTGTGTAGATATTGCCTACCGAAGCCAACGATGGCTTTTTGAGAATCACATATGCGTCTGCTGCCGCCGGTGACGTAATGTATGTTATAGCTGGCAAATGCTCTTTTATCGGCACTAATAAGGATCCTAGAATAAAAATAAACGTTAATAAATCATAATAAGCATATTGAATGCAAAAAATAGTCTGAATTCAGCTTAGTGTAGTCTAGTTCTAGTCATAGGCCTACTATACCATTCAACTTTTTATATACCCTCACTTGTATTAACAAAAAACTATCTAAACCCTACTGTACCTGCGATAAAACATACTAGGTACATTACTTACCAGAAAAATCGCTGTAGCCAAAATATAGCTCCTTGGCAATGCCGTCTAAGTTGCCATTGTGCTTTATTTTCTCAGGAGATTTGAGGACATGGATGTGTCCAGAAGCGTTGAGCCACTCGAACAGATGCACAGTCATCCAGTAGCTGATCTTAGTCATTGTGTTCACATGTCGCTTTCTATGAAGAAAGATAGATAGAAAATTCATGAAAAGTATGATTGGTAGGATTCAAACACACGACCTCTCGAATGAAGCAAATGATCTTTAAAGACACCACGGCAGCTGTAGAGACGGAAATGAAAAAAAATACGCTTACCGTAATATTCCACTAACAATTAAGGGCCACCTCAAAGATTGGAGGGTTATTGCCACAATCTCCTAGCTTGGCAGATTGGAAAACTAACAAACGATTTAGGTGGGTACTTACTGATAATCAGGCATATTAGCCAAAGAGTCGTTGCCGGCGATGACAACAGAAGCGCGGATGTCCATTTTGTTCTGGCATTTCCTTCTCAAAGCCAAGGCATTGGCTGGGTGCGGCCTATCGAATCCTGCTGAATTGTGCCAAATGGAGTAGTCTTCCCATATGATTGGCAAGTCCGGACGTCTTTTGTATACTGAAAAAGGGTTATAAACAGGTTAAGGTATAAGTAGGCTATTCTCGGTGGGCTCATGACATGCTCATAAGCTGTAACTGTGATTTATTGTCACTAAGATATAAATGATGCAGTTGCTCTAGAAGCCACTGCTGATATTTTATTATTACTCCGGACAGCAACCCGTTGTGTTATTGTTTTATATTTTGCCTGTATTTTTGTTTTTGCCTCATGTAAATTTTTTATTATTATTTTTTTTGGCCTTGTTATCTTGTATATGTATTTCTTTTCTTTAAGTCTGTATTTTTCTTTTTGTTGTTGTTGCTGTCTATGTGTCGAATAAATGTTTCTTTATCTTTATCTTTTATCTTTATTATCCTTTAGGTGATCTTACCCAAATAAACCAATGTACTTACCAAGGAGTATTTGAAAATGATCGGAGTACATAAAGACAACATACACTTCCGTATTTACTGCTACATAAACATCGGCAAGCAACAATTCAATTTCTTCTTTAGGTTTTTTAGATTTTACTTCATACAATAAGATCCACCTGGCTGGATTTACTAATGAATTCATTTTGTCTGCCTGAAAATATAGTAATTACTAGTGTTGCCACGAATAGTGAATTGGCCGAATACCGAATACCGAATATTCGGCGACGCTGCCGGCCGAAGCGCCGAATATTCGGCCGCCGAATATTCGGCGCTACAACCTGTTTTTTTGTTCCTGGAACTGCCTTGAAGAAGTCGCTACAGATTATATGAGAAATGCTAATTATTAGGAGGCAGAATGCTGTGGCAAACGAGTTGAATTTTTATTTGATAATAGTTCGCGTAGATCGGATGGCCGATCCTTAGAAGTGGTGGTCAGCAAACAAATAACAATACCCGAACCCTTTGAAATTTGCAAAAACTTATCTTTCTTCACCTGGAAGTAGCGTTTATAGTGAGAGGTTATTTTCTGAGGATGGTTACAATGAAAAGCGCAATAGTGGGCTACCAAAAAATGCTAAAATGCTCGTTTTTATCCAGCACAACTTACTACTGATTAATTTTAAGTACTAAAATGTTGTGATTTGGAAATAAATACACAATTTTGATTAAAATAAGAAGTCAATTTTTACATGATTTACTATTCGGTATTCGGCCCGAATAGTAGGCACTATTCGGCCGAATACCGAATACTGAAAAAACTGGCCGAATAGGCCGAATACCGAATAGTTGCCGAATATTCGTGGCATCTCTAGTAATTACCTTTACCTAGTTAAATTATTATACCTATTTCCCAGAAATCATTAAATATAATTATAAGTTTAGCAAATGCTACTTGTGCATGATTGGAAACGTTTAGCTTAGTTATTTTTTTCTCACCTTCTTCAAAATATTTCTGTCCACACCACGAAGATCCACTAAATAAACAAGATTGTCGACATTTTCTTCTGCAACATCATCTATGTTGTCAGGATTGCAGGGTTTCATTCGAGAACATTTAGTGGAGATGTTTTTATTGTCGTTAGTGTTAACCATTATTTCGAAAAATCTCCCACTTCTGTGCAAATGTTTACTCAAACGAATATTTTCGTCTGTAACGGTTAATTAATTATCATCATAAGCATTTTTATTATTTCAATTAAATTTCATGATTCAATATACAATATCTTTAAAAATATTATTTGCATAAGTACTTACGTTGTATTTTCTTCTTAGTAACTAATGATACATATCCAGGTTTTTCATATCTATCTAGAAAATCGCTTAGAAACTGATCTCGGTCGCTGGATAAATACGCACCAACTAACGGTAGAATGCTAAGGGCTACATAATGTTTTAACTGCATTTTAATTTTTAAATATATTATATTTATTATATATATTTATTTTCCTTTATTTTCTACTTATTGCTTAAAAATACCTAGCAGTAGCTGTGTGCATAAGAGTAAACTTTTGTTGAATCTATAAAAGTATTATTGATCCTAAAATGTTTAGTACATGCAATCAAACTCGTTACTGCTAAAAACCTCACTATTATTTCTAAAGTAGGTGCCTAAAGCGAAAATTATAGGGTTTCTAATGCAGCTCGATGAACGTTGAAATTGAAAAGAATCAAAGCTACTTATTTTCTAATTTAGCATTCAATACCTGCGATTTCACATAATCTTATATTTAAAGTGCTACAGAAATTACATCGTTTCACCAGGTTGTTTTCATTGATTATATGGACTGAATTTAAGTACTATTGACTCCTGAAGAAAGTAAAAAAAAAAACTTTGTTTCAGCTTTCTACAACATTATTATATTTGTTTATTTAGTTATGTATTGCACAAATATAATTCATAGCTAAGTGTCAAATAGGGGGGCTTATTGCTGAAAGCTACAGTTGAAACACACGTGCGATGTAAGCTTCTTCTTCGTTATTTGCAGAAGTAATATTTTCATTGTGATCGGTGGACTTCCTTCTCATAACTGAAATAAATAGCACCTTATGAAGTCTCAATTAACTCATACAACATAAAATCAAATAAAAAATACATAAAATAATTAATATGTCATAGGTAGGTGTCTCAGTCTACAGCACTCATAAATTATCACCTGCTACTTAGGTGAAATTTAGCCATCAAAAGTAGGTAGGTACTGTACCTCTGCTTATTTTTTGGTTATTGAGGTTACAAATAAAATAGCCACTAAGAAGCTATGAAAAAGTTCTAGTGACATATGGAACGTTAATGGAAGGGGTAAATTTTTCACCGTGAGTGTATAATAATAAAACCCCTCATACCCTGTCGATGCACAAAGATCTCGAGCACCAGGATGGCGACGGCAGCAGCATAGATGATGAGTAGCTGCTTGAAGACGGGCGTGACGTAGAGCAGGCTGACGGGCGTGAACATGGCTGCGCCTGCGCACGTGGGCTTCGTCGCCATGACACGGCGCGTCGTGCGGCTCTGCACTCCGGACTCCATTAGACGGGCTACCCTGGAGACGAGAGTTTTTGTGGAGTGACTTGAAATAAAAGTCTTATGTCAAGTAAATTCTAAAGTAGCGGAAAACCCAGACCATAATTAGACGGTCCACTCCACAGAGAACTGGACTTTGTGGAGTGGTTAAGGACATCAGGAAGCCACTCCATCAAACGAGCAACTCTGGAGACGAGAATCGGATTTTGTGGAGTTCACGAGGCCATTGAAGGCTTATGTCAACTAAATTCAAAAGTAGCGGAAGACCCAGACGAGACTCCATTAGACGAGCTACCCTTCAGAGAATTGGATTTTGTAGAGTTGTTAAAGAGATCACAATTCACAAGGCCATTAAAGTAAAATGTTAGGTAAATTCAAAAGAAGCTTTTGTTCAAAGTCAAAAAAACTTGTAGAAATGAGTAAGTATTTGTAGTATACCCAATCCTGACAGGTTCTTTGATATGCGATGTCTTAGTAATTCCGAAATGGGGGTACGGGTACGATATGAACTTGACGGTTCCAAGATTGCATTTTTCGTTCTCCATGAAGGTTTTCTGAATGCGGTCGTAAGCCCCAGTGGTCTGCACGTGGAATGCAAAGAGACCCTGGAAGAGAATTGTCAATTTACAGGTAGGAGTTGAAAAAGTCCCTTCTGGCTTTGGTCGACTTAAACAAGGCATCAAAATAAACCGGTTAACTGTATGTTACTTTTAACACAAATACTTTATTTTTGTCTATGATAACGCAGAAAGTGTTTTTTGTTAAAAGAATACAGGATGGAATATACCTTTCTAACTCTGCGTATGCCTTCTTCTATCGGGATAAAGAAGTCATCTCCCCGCGGCACTCCCTTCTTCAAATACAGTTCTCGGTGAATCGGACGCGTCTCATACTGTCAACAAAATATTTTCTACCTTTTAGATCCACCTGATCTTTTTGTATAATGTAGGTATCTTAATAGTGTGCTGTGTGATCAGTGCAATATTTAGGTAATAGGTACCAATTTAGTCAATAGACCATCAGAGCAGACTACCAGGTGTATAAAATGCTATCGACCAGGAAGGAATTACACTTCATATACTCGATAATATTCGACTCACCACGAAAACTTGTTTGTTGTACAGTATATCATCGGCACCAATCTCTAATGGAGAGTTCAGTATGCTTTCAACGCTATTTATTTCATTGGTGGCTGATTGAAGCAAAGCCACGACATTGGCCGAATACGCAGTGTAGAGGAACATAAATGATAATAAACCTATGAGCAAGACTTGCCGACCTGAAAAATACCATAGTAAATGTCTAGATAAGCATACTTTTAGTACAACAAAATAGTAACAGTAACAGTAAATGGATCTTACTGCTAGCTGCCACAGGAGAGATCATAGCGCCTTGTTGGAACACCAAACAAAATGTGTCATGGAATCCTTGCGACAGTCTTTGGCTAAAAGTCATAGGAATCTCATGTTCAGCCTGAAAAAAAGTTACCGAACGCTACAGTGCCACATTTTAATAGAAACAAGAAATTTACATTAGTCAATAAAACTCACAGCTCTAGTTTCACCGAAAGACGCTATCGTCAATGCTACAGCAGATACAGTGATGAGTGCGAGCAAAGAATACCAGACGCCTCTGCTGAATGGCAGCGCGTAAATGTTGGCGACAGTAGCAAGAGGTGGCTTCTTGAATATGAACAGTAGAGTCCCTCCTGGACTGGGGGCGGTCACGTAGTTGACCACTTCCATCCGGTCCTTTATAACGAACATTGACGTAGCTGAAATGGTTGAAACTTTCTCATCGAAATGATGTTAATGATATTTTGATGTTCAAGGTGCACTATAATATTGATAGTGCGTGTGTATTATGAAGAAAGACTGTTCTTTGAATGTGCAAAACGAATCGTCTTCCGTGCCAAAAACTAGGAATTCTTCCTATCTTTTCACCTTCCAATGTTAGAACCATGCACATACAAACCAGCAAATTCGCTACGGCCATCAGCCATCTCTCTCACTACGCCATCAAACTTCCCGTCGGCTTGCCGGTAGCCGTAGCTCGAGCAGACATTCAAAACACCGACGGAGTTCAGCCAATCAAACAGATTCATGCTCATGTGATACACCATCTTTATTGGGATGTCCACCTCCCTGTCTCTGTAACGATATAGTTTTAATAGCTGGAAAATGGCACTGCGGGAAAATTGAGACAAAAATTCATGCAAAATCCCCAAATAGTTTTGCTGAATCGATTTTGGAAGATGTTGAGTGGGTTCTCTATTTTTTTTATTTCAATATCAGTAGTGTGATTAATGTGATTATATTAATAACGTAAACGTAAAGCAACATTGTAAATCTTGTCGACTTACATATAGTTTTCCATTTCGAAGGTAGTAGTACGATTTGAAAGAACAGTGGCAGTGACCAAGCGAAGGCCTCGCAGGTCGCGCCTTCTCATTGCTAGAACAGCGTCAGGGTGGGGCCTGTCGAAACCAACGTTCTTACGCCAAACTCCATACAGCTCCCAAATTATTGGCAGATGTTGGCGTATCTGGTATACTGGACGAAATATAAGTTTGGGTTTAGTATAACCTACAGCAAATGTAATCTATTAGAGATACATACATCATTTATGGTTTGTACAAAAACGCCTAAGGTTATTTTAATATACAGCATCGTAAAATGTCGTTTGTATACAGTTTGTCACTGCCTCATCTGGTGATATCCATTATCCAATTCATAAGGTTCAGAGGAAGATTATACATTAAAGGTTTAGTAACCAGTTTTTATAAAGTATCATACTTACCTAAATACACAATGATCTCACTTTTATCTTCAAAAGCAACATAAACTTCAGTGTTAATCCCTATGTACACCCCCTCCAGTCTACGTTCTACATCTCTCATTCCTTTATCAATATTTTTGAATGGTGCATTAATATCGGAATTAACATCTGTTAAGTTTTCATTGGCCTTCATCTCAGGATTCTCAATCAGTGTGTAAAATAGACTCCATTTTCTGGGTGAAATCAGTATTTTTTCGTTTTGCTGAAATCACATTTTTTCATTAAGTTAAGTACCTAATGAAGGTTTCTCTATGACTTACTTGACTTAGTGTCTTATGCCCCCTAGATGGGGCAGAGGGCGTCCACAGTGACTCTCGATCGCGACAAACAGTTTTCAATATAAGCATTTTTAAAATCTAGGTATTTTTAGGTAGGTACTTCTATGATGATGTGTTACCTTGACTATGTTATTAAATGTGTAACTATCATCGATATCTGCAGCATACATGCTACTTTCATCGTAGTCCAACTCAGATTTTATATTTGAGAGCGGTGTAATAGATGCACAAACGTTAGCCTTAGATATAACCTTGTGAAAAGTTCTTCTGTCATCTGAAATATAAGTGGTAGGTATTTAGATTCTTCTCCTGCTGGAAATGTAGGCCTCAAGCCTACTGAAAGCTACTTTCTAAGTAATCATTTTGGTTGTATTTTGTAATTACTTACGCGCCGAAATAGCCATAAAAGATGTAATAGGTAACAGTTTTTCTTGCCTTTTCATCAAATCGTATAAAAAATTAAACCTTTGCTCCATAGTGTGAGCATTTTTTATAAAACATAAAGTAATTATTAAAATAATGCGAATTATCATCATAACTTGAAATTTACGAGAACTTGCTACTGGAATGCTGCAGTTAGACTGAAACATGTTTTGTTGAAAAGAGCTTAGTGCCTTTGATAAGCAAAATAAAACCACTAATTATCAAGCAGGCTTGTTAGTAATTATCAGAATTGTTATTTTGTACCTAGCCACTTATAATTTCGGTCCAATTTTATTTTGCTTACTATGAGCTTTCCCAGTGGTTACAGTTGTCATAATTAATGAAGTCTAATTGTTGATTCCCATCGTGTATATTAGTGATTATTGAATTAAATGAATGCTTAAATCATATTTTTCCACAGATACATACTAAGTTTGTTTTATATTTTAAAAATAACATTCTTCCCAGTTTACCCTTGGCAATAAGTTATCGATTAAATAGTCGGCCCTATAATTTTGTTGAGCAATGTTTAAAAAATGAGATAGCACGGTGAAAATGCACCGATGTTCTTTCGTTTTTTTAAATATAAATAACTAATAAGTTCCTGAAACCGCATACAACATAATTTTACTCAGTATCTAAGCTGATACCTACTTGCATAGTCATTTTTCTTGAAAAATGAAATTGATGAGTCATATTTATTTTTTGTTATATTTCTACACATCCGCTTCAGTTGCAGCCGTGAATGTGCTTGAGAGATCTAGATTTATCAATGAATTCTTAGATCGCCATGGCCAACCTGCCTTAGTTATTTCTGCGATGAATTCGCCAATTTGTAAGCACCTTCTTAGAATTTTGAAGATGAAATCTTTATAATTTCCTTTTTATCTCACTCTTGAACTAGTGGATATATTATATGTTATGTTTATCAATAATATGATTTGTACTGTAGATTGTATCCATGAATCGGCTGTACCATCAGCTCTGTTTCAGACGAAACTCTGCAACTGTGCAAAGAATTATCCAAAGGAGCAAAATCTTTTAAAGCCAGAGCGTGTTTCGAAGGAGAAGATAACCGATTTAACTCGGAATGTCCTAGGCCAGATACTATTGACAAACAAAACAAGAAGTATGATGCTAAACTACCAATAACTGATAATTTCGTATATATATGTGATTTAAATAACAAACGAACTGTAGAGTTACTGTTGCATGTAAGTAAAACTGTTAAATGTCTTATTATTATTTACATAGAATTGTTATTTTTGCTTTGTTTTAATAAAAAAATACTTACAGTCTGACAGATTTTACCGTCTTTCAAATCCAGCAAGATGGATTCTATTTTACAATAGCTCGGGCAGCAAAAATGACAAAAATATTGCAATATACAACGCTTCATCAAATAGCAATTTACATAATGAAATGGAAGATATCGCGTATATGCTTGAAGAAGTCAATTTAGCAATTAATACCGAGGTCTACATTGTAATTGAAAAACAAAGTGAACTCATTGTATATCTGGGTAAGGAAAAGTTTTACAATAACATTCCATAGTTAAATTCTGAAGAATTCTGTATACATACCTATCAACGTTTTAATCAAAGTTCACAGACGATGGATGAACTTGCCACTAATTTGGGAAGAGTATGGGACTTGGGAGCCGATGACCGGCTTCGACAGACCTCATCCACAAACAGTGCTGGCATTGCGCAGACGAGACCTGCAGGGGCTGAGAGTCAACTGCACCTCTGTCATATTGGACAACAGATCTCTGGGGGACATGGTCATGGAAGATTATATGTGAGTAACTCAGAAACACATACACATGTAACTAATGCATCATCATGGTATCATCTTCATCAGCCATTAGCAGTCCACTGCTGGACGTAGGCGTCCCGAAGCACGCCACTGGATGTGATCTATAGCTTTCCGCATCCAACCATTACCGCCAGCTTTCGCAAATTCGGAGGTTGACCTACATGTTTATGGTATGGTGGGAGAGAAAATGACTCTTTAGGTTTAACATTTCAGGGACAGAGATGTCGATTCAATGTCGAAGATGCTGTACTACTTAGTCGTGCACCTTGTAGAGTGGGTCAACGGGACTAGATATCTGAGCACCACTGACTCATGGGGATACTTGAAGCCAGATGGGACCTTTGATGGGATGGTCCAAGAGTTCTGGGAAGGAACAGCTGATATAGCTGGTAAGAAATTAAATGCATATATTGAAATATCTTTCTTTTCATGTTTGTCATAATGTTCTTCAATCATCTGATCTAATATAGTAAATTGACTGGCACTTGTTTTTCTAGGAACTGTATTATTTCCAATGAAGGGACGTTTGCCGGCAGTAAACTATATTTCGCCACCAGCAGAGATAAATATCAGGTTTATATTCAAGAAGCCTCCTCTAGCTTCAGTAACTAACATCTATTCTCTGCCATTCTCTTCAGAAGTCTGGTTGTCATTGGGGTTTCTGGTTTTAGTTTCTTCTATAGCTCTCTTCTTCACCTCTTACCGTGAAATGCAATTTGTAAGTTTGTGATATAAATGTATTGCTAAACAGCATTTACATATTTTTTTATAAAAAAAATACAAATTCTTTCTTTTATTTCAGTCAAATCGCCGTATGACCATTCCTCAAAGATTATCTCAGGGGTTTCACGATACTTTATGTCTAGTTTTTCAGCAAGGAACAGCTACTGATCCTATATCAATCAGCGGTAAGTCCTTACACAAATACTGTAACTATGTGCATTATGATTTAAAAAATAATTTATTCTACTTACATTGATCAGGTGCGATTCTACCATAGATGTGCTATGCTATGATGATGTAAAAGAAATCCATTCCCACTTAATGAATTGATTGGTGGATATCTAACGCATCCATTTCCACGTAGCAAAAAGCTGGTGGAAAAGCACCTATAATTATAGTTCGTTTCCATAGGTCGCGAAATCCTTTTCCTTGGTATGCTATCGTTCATGTTTCTGTTCACGGCATACTCGGCTAACATCGTCGCGTTGCTACAATCTGTCACGAACGACATCAACAGCATTGAAGCACTTCTGAAGTCCCCATTGCGAGTTGGTGCTGAGGATTTCGCGTACAGCCGGCAATTCTTTTCTTTTGTAAGTATTATATGAGTACATACCTATATAAATAGGTACTTACTTAATTTATGTATCTAATGCGCGTACTAAATCATTATCCTTTTAATACAGTCAGTTCATGTTTCTGAAATATTTAAGGTGAATTGTTTTACCTATCATTACTATATTACCTACACTTAAAAGTAAAGTAAAAAACGTTTATTAACAAATTGTTCAAGTACATTAGTGATGTGACTGCAAATTCCACACTAGGCGAACCTGTATAAAATATATATTCCTTGTTGTAGAATGAAAAACGTCCAATCCATCGGCAGTTATGGCTGAAAAAGGGAGCGCCTCTGGGGGAAAAGTTTTTCATTCCCACTGCTGAAGGCATTCGTAGAGTTAGAGAGGTATGGAAATGAGTTTCCTAAACGACTATAAGTTTATCACAACGATTATTACCAATGGTCAGATAGAAAACTATAATTACTTACATAATTATTTCCACCCAATATAAACGGTGACTAAAAAGGTTATAGGTAAGCGGAACTCAGGAGGTCATCTCTCCCTCCGGCCCCCTGGACCGAATGATCCTAAACAAGTAAATTTAAAATATGTAGCTGGTGGTGGGATGGCTAAATGAGGAAGGTCCAGTATATACATTATACCGTGTCATCGAGCTCTTTGGGAGATACCTAACTATGTCTAGCGGTGGATGATTACGAGCTCATAACTGGCACCCTCCCTCCAATAATAAAATTTTGCAATACAACATCGTTCCGACCGCAGGGCATGTTTGCATTCCACGTGGAACCCACTGCAGGGTTCGATCTCATCCAAGCTACATTCTTTGAACATGAGAAGTGTAGTTTTGGGGTGCTCAAGTACATTATGATGCCAAACCCCATCGTAGCCACGGCGAGAGACACACACATCAGAGATGTCCTGAGAATCGGGTAAGAGCCGATTCAGCACACGCTTATTTATGAGGATTAACAACCACTCATAGTGTCTGTAATATTTTTATGTCTATATACGTATATACAAACCTATAAAGATTAATTATCAGTCTTTTCTTAAATAGCGTAACTTCGGGTAACTACTTAGATTGCGCTTTTCATTATCACCTTCTACTTCTTAGGCCGTGTTCGAAGCAAACTGACTGTAAGCCGCAGAATGTAATAATGTAATTTTAGCGTAATAACGTATTGTCAGTATTGTTAAAAATAGCCTAAAGATCTTCAAAAACGCGCACGAATTATTATTGTAGTACTCCTACAAACCAACCAACCTACACTCCCACATTCCTTGCCTCAGAGTCCTCCGCATCCTCGAGGGCGGCGTGCAGTCCCGCTCCAACCGGCGTCTGCTGCCGAAGCTCCCTCGCTGTCCCGACGGAATGGCCCTCTTCACCGAGGTCAGCCTCACGGACGTGGCTCCAGGGTTCGTCTGTCTGCTGGCTCTGTATGGAGTCGCTGTAGCGGTGTTGATCCTGGAGGTTGCTGTTCATTGGAGAGGTAAGTTGTGTAGAGTCGGCTCGAAGGACCATTTTAAGGAGCTATTGATAATCCATAGGTTGATGCTGATCCACAGGCTTCTTCCATAGAATTCTTTCAATAGTCGCGACGCTGTAGTCGCGAACAATATGGTTCCGTAATCGGCATATCAAATGTATTCTTCATTATTCACCTGATGAATATAGGTAGTAACGTATTCTATTAAGGTAAATAAGTAGAAATTATATACCTGATACGATCGAACCATTAGCTGTTTAATTATGGTAAAGTTGGGTATTTTTTTCAGAATCGCATAAGAAAAACTTTGAAGAACAATTTGAAGATTTTGAAGACAATGGTTTTTACGAATTTAATGAGTGAAATAGTTTATTATGAATAGTAGGAATTATGTTTGCGAACATCAATTATTAACATTTATAAAAAAGTAGATATAGGCACAATCATTATGAAATAATTCATGCATAAAATGTAATAAATAGATGTTAGATAACCTGTGTGTTACAATTTCTTCTCTCCCACAGGCTGTATAGTTAGTTCAGTGATCTGTAAACAAAACAAAATATATTATTACGTAATTCTACTATCCCTTCATTACTTTAATTCCTGAATTATAGACGTTATGGTCCAGTTTCTTACTGTAAGTAACTAAACGAAGACTAAGACGGTCGAATGGTGTAGTGGTTAGTGAGCCTAACTGCTATGCCGAAGGTCCCGGGTTCGATTCACGGCTGGGGCAGATATTTGTAGAAAGACAGATATTTGTACTCGGGTCTTGGGTGTTGATGTTGATATTTATATTTAGTATGTGTCTAACTATGTATTTGTGTAGATATATCAGCTGTCCGACACCCATAACACAGGTTCTGCCTAGCTTGGGGTCGGATGGCCGTGTGTGAGATGTCCCCACATATTTATTTATTTATTTAAGAGGAACTCAACGATAATCCAACCAATCATCGCAACATTTGATTATCTAATTCTTTCGTCACAGGTTTAACACTGACGGTACATCTATTTATAAATTTACTTTGATCATTTCCATGCATATCCCTGATTCCATGACATTCCATTTCAGGTCCGTAAATTACACTTTAACCGAATGCAAACTCACATTAACATTGACCGGGGTCGATAAGACGTAGACCACGGCATCAGCCACGTCCTCCGCCGCCAACGCTGGTAGCTGCTCCACTGCTTCCTTCACTCCTGGTACTTTGTCATCCAGCAGCAACTCCGTGCGGGTCAGGCCAGGGGATATGCTCTGGGGGAGGGATTAAGAGATTATTTGTTTATGTTTCGAACAAGAGCGTGCCAAAAATTCTCTAGTTTTGGAGGAGGCGATCGAATGTCCTGTAGTAAGCTGTTAAGGGTTGTGTGCACTTGATATGGTAAGTACATAACGAGGCCATCGAGGTTTTCCTTCAGCCATGGTATACATTGTACTTAAATTCAAAGAGCTCATTGGTAAAGTACATGTCAGCGCCGGGATTCGAACCCGTGTCTCTGGCGTGAGAAGCGGGCGCTTACCCGACTTAGCTACCGCCGCTCTTGGAGTTGTCGTTGTTAGATAATCATGAAAAATATTACCGTGACCCGGATCCCGCTCCGGTACTCCGCCAGCTCAGTACACAGAGACTGGGTGAACGCAGTGACGGCGTGCTTCGTGCTCGAGTACACGTTGAAGAATTGACTTGTCGGCACGTAGTGGCCTGCTATGCTACGGGTGGAGAAATAGTTGAAGTTGCGGTAGTTGCTGAGTGGGATGCCTTTTTAAAGCTGCTCTGTATTTGTAGCTGGTAAGGTGCATATGCATATTTAATTTTCTGTGGTGTTTAATGAAAATAGCTTTCATTATGAAATGAGACTAAATATAGGTACTTAGATTCATTGACAAGACTAAAGATATGTCTCTATAACCCATAACAATTACCTGTTAATGTTGATGACATGTCCATCGACGCCCCGTCTCCTCATGGAGTCTACCGCGCGGCGCGTGCACAGCATCAGACCCTTGACGTTCACGTCCAGTACTGACACCAGCTCGTCTTCCGACAGCGGGTGACTGCCTATGTCTGGAAGGAAACATGGAGAGGGATGTTTATATTAATTGGGATATCTCTTTAATTTCTGTCTCAGTCATCATACGGTTCCATTTCAAAAGAATCGAAATACCTTACCCGATTTGGCATTGTTCTATCTATGCGAAACGTAAATATCTTTTCTTCAGGGAGGAAGGAGAAAGAGGACAGCTGCCACTGCCAGAGATGGATGGTAGCGCCTGGTGTTAGCCCTAGACTCCTCGGGGGAATAGCGGTAAATATGAGGAAGAAAGGCACGTAGCATTATTTTCTTCCTGTTTTGGTAGGTGACCTTAGCAATAAGTATAAGTCATGTTATAATAGACCCACCAGTAATATTGCCGTGAATAAACACTCCAGCGTTGTTCACCATGACGTCGACTCCGCCGAACGTCTCTTCGATCCACTCGAAGCTGCTCTTCAAGTCTTCAGGCTTGGACACGTCGCATCTCCTCGCTGTGATACTGCCAGAGCCAGTGACCCTGGACTGCAGCTTCTGTAAAGTACTATAGTGAATATGTGCGTATAACGAGCATTGTCGACTCAAGTCCATTGTAATAATTCGAGTCACTGGAATTTGTATGCGTTTTACTAGTCTATAATTTTATCGACACGAGCGCTGTACTCCAATCGCCAGTGCCGTTGACTCAAGCCGCTACTGTCGCTAGCATAATTCGATAGCAAATTGTATGACATCTTGATCAGCGCACCTGTCGATAATGTTAGAACTAATAAAACGCATACATCCCCCTGCGATTAGGGGGATATGTACAAAGGTTCCACTCGAGAGAATCACGTACAGGACCTTCAGCTTGGATGTGATAAAAGCTTACGTAGGCGCTCTGTAGGACCAAAAACTATGTGAACTGTTTGTACTCTTTATATCCCTATAACTCACCTGCATAGACTCCAGCCTCCTGGCCAGCCCCACGACGCGGAGGCCGCGGTCCGCCAGCGCCAGCGCCGTGGCCGCCCCGATGCCGCTGCTGGCGCCCGTCACCACCGCCGTCTTGCCGGCCCAGCGCTCCATGCTCTGGGAACTAAGAGTTGTGGGGTTACCACCAATTAGGTAACAGTCCTTAAGCAGCGGCAGCGTCAGATCCATACAAGTTACGCCAGATTTGAAGTGAGCGACGCTGCTTCATCGCTAATGTTCGGTGGTGGTAAACAAGTGGTAAACCCACTGGTGTAAAGCCGCATATCGACAACGATATCCATGAGGTCAATGTTGCTATGATTCTAACTGCTCTTCATCATGGAGGCCTCATTGCGTCTTAAACTTTAAATTCGTCCTTTCCTGCACGCTAGTATATTTATTTGTTTCGAACCAGAGATATGTACCTAATTGTGTATACTGTAGCAGTAACCATCTTGCTCTGGCTAGTAAATAGCAAAATTTCCATAGGTTAAGTAATTAAGTAACAGAAAAGAAGCTACCTGTATTATAGGCCTGGTCCTATATCAAGGCATCGCGACATTAGCAATAAACACCATTCTCCATAAGTATATATAATTAGTGTTTTGGTTCGTGAAATTTGTCTCAAGTGACGGAATTTCCTTGAAACCCTGACCGGATCATTTAAAACATGACAACCTTGTACTTAGAAGGGCGTTTTATTTGCTTTGACTTTCTCAGCCGTAACTTAAACATATTTAAGTACCCACTCACCTACCAACTAAACCTATTGTAAGTATCTCCCTATAATCTTTATCATAATTAATAATCAAAGATACAATAGTATTTGGCAGTGAAATAAATGGTCACTGCCGGATTTATAGATTACCTACATACTTCATTAACTATTAAAACTCCATAGAATTAATGGATTATAGTGGTTCTTACCTGGTCCAAAGGTCCGGTTTAGCCGAGCACGGTCCAGTGGTTGTGCAGTGACCTAACAAGTACAATGCACTTTTGCAACTGAGTGGAAGTGGTTGGATATTGTGTTGGTTCGTTGACGATATCGATGAAGGACGACTTTCGACCGTATTGACAGCGATCGTGATGGTGGACGTAGAAGGCCGCCGCGCCGTTATTCTATTATGTTATCCAAGATTCGAAAGAAAACTATAAAATATCCGCTTTAGCCCTTTTCACTTCAAGACTGATTTATAGTTCGGGAAAAAATGTTATCCAATGACAAGGTCAACAATCAGAATTTTAACTCATTATTCGTGCATATCCATGGGAAATCCATGAAATATTTGACGTTCATGCTGATTCGAAAATTGATTTCTTATAGGGATTACAATAATTTAGAGCGGAGAGGGTGAGTGGGCGAGTACTAGACACTAAAGACAAAATAGTTTAGTCAATGCTACGTGTGATCAGTCCTTCACAGTACCAGTAAACGGAACTTTTAATTTATAGCTCACCCAATAACTGCATCAATTATTTCATTGTTAACTAATCAGGTGAGTAACTCTAGAACTGCATGTGTAGTATGTGTACCTCTATGTAGGTAGACGGTATATACTGTGTCACCAATTTCGATGTTTATTCATCTTATGTACTTAAGTAATATTGAAATTATTATAATCAGTGTACCCAGTGGCGGATTAACCTATAAGCACGACAAGCACGTGCTTGGGGCCCCGGGCCTCCAGGGGCCCCCGTCCTCTGCTGCTGTTTCATTTTATACCTACATTTTATTCATCCACAATATGTCCGATGTAATTTGGTTGCTCTGATTATAAAGGGCCTACCACACGCGTAAGTATCACCACAGTTTTGCCTGCGCAGGCCGGCTTAAACACGGAATACCGTGCGTATGGTTGGTAAAGGGCCTACCACACGCGTAAGTATCACCACAGTTTTGCCTGCGCAGGCCGGCTTAAACACGGAATACCGTGCGTATGGTTGGTAAAGGGCCTACCACACGCGTAAGTATCACCACAGTTTTGCCTGCGCAGGCCGGCTTAAACACGGAATACCGTGCGTATGGTTGGTAAAGGGCCTACACACGGGTACAGTCCAACTATAAAGTCGTGAAAACGGAAGTGGATCCTAACTAATTGTTTAAGATCGTATTTAATCGATCTGTTACATTCATTAAAGGACAAATCCGTTAAAAATCCATAATCAATTTATATTTTTTTTTAAAATGTATGTAAAGGTAAGTAAATAACAGATGATCATAAAAAGTCTTAGCAAAATCGTAGGTACTCTTTGATGTCAGGATTTTATAGTTTGACTGTAAGTATTACCACAGTTTTGACTGCGCAGGCCGGCTTGTACTGTACCTACATGGAATACTGTGCGAATGGGTGTTAAAACTGGGTTTTCCCCTCATCTCACCCAATCACCTCACTCACTCAGAACCTTTTTCAACATACTCAGGAGTAAATCAGGGTAGCAACATGGGACCATTAGAATTTATTATAATGATCAATGACCTTCCCGAAATCCTGATGGACGCTACTTGTCTGTTGTTCGCAGATGACCTCAAACTGTTTTTAGAAATTAGAAATGAAGAAGACGCGATTAGGCTGCAGCAGGATATTGACAGGGTCGTAGCATGGGGTTGCGACAATAAGCTAGAGTTTAATGGTTCGAAGTGCGTGCAGATGACGTTCAGCCGAGCTCGCGAGCCGCTGCGACACCAGTACACGCTGGGCGGCGGCGCGCTGGCGCGGGTCAGCTCCGTGCGGGACCTGGGCGTCAAGTTCACCTCCACTCTGTCATTTAGTGATCACATTGTGAATATATGTAAAGGTGCTTTTAAAACTTTAGGTTTTGTGCTCCGTAGCTGCCAGGGCTTTACAGACATACGTACTGTGAAAGCCCTGTATAATGCGCTAGTTAGGAGTAAATTAGAAAGCAACGCAGTCATCTGGGCTCCGCATGAAATTAAATATAATCTCATGTTGGAGCGTATTCAAAATAAATTTTTAAGGTATCTTTACCTAAAAATGTACGGGGTGTATCCGGGCTATCCTTTGCTGTACCCATCTTTATTTATACTAGGTATGGTTGGATACAGCAAGATTGAAGTTAGGAGAGACCTGGCTTTGACCAAAATGGTATTTATGGTGTTTAGAGGATGGTTGTGCAATCCCACTGTGCTGGAGAGCATCGGGCTCGCGGTGCCGGCGGGCGGGCGCGGGCTGCGGCGGCGCGCGGGCCGGCTGCTCGCGGTGCCCACCGCCCGCACCAACCTGCTACATGACGCTCCACTCACTAGGGCTATTAGGCTAATCAACAAGGCATCTGAGAGGACTGACATTCTCACATGTTCTTTGGGTGAGTTCGCAAAGGTTATGTTTCATATGTTATGGGTTGATTAGTTTATTGTTTTTTTATTTTTAGTTGTCTGTGTCTTTTTAAGAAAGTTTTTTGTTGTGTTTGTTATTTTTCTTTATTATTGTGTTAGGTTTATCCTGTAAGATAATATAAGTAGTTAATAAATAAATAAATCTTTATTTTATTGCCCAAAACTCGTTTCGCATAACTCATATGGTCTAAACTTTATTGGCCGAATCATCACTTTGCCAAGACTTATAAGACTGGCATAAGACTCGATTCGCCTAAAACTCTTTTGAAACACCTAAGTTTCTTAATTTTGCTCAAATTTATGTTCGTCTATGCCTATGTATAATCATGTTTTTCCTAATATTATCTTATTAAATAATATATTAAGTATGTAGTAAATGTACAAATTGTGGTACTTTTCTCCTACATACCTAAAAATCACGATATTGAATTATCAAAAAATCTAATTACAATCGCCATTAAACCCCATGGGATCGAAACCTAAAGATAGGTGCGTCGACGAGGCGAGGCAAAGCGAGGAGGAGCGTGTTAGGTGTACATGTTCATCAAAACCAAAGCGGAGCGTTTCCCACACAGCGGAAAAAAAATCAAGGCATCAGTTTGCCAAAGCCAAACGAATATGATTACTTTGTAAAACCTATGCCATAACATTCTAAGCTAAGGCAAGATTTGCCCATACTATTATTAGGCTAAATAAGATTATGCGAAATAACATTTTACTAAACGAGATTTTATGCCATACGATTTTCGGCGAAACGAGAATTTGACCAAACTTTACTATTCAATACGAGATTAGGTAAATAAATCTTAGGCCTAAAAATGTAGAACTGGTAAAACTGTATACCGCGTCAACCCCGAAGCGCGGCTTGCGCATTTTTCGACATGTTTGAAATTTTTGTAATTTTGCCATGTCATCAGAGTCTTCTCTTAAATCCCTGAGTGAATGATTTTTTCAATTTTACAGCAATTTTTTGTCCGCTTCGATCGTGTACGGTTTGATTATTGGGAATAGCAGGCAACTAGACTTTTTTCTAGTGAAAAAAATCTAGTTGTTTGTAAACATTGAAAATATACCACTAGAAGAAATAGTTCCTCATTGGGAAACATTGTTTCTAGATACCACTCCGACGATTTTGATGAAAATTAGGCTTGCGCGTACTTAACTGTGTCGTGTGATAGCTGTAACTGTGGTGATACCTGCGCGTGTCGTAGGCCTTTAAGACAAGCAATTTTTTTAAAAATGTTTAACATCCTTTTTTATAGAAAGGTTATAGGACGTTTTATACTCTCTTTGTCAAGGAACAAATTGTTCTAAATTAGGGGCCTACACAGGCTTTGTGCTTAGGGCCTCCGATGCTCTTAATCCGCTACTGAGTGTACCACATCAGAAGTTTCTATGTCTGATGCAGGGTTCTTGTGGAAGGTTCTTAAATAAAACACAAATCGTAAAACTAAATTCATTTATTAATCTAACTAGGTTTTTCTTGTTTACCTTAACTACTTAAGTATAGGCTATTGGACAATTATTATACTACTTTTATCCTTTTAAAATGGCCACTTAATTTGCTCATGGCACGATAGTCTAAGGGGGTAGGGGGGTAGGGGGGGGGGGATAGTATAAGTCTAGGGGGGGGAAAGGGTTCCCAATTGTGATCGGTAGGGAATTTCTAATTTCAATTAGAGTTTCAGGCCGATGATATATTGGGAGCCTAATTCCGAGTCCACACCTCCCAGCGGTCCCCTCTGGTAACTAGTGCAGAGTAATTCAATTAACCTGAATCACTCTGTAATAGGCTAACGTGGCAGGAAGACTCACCAAGACGCACTGGCCAGCGTGGTGTTTAATGGCTAGAAACCTTCCCCAACATGAATCACGCTAAATTGCCCCGGCCCTCAGTCCCCGGCAGCCCCGCTATTCCTAACTCCGGCAGCGGTTACGGTTCCGGCGGGGCAGAGGGTGCGAAGAATCTCCGGCAGAGATCCGGCTGCCAAACCCTGACATTGGCTACATTTAACACAAGGACCCTCAAAGACGACGAACGGCTTCATGAACTCTTCGAAGAAACGGACAAGATCAAGTGGGACATCATCGGGTTGTCCGAGGTACGGCGCAAAGGAGAAGAACTTATAAAACTTCCGTCTGGAGACCTATTTTACTATAGAGGAAACGATGTTACCAGCTACGGTGGAGTTGGATTTCTTATCAACCAGAGGCTATCTTCTTCAGTCCAGAATGTAAAGAGTGTTTCACCACGAGTCTGTTTCGTAAACCTGAAGCTTAACAAAAGATATGCCCTTAAGATTATCCAGGTCTACGCGCCTACCTCAAAACCTAACACAGACGATGAAGTGGAGCAAATGTATGATGATATAGAGAGAGCACTCAATGATCACCCCTGCCACTACACTGTAGTAATGGGTGATTTTAACGCCAAAATCGGTCCCCCACTTGTAAACGAGCAAACAGTGGGCAAATTTGGGCTTGGAAGTCGAAACCCACGAGGGCAAACCCTGGTTAATTTCCTCGAAAAACACCACCTCTTCGCTATGAACACATTCTTCAAAAAGCGCCCTTCGAGGAAGTGGACTTGGGCGAGCCCGGATGGTCGGACACGTAACGAAATCGACTATATACTGAGCTTAAACAAAGACAGCATAACCGATGTGTCTGTTTTAAGCCGTTTTAAGACCAGCAGTGATCACCGCCTAGTGAGAGCCACGTTTAGGTATAACCTTCCCAAAGAACGCAACAAAATGGTTCAGCAACATAAGGAAAAGTACGAAAGGGTAGATTATAAATTTCTACAACGGGAATTCCGTCTAGAACTACAAAATAAGTTTGAGGGGCTAAAAGAAGAGAACCAGGACGTGGACTCACTGAGCGATGCACTCTGCAATATAATTGTAAGCACTACAAAAAAACACATTGGCGGAAAGAAACAGACAGAGAAGAAGTTAACGGCAGACACACTTTCTTTATTATCTCAAAGAAGAGAGATGAGGAACGCGAATGACAAAGACCAGAGAGGACTACAAACTATTAATAAAACCATCCAAAAGGCTATACGCAGGGACTTCAGAACATATAACACGCAAATTATAACGGAGACAATTAAAGAAAATAGAGGACCTAAAGTTTTTAGAAGAAAATTAAAGAAATCAAAATCGGAAATCATAAAACTCACGAAACAAAATGGAGAAAACATCACAGATCGCGACCAAATATTAAAAGAAGTGGAAGATTATTACGCGGACTTATATGCGTCAAAAACTGCAGAACCAGGATCGCCAGACGAAAATGATGCAAGAGCTATACCTACAGAGCGCCTATACGAAGATGAACTTCCACATATTCTTGAGGATGAAGTAGGGTTTGCTCTTGGTAGGATGAAGCGAGGCAAAGCGTCTGGCGAAGATGGAGTATACGTGGAGATGCTTCAAGCAGGTGGTCCACCCGTTCTTAGTGCAGTTACAAAGCTTTTTAACACAGTACTTAATAAAGGTATTACTCCTAAAGCCTGGAATAATGCTGTGGTAACGATCCTCCACAAAAAAGGCGATAAAACTAAATTGCCAAATTATCGCCCAATAAGCCTCCTCTCTCAGGTCTACAAGCTGTTCGCAAAGGTTCTGTGCAACAGACTTTCTCGTTTGCTAGATGAATACCAACCTGTCGAACAAGCTGGCTTCCGGAGTGGATACTCAACATTGGACCACATACACACAGTCAAGCAACTGATGGAGAAGTGCAACGAGTACAACCGACCCTTATGCTTTGCGTTTGTCGATTACGAAAAGGCTTTCGACAGCGTAGAACACTGGGCCGTGTTCCACTCTCTCCATCGGTGCGACATCGACATGAGATATGTGGATATCCTTCGGGAGCTGTACAGGGCTGCCACAATGCAAGTGCGCATGCATAGTCTGACCAACCCCATTCCCATCAAACGGGGTGTGCGCCAAGGAGACACTCTGTCACCCAAGCTCTTCACTAACGTCTTGGAGGACATCATGAAGACCATAGACTGGAGTGACAGAGGTCTCAATATAAACGGTGCTCGCATGTCACACCTGCGTTTTGCTGATGATCTGATCATCCTAGCTGAGAACGTCACAGATCTCCAATGCATGCTCGTAAAACTGCACGAAGCATCCCTGAAGGTTGGACTAAGGATGAACATGTCCAAGACTAAGATCATGACCAATCTTCCTGCAAACGTGCAGCCTAACATAATTGTAGGTAACTGCCACATCGAGGCAGTGGATGAGTACGTCTATCTTGGACATAGTTTATCCTTTGGACAAAGTTCTCAGGTAAAGGAGATCGCTAGACGAATTCAGCTGGGATGCTGGGTCCTTAAGTCCCAAATCCCTCAATGCCTGAAGACTAAGGTGTTCAATCAGTGTGTTCTGCCTATCCTCACTTACGGAGCCGAAACATGGACGCTCACTAAAGCCAACATGCACAAAATAAAAGTCGCACAAAGGGCTATGGAGCGCGCCATGCTCGGCATCTCTCTTGTGGATCGTGTGCCCAATGTCGAAATTCGACGTAAAACTCGTGTGGATGACGTGGGTAGCCGAATCACAAGATTAAAGTGGAGATGGGCAGGACACTTGGTTAGGAGGGACGACGGCAGGTGGACTGGGGCAGTCACAGAGTGGTGGCCAAGAACTGGCAAACGAGGAATAGGCAGACCGCCGGCCCGATGGTCTGATGACATTGTTAAGGTGGCCGGTAGACACTGGACTAGACTCGCACAGGACCGGAAGAGGTGGCGTGATAGGGAAGAGGCTTATACCCAGCAGTGGGCAGATACGGGCTGATAATGATGATGATGATGATGATGACGATAGTCTAATAGGTTTACTTCCATACTAATTCTAGTATCGATATAAAATCATAATTTTGATATTTTTTTAAATAAATATATCTGAGAAAGGGAGCTGTCCGATATGCGTAAGATACAGAGTGGACACGTATGACAAGTAACAAAGTAAAAAAATATAATAACAAACGTTATAAGTATCTGTAGCCTCCAATTATACCTAGTGTATCTAGTGTTTTCACCTTATTAAGCTTATTTGCTATCAAATATTGTTTTATTGTTAGACAGTATCACATTATGCTTCATGAGATTGTTGAAGTGTTCAATGATTGTATACAGGACATAAAATACAATGTTCCCGTAATAAGATAGATATTTCGAGCACTGCGCCGTTGTGGCAGCACAAGGTTTACAGATTGTAAATTTAATTTAATAAACTACTCTTAGAGGACCTAAAAATATGAGTAAGTATAAGTACCTACTTACCTAATTATTTCAAAAATGCATTTACGGGATGCGCATTTGCGATGCGATATTTTTAAATGGCTGGAGTTTAATTATCGTACCTAAGTAGTTTGTCAATAAATGACATTGTAAAAATTACTTTAATAAAATAGGTATTTACATGACTTACATTAAATTAAGTTTGGAAATTAAATGAAGCTATTTAATTAAGAGCAGTTAATAATATTCGAATGTTCAAAATCACAGACAATTCATATTCTCACTTAAACAAGCATTCTCAGTGTCTAAAAGCCATAACGAAACAAAGACTTCATAATCTGCAAAGTCGTAATTTTTCATCTAAAAATTTTACTAAGTATTACAGCTTTAGCTACCCTCAAAACCCCATTCGTTATGGCTACCAGCTCTCAACCACCGTAGTTTTCCCCCTTCTACCCACTGGAGGAGGCAGAGGCGGCGCCTAGGATGCCCGTGCTGGCGCTGAACAGAGCCCTGATGATGTCCAGCTTCAGGTTCCAGATGGACTGCAGGATAGAGGGGGCCTCGGTGGGTGCTGGTGCTGCCTGCGGAGGGAAGGTATGGGTGAGGACGAGGGTTTATACTGGTTCTAGGTAGGTATAGTCAGGTCAGCTGCGTAAAAATATAAGTATTGCGTAAAACGTGCAAGAACGGTACCAAACTTCACAAAACGCAAAACACCAATGAGAGTGTGCAATGAAATAATAACATTAGGTAACAATATTTTGAATGGATACTTTGTTAAGCTACAGTAGAAGTTTAGGTACATGAGGTACGTCAGTGTTTTTATAGCGATAACTGTCCCGTAATAAAAACAGTGCTTCGTGCCGTATTTTGAGCTTTTATGTTCACGGTAGTTGATAAGTATATAAGTATAATAGTATATACATGAGGTAACTAACTACAACCGAAATAAATAGTTTGCTTTGGGTACTTAATGATCCCTGCCATGGAATACAGTCTGGATCATTGTATTACTTACCTTATTCGGTAGTAAATTATCATAAAAATGCACACAAATAAAATAAATACTCAGTGAAATCAGTGCTAAGCTGTTTGTGTAAACCATCAAAAACAAAACAAAATAAAACTTAGTTTTTTATCATTAATTATGTTCTTGAACTTACACATAAAACCTAATAATGCAGCAGGGATGAATTATTATCAATTACACAACAATGTAGTTAGGTAACTAAATAAAACAATTGTCATAATTTCTATATCAGTAAACTTATTAATTAATTAATATTTAAAACGTAAAAAAGGGCTATTAAAAAATCTTTCTAACTATATTAAGTAAACTATTTTCATCACTTTCTAACATTATCCACATTTATCTGCTTCTGCAATTGAGATTTGAGACACATTCATATTTTACACTTTGTTCATTCGAAAAATTAATTTACTACCAAACATCCTTCGTCAACAATAACATGTACCTACACTTGATATCACTATTACTTCATCAGCATTAGTTACCCCAATATCTCAACAATTTATTAAAATTAGCATTGTCCTGAACTCCAAATCAATAATCTACGAGTATCTCTGAAATTCTAAGCCCCCATCAACACTAGATCTCCTCGGCATGCCCTTCCTCTTCCTCTCTCTCCTAACCACCCCCTCCCCCCCATCACCGCCACGGGTGCCCCCCCGAGCTGCCCTTGGACATGTCTCCGAGCAGCCCCATGAGCAGACTCAGGAAGAACCCGGCGGAGTCGGCCATGGGCATCTTGTTGGCGTCCTCAGAACTCTCTTCGTCTTCATTCACCACCTGGAAGAAAAAGGATTTCAGGGGTTCTGTGGTGTATAAGTAATGGCTGGTATTGTAAGTAAGCTTGTAAAAATATGATGAAAGCCAGCTTTATTCGTTAGATTGTGGCATATTTTTAGGTGTGTTTATAAAGCTTAAAAAACGGGAGATTATAAAATATTCGTAAAATTTTTGTATTCTGAAAATTCTCATAATATGTGAGGATAATCAAAGAATATGAAATGCCCAGAGGGTGGATAAATTCGACAAACCTTGCTAGTTCCTTTGATCAATGTAGATAAGAATTTTCCAAAGAATTTCCCATTGTTGTCCTGTAAGAAAATCATCCATCAATATCTATCCATAACTTGAAATAATTTGAATGAATAGAGTAAAACGAAAGGTTCCATACAGCGCCCCCTCCGGTGAATGTTTCCAACGACGTCAGCAGATAACTGGCGATGACGGCACCAGGGTTTTCCTCTCCTTCAGACTAAAAATATACAAATAACAATTTTAGCAATAATAACACTTAAGAAGGTTAAGGCATTTCATACATGCACTTCCACTTACCAAAAGACCAACAAAAAGTCCGATTCCGGAAGCAATGAGCGCGTTCACGTCAATGCCGTCACCCTGAAATTTAAAAGTGCATTCATTAACGAATCGTAGGTAATCAAGATTATGATATTGAAATTGTGAATGTACGCTTTTGACACTTACACTGAGATTTACAACGATACCGCTGACCGCAGCGAGCAAAGACCCCAAATCTGATTGACCGTCTTCCTGTAAAGTTAAAGCTGTCTCATTATTTAGTTCTACACATTCAATTGCATTAGATATTACTAAATAGTTGTGCAAGACACTTACGCCTCCACTCAGTCCAGCCAGGAGCCCAAGAATACCGCCGCCCTCCCCGTCTCCACCGCCTGGTGGCTCATCATCGTCATAATCAGAGTCTCCATTCGAATTGTCATCGTCTTTGTCATCTTTGTCACCGTTCCCACCATCTCCATCGTCTGGATTCTCCAAACTCTCTTCAGCACCATTATTGGCGTCCTCCAAAGATTCCTCAGAGTTGTTTTCAGATGATTCAGAACTGTCACTTTCTTCTGACTCTTTTTCTTGGCGAGCGGGTGGAGGTTTCAGATTGATGGCAAGTTTTAGAGGGTATCTTTCTATGAGGTCGGATTTGCTTTCGTCGATAGCATTATCGTTAGTATCTCTCTTGAACCTGAGTATCTCGTTTGGAGAGAATGTAACGGCGCCGACTAAGTAGTCTTTGACAAACGCACTCATTATCCTATGCATTAGTGCCTGGAAAAGAAAACCTGGTTAATCGACTACCTAACATTGTTCTGGGTAACGATTATTAATGTATTGAGTAACAAATGAGGCATTTAAAAATGCAGATGCTATGCAATTTGGTATTAATAATTAATTAGCAAATGATTTATTAAATTGGTGCGTAACTTACCTTTTATGGAAACCTTTGCTTTAATTGTTGTGACGTCACACTCAACACTCGTGCTTAAAACTTTTGGTGCAATAAAAACAAACAAAACGCCTTGCTACATGATTATGGTTCCAATAACATTAACGAAGAACACAAGATTTATAAGGAACATGTTCTACATTATTTGTTAAAATGGCGTGCCCCAGAAAAGAAAGTGCATCGGTGACATTGATTGCGTGTAGGGTGTACGCCCTTTCCACACGAGTCAAGGCGAGTGCGTGGTTGCAAAATGCAGTTTAACCTAGTGCATTTAAAATTTGCGTAATTTTCGTGCAGTTATAAAGTATGGTGTTATGGAAAAATTGGCGGAATAAATAATAATAGAGTTCCAAGAGTAATTATACAGTACAAGGTGCTACTTAAAGAAGCCTATATGTCCACTGTCCAACCTAGCTAACATTTTGCTATAATAACCTTTTAAAGAAGCATAAACGTATTTTTATTTATTTAGGTACTTAATACTTTATTGCACAAATATTAATATACAAAAGGTGAAATGCTGAAAGCATTTTCTACCAGCCAACCTAGGTACAGGAGGTAGGTACATGAAAACAAGTAGTATTTTTGACAACCACGAATTCAGAACAACACAAAGTTCAAAGTGTAATTAAGTTACCAAGTTAACCTACCGACTCGTCTTGAGCTTTTAAATATCAAGTTCTTAAAACCATTCTCCAGTTATGGACTTACCAACGTCATTGTTGGTTTTATTACTTATTATTGCAATGAATTGCAACTTTACATTCGAGCCTGAAGTTGAAAGTTTTAATCAAAATATCAAGGCTAGTTGCGTGAAGTATTTTCGCGGGCTTTTTACGTAATGAGTGGAAGATTTTAAGGATACGGAGGTTCAATGATTCACTATCTGTCAGTTTCAATAGGTACTCTATCGATAGCTGAAAGTTGCTACCATAAGTTTTTGACACACAAAAAGTTACATTTTGTCACAATCGTATGAAAGTACCTGTCAGCTATCGATAAATAGATAGATAGATAGAATACACTTTATTTGTACACCAAAACAGAATAAGAAAATTAACAAAATGTAACTTAATTAGCGATAGATAGAGTTATTGAAACTGGCAGTAAGACGAATTGGTCGGAAGGATTTTCTGTAATGACCATAATAATCCCCATATCAAACACACAACTCCATCATCCATAAATAAACCTTTAAAACAAAAAAACATTTAAAAAAAACACTTACCCCACCACCGCTGGACCCGCCAAACAAAGAGTTGGCCAAGCTCAGCAGGCTGAAGATGTTACTGCCAACTCCCAACGTCGGACTGGTCTCCATGGACTCAAACTCGAAGGCGTCATCATCATCATCATCATCATCCTCATCAGACGCCGGCGCTGGTGATGCCTCGTACTGGTTCTTGGCGTCTTCGTATTTGATCTCGGTGATGGAAGGCAGAGTGGCTGATGGGTCTGAGGGAGTGTCCGAGGGGACGCCGAATATGTCCTGCTGAAGAAGAGAAGGTGGTGGTTAGTTTTTTTTGTTTTTAGTGTCCCATTACCTGATTACACCTACCGAGTAGAGTGGCGAGACGTCGAGTGCTCAACCGAAGATACTGTCGACACTCTACTCGGTGATTATACATCAGGGTATTAGAGTTGATAAGTAGGTATTAGACCTATGAGTTTTTGAGCTACCTCTATACTGATTTTATACAGATGAAAGATTATTTCATTGTTTATTTGTATATTGAATTGGCTCAGAAACGACTGGACCGATTTCAAAACATATTTCACCATTATAAAGGCTATATATTATCCCTGGGTAGTAGGTATAGGCTGAATTTCAGTTAGTTTTTATATTAAAATACCTACTCACAGGAAACCCTTTGAAACTAACTACACTCACGAGCAATGAAAAAGTACAAGTGACATAGCTAATATGATACGTCAGTGGCAGGTGGAACTTTTTCATTGCTCGTGAGTGTAGTTAGTTAAATAATAATTTAGAAACTTACAATGACTTCAGGGGGTGGGGGAGCCTCGTTCAGGTCTTCGTTTTTCTTCGACAGTTCGCCGCCAGGGGCCGCGGCCGTCGCTACCTGAAACATCAAGTATGAAACGTAAATTATGAGTTGAACAAGCTAATTCTTCTAGCCTAGTGTGGTGTGGCCCTTCTTATATCACCAACATTAAATTGATACTAAATACTGCAATCTTAATTTTTGTATCTTTCATATAAGTAAGTACAGTTAATCTTAATTAAATTAAAAATAAAAACATTTTCATTTAATTTTACGGTGACAAAGACCGATAATTATGATGATACAAGAATAGATTGATAGAAAATATAGAAGACTAGCTGTTCCCGCGCGCTTCGCTTCGCCTTAAACAGTTTTCCCGTGGGAATTCCGGGATAAAAAGTAGCCTATGTTTTTTCCCAGTATCTAGACCGTATGTATACCAAATTTCATTCAAATCCGTTCAGTAGTTTTGGCGTGAAAGAGTAACAGACAGACAGACAGACAGACACAGTTACTTTCGCATTTATAATATTAGTTAGGATGTGTTCCTACTTCGGTAGGACGCCTTCTAGCCGCTCGCTGTACCAAAGGACAGGTGGACGGTAGTGGCAGAGTTGCGAACTTGTTTAGAAAACGATTTTCGGATTCAAATTGTTTTTGGCATAAAAGAAACAGGTAATAGCAATCTATTCTAGTTACACTAGTTATTTAAATGATTGGTAGGTATTGTAACCGAAATATTTCCAGGGTTCCTAAAGTACTACCTATTTAAGTAAGTTTTATTTCTCGTGGACTTATTCAGTCACGGAAAGCACAAAATATGTAATTTGCCTTGAAAGTTTCTATCTTATACGAAGGTGAAATATCTGCCTGCCTACCTAAATGCCTGCCATTTCTTGCGGATGCGGAAATATCAGAAAAGAGGTCGATATGCATTATATTTATACCAAAATACATACTTAATACATTATCAGCCTATTTATAGATTTACATATGTATGATTTAAATTCTTTACTTAATTTCTTAGTGGAAAATGCGATCAATGTCAAAATGTGTCATTAATGTTGCATTTTTTAAACAATTTTGGTAATTTAATTAAGTAATTAACCTTTATAGGTTGTAGATAAGTAGGTAGGGTATGTAATTATAGTTAATTTTTACTTAGACATAGGTAAGTAGATGTCAAAACCAAAATGGCTAACAGTCTCGTCTATGGTCTCGTCATTATTTAATCAGTCGGGTTAAAATTAAATCGATAAAGGTACCTCTACTTACCTACTTATACAAAATAAGAAGCTTCGGTACCTACCCAATACCTACTCTGTGGTCAAATTGTTATCTTTATGAAGTCGTTTATATTATGCAAACCGATTTCATAAAGATTTGTTGTGGTTTGAGAATGCAGCACAATATGTAATAAATTTTAAAACCCCCAACATGCAACACTAACTTTAAACGGCGAAGTCGATTGTGATAAAATTTAGAACACTTGCCTATATGACTCAAAAAAACAAATCGAAAATAGTTTGAAATCCTAAATATATTTAAAATTTGTTTTATTGCACGATATTGGTTTGCAGGTGTGCAATTTATTAAGTGTAATTTACATTTACATAATTATTATTGACTAGCTGTTCCCGCGCGCTTCGCTTCGCCTTAAAAAGTTTTCCCGTGGGAATTCCGGGATAAAAAGTAGCTTATGTTCTTTCCCAGGGTCTAGACCTTATGTATACTAAATTTCATTCAAATCCGTTCAGTAGTTTTGGCGTGAAAGAGTAACAGACAGATAGACAGACAGACACAGTTACTTTCGCATTTATAATATTAGTTAGTAGGATTTAAACTTATTTTCTCGATTTGACAAACTTTCTCAAAGTATTTAAGTATCACAAATATACTATTCTAACTAGGTACCTATGTGTTTTTTTGTTTTGATTTGTTGTAATTGTGATACTGTATGTTCAACCAGGATAGCTTAGTTATACATAGGTACTCCTTTTATTTAACTTAGGTAACAGAAGATTTACTTTAGTTAGGCGGTTGTAACCACACTCAACAGTGCTTACCTACCTAGGTATTAAGTATATAGTACACAACATACCCTCACATCAAAGAAATTCAAGCGATAACCATTGCTAGTACTTACCGAATCAGCGACATCCTTAGCCGGAGAAGCCTCTCCCAAGATCTGGTCTGCAGAGTCCACCTCATTGTCGACAGCGCCGCGCCTCAGCCGGGACTCGAACGGAAGACTGAACACATCTCCTAACAAACACACCACTAGGGTCACAACCAGGCGTCTACTTGCAGCCATAGTCACTGAATATCTACACAGTCAAACCACGACTGAACTTAAAACTGCCAAGTGCATTAATGTCACTTAATACGCGAGCGTGCAGGTATGTTAATTAGGTTTTTTTTTGGGTAGTGGTGACTAGATGTTGTCGTTTTGGGGCACGCTGTAGATATGGTCGGAGGGTCGAGTGAAGGAAAGTCTTATAACATCGGTGCGTCCTGTCACTTGCGTACAGGATGTTTTTTTTATGCATGCTATTTTCAACTGGGATTTCTAAATGAAAGGGTAATATAGGTTTTTCCAAGTGTAAGCGGGTAATACGGGTTGGAGGACTGAGTCATATTATCATAACGGATTTATAGGATAGGTTGTTAATCGAACGGTATCGCAAATATAGAAATATAGGATGTAGGTGGGTAAGTACTTAATCTAATTTATTAATGACTTACCTATTTTAATAATTTTATAAGTTCCAAGTAACAACTTATTAGCCACCTGCTTAATATCAAATGAATGGAATTACTTAATTAATGGATCATAAAAACTTGTGGTTAGTAACTTATTTCATGCGGTTTCATTTGAATGTGATATTTTACTATGACCACTATTATAGTCATCACTATGTATAATTTAAAGATGATATTATTATTGCGTCGGCTTATTGCAGATATTGAGAGAATCAAATTATATTGTTGTCTTATTCATAATAAAAAACAGATATTACACAATTAATAAGCACAGTAAACCATATACCTACAATTGTTTTAAATAAGTACAAAACCAGATAACCCAAAAAGCACGAAGTCTCAACATGTCCTACTACATCTACTACACGCACTTACAAAACAACATCAGCCTGTATACAGGGCGGAGCTCGCAAGGTCGTCCCACTGGCAGTCGATGGTAATGAGGGTGTCCCGCGGTTGCGCCAGAGTTGCCAAACAACGGCGATCGCTTCCGAAAATGAGAACAAATTGGCACCCAGGCCTTCCTGGATGTGAGTGATGCATGTGATGGCCAGTTAGGAACTTAGCATGGTCATTAGACAGTGGACAAATATCGGATATCGGTTGGTGGAAGGTATTGGATTGGGTAATCCTTTTTTATTGAAGTAACAGTTAAAATAAGATAAGTATACCTACTGCATTAATTCATATTGGCACCGTTTGTGCTCATAGATAGGTACTTAGGTAGGTATTTATTAGTTTCGTTCCGTTATCGGTAAAAACAGGATCGGTCTGTCTAATTATAAGTTACTTCACTAATGCATATGTTGAACTTACAACACCTTGACCATTCAGGAAAGGCAAATGCAAGTGCACTGCAAAATGTATGTCTAATACCTGTAGCTCTCTGTAACTGAAGACTTATCGAGAAAATTATATCACTCTACTTATCACTGCCAGGAAATGTTTGCAATAACTGTATGAAATAACAGTTTTTGAATAAATCATAACATTATTAGTAAAAAAGCAAAAGTAAAGTTTGACCCCGACGTGATTTGAACACGCAACCTTCTGATCTGGAGTCAGACGCGCTACCGTTGCGCCACGGAGTCAGATGGAGGACAGATCGAAATTATGTTTCATATAAAACATGTATAGATTGCCTTGTATTGGGGGATTATTTTTATCAATTTTATCATGCGATAACATACGGACATCGCGAACTCTTTTTATGTAAGAAAGTAATGGACAACATTTCAAAAAACTAAAGCTGCTATAAATCGAAAACCATTTCGAGATTTAGCTCTCAAGGCCACAAAAAAAATGATTTTGTATTTTTTGGATGTATCATTTTCGAGAAAATCAAAAAAAGTGCTGATGACGTCATGCATAAGGTGCGATGCATTTTGATGATCAAAACCTATAGATTTAAAAACAAAGTAACTTGTCACTTTCATTTTTGATGGACGTTGACGTTTTATCGAGTCGTTGTTGTTTATTTGGGTCATTTTCATAAATTCTGTTCTGACACTTTCTGACTATTTTTTTTATTTATCATATAAAATGGTTAGTACTTATTAAGAGATGACCTCTATTTAATATGTCCCAGAGCATGCCACCGCCTACACAGCTGAAAAAATGCTTCTGCTTATTTTTTTGCATGATAAGTACCTACTTTGTATCATCAGAAATATCCATATCATTTGAAAATGACCCATTTGTTGGTTGGCATGTAAACAAAGTTTAAATGTCACTTGTCAGTGTCATTTATGTTTTTTTTCGAGACTAAGGCAATAGACAAAAATAAAAATTGAGCCTAATATGTGATGTCACTTCCGGTTTTAAAATAATTAACTTTAAAGTTAAAAATAACATGCAAAAATTTATGTATATACAAAATAAAAAAATACGGGTCCTCAAATTTTTTATAACCTTTCCGAATAGCTAATAAAAATATAGGGTAAAAAAAATGAAATGTTGTCCATTTAAAAATATATATCATTATATCGACGGTGGAAAGGCAAAATGTATTATCCGCCACTTTTGGCGAATATGAGTTATATATACCGTTGGAATCGCCTGATTTTTCTCTTTCGAATGGTGTGGGTCTCGTTTCGATCTGAGCACTTTTTGGCGCTTAAGACAACGGTGATTTTGGAAATCTTAATACTTTTTTCTTGTATTAAGAGCCACTTTTTTAGTCATTTGTATGTTCAAACATACTTGATCAAAACTAAAGTTATATAAAACATTGTACCCTCACTAAAACATTAAAACATTGTGACTTAATTCATTTTGAACTAATGTGAATTTGTATCATTAGTTACTTAAGCGACCTACCTGATTGCGTAATTGATATAAAACAAAATGCCTTCTGGTCAAAAATAACATAAAATCACTTAATACATTTTACAATTTTGTAATTTGAAGCCATACTGGCACTTAAACCATTTTACCAGTCAGCCTTACTCGCGGCGTTTGGCGGTTAATACAACTTTACCTAAATCTGTTTAGTGGTACAATTGGCACTTAAGCAGCTTTTTGCGATTTGTAGATAATTGATATAAGTGATATAAAACAATTCAAAAGAATCGCAATGAAGCGGTCTATGGTGTTTAAGCTGTTATATCCAGAAGGATATTGTGTGAAAACGCCAATAATATAAATAGGACCGGTTGGAAAGGTGTCGCTTCAGCACCCCGCCGGGACGTTCATTGGGAGAGGACGTGCGTCTATGCGACAGTTGGCGCCGCGTGCGCAGCGTTATTACGTAGGTACAAACTCAGATTCGTTCGCCAGTATAAAACTGTAAATATTTTTTGATTATATCACCGATAACTACATTAAATTATGATATCTATTATTTATTTATAAACACTTTATTGTATAATAATAAAAACAGTTACAAAAATGGACTTAAAAGTAGTAAGTATATACAGAGGCGGGCTTATGCCAAGAAGCAATTTCTTCCAACCAACCTTTGTTAGGTGGAAAACTAAAGTTTTTAAACTCCTTTAATACAATAAAAAGCTATACAAAAACAATGTGGAAAGAACCTAAACTAAAACATATCTAAGATAAAAACGAAAAATACAAACTAACTACCTATTTAACTTACATAAATAATAATAATACAAATACACATAATACCTAAATGACAAAATAGACTTAATATATATCCGCTATATTTATATAAATACATATATGACTATATAATATAATACATATTATATTACTCTTTACACAGGTTCTAAATAATAGTGTTGCTATAATTAATATTTATTGAGTTATAAATATGCACTTGGATCCTTTCGCCTAAATTGCTGTTTCTATGCAAGTAGGGAATTTTAACGTTTCTCTAAAAGGATCCAACCAAATATTTATTTTTTATAAAATATTTTTTCTATGACAATATGGTTCTTAATGTAAAATATTTGTATTGTATTAACATGACATTACTTTTTATACAAAATAATAATTATATATCATAAATAAACTTATTCATAAATAATTTATATCGAAATCTAGTCAGAAACAGGATTTCTTATCTATATAAAAATCTAACCGAAAATGTGTTCCCAAGCGCAAATCTCTGGATCAACTTAACCGATTTTGATAATTGTTAGGTAATTATACGAAATAGAAGACCAGTGACCACGAGTACCACGACCTGTTTGTATCCCATAATTTTCAGAATAAAGTATTTCAACGAAAAGCAAACCTTATAGGAAAAAGTTGGACATGAATTAAATTAACTTTTCTCTAACTTCACTTCATCATCCTCCATCGCTGAAGAGTGCAATATCTGGTATATTCCATCTATCCTGCTTTTTATGCCACCGTAGGAAATCCATCGTTCCCTGGTACTTTGCCACTCTTCAGCGATCGTATGGTCCGTATCAATTCGTCTTATTCTCACTCCTGGGGCACGGGTCTCCTTCCAATGAAGGAATGGTTTAGGCCTAGTCTACCACGTTGGCCTAGCGCGGGTTATTGGGCCCCAACACAAGTAATCTTGTGCTGAGAGAGTTTTCGGGTAAGTGGGCTACCCAACTGTCAGACGTTTTCAAGCCACCCGAAGGCCTCTGACTAGCCTGTAAGACCTGCCGATTTTATTAATCATAATGATTACGATTATTCATCAAGATACAAGATGCTCCTGGTTTATTTGCATCTGCATCCAACTCCCCAGGTGGTGGTTAGGATCATTAAAAACTTCGGCAATGTGGCCATACCATCTTGAAAGTCAATCTTTCATAGTAACAAGGAGATATCCTGGGTTTTGTTGCAATGTTCTTCAAGATGCTTTGTATAGATCCTTCATGTTTCCTATGGCAGCCGATGAGACCATCGCTGGATATAGGGTTACCCCTAGCAGCGTTTGTCCTTTTATAAATTTCGTTTGATATTAAGTTCACAAAGAAAATACGCGTACGCAAGTGCTTCTTTAGAATGGTCGTCTAGTTCGACGTTAAGTCTTCCTAGATGGTTGATCATATCCCATGTTTCTTTAGACATCCATTCATTCTTTAAGTGTTCCTTGTGCCTTATTATTTCTTCGCAAATTTTTAACAACACGTCTTTGATGCCAGTTGTTGCCGATCTGGATACTAAGTTTTCTTCTAACTTGTGGGTCCTGCAGCTTATTTACACGACACCTTTGGCAGATCTTGTGGCCTGCTCCTAAACTCCCGCTATCTTCAAGCACATTTTTCCATCGACTAAGTGGTGATCACTATTGACATCAGCAACCCTCTTATTCCTAACATCCAGAAGTGTCTCCATTTTCGACTAATCGTCGGTCGATTTGGTTCTCGGTCCGGCTGTCGGGTGAGACCCAACTCACATTGTGATAGTCCTTTGGGGTTACCACCACTAAAACTTAGCCATTAACAATCCTAAAGCATCGTCGCTTGCTTATCAAATCTAGCGTATCTTTTATGAATCTGACAGATAGTTTAAAGCGAGCGACGCTGCTTATGGATTGATAATTGCTTATGTGTCTTGCCCACACTAACATACGGTGCCGATACATGGACGCTGACCAAGGAAACTGTGCACCGAATCAGAGTTGCAGAGAGCTATGGAGCGATCCATGTTAAGAATTTCGCTTACAGACCGTATTCCCAGCGTGGTAAATCACCAAAAGACAAAAGTCTTCGACGTCGGTATGCAGGTCACGGAACTGAAATGGGAGCCGGCAGGAAACTTGGCTCGAAGGCAGGACGGAAGGTGGACAAGGGCGGTGACAGAATGGTGGCATAGAGACGGACGAAGAAATGTCGGTTGGATTATGATTATTAATTAATGAATAAGTAAACCTGCTGATCACTTGGATCTCAATCTCAAAGTGATTTCGCGGTGAAAAATATGTTAATAAAGTTTATAATAAAATAATGCTTCGAGAAAAGGTACGGCCATGCCGCTTCTTTGCTCGACTTGGTGAGATATTATGAATTTTTTGTTTTCAATCTAGCTGGCCCGCAGGTACCGCTTCTTACCCTACCCTACCCTATCCTACCCTACCCTACCCTACCCTACCCTACCCTACCCTACCCTACCCTACCCTACCCTACCCTACCCTACCCTACCCTTCTTACCTTTTATACCTTCCCTGGACTTCCACAAATGTTTCTAGACCAAAATCGGTTCAACCGTTCTCGAGTTCTGAGGTCCAATTATAAGTTCATTTATTCTTTAAGTCATTCATCTTAGATATAAATTGCCTTAGTCTGGCGGTTAATTCATTCTTATGGAATGTTTAAAGTAACATAAATTATTATAAAACATTATCCTGGTGTGATGGTTAAATCTCCTTGGTGTTTAAATTGTTTTTACTTGTATTTAATTAAAATGTTAATAATGTCGTTTAAGCCAATTTTACCTGACTGAGATTTCAGATGCCTATGTCTTATGTCCCTTATTTCAGTAAATAGAATATGTACATTCATTTTATATACAGAATAACATAGAAAACTATTTCAATTTAACGTATTTTAATTTTCAAAGCCATAGCTAGAATAATTACAGAGATATGATTTTTTTTCGAAAATTTCAAACTTTAAATCGCTCTGGTGAACATTTTATGTCATGGCGCTTAAACCATTTTGCCTTTCCACCGTCGATATGCATACAGAGTGTTGCAAAAAGGGTGGACCCCCTGAGTCACCCTCTTTCGGCTCAGTACTTAATACTTATACCCTTTTTGCAACACCCTGTAGATACCTAATGTAGATAAAAAAAAACCGTAACAATAGATGGTGTAAAATTAAACACAGAAGTCCTGCAAAGGGCCATCAACTTCTTTTAACTATTATTAGGTGTAAGTACCTAATATTTACTTATTTTGTTCGCTTTCTTCTACTTAAAATTGTTCCAGGGTAGGTATCTACCATCTTAAGTGCCAATTTCACCATTCTCGGTTATCTAACCGACAGGGATTGATTTATAAATTAAACGTCATCTCCATATAAAATTCATGACAGATGTGTCAAAAGTTAACCACTACTCCCTGGTTATGCTCTAACGGAGAATGGTGAAATTGGCACTAAGTTAATAAAAAAAACTAATAATGACTACATACTTATTCATCAATTTAATCAGTTTTATAGTAACCGGTTAACTGTTGGAACTGAATTATTACCAAAAGCAGTGTAGTGACTTCGGACATGATCTGAAAACAAAATAGCAATTATTAGGTTGCAGTAGTTACTTAGCTCAGTACTTAATTTAGGTCCCTTAAAAAAACAATTTTTACATCTCCTACCGTATTGGGTTGGTGCAGAGTGTAGGTTTCGAGCGGTGAAAATTAAACTCTTTTTTTTACTGACGCAAAAGAGTCGTCACGTCGCGGTACTTTAACACCATATTATTATAAATTCTAGTTTACTTTACCCAGGGTCTTAAAAACTTAGACACTAGCTATCAAAACGCTTCCAGTTAGCTGTGAAACAACTTATAAACGTATCAAATTTTGATTTACCTAAACACGCATTAAACATCCCCACAGACCAAAACCTTACATTAATAATGAGCGGTCGGTCCAACGTGAACAAGCCAAGCGGCGCGAAGTGTGGCTGCCGCAGCATGAGCACGGCCGCCAGGGTGCGGAGGCTCTTCTGCAGCAGCGGGCAGCCGGCGCGCCGGGACAGTTCCGCCGCCAGGCTGCGGGTCAGGCGCATCTGGAGACATCGGACAGGTGGGTGAGAGCAGAAAGAGCACCCTATATAGTTCTTGATGTCATACCAAGCAGAAAGAGCACCCTAGTTCCGGATGTCTTAAAGAAGTTGCTTATAATAGTTAGATGTATGCGAGCGCTATTAAGACAAGCTACCGTAGGTACCACCAGAACCACCGCACATTAATCAACCAACTGCAATCACTGCTTATCTGTCTAATTTTACGTAAATTGTATGGATAATGGATATGGTGACAGATAAGCTGTGCTGAGGATTGTATATTAGTGTATGAAGTGCGGCTGTCGCAGCATGAGCACGGCCGCCAGGGTGCGGAGGCTCTTCTGCAGCAGCGGGCAGCCGGCGCGCCGGGACAGTTCCGCCGCCAGGCTGCGGGTCAGACGCATCTGGAGATAGGTGGGAGCGTCATCAACCACAAGAGAGCTAAGCAACACCTCTGGTCATCATCAAGCTTTCTCAGACACTTATATAGACACCACGATATCGGTGTTGCACATCCAATAAGTTGCTCAATAGTTGGATGATATGCCTAAATTTATACTGGCTATTAAACTGTCCTGGTCAGTAGATCAGGAAACTAATGTCATGTGAAGAGGTCATGTAAATCCAGTAAGTACAGTCTTTCATTAATTTTACGGCTATATCTAGAGGTGCGATATTCAGCGTATCAGCATATTATTATGCACTGCCGACGACTACAGACCGGCACGGCAGCACGGTGCTATGCTAGGCACGCTGCATACCGTCACTAGGCGTCCTTCTACTTACTACAGACGGGACCCTTCCCGTGGTGTGTCGCGTGAGCTGGTCTGCCACCGCGAACCTCTAGGAAGCTGCTTTAAGATACCAGAATCCAAGCATTTAACGACCAGGTGAGGTAATAGCTACCTGCACAGCCATGTCGTGGCACGGCTCTATAACAGCCATGATGGTGAGCAGGTACAGCCCCACCCACGACATCTGCAGCGCGATCACCGAGAACTCCACGAAGCCCACCTCTGCAACATAGTTAATTATATCATCAGCCAATAATCATTCACTGCTGGACATAGCTCTCCCAATGAGCGCCGCAACACTAGGTCCTCGGCCTTCCTCATCCAGCCACTACCCGCTAAGGTCGTCGGTCCAGCGGGCAGGAGGGCATCCCTCGCTGCTTTGGCCTATTCGTGGTCTCCAATCGAGAACTGACAACATAACCAATTATTTATCTATAGCTTTTCCCGAGCTTCGACTCCCTGGAAAAGTTTTACCGTGCTTAATAGGTACATGCAAAATTTTCATGAAGATTGGTGAAGTAATTTTTCCGTGAAAAAGTATCAAACACCCATCCAGATTAGCATCAGTCAGTGGCTGTCCAATGTGCGCCGAGGGCATATACAGAAACAGTTAGGTAATACGTCACTCAACTGGTTTACAGGCATTACAGCCCACAGCTACGTTACATACACAGCAGATTACCAATAACATCATGCAGCAGATAATACGGCTTGGCAATGAGGTAGAGCAAGAAGTTTCCGAAGGCGAAGTACAGGAAGGTTCCGTAGGTGTGGTCGAGCGAGTCGGCGGCGTCGCACACCCAGCCGTGGTGCCGCGCCAGCCGCCGCACCCAGCCGCAGCTGCGGCTGAACTTGGTGAAGTTAGCTGGGGAATATACAGGGTGTTGGAAAGCTGGGATATTAAGCCGAAAAGGGGTGATTCATGGAGTTATTCTGAATTGGTCACGTAACTTTTTACTATAGTTCTCACTAATTTCAATAAGTCGTTGAACAACATTACAGTTATTCAGAATGACCCCCCGAGTCATCCCCTTTCGGATAAGTATACCAAAGTTTTGAAACACCCTCAGAGAGGAGGTCTAGAGATCAGCCAACAGCGTAGCTCGTAGTGCCTATGATAGATCAGTTACACAACAAGTTACATCAAGGGCCTTTAACAATGTAAATGAAATCAGGCTCCAGTAGTTTCCCAGATTGCTGATTTGCCGATTCAGACGGATCCGTTTGGATACGAATCTTCAAGAAGAAGTTTAGGTAAAATCTGCCGTTGTAGAGCTATTGTCTTGGCAGATTACATTTTAGTTAATAAATCAATCTCTACTTTTTTGAGGCGATTTAATAATACACTTACGTTTATAATAGATACATGCGGATTGTACAATGTAGGTACCTACATAGGTAGTAAAGTGTACTTAGTTACTTTGCTGGTCCAAAGTCCTCAATTCTTGTTCCAGTGCAGAGTTGATAGCCGAGAGGGAAGAGTTGACGTGCATGACAGAGAGCGAGAACTGCTGGGCCAATAGGAACACCAGCCACTGCATCACCAGTAGCGGCGAGTAGCCTACCTTAGTACGTCCTGCAAGAAGCAGTAAGAAGTTATAATTATCTATGTTTTAAGTTAGTTTTAAGGAGCGTTATAGGTATAACCATGTTATAACACTATATAACAGCAACACACACACACACACACAATGGGTTCGAATTTGAAGCAGAGCGGACCTTTAGTGTGTAGGATGCCCTACGGCTAGATGGGGTGACGACTTGCAAAAGGCTGGCAATGATTGAATGCGGAAATCTATAGATCGTCACCCATTGGCGTGCTTTGGGAGAGGCCTACGTCCAGCAGTGCACTACTATAGGCTGATGATGGACCTTTAGTGTCCTTTGTACTGTGATAGTGACCATTGATCAATCAATGTCCTCAAAATCGCCTTTTATAAATCTAGACTGCACTTCACTGCAAATTCTGCACTGCTCCCGGTATAGTAGGAGTATACTCACGTTCTCTGACGTTGTTCTGGCTGAAGCGTTTGTACATGTACGCCAACAGGGTGGTGGCAGCAGTCTGCAGAAGGATACAGAATAGCAGTCTCTTCCAGTCTTTGCTGCGTTTCTCCTCAAACCCAAGATCTTGGTTTATCTGGAAACGTCCTATCTGATAACAATCGGTCACAGTTAACAGAATCCTTAGGTTTAATTCAAGAATGTCAAGTAAATCAGTATACAGTCCAGATCATTGTATGACTGTACCCTGAAATCAGACTCCTACATTCTTAGTTTTGGTTTTGGAGACCTTAATTTACTCAAGAATGTCATGTAAAGCTGTATACAGTCCAGATCATTATAATTATGACTGTACCCTGAAATCACACTCCTCGCTTAGTTTTGGAGTCCATCAACAACAACACAATAGCTACCTTCTCCATATCATTAAAGCTCTTGACCATCTGCCGTATCCTCTCCTTTGCGGAGCGCCAGCCGGCCAGCACGGCGGCTGAAGCCAGCACCATGTTGCCTATCCACACGAGGTACACCATGCTAGGGCACTGCTTGCCCCCACAGTCGCTGCCGGCCGGCGTCTTGTAGTTCAGGAAGTAGTCTAGGGTGCCGGTGCCGAATATTATTATTACTGGAAGGGTTGAAGGGGTTTTGGACAGCGTTAACGGTTTATTTAGGGGCGGTCAACGGTTTATTTGTAAAAGGTAGAGCTGTTGAAAATGGAACTGGTAGCATACAATCAACTCAATCTTTTCCTCATAAACCTCATACTGTGCTACAGTACCTATACGTGCTTTCTCTGCCACTTATTCTTATTAACAATATTTGCTGAATTCTGCTTTCACACTGAAACACCCAGCCCGTAACAGTCCAGACACCAGCGTCCTCCAATTTAGCCTTTCCACGCTTGGCTTCCTGACTCTTCCCACACTACCAGAATCTTACCCATAGCCGGCACCACAAAGCAGCCATACGCCCGCATCCCCCGCGACCCCGCCACGGTCCAGCGCCCGCCCCGCCGCCCCACACGCACGGGCGCCACGCCGCCCACGCACGCCAGGAGAAGCACGAAAGCCATGGAGTCTCGCACGAAGCACTCTTTGGGAGAGTTGTGCGGTTTTTGAGGAGCGGCGGAGAATAGCGCGGCGCGTACTTGGCTTGGGGTTGGGAAGAAAGGAAATGTTTTACGTTGAAGTTTTCATAGATATGTAGAGTAGAGCATTGGAAGCACAGCACAAGTGGATGAAAATTATTACTGGGATTACCAAGTTCTGTGTAAGTATATGAAAAAGTAAAATATTGAAGAAAGTTGCCTCTTCAAAGTACCTAAGCAATTTATTGAAAATAACTATGCGACACAAAAAATGGTTTAATTGAATAACGTTATAGCAATAAGTTACCTACCGTGTCTTGTGAGCTAGTCCCTTTTGTGGATGCCCCTTGATCATAGGGAACTGAGGTGAAAAACTCTCATACAACAAGTTAAAATCAGGGCACACTTTATAGGTTTTCATGGTGAAGCCTGAAAAAAACACTCCTTTCTGGCATAAATTCGTTATAGGTGTAATACAGGCTTAGTAATGGTTTAGAGGTAGGAATTTTGGATAATAGAAGGTTAAATAAAAATAATGAGTTTAGGTAGGTATCACATAATTATGACGTATGTGTAGACTACCGTGGTGGTTGGTTATTATATGTGTGCCTTCAGGTAATTAGGTAAACAGACAAAAGACCTGAAAATACAGTACAGCTTAGTGTTTATATTCCTACAAGTATATTATTGTGTTATTATGTTGTGTCAAGTTAGAATTAGGAGACCGGAGCAAAAACTATTCGAAAGGTATCATAAAAATCATAATGTGACACGCTTTATTTTCCACTAAACAATATACACATACTTACTAAAAGGGGAAAACCTAGTAACTACTTACTCACTAAATTTTCTATGAAATAAACACATGATGTTGTTTATGCGTACTGATAAAGATATTTTTATTTAAATATCATACTTATCACAAACATATTATGGGTACTTACCTATTATTATTTTATACATTTACTAAGTATATCTATAGATTCGCGGTGCCTACATATTATGTTCTGTGTAGAATTAGAATAAGTAGCTATTCATAAAATGTAGACAATAATTACTATGTTTCACATTCACATCTACAATTTAGGTTATACATACTTTCCAGTAGGTAAACTGTTCACCACCGACTGAGTTAGCGGCGTATCGGTTTTTTTATTATGCAGCGGCAGTGTTACGCATAGCCTACTGATACTGGTAAAGCGGCCTAAGATCAAATGAATATTATACAAAACAGATAATTAACTAAGTATAAATTTAACTATGATTCTGATAAGACCTCCAACCCCCACTTATTACAACATTCTGCTATAGCCAAATACCATCAGAATTCCAATAAGCTCCTGCGCACCACATCCCTATCACTCTTTGGCAGTTCAGGCACGTCGACCAAATCTCTCCAGGAGGCTGGAAACGCGGAGTACTGTTTCCAGGTCTGGATGTGGTTGAAGAGAGCGTCTCCGGGGCAGGAGGTGTTGGCGCGGACCTGGCGGTGTCCCACGAGGCGGTAGTTGGGTGTGATGGCTCCCCGCGCTACGCCTTCGGCTATGAGGGCTTGCACGGCTTTGAGCTGGTTGCGCGGTGGTAGGGAATCTGGGGAAAGAATAAAATTAACTGTGTTATGTACATTCTTTTCATCATCATCAGCCGATTATCTTTCACTGCTGGAAAGGAGTCTACCAATGCCTAAGGAACGCCATTCGTTCAAGAGCTACCCTACTACAGACAGAAACACAGGTCCACTGTACTTGTGAGCATGAGAAGAGAAGTTGTTTTGAATAAGGTACATAAAACTACGTTGCGACGTCGCATCGCAAAACACTTTCGCAAAAACCTGCGACAGTAATCAATCATTTGCCCTGAAAAACTGTCAAAACAGTGTCGCAATGCAGTTTTGTGTACAGGCCCTAACTATTAAACCTATTTCGGATGCCTTGCATATTGTGTGACTGACCACTCTAGTCCCCGATGAGACAGACGCCGAGGCTGACTTAGCTTAAAGTATCTTTCTGCAACTGGACAAAAGTCATATAGAAGGACAGGAAGGAAGGAAGGTAGGAAGACTGACCGCTCCAGTCCCCGATGAGGCACACGCCGAGGCTGACGGTGTTGAAGTGCAGCGCGTGAGCCCCGAGCAGCGCCCAGCCGCGGCCCTCGTACACCGCGCCGTCTCCGCCGACGGCGAAACTGGAAGATATATGTATTATTATATTATATTATGTATCTAAGCCCGGAAATGAAATCAGAATGTCCAAATTCGCGAAAGGTCGCGGAGTCGACATGTACGAATGAGCTCTTTAAAAATTTATGTAGGTATCTTACGCTGAAAGAAAACATCTTGAGAAACCCTACTTGAGTGAAAGCTTTTGTACACATCCCCCTAATTTCAGCTCAGCCAGTCTAGCTCACGTGCAAATTGGAGCAGCAAGCCTGGACGTTGTAAAAGTTGAGGTAGGCGCTCTGTAGGTCCAAAGATAGATAATCTGTAGTAGATGGATATGCTATCAAAACGGGTTCAACTGTCTCACCTACATCCTTACATGTCCTACATAAGGGACTAGCTAGTTTCCCTATTGTATACCGAAAACTGTAAAACAAGATACATACTCACTTATACCCAATATCCGCCCACCCGTGCCCATCCATATGCATGTTCTGCATGACCCTCATGGCCTCCTCACACTGGGCGGGATCCCCACATGCGGGGGGGGTGTAGGAGTGATGTAGGACCACGAAGGGCGCCGGGCGGGCCAGGGGGCGCCGCTCGGTGGGCTCCCGGGCGCGCCACTGCCGCCGCGGGGTGTAGGCGAAGTGGTCTTGGACTTCGTTGATGGAGGGTTCTGGATGGTGTGAGATGGTGGATGCAAAATTAGGGTTGTATACTGTAACTACTTAGTCAACTCAGCAATTGCAAAGCGGTAAGTAGTAAATTATATGCGTTGTGCAGACTGACTGTGATTTTTAGTTGCAACTGAAAAATTCCGAAATGAAGTGTATTTCGAAAGTTTTTAGTTACCCTTATGGCGGGCGGGCCGATTGCCTTTTATCAGGCACAATCATGGAACTTACTACAATTATTTGTTAAAAATATAATAAATTTTAACTAAGTTTTGTGCTTACCATCATTGCAAGGTAACATATTGGCTGATGATATCAGTGATATTACAATTAATACCAGATTTAATGCCATAATTTTATTTTAAGGCACTGTGTTATTTTCAGTTTTATGTTGACGAACTTGTTTGTTCAATCGAACCTGAAAAAAAAACAATTTTAGCCAAGTGTATATAGCCGTGGAAAAGTACGGGCTGATGATGATAATGATTTATATAGATAAGTAGTCATAAGTTTATTAAATTATAATCGACTATTATTTGTGTTAGAAAGGTGAATCATAATTATGATAAAAGATCAAGGTAGATGACCCATCCAGCACCCATTTTATTATCTACGCTGAGATTATGATAAGCACATATTATAATTACATTTAAATTGCGTTATTCCTATAATAGTGACTAATAATCTATTTGATTGGGTATCGAATAGAGATAAAGATAGGTACCGACTACATAGAAAACACCAACATTGTAAACCAAAAATATCTGAAATTTCTTACATAAGTGCTACTTACTTAATTACTATGTAGTGTAGGTACTTACGTCTTAACACTTTAATATTATCACTACCAATTGAAGATAATAAGTAGTAAGACAATCCATATTCTTGTTTTTACACATTCTTGATACTTACACATTATTTTGTAATATCTTCTATATAACAATTCTGTATTAAAATCCACAGATTCCGGTCTTACTTATAGTTTTTGGCACGGTCCAAGTAATTATAAAGTAGTAATGTAATGAATTTAGCACTACGTTAGTATTATAGTTAATAAGTAATTGAGTATGTGTTCACGTCACAGATCGTCTTCCATTCACTAACACACACACTAATAATACGATATTTTGTACAATCATCTAATTACTATTCAAGAGCTCGAATAATCAATACATCGTATGTAAACACGAAAAGCAAAGATACTGAATGGTGGATGTGATGGCAAACATGAGTATATTTATAGTATAGGTAGAGTCCATTGCGAAAAGTAAGGGGATTCCCCGCTATAGCACGTGAAGTTAACAAAAAGTAGCCCCAATTTGCAGGGGGCCTAGAGATCTACCCCCTTATTCATAGAAAAGTTACAAAACGTTTTAACTAATATACTGTTTTGTCCCTCTCTGTCAAAGAACAAATTGTTCTTCGTCGGAGAGGGACAAAACAGTTTATTAGTTAAAACGTTCTGTAACTTCTCTATGAATAAGGGGGCTAGACTACCAAGCTATACCTATAACTTTCTCCAACTAGAGTGGCGGTCGCGTAGTAAATTTTGTAAGAATAGTGATTGCTTTTTATTTAAATACTTAGGTATGTGTATTTTTGAAGGATTTGAGACGTTTCACACAAATATCGAACAAATTGAAAATTTCCATTAATTTGTTTTCTGGCAGATTAGATAATACTCGTAATATTATGCTATGGGTGCCTACCGACTACAGTAGTTTTAATTTTCATAAAACTCTTCAGGTTTTTATTTTTGTTTACCATACGAATACTGTTCTATGCTTATAAAAGAAGAAGATGCTGTTCTATGCTTATATAAGATAAGAAGCTACATACCTAACCTACCTAATAACTATATTATATGTATACTTTATACGTTCGTATAAATCTATGATCACAGGTCAACTAACTATTAATATTTATTACTACATAGAAGATCAAGTTGGATTCGTGCACGGCTCGGTTTCACGGTTTCGTACCATTTATATTATTATATAGTAAATAAGTATTGAATATTAAATAATTATGTTGGCCAGTAACTTAGATTAACATGTTTTTTATTTATATACAAAACATTGCATCACATGTTTAGTTATATCTTCTATTTTTTACTAGTTTTCCCGCGATCTTTCACTATGCCCTGAAAATTTCTGTTGTAATTCCGGAATAAAAAGTACAAAAAATCACTGTATGTGCTATAAACATAATTTAAAATGTTGAAAAATTTGTGTGTTCTTTGTGACGCTATTTTTGATAGTAATATCTAGCAGCTAGACAAAAGGGGATCACTCTAGTTTACGAGAAGCGAAGTATTGGAGCGCTCTATCCGCTCGTCTCGTTGTATTAAGGTCTTCGCACATTATAACAACTCACCGGCGACTCGACTCTATGCTAGACATTTCAGTTCATGGTTTAATTTCAAAAAATTATTATAAAGTAGTGTACAACGCATCGTACACTAAATGTCTAGAAAAACTAAAGGAGTGTGAGTAGAGTTGCTGCCGCGTTGGTGTGGAGTTGTTATAATGTGCGAAGACCTTTATAGGTATATACAGGGTGTTGCAAAAAGGGTATATTAAGCCGAAACCAGCATGTGCAGCATGTTATATCGAAGCCTGAAACTGAAATCAGAATTAAAAAATTCGCGAAAAAAATATATCATTTTCCATAGAAACTTAGTTGGTTACGTAACTTTTTACTATGGAGAATAAAAAAAAAATCACGAATTTTGAAATTCTGATTTCAGTTTCGGGCTTAGATATACCATGCTGCACATGTAGCTTTCGGCTTAGTATACCCTTTTTGCAACACCCTGTATAATACAGAATGGACAACAGAGTAGCAGTAGCTTTCGTTCGTACTCCACTGTCATGTAAAAAACAAAAAACATATTTTTCCTAACTAACTTTATTAACCCCATCAGTCTCCAGATCACCAGCAGCAAAATGGTCCCACGTGGCGATCTCCCCGAACAGTCTGTCTCCGGGGCACTCTGTGGGCGTGGCCTGGCGGTGCCCCAGCAGCCGGTGCTGGCGGCTGACACTCCGGAGGAGACCATTGTATAATGATGTTAAAGTTAAAGGTATGTTATGTTTGGGCCATTGAAACTATTTGAAACTCACCTATGATCAGGAAACATTAGCACTAGCCTAAAAGACACGACCTTTATACAGAATGTTGAAAACGTGGTATGCTAAACCGAAAGGGGGTGTCTCTGGGGGTCATTCTGAGCAACAAATTTGGATTGCATGACACCGTCCTATTATGCAAAATAAAACACAATTAGTTTCCTTACTCGTACTAGTAGCTTTCGTTCGTACTCCACTGTCATGTAAAAAACAAAACACATATTTTTCCTAACTAACTTTATTAACCACATCAGTCTCCACATCACCAGCGTAAAAGTGTTCCCATGTGGAGATCTCTCTGAACAGCGCGTCTCCGGGGCACTCTGTGGGCGTGGCCTGGCGGTGCCCAGCAGCCGCTGTTCTATTCTATTCTATTCTATTCTAGCTGCTGCGGAGGCGGCAACTCGACTCGTGGTCATTAAGTGTAATTATGCTTTATAAATGCCTAGTTAAGTGTGTAATACCTATTTGGTCCATTGAAAGTAATCTAAGTATGATCAGGAAAATCATTAGCACTAGCCTAAACAACATCGAATCGTGCCTCTGGAGGTCATTCTGAGCAACTTGAGCCGTACATCGAATTTTGGAAAATCGGATAGCATGACATCATTCTATCATGTAAATAAAACACTGAATTTTCCTATCTAGCTTTATTAACCATATTATCAGTCTTCAGATCACCAGCAGCAAAATGGTCCCACGTGGAGATCTCTCTGAACAACCTGTCTCCGGGGCACTCTGTGGGCGTGGCCTGGCGGTGGCCCACCAGCCGGTACCGGGGGCTGACGGCGCCGCGCGACACCAGTGAGGAGATCAGCGCGCGGGTGGTGGCTAGTTGCTGGGGGGGTGGCAGCTCGACTGTTGGTTATTAAGTTATAGTTAAAAGTATGTTATAATTGGTCCATTTAAACTAAAACAATACCATCAACATGGTGGTCCAATATCGAGAAGCAGATAAAAGCCCAAAACCTGACCACAACGACAACCCGGGATAGAATATCCTGGCGCCGAAGTACGAGGAGTCCAGACCCCAGCTGAACTGGGAAAAGGGCAGAAGAATGAATCATTTTTTTACTGAATTACTTGGTGTGGTCCTATGTCCAGTAGAGGACTATTACAGGCTGATTATGATAATCGTGGAGTCCAGGAGAAAGCGTTTGGGGTGTTCATACGAAGAGGGAGACATAGAGTCTAAGATTTATTTGGCTGATGATGATGATGAAGGTCATGATGTTAAAATGAGACTGGATGGTGGGTATCGCCGACTGCTGTGAGAGTCCTATGTTCGATTACCGGCCGGCATGAGTGTCATTAACAGTAACAGAAGACTATATGTATATGCAAATGGCATAAGTTTGTACGCTTCTCTATCTACTCGTATGTACCTATTATAAGTAGATAAAAAAGTGTTTGATGTGAATAGACTAAAATGAAGGTGGGAATACACAATACAATACAAATATTGCTCGTACGGTATTTGTGAATAATAAACTCGAGTCACGTTGTATAATGACAGAAAATTGCTTTTGGAGATTATATCTGAATAAACTACACTTTACAAGAATTAATTGGTTTTGCGTCAGTAAAAGAGAATTTATGAGTTTATTTATGGACCTTAGTAGTATTTTTAAACATCAGTTGATGATTTTTTTGTCTTGAATATACGAACGTCGATGACTGCCCAATCGCAACGAAATTAAGTACTTACCTAATAATTTAAGTAGATATCCACATATCATCGTGACCCTCAAGTTGCCTCTTTCTGCTTACCTACATCTGTGACACTATTGCAATACCCTATACAAATAATAAAATAATGCAGGTAAGTATACTAACATCTCCAATCTCCAATAAGACATATGCCGATGCTGAGTGAGTTAACTTTTCCGGCGTGGATGCCGATGTGTCTCCACCCTCGCCCCTCGTATACCGCTCCGTCGCTGCCCACGCAGAAACTGAAATTTTAAGAAAGTTTATATTTTTTGTACTTATATCCCTGAAAATATTAATACAAAGCCTCTAAAGCCTGTAAGTTATTTTTTGGGATAATTACAGGATTTCGGATAGTGGGCATAAAAATTGTTCAATTTGACCCGTTACATTCTGTGCTAAAAATGATCGGGTCATGCAATTTTCACCCTGTATGCTAGGGTAAAAAGATAGAGCAGCAAGGATAGCTACAGCAATAGGTACTGATTTAGGACACTCAAATATCTTTTTACATCATTTTAAATGGTTAAGCCAACCTGAAATGTCTACCCCACTTATTATTGTATTAACTAGCTGTGCCCGTGAGCTTCGCTTCGTAACAAACACACACACATACTCTCAAACTTTCGCCTATGATATTAGTAGGATTACTATCCGTAGATCATAAAACACTTACTTATACCCAATATCCCCCCACCCCAGCCCCACATGGTACCGCTGCATGGCTCGCATGCTGGCCGCGCACTCCAGGGTGGTATTACAGGCGCCAGGGATGTAGGTGTGGTGCAGCACCACGTACGGGACTGGCGTGGCTAGTTGCCTGGTGTCCGTGGCGGCGGCTGCGCCCCAGGATGCCCGGTCGTGGAGGGTGAAGGCTGGAAGATGACAGGTATGTAGAGAAAGGGTAGCTAGAGGATTGAGGGAACCCTTAGTTAATGAGATCTGTAAGGGGTGTATCAAACCCTGATTACACCTACCTGCTAGCCGTTCATCGGTCGAGGATGCCACTCTACTCGGTAGGTGTAATCAGGGTAATGGTCTTGTCAGCGAAATGGAAAAAATGTATAGCTATCTATTCGGAGGGTAAGCTAGGTCCATTTTGATAAATAAGCTGTGCTAACTAAGCTTTCACGTTCTGTGATTGCGGCCAAAAATTTAATGTCAAGAATCTTTGGCTTTTCTGCCACTTCCAAAGTTTCTAAGTAATCTACAGGGTGTTGCAAAAAGGGTATACTAAGCCGAAACCTACATGTGTTTTCGCGAATTTCCAAATTCTGATTTCAGTTTCGGGCTTAGATATAACATGCTGCACATGTAGGATTCGGCTTAGTATACCAATTTTGCAACACCCTGTATAATGCGTCTTCTAAACGCATATTGGAAGACGCATAAGTTGCCTATTTGTCATGTTTCTACTCTACATTTAGTGGTAAGATCTCTTATGTTTACATACTCGTACTTGCGTCACTATTTTCTGTCGTAGGAAAAGCACTCACTGCACAGATCAAAGATACCAGCTTCACTATTAATTGTAAAGCCATTTTAATTACAATTATATTTTTTATTTCAATCTTAAGTAAGTAAGTAAGTACAAACTTATGAATTAAGTAATTTCTCCTTTACTTATCGTCAAGAAGTCGTGTGCTAAGTGGTGTTTTCGAAAACGATTCAACGTTTATATACTTACTTATGTACAGTTCTTATATAGTGCCCTGATCTCGGTTCTTTACCCTGCAAAAGTACACGATGTATATCAACAAACATGTGACGACATCGGATATTGATCAATTTCTTTGTTTACTATTGTATTTTCCTCAAATACTTAATAGCAATTTACTATCTACATATTGACGAATGGGTAAACTACCAATTTAGGTAAGTAGGTAGGTACCTACTCAAACTTACTTTTTTGTACCTACATATATACCTAAGTACTTTTTAGGTAACTAGGTATACTTACCGATAGTATATAGGTAGGTATTGTCTACCAATTTTAAATTACATAATTAGCACAGTAATTAAAATAAAATACCTTATCACGCAACAGATATGCAGTAACATTTAATTTTGATGCCTGGTATGATAACATAGAACAACGCGGACTCGGTTGTACCGACTTGTACCTACTCAATGCCTGATAATAATAATGATAATAACGTACATTGCTCAAATTTTTATGACCCTCTGCCATGACAATCCAGTCGGTGCGTTTTAATACATCAAGGTAGAGTCGTGGTTCGCGCAGAAACGCTCGTTTTTCGTAAGGTAGAGAGACCCTCAAATGTTATATGCTATGCCATAGACTAATTTTAGTATATTAGTCTATGGCTATGCTAAGCAAGGCTCATATAAGCACGATCGCATCCTAGGGCCTATTTACAGCTTTGTAATTTATATTATTCTCTATAGGTTACAGGTAGGAAAGAAAGTTTGTGCATATTATAAAGTCATTTATTTACTTAGAGTATTAATTAATTTTAATAATTACCTCATTAAAGTAACAATCAGTCGTCGTCATCATAAACTTAATTCTATCAATAAGGATCCAGCCTTATTTTAAATGGAAATAAATCAACAATATCGATAGTTTAAATTTGCTTCTATGAGTAAGTTCCTTATATGTAATTATTTACAGTAGAGATACTATTTACTATATGTACAATAATTTTTGATTTTTTTATAATCTTTAAAAGCCTAGGTATATATCAATAACCTATCGTCGGTATACATTGGCTATTCACAGTGTAAAACCTGAAGACAAAGTTTAAATGCTGACTAAATGACCAGTAGAATCTCACTTCAAAAACTCATCAACACCACCATAGTATCCAAGATCACAGAACAAAACCACAGAATCCTCTTTCTCCCACAAATCACAGAGTATCACTGAAATGGTCCCAAGTCTGGATCTCTTCGTACAGCGCTTGCCCGGGGCACTCAGTGCTGCCAACATTCCGGTGGCCAGCCAGCGTGTATTCTGGGCTGATGAAGCCACGGTCTACGCCACTCCTGATCAGGTCTTTGGCCGCTTGCAGCTGGGCTGGTGGTGGCACTGATTCTGAAATTTTGGATGAGGTTTTCATGTTTGCCCCGTTAAATAGGGGGTATTTGCGGGGATTCATTCTATTTACTAAGTAATTCTAAGGGGAGGTCAACTAAGTCACTGAGCTGCATTTAATGAAATTCATTGGCATTCTAATTCAGGCACTGATTAATTGGCCAAGCTGATACTACCTACTTTGTTTGTGAGAAATAATATATGATTAGACTTTTGAGAGGTCTATGTTTAACAGTAGGCGATTATTGGTCTAGTTATGATGAAGAAGAAGAAGTTTTAAAGGTAGTTGTAGTAAATAAAGCTCTTGTCCTTACCGATCCAATCGCCAATGAGCACGATGCCGATGCTCTTAGAGTTGTAGGAAGAGGCGTGCGCCCCGACCGTAGTCCAGCCACGCGCCTCGTACACCACTCCGTCGCTGCCGACCGCGAAACTGCAAGGAAAGGAAGGTGAGGTCTTCTCTTCTAGCATGATGTGTTGATGATCATGGAGTAGTTATGCTGGATGACTTATGAACATGGTTGGACATCCCTGGACGCAGGATAGTCATCATATCGGGCTCCGGTGGTATTTGCAGCATTTCGATTTCAACCTGAATCGATGTCGATGACACCTGATAAACGCTCTTACGCACGATACACGGCATGTATTAATCCAGGATGACTTTATTGGATGAAGACGGCGCAGTTCTGGGCAAATCGTTATGGAGTAGGTATCATGTAGAGACCCATGCCCCACATTCGGATGCTTAGGTACTGACTGATGCTGACTTTAAATACTCATCATGAATATCCCTCCTTTCCCATGAAAAGAGTACTAACTTGTATCCAATATCAGCCCATCCCTGGTGCATCTGGTGGTAGTCCTGCATGAGTCGCATGGCGCGGCTGCACTCGGCGCGGTCGCGGCAGGCGGCTGGCTCGAAGCTGTGGTGGATGAGCACCAGGGGCGCAGGGCTGGCCAGGGGCGTCACGGATGTGGGCGGGCGGCCCCGCCACTGCGCGCGGGTCACGTAGGGGAACGGGTAGGTAACGTCTGTGGGGAACCGTTAGAGAAATGTAGGGATAAAAATGATTTAAATATAATAAGTTGATGGGTGATTTTTGTTTCAGTAACTAAGTTTCGGCATTCGGTTACCCGTAGGATTTTAGCTGGTCCTAGTGCCAAAGGTATCCATAGTTATCAAGAGTTTCTGAATATGTCTTTAAGCAGAATCCTTATGTATATGTATGTATAGCCATAGTGCGGTGTACCCTGGGCAATCAGGGACATCTTATCTGAATTGGTACGCTGACAAACCCTCAGCTCTAGCGTCTGTCACCGACACGCTAAGAAGTTGATGCACGAAGATGAATGGTTTGACTTACCTGACTTCAACTTGTTGTTTGTGTGGCCTGCAGGCAACGCGCTCACAGCTCCAAGTAGACTTAGAGCCACGACCACCATACTCGAGGACGGCACCATCATTGAAACGTTATGCTCTCGAAACTAACCTGAAAATAACACAAAATTATATCCTCAATAATTTTGTACCGGTAAAATATTGTAAATCTTTTGTTGTATTGTAAAACGTGTTCAATTCAGTTCCTTTCTCGATTGATGAAACAAAACGTTAGCGACAGCGATTCGCATTTTTACTCTGTACTTAGTTTTACTAGGTTCATTTCCTGAACTCTGAGACTAAAAGTTTGTCTATATTTTTTAGTACCAAAGTGCAGCTCTAATATGGCATTTTTATCCACATTGAAATCCTGAATCAAAACGTTTTCATAAAAATATTAGGTTTTTGTTTTGATCTCTATTCTATTCTCTTTCTACCTCTTATCGTACTGAATCTAGGCGTAGTACCATTATGTTAGTAAAATGATGATGATGATGATGATGATGGCACTTACACTGCAATAACAATAACAGAACTATATTTTATTTGCTCTTCAAAATATCTACAAAACTTGATTGAGGAAAACTATAGGTACCTACTCTACACTGTAAATTTAAACATAGGTAGATTGTGACTGTATCTGTAATTTCTTAATAAAGACACCACCTGCTAAACACTTAATTTTATGCGTAAAATATAAATATCTGTACTTGAAATTATGATACATCATTGTATGTTATCTTTTTGATTTTTAAAGATAAGATCTTATCTCTATCCTATACTAAGCAGTCATTTTGTTTCCCATTGGCAATAGGCAATTTTTATAAATATAGGTATATTAAAAAAAAAATGTTATAGTTTAAACAGCTTACATTTTATAAATGACTGATATGGTCAACATCTATTTAACTATTTCTTTTACTTTTTAAATACTAGGGCTAAAACAAAATAAACACACAAATTATCACACACATACGTACTTACCTAAGTCACTTGTTATTTGGTTAAAACCAAAAAATATCCACAATTAACTTAGCTATAATTATAATTATGTAGGTATTTATTAAATATAATGTGATGAATTATGAATGATAAAACTGAGATAGATTACATATCAATATTTACAAACAAATTCAATTTTCGCTGTCCAGCATGCGAACGAACTGATTATACGAAGACAGATACAGTTGTTTTTATATATTTTATGTTTTGTAGATTTCATCTTCTCTGATAAAACCTGTAAAGGGTTATTTACTAGGCGTTTTGGTGGAATCATGTGATGACGTCATCGAGGCGGCTCGAATAATTATTATGTGTTTCTCCGAGGAATCCCCGCGCACTGGTTGGTTGGACTTGGCACTCTATTCTAAGAGACGTAAGATTTAAATTTGAACATAAAGTTATGGAATATAATAAAAGAAACTGAAATTATGTAAGTAACTGTACAAAATAATGATCAAATAGCTATGGACTGGTTTAGCCGTGGTGGCGTATTGGATAAAGCCTCGTCCTCTCATTCAAGAGGCCGAGTGTTCAAATCCTGTCATGGCATGTAGTCATGTAGGTACCAATGATACTTACTAATAAATAAATAAAAAAGTTATAATAATTCACCTTAACGATGAGACGGGGTCGGTACCTATGATTTTTTTTCATTCTCGACTTTTATTTTGGAGGAAAACAGCTATTGCGTTATGAAACCTGCACATCTAGATTCTAGATGTCTGCATTCATCAATGCATGTGAGTATGCCCTAACTACTTGCGGGTCACGTCTGACTACTCCTTAAGGCTGATTCACACACTGTTTCACTGTTAAGTACACATTGCTGGGCAGGATGTAGGTATAGTATTTGCAAAACTTTTGAATCGGCTGTACATACCATAGAATAACAAGTACCTAGTACTCGTTATGATAATATGATACTATGATACATACTCAGAAATGTACATACGTCTGCTCGCACTCGTATTAACAGTCGTGCACAGCCCGTAAGCATATGCATATAATAATGTAATGCATACTCTACTAATATTAAATTGAATAAGTTTAATTGATTTAATTGATGAAGATAATTAATTTGAATAAGTATTCTGTAATGGTTTGGAATAAATTTACGTAGGTATTAGTCGTGACTTTTCAGTTTAGTTAATAATAAGATAATTAGTAACCGACATAGCCTATCGAGTCAGGAAGCTGAAATGGCAGTGGGCCGGACACATTGCTCGAAGGACTGATGGTCGGTGGAGCAGAAGAGTCCTCGAGTGGAGACCACGTACCGGCAAGCGCAGCGTTGGGCGGCCCCCCGCGAGATGGACGGGCGATATAGTCAAGTCCACGGGGAAGCACTGGCTGCGGGCCGCCTCCGATCGGACAAGGTGGAAATCATTGGGGGACGTCCTATGGCTGAGATGAAGATGATGATGATGAAGATAATTTGTACGTTTTTCATGTGATTCAGTACCTACGCTCAGTTCTCTACCGGACTATGTACTAATCTTCGACTCATATACTTACATAATATACCTATAAATCATAAAATAAATCACGGTGTAGACGCTTGCGTAAGCGCAGGAGTGCCATCCGGAAGTGGGCCGCCATTGATCGATTAACCGGAAGTGGAATCGATTGTTCTGAACTAGCGTAATCGATGTTATTGATAATATTGTAAATCTTTAATTTGGCAATTGCGTCTTGCTTTTCGCTTCGTAATTTGTATCCTGTAATGTAAAGTGATGTAGCTACACCTACATCGCTGTATAGGTTAGATATAGCTGAATATTTTTGAGCTTCCCACTTTTATCATTGGTCAGTCCTGTACCTGGGTCAGTCTACCTCCCATGATACTTATCATCAGAGATTAGTAGGTACTTTTACTAAACATGAATTGTTAAAAACTACAATTTGTACATGTTTAGAAAAAGTACCTACTAATCTCTGATAATAAGTATCATGGGAGGTAGACTGACCCAGGTGGAATATTTTTAAACAAATAGGTAATACAATAATACTTAACTATATTTTGTATGATAACGTAGCGTTACGTTAGGTTATCGTTTTCCGTACTTTTTTCTCAGGCAATAGAACTAATCTTCATAATAATAAGTGTGAAGAAATATAAATAGACCTACTTTACCTACTCAATAAAACAGTGTCGATTAGTGTTAGTGCATAGTACCTACATACCTGTCAATTAGTTTAAAAATAAAAGAATGCCTACCAACCCAATCAATAAACGCTCTGCCGCGGATTCTTATCGTAAAACAAGTGAGAATCGTGTTCTATGAAATCCACGGGACGGGGAAGTGCAGAGCTCGCGGGGGAAGGGGGGGGGGAGGAGTGAAAATTGAAAATAGAACACTACCGCTGGACGTTCCATTTTATTTCAACCGCCACGCGCCCAGCTGCCCGGTGGTGTGCGTGTGGATGGCTCGGCATGTAGTTAAAAAGCTCTACATGGATGAAAAGCTCTTAGTTTGACTCAAAATATAAAGATTGACAAAAAAGGGTTTTGAATCATTATGACAATAAGGTAATAGAAAAAACATTCCAAGAAGAATATAATTATTATTTATAAATCTGTTATTACCAAGCTCTTTCCATATGGGGCAATTATATAAATATCGAAAAAAATACACATTCAATTGATATACTTAGCTCAAGCTAAATGTACCAAATAATAAACTATTTAGATATGGTGCCTAACGAAACTAACTGAAAGCTTCAAAGAGCGGCTGTGGGCGGCTGCGGGCGACGGCGGGCGGGCGGCGCTGAGCGACTGCGCGCGAGTTATAATTACAATGGCACAGCGAACCAAACGCACACCGTCCATGTATTCCAGAGATTGTAACAAGCTGAAATTCCACCGTTAGTCGCCATTCAGCCGCGCGCCCTCCCGAACTCTCGGGATAAATCGGCGCGAAACAGTTTTAAAACTAAAACCGCTCTTCCAATTTCAAAAATTACATTCGAAAAATTATTATGATTCGCTGATTCGTTGCTGTGCTGTGATTGGTGCGTTTTTAAGAAGTGCGTATTGATATTGATTAACAGCGGTTGGGGTTTCCGGGTTTATGAAAATATAGGTTACACTTGACAATAACACGATACAATAAGTAAATAAAATAATCAATTTAGATTTAGATTTGCCCAGCAGTGAGTGAGGTCACAGATATGGCTATAAAAAAGGTTTTAGATTTGACAATTAGGAAGCTAGGAAGTAAAGTAGCTGCAGAATACCTATGTTACTTAAATACTTAATTGATAGATTTGAAAAAAATCCTTTACGCTCTTTACTAATAATAGGGGAACCCGGGGTAAGACGGGGTCGCTAAGGGAAAATAAAAAAAACAACAAGTATTTATAATCACAACGTTATCAATTATTTATGGCTCATTAGGAACTTAATGACGAACACTTTGGCACAGCTTTTGCCAAAAAAGTAATAATTACAATTGACTTATTTTAAGAAATGTAAAAAATGGGAAATAAACCATCTTGCCCCGTGTACGGGGTAAGATGGGGTAAGTATACTATGTGGGGCACAAAACAGACAAACAACACTTCTTCTGTGTTTTTATCGTCAACACCAGCACCTGCAGTGTGAGCCCAACCCCCTGCACCTTTGACATCCGACCCAGTTTTCCTTAGATTTAAAGTAGGTCTGTTGAAATCCTCACAGTAAAGGTAGACACAGTCATCTTCATTGTTATTCTTCTTCGTAGGCAGTATCTGCTTTGTGTTTTTAGCCAAGTTCCTGTAGCCCTTTTAGAGCCCTTCTACAATGTCAAATATCAAAAAAACTTAACCAAGCCAGATCCATACCCTATCTTGCCCCTCCAAAAATACCCCGTCTTGCCCCACGTTATATTTTTTATAAAACTAATTCATAAAAAAAATACTTTCAATGTTAAAGTGATTTTGCCTATATTTAAACAAAGCGTACCAAACCTTAAATAAAAACACACAATTACCAAAAATACCACTGTTTTACTAACTGTGTTGTGACGTTGTTTCTACCGGTCAAAAATAACATGGACACTACGCATAAACAAACAATTGAGCTTACACAAAAAACGCATGCGCTCACACCTGCTGTCACTGGCGCACTAAAGGTCAATCATTTAAGCCTTTCTATTGACTCATTACTCAGATTCCTAAGATCAATAGTTTTGCATATATGTGGGGGGTCCCGCCTTACCCCGTGACCCCGTCTTACCCCGGGTTCCCCTAATTGGTATATTAGTCTATGCTTATCTACAATCTGCTTTCATACTTACAACACAAATAAGAATACCTAACTTTATAATTTTGTTTAAAAAAATGTGTGAGTAAACTATTTTGTTAGGCAAAGAAATAAATAAAATATGTACATTGCTTAACTGATGAATTTTAAGATCTCATTATTATGTTACAGTCCATCTATTTTTTTCTAAATAAATTAAGTAGATATTAGACTCTGGTCATTAAATTACTTTACACATAAATAAAGTCACCTGAAACACCTGAAAGACATGCATCGACAAATGAAAAAAGTAGTTCAGAAAAGTTTCCCAAAAACTAACAGGTGGTTATAAAAAAGGGGTGTAATAGTAAGCCGAAAGGATGAATCAGTACGTAATTCTTTTAAATTTTTGCTCTTCACACGTCTTAGGAAATTGAGTATAAGTAGCTTAGACAAGGATTTTCGTGTGTAAAATGAATTGAATTTGACACTACTTCGTAAATGCTAGTTCGTTTTGACTTCGCGATAGGCCCCTTAGACTTCAACTATTCCAAGATCGGTTATGGGACCACCACTCCAGGGTGGTTATTCATGTTCCTGAAAATAGACAAAATATCCCGTTGAGCATCCGCTAATAAAAGGCATAATAAACAACGCACGTTTCTCTGCGTGACAGTTTTGTGGAGCTAGAGTACTGCCAACTATTTACATTAATTTATTTATATGAGTACACTAACATTTACCATCATGAGATTCATAGGTCTTAAGTCACAGTCTTAAGTAAATAGATGATTTTTGGCTTATGAGGATCGAAAGCACACGCTTGTTCTTCTTCAAGTGCCTCTCCACTATTGGAGGTTGGCAGTCAGCTCCGCATACTATTTTCCTTCTCTTGCCAAGTGAAATAGATCTTCAACACTGGCAATTCCTGTCCATTCCCTAATGTTTCGGAGCCACGACTTCCTTCTCCTTCCAGCACTCCTTTATCCTCCATCATTATAATCTGAATACACGCTACGTATCATTATCAATTTCTTTAAGTTTCCCCGTTCCAGAATCTATAATATTACGTACTAGATGCCTGAAGTAACCTTGTAAATTTCATACTGAGTTTATGTAAATAACATACGGAAACAATTTTATTAGTTTAAATTTGATCATAACGGGCATACGGTTGGTTTGTGGCTGGGTTGAAGAATACTGATGACTTATATAAGTACTTACACACAAATTTATTACACTATTACATCATACCTACCCTACTGTAAATATTTTTGTTAACAGTAAATACATACTTAATTCCTATGTTACACTCACTAATAATCATAATACATAATTACCTATATCATTGCTGCCATTGTAAATAACTGACTTCATCTATGTTGTAGTACATAATAATTATGTTACAGGCAAAACCCATTTCCCGTAAAGTATTGTAACAATAGTACCGTTTTTTACTGTAAAAAAATACTTCAATTGGCCTTAAATTTAAACCCGATGAATGTAGTAATGGTAAATGCTTCGTTACATCTTCTTATTACTTTTAATTTCTTCTCCACAGATGGAAACTATACGGGGACTTTTGCAAAATCAACATAAAGCTCAAAATTTTAACGCAAGTTATTAATTCAGTAATTGGTTATGTATGAGTTTTTGAAAATACATTCTCTCTGTTCGAATATGAACATACTTACATACATAAAATTTGTCAAAAGAATTGGCAATGTCTTTTCTGTTTTCCTTTTAACTGAAAGTGTTTGCATGTAGTTAAAGGTTTAAAATTGGGAAATAAAGAGCATGGAAGTATTCATATTTATCATTAAAAATAATCATATTATTTATCATGATTATCATTTCTTTCCTGAAAGTATGTTTAACTTACTTTTGTGTTGTTAGACGTTTTGAATGTAGGTTCTCTGTCGTATGTGTGACTGTCATAATATCGTCCGAGTGTGGAATTAGCCTGTTCACATCACAGCTGTATTAAAAACAGCATGCATTATTCATAGCAAATCATAATCATTACATTTTCCTGTACTATTAAAAGTACTTACCCCCCAGATAGGAACTTTGAATTTTTTTGTGTAGGTAGATCTAAGATTGAGATCTGTTTACACTATATGTACATACATAATCTATTTATGTATTAACTTTCTAATCAAAATCATAATATTACCGTACTATCTACCTGTAGTAATGGCGGTATCATAACTGCTTGTGTCTCTTTAGCACTGACTGGTGTCATGCCTCATCATGTCATAGGCCTTTACAAACGGTTGTAACTAGTTACATTAAAATACCTATAGAATCCTCGCATCACAACAAAGTTTAAACAAAACACACACACACAAGACACTCACAGAACACTCTCATCCACAGAACAGCAGAATGCCTATAGGCAACGTGAACAAGGAAGCTCCTCCGAAGCGGGAGACCTTCAGGCCTCCCTGGGTCAAGGAGAAAGACACAGAAGCACCCCCACCATGGACCCAGGGTAGGAAGCTGAAGCCAGTGGACGCCAAGCCAAGCCCAGCTGAAGAGCCAGCACCAAAACCTGTTAAAGAGCCAGCACTGAAAGCTAAAGAGCCAGAACCGAAAGCTAAAGAGCCGGAGCCAAAAGCTGTGAAAACTGTGAAAGAGCCATTCTCAAAGCCTTTAGAACCTGTGGTGCCGAGGACCACTGTAAAAGGTATGTTAGACCTCATGTTTTCTATCGGTCCCTATTATATTGTATAAAAGGTTTAACATAAATAAATATTAAAACAAATTTTTAACTAACTAGTTAGTATGTATCTTATTGGTAGTTATAGCCATGGTCAGCCATGGTATTTAGGTACTCGTACCATTAACTTATTTTAATGTATTAGACACAGAGTACATTAATTATTCTGGTATTAGATGTAGAGACCAGAGGTACTTGAATATTATTGTCTCTACACGAGGACATAGGTACTTATATTATTTCGTGCCCGTTTTAGATTAATAATATACGAACTGTCCGAATTTATTTAACCGTAAAACTATTTTAAGTTCTACCTACTCCATCTAGTTCGTATTATATTCTATTTCACGGGGAAAGTCATCTGATACAAACAAAAACTACTCTTATTCGAATGTAATAAGGGTTCCGTCTTTCCCTGAAACAAGGTATAAGTTGGCGCCTGTTGTAAGTAGGCATCAATATGTCAAACGTCCACTGCTAAGCATAGGTCATTGCCAAGGTGCTCCACCATTCTCGATCTGTTATTACACTCCAGGTTGAGGCCATGTGTCCAGAGGGTCACTTAAGATGGAAGGGTTATTTAAGATAGAAGAAAATTGATTGTTCAGAAAACACATCTACAATTCAAATTACGTGTAGGGGAGACCGGGGACAAAAGTAACGGCGGGTCGAAAGTAACAAAGACTCTGTAGACTTCCCCAAAAGCCGAAACGTCGCTCGCGACCGCTGGTTATCAGCTTGCACTGCCCCCCGCGCATCCTATCATTTTCCGCGCCCGAGCCGCGGTGCAAATTTGTGTTAGTGAGCATTTCGTGATTTTTCACGACAAAAGTAAGTTCAACAAAAGTAGTGTTTACGTAGAATTAGGATGCCAAGAACCATATGACTATTTGCTGATTGATTCATTATAAGATGGTCTGTAGCATGTTATAAATTGTTTTCGAATAACACGTGCTGTTTTAAAGTTATTTCGCCTGATATTTCAAAAATTGGGATGGGTACAAAAGTAACAGCTCGCGGCAGGACAAAAGTAACGTTTTACTTTGTTAAGTTTGGCATGTCAAATTGTAAATTTTTATTTTTTGTTGTTTTGATTAGATATTTGTGCCATAATATTGTATATTATAGCACAAATAAAACAACTTCTTATCAGTTAGTCAGTTTACATGATGGATCTCATTTGCAGTTTATCTTATGAAGTTTTTTTAGTTTTGTCAATAAGTTATAAGTTTTTTTTAGTTTTGATAGTTTTTTAAGAAGTTTTCTCAACTAAATAATTTGATTGATTTATTTGTTCTTTATTTCGAATCGTATTTATAACATTGGGCATAATTTATGGGTTGTTACTTTCGACCCATGCCTTGTTACTTTCGCCCTGACCATGGGGTCAAAAGTAACGATTTCCCTTTTTTTTTTGAGGCTTTAAAATTGCTAAATATCGGCATGCATTAAGTAAAGTAATAAAGGATATTTGTAGACTATAGACGAAAGTTTTATGTGACTATATTTATTTTATCGTAAATGTTATTAATAACGAGAAATCAGACAGAAACTACAAACTGTTACTTTTGTCCCCGGTCTCCCCTACTCGGGAGGTTTTTGAAGATCACTGCCACTTCATTAAACTTTTTCATACATCCATGAATTACCTACTATTCATCATCAGCCCGTAGTCGTCCTCTGCTGGCCAACTCAAGCAGGGTCACAACTCTCTGTCCTCGGCCTTCCTCATCCAGCCACCACCGGCCACCTGTCTAATATAGTCCGTCCAGCGGCCAGAGCGGAGGGCGTCCAAACGCTACACTTACCTTCTCGTGATTTACTACTAAGTATAACCTACCTCTAATATTTATCGTGATTTTTTTAGTCTCGCATACACACAATCTCACACATAATATCTAAGTGCATTATACCCCGAAACTCGAGTATATTCGTGTGTGTGTGTGTGTTGATGTATGGCTGTGGCTGATGACGTCAGCAGCTTACAGAATCTTTGGCAGGGGACGCGAGACCCAAATTATTGAGTCTCCCGAAACACTCACGGATTTCAGTTAGTCTGGAGTGTGCAGTGTTACCGAACCGAGATTGTGTCTTTGTCGAACTCTGCACAAGTTTTATTGCGGCCATTTGAACCTTACAGTGTTTGTTGTGTTACTTTGATACAGTTCCAAAGTCGAGTGTTGTCATTGTCACGGTTGTTCCAAGGTAATTTTAGCGAAATCATCATTGGAATACAGTGGAAGTGTTGTGTTTCCAGACGGATAGTGTGGGTAGATTGAGATTTAGGAATGACGCCATTTTGGAGAGATAAATCGCGTGTCAACATTAACTTTAGATATTCATGGTGATCATTTTTCTTTGTAGAGTTTACGATCTCTAAGAGTTAAAAACCTATGGTGATTTTAGTGTAGGTTTTTGTGTACAAAGTTCATTACCAAGCAGTCGAAGCACACGCTATAAAATTTACCAAAACCTTTTTTTATTAAAAGCCAAGACCTTATCCTTATACCATGTACTACAACTTTTAATCTACGTATTATGGCAAATCATTGTGGCATAATAAGTTTAATTACGGAAATTAAATAACAAAACAAAATTAATTCTAGTGTCACGAAAGTTTACAAAGCCTAATGAATAGATATTTTTTAATGTGGTAGCATGTAAATAAGTACTTGGCTCAGGCTAAATGGATTCATACCTAACTATAATCAACATTTTACTTAAATATTCTTGAATCAAAGAGACAGTCCAGATTCCAGACATGATGTCGTTTTGTTGTCTAAACCAACCTCGATGTTGTTAAAGATATTCTTGGCCTTACGCGCCAACGAATCCGCCGTATATTTATAGCTCGCCAAGATTTTTTCTGTAAATTATTGCACACGCAAAGGCCAGAGAATTGTGCTTATTGTATAAGGACTTGAACTGTTAGATTCTACTCAAAAAACGTTCTATAATCCTATAATACAAGATGCAGTGGTCATATTATCTGCCCAAGAACCGATGGCGTAGCATTAAAAGCGTTCTTAATTAGAATCCACAAACAAACAAATGAAGCGTGGGACACCCTCCAGCTCGCTGTGCCAACGTCCTTAGTGGTTGGATGAGGAAGACAGGACAGAATTGTGGCGCTACTTGGGTCATATGTGTGTAGAAGCAGTAGGAGATCAACGGGCTATATAGCCTAATAGCCAGCCAAATAATAGGAGTTGATGATGATTATCTAAAGAAAAACATTAAGATATTATTTAGTTACCTAGGTAGAATATTTTTTCAATCTTGCTCAAATAATTAATCCCCACGGCGCGAAACATAGAATATAAGCGCGCGAAAATAACGAAGGTCGCCATGTTGGCATCGGCCATGTTTACATCTATTTGCGTCCGGAAAACGCCATCAAAATGCATCGGAGGCCGCCGCACGTGCTTCTATCAATTTCCCTGCTTTCACGAAAAGTGACAATAAAGTTTTACATGTTTTTAGACTATTTTAGGCAAGGTTTCCAGAATCTATTGATTTATCACCACGTTAAAACACTATATAATATAATATAGCTAAAGACTGTAAGTAATGAGTCTGAAATTATATCTCTATTTCAGTGGCACCTAAAGCTCAAGCATCCATCAAGGAAAAAAGTCAAAACGGTGTAGTAGATAAATTGGAAAAAGCAGAAAAAACCGACAAAGCTGAAACAGTTATTGAAGACAAACTTGTAAAGCCATCTGCAGCCAAACAGGCTGACAAAGCATCTAGACCACCAGATGAAAAACCTAGATTTACCAAATCCAGCCTAAAGAAAACTGTCAAAGTTGAAGAACCTCCCACAAACAAAGCTCCTGAAAGACCCACTCTAAGAAGTGTCAGGACGATTGATGATAAAAACAAAGAAAAATCAGTAACTATATCAGAGAGACCTAAGGTATCTCCAGAAAAGACCATTGCTCCAAAGACCAATCATGTAAATAATGATAAATCAGCAGTAAATGGTAAAAAAGTTAACTCAATTTTGAAAGAGAAAGTTACCGGTAAGCCTAAAGAAGAAATAGAGAAAGTAGAAGAGAAACCCAAAATGGCTACTAAACCACCCACTCCTTTGGAAAAAACTCCATCAAAGGTTTGTTTACTTTTTTCATTTTATTTATTATTAAGTACAAACGCATTTTCAGTTAATTAAATATGCATAACCTAGGTACTTTGTTAATTTTTTTTTGTTAGTACATACTCATCAGCTATTCACTACTAAGTCTGTGTATTTGCTATGGTATTCTAAACGGATTCGTTGTTTACAGCTACCACCTCGCAAGCCTTCTATACAGAAGCAGATGTCAAAAGATGAGCCGGTGAAGAAATGGAGGGACCCCCTCCACGAGAGGGTGAAGGAAAACATCGACAAGACTCTCGCCAATGAAATACCCAAAGGACACACGCTCACCAAAAATGAGAGTTTAAGAAGTAAGTAAATAGACTGACACCCTTATTCATAGAAAAGTTATAAGACGTTTTAGCTATTGAACTGTTTTGTCCCTCTCTGTTAGCTATTGAACTGTTTTAGTTGTCCCTCTCTGTCAAATAACATTTTTTTAAGAGACAAAACATTTGAATTCCTAAAACGTCCTATAATTTTTCTATGAATAAGGGGGTAAGAGTTCCCCAAGGGTCTATGTTCGGTCCACTTTTATTTGTGTTGATTATCAGCTTTGATAATTTTGCGTACGTGACCTACAGTATATGCGTAGGTTAAGTACGGACATTGAGTGTCATCAACATTATTCTGCAATTTGATGCATTATCTAATCTATCAGTCTTTATAAGTAGGTAATATATTGTAATGTTAAGGATTAAAAGATAATTAAGTACCTACAATCGATTGGACGAGATCGCTATCTTATAGGCAAAAAATATTATGACCGAAGAAGGTCATCAACATAAATAAAGTTCGATGGTAATTTTAGCACAATAATTAACACCAATTAAAAGGAGTTATTACCTGGTAGGTATTTTAAATTATCTGTGGTTACTACGAATTTTTAATTATTTGACTGATAAATACTTATCTTTAAACCTAAACAGCTATAGTTTTTATCGGATGAAGATCAAAGAATGTACAAGAACCAATGACTCATTGATATTTTAAGTTCAGACAATCATCAATACGTTTTGGTTTTATTTATTTCCTGACACAACATTGACACACTACCACTTTCTCCTGTACTAAATTTAAACTTAGGTACTTAATTTTATCTGAGTCAACCGATTGGATCGAAATATCCGGCATCTAGTCCAGTCAAGGAATGAGGTGTAGAGTGCGTGAGCAGGTAACTCAGCGATTCCTTCAGAAACTTGTTCAGGGGGCTTAGATTGTTAACATACCAAAAGTCCTGACTCCTAGGTGATGAGCGGGGGGGAGGAGGGGGGGATAAAGATACGAATTTTTGGTTTTTTGCTTATATCTCGAAAACGGTGCATCGGAGACAAATATTATAAACTACTTAAATGAAGGTCTTAAGATTATCTAAAACTTTTATATCATATGTTTTTTTCTAATTACTAACCGTTTTCGAGCTATTACCCTCGGAAAAAATTGAAATTTACAAGAAAAAGTATCCATGTCAAAAAATTCATAAACATTGCATCATATTGTCTTAACCAATTCATAAACGAAAAAATGAAGAGGAAAGAAGTTGTAGATTTTTTTATTCCCTTTTAGAATATATTACATATGCTGGTCAATATCCAACCCTTTTTCCGTGGGTAATAGCTCGAAAACGGTCAGGAATTAGAAAATAACATATGATATAAAAGTTTTAGATAATTTTAAGAACTTTATTCCATTAGTTGAAAATATTTCTCTCCGATGCGCCGTTTTCGAGATATAAGCTAAAAACCAAAAATTCGTACCTTTATCCCCCCCTCCTCCCCCCAGCTCATCACCTAGGAGTCAGGACTTTTGGTATGTTAACAACCTAAGCCCCCTCAACAAGTTTCTGAAGAAATCGCTTAGTTACCTGCTCACGCACTCTACACCTAATTTTGAGTCATTTATTGACTGGACTAATCAGATTCTTTGTCCTTTTATTCTTAGATCAAAGTGAAAGAGACAAAACTATAGATGCGTTTCCAATAGCTAGAAAAAGCAGAGAATCTTTATTTGAAATTGAACTTTATCTTTTAATAATAAGAGCTAATTATCATTAGGTACTTTATTATTCTCACATCGGCGCAAGCGCTTTGCATCAATCATGATTGATTTTGGCAAACAATCTTTGACTGCACATAAAGGGTGCTAGATCTGAAAACGAATCTTAAGATATTCTGCATAAGAAAACCATTTTATCTGATTAAATCTTCAATAGGAACAATATTACATTTTCTCTAGCAAATTTTTAAGGCATCAAATCCCTCATAACATAAATAATATTGCTGCATTCATAGTAAGGTACCTACATTATAGGAAAAAAAATCATAGGTAATCTGACTTAGGCCTGGGTCTCCTATTTACGCCGTAGGTCGCGTCCAGCGTCACGCACTAGGCCGCGTCACGATGCTCACTATAGAAATGTACTGATGCGGTCTCCCTCACACGCTGACGTTGGCGCGTAGACGCCGTAGGTAGGCCGTAGAACGTTGATCGAAACGTTTACGTCAAAGTCGGACGCCGCATATAGCATAAAATAGGAGACCCAGGCCTTAAATGCTCTAGAACACGTTCTCATTATCTACTCTACTAGAAGTAGAAAACCACAAAATATTCCCCTACAATCATTTTGCAGTCTTATAATTTCGATGCCGGTGATGCACATAAGAATCAGTCTTAAGCCCGTTGAAATCTGTAAGATCTCAAAACCTTGTGCGGCGACTGCGAATGCACTTGTGGTCTAAATGCAGTCTAAAATAGTCTCCTAGTGTTCCGCAATCCGCATACGCATCCGATTCAAACGGCAGGTGCGAATAGAATATGTTCAGGACCGACTTAGTGCAACAACGTGGCCAAAGTGCAGTTTTAACACAAAATCTTTGAGGACTGCAGACTGTGAAAATGAATTGAGGTACCTGGGAAAGTTGGAGGGAAAGTTGTGATATTTTTAAGCTTTGAACTGTGATATTATAGGGAAGAATAGTGAAATGGATTCAGAAGGAAACTTGTTTAGAGGTAATGTAAACAATATAAGTACCTAACTACATAATGTAGAGTAATGTATTTTGGTACCTACATATATAAATGACACTTTTAAATATAGATTAATCTAACGAATTTTCACTTAGTTGAGGTACAAACGGTGGTTTTATCGCATACAGCGACCTCAAAGTCTTCTTACAATGCCTTAGCCTCTTACTAAAAATCCATTGTGAGATGCATTGAACCGTGCATCCACATATTTTCGACTTCTCCCATCTCTATATTGTATTCCAGGAATACTCCAATAATATATAATTTCCGTGCAATCAGACACAAAATATATTTTGTGTCTTCCACGATATCGTGCTTTCGGAAGCTCCTAATACCATTAAGATCTTTTTTTTCTATGCAATGTCGATAACCAGTAGCAACTCTCACCAGGCCTGCTCAAGCCGACGCCGCCGCCGCCCCCGCCGCCTCTCCCACCCAAAATGCCGCCACCGCCGGAGTTCAAGAAACCGTCTCTTGACCCTGAGAAGCTGAAGAAGATAGAGCAGCTCCGCAGCCGTCCGCGCAGGCGTCCCGACTGGAGCGACATGATGAAGGAGGTGGAGCAGGGGAGGAAGCTGAAGAAAGTCGTCTGTAATGACAGGTAGGAAGTATAATTAGTACCTAAGTTTTTCAAAGTCTTGCAAGAAATATTTTAGATTGAATGTACTAATCAGTGAGTATGAATGGTCCATCATTTATTATTACTCTATGGGTACACCCAAGTCCTCGTAGATCTATGTATGCATATAATACATGTTTTTGTTGTAGTAGGTGATATGTCTGCTGCTCGTCTATAGTGAAATTATTACATCGTTAAACAATTGTTAACCTTGTATTGAATATTTTGCATTACTCAAATCATTTTAACAATCTATTTCATCGGCAAAACAAATAAACATCAATGATAGAACTAGGAAACATCTGTTTCATAATCTAATATTAGAAATCATCAAGTGGGTTAAATACCGTTTTTCAATTGAATATTTGCCAACAAGAAAACTCTACGTTTCAGATCAAGCCCAGTGATAACACGATCGGCCGTGGTCAAGAATAAAGAACAGTTTATCTTCGAGTCTGAAAAGCCGACTGCTCACAATGATTTGTTGAAGGAGATCAACAAGGGAGTCAAGCTAAAGAAGACAAAGACCAACGACAGGAGTAAACCGAATCTTGAGGGCTTGAGGAAATTCAGAAGACAAATGACGATCGAAGAGCAAGTCCTGAAGTCGATGTCGCAGGCGAATCTACTGGCTGCTTCTCCTTCTGGAGCGTCGGTCTGTGATGTAAGTTTGTTAAAAAATATGGGATTATTTTTATGATATGTCTGTAATTTTTGAAGAAATTCATAGTGTTTGTGTGATATTACAGGCCGCCGGAGTCATGCCAGGCATTCTTGGTGTTGATGATGACGACATCGATGAAATGGACGATATTGATAAGGTCCGAGATGACCTTCAGTCGACTAAGCAACTCTTGCAAATAGAACTCAGGTAAGATAACAAAATACCTACATAAGAAATAGTAAACGTCAAAAATATGTATTTGCTCTACGTATATGGAGGTACCTAATGATGATGACGATATACCTAAATATACTATTACACTGAACTGTTGCATTCGTTTTTCCACAGAAACAAAGAAGCTCAAGAACGAGAAAACAAGCGGCTACAGACGAGAATAAAGAACTTAGAAGCGGAATTAGCAAGAGAAAGAGCTTTAGCCAGACAAGAGCAGCACAAAACAGTGATATCAGTCACCGACGCCTACGACGAGAGACTGGTCAACAGTCTTAAGTCAGAAATTGAAAGATTTAGAGAAACCGCGGATAATTTAGAGAAACAATATTTGGAAGCCGCCGAAGAAAGAGACGATGCACAGAAAGAACTGGATGAAGTGAAACGAAAGAACGCAGAGTTAGAGAAGAAGTTAGAACAAGCTTTATCGGTATGTAATTATTCAATTAAATTTTAAGTAATAATATAATAACAAATGGGCTCAGCAATTGCAACTAATTGTATAAAAACTTAACCGCTTCTCTAACAATTTGCTTCGCAGGTAGAGATTGAACAAGCGTACATAGTTTCAGAGGAGCCATTATCGTTTTACCAGAAGAGGCAGATCGATTTTGAGAAGCAATGTAGGTTGTTGAACATTGATATTAACTCTGAAGAAGCTTACAGCTTGAGAAAGTCTGCCGCTAAAACTGATGTTCATAACAATAACGCTTATAGCTATGATGATAATACCAACGCTTATAGTTCTAGATGGGATGACGAGGTAACACAAATATTTTATTTTATATTGCACGGTTTATTTATTGTGATTTATTATTTGGATTACTCTATACAAATTTCCAATGGTTTTGTACCTTATTAGAATAAAATTTAACCAAGCCCAATCAATAAACGTTGTGTAGGACGCCCTCCGGCTAGATGGGTAGATGGGGTGACGACTACTGACGACAGAGATATGTGACGACAGAGATAATATATGACGACTTGCGAAAGGTGGCTGGTAATGCTTGGATGCGGAAAGCTATAGATCGCATCTAGAAACGTGCTTTGCGAGAGGCCTACGTCCAGCAGTGGACTGCTATAGGCTGATAATATTGACGATGATGATTACGGATCAATAAATAATATGGTTAATAATGTGAATACTGTAAATTTCCAGGGTATAGTCCCCACGAACGCCGGGTCTCGGAGGTCGAGCCACGCCATCAAGCAGCTGTCTGTCACGAAGGACGACAGCTTCGAAGAGGAGGAGGAATCAGAGCCAGAGGAGGTAAATATACTGCAGACCATAGATATTTGGTAGCCAAGATTTACTTTTATAAGTATTTAAAATAAATCAGTAGTTATGACATCACTATAATATTAGGTCCTTACATATAAAATTGGCGTTTTGTCGTACTGGCCACTTTGATCTCAAATATTACCTTTATGGTTAGGAATTCCAAATTCAAATTCATACAGCTATTTACTCATGCGTTTGTGTTTCAAATCCCTTAATTCATTTGTTTTTTCTTCTTTTGTTTTTTTCTTTGTGTCACTTTGTTTACAAAATGGAAAATTTGAAATATCGCGTTATTTACGAGTATGAGTTCCACCGTGGCACCAGTGCTGCAGAAACGGCTCGAAGGATTAATGATGTGTATGGTGACGGTGTCGCAAAAGAAAACACAGTGCGTTTTTGGTTCCAACGTTTTCGTTCGGAAATTTCGACCTGCAGAACAAGCCTCGTGGACGGCCGGAGACCAAAGTTGATAATGAAGAATTGAAGGCTATTGTGGAAGCGGATCCATCGCAAACCACGTCCGAGTTAGCTGCAGGCTCCGGTGTTAGTGATAAAACTATTCTAATCCACTTGAAGCAAATTGGGAAGGTGAAAAAGCTTGAAAGGTGGGTACCTCATGAATTGAGTGAAGCAAACCGACAAACGCGCGTCGACTGCTGCGTTACGTTACTCAACCGGCACAATAATGAAGGAATTTTAAATCGAATCATTACCTGTGATGAAAAGTGGATCCTCTACGATAATCGGAAGCGCTCATCGCAATGGCTGAACCCTGGCGAACCAGCCAAATCCTGCCCTAAGCGAAAATTGACTAAAAAAAAGTTGCTTGTAGGTAAGTGTTTGGTGGAATAGTGCCGGTGTCGTTCACTACAGCTTTCTTAAATCTGGCCAGACGATTACGGCAGATATCTATTGTCAGCAACTGCAAACCATGATGGAAAAGCTAGCTGCTAAACAACCGAGGCTGGTCAATCGCTCTAGGCCACTGCTGCTTCAGGACAACGCACACACTGCACAACAGACGGCTACCAAATTAGAGGAGCTTCAATTAGAATGTCTTAGACATCCACCGTACTCTCCGGACCTTGCTCCAACAGATTACCATTTTTTTCGCAATTTGGATAACTACTTGCAAGGAAAAAAATTCAACTCCGATGGGGCAGTCCAAACCGCCTTCAAAGATTTTATTGATTCCCGCCCGAATGGTTTTTTTAGTAAGGGGATCAATGAACTACCTATGAGATGGCAAAAGTGGGTTCCCCTCATCTCGCATAATCTTTATTGACCAAAACTCATTTCGCATAACTCGTATGGTCTAAACTTTTTTGGCCGAACCATCACTTTGCCAAGACTTATGTGGCATAAGGCTCGTTTCGTCTAAAACTCTTTAGGCACAATCTTTAAACACCTAAGTTTCGTTTGCTCAAATTTATGTTCGTCTATACCTATGTATAATCTTGTTTCTTCTAATGTTATCTTAATAAATAATATATTAAGTAGGTATGTAGTAAATATACAAATTTTGGTATTTTTCTCATACATCCCGAAAATCACGATATTGAATGATTAAAAAATCGAAAGTTAACGAGCAATATAATTATTACAAACCCCATGAGATCGAAACCTAAAGATAGGTGCGACGACGAGCAAAGCGAGGAGGAGCGTGTTAGGTGCACATGTTCATCAAAACCAAAGCGGAGCGCAGCGAATTCTATTCTATTCTATTCTCTGTGGGGGTGTAAGTACCTGCACCTGGCTCTCTCGAATGGAACCTTTGAATATAGCGCAGCGAAGCGGAGCGGAGCGTTTTCCAAACAGCGGAAACAATACAAGGCACCAGTTTGCGCTATAGAGAGACGCTCCGTCAAAGTTAAAGCCAAACAAATATTATTACTTTGTATAAACCTATTATTAGGCTATTCAAGATTTGGCCATACCATTATTAGGCTAAACAAGATAATGCGAAATAACTTTTTACTAATCGAGATTTATGCCATACGATTTTCGGCGAAACGAGACTTTGACCAAACGTTACTATGCAATACGAGATTAGGCAAATAAATCTTAGGCCAAAAAAGGTAGAACCGGCAAAAGTGCATACATAGCAATGGTACATACTTTGATTAATTTAATATATTTCATTAAAAAAAAAAAACGACTTTATGTTCCTCCTATAGAAAACGCCAATGTCATATGTAAGGACCTAATATTTCTACGATTGACTCGATTAACTGTATGAAAAAAGTTAAATAATCAAGAGTGCAGTGTGTTTTTTTTAATTTTGGATGATTGATAGGATTCATCAGGAACTTTTATACCTACTTACTTACAACCTTTTCGACTGTAATCCCCCAAGGAAGTGACTCGCTTGCAAGTCAGAGGTGACTTGCAAGCGAGTCACAAACTTTTCACTGTACATTTTGAAGTTACTCACGTGATAGGTCGCGCACCGTATCGCCATGTTTTTAATCAACTCAAATTCACCATTGCCCAGTCTATTTCCCTTAAAACTAACAACAAACCCCCAACGTTCCAGGAGGAGAGTGAAGAGAAGAAACAGAAGCGGATGGAGAAGGAGGTGCGCAACATGAGGTCCAAGATCAGCCACCTGAAGCAGAAGCAGGACACCATGAAGAGCGAGCGGGTCGCCTACAAGATGATGCTGAAGAACCAGCAGGCGGCGCTCAAGTTAGTATTGAAGTGTTCGTTAGGGAAAAATAAGCGATAAATAAGCGTTTGCATGTGATAAATAAGCGATTCGTACAGATGGAACCATTGATTTATGTATTAATAGCGTAAGGACAGGGCAACCGCTCAAAAAAAAAGGCACCCTAGCGCTGGCCCCAAAATCTCATAGGTTCCTATATCTGTCATATTTAGTTTGAACTAGGGCTAACACGCGGGTGTCATTTTCTTCTGACGGGCGCATCCTTTCGATATTGGTTGGATGGAACATGATGTAAAGTACCTACTTATACCAACCTAGCCATCTGAGTCCTACCTAGCATCACCCCTTCAATAGGTATATTTATAAGCTCGTTGGTATTAGAACAATTATCTTACTTCCTATCTTACGATCCTCCCTATTGTAGTGGAAATGCATCACCCCTTCAATAGGTATATGTATAAGCTCGTTGGTATTAGAACAATTAGGTATCTTACTTCCTATCGTACGATCCTCCCTATTGTAGTGGAAATGCATCACCCCTTCAATAGGTATTGTAAAGGAGTCAAGTGAAACACGCGTTCAAGCTTAGACTGATCGTTTATTGATGAGCGCAAGACCTACCCTCCTACATTCATATTACACATACCGACAACCCCCTCAAAAAAAAAAACTTAGTAAGTAAGTAAACTTGATTATGCTAGTCACAAAATTCATGTAAGAGAAAAAAAAGAAAAACATGCAAGAAAAATGCCTATTCAATATTACACATCATAATCAATTGAATATTTAGTTTAGGTATATTAAGAAGGTACATGCATACAGTATAAGTACAAATATTTTCACAAAAAAAAACAAATGTAGTTGATATAGGTAAGTAAGTACTAAGTGCCTAGATCTTAGATTGAATGTTTAAATTGAAAGATAACAATAACAAGTAATAATCAATCCGGCATTATTTTATATAAATGACATTTATAGTAACTTATTTACTAGTTAATAGACTAACAAACAAAATAACTATTACATATTTATTTTACTTAGCATTGTTAGCCTAGCGATAACAAAGTAAGTAGCCAATAATTCATTGTATTATTAAGTATATTAGTTTGTATAGGGCGATGTTTTATACAATTTAACACCATAATTATTGAATACATATATTATAACTATTACAAATATCTAACAAAATCATAGGTAGGTATATAAGTAGCGTGAATTACTTTATTGTGATAAATATCTTATGCTTACAGACAAAGTAGGTGTAGGTACTTATATTATGCCATTGTTGTTGACTAATAGCCCCAGCGGTCAGGCGGCCTCACGGTCCTGCCAAAACGAGTCACACGTTGAGTACCAGCCACATTGTGAGAGTGAGATACGTTTACAGGGGGATTTTCAGCTACTACTATGTCATCATACGGCAAGGTCATTGACTGAGTAGTGAAATCAGCTGGTTCGCGGTCGCGTCTATGCTCCGAGTCTATCAATAAGTGGCGTCTATTTCTTATCAAGGTACCACCACCCTGTACATCAATTACATATGACCTTGTTCCTCGCAATGCCCTGACTATTGCATTTTGCCAACTTTTATTTATACGTACTTTTACCTTTTGTCCCACTTTCAAAGATAACATATCACGCGCCCTTTTATCATAATGTTTCTTTTGTTTTTGCTGTCGAATTTCTAATTCACTTTTAACATTTTTATGTATCTTTGGAATAAGAAGGTTTGGTGTGCACGGTATAACACTCCTTAATTTTCTACTGTTCAATAACTCCGAAGGAGATGCTAACGTACTACTAATTGGGGTATTTAGTAACTCTAATAATGCTAGTCTAAAATCCGAGCCGTCATATCTCGTCTTTTTTAGAATATTTTTTATTGTTTGTACAAATCTTTCTGTTTGTCCATTAGACTGAGGATACCGTGGTGATGACGTCACATGATTAAAATTCCATTCTCTTGAAAATTTTGTAAAGCTGGAGGAGCTAAATTCTGGTCCGTTATCTGTCATACAGGTTTCTGGAATGCCCTGCCTACTAAAAATTATTTTTAATTGTTCAATAACATGTTCAGACGTCAAGTTGAGCAATTGTATTACTTCTACAAACTTGCTAAAATAATCTACTACTAATAGATAACTAGACCGCTCAAAATGAAAGATATCGGCTCCTACTTTTGACCACGCTCGCGTCGGCACTGGATGCGGTATGAGAGTCTCCCGTGAATTTTCATTTTTGAATGTGAGACATGCCTGGCAATTCTTAATTAGATCCTCTAATTGTGAGTTAATGTTGGGCCAAAACATTGTTTCTCGTATCCTTAGTTTGCATTTCTCTAGCCCTAAATGACCTACATGTACTTTGTGTAATAACTCAGTTCTCATTGATTTTGGTATAATTATTCTTTGTCCCTTCCATACTAATCCATAAGATATTGTTAGATCATCGCGAAAATTCCAATACGGCATAATTTCATCACTAATACCTTGTTTATGATCCGGCCAGCCATTTTTTATATATTCTATTAATTTTTGCAATTCAGAATCGTTTTGCGTCTCTTTTTGGATCTGCATAAAATGAGTGTCAGTGAGCGGATTGCACAGTGCGACGGCGCACACCTGCGCCCGCGCCTCCAGGTCGTCGCGCGGCGCCGGGGGCTCGCCGCTCCCGGGCTCCACCGCGCGCGACAGCGTATCGGCAATAAATAAATACTTGCCGGGCTTATAAACCAACCTAAAGCTATATGGCTGCAAACGTAACAACATTCTTTGCAGTCTGGCTGGCGCACATACTATTGGCTTAGAAATGATACTCACAAGTGGTTTATGGTCAGTTTCAATTACTACATCACTCCTACCGTAGATGTAAGAGTAAAATTTTTCACAGGCGAAAACACATGCCAATAATTCTTTCTCAATTTGAGCATAAGCTTGCTCCGCTTTCGTTAGCGATCTTGACGCATAACAAACCGGTAAATTATTTTGCATAAGACAAACACCTAGCCCATCCTTACTTGCGTCTACCGAGATAACTACAGATTTATCTAAGTCATAAAACTGTAACACTGGTACATCCGTTAAACATCTTTTTAAAACATTAAAAGCTTGTTCATGTTCAAAAGACCAATTCCATTGAATGTTTTTTTGCAATAACTCTCTGAGAACACTTGTTTTTTCCGATAAGTTAGGTATAAAACTGCCTACATAATTTATAAGGCCCAAAAATCTTTCTAAATCTTTCACATTATTCGGTTGAGGCATATTTTTTATGGCTGATATCCTAGACTCATCAGGATAAATTCCACTTTCAGATATAATGTGTCCGAGATACTTTATTTCTGTCAGACAAAATTTACATTTATTTTTATTTAGTTTTAAATTTATATCCCTACATCTTTGTAATACTTTTCTTAATCTCTTATCGTGTTCTTCTTTTGAATCAGCGTAGATAAGCAAGTCATCCACAAATAAACAAACACCCTGTATGTCATCAAAATGTTCGTACATTTTTTTATGGAAAACTTCCGATGCTGACGTAATACCGTACGGCAAACGTAAGAACTTGTACCTTCCGTAAGCTGTATTGAATGTACAAAGATCTGTACAGTCATTACTCAATTTTTGTTGCCAAAATCCTTGTTTTGCATCTACAGTACTATAGAATTTTGATCCTGCTAATTTTACTGTGATTTCATCCAATGTAGGTAACCTAAAATGTTCACGCCTAATAGCTTTGTTTAGATCTTTCGGATCTAAACAGATTCTCAAATCACCATCAGCTTTCCTTGCTACTGTCATGCTGCTGACCCAGTCAGTGGGTCCCTCAACTTTGGCGATTATTCCCTGACGTACCATATCATCTAACTTTATTTTTATTTTATCCTTCAAGGCAAGCGGCAATTTTCTTGGTGCATGAACTACAGGCTTAATATTTGGATTAACCTGTATTTTATGCTCACCTGGCATACAGCCTAACCCTTCAAAAACATCAGAAAACTCATTTAAAATACTTGTTCTATATTCTTCGCTCATACTTTTTGTTACTGTTGATACTAAGTGGACCATATTCATTTCCTCACAAGAATAGCGCCCTAATATAGGTGGAGAATCTACATCAGCAATGATAAACTCGAGAATATACTCCATGCCCTTGTACGTTACTTTCTGATTGCAACTACCAACTACTTTTATATCTCCGCCTGAATATCCCCTTATTTTTATGCACGATTTCAAAAGATTAGTTTCTGATAACCCTATATCTTGTAAATACCTACGAGGCAAAACATTAACATCCGCACCTGTGTCTAACTTAAAACGTATCTCACACTCATTAATACAGATAACAGCAGACCAATCGCTATGTGATTTATTCAAACAATAGATTACCTCATTAGGAGACTCCTCTACGCACATCTCGTAAACATTACACATCCGTGAATAGTGATTGTAGTTGTTACACTTGAAACACTGCCTACCAAATGCCGGACACTTATCTTTGTCATGTGATATACCACACGAATGACACTTAACACTTTCATTTGGCCGATCACTGTAACTGCGTTGGTTAAACCGTTGGTGTCCATCGGGTTGGAAGTGGAGTGGCCGGGCTCCGGCCCAGCGCGCCCGCGGTGGCGGCGGCGGCGGCGGCGGCGCACGGGGTCGCATGCGAGCGCCGCGTGACCAGCCGGCCGCGGCACCGCGACCCGGCGCGCGCTGTCCTCGTCCTGACGACACCCAGTACGCCTGCCCCTGCTCCTCGGTGTTCCTCATAGACCCACCATACTGCTGATCAATAGCGAAAGCTCGATGTTCCGTACTTTCCTGTTTGATTGTTACTGCCTGTAGTCTGGATATTTGTGCCAAGTTGCATATTTCTAACGACTTTTTTAACGTTAATTCGGGCTCACGTAACAACCTTTCTCTTAAGGCTACTTCACGGATACCACATATTAACCTGTCCTTGATTAAGTCATCACATAAGTCTTTAAATTCACAACTTGCAGCAATTTTCTTCAACTCGAATGCATATTGTTCTATTGACTCAGTTTCGCTTTGACTCCTGGTGAAAAACTTATGTCTTTCTATTGTTAGATTCTTTTTCGGCAAAAAAAAATGAATCAAACTTTTTAAGTAAGGTGGCTGTGTCCTTGAAAGTTTCATTAAACTGTTGATACACTTCACGGCATTGTTCTCCAATCACGTGTAGTAAAATACTAATTTGCACTTTCGGGTCCTTAGTGTGAAACTCACACGCTTCACTATAAATTATAAACGAGTTTTTCCACTTTGTCCACGACGATGATAAATTTCCGGAAGTAATATTGTCCAAATTGTTCATAAAATGAAAAGGCGGCGGAGGTACAAATGCGGACTCCATTTTGTTACTACGGTGTTAGATTATTTGTCACTCACTCCGAACTATAGGTACCTATATTGCACTACAGATATTTTTTATTTACTATCTACAGTATAACGAAGATCTGTACGTAAATAATATACTGTATTTAACCGTATTAAATTTAACTTAAACCGGCTGCGCCATGTAAAGGAGTCAAGTGAAACACGCGTTCAAGCTTAGACTGATCGTTTATTGATGAGCGCAAGACCTACCCTCCTACATTCATATTACACATACCGACAGGTATATTTATAAGCTCGTTGGTATTAGAACAATTATCTTATTATACATAATCTTAATAGTATAGTTATTTAGGTAAAAATTGCAAAAGTACCTAACGTAACGGCACCAGTAATGGACACCTTAAGGATTTTTTACAAATGATTTGGAAGTTAATCGCTCAGTTTTTGAGTTAGAATATTGAAAGTTGGTATGAATCGTAGGAATATCTTGCTGTTTAAGATGAATGTACACTAGCTCGATTTGAACGATGAGTACTTCAGGAAATTGTATATTTGTAAAATATGTCCTAAAACCACAGTAATGGACACCCAAACTCCAGTTATGGACACCCAATGTTGGACAGTGATTTTTTATTGAATAAAAGTATAAAATATGATTTTATGCTTATATTATTATAATTATAACTATGATTAGTAATCATAACCGTTTACACAAACAGGCTTGGTCGCCAGTTACACTGTGGGAGCTATCAAAGACGGCTAATTTAACTTTCTAAAAAAAAAGTTTTTACGGAAACACTAAAATTTCCAATTTATAACATTATAAATCCTGTCCTCCTGCATTTTATTCATTTTCTTTGTATCATTATGTTCCCCCAGTGGGGCAGAGGGCAAACACAACAGTTTTCTATCGCATACTGTTGACATCAGCCAGCTTTGCATCGGACCACGTGATTCAAACTTCCCACATCTCCGTCCGATCGAGCGCCGCCAGGTCTATTTAGCGGCCTTGCTTACGCTTACCCTGCTGATTCCATTCGAGAGCCTGTCTCAGGATTTTGTTTTAGTCTCTACGCAAGGTATGGCTATTCCAACTTCATTTGCGGCGTTTTGTCTGTGAACCAAAAGGATCTTCATGGCGGCTTTTCCTCAGATCTATGTTGGAGATCATCTCGGGCCAGAAAATCTTCCACAGGAGACAGCGTTTAATGAAGACCTGCAGCTTCTGTGTACCTATGTATCTTTGTGATCTACCAGGTGTCGCAAGCGTATAACAGTACCGACATTAGTATCGTTGGTGATACATATCTTTCACTGTAATGGAGAGGTGTTTTGACTGCCACATGTATCGCAGACATGTAAATGCACCGTTGACCGTATAAGTACGGGCACCCACATCTAGGCCAATGCCACCATCTCTCAACAACACTCTCGTCTCAACTTCTTGCGTTCCTAAAATCCTCTTGTCATATCATATCATCTGGGTTATCCAGGTTTTGCATTTACACAAGCCAGGAAATGCTTTTAATTTAAGTCTTTTCTTTTCACAAAATTTTATCCCACTTCCCTTTTTTCTACTAAAATTTTGCTCTTAATTCCTTCTCCTTTTAAAATCCCTTCTTTTCAAATTCTCATGATATTCTTACCAAGCTTAACTGTTCTATTCGTCACACGATCACTGTCTATTTCTATTCTCTGTGGGGCTGTAAGTACCTGCACCTGGCTCTCTCGAATGAAACCTTTGTGCTTGTACCCCTAGGTCTAAACTGCCTTCCTAAGCTAAGGGAAATAGTCCATTCCCACTATGGTGGTCCACTGCGGATTGGTGGGTTCACATATTTAGATGTGCTAACTACTACTATCATATTACAAGTTTTATTTCAATTAGGTACATTCTGCTTCTGTGAGCGTGTTTTTCTACAACAGCAACAGTCGCGTGAAGACTTGGATTTTCATATGCATCTTGGATCAATACTTGTTCTGGAACACTAGAAATAGATGTAGGGGTTCCCCCTACACTATGTTTGTGTCTCCATAACGCATGGCTGCAGTGGCCATCATGTACATCCATAATAGCATCTCCCATTTGCTTGGGCGTATATACGTTTTTCTAAGGCAATATGAAAAATCCAGTGATGGACACCCAATTATGGACACCTGTACAATACTGGTATCCTTCATTTTATTCATGTTTTACAAAAACTACCAATATAATTATGAAATTCTAAAGACAATGAAATAAGAAAATTCAACATTACCTTAAAACATTATTTTCGACACCTGTCCATAACTGGATTTACTGAAAATTTGCAAACCAGTAATGAACACCCTCCTCTGAAATCATTTCTATAAACGTAAGCTCTCCTATTCTTTTATAAATATGTGCGTAATTCAGTATAGTTTCCATAAAATCACAGCTATTTGATATACCTAAAATAAAACGAAATCACCGACCAAAATCTACACTTAAGTCCTTAACGAATTCCTTAACAAATCTCGGTTTCATTTGTGAACCCCCATCAAATGAACTTTTTTGCCTCACAATTTTGAATCTAAATGGATGACATAAGTAACTTGTCTATATAACAAGGAGGGATGTCTAGGCTTTGAAACTAAGGTGTTGCAATTTTCGTAAAACTATGCATACTCTTATTTTAAACAAAATAAGTTTGTAAGTGTCCATTACTGGTTCTATGTCCATTACTGGTGCCGTTACGTTACCTACGTTATACGTACACGTACATATCTATTATTTTTTAATAAGTACCTTACTACGATATTATTATTACAGAAACGAGAAAAAGAAATACAAGGAGCTAAAACGCGAAGTAGACAAAATGGCTGCCATGATGAAGGAAGTTGGGTCTGATGAAGAAGATGATGAAGACGAGGATGATGAGGACGAGGAAGAGGAACAGAAGTCCTCGAGTGAGGAAGAGGAAACGGAAACGGAAACTGAACAGGATACTGAGAGCGAGACGGAGAGCGAGAGCGAGCCAGAGGTGAGTGAAATTAACGATTCGAAATTTGTGGAAATGTTACGTTTGTTTACAACAAGTTTGTGAATTTACTGAACCGCTTTGTGTCGTAATTATGTAGGCAATTCCGAGATAAATAAGTTGCATTTAACTAGTTAACTACACCTAATTACCTTAAAGTCCGCGTTGTTCTGTGATAGTTATATAAGATAAAAGGCTGTCAATAAATTTAATAATGCATCGACGCCACGTTAAAAAAATATGAAGAAGATTAAAATATAACTAGATAACACATGACGACTTTATATTTAAATTTTGCATCGTCTCTTTTTCAGGATGCACCAATTCCAAAGAAGAAAGATAACCTGATGACAAGATTAAAGAGGCACGAGACAAGAGTGAATGCTTTGAAAAAAGGAAATGCTTTACTAATAGCCAACGTGGATCGAATGAAAGACGAGGTGTTGAAGCAAAGAGACGAATCGGCATCACTGAAGAAAGAATTAGATTCACTCATTGAAGATCTCGAGTAGGCTAAAAGTTTTTTAAGTATTTTTTTTCGCTTAAAATGCACCAGATACTTTTTGTTGCGCACAAAGCTATACAACCTTCATAAGGTTAAAATTTAAGTATTCACTGTATTATTGATTTAAAACATGGCTTTTTATAAATGTGACTGCTACCCTGCGCCCTGCCCTTATTTCATTGCAATCAGAGGTAACTATGGGTCATCACAACTTGAGTTTCACAAACATAATCTCGCAACATAACCGCTATAGCTATAAAATTTTATAAAATCTAACTAAAAACTATACCTATGTAATTTAGTAACTATCTAAGTAACTAACTGGTTACAATGGGTATATAGTTATGAAGTTTAAGATGAATAATAAGATACCAAAACATTAAGTATTAAAATATGAAAAATACGTTACCACCTAATCTCCTAACTACTACAATAAAATTTTGTGATATACGATTAAGCATGAACTTATTTGTATTTTGGGAAACTATGTATTTTGTACCAAAGCAGTTAAATATATCGACTTATGATTTATCAAAATAAACCATGTTCAATGATACTTTCATTTGTTTTATTTTGTTATTTAAATAGATCAACGTAACTATTTATAATAAATAATAAGCAACGACTTGTATGAAGGAAGTAGGTAGTATCTTTTTTAAGATAAATGAATGATGGGTGTACCTCAGAAGTCAGTAGGCATTGACATATTATTTATATTACTAATCAGAAGGTAATCCTGAACAAATTTAGTTCTACAAGTTTTGAAAATTCACGATAAGACCTACTTTCTTTTCCATTGAAATTTATTTGGTCACGTATTTTTTCATTGCAACACCCTGTATAGTTAATCTGGTTAATCATCATCATCCACTTCTGGACATAGACTTCATAATCAGGTAAGATAAATATTCAAATTTAATAATATGTATATGTCGCAGGCATCTGGTTTAATCTCCTGTTTGATTGAACCGCTAGCCCGTTCATTAGATGACGCTATTCAGTTGTATGACTAGGCCGAACGTTGATTGTACAAGCGTCACAAAACGTCCAACTAGTTAGCGGACTTAAAATCAGTCAGGTGGTGAATAAAACAAATATGGCGTCTAACAGCGAACAGCTGACACAAAAAGCACTTGTATTGTTATTTTTTGCAAATAAATTAGCTTTAAAGTGCGTTATTTATGTTAAAATAGTGTGACAACATGGATTTACCTATTATTACACCGCCGGCGGATAGTTTCAAAGAAAAAAATGTGCTGAAACTGCACTGAACTGATAATTATGAACAACAATATCAAGGTACGTTTATTGTTATTGTTTAGTTAATTTGTGAGATGAGAGCTTTGTAACATAGTCTTTTTGTTGACTCTTGTCTGGTCATGTTCATCCTAACCAGACATTATGAAGTTGCTATACTATATCCTATTTAACGACTTCGCTGAATAACGTTCAGTCAAGACGTTGGACGTTACAGTCAACCACTTGACGAGTTGTTCTTTAGTCATTCAACTGAGTAGCGTCATCAAATGAACGGGCTAGCGGTTCAATCAAACAGGAGATTAAACCAGATGCCTGCGACATATATATAAGTACCTACGCTAGTTTGAAAGTATTGTAAACCTCTTATTCTGGAATAAAGAATTATAACGAGGAACCTAATTTAATGTAATGTAATAAATTGCTTAATCAAATTTTACAAAAATTTCGACAATTTATGGATCTCTTTTCGCCTACCAACCCTCACTTCAGAGTAATCACAGCTGTAGGCAAAGACCTACCGCTGCCTACTCTACAACAACAAGATAAACGTGAGGTTGAGGTTGATACCTATATCAAGCTCCAAAGACTAAGGATTCATTCATTTATAAATATATAGCTTTTACCATCACGTTATCATTATCAGTTACAATACTTTTGCAATATTTGTAAGACTCAATAACAGCCAAGGGCGTACCCAGGATTTCAGCTAGGGAGGGGCAGCTCATACCTGTTTCTTGGCAGGAAAAATTACGTTTATTTTATCTTCTAGTTCCTTTCGAACCTGATACGAATGTGTGCTCGATTTAGTAAATTTTTTTAAGCGTTAAAGTTATTTCGCCTTTTCCAACTGAAACGCATCGTTTGTGCATAATGTTGTTAATGCCCTAAAAAATGTGCCTCATATTTAAAGTCAGTTTGCCTGTGACAGGCGACGAAAATGGCGGCACACATTGATCCTGAAAGCGGGCGAGTTAAGAAATTTATGTTATTTTGCAGATTTAGCTAATTTTCTTTACATATTTTATACTACATAGTCATTGAGTATCTCTCTCTTGAGGTCTCTAGCAGAACTAAAAAAAAAACAAAATTCATGGAGTAATTTCACGTCACGTTCACGATGAAAATTCATGCTAAGTGGTCAGTCTACCTACACCATAGACAATTTTAAAATAAATATGGCTGAGAGCGTTTTCGCCTCTTTACGAAAAGTAAATCATAAAAATTTAGTTTTGGGATTGTCTAGGTCCCAAAAAATATGAGAGTATTTTTTTTTCTAGAGCAATTATCAATCATATGTGACCTTCTTTAAGCAAGGGTCAAGTTGCCTATTGCATTAGGTATTATTTTATCATAATAATTGTACTTCTTGTACCATGAACCAGCAGTGACCAGCACTCAGGGTCCCAGACACGTGGAAGGCGTTCATGGGCCGAATTATTATGTAGGGACCCGTCTGACACGTTATGGTATGGGGTGCTAAATGGACTGGGTAACTGGGACTATGGAAGGACTATGGCTCCTCTGACCTATATATTTCACACACGGATAAAAACGCAGGGAGTGGCTCGTAGAACAGTAACTTTACTGAGTAACACATCCTTCTACGAGCATTTTTGCTCTAGTGAAACATCACTCAAGCTAGCCAAGCAAAAGGTGAGAGATACTGTTCCTCTTCAGTTTTCTGGATACCAAAATAAAGGCAAGCCAGAGATGAGGAACAGGGGTCCTCCCTCTGGAATCTGAAGGGTGGAGCCCTAATGGTGGTGTCCCTAATGCCCAACAGCTGGCCAGAAGCTGCCCTGCCCCTATATGATTATCATCATTATTATTATTTTCAATAGGTATATACAGGGTGTTGCAAAAAGGGTATACTAAGCCGAAACCTACATGTGCAGCATGGTATATCTAAGCCCGAAACTGAAATCATAATTTCAAAATTCGCGAAAACAAAAAGTCATTCTTCATAGTAAAAAGTCACGTCACCAACATAGGTAAAATGAGTTTATTTTTTCGCGAATTTTGAAATTCTGATTTCAGTTTCGGGCTAAGATATACCATGTTGCACATGTAGGTTTCGGCTTAGTATACCCTTTTTGCAACATCGTGTATATACCTAATAATAGAGACTGAAACTGAAGATTTGAGCTAATAATGTTTTCTTTTTATATTTCATCCCTTAAAGTTGTCATTTATGTGACGAAAGTCAAAACTATCTCATTAGAATAAAAAAATAAGTCAAAAAGCTAAGTTTAAAAAAAAAATATTTTTGTTTTTATGATATAGTTGCAATGATTGATTTAAGAAAGTGAGTAATTCATATTTTCTGTTTTTTTATTTCAGACAATTAAGTAGGTATCCTAAGTAAAATACCGCAATGCACAAACGTGTGTTAGTGGTGTTGAAACCCATATAGCACGAATGTGCTACCTACGACTTATCCGAAAAAACTGAAATTTTTAGGTTTTTTATTATTTTTCCCTAGCACTTTTAGGCATATAAGGCGATATTATGTAAAATATCTTAGGATCGAAAGGGCTAGGGGGGGGCAGCTGCCCCCCCCTGCCCCTACCTGGGTACGCCCATGATAACAGCAATAACAATAACAGCATTCGGAAACGGAAATAAGAAATAAAAAACTCAAAATAATAACTTCCAGTGTCTGGGTAAAGGTTGCCAGTGCAAAAAATTTATAATGAAATCATGACAGCACTCAACGTTTTATCCAACGTTGTGCAACAGGTTGGAGCTTTTCTGTCAAAATAGCAAAAATGGTGCCAGTGCTAAAAATTGCAAATATCAAGGCAGCATTCAACGTTTTACCAAACGTTGTGCAATTATTGTAGTTTTTCTATGAAAATAATCGGATTTTAAATCAACGTTTTTACAACAACTTTTACTTTGACAGTTTGACAGCCTCTAGTCTATGGCTTTTTTTTTTCATTCGACCATTCGTAATTTCAAAAAATAGCGGTCACCGCATTGTGATTGTTTACAATTTTGAACAAAAGTTAATTTAAATTGATATCATTGAAATAACACCAATTTTAGTGAGTGTGTATTGCGTTTTACTGACGCCAACTCTCTTACAGTGATAAGTTTTACTGGATTCTTGTAAAAATGCCTCCTAACGAAGCAGAGCCACCGCAATCTTCAGCTGAGAACCCTCTCGCCCCAAACCCAAGTAATAATGTGACGATGTTCCAAATATTCCAAAATGTTCAATATAATGTTGTACAGCACAAGAAGTATGTGAAAGAAATGACCAAATTGTATAAAAAGGTAAGTTTGTTTTCGTTTTCCCCTCAGTAAAGTTCTGATCCAGATTTTTCAAGTCTAAAAGAAGTTTTCAACGTTTAAATACCTACCATCGCATTTGGCTATAGGGTCATCTTATACCTACCCAAGATTTTTATTTACTTATTGGTTAAACCACAGTAATTTACACTTTTAAATAGAGTATGAATCCTATGTAAGCAATGACTAATAAATAACTATCACTAACACTAAGTACATATTATACCCTTCTTTATTATCTTCTATTAGATGGCAGAAACATCTTTCCGGGAAAGTTTCAAGAATGCCCTCTATTACCTGTTCACGTTCGGAGACACGAGCCCCAACGTCGACCGAGTGATACAGTTTGTGGCCACATTCTGCACCTCCCTGGATGATGAGGAAGAATTCCTCTTGTTTATTTTTGACATCATTTTTAATGTAAGTACCAAATTTTTTGTTTAACTGGTTCCGATAGGCTGATGATGGTATTACAGCTATCTTGGAAATACCAAGAAATGATGTGAGAAGCGGGAGGGAGTTATAGGGAGTCTATAGGGAGTTATCCTAAAGTTGATTTAAATCAAATTAACACTTATTACTTTAAATATTTAGCTAGAACAAAACCATTCTTTCTATGTTGGTAATAGAAGCACAGAATTAAGTAAGACATTCAGTTATTGTAATTTTAAGTTTATTTTAGGTATCTATTTTGCTGAGTTACAGAAAGGAACATTTAGCCAATGTCACCATCAAATCTATGTCTGCCTCTTTCTGTCCATATGCTGTCAAAGCAATGCATCAATACATTATAGTGCGCGCGGAACTAGCTGGCCTCCCTTAGGTATGTGAGCACCGGGAGGCGGGGGCGCGGCCAGCTAGTTCCGCATGCACTATAGCTTAAAGTTTTCTGCAACTCAGCATTTGGATATTATTATACTAACAAAGTGGTTACAATTTCCAGTGCCAGTGTGTGTCGGGGCAGTCGGTGCGGTACCGGGCGAGCCAGCTGCTGGCGGCGGTGCTCTCGGCGCTCGGGGATGACGCCTCGCTGGATGACGACCTGTGCGATAAACTGCTGGCTTCTCAGGTATGGGTCTTAAGCAATATATTTGATGTTCTATCATGAGATGGATGTGATTTTGTTGGTTCCTTTTGTACTTTTTTTTCTCGTGCGTTTTATATATTCCAGAACATAATTAGGATCACTCAGTAGTAGATCTGTAGCCAATTTGTTAGTATTTCCCTCTAACCTGTCTAGCAGGGCTTGGCGGCTAAGCAGGGTGCAAAATGCGCAAGAGAGAAAAAGAAGTCATATCATGAGTCATGTCCCATGCTAGGCCTGCTGAAAGTAACTGGAAAAAATCTGAAATGTCACATTCACACGCACACGCGCACGCACACGCACACGCACACGCACACACACACACACACACACGCCTTGTACTAATGTACTCCCTTGCGGGGTAGGCGGAGGTACATTGCTGCACCCACTTTTCGCCAGAGTGTTATGTTAGTCCCATGTAATAGGGGGCGGGCCTATTGCCATTTTACGGGCACATCGATGACCCGAGAACAAATATCTGTGTTTAAACAAATATCTGCCCCAGCCGGGAATCGAACCCGGGACCATCGGCTCAGTAGTCAGGGTTACTAACCACTACGCCATTCGGTCGTCTAGATTCATTTAACACATTCCCCAATTCCCCACCTAATATCAACAACATTAACACTCAATCTCCCCAACAGATGCAGCGTCTTCAAGACACTCGCGGCGCGGTGCGGTGCCGAGCGGCGCTGGCTCTCCAGCGGCTCCAGAACCCCATGGACCCTGATGATGAAGTGACTCGGGCGTACAGGTTCCACATGAGCTGTGACCCTAGTTCTTCTGTTAGACGGTGAGTGAGAGAGTGGATTGCAGCATAGTTACCTAATTTGACGAGTAGTTTTGTGATCATCAAGTTTTGCTGCGATATACGTAATTTTACGAAAAGTTTGTGAGTTGTGACGCTTCTTGTTAGATGTGTGGTCGAATTTCCTGCTAAAATGATTGATATTAATTGTGGAGTAATTAAAGTAAGATAAGTCTTTGGGTTATCACAATAAATTTCTTAAAGCAAAAAATAATTTTAAAAATGTACAAAGGTCTCCAACTCAGCATGTTTCTATGCCCGCAGCGCCGTAGTGATGTCGATAGCGAAGTGCGCTCGCAACGTGCCCTTCGTGTTAGAACGTCTCTGCGACGTGGACGAGGCGGTGCGTCGCGCCGCGCACCTGTACGTCGCCGCCGTCAACGTGACGCAGCTGCGCGTCAAACAGCGCGTGCTCACACTGAAGGTACCCCCGCTCAGCATGTGTGTATGTATTGAGCGGCCGTGCGAAGGCGAAACGAAATTACCACTACAAGGTTTAATCTGCCATTCTTTTCTAACGATGTTTTATGTTGTCGTTAAAGAATAAACTACATAACAGGTAAAGTATCTCTCACAAGCCACAAGTTTTCCTGTAGCCACTCAAATATGGCTAAGTAAATATTACATAATCGTTTTTCCTTTTGGTCTGCGTTGTTTTCAACACAGTCATTTTCAAACCCAGTTTTATAAAATTAAAAATAACACTGTCATTTCATATTTTATGCATAGGTAAGGTATATTTATAAGGTATTTTAACTGATGTACTTAATATAATTGTTAACCCTCCAGGTGGGCCTAACGGAGCGTTCACCGCGCGTGCGCCGCGTGGTGGAGGAGATCCTCATCCCGGGCTGGCTCAGCGCCTTCCAGGTACCATTAACTACCACATAATAATGTTAAGCCGGGTCCAGATGTGTATCATTTGCCCGATCCGATCACCGTATCCGTATCGTTGATGCGTATCATGATATGTGGACCGTTAATGATACGCGTATGATACGCGATCTCAATACGCCGTTATGATACGACCCGTCCCATGTCGTGTCGGTTTTTGTCCGATCATCAAAGGAATTATGACTTGTGAACAGATATAGAGCAAATCGGAGGCGTCCAAAACTTGACACAGCGCTTGATACAATACGCAGATACGGTACGGTGATAGGATCGGGCAAAGGATACATGTCTGTACCCGGCTTTAAGGTTCATCAACGACAATCATCAATCGATCTGTTAGTCAACAGAATGTATCTTGTTTATTCTACAATTTTACTGACTTATGCAATGTTATTGACTTAATAAGACACATCCATAGCGCGTAACGGACCTCTGACGAAAATTAAACCTTATACATTATGCTGCTGCATACACTTTAGAAGTTGCCTAACTGCAGTAGAGTATTCTTGCATGATGATGATGGTGATTATTAATAATTATTATTTAACAAAAAAAAACTTTAAGTTATTTGTAATGAGGCGAGCAATCAAGAACACGGTTGATGTGCGAATGGTCTTTATTATTAACCTTTCCTATGCCGAACGGCCGCGCACACATGTAACTGCCGTCTGCCGGCGCTTTTTGACAGTTGAGAGCGCCCGCGCGGGAATCACATTTATATGAATATTTGGGTATTATTGTTTGGTACTCAATAATGTATCGATTGTAATGTATCGTCAGATAGCTAATGAACGTGTTACAATGAATTTTATTGGTTATAATTGTTTTATTTGATTTCTATAGGTCATTGATTACAGATTTTTACTTGAAACTGCACCCATCACAGAAAAATACCTCTATTTCAATATAATTTTAGTTTCAAACCAGGTTTTTTTATACTTATTACTTGAAGAGATTATATAGCTATCAAGTGATATCAATAAAGTATAAACTCTAGAGGAAATAGATTCATAATTGATATTTTGAAAACTGACTATAATTTGCTTTATTTCAAAAGACTCCATTTTCTGTACATGTGCATGTGTGCGTGACAAGAGCTTGCGCCAGTGCGCCGTGTGACAGATCTGTCTCAAATCAAGGGTGTTCACTTTTGATGAAATAAAACAAGAACGATAATATTTTTATTATGTTTCGTATTTTAGCATACTAAATTATAAAAACATCAACGTAAGTTACTTACTGAATCATATTTATTTATTTGTTAACCTACTTTCAACAAATATAATACTATAAATTTATACATATATAAATACATACATTTATTTATATAAATAGGACAGGTGATCACCCTCTCAGACTCATCTACACGTCGATATCATTCTAAAGAGCCTAAACTTCACGTTCAATAGAGCGATGATTCTAAAAAATAAAACACGCTGTATAACAACCCAACGCACTTCGTGTACATACGTGTATGTGTGTGTGTGAATTTTGGATGCATCTCGATAAATATTGATTTTCTCTAATATTTGGCTATTTATTGAATAAACCGATATAAATATGTATTATCAATAAAACTATCTTTATAAATGAAATAAATTATTTTTTGATGTTTTTACATAACAGACTAGAAAACAGTTTACAAAGTTACGCACCCTTCAGGCAATAATCCGGTACAATTTTAGATCGATAAAAACTCGATTTTTTGTATTTTTTTATACTATTGATTTATCACTATACCTTCAAAATTGAATAAATAACAAGAAAACATAGTATTTATTTACCTTCTGACGTTTTTTCCATACGAAATCACTATTTTGTTACCAACAGTCACGAGTACAAGGACTGTTCAAGGTACTAAAATTTGAATTTCGCGCTACTAGTAAACAAGTGAAGTTTTTGACTCAATGAATGTTGTCGATGGTTGTTTCATTCATATAGAATAAATTACAGGTGATATCATACTCTATTTCATGGTAATTAATAACTAAAATCATAAAAATCGCGATGAAGTGCTCTTGGGACAGATCTGTCACTAGGCAGACAAGGGGGGTTGGGACAGATCTGGCACACGGCATTTTAGAGGTTAATATGAAGTACGTATTAGGTACCTATGTATGGAGGGAAGGTGTTGCCACACTACAATTTAATAACTACTAACCTGTGGTCCCAGGGCGACATGGTGCGTCTACTGAAGGCGATCCGACTGGACAACGGGCAAGACGCGAAAAACTCACAGGAGGTGGCCGGGAAACTGCTTGAGAGCCTCTTCAAGTAAGCTGTAACACCCTTATGCCTGAGATGGCTACTTTTACTTGATGAATTAGTAGCTTTCAGGCAATCAGTACGTACCATGTAAGGAGATAGTAGATAGATTTTAACAGTTGTAAAATTCTGCGATTGCGGTTGCTTAACGTTTAATAAAATATTCAAAGTTTCGGAGTAAGGATGCCAATCTACAGTACAGTTTCAGTACATATTATAAAGAGGAAAGATTTGTATTTTTTATGCTGAAAACAAAAAGCAAGTACTTTTGTCCAAAATTAATAATGCACATGCAGATCTTCACACCCGTATCATTAAATCGTAAGAGCCTTAAAAAAAGCACTTGCATTTTGCACCTTGTTCGAATGAAATAGGAGTCAATATGATGTGTCAGATAATCGAAAACAACCGATCTGTCAAAGATTTCTATGCGCATTATCAATTTTGGAGCACTGTACCTACATGACAACTATGCACAAATTGCCCACCACATTATTAGCCCACTGAAATGAAATTTGCCTTACCCCTCTTTACATAAAACAACGAAGCCTTATCACGGTCCTTCGAGCCGGACACGTCTTCAAGATTCAATGTTTTCCCACACCAAACTTATTCCCCCCTCCACCAGACGTCTCCCAATCTCGGAGCTGCTAGAATGGCTGCCCACAGACAAGACGCTCCGACTCATCCCGGCCGAGAAGCTCAACAAGGAGACGGCGTGGTACTGGCGCCATCTAGCGGAGCATCTGCTGAGGATTGATGATGAAGAGACGCTGGAGACCGTGGTGCCGGACTTGGTGGTGCTTACTGGATATATTAAGGCGTGAGTTGGGGTTGTTTTGTTTGGAATGATGTGGTGAAAGTAGTGGAGCTATAAAGGGTGTTGTGAAAGTGGTATAATGAGCTGAAAAGGGGTGGGGGGGCCTCAGGCAAAAGTGGTAGAACAAAATTTGTTCAAACAACAACAACAAACAACCTGTTGAATGTTTTTTTTTCGACTACTATCCATTATATCAGATCTATAATAATTCATTCAAGTAAGTTTGTAAACCTGTTTGGAACTACTCTCAGACAACGACAACTAACATCCTTCACCATAGCAAAATTCACGCCAATTCGCCGACGAGAAATAAGTTCATCGCCTTTTGCTTCGCTTTTGCGTAGCGAAGTAAAACTTACTTACTTCGTTGGCTCAGCCCAAACGGAGTCTTGGCCTCCGATACAAAAGATCCTAACTTCTCAAACAAATTGTTTCATTCTCTCCCTCTATCTCTTTCCAGCATAGTCGAGTCGCCATGCCCGTCCGAATCCGAAGACCCGGTGGGCTTCAGCACCCGCCAGCATGTACTGAGGGAGCTGGCGTGCCTACTCCGAGTTTACGACGCGCGCGACCAGGCCGGCCGCTCCGCGCTGCAGGAGCTGGTCACCGATGTGTTGACTGGTGAGGATATTTAGGTGATATAAGAGGGTGTTACAAAGTGTAGACATAAATGAGTAAGTAGTTTTGCAATAGCTGAATTTTGATGGTTAATAAGAGTCCGTAAACGGTCCACGGCTGACCTTGGGCCTTTTCCAAAGGGCCCCACATAAGTCTGTTTGCTTCTGTTTAGGTACAGATAATTAGTAGAATTTTATTCTTTTAATCATCAAACGATCTTCAACCATGGGAACCAGTAAGGAAATACTGTAACAGGTAACGGAGATACCTGGCTTCAGACGTAGGCACTATAGACAGACAATCTTTACCTACCAAAAAGCATTTAACACACCTGTAAAACTTATGGATGCCTTAAATGACTTGAGTATTGAGTATTTAACCTATCCGTAAAATTTAAAAATCTTTTGCTCACATTTTACAGGTGACTACGGCCCGCTAAACGACGACGTGATCCGAGCCTTCGTGGCTTCCCTCAACAACGTCGTGGGGTGTCCCACGACGCGGCTAGAAGCTGTGTGCGGCGTGCTGGCCGCGCTGCGGGAGCCCCCCGAGCCGGACGCGCCGCCGCCGCCGCCGCCCGCCACAAATACGGTCGACGCTTTGCAGGTGCGAACAAAATTTCATCAAAATCCGTTCAGTAGTTTTCCTCTACAAAAAACTATTAAAACTTAAATAAACTAAAGTTCCCGCTGCATGCATCCGCTATCGACGTAAATAAGCGTCTCAATATCGATTCGTGATAAATACTGCGCACTATATCTCTCTTTGAGATACCTGCCGCCCCCAGCGACGAATACGGTGGATGCTCTGCAGGTGCCAAATCATCTGAATCCGTTCCGTAGTTATCCTATACAAACATCCACCCATCCATCGATCGCGAATTTCCAAAAATGGTAATAGAACATAAGATGCTCTGTTTATGTTGCACGGCATCGTTATCGAGAGTCACTATTTCGCGATTCGTGATTAATACGGCGCGTTATCGACGTCGATAAAGAACACATGTCGAATGGCCGCCTGAGTCACCCTCTCTCGGGTGGCACCGTAGTGGGGTGTCCCACACCGCGGCCGGTATAGTTTTGGTCTCGAAATATTCATGGAAATCCAGGGAAGGTTTAAAAGGTACAATGGAACATAAAAGAGTAGAGAATAATTGAGGGCGTTGCAATCTAAGAAAGTGGCCACACTATTATAGTATAGAAAACGGACAAAAGTATCACGATACTTTAGCAGAAAAAATCAAAACGAGAAATGTTTCAAATATTTACTAATTATAAAATGCGACTTTTTGGGGAGGTTTATGTTAAGAGAAGAAATTAGTAGGGGAGAGGGGGGCAGTCTTGAATGAATTTCATCAAATCAACTGTAACTTTTATTTCATTGTGTATTTCATAATGTTTTTTTGCACTGAAACATGTGTTGGTTATCCCATTATGTAATTACTATAGGAGAAAAGTGATAGTATCACACATCGATATTTTATTACAGTTTTTTCTTGCTCAGGAAAAAGTTCAAATGTGCCCCGGCAATTCTTCTAAAACTGTGTTTACCGATTTTCCTGCAACAAATTATTTAATTGGTCAGAAAAGCAGTGACTTGCAAATTATTATGTCTGGAGAATTTATACCGACTCTTACACTGAGTTGCAGAAAGGATCTTTAAGTTAATGTCGGCATTAAATGTATTGTTGCCTTGCTTTGACAGTATACGGACAGAAAGAGACAGACATTAGCTTAAAGTTCCTTGCTGCAACTCGGCATTACATATTCTTACACATATTTTTACAATAGGTACTCTACACGGAGAGACCGACACACATAGACACCTACAGCTGTAAAACTTATCGATACCCTTTTTGAGTCGGGGGTTAGTAAAAAAGTATCTAGACCTGATGTTTTGACAACATTAGCATCCAGACCCTGATGTCATGTAACGTTTGACACTAGTATTTTCTAACCTCTATAAGAATAACAAATACACATTGAAAGGCATTCTATTACATCAAAATAGTACTTTTTTACAAGAAATATAAGCAATGTATGTTAATGGTTAGAAATTAAGTACCTACTCACCAGTATAAAACGCTGCTCTTTCATAAACATCGTATATATTGACTAATACTTCTCCAGCCTCATTCTCCGCCAAACATCGTAGGTAAACGCTGTAAATCATCTGTCTAGCTTCGCTGCGAATGGTTTTATTCATTTTCACTTCGTGAACAAACTCAACAATCCACAAAACTCCAAAATTAAGCAAAATTCGATTTGTTTATTATATATTATTACAGGAACAGGGCGAGTTTGACATTCAAACCATAGAAACAGACCACAAATCACAAGTTTTTTTTTATTGCCAGGTTTAAATCTGTTTAGTTCCAAAAACATTAATCTCTACTCTTTAGTGTTCAGCTGTAAGAAGGGTAGGGTAGAGAACGAAAGGGTAGTGTAGAGTAAGAGGCGGTATGAAGTTCGCTGGGCCACTAGTTATCTATAAATATTAATAAACTTTTATATATGTGGGGACATCTCACACACGGCCATTCGACCCCAAGCTAGGCAGAACCTGTGTTATGGGTGTCGGGTAATAAACTAATTACTTATTTACAGCGCGCCCGCCTTCGAGTCTCTCTAAACGTGGCGATGGAAGCCGAAGAGGAGGCGGTTCGAGAGCAGAACTACGCATTGGCGGAGGAGTGCAAGGCCAAGGTCAAGGACATCAAGAGGAAACTGGAGGAGATGAACATGCAGGCGCCGCCGCCTCCGCCGCCTGTGGTTGTGCCGGTAAGTTTGAATGTAAATACACTCACGAGAAATGAAAAACAAATGAAATGAAATGAAAATGAAAAATGAAATATAATAAATCAAGAATAAAATTGGACTTCCATGACGAAGGCCGAGGGCTGTGGGTTGTAGTAATGGCACTCCTTGGGAGAGGTCCATCTTCAGCAGTCATGTATGTTCTTTGCCGAATAGATTAATACCGAGGAATATAATTATAGCCTGATAAAAATAATATCTGGGGTCACTTTAAAATTGAAATAATGATTTAGGCAATGAAAACAAACAATTTCATTTCCTTTGGTAAATCTTATCTCACTATTGAGAAGTGTTCCCTTAGCGAAACAATTTGATAGTGAGACGTGTAAAACTGACTCTTAAATTATTGAAAGTAAGGTATTTACAGGTGTAATTTAATACTCCTGACTTGCTAAACCGACATTTACGTTGCAGACAATAAGAGAAAAGATATCGGACGCGGCGACGCTCAACAAGTGCCTCGTGATACTGAACTGCTCGCTCGACACCCCCCATCTGACAGAGATCACGCCCATGATGCAGATGATCTTTAACGATTTAGAGGTAAATCCGGGTCCAGATATGTAGCATTTGCGCGATCCTATCAGCTTATTCGATCACCGTACCGTATCAGCGTATTGTATCAAGCGCCGCCGCCGTATCAAATTGTGGCCGTCTGCGATCCGTATCCGTATCTTCACCTTAGTCATGATAACCTTTGACGAAAACCGACACGACATGGGACGGGCCGAATAATACGGCGTGTCCAGATCGCAATCATGATTGCAAATGTGAACGGTAAATCAAGACAAAACAGACGAAAGAAATGTACACAACGTAACAATTTAGATTTTGAAAATTTTGTACTTGTGTGTTTTTCAGGTTGAGATATTTCAAAATCCGGACATTCTCGAGAACGCTCTGGAAACAGTCGCTTTGTACGGAATGTTGGACAAAAACTTTGCCAAAGAAAACAAAGCTTTCTTCTTTGCTAACGTAAGTATTTATTATAAAAAATTATTTATTTTCTATTTCCGATGAAGACTGTCTAATAGCGTACAACATTTGACCTCTTAGACCTAATGTACATAAGAAATGTGCAGAAATTGATATTGAGGAAGGTCGAAGACGATGACGTTTAGTTCGTTGGGAGAGGGCTATATCAATCAGAGAACCATTAACCAATAAACAACCTGATTATGTACCTAAAAAAATTATTGCCTACGGCCTATTTGCGTTCTAGACAACGACCATTTCTTTTATTCTGTGATCTATAAGAAGATACTCTTAGCATTGTTATCAGTGTTTTAATCAAATGTTTCTATATCTTTTACAATCTCCAATTCCAGCTAATAGACACATCCAACGAGCAAATAGTCACCAAAGTCCTCCGCTGTCTAGTCGACTTACTCTGTGTGCACGGAGCGAAGGTGTTCGAGGACGATGACGTCACGCGGAGTGACAGCCTGTCGGGGAAGGAGACGAGAAGGAAGAGGGTCACCTACGACATAGTGGAGGAGGACGGTGAGTGCGAGCGAGATACAGAGATGTTTGAAGTTAGTTTTGTTTTTTCTTCGAACGTAAGACGTTTTTTTGATGATACGTTACCGGCAGGGGCGCTGATGTCTTACAAATTACGATGAACGGCTGTGATTGTGATTCGGCCACTGTTCTTGATTTGTATTTGGAATGGAGTGTATTACCACATTTACCACTTGATCTAACCATGTCAGAGAACTTTGCAGTACTTATCTGAATTTGCCATTTGCCATACATATTTGAGGAAATACGGACTAAAAATCTAAAACGTATTTTTTTCTTCACAGGTAGTCTCTCGGAATCTGCCATATCCCTGTCACAGAATCATAGCACCGTCATAGAATTGCTGCTGAAGATATTGGAAAGCGCTGTAAGCATATCACCTATGTTACACATATTAAGAGCTATTCAGAAGGCTTATCACGGGGCACAAGCTTACGTCTAGACGTGACAAAAGTTTTCCGTCGCAATCGCTCTCGAAGTCTTGCGATGTGAGTGAGCGCGACGCAATACTTTTGTCTCGTCTAGGCGTGTGCGTCATGCGGCGTGCTAGACCTTCTGAAACAAATTAAAACATATACAGATTTCACAATCATAAAATACAAATTTTGATGGTCTCTGTAAATTTTTTCACACAGACAGGCTCAAAGAGATCATATTTTATCACGTAGCAATAACAACCTTTATTCATTGCCACAAGTTTATTGTCGCTCCTATTTACATAGCCCTTTTGTTCAACATTACTCCTCAAATTCCAGTGCAGTGAGTACCGTCTGATCATAGCGGAGGGCCTCTGTCGCCTGCTGCACCTCGGACACCTAGAGTCGCCCACCATACTGACACGCCTGCTTCTGTTGTGGTTTAACCCCGCTACAGGTAAGTTTTATCGCTTTCTTCAAAAGTTGGATTCAGAAAGATTCAGGTACGGTCAGCTGCATAAGTAGCTATACACTTTTGTACCATGCCAAACTGACTACATAACAAACCCTCAATGTTTGAATAGGCAGTTTGTGAGTTTGACAAGGTACAAAAGTGTACAGCTACTTATACAGCTGACTGTACAACTTATCTTTTTTTCGTAACGGTGACAGTGACAAAATCTCGAGTTGCTCTAGGATTGGTCACCGTGGTGAAAGTATTAGTCAGTAATAGCGTCAGTCGCTGACAGTTCAGAGTGCGCTGGGTGTATAAAGAACAGTTGATACGTCACTCGAGAAGGCTCCTTTCGTGCACTTATGTCATGCCTGTTTAGTAATATTTTTATAATTAAAAACGTAAAAGCAGCCTTTGGTACACCGGTTAAAGCGCCAAAGGTTAAATTTTCCGTAAATGTTGTAACCGTTAAACAATCTAATAGTTTATGTATAAACGTACCGCTGCTTATTCCGCTTCTGTACTAGGGTCACTTTATATTAATCCAACTTTTTTGTTATTTCAGTTGAAGAAGACATGCTGCGACAAACGATCGGTGTGTTCTTCCAATCATTTGCATCCACTGTCGAGGGAGCCCAAGAACAAATACAGGTATGATAAGGGCCAAAACACTCTGCAGAAAAGTGTAAAAAAATACGTAAAAGGTTGTAATAAACTTTGTTTATATATTTAAAAAAAAATAGATTTCTCCATAATGCTCATGCAGTACAATACAATTTAATCATATTTATTTGCACCAAAACAAAAATACAAAAATGAAAACAGTAGAGAACATTATTGGCAGCATTATTGTTTATAGCAAACTCTGCCAGACAACCTTTGAATGGAAGAGATAGCTATAAACAATGTGACCTGTAATGTAATTCCGTATTTTGAAATAGTATTGGCGATCTTGATATCGGTATCTAATTGGTATTGGTGTTCCAGAAAGCCACAATCCCCACATTACGTGCGCTGGCGAACGCTCCGTCCAGCTCGCCGCTCGCCGAGATCGACCAGGAGGCCGTCATACGGTTCATTGTGTCGCTCACCAAGATCAACCACGAGGTACACTAGCTTCTTCATCATCAGCCTGTAACTGGACACAGGCCTAAAGTAGTTTTTTAATCTCAGATATTAAATTGACAGATTCTGAAAGGTTCATCAACAATCGATTATCCCGCGATTAAGTCACGTATCGTTCTATTGGCGGGACATCATCATCATCAGCCAATAATTATCCACTACTGGACATAGGCATCTTCCAAGGAGCGCCACAACAGTCGGACCTCGGCCGTCCTCATCCAGCCACTACCGGCTACCCAGTCGCTTCTTCATCATCAGCCTATAACCTGACACAGCCCTGACACATAGAATACCACAACACTCTGCCCTCGGAAAAGTGCCAATGCGCTGTAATGTTCGTGTTCTTCATAGCGAGTCGGTGACCAATATTAGACTATATAGGGCATAGGTTTTTCGCCGTGGTGAAAATATGTCCATTCAAATATATTATACTCGAAACTTTGTCGGTCACGTGATTTTTACTACTTACGGAGAACGTTTTTTTTGTACGAATTTTTAATCTTGTAGATCAAACGTTGTTCAGAATTACTCCCTTTTAGCTTAGTATTCCCTTTTTGCAACACTATACTGCGGAAACATGTTTTGCCTATTTCTACTAGATTTCAACTCTGTCAAATCCCAGCACTAAAGACTAAACAACACTATCACCCCATCCCCAGCTAACAGACAGCGGCGGCTGCCTCGCCATGTCGCTGTGCAGCCACCTGGTGCAGCGACCGACGGCGCCCGAGAGCGCACTGGTCTGCCGCACGCTGTCGCTGCTGTCGCCGCCGCGCGACGCCACCGTCGCCGGCGACCTGGCGCGACTGCTGCGCGCGCTGTGCGAGGTATGTGTGATAGATCTGCCGCCCGCTGTCGCTGCTGTCGCCGGCGACCTGGCGCGACTGCTGCGCGCGCTGTGCGAGGTATGTGTGATAGATCTGCCGCCCGCTGTCGCTGCTGTCGCCGGCGACCTGGCGCGACTGCTGCGCGCGCTGTGCGAGGTATGTGTGATATAATTACCATTGTAAATATGGTAACAGACTATTTTGTAATTTATCTAGTATACTTCGATACGCTCCACAAAGTTGATTGAGACTTGTCTGAAATTTGATTCGAAAGAGGAGCGATGATTCATTCTCATATATCAAGCCCGTTATATAAACACATAACACTTAACTGTTATAATAAAACATAACATTATCAAAGTTATCTTGAAGAGACCGCAATTTTTGTACATAATGTGTTAGTATGTAAGATATGTAACATCTGTTTTTATTTGTTAACGAATATGGAATATTCTATCTATCCATCAATTACCCCCCCTTCCCACTATGTCATCTGTCAGGCCGATTATTATCGGATGTGCATTTTATATGTTAATCGGTGTGAACAGCTTCATATAAAATGTTCTGCCACTACGACACACGATAAAAAATCGTCCCGACATACGACATAGTGGGAACAAGTTCTGATCTCTTGTCTCGTTCTAGAAAATGCCAGACAAGCAGTCGGCGCGTAACCTGACGCGCTACCTGGGCGCGCTGGAGGCGTCGGAGCGGGCCAGCATGAACAAGATGTCGCAGACAGGGTTCTCCAACACCGGTTAGCATGGCCACAGTAACATTCTGAGCTCTGAGTGCGAGTTCTTACCGCTAGGTGGCGACTCTCCCGCGCCATACCACTTTTAGTCGCCGCTTCTCAAACGATGTAAAGCTTAGTAGCCGCTGCTTAGATTCCGACAAACAAATACGTTATATATATAAATAACCAATAATTATAAACTAAACAGAGCCTGATAGATACATATTAAGACCCAAGACCCGAATACAAGTATGTCCCCGGTCGGAAATCAAACCTGTGACCTATATCTTAGCAGTCACAGATTCACTATAAAATATGTATATATTTTCATGTACTATCTATCAGGTGTGACCGGTTCATATCGTGTTTTTATGAATCTTTTATGTGTTTCAGGTGTCACCGAAGGAACATTAGCGGGCGAAGACACTCTTCTGCAAATTGGCCGAGCCACGACGTCTTTACGTAAGTTTTTCTAAATAAAAGAAATGCATTCCGGAAACAGAAAATCCAAGCTGAGACCGAATTTTATTATGTTCTATTCTATTCTCTGTGGGGGTGTAAGTACCTGCACCTGGCTCTCTCGAGTGGAACCTTTGTGCATATCCCCAAGGTCTAAACTGCCTTCCTAAGTTTGGACCATTTCCCACCACGCTGGTCCACTGCGGGTTGGTGGGTTCACATATCTAGATGTGCTAAATCTAGATATGCAGGTTTCCTCACGATGTTTTCCTTCACCGTAAGAGCGATGGTATACATTGTACTTAAGTTAAAAGAACTCATTGGTACATGTCAGCGCCGGGATTCGAACCCGCATCTCTTGCGTGAGAAGCGGACGCTCACCCGACTGAGCTACCACCGCTCTTTTTTTTATTATGTTATTTTCAGATATAAATACGTAGGTAATGTAGGTATGCTTGCCTTGGAGCAGTGTAAATGCTTTTTATCACAGAATTCTCAACTAAAGGGGAAACTATAACTTCACTAGTGAATATAATCGGAAAACGATAGCTTTCCTATAAAAGTCTAAGCAGACAGTCTTATGACAATCATAAATTAAATCTCCACATAAGTAAACACGGTATATTTTACTAAGTGGTCGTTTGCCGATCATATTTAAACCCTACACCAAAATAAACCCATTATATTCGCCCTTCAGCCCAGCCGATCGCGCGCAGCACGCACGTGGTCATCAACGAGACAGTGGAGGAGGAAGTGGAGATTGATGAGACGTCGCCCGTTGAAGCCATCTCTAGGATATCTGAAGGTATGGCAACTATACAGGGTGCTCTTAGCGTATCGGTGACAAACACAAGCAAGTCTACGGTTTGCCACCGTCATGAAAGGATTAGGCTGTCTTTCGGCTTGAGTAAGCAATTTTAAGTAAACATTTTTTTAACATCCTGTATAAAGTACAGTTTAGGGTCAGCACATATTATATAACCGTAGCGTAAAGGGATCGCCTCTTCTTCTGTCAACCAGTAGAATGCGAGATGTCAGGGTGTTGCATACATGGTATTGGCACTTACATTCTGAACAAATTTTGTTCGCGAGTTGGATTATTAACTCGCGAACAAAAGTTTCACACTCGTCAATATCTTGCAGTTGAGATAGTTACATAAGTTACATATGTATTTACAGAACCACAAAGACTGTCCATTGATAAGGAAGCGAAGAGCCCAGCGTCTCAACCAAGGACCTCGACGGGGTCAGAGAAAAGTCGACCTTCCGATCACGGGGATACGGAGCAAGATTCAGCGAAGGAATTCAAAGGCAATGAGTCAGATAGCAGTGGAGTGTCACCTGTGAAGAAAGCTAAAGGAGGAAAGGGTAAGGATTAATAAGATAAAGTCTGTTTTAACCTTAGATACTAAATTGACAGATTCTTTACGGTTTGACAGATTCGATCAACAGTCGATTGTCCCGCCAATAGAACGATTCGTCACTGAATCACAGGACAATCGACTGTTGATGAACCGTTCAGAATCTGTCAATTTAGTATCTGAGATTAAAAAAACAGACTTTAGATATATTGAATGTATTCTTCGATTTTTGTTATTTTGAATTGGCATATTTTCTGCTGTTCTTAGTTAAGTATATCTATGTTTATATTAATTTTAAATTAAACTTTTACACCTTTCAGGAAAGAAAAAGAAGTTATCAATCACAAGAAAAGACTCTGATCCCGCTAAAGCGAAAGCGGCTAAGGGCAAAGGCAAAGGTGCGAAAGAGAAGACATCAGAACAGAAAGAGACAGAGGGTAGTGACAACTCGGGGGGCGGAGTCAAGAGGAGCCGCTCTCAGCGCTCATTGGTCGATGTGGATAGAGGTGAGATGATATCAGCTCTTATTGTATATTTTCATTAGCCAATATTTTTTTATACACTTATTTAATGCTATCGGCTTCAATGCCATCATTATAGATATTTCTACTAAACAGACGTTTTCTAGACGCTAAAACTGTCTGTCCTATCATAATTAAAATCAAATCTGCTGCTAATAGGGATCTCCGAAATTATAACACAAACCTCGGCCTTCCTCATCATCATTATCCCAGCCTTGTCATCATCATCATCATAGGTATGGGCCTCCTTTTGTGTACGCCAATCATTTTCGGTCATGTGCCGCTCTTGCTGATATCATCCGACCAATATGTATACAATAAAAAAATATTCTCCACAGCAAAAAGCAACAAATCCAAGCCAGACGCCACCAAACCTGCCAAACCGTCGCCTCCTGAATCTCCCAAGTTGGACCTCGATGTCTCGAACATCACCGTCCGGCGCTCCACTAGGGGTCTCGCGTCAAGCTCCAGCACCGAGTCTACTGGGTCCAGCGAGACGGAGAAGGGGAGAGGGAAGACGAAGAAGGGGGAGGGGAAGAAGGGTGCGGGGAAAAGTGCGGGTAAGTGTGTGCTCTTTGAATTTAGGTGATTTAAGGTGACATTATCAACCGATTCGAATATTATTGAGTGAGTCGTTATGGCGTAGCGAATAAGGTCGTCCTGTCACTCGTTTCAAAGAAGTCGTGAAGAAACCAGCACAATATTTATTATCTAGATTTCTAGATGAAATTTAGCACATCTAGACCCATCAAACAGCAGTGGATCTGCTTTGTTGATAATGTTCCATGTTATTATATTCTGGTGGTTTTATAGTATATTTACTGCATACATAACATTTGATGCTTTACTAAAGTCTTGTCACAGCTACTTATCTCGTTCTTCCAAAGCCACGGCATTGAGGACCAAGCGTCATATACTTCTGTCATAACCTATCCCATGCTACGATTCCATTTTATGTTTTATTTTTATATAGTCTAATTTGCGTCCCACTGCTGGGTAAGGCCTCTTTATGTTTGGTCCCACGATATAATATATGTTTTATATATTATAAAAAAAATAATCTTTCACAGCCCCGAAACCCTCCACCCGCATAACCCGCAAATCTCTCGAGAGACAGAAGTCAACAACCCCGGCGGCCAGCCCGCGCAGCACGCGTAGCTCACAGGCCTCGCTATTCGAAGACTCGGCCGACGAGACTGAGCTGCACACTATTGTGTACGACCAGGGGCTGGTGAGTACTATTGCAGTCATATTATTATTTAGAAGAATCCATAAAGTATATACCTCCCATCGGCTATTCTGAAAGCAGTTGCATTCTGAAAGAAGGCTGGCTATAAAATGCGTAGAGATGGTGTTTCATGCCTCATGAATTGCCACGCGCCTGGCCGCCATTTTGTTGGCAGCCATTGTGTCTCGCAATATTAAACACTCTGGAACTGGCATCCATGCTGTCCAATGGGTTTGTTTATGACATGGCGATGTCCATCGGTTCCATCAGGGCCTATAGTCATGTAGTATATTAGGAAGAGAGACAGAAGTCAACAACACCGACGGCCAGCCCGCGCAGCACGCGTAGTTCACAGGCCTCGCTGTTCGAAGACTCGGCCGACGAGACCGAGCTGCACACTATTGTGTACGACCAGGGGCTGGTGAGTACTATTGCAGTCATATTATTTAGAATAGTCCATATAGGTATACCTCCCATCGGCTATTCTGAAAGCAGCTGCATTCTGAAAGGAGACTGGCAGTAAAATGCGTAGAGACGTTGTTTTATGCCTTAAGAATTTCCACCGCACCTGGCCGCCATTTTGTTAGCGTTAACGTAAGTTATGTTAAGGCTTTGTCAAACAAGACGCGTTACTAGCGATGAAACAGATCGCCAGCACTAGCAGTACGCAACGCAACCCACCCAACAGTTGCCACAACGCCCCTTTCCCTGTCATCGGCCTTCTTACCTTAGGGTCGTTGGGCTGAATCCTATACTATGTTGGGTGTTAGAGTGTTCGTGGCCTCTAGTCCATCTCAAATTCTAATGTACCTCAATTTCTATGCATGGTATATTATTCATGTGTTCGTTTCCAGGCACAATCGCTACTGGATGACTCGAGCGAGTTGGCCGATAGCAAGAACATGTCCAAGACTGGCAACGTCACCATCCCCGAGACTCCAGACGGCAGTGAAGAGTGAGTATTTTTATACTTTTAACAAAACAAATGAGTGTTATAAATTAGCGTTAGTATTAAAATTTGTCTGTTGATGCAACTATTGAAATGTTTTTTTACAGTTAGGGTAGACTTTATCTAGACTCTAGAGTATTCTTCATCAACATCATCATCAGCCAATGTAGAGTGTTCTTATAAAATAGGTTATATTATAAAAAACGGCCCATGAAGCAGATTCTCGCCCACACTCTTTTGACAACAAAGTTTATAGCATAAAAACAATAACAATGTTAGGGGAACTAAATTGAAATCTAACTATTTTTTTTTATTACTTACAGGTCGGAATCAGACGAAGAAATTATAACAGTTAAAGGGAAAGGAAAAGGTAACACGAAAAGGAAATAGTTAAGAGTACCTACCTACCTCCTGAGCTAGTATACAAAATGAATTTGTTAATTGTATGTAAGTTTTTGAATAAATTATATTTTTGCTAACGTAGTTTTATCAATAATAACAAGACTGGCTGTTATCTAAAAAGTAGTTTATTCGATTATTTAAATCATTATTATTTAGAAACAATGATCATCACAGTTGTATGTGCAAAGGCACATATCTAGGTTTACACAGCCTACCAAAACATAAAACCTTAATACATACGAATTTGGGAAAGACTAACACGTCTTTCAAATAAATCTCGTATAACATTGGAATTTTAATTACATCATTTCTGCATCTATGCATAATTATCATCTGATCTTATACTTATTTGTGAGGCCAGGAAAACACAATGGCTCAATTTCAGTATATAAATTGCATTAAGTACATAACAAACATAAATGTGATTCCCCTAAAATCATAGTTTCTACTATTTGCACTGTATTTAAATTATGACACTGAATACTGTTAAATGCTTTACAACAAACCTATCCCACTATTAAAGAATCTCAATTGTACTGTGATTCGCGTTATAAGCACTAAAGTAGAGTCAATATAATGGTTAACATTTGACAGATTCTTATATCAAAGAAGTACATACAAAATATGGTCTTCTCTTTTACTCAAATTTAAAACATCGTTGCGTCCCGCTATCAAATATCTCCCATTATATTCACTCCAGGATATTTCGTCTCAAAACCTATAACCCTACCGCTGCAAAACATAATCCCTGGCTTTAACCACCTCAACTTTAGTCTTCTCTGGCCTTTTCTGACTCGGCGCGTGATGCTGATGCCAATCCTCATAGTCCCCATAGTCATCGCCGTCATGGTCGTGGGGACCGTGTTTAGTGTGCCAGTGGGGGTGGTCCCAGTGCTTCTCCCAGGGCTTCCACCGGTTCTCCTTGTCAGCTTTGTTGTCCTGGTAGTTTGGGGTCGGGAACCGGTCTGACGGCTTCTCGCTGCCGTAGCCGTGGAAGCCCCATCTGAGGAAAAGGGTGTAGATTAGAAGTAGATGTCTAGGCAGGCTTTATACAGGGTGTCCCAAAAGTCAACGTCATTTATGGGGAATGTGGAGTTGCTATAGTCCACTTTTTTCGAAAAAGATACTCAAAATGCGTTTTTTTTTTTAACTGTGACAACGTTGTCTCTTTTCCCACTCCCGGCCACACTACCTATTTTACTTTTACTCATTCCAACATGACTTACCCTTAATAAATTCTGTCAGATAAATTTCCTTCAAACAATTTTACATCGAGGTCGTTTTGTACTAAAATAGCAATAACTTTTTTGTTCATTGAAACAATAGCAACGTTTCATACCATTTTGGAAACTGCATTAAATGAGCAATCTTTTCAAATAAGGTGCCAGGTTTGCGTGGTATATTTTTTTACAGTATGTAGAGTCAAAGTTGTTTATAAAAAAATACGATTACCTTTTATGACTTTGAAAACCGTGTTTTTTTTAAACATACAGCATTACTCGATATATTTTTTGACTGCGATCAATAGCAGGGCTATACAGGGTGATGCAACACCACATAAATTCTATCAATATGGATTTTTGTACCGGCGGCACGCAAAAAACTGATCCAAGGTGTCGATTTTCAGCAAATTTATAAAAGTGTCAATATCTCGAAAATTATCGAGTTTTTACTAAGGTCATATTGTGATATTCTGGCCTCTCATGAGCTGACCTATCGGCCCTTTAAGGGATGACGTTGACTTTTGGGACACCCTGTATAGGATGGGTATTTCGGAAAGTGAATCCGGCTTAAAGGTGGGGTAAAGTGTACCAAAAGGAAAGCAAACTTATGTTCATTTATTCTACATATATTACAATACACTTTATTTGCACCAAGAACAAAAAAACAAAACTTAAAAATAAAACAGTAGGTACAAAGAGGCGGCCTTATTGCTTATAGCAATCTCTACCAGACAACCGTATAAATAAAGGCTGAGCGAATTTAAATTTAGCATGTGAGTAGAATATCCCAGTTTTTTCAGTACAAAAAAGCAGAGCCAGTTTATTTATGTAGCAAGCTTAAATAACCAATTTACCTATTAGTAGTATCCTCTTTAGGCTTGTCATTCCCAGTAGTAGGCAGCGGCGGTCCCGTGGCCCAGGGCTCTTGTGTGCCGAAGCGGTTGCCCAACTGGTCGCCAGCTGGCTTCGACTTGGAGAGCTGGTGTCTGGTCACTATGAACTCTGCTCCTCGCTCCGCTATCATGATGGTGGGGGCTGCCGTGTTGCCTGGATTGTGAAGGGATGTGTGAGTTGGGTGGTTTGATAACTATAAAGTCTACCCTACATAGGTCTGGTACTATGTACTATGTAGTAAATAGTCTACACACTGCCCATTATAATAGACAGTTCACACGTTTATAGTATTAGTTCCAAAGGCAAGAATGGGGGATTCTTGGACTTCCACGTCCAGCCACTACCGTTTAGCTGTCTGAGTATTTATTCGTAAATATAAAGTAACTTTAGGAAAAGATCCAATAGATCATACATACCTGAAGGTACAGTCGGCATGATAGAGGCATCGATGACACGTAGACCTAAAACAATGACAAAAATATTGGTAATAACTTCTGGTTTAACCCTCAATATGACTATGGTGGGGATACCTTCTTATATATAGTTCCCACATTCGTTTAAACTTTAACCTATAGCAATGAAACATTTTTAGTACACATAATTATTATGCCCTATTACCAGCACCAAACGCTTACCTTTAACCCCATGAACACTAAGCGTCATATCGACCACCGCCATCGGGTCGCTACTCGGGCCCATCTTGCACGTCCCGACCTGGTGGTTCTCCGGAGCCGTGTGTCTCCGCGCGAGGCAGCGGAAGTACTCGTCTGACTCGGGGCCGCCGGGGCAGTCCGAGCCGTAGCCCTCTGTGGGGGCCATGCCGTACTTCTCACGCATTATCTGTGAAGGGTGGAGTTGAGGTTATGAGAGAAACAAAATGGCGGCTACGACTAGGTACCAAAACTGGCTAGCACAGAAATTTAGCGACTAGTAAGTAGTTAATAAAATAAATAAGCCATGTACCAAGTAGCCATGTGTTTACTATGCAAAGCTATAATAATAAATTGCTAGCTCATTGACACTGGCAGGCTTCGCTATGCTATCTGAAATAACTAGCCTGTACGGTACGGACCATACAGTAGATAAATGATAAGAGTTTTTGTAACTGTAAATTGATTTATTGATAGCCAATGCCTTATGATAATGATGGGGATGAGTAACCGACGCGATTGCTGAAAGTATACTAATGAACACATGGAAAATTATTGGTTTGTTGTAAAATGATCCGCTGACGCGGCGATGTACGAGTTGCGGCTCGTACATAGCCTCATAATGTTTGGGCATACCTGCCTACTCACCCTAATAATATCCTACCATGGGTTAGGTACCTTAGTCGTCAAATAGGCAATGGAAATGGACTCAACATAATTATAATGTTTCTATACAGAAATCTACATTCATTTATATATACATTTCTTTTATTAATTAAACAGTACCTACCTACTTCCTGAAAATCTTCAATCCTTACCGTAGTATTAGCGAGTCTGTAAGCGATCTTCGCTGCGTCGACCAGCACCTCCATCTCGTGAGTCTCCAGGAAGTAGTTGGGCTGCATGAGCGGCGGGTCGGCGGGGTTCGTGGACTGCAGGGTCAGGTAGCCCCGGCTGCGCGGCTGCAGGGAGATGGCACTTATGCTGGGGGGTAAGAGTTAGATTAGGTAACGGTGCCTACATTATGGTGAAGCTAAGTAGGTATTGGGGAGGAAAGCTCGGGAGAAACGTTCGGCTATAGATAGGGCTACAGCGATAAGATAACTATAATGCCATTTAACTATGCTGAGGGGATAAGAGTTTAATGGTGAAACTTAGTACCGAAAATGAAGGGTTGTTAGAGTGGACAGTAAGAGGAAAATTTCGTTAGCGTGTTCGTAGGTGCTGCATGGGAGCCAAATCTCATGTTGTTATGCAAAAAATATCTAAGTAACTAACTACACGAACTTCGGATCATCGTAAACATGTTTCCCTAATAAAATCGGACGAAATGTTTAGGTACGATTAGATTTTCCATCCAATAAAAGGGTCCGTGTAACTCTCATATTATGCGAGATCCAAAAATAAATAGGACGCCACTCCCAAGGGAGCGAGCGGCACCACAATCTTTTCCATCCATACTTTGCCGTAGTAACCTAAGGTCATAGGTACTTTACCTATTCCTAATAAAAATAATTAAAACTCACGAAACAGATCTCTTCTCCTTAGAGCTGGCCTCCGGGTCGTTGTCTGTACCATCGCCGCACGACGCGTAGTATCCCCCGAAGAAGAACTGTATGTCGGGGTGCCGGCCGCCCGCCGCTGCTAGACGGGAGTTCACTATGCCGGTCAACTGTAGGGGAAATGGAAAGAGGTTAAGGCTAATTTTATCTTGCCATTCTGGTGTAAGAAAACGCGTCAAAAAGCGATGGTGACTTTGAGCATGGAAGTATGAGGTATTTATTACCCTTGCTTAACATTTCCACGCTTTTCCATCGTCTTGGCTCAACAATGATGGAATAATAGCCCATACACAGACATAGACGTCTGTGAGCCCATGGCAATCCATAATGCACCTGCTCCAATGTCCACTGGCTTCAAGCCGCTTTAGCGATGCAACGGACAAGTGGGCAAGAAAGGTCTAGTAAGGGCGCTAGCATGTCAAGTAACCATGTCATAACAAACTCACCTGAGACATCCCAGTAGAAGACAGCGGCCCCTCGCGTCTCAGCATGTAGTCCATAGCGGTCGCCCAGGTCAGCTCCTTGGAATCAGCTTCTTTATTCAGCGTGAACTCCAACTCCACCCCCACATGGTTGTGGAGGTTCTGGCCGACGCCTGGCAGGTCCACGACTGTGGGGATGTTGAACTTGTCCAGGGTTTCCTTGGGGCCTATACCGGAGAGCAACAGGATTTGCGGCGAGTTGAGGGTTCCGCCGGATAGAATTGCCTGAGGAATGATAATGTGTCAACACTGAGCAGAATACTTTATGTTGCTTAATACATTGCAAACCACCATTAATTAGGAGCCAGTCAGACGTCGTTACACTAGCTTTTTGCCTCTGCTTGAATAATATATTAACCATGGACATGGTGGGATAAAGAGAAAGAAGAAGAAGAAAGGACTTTAGCTTGGATACCAGATTCACCATAATAGATACGACCAGAAAATCTCTGCAATATGCTAACTTGCCGCTAGCTTAAAAATAAATCAATAAAAGAGATCCTTACCTCCCTCTTAACCTTCACAGTCTTGGTCTCCCCATTCTGTACAAACTCGACGCCGGTGACCTTCTTGTCCACGGGGTCCACCAGGACCCTGGAGCCGAGCGCGTTGAGCGCCACATGCAGATTGTCCCGGTACGAGGCCGGCCGGAGGAACGCTCGGGAGGTGCTGAAGCGGGAGCCTCCGCTGGGAAATTGGGGATGTGGTCAGACGAGTTTTAAGCTGATCGCTACCGCCGGCTAAACGAACTAACTAGTTAGGTAGTTTAGTTTACTAGTTTCGCTTATCTGGCATAGTAGAGCCCGTTTTAGCCGCACAATGTGCGTCCACCTGAAGTCAGAACGCGTGTTGTTTAAACATTTTTAAACATTTAAACATTTATTTATAAAAACCAATACAAATATACATAATTTCATGAGCACTGTCCTCTGAACTAGAAAACTCTGTATTTCAGAGGATAGTTCTCTTCCAGTGATGGTCATTATTGGTGAAAAAAATATTTCTAACATGCAGAAAAAAGGAAAGAATGTTTTATCTTTAACATAGTAGTTATTTAAATATAAAAATATAAAATAAGTTCATGTACTAGATCCAATAATGTTTATGCTGCGGTGTAATAGTGATAGGTGTAATTGTAGTGAAATTGTTGTGGGCGTTCCATGTCATGTTTTAACTGCTTTTAAGCTTTTGCATTATAGCTTATCTTAGTTTGGTGTGGAATGCAAAGAACCTGCTGCTTGCTCCGGTACAGCGTCTGAAGTGTCTACCTACAGTGAAGTATAATATATACCTACCAGTTATGGAGTGCATGAAAGGAGCCTCCTTCTGTTACGTATCAAAAGTCCTTTGCATGCTTACCAGTCTTGACTGACACATAATCTGACTTAGAACCTTTAGACACACTAGGAAAATGATATCTTACTCATTCATGGTCTGTGCGATGGTGAAGCCGGTGATGGTCTCTCCGTTGAGGTCGCTGGTGGGCGGGTAGCCGAGCTCGATGGCGGCTGACACCACGTCGTGCGCGAACTGAGGCGCGTGACGGAACTGAGGGAAGAATTATAATGTAAATAAATATGTAGGGATATCTCACACAAGGCCATCAGACCCCAAACTAGGCCGAACATGTGATATGGGTGTCAGACAGCTGCTATATGTACACAGATACCTACATAGGTAGGCATAAATAGATAAACGACAGTCAGACACAAGGCAAACACACGTGCTCTTCACACGAATGTTTGCCCTGGGCGGGATTCGAATCCGTGGCCCCAAGCTTCAGAAGCAGCTATCGCCTAAGCGACGGTGCTGTCGAATGTAGCGTCAATTCTCAGGGGATAACGGGCTACTCTAGCAAAAAACGAGGGTTCGATAGCTGCCGTGCCATATATTAGGTAATATGTTTAATGAAACGAAACCTCTACATCTGGCTCAATATGTGATCATTGTGAATATGATTTTCCGCCGAGGTTTTATTTGAAAGATGTTGCTTTCACAACTTATTTATAAATACACCTTTACACACACCTATTCATTACTTTCTCTCATAAAAAGGTCTGTATAATAGGTTACCTCACGTTATGGATCTACTTGTATTCATTTTATGTTGCCGTAAAAGTATGGATCAAACAAAAAAGGTGACTCATGAGGTCATGAGCCGATCAAGTTCTTCGTTTACATTAGGTATTTATCTAAAACTATATTTATATTCATAGTCAACAATTTCTTATGCACCAACCTTCTGCACCGGCAACGGCCCGCCAGTATTATGATACTGGGACGACACCCCATTCCCGATCTCCTTGTTATCCTCGCTCTTGAGGAAGTATGGCATGACGTCATACCACGACCAGCCGGCGGCGCCGTTGATGGCCCAGCCGTCGTAGTCGGCGGCGTGCCCCCGCATATACATCATGCCGTTGATTACTGAGCATCCGCCTGCGGAGAAAGGGGTATGGAAGTTAACGAGGGAGCCAAAGAGCCGTCTCTTCCAAGGAGCTCCACACTCTATGTACTCGTATTATGTGAAAGATAGCTAGGTAATCAATTGAAGAGCCACCTCTTTCATGAACTTGATAACACTCTATTCTTGGCCTTCCTTATCCAACCACTACCTATCAGCTTCACGTTTAATAAATACATAGTTCACGTTAAATTTTTTATAGTAGCAAATCGTTCACTGATGCACCATGAGGCTATTTTCAAAGGGCACTAGAAAACTTGGGTCTTCATCCGACTTCCTCGTCAAACCCTAGTTAATAAGTCCTCGATCTAGCGATTTTCATTTTTATAAGTATTATTTCCGTATACGTCCCGCTAGCCTAGCACGGAACGCAATACGCGCATGTCAACGTGTCAAAAGTGTTCCGTCGTCGCACTCGCTCTCGAAGCCACGCGATGTGAATGAGCGGGATGCAATACTTTTGTCACGTCTTGGCTAGGGCCCGTGCTACACCACCCGAGAAGCCAACACTGACTTACCAAGCATCTTAGCCCTAGGCCACGAGCACTTCCCCCCCTCCCCCAGACAGGCCCGCTCCTGCGGCTCCGTGTGGTAGTTCCAGTCGGTGTCGTTGCGGCCCCAGTACGCCGTCACGAAGGCCGGCACTGACGAGGGGGTGGGCTCGTCTCCACCTGCTTCTAGTAGCAGCACCTGGGGTGAGAAGGGGTTATTGATAAAGATTCACTTAGTACATTTTATATATTGTATACCTATACATGTTCTCTACCTAACATCTGCAGTAATGACTAGGTACGGTCGCCCGCCGCGTCTAAAAGTATGCAGGCGAGGTATTCACAAGCTAAAGTGCTGCTCAAACACATCCACATAAACACCACTCCCACACGCATTTCAACTCGTCCACGGAACTTCAACTCAGTTACAAGCTGTTACTAAAAGGCCGTTGTTTGCCGCCTGTATACTTTTAGGCGCAGGTGACCGTGTATACCCTATGTTGAAAAGTCGAGATATTAGTTATCATTAATAAAAGCATAGTTAACTTAAATAGCATAATAATAGGCATCACACTTCAGCCCGTTAATTTTAAGTGCCTAATTAGGTACGTCTACCAATACCTACCTCTAACTTGTATATTTTTAGTGACAAGTGCCAGTATTTATGCAATTAGTCTTGGGCTGAATCTCAGCGTAACGAGCTAAGCCCTGACCCAAAGAAGAAGCATGACATATCACATATCTCTGTTTCTATACAATTAGCGAGTCTGTAAACTGAATAAAAACTGACATTATCAGTATGCCGAGGGACGTAGGCGCTACAATGTGTGCTTGTTGTACAGTCAAATAAGTGTTTATGTGACAATAATATTACAGTACTGACGGGAGTTTCATACTACCCCTTCAAACATTACTCATACAGTCTAAGTCTATGCATATTTACATGACTAATAAAAATATTGATTTCAGAATGTTTGCTTTAAATTTTGGTTGGTGTCCAAAAACGGTTAACCTAACGCACTAGGCCAGCGTGGTGAACTAGGCCTAAAACCCTTCCTTCATTGGAAGGAGACCCGTGCCCCAGCAGTGGGGACGTGATGGGTCGTGAATGATGAGAGGCTTACTTGTCTAAGGCTAGAGGTTATTTAGGTACATAACCATTTGAGACTTTTTCTAAAGGGTTTTACTTATGTGCTTTGACTATCATCAGACTTTTCCATCGAACTCCTACCAGACCTAGATTAAATAACCCACAGACCTATATTTTTTTCTCATGACCGTTTACTGGTCGTTTAGTGAGGCCGCGTGTCCAAGAGTGTAACCATAGACTACTATTGTAGTGCAACATTGAAGATCACAATCGCAGGATGTACGCCTCACTGGAGGCGGACGCCGCAGAGCCTTCGGAGTGTCTCACTCACTATTGTCACTGTGGGTACCTTGTTTCATATAAGATGTCCCCTGACTGGTGTCTGGACCATTGGGGCTAATTTTTTGATCCGTTGTTGACTCAACCATTGGTAAAAGATGGCAAGTTCAAAACCAATACAATTCCCATGCAGCTGTCATGTTTGAAACGTGACGGCCGGTTTTTAATCCGTGGTCAACTTTAACCAACATTAGTGCCGTGCCTCATTAGGAGGCCACGGAACTAACAGATGGTGATGGGCAGCTAGAAAACCCCTCATTTAAGAAGTAAGAAAATAGCTTATTATTAATACTTTAATTTAGTTACTGTCGGGATATCGACTTCTCCTCAAATTGGAAAAAAAAAATCCTGAAGCTTTAGTCAAGAATAGTAGGTACCTACGTTTGTGCTTTCAAATTGACCAGCGAGCGGGGTCGTCGGTTCCTTTACAAACTTTACAATCCACTACGTAAATTTTTATTTAACGTATTTATCGGTATCTATCATATCTCATGGTATTTTATCAGATGATGTGATCAATTCTCTCATCGCTATGGGAACTACACCCATTAGTCCGACTATTTTAATCAATTATCCATGGGTAACTAAAGATTTGTACCGACGTCAGAAAATGATAAGTAGCGCAAAAAGTTTTAAGGAAAATCATTATTAGAAATACCAAATGGAACAGGTACCGACGTATCCGGTTCCTATGAAAGATGTATAACCAGTCTAAGAGCTATCTGTTGCCATCTATGCAGGCAGGCAAGTAGATAATGTATGATAAAATTAATTATAATGATGTACGAGTATGTAGTTTCCATCTGGGAAATCCACGCTGCCGCTGGTCCGATTTCTAAACAATATCCCGTAGGACCTAACTCGATGTGTCAATCAATCATAAATTCTAATCCCCAAAAAATAATTAAATATCACCTTCTTTTTCACTGGGAGTGGAAGCGATATGTTTTTTTTGTTAATCAGAAACTATCCTGTCTTCCACACTGTTTCCAATCCTAGGTGTCTACGTACATATACTTAGGGCCTGTTTCACAATGTCTACGGTGGCTACCAGTGAGAAAGGGTGTTTTTAACAGCATGCGGACGCACGCGTTCATACAAGTATTCATTGTAATGGATGCTTGATGAAATCCGCACGCTATTAAAAACATCCTACAGTGAAACAGCCCTTTATTCGTACAAATCAAGAAATCACATCTAGAATTAACAGCTCACCTTCCACTGAGGGTTCTCCGACAGCCTCGCAGCCACCACTGACCCGGCCGTGCCTCCACCGACCACCACGAAGTCATACTCCTCATCCTGGGCCTCCCGGCTGGTGACTCTACTGCAGGGGTCCGCCAGGTCGCAGCGGCCGTTGATGAAGGACTCCAGAAGCGTCATGAAGAGGAGGACCTGGCTGCCGTACATGCTGCACGAGCCCGCCATGGATGGCCCTACCTCGCGGACTGGGCAGCCGCATGACTGGAACAGAGAGTGGATGTGTTGATGAACGTAAAATACACTCGCGAACAATTGAAAGGTTCCACTCACAAATTGCCAAATGTCCCCCCCAGTTAGTAATATTCTGCTGGTACACGGTTTTTACTGCAATATTGCAGGGGGCGGCGGCGGCGGGCGTTTGCTCGGGAGTGTATTGTGGCATTTTGTTAGTGGAACTTTTACATCGCTCGCGAGTTTGATTACGTAATTGGGTATTTACCTAGACTTATAGGTACTATACCTAGCCATTACCTGTAATAAAATAATGAGTTTCAAGAAGAATGCGATCGTGACAACGAATGAGATCTGATATAATTAATTATTGGTATGTTCATGCTCAATAATAAAGGATATACTCAGATATTTTATTATAGGTAAGTACTGCATTGGAAACTAATATTTAGGTACCTATGCCATTGAGTATGAATGGTCCGAGTCCACGTTGTTCTATGACGTCTGCACGTGGTATGTTTATTTACTTGTATGAGTAAATTAAGCTGTGTTACAGGAATAAAAATAATAATACTTACCTACTTAAAATAAGTACATAATTTTCATTTGGTTACAGGTCCTAGGTGTGATCATCAATACAGTACATACCTATGTACAGTCAGCTGCTTTAGTAGCTATACACTTTTGTACCTTGTCAAAATACCTACTAAACAAAACGTCAATGTTTGAATCTCGTTTGAATGAATGAATAGGCAGTTAGTGAGTTTGACAACGTTCAAAAGTGTTTAGCTACTAAAGCAGCTGACTGCAGTCAAACTATAAAGTCCTGACAATAAAAGAATGCGATTTTGCAAAGACTTTTTAACATTGTCAGTTATTAACTTACATTTGCATACATTATAAAAATAAAATTCCGATTGATAATGGCTTTTTAACGGATTTGTCCTTAAATAAATATAATAGATTGATTAAATAAGGTCTTTAACAATTAGTTAAGATCGACTTCCGTTTTCAGGACTTTATAGTTTTACTGTATAATAAGGTTAATAAATAGTAAATACCTAATCCCAGCGTATTGCAAAGAGCAAGTAGGTACCTATTGTAATATTTACAGACATTGTTAAACCTCTCATGATGAGTTTATAAATGTTAACAATGATTTAAACTGAATTATTGCATCTTTCCTCTTTGCAACACATTTCAATCCTGTGTGTTGATTAAGAAATAAGTAGGTACTCGTAGATTGATAACCAATCCTAGTATTCTATGTTGTGGTTGTCCTTGTTTTTATAGAAATGTGATTAATTAGATAGGTTACTACCTAAAAAAACGGATTATAATGGTACTTAAATAAAAAGTACAAAAATAATAAAGTCGTAGTAGGTTAGATTATTTTACCAAATTGTGATTTACCTACTCATTAAACATAATTATGTACCTACTTACATAAGTACTAAATAATAATGTAAAACTCAAATAAATTAATTACCTACTCAAACAGCCTAAAAAAGTTAAATGTAGCATAAAAACCCCTGGAATGTATCTCTATCTACGAAACAAATTAACTTATTAATTAAAAAAACTAAGACCTCTAAGATTCTTATTATGATTTATTGCCCATGACGCAGTGTTTCCGCCATTGATGTACACAGATAGTAAAATTTGGTCAAGTTACGTGAATCGAACTGTACCTCATAATATGCCGAACTACAGTCAAACTATAAAGTCCTGACATCAAAGAGTGCGATTTTGCTAAGACTGTTTATGATCATCAGTTATGTACTTACTTCTACATAGGTACTTACATTTTAAAAATAAAATACCGATTGATTATGGATTTTTAACGGATTTGTCCTTTAATAAATATAACAGATCGATTAAATACAATCTTAAACAATTAGTTAGGATCCACTTCCGTTTTCACGACTTTATAGTTGGACTATGCAGCGAGCTGTACCTACGTCCTTCACCGAAGTCACAATAGTTACCTAAAAGGTCGAAACTAAACTTTTTAAATTTAATCGTGTGTTAGTGGTTTAGGACAAAAACTTATGACTAACTACCTAAGTGATGTCCTGTTTTGGTTTAACCACAGAATAATGATTAGGTAGCATTCGTATTATGCAGTCACTTAATCTATCAACATTTTTGTTTTGTTCGTACTAGCGTAGGTATACCGTGAAATTTCAAACGTGCCCATACAAATTATTAAATTTATTACAATTACTTACACATAGGTAGAATCAACCTTTTATTCACCCTACATGGAGTAATGGATGAGTTATTAATTTATTACACAATAAACATAACAAAGACAAGAACAAAACGCCAATAGTGGGTAATTAGTCACGGATAATAATGTTAACGAGATGATTTTATGTTAATCGTTGTGAATCTCCATTGAAGCTGTGTAACTGTGTTCGTTTTACCTACCTCAATGTTATGTAAGATATGCAAACTATGTACAGACAACATAATAAACTAACCAGCTATAAAAAAACCCACGAAATTCAACATAGTCTCATAGCTTTTGAACGGCTAAGTCGATTTTGATCAAATATGGCTAAGCACACTCGGGGTAACATTACCTATGATAAGACCCAAAAAAAACAAATTGAAAATCTGCTACCACATACTCTATCTCCGATTGCACGACAGCTCTCGTTCATTCGTTTTTCGTCAGTATAGAGTAACCCTCGCTAGAGTAAATGTGTTCTGTGTAAGTAATTAAGTAACCCTCAAGGTTTGGGTTCGGGCTAATTAGTTTGTTGGGGTGCTATAAACCACCACTTGCGGGAATAGAACCCATTATAATCCCCGTATATGTATCGTGATTTCAGTGTTGGTCCCATAATGACAGATGATCAGTATGATGAAAAAGGCCCTCTGTATGTAACCTATCATTTTCATACACTGTGTATATCTATCATTGTCACACACACTATACTTTATGTATAAGCATGTTTATGTGTGCTATTTACTCACCTCTGCTGCTCTTATCATTTTCTAGCTGTTCTGCTAATCTGAAATTCAAAATAAAGGTTTCATTAACTTCTTAATTATAATAACATTATGACTAAGTCTATCGTTGATTAGACTAAATAGAGTTGACTTACTTACTAAATCGAAACATCTGTTTTTTCGATATTTCAGAATTTGAGTGAGTTCAAGAGGTACCCACCGGAGTGAGCGGTGGTAGCTCAGTCGGGTAAGTGCCCGCTTCCCAAAAGATGCGAGTTATTCTGATCCCGGCGCTGACATGTATCAATGAGTTCTTTTAACTTAAGTACAATGTATACCATCGCTCTTACGGTCAAGGAAAACATCGTGAGGAAACCTGCATACCTATCTAGATTTCGCACATCTAGATATGTGAACCCACCAACCCGCAGTTGACCAGCGTGGTGGGAAATGGTCCAAGCTTAGGAAGGCAGTTTAGACCTTGGGGATATGCACAAAGGTTCCACTCGAGAGAGCCAGGTGCAGGTACTTACACCCCCACAGAGAATATAATAGAATAGAATAGAGGTACCCACACTGTAGCACCCTGTAGTAAGTTTATTAAACCGTTCTATTCATGGTTCAAACGATTTAAATTTACAGGGCCATTCAGAATGAAGTAGATATGTTAAAACATGTGTTAAATCCTATACAATCTTCAACCACAAGCAATAACTCGGGTAAACCATTGAGTATTCAACTGTCGACCTAGTTCTTTGCACAATAGGACTGAGTTCTACTTGCACAATCTCTCATGGAATATGCATATCACGAACGCATATAAACTATTTTAAGGGACTAAAATGTGACGAATGCTTCGAACTGAAGGGCTAGCACGGGGCGCTATTAAGACGTGACAAAAGTTTTGCATCGCGCTTACTCACATCGCGCAGCCTCAAGACTCTCAAGAGTGAACGCAACGGAGAGCTTTTGTCACATCTTAATGCACCCCGTGCTAGCCCTTCTGCTGTGGCGGTCATTTAGATAAGCCTTTCTACATCCCAATCGATTGATGTAGTGTAGGGCCCTAACAAAACACTGCGTGACGACGTCGCATCCAAAAAATCTGCGACTGTTTGATAGCTTTTTAGTGCAAAGTAGGTACTTGATTATTGTCGCAGTTTTCCAAAACGACCCCTCTATGCCACATTATTATAACTACAAGTATCGGCTTGCCATACCCTCTTTTAACACCATGTAGATCTATGAATCCAATAAGAATCTACATTTGCTAAGCTGATTAACAAGCAAACCCAATCGAGTGTGACTATCCGCTTTAAGCTTTTTAACTTCAATCAGTGGTAGTAAAGTAGGTATTTGGCATGATTTCACATTCATAATTAACCCAACTAGGCCCAAAAACTCACAAAAACTAAACACACATTAAGTATTTTTATGCAAAATAAACAAATATGCAAATACATACGAGTATACATAATAACTTCGTATGAACTGGATTAATTATTGGCACACTGGTGATCATCATCAACCCTATCGTTCACTGGACATAGGCCTGTCCGAAGGAGCGCCACGAAACAACACTGTTTCCTCGGCTTTCCTCATCCAGTCACAGCCGGCTACCTGGTTCGTTCCAGCGAGGTAGAGGGCGTCCCACGCTATGCTTGCGTTGATTTCAATATCAAGCTCAGAAGCCTTATTCATTCAAACATTGATAATTAATATGTTTTGTTGACAAGATACCAAAGTGTATACTTAGCTATTTATTATGAGGTTTACCGTACTAAGGTTGCGTTGCACCATTTAACTTTAACTATTACAAACGTCACATCGTCTGTCAAAGCATCGGTTAAGCGAAAAATTGGTTGCACCATTCAACTATGGTTAAAATGACGTCATAACTTTAACGATAACCATAACCACCCAATGTTGGCCGGTTACTGCTTTTGTTAAAGTCAGGTAGCTGTCAAACGCATTGTATAACCTCAAAGTAACAGTATTACGTACAAATATTAATATTAAATAATTCTTATCATGTCGCTTCTACGTGAAATAGAGCTTGAAACAAGTTCCTCAGAAACTGAGATTGAGGTGGAGTAAGTACGGAACTTACGAAATATTAAGAGAAAGGTGTACTTTCAGAGAACTGATAGATTCGCAACTTGGGATGAGAACTCGTTCTTGGATAGGTTCCAGGTCTCAAAAATGTGGCTCGTGTACTGGCTTTAAAACTAGAACCTTTCTTACTGCCTCCAACGACGAAGTAAGTACCAATGCACCTATTATTATGTTGTAGGTGTAATGATCATCTTCACCACCAAATAAGCGTCCATTTCTAGCCATGGGGTCTCCCAAGGAGCGAAACAACACTGTGCCCTCGGCCTTCCTTATCCAGCCACTACCAGCTACCGGCCGGTTGCCGGTCCAGCGCAGCAATCTAATATCAAAGTAACCTACGTAACTCTTTAATTGAATAACCTTGTTTTCAGAAATTTTGCAATTACTCAAATACAGCAATTTATCAATGAAAATAAGGACAGAACTAAGAAGAGTGCAGCCCATTATAGTGGCTACGCCATAGCTGCATAATACATATATTTTGTAACAAAATGAGAGATCCTGTACCACCAGCTAGGTTTTTTTTTATGATGATTCATCATCTGATGAAGAGGAACCTGTCTATGCAGTTAACAGGAATGTTAATAAAAATAAAATATTGCAATAGATTACATCGTTAGTTTTAATTTTGTTTAATTTCAACTTCATCATCATCATCAGCCAATAATCATCCACTGCTGGACATAGGCCTCTCCCAAGGAGCGCCACAACACTCGGTCCTCGGCCTTCCTCATCCAACCACTACCCGCCACCCGCCTAAGGTCATCAGTCCAGCGGGCAGGAGGGCGTCCCACGCTGCGTTTACCTGCTCGTTTCAACTTGTTAAGAATTAATTAATAATAAACCTGAGTCTACTTTGTCGCGGGTTTTATTGATGATAATCTTTTGGTCAATATTTGGAGGAATAACAGACTTAGGTCCTATGACATGTTGACTTTGAGTGCTTTGACAGAGAATGACGGCTACAATGTAGGTACTCTGTGACGGCTTCAGTCCGACAGCTAGATTTGGTATTGCCCTACATAAAAACGTTTCCCACAATAACTTTGGGGATAATTATGTCTCAAATTATTAGCAACCCTAATAACATTAACAATGACGAACGAAGTGATGGTGCAACGCGTTGCAGTAAAATGTTAACTGTAACGACTCTGTCATTGCTAAGTTTAACCTTAACTATTACGATAACCGGGATGTTGATGCAACCCACCCTAGTGTAGGTATTTGGCTCTGGTTTATTGGGACTTGATAAGTAGGAACAGTACAAAACAATACAACAGCTATAAAACGCAGGTAAGTACTTACTTATTTCATTAATAAGTATTAAAATATACTTAAACTGTGAGAAGTTTGTTTCCCTTCCTAGTGTTTATAAAATCGCCACGAGACACTAACAATGCACACATCCGCACTATTATGACAAAAATATTGTCATTCACATATTAAAATTACGTTATATTTACATTGAATTTAACATTACACCAAGTAGGGTCAGCAACAAATATAGCTAGGTAGATTATACTGAATTTGATGTAGGTATGTATTGGTGATCTGTGTCACCAACTTTACCCAATATCACTTTTGTATTTATCCATTGCAGTTTAGAATAAAATGGGATTTAAAAGAGTTCAAAAGTTTAGTAAGTACTAATTTTTAAGCCTAATAAGCTAGCAGCACAAGCTTGCTTGTGTTGGGGTCCAACATCCCGCACTAGGCCCGCGTGGTGGACTAGGCATAAAACCCTTCCTTTATTGTAAGGAGACCGGTGCCCCAGCAGTAGGGACGTGATGGGTTGTGATGACGATTGTATAATGAATGTTTTTGCGGACTGTACCTGCTCTACGGGAGTTTGACCAAATATCAGCGTTTCACGGTTACTGGTTTTTAAAGATCTAATAAAAGATAATCTTCTGAACTCGAATTAAGTGGCTATAGTCTATTCTTAATTTCCTATTATTTTTTATAGTTTTTTTCTTATTGTTTCGACCTAGAACACAGTGGGTAAACACAGGTAAATTAATGTAGTTAATGGTCATTGAGATGTTTCGGTTATTACGATGTTTTACCCTAGAAAATTTACCCTAGGGTGGATTCAGTCCGAGAATTTACCCAACCCTAGGTAAAAAAAGATTCGTAGATAGTAGTTTACGGTCAACTTTAGTAATTATCTTTTAAGAAAATAGTTATAGGATTAAATACCTACTACCATCTGTTGAATTTGATACCATCACATATAAGGCTTAAGTTTAATTTAGTTAGCAGCAACACGAACAAAATCAGTGGGCTTTTCCTTTTAAAGTTCGTAAAGATGGGCACTTACTCTTAACACCGTGGGGGGTAATTCTATAGAATCTAAATAGGTAAGACCATGCGAGTGCATTACGTACAGTACATGTACATACATGCACCTTAACGTACATTAGATACAAATAACTATTAAACATTTCATACATTATACCTACCTACATTTTTATAAGTTCCTGAAATCTCTTCAATAAATTGTTGTAAATATGGTCCATAAATGCGCAAACTTTAAGAATCCTGGGTTCGACTCCCGGTGCCTATCCCTTACTTTTAAGTACCCGACTAAAAGGGAGCGTGTTTATCTCCGATACATACCTACCTACATAATAAGTAATATGATATTTTGGTAAAAAGCCATTTAATACAATACCTGTAGATTGATGTAATCCTTTTCACTCGCAATCATGGGCCCCAAAATTATTGAAACGACCAAAAAGAGCACACAAGCATTCGAATTTTTCTTTAACTTTTTTTGTATTTTCAAAAATGGAACGCGCGACCGCCACAGCTTGGCACGCGACACAACTGGCAGGTCAGACGACGGGTTTGTTTATAAGGAGGATGCGACCATAGAGACAAACTCTTCGACAGTTATCCGCAAAGAGGTTCGCGGCTAAAATCGGAACCTTTTTTAGTTTTGTTTTGTTTTCAGTATGTTCTTATTGTGCTGTCGGTAAAAAAAGTGTGTAAACAGTGGGGTTATCGCGAAGTCAAAACGAAGTAGATTTGGAAAATAAATAATAATTTTATTTTCGTTTCCCTAGTAGGTAGGTATAGCAACCATCTATGTATTCCATACCTCATGTACTTGAATAGTGTAAATTTCCAACTGTGTGTTTTATGCAAATGGCTCTACCTTGGAAATATTGGTTTTTTGTATTTGTCCACCATGTGACATTCATACTGTATCATGTAGGTACCTAGGTATAATCCTTCTGCTCTAACATTTGTCAAATAAACACAGTAAATCTGGGTAGGTAGTTATAACAATCTAAATATAGACGACCGAATGGTGTAGTGTTTATATAGTGGCACTGACTACTATGTCGACGGTCCCGGGTTCTATTCCAATCCCAAGTCTATATTCTTAAGTACACAGCGCCCTCTCAATTTTGTATTTGTTTAGTCATCACGTACAATAGATAGGTCTTACATGTTTAATAACTACTCTAGGCATGGGATTTCCTTCCGAAGCTTACGATATGCTTTTCGTATAAGCGCGAGTCATCAGATGCCTCATAAATCTCATAATACTATAATTAAATAATACATTAGGTATGTAACTATGTATGTATGGAATACCAACCATCGGCATCGTTTAATTATAGTCTATTAGCAGATTTTGCTGGTTTTTCCGAGAAAAAACCTATGCCTATTATGTATAAGTACCTTCTATGAATGTACCTAACTAATATGTTTAGATAGAGATCCTAACTAATATTATAAATGCGAAAGTAACTGTGTCTGTCTGTCTGTCTGTCTGTCTGTCTGTCTGTTACTCTTTCACGCCAAAACTACTGAACGGATTTTAATGAAATTTGGTATACATACGGTCTAGACCCTGAGAAAGAACATAGGCTACTTTTTATCCCGGAATTCCCACGGGAAAACTTTTTAAGGCGAAGCGAAGCGCGCGGGAACAGCTAGTAGGGGAGACCGGGGACAAAAGTAACAGCGGGTAGAAAGTAACAAAGACTCTGTGGACTTCCCCAATAGCCTTAACGTCCCAAGCGACCGCTGGTTGTCAGCATGCGATGCCCCCCACGCATGATATCATTTTCCGCGCCCGTGCCGCGGTGCAAGGTTGTTTTAGTGAGCATTTCGTGATTTTACACACCCAAAGTAAGTTTTTTGGTGTTTATTCATTTAGTGTTTACGTAGAATTAAGACGCCAAGAACCATATGACTATTTGTTCATTGATTCATTATAAGATTGTCTGTAGCATGTCATAAATTGTTTTCGAATAAGACGTGCTGTTTTAAAGTTATGTCGCCTGATATTTCAAAAACGGGGATGGGTACAAAAGTAACAGCTCGCGGCAGGACAAAAGTAACGAATTACTTACGTAAGTTTGCCATGTCACATTATAAATTTTTATTTTTTGTTGTTTTGATCAGATATTTGTGTCATAATATTGTATATTATGGCACAAATAAAACAACTTCTTATCAAATAGTCAGTTTAAATGATGGATCTCATTTACAGTTTATATTAAGAAGTTTTTTTTAGTTTTGTCAATAAGTCATAAGTTTTTTTTAGTTTCGATAGTTTTTTAAGAAGTTTTCTTAACTAAATAATTTGCTTGTTTTTTTTGTTCTTTCTTTTGAATCGTATTTATAACATTGGGCAGAATTTATGGGTTGTTACTTTCGACCCATGCCTTGTTACTTTCGTCCTGACCATGGGGTCGAAAGTAACGATTTCCCTTTTTTTTTTGAGGCTTTAGAAATGCTAAAATTCGAGATGTAATAAGTAAAGTAATAAAGGATATTTGTAGACTATATACGAAAGTTATATGTGACTATATTTATTTTATCGTAAATGTTATTAATTACGAGAAATCAGACAGAATCTACAAACTGTTACTTTTGTCCCCGGTCTCCCCTATTGAATAAATGTAACATTATGAGTACTTAATAAGTTATTAGTAGTTTAATCTTCCTAAGAATAACATTTAATTGCTTAAGTCCTATTAAACTACTTTGGTGTATAAAAGTATGATTTCTGAGCACGCTAAAGAATTCAACACACAACCTCTTAAATATAGTAGAGAGGTTCTGGGTTGAATTCTTTAGTGTCACTGGTAAAATGGTACCAAAAATATTCTACGATGATTTGCTAAATGCTTTTTGATGGAGTCCGATTTAAATAAGAACGTATTTATTAGTTTTTAACGAGCTGTAGAGGCAGCAGTTTGAGCCCGTTACATAAAATGTTGGCAGGTAGCTAATAAGCGTAATACAACGCTACCTTTGCAACGGGTAAATGGCTGATTTGATAAAGTTACATAATATATAAGTAAAGCAGTAAGTACATTCATTCATGTGTAATTACATTTATAGATATTGATAAAAAATATATTATATAGTATATATTATAGTTTATTATTATATTATTTCTATTTGTGTATTCTATTTATACAAGTATATATTTATAGTTTTTTATTATATTATTTCTATTTATGTATTCTATTTATTGTTAGGTACAATAATTATTGAGTGGCATTGCAATTTCTTTCTTTTTTTTCTCTTTTTTTTTGCACACCTTTAACATTATTTCTCCTGTACTTCCTGTGGGTTGACTGGTAGAAAATGCTTTTAGCATTAAGTCCACCCTTTGTACACTTATTTATATATTTGTGCAATAAAGGATTAAATAAATAAATAAATAAATAAAACACACACACAAAATACATAGCAATTTTTAATTTGAATTAAATACCTGCAATTTGCGTCCTTATCGCTAAGAACAATCTCTTCCAGGCAACCTTTGGGCGAATCTGAAGACTGAAGTGAATGATTTAGGCCCGGTTTTTTGATCCGTGGTCATCTTTAACCATTAGTGAAGTAACGTGTCAAGCATGACAGCAGCATACGAATTTTGTTGGTTTTTTACCAATGGTTGAGTTAACTAGGGATCAAAAAACTGGCCCTTACTCAAATAAGAACCTTACCCTTACACACCAACAACAATTTGAGAGTAAACAGGCTTTCTGCGAGTGCGAATCGCCGGTACCGTTATAACACCGTGACTCGAATCCAACAAGCATTCGTGGAAACGAATCGATTCAGAGGGGTCACTCTATATGTCGAAAAACTAATCCCCAAATTCATAGAGCTTTTTGACACTTTATAAACTGCGACAATTTCGACGGCTGCTATCTGCTCCTCTGTCTGGTGTATGTTCTGTAGTGGGTCTTCTCATTATGTCCTCGTATGAGGACACGGGGTCTCTAGAGGAAATTGGTTTAAAAATGACGTTGTGATAAACGAATTTCAACTTATTGATTAACGTAAAGGATCGTAATTCGTGTATTTCCCAGACAAATTTAAACTTGTTGTAAATTTAGAATACGGTCTATGAATTTGAGGGTAAGTTTCTGAGCGCTGCTGCGGCCCCGCGCGAGCTGTGACTCTATTTTGTATTAAACGTGCCCTTTACACGACAATTCTCGATAGTTAGATTATTCGTCAGTACTATAGATAGAATAACCTTCCACAATCGTCAACGAGAATTCACAACACAATCAATTCGATTCTGTCCCGTCACCGTCATGTTGGTGCTGTGTGATCGGACTTTTGTGTTCGATTGTTCCATTTTCAATTTGTTCAAATTGCGACGATTCCTGATTCCTGACTGAAGACAGTATCGGAGTTGGATGCACATACAGTCCATATTGTAATTATAAAGTAATGAAAATAAAGAAATTCAAAGATTCTTTTTAATTTTTATTTATTTAGCTACTTAAAGTTACAAGTTCACAAACACATGTTAAAAATAAAATTCAGAGTGATAATCTCTTCTTAACAAATCGCTTACAGTGATAAATCTATTAAATACCAGCTAAAATAATTTGTTAGAATCCATTTCCGTTTTTATGACTTTTGATGGACTGTACAGTGTACACAATACGCGCAGTTCCATTAAGTACATTTGCCTCCTCTAAGAAGGTCTTATCCATAAAAAACTAAAACATTAATAACCTAGTTAATTATACTGAAACAACAATGCAATATTTTTCAGCGAGAGCATTCACTTTGGAAACGGTGGTTCTAGGCGAGATCTAGCACATCTAGATGTGTGAACCCAGCGACCCGCAGAATGAAGGGAAATGGTCGTTAAGCTAAAGAAAAAGAAGGCAGTTTAGACCTGGGGTATGCACAAAGACTCCATTCGATACAGCCAGGCGCAGGTACTTATACCCCCACAGATAATAAAATAGAATCTTACCCTCAAATTCATAGACTGTATTGTAAATTCCAACCCGCACTTGGCCAGCGTGTCCACCAACCCGCACTTGGCCAGCGTGGTGGACTAGGCCTAAACCCTTCCTTCATTGGAAGGAGACCCGTGCCCCAGCAGTGGGGACGTAATGGGTCGTGATGATTGTAAATTTACCACAAGGTTAAAATTTACTATGAAACACACGAGTGCGACACGAGAGTTGAACACTCTTTACGTAACTCAAAGTTGAAATTCGATTGCCAGAATGTCAATTTTAAGCCTATTTTATAGTGTTAAAAACCTCTATGAATTTGGGGGTAAGTATAGAGCATCCACGTATTCACACTAACGCCCAAAACGCAAAAGCCTGCCCAATGGTGCGAGAAATTGCATAGGTACTTAACTGTCTTAAGAATCTATTCAAAATCAAGAATGTGGGGGGAGTATAGGTGGGGGTGACTGACCGATAGACCTGCCCGCGGTCAGTGACCCGGTGAGGTAACCACTGTTATACTACATCATGTAATATGAACTTGACATTCACTCGGGCACAGTGCAAGAAAGTTTACTTTATGCAGTGAATACGCTTTAGTTTTTATTAAATTCGAAAGACCCTTCAATGTCAGGGTGTGAAGGTCATGCTTCTACCTGAAGAATGAAACCACATCACCGGTAAGTTACCTTTTTTATCGTCTTCTCAATTGCTCATACGAAGTTGCTACCTACCTTACCTACCTCCATACTATGAATTTTGTATAAGAAACACTTACTAAGATTTATTATTATGTTCTATTCCATTCTATTCAGAGAGGGGGGGTGAAAGCACCTGTACGTGACTCTCTCGAGTGGAACCTTTCTACATATTATCTAGGTTTTTATCTTTTTTTATTGCAGTTTGTACTATGCGTGTGCGCCTTGCTGTAACATCCGTCACTATGCGCTACAGGCACTGTGCCTCGAGTTCTCTTGTGGTGGTTAAATCAGGTTACTTGCTAATTACCAAGCTTGTGACGGATCTTGAATGTCTATATGTAGTGTTCTAAAATCTATCCAGTTCTGTTATCCTAACTAATATTATAAATGCGAAAGTAACTGTGTCTGTCTGTCTGTAACTCTTTCACGCCAAAACTACTGAACGGATTTCAATGAAATTTGGAATAGGTACTTACATATGGTCTTGACCCTGAAAAAAAACGTAGGCTACTTTTTATCCCGGAATTCCCACGGAAAAACTTTTTAAGGCGAAGCGAAGCTTGCGGGAACAGCTACTAAGTTATAAGTAAAAACGACTTAAACTAATGTTAGTGAGTGTGAGTGTACCTACGTCGAATGGCTTTTATTCTTATGACCAAAAATACCTGTGCATTTTAAAAATGAAATACCGATTGATAATGGATTTTTAACGGATTTGTCCTGAAATAAATATAATAGATCTGTTAAATACGGTATTTAACAATTAGTTAGGATTCACTTCCGTTTTCAGGAATTTATAGATTTACTGTAAGTAAATTAAATATAATGTGTCAAAATTTAAAAAAAATTCTAAGTTTATAGGTAATTACTAAGTACCTATCTAGATTTTTTATTTTATCAAACTTCATACCTAAATCAGTCAGGTTTTTGTTTGTATGGGATTACCTAACAGCTTTAACACACTGTCAGATCGTGACTACAGTTGACTTCACTTAGCTTTAGGGGAAAAACCGTTTTATTTGTGTATTCAAATAATGTCTTGTGTATTTGCTGTGCTTTTTAAAGCTCAGCAAGATTAACTGCCAGTTCCACAACTGAGAACGTCAATTTAAGTTAGAACTTACCTACAGTTCGTTATAACTTCATAAAAATAAAGAGCGATTTTACATTATTTATATATTTTCACTTCACTATTTACTTATAGCTCATGTAAAAAATGAAATACAAATTGAGATTGTCTTTTTTACAGATTTGTGCTAAAACAAATGTAGGTATGCATAATCACTACATGGAATAAAAACAATTAGTTAGCATTATAATTTCCGTATTGCACTGTAAGTTTATCTCATAAGTAGGTAGAATGTTTAATTTTTTTTAATCTAAAATATAATTACTTAAGTACTTTACTTTTTACTTTATCTTTTACTTTATGTAGGTACCTTACCTAGGTAATGTTGGTGATAGTCATAGACATATTTTCACTCATGTTATTATTAATAGCAACTCGGTCAATGAAAAGGGGAAAAAAATTTAGGTACCCGTTACCCGCATGTTAATTCTAGGTCGTGTATTATTAAGGTCTAGGCTAGGACATCTATAGGGGGGCTTGTCGCTCACGTCCGTAGGTACAAACCCTAGTTACCCTACACGTGTCCCCTGGGTGGTGCTAACGAGTGACAACGCCGAATGTCGGGCGGCGGTAAATCGACCCGACCTCCTCTCCTAGCAGAGGCGGCGATCTCCCGCCGTAAAAAAGGAGAATCACCAACACGCCTGCCAAGCGCGGTGATTATGGCAAATACACCTCCTGATGGAAAAAACAAAGCCCCGGCCCCCAGTCCCCGGCAGCCCCGCTATCCCGGACTCCGGTAGCGGTCACGGTAACGGCGGGGCAGGGGGTGCGAAGAATCTCCGGCAGAGAGTCGGCTACCAGCCCAACCGACCCTTGCACCTGGCAACATATAACGCACGGACACTGAGGGAAGACGTGAAGATAGAGGAGCTGGAAGAGGAAATCAGCAAGTTAAAATGGGACATTATAGGGTTATCCGAAGTCCGACGAGAGGGAGAGGATACGGAAATTCTCCAGTCCGGAAACTTGCTGTACCACCGGGAGGGCGACCAACTGTCCCAAGGGGGTGTCGGGTTCATCGTCAACAAGTCCCTCGTCAACAACATCGTTGAAATCGGAAGTGTGTCGACACGGGTTGCGTACCTCATCCTGAGAATATCTAAACGATACTCAATGAAGGTCATACAGGTTTACGCACCCACATCTAAGCACACCGATGATGAGGTCGAACTTGCGTATGAAGACGTATCGTCTGCCCTGCGTAAGCTCACTACTCATTTCACGGTGGTGATGGGAGACTTTAACGCGAAACTCGGAAAACAAGAAGGCGGCGAGACGAAAGTGGGGTCACATGGATTTGGAGTCCGGAACCATCGTGGGCAAATGCTGGCTGACTTCTTGGAGAAGGAGGGCCTCTATATGATGAACTCCTTCTACAAGAAGAAGCCACAAAGGAAGTGGACGTGGATTAGCCCCGATGGGAAGACTAAAAACGAGATCGACTTCATATTGACGGATAAGAAGCACATATTCAATGATGTCTCAGTGATCAGTAGGGTTAAGACCGGCAGCGATCACCGACTCGTAAGAGGCACTTTGAATATAAACTGCAAAATAGAACGCTCCCGTCTAATGAAGTCCACGCTCCGTCCTACTCCTGCTCAAATCCAGGATCCCGAAAGCTTTCAGTCTGAGCTTTGCGACCGCCTGATATGTTTAGAGAATTGCGTTACAGTTGACGATTTAAATAATAGGTTTGTGGAAACTGTCCGAGAGGTAGGATCGAAATATTTTTCGTCCCGAACCAACCGAGGACCTCAAAAACTCTCAGATGGGACTCTGAGTCTCATAAGAGAACGGAGAGAAATGAGGTTGCAGTCTTCAGTTGATATGGTCGAATACAGACGTCTAAACAGACAGATCGCCAAAGCAAGACGTTGCGATATGAGACGCTACAATTGCAAGCGCATTCAAGACGCAATAGAGCAAAACAAGGGCTCCAAAGTCTTTGCTAGAGATCGACCTGTTCGGCAGACTCTGTTGACCCAACTGAAGACCGACACTGGCAACACCGTTTCATCAGTGCCCGAAATTCTGGGAGAAATTGAGAGATTCTACGGACAGTTATACACCACAACACAAAACCCTATTACCAGCGGTGCTCACGACAGCCGAGCGCCACTCACCCGACACTATACCGAAGATATTCCGGACGTCAGTCTAGACGAGATTAGTATAGCTCTCAAACAGCTAAAAAACAACAAAGCTCCGGGAGATGATGGAATAACGACAGAACTTCTGAAAGCCGGCGGTAGACCGATTTTAATAGCACTTCGGAGGCTGTTTAATTCCGTCATACTCGAAGGCACAAGCCCGGAGGCATGGAGCAGAAGTGTAGTGACTTTGTTCTTCAAGAAAGGCAACAAAGCCCTATTGAAGAATTATAGACCCATTGCACTTCTGAGCCATGTGTACAAGCTGTTTTCGAGAGTTATTACGAATCGTCTCGAGCAAAGACTCGACGACTTCCAGCCACCCGAACAAGCCGGGTTCCGAAAAGGCTATAGTACCATAGATCATATACACACGCTTCGGCAGGTTATACAGAAGACCGAGGAGTATAATCTACCTTTATGTCTAGCGTTTGTGGACTATGAGAAAGCCTTTGATTCTATTGAGCTCTGGGCGATGCTTCAATCCCTTCAGCGGTGCCATATAGACTATCGCTATATCGAGGTGTTGAGATGTATGTACAATGCTGCCACAATGTCAGTTCGATTACACGAACATAGCACAAAACCGATCCAGTTGCAAAGGGGCGTGAGACAGGGAGATGTTATTTCTCCGAAACTGTTCACCTGTGCACTGGAAGATGTTTTTAAGCTTGTAGAGTGGAAAAGACTGGGCATTAACGTCAATGGCGAATATATCTCTCATCTACGATTTGCTGATGACATAGTTATTATGGCGGAAACGCTGGAGGAGTTAGGCGAAATGCTCACAGACCTCAATGATGCCTCTAAACAAGTTGGGCTGAAAATGAACATGGACAAGACAAAGGTCATGTCGAACGAACATGTTTCATCATCGCCCGTAACTGTAGGAGGTGTCACCATCGAAGTTGTCGATCAGTATCCCTACCTAGGACAAGTGATCCGATTAGGTAAATCCAACTTCGATAAAGAGGTAGCTCGTAGAATCCAACTCGGATGGGCAGCGTTCGGGAAATTACGACACATCTTCACTGAAAACATACCTCAGTGTCTGAAAACAAAAGTTTTCAATCAGTGCGTGTTGCCAGTGATGACTTACGGAGCCGAGACGTGGTGCTTCACCAAAGGGCTTATCCACAAGCTCAGAGTTGCTCAGCGTGCTATGGAAAGGGCTATGTTAGGCGTGTCCCTGCGAGATAGGATTCGTAATGAAGAAATCCGCAGGAGAACTAAAGTTACCGACATAGCCAAAAGGATCAGCACGCTGAAGTGGCAATGGGCTGGCCACGTAGCCCGCAGAGCCGACGACCGCTGGAGTAGAAAGGTTCTGGAGTGGAGACCCCGTGTCGGCAAACGGCGTGTCGGTCGCCCCCCAACCCGTTGGTCTGATGATCTGCGGAAGGTAGCGGGAAGCCGCTGGATGCAGATGGCGGGTGACCGTTTGGGGTGGCGATCGTTAGGAGAGGCCTATGTCCAACAGTGGACTACAGAAGGCTGAGAGAGAGAGAGAGAGGACATCTATTGTACCTATCCACTTATTACTTACCTACATCAGATATAAGTACTTTAATATTGTTCTGGGGTTAAATTAATGTACACTTTTAAGTATCGAATGGGTTGTATTGACCAAGGCTCATTCTCGCCTTTAAAATACACTCACGGGCAATGAAAAAGTTCAACTCATAAAATCTCGGTATTTTATGAACTACTAGCAGTTCCCGCGAGCTTCGCTTCGCCTTAAAAAGTTTTCCCGTGGGAATTCCGGGATAAAAAGTAGCCTATGTTCTTTCCCAGTGTCTATACCATATGTATACCAAATTTCATTCAAATCCGTTCAGTAGTTTTGGCGTGAAAGAGTAACAGACAGACAGACAGACAGACAGACAGACACAGTTACTTTCGCATTTATAATATTAGTTAGGATTAACCAAAATTTTATCAAACTTTTCATTAAATCACTTGACCGTCACTGGAAGCTTTATTAATGAGAGAGCATTTCCGTTTCCGTCGAAGACTATCCAGTAACCTTCCTCTTTGTGTGTCAATTCCGGTGCTCAGTGGCGCCACCTGGCGGTCGTGCGGTGCAACTTTACTTCGTAAGTTGCTCACCGCGCCCTTCCCTCATTGGCGTTTTAAACTCCGTCGAGGCAACATCGTGCGCAGCAGACTGTCTCTGCGACCGTTTAAATATTAAATTTAAAAAATATATTTTAAATTCAGTGTTGAAAAAGTTAGAACAAAATTTAAAAGTGTAAGTGTAGCACCTACATGTAAGTAACCTTTTAATATTTTTTAAACAACTGGCTTTTAAATTTACATAATCTATACGGCACAAGATCATTTAATTTAACGGTTTCCCGTTCGGATCTTGTTATTAGTGTATATTAGACCAGTTAAAAGATATTTTAATTTTGTTTTTCGTTAAAATCATCCTACCCTCATGTTTGAGGTAAAAGTTTAGTTAAGATTAGTTGTGTACCGGTGTTATTATTGCAGTAGTACCTAATATGGAGCCTGTGCCGGGCCCGAGTCATGGGTCGGTCCCTGTGCCAGACCGGGACGGAGGCACCCCCCCGCGCCGCCGCCGCCGCCGTCGCCGCGTCAGCAGCAGCAGCAGCTCCAGCAGCTGCTCGTCCAGCTCCAGCGACACGTGCTCGTCTGCGAAACGCAGCAAGCGCTCCCGCCGGCACCGCCGTAAGAAGAGTAAGCACGAGAGTCGTACTGATCAAAGGATGGATCAGCTGTTCAAGGAACTGGGTGAGCTTCGCAAATATATTACTCCTTCTGGCAATACCGACTTGCCGTGTGACGGCATGCAGGACAATGACGCAACATCAGTATGCTCTGGAGTTAGCGGGCATCTTTATGATAGCGTTGCAGGTTCACAAGACCTCGACCAACGAGAGGAAAGTCCTAAACTGACGAAAGATTTCACTTTTAGTCTGGAAACTAAATTAAAAGAACCTTCCATTCCAAAAACACCTGACGTTTTTCTAAAGATGCTTTCTGATGTCCAGCGCCTTGGTAGCACTGCTTGGTCAGAGGTTAGGTACGCCGACACGCAGAAGACTTATAATCATACTCCAGGCTTCATAGACCTCGAAACAAACGAGGAGGTGAAAATGTATGATACCTTGCGTAATCAAGCAAATACAGAGAAGGCCTATGCTGCCATCACTTACTGCGTACTAAAGCAAAAAGAGGCATTACAAGAAAACTTACGTAATATTTTAACCTGGGCAAAAGATAATGATGGTATAACGTTCGATACTCTAAATAATAAGATTGATGAGTTGTTCCAAAGTGGCAGTTTCCATAAAATTACATCAGACTTATTACAATTAGTCTGCGGTCACCGGGCAGAAAGCATAGAGATGCGTCGAGACGCTATTACCACTCAGGTTCGGGACCCGTTAGTCAAAGCCACCCTTTCTAGGATACCACCGTCTTCCACATACTTGTTTGAGTCTGAATCTTTCACCGCTGCGTTAGAAAAGGCTGGTGGGGTCCGCAAGGCATTCTGGCCACCGAGGTCAGAACAACAAGCCCAAAAATCAAGTCAGGGTAACAGCCGCCCCTCGCGGGGGCAGGCGACCCGGAGACAAGCAGTTCCATCGCGTGGAGCTCATGGCTTTCAAGAGCCACATTATGTGTCTGGGCCATCTTACAACCCACCCTCGCGGGGTGGATACAAATCTAGTGCCCCCACGCAAAGAACTCAACAACTAAGGGTCGATAATAGCTCATATTCAAGAGCGCCCTTTCAAAATCGAGGCTCGCGGCCCGATAGTGGGAGTTCTAGGGGAAGACAGAGTACCCAAAGGGGAAACAAGACAAGACATAGGGGGTATAAACAATGACTCAGCTCCATTCCAAGCAGGTCAGTTAGCACAATACCAAAATCAGTGGCAACTAATGGGAGCACCAACGATTATTTTGAAATTGATCCAGGGGTATCGCATACCGTTTTGGCAAAAGCCTCCGTTAATTTTTCCAAATGTAAACAAAGGTCCATTTCACACACCTGTCTCGAACGAAATGTCTGCAGTCGTGGAAAAAATGAAATCGCAGGGCATTTTAAAAATAGCTCAACCGTCCCCAAGTTTCATATCCCCCATGTTTCTGGTACCGAAGGCGGACGGATCAGCCCGCCCCATTTTCAATCTCAAAGCTCTGAATTACTACGTCATGACAGAACCCTTTCATTTGATAAACATGTATCGCGTCCCAGACTTTCTACAACCCCAAGACTGGCTTTGCAAGATCGACCTTTCCCAAGCATACTTCCATCTGAAAGTCACGAAGTCACAGAGGCGCTTTCTTCGCCTAATATACAATCAAGAACTGTTAGAGATGACCTCCTTACCGTTCGGTCTGAGCACGGCTCCCAAAACTTTTTCAATCCTATCAAACTGGGTCGCCCAAATGTTGCGAGACAAGTGGAACGTCAGGATATTAGTATTCCTGGACGACTATTTGATCGTACATCAGGATATAGATATACTTCAGGAACATGTTCGACTAACAGTACATACATTACAGACGTTAGGATGGGTAATAAATTTCGAGAAGTCAGTTCTCCAGCCTCAAAAGAGTATAATATACCTAGGTATTCTATGGGCACCTTGGGAAAATCACAAATCGTTGCCACAGGAAAAGATTGTTTCCATGAGACAAAAGATCAGTCGTGTTCTCGATCAAGACACAGTAAACATAAAAGACGTCCAGAAAATAGTGGGGTTACTGAACTTCGCCAGTTTTGTCGTACCACGGGGTCGTCTAAATCATCGACACTTAATAATGTTCCTAAATACCATACCGCCCAACTCGACAAAAACTTACACACTAACTGTAGATGTCATCGCAGAACTAAAGTGGTGGATACAGAATTGCCAAATGTCGTCTCTATTGCATCAACCACCTCCGGTAAACTTCCTGACCACGGATGCCTCGGACGAGGCCTGGGGCGCCCAACTAAACCACCTAGCCCTATCGGGAACTTGGTCTCTTCAGGACCAAAAGTTGCACTGCAACCAAAAAGAGATGCTTGCAATTCTGTATGCCCTTCAGAGTCAAGCCCACACAATTTCCGGCAGGTCGTTATTAATTCAATGCGACAACAAAACCGCAGTCGCTCATTTTAAGAAAGAGGGAGGCACCAAATCACCACCTCTAATGGAATTGACTTATCAAATCCTGAGCTTGCTAGACCATTACCAGATAGTGTTCAGCATACACTATCTACCAGGCAGATACAACAGCAATGCCGACAGTCTGTCGCGACACAAACTACCCCCGGAGTGGCATCTTTTGCCAGCGTGTATGCAGACCATATTTTCAAAATGGGGAACTCCAGTGATCGACCTGTTCGCCTCAGCCACCGCGCACGTAGTCTGCAATTATGCAACTCGAGATCTTACAGATCACCAAGCCCTTCTTCACGATGCGTTCAGCGTGACCTGGCATTACCAGCTTGCGTGGATTTTCCCACCACCGTTCTTGATCCCAAAAGTACTGATGCACCTGAATCACTCAACAGGAGTATACTTAATAGTTGCACCCCGGTGGGAGAAAGTGTTCTGGCGAGCAGATCTAAGAGCCAGAGCCCTATCTGCCCCAATGACTCTGAAGAACCTACAGAAACACCTAGTAGACACCTCGACAGGCCTCGCTCCCCCGCAAGTAGACGAGATTGTTCTAGAGGTGTGGAGATGTGGGGGTGGTCCCAGGCGATAGTCATGGAACACTGATCAAATATCACTTTTGAAGGACTCATGGCGGCAGTCAACTTTAAAAACTTACCAAATCGCTTGGAAGAGGTGGGTAACTTGGTGTAGTAGAAAACAGTTGGATGCAAAAAACCCTACAGGTTCAGAATTGGCACAGTTCTTATCCGATTTATATTTAGTTAATAGACTGTCTTACAATACAATTCTTTTGCATAAATCCGTGGTTTCCACCCTTTGCAATACCGAAATATCGAGTGTTTTAAGTTCGCATGTGTTAGTAAAACACGTGCTAAAATCAATTGCTCTAAAAAATCCGAAGGTAAATAATAAATCACCAATTTGGGACGTAAGCAAATTAATTTCCTTTATATCTAACTACGCAATTGACCAAAATAATACTTTTCAAGTATCCCGTCATACGGCTATACTCCTTTTGCTATGCTCCGGTAGGCGTATTCATGATTTAACGTTACTTGCAGTTGATTCATCATCATTATCATCATTATGTAAAATCGGATCAATTTGTAATATTTTGGCCACAATTTGGTTCAAAGACCGACAACAGTAACTATAGTCAGTCCGGCTGGAAGTTACTAGTCAACGAAAATAATTTAAATCTGAATCCCCCCTTTTGGATAGATAGGACTATCACGTTATTGCAGGAGCGACGTGAAGTATCAGGAACTGATAATCTTTTCATTACTGTAAGGGGGGTGGCAAAACCAGCTTCACGTACAGTGATCGCAGGATGGGTTAAAACTATATTTAAGGAAGCCGATATTGAAGCTAGCCCAGGAAGTGTTAGATCTGCAGTAGCTTCTAAGAGTTGGTTTGAAAATCAACATATTGATGATATTCTGGCTCGCGGTAACTGGAGGTCAGCCAATACTTTTAGGAAGTTTTACAGACGTGAAATAAGAATGAATTGTAATAATCAGTCTAGTAGTGTCACACGATTATTTAATCCTATTGATTCTTGATGTTAACTAATTGTTAATTTAAATAATGATTATAGTTCATTACTGTAGTTTAATTAATAAGTGTTCCTAACATAACACTATTTTATATCTAATCACAGGCCTTGTACCTACCTTGATTATATGATTCTTAAATAAAGAGAAAAATGCTAATAATACATTGTCTTTTAATATGTTTAGTCACATTGGCGATCTCAATTACAGAAGCAGTGGCGTCACCAGGCGATAACAAACAGGTCTCATTAATAAAGCTTCCAGTGACGGTCAAGTGATTTAATAGCAGCGTTTTACCTGAAATAAAACGCATATTAAAGTACTTACCTAACTGGAAGCTTTAAGTCATTTCTGCCTGGTGAATTCGAGCCAATAAGGGAAGGGCGCGGTGAGCAACTTACGAAGTAAAGTTGCACCGCACGACCGCCAGGTGGCGCCACTGAGCACCGGAATTGACACACAAAGAGGAAGGTTACTGGATAGTCTTCGACGGAAACGGAAATGCTCTCTCATTAATAAAGCTTCCAGTTAGGTAAGTACTTTAATATGCGTTTTATTTCAGGTAAAACGCTGCTATTTAAAATTTGAACAAAGATACTCTTTTTGTATAAAGTACTTCAATGTTGCAGAAGGCGTCATTAAGCTAGCCTTTTCCGTTCAGGAGTAATTTGGTGCTTTTCTCAGTGGTTATTTTACTTACCGCTTCAATTCAGAGTTCCAAACAGTCATTTTCCATTTAGACATAATAATATGAGAGGTTTTTGACGGTACGTTTCAATTTACCTAACTAATGCGTTCAATAGTTTGTGTTCGCGACAAAGCCTAGTTTCATAGAGAAAAAAAGTTTCGTAGCGCCTATAAAATAAGTAGAAGTTATTCCGCAGAACCTCCAACACACTCAGTGTCCTTGTGCAGGTCTAATAGTTTACAAATAGTATCCCTCACATTCATATACCGTATTGTAAATTTACAACAAGCTTAAAATTGACTTTTAATCACATACGAGTTGCCACTCTTTACGTCAGTCGTTCCGACTAGTGCCCCAGCAGTGGGCACGTGATGGGTCGCGTGATAGCAAAAAGTTGAAATTCGAATACTTATCTCAAAGTCAATTTAAATCCTATTTTAAAGAGTCAAAAAGCTAAAGCGAAAGCTCTATGAATTTAGGGGTAGCCCATATTTCTCTGACAAAGATTTATGATAGTTTTCGCTATCGTATTTGTAATACAAAATAATATAGTTAAAACACTTTTATACGTTTTGCTAACTACCACAGCCTGTATGGCTAGCCAGTAATTTTTCAGCGCCCTCATACTTAGTAATAGCAAAGTGTACAGAAAGAGTTCGGTTACATTGTTCTCTTCAGGTAACGTATCACGTTTTCCATTTTATAGTCCATCAGAAGCCGCGGCACGGGTCTCCTATCGACGTCGAAAAACTCGTAGGTATAATGCGCGTTCCACCATCCACAGCGCCGTATTTATAATGAGTTGCGATATAGTGACGTTTATCTACGTCGATTATGCATTGCATTCAACAATAAATAAATTTTAAATTCAAAAAATCTCTCAATATTTATTAGAGTAAAATTCGCCTGTTAATGGATATATCAAATGATACACGGTGTAACTTGGCTATCTCTGCTTATCGATTATTTATATATACAAAAGGCAAAAGTTAGTCTGGCTGGAGGGTCAATCTACACAACGAATGTTAAATAACTTTAATAAAGCAAAAATGCTACACTTTGTAATTATAATTACAGTAGGTATTTTATGAGTGTATTGGATTTCGGGAGGGATCACACATATTATGCAAAAAAGACAGCACATGCTCATAATATCCACCTAAGTATGGAGCGTTCACCTCGTTTTTTGAGGAACAATGCCCTTCTAAACTAAATTCCCTATACCTTACCTATATACGTAGGTGATCTGAAAAGTTTCCGACTTCAACGTGAAGATGGCAACACACATCAATTAAAGTCAGGGAATGTAATTGTGCATCTTTTGACAGCAACAATTCAAAGTTTTTAGCCGTTTTTAACGTCGTTGTCGTCGTTTGAGTGAGTCGATGTGAGTGGCCGCATTTGCAGAAAAAGAAAATTATGTTTCACCAAGACAACGCCCCGTCTCACACCTCAACGGTTGCCATGGCGAAAATCCATGAATTATGGTATGAACTGCTTGACCCCCACCTTACTCACCAGATCTAGCCCCAAGCGACCCCTCAACTAAAAAATACGCTCGGAGGACAAAGATTTTCGTCAAATGGGGAGGTAATCACCTTCGTGAACGATTATTTTTCAGAGAAAAATGCCGAGTACTATTTGTACGGATTAAAGAGATGGGAGCATCGCTAGGAGAAGTGTGTAGAGTTACAAGGAGACCACACACATAATATTGCCCTATGCAGAAAAATAAAAATAAATTTAAGGAAAAAAAACTTGTAGGTATCTATGTTAAGTCGGAAAACTCGGAAACTTTTCAGACCACCCTCGTATTTGTCTATGCCGAAGCTGGCATAATAAGTCCTGCATAGGTAGTGCGAGTTTTTACACCGATCGAGTAATAATGACGAATTAAACGTGAATTTTAGAGTTTCCAGTGGATTTTTGATCTACACTGCTCGATCCGATAAGACATCCTACAGCTGGCCCTCTGGGTTGTCCAGTATGCTTGTTCCTAGAGAAGATATCTGACAACTATGTATAAAAATATCTTGGAGCAAGTAATTAAATACCAAACTGAATGAATGCTCGTTGATTCAGAGCATAGAATAACGGGGAGTCGGGTGACCATTCATACTCAATAATTCAGAATGCCAGACTGTAATTTTGCATTTAGACGTCAAACACATGAGAGCTTATTATCTGACTAACTAACTTAACTTACTTAACTTAATACAATACCTAATATAATAATATGTACCTTCTTATTAGGCTAAGGGCGGATTCGACCAACGTCGAGTACCTTTTTACTCACGAGTAAACTACCAGTTACTCGAGAGTAAGCAGATTTTGCATTCTACCAAACCTGAAAGCAATATAAGTAGCTTATCCCAAGAATAAAATGTTATACCGCCAAAATTGACCGTGTAACGAGCTTATCCGAGAGTAATTTTGAAATGGCGGCAGCACATCAGCTGATTAGAAAACCGTCATAATGACATATAACAACCTGTCAAAACATAAACAAAAGTACGTTTAAAGGCAAAGTCTCCGAATAACAACAGCGAATAAAATATTAAAACATAAACAATTTCATACTTTTATAATCCATTCAAACTAAGTTGGCATGTCATTTCTATTGCATGCTTTGAAAACGCAGCTATTTTTATTTTAGTTGCAGTACAGTTTCGTTCCTCGTTCATTCAATTAATCATGGTATAACTTGGTAGAATGCAAATGTACTTATCCCAGATATTTACTCGCGGATAAATTTTATTCCGGTATAGTTATTCTCGTGTAACTTGATGTTTGGACGAATTCACCCTAAGAAAGTTTATACACAGGCTTTAAAAAAACATCGACGTAAAAAATATTCTGATATCTTTTTTTAAGATAATGTATTATGACATATAGCATAATAATAATGTGACTGTTTATGAAACGGACACCCTGTCCCCCTGCAGCTCTCGGAGGGAAGATATAGTGGAAATCTCAAAATTCCTAATATGATATGGATATGCTGTAAATAGCATGACTTCGTTTTTTTTTGCAATAACATCTTGAATTTTTACCACTCGCATGTTATGCTCTAAGACAACTTTCTGGTTATGCTATATTTTAAGATGTAATGGCAATCTGAATTTGAACACGAACATAACTACTATTCAGAGTGTAAACGATAGATGGGGTAGTCATGGTATTACCATAACTGTTATAGCTACGTAAGTATTTATTGGAATTTACTTGATATTTCAAATAAATGCATTTTTTTAAATGCCCAATCGATACATCTTGCTTACAGGGGTCAAGAGTCTCTGTGATTGAAAAATAATGAAAATTGTTGAGCTATTGTCCTTTGTTGATAGATAGTAGCCTACCATAGTGGAACTAGGGTCAATTTTTGTAATCAGTACTTCCATATTCAATGGATCTAGAAATTATGGAAAATAAGTTTAATTACCTAATGAGATTTGATAGGATGCTTTACAAAATGGGGAATTGAATAACTTAAAAAAATACAACAGACATAACTTTATAAACTTTTTTTATTCTTTCGTTTTAAAGTTCACTCTTCAAGAGGCTTGCTATACATACATTCGACAACTTTATACACGTAAACATTACATTATTTTTTTCGTTGTTTTCTCTTCGATTTTATATAAAAAACATAGTTCATGAGCAGTCTAGTAGGTGTAGAGCGTGAGGTCTAGAGGTAGAAGTTTAGTGCCACTGTCCGTGGTGGCCCCAGGGCTCCTCGGGGGCGGCGGCGGCGGCGTGGGCGGCGTGCGCGTACTGGGCGAGGTGAGCAGCTCTGGCGTGCTGGACCTCAGGGGTGTCCACGACGTACTGGCCGTCATGCGTGAGCTGGATGTGCGCCGGGGGGCCGGTCCACTTGCCGTAGCCGGCGGCGTAGTGCGCGGGGGCTCCGTAGTGCGCGGGCGCGGCGGGCGCGGCGTAGTGGGCGGGGGCCAGGGCGTGCGCGCCGTGGGCGGCGTGCTGCAGGGCGGCGAGGTGGGCGGCCTTCAGGTGGGCCACCTCGGGGGTGTCGATCACGCGCCCGTCGTGAGCCAGAGGAGCGGGGCCGTATTTGTGGAGACCTGGAATTGTGAGGAGGTTAGAATATTGGACTAATAGTAGTGTATTGCTTCCCCTTTTGGTCTGCTTCAACACACTTGATTGTCTCCATTTATCCTTGTGTTCCATGTTGCTGTAGCAATAGAGCGTTTAACATTGTCACCAAATATGTGGCCATAACCTTTACCTATCCAGCCAAATCACCAAAAACCTCTACTAACCAGCACCAGGCGCGCCGTAGTGTTCACCAGCGGCGTACGCGTGAGGGCCGGGGGCCCACGCCCCGTGGCCCGTGGAGGCCTGGGCCAGCGCCGCGAGGTGGGCCGCCTTGGCGTGGGCCACCTCCGGCGTGTCCAGCAGGAACTTGCCGTCGGGGCTGAGCTGGACGTGGGCGGGCGGGCCCGCGTAGTAGGATGCGTGCGCGAGGCACAGGGAAGCGGCCAGGATAATCTGTGGAGAGGGAGAAGGTTAGGCTGGAATTATAAGAGATCAGAAGGAGAGATTATAAGAAAAGGTTAGACCTAAAAGAGTTGGGTCCAAGCTCGGAGTGATAAAGGACTTGAAAAGGATCGTTGCTGTTGATAGCAAAACGTTAATTTTGTTGAATTCTACGTCTACTTTTAAATAAAATAAGATCGTTTTAGTTTCGTTGTTAAATAAGTAAACCAAAGTATGTTTAGGTAAGTACTTAAAAGATAATGCACTAGAATTTATGCTTAACTAATTACACCGACACTGGAAGGTAATTTCACTCGCAATAAATCATTAAATTCACTACAGCTCAATGCATGTGTAGGTAGATAGTTTCATAATAAAATAGAAATGCATTGACACCAAAATATTTAAACCAGGTTCACCTAATGGGTTTTTGACACGTTATTTGAGAAAGTATCCCTAATTAAGTAATTCGTGACAATAATACCAAATCGGCTAGAAGTTGGTAAGAAACGTCAATCATATACCTTAATAGAAAACGGAAACGTTTACTATTTCGTTTGCTTTTGTAAGAATTGGCTTGTTATGTTTGATATTGACCTCAGAAATTATTCGGAGCGAAACCGATTTCACGCGCTGTTCAAAAATCAATAGCTGTTGTTGACTAAACTTGTTGTTGCATAAATAAAAGTGCGTTCCATACAATCATCGTAGTCATTTGATCGTCATTAAAGTACTATGGAATTAAGACACACTGCCTTTAATGTGGCATGGTTGAATGGGCGCGGCCAGCACGTGGTTGCGATTACGGAACTCAACCTGCTTGCTCGAACTTGCTAATTATTTCGTTCAAATTTCGAACCCGCGCTATTACTCGGAACAATGATGTATGAACGGTGTTATTATATCGACAGCAATTTGAATTGATCTATTATGTCTGTGTTTGAGCAGTATTTATGCATTATAATTTTTTATATTGTAAATAAATAGTTACTAATATTATATTTAGCCAGGTCCATCGACAACTCAGGTCTACTAATCTGATCTAGGTACGAGCATTTTGTCATACATTTTGCTCCAAAAATGCGAGACAAAATACCTGATGAAACAGATTCGTTTAATTGCGATTACAATCTTGAGAACTGCAGTAATTTTTTGAATGAACTCGTAAAAAAAACTTGTAAAAATAAGGAATTTCACACAGCTTTATGTGTGATTAATGCCGGTTTGAGTGTCTTTTGAACTCGGACCTTGGTTATGTATGACCTATATTTTGCCCCAAGTTGAATGTCTGAATCAGTGAAAATAACATCGTGACGGATAAGATCAAAACACATCATACAACATTACAAAACTGACAGTATGCTGCAGTTACTTATCTGGGATCTAAAATACACTCAATTTACACGAAATAATATTGTCGAAATTCAACGGATTTGTTGTTACATTTTAGAAGCTGTACCTACAAGAAAATCTAGCACACTCTTGACTCATTCATAGTCATAGCAATCTGATGCGCTTGAACGAGAGCTAACTAAGTACTTATATCTATCAGAAAAGATGCGTTAATGAAGTTTAAAAAGTCAAGTAATTATCATACACTCACGGGCGATGAAAGAAGTTCCAGTTAGAAAAGCACCCTATTTCCTTGGTATCCAACGATATTTTATACGAACGTTTATATAGGCAAGGTAACCTATTGTAAATCTAAGTTGGTATCAGACGAAATCGTTTACTCCAGTAACTCGTTTCTAAGGCACGTCTAGACATAGCCTAGTTGAAGTTGTTTTATGAATAAGTCACTAATCCAGGAAGTCGCCACGTTTAAATTATACAAGTGAAATATAAACTGTAGCCTGTCCACCATTAATAAACCAAATAGACGTTAAATTTTAAACAGAAGTGGATTTTGTAAACCTTACCACTAACTAGCACCTAGGGTTGGTACAACCACTTTTAAAAAATAGCTGTTTATGTAAATAGGTTATTTATCACATAGGAGTTAAAGTACATTGTTGGATACAGTTTGCTTTGCTACACTAACCATAGAGGCAGTAGTAAGTATCACGCAACTGTTTCTAACAGATGACAGATTAAATTATGCTTTAGGAAAACCTTATAGGCTATTAAATAAACCGTATTTTATGAGTAAAACTATTGGAACAATTGGAGTAAATACTGTGTTAGGTAGCTCGACTTAATAAAAGCGGTAGAGTTCGGAACACTTTTCAGCATCAGCATTTTCAGATATTGACATTTGTATGTTTACTTATTTTATTTTTATTCTAACGGTGACGCAGCTTTTTTATTAGAATAATAGTTTACATACATCTTCAGATGTAAAATTTTGTAGCCATTTTTCATACTTCAGCAATGCCTTATTCAAGTCAACCAAGAATATCAGAAATTGAGTGTGCTAGTAACATCGTTTTTCTTTCAGTGTTATGATTATGATGAACCCGGTAGCGAGTCTTGCCGACTCAGTGGGTACCTGCCTTCCTGTGATTGTTCCATCGAGTGAAAAATAACTACTTTTCATGTCACATGGGGCTGTGTATAAGATATATAAATCAGCACATCAAAAATTGTATCGGTACTTTATCGGTCGCAAATTCATTATAGAAATACTTTTATGTTTCAATTATTTTCCAAATTTTAGTAGACCAATTTTATTCATATAATTTAAACGGTTTCAAATTACAAAATGGCGCTTAGGTATTTGTTACTAAAGATTTCATTCTTTATCAGACATTAATCTCATATTTTTCTAAGCGTAACAAATTAATGCGTTTTTAATTTAACCAGCGTAATCATTTACAATTCCCTATTGCCTTATGTAACTGGCTGTATGTAAGAAAGACTAGTGAAGATTTAGTTATAATGGCCGCCAGTTGAATCGCTATTTGTAACAATAGGAACCGATCGATACACATAACATGGCATCGCGCAATTCAATCTAATTGTCTACCAACTGTTTCGTGTAAACACCTCGTGCCATTTTATAAACAATTGCATTAGCCAATAACTAATGGTCAATACAATAATTGATAAAAGGTTCGGGCAGTATTTCGGTTTAGGCAAGCCATTGTTTGATCTGTATTGGGTGGATAAAATATGCTGAATTGTTTATTTTTATTGGATAGATTGGTAGGAAATTTTTCTGTTACTATTTACTATCAACGTTTGCCTTGTTTATGGTTGCCACTAGTTGCCAGTCGAAGGGCTATCTAGTGCTCTAGTTTTGAAAGTGCGCTGTATTTGAAGGGGCAGGGTCCGGAGACAAAGCCCGCGCTGATCGGTGGGCGTGGGTCTCATATCGGTTGCTTTTGCAACATAATGCTAAAGGTGCGTTTTGCAACGGATCGGAATTATCATTCTGCGAACTGGTGCACAACTAGTTGCAGGTGCAGTTGCGCAACAGAGGAAGCCGAAGCGGGGAAGTCTATGGTTGCGACAAGGTCACATTAAAATATCGATCGGTTATGAAAATTGGAAATTTTCGCGCGGATTTCTCCGTAGCGTTCCGAGTGGCACTTGAAGGACGTAGTTTTCTACGTATTTTTTTAAATTTGCGTGGTTTGTTGGAAAATAAGGTAGACACCCAAAATAGACTAACGAAATTATAAAATTACCTACATATACCGCGCAAGGTAGTTAATTATTGCCCAACGCTGCCGCACTGTATCAAATTACTTTATCTATAAATCAGCATTAATAACGAAGCAGCTCATTAGTACAATAATGCATAGAGCCACAACATTACGTAGCGAGTCATCGCTACGGTAGAGCGGACGTAGTTTTCTGCCCACTCGTCTTCGGAAGAAGCGATGCGCGCGCTTTTTACGCCCGCCCTACACGTCACTTTGACAGCTGCTATGGCGGGAAAATTGCTATAAAACTTTTTGCTTCAAAACTCTTTGTACCCAAGTTTTTCTTTTATTTTTTTAAAACATTGCGAAGCTTTTTTATGTGTTATATTTAGTAGTTCAGTTGTAAGTAATTTTAGTTCCGAATGTCTTTCGTAGATATGTAAATTTTCATAAGTGGGCGTGCATGAGTAACCGGATGCATGTATAAGTAATGTTTTACATTGTTACAAGCCTAAATCGGCCTTGACATGATATTTTGTGCACCTGATTTAGATTTTAGTGCTTTTTGTGATTGAAATCTGATGCATTTTTTGGATTACTTACATTTTTTTGGTGATTTTTGTTTAGCAGTGCTACAAATTATGAAGGAAATAGCTAAGCTTGTCTGAAATATTATATGATGTTAGTTTCTATTTAATATTTTATATACGTAATACGATTTGTATATTAAAAACTTTAAAAAAAACCAAGTTAATAATTAAAAGTGCTCAGTGCTAGTAAAACTGTAACATTCCAGTATATTGTACATTTTTAATTACCAACCTAAATTAAGCTGTTATCACGAAAGTAGATAGGAATTTCTCGCTAATTAAATTTAATGAAAATTCTAGAACTCGTGTTACAGGCTTACAGGTGTTTGCAATAATCCGGTACAATTTCTGGTTTAGTGACAACTTGAAATAAATTATTACCAAGCACGGAAACTCAAAATCCAGAACGAGCTTTTACTAGAAAATACTTAAGGGCGAAAAAAATATATAAAAAAATATATCAGGAGCACTTACCATAGACTTCATGATTAATATTTTTTTCTAAATGAGATCTCAAACGAACTGACTAAGCGCTGCTGGTTGTCCAGTACTCGCCTAGAGATTTTCGCCTAAGCGGTGTTCACTTCACAACAGCTCGACTTGGAATGCTGAAGTACCCACCAGCCCCCCCTTATATATGAATCGGGCGTCTGCACCCGCGCACAGTAATTGGAAACAATTATTCAGTACGCCAGTGCAATGCCAGCTTATAATTGTGAGATGCTCTCATTGGCTTGGCTTCCGACAGGATTTATTTGGGCACAAATATTAGAGCAGCTGCATTGTTGTATATTATTCTGGAAGTGGAGAAATGATAGACTTTAATATCAAGTTACTGTTTCGTTGAAAGTTTAAGTTGGTGTTTGTAAGGTGTAAAACTCTGTGAGATAAACTAGTTAGCTGAATTGCTTAGATTCTTTACTAAAACTTAGCTTAGGTTTTTGAGGATATTTCAAACATACCTACTTAGTTTAGTTGCATACCTTGATATAAATTGTGTATGTAAATCGCTTCATTTTCGAGTCTGAATTAATGCATGTATTGCCATAATGTTTAATAATTACTGTAATATATGTACGTATAGTATCGGTACTATCGGTAGTAAGTAGATATTGAAACTTTTAAAATCTATATATCGATGGTTATAGATTTATCTTAACAATAACGCACTGATATAAGTTTTTTTTAATATCTGTGTTGTAATAATTATAAGTGTAGTGATTATTTTAAACACGTACCATACCATAGTACTTTACATATAAAAAGCTGTAATTTGTTACCCATGGCGCCTTATGAAGAGGAAGTAAAAGACCTTAAATACTCCAGATAGCCGATTTAACTAAAAGGATATTAAAAAAACAGTATTTGAAGATAGATTTATTTTCTTTCAAGTATCATAGCAAATACAACCTCACTTACTTGTGTTTCCACCATAGAATCACAAGTACATACTCGTTATTCTATGGTTTCCACACAACATGGCTGTGTTGTTACTATGATGAATTAATTAAAAAGCTATACCAAACACTTACCTTAATGCACAAAAAAGTTCGCTAAGAAATACAAAAATAGCATTTCAACTCTATCTAACGATAATTCTTTGTCAGCGGTGTGTATTAACATCACTTGACCTATTTCTATAACTATAATCATAGATAAAATAAAATTAATTAAAACAGAACTAAGCATACTACATTTCTTTATAACTGCTATTAACATATTATATGTATGTAAAATATTTTGTTAAAAACAATGGCGCTAGGGTGTTGAAATAGAAATTACTTCATGAATCATTGTTATGATGAGAATCTAATGTGTAATGCTCCTCGTCAAGGTTCCGCTTTTAGGATTGAGCATAACTTAATTTAAGATTCGCATAGTAATCAAGTGTCTACGAGCTCTAACGATAATATAATAATACTTGAGCATTTGACGGATGATGCTGTCACTGCCAAGGATCGGGGAGCAATAGTAATGTCCTGCTGACCGATTTTCGACTTCCACTAGATCAGTCATCTGCGCAGGAGTGGATTATAGTGCCCAATTGTGTGCAGGTTATACTAGAGCAATGTCGGTGCCATCACTGCTTTACCAAATATGTATTCTGAGCTTCTAACTCATTTAGGTAGGTAGGTTTTATATTGCACTGGCTGGTTTTTGGAGATGGAAATATTTAAAAAGTTTGTTAAATAAAATAAAATCAACTCCTTGCTGTAAAAAATAAATAATATTTATGATGATACTGATTTATGGCTCATTCATCATATGACTCATCAATCTCATCTTTAATGATACTTATTTATTTGGTTTTCATTTTGTATTTCGGTACTTATCATGAGATAATTGTGTCCATCTGTAATAGATCGCAGATATAATGTTTACTGACATTACATATATTCTTTGATTGATACGCCTTTAAGGTACAGTTGAGGGGTTTACATAGGCAAAAAGTAAAACCAGATTTTTAAAAAGTCAAAAAAATAAATATTGCAAAAAAATACTGTTTTTTTTTCGATCGTGTCTATGAATTTTGCGGTCATACGATTGAACAATTTGGTGGCAATTTGATCAATTTAGTTTTAAATAAAATGTTGCAATACAAATTGTTTGGATTATGTACCTACCAACATTCGGGCTAAAATCAAACCACAGTTAGTACAGTAGTATACAGTACTTAGTAGAATACAAACATTATTGTTTCTTTATAGTTATACGGGTTGTTATTTTGTATAAATTCAAAATGTTAAATTACGAACAAGACCGGTGGGCCGGTTAGTTACTCTCTCTCTCTCTCTCTCAGCCTTCCGTAGTCCACTGTTGGACATAGGCCTCTCCTAACGATCGCCACCCCAAACGGTCACCCGCCATCTGCATCCAGCGGCTTCCCGCTACCTTCCGCAGATCATCAGACCAACGGGTTGGGGGGCGACCGACACGCCGTTTGCCGACACGGGGTCTCCACTCCAGAACCTTTCTACTCCAGCGGTCGTCGGCTCTGCGGGCTACGTGGCCAGCCCATTGCCATTTCAGCGTGCTAATCCTTTTGGCTATGTCGGTAACTTTAGTTCTCCTGCGGATTTCTTCATTACGAATCCTATCTCGCAGGGACACGCCTAACATAGCCCTTTCCATAGCACGCTGAGCAACTCTGAGCTTGTGGATAAGCCCTTTGGTGAAGCACCACGTCTCGGCTCCGTAAGTCAGTTAGGCTCCGTAGGTTAGTTACAGTGACTTATAATGGCAAAAAAACTCAAAATAATAGCAAAGAAATTGCAAAAAATATTTCTGAAAAAACTTATGCTTTCTGACGCGCGTTGAATTCTTTTACATGAAAAACTCTACTTAGTTCGTAGCAATACGCTACGACAGAGTTGCTGTTATTTTTTTTATTATATCTCGATTTAGTGTCAAATTTTATATGGACTGACGTTTCTTAAATCGAGATTTGACACTAAATCTAGATTTAATATTTTATGTTTCTGCACTTGGCCCTTAATGTTAAGACTTTTCTTATATTAAAACGGTGACTTTTTCATACAAAAGAGTTCAACGGGCGCACTTCAACTAAGCGCTCAATCGTATAGTAAGCGATGCGTGTCATTATTTCATATTCTTTTGTTCACGTGATAAATATCTACATACAACATTGTGATTAGGTATTTTATTCATTTGTTTATCCTGTATTTACGTATTAGAGTACTTACAGACTATTTAGGTATTTTTTATTAAAAAAAATGTATTACCGGCATTACCAAACTAAAAACTGCATTATTAAATTACATTTGGTAAATGAATCGATCAGTAATGTTCATTAATTATTACCTATCGTTTGTTTGTAAAATATCAAATACACCAAATCAATGTACAGGTTGTTGCTAAAGTATATAATACTAGCTGTTCCCGCGAGCTTCGCTTCGCCTTAAAAAGTTTTCCCGTGGGAATTCCGGGATAAAAAGTAGCCTATGTTCTTTCTCAGGGTCTAGACTATCTGTATACCAAATTTCATTCAAATCCGTTCAGTAGTTTTGGCGTGAAAGAGTAACAGACAGACAGACAGACAGACAGACAGACACAGTTACTTTCGCATTTATAATATTAGTTAGGATGTACATAGTTCCGAAGCCGAAAGGAGGTGTTAACACAAGTTAAGTTAGGCTCCTTTAGAGTCACTTATAGATCAGCTACATTTGCATCAACCTATTTAACTATTTAGATTAACGAAAACTATTATTTCAATGAGATGGTACAATATAACGATGAGAAAATAACTATCAAACTAACATTATATTCAACTATATATTTTTAATTAATTTTGTAGTTCTTATCATCAAAGTTATACAAAACTACATTACGAGTTTATAAGCTAAGTCAAACTTATATAATAAATAAGTAAATATAGCCCTGTATATTTATAAATGTCTGTGCTCAGTACATAAACATAAAACGAGCAAATCTTACACAGCAGAAAGAGAAATCGTTTCATTAAATATGCATTATTGAATTATTACAATTAATAAATTACTAAGTCACTCGTTAATCGATAAACTGCTTCGAGTGACGTTTAATTCAAAACGGAGTTTGTTAGTAGGTAATGTAAAGTAAGCAAACTAAATATCACATTCGATATCATACAACTTTTAGTATGTTCACATACTTAGTAAAATGCAATAAAATACATATTTTTGAACTTTTAAAATTTTGTGTGCAATGAACTTTATTTTTTCAGTAATTACCATATTAATTAGAGTCAGACAAATTCTAACTGTCATCATCATCATCATCCTCAGTCCATAATGGTCCACTGCTGGCCAGTCCAAGGCCTCTTCCAAGGAGTACCACAATTAGTAGTATTAGTATTAATTCATACCTATAATTCAATAAATAAATAATGAAAACTCTGTCCCCAGCTTTCCTCATCCAGCCACCACCGGCCTGTCTAAGGTCGTTGGCGCAGCGAGCGGGAGGGCGTCCCACGCTACGCTTGCCTGTTCGTGGTCTCCACTCGTGAACCCGTATACCCCACACCAGTCATCGGTTCTTCGGCATATATGGTCGGCCCACTGCCTGTTCGGCTTGCAGATTTTATGCTAACTTCGCAACCGGTAAAATATGGTTTTCATTTGTTTATAAACTCTGGTAATATATAAACTGTGCTATTATATTATGTCAGTTTTATGAGTGTCCTTTTAGAATAGTTTGGGCGCAGGTGCAGTTAACTTAAATCGATAGCCGAAATCGATGTCTAATTTTATTGTTTAAGCTATAACTTTGCAATTAGTGGCTTTGTTTTTGCAACTTATGCTGTTTGTAAGCTTTCAGGTTAAAAGTTTTCATAACTTGTTGGCAATTTACCATACATGAATTTATGGCATTTATTAAATTAAAACCTCGCAGAAGAAGATTTTGTAAGTCAACATACAACTTATTAAGTAAAGTAGGTACATTATAGTACGAAATTGTTTACCGAATACTGAAGCTGACCGTACCTGCATGACATGACTTCGACAACACATTACTATTACCATTGACATACAATTAACAAATCACCCGTGTCCACAAACCAATAATGCTTTTCAAGGGCAATATCTAAATCTATACTTACAATAAATTATAATTCTAAATACAGTAACAGGTGTTCCGGTAGCATGTTGATGTTGACACTCGGATATTAAGAAGTGTGTCAGTGCGTAAAACGCACGTTCAAGGTTTCAGTGAGAAGTTATTGATAGATCGATAATATCAGCCCTTTATCTGTGAAATATTGCCAACCCACTAATGCTTGCTGTAGCGCGCACTGCGTGTGTAGAGTCTAGAAGTGACATTGTGTTGATCTTTCCTTAGATCTATCATCATCATCAGCCAATAGCAGTCCACTGCTGGACGTAGGGATACCCCAAAGCACGTTACTTAGATCTATACGAAATTATATTTTAGTACAGAATGTATTTTTTTTCTTTAATTTCATCAACGAAATAAATGTTTTTAATTAGCGATTTCAGAGTTTGTTTCAGACTACTTCTACAACACCAGAGATATAGAGGGTTTGAAGGATTAACCTGTCAGAGTAACTTCAGTCGCTGACTGTTCATACTAAACTAAAGTCTGAAACACATATAAGATATTTATTTTCCTGAAAACCATGTATGTATAATGTTGTCATACCTGAATTTCGCACAACACTTAATCTTTGAGCCCAGCAACACTTGTGTTGTAGTCTGATAGATTGCTTTTAGAGCAATTGATCAAAATTTGAACAGATCAAGCTGGTGATAAACTAATTAATTATCTGGGCCCTGGAATGTTCCGGGCCAAGTTTATGTGTTTAGCCAAACCCAATAGTTAAGCCCACTAACGGATATAATTACCTATAACATTTACCTATTACAATTCAAAAATAAGGACTTATACAGGGTGTTGCAGAAGGTGAATGCAAACGCAAAACTCTCTACCACAGTGGAAAATTCGTATATGTTTTTTTTTTAAACGAAGAACATTTTTTTTGCTCAGAATGACTAACTGAGTCACCCTTTTTTGGATTTTATTACGTATATGCTCACCACTTTTGCAACAACTTTCATACTTATATTATTCGTGGAGGCAGATACCATGATTAGAGCTTAATTTGTATGCTCGTCATCATTAGTACATATCAGCCAACAGTAATAAATAAGCCTTTTAATCAGCTCTTATGCAACTGTCTCTACCTATCCATCTTGTGTACTTGCACCTACCAATTTGAACATTTACCTACTTTAGGAACCGCAGGGCCACCGTCATTTAGTGTGTGTTCTTTTACTTACAATAAAGACATGTTTATATAATTGATTTATCCCTAAACTTACTAAAAAATTGCGTTACTCATGGGCATAGAGTATGGTACATAGGTATAGGAGTATGGTATATTCGCATAAGTATATGTACATCCGTTTTCCATTGTTCCAAGTTATTGTTCTGATTATGTCTTGCTCAGTATCCGCGACTCTTGCGTCGCGTCGATGCGATGATTTACCGCCTAATCTGAATACCGGCTTGATGTTTATATCCTATAGACTGATTGATTCATGGGGCCCTGGTACATTTGACGACCGGATGGCGCAGTGGTTAGTGACTCACGCCTGACCGTCCTGTGTCCCGGGTTTGATTCCCGAAAGGGATAATTAAGATACCTATGTGTCTTTGGTGTAATTTTTTGTGTTGTATGATATTTTCGAAACTCATTACCATCATATAGCAAAACATTTTTATTTATTTTTACTTTGGTAACTAACTGCCATTTCCAATAACTCTATTTCCCGATGACTGGTAGTTACTTTCATACGATTTTGATCGGTTGTAACTTTTTAATGTGTCAAAATAGTATGAAAGTAACTACCAGTCATCGGTAGGTAGAGTTATTAAAACTGACAGTAAGCGATATTAGTACTTACTGATAATATTATCGGTGAATTTTCCGGTAGGATCGGTTAATCCCACTAATTATTAACCGCGAAAACATCGTAGAATACTCGTAAGTAAATACATTTCCATTTGTATTCCTTTTCGAGATTTTAATATTTCAGTGCAGTGTATGAATAATTACCAACTTATAACTTACAACTACGTAGTCTGACATTTTAGGGTTTAAGATACTGTAAGCCCCTGTTTCCATAAAACCTTTGCCTGGCGAGACGGTTGTTGGGTGATTGTTCGTAATATATTCGCATGCCCGTGACGTGCCTCCAACGTTGCAATAAAAAAGTGTTGGTTACGATGTACACAGATTAAAAACTGTGCGATAAATAGAGCGAGTAATCACAGACTCAGCTTATACGTGTGAAAACTGACCGTGTGTGCCTCTTCACCTTTGTTCCCGCTAATGAGAGGCTATTTTCCTTTGTGAAAACTGCATTAATGGCTAGTTAAAGTTGACGGACGCAACGCCACAGATTGCTTCAGCGTAAGGCAATAGCGATACTGTGCAATGAACACATGCAAAACGTTCTTTAATTAATATACATATATGTTATAATAATATATATTAAGTGCTTTAGATTGCCTGTCGATAACGTTGGTATTAAGAAAATTCGGTACTTGTTACTAGTCGAAAACTGATTTTTCATTATGACTTTTGAAATAAGTAGGCGGTACTAATGATATTCTTCTGTTATAATGACCAGTCTAAAAGAAACAAAAAAATAATAAAAATAGATAAAATAAAATAATAGGTACTCTTATTTATTTATTTATTTATTTAATCCTTTATTGCACAAATATAAAATACTTACGACGACCGAATGGCGTAGTGGTTAGTGACCCTGACTACTGAGCCGATGGTCCCGGGTTCGATTCCCGGCCGGGGCAGATATTTGTTTAAAGACAGATATTTGTTCTCGGGTCTTGGATGTGCCCGTAAAATGGCAATAGGCCCGCCCCCTATTACATTGGGACTAACATAACACACTGGCGAAAAGTGGGTGCAGCAATGCACCTCTGCCTACCCCGCAAGGGAGTACAATTAGTACAAGGCGTGAGTGCGTGTTTTTTTTTTTTTTTTTTTTGTTTATAAAATACTTAATACATACTACAAAATTACGACACCAAAAGACCCCAATTTTTTCAAAGAGTTAATTTAAAATGATAACAAATTATTATTGTTTTTAGTTCGTAATATTCTGATGCTCTGTTAAATTTACTTTAATGTTGCAGAAAGCGTCATTAAGATATCTTTTTCCGTTTAGGAGTAATATGGTGCTTTTCTCAGTGGAACCTTTTCATTTCCCGTGAGTGTAATACTCTTAATAGATAAATTGATGTTGAATGTTTTACATTTAACAGTCTGTTAGTTTTGATAGCAAAAGGAAGCGAATTAACTCTTCGTAATAGCTGCAGAAAAACTGCAACGAATAAGCATTCTTCAATTAAATTTAGTTTTATTACTTCATTACGTGCTTCGTTGACTAATTGCAACAAGTATCTACATAGTTTAGCAGCAATAAACCTCTAAAGGGTTTCTGTGGGAGACGTGGCCTGCCCTTGCTATCCAATTCTGTAGTTTTATTGACAAGGTCCTAATTTTATCGACCGCATTTCAAGTCTATGGTTCGTGCTCACTACCTCAGCAAGTTGGGACTGGCAGAAAATGCTTTTAGCATTAAGTCTACCTAATTGTATATTATTACTACTGTAAATTGTGCAATAAAGTATAAATAAATAAATAAATTGTTCATCCTATTCAATTGTCTATACGCCTCCTGGGGCTCTATCGCGAAGTCAATTCGGACGACCGAATGGCGTAGTGGTTAGTGACCCTGACTACTGAGCCGAAGGTCCCGGGTTCGATTCCCGGCTGGGGCAGATATTTGTTTAAAGACAGATATTTGTACTCGGGTCTTGGGTGTTGATATTTATATTTAGTATCTATCTATCTATGTATTTGTGTAGATATATCAGCTGTCCGACACCCATAACACAGGTTCTGCCTAGCTTGGGGTCGGATGGCCGTGTGTGAGATGTCCCCAAAAAAAGAAAAAGAAAAAGAAAATCGGCACGATTAATACAACGAGATAGAGTCGAGGCTCGCGCAGCAGCGTTCTGAAATTTAGTTTTTCGTCTTATAGAGTGACCCCCCTGTTTCCTCTGCGATTCATTCATCAATGGAGATCTCCGAAAGCCTACAGACCTATTGAAAATTACCTACTCTAGGAAGGAGCGGTGGTAGCTCAGTCGGGTGAGCGCTCGCTTCTCAATCAAGAGATGCGGGTTCGAATCCCGGCGCTGACATGTACCAATGAGTTCTTTTAACTTAAGTACAATGTATACCATCGCTCTTACGGTGAAGGAAAACATCGTGAGGAAACCTGCGTATCTAGATCTAGCACATCTAGATATGTGAACCCACCAACCAGCAGTGGACCAGCGTGGTGGGAAATGGTCCAAGCTTAGGAAGGTAGTTTAGATCTTGGGGATATGCACAAAGGTTCCACTCGAGAGAGCCAGGTGACCCCCACAGAGAATAGAATAGAATACCTACTCTAGTTTTGAAATACTGTTTTACTACTTTTAATGTTTTAATATCATAAGAATGCGGCACTCATTGTCATCCGGTTATTTTGGCTCATTACTTAATGGTTTAGGTAAAAGATTGCGATATTATTGAAGTAAGTTTATAATACAGTACCACGTACAGCTAACAAAAAAATCCTGACCGGTGTTAAATAGATGAATCGAATAATATTAGGTATGTTATCGTTACACACAAACAAGCTACATTACGTCACCTATCACGCGTAAGTAGATTTTAAACAAGACTTAATTGATTTTAATGCGGTATCATATTTCTTTTGTCAACTGTACTTAGATATTAACGTTACTAAGGTATTTACTATTTACCGTAGAGTCAATGGCGCCTAACAACTCACTAGGAAAACATTAATTACCACGCCTAGTGACATTGTATTTCAAAGGGCCGAGTGTAGGTTTTTCCAAACGATCGAACAGTGAAAATCGACTCAAAGTATAGCGCGGAGCTAGTGCAGCGCGAATACGACCAACCGTTAGTGGCGCCATGATTTTTATCACACTGTTTTTTATACTTTCCAAGTGAAATAGAAATAAGCGATCAAAAATCGAAATATCGAAAAACAAATTGAACAGCAAACAGAAGGTGGATCAGCGTAGGATAGACAAAAATGCTGCGCTAACCACAACTCTGTCGCGTTGCATTAACAACAAAGGTTAACTGGTAGAAAATGCTGCTAGCATTAAGTTCGCCTTTGTAACAATTTATTTTGTTCAATAAAGAGTTTAATAATAATAATAATTAACCGTACCAATTGCATGAAAATTCTTTTTCGTTCGCTCGTGGATTTATAAAGTGCCATACAAAATTGGAGTTTAGTTTACACTATAGGAACTACAAATTCAAACTACAAACGTTTTAAATATTTTTAATTATTTTTCCTATTCCTACACATTCTGCTCCCTGTACCTCCCGCAGTTTGACTGGTAGAAAATGCTTTTAGCACAAGTTCACCTGATTGTATATCATTACTTTCGTATGCTGTGCAATAGAAGAGTAAATTACACTCACGGAAAATGAAAACGTTCCATTGAGTTAATCACCAAATTACTTATAACTTATACGGAAAAAGCTAACTTAATGACGCCTTCTGCAATGTTTAAGTACATTTTACGGTGCATCAGAGTATTACCAACTGAAAACGTAAGTACATATTTTGTAAAAAAAACCTATTGAATGTTTAAAAAAATTGGGGCGATTAGGTGTCTGCATTTTGTGAGTGGAACTGTTTCTTTGCACGTGAGTGTGTAAACTCGCACTAGGCCTCGCGTGCCTGGGCCATGCTCACTGCTACCCGTCACGACTCCAACACTATAATTCACGGGATAAGCGTTAAATTGGTCTGTCTGTGACTATGTCACTAGGTAGTTAGGTACGTTATCGAAATTACGAATCCGAATTCTGTAATATTGTCCTTAGCAATAGTAGGTATTTCCCCCCTAATTCATTGAACAAACTGTCAGTTTAAGTACAAGATACGCTCTTTCATTTTATGAGTTATGTGAAGTAAGTAAAGTAAAGTATTGTTTATTTGCATGAATATAGGTGTTACATAAGATGTTACAAAATGTCAATAAATTAAAAAAAAAATCACTATATTCTACCATGCAGGCATGCAAATATTATTATCTAATTACAATTTTGTCACTATCAGTATAAAATTAAAATCATCAAATATTATTAATTGTATACTCATTACATTATTTCTAGTCAAAATTGTCGTCTAGGAACTCTTGCAAACTATAGTAGCATTTGCCTATTAGTAATTTCCTTAATGTTAGTTTGTACAAATGTGTATTATCTATATTTCTAATGCATTTAGGTAGCTTATTATATATTTGTAATATACCTATTAACTATGTATACTTAATAATTACCCATAAATCACAGCTACAGAACAAACGGCAAGGCCGCCGTAGTGAGTGATTTCTTTCACAAATGCATTTTGCTCCAATCGACTAATCCCATTTGCTCGAGCTAAGTATGTAATCTCATTCATGCATCTAGACTTCACTTCACAAAAACTGTTTACTTATGTACTAAAAATTACTGTATGTGTCATAAGTATTCATAAGATAAATACGATATAAGGAACTGAAAGCTGAAAATCTGTGATAGTAACCTAAAGTTTTGTAAAGATAAATTATGGACGGATTGTTCCTAAAACAAAAAAATAAAGAACTTACTTAGCTATCTTAAACCTAAAACTACCTACATTATAATCCGTACATAAAATAAGCTCTAATCCAATTTTTTTTTAAATTTATTTGACTCTCTTCCATCCAAAGGTTGTCTGGTAGAGATTGCTATAAGCAATAAGGCCGCCTTTTTGTACTGTTGTAATGTTTAAGTTTTATTTTGTATTGTTTCTGTTTTTTGGTGCAAATAAAGAGGATTGTATTGTATTGTATTGTATAAGCTCACAAATCGACATGCAAATACACCGTTTTCACTATGCATTGAAACCGTAGCACCTACTCTCTCAATGGAAATCAATGAAATAATTCGCTTACGAGTTACGCAACAGACAGGTAAATAATTGTCTTGTTCCATTACTAACACATTACAGCCCGAGGCATTTCATCAAGTTCGGTTTACAAATTCAAGTACAGTAATTAACTCAAATGCCGACGCGTTTTTGTGGACACCCCGCATCGGGGCCACTCTCATTGCGGCAGCTGTATTGGATGCGAAAGGTAAAATGGTAAAATTACATAGTAAATACCTCCTTACTCTTGAAATGTAATGTGTTGCGTCGAGATGGCCTTTTAATCATGTAAAAGTTAAATTTATCACCAATATTTTTTTCCAAAAAAAATATATAAGTACTTATACAAAAACAACATAAAAAAATTGAACTTTGTAGTTAGGTACCTAGAATAAACTCAAAACAGCCGTTAAATTAAAAAATTTAATCAAATTCGACATTCTAGGGCTAGGTTCTCAAAAATGAAGCTATACCTAGTACTTAATAAGATAAACAATTACACTTTTAAGAAAAACGCTAAGTATAGAAAATATTTTTTGTTTTTTAATACCGAGAAGGCAAGCTCAGTAGAAGACGCGTTTCAACAGTAGGGGCTGATAGGTAAAATTACACAGCCGGGAACTGGTCGCGAATCCTATAATTTTAAGTCGGTGAAATAGTTTATTTCTGCACTCACTTCTAGGTATTAGACATGTCTCTTTGCCTAATAGCTAAGAAATCCCATTGCTCTTGCAGTCATTGCTTTAATGTCATGTTTGTTTGTAAGTATAGTTATAACTATTGATAAACCTCCCGGCCCACCGCCGACTTCAGCAGCATTGCTAACCAAACTGACATAATTTGTATGAATCTGACAGTATGTGTCGGTGGCATAAGTAGTAATCATTATTGCGTGATGATGATGATGAAGAAGAACCACCTACTTACTACATTGTAAGTTTAGGTCTTTGTATTGTAAGTTTTTCCGTAAGGAATAATAGCCGTGATTGCTTAAGAAATAAAAATAAAGAAACATTTATTTGACACACTGACAACGACAACATAAAAATACAAAAAATAATACAACAATAACAAAATAAAGAAATAAACTAAAGCATGTTAATTGTAGTGACCCCTCCCAATGCGTATATTACGTACTTGTTAGTGTAAATTAGATTCAAAACAATTAATATTCCTTAATTCATGCAGCAAAATTTGTTATTGCCTCTAAATATACCTGGTTAAAAATATAGATCACAGTGATCTTTGAATCTAATGTGTCAGGTAGTTAGGTAGAAAGGTCATAATCAAATCTTGTTTTATTTTTTAGAAGTGTTTTTACGTTTAACATCACTTCCTATTTTAATTTATTTAGTTTTGGAATTACCTATACATATTTTTCTATTATTTACCTATTACCTAATAAATGAACTACTTATAGTTAAATATAATAGAATTCATTATTTACCAAGATATTACATACTTATGTTTGTATGTGATCAATGGTTAATCTTATAATTTAACGAGTTAAAGTTAGTACAAATGGTCTGTAACTTGAAGTTTTTTTTTTTAGTTAGGTACCTATGGATAATTTAGTTTGATGGTTATCATATTTATAATTTACTTTGCGGAAGTTTACATACACAATTACTTAATTTTACTGGCACATGATACACACTCGTCATATTTTATGAATTTACACTTAGGTATAATGGGTATTATGCACAAATGTCTAAAGAGGTACATAATATAATATGAAATATTTACCAAATAATGAATAATGTTAGTTACGGCTACAGCACACACATTGCTTATAATAATTCAACACAAGATGATATCTTTTTAAAACATACTTACTCTTATTGTGTAAGGGCTTAGGAGAGTACAGGCAGTTGCAAGTTTACAACGATACATTTTATAAATTGTGTATAGTACCTACATTTTATGAGATGATCATTAAGCTTTGGAATATCTGATAGTTGATCAAATTCATTCAAAATAATCATACACTAAAATCAATAAAGTATATTCTGATTGCTTATGAACATATGGTGTTGTCTTATAAAAAAAACAAACACTACCTTGTACTAATGTACTCCCTTGCGGGGTAGGCAGAGGTGCATTGCTGCACCCACTTTTCGCCAGTGTTGTTTTATGTTAAAGTTATTAATTGATATTAATACAACGTATCAGGTAAACATATAAACAGCTTTACACATTATCAAGTTACAAGGTTCAGTAGAAATAGGAAACGCAGTTAGCCGGTGAATTTAACATTAATTTCCCAACTAAAATTATTGCGTTTGCACCAAACTACATTCAGTATCGGCACTCACCATCGCTGCAACCTAACCACCGAGTTAAACCACTTTATACGGAGCTCTAGGTTGTTGGGTAGTTAATGGAGGTCAGGTGTGAAGTAACGCTGGTTATTGGTTTCGCCCAGGCTGTCCTTGCAAGGCTTTCGCGGTATGATTGTGTTTCGAAAAGGTATTCGGTGCGTGCGGCGAACAGCTCTACATACATACATAGAACTATATTAATATACGAGTGCACTTATTATTATTATTATTAAACTCTTTATTGAACAAAATAAATTGTTACAAAGGCGAACTTAATGCTAGTAGCATTTTCTACCAGTTAACCTTTGGTGATGTTGAAAAAGTGATGCACTTATTGTTAACGTGTAAGAAATAAACGACGAATAGGAAATCCGTTCATGTATTCATATTCATTTGTTAACCTAACACCTAGTCTCTCAAGATTCTGCAAGGTAAAAGATGCGATGATTATCCGCGTTGTGTCTTACCTACTTCATATAGTTAGTGTAAAGGGAGCCATATTGAGCAGTGTACATTCTGTACCTACGATGAATTTAAGACCATTATTTATTAATTATTATATTATATAGAACGATTATTTAAGTATATCTTCGGTAAATGAATCAGAAGCCTATTAAGATTAGACTAGCCACATTTTTTTACTGAATCATATTTTGAAACGTCAATTCAGAAAAGTCCAAATTTAGGAATCACCTCGCTTCGAGATTAACTAGCTATCTGCTAGTTAATTCGCATACAAAAGTGAACATTCCCCTCAAATTACGTCAAAATAAAGAAGGAAATTAAAAGCCGATAATAGACTAATCCAATTAGCGAGGTAGCTTCACACTCGGCCGAGCGGTAACCACGCGATCCAACAAACAATCGATATTATCATTACATACACGACTGGATGGCACAGTTGGCTACTCTGACTGCTGTCCGAGGGTCCCGCGTTCAATCCCAGGCTGGGGTAGATAATTATATTTAAACAAATCGAACTTACAATTCCTGTGAGCGCGTTGAATTCTTTTGTATGAACATCTTCTACTAAATGAGAAAAACGGGTGTAGTTTTAGAGATTTTTTCTCACCGCTGACTGACCCTCTTATTATTCCACCTCATATACAGATACGTATACAGGGTATTGCAAAACCTCCTCAGGCAGCCCCTTTCGGCTTACTAAACCCATTTTGAAACCTGCATAATTACCAAATTTTGCAGTTAACCTAACCTTACATTTTTCAAGAAACATTCCCTGGCAGAGATCGCTTTTAGCGATGAAGCCGCCTATTGCGTTGTATTTACTGTATTATAAATTGTTATATGTGTCCTGTTAAGTCAATAAGGTAGTATTTCATTATATTCTATTCTATTCTGTTCCCTATAAATATTAAGATCTGCTGTAACTCGGTTGTCTTTCGTTCCACTTGTACCTACTTGTAATTCTACGTGATTTTATCTGACAATTAAAAGCATTATGCAATAGCTTAATCACTTAGAATAGCTGAATGTTTCGACAAACCGAATCGAATATACAACAATAGTTACAGTTGCTTGTTTATCTTAATCATGTAATTACTCGATGAATGGTTCTAGTATTTAAGTAAATGATTTAGCTTGAAAAAAGTACAATAGGTAATGAGTAAACAATAAATTAGTAATTGGTACACCACTGGATGCGGAAAGCTAAAGATCGCATCCAGTGGCGTGTTTTGGCAGAGGCCTACGTCAAGCAGTGGACTGCTATAGGCTAATGATGATGATTATGAAATTCGTACTTATTGAATCTTTTTCGTACCCATTTTGAGTATATAGAAATGCTATAATTTATTATTATTGCTATCTCTAGAGTGTACTGGTACCGGTGATATGAAAAAACAACCAGTTAATTTATATAAATTATATGCCTTTAACCGATGGATTCTAACTTCCACAAGTTTAAATTATTCTTTTTAGCTATTTAATTATAAAATATTAGGCATACAGTTTTCCATAATTGATTACAAATTCACCTACAAGTACACACAAAATAATATACCACATTTACCTCATTTGCCCAAAGCACAGAATAATAACTAGTACCAGTACCTAAAGTAGATTGTTTGTTACCATTTACGAAACAAAATTAGCAGAATAGATAGCCAAGGGCGTTATCAGTGGCTATTAAACTAAACGTAAGTATTGGAAATAATTGTAAATCTTATATAGGACTAAAGTATAGGCCTCAGGTGACTTAGTTATCAGACAGTATTAGGTATGTAATAAGAATAAATACATAGCAACGTACGTACGGTGGCCTGCGCCTAAAAGTATACAGGCGGAGTTTTTAAAATAGCGATCTCAAGCTCACATGCTGCTCAAGCACATCCATATAAACACCACTGCTACACACATCACACACAACACGTCCCCGGATTTATAACAGATGTAGCTGGTCCCTTCATCATCAGGGATCGCTATTTTAAAAACTCCGCCTGTATACTTTTAGGCGCAGACCACCGTACGTACATAGTAAATATTTATGTCTTCATAAAGGTCATTTGTAAGTAGTGCACATAGCTAAGAAGTAAATGTACTTAATTAATTATGGTCCTTGATACGTACTATGATAGGTAAGTACTTAGATTTTAAATGTTCTTTAAGTATCTTTAGTTTCAATATTAATAGGATCACATTTGATTATAGATCACATCACATCTGCATATGTTTCAATGTTTACGCAGGCCTGTTTGCTAATGTGTCGGTGTATGTGTGATGTAAAGGACTTATTGCAAACTAGCTGTTCCTGCGAGCTTCGCTTCGCCTTAAAAAGTTTTTCGGTGGGAATTCCGGGATAAAAAGTTTAGACCATATGTATACTAAATTTCATTCAAATCTGTTCAGTAGTTTTGGCGTGAAAGAGTAACAGACAGACAGACAGACACACACAGTTACTTTCGCATTTATAATATTAGTTAGGATTAGTAAGGATAAGTACTGTTTTATTATTTTAGTTAGATGACACTGGTCCAGTTATTTTAGAGCTTGTATTTCCGGATTTTCCAAAACCGCCGTTATCTAGTCCTTAGTATAATTAATTTAATCAAAATCGGTTTACTACCTCAAAGTTACTATACTAACACAAACATACAGACAGACTAACTTACTTGGACATGAATAATATTATTTATAGCGATGTGTAATTGTGTACCTAAGTACACAATTACACATCCCAATGGTATGTCTCATAGCTATGAGTACAATGCAAACAAAGCATTTGTCTTACAAAAAAGGGCTATTCGCACAATTGCCCGTATACCACAAATGGAATCTTGTATGCCAGTTTTTAAGCGACTTGGCATATTGACTGTGCCGAGTTTGTATATTATGGTCCTTCTTACTGGTCTAGCCAAGAACATCCATTCAATAGAAACGAAGGAAGAGAAGGTCATACGTGAAAGTACAAGAAGAAAAGAGCTTCCAATCAAACTCACACCACATCTATTGGTGACGAAGCATTCAGCTCCATACCAGGCCATTGTATTTTTTAATAAACTGCCCCCATCCCTAAAATTGATGGTAACGAAAAGCTGCTTTAAAAGTGAACTGAAATCTCTTTTATTGGAAAAATGTCTATATGACTTGAATGATTTTTGACATGTTTCATGAACTTTTTTAATTGGTTTTGAAATTTTGAATTAATTTGTGACTTAAATTGTTATTTACATTATTTTCGCTTTTATTTCTGACATAGTTTTTAATTTTTTATTTGGACATGGTAATTATATTTACATTAATTTTATTAATAATTTAAATTTATTTTTACTTTTGTTTATGAGACCTTTTAATGCATGTGTGATAGACATAGTTTTTAATTTTTATTTGGACATTCATTTTATTAATAATTTAAATTTATTTTTACTTTTGTTTATCAGATCTTTTAATGCATGTGTGATAGGTAATTTATGTTTAGTTATAAGAATTTCAAATACACCTTGTGTTTATGAATAAATAAATGAATGAAATGTAGGTAACACTACAGGATATTTTTTTTCACTATTTTAATGCACTATTACCTAGTCCAGACATTTCCACGGAAAAAGGTGATGCCACCTCTTAGGTATACTTAAATCAATATTACTTAAATTTAATAATATATTATGAACTCTCTGTAATTATAATTAGTTTTTGTGTAAAGATTCGAATAGCTCGTAAACTTTTAACTTTTGGTTGTTTCTCATGATACTAATTTAATTAATCAAAGAACGATCTTAGTTTTAGTAAATTCCATTGCTAAAGGTCCGTTGTACATGATATTTAATCATGTTCTTGAGTCGTAAGGTAACGGGTCCATATTCCGAGGTAAATAACAACATTTGAAAGTAAGTAAGAAAAATAAGCATTTGTAACCATCAATATTGATGTGAAATATTGTCTTCTGTAAGAATATACGTTAAATTTTATATTTCTTAACACAGATTCATTGATAACACATTAATTATACTTAAAAAAATATAATTTATTACACATGTCGATTTGCCCTAATGCCGAGGTAGGATTATGGTTTCTTCCATATACCGAGGTAGCTTGTTCCATATTCCGAGTTAGTCCTGTCAGTGGCTCCATGAGTGTGGCCATGAACATAAGGAAATTACAATCGAAAATATCGATATACTTTTTTAACCTTAAAGTACTCCAAATAAATTTAATTATTCTAAATAGTAGTTGAAAATAATGAAAAGAATTAAATACTCTCCATTTATATTGGTTTTCGTGATAATTTCTATTATTTATGTAACATTTTCATAATTAATTATTGCAACTGGTAACATTGGCTAGAAAAAATATTCATAATGCTTCTATGATGTTCTATGGACTTTTCCAAGCGATTAAAAAAAAAATAGAGTAGAGATGGGGTAAATTGATAAAATAGTGACAGTAATCGAATATAATCGATTATTGAACTCGAATGATTTAAACATTTTTTACTATAGTTTTTATCTAAGTAAGGTCTAAAAATTTTCCACGATATTTTATGTTCTTACTTAAATGTTTAAAAGTTGATGATACGTAATAAAAGTAGATGTGTAAGGGATGAGGAAAAGTATCGAATACTTACAAAAGCCAAATACCTTATCAGTACTAATTTCCGATGAGTACCTAATGTATTTACCATAAACGAATATGATTATAATAAAAGTATCTACCCAGGAATCGATCCAGCATCGATTATTTTTTCATTCAAGCATAGGTCGGAAGCAAGGAACATTGCACTAGGTACATCTCTATGGCGCATGCGCGCTGGACTGGAGGCGCGCCGGCGCCATGTTCAATTTTCCGCCGAAAAGTTTGCCGCTATTCTTTGAAAGTATTTTTGTTAAGTCTTTACATTAGAAAACAAACATCTTTTATTAAATTATTATGTTTGTATTTGCAATATGCAATTGGAAAATCGATAAGGTAAGCTTGTGTGCGAATTATTTTAGGAAATTACGTAAAATGGAAATATTTTTATGTTTTTATCAGTAATTTGGCATCAGTTTAGTTACTAACCTAGGTTTTTGTTCTAGCGTTTTCGTTTCTAAACTCACTAAGTTTTGTGAAAATGGGTACCAACTTATAAGGATAAGCTTAATTCTGTCAACTATCCATACAATTTACCTACTTACTTTATTTTTCAGTGACAACAACAAGAAAATGAAAAATGAATGAATGAAAATCAACCAGACCCCTAAACCAAACATGAAATGCAGTATACAGGATATTCATTTATCTGGGAATTCTGGGATAACAATATTACAATGGCCATCAGACCTCGAAGTAGAAGGATAATGGAAATAAAATACAGAAATGAAATTTGGCAATTGTGTATATAAGTGTTATAAAAACTCAACCGTCGTGTGTGTTATTTTATTCACCCAAATAAAGTTTTACGTCTACAAATTTATTTCTTTCTTCTTTTATAAAGAGTAATAAGTAGGTAGTATCTAGTAGTAGTTTCGTAAAGTCAGGCATATCTATCCACACCCCTTTTATATTTAGGAAGAAAGTCGCTAATTCATCTTGATTTTATGGTTTGATGACGGCATCGGATGACACTGCGAAGGTGTGATGTAGTCATATTCCGATTTCCGAGGTACCTACATATGTAAAATGTCATACTCCATATTAGGGGTTCAGCAAGTATTTTAATAATCCATATTTCGAGTTATCAAATTATCGATTTAGAAACAACATAGATATGTTACTCAAATCATACATAAAATATTGGTAAAAATATGTATCACTTACGTTAATAGGGATAAAATAACACTGTTTTTTATCATTTCAAATATACATACTAAGTTAAGGTTTTCTAGGTAACCATGTTTTTTGCGTCAACAATTATCGTGTCATATTAAGATTCCTAGAGGATATTTTGTACCGCCGAATTAGGTTATAAGATTGTCACGTTCATCATTATTATTATGTAATCAAGCATATACTTCAAATGTTATTATTTGTAAAGTTATAAGCTAAAAATCATGACATAGTATTTTTCCTTATACCGAGGGTACCTCGGAGTAAGGAACAACGTATAAAAATCAGGCCCTTATACCGAGGTATTTTGTTTTTGAGTTTAAAGGGGTTAAATTAGTTTAAAAAGAGTTAAAATTTAAATTTAATGTAAGTATAAGAATATAATAAACTAAATATAAACTATTTACAAAGTTGAACGTCGTATAAATATTAAAAAACACAATTATTAAATATGGCTGGCCTTACGTAAGCCGGGTCGCGTTTGTATGAAAAACATGGCGGCGTCGCCCTCACGGCACATTACATGAGTTTTTAGTAATTTTAGGCAATTTTAAACATATTTACTACATCAAGTAGTTTCAGTTAAAGATAATGAACGATTAAATGTAATTTTAGAGTATCCAAACCTATTAAAATAAGTAATAATCATGAAAATAAATATAACTCGAAATAAGGACGCCATTTTGAATACCGCGATATATGGACCCGTTACCTTATAAATGGGAAATAGCAATAACTTTTTAATCGATACCAAGTATTCGACACAGGCGGTCAATCTCTAGAACGGCAGGATAGAGCCTTGGTAAGCGCTGTAAGTACACTCACGGGCAATGAAAAAGTTCCATTTGGAAAATCACCAAATTACCTCTAAACGGATAAAAACTAAGTTACAGACGCCTTCTGCAATATTTGCAAGTACATTTAACGGTGCACCAGAATATAAATAACTAAAAAAGTTTATATTTTGTTGAAATCCTTATCCTTACTAATATTATAAATGCGAAAGTAACTGTGTCTGTCTGTCTGTCTGTTACTCTTTCACGCCAAAACTACTGAACGGATTTGAATGAAATTTGGTATACATACGGTCTAAACCCTGGGAAAGAACATAGGCTACTTTTTATCCCGGAATTCCCACGGGAAAACTTTTTAAGGCGAAGCGAAGCGCGCGGGAACAGCTAGTTTCCTATAAAACAATGAAAAAAATGGGGCTGAATTTGGTAAGTGGAACTGTTTCTTTGCCCGTGAGTGTAGTTTTGTTTTACCGAAGCTTCAGAGCGCGTAACACCCCTTGTTCGTTCGTTCGTCTATTTGGAGAATTACCCCCCAGAGGCTATCGATATTTATAACCATATAAACAGTTTCTTATAGCAGTACCTATCTTAAGGGTAGGAAACATAACCAACAACAGTGAAACAATAATATCACACAATTATTCATTATATCTAGCTAGTCTATCTATATATTTTACAAATAAAAATGATAATAATATAAAATGCTTATAACATCCTGGCCTGGAAATATTCTACCCTTAATAAACAGGAGTTTATCAAAGGTAGAATATTTCTTTTAGTTCGCTGCCGTCGCCCGGGATGGTTCCGAGGAGGCTGGCAGCGTTCCCTCTCTGTATAGCCAGGCTGATGCGCTGGCTGAGATAGCTGCCAGCCCTCTGGTCCCTTGATACCTCGACCAGGCGCGACGAAAGTTCTTTTACTAATCGTCGCGCTTCGGGTCCCCACGGCCCCAGGGTCTCAACCCCAAACGGCACAAATATGTAGCTATCAGACAGACCGTTGTATTTGCGCCGTTTGAGGTTCTCTGCAGCAGCCGCCGCCGTGCCCGCCGCCGCGGCACTACCCTGGATGTGGGAGGGGGCTACTGTGTCGGTGCAGGTGGCGTCCCACACTAGGCATTTCCCGTACTTCCAGGGCATTACGGTCATACCGTCGGGCCTCTTCCCGTCGTCTCTCGCCAGGCCGGTTGGCTCCAGAATGGCAGGGATTCCGGCGCTCGCAAAGGCCCGACGTATGACGTCGTTAAGGGCCGCGTGGCGGGGTAATCGGCCGGCACTCCGCTGACAGGAGAAGCCGTGGTGGCCTAGCTGGTCGACGGGGTCCCCGCAACGGCAGCGATGTGGCTCGTTGGTCTTACAGCCTAGTCTCAAACAGACAGAAAGGTTGAAGGTGTTGCGGTCCAGCAGTGTGCCCACACTCGCAGATGGAAGGGCCCTAAACCAATGTCCCGACTCCAGTTCGGCAGAAGCCATGAGGCGGGCGCGGTCTGCAGGGCTGGTGGCAGTTTCTATTGTATTTATTGTTTCTATTGTTTCTATTGTACCTATCTTATTTTAGAATTAGAATTGTCTTATTTAGGAAACCTTGATAGGCATTAAGTACATAGGTATTTCATTCAGCGAATGGAACAGTTAAAGTTTTAGTTGGTCTTTCTTGGATACTTAGGTAAGTACTCTAACCATATAGTACACACACACACACACACACACACACGCACTCATGCCTTGTACTAATGTACTCCCTTGCGGGGTAGGCAGAGGTGCATTGCTGCACCCACTTTTCGCCAGAGTGTTATGTTAGTCCCAATGTAAAAGGGGGCGGGCCTATTGCCATTTTACGGGCACATCCAAGACCCGAGAACAAATATCTGTGTTTAAACAAATATCTGCCCCAGCCGGGAATCGAACCCGGGACCATCGGCTCAGTAGTCAGGGTCACTAACCACTACGCCATTCGGTCGTCTAACCATATAGTATTGAAATGTAAAAAAATATTGATCCTCCATTGTCGTTTATCATATTAAGTAGGTACCTTATATGACAAGTAAGAAAAGATTCAGTGTACTAATATCAACTAATAGTCACTTTTACCAAATGCAAACCGTATTTAAAGTTGTATTAAAATACATTTTGTAGTGACAGACGTTTGATAGGCCACTAAATGCGTTTAGTTCCTACAAGGAAGCCCAGCGTAAACCTCACACATACAATTTTAAATTAGGTCTTACTTAAGTAAGTACTTAGGACTTAGAGAGTTCTAAACGTTATACTTACGCGCTGTAAGGCCATCTCTATAAAACATTGTGCACACTTTTGTTACTTCATCATAATCCTAATCCTAACTAATATTATAAATGTGAAAGTAACTGTGTCTGTCTGTCTGTCTGTTACTCTTTCACGCCAAAACTACTCAACGGATTTGAATGAAATTTGGTATGCATATGGTCTAGACCCTGAGAAAGAACATAGGCTACTTTTTATCCCGGAATTCCCACGGGAAAACTTTTTAAGGCGAAGCGAAGCTCGCGGGAACAGCTAGTAATATATAAATCGAGTGAATCAGAAACCGTCAAATGCTTTTTGGTGGTTTATAAAGTTTTGGTTTTGACGTGGCAAATAGATAGATAGATAGAATATTCTTTATTTGTACACACACACATAAAAGAAACTTAAATAACTTAAATACTATAAACTATGTACAAAAATGGCGGTTTTATCGCTTAAAGCGATTTTTTCAAGACAACCTTAGGGTGGAAGGATATTTTGATTAAATAGGGGTCAAGTGTAATAAAGAATAATAAAGGAAAAATAATGATTTAGTTATAATATAAGGCCCTACAAACTAACCCCCTTATTCATGGAGAAGTTAAAAAACGTTTCAACAAATACTTACACTGTTTTATCCCTCTCCGACAAAGAACAAATAATCTCTACATGTAAGTACTTTTGGAGCTGACTGTACCATAGATTCTAGAGCAGGGGGGTCACTGTACGTCGTAAACTCTCGTAAACTGTACGAATAGTATAAGTTTATCTTGTCTGTGTCTCTGTGTATCCCTGTATCTGTGGTAGAGTAGCTCCGAAACGGCTAAACCGATTTTAGTTCAGTTTTTTTGTGTCATAGATACTAATTCTATAACACTCAGGGTGTTCTTAGCTATATTTGATCAAAATCCGCTTAGCCGTTGTAGGGTGTATGTCAAGGGTTTTAACGTTGGGTAGGTTATTGTTTTAAAGTTATTTTTATTTCGGGGCGATGTGTTAACCACGACTCGTTGCTTTAAACGTACCGATTAGCATTACAGTAACAGATCTCAATCGTTACATAAAGATAAAGATAAAATTCTTTATTGCACACAAACAGAAACAGTTTCATAAACATAGAAAAGAAATTAAATAGTACAATCGGCGGCCTTATTACTAAAAGTAATCTATTCCAGACAACCACATTGAAAGGAAATCGATAGTATAAAGAAAGGGGTAATGTGTGACAAGACAAGAGAAAATACAACATAATTACTTACTATGAACAATATGTAAATACCTACATACAATAATACTTAAATATATTATGAACACATACATATAAATACTTAAAAACATACATATCCTAACTAATATTATAAATGCGAAAGTAACTGTGTCTGTCTGTCTGTCTGTCTGTTACTCTTTCACGCCAAAACTACTGAACGGATTTGGATGAAATTTGGTATACGTAAGGTCTAGACCCTGGGAAAGAACATAGGCTACTTTTTATCCCGGAATTCCCACGGGAAAACTTTTTAATGCAAAGCGAAGCGCGCGGGAACAGCTAGTTTTACATATTTTAGTTAGTACATATTTTGTAAGCTGCAGTAACCCCACACAGACGGCCACGCCCAGCAGGGACAGTCGCGTGCAAAACTCTTTCGTCAGCAGGTGTCATAAATTGACTCAATTACCCGCCGGTTAGCCGCTGGGCTAGGCTGCCTGCTCGTGAGGTCAATGACTCCTTGGCTATGGTAACTAGTAGGTATTTAGAAACGATTTATGCGTTTTATTTATTGTAATTATGTCCAAAAACATATACAGGGTGTTGCAAAAAGGGTATACTAAGCCGAAACCTACATGTGCAGCATGGTATATTTAAGCCTGAAACTGGAATCAGAATTTGAAAATTCGCGAAAAAAAAAATCATTTTCCATAGAAACTTTGTTGGTCACGTGACTTTTTACTATGGGGAAATAATTTTTTTTTCGCGAATTTCCAAATTCTGATTTCAGATTCGGGCTTAGATATACCATGCTGCACATGTAGGTTTCGGCTTAGTATACCAATTTTGCAACAACCTGTATTTATCACAAAATTATATCTCCACTGTAAAAGTGAAAATTCACATTTCCATTTATTTCTAGCCTAGAGTTAACTCTGAATTAAATACGGTTAAAATTAAAATACACACTTATAGAAAGGTTTCTACTGTCCTTGCTAAAAATAGGTAAGTATTTCAAGAAATTATTATAAATTCACGAAACATTATATACAACTAGCTGTCCCCGCGAGCTACGCTTCGCCTTAAAAAGTTTTCCCGTGGGAATTCCGGGATAAAAAGTAGCCTATGTTCTTTCCCAGGGTCTATACCATATGTATACCAAATTTCATTAAAATCCGTTCAGTAGTTTTGGCGTGAAAGAGTAACAGACAGACAGACAGACAGACAGACAGACACAGTTACTTTCGCATTTATAATATTAGTTAGGAAGGATTAGGATTCACGAAACATTATATACAATGCAGCCTATTTGATAGGAGGTAGTGTAGGTGTACTGTCATGTACTTGTACATAATTTTATGTATAGGTGTATTATATCAAACTAAATCACTCACGACGAGCAATGAAAAGGTTTACCTGCCACTACCGTTCCAAGTCACTAGAACTTTTTCATTGCTGGTGAGTGTAAGTAGAAGTAATTTAGTACACTTTTTACACTTGTCCAAAATTAATAATGCACATGCAGATCTTCATACCCGAATCATTAAATCGTAAGAGCCTTAAAAAAAACACTTGCATTTTGCACCTTGTTCGAGAGAAATAGGAGTCAATATCATGTGTCACATAATCGAAAACAACCGATCTGTCAAGGATTTCTATGCGCATTATCAATTTTGGAGCACTGTAATTTAGTACACTTTTTACATACTATGTACTTGACAGTACACTTACACTACCTCCTATCAATTAATAGGCTGCATTGTGCAGCTATATTTGTACAAGCACATTGTGGTACAGGCGCCAACACAACTGTTACGCAACCAACTTTCATTAGTGAAGTTTATTATCTTAGCTATGCGAGAACAAGTGTATGGCCACCTACTTTTACTGTTGCATTAATTAAACAAATAGATATTCACCATAGAAGGTAACTACGGGAAGTGTAACATTGCATAAAACGACTTACTTACTTACTTACATAAATATGAATACACTCACGGGCAATGAAAAGGTTCCACTGTAAAAAGCACCAAATTACTCCTAAACGGATAAGGGTCGATGCCTTAATGCCTTCCGCAAAATTGAAGTACATTTTAACCACTACTTTGTGCATTTAACAGAGCATCAGAATATAAACAACTAAAAACTGTAATATTTTGTTCCACTTTTTAATTAAATGTTGAAAAAATTGGAGTGGTTTGATGTTGGAATTTTGTGAGTGGAACTTTTTCATTGTCTGTGAATAACTATAATTATTAATCAGGTGTAAGTACACTCGTCCGCGGTCGTTGTCGTAGTCGAGCTAGCTTCAGTGTTCGTAACTGATCAGTTAAGCAACATATGGCACGGTCAGCCAGTGGATGGGTGACCGATTTCAAGTGGTTGTTTTCTGGACGCCTCCGTGTTTCGGGCGGCCTTAATCCTTCCTTCGTTGGAAGGAGACCGTGCCCCAGCAGTGGGGACGTGATGGGTTGTGATTATTATAAAGAAAACTCCAGAACAGTCGAGAACAATGAAAAAGTTCCACTCACAAAGTGCCACCTTTAAAAGTGGCTCAATTTTTTTTTAAACATTAAATTTTTTACTTAAGTCTAAATAATATTTCTGTTTTAGTTGCTATATAACATTCTGGTGCTCTTTTAATTGTACTTACTTAAATTGTTACTACGTGTGTAACTAAGTACCTACTTTTAGGAGTAATTAGGTGCTATGACACAGGAACTTTTTCATTGCTCCTGACTGTATAATAGGTACTACGCAGCCCGTAATATTCAGGGTATGGGCCAACTCCTGGAGGGTTATTGCCATAATCTCCACGGCTGGTTGGATGTATCACACAATACGAACATTTAACATCTAAGACCCACTCACTATACAGGGTGTTGCAAAAAGCGTATATTAATCCGAAACATGCTGCATATGCTGGTTTCGGCTTCGTATACCCTTTTTGCGACACCCTGTATTCACTATAACATCCGGTCCATATTATACACCGTTAAATTAACTTAAATCGTTAACCTTCCTTTAACACATCAATTGAATCGTACATTTAATAGAGATTAAGGCAATGATCGATAAAGTTAGGTATTTATTAATGCCTTTGGGCTTAATAGTTAAACAATGGTTAGGAACCTAAATCATACCTACTTACTACTTAAGTACTTTACCTTGTACACAATATAAAATTAAACACAATTCCAGTAATATGCACATTTACAGTCCATAGACTGACTGTTTGCCTATTTCCGATACAGGAACAAAGTTAAGTATTTTAAAGATATAATACTTTTTATTGTATACAGAAATAGTTTCAGAAACATGGAAACTTTATACATAAGTAGTTAATACCTTGTGTAGGTTTGTTTATTGTTGATGTGTAGGTATGCAACAGAAAAAAGGTATACCTAACTGTATAAGTACTTTTAACTACCTCAATACGTTCAGAAGAAAATAAAGACCTATAGAATGTGTTGTTTTTCGAACCCGACAAACTTTAAGGGTAGATTCTACGAGTAGTTTCATCGACAAAAAACCCCATATGTGGGGTCAAATCTCAATATCCTAGAAATGGCGTAAATTAATTCAAGTAAAATGAAAATTTTTGCTATCAAAAAAACTAGATTAGGTGCTTTTAACTTCTTTTATCTAACTTTTTAGCAAATTTGGATAGAGATGACTTTTTGCGGATAAAAGCATGTTATTTCATGTCCGTAGGGCGTTTAAATCTCGAGATATGATTTTTATGAAGAAGAAGAAAAAACTAATTATCTAAAACTTTAAAATGGCCGCCATTTCTAGAATATTGAGATTTGACCCCACATATGGAGTTTTTTCTCGATGAAATTACTCGTAGAATCTACCCTTATAGTTTGTCGGGTTCGAAAAACAACACATTGTATATGATTAAAACTAGCGCCTAGGTAGGTACTTTAGCAAATAACTGAATAGCTACTGCGATCTTTGGACAAAGCTTCGCAAGTGCCCTATTAACTAAATAAATACCTACAGCCTGTAATTGCTTTCCAACAGAACTGGCAGTTGTAAAGTTGTAATACCCGTTCATGCCTTCTCGTGAAATGAGATCCAATCAATCAGCTTACATCTAAAACGCATTGCCCACCGCATGAACCCAACACCCAAGGCAACGATCAACCACACTGATACCGACGAATGAGCTAAAATCCGCTCAGAAGATAATATATCTTCATTTCTGAACCTACCACTTTCATTCTGACATAATAAAGTTCCCTTTAGATACAGGGCCTAGTGTAGGGTTTTTACTATATTGGAAGGTTTTTCTTAACCGATCGAGCAGCGAATAGACACAAATCTGTATGGCGCTAGGTGACCATTCCCCCGCACCATATAAATTCGCGTTTACTCACCACTACTCGAACGGTGTAAATACTCGCACTCCCCATGCTCAATAGGTGAAACAACCTGTAAAACTCGACTAGTATACTGTGATCTGCCTTACCGCTCTCAATGCTCACAAAAGTGGGGTTGTCAGGGTGATGACTAAAGGTTTCAGGGTTCAGCGTGTACTGGCTAGTATCACTATCATGTAACTAGCCTGGTAACCCACCTACGAAGGGAAAAGTTATGGCTTGCTTCAAGTCGGACCTCATTTACATAGCCGCTGCTTTATCATGGGCTGTCAGGTATAAATAGCTTTCATGCTTTGCGTTTTATCGTGTCCCTGTATCTGGATTTTTTTGCGATATTGCGAACTCATACTATCTATAGGAGTACCTAATTATAGTTACTGCGCAGGTTACTTCGTTGATACACGTTACATCGTTGACACCGCTTTGTAAGGCTCAACTGCTTGGAATTTTTGTGCAATTTAGTTATTAGTACGATTTAGTTAGTAGGTACATGGTAGGTACCTATAGAGTATGCAGTTGTAGGTAGCTACCTGTAGTGCTCTATTGGTGAATAAAACTATCACAAAGAACATATACTTAGCTCAAAAGGGTCTAAGCTAAGTAGCTTTTAAGTAAGTACTAAACTTAACTTGGAATTTTTGTGCAATTTAGTTATTAAACTACAGGTAGGTACATGGTAGGTACATATAGAGTTTTTAGGTAGTTGTACATAGGTAGCTACCTGTAGTGCTCTAACGGTGAATGAAAACTATCGCAAGGTACATCTCATCATCATCATCTCATACTCTTAAGGGTCTAAGCTAAGTAGCTTAAGTACCTACTAAACTTAACTTAAGTATAGTAAACATGTTTTATCCATGCAGGTTGGTTTAGCCAAACCAACCATTTATATAGTGTGTTTGCGAGATAAGATGTTGATGGGTGCCTAGCTACAAGCTACCGGGCTTGTTACCCCACAGTCTGGTTTGCCACAAGTGACACAGTAAGGTAGGTATATATAGGTACGTAGGTACTCTGCGACTAGGGTGCAGAGTAAGATTGTGTTGTAAGTTTTGCTTATTTACGCAAAGGAAAAAAATGCATATTCTTAGGCCTGATTTTTCAATGGTCAGATAAGTGTTATCTGAAGAATAAAAATTATGCTGTCATTGTCTAATACAAACATTCAGATGTGACAGCAACAATTTTATTCCTCAGATAACACTTATCTGACTATTGAAAAATCTGCCCTTAGTCTTACAACATACGAATAAGTACATGGGTAGTATATAATTACTTAACTTAGGTAAGTTACCTAGAATAACATAGGTAAGTACCTACTTATAGTTTTTTTCATTAATAATACTAAAATTAATATACGTACGTATACTTATATCAAAATCAATATTTATAGACACTGAACTTGTTACATAAGTCTGTTTTATTGATCGCTCAGTTCTGAATTCGAATACTTTTTTTAAAATGCTATAAATACCTGTGTTGGTACCTACTGTGTACTTAAATATACATACTTAAGAGCAATTCATTGATACCTAGCTGTAGTATGTAGATTTAGTGTAGCTAGTAACAAAGGGACACAATTCTACTAGTTAACTATATGCCTAGTTAGTTAAATATTTTGACCACCAATTGTGTGACAATAATTACCACCTTGCCCCTGTTTCATTTCATCAGTGCAATGGGAATAGTCAAGATTAGAAAGGGAATGAAGAAGATTCTCAATAGAACTCCATTCGAGTGAGCCACCAGGTACAGGTGCTATACTTAGCTAATACCCCTAACAGTATAATATTTAAGTATTACTTATACCTACCTAATAAAGATATAACCTTTGAAAACTTTAGCTAGTTATAAGTATCTAACTACATGACTTTTGTTTCAGTCAGGTGTGTTTCGCACATCAAACGTCTATCTTACCCTTTGTAACTAGGTACCTACTATGAATACGGCGGTAGAGTAGGCATTTTAATAGAATCAACCTCTCGCTTAACTAAGTACCTACGTTGAACCATATTTTGACCTTTTGAACCGCACCCAAAAGTCTATAAGTAGATAATAATACAAACCGTGCGAACCTTCAACAGAATAGGCCATTATCAGTAATATGCCCACTTCTCCATTCCATAAGGCCAGTTTCTCAAATCAGTGAATCTACGTAAACATGAACTTAAGTGCAACTCAACGACAATACAGCCGTAGGTACTTGTTATTCTATTCTATGCTATAACTGAACTATAGTATTTAAGTACTTACATTCCATACTCAAGTTCTGATTAACTTGATGCTGTCAGGTATGAAAACTGATTATGGTAGTTAAGTACCTATACATATTCTTACTGAAACACTGTGGATAAATGTTAAAAACTTGATACCTACCTACTAATGGTACTAGCTAGATCGGAACCAAATAAGGATTGCATAAAATATCTCAAACTAGAATAATATACCTGTTCCATAAAAATGCATAATGCCAGTCATTTTCAAGTAGGTACTTAAGTTTTTCTAATGCACGATGCAGAGGAGGAAGTACTTACTTATATTATATTCCCTTGCACGGTGAAAGAGGTGCATTGGTTCACCCACTTTTCGCCAGTATCAGGTATGTAAGTACAAAGGTAGGTAGTTATATGAGGAGATCTAGAAGTAATAAAATGTTCTTTGGAGATTACCTAATTAGAGATTCATAGGTCTGTAGGATATACATAAGTAGCCTGTCCCCGCTACAAGGTTCCGTTATCGTAATCGACTTAGATAAACGTCACTATATCGCCATTCACCATAAATACGGGGCTTTGAGTAGTGGAAAACGAAAGTTAGTAAAATAATAAATCAATAATAATTATAGTATGAAAACAAGTATATTTTGTGTTTTAATAATGAAGTACAATAGTGTGCGCTTAGTTTTAACAACAATTAAGTTAAGTAGGTACCAGCTACAAGCAATAGCGAAATTATATTTCTTAAAGATTTGTATAATTTATAACTTTATAAGTATAAATACTGACTTTATTTTTATGTAAGTCTATTGTAGAATGTACCTATGATTTGACCCAATGTTACAATGTGGGTAGTATGCCATAGTAAGTAGTAAATAAAAGTAATTTTCGGGGGATGTTACTCCACCTATTCAACTTCGTCATATTCATTGTACTCTTGGTAATAATGTATCTTTACTTCCTCCAAGGTACTTGATGCAATCATTTTTGCGATACTCTTCTTCTTCTCCTGGATTTCATCTTGTCTGTCGCCGTAGTACGAGCAGTGTTTCGGCAGAAGCTGAATCACAGCGAGATACCCCGGAACAAATGATGTGTCGCTCAGCAAGATACTGAACACCGACAAGCGGGACGAAGTCGATGCACCCATCACTTCTAAGACATTCGACAATGCCGCACTGAAGGGCGCATATATGGAGGGGAAGCGAGCCACCACTTCGGCTTTCAGTTTGTCCAGGCATCTCTTTCCGAACTCTGGCACAACTAGGTCGCAAAGTCTGTCCCATTGGCCATTAGTATCACAAGTCACTACGCGGTGGCGGCTAGTGAACGTCACATCTCCGTCGTCAGCTGGCTTCTCGCACGACAACACTTCATACGATGGTCTGACTAAGGAAAGGCACTCGAGAAAGTGAATAGACATCTCCCACTTACTCAACAGAACATAGTTTTCAGCAACCGGCAAGTGTTCTTTTAGTTGCAAGTAAATATTATTGAATAGCGTCACCGGTATTACGATGTCTTTATTCAGACCATGGCGTTGTACTTTGCATGAAATCGAGTTCAATACAGCGAGGACATAGTTTCTCACCGTGTAATGTTTATTGTGAATCTCAGTCCATCTTCTGAATCCGTGGTTCATTATTGGTAGCAAAATAGTATTGAAGCGTTCCATCTGAATTTCTTCGGTTTTAGCACATGTAAGGTATGCCGATATGACATTCTGCAAGTCATTGTATTTTGTATACAGTTTATTTTTACCGAGAACTTCATCTATATTTTCTAACAGAATTCCCTTTACAAATTCTGGATCGATTGTATCCATGAGATCGGCCGTACACGCTTCCAGGCGTTGGACTAGTTCTCCGCAATCTGCCTTTCCCGGCAGAGACTTCAAAAACTTGTAACTTTTAACACAGTATCTCGCTTTTATTACATCCGGAACGTTGCTCAAATCGCCAAGCAAATTGTAAATATTCTTGTTCTCATCTTCTGACAGGTTGTCTATAAAGACTTCCAATAACTGCCAGAGTCCTTCAATTTTAGCTTCACTTTTTTCTTTGCATAACAGCTTGTGTGTCAGTTCGAATATAACACATCTGATCGATGCGTTTTTGGTGGACTTCCAAATATTGGAAAAGAGTTCTCTTATCTCGTTTAACTTTAACTTTTTGAAGGCCAGGCGTATCCCGTGCTTCTGAATGGATACGGGAGCTTGGATGAGTTTGGGGATGTGGTCGCGGCTGCGCGCCGAGCTGATGTTGTAGAAGACGGCGTTGAGCGACGGCAGAGCGTACTGCAAGAAGTCTCCCTTCGCGTACAGAAGTACCACATCCGGAGATATCTGTGGCCGAGCGATGTGCATGCTCATAGCTATATTCTTCTGAAGGCTGAGCCGCTGCTTATCAGTTTCGCTCCAGTTTATTTTCAGATTTTCCGGAGCATAGCTTTTTACTAGGCTTATGAAGTCGTCTTGCGACAGCAACATGCATAGACCACGCGTGATTGCCTTGTGTCCCACTGGGGTGGCCTCTGTTAGCTTGTTGCGATAGGCCGCTGCCCATTCGTTGGCCAGAGAGTCTGAAAAATAGACTTTTAACTTTCTGAGTATACGAGTCATGGTGATGTTATCGTCATAGCGCAGCGCGTTCACTACTGTTGCATATCGCTTTAACAACTCAGGGTCGTGTTTAAGTGCATTTATGCAGGCTCCTTCGGTAGGCGACAGCAGTAGCGATTCTTCGAAAAGGTGTCTCCGCAAAGTCTTCTTTTCGGAGAAGATATTTGTCAGGGTTACCAGAGAATAACCCCTCTTGGTTTGTTCTTTTTCAAGTTTAATCAAGGCTTTGATTTTGTTCAGAAGTAACGGATACTCTGGAAGGTTCTTATTCCAATCAACCAGCAAATCAATGAGATCCGAAATATGAGTCACAGTCCCACTGAATCCGTCGTGATCATTCATATCCTGCTTATTAATTTTCTTTTCTATGAAATTGTAGAGATACTTGAACAGGTCTTCCTTTTCTTCGTCATTTAATTTGCCAATCCTTTTCTTGAAGGTGGTAAACTCAAATTTGGTTTCAATGATATCGGGTATCTGTTGTTTGCGCAATATTTTGTAGAGAATGATGGCTTGGATGCATTCTTGGACGTTGTTTTCGGACTCGACGTAGACGTCCATGCTGTGGAACAGCTCGTCGAGCAGCCGCCAGCACTGGGCGTCGTAGCGGTGCGCGTCCGTCGCGGAGAGCACCTGGTTCACGAACTGAACCTTGAACTTGAATGGCTCGTTGATGTGCCTGTCGTGGTAGTACTGCAGCACCGTTTGTATGTGCTTCATGTTTTCTCCAGCACAACGCAATAAGACCGCCATTATTGCCAATCTTTCGTTAGGCAAAGATTCAGTTCGAATCAACTTTTTTAGTTCTGGCAAAGCCACGTCGAAAGGTGCATGCACATACCACTGGTACACGGATTTAGAAGAAGCATTTGTGAATGTGGCTGATTTACACGCCATCGCCACGGGCGCACGCGGCACATAAATATTCCTCATTGCGTCAGCCACAACTACCCGAGAACCTCCCGTTTCGTCATCACATTCGTCATCATTTTCTTTCTTGTCAATGAAGACTTTCTTAAGGAATTCGAATTTGCCTTCTTTAGGCATCAGTTTAATATATTCTTTAATGTTTTCGTAGCGGAACCAAGACCATGTTTTCATCTTATCATTTTTAGATTGCTCTAGCAAAAAGTCCTTGATTTTCTCTTTTCCATAGTATTTCACAAAAGTAGGGACGTGAATCGAAGTCGCATACATTTCAAACTTTTGAACAATTCGTTCTGGACACTTTTTCATAATAATTTCAGTATACTTCGGCCCGAAGTTTGGCATACGACGACTGTATGAGTCACCCGTTTCTATGATGTCCAAATATTGTTCTGTAATTGTGTTCATTAAAAACATTACACTCTTAATGTACTGGTTTTTATTGTAGTAGTGATCATACTTCTTGGCAAAGATTACAAGTACATTTGCTGATCTTTCGCAAAGTCGCTTAAACAGGTCTATTTCCAACAAATTACAATGTTTCTCCACGGCTTTATCAATGACAGCTGGAGAACAGTTCGGAAGCCATTTTAAAGCAGTTTTTAAATCAGTAGATTCATAGTAATTGTAGAATTCTTGGGCTCTTGCTTCATCTTTTAAGTTCAATCTGATGAAGAGTAGAAATTTCGAGGCAGCTTTAGCCATCATGAGTGGGAACAGAGTTTCATTGAGGTACTGTGGGTTGACAATATGAGCATACTGTTGTTCGGTAACCAGCCAAGTGCTCTTCTTGATGGCTCGAGAGACGTATAGCATGTCTTCACATTGTAGTGTCTCCAGGATGTACTCCACATTTCTACTGCTGCTGGCGACATCTATTTTAAACAGTCTGTCTACATCAGAATTTTCCTCAAGGGTTTTTATGCCTTCAAACGAAAGTTTGCTCTTAATTGCGTCATTAACAAGTTTATTAAAATGCTCATGTCTCTTTCCTAAAGTCTCACCTTCTAACACAAGTGGCGCCATGATGGATACCTGAAACCAAAAAAAAAGTTTTCATTTACCAATTTAGCTCATTACTAAGAAACACGAAAATATTTTTTTTTTAATATGTGAACTTGTTATTGGGCTTTATGTATTATAAACTAAACACATACATTTTAAATCATACAAAATAATAAATAAAAATAACATAATTATAACATTTAACAAACTTAAACTCTAGCACTATTAATAGCAGGGGATAATATTAATATTGTCTAGCTGTTGATCACAGGCTTTCTGTAATACCTAATTCCATCAAAATCCGTACCATTCTCTCAAAAGAGTAATAAACATTGCCTTTAATTTTAGTAAGTAGTTAGGTATCTCACATAATTATCATTCTATAATGAATTTAAAGCTCATATCGACATCGGAAGGGAAGCTTAACTTTTTTTCAATAACGATGTAACTAAGTAAGTATAGAAATTGCTGAATTCAGCAAAAATGTGATTTAAACCACCTATAAATAATATAACCCATCATCAAATTAATTGAAGTATGACAGTTTTTGCCAGATTAGCAAGTCCCTATCCCTACTTTATGATTATTTTACATAAGTATTTAAATACAACAAAAACCTCTAATTTATCTACTTATCAGAAGTTTCATTTCTTTATCAGTATATTATCAGAACATTACAGATAATAATTATAATGAAATATAGAAGTACTTGAAGTAGACCATAATTACCTATTGTCATTTGAATCTACATTTTGAATTTTTGAAGTATTTAATATTGACGGCCCGAATGGGTAGTGGTTAGTGGGCTGGGGCAGATATTTGTACTTGGGTCTTGGGTGTCGATATTTAAATTTAGTATGTATCTTTGAATGTATTTTTGTAGATATATCAGCTGACCGACACCCATAACACAGGTTCTGCCTAGCTTGGGGTTGGATGGCCGTGTGTGAGATGTCCCCATTATATTTATTTTATTTATTTATCATAGGATTACACAATTTTATGATAATGCACCACTTAGATAGGTCATAGGACAGTTTAGTTTTAGTGTCATTTTAGCAACTATAACCATTTTTTTATAATAATAATGTGGTGCTAAAGATTTCCAAAATGAATGTTATTGATCCCAGCCTGTCCGGAAAGGGCATAAGCATTCATAAATTTATGTAGGTTAATTATTAACTATGATACAGTGGGAGTGTTTGTAAGTGCACATATGAAAGATGTTCACAGAACTCGTAATTCTGTACAATGTAGGTAACTAGACATGACGTGGTGCTTCACCAAAGGGCTTATCCACAAGCTCAGAGTTGCCCAGTGTGCTATGGAAAGGGCTATGTTAGGCGTGTCCCTGCGAGATGGGATTCGTAATGAAGAAATCCGCAGGAGAACTAAAGTTACCGACATAGCCAAAAGGATTAGCACGCTGTAGTGGCATTGGGCTGGCCACGTAGCCTGCAGAACCGACGACCGCTGGAGTACAAAGGTTCTGGAGTGGAGACCCCGTGTCGGCAAACGGTGTGTCGGTCGCCCCCCAACCCGTTGGTCTGATGATCTGCGGAAGGTAGCGGGAAGCCGCTGGATGCAGATGGCGGGTGACCGATTGGGGTGGCGATCGTTAGGAGAGGCCTATGTCCAACAGTGGACTATAGAAGGCTGAGAGAGAGAGGTAACTAGAGTTGTTCAGAATGACGAATTATAAAGACTCTGTGTACTAGCAGTGTATGACCGAAATCTGGAGGCGTTGAAATGACGTCATTCTACTTTTAATCACCGCACCTAACTACGTGGAATAGCCCTGATGAAAATGATGTCGCTATTGATAAATACAGAAGATTTGATGAAGAAGCCGTAGACCATAAAACATGGTTTAAAAATATACAGAATCTGGCTTTGTATAAGTACTTAATCACCAAAAATTTATGTTATGAATCAATCAATAAGTTTAAATAGTGATGTGCCTGTTTCCTTGGATTTATGATACCTAAATAATATACAGGAACACGAGTAGGTAAAGTATAAACTCACCAATTTATGTATTTATCTTCAGTCACTGAAATCTTTTAATAAATCAGGATAAGAATTTGAGAACTTTTTTTAAGTGGAAGAATGAGTCACTTGCTGCAAAAAACAACCGGTCTGTCAGTTTTGTTGTGACAGGTGGTTGTCATGATCACCACCCGTCAACTAAACACACAGAACCAATAAAACTTTGAAACAATGTTCTGAGAAATATTGCAAGAAGCATGAATGTGGTAAAAGTGCTTATGAAAATTAAAAAGTGTAATTTTTCAGCCTACAAATAACGCAGTTTATTAATATAACGTTCAAGAATAACAAACAAGAACGGCGCATAGATACCACCGTACCACAGACCACTAACAGCTGTGAGTGACAGTTAACGTAGTGATTATTTGCTCAGTGACAGTGACCTTGACTGCCGGTACTGCTTGAAGTTATTTCCTTGTTTTGTTTGATAAAGTTTTATCAAGTAAAACTTGCGAATTTTGTGAGTGTGATATCAAAAAACGGCGGTTTGATCTGAAGTGAGTCACTCCCAGTGACTTCAGAGTCAATTCTGGCAGAAATGGCTCCTCCGGACAGAGAGCATACCAGATAATATTATTATTATTATAGTGTTGGAGCCTTCTCGGAGCACATCTGAAACTTTTCTCAAACATGTCTCTACCGAGTGTTCCCAATCCGAGTGAAGAGGGAATCACCTCTCCTCCTCCAAATAAGCGTAGGAAGGTAAGCAACTTTCTATTTCGTTGATGTTGATCAAGTTTGAAGTTATAAGAATGGCACAACTTTGATGTCTAGTCTAGTCAAGAATTGATTGTTATGATATTGTAAATGCAACTAATTTTTATGTTTAAGTAGGTAAGTAAGTACATACCTACCTCAATAATTTAATTACTGCTGAGAAAATTTATTTTATTTTATTTTACAATGTTAGAAAAACTTAACTTATTTATTATGTAGGTAGATAACATTTAAAGAGTAACTTATGTTGCCCAAGTTTCCACCTCTAGGTAGATTAATAGGTAGAATAGGGAGGGTTTACTAAAGCTATAATTAGACTTATCTAATCGCAAATAGAGGTACAGATAACTTGAATACAAATAGAGAGAATTAAATTATAAAACAAAAAACAAAGACTTAGAAAGAAATCAAACTAAATTAATCTATAAGGTTTATGAGAACCAAAGTAATCAGAAACCAGCTCATTGGAAATAGATGATATGCTATTAATAAAAATGTCTTTGTCTCTGTTGTCATGCAATATATTATTTAAATGCAATATAATATTATCTTAGTTATACTGATAAAGAAATCAAACTTTGAAAAGTAGATAACTTAGATCTTTGTTTATTTAATCATTACTGTAAACTTACAGAAGGGCCTTGCTAACTAATAATTTTTTTTTCCAAAATACTGACTGTGCATAGATAAAAATAAATTTGCAGCTAAATGAGTGATTGCATGTTAATTTTGAAATGAGTTTTTAAGATTGTTTAAGATCTACTATACATATATTTTCATACTGTAAGGAGCTAGATAGTACAAAAGCTCTCTAATCTGTGAATTGGTTAATGAACACCAACCATCGTATTAGTTCATATTCATTATTATGTACCTTCTTATTTTATTTGTAGTACAAACATATATTCTTAAAGACCAAATATTTTTTGGTTCCAGGTACCCATCACTGCGCCACTTGTGTTAGAAGGTGAGACTTTAGGGAAAAGACATAAGCATTTTAACAAATTTGTTAATGACGCAATCAAAAGCAAACTTTCGTTTGAACGCATTAAAACCCTTGAGGAAAAGTCTGATGTAGACAGACTGTTCAAAATAGCTGTTGCCAGCAGCAGTACAAATGTTGAGTACATCCTGGAGACACTACAATGTGAAGACATGCTATATGTCTCTCGAGCCATCAAGAAGAGCACTTGGCTGGTTACCGAACAACAGTATGCTCACATTGTCAACCCACAGTACCTCAATGAAACTCTGTTCCCACTCATGATGGCTAAAGCTGTCTCGAAATTTCTGCTCTTCATTAGATTGAACTTAAAAGAGGAAGCAAGAGCCCAAGAATTCTACAATTACTATAAATCTACTGCTCTAAAAAGTGCAGTAAAATGGCTACCAAACTGTTCTCCGGATTTCATTGATAAAGCCGTGGAGAATTATTGTAATGTGTTGGAAATAGACCTGTTTAAGCGACTTTGCGAAAGATCAATAAATGTGCTTGTACTCTTTGTCAAGAAGCATCATAACTACTACAAAAAAAACGAGTACATTAAGAGTGTAATGTGTTTAATGAACACAAATACAGAACAATATTTGGATATTGTAGAAACAGGTGATGAGTATAGCCGTCGTATGCCAAAGTTCGGACCAAAGTATACTGAAATTATTATGAAAAAGTGTCCACAACGAATTACTCAAAACTTTGAAATGTATGCCACTTCCATTCACGTCCCTACTTTTGTGAAATACTATGGTAAAGATAAAATTAAAGAGTTTTTGCTAGAGCAATTTAAAAATGATAAGATGAAAAATGGTTCGTGGTTCCGCTACGAGAACAGTAAAGAATACATTAAACTGATGCCCAAAGAAGGCAAATTCGAATTCCTGAAGAAAGTCTTCATTGATAAGAAAGAAAATGATGATGAAACGGGAGGTTCTCGGGTAGGTGTGGCTGACGCAATGAGGAATATTTATGTGCCGTGTTCGCCCACGGTGGCGATGGCGTATAAATCAGCCTCATTTGCAAAAGCTTCTTCTAAATCCGTGTACCAGTGGTATGTGCATGCACCTTTCTACGTGGCTTTGCCAGAACTAAAAAAGTTGATTCGAACAGAATCTTTGCCTCACGAGAGATTGGCAATAATGGCGGTCCTATTGCGTTGTGCTGGAGAAAACATGAAGCACATACAAACGGTGCTGCAGTACTACCACGACAGGCACATCAACGAGCCATTCAAGTTCAAGGTTCAGTTCGTGAACCAGGTGCTCTCCGCGACGGACGCGCACCGCTACGACGCCCAGTGCTGGCGGCTGCTCGACGAGCTGTTCCACAGCATGGACGTCTACGTCGAGTCCGAAAACAACGTCCAAGAATGCATCCAAGCCATCATTCTCTACAAAATATTGCGCAAACAACAGATACCCGATATCATTGAAACCAAATTTGAGTTTACCACCTTCAAGAAAAGCATTGGCAAATTAAATGACGAAGAAAAGGAAGACCTGTTCAAATATCTCTATAATTTCATAGAAAAGAAAATTAATAAACAGGACATTGATGATCACGATGGATTCAGTGGGACTGTGACTCATATTTCGGAACTCATTGATTTACTGGTTGATTGGAAAAAAAGCCTTCCAGAGTATCCGTTACTTCTGAACAAAATCAAAGCCTTGATTAAACTTGAAAAAGAACAAACCAAGAGGGGTTATTCTCTTGTAACCCTGACAAATATCTTCTCCGAAAAGAAGACTTTACGGAGACACCTTTTCGAAGAATCGTTACTGCTGTCGCCTACCGAGGGAGCCTGCATAAATGCACTTAAACACGACCCTGAGTTGTTAAATCGATATGCAACAGTAGTAAACGCGCTGCGCTATGACGATAACATCACCATGACTCGTATACTCAGAAAGTTAAAAGTCTATTTTTCAGACTCTCTGGCCAACGAATGGGCAGCGGCCTATCGCAACAAGCTGACAGAGGCCACCCCAGTGGGACACAAGGCAGTCACGCGTGGTTTATGCATGTTGCTGCCGCAAGACGATTTCATAAGTCTAGTGAAAAGCTACGCTCCGGAAAATCTGAAAATAAACTGGAGCGAAACTGATAAGCAGTGGCTCAGCCTACAGAAGAATATAGCTATGAGCATGCACATCGCTCGGCCACAGATATCTCCGGATGTGGTACTTCTGTACGCGAAGGGAGACTTCTTGCAGTACGCTCTGCCGTCGCTCAACGCCGTCTTCTACAACATCAGCTCGGCGCGCAGCCGCGACCACATCCCCAAACTCATCCAAGCTCCCGTATCCATTCAGAAGCACGGGATACGCCTGGCCTTCAAAAAGTTAAAGTTAAACGAGATAAGAGAACTCTTCTCCAACATTTGGAAGTCCACCAAAAATGCATCGATTAGATGTGTTATATTTGTACTGACGCACAAGCTGTTGAGCAAGGAAAAAAGTGAAGCTAAAATTGAAGGTCTCTGGCAGTTATTGGAAGTCTTTATAGACAACCTGTCAGAAGATGAGAACAAGAATATTTACAATTTGCTTGGCGATTTGGACAACGTTCCGGATGTAATAAAAGTGAGATACTGTATTAAAAGTTACAAGTTTTTAAAATCTCTGCCGGGCAAGGCAGATTTTGGAGAACTGATCAAGGCCCTGGAAGAGTCTACGTTCGATCTCATGGATACAATCGATCCAGATTTTGTGAAGGGTATTCTGTTAGAAAACATTGATGAAGTTCTCGGTAAAAATAAACTCTATACAAAATACACTGACTTGCAGAAAGTTATATCCGCATACCTTACATGTGCTAAAACCGAAGAAATTCAGATGGAACGCTTCAACACTATTTTGGTTCCAATAATGAACCACGGATTCAGAAGATGGACTGAGATTCACAACAAACATTTCACAGTGAGAAACTATGTCCTCGCCATATTGAAGGCGATTTCATACAAAGTGCAAGAAAATGGTCTGAAAAAAGGCATAATAATACCAGTAAAACTTTTCTATAACATTTATTTGAAACTAAAAGAACACCTGCCGGTTGCTGAAAACTATGTTCTATTGAGTAAATGGGAGATGTCTGTTCATTTTCTCGAGTGCTTTTCGTCAGTCAGACCATCGTTTGAAGTGTCGTCGTGCGACAAGCCGGCTGACGAGGGAGATGTGACGTACACTAGCCGCCAACGAGTGAGTTGTGATACTAATGCCCAATGGGAAAGAATTGGCGACCTTTGTGTGTCAGAGTTCGGAAAGAGATGCCTGGACAAACTGAAAGCCGAAGTGGTGGCTCGCTTCCCCTCAGTATATGCGCCCTTCAGTACGGCATTGTCGAACGTCTTAGAAGAGATGGGTGCATCTACTATGTTCTCTTTGTCGGTGTTCAATATCTTGCTGAGCGACACATCGTTTGTTCCGGGGTATCTCGCTGTGATTCAGCTACTGCCGAAACACCGCCCGTACTATGGTGAAAAAGAAGATCAGGACATCCAAGAGAAGAGGAAGGGTATCACAAGAATGATTGCATCAAGTAACTTAGAAGAAGTAAAGATACATTATTACCAAGAGTACAGTGAATATGCTGAAGTTGAATGTTAAGGGCCAGATAGACGTATCACTATGTAGGTACGCGTACTTAAAGCTCGACGAACTTTTTTGTGAAGTACTTACTCGAAAATTAAGTTGATAAACCATGTGAAAATGTTCGTGGAGCTAACTCTGTCCATTATACCTATTATTGGTTTTTAGACATTCGAAATCGCATACAAATTTGACGACTGCAAAGGAAAAAATCAACTTTACTTACAAAACATAAGGAGACGTCAAAAATACAATAACATAGTGGAAGCTCTATAGTCCAAGGGTTTCTGTATAATTATTTACGGCCTTACTCACCTATAGGTAGGTAGTAGGTACCTACTTAACTAAAAATAAAAACTTATACATAAGCATATTATTATGTTATCCTATATCAGATTTTATATCCCTATATCCTTATAAATAAAATCGTCGCAGCTATACCTATGTATGTATGTTAGGCCTCGTCGATGACGCAAGCGGGCGGGTAATGGCAATGCTATTGTTTATTTACTTCATTTATTTATTTATCAAATATGGAACACCAGCAGTTTACAGTGCCACAAAGTTATCTGTTCCGGCGAGAGCTCACGTAAATGTCTAATATTTCTTAATTCTTTAAGATGTTAAGTTTTCCCGTAATGGTAATTTACCCTTGCGGTTTTAATAAACTCATCTAATCTATATCAATATATAATTTATTAGTAAATAATGAGATATGGACCAATTTAGTGAACTGTCACCGGAACAGATAAGTTTGTCGCACTCTACACGATTACTATTTGTAAGTACACCATAGACTTATACTGGCGTATACGCCTTTACCTACTATATCCCATTCCACGGGGAAAGACATCTGATACAAACAAAAACTACCCTTATTCGGTTGTACGTAGGTACTTATTACTTCCATGCTAATTGAGATGTAATAAGGGTGCTGTCAGATGTCTTTCCCCGTGTGGAATGGGATATAAGATGGATACATATGTACCTATATGTCAATGGATGGATATAACTTTTAAAGTGAAGTGTACCGTACAATAAAGTAAGTAGGTATTTCGGAATCTCAGTTCGGAATAAAAAATCAATATAAAAAAGTTCAGTCACCTTTATTTACTAGAAAAACGAACAATCACTAACAATGAACAAGGAAGGAAACTAAAGCTGAGAATAATAAAAGCGTTCCTTGTTTTTTTTTTTTTTTTTTTTTTTGGTTATTTTTTTTCCTTTTCACGGAAAAGGCTAAGGGCATCATCCCATACCGCCTGGTCTTATTTAATTTTGTCTTCTATGTGATTTTGTTCGAGGCCAAAGGCCTTGTCTTTCGTTGTAATCTTCAAATTTTCTTGTAAATATAAGGTCGAAACCAAGTCTTTAGTATTATATTGTCGAGGCTTATAGCCTTGTCTATCGTTATGTATCGTTATATCAGGGTACTGTGTATTTTCCGGTATTTGTTATTTTTTCAAATAACTTCAATAGTATTCTTGATATACTCATAAATGGGGTAGAATGTATCCGTATTCTTGAGAAGATCCTGAATAGAGCGCGGGACATCCAGGGCTTCTTTGTATAAATCCAGTAAATTGTCAATAAGAATAATCCTTTGTAGATTAAATGCAGAGCAATCAAAAAATATATGATCCAGGGATTGAATTATATCGTTATTACAGTATGTGCAATTTGGGGAAGGTATCATTTTTAATCTAAAAAGGTGTTCATTGAATCTGCCATGTCCAAGTCTAAAACGACAAATAGTTGAATAAAAGTTTCTGTTTATAAATTTTCCTTTGATGAACCAGGGTTGAGTAATGTCGGAGTTGATAGAGCTATACCATTTTCCTTTACTTTGGATTGTTTCATGCCAATGAGTCATCCATTGGTCTTTTATAATATTCTTGATTAAAACTTTGCAGTCTGAACCTGGCAACTTAATATTTTTAATAGGTATTTGTTGGATATTGGGATTTTTTACTATGGAGCTGGCAAGTTTATCGGCGAGGTCATTACCCGAAACGTCAATGTGTGAAGGTGTCCAAATAAAGCGGATTTCTCTGTCTTGATTGAGCCAAAGCCTGCTATAAATCTGCCTGATGTTGTATATGATGTAATTTGTGCCACTACTATAAGAAGGATTTGATAAAGCCATTAATACACTCATGCTGTCCGAAATGATCAACCATTTCTTGAAATTAAGGTTAGTTGCTTCTATGTATTCTAAGGCTGCATAAATGCCCTGAGCTTCTGCTGTATATATGCTTGCATTAGAAGGTAATCTTAAGCCATGACCCAATTTATAAGCAGGAACATAATATGCCATAGAGACATTATCGTTACATTTAGAGCCATCTGTATAAATTTGCTTAAAGTCTCTGTATTCATCCAATCTATTGTAAACGGCATATTTGTCAGTCAGTGTCCTATCTATTTCAATATTAAGGCTACAAAATTTGCTTCCATATGTTCCCCCATAGCAGGGCAAAGTGGTACTATTGTGAATATTATATTCACTCTTAAATGTTAAAATTTGATGGATGTTATGACATAGGAAATGATAAGAATTATACTTCAATAGTTTGGAAAGAAGAAGATTGTCAGTTTCAGACAACAATCTTAGAATAAAATTGTATTTTAAATTACTAAATCTGATATTTAATGGACACAAGTTACACTCAATTTGCATTGAGTTAATAGGAGTTGATTTAAAGGCACCCAAAATTAATCTTAAATTAATATTTTGAATCTTTTCAAGTTTATTTACTAATTTTGAATCTATGCAGTAACAGAAAAAACTATAGTCAAAGTGACTTCGAACTAGGGCTTTATATAAAGTTAAAAGAATCTTGGAATCGGCACCCCACTGAGTGCCAACCAAAGATCTCAAAATATTTGTAGAACGTAGAGCTCGCTCTGCTATGCAATCGACATATTTATACCAAGACAGGTTATGAGTAAATATTACTCCCAGAAATTTTGCATATGGATGAATTGGTATCAAATTATCATTATACTGTATCTTAACTGTTGAAACTTTTTTCTTTGAGAATACAACTATTTTACTTTTAGTAGGACTAACTTCTAGATTTAAATATTGAAAGTAACTATGAAGTTTTTTTAAAGCTAAATTTAGTTTTTTACTTGTGTCTGAGATGTTATCACCACTGCAATAAATAGCCAAATCATCAGCAAACTGTAAATTGTTTACTTCTGATCCTAACATTTCATTTAGCCTATGGATATAAAGTATATACAAAAGAGGACTCAAAATACCACCTTGACAAACGCCTTTAGTAGATAATCTGGGTCCAAAAATTGAATTAGAGCTAATTTTTACATAAACTTCCCTTCCACTAATGAATTCATGAATCCACCTTACGCATTTTTCAGGTATTCCCAAAGAAGAAAGAGTTGTACATAAAACTGAATGGTTAATGTTATTAAATGCGCCTACAATATCAAAAAAGATACATATAAGATGTTTATTACTGTTAATGGCAGTGTTAATATCATGGAAGAGATGACCTATACTTTCTCTTGCTGATCGACCACGACGAAACCCAAATTGATTTCTTGGAAGGATATGATTACTTTCAATATAAAACTCAAGACGCTGTTTTATTAGTTGCTCAAAGAGTTTGCCTGAACAGGATGTTAAAGCTATTGGTCGGTAAGAATCTGCATCATTTGGGTCTTTTTCTGCTTTAAGAACTGGAACCAAGCAATCTTGCTTCCATTCTTTAGGAATTATTGATTTATCCCAAAGTAAATTTAAAATGTGTAAAAATTTGTGTAGACTATCTGTATTAATATTCTGTAACATTTTGTATGAAATGCAATCTAAGCCAAAGGTGGTGTCTCTACGTGATTTAATTGCTGCTTTTAATTCATCTATAGTAAAAGGATTATTAATGTAACTATTGGTGGGGTTAATTGAGGTATTATTTAAATGTAGTGGTTGTGAAACAAAATCAGGTGTATATTTTCTTAAGAAGTTATTAATCCAAGATGATTCACTATTGTTATGGAGTTTGGTATTTTTACTGTAAGATTTATTAAATTTACGCATAGATTGCCAGATCTTTGAAATAGGAGTTGATCTATTTAAGTCTGAACAGTATTTATTCCAACTATCTGTTCTCTCTAACTTAATAATTAGTTTTTTCTCAGCCTGAAACTTTTTAAAATTAATATAATTTGATTCACTAGGATCCTGTTTGAATGCAATAAATGCTTCTTTACTTTTTTGCACAGCCATAGCGCACTTTTCATTCCACCATGGAAGAGGAGAATATCGATATTTAGGATGGTTTCCTGCTGGCTTACTATTATTATTTACATTATGGGATTTAGTTCTAAACATAGATAGATCTACCACTTTATTTAAAATGGTACAAAAGTCATAGTACGACTGTAAAGGATCGGAACAATTAACATTAAATTCTTTAATTAAATCATTGGCTAGCTTTGAGTAATTTGCCCAATTTATTAGACGTAAGTTTGGTCTTTTTAGTTCTGTTATGTTATCTTGAGAAGTAAAGTTGTTTAAAGATGAATCACTAACTGTATTATATAGAATATCTGTTATTGTGGGTAGATGATAACTTCCCAGGGGATCATCATGAACTGTCCAGTTACAATTAAGAGCTATAGAAGGACTAACTATTGTCAAATCTAAACCGTTTGGTCTCCAAATGTTTGTTCCTACTGTGGTTGGTGAAGTGTCATTTAATAAAACTAAATTGCAATCATTTATAGAGTCCAGGACATCTCTTCCACGAGCACTGACGGATTGACAGCCCCAAATGGTGTGATGAGCATTAAAATCGCCTGATACAAAACATGGTTTAGGTAAGGAATCAATTAAATTTACTAACTTATTTTTTTTAAAAGATGGCGTGCAATTTGTTGGTATATACATACTAACTAAGGTGAGAGAGGTATTATTATATATTATTTTAATCGTTATATTTTGGAGTGAGTCATCATAATATGTATTTAATCTATTATATTTTATACTACTGCGAATGACTATGGCAACACCATTATGCTTATTACCACAATCATTGCGTTCTATGGAGTATCCTTTAATATTTAAGCGTTGTGTAGGCTTAAGCCATGTTTCGCAAACTAAAGCTATATCAATATTATTATCATACAAAAAATTTACAAAAATATGTCGATTACATAGCAAACTTTGAGCATTCCACTGTACAATTTTTAATTTGTTTGTGAATTGGAACTATTTTTTTTTATGTCACTGGGGTTGCAAATATCATTCAATACTTCTAACACATTTTTAGAAGATATTGGGGTATCTTGGGTCTTATTTAATGTTATCATTTTTATGATGCTTTGCACTAAAAGGTTTAGTGCCTTGTCATTACTTTTCAATAAAGATAGAAGATCAAGAGGCTTCTTTGGACCAAGTGGGGGGAAACTTTCATGGTTGAATATGTCAGCAAATGATGGTGGCTTAACTTTCTGTCTGTTTTCTTGGATTTTTTTCTGTTTAATTGGACACTGGGCTGAGATACTGACATGATTGCCATCGCAGTGGAAGCATTTTGCCTTTTCAATAGGGGTTGTGCATACTTTAAAAGAGTGCTCTTCTTTACAGATGGAGCAGCGTTCCGAGTTCTTACAAAACTTAGCTAAATGGCCATACCTGAGACACCGGAAACATTGCTTGACTGGAGGAACATACGTTGTAATATCATGCCGCCAGCCGTCCAAGTCGACGTAGTCTGGAAGTACTGACGTCGCGAAGGTGATGGCTACAGTCTGCAGGGGCTGTAGAATAAAATTGTTGTCAATCTTTGTCCTCTTTGTAAATCTCCTTACCGATATGATCTTCTTGTAACTAGACAGCATGGTGAAGATTTTTTTGTTTGTCAGATTGGTAGGCACATTTTTAATAATACCAGTAATTTCTGTGCTTTGTGCTGGTATATTAGCCTTAAATTGATAATCCTTTAGGAACGTGGAGTTGTTCAAAAAGGCATTTGCAAGGCTGGCCTTTTCAAAATATATTGCAATTTTAAATTTGTTCATTGATCTCAGGTATTTTACACCTTTGTTGAATCGTTTAATGCAACTCGATATGGACATAAGGTCTCTTGTTCCAATGGGCATCTCCGCATTGGAGGACTCTACGAAAACAACAAACTCTGCAGCTCCGGAATCCTCTGGGTAACGCCTCTTGTAATCTGTTACTAAATAAGGTTTTGAAATATCTAAAACTTCAACCTCAGATTCGGACGACGTCGTTTCTACGTCGGACTTATCACCCTCATCATCCTTCTTCCTTTTTTTTCTTGTTCTCACCTTCCCCATTGCTATTTTTTAATTTATGATGTATGCAACAAACTTTTTATTGGTTTTTATTAGTAATTTACGTATTTGCAGTAGTTTTAATGAATATTATTAATAAATTTTTCGAAAATCCCGCCTGGTCTTTTCAATGGTTCCCGCGCTTTTTTTCTTGTTTTTTTTATGGATTGTATATGAACATCAACCAAAGTTATAAAAATTGTAACGGCGTTATTATTCTGAGTAGGACAATGGTAACGTGGACTCGGATGGGATGAATCTCAGTTAGAAAAGTGGCACCCTTTCGTTTGGCGCACCCTAGTTCAGCCACTGACCCTAATCTGACTGGTAAATCCTTTCGTAAATGGAACTAACTATAGATATTGAGAAGAACACATTTTCCGTCAAAACCACGCAACAACTTTTTTCAGACCTGCTATTATTATTCTGAGCAGTTGAACACAGAACAACTTTTGAGTCACGAATGAAGCAGTGCTACCAACAGTACCAACTTAACCTATGGCAACACTGGACTGAAATCTGTCAAAAAATTTAAAATGCGGGAATCGTTTCGTTGTGCTTGTTGTAAAGTTTTGTTTTGAGTTTTTATTTTCATAAATGATTTAAAAGTTATACGGGTTATACCAGTGCAAGTGCTGCTTACTAACAAATCAAATATATACACAATGGACCACTCAGTAACGGACAGTGACGCATCTTTTTCTCCTCAATTACTGGAAAGACTGCAGCTTCTGCATCAGATGCAGTTATTGCAGCGCGAGAAGCTGCTGAAGCACCGCCTCCAGTACCAGGAGTCCCCGGGCTCGTCCCCTGGACTCACGGAGGTCGTCAGCCACTTCACCAACAGCACCAGCTACAACACATTCCAAACTTTACTGCAGTCCACTCACGGCACCGCCAATGATTCCACCCCGCGATCTCCTCATGATGTATCAGCGAAAATAAAAGACCAGGATTTGATAGAAGGCGTGTCAGTCCTGAATTTGTCTCGAGAATCTGAGTTTATTGTCACTTCACCAACATCCACCCGGAGTCAAGTCACATCAAAGGTTGAGTTAATTAGTGCAGTATCGAAGAATCATAACAATAATAATGTAATAGAAAAATCTGAATTGAAAAAGCACATTGGACTTGATGAGGTGCAGATACTGTCTCCGAGGAAAGATTTTGAAACAATGCTGTTGGAAAAACTTCGGGAGGGTGATGTTCAGAGAAATGAAAATGTTAGTGTTCCTAATAAGAGACCCTTTCTTAGAAGAGGTGAGGGTATGGCCCGCTTCGGGTTAAGAAAGAATGATTTAGTAATACAAAACACACAAGCACTTCCTTGGAGGAAGAAGAGTTCGGGTTATGTATCCAACACACAAAGTAATAAAAGTAAAAGTAATCCAAAAAAGACACCAGTTCCTAAAACTATAGTGCAAAAGGACACTGAACAATCTCAAGAATTAATACCTCCAAACAGCAAACTTTACACTGAAAAAGCTAAATTACATAACAAAGTTATTCCACTGGATAACAAAATGGATGCCATGAAGATTAACCAAAAAAATATAAATATTGAAAACAAATCAACAGGTCCGTCCAGTGAAACAACAAACTCAAGTAGTTGTGAGGTTCACAATCAAAACAATCCAATCATAAAATTACCAACAGGTGACCATCCTCTTAAAACAAATAGGGGTAAAACATGGGCTGCCATACTAACAAAAGAACAGGATGAATTCTTGAGGCAGCTGAAACAAAGTGATTATTACAAAAACTTTACGTCCCCGGCTAAAAGCATAGCTTCTGATATGAGCTGCGATGACCAACTAAACACACTTAGAGTACAAAAAGAAGCAGCTGAACAAAATATGTTTGACCTACTTGAAAATAAAGTAACCAGTGAAAGTTTCAACATTGAAAGCTCATTCTTCAATAAGTTTCTCAGAAAAAGTCAGCTTGAATGTTCTGGTGAAAGCACACCGTTAATACTTCAGAAATGCTTAGCTAGCAACCCAAATCTGCTGCATATTTTTCCCGGACCTCACAGAAAGAAGGTGGTTGAGGAAACCCAAAGTGATGTAGAAACATGCAACAGTGACTGCTCAGAGTGTGACCATGAAGCCTGCTCCTCCGTGTCCACTTGCTGTTCATGTAAAACTGTAGAAGAAACAAACCAATCCCACTCTCAAGAAGAGAACCATAGACCAAAAAACGAAGGAACCAAAAAGTTAGCAGTAAAAGAAGTAAAACATCCACAAAGTAATGACAAATGGCAAGAAGATGTTGTCACAGAAAATGACACATTGAAGGCGAATATTGTGGAAATGAACACCAAATTAGTTGCAACCAGTGATTTATTAAAAGAAAGGCTGAAAGAACTTGAAGATGAAATTGATACATTTAGAAAGGAAAATGCAAACTTGGCAAAAATGAGAGAAGAAGTTGATTTAGAAAGACAAAAATTCTATGAAGAGAAGGCAGCATTTGAACAAAAGTTTAATGAGGAGAAAATACTATCTGAATATTATCTAGCTGAAGAAAAAGAAAAGTTAAGTAAACAGAAGCAAATATATGACAAATATGTAAGAGAAATAAGGGGAAGGCTAAACAAGAAAGACAAAGATGAGGTTATTAATTTGAAAAGGGAGATAAGTGATTTAAAAGACGAAATTAAAGTGAAAGATGCTAAATCCACATCAAGTATAGCAAGGCTTCGCAATCAACTTAAAATCATGGAAAAGGAAAAGAAAACCCTGAATGATGAAATAGAGAAACTCAAAAAAGAAAACAGGAGATTAAACCACAGCAATGAAATGACTCGGCGCATGTCAAACATAAAGTATTTAGAGCAAATCAACAAGAAATTGTCTTCCATTACACCTAAAGAATCAAGGACTGAAGTACAACAAGATGAAGATATTAAATACAAAGCATATGAAATTGAGAGACAAAGCAGAGGCAGAAGAGTTCAACTTGATAACAAAAACACTATGAGACCAAGAGCTAAAAGTGTGCCTAATTTAAAAGTAACTTCAAGGTATGCTAAATACTTCAGCCAAAAAGATTCTGTTAGTGAAATGGTAAACTATAACACAATAAACAATACACCTTACTCACATTATTCCGATGATGATGATGATGCCAATAATGAAAGATACAATAATCACAGTCTCAATCTGGAAGATAATGAATGCATGCAATATGAAGAAGAAGCAAATGATAATGAAGTTGAGAACAATTTAGAGAAAATGTATGTTGAGAGATTTAAATCAAATTCACCTAACAGCAGCAAATCTAGTATCAGCCATTCCAGCTCAACACACAGCCTTGTAGATAAACCTGACAGTCAGACAAAAAATGGCTCCAATGGGTTCTTTTTGCGCAAATCCTATCCTGATTCCGAGAGGAATACTAAGTCTCCTCCTAGGTCATCTACATCACCATACTTGCAAACTTCCTCTGAATCAAACAGATCCAAATCTCCAGTCTCCATACTCACAAACCGCTGCAGAGACCAAAGATCTTCAGACCACCAGACAGACTCTTCCAGCTATACATCAAGGTCTAAATCCCCCGTATCTATACTAAGCAACCGCTCATCAACCAACCAGAGGCTTCCACCAGTTGTCTTCAACAAATCCTGCCCTGAAGTAAGAACTATAGAGCCTACTATCAGCAAAACAAGTTTAAATAAAACCAGTTTGAATCCAACTGAGATTAAACGACCAGATGGCACCAGAGAGCTGCAGTTTCCGAATGGAAATGTCAAGTTCATTTCTCCTGATGGGAAGTACACGAAATTTGTGTATTATAATGGAGATGTGAAAGAGAATTTCTACAGTGAGGGCAGGATTAAATATTATTATTCTGAGTCCAAAACGTTTCACACCACGCATCCTGACGGGCTGGAGGTGCTGGAGTTTCCAGAGTAAGTTTCTCGATTATTTGTGTTAGATTTCTTTTTTATTTATTCAGGCTGGTAAAGTCAGATGGGGCAAAAAAGGGAGGGTGCCCCTTTGTAGCTACAGGAAAACTCAGTAGAACATTAGCCAGGAGTCTCTTGCATATGGATACTAAGTTTAGATTTAAATGAAACTCACAAAAAAAACTCAATAAAGCAGTTCATTGCAGTAGTTGTACCTACTTTATTTTATTATAGACCAATCATTTTAAATCCAGCCTCAACGATCCACCCCATACCTACACTAACACATTTATAAATCATTTAATAAACATTAATAACCACCACTTCCCTTCAGCGGACAAACCGAGAAGCGTTACAAGGACGGTTCCACGGAGATCCGTCTGCCGAACGGCAGCGTCCGCTACCACGACCCCAAGAACCCTCACGTGACCGAGGAGTGGAGGTTCCCTGACGGCACCACCATGACTGTCTCGGCTAGCGGCGAGCAGAGAGTGGTGTTTAGTAATGGACAAGTGGAGGTGCATGCCAAGGACCACAGGGTGAGTTGCTAAGATGCCTGGAAGAGATCGCTTTTAGCGATAAGGCCGCCTATTGTGCTTACACGTTTTTGTTATTTTATTAATGTTAAATGTGTGCTGACTGTTAGCAGTTAGAAGATAGCAGACATTCGCGCAATAAAAACAATAATAAAGTATCAACTATAAGGTGTAGACATCCTAATGCTAATTAAATATACCTACATACCTGCCTAGGAAAGCGATTTCGCATCGCACATATATTTATACATACAGGGTGTCCCAAAAGTCAACGTAATCCCTTAAAGGGCTGATAGGTCAGCTCATGAGAGGCCAGAATATCACAATATGACCTTAGTAAAAACTCGATAATTTTCGAGATATTGACACTTTTATAAATTTGCTAAAAATCGACACCTTGGATCAGTTTTTTGCGTGCCGCCGGTACAAAAATCCATATTGTTAGAATTTGTTTAGTGTAGCATCACCCTATATAAGTACGACGCATTTTGGGCAGTCAGTGACTAATGATATGATAATCTGCCTGGCGGTCTGATAAATTATATTACAACGTTAAGTGGGTCTTAATTCGGAAAGCACACTTGCCTCAGTAGATCTTAGTAATCCTATCACGACGACTAAAGCTAGTTTAAAATCTAGCTGTAATGTTAAGAAGACCAACTAACTGACTGAGTCCAACATAAAAGGGCCAGGCCTTACCGTCCACAGCATATGCTGAGCTGATGCCGTTTTGACACTCTGAACAGCAACCTTTGTTTGTTCTATATAAAATATGTATTATTGTCTTTATTTTATTGTTGTTTCTTTTTCTGTATTTATTTGTCTGTCTCAGTGTGTCAAATAAATGTTTCTTTCTAACCAACCACTCATCATCCCCAGCGTCGTGAGTTCCCGGACGGCACGGTGAAGCTGGTCTACGCCGACGGCACCTCGGAGACACGGTACGCGTCAGGACGAGTGCGGGTGAAGGACCAGCGGGGGAACCTCATCATGGACTCCGCACCCGGCTGATGGGTGGGGGTGCCACCTGCCCTTGATTGTACAGTATAAGGCAGATAACTTTGACCCCTCTCAGAAGCATTGTTACTATGTGAGGGGGGGTCAGGTTTCTCTGCACATGACCGTACAACTATGCTTACTTCATGGTTCGATATCAGAAGAATGGCCTGTAGAAGCGGTTTCACAATTAAATAAGAGTTAATTTTTCTCTGGCTGGTCCAAAACCATTGAAACATTTTTACCAGTTACAGTTTTCATTAAATCCGACAGTATGCCAACAACAATTTATCTACATAAATATGTCTCGGTGACTTTCTCTCCTCTTCATTACTTCTAAAATTGTTGATATTATAGTGTCGGAGCAACCTGAAATTCTATATCTTGATAATGATTGTCTGTAAATGATCTAGGTTCGTTAATTGTATTGTTCTTGTAAATGAAGTGCCAATTTTACAGTAGTTTTGAGACGTAATGAATTATAAAATTAAGTTTTAAATGTTGTAATGTTTTATTGTATGTAGTTTATTTTATAAGGACAAGTATTGTTTAATAAATAACTATTTATGTATTTATACTTAGTTATTTTTCCTAAACCTAGCAATTTATTTGATTCTCCTTTCAAGGTACTTATCTAAGAAGGTCCTATCCTTATCCTGTAGACTTGTCCAAAATAGTACCTTATTGGAAAGTGATTTCGACCAGCATACCTATCAGTAACAGCACCCAAGACGCACACGATAAGGCACCAGTTTAGCGGGCTCACATACATCACGCGGTTTCAACAGTGACACCACGGAAAAAAAACTTGCGGCTCCAGCTTGTGATATATAAATAAAAAACAAAGCCCACTCACATAATAACACAACGTTTAATCCTAATCTACACAACTATACAACACTTCTAACTAACTGGACGATATTTTCTCCCGTTCCGCCGCCCCCTGTGGCACGCCCTGCACGGTGAAGTCGATCGGCGGCGCGTGGTCCTCTGTGCCGAAGATCTTCTTGAGTGCCTCCCGCGCCGCCATCTCCTTGGCCACTGGTACCGATTCGCCGTAACCTGGAAAAGGGGAAATGGTTTTGTTAATAGCATAAAGTTATATTATTACTAGGTCGGATAGTGTATATTTAGGTCTTATAACTAACTAACTTAATATTATAAATGCGAAAGTAACTGTGTCTGTCTGTCTATCTGTTACTCTTTCACGCCAAAACTACTAAACGGATTTGAATGAAGTATACATATGGTCTAGACTAGACCCTGAGAAAGAACATAGGCTACTTTTTATCGCGCAATTCCCACGGGAAAACTTTTTAAGGCGAAGCGAAGCTCGCGGGAACAGCTTGCATATAATATTATTTATGTATCTATCTTATTATTAAATATTTTACAGTTTAATTATGAACATATTAGGAATAGCACAACCGGCGGCCTTATCACTAAAAGCAATCTTGGCGGTGAGTTTAGTACCACACTCGCACACGGTTGCCATTCATATTAAGTATACAATACAATTAAGTGTACAATAAACAATGCAGTCTTGCCGGGCCGGGGCAAGGGCCAAGTGGAAAAGCGAGCCATACATTTTCGTACACTTTTGCTTTATTTGTACGAGCTAATGGGCATATCACGTGAGTATTACTGTACAGCGAATAAGCTGAATAGTAGTCAGTGACTACCCCACCAGGGTCTTGTACAGGTTTTTCAATTTTATAAAACTATAAAAGTTTACGTTTTCTTCTGTCATCTGCATATATTATATGTCAAGAGTTGCATAGTTTCCGCTAGTGGTGCCACTTTGTATGCAAGAAAACATAAACTTTTATAGTTTCAATCAAATCAATCAATCAAAATCAAAATCATTTATTGCAAAGAATGTGGTCACAATAAGCTGGTTTACAATAATCAGTGAAAATCATTGAGACATAATAATCATAGTGAAAGTACAGCACATTCTGTCAAATATAGACATGCAACATTACAAATATTAGTTAAATTACATTCATTACACACTTATATTTATTAAGGTTTACAACAAACACACAGTACTATACTTATAATTATGATGAGTCATGTTTTCCATTTATAAATTCTTGGACGGTGTAGAAACATTTACTACATAGCCATTTTTTTACTTCCCTGACAAACATGTTCCATCTCATTGTCTTAAATCTAGCAGGTAACTTATTGAACATGCAAGTTAGCATATAGTGGCAATTTTTACCATGCAATGCAGTCTTACCGGCCGGCAGCACCAGGTTATTTGGGTACCTAGTGTTGAAACTCAGAAATTGACCTTTTTTTGTAAATAAGTCTTTATGTTTTAAAACAAAGCAAACACCTTCATATATGTATAAGCTAGGAAGTGATAGTAGGCCATATTTTATAAATAAGGGTTTACATGAGTCGGTCGGTTTTGCATTTGCAATTGCTCTTATACATCGCTTTTGGAGTATGAATGTTCTATTTATATTGGTACCGTTTCCCCATAGTATAAGACAGTATCGTAATATTGATGTAATGTAACCATGATATGCCATAAGGGCTGTGTTTACATCAGATTCCCTTTGCAGCTTATATAACGCATATATGAATCTGTTGAGTTTCGCACATACATAGTCATTATGAGATACCCAACTACAATGTTCGTCCAGTACAATTCCTAGGAACTTAGTGTTCGAAACTCTTTCAATTTCAATGTTATTGCATTCAACTTTGAGATCTAAGGGCTGCATTTTCCGATTTCGGAAGATCATATATTTGGTTTTCTTTTCATTCACACATAAATTATTATTTTTAAGCCATTGATAAATTTGATTAATAGTATTATTTATTTCATTTTGGAAGTGGTCAATGTCTGTATATTTATTAGATTTAGGAATTATAATAGATATGTCATCAGCAAAAAGTATGCTTTTATAATTTATAATACGTGGCAAGTCATTAATATAAATAATAAACAAAAGTGGGCCCATAATGCTCCCTTGTGGTACTCCAAATTTATTATGTCTTAGTGTTGATTTATGCGATATTAATTCAGAATCATCGTTCAAGTTACTCAATTGAACATACTGAGATCTATTACTCAGATAACTTTTAATCCAGTCATTACATAGACCACGTAGCCCGTAACTTTCGCATTTCTGAAGTAGTAAATCATGATCCACATAGTCGAAGGCCTTTGTCATATCAAAATATACTACACAAGCTTGATTCCCTTTGTCGATGGATTCAATAACATTTTTTACCAGCTGAAAACCAGCTAGACTCGTTGATTTACCTTTTTGGAACCCATTTTGTTCTTTAGCAATAATATCTTTATTCATAATAAATTTGTATATACGATTATACATTGCTCTTTCAAATATTTTTGAGAAAATCGACAGTAGTGCCACTGGTCTATAATTATTAACATTTTTACGACATTCTTTTTTATGTATTGGTTTGATATTGGATATTTTTAGCTTATCAGGAAATTTTCCTTGTTCGAATGACATGTTAACTAGATGACAAATTATAGGTGCTAGAATATGCGTGCATGATTTTATAACTTTGGTGTTGAATTCATCGTATCCGACTGCATTTGTATTTTTTAATGACCTAATTATGTTTCCAATTTCATCGTTGCTACATGGTTGTATGAATATTGTACTTGTATTTGTATTACCTAGTGCAATGGGGGGTTGTTTTGGAAGATCTTGCCTTGTTTTTTTGTCGGTATCGATAAAATTTATGTTAAAAAGTTCGGCCATCTTAGCCGGTTCCCTTGTCGTTACGTTTTCATCAATAATTTCTTCAACAAAGTTATCATTATTGCACATGTCATTTTTTTTTATAATAGACCAAGCCGCTTTACACTTGTTTTTGGCATTTGACATAACCTTTTTATCACAGTTCTTCTGTGCTTGTGTTATACACCGTTTTAGTATTTTTGAGTAAGATAGGTAATACATTTTATCATCAAAATTATTTGTTTGATAATATTTGAATCTTAAGTGCCTTTTTCGTTTACATGATTGACGAATTCCGTTTGAGGCCCACTTAATCCCTTTTACTTTACAGTTAATTTTTATGCGAATAAGCGGAAAGCAGAGTTTATAGAATAACTCGAAATATTCTATGAATATGTCAAAAGCTCTGTTTACATCAGAACCGTTATGTTCATATATTTCTGACCACGAAAGAGCTTCCATGCATTGTTGGAATTTTGAAATATTTTCTTGAGAATAGTCTCGTTTGGTTATATAATATTGTTTTAATGGAATAATTTTCTCTTCGATAGGTATTTTTATAATTTGGCAGGTATTATGATCTGATAATCCGGTTTGATGAACAGACGCTAGGACACCCGATTTATTACTAGCTATATTGTCAATGCATGTTCTGCGGCGTGTGGGTTCATTTATATGTAAGTGTATTTTGTAACTCTCAAGAATCATAGAAAGCTGTTTTGAAATGTTGTTTTGTTTGAGAACGTCAATGTTTAGGTCTCCCGCAATAATTATATGTTTTCGTCGGGTTGATAATAATTTATTTAATAATATATCTAACTTATTTAGAAACACATTAACGTCAGAATTAGGTGTGCGGTATATACATAAAATTGTCAACTTATATGTTATGATATCAACAGCACATACCTCGAAGTTGTAATCTTGAGAGTAATTCATTATAAAATCTAGTTCTTTTGTAGCCCATTGTACGGGGACAAATATACAGCTACCACCTCGTTTTTGATGGGAGCGTGAATAGGAAGCTACCAGTTTAAATCCATTCAAGTTACAGTTTGCCTCCGAACCTAATTTTAAGAAAGTTTCAGTCAGACAGATTACTTCTGCCATAATACCTTCACCATATAGCTCTTCTAAGCAAAGTTCAAGAAGTTCCCTCTTACTCAGAATACCTGCAATATTTTGATGGAATAAAGTTACATAGTTTTCATCTAAATCATTTACGAAATAAACCGACAATCTAACAATCTTTTGTACAAACCTGTACTAGACCAACAGGGATTATAGTCGTGAGCAAACTTATGTATGTATTAATACTAACCAGAAGCCACCATCTGCTTGTCCACATACAACCCCACTCTATAGCACGCGAGCACGGTGTTGCCCCCCGTCTCCGCGATCAGGCGAGGCTCCACGGCCGCCCCCCGCTTGTGAAGGAGGTCAGTGAGCAGGGCCCACGGGTCCTCGATGTGGAAGTACTCGTTTACGTCTGCACCTGAAATAAGATTAAGTTTATAAATTGTATATTATTGTACATAAAATAAAATTGTAAAAAGGCAAAGTTATAAAATTAAAGATTAATATAATTTTTAATGTTAATTTTATATTTTAAATTGGTATGTTGTTTTGATTGGAATCCTATTGTATATGTAGTGCCATAGTATATAATATCAATTAATTACCGTTCAACTGTGTGATGAGGAAATCCCTCACAAAGTGCGCGGCCTGCTCCTCTCCCGACGACTTGATCAGCGCCCCCACGAGCGCCTTGAACGTGTTCGCCAGGATGTAGTTGTCCACTGGGTATTCCTGGAAAATAAAAAAAGGTTTATAGGTATCTTACAAAATAAACTTGTCAAAAAGCCTATGTTTGGGTATAGTTTTCAAATTAAAAGGCTCTCCTCTCTATATGACACACTGCATTTGTAAGAGGAGGCCCACAGTGAGTCTTGGCCACCGATACAAGAGATCGCAACTTCTAACGGTTCAGTGCAGTCTCCCCTTAGTCTACAAGTCTTGGCAGCAAGACAGAGGGTCTAACACGCAGAGGGGGACACTTATACAATACACATTGAAGACCCCTGATTCCTCTTCAACATGTAATATTGGTCAAATTTACTGTGCTACTTACACAGTAAAAATGCTATGAAACAAAAAATTTAGAGTAAAGAGACTAACAACTTAGTAACTATATTCCATTTCATGGGGAAAGACATCTGATACAAACAAAAACTACCCTTATTCGAATGTAATAAGGGTTCGGTCAGATGTCTTTCCCTGTGAAACAAACCATAATGCAGAGTTGCAGAAAGGAAAATTAAGCTAATGTCGGGATTGAATCTATGTCTCTTTCCGTCCATATACTTTCAAAGTAAGGCAACTCACAGAAGCCAGTATAATATCCTTAGTGCCCAGGTGCAGTGCCACGTGAGCCAGCGTGGCCTCACTGAGCAGGTGCCGGCGCACTCCAGCCACACCCTCCAGTGGGAACCGGGGCAGCACATGCTCCAGGTACCGCTGGATGTACTGACGCATGAATGATTCTCCTGGAAATTGGGAGAGATTTTTTTGTTCAGTTAAATAAGTGTGAAATGAAACACCACCAAATATTGTTTCATACTCAGATACATACAATAGATGTTTGTCCATTAACTGGATGCCAACATGTACTTCACCTTCTAACTGGAACTTTTTTACTTTTAAATGGGTTATGTGAAATGGTACAAATAAACGTTAAGTAAATCCATGTATAAAGATTCTAACCTTCCTCCGCCAGTTCCTTATTATCCTTCATCTTAATATCAATATTCAGCTCCTTTTGTTTGAGTTCTTCCTTTATCACGTAAGATCTGTCTGTGAACGCTTGCAACAGGAGGTCGGGGTCAAAATCTTCATTTAAACGTTTTCCAAAAGCAAACAGTTCAGCTTCTAAATTCCACTCAAGGAATGTGTTTCTTGGATTTGTCACTTTACCACCGTTCTTCTCTTCCCGCCGTTTTAGTTCCATCAATGTGGGCGCCACATAGCGATGGATTTTTCGAGCTGTAATAGAAATAGTTTAGAATAGGGGAATTACAGATTCTTGTGTAAGAATTCCTTGTAGAGTTACCAAAGATTGTTTGGTCTTACCTTGTGAATTTACTGGGGCAATTCGAATACTTTTCGTAAATAAAGGGATACAGCGTCTTATCAATGCCATTTTAAAGTTATTTCAGAGTTCCTACGCAGTTTAAAACATATTTTTCCAATAAATCGGCTCCAGTTTCCAGTTGTTATGGTTTGATTTTGATTTTGACACTTTTTATTTTAGGTTATAATTTTGATGGAAGTACAGAACTATTTCTTTTACTCTGTGGCATTTTTATTTTTTACAAAGTTGGCTCTACTGCATGATTTGTTATTGGCGGTAAATTCAAACTGTTTTATACAGATGCATGGCATGGACTATAAATATAAAAGTGAGCATGTAATGATGTACACTTGTCCAAAATTAATAATGCACATGCAGATCTTCACACCAGAATCATTAAATCGTAAGAGCCTTAAAAAAAAACACTTGCATTTTGCACCTTGTTCGAAAGAAATAGGAGTCAATATCATGTGTCACATAATCGAAAACAACCGATCTGTCAAGGACTTCTATGCGCATTATCAATTTTGGAGCACTGTAATTCATTATTCCAGATTTAGCAGGAATAAACAGGGGTGAATATTTTTCAAACTGTATAGATAGATGATGTAAATCTAGTAAGTTAGGCACTTAATTCAAGAGATTTATCTCCTCAATTATTTTACTATACACCTATCGCAATTTTATTCTATGTAGTTCTAGAAATATTATGATGATGCAAAATAAAATATCAAGCCATAAGTAACAATATACTTTTATTTGGTAGGTACGCACATTACGCAAAAGTTACAGATTCCACTCAACAATCTCATAAAAATCTCTCAATGCAGATGCCTGGCCTACTACCTGTTACCTACCTACGGTCCAAAAACGCGAATACAATGGCTGATAGGTATTATGAAATGAGAAACAGTAGGTCAGATACGCTACGTAAGTTCACGAACAAACGTTTGAAATTTTCTCATCGAAGTAACCCAAACATGGAGCCAAAGAAACTTTTCTTCGGACCTCTATCCAGCGTTGGCCATACGGTGTGGCCACTGTAGAACGAGTCAGTCGTATCATACATCGAGGAAGATACCTCCATTGGCTGCAACATGACAAAACTCCGGTTACACCATTATCACAAGATATCTTCACATAAAACACGGACCATCATAGGACACCCACCATGCCGATCCAATGGTCGCTGATGGATCATTGATAGCAATCCCAACTTATAAATCTCAAATATTCGAGATTTTACCGACTGTTTTATTATAATGGGTGTTTCGCAGTTCACCGCGGGCTTAAATAAAAACATAGATACATTTACAGGTTTTTGTTATGGAAAGAGGAAAAATAGTGCAAAGTTAAAGGACTTACTGCTAGTGAAGTGTTGATGTAATAGGAATCGCAGGTGCTACTGGTCATGACGGCGTTTTTGGCCTCGTCGGCAGCGGGGGGCGCGGCCTTGCTGGAACGCAGCATACATGAGACCAGTCTCTTCAAGAATGGCTTCTTCTGTTTAGTTTTAGAAGGAGCTTGCTCATTTAATTTGGCCGAGTTGACCCCAGTCTCTGGACAGAGCGTTAATGCTGATGCGCCTAAATTGGGAGTGTGACATCTTTTTCGCTTAGACCCTGAAAGAGTGCAGCTTATTTTGTAATTCTATTTTTTTAACAACTGTAGATATGAACGTTTGGAAAAACATAATGCACCTTTAAAAAGCATACGGACAGACACTGGTTTGTCCTCGTCTAATTTACTCTTATCTTCGCCATCTTTTGTTACTTCTAAATCCTGTTTACTGACGGTTTCTTGGATGTTGTTTCGAAATATGTTGTAATGACCAACATTGGAGGCCATCCGTAGAGGTTGTTCCTGGTTCGTCGCCACCACGCTCTGCAGGAAGGCATAGCCGAACAGAAGAGCTGCTGCATTATTCGTGTCCTGATCAACATTCTCGCAGATATACTCTTCCTCCAAAGAGCTAGGTTTGAATACTGTTAAAGCTTGTTGTAGATTTTCGTCAGTTTTCTCTCTTATGTCTTCTACAGTACTGATATGTGGCGGGCTGGTGTCTTCTGGAAGGACCGGGACTAATTCTTCGAACGACCCCACCAATGCTTTATCTGATTCTTCAATCTGTGTAACTTGATCATGCCTATTGGATTTCATTGAATCTTTAACTATCTCAGAATGCAATACAGACTTATTTTTCAACCGTTTTAGTTTTTGTTGCTTTGTTATATTTTTCGGTAACTTTCCTTTCAACGTTTTCTTTACTCTAAAATAATCTTTGATAGATAATGAAATAGGTGTGCGCAGAATCATGTCTCCTTCAGCTTTATTTTGCTTGGGAGTTATTACGATTGATTTATGCGTGTTCCTGATATTTTTCAAGCTTGTTTTAAATTCGGAGTCCTGAAAACATTCTTCATCCATAGTCTCTTGTGATATTGGTTTCTGTACCTTAGGTCTTGTTTTTCTGCAAGTGAGACTTCAAGTTAATTCGTAACATAATTATCACTAATTAATAATAGCAAACTACCTACTGGAGCAACAGTGCTAACGCTGGCATTTGTAAATGGACCGAATCTTTTAATAATAAAATGTAGGTAGTTTAACATAAAAATCTGAACACAAAAACATAAAAAATAATCGTAACGAAAAAGTAAAAAAAACAACCGTAAACTCTGAGGCAGAACGCAATATTGAATCTCGTATTCATTCCAGATACCAAAGCCGGTTCTTTCCTAAAAACAATAAAAATTACAGAAAATAATGAAAAGAAGAATGGCGAAACCTGACCCGCTTTGCATAAGTTAGCAGCCACTAACCAAACCAATTTTAAGTTATTGATAAAAATGTCTATTATCAGGGAAAAATATTTAAAAAAATCTAAACCATGGGGTTTTTGAGATATTAGGGTTAAAAAGTAAATTAATTAAATATATTTTTTTCGTTAAATAATATATTGATGAATGGTACACGCACAAATAAGTTTTATAATCTAAATCATGGGATTCCCAATACATAGCGCATCACAAAATGTATTACATGATTTTATTTATGCAAATAATATCATAATTATTTTTGCACATTTCACACTCAGAAACCAATTTTTATAAAGAGACCAATTTCAAAAATTATTTCATTCTTTTCAAGTTCCCGTTATCCCGAAGTATTATAAAATACTTTTTATCCAGGAATTCCCACGGTAACACTTTTAAAATCACACTTTTTAGCTCGAGGGTAACATCTAGTACAGTAGAAAGACTTGATCTTTCATCACCTATATCTTCGTTCTCCCATGCCTCATAATAATAAAATTAATACCAGTATATGCTGTAGTCACGGACTACACATCAGTGTATGTTTCATCAATGGCCGCTCTGGGTCATGGCGCCATAGAGAAATGGCCATTCTCCTTTAACCCAATTTTACAAAACTAGTTTCAAAACGTTTACCCTTGATTGCAAGGAGCTGAACTGGCGTTTCTTCACTCCCAACAGCTGCCGGATTTCAAGATCTCTTTCAAACGGATCTGTGATGTTGCACTTGTCGCCACGAAAATGCTTCGTGGAACCACCTGATGGAAAAACTTACATTACTATAGGTATGTAGGTACCAATTAAACGTTACATTTATGCCAATACAAAATCCCACATACCATTAGCACATTGTGGGCTACCTGTTACGCTATTTTGGGGACTGACTCTCATGAACGATCGCTCTTTGTGTCTGAAATATTAAAAGGACGTTATAGATCAAACGATAAATAAAAATATAGAAGTAATATCAAAAGTCTACATTTAAAATATATCTACAGATAGGCACTCACTGGTGAAATATTTCAATGCTATCTCTAACATTCGCTAAAGATTTTTCTTTTCTCCTTGTGGCCTGTATTGAAGCCTGAAAATTATATTGGAATGTTCATTTCAATATTAACATTCAAATAATCATAATGTTTCCAATAAATAAAGTGTCTGTATGATAAAATAAAATATGAAAAAAAGCTAACCACATCAGTGTCAGAGATGGAGCGCTTACTGTTAAATTCACACGCAGGATAATTTTCATAACACGTAGATTCAGCTTCAGCACAATGATTTCTCAACATCGAGTTGTTTCTATATGTATTGTTATTACACTTCATTACTGTAACATCTGTGCTAGAACCATTTTTATAGAAATTCGAGTCATAGTGTTCATGTTTACTGTCTATATTAATGCTCATGTTGGAATAACCAGTGTCGGATTTGCAAAACATCAGTTTATTTACTTTACAATTGGAGCTAAGTTGCCGGGCAGGAATAGTTAGTCTCGTTTCATTAGGAATATTTTTTACGTTTCGCTTATCTTCCTTATCTGCTTCTTTTTTACAATCTTTAATTGCACTAGTACATCTACAATTTTTAGGCGATGTTTTGTTGTTGTCAGGACTTCTGCTTTTTCTGATTTCTTTATTATGTTTTTCATTGTTTTCTTTCTTTAACTTAGAAGATACTTCAGGCTTGGGGGCCTTAATAACTTTCAGTTGCGGGCTCTTTTCTTTTCTTTCGCCTTTTGGACTTGGAATCTTATTTTCAGTAGTACATCTGTTGGGCGACTTACTCCGCGGTGATTTAGGTTCAGCTGCAGTGCCCCTTTTTGGCGACATGGTTCTTAAAAGGTTTTTAATAGATTTTGGTTTATCAGGTTCATTTGATGCCTTAACAATCGGAATTTTGCTTGCAGATGACCTATCTTTCTTTGTCTTACATTCACATGGCCGAGATCGGTCCTGGATTGAATCCTGAATAAGATTATCTTGTGTTTCTTCCTTTGCATTCGTATTGGTTATTTGAATGTTGTCGACTTTAATACTTTCTTTTTGTAGAGCTGTTCGAATGACTTCACCGATTAAGGATGAATAGTTTTCATTTTTTAACACAGATTTGTTTTGAGACCTACAAACATCTGTAGGGTATACAGATATCACAATGACGGGATTTCCACAAGTGCTGGTTTCTTTTGCTGGCGATCGAGTAAATTCCATAGACTGAATTTTGGATTTAGAATTACTTTCATGGCATTGGCAAAGTTTATTGCTTCGTTTTATTTGGTTAAAGATTATGTCAACTTGTGTAGATCGTGATCCATTTCTGAAACAATTTCAGTGCAGAAGTAAAAAATACAAGATAATTATGATTTTGAACACCCTATCTCTATATAGATAAGGTGTTAAATGCTAAATTCTATATAGGTACTAGTGATAGAACATTACCGTTTTAAAAGTTTCTGCCCTATGGGAAATGATTGGCATTTATCGGTTTGGACGCTGAAATCTTGAAAAGAACTGCAAATAACAAGTGTTACTAGTTATAATAAACCTTAATTGAAAATTATTGTTGGTAGGTAGGTACCATTGTGATAATAATGTACAAAGTAGGTACTAATATTATACTTATTAGTCTCAATATACCTACCCGGCTTTAGTTTGGCAATCACAGTTAAGAGTTTCAATTTTCAACTCTTGAACACTGAAAAAACATTTTTAGTTATGTCTTTGATTATAACTTAACATAACAGTTAGGTTATGAACCTATATTATGAATAATTAATAGCCTTACTCGCTTTCACTTTCATCAGAACATTTTTCATTAAGCGTCGAAAATAACCGTCCCATTTCATCACATCTTGTAGGTACTGTAAATGCATTTTTAAAGGTTGGTATAATTGAGAATTTTTAATATAGTAGTTAGGTAGTATAGTAGTGGAGTTCAACAAATAAGTACTTACTCGGCTGTCCATCAATAGTCGCCGAGCAATCTAGAATATATTTATCATCTGCCGTTACTCCAATTTTACCCATGATCTGAAGGCGACTCTTTCGTGCAGTACCATTAATGCCACAAGAAGCGTCATTCGCTACTGAATCAAATTCATCTTTGTGTTTCTGGGTTACTCTCTTTCTCGAGTTCACCAGTGATTCTATTTTGCATTCATTTCTTTTCTCAGGTGTTTGTTCTGTATTCTTCTTTCTTTTCTTTTTCTCCATGTTTAGGGACTTTATCAGGTTTTTATACTGGTTTAGTTGTTGTGGATCGATTTCATCGTACTTGGTTTTATTCTTCCGAAGCCTTTTAACATCTGCTGTGCTTCCTGATGCCTTCACCTCGTATAGTTTCTCTTTCTTTCCCCTGGACACAACCACGTACAAGTTAGACTTGACGGAACTCTCTTGATTCGACGTTGTGGTCTGTATCTGAAGGCCGTGCTTTCGTTTCTTCTCCTTGATAGTCGAGGGTAAAACTGTCACCTGGATTATTGGCTTCGTGTATCTGTACTCATCAGCGTCCGTAATATCTTTTTGATTCGTCTGCTTCACCTTTGGTATGACTGTTACTTGGACGATTTCATTATTTTCTGTATTTAAAGGATCCGGACTTTCGGTGAGTCGTATCGACGGAGTGAAGCCAGGACCACCACAGGTTTTCAAAGTAGTAGTTTTAACCTATAGTAAGAATAACAATAAAAACTTTTTTAGGTGTCGTTTGCACAAAATAAAAGTACAGTACAAGAACCCAAGTGGATAAATAAATAAGGAAGATTCAAGGTTAGTAGGTACTTACAGTTAAAATACTTACAATTTTCGTAGTTTTCTGCAGAATCATAGACGTAGAAGACTGTGACTTGAGTCGTATCGGATGGTACCTCCGATGACGTCCATACAACGTGGGGTGGATCTCCAACTCACTGTCTACTTTACACAGTCTGCTTCCATACACTTTTCTAACTGGTGGTCTTAAAAACTCCAGCAAATCTAATAGAACAATAAAAAATAACAACAAAAATTTAACTCCATAAATATAAACAGAAAACAACACAAATGTATATCAATTTAAACCTGGAATATCAGAAGCAGCACTGCTTTTAGCCATTTCAGTAGGTAGATCAGTAAACATATACTATAAAATTATAAAAAAAACATTAAATTATAAAGCTATAAAAATAAAAATTGAATAAGAACAAAAATAGTAAACGCCATTGGATTGTAACGGCATTGACAGTAAAGAAGTAGCATAGATCCATCATAGATCATGTTCCTTGTGAGACTGTGTTGTTATTATTCTAACCTGAAACTAGAGAATACTCAGAATAATAAAAATCCTTCCACACAGAAATAAATCAACCATGTGCTTAGTTCTAAACATCTAAACCAATGTGCACGCAAATTTATATCAATCTTGGGTTCAACTTGTTAACAACCGTGTGTATGGGGTTGAAGAAATGCTGTATATTGTTTGGCCTAGGACATAATATGCTTGCTTTTAGCATTAAGTCCACCCTTTGTACACTTATTTATATATTTTTGCAATAAAGGATTAAATAATAATAATATGGGCGTTTATTTGGTTTGGAATGGATGTGACTGGTGAATCTAGGTAATCTAGGGCGGTCTATTCAAACTCTTTGGACTTTTGGCCACAGAACAAGAACATAGCCTAATATTTTCCGTATTTTTTTATAAACATATTTTTTTTAGGTTATATGGTTAGGGTTTTATTTTTGAGTTTTTATTTTAATAAACAATTACTTAATATTTAAATTTAATTTTAATCTACCCATCTACTAAATTTACCGTATTATCTGAAATGCCGGTTCAGTTTATCCCAGACCACAAGGAAAGCACTGAAATGGTGATCCCAGTATCCAAGGTGAACTACCAATCATTATTAGAAAATAAGGGGTGTAATAAGATTGACGTGTGGTAGGTTACTTGATCGAGAGCGTTCTTTAATATTTCATATTGAAATGACGGTATAATCGGATAATCGGTAAGGTGGTGACTAATAGAGGGATATCACAAATTTATAAAAGCCTATAAAACAAAGCTATTTAGATTGACCCCTTGAGTCACCCCCTTTCCTTTGGGACACCTGTATAGGTGCGATGTTTATAACGGGATCTTTATCCCAACTAGGCAGTGTAGCAGGACCACATTAGGTATTTTTACCAAGTCAAACCAAAACTAATCATCCCTACCGATACGCTACCAACACAATACCAGCTCCCTTCCTCAAAATCGCAGGAAACGTATTTCAACACTAAATGGAAGGGGCCCGGGCGTGTACTCTGTGAGTACGACATGCTGTTCCACCCGCCGGAGTACGACCCCCGCGCCGCGCGCTGCGACCGCCGCCGCCCACAGATCACTTGGGAGAACATCTGGGAGCAGGTATCCGGAGCGTTACTCTATACTGACGAAAAACGAACGAACGAGAGCTGACGTGCAATCGGCACGTTTAATACAACGAGATAGAGTCGTGGCTCGCGGAGCAGCGCTCCGAAACTTAGTTTTTCGTCATATAGAGTGACCCTGCAGCTCTGCTCTTGAGTGAAGGAGTCCAGCGGCCTATACACGGGTTTTTTATCGATGTTGATAAACTCATTTAATGCGCGTTCCACCAATCACAGCGCCGTGATCATAGAGACGTTTATGTACGTCGATCGATAACGAACCCGTGTAGCGGCAGCATGCTGAAGTTTGGTCAAGACACGACAACATAAGCCGTAACCAGCGATATCCATTAAGTACCTATACAGGATGTTGCAAAAAGGGTATACTAAGCCGAAACCTACATGTGCAGCATGGCATGGTATATCTAAGCCCGAAACTGAAATCAGAATTTCAAAATTCTCGAGAAAAATGTTGCACATGTATACTGTAGGTATTCATTCTTATTTGGCACAAAAGGTAAACAATCTTTGTGTGTCTTTTTAATTAAAATACTATTATTTTAAACAAATAAACTACGGCCAAAATAAATGGTTTCATTACGAAATCAATAATTTTTGCTTGTAAATATTTCATTTGTCATTATGTTTTATTTTATAACTTAGTTTTAAATTAATTCAAATAAAAAGACACTCCAAGACTGCTCGAAATCTACGACAAGTAAGAAAAATACATTATAGGTTTCGGCTTAGTACACCCTTTTTGCAGCACCCTGTACCTATAACTTCCGACATTAACCGGAACTACCTTGGAACAAAACTGTTTCATACTAATATTTATGTGGAAGTAGAATTAGAGATTATCTACGAGGAGTTATTATACTACAAGTTTATCTAAATCTCGAGATACGTAAGACGTAGGGCGCCCTTTCGCTTTTTTCGTCGGAATGCAGAACTCGGAACTCAGTGTGACCGTAGCATATAAGCAGTTAGTTAATCCGATGTCTAAAATCATTAAGTATACACAATTATTATTATTTGTCACAGGAATATCCCAAAGGGATACCTTCCACCACGCAACTGAACTACGGCAGACCTAAATGGCCTATTTTGGACAAAATAGAAAAATTACATTCACGAGCTCAAGGCAAGTTTTAACTCATCTTTACAGTTAGGTGGCCAACATGGTATGTTCACATAAATCACACGATATATTCAGTATATAATCATCATCAGCCAACAGTCATCCTCATCCACTAACTACCGGCTACCTATCCAACCTCCCATCCTGAACTTATCTACCCCAACGCCCCAACGGTTGTCGTATCACACATATTCACAAACATCTGCACCGAGGGTGAGGCGATCGTATCTGCCGAAGAACTGATAACGATAAGTCGATAACTACCGGGGTACAGATCCGGTATGGAGATCTTGAACACGGATAACTACCTACTTACCTAATGGACCCACTACACGTCCGCGGATGCGTCCGGAGATGACCTCCGCGGACGTGTAGAGGGGGTGATTTGGGCATCTGTCGAGGAGCAAAGGTGTTCAAGGAAAGACGGAATGTTATTTCAGCCTACCTGGCCTTAGCCCTATCTACTATAAAATAATTCGTTAGTTAGTTATTCTGCTTATCTAATAAAACGATGGAAAAATTGCTCCATAATTAGGAAATAATTAGCGCTATCTATTCAGACAGTGATCTAAATATTCAATTAAATATACTCACTCATGTGATATATCTTTCAAGTCATGATGTTAAATACAATACAGACATAATATAATTACTCATATTATTATCTGAATCTCGGTAGATAGGTATAATCGAATCATCCTATCAGTCAATTTCCAAAATAATATTATGAAATTAGCAATTAGTCGATAGTACAAACTTACCTAGTTACCTACATCATGAGCCGTGGCGGCGTACAAAACCTGGGATGTGCCATTTTTTTTATTAACTTACCACGTGTTTTTCATGATCATCATCAGCCCATAATATCATCTAGTGATGTAACGAATGTGTGTTTTTGGACATTCGCGAATGCGAATGCGAATGCGAATATCTGATATCGATATTCGCGAATGCGAATGCGAATATTCAGTTTGTGTTCAAATTTGACGTCATTTGTATGGTTTCGTTTCGTGGCAGTCTTGTTCTGAACGAGGTACGTTCCGTTCTAGGCGCATTCCAAATGAGACTAGCCAATACTAGTCGCAGTTTTTTTTTGAAGTAGTTACACTTTATTTAGCTCCGTAACTGTTACGACACATTGCGACTGTGTGCGGTTTCCGAGGGCGACTTACACGAAACATTTAAACGTAAGGTACGTGCGCCTTGTAAGGCCCATTTTTTGCAATAATTAAATAAATAAAAAAATTGAAACAATGTAAGAAAATAAACTTGATTACTATATTCTCCATTTACTTTTAAATATTAATCAACAAATAAATCATCAGATTAAATCAAGCTTCTTTACGGAAACAATCATTTTCGAAATCCTCTAATGTGGGGCCTTCTTAGGAACATAGGCACTTATCATGGCCCGATATTAATCAAGTAATTTATAAATTCTATCAGAACAAAAACCATGTTTTTACGTAAAACTTAAACAAAAATATGAGCTTCTTTGTTAATTAATCAATTACTATCGATTTTTGGGCGTTAATAATACGGTGGCTTAGCAAAACTAAATCTACATTCAATACAAAAGTCTGTAATGATATTATAATAATAAAAATGTTTTTCTGTTATTCTAACAATTATTTAGAGTGAAAAACAATGCTTCAATTTTTGGTGGGCTTTATTAGGTTTATAAAACATATTTTTGAATTTTTGTATATTTTATAAGTATTTAAACTGGAAAGTGGGTACTTAAGAGACCGTAACTACGCTTAAAGTTTAGTTTCAGTGTTTGAATTAGTGATGTAACGAATATTCGCATTCGCATTCGCATTCGCGAATATTCGCACTTTTTTGGATATTCGCATTCGCATTCGCATTCGCAAAATCTGGTGCGAATGTTTTGCGAATATCAGTAGGTATTTTTTAGAAAAAACTATTTGTAAATAATGGTTAACAAAGGTTATCAAAGTCAAAATCCATTCGTCGATAAGTAGGCTTTTTTAATACAAGTCACTCTCTTAATAAAATTAACAATCTTAATTTATCATATTTATTTACTTTGAAAAATGAAACTTTAGATATAGGTAGTTAATAGTTTCATAAGACCTAAACATAAATAGCTTCTTTAAGCAATCAAAAAGCGTATTTTCACAATATAGTGTGACAGCAAGACAGCCATAGCTTTAAATAAGGTACGTGCGCCAAAGATGGCCCTATTCCTAAAATGGCCCACTTACAAAATTTAAATCTTCTAATCGCCCGGATAAGTTGAAATTTCGCTCTAATGTTTGGTTAGTGCCATAGAAAAAATGGCCTACGATTTACAACCTAATGTTTACAAACTTTTTAGTTGTATTTCTTTAAAATAACAAACTATTATCGTTTTTTTTCGATACAGACTTTCGTAGGTTCAAGGGCATTCTGAAGAAGCTGAGCTTGCGTTGTTTTATTCTTTTTTTGTTTTTCAATTAATTTCATTAGCTCTTGTCCCCGTGAAAAGTTCATATGAAGGCCCACCACACGCGTTACCAAGATGGCTCGGGCCTTACAGGACTATACAATATCATAGTTTCTTTGGAACATGAAAGATAGAATTTCGGCTATATTTTTTATTATTATGTTATATTCAAACACTGAAACTAAACTTTAAGCGTAGTTACGGTCTCTTAAGTACCCACTTTCCAGTTTAAATACTTATAAAATATACAAAAATTCAAAAATATGTTTTATAAACCTAATAAAGCCCACCAAAAATTGAAGCATTGTTTTTCACTCTAAATAATTGTTAGAATAACAGAAAAACATTTTTATTATTATAATATCATTACAGACTTTTGTATTGAATGTAGATTTAGTTTTGCTAAGCCACCGTATTATTAACGCCCAAAAATCGATAGTAATTGATTAATTAACAAAGAAGCTCATATTTTTGTTTAAGTTTTACGTAAAAACATGGTTTTTGTTCTGATAGAATTTATAAATTACTTGATTAATATCGGGCCATGATAAGTGCCTATGTTCCTAAGAAGGCCCCACATTAGAGGATTTCGAAAATGATTGTTTCCGTAAAGAAGCTTGATTTAATCTGATGATTTATTTGTTGATTAATATTTAAAAGTAAATGGAGAATATAGTAATCAAGTTTATTTTCTTACATTGTTTCAATTTTTTTATTTATTTAATTATTGCAAAAAATGGGCCTTACAAGGCGCACGTACCTTACGTTTAAATGTTTCGTGTAAGTCGCCCTCGGAAACCGCACACAGTCGCAATGTGTCGTAACAGTTACGGAGCTAAATAAAGTGTAACTACTTCAAAAAAAAACTGCGACTAGTATTGGCTAGTCTCATTTGGAATGCGCCTAGAACGGAACGTACCTCGTTCAGAACAAGACTGCCACGAAACGAAACCATACAAATGACGTCAAATTTGAACACAAACTGAATATTCGCATTCGCATTCGCGAATATCGATATCAGATATTCGCATTCGCATTCGCATTCGCGAATGTCCAAAAACACACATTCGTTACATCACTAGTTTGAATATAACATAATAATAAAAAATATAGCCGAAATTCTATCTTTCATGTTCCAAAGAAACTATGATATTGTATAGTCCTGTAAGGCCCGAGCCATCTTGGTAACGCGTGTTGTGGGCCTTCATATGAACTTTTCACGGGGACAAGAGCTAATGAAATTAATTGAAAAACAAAAAAAGAATAAAACAACGCAAGCTCAGCTTCTTCAGAATGCCCTTGAACCTACGAAAGTCTGTATCGAAAAAAAACGATAATAGTTTGTTATTTTAAAGAAATACAACTAAAAAGTTTGTAAACATTAGGTTGTAAATCGTAGGCCATTTTTTCTATGGCACTAACCAAACATTAGAGCGAAATTTCAACTTATCCGGGCGATTAGAAGATTTAAATTTTGTAAGTGGGCCATTTTAGGAATAGGGCCATCTTTGGCGCACGTACCTTATTTAAAGCTATGGCTGTCTTGCTGTCACACTATATTGTGAAAATACGCTTTTTGATTGCTTAAAGAAGCTATTTATGTTTAGGTCTTATGAAACTATTAACTACCTATATCTAAAGTTTCATTTTTCAAAGTAAATAAATATGATAAATTAAGATTGTTAATTTTATTAAGAGAGTGACTTGTATTAAAAAAGCCTACTTATCGACGAATGGATTTTGACTTTGATAACCTTTGTTAACCATTATTTACAAATAGTTTTTTCTAAAAAATACCTACTGATATTCGCAAAACATTCGCACCAGATTTTGCGAATGCGAATGCGAATGCGAATATCCAAAAAAGTGCGAATATTCGCGAATGCGAATGCGAATGCGAATATTCGTTACATCACTAATATCATCCACTGTTGGTCGCCTTATGATGCTTTTCTTCAGCGTAAGAGCACGGGCGTGGTATTATGTGACAACATCTGACAGTCGGGTTGTCCACTTACCCGACAACTCACTCAGCACAATCTTGTGTTGGGGTCCACCAACCCGCACTAGGCCAGAGTGGTGGACTAGGGCTAAAACCCTTCATTCTTTGGACCCGTGCCCCAATGGGGACGTGATGTGATGATTCGTGTTTCCACAGTGAGCCTGCAGAGCCCTGGCACCCACGTGCCGGGTGTGCTGCGGTGGGCCGAGCTGCTGCGCGGCGGCAAGATGACCTGCGCAGACGCATGATCGTGCATCAAATCAAGATCATAGCCACAGGAGTCGTCTTATCATAAAGATAGAGACGTCAATGGTATTGATGAACTAAACTGTAATGAAGAAATAGTTAAATGATGTTGACTCTCTCTACCTCTATTTTCAAATAAGTTATAGGTATATTTTTTACTGATTATTAAATACTTACTTATGAAAATCGATTCGTTACATAGTGCTTTCCGCTCTATTTTTTTTTAACGATGATGAATAAACCATGCATCTATCAATGTTTGCAGTTTTCTTGGTTTCATTTCGACAGACCTACACAACCAACCTCAACCCACCCACAACGGTACTCTAACAATCATTCGCAACGCACAAAAAATATGTTACTTACTTATCAAAAAAAGGGTATATTAAGTAACAGGTTACCTTATCATTATCACCTTTTAGTTTAAAAAAATGGGCAACGGATGCCGACGGTTTCCGCAGACATCCACATGTCGTCGGGACACGCCTGCCACCCGGCTAATTATAAAACATAATTAGAAGTGAGTTTTTTAAATTAATTCTAGCAATTTTAGGTAGGTACTAAAAGTGCGTAAGATATCTACTTACCAACTATTAAGAGGTTTATGCCGTATTAATACTATTAATGCCGAGGAAGAACTTTTAATTAAGGTTGATTCTTAAATCTATAGATATATTTAAATTCCACCTTGGCTGAAAGTTCCAAGTGTCTTCGTGCAACTCGGGATAAGTTCATTAAAGTTAAACAGTTTTAACGGTAGATTAAGAGGGTTTTTATCAGTTTTAAACATCGGTGTTTATCAGTTAAAAAATACTAACTAGTTGGATCTTTCTCTATCTATAATGCAGAAATAGTAATGCGAGTCCAAGATCCAACACTTAAACACTTTTCGTTATTGCTGCACAGAATCCGTTTAGCATCATAGATAAGTTTTTAGATGAATGGCCATCAGAAAAGCTGGCGTTCAGATTTACTTATCTTAAAAAACAAAAACTCTAATAAAAAAAAATATATGATTCGAATACTTACACCGACTGGGATGATAAAAGGAAGTAATGTGACCGAGCGAGCGGTTAACATACCTTACAACAAAGCTTCAGTGAAGTTGGAACAAATAGATTAGTGATCAAATCATGCTGATGCACAATAAAATAAAATTACGCAGTCGAATCATCATTGATAAGATAAATTTGCGCCACCCCAGAGGTGTTTTTTGAAAAGTGAGATTCTTTAGTACAAAACGAGCCTTGGCAAGCCTATGCCCCATTTCACTATGACATAATAGTCCTACAGCAGTAGGTAAATGGGAATTTTATGTTAAGGTTAAGTATGCAAATTAAGTTTAGGCTTAAGTACAAATATTAATTAGTTTCTTATCCATCAATTAAGTTGGCAGGCAATTTATGCAAATAATTTCGTATTTTTTACGATCCGTTTATGCGTAACTTCAGGATTATCTTTAAAATGATAGGTTTCCTTGAAAAGTTTAGAAAAAAACGTCATTATAAATACAATAACCAATGACTTCAGTTTTCAGTTACAGCGAGGGGGCCCGAGGCCTCAACAATGGTCACGTTGTGCTTTTCAAAAAGTTTTTATATAAAAAAATATTACTGCATAATTTAATTTTATGCAGGTAAGTTCTCGCTTTTACAGGGTGTTACGAAAGTGGAATAGTAATGCCAAAAGGGGGTCATTCTAATTTTGGTAGTAAAAGTTCTGGAAATTTAGTAAAAAAGATTTATCATAGAAACTTAATCGGTCACGTGACATTGGTACCTAGTAGATTTTTTCAAAATGTGTAGTGTAGATGAAAAGCTGTTTACAATAACTGCCTGTCTCACCACCTTTCGGCTTACTTAACCCCTGTACCTATAATAGGTAGGTAAATTGATATAGGTAAGGTATCATTAATTTTAACGGACTTGACGTAAGATACCTCTTTAGGTGTAGTAGAATCATAAAGTTATTTAAAGAAATTTGTATTTAAGTACCTATCTTCCTTGGAAGCTTGATCGAATCCGAAAAAGACGGCCAGATTAAGTGACCGCCTTACAAAATAAAACTTGCCAAATTAGTTTTGAGAAGAGTTAAAATTATGGTGTAGGGGAAAGTTTGTATAGCGCCGCATCTCCACTTTGCATTACACTTTTTGATGTAAGTAAAAGCTTTCGTATCCCAAAATCGTGTATTTAAATAAGCAGTTTTTTCTTTTTTCTTTTTATGTAGATGTACGGTGGCCTGCGCCTAAAAGTATACAGGCGGAGTTTTTAAAATAGCGATCTCCAGCTCACATGCTGCTCAAGCACATCCACATAAACACCACTGCTACACACATCACACACAACAAGTTCCCGGATTTATAACAGATGTAGCTGGTCCCTTCATCATCAGGGATCGCTATTTTAAAAACTCCGCCTGTATACTTTTAGGCGCAGGCCACCGTACTTAACTACCTAAGTTCATAAAAAATATGTCTACAGTTATTTAGATTAGGTTTTTATTTGATTTCACAGATATGCTTCACATAAAGTTTATTTTATCCACATTTTATCTTATCTATATTAGGCCAATTCGGATTAACCTCTAATTTATAAATTTCCTTTCAATACAGGTTTTTTTTTAGGAGAAAGAAAGTTCAGCAATCCACAATGATCCTTGCTCCCGAGGTAAGTAAGTGGCCGATTTGCTATCATTTGTGCAGGACTTTTTATATCTTGTGGCTGTATATGTATAGTTAAGTACTGTTTTGCTACACACAAAAGTGCGCAAGGCACTCTCTCAATTAATATACCTACAGGATGTTGAAAAAGTGGTTTATTAAGCCGCGAAGAAGGACACTGGGGTCAACTTTCAAAGTTTGTATACAAAAGCCCTTTTTTGTGGTGGGTATTTTCAAAAGTCTTAAGTACACGAAAAGTTTGTTCAGATGACCCTCTAACCCCCCAAGTCACAAATTTTTTGGCTTACCATTTTTTAACAACATGTAGGTATATGGACTGTTTTATCTTCTCCCTACCATCCAATCATTACATCTGCCTCAGGACTGCGGCTGCCCCTACCAAGACCCGGGCGCATCCATCTCCAACTCCCCCATCTGCAACGGTATGCTCCTCTTCATGACGCTGCTCGAGGGGTTCGTCTCCGGGCGGTGCCGCATCGCGGAGCCCTGTCGTCGCGTCGTGGGCGTGAAGGAAGCTGATGAGGAGTACGACTTCGTGGTGGTGGGCGGAGGCGTGGCCGGCCCTATCGTGGCTGGGAGGCTGGCTGAGAATAAGGAGTTTAAGGTATGGTTTGAGAATAGTAAGTAAGTAGTTGTTATCATTGCATAATGTTATGAAATAATTTGTAATATTTTGTGAGATGTCCCCCACATAAATATATGAATTTATCGTTATCGTCACCCGATAATAAAATTGTGCCTACACAACATTTCTGTCCTGAGCTTTCCTTATAAATCCATTTATTTATAGATAGGGATCTACCCCAACGGGCATTTTGTTTTAACTTTATGTAAACGAAGGGCTTGCCAAACTTTAAACCACGACACGTAAACACACGAAAGGTCACATTTCATTTATTTATTTATATGAGATGTGACCTTAAATCTTCATGCCTTTCCAGAATGTACCCAATATTCTTTTTACCAGGTGTTGTTAATAGAGGCAGGAGGGCCGGACCCCGTGGCCTCCAGGGTCCCGTCGTTCTACAGAAACTTCTGGAACAATCCCGAGACCGACTGGCTCTACCGCACTCAGCCTGGGAACTTCTGCCTCAATGAGAAGAGAAAAGGATGTGTCTGGCCTCGTGGAAAGACTTTAGGTGAGTTTATCAACAGTGATGATTTGATTGATGATTATGTACTCAACTTACCTACTTAGCTATCGCCTTCTAGCGTTGTCGCTGAACAAAGACATTGGTATTGTCACCCAATTATCTTGCTGATATCTGTCATAACGACCACCGTAATGAACTACTATACATATACATATTATGTAGGTAGGTATATTGAATAACGATGAGCTGGAATCACTGCACTCTGGCGTAAGGCCGTGTTCAAAGTTCAAACCAAACTGACTGTAAGCCTCCAAACGAGAGCAGGCTTAATATGAGCCCCACTGTAGACGTGAAAATAAACGGCATTTCTCATTCACAGTATGCTGGCAATATAGTTGATTTAGTTTGACCACGGCCTAACTATACCTAATATTGCAGCCATTATCATTAGGCCCCAGGTCTCATCTTGTTCAAGTTCATATTTTGGTATAACAGCATAAGACACTTCCTCCACCAGGTGGCTCAGCAGTGCTCAACGGCATGATGTACCACCGCGGCCACGCAGCCGACTATGAAGACTGGGTCAAGTTCGGCGCTAAAGGCTGGTCCTGGGCCGACAACCGAGCCTACTTCGACCGGAGTGAAGACAACAAGCAGATTGGGTCGGTGGCCAAGTCGTCCTATCACTCGACCGGTGGACCCATGCCGATTCAGCAGGTAAGATGAAAGTGGTGGTAAAATGGTAGGTGGGATACTGTTTGAGGGTCAAGAAAGCCATGAAGTTTAATTGGTGTTATCATGGAGGTTGTTAAGTCAGCTGAATTAAAGGAAACGGCAGTACAAGAGGATCATCCACCACTGACCAACTTGATGTACTTCCGCGTACCTTGAAATATCCTGACTAGCTAAATAACGTCATTCACTGGCTGCCCAAAGTGACAAACCCGCGCGCTCTAGTGTTTGCCACAGACACGTTAAAGAAGAAGAAAACAAAATGTAGCCATTGCAATGCAAGGATCAAAAACAGTTCGTAAATATAGGTCTTCTACATAATATTACAATAAGTAAAACGCCATGTCTCTCCCAGTTCAGATACACCCCGCCCATAGTGCAAGACATGCTGAGGGGCATCAACGAGTCCGGGCTGCCCGTCATCGACGACATGAACGACCCCAACACACCCGTCGGGTTCACCGTGGCGCAGACCTTCTCCAAGTGAGTGAATGGAAAGAAAACCAACTGAAACTTTGGCAGCACTATCGAGTGGGCCTTTCTGACCAATTACATTATTGGGGGGGGGAATGGCAACTGAACCAACCAATTAGAACTGGGGAATTGAGCCTACTCGACAGTGGCGGCATCTGGAATTAGCTTTGCAATTTCCTCCCTATTGCCCTTTTATAGATCAGTAAGATTAGCACCTAATAAAGTTGGTTAGAGCGTCTAGCCTATTACTGACGCGTTATACGCGTCATAAGCTCGTTTTTTATGCACATTTAAGGGAGTATAAGCGCTCCCTTTTGCTCAACACGTGCGAGCGTGGACGCGCTTCAAAGCTCGTATAAACGCGTAGGTAGGCTCCACCTGTGTGAAATTTTACGACCGCATGTCGCAGTGGTTAGTAACTCTGACTGTTGTGGCGGGGTCCTGGGTTCGATACCCGGCACTCCCAGCAGACAGACATTATTCACTAGGTGCGTCGCGGCCGGGTTCATTGACCTGCTTTTTAGTCAGTCAATTATTAAATACCACCCTGTACTCATGTCTAGTCTGCTTATCGCAAAGACTGTTACCAAAGAGGATAGTGATTATAATTAAGATTAATACAATTACATGTAACTATGTAGGTACAAGTTCAGTGTAATCTGATACGAATCTTAAACATACCTACCTAATAGATAGTAAAATAATTCCGTGTTTACAGTGATTATCATTTTTTATCACACTTGAGGAATACAAAATAAGTTACCTATATCTTTACTTTAGGTACAGTTAGCCAAAGAGATTATCTAGACCACCCCAGCACCACCACTTAAATTGAACCTACGTGATATGAAAAATACTCAAACTGCAACGATTGTTAGTATGTATCGATAAAATAAAGAGTTTCAACTATCTTCCTTTGAATCTTAGGATCATACTATTGGCTCGGCTGGCACATATCTTTTTTCCTGACTGTACGTCCTAAAAACAACCCACATTTCCCCAGCAACGGCCAACGCTACACCACCGCGCGAGCGTACTTGGAGCCGGAGTCGGAGAGGAAGAACCTGCACGTGCTGCTGGAGGCCCACGCCTCGAGGGTGCTGTTTGACGGCACGAAGGCCAATGGAGTGGAGTATATTAGGAAGGGGGAGAGGAAAACTGTATCAGCCACTAAGGAGGTACGATTCAAAAGCTTCATTGCTGTTCAAAGCTGTTCAGCTTAAAACGTATAAACTAGTTACAAAGCCGCAAATACAGCTGCTAAATATTGTAAGCAGAGCCAATTTATTTAATCGCAAGTTAAAAGCATACTCGTACTTATGAAATGTTTACAATTTTTTACTCCTGACCAACATTGACTCTACTTTAATTATAGGACTAACTATGGTCTGTTTTTTAATCACAAATACTAAATTGACAGATTCTGAACGGTTCATCAACAGCCAATAGACACGTCACTTAACCGCGGGACAATCGACTGTTGATGAACCGTGCATAATCTGTCAATTTAGTATCTGACATTAAAAACAGAATTTATTTATTATTCTGTGTTACAGGTAATCCTCAGCGCCGGCGCACTAAACAGCCCCCACATCCTGCTACTATCAGGCGTCGGTCCCAAAGAGACCCTCGACAAGTTTGAGATCCCCGTGGTGGCTGACCTGCCACACGTGGGGCAGAACTTGTTGAATCATGTCGGGGTCACCCTCCACTTCCTTATCACGAAGGAGAATAATACCCAGACCCTGGATTGGGCTGATGCCACTGAGTATCTGCTGGAAGGCACCGGGCCTTTGACTGCTGATGGCATGACTCAGGTAAGTTTGGCAAATAGACGTAGATAGATTGATAGAACTGATTGCTTGTATGAGATAGCAAGATATTAAGCTACAAACAATAATTTGAATCCGTCAAAGTCAAAGTCAAAGTCAAAATTTTTTATTCATCGTACAAATATAAAATTTTCTGATGAACGTCATTTTTTACAAATTACTCTCCGTTCGGATAAGGGGGGCTCTTTCTGTCTAAGGAGAAGAACGGAGGCAAGAAACTCCTGAGCCATCTTTTCAAAAAAAGACTTAAAACTAGTTGGTATACAATACATATAAGCTTAATAATAATTATTATAATAATATGAGCAGAGCTAACTACTTATCACAGCCATGCATTAACGTCCTCTAAGTAATCATCAATTTTATAATAAGCTTTTTTACTGAGTTTCTCTTTAATGTAACACTTAAACTTATTCTCTGGCATTTGAGCAACTTCTGTTGGAAGCTTATTATAAAATCTAATACAGTACCCTAAAAACGATTTATTAACTTTCGCCAGACGCATCGCTGGAAAAGCCAGCTTATGCTTGTTCCTAGTATTAATGTCATGATTACTGCCAATTGTATCAAAAGTGGAAATATTCTTTCGTACATACATTAAATTGGCAAAAATGAACTGACATGGAACTGTAAGGATGTTAATTTCTTTAAATAGTTCTCTCAATGAATCCCTGGAACCAAGTTTGTATATAGAGCGGATGGCTCTTTTCTGTAATACAAATATAGTTTCAATATCAGCGGCTCTACCCCAAAGCAAAATGCCATACGACAATAAGCTGTGGAAATAACTAAAGTAAACTAATCTGGCGGTTTCAACGTCGGTCAGTTGTCTAATTTTCCGTACAGCAAAAGCTGCGGAGCTCAACCTTCCAGCCAATTTGGCAATGTGAGGTCCCCACTGCAACTTTGAATCTATAGTCATACCAAGAAAGACAGTATCATTAACTAGGTCCAATTTATTCCCATCTAGAATAATGTTAGTATCGCATTGTCTAACATTCGGCAGTGTAAATTTAATACATTTCGTTTTCTTAGAATTCAATAAAAGATTATTTACGGTAAACCAATCGTGTATGTCAGATAGAATAGAATTAATTTCATAAAAATTATTTTCACTTCTTTTAACTTTAAAAAGCAAAGAAGTATCGTCAGCAAATAAAACTATATTAGTCAATTTTTCAACCATAAAAGGCAAGTCATTAATATAAATGAGGAATAAAAATGGTCCTAGAATAGATCCTTGAGGGACGCCTATCTTTACATGAGCCCCCTGTGATTTAGTATTGTTAATATCGACCCTTTGTTGCCTCTTGTCTAAATATGAAGCTATCAAATCTAAAGCCTTTCCTCCTATTCCATAGTATTTCAGTTTCGAAATTAAAGTCTGATGGTCTACACAATCAAACGCCTTCGACAGATCACAGAAGACTCCAATAGCATCGTGATGGTCTTCCCAGGCGTCAAATATGTGCTTAATTAACGCAGTACCGGCATCGGTTGTTGATTTGCCTTTTGTAAAACCATACTGCTGGCTATGAAACAATCGAGCTTCATTGAAATGCAAAAGCATCTGACTGAGTATGACCCTCTCAAATATTTTACTCAAAACTGGAAGAACCGAGACAGGTCTGAAATTTGCAGGGTCCTCCATATCCCCACTCTTGAACAGAGGTATAATTTTACTCAATTTCATAAGATCTGGGAACACACCTTCAGCGATACATTTATTAAAAATGTTAGCCAAAATTGGGGCGATTTTATTAATAATAGAAAGAACAAATTTAACTGACATTCCCCACAAGTCTTCAGTTTTCTTCATATTTAAGGACTTAAATGTTTTTATAATAGTTAATGTATTAATATATCTGAATTTAAATTCCTTATCGGTTGAAGGTGCGTTCTCCTTCATCAGGGTTTCAGCTAATGTAGCTGAAGAATCTAGGTTGCAAGTAGTTTCTAAAGGAATGTTCGTAAAAAACTCTTCAAAGACTCTCGCCACCTCGTCATTTGATGTTATTATGTCATTGCCTACCTTTAAAGATAAATTAGTCTTGCGTGTTCGATTCTTCCCCGTTTCGTTATTAATAATATTCCAAATGGCCTTAGATTTGTTAGCCGAGTCTTTAATCTTGTTATTAATAAAAATTGTTTTCGCACAGTGACAGACACATTTGTACATTTTGCTATATTTCTTCACATAAGATTGAAAGTCAGGGCGGAGTATGAATGTTTTCATCTCATACAGATCATATAATGTCGCCCTGCTTTTGCGAATACCATCTGTAGCCCAGTCACAAAATTTAATTTTATTGTCTATCAAAACTTCCTTCGTTTCAAAATTACTCTCAAACTCATCAGCTATTATCTTAAATAAGTTAGTATACATCTCATTAGAATTGCAATCTACTTTAACCTTCGGAAGTTTTTCGTCTAGTTTCTTCAAGTAATTGTCAATTTTCTTTGTAGTAATCGGTCTGCATCTCACCTTAGTTTTATTTGTCTTGTCAGTGTTTACTAAGGTAATGGTCTGCCCACTGTGGTCTGACCTCAGACAATTTATCACACTACTGTCTTTAAACTCACAGTTACAGAATATGTTATCTAGACAAGTGGCCGACGTGGATGTAATTCTAGTTGGTTCCAGAAAGACATTAAAAAGATTAAATGATTTAAAAAGTAACAGTAATTTCGACCTATTAGGAGAGTCACCCAATAGGTCAACATTAAAGTCACCACACACTATTACTTCCTTTTTACTATTGGAAGCTAACCTTAGAACATCCTCCATGACAGTCTCAAAGGTAATGAAATCACCAGTAGGTGGCCTGTAGGTACATACTATTATATACTTGTTTAGCTCTGCACATGAAATTTCTATATGGTGTTTAACAGAAAGAGCAACTATGTCCTTTCGTTCTTTACATTTACAATTTTCTTTAAGAAATATAAGTGACCCGCCATGCTCGTTGCACTTTCTGTTAAAACAGCTTATAAGTTTGTAATTTTTCAATTGGAACATCATTTTATTCTCGTCTAACCAATGTTCTGTGATACATAAACAATCAATGTTAAATTTTTCCGAAAATAGTTCTATTTCTAACAATTTAGAAGAAAGACTCTGAATATTCTGATGTACTAATTTAAATTCATTCTTAAATGTCTTGTCCTTTAATAGTTTTGAGCCGAGAGAGCAGTGAACTGAATCAATCTTTATATCAACGCTATGATGCTCTCCCGTTGTCTGAGAATCTAATTTAAATCTACTGTACTATTACTATTATCAGTATTACTACTGACGGTGTCAATAGGGACACAAGTTTTCTTCGTTATAATGCTTATAACTGAGTTAATAAGATGAGCTACTTCTGTAGCTAGACGTCGTTTCTGATTTGAGGACAAAAATAAACTGTTCCAAGTCAACTTAAAATTATCTACGTACAAATTAGTATCAAAGAAATTGATACAATCAGATTTACAACATGCATTGTACATTGTTTTATTGAGGCTACATGTCATATAATTGCATTTGTCAGGCAGTGTGCATGAGTAAGGAAATGCACAAACAAATACATGTTTTGTAGGAAGGCCTTCTAATATAGCAAAACTTCTATGTATGTCAGACTTCGACACCCCTAAACTATTTCCCACCATAATAAATATAGTTGTTTTGTCAGTGTGTGACCTCTCTGAAATCAATTCAACTATTTGTCCGAATGTAAGTTCTGGGTAACAATAATTAACAACTTTTCCATTTACATGATTACCCAACATGTGCCCGAAATCCTTGCCAAGCCTATCGGAATATATAACTGTGCTGTAGTCCTCGCTTGAATTGCTACTACTTGTAGTAAGCCTTGTCAAGGAAGTGGGTGACATCTTAGGTAACTGCTTATTACCTACTATTCTACTAGCTGCCTGAGCATAGGTGGGTTTCCTATGAAATTTCTTAGTGGAGGCCTGAAAAACATCTGCTGCCGCCGATCCGCTCTGGATGACCTCTGAGGATGGCGCGGCCGTCGGGAGGCTGGTGGTGGCCGCCAGGAGTCTGGTGGTGGCCCTCGGGAGAATGGTGGTGGTCCCCGAGAGTCCGGTGGTGGTCCTCGAGAGACCAGTGGTGAGTCCAGTGGTGGCCATCGGGATGCTGGTGGTGGCCGCCAGGAGTCTGGTGGTGGCCCCCGGGAGGATGGTGGTGGTCCCCGAGAGTCCGGTGGTGGTCCTCGAGAGACCAGTGGTGAGTTCAGTGGTGGCCGACGGGATGCTATTAGTGGCCTCCGAGGTGGTGGTGGTGGCCTCCGGAGATGCGGTGGAGGCTTCAGCAGGTGAAGACTTCTCCGGCAGCATCTCAACCCGAACTAAGCCCACACTTCTCAGCACCAGCAGCTGGTTTTCATACTCCACAGTTCTCTGGTCTAGGGAATCCGTGCCATGCCTTCTGTGTTATTTGATATCTTTCGATGTAACTCATGCATTATGTGCAATTCATAACGTCTGTAATTAAAACCTTCGATGCTCGATTTACTTATACTTCAACAAAAACACACTATGATAATGAACTTCAAACTAGTTCAAACTATAAATGAGGCTTCTCAAGTTACGTAAGTAAAAACTTTAACTTGCGTACAATCCGTTGCAACTTGAGCAGTCAGCGACTGACAACAGACCTGACTCACTCATCCTCCAGCAAACCCTACAAACTCAATATCCTCATTTGTGTTTATCAACGACACGGTAGAAACAACAAAGGCCCACTTGCACCAAACATTGAAATGAAATTCAGCCTAAAGGCTTCGTCAAACACGTTACTAGCGCGCGTCAGACGCTAAGATGTATTGTACTACTATGGTAAAATGTCAAATAGAGCGCCAGTGCTAGACATGCGTTAGTAACGCGCTCTGTTTGACAAATCCTCAACTATTTCCCCCGCTAGATGTCAGGGGTGCTGTACTCCAGCCTGGCGGACAAGCAGCGTGAGCAGCCGGACCTGCAGTTCTTCTTCAACGGGTTCTACGCGGAGTGCTCGGCGACCGGCGCTGTGGGCGAGCCGGTGGGGGACTGCCCGCAGAACGGGAGGAATATCACGTAAAGAAATTGTGTTGCGCGTGCGCAACCACTTTATTATTATTATTTCGTTTTCAGCTCAGCTATTTACTTATACAATAACTGGTAGTTATAATGACCCACACGAGCCTAAGCCAAATGTGATTCTTGGGGTATTTGTTGGGTTGGTTTCGGTAGGCACAAAAGGAGCCCATTGAGTGACGTATCACCTGTTCCTTATGTATACGACAGGTGCTGAACAGTCCAGCGAATGATGACACAACACGATGACATACCCAAGTCAATAAGCTCTTGTATTTGTCACCGAAACGCCGTTAAAAGCACTGTTAAAATTAAAACATATTCTAACAGGAGCAACGCAGTAGCCCTACAACCGCGCAGCGTGGGCTACCTGACCATCAACTCGACAAACCCGCTGGAGCCGCCGCTGTTCTACCCGAAGTACTTCTCGCACCCCGACGACATGGTCATGGTCAAAGACGGCGCCAGATATGTCAGGAAGATCCTGGAGTCCAAGGTAAGATTCGGGTCCAAAAATGTTCCTATTATTTGTTTTGACCTGACTTTCAACCCCAAAACAGATTTCTGGAAACCACACAGCTACAGCTACAGCTCAAAATCTGTACATGTACAATTATCTCTACATTACAGTTGTTACATACGTTACAGGCTATGGGCCATGTTGCGACCTCCTTCAAGCTTTAATCTCCACGCCTGGCACGGGTGTTGAAGTTATTACAGACTAGTTAATGCGCCTTCCACCCGTCTTCCAGACAATCCAGAGCAAATACGGCGTAAAGCTGGACCCGGCCTACACGTTCGTCTGCGACAAGGCCGGCGACCAGTGGTCGGACAAGTGGCTGGAGTGCATGGCCCGGGTCTACACTGACGCGCAGAACCACCAGCAAGGCACCGCCGCCATCAGCCGAGTGGTGGATAATGAGTTGAGGGTGTTTAATGTTACTGGTAAGTGTTTTTAACTGCTTCAATGCTGGAAGGCCTATAAACCCTTCCTTCATTGGAAGGAGACCCATGCCCCAGCAGTGGGGACGTGATGGGTCGTGACGATGAATGCCAGAAGCACGGCTTCACGGGAGATACATGGTGATGGTTGGTATGGATGTGGCTGACTGCCTAGGGTGCGCCAGACCTATGTAAGATACTTACTATGTTTTTGGTGCGTCAGTCGAGGTCCGATCGATCTAGCGATAGAAATATCTGAACTATTCTAAGGGTGCTTTTCCACCAGAGATGTGCTATGCAGCTATGCTGCGAAGATGTGATATCTACGCTACGAAAATATGTGACCGTTTCCACCAATACTACGCTAGGTAGCTGTGCGAGGAAGATGCCCTACGAAGATGCGCCGCCGCAAAGTAGCTGTGCGAGAAAGATGCGCATCTCGAGCTATGCTATGTATCGATAGTGGGCAAACGACGGGGCCGGCTACACCACTCGCGATGGTCCATAGCACATATCCATAGCACGCATCCATAGCACGCATCCATAGCACACATCCATAGCACGCATCATTCCATACAAAAAACATATCTTAGTTGAATCCGTTTCCACCAGTGCTAAGCTATGTGCTTGGTGTAATATGATTGGTGGATATCAAACGCATCCATAGCATCGTAGCATAGCACATCTCTGGTGGAAAAGCACCCTAAGAATATAGCAAGCATGCCCAGCATAGCTTTGTTTAAACAAAACCATAATAGATTTTTACTTGCAGGTCTCCGAGTGATAGACGCGTCAGTGATGCCCACACTGGTGACGGGAAACCCTCAGGGAGCCATCATGATGGTGGCCGAGCGAGGCGCCGAGTTCATCAAGACAGACTGGACCAAATAACACGACCAACCGGACCGCTATTCAACGTTATAATGACCACTGTACTTGATTACGCATGATAACGCTAAGGGTTGCATCAGCCTATAAATCGAGATTTTTCATATATTGATTGATATCGGTTTCTTAGAAATTATACAACTTTACCTGCAGTAAGTAAGTGCTGTCAAAGCATGATCGGAATAGATGTTAATCTCGATTTAATGGATGGTGCAAGTCACCCCCAGCGGGAATTTACGGTGATATGTTTTAGATGCCTACCATAGTATTTGTTTAATTTAATCATAGATTCTAAGACGAAAGTTTAGGATGTGGTGATATGAAAACGATGATCTGAATCTGAAGCATGGCATAGGTAGGTACTTATAACTCTTAGGGTCAATTCAGACGTACCACAACCACACCACACCACAACCACGGCCACGCCGTGTGGTCGGGCGTATATTTTGTATTGAAAATGAATAATCCAATTCACACGTGCCACATTTTGCCGTTGTCTTCGACCACCTGTGTAATACGACCACATCGCAACCACATCGCGTCGGCAACGCCGCCACGCGACGGCGGCACCGCGGCCACCTCCACTCCCTATTAACTGCATACGACCACGTGGTTACCACATCGCAATGACAGCGACAACACAACCACATCGAAATTTTGTCGCTGCCACAACGCAACTGCAAAAAGCCGCTGTCACACTATTCACACGTAACCACAGCTTGACCACATTATGTCGCTGCGACGTGGTGTGGTTGTGGTACGTGTGAATTGACGCTTATAATTATAAGTTATTATTCATTTATAACCAAAGAGTAAGTAAGGATTAGAGTGTATCATTGGATAATAGTGGATGTCGTACCATTTCTGCATCTGTACTAATTTATTTCCTACTTACTAAGTATTTATAATCATAAGAATAAAAATTTACAAGCTATACCTAGGTGTATAGTTTTACTTTGTTACTTTATGCTGTTTCTCTAATAATAAAAAGTACTTTGCAAGAAGCAATTCAGTATTTTCATTTGTTTCCGTAACCGACCGAATCTCATATTTTCAAGCTGCCTCTGACTAGGCTTTACGACTGCTGCTGAAACAGCCACCGGGACTCACGGCTTAACGTTACTTTTCCCCATTTCCTATTTCTAATTACTGATTAGAAACGCCGTTAAAGCTCCTGCCCCATTGGGTCAAAACCTAAAGAGAGCCTGAAGATAGGTGCGACGATTACGTTATTAGGTACTCTGCATTTTATGGCTTACCATCATAAGCATGAAAAAATAGGGCAATGAAATAAAATATTGGACTAAGATCATTAGGACAGTCGATACTAAGGACATTAAAAAGTAGGATAACAAATTTTAGGGCATTTAGAGAACCGTGTAAAGCAATATTACAGGAAGCTTCAGGAAGAATATTATCAGTATTATCAACATATTATTATAAAGATATATGATTTGATGTTCGATGTTTTTTTACCTATATTTGTTTTCATCATTACTGGCACATTTGTATCTTATCCTAATCAATCTCGACATATTTAATTAAAAACATTTATGTTGAGATTTTAGGTGCCTGTCATCACAACACGTTATGATAACATTAATCGCAGATTTACAGAATCGCGGAAAGACCTTACACAAATGAATTGTATTTACTATCAAACACAAATTAAGTAAGTATTTGAAAAGTCACAAGGCTCTCCCTTGAAAAGATACAAGGTCCCTTTGACCCCAATGTAGGTATGCTATGCCTACCTGGGTACCTAGATACGATTATTTTATGATATGGTGTATGAGTAAGTATGGCAAATACAGAAATTTACTATCTCACTAGTTCCCTTAGCCACGTATCTATTGTGTCATGAAAGGGGGTGGACGATAGGAGCCTCCTCGAATGACGTATAGCCAGTTCTGTGGATTTACCACCACCCCCGCTTGTCAAATCTGTCGGTGGCGGTACGGTAGTTTTAGTTATTATATACCCAAGGGAAAAATGTAGTCTGTGCGTTGGTCAATACAATAGTGTCAGAGGCTCAGAGGGTGAAACTTTGTAAGTTTAAAAAAAAAGCGGCCTCTGGACTTATTTCATTGCGTACGCAATTTTTGAGGATCCGAGTTCTGATTTCAACTTTCATCTACACCTGCATTTATCATAGTGGTCGCAAGGACGTCAGATTAAGGATAAGCAAACTACGAGTATTTCTTCTAAAATATCCAAACCGACATTAGCGGCATAATGTATGATGTACCCCGAAGTAACCAAGAGAGTATTGGATAGGGTCGAATTACTGAAAGCTAATAATCGTCTTATTTATTTATTTTTATTTATTTATTTATTAAGCTTACATATTAGTTGTAGTTTTACAATGAGTCCCACAAAACTGTTTGTATACAGTTTGCCTGTGGGATCGGAGTCTCTTATACTAAACAAAATACTTTTTTATGTTTTAGGTATTGTTATACATAATTGGTAATATCATAACAAATAATAAAATAATGATAATGAAATTATAATCTGAGGTGAACTTGTATCAGGGTAAGTTAAGCAAAAAATATTTTTTTAATTTAGTTTTAAATTTAGATAACATAGGCTCTTGTCGTATATCCTGAGGTAAACTATTAAGTAGGTACGGTATTCTTTTTTTTAGAGTTCTATCACCATAATAATTATTAACTTTAGGTACCTCAAATTTACCCTCAGATATAGACCTTGTGCCTTATAGAGAGGATGTTGAATGAAAAACAATTAATAAGCAAAAACTAAATCAGGTAAACGATAGTCATTGTTTTAACGAAAAGTAAAAGATAATATTAATCTAATTAAACAATAAACAATCGCATAGTGCCTTAAAATCTGTGAGATAAACGTCGTTAATTACGTAGATTCGGTGCCAATCTGATTACCTACGATGATAAAAATGAGCGGACTTCCTACACGAAAGTTAGTGTTAGGACAGCACTCTAAAATAACGTGAGTTTCTCTACCCCTTAATTCTTTTAATATTTACAATACATTTTTATGCAATGATATAAAGCTACAGAGTTAGTTCTAGACGAAAATTTATATAATCACTTCTAAAAAAATCTTGAAGTGATCAAATTTTACCTAAAATTTTAATTTATACAGGACCAATCTGCCTGGTGTTTGGATAACAGATAGAACCAGCAAGCCACCATGATACTAGCTCCAGAGGTAAGAATATAACACCACCCTTAAGAAACAGAGCTGGCTCATGTTTCTTAAAACAATTTCATAAATAATCGATTTTTGTTCTACAAGCATGTAAAAACCATGTGTTAATGATTTATACCAAAAGTTTGAGATCGTAAAAAAATAATTTTACTCATTCTAGTCTAGTTTTAAAAACCGTTGATCTCCAATCCCAAATAACCTCTATGTACTTTCTCCAGACCTGCGAATGCCCGTTCCAAGACCCGGGCGCCTCTATCGCCAGCTCACCCAACTGCAATGGACTCCTCCTCTTCATGGCCCTGATGCAGGGCTTCGTGCAGGGCCGCTGCGCCATCGCTGACCCCTGCAACCGGGTGGTGGGAGTGAGGGAGGTGGACGAGGAGTATGACTTCATTGTGGTGGGCGGAGGCGCGGCCGGTCCGATTGTGGCGGGGCGGCTGGCCGAGAACGACAAGTTTAAGGTGAGGAAGGCTGTGGGCTGTGGGTGGTAGTCACAATGGCCATTTTCTACGTTGCAGCCCGGAACGGAGCATGTTCAAAGCATATTAGAAGAAGTTTATTTCAAACTCATATCAATACCATCTTGGCAAACGTTACACTTTAGTGCATGGATGAATAGTACAATTCAGTACTTTAAGTACTTTTTCAGAATTTTAATACTAAAATGAGCTATCAAAACCATCAACCCACCAAACCTCGAAAGGAATATTACAAGAGCAACCACGTCAACATCCTTTTCCACACCCCAGGTGCTCCTAATCGAGGCCGGTGGCCCCGACCCCGTGGCGTCCAGGGTTCCCTCCTACTACAGAAACTTCTGGAACAACGCCGAGACCGACTGGCTCTACCGCACGCAGCTCGACAACTACTGCCTGTCTGAGGGCAAGAAGGGATGCGTCTGGCCTAGAGGGAAAACCCTTGGTAATTTCTTGTGGATACTGCATAATAACTTTAACTGGTAGTGATGCTTCTGTCTGATGATTTGGTAGTGGTATAATAAGAACAATATCAGTCCAGATATGGTGCGATATTGCCAAATTTGTAGTCCGCTACCGACTCATGTAGCAAATAGCAACCAAATAGAAAACCATGATCAAACATACCATTAACACAAATGCAACCTATGCCGAAGCTATCAAACCATACATCAAGTAATATCGATCTTTAAAAACCACACCAACTCAAATGCAACCTATACCGAGGCTAGCAAACCACGAATCCACTAACACCGATCTTCAAACCCCAGGTGGATCAGCTGTCCTCAACGGCATGATGTACCACCGTGGGCATGCCGCAGACTTCGACGAGTGGACGCAGTTCGGGGCGGAGGGCTGGTCGTGGAAGGAGAACCTGCCCTACTTCTACAAGACTGAGGACAACAAGCAGATCGGGACACTGGTCAATGGTTCTTACCACGCCACCGGGGGTCCTTTGCCTATTCAACAAGTACGTAGTGAACCGTTCATAGGAATGATTAACTATGTACTTATTTGCGTATACCAAAAATGAATCGGTAAATATCAGGTCAGCGACTGACCACTAATGTGATTGGCTAATCCTTTCACTACGAGATTAAAAACACGCTAAGAAGGTTTAATACGAGCCTTGGGAATACAATATCAATACCCCTATGTGCCTTACACACTGGATATAGTTTTAAAGTATGATTAAAGTATCATTATAAATCCAATGTGTTACTTTTTCAGTTCAGATACACCCCTGAATTCGTGTACGACCTGCTGAAGGGTATCGAGGAAGTGGGCCTGCCCGTCGTGGCTGACATGAACGATCCCAACACTCCAGAAGGATTCGCCATAGCACAGACGTTTTCTGAGTAAGTAATTTATGCGGCAATTAGGTATAAGTTTGGATTTGTGTCAATAAGAACCTAACCCTAATCTACCGTTTGTTTTTATATGTTTGTATTTATAACTTTTAAGTATAGAAACAATTTATAGGTCGTTCATACTGACCACGCTACTGACTTCCAAAATAATAATATAGGTATCACTAAACAAGGTGACTTTCTTGCAGTGATGGTCAGCGTTACACCACAGCCCGTGCCTACCTGAAGCCCAAGGAGAACCTCCACGTGCTTCTGAACTCCCATGTGTCCAGAGTCCTCTTCAATGACACCGTTGCCGTCGGTGTGGAATACATCACCAAGAAAGGAGAGAGGAAGACTGTGCAAGCTGCTAAAGAGGTAAAATATCCTTTCCATATTGGTAGAATGGAATCAAGTCATTGCGAGAGTAGCTCATTATTTATACACGCAACTGGTGTAACTTAAAACATGACTCGACCGAAACCCTTTCATGTATTAATCCGTGTTAAAAGAGATAATTAACTATATCACAAACAAATATTTCAGGTGATTCTCAGCGCTGGAGCCTTGAACAGTCCTCACATCTTGCTGCTCTCCGGAGTCGGCCCTAAAGAGACCCTGGACAAGTTCGACATCCCAGTCGTCGCTGACTTGCCGGATGTCGGCCAGAACTTGAAGAACCACATCGGAATGACCCTCTTCTTTGTAGCCACAAAGGAGGAGAACACTCAGTCTCTGGACTGGGCCGCTGCGACTGAGTATCTGCTCGAGAGGACCGGGCCCATGACTTCGACTGGTATCACTCAGGTTCGTAACAAGATTTTTTTTAAACTTCTTTTTATTGCAATATTATAGTCGAATGACCTATGAACTGTTAGCCTTCCGAATATTTAGCCCAATGATGGTGTCGTCTTCAAACTACGTCTCTGATTTGGGTTCCGCTCATCTCGCATAATCTTTATTGACCAAAACTTATTTCGCATAACTTGTATGGTCTAAACTTTTTTGGCCGATCCATCACTTTGCCAAGACTTATGTGGCATAAGGCTCGTTTCGTCTAAAACTCTTTAGGCACAATCTTTAAACACCTAAGTTTCGTTTGCTCAAATTTATGTTCGTCTATACCTATGTATAATCTTGTTTCTCCTAATGTTATCTTAATAAATATTATATTAAGTATGTAGTAAATGTACAAATTGTGGTATTTTTCTCCTACATCCCGAAAATCACGATATTTTATGATCAAAAAATCGAAAGTTAACGACCAATATAATTATTACAAACCCCATGAGATCGAAACCTAAAAATAGGTGCGACGACGAGCAAAGCGAGGAGGAGCGTGTTAGGTGCACATGTTCATCAAAATCAAAGCGGAGCGCAGCGAAGCGGAGCGGAGCGTTTTCCAAACAGCGGAAACAATACAAGGTACCAGTTTGCGCTATGTAGGGAGACGCTCCGTCAAAGTTAAAGCCAAACGAATATTATTACTTTGTATAAACCTATGCCATAGCATTATTAGGCTATTCAAGATTTGGCCATACCATTATTAGGCTAAACAATGTTATGCGAAATAACTTTTTACTAAACGAGATTTATGCCATACGATTTTCGGCGTAACGAGACTTTGACCAAACGTTACTATGCAATAAGAGATTAGGCAAATAAATCTTATGCCAAAAAAGGTAGAACCCTCTGATTTTGACTAATTGGCATTGAATTCGGAAATTGGATTAGTTATTAGATGCGTTGGCCAATGGCCACCGCACATAATCTATCTCAGCCATTTTCTATCCAAACTACCCAATATTCTGTTACCCCAGATGTCCGGAGTGCTATACTCCAGCCTGGCTGACCGTGAGAACCAGCAGCCGGACCTGCAGTTCTTCTTCAACGGCTTCTACGCGGAGTGCTCTTCGACCGGCGCCATCGGCGAGCCGGTGGGTGACTGCCCGCAGAAGGGAAGGAACATTACGTGAGTTTCTTCGTTATTTTATGTGTGTGGTCCTGGGTTGTATATATTTTTGTAATCCTTCTTCAAATCACTGGTATCAGCACAGGCTTATGCAAGTTATTCAAGAGAATTCAGTATTCTTGATTTCCGATTTGTAAACGGGATACTATCAAATAACAATAGTTCCAAACTTTATTATATAAAGTACTTTCATAAAACTTGAAAATAATTATAAAATGACATCAGGCGTATTGCCATACACAACGCCAAATGTCCTTTCTTACGATCATTGTCGCCTGAAAATACATAATGATTGATAAATTACTTGAGAATTGCTATGCATATTTAGATGACATAATCGTATATTCATGAACCCTTTCTCATTTCCCAGGAGCAACGCAGTGTCCTTGCGCCCCCGCAGCGTGGGCTACCTGACCCTCAACTCGACAAACCCGCTGGAGCCGCCGCTATTCTTCCCACAGTACTTCTCTCACCCCGACGACATGGTCATGGTCAAGGACGGAGGCAGATACGTTCGCCAGATCATGGAGTCTGAGGTTAGTGGTACAATAGTGTTGGTTATTTATAAGACAGATAGATGGATTAATATCTGAGGCTGATTGATAGATAGATAGATAGATAGATAAATTATTTATTTACTTAACACAACACATACACAGGTTACACAGCAAGATTTTTAACATAAAGTTTAAGATTACATAAACACAAAACACTATTAAAAGACATGCAGATAGAAAAGCAACATGTGTATTTATCATGTTAGCAAAAGGGTTCTGACTCAGCATAATACTATGATTATAATTAAATAATCACAGCGCTGGTATTCTGCCAGGTTCTGATTGTGTTGGTTTATGTATTGAATGAGAGTTTTTATGTATTTATCCCTTTCCATCGCTTGGTAATCGAATTTTGCTTGCATCTGGCAGTTTTAAACGCTGCTACAATCAAACATCAACCTCTCAACTATTAAGTTACAAGGCGATAAGAATAGCAGTCTATGACGTCAACGACTGTATCTCATTCAATGCTCAAACGGACTAAGTAACAATAGTTGATCCCTGATATGATATAACCAACAATCAAACCCCCTAGTCCTAAACTATCCACCACCATTCCAGGCGATCCAAAGCAAGTACGGCGTGAAGCTGGACCCAGCCTACACGTACGTCTGCGACAACCGCGTGGCGCAGTGGTCGGACGAGTGGCTGGAGTGCATGGCGCGCTGGTACACCGACCCGCAGAACCACCAGGTCGGCACCGCCGCCATCAGCCGCGTCGTCGACAACGACTTGAGGGTCTATAATGTCACTGGTGAGTTTTGTTTTTACTCTCGACAGTCATTTTATTTCGTTACGTTAGCAAGTTCGGTATTTAAGAAAAATACTAGTCGCTGTCTTGCCACTAAAAATATACATTATGTCATGTCAGGACCAATACTTCAGCTGCATCGCTTATGTGACAAGAAACTGATAATCGGTGGTGCTGGTGCCAAAGTAGCTGTAATGTTTGTGACCGAAAACTCCTTATTCTACTACTTCGTTCGAGAATAAAATAGAAGTAAAATGTAAAAACACTTACCCCTCAAAAGTCCTCTCAAATCCACCACAAGTAACAAACACTTATGCACCAATTTTCACTACTAATAAATAAATTTATATCCAAAATTTACCATTCCCAATTAATAAATTATTTATTTCTTTCCAAATAGGTCTTCGTGTAATAGACGCGTCTGCCATTCCCATCCTGAGCACCGGCAACCCGCAGGGAGCCATCATGATGGTGGCCGAGCGAGGGGCCGACTCCATCAAGGCTGACTGGAGCCAGTGAACGACTGACTTACTACCGCCATTACTCAAAAATCTGACAGATTCATACAAGGTATTGATGTAAATGTGACTATACACTACAACATTTTTCGAGCATTTCTGTTTAACGTTCTTACGAATGGTACAATACAGTCAAAAGCTTAATGAAAAGTTCGTAAAAGGATGATACACTAGAACCTATCAGAGAGCGGCTCGTTGTTCTGTTACAAGTAAATGTTGTAGTCTTTACCCACGGTATGACGGATAGGTAGTGAATTTGTTATGTAATTTTATGGTAGCGGTCGATGGTTAGGACGACTGACATAATAATAATGTACAATTGTGTAAAGATTTTTATATTTTTTTACCTCATTTCTCATTTGTTATGGGTATTTAATACCAATGTTATTTAGTTTTGTAAGTGTAAAGTACCTGTCATTATTTTGTATAATTGAAATCGCATCAGTTAAGTATTTACCTCATTAATATATTATGTATTTATAGCAGAATTTGATAAATAAACATTTTATCTAAATTAATTTATTTATTTATTTTTAAACTTATGCTAGGTTTCTTAATGTTAAAAATTAATGGGATTTTTGGTTGGTTAAAATTATTAAAAGTCTATACATATAGCGATAAAACTTTATAAATGGCAAAAATAAATACATACATGATTAATTAATTACATAACTTTAACACACATTATTTACTTTCGCATATAACATATTTGTAGCCAATTAAATCCATAATACAGTAACTCCATTATTGAAACTTAAAACATAAGTACTTCATAAAGGGAAGGAGTACATACTTATTTAACTAAAATGTCTAGGAATGGTTGTGTAGTAATACTTTTAGACCAATTCGGTTAGTATAAAAAAATCAAACCCTATACTAAATTTGTTAGTATATTTTTATACGTAAAAAATCGGAATTCTTTTATAAAATGCATGTTTTTCAATCGAGACTCGCCTCGCGTATTTTTAGCACCTCACAGATATTTGAGATTACTCACTTTGCTTTCGTACGGAAAATACCTACCTTATTTCTACTCGTTATACTTTATAATAACAATATGATTAATTTTGTCTTACACCCAGGTAGGCTGGTAATAATGGTTATTTATCCAATCGTAAGGTTCACCGGTCTATGTATCATGTGGCCACATAGTATATCTGTATCAAAACCACAGCTAGCGATTCTGAAGCTATCAAATTTAAATTATTAGCTTCAGAATCACTACCACAGAATCAATAAAAAGTATGCAACCGCCATGAACCTACAACCTTGTCAAACCTACTACTCAGGCCAAGTTTAAAGTGAAGACTTAAAGAGGCAGGTTCCCGGTACATACCCGTACAAGTTATCTGATTATGCGAAAGCGCTAGAGCATTTCCCTGCAAAAAATTTAACTCTCTAAAAGCGCTCTCGCATAATTATGTAACCCGTATGGATATACAGGGCCTTACAAAAGTGGTATACTACACCGAAAGGGGGTGACACCTTGAGTCACCTGAACAACTTTTGTTCTACCACTTTTACAAAAAAAAAATCACTGCATAAACACCGACAACCCGCCTCTATATCCCTTCACCCCCCCCCCCCTATCCACGACTCCACACCACCAACCTCCTCACTGCTCGTCCTTGTCCTTGGCGCCGTGCTTCAGGATCCTCGTGAACTCCACGTAGTCGAACAGCCCGTCTCTGATCGGCGCCTGAGAAGGAGAATGAAATCGTATAATCGACGTAAAATTTTAGTCATAATGTTACTCTACCACTATTTCACAAAGGCCCTGTATTTTTTTTTGTTCACTTCCTTTTCTGCCATCGACATTTTGTCTTTATCGGATTGTATGTTCATTATCGTTAGTTGTTTTGAGTGATGGTCCAGTGAACATAATCTCCTTGGTTTCCATTTCAAGCTTAGCTCCACTTAGCTTCTGTTACTGACGGACAGGATGTGCCATCGCTTAAAACCGTAGAGTATCCTCGGGATCACTCAGTACTCAGTAGCTGATCCCTCGCAAATTTGTTGGTATATCCCTGTTTCCCTGTAACCTGTCCTGATATATCGAGGAAAGATCTGGCGACAGAAACTCCCCAAGCATGTGTTCAACCCACCTCGCGCAGCATCTCGTCCACGTCGTCGTCTGTGAAGCGGTCGCCCATGGTGGTGAGCAGCTCGCGCAGCCGCTCCTCGTTGATCACGCCGTTGTTGTCCTCGTCGAAGCAGCTGCGGGGAGGGGGGTGGGGGGTTAGTCATTTGGACAGCTAAAACAAGGTTACCCTAAGCACCCTATACACGGCACAAAAGTTAGCTCGTTTTGGTATCGTTACGATCTACCTAGAGATTACGATTGGTGTCGCCTCTTGGTTTCTAAATGTATATTTTTAATTTTTTATACATATAAGTATTACATACATTATCAGTGATCACGTCAACAATTTTGTGACTTTTTCGTGTTCAATGTCTCACAAATAACACTAGACGTCCATGGTCTTGTCACCGTGGCTATCTACCCAGGCTGTGGTGGACGTATATAAAGCACAGTTGTTATGTCACTCCAGAAGGTCATTTCATGTACCCCCATGTATACAAAAGACACTCACCCAAAAGCATTCTTGATGACATCCTCGGGGTCGGTGCCTTGCAGGCGCTCCCCGAACAGCGTCAGGAACATGGTGAAGTTGATAGGGCCTGGAGCCTCGTTCATCATGCCCTCCAGGTAGTCTTCTGTAGGGTTCTTGCCTGTAATATTACATTACGATTAATTGTAATAGGTGGAAACAATACAAGTGTTGAAATTGCTCACTCTGAGCAGGCTTTCCCTGATTTTCTTTTGTATTCACAATTACCAATATACATATACCTATATGTTTATGCTAAAGTGCTATGTCCCATTGTACCAACTTGTAGGCTGAGATTGGGACAGCAATAATGAATAAAGGAAATGAATGTTATTTGGTTATAAATATTGAATAGAATAGTATTCCCAGATAAACTAGACCTCCAGCATTCCAAGGATAGGGTAAATACAGTATTTGTTCCCCATTTAGATCCTGGTGAACATGCTGAACATCTTGTGTTTCCATCTAATGTTTACTTACCCAAAGAAGCCAGCATATCATGCAGGTCGTCCTTGTCAACAAAGCCGTCTCGGTTCTGGTCAATCATGTTGAACGCCTCCTTGAACTCGGCGATCTGTGCCTGGTCGAACATGGCAAACACATTGGACGTGGCTCGCTGGGCACGCTTCTTGTTGGTGCCACGGCGGCCGGCGGTCTTGCGGGACGACATCTTGACCTGTGAAGTATTTAACTGTTAAAAGTATCTACACAAATTAAGTAAACAGGCTTAGGGCCTGTTCCACAATGTCTGGTTAGTGGCTACCTGTCGGATAAAATACATACTGTCACTGTCTAAAAAATAATGACAGAGAGTGACAGCATGTATTTTATCCGACAGGTAGCCACTAACCAGACATTGTGGAACAGGCCCTTAGACTGTTTGTTGCCAAAAATATGGTCAGAATTTTTTTTGATGACTAATGTTGAGGATATAGGTAGTACAGCCAGTTCTACCTTTTTTGGCCTAAGATTTATTTGCCTAATCTCATATTGCATAGTAACGTTTGGTCAAAGTCTTGTTTCGCCTAAAATCGTATGGCATAACTCTCTTTTAGTAAAAAGTTATTTCGCATAATCTTGTTTAGCCTAATAATGGTATGGCCAAATCTTGAATAGCCTAATAATGCTATGGCATAGGTTATACAAAGTAATAATATTCGTTTGGTTTAACTTTGATGGCGTTTGTAATCATTATAATGGTCATTCACTTTCGATATTTTGATAATTCAATATCGTTATTTTCGGGATGTAGGAGAAAAATATCACAATTTGTACATTTACAACATACTTAATATACAGGGTGTTAACTTGATTGCGTTGGAGCGGGAAATGGTAGATACAGCTGATGATACTGAACACGATAAGACATTAAAAAACGTATTTTATTTGCTTTAAGCTGACCAACATAAAACAGTTTTATTTAGTTCATTTTAAAATTTCATAGTCACCCTATTCATGTTTAGGTACGTTTGACAGAATGACCATGAACTTGAAAGCCAAGGTCAAGGCCAAAAAAATCAAAGCCAGGGTCAATAAAAAAGTATGCGTGCATCAGCACCACACTTGGAGCCACAACCACAATCGTCAAGGTACCTACCGAGATTTTGGGTACTCAAAGTACCCAATCCATTGTAGACATTTCATTTTACTCCATAAGTATCACTTTATTGATACACAATAATTATCTTTTATGAATACAGAACAGTTTCATTTTATGTTTCATAACATAGGTCACACGTATTCACAGCACAGCACAACATAAAACGAGATGAGGAACAAGGCTTGGTAATCAAAAGATAGAATTGTAGAAGGTACCTTTTCCCTTTTAGGTAATAATTGTAAAAAATGATTGTAAACAAGTAAACAACAATGACTGACTGACAGACTAGATCCACAGAGAAGGTAATGACTATCATAAATACTCGATGGTTATGATACGCGAGATTGTTATTATTCTACTGGTATTCAAAGTGAGGCCATACTTATTAGCAGCGTTTTACCTGAAAATAAAACGCATATTAAAATACTTACCTTATTTGAAGCTTAATATTGAGATAGGCACTTCCGTTTCCGTCCATTTGTACCTTTGCATCAGTATCATGACGGTCAAATAGCGTCCATATCCGTTTAACTTCTGTCACCTGTCAGAGGCGAGATGTTACGTCATCGCCACCATTGGATCATTGTCTCAATAATCACCAGGCAGATATGAAAGTTAAGCTTCAAATAAGGTAAGTATTTTAATATGCGTTTTATTTTCAGGTAAAACGCTGCTATTAAACTACTAGACCGTTATTTGAAGCTTAATATTGAGAGATGTTTGTTATCGTCTGGTGGCTGAAAGTTAAACAGTATAGTGACTTGTTTAAAATAAAAACGCCAATGTGATACAAAGAAAACAATTTATTACGGTTATGAAACTTAAATCATAATTAAGTAGGTATATAGAATTAGCATTCTAAGCAATAACATGTAATAACTCTAATAACATCATGGAAATCATTATAATTTAAGTATCAACTGCAGAAAACAATTGACTTACAGACGGCAAATCGTTGGAAACAATCACTTCGCGTCTATAAAATTTAAGGAATGTATTTCCTGAACGCCAATTTCCACGTTCTAAAATCTCATCCATGGGATAATTATCAATCCAATTTCTAGAGGCCACTGCAGACCGTATACTTCCAGGTGTGGCCATTATATTAGCCTCTTTAAATAAACTTTTGATCCACCCAGCTATTATAGTGCGAGATGCCCCTTTAGCGGCACCTCTGAATGTGACGAAGAGATTAGATACCTTGGCCTCATTTCGTCGATCATTAAGTAAGGTTATGGTTCTATTTACCCAGAACACAGGATTCAGGTTTTGATTATCATGATTCTCAATTAATTTCCAACCTGATTGTCTGTAATCACTGTTATCAGTCTTTGAACCGAAATGGGGCCAAAGTATAATGCTATTGTCAAATTTAGAGTAATGGGCAGGGTCTATATGAAGTAAAGTCAAATCGTGTACCCTTCTGCCCGAGCATAGAAGCAATAGGGTAGCCGTATGTCGCAAAGTTTTAAACACATCATTAGGACGTATAACATAATCAGATAAAAATGAGGATAATTTAGTGGCATCCCAAATTGGTGATTTCTTTAACATAGGCTTTTTTAAAGCTATTGATTTTAAAATGTGCTTTACTAGGACGTGGGAACTAAGGACACTAGATGTATCTACATTACACAGTGTGGATACAACCGATTTATGTAATAATATGGTGTTGTAAGCGAAGCCCTGTACCAAATGTAAATCTGCTAGAAATTTTGCTAAATCAGAGCCGGAAGGTGTATGGGGATTAATATTATTGGTCTTGGACCAACTCAACCATCGTTTCCACGCAACCTCGTATGTTTTTAATGTCGATAATCGCCAGGAATCTTTCAATAGTGATAATTGTTCTGGATTCCAGCTTTCTACTTGTTCAGACCACCCCCACACTTCCATACTTCGAGCGTCATCTCTGCGACGTTCGGAGGTGGCAGGCCGGTCGATGTGTCTATCAGGTAACTCTGTAAGTTCCTCAATGTGAACGGGGCTGCGAGAGATCGGGCTTTGAGATCTGCGCGCCAGAACACCCGGTGCCAGCGAGGGACTACTATCAGGAACGTTCCTAATGACTGGTTGAGATGTGCCAGAACCTTCGGTATTAGGAATGGTGGAGGGAAAATCCACGCGAGAGGGTAATTCCAAGGAACACTGAATGCGTCGTGAAACACCGCTTGGCGATCCCTTAGGTCTAGGGTTACATAATTGAACACCACATGGGCTGCCTCCGATGCAAACAGGTCTATCATTGGCAGGCCAAACTTTTTGAACACAATCTCCGTGCATGGCGGTAGGAGGTGCCACTCTGGCGGTCGCCGATGCCTGGACAGATGATCGGCATGGTTGTTGAACTTGCCTGGAATGTGATGAATGCTGAAGTCTATCCTGTACCAATCTAGAAGGTGTAATATCTGGTAAGTTATTTCCAGCAACGGAACTGATCTCGTTCCTCCCTCTTTTCGCAAATAAGATACCGCTGTCTTGTTGTCGCATTGCATCAGAATGCAACTGTGTCTCATTAGATGGGCATGGCTCTGCAGCGCGTGCAGTATTGCAAGCATTTCTTTTTGATTGCAATGCAGTGTTTGTTCTGCCTTGGACCAAACGCCTGAGAGAGCATGATTGTTTAGTTGGGCGCCCCAAGCCAGGTCCGACGCATCTGTTGTCAGGAAGTGGGTGGGCGGAGGGTAGTGCAAGGGCGTCGGGAGATGACAATTCAGGACCCACCAGGAGAGCTCCTCTCTTACAGGTTGTGGCATGACATACAGATCGTTTGTTAGGTTCTGAGGTAGCGAGTTCAGGAACATGACCAGTCGACGATGATTTAGCCGACCTCTTGGTACCGCAAAACTGGCAAAGCTCAGAAGTCCTGCCACTCTCTGAAGATCTTTTATGGTGACACTTTTTTGTTCGAGAACTTCGCTTACTTTTTTGACAATGGTGACACACTTGTTTTCTGGGAGTACCTTCCGGTTGTCCCAAGGGTCCCATACGATACCCAGATAAGTTATGCTCTTCTGAGGTGTGAGGACAGACTTTTCGAAATTTATTTGCCAACCGAGATATTGAAGAGTGGAGATGGTCAGGGTGACATGCTCTTGTAGAACTCTTGCACTTTGATGAGCAATTAAATAATCGTCGAGATACGCTACTATTCTCACGTTCTTCTCTCGTAATATTTGAGCGATCCAGTTGGTCAGGATTGAGAAGGTTTTGGGGGCTGTACTTAACCCGAAGGGTAGACAGGTCATTTCTAGTAACTCGTGCTCGTAGATCAAGCGTAGGAAGCGCCTGTGACCTTGAGATATTGCCAGGTGAAAATATGCCTGGGACAAATCTATCTTGCATAGCCAATCTTTTGCCTGAAGAAAAGTGGGTATTCGGTACATGTTTATGAGGTGAAATTGATCGACCAGTACAAACTCGTTCAGAGCTTTTAAGTTGAATATCGGGCGCATTGTCCCGTCGCTTTTCGGAACCAGGAATAGGGGTGATATAAAACTGGGCGAGATCTTGGCAGTTTCCAGAATTTTTTGACTTTTCATCTTGGCGATGAGTTCTGACATTTCTTTTGAAACTGGTGTGTGAAAAGGTCCCTTGTCCAGATTCGGATGTATAAGTGGAGGTTTTTGAAGAAAGGGTATGCGATATCCTTGAATTATTTTTAATATTATGGCCGGTGCTCCCAATTCTTTCCACTGCCGGTAGTACAGTGTCAATTGGCCAGCCTGAAACTGATTCGAGTCATTGTTTTTGCCTTTTAGGCAAAGGGTTTCCCCTTTGGGGGGAAGATGAGTATGGGCGCTTTCTCGATCCCCTTTGAGTACGATCGGGCCGCGAGCCTCGGTTGTTGTACGTTCCTCGTCCACGTGGGTTCGGAAAGCTTTGAAAATTGTGGCTTTGTTCCCTAGAAGGGTAGTGTTGGCTATTATATCCACCCCGCGAGGGTGGGTTTTGATATTGGGCATGAGAAGTGGTCGGACAGCAGCCACTATGAGTGCCACGCGATGACACTATTTTTCGAACGCCTTGCCCCCGCGAGGGGTGACGGTTCATTTTAGAATTGGACCTGCTTTGAGAATTGGATCCACCTGACACAGAAGGCCAGAAGGCTTTGCGAACTCCCCCGGTTTTTTCAAGGGTAGAAGTAAAAGATTCTGCTTGAAATAAATGTGTTGAAGACGGGGGTATTTTGTTCAATGCGGCTTTAACTAAAGGATCTTTTGCTTGACTAACAATAGCTTCCCTTCGCATTTCAATACTTTCAGCTCTGTGGCCACATACTAGTTGCAAAAGGTCAGCGGACACTTTGTGAAAGTCGCCCTTTAAAAACAATTCGTCTATTTTTAATTCGAGGGATTCATAACTAATGTTACTAGATTTTGCCCAACCTAACAGATTGCGAAAGCCTTCTTGCAACGATTCCTTTTGTTTTAGAATGCAGAATGTTATAGCTGCATACGCCTTGTCCGAATAAGATAGATGGCGTAAGGTGTCATATGTTTTTACCTCCTCGTTTGTTTCCAGTTCTGTGAAACCTGGAGCATGATTATATAGCTTTTGGGTATCGGCGTACCGTACATCCGACCATGCACTAGTCTCTAAGCGTTGTACCTCCAGTAACATTTTCAAAAATACATCGGGTGTCTTTGGTATAGTTGGTTCCTTTAATTTGGTTTCGATATCAAATGTAAACTGAGTGTTCTCATTAGAATCATTACGACCATCACCCTGTGGTGAATCAACGTACATATCACCACTGACATCTGAACACAACGATAAGCATTCGTGTGAATTAGGGTCATTATTTACAGTGTTGTTATTCGTAACAAAATTCTTGAGCTCACCCACTTCCTTGGATAACTTTTGTATCAAGCGGCGGTCGCGCTTGTTCCTCCTGCGGCGGTGGCGGCGGCGCTTCCGCTTGGAGCCCTCGCCCGAAGACGAGGTGGAGGAGGTGGACGAGCTGCTACTGCTGCTGCTGCTGCTGCGGTCCCGGGTTCGCACCCCGCTGGGCCCGGCCACAGCCTCCACTCGACCCGCTTCTGTATCATCCATTCTGTAAACAACTGTTCAAATCACAAAAAGTCGATGTAACTGATACAAGCATAGTACGATATAGTGCAGAGAAAGCTGACCCCCCTCTCATAGTAACAATGCTTCTGAGTGGGGTCAGGTTTATCTGCCTCTTACTGTACAAGAAAAAAGTATATAAAAAACATTCACGAACGAAAATCTCGTTAAAATTTGAAAGAAAATATGAATTTACGTATATTTAAGGCAACTGTTATTTGTTACAGCTTTAATTTAACCTCCATCGTAAAATAGCAAATTTTATTTAAATATGTTGCAGTAACGGTTATAAACATCGCTGATCTATAGCTTCCTTTAACTACGAATTTAAACGTGTAATTTTATTATAAATAATTAAAAGGAAGCATAATTCGAAATATTCTTACCGATACAGCAAATCAGAAAATAAAATGAGGGTACTTACATGATAAAGGCAAAATATTTTACCTTACTTTGATACCTCACTCCACAATTCTGACTTTCACAGTATAAAACACTTTTGAAACACTTATTTATTTTATTTCTGAATTTAAATTTAATAATAATTTTATTTTTAAAAATATTTTACGGAGCGCAGCTGGAACACAGTTGCCCGGACGGAAATTATTTCGCCAATGATCCAATGGTGGCGATGACGTAACATCTCGCCTCTGACAGGTGACAGAAGTTAAACGGATATGGACGCTATTTGACCGTCATGATACTGATGCAAAGGTACAAATGGACGGAAACGGAAGTGCCTATCTCAATATTAAGCTTCAAATAACGGTCTAGTAGTTTAATATGAGGATTTCCGTACTATTCGTCATCAAAGACGTCTCAATCGCAAGTACACAACACAAATCGAGATGAGCTAGTGTAAGTAAACCAATTCGTCATTGAAGTAGACCCTGTTATCATCCTGTTATGCATTGTGGTCTTTTATCTTTAGCTGCGTACAGACCGGCCAAACGAACGCCAACGAACGGGTTTTGTTGACCTTCGTTGCTCAATCTGCCCCTGTATTATGTATGATAAATGTCCATCGGTGGGCGTTCGTTGGGCCGGTCTGTACGCATCTTTAGGTAATAAAAGAAAAATAAAACGTGGTGAGTATCAAGGGTGAATACTAAACGCTTACCTTATTCTGAGTAAAAAGGTTTAATTATTGTTCTGAACTCCTAGAAAGTCATAAATTATATTCTGTACGATCTATGAAACTTTATGCACATCAGCTGTTTAATTGTTGATTAGTATGTCATAATTTCAATATTATTTAATAATTATTATTACCTACTGTGTAATTAATTAAAATCATAGTTACATCAAATAAATTATGAAAAGTGAAGTTGATAACAAATTTACAGTGTGTGTTCTTTTGCAATCGAATGTCTCATTGGTTATGTGTTTGTGTAGGGTGACCATGTTTTTGATTAAGGTAAAACTTTCCACTTTAGACTTTAAACATAAATATTCGAGATTCTGATGTTTTTTTTTCTTAGAAACGTGCTTGGTTAGACTAATACTAACCCCCATTTCCCGCTCAAACGCATTCTAGTTAACACCCTGTAGTATTTATTAAGATAATATTAGGGGAAACAAGATTATACCAATACGAACAATTTGAGCAAACGAGACTTAGGTGTTTCAAGTTGTAGCCAAAAGAGTTTTAGACGAAACGAGTCTTATGCCAAATAGGTCTTGGCGAAGTGATGATTCTACCAAAAAAGTTAGACCTTACGAGTTATGCGAAACGAGTTTAGGGCAATAAAGATTAGGCGAGATGAGGGGAACCCAGTACAGCCAGACCAACATAATTGTTACATAAGTTATGTGAAACATAGTCAGGGAGCAGGGAGAATATGTGCATAGGCAACTCATGAAAACTGAACATCTAGATTCTTAAAGTAGTAAAATACACATAGTACTGATATGAGAATATGCCATTGTTTTTGGAACTAGCTTATTCAGCCTACTTTAATAATTTTGTTTAGCCAGTCCAAAAATGCATTAACTAACTAATATTGATTATCTTATATGCATATAAATGGTAAGTAGAGTTTACTTGCTATCCATGATATTGAGCACAAAGAAGTTATCAAACTTTGCATACTCATGAACTACTTAGTTACTAGCACTTCGTTACCCAATAAAACTGGTTTGCAGCCTCATCGAAATTCCAAATTCTTAACAACACACACTTAATGATAATGAAAAGTTGAAAACTATACCTACCAGCAGTTTTGTGGATGCAAGATTAACGAACTGTGTGGCTGATGAGCTACTGGATGAAATTATACACGTTTGCTTTATCGCAGACGCTGGAGAGTGAATATTGTTCACGCCAGCACACCACAGTGACCAGTTTATAAATAAAATAATGATGCACGCCCTGTTTTAATCACCAATCGTCACCTCTGGTTTTCGGCAGTTACTAACGTGTAAATGAGTCACAGATGTTGTGCCGACATTGCCTTTCAATGAGAAACGGAGAATGTAGGGCGCACCATACTGTGTCACAAAATATGGACAGCGATTAGCCATAAAAGGTAAAGAATTTTCAACATAGAACTGCATGTCCATAATTTAGCCAAATTTATCAAATGTGGATTGTTTTCAATATTTACCTGAATTAGATTATATTTCTGCACACAAAATACAAGGTTTAGTAACGGTTAGCTACCGAATTTCACTAAATTTAAAGTATTTTACTAAGTGATGACAAAATACAAGAATGATTCACCATAAACCAAAGAGAATAATACTTTTTTTTCACTAAATTACGTTACTTAATGACAACAGGATAGATATATATTCAGTTCTATGTGATAGAAAGAGACAACTAACTCGGTGTTCGTTGACCTGAGTCTATGGTTTTCCAAGCGAGGGTGTTATTATTCTGAGTATTTTTAGTTTGACCTTGTAACGTCTTCTGTTTAAAAATAATAACTTCTAACTTGCTTTGCTTCTAACTATTATTGGAAGTACGTAGCGTAGGTACCTAATAAATACTAAAACAACTCTCTCTCAATGTCTTTTATTTGTCGGTAGATGGGAGTTCCTCTAATCTGTACTTAATAAAATGCCACTGAACCTCCACTGAAACCCCACACTGAACAATCTGAAAACCTCAGCATGTCGGGTACAAAAAAAACAAGGAACAAAACAATGTATGGCTGTATGGTGCTTTATTTTTCTTATTTAATCTCATTGGATGTTATACTTAATAATATCTTAGGAGCTCCAATCAGCCAGGATCATGTCGGCTCCCCGCTCGGCCACCATCATGATGGCCGCCTGCGGGTTGCCGGTGATCTGCGTGGGCATCGACGACGCATCTATCACTCGGATACCTGAGGAATAAAATAATTAACTATAGTATTTCCGACGAAGATCAGTGGGCTGCTATGGTGAGAGGACATCTTCCAGTCCAGTGTCATGAAAGTTGGTGTAATTTCTTACAATGTGGCCTATACATCAATAGATGTAAGTACACAACACCTATAGAAGGCTGATGAAGATGATGATGACGATATTGAAGATGATGGGAAAGGAGAGGGAACAGGAAATCACTGACCTCCTTTAACGAGGTTTGTGCTTTCCTTTATCATCATCATCATCATCATCATCATCATCATCAGCACTGACCTCCTTTAACGAGGTTTGTTCTTTCCTTTATCATCATCATCATCAGCACTGACCTCCTTTAACGAGGTTTGTGCTTTTCTTTATCATCATCATCATCATCATCATCATCAGCACTGACCTCGAAGAAGAAAAAAATAAGTCATCCAGAACCATGGAAGTACATACTTATTACTTCCATGTCCAGAACTTACCGGAAACATCATAGACACGCAGTCTGTCGTCTATGACCCGTGTGGCCGCACCAACCTTTAGCCGCGTAGCGGGGCTGGTCCGGCACACGGTTCTCTTGGAAAACTCCGAAGATTGCCTTTTTGCAAAGGGATTTTATCTATTTACGAAAATTATGCGATGTTGCGCTTTTGACATATTTTTATTGACAAATCATAGATACTTAAAATATTGTAAATATGATTATAAAAAAGGTAAGTAATAATGTAGATGCTCCAAAGAATTATTAGGAGCCCCAACATCCTCCCACCTTGCGATGTGGAATATCGCAACATAGTCTTGCTGCCGCGGGGGCTCCGAAGACTCAGTAGGAGCCCCAACATCCTCCCACCTTGCGATGTGGAATATTGTTAACAGTCTAACCGCTTCGGGGGCCGAACGATTCGACCGGAAGTCGTTCTCTTGTCGGGTTTAGCCAGCACCTCTGACTCCTCATCGTTATTTATCTCAAGTGGATGTAATCTCTGCACGGCTCGAGTGCGCTCGCCATCGGCTGTTTTTACTTTGGCCACTCGACGCACCCCGTCCTTTCCAGTGCAGACCTCCGTCACTATACCCAACGGCCAATCCAATTTCTTCCCCTCTGTTTCCACTATCACTACATCTCCAACTCGAACTGGCCTCGTTGATTTTTTGTTCCTGCAAACGAGTAAAGACAGGTATTCGTTTTTAAAACGCTGTCTTAGGTCAGTTCTTAATTTTTGGAGGTATTGGAGCCGGATGTTGAGACTCTTAGCATCTATATGGTCTATGTCTGGCACTTCTCCACTCGGTATGGTGCGAAGAAAGTGTGCTGGTGTGAGAGGCTGCCATCCATCTACTTCGTTTACATATGTGAGCGGTCTTGAGTTGATTATGTTTTCCACATCACATAATACCGTCTGTAATTCCACAAGTGTAAGCGTTGACTTGCCTAGGTTCCGCCTCAGAAGTTGTTTCACCATTTGTATCATTCTCTCCCACCATCCTCCCCACCACGGAGCTGCGGGCGGGTTGAAGATCCATCTTATTTTGTTTGCTGTTGAGAATTCCTTCATTTTTTCCCAGTCTATTATAGACAAATGATTTTCAGCTCCTCTGAAGTTCGTCCCGTTATCCGAGTATATGATCTCGCACCTTCCTCGTCGTGCAATAAACCTCCGTAGTGCCATCAAAAAACTGTCAGTCGTCATCGACGTCACTACCTCTATGTGTATCGCTCTGTATATCGCGCAAGTAAACAGCATGATCCACGTTTTTCCTCCTGTTTTCAATATCATCGGGCCAGCTGCGTCAACGCCTGTAACCTGAAACGGTGCTGCGTCTTTTATTCTGTTTTCAGGCAGTGGCGGGCATGGTGTCTCATAACTCTTACCATTGAATCTTTTGCATATCACACACTTGGACGTAATATTTCTTATTGCCCGCCTTGCTCCTGTAATCCACACAGTATTTCTCAATTCGGCTGCTAATACGTTCGTACCAGCATGCATTTTTCGTTTGTGCGTGGATTCAATCAATTTTGCAACTAGCGGATGCTTGCCTGACAGTAGAATAGGATATTTGAAGGTCTCATCATAGTCACTCAAAGTCAGGCGAGTTCTCACTCTTCGTAAACCGTCTTCCCCTTCGAAAATATCTATGTTCGATCCTTTATCATTTTCTTTACACTCTGACCTTTGTATCAACTTATACAGAGTGACCTCCGCCTCCTCAAACTCTTTTGCCGTTATTGGTTCAACCCCCTCCATCAGCGATTTCACATTCCTGCTCTCCGCTGTGCGGGCTGGGTTACTTGGTACTATTCTAGTTTGGTTGTCTTCATTATTTTTATTTGCTCTGCAATTTTTGCAAAATCTGTTGACCCATGCCGCTGTTCGGACGATTCGTGTGAAGTTTGACTGTTGATTGAATCGCTGAGAAAAGTCCTCTTCTATCGTATCTACATGTTCTCTTACTATCTTACTTCTTTCTGAGTCGATGGCTTCGTCGTTTCGTTCGAACATAATAGTCACTGGCCATTCCGAGCTTTTCTGTTTCAACCACGCTGGCCCTTCCCACCATTGTTCTTCCAGTAGTTTTTTGGGGCTACAACCACGAGATGGTAGATCTGCTGGATTCTTGGTTCCACTCACATATCGCCAATCCTCAGTGTGTGTGTGTTCTCGAATCTCTCGCACCCTGTTCTTCACAAATAAGCTCCAGTCGCCATCAGTCATTATCCACGTAAGGGCTACTGAGCTATCTGACCAGAAGTAAACTTCATAGCCATCAAGTGTCAGTCCTTCTTTAACCTGTACATACACGCGAGTGGCCATCACTGCTGCCATGAGTTCCAATCTAGGAATGGTTATTTTCTTGACGGGTGCTACTCTCGCTTTTGCCATCACCAGCCGTACAGTAACGTCATCATCAACCTCAGTGCGAACAAATACACAAGTTGCGTATGCTTTCGAACTCGAATCACAAAATACGTGTAACGATTTTCTACCTTCGTTGTATGGTTTTGTCCAAAATCTTCTCGGGATCCTGAAATCACGTAACAAGGGTAGGTACTGTAACCATTTTCTAAACTCCTCACTTATATCTTCTGGTAGCTCTGTGTCCCAGCCTATTTTCAATTCCCAGGTTCTCTGCAGTAGTAGTTTTGGTACTACTGTAGTAGGGGACAATATGCCGATTGGATCGAATATTCTATGTACGATCGAAAGAAGAACCCTTCTCGTTAACTTAGACTTACATTCTTCCATCATATTCATGTTGCAGTATAATTCATCCGTTCTTGTGTCCCACATTACTCCCAGAATTGATACTGTGGTTTGTTCATCTGTACCTGCACACTTGACCGGTGCTGTTATCCATCCTCTCAACTCAAACTTTCCTTCAGACATTATAAGTTTCGCTTCTTTTATGAATTTCTCGGCATCTTCTTGTGATTCAACGCTTACCACACAATTATCCACGTAAAGTGATTCTGACAGAAGTTGTGCAGTTTGAGTCAGTTCGGATGAGTATTTGTTCAGATGATGTTTGATCGTCGCAGCCAACAAGAATGGACTACACGTCAACCCGAATACTACTCTTCGGTGTCGGTATGTTATTATTTCTTCTCCGTTGTCTTTCCACCACAAGAATCGTAGGTACTTTCTATCGTCTTCTATAAGCGATATCTGGAGAAAGGCCTTTTTAATATCTGCGGTTATACCAATTGATTTTGCTCGAAATCTCATTAGCATTATCGGAATCAATTCGAGGAAGTTCTGACCCTTATCTAAACCACTGTTCAGTGAACTACCGTTATAATCTCTAGCAGAAGCATCAAATACTGGGCGTACTCTAGTAGTAAGACTGGATTCCTTAATAACGGCTTGATGGGGCAGATAGTGGCCTGGCTCCGTTTCATCTTTCTCTTCTTCGATAATACCTAACGCGAGCCACTCCTTAAATACGGCATCGTAGTTCTCTAATTCATTATGTTTCTCAAGTTTTTTTGAAGTTGCTTTGAGTCTTTTCACTGCCGTTTCTTTGTTGCTTAGTATCTCTGGCTTATCATCTTTCCAGGGCAAGGACACTTCATATCTTCCTTCATCATTCATTGTAACAGATTTTTCGAAATTATCTATAGCCACTTTTTCTCTCTCCTTCTTTGAAATCGATTCTTTAGGATCTTCAATGCCCATCATCTCTAGATTCCACAGACAACTTATATCATTGAGGTCAACACTATTTATTACGACGTTTTGGATTTGTTCAGTGGTCCCTTGGATCGTCCAACCGAGTTTAGTTCTTATCGCCGTGACCTTCGCGTCTATTGGTACAAATGTTTCTGTCATTATTGCGCCAGCATAATCTGCCCCAATGAGCAACCCGACTTCATCGCTTGATTCTCCAGTATCAGATAGCATAATATTCATTTCTCTCAATTTCAAATTTAGCTTTGAGTCTTGAGCTACCCGTGGTAGTGGACCGCATATCTTATTCTTACTTAGAGCGGTCATATCTATTGCGAAGTCGGAGGTCATGTTTTCAATTTTTAGTTTATAGACCTTGTGTTTCTCGCTCTTTGTTTCGGTTCCTCCAAAAAGACAGTGTTTTAATGTCTCCTCTCCGGTTGGTGTAAGTTTTAACTTTAAAGCGACTTCATTTAAAATGTATGATTTTTGAGCGCCAGTGTCAACAAATGCTCTGATCTTTGTACCATTGACCTTTATCAGCAAAGTTTGTAGTAGCGTCACTTTGTTGTTGTTAGTGGTCATGGCAGTGCTTGACTCGACTTCATCTTTTGGTTTGTTTGGAGTTGATAATTTTGACAGCTCTGGGCACAATAACATGGCATGCCGCTTTTGACAGATGACACATTTGTGGTATGACCGACACCGCTTCCCATCATGTCCGAGCCTCAAGCACACGGTGCAACCTTTTTTGTTTGTAACTCTTTCTTGTCTGGCTTTCAGCGTCATTTTATGACCTTTGTAGCACTCTAGGCTGCTGTGATTAGTTTTTTCGCACCATATACATTCTGCTCCCTTTGGCTGTTCTAAAGTTTTTATACTTCCGGCGACTAGGCATGATGCGGTCGGGATTCCTAACTCCCTTTCGTCTGACGTTAGACTTCTTCGTGTAATTGATATTCTTTCTTCGCTTTCCACTTCCAGTTTTACGAAGTCCAACAGGTGGTTAAGGATGTCAGCATCTTTCTCCCGGCTTCGCTGCCTCTCCCAGATGCGTAACATGTCTGCCGGCAGGGCTGACTCTACCAGAGGGTATAACATTGCTGCATACTTCTCACTTGTAACCCCGAGGGTTTCTAACGCTCTGAGCTGTGTTTTGAGTTGATCGTACAGGCTCGCGATATTCATGTCTTCCCCTTTTGCTTGTTGTAGTACTAACGAGAGAAGTTCTCGCACGTAAATTTCGATAAGGAGTTCGTCGCGAGCGTACCTTGCTTTAAGCTGCTCCACCGCGTCCGCGTAGTTTCGTCCACATGGAGGGAAACTTTTTATTAACGCCTGAGCTGGCGAGCCCACCTCCATGGCCTGGATCAGGTAAGCGAACTTGTCATCATCGTCAATTGTTTCGTCAAAGTGGATTTTTTTGTAAATTGACCAAAATGCTATCCAGTTTTTTGCTTTGCCATCGAATTTCGGCAATTCCAATTTTGGTAGTCTCAGCCTTCTCATTTCCGAGTTATGGGAACTGACTACGGATGCACTGTCATATTTTGACTCTTCTTCTTTGTTTATTTCTTCGTATCTGGTCTTTATCTTGATCCACTCCGACTCATACTCATTAATGGCTTCTAAATCCTGAAAGTATAATTCTTCGTCCAGGTTCTCCATGCTTAGCCAAACCTCTTTAATTTTTTCGTCTACCTTGAACATATTTTCAGCGTTTGCGGCCAAAAAGTTGTATTTTTCCTTTAGCTCAATGTTCGGCTTTGGTAGGTTGGTGGTCAATATCGGTAGCAACTCATTCTTCGCCTTCGTAAACAGCCTTCGCATTACTGACCTCTCCTTTTTTAAGTTTTCCATTTTATCCCACGGTCGCCACTAATGTGGCCGCACCAACCTTTAGCCGCGTAGCGGGGCTGGTCCGGCACACGGTTCTCTTGGAAAACTCCGAAGATTGCCTTTTTGCAAAGGGATTTTATCTATTTACGAAAATTATGCGATGTTGCGCTTTTGACATATTTTTATTGACAAATCATAGATACTTAAAATATTGTAAATATGATTATAAAAAAGGTAAGTAATAATGTAGATGCTCCAAAGAATTATTAGGAGCCCCAACATCCTCCCACCTTGCGATGTGGAATATCGCAACATAGTCTTGCTGCCGCGGGGGCTCCGAAGACTCAGTAGGAGCCCCAACATCCTCCCACCTTGCGATGTGGAATATTGTTAACCCGGCTGATGGCGGCAGTTCCGCTCTGGTGGTTCTGTGCGTCTGTGTACGTGCGCGCCATGCACTCCAGCCACGCGTCGGACCATTCTTCCGAGGAATTGCAGGCTGCCGAGTAAGCTTTGTCCAGCTGTATGCCGTATTTGTTCTTGAGATTCTGCAATAAGGCTGGAGTTAGTTAGTACGAACCCGGGAACAATTAAGCTTGTAATGGTCTCTAAGAAGACAGCCTTAGTAGGTATAGCTATATAGGCTGTCTGGGGCCCCAGATATACATAATAATATTGCTTACTTGAGCCTCAACGATCCTCTTGACGTACCGGCCGGCGTCCCGGATCATGATGAGGTCGTCCGGTTGCTGGAAGTACCCCGGGTAGAACAGTGGCGGGTCCAGAGGGTGCGCTGACTGCAGGGTCAGGTAGCCCACGCTCTTCGGGAGCAGGGACACTGCGTTTATCCTGGATGGAAGAAGAGCTTGTGATGATTAAGCAGGTGGTGTTGGGAAGTGAATCACTGCATTAAGTATTATATAATTGTTTTGTAAGCAGATATGAAATAGTATGCATTGTTGAAATTCCTAAACGACTAGTGAAGCTAGATACTCTGCATGTTTTGCAATCCTCGGTATGACTAATCTTGCAGACAGGATTTACACGTGCGTACGATCTCCAGAAGCCTGATGGGCATGGACGGAGAGTACATCCTATTCCGTCAGCCTATTAACCTTTACGTCGGGACTCGGGAGTTTTTTTTTTTTTTTTTTTTTTATTTGGAAAGCTAACAACTTTAAGTACAGAGATATAAACATTATATTAGGTATCATATGAGTTAATAACAAGCTTTCACATATAATTACAAATATAGGTACTAAGTAGGAGAGCGTAATTTATTACAAAGTTTGCACAAACACATACCTACGTTACAAATTAAAAGCTACGTAAGTACCTACTAACGTAGGTTAAAACAACGTCACGTTATGAGAAAAAGTAAGAAAAAAAAATATTATAAAGGTTAGATGCTCTAGAAGTTATATGCTATGACTACAATTATGTAAATAATCGGGTCTGTAAACCACTACGGCTATTGGTAGATTTTATATTTCGGTAAATTACCTACACAGATATATATTAAATAAAATAAAGTAAATGTTACTGTTGAATGGATGCCACGAAAGTTCTAATAACGTATTTCTTTAACGAATCGATGCCACTACAAAAGATATCTAAATCAGTTTCGCTAGACAGATTATTAAAAGTGCTGCACGCCCTAAGAATATATGAATTCTTTCTGTAGTTGGTACTAACAGAAGGAACGAAAAATACTTTATTATTCCTAAATTTGCGCGCGGGTACATTAATATTGATTTTTCTAAGTAACGAGGGACAGTCACAAGATCCTCTGATTATTTTTATGAGTAAAATTATGTCAGATATTATTCTGCGCAGATGCAGTGGCAGCAGATGGAATTTGGCACATCTCTGTTCATAAGTCATATTAACGGATATATTAAATTTGAATTTAAGATATCGTGTGAATTTTCTTTGTATCTTTTCAATTCTATCAGAGTATGTTTCATAATTAGGATTCCAAACCTGGCAAGCGTATTCCAAATGACTCCGTACATACGAACAATAAAGTAGTTTAACCGTTTTCATGTTTTTTAATTTTTTTGATGATCGCATTAAAAAACCCAATGCTTTAGATGCTTTACTCACGATGTCATCGATGTGTTTATCAAACAGCAGCTTACTGTCGTGAGTAACACCCAGATCACGCATATTAGATACTCGAGTAAGATATTGATTTTTAACACTGTAATTTGTTGAAAAAGGTGACGGTTTTCGCGTAAATGTCATAAAATAACATTTGGAGACGTTTAAATCTAGTTTATTACGCTCACAATAAATGTCAAGTCTATTTAAATCTTGTTGTAAAAGTAATGCATCCGACTCATTATTGACAACCCTGTAAACTTTCATGTCGTCAGCGAAAAGCAAATGATGGGAGTGTTGAAAGCAACTATCAATATCTGTTATGAAAATTACAAAGAGGAGGGGTCCTAAAAGAGATCCTTGGGGTACTCCTGATGGTATGCATCGCCAAGAAGATGTGTATCCATTCAACACTACTGCTTGGGACCTGTTATGCACATAGGAGGTAAACCATCGAAAAAGATCACCTCTTATACCTGGATATCCTAGCTTTAATAGAAGCAGTTTGTGATCTATTCGGTCAAAGGCCTTACTGTAATCCGTATAAATAGTGTCAACCTGATCACCAGCATTCATACTAAATGTAACAAAATCATTTAGAAGTAACAAGTTCGAGACAGTGGACCTCTGCTTGAGGAACCCGTGCTGCGTTGGACTCAGGTCTGATTTTATGCTTTCGTATAGTTGATTGTAAATAATTATTTCAAAGACTTTCGCTAATAAACATAGTTTAGATATGGGTCTATAGTGTTCGACGCAGTCTCTAGATCCTTTTTTATGGATGGGTGTTATAAATGCAGACTTCCAGACGATAGGCATTATACCTTCATCAATGCTTCGTCTAAACAGTATGGATACAGGGATACTGATCTCACTGGCACATTTAACAAAAAATATAGCTGGTAGAAGGTCTGGGCCTGCGGATTTACTGACATCTAGAGAACGCAACAATTTAACGACCTCATCTTTGTCTATTCTAACAGTAGCAATGTCGCTGCAAGATTGACGAGGGTTATTATCGTGTATAGTGTCTGAAGAAGAGCTTAAAAAAGTAGAGTGAAAAAAGCTAGAGAACAATTCACAAATATTCTCACCTGACGAAGCAACAGTTCCTGCGTATGACATGGTGGCAGGGTAGGTACTATTGGCGCGGTTTTGTTTCATGTATGTCCAGAATTGTTTGGGGTTGGTCAATATAGACTCTTCCATGCGTGCAATGTAAGCATCGTGACATTCACGTTCAATTATGGCCGCTCTGTCGCGAAGAAGTTTAAATGATAGATGGTCACTTATATTACCGTAATTCTTGAACTTGCGATGGTACTTGAACTTTTCTTTAACAATTTTAATGAGGGCAGAGTTATACCAGGGGGGGTATTTATTTTTCGATACTATCCTCATCGGAATATACTGATCTCTTAGTTCATACATTAGGGTGTAGAATAATTCTAGGGCATTCTCGACAGTACTTACTGACAGTATCTGCATCCAATCCGTCTCTGAGATCCTGGCACGAATTGAATCATAATCACCCCGGTATTGTCATTATTGTTATTCTATGGTACTTAATAACCACACGTTTACTTACGAAATGTTTCTCCCATTCCGGTAGTTAACGCCCACGGGCTCATTCACCTCCCCGCTCTGGGAGCATTCTGCCGAGAACCCATTGAAGAAGAACTGCAGGTCCGGCTGCTTGCGGGCCCGCTCCGCCAGGCTGGAGTACAGCAGACCTGTCAACTGGAGACAGAGCGAGGTTTATGTGGGAGCAGACGGTGTGTTGCTGCTATGATGAAATGTGCAGGCGTTATCTAGGTATAAAATAAACAGTCGTGTGAAGTCGTGTCGTCACTAAGCCCCCAATCCTCAGGCCAGGCTTTGTCTCCTACATATCCTCTATACTTTTAAATGGTTCTAAAAAAGTACTCAAATTGCATTTTATTTAACTTTTTGGTTTGTCTTGGAGTTTTAAATATACTTACCTGCGTTATCCCAGTAGAAGTCATAGGCCCGTCTCTCTTCAACAGATACTCTGTGGCCGCCGACCAGTCCAGCACTTGCGTGTTGTGCTGCTTCTCCAGCGTGAAATACAGCGTCATGCCGTAGTGGTTCCGCAGGTTCTGGCCCACGGGAAGGTCGGCCACCACCGGGATGTCGAATTTCTCCAGCGTCTTCCGAGGTCCGATGCCCGAGAGCATCAGGATGTGAGGGCTGTTTAATGCTCCTGCGCTTAGTATCACCTGAAATATTTATTTTATTTATTGAACTCTTTATTATAAATATGGGATGCCTTATTATAATTTTCTGAAATGTGTAGAGGTGCAGTTTTGGAAGATGCAAAGGAATACCTCGATGCAGGACATAGACCTCTGACATGGATTACTAGCCAACATATCCTCGACGTTCTACTTCCAGCCAAAACCTGTCTAAAGAAATAGCCCCCATTGTTCGCCAACAGGGCGTCCCAATGTGGGACTGGGCTCTCGTGCGCAAAAGCGTAATGTACGCTTTTGCGCACGAGAGCTCGTTGCGATTGCGACTACCAAAGAACACTCGTACCTCTTTAGTGGCTTTAACAGTCTTCTTCCGCCCATTCTTGATGTACTCAACTCCACGGGCGATGTGTTTTTTTATCAATACTTTAGAGACATGAGCATTCAGTAACACATCCAGGTTTGACCGCTCCTTCTCCGACATCAGGTAGGCTCGAGCCGTGGTGTAGCGCTGTCCATGTCTGTAAAACAATAGACGATGACAACGGCAGGTATTTAGTTTATTTGTAACCGGATTCTGCAGGTGATTATAATGTCCGCATGGCTAGTTGGATGTGGTATTAGAAGAGACAATGATACATTATGTATACTGTAGTATGAGTAGGTATGACTTACTTTGTGAAGGTTTGAGCGATGGTTAAACCGTCAGGCGTGTCAGGGTCCACCATATCGTTGATGACGGGAAGGCCAGCTTGCTTGACTCCTTGCAGGAAGTCATACACTACTTCTGGCGTATAACTGAACTGAAATAAGAGTTTTGTGGTCGAGAATCAAAAGGATAGAGCAGGGTTAATCAAAGAAATCTGAGAGTATTTAAGCCTAAAACAAGGATCTTTTTTAAGACCAGGGGCTGATGGATTAGAAAGTGGCGAATCGTCTTACCTGCTGTACTGGCATGGGACCTCCAGTTGCGTGATGCAGCTGGCTGACCAAGGTTCCAGTCTGTTTATTATCCTCGGACTTATCGAAATATGGCTTGTTCTCTTCCCAGGACCATCCCTCGGCGCCGAAGTTGGTCCAGTCCTGGAAGTCAGCCTCGTGCCCGCGGTGATACATCATGCCGTTTAGCACGCTGCACCCACCTGAAGAAATGGTTATCAAAGATAAAAGATAAAAAGATAAAGATAAAAATTATTTATTCGGTGACCAGCACCACACACCAAAAAAATACACAAGGAAATACACACAGCAAACAACAAATAAAACAAAAGAACTTATATGACTAAACTTATAGGTAGATACTTAATTTTACACATAACAGGCATACAACATAACGGTGTGTGTTGTCCAGCACCGAAAAGGCCCGCGCCTCAGCTTACACCGCTGGGTTAGTCCCGCTATGGTATGGTCCCGGTATGGCACCCTCTTAAAATACCTATCAAAAAGTCCCGCTATGGTACCCATCTTTTAGATCTACTTTACAACAGTACCAAAAACTGAAGGGTACCATAGCGGGACTTTTTGATAGGTATTTTAAGAGGGTGCCATACCGGGACCATACCATAGCGGGACTAACCCACACCGCTTCAAGTGAGGTGGCATCCACCCACCTGACGCGGCACTGATTTTCAGTCGCGTCCTTTGTGACTATCTCCCATCCATGAGTAGGTACCAAGGCGTACACAATATAATAAATACATAATATATGTGATACTAAAATAGCAATACTAACCAAATACAATATAATATACATTAATATAACATACAAGTGAAAGCTATAATAGGACATAATGCAGAATATCTATAAATAAAATATTACCCAAATTGAGGGTATTAATCGAAAAGTTCAAATTGACTGGTACCCAGGGTGTGGTTGGTCATCAGTGATGATTTGGGAGAATCCTCCGTCATGGTTTCTAGGTGTAGCTATTTGTCACCTGAGTGATTTAGATAGCCACATACCTAGAGAGCTTCGAGCACATAAGTAGTTAACTGAAAGTGACAAGAGTCGTTATTGTGGGTACGACAAAGAGAATATCATAATCATCATCATTTCTCACCGAGAGTCTTCCCTCGTGGCCACATGCATCCTCTGCCGTTCTCAGCTAAGCAGTAGTTTTCAGGCACGGTACGGTACATCCAGTCGGTTTCGGGATTGTTCCAGAAGTTTCTGTAGAACGACGGCACCCGAGAGGACACGGGGTCTGGTCCTCCTGCCTCTATTAGCAGTACCTGTAACGTTAAAATTGTAGTATGGGGAGCTGAAATATCTACTTGCCGATTTGAGGATAATGAGTGCCGATCCTAAGGCTACCTCAAGGCACATCATATCTGCGTTACTCTAGGCCATAAGATGACTTTCTGTGCCTCTCATTCTCCAGTTGGTCCATTCTGCCTTCTTCCTCCTTCTCAGCCTCCACCGGACCCTCTTTAAGAATTCAACCAACCGACCTTAAGCGTAGAGTTTTCCGCCAGCCGCCCAGCCACAATCGCGCCAGCCGTGCCGCCCCCCACCACTATGAAGTCGTACTCATCCTCCACCCTCCCCCCCACGATGCGGGAGCAGGGCTGCGCGATGTCGCAGCGCCCCACGATGTAGCTCTCCACCATCGCCATGAAGAGAAGGAGACCATTGCAGACGGGTGACGCGGAGACTGACGCCCCGGGGCTCTGGTAGGAACAGCCGCAGTGCTGGCGAAAAATATGTTAGGCATCATTTAAGTATTCTACCTTCCACAGCTTTTACAACATCTAGGCTTGATATGCTTTAATTTACACGGGAGCTAGGACGGTGTTAAGTAGTAAACAGCAAGTACATATTAATAAAATATTTCATATTTACTTCCGGCGCGAGGATCATTTCCGTTGGATATCTGTAAGTAAATATGTATTACTTATTATAAATTAATTATACCTAAGTCTGTAAATAAACATATTATTGTCGGGCGGCTGATACCGTACAATATGTTATCACTATAATAGTTATTAGTTGTTTATTGTGTACCTAAGTAAGTATAAATAAGTACTTCAGTATTATTTAATTATGGACATTCTTATATCCTCTTAATCGGTCCGCATTATGAAAGAGTTAATTAACTATTGTTAAAGTAGATACCGACATACCGACTGGTAGGTACATAGGTAAGTAGTTAGTTATAACTACTAAAATAAGAAGGAGTGCCTTATATTATCTGTCCAGTGTAGTTATTAGGTCCAATTAGATTAACAAACTACCCACTATACTACTAGAATACCAATGTAGTAGGTATAGGTAAGTACCTACAAGATAAGTTCAACTGAGCCTTCTTACCTGGCACTATGACCCGAAGACTGCACTTTAATGTTATCTTTCCACTTTTCCTGTCCTATATATTACTTATTACTAACGGAGTATATTATCCATGTGCATTATAAATAGCATTACATGTGTCATCACATCATAATCACAATAAATCACATAGGACAGTGTGTGTACATACAGACAGGGTAGAAAAATAAGTCAGGCACTGGAAGCTTGAGGAGACTTTTCATTATTTTAAAAGGAAAAAAACTGCATTCGTCCATTTAGGGTTCCATAATCACCTCGTATGTAGGTAAGTATATAGGGTACTTTAGTTACCTTCGTACTTAGTTGTCCGTTTGTCCGTCAAGAATTCAAGATCATTTAGGGAACGAGAAATCATGTTGAATGAATGGCTGACCTTATAATAGTTACATTAAGTCCTAATCTTATAACGAGATAGAGTTGTGTTTAACGCAGAAGCGAAGCTCCGTCGTAATTTGTAAGCTGGTGTGACCCCATTGGGCGCTTTACAGTGATTCGTGTACATTACCTAGACGTGTGTGTGACTTGGGAGTCTTTGGACCCGCTTTACATGTCTTCGACTGTACTTGATTGTGAAAATTACGGTAACATTGTACCTAGGTACGGTACCTTTGTGTAAAACCTGCGCATGCACAGTAAACATTATACAAACAGTCCAAATGGATCTACCGGAGATAGGTACCCATTCAAGATAAATAATATCTAACTAGATGGATAGGGTATTGTTGGCATTCTTCAGTAATACTATTAACTATTATTGTTCAGTATTTCCTCGTGCGCATCATAGTGAAAGCATCCGTGATTATCGTGTCAGCATGAGTTCCCTAAATAATAGTTACTTGCAAAACAACATTGTACCTATAGATTATTCTGTGATAATATATAGATGTACAGAGGTGTACAAAGGTAAGTAATTCTGCTATTCATATTGTATACTATTCGTGTACTTATACATAATAGTACTTATACATAACTAGATAGAATTACTAATTAAATGAAATACTGGTTACGCCATCTATTGGGTCATCAGAACGTAACAACACTGCCATGCAATGCTCCCTGCACAGAGGCATTCAGCATCTCTTGGTGGACTCTTGTCCCAGAAGGGACGCCATGGTAGCGGTGCCACAATATAAGCACAATATCTACAATCCTCGTTCTTTCCCATCCAGTCACTGAACATACCAATCTAAGGTCTATCAATGTAACGTTACAAAAATATTCTAGGCTAACCCTCGCTAACCTTCTTATAGACCTGCGCATCTGAACCTTACCTATGTGAACTTGAATTTTTTGTAGTTTTTCCTGTAATCTTAACTTGTTCTCCGAAAAATCATAAGGTTGCCTATAAGAGATCGCTCTCAGCTATAAAGCCGCCTATTGTGCATAATAAGAGATGTTTTTTGTTTGTCTGATTTATGTGGTGTTCAACACACACACACTCACGCCTTGTACTACTGTACTCCCTTGCAGGGTAGGCAGAGGTGCATTGCTGCACCCACTTTTCGCCAGTGTTATGTTTAGTCCCAATGTAATAGGGGGCGAGCCTATTGCCATTTTACGGGCACATCCAAGACCCGAGAACAAATATCTGTGTTTATACAAATATCTGCCCCAGCCGGGAATCGAACCCGGGACCTTCGGCTCAGTAGTCAGGGTCACTAACCACTACGCCATTCGGCCGTGGTGTTCAATAAAGTAAATAAGTACTTATTCTATTCTATAATTCTAACAACTTTGGTTTCGTAGTTTCATAAGTATATTGTAGCCTGAGATTGTAGCACATCGTGAAAGAATGCAGAATCATCGATCTCGGTCAATGAAAATAAGACTTTTTGTGTCGAATCTCGACAAGGACACGGTAATTATTATTCCGAGCAAGTAGCTTACATACAGATTAAATTATATAGAAATAACCTGTTAGTGCGACATCTGTCATCCACTACGCACCTGTCAATGTCATCTCGTCTGCTGTCTAAACAAGGTTTAGAGGTGATTTTCCGTAACAATTTTCTTATAAATAAAAATATTATGGTTTAGAAACAGATACCCTGGTGCTCAAACCTCTTTTCCCTGTGATAATTTCCTTCCCACTATAGGATACAGCTCCCAATAGCCATAGTAAGTACAGTTCCTTCTCAAATCTACAACCGCAGATTTCCGAGATGGATGAAGAGTTATTTTGATAATGTCTTGTGTTTTCTTCCAGATGTTAAGCTACGCTAAGTGCTTATTAATAGGCAAGTGTGTGCGTAGATTCGGCACCACGACAGTGGCCTGCGTCAGTCACTACGATGTCCTTGGAGTTACTCCGAAAGCGAACCAGGGAGAAATAAAATCGGCATATTATAAACTGTCTATGCAGTACCACCCGGATAAAGCTAGTAATGTAAGGTTTTCTATGTTCCATCTGTATTTATTATTCATCAATAGTAAGGTAGCAAGATGGCCCACCAACCTAAATGTATTTTTTAAGGTTATTATCTGATTATGATAATTGCATAACATCCTCCAGTTTAAGACAACTAATTTATGGTTTTCAGAATGCGGAATCGGCTGAAAAGTTTAGACAGATTACTGAAGCTTATGAAGTCCTGGGCAATTTAAGATTAAAGAAAATGTATGACAAAGGTAAACAAAACAAGAAAATTATTGTATCAAAATATCAATTTGTACACCCTTTGTACTGCTGGACAGCTGGATCCCAAAGGATTTCTTTAAAACTTTAAACAAACATACTGGCAATATAAATGTGTTTTGTAATCATTATCAGCCCTATAGCTGTAACTAAGGACGAGACTGTGTTAACAAAAATTTACATATGTATATGTATGTTTTGTGTTCAGTAAATTAACAATTTATCTATGTATCTATAATTAATATTACAATGTTTTAAAATTTCCAGGCCTTCTTGTGGGTAGAGAAAGTAAAATTCGAGAGTATCATCCCGAGCCTGAGCCGACCGACCCCACACTCAAGTTCTACAAGTCCAGGACAAAGCGCACAGTCATACCCACCATGGACGGGAAAACACCCATCTATGACTTTGATTCATGGTAATTGCAATTTTTTTTTTTTTTTTTCACCCTTCATTTCAAATGTTGTCTGGTACAGATTGTGATGCAGAAACCTTTATGAGTCTATTTTTATTTCGTAGATATACATATATTATATTATTTATTTTTTGGTTTATTTTCTGTACTGCATCAGAAGGTTTAGTTGGTCCATCTATCACACAACATTGTCTGCAAAACTCTTTTTTACCACAGCAAATCATTGAACACATAATTTATATTATGTAAGCCATATTTTGGGCTGTTTCTAAATTGAATTAGCCTGTTCATACATTGTGTTGTAAATAGTAGTTAGCTATATTTCAATTACATGATAATTTGGGACAAATTAAGGAAGCATATAAAAAAAATATTATTAAATTTTCAGGGCAAAAAACCACTATGGAGAAACATTCAAGAAATCTCAATACGAGAAGGAGTTTTTGAAGAGGAAGAAAGCAAAGAAGATGGATCAAGAGTCATCAGTGAGACAAGAAACATACACATACATAATCATATTTCTAACTGCGTTATTCGGTTTATTTGTTATAAACGGAACAGATGACTATGACAAAGATCTAATAAAAACACCATCCGATTTACAAACAAATGGTAACAAAAAATAGCAAAATCTAGATATTTTTTTTTTTTATATGTATAGAAAAGTGATACATTTTAGACTCACACCAGGTTTGTACATATTGTAAATAGCTGTCAATGCATAATGTTAAAATACATTATTTTATCTTGATGACCACATAAATAATAGTTATATATTTATCTTGACTTCTCTCACTGTCTCAAATATTTTTCCTCATTGTTCCACCCTCTCTCCTCCTTTGTTCAGTACAGAAGGCCTAGCACGGAGATAACGAGACGCTCACATCAAGATTTGACAAAAAAATTCACTGGATGGCTCTCGAAGCGCGATGCGACACAAAACTTATGTCACGTCTTGCGCCATAACATGATTATGTTTTTAAATATCTTTGTTTTATCGTGATTTTTTTTTATTCTGTTTAAGACGAGGCCAATCTACCTCTGAAAGCAATAGGTATTTATAGGACGAACTAATGTTTTTTTAGCAATTAAAAACGTAATTTGTTGTTGAAAATAAAATAATTTATTACATAAAACCTAAACATGATGTACTTACACTTTTTATTTTCCTATTTATCCTTCAGTTATCACCTCACCATGCAAAGAGATCGACTCGCTTGTATGTTGTAGCACATAATATAATTATTACCTAAGAGTAAAATAATGGCCACAATATGGTCAAAGCCATATGGATAAAATGATTATGCTCCTCTTGTGCATAATGGTGAAGTTAATCTTGTCCCTATTTCACTAGGTTTTTTACTGACCTCCCTTCATTTTTATAGTATTATAATAATCTGTTTTCCTAATAGTTTATAATACACAGCTTATTTGTCTATTGGTGCAAGAAGAAACAAATACTTGGCATCATTAATTTATATTATTTTAATATGTTTCGCTAATTAGAATCTTTACGTAATAATGTCTATCCATTTCTAGCTCTATCTACTAAGCACCAATATGAAATAGCGGACATTACTGTAAAATTATACATACATAGTATATTTTCAATAATTAATTAAAAAGATTAAAGGCAAATTGTCTTAGTCAATTTAAAATCTCACAATAATTAGGTACTTAAAATTGACATGAATAACGAAAGATTATACAAAAACTTAACTAAACACCCCTCCACATGACCATAAATACATTACTTATACTTCACAGATCTCCACAAAAAAAAAATTAAAATTGACTAAATGAATGGCCACTATAATTATTATTTAGGTATTGATTTAATGAAATATTGAGAGATGTAAAATAAAAATTGATTACACTATCGCATAGTTGGTGTTATGAACACAAAATGTATTGAACATGACATAAACCTCAGAAATGATTTCCGTACATTCCTGGCATAGGCATATTGAGGGGTCCCATAGGGTATGGCACCCCGGGATTACTTTGTGGTGGTCCATAGCTCGGATACGGAAGGTATGGCTTTGTGAATCCATTACCATACATATTTTGGTTTCCGCTTCTTAACAGCTCACCCATTTTTTCTGCTTTAAACTTCCTTAAGTGCATCTCTTTACGTAATGGTTCAAAGTCTTCTAGGAATTTGTCTGTATCAATTTTCCCACTGAGGAAATCTTGTGCGATATTTTCAGACTTTTCTTCTGATTCTGCTGCGGCAGTCTGCAGCAGTGCTTGTGTTGTGTCCGCAGAGATACCAGCTGATTTAGATTCTGGAAAATAGAGAATATTCATGACAACACAGAACAAACCACCATTGTGTCTTTATTATTAACGTTTCTCCAGGTAAAATTAGCCTGGGTTGGCCCAACCTTTGCCAACATGACTATATTACTTTTGTTGTAATATGGGCTTAACTATGAATTTGCAGAATCCCATAAACAGAAACTTCAATGCACTTACTGTATTCGTCCAACAGCTCTTGTATGCGGCTGCAGCGCTGCTCGCCGGCCTCCGACGCAGCCTGCACCTGCTGCTTCAGCTCGCTCAGCTCCGGCTCCTTGCCCAGGTTGTACTCCGCCAGCGAGCGGTTACTCGCTATCAGCATCTCCCGTTCTGTTTCCCAATCTTTTACCTGAAAATATTGTATACAATTTAAGCAGAAGAAATCTAAAAAGTAAAAAGGTTACTATTATTACTGGCCAGTGGTATAACACATTAAGGGACGCATTCATAAGACTCTTCAAACAAATGAGTCGAAAGATAGTCAATGAGAAGAGATAACTAGGCTATCAAGTGCGGATATACGATGACTCATTCATGCACATGAAGTACATTTATTTTATGTTCTAAAGCAATTATTACTAGCGTAAGGGCTATGAGAAGTGTAAATGAGGAAGAATCAGTGCTGTAGAGCCTCGAACCTGCTTCACATCCTTGAGAACTGCATCAAACTTGGTGTCGTCGTTCAACATCTCTTTTAACTCGTCAGAGTTCAAATGGGCGAGCAAGCCCATGGCTGAAGGGTAGTCTGGTTGAATCATTATGGTTTTCTCCGTGTGTTGATTATAATACTGTAAAATATGTAGCTTTATTATAGATTTCACAAATACAACAATCAACTTTGCAATTTTTGATTTGACATTTGCTTTGTTTTTTGGATATAAAAAAAAACACCTAACGAGTGTGACCAGTGTACATTTATTTCAACAAATATTCTATGGAAACTACAGCGTGTTCTGAGCATAGCTGTGGGTACTTCCATGACCTCGAGTTCGAGTGGAGTGGACCAATAACGAAAAAAAAAGAGTCTCTTTTTTCTTTCGTCATTGGCGGGGACTGGTATTTGTTGTTCAGTCATGTCCTCCCCCTTTATTACTTTACTCTTGGGTCATGTCGGACCGGTTACTGAGCGGTCGTGCTGGTGTAACGTCTATTTATAGAAATGAAACAACTGCATGGTGTTAGTATTTTTTATATATTTTTTAACGGTTTTAAAGTTAGTTATGCGGTTACACTTGGCTTATTCTATGGTTATTTAGGTGGTCTTATGTCCTATGTTATTAGTGTTATTACGTACATAGTTATTATGAGTCTGATTTCGATCGTTTCTGAAAATACCAGAATTTTGGATATTGACTGCTTTTTAGAGTCGTTACCCAAAGTTTTTTTGTAAACTGGATGGTAATCCCTTCAGACGACTGACACACTATTCTTTGAGTGTCTCATCCTCTGAGAAAGCTCTGTTGTCACATAAGGAGCAAGACCAGTTCACCATTTTGTTCACTATATCTTGAGCTTCTTCCGTTTCCAATGTCAGCCTGTTGTACTGCAACTGACGAGTCTCCTTGTTCACACTCCAGGTGTCCCCTTCCTCCGTCGTCGTTATGTAAATCTCATGGAAGGAATAAGTACTATTCCGTAGTACTTCCATGGTAAATCACTTCACGTCTCATCAAAGCTTTCAAAAAGTTAAAGTTCTAATAAAAAAATACCTAACGAGTGTGACCAGTGTAAATTTATATAAACAAAAAATATTCTATGGAAACTATAGCGTGTTCAGAACATACCTATTAATATGACAGCTCGCTCTTGTAGGATTTTCTGTTCTGTGAATTGATTTTGACATTTCTATTTTCCATCAACATTTTTTTCATGTTCACTAATTTTACGATACTGAAAAACACCGTAATTTTTTATTACTCTTCTATTTACCATAATTGAAAACATTTAAACCGAAAACAATGACTTTACCCCGCATTACAGTGCAAAATAATCCATTGTTCTAGTCAGAAATGTCCCAAACAAACATAACATATGGGTCAGAGTTTGCTTACAATTTGTATGTGGATTTAGTGGCTGAAACATTGACTTACTTACGAAACTTCAGTTTGTGTATCAGTGTTTGGATTGTTGGTTACTTGCTTGTGTGCTATCTAGTGTACCGGAGGTATGCAAGGAAGCTGCCGACACGGACTAGAGGGTCTCTGAAAACCAAGAGAGTGTTGGTTGCAGTGGCGCACCCTGACGATGAGTGTATGTTCTTCGGCCCCACGATCTACCGTCTGTGCGAGCAAGGGGCCGACGTGTATATACTTTGTTTATCTAATGGTTAGTAAAATTGAAGAATAAAATATAAATGTGTACAGATCATAGTACATGTACATGTCGTTTAGGAATATTGTACAGCTAGGCGGCTTATCTATGAGCAATGAACATACAAGCAATGATTGGCTATTTCACTTACTTTCTAGTCAATGATTAAAAATACCTTTTAAAACAAACCATTCAAATAAAACTACATTGTAGATCAATAAAATTATGATTCCATGCCACTAATTCACAAACCATTATTTCCCACAATTTCCAGGTAACTTTGAAGGGCTAGGCAGCACAAGACGGAAAGAGCTGTGGGAAGCATGCCAAGAACTAGGTGTTCCAGAACAAAACATATGTCTGGTAACCGACACGCGGCTGCCAGATGACCCAAAGGCCCAGTGGCCGGTGCCCGTCGTGGCCAAGCTACTACAGCATCAGCTGGATGCGCTAGATATAGACACACTGGTCACGTTTGATAGAGGAGGAGTTTCGTCACATAAGAATCACACAGCAATATTTTATGCTGTTGCATATATGTTTGTAGAAAAATTGTTACCTAAAAGTGAGTATGTTTCTGTGAGTCTTATCCTGTGATGATCCATGTGTAGTAGCTTACTTTTAACATTTATATAATTGATTAATTCCATCTATATATATTTACTGAAATAGTGATTAGGTACGGTGGCCTGCGCCTAAAAGTATACAGGCGGAGTTTTTAAAATAGCAATCCCTGATGATGAAGGGATCAGCTACTTCTGTTATAAATCTGGGGACGTGTTGTGTGTGATGTGTGTAGCAGTGGTGTTTATGTGGATGTGCTTGAGCAGAATGTGAGCTTGAGATCGCTATTTTAAAAACGCCTGTATACTTTTAGGCGCAGGCCACCGTACATCACTGTGACTGTGACAAGTTTTTAGTGCTCTACATAATTATAGTTTAGACTTATTGATAATGCATGGTCTGTATTCAACATGGTAAAAATCTTAAATGACTGCATACTTTTAAATTCTATTTATTAAATTTAAATACAACACATTTAATGTTCTGAAATATCATACTTCTCCTAACACTCTTGTTTTATGTTGCAGGATGCACCGTGTACACATTAGACTCTGTAAATATAGTGCGGAAGTACTGGGGTTACCTGGACCTGCCCCTCAGCTTCCTGTTGTCTTCCAAGAGGTAAACCACTCCTTACTGTAGAAAATCACTGCAATAAGAAATTACATAATAACATAAATATTTTATTGCATATAAATTGTTTATTAAAAATTGTATGTCTCATCTGTATTGAAATCAGAAACAGCATTCTATTGCCAAATATGTATGTTTTCAATTACTTAATCCTAACTAATATTATAAATGCGAAAGTAACTGTGTCTGTCTGTCTGTCTGTCTGTCTGTCTGTCTGTCTGTCTGTTACTCTTTCACGCCAAAACTACCGAACGGATTTGAATGAAATTTGGTACACATAGGGTCTAGACCCTGAGAAAGAACATAGGCTACTTTTTATCCCAGAATTCCCACGGGAAAACTTTTTAAGGCGAAGCGAAGCTCGCGGGAACAGCTAGTTGTACATATTTACTTCAAATTAGTTAAAAGGTCTAATGTTATTTCTCTTTCACCATTCAAAACTGCTTTTTGCCCACCTTTGCATATGTTTTTTTTACTGTTCTCTTTTATGTTTGCTCGCATATGCCTTGCATATACCTTCAATAAATAAATAAAACTACGATCTCCGCAGATACTTCGTCCGCTGGACGGAGAGCCGGCGCGTGGCGGGCGCGATGCGGCGCCACCGCTCGCAGCTGGCGTGGTTCCGGCGGCTCTACGTGGCCCTGTCGCGCTACATGGTCATCAACACGCTGCGTAGAGTCACACTGCCCGATATAGAGCTCGAGCTCGATGTGGATGACTGAGGGTGGTTGAGGGTGGTTGAGGATGGTTGAGGAAGGTTGAGGACCGAGCCTATCGCATACACGCCCACTCTACTACTAGTGGAGTGTTTTTCTGATCATAATATATGTGGGGACTTCTCACACACGACCATCCGACTCCAAGCTAGGCAGAGCATATGGGTATCGGACAGCTGATATATCTACAAAGATAGATACATATTAACACCTAAGATCCGAGTACAAATATCTGTCTTTAAACAATTTCTGCCCCGGCTGGGAATCGAGCCCCGGTATCACCCTGTTGTGAGAGGGGTCAGGTTTCTTTGTCCCAGGCTGTAACTTTCGCAATAAGTTGACCACATGCTTGAGCATATTGGCATTAAGTATTACGATTTAGTGCGTGTATGTATAAATATTGGGCTTTTGATTGCCAGCGTTGCAACTTTGGTTATATATTTAGTCTCAATTGGGTTGAGTCTCTTCTAAAAGTAATGTTCGGGCCCGCTCTTTGAATAGAACTAGAATATTGTAAAATAAAAATGGTTTTTAATGCAAACTGAAGCTTATGTTCACATAAACTGAAAAATTATACTATGTAGTTTTATACTAACTTCATTATGACGAACATTACATTCATGTGCCATTTGTTATTACTTTTTGTAAAGACGCGCGTTTCGCGATTTTGAAAGTGAAGTATTTTAATTAATAACTAAGATGGAAGACTCCTGTTATTACTAGTCATGGTTAGAAGAAATTAATGATAATTATGAAGAAAAAAGTATTAAATTATGATAATTTTAAAATAAAATCGTATTGGGCCGACGCTATGCAACATAACTAAGGTATAAGCAGTTGAACACGTTGCATCATAGATAAGGATTTTTTAAACATACATATATTTTGGATATTTTTTATGCTTTTACGCTGTAAGCTTTACCTTCAATGGCTTCCATACTATATTCCTACTTTTTTACCATCAGATAACAAATACCCAATGCCTAAAAGAGGACTGTCGTTGACTGATTACTATTTCACCACAATAATGTTAGCGTGGCGGAGCTTCGATATAAAGGATGTTAAAGGGTATAACAGGGGGTGACGATGGAAGTCGTAGAAAAATTTAATGATCAGATTGACCCCCTGAGTCACCCCCTTTAGGCTTATTATACAATGTTTGCAACACGGTGTATAAGGAATCCTTTTACAGAACCGGGGTAACTTCAGCCCACTGCTCGACGCCAACATTATCTTCCATTGCTATTATTGCTACCTACCTATTTTTTGTATTGTAAATACATTTACTGTCAATTTTAAAAATAAATGACCAATTGTTTATCCTACTTTTCATTGTTCTAACCACGTTCTAACTACAAAACAAACCATTCAGAACGGATTAAATTAATTTTATTTCTGTTGGCATCAAAATATGTTGAAGTTCATTTTACATCACGGGTTACTTTACAATATTTTTATTATAACTTACATTTCATTGAGAGACTCGACCAAAAACCTTTACTAGCTAAACATTTAAAAATTGACAATTTTAGCGCACTACATACTGCTTTTTAACTCTGAAACATACCAAGTTACAGCTACTGACAAATCTCTATTATTTAAAAACACAGGTACGGCCATTTTACATTGGGCCACCGACATAGCATGTCTACTGACAGGTACCTACTCAGCAACAGGACAATGCAGAAAGTCTAGATAATGTAAACTACATAATATTCAGGGACTACCAAATAAGTGTCACCGTCTAAAATGTATGTGAGTAAATTTTAGTATAGTGTGACCATAACTGCTGTTCACTCCCGGAGTATGTTCTGCCACGTATCCATCTGTCTCTGTCACGTCTCTATCTCTGTCTCTGTCACACTCGTGGCGGCCTCGCCCCCCGCCTCGCAGCGCATACCTCAGGGAGTGCACAGCACTAATGGCCACACTATAGTGACAGCTCTAAATGTAAAAAGTGCAGTTTTAGAATCGGCAATAAATTATAATCGTAATACAATATCGTAATGTATTTCGCCACAAACAGTTAGTATGCATGATATTATTAAGTTTTTAAAATTTACACCGACATTTGTTGTACAAACATGGCAGTCCCGGTGTACATGAAAATGGATGTGATGGATCAAATAAAAATACTATTATGAGTAGTCTCAACAAAAACTGAGTAAAATTTTCTATTGATCAGTCTTTGACTAAATCGCTTTAAAGTCAGTAGACGTGATATCGGTAGTCGAATGTGCGCCATAACTTTAAAATCGTATCGAACATCAATTTGGAAGTGAACTAGACAACCATTATATATAATATTTATATCTTATCTAATCAATTTCGCAGTTACTATGTATTATGATTATTACCTTATAATTTACATTCAACTGAAACGGCTGTGTCAAAAAATAAAATATCTATTTACGTGCATAGTTTTATTTGGTAACTGCAACAAATATGATTTTTATATATTATTATATTAAATACAGTAGGTATATTATTAAAGAATTAAAAGGGAGGGGGTTAGTGGGTGCGACCACAAGACATTTAAAAATACTAATAGTATGTATTGTATACCTACACCGCGAATTATATCCATTTGCAATTTCGGAACCTGATTTGATTCTATAAACATTATTATTTACATTCTGTGCCCAAAGTGTAAGTAATTTTCACTTTTCTGAAAGGTATATTTTATTCCACTATGGCATTTGTGTCTTTAGAAATTAATGGAACATTAGGGACCGCAAAATAAAAAATATTAAGTAAATTAGATATAATTTCTAGCCCGATTTTAACTACAATTAACCCCGACGGGTAGGTAGATATAGGTACTGATGATAAGTTGAGGGAAAAAATATTTTGCAATCCCTAGTCCCATACACTAGTAATAATAACATCACTGTGCTACTCGAGTGGTATACTTTGGGACACTCTGTACAATAGTTAAACTTATCTAGTGTGATTATTGTTTTTAAACGACACAAAATTACAATTGGCTGATTGCATGCTGGCATTTTTAAGTACAATCAACCTAAACTGATGAAAGGAAAATAAACAAAAACAAACATTAAATTAATAACACTCGGCTCTACGCGTAGCTAAAAGCGGGTACAAAGAATTTCTACAAATAAAAAAAAAACAAATCAAACATATATCACGCTGTATTTGATGTAAAACTTATATACACAAGTAAAAAAACTTAATCATAAATAAAGTGCAATAATAATTAAGCGAAAGATAAAATTAAAATATTTTCCCGCGAACAAAAATAAGTAACGGACATATCAAATTAATATCGCCCGCGGGATAAATAAAATAAAAAAAACCATAGACACACCTCGCGGCACCGACATTGTACAATAAATGTTTAAAAAAAGAAGGAACATAACCGACAACGCGATCCAACAAGAATTTGATAATAAAATAATTTACACAAATTGTACTGCTCATTAACGTAATTAAATGTATATTTGGCATGTTGACTCCTGGCCTGGGGACGCCCGCGCTCACAAACAACCAACCGGATTATGGAATGTCACACAAATATCAAAATACTGATTTGTCATACAACAAAATACTTACAACAAGGAATATACATACAATCACGATTGAGGGCTGTTGCAAACTGAACCGTGTGGTTAACGAAATAGAGAACAATATTGAAAACACCGTAGAGCCCGTTAGTACATTCACCTTGCAACATCCCCGAAGTACCGAATTCAAAATACATCGCCCAAGTGATACGCAATATTGCACCCAAAGTTCCAAACTAACAATACCTTAGTGTACAATTTTATTTAATTAATTAAATATACACAACAGCCAAAAACGTCCCATTCGGGCTAACTAAACTGAACCTATTCAATGGTGAAATGCATTCCAAGAATTTGGCTCCCAACAGTTCACCATTCGCGCGAACTAGTTGCCCACGCTTTAACACCAATTTATTTATATACTTTTAATAAATGTTAGGTAACGACAGCACTACCAGTTAACCACTGACTACATCGACTTATTAGTTATTTATTTAAATACATAGTATCTATACCACATCTCGATAACATTTTGCTATTTGTGAACGGATGACAAAGCGCCCGATCCATGCGAGATCGCTTGAGGGTAGTTTTAGCAAAGATTTGCAAGGAAATTAAGTTTGCAGACTCAGCAAATTTATATTACACTTCATATAATATAATAGTTAAGGTGCTTACATAATTTATCAGATTGTGTCATGGCTTCAATAGAAAATAATTTAACTACAACAGTACTAAAATTTAAAATGTATATTCTTACGACAGTGCGGAAGCACCTTAACAAACCATAGACATTTCCATCACAGATACTGACCAGCAGCATGGATTATTAAAAAAAAACTTAACCGACCTCACACAGATCAGGGCTTTGACATCGATCGCGCGTGGAAACTATACTGGGTTGCGGCTAGCGAGTTGGACAAGGAACCAAGCTTTAGCATTTGCTATTCTAACACATTACACTGGTCCAAAATTAGATTAGTTAAGTACTATACTTGGAAAATATATGTCTATATTCTTCGTGAGACTTCGCTGAGTGATAGAGGAATACTTCGATAGTCTAGGCCGAAACGTGTGATGTTACCTACTGTGGAGCATTCTCCGCTATCCCAGTTAGTTCGCACAGTTACGCGTATGTTGGCTTGAAGGCGGTGGCTTTTCTGGTTCAAAATCAGTGGCGAATCTGCAGGCTGTATGACAAGCTATCCAAGTTTATAAAGATTATGTTTTATGGCAAGTTCACTGTTTTCTTTTTTATGACTTAGTCTTAGACCATCGCCAAACAGCCAACACTATTTTTTATGGCTTAGACACCTCACCATACAGCCAACGCTCTATATTTTAATTCCTTGGATACCTCACCAAACAGCCAACTTTTTTTTTTAACGACATGGAAACATAATCAAACAGCCAACTTTTTTATTTTTATTTGGATACTTCGCCAAACAGCCACCAAGTTTAACCTTTCGCCACCGCCTATAGTGGCGCCCTCTACTCGTTGTCGGCGCGCATGCCGCGCACCTCGCCCTCGCGCCGCAGCCGCTCCAGCTCCTCCTTGGTGCGGTCCTCGATGGCTCGGATGTCCGCCATGGTCATGCCGTGCCAGTCGTCCATTGAGCAGAACACTTGCCTGCGGAGGGGGAGGGGTTTTGGGTTATTTGGTTATACTTTTAACGCAGTTTGTGCGTAAGTAAGAATGTTTAGTCAGGTGGAGCTAATGGTAAAAGCAGTAGGTATCTATCAGTCAATCTGCACGATGTCAAAGGAGCAGCATGGTAAGACAATAATATTTCACTGCTTGAAGTAGCGCTAAAACACTCTGGAATTCCTCATCCAACTACTACCGACTATCTACTTAAGATCCTCTGAGGCAGCTGAGATTTCGAGCGTTATTATTGTACAATATTGAGTATAGTCGCCGATGTGAAAGACATAATGCAAAGCATGTAGCAAACATTTTGGACCTTATGTCTCTGAAGCATAAGGTTAGTAAGTCTGCGAGTTTCTGTGCCACAAACATCTGAACGTACCGACAGCAAAACTACTGATGGCACTGCCTGGATGTGGACAGTACAGTAAAATATAATTATGTATCTATTTTACATAATATGAAAAACCTTACCTGTGGAATATGGTGAACAACCGCCGTTCTGATTTCTGAATCACATTTTCTACTTTACTCTGTAACAAAAAGAAACATATTTTAATTAATTTATCTCACCATACCTGTCTCTATTTGGTTGTCCACAAAATGATAACTGTAGCAAACATTTTGAACCTTATGTCTATGTGGCATAAGGTTAGTAAGTCTGCATTTACTTTCCCACAAACATCTGAACGTACCGTCAGCAAAACTACTGATGGCACTGCCTGGATGTGGAAATGTGTACTTATTTATGTAGCAGGCATCTGGTTTAATCTCCTTTTTGATTGAACCACTAGCCCTTGGCTGGTGCTACTCAATTGTATGACTAGGCCGAACGTTGATTGTAGAAGCGTCACAAAACGTCCAACTAGTTAGCTGACTTAAAATCAGTCAGGTGGTGAACAAAACAAAAATGGCGTCTTATAGCTAGCAGCTGACACAAAAAGCACCTATATTGTTAGTTTTTTGCAAATAAATTATATTTAAAGTGCGTTATTTGTGTTAAAATAGTGTGACAACATGGATTTACCTATTATTACGCCGCGGGCGGATAGTTTCAAAGAAAAAATGTAGCGAAACTGGATAGTTATGAACAACAATATGAAGGTACGTTTATTGTTATTGTTTAGTTAATTTGTGAGATAAGAGCTTTGTAACATAGTCTTTTTGTTGACTCTTGTCTGGTCATGTTCACCCTAACCAGACATTACAAAGTTGCTATACATATCCCATTCAACGACTTCGCTTTGGTTAATTATATTAAGCTCTTGAAAAAAAAATATTATTGTATTCAAATAATATTAAATTAAAATAATTTATTAAATTAAAAATAAAAGATAACTTCAGATTACGAACAACACTAACTTTTCAATGACTTATAGAGTTCGATGAGTAAAAAACTAAGATGACAGCTTGTCAAATGCTCCGAAATTTTTACGTTGCAAATGTTTTAACAAATTTAACTTATAAATACAAGTTAAACCGTGTTGAAGATAATGTAAAAACAATGGTGCGTTCGTTGAAATCAGACTATGTTCATAATTGCTCGTCAAATGTATGTGATTACGGAGTAATCGTGACAATTTGGTTTGTTTACATGATTGTTGGATTCTATTGCAAACGATTATAGTCATACAACTGAATAGTGCCATCCAATGAACGGGCTAGTGGTTCAATCAAACAGGAGATTAAACCAGATGCCTGCGACATTTACATGCTATTTTGTATACTAACAAAAATGTAAGGTCCTACAAAGCTAAAAGTACGGTTTTCATTGACATATATATTACTGCGTAAGGACAGGCCAAACCACTCAAGAAAATGGCACCCGCGCGTTGGCCCTAAAATAGACATTTTAGGGCCAACGGTCCTCAGTCGACAGTTGTCTGTGACGGAGAGATGAGTCTTTGTTTCTTGTGTAAATATGCCTATTTTTGTGGTGAAAGGATACAAAAACTATGATACGAAGGTCAAAAAGGAATATGGAATATCGTATCATCCTTAATTAATAAATAAACACATTCTAAAGCGATAATTATTTTACTACCAAAGTCTACAATGGCCGCACGATGTAACCTTGTACGGACATCCGCATGCAACTCACTCATATTATTATGTACCTACTGTCCGGTGACGGTAAAATATGAACGCACGTACCTACAAGGTTGCGTCGTCAGGATAAGTAGCTCGGCTCTGACGTAGTTCCAACAAATTATGACAGATGGCAGTTATTTTGCTTGTATGAAGAAGGTTTGAGTAAAATGTTCTGAAGGGCGTATCCTTCCTTTTGAAATCATTGACGGTTTTACATTGAAGAATCGTCGTCATCCGCCATTTAGAAATGACGGCGACGGAAATTTTAAAATGGCGTCTCCATTACAGAGAAACATCATCTCGCAGACTCGCAGCACTAAAAATATCCTTTTATGCCAATGAAATCTCACCTGCAGCCCAAACCACTTGAACTCGGCAGTCACCAGCTTGTAACAAGTCATGACTGGCTTGACATCCTTCTTCCAGTCGCCTATGAGCGGGCCGCGGCCCGTCTTGGCCGACTTGAACTTGGTCGGGTCGGTCTCCGGCTTGTAGTCGGCCGACGGCAGCGGGTCGTTGGCGATGTCGATGTTGATCACCTCGCGGATCTTCAGCTTCTCTGGCGGCAGCTCGTGGACCTGAGGATAGTAATAAAATATTTTTAATTCAGATGATAAAATCCATAGAATGAAATTTTGATTAAAATTAAAATTATTTATTATTAAAAAATAAAATTAAATAATGATAAATAGTTATTGATCTATTTTCCAGATAAAAGAATAGGTTATAAAACTTGAGAGTGGAGACGCGAATGTGGCGACATGTGACAGGTGTGAAGGATAGCGGAACTATTCTTAAGTTGTATTTATGAAGCTCGTTAAGGGCCGCTTATGTTTATTAGCGACAATGGTATCGATTCTGAAGGGCACATTTTAATTTTAACGCTGTCAAAAAACGCTTACATTCTCTCTAAATTTATTTGGCATTCTGAAGGCACCGTTTATCTCCAAAATTAGAGACGTCACTTTAAATTTTGAATCTGACAGCGTTAAAACTATTCAACTTAGGTAAGATGGTCGAATTGGTATTCTGAAGGTGCCATTTTAAGCGCTGTCAACATAAAATTAGCAACTTTCTTCCTAAATTTAAAAGGGGTCTAAACAGGTGCTTGTTAAAATTATACTAAAATTTCTTAAAGTAAAACCGTGAAATATATGGGAAATTGTTGTTGTAGGTGCATAAATATGGATTTGACTTAGAGCTGATGTATTGTTTAATCATGTAAAGCTAATTGCAACGACGCTAACTTATTATTTTTTGCGAAACTACGATGTGAAAGTGACTCTGTTTTGTCATATTATTATTTCTGATCTTTGGACTGAATGACTGAAAAACGTGTTACTGACAAGTAGGCATGAACCGGGTTGGTTAAAACAACTTAAGTTATAGTTCTAGGTCTAAAAATAATCAACACACCTACCGATCTACTTCAGTATTACACTAGCCCTAACACCTCGGCTTTCCTCTTCCAAACGGACCGGCTCTACATACATGAGGAACACCTTAACCTTAACTCACCTACCTGTGTACCTATCTAACTCTCTACTTACCCCTTTCAACTTGTAAGAATATTTTACTCAAAGTGGTCTCTACATAGCTCAAATATTTAACTACCTATTTTGTTACAGGAAAAAACAAGTTATACCTACCTAGGTTACCTTTTATCTGAAAAATATGCCTGACTTTAAGAAACTATATAGGTACTTACTACTATACTATTACTTTTTATGAAAGAAGAAATACATTTTATGGACGTAAAACTTTATTTGGGTGAATAACACACACAACACACACTAGTTGAGTAATTTTTCTGACACCAATACTTGATTTAATACACAATTGCTTGATTTAATTTCTGTATCTTATTTCCATTATCCTTCTCGTTAGTAGGTAGGTAACTAGATGGTCTAATGGTCGTTTTAGTATTGTTGTCCCGGAGAGGAATTAATATCATGTATCCAGCGTTTCATGTTTAGTTTAATGGGTGTGGTTGATTTTTCTTTTTCTTTGTTGTTGTCACTGAAAAATAAAGTAAGTATAGGTAAGTTGTATGGATAGTTGACAGAATAATCTTATCCTTATAGGTACCTATTTACACAAAACTTTAAATAATAGAAACGAAAACACTAGAACACAAACATAAGTAACCAGATAGTTAATAACAAGATGCCCAACTGATAAAAATATTACCTTAGATTTTACGTAGGAATAACTTCCTAAAATAAATCGTAAACTTGCACACAACACACCTTATCGATTTTACAATTGCATATTGCAAACACAAACATAATAATTTATAATAGATGTTTGTTTTTTATTGTAAAGACTTAACAAAAATTCTTTAAAAAAATAGCGGCAAACTTTTCGGCGGAAAATTCAATATGGCGATGGCGGTGATGGCGCCGCGCCGGCGGCGCGCCTCTCTTGCAGCAGTTGCAGCCCAAGCGCCAATGCGCCGTAGAGATGTACCTAGTGCAATGTTACTTGCTTCCGAACTATACTTGAATGAAAAATAATCGATGCTGGATCGATTCCTGGGTAGGTACTTTTATTATAATCATATGTGTTTTTGGTAAATATAAATACGTAGGTATTCATCGGAAATAAGTAAGTACTTATAAAGTATTTGTGCTTTTGTGAGTATTCGATACTTTTCAAATTCTTATATGAATATCATCCCTTACACAGTCATCTAGGTACTTAAGTATATAACGTACCATCATCATCAACTATTAAACATTTAAGTAAGTAAGTACTTACATTAAATATCGTGGATAACACATAGATGTAGAACTTAGTACCTACATACTTTACTGAAAAACTATTGTTTAAAATATTCTAGTGCAATAATCGATTATATTCGATTATTCTTACTATTTTATCAACTTACCCCATCTCTACTCTATTATATTTTTTTAAATCACTCGGAAATGTCCATAGAACACCATAGAAGCATTTTCTAGCCAGAGTTACCAGTTGTAATAATGAATTATGAATATGTTACATAAATATTTGAAATTATCAAGAAAACCAATATAAATGCAGGGTATTTAATCCTTTTAATTATTTTCAACAACTATCTAGGATAATTAAATTTATTTGGAGTGATTTAAGGTTCAAAAAGCTAATCGATATTTTCGATTGTAATATCCTTAAATATATGGCCACACTCATTTTAAAGACGTCAAATGAGCCTTCTAAATTTAGTTGGCCGTTAAAATCGTTGCCTTCAGAATAGCAAAAATTAGCGCTGTCAGTTAAATTTAGATATTTTAGCTCATTTTAAAATTAGGAAGTGCGCCCTTCAGAATCGGTACCAATAAGGAGTTTAGATTTATGAGGAAAGAGTCATTACTCAAACATTCTCCTACCAATATCACTCATGGTTGGTGAGTATGACAAAAGACGGTCGGCACTTTCGTTTTTGGGGACGTTATACCTTGTGTGATTTTGAATATTATATATTATAAAAAGGGAAAAAATATAGTGGCTCCAAAACTATTAAAGCGATTTTAAAAAATCTTTCAAAAAGCCGTACTATCCCTGAAGGAAACTTTTTATCCTGGAATTCCTACGGAAAATTGTTTCAAAGCGATGCTCGCGGAGAAAAGCTACTATCTTATGAAGTGAAGCAGATCAAAGCTTTTTGTCGCGAAAAGATCGGAGGCTGCAAACAATCTATACTCAGCGAGGCTAAAGATAGTCGACCTCCTTCCAAGCCGTAGAGAGAGCTTATTTTCCTGGCCTAGGTAAAAAAGGTGTATTATGTGGCCCTATTTCCTCAGAGAAATTCATAATCTAACGCATTTTTATGATACGCAGGTCCTAGCAAGACACTATTCGTGATGACAATCATACTAAAACACGATTGTTTAGAACTTTTTTGGCTCGCAAATGAAACAAATGTATAAATGGATGTAATAAAAACAGGTCACCACCTAATTGTGAAGTGCGTGAGAATTCTCTCCGTACTCTGTAGGCCAGCACTTTATTGATTTTGGCACCGCACTGTGGTACTTCCAGACTTAAGACAGACGGAAAAACTACTAAACTGCTACTTAGCCAACTTTGAACAAACGAAAAACTGAAGTAATAAATGTTGCTCTTATAAGTTTATTTTCTTAATCCTTTCTTATAGGTATAACCTATTTCTTATCGGATTTTAGTTATTTAGGAAAACTGTTTGACTACTAAGTTTTGTATTTAACTAAAGTGGTCTCACTATAAGCAGGCTATTAAGTAAAGTAGCGAATAAAATCGATGATAACATATAATTTGTATAGGCCGATGCAATTATTCCCACGGCCAAACAGTTTCAATTTCATTGGTCCTTGACTTTTACCGTCACATGGCCGAGTGACTGAGCCGTCCTTGGTCGAACTTTAAACATAAATACATATTACTCATATACAGGATGTTCGGCACACGTAGCTGTTGGAGGCTTATACAGAATGTTACATTCGCGAATTTTCAAACATTGCTCAGAATTATCCCCTATGTCAGTGTCCATTTGGGCTTACCGTACCACTTTTTTAAAATACCTCAGCAAAGATAGTTCTTAACAATAACACATTTATTTAAAGTTATGTTTTTTAAAATTATAAATTAGGTTCACCATGGCCCTTAAAAGAGGGTCAAAGTTTACACATTATTATCGATGCTTTTAACTACTTTTAACTATGTACAGGCAGCACGTGTGAAAACTGACCGGCCGCAGTCCTTGAGCGTCAGTTTCCTCCAAGTTACGACACAACATGAGCTGTAATTAGATGATTACCTGTCGTTATCCGCCATTATGTCAGAAACGACACGGTTTAGGTAGATAGGAAAGAAACGCCTATTAAATGCCTATTCAGATATACTGATGTGATTTTTACTGTGGTAAAAAATAACCTAAGGTATAATACCGTAGACGAAGCTAACGTACGACGTAACCTACTTAGCGTAACGAATATATCCTATTTTCCTACTTATTAATATTTAAGGAAACGAGCTTAATTATCACAAAAAGTGTGTTTGTGTTTTTGTCAAATAAGTCATGGGAATAATCATTAAACTAACCAACTCGGTTACATCTGGTAATTAACAAAATGTAGCCGTGTACAAGTACAATTATCTTAAATATATACAATTTAGTGTTATGTTGTTTTTTAAATGAAGTAAATATTTTTATTATAATTATTTTATCCAAACATTTATATCTCTTAAGCTTTGGGATAATGGTAAATTTATCAGAAGCTCTTAGACTAATGTGTAAAAAAGAAATGGCTTAATCCAACTTTTAAATACGAGACTCGCTCGCATAAATATGTACAATCATAATAATAAACAAAGAGACTTAATTTTATCTGAAGATTGTATTTAATCGAACGATAGTTTTTATTAAACGAGATTATTCCATGATTAGAGATTACCTAAGTACGGAAACATATGAAAACATATTAGTGCTTGCGAATAATGCCTCACTTTAAAAGTTTTTCCCGGAGAATACCGGAAAAACTAGTCTATTAATTGAATCTTTTAGATTAATTCATAAATTGCGATAGAAATGAATAAATTTATTTATTTAGTTTAATGATGATAATTGTAGCAAACATTTTGAACCTTATGTCTATGTGGCATAAGGTTAGTAAGTCTGCGTATTTCTTTCCCACAAACATCTGAACGTACCGACAGCAAAACTACTGATGGCACTGCCTGGATGTGGACTGTGAATTTTACATAATAATATATGTAAATTTTATACTAAATACACTCATAAGATAAAATATTACCAAAAATATCAAGTAACTAAAATAGGTTTTAGTAAAGAATAGAATGGTAAAATATCAATATTCATAAACAATGACTTCTTACTCATTTTTTTATTTATAAATATTAGATGTTTTTCCTGTTTCTGAATAACAAGTAATTGTTTAGCGAAACTCGGATATTTTTTACAATAATCTACGTCAGCATTTGAAATCATCATATTCATCATAAAGTATTATAATTATTTAATGACACTTATTTCAGCAGGCATCCAAATCGTATTCGGTTAGGTCAATGTACTTACAATTTGATGTATATCCTTAATAAACACAACCATGATGACATGATTTAACATTATAATCTTCCCCCAACTATAGACTTTAGGCAGTTTAAATATAGTAATTCCGGGATTAAAGTAGCTAAAACCACTCAAAGATAATAATAGTTTTAAAATAGTTTAATATAAATATTTAAATCGATCCATTAGTTTCGGAGCTTATTCAATACCAACAGTAATATTATCTTTGTAATATGTGTCAAAATAGATTTTAGAATAGAATCTTAACTCATCAAATATATTTTTTTGTTTCGATCTTATACATATATTTTTTGTAATACAATCTAAACCATTTCATGAGTCGTGTTAAGCGCAGCAGATGTCTGACATAATATTATATCGCAATCGTTAAGGTAGATTGACCCCCTGGGCGTGAAGGGTCAATTAATATGATCGGCCGTTAGAATTACTAAAGTACCCAGTAGAAAGATGTAAGGAATATTTTTGCTTCTCCATAGACAGTTAGTCACGTGAATTTTTACTATAGGTATTAAAAGTAATATTATTACAATATTATACTTCTGTAACGCTATGTTACACACACACACACACACATATATATACATTATATCTAAGGTTAATTAAATTAATGGAGACTTGATTAAATTTTATATTCAGGAATTTTTCAAGTCGTCTAGAATGACATCCAGAGAGCGGTGACTCTCTTTCGGATTACTGTACCCTTTTAGAACATTCTGTATTTAAAAAAGACTCAGCCCCTTTCAGCCCACTATACCACTACATCCTGTATACACCTGGTACTATTATAGTACTTTAGCATCACCCTGTATATTATGTACTCACATTGTGTTGGTCGCCGCCGTCGGGCACGTGCAGCGACTCTATGCAGATCACGAAGTTCTCCTTCATGTAGCCCGGATTCTGAAATGTACAGTTGAACCATGTAGTACCGTCAGCAAAACAGATAGGTCATCATTATCACGACCTATCACTTCCGCACTGCTGGGGCGCACGGGTCTCCTAGCAATGAAGGAATGGTTTTAGGCCTAGTCCACCACGCTGGATCAGTGTGGGTTGGTGAACAGATATATATACGTATCGCATTCTTATTCCAATACCATCACAAAATTTATAAGAACATGAATGAGTTACTTTACAAGAACATGTTCATATTCGGCGTACGATCCGAACGGTCACACATTTACCAAAAACTATAGTGATGGGATTGGAATAAGGGTGCGATATATTGTATACCTACTAGACTAATAAAGCTTGTTTATCTTGATAAAATATCCTATGATTCACCTACTTATCTTTCATGAGTCGTAGGATAAACGGTTTGCGCTGGGGTGTGGATCATTATCTTTTTGTTGACTATACTTCATCATCAGATAATGTGGTTGTCCATTATCAGTTTCTTAATTTACGAAAGAGATTCTCTTCTACTTTAGGTCATTTGAAGTTCAGAAGCCAAGAAGATTACACAATAATCACTGACTGGTGGACATAGGCCTCTCCGAATTTTCAACTACCTAGTACAAACTGATTAGTTGGTCGCCATGTTTACCTATTTATATGCCAATGTAAATTGTCGAATTAAATCTTCTAGGTCAAACCAAAACAATAATACCGACGCTTTCGATCACTTATTTGACAATAAGCATCAAATTAACATCAGCCCGTCTGGCCATCCATTGACCCAGGTCACAAACACACGTTTACATAACATTGCGTCGATGTTCACAATCCAGCCACTTAATCATACATTGCCATGCGTTTTCTTAACACGAATAGTAATTATCTATTACTCTTTTTGCTGGTAAAGTTGGTACAACTTCTGAGTAATCAATAATCATGCGAGTTATCGAGTGGACACCACGAGCAGGCAAGCTTAGCGTGGGACACCCTGCGACGACACAAGACGCCGGTAGTGACAGGATAACGAAGGCCGAGTATAGAGTGTTGAATCCCTTCTTATTGGAAATGGGCCTATGTCTGGACATAGGCCCCTTGCAGTGGAGCAAGTTATAGGGCTGATGATTACTAAATTCTACTTGCTAACTCGTAGGTTCTCTGTAATTTCAAAGTAACGGTAGCGTGGGAAGCATTTTTGCCACTTTCGAAGACCTCAGAGAATGTTGTGGAACTTTTTGGCTTAAAATGACTCATTTTTCAAAGATTCATTTCTATGCTTAATACATACATGGTGCCGCGGCGCATGGATCCCTTTTTCTCACATTGTCTTGTGGATTTATGATTTTTCGTTTGTATGTTACAAAATTTATTGAAGTTGAACGCGGTCAGCGATGTCTACTTAAGGTCATGTTTTTCAAACCGCGAAGATTCCCTACTATCCATCTGTATCGCTTCTGTGATGTTTTGACAGTCAGACAACTATATATCCTTGCCACTACCCTTAAATGCCACAAATCATTAGTATTTGATCCTAAAACCGTAACTAAAAGAAGGATGACCACCGCTGCTCCAGTTAAATACTGCAGAACATCTTTTGCAAAACGACAATATCAATCACAATCGGCTCGTATATACAATAAGTTAAACAAAACTTACAAAATATATAAACTAATGACAAATGAATTAAAAGAACTTATTACTACGCGATTAAAAACCTTAAGTTATGATGAGACAGAAAACCTTTTACCATAATTATAATATAGCAAAAACCTGCCTTCACCAAAAATATAAAAAGACATTGCTTTTGTATAATATGAAAACTTTCATATCTTAAAAACCTAACTAGTAAAATCCACACACATCAAATTCTATATAGGTATTTATGTTTATAACCTTGTGGCACTCTAATATAACACACATACACACATACACACACACACACACACCACACGCACACCACACACACACACATACACTTCAATTAGTTATCTTTCAAAAATAGTTTATTTTCCCTACTGTTAATGTTAATCTAACCTAACCGCGTTAGCATATATATATAAAGTATGTCATAATTATAAAAGAGCAGGGCCGCCTGGCACAGGTATCTTTGTATACCTAATAGGTAGGTCCTAGCCTTAGTTAAGAAACTGTTATTTTCTTTACTGTAATAAACTATATTTTCTTTCTTTTCTTTTTTTCTATGTATCTTTTGACTTATAACTTGTAACAATCAGCGGTTTTTCCTTACTCCCTAATGCTTAGTAAATAATTAACTAGAAGTCTAGGAAGCCTATGCAGTCATTAATAACTATCCTTAATCCAAGCTCTCACCGTGAGCACAGTGCGGCAGTAGGGGTACGCGTTCCATGCCTCCTCGTGCACCTCCAGGGAGCCCTTGGGCGCGAGCAGCCGGATGAAGGCCGGCACCTTGGACGCGAGGTGGTAGATCTTGTACGTGTACTGCCCCGACGAGTATTTGCCACCTGCACGGAGGTTGGAGGTTAGAAGAGGTTGAGATTTGAGTGGAGGTTTGGTGAAATACGGAGGTTTGAGGTTAAAAGAGGTTGATATGTGAGTGAAGATCGGGTGAAATGAGGTTGGATTTTGATGCGGACTTTTTTGTTGTTGGCCAGTGTTGATGCAAAAGAAGAAAATTTTGAATTACGAATGCAGTTTTACCCGCGCTATATTATAAATCGAGTATTTGCCACCTGCACGGAGGTTGGAGGTTAGAAGAGGTTTAGATGTGAGTGGGATGAAATGAGGTTTGGGACGCTTTTGTTGCTGGCCAGTGTTGATGCAAGAAATGTGCATCAACACTGGTCGATGATAGATGAAAATTTTGAATTACGAATGCAGTTTTAACCGCGCTACCTATATGTGTATTGAGGTCGCTCAATCAAAGGTTGAGATGTGAGTGGAGTGAAATGAGGTTTGTGCTGAAAAGAGTCCTTCTTTTGATGCTGGCCAGTATTTATGCAAGAGATGAATATTTTGAATTACGAATTCCGTTTTAACGAATTAATGAATAGCATATTATAGAGATATGTACCTAGCAGTCATAAATACCTACATGAAAATAATGCATTTATTTTATATAGCACATATTTTATGGATAAATCATTAAACGTGTAGATTAAGACTAGTGGATAGGTACATAGGTGGCTAAGCTTATTAATAATCTTATCAGATTATCTCAAAACACCTAAAGTTATTTATCGCAATTGGTCTACTGGTGTTAATGAACGATTTTCAGTTTTAAACACAAGCTAATAGGGACTATGTTCACCCTTTATCAAGTGAATATGTTTTGTCTACAATTTTTGCATAGCATACAAGGAAATATTCAGTATTATTTACCAAAATAACTGAACAAAACCTAGTGCGACCTCAGGTGACTTAAAAAATGAAGGTCGCATTTGACTTTTTAAATAAATAATTATACATACATAACTAGTTTGTGCGTATGTTTAATAACTAGCTGTTTGCAGTGCCAGGTCAAAGTCGAAAAAACACTGTAATTTAGCATATAGCTGGCAGATCGATGTTGGGCAAACACTTCATAAAAAATACTTATTTCTGTTAATGCATTTAGACTCATGACATGCTTTGTTTGTGATAATTCTGTTTAACACTAGGTACTTTTGATATCCAGAGTATAATAATTTATAATAGGTAGACATAACACCTTTGTACCTACTGAGCATTGTTGAATTGACCAAACGATACAAATAACTATTGACTTCATTCATCATCTTGATCTTCAGATATTTTTGTCACTTTTATTTGCATGCCATGATCAATAACAGAGGCATACAGATACATCTAGAATAGTTCTGCAGTAGCTAGACTTGTTTCAGACTCAACTGGGAAACTATAGAGTATTAAGCTTGTGTCACACTCATGTTCCTATTACAGAAACCACTGAGGGCCAGGCAGTGTGACGTCACCCTTATTCACATTGGGCCTTTAGGCTGAGGCCACGAGTGACGCGTGTGAAGTGTGACGTAATACTTTTGAAAACAATAACCAATAAAAATTTAAGAAGCTGCCTTTTTAAGGTTGTTTTGTCAACTGCCTGTAGGTATTTTTGTTTTTACTTAATACTGGTCTCACCTATGAGTATTTTTCTGATTATAAATATTAAATAGGGAAATTACCTAGCATTGGAATAATGGGGACTAATAATATACGCAAAAATAAACGGTGTATGATGTTATGTTCTTTATATCAACCTTAGCTTTTATATTTTTACAGTTGTTTTTACGTGAGCTCGACGAGCTTACGGGAATTCAGGGATAAATATTTTCACTAGATCAAGTTTTATGTAAATCCGCATAGAAATTTAACAAAAAACTTTAATAATATTCAGAGAAAAACCTTCGATGAAAATCAAAAAATAATATTTAGAGAAAAACGTTCGATGTTGGTCATTTAATACTCAATAACTGTATTATGCTGCATTATTAGTAAAGCTGACTTTGTAAATGCATTTAGGTGCTTCAATACCTGTGGTCGACAGCTGAGCCAACACTAAAACCATTTGTGTAAACATGGCGTCATTACTGCCACAATAGAACCGCTAAAAGAGCAATTATCGACCTTCAATTATGAAACAATAAGATACATTGTTCCACAAATTTCACCTTCTGTTCTTAGTTGAAAATATTGCTTTATGTAGTCGATAAATGTGCGGGTAATTCGCTTGATTTAAGTTATAGTTATAATTGTAAATTGTGAGACAATCACCATGAAAAATGAAAGAACATGTAAAATATTTTTTCAAATGGACATGGTTTTTAAATAATAATAAAAAAGACTAACAAATAAAAACAAACTAAGAACAAAACAATACTGAGCAACGATACTGGAAACAACAAAAAAAACAAATTACAAAGTTAAGTTTAGCGAATCTTGTAATTTAAACAAGAAAGTTACTAACTAAATACTGTTTACACTCTTTACACGAATGTTATGTTGGTCTTAATGTAAGTACATACATCGGAAAACGAACCTGGCAACCATTTTGGCATTCAATCGACAATTTAATCATATAAATGGTGAACCATTACACTGTAGACATTTTCCAATGCCTTTTGATTTTATTGAACGGTTTCAGACCTCTCATGAATCTAGCGACCCAATAGCTATAAATACGGTAAGGTAGTGGTTTACAATACTATAGTGAAGGTAGCTATGCACTATTTCTCAGTATACGCCAAAATATACACAAATTGATCACCGAAGCCAGGTACCACATACTTAATTTTTGCTCAAATTTTTTCACCCCTACCAACACCATTGCAAGCTTATTACGTACAATATCTTATAATTTAAAAAAAATACATAAGAGACGGATTACATCTCATTTGAATGGCATTGTAACGGTAAATTCATTATCAATTTGTTTTCATCAACCCCTGCTGGGTCTTTTGTTTCTCAATCTCTCATTCTCATCTCATTTAGCTTTGTTAAAAAAAAGGTGTTGGTGTTGAGCCAGGGGTGATAGGGCTCCCGCACATAAACGCGCAAGCTACGTCGTCGTATCGAGTGAGCCCTTATACCCTTGTTACACCTTCCAAGTAGAGTGGCGAGTCAGTATTCTCGGCAGATCCTTGAACAATGACCACCTATCAATTGACCGAGTGCTCGGCCGAGGATACTCTATCGGCCATTCTACGTGTAAGGGTTTTTATCAGAATTTGGGGGGGTGGCTAGCAGTGGTACCAGGCCGGCGCGTGTAGTCACCGCGGGGGTCCCTGCAGGTGGGGCACTCCTGGCAGTCTGCGGCCGCCATCTTGGATCCGCTCGCTCCCGCCCCCAGTTTCTTCTCTGAAAGCCGAGCCGCCAGTCACTGAACCGAGCCCCGCGGCACGGGACCGTTGTCGACGTAGATAAACGTCACTATATATTCGATTCGCTGAGTTTATCGGCGGCGATAGCAGACCCATACAGCGGGACCGTTCTAATGCAACGCACACACAACGCTTGTGTGACCTCTCAAATCTGGCTTCAGATTTGGTCTAGCTAACTTGGTCTAAGAATCTAGGTGGCCTAACAGTGGGAGCCTAGTTAAGGCTACTCTTTAGGTTGACTCCGATTTGGATGTAAATTGGTAGTTTTATGAAATGTGCCTAATCAATAAAGGATTAATTTCATTACTTAACTAAACATTACATAGGGATATGAACAATGGTAGCTCAGTCAGGTTTGCACCCACTTCATATAACTTACATTAATCCTGCTCCTGACAAATGAATTATTTGGAATACATCTAAAATTTATAACACCATTAAATGGAAACATTATGAGGATTCCTGAAAATCTAGATGTGTGACCCCGCCAACTGTTGTATAGGGAGAAATGGTTCAAGCTTAGGAAGGGAGTTTATACCTTGGGAATATACACAAAGGTTTCATGTGATTGAGTCAGGATGTGCAGGTACTAACACCCCCACAGACAGTAGAATAGTATAGAATTGGGATTTAATTAATTTTTGGGGATTTCAATTGGGATATGGTTTAACAGAATTTTATTATTTTCTTTCTGGGGCCGCTTCACATATCCAGGAAGATAGATAGATAGATATATAAAGGCATTTATTTGGGTTTGATTTTGTGGTATTTTAAGAGGGGGTCTCCTAATACAGGTTTTTTTTACATAAGACTAGTTACTGAAAATAAATGTTTTATATTTTTACAACTTACCGAGCAGCGGGAAGTCTTTGAATGGTTCATTTTTGACAACTTCTATGCCCTCTCCTCCGCCGGTCTCATTTTTTGATACTTCTGCCACACAATACAGCTGAGCCACTTGGTACTGCGGACAAAGGCATGTTTTTTCATTACTGCATTTTTCCAAAATCTAGAAATGCTTGAAATATGGCTCTAATTTAGAACTGTATGTCATTCAGATGAAGTTGAAAACAAATTAAATAGTTTTAAGATGGTGGTAAAGTGCGATGGTAGGAAGTGTTGTACTTCTAACAAGTAACTTCCCCCTATTTCTAATAAGTAACTTTTAGGGTCTCCTGAATTTTTGAGTCCAAGATCTCCTTAGACCAGACATTTGGTGTAAATCCAATTCTCTTAATTAGACTAGAATAAGTACTGCTTAATTAGACTAGAATAGATACACAATGGTAAATAAATCTTACCTCTTCAACTGTTAGAGGAAGTGTGACTCGGCTGGAAAGAAAATAAGTTCATAAATATTGGTTCATATTTTGGATTTTTTATGTATAAAAAGTAACTAAGCCTTTGATGTTTACATTTATTTGCACCAATAAATTAGTCTCAAGGCATTACTTTAAACAATTTGTAAGTATTTACTGATTGATAAGGGCTTCCCTATGAAAATGGCCTTCTGTCAGTCATTAGCCTTGAAAGATCTGTCATTGTCATAATTTGCAAAATCAGTGATTAGCTGGACCCAGCCTGTGCCCTGCTCCATGAGCCCCAGGCCCGTCTGGACGTCGTCTGATTAGAAGGTCGTCCACGACAGCTGTTCATACTTCAATGAGAAGAATCAGCAAAAATCGATTCAATTCACAATCGGATTTATAACATAACCTTGACAGTTGAACTCACAATTCTTTGATAAGCATTTTGTCCAATTATTCTATTTCACTTAAATGCACATGAGACACTCCACTACCACTGAAAATTGAATTATCACAGTACTATTCTTGAGCGATGGCCCGATTATTGTAATTTTTATGCGAGCGAATTATGACAAGGCGCATGCTTCATGACGCAACGGATATTACGTCAACGGTAACGGACGCGTTCATTTTATTTGATTTTCTTAGAATAAGGATTGAAAGATTTTTTGTACACGCTCTAAAACTCGATATCGGTTACTGTCAAACTATAAAGTCCTGACAATAAAGAGTGCGATTTTGCAAAGACTTTTTATCATTGTCACTTATTTACTTACATTTGCATACATTATAAAAATAAAATTCCAATTGATAATGGGTTTTTAACGGATTTGTCCTTAAATAAATAATTATAATAGATTGATTAAATACGGTAGTTAGGATCGACTTCTGTTTTCAGCACTTTATAGTTTCAGTATAACAGCTTCACGTCAGAAAAGTTGTTCCTTGGTTAACAGTCAGTAGTAGGTAAATATAGTACAGTAGCCACATGGAGTTTTGCCTTCGCTCGGCTCACGATGTTTTATTTTCAACGAAACCACATTTTAATTCAAGAGATTTCATTGAAAATAATATTTTTTAACAATAAAATATACGGTATTCTCAAAACATTATTCTAAGGTGTAACTAAATTTTATGGGTTCATTCAAATTTAACTATAAAAAAGTAAAATGTCATTCATTGTATTGTATGTCAAAATTATTTAAATTTCATTTACTGTACGCAAATTCAAAATAAGTTTTAAAATTTTAATAAAACTACATCTGCGATGCTTATTTTAGCCTACATTAGGCTCTAACTTCAACTACTACATCAGTGTAAACATACTTCACAAAAAGGCAGCAAACATGAGTTTAGTGGGAAAGAAATGCGAATCGATACTTCTAACAGAAAACAATAAAGATGACCTCGTTACGAGTCGCATCACTCCGGACGATGTGTTGCGTCTGGACAGAATAGCGGACACGTACCTTTGCAGCCCCGAGGCGAACGTGTACGACATAGACTTCACGCGGTTCAAGATCCGGGACCTGGAGACGGGTACGACACTGTTCGAGATCGCGAAGCCGCCCACAGACTTCGGCGTGGTGGCGGAGGGCGGCGAGGACGCGGCCGAGGAGCCGCTCGACCCCAACGCTGGCCGCTTCGTGCGCTACCAGTTCACGCCACAGTTCCTCAAGCTGAAGACTGTTGGAGCCACGTAAGTCACATAAGTCTGATGACATTGTTAAGGTGGCCGGTAGACACTGGACTAGACTCGCACAGGACCAGAAGAGATGGCGTGATAGGGAAGAGGCTTATACCCAGCAGTGGGCAGATACGGCCTGATAATGATTATGATGATGAAGTCACATAAGTCTCACTAGTAGAAAAACTAGCTATTCCCGCGAGCTTCGTATTGCCCTAAAAAGGTTTCCGTTGGGAATTCCAGGAATAAGTACTTACACGCAAACCTGCTTCTTTAATCACTCTGTCTACATTAAAATCCATTGTGTGGAATACAGAAAGATGTAAAAAGAGACTTTGCTTTATACTATGTAGTGATTATCATGGTTTTATTTAAGCAAAGTAGCAATAAATGCATGAGGTGAATGAAAAAACTCCTTTCCTTGCTTAAAGATTAATTTTTCAAATTACCTATCTGTGCCAACCTAACAGAAAATCACTGAAAAACTTATAAAACTTAATAGGACATAAGAAATATAATACTTACCCCTTAAATACCTACCCTGCCAGTATGTACACATAAGTAATTCAATTACAGATTGACCTTGTGATTATTGTGAAGAAATACTGTTTTCCTATGAATCATTCTATGTGCATTTAAGCTATTTATGTTCTTATTTTGATCACTCACTCACCAACTATTCTCCAAAACCTCTGAAGGCTTAGCATGGGGCGTAAGACGCACACATCAAGATGTGACAAAGGTTTCCCATCACACTAGCTCTCATAGCCACACAATATGTCTTGCGCCCCATGCTAGGCATCTGCTTTACTATTCCATCATCGAAAAAGCAGATAGCAAAACAACAAAACCTACTTCCAGTTTTAAAAGTAATAACAAATGATTCTACTTGTAATACTAGTGTATCCTGACCTGATGCCTCTTGTATTCCAGGGTAGAGTTCACAGTGGGAGCTCGACCAGTCAACCACTTTCGCATGATTGAGAAGCATTATTTCCGAGACACGCTGCTCAAGACGTTTGACTTTGAGTTTGGTTTCTGCATTCCATTCTCGAGGAACACTTGTGAACACATCTACGAGTTTCCTACCCTGCCTCCTGATCTTGGTAAGTTTCACTTTTTAATTATGATGCTGAAACCTTATTGAAGTTTAATTGGCACAGAGTCAACGTGAAATAACTCTAAATTTTAATGCTATCAAAATCTTTGTTTAAATTATTTCTCTATGTATGTTTCTTAAATCTTGTTTCTCACTGCCAAAATTTATAGTTTGACTTCACTAAAATTATTATACCTTCAGAATCGACACCATGATGATTGTATTTATTTATTTAAACACTTTATTGTATACAAAATACATAGGTACAATAAAAAGATGGAGAGATTTAAACTCAACTAGTATACCTACATACTTGCCGGATTGGGAGGTAGCCACATTGGATCAGGATGAGTGGAAAATTAAAGGGGAGGTCTTTGCCCAGCAGTGGGAAAACAAATAGACTAGTTTAAAAAAAATAAGTACAAGTGTGCACTTATCGCCTAAACACGATCTAGACATAGACATAGGCACATTGTTTATTTAGTAACAAAATATACATCACAAATACAAAACAACATCAATAGGTACAGTGACAAGAAGAATAACAATTATTATGTCAGTAAAATGGCTCTGACTCAGCATGAGCTGTACAAATATTATACAGCGCTGAATTCCAGTCAACCCTGAATGTATGTTCTCCTTTGTTTCCAGTGGAGGAGATGATCGCGGCCCCGTTCGAGACGTGCTCGGACAGCTTCTACTTCGTGGACGGCGCGCTCGTGATGCACAACAAGGCGGACTACGCGTACGACGGCGGCCTCCACCACTAGGCCACTACGCGTACGACGGCGGCCTCCACCACTAGGCCACTACGCGTACGACGGCGGCCTCCACCACTAGGCCACTACGCGTACGACGGCGGCATCCACCACTAGGCCACTACGCGTACGACGGCGGCCTCCACAACTAGGCCACTATGGTGTGTTTGTTCCTACTTGGCACAAATGGAAAGCAAACTAAGTGTTGCTTTTTATTTGAATGGATTTAAAGACGTTTAAAATAAAACATTTAGGGCCGATTTTTCAATGCTCAGATAGACAACCAGATAGCGTTTATTCGACAGATAGCGAAATATTGAATTTTTCAACCGTCAGATAGAACTTATTCGTCCAATAACTCAGTTAACTGGAGAATAAATCTATCTGCTGCTTGAGCCGCCAGATAGTGCTTATTCGATTGATAATTTGACATTTGAGGTTATTAAGTAAGTTCTTTTTTGTGTTTATACCAATTCTAAACTATACAAGCGCAGAGAATAATCGTCTTTTCAATGGATATTTTCGATGATATTGATGATTTGGCGATCGAAAAAGAGGTAGTAGGTAATGAACGAATGTATTAATCCTGTTGAAAGGAAAGTCAGAGTCGTCAAAACGAGGCCTGATCATTACAGCATGTGGGATGCAAAAGAATTTCATCGCCGAAAGGCGCCAGACTACAAACATTATGTTGATTTATTTTCAAGCATTAATTTTTAAAAAAAGAGGAATGTAGTAGCACTTCCTTCATAATAATAAGGTACATTATAGTTTTTCTTTTTATGATAAGTAGGTAACCTATGCTACATATACCTAAGTATCTAAGAGATCCCTCCTGCTTGGCGGCATGATCTTCTATGTCCAGTAGTGGACGGCTATAGGCTGAGGAGAAAAGAGAGAAACCATCCAGTACTTGATAATAAAACATAGGTGTTATTTCTTTCAGTTTTTATTCATTAAATTTAAATTAAGGATACGTTGAATGCTAATGTTGGAGCAAATGCCTAACACCTTTTCTTCTACATCGTTAAATGAAGGAGCATTTGAGGGCCCAGCTCCAGTTTTGTACATCTCCTGCCTTTGCAGGGAAGACTTCTTCTTACGACTTCTTCTTCATTGTTTTTTTGATGCCCTCGTACTTAAATTAAAGGATTTTCAATGAGCGGACTGGTTATACCACTGGAGTTAAAAGAAACTCAATTTTCTTCCATGCAGACTGCATGGAACAAAATTATTATTTGTTGCTGCATCGGTCTTTTTATTTTCTATGACATGTTTGAATAAAATTTATCTACCACTCACTAACACAGTAACTTCATTAATATTAAAATTCGCCGAACGCTCTCTTTTTTGTGATTTCATCGGCTTGTGGCTTGACAGTGACAGTTGACTCTGACAATCAAAATAGTAGTCTGTCCTGCTTTAGCACTAGGTGTCTACATATACTTGTTTCACCTTTCCAGAGTTCAAGTAGAAAAATCGGTAAGATAGTTACCTATGGAATAAATCACAATTGAAAAATGGTTTAGCAACTACCAAGCCTATAAACAGCCAAATAAAATTATTCGCTAGATAGTTATTTGACCTTTTATCCTGGCATTGAAAAATCGGCCCTTAAAAAAACATTCTATTGGTTGTTATGTTTTATTTTAAAACTAATGCTACCACAAATAACTTAAAACAGTGTTTAAAATGAAATTTGACAGATTTCGTAGGCGTTTGACAACGCTGAACATCTGTTAAATACTGTCTTAAGTTTTTGTGGTAAGGCATCATTATATTTAAAATTATTCCAACAAAAAGACACCTGAGATTGCTCACCATTGGTGCCAAGTAAGAAAGGAGTATCCGCGCTATGCCCTTCTTACACCTACAACGAGGCGACTATACCTCGTTTCAGACACGATGATTCCTGTGACAGTTCACAATTTTCCGAATTACACAGAAATACGAACGCTAAATCAATTACCTAATTGTATTTCATTGGATACGATTCAAACTAGAAGTTGATGGACAAAATCTATTTAAATTCATTATGAAATATCTTTATAATCGTTAAACACAAAACATCTCCATAACGTCACAGGAATCATCTTAAGCTGCGTACAGACCCGTCCAACGAACGCCCAACGATGGTTTTTTATCATACATAATACAGGGCAGATTGCAGCAACGAAGGTCAACGAAACCCGTTCGTTTGGCCGGTCTGTACCCAGCTTTAGCTGAAACGCTTTATAGTCGGTAATACCACTAATACCCTTGTTACACCTACTGTATTCGTTCATTGGTCGAGGATACTGTCTCGCCTATGACATAGGTATAACGTAACGTTTGATCTCATTTTTTTCATATGTGTGTTAGCACTGGGTTGTAAGTACCCACTGCACTTAGCTAATGTTGTTTAAGCCTGTATATGTCCCTAAGAATTGACTTCTTAAACTAAATCTACGAAAAATCACACTGGGTGGTTATTGTTTAGTATGTTTGCAGTCACATATTTAATGTTGTTCGTTATTGTTGCATCACTAACACGGATTAAATAGTTAATACATTTTAGGTAATAATACAATTTGATTGCACTAAATTAATGAACGAATAAAATGCCATGAACTGTTATAAACAGAAGTTTTTTGGGTTTAAGTGAACCACTAAGTTATTACAGGGACTGGTGATATACTCGGTGGAACAGCTGCCTTATTGTCGATCATTGATTAAGTTCCACCCTGTGTTCTACGATAATTTAATTAAACAGGCCTTTTAGAATTATTAAAGTACTATAACCATTCCAATGTGTGTTATCCACATTTGTATAGGATAAACTTAGATTAACAATATACCAACTAATTCAAAATAAGAGTTCAACGTCAGAGGGGTGTTATTTGTCGAGACGTTTATTTTGCACTGACTCTCCATCTTGTTCGTTTATTTTTAATCTAAGGGTATGAATAATGAATACTGATGTCGATTCTGAAGGCAGAAATTCTAAATTTAGAGCTGTCAAAACCTTAATTTCTTTGTTTAAAATTCGACTCTATGATTGTTTACGTAAATGTCATTTTATACTAGCAAATTGTTTAGTTTGACAGCGTTAAAATTAGAATTTCTGCCTTCAGAATCGACATCATTGTTTGACTTATTTGTAATTAATGCAATTTAAAGAGTGACGGTTAAACTGCCTAAATGAGCTATATTTTAAATCTAATTTCAAACCGTCCATAATTCATTTTTAAAAGCATCAATATACTTACTCCACTTTTAAAAATCCTTTTAAAAGCAACTGAAAAAAAAACTGTTCATTGTTCACAAAATGTGTTCATTATTCTAAAATATACGAAATAAATTATATGTATAAAATAGCTAAGTATACATACCTACTTAAATTAAAACTTTATATTGCTTACATAAAGTCAAATGTATACATTCATAGATTTGTCTAAACTATAACAATAGGTCCACCATTTAAATGAGGAAGGTTTGTCAGCGTAAAACCATGAACAAGCTTGTCTAGCTTAAAAATTTAAAATGCAGTTTTCTCTTATAATTCAAATTACTTACCTATGTCTAATATAGGTAGGTATATACCCAGACTCCTCAGTTAACTTAAGTGGTGGAGCTTTTGCTATACATAAAGGTACATAACATATACATAGGTCCATAGGTAGTTATAGTAACTAATTACCTAATAATATGAGTTGTTCGAAAACAAAAAATACGAAAACAATAACAGAATTTCATGTAAAATGGTAGATAAGGTTAAATGCTCCCTATTTTCTATGTTTCAAAATGTAATACTTATCATCAACAAGCATATTTTTTTCATTTATCATCAAGCAATACGTAAGTAGGTAGGTATAGGTTCGAAAATCTAGAAACCTAAGTAGATGTGTGGCACTAAATCCTACCACCTACTCTATTCATTTCAATTGCATTGTGATACAAAGTTTAATGAGATAAAAATGAGCTTGTATATTTAAGATACGTAGGTATTATAAACGCACGGTTTGGTCATAGACTAATATTAGTCTATGGTTTGGTATAGTGACCGAAGAATAGCAAATTACGGTTCGAGGAAACCTAAATTCTTATTTACTCACATTATTGTATAGAAGCATCTTCTTACACTGCGACATGATTCATTCACATAACAATGTTCCTTTATTTCTAGTCAAAATTTATTGTGAATGCATGTTTATTAAATTTCTAAACAAAAAGGTGACCTAGCCTTCTCTAATCCTAACACCAGTGGTGCCACTCTTGAAAGGCAATGTATTGCGTCTGTCTAGCGTTCCCAACATTTAAAAAATCATAACTTCTCTTCAGAGGCGTTTTTCCAAAAAGAAAAAATACGAATATGATCAGCTAGGTAATGCCTATTTGGAGAACCTAGAAACAATAATATAATGCCTACAATTTAGAAGTTTTATGTATTTTTACTTTTTGTTAAATCGATTTTGAAGGGAAGTTATGATTTTTTTAATGTTGAGTACCCAAGAGACAGCCGCGATACATTGCCTTTCAAGAGTAGGGGGGGCAGGGGGGAATCTCAAAAGAAGGAAGAAGAGTTGTCACTCAATCGGCACGCTTATTACAACGAGATAGAGTGGTAGTTAGTGCAGACTTGCTTTCTTTTTGAAGTTCCGGGAGCGCTGCGCAAACCACGGCTCTATCTCGTTGTATTAAGCGTGACTTTTGCGTGACAATTCTTGTTCGTTCGCAATCGTCTACTTAGATGGTGACCCCCATGAAGCTGTCGACTTTGTAGTTAATGTAATATTGATGGCACACAGGGCGTAAGACTGAAATGGAAGTGGTTAAAGGGAAAAAGAATTAAGTTAAATAATGTAGGCCAAATTCAGAAGGGCTAGCACGGGGCGCAAGACGCGCATATTAAGTCGTGATTATTGACATAAGTATTGCATCGCGCTCACTCACATCGCGCGTTCTTGAGAACAAGCGCAACGGAGAACTTTTGTCATGTTTTGACGTAGGTACACGTCTTGACCCCGTGCTAAGCTAGCAGGACTAAAAGTTATTCTACATCTTGATGTGCCCTTAAAAATCTCCTGTCTACTACTGAAATGTAAAACCAGGAAAACAGACCGCCTTAAATTATAAATCGTATTCTAGACATAGTTATTATTGAGAAACAGTTTTACACTACTGATAGGTACCTATCTATATATTCTGGATTAAAACCGGTTCTAAACCAGGATTATATTTAAATGTAGTCTACGTTTTATAATAAGTGACGGTCTGTCTGGTGACTAATGTTGAGTGTGTCTGAAATGGCCCTTTAACTAGACTATGCGAGGCTGTTTTTAACAACGTGCGGGATTCATCACGCATGCAGGATTGCCCGCACGCGGCCATACGTATGACGAGTTACGAATATGCACGCGAGACGCGGGAAAATAACGGCCATCCCGCGTGCGTGATGAAATCCGCATGCTGTTAAAAACAGCCCAAGTGTAGGCGGTTCCTATGATGCAATATTGATTTCTATTCTGAAGGCATAAATTCAAATTTAATGCAGTCAAATCCTTAATTTTTTTGTTTAAAATTCGTCTTTTAAATTTTTACCATACAATATATAATTCTTCATTCGCAAAATATATTATGTACCTATGTACGGTGGCCTGCGCCTAAAAGTATACAGGCGGAGTTTTTAAAATAGCGATCTCAAGCTCACATGCTGCTCAAGCACATCCACATAAACACCACTGCTACACACATCACACACAACACGTCCCCGGATTTATAATAGATGTACTTAGCTGGTCCCTTCATCATCAGGGATCGCTATTTTAAAAACTCCGCCTGTATACTTTTAGGCGCAGGCCACCGTACATCGCCAAAATTGAATTTTGTTCCTTCAGAATCGGCATCATTGTCAATATTTACATAATTAATATATACCTAATTAAGTAATAGGCAAACACATAGGTACTTTCTAGTAGTAGGGGAGACCGGGGACAAAAGTAACAGTTTGTACCTTCTGTCTGATTTCTCGTTATTAATAACATTTACGATAAAATGAATATAGTCACATAAAACTTTCGTCTATAGTCTACAAATATCCATTATTACTTTACTTAATGCATCTCGAATTTTAGCAATTGTGAAGCCTCAAAAAAAAAAGGGAAATCGTTACTTTCGACCCCATGGTCAGGACGAAAGTAACAAGGCATGGGTCGAAAGTAACAACCCATAAATTCTGCCCAATGTTATAAATACGATTCAAAAGAAATAACAGAAAAAACAATCAAATTATTTAGTTAAGAAAACTTCTTAAAAAACTATCAAAACTAAAAAAATCTTATGACTTATTGACAAAACTAAAAAAAACTTCTTAATATAAACTGTAAATGAGATCCATCATTTAAACTGACTAACTGATAAGTAGTTGTTTTTTTGTGCCATAATATACAATATTATGACACAAATATCTAATAAAAACAACAAAAAATAAAAAATTACAATGTGACATGGCAAACTTACGAAAGTCACACGTTACTTTTGTCCTGCCGCGAGCTGTTACTTTTGTACCCATCCCCATTTTTGAAATATCAGGTGACATAACTTTAAAACAGCACATGTTATTCAAAAACCATTTATGACATGCTACAGACAATCTTATAATTAATCAATGAAAAAATAGTCATATGGTTCTTGGCATCTTAATTCTACGTAAACACTAAATGAATAAACACCAAAAAACTTACTTTTGGTGTGTAAAATCACGAAATGCTGACTAAAACAACCTTGAACCGCGGCACGGGCGCGGAAAATGATATCAAGCACGGGGGGCATCGCATGCTGACAACCAGCGGTCGCTTGGGACGTTAAGGCTATTGGGGAAGTCCACAGAGTCTTTGTTACTTTCTACCCGCTGTTACTTTTGTCCCCGGTCTCCCCTACTTTCTACTACTTACTAGAAAATTTCTACTATAATCATGTATAAGTAGAAGTGGTGAAATAGTACTTAGAATAATTTTATTTATGATGGTGCCTAGATCTCGTGTGATTTTATTATACAAAGTCACTAAAATCACCTGTTTGTCGAAGAAAATAAACACTTTAAAAAGTAAATAATAATAGTTTTTTTTTCAATATCTTTTAGGCATGTAGTTTGAAGATAATAAAAACGCTGGTATGACATGAAATTTAGAATCATTTTAATTAAGTATAGTTACTTACCTACTTAGTTTAGCATACCTATACTTCATCATAATAGAGTGATATCACATTTTTATCGACTTCAAAAATTATTAAAATGTTAATAAAAAAAATAGGTTGGTTAGTAGGTAATAGGTTTCTTTTTTTACAGTTTTTAGTTTTTTTGTAATAATTTCACAACCAAGACTTACCCTTAAATTCTTAGACCGTATTGTAACTTTACAACAAGGTAAAAATTTACTTTGAAACATACTATAAATTATAATGCGGCAAGTTACTTGGCGACCCTCCTTGCGGGGTGAAAGAAGTGGCGGGGGCGAGGTAGCACGACATGCTACACACGTAGAAAAGTGTGCCCGGATTAATCTCGCGATAGCTAGTAACTATTTCTGACGTAAGTAAAATTTTATTCTATGAGTGTTCCCGTAAATGTCATATTTAGCTTAAAATTTATAGTTTGACAGCATTAAAATTTGGATGTTTACCTTCAGAATATCTACCAATTTGAATTTATTTATGTAAAAGTGTTTTATTTTATAAATCAATTTCCATGTCACTTTCATGTTCACTCTCTGTTTGAACTTGTTCATCGTCGTGGTCATCCTCATCTTCATCATCGTTTTCATTAACTTCAATTATAAATCTAAGACAAAAACCAATTTATGTTTAATTTACAATAAATTATAAATAAACAATAACATACCTGTCCAATACATCGTCAAATACTCTATCAGATTTATAATATTCGTCTTAATTTTTTATGACATGGTCGTCACAATTTCTCCACATTTTAGGCGAATAATTAGAGAAAAGCAACTCTAAGTCTTTTATCTCTTTATCTAAGTTAGAGTCAATCGACGTTCTTGCGAGCTCGCCTTTCACGTACCGCCAAACAAGTTCAATAGGATTTAATTCCGGGTGGTATATGGGGTAGGCGAAGCACGATATGACCATTTTCTTTCAAAATTTCATAAATTTTGTAATTTTTCTCTGTGTTTTGCTCATTAATTACTTTCATTAAATCACATAAATTTTGGTTGCTTTCCTAGTTACAAGAACTGACAACTGACGCACTGTCATATGGACTCTTCGTCTTTGTTGTTTACTTTTTCGTATCTGACTGCGCAGTACCAACCTTTAGCCGCGTAGCATGACTGATCCGGTACGCTGTTCTACAAGAAGCCCCTATATTGAGACATTATACGATTTGTTGTTTTTAACGTTATTTTGTTGACGAATTATAGATACCTAATAATAATATAATGATAATATTAAAAAGGCCTCAACACTCATCCTAAGACTAATGGTCTCAGGATCAATGATCTCATGTGGGTCGCACTCAAATTATGACAGACTATATAAGACATGTGGCCGCCTCGGCTGCGCGGCCGAGACTGCCGTAACAATATTTTCTCTATGGTAACAATGACATGCAGTGCACGCGTTGCCCTTCCCCGCTACCCTCCCGCTACCCGCTGTCGTCTTGGGTACCTCGTCCCCTCCGCGTCTTTCACCCCGCAAGGAGGGTCGCCAAGCAACTTGCCAATCTATAGTAGAATACAACAATATAATAACAACAATAATACAGAAACATACTATAAATAAGAATAAGAATAGTTCTATGGACGTGAAGGAACGAACTATTCGTTCCTTCACGTCCATAGAACAACGTGGACTCGGGTGTACCCTCGGGAAGCGTCATAGCGATCTTTCTTGATACAGAAAAGTCTGCCAATTTTTGCGGGGGGAAATTTTACCGTTTACCATGATAATTCCATTTTAATTCCCAGCAATAAGGGTTACGTGAAGTGACATTTAATAATGAACACAGTGTCTTCATTTTTCTTGCCAATGGATGTAACAATTATCGATAAGTGTTATCGATGAATTCGAGAACATGGGTTAGAAATACTAATTTCAAATTAATTAGGTATAGTTAAATTTAATTAGGAATGATTAATAAACGAAGTCACCCGCTTTTCGCTGTACATTTATACTCACGTGATAGGTCGCGAGCCGTATCGCTGTTTTTGAATGAGTACAATGCACTGAAGTTGTCGATTAAGTGGGCAACCCGACGGTCAGATGCTTTCAAGCCGCCCCTTCGGGCGGCCTCTGACGAGGCTTAACGACTGCTGCCGAAGAAGCAACCGGGACCCACGGCTTAACGTCCCGTCCGAAGCACGGAAGCGTCCAGAAAAGAACCATTTGAAATCGGTAACTCATGCTGTACCTACCAATGGATGACCGTGTCAGTTGTTGCTTAACCTCAGTGATCAGTTACGATTACTGAAGCCAATTCGACTACGGACGCTTCCCAACTATGACCTTTTTTGTCGATTAATACATATCTAGTTACATACCGGTACATCACTATTGCATTTTTTTGACATTGGTTGCTAGGAAACAGCTAATAACAATAAACCATGACCAAATCTGTGATCAAATCCGGAATCCGGATATTCTATGAATTGAAGCTGTCATTTTAGTATGTATATGTTACTGTAAAAGCCCGAACAACGGTAAATCCTAAGATTTACGCGTAAAACCTAAGATTTACCAACTCTTAATGGTAAAAGCCCGAAAGATTTTGCGATTCGCACTTTTACCACTATTCACTTGGTAAATCTTAGGATTTACATTAAGGCACGGTAAATGTTGAAAAAGCCAGGTTATAACTTATAACCTCCGTAGTCGAACAAAGCGTCCGTAGTCGAGCGTGCTTCAGTGATCGTAACTGATCACTGAGGTTTAGCAACAACCAGCATGGTCAGCCATTGGATGGGTGACCGATTTCAAGTGGTTCTTTTCTGGATGCTTTCGTGCTTCGGACGGCACGTTAAGCCGTGGGTCCCGGTTGCTGCTTCGGCAGCAGTCGTTAAGCCTAGTCAGAGGCCTTCGGGCAGCTTGAAAACGTCTGACAGTCAGGTTGCCAACTTACCCGACAACTCGCTCAGCACAAGCTTGCTTGTGTTGGGGTCCACCAACCCGCACTAGGCCAGAGTGGTGGACTAGATCGAAACCCTTCCTTCATTGGAAGGAGACCCGTGCCCCAGCAGTGGGGACGTAATGAGTCGTGATGATGATGATAACTTATAACTAACCGAACTTAAGAAATATTTATTATTGCAATCTAATTTACTCGACGTCAACAATAATAATACGTGAAAATTATTTTACTTCCGGTTTCCGTGTTTAAATTATCGTTCAGTGAATGAGTGAAAATAAAGTTATTTTCCAATAATCCAGCATTCAATGATAATTCGCATCTATTACTATACACATAAATACCATAATCCGGTGCCCCATCGCCCAAAAGTTGATGAATGACCTTGACCTCCAATTTCTTTTCGACAAGTGGTTATTGGGTTGAAATAAATGAATAGGTAATAATTAATCTTTGTTTTATTCCCAAAACCAACTTTTACTAGGTGTCAGTGGTAAAACCTAGCATTTACCAAATTCTGATGGTAAAAGCCCGAAAAAAATGACCCATTTTCACAAATCCTTACATTTACCAACTCATGTTGGTAAATCCTAAGATTTACTGGTAAATCCTAGGATTTAACGTTGTTCGGGCTTTTACAGTAACATATATAAACAAATCATTTTCTATGAAACGAACGCTTTGCCAACTAGATTGAGTCTAGTGAAAATTGAGACTGCAACTAGTTTTTATAAATCGGTGGGCCTTTCTGGCCTACCACCCCGCCAGAGGGGAACGTCTGCCTATTTCGTCTCCAGACCATTCATACTCAATGTTCACGTCAGTCAAAAAGTTGAAATTTGTATATCACGACGTCAATTTTAAACCTATTGTAAAGTATCAAAAAGCTCTTTGAATTCAGGGGTTATTGACTATCTGCCCATGATACCAATACGTCTACTAGTCAATACGAAACATTTAAGCCTAAACAAGAGGTCATCATCAGAGGTCTTGTTTTAACAACTTTTGCTCTGCGAGTTCCATGAGAATTGAAAATTATATTAAACTAGATACCTATTCTTCTTTGTAGCCAATGGAGGGCTAGCATGCTTCTGATTAGAGTCTAAAAAACTTAATCCTACTTCTAAGCGACTCTCAGCTTGTGATTTAAGTAACACAATACCGATCAAAACCTCATCATACCTATATCTAATCGGTTGTCTGTCTATAGTAGGTGCGCGTGGTAGCAACGCCTCCGCAGCCGCGCCCCCCGCGCCCGCGCCCGCCCCTGCCGCGCCCGCCCCGTCCGCGCCCGCCGCCGCCCTCCCGGCACTCCGGCTGCTCATCCCCTTCCCTTCTAATGAAGAGCTTATACGCCATCTCGCCCCCATCCTCCATGGTCGTGGCATACGGCAGAGCCAGCGCTGCGCAGTCCCCATCTCCGAACCAAACCACCGGCGACGCAAACGCAGACGTGCAAACATTAGTGCTCAGATACTTGCGTCTCGGCTCAGACTTGTTGTACACTTGGAGGTCGTAGGTCCACTTGGCGGCGCTGTGCTGGCTGCCTAGGAGCTGGACTGCCATCTTGACGGTGCCGCGGTGGACCAGTACGTGAAGGAGGAAGTGGGAGCGGCTGACGGTCACGAGGCGCAGGTCGCGGCCCGGCCGCAGCGGCAGGGCCAGCGGCGCGCCCGCCTCGGCGCGGTGAAGCGGGTGCCGCGCGGCGAAGTGGCGCGCGATGTCACACACGCGAACTGCAAAAATGCATGCTGTATTCATTCTTATTTGGCACGAAAGGTAAACAATCTTTGTGTGTCTTATCAATCAAAATACTATAAAGTACAGACAAAATAATTACTCACGAAATCAATCATTTTTGCTTGAAAGTATTTCAATTGTCAGTAAGTATGTTTTACACATGTTTTAATTTATAACTTAGTTTTAAAATTAATTCAAATAAAAAGACACTCCAAGACTGCTCAAAATCTGTGCCAAGTGAGAAAAAATGCATAATAGGCAGATTAGCTGTGCATCAGCTACCGTACCACCACCACATTAGCAATCGGTAATTCACTAACATCGCTTAGCAAACATCTGTCAGATACACGCAAAGTAAGGTACAGTCAGCTTTACACTTTTGTACCTTGTCAAACTCCTAACTGCATATTCAAACATTGATGTCGATTCTGAAGGCAGTAATTCTAATTTTAACGCTGTCAAACTAAAAAATTTGCTAGCACAAAATGACATTTACGGAAACAATCATAGAGTCGAATTTTAAACAAAGAAATTAAGGTTTTGACAGCAGTAAATTTAGAATTTCTGCCTTCAGAATCGACATCATTGACGGTTTGTTATGTACCTAGTCAGTTTGACAAGGGGCCGTCCATGAATCACGTGAGGTCGTTTTTCTCATTTTTTGACCCCCCCTCCCCCCTGGTGATATTTGGTGAGGTTTGGGACCAACCCCCCCTCCCCCCCTGGATCACGTGTATTTTTTTGGAAGTCTATGTAAAGGCAATTTTTGACTAGAAAAAATATAGGTCATACACACCGGGCCAACGAACGCCAACGGTTATCCCAACGATGGATATTAACATACATAATACAGGGCAGATTGCAGAAACGAAGGCCAACGAAAAACGTTCGTTGGCCCGGTGTGTACGCGGCTACAAATCGTTACAATTTTTGCGCCGTCCAAAATATCGGTTCAGAAATACCTACTGATACCTGATATACCTGATACTTACATGTCTCAGTCGTATTTCTCTAAGTTAGTTAAACTTCCTTTCTTCTTATTTTTCAAAAAACTACGTTGACACGAAAATGAGCAAAGCAAATCAATGTTTTTATGTAGAAAACATGGCGGCTGTCAAAAGTGCCACAGGTTATGAATTTCTTCAACGTTGAATTAAAAAGCCGTTTCTTGATACTTGCTATCGACACTAATTCCAACAAAATATATTGTAGGAACAAAATAATTTAAAACAATTAATGGTAGTATTTATTATTTTTGCATGGCAATTAAAAAAATATAGTTTCATTCATTTCACTCAAGCCATCCAAATACGAACTAGCGATATGAAAACGAGATCAAAGTATGTGTGTTATGAATCGCGTTTTTGAACATTGCGGATTTCATCTCGTAACTCGTTCGTATCGCTTTACAAATATTTCGGTTGAGATATGAATCGCGCCCCTGTATGCATTGGTTAGCGATTCTGAAGGCAGCATTCTGAAATTAGATTTTAGCTCTTGTAAAATTGAGAAGTTCGCCTTTTGAATCGGTACCATTGACATGCCTGGCTTAGGGTAGGATAGCAGTGTTTGAGATGTCCTCACATATTAGGAAGGTACATCTTAGTAAAATTATAAATGCGAAAGTTTGTGAGTATGTTATGTGTGTATGTTTGTTACTTCTTCACGTCAAAACGGCTGAACCGATTTTAACGAAATTTAGTATGGAGTTAGCCGACACCCTGGATTAACATATAGGCTACTTTTTATCCCGGTATTCCCACAGGAAAACTTTTTAGGGTGAGGCCAGACGAGCGTAATTTTGTGAGTTGTGAGTCGCTTATTCCGACAGAATTATTATGTGCGCGAGGACGGGGGGAGCGAGTCATTTCCGCCCCCCTCGTCCCCGCGCATCAGACGTGACTCACAAGTCACTGGCCTAGCTCGCGGGCACAGCAAGTTATTAATAATATGAAATGAACACATACGTTGGCCAGGAGGTCCTGTAGAGCGTAGTTCCTGGTGTCGGTGAGCGGCTGCCGGCAGAGCGCGCAGCGCACCCCGCGCGCCCGGCATGACGCGCATGCGCTGTGGCCGCGCGCGCACTGCCAATATACAACTACTGTTAGTAATAATATCTATCACCACCCATTACGTCCCCACTGCTGGGGCACGGGTCTCCTTCCAATGAAGGAAGGGTTTTTAGGCCTAGTCCACCACGCTGGCCTCGAGCGGGTTGGCGGACCCCAACACAAGCAAGCTTGTGCTGAGAGAGTTGTCGGGTAAGTGGGCAACCCGAATGTCAGATGTTTTCAAGCCGCCCGAAGGCCTCTGACTAGGCTTTTAATAATATAATAATACTATTAACTATGGAGATGCTGGAGGTGTTGGCGCATCCCCATGCAAAGGGAGGATCCTCCGACCAGGCCGGCTGGTGTGCCCTGGCGGGCAGCTGCCCAACGGTTAGCGTTAGTTGGGGCTCTGTATATGTATGTTGCAGCGTAGGTGAGAAACTTCGAATGCGCGGCGATGTGTTCTGTTTGTTGCGTTCCGAGCGCCATCTGTTGATTGTGTGGTGAGGTGTCCGCTACATCATCATCATCCAATAATCATCCAGTGCTGGACATAGTTCTCTCCAAAGGAGCAGCACTCGGTCCTCGGCCTTCCTCATCCAGCTGCTACCGGCTACCCGCCTAAGGTAGTCGGTCCAGCTGGCAGGAAGACGTCCCACGCTGCGTTTGTCTGTTCGTGGCAAACGCAGCCGAGGTATTTATTCAGAAATTACTAATTGGTAAATGGGATTAACAATAATAGGTACTTAGGGCAACTCATAATGCTAAAGGTAGGTAAAATGCTGATCTGAACTAGGAAATAACAAGAGTTTTTCCTGTATTTACTGTATTTCATCATCAGCCCGCAATCGTCCACTGTTGGAGTTAGACGCGCCACTGATGGCGGTGGACGAATTCTCCCGTGGAAACAACAAAATGGCAAGAGTAGCGTAGGTATATAGGTAGGTAGTGGCTGCATGAGGAATGAGGACGGCCAAGGAAAGAGTGTTGTGGCTATAATTTGATGCTGTATAGTGAAATTACACAAGAACTGAACAAACCGTGGGCGTGAGTTAATAAGTACATCGAATAATGTATATTTAACTCAAGGCTAGTTTAAGGCGATACTAACGCGAGAACTAACATGTGGCGAGATAGTAGTTATAGAGCGGTGGTAGCTCAGTCGAGAGCGGTGGTAGCTCAGTCAGGTGAGCGCCCGCTTCTCAATCAAGAGATGCGGGTTCGAATCCCGGCGCTGACATGTACCAATGAGTTCTTTTAACTTAAGTACAATGTATACCATCGCTCTTACGGTGAAGGAAAACATCGTGAGGAAACCTGCATATCTAGATCTAGCACATCTAGATATGTGAACCCACCAACCCGCAGTGGACCAGCGTGGTGGGAAATGGTCCAAGCTTAGGAAGGCAGTTTAGACCTTGGTTGGGGATATGCACAAAGGTTCCACTCGAGAGAGCCAGGTGCAGGTACTTACACCCCCACAGAAAATAGAATAGAATAGAATAGTAGTTATAAATAAAAAACCAATTATACAGGGTGGCCCAAAGAGTGACGTCCAAAGGAAAATGTTTGATTCCTTAGGTCAAGGGGTAGCCAAATCACCCCCATGTATGTTCAGCAATTTTTAGTAGTTTAGGAGTTATGATTTTTTTAACTAATTTTCTACGAAAATCGACCTCAGTGGATCAATTATGTTTTATTATTTTTTTGGATAACTTTTTTAAATATTTTTTTTATTTTTGTGTCATCCTCTTAAGTTGTTCTTTTAATCATAAAAGTTTCAGCTTCCTAGCTGTAATGTAAGTTAGTTATTTTTATATCGAAAGTTCAAATTATATCATCGAGCTAGACTGCTCTGAATTTTCGACTTGAAATTAAAAATTGAAATAGATATTCTCATGGTCCCTTATTAATTTTAAAAACTCCGCAAGGTTCCAAAATAACATAAAAATAAAAATATACTATTGCTTAATGGGGTATTATTTGCAGAAAACAGCCTTCAAAGGTACCTGGGTGAAAATTACCTCATTAGTCAATTGTTTCAGAAAGTTGAAAGGTTCCTGTTATGTCATTACTAAGGACTAATTCAGTTAGAAAAAGTATCAAATTAAAGGGAAAATAAAATTATTTACCATTTTTTTTATTTAAGTTACATTTTTGAATGTAAATTCTTAGTAAAATGTTTATGTCTGAGTTGTAAGATTTATTTGTATTATTAATAATAAATATAAATAAACTCAAATAATTCTTTTACAAATTTACTCACAATAAATTTTCAAAATGGCGACCTCCCACAGCAATACACTACCTACATCTACGCAAGAAATTTTCTTTAAGTCAAAAAAGTGACAAATGTAAAAAATATGACATCTGTCAAAAAGTTAAACATGTCAAAAAAGTAACTTTTCTCAAAAATGTGACATCTGTCAAAAAGTGACGTCTGAATGAAACAAAGAAGCGTATAGGCGACTTTAAGAAAATTTCTTGCGTAGATGTAGGTTGTGTATTGCTGTGGGAGGTCGCCATTTTGAAAATTTATTGTGAGTAAATGTGTAAAATAATTATTTGAGTTTATTAACTTAGTATTAATAATACAATTATCTCTTAAATCTTACAACTCAGACTTCAACATTTTACTAAGAATTTACATTCAAAAATGTAACTGAAATAAAAAAAAATAGTAAATAATTTTATTTTCCCTTTAATTTGATACTTTTTCTAACTGAATTAGTCCATAGTAATGACATAACAGGAATCTTTCAACTTTCTGAAACAATTTACTAATTAGGTAATTTCCACCCAAGTACCTTTGAAGGCTGTTTTCTGCAAATAATACCCCATTAAGCAATAGTTTATTTTAATTTTTATGCAATTTTGGAACCTTGCGGAGTTTTTAAAATTAATGAGGGACCATGAGAATATTGTTGGAATTGTAAACGAAAAGTCATAGTCAAGAAAAAAGGAAAATAGCACGTACTCTATGTGTTGGCTGTCATCTCTTACTTCATGTGTATCACTGTGTATCGATTTATATGAGACTATTAAATCGAGGCTAATCTTGATAAACTAGTGGCTTTTAATAAAAACCCAATAGGTTATGGGCCCAGGACAGCTTGGCGCGTGTCCTACAATAAATATTTTTGGAAAATACTACTACGAAAAATTCTAATAAAAAAGGCCGGTTGTCAGTTTTACAAATACAAACAGCAGTAATGGCGAGTTCTATTACGACACCAATTGGTCTCCCTGTAGACAAACTAAAAGGGATGGAAGACTACAATACGTGGAAATTTATGCTGAAAATGCTCCTCATGCACGAGGATCTTCATGACTGTATCGAAGGTGAGGACAGTTGTAAAGATGAGAGGAAGAAGCAAAAGGCGATGGCAAAAATATGCCTTTCAGTAGGTCCAACTGCGTGGCAACATGTACGCAATGCAAAGACGCCTTATGAGGCCTGGAGCAACCTCCAGCGTGCATATGAGGACAAGGGGCTGTGTAGAAGACTCGGGCTGTTGAGGTCGCTGTTTGGTGTGAAGTTACAGGACAGAGGTAGTATGCAGAGCTACCTAACATATATTACGGAGCTCGGGCAACAGTTGTCGGATATAGGCTCAGCAATAGAGGATGAGTTCCTTGCAATAATCATGCTGAGCGGGCTATCTACGGACTTCGACCCACTAATTATGGCGCTGGAGAACTCCAATACGAAGCTGACAAGCGAGATAGTCAGGAGTAAACTTCTCCAGGAGCAGCAACGGCGTGATGGCAAGGAAGATGAAATGAATGGCGGTAAAGAGACCTTGGATAGTGAGGTGCTTTCGTTGTAAGAAGCCTGGTCACGTGAAGAAGGACTGCCCCAATGATGAGGTCATAATGGAGCCTAAGGTGGGAGGAAGACGAAGTAGTGGAAAGGAAAACTCGCTACTGACGGCCTTGTCGGTGAAAGTTCAGAACGACGTATGGTACATCGACTCAGGGGCGACTCATCACATGTGCAATAACAAGCAAATTATGCAAGAACTGCAATGCAGCAAGAAGCTGGAAGTAAATGTTGCCAATGGAGAGAAGTTACTAACTGAGGGTATCGGCAAAGTTAAAGTATTATTAAAGACTGGTTTGAAGACTGTAAGTGAAGTCCACTATATTCCTAAACTATCAGCAAATCTACTTTCTGTTAGTGAGTTAAATAGAAAAGGGTTTAGTGTAGTTTTTGATAAGAATTTATGTAAAATAACTGATGAAGGTGAAGTTATTGCCACTGGTACTGGTGTTAATGGGGTTTATGAGCTTGATGTAGTTAAGTCAGGGATTGCCATGAACTCAGCATGTGAGGGGTTGGCGACTGAACAGTCTAGCGAGGTTCTGGAGATGCCTGCACTAGTTTCTGAGCAGGGCATTGAGAAGGAGTTGGTGACTGGAGAGTCTAGCGAGGTTCCGGAGGTGTCTGCGCTGGTGTCTGCGCAGGGCATTGATCACGAGTTGTGGCATAAGCGACTTGGGCACCTGAATGCCAGGAGTATGAAGCTAATGAAAAATGGGCTGGTCACAGGTATGGATTATCCAAATACTAATTTTAATCCATGTGTAGCTTGTATAGAAGGCAAACAGGCCAGACTTCCATTCCCTAAGAAAAGTCATACTAGGTCTAATGTCAAACTAGGGTTGGTACATACAGACGTATGTGGACCTATGCAGGTATCATCATTTAGTGGGAAAAGGTACTTTGTTACCTTCATTGATGATTTCTCGAGGAAAACATTTATCTACTTCATGGATAGAAAAAGCGAGGTCTTTGAGAAATTTAAACTATTCAGAGCGCTTGTAGAGAATGAAACTGATAGAAAAATCAAAACCTTGAGAAGTGACAATGGTGGCGAGTACATGTCTAATCAATTTCAGGAGTATCTGAAGAGGAATGGGATAAAACATCAAACTACTGTCCCACATTGTAGTCAACAGAATGGTGTGGCAGAGCGGGCTAATCGCACCATAATGGATAAAGCCCGCTGCATGCTCCAGGAGGCTGGGTTGGAGAAACAGTACTGGGCGGAGGCGGCGAACACGGCTGCCGTACTCAAGAACTATACACCAACCAGAGCGGTCATGGGAACAACACCTGAAGAAAAATGGACATCCAAAAAGGTGAATGTAGCACACTTACGTGTATTTGGTTGTGTAGCATATGCCATTGATGAGAAAGCAAGGAAATTGGACCCTAGATGCAAGAGGTCATGGGCGTACCCAGGTAGGGGGCAGCTGCCCCCCCCTAGCCCTTTCGAACCTAAGATTTTTTTCTATCATTATGTTTAAAAATATTACATAATATCGACTTATATGCCTAAAAGTGCTAGGGAAAATAATAAAAAACATAAATTTTCCGTTTTTTTCGGATAAGTCGTAGCACATTCGTGCTAAGTAAGTAAGTATATATGGGTTTCAACTCCACTAACACACATTTGTGCATTGCGGTATTTTACTAAGGATAGGTACCTACTTAATTAACTGAAATAAAAAAACAGAAAATATGAATTACTCACTTTCTTAAATCAATCATTGCAACTATATCATAAAAACAATAATATAATTAAAGAAATTTAGCTTTTTGACTTATTTTTTTATTCTAATGAGTTTTGACTTTCATCACATAAATGTCAACTTTAAGGGATGAAATATAAAAAGAAAAACATTATTAGCTCAAATCTTCAGTTTCAGTCTCTATTACTAGGTACATATCTATTGAAAATAATAATAATGATGATAATCATATAGGGGCAGAGCAGCTTCTGGCCAGCTGTTGGGCATTAGGGACTTCACCCATCAGATTCCAGAGGGAAGACCCCTGTTCCTCATCTCTGGCTTGCCTTTGTTTTATTATCCAGAAAACTGAAGAGGAACAGTATCTCCCACCTTTTGCTTGGCTAGCTTGAGTGGTGTTTCACTAGAGCAAAAATGCTCTTAGAAGGATGTGTTACTTAGTAAAGTTACTGTGTTTACGAGCCACTCCCTGCCTTTTTATCCGTGTGTGAAATGTATAGGTCAGACAGGAGCCATAGTCCTTCCATAGTCCCAGTCACCCAGTCCATTTAGCACCCCATACCATAACTTGTCAAACGGGTCCCTACATAATAATTCGGCCCATGAACGCCTTCCACGTGTCTGGGACCCTGGGTGCTGGTTCATGGTACAAGAAGTACAATTATTATTATAAAATACTACCTAATGCGGCTACTTGACCCTTTTTTAAAGAAGGTCTCATATGATTGATAATTGTTCTATTAGATAAAAAAAATACTCTCATATTTTTTGGGACCTAGACAATCCCAAAACTTAATTTTAATGTTTTACTTTTCGTAAAGAGGCGAAAACGCTCTTAGATATTTGTTATGAAATTATCTATGGTGTAGACTGATATGGCGTCAGAAGGGAACAAATCATTCATTTATCACAGTTGAAGATACCACTACACTTAAAACTCTCGACACAGCACGAGGCAGCTGACGTCATAACATGACCAATAGCGTTCAATTTCAGGGTTCAAAATTATAATAAAAAATAATAATTTTTAAATAGAAATTATGCAACCATCCTGGAGTTTAATTAGCCGAAATCAATATATTTTGGTTTCGTAAATTAAATACTGCAATAAATACTCATTAATCCTGAATTTGATATGAGTCAAGCAGCCTATTTTGTGAATTTCTACATTTTTAACCTGAACAGCACATTTTTGGGTAGCTGTTTTGGCGAACAAATATTATCACAGAATCATTGTGTTTTGCAAACCAGACTATGCTTGCAACAAAGATAAGAATGTAATATAACAATGTAGCATAAAGTACCTATGTAAGGAAAATTATCTAAATTTGCAAAATAATATTAATTTCTTAACTCGCCCGCTGTCAGGAATAATGTGTGCCGCCATTTTCGTCGCCTGTCACAGGCAAACTGACTTCAAATATCAAACACAATTTTTTTAGGCATATGCACAAACGATGCGTTTCGGTTGGAAAAGGCGAAATAACTTTAACGCTTAAAAAAATTGTAGGTACTAAATCGAGCGCACATTCGTATCACTCAGGTTCGAAAGGAATTAGAAGATAAAATAAACGTAATTTTTCCTGCCAAGAAACAGGTATAAGCTGCCCCTCCCTAGCTGAAATCCTGGGTACGCCCTTGCAAGAGGTATATTTTTGTAGGGTACTGTGAGAATAGTAAAGGGTATAGACTGGTAGATCCTGCTTTTCCAAAGAAATGTATTAAAGCCAAGCACGTCACATTCATGGAAAGTATGTTTTTGGAAAAAGTAGTGTCCAATGATGATAACAGTAAAGAGCATGATGATTTGTTAATTATAGATTCATCTGATAACTTAGATAGTACTGCACAACCTGATCCAGCACAGTCGTCGACGGAAGCTTCTGAGACATCATTATGTCAGCCAGACGTGGTCGAGATGGATCAGTTGTTACCTGATGACACAGTGAATCCTCGGAGACAAACCATGTTCAGTCTGGATTCATCAGTAGAATCTGTAAATTCGGATAACCACTCTTTGGACCCTACATATATTCCAGGATGTTCAAGCATGGATTCGGAGGACTCGCTTGATTTTGAAGATGCTGATACGGATGGGTATGCTGGGTTTACAGCGGTTACAGAAGACGAAGATATACCGAAGACAATAGAAGAGGCTCTGGGTGGCTGCGAGTCTAAACATTGGAAGGAAGCTATACAAGACGAGTATAACTCTTTCATAGTTAATGAATGCTGGACACTGGTTGATCTGCCTTCAGGGCAAAAACCAGTAAAATGTAAATGGATATTTAGCAAAAAGAGAGACCTAAATGGAAAATTGTTAAAGTATAAAGCTCGTCTGGTGGCGAAGGGTTATACACAAAGATACGGAATTGACTACAATGAAACATTTGCACCTGTGGTTCGCTACTCAACAGTTAGAATACTGTTAGCATTAGCTGCTCAATATGATTTAGTTATAGAGCACCTAGATGTAAAAACTGCATTTTTGCACGGGTTACTAACCGAAACTGTATATATGGAGCAACCAGAAGGTTTCATCCAAGGTGGAGGTCAAGATGAAAAGGTCAGGAAAGTATATAAGCTGAACAAAGCAATTTATGGCTTAAAACAGGCGGCGAAAGCATGGTATGAACGCATTAATGATGTTTTCATCAATAAATTGCAATTTAGTAGACTATCTTCTGAGCAATCGGTGTATATTCATAATACTGATAATGAAGTAATAATCGTAGCGCTGTATGTGGATGACATCATGATCTTTAGCTCCGAAAATTCTGAGAAAAAGAAAGTTATTAAGGAAGGGCTGATGAAAGAGTTCGTGATGCATGATTTGGGACCGGCTCATCAGGTTCTAGGTATGAAAATTGCTAGATTACCTGATGGAAGCTATACTTTGGATCAGTCCAGCTACATAAAGAAAGTTTTACATAAACTGCATATGGCAGAATGCAAAGCAGCTAAGACTCCTATGGAAGTTGGAATTCAACTTAAAAAGGAAGAGAATTCGGCATGTAAATATGATTATAGGAGCCTTATTGGGTGTTTAATGTACCTGTCAGTATGTTCCAGGCCGGATATTACTCATAGCATCAGCTATCTAAGCCAGTTCAATAACTGTTTTGGTGAAACTCACTGGAAAGCAGCGAAAAGGGTTCTGAGATATTTAAAAGGAACAATACATTACAGTCTACTATTTCAAAAGGGTGACGATTTGAAAATTACTGGTTTTACAGATGCTGATTGGGGAGGAGATCAGATGGATCGTCGGTCATATACTGGGTATGTTTTTAGTCTTGGTAGTTCAGTTATTTCGTGGGAAAGCCGAAAGCAACGGACTGTAGCGCTTTCTAGTACTGAAGCTGAGTACATGGCGGTCTCTGACTCCTGCAAGGAGGCTCTGTTCTTGCAAACATTTCTTAAAGAATGTACTGGTATTGTGTACAAAATAGATTTGTTTAACGATAATCAATCAGCACAGAAAATCTGTAAGAATGTTGTAACACACTCGCGTACCAAACATATAGATATAAGGCACCATTATGTTAAAGAGTTGATAAGTAAGAAGGTTATTGATTTAAGTTACCTTCCTACTGAGGAAATGTTGGCGGACGTGTTAACGAAGCCATTAACTTCAGAGAAGCATTATAAGTTTGTGTCTAAACTACTTAAAACTGATTAACTTGTTTTCATATATGTTTTTTTTGTGATATTGTTTATTTGTACTCCGTTAGTCAGTGTTAAAGTTATGTTTTAGTTTTATATACCTATATAAGTTATGATATTTTGTTTGAGGCCTAGAATTGTGCTAATTTTCTTTTGCCTATTTATATGATTTTTGTTTAAGGGTCTGCAATAGGGAATCGAGGGTTGGCATTGTCATAGAATTATGTAGTAAATGATGCTCTACAGCCTTGAAAAAAATCACACAGGTAGTTGAAGAGTCTAGCTAGGTGCTGAATCATTCGAATTTAAGTAAATGATTATGGATAACTGTAAATTAATTTCAGAATATCAAGAAAAACCAGTCAATCACACTCCCGTATTGTAACAACTGTGTCGTAATTATAAAGAATTTTCATATGATTTTTATCATATTATAAAGTTAAAGGCTTGGACTAGGCGCTAAATACCTTGTTTTTTAATAAACACACACTTATTTTGTGTAAATTAATCCCAAACTTGAGCAATTTTTTTCCCTCAAATCTTCATACAAATATCTATGGCGGCTTTCTGTGTTATAAAATCATAAACACAAGTGACGTTTGACTCAGTTGGCCGCTGGCCTCCAAAGAAGGGTCACGTCGGTTTAGGCAGCACTGACAGCTCGCGATCTTATCGTGTACAGATACAAAATCACTGCACATTGGTTGTCATTGCACTTTTTCAACTTTTATGACACCAACATAATTTGATTTGAAATTGAGGAAGCATAATTCTTCCAGTTAAATTAAATTAAATTAGATAGTGTGCAATATTCTCGTGATATTACAGTCTCGTAAAGGTCTGACGAGGAGCAGGAACATAGCGAATGGATCTAAGTGATGACAATACGCACGAACATTAGGTTAGGGATCAAAAATACAGTCTCTTGGTGCTGGTTGAGGTATGGTCTCGTGAGGATCTGATGAGGGCAGTAACACGGTGGTGGCTCAATTTTATTTCAAAGATGTTAATAGCTAAAAGCATCGAGTTTGGGCTATTAAGTATGTTTTTCAGAGAGAGAGAAAGAGATTTTGTTTTTCCTCTGGATGTGTTAGGTTTACTGGGTTTACTAAGTTCATTCTGTTAATGGCATCAAGTTGTTATGTGTTCATAAGTAATAATTATTTATTAACAAAATGCTGTTGATTCTCCACGAAAATGTAAAAATAAAAATAAAATAAATAAAAATAAATTCGTAACGTAAAATTGTCAATGACGGAATTTCTTCTATAGACAGTAGCCACAAAAAAAACAAACGATAGATGGCGTGATTTGAAGATAAAGATACATTTTTTCGACACATAGACAGCAACAACAAAAAAAATACAGATTTAAAGAAAAGAAACACATACTTATACAAAACAACAAAGAAAAAAAAAGGATACACATCAAAATAACTGGAAAAAATATAAGCCCCAATTTACTTGTGTGGGACAGGGAGTACCATAATATTTTTTTTGGGGTACTCCCCATCTATGCGAAATATAAGCTTGATATCTTTACCCGTTTCTGAGAAAAAGGGCGGTGACAGACAGTCAGTCAGACAGACGGACAACAAAGAGATCCTATAACGGTTGCTTTTTTTCTTTTGACGTTCGAAACCCTAAAATAAAGTAAAAATATTATGCTGCCAAAAAATGTACTTACAGGTATTGAAAAAGCGGTATATAAACAAATTATACCAGCAGAGGGTTCACCATTTAGCTGAATGTTACTTAGAAAACGGCCTTGAGTGGCGGTCAAGTTGGTCCCCGCCTGCGATACTTTCCATTAACATTGGGACTCGTTTTCATGTTTTTAGCGTACAGTCAGGTTTTTAGTTTTTTATAATTGTATTTTTTTATTTGTAACTTTTTAGTTGTTTTTATTTTATGAAATTTTACGTCGGTAGGTAGTTCATGATCATTTTTTATTTCAATAATTTTGGTGTTGTTATTTAAATACCTTCAATATGCATATTTTTGTAATTTGAAAATCAAGTCCTTTCATTTGATACCTTACACGGCAAAGTTGAATTATTATTTTTTCGATCATCACGTTATGTCCTCAAGAGGGCGCTATGTACATTTTAATGGAACGTCACATAGCCTATAGCCATCGCGCCATCAATACGCTTCTACCTCAATACCTCATACATCAAAATCTATCAATCCGTTTAGGCTACAGGAGGGAACAAAGAAACAGACAAACATACATATATACATACATACAATCAAAAAACATTACCCTCCTCCTTCGGCAGTCGGGTAAAAAGGAGTAAGACAGGGGGTCATTCTGAACTTTTGCTCTACGAGTTTTGGAAATTAACAAAAAAAAACCTTTTTCATAGAAACTTTGTTGGACATGTGACTTTTTACCATGGAAAACGAATATTTTTTTTCGCGAATTTGCAAATCTCGGAGAACAAAAGTTGTTCAGAATGACCCCTTGAGTCATCCCCTTTTGGCTTAGTATAGCCCTTTTGCGACACTATGTATTTACTTTGCTTTGTCGTCGGGGTTCAGTTGGCTGGAGGATGCCCGAAACTTATTATCTACACTTTAATACTTTTAGTTACCTTTCTACAAGTAAATACCACATTTGTTTGAGAAAGCTAATCGGTTTCCGAGTATAGAGTAAAGTGGCACCCCTATTAATTTCTACTCTTTCCTGGTGCCTACCAGTGTAAGTAAGAATTATACTTACTTATCCTAAAATCACCCAAAATGTACTTGAACATAATTGCCAATAAAGTTGGCGAGTAAAAGTTTATCGACCCACTGTGCAAACTTACATGTGTGCGTGTCACTGCGTGTGCTGTGTGAAGAGCATTGAAAACCCAAAATTGGCGCGGCACGTCACCCTGTACGGGCCCTTAAGGCCTAGTGTTGGAATTATAAACGAAAAGTCATAGTCAAGAAAAAAGGAAAATAGCACGTACTCTATGTGTTGGCTGTCATCTCTTACTTCATGTGTATCACTGTGTATCGATTTATATGAGACTATTAAATCGAGGCTAATCTTGATAAACTAGTGGCTTTTAATAAAAACCCAATAAATATCTATTTCAATTTTTAATTTCAAGTAGAAAATTCAGAGCAGTCTAGCTCGATGATATAATTTGAACTTTCGACATAAAAATAACTAACTTACATTACAGCTAGGAAGCTGAAACTTTTATGGTTAAAAGAACAACTTAAGAGGATGACACGAAAATAAAAAAATATTTAAAAAAGTTATCCAAAAAAATAATAAAACATAATTGATCCACTGAGGTCGATTTTCGTAGAAAATTAGTTAAAAAAATCATAACTCCTAAACTACTAAAAATTGCTGAACATACATGGGGGTGATTTGGCTACCCCTTGACCTAAGGAATCAAACATTTTCCTTTGGACGTCACTGTTTGGGCCACCCTGTATATATACATTGTACCTACACACCTGGAATATATCCACGCCGTACTGTTCGTCGCACGTCGGGCAGGCGATGTCTCTGGACACTCTGGCCCTGTGCGGAGCTCTTTGCCCTGACCGTGATCTAGAATGGGGAAGAAAAACAAGTGACTTAGGCACCATAACCGAGTATACCTGACCAGCCCCAGTTTCACCATACTCTGTTAGATCATAACAAGGGATTAGTTGTTGACTTTTGACATATCTGCCAAGAATTTAATATGGAGATGAGGTATACTTGATGACATCACAATGTAACAGGGGTGTTAATGACCTAGCAGACTATGGTGAAACTGGGGCTTAGGATGACAATTGTCTGAAGACTATTAGCTGGGACCCACCTGCCATGAGACTGCTCGCAGGGCTCCGGAGGGGCAGAGGGCGTCGGCATTCGCTCAGGGGCGGCGCTAAAACAAATGAGTGAGGTAAGTAAATATACATATAATATTTACACGGTAATACCCTTGTTACACCTACCGAGTAGAATGGCGAGATTGTAACCTCGGCCGATCCTCGACTAATGACTCTGTCTCAGCCACTCTAGCGTATTGAGTAATAACAGCCTAAAGGTGAAGCCCCATTGGTTCATTGCGTCCCAAAGAAACTGCCATAAAAAATATGTCAGTTCCTTTGGGACATCGCGACGCAACAATCAATGCAACGTATCATAATAATTGCAGTTATTTTCACTTACTTGTAGTCAACAATATCAAACTCAGAGTTTGGCGCATTGCGTGATTGTATAGAAGTCAATACCCCTTGGGATAGAACGGACTCTACTGCTCTGTGAGGTCCCGGGTTCGATGCTTGAGAGGCCGGTGCATTGCGTGATGACCGGGAGATCAGCACCGACTGGCTCTGAGCAGACTCAACAGCTATGCGAGGTCCCGGGTTCGATGATTGCACTTCAGCTGTTATGCCGTCGAGGCTGGGGTACAGATTCCGGTTTCCATTATTATCAGCAAGTCTTTCGTCTCTGAAAATAATATTGATCCTATTTGAGAGGTGGAGTAGTCTTCGTTCGTTTATTTTGGTTTGATTTTCAAAACTTTTTTTGATAATGAATACTTACTGATGCTGTGGTCTGGATTGTTCACTTCGATTTTCTGATTCCCTGCAAATAAATGAGTAACTAAAGTAAGTATCTAAGTAACTAATTAAGTAAGTAAGGTAACGGGTCCATATTCCGAGGTAAATAACAACATTTGAAAGTAAGTAAGAAAAATAAGCATTTGTAACCATCAATATTGATGTGAAATATTGTCTTCTGTAAGAATATACGTTAAATTTTATATTTCTTAACACAGATTCATTGATAACACATTAATTATACTTAAAAAAATATAATTTATTACACATGTCGATTTGCCCTTATACCGAGGTAGGATTATGGTTTCTTCCATATATAGTGCCACAATCTTATCTGTTCCGGTGGCGACATCGCTGTGATCGAATCCAGTGTTGCTTTCGATTAAATTTTGCCTATTTCTGGTTTAAACGACAATGCATTTCTGCTATTACCTATTGTAATAATTAGGTACATTCATAAGTATAGTACTATAGATAAATCAAAATATAGGGTCGATAGTAAATGAAAGTGGATATAATATATCAAACGACATTTGTTTCAGTGTAGTTCTGATTATGTTCTGCTTCTGATATAGGAGATTAAATCTAGATTACAATGGTATAGGTAATATATGTGGGTCGTGGGAATAACGAGATAGATAGACTTAAAAAAAAACAATTAATTATGTATTATTATTATTATTATTTTTGAACACTTTATTTTACATTTTCTAAAGTAACAAGAAACAATAGCATACAATTAAAATAAATTCAGACAGTGTGCAAAGGCTAATACATCATCATCATCATCATCTTGACCCATCACGTCCCCACTGCTGGGGCACGGGTCTCCTTCAAAGGCTAATTGCCAAAAAGCAATTTCTTTCAGCCAACTCTTGATTGGTTAGGAAAACAATGACATGTCATAAATCATCATTATTTCGTCTAAAATCGCAGCAGGTGCGCGAAATTCTTCTTGGTATACTGCCTAAGATTTAAAGTATCATGTCATGTCATCACACCTGTAATCAAAGAAAAATAAAGATTATATACTTTTCATCACGAGTATCATCACGACTCATTCCGTCCCCACTGCTGGGGCACGGGCCTCTCTGGAAAATATTACATAAAATTACATGGAGTATATGGGTAAAATTATTCGTCATATTTGGCAACACTAACCTGTAGCCGCTGCAACTCGTTCTTCCAATTTTTCAAACGGAATTAAAGGCGCCTGAATACGTTATTATTTCTGCATAAAAGCCAATATATATAGTACTACTTTTCTTGCATTACATTACAGCGCTTTTGGTAGTATTTCACCCAGAAAATCACAAAACAAATTAAATAACAACAATTGAAATTGACAACTCAAATAACGCACAGAGTATGAAATGACGTTTGACAATGACGTTTCGTTAGTTGCACATTTTGACCACCGGAACAGATAAGATTGTGGCACTATACCGAGGTAGCCTGTTCCATATTCCGAGTTAGTCCTGTCAGTGGCTCCATGAGTGTGGCCATGAACATAAGGAAATTACAATCTAAAATATCGATATACTTTTTTAACCCTAAAGTACTCCAAATAAATTTAATTATTCTAAATAGTAGTTGAAAATAATGAAAAGAATTAAATACTCTCCATTTATATTGGTTTTCGTGATAATTTCTATTATTTATGTAACATTTTCATAATTCATTATTGCAACTGGTAACATTGGCTAGAAAAAATATTCATAATGCTTCTATGATGTTCTATGGACTTTTCCAAGCGATTAAAAAAAAAAATAGAGTAGAGATGGGGTAAATTGATGAAATAGTGACAGTAATCGAATATAATCGATTATTGAACTCGAATGATTTAAACATTTTTTACAATAGTTTTTATCTAAGTAAGGTCTAAAATTTTTCCACGATATTTTATGTTCTTACTTAAATGTTTAAAAGTTGATGATACGTAATAAAAGTAGATGTGTAAGGGATGAGGAAAAGTATCGAATACTTACAAAAGCCAAATACCTTATCAGTACTAATTTCCGATGAGTACCTAATGTATTTACCATAAACGAATATGATTATAATAAAAGTATCTACCCAGGAATCGATCCAGCATCGATTATTTTTTCATTCAAGCATAGGTCGGAAGCAAGGAACATTGCACTAGGTACATCTCTATGGCGCATGCGCGCTGGACTGGACGCGCGCCGGCGCCATGTTCAATTTTCCGCCGAAAAGTTTGCCGCTATTCTTTGAAAGTATTTTTGTTAAGTCTTTACATTAGAAAACAAACATCTTTTATTAAATTATTATGTTTGTATTTGCAATATGCAATTGGAAAATCGATAAGGTAAGCTTGTGTGCAAATTATTTTAGGAAATTACGTAAAATGGAAATATTTTTATGTTTTTATCAGTAATTTGGCATCAGTTTAGTTACTAACCTAGGTTTTTGTTCTAGCGTTTTCGTTTCTAAACTCACTAAGTTTTGTGAAAATGGGTACCAACTTATAAGGATAAGCTTAATTCTGTCAACTATCCATACAATTTACCTACTTACTTTATTTTTCAGTGACAACAACAAGAAAATGAAAAAATCAACCAGACCCCTAAACCAAACATGAAATGCAGTATACAGGATATTCATTTATCTGGGAATTCTGGGATAACAATATTACAATGGCCATCAGACCTCGAAGTAGAAGGATAATGGAAATAAAATACAGAAATGAAATTAGGCAATTGTGTATATAAGTGTTATAAAAACTCAACCGTCGTGTGTGTTATTTTATTCACCCATATTGTGGTGTAGTGGTGCGTCTAGTGGTAGTACCTTTCAGGTCTCTACAGCCGGCCCTCCATCCGGAGGGTGTATGCCACACTGGTCCACAGGCGTTCCACAAATCTCTCACCAGTGGCTCCAAGAAGCTGTCGTGCACGCAGCGGCCACACCACGGTAAACCACGTCGGCTCGTGGGCTAAACCTGGTTGAGGGGAGCCTCCACGCTTCGGCGGGGAGGCCTGAACGTAGATACCTCCTACGCAGTGCATGAAGACTTCTCCGGTGACGAAGGCAAACCAGAGCTGATAAGCAAGGGCATTTGGCGGAGTCAGCGGACTAGCAAAGGCATGGTGGAAGGCCAAAGGCGATAGCAGAGGTCCACAGCAGCTATCGGCAGACACTGCATCCACCTCTTCTCTGGTCGTAGCGGTTTCCGTTCCATCAGGCATAGAAGAGGAAGGACGAGGGAGTGCACCTGTGGTTGCGCGCCCGCTTGTGCACTATAATATATCCTGCGTACTTGACTGCTTCCGATAAATTGACTCCGAGAAGACCAAAAGACCTATGGCGATGGACACTGGCAGAGAGGTTTGGTCGTGATGCTGACTGGGCTTTGGCTTGTGTCTGCACATAGGCGATTCAAAGAGAGTGGTCGCTTCTTCACTGCATTGGAGCAACAGTGTGGATTCGGCAGCACTTTGAGTGACGAAGCAGCCCTGTTTAGGGTGGCACTGCTTCCCTCGCTCAGCCGAGGAGGGGACTAGAAAAGGTGTCCCAAAAAAATGCTTGCTCCAAACCCTTAGGGTGGTAGTAACCACGGCTGCCACTGCATCTTTTATTTCGTGGTCGAAAACGCAACAAAAACATAAAAAACATAAAAACTCAGACGATGATCTTTGGCGCTTGGAATGTCCGAACTCTCTTGGATCGTGCTACCAGTCAATGCCCTGAGCGAAAAACCGCTGTAGTTGCCCGGGAGCTAAGTCGTTATGATATCGACATAGCTGCCATCAGCGAAACTCATCTCGCAGAGGAAGGGGAACTGGTAGAGAATGGCGGCGGTTATACGTTCTATTGGAAAGGCACTGCCGCCTCAGAGCCCAGGCGATCTGGTGTGGGATTTGCAATCAAAAATCGCATTGCAAAGAATCTTGAAGAATGTCCTGTACACATATCGGACCGTGTTACTACGTTGCGGCTACACCTTAGCAATGACAATTACCTAAATGTGATAAGCATATACGCGCCAACTTTGGACAATGGTGATGATGTAAAAAACAAATTTTACGAAGAAGTAACTCAAGTACTCACACAGATACGTCCTACAGAGCAAGTTTTACTTCTGGGCGACTTCAACGCGCGAGTAGGGAAAGACCATGAAGCATGGCCAAAAGTTCTTGGTAGACATGGAATCGGTAACATGAATAGCAATGGCCAACTTCTTCTCAGCTTGTGCTCCCAATTTGAACTCGCCATAACTAACACAATGTTCAGACTTCCAACTCAATACAAAACCACCTGGATGCACCCGCGATCTAAACATTGGCATCTTATTGACTATGCATTGGTCCGTCAGCGGGATGTATCTCAAGTGCATATCACGCGTGTCATGCGTGGCGCTAACTGTTGGACGGACCATCGGCTCGTAATTACAAAGCTGCGACTGCGCCTACATCCGCCTCGTAGAGCTGATAAAGTTAAAAACGTAAGCCTGAACCTACAACACCTAGACAGCAGGGAAACATCTCAGAAGTACGTCCACGCTGTGAACAGCGCTTTGAGTGCGCTTGATGTTGAAGACGGTGACCTACAAGCCAACTGGAATATTCTCTCCTCCAGCGTTCTAAAAGCAGGCACTGAAGTCTTGGGCCTAAAACCCCGAAGAAATGAGGACTGGTTTGATGAAAATGAGGAGACTCTAACAGAGGCAATCAAAAAACACCGGGCTCTTTTGCGTCAACAACTCCAACTTCATAAAAGTCAAAGGTGTACCATGGCAGATGAGATAAAACGAAGTGGTACGGAGTTGCGAAGACTGACTCGTGAAACCAAGGATACGTGGTGGCAAGAAAAAAGCAAGCACATGCAGTGGCTTGCCAACACAAACCAACTTGGCGCTTTCTACGAGGAACTACGAAAACTGATTGGCAATACATATCGTTGTAGCGTACCTCTAAAGTCACTTGATGGCAGCCAGTTACTAAAAAGCAAAGAAGATGTTCTGAAGCGCTGGGCCGAGCACTTCAACCTATTGCTCAATGTGGACCGATCTGCGAACATGCAACATATCAGCTCAATACCTGCACTGCCAACAGCTAACGACTTAGACGAACCGCTCACTTTAGCAGAAGTTGTCGCTGCTCTTAAGCAGCAGAAGAACAAGAAAGCGTCCGGAATCGATGGTATACCAGGAGAACTACTTAAATATGGAGGTGATGAGCTGCACACAAAAATGTGGATGCTGTTCCTACGTATGTGGGACGAAGAACGAGTACCAGCAGACTTTAAAGTCTCTCGCATCTGCTCGCTGTATAAAAACAAAGGCGACCGTTCGGATTGCAATTCATACCGCGGCATATCACTTTTATCTGCTCCTGGGAAAGTGTTTGCCCGAGCGCTATTAAACCGTCTCAGTAGCCTGTCAGAGAATATCCTACCGGAAACCCAATTTGGATTTCGGCCAGATCGGGGTACCTGTGAGGCCATATTCTCCGTTCGTCAAATACAGGAAAAAAGCAGAGAACAGGGTCAGAATCTATATCTCTGTTTTGTTGACCTAGAGAAAGCATTTGACAGCGTACCCCGCGAAGCCCTCTGGATGGTCCTGGAAAAAGTGGGATGCACACCAAAATTTGTCCGCCTCTTGCGCTTACTACATGACGACATGGAATGCTGTGTCTCCGTCAATGGCGAACAAACGGAGATCTTCCCTGTAAGCTGTGGCGTAAAGCAGGGCTGTGTTCTCGCGCCCACTCTGTTTGCGTTGTATTTTGCGGTTGTCGTGCGTGACGCGTTGCATAATAGTTCAGAAGGTGTAAGAATCCGCTTCCGCACAGATGGCTCGCTTTTCAACATAGCAAGATTAAAGGCTCACACAAAAGTGTCATACGCCACCATAACAGACATTATGTACGCTGACGACTTATGTTTTGTGGCGGATACCCCAGGAGGAATACAAAGCTTGATGACAAATCTCGACGAGTCCTGTAAGAAGTTTGGTCTTAAAATTAGTGTAAATAAAACCGAAGTAATGGCCAATACAATCGACGGCCAAACGTTCTCTATTAAACTCGGAGATAGTGTCCTTAGGCAAGTGGACAAGTTCAAATACTTGGGGAGCACAATTACATCGAAGTGCGACCTTGACTTCGAATTGAATGGGAGGATAGGAGCCGCTTCTGCAGCCTTCGGCAAACTCCGCAGCAAGGTCTTCCGCTCACACGACATCAAGCTCAAAACAAAAGTGTCCGTCTACATGGCGATCGTCCTCCCAAACCTTTTATACTCGTCAGAGACGTGGTGCCCATACCGAAAACACATCCGTATGCTGGACCAATTCCATCTTAGATGCCTACGACAGATTATGAACATCAAGTGGTCGGACTATGTTCGCAACACGGAGGTGCTGAGACGAGCCAAGGTCAGCGGAATAGAGGCTTACCTTATGCGACGACAGTTAAGATGGAGCGGACATGTCTCCCGGATGAGTGAAGAGAGAATTGCCAAACGCATCTTTTACTCTGAGCTTCAGGACGGCAAGCGGAAACAAGGCGGCCAGTTCCTAAGATACAAAGATGTCCAAAAGAGGCACATGAAGAGGTGCAATATCGAAACCTCTCAATGGGAAAGTCAGGCACAAAATCGTCCACTGTGGAGACAAATAATCCAAGTCAAGACAAACGACTTTGAAGACAAGAGGATACTCGATCTCGATACGAAACGGGACGAGTTAAAGGCCCGACCACCAGCGGCCATAAACTATAATTATGTAAACGGTGTCTTAACGTGTGCCCAGTGTGCACGAACGTTCCAAGCCAAGATTGGCTATATAAGTCACTTGAGGGCACACCAGCGGAACCCTCAGCAACTATAAAACACGGAGTTTGAACGCAGTCGCCATGGCCGAATACGGCTAGGAGGATATATTTATTCACCCAAATAAAGTTTTACGTCTACAAATTTCTTTCTTTCTTCTTTTATAAAGAGTAATAAGTAGGTAGTATCTAGTAGTAGTTTCGTAAAGTCAGGCATATCTATCCACACCCCTTTTATATTTAGGAAGAAAGTCGCTAATTCATCTTGATTTTATGGTTTGATGACGGCATCGGATGACACTGCGAAGGTGTGATGTAGTCATATTCCGATTTCCGAGGTACCTACCTATGTAAAATGTCATACTCCATATTAGGGGTTCAGCAAGTATTTTAATAATCCATATTCCGAGTTATCAAATTATCGATTTAGAAACAACATAGATTTGTTACTCAAATCATACATAAAATATTGGTAAAATTATGTATCACTTACGTTAATAGCGATGAAATAACACTGTTTTTTTATCATTTCAAATATACATACTAAGTTAAGGTTTTCTATGTAACCATGATTTTTGGGTCAACAATTATCGTGTCATATTAAGATTCCTAGAGGATATTTTGTACCGCCGAATTAGGTTATAAGCTTGTCACGTTCATCATTATTATTATGTAATCAAGCATATACTTCAAATGTTATTATTTGTAAAGTTATAAGCTAAAAATCATGACATAGTATTTTTCCTTATACCGAGGGTAACTCGGAGTTAGGAACAGCGTATAAAAATCAGGCCCTTATACCGAGGTATTTTGTTTTTGAGTTTAAAGGGGTTAAATTAGTTTAAAAAGAGTTAAAATTTAAATTTAATGTAAGTATAAGAATATAATAAACTAAATATAAACTATTTACAAAGTTGAACGTCGTATAAATATTAAAAAACACAATTATTAAATATGGCTGGCCTTACGTAAGCCGGGTCGCGTTTGTATGAAAAACATGGCGGCGTCGCCCTCACGGCACATTACATGAGTTTTTAGTAATTTTAGGCAATTTTAAACATATTTACTACATCAAGTAGTTTCAGTTAAAGATAATGAACGATTAAATGTAATTTTAGAGTATCCAAACCTATTAAAATGAGTAATAATCATGAAAATAAATATAACTCGAAATAAGGACGCCATTTTGAATACCGCGATATATGGACCCGTTACCTTATACAAAATTTATATATTAGGTAGGTATTAATAAAACATAAGAACCCAATTACTTAAATCCTACTTGCAAGCAAAAATTTATCCTTATGCAATGAAACTTAACTTAATTTTACATATTTTTGTTTCTAAAAATTCACACTAAGATTGTAGAAAAGAAGTAAGTAAGTACCTACTACTACCTACCTAATTATGTTTTTTTTATTAATGAATATTAATAACAAATGACTCTGTTTACCGAACTGGCGGAGCAGGGCGTGGAGGCTCCGGATTCCGTTGTGCAGAGGTCGACTGGTCGGACCCCATGGTCGCCGGACCACGCGCTGTGGGCTACTGCTGATGTGGTGGAGGCACCGTGAGTGCAGCTTGGGCCTTGGGAGGTGGGTTTAGGGAGATTAGTAGGTACTCGCAGCAATCCTAAGCTTACTTACATCTACATAGGTATAGAACCATAATCTATTAAAAAAATTATAACCTTCAATAGGTACTTCAATGTTTGCGTAAAACAACAGTTTGTTTACGTACGCTTACAAAAAGGCGGCCTCATTGATTACGCCGCATATTCAGTGAGTATACCTACATAGTAGTAGATAATCATAATCATATTATCTGAGTAGGTACCTATATAGGTATTATATTTAGTGCAACTGGAGGAGTTTGAACATGGTTCTTAAATTAAGTAAGTTACACAGAGTACTTAAGTACATTATTTATACGTAAGTTACTTAAGTAACATTTAAGTCCTTAACGTAGGGCCCTTTAGGGCTTAGCAAATTAAATTCATATTATACCTAAGTACTGGAAAATAACAAATAAGTAAGGAGTTACTTAACTGTATACATAATTTATAATAGTAAGCTATGTACTTTACCACTACCACAGAATAATAACTAGTACCAGGTACAGAAGCCCATCTTCGCAATGGCCTGCAAAGAAATATGACTCCATCCCATAAGCCAGGGATGCACAGACTTATCAAGACTAGGGGCCACTCGGACAAATTATGAACTGATGGCGGGCCGCCAGAAGTATAGCTAATTAAAGACAATAAAGAATTGATAATGATGTTCAAATTGAAAAAGAATTTATTTATTTTGAAGCGTGGCATTGAATAGTGCTTACAATCGTTTTTTTATTTATTTGGCTGAAATTTAAATGTAAAACTGATTCCAAACATTCGTTTGCAAGACGGTTTCGATTTTTTGTCGATTTAGTATTGAAAAGGTATGTTCACATATATCACCTACAAATTTCAGAGCAGAGTTTATACGCAACTCTTTGTATGTATTTTTATCAATGCAGCGGTAAGCTCAGCAATTTTTTTTCGTTGAAGTTGTTGCGTAAATCTTGGTCGTTTTGAATTTTGTAATTTTTTTACTGGATTGATCAGGATTTTTAAGTTCCTGGAATCCCTTTGCTTTTTTGCCAGAAAAATTCCAATTTCTTCTACTTATTAAATTAAGAAATCGTTCCAGTGTCAATTCACGACTTAGCCACCTTATTTCTGTATATAATACAATAATTCTCTATATTCGCTTTCGATGTCATCAAGGAACTGTTTGAATTGCCTGTGATTGAGTACTTTTCGAACATATTTTTTTTGCTGTCGGCGGGCCACCAGTATTCGATCGGCGGGCCGCATGCGGCCCGCGGGCCGCGGTCTGTGCATCCATGCCATAAGCAATAAGATCTAATTTAGATCGCGTTCCGGCCGCACACGTTTTTATTTACTTACCTACCAATTAATTTTTGAGGGAATATGCGCCTTATTTCACTGGACTACGGTGCATAATAAGTTATACGTGGTTATACGCATTGAAAAAGAAGCCACCTTAGGGTTGCCTCAGCACCACAGACTACAACGTTTACTAAGCAACGGACTGACTATGTAAAAAGAATGTCATGTTTTAAAACAAAATTAATTTGAATTTAGAATACAAAGCTATTCCAAACTTTTTTTCTATTGGAAATAACCAGTAAAAACAATAACAATTTCATAGTTAAGATATTTTGAAGTACATAAAATGTGTATGAATACCTAAAACATTTAATTTTGTGAAAACATGTTTTTTTTTCGTTATAATTTATATTATGGATATAATTTATATTATGATACAGAACGTGTTAGTTTCGTTAAGCACTAATCCCACTCAGCGAACATTTTATAATCGATTCATTAATGCATTTTGAAGGTAGTTGTGTCTGTAAATTTAATACTTTAACGAAAACAAAATTGGAATAGATTTTGTTCAACGTGGAGAAAAAAAAGGGTTTGTAGTTCGGATTAATTTCATTTCAAATAAGGAACGTAGAAGAAATCAATAAAATACTTAGGACGTCTTGCACAACAAAGTTAAATAAAATTAAATCTATGACCTCTTGCTCTGACATTATACTGTCAGAGCAAGAGACAAACTATTTAATTTTATTTAACTTTGTTGTGCAAGACGCCCTTAGATTAGTTTTACCTGTCAGCATCTTTTGGTAATCTAAAAAAAATTAAATTTGGATCACGATCCGTATTTAAGCAATTAAATACGGCACAGTATTTTTTTGCTGCTTTTTTTCTTTTTATGTCCATTTTTCTATTCATAATTTTTAATAAATACCTAAATACGACATTTATAAACTAGTACAAAATAGGAACAATTAGCGCGCGCGTGTATCGTCTTCCGCTTGCGGCAGCCGACTAGATTTGCCCCATCGATGGGGCAGGCGCCAGGCTGGCGCCTGCGCCGCCCATGCGCGGAGTGACACAGGCCTGCCACTACTGGAATGGAAGAAGCACTCAAAATCAACACCACTTCACTCACTAATAGTTTGGTAGCACTAACACTATCGGCATACACTAACCTAACGACTTTGTTGGTCCTAACTAAACACTAAACTAACTAATGAAAGGCGGCGGTTACACATAAAAAGGAAATGTAAGTAATAGAAGGCTGAATGAATTCAAAAGGGCCATCCCCATAGGTGAATCAAACAAAAGATACCTAAAAAGATAAATTAACTTTTAAATAACACGTGAACAACACTGATTAGAGTCTGACTGAGTTGTTCTTACACTGTAATTATATCAAATTATATCGATAAAAAAAATTAATATAAAAAGAAAAGTGGCAAGTACCTACCTACGAGATAATATTATTATATTTGGGTACGTGCACAAACCACTCGACTAAAGAGAGCATTATATTAATTTGTACCTACGCATTGAAGTAGAAAAAAGGCGGAAGGAATATCGACACACACACACATTCACGCTCAAAGTAAGAGTCTGTTTGCCGCCGCGCCGCGCGCCAATCTTGTCGCACCTACGCACCCACACACTCTCATGTCGCCACCATTGTGGTGCCTCAGTATTTTAGTAAGCGAGATTCCTTCCGCCTTATTTTCTACTGCCATGTTTGTACGGTGAGAAATACTAGAGCTAAACTAGAGTTTGTCACCGTAATTTACTACAGTAAGTAGGTACTTAATAATATTATTTCTGTCATAATTTTGCTATTACGCTATTTACGAATTTATATTGGTGCCTTTAGAATCGTTATCAATACACACTTTAACTATAATAAATCATTATTACACAGCACAGCACTTTTACCGATATCACTCATTACTTACAGCCATCGCCATCACTAGTGGAAATGGAACCATAGATAAGCGTGACGGAATCAACCGGGGAACTTTTGACCATCGACAAAGTAAATGATTGTGTATTGCCATTTTTATAATATGATTTCAGTTTCCATTGAATTCATTCATTCCTTGGTTTTCTTTTTACTAAGATCCAAATGAGCAATATATATAATTTTGTGCTATTGTTTGTTTTCTGGTTTAGTATTTTTATTTGTTCTTTGTTTGGTATTTGTGCGATTTTATTAAAGCCGGTCAAATAGAAATAACCTACGCATTAAGGCACCGACACACTAGCGGACGCGGCTGTCAGCCGCGACTTAAATACAGGGTTATTGGTAAGTAGACCTGATCCTTTCAGGAGGTGATAGAGGAAGGCATTTCCAGTCGATTGAACCCAATAATGCATTATCCTAAACTTAACCATTTCTAAGATATTTAATTTTTAAGGTTTTTTATTTTTTTGCCAAAATTTTATGCTTAAAACCGAGAATAAAAACAAATAGCCATATTTCAATATTTTTTTTGGTTGTTTTGCATAAGTAACACCTTAATAAACTAATTAAAATAATTAAATGTGCATTATTTGACTTAAATTAGACACAATACCTCAAAATAGATACACATTTGAAAAAAATATTCAAAACGCAAAAACAAATAAATTCAATTAAAAAAGAATTTCATATGACATTTTTTTGTGCACTTGAGCTTAAAAATATGGTCAGCTAATAAGCTTTCAAATAAGATATTTCAATATCAAATCGATTTTGGTATCACCAAGATATGGCCAAAACAACCAGCAGGAAAACTAACAAAATTAGCCCAATTTAAAGGTAAAAAGTGTGATTGTTTTCAGTCCTATTGACTTTAGTATGGAAACCCCTGTTGAGTTTTCTCCGCTTTCTCTGGTTGTTTTAGCCATATGTTGGTGATACCTTGATCGATTTGATATTGAATTATCTTGTTTGAAAGCTGAAGTGCACAAAAAAATGTCATATGAAATTCTTTTTTAATTGAATTTATTTGTTTTTGCGTTTTGAATATTTTTTTAAAATGTTTAACTATTTTGAGGTATTGTGTCTAATTTAAGACGAATAATGCACATTTGATTATTTTCATTAGTTTATTAAGGTGTTACTTATGCAAAACAACAAAAAATAATTTTGAAATATGGCTAGTTGTTTTTATTTTCGGTTTTAAGCATAACATTTTGGCAAAAAATTTAAAAAACCTTAAATATTAAATATCTTAGAAATGGTTAAGTTTCGGATAATGCATTATTGGGTTCAATCGACTGGAAATGCCTTCCTCTATCACCTCCTGAAAGGATCAGGTCTACTTGCCAATAACCCTGTATATCTAGGGGGCCGTCCATTAATCACGTGAGGCTCAAAGGGGGGGGAGGGGTACTGAAAACCTCACGAGGAAACATCACGAGGGGGGAGGGGGGGTTCTCGTTAGACATCACGTGTATTAATTTTTTGTCAAAAATTAAGTATTTATGAACCGATATTTTGGACGGCGCAAAAATTTTAACGATTTGTAGTATGACCTATTTTTTTTTCTAGTCAAGAATTGCCTTTACATAGACTTCCAAAAAATACACGTGATCCAGGGGGGGAGGGGGGGTTGGTCCCAAACCTCACCAAATATCAGGAGGGGGGGTCAAAAAATTAGAAAAACGACCTCACGTGATTAATGGACGGCCCCTAGGTAAGGAAGTTACACTACACTGTTTAAACTATCGGACGTAGGTAAGTCGCGGACGTAACCTTGGGCTGACCTTCAGCTTTCAAGTGTCTGAGAGTGATCTGGCACGAACTGTCTCAAAAGACCGTGCACACTTATCGGTCGCGGCTGACAGCCGCGTCCTTAAGCCATGTCCGCTAGTGTGTCGGCGCCTTTACCTTACGTTCCTACAGTCAAAAATCAACGGGAATGAAGATACAATCACAGACCAAACTTAAAAAGTTTCCGTTTCTGTTGTCAAAATTGACAATATTCTGGATTATTTTCATTTCAGTTCAGTTTCAGTTTCAGATTATTTTATTTTGCACGATTTGCCGGTGCCCTAATCTTTTTATTTTTTCTAATAAAATAGGTTGTATTTGCTGCACAACACAGCGGTTCCTAAATAAGTGAAGATGCCGCACTTCAGAATTGAAACCAATTTGTCGAAGTCGAAAGTCCCTCAGGATTTTGTTACAAAAGCAATACCGGTCCTCGCAAAGGCACTAGGAAAACCTGAAGCTGTAAGTTGAAAAAACTTAGAATAACCTGTTTTTATTTCCTAATCCGAAATCGTTCATCCAATACTGTTTAAGGGTATACATAGATACCTAAGTTTTTATAATATTAATTGAAATAATTTAATATTACGTTTTTTACAGTACTGTGTGGTATCTGTAATACCAGATACTATCATGAGTTTCGGAGGGTCCACAGAGCCATGTGCCATAGCTAATCTCATGTCGATAGGATCTCTCGGCGTTGAACAAAACAAGAAACATGCCAAAGCACTTTTTGAACTTGTGGAAAAAGAACTAGGAATATCCAATGACAGGTGAGTCATAGCACAATAACTCATATTGTAGGTGGAAAGAAAAAATATTTTTAACCACCTCCCTGTCTCAGTGACCCATTGGTAAACAAAACACAATAGATTTATATTTGTCTCTGATATCTCAGGATTTCAGGGTCAATCAGGGTATAACCTACTCATTTTCAATCATAAATGATTGAAAATGAGTAAGTTATATAATTAACACTTTTTCAAAAAAAGAGTTTATAATCTTCCTTTACAACATTGATGACTGGATGTTATATAAATATCATTTGTTGCACAAACCCTGGTAAACCTAAATGTGCATTCATAATTGGATTTATTTGCACTCATAAGCAATACCAATGTCACTATTGCTTTTCAGTATTAAATGCAATGCTATCTCTTATACTCCATACACTTTCTACCACAGTTGGGAAACTTAAATTATAGCAGCTACCTATCTGTTGTATGCCATCAATCACCAATCATTTATAACCAACATAACTGACCTCTAAATGTCAAAGATATCATCTTTGACCTTACATTATGATATTGAGGTGATATATGTCTATAAGTACCTACATATTTGTTATTCTATTTCTATAGCAAACCTGAGATGGGGAGGCTGAGTTATATTTATATGTAGCTGTGGCCATCCACTTTTTTAAATATATTTTTTAAATAGCTAGGTAAATAGATAGTCTAAAGTGACATCATTAGGGTGTTGCTATGTCATTATGTGCTTATCAAGTAATTACTCAGCAGTTTTAAATATAGTACTTACATGTATTATGCTGGTTTTGTAGTGTACAGTTGTTGGCATATTTTCACATTAAATTACTAATGTATTGTTAACTTCAATACCTGCCCCCCTACCCCCTACTCTTGTATAATATAAATAATATGAATACCTATATCCCTTACATTGTCAACCAAATGTGATGAAGAATATTTAATTGATACAAGAAGTACTCTTGATAAAGAAAAGTTCTTGCTGACTGTCATTCGTCAGTAGCTCATAATATGAAACTGCTTGATCTAAAAAAGATCCCGACGAATTTAGAACCCCCTCCTTTTTTAAGTTGAAATATAGCATGACTAACGTGACCATACGTCCCGCTTTGGGCGGGACAGTCCCGCTTTCAAGCTGTGCGTCCCGCTGTCCCCCGCGAGGGCAAAAATGTCCCGCTTTCTTAAACAGACCAAATGATAATTTAATTACCTACATTTTGTAACTTCATCCCACATTTCCTTTCTTTATTTTAATCACTTGAGACAACTATTTACCTTCTTATCATTTACTCACATAGACTAAAGGGAGACAGATAGCATATGAGTCCGAGTTCCACCGCGACTCCGCGAGTAACTTCGTTCAGTGACGATCATTGACTCGCTCTTGCTCTATCGTGTATATAAATTTATTTCGCTCACCTACCGATTCCTAACAAAGAAGAAATGCGTGGGAGTACATGTTTTCCAAAAAAGTAATCTGTATTAACTTTTATGAATGTGAAAATAAGATAAGATACACTATTGATAAAAACTTTAAATTAATCTGGTATGAGAACACACAAAAATTCCAAAAACTTTTTTCCGAATTTGAAACACCGAATATGTACTTAATTTACAAAATATTGCAATAACGATTTTTTAAATATCGATTTATAAAAATCGAATAGATATAATAATCACGAAGGTTTGTTATTACGATTGTTAAATACACGAACGTAAAAAAATACGATTACTTTAGTATACGAAAAATAAAATACAGATTTATTATGATCAAATTATCACGAAAATATCAAATCCGGACCTAAAATAGGATAATTCGTGATTTTGTCTAAAATTAAATGAACGTTTCAAAAACTTTAGAATCAAAACCTACAGATAGGTGCGACAACGATCAAAGCGAGGAGGAGTGTGTTAGGTGCAATTAGATATCGAAAAAAAAGCGGTGCGTTTCAAATATAGAGTAAAAATATTGTTAAATAGAAAACTATTTGTAGTATTTGTTGTTAAGTTACACAACAAAGCAAAACGATTGCTCGGATTTTTACGGTGTTTAACCTTAAAAACCTTAGGACCTAAACCTAAAGATAGGTGCGACGACGAGCAAAGCGGGAGGGAGCGTTTAGGTGCACATAGATGTCGAAAAACGAAGCGGAGCGCAGCGAAGCGGAGCGGAGCAAAAAAAATATTAAATTGTTAAATAAGGTACATTCGGGTATTTGTGTTTTCGGAATATTAAAACTTCGGGATTCGTTATTTAAACAATTCGATATAATAAAAAATCGTACATTTAAAACATCGAAATTATAACATTCGAAAAATGTACTTTGGTAATTTTAATAAATCTGTTGTTTTTGAAATTTCGTTTAACAACTTTTCGTTATTCGGAAATTTAAAATTTACTAGAACTAAGAAATTTATAATTTAAAAATCGTTATTTTCATATTCGTAAAGAAGTAATTCGGATTTATGTAGTGTACTATTGCGTAGCGTACTATTTATATTTATAAAAAACATAGTAAGTACCTACCTACTTAGGTATTCTAAATATACCAACTTTACAAGATTATTAGATTAATATAAAAAAATGGTCATTCACCATTCACCATTCATGCATCTCTTTCACATTTCACTTTTTCATCGTAGGGATTGAACTTTCAATTGATGCACTGAGCAAACTGAGCGAAAAGATAAGAAAGAAAGATAATATATAGATAATATGTATCTTTGAGGGATATGAAATTCCGCAGGTGTCCCGCTTTGACAAAAAAAATAAATGGTCACGTTAAGCATGACTAACATGAGCCCTATGAAGGAACTCTCAAGAAACCAATAATATAATGGACAGAGTATAAATAAAGTTGGTTTTAAAAGCTATCAAATGACAAATAACACATAATGGATTTGACAGCTGTCATGTGGATCATGCTATATTTTACAAAGTAGCAGCGTTGGACAGCAGTGGCCTTCCTTATAGGGATGTCGAAAGTGCAAAAAAATATCGATATTTCGATATTTTCTTTTATATCGTTACTGAAATCGATATATCGAATAAAAAATATCGATATATCGGTAGCTTAATAGGAATAAATCCTTGCGAAATCAAATTCCTTTATTATTAAAAAATACTATTTTCACTTTGTGCCAGTGTCGTGTATTGACATGTGTAATGACCCCTTTACACTCTCGCTCGGTACACGGTTGCGAGCTAGCATCGCCGCATTGCGTTGTGACGCAAACAAAAGGGTATTGTTAATGAAAAATATATCGATTTTGATATGTTTTCGATACTTGATTATTTATATCGATACATCGATATATCGTTTTACAATATATCGTCGTAAAATATCGATAGATTTATAAAAATATATCGATATATCGATACATCGATATTATTTCGACATCCCTACTTCCTTGTGACGCAACACAACTGAGCGGTGCCGCTACGACATCGCAACGCATTCACCCCCCATGGGCCCGGCCACAACACTGCGTTGCGACCGGGCTGTTGACTCAAGTGTTGTGGCCGGGCCCATAGAAATGCTTGATTACTGTCGCAGATTTTTGCGATGCGACGTCGCAACGCAGTGTTGTGGCCTGGCCAATAGAAATGCTTGATTACTGTCGCAGATTTTTGCGATGCGGCGTAGCAACGCAATGTTGTGGCCGGGCCCCAAGTCTTGGTGGTTGCAAGTCCGGTGCGGTGCCGGAGCGCATCGTGTGCATGCCACAGATAATTCTATGTAAAACGCCGCAGCGACACCGCTCCGGCGCCGCACCGCCGCCGCAACGCATCGTGTGCTCTTGCCCTAAATGATTGATATCGTTCTATCTCTGTTGCAGGATGTACATAACGTTCCAGGACGAGCCCACTGGTAATGTCGGCTTCAAGGGAACCACATTCCACTCCATCTTTGGATAAGCTTTCTTTCAAAAAGTGCCAATTGGTAGTGATATTGCAAAATGTCACATGTTGCAAGCTCATGCTGTCGGCGGCCAAATTAGCACCTTTCCTTTTTGATAAGTTGTGTTTTTTAAATTGTACCTATACTTAATCAATAATCTTTATCACATAATGTGATATGGCAATATTTTATGAGTCCAATAATACATTTTGGAACTGAGAAATAGTTATGAGTTGAATTAGAATTGGTGTCATTCATGTCTTATAATCTATCATTTTTTTACAAATTCTATTCTTAGTCGCTAAGCAAGATTTGTTCTTTTTTATATAAGTACAGAATTGATGACTGGCTAGTAATGTATCTAGTTAGGTATTAGGCAAAAATCTATTTTTATACTTACACACATTACACAGACTTATGTAATTTGTAGTTCCTGTATGCATTTTATTAGAAAATAAAGAAATATTATAGTTTTTCAGAACTTATTATTACAGAATCCTTAAATTATATACAATCATCAACATCATATCTTAAAGATATACCAATATTTAAAAAAAAAACACATTAATACTTCGGTTTTTTGTAGTTGCCTTCCTCTCGAGGTGTTTTTCTTTTGTGTATGATGTTCTGGATCTGAAAACACAGAAATGGATACTTTTTATTTTCCAATTTGTATGCGTATTATCAGTTTCTCACGTTACCGACAGGGGCGCTCACCATGACCGTGAACCACTTATATAGAAGTGTATTTTTTTCGAATCCGGGCTCCGAACATAACAATATCACAGGCCTTTAGTTGTCCAACTATAAAGTCATGACAATAAAGACTGCGATTTTACAAATACTTTTTTATCATTGACGATTATTTTCTTAAATTTTTCTTAAGTTTTAAAAATAAAATACCGATTGATATTGGCCTTTAAACAAATTTGTCCTTAAATCAATAAAATAGATCGATAAAATCTAATTGTTAAAGACCGTATGTCTTTAACAATTAGTTAGGATCCATTTCCGTTTCCAGGACTTAATAGTTTTACTGTATCCCTATCTCTTTCATACCTGTTGCCACTCGCGGTCGAGTTCAGCCTTCTCGCTCTTGTCCTTGGTCTTCCTTGTCTTGCGTCCGTCCTGCGTCTTCACCCCGTACTGGAAGGCGGCCTTGGGCAGGGCCTCCTTGCTGCTCATGTACGCCGAGTACTCTTCCTGGGTGTCGAAGTCCCAACGCCCTGAGGAATGGAGACGTGTCGTGAATTAGAATTCATTTATTCATAAGAAAGAAGGTATACAGAAGTACTTGGACATGTTGATGAATAACGTAATATTTGTATATATTTGCCGGATTAGTGACTAGATTTGTTGTCGGACAAGTCACGTACTTACTACCTATCACGTACCTATTTAGTCTAGTTACTTATCCTTTATCATTCATTTTAGTATGATTTTCTGGATTTTATACCGGATTAGTCGCTAGACTTGCCTCTAGACTCCTTGCTACAATCTAGCAGACTAGTCACTCACCGATGGGCCCCTTCTTGTTGCCGGCGTCCATCTTGGTGTAGTCGGGGTCGTCGTCGCAGTCACTAGATTTGTCGCCGGACTAGTTGAGTCAAGTACCTATTTAGTCTAGTTACTTATCTTTTATAGCTTGACAACTTCGTGCGCGACCCTCCTTGCGGGGTGAAAGAAGTGGCGGGGGCGAGGTAGCACGACATTTTTGAACACATAGTACACACGGAGAAAAGTGTGCCCGGATAAATCTCGCGATGACTTGTCACTATTTGTGACGTAATGTAAGAAGTAAATTATGTTGATCAATAAAAAGGTTCTTTAAACTAGTTTTATTATTTATTAATTTAAAGTATTGTTGGTAGTTGAGGACAGACTAATAGGCAGAGTATTTGTATTTATTTATGTTAAAGTATTTTATGTTATCCATGTCAAGTTGTCGTCGTCATCGTCATCTTCATCATCTTATTCATTTAGTCTGTCGTGTAATAGGCTTACTCATTAGACTCAGGGCTGATTCGACACACAGTTATACAGAAAATCTCCGAAGATTATATAGTTTTACTAGCTGTTCCCGCGCGCTTCGCTTCGCCTTAAAAAGTTTTCCCGTGGGAATTCCGGGATAAAAAGTAGCCTATGTTTTTTCCCACGGTCTGGACCGTATGTATACCAAATTTCATTCAAATCCGTTCACTAGTTTTGGCGTGAAAGAGTAACAGACACAGTTACTTTCGCATTTATAATATTATATAGTAAGGATAAGGATAATGCGATTTAGGGTGGATTCGTCCAAACATCACGTTACACGAGAATAACTATACCGGAATTAAAATTATACGCGAGTAAATATCTAGGATAAGTACATTTGCATTCTACCAAGTTATACCATGATTAAATTGAATGAACGAGGAACGAAACTGTAATGCAACTAAAATAAAAATAGCTGCGTTTCAAAGCATGCAATAGAAATGACATGCCAACTTAGTTTGAATGGATTATAAAAGTATGAAATTGTTTATGTTTTAATATTTTATTCGCTGTTGTTATTCTGAGACTTTGCCTTTTAACGTACTTTTGTTTATGTTTTGACAGATGTGTTTATATGTCATTATGACGGTTTTCTAATCAGCTGATGTGCTGCCGCCATTACAAAATTACTCTCGGATAAGCTCGTTACACGGTCAATTTTGGCGGTATAACATTTTATTCTTGGGATAAGCTAGTTATCTTGGTTTCAGGTTTGGTAGAATGCAAAATCTGCTTACTCGCGAGTAACTGGTACTTTACTCGTGAGTAAAAAGTTACTCGACGTTGGCCGAATCCGCCCTTAATCTATTTGCGAAATTATACGATTTGTGGTTTTGACGTTATTTTATTGGCGAATCATAGATAATAATAATATGATTGTAAAAATTAAGAGGATAAATATTTCAAAGATTGTGGAGGTTCTGGCCTCAACACAGATCTTGAGACTAATGGTCTCAGGATCAGTGGTCTCATGTGCGTCGTACTCAAATTATGACAGATTCTACAACACATGTGGCCGCCTCGGCTGCGCGGCCGAGACTGCCGTAATAATGACGTGCAATGCACGCGTTGCCCTTCCCCGCCACACCACCCGCTACCCGCTGTCACCTTGGTTACCTCGTCCCTCCCACGTCTTTCACCCCGCAAGGAGGGTCGCGCACGAAGTTGTCGAGCTATAGTATTATTGCCGGATTATATACCGGATAAGTCACTAGATCGGCCGCACTACACTCACCGATGGGCCCCTTCTTGTTGCCGGCGTCCATCTTGGTGTAGTCGGGGTCGTCGTCGGAGTCGTCGATGGCGTCGTCCATCTCGCGCAGGCCCGGGTAGCACTCGGCATAGCCCTCGGGCGCCGCGGCGAGGCGGGAGAGAAGGAGGGCTGACTTGGTGTCGGCGGCCGGGCGGCGCGGCGTCGGCGCTGGGGAGAGGAGAATAATAATATGTATTATTGATTTAAAAGAGACAAGGAATAACGATGACATTGTGGCGAGATTTCCATAACACAGTAGTTTATAGTAGGTTAGTAGTAGTCACAGTATATTAGTAGGTTAAATTATTATGTATAGGTAATTTTGTTGCTGCATTGGAATGCTATAAAAGTGAACTATATACTGAGCGACATAAAGCGCTCTAAAGTCGTCGCCACATTCGTCGGCGTTTAAAATATTGGGGAACTATAATATCTTCTACAACCAGCTGCCGCGAAACGGATTCGTTATCGACGTAGATAACGAACGTATCGTAAATCGTAATATATAGCGATTCGCCATAAATACAGCGGTGTGATTGATGGAACGCGTATTAAACGACCGCAGAAGGCCCTCTTTTTATGTACAACCATAGACACACAATACCCACCGTCAGGCGGGTCCAGCTCGGCGGGCTTGTCGAAGTAGCCGGCGCGGGGCCGCTCGTCGCGCGCCGCCCGCGCCTCGCCCGGCTGGTACTCGCCTATAGCGCCGTAGATCGACTCGTCGTTGGGACGTTTTTCGAGAGGCTTGTCCTGGGAAATAAGGAAAATATGTTATGTTAATGTACACTAGTATTGTAAAAAGTTAAGATTGTTTGTATTGAATTGGTTATGGAAGACAACAGATAAAAAATAAGTCCATTGTAATGCGGAGCAAAATCGGGAAAGCACCCGCTTGTCTCGCCAGAGACGCAGGTTCAAATCCAGTCTCTGAAATGTGCCATTGATTTCTTCGAAATGTAAAGTACCTACAAGCTACCTTGTATGCCCCGTAAGTGTAATGCCCCGTTAGTGGCCGCAGCTTTAGTTAATGCCTTCAGCTAACAACAAGTTTAGTGTCACCTTGTTCTTCTTGGCGCGTCGCTTGGGGTGGCTGAGGTAGGAGAAGATCTGCTACAGCTGTGTGTGTGTGTGTGTGTGTGTGTACCTTGTTCTTCTTGGCGCGTCGCTTGGGGTGGCTGAGGTAGGAGAAGATCTGCTGCAGCTGTGTGTGTGTGTGTGTGTGTGTGTGTGTGTGTGTGTGTGTGTGTGTGTACCTTGTTCTTCTTGGCGCGGCGCTTGGGGTGGCTGAGGTAGGAGAAGATCTGCTGCAGCTTGTCAAGAAGCACGCGGTCGCCGAGCCCCGCGCTGCGCTCCTCGGCCGCCGGGACGTCCGCCTGGGGGAATAAACATCATGTAAGGGCGATAACACAAATTTAAACCTATATGTAACTGGCGCGCTACAGAGCCCTGAAAAGAGCGCGTGGTTGGGCCACACTTACCTTTCAAGGGAAAAAAACTTTATTTACCAGTGTTTACCAGGCATAAGCATATGTATCATATACTTAATCAGGCAGTGTCAGATACTTATGCCCATGGTAAAATACCATGGGCATAAGCATCTGACACTGCCGCTGTCACTGTCTAAACAAAACAAAGTCAGAGCTATGAATTCAAAAGGAAGACACACTGGCCCTAATTTAAACAAATTATGACAGATATATGAGATCTTCGGGCCAGCGCGAGGATGCCATTTTTTTGAGCGGTTGGGCCTGTCGATCAGAGTGAGTTTCGACATACAGAGCACTCTCTTGCTAATTAGCCCGGCGCGTCAGATCAATCTCTTACAGTGAAAGTTTCTTGAATGAGATGGGTCACAGGTTTTGTAACGCCAGTACCTTGCTGCGCGTGAGCGTGGTGGGGATGTCCGCGTCGCCGCCGGCCTCGTCGTCCAGCGGCACCACGTACGCCATGCGCCCCGGCGCGAACAGCTCGTTGCGGACCACCTTCTTGTTCCTAAGGGTGAGGGGCGAGGGGTTAACAGTTGAGACATCTTGTTGTGTTTTTGCGCCTATAACTTGAAGGACTTTCGGCTTACTACAACCACTTTTGCGACATCCTGTATAAGTATAAGGTAAATACGCATAACATGGAGTACGTATAATAGCTATATGTGTGTTTGTTTTACACACACACTCACGCCTTGTACTAATGTACTCCCTTGCACCCACTTTTCACCAGTCCCAATATAATAGGGAGCGGGCCTATTGCTATTTCAGAGGAGAACGGGTGGAAAATCGAAGAGGTCAAACGCATCTGCTCAGCCGGACAATCGTTCCTGCCAAGTTAGTTTTCTTCTCTTCACACTTCCTCCTTGATCTTTCAGGGGTTTTCACACTTCGGTTGGTTATTGGATATAGGCTATTTACTGGGATTTGTTTGGGTTTCAGTGATTTCAAACTTTTAAGAGCTGAGTAACCAACTTGCGGCATACTATATCACTTTTACAGAAAGCTATATTACTTAATTACGCGGGAAACGAAGATATAACTTTAAAATATTTGTGGAAAAGTGGTATGGTATGTCAGTATTTGTGGAATTTAAATTTACAAAAACCTATCAGCCCATCTGAAATAGCAGTATGTGCGTTTATGTCTCATGTTTAAAAAAAAGTTTTTACTTACTTTTGTTCCATTACCAAGTTAAAAATTTCTTTGCCCATCGTGGTTTTGAATTGCATCTCTTCTTCCTGTAAAATTAATGAAATCATGAAGCACATGACAAAAAAACATAATAAATAACTAAGTAATAGAGTGGAGTATTGAAAAGTCTTTGCTATAATCAAGTATAATCCCATGTACAGATGTGGATGATTGCCTCTTCTATGTTTTCCTTATGTTCCGGCTCTTGCTATTAGTTCCAAGACCATAAATAATACTGTTAAAGTCTAGGTCCTTTAATCTATGGATTGTTTACTGACATTCCTGATTGTTAAGACCAAGGGGAGAAGAAGCCTCCTTGAGTGATGTATCACCACTTCCTCAGTCTGCAAATTACTCTAATCTATCAACCCTATCCTTTCACCACGGAGACCAACCCTACCCAAGCTATTGTGTTAGTCATCAACACAGTAAGAAGATGCTGACATACCACGGGCACTTCTTTCTTCTCCTTCTCCTTGACGGGCTCCACGGGCAGAGTGACGAGGCGCTCCATCTCTGCTTCTTGCTCTGTCTCTCGCACCTGGATCTCCGACCTCACCTGCGGAGTAGGAGGGGATATGATTGAGTTACAGGAGTGAATGATAGGAGTATCCAGTACCAAAAGGAGTGACATGCTGATAATTATTTGGTGATGATGAATATAAAATGATTCCAGTGAACTATTCTAAGCTAAAAAATAAAATAAGTAAAACAATAGAATTGAATAACTTACTTTCTGCAGTAAGGCATAATCCAGACCTTTCACCAAGTGAGTGTGCTCCATGTCTCCTCCAAGATATTTGGATTCCTGTAAGTAATGTATAAAATATTGATAAATGTGTTTTTTCTATGCAATAAAGTTCAGTGTGTTAAAAACCTAAGTTTTATAAAATGGACTCTTATTTTCTTTATAATTATTATTTACCTGAATGAGTTGTCTTCTCCTTTCTTTGGCATCCATCCCTGATTTTACATCTGGTGCTACAGCTCTGAAATACATTACATAAAGTAGCATTACTATCAACTAATAAGGACTCAACCATTACACAAACATCCACATGCACACCTTAGTCATTAGCTTAGTCATTTATTCCCATTCCTTCCATTGTTTAAAATGGTTATTATAGTGAGAACTTTACAAACCTGTAAGCGCTACCAGTAGTGCTGGTTGGGTCAGAAGGTATAATGTCATTGGTGCCGTCTCTTCTCTCCCGAGCTCGGTCTCTGTATTTCTCAGCTAGTTCAGCAAGCTTGGTGTCCTCTTGTTTCTTGAGAGCAGCATAGTAAGACTTCTTCTTACGACGTAGCTCACTCTTGTTCTCGGCTGGCGGTGGCATAGACCTGTAAACATTACAAATATAATAAAAATGCCTAGGTTTTGGACCTACTACAAGCTTACTAAAATTTAAAAGCTTGTCATGACTCTTAAACTCAACATTCTACATGTTTAACACGTTCAGCAGAGCTTGCTTCATTCTACTTTAAATACCACTGCATCTGTAATCTGTAGTTAGGGTAACTTGAAAGGTAAGGTAATGTTATTAAACAGGAAGGTTACAAAATCATACCCAGAATTGGCCATAGCCTCCCGAACGGAGCCGGCTGGGTGCGCGCCGCCCGGCGTGGACCGCGGGGTCATCAGCAGCTTCCTGAAGTCGTCATTAGTCAGCCTCTGGGACACAGGAGTGTCCTCCACACTTCTATGGTCATCCATTGTGGTGATGAGGAGCACACCACTGATTGAAAAGATTAGATTGTTAATTTACAATCACTAGCACTGCTTTTTGATTAAAAACTGTACGGAAATGTGCAGTAAATTAGCTAATTAGATGAAATTTTTTGATAAATAAACCCATTTTACAACAATGTTACTAATTTTTTTACAGACGAAATAAACACAGAGCAGAAAAGTGACGCTATACAGCGAGAAAAAAATAACCTGTGAACAGCAGCCATGCCGCGCTAATATTATTCTGAATTTCTGTAAGTGTGGTGAGGTTGGCTGCCCTGACAAAACGTCAAAATCAAAACTTTTTTTTCAGTACCTAATGTTTTGGTGAATTTTGTACACCCTACTTTCATGAATTTTACAAGATTTTTAATATTACTGTACATACTTTAATGTACTCGTGATTATTTAAATCAATACAATATTCGTTATGAATCAGTCTTGCATATTTTGCCTTTCACATGATAGATATTTACTGCCATTGGACACATCTTCCTATCTTACTGTTTACCCAGGTTTTAAAGAAGATATTAAAGAAGTAAGTAATACAGTTTAATAAATGTCTGATTAGGTATATTGTCAAAATTTTAATCCGTACTAATCAGCTAAATAAAACCAAAAATAATTCAGCTATAGAACATGCCTCTATTTTCAATATGTTACATGGATTCCATCTGTATTTTTTTCAGTACATACATCATCTACAAACGGAAAACTTACTGAAACTATGTTGGGAGTGTCAGAGGAAAATTATGAATATAAAGAAATTTATAAAAACAGCACAGAAATGTGCACACACACTCAAAATGTTTTTGGAGTATCCTACAGGGGTAAGATACACTATTCTATTCTCTGTGGGGGTGTAAGTACCTGCACCTGGCTCTCTCGAGTGGAACCTTTGTGCATATCCCCAAGGTCTAAACTGCCTTCCTAAGTTTGGTTTGTACTTAAGTTAAAAGAACTCATTGGTACATGTCAGCGCCGGGATTCGAACCCGCATCTCTTGCGTGAGAAGCGGACGCTTACCCGACTGAGCTACCACCGCTCCGGTAAGATACACTTTTTATGAAGACTTATTTGTGTCCCCTGATTCCCTAAACTTCTTTAACTATTATACACCTTAAAGCCATCTGTAGCAAGTAAATAACCTGTTTGTTGTTTGATGGGAAATCAGACACAATACACAATCAAAAATGCATTGGCTACGTAGGATCTAGAGCTAGAGAGAGCACTGAAACCTTATGTTATTATAATTCTTTGTTACTGTAATTTTGTATATTTCGTAAAATGTGTTATTTTAATTTGCATTTCTTGTTCTTCAGGATCTTCCAAAATCAGAATCAAGGCTACAAATAACAACAGCAGACATTATAGACATATCCCCTGTTTCTGTGATAGGAACTATGTTGGAGGAACCACCTAAAATTGAACAAAACATTGATGAATTAGATGTGAAATTAACTGTGGAACCGTTAGAACCAGAGGTATTATATGTGTTTATATCAACAACAACATGTGTAATCATTATTACACAATGTAAATATACATAGAATAAAACAGTTACTACTTAGGATATCTGGCAGTGCAGATGTTAGCTGATGATGATGATGATACAGAAATGACATATTTTAATTTTAGAAGTACCTGTTAATTAAGAATAAAAATTCTTCTTTTAGATACAGACTAATATAAACTTGGATGTCATTAAAATAGAAGATACTTTTGATGAGAATTCTACCCATTATGACAACACATGCTTGAATGATGATTCCGATGATGACGTACCTCTCATTGTGAAAGCTACAGCCCTGAGTCCCTTGAAGACTAAGAAATCTATTAAAAAACCAAAGAATACAAAAAGAAAACAAATTCGTAAAGGAAATGTAAAGGTAAAGGTAAGTCATAGCCCTTATTATTAATTGTCTTCAAAAAAGGAGCAGCTTCACAATTCGTCTGTACATTTTATTATTTTTGAGCAAAACTGAAGTACACGTACAAGTACACATAGGTATAAAACTCTGTTGCCATCAGCGCTTTCTGTAAACCCTTAATAAGATAATAGGAGTATATGGATCACACATTCATTTGAACCTCAACCCATTGAGTTCCGGGTAACAACAAATGCCATAAAACAATTTTTTTATGAAAATAGCCGTGCTCTACTAACATATTCATATATATAGTATTATATATATTGTATTTATTTTGTTGCTTTATTTGTTTATTTAGTATATGTAGTGTTTATGTAGTGTATTATACTCTTGCACCACAACTACCTCTAATCCTATTTTTTTATTTATATAACTCTCTTCCATCCAAAGGTTGTATGGTAGAGATTGCTATAAGCAATAAGGCCGCCTTTTTGTACTGTTGTTATTTTTAAGTTTTATTTTGTATTGATTCTGTTTTTTTGGTGCAAATAAAGAGGATTGTATTGTATTGTATTGTATATTCACTCATTCTTCTCTTGAAACAGAAGCCACCTATACCCCTTCCACTCAAGTACACCGAGGTGTGGGCATCCACGGAGCAGGCTATGCGCTGGCACCGCGAGGAGCTGCGGCGCGCGCGAGAGGCGAGCCTCAGCTTCGTGCACGAGTGCGACGCGTGCGAGAGACTGTTCGCCGAGGAGGAGGAGCTGAATAGACACGTGGGGGACGCGCATTCTGAGGTAGAATATGAACGAAAATCTATTATTAATGTTTGTATTAATATTTTTGTTGTACTTTTAATTCAGTGCAATGTGTGATGTTTATTCACTTATCTGAGCTTTAACACGAACGACATACTTCCACCTACTACTTATGATGAGTTTTAATACAATACATACAATAAACATGAGAACATCCCATTTACAGGAGGCAGGGCAGTATACATGTGATATGTGCTTATATCGATTTCCGGATCAAACCAAGCTACACGAGCACATGCAGGCACACTACGTGTTCTACAAGTGCAAGGAGTGTAGCTTCGAGAGCAGAATACTGGAGGAAATGCAGAAACATGTCACAGATAAGCATAGTGTGATAGCACCTGATAAAAATGAGGTGGTCGTGTGTAAAAGGTGTAAAAATGAATTTGGGTAAGTAGACATTTATTTATGTTTTTATAGGTTTCTAAAAATGATGTTTTACAAATAGGTTTATGAGTTACATTATACATGTCTTCCACATTACATATTATGCATAAAACAATAACAAAACAAACCTTCCAGATCAGAGACAGACTTGAAAACCCACACATTGACGTGTAAAACCTACAAGTGTGTGGACTGCGACTCCACGTTCCCGGCGGCGCGCGCGTACCACCAGCACCGGCAGAAGCACCGCCTCGACCCTGACGGCATCTACTGCGAGGTACCACCACTTAGAATAAGGAAGGAGTAATAATAAATAATAAAAAATAAAATGTTACAGATTTATTACAATTATGGTCACTTACGTAATAATTGTTCGAGAATAAGTAAGAGTGCTCTAAGCATCCGCAGTAGTTAGAAACTGTGTTGCGGATGCCACGAGTTTCTCTCGAGGAGTGATTTCTTAAAAAAGCTTATTTTTATTTTCAATACATTTTAAAGAAAAAGGCTATGAATGCCATCGTGATTGTTATGTTAAATTACGAGACCATAACCGTTTTTTTGATATGGAAGGTAATAATCTAGACTAGACTAATCGAATGTTGACATTAGTCTTTGTTAGTATTAAGTATTTACTGCATTTGTATTTGTTTGTTTTATGTGTTATATTTTGTTACAATGTTTTATGGACGTAGTCTAAAATAAAATGTTATTCTATTCTATTCTAATAAGACCTTTTGAGTAATTACTCATCAAGTACACATCATTATCATTAACCGCGGGTAGAAGCAATATACGCCGCCTAACATATTTTTATTAGAAACTAATGATTTGAATCCTCAGGTGTGCAAGATCTACTACAAGGCGTCGTGGTATAAGAAACACTTGCTGACAAGCACGAAGCACGTGTCACGGGATTCTTTTAAGTAAGCAAAATAAATGCTATTATTAATATCAAAAATTCACAGTATACCAGATCTCACCAATGGTTATCATTATTATTAGAAGTCATATCTATAACTGAACATATATTTATGGAGAGACTATAGACTATCCATTTGAAAACTGCACTTAATCTTTTCATTCACATAATATTATTTTCAGGTACGAATGTGAAATGTGTCATCTAAAATTCCCAGCGTCATCTCGGTTGAAACAGCATTTGTTTGGCTTCCACAAGCGACCCGGCCCGTTCCCATGTGAATTGTGCCCTCGGTCCTACTTCAATAAGTTCAGATTGGTTCGGCACTGCGCCTCAGTTCACAAGATTGGTACCGTAACACAGAAGGAGAAGAATAAAATGTGTGAAACGTGCGGGAGAGGATTTGCAGTAAGTATGATATTGTTAATGATTGTTACTTATTTAAACCTATTATTTAAAGTTAGAGCATTATAGAAGCGTGACCTCAGAATAGTTAACAACAAGTAAATTTTAAGGTTAAATAAGTAGGGCCTTACCACAAAAACTTACGACAGTATTTAACAGGTGTTTAGAGCTGTCAAACCCCTACAAAATCTGTCAAATTTTGATTTAAACACTTGTTAAACAGTGTTTAAAGTTTTTTGTGGTAGCAAAGGTAATGTTTGAATGGTTTAGGTTCGCATTCTTACCTTATAGGGGCACATTGCTCGTGAGAGATTAACAAAAACCTATTCTGAACATAGAAGTAATAAAAGTAATCCTGATTGTCTGCCACATTCACATTTCCTGTCGAATACCTAATATTCTCTTCTAGAGGCCTATAGCGTGTGAGAGGTCAACAATTCCGTATCTAAAATCATTTCAAATGAAAACCAGTAATGCACGTTTCACAGTCGAAGGAGATTACAGATAATTCTGTACCTCAGAGGTAAGCAGTAATATAAGTCCACTTTTTTAGTCTCTATTTTTACACTTACGTGATAGAGATCATTCACGCGATTTACATAGAGTAACAAAAAAGGTTTTAATTAAAAGTCGACTTATTACTGTTTAACTCTGAGGTACAGACCCCTTAGCATGAATTTTCATGGTGAATGTGACGTGAAATTACTCGATGAATTCTACTTCACGTTCACGATGAAAATTCATTCTAAGGGGTCAGATTTATTCATGCACATTTCACAGTCGAACACCGTGCTAGCGAACCACATGCGCACGCACTCGGGCGAGCGTCCGTACCGCTGCGGCGACTGCCCCGCCGCCTTCGCGCACCACGGCGCCTACTACACGCACGTGAAGAGGCTGCACGGGAAGATTGTTGATAGATACGGGACGGTCACGCGCGCTGAGAAGTAAGAGGTGTTTTTTATATTTATTAATAGTATATATGAGGCCACTTTGGCGCTCATGGCCTCATATTATATATCCATAATTAGTAATCTAGTAACGGGCGAACAGTTTGCCTGCCAGAAACGCAGCCAAAGCTACAGCACACGACGTAATTTGGACGCGCGTCGTCGGCGCATCGATGGTAAAAACACTCCCACTTGAAGAGATATAAACGCGCATACATAGAAGCAGGGTATGGCTATATCTGTGCGTATATTCGGAGTAAAGGCGTTGTTCACGATAGCCAGTTGTAATTAGGTTACAAGGTAGGTCCGTACCGCTGCGGCGACTGCCCCGCCGCCTTCGCGCACCACGGCGCCTACTACACGCACGTGAAGAGATTGCACGGGAAGGTTGTTGATAGATACGGCACGGTGACGCGCGCTGAGAAGTAAGAGGCCATTTTTATTTATTACTATAAATTATATATGAATATTTAGTAATCTAGTAACGGGTGAACACGAACAGTTTGCCAGCTAGAGCTAACGCAGCCTGAGCCACAGCACACGACATAATTTGGCGCGCGTCGACGGCGCATCGATGATAAAAACGCCTCCGATCGAAGCGATACAAACGCGTTGAGTATGGCTATACCTATCTGTGCGTATATTCATAGAAGACGCACGTTTCTCGATAGCCACGTGTGCTTAAGTTAGAAAGAAAGAAAAGACATTTATTTAGAGCTACACAAATACACCACATACACAGAGTGGTGAGGTAACAAGGTAGGTCCGTACCGCTGCGGCGACTGCCCCCGCGGCGCACCACGGCGCCTACTACACGCACGTGAAGCGGCTGCACGGGAAGATTGTGGATAGATACGGGACGGTCACGCGCGCTGAGAAGTGAGTTTGTGACTTTTTTTGTTTAATAGTGTAATTATAATACAATAGTTAGTAACTTCGTAACTGAGTTTTCCAGCTAGATACGCAGCCTTAGGCCCAGATAAATAGTCGTTGCTTAGCACTTGCTCAAACTAATGCTTAGCCAAGTACGACTTCACCTGAACTAAGTCGAGTTGCAATGAGTCTCTAAAATAGACACTACTTAGCGTTTGCTCGGCTAAGTCACTGTCTTAGAACCTGTTATGTCAAATCTGCGTCAAATATATATTTATTTATCTGTGGTCATGGTTTCATTCCGTAGTTTTTTAGCAAATTTGGTATAAATGTGGTCTGTGGATAGCCTGAGAGCTTAGAATATTAATTTCCTGAGAGTGTGGCAGATGTGACAATAGACAAAATTGTATGTATGCTAAGCAAGGGCCAAGTCTTGACAAATGTGAACTTGAACTCGGCTAAGTCAGAGTGCGAACTTACTGGCATAGTCTGTGCTCAAGTAGTGTCTATTTTAGTGAATTCGTGTTCTTAGCATGTGCTTAAGCTAAGACTCCGTCTTAGTTTCGTCTATTTATCTTGCCCTTAGAGCCACAGCACACGACGTAATTTGAACGCGGGCGCATCGATGATAAAAAACGCGCACAACTGAAGCGATACAAACGCGTGTTTATATCTGTGCGTATATTCGTAGAAGACGCACGTTTCACGATAGCCACGTGTGCTTAGGTTAAAAAGAAAGAAAATACATTGATGTAGATTCTGAAGGCGGAAATTCTAATTTTAATGCTGTCAAAACCTTAAATTCTTTGTTTAAAATTCGACTCTATGACTGTTCCCTGAAATCTCATTTTATACTAGATTTTTTTTTGTTTGACAGCGTTCAAATTAGAATTTCTGCCTTCAGAATCGACATCATTAGCTAGTTAAATACACCACATACACAGAGTGGTGAGGTAACAAGGTAGGTCCGTACCGCTGCGGCGACTGCCCCGCGGCGCACCACGGCGCGTACTGCACGCACGGGAAGATTGAGGATAGATACGGGACGGTCACGCGCGCTGAGAAGTGAGTTGGACTTTTTAGTTAGTAACTTCGTAACTGAGGTTTTCAGCTAGATACGCAGCCTTAGAGCCACAGCACACGACGTAATTTAAAAGCGCGGCGATCGAATCCAATCGATACAAACGCGTTGAGTATGGCTATATCTGTGCGTATATTCGGAGTAGACGCACGTTTCACGATAACGTGGTGAGGTAACAAGGTAGGTCCGTACCGCTGCGGCGACTGCCCCGCCGCCTTCGCGCACCACGGCGCCTACTACACGCACGTGAAGAGGTTACACGGGAAGGTTGTTGATAGATACGGGACGGTGACACGCGCTGAGAAGTGAGTTGGACGTTTTTATTTAATTGTATAAATTTTAAGTTAGTTACCTCGTAATAGGCGAACAGTTGCCTTTGAAACGCAGCCTTAGGGACACAGCGTATACATACGAGTATTTTGACCGGCGGGTTAATTTAAACGGCGGGCGCATCGATGATAAAAGCGCCCCCACTTCATAGAAGCAGAGTGTGGCTATATCTGTGCGTATATATTTGGAGTGTTTCACCATAGCCAGTTTTAATTAAGTAACAAGGTAGGTCCGTACCGCTGCGGCGACTGCCCCGCGGCGTCGCGCACCACGGCGCGTACTGCACGCACGTGAAGAGATTGCACGGGAAGATTGTGGACCGGTACGGGACGGTGACTCGTGCTGAGAAGTCAGTTGGTTACAAATTATGTGCTTTGTTTGAATTTATTATTGAGCTGTTACGGCGAAGGAAAACATCGTAGAAAATCTACACATCTATGAATATAATTATGTGTGAACCCACCAAGTGGACCAGGTGGTAAATTTTCGCGAACTCGACATTTCCTGTCATATCTCGGAAATTAAGTAAAATATTTTATGTAGCCCTCGAGATATGCCGAGTGTTGATATAAAGTCGAATGAGCGAAAATATGGAGCCAGCGTGGAGGGGAAATGATGGTCAACCCCCCCCAATAGATCACCCCTATGATGTCATTGACAAATAGCACTTATGTGTGCGACAATCTTGTAAATTCCGCCAAAGTCACGTGTTAGCTAGACCTAATACTACAACACTGTATTCTTATATACAGGGTGTGCTGCGAGGCGTGTGGCAAGGAGTTCAGCGCTAAGTGCAAGCTCAAGATACACTACGACTATTTCCACCTCAAGAAGACCAAGTTCCAGTGCGAGACTTGCGACAAGGTATTCATATTATCATCATCAAGGTGTCTTCATTAACATTACCTGTTTTCTATCGCCCACTCTTGGGTATTAAGTATCTATTTTTAATAATATTTTTTATTTATTTATTTATTTATTCTTCATTGCACAATCTCATTGCACAATAATATCTTGTTTGTAGAGGTAAAAATTATATAATCCTTCAGTTTTGTGGTCCTGTGTTACTCTAGACCACTGCTTCCTGAAATTAATTAAATCTAATTTAGCACAAAATAGGCCTTCCCAGGGTAAAACAATTATATAATACTGCAAGCTAAAATGGGACATAGGACTAACATTCTTACCTACGTAATTAGTTCTCATAATTTGTAGAAGAGATTTTTTATCACGGATTTTTTAGTCTTCACACAAAGTTGTTCAGAATGACGAGTAGTGTCCGATCTCCACAGTACTGCCGCACGGCCGTGGACCTGAAGAAGCACCGCAACCTGCACGCCGACGCCGCGCCGCTGCCCTGCGACACCTGTGGGAAGACATTCAAGGTAATACCCTCGTTAACCAGTATATTATAGGTGGCTTGGAAGAGATTCGCGTTTAGCGAAAATATCGCAATTTGTGCATCTCTATTATTTAAGTTTTTTTATAGTTTGCAAAGAGAGATTATTGTATTGTATATTACTTATGTTAAAGTCGGATAAAGTGGATTTTGTAACAAAAAAAAGTTAAAAGTTTAGGAATATGAGCTAAATAAAATCTACAATCTATTGGAAATTTATGTATCCAGTACTAAAAAAAGCCTCATTATTATTGTTATATATTTTTCTAAGTACCTAACTCTGTCTCCGCAGACGCGCGGCGCCCACACCCGCCACATGAAGAAACACGGCCTAACCGCCGGCGACGGGCCGTTCAAATGTCGCTCCTGTGACGCAGAGTACAGCGTCCGAACTAACTTGTACCAGCACTACAAGGTCAAGCACCTCAAGCTGAAACGCAACGATCGGATTACGATCAAAAATCTGTTTAATCCGGATAAGGAAATAGTGGTTTTGCCGTCGAAGAAGATGTTTGAGAACTCTTAGGAAGGTGTAATGTTTGTATTTGTGCAATACAGTATTAAGTAAATAAGTTATGTAAATAGAGTTAGTTAACTAGAAAATAGATGTAGAGAAATAAAATGTACTTACTGGTAACATGTTTTTTCTTCAAAATCATAGCGCCCTTCCGCGTAGGACACTCGAAAAATGTTTATCTTTGTATGTGGGTTGTTCAAATGCAACACTTTCTGTTCAACTATTTTACTTATAGCACGCAAGTAAAGAAAAACATTTTTTGTTTTTTCAAGTGAATATGAACGTAGACGGCATACCTACCATGACATAATTTGGCCGTTGAACCTTTGAAAGGATATATAGCCTCAATTGAACATACTGGTAATGGTAATCGGGCCGCTAGGTGATAAATAAAATTACTCAAATATACATGGCGGTAGTTATTTATTCCATGATCTTCAAGCAAGGCACAAAGGCACACCATCATTTATTTTTAACCAGTGTTGGCGATATAATTGATAAATTACGATATTCAGATTAAATTAATAATTAAATATGCAAACATTTTGCGATTCTTTTTTATATTATAGTGTACTTACAATAATTTACTAATTTCTTATTTATACAAACTTACGTTACTGATTTATAAATATTAAAATAGATAAACATCATTTTTTAACTCGAAAATGAGTACTTATCTTAGATACTACAGGTTTCATAAATATTATAGTAAGTGTGATATGATGATTCACACATTTGCAATTGATGGTGTTTTCCCACGATTTTTTCTACGATCTTATTTGTAGTAGGCAGTAGACATTTATTGCACTTAATTTTTGGGAGACCGTATCTTCCACTTTCATGTTATTATTAGAAAACATCATTCTGTAGACAGAGGTTTCAGTCTAAAAGTAAACGAGCATTTATAATTATGTCGTCTCTTCACTTCCATTGGACATGGTTATTATCAGCTAGCACTCGTGAATATTGGGAGACAAGAGGGATTTTCTGTCCTCATCTTTCCTTTCTGCGCGCTGCAGCGCCGTGGCCTTTATTTTCTACAGCACATGCTGAGCTGGTGCCTTTTTGACCCTCTGGACAACAATATTTTATGTTATTCTTTGTTTTGTATTATTTTGTGTCCTGCTGTTGTCTGTATGTTAAATAAATGTATCTTTATCTTTCATCCTGCTACTTCCGGCCATCGTTCCAGCGGTCCAGAGAGCGTCTTTTATATGTAGACATACTTCGATACGTAAGTGTCAAATCCACTTTTCAAATTACTTTCTCGCAACAACCATGACTTCTTTATCCAAATTGAAGAGATTCATGATCTTAACTTTATCGCTGCTTTTCAGGCCTAGATGCTTGACTTTGTAGTGCGTGTACAAGTTAGTTTGGACGCTATAGGCCGCGTCACAAGAGCGACATTTGAACGGCCGCTCCACCACCGCGATGCCGTGTTTCTTCTGAATGTGCTGCGTGTGCGCCCCTCGAGTCTGTGGATTAAAATATATATTCAAATTATTTATGTAAAATATATACAATAAAACGGTCGCCGAAATAAGTATTTTATCTTCAAGTAGTTTTTTTTGTAAAACGTTAACTTTTGTACATGGATTTGCAAGACCCTTAAATTCATTGACCGTATTGTAAATTAACAACAAGGTTAAAATTTACTTTGAAACAAACGAGTTTTGGCTCTTTTCGTCAATTAAAAAGTTGAATATCGTATAACACAACGTAAATTTTTAAACCTATTGTAAAGTGTCAAAAATCTCTTTTGGGGATTTGGGGATTAGTATCTGTGCATATTTGTTACACTTTCACACAAATCACTGAACGGACTTTTGAAAAAAGCACTGTTTTGCTTATTCACAAACTCGGCATTCATAATTAAGACGTAGGAAAAGTGTTATAGTTAGTAGGCAGAAATTCGTGAAAAAAACCTCTAAAAATCATTAGAGTCTTTCGCCTTAAACCCTCTCTACAACATTTTTCAACATTCTGTATGAACAGTGAACTCGCCTTGAATGTCTTCCCGCAGGTGTGGCAGGGCAGCGGCGCGGGCGGCGCGTGTGTGCGAGTGTGCTTCTGTAGGCCCTGCGCCGTGCGGCAGTACTGACAAGACACACAGACAGACAGATAGATAGATAGATTAATACATAGTGTAAAATGGTTGTAATGGTGAGTCGAAAGAGGGTGACTCGGGGGTCATTTTAAACAGAAAAATTAGCATTTAAAATAATCGCACATTTAAAGTTGTTCAGGGAGACTGAGTCAACTTTTTGGGTTAAGTTTTGGTTTATTGCAATACCTTATAAATAAATATAAGAATTTCAAAAATAGCTATTTATATAAAGAACGGGTTACAAAACAGTAAAGTATTAAAAATCCAAGTAAAACATTTAAAAAAAATATATAATGTAGTAGACGCGGGTAAAAAAAAGGCGGACGACTTTATGAATATGCCGCCATTTTCATAATGCTTTTCAAACATTTTCACAGGTTTCACACTGATACTCAGTCTAAATACCTTTTCGCAGGTTTCACACTGATAGTCAGTCTAAATACCTTTTCGCAGGTTTCACACTGGTAGTCGGTCTTCTCCGCATGCAGCAGGTTGTGGTGCTGCGCGAGGCCGGCGCGCGTGTTGAACGCGGCGCCACACGCGTCGCAACACACCCTGGCGACGAGACAAATACGTGCTAAGTGGGGGTTTATTTCAAAGTCAAAGTCAAATGTTTTTATTCATCGTATAAATAAATTATAATAAATTTTGTGATCAACGTAAATTTTTACAAACTTCTCTCCGTTCGGATAACGGGGGCTCTTTCTGTCTTAGGAGAGAACGGAGGCAAGAAACTCCGGAGCTATCTTTTCAGTGCATAAAAAAGCACACGCCTAAACCTATTTATTTATTTATAAACGCTTTATTGTACACAAACAAACAATATATAAAACAGATTACAAATTTAAAAACATGTATTCTAAATATTGAAAATAACGGCGACAAAGTTGCGTTGAGCAATTTTAGCGATTTTTTTGTAGATACTCATCAATTTCTTCCTTCTGGAGTGCTAGCACGGGGCCCATTTAAGACGTCACAAAAGTTCTCCGTCGCGCTTGCTCTTGAGGCTGCGCAATATGAGTGAGTGCGATCCAAAACGTTTGTCACGTCTTAATTAGGCCCCGTGCTAGCTCTTCTGGTTTCTGGTACCTTCTACTTGAAAACAAACAACGGCTTTTCTGAAAGCCTAGACGATTGAAATACTCTCAGCTGTTCTATGACGGACGGTATTATAACGGGTTTATAAGTATTATAACGATTTGAACACGTGATAATCATTAACTCACTTCTCAGTCAATTTCTCCCTCCCATGCCGGTCGATGGTCTTGCCGTGGACTTGCTTCATGTGCATGTAGAATGTCCCGTTCTGTGCGAAGGCGGCGGGGCACTCCTCGCAGCGCCATGGCCGCTCGCCCGTGTGTATACGGATGTGGTTCGTTAAAAGCGTGCTCGACTGTGAAACGTGTGGTTATGAATTTTGTAGAATAGAATAGAACTTTATGTGGTACAGACAGTAAACGAACGTATCAACAGTGGCGGTAAACAAAACACACAATATACTTATTTGATAATAAGAACAACAAAGAAAGCCACATATTTCCTGAAGATTACATGTCATGAAGATGCTGAAAAGGTGAAGGGAAATAGCAAGCTTCATGTCTAGATTCTAGATATGTTTCCAAAAAGGCAATATTTTAAGGCTCGAGTCATATTTCTTGAGTACATACCTACCTACACATTTGCAGGGAAAAGCGGGTTGCGGGTCACCTCTGTATATGCAAATTACAGTTTAATATGATTGGATGATTTTTAGATGACTCACCGAAAATCCTTTACCGCATGTTTCACATATCTTATCCTTTTTTCTCTCTATCACGGGCCCTATTTTATGGACATTGGCGATGTGTCGAGCCAATTTCATCTTATCGAAGTAGGACTTAGGGCACAGTTTGCAAGGGTGGGGGCCCGGGCGCTTGTGATTACCGAACATATGCAACCTGAGTCGAGTCGAGGTTGGAAACTTTTTGTCGCATTCATTGCACTTGTATCTGGAATTTGAAAGCTTATTTTTTATTATTTTCGAGTAATATTTATATAATTTACGCGAATCTTTCGGCCATTAAAAAAAATACCCATAAGCATGTCAGGATAAAAAGTAGCACTACATTACTATAAAAGAGGCAGCCTATTGTTCAGCAAAAAATCATCAATCAAAATTCATCATACACTGATTGCTTACTTGAAATCATCTTCGGAAACATGCTTCAAGCTAGTAATCAAATGCTCCTTGTAATAGGACGCCTTGTAGTGGACCTTGCAGATTTCACAATAAATACCACCGGGGTCTTGTTTGTGCTCTCGCACGTGCTTCTGGTACGACCCGCGGACTACGAATGTTTTATCGCACTCAGCGCACTTGTATGTCTTACATGTTGTCAAGTGTTCTTTTAGTTCTTCCTTTGATCTGGTAAAACAAAATGTGTGTTACGGAGAAAAGAATGAGGCGCGTGATGAAATGATGACTAATCGAAGTAAAAAATGAAATTAACTTTTTTGAACAACAGTGTATGCTATGTATACTTACACAAATTCATTCTTACACCTAATACACACAGGCTTCTGAATGATATTGTGTGGATTTTTTACATGCTCCTCCATTTCTCTCAATTCTCTACATTCAAAACTGCAGTTTTTACACTTGTAGCAGACATAGTGACCCTCCATGTGCTGTTCCAACTTAGCTTGTTCCGGAAACCGATACAGGCACATATCGCACGTATACTGGCCAGCCTTCTGCAAATATAAAAGACTTTTACTGACCTATTTATTTTGTAAATGGACGAAGAATGTTGCGGATGAAATTATGTAATTTTATATTTTTATGACGAAACATGTGGTAAAAAAAGATAGATCTCCTTGAGATACCGATGTGATGTAATAGTTAGCTGATGATGAAGAGGCGCAAAGCTACCATAGGGAGACTAAACTGCAACTATACCTCACAATGCGCCTCCCCCACATGTGTATTCAGCTCCTCCTCGTCGGCGAACAGTCTCTCGCACGCGTCGCACTCGTGCACGAAGCTGAGGCTCGCCTCCCGCGCGCGCCGCAGCTCCTCGCGGTGCCAGCGCATAGCCTGCTCGCTGGACGCCCACACTTTACTGAACTTAGGGGGCGCTGGCGTCGGCGGCTTCTTTTTCAAAAAAAAAAGCAAATTTATTTGATACAGAGCATAGGAAACGTTATCATAGAAAAATCATTACAAAACATTATTGCGTCATTCCAACGTCAGTCACGCAAAAAGAATACAGGCTAAGCATTGTGTCCAAATACTAACCTTTGATTTTGCTATACTTGCTTTGTTTGAGTCCAATGCTCTTTTAACAGGCTTTGATGTGACGGGGGGCAGTGCCATCGCCTGCACAGACTGCAGAGGTTTGTCATCATCATCATCATCATTGTTGTTGTTGGAAGTTGTATCATTGTTGCAGCTATCTTCATCTTGGTTGCGTTCCAATTTTACTTCAACAGTAAATTCTTTTTGCTGGAATGGATGGAGATAAGCCTGTAATTACTTTATCTGTTAAATTTTATAATCGGTTACATTTAGTGGAGGTTAATATAACATATAGCTAAAAAACATAGCAAGTGATTTGCTCGCAACGAATAGCATTCGCTTTATGAACGCGCAAATGCTGCTATAATTATAACGCGACGCGCCCTCGCGATCTTAGCTCGCAAAATTGGACAGCGTCTGCCCGCGGCCGTTGCCACGACGCTACTGCTAGAAATAGCGGAGCCTCGCGGCTCCGCTATTTCTCGCAGCCGCGAGACGTGGCGCGCGATAACCGCGCAGGCGATATTCACTTGCTTTGTAGCGTCTCGCTCTCTCAACGGTGCAACGTCGCGCGACTCGCGTGTGAGAGAGCGAGACGCTGCGAAGCTGCAAGCTTCACTACGCAATAGCGCTCCGCTATCTGCTGAAATTAGCTCCGCAGTCGCGATTTGGCAACGGCCACGGGTGGCCGCTATGCTAATTGTGCCTCGCGCAACGTTATGAATTACGATCGCGTTGTTTGTTTTGTTGCATTTGCGTGCTGTAAATAAATATTTGTAAATATACATAATAATAAATAGTTTAAATAGTGACGTATTAAAATAGGTATAGTGTTTATTTAGGTTTAGTGTAAAATTGAAAATAAATAGTGTTTGTGTAAGTGTAAATAGGTACTTTCTAACGGACAATTTGGTTCTGAGGACAATTTCGTATTTTAAATGTTTTGTGATTGTGTGTGATTGAACTTTGACTGGACAATTTACCTATCTTTACTTTACGTGTGTTTTCGTAAGTGGATGAAACATTGAAAGGATATTACTTTGTGGTTTTAAAGTGTTTTGTGTAAATAGTTATTGCAATTAAAGAACGTTTGACAATAATTCATAAAAATGAAGTGAAACAGTGATGTGCCATTATGGAAACAGTGATGTGCCATTATAGACAGTTCTAAGCCTGTAAAGTATGAAGGAAAGTTCATAGGGTTTTTCATCAATTTTTTTTTTCATCAATTTTTTTTTTGCTCTTCAATATCGTTATAACTTAGCGGATTAAATAACCTGCTATAAATGTGTAACATAGCGTCTGTAGCGTGTTATCAAAATGTAGCCGTTTTTCCCACCACTGGTTACATTAATAGTAGCAATTTTTAGCTTTCCTGCTTTTAAAGCCAGCAGACGGCCTGACAGTTGGGTTGCCCACTTACCCAACAACTCTCTCAGCACAAGCTTGCTTGTGTTGGGGTCCACCAACCCTCACTTGGCTAGCGTGGTGGACTAGGCCTAAAAACCCTTCCTTCATTGGAAGGAGACCCGTCCCCCAGCAGTGGAGACGTAATGGGATGTGATGATGAGACAGCCTAAGTTACTTATGACTTCCCGGAGATACCCCAGAGATCTGAGGGTTGATCTACCCTAGTTCAGCTCTGGTGTTTGTTAGTAACATACTAAGGCAAAGAATATGCTTAAATACCTTTGACGCTAGTTCAACATTGAACTTGAAGTCTGCATCATCAGCATTCTGTTCTTCTTTAGGTGGCAACAGTGGAGGTACAGACGGGGCTATGTCTATGGAATCCACAGTTGTTATGAGGAGCCTTGACTCTGACTTTGGTGGATCCTGTGGAGTAATTTGTGCTATATAAAAAAAGTGTTTCCCTTTACTGGTATCTCCCTAATTGAAAGAATAGACATGCTATACTGATATAGCATGTCTATTGCCAATACTGATGTTGGCAATTGTTTCTGTTTAAGTTTAGTATAAGGTTTTATAAGTTGGCATCATTTATAATGTATTACAAGTATACTCTCATAATATTTTGGTTACTTAATATAATACTTACCCCTGAAGGTGTCACCGTGAAGTTTTTCAAAGCTTTCAGACTTGTGTGTGCCGTTTGCAGGAGTTTCTTGTAACTGTAAACCTTCACTTGACATTCCCAGCATAATTTTAGCAGTTTCTCAGCTTTCAAGTAATTTATGTACTGAAAATATATAGAAAAAATACTGAGTGAAAGTACCCACCTATTCGAATATAAGAACATATTAATAATATTTATGTAATAAATTAAAGTAAGAAAAAAAGAAACATTGTATAGAACATTATTATGTATTATTAAACTTGTAAACATGCTCTCAATCTAACTTTCATTTCAGGACAACTTCAGTGTACAGTAGTGATTCTTGTAACCAGTGCAACTTCATTAAAATAAAGAGTGTAGTGAGGTAGAACATGGATAGGGCACTGGTTTGGATATTAGTTGAATCCATTTCCGCTTTCATGACTTTAGAGATCAGCTGTACGTCATGTTAATGTTTTTTTAGGTGGATTACCTCCTACAGTCCTGCACTAACCTAGGTGTAAGAACATAGCGGTTTCATATTAGTTAAAGTATTGTATAAAATGTACGAAAATAGTACTTACTTCGATAAGTTCATCATTAAAACTTGGGTAAACAGTTAGATACAGCGATTCATCAATTGTGAGTAGGTCCCTATCTTGTGATAGACAAAAAACACAAGCTTGAATCATTATGAGTAGGTAAAATAAAATAATAGAAATTAAACTTAGTTGTAGAAGTTTACAATAATAAATATCTCATTGCCTCCTCATTGCAAATCCATTTTGACGTTATTGACAGTGGCTGCAGTGCTACCAACCTAACAAAACTAAAATATTATGTGAACTTATTATAGATAGGCAAGGACTTAAGGCGCCGACACACTATCGGACGCGGCTTATGATGATGTGTCCCCGCACGGATCGAACCTTAACCATGAATGCAATGTCTTTGAACCCTTAGCAATGAACCACACGTATCAGCCAGCTACTAGCTGTAGGAAATAACGGAAGGCATTTACCTATTGGCTGTTTAAAAAAGTGGGATAAACTTTTCTGTAAAAACAATCGATAAAAAACAAAAGAATGTTTTTTGGCGGCATCGCAAAATGTAAAATGGTACCTACTAACTCAGGGTAAAAATTAAATTCCGCAAGCATTTAACTCGCGTATTGATGTGTCTTCAAGGGAATAGCTACATATATAAATGATAAGTAGTAGAAAATAAAAAGATCTCGTATAAGTAAGTATCTGAACTAATTTATTTACTAGGTAGATTGTAAATATGTAGTAGTTATATGATTTTACATAAGTAGTTACATGTAACTAACTATTTACTTACAAACAAGAATGATACCTAATTATTAACCATGTTTACATCCATGGGTATACCCAATGTTATAAATTATTAACTTAAGTTGCATCGGCATGATACCATCAGCCTGTGGGGAATCCATTATTCACGTTTTTAGTAATAAATATTATTAACTAAGTAGTTAACAATATTTAGAATTTGAAGTTCTCATTTTGCGTGAATGTTTTTAATAATGTTCTTATGAGAAATAAAGTATCTTAAACCTTATACCAACTATTAACCTTTATTTCCCCTACAGGTTTACATAATTTACAATCGTGTGCAATAGACGTATTGCACTTAGATATACTTACATAAAAAAACTTTTAATCCTTATTAATTAAGTTCATCACCACTCACGACACTTCACGCCCCACTGCTGGGGCACGGGTCTCCTTCCAATGAAGGAAGGGTTTTAGGCCTAACCTTATAACTAAGATTTTATACAAAGACAATTCATAGAAAGCAACGTTAGATTTGTTGTAAAAAAAATATTTTGTTTATACAGAACCATTCGTAGGTTTTAATTTAATTATTTACTTTTTATCCATCCATATAACTTCAACTTCCTTGTCTAGTTTGTAGAGATTCTTGATCGTGACGCGGTCGTCTTTTTTCAGATGGAGATGCTTGAGCTTGTAGTGTTCGTACATGTTGTTGCGAGCGCTGTACGTGACGTCACAAGAGCGACATTTATACGGCCCTTTCCACGAGGGCAGGGAGTGCTTCTTCAAGTGTTTGTCGAGCGCCTCTGGGTCCTGTGGATTGAGATGTTCGCGTCATTCGTACGTAGATAAACTTCACTATATCGTAAATACGATGGAACGTGCATTAAACCGTGTAGCGGCTGCAGAGTTGTAAAAGATTAAAATTGGTTGATTAGAAATTGGTTTAGAAAGAGCCTATGTGTCACTTCACTCCCTATCGGCTCTCCAGATACCACTTTTGCAAACCCATTATTCATAATAACACATTTTATTAAAGAGATAAGAATGTAATAATAATAATAGAAAGGGACTTGCCTTGAACCACTTCCCGCAAGGCTCGCAGGGGAGGCGCATGTGAGTGCGATTGTGGACGCGCAGCGTGCTCGCCCGCCGGAAGTACTGACGGACAGACAGACAATACACAATGGGGGAAAAAACAAGTGAAACTTTGGACTCCCTTTCAGGTTCTGACCAATCACATTATTCGGGAGCAAAAATGGCGCCTGAACCAACCAATTAGAAAGGGTCGCCTAAGGCGCGCCTGATTAGCTTTTACTTTTTCACCTCATTGTAAAATACCCATTGCAAAAAGTACTAAATAATTAAGGAAATGCAATCGCTGTAAAAACTATTTATTTTCGGCGGACTATTAGGTACTTAAGCATCAAATTAACTGCTGGCTGTAGCTGAGAATGACTGACTATTGAGTTACAAACCTTTTATCTTCATAATTACCCTGGGCCTCAGAAGCTTTTATTTTAAATTAATCTGTAGATAGTTTAAAATAAGTTACAAGAATTGCAACGTACATACATATGCTTACTACTATAATCCCTGAAGGGGTAGTCAAAGGTGATTTTGATTTGCAAGCGAACCACCTTTTGGTTGACATTAATTTGTGCCCACAACAAATCTTGGATAAAATAAAAAATATATATAATATATGATTTTTTATGCAACGTTACCTTATCACAAATTGTGCAATGATATTTGGTTGCCTTCTTCAGATGGAAGAAGTCGTTGTGGTTCTTGAGCTCCGATGGAAAGTGGAACTGTTTCCCGCACACGTCGCAACAGAACCTGGAGGGTTATTCACATATGAATATACCTAACTACTATTTAAAATGCAAAAAAGAGAATAAATCAAAATGTTGTAGGTAAAAATAAATTTGCCTTAAAACTAGACGACTAAAGTTCATTCAAATGAAGTATGAATGAAAAAGAATAGAGAGACTTTTTTCGAAGTCGGTTAAAAAGGCTGAGCTGTCACTGGCACTATACTGCAAGCTTCACGGCGGCTAAACCCTTTACGTTGCGACCATTTTATTGTGAATTTTATTTTTAGATTGCCGGTAACAAACCCTGGTCCAGCATTTTTCACTATGGTTAAAGGAATAGCCAGTTAGATAAGTCGCCAGTCGCGGACTGCATAGGTTGAGAAAATACCGCCAATGTCAGATATTACAAAAAAGAGCATAAACAATACTTCAACTAGTTAGTCTCGGGCTAACTACGGCAGAAAAAAACTGTGTTAGCCGTTTTTAAGGCTCTGGGCAATAGGGAATATGCAAGTGGTTCAAATAAAGGTCAAATATTATTTAAAATAAACTTTGTTATTTCATAACTACGCCTCCGTCAATATTTTTGAGCAAGTAAATGAAGTTGAAAAGTGCAAAAAAACTTCGGTAAATTCTAACTTCAGAAAAACGTCACCTATTTTCTTAGGGCGGATGTGACGTCAAAATTCTTTATATATCAATCTCAGAATAATAACTTCTTTGCGTTTACGGCGGAAGTTAAATAAATGTCAAGTGTAAACAAAGAAATGTTAATGTCACCGAGTGTTTGTGATGCTCGTTGTGATCAGATACGATGGATCACATAAAAATTCTTCCAATAGATCCTAGCCTCCTATAACCTCCCCACTTCTTGTTTGATATGCTTGTTTGTTTGCAAAGTTTAGGACTTTTTATATTTTTTGTTGGTAGTGTGTGTGTGTGTGTGCACGGTTCTACCTTTTTTGGCATAAGATTTATTTGCCTAATCTCGTATTGCATAGTAACGTTTGGTCAAAGTCTCGTTACGCCGAAAATCGTATGGCATAAATCTCGTTTAGTAAAAAGTTATTTCGCATAACATTGTTTAGCCTAATAATGGTATGGCCAAATCTTGAATAGCCTAATAATGCTATGGCATAGATTTATACAAAGTAATAATATTCGTTTGGCTTTAACTTTGACGGAGCGTCTCCCTACATAGCGCAAACTGCTGCCTTGTATTGTTTCCGCTGTTTGGAAAACGCTCCGCTCCGCTTCGCTGCGCTCCACTTTGGTTTTGATGGACATGTGCACCTAACACGCTCCTCCTCGCTTTGCTCGTCGTCGCACCTATTTTTAGGTTTCAATCTCATGGGGTTTGTAATAATTATATTGGTCGTTAACTTTCGATTTTTTGATCATACGAGGGCGGGTCAATAAGTCCGTGACTTTTTGAAGAAAATACTGGTTTTTGGATATTATTTTATTTTATTTTTCAACGTAGTCTCCTTTGAGCTCTATACACTTTGTCCAAAGTTTCTGCAATTTTTTTATCCCTTCCAAAAAATGAGTTTTTTCGAGGTCATCAAAATACCCACCTTGGCCTTCTTTGGGGCCGATTCACCCCCCGAAAAACCCACCGTTTAGACTGATGTTTGGTCTCTGGTGTGTTGTGGTGGATCCACGTTTCGTCCACGGATACAAAACGGCGCAAAAACTCGTCCGAATTTCGGTTTAACAACGCCAAACACTCCTCTGCGAAGTTGTCATTGGATTGCGTTTGTGAGCAAACGCGGCACCCATCTTGCTGAAAGCTTTTTCATACCCAAGTGATCATTCAAAATTGAAACCACTGAGCCACGTGATATCCCTGTGGCTTCCACTATCCCTTTCACTTTCAATCTCCGATCGGCCAACACCATGTCGTGAATTTTTTCAATCATTTCAGGTGTAGAGACCTCAACTGGGTGCCATGAACTTCCGGCATCTTCCGTACTTGAACGGCCACAACGGAATTCAGTAAACCACTTTTTACCATAGATATTGATGGTGCAGAGTCCCCATAATCTTTATCAAGCTTAGCCTTGGTTTCAGTGATGGTTTTTTTTCCGTAAAAAAATCATGCTTAGTGAGCACACGAAATTCAGTTTTTTCCATCATGTTTTTAAATCACGCGGTAGTTGCTAAGAACGGGTGTAAAACACAAACCAAGTGACGTAACTTGTGCAAATTTTGACAGATGTCTACTGACAGATGCTTGTTGACAGGAGCAGTGTTGTTCTTTCAGTTAAGTGGCGGGAAATTATAAAAGTCACGGACTTATTGACCCGCCCTCGTACAACATCGTGATTTTCGGGATGTAGGAGAAAAATACCACAATTTGTACATTTACTACATACTTAATATATTATTTATTAGGATAACATTAGGAGAAACAAGATTATACATAGGTATAGACGAACATAAATTTGAGCAAACGAAACTTAGGTGTTTAAAGATTGTGCCTAAAGAGTTTTAGACGAAACGAGCCTTATGCCACATAAGTCTTGGCAAAGTGATGGTTCGGCCAAAAAAGTTTAGACCATACGAGTTATGCGAAATGAGTTTTGGTCAATAAAGATTATGCCAGATGAGCGGAACCCGTGTGCACTGAGGGACCACATGTTTTTTTGTAGGTTTGGTAACTAAAACATTTAGTAAAAGTTGTAACTTAATTTGTAAAACGAATGCTGGCATTTGTAAACAATTAATTCAAACGTTATTCGACATTAATGTGCATGTGGTCCCTCAGCACAAAAAAAATATTTCAAATTCTAGAAAAGATTTCCATCTGTTTCTCCAAAAATAAAAAAACTTTTTTTTTTAACAAACGGCTCATTGAGACTTTTTTAGTATGCGGTCACCCTAATAAATAACAAAACCTAAAATTGCAATATAAGGGGATTGGAAAAAATGTAATAACTTGTTGAATGAGTGATTAATCCATGATTAATGATTATTTTACTTTACTATTCTATTCTATTCTGTGTGGGGCCGGGGTGTTAGTACCTGCACCTGGCTCTCTCGAGTGGAACCTTTATGCATATCCCCAAGGTCTAAACTGCCTTCCTAAGCTTGGACCATTTCCCACCACGCTGGTCCACTGCGGTTGTTTAATGTCTTCATAAGTAGTTTAAAAGCCAATAAAAAGTGGTCCCTCAGAGACAAAAAAAAGCTACTGGAATACGATATAATCAAAGTAAATTTATGTTTTTGATCGAGGTTTAAATGATTTTTACTAATTATGTAGTAACAAAGGATTCCTCAAAACTAAATACTTTTCTAGAATTTGAATTTTTTTTTTGTGCTGTGGGACCACATTAATGTCGAATAAGTTTTGAATTAATTGTTTACAAATGCCAGCATTCGTTTTACAAATTAAGTTACAACTTTTACTAAATGTTTTACAGTGAAACTATTAATTCATGAAATTAATGTTTGAGGAACTAAAATTTTTATACCCCATTTACACTCTCGCACGAGTGGCGAGGCGAGCGACAAGGCGAGGGGCGAGGCGCGAGTGTGAACAGACGCTCGTGGCTCGCCTCCTCGCTCGCCTCGCCACTCGCGGCGCTCGCGTCCGGAGCGGTTTTTGGGGCACGAGTCAAAGGAGCTCGCGTCGAGCTCGCGTCGCACGCGAGCGGGTGTTTACACTCTCGCGTCCGCTTCATTCTAGCTTCTACATCGTGCCGCGCAGGTTGTGTTCGTCGTCGTATAATTATAACGTAGTGTTTTTTCCTCAGTTGTATAATGGATTGGTCGCAAGACGAAACATTTAATTTCATATAAGTAAATATTTCAATAAAATAATAATAATAAAAAACACTAAAACGTAAGAAATAAAAGCAGTACTTACCTGCTTAGATATATTAGTACTGTCACATAGAATAGGTCTAAACCATGTCTAAACCTTAAATTATTTCTCACGTTTTAGTGGTTTTTTGAAGTCGTTTTTTTATCATTATTTTATTTTATTACTTATTTATACTTAGTTTATTTGCAATAATTGACAATCAAAATTAAGAAGCAAATGATACCTATAAGTCCTACTAGTCAGTAGTAAACACGAAGTAGTTGCTATATACCTACCGTTGAGGAGTTCCCTTGACTACCTTCCGTTTCCATCATCAGATCAGCTCAAGGTCACCATCATATTTTTTTAAATGTTAAAAATATAGGTAAGTACCTATGTACTTTCTAAATTTCATTAACTACAATCGGTTAATAGGTACCCAAAATGGAAATTCATAGCCTGTTTTTAACTCTTTACCAACCCTTGGAGGTGGAATCAAAATTTGAAAAAAATGGGACCACATGGGATCTCGACCCAATACATAAAAAAAATAATTTTCAAAATCGGTCCATAAACGGCGAAGTAATCGGTGATCATACATAAATTCTTTATTGTTGCGGCTAAAACTTCGACGTCCTCCATCGTTACTAGCTCAAAGACAACTGAACTCTGCACGAGAGTGTAAACACCCACTCGCGTCACACGCGAGTGGGTGTTTACATTCGCGCCTCCGCACGAGTGACGAGGCGAGCGAGGAGGCGAGGGCCGAGGCGAGAGTGTAAATGGGGTATTAGGAGCCTGGCAACATTAGAAAAGAAACATAAAAGTCATAATACCCCATTTACACTCTCGCCTCGGCCCTCGCCTCCTCGCTCGCCTCGTCACTCGTGCGGAGGCGCGAATGTAAACATCCACTTGCGTGTGACGCGAGTGGGTGTTTACACTCTCGTGCAGAGTTCAGTTGTCTTTGAGCTAGCAACGATGGAGGACGTCGAAGTTTTAGCCGCAACAATAAAGAATTTATGTATGATCACCGATTACTTCGCCGTTTATGGACCGATTTTGAAAATTCTTTTTTTTATGTATTGGGTTGAGATCCCATGTGGTCCCATTTTTTTCAAATTTTGATTCCACCTCCAAGGGTGGGTAAAGGGTTAAAAACAGGCTATGAATTTCCATTTTGGGTACCTATTAACCGATTGTAGTTAATGAAATTTAGAAAGTACATAGGTACTTACCTATATTTTTAACATTTAAAAAAATATGATGGTGACCTTGAGCTGATCTGATGATGGAAACGGAAGGTAGTCAAGGGAACTCCTCAACGGTAGGTATATAGCAACTACTTCGTGTTTACTACTGACTAGTAGGACTTATAGGTATCATTTGCTTCTTAATTTTGATTGTCAATTATTGCAAATAAACTAAGTGTTTTAATCTTGAGGTTGTTCTTGGATTAAATGATGTAACTCAGCTTTACTTAACAGAATATTGGTTTATTGGCAGGTTTCTACATGTATATCTTGATAATTAATATCTTGCGAAAGTTGTATAAAAGAAACGTGTTAAAAGTTTTAAGGTTAAAAAAGAAGTGTAAAAGAAAAGTCACTGTCGCCGGTTGGCGGTAAACGTCACAGAGTATCTTCTATGTGTCTATGGTTTCTTTAGGCTGGCCGGCTGCTTGCAGATGTATTTGTTTAGGCTGCCGGCTGGTTGCAGACACTTTCTGTGCTAGTCTGGTCGTAGACAATCTCCCCCCCCTCGAAATCTGTGGGGTTTCGAGTACTCGAGTCTTCAGCTCTCGTCATCGGCAGTGGGCACATGTTTCTTATGGCTCGTCGAACCGTTCCTCTTGTGGTTAGTACATCTGCGACTCGAGCGACGCCGTCTTGTCCTGGATGTAGTTGCTGAATGCGACCCAAGCGCCATTGAAGCGGAGGTAAGTTGGCTTCTTTCAAGATGACCATGTCACCGATTTGTATCTGGCCTTGATTGATACGCCATTTTGATCTTTGCTGTAGCTCGCATAGGAATTCGTGACGCCAGCGATCCCAAAAGTGTTGTCTGGTTTGTTCGATCAGCTGATAGTGGCTTAATCTGTTTGGCTGGACGTCTATTAGTGCTGGTGATGGTAGCGAGGTTAATGGCCGACCGATCAGGAAGTGCGCCGGAGTTAATGGATAAAGGTCGGTCGGATCCGACGATAAAGGAGTAAGCGGTCGCGAATTTAAAATTGCTTCTATTTGAACAAATAACGTTGTAAGCTCCTCAAATGTCATATGATTGTTACCTATCATGCGTATTAAATGAAATTTAGCGGATTTAACGCCTGCCTCCCAAAGCCCTCCAAAGTGGGGAGAGTAAGCCGGTGAGAATTTGAATGTGATACCTTCGTTGGCAGCAAAGCTTGAGATGGATTCATTGCATGTTTTCAAAAATCTTGCTAATTCATTGTTTGCGCCTACAAAGTTGGTACCATTATCGCAGAATATTGTCGTAGGCTTACCTCTACGAGATGCAAAACGTCTGAGACAAAGAATGAAAACCTCTGTGCTCAGGTCTGAGGCAACTTCTAGATGGAGTGCCTTTGTTGAAAAACACACGAAGAGACATAAGTATGCCTTTGAAAATTTACAACCGCGGCCTCTGCGATCTCGTATGGGAAAGGGACCTGCGAAATCAACACCTGATACTTGAAATGGATAGTTAGGTGTGACTCTGGAAGTTGGCAAATTTCCCATCACTGGATTAATTGATTGAGCTTTTAAAATGCGACATATACGACAATTATTAACGGTTGTTCTAGCTAAAATTCTTCCAGAGATGGGCCAGTAAGTTTGTCTTAAACTGGTAAGTAAATGATTGGGTCCGCCATGTAATAGTTTAATATGTTCATGAGCGAAAAGAAGTTTGGTGAAGTTATGATTTGAGTCTAATATTATAGGATGTTTTTTATTGTAAGGTTCGGCTGAACTTTGTATACGTCCGCCTACGCGGAGAATGCCTTCCTCATCAAGGAATGGGTTTAAGGAAACCAATCGTGACTTGCCAGGTAATTGTTTATTGTTTAACAACAATTGTATTTCGTCCTTGAAACATTCTGTTTGATGTTGTTTTACTAAAGTATGTAACGACCTATCTAATTCAGTAGTAGTTAAGTGGCCTGTTACTGGATCTTTTGAAAAGTGTACAAATCTAAGCAGGTAAGCTGTACTTCTCAATAGCAATGTAAAGTCACTATGTTTATCAAAGTTTACTAATTTGATTGTCTTGTAGTTAGTTTTTGTAGTCGTAGTATTTGTAGTTGTAGTGCATGTAGTAGTAGTAGTGTATGTTTCTTTAGCTTTAGATTTAAGTTTAGTATTGTAAGCTCTTTTTTCAGGCACCCCCACAGGAAGAATGATGCCTTCGGGCCAATATGAATCACTTTCGGACAAGAATTGTGGACCTCCCCACCATACCGTGGCCCCCTGCATTTGCCTTGGATCCATACCCCGCGATGCTAAGTCTGCCGGATTATGTATACCCGGGACATGCCTCCATGATCCAGACGCCGTGAGCCGCTGAACATGCAACTCGATTGGAGACGAATGACTTCAAGTCACTCGCTTGCGAACCTATCCAGCTAAGTACTACCGTAGAATCAGTCCAATAATATTGTTTGCTTATGGTTAGTCTGAGTGATTGCAATATTTTTGAGACTAACCGGGCCGATAGCACAGCACCACATAACTCTAACCGTGGTATAGTCTGCGTCTTTACAGGAGCGACCTTAGATTTTGCACACAATAATTTTACTTGAACCTGACCGGAGATGTCGATAGATCGTAAGTAGACGCATACCGCATAAGCATCTTGAGATGCGTCACAAAATGAATGTAGCTCAACACTAGTAGGCTCCTTGATAAGTACATACCGCGGTATGGAAATTGTTGTCAGATTTTGTAAACTTAATAGAAATTTACGCCAAACTGCTTCTATTTCTGAAGGAATGGGATCATCCCAATTTAACTTTGTCATCCACAACCTCTGCAAGATGATCTTTGGCGTGATTGTACACAGACTTAGCAAACCTAGCGGATCAAACAGCTTGGATGAGTCTGATAAGATGGAACGCTTTGTAATTTTAGATGAATAATCTAGGTTCATTGGGAATTTAAACACATCATCTGCAGGGTCCCATTGAAGTCCTAATGTACCTGCTTGCGAATTTAAATCGAGATCTTTGGGGTCAATGAAGTTTTCGAAATTTTTAAATATTGATGGTGTATTTGTTCTAAATTTTCGCAACGGAAAACATGCGGATTGAAGAATTTCTGTTACAGAAGTTAGGGTGTGCCTTAGCTCCTCTTCGGAGTGGCTTCCTGTTATATAGTCATCAATGTAAAAATCGTGCTTTATGGATTCAGAAACCTTGTCGTCAGTACATTCTTTTGCTAGCTGAAGTAAGCATCTAGTGCTTAGGAAAGGGGCTGAAGCCGTACCATATGTTACGGTATTGAGCTGAAATATCTTGATTGGTTTGTCTTCACTATCGCGCCATAAAATCTGTTGCAAGTGTCGTTGACCCGGATTTAATGCCACCTGTCGATACATTTTCTCTATGTCACCGGTGACTACATATTGATGCTGCCTAAAACGCAGTAAAATCGAAAATAAGTCATCTTGTACGACTGGGCCAACGTGTTGTATATCGTTTAGCGATTTGCCCGATGACGTCACTGCACTGGCGTCAAAAACTGCACGAACTTTTGTGGACGTACTACTCTCCTTAATAACAGCATGGTGTGGTAAGTAGTACCCAGATGTAGAATCAGATATTTCAGTCATATGCCCTAGACTTTCATATTCATGCATGAACTTGTTGTATTCCTGACGTAGAGAAGAATTGTTCCGCATTTTTCGTTCCATTTGAAATAACCGTTTTTCGGCTATATTATAGGATTCACCTAATACATCGGATGATTCACGTAACGGCATAGTCACGCAAAATCTACCATCGTTATCGCGATAGGTAGTATCGTTGAAATGTTTCTCGCAAAAATTGTCATCCGCAGACTCAATTTTCTCTGATGGTGGAACATCTTCGAGTTCCCAAAACTTTGTAAGTTGTTGTTGAATGTCTTTACTGAAGTTACAGTATGTTTGTTGTGAATTTATGTATTTCCCTCCCATGGGGCCAGCAACTACCCAACCTAACTGGGTTTCATGAAGAAGAGGCTTATTAAAACCTAATTTGATTTTTGCGGAACTAATAATATCCCAGAAGATGTCTGCTCCCAATAGCAAATCAATTTCACCAGAAATATAAAATGTGGGATCAGCTAAGATGATGCTTGTGGGGATATTCAACTCACTCACTTTGATATCCATTTGGGGCAACCGGTCTGTAATCATAGGAAGCACATAGCACTTGACCGGAGCGGTGAATGAGTTATGTAATGACTTTATTTTTAATTTGCAATGTTCCGTTATGTTTAGTGTGGCATTGTTAAGACCAGAGATGCATTTGAGTTGCTCCTTAATTGAAGTTGCACCAATCTTGGCGCGAGCAGCCTCCGTTATAAAAGATGATTGACTTCCGCTGTCAAGCAGAGCCCTCAGAGTGTATTTTTTGTCATTGTTTGTAACCTCCACCAAAGCCGTAGACAGAAGAGCTGGGTTGGAGGAGACAGCAGACATAGAAATCACCGTTGAATTGTCTATTTGTTCATCAGAAGAAGTCTGATCGCTCTGGATTGAATTGTTGTTTGTAGTTATTAGAGATGTAGATCCAGAACTCTCAGATTGTTGTAGTGATTGTCTTTGTTGTATTTGTTGTACTGGTTGTGCGTGTGGAAGAGATGATTGTTTGTGTAACATTGTGTTGTGTTTTCGCCTACAGATGCGGCAGCCACCGAGCCTACATTGATAAGAAGAGTGGCCACGACGGAAACAATTGTTGCATATTTTCCATTCAAAAACCTTTGCAGCTCGTTCTTCCACCGGCAATGCTTTGAATTTCAGGCATTCATATAGTTTGTGATTTTGCTTGCAATATAAGCAACATATTTGTCCTTGACCTTGACTTTGAAAATAACCTTGACCTTGAGATTGGTCTTGACCTTGAACTTGAGTTGACCCGCCAGAAGAAGAGGCCACAAAGGATTTTGACTTTGTGAATGGATGAACCTGTTGTTTTTCTACTTTGACAGCTTTGCTGGCCTGTACTGTTTCTAAAACTGTTGCACGTTGACGTATAAAATCAAAGAAGTCGGCTAACGTTGGTGAGTCCAAGTTGCTACGGAAATCTTCCCAAGCTCGATTTGTGATTGAATCTAACTTTGATGAGGCCATGTGTATAATTAAAGTATCCCAACTAGATGTTGGCTCGCCCAGAATGTTTAAAGCACTCAGATTTTTTGTTATTGTGTCAACTAGGTTGCGCAAGCCACGATCGGATTCCTTAGAAAGAGGTTCTAATGTAAATAAGCACTTAATATGCTCATTTATCAGTATCCTTTTGTTGTTGTACCTATCGCACAACAGAGACCATGCTATTAAATAGTTGTCTGAACTCACGGTCACTGAACTTATTAAAGCCAAGGCGGGGCCCTCTACATAACTCTTCAAGTATTGAAATTTACTGATGTTATCAATAGATTCATTGTTGTGTATCAAAGACAAGTACATGCCATGAAATTCTAGCCATTTGTTTGTATCACCATTGAAAGAAGATATTTTGAGCGGCGGTAACTTAATGTTACTCTGACCTGAGTTACATTGAGATGAGGATGAAGATTTGTTATTAGATTCGTTGAAATTATCTATTAATTCTTGTGCTTTTGCCATGAGACTGAACAGACGGTTCTCGGTCTCCTCTCGTTCGAGCATCTGTTTCTCTACTTCACCCTCCTCCAATGTCTCCAACATTAATTGTGTCTCATCGAATTGATTGGACAAATCTTGCAGTTTTGTTAAACGTAATGTTAATTCAGCTATTTGTAATTTTGTCACACTCTCTAAGTCACAAAGAAGTGATGATAAATGCTTTTCAAATAAAGTTATTCGCGATTTAATCTGTCCCCGCTTTTTAATTAGCTCTTTATACTCAGAAGTCATCTTTGTAGGCGCAAACAATGTTTAATTATCAAGATGAAGAAGCTAGGTAGGTACCTTGTACCTCCTATTTTATGTATATAAAAGAAGCAATGAGTACAACCTCGTGAGCACAGATATAATCATGTGCTAGCAGCTGAAGGCAGGCTGTAGCTGTAGGCACCCACTAATGAAGGATGACTGCGATGACTCAGGTACCAGATTCCCACTCTCACAGGATTACTCCCAGAGGTCGATGGCGCTGAAATTAGTCGGCATATCTATGTGAGTATCTTTAGAAAATTAAAGTTATTAGATGGGAACAGTTAAATTGGAAAAAATACTTAGGTAATTGACACAAGTTTGTTTTAGTATTTAAGTGAAGAAATATTGTATTTTGGGAACTCAAGCATATTAAAAGATGTATCCAATGATAGAAATAGATGATGCTTTGAGTATTACTCACGAATTAGCCCAAAATACTGATGTAGAAGTGTTAGAAAGAAGTTGAAACCTAGATTGAAAAGTCAAGCGACGCTGAGTTGAAAATACGAAATTAGAACAAAAAGAAGCAATTTTTGTATTGTTGTGATACGAAATAGAAGTTGGAAACGAGCGTACTTCCCTCGGATATGCCCTCCTGCTGTCGCTTCCCAAATTCCAGGATCAAGGGTCCAGTATCGAGATCACGTTCATCGCGTCGTAGGGTCACCAAATGTTTTAATCTTGAGGTTGTTCTTGGATTAAATGATGTAACTCAGCTTTACTTAACAGAATATTGGTTTATTGGCAGGTTTCTACATGTATATCTTGATAATTAATATCTTGCAAAAGTTGTATAAAAGAAACGTGTTAAAAGTTTTAAGGTTAAAAAAGAAGTGTAAAAGAAAAGTCACTGTCGCCGGTTGGCGGTAAACGTCACAGAGTATCTTCTATGTGTCTATGGTTTCTTTAGGCTGGCCGGCTGCTTGCAGATGTATTTGTATAGGCTGCCGGCTGGTTGCAGACACTTTCTGTGCTAGTCTGGTCGTAGACACTAACCCCCTTATTCATAGAGAAGTTACAAAACGTTTTAACTAATAAACTGTTTTGTCCCTCTCCAACAAAGAACAATTTGTTCTTTGACAGAGAGGGACAAAACAGTTTATTAGTTAAAACGTGTTGTAACTTTTCTATGAATAAGGGGGTAAGTATAAATAAGTAATAAAATAAAATAATGATAAAAAAACGACTTCAAAAAACCACTAAAACATAAGAAATAATTTAAGGTTTAGACATGGTTTAGAACTATTCTATGTGACAGTACTAATATATCTAAGCAGGTAAGTACTGCTTTTATTTCTTACGTTTTAGTGTTTTTTTATTATTATTATTTTATTGAAATATTTACTTATATGAAATTAAATGTTTCGTCTTGCGACCAATCCATTATACAACTGAGGAAAAAACACAACGTTATAATTATACGACGACGAACACAACCTGCGCGGCACGATGTAGAAGCCAGAATGAAGCGGACGCGAGAGTGTAAACACCCGCTCGCGTGCGACGCGAGCTCGACGCGAGCTCCTTTGACTCGTGCCCCAAAAACCGCTCCGGACGCGAGCGCCGCGAGTGGCGAGGCGAGCGAGGAGGCGAGCCACGAGCATCTGTTCACACTCGCGCCTCGCCCCTCGCCTTGTCGCTCGCCTCGCCACTCGTGCGAGAGTGTAAATGGGGTATAACAATTGTTTATGGCTATTGGTGGTTGACTGTTATTTGGAATTTTCTTATTAATTATAAGACTAATCTAGATAAAAGAAACCATTTACGCATGGTTGCAATTAGGAAGATGAAGAAAAATATGTGGAGTCAAGCTAGGGAAGTTATTTATCGAGTTTTTATACAATGTTTCGCAAACATTAAGCTGGACACATTTTGTCGAATTTGGAGGATGTTTACGCTCGTACAGCGGCTATGACGGGTATGTAACATTGTGCAAATTGTAATAATTCACATTTTATTAGTACCAACGCTTCATTTATCCATAAACCTAGGTTTAGAGCCCAAGTCGAACATTGTTTACATATCACTAGCTGTAGGTTTGATCTGGTTTAAGTTGAGTCAAACCATAATATTTTGATACTTGAAGTTATATTTTTTGTTTACTTACTAAATTCACATTCTGTAACTCTGTTTCTCTTAACTTAAGGTTAGTTTTAAATAAGCATTTTTATTTTATTTTATAGGAGTATCGGACGGTACCGTCTGGCATATTGCAAAAGAGGGCTCTATAATGGAATATTTCTAACTCCTGGAAGAAACAGAACAGGCTGTCTAAAAAGAGAAATTGATGATTTTACTATGTGTGCCCTTCGTCAACAAATCCGGATATTTTATACAGTTGTAATAACGTTATCTAAATAAACATTTATTGGTTTCACTATAAGCCTTCATATGAACACCTTCTAGCTTGAATAATGAGCTTTTATGTGGATGGTAATTTGTTTTTAAATACAGAAATAGGGTAGGTAGTCACAGGCAAAATTTCAAGTATCAAAGTTAGTTTTGTTTCGCTATATAGGGTTGCTACATGAAAGATAGCTGCGCCCTCATTTAATTTCAGGACTTTATAGTTTCACTGTAGTTACCAAACCTACAAAAAAACATGTGGTCCCTCAGTGCACACACACACGGTAGTGTATGGGCTGCCACTAGTTGTTCTATTGTAATGAGGCGTAAACAGCCATTCGCTAGTCAACGAGCCACTCAAATATGCTCCATATTGCAACACAATAAAATTAAATTTGTATTGTAAGGCATACGGCATACGTCGACGTATAGGGATAACTGCCCCATGATGTTAAAGTTGATTTTGAACAATGATGGCCCGAAACTGAAAATTATAGAAAAGATGGAAAACCACAACCATCCTGTAAGTAGAGATATATGATAAAGTGTGATATGATTACACTGATTAGTAATAGTAGTTTTTATTATAAATTAAAGATAATATGTATGTTATACGTAGTTATTTTTGTAGAATTAAATTCGGGGATAATCATGTAGCATGTGAAAGAAAACATCGTGAGGAAACCTTAATATTTAGATTAAGCACATTTAGATATGTAAACCCACCAATCCGCAGTGGACCAGCGTGGTGGGAAATGGTCCAAGCTTAGGAAGGGGGTTTAGACCTTTGAGATATGCACAATGGTTCCATTCAAGAGAGCCAAGTGCAGGTTCTTACACCCCCACAGATAATAGAATAGAATGACCCACTAACCCTAGTCTCTCTTACCGAGAACCAAAGTTACAGTAAGTACTTACATACAATACAAATATTACTTTATATTCTTATTGCCATAATAGCGTAATATTGTGTACAAAGGTCCTCTGGTTTGCGCGCTCCCATGCTCAAAAGAGCTACTAGTAGCTATTTACGAGCTCCCATTACAAAACAGCCACTGGTCACTCTTTATTACCATTACAAAACAGCCACTGATCACACTTTATACACTTCCTTTTTTGTTTGTTACCATGACAACATTGGTTTGTTGAAAATACAAAAGTACTCTGTGATTACTTGATTAGGTAAAAAATCTATGCCGACTGACGGGACTCATTATTCTGAGCCGTGAAATTAAAAGTTTATGACGTCACACCAGCCCGCCATCCTGACGGGAATTTCAAAGTGGTCGTGATGGTTAAAATAAGTAATTTAAAATACCTTAAATTACTTATTTTGGCGTTGAATTTTTTTTTACTATAATAAAGTGATGTAAAACTATCTAAAACAAGTATTAAAAAAATTATGCATATTCCCTATTTATGAACATCATATAATATTTTGAAATTGACGACATCGACTTACCGGCCAATACCAATAAATATACTACTCGTGCGAATTCACTGTGCACCTGGCCAGCAAGAACCAGGGGTCTCGCCGGGTACGCCAAAGCTAGTTAGTATATAATCTCTGGTTTTGACGTGACAACGTCTTATAGATAGATAGATAGAATACACTTTATTTGTACACGAAAACAGAATAATAAAATTTACAAACAAAATGTAAGTAACTTAATTAGGGTACAAAAGGCGGTCTTATCACTAAAAGCGATCTCTGCCAGACAACCTTTGGATGGAGGGAAACAGAGATTAAGATTGGGTGCAGTGTACATGTTAAAAGATTATTTAATATACTACACACTAACTAAAATATTAAAAATATACTTAAATAGATGTACATACTATATTACATAATAATACATTTATATATTATATAACATACATACAATATATAAATATATAAAAATATATACACAGTATTAAATAGGATTCAATTACAGTTTTACCCCCTTATTCATAGAAAAGTTACAATACGTTTTAACTAATAAACTGTTTTGTCCCTCTCTGTCAAGAAACAAATTGTTCTTTGTCGGAGAGGGACAAAACAGTTTATTAGTTAAAACGTATTGTAACTTCTCTATGAATAAGGGGGTTAGAATTTATGGACATATTTAGGATTTAATGTAGTATACCTTTACCATTCTTTTAAACGAGGCTAGCGTAGGTGCTTGCCGGATAGTTTCCGGAAGATCATTCCACAAAATGACTGAGCGAACTGTAAAAGAACTGTAGAATTTCGAAGTATTAGGTGGAATATTGAAGCGGAGGTTATGGGAAGAGCGTAGATTCAGGTTGTGAGATTCACAACGAAACTGAAAACGCTCTTTTAAGTATGTGGGGTAGGTAGGATTAAAGAGAATAGAGTATAGAAGAGAAAGAATGTGGGTATTACGGCGAAGACGAATAGGGAGCCACTTGAGCTTAGCACGAAATTCGGAAACATGGTCATATTTACGTAAGCCAAATATGAACCTTATGGAAAAGTTTTGGAGACGCTCAAGCTTATTTAATTGCTCTTCGGTTAGATCTAGATAGCACGAGTCGGCATAATCTAATATAGGTAGAAGTAAAGATTGAGAAAGCTCTATTTTGGTGGCCGTGGGCAGGAAGTTACGCATGCAATCTACGGAGTGATCCTGCTGACGCATACATCTTCCGATCGTCCGTCCGTCTTATAAATTGGTTTGCCGGGTGACACTTCAAGAAACTGCGTTACGCTCCGCTCACGTTATGCGCTCACAATGAGAGCGAGTGAGGGGCACGCGTCCCTTCCACTCGGGCATGGTTAGCCCACCTAAGAGCGAGAGAGACAAACATAAAAAGTCGTTGTCACGTAAAACTTTCGCCCGTATACCGTCTTTACAGGCAACCAATTTTTTTGTCAGTCAGGTGCACAGTTAATTCGCACGAGTAGTAAAAGCGGCGACTCACTTGTTAGGCCTCTCCTCCTGGCCGACTCTGTTGACGGCCTTGTCGTGGATCTTCACGCGGTGCAGCCCCAGTATCGCTGACGACGTGAAGGCGGCGGGGCAGTCGGGGCAGCGCCACGGCCGCTCGCCCGTGTGACTGTTACGGTGGCTACTTAGCGCCGCCTTCGTCTGTTGCATAAACATAACATGACCATTTCTTTATTGCAGCACAAAAAGTAAAAATTTGTGTAGCCCTGGCTTGCCTAACTTATTTTTGGGTGTAAAGTTAGTTTTAGTTGACTCACCTGAAATCCTTTACCGCATGTTTCACACATCTTATCCTTCACATATTTCCTTACTTTGCCAGGCCCTGTCTTGTGGACCGTCGCGCGGTGGCTTAACAAATAACATTTCTTGAAAAAAGACTTCTGGCACAGATCGCAAGGATGGGGGCCCGGGCGCTTGTGAGTGCCGACCATGTGCTGCGCCAGTTTACGCGCGGTCGGATATTTATTGTGGCAAATTTCACACTCGTGTCTAAAATTATACAAGTTTATTATTGCAATGACCAAGCGGGCGTTTTTCTTACCGAAATAAGCTTGACTGTTGTTTGTTGTTACCGACTGTAGTGCTGGCAATAAATTCATTCATTCATTTTACTTTACAGTGATCTAGTAGTTAACTAGGGTTTGGCAATAACCAACATTTCGTCCTTTTTCTTAGCGTATTGTTGACGAACCCAAAGGCTGAACTGACTGAACTTGGGTGTGGTGAGACACCGTGGTGAAATGATGAATGACGTTTATAAAGTACAAAAGATAATAATATGTCACTCAGGGACGCTGTTTTTAACCGACTTCGAAAAAGGAGGTTCTCAATTCGACATGACCTTACAGATATGATGGTATTGCTTACTTGAAAGAATCCCTGGACACGTGTTTCAAGGTGGTTCGCAGATGCTGCCTGTACCACGAGGGAGAGCAGAACACATCGCACACCTCACAGTAGATGCCGTCAGGGTCTGCCAAGTGCTTCTGTGTGTGTTCCATGTAAACATCCCGGAATGAGAACTTTGCTTTACAATACGAGCATTTGTATGTTTCGCATAAGCTATAATGGAGGTCTAGTTCTGCCTTCGATCTGTAATAGCAATCAAAATGTGGAAATAATAATAAACATTGGAAGTGTAAATAGAAAGTGTATGAAGATTCGAATTAACGTTTCTATTAGAAACATAAAGTATATTTTGCACTTACGCAAATTCATTCCTACACTTAAGGCACTTAGTATTCGGGTGAGTATCACTGACATGCTTTTGCATTTCCGCCAGTATTCTGCTTTCAAAGCTGCAGGTTTTACACTTGTAGTTGATGTAGTGAGCCTCCATGTGCTGTTTCAACTTGGTGTGATCCGGAAATCGATAAAGACAAACATCACATGTATACTTTCCTGCCTCCTGCAAATAAATAATTAAAGAATATATTATGGCACTTGGCTATTCGTGTTCTAGGCAAATTCGGCAATAATTTTGGCGCATAATCTGACCACACATGGAAGTCTTGGCAAATACGCACATTTATACGAATAACCACACTGGATAGCAGCATGACAGAGGTTCGGTTAATTATGGTACACAAATAGTAAAGCATTCCATTACACGAAGTTTATTCCATTACGGAAGACCCAACCCAAAATTAAGCCCAGTTTAAAATGGCCATATGTACATGATTACGCTTTCTGGCTGCTTTGACCGACAACCAGGCCTTAACCAGGTGATCCGGGTAGCCGAAAGCGTCGGTGTCCAGTCGTCGGCGTATGTGAGCTAGCATGAAGAGACCACACTTTACCTCAGAATGCGCCTCCCCCACATGTGTATTCAGCTCTTCCTCGTCGGCGAACAGTCTCTCGCACGCGTCGCACTCGTGCACGAAGCTGAGGCTCGCCTCTCGCGCGCGCCGCAGCTCCTCGCGGTGCCAGCGCATAGCCTGCTCCGTGGTCACCCACACCACATCGAACTTGAGCGACTTGAGCGGCTTCGGCCGCGGCTTTTGGAACGGAAACGGATATGAATATTTAAGTCATAAATCAACAATAATAATGTTAACCGCATCATAAAAAAAACATTAAAATCAAAACTGAATTTACTTTCTATTAAATTGATTTAAAAACGAGTGCTTTAAACTTACTATTATTTTTTTTGCACTCTTGCCTGAGTCCTCTATTTTTATACAAGGAGTCTTTGTTGAATCAGGGGGCAGTGATGACGTCGACGTAGCCGGAGGTCTAGGGTCATCTTCAGTATGATTGTTGGATGTGGTTTCATTGTTTATGTCACTATCCTCAAGTTTGGCTGCACTCACGCTTACATCATTATCATTGTCGCTTAGCTGGAGAATATGAAGATAATATAGTATAGATCTTTCAACTGACGTTTCTTAAAAACACATAAATAATATTTATGCTGCGAAATGCATTACAAAACATAGAAAAAAGAGCTTCACACTTACCTTAATTTTTTTAATGCTTTCTTGGCCTAGTAAGCTGTTTGTAGTTATTTTAATATTACATTCTATGCCTGGTGGTCTGCTTTGCTTTGATACTCTTTTATACTGTGATTTTGGTATAATAAGGGGGAGGGGTTCGTCCCGCACTTCCGGCGATCTGTGATCATCTTCAATATGCTTGTTGAACGTAGTGTCATTGTCATTATTGATGTTATCATTCTTTCTCACACTATTGTCACTTAGCTGGGGAGCATAAAGATGATAAAATAATATTCTTTAAACTCACGTTTCTTAAAAATATTTACATATGCACTCACGACTGTAATCCCTGAAGGGGTAGTCAGGTGGCTCACAAGCAAGCCACCCACTTTTCGCAGCACATTTGTACGCACGTGATAGGTTGCGAACCATATTAAAAATATTTAAGTATATGATATTTTAGTAGGGAAATGTATTGAAAAACATGGAGAATAGTGCTTAAAACTTACCTTAATTTTTTTAATGCTGTCTTTGCACGTTAAGCTGCTCTGGTTTGATATTATTTTTTTATTACTTTCTTTGCCTGGTAAGCTGGTCTGGTTTGATACTTTTTTACACTGTGATATTGGTATAATAAGGGGCAGCGGTGCGACCCACACAGCCGGCAGACTGTGATCATCTTCAATATGCTTGTTGGATGTAGTGTCATTATCCTTATTGATATTATCATCCTTGCTTAGATTATTGATGCTAAACTCTTCTTCTGCCTTCGATCTGTAATAGCAATCAAAATGTGGAAATAATAATAAACATTGGAAGTGTAAATGTGTGTGTGTAAATTAAAGAGAAACTCTGTAAAAAAGCTTATTATAAAGTTGATGATTACTTAGAAGACGTTAATGCATGGCTGTGATAAGTAGTTAGCTCTGCTCATATTATTATAATTATTATTATTAAGCTTATAAGTATTGTATACCAACTAGTTTTAAGTCTTTTTTTTTTAAAAGATGGCTCAGGAGTTTCTTGCCTCCGTTCTTCTCCTTAGACAGAAAGAGCCCCCCCTTATCCGAACGGAGAGTAATTTGTAAAAATTGACGTTCATCAGAAATTTTTATATTTGTACGATGAATTAAAAAATTTGACTTTGACTTTGAAGTGTATGAAGATTCTAATTGACGTTTCTATTAGAAACAAAGTATATTTTGCACTTACGCAAATTCATTCCTACACTTAAGGCACTTAGTATTCGGGTGAGTATCACTGACATGCTTTTGCATTTCCGCCAGTATTCTGCTTTCAAAGCTGCAGGTTTTACACTTGTAGTTGATGTAGTGAGCCTCCATGTGCTGTTTCAACTTGGTGTGATCCGGAAATCGATAAAGACAAACATCACATGTATACTTTCCTGCCTCCTGCAAATAAATAATTAAAGAATATATTATGGCACTTGGCTATTCGTGTTCTAGGCAAATTCGGCAATAATTTTGGCGCATAATCTGACCACACATGGAAGTCTTGGCAAATACGCACATTTATACGAATAACCACACTGGATAGCAGCATGACAGAGGTTCGGTTAATTATGGTACACAAATAGTAAAGCATTCCATTACACGAAGTTTATTCCATCACGGAAGACCCAACCCAAAATTAAGCCCAGTTTAAAATGGCCATATGTACACACGGCAACTCCAAATGGTTGGCAGGGCACACAAACGTAGTGTATGTGTGCACACTAACGTGGTCTATGTGTGCAATAAAGCAGAAATCGGTAAATACACCAGTAACAAACCACACACACACACACAACAGCACAAACGAGTTTGCGCGTAGGCAAACGCCCTTACACCAGCTGTGACATAAAAATATCAACCGGTCGAGTAAGTCAAATAGTTATAAAATTGACTTGAAGCAAAATTTCACAGATTGTAGCTATACTCTTCGTAGCTTATTGGTAGTATGTTAGACTTATGAAACATAGGTCGTGAGTTCGAGTCCACTGATGGGTAATTTTATTTTACTTTATTTAAATTTAGCGTTAATTTAAACGCTGTTGAGTATAAAATAAATTTATTTGAAATTGACAAATGACTACAAGCTGCATAGCTGTCGACTATTTCTCTTCGCTAAAAATATATGATTCGTTCTTCATTTGAGAAGTAAAACCATTCTACCCTCATACAATATGAATAAACGAAATTAGTTTTTAGTTTTAGTGACAATTCACCTCTGCGTCTGCATAGTGATTCACTCTGTGATTTGTCAATTTATAATTAATTTATCTTCGCAGTCACTATGGAAAGTCATTTAACCATGTTCAAAAAGGCGGAGATAATTGTATTATATGAACAAAATATTACAATTAGTGAAATCGCAAGACGTTTAATGATATCGGTAAGTAACATAGAACTGCCAATATAATTTTATTTGACCGTTAGAATATTTGTATTTGTATATGCTAAGTATTTGTATTTTTTGTTTGCAGAGGAGAACTGTTCAATTATGGGTTCACCGATACGCAGATTTGGGACATGTAGACAGTAGTCGTCGTGGCCGGAAACCTACAACTACCTATACGGATGCATCACCACGCGACCGAGAAATCGTAGCTGCACATAGCGCCGATCCGTTCTGCAGCACCCGTTCTACGGCCACAACACACAATATATCCCTACAAACCGTACGGGTTCACTTGTGTGCTGCTGGGTTGAGGTGTCGGAGGCCCGCGAAGAAAATTGCTTTAACTGATCAGCATCGTCGAAACAGAGTGCGTTTTGCGACTGACTATTTAAACTTTGATTGGTGCAACAATGTTGTGATATTTAGTGATGAAAAGTCTTTTAAATCAGACAAGGATGGACGTAAGATATTATGGCGAAAAAGTGGTGAAAGATATAAGGAGACAAATATTCTTCAGTGCAGGTCTAGTGGGCGAATTACTTTAGGTTATTGGGGATGGATGTCTTCGATGGGTCCCGGTGAGCTAGTGGAAGTAGGGGCTAACAATAATAGTCAAGGATACTTGGAGGTTTTACGACATGTTTTACTGCCAACTGTGCGCGTCGCATATCCAGACTCGCATATATATTTTGTTCACGATAACTGCGCCATCCATCGCGCACGTATCGTGCAAGATTGGTTAAACACCCAAGATTCCTTAACTGTTATTGAATGGCCTTCTAAAAGCCCTGATTTAAACCCCATTGAAAATCTTTGGGGTCATATGACACTTAACTGGGATCCATCTGAGGTGAGATCCAAAGCTAATTTGGATAATGTAGTCACTGCAACCTGGGAGTCGATTCGTGGCACTGATGTGTGTTGGAATATGGTGAATGGCATGAGAAACCGATTACAACAAGTTATAGATAACGACGGAGCACCGATTAGTTATTAAAATGTGTATAATCGTCATCATCATCTTCCTGACCTTAACCCTTTCCTTGGGGTTAGCTCAGTATTTTTTCTTTTTCAATTTGTATAAGATTTTAGTGATTTTGTTAAATATCATTATTTACAATTATGGGTAAGCCAATGTGTTAATGATGTTATTGTTACTGAGGCTAGAAGAAGTTATCTTATTTCTAGCTAATTAACATGTTGATTCATATAACTAATGACTTGCCTATTTACTTTAGTAAAACAGCCAGTCCATCCTTGTCTGATGTTTATTATGATTTAAAACTGCAAATTGAAAATTTTCCTTTTTAATATAAACTACAACTATGTTTTAAAACAAAAAACAACAAAAACGTAACATCCTTAATGTTTATGTTACGGCAAGAATAAATTTGGTAATTTTAACACTTAATAACTTGTTTCATTCACTTTCTGTGTTGCTTTTATTCGTATATACTACAATACTATTAGTAACTATCTAGAAAAATAAATTAAATCTATTATAAAAACAAAAAAAGAATAATTTAGGTTCAAAGGGATTTGAACCAGCGTCCCGGTTGATGTCAGTCTTATATCTTACCAACTGAGCCATCCAATCAATCACGATGTTTTGCAAAATTTCACTTCATATCATAAAAACAATGAATCATTGCCACTGGCACAACTACATGTTTACAATATCCGTGTGTTGGTTGCCGAGAACCGTCGCCGACACACACATACACTACCTACGTTAGTGTGCCCTGCCAACCATTTGCCGTTGCCGTGTGTACATGATTACGCTTTCTGGCTGCTTTGACCGACAACCAGGCCTTAACCAGGTGATCCAGGTAGCCTAAAGCGTCGGCGTATGTGAGCTAGCATGAGGAGACCACACTTTACCTCAGAATGTGCCTCCCCCACATGTCTATTCAGCTCCTCCTCCTCGGCGAACAGTCTCTCGCACGCGTCGCACTCGTGCACGAAGCTGAGGCTCGCCTCTCGCGCGCGCCGCAGCTCCTCGCGGTGCCAGCGCATAGCCTGCTCGCTGGACGCCCACACCACATTGAACTTGAGCGACTTGAGCGGCTTCGGCCGCGGCTTTTGGAACGGAAACGGATATGAATATTTAAGTCAAAAATCAGCAATAATAATGTTAACCGCATTATAAAAAACATTAAAATCAAAACTGAATTTACTTTCAATTAAATTGATTTAAAAATGAGGATTAAAGTACTAAGACTGACTACACGTTGTTAAAAAATGTATATTTGGCTCTTGCACAATCAACTTTGACGTACTGTATAAGATCATGGGGCAGGGCGTGTAAAACCCATCTTCTTACACTAGAAAGAGCCCAAAGAGCACTACTAAAGGTAATCAAATTTAAACCATTTAGATATTCAACATTCCAGTTATACACCGAATGCGACATTCTAACCGTACGACAATTATTTATACAGAGTACCATACTGTCTCAACATCAAAAATTGGCCTACAACTCAGAACTATCTAGTGTGCGCTATAGGAATAGGGTCTGTCCAACAAAAATTTTCAAAACCGCTTTTATTAAAAAAAATCTATTTGCGTTGGCCCTAAGCTTTATAACAAAGTAAATGAAACGATCAATATTTATCACCTAAACTATCACGAATGTAAAAATGTATTAACGACATGGTTAAAATCATTAAATTATAACGAAACGGAAAACTTGTTTATATCTATGCAATAACATAATACGTACCTACTTTTTAACTAAACATACAATATAAATAAAACAAGTGAATAACCTACTCACACATTATCTTTCTTAAATTATTATTTTAATATTTATCTATCTTCCAAATTTTTCGAGGTTTACAGTTTACGTGGTCTAACCACACACCACTTTAGTAACAGATTAAACTCGCAAGCTACCCTCATTATAAATTTTATTAATTTATAAAATTTATGTTATCAACTTTGCAAATTTATTTAAGTCAATGGAAGGAACTAGTGCCTAAGACACAGGCTCTGCCTAGTTTAGGTGCTAGTAGTATTTAGTATCTTACTGTATAGTTGTGTACCTATAGAATACTCTAGTCATATTATAATTTCTTGAAATGTAAAACTACTGAGTTTTATAATTAAGTCATTGTACCTTTATTAACTCAGTTATGAAATAGATTAAGATACAAAAATGTTTTAGTGCCAATAAAAACATTTATTTATATTTATTATTATTTAAGACTCAGCATGTGTTTTAAACTTACCTTTTTTGTTTTTGCACTCTTGCCTGTTTCCACTATTTTTATACTAGGAGTCTTTGTTGCATCAGGGGGCAGTGATGACGTCGGCGCAGCCGGAGGTCTAGGGTCATCTTCAGTATGATTGTTGGATGTTGTATCATTGTTGATGTCACTATCCTCCGGTTTGGCTGCACTCAAGCTTACATCATTGTTGCTTGGCTAGAGAATGAATGAGATAATCAAGTCTTTAAACTCACGTTTCTTAAAAATATATCAATAATATTTATGCTGGGAAATGCATTACAAAACATAGAAAAAAGAGCTTAACACCTACCTTAATTTTTTTAATGCCTTCTAGGCCTAGTAAGCTGCTTGTAGTTATTTTAATATTACATTCTATGCCTGGTATAATAAGGGGCAGCGGTGCGACCCACACAGCCGGCAGACTGTGATCATCTTCAATATGCTTGTTGGATGTAGTGTCATTGTCCTTATTGATATTATCATCCTTGCTTAGATTATTGATGCTAAACTGGAAACATGAAGATCTTTTATTAGTTACAGACTACTGCAGTTTGATTCTAGATCTCATATTTTTTAATATATTTTATTGAAAATGAATTAATAATTTGCGTAATTGGAAATGGTACTCACCGAACCTCCTGGAACAGAAGCTTGGGTATCACTGTCTCTGCCGTCACCATCATCATTGCAAATGTCATTATCATCCAATTCATCTAGGTTCAATTCCAGTTTGACAGCTGTCATGCTTACATCATTGTCTTTTTGCTGTAAAAGATTGAGATACCTACATAGATAGGTGACTTATCCTTGATACATTTACTCATTTTGGCTAACTATACAGCTACAGTGTTGATTTAAATCAATGTAATCATCATCATCATTGTGGCTATAGAACATCCACTGCTGAACATAGGCCTTTGTTATGTTTTCCACCTTATCCAATCAGAGATAATAATATGACTCTGAAGCCTTCTTCTACATCCCCGCTCCCTAGAGGGGAGGAGAGATAGTGGTTTTGGTATATGAACTTTAAGGTAAATAGAAATTGTTTACCCTACCCATCAACAACAGTTTGTTCTTGGATATTAACATAATTAAATACCTCTTGTTGTACTGGTTCAACAGCGGAGTGGTCTGCATCATCAATGATCTTTTCTACTTTAGGGGGCAACAGCAGAGGTACAGCACCTTCTATGTTTATGCAATATGCGGTAGTTATGTGCAGCCTTGACTCCGACTTTGGAAGATCCTGTGGAATAGTGTGTGGTTAGTGAGAATTATAACCTGTAATAGCAGTTTTATTCAAGTCCACTGTTGTAATTTGGAATACATACCCCTGAAGGAAGAACCATGACCATTTTCAAAGTATTTAGACTTCTTTCTGCTGTATCCAAGAACTTTTTGAAATTGGTAACCCTGCCTTGACATTCCCAGCATAGTTTTAGTAAATTTTCTGCCTTTAAGTAATTTATGTACTGTAAAAATATTGATAAACTATTTACAACATACTGTAAACATAAAAAAATATCTGGCCGACCTGTTGCCAGCTTATCCGATTCATGTAAATTGTAATAATATTATGTTGTAAATGTAAATAATACTTACTTCGTAGTTTTTTTCTTTAAAACTTGGATAAACAGAGAAATACAGCGATTCATCAATCTTCAACAGATCCCTGTCTTGTGACAGGCAAAAAACACAAGCTTGTATCATTTTGGTTTAGTAATTATTACGTATTTGAATCAAAAAGAGTTCATCTGGATCTATTTACAAGTAAGTTTTTAATGCGTGGATTTCCGTGGATTATGGATAAAAGGCTCATAAAATAAAAGGTTATGATAATGATATATAATAGCAATAATAGTTATTTTTATTTGGTTAGTCTGTGTTTTTGACGATATGCCATTTTATGCCCATGTCACGTACCTACAATGAGCGCATTTAACCGGAATACCCCTTGTTGGCTCAGAATAATAATACCCTCACATATTACTATTTTTTGCCGTATTGGATCTACATACGCTTTGCGCTTAAAGTATGGGTCTACGCTTCACGTTAGAGAAGTAGTTTTATATTGGGTCTACCCTAGGCTGAAGAATGTGATCGCTCTTCGGGCTCATGTATGGACGAGTCCAAAATCGATGATTTGCCGAAGGCTGAACCGTGTCACTACTAAAACCCTTATTTGTTAGCAATAGTCAATCAATAATCTTTGATTATATACATATGCATTGGCTTCAAAATAATGCAAGTCGAGACGTCACATTTGCACCCTGCGCTCGCGGCTCGTCTTGTGCCTCGTGTGATAAGGCATAAAGATATTAAAAAAATAAAATAAGGTCGATATGAAGTAAGAAGAAAAATATATAAAAGGCATTTATTTCGTTCAACATTATCTTACAAAAGTAACTACTTAGGTACCTATCTATACTTAATAATCATTATAAACGTATTTGTTTTTATTACAATTTATTATACTCGAGCTTCATAAATATTATATACATATACTCGAGTTATAAATATTATACGCCGTGATTTTTTTAAAATGCTTAGTGCGACAAACTTATCAGCCGACGACGTCGTAAATCCAACGTCTTTTTAGAGCCAGGTAAATATATATAGGTATATTATTTTAATTTATTTTCTAGCCGTATTACTTCAACTTCCTTGTCTAGTTTGAAGAGATTCTTGATCGTGACGCGGTCGTCTTTTTTCAGATGGAGATGCTTGAGCTTGTAGTGTTCGTACATGTTGTTGCGAGCGCTGTACGTGACGTCACAAGAGCGACATTTGTAGGGTCCCTTCCACGAGGGCAGGGAGTGCTTCTTCAGGTGCTTGTCGAGCGCCTCTGGGTCCTGTGGATTGAGATGTTTGCGTCATTCATGCGGCATTGGTGCGTTGTGTCATTGCTGAAAAATATTTTTTAAGATCATTTCTTTGGTTCTACCTTTTTTGGCCTAAGATTTATTTGCCTAATCTCGTATTGCATAGTACCGTTTAGTGAAAGTCTCTTTTCGCCTAAAACTCTTTTGGCACAATCTTAAAACACCTAAGTCTTGTTTGCTCAAATTTATTTTTGTACAGATTGTTACATTTACTTATGTAACAGGCTAATATTATCTTAATAAAAAATATAATACTTACATATTCTTATAATACATATATGCCACATAAGTCTTGACGAAGCGATGATTCGGCCAAAAAAGTTTAGACCATACGAGTTATGCGAAACGAGTTTTGTTCAATAAGATTAGGCGAGATGAGGGGAACCCCATTTCTTTACTACAACGCGACGCGTCGCAGCGGGGCCCCACTGGCACAGGTTTCTTTTAACTCACAAATGAGGCTCTGTTAGAATAGACTTATAAAAAGAACATGGTATGGCACTATCGGAAAAAAGTCGGGTGACGATTTCTAAACAAAACCCTTTGCAAGCCAAAATTCCTTTTTCCCGGCCTCCTGTCAAGAGAGAGCTATTGTTGGTTGATTAGCCAGCAAAGGTCAATGATCCCGACTTATTTTACTTAACATGAATACTAAAAAATGACTGACTGAATGAGGGACTTGCCTTGAACCACATCCCGCAGGGCTAGCACGGGAGGCGCGGGTGCGGGGAGGCGTGCCTGCGCAGGGCTCCGGGCCTCCTGAAGTACTGACGGACAGACAGACAGACTGAGAATACACAATATTGGAAAGTAATTGTAACTAAAAGCATTACCTAATAACTGCTATTTGACCAAACCGCAATGTTATAACTTTGATTTTACATAAAAATCAACGATATGTTTGTTGTAAAAAAATATTTTGTTTATACGGAACCATTCGTAGGTTTTAATTAATTTACTTTTTATCTATCCATATAACTTCAACTTCCTTGTCTAGATTTAAGAGATTCTTGATTCTGACGCGGTCGTCTTTTTTCAGATGGAGATGCTTGAGCTTGTAGTGTTCGTACAAGTTGCTGTACGAGCCGCCACAAGAGCGACACTTGTCTGGCTCCTTCCACGAGGGCAGGGAGTGCTTCTTCAAGTGTTTGTCGAGCGCCTCTGCGTCCTGTGAATTGAAATGTTCGCGTAATTCATCGCCCCGAAAGGGACATTATTGTTACATTTATTTAACGACCAGCTGCCGCTACACGGGTTGGTTATCGACGTAGATAAATGTCGCTATATTGTTAATGCGGCGCTATCATTGGTGGAACGTGCATTAAACCGTGTAGCGGCCGCAAAGCCGTAAAAGAAAATTGGTTTAGAAAGAGCCTATGAATCACTTTACTCCCTATCGGCTCTCCAGATTGCACTTTTGCAAACCCATTATTCATAATAACACATTTTATTATAGAGCTATTTCAAGTGGTGCTTTTCTGGACGCTTCCGTGCTTCGGACGGCACGTTAAGCCGTGGGTCCCGGTTGCTGCTTCGGCAGCAGTCGTTAAGCCTAGTCAGAGGCCTTCGGGCGGCTTGAAAACTTCTGACAGTCGGGTCATCTGTCAGCTTGCTTGTGTTGGGGTCCACCAACCGGCACTAGGCCAGCGTGGTGGACCCCTTCCTTCATTGGAAGGAGACCCGTGCCCCAGCAGTGGGGACGTGATGGGTCGATGATAATACTAATAATGGACAGAGTATACAGTACAATGTAATAATAATAATAAAATTTGACTTGCCTTGAACCACTTCCCGCAAGGCTCGCAGGGGAAGGGGCGCATGTGAGTGCGCGCGTGGACGCGCAGCGCGCTCGCCCGCCGGAAGTACTGACGGACAGATAGACAGACAGACAATAATACACAATGGGGGAAAAAAACAAGTGAAACTTTGGACTCCCTTTCAGGTTTTCACCAATTACATTATTCGGGAGCAAAAATGGCGCCTGAACCAACCAATTAGAAAGGGTCGCCTAAGGCGCGCCATCTGTAATAAGCTTTTACTTTTTCACCTCATTGTAAAATACCCATTGCAAAAAGTACTAAATAATTAAGGAAATGCAATCGCTGCAAAAAAATATATTTTCGGCGGACTGCTGGCTGTAGCTGAGAAAGACTAATATTGAGTTACAAACCTTTTATCGTCGTAATTACCCTATGCCTCAGAAGCTTTTATATTTTCAATTAATCTGTAGATAGTTTAAAATAAGTTACAAGAATTGCAACGTACCTACATACATATTGCTTACTACTATAATCCCTGAAGGGGTAGACAGAGGTGATTTTGATTTGCAAGCGAACCACCTTTTGGTTCATATTAATTTGTACCCAGAACAAATCTTGGAAAAAATATATAATATATGATTTTATGCGACGTTACCTTATCACAAATTGTGCACTGAAATGGTAGTGCCTTCTTCAGATGGTAGAAGTCGTAGTGGTACTTGAGCTCTGATGGAGAGAGGAACTGTTTCCCGCACACGTCGCAACTAAACCTGGAAGGTTATTCACATATGAATATACTATTTAAAATGAAAAAAAGAGAATAAATCAAATGTTTATTTATTTAATACTTTATTGCACAAATGATGTATGAGTTCCAGAATTACGTCATGCTAACGAAGGTACTTATAAATTATTTTGCCATTCAGAAAAAAGGCTAGAGGTTTAAAGTTCATTCAAATGAAGTATGATTCAAAAGCATGAAATTGAAATTGAAAAGTTGCTAACGGCCAATAAGTTTTTCAACAATATTCGGCAGTTTCGGCTCCATGCCACGTGTCCAAGATAAATAATTCAAGGACAACAAGATATCATGTCTTTGGATAGCCAGAGAACTCACCGGCACTTAATCCCATTGAAAATAAGTGGGCCATCGTGAAAGTTAGACTTCGTAAAACGAATTGCACAAGAAAAACTAAAATGATTGAGGCTGTAATTCATACAAGTTTTTTAGACCAGTAAATATCAGAAAACTGTTAAAAGCTTGTAGATTCTATGCCAAAACCTTTTGAAGAAGTTATAAAGGCCAAGGAAGACACATTTTCTATTAAAACAACTTAAATTGTAGTAATATATCTCTGTTTTTTTCAAATTTTCACTTGTGTTAACATTAATTTGCACAATACTGTATACAGGGTGGCCCAAAGAGTGACGTCCAAAGGAAAATGTTAGATTCCTTAGGTCAAGGGGTAGCCAAATCACCCCCATGTATGTTCAGCAATTTTTAGTAGTTTAGGAGTTATGATTTTTTTGTAAAATAATTATTAGAGTTTATTTACTTACTATTAATAATAAAATTATCTCATAAATCTTACTACTCAGACTAAAACATTTTTCTAAGAGTAAATTCAAAAATGTAACTTAAATTTAAAAAAAAAGTAAATAATTTAATTTTCCCTTTAATTTGATACATTTTCTAACTTAATTAGTCCTTAGTAATGACATAACAGGAATATTTCAACTTTCTGAAACAATTTACTAATTAGGTAATTTCCACCCAGGTACCTTTGAAGGCTTTTTTCTACAAATAATACCCTATTAAGCAATAGTTTATTTTTATTTTTATGTAATATTGGAACCTTGCGGAGTTTTTAAAATGAATAAGGGACCATGAGAATATCTTTTTAATTTTTTAATTTCAAGTAGAAAATTCAGAGCAGTCTAGCTCGATGATATAATTCGAACTTTCGATAAAAAAATAACTAACTTACATTACAGCTAGGAAGCTGAAACTTTTATGGTTAAAAGAACAACTTAAGAGGATCACGCAAAAATAAAAAATACTTAAAAAAAGTTATCCAAAAAAATAATAAAACATATTTAATCCACTGAGGTCGACTTTCGTAGAAAATTTGGAAAAAAAATCATAACTCCTAAACTACTAAAAATTGCTGAACATACATGGGGGTGATTTGGCTACCCCTTGACCTAAGGAATCTAACATTTTCCTTTGGACGTCACTCTTTGGGCCACCCTGTATATATGCCACATAAGTCTTGACGAAGTGATGATTCGGCCAAAAAAGTTTAGATTATACGATTTATGCGAAACGAGTTTTGTTCAATAAAGATTAGGCGAGATGAGGGGAACCCCATTTGTTTACTACAACGCGACGCATCGCAGCGGGGCCCACTGGCACAGGTTTCTTTTAACTTACAAACGAGGCTCTGGTCACTACTGCAAAAGCACTGCCATTTAACCATACCGCAATGTTATAACTTCGATTTTATACAAAGACAATTCATAAAAATCAACGATATGTTTGTTGTAAAAAAAATATTTTGTTTATACGGAACCATTTGTAGGTTTTAATTAACTTACTTTTTATCCATCCATATAACTTCAACTGCCTTGTCTAGATTAAAGAGATTCTTGATCCTGACGCGGTCTACTTTTTTCAGATGTAGATGCTTGAGTTTGTAGTGTTCGGGCACGTTGCTGTACGTGCCGCCACACGAGCGACACTTGTAGGGTCCCTTCCACGAGGGCAGGGAGTGCTTCTTCAAATGCTTGTTTAGCGCCTCTGCGTCCTGTGAATTGAGATGTTCGCGTAATTCGTCGCCCCGAAAGGGACATTATTGTTGCATATTTATTTAACGACCAGCTGCCGCTACATGGGTTGGTTATCGACGTAGATAAATGTCGCTATATTGTTAATGCGGCGCTGTGATGGGACTGGTGGATCGTGCGTTAAACCGTGTGGCGGCCGCAGAGCCTATGAGTCTCTTCTCTCTCTATCGGCTCTCCAGATTCCACTTTTGCAACCGGTTCTACCTTTTTTGGCGTAAGATTTATTTGCCTCATCTCGTATTGCATAGTAACGTTTGGTCAAAGTCTCGTTTCGCCGAAAATCGTATTGCATAAAACTCGTTTAATAAAAAGTTATTTCGCATAATCTTGTTTACCCTAGTAATATTTATTTTATTTATTTATTAACAAACACATATCGGTACATATAATTAACAATATAAAACACCACATAAGCCTTCAAAGGTTTGTGTGTGATGCGATTTTAATCTACCATACACATCTTGAATAGCCTAATAATGCTATAGCATAGGTTATACAGAGTAGGGTTTCGTTTTTCCCGACCTTTTTCTGTTCCCGGGAAACGGGAATTTATTTTAAATGCTTGGTTTTGCTATTTTCGGGTATTAAAAGTGTCTAATAAAACACTTACAATTCAAATATACTTTTATCACTCGTATAGGTAAAAAAGCAATAGTCAGATAAATTAACAACCAAAATTATAATGATTTGTTTTACATGTCAAATCATTTGTTTTTCTTAATTGTAAATTAAACAATAACAAAGGTATTATAATTAACAGTATGAAAATACCACAATTTGTAATTTTTTGCTACATACCTACTTAATATATTATTTATTAAGATAATATTAGGAGAAACAAGACTTAGGTGTTTAAAGATTGTGCCAAAAGAGTTTTAGGCGAAACAAGACTTATGCCACATAAGTCTTGGCGAAGTGATGATTCGGCCAAAAAAGTTTAGTTAGACCATACGAGTTATGCGAAACGAGTTTTGGGCAATAAAGATTAGGCGAGATGAGGGGAACCCGGTACCTATGGTTTGGTCAGCTGCATAAGTAGTTATACACTTTTGTTCATTGTCAAACTAGCTACATAACAAACTGACAATGTTTTAATAGGCAGTTTGTGAGCTACTTATGCAGCTGACCGTAAATGAATATAATAAAACGGGACTTGCCTTGAACCACTGCCCGCACGGCTCGCAGGGGACGCGCTTGTGCACGCGGGCGTGCTTCTGGAGCCGAGTGGCCTTCCGGAAATACTGACAGACAGACAGACAGACAGAATCACAGATTTTACTTATACAAACACTGACAGATAGACAGACTGACAACAAAAAAAAATGCAAAATAAAACAAAGGAAACTTTTTCAGCACAATTGAGTGCCTCTCAAGTTCTGACCAATTTCATTTTTGGTGAGAAAAAATGACCAACCAATTAGAAAGGGTCGCCTAAGGCGCTATCTGTAATAAGATTTGACTTTTTCACCCCATTGTAAAACACGCATTACAAAAAGTACTAAATAATTAAGGACATGCAATCTCTGGTAAAACTGTTTATGTTAGTAGTTACATTAGAGTCGGTTGGGGTAACTTTTTAGCTATATCTTGGTAATTTTCAAAATGGTGGCATAAACAAGATGGCGGACTATTACTGCATCAAAATAAGGCTGCAGCTGAGAATGACTAGCTATTGAGTTAGAAACCTTTTATCATCGTAATTACCCTACGCCTCAGAAGCTTTTATTTTAAATGAATCGGTTGATAGTCCAAATTAAGTTACAAGAATTGGCCATGCTAACTTTTTGAACAAGAATGAAATGCTTAAAACCGTTTCGAGGAATATGCTTCCAGTACAATTTCTGGTCATCAGATTTTAAATTAGGTCTCTATTTTTTTAATTATTCAATAAAAACTAATAACCTTCATTTGTCCTTTCTATGACGTCACATAAGGATCATAGAGTATAATATACATACTGATTAGGATATATGCACAGAATGCATTTGCCTACAAAACAAAAGTAAACGTCAAACGTCAATAAACGCAAACCTCATGTACTCTGTGAACCTCACAGCCCGTGTCACCCGTGTGCACAGAGTAGGTGCCCGTGTGTTTATTTCTCTTTATTGATTTAATTTATTTATTTTCTAACTTGTTTTGAATCTCTACTACGAATAAATAATAACCAGTGGATACTACGATGACAACAAGAACAGAGATAGTATTTTTTCAGTGAGTATTATTGCTTCACAGAGTATTATTTGTAGTTTAAGAGTTAGATGACAGATGACAATGACATTCTACCTCACTGACGTTAAGTGACATTTGCTTTTTTTGTGGTGCAGGCAAAGGCACCAATATTTTAGTACGTTCTGTGACGTCATTCAACCATTCAGCCGGCCAAATTTTAAAATTATATTAAAAATAGTTGTAATGAATAAAAATCAAAAATAACGAAATTAGTTTCTTAAAATGGTCTATATTTTCAAAATAAATTATAAAAAATACATATCATAAATTGGTAGCATGGCCAATTGCAACGTATATATACGTATTTGCTTACTACTATAATCCCTGAAGGGGTATTTAGAGGTTATTTGCACCACCTTTCGCTGTACATTAATTTGTACTCGCAACAAATCTTGGAAAAAAATAAAATAGCTATAAGAAAGTAGTAGGTATTTTATGCGACGTTACCTTATCACAAATTGTGCACTGAAATGGTAGTGCCTTCTTCAGATGGTAGAAGTCGCAGTGGTACTTGAGCTTTGATGGAGAGGATAACTGTTTCCCGCACTCGTCGCAACATAACCTGGAGGATTATTCACATATGAATAATATACTACATATTTACCCGACTGCCGAAGGAGGAGGGTAATGTTTTTACCCGACTGCCGAAGGAGGAGGGTAATGTTTTTCGATTGTATGTTTGTATGTATGTCTGTTTCTTTGTTCCCTCCTGTAGCCTAAACGGTTAATAGATATTGATGTATGAGGTATCGTTAGAAGCGTATTGATTGCGCGATGGTTATAGGCTACGCGACGTTACATTAAAATGTATATAGCGCCCTCTAAAGGCCATAAAGTGATGATCGAAAAAAAAATATTTTTCCAACTATGCCGTGTAGGGTATCAAATGAAAGGGCTTGTGAAGCACATTACAGAAATATGCATATTGTAGGTATTTAAATAACAAAACCAAAATTATTAAAATAAAAAATGTTCATAAAATAAAACCCGACTACTGAAATAAAATTTTATAAAATAAAAACAACTAAAAAGTTACAAATAAATAATATAATTATAAACAAAGAAAAAACCCGATTGCACGCTAAAAAGATGAAAACAAGCCCCAATGTTAATGGAAAGTATCGCAGGCGGGGACTGCGCCTGCGATACTTTACATAGGTTGAGAAAATACCGCCAATGTCAGATATTACAAAAAGGAGCAAAAACAATACTTCAACTAGTTAGTCTGGGGCTATCTACGGCAGAAAAAAACTGTGTTAGCCGTTTTTAAGGCTCTGGGCAATTTATGAACATCATATTATATTTTGAAATTTACGACATCCACTTACGGACCAATACCAATAAATACCTATACTACTCGTCCGAATTCACTGTGCACCTTGCCAGCAAGAACCAGGGGTCTCGCCGGGTACTCCAAAGCTAGTTAGTATATAACCTCTGGTTTTTGTCAGTCGGGTGCACAGTTAATTCGCACGAGTAGTAAAAGGGTTAAAGCGGCGGCGACTCACTTGTTGGGCTTATTCTCCCGTCTGTTGACGGTCTTGTCGTGGATCTTCACGCGGTGCAACCACAGATTCGATGATGACGTGAAGGCGGCGGGGCAGTCGGGGCAGCGCCACGGCTGCTCGCCCGTGTGACTGTTACGGTGGCTACTTAGCGCCACCCCCGTCTGTTGCATGACAATTTCTTTATTGCAGCACAAAAAGTATAAATTAGTTTAGCCCTGGCCCTGTAGCACTGTAGCACGGGTCGCTATTAAGAAGTGACAAAAGTTCTCCGTCGCGCTCGCTCTTTAGGCTGCGCGATGCAAAACTTTTATCACGCCTTAAATGCGCCCCGTACTAGTCCTCCTGGTTCCTAAACTAGGGTAACCTGTCAGACACCAGTTGCTTCCATTTGGTGGGCAATTCACGTTGAGTTACACCGAGTACAAGTTAAAGGTGGTCACATTTATTAGAAAGAAAGAAAAACATGACCGATTTTTTATAATGGGTACTTATTTTTGGGTGTAAAGTTAGTAAATTTACAATTATATCTTAGTTGACTCACCATAAATCTTTTACCGCATGTTTCACACATCTTATCCATCTCCCTTTTCTTCTTTACTTTGCCAGGCCCTATCTTGTGGACCGCCGCGCGGTGGTTTAATAATCGAATCTTCCTGAAGAAAGACTTCTGGCACAGATCGCAAGGATGGGGGCCCGGCCGCTTGTGAGTGCCGACCATGTGCTGCCCCAGTCCACGCGCGGTCGGATATTTATTGTGGCAAATTTCACACTCGTGTCTAAAATTATACAAGTTTATTATTTCAAGGACCAAGCGGGCGTTTTTCTTACCGAAATAAGTTTGATTGTTGTTTTTTGTAAGCGTCTGTAGTGCTGGTAATAAATTGATTAATTCATTTACGTTACAGTGATCTAGTAGAGAACGGTTTGGCAATGACCACACAAATATTTAGTCCTTTTTCTTAGCGTATTGTTGACAAACACAAAGGCTGAACTGACTGAACTTGGGTGAGGTGAGACACCGTGGTGAAATGATGAATGACGTTTATAGAGTCCAGTAGATAATAATATGTTACTCAGGGACGCTGTTTTTAACCGACTTCGAAAAAGGAGGTTCGCAATTCGACATGACCTTACAGATATTATGGTATTGCTTACTTGAAAGAATCTCTGGACACGTGTTTCATGTTGGTTCGCAAATGCTCCTTGTACCGCGAGGGAGAGCAGAACACATCGCACACCTCACAGTAGATGCCGTCAGGGTCTGCCAAGTGCTTCTGTGTGTGTTCCATGTACATTTCCCGGAATGGGAACTTTACTTTACAATACGAGCATTTATATGTTTCGCATAAGTTAAAATGGAGGTCTAGTTCTGCCTTCGATCTGTAACAGCAATCAAAATGTGGAAATAATAATTAACATTGGAAGTGGGAATAGGAAGTGTATGAAGATTCTAATTGTCGTTTCTCTTGGTTCTACCTTTTTTGGCTAACATTTATGTGCCTCATATTGCATAGTAACGTTTGGTCAAAGTCTTGTTTCGCTGAAAATCGTATCGCATAAATCTCGTTTAGTAAAAAGTTATTTTGCATAATCTTGTTTAGCCTAATAATAGTATGGCCAAATCTTGAAAAGCCTAATAATGCTATGGTATAGGTTATACAAAGTAATAATATTCTTTTGGCTTTATCTTTCTCCCTACATAGCGCAAACTGGTACCTTGTATTGTTACCGCTATGTGGGAAACGCTCCGCTGAGCTCCGCTTTGGTTTTGACGGACATGTTCACCTAACACTTTAGGTTTCGATCCCATGGGGTTAGATGGCGTTTGTAATAATTATAATGGTGAATGACCATATAGGTACTTTTATACTTTTATATTTTGATCATGCAATATGGCAATTTTCGGGATGTAGGAGAAAAATACCTCAATTTGTAAATTTACTATATAGTTACTCAATATATTATTTATACGATAATATTAGGAGAAACAAAACTTAAGTGTTTCAAGATTATGCCAAAAGAGTTTAAGGCGAAATGAGTCTTATGCCACATAAGCCTTGGCGAAGTGATGATTCGGCCAAAAAAGTTTAGACCATACAAGTTATGCGGAACGAGTTTTGGGCAATTAAGATTAGGCGAGATGAGGGGAACCCCGTTTCTCTTAGATACATAAAGTATATTTTGTACTTACGCAAATTTATTCCTACACTTAAGGCACTTAGTATTCGGGTGAGTATCACTGACATGCTTTTGCATTTCCGCCAGTATTCTGCTTTCAAAGCTGCAGGTTTTACACTTGTAGTTGATGTAGTGAGCCTCCATGTGCTGTTTCAACTTGGTTTGATCCGGAAATCGATATAGACAAACATCACACGTATACTGGCCAGCCTCCTACAAATAAATAATTAAATAATATATTATGGCACTTGGCTATTCGTGTTCTAGGAAAATTCAGCAATAATTTTGGCGAACAAGATCATTCCTAGCTTAGGGTTGTGATGGTTCAACTCATAACGCATTTGTCGAACGTATTTTGTCTAGATTAATTTGTTTGTAACTGTTGCTATCTTTTATTGAAATAAACTTTATTATTATTATTACTGTACCTCAGAGTGTGCGTCGGCAACATGTGTCTGCAAGTCTTCCTCCTCGGCGAACAGTCTCTCGCACGCGGCGCACTCGTGCACGAAGCTGAGGCTCGCCTCTCGCGCGCGCCGCAGCTCCTCGCGGTGCCAGCGCATAGCCTGCTCGTTGGATACCCACACTTTACTGAACTTGAGCCGCTTCGGCCGCGACCCCTTGGGACGGAAACGGAGACGGATATAAGTATTCAAGTAAAAAATCTGCAATAATAATGTTATACGCAATTTTGTTTTCAGACACTGAGGTATGTTTTCAGTGAAGATGTGTCGTAATTTCCCGAACGCTGCCCATCCGAGTTGGATTCTACGAGCTACCTCTTTATCGAAGTTGGATTTACCTAATCGGATCACTTGTCCTAGGTAGGGATACTGATCGACAACTTCGATGGTGACACCTCCTACAGTTACGGGTGATGATGAAACATGTTCTAAAGTGAAAAAGACAGCATGTGCTAATCTTACCTTAATTTTTATATATCTTTTTTTGCCTGGTAAGCTGGTTTGCTTTGATACTCTTTTACACTGTGATATTGGTATAATAAGGGGCAGCGGTTCGACCCGCACTGCCGGCAGTCTGTCATCATCTTCAATGTGCTTGTTGGACGTAGTGTCATTGTCATTGTTGATGTTATCATTCTTGCTTACATTATCGTCACTTAGCTGGGGAGTTTAAAGATGATTAATTTAATATTCTTTAAAGTCACGTTTCTTAAAAATATTTAAGTACCTATATAAGTTAGGAAAAGCATGGAGAAAAATGCTTAAAACTTACCTTAATATTTTTAATGCTATCTTTGCCTGGTAATCTGGTCTTCTTACTATATACTCTTTTACACTGTGATATTGTTATCATAAGTGGCAGCGGTTCCACACTCACAGCCGGCGGTCTGTCATCATCTTCAATATGCTCATTGTCATCATCTTCAATATGCTCATTGTCATCATCTTCAATATGCTTATTGTCATCATCTTCAATATGCTCATTGTCATCATCTTCAATAAGCTTATTGTCATCATCTTCAATATGCTTGTTGGACATAGTGTCATTGTCATTATTGATGTTATCATTCTTGCTTACATTACCGTCACTTAGCTGGGGAGTTTAAAGGTGATAAATATTCTTTAAAGTCACGTTTCTTAAAAATATTTAAGTATATAGTTAATATTTTAGTTGGGAAATGTATTGAAAAACATGGAGAAAAGTGCTTAAAACTTACCTTCATTTTTTTAATGCTATCTTTGCCTGGTAACCTGGTCTGCTTACTATATACTCTTTTACAATGTGATATTGGTATCATAAGGGGCAACGGTTCCACCCTCACAGCCGGCGGTCTGTCATCATCTTCAATATGCTTATTGTCATCATCTTCAATATGCCTATTTTTGTCATCTTCAATATGCTTATTTTCATGATCTTCAATATGCTCATTGTTATCATCTTCAATATGCTTATTGTCATCATCTTCAATATGCTCATTGTCATCATCTTCAATATGCTCATTTTCATCATCTTCAATATGCGTATTGTCATCATCTTCAATATGCTTTTTGGACATAGTGTCATTGTCATTATTGATGTTACCATTCTTGCTTACATTACTGTCACTTACCTGGATAACATGAAGTAAATATATGTAGGTATATAAAAGTGTCTTTAAAGTCCCAATTATTAAAAATAGGTGGGTAAGTAATACATATATTGAAAAACATAGAGAAAAGTACTTAAAACATACCTTAATTTTTCTAATGCTTTCTTTATCTGGTAAGCTGGTCTGCTTTGATATTGTTTTAATATCACATTCTTTGCCTAGTGACCAGCTTTGCTTTGATACTCTTTTACACTGTGAAATTGGTATCATAAGGGGCAGCGGTGCGACCCACACAGCCGGCGGTCTGTGATCATCTTCAATAATATACTTGTTGAACGTAGTGTCATTGTCATTATTGATTTCACCATCTTTGCTTAGATTTTTGTTGCTAGACTAGAAATCATGAAGATCTTTTATTAGTCATATTGTTTTAATTAAGTACCGATTATAGCAGTTTGATTCCAGATCTCCAATTTTTTAAATATATTTAAGAAAACTGAGGGCTTTACCACAAAAACTTAGACAGTATTTAACAGATGTTTAGCGCTGTCAAATGCCCTTATCCATTTTGACTAACTCGGCTACAGTGTTGATTTAATTTTTACGTTGTCATCATCATCATTGCAACTATAGAACATCCACTGCTAAGCATAGGCCTTCGTAATGTTTTCTACCTTATCCAATAAGAGATATGGCTTGGAAGCCAGCTCTTCCAAATCCTCTCTCCCTAGAGGGGAGGAGAGATGATGGTTTTGGTAAATGAACTTTGTAGTCAATAGAAATTGATTACCCTACTCATCAACAAAAGTTTGTTATATATTAACATACTTAATTAAATACCTGTTGTTGTATTGGTTCAACAGCAGAGTGGTCTGCATCATCAATGTTCTGTTCTACTATAGGGGGCAACAGTGGAGGTACAGATCCTTCTATGTCTATGCAATATGCGGTAGTTATGTGCAGCCGTGACTCCGAATTTGGTAGTTCCTGTGGATTAATTTGTGATTTATAAGAGAACTAGCTGTTCCCGAGAGCTTCGATTCGCCTTAAAAAGTTTTCCCGTGGGAATTCCGGGATAAAAAGTTGCCTATGTTCTTTCTCAGGGTCTAGACTATATGCATGCCAAATTTCATTCAAATCCATTCAGTAGTTTTGGCGTGAATGAGTAACCAACAGACAGACACAGTTACTTTCACATTTATAATATTAGTTAGGATTAACCTGTAATAGTAGTTTTATTCGAGTACACTCTTTTAATTTGGAATACATACCCCTGAAGGAAGAACCATAACCATTTTCAAAGTATTTAGACTTCTTTCTGCTGTATCCAAGAACTTTTTGAAATTGGTAACCCTGCTTTGACATTCCCAGCATAGTTTTAGTAAATTTTCTGCCTTTAAGTAGTTTATGTACTGTAAAGATAATAAAAAAATACTTAAACCTGTACTGTAAACATAAAAAATTATCTGGCAGTTTAGTTGCCAGCTTCACGGACTCATGTTATTGTAATGTGTTATGTAAATAATACTTACTTCGTTGTTTTTTTCTTTAAAACTTGGATAAACAGAGAAGTACAGTGTTTCATCAATCATCAACAGATCCCTATCTTGTGACAGGCAAAAAACACAAGCTTGTATCATTTTGATTTGAATTACAAAAACAAGTAATTTCTTTAATTAGACAATAGTCTCAATAAATTTTCGATTTTTGGATGCGATTGCGTGTATATCAAAATCAAAGCATGTTATGAAAATAAATAGTTTTCTAGCTAGTCTGTGTTTTTGACGTTATGCCATCTTATGCCCATGTCACGTGGGTACCTATCCTATCTACCTACAGTAAAACTATAGTCCTGAAAACGGAAGTGGATGACCGTATTTAATTCATGTATTTTATTTATTAAAGGACAAATCCGTTAAAAAGCCATTGCCAAACGGTATTTTATTTTTTAAATGTAAGTAAATAACTTACTGATATAGTGATAAAAAGTCTTTGCAAAATCGCATTCTTTAATGTCAGGACTTTATAGTTGGACTGTAAACGGCTTGTTGGCTCAAAATAAATCATAACAGCCTCGTGTTTCACTGGCCGTTACTAACTTGCCGTATTTGGTCTACACTTCTTGCGAGGTAAGTATAATAGTAACGTTCCAAGGGTCTAGGCTAGCCTGACGAATGTGATCTCTCGTCCGGCTCATATAATGGACGAGTCCAAAATCTGTAGTAGGTATATTTTATTTACTGTTCCATGATTTGCAGATGTGTACTCAGAAATAATACGTAGGTATGTAGTTATTTACTTATTTATTAAGCCGGTACACACACTTCACCACCTGACCACGCGGATTGCGGATTTTCCATAGTAAATTACCAGGCGGTGAGGCGGCGGCGGCGGCGGCTGTGTGTGCAGGTTAAGCGTTTTTTCTATATAAACTGTAATTTTTGCATACAATGATAATCTACCAACCGCGGCCGTGTGCGTTTAAGTGGGTGAATCGTCTTACTAATAAAACTAACTAAATTCGAGTCAAAACGATCACATTAAATTTGTATCTTGCCTTCGACTTATATCTCGTGAGATAATCTACAAAAGGAAAAAGGGCATAAAGATATATAAAGAAAAAAAGAAATCGGGATCAACATGAAGAAAGAAGAAAAAAATGTAAAGCTATTTATTTCGTTCAAATGGACATCTTACAAAATAATATAAATTATGTAAGTAGGTACTTATACTTCATAATCATTATAATCATATTTACAGTTTTTAATAACATTTATTATACTCGAGCTACCGTTATAAATATTATATGCTATGTTTTTTTTCTATCATTACATTGAAAATATAAACTGATCTTGGCGTGACAAACACAAACCCCCTTATTCATAGAAAAGTTACAATACGTTTTAACTAATAAACTGTTTTGTCCCTCTCTGTCAGTGAACAAATTGTTCCTTGTTGGAGAGGGACAAAACAGTTTATTAGTTAAAACGTTTTGTAACTTCTCTATGAATAAGGGGGAAAATCTGTAGTCTGAGGGTTGAGCACTATTGTCCTACCTGATACAACGCCATCTAGTTAGATTTTATTGTTATGCACTGCACATTAATTTGTAATGTAAAAATTAATACTACTAAATGGCCATCAGTATGTCTTGTATAGTCTGCGCCACCACTGAAGATTTACAGATAAGAAGGAACTAGGTATAATATACAAATAAGTCAGAAACATTTAGTTCTGCGCCCGCAGCGCCGCATCTAACGGACTTCAGAGATGGCGCTGACTCTACACCTGGCAACGGGAATTTCACACATAAAATGTCAATCTGTACATTATAAGACTACACAAAATTAAGAAGTGTCATAAAATAAAAGAAATACATCATTTATCACATTTATAGTGCCACAAACTTATCTGTTCCGGTGAGAGCGAACTAAATTGGTCCATATAATCTATGTCAATATGAAATTCATTCAGTAAGTAATGAGGTATGGACCAATTTAGTTCGCTCTCACCGGAACAGATAAGTTTGTGGCACTATACAAGATTACAGGTAGCATGATTGAAAAAAATGACTACCTTTTAAAACCATCGACAAATAACGAGACGATATTTCTAAGAAAAAATATATGATTTATGATTAATATATCTATAGATATACGTGGTAATGGCTGCTTCTACCTATTAGTATTGCATTACCTACCACTTCACTGACACAAGAGTACCTATATGTATAGAATGGCGACGCTTCACATCGAACCTCTAGGGCAGTGAACATCATAATTTTTATTTGACACACATACAGCTCGGCAACCAGCGCCACTCTCTAGCCACGACTGGCTAGCCGACGTCCAAAGATTATTTAGAGCCAAGTTTAAAATACATTTTATTTTTATTTATTTTCTAGCCGTATTACTTCAACTTCCTTGTCTAGTTTGAAGAGATTCTTGATAGTGACGCGGTCCTCTTTTTTCAGATGGAGATGCTTGAGCTTGTAGTGTTCGTACATGTTGTTGCGAGCGCTGTACGTGACGTCACAAGAGCGACATTTGTAGGGTCCCTTCCACGAGGGCAGGGAGTGCTTCTTCAAGTGTTTGCTGAGCGCCTCTTGGTCCTGTGGATATTTTATAATATTTTAGTTACACAAAGTGTAATTGTAACCAATTTTGTCGAAATTTGGTAACTAGCAAGCTGACCCCTGGGATTAACTCATAGAGTACTTTTTATCTGGAAATTCTCACCGGAAAACCTTTGCGACGAAGCACGGCTGGTGCAAAAAGCTAGTATAAACAAAATTGTGAACATAATTTGAATAGGGGAATCATTGTAGTGCTCATAAATTGATAATGCGCATAGAAATCTTTGACAGATCGGTTGTTTTCGATTATGTGACACATGATATTGACTCCTATTTCTTTCGAACAAGGTGCAAAATGCAAGTGTTTTTTTAAGGCTCTTAAGATTTAACGGTTCGGGTGTGAAGATCTGCATGTGCATTATTAATTTTGGACAAGTGTACTATGATGATAGGCTATAAGAATAAGACTTGCCTTGAACTTCTTCCCGCAGGAGTCGCAGGGGACGCGCGTGTGCGTGTTGGAGTGCGTGCGCAGGTCGTGCGCCGACAGGAAGTACTGACGGACACACGGACAAACAAAATTAAAATACAAAACAACAAATATTTTTTTTATAAGAAAACAATACCTACTGTATAGCCACCTAAAAGTTCACCCCCCCTCATTTTGGGGAGAAGGTTAGAAATATAAAGTCCATCATGTGGATAAAAAAGAAAAATTAAGTCACTTTATTGTTTACTTAAGATAAAGTTACAAATAAAAAAAATACGGTAGTAGTTCAAATAAGAAAGTGGAAGAAGCGAAAGAGGTGTGTCAGAATCGTGCCCAGTGGAAATCTGTAATCTCTGCCTACCCCTCTGGGAGACAGGCATGAGCGTGTATGTATGTATGTATGTAGTTCAAATAAAACCTGCAAGATGTGTTAAGAGACACTAGCATCGAGTTAAGTACAATAAACTCACGCTTGTAAAAAAACAAACGTGACCTTACCTTATCACAAATTTCGCAGTGATGCTTGGTCTTCTTCTTCAGATGGTGGAAGTCGTAGTGCAGCCTCAATGCGGACGGGGAGATGAACTGCCGCCCGCACACGTCGCAACATATCCTGAAGGGTTCAATATTGGTTGAGTAAGGCCGTTCAAAGATCAATATTAGATTTATCGTCGGTTGGCAGGAAAAACTCACCAAAGATGATCTTTAAATAGCCAGATAAAAGCCATCTTGGGAATAAGTTTGATGCTGTCGCGCCTGACTGTTTGTATTAGGGCAGATTTTTCAATGGTCAGATAAGTGTTATCTGAAGAATAAAATTGTTGCTGTCATTGTCTAATACAAACATTCAGATGTAACAGTAACAATTTTATTTCTCAGATAACACTTTTCTGACTTTTCTGACTATTGAAAAATCAGAACAAAAATCAGACAGACATACAGTGAAACTATTAATTCATGAAATTAATGTTTGAGGAACTAAAATTTTCAGGAGCCTGGCACCATTAGAAAAGAAACATAAGAGTCATAACCATAACAATTGTTTATGGCAGTTGGCGGTTGGCTGTTTTTTCAATTTTCTTATTAATTATTAGGATAATCTAGATAAAAACAACTATTTACGCTTGTTTGCAATTAGGATGAAGAAGAAAAATATTCGTACTCATGCTAGGGAAGTTATTTATCGAGTTTATATATGTCGCAGGCAACTGGTTTGATCTCCTGTTTGATTGAACCACTAGCCCGTTCATTGGATGGCGCTGTTCAGTTGTATGACTAGGCCGAACGTTGATTGTACAGGAGATTAAACCAGTTGCCTGCGACATATACAATGTTTAGCGGAACATGAAGCTGGACACATTTTGTCGAATTTGGAGGATGTTTACGCTCGTACAGCGTCTATGACGGGTATGTAACATTGTAAAAATTGTAATAATTCATTTTTTATTAGTACCAACGCTTCATTTATCGATAAATCTAGGTTTAGAGCCCAAGTCGAAATCAAAATCCTTACATAACATTGTTTACATACAGCTGGTTGTAGGTTTGAGCTGGTTTAAGTTGAGTCAAACCATTTTGATACTTGAAGTTATATTTTTTGTTTACTTACTAAATTCTCATTCTGTAACTTTCTTTTTCTTAACTTAAGGGTAGTTTCAAATAAGCATTTTTTATTTTATTTTATAGGAGTATCGGACAGTACCGTCTGGCATATTGCAAAAGAGGGCTCTATAATGGAATATTTCTAACTCCTGGAAGAAACAGAACAGGCCGTCTAAAAAGAGAAATTGATGATTTTACTATGTGTGCCCTTCGTCAACAAATCCGGATATTTTATAGAGTTGTAATAATGTTATCTAAATAAATATTTATTGGTTTCACAATTAGCCTTCATATTAACACCTACTAGCTTGAATAATGAGCTTTTTGTGGATGGTAAGTAGTTTTTAAATACAGAAATAGAGTAGGTAGTCACAGGCAAAATTTCAAGTATCAAAGTCAGTTTTGTTTCGCTATATAGGGTTGCTACATGAAAGATAGCTGCGCCCTCATTTAATTTCAGGACTTTATAGTTCAGCTGTAGTTTTAATGCCGACATTAGCAAGTTCCTTCCTGCAACTCGGCATCAGTGACCCATGTTAAAAGTTATAATTTTAACGTAATAATTAACTTATGAATGTCTGATAAATAGAGCTTGGCCCAGCAAGAGATGTCCACTTAAAAAAGCGGCAAATTTAAAAATCTACAGTAACCACAGTATGAAGCTTTGGACACCTATTGCTGGCAAAGCAAAGAAAAAGGCGGCAAATTTCAATGATGTGGTTAATTTAGATTTATTAAATTAGGCAATTCAGTGGACATATTTTGTTGGCCAAGACTCTAGGTAAAAATGAAGCAAAAACAAGTGACTCACTTGTCAGCCTTTTTCTCTTGGCCAAGTCTGTTGACGGTCTTGTCGTGGATGCTCATCAGGTGTGCTTGTAGCGTGCCGTTTGCCTTGAAGGTGGCGGGGCAGTCGGGGCAGTGCCACGGTCTCTCGCCCGTGTGTGTGCGGATGTGGTTCGCTAGCACCGCGGTTGACTGTGGCGGGAGGTGAAATTAAGTATTTATAAACACTTTACTGCATTTATAAAAGATACAGAAATTAGTAAGTAAGTATATAAAAAACAGTGAATGTACAAAGGTGGGCTGGGCTTATTGCCAGAAAGCCAGTTCTACCACCTAATCACTGATTGGTTGGGAAAGAATCATCTTAACATTTGCATAGAAAAACAAGTTTAATAACAATTTAGTTAACTCACCGAAAATCCTTTACCGCATGTTTCACACACCTTATCCTTTTTCTTTTTCTCTATTACAACGGGTCCTATCTTGTGGATCGTCGCGCGGTGGGTCATCAATGCCGATTTCTTGAAGAAGGACTTATGGCACAAGTCGCAAGCATTAGGGCCGGGTCGCTTGTGAGTACCGACCATGTGCTGCCCCAGACGTGACGCGGTCGGGAACTTATCGTGGCACATTTCACACTCATGTCTAAAATAAGAAGAATTTATTTTATTATACAGATGACCAAATGTGAGGTCTAATTGGCAGAACCTAAAGTTTTTTGCACACTAGCGATTGTATTGATAGTTAGCGACACGCAATTCATTCATTGAAATTTTCAGTCTGTTCGCATTGGGCACTAAGATTGATTGCTTACTTGAAAGAATCTTTAGAAACATGTTTCAAGGTAGTTCGTAAATGCTTCCTGTACCACGACGGCGAGCAGAACACATCGCACACCTCACAGTAGATGCCGTCAGGGTCTGACTTGTGCATTTGAACGTGCCTGAGGTAAGTGTCCCGGACAGGAAACTTGGCGTCACAATATGTGCACTTGTATGTTGCGCATGTTTTGAAATGGCGTTTCAGTTCTGCCTTAGATCTGGAACAATTTGTTATCATTTATTGGTTGTTGGCCATGCAACTCCTTATTTTGATATAGGTACTTATTGTTTTGTAATTTTTCTATTATCTTATATACGAATCCTTGTAACAACCAGCGGTTTTCCTTAGTTTCTTACAAGTAAATACCTAACTAGATGTATAGGAAGCCTATAGTCACTAATATTGAATAAGAGTACTGTATCTATCTAAAACGTAAAGCGTAAAAAAACAAAGACCATTGGAAGCATAGAAACTTAAAAAAATATGTGTACTCACGCAAATTTAATCTTACACCGAGTGCACACAGTCTTCGGCACTATAATGTGAGAATCTTTGACATGCTGCTGAATTTCTGTCAAGTCTCTGCATTCAAAGTTGCAGGTTTTACACTTGTAGTTAACGTAATGTGCCTCCATGTGCTGTTCCAATTTGGTTTGATCCGGAAATCGATATAGACAGATATCGCACGTATACTGGCCGGCTTTCTGCAAATTAAGTAAAAAATTATGAGATGCTGAAAGCTGTAATAATTCGATTCAGTCGATTATTGCACAAACATATGCGTGACGAGTTTATCTGTCTTGCGCCCCGCTGTGGTGCGATGAGGCTACACGGCATACCTCAGAATGTGCCTCGTCTAAATGTCTATTCAGCTCCTCCTCCTCGGCGAACAGTCTCTCGCACGCGTCGCACTCGTGCACGAAGCTGAGGCTCGCCTCTCGCGCGCGCCGCAGCTCCTCGCGGTGCCAGCTCGTCGCCTGCTCATTGGATACCCACACTTTAATGAACTTGCTGGACCCCGGTGTCCCCTGGAATGAAAAAAAAAACAATCAACAAGGCAAATATCAGTAATATCGGCATATTTCACATTATTAAAAGACACGGCATATTTAAAATCAATGTACAAATTACTTATAAATAAATTACTTTCAAAACAAAGGGAAAGGCACTCTAGACTTGCCATGTGCCTTAAAACTTACTAGTAATTTATTTGTGCTTGCTGCTCTTCTTGGATACAAGGCTTTTTTACCAGCAGGCTTTGCTGTCACTGGTGGTAGCGGTGACACCCACACGGCCAGAGGTTTGTCGTCCTCCCCTGAATCATCATCATTATGATTTTTGGAAGTTGTTGCAATGTTCAATTTGCTTCTCTCCGATTTGATGGCACTCAAATTTAAATTATTGTCGATAAACTGGAAAAGAAGAAAATACATATAATTTGCACCACACAAGCAGGTACATTATCTTTGCTGAATCATCCAAAACAGATATCATGTAAATCAACTCATATGTTACAATGTCTTTTTTGTACCTATGTGTTTTTTTGTATATAAGCTTTGTATAATCTATTCTTGTGTACAAATAAAGATTATTCTATCTATCTTTTTAACCGACTTCAAAAAAAGGAGGAGGTTCCCAATTCGTCGGGATCTTTTTATCTATCTGCAATTCAATATTCCTATGTCTCTTTAGTAGTTTCAAAAGAAAGATTTGTAACTATCTGTAATTGAGTAGTAGAAAATTTAATTTTTTTATATAGGTCTTTTGTTTGTAAACTGGTAATAGTACTTACTGAATGAAGAACTGAGCCTTGTGTCTCTGATTGTTCAGGGGAGGTTTCCATATCACTATCATCATTGTCATCTCTGTTAAAGTTATCAATATCCGGGGTGATTTCAAGTTTGACAATTGTAACACTTACACCATTTTCATTCAACTGTAAAAGATGCAGAATTTATAAAATCACCTTACATTTGAAATTACTACACTTCCTATTCACATGATATTGATGGAGTTTACGGTTTTATAATAAAATATATAATAAAATTCTACCTTCAGTCACTATATTATTATCTTTTTGTATTATATGCGGGGACCTATTAATGGCATCAAGTTATTATTAAGTTATATAAGTTTTTAGAAAATGCTGTTGGTTCTCCATGAAAATGTTAGAATAAAAAAAATATATCATAAAGAGTGACCCCCTGTCTTTAACATGCTTTAATACCTCTTGTCCTCTAGATTCATCAATGATGTTGTCTGCATTACAAACATTCTGTTCTGCTTTAGGTGGCAACAGTGGAGGTACAGACGGGGCTATGTCTATGGAATCTACGGTAGTGATTTGCAGCTTTGACTCTGACTTTGGTAGATCCTGTGGAGTAATGTATAGTTTATTAAGAGAGTTCTTACATGTACAGGTTGTACAGTAAATCAAGTATACTTTGGTATAATTTAGTTATGATTAAAATTACATACCCCTGAAGGAAAAGCCATGAACATTTTCAAATTGTTTAAACTTCTGTCTGCTGCTTGTAAGAATGTTTTGAAATTGGAAATTCTTCCGTGACATTCCCAGCATAGTTTCAGCAAATTTTCTGCTTGTAAGTAATTTATGTACTGTAAATAATAATAATAATACAGTTATGTTACTTTATAGTTGTAACTTATCTGATAGCTTCTAGGAATACAAAGTTAGGGTTACCACTACTACCTCCTACATACTTTTGCTATTATTGTATACTATTGATAATATGATTCTTAAGTCTATAAATTTATTAAATAGCCTAATCAATGTTCCTTTATACTTATTGGAGACACATAACATCACTGTTATTGCAAAATATTGTATGTCATAGAAAGTCGATTTTAGGTTTGTCATCAGATCGGTAAATTTATGTTGGCCGAACCAGAAAGCCAGGCTCTAACCCAGCGAAAAGTGCTTTCAAATAACCATTACATGCATCAAATATTTATAATCAAAAGCGTAGGTTATTCTTGATCTTATTGGTACGTATATTCCATAGCCAGATTCACGGATTCATGAAAATAGTAATTTTATTATGTACAGTGTAAAAAATGCTTACTTCGATGTTTTCTTCTTTAAAATTTGGATACAGAGTGAGGTACAGCGATTCATCAATTATTAGTAGATCCCTATGTTGTGACAGGCAAAACACACAAGCTTGAATCATTTTTGGTGATTGTTAACTATTTGAATTAGCATATTAGAGTTTCGCTAGCCCCTAAAAGTAAATAACAATAGTCAATAATCTGAAATAAGTAATCAAGATTTGAGTTGAGTAGTTGAGTAGAGTTGATTTGACACAAGACCACTTATAATACTTAGCTGTACTAGTTAGTATTCTGTGGCACTTGTCTATGACCGATGTGCTTTTATTTTGCCAATTTCTGCCAGTGTCATATTGCCCTTGTGTTGTGTGTTGTGTAAGGTTTTTTTTCTTAAGTTGCATGCACTGATCATGTGTCAAACTACCAAACTGTCAAACATTGCAGTAATTTAATTTGGACAGGAGGATGCCATTTATTTTGTGATTTTTGTGTTAGAGTGATTTAGATTTAAGACTAGAACTAAGACTGTATCAATGATATTTCGTGTTTCTACGCACTAGAATTCATCTTGTTGTGTGATAATTAAAATATTAGCTACTCAAAATGATCCAAGCTTGTGTTTTTTGCCTGTCACAAGATAGGAATCTTTCCCTAATGGAAGAATCGCTGTACCTCACTGTTTATCCAAGTTTTAAAGGAGAATATATTGAAGTGAGTATTATATGAAGCGAGCGGTTCAATTCATGTGAAACTTAATTCATAATTTAGAACAGAAACAAGTTTTGACTCAGTTATGTGTAGATATATCAGCTGTCCGATACCCATTATACAGGCTCTGCCTAGCTTGGGGTCGGATGGTCGTGTGTGAGATGTCCCCACATATTATTATTATTATTCAACATTGTATGTACAAATAAACCAATGTATAAATACACATAAAGTTTGTATTTAAAGAAAGAAGTTATATCCCAAGAAAGAGTATTGACATGGTTCTCAAAACCAAGCTTTTACCGACTATTAAAGCAACTCAGTTATACTTATCTGTATGTGAACATGCCTATTCATTTTAATTTGGATTAGGTTACACTTGATTGTCTCTGTGTATACAGTAGTTTTATTTAATTTTAAGAGTTATAGGCTTACTTTTATTTCCACACCATAAAGGTTGACTGGAAGAAATCGCGTTTAGGCGATAAGTCCGCCTTTGTATATATATACTTGTATTGTTCTTTCTTGTACTTGTTAACTTTTACTTTAAACTGTGTAATTTGTGTATACATACAATAAAGTGTTTAAATAAATAAAATAAATAAATAATTTAGTTATTTAATTTAATTTTTAATCTATTGATTCCTTCTGTATTTCTGAACACAATAATCATTTTTATCATTATATTTTCAGTACATTAGTTACTTACAAGCTGAAAGACTGCTTAAATTATGTTGGGAATGTCGGGTAAAGGCTTGCAATTTCAAGAAACTCTTACAAACAGCACAAAGAAGTTTAAACAGTTTGAAACTGTTCATGGAATTTTCGTCAGGAGTAAGTATTTTGAATACAAAATCAGAAGTGTTATCAAAAGTGTCTTTCTTTCCTATGGAACTAGCTTGAATAACATCATTAATGAATTTTAAAAGTGCTCATCATGGAATGTTATACAAGACATATTATTATACTCATACAACTGATTACTTTTATTACTTAAACATTACTCCACAGGATCTACCAAAGTCAGAGTCAAACCTCCACATAACAACTGTGGAGGCCATAGACATAGCTCCAACTGTACCTCTACTCAACCCCGTTGTCAACGCACCCAAACTAGAACAGAATATTGATGATGTCGACTTCAAGTTCATAGTTGAACCTTCAGAGGTAAATATTGAGTTACTAAGAAAGTCCAGTTACAAAGAAAAGTTTGGCCAAGCCAAGAAAATAGGACTAAAATGAGGGCCTTGACTTCCGATTATGATATTTCCTAATGCAAAGGTAATGCTCTCCCTTGCCGTCCAGAGAGGGAATGATGTCAGCATTATGGGCACCCTAGCTTTAGGCATGTGACAGACTGCATCACATTATGTATAGCTTTAATTAATTATATTTCATTTATTATAAGTAAAAAATGACATAGAGTAAACTACCTATTTTTATGTCTGCAAATGCATAGTTAATTCCATTGATTACAAATTCAGTCAATATTAAGGGGTATGTGGTATCATCATAATACTTAAAATGCTCTGACACCAAGTTTCATTATCTAAAATCTATGCTTATTGCCATACTTTTCAGATAAAAGACATTAATATAAGTCTAGGTGTAGTAAAACTCGAAGACACCCTAGACATCGAAGATAGTAACTTTAACAATGACACATATTTCAACAACGATGATGATGATGATGATTCTGAGGATGACAAACCCCTGGCGGTGCGGGCGACAGCACTGGCCGCTATAAAAAGAAAACGATCCAGTAAAAAGGCATTGGACTCAAGCAGAACAAGTACAAGAAAATCAAGGGTGAGTTTAGGCCTCTTTGCTGATTCATTGCCAGGAATGTATGTTTGGATGATTTACGCAAATGGAGGCTGAATTTGTATCTAATTATACGCAAAAATTATTCCATAAAATATCCAACTAAAAGTACTAGGGCCCTTTTCTACCAAATTACTTTTTGTAATATGATTTATCGTAAGATTAGTGGCTTTTTGCATCACATGAACTCATTCCCTTTCAGAAAAAGAAGCCACCGACGCCAGCGCCCCCTAAGTTCAGTAAAGTGTGGGCGTCCAGCGAGCAGGCTATGCGCTGGCACCGCGAGGAGCTGCGGCGCGCGCGAGAGGCGAGCCTCAGCTTCGTGCACGAGTGCGACGCGTGCGAGAGACTGTTCGCCGACGAGGAAGAGCTGAATAGACACGTGGGGGACGCGCACTCTGAGGTATAGTTATAGTGTAGTCTCCCTATAGTGTGTCTCTTCATCATCAGCCCACACAGATACCGACACTCCCGACAACCTGGCTAAGGCCTGGTGGTCAACCAAATGAACCAGAAAGCATTATCATATTTAAAGGACCATTTTTAACCGAGCTTAGTTTTGGGTCGTCCGAAACCTTCTCTGATAGTATGCTTAACAATTTGTGTGCCATAATGTACATTATATTCAATATACATTGCATAAATATCAAAAGACACCTACACATGGCAACATAACATACTTAATCATGAATTTTATATCTATCAATACTAATGTTTGTAAAAAAATGTCATATTCTTCTATTATTTGCAGGAGGCTGGCCAGTACACGTGTGATGTTTGTCTATATCGATTTCCGGATCAAACCAAGTTGCAACAGCACATGGAAGCTCACTACATCAACTACAAGTGTAAAAACTGCAGCTTTGAAAGCAGAATACTGGCGGAAATGCAAAAGCATGTCGACGAGTCCCACAGTATACTTCTGAAGGCGCCAGACGTGAAAGAAGTGGCTGTGTGCAATAGGTGTAAGAATGAATTTATGTAAGTACAGATGTTTTTTATTCAACAAGAGAGTTTCTTTCAGGAATTTTGAAGTGTATGTTTATAATAGTTTCTCTTTCTGTAATGTTTTTCCTTTTTATCATTTTATATATATTGTGTGTGTGTAAGTGTCCCTGTGTTTCTGCTTTCTAATATTATAAACATCAATGTATGCGAGTGGATGAATGTATGTTTGTTTGGCGTAGCGAATAGCGAAAGCTCGCTCAGTCATTATAGTTATGCATATCACCAGTTTCCCAGAGCCCTAAAATACTTTCATTTATTCGTTCCTCATAGCACAGGGTACATTTAAACTGTGTCTGTAATGGTTTTAAATAAACATTATTTTAAATTCTAGATCTTCAGCGGAGTTGAAGGCACATTTGGCAACATGCAGAACCTACAAGTGCGTGGACTGTGATCAGACATTCCCGGCGGGGCGCGCGTACCACCAGCACCGGCAGAAACACCGCTTGGATCCTGACGGCATCTACTGCGAGGTGAGTATACAGGGTGTTAGAGAACTGTATACAGGGTGTTGCAAGTATGTCAATGAAGCCGATGTGCTGAGGAACTTTCATTGTAGAGCCAACTCGGAAATCACGAAAAATTTAAAGGCTTCTGCATAAAATTTCATTCATATTAGATTATGTACGCCTTTGTTCACAATGTAGTATAGATACGAAGTCAAATCTAATGATACATAATAAGAAATATTACGTCCGTTTGCATGATTACAAAGTGCCTTATTATAAATTAAAGTTCTCATTTTAAATGTGCAAACATATTATAAATAATAAAATAAATAAATATGTGGGGACATCTCACACACGGCCATCCGACCCCAAGCTAGGCAGAACCTGTGTTATGGGTGTCGGACAGCTGATATATCTACACAAATACATAGATAGATAGATACTAAATATAAATATCAACACCCAAGACCCGAGTACAAATATCTGTCTTTAAACAAATATCTGCCCCAGCCGGGAATCGAACCCGGGACCATCGGCTCAGTAGTCAGGTCACTAACCACTACGCCATTCGGTCGTCACTACGCCATTCTATGATAATGGTTGTGAATCGTCAGGTGTGCAAGATCTACTACAAGGCGACGTGGTACAAGAAGCATCTGCTGACGAGTTTGAAACACGTGTCCAGAGATTCTTTCAAGTAAGCAATAATTTACAGACCTTAACTTCGAAAATCTTATAAGGAAAAAGAATAGTTGCTAGTTTGTAAAATAATTTATTTCGCAAAAAAATATTATTACTTTATTCAATCGCCAATAAAATACTATTTTCGTCGCACTATGGCGACAGTGTCACCACCTAGCGGAATATACGCTGCTTAGCTATGTTTGTTAGTATAACTCATACTTAGTCATCTGCACCAACTACATATTTTTTTATTATTCAAATTTCAGGTACGAGTGTGAAATATGCCATCAGAAGTTCCCGTCGTCGTCTCGTCTGAAGCTGCACATGTTCGGCTACCACAAGCGCCTCGGCCCGTTCCCTTGCGAACTATGCCCTAAGTCCTTCTTCAATAGGTCGAGATTGACTCGGCACTGCGCGTCGGTGCACAAAATAGGGCCCGTGTTTGAGAAGGAGAAGAATAAGATGTGTGAAACGTGCGGGAAAGGATTTTCGGTGAGAACTCTTTATGAAATTATAATACTGAACTAATTCCTCACATACTCACGTTCGTAATCTATAAAACGGTAATCAGAGGTGACTCACATGTGGGCCACTCGTTTTTCGCTTTATTTTTTATGCAATAACTTAATAAGTCGCGAGACGTATCGCCATAAAACTTGTCGTGTAAGTTTGTCTAAATTCATTTTTCGACCCCAACAGATTGTCATTTTTCAAATTAAAAACTATGTAAACGCAGGTAAGTTATATTTTTATGGCTAATTCATTTGTACGCCTCATAGCAACGCATGCAATATTCAGCCATAACAAATAATACCAAAATTCACACCGTCACGTTTGACAGTCGAACCACCAACTCGCGAACCACCTCCGCACGCACACGGGCGAGCGGCCGTGGCGCTGCGAGGAGTGCCCCGCCGCCTTCGCGCAGAACGGCAGCTTCTACATGCACATGATACTATTTACGAATATAATATATCATACTTAGCTAATTCACATGCAAATTCATAGCTTCACACATCACATCGTATCGCATTCCGGTGTTTTTATTGTTCTGTTTCAGTGTGTCAAATTAATCGGTGCTACCACGAAAAACGTTAAACATTGTTTAACAAGTGTTTAAAACAAAATTTGCTAGATTTATCAGGCGTTTGACAGCGCTAAACAGGTTTTAAACACTGTCTAAGTTTTTGTGGTAAGGCACAATGTTTCTTTGTTTCTTTCTAAAATATGTAGGTAGGTATACATACTCAAGTGATATTTCCCGAGCCTTCATAACGACACTTTTGAAGTCAAACCACCTGCTCGAATTTATAATTGCACTTTTCACAGTCGAACCACCTAATTAGTATACTGTATCTTAATTTATCCTATTGAGCCACTGTTGATACGTCTGTTCTATGTCTCTGCCAAATAAATATCTATCCTCATAATGCCACATTTGACACTTCCATTCTACTTCACAAAATTCACATCGTCACACTTCACAGTCGAACCACCTGCTCGCGAACCACATCCGCACGCACACGGGCGAGCGGCCGTGGCGCTGCGAGGAGTGCCCCGCCGCCTTCGCGCAGAACGGCAGCTTCTACATGCACATGAAGAGGATGCACGGGAAGACGATTGACAGGCATGGGCGGGAGACGAGGGCTGATAAGTAAGTTAAATTTACCCCTTTTGCTGAGTCAGAAAGGAACTTTAAGCTATAATGCCGTCATTAAATCTATATCTGTCTCTTTCTGTCCGTATACTGTCAAAGCAAAGCAGCAATACATCTAAAGACGTCATTAGCGTAAAGTTCCTTTCTGCAACTCGATATTTGTCAGCCAAGCCTTTTATTTACAATGCCATACTAGCTACTGCCGTTCGGCTGTTTCTAAGATATTGTCGTGAAGCAATAAAAATATTGTATAAAACTATATTCCATTTGTAATATTTAGGCATTCATTTTTTTTCAACATGTTATGTAAGCAAAATTTTTGCATACAAAACATTGCAGCATTACTACTTAATTATTGAAGTTGGCATAGTTTTTCACAACAACATCGATTCTTGACCTTGACCTCGATATTTACTTTATTTTGGCTGCCTTCTTCTTCTTCTACCTTCGGCCGGAGGAAGCCTCTCAGCTTCGGCCAGCAAAATCCGAAGGCCGAAATCTACAGTTCACTGACATTTACTAATGGACAAGCGGGTGGCGGGCGGTGATGAAACTTTGTTAAATACAAGTTTAATTTTTAAACTAAACTATGTTCAACTATTCTTTGACCGATGGTGGCAAGAGTTAAATGAATCATACACACATGTGAAATATTAATAAGAATTCTTATTATTCAGACACTCATAGTACAGAATTTCAAGTTAGTGTTGCATGAAAGTGGAAACAACCATGAAACTTTAGAAAAATAGTTTGCATATTATGGCAATCGTTTTTCAACTGTACTTGAGGTACAAGTAAAGCGATAGTTCTAAAGTGGTGTCTTGCCTGTAGGAACCCCCCGCGCCCCCGGCCGCCCGGCCCGCCCCGCCCGCCGCCGCCCAGTCGCACCAGGTAGATTACAATGTACTTCTGGACGATTTTCGACCACATCAGACGTCTATTCTATTCTCTGTGGGGGTGTAAGTACCTGCACTTGGCTCTCTCGAATGGAACCGTTGTGCACAGACACATGGGGACATTCCCAAGGTCTAAACTAAACTGCCTTCCTAAGCTAGTACCATTTCCCATCACGCTGGTCCACTGCGGGTTGGTGGATCTCCAGGTTTAAAAGAAAAAGAATACATATGTTCTGAAATCGGTGGGTGTGGTATTTTGTTTTAAAGATAAAATTTACTACTGAAAAAGCCATGAAGAAGTCTGAATGTACAGCAAAGTATTCGAAATATAGAGTTTTCTGACAAATCAAATGGTAGATGGCGATAATAAATAAATAAATAAACTTTCACATAATAACTATTTTATTTTTTATTTTGTAAACCAATTTACTAGCGCCATCTACCCTTTAGTTCGTCACAAAACTGCCAATAACGTTCACAAATAAATGGCCTACCTACCTACATATAATTCCCTATATACAGGGTGTGCTGCGACGTGTGCGGCAAGGAGTTCAGCGCGCGCTGCACGCTCAAGGTGCACTACGACTACTACCATCTCAAGAAGACCAAGTTCCACTGCGACACTTGCGATAAGGTAAATGTACAATTTTACTGGTGATGTATTTCTACAGTTTAAGTAACAATGTATGTTAAAAGGTACAACCCTGTAGACTTTATCCTAAATCAATTCATGTTAGGGTTAGCGCGCCATGTGTGCCAAACTGCCAATCACAAGTGCTGTCGACTCAAGTCGCTAGCGTAATTCGGTAGCAATTTGCATGACATCTTGATCAGCGCCCTTGTTAACGTTAGACGTTAGAAACTAATAAACGCTTACAAATTCCAGTGACTTTCCTATCGAATTCGTGTCTACTTAAGTCGACAACTTTACTACTATTTGATTACTTGTGGTTTTTTTCGCCAGTACCGGTTGCCAAACAAAAAAAAACCATTATATACAATATTTCCTAACATTGTCTGTTTGTCCGTCAGTACTGCCGGTCGGCGGCGGACCTGCGCAAGCACGCCAACACGCACGCGAGCGCCGCGCGCGCCGCCATCCCCTGCGACACCTGCGGGAAGACATTCAAAGTGAGTACAATATACAGGGTGTCCCAAGCCAAAGTGCACATCCGAATCATGGTGACACAATTCGTTATTGTAAACAACTACGAGTTGTGCCACTATGATTCGGATGTGCACTTTAACTTGGGACACCCTGTATAGTCATAAGTCATAACCAAAGATAACATACCTACATTTACGCTCACCTCTGTAATCCCCGAAGGGTTAGGCCAAGGTAAGTGCCACCCGCTTTTCGTTGTACATTTGTACACACGTGATGTACACATCTAGAATTTACATTTGCAGGTTTCCACACGATGTTTTCCTTAACCGTAAGAGCGTGGTTGTACTTAAATTCATAGAACTCATTGGTACATGTCTGTAGGCTCTGGAGTTCCATAAAACCCCACACGACTATACCTTGTTTCACGGGGAAATATATCTGACAGTTATTACATTCGAATGAAGGTATAGTTTTTGTTAGTATCACATGTCTTTCCACGTGAAACAAGGTATAATTATACAGGGTGATTGCTAAGTCGATGTATTCCTTTAAATGGGTTATGACGAAGGCATTCACAGTCGATTGAACCCCATAACGCATTATCCGAAAGTCAGCCATTTGTGAGTTATTTAAGTTTTTTTAGGATTTCTAATATTAATGTTTAAAAGCAAAATATTTAAAAAAACTAACCATTTTTTTAATTTTTTTTTTATTGTTGCTGTATAAATATATCTCAATCCGCAGACTCGAGGGGCGCACACGCAACACATGAAAAAACACGGACTCACCGTAGTGGAGCGGCCATTCAAATGTCGCTCTTGTGACGCGGCCTATAGCGTCCGAACTAACTTGTACCAGCACTACAAGGTCAAGCACCTCAAGCTGAAACGCAACGATCGGATTACCATCAAGAATCTGTTCAATCTGGACAAGGAGATCATTGTTCTTCCCGCGAGGAAGTAGTAGATTTTAATAACTCCCTTTCTACCTTTTGGTAGATTTAGGGCTGATTTTTCAATAGTCAGATGAACGTTATCTGAGGAATAAAATTGATGCTGTTGCGTCTGAATGTTTGTATTTGACAGTGACAGCATCAGTTTTATACCTCAGATAACGTTTATCTGACCATTGAAAAATCAGCCCTTAGTAGACAATAGACATACATAATTATGTAGCTACGTAGAGGAATGCCGAATGTATGGATGTAAGTTTACAAAATGATGGCCATCTTATGTTGCATTTATGAAAGAATGATACGCGTGATTTGGAGTGCGTTTTGGCGTAATAGATAGTTTTGAGACATTCCTGCCAATAATAAATAGGGTTACACAAAAAAGGCGGCGTCGCATTGATCAAAATTCAGTCTATTTTCTAGTTATTCATTAGATAACGTTTATCGTATGATGATTATGATCTCTAATCTCTCTATGATACAAGGGAATAGCGACTCCATTCTTTACGATCTCTGTCCTCGCTGCACAGGTCCGTTATCTACGAAGATAAATATAACTATATTGGCACCATAAATACGGCACTTTGATTGGTGGTACGCTCACAAAACGAGTTTATCGAGCCATGCCGCGTGACCTGGTCAGCTAAGAGATATAGTATTTTGTTTGGCCTTTCGTGTAGCTAATGATATTAGGTATAATTGATAAGTGAATAAGGTATTATAATAATAGTATAATTATTGTAAAGTGAATCATGGAACCTGTATCAGGTAAGCTTGTGTGAGAAATTAGTGTTTTAGACGGCTATTTTGTTCAAAAGTGGAGCCAGTAAATTTATAATAGGAATCTGACACTAGTCCTAACTAATATTATAAATGCGAAAGTAACTGTGTCTGTCTGTCTGTTACTCTTTCACGCCAAAACTACTGAACGGATTTGAATGAAATTTGGTATACATATGGTCTAGACCCTGGGAAAGAACATAGGCTACTTTTTATCCCGGAATTCCCACGGGAAAACTTTTTAAGGCGAAGCAAAGCGCGCGGGAACAGCTAGTTAGTCTATAAGTCTAATTATAGTAATTTTACGGTATTTAAGAAAACAATACTCCAACTATGTAGTGTAGGTATGTAATTTTTCGTATGTATAACGCACGCACATAAAGAAACAATATAAAATGGCGAATGTTACGTAAGGATTCTAGATATTGATATGATATTATTTAATTTGATGTATAAGTAATTTATTATTATAAGTACGTACCTAAGTATTAAATCAAGTCAATACTCCTTGTTTACTACGTAATTACCTACCTGATTAAATAATATACAAAAGTTTTTTTTAAAACCTGTCTTTTTTACAATTTACCTGTTCCTCAAGTAATTTACCTACCAGGTATGGTACACCAGACTTCAGGCGAGATGTATAAAAGACAAAGTAAGCAATTAAAATGTAAAAAAATTGATATTTCATATATTTTATTAGGTAAATATCATGCTGAATTTGAATAAATGGAATGTTTAGATAATTATAGTAATATCCAATATCTACCTAATTATTATACAAATAGGTAATATATTAAAATTACAAAATCTAAGAACAAAATATTAAGAAAACATGCAGGTAAATAAAAAAAATACGGTACTTATAAACTGATTGCAACCTCACCTTCCTAAAATATTAAAGATGTAAAAAAGTAATTAGTACATATAACTTAAAAACATAAAAAAGTAATAACATTACTAGGTACTGCACTGGTAAAAAACAATAAGTAAGCAAACGTAAACTGGACGGATATATCTTATGCATTTTGTTGATTTAAGATTGCTGAAAAAAAGCTATAAAACTATTCAGATCTGACAAAATAATATTTCCGTATTAAAAAAAATATATATCTCATCTTCAATATGCCAAAAAATATGTTTCTCATAAGTCACATCCCTTTCTTCTTATGTAAAAGATCTTTATACTTACTGAATTTAATTGCTCATGCAAGGGGTGAAAACATGATCATAATATAAATCACCACCGGAATCGCCTTTCGGATATAACATGTCGAAAAGTGGCAAGATCGAAATACATGTTTTGGCTTAAAATTAAAACTATTTTACATAACGAGGTCTGTAAGTACTGGTTCACTTAAGACTTAATTACGTATTATTAGAGAGAGCGTCTTTGAAGCAATATTATAAAAAACGATGATTGTTTCTTACAACTAAAAAAACAGTATCCGAACAACACAGTAACCAGTCAAATAAAGTATTTCTTTCTTTCTTTCTAACTGACATATCTTCTAAAAATCGTCGAACAGCCGATGTCCTGATGGGGTAACCGCACAGACTTATGGGTAACCGAGTATTCGAGTGGCAACCACGAACAGGAAAGCGTAGCGTGGGACACCTATCAGCCCGCTGGATGGATGACCTTTCGTGACTGGATGAGGAAGGCCGAGGACAGACTATTGTGGCGCTCTTTGGGAGAGGCCTATGTCCAGCAATGGTCGAATATGGACTGATGATGATGATCTTAGCATATGTCAGTAACAAACACAAGATACTAGGGTTGGTCATGTATCATGATGACTATACTGTCTGTGACTGTTTAACAACATAAATTAATTTACAGTTCATGAGCATTTAAAATATACAAGATGGTACTTTTGATATTCTATTTTCTTTTTGCCCCATTAGTGCGTTACGTCGTCATTGCCATATATTATTATATATTTTTATGACACGTCGCAACGCACCAATGGGGCCTCGCCCTAACACAGGCTGACTGATTTTAAATTAAAATGAATACTATCCTCATGCTGCCTCAGCGAGACCCGCTGTGCAAATCTTCTTCCGCACGTTTTACACTTGAATGGTTTTTCCCTCGTGTGCACTCTGGTGTGTTTGGCCAGATCCCCTTTAGTGGCGAACTTTTTGCCGCACCCGGAGAGGGGGCACGCAAACCTCTTTATATGCTGTCGCTGATGCAGGTAAAACTTCTTGTACTCGGTAAATTTCTTTTGGCATTTCTGGAAACAATGGGATATGGATTTATGAAAGTGTTTAAATGAAATTTGTATCAATGCAGTTTATAGTTCCATGCTACTTTAGTTAGGTGGCACAAGAGCCATCGGCTGCCATAGTAAAGCTAAGTTTATTTTGTAGTTTTAATGTTACTTCACACGAAAGCCTGAAACATGGGAGCCACAGTAAAAAAGTGTCATCAGATACCTAAAACATTATAAAAGCAAGCATTCTTTATAGAAATGTATGATATTCATACGTACCGGACATTCGTATTCATCTTTAATCTTGATTGAGAAACCTCCATCACACTTCAATTTGATCAATTCATGTTTATGTTCCATTGTTACACATTTCATGTTAGTTTTTTTCGATTCTGTGTTTTCATAAGGTGTTACAATATCGTCTTCAAAGATCAATTTATTTACTATTTTAACTTGATTTTTGGGACTATGTGGCGGCTGGATAATAATATCATCTTCTATGGTGTAGTTTACAGGTATTTGGTTTTCTTCTCCATTGCTGGGGCTGTCAGGTGTATGCCAAATAACTGGATTTGTAGCTCGTGTTTCCAAATTTTTATTTGTTTTCTGGAATACAACAATCTCCAAATAATATACGGGAATTACAAAAGCCGAAAGTTACCCCCCAACTTAAGGACTCATTCTGAAAAACTTTTGTTGTAAAACTTTTAAAAAAATATATGCAAATCAATGATTTCTTGTCCATAGTCTGTTGGACTTTTTAGTATGTTGAGAGGATATATTTTGCACATCTCTACTGGTTTCTATGTATTTCTATAGGATTCATTTGTCAGCCAGCAACATGGCGCTACACTTCCATACATACCTGTTGAATCTTCCATGTTCCATCAACCAGGTCCCTTCGAACATTTATCCGTAAAGGTGGGAGTGGAGGTATTTCCTAAAGAAAATTAAACAGGGTTTAGATGGGAAGGAATCTACTGATTGCTTTTTTTATTAATTTCAAAATAATAATATTAACAGTAAATAATATTAATGTAGTTACATTTTATACATATAATTACCTGAATGTTCTCTTGTACAGAAATGTCTATATTTGGTTCTGTTTGTGTACATTTTTCTGTTTTCTCTTTGTTTTTAGATAGAACCTGAACAGTAAAATTTTGTCTAAAATTCTTGGTAGGACAAAGAGCTAAACAGTCATCATTTCACAATTAATCACCTACTTAGACTCATTTGTTAGTCGTATACCTCGAAATCAAAAAATCCTTGTAGCTTTTCACCTATTCGCATTTCACCGTGATAGCGTTTTTTGTTGTAGCGTATAATATCGGTAGTATATTTTGTTACTAGCATATATTTTTAACAGATTTTTACAACAGTAGCAAATTTTGATGTAGCATGTATTATCAATAGCTTATTTATTAAGCTGCATATATTTTGAATAGCAAGTAAGTATTTTTTGTCGCATCTTATTTGGGTTGCATATTGTTGAAGTGGAAAAGAAATATCGCAATATGTACCTAATAATGCATTACAAACAAATATCTATCAAGGTGAAAAGCAACTACAGTGAAAACAGGCAGAAAAGTAAATCTACTATGATTTTTTCAGACAATTGTCAGTAGCGATCAAAAATTATACTACAAGAATAAATATCTATTCAGAAATTTTGACATCGCGGCAAAATGCGAATAGGTGAAAAGCTATAAGGATTTTTTGATTTCGAGGTATACGACTAACAAACGCTTAGACTTTAGTTCATCATCGCCTACTATATTATATTACAACACAACAATATTGTTGACATAGCTTTTGGATTTAATTTCTAGGTCAGAAGTTAAATTGATTCTTCAGCAGATATTGCCAACCAACACTACCCTTGCAGATTTCTTGGTTGTCGTTTCTGAAATTATTGTTATATACTTACATCAAATGTCTCTGGTGTATCAGTTTGAGTAAATTTTTCATCATACAATTTTATTGAGGATAGAGGCTGAAATTAAAATATTTTGTTAAATTATAAAAAAAAACACTGAAATAATGTTTAACAAGGTCATATTCAGTCCACATCATGTGGATCTTTTTTCAGCTTGAACTTTTAAGGAATTTGTGGGTATATATGCATTATATTTTATATCTGTACAGTGTACTTACCTCATCAATTATTTCAAATTGTTGCCCTAATAATGTGTTTAAATGTTTGTAATTCTCTGTTGCCAAAATCTTCAAATATTTGATACTGTTCAGAATCTGCAAGCATGAGGCACAGATCCGCTGCGGCAGGTTGTCACCCAACCTAACCTGGAACAAAAATAACAATATTTTTAAGGACATACCAATATTTAAAAAAATATACATAGCTAAAGCCCAAGTTAGCCCAACTTGCTCAGTGGCTAAAGGGTTAAGAATTATTTTCTGAATCCAGGTTCAATCTATTTTCTTCATGAATTATGAGGCTGAGTTTTGTGTTATTCTGTATGTTCTAAGTATAAACCACAAGCACATTATCATGTATTCTTTGCATTAGTAGCACCATAATTTTGTTCTTTTCAGCTTGATGATTCCTGTAACAGTTTAAAATAACTGATGATGACTTTGGCAAAAGGGGTTAGTGAGTCATCTTGGGGATTTCATTAAATACAACTCATACAATAACTCAAAAATACTTCAAGAGACAATATCTCAACCATAGAACTCGAATCGTTACAAGAATCATTTTAGCTAAAAAAAGTATGTGCCACAACAGAAGTTAGCCTGTTAGCAACTTGCTATGGGGTGCTATGCTAACTTATGGGTTACTTATACATATTAATAAGTTAAGTGTGGGTAAACTATATTAGTTTTAACATAACATCAGAGGTACGAAGTTTACTTTCAGTCCGGTAAATGTGAAGATGTCGTCACGAAGGCTTTCGCAAATAAAATTGAAGGTGTCAGCACCAGCATTGTCTTGTAAGCACAATCTGCACAAATCGTAAAACAACGGGGTTTCCTGCTGCTGCCATGGTGCTTCCATTTTCAGGATTAGAGGTAAGGTAAGATGTGAATGTTTTTAAATTTAATTCACTTGGTGGCATTGTTTATTAAAATATAGTAGAAAATGTTATAGTTAAAATACACCACATTGTACCAAACAACACAACAACGTCACACCGCAACAAAAATACAGCTGTGTCAGTTGTCAGTGTCACTGTCATGTCATGGAGGAAATAATACTTGTTGTGAATACCCCATTTACACTCTCGCCTCGGCCCTCGCCTCCTCGCTCGCCTCGTCACTCGTGCGGAGGCGCGAATGTAAACACCCACTCGCGTGCGACGCGAGTGGGTGTTTACACTCTCGTGCAGAGTTCAGTTGCCTTTGAGCTAGCAACGATGGAGGACGTCGAAGTTTTAGCCGCAACAATAAAGAATTTATGTATGATCACCGATTACTTCGCCGTTTATGGATCGATTTTGAAAATTCTTTTTTTTATGTATTGGGTTGAGATCCCATTTTTTTCAAATTTTGATTCCACCTCCAAGGGTGGGTAAAGGGTTAAAAACAGGCTATGAATTTCCATTTTGGGTACCTATTAACCGATTGTAGTTAATGAAATTTAGAAAGTACATAGGTAGGGTAACGTAACGTACCTAGGGACATTTTCGACTACCCCAACTTTGAATGAAGCTATCGCAGCGTACAACTAAGATATTAATGTGAAATTTTCTTTATTCGGTAGGATATATAATCTATTATCACTAGTATTTGTGCTTAAGCTTTAGTGTGGCCAGATTTTATTAAATTAAGATAAAAGTAAAAATGCTTGTTTTGACCCAAGGTACGTTACACGTTTGTACCTTGGGACACTGTTTCCTGTAGCTTTGTACTATGGAAAATGCAAACTTCTAAATAACGCCTTATATCTCTGTTCTTATTTATTTACTGCATCTCTCTTCTGTCTAGTTTCACTCTGGCACTAATAAGAACAGAGATATAAGGCGTTATTTAGATGTTTGCATTTTCCATAGAACAAAGCCATAGGAAACAGTGTCCCAAGGTACAAATTTAATCGTGTCCCAAGGTACAAAAAAGCAATATTTAACCAAAATTTAAATATCTTTATTTTTAATTAATAGGAATCTTTCAGATAATTGCCATGTCATAAAATTAAATAACTGAAAAGTTATACGTGACATCCATGTCTTTATTTTGAGCATGCCTCAATGAGATAAAGCAACACAAAAAACTATACAAAAGCTACTTTTGACTCCAAAAAACTTCATACTGTCTTCACCACACACTAGATGTTGGTATGATCACGAGACTCACTAGTTTTGCCAAGCGAGTAAAATACTATGCCTAGGGTAGAATTTTAATGTGTTTATTTAGCTGGTTTTTAAAATACAATCAATGTCCCAAGGTACAAGCTTCCCAAGGTACGTTACGTTACCCTACATACCTATATTTTTATCATTAAAAAAAATATGATGGTGACCTTGAGCTGATCTGATGATGGAAACGGAAGGTAGTCAAGGGAACTCCTCAACGGTAGGTATATAGCAACTACTTCGTGTTTACTTACTACTGACTAGTAGGACTTATAGGTATCATTTGCTTCTTAATTTTGATTGTCAATTATTGCAAATAAACTAAGTATAAATAATTAATAAAATAAAATAATGATAAAAAAACGACTTCAAAAAACCACTAAAACGTAAGAAATAATTTAAGGTTTAGACATGGTTTAGACCTATTCTATGCGACAGTACTAATATATCTAAGCAGGTAAGTACTGCTTTTATTTCTTACGTTTTAGTGTTTTTTTATTATTATTATTTTATTGAAATATTTACTTATATGAAATTAAATGTTTCGTCTTGCGACCAATCCATTATACAACTGAGGAAAAAACACTACTTTATAATTATACGACGACGAACACAACCTGCGCGGCACGATGTAGAAGCCAGAATGAAGCGGACGCGAGAGTGTAAACACCCGCTCGCGTGCGACGCGAGCTCGACGCGATCTCCTTTGACTCGTGCCCCAAAAACCGCTCCGGACGCGAGCGCCGCGAGTGGCGAGGCGAGCGAGGAGGCGAGCCACGAGCGTCTGTTCACACTCGCGCCTCGCCCCTCGCCTTGTCGCTCGCCTCGCCACTCGTGCGAGCGTGTAAATGGGGTATCATACCCCATTTACACTCTCGCACGAGTGGCGAGATGTGATAGTGACAATGCAAAAGTACTCTGTGGCAGTAACTATCTTTAGCATCTTTAGGTTGGTAAAACTGAGTTCAGTAGTGTTGCCTGTTTAAAATACCAGCGCAAAAGGGAAAACGTTCATTCTCAGAATAATAATAGAACGGTCTTGCCCCAGCTCAAGTTTTTCCTCGTATAGTGCCACAAACTTATCTGTTCCGGTGAGAGCGAACTAAATTGGTCCATACCTCATTATACTTACTAATGAATTTCATATTGACATAGATTATATGGACCAATTTAGTTCGCTCTCACCGGAACAGATAAGTTTGTGGCACTATAAAGAGCTTCAGTCACGAGAGTAACGGAGGTACCTACCACTTTAAGATCTCATAAAACTAAAATTTTACTTTTAATTATTTTTTTCGTCACATCTAACTATCAGTTGTTTAAAAAACGTCCTTCATGCGATTCACAACTCCAAAATAAAATCGATATAGGGTAAATCGTGGTATAACTGGCATGTGTCAGTAACTGGCACTTTGACTATAAAACTAAATATATTAAGCTTTTGGGTATAGTAAGACCATCTTTGATGTGTTTACAGCAATCTCCAATGAGCCGTTTTCCTTGACAGCTGTCAGTTGAGCTTTTGGGTAAGCCGATAGATGGCGTGAAAACGCAGTGTACCAACTTTCAAAAATTACATAGAGAGCAAAGAGTACTAAACTCAGAATAAGAACTCACTAGTTGTGATTAAATGTCGGGTGGTAGCGCGAGCCATCCTTCCGAGGCTCAGACTGCATGTGGCTTGGGATAGTGCTAAGTATTCTGTGAATAGTTCTACCCGCGCCGTCACGTAGTGTTCTTTTCTCTATGCGCGCCGTTTGAACGGGTGCTGCGTGCGAGAACTGATTTTCTATTTTTATTTATTGTATGATCCTAAATAAGATCCCAAAGAAATGTGCACTAACTCTACAGTATCAAGGGAGGAGGAGCAGATAGCTCAACTACAACTCAATTAATACAGGAGAAACACAAGTAAACTGAGAAAACTTGAAAAGAACGGCTGTACGCACAATCGCACTGAACGCTGAAGCAACAGTGACATCGACATCATAGAGAAAATAATACTACAATTCTACCTACCTACGTCACTTTCACATTTCGTTAGCCTCACAGAATAACATATTGTGATCTGAGTGTGTTCTGAGGGTTTGAAAGTTGGTACAACCCCAGACAACGCCATCTATTTCTCCAAAAAGGAACTTTTTTTTTTTTTAACAAACGCCTCATTATTCATTGATATTATAGTTTAATTTTACGCCGCTAGGTGGGTATTTTCCGGCGCTGGAAATTATCTCAGTCAAAGCGGCGAAGATCGCCAAAAAAATGCACGTGCGTTAAGTTTTTCTTAAGGAGACACCAAAATTTGTATGGCCTGTTTTCGCGAAAATAAATAAGTTTTTGATAGTGTGACAATACCAAGGAAGTAGGGGAAGGTCTAAACAATATCATAATAGCCCGATTCACTGTGATTTTAGTTGCTTTTGAGTTATATTTGAGGGTGCTAGTTACTGAAATGTAATTTATATCTTCACTTAGTAACTGGCACCCCCCTGCCAGTTACTAATATTTTGGGTTTTGTGATTTTAAGCTATTTTATACCTTATATCGACAGAAAATACTATTTAAAGTGCACTGTTAAAACCCCCAGTGTCTAGGCAGCTTTGTTTCAATAACTGGCACGGGCCTGCCAGTTACTAATCTGCATACATTTTTTTTACGCACCAATAACTGGCACTTACTGGTGCGGTAAACATTTCTTTCATGTTTCTTTTCAGAAAAATGACTAAAATCAAGGCAATCTACAGTAGTCTGTAATTGTCCACTGCTGGACCTCTCACCAGCAGTGACACTGCACTCTGTTCTCGACTTTCCTCATCCAGCCACTACCGGTCAGCTTTATAAGGTCGTTGTTCCAGCTGGCCCGAAGGTATCCGCCGCTACCCTTGCCTGTTCGTGGTCTCCACTCTAGAGCGCGTTGGCCCCACTGGTCATCGGTTCTTCGGCAGCTATGGCCTGCCTAATGCCACTTGAGCATACAGAATTTAAGAGCTATATCGGTTACTCAAGTTCTCTTACGGATTACCTTATTTCTGATATGGTCCTTTAAAGAACCACCAATCTTTCCAATGCCCGCTGATCGATTTTGAATCGGTGGACCAGTCCAACCGTCAGTGTCTACGTCTATGATCCATACGTCATCACCAGTAAGACGCATTGACTGAAGACCTTTGCCTTCAGGCATTTATGTGAAAACTTGTCAAATCTTCCCTTATGCAGTCCAATCCAGTAATACACATTTTGTTGTATGCACCTTACAGGGTTCTACCTTTTTTGGCATAAGATTTATTTGCCTAATCTCGTATTGCATAGTAACGTTTGGTCAAAGTCTCGTTACGCCGAAAATCGTATGGCATAAATCTCGTTTAGTAAAAAGTTATTTCGCATAACATTGTTTTGCCTAATAATGGTATGGCCAAATCTTGAATAGCCTAATAATGCTATGGCATGGGTTTATTAGGTTTATACAAAGTAATAATATTCGTTTGGCTTTAACTTTGACGGAGCGTCTCCCTAAATAGCGCAAACAGGTGCCTTGTATTGTTTCCGCTGTTTGGAAAACGCTCCGCTCCGCTTCGCTGCGCTCCGCTTTGGTTTTGATGAACATGTGCACCTAACACGCTCCTCCTCGCTTTGCTCGTCGTCGCACCTATTTTTAGGTTTCGATCTCATGGGGTTTGTAATAATTATATTGGTCGTTAACTTTCGATTTTTTGATCATACAATATCGTGATTTTCGGGATGTAGGAGAAAAATACCACAATTTGTACATTTACTACATACTTAATATATTATTTATTAAGATAACATTAGGAGAAACAAGATTATACATAGGTATAGACGAACATAAATTTGAGCAAACGAAACTTAGGTGTTTAAAGATTGTGCCTAAAGAGTTTTAGACGAAACGAGCCTTATGCCACATAAGTCTTGGCAAAGTGATGGTTCGGCCAAAAAAGTTTAGACCATACGAGTTATGCGAAATGAGTTTTGGTCAATAAAGATTATGCCAGATGAGCGGAACCCACCTTGGTTCTACCTTTTTTGGCATAAGATTTTTTTGCCTAATCTCGTATTGCATAGTAACGTTTGGTCAAAGTCTCGTTACGCCGAAAATCGTATGGCATAAATCTCGTTTAGTAAAAAGTTATTTCGCATAACATTGTTTAGCCTAATAATGGTATGGCCAAATCTTGAATAGCCTAATAATGCTATGGCATAGGTTTATACAAATAATAATATTCGTTTGGCTTTAACTTTGACGGAACGTCTCCCTACATAGCGCAAACTGGTGCCTTGTATTGTTTCCGCTGTTTGGAAAACGCTCCGCTCCGCTTCGCTGCGCTCCGCTTTGGTTTTGATGAACATGTGCACCTAACACGCTCCTCATCGCTTTGCTCGTCGTCGCACCTATTTTTAGGTTTCGATCACATGGGGTTTGTAATAATTATATTGGTCGTTAACTTTCGGATTTTTTGATCATACAATATCGTGATTTTCGGGATGTAGGAGAAAAATACCACAATTTGTACATTTACTACATACTTAATATATTATTTATTAAGATAACATTAGGAGAAACAAGATTATAATAATAATAATGTCCTCCTAGCCGAATTTCGGCTACGGCGGCCAATCTCAATTGAGATCAGCCATCTACGCAGGAGTAGATTATAGTGCCCAAGTGTGTGCGCAGTACACAGGAGCACTCTCTGTTCCATCACTCTCATAACCCAATGGGACGGATTGACCGACACGACTGGAGAGAGCTAGGCGCAGGACCGACTGCTTTACATGCCCATCCGACAGCATGGATCGTTTCACTGTTTCGGACAACAGGTGATCAGCCTTCTATGTCCTAACCAAACTTAGAACCACAATTTAGAAACACAAATTGATGGTCCCACCCGGGAATCGAACCCAGGACCTCTGGGTCATGAAGCGAAGCTTCTACCACTAGACCACAGAGGCAGAAACAAGATTATACATAGGTATAGACGAACATAAATTTGAGCAAACGAAACTTAGGTGTTTAAAGATTGTGCCTAAAGAGTTTTAGACGAAACGATCCTTATGCCACATAAGTCTTGGCAAAGTGATGGTTCGGCCAAAAAAGTTTAGACCATACGAGTTATGCGAAATGAGTTTTGGTCAATAAAGATTATGCCAGATGAGCGGAACCCTTCGTGATGACCTTATAAAACAGCTTGAAAACATGACTTATAAAAAAAATTGGTTAAAGAGCTTCTGAAGCTGTTCGAGGATAGTAATAGCTTTCAGAAGAGCTGTACTAATTCTATCTTTACCCAGAGCATGTGAAGCTGAAAGCCGTAAAAACCTTCAATTTCCGCAAGAAATTTCAGCTTAGAGGCAACTATACTACCGTCAGCAGTCTTCAACTTAGCCAGGTCACTTCTCCCAAGCTGCTGAATGAATACATCAAGGTGTCCACAAGCATTTGCTTTCTCCATTTCCGTTTCCAAATCCAAGGGTTTCTCGATTCGTCGCATACTTGTACTGTCATTTTGTCGTAGAAGTCGACCATTACAATGGTGATTTTGAGTCTTACCGGTACAGAACCTAGACAGGTAATTGTACATTACCTAATATCAAATATATTATTGATTTTAGAGTACTTATTGACCTAATTGCATGATTTTTTAAAAGGTGCCAGTTACTGAAACATCATGTGACAGTTACTAATTTTTACTGCCAGTTACTAGGTTTTTTGGGGGTAGTGGATATAAACTTCATTAAAATCGAATATTAATCATATATCTTTACCATTTATGTCTATAATTGTTCGTCATCTTATTGCCAGTAATTCAAGCCTACCAGTGCTTAAATCAGGCCAATACTTTATTTTTAATATATTTTTTTGTGTTGCTAGTCGCTTAAACTGCCAGTTACTAGTACTTTTACCCTATCCGTAATGCTCTTTTCCATCGTCCATTAGTTAAAAGAGGATGGGCGAAAATATATGGGAGCTGGGACCACCCTCCAATAGCAATAAGACTAACATCGTTGGCAACAACTGACGAGTATCGGGACTTATAAGTCAAATATCTCTGAACGGACAACTGTGACAACAAAGCTGTCAAAGCAAAAGTTATTCCTATTGACAAGACCTATCCAACGATGTTAGTCTTACTGCTATTGGAGGGTGTTCCATCCTCAAATAGCAGTAAGATGAACTGACGAGTATCGGAACTTATAAGTCAAATATCTCTGAACGGACAACTGTGACAACAAAGCTGTCAAACCAAAAGTTATTCCTATTGACAAGACCTATTCTTGTCAATAGGAATAACTTTTGGTTTGACAGCTTTGTTGTCACAGTTGTCCGTGTATACTTATAAGTTCCGATACTCGTCAGTTCATCTTACTGCTATTTGAGGATGGAACACCCTCCAATAGCAGTAAGACTAACATCGTTGGATAGGTCTTGTCAATAGGAATAACTTTTGCTTTGACAGCTTTGTTGTCACAGTTGTCCGTTCAGAGATATTTGACTTATAAGTCCCGATACTCGTCAGTTCATCTTACTGCTATTGGAGGATGGACCACCCTCCAATAGCAATAAGACTAACGTCGTTGGATAGGTCTTGTCAATAGGAATAACTTTTGCTTTGACAGCAAAGAACATTATCTTTCCTCCATCTTGCAATAGTACCTACCAATATACCTCTGAACGGACAACTGTGACAACAAAGCTGTCATAGCAAAAGTTATTCCTATTGACAAGACCTATCCAACGATGTTAGTCTTAATGCTATTGGAGGGTGGTCCCAATCTGCCCATTGTCATTTGAATCAAATTTAGATTTGGATAAAATTTTATAAATCCACCAAGAAAAATATGCTTATGATAGAAAATGAAAGGGTAAATGAATAGGTAATAGAACTTATTTGTATTTTTATGTAGTTGTAGCTTAGAGTATATGAGTTGTAGTGTATCTTAATATTATACAGGATGTCCCAAAAGTCAACGTCATCCCTTAAAGGGCTGATAGGTCAGCTCATGAGAGGCCAGAATATCACAATATGACCTTAGTAAAAACTCGATAATTTTCGAGGTACTGAGTAGTGCTAATGTGTGATATTGTACAAGTAAAACGCTTACACATGTACATTGTACACTCACAGTATCCAAAAAAGGGACAGATCAGTTTGTCATTAACATTACCTCTAATTACTTGTTATTTATTTTAAAATTATTGTTAAACAAAACCAAACTCTCAAAATTATGATTATGACCATCAATGAGTATTATTTTTTGCTGATTATGTAGGTACTTAATATAATAATGTAGTGTTATAATTTTGAGAAATAAAAATAAAAGTCAATAAATGATTGTTTTTTTTAAAAATAAGGTTTAAAAAACGCAAAATATGTTTTATAAGAGTTTGGTAAGTTTTTTCTTAGCTATTTTTGCGTCATCTATGTTGCCACGGCTGACCCCACCACCTATTTTACTTTTACTCATTCCAACATGACTTACCCTTAATAAATTTCCTTCAAACAATTTACATCGAGGTCGTTTTGTACTAAAATAGCAATAACTTTTTTGTTAATTGTAACAATAGCAACGTTTCATACCATTTTGGAAACTGCATTAAATGAGCAATCTTTTCAAATAAGGTGCCAGGTTTGCGTGGTATATTTTTATTACAGTATGTAGAGTCAAAGTTGTTTATAAAAAATATGATTACCTTTTATGACTTTGAAAACCGTGCTTTTTTTAAACATACAGCATTACTCGATATTTTTTTTGACTGCGATCAATAGCAGGGCTATACAGGGTGATGCAACACCGAACAAATTCTAACAATATGGATTTTTGTACCGGCGGCGGCACGCAAAAAACTGATCCAAGGTGTCGATTTTCAACAAATTTATAAAAGTGTCAATATCTCGAAAATTATCGAATTTTTACTAAGGTCATATTGTGATATTCTGGCCTCTCATGAGCTGACCTATCAGCCCTTTAAGGGATGACGTTGACTTTTGGGACACCCTGTATAAACAAGATTTTACGAAATGTTTTTCGAAACTGGCAACAGTTTTTCAGTTGAAACCATAGACAAGACAAAATGTATCTGTTCTGTGGTTTCATTTCCCGCCACTTTCTTGCCGACCATTTTTCACTGATGGTGATGGAAATATTTTCTATACGTTTTTCCAACGTTTTTTTTACAAAAATAATACTCTATGCTGACTGATAACCTAACCACTTCGATTTTGTTATTGATTATTAAAAATTAAATTATTTTAATAACCATGAAGAAATTGACCAAAAGTAAACAAAATTATCCATCATTGAAGAGCACTGAAAAATGTCGCAGTAAGTTTGTTTGAGTATTTATGAGGCAGAGAAATCTGACTTCTCAGAAGCATTGTTACTATGAGAGGAGGGTCAGGTTTCTCTGCACATGGCCGTACATTCGTTCACATAACATCTCAGATCATAAATAGTATGTAGGGTAGTTGGTAAGGTAAGTAACTGTTTGATCAGTGGTTGTGTACCTACCTATAACCTTTTCGGACCTAGGGCTTGGGGCTAGACTGTTGATAGATAGGTATCTAATTATTAGTAATCGATACGTTCGCACCTACCTATCCTATGGCCTATAGCTACATAGCTTTTGTACTTACACAATCATTGTAGAGTCCGGCGCAATTCAGTAGTGAATGACGCTTATCTGTCTGGCTTCTTCTTTCTTTATCTATTTCAACGCTGTTTCAATTTCTAACGCAACGCTTTTTACCAGACTGCCGAAGGAGGAGGGTAATGTTTTTTCACACCGTACCAACCGTAACAACAAGTGAACACCGATCAATGACTTTCAATAGTCGTCTATGATGATTCAAGAACTCTGGGGTCACTAACTCACTATCACTATTATAATAGCTTACACAAAAACGAACAAACGAGAATTGACACGCAGTCTGTACGCTTCATAGAGCAGAGTGCTACGGAAACGGTTAGGAAAAACTTAGTTCGATCGTTTTTTCGTAAGGTTAATAAAGGCTAGCCTTAGTACCTACCCCTTAGTCTGTTTTTTAGAGCAATACCTACTAGTCTGGACCCTGAAAAATTGAAGGCATAGATACGCAAAAAATCCTTACACCACTCGATCGGAGCGCGTTAGATCGTTTGGAGACCCGGCTATTGACCAGCAATACGGGTTGTGATCGTGTGTTAGAAGAGTGCATATTGTGTGTGTGTAACTAGGCACCTACTGTAATGTAAGTAGGTATGAAGCGGGTACATTTCCTAGTCTTACTGAAATGTATTTTACATGTCTTGAGCAAAGTTTTGCCACGTGTTGCCGTGGTTACTGGCTTCCTTCGATCGATTAGTACTTACGAGTATTGCCACCTTGTGCGCATCGCGTTTGTATTTCTTATTACCTATTATTAGTTTAGATTCTTACCTATAGACCTATAGCAAACCTAATACTTACATTATTATTATGTTTATCTTCATTTAGTTTTTTTTTCATCGTGTTAAGTTTGTTTTTGCACTCCCATACAATTTGCTCCCTGTACCTCCTGCAGGTTGAATGGTAGAAAATGCTTTTAGCATTAAGTCCACCTGACTGTATGTAATTACTACTGTATATTGTGCAATAAAAGAATAAATAAATAAATTATAAATAAATATGTGCCTAAGTACCTAATCTTATTGTTCGCTCCGAAACTACAGGACAGATTGTAAAAATCCGTTTAACCCACACATAACTACTTTGATTTGCCTAGAGTCGTATTATAATAATATACCTAGGTAACCTCCATACTTAGAAATTTACGTAGATAAGTATAGGTACCTACTGGTAGTAAAGTAGATAGATAGATAGTTAACACTCATGTCTGCGGTTATCTTCAGTAGATAGACAAGGTTGACTGCCTGCTGCAGTGTCTAGATACTGCCTACTCGTGTTCCAAGCACTAGGCAGGTACCTACCCACTGATCATGTAAAACTTGCTTATAACTACAACACTTGTATAGGTAAATAAGTAGGTAGTTGCCAAAAAAACTCACACAGCCAGACTATCAACTGTAGAACATGGACCTCTTCCGAAATCAGAGGGTTATTGTTGGGTTGTGGCCACAATCTTCACCTTTGGGACGGGTTGGAGATATCACACATTCCAAACAATTAACACCCAGCACCCGCGAACAAACAGGTATATCTATTTTTATTTTATACAAATACTAAACCAAGATCCTCGGCAGTCATGAAAGTTGTGTGCTTAAGACCGATGCAAACGAGCGTTCATATCTTTTTTTGTAACTAATATGTGACAAAAGGAAAACATACGTACCTAGCTACGGTCACGATAGATTAAATATAAAAAACTTATTGCTCTATTGGCATTATCCAGGGAGGGAACAGAGGACTACGTTTGTATGAGAAACTGTCGTTACCATTCCTCTTAAGTACTTTTTAGTTTACTTACAAGTCTTACAACTGAAGTAAGTAATAGTATGTAGGATGCGACAAACGTGCCGTACAGGTATGTAGGGCAGTAATATCTAATTCATTGTACGTATTAACTGAAACATGTTAGCATCATTCGAGTCCAATGTCCCACTTTTCACACGGTTCAGCGGACGACCTTCGATATTAATGATGGGTGTTGTACCTAGGTAACCTAGGTATCAGTAAGCACTACCGACATTCCGTTTAGTATTAATAATAAGGCTGTGACCAGTGAAAAAATAATTACTTTACCAATTCAGATAGGCTTATAATTATTATGTATATAAATATGAGTATGTTACTGCCTACCTAAGGACTAAGTAGCCGTCACCTCAGGATACAATAGTCGTGCCAGGCATTTCTATATGTATTGTATACTCTCATAGAAGGCGATATTATCATATATAAAGTACCTATACAATAAGGAGTTGAGTGAAATATTAATTCGTCGCGATTCTCTCGCCTGTGGAGACAGCCACTAAAAAGCACATAGAAACACTAATTTAACAAACAGAAAATAACTAACTAGTGCATGAATTTACCCTGGGTACCTAACCTACCTACCTATAATCCTAATCCTAACTAATCCTAACTAATATTATAAATGCGAAAGTAACTGTGTCTGTCTGTCTGTCTGTTACTCTTTCACGCCAAAACTACTGAATGGATTTGAATGAAATTTGGTATACATATGGTCAAGACCCTCAGAAAGAACATAGGCTCCTTTTTTATCCCGGAATTCCCACGGGAAAACTTTTTAAGGGGAAGCGAAGCTCGCGGGAACAGCTAGTACCTACTTTAAAAGTTGAAGCGGCCCTGCTACGACTTTGCTACGAGCTGCTACGGCAGTACTACGCCGCCCGCGTAGCGCGCCGGCCGGAGGATAGACAACGAATGTTGCTTTCTTAATTTCGTGTTTTTCCAGCCAGTGAGAAGTGGTGTTGTGCAAAAATTTCACAATATTGGTTTTGTTTTTAATCTGTGACTTTTTTTTGTGAAAACTCTTAGAAAGTTTAGTAAACAGGCAGGTAGTAAATGAATAGAATTTATTTTCTATCAAATTAACTTTCAAAGGTAAGTATTTATTTGATGTAGATTGGCACAATGTATAAAATACATGAATGTAGGTATAATAATGTACAATCTATAATATTATAGATTTGTGTGGGAATTAGCGGTGGCGTATACAAAGTAGCTTGGCGTAAAAAAATTTTATGCAAAAATAACTGCTTAGATACTTCGAACTACGGTCCACTGTGATATAGGTTTTTCAGCATCTACCTATATAAGATTTATATTCATAAACTCAGGTAACTCTAGGTATAAATGCAAATTACACAGAGCACTTATGCAAGTGGCGGTAAGAGTCAACTACAGGCCACTGGCCAGTAGGTATAGTCATAGGGTTGATTTTTTCAGTGGCGTTACCAACCAGTTGTATATGTTCCAAATAAAATAAAATAACCATTCCTATCACACCGTAACAACGTACTTCTACCTCCCCCAGCAGTCACCACATCATCATCATCATCAGCGATGTCAGAGCGCGCTGGGCGGCGCGGCGCCGGCGCCCCGTTCTACTTGCCGCCGCGCCGGCAGACCTCCGCCGAGATCATCAGCGAGGCACGGGCCGCCGTCTACGGAGGTATGTGGCACCTGATGTCGCTACAATCATCGACGTTGATAACCAACTCGTGTAGCGGCCGCTGTAGGCAGAGCACGAGGTGCAAGACGTGCACGCATACACAAGACAAAACGCGATGTGAGTGGAGTTTTGTCACGTCGTGCGCCCCGGCCTTCTGGTAAGAATAGTCCCAGGTAGGCTAAGCGCCGGCGCCCCGTTCTACTTGCCCCCGCGTCGGCAGACCTCCCTCCGCCGAGATCATCAGCGAGGCACGGGCCGCCGTCTACGGAGGTACGTCACACCTGATGCTGCTACACGGGGTCGTTATCGACGTGGATAAACGTCAACATGAATACGGCGCTGTGATTGGTGAACCGCGCACTAAACGAGTTTATCGACGTCGATAACGAACCCATGATGCGTGGCCTGAACAAAATACCAAGGCTTCGAGGTAAACAAAACATAGATTACAGTTTTCACCGAAAGTTTAGAAACTTTAGCGATGACAACGCAGTTTGAAACACGCAATCAACGATCGTGGTATGCCTTTAATAGAAATCTGACCTTTAGACAAAGTTTGCACGCACAGAAATAATATTAAAATAACAATGATGAATAATAATAAAAAATGATATCTTACTAAAATTATACCTTTTACAAAAAGGTACTTATATGAAAAGCTGAAAAATGTATGTACAATAGGTAACCGATTGAGATATAAAGGTCCAACCATTCACACAGACAGATCCAAAAACTAAAGATACATCATACACACGACACGTCAAAATTTTTACTTACACAAAACTTATTCGGTCTAGTCACATTCGGATTACATTACATTTTGATGTCATGTTCCGTTATTTAATTTCCAAATTCCACCTTGCAGTGGCGCCGTGTAAAAATACTTTTAGTCACGCGAATCAATCCCTTCTTCGTACTTTGTTACTGGTTACGTCATAGCCCTGAACGATACTGCTGAAATCATTTCTGATAGCTGAAATACTTATGCTAATGGTTTTGCGAAATAGCGTTTCTTAATTTTATGTCTTCGTTTAGGAGATACGAATCTGGGAAGTTACTTACTCCAACTTTGTCACGCTACTCACTCTATCAACTGTGTATTTACATGGCTTTTTGGCGGTATAGTAAGCTGAAACGGGATGGCTAGTGAATTTCAAAAAGTCGTAGCCTTAAATCTGGTCATCTTGAGTCACCCGATTTCGGCTTCATCTAAATACTCTTCTGATGCCACTGAAAGCAATCGCCATATTTGTATTACGAGCCAATGGACATTCAAATGACTTTAAAAAATACCTGTAAAAGAAAGTAACACAAATGTATCTCCCTTTTTTTAAAAGGTAAGAGTGTGTAGTTATTATCTGTCTCTTCCAACGCAACGTTCAATCTAGATAGTTACCTACCTATCTATTAACTTCTAGCATTGATCGCATACAATCAATGATGCAGTGGCCCTGAAAGATAGGTAATCTTTCTGAAAAGCTATTTTATTCTACTCAGGTAGGCTCTGCTATGTCGTAGGTGTATCCAAAGTACCTAAGTGCAAAGCACACAATGCTCTGACGTTGAAAATTAAATGTAAGACCTAGGCACTTGACTTCATAAATAACTAAAATCGATGAAAGCAAAAACTGATATGCGGGTTCCTAAAAAATGAACTGAACATTTCGCTGCTACATAAAACATCACTTTACTAATCAAGCTGAAACTATGCTGAAAAGCATTCATTAGATTGAATACCGTCTACAAATTTTAAGGCGTTTTTTAAGTTCCATGCGTGTAGTTATGTGTCTGCTTATGGCCGCTAGCTGATTGACAACTTGGCAGCGCCATAAATGAATTTAATAGAACCAAGTACTTAGGTACATACGAGCCGCTAATCATTGCCTTCAGAGGCATGTCGTCTACTTTCCTATATCGACTACTTTCCCAATTATGGTGGTAGACAGTTGTAGAAGACCAATAATGATTGGAGCGAAAATGTAGGCCAACCACCATTTAAGCATGGCTAATGGCCTCGCTTTCCAAATTCAAAATTCGTATTCCAATTTTCTAGTCATCGGTTGGAAAGAGGTTTTCTTCAAACCGTCGGTAATTACTGGCTGGTTTATTCATGGGGGTGTTTCTTGAAGGTCGTTGAACTATGCCGCGGTCAGGACGGTTTAAACACGCGATTTGATTGAGTTTTGTGATTTTCACAAAGCTAAGCTGTTTCATAATCAAAGGCTGTTTCAGCTTTTACAGCTGTGAATTAAGCTATGGCTAGGATTAAGATTAAAATCGGTCTGCCTGAAAAAACTGATTGAACTTTCGTTTGTAATGTGAACTTTCTTAGAGTGAAATTTATGAGAGCCACCTGCAGGTAGGGTCAAGTGGTTGCAGACAGGTCATAGCTAGGTAGGTAATTACGTGCTTTCCTTAGCCTTCGTAACAGTTTGATATACCATATACCTAGGAGAGATATATATCATATCGTCATTTCCTTTCGTGTCGGTAACAAAAACTTGGGCTGTACTTGCGTATGACACCGTCGTAAAAGGTTTAGGGAGCCTTATTGAAGTCTAATGAACCTATTTCGTCTACAGACGCCAGCAGCGCATCTAGCGGCGCGGGCGGCGCGGGGGTCGCGGGGCTGCGTCCGCTGCGCACGCGCCGCCCCTTCACCCCGCGCGACGCGCAGCGCACGCTGTTCACCGACCGCGCCCAGCCGCGCCCGCCCAGCGCCTTCAAGTAACTACCTAGTACTAGACTAGCCAACTACTCATGTACAGACAGCTGAACATAGGCCTTTCCCAAGGTACGCAACACTCTGTTCACAGCATCCAATAATAACAGTTACTCATTTCCTACTTATAAATTTAGTTTATCGTCAAATGTTTCAAAGTTTTCATCTGATGATTTGAAGACATCGGAAAATTACCTCATCGATTTTTTCTTCCGTTTCTCCGCTCAATCTCCGGTCTTACGAGACAATCATCACTATCCCTGCTAACCCTTGCTCTTCCTCTACCAGCCTAAAGTACGTGAGTCCGTCGGAGGGGGCGGCGGCGCTGGACGCGGGGGACCTCAAGGGCATCCTGCTCACCGAGCCCCTCGGCGGACATGGCAAGAAGAAACCTGCTGTGAGTTATTGATATAATTGTGTATGAAGATTTAGGTTTTCTCAAGTCCTTCTTCTAGCTACTTACTTCGAAAAAACTTACCTAAATGTGATAGGTAAGTATTCGGTACCTACTCGGAAATCCTTTAAAATAGATGATTACCTATGTAAAAACTGTGTCTTAAACCGTGCAACATACCTAGGCAGCGTATCCCGTGTGAGTCAACCGTAATATTGCAGGCTGTAGTGTTATTCACCGTATAGCCAAGAGAGCCTAACAGCCGGGAGAAGCCTATGTCCAGCAGTGGATGACTAAAATACTATACGGCGCGATAATGATGTCGCTAAGAACTATCACAATGTTTAATTCTCTTATACGACCTGATAATTATGACGCTAAGAACCTTCCTATGATCTTAAGAATATTTTTCCCCTCTCCAGGCGCGAGGTCAACCGCGTCCATTACAACCAGCGGACAGCTGGGGCGGCGGCGCGCGCCTGCCGCAGCTCAGCGGCCGGAGCAAGCCGCTGCACCGCCGAGGCACCTGCACCGGCGCACCAGACGGTGAGTAAACTCCGAGTCTGAATAGTTCACAGTTGATTGACCCATGAACTGGTAGCCCACATAATGATTCACCCAATGATCGTTACGCCCACAACCTAACTACCAATTTGTGGGTCGTTCGTTATTTGCCTGGATGAAATGTTGGTACATCCTCTCTTTTAACTGAAGTTCACTATTATAGGTGCCCAAAAATTTACTGACTAGGCTTAACTGCTGCCGAAACAGCAGCCGGGACTCACGGCTTAAAGTGCCGTCAAGCACGAAAGCATCCAAAAGCAACCAATTGAAATGTCATGTGTTGCTTAAAACTTTAATGATCACTTACAATTACGTACTGAAGCTATCTAGACTACGGACGCTTCCCAAACCCGAACCTTAGGGTACTTATAAATCATTTATTATCTTTACAGATTTGAAAAGCGAGACTCTCTTGGAGCTGACGAGTGCCATCATGGTGACGCAGCCGCTCGGGTACACCGCCAGCGGCGCCAGCGGGGATTATAGTGACAAATGTGAGTTTACAAATACTTACTGAATGAACTGGGACCTAAAGTCGGGTACTAACTAGGGGACCGCCCGAAAATCTGTGCAGCGATTACAAGATTTGCGTATCGTCAACTGTCACTATCAAAATGTTCCAAAAGTGAATAGTTAGGTACGTTAGCGCTGTTCTTTTTCCCTATTATTATGTTTGTGTAGTATCGTACAACGCTAGCGTATTGCCACGTTAGCCTGTGATAGGGGCACTGGGACTTAAAGTCGGATTCTAACTAGGGGACCACCCGGAAATCTTGTGACATCACTATGACATGACGTCATCGATATGGAGACACGAGACACTGCACATGCGTGTCCACCTACTTAGCTTCAGGTGCAAATTCAAGGGAGTAGGCAGTAGACATCATTGTGTTTGAACCACGAATGGAGAGAATAAAGCAGGCTTAGTCATGAGGCGCCTCTAAGGCCAGATGACAAATCGAGTTTTGTGGCGATCCTTAGGAGAAGCATAGAGTTTTAGCACGTTTTAGGGTTGATGTCAGTGACGATGATGTTATTATATGCTTTTTAATTAGTGGATATCCGGTTGGCATGTGAATTTACTCATCATACTGTATAACTTTCATCATGGGACCAACTCTTTAATCGGGAAAAACAAAACACCCTTTATTATGTACTCATGTGACACCTCTCCCACCAGCCCCAAGTCCGGACCCCACATCCAGGCGCAAGCAGTACACAAACGGGCGTAGCGCGAGCGACGCGGCGCCGGCCGACGTCACGGTTAGGCAGCTGTCTGTGCAGATGCCTAGTGCTTTCAGTGCTGAAAGGGTTGAAAGGTGGGTTCTGTGGACTATATAATTATATCTAGGTTAGGTTAGCCATAAACATAGTTTTTCTTAATGGTCCTTGAGTACGTACAACCCCTTTTGCAACACTATTTAAATTTTAACCCATGCGCAGTAGACATTTTAAGATGGTGTGGGTGGAATGAGTCAGAAACCACGCAACGCCATTGCAGCGCGCTATGCCGCTCGATTCATCGATTCAGCAAGGAATCGCTTCATAAATGAATGCGATAGGTATGCGCAAATTATCGCCATTTATCTCAAGTTACATTAGAATGAGCCTCCTCACCACACCACCTATCGGCTAACTTTAAGAAATTAAACCATCTATACCTATGTACCACTTTCATCATTTATATCTCCTTACAGCCTAAGCATACTAGAGCTATCCGAAGTCCTAACCCAGAAGTCCCGCGACACGGAGCGCACCCTTCTCCTAATGGGGGCGCTACAAGCGGCGCTGGAAACCGCTCGGCCCTCCGGTAGTTTACGCGAGTTTACACTCCGCTCGCTTTACACGCACATAGATAGTGTGGATGAACGTGTACTGGTTGCTATAGCCAGGGCTATGCTCACGGTATGTTACATTCTTCTTCTTAGCATAACAATTCAGGCGGACTAGACTTTGTCACCACGGTGAAAGGATTAGCCAGTTACATTCTTCATCTTAACATGACAATCTGGTTGCTATAGCCAGGGTTATGCTCACGGTATGTTATATTCTTCTTCCATGACGATCCATTTTACGTGGACTAGAGTTTGCCGCCATGGTTAAAGGATTAGCCAGTAAGATTAACGTCAGACAATGGCGCTGGCGACCGCTCGGCCTTCCGGAAGTTTACGCGAGTTTGCGTGACATTTTTCTCGCATAAGTAGTAGGTATTTAGGGAATTTAGCACCCGTTATTATCAAACATATCTGCTTGCCATGATAAGGAAACATTTTTTTTTACCGTCGCAATCACTATGACGAACTGAATATTCACAATTACCTATAACTATAGCTCCGCGTGACGGGCCCGCACCTGGCGGCTGCCTGCAAGCTGGTCTTCAAGCTGGCCAGGAACGACAAGAACGACCACTTCTTCATCAACACTAACCTGCTTGGTGAGTAACGTTACTGTATGGAATATGCTGAAATGATAGGTTTATGCTCGCTGTTTTGGAATGAATGCAGTATTATACCCACAATTTACCTCGTAGATAAAGATTAGTGCCAGGTATGAATACCTAGCATTTTTTAGCTCTCCTCATCCTTTCACACAGTTTATTACGGCGTCGTAACGCAAAGTAAATCTCCACCATATAAATGATCAGCTTTTGACTTAAAATCTTTGCGTCTAGCCACTATGTCGTTTCTTCATTAATAATCCACAACTCTACTTTATCTTCCCCAGAGCTCCTAGTAGAAGGCTGCGGGCGAGCCGACCCAATAACCGAGGCGGAATGCTGCATCTACGGCGCGGGGGCGCTCCGCTTCCTGGCCCTGGAGCCGGCCCTGAGAGCGCGGGCGCACCGGGCGGGGGCCGCGGACTTACTGGTGTTGCACTTGAAGATATTGAATACGGCCGTGAGTTGGGTTTGTTAGTATTTACCAACCTAAGATGTTCGGTCAAGCGGGCTGGCAGATAGCAGCCAGTGTCATACGCGAAGTACCTACCTACAATTAAAGAGATATACCTACATAGGTACGTGTATATTGGTTATCTGGCGAATTACTTCATCGCAATCCATCATAACTTACTTTAAACGTGCCACCACCGGAGCCAACAATTCTAACACACAAGAAAATTATATCAACCTCATCTAATCCCCAACAGAAAGAAGACAACCCGCGCGGCCTCTCCGACCAGTCCTCCCACGCCCTGTACCAGCTCACGGGGGCGCTCCGCAACCTGGCGGGGGACGCGGCGGCGGCGCGGGGGGGGGCGCTGCCCGAGCTGCAGCGGGCGTTGACCTTGCACCACACGGACAGAGACGTGCTCACTAATGTGGTGAGGTGTCTCAGGTGAGGTGTCTATACACAAGTATACAAAAAGTATTAAATTATCCGTGTCTTCACAATATTTAAAATTTTCAAGAAGTTCAAATATGATTTATCAAATAATTCGAATACCTACAAGGTGTTGCCAAAGTGGTGTATCTGCTTAATATCCCTTTTGGAAGCCTAGTGACTCAGCCTTTCAATCCTGTCATGCGGGATAAAATTTATTTATGACTTCTGGAATATACAATACACGCAGTAATTTTATATAAGTAGTAGGAAGGTACTTATTATTAAAAAGCACTCCTTTTAGTAAGGTAAGGTACTACCTACAAAGTTATCCATATTTTTATTGGAAATTCGATTAAGTTTTATATCCGTGACTAAGGGCGTCTTGCACAACAAAGTTAAATAAAATTAAATAGTTTGTCTCTTGCTCTGACAGTATAATGTTAGAGCAAGAGGTCATAGATTTAATTTTATTTAACTTTGTTGTGCAAGACGCCCTTAGTTACTTTCATACGATTTTGACAAGTTGTAACTTTTAATGTGTTATTAATAGTATGAAAGTAACTACCAGTCATCGATCGGTAGATAGAGTTATTGAAACTGGTAGTTACAGATCAAAATAAACATTAGGTAATTTGATTAGGCTGTCAGTTTTTTATTCACAGGATGTTGCAAAAATATTATACAGGTATATTATAGTCATAGATACAGAAGTTAAATACTTTTTAATTGGACAATAAAATTATGTTTATGCTTTGTTAAATATTTGCGGAATTTGAAAAATGTTGGTTCACATGAATTATTAATTCTAATTTACATCATTTTTGAACTTATTACAATTATTAATTACAACATTATCAGTAATTAAATAAGATAGAGTAGCGTTTCACATGAATGATTAATTCTAATTTACATCATTTTTAAACTTATTACAATTAATAATTACAACATTACCAGTAATTAAATGAGATAGGTACATGTTTTCCTTTTTTTTTAATAAAATAATCTAAATATAATAACAAATAGTTTAGGTTTACATTACATTGATTACAAAATCCTTTATACATCATCGTAATTTATAATATAAACTAATAATTAATTAAATGATTTGCTCAACAAAACAAATAACAATAATTTATATTAATAATTTAAAGGCCAGAAACAGCGTCAGATAATCAACTCGCGGGTCTGCGATAGTTGACCCACGAGAGAGCGGATTGTAATCACAAAGATTCATATCCTAATTCATCACCCGCTGTTCAGTCGAGTCAGTTAAGACCCTTCTGATGGCAACGAGACTTTAGCCTCAAAAACATTATATGCTTTTCGCTGAAACACAACCATACCGCGATGTAGAATTTGAGTTTTTAGTGGCATCTAGTGGCGAACCAGTGAACTAAAACTGTGACGTGTCTTCGACTCCTCGACCTTCGCAGTTATAAATAACGTCCACATGTTTTCATCGTGATAAAAATACAAGTTTGGTTGATAATACTTGACCTAGATAAGACCGGAATAGATGATACGGATATTCGGATTATATTACTTATTCATTTTATACTTTAACTATTTTATAGTATTTACTACTTATTAAATTTTATAAGAAATTATCCAAAAAAAATATTTTTACTAATATTCCTTATTATTTATTTTTCCTTTAGTAATTTCTAGATATTAACGAGTTGAACGTGTAACATAAAAAAAACACTGTACCTAGGACCTATTTATACTTAATTACAATTAGGTATATCAAGTCAATAATTACCACCACGTGGTAAATAGACAAAACTTAATATGAACCAAACGCCGCCGTGCTACATCCTAGATAGAGGTTCATAATTATTATTTTTAGATAATACTTTATACTTTATTATCTAAAAACTTTTTTGATAATTTTTTTTACGAATGTCCTTATTTTTTGCCTATGTCACCCACCCTTCTATGGTTTAAGTCCACTTTTGCAACACTCTGTATGTTTGTTGTAGTATGTTTAGAATCAAAGGTATTAACTATATTTATTTTGAATCTGTCTGTTCTATGTTCAAAATCTAATTAATATGTTCAAATAATAGCTACTTACAGTACTTACAAAAAAAATGAATTTCATACAGCCTCCTGTATGCCAGCCCGATGTGTAATTATGTTTGAAATGATTTCATTTATCCAAATAGGTATCCTTAATCAACATCAATCATTTATCCCCCCCAGCGTGCTATCCTCAGACCCCACATGCTGCGCGTCACTATGCGCGCAAGAAGGCAGCGCGCGCGCACTGCTGACGTCACTGGCGCAGTGCGCATCGCGCGCGCCACTGGCGTTGAGACTGGCGTATACGCTGGGCAATATGGCCGCCGCTGATGATGGGGTTAGAGTTGATGTGAGTAGACTCCTGTGATGTATAGGTATCATTATAGTTAGGTTCAGTCAGCTGCATAAGTAGCTATACACTTTCGAACCTTGTCAATCTAACAAAGCGCCTATCCATTCATTGAAGCATTGACGGTTCGTCAGTTTGACAAGGTACAGAAGTGTATAACAACTTATGCAGCTGACCGTACATAATACTCTCCTGAGCAATGAAATAGTTCCTCCCGCCTGGAACATTTTCATTGCTTGCGATTGCATTAATTACTAGTTCTACTGTGGGCCGCGATCATAGCTTCGCCTTAAAAAGTGTGTATACCCCATGGAAGTAGATTCTACTTCCATGGTGGCGCGCACTGCTGACGTCACTGGCAGTGCGCATCGCGCGCGCCACTGGCGTTGAGACTGGCGTATACGCTGGGCAATATGGCTGCTGCTGATGATGGGGTTAGAGTTGATGTGAGTAGCCTCCTGCATCATTGGTGTAAGCTCACTACTTACAAGCCACATTTCATAAAAATAGCCGAAGCATTTTCTCGTGAAACAGTAATAAACGTCCATTATACATAATAATTGTATTACCTAATTAGTAGTTAGTTACCAACGTATTTATTACTAGCTTCGCTTCGACTTAAAAAGTTCTCTCGAGTGAATTCAAAGTAGCCTGTGTGGGGTTCCCCTAATCTTTATTGCCCAAAACTCGTTTCGCATAACTCGTAAGGTCTAAACTTTTTTGGTCGAATTATCACTTTGCCAAGTCTTACGTGGCATAAGGATCGTTTCGCCTAAAACTCTTTTGGCACAATCTTGAAACACGTAGGTAAACGTCTCGTTTGCTCAAATTGTTCGTATAGGTATAATCTTGTTTCTTCTAATATTATGTTAATAAATAATATGTTTAGTATGTAAAATGTACAAATTGTGGTATTTTTCTCCTACATCCCGTAAATCACGATATTGAATTATCAAAATATCGAACTCCGTCACATAACCACATGTCTTGTTCTTCACCATGCAGATCTACTCCATGGAGGGTGGTGTGGACACGCTACTGACAGTGCTAGAGTCCTACACGGAGCGCGCGCGCGGGCCCGGCGACCCCGAGGCGGACCCTGACTTGCATCTTATTGGTATGTTGTAGTGTTGTGGTATTATTAGTGGTAACCTCTAGAGTTCATTCATAACTTTTGATCATCTGGTATACCTACTTATTAACCCTTCAGCTGACAATACTGTTTAAAACTAAAATAGGGCTAACAGCCGACCGTATACTCTGTAAAGTGGTGGCATTGATTATATTTGGTCATCATACTCGTCACATCTTTGACTAATTAAAGAATAATGTGGACGTGTTTTACTGTTTTAATGTGTAGGACCTAACTAATTTGTTTTTATTTGTTCAAAGGAAGCGATTTATGCGGATCCGACGGGTCGAATGAAGATGTGTTAATCAAGGTAACCTATTGTAATTTGAAAACTTACAGCTAACTTTTAATAATATTTTTAAACCATACAACCTAGATTCCTATATACATATTTATCATCATAATGACTACAAACCGCATTTCCCCTCCTCAGACAGTCCGCGTGATAGCCAACCTATGCCTATCATGGCGCGTGGGCGCCGCCCTGGCGTCGAGCCACTGTGGGCGGGTGTGCCGCGCCGCCCTCGCCTGCCTGCGCGCCCCCCGGCGGAGCCCGGCGCCCAGTGCGGTAACTATACCTCTCAGTAACACGAGTGTCATGTCATGAGTGATGCGAGTGTGAACCTGTGTCTGTCATGGCGCGTGGGCGCCGCCACCCATTCTCTATTCTATTCTACCTTAGGTGGTTTTCTTCTTCACATTGTAGATGTGTGATTTTGTCATAGCAAAATTCGTCGGTCGGCGTACGTCGGTCGACCGACGAGCTATATGAGCTTGTAGGAACACGTTCATCGTTCAGTGCTTCACTGACGGAGCGATCGAGCGCGTGACCAACCGCATGATAGTCGGCGCTGACGGTCGTCAGGCGTAGTCAGGACGTACGGTTAGAACGTATCATCGGTCAAGCACTATTTCCAGCCTTAGAATAGAAAACCCTATCCAAAGGTTACATAGTTTACAATACTCGCCTTACTTACATAGTTACCTAACTAAAAGATCCACCCAACGATAATAAAATATACCCACCAACAAACCAACATCCTCTTCCAGACAACAGACTACGAAGACACCGGCGACTCGCCCCACGAGGACCGACGACACGAGCTGGCCACGGCGGCGCTGGCCACCGTCAACAACGTGACGTTCTACCGCGACCACGCCGCGCCCGCGCCGCCGCTGCTCGAGGACATCGCACGAGGTAACAACAACTGTTGCAGACAACAGACTACTCAGAGACAACCACGTGACGTTCTAGACCACGCCGCGCCCGCGCCGCCGCTGCTCGAGGACATCGCACGAGGTAACAACAACTGTTGCAGACAACAGACTACTCAGAGACAACCACGTGACGTTCTAGACCACGCCGCGCCCGCGCCGCCGCTGCTCGAGGACATCGCACGAGGTAACAACAACTGTTGCAGACAACAGACTACTCAGAGACAACCACGTGACGTTCTAGACCACGCCGCGCCCGCGCCGCCGCTGCTCGAGGACATCGCACGAGGTAACAACAACTGTTGCAGACAACAGACTACTCAGAGACAACCACGTGACGTTCTAGACCACGCCGCGCCCGCGCCGCCGCTGCTCGAGGACATCGCACGAGGTAACAACAACTGTTGCAGACAACAGACTACTCAGAGACAACCACGTGACGTTCTACCGCGACCACAGTATGCTCCAGTCTTATATGAATATGAATATATTATAGCCAGAGCATTTTGCTGTTGCTGTAAGGCCCCATGCCATGGAAAGATATTGGGCGGACGTTTAATTATGATTGTAACTTCTGATGATAGCTGCTGCCATCGAATATAACAGATCGCAGATATATTGCGTACGGTGTGCGTTTAACACTTCTACGTTGATATCGCCGTTACTTCTGATTTTTGTGCCTAAAGATGTTTATCCTAATTCTTTCGTTTGTTTTGACAGTTATATTTAATCCACAGAGACATGTTCCTGGCTGGGCGAGTCAGCAGCGGGCGGCGAGGCGGTCCGCGCGCTCGGGAACCTGTCCCGCGCCGCGCCGCTCGCGCAGCTGCTGGCGCTGGAGGGCGCGCTGCCCAGGCTGGCACCGCTGCTGACGCACGGTGAGTGTGCTACTGCTACAGCCGAAAATCATCAACTGCTGGACATAGGCCTCTTCAAAGGAGCCACAACACTCGGTCCTCGGCCTAAAGGGTCCTCATCCTTCATCTAGCCACTACCGGCTACCCTCCTAAGGTCGTCCAGAACATGAAACATACACACACCATTGATTGAATACATCCGTCAATAAATAATAATAACAATTTGTATCTCTAATTCCAGAGGAGTCATCAGTCCGGTGCGCGGCGGCCGGCGTGCTGGTCAACATGTGCGGCGCGGGGGTCGCCGCCGCCGCGCCCGCCGCCACGCACGCACTCGGTAAGAACACAGAGTTCGCAATACTGGTGTAAGTGAGAGGAAACGGGGAGACTTAGGCGGTCATTCTGATATGTATGAAGTCGTTGGATAAAAGTTGTTCTGAATGACACCCAGAGTTTCCCCCTTTCGGCTTACCATACCACTTTTGCAGCATCCTGTAGGTATATTAGAATATCTTTGTAGGTAATAAATTTATAACACTGTGGTCAGAGGTACCAGTCAAATTACCTTTAAGTAGTGTAAGATTGGCTATTTTACGCGAAGGAAAAGTTTGAGTAACCTTACATACAAACCAGCGACTCTAGCGGTCAGTATGATGGAACAAATTAAAGTAGCTAAATGCATGAAATTGACAGAAGAAAATACCCTCTTGGATGGAAGTTTAAAAATCGTTTAGTAAAGTAGTTATGAATTAATTTTATCTCATATTCCCCCAGAGCTGTCTTTATGATGTTCATAGTGTGATTCTTCATGGGAAATAGTACCTACTTACTTTCATTAAATTCGACTCAACATGCGTTGCGTTGTTCGATACTGTGTTGATTGATACACAAAGCATCCTTTTATACTAGTACACATCTATCAACTAAACCTGGCTAAAACTCAAATGATTCTCCTCCCATTTCCCCAGAGTTGTCAGCACAATCCCGCGACGCGGCTACGGCGGCGCTGCTGGCGCGCGCGCTGTGGAACGCGCACAGCCACGGCGCGCTCTCTGTCAGCGACGGACGCCGGGCTGCTGACGCGCTCACTGTGTTCATTGGTGAGTCTATTAGTTACACTATATTCTACTATAGTTGTCAGCTGGCGCTGCGGAACGCGCACAGCCACGGCGCGCTCTCTGTCAGCGACGGACGCCGGGCTGCTGACGCGCTCACTGTGTTCATTGGTGAGTCTATTAGTTACACTATATTCTACTATAGTTGTCAGCTGGCGCTGTGGAACGCGCACAGCCACGGCGCGCTCTCTGTCAGCGACGGACGCCGGGCTGCTGACGCGCTCACTGTGTTCATTGGTGAGTCTATTAGTTACACTATATTCTACTATAGTTGTCAACTGGCGCTGTGGAACGCGCACAGCCACGGCGCGCTCTCTGTCAGCGACGGACGCCGGGCTGCTGACGCGCTCACTGTGTTCATTGGTGAGTCTATTAGTTACACTATATTCTACTATAGTTGTCAGCTGGCGCTGTGGAACGCGCACAGCCACGGCGCGCTCTCTGTCAGCGACGGACGCCGGGCTGCTGACGCGCTCACTGTGTTCATTGGTGAGTCTATTAGTTACACTATATTCTACTATAGTTGTCAGCTGGCGCTGTGGAACGCGCACAGCCACGGCGCGCTCTCTGTCAGCGACGGACGCCGGGCTGCTGACGCGCTCACTGTGTTCATTGGTGAGTCTATTAGTTACACTATATTCTACTATAGTTGTCAGCTGGCGCTGTGGAACGCGCACAGCCACGGCGCGCTCTCTGTCAGCGACGGACGCCGGGCTGCTGACGCGCTCACTGTGTTCATTGGTGAGTGTGTACTAGGAACTGTAACATAGCGCAGCTATGTTGTTATTATTAACTGCTACTAACACGAAAGTATTTTATACATTTCAGTTTTTTATTGCAACCATCGAACCTATCAGTTCGTTCTTATTTGTCAAATGTGACACCCTTAGGGCTTGACGTATCACCAGCCCGAACACTATCTATAAGCAGCGTCGCTCGTCTGTTAAACATCTGTCAGATTTGACAGGCGAGTGACGCTGCATAAAGATGTTAGGTGGTGGTAACTCCACTATACAGTGATGCATTGCGGGAACTGTTATTGTATGATAGCCGTTCTTGGCAAATTTCTTTAAACAATCCTAAAAGGTCTAAGCATAAAAGAGTGCTACATTGTTCCAGATGACGACTCGGTGTTCGCGGCGTGCGAAGCGTTCCGCAACTCCGACCGACACGCGAGCAACCCCGAGCTGTCTAAACTACATGTGAGACACTTATTTACTGTAGGTATACAGGGTATTCTGTAAATAGTGGACATGTGAACAAGGGATGAAAGTATTCTTTCTAGTTATGACTTTCGAAAATTTGCGGAAAAAGTACCGTTGGTCCACAACTTACGGGACATCCTGTAAGTTTGTCGTACAGTACCTAAAATAAATTTACTGGCGCCATCTATGCTTGAGTTCATCAAACCACTCCCCATAACCTAGTTATTATTCTGTGTCATAACCAAATCACTCTTACTTAACTCAAACTCCTCATCTACCCCCCAGGTAAAATTCCCCGACAAAACCCCGCACCCACAAACCCTGCCAAAATCGTGCAGCGTCGATCGAGACCTGAACCTAGACTGCGACGACCGCGAAGACCTAGGCTTCGAAGAGGGGGACATATACGAAGAGGGGGAGGTGGAAGGTAGTGTTTATGTAGCTACTGTAATCTGACGAATAACATTGTTGCTGTCCCTGTCTAATACAAACATTCAGACGCGATAGCATCAGAATTATTCCCCAGATAACTTATATCTGGCAATAGGGCTGAATTTTCAATGGTCAGATAAGTGTTATCTGAAGAATAAAATTATTGCTGTCACTGTCTAATACAAATATTCAGATGTGACAGCAACAATTTTATTGCGCAGATAACACTTATCTGACTATTGAAAAATCAGCCCTTAGTTATAAGTACCTAGTTAGGTAGTAGGTAGGCACACCGCCCTCAATTTTCTTTACTCTTTATTACCTAATGTTTAAGGTTCCTGTAATAGATCGCTCTTAGCGATAAGGCCGCCTATTGTTCATTGTTCCTAGTTTAGTATTCTTCATCATCATCATCATCATCAGCCAAATAATTATCCACTGCTGGGCATAGGCCTCTCCCAAGGAGTGTGGCGCTCCTTCCTCACACACGGTCGACACTCGGTCCTTGGCCGTCCTCATACAACCACTACTAGATTATTCTTTGTATATTTTATTATTTGTGGTGACCAATAAAGATACTATATTCTATTATATTCTAGAAGGGGCTGGCTGTGCGTGCGGCCCGTGCCACCGGCTGGCGGCGTGGGAGGAGCTGGCGGCGGTGGCGCTGCCCCTGCTCGAGAAACTGCGGCCGGTGAAAGCTGACGCGTCTGTTGGCACTGATTGATGTGTTGGTGGGTGGTAAAATCGTTGTTAGAGTTGGGTGGTATCAAAATCGACCAGCCTATTTTAAGATAGGGCTCATTTTTCTAATGTTTATATTCTGAATCTGATGCTATTGCAGCAATAACAGGGCAGAATTTTATTATACCATTGGGGCGTGCTGTTCGGTGAAATAAAAACCACGTTTACATAGTGGACTGTGTAGTATACAGGTGTTGTAAAAAAGGTATATAAGTCTAAACCTACGTTTGCAGCACGTTTATATCTAAGCCCGGAAATGAAATCAGAATGTCAAAATTCGCGAAAAAATTCACGTGACCAACAAAGTTTCTATGGAAATTGATATTTTTTTACATATTAACAGTGCGGTGGTTCAAAATAAGATGTTCTTGTATTGAACAAACATTGAAAACTCAGCCCAAGGCAAAATTTCGTTGGTCAATTTTGATATCAAACAATTCAATTATGCTGTCGACATAATTATTATTGTAGAGGCAATTATGATAAGGCCTCTTGTTTTACCAGAGAAGTATGGATTATAATTTTACGTTTTTATTCCTTTATAATTCTAGTCAGTATACTTACTACTTATTACTTAGTAATAAATTATCTGAATTATGTAACTAACGTATACCTACGATGTAGAACTTTTTTCTTTTATGTTCTTAGTTTTATTACGATAGAGAAAATTATGTAAAATATTTAATAAATCGGTCTTTATAAAGAATCCTACCTAGTATTTTTTAAACAGTTTTAGTTGCAAACATCACATTTATCATATTGAAGCTGACTATTTAAAATATGTGAGAGGGCAATATAGCAAAGGCGAATACTAATTTTAAATCGTTTATTACCAAACCGGTGAAACTTATAAAATAGGTAGTAAAATGATTATGAAACAAAAAAACTAGTAAAAAATGTATGGTACTACATAAGAGGAATATTCTTCTCAAAAACAAATAAATGTTTATCTCATAAAGGGATTAAATGCTGTGTAACAAATAAATTGAATTTCATAGGAATTCTATACACTTTCAGCCTTAAATTGATACCTATAATGTTCATTTAAAAAGGCACAATATTCTATACCGTTGCGTTTTGAAATTGACCAAGTTAACAATAATATGATATCGTATTATTATGATGAGAATGAGCACTTTTACTTATGTCTAAAATATATTGCAAGTTATAGTCTTTTTATCGTGTAGATCGCATGCAAAACTTCTTGAACCAGTTATCCCAAAGGGATCTGTTATATCATAACACCTTTGAAAACCTTCATTTTATAAACGTTAGCTGATTCAAGAATATTGCAGCGTACCTCTAAAAACCCCCCTTTTTAAGCGCCAAGTTGCTTGTAAAGGATGGGGACGTAGTCGTCATACTCTGCCTGGTAGAAATTGCCGGCGATAGGGTCGCCCAAGTTGTACTTCTTCGCGAACTTGCTGATCGAGAACCCTCCGCGGTTGTCACCGGATCTGGAAACGGGAAAATTAATGGTTAATACAAAAGTATTGGGTAGATGTTATTTTGGTAATAAGAGTATTTAGTTAAGTAATAACAGCGTCAAATCCTGGAGGAGGCATATTAATATGACTGGTGACTGTTGGATTATTCATCCAAACGTTCAGTGGGCCGAGCACCAGTGTTGTCGACTTAAGTTGATACGAAAGAAAGTCACTGGAATTTGTATGCGTTTTATTAGTTTCTAACGATACCGACAGGGGCGCTGCTCAAGATGTCATACAAATTACTATCGAATTACGCTAACGACTTGGGTCGACAGCACTTGTGATTAATTCACATTCACACTGAGGTGGCCTAGGGTTTGTCACCTCTTGAGAAGAGGACCTTGCACCCCACGTCCTCGATTTATTCAATTGTAAACTACTGTTGATTTACTCTCGCTTGTCATAGACTTCCGTTATCTTATTACTTTATAATACCCACGTATTAGTTAACCTCGGTTCATCAAAGCTCAGTTTCCCGGGCTGCCTGTACACGAGGAACACGTATCTGTGCGGGCCGGTGCCGGGCGGCGGGCCCGAGCCCACGTAGGCGGACAGCGTGTCTCCTAGAGACTACTAGCGACATCTAGTTACAACGCACTGCTAACTAGTGCGGGAGGGGTGCACTAGATGGCGCTATTAGTAGTTTTATAGATGGATAGCAATGCGACGCATTTATATCGTTGATATTATCATGACAACGCGGAGCTACCAACGTAGAATCTCTTAAATAGCGTGATTGTTCTTATAAACTTTTTGCATGCCGCAGACAAAATGTGACAAATTCGTTTTTTTTTTAATTTACTTACGTGTTAGTCAACCTAGGCTCGTCGAAGCTCAGTTTCCCGAGCTGCTTGTACACCAGAAAGACATATCTATGAAGGCCGGTGCCGGGCGGCGGGCCCGAGCCCACGTAGGCGGACAGCGTGTCTCCTAGAGACTACTAGCGACATGTGACCACGCAATCTAAAGTAGTGTCGAAGGAGGGCACTAGGTGGCGCTTTTAGTAGTTTTCTAGAAGAATGCCATGCGATGTATATCAAACGCTGGTATTTTACCAAAATTGTAGTATTTTACTCACGTATTAGTAAGCCTAGGCTCGTCGAAGCTCAGTGTCCCGGGCTGCTTGTACACCAGAAAGACATATCTATGGAGGCCGGTGCCGGGCGGCGGGCCCGAGCCCACGTAGGCGGACAGCGTGTCTCCTAGAGACTATTAGCGACATCTAGTGGCGACGGACTGGATACTAGCGTTGGAGAGGTGCAGTAGGTGGCGCTATTAAAGTTTTCTAAAATAATGCGTTGCGACGCATGTAGAACACCGGTATTTTTGGCAAAATTGTAGTTCAACGACGCTACAAAGGCAGGATTCGATACGTCGCATATAGAAAACCAGCATTGTAAGTCGACAAAGGCGTATATCTTAAGAAAACCCTGTTTTACTCACGTATTAGTCAGCCTAGGCTCATCGAAGCTCAGTTTCCCGGGCTGCTTGTACACCAGGAACACATATCTATGGAGGCCGGTGCCGGGCGGCGGGCCCGAGCCCACGTAGGCCGACAGCGTGTCTCCGGCCGCCGCCGCCGCGCCCGGGATGTTGCCCACCAGCCAGTGGTGCCACTCGCGGAATTTGGGCTCTTTGCGGGACGGGGCGTCTGGGTCTGCGGGTGGAGGGGGGTTTAAATTAATTCACAATATAATAACAGTGTTCGCGAATGCAGCGCCGCAAATAAAGTAAAAACAAATGAATGAAAGAAGCCTATAGAATTTTCACATTCTTGATCTGAACTCGTCACGATACGCATAAATTTGTAGGTATAATTGTATAATATTCTGTGTAAATAAACGTTATATCAGTAAAACCTATGGATTATTAATCGCTTCAACAAACAGTAAGACACAAAAGTAAAAAAAACAATGCTAACTTTGCAACAGAAACAAATGTAGATACGAAAAAAAATTTGTTCGCGCTATGACTGAAGTCTTTAACCAAGCCTATCACACTATTTAACATTAGTGCAAATAGTCAATACAACTACGTTGAGTATAAGGATATTATTTTTGTCTTTTCTATTACTTTAGTGACCAACAAAGTATAATATATTAAAATATGATAAAATAATTAATTAAAATTATTGAAGTATAATATTATATTTTATTCTACTATTATTGCTAAGTGTGCGTGGCGCGGACTCTACCAGTGAAAGCTAACTAATACTATTGTAAACATTTTGATCATTAATCGACACTAAGAAAAGTTATAATACAATATTTTTATTATCGGAGAAGTTAGTTACGACATAGCAAAAACAAACGTTGGGTAAGAAGTGAAAACATTTAATTAAAAACTGGTTTATTATGCTAACACACTTCACTGTTTTGAATCTCGTAGGCAACGCGACAAATTAAACAAACGCTAATCAAACATGTGATGTAAAAACAAAATAGTCATAACATCATAATTTTATTATTTAATAATGTTATTATATGAATAAGCATGGGGAGGCCTTTGTCCAGCAGTGGGACAATAATATTGCTATTGCTACGTAAAAAAAAGTATGTTATTATTAATAAGTAAGTATTGGTTTCCGAAAGGGTGTTGAAAGTTCAAGTCCAGACCATGACTAGGCTAACATGTCTTGGTCCTTAAGGCCGCTGAACCGACGACCTTAGACAGGTAGCCGGTAGTGGCTGGATGAAGAAGAATTTTGTGGCGCCTCTTGATATACGATTATGTCAGCTGTAGACAAGTATTCGCTGACGATGCCTCAAAGTATATCTATCATATTAAGCATTCAAACCCTCGATTAATAATTTCAGAACGTGAAGGTATGAGTTTGAAACGCTGTGCTGTTGGCTGATTTATCACAGAACACAGTAAAAGCAGAAATCCATCAAAAGCTCCTCACAAGCTGTTCCTCAGAATACTGACCGGTCATGGCGAGCGTGTAGAAGGCGTCCGGGGCGGCGTCCCACGCCACGGTGGGGACGTCCTTCACCTGCGTGGGCGTCAGCACGTTGCCGTGGGACACCACCGCGCCGCTCGGGTACTCCACCTGTGGGGGAGGGGATGTTATACAATATACAGGTGTTGCGGAAATCATATATTGCTGAGCTGTTTATTCTGAACTTATGATATTTGTTTAGTCGCCTCTAGAGTGACGTCACGGACAGCTGCGACAGAGTTACGAGTGGACCTACAGTGAGAGCTACAGGGTACTTTTTATCCCGGTATTCTCATGGGAAACCGTTTTACATATGAAGCGAAGCTCGCACGTGAAAGTTAGTTCTAGATAAAATAGTTTAAATTATAATGATTTTATCCTATTGTGTCAGAGCATCTAGCCTACACCAACAAATTTGACCGTAAGCTCGCCAGTTACATAACACAAGTGGGACAGGAGACAGTAATGGCCGGCCCACTGACAAATTGAATAATGGACCAAGGCTCAGGACATAATCATCACATTCACAAATCACAAAAGAGCTATATATCATTCACACATTGTTAACTTCATTAGGTGTTACTCTACCTAATGACTAATGATACCCACTAGTGAAGTGCCTAATGGCCTAACTATTCTAGATGACTTTATACTTTTTTGTAAAAAATCGAATGATCCAGCAAGGTAGTAGTTATTTATAAAAATCATAATGCTAATTGGGAAGCAGACTAGTCAAAAATTACACCAAAAACTGAACGTGCAAAAACTGTAAAAAAAGTTCTTCAAGAATCCTAAAATAACCAGTGGTGTAATTTTTTACATTGTCAACATGAGGTAGCATGTTTAACTGCAGTTTATCTAACCGTCTATTACCTCTATTAAACCATCAAACAATTAATTTAAATATCTAATGGACAGGTTTCTTACGATGATCATATCATGAGTGGTCACTTTTTTCCTCATTTCCGGTAGAATCTAGAATTATAAAGTGTCAATCTATTTTAGAAAATTTACTGCAAACATACACAAATATTGCACATTTATATTTTATCACATTTTATACTCTACGATTACGAGTGCTAGACAGGTGGATATTTTAAAGTTTTCGGATTTTTTTGTGTTATAGTAATCCTATTTAAAAAAATCACATAAAATTTATTCAAAGTAATGAGATCTCATTTAGGACCATGACCTCACTCTCTAAAAGCCCTGTACCGAGGACATAGTGTTTCAGATTTCCACCGCCCGCGGGCAGTCAGCGACTGACGCTAATCCCAAACTTAATATCTAACTCTGGCTCTGGATTGATAAAGTTTGTCTGTTTTAATTCTTGGAGAAGACTGCCATGCTATTCTTACTTTCTGCCTACTTTGGATGACACCTTGCTTATAAACACGGCCGGCCTTCTCACAACGGACCGGTTCCCCTTACAAACCAGTATCCATGCTAAAATAAGTAGGTATTATACGAGTATAGGTATGAATGTGTGTATATTAGGTAATATACTTCATCCTTTCTTTGTTTGATGAAATTTACCAAGCAGAATTGACCTCAGGTACTCAACTAGGCAACTTTTCATCCTATAGGTAGGTATAATAGACTAAGGCAAATCGGATCTGTTGGTCTTCAACTCAACTCAAAAGAAACATAGGTATTCTGCTAGTAGTAAACCATATTTATTAATTGAGTTACAATCAATCTTTTGGCTTCATGCTATTGATATCATAAAATAAAATGCAAATCCGATCTGATTGCTTTCAGTCTACTCTACCTATAAACTATAGTGAGAGAATAAACTACAACTTACCGAGACGGCAGCTTCAGGCGCCTTGGAAATCACATCAGGCACCACCTCGTGGGTCGCGAACACGGCGGGGTTGAAGCTCGCCATGGCCCTGGAGAAAACCCTCAGTTTGAGCATCGAGCTGGCGAGCAACAGAACAAACGCCGTCTTTAAATACGCCATGGTGCGAGTGCTGCGCCGGCCGGCCGACGAATGAGCGCGCTTGAGAGGGGATGCCGGTTTTATAGTGATTGCTGATTGTTGAGGTAGAACTAACATGACCACTGGCAGAGTGGTGGGTACAGAAGCGTAGCTCTTGATCTAGTTACAGTCAGCTTACACTTATTACCTTGTGAAATTCACTATCTCAATTCAATAACACCTATTTATTAGTTAATATTTGTTAGTTTGACAAGGTACAAAAGTGTATGCTATAGGTACTTATGAAGCTGACCATGTGACCATGCATGTGTGTTGTCTTAACTCCTGCATCTAGTCTGTCCCTGTGTGGATTCATGACAGGAGAGTGTGAATAAGCTTTACTTCTGTACTCTCTTGTGTTGTTATGTATTGTATATACATAGGCACTTAGATAATTTGCCAGATCATACTAACTGTGACGCACGGTACCGACCTAGGATTGTCACGAACTTGTTGATATAGGACAGCAATGTAATAGACTGGCAAATGAGGCCAATGGACCGGCTGAGGATGTTAGGACTTAAAAACTTCAGGGGACACACACAGACATTTTATATAGTGACAGTAGGATTTTGAGGCATAGAAATTTTGTTTTTAACCAAAAAGTTTTAATGTTTGTGTGGTATCCAATATGACTGGTAAGATAAAATGTTAATTGTTGTTGATGTGCATTAAAAAAGAGGTGGTTTACACACTGTATGGATTGTTGACGCAGTAGGAGAGTGATATTATAATAGGCATTTGAAGAAAGAACCTATTGTATGTATTTCTTAGATTTTCATAATTTATCATGTAATCAAGTAAAAACACTGTTTTCATATTACTATTCATGGCATCTATACTTACAAAGTTTAAAAAAAAAAATTACCTCTCAAATCTTGTCTTGTTGTATGTACTATCAGAGAAATCCATGCTGGCCCGATTTCAAACCAATATCCCTTATGTACCCTGTCATACACCAAACACAAAAGATTTTTATTTGGTCAGAAGAAATCCAACAAGAAACCCACATTCAGCTTAATATGTTAGGTTGCACTAACAACACAACTAGAATCTGGTCTTGTCTAATCAAGGCATGTTTACTTCTCGGTTTCAATTATCGGTAGGTGGGTCATCTTAGAATGATCAATATACCTATGTTATTGAAACTTCGAGAGCGTTTGCCATCGTATCGAGTTTGGCACGGCAACTATGCCTATCATTGCATTGTATTAGCAAATCAGTTAATTAAGATTGAACTATACATAGAAGCTCTCATGTATTCACAATGATAATTACATGGATGTATTACCTGCAATAGGTACCATCGAGGTATTACGTAACATTAGACTCCATAAACCACAACAGCATATTTTGATCTTATCTATGTAATGAAATGGTCATAATAAAATACGTTGGAAATAGGTACCTGTACGACTTATTATATTGTTTCTTGAAGCTTTAATTTAACTGATAGCGTAATATTATACTTACCAGTAGAAATTCAGCAGTTGATTCGGAAATTCGGAATAAAATAATAAAATAAATAAAACTTCCAAGGAAACGAAAAGAACCGGCCGGCAACGTGATATTTAAATGTCAAAATCAGAAACTGTCATCTGTCAGTGTCAACTCAGTTCATGGTCTGAAACACAGATAAGAAAAATGAAATAAGTTGCCTTGTACCTAGGAATAATGAAGAGTTGAAGAGTTTAGCATTCTTTATTCCTATTGCGTTCTTTGGAAACCGCGATGGCCTATTTTTTGTGCCGTGTGTTATAATTATTATTAAACATAGTGATCAAATATCATTAAAATCAGCCGGAGATATTTTTATTTATTTTATAATTTTTTAAAGCGCCATCTTTGTGACTCAGTAAGAACAATCTAACCAAACAACGACCAATACCCCCTAGAACCATACTTGAATAAAAGCCCCAACTTGAAAGAGGACAGTAGACACCACATTTGCATTGCAACTTTAAATGTAAGAACAGATGAATCACTGAAAGAATTAGAACAAGCTCTAGGAACAATTAAATGGAATATACTAGGACTCAGTGAAATTAGAAGACAAGGAGAAATAATAGAACAACATGACAATTATATACTATACCACATTGGAAAAACACAAGGAATGTATGGTGTCGGGTTCCTGATAGAAAGGGGTCTCTCTGAGTACATTGACGAATTTATTGGAATTTCAGAAAGAATTGCTCAAGTAAACATGAAATTACCCGGATACGATCCAATTTCAATACTGCAAGTTTATTCTCCAACCGAAGTAGCATCAAGTGAGGAAAAAGATATGTTTTACAGAGATCTGGAGCAGACACTGGAAAAAGCACACAAAATTATAATTGTCATGGGCGATTTCAATGGCCAAATAGGTAACAAACGCAAAAACGAAGATAGAACCATAGGTTCCTTTTCCACAGGAAAAAGAAACAATAATGGCCAGAGATGCATCAATTTAGCACTGTCACACAATTTAAGTATTATGAACACCTTTTATAAGAAAAAGAAAAATAGACGCATTTTTCCTGAAATAAAAATGACATATTATGTATCTAGCCTATCTGAAACCTAGTTAAACATTGTGAGATATGGCGTTTCGACTTTCTCCGTGTTCGGCATCATAAGGGTCACAGTGACAGTTAAATAAAGTCCATTTTTCTCTCCACCTTTAATTTGCAAGGTGCGGGTGCCTATATAAATAGAGTGAGTCGCCCGCGCGCCTCAGTTGTAATATCACCATGCAGAAATGACTAGGTTTCAGATAGGCTAGATACATAATATGTCATTTTTATTTCAGGAAAAATGCGTCTATTATGTAGTCTGAGCCTATCTGAAACCTAGTTAAACATTGTGAGATGTGTTTATTATCGCATGGTGGAGAGAAAACCAACTGTGACCCATAAGCTACTGATGAGTATATCAGTAGATAAATATTTGAATCTATAAATTTATAATGCATAGATTTCTAGGTAGTAGATATACTAAAAAGAAAGGTATAAGTATACATAAGACTTAAGTACTTTCTTATTATTCCTGACTTGTCAGAAAGTTATTGAAGGTATGTACCTATACATATAGGTAGGTATTTATACATATGGATACACACAGTGCCTCTTCGAAAGCAATACTTATAAGTAATTATTGATCAAAATCTTGTTATTGTCAAGGCAATATTTTTAACATACACTAGCCGAATGGATGGAACCAGTGAAATACTTTGCAACAATATTTAAAAGCTGTAAAATGTAGAATATCGATCCAGGCCGCTGGGGCTCAGGCCAGCACATGCTGATTAGGGTATGTAATTCTGGACTGACCTCAGAAATGCAGCAGCCGACCGTGGAGCCTCGAGGACCTGCTCAGTCAGCCCCGTACGACGACACGGCCTGCAACACCTGGCGCCGCATCTAGTCCTTGGAACGAGGAGTGGTGCTTGAAGGGAAGATAATTTTACTAAATATCTCACCCTCATCAGCTACTGGAAAAGATTAGATGAAGGCTGTGACACTGGCGGATAACTAAGTATTCAGTTTTTCAAAACATGATGCAGGTCACTATATTCATATTCTAGATTGACAAGTAACACACAGTCTAATTTTGTATTCTAACTAACTCGGCGGTTAACGAGTTCCTGTGCAGTCCTACTAGGAAGGAAAGATATTTTATAAGCCTTTGCACCGATTTTGTGGGCTGCTATCATTCTGTATCATCATGTGTGAATATTATGAGCTCTGGCAGCATTCCTTGGTAGATGACATCAAATAATAAAGATTGATTAACACAACAATAACAATTATAATAGTTGATAAATGAAACCCGGCTAACATGTCTTAACTGGGTAAGTAAATGATCAGTCATGCCACCAGGATAAGTAAAATGTTCAGTACTTCATATGAAAACATTAACAAGGTCACCTTTAGGTATGTTCGTCAACACTAAGGGCAGGTCTCGGCCAAAACCTTAAGGCTTCGCCTTGTTGCAACTTCAAAGGTTCGTAGGTAGGTACCTACTTACATTGTTGTAGGTTCGATTTTGAAACCATTAAGTCAACCTAGATAAAACAAAATAAAATAGCTCGATTAAATAAAGATGGTACGTAAAGATGTTAGTTGTACCTGATCAGACCTGATGCAACGACAGCCAACATAGACTTTCTAATCTGTGGAAGCAACAATCATGGTGGCGGAAACATGGACAGTTGGACGAGCCACCTCGAGCCTGACTTATCAATCAGAACTGACAGTTCGCCAACAGCAGATAGCTTGCGGCTATCTATAGGTAAACTTAGGTAGTTAGCTATACCCAAGAAAAAGTCCTTGGACATCGATATGACAGTGGAACGGCGAATAACTGTGACATTCTTTAAAACAAAAAGGCTTATTGTTGTTGTTGTCCAGCTAAGGAATAAGGTTACCTACTTCAGCGACCTGGTATTGCATTCTGAAAGAACTGCGAAGAGTTAATATTATGACTAATAATTATTACTTATTTAGAAAGTTTTCAGCAAACTCTAATAAATCAAGCAGCTACCACGTCACCGCTGCCCGGTTATAACTCTGTACTAGCTTAGTAGATAGATATACCAGTTCTAGCCTTCAGCTAGAGGGCCAGAGAGCTCCTAAATGAGATGCGAGTACGAGCATGACACAAGTAATTTTTTTCCTTGGTAACTAGTTACGTAACTAACTGAAAGATCCATAAAACAGTTGAGGATTACTCAAAATGGAATTGTGAAAACGGCACGTCTGCATCTTAACCAGTCAGTCTAAGTAGTTTCAGCAGATACGGTGTTGAAAAATAGTTATGAAACGTTTGCGCCAGAATCGAATTAAAAATACATTTTCATTAGAGAAGTTTAGGCATGAATAGGTACTTTCACACTTTGGATTGTGCTCCAAATGATGACCTTCGAAATTCATAAAAATTTAATGACGACTGCCATTGTTTATTATCTAGCCCCGTACATTGAGTAGGGCTGCGGCTACACATGATGTGATACACAGTACACAGTATGTATATGCATGTTCCCAGAATAGTGGAAGTTATAATTTTACCAAAAGGTAGTCGTCTCGTGCAAGAGCACCGTTACTCGATTTATTCGATACACAACTAGTAGACAGCTGCTGCGTAGGAGGTTCACGCATTTTTCAACAAAGAGCTCGGATACACACTCACAATCCACTGGGACATAAGGAAGACAGCTAATATGGTGCCACTCAGAAACCGCGAAGACACTCCGATCATGATCACCCGACAGTAGGATCATAATAAATTCGGTAACTTGTGAAGCGGTATGGTATAGCGACTTTCACGAAATCAGGAATTAGCTCAGTGCTTTTAGGTTGAAAACTCGCCGGTGGGATTCACTTTGCTCACAGCCGAGAAAAGAAAAGACTCAAAGCTGGAATCTGCCGATGTGTCATGACACTTAATAGTGTCTGGGGTGTCACTTTATATGACGAAAAACGAACTTTCAGTGCACTGCGGCGCGAGCGAGGCTGTTTGTATGTATTAAACGTGCCGATTGCACGACAGCTCTCGTTCGTTCGTTTCTAATCAGTATAGAGTAACGCTCCTGTACTTACCGTGCGTCACCATTCCCATGAGCAGTCCAATGATCTTTAAGCAGTTTAGAACAAAAGCTGCATTAGACAGTTTCTTCAGCAGAGACATCGAAATAAAAAATTGATTGTACAACTATCCCCAGGAGCAGTCTACAGGTCACTTTGGGCAGTTCAGAAGAAAGCTGCTTTAATAGAATACCCTACCTCAGCGGAGGCGTCAAATTGAAGTGCTATAACACTTTTAGAAGCGGTGCACGTTACCCGATTTGTCGTCATCCATGCCGATGCGGCTACGGCGACTGCAGGTGGTTACTCAGGCTTCGTTGGTGTGCCCTTGTATGGCTAACATGACCAACCTTGGCAGTAAACGTTCGTCTGCATATGCCAAAATCACTGATGAATAGCGCACGTTACTCGATACCTTCTAAATAAGTCACTCATAATGATGGCTGATGATGATGATGACCGTGCTAGCAATAGTGCAGGCGGTTCCGCTGAGCATAAAATCTCTTCCCAGACAGGGGGCGTTTGGATCTGGCAACCAGAACAGGAGTGCCAGGTGTGCGCAGCGATGCAGGTGGGACAACACAGCCGCCAGGGCAGGAGTACATGGCTGGGTCTATGCAGCGATGCAGGTAGCACAAACCGGTGGCCAGGGCCAGGACCGGGTGTACGCTGCGATGCAGGTGGCACGAGACGGCGGCCAGCGCAGGAGCGCAGGGCCGGGTGTATGCTGCGATGCAGGTGGCACAAACCGGTGGCCAGAGGGCAGGAGCACAGGGCCGGGTGTACGCTGCGATGCAGGAGGCACGAGACAGCGGCCAGCGCAGGAGCACAGGGCCGGGTACAGGTTACACGAAACTTCAATTTCACCGAATCGGCCTGCCTACCCTCAGCGGGTAGGTACCGGCGGATCACATTACTCGCCGCACATGCCACAATGTCCCAACATACTGAAACTCGGAGCCACGTGCTTCCTGTAAAAAATCCTATGACGGTCCTGGAAAGCTCCTGTTTGTAAAGCCTTACATAAGCTATAATCAAGTGCATTATTGTAATAGCAAAGTTTTTATCAACTGTTTTCTAAAAATATTAGAAATTGAGGGTAGAAAAATATATTTTTATAATTTTTTCCTGTATAAAATTAACATATGCTTTACTTAAAGCGGTCATTAATGTAAGTATCTAGCTCAAGCGCCACTAGTAGGACCGGAATATGTGATCAATCATCACCACGACTATTGAATCGGACCCTACTGCGTGGGATAAAAACCCCAAGCGCCGGAGCATTATGACCAGTGGCTGAGCTTTTAAAAGCAGTAAATAATAGCATTTTACTCACGGCTTATCAACTCAAACCTTCGTTGCGAAATCCTCAGCAATGGCTGCGTGCGCAGCAGCCGGCAGGCCCCGCGCCGCCTGGTCCGCATCACGCTACAGCTCCCGGCAGCGAGGACTCCGCAAATTCAATATTATATTTTTCCCCGTCGGAGCGAAGCCGACGAGAACCGTGGCTACATTGAGCCATTTTGCCGAAGTGTTCACTTCAAAAATCAAAAACCAACTGAGGCGCGCGGGCGACTCACTCTATTTATATAGGCACCCGCACCTTGCAAATTAAAGGTGGAGAGAAAAATGGACTTTATTTAACTGTCACTGTGACCCTTATGATGCCGAACACGGAGAAAGTCGAAACGCCATATCTCACAATGTTTAACTAGGTTTCAGATAGGCTCAGACTACATAATAGAAAATGGACATGGGAATCTCCTGACGGAAAAGTCCACAATGAAATTGATTTTATACTTACCAACAAACCAGAATACTTCAAAGATATAGATACAGTTAATCAGTTAAACTTTAATACAAACCACCGTATGGTCCGTGGTAAAATTCACCTCAAAACACCACACAAATCAAGAAAACATATTCATCAAATAAATAGACCAGTGCCTCTGCCTCTTCCAAAGAATATACTAAGTATTCTAAAAGATAAGTTAGCCAATATAGATCCTGATTATTCTATACAAGAGAAATATAACACATTAGAGAAACAACTAAAAGAGACAGCCAACCTAATCTCCTGTAGCACAAAAAAGAAAGATAACATTGGCCAAACTGCCAGAGAACTTATCAACGCCAGGAAAATCTTACTAAAAGATAGAAGACAGAATAGGGTAAGAATATCGGAAATAAGTAAAAGTATCAACGTAAACATAAAGAAACACAGGAAACTTGTCAGAAAACAAATGATACAGTACCATATTAGCAGAACAGGCGGCATAAAAAAGGCTCTTAAAGAACTAGCTGAATTTTCTAATTGGATTCCAAACTTAAAAGAACTAAAATCAAGTAAAAATCAAACTCAAAGAAGTGCCATAACAAACACTGCGACAGAATTTTTTAAGAAACTATACGATGATGAAGATGAAATGATTCTGCCTCAGGGTGACGATTTTGATGAAGACAGCACAGACGATATCCCGGAAATAATGGAGAGTGAAGTGATTGCGGCAATCATGTCACTTAAAAGTGATAAAGCGCCAGGAGAAGACAAAATATCAAATGAAATTATTAAAGGATGTGCAGAGAGTGTAATAGGAACAATCACTGATCTGTTCAACGAAATACTGAGAAAAGAAAGAATACCAATGCAATGGTCCAAATCAACTATCATACTTCTGCATAAAAAGGGCGACAAGGATAACATTAACAATTACAGACCAATTAGTCTCATACTGAATCTTTACAAAGTATTCTCCAAAATTATTTTGAACCGCATAACTAAAATTCTCGACGAAAACCAGCCAATTGAACAAGCTGGATTCAGAAGCGACTTCTCCACCATTGATCATATTCACACCATCAAACAGATTATTGAAAAATGCTCAGAATTTAACTTAAACATCTACCTATCATTCATTGACTACAATAAGGCTTTTGATTCAATTAAGCATACACAACTTTGGAATGCCCTAAGAACACAAGGATTACAGGACAAGTACATAAGACTAGTAAAAGAAATTTACAAACATTCAACAGCCAAGGTCAAAACAGAACGGGAAGGTGAAGAATTTCAGGTCAAGAAAGGTGTAAGACAGGGCGACCCACTCTCCCCAAAACTATTTTCAGCTGTTCTGGAGCACATATTTAGAAAACTACAGTGGGATACTTATGGGCTCAACATCAATGGGGAAAAATTAAACCACCTTAGATTCGCTGATGACCTAATCTTACTAAGCGACAATCCCAAAGATCTACAAACAATGATGCAGGAATTAACAGTTGAAAGTAAAAAAGTTGGCCTAACCATGAACACCGCTAAGACAAAAATTATGAGCAACCATGAAAAAACTGATATAATAGTGAACAACTGCAAAATTGAATATGTGGATGAATACTCATATCTGGGTCAAATTATATCTCCAGTAGATCAAATGCAAAAAGAGATCAGACTAGCTGACAAAATGAGACTGGAGACTATAAGGAAAACAACAAAAGTAAAAGACATAATACACACAGTCAGGAAACTGAAATGGAAATGGGTCGGTCACATGCTAAGAAGTCCAATAGAGAAATGGTCCAGAAAACTTACAATGTGGTATCCCAGAGAAGGAAAAAGAAGTAGAGGCAGACCACGGAAAAGATGGGAAGATGACATAAAAGAAGTTGCTGGACCATTGTGGAGGAGAACTGCAATGGATAGAAGAAAATGGAGGGCTCTAGGGGAGGCCTATGCCGAGAGGCAAGCTGATGACATAACATAATAAATAATAATGTCTTTATTAAATAATTAATTAAATCAAATTGAACAATAAACAATGTCATTAATAAGTACCTACACAAATTAAATCAATTGTATAATTAAAGTGCAAAATAAAACAAATTGTTATTTAAGTGCATGTAATATTTATTTATACTGATGTTATTAAATTGTTATTAGATTTTGTATTATATAATTATAATTAATTAATTGCATGAAATAATGATTGTTAAATTCTCAATGCAACTGAAATTTATATTGTAAAACTAATTGCATGAAACAATTAATGATCACGTACTAATGTAAATATAATTGTTATCAGATGAATAAAAGGCTTATAATAAAAAAAAAGAACAATCTGCAGAGATTTTTTCTCTTTTGAGCGAAATGTCGAGCGAAACTGACGTTACCCGAAGAGGTAGGTAGTTACAATTTCACCTTAAATGACATAGATGGCACTGTAACAATGTTTTTAATAAAATTGTGATAACACATCCAGTGTGTGTGTAGGTAGGTAGGTAGGTTGTAATAAATTCGCTAATTAGCGGATATGGATATGTGGTATACGGCATACTCATCATCAAACGACGCTGGCAAAAGTAAAGCCTCCAGCTTCCGGTATCGTACGCAACGGACGTTGGTATGGAAGTGCGTCCACTTCATCGGCATTACCGAAGCTGTCGCCATTTTTCCATATTTGCCCCGACGGGGTTTACAAGAACGGGACCTTCGGCATAATAAGTACGAGTATTATGAGTTGTGTCACTATCTAACTGATGGAGTTGTGACTGCAATGGAACGTAAGGCAGGACCTTCAACCCCATGAGGCACCTACCAGTACACATGACTACTAGAAATGCTTAGATCTTAAGTTATTCGAGACAGCTTCTCGGATATTGCAGTGTTCAAAGTGCGTAAAATCTAAGATGCTTCTTCTAGAATGACCATTTAAGTATTATTTGTAATGCGCCATGACCCAAAGCGGTCATTGACGAATATACTGATGTGTAGGTAGTCCTAGTAGTCCTAGACTGCAGTTTATCCTGGTAACGAATAACGATATAACGTGGAAGCTTACCTTACCTCAAATGTACCTAGGTAGGTAACTACCTACTTATAGTTACTTATTCTCTAGAAACCTGACGTAGTGACCTTGTGGCAGGCTGTTTCTGCTACTTCATGTCGTACCGTCCGCCACATATGATTTCGTACCTTCAATAGGTACCTACTGGCTGCCTACTGCCTAGGTACTTACAGAGATCGCATGTCAATATTTTTCGTTAATCGGCCAATTATTACGCTAAGATCGGCCACTATCAGAGCGTAGTGGATCTTTTATTTATTTTTAAAATACTATCTAGAAACCGACCAAATTAAGAAGTCATAATTATTTTCTAAAGATGTACCTAGTTAGTTAAGTACAAACAAAATAACTCTGAAAGCGCATCTATTTACGTGTTCAACTTGTAATTAATTCTTGTGTTAAATACGAGTCAACTTATACGTTGTATCTATCCCGAATGTTCAATTTAGGCAGGCTGCTAGGACAGCGGTAGACCATAATTAAAATCGACTGTTGCATTGCAGACTTTGATAGACGGTAAGTGACCGACCTGAAGGCTAAATAGTAACTACCTAGGTACATGGTTGATGATTGGAACTATTTACACAGTGAACCTAATAAAGGCAGGTCGCAGATTTTCACTCTCTCAATATAAAACACGACATAATATCGTGCTGTTAGTTATCTACCCCTACTGGAGGTATTGTATGGGTAATGATGTATGTGATACAAAGAGATAATGAAATAAAACCCATCATTCATTGGCTTTTATCTTTATTTTCCTTTAATAACTTTAGAAATTGTCCAGAAAGAAGATAATGTCAGCATCATTATTATATGATATGAACAATAATAATTATAGCTAATAATTTTAATTCTATATTTAAATAGAGATAATAACGTAGTATTACATTAATACATATTAACTAGTCTACGAAATACCTATATGTACACTATAATGTTCTACCCCGGCAACTTCAAAACAACAATTAAAATATTCGTATGTGTATATATAAGTTATATATATTTAAAGATAACAATTACGTATTTAGTATGTATGTAAATAATTTCAAAGCAAAAGCTATAAGAGACGAAAGAAAAAAAAAGCGCTTTTGGGGATTTAGAAATTTTTGCATACGTTTAAATACTGGCCGCTAGCCCAATCTTAATTTTAAAATATTAAGTAATAATTTATTCTTTCCTTGTTTTTAAGAAAAATGAATCAATGGCTTTACTGTTTAACAGCCTAACATTTTTTATATATTGACTATTACGCACTAGACCCTTAATATGTAAACTTATTTTTTTATTTCTATATAACATCGATATGTATGAAGTGGTATTTCTAAAGATCTGTTAAGTAAATATTACTAAAATGAGTCTGAAAATTTTTCAAACTTTATGCGTAAAATTATTTTAAAATGTTTGTCTCATTTATATATTATTGATTGTTTTTTTTAGAATTGAGACAAAAAGGTTCGATGCTTGCATTAAGTACCTATCGATTAATTAACCGTTACTATGATATTTATTAAGGATCTATATTCCCCTAAATTCTAAATACTTGTGGCATCCACTTGTTAGAATTAATGTCATTCATTAATTATATACAAACACACTTTAAACATAACTATATACAGAAGTATGCAAGGAGTACGGTTCCCTTTTTATTTGTTATAAAATACATTTATTTTAACACCCTAATTTAAGAGATAGCTATATTTTAAAACAGATTAAAGAAAGGTTGGAAGGTAAATAAAAAATAAAACAACAAAAATGATGAAATTATAATAAAAGCAAATTTATTGCTAAAAATAAAACTATAACCACGCTTTGCTCCATCAAAGGTTATATTGATTTGTGCTTACTACATTTGTACATTCATTTAATTTAATATATAATAATATATATATACGTAGATATAGTAGAAACTCAGAGGAAACTGCAGACGTTCACTTAAATGATAAAAGTAAACTTTGAGACGAAGCTATATATAAAATAATAAAAAATAGTGTATAAAAAGCAGCTACTGTAAAAATCACATTTGATCATTTGAGCGTCCTCCCGTAAGTTGTACATATAAAATTATAAAGAATCCAAAAACATACAATAGTATAAACTTTTATAATTTAAAAGTAAAACTTACATAACCCAATTATAATATTTTAAACCTCTACGGTCGATATAAACTTAATAATACTTTTAACTGGGGCTCACATCTCGATGCTTAAACATATTTCTGATTGCACTTTTTATTATCTGATTAACAATAAATGTTACTACCCCTTACAGCTCGCCATCATACTATTTTACACTGATACTCGTTACAATTTATATATGTACACATTGCCTTCCTACTGCCAATAGCCAATATTTGGTATATTTATTTACAAAAAAGGAAATATTACGATTCTGACACAATATACCATAACTTAAAATACTCAGACGTATGAAGCTATGTATCTTTTCAGAGGCACAATCAAATTTAACTACAAAATCCTAAATGTACAAAACCTAAAAAAAAACAACAGAAAACCTCTTAAAGCAAAATGCATTTTTGTATCGCTAGTCGTTTGTTATTCATGTACAACTAAATATAAACTATGCCTGGCATAATAATAATAAAGGGAAAAGCTAAAAGGAAAACTATTTACAAAGTCTTTGGCCTTATATCGAATTAACAAAACATACATTTAACTACACGATAATATTTGCACTGAAAGTTACTAGAGTCGTTCCGAACCACGGGCCGCAGCTATGTCGGCCGCAAAAATTCGTAGCAAAATTCATTATTTAATAAATAAGTTCATCATGATATGAGATACAAATTCAGTACTGTCACTGGGACTATTCTAGAACACTTTCGGACCCGTTTCAACCGCTAAGACACTCGCAAGAGTTCCGTCCTCAATCTATCACACATAAAGCTAGGTTACAGTCTAGTCTAGTACTCCCACCGGTCGTCGTCGGTCTCGCACTTGATCTTGTCGTCGGGCAGGACGTCGGGCAGCGCGTCGGGCGGCGCGGCGGGCGGGGAGGCGGCGGGGGACGCGGGGGGCGAGGCGGCGGGCGGCGCGGGCGACGGCTCCACGCGCACGGTGGGCGCCGCCTCGCGCCGGAAGTCGTCGCTCCGCATCACGCACACGCCGTTGATGATCACCTCGTCGGGGTTGCGGCCCTTCTCGTCCTGCCAGTCGGGGTTGACCCACTGCGGCGCCACGGGCTTGCGGCGGCTGGAGCGGCCGCCGGCCGGCGTGGACGCCGCCTTGGGCTCGCTCTTGGACTCGCCGTCGTCCAGCGAGTCCTCGGAGCCGAGGTTGCTCTCCGCGTCGTCGTCCTCGAAGTCGTCGCCGTCGGGCTCGCGCTTCAGCGGCATGGACAGGTCCAGCCCGCTGGTCTGGTCCTTGCGCTCGGGCGGCAGCAGCCCGCGCCCGATCAGCGCCGCCAGGTTGCTGTTGGCGGCGAAGTAGGGCGGGTATGGCAGCGGCACGCCGCCCAGCCCCAGCCGCTCCTTCTGCAGCTCCAACAGGCGCTGGTTGAGCAGCAGGCGGAACTGCACGGGGTCGAAGGGCGCGGCGGCCTCGCGCGGCGCGGGCTCGCTACCCCCGTGCGGCGCCTGCTGCTTGAGGCGCATGCGGTGGTTGTGGAACCAGTTGGTGATGGTGCGCGTGGACAGGCCCAGCTCGGTGGCCAGGAACTCGATGGTGGGCATGTTGGGGTAGGGGTCGAGCGCGAAGGCGAGCCGCAGCGCCTCCTTCTGCTCCTCGGAGAACAGCACGCGCTGCTTCTTGGCGCTGGGCGCGCCGGCGGCGGGGCCGGGCGAGCTGGAGTGGTAGAACTCGGACGTGTCGTTGGACGAGGTGTCGGAGGAGTTGTCCTGGCCGGGCCCGCTGGAGCGGCGCCGCTTGTTGGCCTCGCGCCGCTCGTTCTTCAGCGCCTGCAGGCGGTCCACGTTGTGCGCGTCGCTCAGCCACAGCTGCATGCGGATGAAGGGCTCGCGACCCTTGATGCTGAGCATGTGCCAGGGCTTGGGCTTCGACAGCAGCTCGCTGACGGAGCCCTGCGACAGGCCCAGCACGGCCTCGCCGAAGATCTTCTGGCCGATGTTGTTGGCGAGGAGAGCCTCCTTGATCTTGGTGGTGATGGTCTGCGTGTCCAGGTCCTGCGTGAGCGCCGCCATCTCGTACACGCTGGGCGAGATGTGCTGGTGCAGGGAGCGCAGAGGGGCGTGGTGCGGGGGCGGGGGCGGGGGCTTGCGCTCCTTGTCGTGGTGCTGCGGTGGCAGCGTGACGGCGTGGTGCGGGGGGAAGCCTGGGGGGGTCAGCAGCAGGGGCGTGGGGGGGAGGTGCGGCAGGTGGCTGGACCCCAGCAGCTGCTCCTGCTGCATCTTGTTCAGCAGCGACGTCGCGTCCGAGATCATCTTCTGCGTCGGCGGCATCGGCTTGCCCATGTTCGGCGGAAGAGCTGCAAGCAAAAGTTTCTGTTAGCAAGTGTGAAATCGGCCTACATGATTCATTACAAATTTTGGGGATAATTCGCATATAAAATCAATTCTTATACTATCAGATATTATCTTCATAAAGTCTATCACTTCCAAAACCAATAAAAACTAAAAAACTTTATACAATATTATAAAAAAACAAAAAAAAATATATAAACTTACGAGGTGCCCCGCTGTAGTTGCCGGTGCGCATGAGCTTCTCGGGCGCGATCTTGTACTGCGAGGCGACGAGCTTGTGCACCGCGTTGTCGTCTTCAAGGAACATCTTCATCCGGATGAACGGCTCCCGGCCCTTCTGCGTCAGCATGTGCCAGGGCTTGGGCCGCGCCAGCAGGTCGCTCACCGACCCCTGTGACAACCCTAGCACAGACTCCCCGAACAACCTCTGGCTGATCGAGTATTGACTCAAAGCTTCTTTGACCCTTCGCACTATGTCTTCCGTGTTCAGATTGTTGAACAGATCGAATTGCTGTTGCGTGATCGGCGGGAGTACGGCCTTCATGGATCTTTGTTGCGGCTGGTGGTGCGTGGGGTTGCTGGGTTGTGATATGAGGCTGTTGGTGATGGAAGCCATCCGTTGCAGCGGGCTGGCGGCGGCGGAGCTGCTGAAGTCATCGCTGGGCGTGATGGCGGGCGGCAGGATGGCGTTGCCGAGCGGGCTGGAGGCCGAGGACCCCGTGGACTGCTGCCCCGGCTCCAGCTTGGGCCGCACGAGGCTGAACGCGCTGCCCGCGTGCCGGATCGCCTCCTCCGCGTCCATAGCCTTTTCCTTATCACTATCAGTCATTCCATTCATTTTGGCATTCTTGTCCTTGGGGATGGACAGGTCCTGGATGGCCCCGGAGCCGTTGATGTGGTGGTTCTGCGCCTGCTGCATGGCCTGGTGTTGCAGGGCCAGGAGGTTGGGGAACGGGGGCATACCGGGCAGGTTGTGGAGGTTGGCCATGTTGGCTCCGGGCTGTATCTTGGCCAGTTCCCGGTGGTAGGCCTCCAACGCCATCCGGATGTCCTCGGGCGGACGCTCCATGTGAGGGGGCATACCGCCGCTGAAAAAGGGGGGAAACATGCTACATTTTAGTTTTAGATTTGCTGTCCTCTATTCAAATACTGAGCTTAATGTGTACTAATTTAGATTTGTTGTTAAGTACAAGTGAGTATATACCTACAGTGAGTTATGTTTACAAAATGTTTATAAAACAATGAGTTTGTTACAATATTACAAAAAAAGTTGAAACATACCCAGGGAAGCCCTCTCGGTTGTGGCGGATGTCCTCAACTCTTCTGCTCATGATTTTCGCCAGCTCTTCTTGGTAGATGCGCACTACTTTCTCTTGTGGAATGTCATCGTTTTCGTATTTCTTTAGTCTTCTATTTTGGCTGCCGTCCTGTAAAAACATGTTTTGTTTAAATTGGTTCCATGTAAGAATATTAATTAAAGCAATTTTGTGCTGAACTTGACTGGAAGGTCTTTTTACCTTGTTTGAGAAAGGCGAAGGGCATTGCGTCCTCGGCGAGCTGGAGTCTTCGTTGCTTCTCGAGTCATCGTTGTTTGGCGGAATATTGGGGTTCTTCATCATGTGAGATGCTTCATTCAGGATGTGCGCCAGGCGGTCATCGTTCTCGCCGTCTGGCCTCCCAAAACCCGGGCCTATCGACCCATCCTTGGATCCAACTGGAAAATAAACACAGTCTTTCATAAGTAACATGTTTTTGAACACCAAACAGCAACGCTTACAAATTACTCATGAATGTAGGTAAATATTTAGCGGAGAAGTTTATAATCACTTCTGCATGCATTGCCAAGTAATAAAACAGTGTTGATATAGAGTCAACAATGTAGCCAATTGGAATTAGGCGGCCCATTAAAACATTGCAGCCTCAATTAATATCAGCAAGTTTAAAGTCATAATCGTTGAATGGGAACGAGCACTCATCGCCTAAGCCAGTAATCCTGATGCTACTTATGCGCACGACCATAAAGTGGTGAATTTACGCGCCAAAAACGGCTGCCATATTGTGGCCGTTCATTCTGTCAACATATTGTCTGTGGTCGAGCACAATGTCTCCCGACACTATTCAGAAGTTGATTTATAATGAGCAGTTCGTTTAATTAAGTCTTGTAATTAGTGGAAGAGGTTCAAGCTGAAGTTAGAAATAAACACGTGCTTTGCAAGAAAGTTTTATTTGTTTCGGATACTGCGGACAGTTTTGCATTACTGTATTTTGAGCAGTTTATCGTCACGAGAATTGAAAAAAGTAGGAATGAAGCATTTAGGATCGAGTGATTCTGAGTAAGGCAGGTGGTAGGAGGGTAACTGTTTTAATATAACTAACTATAAAGGACAGCCGTTTTCTTTCGACACTTTGATTTCCACATTAAGGACAGTTTAATTCCACAATGCGCCATTTCGACACATCGTAAATGTGCTTATTTTGAGTTTATTTGCGATACCGAGACGGGACAAGTTAAAATAAGACTTGATTAATAGGTGATTAAATTCATATTACAATGCGCTCTGGTCGGATTGTTTTTCTTAAAGCCGCTTCAGCAAACGCCAAATGCTTTTATTGGAACGTAAAACGAATTAAATTTATCGGGAAATTAAACGTGTTTATAATTGAGGAAAACGTATTTAAAGTAAGTTTATTTCGTTTGTTTACTGACGGAAACAACCAAACACTGATGGTAAAAGAGAGCATGTCAGAGAGGTTGCAACGACGATCAAAAGCACGTCTAACTTTAAATAAAATGTATCAACGTAACCTTAAGTTTTTTCTCACGTGCCAGATTTAGTTCATAGCTATGCAAACAATATACTTATTATGTCCTTAAGAAATAGTTTTTGTTGTTGTAATCGCCATTAAGCCTGACCAACAATACGTGATCCTAATAAAGTTTTATACAATAAAGCAATATTAGTATAGATGTTATCTGCTCATGAACATAATCATAATATTTTTCCGCGTTTTAAAATGTTAGCTACTGAGGTAAGTAAACCAAGATGCTTCGATTTTTTATAATTTTTATTTTACTGAAAAACAACAAAGTCATCAAAACATACTAAACTAACTATACCCAAGTACGTATGTCCTGTTACCACCTAGGTATTATTTTGAGTATTGAGTTCAATATTCGTGTTTAGGATGCCCATCAGGTAAAAATAGCAATGTAATATCTAACCGTTTAAGAATTCCACTTCGATACGGCACTGTCAATAAACATAAGTAACATCTAATAAGGCCTTTGAAGTTCGTCGAAAATTTGATATTCACCGAGCGGAGCCGGGACAATTATTCGAACGTGTCTCGAAATTATTGTTAAAAATTTTCCACTTGTCAGTGAAACACACGTGCTACCATTTTAAAACAAATGACATGCGTTACCTAATCGTTATTCTAAGGGAGAAGTGATTGCTTACGTACATTATAATGTTATGCTTGGGACGGTGGGTTTTGGTCAATTTGTTCAATTAGGTACTTAAATTAGTTTAGTCGACGTCATGTGTCATTATGTCTATATGTAAGTAGTATAAAACTTAAAAAAAAACAAGAAAGTACGAAGTACTAGGGGGTTCCAATTTCAAGGAAGGTTTTAATTTCTAAGATCTTCCAAAATGGCTGCCTCGGTAGGTACTCGCCTAACGCGTTCAATTGAAGTTTTTTTATTGATCTAGATTTAGCCTTTATGATTCATTCTTATCTCGGGACCATAAAACATCATAGCGATATCATCGCTTTTTATGAAAGTCATTACGATGTGCATTTTTGATGGGTATTAAACTTTTTAAAGGAGACTTCAATTAATGCGTCCGGTCACGGCAGCGTCCTTCGCTGACCGACGGGCTCTCAACGGGGAAATGGTAGCAATAATTTTAAGGATACAAAAGGAAAATTACTTGTTTATGCGACACAATATCGCGTGTAGACACGCGAAAACTATTTTTTATCGCTAATATTGATTACCTATGGCCTATGAATATTCATCAACCGGCTTCGGAAAGTAAAGGGGGCGTTGGTAGCGTGGCCTAAATTATCGTGTCACAGTGTGACATAGAAACTTTTTGCATGTGTGGCCCCGCCTCCGCCGGTAAGAAAATTAAATCGGCTAGGACCGAGTACGTGATCGCTTTGTTACAATTGTAAATCAAAGCGGGTAGTTGCAAGAAAGGGGCGCGAAATGCACGTTCCATACGTCACCTCGGCGACTCGCGGTCGATGCTCATTTGCATCCCAGTCCTCCGCGGCGGCGGACGTCAGTGCCGACGAAAGTGTTGCAGTGCCAGAAAAAACCGCATTTGAATTGTTAATGCACTACAAAAGAAATTGTTGCATAAACGCCCAGCGCTAAAATTAGGTGCGAAGTGTTCTCCGGCACTGGAAATGTACAAATGAGGTGCTATGTGCCGGAACGCTTAGAAATTTTGACGTTGAGCATTCTTTGTTTGAATATTTATTATTTTATTCGCTATCGCCGATAGTTTTTGTTAATCTGATGTAATTATTTGCAGAACGACAATTTTATCTCCCCCGACATCACGTAATAACAAAGATCCGAAACTCACAAGCGGAACTTGTACCGGAGTAAATGTATTATGCCGGCGTCTTCTCAGTTCCATTGACATCGCGTGCGGTTCGATCTGGCTCGCGTGTCGGATGGCAATCTACCACCAGAGGGCCACAATTGATTCTAGACGAGAGCAGTCGAAGCTCCGTGTACCACTAAATAGATTTTGATGGTACTTTCCATAGAATTTCGGCCACGACAACTAGTTATTGCCTTGGAGGGTTCATTATTTGTTTTTTTTCCGAACGTTCAATTGGTGTGTAATTTTGGCCCCGAGCATGGAAATTATGGTCAGTAGGTGATCAATAGAGAAGAAAATAACCGATTCTCTAATGTTTAAACACATTATACTTTTTTCCTTGCTAGTACGTAACTATACAAGGAAAGATACCGTACACTAAGATGGTAATAGTATTAGTGGTGCAAGGGAAATAACAGCTTCATCAGCAAAAGTACGAATTAAAGCGGGAATGATTCAGACAGACAACGTCAGGTACAATTTCGGACGTCCGTAGTTTTATAACGAGATTCGATAATCAATTTTGCGTCCTCTGGAGATTCCTACCCGAGCTCGTATCTATAGTCATGGGACTAGTCCATAGTTCAGTTATAACTTTAGATGTCTGAGTTAAGCGTCCATTTACTGTTTTATGGCAGTACTTTTAGTTGCCGTATGAAACTGCTGTTGCTACAAACGTATTACATATTTATCAACAGATATTAAATCAGCAAATTAAAGAACGAGTAGGAATACCTACTATTTAAAAAATAGCGCCTGAGATAAGAATACTTCTTAGGTAAGTAAGTATACATCTTTATGGTAAACTATGGACACAGACTGTGAAGTATATTGCTCGAAGAGCAGGTAAGAACCTAAGAATACGGCCCTCTCGTATTGGCCCACGGGAGCTTATCCTGTAACTTTTAACGATAGCGCGGCAAGTTTTTAACCAAATTTCACTAACTGACGTGACGACACGCCGCCAACTTTCCGATAGCTGTAACTACGTTACTATTTGCTTTTCCCACCTTTTCGCCTTCCCACTTGCATATTTCAGGCGATGCGAACTTTTTGGACGATAACTTTTTAAATAAAGCTACACTACCTACAACAAAGCTGCCAGTGTTCGAGCGTTGTCGTTCCGATAATCGAATCGGTGCTGTTTCGAAAAAAGAACGTATTGAAAACTTCTAGTTGCGAGCGGAGTTGGAAACTTTTTGATTTTAATTGAGTTACCAGTAGCGATTGCATGTAAAAAAGTTCGATAAACATTGCCTATTTTTCATCGGTTCCACCACACTAGCTATTAGAGCCATTGATTTGTTCTACAGTGCTGCTATATTGATTATCGCTGCAAATGGATTACAGTTGGACACGCGAACTATGCGTCGATGCCGTGTTCCAGTAGCTTTACCTCAATTTTCACGGCATAAAACGAAACGCACCGAAATAAAAGGGGGAACGGACCGTGTCATTCATAGCCACGCATTAACTCCTTGTAATTATGCAAGACAGGCAAAGAACCGATGCGAAATGGCGGACCACAAATCGCGTCCAAAGTGACAACTTAAACATTGCGTCCCGCGAGACAGATCCGTGATATACAGCGCGGCTCGCGGCCCGAAACGTCCCCAATTAATCGTAAAGGATAATATGTCACAATGCACTTAATTTTCTATAAAACTGTTTTCTTGAAACGGGACGTCAAGATGGCGCGGGGCGGTGTTCGATTTTGGAACGGTTTAATTAAATTGTGCGCCAAATTCAAGTCGCGATACATTCGTAGTCTATGGTATTTATTGTTATTGGAAACAATCAGAGGCGGCAGGACGCGTGGGCGGTGACGGACGACGCTCCTCTGCCTTGTTTATGCGCTTCGCGGTAAATGTCTCCGCTTTATTAAAATAATTACCCGCCGAGACTGACGACTAATGAGGATGGCCTTTTTGAATATTCGATCCGTATCGTAAATTACTGACTTTCTGTAAGTACTAAAATTACATTGAGTGAAATGTCACACCTCGGCTATCGCTTCCATCAAGCTCTCAGGAGCTGTCGGCAGTCTAGACTGCGTCCTCTAGCAATATTCCAGCCCATTACTAAAGTGCATCCGAAAATAAAGCAATTATTTAATTTGCCTAGTAAACGGGAGTAGGTGCCGACCGCTTCAGCGTTTAGTAGAAACCCTTAAAATATTTCACTAGAAATGAAACGACTAGATTAATGCACGCCTTGTACTGTCACCCGTTGTTCACAAATAGTGTTATATTTGGATCAACGTTGTAAATGCGTTGAATTTATTAACGTTGCGTTAACAAGAATGCCGGGTAATGCACGACTATGATGCTTATGGACCGTTTATTTTAAGGAAGTCTTAATTACTGAGCTTTTTAGTCAGCTATTATAGAGTTTAATAGCCTCTTTATTGTCACTAGTTTGCTACAAAGCTCCGAGAATACTTGTTCAATTAAAGCAGCAAGGAGTCGGTTAGGTATAAAATCATAAAGATAATGACGCGTGGTATTATAATCGGTAAGGAGAGCTGATTGCTTCGTCGGAAGCCGTCAAAGCGGCCGCGGGATGTGAGGAATTCTTCATAAAATTGTCTTTTTGACCCCTGCACTGCACCTAGCGACTGCTTCGCGCTACTCGCCAACAGATGGCGCAACGCGTCACATTTTTGTGCGAATACTAACTTTTTCATTAAACCTTTTTCCGAGTTTAACCGCTCTTATGGGTTATTTAGTTTTTCAAAGCTTCTTCTAAGTGGTTGTTGCATGAAACTTTTTCACCGGAATGTCCTTTTGTAATAATACTAATAATTTGTGCGGTAAATTAGCTGGGGCGGTCTGTTGATCTTGACGGGTGTCGTAATTTCATAAGTGTTGCTGCAAATTACCTGCTTAATTGTCTCTGTGTATTATTATCTGTATAATAGCCATTTTCCGTTTCCTATAATCTAGATTAGTGGAAACTACTTCACAGAGTTATGTCTTTGCTTCTCGTCGGCAGATGCCGCTACTGTAGCGAAAAGTTATCTGCCTTTATTCAAAAACAGAACTTGATTGATGGCACTCTGTAGGCTGGTTAAAATACCCGAAACTGCGTAACTTTGACCCCTCATTAACGAGGTCGTGCATTCGATTCTCGGGGCGGGCGTATCCGATAATTATTATAATATGATCATCAGCCTTTAGCGGGATTTTCGTGTTTGTTTTAAAGTTTATGATTTATGAGTGCGTCAATATGGCCCGTTCGACTCCAGACATGTTATGTTTTCCCCTAATGCTGACAACTTTACACTTTGTTTAACGAGTTCGGGTCCGATTAGGTCCTGTGGCGGACAAAAAGGCCGCTTGATTTTTGCGAGCCAACGTTGGCTGTTTGAGAGAGAATCGGTGTGGGTCAGCAAAAAAAAAAGCATTGACATTTAATTAGCCGGCAAATTTAAATTTTATTTTTCTGAAATTAACCACATGACGATGATGATCACGGTATCAGTAAAGATCTTCATGAAGTACCTACTTTATTAAATATTAATAACAATACTATTTTTATAGTAGAAATTATTTTTAAGGTATTATTTATCAGCAATACCGACGCGATAAAAAGTATCCAATAAGTACCCGAGTACTTAAAACTTCTGTGGGTACAGATGAACGAGAAACAGGCAAAAACAATTCCCATGTAAAACAAAGCAAACAAAACGAAATAAGATAATTTGACAACCTAATTGGATCCTTTTCAAATGCCTCTCCATTCAGAATGTCTCAAACGCTTCTGTTCCTTCGACGCTTCGGAATCGGTCAGATGCATTTTAGACTACAATGGCGCTTTGTGGATCCGGAGCGAGCGGGGATCCTATGTTAGACATTTCACTGTTTAGAAATTAAATCGTTATTATTATTAAGCATTAATAATATTCCAATAGTGCAGTCTATTTTTTATAAGTATACCTGCTTATTTATTCATTGTTTGTTTTTGACTTGAAACTTTTTATAACAAAACTCCTTTCAACCGTCAATTGTCAGAATTCAAAATTGGAATTACGTTTCAATGCTGGCGGCGTGACCGAGCTGTCCAAATCAGAGTTGCGTTCTGAAGTTTCTGAACCGAAGACACAACTTCTATGCCATTACGTTCGATGTGTCCGCTCGGTCTTAGTGCACGGTTAATACACTTCCGAACTTGCTAACTTCTCTCAGTTTTAAATGCTTTTGACAGTCCTCTTCGTAGTTCGGCTGCGTTTCTGGACGTGACCGTCTAGTTATATTGATTAACGGGTCTCGCCTTTGCGTTGTTTTTGTGTTGAGTTTATATTCGTTCTAGTATTATACGTTATGGTATTGTCATAAATCATTGTACTTACATACAGCAATATTATTTTCAAGTGTCTTTTGCTTTTATCTATGTATTAACGTACACGTATAACTTAGGTTCGATTAAAAAAAAGGAATAAAACCGTATTATATGTATGTATATATGTATGTATATATCTGTATTTTTAGAAGTAAGTTTGCGTAATACTATATTTATGTAAATAAAATACAATTTTAACACGGCAGTTTTAAAGTATCGGACGTTAAGCCAGCCGAAGCGTCGGTTATTATGAATTCAAATTTGGAACCCAAAAGGCAAACAAGGACCGATTAAAATTTGCTTAACCCTAAACTGCGAGTGTTCACACGGCACAGAGCGGCATCGAGTGCGGGCAACTTTACCCCATAAAGTGTTAGCCTTCGCCTGTCCTGCCCGATAGTAGCCCATTGAAAATAGATTTTCACGCTCCGCTGAAAATGCCTGCTAGAGGACCAACTTCGTCCAAATATTGCCGCGAATGCCGAATATTCCGAGACCGATTTTTCAACGCGGGATCTGAAGTTCGAAACTGGAATTTACCGGATAAAACTGCTTACATGGCTTTTGACGAGCCTTGTTTGGAATTGTAGGTAAGTGTTTGTTTTAATGCATTTTTATGCACGAAAACTGGTCATTTGTCAGATTTATCAATGGTCGTTCAGTATTCTTCACTTTAATCAAGTAGGTATATTGCTATCCCATAAAAGGTTTCCTCCGTAGCAGCAAGACATTATTTTTTTCACGGCCAGTTAGTCAAGAAATAAATTATTCGCGTTTTATTATTAAATCACTTAAATCCAGCGCTAATTAAGTGTAGCCGCAATTATGGTTCTTATTACCTGGGTGTCACGGTTCAGTGACGCCCCATGTCGGGTGTCGGAAGTCTGGCTGAGTAATGAATACGAAACGAATGATATTATCGTCTTCCTATGAAAATACATTAAACTGACAAGATTCAAATATAGAATACTTCTGCATCTGGCTGTAAAGATTAATCACCCTGAACATCGCGGGTGAAAAACGAAAGAATAGTGCAAAATTTAAAAGAAAATTATTTGAATCATATTTACTTAAATGTGGAACTTTTTGAAAACGAATGCCAACTTCAATTTTTTAGGAACTATCAGATATAATTCTGTTTAGCAGTAATTGAAGAAATGGTATGGTGGAATACATTACTATTGATTACTTACTATAATTATGCCATTAATTATTTAATAGCGATTAGACGTAGCGGTCTAGTAGACACATTACTGCGGGGAGGGTTGCCTGTCTGCAGTTTTCTTTTTCTTTTTTACAGCAAAAAGTCCTAATGTATGTTCATTGCGATTAGCAAGACCTCCTTTCCGATTAATAACAACTTTTTCTTTAACCTTTTTTCAGTTTCGATACAAATCGTAGGGTGTGCTCCGTTCTAATTGATTTTATTACATGCCATGATGCTATTAGCTAGATCAATGCATTCGTTAATTGATTTGCAATCAGTATCAGTAGCCTAGGCGGTAATTATCTTTGTTTTATTGCTTATTGCAACAATAGTCGCGTGCCCAGAGCTGAATTTATATGAAAACGGCCGTTTAAAATACGAATACCGTTGGATCTTAGTGCAAAAACGTTTCCAAACCATTTAGCAGACCTATCGACGTTGCGCAACCCGAACGCATCTTTATTCATGCAACGTGTCATGTCATGAGAAAATCAAAACGGTTTGACAAAACCTTCGTTTGGCAAGACTGTGTATTCTATGCATATAGGACACCACCGTGGGAATGTAGGAAACAGTACAGGTTTCCATTGAGAATATGTAATGACATATCAGACGTAGAAACGCAGTTTACGGTAACGGTAGTGGATAATTTGCGATCTATAGTTCTGCTAAATTGACGGTTAGCGATCGCCTGGGATTGTTCCAGTAATGCTGTGTGATTCAGTTGCGACGGACAAAGGTAATTTCTCGAGCATGTGACATGGTTTTGATTTCAGAACGAACCTTTTTATCTTTATAATAATTTTAGAGGACGTTAGGAAAGTAACGCAACCTCTTTTCACCGAAATCTCTCGATATCGTCACGAACTGGCAACAGTGGGTGTACTGTAATGTAATGACTGAGTGCCGGTCACGCTATAAATAATAACACGAGACGTGGGAACTGGGAATGTACTGCAATGTCCGACTCACTTTCGATCTAGTGCGTCCGCGTACCGCGCTCGCGTAATCCGAAACACTCTGTGCATACATATTATGTGCCAATACACAGAACATTCGAGATTCTATTAGATTACAGAACGTCGTCAATTGTTTTGAATATATTTCCAATTTCGAAAATATAATTATTGGAATGTGAAGTTGCGGACGCAAAGGTATAATTGCAAATCAACGACGCACGAAGGGGGAGGTTCAAACGAAATATTTAGAAGGGGATAAAAACGTGATAATTATCGTTGAAATAAGAAAAAGCGGTGACCCTTTGAAATTATCTAAAATTCAATCTAATTCAGCGAAGCGGCCCCTATCAATGAGAGGACAAAGGGTAATGCTGGCCACGATACAAAATGTACTCCTATTGTCTTTTCTAGATTTATGCACGTCGTATGCATTGTCATTCACGCTAAATAATACAATGAGAATTTTCTCCTGCTTTTTAAAAAGTGTCGTCGCTTGCTCGCCGTCGCGTCCCGTGTGGCTTCCGCGCGCGCGTGCGAGCGGGACAGATAGATCATTCGACGTGATTCCGGTCTTGTAAAGAGCTGGCATCGGGGCGCGGTCTTCGTTTTGGGATCGCTTCCTTTATGCCCAAAGTTTTCTGTTATTGTGCGGAAGGCTCGCGATGGCCGCGATGCATCGGGTCCGCTTTTCTTTTGTTTATTATTTGCGACAGTATTTTGTCCGCGTAATTGTATGTTTTCGCCTGTTATTGTCTTCAGCGTGCAGCGGATAATAAAGAATGAGGGACAGTGGCGCACGGTTTGTTTTGCTGAGCGCTTTGGAAATTAGCCTCGGACCACTTGGTGTTTGATATGAATTTGCGGACAGAAAATAAACCGGCTGATATTGGAGCTTATGAATGTAACGAGAAGAGGCGAGATACTCGTGACCCTTTTAGTTTAGTCTTGCTTGCTTTGCTGAGGTTTTATTTGATTTTTCACTTCCATCTAGGGGGGAGGTGACACAAATGTGTCCGATCTTTCCGCCACTCCGCACGACACACCACACAGAAAGGATAAAAGGAGTTTCAGGAGGAGGTAACACAAAATGAGGGAAAGGATGGGTAAAATAATAATAAAAATATCTGTAAAATAAATCATGAAAAAGTAAAAAAAAACTAAGAAGTGCGGAGTGAATTGATCGTCGGTACTCATTAGCTAAAGCCTCGACAAGCTAGTTCCAACAGAGTGCAGTGAGATTCATAAGCAATGTTTGTCTAGAGTGAGTGGAAGCCGATTCCAAAAGCATTAGTCATCAAATCGTTCTGTTTTTCATGACAGTGACTAAGTTCCGATAAAACGGCGTTTGCGATCACGGCATTCCCCGATGATGGATGGCCTCTATTGTCAGGTGCTCGGAGGCTGTTTGACAAGCACTGATAACGAGTAATGGCGTTAACCGACTCGGAAGATTACGCCCAATAGAGGGGAGAAATTGATGAATACGTTCCGATAGAGTGCCGTTCCCAACAACGCGGCATGCGAAACAAAGTACTTCACAACTTTGTTTACAAATACTAAAGAATCTAGTGATATAGCAGTGGTGTGTACCTTTTTTGGGTATGAGTGACTTGAGCAGCATGACGGCGGCCTCATCGCAGGCCCACGCGTGCATCTTGCGGTACGAGTCGCGGCCCTTCTCCGTGAGCTTGTCCCAGGGCTTGGGCTTCGACAGCAGCTCCGACACCGTGCCCTGGCTCAGGCCCAGCACGTACTTGGCGAACAGCCGCTGGCCGATGTTGTGCACAGACAGCAGCTCGCGCACGCGCCGGCTGATGTGCAGCGTGTCCAGGTTGCTGTTGGCGTACTTGTCCATGTTGTACCGCAGCATCTCCTGCAGACGAGCCTCCATCGGGTCGCCCTTGGGGATGAGCGAGTCGCCGAGGCGGCCCACGAGCGCGCCGGGCGGCAGCGGCCCCATGTCCTCGGCGAAGCGGTACGGCCGGTGCTCGTCGAAGCGGAAGGGGCTGGGCGGCGGGTGCAGCGGCCCGTTGTGGTTGTGGTGCGTGGTGTTGTTGTTGAGCGGCGGCGGCGTGCTGGCCCAGTCGTCACCTGCGGCGAGACCACGGTTAGCGGGGCGCGGGGGGGGGAGGTGGTCGATGGTCGTGCGGGCGCGGGGGGGACTCACGCCGCTCTCGGTCACGCGCGGCGGTCGCTTTCATGTTCGCATGCGCCGAATTCTAATTTCAACTGATAGAGAGATATCGCGGGTCCGTGAGCGGCATGTGTGGAGTGTGGGAGCGGGGACTCACCGTGGTCGCGGGCGGGCGCGGTGGGCGTGGCGGAGGCGCGCTCGTGCTGCGACGAGGCGGGCGAGCGAGCCGGCTCCGGCTTGTCGCGGCTCACGTCGCCGCGGAGCAGGCTGAGGACAAATACACACACGTCACTAACTGCCTCACTGTACTATTCTTTTCTCTGTGGGGGAGTATATAAGTATCTGCACCTGGCTCTCTCGAGTGGAACCTTTGTGCATATCCCTAAGGTCTAAACTGCCTTCCTAAGCTTGGACCATTTCCCACCACGCTGCCGCTGGTCCACTGCGGGTAGCTGGGTTCACATATCTAGATGTGCTAAATCTAGATATGCAGGTTTCCTCACGATGTTTTCTTTCACCGAAATACTTATGTTCCTTGCTGTAGTGATGGCAGAGAGGTGTGTACTTCGCTGCAGCCTAAGGGCTATAACCGCTCCTGCCGTTTGATTGAAGCATGCAATTATTCATAAGAATTTCTCTCTCCGTTTTAATCGCACCGCAATCCGGTACGCGGGTGCAATAATTTCAATATTATCGGGCCTCTAGTCTCGAGGTAAGCTATATAATATTGGATTTATGTGAGCAGCCAGTAGGTAGCGTAATTAAGGGAGGTCACCTCCTGATACACCTTAATAAATTGAGCAAGCACGAATTGATTAAAACCATTTCAGGTGAATTAATTAAGTATTTTAATTAATAGGATATCCCTAGCCCTTATTGGCAATATTCCTTTCATAAATTTATTGAGATTGAACCCTTTGAGGCGGGGGACTCCTTGTAGCTATTACGAGATAAGGCTGCTCGGGGCCACTGATAAAAGAGACACAGGTGAGTCCGGGTTATTTCGCCTTAAATTTTACATTTAATTCAATTAACGGAAGTTCACAGAATCAATCGACACATTAACGCGGTAATTAATCTATTGTAAGCTTATTACCTTTGTTTCTAATGCCCCAATAAAACCGGTTGGGCGATCAATCCACAGATTCGTCTTAATATTTCTCTGAGATTTATATAAATTTCCTCAAAGTTCGGATTGGTTGCGCAACTAGTCGACTGAAATGTCGTCGATAAAGACACCCCGAGCGTTTAACGCCCTTCTTCGGCAATCGGTAGCGCCTACACGTTAATTACTATTTAATATATCGCTGATTTGATCACCGGTCGGGGGCAAAATGAACCAACACCCGCGCAGCCTACACCGTCTCTGGAGTCAGGACCATAAATTCAATAAGCAACTTATCACCGTACCGATAAGAAGAGAACAATATGGTGATTCGCAAAATTAAGCGTTATTGTTAGGCTGAAATGGCACCATTAGTTACCTAGTTATGTTTTATATAATGATATACAAATAAATATTTATAAAAAATATTTTTATGAAAGTAAAGTAATTAAGGCTTTCTTATTACTGGTACAGTATTAATTCAAACCATCTCTACCATAAGCATCTAAAAAATATGGAAACTCTATCACCTTTCAGTTCTACGGAGCTTCTTAAAAGCATCTTTGTATTCCGCAAAAGCCTTCGTTTAACGGCGGCGTTAGAGTGAATATTTCATATGAAACACCGACTTTGGCCAAATCGTGTCGTTATACACGGAAAAGTTCGTCTTGTGTAATTATTAATTAGTTAATGCATGATTGGGGTATGCTTGGTTACTTTCAGATAAAGTGGGGTAAGTTAAGTTACTTAGGGGAATGTTGGTGTGCCGTTTTTTGCTTCCAAGTTTCAATTCAGTTAAGAGTTGTTTTCCTACTTTATACAATATGGAATATAGGTATGACCTGCTCTAACCTAGCGGCTTATTGATGAGCTTAGCATTTTTTAAGGAAAATTTTACAAAGGCATCCAATGCCATAAACCCCTTTTGCCTCGGTTTATTATCGAGAGATACCGAAGATATCTGCCTCCCCTAACCTTTGAGTTACAGTTATGTCTTTGAAATATTCACCAAAGGAAAATTTACAACACCCTTTGGATTCGATCCGGAATTTGATGAATTAATCAAAACAAGTTTTTAAGTCGCCGGCGCCAGCGGAATGTCTGTCAGAGAACGGGTTTGCATCGATGGGAGACACGGCTAGGTATTGGTCGGTTATCGATGCGACGTCGATACTCTCGCCTGATAGTGGCGCTCCTCCCACTAAGGCAAACGTTTACTAACTTATCATTGGGCCATCGATTGGTCAGCGCCGCCTCTCACAGACATACCTCTACTCTGTTTAAACTACAATATTTTCCCAAACCTCACTATTTACACGAGGAGACATAGCATAGACAAAGTTTGACTAACTCGAAAGCACCTATACACGAAATCTCGTGTCAACAATCAACAAATAAAAAGCTTAGGACAGCTCGGGAGAAACGTAAAAAATATAAGCTTTACGACAGTTCAAAACGCTCAGACCCTAAATTAGTTGATAATTCGTGTGAGACAGTCTCAGGTTAAACTTTCGTTAAATGTAAAACAAATATTGTTCGCCTAAGTAAATGAAGACAGGTGTGCGCGATAGGCCTCGCCCGCTCTATTGATATATTAGATGGCAAACACAGACTCTTAACGACGCTGCGTTCCTGGTACTTTCAGATTAAATACATAAATCCTATGTGATTATGATGTTTAAACAAAATTATCGTAATTTTTTTCCATTACTGCAGCCAAACAAATCTTTATAGACGGTCGTGGGTTTTTAACGAAAAGGCAAAATCCGAAGGAAAACAATTTTAAGCCTGATTAGTTGGTTGGGGGGTGATTCTGAAGGAATCAATCTATCCGACCCCAAATATTAAGCTTTAATTTTCGATGGCGCGTTGTAACTTAATCCCGACTTGAGCCAGACTTGGTATAAATAAGCAATAAACCTATACAGGTGCGGGTTATTACTTGTATTGAGAATTTAGATCAGGCTCAGCATAAGATTAAGGCGCTGATCTTTACACAATGGAAAGCTTATTTAGTTGATCTTTGATTCTTGTGCAATGCAAGCATACATGACTTCATTAAGTTATAAATACCCTACATTTCAATGTATTTCAAGACGAGAAAAGGCATTTATTATTTGTAAAAAGTCTTCTATATTTACAACTGTACACGTACAGCCAATAATCTAAGATCGGCAACACAAAAACTAAGCCTATAAAATATATTTTCTCAATAATCACAACGTTTTATGTCTCATACACAAAATTGTAAGGAAGGGAATTCAATAGACTAATCTGTTTGTTGCTGCCCTTAAGATTAGGGTTTACCTTCGATATTGTATTGTTTGAGTTCAGCCGTGCTGGGAGCCAGCAGGTGCCGCCATCGCCCCCACATCTACATCTACAACCGAAATAGAAAACATCCTTTTTCTATTACCTACAATTCCTTTTCCTCCAAACGATCTGTTCCGTGTTGCCAGCTAATAACTTCGTGATATCTTTATCAACATTTTTCCTATACTGTTGACGTGGTGATGCATCGTTTTGTTACTTCCCACGTGTTAGGGGTGCCACTAATCAGCGGAAGAGATCAGTCAACATCCTTTCGCAACGATAATAAGTAAGACAAATACAGATTTTTGATACCATTTTGAAGCAAAAATTATCACATATTGACTCTCGATGTTATCAAGCAAGCCAGTAGGTGTCTAACGTTTAAAATAGTTAAAACATCGGATAATCGACTTCACACTATTCCCGATGTTGTTGTACGTTTAATGTGTTATTTTTACCAATATGGCGACCAGTGGGCGGTGTCTTTGATCGCTCTATCAAAGGGTTCGTCACATCAAACACGCCGACAACCCTGGCCATAAAATCAGGGTTGAGCAAACAAATAAACATCTACACACTAATCAAGGAAAACAAAAACTATTTATGGCATCCATCGATCGATTTTTGAATTAGCACTTTTATTTGTCGTTCCCATCTTATAAAGACAGGAAATCCTAAATAAATTGTTAAGGGCGTAAGATGTTCTCAGGGCGGGGGAGCAAGCTTCGGAGGTATCAATAGGTTATACAAATACGGGGTTGGCTGCTAAATTCCTTATCTCGAAACGTTTAGCGGGGAGACGCGATGGCAGACGGGACACAAGTGGATACCGATATTTCCTTGGACGTTTTTTTCTCTGAGAAAATATTTGAAATGCGCTGGTTCGAACATCGCGGTGGCATTATAAGGTTTGGTCAGTAAATATGTAGGTCGGTATCGGGTCCATGTGAAATGTACTTGTTGACCAATGATTGTCGGTCAGTTCCAAATTCCCATACCCATCATTCATGGCCCACCCTTTTGGGCAGGCACTAAATCGGGTTATTGAAGAGTACGCTGACATTTTGTCCTTTACAAGTTCCCGTGTTATGCCAGCTTTACTGAGAAACTATTAAACGTATTGTCTGTTTACGAAACAGTTCACTTAAGGACTCTTTTTATGAGCTACTTCATTATTGTTTTCGTGCGGTTTTAAGCACTCTTTCTCATTTGAAGTTTAAGAGTTTTTTACAGATGTTTTTAAGTAATTATTCGTCATAAGTACCTACGTTCCTTTTGTTATATAGTTTATTTCATATTGCAAGATACACCTAGAAAATTCCTTAGAAATTATTAATTGTTTTTCTAGATAAGTTAAGAAAACAGGGCCTTCAGACCGTAGGCGCCTGCTGCCTTATCAGTCAAAGGTACAAAAGATAAACAGGTAAGTTTACAGAGTAGGTACTGGCACTGAAGCGTATCAGGGCCCCTATGTTTATCAAGTTCAAATCATACCTTTTATTGTTTTTGTGACTTAATTGTTGGTTTAGATGTAAAGATAAGTTCTCCTATTTATTTTCTTGCAAGATATTAACAGGAGTCACGGAAAACATATTTCATAACAAAGATTAAGAAAGCATTCGATATACGTAAATGTGTAACTGACAGATAGTCAATAGCAAATTAACAATTAACACCTCAGTTATAAGTTCAGGGCTCAGTAATTGTTGACTTTCTTGATACATGGTAAGCATTGCAGACATTTCGCACTACACCTCTAGCTTCATAATCTGATTCATCTTTGTCAACATCTTTCATCCACACCTTCTATTTATCAACAGTGGACATAGCTTGCGGATATCACCAGGTAGTTGTTTATCTGGACATATTTTTCTACTGCCTATAATAGAGTGAGTCAGTCAGTTCCTTGCTCCTAGGCGATGCATTAGGTACACATTGCCTAACGAGGCAAACATAGAGTACCTAATCTCTTGTTTGAGGATGCAGTGGGTGAACGACCGGCTCCCGGTCGATACCCTGTTATCAAGGTGTGCACGTGGATGATAGCTTACTCTGTAATACGGAAGTGTTTCCCTAGTAGAGGTATGTACTTCCAGTGTTAGTGCTTGCTAATGTATTAAGTTGCTTTGTTCTAGCTAAGGCTGATATTGAAAGTCTTGTAAGTTATAATAAGCTTACTAATCAAAATAGATAAATGTAAATATATGGGAATTACCCAGTTTGATTGATTTAGAATAAGATACTTACATACTATAGTAAAGCTAATTATGTGTTTTAATATAATAACACCACATTTGTCAATTTAGAAATAGGGACCTATCTATTTTTCAAATGCATCCTTGCGATCTCCTGTCAAACGTCACCTTTCACATTGACCAAAACACATAAACATCTCTTACCAAATCTCTCTCTTGACGTCGTCATAGTCCCGCTGGTTGTCAAGCCTGGCTTCAAGCCTCGCGATGTGCTGCTTCTTCTCATCCAGCCGCTCCTCCAGGCGCCGCAGCTGCTGCGCATGCGCCTCCTGCAGAGCCGCTAGTGACGCCTGCAGCCGGCGGACGTCTTCTACTAGCTGCGAGATCTGGAATGGACGGGAGAGCGTTAGGCTTTTGTTTTAAAAGAGATCTGGAATATATGGGAGATTGGAGAAGATGGTGTGTACCAGGCGCATAATAAGGACAGGTTTCTATACTTGAGGATCGCAGAGGCTCTTTTCGTATAACTCAAGATTTTGATAAGCATGGAATGTGTTTACTTTGAAAATAATATTGTTTAATTATGCAGTTGGTTATAAATCGTAAAAACTGATGAAATCTTCGCAAGGCAAACCCATAAAGCATAATTATAAGATTAGGTTAACTTATAAATGCTAAATTAACGTCCTTTCCGATCTACAGTTTTTTGAATACAAATAAAGCAATAAAATGAGGCTACAGCAGCGTAAAATCCCAAAAATCATTATAACTATTATGATTACTCATTAAACTCAAACAAGGTTTTAATAATGCGTCATTTTACATTAAAAAACATGTCTGATATATAGCGTTATTAGTTTGTTTTAGTATTACTTATTTCAATACTTCATATCTTCTAAGTGGGGCATTCATTTGATAGAAAAGACACTACAGTAGTAGGACTCACTTTACAAAAGTAATTTAAGGACTTCTTAAAAGATCTTCTTTTAAAAAATAAAGGTTAGTCAGATTTAACTAGCATAGATTACCTCATACATATAAGGATCTATAACGCAAACAAAATTCATGATCCCAGCCGAAATCTAACCCGGGAACTCCGCATGTGAAGCTTCTACACAGAGCAGTTAGTGAAATATTGTATAAATCCTATTTTAAAAGATAAAATCGAGATGAAAAAATGCATGGCTACTCTAAATGTTGGTAAATATTTACCCCAGTCTTTGAACAGACGTATCATAATTTATGATGAAAAAAGATGATTGACGCGATTCTAGAAATATTTCTGATAAGCATCCATCGGCGTATGTATCATAAGATCTTTGTTTCTTGAAGATAACTAGAATTTTATAAAACTTTTTTATTTTATTGATTTTCCGTATGGCCTCCGCTGTAACCTCAATCAAAGGAAAAAGTATTAATTGCATTGCGTTACTTATTACCATATTTCATCGAAATTCCTCACAATTATTAATGGATGTCAAACATTCGATTTGACTATTCATGAAAAGTTCACGTTTTGTAATCGTGAATAGGAATTTCGGTTTAAAACCGAACAAAAATACTCCACAGTCCGTTTAGTTCGCGTGACACTGCCGGTTGGAAAAAAAACTTTTTCTTTGTCGAGCCTAAGTAACACTATATTAGTATCATTCACAAGTTTTTACACTATTACACGAAGTATTGTCTACAGCTCGCATGGGCGTTACAACAACTTTACCCGTGTGATTTGCACAAGCCATTTTAGATTTTATTGCTTTGATTTCAGCGTTCAGTTCAACAGTAAATAGATTTTATAACGCACCGTGAAGTAGCAGAGTTTGTTTTGCTCTTATACAGGCAATATTAGTGCTTGGGGATATAGCCGTAGAGTTGTTGTTGTATGTTGTATAGCGTTGTGAAGCACAGATATGTATCTCATCGCTTCAGTGCTTCGTCCATCGCCTCGACCCTCCAGTAGTGGAACAATTGATATCTACCGAAGGTCAGCAAATAGCACGTTATTATACAGCCTTACATGTTTGCGAACAGGTAGTGTATTGCCCGTTGACAGAGAGTATCGGCTATTGTATTGTTTTTACCTCTGTTACCGAATTATTCACTGCCATGCATCAATACTGTCATTTTAAAACATTAACTACTTATTGAGGCCTATGTCCTTGGCTTTAACTCTACTTCATCCATTACATTGAATGTGAATTTTTTGCGAAATCAGTGAAGCAAATCTAAAGACCGCTTTTTGTCGTGTTGACGTGAAACACGTAATGATAGCATGTGATCTTTGATTTCTGCTCGTGATTGACGTCTGCTTAACGTTTCCGCTCGCAGTGACATCGGCCCATAATGATTTGACATCGATTGTGACTTTGACACTAATTTGTATAATGCACGCTCAAGCATCCTATTAGAGGCCTCCTCGATTATCTTATATGACATTTATGAGATGAAAATACGGCAATAAATCTTTATATTATCAGAATTAATCCTGATAAGGTAAGGAGCTGTATAAAAATTCTTGAGAAATCAACTGCGTATCGTGATCATGATCAAACATGGTTAATTGCTTGATTGTAGTCGGATGAAGCTATCGAAACTAACGGAGAGATAAGATACATCGACATCAAAACTGTTTGCTCTTCGATTTAAATTGTGCCTTTTCAAGGCAGAAACAGCATAATAAAGAGATCATTTGCAATAAAAGAAGCCGTATACACAGATAACACATGTACGCATTGCAGAGCGACAAAAATCACCAAAACATTTGATTGTTGCGAACATGCTATCAAACGCACCTCCCGTGACGCGCTCATAAAAAGTATTAGCCGAGACGAAAACTTCCCGACTGTGGGCTACGAGTAATTATTGTCTTAATTCCGGGCTGCCCTGACCGCCATTAGGTCCGGTTCTTTTGCGCTGAAGGGTTGAAGGGTCACCCGCCCTCACCAATTACCTACAATCATTACAATAGACAATTTTGTTTTCGACCGCAAACTGTTCGTACTCTTCTACGCTCACGTTTTTGAGTGTCTGTTCAAATGGAGTTACAGGTTTTTATTGACGAGAGTCCACCGCATTTTTAGCCCTTGTGGCGATTAAAAAGGGTAGGGTTAAAGCGACTCGTGGCGAAATGCAAATAGTTCGCGGAGTAACGGAGGCTATAAATTTAGTAGTAATGTCTCCGGTTGTGTTTTATCACGGGGCGTTTGTTCGATTCCATTAAGCGCTGCGTCGTTATAGGTGACGTTTCTTGCATTACTGTGGGCTCTTTGTTGTGCTGCGTGCGAACTTGCGAATTGTTGTCAGTGGCCTCGCTCGTATTCGCTTCCGATCATTTTACCTAGCTACATACAAATTCGTACTCCGCAATCCAAACTACATCATTATCCCTAGAAATTTAATTTCAACTTCCAATTACGCTAGACCTCCAAAAAGGATCCGCAAATTTTGCCAAAGATACCTTACAACAGAGCGAGCATTACTCCCAATTAGACATGAATGGTGATATTAGAACTAAAGTGGAGATATCGGTCCAATAATTGTCTTTGCATTTCCGTGGCTTCGCCCACCTGGGGACGGCGCGCCGACAGCCGCCGTCGGGGACTACTTCACAACTTCATATGAAGATATAATTATTGAACATCGTATTATTGTACGTGAGGATAATAATGCGAGAGTTTCTAGTCGATGAAGTGGCGCTAATGCTAATAGAGAAAGGGAATGAAATAATAATGGAACTACTGCAGCAGCTTAATAGTTCCTTGGATAATGATTGTGAAAGTCCACGGAGATTTCACATTTTAGTATTGGAATTCAGCTGAGGGTTGTCGGGTGGATGTGGAGGCGAAGTGTTTGCAAACAGAACAAGTCGGATGGAAATGTTTTTTGTGCAAACTTTTGCAGATTCGAAGGGCAAATGCTTTCTTCATCCGGATCGAGATTAAACCGAAGCCGCAATAACTGTTGTCTGTGCACGCGACCGCCATCGTCGAGCTACTTTTTCGTCGATTTATGTCCATTTCAGGCAATATTTCTCCTTGCAACCTTTATTTTGCTCCACCCTCGCCGAGATAGCGGACCTTCATTAAAATATTGTCCGACACGTTTTATTTGTGCCCGCACTTATATGTCTGCGTCTAGATTTTAACATTTTCTTTCTTTGTACACAAGAACAGAAGCTAGCTTTGTATATAACCCATTGGTACAAAAATGATAGTTTTATCGCTTAAAGTTTTACTCAAAACACCTTTGACAATCTTTTTAATGATAGATATCAGTAGTAAACTACAAATTATATACTCTGCTTAATATTTGCAACACTTATTAAATTATAATAGCTACTAAAGGTGGGGTCAAAGCCATTTGAAGCAATAAAGAAACAAAAGCAAACCAATGAATGGTCACAAATCGAAAAGGATTCAATCATAAACTTGATGAAAGACAAGTGGACGGATAAAAAAAGTGTATTACGGCATTTTGACGTCAAAAAGTAGAATCCATGTCGGCGATCTGTCAAACTGGTCAAACAAAAGGTCGCTCGGATACGAATTGGCGGCAAACCGTTATTAACCGACTAAATTTAAACGACCGTCAATAGACATGAAAATTCAGAATGGGGACTCATCTCTAAATTGAAAAGGCAGAATTTGACGAGCAATACCAACGGTTTAAAACAAAAAGACGCTGTCCAGCCTTCTACGTGGACTTTACTTTTTAGGTATCTATTGCGCTGTCCGGGTAGTTTGACGCGGCCCGTTTCAGAAGAAAAAAAGTATGAGAACCGACCTGAATGATTGACCAGTCAGCGGAAGCTATATTTGCGGAGCTCAGACAGATGATTCAATTATTATAAACGAATCGCATTCATTTGGCAAGTAAAATTTGCAACAACTGCAGGCTTTATCTATCACAAATTAAAATATGCCGCTAAAATTCATAGCGCGCCACCGAGAGATCATTCACGGCATGTCATGTCATGACATTCGGTTACTTATTCAATTAATGCATAAATATTCACAACAATACCAGCGCTGTTTGATTGCTGAAAAGCTTTTACAAATGATTGACAAAAAACGTTATGACAATCAATCAGACGTCGGCATGATCGAACGTTTGTGATGAAAATGGTAAAAATTAACGCTCGGGCTCGACATTTGGATTGTGGCAAAACTGGCGGGAAGTTGTCTATGCGCTTTTGACGTCTGTCAGTCGCCTCGGATGCCGGGCCGAGCTCGCGAGTGCGATCAATCATCATAATAATCATTCTGATTATTTTGTAGGTTAAAAATACTGGCCGTTTTGCTGTTAATTTTTGAACTCGCTAATAACTTTTGAACTTCGATTTCAGAGGTCGCGCTCTACAGTTTCTAATGTTGTCACTCTGAACTACAACTGAAACAAATCGTATGTAGGGTTGGCTCTAGCGACTGAAATGAAGCAATTATAAGTTGTGGAAGCTCATTTATTGCCTGTCTATCGCCCGTTGCAGTAATAAAACCGAATAGAAAGTTTAGTTTCCTTGTTTTAGTTTATAATTTCATATTTTGTGTTGGTTATTGGAAAATGGGGGTGGATCATGCTGTCTGGCTTCCAACTGATTGACAGTTCTGAAAATTCACCCTTTAATTTTACATTCGAGGCAAGGCTAAGATCTGGCGATAAGCACACTTCATAGCACGCTAAGCGAAAATAACACCAATTACAACGAATATAAACGTCACTTACGATTACTTAAAATTCTTAGCGAAAGCATTTCTTTTCGTTGCAAAGCCACATACATCACGTGTTGTGCGCTATTCGTGGAGATACTCAATGTAAGATAATTTTGAGTTAGTGTTAACCCGATGCGGTTGAAATAAAAAAGTTTGCGCGTTAAAAAGGTCTTACTCTATGGTGATTACGTCACGCGGATGTACCGCGCCATTTTTCGCTGTAGTTTTCTTTATCGATCTTTTTAAAAGTGGAATAGATAAAACAAAGGAATGCAGGTTTCCGTTGGAGGCGACTATAAATATTGTTTTGGTGGTGCAATTAAAAGTGGTGGGGGTGTAGTTCCGTGCCTCCGAAAATTGGTGCGGTTCCGCGAGGGTGGAATTGCTTTTGCAAACGTGGATTTTAAGGATTTACTTACTACTGTTATATTTTATGAAACAGTGTTTTTTAAATTCTTGATGATTTTCAATGTTCTACTACTAATGGATTACTTACATCTTTATAAACGGACAATCTCTTAAAAAGCTACACGATATGAATGGAATAAAAAATATGGGCTTAAGTACATCATATTATATTTTAGTCTATTGAGCCAGTGCATACTGCACAAAGCCTTATACCAGAACGGCTGAATAAAATTAGCGAGCAGAGAGCGCGGCGTTTCCACCAAAAACTGCAATCAAGATAATAATTTTAATTTCAGTACAGAACGCGGCTTACTTATCGCGCCGTCGCTATCGTGCCGAATGCACAGCCCAATTTATAGACACACCCTTTATGTGTATAGTTGTGTAGTGCGCAGTCTTCGTTTGTTGTCGCTTCGTGAAAAATATTTCATAGTGATTTCTGAACGGAGCGTAGAGATTGGTTTGAATGGAATGGATTGGCTTTTAAAGTGTTGGTTTTAACATGCTGGAGGTTGTTTATGGGCTAAGCTGAAAATTCGAAAAGTTACAGTGTTATGCGTAAGCAGTACTTCATACGAATAAAGACAGAAAATTGTACGACAAACCATAAAAGTTTATCAAACGAACAGTTTGACTAACCAGTCCCGGCCCCTCTGTCGAGTGTTCGCGAAAATTTCAATTTTATTCAGAGTTTTGACTATTGGAGCGTTCAGAAACGTTCAGAAACGACTTCCCGACGTTTCTAAAGGACTCTTTTCCGCGGGAAGTGTATTTCCGAACATGTCCCACCGATCCTCGACGAGTTTCGGAAATTGATGAAATTACGACGAAGCATAAAGGGCAAAGAGACGCGCCTCCCGAGTCGAAGATATTTACGTAACATGATGGTAGAAGACACAATTCTTATGGATACAACTAAATGAACAAGTTGAAATTGTAAAGTAAGTTGTTTCAAATTGATAAAGTGGTACTTGGTTTAATTCAACACAAAAATCTGTAGGTACTGTATTTGTGAGTATATCTAATTCGCCTCGTAGCACTCTAAAACGATTTTTCAAATGAGATTACTGAATCCTTTTTCAGAACGAAAGAAAATCAGATGAAGATGAAAGCGAATTCAACGATTCATCATGTGCCATTCGAAAAAGAAGTAAAATTAGATATTACCCATTAGTCGTCCGGGAGTTTTCTAATTAGACTAAGCACACAAGAGAAATAAAGCATTAAGGAGTTGAACAAATAGAATAGAAGAAGGGGTGTAGGGGCGGCCCGTATACAGGCGGAGGCAAATATCACAAGACAACGGTATCGGGAACTCCCTGTAGTTAAATAGAAAAAAACAAATACACACGTTTACGTTTGTAACATTTTTAGCAATTAAAACGATCGTTTTTACACAAGCATGCTAATGGTAGCTATATCAGCTAATATGATTAACATTCCTGCAGGATCCCCAATTACATTGCAAACTGGCCATATTGAATGCGTCGTTATCGCTTCTCAAGACACTAGACCAGCTACACCATTGTATTCCCGATGAAGGCCGAGACCAAATCATTAGCAATTATTATGATTGTATGTAGTAATACACACCTAATGATACGTCTGTCCGGCCGCTCATTATTGTCATGTACGTAACTAAGTATCCACACGTACATATCACAGAATGGAATCAACAAGTCGACACTAATATTTATAAAATAGCGTCAGTTTAATTCCCTTCGCCCTGACCACATTCCGGCCACTTTTTATGGCAACGCAACGAATTCTTGCAGTTTTTACGCGCGTCAACGCTATGATAAATAAAATTGACATTAATTACACGATTCCATCTTTTGAAGTGGGTTAGCAATCTCTAGAAATAATTCCCGAGTGACGAGAGAAGGTAAATGCAAGTAATGAAACGGTCTTAAACGCTGATGCAATTATTATAATTGTACTAGATACAGATTAAAGCTGCGCTCGGATGGAATTATGGACAAGTTTCTTGCAACTCACTCGAGATCGACCGGCCAGGCGGTCTCTTTGCTTATAACGAACGCTTATTTTACTGCTAATTATGTGATGCCTCAAATATAATCTTGCTTGATGAGGGATAACTATTAAAGTGAAACATTTCTCGGTTTGTCCGGCTGTGTGGAGCTATGATCTTCATTTTTATGCGGAGGGAGATAAGTCGGGCGGCGGCGGGTCGACAAAGCAGCTATCGGAAGGAAAACGAAAGGGTAATGCGGGCATAAGATGCGCATCGTCACACACGGCCTAATCACGACATCGCCCCCCTCCCCCCGAGGACCACCCCAACTTTTGCATATTGCCCAAATTACCACCCCCGTCGCCTTGCCGACTCCTGTGAGGGTGTATCTGTATCTGGTTAGATTTTTGTGGGTGTGTGGGATAATTCTTTATCATGTGTAGTGTGCAGGGGTGGGTGACGTTTGAGGGATGCCTCTGTTCTGATCGAGGAGCGTGCCTTAATTGTGGGACGCGAGCGTTGTGGTATCGATTTTTTAATGCGACTCTTTGTTTATGAAGTAAGAGATATGTCTCCTTGTATATGTCTGAGTGTATTCAGCGACGGTAGACACAGCGGGGGTAGGGTGAGTCGTTAACACACTTCCTAACTGGAGCAAGTTGGCTCATCGAACTTGACGACACCCCATTCAGACTCGCAAATACGTTCGCGTTCGGAGGACAAACTAATAAATGTGAATATTTAATATTCCAAATCTTCGGCGCTACCGCTGCGGCACCCTTCGAACAAGTTTCAATACGAGCTTAAGTAATATCGGATTCAGAACGTACCCCAACACTATAAGGTCGTAAGATACTGGAAGTTGTTTCAACTTGAGACCTTCTCGAGCGGGCCGCGGATACAGACGTTATGGCCGATTCACAGAGTGATTTCCCTTGAAACCAATGTAGCATATAAATACCATTATTTTGAAACAATTGAGATTCCACTCGCTTCAATATTATTTTGAAGAAAATTCACTGTAACAGTATTCTACAGATAGATTTTGTAAGTACTCGTGCACGGTAGAGGTAGGATATTATCTTCTGTTCCTCCTGTAGGTTGGCGTATAGAAAATGCTTTTAGCATTAAGTCCTAAATTTAAACACTCTTATATATTATATTTGTGCAATAGAAAATTAATAAAATAATAACTTAATAAGAGGTAGTGCTAACAATTTAATCCCCTCCTACAGTGCTCACAATGAAATACATTTCGTGGAAACCTGCGATATACTCCTACTCCTATATTCCTGCCGTGTATTGTAAAACATTTTATTTTAACAACGAAACACTTGATCAGTATTTACGCCGCGCCACCCCCAGACAAATCCGCCTCACATAAACATTCTCCTATAGCGTCTCCTAATGAAATCAGACATCCCAACGCAATTGAAGATTCAATTAGTACACAGCAGTTACCATTCTTATCGAAGGAGACGATTTTACGAACGAATTAATCCGAAAACATACGATTCATATCTCCCTCCCATCTTTGGGAAGTCTCCCGTTGCGGGCCGTATCTATGCCTATAAACATTCGATATAATACTTGTCTCCGCGAGGAGGAGCGTGCCATTGTGTTTGCCGATTGTAATTAAGTACATGTGGATTGAGAAGCGCCAAGTTCTGAAGAAACTCCCGATGAAGAGCGATTACGCGGAGACGCCGAGTAGATCCAGCCTAATGGAGCGACTGACTTCCACTGCCGAACAGATTAAACTTATTTCAATAGAGATCAATCGCGTTAAACAGATTAAAATATTGAATAACAAATTCTCCACGGGCTGCTCAATGCAAACAACTTGATTGTTACAAGAGTGGTGCTCGGAGCCAATCACAACATATTATCGAGCACTGTGACCGATCGGGAATCACCGATAAACCAAATTCGAGGGGTGGAAAAAATAGTTAGGGTTTTTTATCGTTCATTGATCAATTGATCACGCCTCGGTATTCAGGATTATTGATAGATTGATATTAATGCTCACTCGGGGCCGTGGGGTGAGGTTTTTTCAATATGTCGATGACGGAACCACAATTGGATATTGTGAATAATTCTTTTACGCACAATGGTTGATAGAATTTTTTATTGTGCCAAATGTTTGACTGCTCTGCGGCGTTCATTATTGGTATTTCTATTTACATTTCTGTTTGAACAGCGTGTTTATTGAATGTTTGTTTTGATTTTACTCGTTGAGGGTGATGTTTGTGCCGAATTTATTACAAATTTTATGAAACTTCATTTCAATTTGTGAGACATGCTTCATTGTGACGTGAGCGAAGGAGAAGTGGCTGTCGCGAGATGAAAGTAAATAAGGGAAATAAATGTAGCAGAAATGAAAAACGACAAAATTAATGTCGAAACAGACAATGTCGCGAGTCACAATGTACATTCGCATATTCGGCTCACACTTCAATATGCGGAATTGGCACCACAATATTCCAAATAGAAATAAGATTGCCTCGAGGGGGCTGGGGTGGAGGGTGGTACTTTATTATATTGCCAGAACGTCTTCGCGATTGAAACCGATTGTTAATTGAGCCATATCCATGAAAGTGTCGCCTCCGGTGGGTGGTTCTATCGAGATGTCGCTCAAATTATAATTTCCTGTTTCCTGTAGCGGCTGCACAGTCCAATAGATTCGCTACCAAATCTTTTAATGAAACCATCGGATTGATACTAAGATGATTTAAAAGGCTTTGCAAAGGTTTGCGAAACAATTAAATTTATCAATACGGACCATAATGAACCGGTTAGAGGAAAGGGACCGACAATAGTTAGACAAATGAATAAATTCGAATGGAAACTTCGTATTTGGGAACAATAGTTAGATTTTAGAGGCTGTATCTCGCCGAGACAGATTGATTGGGTGCCTTGTTCGCGGTACTACATTATGTGGATACGGCTCGCATTATAATAGAATATGTACCTAGGTAGTATAACTTATTGTTGAAATATACACTCACGAGCAATAAAAACGTTTCACTTGCCATTGACGTTCCCTATGAGAAGCTTCAATTAAAAGTGTCAATGCTAAAAAACAAAAGACGCACAACATCTCATATCTGGAGATTCCGATGCGAATGACGAGTGTTGCTGGCGCGAGCTCAAGTTTCGGCATAAATCTGTGCCCTCGTTGGGTTGCTCCATAAATTGCCGATCGCTATCCATATTTTGTTACCTGTGGCGCAGTTACGATTTTATTATGAAAATGAATGGCAGCCGATGTGGGGGGGGGAGAGGGGGTCGATCAAAAGGGTTTCTAATTCGTACGTTTCTGACGACTAGTGGGATAGGCGAGTTTTATGGACGGAACTGTTTTATGAGATAATGAAATTTTGCGATATTAATGCCGTATGCCCATTGCTGCCGTATTAATTGGTTTCTTCGGCTGTTTGCGATTTAGAGAGTTGGGGTGTAGTGTGTGTGAGTGTTCAAAATGATTAAGTAAGTGGGATCCATAATTAATTTTGAAAATTAACAAATATATCTTCTTATGTATGAGTACCTTCATAATGGTAAAAGAAAAAACAACAGTACCTATACTTAATAGGTATACCTAAGCTTTAAAACTAAATCACAAGCACTAATTAAATTAACTAAGCTTTTACTTATCTGTAGGTAAGAGCTTAAAAGAGTCTATAAAGTTTGTCAAATCGAATAATTTAATAACAAAAATGAGTCGTTCAAGATCAAGTCGAAGGAGGTCGTATATCTGTGCTTATGTCACTCGGGTGAATCAGAAACTCCTTGGAGAATGCAGTGACAGCGGGACGGAGATATGATTTCCCCGTGAGAGTGACAAGGACAGACGTATACTTTGGCAGTCATAGAGTTTGTAAACCTGTGTGTAACCTCATTTGAACGTATCTTCGCACACGCTCTCCTAACTTTGTTACTTATTTATAAAACAAACGCGAGCTAACGAACAGCTTTCTCTTACTTTAATTGTATACAAATTATTCTTCGGATCTCTTTGTGCGGTTAACTTATTTCTGATATTCGGTTTTGTATGAATTAATTTGTATGTTGAACGCACACATAATAAATGTTTAGATATCTGAAATTACAATTTCAGAGAAAGTAGGTACAGCGGCTTTGTTTTGGAATATAATCATATCGTTAATTGTTTGTTCTATTTTCGAATTCTAAATTGAGTTATTCGAATAAAAACATGTCTGTTTGTAATAAGTTAAAGAGAAACACAGTTGAATAAAAAAAACGCATTATTTGATATAGGTTATAAGGAATTAAAAGAAAAAACATGCCTTTCATTGTACTTACTAATTTGAGCAGTTTGGCCAATCAGAAAAAAATAAATTACATTGTAGTTGTTGTGTTGTGTAGTTTTCAATAAATACAATAATAAGTGAAGTCGAAAATACTATACGTAGAATAAAAAAAAAACTTACTAACTTAAAAAAATACGTAGAAGAAAAATTTGGGGCCGATTCAAAACAGAAAAGCCGTTAATACGACGCACAGACTTCACACATATACCCGGGAAAACCTGTGAAAATATGTAAATTCATCCTCCGAGATGGACGTATCCCTATTTGAATATAAACTTTAGACGGGCCCAGTATAAGCGCCATTTATTCTGGCCGGCCATAAAATATAATGATTTTTGACTGAGATGCTTCGGTCAATATTAATTTCGAGGGTGTCGTGTTTCGGCGATAAACGTACACGTTATTAGTCGGAATGTTTCGCGGTAAATTTTGGGTTCGACTTAACGGCCGGCCGCTGAAACATTCAGTGAAATATTTATGGAATATTTTAAAAAATCTGATAAACTTTTTTAAGCTACAGAAGTACAAAATATTCATTCTTTGTGTTGATATGATTTTACCTACTTTCAGTAGCACTACAAAAGAAGGTACAAAAATATAATGCCAACACATAATCTAAATGTACTGGATACTCAAATTACTTTCGCCGACTGAATAAAACCTATTATTAAATTAGGCAGTAGAATTTCAATAAAAATCACCGAGAAAGAAACTCGACTGCGGCCATCCGTACAACAGTAGCCGAATATTTACATAAAAAGCAAATAATAGACGAACAGACACAGACGCGCATAAAATTAAAATCGATGTGAAGTTTTACCCTTCGAATTAAATATCATTGCCCCGTCGAGTACAGACTCACTCACACACACACACGCGCACGTAAGATTCAGATTTGGAACAAGGATGGGACTGGACGAAAATAAAATTAAGAAAAAACAACAACATGATTGACAGCTACAGTTGCCAGGTTTTGCATTATAAAAACATAGAATCTGACAATTTATTAGAACTCTTTAAACAATGTTACGTATTAAAAAAATAAAAATATTTCGTACCATAAACAACCGAAAGTGCAAGGAAATCGTAGCCAACGCCAATGGGGTGTACGCTAAAATATCGGGCCATACTTATTTGCATACTAACTAAAATAATTTATTATTTTTCAACTCCTAGGGGCGAAAGTATATGGGGTGGGATTGTATACAGTGGTGTAACAACGATTTGAGTATTATTGGCATCCTCATATTTCAAAGTTTGAACCAACGTTGATTATGGCTGTGTTTGTGACTGAAGCACAAATCATAATACACATCTCCATTTATAGGAAACTGCAGACATCTAAATTGTAAACTAGTTCTAACAAAACAAATATATGAAATTAACATACACGGAAACGCAATACCTGACGTCAAAATACGAGTTCGGGCGGACTTTAGCAAAAGTTGGAATCAAAGCGTTCGGAAATCAAAGTAGAGTCTGCAGAAGTGATGGAGTCGCATCCTTACAAAATAGCGACTGATTGCGCGAAACAAAGCTACGAGAGGACTAACTTTCTGAACGAAAGCCTTGCCTCGCCAAAAAGTTCCATAAAGCAGCTTTGTAATGCCATACGTGCAGTTAAAATATGCAAGGCATATTTAAAACGAATGTCAAATTCGAAATTGGAACTTTAATTTTTAGTTGTCTAATAAATGCCAGCGTTTCAGGGAAAGCTCTTTCGATTTTAGAAACCTTTTGAGACTGGCGAGTTGCTGACGGTCCCAGCAAGAAGCGATAGTCTCCTAGATAGCAAACAGTTATCGTTTGAAATCAAAGAGAATATTTTAAATAGCTATATGAGAGGGGCAAAGGCAAAGGCCAGACAGCCTCACACCACTGCGAAAGATTTATAAACCGTTTCATACATGATATCGCAGCGTTTTGCGATGCATTATAATATACGTTTGTTTTTTCATATCTTTTTTCAATGTCTGGTCGGGTTGCGGCTTTGTTTTGCGTGTTTAATATTGATGAGTTGCAATTTTAAAGATATTAAGGTTTTCTATATTTTCCATCGCACAATATTCACATTAGACGAATTCAATTCTGTCTCTATGCAAATTTGACGTTGGTTTTTTGGAACTTTTTTTATAGATTTTAACTACCATTATTAAATTTATGAAGGTAATAATCAAGTAACAAAAGGCACGGCAAAGAGGTGACGTGACGCATTGAAAAGAAGAAAAAAGTTTCGATTGTAATAATATTATGCAAATCGTTTGCCAAACAAAAGATGTAACCGACAAGCCGGCTTCGATTTAACGACCAAAATCTTTCATAGTGCTGTACTCGCACCATAATGACTGAGGAAACGTTTTTGATTAGCTGATTTCATTTAAGAACATAAAAACGGTCGCATCTGAAATTAAAATACCTCCTTTTTCATCAATCGTTCAAAGAAAAAAGTACAACAAATGTTTTTTTTATTCTCAAACGCCAGCTCTCATTAATGGCAACGAAGAATACAGGACCGAAGGAATTATTCCCAAAATAAAATAAACACACATACCGAGGGGAAAAGTATCGGGCAAGAGATATCGGCCAGGAAAAGGGGTTGATTTTGATTGAATATCTGCTATTAAGGCACACCCCATTCACACACACACAGCCCCTGCACAAATATTAAATAATATCTGCGCTTTACGTTATAAATATGCATGAATCGAGTAAATTTTATGTATACCGGCAAAATGTTTAAGGAAATTTTGAAGTTGTTGTGTACCGCGGTACCTCGTGGTGTATGCTATCTAACCTTCATTATATAAGCTTAAATACGCTTTAGGGTTTTGATTTCTAATTGATGTTTTAAATTTTAAAGGATTTCACATCAATAATTTGATTTTTCAGTAGTCTTTAAACAATAATCAGTAATCGGAGGTAATATTGTAAAAGGGTATCAAAAGTATTATAGGTCTGCGACTTTCCATGTAAATGTTAAGCTATTTATATAAATTTCCGCGTATAATTTTAATACAACGCATTCGTCGGCAAAATGTCGGTATTATTAATTTGTCTGATTTTCATCTTCCTGTGATGGAATAGAATAATTAATGGGGGCATTATTTCGTGAGGTATGGATGTGAGGTTTCCTTTCATATTTAGCTGAGACGTATTGTTTTGCTCCTGAATCATTTGTTTTTTGTTCGAGTCGCGAATTAATTTATTCTACACGGAACAGGAGCGATCAGTCGCAGACATTTGGGAAATTTCTTATATTAGTAAAAATAATTGGTTTCAGAATCTCGAGTAAAGAATAAAAATATGTCTTCTTACTTGGATGGTTGGACAAACAATTGTATTATTAGAACTTATATTGGAAAGCTATTTGTATTTGACTGACATAAAATAGAATCCAATTGCCAAGAGGCCGTCTCGTGTCGAAAGTTGGAATAGATGGCGTTACCAACAGAGTCGAGATGTCAGCCATCATTAATAGTTGTCAATGTCAACTGTCATTCGCCGCCGAGCCACCGACGCGATCGGACGTCTCAAGAAAACACATTTTGTATTTCGAACACGCACTAAATTGGAAACACGAAATTCCTCGCGAGACGGAGTATCGATAAATATCGTTTTTAATTAAAAGACCAGGATGTCATAACTAATGAAACGTTGTAACAGACATCGCGTTGGACGCGTTCCAGAAATTTTATTTCAAGTGGCGTAGGAACGAGACTCCACTCCCATGCGATTTTTTCTGAATATGAATATTGGAGCTCCGCGCGTGTCGCCCTGCGGATAAGACAAAGTAACCGACCCTTTTCGGGGTGGGTTGTTCACCTTTTCTGTATCGAAAGGGTTAATTCTCGATGGCAAAGGGTTATAGAGACGCATCATTCTACCGACGATTATGGATATATTTGCGCTCAGATATTTGTTTGAGGTATTGCGTACCAAAAATACCTTTGTTTTTGATTCGGTTTACAAAGGGGATGCTTCGGTCGCGTTATTCGTTCGTTTGAATTTCGAAGTCATTTGATTGCTACGTTATTGCATTTCGGTCATTTTTTTGAGTTTAATGGAAAGTGCGCCTTAATTGCTCGGGTGAAGACAACAGAATAGACAAACAGCTTTACCTCTAATATCCTCGGGGAGCAGTTTTAATTCCATATATTATTCAGACGCAATATGATATAATGTATAAGTCTTGTATCTACATAGAGGATGGTAAGGGTGCGTCCTCGAGGGAACAGTGAAGTCCTAGAGGGTGGTGCTTGGCGTCGCCAAAAATCAGAGCTTCGATTGAACCCCATCAAAGATTGATCTGTATTTGTGAGCATTAGCTAAGTATTTTATATCTGTACGTGGACATGTGTGTGTGTGAAAGGGGTGAGAGATTAAAGATAGGGGGTCAATATACTACAAGTTTTTTTAAAACTAATGCATTGTCATGTGTGATTGGTATATGGTCAATGGACAGATGTTAGAATTTTACAATATTAGGAAGTTTTGACTTATTTTTAAAAACTTTCTTGGAAACGTTGGTTACACTTAATAAAACTTTGTACGAAAGAATCATTTATAAAAAAAACAAGAACTATGTCCCTAGTTATGTTGCAACTTGGCACTTACAAAGGGGTGGTGGGAGATTTTGATTTCCCCAAAAGGGGTACATTTAAAATATTGCAAACGAGGGTGGTACTGATCGGTCGTATTTAGACATTTCGAGATGTAGATAATGTAGTTTTATGTTTCTGCGACATGCGAGCTTGGGCTGATTCAAAATGGTGGACGCGGGGGTCATTTGACCTTCGTTGAGGAAGCTTTTTGGCATTGGATTTATTTAACTAACTGTGTATAAGTATCTTGAACTTGATAACTAAGGCGTTGTCGTTTTTGGATGAAAAATGTTAGCTGATGCAAACGGTAAACTTAGTTACCTGATACAATTTAATGCTCGTTAAAGTTGCTTACTGTAACTTTGGTGATTAAATTTTATTCGACAGTGATCTAGATCGCACACAGTTTTCGATATAATCGGGGTAGGCCCAGCGCTTGCGTGCCATGGGCCTGGGCTTTTGACGTGAAAACCATTCTAGTTAGCACTTAAATCAGCCGTTATTTGGCAACTTCACTTGTTTTCGGTGGTAATTGCAGATGCATATCAGTTTTTAAAGTTTATCTGTGCGCGAAATCCTTTGCGATTCACACCCGCTGCGTGTCAAAAAATATCATCCTGTACATCGGATATATTGTGGTCGGTAATACCAACGTGAAAATTCTAAATTTAGAAAGCTAGCGCGCGCTAACTCAAATAGAACCTAATTTGAAATTTGAGTTTTTTACATGAGTAATTCTATCCGGCCAGTAGCGGTCCCAACAAAAGAGGTTACAGTATGGATGTATAAAATAAATATTAATGACGTGCATACAGTTACGGGCGTTCGTTAACAAAAGTAACCCCTTTTTGCTATGATGGGGATCGAAGGAGAGAGAAATTTTACTAATAAATGAGTGTGATTAATCATAGACATGGAGGATGGAGGCCGGTAGTGCGGGCTCCAACATGTTAGTATACGTTGCATATTTTATTTCTAATATTAACGACTAGCGATTTAATAAAAAAAAATACACCATCCTATTTTAATGTTCGATGTAGTTAGTAAAAATTACGATGATATAGAAAACTGGGATATTATTATTTATCACCAACAAAACACAATCCAAAGTAGCCCTAAGAAGTCATCCAAAATCAATAATGTAACATATCCTTGATGACGATACAGAACTGACGGACGCGTTTCAAAAGACGCAATAAATCATCGCACGCGAGCATCCAGCACAAATACATCTTCCTACGCATATATATTCATAAACACACCCCTTTCTCCATAATTAATTAAAATTATAAATGACAAGCAAAATGGTGAATCGATAAAGAAAATGGTAACTCTTCAAACGATAACAACACAATAAAAGAAGCATCGAACGGGTTATTAATTTTTTTACAGCGAAATATTGTTTTTTTTGTAATGGACGAAAAATGCAAATGGCGCCGTTACAGTTTTCTTTTATCGACAGTTTATGGTTCGGAAACTGAAAATGACTTTCTCGATACAATAAAGAGTGAATAAAAGTTGGTTGCTAATGGATTCAAAAAATCTTCTTTAAATTGTTTGTCTCAGAAATACGGTAAGTTAAGTACCACTATAAATGTTGTAAACCCTCTCTTAACTAATGATGTATAGCTTTGATTATACCTATAGCTACCTACTTACTGGAGCTCCGTTCGATATTCACTGCTTTATCTATCAAACAAACAGTTGACAGTCACCAAGGCGATAAAGAGCGGGCTTTTTAAAAATCGAACCTTTTAATCGTTACGCGACAGTAATCGTTTGACAGTTGAAGATTACACAAACAAATGTCTGTCATTTAAACAATCGGAAATTATTGGTTAGTTTCTATTTGTTTAAAGCGGTATAGTGCTATGATTGTTTTTATAAAGGCTACTTATTTAACTCACTTGATAGATGATATCTGGTTACCATTTTTTAACAAAATCGTCTTACCTGTAACAATAGAAAAAGGTAAAGCATTAAACGGTAGTCTTGTTAGAAGAATTTAAGTCTTAAGCTATTATTTTTAATTACAGAACGGGGGATTGAACCGGGATTCTGATCAAACCATCTGGAAAGTCACTGGGGTGGTGTCTGAGGGCACTGAAGATATACAATTTGCTAGAATCATTCAATATAAATCGACAAAGTTGCGGAGACTCGCTTGCTTTTCAATGGCGTTTGAAACAGAGGAATATTGTATTTGTCCGTATATTTTCATCTGTAGGTCGGTCTTGGCCGTTTACAGATAAAACATAAATACACTTACAGGTATTAAAGTGTTCTCGAAAATACTGTATGTATAATATTATTATGGAGATTAATTTCCTAATTATTTCTTACAACGCGGATTATATTTCATTTCAAAATATGGGTAGGTACGCCAATAAATTGTTCAGTTTCAGATTCCACCTCATGTTGTGTGAGTAAAATTAAGAAAGTAAATTAGGGTTATTCGGTTTAAATCTTGTAATAATTAACACAGTCACGTATGATGGGTCAAAAATATACTCATAAATAAAACACAAAATAAATAAAAACATTGAAGTAAAAATAAGACTACATGATTTTCCTCTCGACCGATACAACATAACAAAACGATGAAGCGATGTAAACAAAATAGTAAATGTTCCCATACATATTGAAGAAAATTGCATCGCTGGGAATCGAACCCATTATACGAATGAAGCATGCATGACAGGTGCACGGTCAGTCGTCATGCTAAATTTCATACGAGTATTACACAAATAAAATGAAAAATTATAGATAAAAATGCCATAGGGCAAAAACATGACTATGATTTGAACTGATATTATTATTGGATGAGGAAAGCTAAAGATCGCATCCAGTGGCGTGCTTTGGGAGAGGCCTACGTCCAGCAGTGGACTGCTATAGGCTAATGATGATTGTGATATTATTATAAAGATACGTTGATTCGAATGGGAAGTAGGAAGGTGTCAAAATAGAAGATAGGTCAATACATCTAATGTTTACACATGAAACAATATTTATGTAGGTACGTTCGGTTTAGTTAATTCGGAGTGCCATAAATCGTGGCATTAATTTAATGACAAAGCATTAGATATCTCCTCCACTATCCCTCGGGAACTATTCCGATAGATTGGTTCAAAGAGCCCAACAAACGCCTCTGTAATTAATGAATTATCCATCAAAACTAACACAAACAAATACAAACTCTCTTACACAGTAGTTAAGGACACATTTGTGAAGGAAGCTGAAATGTCTTATGGCGTTCTAGTAGGAGGAGAAGCTATTCAAGGACAGCTGAAGCTTTCAATCGAAAATCAATCTTATCAATTGATGGATACAGTAGAGAATTAAGAAAATAAGGAAATGGGGAAGACATTAGTCGAATTGGTTAATGTCCTTTAAACGGAAGCTGTATCGCAATGTTTTGTTTTGGTACGCAATATTCCGAGCTTGGAACTGAATGCCTTTAAATAAGTAATAAGTATTAATAACATTAAACTGAATAATTAGTCCTAAAATTACAATAAGCGGAAAGCAATAATATAAAATATCTAGGTAACATGTAAAAAAACAAACCTGTTAACACAGCACCAAAAGCTCGATACTTGAAAATTGATAAAAACTTTTCTGGATTTACAAAATACTACACTATCTGCCTAAAACGGATGCACGAATGATATATTCTGACGACCTATCGCACGACTGTTAAAATTTAGATATGTGTTTTAACCAAAATAAAGCCAGCTTTATCTCTTCATTATTAATAGAGGCATAACAAAACAAATGTTAGGTCACAATGTATAAAAAACTAACTGAAAAACATATTCTTGAAAAATTATAATATGCACTTTTCACTTATGACTTCACAGTTTTGGCAGACATCATAGTTATTTTAATTACCTATCACATATTTTTGTAGGAAGAGCCGAGCGAAGACAATCAATACTAATTAAATAAATGAATATTTTTATTTCAGTTGGGCGATAAAGCGAACACACAACAATTGTAAAGATCTGGTTAACATTTGACCTAAGATCGATAAGCCGGGCAATACACCCAACAATATTTTGGCAAACAGATATTGATTATGAAATATGTACATACACGTACGTGTGCTTATGTGTAACTATCTATAAAACGGGAAGATTAAAAGTATTGAAGTTCCGTATGAATGGATCATCACAATTTTGTTCAGATATTGATATAAATTTGCTAGCTTTATACAGACTACCTATCCGAATCGAATTTCATACAAAGATTGAATGAAGAATTTTATAGCAGCGTTTATTGTTAATGAACACGCTTGCAAAGTGACCGATAAATTAAACACATAAAAAGCAATAGTCAATGAAATGACAAAGACCATCTGACCACGTGTCCGAGGGTAGAAAAGGAATAACTGGTTTACATATCCGGTTTTTAATAAAAACGATAATACAATGCATGAAAATTCGTACGATTGGACTGACCCTATTCAATGTACCGATATAAATCTGGACTATTCAAAAGGTCCAGCTGCTTCTTGATCGATGCTGATTATTGATGTTGTCGTGGACGAATTGTGTCATTGATTAAACGACAAAAATACTGAAGCTATATCAATTAATTATAATTTGTGCTATAAAGAATTAAATAAAAACATTTCTTTTTTAATCATCAAGAAATTAAAGTACATTAAAGTTATGAAAAAGTATGTAAATAACTAGAGACGGCAACTCCAATTTTCCGGTTTCATAAAAATTGGCTCATTGAATTTTTACAGCACCCTTGTCATCGAAACAAAGAGCCGTTCAGAAGGAAAGTCTAGGCGCCTTGTCCGGCATAAATTATGTTTTTTTCGTCCCACTCCATTCATTGCGGTGAAGATATCGTTAATATTAATTTTCGACACGGAAACAAACGGTTGCACTTAATATTCACAAAATTCATCCTTTGTTATTGAAATACGAGTTCCAAATGATTCCGATGGATATAAAAAGTATAGCAAAGTTTAAAAACAGGTATGAAATGCTTAGTTTTAACAGAGAGCAGATCACGAAATATCTAAATTCAGGAGGTAAAGAATTTTAAGATATAGAAGATGCAAAATGCAATCAAGCAGCTAGAGACCAAGAGCCCATAAACAAGAGGAGGCATCAAGAAGTCTCGGCAATAATTTACAATTTCAAAACTATCGGGGTGCAAACACCCTCCAACAAAACATTGCGGGGGCAGACTCCCTATGAATTCCTAATGAGTAAATTAACAACACCTATTGTTTAGGAACGCCGGTTTTTTTAACAGTTCGAATATTAATAACCATTTTCCATTGTCTTTCGAAATGAGATCGGGGGTGGACGCGAAGAAAAATTTCATTCAATTCCCAGCGAAGAAGTAAAAACAAGGGGAGGCAAGTTTAAATTGATTGATTCTTGCATTAATTCTAATCAGGGCCTCTGTTTTAGACAACTTCTAATTGTCATTTAAATAAGGAGAGAAGAAAAAATTACACCATATCTATCAGACCGGATGATTAATAAACTAATTACATTGGAAACATTATGCGGTACCGAAATTCTCAATTACTCAGAATTCGGCGATGTAATGATTGAACAATACCGTCCTTAATGGCACCATACATGGATACAGATAGGGCTTTATTCAGAACCGCTGATAATATGTCACAAATCATCTTCAATGCGACACAAAGTTTATAATGAATTGACATATTCAGCACACGTGTTAGGCTGTGTCGAACTAACACGTTCCAGCATATGACAGACCTATTTATACCAACTTGAAATGGGCTTTAATACTTGAATATTGCAGTCCAATTTCCGATGATATCGTCTGTGTATTGGCTTGCCTTGGATCATTCGAATATGATCCCTATACGATTGATCAAACGTTCTTATTGCTTAAGCGGAAGGTGAAAACTATTAGTTCAGTTCTATATGGCACCGTGCGAAGTGGGATTCCAATAAGAGATGTAATATGCAAACTGTTGATTGTTATTTTGTACAACATTGATATACCGCCTGTGTTTCCATGTTTCAGTCTAACTTGTTTTATTTACGATGCTAAATTTAGACTGTACTTCTCCTGTATTCTTATTGGTAAAATCAAACGCGAATGAACGGTACACAATTTAGCGCTTTTAATATTGTTATCAATAATGAAGCCGGGGAAAACATGAATATTAACGATATAAATTAAAATTTAATCAAAAGACGTGAGCTTCAGTTCGCAAACTAATCATCAGAGGTAGATAGATGGGAGGGGGTGGCAGATATTGTAATTGCAAATTAATATTGATAGAGCTACTTGGAATTCGAATAATTACGGAAGTGTAAGTACCTATTAGAGCAGCTTTAACGGAGGGAGGAGTAAAAATAGCTTCAAGTAACCGAATGTCACTGTGTCATTTCCTCTTTCTTTCAACGAGAATATAATAGTACAGATGTTTTGAATTAATAATGACAAAAGAAATACATTAAAAAGAAGTTTACATCTAGCAGACGATTTAGATTTTAGAGTGTCACATCGTATGAGTCCCTTAGATGATCATTACATTAGCAGTTTTAAATGACGTGTCCCTCTTTCAGCATTTTTTCAAAGCTTGACTCAATAATTTGGTTCACTATGACTAAGGACCAAGGATGAGTAAAGTTTATATTGCTCGTATGATATCATTAAATACTTTAGTGGATACAACAATCTGTCAAAGATTTTATCAGTTTTTAAAACGTTATCAGCGCCGTAGCCTTCGGGTATCAAACTTAATGATAAAACATCCGCAGTTTGCTTATTGCAGCTAATTGACGTCACCTGATACAAACTTCGGTTAAAAATTACACAAAACAAAAGTACCAAAATAAGCAAGAAGCCTTTGAAGATAAATAATTTATCGCATCAATAAAACCTGCATAAGAAAGAAATGTTGATAAACATCGAACATTAAATATGTAACTGTTGACGATCGTAAAAGATGGAAGCCAGACAGACACACAGCTCATATCATGGATACATAAATAATCACTTCTTCGTAGGAAGTATAACTTTTATTAGTTTAGCGTAGTCGGCCGTACTTACGGGAGCGAAGAAAATTAAAAAGAATTCCTTGGATCGTTTGCAGCGCGGGCCATTCGTACGTTTGATCTGCTATCTTGACAGCTCTCGGCTTTCGACTGTTACAATTGCTCTGATTTTTCTTAGCGGATCGCCTACATTGATGTACGGCTCATCAGTTCGGCGGAAACCGCACTCATTTTCGATTTTATCTGTTTTTCGTGCTCTAATGTCAGGCGTCTCAGGTCTCGAATTAGGGGAATAGCTTCGACCGCTAATAGAATCAACAGGTGTACCGCAGGGTGGTCTACTCGGTCCGTTTTCTTTTTATTTACATTTCTCGAATTTACTGCACATACGTTGATGTCTCGCGCCGGTGCAGGTTTGATTCATGCTCTTACTGTCACTTTTTAATCCTGATTTACAATAAAAGCAGTTTCAAGAGCGATTGATGTGAGTTATGATTAATCCCAGCTCTTTGATGTTCTCGGCTATGAATCTATCAAGTCGCTTCTTAATATCGACGGTTGCGATACATAAATAAACCGGAGCAAATCACAGGCTAATCCACTTTGGTTTTAGTTAATTATGTGACTGTTTTAACGAGCAGTTACAATACTCTCTCTCTCACTCTCTGGCGTTTCATTATATTATGAAAGTATAAAATATTATTATTATTTAAAAATTTGTATAGTAATAAAATAAATAAAGTTTTCCACAACTAACATAATATCACGCATAACATCCTCACTCAAGACAAATTGTTCTCACGACAAAAACTAAGTTTTTTTCCGTTCATGTTAAAATTAGACTAATCAACATCGAGTACAAAGCATGAGATCGCTTTCATCATCGACACGATAATATTTATGAGTTGATCTCCCTTCCGAGAAGCGGAGCCTCAACATTCAATACTTGGAAATAAATACATAAGTTTGACATTTGCTTTCATGTGTCGGCAGTTGCGTGTCTCGGCTGTAATTACGTCCATCTCTAGCCAGCAATTTCGACAATCCATCCTTATTGCCTTGTACTTAGAGGTTGTTTCTCTCCTTTTTTCCGACGATGTTAGTAGATTTTTTTGTTATTAAATTATCGGCTGTGCGTGCGGATTCTGTCAAGATGATAGGTTGTGTTTGATGGGGATTCTGATTGCTTCTCTTGTCAACATTTACAAACTTCAAGCTTTCTATTTGATTGACTGCACTTAAATAATATAAAAAACGGTGATTTCGGTGTAGTGAAATCGAGTTACAAATGTCGATAGCTGGTCTGGCTGGAATGATGCAGGCGTCAGAGTATCATTACTCGTTAGTTCAAAGACAATTCTCTGTCGAAGCGACATTTGGTTTACGACGTCCGAGAGTTAATAAGAGAAATGTGTTGGTGCCCGAAAATAACGAAATTTAAATAAATCGAACGGCAGACAGACGTCATAAACTAATTTCGAAAGTTTTCGTTTTGGTATTACAAAAATAGCACCATCACTCTTTCATGTTCCATACATGAGTGACATTAAAGGAGCATAATGATGAGTATATCGCCTCTCGCTCGGTGCAGCGCCATCTCTGTTCTATAGATGAAACAGTTTAACTGCCGTACAAGGCAAGGTGTTTATGATTTATGCCCAGCTATTATCGCTTTGAAAATTAATTTAAATAGTTACAGCCGTTTCAATACTGTAATGTTTTGATTGTTAATAGAATTAAAATAATAAAAAAGTTGATATGTAAGGTATCCTAGTTTACCTACAAACAAACATCTTGTATACAAGTTCCTTTGAATTTGTACCTACTTAGGTAAGTACTTAGAATTTTGATTCAAATGTATCTACATTATTATCTAAAATCGTAATAGGAAATCAAACACGTAGGAACGATCAAAAGTAGTAATTGATCAAGTGCCATTAAAAAGAAATAACATTCCAGTGAACTCTTTCCCTCACTCTAACTTAATTAAAATCGGGTAAAGATAAAAAGTTAAAAAGTTGTCCCCTCAATGAGGGCTCAAATAAGGCTCCTCAGTCATGGAGCCGAAAGAAAATTATGTTATACTCAAATATTTCAAATTAACAGAACTTTCCGAACATTGGACGCTTTGTGATGGTTTTTCACAATTGACCTCTTTCTTTTAACTTTTGTGTAAACTCCAAACATTCTTCGGGACAATAATTGAACTTTTTCATATTTTTATACGGCTTTATCAACTCTTTTACTAACTTAATAGATTTTTATTGAAAATTTTTCATAATTGGAAACGTGAGCTAATGGATTTTTCCAATCAAAGAAAAAAAACTTTCAACTCGTGTAGCTCCAGTTACGGGGTAGTGCAACTATAAGCCCTCAAAAGCTTCCAAAAATAAACTAAGTACATACCTACCCTTCCGTCCGTTTTCAAGTGAGATACTCGAATCAAACAAATTGCTAGCGGAGGCCAGTCAAAAAACCGAAAGACAAAACAAGCATCTAGTATCAAGCTTGGTTCTTTCAACATGCCCATTCATTCGCATACTTCCAGTCATTAGTCTACTGAAAAGCCTAATTTATAAGATACTAGAAAACACGAAAAAAATTACGAGGCTCCAGTACCTACACATTCTTTATTTGTAAAACTGCAACGAACGTTTATACAAAAACTCCACCCATAAAAGCAGACAGAAATTTTATGCGAAATGCAGAATCGAAAGAATCATTCGCTCGAACACGAAGTTGGAACTTCTTTCGAAAGTTCGGGAAATAAAAGCTGTTATTTTGCTCGGTAACGAACGCTTTTGTGCAAAACTGTATTACGATATTTCAGCGCACCGTATCTCAAAGAGTCTTCAGCTATTCCTTTACAAAGCCTTAACTCGTCCTACACTATAGGAAGTGAGACGACGTTGTAATGCAAACAAAGTAGTGTTACAGTCACGAAACTCGAAAATTTTATGCACAAAGCACGTAAAGGCGCAAAACTAGTCATAAACAATCCGATAAAGGTTTACCGGGAAAATATTTGAATGAAAAACTTTGGTGTTTGTTGCTTACGCCAACTGGGGCTTTTGTTTATGTTTGATGCTAGCCGGTGCGCTGCACTCACACACTGCACCGATACAACTATGTCACTTGGGAATGTGAACAATGACAAGTTAGTCGTAACTACCTTCAGCTAGAGGTACCTATATATTATCTATATAAGTATTATCTATCTATTGGTGATGTAACCAAAGCTTTTAATGATCAGAAAAGGGTCAAATATTTGTTTCCAATAAGTGTTGGTGGCGGTCGAATGTGTCGGAGCGACACAACACTCTTTGGGTTCTTTTTCGTCGGCAAAGTGAAGAGTCGTGTACGATGCGGTTGAACTAATTGGCGTAACTCCGAATTGAGTTTCAATGTTTGGCATCCAATTGGTTAGCGAAACAGTGTCGAAAGTAAAGATTGCTTCGAATTTGAAACGAGTTTCGACGCTTTCGACGTATTCCTCGTGCGTTGTGTTTTGTTTGTCAGGGTAAATCATTTAGTGAGGAGCGATCAATCAATCAATATTATCGATAAAGACAATTAGGGCGAGCGGCACGGGTCGGGAATTGAATCCAATGGACGCGGTGATCTGGCGTAAAAATCAATTTAACCACTACCATTGTAGAGTAATGGTAGTTACATTACTGCCCACACGAATATCCGTTCCACCGACGTACTTTGCTACTCAAACATAATAAAAATAACAAATACCTACGAGAGTTAAGATAAAATTGAAGAGTAATACAAACTGATTAGAATCAATCGAACTAAGTGATCCTCTTTGACTGCAATAAAATATGATATTTATTTAGTGCAAGGATTACCGTACGTTCGGTGCCGATCAATCATTTCATTAAACGTATCCTGTTTCCCTTCACTAGTGTTGGGAGCTTCCGATAAAAATATCGATAGAACATGTTAATGTTGTTGCAACAGATATATAGCTAACAATATTTATCTCTTATATTGTCATGTATATATTTCATATATTAGGTAATTATTATTCATTGTACAGTACCAATGTAGGTATTATTTATAGTACTTAGCTATTTATTTATATATTCATTATGTTCTAAGTAGCCACAGGCCTATGCAGATCAAAACAATTTTATTTGATTTAATTTGAGCACCAAAACTAAAGATCGATATCGACATAGTTGAGCAGGCGCGTCGCGTCACTGATCTAGCTAACTGTCAAATCCAATTCAGCAGAGCTCCCGCGCATGTAATTGATTTATTGATCGTCCGTTAGCTTCGATACGAGATGAGTCGGCCAGCGCCGGTCGCCAGTTAACTACAAGGCTATTGCATCCTTTAACTGTAATTTTCTACCCATTTAACCGGGTGACCTCCATGATATAACTCATAATACTGAGGGCTACCAACACTTACCTCTTTTTCTTTGGCCGCGAGCTCGCCCTCCAAATTCGAACTCTGATTATTTCCTACGAGTGGACTACTTCTATTCGAATTGCTATTACTTCTCGTCGTGGCAGCCATTTCCATTTTCTGGTTGTCTAGATTGTGATCGTCATCCACGCTTCTCGCGTTGTCGGGTGAGTCTGTTTCTCGTTTGATGTCGTGTTCGGGGCTGGTTCTGAGTTCACTGAATTTGTGTTCTAGTATTCTGGTATCGGAGGCCTCTAGGCGAGTGTTGCCGTTGGGCGTGGCTGCCTGCACCGTGGGCGTCGTGGTCGCCAGCTGCTCCTTCAACGTGCTCACCTCCTTCTCAGCCAGCGTGGCTCTCTGCAACAAAAAAGAAAAAATAAATTCCAAATTCAATTTTGTGTTCTTTACTGGGCGGATGCATTGATTTACCGGGCTACACCTACACAGTACAACAATATTTCATTAACAACCAGCGTTTGTTATTTAATCTAATTATCAACGATGCCCGTTCCCATAGTTTATTCATTATTCGTATTGTTCTATAGCCGGTGGTGTATAAATCCTTTGTGTGTGTACGCGTTACAAGTGATTTCCTGTACCATTCATTAACGGAGAGCTCATTCAGGACCTGCTAATCAGTCGATCTCTTACGGATGTGCGGATTGTTGGTTATTGGTTGGAAGCGACAGCTGAACATGTTTTTTTTTCTATTTTTACATATCCACTATAAATGTCATCGAAGCACGAAGCAGGTAGCAATGGCAAAAAGCTGACGTGAACATTTCACACAACGTCTGATCTTTTAATACTAGTGGAATCTGCTGAAAAGTGTAAAATAATAGTTCTTTATGCCTAGAGGATAGGAGCGTGAGTGTAAGTGCATAGGCGTGACGGCGGCGTCGATAGCATCGCTCGTCATTTGTCTGTGGGCCGCCGACCGAGCAGCACGTCTCAGAGATTACACACAGCGAAGTAGACGTTTGTTGCGAATCAACGCACGCTTACACGCACTTTTTATATGCAACACCGATGAAAACTGCGATTGTGCGGTTACAGCGAGAGATTAGCACTTTATTGCCTATGCATCCAATATTTCTTTGCACGACTTTAACGCGTAAGATTAAATCTTAATTTCTTTGATTGAGGCATACCGAGTGTACATAAATGGCTCAGCTCCTGTTATTAGTTTATTTTGTCTGCGTATCAGATCTTCATCAAAGCAAAGGGATACCTACTACTTAAACAGTTAAAACATACAAGGCTAAACAAACCTTAATATATATTTAAATAGTGTATCCTGACCCTATCTTTGAAGGAAGCAACAGAGTATAGTACTTCATATTGTAGTTAATGAACTAAACCTGAAATATAGGAGAGTCATAGTGGTCATTCATGTAATAGGCCAGACTGATCAATCACCGTCAATTGACTGGACGGGACAAATCAAGATTGCGCAATCAGTAGATGATGACAAATCTGGGTCCTCATTAGATTCCGCCCACAAGCTCCGAATTTCACAATGAGACAAATCCGGAACCGATTTGCTAAAACTAGAGCATCAGAAGATTCAATCTCGACGTTCAGAAACTTCAGATAGATAGGAGCACACAACGCTGATCTTGATGAAACGACAAAGTGACAATCTATCTCTGTACTCGCGAGGACACTGATTTGTTGCAAATGAATACAGAAGTAGCCGTGAAGCCCGTGAATGGAAACATCATAACCTCTCATTCAAGTGTGCGTCAAGAGTCTCCGCATAACAATTTTACAACTAGAAAGTTTAGTACACCGTTAATAGATGCATTTAAATTAAAATAATACAAAACCGCTCAAAAGCATTAAAACATTGAAGCCTGACTCTCATTATGGTCACACGAAAGTAACCCATTCAATTAAACAGCTGAAAAATCACCAAACCGTCTCACGTTAAATTGTGTGAACCGAAACATAAAAAAATTTGGGATCATTAAAAATAGCCGAAGTGTCTCACTCTAAATACTTGCTTGAATCTAAATTTCTTTATAATTACGATTATAATGGTGTTCCTCTATGTTGTGGCATAGATTATAATACCTTTATGGCCGTTGTGAAATGTGAGAATCCACCTTACAATGTCATACGTGAAAGTTAAGAACTTTTCATAGAACGGCTATCAGGAAAATGCTCAGATGCGTATCTGACATTGATTTATTAGATGAACGAGGTAAAGACGAAACGAGGAATATCAAAACACAAAATGTATGTGTAATTAATGTTGAAACCGTTGTTTAAGCAACGGTCATCGAAATTCACTGGAAACAATAAGACTAGTTATCTATAAAAGCCATCAGTGATTTGGAATTCACTTGTTTGCGCAAGAGATTTAGTTTTAATTTGCTGAACAACAATTAATGCTCTCACAGATAAAGGTAATTATGCTAACGGAACAATACAAAATGTTCGCCGATAGAATAAATTATTACATTCTGATGGTCTAACTAAGATAAGGATATTGCTGCTGATGTAAAAAGATTCCGTCAAGTATCAGGTGAACTAAGCAACACTTTTTGTACCTTATCAATGTACCTACTTATTTAAGTTTGTTAACATCTAAGCCAAACAAAATGATTGCTTTATACATATAGGTACATAAGTAGGTAAATATAGATCTTAAAAGTTCAAGAACCAGCAAAACCATTAAAACGTCAATTTCGATTCCAATAATCTGACAATACAAAGTTAAACAAATTTTAAGGCAGCCGGAGGATTTCGAAGGATTTATTAAATTAAAACAATTTATCGATATAATTCCGTTGAAAAGACAGAAATTAATATCGAAACTTCGGGACCGATTGAAGCCTTTGGTTTGTTTGTTTGCAAAGAGCCCCTTCAATTGTATTTCTTTAATCAAGTTCGATTTGTCGTTTCTTTGTTTACAAGTTTGCAAATAATCTTGTAAAGTTCACGATCGAAGCACGAATGTTATCGCTATACCTGTTAAAAATGCGTTCGTTTATGAATCATAACAATAATCATCATTATGTACCAAAATCTAAACCTTTATTTTCATTATTCATCAAATCATGACCAACAAATACTGGCCACACACGGATTTCGATCGAGCTTCGCAAAAATTCAAAATGTAAATAACTTGAACTTGGAACAAAAAAACGGGTGGTTTAACCCTCCTCGCCTCACCTACATAGCGGGCGTACCACAAGGCACCCGGAAAGGAAGACTGCCCGTCCTTTCTCATATTTATTTTATTTCAATTCCCAACGAATTTAATCCTTTTCCATTAATTAGTGACCGACCGGCGAATAATTCGGGGACCCCTCTACCCTCGTGTCTGCGTTAATTTTTCTTCACCACTGCCAAAGGGTTTTTCGATAAACACATCCATACTTATGCCTTCATTTGCGCTTATTTACATTTATGCGTCGTCTATTGTTTTGTTTAGATAGGGTTCTACTTGCTAAATATTTATAGGTATACTAGCACAACACACAAGATTTTAGTTATAAAACCATAAATGCTGCATTGAAATACAGCTTAAGCGTGGTTATGAAATCGAATGAAATTTCGTATTTTTCCATCTAAATCGTAATGTTTTGAACGATTCTAATTGGCGTAAAAAACATAAAAACAGTAACGGTGCTCCACGCAACAGGTAACACGGTTTTACCAAAAATATTAAGTATTCTAATAATAATAATGAATGTTAGCCTAAAAGTATATTTAATTAAGAACGTGATATGGGCAATTTATAATATGATACGTGAACATGAGATTTGATAATGGTGAAACTTAATTTTAATTAGTATTAGTGATATTATAAGAAAGTGCGTATATAGGTATCATACTCACAACTATAATCGCCGAAGAATGTATTCAGAACAGTGACACTATTGAATTATGGACACAAAATGGTTACAAAAAAATTTCTTTTAAGAAACTTGCTACTGTAGCATGTTTAAAATTAACCGACACAGCCGTAATAAATAATACTAAAACAAAAGCTCAAAATGCAGGTCGTTTTTTTGAAGAGTACAAATTAAAGGAATTAAATGGAAAATCGGTTTGTGGCTTACAGGATTTTGTCTCAGTCTACTGAGCACAAAACTCATTGGAACTACTAGACTTGTGCATTGCAAAATAATATGCTTATTAATGAATCTTTATAGTTATTCGTTTAGCTCCTACTGTGTTTTAAAATCTTTTGGGAAACTAGGCAAACTATACGAAAACTTTTACTTGGAATTGAAATAAATTATCATGTACTTAATGAAATTAAAACACATCACACCTTACCTACAAAATAACCAAATTAATCATCAAATCTTTTAGTTTTTTTTCCATACAATAATTTTCATCTGCCGCTTCTACACTCTTATGAGGTCTGTGAATTTTTCGCGAAGTTTATTTACCTATATTGATGACCCTGTCTGGGACTCCCCTCGTCTTGCCGGGGCGGATGACCATTGTCTGAATATTGATCTACAAATTTTATTCCCCCATATTCTATTGTATCTCTTTTATTTCATCTTGTTACTGTTTTTGAGTCGTAATGAATGTTGCGTGTTTGTGATATTGATAACGAAGAGGGGGTTAATTTGTCTAACTAGAAATTTCTGTTTTATCTCATGTAATGGAGTGAGTACTGAAACTTTATTTGGTTATACAGTTTAAAATCAAATAAAGTTATCAAACTCTATTGATGAAATACCTATAAAAATTTTACATAAATACATAATAACTTTACAACACACTGGTCAAACAAAATACACGAGCGAACCAATAACAAATATCTTTGGCAATATAATTCGCAAAGCATCAACCAACATGTGGTTCTATTTACGTATGTTCCTTTCAGCCGTGTTTGTACATCGCCAACTTTAGAAATAACAAGCAAATAAATGTCCCACAACTCTGAAACTTTCACGATAGAACCACCAACCAATAGTCGATTCCTAAATTCAAACTTGTGCCGTACCTGACGGCAAAGATTAAAGCCAGCCGCCGTGTTTGCAGAAGCGACGGTCGTCTGAGTGAGATGTTCGCGTCTTGATGTGTTGCCAAACGAATCTGCATCGATGTCGAAAGTAATTAGTGTAATGTCCTAAACGTTTTCGGAGCATTTTAATGATGATATTCGTGAATTTTCCGTTTTCTTTTTGTTTCAACTGTTTGCGAGTCACTTATTAAGATGCCTATATAGTTTCAAACAGAGGTCTAGTCTAATCTAATAGGGATCTAAATAGGCAATGAGTATAGTAAACTGAATTTGCATTCAATGCTTTCTCAGGCGGTAGATTTGTTATCAATTAGACAGACAAATGATTTGAACGTAAACGGTTTGCCTCTCAGAGTCATTGGAAGCTTGGGTACAATGGCGCGACTGCGGGTTCCCACTCTATGGCCCAACAATAAGTTGCGGGATGCAGGTGCTATCCAATCCAGCTTTTATTGACTCGCTTGAGCTGAACAGATTCTGTAGTTTCTATTAACCTGATATTACACAGATAGTAGTTATAGGTAGGTAGTAGGTACACTATAGTAATTGTTTTAGTCAACTTGTAACATATTTATGAATATAACAGTGAGATAGATAAACAGCCTCTCTTGAACCTTATAAGAAGGTATTAGCCTATATGACTTTTGCAATTTCAAATTGGTTTTGTGTTATTAGAAAGCTACACGGAACGGCAATGCAATTATTATTTACTACGAATACGGAGGAAACTTCAAAAGCTCGCCCCAGCCCGATACCAAGACATTAATTACCGCCTCAATTTTCCAATTCTAATTTGCGTCCGAAAACCCATTTCTAAATTGCAATCCAAACAATTGTTCTTAAACGCTGCGAGCACTAACGTTTCCAAACGTGTCTATCCACCGAAACACGAAAACTCAAATGTGGAACGGCGGATCACCAATCGGATTATCGCTCTGCACGTATAAAAGACGAAAATTTGCTCGCGACTCTTCTTACCCCTTTCCCCCCCAGGGGAGGGGGAGGGGGTGGGGGCTAATGGCAGCGGTACTCGGATTCATTAGTAAATTAGAAAGCGGATGAGTCCAAAGTTAGGAAAATTCAATCTGTAATAATGATTAGCTACGTTCTGATACCTGTCTATCGCCAATAGACACAAGTTTTTGAGTCGTATTTGAATTTGTCAATCCAAGTTTGAGTTGTATTCGCGGCGCGGACTGAATTATTTAGTTTTCGATTGGACTCTGTTTGGATCTCATTTGGAGGGTGCCTTTTCTACTTTTGTGTGGCTTCGATGGGTTTTCGCCTCGCTAGGTCTGTGTAACGGGAGCGGGTTGGCATCCTTCAACGGCTGATTCTTTATTATAAAAATATAATCTATTTTGTTTTAGCGAGATGAAATTTTCGAGTGTCGAAATGCGTTTCCCTGTTCGAAAATAAAACTCTTGGAAGGTAATTCGATGCCGGGAACAAATTAAAACTGACACTGAGGGATTAGGAGCTCCCACCTTGAGTATGTTTGTATCGGCCGAGGAAAAATAGAAAATCATTTTTTAATTTCGTAAACTGTAATCGGAAGCTTCCTTAGCGCCTAATTTGAGATGAAAAAGTTTGTTTACCTAACAACTTATTCAGCTTATTATTCGGAAATTCAAAATCGTTTCGGGCAAGTTTTCACGGTATTTAGTCAGCTTAAAGTCTCTTTATATTGCAGTTTAACTGGACGTTAGAGGTCTCGAGTGAAGTTAACGGGTTTCTTGAACAATAGATGCGAATCCGAGGCAGATAATAATCTAAATTAGACCGATTTAAATATTGTTTAAATGCGAGTTAAACCGTAATCATAGGTTACAATTAACCACTCGTAGTAAAGTAGGCGTCGGCCCAACCAGTGAATGGCAATTCGTTAAAACAAGATTATAATGCTTAGTGACTTTCTAGAGCAATATTATTTTTAAGGGCAATTAAAAATTATCAAATTCCGTTGACAGTTACCATTAGAGGTAGCATTTAAACCATTGTTTAAAATTAAGATTCCCGTCGAGATACCCGGAACAGATTCTAGATATAGCAACAATACGTCGCGCGGTTCACATGTTTGTTCTGCACAAACAAATGCGAGTGCGTATAATGTTTTGATTCGACACAGTGTAGCCAGTGTAGGGCACTTCCTTCAAAGCCACAATGCGTCAGGCTAGCCCGAGCGTGCAGAACAAAAGACGAATCTGAAAAAAAAACAAGCGACGATCGCCGACGTTTCGCGCCTGAAGGGGTTATTCTGGCGTCGTCTCATTGTCCCGGTGTGTTCCGTCGTATCTGATGTATGAGGCGTCGTCGGAATCCATTTCCAATTAGACGCAATTCGAGTGCTAAATGAGGTGCGAACCGATGGCTAAAGTTACCTTTTATCCCGCCTTTTGAACTGCTCAAGTGATGTGGCTAATTAAGGCGTGATTTGGACGTGAGTGATGTCAACGCTTCGGGCACAGATTCGTTCCAGCTAAATCAGTTTGCTGCCGATATTCGAATATTCAGCTAAGAATTGGAAATAGAACAACTGCATACATCATTAGAAAGCAATTAGCTCGATATGACACGACCGAAAACAACACAAGTCCCAAATTAGACATTGGAAGAACCACCACTCTTCCTAAAATTACATAAATCAGTTAGAAACAAGACACCTGTCTGCCTCCCCTAGCCGTATCAGGACCGATTGAACCGTCGAGTATGTAACAATATTAAAGTTAGTCGCACTCGGTAATCACGCCTCCTAATTCGTCGTTTCGGCTCAATAAAGCTCTATATTGGCGGGTTATTAGCCCAAAGCTTTTATCTTCGCGAGTGCTCAGAATAGAGCACCACGACCACAGAGTAGAAAACGCAGTTAAATTTCAATAAAGGTACACGCGGTATCGTAGGTGCTGAGTACCGCGCGCGACAGTCTACGGCTGCCAGTAAGAGGGCTGTTTCACAGTTCACTACCGATGCTTTTATCTCCAAGTGATGGGGGTGTCACGTCACTTTCGACGCGAAATTCCAATTTGGATGACGTCTAATAAAATACTGGTGGCGTGAATGAAGGCGGTTGTAGTAATGGAATCGATATATCGATTTAATCGAGTGAGGCGTCACGGGCCGCCGCGCGAGCAAATGTACTGCGTTTGAGTTGTGAGAGACGTATTGATCAGTATCAGCGGACGGTGGCGAGATCCGTTGCAGCAGCCGAGGAGATTGATCGAGGAGCGAGTGTGAATGAGTCGCTCATTGATCCGTCTGGAACGCGCACTCGATGACAGTTCAACTGTCGGCTGCCATTTTGGAACGGTGCCATCTTTGTTTCAAATTTTCCCGTTCGAAATCCGAATCGCGCTCGATAATTCGATGTTTAATTTTAGTGTTGGGCTGAAAGGGGCCGATCAAAGCCCACCTGGGGGTTGCGAAGAAATAATTAAAAGGCGTACGGAAAACTGGAAGAAACTTAATTCCGATGCTTATTTGTAGCTCATCGAGTTCTGCGAAGTTGGAGTACAAACTTGGCAACTTCAGCGTCTCCCATCTTGGATTCGAAGGAACTTTTCTTATTGGTATATTTATAAACGGCGACTGCCTAATTATTGGAAAGTGTCTGCGGGATCGGCCGGCGAGGGAGGATCTTCCATAATTTGGAGTTAAAAGTAAATAAGCCCCTAATGAATTGAAACTTTTAACATTTGTTGATATTACTAATGCTGAGTACTCTTAAGGATGTTGGAAGCATTTTCTTCAAAACTAAAGAGAGATTTTACAGCAAATGCTCATCTACGGTTACATGTATGTAGGTAATATATTGTATCGCAGAAATCAATACCTAAGTTAAAAGCGAACATCGTAATCAAATAATAATTTTGTTTACTTAAAAGGGAAAAGGACAACGCTTACTTATCTAATTAATAGGGATCGATTGGGTTAAGCTAAACTTGGTCGGGTTCCCGCTTATACAATTAATTGTGAAGTTTAACGTATTAAGTGGATTTCGTTCGAAGTCGTATGACAGCGCGCTTCTAAGAGTTAGCAACTACCTGGCGAATAAATTTCTGATTACAAACTGAATACAACAACTTGTTTCTCAATTTAAAAAAGTTTTCTTAGTAGCTATGACTGGCCACTTGTAGCACAGAAACGAGCAATACGGAACGACGTTGTACATTTTCAAAATTGGAACGACGAAAACAAAAGACGAAATCGTTAACCCTTAATCAGTCAGGTCGAAAGCTAAGCACACATCTACATCTCCTGACTTCAGTTTAAATCAATTAAGTCCTGTTTTAAAATCGTCCTCTCCCAGCACGAGAGGGTTAGAAAAATTTCTAATGAACACATCGCAGGGAACCCCTCTAAATCAATTAATTAGGTACTTTGATTTAGTACCTTCTGTACCTATTGTTAGGATGAATTTTAGGTTGCTTTTAAGGAATGAGTTACTGACTTACGGTCGTTAGGTTCTTATTTAGCTTTGCATTGTCAAGTATGTTTTTAATTTAAATTAGATACATACTTACCTATGTCATGGTTATCTAAAAGTCACGAGCATAAAAAATACGTTTTTCAATCAGATCATTAATAATGTAAAATATCAGTAAATTCTAAATAAAACGTGTAAGTAGATACATAATAAAAAATGTTACTTACTCGAAAAAAATATGCTCAAACAAAATTCCAACTTAAGCTAAAAGCTCTTATGAATTCACTTACATTTCTCTTAAAGTTAATTAATAACTCATCTACGTAACCCTTTGAAACGTGTCGATTTTTTCCTATCTTGACTGAATGTTATCGCTTCAGACGTCGTCAACGTTTTTTACGCTGCCAGGTTCAAAGGCGTCCGTAGAACCGGCCATACATAAAAACCCCTTTAACTTATGATGAATTAGCGATCTCCTACGTTTTATGCCTCCCGTTATCTCCCCTTCGCCTCCCCCCCGCCCCTTCAGGCGTTGGAGCTAAAACTGACCGGTGAGGTGGCTTCGTTTAAATATTATATTTTAAAAATATATATTTGTAAAGCGACTTATATGTAATTTTTTGAATAGCATGGTCAATATTGCACTAGAATCTTTACGCAAAGTCATCGCGTCAAACCACCCTCCCCCTCCCCCCTAAAAGGAGAGATGTTTTAAAAGCATCTCCTTCATGTATTAGCTAATCCTTTTCCCGAAAAACTTGTCCCCTTTCAGACACGGGTTATCCTGATAAGGGCGATGTTTTGATATCCCCATCATTCACATGCGGGGGTGTCCTATAGAAAAACAGTGACGTAAAAAGCGGGCTGTAAATTAGTGGGAGGGGGGGGGGGGGGGTAGGGAAAATTTGGAAAAGGTTGGCAACCGCTGTCGAAGTGACCGCTGAGAAGGGTCGGTATTATGCGGATAACGTCGTTATGTGTTGATCAATTTTAATGCATGCGTGTTGTGTGTCGCCATTCGCCATGTTGGACTATCCGAGAAAAAAAAGCAACACATATAGTTTTTTTTTCAACCCTGTAATTGGCACACCTCGGGAATCCGCAGCGAATTAAAGCAAACATTTGCCAATTACCCCCGACGTGGGCTCAGGCATTGCCGCACAGACAGACCGCACCTAACGAAGAAAAGCTGCCGAACTGTGGCCTCCTTTGTCTATGCCCGCATGAGGTCGTCCCGAATAAAAGAAAAACACTGCCATCTTTCGTATGTTGGTAATTTGCGTGTCTCTTCTAATTACTGGCTGCGAATGTGTGAATAAGCAGACCTTGTTTGGATACGGCAATTCTGTTTTTAAATAATTAATACTAATATAATTTAAGGTAACTAATTAGGCATGTATTTATGACGTAATGATTTCTAATTTAAACACTGGCCAAGTCCACTAAACAATATACAAAAATCAAACAATAATTAACCAATAAAAAATAAAGAATTGGCCTTTTATTTTCTTATGGAGCATTTTTCTTAATTCATAATCGATCACGAACTTACGAAGGTATAATTATATTATGTATTAGGAAATTTCCAAAACTACCATATCCATATTTCTTGAGCCCTTACTTGTGTATCACCCGCTCTTTTCCATTATAGATTCCCTTTTCATTAGGCGACGCCGCGACGAGTTCAGCAGAAGTTTTAAATAGGTTTAGCGAGACTCACTTCCATGGGCTTGAGTTCACCAATCAAATGATATGGGTATATGCCGGTTTTCTATCGAGTTTTATATAAGTTTTTGTTCGTAGTAAAAGGATAAAAAAAAATAAGAAAACCGATATTTTTTGTACTCACATCTTGATAGTAACTCCTGACTTTCATAATTGCGAACGCAAAGTCCTGCCAACTTGTCACAACAACGTCCATTTGTAAACAAACACTCCGCTTCTAAAGTTCATAGTTAAGTACCAAAGAGTTCTTAACAACTACGACCTTATTTAAAAAAAAACTACAGAATTCAAAATATTATTTCAAAAAAAGAACTTGTTGGAAATGCGGATCCTTATTCCGAACGCAAAGCTCACGACGCGTTCGAATTTCGAAAATTTGAAAAGCGTTTACGCGCGCTTTCGTGACGTGGCTCCGAGAGGCGCGCGCAACACTAACTGACTCAGATAAGCCGAAACCATCTCACGCGTCGGCTCTTATCTCATCATTACCATACGCAGCCCAAAAGGTTCCCATACCATCGATTCCTTACAAATCGAACCGAGAAACCTATTTGCATCTGAAGAAATCGTATGCAAAACGCACATCTGACCCTATTGTAAGACAGTTTTAATATCCGAAAAATTTCAACCTATCAATATTGTAAAACAGGTTTAAATATATGTGCCGCTTTGTTGTAGACACAAAAAGGTCGGAGATAGGATTAGGGGTTAAAAGATCTTAACCCTCATGTCTCCGTGTGTCAATGTTGCAACATTTGATCTTATTTGATATTCCATTGCATTGTGCGCTTCGATTTACGGAATCGGAAATGAATTTTTTGAGTGCTATGAATGTGATGTGCCTTCCATAAATGTCATGTGTGTGCATTAATACTGCAGTTTGATATTGTGAAGCTGTATTTCTTAATATTTAAATTCTGTCATACTTCTTTGTAGTTTTCATAATTTCAAACGCGAATATTATACTTAGCAGGAGAAACGACGTGGTAGCAGTAAATTAGTATGTAACGAAAGAAAACAAAATCGAAAATTTCGTTATATAATTAAACAACGTTCCCTTTCCATCGATAAATCTACGACATATTTCTTGTACCAAACCTGAATATCTAATTACCAGAAAATAACGGTCGTACGACGGACGAATTCATAATATTCGATCAATCAACCCCTTTCCATGAGAATCCGGCTGCCCTCAAGAAAAATAAGGAAACGAAAATGAATCTAATTAATATTTGCATATTAAACAGGACCGGCTGGAAATGTTAATAATCATTACTTTTAAAAAGTAAGTACACCGGAATACACCCCTATCGGACCATAGATTAACATATGCAGATCGATGTCAGAAGCATAAATCATAGAACAATTGGGGGGATCACAGAATAGATATTTTAATTTGATTCAACGTATGTGCGATCGGCTTGCCGAGAACTGGTTTCCTTTTTTTTCTTTAATTTATTGACCTATATTTTGGTGATTTCGCGTTCACGTTATGGGGTTAAGATGGGGCTGTTGCATCGATGGGCTAATAAATAAAAGGGAATAAATAATATAATTTAAGATGGTTTTTAATTATTTGCATTTCGGTTGTTCGATTTTATCGCGTCACGGATCCGGTTTTTTCGTGAGAAAGAAGTTTGTATGTCGTGTTCGAAAATCAAATTATTTTTTCTTAAATTTCGTTGTGAACTGCTTGCGTTTTATTATTTCAAAATTAGAATTGAAAACAATAATGTGTAAATGAAAGCTTCCTCATTTGAAACGTGTTAAAAGGTGTTAATAAGCGAGTGTCACTGGCTACTAATTTGTTTTTAATTGACTATTTTCATAACGGATATTGTTAACTATGTATTTCCGTTGGTCTCGGTAACCAGTATGCTTAAAAAATCTAGAATGTAAGTTATCTTTAGTAAATCGTTTGCTTTTAAGACCTATGACTACCTATTTTCACCAAAAATTATAGTAAAAACTGTTTAAAAAAATTAAGTACATGAGACATAATGAATTGCTGCCCATTATGATATTAAGGTCATAAATTTCATGATAATAACAATAAAACAGAATAATAATCCCACGAATGAATTCATTGAATAAAAAATCGTTAACTCGAAAACTCCGTTAAGTTTTAGGCAATAATTGTACTTCATCGTAGAGATCCGTGGTACAACTAGCAATACTTAATAATAAATGTGTACTTAATCTAATATTTTATATTACGATATTTAAAAAAAACATGAAATTGAAATGGCATTTTGTTTAAAAGACTGTTTCAAAAATATTTATTTATAGATTTCTACGCATCACGTAAAATTATAAATTAGGGATGAATGGATGCAATAAACGATTGAGTATTTATAAAGTTAATTTATAAAAAAAAACCTAATATTTATAGGTATCTTTCAGCTATTATTTTTGGAAATTAGTGGTAAATTATTTGGCTCTACAATGAAATTGCGAATGCTACTTTACGAAGTGCTCTCTAATTATATTTTGAATTTCAAATCTAGAATTTCGAATATGGCGGCGGTTTCCAATTTTTTTTCATAAATCGGACAATGCCCCCGCCGCTCAACAGTCACGGTACACTAATCGCCATGTTTTTTAATTAATATTAATAAATTATGAACATAACGCTTTTATAAAGTTTATTATCAAGATTTGAGATCTAGCGGTCGGTACGCACCACTGCAGCCCCGTTGCTGAAATTTTGGGAGTTTTATTAACCGTATCCATATTTAAACACATATAAATGTATTATATTTGCAACGCTTGGGTTGCTGTTTAGTTCAAAATTAGAGAATGTTTATAGTCAGCGTTTGATATTGCTTTTTATTTTCCCGATCAAAACGGCTGGCTGAAAAGATTTGAATCCAAAGCATCGTGAAAAAAAAGTTAGGAAGAAAGCAAAATACCGCGAAACTGATCAAACCACCCCCGTAACGACTCAATCTACGCACATTTAAATTGCCCTTTTCCGAACGAAACCTCATTACTTCCCGAAATATAACCTCCACGGAGGCCATAAATAACCTAACGGCGCGCATATTTCAAAACAAGAAAAAAAATACACATAAAATTTCTTTACCCCACGTGTCTAACTCTTGAAGGCGTTTCCATTGTCGCGTATTAGTGGTTTGATTGATTCGGCTAGAACTATTGTTCTACCGTTTTTTCTTTAGTCTTACATTATTTCAATATTTTTTATTAGCTAATTACTTATACGGTTGTGGTAGGAGGTCTACCTATATAAGCCAGAAATTATTTCATAATCTTTCCGATTACCTATGTAGATAGTTACTATCACGTTTGTTTGCTTGTTTTCTGAATTTAGGTACGTACGCTTTTAGATTTACTATAAAAATTATAGACACCGATCTAATAACAAAATAAACCAGAGCGTATGCCACTGCCACTGTTCAAATCAAACCCCGTATCGTATCGTATCGTCCTATGGACCCGCGCACAAAGCGGGTACCGCATAGATTTTTGCATTATTTTAGTATGCAAATGCACGGGGCGATAGCGAAGCGAGTCACTCTTATAAGAGCCATTTAAATTATTTTTTATGGCGCTCAGGAGTATTGGGAGGAACGAGCGGGAACGCATCGGCCGTGATGAGCTATTGTTCGTAAATATAAATAAAGATTAAATTTTAAATTCGAATTTGGAATACGCGTGTCCCAATGTCGCAAAAAGTTTATTTTTATTTTTTTGTCTTTTGTGGTGAAGTGGGTATCTGTTTAGTAGTTTAGTGTCCAAATAGGTTTGAAGTTCCAGTAATTCTAGTTTATGAACCTCCAAGGAGGATTGCACACGGTTAGATAATGATGATTATCACTTAAAATACTTAAGTCGTGTTGATTGTAACGAGAGTAGAACTACTCCACTCACCTCCTCCCCCTATAAATCCATAAGCATTTACGAATTGTACAGCTAAAGGAAAAATCTGATTAGCTCCGATGATATATGGCTGAAAATTCCACGCCTTAGTGCCTCTAATTTGAATATTAGACGCGTTATTGAAAAGAAAACTTTCGGAACGGCTCTCCGTGCGCTTTTAATGGTTATTGCCTTTTTCCTTGCTATCTTATTTCTAAAAGCTTACGATAAAATATTCACCGCGATTCGGATGTTTTATTAAAATTAAAATCCATATTTTGAACGCAGCCTAACATTTTCGGAACGCAACAATAGATAGATTCGGCCTTATCATTTATATTTGGAGCGCGTTCTTAATTCAAAGTATCGAACGGAAACGGAAGCTGTACTGATTCGAATTTCAACTAAATATCGCAACGTTTCTATTGATAAAATTTTGTGGAACACACATCATTGTATTGGACGGAACTTGAAGATAATGAGTTAGAAATAATAATAGACCATTCATATTCAATAATAGTTGACTGTATCGTTACAGAGGTTACAATTTATTCTTTTGAAAAACTACTTACTTACTAGTATGTTTGGAAAACTTCCTAGAATAATAAGATTAATATCTTTTCAGATAGACAAGAATGTAAGTAGGTATAAAAAATGCACAATTATTTAACCCAATTATAAAACTGGCTTCAAATTCTTACTCCATATTGTAATAGATAAAAACCCCTGTCCACTTCCGGAGCAGGACCTAGTCTGGCCCACAGTTGTAGTGACACAATCTAAACACAATCGAGAGTGTCGATTCATCTGCATTCATAATCGATCGATTCACCAGAGACAGGGAGGTCCTCGACGGAAGGATTACGGCGGACATTAACATACGTAATTTGTGAGCACAGCTGTCCCAAGATCGGTGCGAAACTCGTCGGACTTTTTGGTTGGCCCTTTAGTGTAAAAATTAAAAGTTTACATTGTAAGCGTTACTCACTAATAATACTATCCTCCATATAGGTAAGTACTTATGTTTTTCTTATATTTTTTTCATTTATTTATTCTGTTTCATGAAAAATAGATACCTAAGTTTGCATTTGTACGAATTAGTTACATTTAATTTATGATTATGTAATGGTAATTATGTATGTATGTATAACCCAAAACAGATATCCTATTTTAGTCAACTGGGTCTACTCTAAACTATAAATTTACAGAAGGCTATGAAGGTTTTCTGAATTCCACTGAAAATATCCCTATTGCTTTTTGATAGTCCTTAGAGAAATAAAAACTTCTAATCTACATCTAAGTATGTATGTAAATTCAAAGTCTGCCCATTCGAATTCGAACTGTAATCAATATTTATATGAATAGTAAAGATTCAATAACTGATCACATGTAGGTACCTAATTAGGTACTTTCCAATCCACATAGTAAATTAATAATCAAAAGACATTATATTATACTTATGAAATCGATTTAGCTCAGAGGTTGACTTGACCAAAACCAAAGTTGACTTCAGATTAGGACCCACATTTTTAATACCATCTTTTTTATTCAGACAGGGCCACAAATCAATAAGTTCGATATTCAAAAATTCAAATCAGTACGGAGACAAAGATACATGCCTAATGAGTCCGATAACTCTCGGAGACAATGGCGTGTGGGCGGCTGGAATAACGAAACTATTGCAAAGAATATTAATGTTCCGAACTCTTATTCAAATATTGCGTTCCATATTCAAAATTGATTTGAGTCATGTGTGCAGCTTCTCGAAATAAGGTTTGCGTCTCGGTTTTGTTTCGTCTGGACTGTGCGTGTGGTGAGTACTTAACCTCTTTGTAAAATTATTTGATTCCTTCCTAAATGATTATATTTATTGTTATTTCTATTGCTCTGTTATATTCCTATTGGAATTACTTTAGATTTGATCCCCTTACATGTTTTTCTGACGGCATTTCTCATTTCATTACCATTTCCTGTGTGTCGTCAGCGCTAACGTGTCATGAGCTCTGATGACGTCACTGAATGTGTGCGTATATATTTTTTAATAGGCGCGGCAAAGGATATCGGTATTAAAATTCCTTGATGGCATTTAGTGACTTGAAGTAACAAAAAACCGGCCAAGTGCGAGTCGGGCTCGCGCACAAAGGGTTCCGTAGTTAAATCAACCTATCTCAAAAACTATAAGAGATACTTTGATCAAACCAAAAATCGTTGAAAGAGTTAATTAGCATGCATCACCTCTATTTTTTTTAGAATTTTATACCCCGTAGTTATAAAAATAGAGGGGGGGGGACATACTTTTTACGACTTTGAGAGCTGATATCTCAAAAACCGTTCACTTTAAGAAAAATGTTTTTTAGAAAACTTTATATCATTTTAAAAGACCTTTCCATACCCACACGGGTATGTACATCGAAAAAAAAAATTTCATCCCTCAGTTACATGTATGGGGGGCCCCACCCCCAATTCTTTTTTTTACTATTTAGTGTCATATTTTTGTAGCGGTTCATACAACACATATTCCCATCAAATTTCATCACTGTAGTACTTATAGTTTCCGAGTAAATCGGCTGTGACAGACGGACAGACGGACAGACGGACAGACGGACAGACGGACAGACGGACAGACGGACATGACGAAACTATAAGGGTTCCGTTTTTGCCATTTTGGCTACGGAACCCTAAAAAAGGTCGGTAATCACGACTGAAATTCGTTTCGATCGAGAAACTCAAATTAGAAGGATGGCGGTCGGCCGATTTCTTTGTCTTCGGCTTAATGAGTTTTTAAGTCGATTATGGCAATTTTTCATAGAAAAACGCCTTTAGTGATGTATCGGTCGAATCAATCACTGTTGGGCTTAGATTGCTCTTTGTGGCGGCCCGTATCGAGTCGTAGGCGAGCTCGAATAAATGACTCGATTCTCGATTCGATTACTGCCTTAACTGAGAATTATTTATAGTAGTACTTTTACTTTTTTCTTCGTTACGTTGTGACAGACGATGACAAATATGGATTGCGTATTAATAGAAACATTCGCGACCGGCGTTCCGTGTCTGTCAATCGTTAACATGTTTAAATAATGAAACCGTACGAATCCTTGACAGAGGTAACGTGCAAAATTGAACGCGCCCTAAAAATGAACTGTCAAAAGCCGAAACCCGCTGTGGAACTGTCCGTCACATTCCATATTCAAAAAGCCAATGCATGAATGGCCGTATTGTTTTAAAATCCGAACGCATAATGAAGCTGTGTACGTAGGTCCTTTTTTCAAAATCGTTAATCGAGCTTTGCGCGCGATTAGTTTTTGAAATTCGAATTGTTTCGGATTCCAACTGGAATACCATTGAGGCAAATTCGATTTTTAAATGCTCGTTCTTTCCAATTGTTTTGGAACGGGTGAAATTCAATACGAATTAACGGAAAGCCGTTTGATATACGTTAAATGGTTGTCAACGCGAGTTATTTGTTTACAAATCTTGCATACAATAGTAGTTAAAATCTATGCTTTTATTTATGTATGTAGAGGTACCTATGCTAAACCGCTTTGTTCAACTGTCAATCCTGTAAGTAAGTACATTTTAAGCGCTTAGAGTGCACAAATTTCGTTTTTACCTCAAAAAGACACCACATTTTCAACTGAAGTTACGATGACGTACCTGTAATAAAAGATACATCAAGTTAGTACCATTCACTTCGAAACTAGAAGAACACACATATTAGGTAATAGGTATGTCTACAATGCTGTCGATAGAGTTACTAATCTTATAAATCTAGACATCTAGGGAGCAGGCAAGGTCTAGGTAATACAGTTTTCCCCTGAAACATGAACGGACCGCAGTGAAATCGCTAGACTCCAAAACCGAATGACAAAAGAAATTCCATTTAGCCAATGACAATCAATCCTCATACCCATTTACCGAATGGGCTATCGAAGGAAATCGCCTAGAAAAATCCACGTCGCATTTTTTTTTTCACATAAGTCGTAGGGCGTGGTCGCCGCCCGCCTTTGGAAATCGCGCATCCTTCAGTCGTTATAACAAAGACGTTTTTCCAATACCAGAGCATCGGCCTTCGATCGGTTCCAAACGCCTTCACTATCTCACAAGATATCGAAAACGCCTTCTTGAAAATCCTTACAAAACCAACTTCGACCTTATCACAGAAGCATAAGAGAGGCATTACCATACGCGATGCGAGCGTAAAATATATTGATGCGCTATCGGTTTTCCATTAAGACCTGCGCACGAAAAAATGCTTTACGTCCTTTTCTTAAAGTCGATAGTCTTGTGTGTGGCCGTAAAAGGAATGTATTGACGTGTTATCGGAGATATTGTTGTCTCTTTCCCTCGCGTGGTGAATGTGTGGTCTGTCTCTCTCTTTCAGCCGGTCTGAGATGAAGACTGGTTTTCTTTGTGGAAAACGTCTTGGAGATTTTTTCTTTTTATGTCCTTGTAAAAACTAAGACAGATATAATGTAAAATGAAATCTCTCTCGTTTGTTGCTTTATTGATAAACTAGGAGTCTTGTAAAGATAATATTGTAGTTTATGATTTATATTTCAGGGCGTTAATTCTGAATCAAATCCAAAACAAACAAAAGATAAAGATTTTTCCAAACGAGTATTTATGAAGTCTTTACTAGGAAAGAATATTTGTATAAGACAGTTAATGTGTTATTTCTGGTGCACTAGAAATAACTTTGGAAACATAAATATGATACATGTGGCGTCTCAATCATCGTGTGTTTTGTTTGATTTTTGTAGTTTATATGAGTTATGATATTACAGTATCATTCTCACACTTGCTTAGCTAGCTAACCGATCATACAAGCTACTATAGACCTACACTTTGTAAACCCAAGCATGATTTGATTGACCGTTCTTTATGCCTTGTAAATAAAATACTTAGCTAAAGTAGGTTTCTCGTTGAAAACTTACAAATGACAAATAAAAAGTATGGATTTGACAGCTGCCATACGAGTCTTGCTATACTTATTGTACAAAGTTAAGTTATTGCTGGCTTTAGACCATAGATACCAAAGGACCACAACAGTATCCTTTCCTTCCTGGTCCATTCTACTACCTGTCTAAGAACGTCGGTCCAGTGGGCTAGAGGGCGTCCCACGCTAGTATGCTTCTCTTGAAGGCTCGTCTACCTCAACAGGTGTCCCACGTTTGCCTCCTCTTGGTCTTCGCAAAAGAACTCAAAAGCTCCGACGGTTTTCGGTTCTCCATCAGATATGGTCAGCATACTTGGCCATCAGCAGGCGTTTTTATATGTATATACATTTTAGGGCTGATTTTTCAATGGTCAGATAAGGGTTATCCGAGGAATAATTTTGATGCTGTCGCGACTGATTTTATTTAATCCAATTTTATTCCTCAGATAGCATTTATCTGACCATTGAAAAACCAGCCCTTAGATAGATAGATAGATAGAATATTCTTTATTTGTACACACATAAAATCAATTTACATAACTTAAATACACATAGGTATGTACAAAAATGGCGATATTATCGCTTAAAGCGATTTTTTCAAGACAACCTTACGGTGGTAGGCCATTTTTAGGAGATTTATTTTAATATCTGGAATATTCTTTATTAGGTGTCCTCACTCGTAATTAACTAAGCTTAGGGGAGTTTGATGCAGGATGTTTATTTTGGAATCATTTATAATTATTTATTGCGGCAATGATGTTGTTTGGGATACAGGAAATCTAATTTATTATATTTATTTGTCGCTTGTGACTTTCGGTTTTTTTAAACTGTTTTTGTAAGGTTTTAGTTGTTATAATTTAATGTAGAGTAGAAAGTACCTGATAACTATTTAATGTTTTTTTTAAACTATAACTTTACTTTGATTTACTTATGTAATTTAGCTCATTTCAAGTATTATTCTGAAGATGAATGACCAAACCCAGTTAACCAGAAACAAGAAAAGCAAAATCAAAAATCGAACACAAAAAGGGCAGTATCAAAAAATTCAAAAATGGAACGCTACATTTTTTATTCGTCGCAGTGGCTATGATCTGTTGTGTATACAGCCAGGTTTATTGCCAATACTGGGATTCAGGCCATAACATTAATAAGCCATATCCGCCAACCTTTAACATGCAGTACGCACGTGCACACACAGCCTGCCAAACAACTACCGACTCTGTATCTAACAAGCTAAAGTGGTTTTTGGCAAGTACGATCGGAGGGTTTTATGTCTTTTTTGATAGATGTTAAGATCTCGATCAATGAATGAGATCAATAGTGGTAATCTAATGGATTGAATCACGGACACGGTATGATATTAATTTGAAGATTAGATGTTAAGAACCCTTGAATAGATATAATTAAATTTTAAAGGAATCAATCTGTTACACAATAATTATAAAGATACTAGATAACTTGGAGGAAATACCTAACAAAATTTTAAAAAACCTCAGAAAGTACCCACAACTGTTAATTTTATTTTGCTACGAAGATGCGTCGTAGCAGCGTAGGCGAATTAATTTAAAATCAAGCCCACGCAGCTAACCGTAGCAAAATTATAACGTTAATATTTTTCCATTTATAAAAAACTACTCGTATAAAAAATTACTCAATTTCCCGGATTCGTAGCAATGAAAACTTAACTCCCTACACGTCATTCAAGTTTGAACTAACTTGGAGTTAAAACTACTCCCAATTTAGGTGTTACCCTGGCCAGCAATTTACTGAGTAACTATCGACCCTAATTTAAGCGATAGCCCGTGACAGCATACAGTAGTAATCCTGGATAATCCTTATAAAACACCTCTTGACCGGCCCAATATCTTTAAAGCAAAATCCAAATTATAGTGACCCTCAATCTTCCTACTTTGAGAGAGGGTTTAGAGACCAACTTAGACTGTTCGGTGTGTGGATCAAACCGCTTTGCACTAGTTAAGTCCGGTGAAGGAATTTCGTAGATGAAGAAGGGTCTTTATTCGAATTATGCAGTGTTATCTCTCGCACCCTATGGACCCCTAGTACCTGATGTGTTACGTGTAGCTAATTTCTTTGAGTAAGTAATTTGATAGTTTTCTTCTTCTTTTTTATATTTATTTAGACAATTATTTATATACTTAGCAGATTTTTAAATAGTCAGATAAATGTTATGATTTTGGAAGGAATTTGTGGAAGCCTCTATATCATTTATACGGTTCTACCTTTTTTGGCATAAGATTTATTTGCCTAATCTCGTATTGCATAGTAACGTTTGGTCAAAGTCTCGTTACGCCGAAAATCGTATGGCATAAATCTCGTTTAGTAAAAAGTTATTTCGCATAACATTGTTTAGCCTAATAATGGTATGGCCAAATCTTGAATAGCCTAATAATGCTAGGCATATGTTTATACAAAGTAATAATATTTGTTTGGCTTTAACTTTGACGGAGCGTCTCCCTACATAGCGCAAACTGGTGCCTTGTATTGTTTCCGCTGTTTGGAAAACGCTCCGCTCCGCTTCGCTGCGCTCCGCTTTGGTTTTGATGAACATGTGCACCTAACACGCTCCTCCTCGCTTTGCTCGTCGTCGCACCTATTTTTAGGTTTCGATCTCATGGGGTTTGTAATAATTATATTGGTCGTTAACTTTCGATTTTTTGATCATACAATATCGTGATTTTCGGGATGTAGGAGAAAAATACCACAATATGTACATTTACTACATACTTAATATATTATTTATTAAGATAACATTAGGAGAAACAAGATTATACATAGGTATAGACGAACATAAATTTGAGCAAACGAAACTTAGGTGTTTAAAGATTGTGCCTAAAGAGTTTTAGACGAAACGAGCCTTATGCCACATAAGTCTTGGCAAAGTGATGGTTCGGCCAAAAAAGTTTAGACCATACGAGTTATGCGAAATGAGTTTTGGTCAATAAAGATTATGCGAGATGAGCGGAACCCCATTTATACAGGCTACTTGAAATATATATTATTATATATTAATCTAGAGAACTATTGAAAAATGTTCGATTTACAAACTATTTATGTATTAATATATTGACAATGGCAATGTGGATTGTACGCTATTTGTTGTAGGTATTGCCCTACAAAACAATTTCAAATTGTACGTAAGTTAACCCTTAATAGTCTCCCTAAGGGTAAAAGATCGAAGGACAACCGTTGGGTCAAGATCGAGACACCCCACTACAATGACTGCGTATGAAATATTTATTGAATTAAGGCTGACCAGAAATATCCAAACATTTTCACAATATACCCTTTTGTTTTGCAAAACCAGGATATAATTTGTATTTTAAGGCCGAATTTTGAAGGTATAATTTGCATTGTGTTTTGAAGGTTGATTTGTCCCTAAAAATGTTTTGATTGAAAGTAATGAGAATAAAATAAAATTATTTATTAGTGTTTAAACATAAAGCTTCCTGTAAACCCCCCTAACGTAAACATAATAAAGAAAACTATTTTTACACTTAAATTTACAGTCATTTAATGACAATTCAGTAGCACTGCTGTACAAAATGTATTATTAGTATTGGCAGATGAATTAAAAAGACCTCTTCGACCGACCGATGGCACAGATGCGCCTCGTCACGTCAGTCCCAGGTTTGATTCCCGGCACCTGTTGTCCCGCTTCGATTACTGTCCATTAGTGAAACTCGATATTTCGGTATCGAGTCGTGTTAAAGTGTTTTCGAATAGGTGTGAAATAGGTCGGCTTATTTTTGGCACATCTTGCTCAATTGAGGAAAATGGATGATAGTTTCTGTCAAATTAATTGTAGCTTACTTGACATCTTTTTTCTTAACAGAAAACGAGCCCACGCTGTTGTTTTTCTAAACCTAATCAAAATATTCGTTGATAAAAAGAGTGCAAATGGTCGTAGGTTGCTAATCGTTTTAGGTTCCGACAATAGCGCTACAAGATCGAGAGCTCTTAATCTGAAGCAGAACGGGTTAAACTAACGAGAGGTAAACACCACCCATCGGCCACCATCGATGTGTGGCCGGAAGGGCCAAAACCGCAAATCGGGACGGCGTTTGTCACAATTGATGCTTTACAAATCCACCACAACTCCTCTTCATGCACCTCCGACCTTATAGCTACAGCTTTAGAGACCATCGTCGCTTGAAAATGAATGGGTATTATTGTGGTCTGTTAGGCGTGCGGTGGCCAATGTAAGGGTTAAACTACGGTTATAGGTTAGTACAAATGGGTGATACTGATCTGATCGAACGCACTATTAGTTGATAGACAATCCGTGTTTGTGGTTTGACTCGGATTACGAATTTACGAACTATGGGTTTGTTTAGAGTTACCCTAAACTTGCCAATGAAAATGTATCTAAGTGTAGTGAATAAAGCAATAAATTCGAGGGTCGGAAATAGACGTATCTTTGTCGAAGCTCAACCGATTTGGCCGATAAAAGAGGGGAAACCCGGAAGTGCGTCGAACGGGAAAATAAGCGTCGGAAGTTTCCCGGAGAAAAAAACTCGGAAAGAATTCCACCACAGACAAATTTGCATTGAGGAGGGCGCCATTGTGTACTCTGTGCTCCGATCGTCTGTCAATTTGCCAGATTGACGATTCTAAGCACTCCCATTGTGGCAATATTTTTATTAGATTTTCGATTTACGCTTTCATGCCTTTTGTTGACTCGGTCTCAAGCCGTATTAGGTGTTTTTTTACATGACAAACTTTTAGGTCCTTACTGAAAAAGTCTGATTTTTATATCGATCAATTGGAGTTCCAATTTCATAATCGATTAAACTGCTATTACCTGTCACCATTATCTTCTTAATTATGAACCGTCGCGGATTCAAAAAAGGAATGTTTTCGTTGTCTGTGGGAACGTCACGTCTACAATCGGAACGCGAGCAAAAACCAATCGGTGACCGACCGACGCATATCAACGCGTAAGCTCTGCGCCGGATAATCTGATAATTAGCAGCAAGAGAATTTGCGACCTAGCCCTTCCGAGTTAAAGTCTTGTATCGAACCGGCTCATTTGTTAGCATAAACAACGATTGTTTTGATTTAAACTCAACTTTGTTCTGCAAGGATTAAGATTCGTTTTGTATGTTCCTACAGTCTTTAAAGGAGTGTGCTTCTACTGTAGACTCCTTTCTCGAAAACTTCTCGACTTGTTTTTGCAATTGCGAGAAAAGATTGTTTGTTATTATGTTCGCTTTCGCGAAAACAGTTTTTATGCGAGCTGTAGTAACCTTCGTAGTAATGCTGGCTGGACGGGTTTGCCGCGATTAAAACCAGCCTCCTTCTTCAACTTTTCTAAAATCTTGAATTTAATTACAATTATTGTCATTACTGCGTTGGCGCATTGCTGTCATTAACTACTAACGAACAACTAAATAAGTAACGATAAACAAACACTCGATTTTCGCTCACTCAATAAGATCGTTGTTTTGTTTCTTCTCGATCGTCGGATGCTGGCCGCAAACAGAAGGCCCAGTTTGAATTTGGAATTGATCATCTCAACGGCCCCCACTTCCGCTCCGCCGAGGTCACGGCCAGCGGCGCACAGCCGTGCAAGTAAGTGTGCATGCAATACCCACTACATAATAATATATACAGGGTGTTGCAAAAAGGGTATACTAAGCCGAAACCTACATGTGCAGCATGTTATATCTAAGCCCGAATCTGAAAGTATTTCAAAATTCGCGAAAAAAAAACATTTTCCATAGAAACTTTGTTGGTCACGTGACTTTCACTGAGTTGTTCTACGTTTCATCAATTTCGGTTCAGCTGCTCAAAGGATGGACAGACTTACCTATAAATTGTCATGAGAATTTAATTTCAGTTAAGTTACTAGCAGAGTAGTGTTGATAATACCCTGAATTATACTGCCGTATTGTTCATCCATGAAAAGGTTAAGTTTTTGTAAAAAAAAAAACAGTCGTAAATTGTCGCACATGATGCGTGATATTTGAAACGATAAATTGCGCGAACGAAGGGACAATTCAGTCAGTGCATCTGTTTAAATACCGCATTCTCGAGTAAACGGTTGATAATTAAATAACGAACGAATCGGTTCGATTGAGAATCGAATCCGCAGAATCGGAATTCGAACGACATGTCCAGAGACAGTTGTCGGCGACGTCAAAGAGGTTGATGCGCCAATTTTGACAATTAAAGCGCTGCACATCGCGCGAATGTCTCCCGCGTGTCCTTGGCAGGAATTTCAAATGCAGTGGTTTTTTTTTCTCGCGACCGGTTCGATTTGTGGCGGTTTTTCGGGTAATTTGCCAGTTGCCAGTACTTCTGGAGGTTTGAACGTTGCGTCGTTGTTTATCCAATGAACGCTACAATAATTGTCATTTTTGGTACCTTACCAGGTTATACATATAACTTTTTATACAGTATTTTTTTAAATTATTTTTATAAGTATGTATTTTGATATTGTCCACTGCTGCAGCTGGTATTGTAGCGTCCGGCGGAGACGCCATAAAATCTTTGATTACTTTTTAATCATTGTTAATCTTTACCATTAACATGATATAAAGCCTCATTAAGACAGAGATACAGTCATAAAATTAGAACTATTGGCCATAATATCAAATGTTCGAATTTCAGATAATTATGTGCCAAACTAAAGGAACCAAAGATTTTAGTATTTTATTGCTCGTAAAATTTTAAGATCACATCGAAAGGTCATTTGGGTTCGTAAAACGATCGATTTCATAGGACCTTTTTGATTTTATTTGTTTTTACGATCTGTCAAATTAAAGTTTTAATGGGCTCTCCCTACATGTGAATTATCTATTAATTATTCTAATTATTAAATCATTACTTATTTTCGTTGAAAGCTCTTAAAACGCAGATGGACCAGGCAGGAAGTATAATTCACGTTTAGTTTCTGATTGTATGCAGAATACAGAATCGACTTCAAGCATCGAATGATCTGAATTCGAAATAAATTGCTAAATCGAGTTCAATTGCCGAACGATTGATTATTCAATCAAAACAGATTGATCGGGATTATCTGATAAAAGACTGATTGAGTCGCCTCTATTTGTAAACAGTTTAGTTCAGTATGTCACGGTTTATGTATTTCATATTATGTATTATCAAGATTATGAATCGACTTTTAAGAAAATATGATCTTTAATCCAGTGTCTCTTTATTACTTCATGATTATTATCCTGAGGAAAATTGTCTTTCTTTTTAATTTTCGATCGCGTTCGAAATTTAAAATATCAATAATAGGGCTTGTTCTTTTCACCCCGGAACCGTTCCGGAGGGGTGCGAATTTCCGAACGAAGAAGTCTCACTTAAGGCGACGACACCGCGGACGTGATCTGTTTGAGAAAAAATACGCACCTTAAGTACCTCTTTACCTGTGTTGGGGGAATGAGGGGAAAATGGGATTGTCTTCGGCTTGTTGTAAAACATTGGGCTAAAGATGTTGTTCGGAAATCAGCGGTTAGCCCAAGTTTGCCGATTGTCTTTCCCGACCCTCCTTGTTCACGAAAATTCTTTTGTCCTCTACAAACAATTTATTGTTGATAGAACTAGCTAAAGAAATAGATTCGTGTAACTTGAGATCAGCGTTAAGAGGCTAAGAGGAAAACTAAAAATTAATTGAAACATTTTAAGAAAGTGGTGAAATCCAGAGACAACACAAAACAAACTCTTTTGTTCTATTTTGCAACATGGCTCCTCAATTAAAACAGTTGGTGGTAGTAGTAGTTTGTAAATGAAAATGAATGGCTGAACATCAGAAATTTCACAACTGATTCTATTTTGAATTACTACGCGACGCTTGGTCCACATTATTTTTAGACGAAGTTAAGAGAGACGAGAAAAAGTTATCACTGTAAGCGCCACCTATTGCAGTTATCCGTAAATTTCAGACCTAGATTTCGTGAAAGCTTGAAGTGTTGTCCTGGCATTGTTTTTTTGTTGCAAACTTCAATCCAGCCAGCACTTATCGGGTCTCGCGTGCAAAAAGGTTCGCAATCTCTTGCAAAGTTCTTTCTTCCAACCTTGTTAGCAGCCGTGAACACATATTAAAAACTCACCGCTTAAGGCTGCCGTGTACACAAAATGTAAAGAAATTGTAATCATTTCGGATTTCTTCCACTTACATCTCGCGTTAAACATAAACTCACTGTTAACAAATGAAAATACTTTAAGAAAGGCTAATTATGTACTAAATGGCTTAATTAAAGCAAAAAACGTATAAAGATTGCTGCGATTAAGGTTTTTTAAATGCGCTTTCTCTGTTCGTAATACGCACTAGCTTTTCCGCGGAAGCTATAGCTACTATGTTTTTCAATTGTCTGTGTATTAAGTGAGAAAGTGACTATAAGTGACGACATTAAAAGTTATTGAACAAACTTTTGGTGTAACTCTCAAACCCTTGCGAGCGTCTATCGGATTCTCCCTGTGTAATGGATCACACGCTTCGACTCAATAAAACGTGTCGGTTGCTCCAACTATTTCCTATTCTTTTGATGTTTTTATAATCCCGCCGGGGACGATACGGCACAGCCGAATCGGGAGAAAAAAGTTTTTATAACTCGGTTTTGTTACGTGTTTAAAAACTTTTGACTATAATGTGTGGTGAGTTCGGTTGCTGTTTGTTTATGTTTTTTCAGGCGAAACAACGAAATACATATCGGTAGATTTTTTGTTGTATTAATATTTAGTGATTTAATGAATTTCATGTTTTAGTCATTGGTACAAGCTGGAGCTTCATGCGCCCTTCGACAGATCGCGTTATATAAAAAATAAAAAACCATAGACAACGCCGCACACGTCCCTCCGGAGACAGAGGCAATGGAAACAAATTAATAATTAATTTTCACGCGACAAGCACTCGCCGAAGTTGGGGGCATTTTGTTCGATCTCGTTTTTGTTCTAAATTCAAAATTCATCCGACGAGTTCCAAAGTTAAAAAAATGTCTCTTCGATTTTTCGTTTTATTTTTTCAGCCAGCCAGCTTTTGTACGATGTGTCGATTTTAACCGATCGATCTTTGTTAATTGATTCGAATTGTTCTATTGCCACATTTAAGCTTTGAAACTACTTGGCCATAATTGTAAAAAAAACCTATTGTATCAGCTGATGCAAAAAGTACTCACACAATTTTTATGTTTTCTTCTATAGACGACAAGCAATGAAAATTACCTGAAAAGATTAAAATTTTAATTAAGACGAATATGTCAATAAAAATTGTCGCGTATTACTTCGAATGAAAAGAACTCATTTTATTTTCCGATTCGGATAAAAACCATGCGGGTTTTGCTATAAAATTAAAACTATAGAGTCTATCTCAGTTTATGGTCTTGAAATTATTTTATTAATAGTAAAATATTAAGTAATGTTCCTGGGGAATACTCTGAATGTTTGTGACTTTTGATTGTATTCATGCTCTATGGTCGACGAGGTGGGCAGGACCGATATTCCAAAAATCAGCATCCCACAGTCGCCAGACACAAGACTAAGCCGATGACATTAATAAAAGATTTTTATAAGTCAATAAATAACAATAAAAACTAAATAAAATAGGGTACAGATCCGTGACCAATGCCAACTATTTTATGGCCGTTTACCATTTTATGACCTACTGATGGGAAGCCGAAAAAGCCTAAATTGACTTCATTAAGTGCTCGGAAAACAATAAAATTATATTTTATCGGTAACTTAAATACTTACGTACTTTGCTTTTTTTAATCTTACTCGCTTTATGTATTGCTTAATCAACGACTTCCGAACGAAAAAACAAGCTTTGATTTTAAATCTATAGGTACAGGCTGAAAAGAAAAAAAATATTTCCATTCCTCATTCAAATCAATGCTTTCACACTTCGAACAAACGTCTCGCGACGGTTGATTTCCGTTCGTAATTCAAATTGAACAAGACGAGCTCATTCAATAGATTTTTTTATAATCGAATAAAGAAGCAAAGGAACTCGATAGCCGATCGGCGACTGAGGATCCAGAATCGAATTTCGATTATAGATTCATTCGATAAGTGACCTCGTTTGAAGTAATGAATATCGCTCATTTGTTTATTGATTGAGCTTATTATTATACTTAGCTTTTATTCATAAGATCCCAAGCCCAATTGTCAAGTCATTATGGTTTTAAATAATAATAATAATTGTGTGGCCTTAAAAAGTATTTTTTTAAATCCATCTATAATTTTTATCGAAAATTTAAATTTGTAAAAATAATGACACGTGAACAATTTTTATTTCATTTCACAGTGATGTTTTTGTTAATTCCAAATATCTTTGTGAGCGGGGGATTATCGTGAAAATTTCTGATCATGAGTCACGACCGTTGATACTCAAATAGAAGACGCGAATCGCGAACGACACTCAAAAAGAGACATGAGAAATAAAATCTATAAAACCTCATAAAGTGCTCATAAACACGAAGGAGGTAATAAAAAACGTTCTGACGCTGTCGTTCAGCTGTCGCGATCTATTTTTGAACGGAGAAATTTTGAAAATCGAATCGAACGCCATCGAACATCGACACCAACTTGGGGAGCGACGAAATAAAATTAGAATGTGGGACTGAAATTATGTTATTATTGCTTCCTTATTAACTCAGCTTATTAAAAATAACACAGTACATAGGTACTCGTATATATTATATTTTTATTTGTTTATGGTCAAAGAAAGTATGTTTATTCCATTTTTTTAACAAATGAAAATGAAAAAAGTTACTTACCCTTAAATTTTTCATCATTATCTTTTTCGATGATCGGAATCTACATTTAATTTGTCACATTATCGGTATGGCTCGGGTGTGAAGCTTAAAAAAGTACACAGGGGTTTTGATCATTCTAAAGAACACAAACGATTTTGTACAGTCATTGTTTATTCGTGTTATTCAATCTTGACATATACATACTTGGCCTAAAACATGTGCCAAGTAGGTGAGTGTCAATGAAACAAAACAAAAACTTTGTTATTTCTGTAAGATATTATCTTTATATTCTAGCCCAAACATTGTTTTTGAAATAAGAACCGTCGAATCCCTATGAAAAACAATAAAAATATTATCAGCATTTTGAATTTCGAAAACCAAGTCACCTTATAAATATCGTTCCAATTGTGTTCTATTTTCAAATTAAAACATTCCGAAGAGTTTTAGACACTGGCTTTCCATTTCGTGTTCGCAATAAATAATGTTGTGGTTTCAGATCGCTTTTTTTCAGCTGATTGGAAAACTAATAAAATACTTTCATTCGGTTGAGGAATTTGCTTTATTTTTGTGACTCTGTTGTAATGTAATGAGCACTAAATTGTTCAGGGTCGATGGCCTTACAACTTACATGTGAATAATAAAATTGTTGAATTCGCACAAAATTGAAAAACATTCCTATATTAATATTTTAAATAAAAATAGTACAAAAGACGGCCTTATTGCTAAAGCAATGAAACTTTAAAATTTAAGGTTTATTTAAATAGAAGACGTACTATTGAATGAATAACATTTATTAAAAAACATTTTTTTAATAAGATTTTGTAATTGTATATTAACGAATCAAACACACTATTGAAATTAATACGAAATTTAGAAACTGTGTTTCTGAAACCTGGTGGCGCCATCTATGATTCATTTCTCGCAAATGGAACGAGAGACATTAATAATTATAATTTTATTATTAAAGTGGATTTTTATCAATGAACTTTTCGTGGGAAGGTACTAGGATACTAGACAAATTGAGCCATTTACATTATGGGACCAACCCACCAATCGCAAAAAAAACAGTTTTTCTTCAAGATTTCAGGGTTGCTACTTTTGCAACCGTAATAAAAGTTTTTAAGGTTTTTCTTCATGATTTCAGGATTGCTACTCTTCATCATTGTTGCTTACATTATTGGATAGGAATAGGCACATTGAACTACAAACGGAAAGTATAGATACGTACTGAAAAAAAGTAGATAGGTACCTACTACCACATAAAAAAAAAAAAATTATAAACTGGAATTTATATTTTTAATACGTAATAGAAAACAATTGTCATTCGAAAGTCTTCAAATTTAGGAGAAAAAGGAGAAAAATGTTCACATCTAGATATGTGAACCCACCAACCCGCAGTGGACCAGCGTGGTGGGAGATGGTCCAAGCTTAGGTAGGCAGTTTAGACCTTGGGGACATGCACAAAGGTTCCACTCGAGAGAGCCAGGTGCAGGTACTTACACTCCCACAGAGAATAGAATGGAATAAACAGAATAGTCTTCCAATTTGGAAGGACCAATTTAAAGACAAGTCAACCGAAATCCGCGTAAGCTGCATCCTGTCAAAGTTATCAAGCTCAGCATTAGAATGTCAGTTTGTAATCAGTAGCTGAACGTTCAATGCGCGACCTTTCTCAAGATATTTAGATAAAATAAGATAATTTAACTGATATAATATTCATTTAACTATTTAATGAGTATACTTACTATAGCGAGTGCAGAATTTTATACTTATGTTTAATTTAGGTTGCTTTAAGGTTCCAAACCTTTTGCAACTCAGTTTATTTTTGGTTGTATTGTACCTACATGAAAATTTATTGTTAAGATGTTAATGTATATTATGTAATAAGTACTAACACATATTACCTTTCTGAAATGACATTCATACAGCCATGGTGACTGATATAACGACAGAGGTAAAATGGTCCATTGTTCAAGGCATGATAGACATCTCACAAATTGTCTGCACGTTTAAAACGTTAGCTTCTAGTTTCCTCACAGAATGATTTCATAAACCATTAAAAATATCATCAGGCAAAACCACAATAAAAATTAATCCAAGCCATGATTTAAAACAAAAGAATTCGGATTACTTAAATAAAAAAAACATTATGAATAACGTTTTTTTACGCCATTTCTCACGAAAGACAGAGCGGTGACGCGGACACGCGGCTGGGTGTTCGAAAATCGAAAACATTTCAAATTTAGAACGAACGACCGTTCGAACTCTTTCAAAGCAGCTCTCAAATCGAAAACAGCGATTAGTTTAAAGTGTCGCGTTCGAACTTTTAAAAATATGTTGGACGTTCAGTTTTAAATTTAACCGAGAATGCGTTCTATTTCGTCCTCTCTTTACGATGTTTGTAAGTTAATGATTTTCTCTCGCATAATGCGCCGATGACACTAAATTTAAATTTATTAAATCTTTCAGGCTGAATCATATTTTGTTGCAAAATTATTAAAATCCCTTGCAACAGCAATTTCAGTGGGTTTGTTTCTTAATTTAATTTAAGTAATATCGTTATATACTTGTGTCATGATTATGAAAAAGATGAACCAATTTTTGGAAAACTGCTCTTACATAAAGCTGTAGCTATATCAGATAATTTATGATTTTTCGGAATAAGTCGATACTTTTAATATTAAACTAAACGTATAAAGTATGTCGGTCACAAAATCCCGAATAAAAACTTTACGATAGGTTATTTTGAGCTTTCGGTTCCTAATTAACCTCTTAAGCGTGTGCGACATCGATTTTATTATCGTTTTTAGCATAATAATATCGTAAATCTTCATGTAATCCTGATGCCATTTGTACCTGTTCTCAATTCAACAGTAATCGATTTATAATTCAATCGATACTGGCCGAAAAGAATGTATTCAACCTCCATGTTGTTTTCGGAATTCGAATGTCGAACCAGTATCGTGACAGTGACAAATTTTTATTTCTTAATTCGATATTTAATTCATTAATTTCTTCTTTAAAGTGTTCTAAAGAGTCGAATATCCTCCATTGAAGAACTTTTTGTTCTTGTAAAGATCTGTATCAGAAGCTGAGCGTTATACTTAGGTATTGGACCTCCTATGAGGATTATTTGTTAATTATCAATCTTTTGGAGGTTATAAAAAATATTGTCAATAGGACATTGTAATAATGAATGATGATGTAATGGTATTAAGGCCTTGAACTAATTGGCTTCTTATTGTCGAGTAAGCAGGTTCAACAATAGAGTTTAGAAGACTGACAAATCGTTTTGCTTTTAACTCATTATACGACAGGTTCTTAGTTCAAATAATATTATGAATGCATTTTTTACTGCTCTTTTTTATACAAACTAATATATTTGTTTTTACTTCGACATCATTGACTCTATAGATTTCTTAGTGAAGTATGGTTATTAACTTACATAAGTACTATAGGTACTTGGATGACTATACATCCATATTTACTAAGGTAATAATAATAATAATATAATAATGACGACCGAATGGCGTTGTGGTTAGTGACCCTGACTACTGAGCCGATGGTCCCGGGTTCGATTCCCGGCTGGGGCAGATATTTGTTTTCGGGTCTTGAATGTGCCCGTAAAATGGCAATAGGCACGCCCCCTATTACATTGGGACTAACATAACACTCTGGTGAAAAGTGGGTGCAGCAATGCACCTCTGCCTACCCCGCAAGGGAGTACATCAGTACAAGGCGTGAGTGCGTGTTTTTTTTATAATAATAATTGTTATCTCTTATCAAATTTCTATCATCCTTGTAGGTGCAAAAAATATGATGTAGGTAAATAATATAATAATCGAATAGCTTGTTTCATAAAACAAACAAACTATTTCTAATGTAAACATACAAAACAATAGCACCAAACCAACAGCAACTAAAGACCAAAGACTGACTTGTCTCGCCCTCGAAGCCGTACTGCAGAAAATGGAAAATTAGCTAAACTAGCTCTAACTGGTTAAGATTATGCTAATAGCTACTGCCCTGTGTCGGCGACAGACCAAGTGGGAATTTCATTGGCTGAACACTTTTGCAGCATAAAAATTAAGGGTTTCCTTATTTATTTAACAGATTGGTTGTATTGGATCTGATATGATCGTGTATAGTTACTCATTAGCCTTCATAAGTTATAGAAACATTACAATCGCTTCCATTGAGCATTGAACTGGAGAAAAATTATAAACGGCACTATTAAACGGTACCAACATCATTATAGTCTCACGTGCAATAAACCACAGACAACCGATTCGATTATTAACAGCCAGCACGAAAAGAGGTTAGAAGAAAAAACTCCGATTAAAGACCGCATTGAAGAGTACGAAAGGAGGTTTACGAGAAAAAAGTCAGATTAGAGGCCGTATAGGCATCGCAGATGTAATGTCCGGTAACACGACGATAGCTAATAACCAAACCGAATGACGATCGGGCCGATTGTGAAAAATATCATTAAAAAACCATCAGGCCCTGATGATTTGATGATTCCGGCGAGGATTCGTGAGGCCAGTCATCAGCCGCAATCGATTTGTTGTACTCGGGTTCGTTTTTTATTAAATTATCGAGTCAAGTCGCCCGACGGCTGGGACTCGATTATTGACCAGTGCATGTTGAATTTGTGCCGTTTTTTTCAGCTACCGGAGTTTAAGAATACTTCTTATATAAAATATATGTAGTTGTAGGTAGCTACAGGTATCTTAGAAGAATACTTAGATAATAATAGGGCTGTATGCAGCAGGATTGATCGACCACGCCTATAGATCGTGAAGGGGTGGGGCGCAAATCGAATTAGTGCGCCTGATGCATCGATTAGTTTCCATAGTATTGGCAAAAAACACGATTAGCCCCGAAAAACATCGACAGCCCGAAAAAAGAAACGGCCGCCAGCTAATGGCGGTTTTTGTTCGAAATTCGAAGATTTGAATCCGTAATTCCAACCGCAAGGCGTTCGAATCATTTGTCAGTGACAATTTTTTGGTTGCAATCGATTTTTAAATACAGGTTTGGTCTTTCTTTAGGTTCGGTGCGCTTGGGTTTAAACGTTGCATGTAATTATCGTTTCCGAAATTTCGGTGTTCCTAATGGGTTTTTAGAGCAGTGGTTGGCTGGTTGACTGTCGTTGCATTCGTCACTATGTGGGCTCATGGGAAAGCGCGCGGCTTTTTGCCTGCGCAGGAGTCGCGAAACATTCCCTGGGTCCAGGAGACTCCAAGGTCATGGGAACCGATGGCTCCGGCATTCCTCCCTCTCGGTTTCGTAGGGAAATGGCCTGGTTTTACGATGCCACCGATACCAATCGCAGTTCGATTAATTACGGACTCGGATTTTTGTCGAGACACTAAAAATAGTATCTGAACGCACCACGGATTCTTATTGGGGTGTAAATTTTAATTGAAAAGTGGATTTAAGTGGCAGTAAAACTTTTATCGATGCTTGTTGAAAAATATTTTATTTTTAGGACTTTTCACGAATACACGAAATATTATGTAAACTGTAAACAAATGATTTAACCCTTAATCAAATGGATGATTTTTTTTGAGAAAAATGTAAACCATGTATGGTTTTTAGGTAAGTTGGGTCCGTAGATTACGAAAAAAATGATTTTAATTTTTTTTAGTGGGGGGAAAGGGGGGTTTTGCGATGGGAAATAATTTCCCACTATTCGTAATTGCAAAGCAAAATAATATCAAGTGGGAAACTATTTCCCACTAACCGGTACAGATCACAAATTTTGTTTCATATTTACTACAGTTTCTATACAAGCTAGTTGCCGCTACTTTGCTTGCTTTTTTATAAATTATTTTTTGTGTTAGAAAAAAAGCTATAAAATGATACAGAACAATATTTTAATAAGGAAATATGCAGTCGTCAAGTTGATTAAGGTAACTATCGGGAGGAGAATTAATACTGTTGGCATAGCATGAGTCGTCTTCCGAATATGTGCCTGATAAATCAGAAATGTCAGCTATGTTTTCGACAGTTTCTTCTAAATTCTTCGTAGTAAGCGATATTTTACGTTTCTTTTTGTCCATTTTTTCAAAATGCTGCAAATAAATAAGAAGAATCAGGGAGTCATAAACCGCTTATGTACTTATCAAAAACCATACATATTATTTCCTTCAATAAAGTAACATTATTATTTTATGTATAGATAAATTTAGTATATTTTTACTGCAGGAACAAATAGTGGGAAAATATTTCCCACTTATTTGAACCTACGAAAAAGCAAGAAACACCAGTTTTACCGTGCCAATCACCATAAAATCCATTTATAAAACAAGTTTAGTTTACAATAATATTGTAGTTAGGTACTTAGCAGATTTTTTTCTCCAAAAATTTTGAAATTATGTCACGAGAACCGGTTTTTGACACAGAAAAATTGAAATCGTGATTTTGACATTGACGTACGATGACAGCTTGCGGTTTTTTTAAAGTGATGCAATTAATAAAATTTAAAACTTAATCAAGATTATTTTGTTTCTAATGTTGGTATTGATCAGACTTACCAATAAAAAAATAAAAATACTGACAGCTACATATTTGTGCCGTTTGGGGTTGAGACCCTGGGGCCGTGGGGACCCGAAGCGCGACGATTAGTAAAAGAACTTTCGTCGCGCCTGGTCGAGGTATCAAGGGACCACAGGGCTGGCAGCTATCTCAGCCAGCGCATCAGCCTGGCTATACAGAGAGGGAACGCTGCCAGCCTCCTCGGAACCATCCCGGGCGACGGCAGCGAACTAAAAGAAATATTCTACCTTTGATAAACTCCTGTTTATTAAGGGTAGAATATTTCCAGGCCAGTTATAAGTATTTTATATTATTATCATTTTTATTTGTAAAATATCTAGATAGTTTAGTTAAATAATAAGTACTTAATATTTTATTTTAATAATAACTTCATAATGTTTAATAAAATATTTTTTTCGATTTAGACGAAGTGGGAAATAATTTCCCTGTATTTGATTAAGGGTTAAAAAAGTTATATATATATATATATATATATATATATATATATATATATATATATATATATATAATAATTATGATTGGTTTTAATATAAAAATAAGTTATATCAACAACATCAACTACTCTAACAATCGTCTGATCTCTCAACAAGACTCAAACTGTATAATTTACGCACAATTTTCAATTTCTCCCGTAAACCAATTAAGGCACAAGTCACATATCCATTTAAGGCATAGTAAAACTGGATAACAATCTATAATCTGTGGTATCAAAACCAATAGCTATTAATGTTGTAAAGCCACCCATCGCGTCTTTATAACCTTACAGGCTTGAGAAAATGAGCCTTATGATCGTATAATTAAGGTTTGCTTTTACAGCTTCGGTCCACTCAAAGGGTCACTTAATGCGAGTAACAATTATAACCTATAAACCAGGATTCGATACCTTTAGTAAATCGCGTATATGCCATTATATTTACTGTTAAGGGATTGTAAGAGGCCTGTCTTTATTTTGTCATTAGGAATCATCAATAGGTCTGCGACTCGCTCTTTCATTTGTGTCGGCGCTTTTATTATTTCTGAAAGCTATCGAGTCGTTAAACTGGCTTTATAAAAACAAAACGCCCTGGATTTGTCCTTAGACAGCCAGTAATCTATTGAAATAGTTTACTAAAATGGCGAAATTATTTAGTTTTGCATGCAAGGCTATTCAATAATGGAAACCTAATCGCATTAATAAATCCAACCAGCATTTTACTACCAATAAAACAGAAAAGCTCAGAACGACAAAATACTAAATAAATAGAAGAAATAAAATTAAAATGTCCTTGCATTAAAATCGATAAGTGCAATTCGCGGCACGGCATATGCAAATTTTCATGTAAATTCACGTTTTAATCAATGTTTGGTCTTGGGCTTAGGGCCTGAATGCAATTCTAACAATACTATCTGGCATTCAAACGGTCCAAGTATCTGTTGAGGCAATCGTAGGACTTTGGTTCCCTGGAAAGATGAATATTGCATTGTTCCGCGCAACTCTTTAATATGAATCGAGTATGCTCATAATACTGAGTTCACAATTCTCGGTTTTGTCAGTATGCAACTGTCTGGACATAAATCAGGACTGTGTTCTAATTTTAAATAGCTTCTTTAATTCGTAATTTTAAATATTAGTTTATTGTATTGGACATTTATAGCTTATCATTGCCAGACCGCCTCTTTGTACTATTTTATTTTTAAGATTATGCTATGTATGTATTGTTTTTGGTACAAATAATAGTATTGTATTGTAAGACCAATCAAGCAGACAACAAATAGGTATCTATTTTGAATTGTATTAGTAATCAGTTTGATACGACCGAGTTGTGTAGTAATTGACTTAGTGCCTATTACCGTTGACACTGCAGACATCGATGTCAGGCCCTGTCATAGATCAGAACCATTATCTGTGCCTACAAGTGTTAGAGCTCAAGTATTGCATTTGAATTTATTTATGCGTGTTCGAATCGACGAATGATAGCGATAGCGAACAAAATTTAAATAGATACTGCGACTGATTGATAACCGTCTAAACTTTGAAAGCTATTTGTAGAAAACTGTTTCTGTAATTTGTCCGACTTCTGATTTTAAGGTCTCAAGTTATTAAAGAACAATTTTATTCTATAAAGCAATTATGGATGATCATCATCTAAGGCAACATCATCAACATCATTTCCTGTAGCCTTCCGTGCAATTCTATCAGTGCATTTATCACCAGCACAGGTACATAATCAGACCGATACGCATCTATTGTAAGGCTATAAAACTTCTGCGTGTTGCAATCCATTCAAGTGCTAACTACACATCTTCGATACCTTTGTTTTCCTGGTACTTACTTCAAAGTTTTACTCGTTCTTCTGACCCCTTCAACCGTTCACAGCGTTAGTTAAGGGTTTTGTTAATCAATATTCAAATTTTCCAGGTGCTATTCCAAGTCCAACGATCAAAACTATTTGATTTGAAATAGGAACGGTCCTTCGAATTTCAAACCGTAAAGGTGAGGGTCCATTAGTATGAGGGCAGAACAATGAGATTTGGCGCGATTAGTGTTGCCCTCGCATCGATTAAGATCATTCGATATTTACATACGAACAATAGTTACGATTCTGTAATTGTTCGTATCGGAGGTGGTCTCGATTTATCGGTGTAGGAAATTGGCTCGGCGAGGTCACGGGTGGAGGTTTGAGGGGTCTGCTGATTGCCGTTGTGTAACACTTAAATGATTCTGAGTTCACCTCTAATGAGTACGCAGATAATATCATGATTCTATAAGCGATTGAAATAACAGCTAGCTAGATCTGATACTTACGGCGTAAGTGTTTTTCCACCGGGTCTGCCCTTCACTTAGGTAGATATTTAATGGAATATTACCTGTTGCCAGAACTGAGCGAGTAGATATATCCTCTCTTTCTTGAAGAGCCAGTCCATGGAGTGCATAGCTTGCACCTCCGCCTCTGGTGCGGCGGGCAGAGTGGCCGCGCCCGTGGGGTGCATCCGGACGACCGGATCAGAGCTGGCTCATCCCTAGCTCACACACACACGCTCACAACAACCGCTCATAGTCCAAAACATTTTGTTTTTCGAATGCGGCGGCCGATTTTCTTAGCTGCCAGTGTTCGATCGATTATGATTGTTCTTTTATCGAGTTCGGCGATCGCGTGTCGCTGAAATTTTTCTTTTTTCGAACTTTTCGATGTTTCTTATTGTGTTGCGCCCCTGTTTGCCTGTAACAAAAAAAATATGGTCAGGTGCGACTCTGGTGCTTTAATTTAGTATTCCGTACATTTTAGGCGAATCGTAAAATATATTTACGGGTTTTTTTATCAGCAGGCATATGAGAAAGTTAGACTAAATCTAGGAAAATATTATTTTTCATGTCTTAGATAGTTTTCGAAATAGTCAGGTTTTCCTCATAATAATATGAACCCCGAAAGAACTATTGAAAACAAAAGGTCGGCGATCGATTCTTTTATTCAGTAGACAATCGACTTGGCGTTTTCGTGTTCAAACTAATTTGCTTATAGGCGATGCTCAGAGCGATACTAGCAAATTGATAGGTTCGGAAACGTTGAAGAAAAAAAGGCTGTAGAATCCGAAAACAAACTTATCGCCACCTCAAACAAAGAGCTGTAGGGCTTGCTTAATGTTGGGGGTAGAACGTGAATTACTGCCGTGTCAATCAATAAACATGATAAGTGCGGGACTTTCGTGCGGCCGATATGCAGAGCGGATTACACGGCCGCACGAACTTGTAGTAACTACTGCCCTTCCACTAGTAATCGATTCATTCATCGAGTCCGAGTATTTGTTTATTTATTTTATTTAAATCTTTCTTGCACAAATATGTATAAGGGTGTACTTAATGCTAAAGGCATTTTTTACAAGTAAACCCATAGGAAGTACAGGATAAAGTATGTCGTAAGGTGTGCCAAAACAGAAGTAAGAAATTGCAATGTCACTCAATAAGAAGAATCAATAAAATACAGATACACATAATGCTCACGTAATTGAATATCATATGATACTTTATAGGCTATAAATAAATGCCTATAAATACATACTATACATTATGAATAGATATACCTGTATAATAGCATTATGAGGTTCAGGAATAGCTATATCTAACTTACCAACTAATGTACCCAGTGGCCACTGACTGATAGCAATGATTGGCTTGGTGGTAGAAATATTCGACCGTTGCAGCCAAACGCAATCTTAATTAGGAATCTTAGATGTTGATTAGCCTATCGGGCTCAGACCACCTTTTGCCTTGTTACCTCTGACCAAGATCGATCGACCCATTTTAATGACTCATCGGCCGTTTATTATCGGAATATATTTCCTTTACAGTACTTGGAGTAACAGTTTGATATTAGTTAATATTCATTCTGTAGGGGAGGTGAGATTGAGGCCCGATAAGCGATGGAAAGGGAGGGCAGTCGCGACACAAGGCTTATTAGCACATTGACACTATAGAAACGGTTAGATTTCGTTTCGTTTTTGTTTTTAATTAGAACGAACACGCAAGTAGACTATTCGATTAATCATTCGAGAAAGGATTAAACACTGGCTGGTTTGTCCGGCCGGTCGTAAAAATAAAACACTGACCGCTGCGTAAAAACGGAATGCTATTTCAAAATTGTAATGTTTATGTTAGAGTTAGTGTCTGAGGGTTTGAATTAAGAATAGTTTAAATTGAATTTATTAAGGGTGGGTGACCGAACGACAGTCCCGCCGAACGATAGTGATCTCTGGAAGACTTGCGTGCGGCCCGACCGTTTTCTTCGATATTAGTCGACACGCCGCCTTAACAACTTTATTTTTCAACAATCCGAAATGTCATACAACATTCAAATAAATTTAACGGAATTACTGACGAATTTGAATTTTATCGTGCTACTAAGTGCTCCACCGTTGACTTATACTTAAGCTGAACTATTGATTTAAACGTTACGAATGGCTAATGAGGGAAAGGTAAACATAGTTCTCTGGAACGATTTACTTACTGAAGTTGACAATCGACCAATAAAAATAAACTGCTCAAACAGAGACAGGTGCTCGAAAACCGAAGTCGACATGCCGCAAACATTTTTATCATCCCTAGTCATAAATATAAAAAGAAGTTCTGTACGGACCCTCTCGCACGCGTAAACTTTTTAAAACACACGAAATACTGAAGAAAATAAACGAACGAATCGTGAACTGACGTTTCGTGACAGCTACGGTTCACCGGTTTCAATCAGTATTTTTTCGTAGCGTTTTATGGCTTACTTCGCATCGAGAAGTAGCTAACCTAATTATGCATACATGTGCAAATGGAATCAGATAAGAGTTTATCGATTACTACTTTTTTATTCGAAAGTTATTCGAGGATATCGTGTCTACGATTCACAATACGAACAATGCTGAAATCGCATCGCGTTTGAATGTGGAACCCGAGGCAAGCCCGTTCTTTTTAGCTTCTTTTTCGTGTCGTCTTTTTAGTCTCTTTGTTTCGCCGATAGATCCGCTATCGACACGGAACTTTGTGTTCGATATTAGTCGTCTTTCTGTTTTATTGTGCTCTCTTAATCTGTTGCGGTCGTCGTTTGTGCCCTTTGAACTCGCTCGTCGCTCCGGATTCGATTATTTCATCCTCTGTACTTTGATTGATAGAATTTTGCTCGTTTTCATTCCACTTCTGTTTTCATTGCAGGTGAGTGGCTTTAGTTGGAGTTCTTTTGTTATCTTTGTACGCAGCCTTCGCTGTATGTGTGCAGTAATTGGATATGATATCATAAAAATACTGCAATGAATGTCAGCTTAGGGTGCAAATGAGCTATTTCAATTTTCTTGGCTCGTAATTTGGATCATGATGTTGTCCTATCACGAATAGGTGGCGGGTGAATGATGACAAAAGAATCGATTACGGACGCGTCATCGATTAAATTCGTTCAATTGAATCGGTTATGAATATGTGGCGTGTGGCGGGAGTATTATGGGGCAGGTGTGTGGGGGCAGCTTTTTGCTTTCCTGCGATTAAGTTGAAGCCGTCTCGGAGACAGTCCTCGGTGTTAAATAACCTATTTTTTTTCATGTTTCCTGTCAAGATTAGAAATGCAATCGTAGTTATAAATCATAATAATATACTTGAATGCTGAAACTTTTTGTTTACAATAACTTAGTAAGTATCTACGTAGTTACTTTACTATACTAACAATGACATACAAAATAACATAATCGAAACATTCCCAAAATACACTAACAAATTACAGTATTAGTAACTCAGTAGTCTTTCCCCATTTTCGTGAACGAACAAACACCATAGACAATTTTATAGACACTTCTAATTGATTCCTAGCCCGCCCCACAATTGGACCGTAATTTGAAAATTATAGTTCACCGTTATTACCTTTAACTTGATCAGAAATGACTTTTTTTTTGTTTTTTTTTTTTATTATTATTTCTTTCGTTTTGATGTAAGAAATGTAAGATGAACATAATTCAGATATCCACTGAAAATTTTACTTAGCGATTAAAATTAATTCATAATTACTTTTCATATTAAATTTACATGTTGACGGTACAGCGTTCAATGAAACTAAAGTAAGTGTAAGTACGTATTAGAAAAAAAAAAAAAAAACACGCACTCACGCCTTGTACTAATGTACTCCCTTGCGGGGTAGGCAGAGGTGCATTGCTGCACCCACTTTTCGCCAGAGTGTTATGTTAGTCCCAATGTAATAGGGGGCGGGCCTATTACCATTTTTCGGGCACATCCAAGACCCGAGAACAAATATCTGTGTTTAAACAAATATCTGCCCCAGCCGGGAATCGAACCCGGGACCATCGGCTCAGTAGTCAGGTCACTAACCACTACGCCATAAACTACCTAATTATTACAATTAAATACAATGTTGCAATTAAGTGCATAATTGAAAAAGCTTAGTCAGGCTCAGTGCCTTTCTTATTTTATGGTTATTATTTTATGGTTATAGATCGATTGAATAGGTGTTTTTTTAGTAATTATTTCACTTCATTGCTTTTATTTACTTAATATCTTTCTAGTCTAAATAGTCTAGAAGAGAATAGCTTATAGCTAACAGAACGCTCAAATAGCTGAAATACCAAACACCCCAAAAAACTAAACATCAATTGAAAAAAAAACAATTAAAAGCAAAAAGCACCTTAGGGGATAATAATTAACAGAACATATGAGTTTAAAAACATATTTATTTGGTCATTAAAAGTGCGGGACCTAGTGAGATGAAAGAATGATGGCTGAAAAAATGCCATTTGAGCGAAAGAGATGGATGACATAAAACACATTGTTTATAGTTTTAGTCTGTTGCTGAGGCGTTTCAGTATTTCGGTAGGTTAAAGTTCGCGCAGAGTGTATTGCCACTTTTGGACAGTAAAGCAAGATTGATACAGTCGTATAAAAATAAAAGAAGAAGATGGCTGTTCTCGCACGTAAAATAATAAAGTTTTGTTCTTAAACATTTATTTTTAACTAATAGATTTATAGCATTTTTCTGATAGGTATACACAGTGTGCATTGCACACTTATTAAGGTACTTCAGTATCCAAATTAAAGGAAGAATAAATTACTTTTTTTTTGCATTCTATAATATTCATCATAACATAAAATACCACAGTACCAATCCACTTAAATCCGACTATACTTGACATTTTCTGTTCGGAATCGATGTAAATCGCCCGATACAGAGAGGGGGAGCCAAGAAGCCACAGAAAAAGACATCGGAAAATAAAATATGACATTAAAATGTTTTTTGTTGTTCCTGAGCCACTATGTCATCCGCTCCGGGGGAGTCTATTCTGGTGTTCGAAAGAGTTGCGTCGATCGAAGGTAATGAAGACGAATCGATGTGTTTCCGTAATAGGGGCCCCCGAGTTTGACGACTCCGAATATAGTTTCGAAATTTTGTTCATTTTGCTTCGTAGCTTTATAGTGATGTTTGTAAGAAGGGAAAAATGGCATAACAGTAAATGAAATATGTATATACCTACCTAGTTGAAGTAGAAAATTCCTAAGCTTCACACTTTCGATTCGATTTTTCGAAGATTCCTATGTTATAATTACCCCTAATTTATTATAAGCTTCGAAACCTCCGTTTACGTTGCGTGCGTATCGCCAACTGTCACTGTCAAAATGTAAGGCAAATTTGTTAGTTCCAAAAGTGATCATTTGTTCTTTCCATTTTAGGTGGAATTTCACCAAACGCAAAACGTATTTAGTAGCCTGTCATACGTCTGTCAATTAGTACAAAATGCATTTAAAATTTGATTTAAATACTTTTTTATATACGTTTAGCGTTTGGAAAAAGTGACCCTCAGTGTAGTTTCGAAAATAGTATCGAATCCTGTGATCGCACCTCTGATGAGTTATACGCAAAAAGTCACACGAAGAAAGCTAAACCCGTAGCATTCGGACGCGATGCCTGCGTTTATCAAAATAATTATCAGCGATCAGTGTCCAACCGTCGCTGACACCTATTTACTAGTTCCAAAAGCTCTCGCTTTGATCCCAACCATTACTTGTCAATAAGCCCAGAGAACGCACGACAATGTAGCGCGACCGACCTATTTTGATCGTCATAGACGGCGTCCGAAAATATACTTCGGTATAACGCGTTCATCATTACTGGGCGACACCTGTTGGACGTTACATCAACCCGCTATCGCGCACATCCATCTATATTTATTATTGATGCGAGCATTTCGAAACTGAACGTGTACTTTTATTGGCTGCTGCAGCCGGGGCTGAGCGTGTAAGAACGTGGGCTGAATGGACTATAATGATTGCGGGAAAAAATTTAGATTCGTATATTCACTTGAGTTGTTCACCAGTCAAAGGTTGTTTGGAAGAATTGCTTTTGGGCAATAAGTCCTCCTTTGCATACTTACCTGCTGCTTGTCTGTAACTTTATGATTTGCAATAGGCGTGTCGACAGTATTACATTATCAAAGATTTAATGACTTTAGAGGAAAATACACATTCAAAGGATTTAAAAAACTGATTTAGTTTTATTTAAAAAATTGAGATTAATAAGATTTTCAATAAATTAAAAGAGTAAAATACTGCAATTGGCCATTTTGACTGAAACGCCAATCACAGCGCATGACGTCACACTTATGTACGCTTCACTGTGTTTTGATTACCTTACATACTGATTGCGCGTTACGATTGATATAATTATATTTGTTTTTGTGATTTATCGACTTTATAACACGAATCTATCTTTAACAATGGAACCAGGTTTTGTTAAGGCAAACAGTGCAAATTTGCCCAGGATCGATTTATTGATGTTGGGCGAGTTCCTTGCAACAAATAAAGAATTTTGCTCTTCCGAATTTAGAAACGTGAAAACCTCTTTGTAAGTTTATTTTATTAGTATTTATCTTTAACTCTCTCTCTCTCTCTCTCAGCCTTCTGTAGTCCACTGTTGGACATAGGCCTCTCCTAACGATCGCCACCCCAAACGGTCACCCGCCATCTGCATCCAGCGGCTTCCCGCTACCTTCCGCAGATCATCAGACCAACGGGTTGGGGGGCGACCGACACGCCGTTTGCCGACACGGGGTCTCCACTCCAGAACCTTTGTACTCCAGCGGTCGTCGGCTCTGCGGGCTACGTGACTAGCTACGTTATCTTTAACACTAGATATAAATATGACTAAGTAGCAATCAAACTCGTTTTAAACTCGTAGAAGTTTATTTCGCCGAAGAAGTTTGTTTCGTAGAAGTTTGTTTCGCCGTGCAAGCTTTAACCATTTATCTCTTATTATTTTCTTGTATGGGACATGTACAAACACCTTGTTGGGTGTCGTTATTGATGTATTTTTGCACTGAGGCACTGCACACCACATACAAACTTTAGAATTCATTTTTAACACAAAAAATACGCAGTGTTTGTTTACTTTGCTGTTGTAAACAAATTTGACGTACGTAAGTGTGACGTCACACACGACGCCATGACACGGCGAGCTGTTTTCGCGCAGTATTTAAAAATGATTATAAAAATGGCTTTAAATTTCCAAAATCTTAAGTTTATTACCGAAATAAAGGTTTTGTTGTAAACAATAGATGGTTATCTGCATTACGGAAGAGGATTTCAAAATCTTTCGCCTTGCCTATTGTAACTGTTTTTGTATACAATAAGGTGTTTAATATAAGAAATATATTTTTGAAATTAAAAAAAAACTGAATTTACTTTATCGTGTGAAGGGTTACAAACAAAATCACAATCTGTCGCATTAATAATACCTATTAGTAGTTTGGTATGCAACCGAACATCCCAGCCAAAAATGACGATAAGTTGGCAAATGCGAAGCTACGCTTCTAAAGACAGTCGAAGCTAAATCCAAAGCCCACCAGTTATAAATCCAACAATACCTACTTAATGACACATTCGGAACAGACTCCAGTGGGTCCAAATAAACGAAGCAGTCTTGATAATTGATGGCCAGGACACTTCTGTGGCGATATTTCGCGGCCTATTGCCTACTATGCCTAGTTTGACATTTACTATCTGGCAAAGTATCAAGATGATCGGATCCATTGGCAGTTCCGTGCGACGCGTGCTCTCCGTATAAATTATTGCATAATTATTGTTGGCCGAAGATCACCTTTGCAATTAGAATGGATTTAGTTTATGAACAGTTGTTAGTATTAAACTCGGTATTAGAATGTTCAATGGACGGTGAGCGTTGACAGACGAAAAATTGGTACGCGCTCGCCTGTTTGTTGATCTGTCAAGTCGTTGCGTGTAACTTTGTTTGAACTGTCATATCTGCTAGTATCTTAATCTTTGGAGTGATGTTGAACAAACGGAAAAGATCTTCGGCGATTTGAATAGGAAGTCATTTTCCTAGAAGCCATGTTCGAATGTGGTAAGTTATTACAAATATCAAAAGAAGGATAATCAAAAAGTAGCCGCTGATCAAACTATGGTTAAAAAAACAATATCCATTGATCACAGGCGGGAAACACATGTGGCGCGGGAACGGGACGCGGCTGTATGAGTGACAGAGACGGAGACATTTAGTTTTTTATTTCATCGAAGGCACCGATTTTGCCACATGTTCCAAGTTTGAATGGCTATAAAATCGGTATCTGGGCCTTCCAAACAAATAAACAATGGTATTTCGGCATTATTGTTTCATGGATTGCAGCTACAACTTTAATGACTTGTTTGGTTTTCTAATTTTCAATTTCTTACGCAGTCACCACACATGCTTTATTTACTCATAATAGAATTTTAATAATATTATATTATGAGTAAATAATAATAATAGCCATTTTAGTTCATCCGTATTTAAAGAATTTCATACAATAACAAGTATAAGTATTATAGATGATCTAGAAAAAATATAAGTACAAATTGACAATTTACAAAGTAATTTGAGAACAAAAACAACATAAAAGTTCATAGGAAAAGTTATTAAAAATATTTTATTCGTTTCACATTTCACAGTGGCCAGTATTTTTATCGATTGACAGGAGCAAAATGTGGATTTTTTTCTCACGGTTTCGTCATTGCAATTCCGTTCTTATCTCTAGGTGTTATGTTTCTTTATTGGTTGCTAAGTTAATCGCTATATTTAGTTAAGGTGTTGGGTGTCTGTTTATTGCAAAGTTTAAACAATCGGTTATTCTCTTGATCACGTATCAATTTACCTTTATACAGGTTCCGTTTTACCGACGCGCCTAAACATTCTGAGCACATTGAGCAATACTTAGTTATTATGCTTTATTAGTACTTTAATGTTAGGTATTAAACTCAATTCTTCATAGAAAAAAACAATTATTCTGATTATCATTCTGTTAATCGTTTCTCTTGCAAATTATGTAAAAAAATCTGATTGGGCTTGGGTAAAATTATATTATTTTATCAGAGTAAAAAAATATTCCAAATACCTACGCAATAAATTTCATAATGTCTTACTTGCTTTTGAAATTGTCTTTTCACATTCAGCTTTATATGTAGCCGACAGTATTAGAATGAATAAAATGCCTAGATAATTATAAAGCCGACTGTACAAAGTAATTATTGATTATCTCACCCACTTCTTCTGTTGACTGTACAACGGATCTTTGCGTCTCGGGTTACTTGACAACGGACGTTATTGTTCAAGTATTTTTATTGCTGACTCTACCGAGAGTAAACATTATCGGATGAGTTTTATTTACAGGATGGAAAAAATAAGGTCACAGCGTTTTTATTATACATAAATTTAAATTGTCTCTTCCATCCTAAGGTTGTCTGGTAGAGATTTAGCCAATCTGCAAGCTAAACTAACAAAAAAAAATAATGCATTTTCAATACCCAGAAAAGTAATTAAAACATTAAAACTAAGCATGTATTCGCAGTAATTTTTAAGCAAATGAAGAACTTAGTCAAAAGAGCTGCCTGTATAAGCCAATAGGCCAGTCTAATCGAACAATGCGATATGAGAGCAAGTCTCCGGTTCGAATCCCACGCATGTCTTATCTTCTACCTGAAGACAGGATATACAAAAAAAAACATATAGGTATAAGTACATATGTGTATAACTTACTTAATTATACGAAACGTATGCTATGTTTAATTTACACACATATTTAAAATTTTGTATGCTATAATATTATAAGTTTAGTGTAAATAATTTGAAATTGTGTACACTTATACGATTCTGAATGCACATTGATATGTGGGCAGCCGGATGGCTCAGTGGTTAGATACTTTGACTCATGTGCTGAGAGTCCCGCGGTCGATGCTCGGCCGTGCAGAAATATTTGTTATTGTATCACATTACCTACATCACATAATATTTGTCTCGGATCTGGGATTCTAAATGCCAATAACATTGTGGCAATAGCCATTGTAGTTTTTTTTAAATATAAAACACATTTGAACTAAAGTAAAAATTGTATCACCACGGGGACTGAGCTTACTACTTAGTTATAATTTATTGAATGACGTCACTATCAGTCTCTACCATATTATATTATCATTACATCTGGATATCATATCTTGAGGAGACAGATGTTATAAATATAAGCATTGAATATGAACAGATCCAAGGCACAGACATTATTTTTATACTTTAGAACTTTATTGTTTATGGATTATGATTCAATTCTAATGATATCGAGCGATATAGTACAATTTATTTAGGAACAAATCTTAACATAATTATTCTAACAAATTTTAGGCATAAGTAATAAAACGCTCCAGGCTTCGTTTTAAACTTCGATGCACCGACAGGGTGGATTTAATCCGTGAACTTCGATGGTACATTGACTAGCCGACGGAAAATATTCATATAAATTCATTTATAAATTTCCTCTCTGTATTGTCATAGTAACCTAGTAGGTACGTTCAGTATTTTTTAAAATATATACTTACACTGTTTATACATTCCCACCTTAGATTTGAGTTCTATTAAAATTAAAATTACTTAATATTTATTTATTTAAATTAAGGTGTATGTTGTTTTTTTAGTTTTCTTTTATAATTTTTTGTCCAATACTTAAAATATTGAATGTTTGAATCAGACATTTATTTTATTAAAATCTTTACACAAACTTTCAGTAAGTACACCTACATATAGCTATCAACAAATTTAATCCAGATCTTATATCAAAAATTATTTTAATGCATTTAACCGCCATTAAAGAATTATCATTATTGTCTTTAACATCAATTAAAATGTATCAAGTTATGTTTTTTATATTAAAAAAAACTCAATACGTCAGCTTTAGTACCCTATTATACAGAGTGTAAGATAGCATAGTATCGATTAAATATATATGGCATTAAAATAGTTATCCTTGCCTTCTTATAGGTTTTTTTTCCAATAAGATCTGTCAGTCAGATAAGAATACTCTTTACAACTGATCCGTTTTAAATGTAGAATAGATCAAGAGGTTTTTTAACCGATTGCATGGCAAAAATAAAAATATCGTCGGCCAATAGTAACCTTCTTTATTCTATAATTATTATAAGTTTGCATATTGTCTGATAATGAAAGTAGCTTAAAAATTCTCTTTCTAAAATAATAAAAAAAACATGTCCATATGGAGTAGGAGGTAGTTCAATGGACTTAATCATTGGACGTATACCTGAAAAAATCCTAACTAATATTATAAATGCGAAAGTAACTGTGTCTGTCTGTCTGTCTGTCTGTAACTCTTTCACGCCAAAACTACTGAACGGATTTGAATGAAATTTGGTATACATACGGTCTAGACCCTGAGAAAGAACATAGGCTACTTTTTATCCCGGAGTTCCCACGGGAAAACTTTTTAAGGCGAAGCGAAGCGCGCGGGAACAGCTAGTATTTTATATATCTATAACATCTACGTAGTGACTAGTGACATCTACCAATTATTATTTTTCTTGTTTAATTCGATTAAGTCAGCAATAGGTACCTAGTAATCGCGTGATAGCTCGCAGAAGATTTAATTACAGAGGTGTCTATGAATTTTAATTACTTACGTATTTATGGAATTTAATACTATAAGAATTATCTTATAGTTTACTTTTTCTCAATTGGTATCAATAGTAAATTTTATTTTAAATCCCGGATGATTTTAATAGGATTTAGGTATAAAAAAACGTGTAAATAGTCTAATAATAATATAAGAAGGTGCCTATTTTTTTCAAACTAGTAAATTTGTATAACAATCCACTAAACTCCATATCTCACTGTAACTACACATATTCACAGCAAATACTTCAGTACTAAAAAGTAAGTATTTTTTCTCACTTAATCTTAAGCCAGAGAACAATATAAACAAAGTATTCGAATAATCGATTCCCACGATTCACACATTACTCGATCCAGTTAGTAATCGATTAAATGCTACAATTCAAGATCAATTAGGTTTTTGTTGCATGAATTCTTATTAGAATTTAACTGTTTACCATACTAAACCACTGTATTTTATTGTTCGATTAAAAATACTAGTAAGTACAATACTTGGAAACTTTACTTAAGTACTTACTAAAGCTAATATGCCTACTGAGGTACCTTATCACCTTACAAATATAAAATTCGCTAATATTTCAGTGCAAGAAAAAAAACACGATACTCGTATTATGATTGTGAGTAGGTATACATATTATGTTTAGAAAAATCGGCATAAAAAAAATATTATCAACTTACTAATTAACAACTGAAACGCCATCTATACAAAATGATAGAAATCATTGCCTAAACTTACAAAAACATTTTGGGTAAGTAGGTTGCAAAGATTTAATGCGATTTAAAATTAATTTCGTAGAGTAAAATCAAAATACACTCAATCGGCATGCCATAAAATCGGTGTTTACAAAAAATATTTTAATTACATTATCATCTAAAATCTGTAACTTTTTTGCAATAATTATAATTAAAAAAAAAATAGGGTAAAAGCACCTTAATTTGTACATTTCCGTATTATATTAGCTGTGTCTCGAAAATATGCACTACCGCCGCGGCCGGCCGGCGATCGGTATTCAAGACTCGAGACTCAAGTCCAATCACGTAATTCATGTTCTAATTAACTTCTCTCATTTGTTGTAATTGATCGCCTGATTTATCGATGAATCGGATTACTGACTCGATTTCTAACTGTTACTATTCTTCCTAACGAGCCCACATTCTTGCAAGAAAATTATTGCCAATAGTTTTGTGTTTACTGTGATTTTATACACTTACTGATAAATTTATCGCGCTTTCATGCTCTAATAGAGAAGATCTTAAATTTTATCACAGATTTCTAAGTAGGTACGTGGAAATATTTGTTCATTTATCAGTGCAGTAAGGCAATAAATTGACATTATTTATTAGTCAATCGTTAATCTCTGTCCTAATGATGAATGCTCCTGTCAATTTAATGTCGGTCAGATGTTGTTTAAATATAGTTCAGTGAAGCTATAATAACATCTATGATTTTGAAATGAGTAAGTAAATATTGTTGATTTTTTTAAATATTTTACAAAAACACACAAGTTCTAATACAAAAATCACTTACTTTAATTCCTCACAGATAGTTCTGAGTCACTTTGAAATTTCTCAACATATGTCCACACAACACGGCTCACAGTCATAATATTTCACAGGAACCGATAAAGTCTGAATTTGATTGTTATTAAATAACAGCACAAAACGTCCTGATGAGATTCAATAAAATGTTTTAAAATTTAAAAACACAGTCTGATACGCCCAAATATATCAGCAAGTCCGAGCGAAAACAAAACAAAAACATACACAAAGTACACAACTCGAGTTCACACGTTCTCAAAATCGCGGGAAAAAAAGTATCGAATATTCTCAATGAAAGTTCACTATTCACAATCGATTATCGGATGAGCGGTTCGATCCGATTAAGTGTTATTACGTAAGGTTATCCTGTCGATGACGGAAGACGCGACGTGGGCGCGAGCGCGCGTCGGTGCCACGACTGCTGCAGTGCGATCCTTCCACCGACCCCACCAACACTACGCGCATCTGAGGCTCTCTCCTTGGCCCGGCCCCGCCCAGTGGGACGCCACTCGGCGGCTAAGATGACTACCACCCTCCCTCTCGCACCCGCCGCTAGCCGCTCGTCCCGTCTCGCTCCCCCGCAGCGACAGTGGGGAGCGCCAATAGGATCGGTTCGGCGATCGAGTCGAGACGACGATGAATCGAGATGTGTACTTAGGTATCGTTGCATGAGTCCTTTTGTTGTAGTCGATAATAGGATGCGCTTTTTTGAAGCGCGATCGACTATCTGCATCTTGGATTTTATGGACTTAAATCTAAGATGGACACCGGAACAGGCTGGCTCTCAGATTGATTTAAAGTTTTGTTCAATGTTTTCTCAAAAATATTACCTTGATACTATTAAAAAAAACTACCCCTTATAATATTATTTAACGACACTTTTATCTACCCACCATTGCAATTAAACAAAGCAATAACTTCAATTACTACAAATCAGGTAAATTTAATCACAAAAATGCATTCGTCAATCAAAAAACTTGAACGCATCAAGAAGAAAAGTCTCAATAATCGGAAACGCATCAAACAGACGCAAAGGGCAAGATGGTGAGGGTTCGCGTCTCGGCAGGGGTGGCTGAACTCAGGGCGCCCGATGTAGGTCAGTTTTTGTTTCGCGCCGAAATTCGGTTACTAGGTTCACTGGCGACGTATCGGAATCGCAACGCAGTTTTCGATCAGGTAATTGGGCGAATTTTGACACCTTTACCCTACTTTTTGAAGAGGTTATGCAGGTGCGGAAAATTAGTATTTTTTTATCTATGTGTCTGCCTAGTTGTTTTTTTAGTTTACGTTTGGTTTTGATTATTACTAAGTAAAGATCAATTCTTTACTTTTGAATGGAAAAAAAAATCATTAATTACATTTCAAGTTAATTGATAGTAAAACGCTGTAGGATTTTCCAAATTATTTAAAACCATTTACTTGCTTTTTTTTTTAAAAAACAATTTTTACCCTTTAATAACTACATATTTCTAAATAATTATTAAGTTATTACTCGTAATAATTCCGTAGATATTGTGCGTTAAAACACTCCGTCTGACTCCAAGGTTTTCGTGGAAACTCGTAACTCGCCACCCGCCGTTAGATGGCGCTAGTTGTTTCTAATGGCCGAATTTTCCGACTTTTCCTTCAAATTTCCATAGGTTTTCGATGTGACTGCCTTACTTTGGTCTTGCGAAAGAATAGTTGGTCACATATCTGCTAGTAATGTATTGTATTATGTGATCTGTGAGGGAATACTGACTAGTTGGTTTGCTGGACCATCCCAAAAACAATGTGAATTATCAAAGTATTCATTGATAATGCTATTTTAAATAGCTTTTAAACTTTATTTTTAAGGCTTGCACGGTTTAAACAACGTCAAGCGCCCCAGAGTACACCTGACATAGGTAGACACATACCTGTGTATGTTTATGGAAAAAGTGAGACATGACTTCGAGATACATTTTTCTCTGGATTCTAAGTACAACAGGGGGGTCACTGCCGAAATCAAACAAAGAAGTGTGCTGCGCTAAACACGTTAAGCATACCAATTGAACGACAGAGCTCTTGACCGTCCGACTTATAATAGTGATCCCCCAGAAGACAACGAAGCAACAGTTCCTCTATCGTCCAAGTAGGTACTACGTCCAGTGCGGCAAGGCAGGGAGGAGGGTATGGCGTCTTCGAAGGAAAAACATTAAAAACATCTGTTCAATCCCTTTCGCCCCCTGATACAATACAAGTCCTTTCGATTTCTATGGAAGGGTTAGAGATTACGAAGTGTGGATACGATGTAAACATAAACAATATTTACTAATTAGTAATACAAAGTGATGGAACACAGAATTTTTATAAACTAATAAGTTAAGGCTTATTATTAACTATGTACAATATACCATTTAAAACGCAGAGCAACTAAAATAATGCAACTAAAACTATAAATAAAAGAACCCTTCTAGGTCAGGTCCGAGCCCTGTGAAGGGTTCCCAATGCACTGGTGAGGCCCAGTTGGATCGTCAGACTCAGTTATGTGTAATAGTTGATATAGTTGTAAATAAATTATTACACCTTAAATAAAACATAGTTAACTGGCGATAACCTACAAATTTACGAGTCTATTTCATGATTTATTAGGATTGATAGGAGGCTGAGTTCAAGAGTTGCAATTTAATAATAAAAGAATATCCACTCTATCCCATCAAACGAAACATTGAAAAGTAAAATAGCGAGAAGTAAAAAATCAAGAAAGGGTAACAAGAAAAAACCTTCTTATGCAAATTCTCGTTCGAATATTTACTTTTGATTTTAACGTGCTGTCGCCTGCGCCATTTGCTATTAATTATTAATTTCAAAATGATTTATTAGCTTTTTTCTTCGCTTTCCACCCGTGAAAGCTTTGAATGATTCCCTGTATAGTTAATTAGAAATATAAATGCGAAATTTATTGAAAGGGTTGCCAGGCTGGTAGACATTTTTTAAAGATTTCTTCGCTTGATTTATAATTCGTTATGAGTTTTTGCAATTATGATTAAATTGTTTTCATTTTATATGATCTAAATCTTCAAGTGTATTAGGTTACCTCCTACACTCATGAACAATGAGAAAGTTCCAGTGACAAAATGCCAGCATCATAATTAAACACAATATGTTACATTTTTATTTGGTAATATTCTGATGCACCGTTAAATACATGTACTTAGGCCCGGGTCTCCTATTACGCGTCGTAGGTCGCGACCAGCGTCACGCCGTAGGTCGCGTCACGATGCTCACTACATCTACGCGCCAACGTCGGCGTGTGAGGGAGACCGCATCAGTACATTTCTATAGTGAGCATCGTGACGCGGCGTACGGCGTGACGCTGGACGCCACCTACGGTGAAAATAGGAGACCCGGGCCTTACTTCAATATTGCAGACGGCGTCATTATGTCAGTTTTTCCGTTTAGGAGTAATTTGGTGCTATTTCATTGGAACTTTTTCATTGTTCGTGAGCGTATTTTTTATTACTGTGCTGAAGTGGGTGTTCAAACTCTATTGTCATACAGTCTATCTGTCTGTGTACCTACATGTTGAAAAGCGATTGTGTTTAGTTTCGATATTCAATCATGAATATTCATAATTTATTTATCTTTGTAATAACTTTCCCTTATTATGTCTGACAACGAATTCGTTTAGAATACCGAGTCGTATGACCTCCTTTTGAACAACAATACTCTTTCCAAAACACCCTGTATAATAAGAATAAACAAAACACTTACAGAAAACTCTCCATAAAAGATAATCCTTGCAGTAAAAATGTATACGGATAAGAATACAAATGCTTAGGCCTCAATAATCTATTGTAGCTAACATCTTGAATCTTTGATACTTTCAGTTGAGCATAGAGTAATTAACAGTGTAGTAGTGTATGTACCCTTTTCACACTAACAAGATTATAAGTAGGTACCTAAGATAGCTTCCTATTTAAGACGATTGTAAGTTTTTTAAATAATTACTATTTGTTATTGAATTTCCAGTGACTGATTTATCTATCATTTTCCTCTCCGCAACACTGTCCTCCGCTTATCTCATCCAGTCACTACATGTCTAAGGTCTTAATTTCAGTTGATACTTGACTCCACTAATGGGTAAATTTAACCACGGATCAAAAAACCTGGCCCTAAAAGGTATAAAACCCACTGTATTTCCGAGTACTCTGTGAGCTATTATCGAAATGCACATCGTGGTTTCGTAAGGGGTTGAATGTTTCTGTAACGACCGGCCAACTTAACTCCATCCCTGTTTCCACCCTTAGCCCTTCAGCTTAAGGTCCACAGTTGCATCTCAGAGGTGCAGTTGTAAAGTTGTAAGTCTATATTTATGGGTACAACCATCAGTTATGGGTCTGCATTACCGAAATTATGCTCTTTCTTCGATTGTCAATATTACTTTTATGAATTGTCTGCGGAATGTTTTCTGTTTTTCACTTGGAATATATTTTCATCACTGATTTGAAAGGTTTTGACGAAGTTGAGAAAGGAACATAAACATCTGTAAAATTTTGTCATATATTTGCTTGGGGAAATGTAATTTGAATAATAATAATTTAATCTGGTCCAAATAATTTAAAACTGTTTTATATCCATAACATTTATTAAGATAACCTGTGTACATTTTTTGGTTAAATTAATATTTTTTCATTTTCATCATCATCATTTGATTGCCTGCTAGACATAGGCTTCTTGCATGGAGCGCCACAATACTCTGTCCTCGGCCTTCCTCATCCAGACACTACCGGCTACGTTTCTAAGGTCAATCCAGAGGCTATATGAATCCTAACTAATCCTAACTAATATTATAAAAGTGAAAGTAACTGTGTCTGTCTGTCTGTTACTCTTTCATGCCAAAACTAATGAACGGATTTGAATGAAATTTGGTATACATACGGTCTAGACTCCGGGAAAGAACATAGGCTACTTTTTATCCCGGAATTCCCACGGGAAAACTTTTTAAGGCGAAGCGAAGCGCGCGGGAACAGCTAGTCTAACATATATGTAACTAACAAGTCTAATCGAATATAACATACATATAGTTATGGGTAGCCGGTAGTGGTTGGATGAGGAAGGCCGAGAGCCGAGTGTTGTGTGTGGCGCTCCTTGGGAGAGGCCTATGTCCAGCAGTGGATGATTATTGGCTGATGATGATGGTTATGCATAGCATTTTACAAAAAAACACGTTATTACATCACCTACAATGTAATAGTTTTATTTACCAATTAATAATTGTTATACCGACGCCCCCATGTTACTGAGGAGTCATTGACCCACTGACTCATTGTTTTAGGGTGGTATTGTAATCTCAGAACATTATTAATTAATCAAAATTGTGTTCTTAAAAAAGACTTGTGCAGGCGCAGCGGTTTCGATGTAAAATAATGTATAGAGTTAAGTGTCTAGTAGAAGTGGCACATTACATGGAAACATTAAATTACATAGGTAATAGGTAAATAATATTGTTTGCTTAAAACAAGATGTAGTTAATCTGCCATAGACATAGGCCTGTCAAAAGGAATGCAAATTAATAACATCTTATGCTCTAACACAAACAAAATACAAAGATTAATATTATTTACAAAACAAAATTACATTAGATGACTTGTTTAACATGTAAGGTTGACACAGGAAAGTCCCGACCGCGTCTAAACGACACAATAATTATATATAGTATAGTATAGAGTACTATAGAGTATTTTTTGTCACTTTTCAGCAGCGCCTTTTATCCAAAGCTAGGCAACTTAAAAACCAGACGGCCAACTCTACACCTTCCTAACACTACACAGCACGCATTGCAACAATTAACATTTAATGATGCGGGTGGGCTGTTCTACCAGTGTGTCGAGCTTACTGCATAAAGCATTGTCTTTTACCATTGTAATTATAGTGGCACTACTATACTGCACTTTTATGTAGTGGTCTTAGCATGGTTGCACTCTCACATCGATCGTTCGTAAATTTTGAATTTGGAATTTTAGAGCGGTGGGATTTGGTATGATTAAATATATTATTATCGTTCAGAAACAGATGAAGAGTACTTTAAACGAACGCCAATAAACGTTTTCCAAAGCTATCTAGCGATAACTAAATTGAAAACACTCCTCTGCCTACTTCAAATTATAATTTTTAGACATAGGACTTTCCCAAAAACCGCCATAACACTCTGTCCTCGGTCTTTCTCATCCACTTTTTCTATTTTTTAACCCCTGACTCTGTAAAAGCAAGTAAGTATCACATAAATATACTAAACTTTACCGGCATAACTACATATAATGAAAGCTGTATGTCATAACCACTGCCATATTCTTCGACAAGACTCCTCGGCGATGTTATCAAAGATTCCCCCCTTATGTCACCTCCTTCCTGTAATTAAGTCACTATTGTCATCGAGGTATAAAAATATATTGTATTGTACATTGTACTCCCACATACACGTCTGAACATTCAAACTTGGAAGACGAATCTACCACTGTCGTTTTTCAATTTAGTTTTTTTTTTAAATATTTTGTTTCTCGGTGGCCGGTATTTTAAAACTAATTGAAGGAAAATTTAGTTCTCTAAAATGGATCATGATGTCTTGTAAACACATCACATATTAAAATCACACTGAAAACATTAGCCAATAATCAACTTAATCAATAAATGAAGTACTTACCTACATAGTACAAAAAAAACAGTTATTAATCAAACATCGAAACTAAAAAATCATACAATAAAATGCATTGAGTATTTTTCGAAATCAGAATCAAAGAGTTCGAAAATCAAACACAGAAATGGTCGGATTGATTTGAATGTGAAAGGGAGCCATCTGCCGTTTGAACCTGAGATGTGAGGAAGTGACGTGTTGACAAGAAAGAAAAAATATAAGGGTGTCTGATTGAATCTGGGTTACTCCGTTTCGTATTGTAGAGATGGCTTTCTCTATCTGCTATTTGATAATAAGTACAAATTATATTTGTACCTTTAGTTTTAAAGGTCCATAATACCTGTCAGTTACTGTTTCTCGGGTACTTTTTATTTAGGCCGCGTCCTCGACGCCAGCGAGCAGATCGGTCGGTATTATATTTATATTCTAATTCATAATAATACTAAAAATTGGCTTAAAATGAATAAAGAATACCTACATAAAAAAATATTAAATGACTAGCTGTGCCCGCGAGCTTCACTTCGCCTTAAAAAGATTTTCCCGTGGGAATTCCGGGATAAAAAGTAGCCTATGTTCTTTCTCAGGGTCTAGCTAGACCATATGTATACCAAATTTCATTCAAATCCGTTGAGTAGTTTTGGCGTGAAAGAGTAACAGACAGACAGACAGACAGACAGACAGACACAGTTACTTTCGCATTTATAATATTAGTTAGGATTAGGATTTTGCTCCTCTCTTCTACTCGCCAAAATTTGTTTTTTTTTTCTCCAAATCGTTTTGTGTCGTATGTCTCTCCAAAAAGTTGAGGATTAAACACTTCCTCTACTTTTTGTTTCTCCATACTTGCCTACCCCTCCGATAGATTCCGATATGTAAAAATGGTATCGTGTTGGCGTCCTCCCGCTGCACCTTGATCGCTTTTTGTGCATTATTTTTTTGCTATTTTTACTTTCTGTTAACAGAAAATGAAAGCGCATTCATTATTTAAATCAACAAACGCAGTTGTGTAATATTTTTCATTAGCTTCGCTTTTGTGTGCATACATTTTGTATATTAAAGTATACGTAAATAAAGTAATGATTTCATAGTTTATGAAACAAATATCAAATAAGTACAAGAATACTTCTGAAATAACTACGAGGTACTTATTTTAATGAATTTTATCCTTTTTTCAAAATTCACGCTACAACAACTCCAAATAAACTACACAAACCAAAAATAGCACTATACGTGGTGTCAAAAATAATTTATTATCTATCAGAAAATAATTGTTATAATTACTTATGCAAGACTACACAGTGTATCTCCCCTTTGGTTAGGTTTTTTTTGTTATTCAAATCTTCTAATGACGCTGCCATTGTCGAAAGGGTTTGGCTGTGTTTGATCGGACCTCGTGCAGTGTTTATAAAAAAATAATATGAGTGCGATGATTTTTGGTTCCGTTTGAAAAAGGAATCCGGAATGTGTTTAAAGTTTTTGGGTTGTGATAGACGAAAATAGGTTAACATTTTAAATAGGTAGATATAGCTATAATTACATTTTTAAAATGTATATTGAGGCATTGTAGGTAGGTGGAAGTTTTGGAAAAAGTAAATCAGGTCTCTGAGATGTGTGATTTTCATTTCCTTAGTCTTTATCGGTTATTAGGTATAACTTACCACGATTAAACTTTCATCATCAGCACCTTTTTATTTAGAAAACAAAGTTTAAATTCGTCACGGAACGCCAAATTAACAATTATTATTAGCCATATTTATTTTAAATATCGAACAAACATCGACTGTATTTAGAATCGAACGGCCTTTGTTTAAAAGTTTGAATAGCAAATGTTCTATTTTTAAACATGATCCATCTTTTATAGTTATGTCAAAATTTTCTGTCGCGTTTTGCATATGAAATGAACGCATCCTTTCGCCTTTTGTGATCGAATTCAATTTTCGAACCACAAATCCCTTGACAGTCCTCATGGTGGCATAAAAATAATTTTAACATTTCATAATAATTTTTGATAGAGCGACTTTAAAATTTATCAGCTTTTTGATTTAACTTACGTTGATATTTTTGTGTTTATCTGAAGTAGGTAGGTATGTACTTTTATTTATTTAAAAATAATAATACAACTCTTTTGGACACTGACATAGCTAAAATGGGTGCAGCAACTAGCACATGAGTTAAAGTACATGAGGCAGACGTGTGTAAGTATATACCTAGGTATTAATGTTCTGACATGCAATTTGCCTACAAACCACCTTCCTATTTAAATGTTTAGACCCTGAATTGCTAACAAAAAGCCAATTCCAGGCTTAGACAAAATCTTTCCACACATCTTCTTGATAAGGGAACAAAATACACCACAAATCACTGTATCGCTTGGTAATGATCTTCAAGTGACGGAAATGGTCGAGGATCAGGTAAGGGATGGAAGATACGCAGTGGTTGCAGTGTGAAAGAGAGGAGAGGTGCGATTGTGGACCGGAAAAGAAGTAATATATGGTGCATTGTTAGTAACGAGATCGGTTTAGGGCTGTTCTGAACGCACTCAAGTGCTAATAGAAGTATTTACCTATAGAGGAATCAAAATCGGTATTTATACACTCACGGGCAATGAAATAGTTCCACTCACAAAATGCCGACACCAAACGACCCCAATTTTTTCAAACATTTAATTTAAAATTTATACAAAATATTACCGCTTTTAGTTGGTAATATCCTGATCCTGATCTGTTAAATGTAGGTACTTCAATATTGCAGCAGGCATCATTAAGCTAGCCTTTTCCGTTAAAGAGTAATTTGGTGTATTTCTCAGTGGAACCATTTCATTGCCCGTCAGTGTATTTTTAAAGCTACGTATCTGTAGTTATCGATAAAGATGCAAGCATTCAAACAGTAAAGATAAAGTAAGTAGAGTAAGTATGTACTCATATAAAAAAGATAATTGTTCTGAGCAAGGTATTTACCTAAATTTATTATACCTACCTAATATTCTTAACGTCAAAAAATTCAACATTTTATCTATTTTATTAAAATGATGTTACATATTATTCTTAGCTATATGAGAATGCGCCGATCCAGTGTCCGTTGGTATCCTGGCGCGTGGGAGGTATGTGCTCAGCCTTAAATTGCGTAGCTGGCTGGTTAGACACAATATACTTTTTTGAAATTCGAACAATTATTTTGTAATTTACGCTGCAGTTGGTTTTGGAGTTCGTTTTTTGAGGAGCGATTTTGCTCACAGATTTTTTCTTAAGAACTGACCAGGAACAATATTAGCACCTACAGATGTTATGATCATACTCACAAAGAATGTTCTTGCTAAATTTTGTGTTTCTAGACCCAGAGTTTCAGGACATAGTATTGTATAAATATAGATAATTATTAGGGTTCAAAAATAGAAATTTTGAATGGTATCGTCTTTTATGTTTTTACTCCAAATACAAAGTTGTATACATCTATTCATTATCGTAACATTTCCTACGATCTGCAAGCTCTGTGGAATCATTAATATTGCTAACTTACCGAAGATAACATTGACAATAACCCTTCCGAATGACGATAGAAGGTAAATCGCGATCCGCCACGCGTCACAGCTTTGTGCGTCGTTTGTCAATCCGGTAATGATCGAGAAATTGTAGCGATAGCATGTAACTACATGTGTGGGACTAATGGAAGGCTTACAATACGATCATACAAAAAAGTTTTCGTATTCAGCATAGTATTATTGTTAATATATTCGGAAATGAGTAGTGCATTATTGGTGTGAATGTAGAATGGTGTACAATTTGTTGTACACTGCTTGTTTATTAAATGATAAATTCTACGTCAAAAACAAGCTAATACCTATTCTGTCTCAAAATACATACCTGCACCAACCAAAAATCGAAGCCAGGGACCTGAGAACATCCAACCACAGCTACCGTGCCACCACCGACACGGTAGCATAAGCAGCGTCACTCTTCTGCCAAACATCTGTCAGATCCATACAAGTTACATCAGATTTGAAGAGTGAAAAACGCTGCTTAAGGATTCTTAATTGCTAATGTTCGATGGCGGTAACCCCACTGGGCTATCATGTCACTCAACTCAAGGGTTGTCGATAAACCCGCAAGAACAAAGAGTATGAAAGCACTCCGTCCGCTTCCGAGGTGAATCAAAGCGGCATCAATTGAATGAAAGCTTTCAGATCGCCATTCGGTCCTTCTAGTGGGCTGGGACTCGTCGTACTGTTGGATTGGACTGGTGTTTAAAAAAATATGTTGGCATTAGTGACATGGCAATAGAAAGTTCTAAACAAAAAGGTTTGTATATTTATTATTTTTATTTAAACGTAATTTAAGATGGGGTTTTGTAGTAAATCTTATTTATAAGCTATTTGCCCGATAATTTTGAACCCAAAATGAGTGGTCTGCGTTTTGGGTTCTGAGTTTAGATGATTCAGGTTAGGTGGTTGTAGAAAACTCACTATTCCTATTTCTATAATATTGATGAACTTGAGTAAGTATTGGAGATAATAAATGATACAACATGTTTCGATTCGATCCGATTGCAATGATTTGACATTATTTTATAACTATTACGTGTTCGTACTGGCTGGGTCTAAAATCAAAGTCGATAGGAGACAAAGCCTTTCCGATCCATTCGAATTCGTTATTTGAAATTCAAATTTGGAATCCATTAGTGCGGCTCGTCATTTTAATGTGACACCGTATTGAGTTACTCTAATTGATGGGTGCTCGCGTTCGTTTTTTAAATGAATTCGAAATATAAATATGACGTTTTTTCGAATTACATTTTCTTTTGACGCTTGTTCCGGTCTTGTGTCGTTTCTGTCCGAGTATCATTGACTGTTTCCTGTTACTGCAAATTAAACAGTACAAAATATAATATATCGAATGGAAGATAACAAATCCTCAAAAGATCAGTATTGATTCGATTGAGTACACAAAGATTACAAAAATATATAATTGATTGTTACTGAACTTATTCCATCTGCTTTATTAGGTACTTACTAGCTGTTCCCGCGAGCTTTGCTTCGCCTTAAAAAGTTTTCCGGTGGGGATTCCGGGACAAAAAGTAGCCTATGTTCTTTCTCACGGTCTAGACCATATGTATACCAAATTTCATTCAAATCCGTCCAGTAGTTCTGTCGTGAAATAGTAACAGACAGACAGACACAGTTAATATTTTATAGTAAGGATTATCTCACCGCTTAGTAAAATTGAAATATTCCACATTACTAACACATCATTTACTTCAAGAATATGCTTCAATATTATTTAAATCCGTTCTGTATCTGATATTTGTCGTAAAATAGTAACAGACAGACAGACAGACACAGTTTTTTAATATTATACAAGTAAAAAGATTATCTCACCGCTTAGTAAAATTGAAATATTCCACATTACTAACACATCATTTACTTCAAGAATATGCTTCAACAGTTGTACCGTATGATTCGAATAAATGATACCGCTAACGATGCTCGAATCGAATCCGTATCGATTCTTGTCAAAGAAATATTTTACACTTTTCGAAACATCGTTAATCAAAATTAGCAACTCTTTCGTTGTAAAAAGGGCAAACCAGATGTTATTATCCTAACTAATCCTAACTAATATTATAAATGCGAAAGTAACTGTATCTGTCTGTCTGTCTGTCTGTCTGTCTGTTACTCTTTCACGCCAAAACTACTGAACGGATTTGAATGAAATTTGGTATACATATGGTCTAGACCCTGAGAAAGAACATAGGCTACTTTTTATCCCGGAATTCCCACGGGAAAACTTTTTAAAGCGAAGCGAAGCTCGCGGGGACAGCTAGTAATAAATATTGTAGGTATCGGGTTAGAAACTATGTAACTACACAATTCAGGATATTTGTGACTTATTTGGTCACTTGACTTTTACCTATTGAGAACGTTTTTTTTCGCGAATTTCCAAAACTCGTAGATCCAAATCAGATTGACCCCCCGAGTCACCCCCTTTCGGCTTAGTATGCCCTTTTTGCAACATCCTGTATTTTACCGGTCAAAAATAAAAAGACAAACTTAGCCCGATTCTACTAAAATATGCAGCTGATCTAGAAGACTCCGTATAATAATTACATGCAAAGAAATACGAACAGTCGATAGTAATCGAACAGCAGTTATCGATGTTTCGATCGGAGGGGTCGTATTCTCAAGACAGCACCGTAATTGAGGTATTAACCCGCAATTACTAACGGCTGTCTTTATAGTTTTAATAGTATGGAGTAAGATATTTTGTTAGGCTTTTCTTCGTTATTATTTACATACATTTATCCTAACTTATATGTAACTGTGTCTGTCTGTCTGTCTGTCTGTTACTCTTTCACGCCAAAACTACTGAACGGATTTGAATGAAATTTGGTATACATACGGTATAGACCCTGGGAAAGAGCATAGGCTACTGTTTATCCCGGATTTCCCACGGGAATTTTTTTTAAGGCGGAGCGAAGCGCGCGGGAACAGCTAGTGTTGAATAAAATATATGATCTAGTCTATTATTGTAGAGCAGAGCACATCTAGTTTTTTAGCACATCTAACACCGAAGCTGCGTCTCATTCCATACTCATGTTCTGCTGAACTTATTTACAGTTATAAAACTATTAGACACCTCAGATCAGTCGTGTTCAAAAAGAACCACCATCATTTTGACTTTAGCCTTACCCTGTTTCCCTGCTAGACACAAATACTTACATACATAAATAAAAAAAAACAAATAATAAAAACCCACCAGGATCACGAAAACAAGCCTTGTCCATACAATCGTATCCAGCACCCACGAGTTGTCTGGAAGAGATTCGCAGGTGAACACGCGTCGTGCTTCATTAAGTCCGCCACTTCAGTCGGTTATGTTGTGGCCTACACCTCATTGTTCGGGACATGCTCCAAAGAACATTAAAAAAGGAACAGCTGTCTTTTGTTTTACAAAAATATCTTTGCCGTTTCTGAGTGAGAAATTCAACTTAATACGTCAAGAATAGGGGTGTTAGGGTTCTTCGTTTAGGTTGGTCCTTCAATCCGTTTAATAAGAAACTGTTTGTAATGAAGTATGTTACTGTGTTATTGAATATACTTCATATTTTATTTATCATGTTTCCTGTGTTTGTATTATGACTATATTTTTTTAGTTAACTTTACAGAAGTGGATCATTACGACCCACCACGTCCTCACTGGGTTTTAGGCCTAGTCCACCACGCGGCCCTAGTGCGGGTTGGTGGACCCCAACACAAGCAAGCTTGTGCTAAGAGAGTTGTCGGGTAAGTGCTCAACCCGACTGTCAGATCTATATGTGTTTTGGAGCTGCCCGAAGGCCACTGACTAGGCTTGACGACTGTACGGGTAAATTTAATTTAAAATAAATATAATTTCGTATGAAAATTCACATGAAATCCGATCTGCAAGATATCCGTGCATCTGTCATCGGACTCATTGATTTCAACCCTCAAATACGTCTAGGATAAACCCAGCACCACGCTCGCAGCTTGCACCAACAAAGGGATGAACCAAATATGCAAAAATTTGCATACGCCGCCGTCTAAGGGTTAAAAGCCGTATTCAAAAATGGAATTTATCAATTTCATTGCTCATCTTCAATGCCCTTTGCATTTTGAACTTTATTCGCAGGCAGCTGATGTGGTTTTGCTTTGGATATGCGAGAATAGATAAGGTATGACACTAATGCATGATGATCTTTTCAAGTTCGACTCCAATTTTTTTGCATGCCAATTTCTGTTTAAAATCCAAGAGATAAAGACGTTTTTTGATATGTGATTTCGAGTTCAGGATGTCGCAGGTCTGAGTATGGGAACGTTTAGACCCTTAAATGGGTTATGATAATTTCGGAATTATTTTTACCATCATTTTTCAAAAGCTCATTAAAGGCAGCTAAAGCCAACTCTAGCGTAAGTGCCGTAGGTTTTAGTCGGTATTGTAAAAATTCTGAATATATTTTAGGTTATTGTACTCAGACCGATTTTATGGTTGTCATTTGAATTACGATGCCATTTGAAGGGTTAATTTGCATTATTGTGATTTAGAGTTTATTTTGGAATCTATTGTGGATTTATGGGTTACGGGTTAAATGTACTTGATTCGGGCATTATTGGGAATAATTAAGGCTATTCTTCGGTTGACGTCACCTTGAAAATGAAATAGGATTATCTAGGTTTAGATAGTACCTACGTATTTGGTCATAATTAATAGTACCTACACACATCTATTCCTTATTTTTTGCACTCGTAATCAGGGGTTTGAGTTCAAATCATTACGACTTTGAAATTATAGAAAAAAATTGAGAGAATTTCACTGGACGATGAAAGCTGAGTGGCCCCAATTTTAATTCAATTATAATTAAGAACTTGATCAAAATATGTACTTACCTTTTTACTAGTTGATAATATTCTGATGCGCTATACTTCAATATTGCAGACGGTGTTACTAAGCTAGTCTTTTCCGTTTAGGAGTAAATTGGCACATCCAACATTGGGTCTTGGATGTGCCCGTAAAATGGCAATAGGCCCGCCCCCTATTACATTGGGACTAACATAACACTCTGGCGAAAAGTGGGTGCAACAATGCACCTCTGCCTACCCCGCAAGGGAGTACATTAGTACAAGGCGTGAGTGCGTGTGTATGTATGTGTGTATGTAATAGGTACGTAGACTCGAGGACGAGAAAGCTCTTTTGCTTTCGTCACCCCCCATCATCTAGCAATAGCAGTCCACTGCTGGACGTAGGCCTCCCCCAAAGCACGCCACTGGATGCGATCTTTAGCTTTCCGCCTCCAATCATAACCTTTCGCCAGTCGTCACCCCATCTAGCCGGAGGGCATCCCACACTACGTTTGCCTAGTCGCGGCCTCCACTCCAAAACACATCGGTCATCGGTTCTTCGACAGATGTGACCAGCCCACTGCCACTTAAGCTTACTAACTCGGTGTACCCCCCAGTATTAGTAAAATAACCGCTGCACCGTTCCACCATAAAATATGCACCTTTGACTAATTATTCAGTGCAAGCAAATGGAGTAGAAAGAAAAAGAAAGTAAGTAAAAAAGGCAACATAAAAGCGGTTAGCTCAATAGCTTTATTGTTAATATCGGCTATCAATACCTGCTAGTTGCGCAGGCGCAGGTACGGTTGGCAAAAAAACGACTTCATTTCATTTTCATTTATTTATATTTCGGTATTTATTAAATAAAACAGATAGCTCTAAAACTAATTAACCTAGTGCGTATAAATATAATAATATTATAAAATTACCTAAATAAGATTATATTAATAAAAAAATATGCGATTTACAAACTAATAAATAAATAAAAAATAATAAATATAAACACTCACACCTTGTACTAATGTACTCCCTTGCGGGGTAGGCAGAGGTGCATTGCTGCACCCACTATTCGCCAGTGTTATATTAGTCCCAATGTAATAGGGGGCGGGCCTATTGCCATTTTACGGGCACATCCAAGACCCGAGAACAAATATCTGTGTTTAAACAAATATCTGCCCCAGCCGGGAATCGAACCCGGGACCTTCGGCTCAGTAGTCAGGGCCACTAACCACTACGCCATCCGGTCGCCATTTACGAACTACTTAACCTAAATTATATCAAAATGACCTCCTCTTATCGTACCTTATTATTGAATAACAAATTACTTACACAAAATGTTACAATAGGCCCAATAATATGCCTAATAGGCTTGTATTAACAAGCAGCAGAAGTACATTAAGGGTTTAATTAAAACCTACTAATTAAATATGTTTTTCTCAATGATAATATTAATCTATTTTTTGGGTTTTGTATGTAGTGATGTCGGGATAGGATAGTGGTTAGTGATTCTGACTACTGTGCCCAAGGTTCAAGGTGCGATCCCTGACCGAGGCAGAGATTGGTTGTCGGGTCCTGGGTGTATCATTTATAAAATTTGAGTTTGTGTACTCTAAAAACTTGCCTAAAAAGCTTATCTTTTGGGTTTTGGACATGATTTCAAAGAATAAAATACTTCCCATGACCTCTATCATCGTTTTTTTTTGTCGGTATAAGTATTTGCTGAACACCCATCTCTCAATCTTTCATTTCTTATGGTGATTCGACACTCTCTTCATAATACTGACCATCTAATAAAAAACCCATTGCTGACGCTACATACATTACAAGTGCTACTACTCTATTAGAAATGAATGAAGTATACAGTATGGTATAAATTAACATATAGCCACCATGTCTCGTTAAAGTGATGGAGGCAATTCATTTCTTTGTTGACGCTACTTACGGGTATTGATGTGGTTTGTCTGTCGTACGTACGTTCTACTTTTATTAATATTTGCAAAAGTTACAATGTCGTATAATAATTTAGCACATCTAAATAATTGTGAACCCCCAACCCGCAGTGGACCAGCGTGGTGGGAAATGGTCCAAGCTTAGGAAGACAGTTTAGACCTTGGGGATATGCGCAAAGGTTCCACTCGAGAGAGCCAGGTGCAGGTACTTACACCCCCACAGAGAATAGAATAGAATGTCGTATAATTTTATTCTACCTCTATTTATAATTATCTATATAAACTATATAGGTACTACTAGTTACCTACTAGTTATTATTGTATTATATCTGCTACAAAGAAATAAATCAAACCCGCCCTCACAAACTTTTACGACGGGAACTATAAGAAAAGATGACGACTTAGATATCTCAAAATACAAGAAACTACAAGATTGACGTCTTGGGAACACTCCATTATGCAAAATGAATCCATACATTTTCCATACAAAAAACTCTTCGACTTTCCCATAGACAAGAACCAATAGCACATATCGGGGCAACCATCGACACAGTTGAAATGGCAAAGATAATTAAAAAATCAACTGACAGCCGCCACATGTCACTTTAAACAAAAGCTCCTACATGAGAAACTAATTACTAAACCAACAGAGACGGGTGTATAGGTTCTAGGGAAGAGGGAGAGGGATGGCGATAGATTTTGAGATCGGAAGCAGATTAGTACGCACCAATGCGTTGGCCGAATGCGTTTTTTACTAATTAAAATACAGACAAACTGTTAAATGATGAATGGAACAGTGCGGTCGCTCACTTTACCTTCTAACAACTGCTGAATTGGAAGGTTGGTCTGTAAGATACAGCGTTTGGAGCTAAAGCCGCCTAAAATAATTAGAGTGAACGGTTCTAAATTTGTAGGTAAAGTCTATTTTTTATGTTGTCTAATATTTTTGTGTGTTGTTCAAAAAAATACGTAGCTATGGTATTCTATTCAGATACCTATATTAAATATTAAGTAATAATATTAAGTAATAATAACATAGAAAACCCAAGTACTTTCTACCAGTCAACCGTCCAGGTTCAGAAGATGTCTGCCTGATGCGGTTTCACCCACGATGACGGTAGTTTGATAAATGGTATATCATTGGTGGTTCAACTGCGGGGCTGACGTTATTATGTTACTCTATACTGACGAAAAACGAACGAACGAGAGCTGTCGTGCAATCGGCACGTTTAATACAACGAGATAGGGTCGTGGTTCGCGCAGCAGCGCTCTGAAACTAAGTTTTTTGTCATATAGAGTGACCCCCCTGGCGCTAGTAATCGACAGGGCCACGCAAGGGAGATTTTTTAGACACATATTAGTTTACAAGCTGTTCCCGCGCGCTTCGCTTCGCCTTAAAAAGTTTTCCCGTGGGATTTCCAGGATAAAAAGTAGCCTATGTTTTTTCCCAGGGTCTAGACCGTATGTATACCAAATTTCATTCAAATCCGTTCAGTAGTTTTGGCGTGAAAGAGTAACAGACAGACAGACAGACACAGTTACTTTCGCATTTATAATATTAGTTAGGATTAGTTAGGATATTACAGATGGCAACTGACTGAACCTCCTTCAAATAATGCTCTTCTATATATTAAGTTTAGCATTCTAAATAAAAAATACCAATAAGAATCTGATTAGTACCCTATAGGTTAATTAAAAAGTACGCACTTTGTATAGCATTGTATGTACTACAGTACAAAAAATCTTGCTAGACTTTTTTTGCTTATTAGATTCATCATCAGCCAATAACCATCCACTGCTGGACATAGGCCTCTCCCAAGGAGCGCTACAACACTCGGTCCTCGGCCTTCCTCATCCAACCACTACCCGCCACCCGCCTAAGGTCGTCAGTCCAGCGGGCAGGAGGGCGTCCCACGCTGCGTTTGCCTGTTCGTGGTCTCCACTCGAGAACTCGTCTACCCCAACGGTTATCGGTTCTTCGGCAGATATGACCAGCCCACTGCCACTTCAGCTTGCATTTTTATTAGATTCATCGATGAGAAATCAAATCATAGTTAAGTAAAAAGAATATTTTTTATCAAATTGAATCAAACAATAACGGAAAAAGCAAAGCCTTAATTTCCCCACCACTTTATCTGACGGCTCCCCAATACGATAATTAATTTGGTCAGTTCTCCAATTTATTTCGTATGCTCGACTAACCACCCTGTTCTTTCCTTATCTATAGTCACGTCTACACGAAATCATTCGACCACTATTAAAGATAATATATATATACAGGGTGTTGCAAAAAGGGTATACTAAGCCGAAACCTACATGTGCAGCATGGTATATCTAAGCCCGAAACTGAAATCAGAATTTCAAAATTCACGAAAAAAAAATATCATTTTCCATAGAAACTTTATTAGTCACGTAACTTTTTAATATGGAGAATGTTTTTTTTTCGTGAATTTTGAAATTCTGATTTCAGTTTCGGGCTTAGATATACTATGCTGCACATGTAGGTTTCGGCTTAGTATACCCTTTTTGCAACACCCTGTATAGTTACGTCTACACGAAATCATTCGACCACTATTATATTAAGATGGTTGGTAATTAACCGAAAATTCGCCCAGCTATTGACCTTATAAATAGGACCCTAGTCATTGTCGATGGCCAATCATTGCATTCTCACCTTTAAAGCTTTCTAAATAGAAGCTTTGCATCGATTGTGACTGATCGAAAAAGCCTTGAAGGTGCGTCATTTAAATTGAGACTCTAATAATGAGGTGGTAAGGTAATATTTTGTAGTGCAGTCCTGGTTGAGTGATGTCCGTTACGCTTGGCTTATTCACCTGCTGAGGTGACCAATATGAATGTTATTATAGTGTTATGTGTGTGTGTGTGTTTGTCTGTGGTTAAGAAAATTCGGTTAGGGATTTATATAACAATATTTCGTATTGATCAACAGTCTTTTTATAATAGGTTGTCAATCAATAGTTACCTATATTTTGTTTCAATTGAAATAATATGAAAGTTATTGTTTGACCATAATAGGGCCCATTTATAAGTAAGTACTTACTTTAAAAAACTGCCCTAATCACATCGATTTCTAGATACTTCTGAGTAAGTATTCGGAAATCCAAATAGGCATTATGTTTTCATAATGATGAAAAGTATTAGGTAGGTGCCATGACAGTGACTATTGTCTTATATTATACAATTAAGTAGCCAGGTAGATAAAACTACTGTTTTACTTAACTGTATCATTAACTTTCTAACCGTTCTCCAACAGGTCACCCAAAATATATCCAACTGCAGCACAGCGCCATGTTGTACAGTAAAGATGATAAATTGAGATCTCAAATGCTATATCTGTGACTCTGTGTTCAATTGAATAGGGCGTGGTTTCCATCCTGCCATGTACCAACAAGTTCTATAGAAATAAGGAATTAAAGTACCATTATACCACGTGCTCTTACGGTGAAGGAAAACATCGTGAGGAAATCTGCACATCCAGATTTCTAGATGTGTACCCAAAGTACTCATTACAAATGTACACATTCCAAAACGGCGATACGGCTCACTACCTATCTCGTGAGTGCAAATGTACAGCGAAAAGCAGGTGACTCGCTTCTGGACACAACCGTCGCCACTGTACCTTACCTTCTTTCACCGTTCAAGATTTTTTTGTTGTATAATGCCCTATTTGGCCTTCGGGCAGCTTGAAAACAGCTGACTGTCGGGTTGCCCACTTACCCGACAACTCTATCCACCAACACGCACTAGGCCAGCGTGGTGGACTAGCCCTAAACTCTTCCTTCATTGGAAGGAGACCCGTGCCCCAGCAGTGGGGACGTGATGGGTCGATGATGATGAATGCTCTATCACTGGCCACAACAGTCGCCACTGTACTAGCTCTACTCTGTGCCCACCTATTGGCCGGGTCAATCGGCCGGGCGCGCCGGTGTCGTCCTATCGCCACCGCCATCGCGGGTTCGATTCCCGGCGGTAGTAATTAGATTGTTAGTCGCATGCAATATTTACGTATCGTGCAGTGGGAATGTTCAAGTTTGATCGTTTTTGATGCCCGACGGAAACAGATGCATGTTATAAGGTTAACGTGTCTTTGTATCTGTATGTGTGAATCTGTCTGTGAGAGCCTGGCTGTCAAACGAATGAACCTATACCAATGTATACTGTATATTTTTACAGCTGTACCGATTTCTAAATAACGTTAACATTCACCAAACTAAAACAACAATGTTTATAATGTATGTGTTTTTTATTTTTATTTTATCTTTACATCATTAATTTAGTGACAAATATCAAAACGTATTGTTCAAACTATACTTGTTACTATTCGATGGTGATAAGAAAGCCAGCTGAGAATTTAATATGCATACTTCATTATGACGTCGATCAGGGGTTCTATTTCGATCGACTTTAGCTTTCATTAAAAATAGTGGTAGTTAAAAAAAACTGACTTTTATTTTTATCTTTTATATTAATGTATTCTAAAGTTTGGGATAGTAAATACATAGATTTTATATTTTTTACTGAAAAACGCGGATTTACTGTATAAATTAGAGAGTTTTTTACAAAAATTATGTTTGACTATGGTAAGTTTGAATTTGCTGCCTTTAGAAACAGTAGGTACTAATGATACTATTATTACTATCGGTAACCACCCTGAAGCGACGGTGAAATATCACAATATGGATATTGTGCTGAAAAATATTAAATCAATAAAAGGGCTTGAATATGTATATCTATCGAAAAAAACTAAACTTCATCTCTCAAACAGGCTCTAAAAGTCCATAAAAAAATACAAGTTGGTACATGTGTATTGACACGGCCTGCATTGTCGTGTATAGTAAAGGGGTGCACTCGAACAATTTACAGCTTTTACGCTATTTTCAATTAAAACTCTAATGGCCGAGCGAAGCGACGTACTGATCATCTAATTGTAGATATCGCGGAGCGGCTGCGGTGTGACAAAGGTCGACGTGGTGTGACAAAACCTTGATAAGATATATTTCGTGATAAATGAGTATAAGCTTTATCGTAAGCTCTAAGAGTTTCTTCTGTAAGGAATTAAAAATATTTTCTCTTTATTTAGTCGAGATGTAAAAATTGGCAATGGTGTTCATTAGATGAAATAAAATGTTACTCAATTATTTACATAAGTAATAAAATTCAACATCTTTTTACTGCAAAGTTATAGGTATTATAATTTAAAAAACTTTAACGATTACCTAATATGTTGTACCAAACTTAATTACTTTGTTGTAAATCGTCATAGTTCCTCATATTCATAGACCTCTTAAAAAAAACTTAATTAACCCTGGTTTTCTCGTTCATTACTTTGAAATAAACAAAACAATATTAACAGCTCTATACAGTTACCGCATGCAACGTGATAGGAACCACACCCTTTCGGAAAAACTTTTCCTTTAATCGTTTTACATTACGATCATGTAATGTTCCAAGTTCTATCCACTTATCGTTATTGAATGTTCCAATAATCGCAAGCTCCCCACTGAAAGCTTCAGTGTGGAAGCTCAATTAATTTATTAAATATTGAACTTTTGTTCCAATATTGTTCTTAAGTGCTCAGGGGTTGGGGTGACTGATAGTTATTTAGTTGAAATTGGATTGTAAAAGTTAAGTTTGTGTTTAAGATTTTGTTTTCTTTGTTTTAATGGGAAATTTTAGTGAACAAGAAGTTGGATGAGTAGAAAGAGAGAAGATTTTTTACGTAATTTGTGTGAAAAGAGTGAACATTGGCGTTAAGAGACGACCGAATGGCGTAGTGGTTAGTGACCCTGACTACTGAGCCGAAGGTCCCGGGTTCGATTCCCGGCTGGGGCAGATATTTGTTTAAAGACAGATATTTGTACTCGGGTCTTTTGTGTTGATATTTATATTTAGTATCTATCTATCTATGTATTTGTGAAGATATATCAGCTGTCCGACACCCATAACACAGGTTCTGCCTAGCTTGGGGTTGGATGGCCGTGTGTGAGATGTCCCCACATATTATATATTATTATATAACATTTGCGTATTGAATAACCTAACCTAACCAACGTTAAAAACCCACGAGATGCAACACTAAAAGACGCATAACTCTTGAACGGCTAAGCCGAGTTTGACAAAATATGGCTTAGACAACACTTCTAGCCCTGGGTAATGGGTAACATTACCTATGACCCAAAAAAATAAATAAAAAATCAGTTCCCCCAATTGGTAGCTAAGCTACCACAGACAGATGCACATACAAGAAACACAGATACACAGGCACGTTAAACTAATAAAACCGCTTGTTTTCTTCAAGGGTTAAAAACAAAATGAAAACACCCAGCTTACCTAAACAAGATGGCGTCAAATAAATAACTAACAGCCCACTTCAGCGCGAGAATGAAGTATTCAGGCAGGACTAAGTGAATGTTCAGCACGACGACGCCTAGTCACTCGTCACGTTTGACATATTTTAGACAAATCCTAGCCTAGGTCTTAAATAATGAGTGCTGAAATTTCGGTACCGTCAACAGTTGCGATTGGTAACATAAATTTCACTTGAGATGTCGAATCTGAATCTGATTTTATTGTTGTAATGGTGGTAATTTGAATTTGGTATCGATTCGAAAGAATCCCATTAAAAATGCTCAAATATTTGCTATTAACACAATAATTACACAACCCATCACGTCCCCACTGCTGGGGCACGGGTCTCCTTCCAATGAAGGAAAGAATTAGGCCGAGTCCACCACACTGGCCAAGTGCGGGTTGGTGGACCCCAACACAAGCAAGCTTGTGCTGAGAGAGTTGTCTGGTAAGTGGGCAACCCGACTATCAGATGTTTTCAAGATGTCCTTCAACTTGCACCCCGAAAACAAAATCCTGAAAATTTCACAACCCCCACATGTTACCAACTTATCTGCCGACCGTACATCGCTACACGATACATCGCCGAGACACCGACGTGTAAAATCTGCATTTCTTTGAGATGCACTTGTCTCCCCCCCCCCCCCCCTCCCTTTCCCTTCCCTCCCCCGCTCACGCCTCTTGGATAAAGAGAGCCCCTACTTTCGCGCCTCGCTTTGAAGCCCAGCATTCACCTTACCTAGTCCCTTACCTTCAAGAAGTATAGCACAAAAATGGTCTTAAAGTAAGTGTACGAATAGTGGGGAACGATTGTTGGTAGCAGCTGCAAAGGGACGTATAGAGTAAGGCCTCTACATAGGATAGGACATCCTACCTTTTTGTCCGTTGGAGATGCGAGGAGCTCTAGATCGTGTTTTGTTTGTAGACGTGTGTGGCCCGTTGTTGTGGAATTAGCGATGGAGGTACTCGTTTTTTTAATGCTTCGTTAAATTTTTATGCAGCATTTTTAATAGATTGCTAGGCTATTGCGCTTATTTTTTGTGTTGAGTTTTGTGCACGTGAATTTTATTTTAAGCAGGTCTTCCAGTAGCGAAAATACTGAGGCACTGTTTTTTTACTATTAAAAATTACGTCCAATGACTAAAAGGAATTAAAGCCATGAACCACATTCCTAAATGGCCAGTTTCTCACATAAGAACCTTTCATCTATTCATACTGTTATATTCCATACTGAAGTTCTGCTTAACTTGACAATCAGTTGTGAAACAGATTTTAAGGAATTGACTGATTCACGAATGTTGCCAAACGTAATAGCCATAAGTAAAGTGCTTATTCCATGTTGATGATACACTCACGAGCAATGAAAAAAAAAACTCACGAGAAAAAAAAAATTTCATACACCTATGTAAACGAAAAAAGCTTATGACGCCGCCTTTCGGCTATATTGAAATATATTTTACTGCGCATCAGAATATTATCAATTAAAAACGTAATATTTAGTTTTAAATTAAATATACATTCTGTGTAAAAAGTATCGGGACAGCGTCGATAAAACAAAAAATGATTGCTATTCATCCAAATTTATTTTATCACCTTCAAAGTATGCTCCTTCAGAAACGATAAACATACGCCAACAAATTATCCAATCAACACAACATTTTTTAAATGCATATTTCAGAGTTGTGTTTAGTACTCGCGGCGATTTTTCCTCACATTTTCCGATTTTGTTTTCAATCGATTGAAAACAGTGCCTCGAAGTGGTAATTTGAGTTTTGGAAAAAAATAAGCTAGAGCCGTGATACCTGGTTAATATGGTGGATGCTCGATGGTATTTGTTCAGTCTTTGCCCAAAAATTCATTCACAATGTTGATCCTTGTGCGAAGGCGCATTATCGCGGTGAAAATCTTTCTAGATTTTTTTCCACAAATCTGGCCTTCTTTGTCGAATTTGCTCTATTAAATTCCACATAACCCGCAAATAATATTCTTTTCCTACCGTTTGACTTTCTGGCAAGAATTCCGAGTGCATAACACCACGATAGTCAAAGAAAACAGTCAACATGACTTTGACTAACAATCGATGGAAGACATAAAGGAAAAATCGCCGCGAGTACTAAACACAACTCTGAAATATGCATTTAAAAAATGTTGTGTTGATTGGATAATTTGTTGGCGTATGTTTATCGTTTCTGAAGGAGCATACTTTGAAGGTGATAAAATAAATTTGGATGAATAACAAACACTTTTTGTTTTATCGACCCAGTCCCGATACTTTTTACACAGAGTAGTATTTTTACATTGGGATAATTAATTTGGTGTCGTCATTTACTGGGTGGAACTTTTTCATTGCTCGAGTGTATCACGGCAGGAGGGTAACCATGAGTTTACGTTTTTCCGGACAATCAAACATAGTTCGTAATGAAGAGTGGAATCTTTTGTGTTTTGTTAACGCAGCGATGGCGCCAGTGACGGAACAGCACGCACAGTCAGATGGTTCATTTACCTTGTAATGGTCCAAAAAAGTAATAATATATTATAAACTTTATTACTTAATGATATAAAACAAATTAGTTTATGAGTAATGTTGTACTGTATTATTTTTTATTCGTAATCAATGTACTTAATTCATACTTATTAATGAAATTATCATAGTTGTGTACGTATATCCATCAGAAAAAAATACCACCTTAAAATGTATCCATGTACAATGTAAGTACATTATCATTATCCACTACACTATTTGGTCATAAATTTCAGTTACAAAAATCATTATTATTATCTCATAATTTTCATATTAATAATTATAACGATTCATAATAAAACAAAATTTTATAAATTGGAGTGAAGCATCTATGGAGTATTCTGTGACGTCATCGCGGTGACAAGTAGTTGTCAACTTGACGCTTTCCTACTCTGTGTCTGCGAGTAGTGTGGCCATCACTTTTATATAATAACTTAGGATTTCTATATTTTTATGCTAGGTAAATAAAAGATATAAAAACCATTCCGTTGTGTTGGAGAAGGTTTCTTTCCCTTTTTATATTTAAGTGTTATTTTAATTACATATATTTTTTCTTTAAGCTTATCAATGTACTATGTTACCAATGTACAAAAAACATGCGAGGTGTACCCAAATCCATCAAGTAAATATAGTCTTATTCAATTTACGTATCAACTTTACATACCTTCTATGCTCGTGCACTCTGAGCAGTCAACTGACAACTCATCTGGCTGGTAAATCCTCATCTCTAATGCTTGTCACAGATACGCTGAAAAAATATAAGAAAATTAAAATGACACAGAAAACAGTAAATCATGGTCACCCTACACCCGAGGCCTAGTTGAGCTTGTTTTGTTATCCGCACTAGAGTTTATAAATACAAAACACCTGCATTCTACGTTTATGTAAATATGTATGTAACTATATCACTATGGATATACAAAATGTTTTCATAGTTCACCATAAAAACAGCTTTTCTTTGCTGGATATGTTTCAATTCGGAAAATAGGGGTGTTATAATGTATAAGGTAGGTACTACACCTACTAGCTTTTTCGCGAGCTTAGCTTCACCTTAATTTATTTTAAAATGGATATAGGCACACACACCTCAATCCTCACTATCTTCGGCCTTCCACACTTTGATACTCAAATTTCCTCATTCAGCTACTGTCTAAGATCAAACCTGCAGAATGACATACAAAAACGATTAGACTAGCAAATTAAAAAAAAAATCACACACTCACGCCTTGTACTAATGTACTCCCTTGCGGGGTAGGCAGAGATGCATTGCTACACCCACTTTTCGCTAGAGTGTTATGTTAGTCCCAATGTAATAGGGGGCGGGCCTATTGCCATTTTACGGGCACATCCAAGACAAATATCTGTGTTTAAACAAATATCTGCCCCAGCCGGGAATCGGACCCGGGACCTTCGGCTCAGTAGTCGGGTCACTATATATAAAATAAATAAAAACACATTTTTGACCGTCGCAAAACTCTTTTTAATTTTCGGATAAAAATAAAATTTACGCAACAAAAAACAGAACACCTGACGACAACACCACGCGCAGTAGCCAGTATGCACAAATAAGCCCATTACAAACACTACTCGTTCACAATATATATATACATGCACACACTCGGGACCGAGTGTCTGTCTGTCTGTTGAAGTACCATCCAGAGCTGAGCCGTCTGCGCCACCCAACTTTTACTGTTTATGTTTAAACTTGCGTTTTTCTACTGTTAACTTTTATATTGATACCGTTATAGCGTAGGGCGTAAGTAAACTAGGATAAACTACATACCTAGAATAAGAAATTAGACATAAAAACGCTAAAAACGACGGAAAATAAATCGCATTTGAATGAACTTTTAGGTTCTAGACTAGAATCTAGATACAAAGGTAGTAAATACCCAAATTTATTTTTAATAAAATCTTTGGCCGTGACGGACAATTTTTCTGGTCACCAAAATATAATTTAGTTACTAAAGAGTATAGGTATACTTATATTATATTAAATTATTGTTAATACTGGGCCGTACCATACGTGTAATGAAAGAAATACATAATATTATATTATTATTAATGACTTGTTAATCTTTCATAAAGGTAATCCATAAAACAAAAAAATACATCTTAAATAAACTCCTTCACTTCAAACATAAAAAGACGCCTCAATCGAAAATCCCATCCCTGAAATACCAAAAACATCATCCATCTGTCTATCGCATAAACTCTTCTTGGATAAACATTTCCATCCTTGTCTAACGTTCTGAACACATCAATTAGAAAAACTGGAGCAATCACAATTATCAGTAGGTATGTGTGAGCATCGGTACCCCCCACTGTACATGGGGTGGGGTGGGGAGGGGGTAGATTTCATTTGCGACCCACTTATCGCCTGTGATAAACTGATGTGGTCTTACGTTGTTTGTGGTATGTGTACTTATTGATTTTGTGTTAAGCTTATACTGTGGACGGTAAGTTGGTCAACTGTGATGTATTACAAAATTTAATAATGTAAGTATTCTTACATGAGAAAATAAGAAATCAGTTAAGACGCATAAGGATAGTCCCATTCAGGGGTTGTGCTTTCTAAAAAAGTTACGGATTCTTTAAATTTATTATTTAGCAAGCTTGTGCTAGAAGAGTTTATTTATTTATTTATTGGTAAAAATAATAATAATAAAATAAATAGTCATTTATTTCAGGATAGAGGAATAAGGAATACAAACAGTACACAATACAAATATCGGGAGTTGTCGGGTAAGTGGTCAACCCGACTGTCAGATGTTTTCAAGCTGCCCCAAGGCCTCTGCCTAGGCTTCACGACTGCTGCCGAAACGGCATAACGTGCCGTCCAAACCACGGAAGCATCCTGGAAACAACCATTTAAAAATTAATAATGACTACGAATCAATAAATTATCATAATTATGTTAAAGATACGTAGATCTGCTATAGTCACAAACGTTAGCAAAACGGGCTTTCACACACATGGCGGTTCAATTTCCCAGAGTTTCATAAAACACGCTCGTACTACCGAAGCACTTCAGTGTATCGGTTATAAAGTGAAGTTTCAGTAAACAGATTGTTCAGCTCGGCATTCCCGAGACACATAAATTAGTCTCAGCCGGAAATCAAACTAGCAACTAACTTGTCCCGCCGTCCTCGCCGATTCGCCTTTGTTTATTTACTATAACCTAGGTACGGAAAGTTTTTGTGTCACTATGCTTATGTAAGCTTTCATAAGGGTATGCGGAAAATTTTGTGATGCGAAATGTAGTGATAGATGTGTTAGTTCTAATTTCTAATGTAGGTTGTTGAGACTATTGCAATTGCAATTGACACTATTCTGACCCGCTAATCCTTCACCACTGACCCGCTAAGAGGAAGAAGTAAATAGTTTTCGAATCATCGCTCATCACCTCTTCAGGGTTTAGATTTAGGCGTGTGAATGTTTAAAATATTTACATTGTGCATGAAAATGTGCAGTATAATGCCACGATAATCTAGGTTTATCTTCAGGTAACGAATGCTTAGACGTCCTTCCTAGTACCATAAATCTTGTCCAACCGAAAGATCTCAACAGTCCAGCTAGCAAGGCACAATATGGCCCACCAGAAACAAAAGACAATCCTCACCTACTAGTGAATATTCAAACAGCCGCACAATTCCAGCTGAAATTCTAAATAAATCCCACAATTCAACCGAAACCGCAAATAAATAAATGCAAACCGGGTCCCACATCGCACATAAAGCGACATCTCTATACATCGACTAGGTACATAAAATTCATATACAAAAAGCGAGCGTCGATAAAATACTCCGCACCAATACATGAAAAAAGCGGTGAAAAATACTATTACGCACACCGACGAAGCTAGCACCACGGAATCTTGCGTCTACACAGACTGAACCTTTCAGAGGCACGCACACAGACGACCCTCGATCGAGGTGCACGGATGTGTTTTTTCTTGTGTGTGTATGTATTTTTCGCTCACAAGCTCAGTTCCCCCCCTGGGTTGTGGGGGGTGGGGGGGGGGGCATACATTTTCAGGGAAACTCGGCGTCACAGGGCGTCTTTCAGCGTTCCGAACTCGCACACATCGGCGGCTATCGGGCGAGGCGAAGAAGCGAACGCTAAAGCCTTAGGAAGAGAGCAGAAGAGGCTGTGAATGAAATTGTATGTACTAACTAACTTACTTATGTCCTTAGGTGTTACATTCAGAAACTGGAATGATTAACTAGATCTGATGATAACGATGTTATTCGTTAGTTTTCCACCTGCCACTTTTAGGAGGCTTTAGTATAACATAAGTTCTGTACAAAAAAAATGTGTATAATGAATTATTATTCAGTTTACCTATAGGTTGTTTTACATTTAATTTTTTTCTAATCATAATGTAGGTTTTTTTGTTTGTCAATTTATATGTGTTGGCCTAAGCAGCCAGTTCATACGACGACGCTGAATATTTCAAACCGCTCTATCAAAGTTCAGCCTCCATCCAACAATTTTCGCCTACCGCCCTATCTACACGACTCGTAGCTCTATAAAATCGGTAGCCCAGATCAGTGGGAGGCAGGGTGGGGGGCGGGCAGGGTTTGAGTTCGACTCCACTGTATGTTCGGAAAAATACCCTATGATCCTGTACCAGCCGATGAAACTAGCCCCGAACAAAAGACGAACGCCATTTAAACGTTTTATATTTCGAATCGAATCTCCGTTTTTAGTGGTCAAGGAGGTTTTGGAATGGTAGTTAAAGGATAATCAGTAATTAAATAGATTTGTATATTGAGATTTTAATGTTTTGTAGATTGTAATGGTATTCTTTAGGTACCCACGTTACAATTGTTCAACGTTACGTGACGTTACTCATCCATTAATTATGTGTATATTATGTTGTCACTACACGTGTCTTTTCAAAGTACCTTTATCCATATAAACCTCTTTTGAAGTTAAATATTAAGAATCATATTCGCCCAGTAACAGACTTGCCTACACGTGGCATGGAAAATTAGGAAACCTTACACACTCGCGAAATAAAACAAAATTGCTTCCAGCCTCATCAAATAACATCAATCAGCGAACACGAAGCAATATGTCGCATTCTCAACAATAATAAATTACCTTTCATTGCGCTAAAAACGCGCTCACTTTAATTACAAGCGAAACGACGATCTTAAATTGTCATCCTGAATTCCTCGACCCACACACTGGCAAGTCTTCGCACGTAGTTCTTTCTTCGCAATACTTGACGTCTAACTGGAACACCCCCTCCCCTAGGGGGCACTCCCCCCCCCCCCCTTCGGGGCAAGTGGTAGGTGCCCCCCCTAAAGCGACAAGCTTCTATGCAACTAGATGCATTTGTGTTGGCCGCCGGAGCAGGTGTAATATATCGACACAATCTCCTCCAATAATCTCCACATTGCCTGCTTATTAATTTTGTCCGGACTTCTGCTTTGTTTCCGCTGAATATTGTAAGGGCTAGTCTGGCTTGTAATTGCATGGTCTGGATGTAAGCTATTTACTTTTGATTTCAGAAGCTCAGAGCCATGTAACGTATGCAACCGTCAAAGTTACAGCTACAATAATACTGAAAATATATCAGCGTCTCGAAAGCAGAAGTTGCTTAACCGAAGCGGCGCATCTGTTCGAATTTTGAATAACAGAGGAGCATTCGAGAGGGAAAAATTCGAAAATGGAACATTTAAGTTCGTATGGGCGTTATAAATTCTGCGGCGGTCTTCTATATTCAAATTGGCTCTTGCTATTGGCCAGCTAGGAATTTTACGTTGGATGAAAATTTTCCGGTACCAAAAGCTTCGCGTAATGTCTATGCATAAAGTATTTTAAACTCGTTAAAATGCAACGTATTTCGTCCTAAGCGCCGTGGCTGTATCAAAAGGGTTATTTAGTGGATCTTCTTCGTAAATCCTTTGTGGTGTTTCGCCGTTAAGAAACACAAGCTGCCACGTGCCGATAATATAATGTCGCGTTTTAATGACACAGTCACGTTTTAATGTGATGTTTGGAAATTTGTGTGCTATGTACGTTATTTGCTTTGTAGGTTTATTTTATGTTTTTTATCCAAACTAAATAAAGAAAATGTATGCACATAATGTTTGTGATTATCGGTGCATGTTTTTGTTAATATGCAACAGGAATTTAAGTACAGACGTTACCCTATTGATTTAAGTGGCGAAGGTCCTACGTTCTATTCCATTCCATATCCATTACATACAACTTCATCTTATGTTTATGAGAAATCATAATGATATTACGTTGTTGGTAATTTGGAATGCCCAATTATTTCAACTTAAATTACATATTTATAAAAAGGTTCAAAAGACTCCTTCAACAACTGCAAAAAGCAATAGCTGAGCTTGATCCCCGAAGCTGTAAGTTCAAAACTTTGTAAAATCCCTGAGCAAAATGTTCCCGAGAACTAATACAGTATTTCCAATTTTCAAGCCAGACGCGTCGGTGATACCATACGTAACAGTTTTTAACCGAGAACAGGTTAAACGGAGATGTGAACATTCAGTATTTAGAATTGTGTTAGCCAACAAGAAACGAATTTTACATTAAGTACCTACCTACTTAGCTTGTCATAAAAGTACCTATGAACATTACTTAAACAAAATCAACCTGAATTATAACTATAAATTATGTTTATTGTTTTAACAGTACCTTCTTAACTGTAAAATTACGTTTATCGGTGCAAAAACATTAGTTTTGACAGCAAATTTTTATTTAGGTTTTTTTCAAATTGCTTCCATTTAATGAAGAATGTCTGACGTGTGTTTGCAGCAAGTTTCCTGGTGCAATTCCAAAGTTTGAGTTCTTCTTTCGGTTATAAAACAACACCACATTAACAAATAGGTCTTCTCTTTCCCGAGTGTTTCGAGGTGATACCATACGTAAGAGTTTATGTTAAAAATCCTGCTATTTAGTAGTGAAAGGACGCTGAGAACGTAGTTTATACAAGCAGCGGCAGCGCCAAGCAGTTTGAAGTTTCACTAGCTTAAATAGGTATATAAAAAACTAGCTATGTAAATTACCTATACCTAGATTAAACGTTTTATGGTTAAATTTGATTACTTAGAAGTAGGTAATCAATGGAACAAAACCTGTGGTATTATTTATATGTTATTTATAGGGATATTCACTGGATACCTATATTTCTTTTATCAGTTTTTATTTACAACTTATAATCTGAATTGCTACTCACGTTTGTGACTATATATTAATCTATCTTACCTATCATCCAAAAACATCGTCTTCTGCATAGGCTGGTTCAGGTATTTCTTATTTACAATCGACTTTATAAAAACGGTCTGTTTTTTAATCAGATACTAAATTGACAGATTCAGAACGGTTCATCAACAGTCGATTAAGTTACGTATTATTCTATTGGCGGGACAATCGACTGTTGATGAACCGATTGATGATGAATCTAAGATTAAAAAACAGATTTATGGTTGGTAGGTACGTATATAAAAAACAATAATATGTCGTAAACCGTCGAACACACCAAAGCGAGCGTCAGCCGAACCGCAAACTTCATCGCCACGTATTTCTTGAGAGCAAAACTCGCGCTTACAATTTTCCTTTGAAAATTGCGGGGAAAATTCAAAATTAAAAATCTTTCAATAAACTGCCTGCCTCACCTAGTTCCTTTTTAAATAAAATCAAAGTCTATGTGGGCGGTAAGTTAGCTCTAACTTTGCCGGCCGGCTTGCTTTATGGAGTTAATAAAAATCGCCATATTTACTACTGGAAGGAACCGGCAAGCCGAGTTTTCGCAGGAAGCGTCTAAATTGCACCAAGATTGAATTTTACTTTACCTTGGTAGGTACGTACTTATTGGTTTTAGAGCGCATGCTAAGCGTTTTTTTTTACTTTCTGGATGAAAAATAGAACCCCGTACCGTAGATTTGGAGTTAACTGTTGTTGATTTATAATTAAGTTTTTAAGTTAAAGCCAGCTGGTGCTTAGTCAAATGTACCGCCAAGACACTTTAACATAATCTATCCCTTAGATGAAAAAGTCATCAGTGGGAAAACAAATAGGCTATTTAAAAAACCCTTACCTATAACCGGGCCGTATAGCGTCTTACGATATACAGGGATGGCATTTTTAACATGATTTGCTGGTCAGTTTGGACAACTTTTCCCTAGAAAAAAAAAAGTTAAAAACAATTTTTTTTTCCATCTACAATTCATAAGTTTTCAGTGGGTATCTTACTTTGTCTAGGCACTAATCAACAAACGTCATATATAATTGAAAATTCTCTCGCCGTATGATCCGGATAATCTATTTATTATTCAGTAGAACTGAAACTCAAACATTTACAATATCTGAAGTATGTACAAATCATGCCCCGCACAGTGAAATACGGAAAGTTTTCTGTGAAAAGTCTGCATCTGGTGGGATTTTCCGAACAGCACATCACTATTAAATATAAAATATTATATCGGATGGCTCCCAGAAATAGGGACGCGCCTAGTGTTGCTAAATATCGATATAGGTACCTAATATTTTTTTTATTGTTATACCTATGTATATTGCATACAATAAAGTGTTAAAATAAAAAATAAATTAAAAAAATGTTGTATATTGAACTTATTGTAAACACAAAAAACAAATTTATAGTACCTAGACTAAATGGTTTAAAATTAGAATTTTAAATTCCAGTAACTACAACAGATAATTATACAAAAAATCTTGAAATTAATTTGGCCGTTGGTTATTTTTTTGGTAAATTGGGACTCACTATGTAGGTACCTACCTACTTATGTGTTTCTTCATTATGTATTTCGTACTTATAAAGGCATTTTTGTACGTGGCCAAGTATCGAAATAGTAATAAACAATGTAAACCTATCCCTCTTACACTGATAATAATTAAAATAAATTAAATAAACTACTCAAACACCGTCCCAAAACATCTATCTCTAATTTCCGCCGCTCGCGAAGTCCACGCCCTACTCGCACAAGGTGTAAGTGAGAATTTATCGAGAGCTGGCGCGGACGTCTCTCCGGATCGCCGGATCGAGTGCAGTCGACGTGCCGTGTTATATATCGGGCATATTCCGGCTGCAGCCTCATACGCCGACTCGCATCTATATGGGCGACACACTGGGAGCTTCTCAAATATATTAAACATTAGTATTCGATGGTTAACACATCTGATTTTGATTTAGGTGGTCAGTTCATAAGGAGGCCTTTGTCCAGCAGTGGTACACTAAATAGGATTTAAAAAAAGTTAACACATCTCAGTAATCGAACTGGGAACACCGGAAATGGACGGTCTATGAATCGCTACACCCTTCGATGGCTTTTAGGTTATCAGAAGGCCGAGTGTGAGTTTTTTATAACCGATACAGCAGTGAACAAGCCCGGAGCTAGTGCACTCCCAATGCAGATATTTTAGAAAATAGGTATATTTAAACATATTGAAAAAGTGAATAAATAATATTTTTACTTGGTGTTCCATAATTGACAGGTTGGTGGTCTGGATTGTAGGTAAGTATTGAAATATTATTAAGTAACTAACCATGGAACGACGAAATTAGGCGGGTTGCCGGTAGTGGCTGAATAGGGATAGGGAAGGTTGAGGATCGAGTCTTGTGGTGCTTCTTGGGAGAGGACTATGTCCAGCAGTGGATGATTATTGACTGATGATTAACCATGGGAAAAGTATCATTTTAAATACTTAAATAAATAATTATTATATGTCCGCCCGGTGTGCCTCGGCCGGCCGGGCACGACGTGCGATGCCTCGACCGGCGAATAGCGAATATCTAGCACTCCAGCAATACGCCGTGCGATTTTGCACGGACGTAACTGAGTTTTCTTTAATAACATTACGTATTTTTGTATTGCGCTGGCCACGATGGTGGACCGACGGTGTTAGAGGTGGTGGTTAAATGAAGAGAGGAAAGAAAATTTTGGTGTTTCTCTGGAGATGGTATGTTTAGCAGTGGCATTATATAAAAGTCTGGGACTTAATCAAATGAACTCTTAACTCCTATAAAATCTGTGTAGGAAGTTTGCCTACCAATTAAACCTGCATACAAATTCACTGTAACATCCCTAGGTAAGTACTATTGTTAAGATTTTTCTAATGAATATACCTACAGCTCCATACGTTATAATTACTTTCAGAAGCATAATTAAATTTAAAGTTTCATAAAAACGCTTCCACACACGGAGCAGAATAACATAACCGCTTCATTACAATCCTTTCAACGCTTTTACATGCTGAAAAAGCGCCAAAAAAAACTGCTATAGAAAATAGACCTGCAAAAACTCAGTTACACCTTTTTCCCCGGGCGCCCGGAGCGACGTAGGAAAAATATTTTTCCATTTTAAATAAGTATACGGAAAGCATATATCCACGTTATCTGCAGAGTTCGTTTAAATATTAGTTCTGAATACTGGAAAATGGAGGTTTTTTTTTTATTAATAGTTCTGTACTAATGAAAATGTGGCTCGATCCAACGGGCTTGCGTGGCTGGATTTATTTTAACGTGTAATATTGGTGTGATGACTAATTCAACGTACTACCTAATTAACTCTATGTAATTCAACTCAATAGAGAAGATGATTAAATAATTAGGAATTGAACGCGTTTTATGTTTTTTATTTAAGTCGGAATAAATGTAATAAGATTCTTAGAAATCCTATAGTATGGGATAAGATCCGAATAATCACTAACACCCCTCTTTTTCCGTCGGTCAGGGGTTACAAACACATTCAGTGACATAGTAAAATCATGTCCTGAACTCTCCAATACCTTCCACGAACTCCATAAATACCTATTCGAAGGCTGTTTCTCACACACACACGCAAACTATCCGAGCTGTCGAACCTCGTAAATACGATATCGGTTCGAGTATGCGCCCGGCCGTCCAATCGCGCGGAACCGATCAACCAATCAGAAGGCTTCGCTAGCACTCGATACGAGGCAACCAATTCGACGTGACCTCTGATACTTCAGCCGCTGTCGTCGACAGACGCGCGGGTATAGGCGATACGCGGGGCGCGGGAGGTCTAAGTATTCTGGGTGTGTTTTACGCTCAGGTTCGATCCGGCATCGGTGATTGGTTACGTGGTACGTCACGTAGATTTTCCGTGTTTTTTCAGTCGATGGGAGTGTTCGCGTTTACGGAGATAGCTATGTGCTGAAGCGACTGATTGGTATTGGTTTTTTAACGTCGAGTATATAGACTCGTTTCACTGGCGTGTGTGGGAAATTGTTCCGTCCGTGTAGGATTGTAGGCATTTTATTTTATCTGTTGCATATTATTATGTTTTTTTAAATACCTATGCTATAGTTTACCTAATGAAATTTACAATGAGGGAGTGGTATTTCAATCTCTATATTTTTATACGAGTAAGTATCTTAACTTAATTTCGGTTGTATCTGTATTTTGACTTTGAAAAAAGGAGGAGGTTCTCAATTCTTCTTTAGGTTAGGTTCTGTATGATTCGAACCCACAAACATGCTAAAATATCTAGAGTAATCAAGACCTAAAAATTTCAGCCACACACAAACACACATACTTAGCTGCTTATCTAACGAGAATAATCACCCACCAAACTTTCAGACCCTACTTAAAACCTCACCAATTGTTGCCAACCTAACCATAACTAAAACTAAAGCAATACCATCACTGCAGCGATACATTACCGGGCCACTTTATATGCAGACTGTACACGGGCGTCGCAATTTTTATAGATAGATCTCCTACCCCCCTCTCCCTTACCCCACCCCCCGCCTTCGTATAGATTTTTCTTCAGTTTTCCTTTTGCTTGCTGCGACGTTTCGATATTAAAGACTTTATGCTCGGCCCGGATCCGTCTGGCTTCGGATTTATGTTCTGATGGACGGAGGATTATTAAAGCGTGTTTTTGTGGTGTGTGTGTCGTGAAGGCGTAGCGGTGAAAGGCTATGGGTTCAAACCCAGGCGAGCCCTACTAATAGATTATTAATTCAATTAAGGAATTTATTGATGATGATCTTAATGATTGTAATGATACCATGTGCTATAATGGTGATGGAAAACATCGTGAGGAAACCTGCACATCAAGATCTGTCTTTTAAGGTTTTGCATATCCTGGTGTGGAGTGTGGATGGGTGAGGTGGTCAAGGCTATAGTGACCTAGGAGAAGTTTAGAAATACAGTCTGTTGGTTGCAATGTATAAAATGTTGAACTTAAAGGTAAATCTCAGTTTATTATGTGAGATTTACCTTACCAACAACCAAAACATAAGCTGTGAATTTGCAAAAATTGTAATTTTAAGTTACGCACTGAAAAGTATGAAACAAAAAATATTCTTATGAGTACCTGTATCAGGCCAAAACAGTAGCTATTTAAAGATCTCGTCCTTTAGAATCGATCGTTTTGTCTCGATTTCAGACCGATTAATCGTCTCGTCGGTAGCACGGCTGAATGCGGGTTAATGAGACGGGTCGACTGAAGAAGAATGGCTCTGACTCACTCGATTGATCGATGTAATTATCGGCCGATTCTTAGTACTGCTATTAGAATCACATTTATTCAGCTGAAACATAAGTCATCTTTAAATAGGCCCTCTTTAAGCAGTGATGCTGTAAGCTGACGTATATGGTATGTATTGATAGATGTGGTAGCAGCCAATATACTTGCTCTGCTGAACATAGGCCTCGAAATTTCTACATAGTACTTCCAGTTTTAATACTCTATCTATCGATAGAATAGAATAGAATAGAATACTACTTTATTGACTTAAAAACAATTTACACAAATAACAATTTACAATATAACGCAATAGGCGGCCTTATCGCTAAAAGTGATCTCTTCCAGGCAGCAACGTTTGGGTGGAGGAGAGACTTAAAGAATAAATGAGGAAGGTGTACAAAATGTAGTAAACATTCATGTTTAATAATAAATACTTAAATACATAATGTATATACATAATGTAATCAAAGGTAGGGGAAATAGTTATATAGATTTATATAATATAGGTAGGTACTATTGCAAGATGGAGGAAAGATAATGTTCTTTTACTTGTTTTTGTTTTTGTTTCTACTTGTTTCGATAGCTGACAGTTAATAGGTATCGTACGACTTTGACACATAAAAAGTAGCATTCTGTCAAAATTGTATAAAAGCAACTGTCAGCTATTATATCGATAGATAGAGTTATTGAAACTAGCAGTTAATTGATAACTCGTTTATACCAACGGTGATTGGTTTTTAGGTAGGTATAGATCTACTATATTATTTACTAGCTGTTCCCGCGAGCTACGCTTCGCATTAAAAAAATTCCCGTGAGAATTCCGGGATAAAAAGTAGCCCATGTCCTTTCGCAGGGTCTAGACCATATCTATACCAAATTTCATTCAAATCCGTTCAGTAGTTTTGGCGTGAAAGAGTAACAGACAGACAGACAGACACAGTTACTTTTAGGATTTCAGATATTAGTAGTGTTGATATCATGTTCGATAGACAAACATAACAAGCTAAATAAATTATATTCGCAGAAGATAAAATGGAGGTTCCAGCGCAAGGATAGTCGTATTTCCAGCTAACTCCAGCTCAAATTGAAATTCCATTAAAGAGATTGCTTTTTACCGTACCGAGCTGCGGGCGGTGACGAATTTAAAATATTTCTCCTCTAATAAGATTAATCATCGCTGAAAATGAGAAAAAAATTGGCTCAGCGTTCAGTGGCAGTTAGTAAAAAAGTTTTTTTCAATATCGTGCGTTATAAAGTACCTAAGCCACGTGATAAAATACAGTTGTCTATGTTTATGATTTAATGAAGAACTGTGGGGAAAAGCTATTAACAATCCATAAGCAGCGTCGCTCGCTCGTCAAATCTGACCTAACTGGTATGGATCTGACAGATGTTTGACAGGCGTGTGATGCTGCTTAAGGATTGTTAATTGCTAATGCGTCGATGGTGGTACGTTCAGCTGCATAAGTTGTTATACACTTCTGTACCTTGTCAAACTGACGAACCGTCAATGCTTCAATGAATTGGCGGTTTGTTAGATTGACATGGTTCGAAAGTGTATAGCTACTTATGCAGCTGACTGTACGTTAGCTAACCTACAAAACAGACAATCGCAGCATTGCATACCTATCTAAAACCTATACATACATTGAAAGCCTAGTACTAATTATAATTCTGTGGCAAAGCATCTAGTCAATCAAATGTTTTTTTTTTCATATTATGATACAGATATTACAAAAAAAACATTCGGAAGCCACTACACTACAATGTAACCAAACAACAATACGTTAGTAACGCTCACGCGATCAATATAGTCTCTAAAAACCTTCAAGCGATCGCAAAAACTGATAGCGCGGTAATTAAAACTGAGAAACTACACATAAAGTATGAAAATACTCGTTTATTGCCATTAATCTATCTTGCATTGACGGCCTTCTTGGAACGCGCGCAGACGGTTTGAATTTAAATTTAGAATGTCATGGGCTCTTCGATCCGACGTGACGTGCTCGTTAGTTATTGGCTGGAAATAACGGAAAATCCATAGAGACGCATGAGACTTAAGCCCGAAATACCCCATTGGAGAGTTTTATGATAAACCCCCGACGCAAAAAGAGGGGTGTTATAAGTTTAACGTGTATTTGTGTATCTGTCTGTGATAGCGTAGCTCCCAAACAGCTGATCCGATTTTAGTTTTTCAGATCATAGATAATGTTACCTCGAAAGATTGTTGTCCTATTTTATGAAAATCGGCTTACCCGTTTAAAAGTTATACGACTTTTAGTGTTGTAGAGGGTTAATACGCTAGTTAGGTTATTTTGAAATCCACTACACGACATGGCTTTGATTCAAAGGTTTTTGTTGTGATATAATACCACCCACTATCTAATATATTTACGAAACCAAATATAAATATTTATCAGCCAATTTCTTTAATCTTTTATGGCTTTTCTTACAAGCTTATCAACTAGAGAAACCGACCAGAAGATTTACGACTTATAAATTCGTCATCAACTGGGATGCATCAAGAAATGTCATAAAGAAATAATTGCATTGACGATGAGGTAATATTTGACTCGAACATTCACTGAGCCAAACATTAAACGCAGATATGATGCTATTAATCATTAATAAAGAATATTTTGGTCGGAAAAAGGGCGCCAAACGGACATATTTCAATAATTTATGCAATCTATTTCAGCGTTTGATCCGGCGTTGGTCGAGTCATGAAAGCATTCCTGCGACATTAGAGAAGTGTGCGTTTTCATAGATTTATCGATGAAGTCAAGTTATGTGCGCTGGCTCTCCAAAATATGTTTTAGATACAATGTTGCAAAATTAATAAGCTAAAGCGGAAAGCTAAAGATCGCATCCACTAGCGTGCTTTGGGAGAGGCCTACGTCAGCAGTGGACTGCTATAGGCTAATGATGAAAATGATGAAAATTAATAAATCAATGAAATAGCCGCAACTTAATAGCTGCATCAATATGTTATTTATTACTGATTTAACTATAAATGTAAATAGATATAACTTTGTAAGGTACACAGGCTTTTTGCCCAGAAATTCTTTAAATGAATTCCTAAACAAGCGAACCACTGTAAAATTGTCATATGACAACGGTTACCCTCTTCATAACAACATCATCACCATAATCATATTAAGTATTTTTTCAAACATGTCTTTAGATAACACTTTTTCAGTAGTCGGGCTTTTGGACCTTTCGTTTTAACCTTCTAATACATACAGACGGTTTTCAACCTCCTCCCTTTTACGAAGTGGGTTAAAAATAAGGAGCCCCAAAGTTTGGGAACCCCAGAAAGTGCCGATTGAGATGCCGAAGTCGAACGGAGGCGATGTATTTGCGTCCGCACCTGCGCCGGCACAAATCATAGCTCGCGACACCGTGCAATATTGCTCGATGCATCGATTACTTCACTCGATCTAATGAATCGAGAGATCGAAATAAATAGCCGTCTCGAGACACATGTCTATCTTCTTTTATCAACTGGCGTACAGCATCGATGTTATCTTGTGTTACCGCTGTTTTTGGCCGACCAGTAGAAGGGACTGTGGTAAGAGAGGAACGTCCACGGCGAAACTCAGAATACCAACGATATATAGTCGTTTTACTTGGTGCTTCAAGTTTATAAATAGAAACAAGCTCGGCGAGACATTGTTCTTGAGATAAACCTCGACGAAAGGTGTGAAAAATTATTGCACGGAAATGTTCCCGCGTAAGCTCCATTTTTTACACCGACTTGTCAAATTCAAATGGTCAATACTCTTTTATTTTTTACTTTTTTTAAAAATCGAAAATGGAATTATGTTTGAAAAAACACTACATTTGATACACCAAAAAGGTTTCACTCTAATTTATTCCTAAGTATTCTATTCCCGATCTTTTCGGTGTAGCCCTCGTACCTACCTCATATTAACATCATCATCACCAATCATATTAAGTATTTTGTTTATTCAGACATCTCTTTATATACACTTTTTCAGTAGTCAGGCTTTTGGAACTTTCTTTTTAACCTTAAAAATACACGCAGACGGTTTACAACCCCCTCCCTTTTACGAAGTGGGTTAAAAATAAGGAGCCCCAAAAGTTTGGGAACCCCAGAAAGTGCCAATTGAGATGCCGAAGTCGAACGGAGGCGATGTATTTGCGTTCGCACCTGCGCCGGCACAAATCATAGCTCGCGACACCGTGCAATATTGCTCGATGCATCGATTACTTCACTCGATCTAATGAATCGAGAGATCGAAATAAATAGCCGTCTCGAGACACCGGCTTAGACGGGATGGATGAACTCGCAGTATAAGTTGTTTTGGTGGGGGATGGATACAGAGTTGGATATAAATAGGTTTGTTTACTAACAATTTCAGTTTAACTTAGCGCTTCAGGCGTATTTTTTCTGTGAGACGATCTCGATGACGAAAATGACCAGGACAATAATTATTGCAAGGCCTTTTTCCAGCAGTGGGACACTATAGTAGCTACATAACAAACATTGCAAAACTTTCCTAGGAGACAGCATTAGCAGAAAAACACTTCAAAATTTAAAAATGAACCATGCATATTTAAAATCACTTTATAATCACCGATTCAGACAGCTACGTCAAACAAGCGTAAACTTACATTAACACAACCTATTGTCACCTATTCGAGATAATCGAATGGTGATTTCTGTTCATCGTTACGGATCGTACTTCTGCTGATATTAAAATGTCATTACAATCGGTGAAAATGACAGTTACGATGATTGTTTCTGATGATTATGTAAATTGCTGTGCTCGATAAGTAATGTTCTAAGAAAGTTTGTGTGATTTCGACGAGTTTGGGAGAAAAAAAAGACAGCTTATTTTTATTAAAATACATGCCTGCGAACTCCACTTCGCATTAAAGGCAGAATAAATTGTTCATAATGTGGATATAAGGATTCAATTTTATAAATGCACTCAAGAGCAATGAAAAAGTTCCAATGACATATGGAACGTCAATGGCTGGTGGAACATTTTGATTGCTCGCAGGTGTAGGTATCTTATGTACTTATTTTATTTTTTTATCCATATCTGTATCTTACTGAATGAACAAAAGCCTCCCTATGCTTAATCCACTCTCTCTCTCTCTCTCTCACTTAATAATGAATAAAGTAATAAAATCTATTGTAGCAATTCATTTTTTATATGTAAATCCTGTCGTTATTAAAGAACAGTAATGTATTTGTAACCACGGCCATTACGGCCACAGCGCATGAAGTGTGAAACTCGTGCGCAGGCGACGCACAATACAACTTTGAACTATTACAATATGTTCACTAATGTTGTCTTATGATTTATTTTTTATGGAGCCTGTTCGGTGTCCTCGGCAAAGGCCTCTTTAAATTGACCACCGTTCCCGATCATGTGCTTCCTTCGGCTATTGAGGCAAAAACCTGTTATGGTCGTCCCACCATCTCCGTCTGGGTCTTCTGCGACGCCGACGTCCATCACTTAACACCCAATCGATGACAATTCTGTTCTGGCACACCGGTTCGGGAGAATGCGACTTATTATAATTATTTACTGAACGTCATCATTATAGGTACTTATATTTTTGATGATGCAAATGCAAAGTCCTACCTAAAACTGCCCGGCCTGTAGCCCGCAGGTGACGACTGGCACAGAACAATGCTCGGAAGAGCACGCGCCGCTGCGCCCGCGCAGGCCGCGATCACCTACTAGTATCGACGATTATCTGTGAGGGATTACACGTGAAAGATAATGACTTATCCCTAGCACAGACACTTGTGCTTTTTTAATTTACTTAAGTTTTTGACCCCCTAAAGGACTAGCACAGGGCGCAATTAAGGCGTGACCAAAGTTCTCCGTCGCGCTCGCTCTTGAGGCTGCGCGATGTGAGTGAGCGAACTGCAAAACTTTTGTACTAGCCCGTCTGATCTGGGGCCTCCTCATTAGGCCTCTACCCATGGGATGGTCTTATTCATACGGGTTACAAGACCATGGAACCACTCTCAAAATCGAAGAACAAACGAACGAGAATTGTCACCCAAACGGCACGGTTAATACAACGAGTTGCTTAGCGCTACAGTTTTGGTTTTTCGGAGGATCAGCAGCGCTGCGTGAACCAAGGCTCTATCTCGTTGTATTAAGCGTGCCGATTTCGTGCTTTCGTTCGTCGACTTAAAGTGTGACACCCTAGGACAATGTCAGAGAAAAAAAATATAGGTAATTTACAGTAACTTTTTATGAACCGACTTCGAAAAAAGGAGGAGGTTCTTATCCTCACAATTCGTATAACTAACAACCTGTGTACTCTGTATACACAACAGGTACACTAATAAGTCCAAATCCAAATTTTCTTCTAAATAATGTGACGTCATCTAAGAAGTGATAAATTAGTGTCATGTGTAGCGAGCACGGAGTCTAATAATGTGCAACTAAGTATTTAGCCAGAAACTGAGTGATTCAAGATCTTCCCCGTAATTTGTATAACATAAATGCAATTAGGAACATTTTAATAAGGATTTATTAAATGTGTGTATTTTGAGTAAAATAAGTGATGTTCGTATGGTAGGCAATGTTTTATAGTCATATTTCATTATCTATCAGTGATGAGTATAAAAAAGTGGCGTTATTGATTATAGCCATCTCTACCAGACCACCTTTATATGGAAGGAGAAATACTTACATAGAATTCACATTGAAAATCTCTAGAGTTTTTACATCAGATAGTATCGATATTGGTTGTATAGTCTCGTTTCACCGATTGAAAACATGGAGTGAGTATAATAATATCTGGTTCATATACAAACACATCAGCTTTCATATTAATCATTTGAAAGGCAATGCGACTAGAGGGATATTCTACTCGCTTTACTGAATATAATTATTTTATTGATCTGTAATATTGGGTGGCTGGGGCAGATATTTGTTTAAACACAGATATTTGTTCTCGGGTCTTGGATGTGCCCGTAAAATGGCAATAGGCCCGCCCCCTATTACATTGGGACTAACATACACTCTGGCGAAAAGTGGGTGCAGCAATGCACCTCTGCCTACCCCGCAAGGGAGTACATTAGTACAAGGCGTGAGTGCGTGTTTTTTTTTTTTTGTGATCTGTAATAGATTTATAGTAAGAATACGATGAGCTATTGACAGATCACCTCCTAGATGGACTGATGACATCGCCAGGGTAGCGGGGAAGCAGTGGACCAGAGCGGCACATGACCGGATAATTTGGTGTACAAAAAAGGAGGCGTATACCAGTGGCCGATAGAAGGCTGATGTTGACGAATTTATAGGTACTTAAAATGATGATTCTGACACACTGTCACATGTCAACCAGCCCCAGCCCTTTTTGCGTATTGGTATATGGTATGGTATAAATGGAGTTAAATTACCTAAATAAAAATAAAAAATAACAAAACAATATGCAATCAATTTAATTTGACATACGTGTGTTAACAACTAAGTCCACTCGGATTATGGATAGTACACTATTGCTGTCCAGTGCGTCAAATAGAAAATACAACGTATGCAGACTAGCCCAACAGCAACAGCCTATCTGAAAGTAAAGTTTAAAGACGCGGCCGTGTGAATCCGTAGATATTCGTCCAGATAATCGGACACAATGCGAGTGCGTGTGAGCGCAGTAATGCGTGCAGACGCTACGCATCGCGCAGCGTAGGGACTGATGCAGTGGAGGCATTGCGCCCATCATGTTAAGACACCTAAAAAGCTAAGCTTCCGTCAGTGATTGCCCTGGCCATGTGGGGTTCAATCATCCAAAAATTGCAATCAACCATCAATAAGCAGCATCGCTCCTCGCTCGCTTGTGAAATCTGACTTATATGCATGCTGACAGATGTTTGAGAGGCGAGCGACGCTGTTTAAGAATTGTTAATTTCTAATGGGTCGGTGGTGGTGCAGTAACTGGTTGCTCCGGACTCTCTTTTTATGCACCCCAGATTTACCTATCCTTTTTTCCACACCTTAAAGGTAAAGCACCAGGACATCAACGGATCGGACCCTCGATAACGTCGCGTATGTTTGAGGTAAAATTGACAGTTCACGACTGATTTATAAGGAGGAGAATAGACTATCAGATAGTCCACTATATTTCATTACACTGTAGCAATCCATTGATAGTTGGAGCAGATAATGTAGAAAGACGCGCCATTTGAATCATTAGTGATGAGTTTTAAATACTTTGTAACACGGGTCTTTGGTCGGTGTTTACTTTGAAAGTATTTAAACAAAAACCGGCTAAGTGCGAGTCGGGCTCGCGCACAAAGGGTTCCGTAGCAGCAAAATTACAGTTAAATCAACCTATCTCAAAAACTATAAGAGATACTTTGATCAAACCAAAAATCGTTGAAAGAGTTAATTAGCATGCATCACCTCTATTTTTTTTAGAATTTTATACCCCGTAGTTATAAAAATAGAGGGGGGGGGACATACTTTTTACGACTTTGAGAGCTGATATCTCAAAAACCGTTCACTTTAAGAAAAATGTTTTTTAGAAAACTTTATATCATTTTAAAAGACCTTTCCATTGATACCCCACACGGGTATGTACATCGAAAAAAAAAATTTCATCCCTCAGTTACATGTATGGGGGGCCCCACCCCCAATTCTTTTTTTTACTATTTAGTGTCATATTTTTGTAGCGGTTCATACAACACATATTCCCATCAAATTTCATCACTGTAGTACTTATAGTTTCCGAGTAAATCGGCTGTGACAGACGGACAGACGGACAGACGGACAGACGGACAGACGGACATGACGAAACTATAAGGGTTCCGTTTTTGCCATTTTGGCTACGGAACCCTAAAAAACAGTAGGTATTATTAAAACACAAATTAAAAACACAGTAAGAGCATACAAGGGAAGGCTTATTGCCAAAAAGCAATTCCTTCCAGCCAACCTTTGTTGGCGGATAAAAAAGTTACATTATTGGGTATTTAATTAGAGGTACAATTAGGAATACTAATACTTAGTCTAAAGTATGTATTACTTAATGTATTTGGATATTGAAAGTATCGTTAAAATCGTATAGTTATAAAAATATTTCATATGGGTTCTTTATTGACGCCGCTCATTTAATGCGCGTTCCACATATCAGTGCCGTATTTACGGCGAATCACGATACAGTGAAGTTTATCTACGTCGGTAACCAACCCGTGTAGCGGCAGCAGGAGCACAAGCCACCTTACTCCATAAGCAGGAACAAGTGTTTATGCTGCGTCATGCAAATATGTAAATCCAAAATTAAGTCATCAACATAAATCAGTGCGTGTATCCGCAAACTAACCCAGTTCAGGATTCCACTATTATTTCAGACTCGCAATCAATCACATACCTGAGAGCTACTTATCTTCTGGACACGTCCAGTTTCACAAATACAGAAAACAAAATGATTTAATTACTGAGAAATCTGGAGAAAACCGCATGCTAAAATGCGCTACTTAAAAGTACCTTAGTAATTTTTTTTCTCTCAGACACTAAATTGACAGATTCTGAACGGTTCATCAACAGTCAATTGTTCCGCGATTAAGTGACGTATAGTTCTATTGGCGGGACAATCGACTGTTGATAAACCAATCAGAATCTGTCCATTTAGTATCTGAGATTTAAAAAAAAAGACTATAGAAGAAGTCTTGTGGTGCTAGAATTTGTTTTCAGTAGGGTTACCACTACCGAACATTAGCAATTATCAAAATCCGTAAGCAGCGTCGCTAGCTTTTCAAATATGACGTAACTTGTACGGATCTAAAAGATGTTTGACAGGAAATGAGATAAAATTTTATTTGCAAAAAAGATATTTTATTTATTATCACTAATGCAGACAAAGTAAATAAACTCTCCAACTAACCTCTAATAAATAATAATGTCCGCAAGGAAGTAAATTTCTCTGGTCCAGATATGTTGTTCAACGGAATAGTTTTAAGTGATAGATCAGCTGGTCTACCGGCATTTTAGATTTATACTGAGTATGGCGCGCCGCCTCGCGGAAACATTTAAAGGTTTGCTTGGACAGTATTAGGCAAACAGGATGTGAGGTGCGAATATAGAAATTCATTTTACAATTTAATTAAAGATTTTCATTTTCTATCATCTGATTCTATGATTCTTCTGACTGACTTATTTATGAGAATCTCGAGGATAACTTAATAATAATAATATGTGGGGACATCCGACCCCAAACTAGGCAGATACGTAATATGGGTATCGGACTGCTGATATATCTACCTAGAATAGACATAGTTTAGATACTTACGTAAAATATTATATTAACTCCCAAGTACCTACAAAATAAATATCTGTCATTAAACAAATATATAATCCGGGCCGGGGATCGAATCCAGGACTTTCGGTATAGTAGTCGGTTATTATAGCACTAACCACTACACCAGTCGGTTGTCAAATAACTAATTTTAAATACTTAACTATAATAACTAATTGTACCGTCATATTATTATTTTATATTCAAAAAGAGGTTGCCTTGATTTAAACTATGCGTCGAACAGAAAAAAGAAAGCCGAAACAAATTTCAAAATTCAAACATCGAACAAGCATAGAATAAACAGAGGCGCAGATACGATCATTTCCCGATTAGACACGCTGGAGGCCCACAATGCCGAGGAAGTCGATATCAGCCGATGCGTTCAAAGATACTGGGACACGCTTCGTTACTCTTTGACTCTAATGTTTTATTTTTAAAAGTTGCTATTAAGTATTTAGTATTGTTGGCCAGTAAACGTTTTAGTGCTGCCAATTATTATGAGTTTCTTCACTTATCTAGTCTAGAAATAGTAATTATTAGGTATAAAGCAGCAAATACATAGCCATTATCCTGATGGTGATAAGATATTTTATGGCTCGCGTATTTATTTGATTTTAAATAGATAATTTTTCATACTCGACTTATTTCTACAATGAATAATCAAGGATTTAATGTGTCTGTAACTGCAAGAAAAAACATGGGTAATGATTGGTTAATTATTTTAATGTGAACAATAAAGTACATAAAATATAATAGAACAGTAATTTATTAATCTTGATATTGAAGTGATTATAACGTGTTATTATTTTAATAAATACCTAGGTATATTAATCGGGCCATTATTTTATTTTAGGTACAATTATCGGTCCCCTACAAAGAAACATTTAAAAAAAATTAAATAATGAAATTCAGGAATATAGCTACCGCCTGTAGCAATTAAATAAAACACCGGTCACAGAAAATATAATGAATTTATGTAAAATACTTTATTTATTTACAAATTACGGTAACTCTGTTGTTGTTTTTGGTAACGCAATTGTTTTTCATACAAAAATTGTCTGTCCCTCGGAGCGAGTCATATGAAACAAGCACAACGTGTGTAAAAAATTATAATGGAAACAATTTTTTTGAATATTATAACGAATATGTCATTATTTAAACTTTACTTCACGGTAATAATCATGATTTTATATGAACATATTATGGGACAATTAATATTCCTGGCCGAGTCCCCAAGCCTAAGCAAAAATACACCTACACTAGGTTACCCTAGGAAATTCAATCATAAATAAACTTTTTTTCACTTTCTTACACCTAAGATCATTTGAATGGCTGTGTATTTGTATCGGAGTGCAAGAAGGAGAGCGGGACGGATAAAATGACCAAGTCTTTCGGATGAGAGTCCTGGAGAGAAGCGCGTGTATTTATTGTGACGCCACTGAGTTACCGGCGACATACGGTGAGTTTTATACATATTTATTATTTTATTTCATGCAATATATGTAATAATTAGTAACAATTATGAGGGCATTTTGATATCCCATGTATGTGTATTCATTTAAGTACTAACTTCAAAAAGGTTATTGTTTTACAACTGCGTTACCGCTACACTTCGTTACTTTTTCAGTAACGCAGTTGTAACTATAGTAACTCAGGGGTTTTTCTTATAGTTTTCAGGTATCTGTTACTCAATTTATGGTACAAATATAACATTTGAGCATATTATATTGTTACAGTATAACATTTCAGACTCAATGGCGTAAACAGCGGCTGAAAAACAACGGCTTTATAGGCAAAAAAAAATAGAAATTTTTCTTAGTATTAAGTTGTTATATTTTCAGCGATTTTAATGTTTGTTATTAAACAAAGAGTTCTGTTAATTTTAGTTTGATAGTTTTTTTCACATTATGATTAGTTTTAATTGAAGAAAGTATAAAGATTGTGATTGAGATACCACTGTGTTCCCAATTAACCACAGCGTTATCTATTTGTCCCTCGTTTCCTGAGAGTATTCACAAACATTTTAGCTACTTTTTATTAGAAAGAATGTTAAACTAAATATAATAATTATAATTCACCTTATTTAGAGCTATTTCTAAAACTTTGAGCAAAAAATTATGATTTTTTTTCCTTTTTTCGAAAAGTATTGCATTAAAACTTATTGATTGGTAACGCAGTGGGAAACTTTATTATAGAATGAATAACAAAACTGAGAATATTTCGTAATTTAAACTGTTAGATTAATGTTTTTTTTTCTTACTTTTTATCTGGTATATGTTTACGAACCAAAATATATGTTCCTAACAATAAAACATAATTTTGTATGAAAGTAACGCAGTAGTATTTTTTTCTCATCATTCCTCGATTAAACGTCAATAACTTTAAGAAATAGCAAGAAAACATCGCTGCAAATGTATTTAATTAATAATATAAATGTTAATTAACATAAATAAATATTGAAAGGTTAATTAATAATAAGTTTATTTTTGAAAAAAATATCTGTAAAAGTATGCCCAATTGTACCCAAAATAAAATAATGGCCCAATCAATGTTGACGAGGTGACAGTGTAAAATAAAATAAAAATCTACTCATTATAAAATAGGTAATAGCGGCGCTGTATAAAGAAAAATATGCAATAAAAAGTAAAACATTTATTATAAAGTAACGTAACCAAAAATATTATAATTGTGTAAAAATATTAAATTAATATTACAGTGTGGGGTAGGTAGTGGAAAATGATTTTGATACAAAATTATAACTTAGGTGTACTACTTGATAATCAACTACTAATTTACCGAGCGCATAAAAAATGCGTACTTCTTCAATATATCTTATATCCTAGCGCAATTTTTTTATGCAGTCTCTTTTTCGGAGTATAAACATCATCACAACCCATCACGTCCCCACTGCTGGGACACGGGTCTCCTTCCAATGAAGGAAGGATTTTAGTAGGCCTAGTCTACGACGCGGGCCTAGTTCAGGTCGGTGGACCTCAACACAAGCTAGCGTGTGCTGAGAGAGTTGTCGGGTAAGTGGGCAACCCGACTGTCAGATGCTTTCAAGCTGCCTGAAGGCCTCTGACTAGGCTTTACAACTTTACAACAACTAGTACAGTACTAAAGCCAATCACAAATACCTTAGTTCCAATTTTCTCCGTCCACAGACCCACCACACCGAGCGCTGTGACAATGCGTAGCTTATCATCTTTGACATCGTGTGTCGCCATTGCTATCGCCGCTCGGATCTTTTCTAATAGCTCCGTAATAATAAGCAATTTTATATGAACTCGCCTTTTGTTTGTCACGATTCAGCTGATGATCATCTGTAATTGCGTTATTTTCCGTTATTTTTAAATTGCCTCGCCTCAGAAAGCCCCGGGTTTATTTAGATCGTCTTTTGAAATGTTTTATTCGAAATCATTATGTTTATATTATAACTTAATCCTAGAATATTAAAATATACTTATGATGGGAGGAAATTTTAATCCGGCTTTTTCGGAAGATTTAATATAGATATTCCTACCGTTTATTCATATTGATTAAACACCTAAACCGTTTCAAGACTTATTCTGAAAAAAAAAAACAATCTAACAATTTTTTTCATAACTAAGAGTCACTCACTGCCTTTACCTTACCATTTGCAAACCCCTTGACATTTCATTGAAACAACAATCGAACTCTGCTATTCACTGTGGTACGGCCCATTACCCCCAACATACAACTTTATTAATACTCGAAGTTTCGGGTCATTAGGCACAGGACAGACAAGTGGCGGCCGCAACTAGGTGACGGATTGATTGATTCGGCCCTTTTATCGTTTAACCGGTCACTCAGGCGTGGATAAATTTATGTAACTTTGTGTTAAAAAATTATACGGAAAAGTACTTTTTAAATGTTTTACAGTGATTTCATATGATCAGCTATAAATAATGGTTTATCAAGTTTTGCTTGAAAGTAATTAAGTAGGCAAAGGTACTTAAAACAAAACAAAATTGCACCATATTTACCTAACCAAATCTTTGACATCGAATCTAAATTCAAAATGGCTGCATTTCGAACCGGCCAATAAACAATTGAAAATCTGTTCCTAGTTCAAATTCAGATTTTGAATTTAGCGCTTTACATCGCTAAACTGCTGAATGACACCTCATCACATGGCCAACTGGGCTACTAATTGGTAATCTGGTTAGATCAATCATGGCCGGATGACGACGTCACTCCCCAATGACTGTCATTGCAGCTAATGACGCGTGGATTTCAACTTTCAACGCGAATATAATTATGTCGGGAATTAGACAGCTTTTGGACTATGTTTTAGCTATCAACGGCCGACTATTTGTAATGTTTTATGTGGCAGTTCTGCATTTAATCATCTATGAGACAAAAAATCTGAATCAACTAAACACTTTCGTCATAAAGACACTGCTTACAAAAGGCACAGGTACTCGAATTTTTAAAGAAATCCTGCTAAATCCCTAAAAAGTAAGCACAGGAAGAAGCCAACACCTCAGACACACATACCGTCACAACTGAACTGTGACCCTCAAGACACACATTCAACCAATATGTTCGAAGCTTCGAAGTGTTTCGTTCTTGGGGCGTCGCGCGCCGCCGGTTTCAATATAATGAAGGCTCCAACAGAAATATTGGCCTTCCTTCCTGAGCGAAGCATTTTTAAGATGGATTCGATGTAGTCGCGGAAATCATAAAACTGACTGTCACTGGCTGAGTGTTGCTTTGGAGGGAGTTTTTTAAAGGTGTGAGTTATGGAGTGGGGGACTGTGAGTTATAATGGTGATATTTATGCTAGTCTATGTATTTGTAGTCGATCGTTTGATTTCCCTATTGTTGGCAAGCTAACAATGACATGTTGTATGACGATCTGTAGAAGCGACAGTCTCACAGACCAGATTTTTTCGGTTACAATCCTTGGTTAGGATTTGCTTTGTATGTGCGGAAGCAACTAAAGAACTAGGAATGGTTCTGAATATTTTCTTTAACATGTCTTTGACTAATACTTGAAATGGAGTAAGGATTGTTGATGTTGATGCTTGTGCTTCTCCAAAGTGCTTATAAAAAATTGAGACGAGATAGATAAACCTTCATACCACCGGATTTGCCTACGACAATTGACTATATACCTACCTACTGTCTGTACGTTTGCATCTAAAACTTTTTATAAACCTTTAACTCATTAACTATACCTACATATATTACAAGCGTTTTTTTAAGCAAAATTTTCGGACCGGCGCATCCTTGCTTTTGAAATCATTGCTTTCACTCTACCCATAAACAAGTGACTGTGTAAGGTGCCATTGGTCAGTTAGCTGATTACATCAGTATGACAGGCTGCCGCGGTCCGTCGCTCCCAGTAACTGGGGGGAGCCTAAGGTGTCACCGCGGCGCCTGGGGGTCCACTCCATAGCACGGAAAACTAAGTCGAATTGACTTTAAAATTGAAGTGAATTGACGGTCGAATGCTTTAGTGGTTGGTGACCCTGACTGCTATGCCGAAGGTCTCGGGTTCGATTCCCGGCTGGGGTATATATTTGTTTAAAGATAGATATTCGTACTCGGGCCTTGGGTGTTATATTTATATTTAATATGTATCTGTATATGTATTTGTGTAGATATATCAGCTGTCCGATACCCATATTACAGGCTCTGTCTAGTTTGGGTTCGGATGGCCGTGTGTGACATGTAATTATAATAAATAATATGTGGAGTATTATATATTATAAGTTTCGAAGCGCTGCTGCGCGAGCCAAGACACTATCTCGTTGTATTAAACGTGCCGATTGCACGACAGCTCTCGTTCGTTTTTTGTCTGATAGAGTGACCCCTGACGCGTGATGCCAAGGATTCACACTTGACGGAGCAAGCTTCAGATTCTATGGGACTCGTATATATCGTATCGTTTAAATGCGGAGCTAAAAAATAATGTTTTACAAAAATGTTACGTCTTGTAACAGCAACAATCCTATTAAGTAGAAAATTCTTATTTTTTATACTGGGAATGTAGTCCACCAACCTGCACCAGGCCAGCGTAGTGGACTCGGCCTAAAACACTTCCTTTATTGGAAGCTTCATTGGAAGGAGACCCGAGCCGCAGCAGTGGGTACGTGATGGGTTGTGATGACTGGAAATGTATTTGAGAATTTAATGAATAAGAAAGAGTTTTCTATGTTTGTACTAGTCCTAGATACAATGAAATATACTCAACACTTGTTTTAAAATCGATACTCGGTCCGCCGCACGCGCTAACGACCACATGTGTCATCCGACTGGCCGGCTTCAATGCCAAGGATCTACACATGAGGAGCTATGACTATGGCAGAAGCAGAACAAAGATCTAATACACAATAGTGTAACGTTTCAAGGTGGAAAATTCTGTATCAAGTTTCTAATAATAGTATTTGATGTCGTTTGAGTAATCTGCCATTCTGGAAAAGTGCACTGAATTGAAACAATGCCGAATTTTGCTTTTGTTTCTTGATTTTTGGGACTAGATCCTTCGTAGTAAAAAAAAATATTGACTTTAACAACACATACAGGGTGTTGCAAAAGGGTATACTAAGCCGAAAGGGGGTGACTCAGGGGGTCATTCTGAACAACTTTTGTTCTACGAGTTTTAAAAAATTGTTTTTTTTATTTATTTAAGTAGGTACCGATGTAAAATGCCATATATGAATAAAATTCTCACAAATGGACAAAACGTTAAAGTCAATATTTTTTTTTACTACGAAGGATCTTTTGCAACACATACAGGGTGTTGCAAAAGGGTATACTAAGCCGAAAGGGGGTGACTCAGGGGGTCATTCTGAACAACTTTTGTTCTACGAGTTTTAAAAAATTGTTTTTTTTATTTATTTAAGTAGGTACCGATGTAAAATGCCATATATGAATAAAATTCTCACAAATGGACAAAACGTTAAAGTCAATATTTTTTTTTACTACGAAGGATCTTTTGCAACACATACAGGGTGTTGCAAAAGGGTATACTAAGCCGAAAGGGGGTGACTCAGGGGGTCATTCTGAACAACTTTTGTTCTACGAGTTTTAAAAAATTGTTTTTTTTATTTATTTAAGTAGGTACCGATGTAAAATGCCATATATGAATAAAATTCTCACAAATGGACAAAACGTTAAAGTCAATATTTTTTTTTACTACGAAGGATCTTTTGCAACACATACAGGGTGTTGCAAAAGGGTATACTAAGCCGAAAGGGGGTGACTCAGGGGGTCATTCTGAACAACTTTTGTTCTACGAGTTTTAAAAAATTGTTTTTTTTATTTATTTAAGTAGGTACCGATGTAAAATGCCATATATGAATAAAATTCTCACAAATGGACAAAACGTTAAAGTCAATATTTTTTTTTACTACGAAGGATCTTTTGCAACACATACAGGGTGTTGCAAAAGGGTATACTAAGCCGAAAGGGGGTGACTCAGGGGGTCATTCTGAACAACTTTTGTTCTACGAGTTTTAAAAAATTGTTTTTTTTTATTTATTCAAGTAGGTACCGATGTAAAATGCCATATATGAATAAAATTCTCACAAATGGACAAAACGTTAAAGTCAATATTTTTTTTTACTACGAAGGATCTTTTGCAACACATACAGGGTGTTGCAAAAGGGTATACTAAGCCGAAAGGATGTGACTCAGGGGGTCATTCTGAACAACTTTTGTTCTACGAGTTTTAAAAAATTGTTTTTTTTATTTATTTAAGTAGGTACCGATGTTAAATGCCATATATGAATAAAATTCTCACAAATGGACAAAACGTTAAAGTCAATATTTTTTTTTACTACGAAGGATCTTTTGCAACACATACAGGGTGTTGCAAAAGGGTATACTAAGCCGAAAGGTGGTGACTCAGGGGGTCATTCTGTGTATCACGTTCAAAACATAGATGAATCTCGCCATTTAACATGTCGATTGAGCAACATCCGGTGACAACCACAGCCCATCGACTATCGTTCACAGTTCACACCGATCGCAGTCAGTCCCAATAGCATTTCAATTGTGTCCATGTGAACTTCCCCTAACAACACATTTGCATACACCTTTGTTTTTCCTTTTATTGTTGCCAGAATCGGGTCACTACAGCATTGACTGTGTCATTAAATTGAAATTCTAGTCGAATATTAACATGTTGTTTTGTGACATGCTATTTTTGTTTAGGTAGGTTAATAATTACTTTATTCAATGCGGAAACCCATTTCGGGGTTCAAGGATTGGGGCAATTAGATTTGCTTTTCTAAAAATATGGCCGTCTTACTCCAATACCTGCAAGCAACAAAATCCTGTTTCAGCTTCTTCAAACTACGCTAATTAAATAAACGTTTTACTTCCAATTATACATATAAAAACTAGTCTTCAAAGAGAATTCAACGTCAACTACAAACAAGAAACAGTTAAAAACACAAATTAATATAAATAATCACAATTTAAATAATTTACAACACTCATCAACAAGCTTTAAGCATTTCAAAGTAATCGGTATTAGTGATATCATTACAAATCTAGCGATTAATAGTCTTGACACGTCTGGTGTCACCTCTAACACCTATATCATATAGGCTAATTTACATAAAACAGTTGTAAGCGGCGAGATTAAAGATGTTACAGGAGTCACACCTGTTATACCTGTTGATCTGTCCCAACACTATGTTTTAAAGACCCAAGTTGCTGCCGTCAAATTATTGATTATTAAAGTTATGCGTTAAATAACTTTTTCCTCGTTGTATTGCTGAAAAATGCGGATATGGTAGGTAGGTACTATGGATACCTAAGAAATAATGGCATTTGATAAATTTTTAACATTCAGCTAATTAACAGATGTTTAACTTTTGCAATACTTATATAACACACCTAGACCTACGTAAGTTTTATACTATAAAATGATATAGTAACTAATGAATGTGACCAAATTCTGGGCCCAATAACTGAGTCTAACGAGCGCCGGCCCAATTCCCACGGCCGAACTGGGTTATGATTATGACGATGACATTTTAGCAGAAAACTGTATTATGAAGTCTACATCAGTGGGGTCACTCTATATGACGAAAAACGAAGTTTTGGGGCGCTGCTGCGCAAGCCAGGACTCTGTCCCGTTGTATTAAACGTGCCGATTGCATGACAGCTTTCGTTCGTTCGTTTTTCGTCAGTATAGAGTGACCCCGCAGACGTGGAGACTCGGCCGGTGAGTCATGAGAACCTGTTGTCACGCGGTAAATTGGTTAACAAGCTAAGTGGTTCTTCTAAAATGTGATGATTTGCATCCGAGACGGATAGATTTACATGACTAGTATGATGCCTAGACGTTTTAAACCCACGACCAAAAAGAAGGCTGTTATAAGTTTTACCTGTCTGTCTTTGTGTATCTGTCTTTGGCAGCGTACCTCACAGACTCAGCTGTTCCAGAATTAATTTACTTTTGAATGATTACAATGCATTAAGGTAGGGTATAGTACACATCTAGAATATAGATGTGCCAGTTTCTTCAAAATGTTTTCCTTCACCGTAAGCTTACCTCCTAACCTCTAATATTCACCAACTTCGTATCCTAAGGTGGAATTTCACCAAACGCTAAACGTATTTAGTAGCCTGTCAAATGTCTGTCAGTTAGTACAAAATGTATTTAAAATTTGATTTAAGTTCAATTTTAAATACGTTTAATGTTTGGTAAAGTTGACCCTAAATCAATTCATTTGCCCCCAAATCCATCAACTATACCAACCACCACAAATACTATGCGACACACGACACGTCCTGTCAATCAGTCCTCCAATTATTGACTCTGGCGCAGCGAGGCGCGACTAACTGAGGAATCCATAATTTCTCTCTATTGAATTCGGCCTATCGGAAGGCTGTGGTCACAGTCCACAGGGCCCATTGTATTAGTGAGTACTAAAGTATATTTTTCTAGTGATTATTGGTGTTTTGCCGATGGGAACGTTTTTGATTGTGCGGTTGATGTGTGCCGTTGTTATGGAGAGTTTTGTTTTGTACAAAAGTCGGTTTTTATTTTTCGCAGATTATGAGCATTAGGCTATTTAGGTAATTTAAAATGTATTAAAACGTAACCATTTGATTTTAAGGATGGCTTGCACCAAATATTTAAACGCATTTAAATCAATTGCTGTCTTGCTTTTACAGTAAATATTATGGCAGAGCAAGAGATCATAGATTTAATTGTGATTAACTATTTGGTAGTGATGTAACGAATGTGCGATTTTGAACATTCGCGAATGCGAATGCGAATGCGAATATCTGATATTGATATTCGCGAATGCGAATGCGAATGCGAATATTCAGTTAGTGTTCAAATTTGGCGCCATTTGTATGGTTTGTGAGGTATTTTCTGCTCTAGTTTCCAAATCAGACTAGCCAATGAGGCGTTTGTTAAAAAAAAAGTTAACATTATTGGAGAACTAGATGTCGTTGTCTGAGTTGAACAAAACTGTCTAACCCCCAGAACACAGATTTTGTGTCAGCTCACATCTCATTGCCACAGACGAAATTATACAATGAGTTGTTTTTCGGACCCGACCCCCATATGTGGGGTCAAATCTCAATATTCTAGAAATGGAGGCCATTTTAAAGTTTTAGATAATTAGTTTGAGATAAGGAAAACGGCTCATACTAGTCATTTTCTAAAGTAAATTACACTTGCTTGAATCGTCCGTAGTCGACCTAGCTTTAGTGATCATAACTGATCACTGAGATTAGGCAACACATGGCACGGTCAGCTATTAGATGGGTGACCGATTTAAAGTGGTTTTTTTCTGGACGCTTCTTTGCTTCTGGTATGTTAAGCCGTGGGTTCCGGTTGCTGCTTCGGCAGCAGTCATTAAGCCTAGTCAGAGGCCTTCGGGCAGCTAGAAGACATCTGACAGTTACCCGACAACTTTCTCAGCACAAGCTTGCTTGTGTTGGGGTCCACCAACCTGCACTAGGCCAACGTGGTCATCTAGGCCTAAACCCCTTCCTTCATTAGAAGGAGACCCGTGCCCCAGCAATGGGGATGTGATGGGTCGTGATGATGTTGATGATAATGACACTTTATTTAGCCCCGTAACTGTTACGACACATTGCGACCGTGTGCGTTACGGTTTCTGACACACAACATAAGGATGACAGTGACACGGAACACTATTACGGGTGCTTTAATAGATTTCAGCGCGTATCGGAGTCTCACTTTTGTTCCGAGATTTTCCGGGCGGATTCGAACACATATACGACAGATTTATCATAATAAATAATACCAAATGATAAAATAAAGACTGAAAATGTGATTAAGAAGGTTACTTGTAATAAAAAGGTTATAAACGAATGGATTTAGATTTTTCTACCGTATCATTATTTTCAAATAGTTTTTTTTCTAATTAATACTGACATTCGCAAAACATTCGCACAAAATTTTGCGAATGCGAATGCGAATGCGAATATCCAAATAAGTGCGAATATTCGCGAATGCGAATGCGAATGCGAATATTCGTTACATCACTACTATTTGGTTCAAACCATCCCAAATATAGTAAAGCCATATTGCTATTATAAAGCCCACAAAAAATATTCTTTCAGTTATTTTTTTTTTCAATAAACCTCTACCCACCTTACGAGTACAGTCCACGTGACCGGTATTTGTACTCAATAAATAACTCGAACACCACATTATGCCACAAACACAAGCCCTAGTGTGTAACTGAAGCGAAACGCACAAAATATTGTGGGACCGCCGCTCCAGCGATCCAGAATTGACCCTTTGCATATAAATTATGTTCATACGTCGCTTATTGGCATTCCTGTACAGGCGATAACGATCTGGCCGTGTTTTCATTGGAATACATTTTGTTAATAAATAATTGACCAACTGTGATACTTTGAAAATTTACTAATGATATGAATGTACCTTTTGGTACAATTTCCTAGCTAGTTTTTTCTTCTATTTGTGTTATTGCCATTATAGATAGATAGATAGAATATTGCGGAAGCGTCCGTAGTCGAGCGGGCCTCAGTGATCGTAACTGATCGCTGAGGTTAAGCAACAACTGACACGGTCAGCCATTGGATGGGTGACCAATTTCAAGTGGTGCTTTTCTGGACGCTTCCGTGCTTCGGACGGCACGTTAAGCCGTGGGTCCCGGCTGCTGCAGTCGTTAAGCCTAGTCAGAGGCCTTCGGGCGGCTTGAAAACCTCTGACAGTCGGGTTGCCCACTTACCCGACAACTCTCTCAGCACAAGCTTGCTTGTGTTGGGGTCCACCAACCCGCACTTGGCCAGCGTGGTGGACTAGGCTTAAACCCTTCCTTCATTGGAAGGAGACCCGTGCCCCAGTAGTGGGGACGTAATGGGTCGTGATGATGATGAGATAGAATATTCTTTATTTGTACACACACACATAAAAGAAACTTAACTACATAACTTAAATACTAACAAGTATGTAAGTTAGTTGTACGTAAATACAAGTCGAAAATTCGTCGTGATATAAATTTAAAATACAAAGGTTCGTACTTAATCGATGCATTAACTCGATAACGAATCATTATAGGTACCTAGGTAATATTAAAAATGAGAAACTGTGTGTTGTGATATGCACAAATTGTAATATAAACCATACAAAAACTTTCTCCTACCTAAACATATACTTAAAATATTGCTTAAGCCTTCATCCCAGTGACATAGTCTTCATAACATTTTTGACATAAAAATCACCTTCCATTTTTTCCCAATAACCGGAGAATTCAATAAAACCTTTGTCATACTTATTACATTATAGAAGCCTTCGTATTTAATAACTTTTCTATTGTAACAGAAAATGCAAACGGCAGGAAGGCAGTCGTCTAATTTGACGTTTGACATAATTCCAGCCGCCATTATGGAAAACTGACGTGGCGCCATCTATTGAAAAGAAAGGGAACTGCGCGCTTGTTTTCTACTTGACCGGGTTGGTAAAGGTGGATAATGATAGGTAGTTCGGCTCTGGCTATGAATCAGGGCTGTAGAGGCACTAACGTGTAATCAGAGAGCCAACTATGTTTGTGTCGTGCGGCAATCATTTGTGTATTCAATCATGTGACTAAATAATAGCCTTAATGGTATCGGGTGAAGGTTGATTCTGTATTGTTAGGAAGATTATTGTAGACTAGGTGTAAATGACATGGTAAAACTGAAGAATTTTCTTCAAGAAACATGATTATCGTCAGAAATTAAGGGTATATTCAGGTTGATCAGTAGATGAGGCGGCAAATTTTATCAAAAACATGACATTCACATCTGTAGCTGGTCCATTCTAAAATTATTTTGATACTTATCGATAGGTTATTCGGTAGTTTTTACAGGGATTTACATGAGATCAAATACCATATTTCATTAGACAAGTAGATACTGAATGCATTTCATAATCATGTGTCGTTTCTCAAGTACTTACCTACTTAGTTTGTGTCCATCTGTTTGTACCTATGTATTTACTTGATTTATTATTATTATTGTCTCTGCTGTGGTGATGTCTTTAATTGGACCTGTGTGGTTACCACCACCGAACATTAGCCCTTAAGCAGCGTCGCTCGCTTGTCAAATCTGACGTTACTTATATGATAGATGTTTGACAGGAGATCGCTGATTATGGGTTGTTAATTACTAATGTTCAGAGAAGCCCCACTGGTTTGGGAATTAAGATTAGGTATTTGCTTATTATTTTTTCAGACAGCTCCTGAGCCGCTCTACAACGCGTCACCCGACCGTTCCCGATTCAAATTTAGAACACTATCGCTCCCAATCGAAGTGTTCGCGTAATTAAAGAAACGGTCGGCTCGCCGTAAGCCACGACTATCAATAAAGCTGTTTAGATGTGTATCTACCCTCCAAGTATAAATTTCGTCGGTGCCGTCGCAAGCGATGCGTGAATACGCAGCTGTAATTACGCCGTGATGGTATCGAGTGGTGCTGCGTTTTGATCGTGTGTGTTTTGAACCCTAAGAAGTGGTAGTTGGCCATTTTAAAGTATTTTTTTGAGATATTGCTAATGTCATCACATTGGGTCTAGGTTATTTTTTTAATTCTATGATTTCAATATTTGATTCTTTTTTATAGTATTTTTTTAAACTGTCTAGTTTGTAAGGCTTTAGAGCCAAAATTAAGTTTGCTTTAATTACCTAAGTACTTAATAATTTTGGAATACTTTTGTTATTTATGAAATAATACGTAATACAAAAGATCGTAAAATAACACATGTTGAATCAAAACAAAATGAAAAACCACAATCGAAGGAGCACAATACAATAAAACAGGCAAACAACAAAAACGTCAAACAAAATCATTCAGCGGAACACAAAGGTACCGTTGACATAAAAATCGTCTGTCACACAGCACTCGAGATCGAGAAATGAATGGGCGAAGATAATAAGGATTTCGAAAGAGACCACCAAATCCAAAGACAATAACTTGTCACAATACGTCCAAGTCGTGCAGCGATAACCGCCACTCTTGCGCATGCTCGAAGCTCCAATGACAATAGATTGCGTGGACCTATTAGGTACATTCTTCCGTCACCCTTTAGAGTTCCAATTTTGGAAATAATTACTTTTATGTGACTTTGTTGTTCAGGCTGCGTGAATTATGTTGTGATACTTTTGTATGTAGGGATTACAATTTTATTTACCAGTAAAATACTTATAACGCAATCGTAACTATAATCAATTTTGATATAAATCATGACAAAGTAAATGCATACACTTCGGTATACGTATACGTTAGCTGTATACCGAGTCAGTTCATGTTATGACACGAAGAATTGAAGACTTTGTAAAGTTCTAACGTGCTACTTTCCCCCACAGAGATTAGGGCTATTGAACCTCAAATCGCGCATCTTATCGACATTCAGACAATAAAACGCACTCAGCACAATTACAACATCCACTGTTTCCCAACCTTCATCCAAACCACCACCTTCAACTTCAACCAAAACTGCATCTTGCACCTCTATTTTAAGATCTACATTTCCATGATCAAGTTCGTCGTTTACGTCGTTTAGAGCTTTACCCCTATTGTCTACCTAAGACAACTATTGCACGCATTATTTAATATATTTTTATTAAAGAATGTGACCAGAGAAGCGAAGCTATCTGTTCTAATCGTCGCCGTAATGACAGGAGGCCTCCATAATTGTTCAGCTACTGTCTGTCTGTATTTCATTACGGTTATAGTAATTTTTACGTAATGGTGATGAGTATCGCGGAGATTGCGAACGGTGGTTGATTGCTAAACGTCTGCGGCTGGGGCCCTGGGAATGGCTGGGATAGTGACGAAAGTTGCAGAATTGGTTTAATTTCTTTCGTTTTCATTAAGGACGCCTCGACTCTGAGCGGCGTTGGGAAAGGTATTGACTAATCGGGGCACTTGTGGCTTGGGTGCGTTTGGAAATTTGATTTCAAATGATGGAGGGGGTGTTATAAGTTTTGCATTTGTAACGCTATTTATGTGATAGACAGATTATTTACTTATCTGTTTTAGTCGGTAAAAGTGAGAAAACTAGTCTGTCTGACTGTCGAAGTGAATTTGTGAATGGTAAAATTCATATGAAATACGTTGGTAGGACCTACCTATAGGGATATTGAAAAAAATATTACATGGACGAGTTGAAATGAAATAAAAGTTGTAAGGAATTATCGGAATTCGTTTATTAAAAAAAACGTGTTACTTACCTATGTTTTTATATTTCCACTTCTACAAAACTATAAAATGTCAATATGTATAATCTAATAAAATTTGGAAGCAAATGGTTTTTAGGGTCCTCTATATCAAAAAAAAAATGAACACTTTGTCGTTTGCCTTGTCAAAACCATTTATATTAGAAACCTGTAGAGATGAAAACCATGTAAGATGGTTAAGGTCCCTTTTGCGACATTAGCACACCCGTAGGGTGCCTACGTTGATCTAAAACTATGAAATGTGCATAAAATATTGTGTTACATGTCTTCTTAATTGATAATTATAAAATCAAAGTAAAATAGGTTGGCAAATAAAATGTTTTAGAAAAATAATCTATAAACTAAAAGAGAAATAATAGTACAGAACCCTTCGTACATGAGTTAGACTCTCACTCGGCCGGTTTTTTATATCTATCCATCTCGGAACATCAATACAGCTACCGTCTACAGAAAAAACATCCAATTTCTCGGTATCGAACCTAGATATTATCTCTTTTTTTATAGAGATATACCTAATTAGTAAGTAACAGCTAACAATTAATGATCATGGTCGAAAGCGAAAAACATGTTCGTTGCTATTATTGCGTGAATTTACTTACTTTAATTGATGTCACCCTTAAATACTCAGGCAACCTAGGTAGACTAACCTGACCAAACCTTTTACCAGTGATAAAACCTTAACTCAACTGTTTGTCACCTACATGGTAGGTACCTAAGAAGAAGACTTAAAAAATTAAGACTGAATTTAATAAAACAGCCAAAACCAAACGAAAATTTTAACAAATTCCGTCGCCCTTTAAAAAAGCCGTAAAACCGATAACTTAACCGATTGAGGCACGTTTCAAATCGATTTAAGTACATGTGTAGAGTGATAACATCACATAAATTACATCACTTTATATTCAAAGTGATGGTGGACGAAAGCGTTTCCTAGAACGGACGTGGATTGATTCTTTTACCGATATTTTGGTGCATCAACATCTAATATTTATGGTATTGCCCGGTAGCATAGTCAAATTTTAAACGTAATTTTGTTTTATTTTCTTATGATAAAAAATAAAAAAAAACATTGGTTTTTTGGTACAAGTGATACAAGTTTGTTGCTCGGCAATGGAAAATAATATTCTGTGAATAGGTTTATACCTGTATAACCACTATTAGTTAAATGTTTTTGTTTAAGTAGAATCTCAAAATATTAAAAATTATAAAATTAAAATAAAAACGTTGGTAAGCAAGTACTCAGCTTACCTATTTTATAGGCAATATTGTCAGTCGATCTTGCGATATGCATGCTGCACCTTTATCGTTCACCCCATTATTTTCCAAATAGTATTTAGTAGGTACCTACCTACTTACAATTGTGTTTTTTATATATTATAATTATTTTCCGTTCTGAGTATCAGTCAGGCAAAAACTATCAGAAACATATCAAAAACGGGTTCAGGTCGAAAACCATTAAAAATCTTTACAAGATTCGACGAACAATAAAATTTTATGTCTCTATCTAAATTCATGCGATCAAACTCGATAAAGTGAGTCGACGGTGACATAAAGGTGAGGACAAACTATAGCAAACGAATATATTTAACTTAAAAAAATATGTTATAGTTAGACTACCTAGGATAGAAGTCGTGGTGCTGTAACGGATGAGGTCTCAGCTCTCAATCGTAAGGCCAAGGTTCAAATCATTCCATGTACCAATGAATTCTTTTGAAATAAGGAAATAAAGTATTCTAAATCCATGTGTACGATTTTATAGGTTAGGTATAGAAAGTTTCATAAGTTAAATAAATTGATAAGTAGGTATACTTTGACAGAAGTTTTTAACCCTAGAGTAGTCGCGCCTTTTTGTGTGACGCGAGTGCTCGCGTGGGGAGCATTTTGCCGCCCATATTAAAATGTATTTTTTGGACACTTAATAATTACGATATCTTATAAATGTATATAATTTGAATAAAATGAATCATATGGTATTAGAAAACGTAATATTTATAGTTTTAATATTATAATTATTCACTATATGAGCTATCGTTCATGCTTTGGGAAAATTTTTGATCTTTTAGGTATAAATGCGTCTTAAGCCACACAAAATCAACAAATCTCAAAATTATTTAAAAAATTAGAAGTTATTGTCATTTGCAGCATTTATTTCAGCAATACAATCCTGAAACATGAACATAAAGTGTTCGTTGCACAGTAACTTTCTTCATGTATTGCACCCTTTTTTGACCTGCTATTTTTCTTATATGGACATAGTTATAGGCATGTACCCTCTCTTCTTTAGGGTGTTTTTTGTTGGTTCGGTGGTACAAAACGGGAGATTTGTACCACCGGACCAACAAAAAACACTTATGTACTGTCCATATGTAAGATTTTATTGTTATACGTGGTGTAGTTATGGGCAGAGCTATTTCTTTCAGGTAAATTCTTCGTAAAATTAACTGGTTAGTAAATTAACAAAGTTATATCGTAAATCGAATGTAAACTGAAATAGGTACATACCTACATTACATTTACATTATTATTACCAAAAAACACAGAAAAACTTATAATATTTCATAAAAATTGTTAAGAAAATAACTTTAATTTTACTGACGCGAGTGCTCGCGTAGTGAGCATTTTGCCGCCCCGCGCGACACACTCTCTTCAATTCTCTCTTCCTGCTGTAACCTGTGCACTGAATTTCTCCAAATTTACGTTACATGTAGGAGAAGACCGAGAGGGCAGCTACATAGGCGCTGGACCCTGAGGAGTGCATAGTTCACAAAATATTAAACATTCTTTGCTGAGCGCGGCAAAATGCTCATAGCGCGAGCACTCTAGGGTTAAAAAGAGTTGGATAAAAACCAACAAGAATATACCTAATATGTGACAATGTAGACGGAGCTTTACTTTACAACTTGTAAACTTTAAGTTGGTACTGATTAGTTTTGAAATGGTGCTTCTGATATTTATTCTTCTATAATCAGTGAATTACTGACTCCTATTTAGAGATGGTCGTAAAATTTAACAACATTGAAATTACATTAATAATGAACGGATCAATATATTACATTATTTAATGGCATATTACGTAGGTATGTGACCGGGTGGTTTAAAAATATTTTAAGGTACCTTTGAAAATGAGATTTATTCGTAATCCCAAAATAAAATATTAATACACTCGCAAGCAATGAAAAAATTCCAGAGACAATAATTATGAAATGGCAATGGCAGGTGGAACTTTTTCTTTTTCATTGCTATGAATTTTAACGTCTATACTTCCATCCATCCGTTTAAATGTCCTTGTTTTGGTAGTTATATTAATGAAACACGTCACAGTTTCGCATAATACATCAGAATTCTATTGTATTACCAAAAATAAAAACATAAAATTATCGAACTCAGTTTTAATATAAAATCGGTGGCGCTCTCCCCACTGGTACCCCGAGCTTGCACCCTCGAGAACCCTTCCAGACATAAATCTTTAGTTTCGAACATTAACAGCTCGATTCTTTGTATACAGCAGTCGCAGCGCCAATATTGTGGAATCTTAATGGAACTGCAAATACTCGGCTTTATTAATTAAATGAGGTTTTATGGAATATATTACTTAGATATTGCTTTTATGGCGATGATAGGAGTTAATGGTAACGGTGTATAAGTGCGTACCGAAGTAAAAAACTAATAAATTACAAAAAATATATAACAAATTATTCGTTTGAAGAATCTCCTATAAATAAATCAGATACTTACATAGCTACATCTATGACATAGAAAAATATGTTTTGAAAACCTTTAATAATTTAAATAATAGAAATATTTACGTATTGGTGATATACGAGCGTAAATTTCATTTACTACACGAACGCGCTCGATCAAGTTTAAAAAAGCCGGCAACCAAACATCGTTTGAACGAATAGATTGTTAGAAAATTTGCAAACAGATAACACTATAAAATTTTATTATGCCGAAGATGCTAATGGGTTGTGCCCATGCGGCCCATAACTCAGCACCCCCGTAATTAAGTCCGTCGGCGACAAACTTCATTGTAATTCCACCGACCATTGTTTCGATCGGGAAAATTCCTAAAAGTAATTATAGAGTCCTTTCTCCGGATACTCAAACCGTATCGCTATTAATGTGGAAGGATTCGAGTGTATCACATTTTATTGCTGTGTTCTAATTGTCGCTGCGCATTAGGCCCAAGGAGGGGGTCCGACGGGTTTGCCGATAATATGTTAGTTTAGTAATATTAATAGAAGGTTTATTTTAGTTTCAATGGTGTGAGGATGTTCATTTGTAGCACTATGTGTCTTTGGGTATCATTTAAATATTGCTTGAGCATTAAAGACATACAAGTATATTATGCAGTGCTTGGTATCTAAGCAGATTCTTGTAAACACCTTTATACATACCTTACATATATATATATATATATATATATATATATATATAAGGTATATATTATATTTATTATATCTTATATTATATTATACCTTACATATATATATATATAGATAAGGTATGTATAAAGGTGTTTACAAGAATCTGCTATAAAGGTGTGGTATATATATACCTTATTAATTACCTATATGGATTTTAGTAGCAGCCAAAGATAATAATAAAGACAAACCTTAATAACTGAAACTAACACCTCAATACACGCAAAAACAAACACAAACAACAACATCGCAACATAAAAGCTCTCGGAGCCACAACAAACATACAAAAGTTACACCCAACCGAAGATCACAAATTCCGAAAGCATTACCATAGGGTCTTACTGCTCCCAACTCTAGAAAGCCCAGAACATAAATTTCCTCAGCAGGCTGTTAATAGCCAGATAGGATTTTCTATCCTCGCTCCTCGAAAATTCGGGAAGTCATTAGGGGTATAATTTTCGAAGCAATAAACAGAAACGATAAATATCAACCCTTTATTTATAGGTCTGGAGTCTGGCAACCCTAAGAGATGTGTGGCTGCTTGAATACTAAATTTGCTGATAATGACAAAGAAAGGTACTGATAGAGTTAGGGTTGAGAGAAGCGTTGTTTTTCGTTTATTTTCATTATGGATCTTTATCAGACTTGAGGTTCTAGCTAAGACGGAACTTAAGAAAAACCCTTTACTTTTAAAGTAAGCTATAGTTTTCAAAAATATGTATTATGTAGAAATACTTTCGATCAAAACAAAACTGTTAATCCAAGAAAGGCTTAGGGCACACAATTATTTGTATAATGGCTAATTGTGGGATAAAAGAGACATTGCTATCACTCTCTGTAATTATTATGTTTAAGACAGACAGCAAGTCTTTTATCCCAAAGGTAATAATTATCCTGACTTTGTGAAACACACAAGTCTATTAAACTTATATCAACTCTGTTTCTCAGCACTGTTAAAGCAGAAATCGAACAAATCAGTAACAGGAGCTTTCCTGATACATTCCGATTGAATTTATAACTTAATAGCTTAAGGTATTGTGACTTATAGATCGACTCTCGCGCAGGATCGGCTATAAATACGAATAAATGTTTATATTTCTGTTCGGACGGCCGTTAATTCCGATATAACGACCGATAATAACGATAAAGATAACGAAATGGCTATCGCCGATATCTTTGAGGTCGTTTCGGTGAGCTTAAAGTGGATGTGGTCAATTTAAGGTGGATTAGGCGGGCCCTGACAGGGAATTGATTAGTTAAGTACTGAAATAAGAAATTGCTATCAACGAAATTAAGATAAATATTATGTAAGTATACATATTTAGGGTATAAATAAACACATACCCAATATTATAGTCTGCAGATTTACTTACCCTTTGTAACGTAGAAATAGGATCCATTAAAACTTTTATTTGGTTAATAATGATAAATACGAGTAATTGGGAACAAATCGATAAGTAAACTTAGCCTACAATACGTATAGGCAAAAATAACCCATACAACTTTTTCACCTTCATTTAAGTACTTGTTCCATATTCAAATATTTCACCCGTTTCAACGTTTTGTTCGTAAACTTGATCGAACCAATCCGAAGGCGTCGTTTCGGACTTTTTGCTGTAAAACCCAATCGTCGCGGAGGGCATGAGTTAAGGAACCAATAACAGTTAACTACATCAATAGTCGGCAGCGAAAACAATAATGTTCCTTGTAGGCGCGTTTACACTTGGCGAGCGTATAATAACTATTATAATATTGCCTGGTGCTTACTGTTCAATAATTATTAATTAAAAATTAAGTTAATTAAACCGAAAAATTCCTGATTACGAATAAATATAAGTACCTACATCATCATCGGTTTATGTGAACGCCGCGATACTAACATTTTCTCTTTATGACATGTAACACCGAGTCTGCCTATCCACCTTCTACCTTGATAGCATATTGTATGATTGAATAACCTACCAAAGTCATTGAAATTTAGCTAATACTCTACAATAATGAAAGATGAAATACTACTACTACTAAAGAAGTTGGTCCCAAACGTTGAATTGTGATAAGACTGACGAATTACTTTTAACAATCAAGTAAGTCAAAATGTATATTCAGCTCAAGCATTCACTGAAAACATACTCGCTCAAACATACATAAGTACATAGGTCAAACTAAGAACTTACTTTGATGTAGCCGGTTAAAAAACCTGACACATTCTTCGAAAGGCGAATGGCGTAGTGGTTAGTGAGCCTGACTACTGAGCCGAAAGTCCCGGGTTCGATTCCCTGGGGCAGATATTTGTTTAAACACAGATATTTGTTCTCGGGTCTTGGATGTGGCGGAAAAATGGCAATAGGCCCGCCCCCTATTACATTGGGACTAACATAACAACACTGGCAAAAAGTGGGTGCAGCAATGCACCTCTGCCTACCCCGCAAGGGAGTACATTATGTACTAAGGCGTGTTTGTTTTTTTTTACATTCTTCGAAAGTTCGGTGAACAAGTTCGCTCACTGTAAATCGTCCGTTTTAGCGAAAACACGTATAAATTTGTAGGAATACCTGAACATTGTAGTTAACTGAGAATTTTTATGTCTCAATAATTTTATAAGGTTCTGTGTCGCGATTCCAATATCATCAATCAATTAAATTGTGAACCTTGCATTAACATAAATAAGAATTAAATGATTTTAATTTAAATAACATGTCCCTTGTGTTTCATTAAATATGGATTCGAAAATATTCGATAAAATACTGTCGTTTAAGGTTGAGGCCCCATTGGTGTGGTGCCCGGCGCTGCGGTGACTACACCTCAATGAGGCCTCATCTTAACAAGGTATAGTCACCAGAATATTTTTTTTGATTGGATGAGGAAATCCGAGGACAACTCGGCTGTCCCATTTCAAAACACAGTAACCGCCAACTTTAAAAAAAAACGGGTCTTTGATTTATATATGTGGGATTGGTGGTCAATTACAAACACTTTTGGATACAGTTTAAGTACCGAAGCTTTATTTTAACTCTTTTTAAAATTTTATTAAATAGCAACGCGCCTAATCAGTCTTCCATCTTTTTTTCGTCTCCTTCATTCTGTCTCGCTCTTCCGGTCCTTTCACTCACTCACCTTACGTTCCTTTCTACTCAGTCGTAACGTTCCATTCTCACATCCCACACTCGGCCATCCTGAAGCAAAGGCTGCCCTCAGCCTTTCATACTTTAACAGTCATATACCGTTACAGAAAACAGTCTTATAAATTTATAGAACACAGTCTTATACAGTAATAGAAAACAATCTTTTACAATAACAAAAACAATGATACCTTTAAACATAACATGTTAAAACATATTTTACTCTTAATAAAACAAAACAAAATTAACTTTGTGTAATATAAGTTACACTTGAACATAAAAGTTACAACATAACAGTTACTTGAACATACCTTGAACTTGTAAACCTTAAAGTTACACATCCTATTCTTATTCTAATAATACTATCCTATCATACATCAACTCAACTTATACTTTACTTGCATACTTAAATCTTTACTTCTTTCATTCATCTCTGTAAAACAACCTTACTCACCAAGACCCTCCTCCGAATCATTAGTAGGCCATGGCTTCATGTAGTCACTACTACTACTAGTATTTATTGGACCCTCTTTTGATAAATCTATCTTTTCCACATTGTAACGGTCGTTTCGTTTCACTTTTGTTACTCGATATGGTCCTAGATACTTTGGCTTGAGCTTCATACTGGTACCAAATTGTGTCCTCTTTATGGCCACAATGTCACCTTCCTTATATTTATTACTTTCTTTCCTTTTCTTATTATACTGTTGTTGGTTTTCTTGTTGAACCTTTAATATTTGCTGTTTCGCTTGCTGCCGGAGGTCTTCTCTTTCTTGGTTAAAATTTTCTCTTTCTTCTTGCAATATTAAGTCGTAGATTTCTATATCTTCTTTGCATCTCATCTTTGTGCCAACAAGCAATTCAAATGGGCTGGTATTGATACTTCTTTGGAATGTGCTGTTCAGAGCCATCTGTACACGGCTTACATGCTTATACCATAGTCCTGGCTCTGCGATAGACATCTTTGTAAGAACAAATATCAGAGTTCGGTGAACTCTCTCGACTTGTCCGTTCGCCCGTGGAACTCCAGTGGTTATCAACACATGCTGTATCTCTTCTCTTTCACAGTATTCTTTGAAGTCATGACTGGTGAAGCAGGATCCTCTGTCTGTAATATAACGACGTGGATTTCCAAATGTCTGCTGCAGAATGAGTAGCTTATCAATCGTCTCAGCACTTGTTGTTCCTTTGGTTGGAAATAGCCATACAAACTTGGTGAAACCGTCTATGACAGTTAATATGTAGTTATACTTCTTCTTAGTCTCCAGGAATGGTCCAATATGGTCACAGTGCAGAGTGTCCAATGGTAGACCGCCTTTTTCAATGCTGTTCAGAAATCCTTCCTGTTTACCTTCCTTCTTTGTTGCTAAAAGGCAGGGAATACAACCCACAATGAAATCCTCAATCTTCTTGTTAACATTCTTCATGTAATAGTCTTTATTTAGCAACTCTAGCATTTTCCTCTTCCCAAAATGTCCTCGCTCATGTATTTTCTTAATGATGTCATGCTCCATACTTCTGGGTATTACTAAACATTTATCTTCTCCTTTATACAGCATACCATTATCTAACATGTAGTCCTCGTATGGTTTTTCTTTCAGAATATTCATGATTGCATTCAGTCCATCGTCTTGTTGCTGTGCTTGTCTTATCTGTTCGCTGACATTTGTCACACATGCTATGCGGCTCAATGCATCTGTGTGCCTCATCTTGCTGCCTGGTCGGTGCTCAATCTCATAATCATATTCATCCAATAGCAAGACCCATCTTGCCACTCTGGTTGTCAAATCCTTCTTCTTTAAGGTTAATTCGAACGCCTGACAATCTGTAACAATCTTAAAGTGTGATCCATACAAGTAGTGCCTGAACTTCTTTACTCCTTCTACTATGGCTAGAGCCTCCAACTCATAGCTTGAGTATTTCTTCTCTGCGTCATTCGTCTTTTTGCTCATATAGTGAACTGGGTGAAGTCCATCGTCATATCTTTGCAGAAGAATTGCTGAGTATGCAATACAGGAAGCGTCCGTGTGCAGTTCTATTGGTAATGTTGGGTTAAATATCTTTAGAACTGGTTGGCTACTCAGTTTTCCCTTCAGCACGTTGAATGCCACTCTCTGCTCTTCACCAAATTCAAATTCTTTGTCCTTCTTTAACAACTCTGTTAGCGGCATGGCAATCTGAGCATAGTTTTCTATGTACTTGCGGAAATACGACGTCAGTCCCACAAAGCTATGCAACTGCTTTACGGTTCGAGGTTCTGGATACTTCATAACAGCATCAGTCTTGTCAGGTGATGGTCGCACTTCTCCATTCCCAATCACATGACCGAGATACTCCACTTCACGGCATAACAGCTTTGCCTTCTTCCAGTTGATTTGGAGTCCATACTCCTCGGCTACAGCTAGTACTTCTTTAAGTCTTTCGATACCCTCTTTCTCATCAGAAGCTGGAATTAACAAATCGTCAATGAATATCACAACTTTATTCTCGGCTATCAGTTTCATGAAGATGATTGACACAAATCGCATGAAATACTTTGGGCATATTGACAATCCAAAGGGAGCACGCAAGAATTCATACTGTCCTTGATGAGTTACAAAGGCTGTGTACTTCACCGATGATGGCTCGACCTTTAAATGAAAAAATCCATCCTTTAAGTCAATCACACTGTATACTCTTGCCGGCTGCAGCTTGTCTATCAAGTCTTCTATGATCGGTAGAGGATACTCGTCTCTAACAATCTTCCTGTTAATCAGCCTGTAGTCAACACATAGTCTTAAACGTCCGTCTTTCCTCTTTACTAACACTACTGGACTGGAATAGTCTGAAAAACTCACCTGAATGATACCGTCTTGTAACCATTCTGTTACCTGTTGTTCCACTAGTTTCTGCTCGGCCAATGACAATCTCCTTGGTCGTTGAGTCACTGGAATGTCATCCTTCAAAACAATTTTAAGATGTAGTGGCACATCCTTGATTTGTTTAGGGTTATACTGGTCCACTATGTCCAACAACTCTTGTTCATACTCATGGCAGCCAATTGTATCTATAACAGGAGAAACACACATTATTTTACCCAACCATTCTTCTCCTTTCGAACAGAAAAACACACTTCCCTCATTCATCACCAAAGTCACATCTTTCAAAAACTCTTGCCCAATTATCACATCATACGGCATACTTTCATTCGGCATAACATGAAAAGTAACACTATAATACTGTCCATCCATAGAAACATTGATTAAAACTTTTCCACGACTTTGAATGTTTACAAGTCCAAGTCCACACAACAATAACTTTTCGCAGGTTAATTCAGGGCTTCCTATCTTCTTGTATGCGTCTTCCGTCATGAGATTTACTTCTGCACCCGTGTCGATTAATACTTCGAACCATTCATCGTTTATTTTCAACTTTTTCGTCGGTTTGTTGTCGTTCGACTTCCATGCTTGTTTGTTTACGTCTTGAAATTGTAGTCTTTGGTCTTCATCTGTCAAATCTGTCAATGTCATGTCCGCTTCCTTCGTAAACATGGCGCGTTTCCGTATGTCCTGTGACGCCGCCAGATGTCGCTCGGGTCTCTCGCCTCCAGTGCTGCCAACTTGACCAACTTGCGCTGGAAATTGTGATTCCCGCCGCCGGAAGTTCGGTTGAGTTTGATGCCATGTTGAATGACCGCACGCCGACGAAATATGGCCGAACTCATTGCACTTGAAGCACTTCATGCCACGATTCTTATATGGACACTCTCGCGATGCATGGTTCATTTCTCCACAGTTGAAGCATCTTATAGCAGGACTTCTCTGGGATGGCTGGACTGCTGCAGGCTGCCTCCTTGTCCGCTCGCTCGTCGTCGTCTCTCTTGAAGATGCTGCCGCTGTTGCCGCCTTTTCCTTCATCTGCTCGTATAGTTTAAGTTTTTCTTTCAGGACAGGATACGTCGTAGAGCCGTACAAGATTGTTTTATTCACCTCCGCGTCCTTGATGCCTTCTATTATGTATTGTATTGATACATAATCAGGGAACTTTGCTCTCTTACCCATTTCTTTCATGACGAGCATGTACTGGTGATAGGTCTCACTGGGCTGCTTCTTACGAGCTGACATTAACTCATGCATTTCTTTGGTGTTAATGCTGTCGGGGAATTCCTTTTGGAGGGCCGTCTTCAGTTCCTCAAACGTCTTGAAAACTTTCTCTGTCTTTAGCCACAGTGCTGCGGTACCTGATAGTGATCTTCTGGCTATAATAAGTTTTTGTTGCGGCGTCCAACTGAATATTTCAGAGTTGTCTTCGATGTCCTCGGCCCATTTTGTCGACGAGTAGGTGTCGTCTTCGCCGTCGAATTTATTCAGACTCAACATCCCGTCGAGGTACGTAGCCGTCGGATCCGTGGTGGTCGTCGTCGTGGTCGTCCTTTCTCTGCCGGTCATTTTGGTTTTGTCGTCGTAAAAACACAAAATGAAAAATTTTCGTCTTCGTCTTGTTGGTTAGGGCACGTGCTTCGTCGTTGCGTCGTCCGTCGTTTTTCTGTTTTTGACCAAATCCCGGACGAGCCCCCAAAATTTGTGGGATTGGTGGTCAATTACAAACACTTTTGGATACAGTTTAAGTACCGAAGCTTTATTTTAACTCTTTTTCAAATTTTATTAAATAGCAACGCGCCTAATCAGTCTTCCATCTTTTTTTCGTCTCCTTCATTCTGTCTCGCTCTTCCGGTCCTTTCACTCACTCACCTTACGTTCCTTTCTACTCAGTCGTAACGTTCCATTCTCACATCCCACATATATTATTTTAGGCGATTCCGCACAAAACTACATTGTCAGAATATCAAAAAACCGCTTAGAAACGAAAATAAAATTTCTAAAAACCTAGTAACTCCACCCTGCGAAATCAAAAATGCCACGAAAACCATTTCAAAACATAGTAAGAGCCACCAACCATTTTAAAACACAGTAAGTGAAAATGACTTACTAGGTTTTAAAATGGTCAATGGCGCTTACTAGGTTTTGAAATGGTCAGCAAAGGACAATTTTCGTCCGTTAATTTTAGTAAGTCACAAATGGCATACATTATTACTAACACTTTTTTCGAACAAAACATCAGACATTTCAGAACCTGTATCTTTGCACCAATGAGACCTAGAGAGTTGAATTAAAAGTAGAACATAAGTAAATTTTGTCTTCTTTATAAAAGCCATAGAGACCTTTCTCGTCAGAACCTTTCTACTAGCCCTATTTTGCATAAACCAAAAAAAAAACGAGTTATAAATAAGAGAAAACTGATTTTTAGATAGAAATTTAGGAAATATTGTCTAATTGAAGGCAGCCATAAATAATTTTCATGTTAGAGCCTTCTTAATATGGCTATTTAATTCATTTACATAAAACAAAAAAAAACATAAAAATATGCCCGTATTTCAGCTATTACTTATAATGCCGTCGTGTAAAAGTGCTGCAAAATTGGATTTATAATATGTGAAGGATCCCAAACATATAAAAAATGAAATTATTACGCAATTATTGCAATTTCAATATACTTAACTTGTCTTAAATTACAAAATAATGGCTCGCACTAGGTTTTGAAATGGTCAGTGAGGGCGGTTTTAGGGTGAGAAAACCATATAAAACCTAGTAAGTGTTTTCTTTTGTGCATTACAGCAACAATTTTAGTTATATTTAAATGAAATAGTATTGTATGTAAAGCCTAGGTTCTGCCGCTTCTTTTAAGCTTACATTTGTTCAGATATCTGTCATAGTTTTACCAGGGCATTGAAATGAAGGGACAAAAATGTTTTTGGCTCTCCTGAACATTTTGTCTCATGGCTGTTACTGTGTTTTAAAATGGGACAGCCGAACTGAGTGACGTTCGATGTCCTAAATACTGGATGATACTCGTATAATAATTATTGGCTCATGAAGCTTTTTCTATTACTTACTTGAAAATCTAGAATGTTCACAATGATTACCTCCATTCATTGAATTCATTCTGTATAAGATAAATCGGTAATTGATCTTCCTTTACGTGTAGTTAAAATGCATAGCTTCATAAATTTAATCAAAGTTATTTGTTTGTTCACTTATAAAGAGTTTTTAAATATTTTTAACAAAAATCCCTTATTGATAAATCAAGAAGCAAGTAGGTAATAATTTCATATAATAAATCGGTAGGTCACTTTTTAATATTCAGCCTTGAGAGGGACTTTTTGTTATTGTATTTTGTAGTTTTTGAGAGGGACTTTTTGTTATTGTATTTTGTAGTTTTGTTGATAAGAATTAAGAATCCAAATAATTATGTACTCATATAATATATTGGTGTCGGCATTTTTAAGTGGAACTCTGTCACCATACCTTTTAAAATAATAAACAAACAATGGCCTACCAAGTAGGTTCCAACCAAGTTTAACCATTCAAAATGAATCATAAAGTTCAAAAATAGAACTGGCGACTCAACCAATGCGCCTGCGCATCCCGACCATAGAGCAAACAAACATGTCGATGAGAGCGGCGACGCGGCTGATTAACCACACGTTCGGTGTATGCTCCATGTTTTAATTAGAACTAGGGATGCGGTGGGTATCGATGTATCGGTTGATGTCGATGAGGGAGGAAGATTGACGATCGTAGAAGTTGTAATGTTGTTTGTTTGTCGTAAAATTTTAGCTCTCATCAGAAGTTTGCTTGTGTTGGGGTCCACCAACCGCACTAAGCCAGCGTGGTGGACTAGGACTAAAACATTTTTTTTTTTCATTTGAAGGAGACATAGATCTTTGCTCCACGGAGACTGGTCCTAATACGTCTTGTTTTTGTTATAAGCTCGCTAAGAACAACACTACATACATAGCATTAAGGAGCGCATTACGTATCGATTCGAAGCACGACAGAATTATCTCCATCCACGATTTTTTTTAAAACTCTTTCGAAAACATCGACACGGATCTCGCTTCACTAGCCGTGTTAATAACAGTAACACCAGAGTCATTGAAAATGGTCGTAATCGTAATTATTTTTAATTAATAATCAACACGCTATTAGAATGATGGGACACCTAACACGGATGTAGCGGGCGTTGGCCCTTTGACCGCGTTCATTAGGGGATCTCTTTATGCACTTGTAATAAGATGGTTATTGGGACAGAATTACATTAATCCATATAAAAGTTCTTCTATTACGACTATCACTGGCTAAGGGCCAGTTTTTTGATCCGTAGTCAACTCAACCATTGGTAAAAAACGCAACCATTCTAGGGATAAAAAAACTGGCCCTAACTGGACTAGCCAGTTAGATTAGCTTTAGTCGCTGACCGAAGATGCTATGCTTAAAAGTATTTTGCTTCAATAGTATTGTATCGCTTTAATTATTGATGACTGGAAGACACATCACCTGGGGAGGCTATAAACAAGTCTCGCGGAAATAGTTTATGCTGATTATTGATACCGAATAAAGTTAATTCAATTGCAATTGAAACCAAACTAACCGTTAATCTCAAAAACAAGATCAAAATCGTCATAAAAATGTTGAGACAAGATCCGAAAGCTCCCAAAAAGCGTGACGGATTTGATCCACAACACTCGAGGCCCTATATCACAGGCTCTATCGACAGAGATCAGGAAACAACGCCACCCATTGATTTATGTGAGAAATACTTGACAACCAACAAAGGATTCTGGACTTAAACACACGAAGCCAAAAAGCCGTCATTCGCATGGTGGTGCAACCTGGATTTTCGGCAACTTCAAATAACGTGAATTGATGCTTCTGTCCAAGGTTAGATGGTTGTTTTTTGGACACAGCTGAGACGCATAAAATACCACCAAAGTAGAATATGCCAGTTGCATCTGATTTATGTTCGAATATGCCATATTAAAAGGTTTTGTTTTGCTCTTTTTCAAGTAAAATCTGTTATTTATGGAACCGAAAACGAGAGGTCAAGTTAAATTATGTCCGGTGCTATAGAGATTTATTGGATGAAAATATTTTCGATTGCCGATAGTTTTTGAATTAAAAGCACCTGTTGATTAAAGCCTATTTTTCTTTGGCTTTTCACTTAAAATCTATCAGCTCATTGATTTTAAAGTAAATTCTATTGCTCATGTGTCGGTTGAAAATTTATGGTATTTGTTCAAAAGCATCTTTGGTATAAGTAATTTGATTTAGTTTTTTATTTCCAATTAATCTTCAGTGTTTATTTCTTCACACTTGCTTGGTCGGTTGGAGCCACACAGGTAGTAGAGGAAATTGGTTGGGTTATTTATTCTTATTACAGCTATCACACGTAAAGTGGTTTATCTGTGTCTACTCTACTCTCAATTTTTGTTGGCGACTATTATATCTGTGTTACTTTCTATGAGTAGTAATGTGATTCCAATAATTTAATTATCATCAGCATTTGATCTACCCCTCCCAGTTGTTATTGACTTGACCTTAACATCTCCCTCCATCTATCCATCACTTCCTTTCGACTACACTCTCCAACCTTTAACCAATTAATTTAGCAAATCTAGATGCCTGGCTTACCTGGCTAGCCATAATGGCCGGTAATACGTAACTGGTGTATAATGTAAGGCTGTGTTCGCATGTCGCAGTGTGGCCTCCGGTAGCGGCCCACACGGCGGCCCGCCCGCTAAGCTGACCGTGGTGTGCGGGTAGTGTGGACGAGGCTTTAGTTTCAGTAGAGAAAGGCAGACTTTTGCGGCTATTAAAATAAACTAATGTGACTGAATAATCCTCTCATCACATATGCTAGGGCTAGTGACAAATGCTAGTTCAACTTCAGTTTGGCATCGACACGCTAAAATAAGATTATGATATTTTCATTTCATTCTGTGGATTTTACACTTGGTATGAACCGTTTTCGATGAGAAGCTAAAATTTAAATAGAATTGATTCTGTAATGGGTAACAAATAGAGTAAGTATCAATTTATAGCTATCGAAACTCGTTGGCTATATATTATTGTAATATAATATTATGTTTTTTCTGATCATGTGTTACTCCATCTCCATACTAACCTACCCCAGTGGAGATCGAGAGCCTCCACAACAAACAAATAGCACGACATCCATTCAACCATTGTAGAAGTTTTTAAATAATAATAATTGAATCAATTCTACAAAGAATATAAATACCCCGCGTTTGATGAATAACTTGATACAAGTATTGTTTGATATTTTACATTCACTAGTGATTTATTTGGAGGCCTTTATAGTGTTCTGATCATGTATTTATTTATTGGATAGATGTAACTTGTAGTCGTTTCAGATTACGTTTAAAGGTAAGTGTAGGTGGATTAGGATTATCGTTTTTGAGAATGTAATTGTTGTGTTGGACGCAATATTTATAGCGTAATAATAATAATTTACCCACAACTTTCATAGTAAGTATGCCCACTTAGTGAATGTAATACAACAATTAGATTATATTTTTAAAGTGTCTTACAATTTCCGCTGTTTAGCGACATTTTGATAGAGGGTTTATTTTTGTATTATGAATATGATGTAGTATGTACTTGGCACTATATTGTATATTATTTATTATAAATTTTGTTAGTAGCAATAGTACCTATGTACCTATGGTTTGACCCTCTAATTTCTTTACTTTTTTCTGAAACTGACGGTTGCGTGTAAGAGACCGCTTTTAGCGATAAGGCCGCCTTTTTATTATTGTTTTAAGCAAATAACTATTTTTTGTCTTTTCTATTTACTGCCACTCATAATTGCAACTATAACTACACATTTAAAACATTGCTCTCAAGAAGCAAAAAAACGCAATATAATTTACGGTACGAATAAAGATTATTCGAATTAATGTCGCATTCGACCTGGGGTTATTCCAGCTTACTAAAAACTAAGTTTCGAATCACTGATGCGGGAACCACAACTCTACACGTTGTGCTAAACCTACCGATTACATTACAAATCTCATCCATATGTTTTTTTCAAGATAAAGTAACCGTTCTGAAACGGAGATTTATGCTTTCCAAGCCGTTCATTTGCCATTTACCGAATCGGTATTCAGAAATCGGTATTTGCGATCGAGATCGTATCGGAGTGGACGCATTTTGACGCTCTATCACTTTCAGAACGAAATTCGGAGTTCAATCGGACTAATTTCAAGAGCAATGCGGTGAAAAAAGAAAGGCTTATGGATAGTGTTATGCAATATCGACCAATTGAAAAAAAAAAACATAACTTCTGTTTTATGACGACCCAACACGTCCCCACTGCTGGGACACGGTTCTCCTAACTCCATTCAATGAAGGCAGGGTTTAGGTCTACCTCAACCCAAGCAAGCTTGTGCTGAGAGAGTTGTCGGGTAAGTGGGCAACCCGACTGTCAGATGTTTTCAAGTTGCTCGAAGGCCTCTGACTAGGCTTAACGACAACGACTGAAACTTCTAAATGTCAAACTCTAAAATTTGCCTTTTGTGTCGGTCTACATTCTAGGTACTTGGCATTGGGAGGTAAAAATTGAAATTACCATGAAAAGGACGTGAAACGAGGGATATTTGGGAAAAAACATTCAAACTTAAGTTAAACTTTTTTTTTTTTAAATTGGCGGCCCTAGTGGTCCTTGGGTTGAACTTTAAGCAAGACAAGACGGTTTGATTTACTGAATTATCAGAACTAAAGTTTATACTTAACCAGTTTAAAAACATCTTATGACAATGTCTTGCATACTGCGCTCCATTTTGACACTGCAAATTAATTCGATGTGTTACTTTTATTAATTGCAACTGCAATGCTAAAAATATTTGATCTAATCTGTAAATTCGGAATATGTGCCCCAATACCTAATATAACTCTGCAGTTAATAAGATTTCTATAATAGTATTTATTATTTATTTTTATAACTCTCTACCATCCAAATATGTTATCTGGTAGAGATTGCTATAAGCAATAAGGCCGCCTTTTTGTACTGTTTTTATTTTAAAGTTTTATTTTGTATGTTGTTCTGTTTTGGTGCAAATAAAGAGTATTGTATTGTATTGTAAATTAGTTTTTGGTGAATACATAAACATTATGTATCGTAGGTTAAATTAAATTTCCCAAACTATGTCATAGTAACACTTGTGTACAAATACATTAAATAAATTACATTATACAGGATGTTGCAAAAATAAACAAAGTCCGGGAACGTGCGACACGAAGTCCCAATAGCGCGGCAATAATTCCTACATTTGCTGCGACACCTACGCCGCACGTCCGCGCCCGACACGTCACTGTGTTGCGGTAAAAGTGAAAATTTCGACATTCATGATTATTACTGGGATGGTGTCTTACGACTGAAATATTGAGAATAAAAGTTAACTACTTACTTATTTAGATATAATAATATAAGCATAGAATTCATGTGTCATTTATATTAATTATATTATGTAGAAGTAGTGAATTTATTTAATGTTAGTTTTTAGCAATAAAAAACACATTTAGGTACTATCTTCAAGTAAAAGAGTTCAACGAGTTGACTCATCGGACTTCCTTTAGGTATGTACTAAAACTAAATTAATCATTTTTTAACTATTTACTTCCCCTTCGGGGATAACAATTTAGGTTGATATAAATATATTTTTACCACATTAACTAAGTAGAAACTTTAAAGAAGCCCAGACATACAAATAAGAAGACCAAACCAAGCGCGTCTAGCTGCAACATTTCTTCTATCAGAGTGAGGGATTGGCTTGTTTCTCAGCAGTAAATCAAAGACTCGCCGATAAAAAGCTAAATGTTGTTCGATCGCGGACGTGCGCGTGCGCGAATAAATTTATGCTCCTCTGATAACGCGAGTGACAGTTGTCTCGTGAAATATGGTTTACCTGCGTCGAGCGCTTGTAGGCGAATGGGCCGAGTGTTGATGAGAAATACACGCGTTTTAAGGGAAAGGAGTGTGCTGAGTTATCGCGGCGATAAGGGAACCGGGCGTTTGCGAATTAGTCAGATTTCGCGGCTGTGTTGCGGCATCTCGGTAGTGGTGATATCGAAATAATTAGGTATACTTTTTTTTTGTTATAATGTTGCTATTTTTATTGTATGTATAACTTCCGATACAATTTTTTTCTACTACTTATACACATACATAAAATTTACTGCAGTCATAATTCGATACAAGGTCAATACTACACGGCAGTATGAGCACAGGATAACGCTCAATAACAGTAATACAAGAAATTGAAACTATAATATATAGAATTGTTTTCATCCTGTGTATTTGATCCGCCATGGACGCCTACGCAAAAAAATACGGTTATTGAATATTATTTTATGCTGAGATGTCCACACAACCGATGGGTGCAGCAGTTAAATAGTAGATTATGAAGGCTCTGCGTTCTGTTCCCGACCGGGGCAATATGAAATTGGTTTATAATAATAAATATAATAATATGTAGGGCTTTTCACACACGGCTATCAGACCTGTAGCTAGGCAGAAAATGTAATATGGGTAAATCGGACAGCTGATATCTCAAAACAGGTAGGTACATAGATAGATAGGTATACATATGAACACCCCAGACCCAATTACAAAAATCTGTCCTGCATTTTGAAATTTTTATAGTTACGAAACAGTCTGATTTACATCTGTGGCCTCTCCAAGAGTATAAAATCAATATCCCTACAATAATATCCTTTTAGTGCAGAGTAGACAAGAATAGACGTGAGTAGACAGGAGTAGACAGCTGAAACAAATCTGCACAACAGCCCAGTCTCAGCCGCCGGAGTACCCATTCATCAGAGTGGGCAGAGACCGACTGGGACGTTGTCATTGACCCTATGATAATAGTATAAGCGTATTGATACACTAGTTGTACTACACTACTTAGAAATGTATCCGTATTTATTATTTAATGTAAACGCAAACCCTTTCTTTCATACTTGGCATAAAAGGTTGTATGTTGTACCAATCTTGTATTTTTATTTGAATTTATTTAAAAACAAGGTTTTAAAACAATACAAAAGCACCAATGAAATATACTTAGTAGCTAAAATGGTTACTTTCGCAATGAAACCATTATATTATTATAAGTATCAAGCCGTCGCGTCCGGCGTCGCGCCGTGGGCCGCGTCACGATGCTCTTTACGTCTACGCGCCAACGACGTCGGCGTGTGAGGGAGACCGCATCAGTACATTTCTATAGTGAGCATCGTGACGCGGCCTACAGCGTGACGCTGGACGCGACCTGCGGCGTAAATGGGAGACCCGGGCCTTACTGCCAGTTGCAATACTCTATCTATCTATAGGTGACAGTAGCTATTCTGTCAAAATCATATGTCTTAACTATCAGAGGGTCTAGTACAGGTTCGTTAGATTGTAAGAAACTATAAAAATTTCCGTTTTCCCGCATAAAAAGTGGCGCCTCTAGCGGAAACTATCATGCAACTTTTGACAGATAATGTATGCAGATGACAGAAGAAAACGTAAACTTTTATAGTTTATAAAAAATGCCAAACCTGTACTAGACGTACAGCTATCGATAGATAGAGTTATTGAAACTGGCAGTTAGAGTGAACCCCTGGTCCAAGACGGAACAAACCCTAAACCAAGCACCGTGTGTGTCTTTAACGTTAAGCGCTTAAACTTAATCTTTATTGAAAAGTTATTACATGTATTCTTTGTAATTATCATTGTTAATTATTATAAATTGATACAACTTGAAATCGCGTGGAGAATTTATCAGGTGGACGTAGCTTCATATTTCTGCAACGTTGTCGTTTCTTTAGGTTTTGTAGTCATATTTTTTATTGAGTTTTATTTATTTGAGAAGTAATAGGCATTGATAGATAGACGAAGAAGCAACGCGCCAATGGGGCACTGCCCTTATTGAAACTGGCTATAAATCCACGAACCTTGGTCCTTGCCACTGTAAAATGGACTTCGTCATTCGAACGACATCAATAAAAGATGGCGGATTAAAATTCAAAGCGGCTTAAACAATTAATAAAAGTCACGTTAATGTATGTTGCTACACATTGGATCGGCATCGCAGTATAATCGATATATTTATATAAATCGAATTACCATAATCGAATACACCTGCCTTGATATATTTGTGGCATGTTTTATCGGTTATCTGACCCATTAAAGTGTTTGAATAAATATAAATCGTTGTTTGGAAAGGTGCTTGTGCAACAGTGTCTTTGATGGTTAGGGTTCTGACGTGGAATTATTGGAAACGACAGTTTTAACTCCTAAATTATTCTAGAATGCCCTGTGGTATAGAAACATCGAGACATCGAAAATATTGGAGCTTGGCTGAATGGTGTAGTGGTTAGTGATCCTGACTGCTATGCCGAAGGTCCCGGGTTCGATTCCCGGCTGGGGCAAATATTTGTTTGAAGACAGATATTTGTACTTGGGTCTTGGTTGTTGATATTTATATTAAGTATCTATCATCTATGTATTTGTGTAGATAAATCAGCTGTCCGACACCCATAACACAGGTTCTGCCTAGCTTGGGGTCGGATGGCCGTGTGTGAGATGTCCCCACATATTTATTTATTGGCGGAGCCCAGACTCTCATGCCCTCATGAGTCGTTTGACATCATCACAACCCATCACGTCCCCACTGCTGGGGCGCGGGTCTCCTTCCGATGAAGGAAGGGTCTTAGGCTTTAGTCCACCACGCGGACTTAGAGTGGCTTGGTGGACCCCAACACAAGCAAGCTTGTGCTGAGAGAGTTGTCCTTTGACATTCTTCTTCCTATGTCCAGAAGTGGATCACTACGAGCTGATGATGATGAACATAATAATAATAGGGGAGAATGCCAAAAACGTGATGTCGCATGCGCCGGCACTGGGCCATTTCCGGGAAGTATGAAAAATTCGCGCTTTTTTCGTTTTCGTCGGTCGATAATTAGTAGCGTCAAGTCGAATTAAGGGGCCCGCTGGCATTTATCGAACGACGAATGGTTGACACTTGTAGAGTTAGGAATGGATAGACTGGTCGGTTTTGTGGTTGACACTTTTTTACTCAGTTCGTGATTTAAATGATTGAGATCCTCCAAAATACTTGCATAAATCGCCTCTCTTGATTGTTGATGGGTTGGATGCACCAATATACTGAGCATTATAACGTGATAGCGGCCACCGGGACAGGGGTAGATACTGAAAAAGATGGCGGTGGACGTATTACCTGGACGTGGACGTGGACTGGAGGCCATGAGTATTAAGTAGGTACGACGGACACAATGGGTTCATAAAAAATATAAGCCAAAAACACTACAATACCTTGCCACCTCTACACACTCCTAACTCTGCGCCCCGTAACAATTAGCGATTGAATTATATTTATATGCGCCCGCGCTTCCTCAAGTACGGATAAGTGAGGGATAATGTCGGACAAGCATCCACGGTCACCTGTCACTGGACATGTGCTGGTGAAGGGAAAGCATAGTGTGGATACGGCGCCCCGCAACAGGTGGAAAGACCTTGCATGTCGGTGTTGCGCTGTTTTTCACCGCAAGTATAGTTCACAATGGAAAAGCTCCAGTGACAAAATAGCACCGAATTACTCCTAAACAGAAAAGGTGATAATGACGCCGCCTGCAATATTGTACTAAAGTTAACAGCGCATCGGAATAATACCACCTAAAAACGTAAATATTTTGTTGAATTTTAAAATTTTGTTCAAAAAATAAGTAGCCCCAATTTTGGTGTTGGTGTTTTGTAAACTTGGAACTTTTTCATTGCTCGCGTTATTGACTGTTCACATACATGATGGCGATGACGTATAAATTTAGCATAAGCGGGACATAACATAATATTAGACATACAACTAGCTGAAGCAGTGTCACTCGCCTGTCACTGTCTGATGTTGTATCCACGCTATGCTGATATTTAAAAGCAATTTTCGCGTAAAGGTTGATAATATTCGCGGATGTCAACATCAATCGAAATGTTTCAGCACATAGCATCCGTTTCACGGACATCCTTCGATGGTTTTTTTAAATAATTATTATGTTAAAATTGCCCTTTTCGGTGGTTAATTATTGGAGCTGCACAATATCATTTATTTGATACCATTTTTTTATTGCGTTGCAGCTACATAATATATTTATACTTTTTCTCAGCGTGTGAGTGACAAAAACTAGAGTTAGACTACAGTAAGCCACCATGGTGATTGAAGATTGTCCAATATCCAGTCAGATTACTCTCAATCGATGACTGCCCCGGACTTTTAAGGAACCAGTGGGCTTACCATCACCAAACGTTAGCCATTAACAATTCTTAATTAGCAATAAGCGTAATTTGCTAGTCTAATCTAACTACGTAACTTAACCCTGCTAATGGATTGTCAATAGCTAATGTGTCGGTGGTAGTAGTACCGCAGCAGATGATGATACACTCAATGTAGCTCCTATCATCACCCCTTGAAACTTCTTTATGGAAAAGAATCAGATAATACCTTAAATAAAAAACCATAACCCTTCACTAAATGCACGGCTTCAAAGCCCCATATTCCCAAAGCTATTGGGAATAATTCGCTCACTTCAATAGCGTCATCAGTAGATAGACGGACATTCTAATTAAACGAGTTTTAAACGACTGATTTAAGTATCTGGCTACCTCACGAGTGGCATCTAAAGGGCCTTAAAGAATTCTGCGCGGCAAGAATTATGTTTAAAAAGTATAATTATAGATTTTCAAATTCCCACTTTGAGTTTCGCCGACTTTCGGCCACGACACGACTTCGGTTAGGAATTGATTGTAAATTGTCATGGTAAGTGTCCCGGCGTATTTCGGTAGTTGTTGTCTAATGATTATCGTCCCAAATCACAAAGGATGTGATAAATTGTAGCAATATCTGATAATTAGTACCATAATATAGAACCTGCATACTATTTATAGTAAAAAAAATATTGTTTTATTTTATTTGTTACATAGTACTTCTTGATTAGATTATAATTATTAATGTCTAACTAAAACTAACTAATATAAAATTAAAATTAAACTAAAAAGAAGATGCTGGCCAGATCGCTGCCACTGCAAAAAAAAAAACTAACGAGTACCGATTCTTTAAAATTTCTACCTTCAGAATTTACACCTATGTTTAAACATTGCACTGGAAATGGATTTGATTACAGTGGCAATCAAAGATTGTGAAGTCACTAGCTTCTTCTTATTAGGAGGTCAGGTGACAAAATAAACTCTGCTCTTGGACTAGGGTTAGTCACCATGGAGGACGAACTGGCCAGTCACATTAGGGTCACTCGCTGACTGCTGGGTGCGTCCGACGTATAAAAGGAACAGGCGATACGTCAAACGAGCACCCCCAACATTGGCTCATAGAAATTAAGCTTAGTGAGATTTTGAGACCGTTTTTTATAAAACTGTTTCCACAAACTGCCGGTTCGATGAACCCAACAAAAAGTTAATCCAAATCTCACACTTCACAAGTAACGAAATCGAATAATGATTCGATTCAAGCATCGATGGGAACCAACGATTCATCGAGTCGCTTTTAATAGAAAATAAAATATACTTTACAATGATAACTTCGACAGTAATACAGTGTAAAGGAGTTACAGCACTTAACGAACTCTCGGTTATTTATTTTATGTTTTTATTAACTCCAGATTAAAAGTGAGGAAAGGGGAATTTACTTATTGTGTCAGAAGGGTTTATTACCTTATACTGACGAAATACGAACGAAACAGAGAGCTGGTTTGTCACCGCAATGAAATAATTACTAACTTACTGCGATTTGATTTACTGCCGGTTTCTATAACCTATCTATCTATAACTGGTAGTTAGTTTCATACGATTTTGACAGATTGTTACTTTTGATTATGTCAAAATCGTATGAAAGTAACTACCAGTTATGGATAGATAGAGATATAGAAACTGCCAGTTACTGTGTGACTGAATGCATTAATTTATCGTCATAGTTTTTAACCTCGTTATAAATGTCTTCGTGTTACCATAATACTCTACATGTAGGTAGGTACCTACTTATACATTTTTAATGCAAAATATAACGTTAATAGTTGTTTGTTACAGTTTATATAGTAACACGTAGACACGTAAAGTAGACGATGACACGTAACGTAACCTAACTGAGGTTAAAAACTATGACGATAAAATATTTTAGACAGTGCTGGTGGTACGGTTACTGTACCTTCATAGTACAATCGGTCGTCAGTGCACAATCGATGTCGACGTGGCGCTAAGAAATTGATTTCAATCATTGCGCAGGAGGTGGCCACTGTATTACGTTCTGTTGCTGGTAAAAAATACTGCTCATCATTACCTGCAAGTAACCTAGCTTAGTACAGAAACAGCTACATTTTATTTTATTTATTGGATAACAAACAGAAAAATTACATTTTCGAGACTATTGCCAGGACCAAGACAACGAGAAAACATAACAAAACTTTAGGAGGATCTACAGAAGATCAATATTTATTGTAAAAGCAACACAACTTGAGAAATTCGACATCGCCGATTGCGACGCGCCAAAACCGATTCGCCGATAATCAACCGAATCGACCGGCCATTTGAAATCACGACCAAATAAACGAAATGCACAAATACGTAGTATCGTAATTACGAAATATTTTCTTACTTTTCAATATGAAAAAAGCACAAGAAATAACTTATCCGAAGCAATGACCGCGGGCGGCGAGATCAAAGGGCTACTGGCGAGATTTGCTGTCCCTTTCTCGCGGCTTACTTGGCGTGTGTAGGAGAGGGATGGAGATATGATGTTTAAGATAAAAAGCTCTTTGAGTTAGTAAGACGCGACGCCGACACTTTTGCAGTGAAAGGGCAAGTATTGTCAAACGTACGACGCATGATGCAAATCGGCTGGATCTTAAAATGTAAAGCATGAGTTACTAAGGATCATCATTTACTCATTATCATCATCACAACCCATCACGCCCCCGCTGCTGGGGCAGGGGCTCCTTCTCTATTAAATGGAGGAAGGGTCCAGTCCACCACGCTGGCCCCGTGCGGGTTGGTGGACCCCAATACAAGCAATAGTGTGCTGAGAGAGTTGCCGGGTAGGTGGGAAACCCGACTGTCAACATCAACATGTTAATAAAATAGGATTGTTTCCAAAATTTTAATTAGGTATTAGTCCGCTTTGTACAGAAGATAAAAGCCAACCCCAACACAAAACATAGATGCATTTCATTTATGTGTTTTGTTGAAAAAGGAAACAATTATACGCGTCTGCATTTTTTATATTCTCTAAAATACAGACTAAATTGAATTTTGGTTTTCATACCTTGGAAACCACCCAATTCTTCCCAAACATTGCTATCGGCCGGCGATTCATCAGAGCCAGTCAACGTAACAAGGCTTTACTGGCAAACTTTTAATCAGACGCCCATAATCTTATACACCGAGCTAACCCCTTCCTAAAGAGAGGACATTGGGCTTAAAAATGAAAGCATAAATCACGATCTTCGGCTCTAATTAATTCCTCCCGGAGCTGGCAACACTGGGGCCACGGAACTGAGGAAATGGCGGAAAAGTAATCTAAGTTTGTACTCACTTTAAACAAAGCTTTAAACTTGCAATATCTTTATAAATCATCGGCATTATCAGCCCGTAGCCGTCCACAGCTGGACATAGGCATCTCCCAAGCAGCGCCACAACACTCTGTCCTCGGTCTTCCTTATCCAGCTACTACCGGCCGCCTGTCTGAGGACGTCGGTCCAGCGGGCTGGAGTGCGTCCCACGCTACACTTGCCTGTTGAAAACTTTATAAATAGGTACGTAGTTAAATTTATCAGAGAGTTACTGAATACATAAACGACATCATAAACTTCCATTGTCGGGTGGATACTTCCATGATCTAGTAACTCAATCTAAATTAAGTACTATGAGCACAATGTAAGATATTAATTAAATAATATAATAATTTTAATTTTATTATATTAAGTTGTTTTTTTATGATTTTTCTTATAGTTGATGTGACGTGTACGTCGTATCTACCTATACTTACATGTCTTGCATACGTACATCGTACAACCTGTAAGAGTCTGTAAATATCTTGGGTATATTGAGCAAAAAATCGTCACACTTAACAAAAATATACAAATTTTGTTCGAAAAACGCTACCCGCTCCTCCTGCTGTTTCGTGGCATACATATTAGACCGGGAAGCAACGTTCAAGGGGTTGAATTATTTGAAAAAGTTTCACCTCTCGGTTCGTTTTCTTTCATTATCTTTTTTACTGCGTCACCTGGGCAGCCCGGGGGTTACTCCGGCTTACGAAAAACTAAGTATTGGTCAGCTGCTACGCTAACTACGACTCTATCACGTTGTGTTAAAAGTGCCAATAACATGACAAGTCTAGTTTATAAATATTGCATGGCTTGGGAGAATTGCCACATGCACTAGCTCCGCGCCATACAAATTTTGCGAGATTTTCACTCCTCGATCGGTTAAGAAAATACTATCCTCAGTATAATGATTTTAATAATAATAATAATAATAATTTATTTGCCAATATTTGGGTTACAATTAAATTAGTAAGACATATTAGTTACGTTACAAGTTGGCTATTTCAATTTAAGGTGACATAAAAGGTGACAGCCATTGCCTATAATAGGAATAGACCTGTGCTATAGACACTGGCTTCCACTCCCCAGGAACTAGCAGCCATATATGACTTATTATAACAGAATTTTGGTGTCTTAGGCTTAAATAGTATACACAGAAATATATATTTATTATATTTAAGGTTTAAGATTAGATTTACTTAGTTACACAAGGTTATTAACATTAAACAATTTATTAATTTTGACTCTGAGGGCCTTACCATCAACACTTAGGACACACATGCTAAACGCTGACAGCGTTGCCTGTGTAACGCATTAGAAATGTGTCAAATTAAGCCCCAATTTCTCCATAGCCGGTTATCTAACCGACCAGGGATTGGTTCGTCAATTATACGTCATCTCCATATAAAATTCTTGACAGATATGTCAAAAGTCAACCACTTATACCTGGTTATGCTCAACACCCATTAAACAAGGTATGATTTTTTCGATAGTAACACAGTGACTATTTATACTACGGTACCGCGGCTGCGTTGTTGAGTAGAGACGCCGCGTTAAGTCGGTCCCCGGGGACAAACCGAGTTTGACGTTTGAAAAAATTGCGCAAATAATGGAAAAGATTGCTAATCTATTATTGTGTGGTTGGCAAAAGAAATGAAAAACTTTTTTATTTAACTAATAATTGTAACCTTTGCCCAGCAGAGGGACAATAGAGGTTAAGAAAAAAAAAAAAAAAAAAATTGTAAATATTACGTTAATAAATGATTCATTTGAATTGGATGGTCTGATGAATTTGTACTGATTAGCAGTCGTAGAAAAATAAGAAAAGTAGACTAGGTTTATACTTTTTAAGAAAATTCCACGTTTTTTTATGTTTCATTTTTAATTAGGTACTACACAGGGAACATGGCATGAAGCCCTTGCGTTTATTACACCTCCTGTATTGGTCGGTGATTTCCGTAGGTTCTGTATATAGAGAATATGGATTTGTTTAAATAATATGCCAATGTTATAGCCATTATACTTGTTTATAGTATTTTTTTAATTAAAAATACTTACTTACCAGTTTATTACTGTTACTTCTTTGTGCGAACTCTACTTTCTGTTAAAAATCTGAAGCCAATAGGTACGTAATTTAACAAAAATACAAAGAGAAGTATTTTTATTTTGTAATTAGCATTACAAAAAATCCATTAGGATTACAATGGTTTTAAGCATTTGTCTTTTATTTCGTTGATAGCAAGCTTACAAATTTAATATTTTTCTACTTAGGTTTATTTTACAGGTTTTCTTTATTGCTCACTTTAGAATTATTATTTTGGTAAAATTTAATTTTAGAACAGTATCAAAGTTAAAGCTCAAAAACTAAATTTCGACAAACTGTTATACCCTACGGCAAGATATTAGACATGTTTTGACTATTCAGTCCATAATTATTATGTTACTTACCTAATTCATGTGAAATAAGAATTTAAACAAATGGGGGTCTTATCGCTTAATGTGATTTCTTCCAGTCAACTTTTCGCAAATCGCCAAACTTCAGCAAATCACGACATTGCAATTGTTTCAAAACTAAATAACAACATGAAAAGGGTCCAGCGAGGCCACTCGACGCACTGAAAGGATTGTTAGACGCGACTTCACTGAGCAGCAGTGATCTCTCGAAAATTTCAAACTGACGCTTGAGTCGATGGGGTCACTCTTGTTCTAACTACCTCTTTTAAGTTTGGTTTATTTGTGACTCTAATTTTGTTATTATCTATAAGTCGGTTTGATTGGGGTTGCAAAAAGGGTATACCTATTAAGTTAAAGAGGCAATTTTTAACATTATTTTTTTTAAAACGATATAATGGGTGGTTTTAGGTTAACTACGTAACCACGGTAGGCAGTACGGTTTGAGTTTTTAGCTTTTTTTTTCTATGTTTTTGTTCTCGGGTCTTGGATGTGCCCGTAAAATGGCAATAGGCCCGCCCCCTATTACATTGGGACTAACATAACACTCTGGCGAAAAGAAGGTGCAGCAATGCACCTCTCCCTACCCCGCAAGGGAGTACATTAGTACAAGGCGTGAGTGCGTGTTTTTTTTTGTTTTTTCTATGTGACTCCATCTTAGTCATGTATTATTATTCTAATAAGTCTTGCATTTTGTGTCCATCTAAAGTCCATAGTCGGACTGTCCCCACAATAGTCCAATCTCCCAATTGGCCCTCGACGCGTCCCGATCGTGCTCCACCGTTTGTTTTTCACTTGTCATTTTCAACGGATTTTACTCGAGCACTCTCGAAGAATCTCGAAGGTTCTCGAAGGTTCTCCACTTGTTTCTCCTGTTGTTTCAGATTTACAGCCAATTCATTATTGTTTTGCGTCGAAGGTTACAGTGTTCAAATAAAAATAGGCGGTATTGCATCGGATTAGGAGTTAGAAGTGAAAGTATTAAGGGACAAAGTGCTGTGAATGGCGACGTTTTATTTAGCCTTTGTGACCAATGTTAGGGTTCGCCTATTTCTGCGTCTTCAAGTGTGTTTTGATTTTTGATTGAGATCTGTCGCAAATGACAACTTGATTGTTTTTTTTTTACGTAATTGTATGTGTGTTTTTACCAATCTATAGAAATTACTAGGTTAAGCATGATTAAAGTTATAGAAATTATTTATGATAACACGAAAAACATAATTATTCCAGATGAAAAGGATTTGGGGATAAAATATTTCGTTACGTACAAACTTACAAAAGAAAGAACAACTTTTCCTCTTTTGCCGATCAAAGGCTTCCAAATCATAAGTAAGTATTTAAAAAACAAACGAAATGAAAAAAAAGAAAAACTTAACGGAAAAATTTCCGCTCACCCTCATTTTCATTGGAGTTTAAAAATTTCTTAGGGTGCGCCCCACAACCCTTTTTGTTTGAGAAAAAAGACAAAGCTGAAACAATACATAGGATTTTTAAGTCCAGTTTTATAAAAGTACAGGAGTCGTTTACTCTTTTGGTATTCAGCGAATCTTTGTATTGAAAGGTATGTATTTTCTTGTATTAGTTAAAAAAGGCAGAATTCGAAATAAATTATAATAGTTCTCTGTTCAATAATACTCAATGTAGCTATCCCCACATTTTTTCAGGTAATAATCGGAAAGTAATATAGTTGTCGAGGTTTCTATCTATTTTAAATATATTAAAACGTCTATATCATCGTCTATATCAGCATGCAGCATACTCTACAAAATCTAGATTTTTTGTGACTTTGGTGTATTTAACAGTAAGGGCTGATTTCAATAATTAGAGAAAAGTTATTAGATGCTACCGCGCCAGAATGTTTGTATACAAACATATACATATACAGGGTGTTGCAAAAAGGGTATACTAAGCCGAAACCTAAGACAGCGGCAGCAACAATTTTAATCCTCAGAGAACATTTCTTAAATTTTAAAAATCTACCCATGTCATATATTTTTCCACCGGAACTCCCGGTCTATGTTCGTTTGGGCAGCCCCGAGACATTCCCGTGTGTTAATTGTTTGTTTTTAATTATTTCGCCTTCAATTGCCCTATTGTCTGGTCCATTCTTTTCATATTTTGCATTATTTCGAAGGCTTTCTTCCAACTACCGGTCGCGTTCATTTTTCAGCCCTTTCAATGGGTACGTCCCAAATTTATTTCCCGCGTCATCATTAACTTAGTGAATTTTGTTTTTTTTGTGTCGTTCTTGCCAGTTATTGTTTTTGCTCTCATTTATTTTCGCATGGCAATTTAATTATCACGCTTCGATAGGAGAAAATTGAGATGAACAGCATGATACTGAAATATTGCAATTTTTTGTGATTTCAAGGAGAGTGCATTGTGTATAAAGCTATTAGGTACGGTCAACAAGCTAAATAACAAACTGACAATGTTAGTTTGTAATAGGTAGTTTGTGAGTTTGACAAAGTACAAAAGTGTACAGCTACTTATGCAGCAGTAACTGTACTGTACATAGGACTTTAGTTTATTCCAAATTCTGTTTTAAGAATTTAATCGTTTGTGGACACAAACAACTACCTAACAATTTAGCGAAACTTCTTCCAATCCTTAGTTCTTGGATTCCCAGCCCATTGGACTGATGACTATGGCACTCTTAACAGTCGTAACCTCATAAAATCACAGCCGCGCCGCCATATTTCTGTACAATCAACAATATCAAGACTCGAACGTGTTAAATTTTAAAATTACCTTCAAAAAGCTGGAACAGGTCATTGCAGCCGTGACTCAGTAGACATGATACCATCGACAACATTATTTAACTGCTTGATCTTCGCCGGATAAAAAACTTACGATTTTTGGAAATGCCGCTGTTGGGACCGTAAAAGGCTCAAAATTTAAGCGTTTCGAAGAAGTTATGGTCATTTGGTGGGCAATATAGTGACGCGGTAGCCAGATGGCTGTTTCCAGCTCGTCCGTCATGATTTACGAGATCGTGAGCGCTGGCCGGTATGAGCACTGAGGGGTCACTCTATACTGACGATAAACATCATACGAAAGCTGTCATACAATCAGCACGAATAATAAAACGAGATAGAGTCGTGGCTCGCGCAGCAGCGCTCTGAAACTTAGTTTTTCGTCATATAGAGTGACCCCTGTGAGCAGTAATGTGATATTTTCTTAACGTTTGACGGTTACGTGATGATCGGAACTTTTCGAAATTACAGCCACGGTGGCTACGTGACTGTAAGAGATGCACTAGCGGTGCTCCACAAGGAACGGATTGGGTCCCACTTTATTCTTTATATTTTTCTAGTAAGTACCTAGTTGAATTTTATTTTTTTACCTCAAAGTGATAAATTTGGTCATTGCAAGATTGTATAAATAATGAATACATTGAAAAGCTTATATGCTATGACACTCACACCTGTAAAAAAAGTTGAAAATGTTTAAAGTTCCATAGAAACTGATTTGCATGTATGACGCGTAAGCGCATATAAAACCGCCGTCCTTTTACACAAGCCGCCATTATTAAATCATTGAACACGAAGAATAAAATGCGAAATATCGTAAACAAAGTGTTCTTGTCGCCTTCTGATGTTTTAATTTGTATAATCTTGAACAAAACATATAAATAATACAAAAACAATGAGACTTGTATCATACACTATCATATTGTTGTCTTGAGATGTAGAGTGTTGAATACATAGACCTGGCAATCTTTTATTTTATTTAACTATTTACCTACTTGACATCAAGTTCGAAGTATAACTTTATACTATTTTTTTTTTCATTTTAATTAGGTACCTACTGTAAGTAGTAACTTTAAAATATTTTGAGAAGTATCGTGTATTGATAGTAGTTATCGAAGATAAGCTAGGTACTAAAATCTAAAATATATAGTCACATTTTTCTGGCGCATTTGCTTATCGCCTAATTCTTTATTTTAAACATCAGAGAATGATGCTGCTAAGACAAACTTCATATAAGGAGGAAACGGCCGAAGGCGTGCAAATTTAGATACATAGATAGAGTACTCTTTATTTGTGCACTTGTATCTTTATCTTTATCTTTATCTTATCTTTAACAAACAACCTTTGGATGGATGTGGACTAAAAGAGACAAAAATAGGGAAGCTAAGAGTAATTAATAATCGTTTAAGAGACACAAACAGAGAAACTAAGAGTAAATAATCGTTTTAAAACTACGCCATTCTACTACCTTCCTAGCTCTGCATCTGCGCATACGCACCGCAGCGGCGACTTTGACATTTACAGAATAATCTAAAATCATAAAACACTAACTTTGACTCATATCGGATTCCCTGCGCTGCCTGAATGCTAATACTTATTCTCCGTCCCTTTCACACCTTGGGACGGGTCACAGCAACTGCTGAGGAGGAAATTGATCCTTATGGGTCACTGTTATGGATATAAAGCTTTCAAAAGCTTTGAAAAAACGAGAAGCGAAGTAAGTTAAAGAAAGAAAGAGCGATAAAATAATGTTTGGTTAGGTAAAGCGTTACAGGTGTTGAACTTTTTCAATATTTTGAATGAATTTCATTAAATTATCTTAATATCTGCCAATTGTCTAAATATTATGAAAGCAGTAAGAAGTTTTCCTCTCCTAAAAGCAGCAGATCTCGCAGAAAAGGAAGTTTTATTTATAAATATTATGCTTGTAGATTCTGTAATAAATGCTAAAGTCAAAATATATACAAGTATATAATATATTTAGATATTATTGTACAATATTGTACAAGGTGTGAGTGTTTTTTTATATAATAGAAGATACCTGTACGTACAACCCTTAGGCCACAAATATTGACAACCCTGAGTCGAAGGCGCGTCCAATAAACCGCGACAGGTAGCCAGCGAGGACATTTCATATTTCATACAACATGTGTATATATTATATGAAACATATATTATATTTACAAAGATACGAGCGACTCTCCGATTCGGAACGATAACGTCCGGGCCGAGTTATTGGCCGAGTTCAGAGACTTTTTAACTAGAATTGCGACTGAGAATAGACTGCCTGTGTCATTCTCGTGAGAACTCACGTGTGTTTAGGTGAGAATTTTGCGCAGTGGTCAGGCCCTAAAATATCTGCTTTGTATAATAATGTAACTATAATTATCCTTTTGGCTAAAGCATATTTGCAAAGTTAAGAGTCCACCTTTCGGCACTTAACTTAATCGACAACTTACCACATTTATTTTAATAATTAGAGAAAATTAACATAATAATGATAATAACCATCTTATAAAATAGAATATAAAAGTTATTTGTACCTACCGATGTAAATAGAAGATATAATTATATGAGCCAGATCATCATCAGATATACACTTTTTAATCTGACATTGATTAAAATCCATCGTGAACTCCTCAATGAACAAGAGAATCTAGCAGCTGGATTTCAGTCAGTATAGCTTAATAGATACCAGACCTGGCGACGCACGGTACTGGACGAAGCGAAGAATAGAGGGAGTCTTGGAGTTAAATCAAACGCGAAGCTCAAGACAGGTTGCGATAGAGAGTCACTTTGGACGCCCTCTGCCCTATCTAGAGGACATAGCACACTAGGTCAAGTAAGTCATCTAAATACACTTCGGGCAATGTAAAAGTTCCACTCACAAAATACCGACACCAAACAACTCCAATTTTTTCAAAAATTTACTTTAAAATTTGAACAAAATATCACTGTTTTAGTTGGTAGTATCCTGATGCTCTGTAAAATTTACTTCAATGTTGCAGAAGGCGTCATTAACCTTTTCCGTTTATGAGTAATTTGGTGCTTTTCAGAGTGGAACCTTTTCATTGCCCGTGAGTGTATTATATGAAAAAATATATAGTATAATAATCTTAATCGACCGATACCCTGTGTCCACGTTCCACAACATACCTCTATGGCTTATTTTTTCATTTCACATTTATTTACCATTCATCTTTCGTACACAATAGTGGTCGTGATATTTCATTGTCAATCTTAAATAAAGTCATTATTTTGATTGAACACTACAGATTGGGTCGTTTTGGAGATCCATAGATTTCTTTAATTTAGAATATCAACTTAGTAACTTGATTATGAAATAAATTTATTACCTATGTTATGTAAATAATAATAGGTATTATGTCTTTTTCTTTTGGTTTGTACCAATTTCCTTTTGGTGTCTTCAGTTTATCTTAAACTTATGAAAACTAAATTTCCTTGCAAATATATTTTTTTCTCTCCCTACAATAGGTACAAGTACCAACTATAATAATTATATGAATAATATTTATTGAATCTATATTCTAGGCTCAGCAAATATTTCACATAGTTCACGTAGTATTCACGTTTCACATACGGAGTGCACTCAAAAAATCCGATTCGTGCCTGACCGATTTTTTGTCTCCATGCATCGACTCAAAGAATCGATTGTTATGTTTGATGGACGCCACACGTATTGAGATGTTTCGGATTCTGGAGGGTCACTGTATACTGACAAAAAACGAACGAACGAGAGCTGTCGTGCAACCGGCACGTTTAATACAACGAGATAGAGTCGTGGCTCGCGCAGCAGCGCTCCTAAACTTAGTTTTTCGTTATATAGAATGACCCCTCTAGGCCGTCGTGAGAAATGAGCGTAGTAATCGGTTAAAATCGACTTGGAACTACAAATGACGCCGCTTATGAATTCTCGTGTTAGATTGACGTAAAATATGCAATGGAATCAATCAGTATTTGTGTTGTGTCAAGGTAGATATGTTTTGCGTTTTTATTAAAATTGCCGCTTTTGTAAAAAAGTTTACAAAGGTTTCGGACCTATCTGGAGAGTAGAAGGTCTTCATTTTGAACTGTCAAACCCAGAAATCGTTGACATACGTCGTACGAGTATCAACACCAATCTTTAAATGACCTTAGATAATTATTTACAACACTCACTCACGAGAAAAGAAAAAGTTCCAAAATTACCAATTCTCAACACCAAAATGACCGAAATTTTTAAAAACATTCGGTTTAGTATTTGATTAAAATATTAACGTTTATCGTTGGTAATATTCTCATGCACAGTCAAAAATGTACATCAATATTTTTCGTTTAGGAATAGTTTTATACTTTTGTCAGTGGAACTTTTTCCTTGCTCGTGAGTTATACTGCGGCCATCTTAAAACCGGTACACACGAAGGCTCTCCAGGCTACATACTGGCAATACAGGCAACATTCATTAGAATTCACGAAATAGTTTCAATGCTTGAACTTCCACCATAAATGGAGATGAAAGCTCATACGATCCGGCCAGTGTTTTGAATCTGAAATAGGTAACGGGAAATACTACTGAGCTTAGATTCTCATGTGAAACACAAAGTTGTGCGACCAATAAAGATAAGATAAAGATAAAACACTCTTTATTGCACACAAACAGAAACAGTTTCATAAACTTAAGTTCATTGTTACTAACAAAATATGGATCAATCCGAAATAAATGATTTATTTATTTATAAACATAGAAAAGATAGTAAATAGTACAATCGGCGTCCTTATTACTAAAAGTAATCTCTTCCAGACAACCACATTGAAAGGAAATTGACCAATATGCAATCGTAAAACTGGATTCATTCCCAGGAAGAAACTTTTTTAAATTCGAAACTCACCATAGAATAATGAGTACTAGTACTACTGTACTTGTTATTCTATGGGCTCACGCAATTTTATAGCAAATGAATTCATATTGCCAAGTTCTTTAACATCAATTTTTTTTTAAAAGGAGTATTGTATTAAAAGGGTTGCCTTCCGAACATCAACTACTGAATGGAAAAATCTATATTTAATCGTTTTTTAACGGACACTCAAAAACATCGCGTGTGTTTGAGCTCTACTTGAAAAATGACACTTACTTACCGATTTATTAGCGACTGTCTTTTGAGGAGGAGAATAGACTCTCAGTATTGCCAGTCGCGTATGAAATGCATCTACTGATTTGGCCTGGATAAAATTTAATATTACGTCCATGTATGTGAAGTTTGAGACGAACTCTGAATAAATTTTTGTTACAGATGTATGAAGATAATATAATATTACTATTATCTATTCAAATTATTATAACGGCTGTGTAAAGCATAATCTTTTAAATTTAGTGTTTCCTGAATTATACCTAAGTAAGTATAATGTTAGTATGATACTTAAAAAACAGCCAAAAAGCTTTTATACAAGATTATTACACACAAATCATAGTAACAAATGAAGTCGTTAAAAAAATTGCACCACGACTTTAAAAAAAACCGATAAGTACCTACTTAAAAAAAAATATCCATAAACTTCGGTCACATGATTTTTTTACTATGGGGAGTAAATATTTGAATTTTATTTTATATATTCGTATTGTAAAAGGTTATGTATCCTGGCCCTGTAGCACAGCCAGTGTAGCACAGGGCGCTATTAAGACGTGACAAAAGTTCTCCGTCGCGCTCGCTCTTGAGGCTGCGCGATATGAATGAGCGCGATGCAAAACTCTTGTTACGTCTTAAATGCGCCCCGTACTAGCCCTTCTGATAGCGACCTATTCTCAATTGCGTCCTAGTTACCGAGCTGTTTTTAAGTACTTACCTATTTTATAAAAATATTTCTAGTACCTATTTCGTAACTATATCCTATAGTTCTATATCAATCTTGTTCGAAGGCTCACAGCTACCATTCTAAGTGCTACAAGACAAATATCTACCACCGTACTATATCTATCAGTCAATGTAGTAACTCCGACTTTATCCGGGAGATAAAAATGATTAGGACCGACTCCCCATCAAGATAAACGGATTATTGAGGCGATAGGCAGATCTACGGAACTTGATCGATACTTGCCACCTCTTGCTAAGGTATACAGGTTGATGATTTTAATATAAAAAATATCTTTGGACTTTCAACAATAACCTCTACGTCCCGTCGCGAGCATTGTTTAAAATTTGTTATTTACAACAACTGTAAATAAAAATCTGCCTGCCTTTTCTACAATGCTAAATGTTGTGTTAATCAAGATTGTTTATGCAATCTCTTATCTCATTATTTATGTAAATACTTAATTACAATTAAAAATATTTGCACTTTAAATTCTATAAAATGATTAACTTACACGTTTTTTAAAATAACTTGCTTTCAAAATTTTCTAGATTACCTAGGTATATTAAGACCTACATTATGTAATAACGAATATTAATGTATTCTCCACTAGAATCAGAATCCAGACCGCAAAATTCTTCGATCCTTACACTACCAAGTTACCAACTACTTTAGGTAGATAAACAAAAGTGGAACATCCTGTATGTCTGGCCGCACCCGCTGTAGATGCGTCCGCAGCGATACTGTCGCTTTGATAGATAATCTCTAGAATCGAACATCGGCCTTCATTGAACGAACACCGTTCGATACATAATTATAACTATAATAATAGGAAAATACATATTGATAGAGTCGTGGTGGTGTAACGGATAAGGTATCGGCTCTCATTCGTGAGGTCGTGGGTTCGACTCCTGCCATGCACCAATGAATTCTTTAAAAATAAGGAAATTAAAAACAATTTATACTACGTTCTCTTACGGTGAAGGAAAACATCTTAATAATATTTTTCGTAAGTAGAAGAAGTATGGGTTTATAAATGAGTTTTTTTCGAATTAAACCTATCAACTCTTTGTAGAAACATCACCGGCCTTCAACGATCGAATCGATATTATAAAGATCAGATCGAATACCTAATGAAATATTTGATAAATTATTCGAACACAAAGCAACTGGCCACTGGACCGGACATGGAAGAAAAAACATAATTTGAAAAAAGAATACTGCTACTGGCAGCATAAACTATTAATCAAATTCGTATAACTGAATTGTGCTTCTCGTTCTTTCAATTTAAACTTTATTTCTTAAGTTACATAGTATTATTTTATTTAGTAGCTTCAGAAACTGATTTGTCAGCTCACGTGGTAACCCATTGATACTTTTTTTTGAAGAACTGAGGCGGTTAGCAGACTTGTATTATTCTAATTTCAATACTTTGACTAATGGTAAAGGATGGATGATTCCATGACTCCTTGCTCGTATTTTTTAAGGTCAAACTATATTTCACCTCTCATCATCATCATCACTCATTTTATCACAGAATACGGTAAAATAAAATAAAGATGTATGCTATGCGTTTGACCTATCATATATTCTATACGTTCAACTCTTCCCTGATAATAAATACTAAACTATGAGACAGAAGACGTCAAATCGAAACAGACAGACACATAGACGCTAAAACATATAACACTCCTATTTCCCGCCAGGAGTCAAAAACAGCCGTCACACAACGTTCGACGGTGCCAATTTATCTGCACAAAAACCAATACAACATGCGAACTCGACCGATTATTTTAAGATATTTTGACATCGATGAATAATCGACTACCGAGCGCCGGATACGAGAGATTCATGAACTAACATGAAAGAGGAGAGAAACCGAATAAATAATAATATATTTTATACGTTAATAAATAAGAGCGACAGATTGTAAATCAATTGATGGACGGCGCGTCGCTGTAATTGCACCGGCTGTGGGCAGCTCTAGAATGTTCCGTCGATATGGAATTCAAATTGAAATTGAAATGTTGTTAATTCGAAGAAAATTTTACAATTATTTGTCGAAAATCATAGATCTACCAGATTTGATTATCTACGGGATTGGGTTAGGATATCAAATCTGTGTAGTCACGGAAAATAACCTTTAACTAAATTTAATAACAACGTTTATTCATACTGTGATGCCAAGATGGTCATCATCACGACCCATCACGTCCCCACCCCAGTGCTGGGGCACGAGTCTCCTTCCAATATGGTAATTTCCTTCTTCGTTTCGTGAAGTTGTGACAACTCCTTTAAAACCACTGGCTATTTCACATGTCAGAATATAAAGCATTATACTAATAGTGATCATCATCATCACCAACATCATCATCAGCCCGTACCCGTCTACTATTATGTTATGTCTATCTGTCTTGAGCTCTGGAACACACAATCCTTACTCCAATATTTAAAATAAATCATTTAATTCTATTTAAGTATTTAAACAGGCACAACATCAACAAAAGTACAGGCGCGCATAAAAATCATAAGCACAATAAAAAGTCACGACACCGTCGACTTCTCAATGAAAGTTCTCGCGCGTTCTTTTTTCAAAAAACCAAGATGGCCGTTTGTATCGATGAGTAATGTCTTCCGAAGGCAAAGGTCCGGCTGTGAATGGCATTTCGTTCGGGGATTAAGTCGACCGATCGGCAGTCGTTGAAAGGTTAGATGAGGTCTAATTATGATTTATGGCCGCCATCTTTGTCGAATGCGGAGGTGGTATGCTTGCGCCAACCAGGTTTTGTGATAAATTTGTAGTTAAGACTGATTTTGAGATGTTTTGATAGGTATATAAATAAATATTACTTATGCCAGTTTAGACTAACTGTCGTTGGTACTCAGATTCGTCATTAAACTTTATTGCATGTTGTGTAATGTACCTGTTGTGTGATGCCAATAAATAAATAAATAAATAAATAAACGTAATGTTAATTAAAAACTAAACTTACTGATCGTCTTTTTCGTATTGACTTAAGTGTTTTTATTATTAACCATTAAATTTAATAAGTGTTTCTAAATACGGCAACAATTAATAGATTTAAATGTTTAGTTAAATTAGGAGTGCACAAAAGGAGTCATAGGTGAAGCAATAATTATACCTTATACTGAACTTTTGTTCGTTCTGTATGCGTACCTACTAAAATAGCTTAGGGTGAACCTATAAAATTAAGTACAAATCCCAATTCGCCTATACAACTCCATAACTATTCATTCATCATCATCACGACCCATCACGGCCCCACTGCTGGTGCACGGGTCTCCTTCCAATGAAGGAAGAGTTTAGTTTCATAAGGGCATAAAAAAATTAATAAATAAATAATGTACTATCCGTTTTCTTCGCGACAGTACCGAGTGTTATTGCCAAATCACGTAGGCGGTCGTGTCGATTGCATTCAATATATGTACCATTGAATTTCATCCTGAAATTTATGCGTTTATTTTGATTTCTATATTTTTAAACATCACAATGTTATGACGAATCTTGAAGAGTACAATAGTAGGTACCTTCACCTTATACAGGAGTCTTTCGTAGGTGCACATCCGAGAGTATGTCACAGAACTTTTCATTCTGATCAACTTTTGTTACTTTGGGATAACAATAATTGTTGGACACCCATCACAGCTCGTTATTCTCAATATTTTTTGGAAATTCATGTATTTTTTCTAATAGGTACCAAGCTAAATAGTCATCAACAAAGTGACCAACAAATCTTCTATGGAGAAGACAAAACATTCATTGCGTATTTTCAAAAAATGTAGAGCAAAAGTATTTGTTCAGAATTCGGCTCGAGAGTTCGGTTTACTATAGCACTTTTGCAACACTCTAAACTGTATGCATAGGTACCTGCGAAAACTAATTATAAGCATGTAAGTAGATATAATACCTATAAATAATTATATTAAAATGCGGTCAGCAATTAAATTATAGGTCAGTTACACACCTAAAATAACAACGGAATAATTTATTCAAGCGTTGCACTCGCTAATACGTCCACAATGAAAATGTGTGAATGTATCATCGGATTCGGACTTGGCCGGTTTCCAATTACCCTGCATGAGTCATTGAGTCATAAAATAATGGTTTTCAGCAAAACTTAAAGTTATTTCTAATTGTCGAATGCATTAATTCTATACTGATAAACGTTTTTTTAACGAACTCTTGATATCGTCGCGTGTGTTTGAGGTGTAAATGGAAAATGACAGTTTGCGATAACTTTGCCACTGTCTTTTACGAAGAAAAATAGATAGCCAGTCATTGTAGCCTGAATTTCATGGATAAGGAAGACCGGGACCTTTCACGTGAGTACAAATGTGCTGCGAAAAGTGAGTGGCTCGCTTGTGAGCCACCTCTGACTACCCCTTCGGGCATTACAGTCGTGAGTGCATATATAATTATGTAGGAAGACCGGAGCCAATTTTTTGTGGCTCTTTTCAGGATGGGCCCATTTCCATGCCTAGGTCTAGCGGTGCATGATTACAGGCTGATCACGAAGTGACTGTACCTGCAGTTAAATAAATGTACTTTAGTAAATCTACACAATAAATTCAACAGGCGAAGACGGATAAATATACCTATAAACCTACATAGTGCAAAGCATTTGATTTAATAAAGCCTAAACTTGTAAAACAAGAGACAACATTAAAACAAATCAGTTCAGAAATTATGACAGTCCGCCATTTTGAGTTAATAAATACATTCTATTTCCGTGCCATGTCCTCTTAATTAGCCGCTTAAATCTCAATTTCGAATTAGAACACAGTGTACATTTTCCCGGTTTAACAGTTTCAGCTAAATCCAATTATCCATAATATACTGAAAAACAGTGGTTCCTCTTGTAAGACCGAGATTTTTTATCTTTAGTGATCATCATAATCATCATCATCATCCCGTATTCGTCCACTGCTGGACGTAGACCTCTCCCAAGCAGCGCAATAACACTCTGTCCTCGGTCTCCTCATCCAGCCAACTGTCTGAGGTGGTCAGTTTATCTAGGCTTGCGTGTTCGTGGTCCGAAGTCAACTTTAACTAATGGTTAAGTCACTTGACAAGCGTGACAGCTTCTAGAAGTGTTTTATTTAGATCTAGTTGTGCCTCACGATTTTTTTTTTCACTGTAAGGGCATATTAAATAGGTATATTTTACTTAAGGTCAAAATAACTCATCGGTACATGTGGCCGGGTTTCGAACCCGCATCTCTGGCGTGAAAAGTGGGCGCTTACCCAACTGAGCTACTACCGCTCCATGTTCAATCCACCTAAAAGTGATTTACCAACTGCAATAAAACCACCTACTCGTCAACAGTCGTTTTGCAAATCTCCCATGTCATATCAGTTAATTATTATCATAATTGTAGCATGAAATAAAGTAAAACGAAATCAGAAATGCATCTCTTTGATGTGGAACCACCCGCGTTGTCATAAAAGATGCTAAATTATTTCGTTGTTTTACAAAACGCTCTTTGTCTTAAAATTTAATGAAGGCAATTATTTCAATATTTCTGAGGGAACGTATTTATGCGACGTTATTGCTGGCGCATGCGTGGAAAGTATAGTACCTACCTAGTTTATACAGGGTGTTGCAAAAAGGGAATACTAAGCCGAAACCTATATGTGCAGCATGGTATATCTAAGCCTGAAACTAAAATCAGAATTTAAACATTCGCGAAAAAAAAAATTAATCATTCTCCATAGTAAAAAGTCACGTGACAAACTAAGTTTCTATGGATAATGACAAAAAAATAATGCCGAATTTTGAAATTCTGATTTCAGTTTTGGGCTTAGTATAGCAGCTTATACAGCATAATAAGAAGCTGCACATGCTAGTTTCGGCTTAGTATACCCTTTTTGCAACACCCTGTATACTACCTACCTAGTGTATATAAAAATTGGTGAAGCTACATAAAGTCTGTTTTAATGTAAGATACTAAATTGACAGATTCTAAACGGTTCATCCACAGTCGATTGTCCCGCCAATAGAACGATACGTCACTCAATTTAGTATCTGAGATTAAAAAACAGACTTTAGGTATTATATTTTGTAAAATACAGGGTGTTTCAAAAAAGGTATACTAAGCCGAAACCTACATGTGCAGCATGGTAGGTTTCGGCTTAGTATACCCTTTTTGCAACACCCTGTATAACCATGACAGCTTTCTAATTCATACATAGCATACAACGCGGATTCGGTCATATTCATAGGTACTCAATGATACATAGCGCCATGACCTTCAATTTGTGATAAACAAAGATGTTTTTCATAACTTAATGCACAAACGGGCAATGAAAAGGTTCCACTGACAAAGGCACCAAATTATTCTTAAACGGAAAAGGCTAGAGCTTAATGCACCTTCTGCATCATTGAAGTACATTTAACGGATCATGAGGATATTAGCAACAAAAAACGGTAATATTTTGTTCAAATTTTAAATTAGATGTGTTGGCATTTTGTGAGTGGAACTTTTACATTGCCCGTGAGTGTAATAAAAAATTGTCTGTTTTAAGTAGGTATGAGTGCTGTAGGTACTCAGTCAATGAAACAAATACTAAGATACAAATGGAAGTATGCATGTAAGTAAACAATGATTTTGTCCTACATTGTTCACAATCATGCCCTCCCCATTACGAAGACAATCGACAAATAGCTATTATTGATGAAGAGTAACAATTACAGATGTGGCACTTCAAAGAATATAAAAAATACTGCTGGCAGATACCAGGGCTGTGATTCATCACGACCCATCACGTCCCCACTGCTGGGGCACAGGTCTCCTTCCAATGAAGGAAGCGTTTTATAAGGCCTAGTCCATCACGCTAGCCTAGTGCGGGTTGGTGGACACATGCAAGTTTGTGCTCAGAGAGTTGTCGGCAACCCCACTGTCAGATATTTTCATACTGCCCGAAGGACTCTGACTAGGCTTAACGACTGCTGCCGTAACAGCAACCCAAGGCTTAATGTGTTGCTTATAATTTGGCAAATAAAGTAATAACTATAATAATAATGTCAACCGTATAACAGCATAACACAGCTGTTGCATAAAACTAACTGCCAGTTTCAATAACTCTATCTATCGGTACTTTTATATGATTTTGACAGAATGTAACTTTTTATGCGTCAAAATCGTGTGAAAAACCAAAACAGTGCCCTATCTGCAAAACCCACCGCCTTGCTCTATGGCGCGGGAATCTTTGCATACCGCGGCGGAGGTGGAGGGGCCATTAGCGTAAGTGACTCCTGGTTCGATGCTCGGCCGGGGCTGTTCGCCAGCGTGATTGATAAAGAACCGGTTCGGATGCGACACTCGTCTGCGTGACTGACGTGCTGTGGTTCCGCTGTTAGTTCGGATGAGCCGTTTTTGATGTTGTAATGATAGGTTGCGTTTTTAGGTGGTGATTGGGATTTTTGTTGTTTTTAGGTTACTTTTGTATCTGCGTGTTTATATTTTAACAAGTCTGTGAACAACTGAAGTTTTTTTTTATAATTTATAGTTTTTACATAGGTTCATGTTAACTTATTTAGCTTTATATCTATTCTCTCCTTATAAGATTTGTATGCCAAACAAACATGGGTACTTACTTTTTTTGTTTTAGTTTTCTTAAGAATATAACATTCTCTTTAAACTAGGTTATCTTTAGTAATGTTAAATTAACCGATCAAGTTGATACCGGGTTCCGCTCATCTGGCATAATCTTTATTGACCAAAACTCATTTCGCATAACTCGTATGGTCTAAACTTTTTTGGCCGAACCATCACTTTGCCAAGACTTATGTGGCATAAGGCTCGTTTCGTCTAAAACTCTTTAGGCACAATCTTTAAACACCTAAGTTTCGTTTGCTCAAATTTATGTTCGTCTATACCTATGTATAATCTTGTTTCTCCTAATGTTATCTTAATAAATAATATATTAAGTATGTAGTAAATGTACAAATTGTGGTATTTTTCTCCTACATCCCGAAAATCACGATATTGTATGATCAAAAAATCGAAAGTTAACGACCAATATAATTATTAAAAACCCCATGGGATCGAAACCTAAAAATAGGTGCGACGACGAGCAAAGCGAGGAGGAGCGTGTTAGGTGCACATGTTCATAAAAACCAAAGCGGAGCGCAGCGAAGCGGAGCGGAGCGTTTTCCAAACAGCGGAAACAATACAAGGCACCAGTTTGCGCTATGTAGGGAGACGCTCCGTCAAAGTTAAAGCCAAACGAATATTATTACTTTGTATAAACCTATGCCATAGCATTATTAGGCGATTCAAGATTTGGCCATACCATTATTAGGCTAAACAATGTTATGCGAAATAACTTTTTACTAAACGAGATTTATGCCATACGATTTTCGGCGTAACGAGACTTTGACCAAACGTTACTATGCAATACGAGATTAGGCAAAAAAATATTATGCCAAAAAAGGTAGAACCGTTGATACCATTTATGTATACAGAACCACAATTTCTTAAGACGGGAACACACTTGACGTATTTTCAAAATCACTCCTGCGGCTTTGAGCTGAATTGCTTTCCGCGAGACGAAATCTGAAATAGATAAGGGGAGACACAATGGCGGGATTAACGAAAAAAACATCAATAGACATATTGTAAGAAATTGCTCAAAAATTTAAAACCATTGAAAAAGTCGAATTCACAAAATATGTAGACTTGGGTAATTGAACCTCACTGAGCAAAGATACATCAAACGATGTATGAAAAATATTAAAATTGAGTTTAGATGAATATTAATGCCGTCTTCAGCTAAGAGATTTGGTCACAAATTCATCGTTGACTCATCGATAAAATTTAAATCAACGAATTCTCGAGTGGAGACCACGAACAGGCAAACGCAGCGTGGGACACTCTCCTGCTCGCTGGACCGACGACCTCAGGCGGGTAGCCGGTAGTGGCTGGATGAGGAAGGCCGAGGATGTTGTGGCGCTCCTTGGCTTATGTCCAGCAGTGGATTGGCTGATGATACGTACCTACCTATATACTATTATTTTATTTTCATTCAAATTCACAGTATCACTACGTTTGGCTGAAACATCCGTTCTTTCCTTTTTAACACATATAAAAAAAAACAATCAATACTACAAACAACAAAAGTCACACTTGTATCGATAAGTTTCTTTACGACTCCCACGCTAAAATTTTTGATTCAAATTTTTTGGCAACTCTTATTTTTTCTCTTTCTCAAAGAGAATTCAGTCCTAATACTATGTAAAATAAAGTCTTCTTCACCAGCAGAAATAAGTTTGTTATATCGACTGTATCAATAGGCGAAGATGTCATCCGTTCCCTTTGAAACGCTCAAGACATTGTTTGGAAAAAACCTTGTCTATTGTATCCAAAATCTTTTGTGTATCCTTGGATTTATTTAAGAGGATTATAAGCTGGATTGAGCCTTATTGAAAGTGATCCATCGAACCGTTGTTTGGTATAGAATGAATAATAACTAAATTGATAAAATAACCTAGTACGGTCAGGTACAGAGAAACCTGACCCCCCTCTCATAATAACAATGCTTCTGACGGGGGTTAGGTTTCTCTGCTCTTTACTGCACCTAATCAGGAACTTTGGACTAAGTATATACCTCTGCATGCATTCCATATTTCACAAAATAACTGATTAAATAACAGTAAAAAAATCAGTTAGGTAAATGACATGCCACCAAATTATACTCCTAAACGGAAAAAGGCAAGCTTAATGCTGTCGTCTCCAACATTCAGTGGTGAATTTGTGTCAAATAAATTTATTAGGTGGATATTGGGGCGGTGGTTGTGGGATGATCATTTTTTCAGGTTGTGAGATATGGGAAATATATCGCTATCGTAATCCCATACACCAATTCCAAGTAAACCAAGCGAGAGGTGATAATTTATCGATGCTCTTGCACAAATTATAAATCAAGTGAGATTGTACTGTAAATCGTTTCTGGCGTGAATAAAACATTTTTAATATGTAGTCATTACCGTAGTCTTTGACAGGGTCCTCTTTGAGCCTACTTGGGTGTTCTGTTTCACTGTTTGGTTTCGCTTAATGTGTTTTATTATGTTTATTATTATTATCAGTGCCGTCATCAATAATGATTATTACTCTGTGATGTTATGTTACTAAATTTTAAGAAATATTAAAAACCTTAAGTGGTTTTTAATAAAATGAATTGGTGTATGTGATATATATTTTCGTTAATTGGTAATTAATTACTAAGACTTTTGTTATATACGTATATTATATCATGAGCTGAATTATTCTCATAAGCGCTATTTGATTGTAAGATTTGTAAGTAGAAATAATACTAGTATTTTCCAATTTGACCTTTAGCAATAATATTGACCGTCACAAAGATACAAAATCATGTCCACAAAATCAAATAAAAAAGAACACGCGAATTATTTCAATCTCAAACTGGAGCCGGCTACCGTATTGGAAACGTGCAATAATCAACATTGGGTGGTCAGTCATAATCGAGGAAGGCTTCTGAATCATTTTGCAAATTGCAATAATCATTGATCCTTCTTTGATTGAATTCTCTGATCAGTGGGTTATTTTCATTCTGATAACTTCGCTGGTAGGCGGGTGAGCCTGACTTGTGAATACCGTTTGCAATTTGACAATTTCCTCTACGATTGAAATCTTTTTATGCTCTATAGGTAGCTACTCTAAATTTCATCAATCGATTTTGTTCTTCATTTTAACTCAATCCGTAAAAAAAACTTGAATCAGACCTGTTTATAGTTATAATAACAACTGTATCAAATAACACGTCTTATTAAAGGCTTGCTAATAAGGGTATGTTCTCATTATTCGTTTGCTAGCAGAACAGAAGCTGGCCAGGTCCCGCGGTAGGTAGGCTGTGTGCGTGCTCTCTCTAATTTGTAAAATTGAGCCGCTCGCTAGCGCCATCTATTAGTGTCATTGACCACCAGCTGTTACTGGTCCGGCGGCTACCGTATTGTGGCCTTCACTTGTTTTTTTGGTCCTTCGAGCCGTATGGACGGTTACTATAACTTTTGTTACCAATGTATTTAATAAAACTGACCATGTAGGCAGATTGGATAAAAAAACTTATTAAATCACTAAAAAGTAAGAAATAATATAATTATGAGATACTTAATTTCTATGTGGCAGTATTTTTGTACCTCAGCAGGTAGATTTTGTAGAGGTAATGATAATTCCGGTCAGGCATATAACAAACCACAAACCGATGGTTCTGTACACGTACTTTGGGCACGGAACCCTGAAAATAATCCAAAATAATGCAAGTAAAGAAGACACTGTTAAATCGAAAGATTTTGGCCATTGACTTGTCAACGACATGTAAAAATTACGGTAACAAAATAAACAAAGCGCAGTGCACACCCATCACCTGCTTCTATAAACAAACAGACATCCACTTTATTGCGGAGCCAACGAACTGAGACGTGAAAATCGAATAAAATAAACGCGACCGCAGAACAACATAATTACGTCGATACTCAGGCAAATCCAGCCGGCGTCAAATCAAGCATCGATGCTGGCGGCGTCTTTGATGATGAGACTCAAAGGAATCATCCGAAGGAAGCCTTCTTTCAACATCGACTGGCACCACCAACAACTATTGACCAATACACTCTACCAGCTACAGACGAAAATGAAACGTACGCGGCAACCACAGATATCAATCTCGCAAATCTAGTAGGCGGCGGTTAAGACGTATCTGAAGAAACGGAAAAAATATAAAACTAAAGTGAAGAAAGAGAGGTGAATAGTGAAAAGGATAAGAATGAAAGTGACAGCAACGACGCCAAGATAGGATTGGATGTCGGGTAACACCGGTGGCTGGGCTGAGGATGTGTTCAGACAGACTATTAGTGTGATTTTGGTCTCGGGCAATTTTCCCTGTGAACGTTTTCTACGCTATCCGCCGCAATTAGTATGGTTTAGTAATCGAAATGTGTGCGGTCCGCAAGTTTGTCATTATTTTGATTATTGTTGCGGAGCTCGCTAATTAGGTAATGAAGAGAAAAGTTTCGCGACTGTGAGAACTTCGCTTCATGGCCCTTTGATTGTTTCTTGTAATATAACCCTTTGTTAGTATTAATGTTATCATGACTGTATAGTTACGAATGGTTTGCAATTGTTTTTATGTTTCGCAGTTTTATATAACTTATACCGCCAATAAAAAGCAAGTAAACTGTATGCGAAATTATCCCATTGTATTGGAGATGCGTCAGTTAGGTGGTTAATCTAGGTAGGTTATAGGGTATGTCTTAGTTCACGTTTTTTTTTCATATATATTATTTTTGTTTAGGTATTGAATTAAGCACTCAATGAAAACATCAGCTTCAATTATGGTAACAAAAAAAAACACTGCACAAAAATACACGATTACTAACGGTACTTGCTTAGATCATTCCGAGGCACTGAACCTTCGTTTATTTCTCAAACTGTCCTCGGGAGCAGTAGTTCCTACACAAGGAGAGCAATCTTAAATCTATAATGACATTAAAACAATACCATGAGCCACGAATCCGTGCCTCGTCCAAACACTTTAGATCACAACAAAGATTACAAATGATGGGGATATTTTATTAAAATTTATGTCTTATTCCAAGTTCCCAGAATTTATTAATCGACTAATATGAATTCCACGTGTGTTTTACAAAGTCTTAAAACAAATCTGATATGAGTTTATAAATTGTTGCCTGTACTATTGTAGCTGTTGAGATGTGATGTCGCTATGCTATCGTTTTTATTTTACAATTTACTATCATAATTCAAGCTTTTTATTTTCCTTATCGGTCTCAAAGATAATTCATCAAACGTAATATTTTGCATAATACGATTCATTTAAAAAAATCATCCAAATAAACTTAAAGAACAAACCGAAAGTATCGACAGTAAAGCGATACGCCTCGTCCGTGGTACGAGGTATCAGCGTCAGAGACACCGCCTCCATAAAGGCAGTGTTTGGTCATTTGTCAAAGTATGTGGATATTTATTTATTGCGGACCCTCCGCGTGTAACCAATACCTGGTTTTTTTAATATTTCGTTAAATGGAAATAAATTTAAAATCTATACACAGGTCGAGCTACCACCGCTCGGGTGTTAATAGATTATAAGGTCTTTGGTCGTTACTCCTTTTTTTGGAAAGGAGGTTTCTTTGTTTTGGATTTTCTCCGATTTCAAACGGAGGTTTAGTTTCGTACACATGGCTTATTCAAACGAATATAATTATGTACCTCTGCTACCTTTTAACAATATATTGAAGTAAGTATTGCATTGTAGTTTCAAAGTTTTTACTCGTTACTTCGCATGGCAAATTGGTAATGGCAGTAGAGTAACCTTTCAATATAAACAAACTGCTCAAAACAAACAAAGCATCAGTTAATAACACTCGTGACCACACTCGCGAACACAATGAACATATGACTGTAAAACATTAATATGTTGCCTTCCACTATCTAAGAGCAGGCTGCGTAGGCGACCCGTTCCAAGAAATTGAAGCTATTTTGTAGCATAAAGCATCGCATAAGTAATAACTTGACAAGTTGAATGCAAAAGTAAAGAGCTTAACTGAAAAGGAAGGTACTGAGAGTTGTATTATTGAATATCAACGGAAGTTGACCTTTGGTGACACTGTGGGAGGATTTAAAAAGTTCAACCTCAGAGAATTTTTCCTTTGGTATTGTCAAAATCACTAATAGATTAAGTGCCAATTTCTCCATAGTCGGTCAGAGCATAACCAGCCATTAGTGGTCGACTTTTGACACATCTGTCAAGAATTTTATATGGAGATGACGTATAATTGATATCTAATGCCTGGTCCGTTAGATAACCGATTCTGGAGAAATTGGGGCTAAATGTTTTCAAAACCTTATAGCTACTACCTGATAGATCAGATGCAATAAATTCTTGTTTAAGCTTTCGCCACTAGCATTCACTGTCGTGCCATCGACAACCCGACCTGCTGGCCTTACAAATCAAAATCTCGGCTGCCATTAACATTAGAAACCCTTTGTTTCCCAATCAACTAGCAGTTATAATGTCCTTTCTTTGAAAGGTCATGCTTCTGGGAAGTGAATGCCCCCTGATGCTGCGTGGTGATACATAGGCTCTGTGACTCCGTCACGTACGTGATGTACGTTGGAGTATGCGAAGACAAGGCTTCGGTTCATTCTTGGTAAGTAAGTGAAGATGGCGGGAGATTGATTTTTATGGTCAGATGCTGCTTGTTAAAAATAGTATGTAAAATAAGAATAATGATTTTAAAGTCGTCGACTTCATCTTGTTATAATTATATTTTCTAGAAATACTTAATCTACTTTAAGATGGGAAACAAAGTAAATACATAAACTACCTTTCATTGATTTGTCCGCAAGGGCCTTAACAACAAATGTTAAATATATTTAAAAGATATTACTTTTAGTAATAAGGCCGCTAATTGCACTATTTGTAATTTCTATCTGTGTGCAATAAAGACTTACATGCATCTATCCATCTATCTGTCAATTTCTCACCAATCCATCTAACCAAAACAACTCCACCACTACAATCCAACTAAACACTTTTTGCACATCTTTGTACCAGTTTTTCTGTACCTCCTGTAGGTTGGCTGGTAGAAAATTCTCTTAGCATTAAGCCCACCTTTTGTGCATTTATTATATATTTGTGCAATAAAGAATTAAATAAATAAATAAACTCATTATCTTCCTAGCAGCCTATTATCACTCGAAGCAACACAAGTATACATAAAGAAAAAAAAAAAAAAAACACGCACTCACGCCTTGTACTAATGTACTCCCTTGCGGGGTAGGCAGAGGTGCATTGCTGCACCCACTTTTCGCCAGAGTGTTATGTTAGTCCCAATGTAATAGGGGGCGGGCCTATTGCCATTTTTCGGGCACATCCAAGACCCGAGAACAAATATCTGTGTTTAAACAAATATCTGCCCCAGCCGGGAATCGAACCCGGGACCTTCGGCATAGCAGTCAGGGCCACTAACCACTACGCCATTCGACCGTCTTCAGTATAATTACGTGTTGACACTAATAAGGGCCGGGGCTGCCTCTGAGTCCAGATTAAATTGCTTACTTAATCGCCAATCTGTGGAATGTGATCAACTTTTATGCTCCAGGATCGGAGACAACGAACTATAAATAAGCTACTGGATAAGGCATCGGCAAATACGTTGATTCTGAAAGCACAGAATTAAAACTTTGTGATGTCAATAACAAAAAAATTGCCAGTGCCTTTTAGAATAAATTTTAAACAAATAAATTTAAGGTAGAATTTGAGCCTTAGAATTAATATCAATAGCTATTAAAAAATATACATATAATATTTATACGAACAGTGGGCGAATCACTTTTTTTTAAACTAATTACTGTCGATGTGTAATCTGATAGGCGGTAAAGTGCAAACAAATAAAAGTCATTCAATTGTTATTGGGTGAGGACCGTGAAACATTTAGATTTTAGCGCATCCAGTAACATTATTACTTATATCGGGTTATAAATAAAACGGGCTGCTAACGATTAAAACGGCTATCTGAACCAATGATCAATCGAAAATCAATAAATTCAGCATTTATACTACTTCGATTCAAACGGAGATAATTAAGCATTAAAATCTTAATGTTTAATTAATTAATTTTAAACTTTGTTCTTGGTAGTGGAATAACTTAATTGAGTAGCTTAGGAGAAAACCTTATAAAATACGTATTTTTTCCAGAATTGTCACAGTAGGTCGATAAAAGCTTCTAAAATGTTTATTATTCATAATAATCGTGCATTAAATTCTCCGCCTCACACTTCCCCATCAGTCAAAATACAAAACCCGTTTCCGAAGCGACAAAAAACCTCTCTTATCTCCATCGATGGTAGATAAATTAAAATTGTGATAAATTTAATTTGTTGTTTAAACACACCAACCTCGCTCCACCGATCGATAGATAATGTGACGTTTTGGAACCTTAAATTCATGTTCAAAGGTACCTATCGTACAGGCTGTAAGGTGTAGGGCTGTAGCTCTATTCTGATTGTGGCTTTTAAGTTATTTACTTACGTAAAGTTTTAAGTTATGTACCTACGTACGTAGGTACTTACAATTAGACACATTAGTTTGGAAGTAAAATATAACCCTCCTCTTTAAGGGTGTATGGGTATACTTTATAATTCATTTTTGTATTATTCATATTCTGACATACTTACTGAACTAAATAAAAGCATTTCAGGTGCCCTTCTATTGGATCGCTCATCAGTACTTTTTCAGTAATTATAGGTATTACTTAAAATACAGCCCAGAAACCCGAATGTCAACCCCAGCACCTTTCAAGTCGACGTTGATTCTGAATAGATTTATAGTTTGTAAAATATAGCTTGAGCCCTATGACAGCTGTCAAATCCATAAATTTTATCTGTCATTTGTTGGTTTTCAAGGGAAAACAACTTTATTTACTTGGCATAAGGATATGTCAAACAGACGTCATAGGACTCATGCTATATTTTTTAAACTATAGGTATGACACTTTGGACCGAAACGCGCGATACCGATATCGATAGACGGACTTTTACCTTTACACGCAACTGACAGGCAACTTGAAAGTTGAAAACGAAATCACAGCTACAACCCTACACACAGCAGCCTACTCCGAAAGCCGCGATTTATTCCGAACCCGATGAGCGGGATCGAATAAAGTCATTTGTTATTTTTATTGACCGACCAGATGTCCAGGTAGAGATAGGTGCCGATTTATCGGACCGGCTCCTGGATCCTACTCTATACTGACGAAAAACGAACGAACGAGAGCTGTCGTGCAATCGATATGTTTAATACAACGAGATAGAGTCGTGGCTCGCGCCGAAACTTCGTTTTTCGTCTTAGAGAGTGACCCCACTGACGCGGCTAATGTGACGGCCGATCGCGTCCAATTCGGAACACTGGCGGGATTTGAAAATCGAACTTCTTTTTCTTTTTTCTTTTTGAGAAGCAAACGGCCAGGATTTTCGGTAGTTGAAGGAGGATTGATTTGAAAGTTTGATTGCTTTTTGTATTTTTTTTTAAAGTATGTAGATACCTATTTGGAATTGAAATACAAGACAAATTATGTTTGAGTAGCTATTAATAGTCCGAAGGTAGCTTCAGCCAAGCTAGAGAAGTTTGCTATACCAACAATTGTTGAAGTACGTATAATATTTTAAAGTTAATCGTAATTTGAATTAATATTATGTACCTCTGCGTAGATCATTATGGTAGGTAGTATTGGTATTATTGACCCCTTGTTCTACCTGTCGTTTAATCATTTCATCGGAATGTGTTTAGGAAGATCAGATCTTACGATCGACTACACATCGGCTACCGGACCCAGTATCTCAATAGTTCCCAACAGATCATCACCACCGATCATAAGTTTTGAAAGAAGAAAATTTAAGACAATGTTAACAGCATACAGTTAAACTATTAAGTCCTGACATCAAAGAGTGCGTTTTTACTAAGAATTTTTAACCAACTTCAAAAAAAGGAGGAGGTTCTCAATTCGTCGGGATCTTTTTTATGATCATCAGTTATTTACTTACTTTTAAATACATTTTAATAAATACATAAATACATACATAATACTTAAAAATACATTTAAGACGACTGAATGCCGTAGTGGTTAGTGACCCTGACTACTGAGCCGAAGGTCCCGGGTTCGACTCCCGGCTGGGGCAGATATTTGTTTAACCACAGATATTTGTTCTTATACATTATATTACATTGGGACTAAACATAACAATGGCGAAAAGTGGGTGCAGCAATGCACCTCTGCCTACCCCGCAAGGGAGTACATTAGTACAAGGCGTGAGTGTGTGTGTTTTAAATACATTTTAAAAATAAAATACAGATTGATTATGGTTTTTTAACGGATTTGTCTTTTAATAAATATAACAGATCGATTAAGTACGATCTTAAGCAATTAGTACTATTAGTATTAGTAGGATCCACTTACGTTTTCACGACTTTATAGTTGGACTGTAATAATATACATACTTATCTACTTCTAATATCTACCTCTTGATAGGCGGTTCATAGAATTATGTCATTATGTCCTAGGTAAGTCCCGATTGGCTACTTAGGCCCAGTTTTTTTATCCGTAGGTAACTCCACCATTGGTCAAAGTCCAGCTGTCTACCTAAGCTAAGATGAAGAATAAATTGTTGTTTATAATGAAATAGGCACATCAACAATGATCAGTTAGGATTAAAATTTATACTTACATGTAATTTTTTTTCTTGTTATTTTTTCCGTCCGAACGCGCAACTGTTCATTGCGGCATGGCATGATCGACCCGTGTCAATAACACTCATATTACAAAATAAAAATATTTAATTTTGACGCTGGCTTCCAATAGCTTCTAGTTTTTCTTATATTTATAATTGCTGTTCCCGCGAGCTTCGCTTCGCCTTAAAAAGTTTTCCCGTGGGAATTCCGGGATAAAAAGTAATCTATGTTCTTTCTCTGGGTCTAGACCATATGTATACCAAATTTCATTCAAATCCGTTCAGTAGTTTTGGCGTGAAAGAGTAACAGATAGACAGACACAGTTACTTTCGCATTTAAAATATTAGTTAGGATAGTTAGGATTAGGATGGTGGTGTACTGCAGATTAGACATTTAGTAAACATTCGAAAAAATGTGCATTCTGAATTCGTTTGACATTATCTATATTATTATAATAAAAAAAAACTGGCACATACACACAAGAATTAAGAAACAAGAGAGAAACATCGTGAATTATTTAAAAAGAGAACATACCGTTACGACGCAAACATATCGCTCCCAAGCAATAATCGTCAATTTGTATTGTCCTTTAAAAAAAGTGTCCGACTTGAATTATAATTATCGTTGTTGTAATGTATGTCTTCTTCGATCCACGTTTTTTTTGTCCTTATTTCTTTATTGTCATTTCGGTCCTTGAGGCACCCCGGTGGTGGACAAAAAAATAAAAAAAGGATGGATTGCAATTTTTACTTTTTTCTTCAACAGGTGCATCATACTTTTTGCGTTTGATTTTATGGTATTTGGATTTTATATCGGCATTGCCATTCTTTTTACTGTCCATTGAAATGTTTGACTGACGTTGATAATCCCTACTGTGATGGCTAATGAGTGAATTGACTACGTAATGCATTTATCTGAACTGATTACGATTTAAAATTATGAAAAAACAACAACATTTACTTATGTTGTTCTTGAAAAAAATGACAGCAATCACAACCGAACGAGCCAACGAGTTATATGTTTTTCTATGAGACAGATAAAAATAAATCTATCTCCAAGTCTAGTCTGTATTTGTTCTAAAAATCTCATTACTCGAGGTTCGACGGTAGATTACATTGTACAGAATGGCGACAGCGTTCAGAAGGTAGCACAGTCAGAGCGTTTATTCTTACTAATGGTCATTTAAGGTTAGCGTCCACATATAGAAATCGTACGTATCGCATCAAAAGAATTGTCATAAATGTATAGAGAAACGGCGTCGGAATTGCCGATGAAGTGGACACACTTGTGTGATTGTATTTAAGTAAACAAAGAATACTAAATGGGATGCTTTTCTCGCAACAAGTGGGTTAAACTTTGAAATTTTGTTCAGGCGAGAGTAACTATTGAATCTGTGGTAAGTCCACGGATAGATCTGCCCGAAGGCCTCTGACTAGGCTTTACAACTGCTGCCGAAACAGCAACCGGGACCTACGGCTTAGCGTGCAGTCCGAAGCACGGAAGCGAATCATTTAAAATCGGTCACCCATTCAATAAGTGATTGTGGCACGCGTTGCTTAACAATGATCAGTTCTGATCACCGAAGCTGGCACGACTACGGACGTTCTATGATGCGCCAACTGTCTGTGTATATTTACTCTCCCTGTACCACAATCCTTAACCCTTCGTTCGTATTTTTACGACATATCTGTCAGACTGAAGCCATCACTCGATGCCACCCAATCTAACTTTGTCAACCCCACCCACCTCTACATAGAATCTAAGACACAACTTATTTTAAGTTTTTAATGAAAATATCCAAACTTGATACTGGCAAAGAATAATTTAGTGAGCTCGAACAAAATTCGAAGCATGAAAAGTTGTGATGAGAAGATGAAATTATGTCTCTTTACTTCAACCCTTCAGGGGTGGGATATTTGAAAAAACAGGCCTTGCGGGCTAGAAGAACAAGAAAAGAGTACTGAGAGAACAGAAAAATATGTAAAGTATAATTGTAGCAGCTAGGTACATAATTATAATCTGGGAAGGTACTTAATTTATAAAACTTTCATAAAGTATAGCTATCTGAGATAAATTTTATGTACTGATATATTCCACCTTACAGGTAGGTGATCATTATTACGTTATTTGTGAAATAACTAATAAAATATTACTACTTATACCTAATCATCCAAATCGCAAACACACAATATTGGACCGAAGACGTGACGAACTCAAAACATGACACTTCAACATCAGGGGCCGGCAGAAGATGCGAAACAACGATTTAAAAAGTTTGATTGAGATGAGCTCCAAAAAAAACTTTTGATTCGGTATCCAAAGATTCGCATACAAACGTATAAATAACATCGAAGGAAAACAAGCGACATGATAAATAGAGGGAGAAAAAAATAACCTAATCTGATTGTTGTCAAAAAATTCAATCTCGTTTATTGCGAATATTTGAGTTGGAACAATAACTTTGGTATTTGTGTCATCGAAATATTATTGCCTGTTTTCCTCTTGTTAGATTGCTTTTCTTTTCTTATACCTCGGTACGTCATAAGTAAGTGATAGAAACTTTTTGTGCGACAATATCTCGATTAATAAATTCTATTACGATGGCGTAGTAATCTAAAATAAATATTAAAATTAATGGCAATTTTAAACGACATCTGCTCATCCAATAATTTGTAACAGCACCTGCTATTAACTTATTAACTTTCTTAATCCGTATCGATTATCTTCATTCGTCCTTCTCTTTCATTTGAGGTTTTGCATAGAACTGTCTCGCTTTATCATACCAGCCTCGTCGAGCTGTCTAAATGTCAAATAACGTTGATGTAAGATCAAGTCAACAGACGTTGATCGAAAGATTGACTTGTAATTAAAAAGGGTTTGGAAATTATGATAAAATTTGTAATTCTGCAGCAACTTTAGGGTTAATTGAGTTATGCAGTATTTTCAAAGAGATCAACTGGCTTTTATACTACCTAATATTATGTATTGTTTTCAAAATTAAATAACTTTCATGTACATTCAAATTCAAAATGTCATCTCACTAGAGTACCTAATTAGTAAAATATTTTTATAGATTTTTTATACAAATTAAACCAATCTAAAGACTAAGATCATTCACCTCATTGTATGGAAGTATATTAAAAGAAGTTCTTCTCTCAAACAGTTAAGGCGAACACTTTGAGCCGTTTATTAATATTAATTGCTCGATCATCGTCACTAAACTGCCTAATTGGCTCCTGGAGCAGATGATCCTCGTAAGAATGACTCCAATCATCAATACCCCATTCAGAATGCAAAGACAACATTACAACTTCAGCCAACACTAGAATTGGAATAATAACTAGGTTTGAATAAAGTTGAAAGTTGATTGCGATTCGATTGGACAGTACGTTATTTAAGCATTGAGGTCGGAAAGCTGTTAACTGTTAAATAAATTTGACATCCGTCGGTACGCACGCTTCCCTCGTCACAAACATATTCAATAGTACGCATTGCACTTTAATTTCAGCCAGTGTTTTCGAACGTATCATTCGAATTCAAACATCGAATGCGGGGGCGTTGACAGTCGTTTAATTCTTTTTGTCAACAACCCAGGTGGGTATGATTCAGCCAGTATTATTATAAACACTGTCACACACTCCTCAAAATTATTAATTAATTTCTTTTGAAAGTGCTTCAGTATCAACGGATTAGAATTCTAATTCAGTCTTTATAAATTTATCTCATTAATCAAGAGCCGTGTCATTTGCTTTAGAGACGGCACAATGGTTTGCGACATACTGTTGTGGGTTACAAAAAAAACGATCTCAACAAACGTCAATATAATAATGACCTTCTCTGATTTTTTTATTTTGTTTTGTCTGCAAGTCTATCTCCAGTGAAGTCCAGTGATGTATGGTAGTTTCTTAATTGTATCACTTATTTATACAGTATCATGTATACCAGCGTAGAATTAGTCCTAGTTATAAAAAATATAAATTAAACAATATTAGACCTAAATTAATGCCATGGGATACAACTTCTTCATAGACAGCGCTATCTACGCCAACAAGGATATCATCCAAATAAACAAGATCTTCGATCTCAGTGTCTAGTGATAGTAGGCATTCTACATTTCCACCGGCGAGAGAGTGAGAGGGAGCTAATGACCGGCGGTGTGACGCCGAGCGCCTACGCGTGCGCGCGCGCAGATTGCAGGGACATGGGAACTTTGGTCGGGGTCACCAATTTATGTTGTAATATTCAATTAGGTGTAACCATAATTTTCCTGTGCCTACCGTGGGTTAACTGGAAGGGAATGCTTTTAGTAAGTTAGTAAGTCCATCCTTAGAAATTTTTAATTAAATACATAATAATTATGCAGTATGTAATTTACTTAATTACACCTCTCCTTAAGGAGGTGGAAGTAGTAAAATTCCTAAGAATTATGAGACGATTTACTATACCTACCATAACCCGGCCTCGTACATTGATTATTTCGCTATGAAGGCCGTGTCAGTGTCTATGGAACTCAGTCTCTCTCTATATACTTAGTTATTATAATTGTATCATTGTGTAGAGTAATTACAATTATTGCTAATGGAGGATATTTTTTTTTATGAAATCATAAATATATGGTTCTAAGTAACCTACTTATTGGAAAAAAGGTTGCACACCCCTACCTTCCAAACATTACACTGGAATATATCACGGATGTCCCGGGCGTATTCTGCGATATTTTTAACCCTCAACTATACGCTTTGATTCAGAACTCCATTGTGGCAGCAACAATGCAATATCACACAAATACATGTGCATCTTTAAATGCAAATATGTATGCTTTATGAGAGCAGTTTTGACACCTACTCACATTGCAGGGTTGAGGCGCTGTACAGATTGTAAATTGAAAATACATTATGCTTTCCAATTGATCGGAACAGGTTTTATGATCTTATTATTCTGGATGGAATTTAAATTACATTGGGTATTTAAAAAATAGATATGGATAATATCAACCAATTGTAAGGAAATCTACTACAAGTGATATTTCCTAACATATAATAAATTATAGACATGTAAAATCCTTATACATTTTCAGTTAAGTACATATTAAATATACAGGGTGAGTCTTTCGTAGATGCACATCTAAAAGTAGGGGACATAGCTCTTCAAAAGACACACCCTGTATAGAAACATAATAATAAATTAAACTTTTTTGTCTCAATACAAAGGATCAAGCTAAGTATGATTAAAAATCAAGAGTACCCACCTATTTATAAGAGCTAATATATTTAAAAATGGTGTGGCTTAAATCAAACGAGAGCAATGCAAACACAAATAAAATAAACACTCAATTAATCTGCCTAACTATCTTTTTCAAAATTGAATGACAAAACCAGAGTATAATTTGTCAACGCATACAATTTTTATTTTGACTAATAGTATTAATAAAATCTTCTTTTAAACGTTCGCTGGTCGTTTATAAATTAAAAGGCATGCTTTGATATAAGGCTTTAGTGGTCCACTGAAATCGTGTTGGTAGATACCTACCTACATATAAAATATTAATCATTACCACTTTATAGGTTAAACACTTGACACAATAGTGTATTAATTTTATACATTGTTATTATCTTAAAACACTGGTAAGTAACTGTTTTTTTATATAATTTAGTACGCTGATAGGTATTTCATGATTTAGAAAATATCAAAAATGAAACATAAAAATGTGACGTTATTACAATCTCTTTAGGATATAAGGGAGTTAGATAAAAAAGCTTCCTATCTAGCCATAGTGCGTAAGGTAAGTACTTTGCGGGAAAATGATGATGATATTTATCTAAATCGATACTGAAAGAGACGTTATTGTCAATGATGAAGAATGAATCGAATGATCCGGTCTAGGCATCATTACAATCAATGTAGAGTTAGGATATTTTACAGAGTGGCCACTAATGGTAGGCAAAAAAAAGGTCGATAAGCTGAATTCTAATCTGAATGGATAAGTAGGTACCTAACCTATGAATTGTTATTTTTTTCTTTTTATAATAAATAAGCTATGCAGGCTATTGTACTTAATTCATAAACTATTAGTTATTATTATAGTTACACTAAGTACTAATCAATCTGACGGATAATAGTTATGTTCGATGTCATCACCACACAGCTTTCTCAAAAATAGAGCCATGAGCAACACATATTTTTGTAATACGTCTTGCTACCGCTTTTCTTAAATTTTTGCTTATCTAGGAAGGAAGAAGCTTGTCACTTCTAAAATTTCCTAAATCTATCGAAAAAAGTCGTAATAAGAATACACTTAAAGGATTAGAGACGGCGACACATTTTGTTTCCACAATGTAGGTGGTGCCACTAAGAGCTTTAGCTCGGATTGATTTATTATTTCACCGCGAATAATACCCTCAACAGCCATGGAGGTACTGGTCTTAACACGCTTTGTGTGAAAAGAAAAGCTGCAGAGGAGAATCCTATTCAATGCTTTATAATATTTATTGTATTATTCTGTTGACTGTATCGGTTATTATCCTGATGAAATTCACTGCTTCATATTTTTTAAATTTTTTTTAATCAATTATTATAATATTGATAGGTTATTCGTCGTAATTACAATGTCTATAAATAAAATGTAGACAACATGATATGACAAAACTGCTGCATAATTACACAACACTCAACATAATGCACAAACATAATTCAATTCATCAAGAAGCTGAGCCCAACCGAATAAATTATCAGCGAACAATTAAGAATGGGAGTGTCGACAGAAAGGACGCATCTCAGTCCAATTTCCTCTCCTCCGAGGCCTTTGTCACACTAACGTCCAACGATTTAACATACAATGAGACACCAAATTGATCTGACATACAGGCCGGGTTATCTCCAAGATGTATTGATGGCCCATTTGCATAAGTCAGGACGTGCACGACGACATAATGATTGGATGCGAGTCAGAAAATGTCGATCTATTAATTTTGTCGTGATAAATCGAGAAGGTGTGGGATGACTATCAAGAATAAGACTCCATTGCATGGATGCAGAAATAAAATTTTATTTATTACTAAGTTTTTTATAAACTTGTAAATATGATTAAGTTTTTCTCTAATAAATCTATCAACAAAATTATATTAAAAAGATCACACTGCAATACAAAATTTCAAATGAATACATATGCAATAATACAGGACCCCATACAGAGCCTTGTGGAACTACAATACAATATTTTTAAAGTGAAATCATAAAAATTACACGTTAAACCCTTTATTGAAGTAAATGGTCCCATACCGGCGATAATACTTAAATTAACAACATTACAGTCAGTACACAAAGAGCACAACAACTAAACTCAAATTGAGTCAGTCATACGCTTAAGCGCAAACAAATTTTTACGATAGTTGCTCATAGAGAGACGGTATAAAATTACGGTCTATGACCTCCGTCCTATTAACGTCTTCCTCTCAATAGAGAATTGGTCGCGTTATCATGCATCTGACTCACTAATTATTTACTTCGACGCCTTACTTGTCTCACAGCCATTAGGTCCAATCTAATCTTGTTAATTTAATCCGATGCCGTAGCTGCCCACGCTAGCGGAAGAGTATGATCAATGTAACTTTTTGTAATGTCGCCTGCTATTGACTTTTGTGGACTTGGAATAGTGTTGAATTGCCACTGTTTGTCTAGCCTCGTTGTAATAACAGTTGGATTAATGGAGATAGCGATACTTGTGTCCTGTTTAGCTGTAATGTATGTGGACCGGCTTTTAATTGTTTTAAAGTGAAAGTCGTTTGGAAAGCCTTTACGTCTGTTTTATGAACTATGATAACTATTTGTATACTGTAAACGCCTAGAGATTCTTATTTTTAAATAATGGTATCAAATTTTTGTCAAATCATATCATGTTTTCATAAATTTTTCACCAAAGGAACCCAATACCAAGTGCATTATAATATTGCGTTCCTAAGACAGTAAGACCGTTAAAGGATTTCGATGGTGATCGGTATTTATATTAATTAAAAATAAATCAATAAAAATTGGGACGTTAAGTCGTGCCACTGTGAAACACCTAAATCAAATAACAACTTTAAAATGAATTATTATGGATGGAAGGATTATGGTTTGTTGTCTTTAGAACTTGAATAGAGTTGTTCACTTTTAATAATCAAAGCAGAAACTAAAGGTAATTCAATTCAAATGTACCTAATATTTACTATTTTGATAAACACTATACTTATTCGTTTTTACCTATATTAAATTTTATTTATGTTTCCGCACTGGGCCAGCGTGGTGAACTAGCCCTTAAACCCTTCATTCATTGGAAGGAGGCCCGAGCCCCAGCAGTGGGGACGTGATGACTTGATGAGTCGTGATGATGATGATGTTTTACCATATAATAATGTAGGTATAATCGGATGATAAAGGATCTTATTTGTAGTCTGCAAGGATTTAATTCTTTTATTGTAGAAGAATCTAGGTATAGGTAAGTTCACTACTTACATAAGTTTCAATTTAATCATCTGTTTACTTGTTTGTTGTCTTTAATAAAAATTTTTTCATTGTTGCCTGTAAATTTATAATGATTTCACAAATGCCACTTCTACCCAAAAAGTTTCAATCTCTACAATCCTCACAACCAGTAGCGAGCAATCCTCTTGGAGCGAAGCCGATGATTTGACTGCAGTAAAAATTAATCTTTTATTGATCCAAATGACAGCTTCAACCGACCTTTTTACTTTTTTTTATACCCACGGAGGTCTGGCTGTGTCATTGTCGGCTTCTGTTAGTGACTGTTTTAGTTTTAATATTGTTCTTATTTTAAATTGCAGTTTGGAATTTGATTGGTTTTTCTTACTTATTAAATTAATAAGAATGGTTCTGTGTTAACAGTATTGATTGGAAATAAGGGAAATTTTCTGTACTTACACACGATCCTTTTTTGGTGAATATTAAAATACACTTACCACTTATTTATATAAATATAATTGTGGAATCCACCCTTATTAATAAGATGAAGGCCAACAAATTGCTACCTCTGTCCATATTCGAAAACCTTCCTCAAGATTGGTCCAGCTGTCACAGTTTTAATTCACCAGAAAACTATAAATCTCTTCCAGTGTAATCATATAAATCACATTTGGTGTTCATAAACGGTTCTTCTTCAAAACTGTTACAACACAAAACCGCTGAACTGCTTAACCTGTGTTCCAAGTACAAAAGATGTCAAAACACCAGCAGAGCGTTTGATTTAGTATATTTTTTTGGTTCCAGGTTCGAATCCTGCCTAATGTGAGAATTGGTACGCCCACAATTTCTCCCTTCGATCGACGGGGATTAAGTAGCAAAAAACGTGGATTCGGCTTTTTGTTTCCGAGTTTTGAGTAAGAAATTGCATCGTAATTGCATAATTTGTTATTTAAGAGCTCTTTTGATTAGGGTTTTATAAATGTAACTGTATTTTTTATTTAATGTTTTGACAGTATATGTAAACCTTTATGATGTCACTATCCCATTTCAGGTTTAAATATCTTTGTGTATCTTTTGATAGCTGTTCTATGAATCACAAATTTTTTTGCATCGATTTTTTCATTGGTGGGAAAATGTATATTTGTATATGAGGGTACAACCGAGTCCGCGTTATTATATACACCAGTATTTAAGCGTCAGAATTTATGCGTTACTTAAGTAACCTATTGTTATTTAATTTATCAACCAGAGAGAAACATAATCTAGCCTATCCTGAGGCGAGCTAGTCAGTTGATATAACTAAAGCAATAATCCCACCATCAAGCAAGATCATCAGACGCAGGTATTAATATCATCTCCATACGATCACAAATTCGATTTTAAACGCACCTAATAATAATCAGACTTAAATCGATTCGTGATGTGGATATGTAAGTGGTATCTTTAGAGCATGATATCGTCAAGATACTGGTGCGTCTCACAACGGTCTCACCTTTATTTTATTTATTGAGTTTTATTTATTTATTCATGAGAATGCTACTAGCATTAAGTTCGCCTTCGTACAATGTTTTTATGTGCAATAAAGAATTTATAATAATAATAATAATATTCTTCAGTGCACAAATTTAAGACATATGACAGATATTTGTGACAATTAGAAGGTGTGCTTAGTGCTGAAAATATTTTCTACAAGCCAACCAACAGGAGGTGCAAGAAGAAATAACTCAAAACAAACTAGTCACTTGATAATTAACTAAATAAAATTATAGGAATACGTATAATATACAACTAAATACTAATTAAATATACGGATAAATAATATGTATACTTACGCATATAATAAGAATATAGGTAGTAACCAAAGAGGTACAAGAAAAATGCTACCTATCTATTTATCTAAAAAAAAAAAAAAAACACGCACTCACGCCTTGTACTAATGTACTCCCTTGCGGGGTAGGCAGAGGTGCATTGCTGCACCCACTTTTCGCCAGAGTGTATGTTAGTCCCAATGTAATAGGGGGCGGGCCTATTGCCATTTTACGGGCACATCCAAGACCCCAGAACAAATATCTGTGTTTAAACAAATATCTGCCCCGGCCGGGAATCGAACCCGGGACCATCGGCTCAGTAGTCAGGGTCACTAACCACTACGCCATTCGGTCGTCATATTCTATTTATCTAAGTTGCCTCTTCACGGCATTGAATGTGTTTATAACCGATTCCGCTCTTTAAGTGAACAACTTATACAGCACATCTAAAGAAATGCGCATTCGTGAATTACCAGGTACTGGGGGGTCACTTTCTAAATAGACGAACGAACGAACGAGAATTGTCACACAATCAGCATGCTTAATACAGAGAGATTCATCTGTAGTTAGTAAGAAACATTTTATATATTACTAGGGTAAGGACAGGCCCTACCGCTCAAGAAAATGGCACCTTCGCGCTGGCCCTAAAACCTCGTAATATCCTCATCACGACCCATTACGTCCCCACTGCTGGGGCACGGGTCTCCTTCCAATGAAGGAAGGGTTTTAGGCCTAGTCCACCACGCTGGCCTAGTGCGGGTTGGTGGACGTAACATAATCATTATTAATCATCTGTCATAATATATATTATGTTTGAATTGGGGCCAGCGCGCGAGTGACATTTTCCATAGGCAAAATGTTCTGATCGGTGCAACCTTCTTTTTGAAATAATAGGTAAAAAATAAAACTGAACCGCTACTGATCTCACGGCTCTATTTTATTTATTTATTTATTTATTTATTAATGAAGCATGGAAAACCAACAGCATGGAATTATAGAACTAGGAATAGTTAAGTTAATAGTAACAAACATGCCAGTTAAAGGTTTTCACATATAGAAACCTTATACTTTACTTAAATCTTATCTCGTTGTTCATTCGTTCGTTCGTTCATTTATTATAGAGTGACCCCTCGAGTACTGCAGATAACGAGAGTTGGATTAGATAAATAAATTGGTGGCATTATTGTGTAATTTTTAGTTATGAAGCAGATCAGTATGGTCTGATGATAGTTCTTGGACGGATGAACGGGTCAAGATCAAGATACAAAGTGAAAAGTAGCTTCGTCTGTGAAATATTACTTAATGGTCTAACTTCTTGATGATGGAAGACCACGCCAATAGGCTTTCGAGCTTTAGCTTCAAGATGAGATAGTAATTTTCTGATTTTGAAAACAAAGTGGGAATAAAAATTACACATATCAAAATCAAGCAAGCAATCATCCTATTTGGGAAAATGTCCGTGATAACATTATTTATTTTTATTAGGTACCTATTACTATTTTACGCATATTATTATGTCGGTTGGTAGGCGTAGGTAAAAGTTTTTTTTCGCGTCCTCTCCTTGCCATTCCTGTGAGAAGTACCTACTTATGTATAAAATGTATCCTCAAAAGACCGAAGCATCATCGAATATAATTTACCCACACTTTAGCATCATTTATGGCGATCAGTTATCATAAAGTATGTATCTTCCATAATCATGGCACTGGCATCAATAAAGCTCACCTATCAAGGCATTGCTATTATAATCGAATTATACCAACCATATAATGTTGACCGTTGTTCAATAATGAATTCGTGAGAAGCAACAGGTCATCGAAAATGGCTTTCGTTCATTTTACGTTGAACGCTAGTTCTACTGCCAGTAGATGGCAGTGAGAACGGATGCGCCGGCGCAGAAATTAGAGTTTGAGATACATGTGGCGCCATCTCTGGGGCGGTAGCGGAATTATTAGAAAGTTTGGTGATAAATTTAATATTATTAGAGGTGCGAATAAATGTTTGTAACTAAGCACCCCTGAATTCATGAATTACTTTGATGTATCATAGTTTAACATGATCAAATTAAAATTAAAATAATATATTTGAGTACTTTAAAAAAAGGAAATACTTAACAATTTTGGTATACCTAAGTATAGACATAATAATAAATTATATCCGTTGTTTTTTTTTTTATAGCAAACAAGCGACAAGATTATACAAAAACAATTATAAAAACGTCATCAAGAAAACATCCGACATTCACATCTGAAATCGCAACAAACAATCCGCACAATGAAAGTTTAATTTTAGCTCTCAAGTAATTATGAGTCATGAGTCCATAAACATTTAAAAGAAGATTTAGAGCTCCCACGGAAAAAGCAATAAAGATTATTTTGAAGCACGTACTATCGCGGATATAACATGAGGCCATGACGAGATCAAAATCGCATGCGCGAGAGCAAACAAGTTCCACGACTTTTCACTATCTGATCGATAAAAGGGGCGTGGCTAACTTAACATCCTTTTTTGCTACACCCGTCTCGTTCTCTCATAGCCGGCATCGCGTTAGGTGAGCCGGCCAGAAAGAGACGCACCGCTTTCCGCTTGATCGGTCCGATTGACAGTGTGACTTTTCTTGGTAATTTTATGATTTTGTCTTCAAAATGCCCGAAGCATTGAGCGTTTAATTTTATTGAGACTCTTTGTGTGGTTTAAGGTTTTTTCTTGACGTGCAGAAATGTGTGATTAGGGTTCACATATTATAGCTCAGATTATAGCAGAATCATTAGTGTAAGTAGCTATACAAATTTACTACATAAATGTACTAAGTATGTTACTATAGAGTGAAGGTGACAAACGCTAGAACTAGACCAGTGGGGTTATCACCATCGAACACTAGCAATTACTCTACAACATGCTAATGTGTCGCTGCTGGTGGTACGGTAGCTGGATTAGTATAGTAGGGTGCTAAATTTTGTAGAGCTCCATAAAACTTTAGTTGCAGGATTCAGAAATATTGCACACAATAGACGTCCTTACTATTAACGCCTCTTCGACTAAAAAAGCACAATTACAAGCTTTCAAATTCCTACATAAAACTTTAGTGGCACGATTCAGAAACCCCCTTTACCCCTTACCCCTGATCTATCAGATTCCTACTAGGGCATGCAATACCGCAATACCGGTTTTCGTAATACCGGTATCAGGGACCAAATTCACGCTTTTTTCAATACCGGTATTGAAAGTTAATACCGGTATTGAAGTAATACCGGAATCGGACTTTTATAGACTATAATAAAGCGATTAAGATATAGTATTCTTATGTACTGTGAAAGCGCACTTTTTTCCAACCGTTTGATGCAGTTTTCGGCCGTTTGATATCTACTGTTGTCCATGCGTAAACGGACACTGGATGTAAAAATAATAATTTATTGTAAAATTTTAACTCTAATACTCAATTTTCGTAAATCTATTACAAAATACTGAATTTCATTGCTTTTTCTCGTTTTATTTTGACCTATACGACCTTTAATCACAATATATGCCGTTTATTACAAGGAAATCTAATACCGGTATTAATACCGGGATCCCGGTATTGAGTTGCAATACCGGAACTCAATACCGGTATTGAAAATAGTTCCGGTATTGCATGCCCTAATTCCTACCCTCCTCAACCTCTAGCACATGTAGCGTAACATGTCGTTGTAATTTTTATCGGCGCTCGCATCCCGAAGCCCGGATTAATGGCGCAGCGCGTCTAGTCATACGCTCCCGCCGAATACCGTAAAAACGTTATGCGCAATTCTGTTTTGGTGGCGGATTCGGGCTGGATGCCAGTGGGGATTGGATGTGGTGTTTGTGTGGACGGTACCTATAGTTTGGGAACAAATAACTTGGTCGTTCTGAAGTTGGCAGAAAAAATACACTTTAGTACCTGGTAAAACTAACGCACTCCCTATTCTTTCAAAGATTGACACTTGGATAACTTAGATACGAAGTAAAATATTAATAGATGTTATAAAACTACCTACCTTAAAAGATAAAAAATATTTTCTAGGTCACCGCCGTCGTTTGGCAAGGTTCCCAAGAGGCTGGCCGCATTGCCCCGCTGAATGGCGAGGCTTATCCTTTGTCCTAGGTATGTGCCAGCCAGCCCTTTGGTCGCCGGAGGCGTCGATGAGCCGTGTCGCAATTTCCTTGGATTGAATAAATGATTTTTATTCCAGTAGGTAATGATATACTTCATCATCAGGTTATACGTATCAGTATGAATCTATTTCAGTTCCTATGTATTAGGGGAAATTTTATAGTATGTTTAGATACCATATCACCAATTCTAAAGTCACGAATATTCTCGACTCTAGCAGACAGTAATCCGATAAGCGGTTCACTGGAGTTTCTATGGTTTTTATTTATCGACAAGGACGCTGATCAAGATATCATACAAATTGCTATCGAATTACATATCGACTAGAGTCGACAATATTCGTGATTCGCACAAAGATACCACATCCACAGTCTCCAGAAACTTCATCCCTACATCCATCTGCTACATCCAACCTTTAATTGCTCTCATCTTGATACGGCGGGTATATCGAGCGTCAAAATGGGTTTTTCGTGGCTACACCGCGGCAAACGACTCGTGCAACTTTGTCCGGACATTATCGGATTTGTAACGCGGGTTTTTTACATGTTTCTAACCGTTTTAGTTGGGCTTGGGGCTTGGACTGCCGGCGAGCCGGGGAAAGAAATTTGGTTCGATTGGCAAGCAGGTTAATAGACATTTTTGTGTGAGTACACACATGATTAAAGACTGTTTTTTTAATCTCAGATACTAAATTAACAGATTCTGAACGGTTCATCAACAGTCGATTGTCCCGCGATTAAGTGACAACGTGTATCGTTCTATTGGCGGGACAATCGACTGTTGATGAGCAGTTCAGAACCTGTTAATTTAGTACCTGAGATTAAAAAAAACAGACTTTAAGGTTGGAGTTATGTGGTGCCATATCACTATTAGATTTTTTTCATTGCTCGCGAGTAAAGTTACTAGTAACAGTTACTTAATGAAGTTTAATACTTTAATAATAGTTAGATATTAAAAATATGCTCAGCAGGTTGAAAAATCCACCTGTCAAACTCGAAATAATCTCAATTCTCAACACATTGCACACGTCAAAAACATCAAACCTAACCTAAAAACACAGAAAAACATCAAAGTCCACCGCAGCACGCCTCTTGCGAGCAAATTAATAAATCTTATTCAGCAATTAAAATAACCTTTTTTCTAGTAAAAAAGTGGGTAAAAAAGGGACGTCATGCCTTTAGGCCTCATCAGACGGAATTTGTCTTCGAAGGAGCATATCTAAATAATTATATGCCGTAAACGAATAATGATTGAAAGGTCTTCACTTTAGTGTGCAGTGTACGAGAAATTTAGATGTGATTTTGCAGTGTTTTACCACGCTTTGGAGAAACTTTGAAGTTTATTTTCATTTATTTATTTATTTCAACACACACTTTTATTCTGACAGTTATGCACCAATACAATAGTGAAGTGACACACATCTTAATGGTCACCTATCTTTTTTTGGAATTGTCAGAACTCCTTTATACATTTAATAAGAAGGTAACTTTCTACTGGCGCTCCTAGGGAGAGGCCTATGTCCAGGAGCAGATGATTATTGGCTGTTGATGTAGATGATGATGAACTCTCTATTGTAAGAAAATTCACTGAAAAATTATTCAGTATATAAAATATGGTTGCTTTTTTGGTTTATTTTTGTAGGTAGGTAAATCGGGGTATATGTAATATTCCTTGCCTGCCGTAACCCACTATACTGCAGGAAACCTACAAAACAAAGAGATAGCCGCAAGCAGCGCATACGAATCGTACGGAGTGATGGCCCGTACCGGACTCGAACTGGTAACTATCGAAGAGAAGAGCGAAAAAAACGCACACTAGTTATTAAATACTCATTAGATTGTGCTGCTGTCTCTACGTTGCGTGTAGCGGAGGTACAGTGGTGTGACGAGTTGACGACCGAATGGTATAGTGGTTAGACCCTGACTGCTATGCTGAAGGTCCTGGACTCAATCCCCGGCCGGGGCAGGTTGTAAGAACTATACTTAATGGCGTAGTAGTCTTGTAAAAGAAATGTTAATCTCTTCTTTTTACTGAATCCAAGTGTCATTGTTGTTAAACCAACACTTTAACTACTAGACCCAATAAGTGCTAATGAATACCATGTGTACATAAGGTGCAGATAAAAATGATATTCGTGTATTTTTTTCCCATTAATGATTGAGTATTCTGTACCGTCTCTATGATTTTCTTACACTTGCGTTTAAAACAAAATGCTTTGGGTGCGTTGCACCATTTAACTTTAACTATTACAAACGTCACATCGCCTGTCAAAGCATCGGTTAAGCGAAAAATTGGTTGCACCATTCAACTATGGTTAAAATGACGTCATAACTTTAACGATAACCATAACCACCCAATGTTGGCCGGTTACTGCTTTTGTTAAAGTCAGGTAGCTGTCAAACGCATTGTATAACCTCAAAGTAACAGTATTACGTACAAATATTAATATTAAATAATTCTTATCATGTCGCTTCTATGTGAAATAGAGCTTGAAACAAGTTCCTCAGAAATTGAGATTGAGGTGGAGTAAGTACGGAACTTACGAAATATTAAGAGAAAGGTGTACTTTCAGAGAACTGATAGATTCGCAACTTGGGATGAGAACTCGTTCTTGGATAGGTTCCAGGTCTCAAAAATGTGGCTCGTGTGTTGGCTTTAAAACTAGAACCTTTCTTACTGCCTCCAACGACGAAGTAAGTACCAATGCACCTATTATTATGTTGTAGGTGTAATGATCATCTTCACCACCAAATAAGCGTCCATTTCTAGCCATGGGCTCTCCCAAGGAGCGAAATAACACTGTGCCCTCGGCCTTCCTTATCCAGCCACTACCAGCTACCGGCCGGCTGCTGGTCCAGCGCAGCAATCTAATATCAAAGTAACCTACGTAACTCTTTAATTGAATAACCTTGTTTTCAGAAATCTCTCAAATACAGCAATTTATCAATGAAAATAAGGACAGAACTAAGAAGAGTGCAGCCCATTATAGTGGCTACGCCATAGCTGCATAATACATATATTATGTAACAAAATGAGAGACCCTGTACCACCAGCTAGGTTTTTAGGGTTCCGTAGCCAAAATGGCAAAAACGGAACCCTTATAGTTTCGTCATGTCCGTCTGTCCGTCTGTCCGTCTGTCACAGCCGATTTACTCGGAAACTATAAGTACTACAGTGATGAAATTTGATGGGAATATGTGTTGTATGAACCGCTACAAAAATATGACACTAAATAGTAAAAAAAAGAATTGGGGGTGGGGCCCCCCATACATGTAACTGAGGGATGAAATTTTTTTTTCGATGTACATACCCGTGTGGGGTATCAATGGAAAGGTCTTTTAAAATGATATAAAGTTTTCTAAAAAAACATTTTTCTTAAAGTGAACGGTTTTTGAGATATCAGCTCTCAAAGTCGTAAAAAGTATGTCCCCCCCCCTCTATTTTTATAACTACGGGGTATAAAATTCTAAAAAAAATAGAGGTGATGCATGCTAATTAACTCTTTCAACGATTTTTGGTTTGATCAAAGTATCTCTTATAGTTTTTGAGATAGGTTGATTTAAGCTACGGAACCCTTTGTGCGCGAGCCCGACTCGCACTTGGCCGGTTTTTTTAATGATGATTCATCATCTGATGAAGAGGAACCTGTCTATGCAGTTAACAGGAATGTTAATAAAAATAAAATATTTCAACAGATTACATCGTTAGTTTTAATTTTGTTTAATTTCAACTTCATCATCATCATCATCATCAGCCAATAATCATCCACTGCTGGACGTAGGCCTCTCCCAAGGAGCGCCACAACACTCGGTCCTCGGCCTTCCTCATCCAACCACTACCCGCCACCCGCCTAAGGTCATCAGTCCAGCGGGCAGGAGGGCGTCCCACGCTGCGTTTACCTGCTCGTTTCAACTTGTTAAGAATTAATTAATAATAAACCTGAGTCTACTTTGTCGCGGGTTTTATTGATGATAATCTTTTGGTCAATATTTGGAGGAATAACAGACTTAGGTCCTATGACATGTTGACTTTGAGTGCTTTGACAGAGAATGACGGCTACAATGTACTCTGTGACGGCTTCAGTCCGACCTCAGATCAACTACAAATAGATTCGCAATCGCCGTGTGCACTATTCTCTTTCTCACTCAAACCATAGATGTTGCCGACAAAAAAATAAAACCTAAATATGGGGAAATTTAACTTATCATAATAACAAAAACAAAACTTGAGTATATCGTCGGTTGATAGGAAAAAGTCACTAAAGGCTAATTTTTCAATAGCCAGACAAAAGTTTTGCTGGGAAATAATTTTGATGCTGTTGCGTCTCAATGTTTCTCAATGTTTGTATTACCCAGATAACATTTATCTGAATATTGAAAAATCAGCCTTAGTGAGTTTTTCCTGTCAACCGACGATATAAGAAAAAAAACTTTACTCATACTTATTTGATTTCAATATAATTATTTAATATACACAAACTGAGTGGATTGTATAATTCATTGTCTTCGTCCAATCGAAACAATCCTCTTCAAAATGTGCCGAACACAATTTTTGTATGTTTCCTTGGTTCCCAATTTGTGCGACCGGTAATGTCTATCCATTTTCTTGATATTTTTTTTTCTGTCGGAAACCTATGAAAGAGATAAATGGATGAGCATGAGCATTATAATCGTGGGCCAAATATGTGATGGGGTTTTTTTTAAAGGAAACACGTATTTCGTATCAATACAATAAACTTTATATTATACAGAAGAAATCACACATAGAAGAAAAAAACGAAACGAACGTTTCCTCACAATGAGAGGCACCTCATTTGAAAGAGGAGAATGACTTCTACAAAATACAATCTTCACAAAAACCGAATTCGTGCGCCCCATTTGTAAACCCAACCCGAGTCCGTTACAATTTCTAGTATTTTCTTTGCATACTATAATATTTGTGGGTAAAATAAATTTTCAATAACTTGCAACACCATGTGATTTGTTATGATATGGTACCTCGTAATTTTTACTTAAAACTGATACTAAAAGACCTTACAGTATTAAAATTAGTATCGTTTTATATTAAAATCGAGCCAATAGATAGTACTATGATGAATGTAAGCTTGTTAAACTTGATAGTATCTACTTACATGGGAAAATATATCTCATCCATCATTCCATCGTGTTTTCGTTCATTATGCTCTATACAACCGAACAAAATCCACCCACCCATGTCACACACTCGTTAAGTGATGATAATAGTCTAATAAACTTAATAAACACCCACAAATCACTAGCAAATCAAAAATAAATAGCATTTAGAAAATTTTGTTGTAACTGTCAGCCTTTGTTTGGCACAGATTTTTCATTTGTTTCATTGTTTGGCACAGAGAACTGACGTAAACAGGCGCCACAGCAAAAAGGACAAAAAACATTTACAGCTTAACGTTTCTTTCTCACGCTTAATGTAGCTAAGCGTCTCTTTTTCGCAATGTCAGAACTGTCACGATTATACCCCTGTGAGTCCGACAGCTAGATTTGGTATTGCCCTACATAAAAACGTTTCCCACAATAACTTTGGGGATAATTATGTCTCAAACGATTAGCAACCCTAATAACATTAACAATGACGAACGAAGTGATGGTGCAACACGTTGCAGTAAAATGTTAACTGTAACGACTCTGTCATTGCTAAGTTTAACCTTAACTATTACGATAACCGGGATGTTGATGCAACCCACCCTTTATCTTTCACGCCGAAAACTTAACTTTATTCCTTTAATGTTAGGAGATTTTTTCCATTCAATAAAATGTTTTCGTTTGAATCTGTCATTAACATTGACGTCCTACTGTAATATTAGTTATTTAGAGCTGAACCGATTTGGATTAATGAATTAACGACTGCCTTTGATTTCGGTATTAGGTACTTGAAGAAAATTCTGACGAATTATACTTACAGTCAGAAAAAGAGGAAGGTATGCACCATAGTGCAAACAATTTGGATCCAGTTGGAATTTATGGGTGGAAGAAAGATGAATCGAATAATATTTTATCTATGTATAGAATCAACTCTCTGTTTATTTGTTTGTAAGTAGGTATGTCAATCAATAACGTAGCCACGCAGCAACAGTTATAATCGAAAACTTAAGTGGGATGATAGTTTAATAATAATAAATAAAAAACAGAATTCTCAAACGAATACTTTTAAAGACAAAGCAAAGCTCACAGGCAAGAGCTATGACAAATAATGTTATATTATAATATATATATAACAGAACGGGGCGCAAACCTCAAAAAACGGCACAACGAAAAAACTTTAAAAATTCAACCCCTCCCCCCTCCACTTACACAGAACAAACTCGTTTGTAAAAAAAACTCAGTTGAAAGCTCGCGAATATTTCGGATATTTAACAAACAGTGACCGCTAACGATGTCCCTTAATATTTGGAAAATAAAAATACCCTTTTGTTCACAGAAAGTGTTGCCAACTTTTTTTTGCTGTGGTCTGTTTGAAGGAAATGGGGAAAAATGCCCGGTTGGCCCTCTACTAACTTTTTTTTTGTGGTAAGAAAAGATCGCTTTGAGCGGCAGCGTCTGTTTACTTATTATTTGATACTTTTTTAATGAGTAATGTGAGTAACGTTGTGTACCTATCCTACAAGTAAAAGTAGAGCACAGTGTTTTATAAAAATATGCATGTATTCCACAGGTAACAGTATATTTACAATTAAATATACCACTTGAAGGTAAAAATTGTGATTGTGGAAATCTACTCAGTCATCTAGACTATATTCTAGATGTGTACAGTGTATTGTACTCATTCTAAAATGTCGATTCAAACACATCCACCTATCGCATGATACTAAGGTGGATGTGATTGAATTGATCTTTTGAGTAGAAAATAATGTAAAAATGAACATTATTTGCAATAATTACATAGAGTTTCTATGGCTAAATAAATTCATAATTACAGTGTACAATTGTTATTTAATCGTTAATTTATATCTAACGACAAAAAAAACTATCATGCAAAGACAATCCAGGAATTACCATTCAAAATCTTCTGCACCTACTTAAGGAGGAGTAGATACAAAATGTGATTGTATTTATAATTCGCATAAATAGATTAGTCTTGCATAAAAATACAATAGCAATAGAGTAATATCTACCCTCACAAATAGAGCTATCTTCCAAAGATACATTTCCTAATAGGATAATTATTCAATGAGATATTATTAAGGCTCGTTTACATTGTCCTGTCTTTTCCAGTAAAAAATAGTAAGAACCTACCTATATGGTTTGAAACTTTATGATTTTGAAATAAAAACAGTTTAAATATGGAATTATGTATAAATTCGATCGAAGGTCATAAATCAAAAACCTTGTTAATAATAAGAGTATAAATATATGGAACTGAACTCAGTATTACGAATACTGCTGTTCACTTCCTGTTAGCTTGTAGGAAATAAAAAAAATAAGAGGGTCTAGGATTTGTCACCATGGTGAAAATAAATGGTTGGCTAGTCAGAATATTGTCGCATTGTCAGTCGGGCATGTATAAAATTAAGCAGACTTTAGGTAAGGCCATGAATGGATTGGTCAGTCAATAAAATTTAGCAGACTTCGGGCCACTCATTCGTCCCTCATGATGACTTTTTTAGTGCATCTCTTACTTATTCAAAATCATTCGTTTTTAACTGAATATACAAAGAGGCATGTGCACAGGCCCTAAGCTTGCGTCGTCGAAGAATATTTACATGTAGCTCGGACAATGGGCCCGTCTAATTTGAATACCATGCTTATGGGACAAAATCTGCAGAGCAAAAAATATGGACGATAAACTTTGCAACGTCAAACGGTAGCTAGGGCTGTCAAATTAGTTATGGTTTATGTTGGAATAAATGCGGGCAAATCATGTGGATCGAAATAGCCGGATTTAAAGTAAGTAGCATAGACTGAATTGATCGGGATAATATGAGACACTGGAGGATGAAAATTGCTAAGAAGTTGGGCAATTTTCAATTCAACAGATTTCATTAGGTAGTGATAAATAAAAGTTATTTAAATTAGTTCTTAAATTATAGTTGTTTGACCTGATAAAAGAAGTAAAGTTGTTTTTAGAATTAAAGTTTATAGCAAGTACTTAGCTATTTAACTGTGCTAATTTAAGAATGTTGGTAAATTTACTTAAATTTAAAACATGCGTCGAATATTTTTGTCTCAAAAACCTCGCGGCAACCCTAACAATCGATGTAATAAACAATAATACGCAAGACAAATATGAAAATAAGGGCGACCGCACAGGTATCGGCAGCCGGGTCGCCGTGTAGCACAACTCATTTCCCTACGCCATGTGTGTGCCCGCCCTATACTGTGCGTGGTACGTACATGAAAAGATATTTTGAAATGACTTTATTGTAGGTAAAGGTTGTCTGGTAGACATTGCTGTAAGTAAAAAGTCTCTTTGTATCTAGGTACTGTTTATTTTTTAAGTTTTAGTTCTTGTTGCAAATAAAGTGTATTGTATTGTATATAATTATGCATTGTATTCATAATCGTAGTATAGATATGTAGGTACCTGCTGTGGTAGAAACAGTTCATCTCAAGAAGTTAAGAATCCAAACAATATTAATGTTTCTCACTAAATGTAGCGCACTGTGTATGTAGGTACAGGTAGTGATTAATTGTTAATTAAGTAATTGTTAAATTAACTGTTAATTTTAACCATTTTCTAAAGCTATCCTTCAAACGTCTGTCAAATCCATAGAAATAATAAACGAATGGTCAGATCAGATCTATGCAATTTACTTTAGATTTCACAGATAAGCAATGCCGCTTGAGGCACCAGTTCTCCTCAGTAGGAAGGTTTTCGCACAACCGTACGATTCGATATTCCAATACAATAAACAACAGTTAGTACTTTGCATAAGTTAAGAGAAGCTATTGGTCCATAATTGGACGACAAAAAGTCCAGCGGGGTCACTCTCTTAATCTTAAAACAAACGAACGAGAATTGTCACGCAATCGACACGCTTAATGCAACGAGATAGAGTGGTGGGTCCAAAGCTTCGGAAGAACAAAACTGCAGTGCTAACCACGAGTCTATCTCGTTGTATTGAGCGTCAATTAATAATAAATAAATAAATATGTGGGGAAATACGGCCATCCGAGCCCAAGCTAGGCAGAACCTGTGTTATGGGTGTCGGACAGGTGATATATCTACACAAATACATAGATAGATACTAAATATAAATATCAACACCCAAGACCCGAGTACAAATATCTGTCTTTCAACAAATATCTGCCCCAGCCGGGAATCGAACCCGGGACCTTTGGCATAGCAGTCAGGGTCACTAAGTTTTTTGCGTGACAATTATCGTTCGTTCGTTCGTCAATTTAGATAAGAGAGTGACCCCCCCAGATACAATTCCAAAGAAAAGTATCATCTCCTTCATTGAGAATTGATTATGCATTTTCGGACCGTTTTGCATACGTATCGATTGTTCGGGAGTATTCATAGATTGTATTGTCATCTTCAAAATATAAATGCATTTATCATTTGTTGTTGTTTTTTGTAGTTCGAATTTTAATTTTATAGCAAATTTGCATTGATCTGGAGTAGTTTACAGTAAAAAATTCGATTTCTGCTGTAGTTTTTATTTATTAATATTGTAGCGTTTAAACTCAAAACATAAACTTTAAAAATTGGACTGATTTAAAGTACATTTCTTGAAGTCTTTTTAAACTACAAGAACTACTTTACAAAAGCCATATTTAAAAAAAAATATATATGTTTTTTTTCGTAAAACAATTCAGAGACCAACAGCTGAAAGTCTGATCACAAATTCCCACGACTTCGCCAATCTAAAATTAAACACGAATCATAATCACAAAGCACGATAATTTAATCCCTAGCCACTGATCGAATCAGCAAAATAATAAAAAACAGATCTCCATTTTAATTATAAACATCCGAGGATCACATCAAAGATGCATTTACAAAACGATTGAAAATCAAAGTCTAAAACGTGTAATATCAAAACCATCACCTTATAATTGGCCTCCACTCCTCGCTGCCAAACTGAAATACATTCGAACATATCGGAGAATCGCATCCCCTTAACAAAGTCAACCTTTCAAGCAAAATACAACTTTCGCACAAAGTAGTACAGATCTAAATTGCATATCGAAAATAACATCTTAAGGCGAAGCTTAATAACGAACCGTATCAAAAAGCGAAAGGGCTGTCAAACTCTTGACGTTTGACGTGAATTCTGACATGCCCTTAAGATTATCATGAGGCAAATAAAATACAAAATGTAAGGTATTCGATCTGTAAATAAGTTATGGACTTATATAGATTGTTGTAAGCTGGTATGAGTAGGTTTAATGTACGCACAAGGTTCACGTTATTACCTACGTATTGGCTTCTTATTTTCAAATGTTAATAAATGTTTGTCATGTTAATAATGTTATGTTTTTTTTATTTAAAAACAAGGCAACAATGGTAAGTATTCTGAAGGTACCATTTCTAAATGTAGCGCTATCGATACCAAAATTTATTTATTCAATATTTCTAATAAACTGCCAACGTAAACCTCTGAGTAGGTATTATTGACTGTGATAAAATAAATTCAAGACTATGTGTCTTCATTAAGTATTATCCTTGTTGCCTCCAATAAATTACCGAATTTCTTTTATGATCATGTGCGTTATGAAGCAAAATCTTACTAAAACTTTATCCACTGACGAAAATAGCACCCACGGGTTAACGTGCCGTCCGAAACAAGAAGCGCCCAGAAAACAACCTATCTACCACAATACTGTTCAAAATATCCAAATAATCCTTTTCTCGATAACCCTATACTGATTGGAGCTGGTACCTGAAGGATACAGGATAGTAGACACAAGCAGCTGTAAACAAGTTGTGGAGGCAGTTGGATATAATCCTTGGCCACCAGCAGAGCCTTCTACAATACGATGTTAGGCTAAAGTAAGGTAAGTGTAGATACGCCTACAGCATCCGCTTGTCAAATTAGTCAAGTTTTAATGAATTAATATGGATTTAAAACATACACGGTGTATATGGAAATGTTACTAACACAATTAAATGTTATCTACTACTCATACTGAACATGTTTTTCAAAGAAACATACCCTACGCGTTGAAACATAAATTTTTTGATGAGCAGCTACCGTACTTTGTGATAGACGTTACCTGAAAAATACTTTTTGCCAATATGGAACAGGTTGAAGTATGAATAATTTAAATAGTGCTCAGTTATAAAATTCAAAAAAATAGCCAAATGTTTCCTAAATTTTCAAAAATTAGACAAAGTTTGAATACTGTATAATACGGTTATTGGTAATGTTTTTAGTAAATTATATAAAAGCAAAATTTCCATCAAGAGACGTCTCATCCTCACTACCCCAACAACAGACGCGGTCGTCCTCTGTCATTCACACATCGCCGCGTATCGCACAGTTAACTCTCCGATGCATTATTACAAATAAAATAAAAACTCGGATTAAATAAGGATAACCCGCAGAGATAAACCCATATCAATTGATGTCGTTCCGCCGTCGAATCGTGAGCAAGTGTTCGATTTTTTTGAATTTCAAAAAACGAACGCATAAAAAACATGGCGGCTTTGGCGAAAAGACGTTGATTCTGGAATCGATTTGAACGGTGACACTCGAATTTTTTAAAGGTTTTTATCAGATTTGCGGTTGTTGATATTTGAAAGCGTGTGAGTGAAGAAGACCTGGCCGTAGAAAAACCCACTGGCTACAGAACCTCGCCGAATGGTTCAATATGTCCACCATAGAGCTATTCCGAGCTGCGACTTCCCGGGCCCAAGTGGCCATAATGATAGCCGACCTACGATAGTAGATGGCACCTGAAGAAGAAGAAGAAGAAGAAGTGAGTGAGGATATTTTTAACTTACCTACGTTTGAAAAAGAAAGACCTAACAAGAATGACAAGGATTTGTTTACGAAGATTACACCGTAGCTCTAACTTCTAGACTACTTCAGAGGAGATAAATTATACATCTATATAAAAATTGATATCATGAATATACAGTGAAACCTGGTTAAGTGAGACTTCAAGGGTCCTGCAATATCGTTTCAATTACAGAGGGTTCCATTTATAGAGGTGAGAATAAAGGTTATTTCAGTAATACAGGATCGATCATTAAATAAAATTAATTTAATAAATATTTTTTATTTATTAATCAAAATTCAGCACAAACTTCTTCGCGTGTCTTCCCACTTTCATAAAAGGATATTAAATTCAGTTTTTGATAACGATTGTAGCTTTCGTTTTGGCATTTTTCAAATTAAAAAATCTGTATGATAGGAAAGCGAAACTAAAACTGAAGGTAATTGATTAATAAATACATTGAACTGAACTGAACTGAAGCTCAAAATTTGTACTTACGTACTTGGAATTACGTGTGGAATTTGTGGGTAGAATAAGAATGAGTAAAACAAACAATGTTATCTCAGTTACAGAGGTTTATGCATATAAAATTTACTCGCTGTCTCAGTTATAGAGGTAACTATGATGATAAATCGAAAGAACAAATCCCAGTTATAGAGGCTTACCTCGTCCCACTAACAGAGGTAATTCAGTGTCAAAGTGTTGGGACCTCAGCATGAGTTCCAGCTATGGAGGTTTCTCACTTATCCAGGTCCCACTTAACCAGGTTTCACTGTAATATTAGTTCAATGTTTTAGCATAATATTTACCTCAAACGGTATTTTGATATACTAAGGTAAAAAACTTTCGAATAACATTAAAAAAATATGATGATGCGAGTATTTTAAATACAATCAAAACACGATTCAATAATTAGTTTTGATTGATGACTTGTTAATATGTAATTAACCATAACGTTGAAATCTAACTTTAGCTGTCAAAAATATCTATGCACGTCAATTTTGACGTCACGTGTCTATTTCGGCTTAGATTTTTGACAGGTGTGTGAAATCGCTTTGACATTTGAAATAGTTATTGGGAACTTTAACTTTGAGAGGTCAAAATGCCGATGGAAAAAGTAGGTACCGAATATTATAGAAGATAAAATTGTATCATACCTAAATGCTATATAACATTTAGATTGCACATAGGTAGTTATTATTGGAGGGAATATACCTAGCCTTCTGTGTAAATAAAAGTAGCATAAGCACTAATATAGTTTCTAAGATAAACATTGTACCAACAATAATAACTAAATGTACCAATTTAATTAATAATATTTATGTAGAATGTGTAAATATGAATAAATGTGTTAATATTAAGTACTATACTAGTTTATAAGGAAATATTGTTACTTACACATTATATGGATTATGTTATCTGAATTAAATTAATAATAATAGTGTATATACCTACCATGAAAATACTTTTCCCTGCGGATATAATATGTAGGTACATACTTAGATTTTTATTTTATTTAATATCTTTAAGTGAGAATTTCGTGAATTCATTCATTCAACCGACAGACAGAGAAAACACAGTAAAGTATTTGGCATTAGATCTTGAGTTTAAATAATAGGTTTAACATCAGTTTGTTACCGTTTACACTATGATCCTTATTTTTTCTATACATACGAGTAGGTATCTAGGTATCAAAAATCCCATACAATCTAATAGCCCTACTTACAGACTCCAAAATCAAAACAAAAGAGCATTGACAGGTGGCCAATAAAATAAACACGACGATTCATAGTATAATAATAAATAAATTGTAGGGCTGTCAACCTGCGGGCTGCGGGCGGGGCCGGCCGATGATTGACAACCCTGACAGGGTCTGAACACAACCTGTGGATCGCGATCGTTTTTGAGTTTTTTTTTAAAGGATAAATATTATCGAAAGGGTTGTTGTAAGTAATTAAAAATGTTATAAGTATGCAAAAAAATACAATATCGAACATCATGACTTGTTCAGTTGTCTCATAATGACATTATTGGTATACTTAAGTATGTATTAGGAATTTTATAAAATTTTATGATCGTTTTAACTTATCCAATGATGACTAGATAGGTACCTAAATACAAATAAAAATACCACTTAGATGTGCTGGAATTGGGTTTTTTCGATGCTCGCGAGTGTATGATCTAATCATTCATTCATATTATTCAAATAAAATATGATCATCCATTCAGCCAATCTATTTATTAAAAAGCAATCCAATTTCGTTAAAAAAAGACAAAAAGCGACACTCACTCCACAGTACCGCGCGAGCAGCGGCGAAACAAAAGAATTGGTTCAAAGAATAAAATTCTACGAAATACTCGTATTTGCCATCCTGGCGAGGCAATTTCTGATATTAAAATTTTCAATAATACCTAATGGATGTACAGCATTGGTCTAAAAAGCACTGCAGTCTGACCAACAGATCTGAGCTTGTGGCAATGAAGTGAAACTTTTGTGTAATATTAACATTTTAATGATTACATGAAATATAAGAATCTTATTAGAATATAACAATCTTCTTCACTACACAATATGAAACCAAATAATCCATGTTTTAGCACAAACATATAAATCAGTACCTAATTAAATAACAATTTAACCAATCAAATGCTAAGGTACCTACCTACCTCATGAAAAACTTTGGCTCTTGCTTTTCTTGTTAACCACCGTCGAATGTGATATAAGCATATTATACACCTAGTAGCGCCCTCAATACCATACCAATAAAAGTTAGTCAAACTTTATGAAAACCTATTGAATACACCCTTCAGTTTTTAATGTTCTCTTTGTAGACATCAGTTTTGTCTTATTGTAATTCAAGTGTCCCTGTCCTCCCCTTCGTATTGTAGTAGTGTGATAATGACGGGTTAGTGAAAACATACACAAATAAATGCTCACGAAAAATAACATACTTACACCTATCTACCTACTTATAATTATTATTAATACTTAAACTTAACTTACTTGTTATCGACGTCGACTAACTTTCTCATAGCTTATACCTAGCGCCCTTTTTATACTATTTATGGCTAATGGCTAATCACGATAGGTATAGTGACGTTTAGGTACATCAATATCCAACCCGTGAAGCGGCAGCAGAAAGACAAAAAAAAATGCCATCGAAACTTTAGAACACCCAGCGGCCAAAAGCCATAACCCTAAACGGCGATCGGATAAAAAACTACCCCACTAATAAGATTGACAAGAATTCGAATGACCAATAAAAGATGGCGATGATCCCATAAAACTGTAAGGAGGAAATATGCGTTCAGATATTTTCCGCCATAAACGGCTGTTCGCGAAAAACCCCAAATGTCATATCAATGAATTCATGGCTACCATTTTTTGTGCGGTTTATCGCGTTTCTTTATTACGGTTGGACATTTCGGCATCCTGTTTGGGGCTGTATACAGGGGGTGAGATGTTTGTTATCCATAAGTAATAGTAGGAGTTCTTGAGTGGAGCCCACGAACAGGCAAGCGTAGCGTGGGATACCATCCGGCCCGCTGGACCGACGGCGAGACAGGTGGTCGGTAGTGGCTGGATGAGGAAGGCCGAGGACATAGTGTTGTGGCTCTCCTTAGGAGAGGCGTATGTCCAGTAGTGAACGATTAAGGGCTGATGATGATGTTGAAGTATGTGAATATCCTACCGACCATTGTTCAGAATTGCTGGATGTATCTTATGATGCTTCAGGCTTCCAAAATCTAACTATATTATCAGTTCATATTTAATAGATCATACTGTATATTCTATGCCAAATCGAGGGTGGATCGGGCAAAGCGATTTTCACTATAATTTGTTTACGGCCTCTCTATTGGTTCGGTCATTCGCCGGTCTTATGAGAGTTTTATTGAGTTCTTTCTTATATCGGATTGCAATATCCTAGTCGTAAATCTATATTGAATCTTGAGGAGCAGAAAATGGGGCATTTTTTATTGACCTCCTTTTTCTGGTAAGTATAGAATATAATATTAACTACTTGCAAATGTTTTTGGCTTTTAACCTCTCTGCTTATTGTTTTTTACTCTAGTCTAATACATACCCGTACATTGGACAAGACAAGTAACACAGGTGTAACGTTTTCTATGACACACTCGAAATACATACAAAACGAAAATTACGCCAATGGCACAATTGAGTGGATGAATATCAAACTGCCATATGTCCACCTACCCGAAAAATTGACTTTTTGATTTGGTCGTGTTCTCCGTTAAAATGTCAGTTTGCCTATGCCCTTCAAGTTCCAATAAGTGCAAGGCATCCATGAGAAAAAAGCCGTTAAAAAAGTAAGTTTTTTTCAAATCCTTTTAAGTCTAACCGTTTCGCATTACAAATTTTCACAAGTCCATTTCGGCCAATCACAGAGCGTAATTTTTTCAACATGGCGTCAGTCTTGGTGAGAATTTCGAGCCTATGGTGTGTGCTCCCAGTGTTTTATAACGAATATGAATGAATATGTTGAAGAAATTGTGATTGTGGACCCTGATAAAGCTCGGAAAAGGAACAGATTGAAGAGTGTAGCAAAAAAAACGACAGAAAACTATGTCGAAGTAAGTTTAAAACCCCTTTTTTTCCAACCCACGTGTCAATCACAAAGCATTTTCGTAGTAAACACAGGGCCGTATCGGGTAGAATATAATACGGTAGGTAGGTACTTTTCTACCGATAAATTTTGGTTGATTAACTTCATTGTATTTAATAGAATATAGACTATATTAGTCTTACTGAGTCCGGCCCATGATATTAGTATTTTACAAACAACTATAAGTCCTTATGACTCATATCAAAACAGCATAAGTCTTGTATGGGCATATCAAACTGCTATAAGTCCAAACTGTTTATTAACTTTTACGCCTTTCTATGAGTGTTATAATGGATTTGTTTATTAAAATACATTCTTAAGGTCACAAGTCAACTGATTAAATCATGGGGCAAGTTCTATGACCAATAAATAATAGAGAAAACAAAAACCTCCATTTCCCAAATTTTGCGTGGACGTGACATATGGCAGTTTGATATTCATCCACTCAATTAAACACGGTCGGTATCCACATCCGCAATCGCGATATTTCCACGTCCAAAAAGCAATCTCCAGCCACGCAAGATCCGCAGAATGGGAGATTTTCAACCATAGACAACAACCATAGACAACAACCATAGACAACAACCATAGACAAAAACTATAGACAACAACCATAGACAAAAACCGATTATAGATGGCGCTATTAAAACTTCAAACACATAATATATATCAGCACTGCATTTTTTTTAGCCGGCATGGATTCCAGTTCTTTCAGCCAATACAAAAATCCAATGGATGTGAATTCAACCATATGCGATTACTAGCTGTTATATTATGCATACTATTAAACGTTAACTAGTTTAAGACAGCTTTGTACCATTTATGACATCTTCCGTCCCCTCAGAAGAATGCAGCGCATAAAAAACGACATTCCGGATGCCATCTATCGGACGATTTTGGAACCTTTAAACGTCAAAAGAAAATCTCCCATTATCATGTTGGTAGTACCTTAAATTTAGTCCGGTAACGTTGGTAGTGGTTTAACGAACTACTATTGCTGCGGCCATTAGATAGTCGGGAGTAGCGTCCGCGACATCTAAATTTCGTCTGCCCACACTCCCGAGTACAGTAGGGTTACTGTGTACCTACTTGCGAAAAACGAACCAACGAGATTTGACGTGCAACTAAGGTTGGCTGGAAGAAATTGCTTTTTGGCAATAAGCCCGCCATTGTGAACTAAATTTTCTTAATTAAGAAGTATTTTTATCTGTGTATGTGAAGAAAATTTAGTTCACATACACAGACAAAAATACTTTTGTCTGTGTATGTTTTTGGTAGGTAATAAAGTGTCGACATGGAATATAGACATGGTACGTTTTGCCTTATTCAAGTGAATACCTAGGTGATTTCAATACGATATAAAATAAAGAATTAATAGGTAATGTTACCCCAAGTGTCCTTAGCCATATTTTATCAAAATCGGCTTATCCATTCAAATGTTATGCGAATTATTTTGTGTTCAATGTCGCAGGTTTGGTTAGGTTAAAGATGTTATGTTTATTATAGTTCACAATACATAAATACCTTGATTTCTCTTGGCAGGCACGTCAACCTAGCGTGGAGGCAATTTTTTCAAAGTCGGTTATTTTAACCGACTTTGAAAAAAGGAGGAGGTTCTCATCTCGTCTGTACCTATGTATTTTTTACAACACTTTTCAAATGTTACATACCTACGTACACTAAAAATATTTTAAGCGGCCAGGGTTTTCATAAGCTTTATATCACACAAAATAACCTACCTCAGCATCATCATCATCATCAGCCAGCCTCTATGGTCCCCTTCTGGATAAGATCTAGCTGCTAATTTCCTATCACAAAATCGGAAACCTCAAAAGATGGCGGAACAATGCCTAAACAAAACCGTCTAATCTACAACTGGACACTACGACCAAATTAAACGGACCTCTAAAATTGCCTTTGTCGTCCACTCTTTGATACCAACGCTGCAACATTGGAGAGACTGGAGAGATCTTGATAAGCTGGTGGAGTAGTACAGATTGCATTGCGTGCGAGCGGGCTTTAACGGAGCTTGCATCCCCCGGAACAATGAATAGAAGATATGCTTTTCTTTTACTTCTGTTAAAGATTTAAACATGATCATGAATATAGGTAGTATGAATAAAAATGCTTTATCATAATAATTTTGTTAGTTTCAAAAGTTTCCATTTGTTTTTTTTGGGTCATAGTCATAGGTAATGTTACCTCGAGTGTTCTTTGCGACTTTTAGTGTTGAATTTCTTGTATACTTTTGTGTATTACCAGTTGATACTATCGTCATGAAGTTAACCCCCAACGATAAAGAGTTTAAGTTGTTACCTATGTCTCTGTATCTGGGTATCTGTACCAGTGTGTGCGTGTGTGTGTACCTTTCTGTCTGTGATAGAGTTATGCAACTTTTAGTGTTGAATTTCGGGGTTTTTTTTAACGTTGGTTAGCTTATTTCAATCAAATTGAAAACTACTTCTGCCCTTCTCCCGTCACCCGTTGTGCAGCTCACAGTCGAATATTTCAGGTCTCATCTCGGGGGCCCATATCTCAGGAAGAGGGTAGGTTTAACAAATTGTACGAGCCGGCCCGATACAGAGCGTGGAAGATGGACGTGGCAGGACGTGGCTGGACGTGGCGGGGCGGGTTGGAACATGCAGGTGCGGTTGTGACTTGTTCAGGGTAATCTAGCCCTGTTCTAGGGGCTCTTATGTGACAGAAAGTCAGTGGGAAATCACTGGATTTGCGGCTGGGGTTTTTAACCTCCTTTGTCTGTTTGTCTGTGTATCTGTTTGTGGAAGCGTAACTCTGAAACAGCTGAACCGATTTGCGATTTGTTTTTATTTTTGGTCATTAGTAATGTTACTTCGACTGTTCTTGGCTATATTTTTACAAGATAGGCTGAGCCTTAGCCGTTCAAAGACTATGCTACTTTTAGTGTTGATTGTCGGGTGTTTAACGTTGGTTAGTTTAGTAATAACGGCGATTACATAAGTAGTCGTGAGTGAGCGTAAACATAATTATAACATACCTAATTATAACATAGATTGTAAATATGTAACAAAACTCCGCTGAAAGAAGGCCTAAAGCTAATCCTGACGCCATAACAATGTCACGTAGACCAAGACAATCAAAACTGCAACCTGCACTGGTTGCGCCGAACGCAAGTCTCCACAAATCAATCTGTGCGGGGGAGGCGCAATTACAAATTCCTATTCTGGACACAGGCCGGGATTGTCATACGCAATCGCCACACGTAAATACCACCCTGTTTCAACCCTTACATCCACTCGAAAACACCCCATACTGCTCAGGAAACAAGGCGTTTCAGCCCCGAATATAGGTGAAAAGGTAATTTGGGCCGGTCATATCGGTAGGCTTACAAATGACGTGGGATCAACAAGCCACACTTGTTATTCAATAACAGATCCCCCTAATGTCCGATGAGGTATGGTGGAGTAGACATGCCAGTTTGTGTATCATTTGTCATGCTATTGGGTTTTATTTGGCCTTTTTCCGAGGGTTGAAAGTTGAAAGATGAGTTTTGACGGTCGAGCGAGGTTTTCAATAAATTCTTTAGATTCTGCTGCGATACAATGTTGGTAATGTAAATAGTAATAGAAGGAATTTACTGAAATATAATTAAAATTACAAATATGAATAATTGGCTATGAAATGAATTGGTAGTTTAGAGTTTAGAAGCCCATCTGATTCAGATAAATGGCCGCCACTTACCAAATCCCCGTCTGCAAGTGCACCTCAAATCCGTAAACCAACCTAACCTATGAACATATCAATTTATCACCAATTCAATGAAGGCGAAACTATATTTCATTGCCGTACAACCTGACACCGAATCCGATTTAGTTACTGTAATACCAACCTAAATACAAAGCATACATTGTTTCAGAAAACACCTTAAAGCAATGGATACTAGGTTGGGAATAACATGAACCCTCTCATGTTATTCCCAACCTAGTGTGTGGGAAATGTCAAATATCGCATATATTGACGTCATGCAAAAGGGGTGCCCAGTCGATATGCAGCATGTCTAGGCAATAGATTTGGCATATGTTTGTGAGTGGCCTATGTGTCTTAGTTGGTTTGAGCTGCTGTATTTCATATTGGAATGACTGGGGGTCGTTTTGGTTTTGGGTACAGTGCTGCCGTATGAAACAAACGGTTTGGCAGTAAACAAAATACGGAATGCTTTTGATTTGTTTTTGTTTGTGACACACCATCTTGTCCATATACCTATTGTTAATCTAAGCAGTAAATATTTCGATGGGTTTATGCCTAGTTGCATCATACTCTGTAACATTATAACAAGGGATTAGTTGTTGACTTTTGACACATCTGTCAAGGTTTATAGAAATTCAATTTTAGATGAACTTAACAATGTAACCGGGGTGTTAATCTAAAATACTATGGTGAAACTAGGTAAGTATTAGTATGGTTGATATTGCCGGCAGCAGTGTAGCAGGACACCAATAGTGGGGGCTCCGGCGGCTCCGGGTTGCGACAATTCTATTTGTCTGCCGCCACCACCGGCTTCAGCGATTGTTGCACGCTAACATTCAAATATTATAATATTCGATATCGTTCTCGTACTCGAAAGGCTTAAGACTGGGTGGATATAAGAGGTAGATTAGAGGTGACTTTTAAATTTTAGTATAATAAGTTTTGAAACAGTATATCTACTTAATTGGTATTGTATGTAGTTAAAACGTCATATTTTTGTTTCAAATTCCGAGATGCCTAAATTAACCTACAGCAGGTTTGATTCGTGCTTAGAATTAAATGAACCTGTATTCAATGATTTATAAGTGTGAAGCATAAGCAAACCGTACAATTAAAAAAAACCTAACAACGAAATACCGCTTCTGAAATAGCGCATAGAAGACCGAAGATTTAAACTTAAATAGGATTATTAATTACTCCTATGATAATCATTGCCACCTCTACCCTTTCAAAGCTGTCATAACGCTACTACGCCATCTCATTGGCTATTCCGTCATACGTATCGAAATGTCAAACGATATTGCGATCACTGTGAATATAACTAATCAATGGTTATACCCTAATCAGTGCAGGTCTAATGATGAGCATTATTATTAATGAAGTTTTAATCAAAATGTTATGTGCTAGTTGAAGCTACACTTGTAACTTGAAAGGTCATTCTCGTCGAGAATTAAAAAACCAACTTCAAAAAACCACTAAAATGTAAGAAATAATTTAAGGTTTACACAAATTATATGTGACAGTATAAATATACCTAAGCAGGAACTGTTCTTTTTTGATGTTGGTGCGGTGACAAAGTAATCTGAAGAAATATGGCACCAACTTCAAAAAAGAACAGTTCCTGCTTAGGTATATTTATACTGTCACATATAATTTGTGTAAACCTTAAATTATTTCTTACATTTTAGTGGTTTTTTGAAGTCGGTTTTTTAATTATTATTTTATTTTATAGTTTTTAGTTTATTTGCAATAATTTTTAATCAAAAGTAAGATGCAAATGATACCAAAAAGTCCTACTAGTCAATACGAATCATTCAAGCCTAATCACGAGGTAGTTGCTATATACTGTTGAGGAGTTCCCTTGACTGCCTTCCGTTTCCATCATCAGATCAGCTCAAGGTCACCATCATATTTTTTTGTTATAAGAACTATATTTACGTTCTAAATGTTCAGTTAATGAGGCGGTAACTTTATTTTATGACATAATTTATGAGCTTCGTGATAGGTATATTCCTACTCAGTCTCGTTCCAAATTTAATTATCCCGTGTGGTATAGCACAGCGTTAATCAAAATTCTAAAAGAAAAAAATAAATATTTAAAAAAGTTTAAGACGTACGGAAATTTATCAGATAAATGTTCGTTTGATCTTTTACGATTAAGAGCTAAAAAAGTAGAACGTGACTGTTATGAATCATATTTGACACTAGTCGAAAACTCGCTAATTGATAACCCGAAAGTATTTTGGAATTTTATTAAAAATAAACGTGGTGATTCCGGTTTCCCATCGACAATGACTTACTCTAATACATCATGCGACACTGGTCAAGGAATCGCCAACTTATTCAGTTCTTATTTTAGTTCTACTTTTTCAAGTTCATCGAACTGCACGGTTAACATAAATAACACGGACAATTCAGGAAACTCTGCTGGTGATCTCCACATAATTACTGTTGAAGATGATACTGTAGAGAAGCTTCTTTGTAACCTGGATATCAATAAATCCGCGGGTCCAGATGGGTTACCAGCATCTTTCCTTCGATACTGTGCTAGCTCTTTAAAGGTTCCTATAGGCATTCTTTTTAGAAAATGTTTCTCAGAGGGTAGCGTACCTATTATTTGGAAGTCCGCGTTTATAAGTCCAATTCATAAAAAAGGACCAAAAAAGCTTGTTGAAAATTATCGACCTATTTCTAAGCTCTGTCTTATTGCCAAAATTATGGAAAAAATTGTCTACGATCAGATGTATTCGGCTTTAAAACCAATATTTTCACCGCAACAGCATGGTTTCCTTAAGGGAAGATCAACTGTCTCAAATCTAGCTTTACTGAATGACTGTATTACTGAACGTATGGATAGGGGAGACCAAGTTGACGTAATCTATACCGACTTCAGTAAAGCTTTTGATCGAATTGACCACGCGCTTCTTTTGAATAAACTTCTAAGACTGGGTATAAGGGGTAACCTCTTTAGGTGGTTTTGCTCATATGTCGATAACAGATCGCAAGCTGTTGTACTCAACGGTTTTATGTCTCCTTGGTCTGGCATTCCTTCTGGCGTTCCGCAAGGGTCCCTTTTAGGGCCCTTACGGTTTATAATTTTTGTAAATGACATAGACTCCTGTTTTCAGCATTCTATGTGTCTATTATTTGCTGATGATTTAAAATTATTTCGCACAGTCAATAACATTGAGCAACAAAATCTTTTACAGGAGGACCTTATCAGATTTGACCACTATTGTCATACTAATAAATTAGATCTAAACATTTCAAAATGCTACACAGTATCTTACACTAGAAAAATCCATATTTTCCTATCTAATTACACTCTCAGAGGTTTACACATCCAGAGAAGTAATAAAATTCGTGATTTAGGAGTTATACATGACTCGAAATTGGTTTTCGATCAACATATAGATGCTATAACTACAAAAGCTTTAAAATCCCTAGGTTTCATCATGAGAGTCTCTAAATCTTTTCGGTCATTGAAATCTCTGAAGGTTCTCTACTGTGCTTACGTAAGAAGTAGTCTGGAATATGCCTCCCAAATTTGGAACCCTCGGTACAAAGATTACGTCTCTAGATTGGAAAAAATTCAGAAAAAATTCATACGGTTTTTAAGATTTAAATTCCACTTGCCAAAGGAATCATATGAAATGTCTTGCAAACGCCTACACTTACTTCCACTTTATATAAGAAGAGAAGCTGCCGATATTTCGTATTTAATCAATATAATTAATGGTAAGACTGATTGCTCAGATCTAGTCGCAAAGCTTAAATTTTATGTCCCTAGTCGCCTACCCCGTCACCATTCCATAATGCAAATTCCACTTGTAAAAACTAATTATAGACAGAATTCATTTTTTATACGTGCGAGTAATTCACTTAATAAAATTTATAGCGATTCAGAGTTTGATCCATTCAGTAAGAAACATAGTAATGTTAATAGATACCTAACAGTTGCTTTTGTGAACAAAATAATTTAAGTCTAAGTCTAAGACAGTCTACCTAATAATCTTATCTAGTTTTAGTTAACTTAGTTGTTTTTATTAAGTAAAGATATTAGTGTTTTAGTATTAGTGTGTGTTACAGCTGGTGTCGTGTAACGCCTACGTATAATAACTAAGGATTGAGTTCTGGAACCGGTCTCAGCGCTGAATAGCGAAGAGATGGGTTCTAGAATTCAATCCTTACCATTGGAACCATATGTGGGAACTTGTAATTGGCTAGTAGCTGTTTACCTGATATGTTCATATTGTGTTGTAGCTGTAAGTTCTCCAAATATTATAAAATAAAATAAAATAAAAATAAATTTCATTAGAATCGGTTACTAGGTGCCCAAAATGGAAATTCATACCCTGTTTTTACCCCTTTACCCACCCTTGGGGGTGAACTAAAATTCTGTAAAAAAAATGGGACCACCTGGGAGCTCAATGCAATACAACAAAAAAAGAATTTTCAAAATCGGTCCATAAACGGCGGAGTAATCGGTGAACATACATAAAAAAAAATATAAAAAAAAAAGATCCCGACGAATTGAGAACCTCCTCCTTTTTTTGAAGTCGGTTAAAAAATAACACTTCCTATGATAGAAAGTTACATCACCAACCAAGTTTCTATGGGGAAGCTAACTTACTATACTTACCACTTTTAAAATACCATGTATACCTCTATACCTGCGTAGTTCGAAACCTATATCATCTACCTACGTTCTTAATTTCCTTCCTTCCACCCTGAAGGCCATTAGTCATACATATCACAGTTAATATCCGACTGTCAAACCAAGACAATCATTCGCCATACATTACTGCGACAATTACTCAGGACAACAGGAATACAACTTGGGACAATAGAAGGGAAATAAGGCTTGTACAAGGTCTAGCACGGGGCGCAAGACGCTTTCCTCAGCTTGCTGATTTTGAAATATACTCGTGAGCATCTCGTCTAACTGCTTCGACTTAATAAACCACTTTTGACACACCCTATATAAAGCACATAAAAAAATAAAATAATTATAACAGAACATATACCTAATCGACGATCAAAATTAGTATTTTCCTTAACCTTGTTCAATATAAACCGTTGGGATAGACGGGTTCTCGAGTGAAGATTGAAGAACACGAACATGCAAACGCAGCGTGGGACGCCCTCCTGCCCGCTGGACCGGTAGTCGCTTTATGAGGAAGGCCGAGGACCAAGTGTTGTGGCGCCACTTGAGGAGACCTATAGGTAGTAGTGTATAATTATTGGCTGATTATGATGTACAAGTTAATTAGTTGTGCACTAAAAACTTTATTAATAATTAAACTCTAGGCCCAATAACACCAGCCGCACAGTGCGTCAACTCGCGCGCTCCACAGACATCCTCAACGCGAGCAATTACGCGTTAATCCGCACGAGGCGCCACTATCGCTCAACCTACACGATACGTCATACGATTATCCCATATTTGTAGCAGCAAGCGTGTAAATTTATCACCAGCATAAATCACAATTTCAATATTAGACGCGAGAGACGCGTCTGCTTGTCTGCTGTAGCGAGACTGTGGGCGGCCATTGTTGGGTTACCTTCTATTTTGCTGTTCGCTCAACAGTCTGCGAGGCGATATAGTTTGTTGCAAAAAACTATATCGCTTTACTCTTGCTAGTGAAAGAAAAATGCAAAAAAAAAACAGAAACTTTTGCCAATTTGGAGGAAATAATTAATAGGTAAGTTAGTCATGATTACTGACTTCTGATATAAGTTTATTCATTTATTAATGACTAGCTGTTCCCGCGAGCTTCGCTTCGCCTGAAAAAGTTTTCCCGTGGGTATTCCGGGATAAAAAGTAGCCTATGTTTTTTCTCAGGGTCTAGACCATATGTATACTAAATTTCATTCAAATCCGTTCAGTAGTTTTGGCGTGAAAGAGTAACAGACAGACACAGTTACTTTCGCATTTATGATATTAGTTTTAGGATTTTGTTTTATTTTAATTTTAGATGAAAAAATTAGAATGAAATAATATATATAGTTAACTTAAGCCTAATAACAAATAATTTAGAGGTACTAAGCTTTCTTAGCCATAGAAAATGAGTGCTTGAAATATGTACTTAGAATAGAATAGAATAGAATATTTAACATCGAGAAATATTTTTTTTACCATTGTGTCCCACTTCTGGACAACGGTCCGGTCTTCCCCTGGGTCTTCCACATATCTCTATGACCTCCTCATTTCAGTTCCTACTAAATAAATCCAGGTCATCCCGCCATATCATATTAATATCAATAAATATACCGATGCCTAGGCGTTCAGCATCATTAGTGCACCAGACACTATGCGGACTATCACAATTAGACCGCGTCTCGCTAATCCGACACTTCACCGCTAAAGTATTAGTTGCGTTGATCGGTTGATCGCTTTCGTTGTATATCTAGCTTCGGAATTCAGTGTTTGAAATGTCATGGCAATTATTAATGCCTTCTGATCGTTTGTTTTGTCTGTTGTTATGAAATACGATTCGTGAATAATTAAGTGCATTGATGCATTGGTAAATTTAGCATCTTCATCGAATTAAATATTTACCCCCTTATTCATAGAGAAGTTACAGAACGTTATAACTAATAAACTGTTTTGTCCCTCTCCGACAAAGTACAATTTGTTCTTTTACAGAGAGGGACAAAACAGTTTTTTAGTTAAAACGTTCTGTAACTTCTCTATGAATTAGGGGGTTATTGTTTTACTGGCATATACAGTTTTTATAATATGGAACACGTTAGTATTATTTATTTCTTCAAATTAATGAAGAACATCACTTATAACTTTTCAATAAAACCTTTCATGTAACATCCTATGACATAAATGTGTAATGTTATGTTTGCTCTGAGTATGTCATACAGGCGGACTACGCATAGTAATTAATCAAACCTATTACATCCGGCAAAGCATTATCAATAAGCCATCAGCATTGACTGTCTGGCTAAATACATATTTGTTGTTACAGTAAAAGTAAGAAATATTGAAACGTAATGTGATTCCGGCAAAAATATGTAGTTTGCCCTACATTTTGAAGACTGTGATATAAAAAATCGGTTCAGACATTTAACCTATAGGTTACACCCCTCTTTTTCCGTCCGATTTAAAATCAAAGCTAAACCAACTTTTATCTCATCTTATTTAATGGATGTGGGGACATCTCACACATAATGACCATCCGACCGAATATGGGTATAGGACAGTTGATATACTACAAAGATACATAAACACTCAAGACCCTAGTACAAATACAACTCTCTGTTCTCTGTCTTTAAACAAATATCTCCCTCGGCCGGGAATCGAGCCCGGAACCTTCAGCATAGCAGTCAGGCTCACTAACCACTACACCATTCGGTCGTCCGTTGGGTACATTATCATTTCCACGTCTAAATTGCTCAGCCACAGCCACAGGGGAAGGATTTCAGCAATTAATCACTAGACTGCCACATCCGGCTTTACATAATCAATAAGGCATCAGGCATTAACATCGATACGTTATTGTATTGTGACAAAGACATATGGGCAGGGGACTGATTCGAAGATTATGACGTGCGTCCACCCGATAGGTGAATTGTACGTATCGGACTAAACGGATTTTGATAAATGTATGGAGAAACGGCGGCGGCAATGCCGATGAAGTGGATGAAGTGTGAATTTCTATACAAAGAATACTGAATGCGAAGCGTCTGATGTGTGCGATGCCGAAAGGTGTACGCTTAATACATTTAGTTGATGTGTCCAGACTTACGCAAGTCGTCAACCCATTGGCTAGATTAAGAATGTACTTATCCTCTCAAAATAAAATTGATTATTGATATAGGTCTGTCTTTAAGAAAAAAAATATTTTTTACAGAAATTATGTATGACGTAAATGATTGCCTTAGTAGTAGTTAATTTTCAATTATTGATTTATTTATGTTTTTATTTTGCAGTTACTGCATAAGAGAAACATAATATACATATATTATACATTTACTAATCAATGATAATATTCTTTTTATTTCTTTAAGAAACTGATGAGTTTTACACATTTGTAGGTACACATAATATGCGGGGACATCTCACACACGGCCATCCGACCCCAAGCTAGGCAGAACCTGTGTTATGGGTATCGGACAGCTGATATATCTACACAAATACATAGATTAGAAAAATACAAATACATAGATACATACTAAATATAAATATCAACACCCAAGACCCGAGAACAAATATCTGTGTTTAAACAAATATCTGCCCCAGCCGGGAATCGAACCCGGGACCTTCGGCTCAGTAGTCAGGGTCACTAACCACTACGCCATTCGGTCGTCAATTTGATCTGCAACATAATGTATCTGCTTTCCATAACTCCGTATCAACTTACGACTATCTACTACGGTACTACCAAATGTAAAACGGTCAGTATCTTCACACAAAAAAAACACACACACACACACACAAACAAAAATCCAAACCCCGAATCCGCAAAAAACCTAAATCCACAATTAGAATTTACACCCTTGCCAAAGCCACAACGCAAAAATATTGACCATAACCACCTGGCTTTCGCGCGCCAATAAATTTCACTTACACCAAAATTAGCACCTTCCTAATACAAGGTGATAATGTACCAAGATGATTATTAGGCATGAATTATTGTGGCAATTAGCTGTGACATGCGGGAAATGGCACAAAGCGGGCGGCGGGACAAGCGGACAACACTAAATCAATCAGAAGTGTAAGGTTCAACAGATATTCGGACGTTGAGGAGAGCTGGATTAGGGATGTACGTTCGTTGCGAATTTACCGGGATACTGGAATTTGGTATGAATATGGCAGGAGTTCTTTTTACCTTGTTATAGTGACTTAAAGCTGTTTTACCACAAATTATTGTATCCTGAAGAAGCTTACATACTTACTAATCGTATGTGTGCCGTGTGTATGATGTCTCCATCATACACACGGCTATCCAACCCCAAACTAGGCTAGAGAATCGAACACCAGACCTTCGGCATAGCAGTCACGGTTACTAACCAATACCATAAACTAATAGTGTAGTCTATGCCACTACACTACGATGACCAAATTAAACCGTTTAAAAAAATTCGTGTACATTTGTACATGTTTAGGGTGGTAAGATATGAAGATGTGAAGCGTCCGTAGTCGAGCGGGCCTCAGTGATCGTAACTGATCGCTGAGGTTAAGCAACAACTGACACGGTCAGCCATTGGATGGGTGACCAATTTCAAGTGGTGCTTTTCTGGACGCTTCCGTGCTTCGGACGGCACGTTAAGCCGTGGGTCCCGGTTGCTGCTTCGGCAGCAGTCGTTAAGCCTGGTCAGAGGCCTTCGGGCGGCTTGAAAACATCTGACAGTCGGGTTGCCCACTTACCCGACAACTCTCTCAGCACAAGTTTACTTGTGTTGGGGTCCACCAACCCGCACTTGGCCAGCGTGGTGGACTAGGCCTAAACCCTTCCTTCATTGGAAGGAGACCCGTGCCCCAGCAGTGGGGACGTAATGGGTCGTGATGTAGGGTGGTAGAAAATGTTTTGAGCATTTAGTCCACCGTTTGTACTCTTATTTCTATATTTCGAAATAAATGATTAAATACATAACTAATGTCCAATTGGATATAGGTAGAGGTACTTACTCGAGAAAGTACTTACTGCTAAGATATAGGACTAGGTTACAGCCTGTACACAGGTCTTGTCTAATTTCAATTAATAGTGCTTAGATTTATAATCAGTGTCTTGTTCCAGCTAATTTAGCTGTGATAATTACTGTCCTTGTGAACATGTTCAATACGTGTTAGGTCATTGTGATTGGTGGCTTTGTGGGATTAATAATGAATTAATGACAGCATTTAGAAGTACAGTCATCTAAAGAGATTACCATCCACGCTGTTTCGTTGTAAGATCTACTGACAAGAGATAGAAGGCACGGATAATTATGGAATTAATTCTGCATGTATGTATTGTATTACAGTTATATTTAAATATAATAACGTTGGTGGTTGGATTCTGCAACTGGACAAAGACACTCACGAGAAACGAAACGTTTCTACTTAAAAAATGCCAACACCAAATGACCCCAATTTTTTTAATCATTTACGTTTTCAGTTGGTAACATTCTGATGCGCTGTTAAATGTACTTCAACATTGTAGACGGCATCATAAAGGTAGTAAGCTAGGCTTTTCCGTTTAGGAATAATTTGGTGCTATTGTTACTGGAAATTTTTCATTGCTCATGTTTGTATTAGAGGTACATACAAGAGGACCTCTACCTACATTATAGCTATATATCCTATACACAGCTAGTACCTATTTACAAGATATCTAGGGCCTGTGTGTGGTGTGAGCGTGTAAATCCGTCACGGCCAGGGTTCCTGCTATCTCCACGGGTAGACTCCTGCATATTTCGCCCTGCAATTGTTAGGTTAGTGTGGAGACAGAATTTGGATTTGTTTGCACTGTTGCATAGTGCTTTTATTTAAATGTAATACATGTACACCTTCCTCTTTTACTCCATAAGTCTTTCATTCACCCAAAGGTTACGTGGAAGATATCGCTTTTAGCGATAAGGCCGCCTATTTGTACTTAAGTACTCCTTTTTTGTTATTTAATGTATGTTGTGTTTTTTTCAATAAAGTTATATTGTATTGTATTGTATAGTTTTATATGGGAATAATTAAAAAAACTGAACAATTACTGACTAAGATACACAATGCTCATTTCTGTTAATATAAAATAATAGACTACATTCATAATAAATTTAAGTAACACCTAAATTTTCACCTGAGTAAAGAAGCCTTCTCCACACAACGAAGCGCCCAGCAGCCTTACAATTTCCATCACGTGGCCACCCGGCGCCGTCCAATCGCAGGACGCCATTCGCGCGATTCGTATTCGGAACGTTTGATTTATGTGCGGCTATTGGATGAAATATTTGTCGCCTATTCTTACCGGCCAGTGATCTAGAACATGGACGGGATAATACTAGTCTAGTCTGGAAGTCTAGAATGCGTCTTGATAACTGGTTTTTCTATTTGAAGGAATAATTTCACGATGTGGGTTATTCTGTAAGTTTTAAGGTCAATTTCAAGGCAAATATGCGTAAAGTAGGGATCGCCTCTTTTTCTTCTGTCAACTAGTCCTATTATATTGTGCTGAGACCCGATTTATAAAGTTCGATCCAATCAACTTGATAGTTCATGACCCGGTGCTGTCAGCAAAAAATATAATACTTAAAACATAATTATATTATAAACAGCTTGTGTATAAAGTATAAAAGTATAAATTGTGAGCTAATCCTGTACCCAATTGCAACCCACCCGAATTCGGTGAACCACAATTTGACACTACAATAAGTAGCTACCGCTTCCTATTAAGCACAGTGTGAAGTTAGCAAGATAACACTTAAAGTTACCGCAGCTAGTTCGTTTAGCCCAAAATTGTGTGAGTTGGTAGAAACTCAAATTTCTTGTCAAAGTCAACTTGGTAATATACTTAGCGTCAAGTATGTTAGCTGTCACCTACGCGTGTGATCCGTTCGATGGATTACGGTGCAGTTTGGTTGGGGTATTTAAATTGCATGGAAGTTTCTTTTTTAATATTGCTTAAATGGATGCGACGTGTGGGTTTTATATTTTTTTTAAGTACGTACGTCATCATCATCATCACGACCCATTACGTCCCCACTGCTGGGGCACGGGTCTCCTTCCAATGAAGGAAGGGTTTAGGCCTAGTCCACCACGCTGGCCAAGTGCGGGTTGGTACGTACGTACGTATTAATAACAAAAACAGTATTCTTTTCACATGTTTTTCAAAATTGGATTAAGTTGTTGAAGTACGAGAAATAAGTTATTGAATCAAATTTATTAACAATTGCTATTATCTCCGGAGAGCAATTAGACCTCGACCATCCTCATCCCATCACGTTACGATAAATAAGCAAGTCAGGTACTCCGTATGTTCTTTGGGAAAAGGTCAGTTTGATCAGTTTAGATCATAAAGTGGTTTTTTTGGGAACATTTGATTTACACCCTGTATGGTACAGTGACTCAAAATCTCTATTTTCACTTGAATTCAATTGCGTTTAACAGTTTTACATTACCTTTGTTAAATATAATTATTATGTGCTCTAGAATTGTTTTATTCATTGGTTATATGGTCAGAAACTATTTTTTTATTATTATTATATTATTAACAAATGTTACCGCCCCGTAATCGTGCGAACAGCCCACAATAGTGCGAAAGTCGATATCAGCAGTCAAACGCGAGCACCCACTTTGTACGGCTCTTATCGCTCGAGCCACTTACACTAGTTTTAATTAGAGCCACATTTTGTACAAGTCGAAAATTAATCAAATTAAGGAGGTAATTCGGGGACGTCTTGACTGCTGACGCCTGGATGGGAGCGTGCGGGAGAGACCCAAGAAAAAGTTTTGACAAAAAGTACCTAAGAGCACGTATAAGTTTTGAGGCGAATCGATCAGAAATTCAGAATAGCATTACTCGCTGACTGGATAAGTGGACAGGGTGCGCCGGAAGTACTCTTATGTAAAGTACAGGAGAGTCACTGTTTAAATCGGCGAACGGTTTATATGTATTAAAAAAACATGTTTTTTTATATTCAACATCGTTTTTGTATAGGGCCTCGTAATTTCTTCGAATCGGATGGACCAAATTTAATGCGTTCTTTTGTTGTTTGAGATATTATGAGTTAACTAATTTTACTATTACTAACACCTCATCAAATCATTTGATGTGCCCATAAATTATTTGATAAATATTTAGGATGTTTTTATCAAAACATTCTTACTGTTACATTCAAGAATATCACCATCCATTAAAAGATGTTGACGACAAAGGAAACGATATCGCATGTATTTGACGAACGTGTTATAAGATATTTAATATTAACTAGACGCCTAAAAGGGGGAAATGAGCGGTAATTATAGTTCACAGTATGTCAGAGGGGATTGTAGGTACATGTACAATTATGTATAGTGAAGAAACATTTATTGCCTTAAGTATGGTTTTCCTGGTTAACACTTAGTATAGAGTCTAATGGTATCATCATCACATCTTCACAACCCATCACGTCCTAACTGCTGGAATACGAGTCTCCTTCCAATGAAGGAAGGGTTTAGGCCTAGTCCACCACTCTGGCCTAGTGCGGGTTGGTGGACCCCAACAAAAGCAAGCTTGTGCTGAGAGCGTTGTCGGGTAAGTGGGCAACCCGTGTGTCAGATGTTTTCAAGCAGTCCTAATAGTAACTAGTAAGTTTTCAAGTAGTCCGGGTCTGAAGCAAGGAAAAGCGTCCAGAAAACAACCACTTAAAACTTGAAATCGGTCATCCGTGCCATGAACATCATAATAACTTCAATGATCATAATGATGATCAATGATCATATATACCTAATGATCACAGAACCTAGATCGCCGGACAACAATTGGATTGCTCGCGAGTGTGGGTACTTCACTTTCTTCGGGCAAGACAGAAGTGCATTTCTGCACACACTTTTCACCAGTATTATGGTTAGGCACAATAAAATAGTGGGGAAATCTTACTATTATCATTATTCTCTTTAGATTGGCTTATTAAAAATATGTCGTACACCAACATGAATAATTTCATGTTGTGTAATCAAATCACAACAAAATCTTCAAAACAATCAAGTTGGTCTTAAAATTTTCTAATCCTTCCCCGAGCACAAGTCTTACACAATCATTACATGTCTACAAAACAATCGCTACCTCCCCTAATATATCAAGTGCAGTTAAGAACTTAGCGCCCCGTGCTCTTACCGCCCCCGCGCCCGCGCCCCCGCCTGTCAGACGGAGAGGTAGATATACGCACAGGAACACAGATCGGCTGTCAAAAATATAATACACAATAGATAGCGCATGGGACGAATGAGGAAAGATTTGCGATGCTAGTGATGTGCTTGTGACGAAAATTTCTAAAATTTGTCCTAGGTTTAATCTATTTTAATTTTCATTTTTAATCTGCCCTCTAACTTACACTTATTAAGATTTAACTATGTAAAATTTAAGTAATTATCTGTTAAATTTACATAATAATCATAGGTATGTATAGTTAAGTAATAATAATCCAGTAACAGAATAACATTCTTTGCATTTTTGCAATTCAAGGTTATTTCTAATACAAATAATGATGTAAATTCATGACAATTCATACAAGTTGTGAATGGTAGTCTGGTGCTTAGCCATCTAAAATGTGCATGAAAAAAATACTGAACAACATAGTACCTATGTATCAGAGACTGATTTTGACTTTAATAATTTGACCCAATTACTTCCAAAACTATGATTACTTGTCATGATGAATGCCAAAAAACGTTAACAGTCAATCCTTCTTTCCCATATTGAATAGCCACACGAACAATAAAAAATCACAAACAATACTTCACTTGAGGAATAAAACAAAATAATTACGCCACCCCAGAACACTTCCCACCCCGCACTAGGCGATCCGTAGATACGAAGTCACATACAATATGATATCAGTGACGTATCTCACTCCAACACTCAAACGCTTGAAGTATGCAAAGAACTTCAGTGTACGGCGGCTGACAAGTCTTGATACTTGTGATACTTCGCCGTCACACGTCGCCTGAGGCGGTCCGGTTTTTGACAGTTCATTTTTGAGGCAGCGCGCTCGCTGAGGGGGAATAGACTGTTGGTTTTGGTGTAGAGTTCTGAAGAAATTGCTGCATGTTTAGGACTGTGATGTTCCGACGTAGGTCTTCTTCGAATGGTACATATATGGAAATAATGGCTTTAGAAATTGATGAACAGTTGAACGCAAAACAGTTCAAAAATGTTATTGGTTATCGATTGGTGGTATTGTATTGTGCTGTGCTGTGAGCTGTACTACTCCTGTAGATACATATATAGGTATGGTCAGCTGCATAAGTAGTATTAAGTAGCTATACACTTTTGTATTTTGTCCAATTACCTACTTAGCAAACCGTCAATGTTGGGACGACTGAACGGGCAGTTTGTGAATTTGACTAGGTACAAAAGATTATAGCTACTTATGCAGCTGACTGTACATATATTATGCTCACAACTGCAATCCCCGAGTCAACGGGTAGTCACAGGTGACTCGCAAGAGAAGAAGCGAGAAGAAGCTTAAAAGCCTCAGTACACTCACGTGATATACAGCGAGTCGCGAGGCTAGTATTGCCGACGGTGTAGATAATGAACAATTAACACGAGATGAAGCAACGCTCAAGACCGTTCGGTCTCACTACAAATCGACAGTAGCTCCAACAATAATAGTTCCGTATCCCATTTGAATATTAGAACATCCATCTACAGAAGATTCTTTCCACAGGGGGGTTGGGGGGGTTCCCCCCTCACTCACACACGGGCCGATTTGTCGTGAGTTTTCGTGACGTTTCGGTTTTTCGTATAGAATTCAGTGCCGTGTATGCGCGTTCGTTAGCTTTATAATATGAAGTGTGTTTTGTACTGGGAATGCAAATAAGCAAGTTGTAGATAGGAATGTGATAGAATGAATGGTTTTCAAAGAAAATTGTGAGGTTCACTGCAATTTGTTTCAGCTCAGCATTCTATTGAAATTTGCATGTTTGGTTAGTAGTAGATAGATAGATAGAATATTCTTTATTTGTACACACACATAAAATAACCTGACATAACTTAAATACTAACACATATGTACAAAAATGGCGGTCTTATCGCTTAAAGCGATTTTTTCAAGACAACCATAGGGTAGTTTAGCTTTTTTGTCGCGTGATAATTAAAAGTTTACAAAAAATAGTGCAAAATTTTTGGCAAATTTGGCATCAGTACAACACTTTCACACCTTTTCTCGTCCAGCCTCTCACACTCTAAATCGACGATCTAACGATCGAACGATAAGAGAGTGACCTCTCAGGGTCCGTCCGACACACGCTAAGTTTGTCCATTCACAGGTCTAACTAAACTCAAAACCTCGTCTTCTTTCTGCTGAAATGAAAAGCCCTTTTCCGCAACAAAACGTGAACATTTATACCCCTTTCTTTGTTATCCTGTTAAGTGAGTCGTATTTCTTTGACTGACTGTTTTTATTGTTAACATATTTCACTCGATATCCGCTGGTACAGTCTGACAGAAGTTTAGGTTCATATTTTAGATTTCTCAAGCCTTTTTTATGGATACGACGTACTTGAGTTTTTCCATGATTTATCTACAGTATGATTGGCAATAGTGTCTGTTTTGTTTGTTTAGGGTTTAGTTTTACTGTTTAGGGTCTTGCCAAAAACCTAAGTCAGGGTTATGTAAAATGTATTGCTTAGAATAATAATTATGATTTCATTATGTGTATACGTATAATGTGGTATACGTATACTGCCTCTGTGGTCTAGTAGTAGAAGCTTCGCTTCATGACCCAGAGGTCCCGGGTTCGATTCCCGGGTGGGACCATTAATTTAAGTTTCTAAATTGTGGTTCTAAGTTTGGTTAGGACATAGAAGGCTGATCACCTGATGTCCGAAACAGTGAAACGATCCATGCTGTCGGATGGGCATGTAAAGCAGTCGGTCCTGCGCCTAGCTCTCTGCAGTCGCGTCGGTCAATCCGTCCCGTTGGGCTATGAGAGTGATGGAACAGAGGGTGCTCCTGTGTATTGCGCACACACTTGGGCACTATAATCTACTCCTGCGTAGATGGCTGATCTCAAATGAGATTGGCCGCCGTGGTCGAAAGTCGGCTAGGAGGACATTAGGTATAGTGTGCCTTGTTAATAATTGTGCTTTAGGCACCATGTGCTTTAGAATAATACCGAAGTTGATATTTTATGTATAACTGAACATTTTATTATATCAGGCCATGAAGACTTACTATGTATTCCCAATTTTAAGATGGCAGCAGCTTACTGTAGAGATGCTAAAAAAAGAGGAGGTGCATGCATATTGGTTCGGTCAGATCATAAATTTGCAGAAATTCCATGTATAGCAAAATTTTCCATTGAAGGCGTTTTTGAATGCTGTGCCATAGAACTGATCTGTCACCAATTAATCATTCTTTGTGTATATAGAGTTCCAAAAACAAAACTCTCAACATTAGAATTATTTTATGAAAGACTAGAACAAATTTTGAATAAACTATGCAATCAAACAAAGCAAATTATAGTGTGTGGCGATTTTAATATTGATATTCTGACACAAAATAGCAATGCAATAAGATTTGAAAATTTACTTCTAGGCTACAATTTAAAACTGCAAATAAGAGAACCGACTAGATTGAAAAGTCGGACATGTCTTGATAATTTTGCACACAGTAAAGCGCGTGGCAGTAATGCTACTATACTGGATTACGGCCTATCTGACCATACAGCTCAGCTTATAAGATTTCCAGTTCGTAAAACATGCAAATTTAACCACTGGTTTATAAAAAAGAGAGACACCAGTAAAGAAAATATAAAAAAATTCAAAGAAAGTATCTCTAACATACATTTTTCAGAGATTTATAATACCATTGATCCAAATAAAGCGTATGATAGTTTCTTAAATATATTTATGCTGCTGTATAATCTATGTTTTCCAAAACTATTAGTAAAAATGAATGTCAAAACAAAACAGAAATGGATGTCTAAAGGCATAAAAACATGCAGCATGAAACAAAGAAAATTACTTTGGCAATGTCGACTACACCCCAATAATGTAAATAAATCCAATCTAAAAAAATATTCAGCTAGGCTTAAAAAAATTATTAAGTTAACCAAAAAAGCTCAAAATTGTAATTTTATTGATACTTCTGAAAATAAATGTAGAGCAACCTGGCAGATTATAAATAACAACAAAAATAACTTTCCCAAAGAACCAATTGCAAAAATTTATGAGAATAATAAACCGATTACGGATCCGCAGCAGATAGCAAACGCATTTAATGACTATTTTATAAATCAAATTTCAAACGAAACTGACACAAAAAGTATTTCAGGACATAATATTGATAATAATTCTAATAAATTTCATTTTAATATTGAATCATCAGTTAATTCTATATTTATGACACCAGCTCAACCTTTTGACATTTTTAAAATCATAAAAAATATGAAGAACACAAATAGTGTAGGCTATGACGAAATAAGTACCAAGGTCATTAAATCTGTCGCCGAAATAATTGCACCCATTCTTTGCCACATAATCAATCTGTGCATAGATAGTGGCATTTTCCCAGAAAGGCTAAAACCAATTATAATAAAACCATTTTTTAAAAAAGAAGACAGACATCAAATGAAATATTACAGACCCATAGCTCTAATTTCAGTAATTTCAAAAATCTTTGAAAAATACTTCTACAATATTATATACTCGTACTTAGATAAAAATAAAATATTAGTTAGAGAACAGTACGGATTTAGAAAAAATAAAACTATCAATATGGCAATATTTGAAATGCTCAATATAGTCATGCAAAGTATAGACAATAGGAATCCGATTTGTGCATTATATATGGATATGTCTAAGGCATTTGATTGTGTAGACCATAAAACCCTTTTAGCCAAACTTAATCTTTATGGTATACGAGGAAATACCCTAAAGTTATTAAAATCATATTTAGAAGATCGCAAACAATACACGGAAATAACTAGGATATGCCATTCGACAAAAACAGAAATGGTATATTTATCAAAAGCCCGTCGAGTTGTATATGGAGTACCTCAAGGTAGCGTACTAGGACCGCTTTTATTTCTAATCTATATTAATGACATGCCAAAATATATACGATTCCCAATGATATTATTTGCAGATGACAGCACAGCTATAATTGAGTATGAACATGATAATAATTACGAAAAAAATATAAACAACACTCTATCTCAGATCATAGAATGGCTAAGAACAAATAACCTCAAAGCAAATCTTGAAAAAACCAAATTAATGCAATTTCATCAACGAGTAGCCTGTCCAGACTTAAATATCAAACATGACAACATAAACATTGAACAAGTATTAGAGACTAAATTCCTAGGACTACATATTGATAACAAACTTACATGGAAAAAACAAGCTCAAGAAATCTGCACAAAACTTAGTAAATTTGCCTACATGTTATTCAAACTCAACAAAGTAGTAAAAACTGATTCCCTTTTAACAGCTTACCATGGGTATGTTGCATCAGCGCTACGATATGGTATAATTTTCTGGGGCAACTGTACTGACCGTGAATCAATATTTAAGGCACAAAAACGGTGTATAAGAGCCATGTTTAATTTAAAAACTACAGATAGCTGTAAGCAACTGTTTAAAAAACACAAAATACTGACTCTGCCATCGCTCTACATCTATGAAGTAGCCATATTTGTGAAAAACAATGAACATCTTTTTGTCCATGCACATGATATCCATGATAGAAATCTACGGAACAGGAACAGGCTATGCTCACACCAAAGCAATACTGCTCTACTGAGCAAAAGTGTATTATGTATGGCACCAAAGATATATAATAAAATACCAATAAATATAAAAAATTCTGACATTATTGTTTTTAAAAACCAACTCTTTAATCTTCTAGTAAAAGGATGTTTTTACCATATTAATGATTTTCTTCATGATAATTCTGAATAACTACCTATAATCTGCTATGTTTCTGATTGAATTTATTATATTAATTGCAAAATTGACATGGTATGATTTGAATTATTTGATTGATTTTATTGAATTTATTATATTAATTGTAAAATGTACATGGTATTATTGGAATTATTTATGACATATTTAAATTTATAATTTTTAATTATGTTATTAATGATTATGATTTGTTATTATTTTTTTAAGGGGAAATTTTTGTTTCTGTGAAATTTTAACAATGCATGCTGTAAATAGACACAGTCCACTTTAATATTGACTATATTTAAAAACTAAAATTTGTACGTCCATTATAGGACAGAACATAGCGTACTTAATATAAGCCCACCAACCTGTAAAACCTATGTTTCACAAATAAATGATTCTATTCTATTCTATTCTATTCTATTCTAATATAGCCACACGACGAACCTTGTCTTTGTTAGAAATATTTGATATACTTGGTTATTTTGAATATTTATAGTAATATTATTCTGGCTTTGTGAATATCATAAAGTAAAAATAAAACTAAACAAAGCTAATAAACACCCCACTTCCATCCCTCCCGAACAGTATTCCGCATATTCTAACCCATTTATATTCATTTCTGATATATTTCAATGGAAAATGCCATATTTCGGGACATTTGCACGCTTGCAGCTCTTTTCCCCTTTCTTAAAGGGATCGATTTTGCATTTCTGCGTTAACAATGTGGATTTATTTCATCTTTAGTTTCTTTGTCAGCCATATATCTAAACTACCTAGGCACAATGCAAAGTTTAAAAATTGAATAGTGTGGTAAAAATTTAGATAGCTGGGATGACATTGAATGTCGTAATCGATCATCGAATGTCATGAGTGACGACCAATGATGGCCCACCAATCATAAATCATCATTGTCCTATTGGACACGACCGGCTTCAAACTTTGAGAAGTATTGACCAATAGTTTTGAAATTCTTTGATCAATATTTGGCTCTGCCTAGCCTACATAGGGTACCTTAACTCTCCACTAGTGACGTCCCTTTTTCATTAAGCTTCTTGATGCTATTAAGTGGTGCAAAACTCTACCTACTATGTTTTTTTTAAGGAATTATTATTTAATTGAATATTTCAAAACACATACATCAAAAAGTAGTTTTTGAAGCGATCGATGCCCATACACTGGCCTTGATGCCTGTAAATGAATAACGGAAGAGAAATATTGAGCTTGAGTTTTTAATATTATTTATGTAAATTATACCCATAAGTAAACCGAAGGAATTTTCACTGCTATCCCCTCAACGCCATCCGAAAATCGATTATAATATAAATCGGTGACATTTAATTTTTCTCTCGCACCCTAAAAGAAATAAAGGAGAATATGACAAGTGCCGTAAAGAGCAATAAAGGAAGTTCATAAAAGAGAATGCATCATCAATATAATGTTCGATGTAAAATACTTCAGGCAGGAAATGGCTTAAACGGGAAGCGATCTTTTTTTTATTTTAAAATTTTATGCGAATACTTGTCTTGTAAATGTGCGTATATGGATTAGTCGTACACATTTCGTAGGGCGTCTGAGTGTTTCCTATCGAAGTGACAAAGTTTGAACTGTTTCTTATCTAAATACTATCTCTGATAGCCCTTAGGGGATTACAGTCTTAAGCGCATAATATGTATGTATCTAACGATCTATCTAATTATGAAGCAATGGTCAAATTCAACTTTGTTCAAACAACATCTGTACTAGGTATCACAAAAAACTTTAAACAGTGTTTAAAACGAAATTTGACAGATTTTGTAGGCGTTTGACAGCGCTAAACACCTGTTAAATACTGTCTAAGTTTTTTTTTGTGGTAAGGCCCCATGTTTCTCACTTACGTTATGGTACATTCATTCTTATCGCATGACCGCATCGGTCAAACCACAGAACAAAACCTTCAGCTTATCAAAAATAATCTTTAAAAAAACAATGTTCCACGTTTGAACTAAGTAATAATTCTCCAGGCGATTTCTAAAACCGGTAAGATTACTCATTATATCTGAAACAATAACCAACTTGTCCAGAGACAATAATGCTTATCACCACATCTGTATGTCAACGTTTGTACGTTTAACAATACGAGTTTATCACTTCTAAGGAAAATGTTTAAAAAACTTGTAGTGAACCGTGGGCGTCAAGAGATGGCGCTAGTAGTCACATTTGAAATCAATAATTAGACTAGACATTCCATTCTGCCAAGTGGCGGGTAGGTGGAGTTTAAGTGGAGAAATAAATGTGAACGGACACGATAAGTTTACGTTGTGCGATAATTTGTAATTTACGTAATATATCGGCCATTATCTGGGATATTGGACATTGTAAAGTTTAGTGTGATTATTTGCTGTCACGGGGTAAGTTTTAAACCATAAGAAATCACCGTAGCTTTGAATCAGTTGCCTACGTAATTTCGGTACTTAGCATTTGTGTTTTATTGCAGCCTATCGCAACGCCCTTTATATAATGAAGAAGATCAGTGCCTGGTGAAGTGATGACTGATGAGATTCCCTTCTTGAGTGATTTTAATTAAATACTCTCGTCATCCAAATAACCCGCGGTGATGCGACATCACACCGCGGCATAAGAAGGCTGAATTCGCACCTGCTGATAAGTCACTCTCGGGTGTAATCGTAGATGGCTCGACTAGCAATAGCTGATCTCGGGTTCGATCCTCACCTCGAGCAAAGTTTCCTTTTGTGTTTTTTTATTTTATTATAAACTCATCTACGGTTAACTCTGGTTCGATCCTGACTACGGGCAGAGTTCCTTTTGTGTTTTTTAATTTTTAGTATTACTCAACTTACTTGTAATAGTTGAACTCGGGTTCGATCCTCACCCCGAGCAAAGCTTCCTTTTGTGTTTTTTATTTTATTGTAAATTCATTCATGATAAGTTAACTCGGGTTCGATCCTCACCTCGGGCAGAGTTCCCTTTTGTGTTTTTTTTTTAATTTAGCATCAACTCAATTTAATATTGGGAAGACATCAGCTTCTTGCTAGTTGGCTATTCGTGTTGTAAATAATTAGTTAGTAATTTAGATTAGTATTGCCAGTCATAGGCGTATCTTTAAGGTGCATGTTAGATTAAGCTTAGCTATAACAAGATTAAGAGCTGCTCTGCCGGCGTTGTGTCATTATCCTCGCCTTATTACAGTGATGTACTTCATCTACAACTTGTTTCATTGAACTCCACGATAAATCCCGGTCATTACATTGGCGCCCAACGGGTTTGTGGTTGAAGTACTAACTATTTGTCATAAAGCCAATTTATAATAAAAAATAAGACGAGTGGATAAATATATATACATAAAAACATATTTTAAAAAAATGTATGGGTGATCTTTCCGTATAAATTTATGTTAATTTAATGGTATTTAAGTTAAATAACTTTAGTGACGTAATAGAAATAAGAGTAACTAAGTACATTGTTTGATGACCATAGCCTTGATCAGTTGTTTGGTTTTCCTGGCTAAGAGCTATTAAGCCAAATATATATTATTATTTCACTTTAAAAAAAAAAAAAAAATAGGTGTTTAAAATGGACGTAAATTATTTATTAAAGGATGAACTTGAGTTTGAATTGGCATGTCGAGGCATATTCAATATTGGAACAGTACCACCAATGAAAAAAATACTAAAGGAAATTATTGCTCAAGAATCTACTGGTGATCTCTCTATCAAGTTTGAAACTCCCCAAACATGCATCGATGACCCCTTATCTCAGATAGTGACTTGTGAAAGTAAAATTCGCGTTTTATCCGACTCACTTAAAGAAATTCTCGCCAAACCGGATGCCATTAGTGTTAGACGCATAGCAGCCAGAGTTTTGCATCTGCGAAATCGAATAAAACTCGTACCTAGTTTAGATGAACATAATGATCGCTTTCAGAAATTAAATGATGAAGAGGAAGAATATGAAGAATTCTCAGAACACGACAAGGAAATTTTACAAAAATCATTAGGCTCAGACGCCATAAAAATTATTGAAAAATTACAATTATCAGACGCAAAAGTTCAACCAACCACATCTACAACCCGCAATAACAATGAAGCCCATGGCCATTATATTGACAATGTTTTATCTCGACGAATGAATTACGCAAGATGCTCAACAGAAGACACTGAGAAATTTAAAAGAAAGCTAGTACCCATAAAGGACTGGGGAATAAAATTCAATGGGAAGGATAACATGTCAATCAATGCATTCCTAGAAAGAGTTGAAGAACTTAAAGATGCTAGAAATGCAGAAGATAGGGACTTGTGGACATATGCCATAGACTTCTTTGAAAATGATGCTCTCATTTGGTTTAGAGCAAATAAAGACCAAGTTGATAATTGGAAGGACTTGTCCTGTTTATTAATCTCAACATTTCAGAAGCCATTTTATGAAGACGAACTTCTAGAAGAAATTCGCAAACGCACTCAAGGGAAAAACGAAAGCGTGGCAATATATTTAGCAGTCATGCAGAACATGTTTCATCGTCTGTCACAGAAATTAACCGAAACGCAAAAATTAAACATCTTGTTAAAAAATTTACAACCTTATTACCAACTCGCTGTTTGCCGGGATGTATTTCAATCTGTTTCAGAACTGACGAAGATTCTTATTATCCTTGAGCGTACCAAACTCTTATGCGATAACTTTCAAGAACCGAAAAGCAAAACTAACTCATTGGAACCAGACTTAGCCTATAATAGTAATCACGCAAACAGTGAGCTAGAACTACAGGCTCTTCGGAATTCGCCATATAATCGCATTAGTGGACCAGAGAGCACCAAGACAGCCACCATGAAATGTTGGAACTGTCGATCCACCGGGCACAGTTTCAAAACTTGTTCTATTCCCCGTCAACGGCTATTTTGCTATAGATGTGGCAAATTTGGAATGACAACGATAAATTGTACGTGTAATCAGTCGGGAAACGCAAGAAAGGAAGTCATAACACCTGCCGGATGCCTTCCGAAGTAACCTCAAGTAAAAGAACATCTACGAAGGATTGGCAGGATTGGCTCAAATTCATATCAAATTATTTTAAATATAATGAAATTTGCAACATCACATCAAAAATAGGAGACAAACGTTACTACGCTAACATAAAGATTTTAGGAAACAAATTTATTGGGTTACTGGATTCTGGTGCCACATCATCAGTTATTTCTAAATCTTTCTCGGCCAAGTTAATCACATTAGGATTCATATCGCAAGAGCTACCGACTACCACTCTTTCTACGGCCGATGGTACAGCACACAAGATATCCTCGATGATTTATTTACCAGTTGAATTTAGTGATGGTTATAACGTTGTTGGATTCCTTATAATGGATAACTTGAAACACGACATTATATTAGGGATGAATTTCTTCGAATGTTTCAACTTGTCCATTAGACATGGCATAAAAAATTATGAGATCTTAGAGAGTCTCGACATTCATTCTAATTCAGAAATGACGTCAATGTCTACTAAACATTCGGTAATATCACGGGAAGAATTGTCTACTGAACAGAAATATGAATTGGATGAGGTCATTGAGGCAATGAGAAACACAATTGGCATAGGGTTAGGCCGAACGAAGCTCATCGAGCACAGGATTGACACAGGTGACGCTTTACCCGTGAAACAGAGGCAATACCCATTTTCTCCGCCCATTATGAGGGAATTAGAGGCAGAAATAGAAGACATGCTAGAGAAAGATGTAATTGAACCTTCCTATAGCTCCTGGCGCTCACCCGTATTACTGGTCAAGAAAGCAACAGGCAAGAATAGGTTGTGTCTAGACAGCCGCCAACTAAATAAACTAACCAAAAAGGATTCTTATCCACTCCCTAGGGTCACATCAATTCTAGATAACCTAAAAAACGCACAACTCTTATCTACAATTGATCTTAAATCAGCCTTTTGGCAAATACCACTAGAAGAGACAAGCAAGGAAAAAACGGCGTTTGGACTCACGGGAAAAGGCTTGTTTCAATTTAAAGTCATGCCGTTTGGTTTGAACAATGCTTCTCAAACCCAACAACGACTTATGGATAGATTATTTCCTCCAGAATATGAAGGGAATATATTCACTTACTTGGATGACATCGTAATTTGCAATAAGTCATTTGAGGAACACATCAAGTGCTTAAGGTGGGTGAAAGATCAGCTGCAATCTGCGGGACTGACCATAAATCTGGAGAAGTGTCATTTTGCCCGGCCTTCCTTAAAATACTTGGGCTACATAATAGACAAGGAAGGACTACGCACAGATCCAGAGAAGGTGAATGCAATTGTTGATTACCCTAGACCAAATAACTTTACGGAGTTAAAAAGGTTCATTGGCTTAGCCAGCTGGTATCGCCGTTTCGTCGAAAATTTTGCTATAATTGCAGCCCCGCTGCATGAACTTACGAAAGGCGGTAAAAAAGGGGGTTTAATACAGTGGAACAAAGAAGCTGAAGAATCTTTCCTGAGGTTAAAGACTGCTCTTACCACAACACCTGTATTGTCATGTCCCGATTTCAATAAGGAATTCTCTATTCAATGTGATGCATCTAACAAGGGCATTGGTGCGGTCTTAATCCAAGTTGTACAGGGCATTGAAAAACCAGTCGCATACACCAGTCGCAAACTCACAGATAGAGAATGCAAATTTTCAGCTTCCGAGAGGGAGTTATTAAGCGTGGTGCATGCTGTGGAGCAATTCCGCCCTTATGTTGAAGGGAGTCATTTTAAAGTAATCTCAGACCACAGTGCTCTGCAATGGTTATATAAGACAAAAGATCCTCATGGTCGATTGGCCCGCTGGGCAATGCGGCTTCAGCAATTTGACTATGAAATTATACACAGGAAGGGAAAAGACAATGTGGTTCCCGACGCACTGTCCAGGGCAATGTTAGTTGATGAAATTAATGTAATTGAAATTAAACCTGAAGACAAAGATGAGTGGTATAGATCTAAAGAAGAGTCGTTAAAACACAAACAAGAAGAAGACTGGCTAGTTAGAGATAACCTTTTATGGAAGTATTTAAAATTGAAGCAATTTCCTGATGAAAATGATTCGTGGAAGCTCGTCATTCCTGAAAAATTAAGACATAATGTTCTGCTTGAGTGCCACAATGATCCTCTTTCTGGACATTTTGGTGTCAAAAAGACAGTAAATCGAGTAAGGCAGCGATACTACTGGCCTTCTCTCATTAAGGACGCAAAGGAACATGTCAGAAAATGCGAAACATGTGCTAAACATAAAAACAGTCAACTGGCACCTAGTGGTCATATGGGCATATATAAAGACGTAACAGAACCGTTCCAAATAATTTCAATGGATCTAATGGGACCATTCCCAAGGTCGAGAAATGGGAATACCATGTTGTTGGTAATCTCGTGTTGGTTCAGTAAATTTGCACTTCTCTTCCCTTTAAGAAATGGTAAAGCGTCAAATATCACAAAAATTGTTGAAGAGCAGGTTTTCCTTATTTTTGGAGTGCCAAAAATAATAATATGTGACAATGGCAAACAATTTGTAGCCGAACAGTTTCAAGACCTCGCTAGAAATTATGGCGCTGAAATTATGTACACCCCATATTATCATCCTCAGGCGAACCCGACTGAACGCGTCAATAAAGTCATTGGATCAGCTATTGCCTCTTACGTTCAAGACAACCACAAAGATTGGGATAAGTACATTTCCCATATTGGACACGCCATTAGAACTGCTGTGCATGAAGTAACTGGGAAAACACCTTCATATTTGTTTTTTGGGCGTGAAACATCTGTAATCAGCCATCAGGGAAAGTCATTCGTTAAGGATCCTTTAACATTTGACAGAAGCAAATATGAAGAAAATTTGAAAATTAAACAGGAAATTTACAAAGATGTACAACATAGGCTCAAGGCTTCTTATGAAGTAAATAAAGAAAGATATAACTCAAGACGAAGAGTAACTCAATATCAAGTCGGGGACATTGTCTGGAAAAAAACAAAATACTTATCAAATAAAAGCAAAAACTTTATGGCCAAATTGGCTCCAAAATTTGAAAAGGCCGTTATAACTGAAAAAGTATCTTCAGATGTCTACATGCTAAAAAGCTTACGTGGTAAAGATTTGGGAAAGTGGCATTCTGTAGATCTAAAAAGATTTGTTTAAAGAACGCCATTATGACAATAATTGGGTGAGAATCAGATCCTACTTATATTATGAATTCGGGTCGAATTCTATCTGAGGAGAGGGGATATTGTAGTGAACCGTGGGCGTCAAGAGATGGCGCTAGTAGTCACATTTGAAATCAATAATTAGACTAGACATTCCATTCTGCCAAGTGGCGGGTAGGTGGAGTTTAAGTGGAGAAATAAATGTGAACGGACACGATAAGTTTACGTTGTGCGATAATTTGTAATTTACGTAATATATCGGCCATTATCTGGGATATTGGACATTGTAAAGTTTAGTGTGATTATTTGCTGTCACGGGGTAAGTTTTAAACCATAAGAAATCACCGTAGCTTTGAATCAGTTGCCTACGTAATTTCGGTACTTAGCATTTGTGTTTTATTGCAGCCTATCGCAACGCCCTTTATATAATGAAGAAGATCAGTGCCTGGTGAAGTGATGACTGATGAGATTCCCTTCTTGAGTGATTTTAATTAAATACTCTCGTCATCCAAATAACCCGCGGTGATGCGACATCACACCGCGGCATAAGAAGGCTGAATTCGCACCTGCTGATAAGTCACTCTCGGGTGTAATCGTAGATGGCTCGACTAGCAATAGCTGATCTCGGGTTCGATCCTCACCTCGAGCAAAGTTTCCTTTTGTGTTTTTTTATTTTATTATAAACTCATCTACGGTTAACTCTGGTTCGATCCTGACTACGGGCAGAGTTCCTTTTGTGTTTTTTTTTTAATTTAGCATCAACTCAATTTAATATTGGGAAGACATCAGCTTCTTGCTAGTTGGCTATTCGTGTTGTAAATAATTAGTTAGTAATTTAGATTAGTATTGCCAGTCATAGGCGTATCTTTAAGGTGCATGTTAGATTAAGCTTAGCTATAACAAGATTAAGAGCTGCTCTGCCGGCGTTGTGTCATTATCCTCGCCTTATTACAGTGATGTACTTCATCTACAACTTGTTTCATTGAACTCCACGATAAATCCCGGTCATTACAAACTTCTTTACAGTAGCCGTGTAGCTAATAGGCAAAGATTAAGTGGGTGTGTAGATATGACTATGGCCAGAGAACTTTGGTTTTATCTTGTATGATAAAATTTAAGGAAACGCTTAGGTCTATGGAAAAGGACCATTATTAGATTATTAGTAATATACCTAGTACGCATCCAAAACGCCGATATGGTTCGCAATCTATCATGTGAGTACAAATGAGCTGCGAAAAGTGGGTGGCTGGCTTGTCAGCCACCTCTGACTACCCCTTCGGGGATTACAGTCGTGAGTGCATATGTATGTAGTACGTATCAAGTACTTTTGACCTCTTTTCAATAAGATACGTTAGTTTTGATACTTAGAACTGCAAGTAAAATATAACCTAAAAACAACATGTAGATCTATGATTGGCTGCAATAAATTCAGAAGGAGTAAAATTCATAATCCTGAACCTAAGCAGACAGGTAATTTAAAAAATATATTATACAGAATTATTTTACCAACCTATCTACATATTATTCTTCATCACTCTTTTAGCCAAGCCTTAATAAAAAAATATGTAGCTATGTATAATAAAAATATACGTTTAAGATTTGATGCTTTAAAACAAATGACAATAAAAATATTCTGTTTTCAAATCTTATCTCGTTTTACTCGTTATGACCAAATGGTCCGCTGTACATGTCTGTCGGTGACTTAATGGTTGTTATTACCATACTTAATAATTCTTTATTGAGTAGGTTGGGCATTCTTAGCAATAAATTTTAAAAACATACTTGTATAAAATACATAATACACGTATATAATGTAACTTATGATGAGTCACATACAGCTTAGAGCACACGGGGTCAAAACACCTTACAAAAAATAACGCTGACAAATCGAACGACCTATTTCGGAGAACATCTGTAAAATTTACAACACCTCTTCTTATTGGTGGTGGAAAATTAACCGCAAATCTGCCGGCCTCAGAACCTCCCACCCCATTCTAATTATCAATTACGCAGACAAAAAACTTCAAAGCAAGACATCACCGACCAATACAAAGCCCAGACAATACCGCGATTGACTTGTCTCAACAACGAGAAAAAAAACCACCGCAACACAGCCCGATACCGTTTTAATTTAAAACTTTGTTAATCTAAGTACAGACGAGACGCTACAAAGGAGCCGAGCATCAAAACGATGAAAAATTATTGAACAGGGGTTTCATATCGGGTGGAAAAAGGAGGGGGGGGGGGGGGATATAAAAATCGACGGCCCAAGTATAGAGAATTCCGCAGGGGGGGTTCTCGGTAATAATCGTGATTTTTTAATCAAATTTCATCTGAACAAGGGAAGAGATGGCTATATTTTTTCATTATTTAATTTCGGTCGCTCGTAGCGGCTTTTTTAATACTCCTTTAAGGGACAGTGTTGTTTGAAGCTCGGTTTTTTTTTCATTCATTTCTCGGTTAATATGGCTGATCGTTTGTGCCTGAACGTTTTCACGGTTCGAATGAATTTTAATTATTATATTATTAGGTTTGTGTAGCTTTGAATTCGATAACAATGTTTGATTAAAAGGGATTCTGTTTGTATTTCCTTCGATGGTTGGTAACCTTTTCAGCGATTTATTCTTTTTCGTTTTATTTGTCTTGGGTGATTTTGAATATGTTAGCTTATATTTTGAATTTTGTACGCATAAAGATATTATTATAATATGTTGAATCCACTAGTACTGATTAGTATCTATATGTATTTAAACGTTACAAACGGGTTCCGCTCATCTCGCATAATCTTTATTGACCAAAACTCATTTCGCATAACTCGTATGGTCTAAACTTTTTTGGCCGAACCATCACTTTGCCAAGACTTATGTGGCATAAGGCTCGTTTCGTCTAAAACTCTTTAAGCACAATCTTTAAACACCTAAGTTTCGTTTGCTCAAATTTATGTTCGTCTATACCTATGTAAAATCTTGTTTCTCGTAATGTTATCTTAATACATAATATATTAAGTAAGTAGTAAATGTACAAATTGTGGTATTTTTCTCCTACATCCCGAAAATCACGATATTGTATGATCAAAAAATCGAAAGTTAACGACCAATATAATTATTACAAACCCCATGAGATTGAAACCTAAAAATAGGTGCGACGACGAGCAAAGCGAGGAGGAGCGTGTTAGGTGCACATGTTCATCAAAACCAAAGCGGAGCGCAGCGAAGCGGAACGGAGCGTTATCCAATCAGCGAAAACAATACAAGGCACCAGTTTGCGCTATGTAGGGAGACGCTCCGTCAAAGTTAAAGCCAAACGAATATTATAAACCTAATATAGCATTATTAGGCTATTCAAGATTTGGCCATACCATTATTAGGCTAAACAATGTTATGCGAAATAACTTTTTACTAAACGAGATTTATGCCATACGATTTTCGGCGTAACGAGACTTTGACCAAACGTTACTATGCAATACGAGATTAGGCAAATAAATCTTATGCCAAAAAAGGTAGAACCGTTACAAACACACATTCATCGTACATTAAAGTTAAAGTTAGGTAAAAAATCCTGAAACACATGAAAAGTTATAATTAATACTAAATAAATATTGTATGTTAAAACCTATTATAGAAAATAATAAAACCACAATCCGACAGACAAGTCAAACCTATAACACCCCACATACCTATAGCGTTAAAAACCCATCCCGAGAAAATCACTAAACTACAAACTAGCCATCCTCAGGGCAACAATGGTGTAAGTTCGAATTTCGAATTTTCCGTTTTCCGCCCCGTGTGAGTACACTGAGTACAGAGGCGTACTCGAGAGCGGGCGACCTCCGATGATTGTCATTAGTAATCAGTGCACAGATCAAAGGGTTCCGCAATGCAAGCTAGTCTTGCGTTTACGTGGCTCTGTTTTGTAGTTTTGTCACGTTAAGTGGGGAGGGAGGAAAGTGTATTTTTGTAGAGAAAACTAAATGCACTGAGGGGCATTATTTATAATTTTTTAAGCAAATAAATCAAAAATAAATATTTATTTGGGTACTAGCGAAATGAATCATATGTTATACAGAAAGTTTGTCACGATAATATTACTAGATGCTATCTTCTTACTGCCTCTTATCAACCATAGTAGAAATACATTGTGAAGTTAGTTCTTATACTCGTAGTCAATATCATAAAGAACGAAAACGAACGTTGTAACGTCATACAGTCAAAAATCCTGAAAGTGTAAAGAACAACGCAAAATTGCAAACGTCAGTAACTTATGATTCTTAAAAATAAAAACTCACATACCTCCTTCTCCACCAAGGGTGTGAGCGCAGATTTTTGCCTGTATCCCGTATCACTGGCATCCATATTCAATCGCCGCCGATGCGACATCCCGATGCATATTCATACACAAGCCATTGTCTCCCTCTGCTTTTCCAATTATGTGTTGCTTTTGATCTCTGTTCGAAGTGGCTCACTATTTTTGCCGTTTCGTTTTTGCCGCATTATCGGTTTAGGACTCTTTGGTGTGTATTACGATTGTTGGTTTTAAGCGTGAATTGTTGTTTTTTGTTTCGGTAGGTATGTGTGTAAATTTGAAGTTTGACATTGTTACTACACTCACGGGCAATGAAAAGGTTCCACTGTGAAAAGTACCAAATTACTCCTAAACGGAAAAGGCTAGCTTAATGCCGCCTTCTGCACCATTGAAGTAAATTTAACGGAGCATCAGGATATTACCAACAAAAAACGGGAATATTTTGTTCAAGTCTTAAATTAAAAGTTTGAAAAAATTTGGTTTGTTTGGTATTGGAATTTTGTGAGTGGAACGTTTTCATTGCCCGTATTAAACAACGTTACACTTCAAAACTCGTGTAACTATATATTATGTATGAATATTTGTGATATATTTTTTCTTATAGAAAGCACTTAAATACATTTATCTCAGTTAAACTTTTTTATGTAATTAAATGAAACTGATAAAATCATGGGAATAAAATTATTACTGATACTGACAAAGAAACTTTACCAAAGTACTATTAACAATTAAATTGTTTTAGATTCTGTATCTGTAGTCTATTGTCTTTTCCTTAACCCAGCCAAAAAAGGCACGGAAAGAAAAACAATACCTACAAAACTTTGAATTAAAGCAGAACAATTTAATATTTATCGGATTCACATCCCGAAGAAACTATAAGTCTCCTGATCCAACTTTAGTTCCCAAAGATTTATCATCAAGTTTTAAGAGTGCATTACCCGCACACACGAAACTTTAGTTTGTCCACAATAACTAGCTGTTACAGGGATGTGCGAAATGTATTGGATAGTTCTTCTTATCGTTTAGGTGATAAACGCAAGAGCTAGACTGAGGTATGTCTGAAAAAAAATCAGTGACAACAGCACCAAATTAGAAAAAAACTAGGTTAAGGACATAATAATAATTGTAACCAACTAATAACGTAAATACTTTAATCAAATAATAAACTAAATATTTATATGTTTAAAAATGATTTTGTCAGGTTGTAACTTTCAATGTATCAAAATAGTATGAAAGTACTAGTCATCGGTAGCTAGATTTATTGAAGCTGGCAATAAGTTATAAATCACCACCAAAACAAAAAACGTCTAGTCGGTAGATCTGAACGGCTGGTGCAGAGAGTTCAGAATGCGTGTGCGCGCTTCTGCTTCCGTATCCCCCCCAGGACGCATGTGACGCCGTATCTGAACAACGCTGATCTGCTCAAAATGGCGGCACGAAGACGATTGCACCTTGCAACGTTGCTGTTTGGTGTGGTCAAGCGCGAAACCCCGAAATACTTGTATGAAAAACTGCAATGGTCGTTCAATTCATACAAGTATAAGGTCCGCTTGTCCGTGCCACCACATCGATCGGCCGCCTTTCGAGGCAGTTTCAGATATGCGGCGTCCAAGTGCTGGAATGACCTACCCCCTCCTTTGAAAAGGCTACATGGTAGGTACATCAACACCTTTAAATCCCAACTTAAAGGTTATTTGCTGACTGCGCAAAAATCTCTTACATGAATTTCAGCACTGGACTATAATGTAATTTAATTTCATGTACTTTTTGGCTTCTGTATTTATTGTTATCTATATATTAATATTTACCTATACACTATACATTAATATTTATACACTGCTGCTTGTTTCTGTTTTTATTTTAATTTATTTACTTATGTTGTATTTTTATGTCTCGATGTCGTTTCCGTGAGTTCACTAAAGGGTCCCTGCTGAAAATCAGCGCTGCAGGTGCATTTATGTACTTGTAGCATATGCTGAGCTCGGGGCCTTTTTGGCGCTGCGCTGATGCACCACCAACACAGACTGGCCAGGTATTCCTTATTTGTTTCTTGTGTATTTTTTGTATGTATGTTAACTATTTTATTTTATTTTTTGTTTTTTTTTTGTTTTGGGTTTTGTGTACTATCCTGTGTTTGTGTTATAAGCGTATATGTAAATTGTTTTTCTGTGTAAGTGGTGTATTCGTGTAGCTCTAAATAAATGTCTTTTCTTTCTTTTCTTTCTTTCTAGTACCCGAACAGTGCTTACCCCTTTCTTTCGCTCTGTCAGAAACTTGAAACAAAATAAACGAAATTTTAGCGATAGTTATCTTAAGGGGTATCCAAACCTTTTCCTTACAACCTTCAGTGCAAGGATTCTGGCTGGAGAAAGTAAGAGAATTATAGTTAATGGAGTCCTGGACAATGTCCAAGAGACATTAGTGCCCCGCTACCTCGATAGGGGATCCGAAAAGTTATTGTTTTCTTTGCAAAGATCATAAATTTCTCTTTTATGCAATAAAGGTTTGTCAATGGATTTATGGATGTGTGGTCTGTGTTGTTATGGTTATTAATTCTTAGGCTGGTTTGTTGTAGAAGTCTCAAATAATGTAAGTCCAAAAATAAACAATTATTTCAGTGTATCTTTTCGTACATTTTCTACGTGAAATATTTAAATATACAGTATAAAAACCCAACCGTACCCGCTAATTTACAATTTCAAATTAATAGCTTAACATCATCAATAAACCATTTATCAAGGCGTCCAATCTGAAAGCAAACTCACGACAAATTAACCTTCCCTAAAAAAAACTCGGAAAATCAATGTGAAAATGATCCTGTAAAAAACCAATTTGCAAATTCATGCAAATCTGCAAAATCCTGGAGGGTCACTTTACACTGACGAAACCGAACGAACGAGAGCTGTCGTGCAATCGGCACGTTTAATACAGCGAAATAGAGTCGTGGCTCGCGCAGTAGCGTTCCGAAACTTCGTTTTTCGTCATATAGAGTGACCCTCTGTTCGATAGCCCGTCGGGAAAATGGCGGCAGCGTGGGAAAGTTGCGGGAAATCCACTGCGGGAAAGTTCCCTATTGATAGGTTTTGGAGCTCTTTTTAAAAAGGGTGTTACTACCTTTTTTATCGCGGGCGTCGCGCCGTCCTGTTGCGTGGTTCCTGCGCTGGACAGTGCCGCGTGTGGAATGATGCTCTACATGGAAAAATAATTACGTCAGTAACCTTATTTTGGTTCCTATTGTTAAGACACGATCATCATTATCATCATTATCAGCCCGTATCTGCCCACTGCTGGGTATAAGCCTCTTCCCTATCACGCCGTCCAGTGTCTACCGGCCACCTTAACAATGTCATCAGACCATCGGGAAGGCGGTCTGCCTATTCCTCGTTTGCCAGTTCTTGGCCACCACTCTGTGACTGCCCCGGTCCACCTGCCGTCGTACCTCCTAACCAAGTGTCCTACCCATCTCCACTTTAATCTTGTGATTCGGCTACCCACGTCATCCACACGAGTTTTACGTCGAATTTATGACACGATACGTAAGTTTATTCTGCTATTAGCCGATTGATTTAGAGCTGTTCCGCATACTGTTATAGACAATAATTAAACATATTATTAATAATAATTATCAGGTTTAGCTTTTGTTTTTCATAATTGAAGTACTTGTGTACAAATAAAGAATATTCTTTCTATCTATCTACTTAAGTAATTAGGTTACCTACTGTTAGATAAGTTATTTTTAAGTAGAGGTGGCTGTGACCTGAGTTGCATAACTGCGTGAATAAAGCGTGATTTATAACTGTTGCCCAATTGATGCAAAATAACACCGATGAATAGTGGGTGCAGCAACACACCTAGATTTCTATTCTATTCTAGATTAGTACAAGTCTTTAGAGTTTAAAAATTGTTAAATAGAGCCACTTTCCAGTCCCTGCACTGTAGGATCAAAGTTTAAACACTATATTTATAGATTTGCTGAAGCTATTGAAACGTGCGGGCAAAGTGATCCCCTCGCGCTGTTTCTGTCCCTGTCTTGCACATGTGTTGTTAGATATACTGGTCTCTTTCTAGCATCCCATTGAGGGATATCGAATGTTCGATGCAACAGGTGTGATCGGATCAGGGTTGGCGATTTGATTGGAAAATAATATTACCTAAAAAGTACCTCTAAGTGCCAATTTCTCCATAGTCGGATAGAGAATAACCAGGTATTATTGCTTGGCTTTTGACACATCTGTCATGAATTTTATATAGAGATGACGTATAATTGATCAACCTCTCCCTGGTTACGATTTAACCGACTATTGTGAAATTGGAGCTAAAGGTAACTGACAAATGCCCCAAATAGACATCACCCAAATAGACTTCGTCCTTTTAATAATAATTATGTAGCACATTCGTTACACAGTGTTGCCTTTTTTACAAGTTTAAAAAAAAACCTGAGTGAACTTAATACTAACAACATTATCTTTTAGTTAACCTTATTTGGTGGGGCAGCCGAGATACCGCTGGAAGGACGAAGTCGCCAAAGACCTGAAAGAGCTGGAAGTGTCCGACTGGTCAGAATTGGCACAGAATAGAGAAGATTGGCGCACTTTAATGTCGGAGGCCAAGATCCACTTCGGGTCGCTGAGCCAGCGGAGTCAATAAATCATATCTGTGGTTTCGTTTCTGTGATTATTTTTCCCCGGCAGCAGTGGCAACCCTATACAGTATGAACGTTAACGGGCCACTTCGATAGCACATCGGGATCGAAGGCTCTCACCTCTACACACACACACACACACAGACACATCAACCTGCCTGTAAGGCCTGAGTGAGGATAATTTATAGAAAATTCCCTTTGACATGAGAGCTTTACCACAAAAACTTAGACGGTATTTACCTAACAGATGTTTAGCGCTGTCAAACGCCTACAAAATCTGTAAAATTTCGTATTAAACAGTGTTTTTTGTGGTAGTACAGATAAAGTTTAGCTGGTAAAGGTATGCTGTGCTTGACCGTATTTTTGTGGTGGCTGTCGTTTAGTAACATAGGTAATTTTCGATTTCAGACTAGGTGAATAATCAGCTAAAGCTACGTTAAAAGTTGACAACTCTTGAGAATCTCTCGACCATCAATGTCATGTAAATATTTTTTTACAATCAGAATCGAATCTAAAGAAAATAATTATAAACAATTTACATGCAAATCTCTCTCTCTCTCTCTCATGTGTATATTTACCCTTTTTGAAACCCCTGTATACTCGTTTTATCTGCTTAAAAGCTTTGTACAGCCTTTTATTATAGTTAAAAAATAACTATTCCTGTTTAAAAAACCATTGGTCGGCTGCAAACAGAGAACACATTGAGAAATAATAATCCATGCAAAATGTTGTATTACAGGCTTCAATTTAACAATATTAGTAACCTCTGCAGCCATCGATAGGGCATAACAAATGTATGATGAGAGTGGGCACGCTAGTCCACAGTGTAGTGTACTGATAGTAGAAGTTTGCGAAGCAAAAAATTGTCTCTCTTCAAAATGTTGTAGTGTTAGTCACTGACACGCTCAGAGGAAGAAAGAGTTAGATATATTTATGTCTACTAAGCAATATTAAAAAATAAGCGCATTTTTTACATTTTGATCCATAAATATGAAATAAAATCATACTTTCTGTCTATATAGCCTCGGTTTTTTAATCTATTTAGTAACGGTTTATTGCACACATAAGGTTATACATAATACTCGTATAGCATTACAAAGTTACACATTAAAAAACGCAATTGCCAAAAAGCCATTTCTTCCAGCCAAACTTTGATTGGGTGAAAGAGAACGTCCATTACATATTTTAATGAATAATAAATTAGTAGTAAGGAGGTAAGTATCTAAAATTAAACAAACTCAGATAGATCTTATAAACCTTCTGTATTTTGGACACGGGTAAAAAAAAAATATAATTTTATTATGTAAGTACTAACTATGTGTAAACATCCAAACCGCTACTCCAGTATACTTATGCTGTAGCATACATTGTAGATAAACTATAGAAACTAAAATGATAAGCGTGCATTATAGATTATAGTGCTTAAAGTCCATTGATAATGGAATATTAGGAGCCTTACTGGCAACGATGGCTTTTGAATCGTTTTGAGTCCGCAGGGCTAACAATCATTTATGCTTTTAGTTTAATACGGTAAACGATTTGATTTGAACCAAATCGAGCGCATCTTTAAAAATTTATAAGGAATTGATCCTGACCGGCCTTGTTAATATAGATAGATAGCAAAATATGTAAGTACCTATTCACTTTTACAACAAACAACATACAGGGTTGGGGGTTTTTAACGTTGCTATTGAGGTTTAGCGACCGAATGGCGTAGTGGTTAGTGACCCTGACTACTGAGCCGATGGTCCCGGGTTCGATTCCCGGCTGGGGCAGATATTTGTTTAAACACAGATATTTGTTCTCAGGTCTTGGATGAGCCCGTAAAATGGCAATAGGCCCGCCCCCTATTACATTGGGACTAACATAACACTCTGGCGAAAAGTGGGTGTAGCAATGCACCTCTGCCTACCCCGCAAGGGAGTACATTAGTACAAGGCGTGAGTGCGTGTTTTTTTATTTAGTTTATTTTTTAATGTGTCGGTGACAAACACTGCAGCTACCACTGAAGGGTTTGCATTCATGAGAGAGGATTGACCAGATTGATTAGTTGCCAGTCGCTGACTGCCAAAGGTCGCCATAATTATGTCACAAACCACGTCACTTGGAGAGGCTCCTTTCGTACATCTCTGATTACTGTGGCAGCCATACAAAAAGGCGATATGCTCCTTGTAATAAGTGGAAAAAAAATATGTAACATCGATTCGTATAGGTTAGTTATAGGTACAGAGTTATATTCTTATCACTCACTCAATATTGACACTGCTCACTCATATAGCTACTCATTGCGAGACTAATATGTCATACAGTACCGTGCTTCGTGAGCTATGTAAAATACTCCCCGCGTGGCAGCATGGCCGCTACAAAGAAGTTAGCCACACGTCACTTAGCATAATAGTGGGATCAAACGCGAACTACCCCCAGTCAAGGTAGAGCTGTGAGCAGATAGACTTGGTCTTATCCGATAATAATAAAAAAAAAATAATGTCCGATACCTAGTATACCTACCCTTATATCACATGCAGGCTCTGCCTAGCTTGGGGTCGGATGGCCGTGTATGAGATGTCTCTAATATACAGGGTGTTGAAAAAGGTATACTAAGCCGAAAAGGGGTGACTCAAGGGAATATTCTGAACCCTTTTTAGACCAAGATTTTTTTTTTTTTTTCTTTATTTAAGTATACAAAACATCGTGTAACATAGCATAATTCAATTAGTATATTAAAAAGAATCCCACATAGGCATGTTAATACAAACCGCAAACTAATACGTTCGTATTAGTGGTTAAACATTAAAAGGGATGAGTAGGTACACGTAGACCTGGCCTGTCGCCCGCTCTACCCGTTTGTAGCTCTACCTAATTCCGCCTAAGGCTAGAATTCTTGGGCAGGTTTGTTCAAAGGCGAATAGTGCGCGCATTAGCCCAGCCCGGACTCACCTACAACTTATCTATTCGCTATTTCTGGTTAGTTTAGCGCATTACCCTTCGTCTGTGCTTCAGAGGCAGATGTGTGTACCTCGTTTTGTGATTCATTGAATTTCGTAACCGTTTGTTAATTAGGAGAATCGCTTAGCACGCAATCAAAGACAAGTCATTTGTTTCAAAGAAATAGGTACAAAGTTTATTTTTGAATACTAAAATATTAAAATAAGTCGCCATCTTGGAAAGGCTAAAGAACCGTCGCGGGAAGCAGAACCATACCCGATTTAATCTTTCTATAAAGCAATATCCAACCAACTTATATACAGGATGTTGCAAAACTGGCATACTAAGTCAAAAAGGGATGAGTCAGAGGCTCATTATGAACTTTTGTTTTACGAATTTCGATAATTCGCCAAAACACAGCATACAAATTTTGATGGTCAAGTGACTTATACAACCAAAGTTGCACAGTATGACCTCAGAGTCTCCATCATTCGGTTTAGTATACCACTTTGGAATCATCCTGTATAACATCCCAACACCCCGATTTTCAATATCTTTCACGCGCACCACATCATTTGTCAGAGTAGCATTCAATAAGCCTCCAATACACCAAGAAAGTCGTAATTCAAATAAATATATGCAAAAAAAAACGCAATACCTTCACAAGATATTTCAATATTATGATTTATGATTTAATAGTGGGGAGGTGGTTGGAATGGCTACCAGTTTAGGTAGATCTTTGTATTTTGGCGCACTATTATTTTATGGAGGGAAGAAAGTTAGTATCTACCTTTATTGAAATAGTGTTCGGTAGGTTGTTGGTAGGACTGTCATTTTATCATGAGTTGTTATTAGTCGAAAGGACATATACTATCGCTCTTACGATGAAGAAAAGCTGCATTTCCAGATTCAGACATCCACGTCTAGATGAGTGAAAAATAATAGCATAAAACCAATGGAACTTTTATCTTTTTGGCTAGTCCTATTATTTTAATTATCTAATTATATGTATAATTATATCAGTAGGTAATTTAACTATCTCTCGATAAAAATAGCTACCTACCTACATCGGTATATTTTTTGAAAACAGTAAGGAGAAAAGCTCTACAACACTGGTCTTGGAGGACATCAAATATATTTATTCCCCTCTTGTATGCAAAAATAACTCTATGCGCGCATTCTTAAGATTATAGGACGGATGACATTTCTGAACCATAAATCTTGTATAGTCTCGCTAATACACTGGAGTGCTGTTTGAGGATTTGCTTCAGAGCACCCTTTATCATTGTGTTTGGAATATGGAAAGATGTGAATTTATGATACCTAGAATATCTTAAACGAAAAAAAGGATAAAATAGCTAGCAGCTATAGTAGAAATTTCAGCTGAAGAAAACATTGAGATATACGAAATATTACTTTGCGGACATCAGATAATCCATGCAATGTTCTAACCACAATTTGAAAACTCAGATAACCATACTTAAATCGAGTGTAAGTGTAGTGTTTTGTTTAACAGAAGAACTCTATGTAGGGAATCTATCGCCACTTCGAAACAAAATGTCCAAAATTATTTTAGATTACATGAGCTCCTTTTTTGATAATTATACTCGTACAGTACTAGTTATAACTTATAGAGTAAGAATGACTCTTTGAAAACAGTAAGAAAATAATAAATTACCACCAACATTTTGCCCAATACAGCTACACCGTCAATCAAACAGATGGCATCTAATATTCTTCATACAACGCAACGCGTATTACTCCTAATATCAACACACACACACACACACAAATACACACATGTTGGTAGAAAAACAACCCTTGCTGGGGTGTAGAGTGTAGACGTGCCCTAAGGAAGGTGGCTATTTATCAGTGAATTTCACAACGAATAATATTAGCGTGTCGAAAATTGCGAGAATTGCGATATCGGACTGGAGCTGAATATAAAAATAAATGTATTTTTTTAACCAACTTTGAAAAAAGGAGGTGTGTTTACTCTGATAGATATGTTTGTAGAACTTAACACTGAACTAAGTGCGAAGTCCTGCGTTCGATTTCCAGCTCAAATTGATTAGTTATCAAAGGGCAAAATATAAAACTAAATGTATTCCAGTCCATACATTTAAACAGAATGATAACCTACGACACACTACGTTAAAATCTCTGAAGACAATCCACAAACAAACGAAGAAATTAGGGTCAACTACATAACAAAATGTAAAAATTGACACTAATCACTTCGTTGGTCATAGTTAGTTCGCGGTAGACCTCCTGGTCTTAGACCTCTAGCAAGGAGTACCAACACCCTGTCCTCAGCCTTCCTCAGCCAACCATGCTACCGTACCACCATCGACACATTAGGGTCACCCGCCTGTCAATAATCTGTCAGAAACATACAAGTTACGTCAGATTTGAAAAGCGAGCGACGTTGCTAATTGCTTATGTACGTGGTTCCGCCACTGCGCATATTTAGACTAAAGTTTTAAGACAATTAGCTATAATAATATCTCTAACGGATATACAAGGTACGGTAATCGCTAGGAAACACGTGTCATTGAAACACTAATCACTACCGCAGTACTTTCAACTCATTCCGCAGTCTCCACGAAACATGGCAACACCTAATAACTCATATCAATATAATGATAAAACATTCGTTATAAACACAGGGAGCAGTTAAGCCCCCCTCTATCGGTGACACCCCCCGGTTTGATGCCGGCTAAGAATAAATGCCCGACATAAAACGCGGAGTGCTAGAAAATGTACGTGCGCTCTCTTAGCACCCCATATGGGTGGGAATTATTTGGAGCTGCTAAAACCCGAATATAATCAGATTTCTTCGTTTATAGGTAAATATTATTTTGAGTTATTAATAAGCGTTTTCATATTTTAATGTTTCATTGCTAAATATTTTTTTATTAAGTAAGTAGAGATAACTCAACGCGACGCTCATTCAACAATCTGATTGAAACATGAACACTTACGAATTCAGATCAGTGGGGTAACACGACCCAACATTAGCAATTAACAATCCTTGAGCAGCGTCACTCGCTCGTAAATAAATTGCTAATGTTTCGGTGAATGGTATGGTAGCTGTTTGCTGGCACACCCAATAAGCACTTTGCCACACTACAGCTCCATATAGATCCTAACCCGTCTCCTCAGCAGCATTTCCGCGGAACACACACAACGTATAGCATTATATCATTTATAAACAAAATGTGTTAAAATAAATCGCAACGTTGGCAGCCACAGATAGGCCTCGGAATACTGAAGGGCCTTGGAGCAATCAATTCTACATACTACACACATACAGCAGTCGGTTAATATGCAGATTTATTGGTCTCTGTATCGGTCTTAGTATGGAGGGGGGGTAATGTAGAATGTTTCGGGTTTTACCGTCGAAATATTGTGCTTCAAGATGGATCTCAGAGTTGTTGAATCTGTACGTTTTATGTGTGGCAGATGTGGGTTTGTAAAGTATGTTTCACGAAAGATGTTTCGGTATAAGAATGAGCTGTTTCGCCTGTTTCTTTAAAATTCTGATGAGGTACCGTATTTGATGTGGGATCCATAAAAAACTTCTGGTACTTGTATATTTTAAGGAAGTATCAACCGTCTTCTTTTCCTCCCATCTTGTGTTTAACCCTAAAACTGCCTGTAAGAGATGGTAAAAGACCTAATTATCGAAAAAGTGAATGACTTCACTCACTATGTGATGAATGAATGTTTCGATTTTGACAAACACAGTACAAAATATCTTGAGACACCTTTTTCTAAAATGTCCATTAAAGCGGGCAAAAGTTAGTGACATTCTATCTATCTATCAACCCATGCTAGACCTCTAATCTCCCCCCCCTCCCCCCAATAAAGATGTCACACGCGACGTGCGCGTTTCAAAATAATGACAGTTCCCATACAACGGACGATTCCCGGGCGATCCGGGAATTCGACGGAATGGGAGATTTTCTTTTGACGTTTAAAAGTTCCAAAATCCACCAATAGATGGCATCGGGCCTGTCGTTTTTTATGAGCTGCATTATTCTGAGGGGACGGAAGATGTCATAAATGGTACAAAGCTGTCTTAAACTAGTTAACACTTAATATTATGCATAATATATAACAGCTAGTTAATAGCTTGTGGTTAAATTCACATCTATTGGGTTTTTGTATTGGCTGAAAGGACTGGAATCCATGCCGGTTAAAAAAAATGCAGTGCTGTTGAGTATGAAGTTTTACTAGCGTTATCTATAATCGGTTTTTGTCTATGTGGTGGTGTGTGGTGGAAAATCTCCCATTTACGCGTCGCCACGGCGCAATGCAGTCTCCCGGCAGTCCGGATTATCCAGATTGTGCAGATTGTAGAGATTGTTCTACTGTAGCCGGTCTATGGGCCTGTGCGAACAATTAGCCCGCCTTTGTCCGATATTCAATAGTCTGCGCAGTGTAGTAATGGTGGCGTGTGTTTTGAATATCTGCGGGGGAACGTATGGATGCGTTGTTTTGGGTGACCGCAAAAATGTTTGGAATTGATGTGTGTATTTTTTTGTAATGTATGTGTGGATTAGGTTTTCAGTAGGCCTAATTTGCCCAAATAGTTCACATAGTATTCTCATACTTAAGTTTGACACATTTCTATAAAAAAACAATTATCAGGTGTCAAATATCACTCATATGTCCAGCAGTATGAACTGTATTTTCTAAAGTGATCAGATTCAGGCCACTGTTCCATTTAACTATTGACTGTGCAATTGTGCATAGTTTAGTTAAGAAGATTATATTTTGAGGTGAGTATCTGTACACATAAATTACACCTCAAATTATCATCATTAAGAAGAGACAGGTTTTGTCATCTGTGATATTGTCGCTTCGCTAGTTTGCTAAGGGCCAGTTTTTTTATTAGTTAAGGGTTAGTTTTCCCTAGTTAACTCAACCATCGGTCAAAAATTGCTACTATTAGTTAAAAACCAACAAAATTCGTATGCAGCTGTCATGCTTGACAAGTGACTTGACTAATGGTTAAAGTTGACCACGGATCAAAAAACTCGCCCTTAGGCGTCAAACCCTCTTCGAGCACTACTTAAATAAGCGGTGTTCACGTTCATCACTTGGGTAACAATCTACTGTAAAAGAAATACGGGTCGTTTCGGTGTCGGCATTTTCTGCGTGGATCTTTTTTACTGACGGCCGAATGGCGTAGTGGTTAGTGACCCTGACTACTGAGCCGAAGGTCCCGGGTTCGATTCCCGGCTGGGGCAGATATTCGTTTAAAGACAGATATTTGTACTCGGGTCTTGGGTGTTGATATTTATATTTAGTATCTATCTATCTATGTATTTGTATAGATATATTAGCTGTCCGACACCCATAACACAGGTTCTGCCTAGCTTGGGGTCGGATGGCCGTGTGTGAGATGTCCCCACATATTTATATTTATATTTATATTTACTGCTCGCGAGGGTACACCACATCCACGCTAACCCAACAGTGCCGAATCGCCACCGGGCGCGCAAATCTACACTCGCGTAATTTCACGACGCATTCTAGCGAGGTGTCGCCGGCGCCCTCTGTTGATCGCCTAACTACACTACTATCTATTTATTCTATTCTATTCTATTCTATTCTCTGTGGGGGTGTCAGTACCTGCACCTGGCTCTCTCGAATGGAACCTTTATATCCCCAAGGTCTAAACTGCCTTCCTAAGCTTGGACCATTCCCCACCACGCTGGTCCACTGCGGGTTGGTGGGTTCACACATCTAGTTGTGCTAAATCTAGATATGCAGGTTTCCTCACGATGTTTTCCTTCACCGTAAGAGCGATGGTATACATTGTACTTAAATTCAGAAAAGAACTCATTGGTACATGTCAGCGCCGGGATTCGAACCCGCATCTCTGGCGTGAGAAGCGGGCGCTTACCCGACTGAGCTACCACCGCACTACTATCTAAACTATATACACTTTATTGAACTCCGAGTACAACGTAAACTAAAAAAAAAACTAAAGTTGTAGGAAATAGAATATAAATGATTTAGAAAAATGCTAATATATTCGTGCTGTGATATTCGTGATTATTGATTACTTACTTCAAAAAATGATTATGATTATTAATTTATAAGATCGTATACCTATTGTTTATCAAAGTAAGTATAGATCGATGAACGTCAGTAGGTACATAATATCTACATGTTTAAAATTTCATGAGTCCCAATCTTATGTAGAGTAGAATATGTAGAATAGCGGTCATTGGAAGTCCCAATCTACAAATTTGAATATAACCTTGGTTATTTATAAAACTTACTTCTTTCTAACAATCCCGGTCTACACAAAAGGTTCCCCTCTCAGCAAACCTACATACGTATCTAATAACTCGATGATACCAGTAAAGTTGGTGATTCAGACGCCGCAAACTTGTGTAGTCTGCATAGCTTTGTGATTGAACGTTTCAAGAAGTCAGCCCAACTTGGGTTTCATGTTTGTTCGGGAAAATGAATTGAATATAGACTAGGAGTTACTTATGCTTACCTTAGATTACCAATATATACGCGTTTTGTTTACTGTCAAACCGTTTTAAGTTTAACCTATAGTGACGATGACTACCATATTGTGCCAATAAATAAAGTAACAAATCTTCTAACCGAACTATTACGAAACAAGAGCTCAATGGTAGAACTGGGTGTTATTTTTCGAGACGTTTCTTTTACACTCCACCTAGTCCGTATATTGAAAGTCTAAGATCAAGATAAATCGAAGAAAGCTCCTCAAAGCTGCTGCAAAACTAGAAAAACATGGTGTAAGAACAAACAGTAGCAGACTGAGGAACAAGTGTGAAATCAAGTGTATAATTAGGTCAAATATTGACGGAGGGCTTTGAACAAAGAAAACATGACTTTCACCCCTGCAGAGGGAAGATGGGGCGGTAAAATGCTGCTGTGTCTCAGTTTTTTTTTTTACAATTAAACAAAGATCGTAGGTACTATTGGGTATTGGTCATTGTACCTTCTTCTATAAATCTTTAATAGTAAATACCTACCTAATTTCAGATATAATCTGAAATCAGTTGTGAGTTGTAACAGGCCCCTTATCGCGAACTTGTTTTGAGAACGATTTTCGGACTCAAATAGTATTTAATTTGACAGTAATTACTTCGTAAATGTTACTTCGTGTTGACTTCGCAATAGGACCCCAATAACAAAAATTCGGTAACAATTCAGAAACCGTACACACAAATTTAAAATATCGAAATGCTTCCCTAGACATTTTAGCGCTCCGAAGACAAAACCGTAAGAAGATCGGAAGATTCGTTTGCACAAGATGTTTTAATGAAACGTAGGTGTTTTATGGGCTTAGCGTTGTTTTCGCAAGATTGCTCCCCCGTTCTCTATGTAAGTATGGATGAATTGTGCAAACACGTTTTATTGTTCTTTGAGAATTTCGATTTTATGCTCGTTAGTAGGGTTAAGAAACTGTAAGTAAGTATTACTGTATTTTGAAATGTTACAGTGTTCGCGAGTCGCCAATAATGGAGCTGAAATAATTCAGAAAACAAAATAATAATAATAATATATGGGGACATCCACACATCCATCCCCGAACTAGGCAGAGACTGTCATTTGGATCAGACACATGTATACCTACGCAGGTTAAAGTCAACAATTTCAAAAACAGTGTACTAAACACAAAACTTTAAACTACTTAACTAGATAATAATTATATCTATGTACCTACTTACAAATAAATTGATCACAGACCAAGCTTCGTTTCATTCTTAACCGAACCAAGTTAACCAACAAACAAACAAACAAACATCTGAAACTCAAGTAATTTAGTGATGCGGTTTCTCGCACTCGGGAGGTGTCGTATCGATAGTTTATGCATAATACAGGGGGGTCACTTTATACTTGACGGAACCGTAGGTAAGGCGGTAGAGAAGCTGCTTCTGAAACTGAGGGCCGAAGGTTCGAATCCCGCCCAGGTCAAACATTTGTCTGATGAGCATTTGTGTTTGCCTTGTGTCTGACGTTTATACATATATTAAAAAATATGTATCTATCTATGTATTTGTGTAGATATATCAGCTATCCGACACCCATGACACAGGTTCTATCTTCTACCTAGCTTGGGGTCGGATGGCCGTGTGTGAGATGTCCTCACATATTTATTATTATTATACTGTTTAAACTAAAATTCGGAGGGCTGCTGGGCGAGCCACGACTCTATGTTGTATTAAACGTGCCGATTGCACGACAGCTCTCGTTCGTTCGCTTTTCGACAGCATAGATTAACCCCCCGGCCGTTGGGAGCTGGAATCACGGCGGCAAAGATTAAACATTTCACATGGAGCACTATTAATCAGATCGCCGATTGCACAGGCTGAGCAGAGTCGGGTGAGAGAGTTGGGTGGATTTTATCGATATCGATGATATACAGACCCAGGGGCTATCGCGTACTCAAAACGACACAGCATTTACGAAGTAATTAGTGTCAAATTCAATACATTTTAAATCATCGGATTTAAAATGTATTGAATTTGACACTCGTTATCAAAACAAGTTTATGACAGGTACACAGGTCTAGCACATTATTTACTTTAAAAATTTATGAAAACATGTTAGTTGTGTAGTTTTGTTGCGTTTAAGCGATTATTTGCCGTTCATTTTAATAGAATAGACTATGCATATAATAATTTAGCCACTTACATAAATTGTACGCATGGAACTCGATTATTCTCTTTTCCAGGCATTCTCATGATGAATGATTGAGGTAAGCTTCCACTTATCGGTATCGTACGTATCGGACCAAACGGATTTTCATAAATGTATGGAGAAATGTTGGCGTCGGCTATGCCGATATAGTGATAATATAATGACTAAAACAATTGTAAAAATTTAAGTCAAATAAACAACATTTCATTCGATTCTCACGTTCGTATCGATTCCCCAACACTACTTCCAACCCAAAGGGTTCGGGCCTCGTCGGTCGGTTAGTGTGAACTAAATGAATCATTAATAATGCAAAGTTAACACGCCGTGATCCGACCCGCTCGCCAAACATCGATGCTCATTTGCTCACATCACTAGTTCTGTCGGGAGCGTAGAGTTGGGCCTCTGATTTGGAAGAACTTAAAGGAAAGAAAGAATATTTTTGACTCATTTGAGAGAGAAATAAAGAGCATTTAAAAATGAATTAAAGCGATTTAGCAAAGAATAGGTACCTAAGTAAATATCTCCCATATCTTATCACGTGCATTGAAAAATTCCATCTGCCATTGACATTCCATAAGTCACTGTAACTATTTCATTGCACGTGCAGTATAGTAGTAAGTTATCTATCCAAGTATTGTTTAAATCTTATATAGGGAAATATATCTAAAATACAATTTAATATACCTACGTTAAAATTATGCTCTGAAATCGAAAGCACTTGTCGTCCCAACAAGTTTGAATCCAAACCAGCACGCTTGATGTGGATAAATAAATAAATAATTGATGTCGATGTTTGGCGCGAGGTGTGTCCATTGCAATAATGTTTGCATTACTGATTAAATCGCTGATTGCCTGTCGAATACAGTTGCCAACATCATTATTTTTTCTTCACCTGCAGCTAGTGAATGTTGGAAAAGCGATAGTTGAACTAGCCAATGTAATACACTCACGGGAAATGAAAAGGTACCACCGAGAAAAGCACCAAATTACTCCTAAACGCCAAAGGCTAGCTTAATGACGCCTTCTGAAACATTGAAGTACATTTAACAGAGCATCAGGATATTACCACTTAAAACGGTAATATTTTGTTCAAATTTTAAATTAAATGTTTGAAAAAAATCAGGTTGTTTGGTGTAGGCATTTTGTGATTCATAGCTCGATTTTGTTTGCTCTTTGGGCTACCTGCCACCTAAATTCCAAATCTACTTATGAAATAAACAGAATACAGTAAGAAAGTATTCCTACAACGACTTGGGATCAATACCTAGTTGAAACTCCTACAATACCTACTCATACTCGAATTTGAAGCTACAACAGTTATAACTTGATGATACTTTCAAACCATCATTCATCTGTCCGTTATCTCGGACACGCCGTCAAAGACATTTGTTACATGTCCTCAACCTCCTTCTGGGGACACTGTCACTCCTTTGACTAATGCAATGATAATAGTCAGGGATATTGGGTATCATGTCAGCGGGAGCAGTGAGGTCCGGCGCTTGAACGATTGTCATTTCACTGATGAGGATAGTAGGGCTGATACTGACGCAAAATATGGAAATTTAGAAGAAGGTCTTTAAAATCATGTAGATTATTAATTTTGTAGTCAAATTATGAATATAAGGTAAAACATGAAGATAAGGTAAACAATGTTTATGTTTTAAATTGATAAAGAAGCACAGATTGTAAGAGATTCAGTATTCCGAAGTAACTAAGTACCTACATGAATTTCGAAGATAAAGGACAAGGAAATTCAATCTGAAGAAGGTCCGAGACAGAAATGAATAAAACATGGCGAAGACCGGATAAAATCCGTCCGAAGAATGTGACCAATAAATATTTGTCGTTAGGTCGAAGTGGCAACCCCAGAAATTGTTCAAATGTCATGTCCGGTAAGGCCCTTGTCAAAATGGACGTCTGTCAAGCCGAGGGTGGCACCCTAGCGGTCACTCCTTAGGTCGTCTTTGTACCAATTCATGGGCTATTTTGCATTGGTTCCAAAGAATTGTGTCGTGAGGGTGGTTATATTGATTCTGGTAATGTCGCTGATATTACTTGTGTAAAGGGGTGATTGTTATGGGCACGACTTAGGAAGGCTTTTGTTGGCTTGATATTGTCAGTTTTTTAAGAACGCTTCCTAAAAATTTTGCTTTTGCAATTGACCTAATTTAAGTCGCATATGTTTTAGCTTGACATCAACTACTACACGTCTAATGCTAGAGGTGTTCCTCCTCAGATTCTTATGACACTTTTTCTTAAACCTTTTCACATGTTCCTTTCTACATTTGACAATTCTATGACCTCAATACAGATATTAACTTAACTTATCGAAGCCCCAATATGGTATACAAAGAAATGCCCAATTCAAGTCAAAAACACCAAGGTACTTACCTAAAAACTGACAACCGTCCGACCATTAACATAAGCAAGGACGATTACCCACTACCCCGGACATATCCATCTCGATACCCCTGGGTTACACTTGAAAAGGATATTCCCTCATATCCAAAAAGCTTTGTCAATGACAAATCGTCCTACCCCATCTCCTAGTTGGCATTTTGACAATAAATAAAGGAGTAATATTAAGGAAACAGTGGATTCGCGTACGTATGATAGTGGGGATTTGCCAGTTATAAATGATAGACGCATGGACAACGGAAGGGTTGATACTGAAGATTAGGGTACGCGCTGCTCACTCTAAACTGTTAGGTAGGAAAAGTTGGGTGACATAAGGTGACGTGTAGAAACTATGAAGGTAAACATCGAGAAATAATTGTGAATTACAATTTATTTGACCTAAATTTTGTTAAGGTCTGATTTTTCAATGGTCAGATAAGGCTTATCCGAGGGATAATTTTGATGTTGTCGCGACTGATTGTTCGTATTTGACAGTGACAGCAACAATTTTATTCCTCAGATAGCATTTATCTGACCATTGAAAAATCTGCCCTAAAAGAACTGGTTTGCCATGCCATAAAGTATTTGATTATTTAATTTTCTACTCAACATTTACCATACGTATTATGTGTTCAAAATAACGAGGTGTACTTTTATAGCTAAACTTCATTATGAGTAATTAAGCTACTTCCGTTAAGCGACCAACTCTAAAATCGCTGTTCCAAAACTCAGGTACATTGACCAACCAACGGCAAGGTCACGAATAAAATGTCACCCTGTATATATGATGGTCTTGCGGAGTGAAGCCCTATAAATATTCCTTTGGAAGTCCCAACATTATAATAATATGTAGCAATAGGATTAGAGGGCGGCCATATTTGTTTGTTTACAGAGTTTGATTGATAGAGTTACGTTTTTGTGGCTCAATCCTTTGATACTCTCGTATTTAGTAGCATGTTACACTGATTAGATTTGGAAATGGGGTATAATTTATTGCATATTATAAATAGATGGAAACCTGAACCGTATTATAAATAATAAAAGTGGAAAAGAAACAAAAATGTTCAACGTAAATCTATAATAGAAAAAAATATTGCAATGCCAATAATTGTTACTAACTGTAATAACCATAAGAATGTGTGGGCTCAAGGGTTAAGTTGTACCCTTTCTGATTACTACAAACTTGTATCTGTCAACACCTAAATTTCCAGTTTTAAAGTTGAAAATCACACAAGCCGGGTGAATCCGAGAGCAAAAACAAAAGATCTCGCCATCCCTCACATTACTTAAGGGTCGAGAACCTTCCAGTCGGGTCCATATGATGTATACGACCAATAAGTCAGGGCGTATTAACGCCCTATACCGTAATGGGTCACATATGAATAATACGGGAAGGAAATTCGCCGCTCGCACAGAATACGAATTTCAAATGTGACGTTTTAGTTCGTCCAATAAATCGGCGTCACATTCTGATTTTAAATTTGGAATGGAAATGTTGCTGGCAGTTGATAAAGTGGTCTGCGTTCTAAGTAGCTATGACTATGAAAATGAAATTCATTTATTTTTAAACCATGAGTTTTCTATCCATAAAGATCCAATGTAACGAAATGCAATGTCCAAGCTGTCTACCGCGGGGGCTCACCGTGTCCGGTTGGCTGTTTAGATAACCCTTGCCTCGACTAGTATCATTTGTCAACCGACGATTACCGCTGGCTGCTTATAAAGATAGTGGGGGATTGGATGAAGAAGAATGATTCGTGGCAAAGAGGATTGAATTAAAAAGTTTGGGTTGTCAACGAGGGATGTTGGTTGGCCGGTTAGACAAGGGAATTTTTAAATTATATATTTATAAAAGGCGTCATTGTGATATCTAACATTACTGATATAAAATTTGTAGGTAATAATTAATACCCCGATTTAATAAGGATAGCGAGAGTTGCCTCTGACTACCCATTCGGGGTTTACAGTCGACATATATAATGTAAGTAAGTACCTACTTATGTATAATAGGTATGTATGTATTTACATACTAACTGATGGCTGATAATGATGACGATCCTTATAATTTACCTACATGAGCAAGCTGTTATAATACTTAAACAATGCCCGAAAGAAGTAAAAAGGGGCATCTTTTGGCAGCACTAACTATGGCCATTTTGGCAACAGGAAACAAAGTTATTCGATACAAAAACAATAAATAATATCTAGGCGTAAATAAAGATAGTAAATTTGGCAGCAGTGAGTGTCCAGCCGTTTCCTGCCCAGGCTATCTTGACCCCTGCATTTGTTGGAGCTTGTGTATTAAATTGTGCCTCCTAGAGGTCTTGTTATTGGTTTTGAGTTCAGAAAAACTTGGACAATTATTGTTAATGGATCGATGCAGTGGCCACAATTCACTGTTTTGCTAAAAGTTCGGTGATCATTGCAATATGTTATTAGTTGTTGTTTTTCCGGGATAAAATGATGATAAGTGCGTAACAGGGGATATTGTTCTTATTGAGTTCTGTCTTCCGATTCAGATTATACATATAGATGTGTTATTTAGGGAGGATTATTTTTATTAATAAGTAATCATATATTTTAAATTTAAATTATCAGATATTGCATTTTGAATCGCTATGTAATGAAATCGCTAGACTACATATCTAGCTACTTTTGTATCTTTAATTTGGACCTTTTAACTGAAATCATATATTTTACATAATTTAAATAAAAAAGGTGGCTTACATCGTGATACTATGCTTCTCGGGAGAAACAACCAAGCTTTGGACGTATGATGGCTGATGATAATTACGAAAAAAAAATAAACATAAATCAATCAAAACCCTTTTACCAATCCGACCCGTATCCTAACCCCATAACTAACAATCATATTATTTAAAAATAATAAAACCCCGTACGCAGCCGGTGACGGCGTCAAAACAAATAAATTCATAGTTTCCGAATCGATACGTTTCAATTAAGTAGCACGTGTGACTGTCGGATGGACACTTCGACCAATAGGGATGGGGAATTATTATGATCATCACCATTGACATGCAGTGTCCATCTTATTAAAATCCTAACTAATCCTAATCCTAACTAATATTATAAATGCGAAAGTAACTGTGTCTGTCTGTCTGGCTATAAGGCTAAGCGAAGCTCGCGGGAACAGCTAGTATACAATAAATCTTATACTTATTAACGAATAACAATGTTTGATAATGTGGGGTAGGCAAAGGTGCAATACTTAATGCCAGTAACGTCATCATCAGCAAACATAAACCATCTCAAAATATTATCCAGCTAGCCAAGAAGTAACAAAAGTTCTCCGTCGGCGTCGTGCTCGATGTGAGTGAGCGCGATACAAAACTGTTATCACGTTTTGATGTGCTCGTCTTGCGCCCCGTGCTAACCCTTCATGAATCGATACTATAAAATCGATCATTATAAAAAATCCATCAACAGTAACAACCAAAAACGTCCATAGACACGCTAAACAACGATACACCAGCCGTCACTAGTGATTCCGGTCGACCGGATCGTATCGTGCGAGCTTCCATCCGGCGCCGGTCAGCCGGACTATTGAGTGGGCCCACTCATCCGGGCATATGGGACCGAATACTGCAGAGTATTGGACATTCAGTGTCTGAATATTGCGTTTAATTGTTTGGGTAAACGAAATTCAATGAGCATGGGGAAGGTTACACTAGCTTGGTAAAAAGGAAAGAACGAGAGCTATCAGGTAATCAGAGGGGTCACTCTCGGCACGAAATATGAAGTTTTTTGTCAAGTTGAAGTATATAACCTTTCTGTATGTTTAATACAATGAGATAGAATAATGATTAAAGTAGCAATTTTAGCTAAAGTCGAGTTGCCGACTCATCAAAGTCAAGTGACCCTATTCTATCCTCCTGACCCCGAGAGGTATAAATGTATACACTGTTATTAAATTAAAAAAATATATATAATTATATTAACTACTGAACTGTTTTGTCACTTTGTCAAATAACAAATTTTTTGAGGGATAGTTACTTTATAAAACTTTAGAGGAATAACAGGGATACTCCATAAAACTTTTAATGTAGGTATTTTTAAACTATATATTATTATTATTTTTCAATGTCCTACTCATAGCACGCCAGGTGTCAGGAGGCTATACACAAGCCCAAAACTTTTAAGAGGCTTATTTTACACTGCAATTTATTCGACAGTTGCCCGGTACAAACTCATAGCTATAGTTGTGTGATGGATTTATCATACAAAATACAGCGAAGATTGCAGCAACGAAGGTCAAAGAAACCGTTCGTTGGCGTTCGTTTGACCGGTCTGTACGCAGCTTAAGGTTGCAAAGAAACCCCACGATCGCCCCAAAGCCTTGGAGGCCACAAACATCTATTACGAATATAACCGAGGGTTGTGGCGATATTTTCCAATAATGCCGGGTAATCGACGCACAGATCATTACTGTCTTCCGACACATAAATTAATAGTAGCTACAATAACGCCTCAGTAGCGTAGTCAGTGGGGATTTTGGTGCATCGGTAGTAGCGTAAGCTCGAGCTGGAAACTTAACTGGACCAAGACAGGAAATTAATCTTGCTATGAAATCAGGATCACGCTCGGCGACGAGTTTTGAAAAAATACTCTGATATATACTTTCCTTTCTATACGGTTGTCTGGAAGAGATTACTTTTGGTAATATTTGTACAGTAAAAAGTGAAATAAACAAATAATAAGACCACCGATTACATTAGGTACTTATTTATTTTCATTTCTATGTTTGTGAAACTGTTTTGTTTGTGTGCAATGAAGAGTATTTTATCTTTATTTTTACCTTCGCTTTCTGGAATTTAATCTGAATTAAATGTTACATGATGTGGTTTTCTATCTTTGGAAGTCTTTAAAATACACTCGCGTGCACTGAAAAGATCACTTACAAAAGTTGACACTAAAAATCCTCAATTTTTTTAAACTCTTAATTAAAATTTGAACACAATATTTACGTTTTAAGTTAGTATAATATTCTGATGCGCTGTTCAATGTACTTAAATATTGCAGACGAGGTTATTAACCTAGCATTTAACATTTAGGAGTAATTTTATGCTTTCTCACTGGAACTTTTTAATTGCTCGTGAGGTATAATATATTATATAATATATTATATATATATATATATATATATATATATATATATATATGGGTGTTGAGCAAAAATACAATACAAAAGAAAAACACCATAACATATATAATATATTATATATATATATATATATGGGTGTTGAGCAAAAATAGGGTAAAACTGCCAGTTATTAGCCATCGTTAGTTACTGGCCACTATAAACTTAAAAATCATAAAATAAGGAATGAGGCATCACCTGCCATCTGTGTTTTTTAATAGAACTTTGTTATCTAACTGACTTTGGTTTAAGTACAATTTTTTGCCACTATGAAAAAAAGCGCCATACTATGCCGCCTTTTTCTGGCAGTTGGCGGTCGGACTTCCGCGTGTACGCTTCAGAGTAACGTATTTCTTAACGAAACACATTTCTTCAAAATTGACATTATTGGTGATTGAACGCAATTTAAGTGATTTCTTTAGCATATTTATATGGTGTTAATGGTAAGTTTTATTAATATATTATAGTTTCATGCAATTATCTTTGGGAAGGTGAGTTTTTGGAGGTGGCCAATAATTGAATGAATATATTGCAAATTTTCTGTTACTGGCCGCCTATGCCAATAACTAAATAAAAATGCAAGTACTCTATTTAGATGAAAATCGACTGTTTTCACAATATTTATAAGTTGTAGTATCGTGTGGCAAAATATCACGCACTTTTATCAATTAAATTCAGTTACTGGCATAGGTGGCCAGTATTTAGTGGTGAAGTGGCCAATATCCGACCGATGTATTTTGTTACAGTGCGCAAACCATCAGCAACGGGATGCCACCTAAACGAAGACAGTTTTCTTCAGATGACTTAAATAAAGCCTTCAAATTAATAAAAGACAAGACAAGCCATAAGACAACAGAAAATAGTTTTCAGAAATTCAACAATATTTTATTGAAGGATATCGATCGACGAACCGTCTTGCCCAAAAGCTCGACGAGTTTCAGCCCCCAGAGCAAGCTGGGTTTCGAAAAGACTTTAGTACAATAGATCTACACAGTAAGGCAGATTATACAGAAGACCGAAGAGTATAATCAGCCTCTGTGTCTAGCCTTTGAGGACTATGAGAAAGCCGTCGTCTCCATCGAGACGGGCAGTTTTGGACTCCTTGGAGATGCTAAATCAACTGTCGCTATATCGGGGTTGAGGTGTCTATACAATGCTGCTACTATGACTGTCCAAGTACAAGACCACTAGAAAAGACCTATCCAAAGGCAACGAGGAGTGAGACAGGGAGATGTGATATCTCAGAAACTGAAGACCGATGCATTAGAAGATGTCTTTAAGACGTTGGACTGGAACGGACACATGTCACATCTCCGCTGCGCAGACGACATCGTCAATATGGCAGAATGTCTGCCGGAACTCAGCTGGATGCTAAGTGGCCTAAATGCTGCTTCCCAACCTGTAGGCATCCCTGAAAGCCTGAAGACAAAAGTATAGTCAACCACTGCATCCTGCACAGTGATGACGTATGTGCAGAGTGGTGCACCGATTTAAAGTGCACATGCTATGGAGAGAGCTATATGCTTGGGGTTGCTCTGATAGATCGTATCAGAAATAGGGTTATCTGTCAAAGAACTAAGGTTACCGACATATAGCTGTCAAAATGTGCTTAGATAAAATGGCAGTCATATCTCCCGATTCTACCGAAGAACCGATAACCGTTGGATTAGACGAGCTCTCGTATAGAGACCACGAACAGGCAAAAGCAACGTGGGACGCCCTCCTGCCCGCTGGACCGACGATCTTAGGCGGATAGATGGTAGTGGCTGGATGAGGAAGGCCGAGGACGAGGACCGAGTGTTATGTTTGGGAGAGGCCTATGTCCAGCAGTGGATGAGTATTGGCTGATGATGATTCTATGACGATGAATAAAATACGCACGTACAGCGTCGGTAGATCTTGCTTTGCTTGATTGGTTGTATGTAAAGTACGCAGGAACGGTGTTTATTAAGTAATTATATAATGATGTATACAAAAAATATGTAATTGTAAATGTTATATTCCTAGTATTTTATTCTTAGAAACTTGATTGTTTTTTTTTGTTTTTGAAGTTTAGCCGTGGTTAATATTATTCTGCAACTGATTTTAATAAAGTTTTTATTAAAGGAGACAACATTAATTTAAATTTTTTGAGGTTTAAAGCTTTTTTATAAAATTATTTCCTGTGGCCAATAACCAGCCTATGGATGGCCGGTAAGTGATTTTTTTGGCCAATAACTGCAATTTTATACAGGTTTGCAATAACATATATTTTTTTATCGGTTATAGTTTTCTAAATAAATTATTGATTTACTGCGAGGCAAAAGTAGCTTTTCTAGATTACATTCATACACCATCTGTCAATTTTGGTTTAATCTGTATGAAATAATTCAGCTTTGTAGTGGCCAATCCGCTTAGTTGGCCAATAACTGGCAGTTTTACCCTACAATACAAAAGAAAAACACCAGGAACGATTCAACCCAATACTATTTATGACGTCAGACGAACATCAATTTCTGTTTGCAAAGATCATTAGGTCCACTATCGGAGGCGAGGGCATTATTACCTTATTAGAAATTATTGAAGCTGTCCCCGAGCGATAATAAGCTGTATTGACAGAGTTTTTCTATTTGTTTCGGTCGAGTTTCGCGTGCGTATTAGTTCTTAAGTGAAGTTTTGGTCGCAGAATGTTATTAAAGGCATCGGGATGGTATTGGTGGGTTCTTCCTGTGTGCCAAAGTTACGAATTTCAGGTTGTTAAACTAAGCTTAAATGTATACGTTAAGTATAAGTCTGTTGTCAAAGTTGTTTGTTTTGTGTGTTGTGATCCCAATTATTATATACAATCAGGTGGACTCAATTCTTAAATCATTTTCTTCCAATCAACCTGCAGCAGGTATTCCTGTACCTGCACGGGAGTCCAAAAATATAAATGAAAATACAATTTCCGTAAAATATCTAGTATTTTCCTTCAATGTTATTTTCACAGAATTGCAACTTCGGCTAATATTCTCTCTAGTACCTAAGTCATAAGAAGGTGTAACAGGAAAAGCCCTGAAAATCGGCATAACATCCCTGTGTCTCTATTTACGTGTATTATATGTTATTACTGCTCGCCTATCTCCTCAGACCACGCGTTCACAGATGCCCCATTGCGTATTGATCGCACTTTAGTTCCTTCTGTTACTCCGTGATTAAATATTTTATTGTGCTTCATTATTGTCATCTTGTAGGTATCGCTATTATTGGGAAAAAGGAGCAATATACATACAGGGTGTTGCAATAGTGGGTAGTAAAAAAATCATCGGAAATGTACGCGTCTACTTATAATCCTACGCACAAATTAAAAAGTGGCGTATATAGCCATAAATTTAATCTTTCAATTTAATTCAAATAGCAAAACATAAAATCAGAATTTCTTAAAAAGAAACTGTTATAAGCCCGGGTGTCATCTTCACCATGAAAATCTGTAACTAACGACAGAACGCACTTAATCGAGCTCGAAAAGAGCATGAAATTAACAAAAAAACAATGAAATTAACATAGAAAACATCTGCTATCGCCAAATTGCGGCATTAAGGAAGAAGAAGACGAAAGAATAGCATTGATTTCTCCCTCCCACTCCTTAGGGACGGTATTTATCAGTAGAAATGCAATAAACATTAAAAATAAAATGGCGTGGCCTCCCTAACATCCCCTAGCTTTCTTTCTGTATCTGACATGGGATAGATAGGTCGAGTGATTAAGGATTTTTGCTTGGAATGCACAAAATTAAAACATTCAATGTTAGGTACCAAATTTGAATCATTTAAAATATTTAAATTATCATTTAATTTATTTAGGTATTTAATTTATTTTATTCGGAAAACAAGCGACTATTTACAATGTTGAGAAAAACATATTAAAATAAATATTCACTGGTAGGTAATAAGGTAGATATTTGGAAAAAGTCGTGAGCAGGTTATACAATCTAGTAGTAAGTACTTAAAGTAACTTAACAGTAGGTAATTAAATTAACAAATTAATATAAGTACCTAAGAATATTGAACATTTACCCCCTTATTAATAAAGAAGTTACAGAACGTTTTACTCTCCGACAAACAACAATTTGTTCATTGACAGAGAGGGACAAAACAGTTTATTAGTTAAAACGTATTGTAACTTTTCTATGAATAAGGGGTACTACACTTGTGCTTAGTTTATTCAGTATTAAACAGAAACATGTTTAATGTCTATATCAAACTAACAAATAATACTAACTATCAAACAAACAGGTAGAAGATAGAGGTTAGATCAGGTGAAATTATGGCAATTTCAGCTACAACATTGTAGGTAAGTACTCAAAATACCTAAGTACTTCTAGAAAATAATAAGTACTGTTAAATTCTCAATTACATACATTTGATATTGGTACTGAATAGATGTGTAATTGTGTATGTGACTGTATAGGTTATGAAAATAAGAAATCTCAGTTCGCGTTACGTAGGTATTTCTCTTCATCGAATACTTAAAAAAACCATCAAAATAGCAGCCGATTTTTTGCAGATAAAAACAAAATTTTCCGTCATCTGCAGATTAGCAAGACGTATTTTTTAAAGTGCGACATTAAATGCGGATTAATCACCCTACGTAACAGTCCCGTGGAGACCTGGGGGTTTATTCTTCAAAATCACTCCAAAAATGTATCCGAAATTAGTCTGGTATTCAAGGGAATGGAGGAAAATTTTCGACTGAAAAACCATAGAATACGCCAGGATTGGACCCTTCTATAGAGCGCGGGGGAAGTACGTACGTCATTTTTTTACTTTCAAATTAATGACAGTTTAAAAATTAGCCCTCTGGTGTCGAATTTACCGAATGCTTGATGAACCAGTTTATGATGATCCTTGTAAAATTCTTATTTTCATCACGTGCTTCATTTGAGCAAATGAATACTGTCGTAGATGAAATGTTTTTATTTCACTACAGCTCATGCTATTTTGGCCAACAACCAAAATTAGCTAAAGTGAAAATGAAATGGACTAGTCGAGTGTATCCCTACCTCCCAATGGCCCGAAGCCATGGAGGGTTACTCTATACTGACGAAAAACTAATGAACGAGAGCTGTCGTTCAAACATGCACGTTTCATACTACGAGATAGTGTCCTATCGCGCAGCAGTTAGTTTTTCCTCATAATAGAGAGACCCCCATGGAAAAATTCAGATAATAATATATTTTTATGCAACTTTTTAAAGTTCCAATGATAATTCTCAGATGGATTTTTGGGGTGGAGGGGACAGTTGCCAGTCTTTTAAAATATTCGAGTAAGCATCGAATGTTTTGCTGTCATTTTACAAATTAAGAATAGATAATGAATGCACTTACTACGAGTACGACATTTATTTAGAATGGCAACCAGTACAATACACGATGTTTTGATTACAGTAAAGACTATATTGTTATTATCAGTTCATAATACAGCGTGGGACATTCACGGAATCTTTTTGAGCAACTTTACTTCGCTGACTTTGGGTAATTAATTTTTTCAATTAAGTAGTATATAATAACCTTTTTTGACGAATTTCTTAAAGACGTAGAACAAAAGTTGTTCAGGAAGAGCTGACTTTATCTCAAATTGTGAACATCCTGTATTTATTTCATTAACACCTAGCCAAAACATCTTCCTAACGATATCAAAAGGGACGACATAAACAGAAATAATTTCATATCAGAAAAAACCCAAGACACATAAATACGCAGGCATAATCTTATTTATTTCGAGGGGATGTCCGGCTAAATGGGATTCGATGAGCAAGGAGAGACGCACTTAACGCTTTTGATGTCCACCCTACCCCAGCCGCCCCTTTAGCCACTAATACCACACGTGTGACATACATTGAAGTATAATATTCTCTCTTAGGAATCAACCCAGCTAAGTTTGCACCTCGTAATCTTATGATTATAATAATAATAAGTGGGGACATCTCACACACGGCCATCCGACCCCAAGCTAGGCAGAGCCTGTAATATGGGTATCGGATAGCTGATATATCTACAGAGTTGCATAAATTAAATCAATATCTGTGGGGAATCGAACCCGGGACCTTGGGCATAGGAATCAGGATCACTAACCACTACACCACTTTGGCTTGGTCACAGAATAATATTTTTATGGCTTGGTGTAGTTTTACTAGCCTCCAATGGTTTTCTGGTAGACTTAAAACATAAAATAGCAATTAACCAAATTTTTGTTTGTATTTACACAAAAAAAAAACACGCACTCACGCCTTGTACTATTTATTTTTATTTTATTTATTTATAAACACTTTATTGTATAATGATAGACACAGTTACAAAAATGGACTTAAAACTAGTAAGTATATACAGAGGCGGGCTTATTGCCAAGAAGCAATTTCTTCCAACCAACCTAATGTACTCCCTTGCGGGGTAGGCAGAGGTGCATTGCTGCACCCACTTTTCGCCAGAGTGTTATGTTAGTCCCAATGTAATAGGGGGCGGGCCTATTGCCATTTTACGGGCACATCCAAGACCCGAGAACAAATATCTGTGTTTAAACAAATATCTGCCCCAGCCGGGAATCGAACCCGGGACTATCGGCTCAGTAGTCAGGGTCACTAACCACTACGCCATTCGGTCGTCGTTTGTATTTACCTACCTTTTAATATATATTATCTTAAGCTTTATACTAAAACCGAACAAAATCCCAGGAACCATTAGCAGATCTCTGTTCATATAACTAAAGGGGGATTAAAGCTGTACAGTATAGTGCACCTTAAATGCAAAATTTGCACTGCAAACTTAGCTCTTACGGCACACGAAACAAGAACGATGCAATATTCTAAGTGATAAATCGGACTATACCTTATCTGTAGTCTCTACAATATGTGCTTCGGATTTTAGAGAGTTATAGTTTGGTATCCTCCATTAAAATAGTCTGACTTAATGAAAAAAAAAAACACGAATAGCTAAAACAAAAACCACAAACTTACTTTCAAACCTACCCCCAAATTTATATACCCTATTGGAAGTTTAGAGAAGGTTTACATATGACTTTGAAAAAAGACGAATTTCAACTGTAAAAAAAATACAAAATTCCTATATGACAACGTTATTTGTAAACCTCTTTTAAAGTGACAAAAACACACACACGCACTCACGCCTTGTACTAATGTACTCCCTTGCGGGGTAGGCAGAGGTGCATTGCTACACCCACTTTTCGCCAGAGTGTATGTTAGTCGCAATGTAATAGGGGGCGGGCCTATTGCCATTTTACGGGCACATCCAAGACCCGAGAACAAATATCTGTGTTTAAACACTGCTCTGATCTGCCCCAGCCGGGAATCGAACCCGGGACCATCGGCTCAGTAGTCAGGCTCAGTAAAGTGACAAAAAGCTCTATGAATTCGGGGGGTAACATTGTATTCTTTATCGGTAAGTAGTGGTTCCTGTCTACATTATTTAATATTTATCCAGTATTTTAACATAATATTACCTACTAGCTGTTCCCGCGAGCTTCGCTTCGCCTTAAAAAGTTTTCCCGTGGGAAATCCGGGATAAAAAGTAGCCTATGTTCTTTCCCAGGGTCTAGACCATATGTATACCAAATTTCATTCGAATCCGTTCAGTAGTTTTGGCGTGAAAGAGTAACAGACAGACAGACAGACAGACAGACAGACAGACAGACAGACAGACAGACAGACACAGTTACTTTCGCATTTATAATATTAGTAAGGATAAGGATTTATCCAGTATTTTAACATAATTACCTACTGAGTATATGTACTGATGCAATCGGCTAAAAAAATCAATTCTCAAATAGTAGGTACAATAAATTTCAATGAAATGTAGGTGAAAAGCTTGCGAAAGCTCGCTGTACCTACAAACTTTCTTGCACTTTTGTCTTTACACCGCTTTTGGTACTATCAACAAAAGGATCATGTATAGACAAAATGTGCCAACGCGCATTTATTTCACTAAGTATTTAATGAAATATCAAATTTTTCTATCATAAACTATAGCCTGTGTGTGTATATGTGTTTGTACCTATAATGTGTGGTGCAACTTCTTCAAGAAATATGATGTACGCAGATCACGCAGATCACTATGTCGATATTATGCACAAAGGGCTGTCTTATCGCAAACATACGGACGACCGAATGGCGTAGTGGTTAGTGACCCTGACTACTGAGCCGATGGTCCCGGGTTCGATTCCCGGCTGGGGCAGATATTTGTTTAAACACAGATATTTGTTCTCAGGTCTTGGATGTACCCGTAAAATGGCAATAGGCCCGCCCCCTATTACATTGGGACTAACATAACACTCTGGCGAAAAGTGGGTGCAGCAATGCACCTCTGCCTACCCCGCAAGGGAGTACATTAGTACAAGGCGTGAGTGCGTGTGTGTAATTTCATTTTGGCATTTGGAGCACAACCAATGAAATATCTGAAGAACCTGGTTATTTTTTAACACGATAAGCAGAAGCACCTTTTTCCGACATAACCTGAGCCCGAGTATCCCGTCTCCTCCAGGAGGGTGACTCTATATTGACGAAAAACGAACGAACGCGAGCTGTCGTTCAATCGGCACGTTTAAAACGAGATAGAATCGTGGCTCGCGCAGCAGCGCTCCAAACTTCGTTTTTCGCACAAACCTAATGACTAGATTCCCCAAGTGAACGTACTGTGCGTATCAAAAGGTTTATCATATGATTAACTTTTGGTTCATACATTTAGTTCCGTCCAGCAGTAATTATCAGTGTCAAAAATTATAATTCCCACACAAATTTTGACACGCCCGGTTCTCATAGAAATTACTGCATTGGTGGCATCTAGTCATATAGGTTTGTGGTTTTCCTCACATAGAATGACCCCCCTGATACAGGATGATTCCGGGACGCTGATGCAGTGGCTGTTCTTAGGCCACCTTAGACGCCGTACTTTATCCGCACTCACAATTAGTTGCCTCGATGGCAGGTAAAACTACACGGCTAGGAAAGCTGTGGAGAGGACGGGGGACTTAGGAAATAATATTTTTTGAAATAGGTTTTGGGGCGCTCTTGTTTTTGCACTTTGGATGTTTAACTCCAGACCAATCAGAATGATTTATACTGGAGTTATACCTACAATAGTTACGGAAAATGTAAATAATATTATTAGGTAAGTGATTATGCGTATATTTTAGTTAAGTATATTTATTTGGAATTTTGTGAAGATTAATTATTGCGTATTTTAGCACTAATATGTATCTTATAAGTACTTAAGTAAATTTTAGTTACACATAATCTTCATATTAATTCGCGTAATTACATAATAGTAATAAAGTACAAAGTTTGCAGGTATATTTAAAAGAAAACCTAAAAAAATATCAATTGAAATAAAGGATATTTTTACAAAACTAACACCGTCTCCACGCATCTCCCTAGCCTCCATCTAAAGCATCTCGGAGCAAAAGTCGTTAGTAACAAACTCCACACATTTGTGTCACCGGATACAATCCCATTATAATTTTAAATTTAAGCCCATTTATTTATGGCACAAGCCAATCTGCGGTGCAGGTGGCGATTTCTGATGTGATTTTAATACTGGCCGTTTAGCGCGTTTTTGAATATAGTACAAAAACATAATTTTCGAATTTCGAAAGTTTGGTGTCGAGTTTTTCTTTGTTTTTAAAAGTTGAAATTTCGGAAAGTGAAAAAGATTGCAAAGTATAGTGTGAGGAAATAATAAAATTGTAGGTAACCCAGAAGTAATCATAATTCATGCAGTTCAACACTTTCTACACAGTTAACTGATTTATGATATTTACCTATTTAATGAATAACTTCATAATCCAGTTATACCTCAAGAATTACAAGAAATAACTTTGATTTAATGTCATTACCGACAAAATTAATTATATATTTTCTCAAAAAAAGTATGTCGAATTTCGAACTATCATAGCCACAAAAAAATCTTTTTTCATAATTTTCACCTACGCCTCATAAACCTCAACACTAAAAGTAACCTGAGATGCGGAAATCACCACAGATTAACAACAATTAAGGCGTTCTAATCTAGTATGTCTATGGTCAGCGGTCACGGAGTGTGCCAGAAACCCAATAGGGCGAACATCTATTGTCTGTCTATTCTGTTTGTTAGTCTGTGGCAGCGATGCGTGACCGATGTCGTCCTGTCTTGTCTGCGTTGTATTGACTTGACGTTTAGATTGCTGTAGCTTTGTCATTGGGAGACTGTAGGTATAGGGTGCTTGTTTTAAGATTCAGAGATTTTTGTTGGAAGAAAATAAAATTATAAAGATGCAAATTAGAAACGTAGAAGGTATATTTTTCTTCGATTATTTATCATCATTACTTACTTATTTTCTTGGCACACTTATGATTATTTTTATGCAATACTTACCTCGTGTATACTTATATAGAATAGAATAGAATAAATCTTTATTCAAAGAAAAAACAACTTATGGTATTACATACATCCCACAAAACCAAATGTATATGGTAGGTACCATTATTAAAAAGATCTAATAAAATGTCCAATATTTAATCAAGCCAAAAATATTATTGACTTGACTTGATTCCACACCCTAATCCTTAACCCATTTTTTTTCTTATAATTAATAAAACGACATAAATATTACTGATCAGCCTCTATAACATATACTGACAGGAGCTGTCACTTGACACGTGCGTATTGTCACTGTGACCACAACGCTTGGCCGCCCATCCATTGGAGACGATCCACCGCGCTTCCGTGTACCTCTTCACTACTCCCGCGCGCCTGGTACTTTTGATGGCGTGATTGTGAATTGGTTGACCGAAAAAATGGGGTTATACATTTTGTGTGTGTGTGTGTGGGGATGTGTTTGTATGTCGGCCTGAGGCCTCGTTAGGCTGTGCGCGCCCTTACAATTTTTTATGACTTTTTTATTTCTTTTAGAAAACTTACTATTTTATACTATTTACATCTAAGCTTAAAATAACGTTTAAAAAGTTACCATCCATATAAAATCATTGCAGTCCGATAACGCTAACTTTTATCATCACAATTCATCACGTCCCCACTGCTGGGGACCGTCCAATGATGGAAGGGTTTTAGGCCTAGTCCACCACACGGTCCGATGTCTTCTAGATGCCCAAAGGCTTCTGACTAGGCTTCACGACTGCTACCGAAAAAGTAACGCTGACCCACGTCTTAGCGAGCCCTCCGGAAAACAACGAATTGAAATCACACTACTTGTTTCTTATGCATGGTAAAAGTAAGTAAATAACAATTTAAAATATAAATACCTTGAATTATTCAGGCTGGCACGACGACGACGCGACGTGAGAACCGCCTTGTAGGTAGACTAATTCGTCAAAACTTTGATGATCACTAACACTTCTGTTTTTTGAAATTTATAATGATATGCACAATGATGCCCACTATTTAATCACATAAGCATAACCTTTTCATTGAATATTATCAATTAATCCGATTGCGAAAGCGCAGGAACGAACCGACCACCAGACACTAAATGAAATTACATAGTTAAAATATACATAAATTTAATAAATAAAAATATTCGATGACTTCAATCGAACAGTCGCTAGTGTACCTCCTCATTATATCATTGCAAGGTCACTCGGTGGGATTAGGAATGTTAAGGGGTGTTGTGGCATTCCATGAGACAAGCCTAAAGGTAATATTTCACCTATCGATATTATACGTATGGGACCAAACATATTTACATAAATGTATAGAGAAACGGCGTCGGCAATGCCGATGAAGTGGACGCACTTGTATGAATTTCTGTACAAAGAATACGATGCGTCTGTTGCGTACGATACCGGAAGGTAGACGCTTCTCTTAATTTACCAGCGTCGCGTATTAATAATAATAATAATATGTGGGGACATCTCACACACGGCCATCCGACCCCAAGCTAGGCAGAACCTGTGTTATGGGTGTTGGACAGCTGATATATCCACACAAATACATATATAGATAGATACTTTAGATACTAATTATAAATATCAACACCCAAGACCCGAGTACAAATATCTGTCTTTAAACAAATATCTGCCCCAGCCGGGAATCGAATCCGGGACCTTCGGCATAGCAGTCAGGGCCACTAACCACTACGCCATTCGTCGTCATTATTGTGTCAGCTGTATGTAGGGGCACAGAATAGTCACAGCATTGATTGGCCTAACCGCTCTAGAAAAGGACGGCCTCGCGTTGGCCCTAAAATCTCATAAATCTGTCATAATTTGTATTAATTAGGGCCGATGCACGGGTGTCATTTGCTTTTAACAAAATGTTCTGACGGGCGTATCCTTCCTTTTGAAATCATTGAGTCACAGTTTTTTCATTTCGGTCGTACCTACTTTAGATTACACAAGACATATTATACCTACATACATACAAAAAATGTTCTTATAATAAAAAAAAATGTTTAACTCATTACCCCCCACAACGTTTTAACAATACATTTTTGTGCGAACAAACGGGAGTAGTACAGTCGACCTGAAAATAAAAATATCGTTAGCTTGAGGGTCGCAGGTAAATTATGAAATAATATGCTAGCAGGTGTACCCAGCCTTGCTTTTTCCGTTGGTACTTACCGTTCTTATTTTTTTAATTTTTTAGTTTTGGTCCCCCTTTTTTCGGGTCACATTAGTGTTGCTAGTCAAATAATTACCCTGTTTAGTTTTAACTTTATATTAAGAACGGGATTTTATTAGTATTTGAATTTCTTAAACCGATTTTTTTTTTAAATTGATTCTCTTTCTAACACAAAGAATCGAATTTTGAGTATCGGGATGACGCTTTCAAGTTCTTTCTATGAATTGGGGGGCTTATCCTTTCCAGTATTCATTTATTTATTAACTCGGAAATAGTCTGAGTCAGATCAAATCACTATTTAATTATTTCTACTTACCAGAAAGAGTCATGCAAAGCCATTTCATCGGAAAATACACAAACAAATGCCAGCCAAGCAAACGAAGCATATTCATCAGAATATATAATTTCACAAACAACGTTTCTTCTGCAACACACATAAAATCTAATAACGAATGTCCTAATTAATTACACTCACATGAATATAATATAATATTTTTTAATATTCAGCGCAGATCCGAATCTACTTTTAACTATTTTGCATACACCGAGAGAGGGTACCGGGGACAAATGGAACAGAAACACTAATTAAATATAGCGAGTGAAATATTTTAATAAGTTTATGAGGGGTCCGCACACCTCCGCTGCTTAAAGTAAATATTTTGCCACAGTCTACATCCAGGTCCGTCGCATGCGCTAAATTTTAATATAATTTCTTAACCGTTTTTAATTTTATAAAAGCAACCCCTTTTTTGTAGGATTCCGCTGGTCCTTTTGTAATTCCGGAGATTCGTTTCTAGATGGGATTGTTTATTTTAATGTAGGAAATATTTTTGTCTTATGGATAAGTACATTACAAACTACATAATATAGGTGTTCCGTAAATTTTTCATGTTATGTATGATCCTTAACGCTTAACGTTAATACCCTGTTTATCAAAAGTGAGTTATTGATGATCAATTATAAATACTCATATTGGGATTAGGCAGGTAGAATTTATACTTACAACTTTTATGAAACGTAGTTGCAGCTAATTTCCGGATATTCATTGAATTGCCTGACATGTAAACAAACAATACATCTAACACTTAAACAAGTCGAAAAAGAAAAAAACCTACAAACTTACCACACCACACCCACAAATAATACACCATCTCTATAACGAAGCAACCCCCTGGACTAACTATCAAAGGCGGCCAGTGTAAAAAATTGCTTTCGTCGACCGACGATCAATTTCGTCAAGTCCCTGAATAGCCAAGTATCCCCTATGAGCCCTCCTTGAGCGGTCAGCCTATAAGTTTACGGGAGCTAATATTGTTAGTCTAACCGCTGGCTTCCCGTGGGAAAAATTTCCCCATAAATTGGGCTAGTAAGTGATTTTCCCCTTTCAATCTTTCAATGGTCCGTTTTTTCACAAGGGACCGCCTTTTTGTGGCTCGTGATTTTTTTACGTAAATAATTTATTTTGTAGTGAGTGGCTGTAAGCTTTTATGCAATTTCTGGGGAATATCATAGTTTATGATTTAACTGTACTGGATCATGGGTTATCATTATATTTACCGAATATTAATAATTTCTTAGTGAAAGTATTTGTCAATCACATCCTGCTGATATTTTTTTCGTGATTTCAGTTCTATAATTTAAAGTATTATATTATTACGAGTATGTCAGTATAGCACCAGAAACATCAATAATAAAATTTCCTGTAAGTATAAATTTTATGCAAAACACACCAACCCAAGAACAGCCAGCTTGCACAAAACAAACAAACCAATCAAACTACTTGCTAACGGGATTGCGAAAACAATAAACATTCCGCACAGACTTGTGTAAAATTACACGAGCCCCTGTCGGGAATCGAACCTGATATTTAATTAAATTCAAATCAAATTATCTACCAAGACGACCGTCTTCGGTAGTCTCAGCTTCGAAGGGGGAATGACCGAGAGCGGCTAATCCCCCTCAATAGAAATAAGGCAACTATTTGCAAAACCGCTTGCATAACTTGGCATACATAACTTCGTTTTGGCATCATCCACGGTATTTTCATAGGTTTTTCAAATTGGAAAATGTTTTTGTATTTTTTATAATAATGGTAAAAATAATAGTAGTCTCGTAACACACACCTTAGCTGTGATTAGGCTATGGTGCCCAATCTTATAACACTTATTTAAATATTTTTTTTTACCTTTATCAATAAAAATACTGACTGTGCTTTGACTTGATTTTCTACTCCGTCGAGTGTGTTTTTTCATTTAAAATAAAATACACATAATCGAGAGATATTGTCCCACCGGGGGGGCCTTAACAGCTCTAAAGCTATCTAAAGTATTTAGCCTAAAATCGACGAGGGAGCCGAGCTCAATCAGCGCCTGTCAGTGACTGACACCTCGCCAAGTATTGACTGACACCACGGCAAGTTCGACGTGTTTCGCACTCGCGACCGATATTGAATCAGTCGCTTATTAATTTTTGCAACGATGCGTGCATGGAATCAGGGTGATAATGGGACATTCTAAATAGTTTTTTTTACTGTAAGTAGTATTTTGTTAACACCCTGTGTAGGTAAGTACCTAAATGGAAATACAATCAAATCAATGCAACCCTATCAATACATTCCCTAGTCGAGAGCAATTTTAACCCGACAAAATGCCCCATAAAAAGGGTTGCCACGGGCAAAAACACCCCTGCGAGTCCACAATATGTTTCTTAGATAAATAACAATTGGACAGCTTCAACAAAAAAACCTCTAGCCACTAACAGACCAACTTCCGAAGTCGGATATTTATGGACGAAGGGTTGGTTTATTGCAGGAAAGAAAAAAAAAGAAAATTCAGTGTAGGTATGTGTTGACCAGTTAAACCAAATGGTTTACTCGTTAATTGTATGCATAGAACAATGAGGACTCGACTGTACTATAATATGTTTTTTTGAGATGACTTATTGATGCAAACGAAAAAAGTAGTCCTAGGTATATGATATACATACATATACATATGCAATCACGACTGTAATCCCCGAAGGGGTAGTCACAAGCGAGCCACCCACTTTTCGCAGCACATTAATTGATACTCACGTGATAGGTTGCGAACCATATCGCCGTTTTGGGATAAGTACACAATTAGAACCAAACCGTCATGGCTTGGATGAACCATTGAAGCATTACATATGAAGGCGTTGTCACATGAAAGCGAAGAAGGGACATACCTTAAAATACTGAAGATAGGTTGGTTTTACTGAAAGAACAGATTTTAATTTAAATAAATCATTATCATTTTCAAATAAAATTTACAAAAGAAGGTAATTTTATTATGTAGGTATTAATTTAATTTATGGGCAAACACAGTTCTTAGATAAGATACAATTTTTCTTAGAATCAATCCTACACGGTTTTTTTTAATCGTACGCAATTAATTTGCTACGCCGCCGTCGTAGGCTTTTGCTACGTGCTACGATTCTCGTAGCAAGTGACCGATACGGTTCATAGAATCATAGATTGAATGATGACTGAACGCTTACTTTACTACCACAAAAAAACTTTAAACACTGTTTAACAAGTGTTTAAAACTAAATTTACGAGATTTATTAGGCGTTTGACAGCGCTAAACATCTCTTAAATACTGTCAAAGTTTTAGTGGTAAGGCCCTTACTGTCTTAGCAACAGAGACTGCCAACACCAAAAGTTTAAGGAAATGATTATTATTATCTGATATACCTATGTCAGTGATTTGGTGCTTACGTTATTTAAGGTGTGTCTTAGGCACTCCTGTCCAAAGTACGGTACATAAATACCTTTAAGTGCCAACTTAAAGGTTACCTGCTGGATATGCAAAAATCTTTTTAAAATTTCAGCACTTGAATATGACTTTTATTGTATTTATTGTATTATGTATTATTATACTTGTATTGTATTATGTTATTTGTCTATGTAGGTATGTATAGTATTCGTTGTTTGCTGTTTCTTATTTATTTATTTATTACATGTATTAGATATTAGGTTAAAGTCTCGATTGTAGTTTCCGTGAGTCACATATAAGGGTCCCTGCTGAAAATCAGCGCTGCAGGTACATTTTGTACTTGCAGCAATTGCTGAGCTCGGGGCCTTTTTGGCGCTGCGCTGATGCACCATCTACACAGGCTGACCAATATTTGAGTTATTTTTTATTTTTATTTTTTAGGAATTTAGTTTAGTTTTTATTTTTATGTAATTTTTTTGTATTATTAATTTTATATTTAAATTGTATTGTTTTATTGTATTTCGGTGTATTTGTGCAGCACTAAATAAAATCCTTTTCTTTCTTTCTTTCTTTCTTTCAAAGTTACCGTTGCTCTCCAATAAATTCATAGGTCATCAAATGGTCACTTCAATCTCTCCATAATTTCATACTTACATATTTTCAGTACAAAAAATACTAATACATACAATAAAATATACCGATAACATCTTACGCAAACGATATACTCAAAATTCATGTTACAAGATAGAAAAACCCTTATGGCACCACTTTGCCCGGTGCCCCGGGGGCAATCTTCACATTGGAAAAATAAGTTTATCGCTAAATTTATTCACTATAGTGACCCCTTTTCCAAGGGTCCGATAAAAAGATTCTCGGATTGTCTTGCCTGAACTACTTTATTTTTTTGTCCAAAGATGTCTTACTCAATAGTGGGGTAGACTGGAGAATACTAAGTATTTTTTCTTACTTATAAATATCCTTCTTCTTCTTCTCTGCTAAAACTTGAGGTGGAAGGATGGAGGAAGGTAGATGACAGAGTGTTTTGGCACTCATAGAGAGAACAGAGGTCTCAAGTCCTAGGGTTTATAGTAGGTGAAGATACGCAAATTACTTGAAGTTACCTTAATTTCATATATCATTTCTGCAATATTGTTGTGAAAGAAACAAAACGTCTACATAATTTGTACATTAAATCCAAGATTAAAAGGTCTGCCATCACGGAACAGACTGATTTGTGTATATCTGGCAGTTTCCTCAAGTTATGGTATTGATATGTTAAGAGGGTAAGTTGTTTTTGGATTCCGCTCCCTAGTCACACTATTTAGATATGTATCGATATATTTGTGTAGTAAGTTTTGTTAAGTTATGTTTCCATGTGTAGGTAGAAGTACCTATCTTTTATAGCTATATTTGCACTCAAGCTATACTGGTACACAAATTCAGAAACTTATACACTCACGGGCAATGAAAAGTTTCCACCAAGAAAAACACCAACTTCTAAACGGAAAAGGCTAGCTTAATGACGCCTTCTGCCACATTGAAGTACATTTAACAGAGCATCAGGATATTATTAACTAAAAACGGTAAAAGTTTGTTAAATTTTTAAATTAAATGTTTGAAAAAATTGGGGTCGTTTGGAGTTGGCATTTTGTGAGTGGAACTGTTTCTTTGCACGGAAGTTTAAACGCTGTGGATATATTTCCCGCGCTTATTAGCGCTGGATCGGAAAAGTGTAGAAAAGTAAGAGGTTATAAGTTTACAGCTTACTTTTAATAGACGGCCTTAGACAGGTAGCTGCATGGTAGTGGCTGGATGAAGGAGGTCGAATACAGGGTGCGGTGGTGCCTTGCCAGAGGCCATTTCTAGCTAGTGATAATATTACAGGTTGATGAAGATAACAAAAAAATAGGCCCTGAGTACACTCTCTGCTAAACCATCAGTTATCATACAAAATCATTGATGACCAGCAGATCCAACAGATAAACCTTCTTATAAAAAAATAAAAAAGAGTCCAAAAATACCTCAACAAAAAGGCAGCCGATAAAATATGGCGTGAATCCCCGCAAATCACCTAATACATACCAATTTGAGATGAGCCAATAACACGGGAATAAAATAAACGAGCATTGAACTCTCTAAGGGGTTGATCTGACAAAACACTTCGCCTCACGATAAAATTGTTTGGCTAGTTGACCCCTGAGCCGGGCGCATGTCATGGAAGCTAGCGTTTATTCATCTTATGACGTTCTTCTCCTTATTGTGTTGGTGATAAATACTAGAGCTGGTCTAAGGTATATTACTGTAGTGAAATACACCTACGGGCAATGAAAAGGTTCCAGTGACAATAGCACCAAATATATCACCAAAGAACAAATTGGTCTCTGTCAGAGAGTGACAGAACAGTTCAATAGCTAAAGCCTTGAATTCACTAGGGCACAAGTTCTGAGACTGTTACAGAACATCTACGGTGCGTGTTCTCAGAACATTTTGGTAACATGTCGTGATACAGAAGTCGCGCACGCGTCCACACTCTGCAACAGCGGTCGCTAGACCTAGTAAAAAAAATATACTCTATGCGCTAGACTGATGTCGCAGGAAGTTCTGTCTCGCGAGCCAAAACACGGAACCTGTTCTGCGACACGTAGATGTCGCTGTATAGTCGCGTGCGACGTCGCAGAACAGAGCGCGACGTCGCGGCGACACGTAGACGACATGTGCCTAGACAGGTTCTGCGACAATTTGTCGCCTAGTGAATACGAGGCTTTAAGCGTCCAGTAACTTCTTTATGAATAAGGGGGTATATTTAAATAATTGTAGAAAGGTAATTGGCGGATGGGAACGGTGTTTCAAACCTATATATGTCGCAGGGAACTGGTTTAATCTCCTGTTTGATTGAACCACTAGCCCGTTCATTGGATGGCGCTATTCAGTTGTATGACTAAAGGACAACTCGTCAAGTCGTTGATTGTAACGTTCGACGTCTTGACTGAACGTCATTCAGCGAAGTCGTTGAATGGGATATAGTATAGAAACTTTGTAATGTCTGGTTAGGGTGAACATCACCCGACAAGAGTCAACAAAAAGACTATGTTACTAAGCTCTTATCTCACAAATTAACTAAACAATAACAATAAACGTACCTTCATATTGATGTTCATAATTATCCAGTTTCGCCACTTTTTTTCTTTGAAACTATCCGCCCGCGGCGTAATAATAGGTAAATCCATGTTGTCACACTATTTTAACACAAATAACGCACTTTAAAGCTAATTTATTTGCAAAAACCTAACAATATAGGTGCTTTTTGTGTCAGCTGTTAGCTGTTAGACGCCATATTTGTTTTATTCACCACCTGACTGATTTTAAGTCAGCTAACTAGTTGGACGTTTTGTGACGCTTGTACAATCAACGTTCGGCCTAGTCATACAACTGAACAGCGCCATCCAATGAACGGGCTAGTGGTTCAATCAAACAGGAGATTAAACCAGTTGCCTGCGACATATACATAACCTAAACTGGATGCCCCTACTAATAGGAAACATGTAGAAGTAGTCCAGTCAATAAATGACTCAAAATGAGGTGTAGAGTGCGTGAGCAGGTAACTAAGCGATTACTTCAGAAACTTGTTCAGGGGGCTTATGTTGTTAACATACCAAAAGTCCTGACTCCTAGGTGATGAGCGGGGGGGAGGAGGGGGGGATAAAGGTACGAAATTTTGGTTTTTAGCTTATATCTCGAAAACGGTGCATCGGAGAGAAATATTTTCATCTAATGAAATGAAGTTCTTAAAATTATCTAAATCTTTTATATCACATGTTTTTTCTAACTCCTAACCGTTTTCGAGCTATTACCCTCGGAAAAAGTTGAAATTTACAAGAAAAATGTATTCATGTCAAATCATTCATAAACATTGCATCATATTGTCTAAACCTATTCATAAATGAAAAAAATGAATAGAAAAGAAGTTGTAGATTTTTTAATTCCCTTTTAGAATATATATACATATGCTGGTTAATGTCCAACCTACCTAAAGTTACAGCTATTTTACTCACACTTAAGCTTACTAATTCGGTGAGCTATGTCAGTGACTTTTTTCGGTGTGGCAACACTGAAGCGGGCTGTCGTGTTTGTTTACCTCCGTTAATCTAATTTCATTTTATTAGAAATTAAGTGATTATTTTATATGTGTGATGCTGAAAAGTTCATAAAACACAATACCAGTGATCATAAGAAACAGTACAGTAGTGAAATATTGGAAAATAGTGAATTCCTAACAGGCGTAACAGCCGTTAGAACAGTGCCAAAATACTCAAATTATTGACAATTAACTACTGCAAAAGTGACTATCTTATATGTGTGATGCTGAAAAGTTCATAAAACAGAATACCAGTGATCATAAGAAACAGTACAGTAGTGAAATATTGAAAAATAGTGAATTCCTAACAGGCGTAACAGCCGTTAGAACAGTGCCAAAATATTCAATTTATTGACATTTACCTATTGGTCGAAGAAAATAAACATATTCCGAACGAATTTATAACACCCATTACCACTTACAAGTAAGTGCAATAAACCTACATGTAAAAGCAACCATAAAATTGCATATCCCGATTTTTATATCCAAAAAAATAATTGATTTAGTGGTAAACAAAATCCTGCCACCTACTGGTGATTGCACGAACTAAAACAAGAAGTAGTACCAAGACGAAATTCTGCTACTCACCGCCAGAGGGTGCAACATCTATGTAGAGCCAACCATAGACAACAAATGTAGAGTCACACATAATCTAATGTAGAGTCTCACCGAATTTTATGTAGAGTCACCCCAAATGTGTAGAGATATATAAATCCGAAGTGTAGAGCCGAAGCAAATTATATTGAAGAGCTTTTTGCTAATATTTTTTTGCATTTTGGAAATATATTAAACGCGATGAGTGAAATAAGCAAACTTCTTCAAGAACTAAGGCTCCAAATAAGAGAGGATATAAAAGAATCTGAAACAAAAATTTTAGAAAAACTAGATGATAAAGTCCAACATCTTCAAACAGAAGTAGAGGAGCTAAAACAGAAAAATTTTGAAAACGATAGAAGATTATCTACACTGGAACGAGAAGTCAGAAAAAGAAATTTAATATTGTTTGGCATAGAAGAAACAGAGAAATCATACGAAGAACTAGAAATGTTAGTACAAAAAACCATTGAAAATCAAATGGCAATTAAACTGAACACTTTAGAATTAGAATTTGTTCGGAGAATGGGTAAGAAAACCGATCGTCCTAGACCAATTGTTTTTGCGCTTTCTACACTTGGGAAAAAGATTAAAATACTGCAAAATAAGAAGAAACTAGACACAGTAAATGCATACATAAAAGAAGATTTCCCGCCTGATGTACTAGAAAAAAGGAAAATCCTCCAGGCAGAACTTAAACAAGAGTTAGAAAAAGGGAATAAAGGTAGAATACAATATGATCGATTAACTATTACGCATCAAACAAAAAAGAGAACGCTTGCGGATAGCCCTGAAAATGAAAAAACTGAAAAATTAAACTCAACATCTAAATCATCGGCAACAACTACCCACGGGGCATCTAAAAATCAACCAAGAAAAAAACAAAAAAATGAGCAACAATCTATGACCAGCGCAAACCTAACAACGTTCTTTAGCAAGAACAAACACACAACAAAACCTGATGCATCCAAAGAAACAAAGCCAGTTGAAACAGAAAATAATAACCAAAGAGCACCAAGGTTAGATTCCAATTCGACAACTGGACCGGAATAGCAATCCAACGGCCTGCCCCCACTCAAAAATACGGCGATACTTGACACCGACCAGAAAATTTATAATGTAAACAATAACAAACAAGGAAACTTAAACCCCCCAAGCCGGTTGGTCACCGTGGGGGACCTCGACCAACACCCTCCAACAAATTTACCAACTAAAACCAGTACAAAAAAAGAGAATCAAAAACAAAGTAGTCTTTATTTATGTACACTGAACACAAGAACACTGAGAACACCTGAGAGTTTACAAGAGCTAGAGTTAGCACTCGAAAACATTAAGTGGGACATTCTGGGTATAAGCGAAATGCGGAGAGTAGGAGAAGGAATAGAAGAGAGAAGTAACTATATCATGTACCACAAAGGCGAAGTCGCAGGTCAAAGAGGAGTGGGGTTCTTGGTAAAGATAAAACTAAAAAACCACATTATAGGGTTTGAAGGAATCTCGGATAGAATAGCCCTACTGCATCTCAACCTACCAAAACATCCCAAAAAGTGGACAGTCATCCAAATCTACTCGCCGACAGAACAAGCAACTAAAACGGAAATATTAAACTTTTACGACAAACTGAGAGAAATCACGGAAAAGTACTCGGAAAATAACATAGTGCTCATGGGCGACTTCAACGCTCAAGTAGGCGCTCGACTACCAGGGGAAGAAAATATAATAGGGAAGTACGGAAAAGGAAAAAGAAGTAAAAACGGAGAAAAATTGGCTGAATTCTTACTAGAGCAAAACTTAACACTTCTTAATTCCATGTACCGTAAAAAACCCAAAAACAAATGGACTTGGATATCCCCGGACGGAAAGACTAGAAACGAAATCGACTACATAATTACCAACAAAGTCAGGTCATTTAGCGACACAGGAATAATACAAAACCTTAATTTCAATACCAACCACCGTATGGTACGCAGCTGCCTAAAAGAAAAGAGCACAAAAAATCCTAGACCAAAAGCAATACAAATGACCCATTGTAAGAAGGACTCATTAGACAGCACAGAAGACTTGATGGAAGCCGTAATCTCAGATATAGACCTAAACGAAAAATATAAGAAAATAGAAAATAAGCTTAAAAACCAGACAGTAGTACAAATAGACAAAAGCAAAAAAACTTACTTAAGTGAAAAAACTGTAAAACTGGTTGAAGATAGAAGAAATTTAATAATGAAAAAAGACAAAAAAGGAAACCAAAATGAAATTTCTAATCTCAGTAAACAGATTCGTGAAAATATGAGAAAAGACAGAATAAACAGAAGAAATAAAACCCTAGAAGATCACATAATCAAAACAGGAGGTACAAGAAAGGCGCTCAAAGAACTTAGAGAAAAGGGGAAAGAATGGATACCAAAAATGAAAGACAAAGAACAGACAACAACGTCTCGCATTGAAATTAAAAATATTGCAACTAACTATTATCGATCACTATACCAAAAACTCAGTTCTGATGAACCACCATCACTCCTGCCTGAAAAAGAACAAGCTATGGAAAATGATAGAATCCAAGATACTGTAAATATACCACAAATACTACAATGCGAAGTAGAAAAAGCTATAAATAGTCAAAAAATGGAAAAAGCTCCCGGCCCAGACAGAATTACAAACGAACTAATGAGAGGAACAATCAATGAGTTAAGCCCGTTACTAACACGGGTCTTTAACGAGACACTATATACAGGCATTATCCCAAAAAATTGGGCAGAATCACACATAATACTTATACACAAAAAAGGTCCAAAAGACGATATGGGAAATTATAGACCCATATCCCTGATTTCAAATGTATACAAAGTTTTTGCAAAAGTAATTCTAAACAGAATATCAAACATTCTCGATGAAAACCAACCAGTGGAACAGGCAGGATTCAGAAAAGACTTCAGCACAATCGACCATATACACACAATAAAACAGCTCATACAAAAATATAATGAATACAACAAGCCCATCTACCTGGCCTTTATAGATTACTCCAAGGCTTTTGATAGCCTCATACATGAATATGTATGGCTAAGCCTAAGAGAGCAGGGAATCGAATGCACCTACATAAATATCATTAAAAACATCTACAAAGAAAGCAAGGCTAGTATTAGGCTGGAAACCACAGGGGACGTTTTCCCTATAGAAAGAGGTGTCAGACAAGGTGACCCACTATCACCAAAGCTGTTTACAGCTGTGCTTGAACAAATGTTCAGAAAATTGGAATGGGATCATCTGGGGCTGAACATAGACGGAGCACGCCTGAATCACCTAAGATTTGCAGATGACCTTGTTATATTGGAGGAAGACCCAAGAAAACTGGAATACATGATACAAACTTTGATAAGCAGAAGCAGTGAAGTGGGTCTAGAAATTAATCTAACTAAGACCAAAATGATGACAAATTCAACCCCCATAGACATAACAAACAATGGACAAAAATTCGAATATGTAGAGGAATATGTATATCTAGGCCAGATAATATCACCAAATGACCAAATGTCAAAGGAAATCGACAAAAGAATTGCGACTGGGTGGAAGAAGTTCTGGGCTCTGAAAGAAGTGATGAAAAGTAAGGAACTGAGCATAAAGATCAAAAAGAAGACTTTTGATACCTGCATCCTACCCTGCATCACATATGGCTGTGAAACCTGGGCCCTTACGAAACACCATAGGGAAAAACTAGAAAGATGCCAGAAAGGGATGGAAAGAAGCATGCTAGGTTTGAAGCTAAAAGATAGAGTCAGAAGTACAGATATACGGCACAAAACCAAACTAACGGATATTCTATCACGTATAGATCAACTTAAATGGAGATGGACTGGGCATATGCTTCGATGCAAAAAGGAAAAATGGAGCAAAAAGGTGACAGTTTGGTACCCAAGGGATGGTGTCAGGAGCAGAGGACGGAAAGCAAGAAGGTGGGAGGATGAACTGAAACTCACGGTAGGAGCTCACTGGACAAGAGTAGCCATGGACAGGCAACAATGGAAAGAGTTGGAGGAGGCCTTTGCCGTAAGGCACACCGAAATCAGAGACATTCTGTAACTGCATGCTTGTAAATAGTAGTGTAAGTTTTTAAGAAATAGTAGTTATAAGATACCTATGTAAGATTTTATTTTGTTACTATTTGTAAGTTTTCGGAAATAAAAGGCTATATTATTATTATTATTATTATGTCAGTGACTTTACCAAAATGCAAGTTTAAAATAGCTCTAACTTTAGGCGGGTTGGACATTGACCAGCATATGTAATATATTCTAAAAGGGAATAAAAAAATCTACAACTTCTTTACTCTTCATTTTTTTCGTTTATGAATTGGTTAAGACAATATGATGCAATGTTTATGAATTTTTTGACATGAATACTTTTTCTTGTAAATTTTAACTTTTTCCGAGGCTAATAGCTCGAAAACGGTTAATAATTAAAAAAAAACATATGATATAAAAGTTTTAGATAATTTTAAGACCTTCATTTTAGTAGTTTGTAATATATGTCTCCGATGCACCGTTTTTTAGATATAAGCAAAAAACCAAAAATTAGTATCTTTATCCCCCCCTCCCCCCCCCCGCTCATCACCTAGGAGTCAGGACTTTTGGTATGTTAACAACCTAAGCCCCCTGAACAAGTTTCTGAAGGAATCGCTGAGTTACCTGCTCACGCACTCTACACCTCATTCCTTGACTGGACTAAAGTGTGTGCCTTGCACCAGCCCCCACCAATCGTCTGAAAGATGGACCGACGTGGCGCTGACAAATGGACCACATCATGGACGTGCTGGTCTCTGGGAAATAGCATCATGTGGGGAAAATACGGAACGCAATTGGGTAACGGGAGGAATTGCCGGCCAAATTGTTGGGACGTGGCCGTGATAGATTCAAGACCCAGTTCTAAGCTTTACGCCTTTGGAGACACCTGCAAATTGTGCTTAGGTAATACAACACTCACAGGCAATGAAAATGTTCCATTAAAAAAGTATTCCTGAACGGAAAAAACTAAACTTAACGACGCCTTCTGCAATATTTATGTACATTTAACGGCACATTAGAATATAACTAACTAAAAACGTAAATATTTTGAACAAATTTCCTTTTAAATGTTTTTAAAAATTGGGGCCAATTGGTGTTTGCATTTTTGTAAATGGAACTGTTTCTGTGCACGTGAGTGTATTATTATTATGCCAGGCAATAGTAAATTAACTGTATTCGATATTATTTCTACCAAATGAACCTAAGAATCGAAGGAAAACACAAAATTCAACAAGCACATGAACACCGTATTAGCAATTTCATTCCTCAAATCCGACTTAAACACACAAACACTTCTTTTCGTGTGGAACGGGAGACGCAAAAAAAGTCGAAAAAACTTCGATGCTCTTTGAACTCCATGCAATATTAATAGCTTCATCAGTCGTAGCGAGCCCGCGCGCAGCAGCTAGTGCTGGGGATAGATATGAATCTTTAATTTAGCAAATTTATTAAAACGCTAAGCGAACTCGCCGTTCAAACAGTAATATTTTTAAGATTAGGGATGGGCCGTGTCGGTAGCAGCGATTCGATATCGATAAAGGGTAGTAGATATCGATAGTGGTAAGGAAGATGAAGTTAAGTAACGACGTATTTGCAGAGTTAAGTGTATTGATTGCTGAAATCAGCATTTTCTCGCGTCGAAAATGTTATGAAATATTATTATGTCACTTTAGATCCTCCTTTGCACTGTTTTGTTTATTTTTAATATCCAAATAAATATAATTTAGATAACTTTAATAGTGCAGTTGGCATAATACCGCCACCTACTCAAAATTCACTTTTGCTTATCAGTAGAATAACACTAATATTTGTTATAAACCATAAAAAACATAACGCTCTTCGCCTATAAGAAAGAAAGTATAAATAAAATAAAATCACGATAGAATGAGTGTGACATCATAAAGTATCAATATGCAATACAAAACCAATTGGAGCTATGACACTGCTGTCTGCACCATCATTGATAAATGAACTGCTTTGTACAAAGTGGTACAATTCAATCAATTCGATAAACATCTTTGGATACTACAGGGTGTTGGAAAAATGCCATATAAAATGCCGAAAAAAGGTGCTATAATTAAATTTGTCTTTTAAAATGAGAGAAAAATTAAGGTTACTACTGCTCATATTTCGCAAAAACTCACGTGATTATGAAAAATTATGTGTCAAAGAGAAGTGAAATCTGTATTCCTCAATTTTCAAAAGTCGTAGAACAAAAGTTATCTACTTACCCAGACCAGACTTATCCCTTCAGCTAAAGTTTATACCCTTTTAAACATCCTGTATATTTAAAGATGATATCATCGGTTTCGATTAATGGCATTTTATTTGTAGACTTGCTCTTTACTGTGCTTATGAGCATATGATATGTCCTTACATATACCTATTATTAATATACTGGATACCACCGTATACAGATAGAACAGAACACTTGTTACCGATAATATTCCACCCTCATCTATTTTATATGTCATTTAACCACCCAAAAGTAGCCTGGATGAGATCGCTTTTAGCATTAACACCGCATATTAAACTAAACATTAACGGCCTTACCACAAAAACTTAGACAGTATTTAACAGGTGTTTAGCGCTGTCAAAAGCCTACAAAATCTGTCAAATTTCGTTTTAAACACTAGTTAAACACTGTTTAAAGTTTTTTTGTGGTAGCACAGTAAATTGTTAATTATGACAATATGTTTTGTGTTTTATTCATAAAGTTACATTGTATTCTTAAGTAAGTCCACCCATTGTGTACTTATGTTTATATTTGTGCAATAATGGATTCAATAATAATACACTCACGTGCAAAGAAACAGTTCCACTTACAAAATTCCGACTCTAAATGGACTCAATTTTTTCATACATTTAAAAAAAAAAAAAAAAAAAACACGCACTCACGCCTTGTACTAATGTACTCCCTTGCGGGGTAGGCAGAGGTGCATTGCTGCACCCACTTTTCGCCAGAGTGTTATGTTAGTCCCAATGTAATAGGGGGCGGGCCTATTGCCATTTTACGGGCACATCCAAGACCCGAGAACAAATATCTGTGTTAAAACAAATATCTGCCCCAGCCGGGAATCGAACCCGGGACCATCGGCTCAGTAGTCAGGTCACTAACCACTACGCCATTCGGTCGTCATACATTGTTGTTTCATACATTTATTAGAAAAATTTAATAAAATTTTAACGTTTTTAGTTGGTAGTATTCGGGTGAGCTTTTAAATGCACTTCAATATTGCAGACGGCGTCATTAAGCTAGTTTTTTCCGTTCAGGAAAAACTTCATGATTTTCTGACTGGAAAGTTTTCATTGCCCGTGAGTATAATACCTAAAATTGTTTCAAAGTTCTATCGATAGTTTGAACGCCAAGGCTCGGCTCATCCCTACTTCGGAGTACGCGATAGGAAATTAAAATTTTCCTCTCCATTTAAAAAGAAGCACTGCCTCAGGCTAACTCCTTAATGTGAGTCGTATCTAATACAGATGAGCTCTATGTACTTATACTTTTTAGGTAAATGAACTTCTGCCAATGCTAGATTGAGGATGAGGGTGCATTTGATGTTTAGTTTTATCACTTTGAAAATGTATGTATTTATTTATTTTTATTTATTAAGGACCGTATGGCGTAGTGGTTAGTGACCCTGACTACTGAGCCGAAGGTCCCGGGTTCGATTCCCTTCTGGGGCAGATATTTGTTTAAACACAGATATTTATTTGTTCTCGGATCTTGGATGTGCCCGTAAAATGACAATAGGCCCGCCCCCATTACATTGGGACTAACATAACACTGGCGAAAAGTGGGTGCAGCAATGCACCTCTGCCTACCCCGCAAGGGAGTACATTAGTACAAGGTGTGAGTGTTATTTTTGTAAATGAACTTCTGCCAATGCTAGATTGAGGATGAGGGTGTATTTGATGTTTAGTTTTATCTTTATCACTTTGAAAATGTATGTAAATGCATTTATTCATATAAATTGTAATCCTGAAAACGTTAACGCATATTTTTATTCTCTGCTTTCGCATTTTTATTTTGTTAATCATTATTATACATACTATATTTTAGGTTACCTATTATAAAATATTTATTTTTTAATAAACAACTCTAACAATAAATCGATTTTATTATAATTAATACGGATATAATTTCTGCTTACCTAAGTAAAATCTTATGTAGCCGATCATAATACAAACATGGTCGCATTTTTAATGATCATCGAAATAATTTTTACCTAAGTGAGTAGGTACTTACGTATGAATAATTTATTCGCAATCAAAAAACGCAAGAAAAATACAATAATTTCCTCTTCGTACTTCAAACAACCGTAAAAAACGGCCCCTCAGAACCTAGATCCCCTTAACTTCATCAGTGCTTAATGAAAAATCGATTAAAAGAAACATGGCGGCCGCCTACGGCTACTATCATTTTTCTTATTAGCGCGCCAATTTTTTCTCCCCCCCCCCCTCAAAAAATCAAACGAGGCCCTTACAGCTGATTGCTCCCCCCCTCTTCATTTGATATTTATTTTTAATTAGGAAAATGGCAATGGATAAGGACGCTGAGCTAATTATTTCTTTGCCTTATCTCATGGATGATTTATCCCGCATTTTTCACGCCGGCCATCGGAAAATACACTGGTAATTTTTAACGAAGTTTCGAGGGCTCTCTTTTTTAATTACTAATAGAAATAGCCTAGGGTGGAGGATTACCAAGCGTTTGTGATTGGCTTTAATTTTTTAATGCTTATTTTACTCGAAGAATATTCATGACGTAATTAACCTAACGATAACGACTGTTTAAAAAACCAATCACTGAAATGTCCGTAAAAAAAATCCCTAGAGCAAATAAACCGAAATAATACACGGTGGTAACACACGTTAATTAAAACGACAAAACAAATAACGGACATCAACTGCAGCGACCAATGGACGAGCGTCAAAATTCGCACTATTCGAAATTCGAATGCTCGAATTAATTAAACAGGCGCGTTCACAGACACCGCGGGCCATAAATTGAGCGGCCCTGTCAATTGCACGCGACGCCAATAGTTGCGGTTGCGACCCATAGGTTGGGAACGCACGACTGTTGCACTTGCTTGTTGGCGTGAAATTCGTTTTTCCATTTTCGAATTTGGAACTTACATTCGCAGTGCTCCTTTGTTTTCCAGGATTCATTTTTTTTTAGGCAAATGTCATTCATATTTTTTTAAAGCTGCGTTTTTTCCAGCCAGTCTTATCACGCCGTAGAGTCATCGGTCTCGGAAATCGCGAAAACTTTTTTTTCGCATTAATTTATAGCCTTAAGGCGATAAAACAAAATTATCCTTCCCGGGTTCAGGACCTTATCTCTCAATGCGATGGTTTCCTCCGACTGGTATTAATTAGAAAGAGTCGGAAATTAAGAGAAGATCAAAAAGATGCGCCTTAACGACATTTCACGTCTTCGGTTTCGTTTCAGTTTCCGCGGGAAAATGTCGCATTATGCCGTTAAAAAAATAAGATTAAGGCGGCCACTAGGCGATCAATTATATTGCGCAATATCGTTTAAGGTTAATATTGAAGATTGCGCTAACGTCACTTGGATTAAAAACTTATTGCACAATATTATTGTACGTCTAGGGTCCGCCTAAGTTACGTTTTCAAACTTACATTCTAATTTACCTATGTTCATTAATTCATCTATGGGATAATTAGGTACGAGAAAGGAGTAAGAATCGCTGGGAGTATATCACACACTCATTTAACTTGCTTAGGGCTGATTTTTCAATAGTCAGATAAGTGTTATCTGAAGAATAAAATTGTTGCTGTCATTGTCTTATACAAACATTCAGATGTGACAGCAACAATTTTATTCCTCAGATAACACTTATCTGACTATTGAAAAATCAGCCCTTAATCATTTAGCCACGATGACGTTAAACTTAGTAATTTTTTAAGTTGAGTAGTGCTCCCTCGTCATAACTTCGCGATATATTTCCTGCTATCTTATTATCAACTTTGTTGTTGTTTATCGCAGAAACTATTTAGTGTTCATGCTATTATTACCAATTACTTTTTAACAGCAATTACAGAGAAATTAACATAACAAAAAAAACCACATAAATATCATCGTTAACATAAACTTGTAAGGATTAGAATATCTCCCAATAAAAACTTACTTAGGACATAAAAACAAAAAAAAATAACAAAAAATCCTTTTCTAATTACAAGTTCGGAAACTTTCACGAAAAACGGTCCCATTGAAACACGGCATGGTGCGTTCAGCAACCATTCCTCAATAGTCCAGTCCAATAAATAAACGATGTATTTCGGAGCAACATTAAAAACCTCCAATATTTACCGCCAAAACTTTTCCAATCTTAAAAACAAAACTCTAGTAATTAAAAGTGGCGAACGCTCGTAAATCTATAACTTTTCAGATATTTTACTTTAGAGCCATCCTTTTCACGGGCTTGTATGGAAACTTGGTTTAGCGACCAATATTTGGATGTTTTCTTGGATAAATAACGCTGTCAGTGATTTATTTTGTTCAAAAGAAGTATTTTACATATTTTACGCTTATCAATGTATTACATTGCATTTTTCTCAGTTTTAAACGGACCTTCAGGGCTTTTTGGCTTTGCTTGTGACTCACTTTTTGTCAGTTCATGTCATATTATTCAATAACTTATTCGTTCATAAAGACAAGTAAGAAGCTATAGCTTCTCTATTATTCTGATAGCTTGCCAATCTACTACAGAAACGAGATTAGCTATTCTTGGACCAACATAGCGCCTATCTCGGCTATTGCAACACCCAGGCTTGCTGCTCCAGTTTACTCGGGAGCTAGGCTGGCTGAGCTGAAATAAAAGGGATATGTATAAAGGTTCCACTCGAGAGAGCCATGTACAGGAACTTCGCCCCCCTATCAGAATATATTAGAAGAGCTTCTATTGGCAAATGCTCCAATTAGTAGCCACCTTAACACTTAAATTCGCATCATTGCACAATCTATAAATAGAGCTACGACCTCCAATATCAGTTGTAGGCCCCGTGATCGCAATACCGTGTCTATATTTAGCGATGATCATGATCACACAGGACTGTGATCGCATCGGTCACTTTCCCAATGAGCAATCGACACTTAACACTGGGTCACAGTGAATGAATGAATATTGATCGAAGCGAGTAATGGCTAGTGAAGTAGTGATGTCATCCAGGCATTGGTTGGATGTAAAAATTGTGAATGAAGAGTGAAATTATGTCGTCGTATGAGTGTTATGGAGTTGTGGTGGTGTAACGGATAAGATCTCGACTTTCACTCATCAGGTAGTGGGTTCGAATCCGGCTACGTTCCAATGAATTCTTGAGAAATAAGGGTTTTGTCACAATTAAACCACAAGTGCTCTTACGGTGGTGAACAGAAACATTGTGAGAAAACCTGCACGTCTAGATTTCTAGATGTGTCTACCTGTCTACCCTATGAGCATTGTGCTCACTCCAATACGGCGATACGGCTCGCAACCTATCACATGTACAGTACAAATTTAATAATTATACCTACTTACACTGAAACGCGGACTTTGACTTCACCTTGAGTATAATTAGTTATGTATGTATGCAATTATAAAGTCAAATATTTAAGCTACTTCTTTGTTTCTAAGATTTTCTTTCTTCATTGATAATATTTATATAGTTGTGAAATTTTATTCATCGCTAAAACTTAGCGATTGTAAGCATTTTTTGGTACCACTGTTCGAAACCGGTCGAACACTTTTAATATTTGTATGTGGGTAGGTTAATTTTACTTTGACAAGAAGTCACTCGTTGTCAGCCTTCGTCTAGTTGTTATACTCTTATAACTCGGCGCGGTCGCCACTATCAGAATAATAGTGAATTTGGGGAATATCAGTTAAATATCACCAGCTGCCATTAGGCATTATATTTGTACACATGCACTCACGCCTTGTACTAATGTACTCCCTTGCGGGGTAGGAAGAGGTGCATTGCTGCACCCACTTTTCGCCAGAGTGTTATGTTAGTCCCAATGTAATAGGGGGCGGGCCTATTGCCATTTTACGGGCACATCCAAGACCCGAGAACAAATATCTGTGTTTAAACAAATATCTGCCCCAGTCGGGAATCGAACCCGGGACCATCGGCTCAGTAGTCAGGGTCACTAACCACTACGCTATTCGGTCGTCAAATTTGTTTATTATAATTATAAAAGGACAAGTGAATTTTGTGTGTGAACCTCAAGATTTATTTGGATTTCTCAAGCATCGAGGGGGCCGTCACCGAAATTTGGACTAGACGTGATCACGTGAGCAAAATCTATCATATTTATTATTGTCTTATATCTATTGTCACAACAACACTAGTTAAGGCTAGTATTTTATCTGTTTAACTTTTATTCAGTTTTCACAATAGTTTTTTTTTACCGTCTGTTTATATGTAGGTATAAAATAGGTCACCTAGTCTATTCTCACATCAATTAGATAGACCAATAAATTATGGTGACAATGACAACCTATAAAAGCGATACAACACGAGTATGACTCACATCCCATAAAGTGAAGTATTCAACAAAGGCAAGCGATTCTATTCTATTTTCTGTGAGGATGTAAGTACCTGCATCTATCGAATTGAACCTTTGCGCATATCCTAAAGGTTAAAACTGCATTCCTACGCTTGGATCATTTTCAACGCTGATCTTCAGGTTGGTGGGTCAAATACGAGTATCTAGAGGTGCTAAATCTAGATATGCAGGTTTCCTAACGATGTTCTCTGAATGCCCCGTTCGTCACACTGCCAATTAATTTCCCACTTCACAGCGTATATTCAATTTATATCCTAACCCCCTTATTCATAGAAAAGTTACAAGACGTTTTAACTAATAAACTGTTTTGTCCCTCTCTGTCATAGAACAAATTGTTCTTTGTCGGAGAGGGACAAAACAGTTTATTAGTTAAAACGTTCTATAAATTCTCTATGAATAAGGGGGTAAGTATCCTATAATTCTATAACTGTTATTTTAAATGCGAAAGTAAATGTGTCTGTCTGTCTGTTACTCTTTCACGCCAAAACTACTGAACAGATTTGAATGAAATTTTGTATACATGTATATTGTCTAGACCCTGAGAAGGAACATAGAATAATACTTTTTATCGCGGAATTCCCACGGGAAAACTTTTTAAGGCGAAGTGAAGTTCGCAGGAACAGCTATCGTATAAAAACATACGTTGTACGTAGTAGTACGTACGAATAACAATTACTTTCAATAGTGCCTCAATATTGTGGCAATTGATCCAGTGTAAGTAATTCGATTGACTACAATAGATGTGTTATTAATATTTAGCCGCGCCGGGTGCAATAGGCCATGAGATTCTTTTGCCAATTTTAGGAGAATTTTAGTGTTTTTTTTGTTTTGGTATTTGACAGTTTGATTAGTTCACAGTTTTTAAATTATTATAATTTAAAAATAAATAAATATATTAGGTACCTACCTAACAAAAACAAAAACCAATATAAGTAACGTTCGTCTAACGTTCATGAGTCATCTCCTAACCATTTGGGCGTTTTAATATTGGATTGGAGACATCTCACACACGGCCATCCGAACAAAAGCTAGGCAGAATCTTTAATATGACTATCGTACAGCTGATATAATAAGTATCTAGTATAGTAGGTATATAGTACTTACAAATAAACTGTCTTTAAACAAATGTCTGCCGATTATTTTTTACCTCGGAATAAATCTCGTGTTTTGATTAAAAAAAAACGGTTTTTCTAATCATCGTGTATATCTCTCAGGATATTCTTTGTCATTATCTTAAAATATAATACCAGTGGAGCCATCTATTGTATTTGACGGGAAATAACTCTTGTAAGCGCCATCTACAGTGATTTATAAGAACTTTTTATGTCGGTAGCAAACATTTATCGATTACCTTGCTTTAGTTCAGAACTTATTCGCTAGATGTCGTTGTTTTGTCTTTTTTATAAATGAAAATATCAGTCAGTATTAAAAGTTTAAAAAGCTTCATTCATTAATCTTTACCTTACTTTAGTAGCTGCTAGCCTAAATGACTGTTAACAACTATCTACCTACAGGGTTTTTCTAAAGGAACACTTATGCGAAAGGGAGTCACTTACGGGAGTAAAAAGCCATTATAGTGACCATCAAAGTTTCTATGTCCATGATGCATTTCCCAAATTTTTTAAATGCTAGTGTGTTAAATGAATGCCACTTTGGATAGAACATCCTATCTGGATTTCATTCAGGAAAAGGTAATTCTTCTGAGCGTGTCCTAGACAAAAACAGAATTGGACTAGCATTAGTCATAGACACTGTGGTGAATGGATTAGCCAGTTTGATTACCTACTTGTTAGTCTCTGACTACCAAGGTGCGTCTGGTATACACGGTGTAGCAAAAAGGGTATATTAAGCCGAAACCTACATGTGCAGCATGGTATATCTAACTCGAAAATGAAATCAGAAATTCGCGATTCCCTTTTTGCAACACCCTGTATAAGTTAGGCAGTTGTCGTGTCACCAGGAAAGTCTCGTGTCTTGCACCCCGAAAAGGTTAAAATAAGGTTACATAGATTACATATAAAACATAAATAACTTAAACAATTCTTAATAAGTATTTTATTTAATTCATCAGTTTTATTAACTAAGAACACAGTTTCAAAACACAGCACCACTAAAACGTGGTGATTCTGTTATATCAATTAAACATAAGTTTAATAATTTGAACGATACGTTAAAACCACCATTCAGAATCTTGAACGCAGCTGGACCGAACAGATTCCATTTTCAACTTTCCCGCGCGATCGTCTTTTGTTTTTATTCGATTCTGCTCCGCCATGTTTTAATTCTCTGTCATGAGGAGTATTTCGAATTTGATTGGCTGTTTTGTCTTCCGAAGGTGCTGGTGGGTGAGTATTTGGTGTTGAAGCTGGGAGCTATGCCGGTGGGGGAAATGGGAGGCGATGGCGGCATCAGGTTCGTGGCTGGATGGTAGACCCGTGCTGACATTGACATCTCGTCTGGAAGTAGAGAGAAATATTCGGTTAAACCATGTTGCAGAGTGGTAGTTTTAACATAGCTGATAAAATTTGGTTAAATGGATTTAGGCGTTCAACACCGGTATTGTACACACATTCATGCGGTTTTAGCAACTGTGGGCAAGTGATATACCAGACTGTAATGATCTCTCAAAAATCTCGGGACTAAAACTGATATTGTAACTATTCAGTCTACGTTTTATAATACATTATAATTATAAGTGCAATATCTGAGGTATTAGAGTTTACGCAACCAACTATGTAGGTATTTATTTATTATTTATAGGTAAAGGGGTGCATGATTTCTGCATCTAAGCTCACTTTACTCACTCTCACTCACTCACTCACTCACTCAATATAAATAAATAAATAAATAAGCTCACTTTAGGCAGAAATAATTATGTGTGTATCAAATTCTGTAAAATATACGTAGTTACTTACTATTAGAAAAACTCCTCGTGTAGTTGTACTTATTACCCTGGTCCTTGGTAGGCGGCATGGCCGGATTCTGAAACAAGGAAAGGAACTGGTCAAAACTAAGCATATCAGCCTACCCAGATATAGGTATTATGTTTGTACAAGACCTGAGAATTTTTATGTGAATTTATCAAGAACAAAAATTTGCCCTACAACTACCGGCATCTCTTATCTATGCCAATTAAGGTCGCTGTCACTGACCTCATATAACAATTATATACATATACACTCACGGGCAATTAAAAAGTTCCTGTGAGAAAAGCACCAAATACTTCTAAGCGGAAAACGCTAGTTTAATGACGCCTTCTGCAATATTGAACTACATTTAAAAGCGCATCAGAATATTACCAACTTAAACATTATTTTTTTTTAATTCCTTTTAAAAGTTTTAAAGAATTGAGGTTATTTTTAGGGAATCTACACCGCACCGGTTGGTGGGCCCCTACACAAGCAAGCTTGTCGGATTAGGTACCTAGGTAAGAAGATTTCTACATGAGATTCATAATTTTATTAATGACGTATACTTAATCCAGATTAACATTCTCCACCCCCAAAGGCGCTCCCCATCGGATATACAAAAGAAATACAAAATGCCAAATTTTAAATTACTCAATATTTCATACCGATACTAATTTTGCTATCTTAACCCCTTGCGGGTGGGTGGACGACAAAAAATATTAAATAATATCAAGACGAGAGAATGAGAGAAAAAAAAACGGTCAAGAGTGAGTTGACATAGCATTATTTGTGTTCTGTATATTGGTTTAGAATTATTTGCTAGGAGTAGCTCTGGGTGGAATAACAATACTTGGATTATATCCGTTTACTACTGACTACCTAGCAAATTCCATAGGTGGGTACTTATATAAAATATGTTACGTGACACAAAAATACAGTAAGTATTACAAAGAAATATTTTGTCCATAATATTAAAATTATAAATTATTTATTGCACATAAATTCATTCTCTGCCATTTGCAAGAAGCATTCTCTAACAGTTGTTAACCTTTGGTGATGTCGGGAAAGTGATAATAGATAATCGTTTCCGAATTCATAGTCCTAGCATTGACAGATTATGGTTTGCAAAAATTATTGCGGAATACCAAAGGAAAAACACAAAAGGAGCCGGTCGTAATTGACATTTTTTATGAGCGTCAGTCTTGAGTCCCGGATATTTTTAATTAGATATATTTTATGGGTTTTTTCCGAAGAGGGTTAGAATGAAAAAGTACACGGCGAATAAAGGGTTAACATTTGTTTGAGCTGGCGTACTATTCTGAAATTTTATCAGACCGCATAAATTTCTGTTTTCGTCATAGGTATTATATATATTTTTATCCTACCCTAATAAATACACAATATATATATATATATATATATATATATATATTGTGTATGTATATATATATATATATAGTATATATATCGATTTTATGTTTTGAACCTTCAATATTTTTAGCTAACAAGTATTTAATTCACGTCACTTTAACCAAATCACAACCGACGTCAAAACATTTTTACACAACCACTACTATCAAATTACACAACTCAATTTTCATTCAATTCAAATATCTAACAAAGCTATTCGATGCAGGTTTTTCCAAGCAGCCAGCTCGAACTCGCGCTCAGAATAAGGAACCAAGGAGGCCGAGACAATATTAGTGACTCCTTGGTAATCAGCCAGAAAAAAATGGCCTACTATAACCCTCTCCTGCCGTTAATTTAGCATCAATGGACGGGCGACGTGCTTAAGATACGCGACATTGGTCGACCCTTTCTTATTTGTGCTTAAGGGTTAATTTGGATTTTTAATGCCCTTTTTTTCAAGCTTGATTAGTTTTGGGTGGGGCGGGGGTTTGAGTGAAGATAAGGGATAAATAATTATCGTCATAAATGATGCATTTAACGTGCAGAATTCTAGTTTTTACTTTTTACTAGATAGTATGTACCTAAGTACATCCTACTAATATTATAAAGGCGAAGTTTGTGAGTATGTGTGTGTGTGTATGTTTGTAACTTCTTCAGGTCAAAGCGGCAGACCCAATTTTAATTAAATTTGGTTTGTAGTTAGCTGACACCCTGGATTAACACATAGGCTACTTTTTATCCCGGTATTCCATGGGAAAACTTTTTAAGGCGAAACGAAGGTCGCGGGAACGTAGTATCATAAACTTAACCGAAAATCTTACAGAAACATAAAAAAATACCCTACAAGTCCAACAACCAACATTTGGAGCGCAAACAGAAAACTAACAAGAAAAAATTAAGCAAACGGAAAATGTCCAATTCTGTAAGCATGAATTCTTAATGTCAATCTAATTTATTTTTATTTACTCACTCCCGCTTCATTGGGAAGATGGCAACTTTTTCTGATTAACCCCCCTCCCCTCTTTGCCTCTATCGCCCCCTCGTCTTAGCTATGCCGATTTCCGGCTGCTAATTCCTTGTTTTTTTTTCTTGCAGTACAGTATATGGTGAAGTTTGCTAAGGTCACATTTCAAAGTAGGAAATGCGGAATGTTCGGCTCTTCTATCTGTGTATTTTTTAATAGACGTACGTATAATATAGGTACTAATTAAGTGTTGTCTCCATAGGTTTTCGGTAAAAAATCTACCAAAATATATGTAGGTACTTTTAATGATGACATTATGGAAAAAATATGTAAGTGGTTTGGTAGTTTACGTGATTGGATTTCAAAACTTTTATACGTCACTCATGATATAAATACAGAATAATATGACGTGTTACACTCCATTCAGTTACTGTTTATTATTATGTAAATATATTATTTCTAGTGTATCTTATACGTGAACCGTCATCTTCATCTGAATCCTACATATACTGCATGAACAAGCGAAGTTGTAAATTTCTTCAACATTTTTTCCTTCACGAACGAGGTGCGTTTGTACAACACTAATTTAATCTTCTACTGGAAAATATATCGTCGGATTATACCAGGCGACTCTTACTGAGAAATTTCCTGAGAAAAATCTTCGAAAACCGGCTAATTATTGATTTAACTTTATGTTTGGTCCTAAAAAAAATACAATATCCTTCCACCCTAAGGTTGTCTTGAAAAATCGCTTTAAGCGATAAGGCCACCATTTTTGTACAACATATGTGTTAGGTAGTATTTAAGTTAACTTTATTTCATGTGTGTGTGTAAATAAAGAATATTCTATCTATTCTATTTATCTATCAATAGTGCTGCATCTAATATGCCAACAACAAACGTTTAGGGTGACTGTCCACCATAGAGTAGTGGTTTAGTGGTTAGACTGGCGTAAACTTATACAGGGTGTTGCAGGTTTCTACTTAGTGTACCCTTTTTGCAACATCCTGTATAGGGATATAAGTACTATACATTTTCATTTTAACGTTTTATTTTTATTGTTTCAGTACCTTCATTTTCACTGTAAATACTATGTACTATGTATAAATTGCATAGTACATGGTAGTGCACTATTTAAGTATAATGACAGTTTAATGAAATCAATCTTAAACCGGTAATAGTTAGTAAATTTAAGTACCTACCTATGTAATAATAATTATTCACTTTTGAACACCACTTGAGTACAATAACAATTCCATAACGATTTACGTAATATTTATACAAATTACTTGTTTCATAAGGTTTAAAAATTTACGAGTACTTATTAAAATTTATAATAATGAAAAAAAGAACAAAACTCATAATCAAACGGGTCTAAACCCGCCAAAACAGCCGTGAAAAATCTGTATTAAATCCAAAATGAGCGGCAGTAAATAGGTTCATTTGGGGCTTAATGCGATTTTTTTACGTTTTAGTGAAATTAGTTGCCATTTGTTGAGTTCGCGCTATTTGTACGGCTTACGGAGAGCAATTAGAAACTTCGCATTCGCAGGGGATATTGGTTATGTTATTTATAAGATTACGAGAAAAAATATACGTAATTCTCTTGAGAAAGTAGAAAACATACCTACTATAATCTACCATGTAATTACACTCACGCCCAGTGGCGGATTAACCTATAAGCACAACAAGCACGTGCTTAGGGCCCCGGGCCTCCAGGGGCCCCTATCCTCTGCTGCTGTTTCATTCATTTTATACCTACATTTTATTCATCCACAATATTTCCGATGTAATAAGTTTGCTCTGATTAAAGGGCCTACCACACGCGTAAGTATCACCACAGTTTTGCCTGCGCAGTGGTGCCACTCTAAGACAAGGCGCAAGCCGCGCTTCGGGGTTGGCGCGGTATACAGTTTTAGGTACTACCTTTTTTGGCATAAGATTTTTTTGCCTAATCTCGTATTGCATAGTAACGTTTGGTCAAAGTCTCGTTACGCCGAAAATAGTATGGCATAAATCTCGTTTAGTAAAAAGATATTTCGCATAACATTGTTTAGCCTAATAATGGTATGGCCAAATCTTAAATAGCCTAATAATGCTACGGCATAGGTTTATACAAAGTAATAATATTCGTTTGGCTTTAACTTTGACGGAGCGTCTCCCTACATAGCGCAAACTGGTGCCTTGTATTGTTTCCGCTGTTTGGAAAACGCTCCACTCTGTTTCGCTGCGCTCCGCTTTGGTTTTTATGAACATGTGCACCTAACACGCTCCTCCTCGCTTTGTTCGTCGTCACACCTATTTTTAGGTTTCGATCTCATGGGGTTTGTAATAATTATATTGGTCGTTAACTTTCGATTTTTTGATCATACAATATCGTGATTTTCGGGATGTAGGAGAAAAATACCACAATTTGTACATTTACTACATACCTACTTAATATATTATTTATTAAGATAACATTAGGAGAAACAAGATTATACATAGGTATAGACGAACATAAATTTGAGCAAACGAAACTTAGGTGTTTAAAGATTGTGCCTAAAGAGTTTTAGACGAAACGAGCCTTATGCCACATAAGTCTTGGCAAAGTGATGGTTCGGCCAAAAAAGTTTAGACCATACGAGTTATGCGAAATGAGTTTTGGTCAATAAAGATTATGCCAGATGAGCGGAACCCTTCACACCTACTATGGAAGCCATGTAACCAATAAAACATTATTATTACTTTTAGGGTGGATTCGTCCAAACATCACGTTACACGAGAATAACTATACCGGAATTAAAATTATACGCGAGTAAATATCTAGGATAAGTACATTTGCATTCTACCAAGTTATACCATGATTAAATTGAATGAACGAGGAACGAAACTGTAATGCAACTAAAATAAAAATAGCTGCGTTTCAAAGCATGCAATAGAAATGACATGCCAACTTAGTTTGAATGGATTATAAAAGTATGAAATTGTTTATGTTTTAATATTTTATTCGCTGTTGTTATTCTGAGACTTTGCCTTTTAACGTACTTTTGTTTATGTTTTGACAGATGTGTTTATATGTCATTATGACGGTTTTCTAATCAGCTGATGTGCTGCCGCCATTACAAAATTACTCTCGGATAAGCTCGTTACACGGTCAATTTTGGCGGTATAACATTTTATTCTTGGGATAAGCTAGTTATCTTGGTTTCAGGTTTGGTAGAATGCAAAATCTGCTTACTCGCGAGTAACTGGTACTTTACTCGTGAGTAAACAGTTACTCGACGTTGGCCGAATCCGCCCTTAAGGTGTCAGATTGTTAAGTTGGTTAAATAAATACTATTTTCATTATTTTTTTTCATTACCATATGTCGTCTAAAACTCTTTAGGCACAATCTTTAAACACCTAAGTTTCGTTTGCTCAAATTTATGTTCGTCTATACCTATGTATAATCTTGTTTCTCCTAATGTTATCTTAATAAATAATATATTAAGTATGTAGTAAATGTACAAATTATGGTATTTTTCTCCTACATCCCGAAAATCACGATATTGTATGATCAAAAAACCGGCCAAGTGCGAGTCGGGCTCGCGCACAAAGGGTTCCGTAGCTTAAATCAACCTATCTCAAAAACTAAGAGATACTTTGATCAAACCAAAAATCGTTGAAAGAGTTAATTAGCATGCATCACCTCTATTTTTTTTTAGAATTTTATACCCCGTAGTTATAAAAATAGAGGGGGGGGGACATACTTTTTACGACTTTGAGAGCTGATATCTCAAAAACCGTTCACTTTAAGAAAAATGTTTTTTAGAAAACTTTATATCATTTTAAAAGACCTTTCCATTGATACCCCACACGGGTATGTACATCGAAAAAAAAAATTCATCCCTCAGTTACATGTATGGGGGGCCCCACCCCCAATTCTTTTTTTTACTATTTAGTGTCATATTTTTGTAGCGGTTCATACAACACATATTCCCATCAAATTTCATCACTGTAGTACTTATAGTTTCCGAGTAAATCGGCTGTGACAGACGGACAGACGGACAGACGGACAGACGGACATGACGAAACTATAAGGGTTCCGTTTTTGCCATTTTGGCTACGGAACCCTAAAAATCGAAAGTTAACGACCAATATAATTATTACAAACCCCATGTGATTGAAACCTAAAAATAGGTGCGACGACGAGCAAAGCGAGGAGGAGCGTGTTAGGTGCACATGTTCATCAAAACCAAAGCGGAGCGCAGCGAAGCGGAGCGGAGCGGTTTCCAAACAGCGGAAACAATACACAATGTTAAGCGAAATAACTTTTTACTAAACGAGATTTATGCCATACGGTTTTCGGCGTAACGAGACTTTGACCAAACGTTACTATGCAATACGAGATTAGGCAAATAAATCTTATGCCAAAAAAGGTAGAACCCTTGAAAGGCAATGTATTGCGTTCCCAACATTTAAAAAATCATAACTTCTCATCAGAGGCGTTTCTCCAAAAAGTAAAAATACTAATATTATCAGCTAGGTAATGCCTATTTGGAGAACCTCAATAATATAATGCCTACAATTTACAAGTTAACTTGCAAAAAGGCCAAAAATGCCTTTTTCAGCCAAAATCTAAAATAAATTCTACGTTCTAGGTATTTGGTTCTTACTGGTAGGTTAGGTTCTAAAAAAAGGCCTTATCTTGATGAAAATTTAATAACAATTAACCATGACCGAAGGTGATCAAATCTGTGATCAAATCCTGAAATCCCATGAAATCCGAATATTCTATGCAATGAAGCTGTCATTTAGGTAGTATGAAAACAATTAATTTTACACGAAACGAACGCTTTGCCAACTAGATTGAGTCTAGTGAAAATTGAGACTGCAACTAGTTTTTATAAATCGGTGGGCCTTTCTGGCCCACTACCTCGGCAGAGGGGAACGTCTGCCTATTTCGTCTCGAGACCATGTGACAGTTGACGATACGCAACGTTAACGGAGGTTCGAAACTTGTGCTGGCGACTCTGTACATGGAATACTGTGCGAATGGGTGGTAAAACTGTATACCGCGCCAACCCCGAAGCGCGGCTTGCGCATTTTTCGACGTGTTTGAAATTTTAATAATTTTGCCATTCATTAGAGTCTTCTCTAAATCCTTGAGTAGTTTAACATGTGAATGATTTTTTCAATTTTACAGCAATTTTTTGTACACTTCGATCGTGTACGGTTTGATTTTTGGGAATAGCAGGCAACTAGACTTTGCAAACATTGAAAATATACCAGTAGAAACCTGCGCAGTTGTAACGGTGGTGATACTTGCGCGTGTCGTAGGCCTTTAAGGCAAGCATTTTTTTTAAAATGTTTTACATTCTTTTTTATAGAAAAGTTATAGGACGTTTTAGCTATTGAACTGTTTTGTCACTCTTTGTCAAGGAACAAATTGTTCTAAATTAGGGGCCTACACAGGCTTTGTGCTTAGGGCCTCCGATGCTCTTAATCCGCCACTGCTCACGCCAGAGATGCGGGTTCGAATCCCAGCGCCACTGAGCTCTTTTAACTTAAGTACAATGTATACCATCGCTCTTACGGTGAAGAAAAACATCGTGAGGAAACCTACATATCTAGACCTAGCACATCTAGATATGTGAACCCACCAACCCGCAGTGGACCAGCGTGGTGGGAAATGGTCCAAGCTTTGGAAGACAGTTTAGACCTTGGGGATATGCACAACGGTTCCATTCGAGAGAGCCAGGTGCAGGTACTTACACCCCCACAGAGATAAGAATACACTCACGAGCAATGAAAAATTTCCACCTAATTTTAGACTTTTCACAGCCTGGACCTACTTATATATCACTCTCCTAGTCTCAATGAATATTTTATTTGGTATGTGAAACCAAACAAACTCACATGTCATTCATCCTACTACCCGCAAATGTTTCCTTAAGCCTGCATCATGAAAAATAAATAATGAACATGTATTAACAAACTAAGTTTCCCTGAAAAATCAGGCGCTTATGATCAAAGGGCCTTTTGGCCATCTTTCTCTATAAGCCAGTGTGCCAAACATCAGTATATCAAAATAATCCTGGAAGCAACATCATTAATAATAAATGTATGACGTCATTCGTTATCTGTGAACTTAGCGATCGGAGAATAACGCTATATTTCTTGTGTTTGGCCCTGATTACCCGTACTTAGGGGGGGTGTATTCTAGAAATTTATATTTTTTAATGTTATTTTTTATTCTTCAAACTGCAAAATACATTATTATTATTATAGGATATGCAAAAGAGATATGTACCTGAGTTTCACTGTTTTATTTCATTGTTTATTATTCAGCTTATTTAATTTTGGTTATTATTTTTTTTAAAACACATTTTATATTGTGACTATATTGTTTACTAACATAGGCGAAGGACACATTGTTTTTAACACATTGTATGGATTTAATAATCTGAAAATAAATTGATTTATTTATTTATTATTATTCACAGTCCAATGATAGTTGATAGGTGATATAAAAATTTCTAACTAATTATCCAAAAGAGATTTTTTGTATACCTACTTACTACTTATCCATATCCATATCGATCGTGGTAGTGGTTCTTGATCTTTTTAGTTGATTGTACGTGGTAAAGAGAAGAAAGTCTTGGACGTGCCTTAATTTTTACGTGCCTTTGATTTTAACAACGTGTCAAACGTGATAATATTGTAATATCCATGTGTTGATTATAAAATGCTGAGTAGGTTTGTTTTAGCTCGTTATTTTAAGTACCTAAGATCATTCATGTAAGATTAGATAACATACTAATTGGAGAATGAAAGAATGTATATTTTATTGTATTTTCGTACCTACTCATAAAAAACGCCTATTATTAATGAAATTAATTGATAGTTATAGTTATAAGAATGATGTTATTTAGTTGAAAATGTGTCGAAATAAACTAGTTAATGGCAAATGAAATAACTTACAAGCAAAAAATAAATAAATAATTGAATACTTATTGATTATGATCAAAATAAATAGACATAAAAAATATAAACTAAACCAGAATACCGCCCCTTAGGTTACAGCCTGTATTACATTTATTAAGCAATTTTTCCCCTGAACGATTTTGCCTTAATACCGCGTTAGAACGATAATATACAAAGATACGGTATTGATGACGCCACCCTAAACCCAAGACGGCGTAAAAGACACATGTGTTGCTGAGCCTTAAAACTCTTATTACGTTATATTAAGATCGAAAACTCTTCACCCGCGTAGCCTAATAAAGTTATTTTCGATACTTTCTGTGGAGTTTTATCATATTTTACTTTCATCTACACAAGTCCTATCTCCACATGTATTGATTTTCTAAAGTGAGCTCTATGTTATTGTATTACAAAGTTTAGTTTTTACTGTCAAAGTCAAATGGTAAATTCTTTTTGATATTAGGGAAAGGTATCTTTGTCGATGTCTGTTCAGATTTATTTCATAGCAAGATGCGAAGGAAAAGGCCTATAAGTAAGTAAGTAAGGGGGGATATTTGTAAAATTGATTATGTTTGACATCCTTTGATGTGATCTCTTTTGGCTGAAAACGGGGTTTTCGACTGAAAAAAGCTCAAGCGATTGATTTTAATTGAATGCTTAAAGATTCAGGGTAATTCTTTGATATTTGCCTTTTTCGGTTCAGGATAAGCCTTATTATAAAGGTAAGTACATACTGGGGCAAAACTGAATCCTCAAATATTATGAGCTCACGACTTTCGGTTTTAAACCAACGTTAACATTCATCACTAAGTGCCAATTTATACATAGTCGGTTATCTAACCGACAGGGATTGATTTATAAATTAAACGTCATCTCCATATAAAATTCATGACGGATGTGACAAAAGTCAACCACTACTCCCTGGTTATGCTCTAACCGACTATGGAGAAATTGGCACTAAAAGTCGTATAACTTTTGAACTGCCGAACCGATTTTAATGAAACATAGGTAAGAATACTCGGGGTTACATTATCGTTTTAGCCGTGTGGGAGCTCCGCAACTACAGACAGATACACAGACACGTTAAACTTACAACACCCCTCTTTTTCCGTGGGGGTCAAAAATACAACCGATTGTGAATGATTGATGCAAAGTACCTGCCACTTTGTGTTTTTAATTTGCTTCAAAAAACTTATTTCCAGAGGTCTGCTACCGAGGTCTTTGACTTTACTAAAAGAAAAGCGGCCTTATTACTAAGAGTAATTTCTTCCAGACTACCTGGAGTAGTGATCATAAATCAATTATTTTGGGATTGAATTGAACACCAAAAGCCATTATAAGATGACGAATTACAACCTTAACCTACACAACAAAGTGAATCATTAGGTACCTACCTACATTACAAAGCTAACTAAGCAGATCCCTTTGTTTGGGTTCTACTTGTACTTTCAAAGCAATATAAGGCTAATTAGTAATTAGATACTTATTGAATATGACTTATGTTATGCCTATAGGCACTTTGTAATTTTGTCTAATAGGACATAATACAAGCTTGTTTGTGTTGGGGTCCACTAACCCGCACTAGTCTAGCGTAGTGGACTACGCCTGAAAACCTTTAATGGCGACAAATGAGACGATATAATAATATAAAACCGGATATAGGTACTTAATTAAAATGATAAGCCGTGCCGCTTGTTGTAGATAAGTTAGTACTAAAATCATGGACCAAGTGTGGGGGATTTAATGCTATTGACAATCCTAACTAATATTAAAAATTCGTAAGTAACTGTGTCTGTCCGTGTGTCTGTCTGATACTCTTTCACGCCAAAACTACTGAACGGATTTGAATGAAATTTGGTATACATACGGTCTAGACCCTGGGAAAGAGCATAGGCTACTTTTTATCCCGGAATTCCCACGGGAACTTTTTAAGGCGAAGCAAAGCGCGCGGGAACAGCTAGTAATAATATAAAACCGGATATAATTAAATAATAAGCCGTGCCGCTTGTTGTAGATAAGTACTAAAATCATGGACAAAGTGAAGGGGATTTAATGCTATTGACAATATACCTAGTTTAAAATTGGTTCTATCATAAATATCGCCACGATACAATGATCTCGTTAGTGAAAATAAGTATCTACTCGTATATTGATATCTTGGAACAGCCACGTTTCACCTTCAAAAGGGCACTTCGCCAAATTGACAATATCTAATTATTTACATGTTACTAAATTTGTTTTTTTTTTCATTATATTATCATACCTGCATGTATACTATAGTGATAAATAGCTCTTAACTAGAATAGAATAGAATATAATATTAAAATTAATTATTAAACTGATGTTTGCACTGTAGTCGGTTATTAGAAGGAAATGTAACTTCATATTAGGTATATACGTTTGGAACTCTGTGTTCTTGTAACTGTTTGTGTACCAAACCAATATAATAAATAAATTTAATTAAAAAAAATGTTACATGTTTACTTTAGATTAACAATATACTAACAAGATGGAGAGTCAAACACAAAAAAAAAACAGAAAAATACTGTCCGCATTATTGTACCTATGAATTAATTCGGTTAGAAGATTTGTAAATAGAAGTTACAAATCTTCTAACCGAATTAATTAAAAACTAGACAGTGGGGATGATGATATATTCCAATACACTCCATTTAGTTCGTATTAAAATATCGTAGATATTTATAGTAAACTAGCTGTTCCCGCGCGCTTCGCTTCGCTTTAAAAAGTTTTCCCGTGGGAATTCCGGGATAAAAAGTAGCCTATGTTCTTTCCCAGGGTCTAGACCGTATGTTTGCCAAATTTCATTCAAATCCGTTCAGTAGTTTTGGCGTGAAAGAGTAACAGACAGACAGACAGACAGACAGACACAGTTACTTGTTAAGTTAGGATGCAAAAATTCCAGTAGAAGTTACCTATTTAAGAACCGTTTTAAACTAACGGAGTTCTAAAGCCGTGTTTCACATACTAAGTTAAAAGTACGTATTTTCTGATAGGTATTGACCTCAAAAGAGTAGCGTTACTAAATTTATAGGTACCTACCTATACCAACATATTCTTTATATTCTGACTCATTGTCACTTAAACAATCATCACATCTGAGCCTCTAGTACGGGTTTTGCTATTTATGAAAACAAAAAAAGTTTACGTTTTCTCCAGTCATCTGCATACCTACATTATCTGTCAAATGTTTCATGATAGTTTCCATTAAAGGCGCCACTTAGTATGGGAGAAAACGTGAACTTTTATAATTTTGGACAAACTACCTACCTAAATTGTACTAGACCCTAACGAATCCTAATAATAAAATTAGAAAGACCTGACACCCTAGATTAACATAATAAATATCCTTACTTTTTAAAGTTAGTCTATAATATTCAGACTCCTTTGCAAACTAACCTCAAAATATAAAAAAATATAAATTCCTAAGTTATTCAATTCCTGTTTTTCCAAGACGAGGTTTGTGGGTGCATGACTCAATAACCGACTCTACGGTACCTAATCGGACCTTTCGGACAAACGTATAAAGAATGCCGATCTCTGACTCACAGCTTCAGGTAGCCAGTTCTTTGGAGAAAGTCAGTTATTATGTTTAAAGGTATTAGTCACTAGGTCGCCGAACCTAGACAGGTACAGTTTGGTCCAAACAACTTGATAGTTCATGAGAATCCATAGATTGGCTGCGATTACACTTTTGTGCTTTATTAAAAAAAAACTAGCTGTTCCCGCGAACTTTGCTTCGCCATAAAAAGTTTTCCTGTGGGAATTCCGGGATAAAAAGTATTCTATGTTCATTCTCAAAGTCTAGACCATATGTATACCAAATTTCATTCAAATCCGTTCAGTAGTTTTGGCGTGAAAGAGTAACAGACAGACAGACACAGTTACTTTCGCATTTATAATACATATATTAAGTTAGGATAACCAACTTTAAATCTTTGAAAGAATGAATAGGTGGTTTGTTTGACAAGCAAGTTGTTTGGACCGAACTGACCGATGCGTGTTGCGTGATTCTGTTTCCGAACGTTGCTTATACTCATCTCCGTTTGTATTGAAAACACGCATATTTTAACACGCCCTCCTGCCCGCTGGACTGACGACCTTAGGCGGGTAGCCGGTAGTGGTTGGATGAGGAAGGCCGAGGACCGAGGGTTGTGGCGTTCCTTGGGAGAGGCCTATGTCCAGCAGTGGATGATTATTGGCTGATGATGATATTTCAACACACAGAAATCGCATCTTCGTGCGTTCACGATCTTAGTTTTTTCAAACTGTCACAATGGACTTTTACTGACACTCAGCATACAGTCCCTATTTCAGTGTACCTATCTAGTGTATGCACCTACCTAGCTACCTAAGTTTGGCTTGTATAAAAACAGTGTAGGTACCTAAGTAGGTATAACCTTGTAATGGTAGACTGCGTATCGGTTTCTTATCACATCAGCAAATATAATGTGTTTGCTTACAATATTACAGATAACTCATATTGTTATCGAATCAAATTATAATTCGGGGAATTCCGCAATCGTTTCGAAAGTCGGTCACACCGTTCTTTGCGTTTCTGCATATTATTATTTTACACATCTGTATTGAAGTTATTGGATAACGGATTAGTTTTTAACCAGAGTGTTATAAAAAAATGAAGAGTATTTATTTATAATATACTTACTTAGAGAAAAATTTATTCTTTGACAAAGAGGGACAAAACACTTAAATAACTAAAGCGTTTACTAACTTTTCTATGAATAAGGGGGTAAGTATACTAAGTATATATATGCAGGTCGGTAGGTAAGTATATTATAGATAGATAGATAGATAGATAGATAGATAGAATATTCTTTATTTGTACACACACACATAAAAGAAACTTATATAACTTAAATACTATAAACTATGTACAAAAATGGCGGTCTTATCGCTTAAAGCGATTTTTTCAAGACAACCTTAGGGTGGAAGGATATTTTGATTAAAGAGGGGTCAAGTGTACTAAAGAAAAATAAAGGAAAAATAAAAATAATTATTTAGTTATTATATAAGTCCCTACAAACTAAGTCTTACAAACTTACATGTATTTATACTTATATACCTAAAATAATAATATATATTTTATAATAGACTACATAGACCTACATAAATATAATAATCAGATTTAATAGGATATCTATATGTAAGTCTGTAGTAAGTGTAAGTATATTATAATATTATAAAGACTAGTAGGTATAAAGTAAATAATTGGCAATTAGAGGCTTAAAGCAACTTCCCTTTGTATAAGAAACCAAAGGTATGAATTTATAAAAATTGTAAAGTACTTACTGTACCTACCTTGTGAAAAATAAGTACTTACTACAGTAATTGAGCTCAATTAATCATGTAAATACCTACATATTTCATAGATTGAGTTATTAAGTACCTAAGTATAAAAAAGTAAGTAAGTAGGTATAGACTAATATTATTACTTATTTATTAAATTACTTAAACCTCATTATGATTCTGGTCTGGCAATATTTAATATCAATTGTAATTATTATTGACTATTCGTAATAAAAATGAAAGTAGATACTTAACTGGGTATCACTTTCACTTTAAGTAGTATGTAAGTACTTATACAATAAGATAAGGATATCAAACCAACTTACTTTGTGGAAGGAGGACTTCAAATAAATCCGCAAGAAATCCAAAAATGCTGGCACAAAACACAAATAAGGCCAAAATTAAAAATAAATCATTATCAAACAACACACAAAAATTCAATTTTAAAATTCGAACTATGTTTTCCTGTTTCCCGCTTCAAGCACAGATGGCAACTGTGGCCATTTTGGTTCGCAAAGATTCATTGACAGCGACCACAGCTTACTGTGACAAAGTTGTTCAACGAAACCAATCAAGTAGTTTCCGACTTTAACTCATTAGCGTTAAAACCCAAGTTCTGAGTATTGCCTGTCAATGAAACTTTGTCGGTTTTGCTGACGACGAAATTGAGGTCAGTGGCGTCTTTTTAGTGTTCCGCTGTTTATACGCTAACTGTACCGTTATTTGTTTTATTTGCGAAATTTATTTGAATAGCTAATATATCTGTGCTCTAGAATTCTATATTGACGAATTTTAACAATTTACTTAATCATATTTTTACAAAGCCTTTTTTACATTTTATCTTCTGATACTTGTTGGCGCCAGAATAGATAGGTTTTGGGACTTTTATTCATTTTAAAGAGAGGCACAGGGAATTGTTTTTAAGAACTATTACCCGACCCGTTATTCAATTAATCTTTTACTTATGTAAACATAATTATAAATTTATAAAACTACCACACAAACTAAAGAAAAAAAAACACGATCGAACCACAAACATCCCAATAACGGTTCGCCCTTGACCGCTACTTTTTACTGATAACAAAACCGCTACTGATTGCGCGGGAGCGAGACGGCTACAACGTTTCTCATGAGAGCGAAAGAGACAAATAATTGTCACTGTCATTCGATTAGTAGTTTCATTGACAATGGTGATTCTATCTAATACCTACTACGTTTCTATGCAGTCCTGGTACTTTATGTATTTAATTTTAGTTTGGGAAATACTGTTATTTACTTATATTATATACTTAGGTGGACTTAAAAAAAAGTTAAAATTTAGTCGCCCCTGTCAAACATCTGTCAGTACAAAGTTTTTTTAAAAATTATTATTAACTTTTTTTAAACAAAACTTTTTTTAACAAATAAAAAAATTATAATTATTTAGAACTAGACGCGTTGCCTTTTTCTTCAACATTTGGCTCCTTAGGCGGAGGGGTCGGAGGTTTGGGTTCCTCCTCTTCGGGTAGCAGGTTCGATGCTTTTTCATAGACTATTGCTTCGTGACCCCAAGCAGTACCAGATCCTAGGATCACTAGCCCATCGTTTGTGAGTCGCGGATCTTGAGCTGGAAATAAATTAATAAATGTTGTTCAGTAAATTAAATATGTATAACTATATACTATATATATTTATATTTAATATACTATATATATTTTTTAAACTCGAAGGTCCATTCAAAGATTAACTGGCAGAGATTGCTATAAACAATATGGCCGCCTTTTTTATATATACCCATATATTTTTTTGTATTTTTTCTCTTTTGATGCAAATAAAGAGGATTGTAATTTTTTATTGTTAATAGGTGTGGGGCTGTGGGGTAAAGTTAATAACAAATTATATACAACTTAATTAAGGACCAAAAAAACTGTTTTATCGCAGAAAACGATATCTTTCAGACAACCTGTGTAAATTTCAGATTCTTACGATTTCACGTATTTTATGATCCTTGTGGGATGAATTGTTAACCAATTTAAACAAAATCTCGTAATAGGTCTCCAAACCTATGTACGAGTCGTTTAGGTACACGAAATACACAAAAAAGTAACTACTTAGGTAGGTACTTACGTTTTTTCTTCGTTCCCCGACAAATATTCTTGAGACAATCCATTTGAATGTGTAACCTGTAGTTTAAATTAATTAAACATCTAAATAATCTTACGTCCTCCATATAAGGAAATGGGCATAAAACTGCACCTGCACTCCAATGAAAGCACTAAGTACGTAGGTAATAGTTAGTCATATTTAGCGATAGTCTAAGTAAGTACTAGGTCATTTTTACCGATAGATAAAATCTACTAATAAAATACTTGACGTAGGTAAGTGTTATGGGTAATTTTATTAACTAAAGGTGACCACAATTTCTACCACAATGTGCAATATGCAGCTTAACTTCTCCCAATCAACCTATGTCTCTAACTCTTAACGGTATAGTAAAAAAATATTCGACTATTCATAACAATATTTTTATTCTTAAACTTACATAGCTGATAAATTTATTTACAGTCCGGGCCAAAGAAAACTGCCCCCACTCATTGCTAGTATGAGAAGACACTGTACAAAAAAAATATCTATACATATAGGTACTACTGACGAGACATGTCACTATTTTCTTCATCCTTGGGCTCCTTAGGTGGAGGGGTTGGTGATCGGGGGCGGTCCTCTTCAGGTAGCAGGTTCGATGCTCGTTGGAACACTGTCGCATTCATTGATTGCACAAACGATTTCTTAGTGGATAGTGTGGATGCGTATGAGGGCTTTACATCGGGTGCTGAAACCGAAAATTGTAGAAGGTACGGTAACACACATAATAATATACAAATATACACTCACGAGCAATGAAAAAGTTCCAGTGACATAGGATCAAATCCTAAGTTACACGTCTCAAAAAATTGGCGTCAAGTATATCCACGAACAATGTCTTAAAAACGCAGCTTATTTCTATTATGTCTCAGACGCGTTAGTATTCCTCATTGGTTTACCTTCATTGGTCATCAAGTTTAGCATTAAGTCCACCTAATTGTACATAATTACTTTTGTATATTGTGCAATGAAGAATAAATAAATAAATAAGCGTTCACCTTTTGGCATCTCACGTAACGGACGGATCGCATTTATTATTCTTTGTATAGAAATTCACACAAGTGCGTCCACTTCATCGGCATTGCGGACGCCGGCGCCGTTTCTCCATACATTCAATGACAATCCGTTTAGTGCGATACGTGCGATACCGATAGGTGGATGTTAACCTTTCATCTCCATTAATTAGTCATTAATTAAACAATATTATTATTAGAACTAACCTTCTAAAATGTTCTTTGACATATCCATCTTATTGCTGGTTTATAACTATAAATCAACTTTTTCACTTGGTGGGTAAGACACTTTTACTTCAAACACAGTAGTTCTAATACTGATAAAATGTACGTAATGTGATATACTTCACGTACCTATATTCAGTTAAATGATAATGTTAGCGGAATAGATAACAGATCGTCAGTAGCGGGTATATAATAACAGGGCCCTATTGCTATAATTCAATACAATTTGAATCTGAAAATCGGAAGCCTGGGTTTAACGGCAATGCCAAAGCATTTGATTAAAAAAATCTTAATTAAAAAAAACTGCAATAAAAGAATTCAAAGAAAACAACAAAATATAATTATGTCATAGCCGGTTTTCGAATCCGGGCATATTAATTTCTATTCGACCACCACTTTACCTGAAATATTTACTTTACTTTATCATTATAATACCACTATCACTCCACACCCATGATTTCTTAGAACTATTAATCTGTGGTATTACCCACAATCTTGATTCTTGATATTGTGTACCAGTTACTTATATCTGAGTGGACTGGGATGTAGGTATGTCTATAGTGATTATTATGAGACATTTATTATTATACTTAACTAATACTTTAATTCGACCGAATGGCGTAGTGGTTAGTGACCCTGACTACTGAGCCGATGGTCCCGGGTTCGATTCCCGGCTGGGGCAGAAATTTGTTTAAACACAGATATTTGTTCTCGGGTCTTGGATGTGCCCGTAAAATGGCAATAGGCCCGCCCCCTATTACATTGGGACTAACATAACACTCTGGCGAAAAGTGGGTGCAGCAATGCACCTCTGCCTACCCCGCAAGGGAGTACATTAGTACAAGGCGTGAGTGCGTGTGCGTGTACTTTAACTTCCTCTAATCGTGTCGGTGACAAACACAAGAGTGTCACCATGGTTATAATATTGACCAGTCAGATTAGCGTCAGTTGCTGACTGGGTACCGTACGTACGGTTACACCTTATTTAAGTAATACCCTGACGAGCAATGAAAAAGTTTCACCTACCATTCTCGTGAGTGTATTTGTCACATTTGACACCACAGCCGGATGAGATGACTCAAGTGACGTTTGAGGAGGTTCAAGGAGGTTCAGGTTCCTTTCGTGCACTCCGTTCTTTTACTAGACAAATAGGATTGCATGAAACGAGCCTCCTTTATCCCTGAGTGACGTATATGTACCTATATATAAACTATACCGCAAGTATACCGCAGAAGCACTATAATGCTATATTTTATTGTATGATATGTATAAAGTCAAGTATTTCTCAAGCGGAAACGTCGTATCACGAGAAAAATCAAACGCCGGAAACGGAAAGAAGCGTATTTTTCGAATTTGAATACCGAATTCTGCACTTCCGGCGGGAGCGTGAGCTTTATACGAACTGAAAGTTTAAAAGAAAATATATTTTCGTATTTACATTTAACAATGTGAATACTGATCAGTTAGCGATGAATGATTTAAGTACAATACCTAAAAATGCGTTATTTATTTGAATAAAATATGAAAGCTTTAAACCTTTGTAATAAAAGTTGTTGCTAAATGGTATATATTTAGGTAAGGAGAATAAAAATGACTTCGCTAGTCATTCTCAACATCTTAGTCTAACAGCTTTTGCAAATTTATAATCGTTTCAAGTGAATCTGTCATGAGATGAGTCAAATGTATCCCAATTTAAATGTAATCTTACCTACACTCACAAGCAATGAAAAAGTTCCAGTGATAATAAACAACAAATTACTCCTAAACGGTAAAGACTAGCTTAATGGCGCCGTCTGCAACTTTTAAATAAGATGATCATCTTTCAAATGAATTATTTAAAAAATCAAGGTCTTGAATTTGGTATCATATTTTTGTAAGTGGAACTTTTCCATTGCTTGCGAGTGTATTTAAAACCGTGTAAATGGGCGGCTAAATAATGTACATATTTAATTATTATATTTCATTTTAATTTAATTTAATACCATTACTAACATAATTTTTAAGTTCATTGTTACTAACAAAATATAGATCAATCCGAAATAAATGATTTATTATTTATTATTATTATTATAAAACCTTAAGGGGAAGCCAATGGGTACGGTCTACCGTGTTATATGGACATTCACCAGAGCAGCGCACAATGCTGCAAGTTGCTGCATCCTGCTGTCCGCCGGCGCTGCTATTGTCCGCTGCAGCCGCTGGGTTTGAGCCCACTAGGAGGGGGATTTGGGCCCCTTTTACTAAAAGTTTTATTTTATAGTTGGAATTTTAGCTATGAGACTTTAGGAACTTTTGATGTGTATGGTCTTCTGGCGCCCGGCGCAACCTAAACCGGAAATGAATCACTAATCTCTTTGTAAAATCAAGTTTACATTATTGAACAATACCTATATTACGCTGTCAAAGCAAAATAAACTGTCGTGTGACCAGCAGCAGAACAATGATATTGTGTTGGGTCACTCATACGTTATTGTGAGAGGCTGACAGTATTATCAGTATTGTCTTGACTACGGCATCGCCATCTTTTGACTAACACGAAAACTCAACTGGGAGCTGTCGGCTCATTAAAATTATTAAATGCATATTATGTATGTTCTATCTATCATGGCGAGCTGATTTTTCCACATTTAGCCTCCAAGGTGGGCCATTATGCGTGAAATACCTATGGGGTGACTAGCTATTAAGCCACCCAAGCTCACGCCAGAAAGCCAGTAGACGACCTAGGTTGCTCATGACTTCCCGGAGGGACCCCGGAGATCCGAGGATTTTTGATCGTAGTGTCTCCACGCCTTTGCAATGTAACAAGACATGGGAAGCTGTTTCATCTTCCTCCATGCAACTTCTGCAAAGAGGAGTGGTGGAGATTTTCATGCGATATAGGTGTTTATTTAACCGGCAGTGGCCTGTTATGGTACTTATCACGACACGTAAGTTTGCTCTGTCCAAGCATAATAATTTGCGTGTTAGTTTAGTATTAATTAGTGGTACAAAAGCTTTTGTTTGTTTGCACTCGGCACTGTTACTCCAGAGATTGGTGTGGCATTCTGTCGTTCGGGAACGCAACCAAGAGCGAATTTGGTTGAAAGGGATCGGTACTATCGGCTCTGGGCCTATTGGTGCAGTGTCAGATCCCTTTCGTGCAAGTTCATCAGCAGCGTCGTTCCCCAGCGACCCGCTGTGCCCTTTTATCCACTGGAGGGTTAGGGGCCGTCCATTAATCACGTGAGGTCGTTTTTCTCATTTTTTGACCCCCCCCTCCCCCCTGGTGATATTTGGTGAGGTTTGGGACCAACCCCCCCTCCCCCCCTGGATCACGTGTATTTTTTTGGAAGTCTATGTAAAGGCAATTTTTGACTAGAAAAAATATAGGTCATACTACAAATCGTTAAAATTTTTGCGCAGTCCAAAATATCGGTTCAGAAATACCTAATTTTTGACAAAAAATTAATACACGTGATGTCTAACGAGAACCCCCCTCCCCCCCCGTGATGTTTCGTGAGGTTTTCAGTACCCCCTCCCCCCCCCCCTTTGAGCCTCACGTGATTAATGGACGGCCCCTTATGGTATTGTTTTGTGAGGCAAGCGATTCTAGAGCTGAGTGACACTCTAGTACTAGCCCCGAAGTTATAGTTTTGCTAGACAAAGCTAGCAGAACTGCAGCACTATCAGATAGGATACGAATACGTTGATTCGTAACCTTTCTAGATTTGACTGCGTTAGCGGCCCGTGTAATAGCAACACATTCAGCCTGAAAGATTGTGTTGTATTTGCCTAGTGCCAGTGAAAAATTAATGTTTAGGTCATCCGAGTGGACACCGGATGTTATGTATGTTATGCATGTATATTATTAAGGGTCTGTTCCACAATGTCTGGTTAGTGGCTACCTGACGGATAAAATACATGCTGTCACTTTCTGTTATTATTTTTTAGACAGTGACAGCATGTATTTTATCCGACAGGTAGCGACTAACCAGACATTGTGGAACAGGGGCTAAATGTATTATTATTGATTTCTCGTTGTTGAAGTTTAGCAATGGCTTAGTTTGTTTGCAAGGCCTCTACTATCATAAAAAATATTATAAAGACTGAAACATTTACAGATAGATTGACAGACGGACGGACAACAAAGTGATCCATTAAAGGGAATGTTTTTTATTTTTGAGGCACGGACCCCTGAACTGAAATCAATTTGTGGTTCCAAACTCGTAAGTCCTAATCGTCTTAGCCCGTTTCAGGTGAGGCTATTTATGTCACTTTACACCTAACACAGCAGGAAGCCTACTCAAGTCGAAACTCGGACAAACGCCGTGTTGGCTAGTTTCCTAGGCGTTTCTCTAAACTGCTGTTAGCGCGGCTGCCAGCGACATATCTGAGAACTCGGAAAATGTATGGTAGTCATATATTTAGTTGTTACGTACCCTTATCATTACCATTAAATTGAATTGGTAGATATCTAAATAAAAAATATATGAAATAAAATTGATTTTAAGCTATCTTTACACTACCTAGAAATTTTTTTATGTCTTTTGCGTGAAAGTGACAGACTTTAATTATTAGAGTTTGAATTAAGGTGTATCATCGTGGTGGGACATTCAAACCTTCGGTTTAGAAGAAGGCATGGTTCACTTCATCTATAATAATCTTAATTTAAAAAACCTCTAGAAATTATTAATTCGTGCTATGCATTCTGAATTTCAGTCGATTATACTTACTTGTAATACTTGTATGGAAAATTTCACACGGCTGCATGTCGAACTTAAGGCGAAGTTCTAAAGTAGCCAGCGCCCGCCGCCGCCGCCGCCGCCGCCCGCCCGGCCGGACACAAGATTATGACGCGCGGACGCGCCTCAAACTTGCGCTACGGCTAGCGACACACCGTGCTGGCAAACTACTCGTAGCATGCTCTTTCTTTGGAGAACTGATGCTAGAATGGAAGTAGTGGGTTTTATGCGCCAATAAAACCGTAGCAGTGAACATTAAAAATGAAAACTGCGTTTGTTTTCTACTAAGATTGTGGAGAGAGTCATTAGTGACTCAAAAAATAGACGTATTTAAAAAGCTTGAGGCATATTTATAAGTACCAAAACAGTTAGGTACTTACGAGAAATACGAAATTCCTTATAAAATTTTGGCTAACCCAGTCTCCTTGTAGCATGCTAATAAGCAGCATATTATTATGTCATTGTTACACTATTTCTTACGCCTCAAAAGCGCAAACTGCGTCCCTGCGCCGCCACTATTCAGTTCGGTCCAAGTACTTCGCCTTAATTGTTAACTTACTATCACGTTTTGTACATATATATTTGGTAAATTATTATTATGTAGGTACAATATTATATTATTCACAGTATCTTGGGTGGAAGTGATTATGTGATAGCCAAGTTTCTTTCACTACCGATCGGTTTAAAACCAAATGAAATGTGAAAAAAAACCTGGTAAAATATTAGCTATTTTATTCCCACACGTATCTCAAACACAATCAGATCACGAAAAAAATACCCTCCACATATTGTTTACCAATTTCCATACGTGATACCAACGCTCCAGGCAAAGTGACAGTCAGAAACGAATCTTCTCAAATTGAGACCAAATTACATTTGATTTTTTACAATTTCCCTTTTAACACCCCCAATTCTCAAAAAGCCTAACTGATAAACCTCCAGCCATTCAAAATGGGACGGTAAGACCTGTGACAGAGAGTTGAGGTTGGAAATGTGAGCGAAAAAATACGTCGATGCCTACAGGCTGATGTTTGATTCCTCAAGAATATCCGTGATCTTTTTTGTGTGTTTCCATATGTAATGGAAGACACGTTTAGGGGTGGATTGAAGGGCTCTTAACCGACGTTATTGATGTCTTTTTTTGTAGATCAACATGTTATGTCTGGTCTTGCGGTGGGGTGATGTGTGTATGTAAATTGGACGGAGATTCGGTAAAACTGATTGGATTTGTAAATGTTGTGACGATCCGCGCTCGCTGGGAGTTGGGGAGTTACTCGTGTTTGCTGTGATAAGAATACTTTATTAGGCTTTTTTGAATTATTGATATGTAAGTATGTGCACTTAAAAGTACCTACTTCTTATTTTAAGACTTCTTCCTATTAGGTCGCAGTAAAACCTTTATGTTAACAAGACAAAATTAAGTGTTTTTTCATACCGTCCTCTACGTCGTGTTATGAATAAGTTATGACTTTATTGGCAAGGTACTTACTTGCCTAAATCGTCATGATTACAAGTACTTCATTTTTTTTATGAATTGGCGTTTCTAGTTAGGTTTAGTTTCAGTTATCCTATCACAAATCACAAGCATGGCACGCTACTCTCACACATTACATATCTTTTATTCAAATACATCTGCACCATTTCGTCACAAAGTCGTCACGTATCGTGATCGTGCCCAAGCTGGTCCCAAATCCCCCGTGTTCCGAATGAAGAATACATGAAATCGACTAATAAATGTGACCAGATAAATTCCACGGCGGAAACATAACAAATTCAATATAAATAGTTCCTGCGTCTCACGGAATCCCTCTCCTACTGTATTTGTCTGTATTATTTTGTGAAACGCGTTATGCAGTATGGTACTATGATGTTTAGAATAGAATAGAATACTCTTTATTCACCATTAAAGAAAACATTACAATTTCACAACTTATATATAAAATAGAACAAAAAAGGCGGTCTTATTGCATAAAGCAATCTCTACCAGACAACCTTTGGATGGAAGAGACAATTTTAACATAATTAATGGGAGTAGAGGTGCAAGGTATACTACTTAAACAGTTCATACTGTAGACTATATACCTAATTAAATGTTTAGTTTTATCGATACATAAAATATGTGATAAATAAATAATTAAAGCCTGGTGACTGACGCCTGACGCTAACCTGATCGGCCAATCCTTTCACCACGATGACCAACCCTAGTCAAGCTAAGAAGAAAAACATGAATTTTGTGTGTGAATCGTTACGTTAATGTACCAATATTTGTCTTGAGATTATTATCAGCAAACGCTCATCGACTGTTGGTTATGCTATGTACCTTTTAGCAGCCTACCTTTTAGACTCTCCAAAATCTGACTGCAAGTGCCAAACCCGTACGCCGTACCTCGTACCCGTACCGTAGAGGCTCAGTTTATTTTTTTTATTTATTTAATTACAAAAGTTTACAATAATTTTTCGCTTAACCTAGTGATTCTGAAACAAGTTCCTATCTCATAACTCATAAGACTTGCATAATCACAGTATAATGTCCTGGCTCCCTCACACAAATACCATCCACAATTTAAAAGAAGCAAATCAATGTCAAGAATGATACATGTACGCTGTATGCGGGAGACGTCAGAATGGACGCGAATATATTTCATATATCATAATATTCTACTCCTCACAATGCCTGCTTCCCGTTGATGTAGGTTTGATGTACACTTTTTAACAGAAACAGCCTCTGCCGTACGTCTTATTGCAAGGGGTGTAGGTCTCAAATCGACTGTGCTTAGTTGCTGGGGTGGTTGGTATAGATTTCTTTATCTCGTTTGAATTGTGCAGTTTTGTATTGAGATGTAGGTGTGTTGGTGACATGCCTGTAATTAGGATTCATGTGAATTGTTCTGAGCACTATAAACTAAACGATTTCAGTATTTATTATCTACCAATAAAATATTATGAAAGCAGTCACTGCATGAGACGTATTGTTGTTGTTGTATTTCCTATTTTTATAGATAGACCCTTCTGGGTCCCAATGCCACTGAAGCGACGAATGGTTTCACCTGTATTTTTTCAGCTGGGTAAAAACTTATGGAAAAGTAAGAAAATCGATAAGGTCATGATGCTGTTTTTCTTCTTATATTATAGATTAAAAACACTAGAACTAGACCAGGTTTTTGTTCATATTAGGGAAGAGCGTCTTTTCGTAAACTTCTAACTAAACTTTGAATTCTTTATGTCATGTACGTACTAACCATATCTTAGAATTTACATCATTTTAACTCAATAAAGTAAAGCGCTGGACAAAGGTTTTCACATATCTTTCATTAAAATGTAACATAACATACAACCAAAACGCTAAACATGTTCACTACTGAAGCCCACATTCGCTTATTGCTCGCGGGTTCCACATATCACGTGTCGACCATTCGCCGGCTGATGGCCTCACAGGAATATAGGCTTTATTGCCGGATATCTGACGGATTTTACGATGCCAGGGTGGTGATGAGGAAAAGTGGTGACGATTTGACGTCATAAACGACCGAAGACAGTGGCCAACATGGCCGGATCTGCGCATAGTTGTTTCCACAAGGTTTTCACTATTCTTTATTTATTTATTTATTTAAACACTTTATTGTATACAATATACATAGTTATAACAGTAAAAAAATGGAGAGAATTAAACTAGACTAGTATACAAGGGCGGACTTATCGCCTCAACGCGATCTCTTCCAGTCAACCCTGGAGGTAAGGACACAAGTGGCTAAACTCTTAATAACTAAGTTTATTGTTGTATACAAAAGTACCTAACAAAACCTATTTTCTAATATTTACACATAAAGTAGGTACATATTTTAGAATCATATATATGTCGCAGGCATTTTGTAAGATCTCGCCGTCTACACACATTCATTCAGTCATTCTTCGTTGTTGAAAACCAGTGAAAAACGTTTCTGTGATTTTGTGGAAGAATAGTTTTGAATCAATCGAGAGGTTTTTGTTGCTTGAGGGATTGGGTCAAGTTTTCTTAACTTAGAAAGTGATGAAATCAAATCTATCACAAGGAATAGGAACATAATTTTTCAGCCCTTGTGCAGGTTATTTGTTGATGACACTTTTAATAAACTGATAAGCACTTAATCATTACATTTGCTATCTGTCTTCAAGTCTCTTATTCAAAACTCACAGCTACACGAAAGAAACTCAAAAAAACCATCTTTATCAGTCAAGGGTATCAAAAGGTTAACCCATCTCGATTCCATAAACCAGACAAAACAAGCAAAAATATATGAAAAAGGAAAACGTTATCAAATTCAAGAAGTCACCGGCATAAAAATTTTACTGTCCCTTTTCGGGCAGTAAAATGTGGTCAATCTTACTGGCGCGTATGAGTAGGGTGTCCCACTTTTATGAGTCATAACCTGGGCACCCTACTGGCTGTCCTGATGCAGGTATATGGCTCACAAATTGACCATCTATTGTTTTATGTCGGCGCTGTTCGGCCAAGTGAAATAACTTGGCAAGGAAATGAAAAAATACGTTTTAGATTAGGGTTTTTGGGTCATGGATTTGTTGTGTGGCGATTTATATGATGGTATATTGTTTTCGTTATGAATTATGTTGATTTTTTATTATTATATGTGCCTACTTACCTAAGTAAGTAGAAATCTGTATTTAAATTTATATAAGATAACAACACTGTTATTTATTTAAAGCAAAGAAAAACACACGCAAAAAATTACTTACTCTCCATATTTTTTTATTTCGTCTAAATTACGAAAACAAATGCATTTTCCCCATTCTGCTCTCATTGTGGCGGCATCATCAAAGGCGGTCGGCGACATCAATAAGACATCAAACGCGCCGCCGGCGGGAAGGTGTCGACAATAAACTCTGGATGTACATTTAGGTACAGATTGATAGGAGTTGTAAAATCACTAAGTGATCTTGACTATTATTTTGGGTCCCCGAGGATTTCGGATTTATGTGCAGGTACTCGTATGGCGTATCGCTCTTCGGTCGGATAAGTAAAGTTTTATAGTTCTTACGAATAGGTAGTAAGTACGTAAGAACCTACTCTCATTGAGTATATGCTTAGGTACATATATACCTGTACCTATAGTAGAATAATTTGGCATAATCATAATGTAAGTAAGTATAATTAAGCAGATACTGAATCCTGCAAAAGCATTGTTACTTACTTAATTGCTTATGTTTGGTGGCCTTAACCTCTGAACCACGTAGTTCTGAAATACATATTTTTTTCATATTCTCAGCAACATTTTGGCAATAATATTCATAATCATGAGACATAAGTTCAATTATTACTAGTTCTGGCGTTAAAAAAATAATATAATGTATTTGTTTAGACAAATTTAAGTTCAGTAGCTGTGAGTATCATCATCATCATCATTGGCCACGACATCTTGATCAGATGATAGTTGCAGCGTCCATCCATTCGATGCTGTGAGTATAGTTTATCATAAAGTCAAAATACTTGTTAAGCCACGATAAAAATACCTTTTCTCAAACTCAAATATAACTTTTCGCAAATCAACTTACTTACCTGTAATAACTTTTTCGTGAAACTCTAAGTCCGATAAAACAATTTCGCGAATGATTGGGAACCCCCGAACGGTAGGTAGGTAATTTACATATTTTTGAACAGCACATCGACTTTTCAATAGGAGTTTTTCTTCTTTGAAAGAAATAATACTTCCTAATCATATTTTCGAAGTTTTTAAGCGGCTTTTGGATCGTGGAAGCGGCGCGATGAATATTTATTGAAAGATTTTGTCGATTATTTAAAAGAAAAAAACTTTTATGTAAAAGTGTTCTACGGTAACAAAAACTAATTTCTTTACATTTATTGTGATCATATGAAATGAGGCAAATGAGGTAACTGCTAAAATACTGCTGTTGGATTTCCTCTTAAATTTGCGGTATCTACCCAAATGTACTGGCGTTTATTTGTCATCGTGCTGAAACATGGACGGATTTTCTATCCTGGATAAGTTGTCAGTCTTTGAACAGAAAAAACACAAGTCGGTATTGCTGACGCTGGTTCTCCATACATTCATTCATTTATGAAAATCCGTTTAGCACTTACGATACCGATATGTGGACCTACCTTATAACGTTTGTTTTTCTTTATAAGTAATATGTAACAAATAATTAATCCATAGTTATTTTTTTCATTTAAACACTCTAAACTTCAGTTAACGAATAGAATCATTCAAACGCCCTATTTTTTTAAACTGTCACGTAGACACTCAATTTGACACCCAATTTGGCAAAAAAAACCCTGAAGGGGTAAAAATAAATTGGCACGTAATTTAAGGAGTCAATTTTGAGGGTGATATCAGAATTAAATATTCTGAAAGTGCGTTCCTTAGAACGGGTTTCCTCCTGATAAATATCTAGTCGTTATTTTCGTTTTGGGGTGGTCCGATGAAACGTGGTATTGGGAGTTTGGGACACTGGCAGATTGGAAAACGAGACGCCTCCAACCAATTTTTTTTTATTCTGTGGGTTTTTTAATGTGTACACACTTCAGTGTTTAATAAATTTATACATAAGATAATAAGCGTATAACCATAAAAATAGGATGCATTTAGCATACATATCCTACGTTCTAAAATAGGTTGCATTCGTAGCCATCGAAATAAGTGTCTCTGACGATGAATATAATCTTCTTTAAAAATATAATATGACCCTATAAAAAAAACTTAATTAATTACCTAATAACCGGTAATCGCTAATTATCTATCTATGACAATTTAATATTATTGAAATGAAATACCTATATAGGTACAGTAAGACTCTAGTATGATTTTTCCTAACTCGTGGTACAAAATTGATCGACTTGAAAATAATGTAAGTAGCTAGAAAATCGGTCCATAACTGGCGAAAAAATCAGTGGTCATGGTCACACATAAAAAAAATACAGATGAATTGAGAACCTCCTTATTTTTTTAAAGTCGGTTAAAAATACAACTAATCGATGAATCATTACCAAACTCACAAATCCGAAAAGACGCAGCACACCCTCAAAATCCTTCGCTTGAAAGCCTTATTATTAAATGTTTCATGCATTTAAATTTATATCCAACATTCCCCTGCCACCCTAGTACCACCGCCCGGCCGATGCAAAAAAAAGTATGGAAAATGGCAATTTTATTGATACTTTGTATCGGAAACGATCGTTTGCCGTCTGTTCGCGCGTTGGTAATGGCTTTTTTGTTGTATTGTTTCGTCAATTTTATTTTGTGTTGCGGTTTTTTTTTTACTTTTTCCCTTGTACCTACTGTTTTGGGGTTTCTTTGTAGGTAATATGCAAGTTGATTGTCATTTCTTATCGTTCGTTTGTTATTAAAACTGTGAATCTATGAAAGGTAATAATAACTCTAAGAAACTCTGTAAGGACTCTAAGTTAAGCTCGTTTTTAGGTGAACTATTACCCAAATATTTTGATTGATTTCTTATTTTTATCGAATCGTTTTACCTCAAATAACTAAGTGACACCACAAATAACTAATGCCCATACATCACCCAAAATAGAATAAACATTTCCATACCCCGAATTTCCAGATACATACATACATAAAACGGCACTTATAAAGCAATTTTATTGCCTCACATTCGTTTCTTTCTGCGAAAAAAACAATTGATAATCGGTATGAAAGAAATTGAGCCAATTTCACAAAGCAGTTTCGTTGTTTTATCCCATTTCCAAGATACATATCTCTACATGAGTTCCGATTGTGCTTCTGTAAGGGGATGGCGTCTGATCGATAGAGTAGGAGATTGGAATGCCTTTTGACTATTTAAAGATATATCTAAATCTACATGAAATAAAATCGAATTAAATAATTATAAGTACTAACTCTAGTTTTTTTTAATAATGTAAGTAAGTATTATAGGTTACTTTCACAATAACTTAAATCACATAATTTTCGATGTGAGTAAAGTGAAACACAATACAATTATGATATCTCGTATTCAGAGTATTCACAATAACTCCTCTCTTCTCTCTAAGAGATTTGGCTAACCAAACCGTTTCTAGGCAAATTTATAAAAATATTTATATCTATTTCTTAGTTATCTTCTAGCCTGTAGACCAAAGTATGAAAGCACATTTTAATAAAAAAAACGAAATGCTGCTTTTGCTGCCCTAAGCTTACCGTTCCTTCGTTCAACTCAGCGTATGAAACTCTAAAAACAAAACACTCCACACACTCCGGGCAGATCTTCAAAAACCAATAAAAAGCGCGTTATTTATCATCGGATCAGAGCCAGATCTGTGTTCGCGCGCATATTTCATGCGCCTCAGACGTATTCCACCAATAAGTGACGTGAGCTCCGCGCGCACTATATCATTCTTCTGAGAATACCGAAATAAAGATTCACCGAAAATATGGATGTGGTAGATAGGAAATAAAACTGCACTTTCGACATTTCAAACTTTCGGTCAAACAAACATTCGCTTATAATTATGAACTTCGGTAGGTATATCTAACGTAAGTTCGTATTATAAACTTTGGTATTATGATGTATGTATTCGAATTCAGCTAAGCGTCCACCTATGGGTTTCATACTTATCGAACTAAACGTATTTTTATAAATATAAGTGTTAAAAGCGTCTGATATGCCCATGAAGTGGACGCACTTGTGCGAATTTCTATACAAATAATACTGAATACCTCTACCAAAATGTTTCTTCGAACATCCGGCACACATCTTCGGAATCTTCTTATAAAGCAAGGAAAGAACTGAGACACACAGAAGGGTGCATTAGGCAGGATACGACGTGGCGTCATCGCCCCATAGAAACATTTGTCACGCTTAGAAAAGGACGTATCGACAATTGACATCCGTCTTTATTCCGCGAGTTCGAAAGAAGCCATTTTGTTTTTGCGTAATTTATTTTTTTGGCACATTAATTTTGAGTATGTTTTTTTTTTTTTTTTTTAAATCTTTATTTTATTTAGAGACTTTGATCATACATGAACATGACAGTCCCATCGTAACTTATTCTAAGACTTAACGTATGATGTTGTTGCGTTGAGTTAAAGTTTGATAAAATACTTTAAATAAATCAATAATCATTGTATTTTATTGCCAAACATACAATATAATTTATCATAGAGCGGTGGTAGGTCGGGTAAGCGCCCGCTTCTCAGGCCAGAAAGGCGGGTTCTAATCCCAGCGCTGACATGTACCAATGAGTTCTTTGATTTTAAGTAGGTACAATGTATATGTCGCAGGCATCTGGTTTAATCTCCTGTTTGATTGAACCGCTAGCTCGTTCATTGGATGACGCTATTCAGTTGTATGACTAAAGGACAACTCGTCAAGTCGTTGATTGTAACGTTCGACGTCTTGACTGAACGTCATTCAGCGAAGTCGTTGAATGGGATATACGAGTAATATAGCAACTTTGTAATATCTAATTAGGGTGAACATGACCAGACAAGAGTCAACAAAAAGACTATGTTACAAAGCTCTTATCTCACAAATTAACTAAAAAATAACAATAAACGTACCTTCATATTGTTGTTCATAATTATCCAGTTTTGCCACAATTTTTTCTTTGAAACTATCCGCCCGCGGCGTAATAATAGATAAATCCATGTTGTCACACTATTTTAACACAAATAACACACTTTAAAGCTAATTTATTTGGAAAAAACTAACAATATAGGTGCTTTTTGTGTCAGCTGTTAGATGTTAGACGCCATATTTGTTTTATTCACCACCTGACTGATTTTAAGTCAGCTAACTAGTTGGACGTTTTGTGACGCTTGTACAATCAACGTTCGGCCTAGTAGCGACATATACAAGCGCTCTTACGGTGAAGGAAAACATGGTCGGGCTGTGACTACCTCTTCGGGGATTAAAGTCGTGAGCATAATTATGTATGTATATATAATGAGTGCAATATTATATATATATCGTGACTCATAAAAATGCGCGCAAACCAGCTAAATTACTTTTGGTCTAATACAACCAATAACGTTCCATTAGGATTAAGAGCCTTGCTACCAGTCCTGTCATTAATGTTGTATAAAAAATTTACACAACAAAGTGACAAAAGGGACATTTTCGTCGAAATGCCTATTATTATGGCTGGAGAATCAGCGACGCTTTTAATATCTTTGCTTATAATAAATAGGTTAAGAAGATATTTTTTCGTAATAGAAAAGTAAGGGTGTGTTTACATGTACAAATATATGTATTGACGTAAAGTTTTGTTCACGTGAGAGAATTATTAGTAATTTGGAAATATCATAGAAATCATTATACTTACTACTTATTAATCATAATGTTAAGTATGTAAACTTTTACAATAATTTCAGTAAATCAACTGTAAACAAAATAATATCTACATAATGGTAAATACATACATACAAATACATATTAGGGTGAATTTATTTTATTATGTTGAGTGTCTGCTGATATTAAAAAATAGATATATTACCAAACTAATAGACATACCATGATACCTCCAAATTATTCCAATACGGAAAAAAATAGCTTAATGACGTCGTTTGTTTGGCATCGTGTGAGTGAAACTTGTTCATTGCTTCTGAGTGTAATAGCCAAGTATTTTTTTTAATCTCACCATATTGAACGCGCGCTAACTAACGAATAAGGGTGGCCCCTGATCCCTCGAAATAAATCTATTACTATTAAAGATAATGGCGGCCGTCTTAAACATGTCTTAATATCTGTACAGGCGTCGACGTCAAATCCCCCCTCCCTTCTTATTCTGTTCTTTTTTTTCTTTTAGGAAATCGTTGTGAACGTTTCCTTGTAAAAAATTAAAAAAAATTATTTAAATTAATGTATTGTTTTAGTTTTGTGAAATTTGTGTTTTTAATTTTATATAAAAAGTCAGACATCATCATACATATTGTAATATAATGACGACAAACTACTAGATTTTTACTCAAAAAATATAATAATAATAATAATATCTGGGGACATCTTACACACGGCCATCCGACCCCAAGCTAGGCAGAGCATGTGTTATGGGTATCGGACAGCTGATATAGGTATCTACACAAATACATAGATAGATACATAATAACAAATTCTTTAAATATAAAAAATCTATTGGCATCCTTCAGAGCTCTAACCCGAATAGCTAGTTCTAATTATTTCAACTTCATAGTAATTTTTAGTTTTATTTAATAAAATTAGTAGGTATTTACCTTATAGCATAGAACACATGTAATGAGTAATGTTCCATCCTAAATAATTAATGTTGTGCATGCATGTTTTGGGTATCAATGTAGAACAGATGTTTAGTTGTATTTTTTAAATTTTGTAACCATTGTTATCTGTTTTGTGTGCCTCAATAAATAAATAAATAAATAAATACATACTAAATATAAATATGCTTTTATAACATGTACTTATGCAACAGATTAAGACCTAGTGGGGTCCACCAACCCGCACTAGGCCAGCGTGGTGGACTAGGCCTAACACCATCTCTTCATTGGAAGGAGTCCCGTGCCCCAGCAGTGGGGACGTGATGGGTCGTGAAAAGGAGTATAGGAGTCTTACTCAAGACATAGTGTTTTTTTTCGAGAAGAGCATTGAAGACATGTTTTCTCTCCCTAATAAGATATGGCAATACAATTTTTATCATTTGTTTCCCCGTAACTCAATGTACGGTCAGGTGCAGAGATACCTGACCCCCCTCTCATAGTAACAATGTTTCTGAGAGGGGTCAGGTCTTTCTGCCCTTTACTGTACTACAGTTCAAAATAAGGTGGGAACTGTCAGAGAGCACAAAACACAACGTATTTTCGATAATGATGTAAGTTTGTCGTGTACGGTCTTCATTTTTGTAAATGCAGTGAGAAAGCGTTAGCAAAAAAGGTAAAATAAATAAAAAAAAAAAAAAACACGCACTCACGCTTTGTAGTAATGTACTCCCTTGCGGGGTAGGCAGAGGTGCATTGCTGCACCCACTTTTCGCCAGATTGTTATGTTAGTCCCAAATGTCCCAATGTAATAGGGGGCGGGCCTAAAATAAATGAAATAAAGTTTATTTCCAGTTAACCTAATAATAGTCAATACATAGAAAGAAACAAACTTTAAAGTAATTTATATAAATTTTCACGTTGTGTTTCATTAATTGTTTAGGTTATAAACTGCAGAGAAACATAGACTTATTTTTGTTAAAAAACGTATAAAAATATGTTAGTTTATCTTAAAAGATTTTTATACTTACTTATATTATTATGTAATATAGTATGTACCTACCTCTGTTTAAGTATATTTGTAATATTTTAGTTAGTGTGTAAAAATATGTTAGTTTATCAAATAATTATTAAATAATCTACATTCCTATTTAACATGTACACTGCACCCAATCTTAATCTCTGTTTCCCTCCATCCAAAGGTTGTCGGGCAGAGATCGCTTTTAGTGATAAGACCGCCTTTTGTACCCTAATTAAGTTACATTTTGTTAATTTTATTATTCTGTTTTGGTGTACAAATAAAGTGTATTCTATCTATCTATCTATCTATATTCTGTCCATTATATTATTGGTATTTTGACATTCGAAATCCCGTACATATTTGATGACTGCAAAGGAAAACCAACTTTACTTATACTTTACTGTATAAGAAAACGTCAAAAATACAATAACATAGTGGAAGCTCTATAAATTAAATTAAATTAATAATAATTAAATGCCATGACAAAAAAAAACGACTTGTTTGACCACATTGTTGTTTTGCTGTCGCTACCTGGCTGGCGGTGGCTCAGTGGCCGCGATGATAAACGATTGTTCAGCAACTATTGTCATTAACTGCGAACCCGTGTGTTTTACACTTTTCTTTCTATCTTTCTTTTCTATTTGATGCCACTGGGAGGTAGAGCCATAAATACAATAAATATATTTAAAAAAACTCAAGGATACTGAGAAGACATGGGGTACTTGGGCTATACAGGGTGTTGCAAAAACGTATACTAAGCCGAAACCTACATGTGCAGCCTGGTATATCTAAGCCAAAAACTGAAATCAGAATTTCAAAATTTGCGAAAAAAAATACCATTGAAACTTTGTTGGTCACGTGACTTTTTACTATGGTGCAGGTATTTAAGTATATATAGTATTTATTAGTATATTAAAAAAATCATTGAATGTATCAAACTGTACCTTATTTACATTATATGTACGTACAGCCCAAATATTCCTCTATTTTCTATTACAAACAAAATTAATAACCACCTAAAATAAATCCAGCTAAAACTAAAGTCCCCTGAACCCGGCCCAATACATTATGACTGACCCTTAAAATAAGGAGGAGAAATTTTTCACCGTCCTAAATAAACGTATAAATTTAATAATTAGCCACAAATTACTATAGTTTTGAACAAAACATTATAATTCCGGAGGTCACCCAACAATATGTGGATAAATATTTATTAAAGGTTACTTGCCACTGTCCACTATTACCTACATAATAAGAGCTCAGAATTTCATTTTGAAATCGGATGTGGTATATTGTTTCTGCCTTAAGTTTAGACCTATGACAAATAGCTAATGAATCGATTTTGGAAAACGATGCAAAATCATCTTTCGATCAACTTTTAACAAGAGATAAAATAAACATGTTGCAACTTAATTATGACACAAAAGGCGATTATCATATTTTCAGGTGACCAATAATGTTTTTTCAAATGTACAACAACATTAATTGTTCAGCATGACCTCCAAAGTTACCAAATTTTGGCTCACCTTACATTTTTTACACCCTGTATATGTAAATATTAGGTATTAAAACAACCAAAATAGTATTAAGTTCCAATTTCTCCATAGTCGGTTATATAGTAACATATAAAATTCTTGACAGATGTGTCAAAAGTCAAACAATAACCCCTGGTTACGCTCTAACCCACTATGGAGAAATTGGCAATAAGTCTCTACGTTATAATTACGAAAACCGATAAAAAATACCGTATCTAAATATTCTCACTTGCTAGTGTCAAACATAGTTGAAATATGTGTCCCGGGGGTGGACCCAAATATGTGGACACCGGCCTCGAGTAAACGGTATTTAGCTACTTAAAATTTCATGGCATTTGCTTATTCTTTCAATTAAACTCACGAACAACGAAAAAGTTTCAGTGACATTACCAAACCAACTTACTACCAAATCCTAATCCTAACTAATATTATAAATGCGAAAGTAACTGTGTCTGTCTGTCTGTCTGTCTGTCTGTCTGTTACTCTTTCACGCCAAAACTACTGAACGGATTTGAATGAAATTTGGTATACATACGGTCTAGACCCTGGGAAAGAACATAGGCTATTTTTTATCCCGGAATTCCCACGGGAAAACTTTTTAAGGCGAAGCGAAGCGCGCGGGAACAGCTAGTTACTCCTAAACAGTAAAAAACTAGCTTAATGACGCCGTCTGATCGATTGAAGTACCTTCATTTAACAGTCAGAATATTAGCAACTAAAAACGTCAATACATATAAAAAAAAAATGTTTGGTGTCGGTGTCTTCTAATTTTAAATTATTTGTTTTAATAATTGCGTTCTCTGTCGGCATTTTGTGGATGTGTATTTGCAATTTTGGATAATATAATAATATACTTATGTGAAAACTTCAATGCGGTAGCTGGAAATTTTGAATATATATTTTTTAATGTTTAATTATATAATGTAAAATTTTATAAGTAATATAATAACGTCGTCATGGCTGCAATATGTAGGTACATAAAATATTAAGTAATAATAAACAATAAAATTTGAATAATGCAATTATTAGGGCTAGGCCATAATGACTGATTATTCACTAACAACAATAATTACTTCCTAATAATGTGACTCAACCCTTTAAATGGTCACACCCAATAACCCAGCCGTGCATTAAAGATAATACACATCGACCAGCGTTGTCTGACCTCTTCATATGTGTTTTTGGCCTATTGTTAGTTCGAGTTGTGTCAAAAGGCCGGGGTCAGTGTATATTGGATGACGTGTCTAAGTTAAGCCATAAAGTGTATTCGATAGAGTCGCGTGTCAAGTTAATCTAATGGTTTGTTCTTAGTTTAGACTTCACCAAAAAGTTGTCTTCTACACTTTATCACAAAGTCACAATAAAAAATCAATACTGTTTTATTTTTGTTTCAGGACTGACGACTGACTGGCGTAAGTATTTAAAAATTGTTAAAAAAAATAGGTAAGTTATGCAGTTTACTTACCTATTGCAGTTGTAAGCGATAGATAGGTACATACATTTAAATAAATTATTTCAAATGCAGTACTAGAATCCCAAACAATAATTATTTAACTATTTACTTAGTCCTAATACGTGGTGTATTTTTAATTGTAGGTATATTACAGATTAATCAAAACGTCAAAAATAAAATTTGAACCAAAATCATTGGAAAATTTATTTGATTCCGGGTCCAAACCTACAGGTTCTAACCAGAAAACAACTATCTTTGTTAACTTAGTCCATTACGTATAATGAGCCAGCCCACCCGATGTATTATTGCTCCATTGGCGACTAACGGGTTAACTGATTACATTCAAAGGGTTAAAAATAAATATTGATGTTTTGCATCGAAAATTGGTTAATTGGAAACGCAATCAGAAATGTTAATGGTGCGTGTTTTTTGATATAAGTACACACGGCAACGTCAAATCGTTGGCAGGGCACACTAACGTAGTGTATGTATGCACACTAACATTGTCTATGTGTGCATAAACGCAGAAATCGGTTTACACACCAGTAACAAACCACACACACACCCACACAACAGCACAAACGAGTTTGCGCGTAGGCTGTGACATAAAAATATGTATCAACCGGTAGTGTTAGTTAAATAGTTATAAAATTGACGTGAAGCAAAATTTCACTGCTTGTGTCTATACACTTCATAGCTCATTGGTAGAATGTTAGACTCATGAAACATAGGTGGTGAGTTCGAGTCCACTGATGGTTATTTTTTTTTTAATTTACTTAATTCAAATTTTGCGTTAATTTAAACGCTGTTGAGTATAAAATTAATTTATTAGAAACTGACAAATGACTACAAGCTGCATAGCTGTCGACTATTTCTCTTCGCCAAAAATATATGATTCGTTCTTCATTTGAGAATTAAAACCATTCTACCCTCATACAATATGAATATACGAAATTTGTTTTTAGTTTTAGTGACAATTCACCTCTGCGTCTGCATAGTGATTCGCTTCGTGATTTGTCAATTTAATTAATTACTCTTCGCAGTCACTATGGAAAGTCTTAACTTAAACTAAACCATGTTCAAAAAGGCGGAGATAATTGTATTTATATGAACAAAATTCGCAAGACGTTTAACGGTAAGTAACATAGAATTGCAAATATTTTATTTGACTGTTAGAATATTTGTATTTGTATGCTAAGTATTTGTATTTTTTGTTTGCAGAGGAGAACTGTTCAATTATGGGTTCTTCGATACGCAGATTCGGGACATGTAGACAGTAGTCGTCTATACGGATGCATCACCACGCCATCGAGAAATCGTAGCTGCACATAGCGCTGATCCGTTCTGCAGCACCCGTTCTACGGCCACAACACATGATCTATCCCTACAAACCGTACGGGTTCACTTGCGTGCTGCTGGGTTGCGGTATCGGAGGCCGGCGAAGAAAATTGCTCTAACCGATCAGCATCGTCGAAACAGAGTGCGTTTTGCGACTGACTATTTTAAACTTTGATTGGTGCAACAATGTTGTGATATTTAGTGATGAAAAGTCAGACAAGGATGGACGTAAGATATTATGGCGAAAAAGTGGTGAAAATTATAGTTATTGGGGTTAGCTCAGTAATTTTTCCATTTGTATAAGATTTTAGTTATTTGTTAAATACTTATCATTATTTACAATTATGGGTAAGTCAATGTGTTAATGATGTTATTGTTACTGAGGTGAGAATAAGTTAAAATATTATTTCTAGCTAATTAACATGTTGATTCATATAACTAATGACTTGCCTATTTACTTTAGTAAAACAGCCAGTCCATCCTTGTCTGATGTTTATTATGATTTAAAACTGCAAATTGAAAATTTTCCTTATTAATATAAACTACAACTATGTTTTAAAACGAAAAACAACAAAAACGTAACATCCTTAATGTTTATGTTACAGCATGAATAAATTTGGTAATTTTAACACTTAATAACTTGTTTCATTTACTTTCTGTGTTGCTTTTATTCGTATATACTACAATACTATTATTAACCATGTTAAAAAATAAATTAATATTATTAAAAAAACAAAAAAGGAATATTGTAAGTTCAGTGGGATTTGAACCACCATACCGATTCATGTAAGTCTTGTATCATACCAACTGAGCCATTCAATCTATTACAACGCCTTGCAAAATTTTGCTTCATATCATAAAAACAATGAATCATTGTCACTGGCACAACTACATGCTTACAATATCCGTGTGTTGGTTGCCCAGCACTAAATAATAACGTCGACGTCGCCGACACACACATACACTACCTGCGTTAGTGTGCCCTGCCAACCATTTAACGTTGCCGTGTGTACATAACTGATCAATGTTTTACTTATTACTATGAAAATATGTACATTGGAGTGTGTGAGTAGGTATTATATTGAATATTTATGATAACGATAATGATAACTTAATAAATTGAATCTTATGATTAAAGAATTGAATACTAAATTGAGTATTTTATTTAGCTACTAAGCGAGCTAGGAAGCAAAATGCAGGTTATGCGTTTGTAATAGTTTGTATGTCCATTGGTTCTCACATATTTTTTCATGCTTAGCATAAAAGGTCAACAACTTTAGTACTATATATAAAATACAGTATAACACAGATACCAAAAGAAAATTGCATTTATTATTCCGATTATAAACAAACTTAATTTTTTATTTTATTTTATTTTTTTAGGAAAACTTGACTAAGTAAATCCTAACTAATATTATAAATGCGAAAGTAACTGTGTCTGTCTGTCTGTCTGTCTGTCTGTCTGTCTGTCTGTCTGTTACTCTTTCACGCCAAAACTACTGAACGGATTTGAATGAAATTTGGTATACATACGGTCTAGACCCTGGGAAAGAACATAGGGTACTTTTTATCCCGGAATTCCCACGGGAAAACTTTTTAAGGCGAAGCGAAGCGCGCGGGGACAGCTAGTAATAATCTAAAAATAAACTAAAAATAACATAGGTCTAACAAGTTTCCACCTTTAGGTAAAACATTATTAACGTATTTAACGTACGTAACGGTTATTTAACAAATTAGTTATAGAATACTTATTTTAAAAATGGTTATAATTGACAGACTTTAAACTAAAACTTAAACTAATACACGGGTTTGAGAAACAAAACCTTAACCCTCAAAATCGCGTGTAAATTGAACGCAAAAGCAAACTTCAAATCCCAAAGCTAACTTTTATAACATAATCGGTCGTTTTGAAAGTAACATGCTGTTTGTTAAGGGCCACTTCAACACTCTTAGATTTACAATATACGAACAAGATGGTATTGTCTCATACAAAAACAAAGCAAAAAACTATCCGCATTTTGTTTACTGTCAAACTGTTTTAAGTTCAACCTAATGACTATGAACGAATGAATACGGCAACAAATGAGAATAGCCAAATCTGAGCCGCTTTGCAGCCACTACCCAAACCTATTTTTATTCAATGGTAAAGATGTTCTAAATAAATGAGGGAAAAATATTTAAAAAAATCTAAACCACGTTTAAAAAAAAACTTGGTATGACGAAAACATCTAGTCAGTACCTACAAAGACTTGATCTTTCAGCACCTATATCTTCGTTCACCCATGCCTCATAATAATAAAATTTACACCAGGATATACTGTAGTCATGGGCTAGACATCAGTATATGTTTCATCAATGGCTGCTCTGGCGGGTCATGGCGCCTTAGAGAAATGTCCATTCTCCTTTTCTAGTCAAACTAATTCAAAATAAAAGCTCAGTGGTAGTAGTGGGTAGAAGTGTACTGACACTCCATCTTGTCCATATATTGTTCATCTAAGACTACACTCCTCGTGAACTATAAATTTCCCATATAATTATGTCAATATTAGAAGTTAGCAAATATAAAATTACGACCAGTCCTACTGGACCTGTTAGTTAATATTGTATTTGTCAATAAGTGAAGGTACCTAAATGACTTACCATTTTTGTCCGGGGTCAAATTATTTTAGCCACCCAAATCCACGGAGGATTGAAAATAAAATTAAGTACTTGTAAGGTAAGCTGTGGCATGGTATTGTTACATATAGTTTATACGTATTTTTAAACATAAACATAATTAAATTTAATACTTACGTATGTATTATCCGATACCTAGTACACTATTGATAGATTTTGTCATAAAGAACTAAGTAGGTAGTTACATAATATACCTAACTACTTTTGAAATTATAGGTTTAGGCTTTACTTATTCTACAGGTACTGTTAAAGTTGTATGATGAGTATTCGTGAGCTTTTATAAGTAAATAGGCTTGCTTAGCTCGTAGCTAAACTTTTGTTTCACGATTTTTATTATTTTTTTAACTTTTGTGACATCCTTAGCCCCATTTTCACCATACTTTGCTGGATCTTAACCAGGGATTAGTTATTGTCTTTTGACATTGTGGGTGTTAATGATCTAACAGACTATGGTGCAACTATGCATTAGTGTTAGAATACCCTGTTTGTACTTTGTAAGCCTCTATAATCTAGAAACATAATCTATTATACATACTGACACACTCACCAACAATAAAAAAAGTTTCAGTGGCTTAATACCAAATTACTCCTAAACGGAAAAGGCTAGCTGAATGATGCCGTCCACAAAATTTTGGCCATTTGGTGTCAGCATTGTATGGGTGCAATATTTTCATTAAATTCTGAAAACAATAGTTTTCATTCAGTGCGTGTTGCCAGTGATGACTTACGGAGCCGAGACGTGGTGCTTCACCAAAGGGCTTATTCACAAGCTCAGAGTTGCTCAGCGTGCTATGGAAAGGGCTATGTTAGGCGTGTCCCTGCGAGATAGGATTCGTAATGAAGAAATCCGCAGGAGAACTAAAGTTACCGACATAGCCAAAAGGATTAGCACGCTGAAGTGGCAATGGGCTGGCCACGTAGCCCGCAGAGCCGACGACCGCTGGAGTACAAAGGTTCTGGAGTGGAGACCCCGTGTCGACAAACGGCGTGTCGGTCGCCCCCCAACCCGTTGGTCTGATGATTCTGCGGATGGTAGCGGGAAGCCGCTGGATGCAGATGGCGGGTGAACGTTTGGGGTGGCGATCGTTAGGGAGGCATTTGTCCAACAGTGGACTATAGAAGGCTGAGAGAGAGAGAGAGAGAATATTTTCATTGCTCGTGGTGTATTATTCAGATCAGTCATAGATTGCAATGCTTACGATAGCTTTACACCTATGTGACTTCCTATAATCGTGTATATAGGTGATCGTAAAATAGAATGCACAGTTGTATTGTGCTTTGACTTTGAAAATAATCGAATACAATTAAAAATTAAATCGAATAGTTGGAAAATCATTAAACTACGGAACTCATAAACCTTGTGCTGTTTAACAAGAAATTTGAGTGCAAAATGAAAATAAGCGATGTCATGAACTGTGACGACGGCCGATTGCACCGCCGTCACTGAGTTAACTTAAACGAGTCTATGTTATTTAAACAGAGTTAACTGTTATTGCTAAATGGGGCAAGAAAATGACTGTAATAACAATATTTCACTATCTTTGTGGGATATTTATTACTAAAAATGCTTATTTTACAAAAAAGTTTACATTTATTGGAAAGATATATTACCTATATAGGTAGTAACAATATAATCGAAACTTACAGCTAAACCTCATTAAGAATATGAGGTTACTATTCCAGCTCCAACTGCTTACACACAATAATAACAACTTCTTTAAATAAACCACGCTTATGTTTTTCTAAAATTAGGGAGAACCTTATTATCCTCTACCTCTACCATCATACAAATCACAGCAACTTAATTCATCTTTGGCTCACTAATCTACTTTAGACCATAAACCCAAGTTAACCTGGCCTGGTGAAACCGGCCCTGACCTGATAATGGCGAAACTATTTTGTAGCGTCGCGGACCCTTTTAGCGTTCAATTTATTCGCACTAACAGCGTTACTGTCGCGCGACACGCGACGACACGCGACGACTGGCGACGACACGCGTCGACACGCGACGACTCGCGACGACTCGCGACGAGGTCGCAGGAAGCGTTCAGACTCCTTGATGTCAAAGCGTGTGAGTGAAATAAGGTCGCATGTGTGAAAAAAAAGAAAAAAGCTTGGTTGCGAAAAAAGTTTTTAGAGCAATAAAATCGTTGTTAATATGTTTAGAAAATATTTCTGAAAAATTATCACGTCCCTTAAAATACCTTTTTTAATAAACTCACGAGCAATGAAAAAGTTGCAGGGACAATGGGTCATTTTTAATGTAGACCTTTTGTAAGTGGAACTATGTACATTTTTATGAGTCAATCATGAAGTTATATTGATTAACATATGATACATACATACATTCCTCTTTGCCCTCTGTACCCTGATCACAACATTTGTTTGTAACAAATAAATTATCATCAATATTTTTTACTAAGCTTCGCAAACATGAAAACAAATACCCGTAAATATCAGTATTTAGCACCAAAACACGCCAAAACTGAAGCCCGCTTTTCAATTATCCGGCAACCAGCTATTATTTCAAATTTTCGCCAACAAAGAATAATTGGGGGAAAGAAAAATATCGACACATTACTCAGGCGCCGCCGAATCATAAAATCAGCGAGCGCCATAAGTCAAAACCGTACAAAACAAGCCGAAACTGCGTCTGTTCAGAATAAAAACCAAGCAAGTGGGTGTCAAATTCTAGCATTATAATTGACTGGACCTGTAGTATATTCTGTCAAACTTAGGTGGAATTTCAGCAAATGCTTAACGTATTTAGTCGCCTGTCAAACCTCTTACCCTCAAGCATTAAGAAGAAGAAAAAAAACTTACAATACAAGTACTACCTACTACCTACCTACTCTGTAAGTACGTATATGAGTAAGAATACAGTTTTTGTCTGTATGTGCTGTTTTTTGGGATCTAATAAATATATTCAGTCCTATAAAATAAAAAAGTACTTATTGAGTTTTATTTCGGCACAGTGCATTGCATATGGCTAAGCCATTAGCGCGATCGGGCTTCGGAAAATGGGTTTTATAGAAAAAAATGTCACTCTAACTAATGCCTCATCGGGGGTCGAACACACAGTACACACTGGGACACTTTATTTATTGTACACTGTATAGGGTGGCCTTTTATCAGTGATATATCCGTCGGTGAATGTATCCGTCATATTGAGTGACTGATTATGAGAACAATCGGCTCTGGGATCGCGAAAAATACAGGTGCATAAGAAATTTAAATATATTATGATATGTTAAGTATGCATTGATATAATTTTGATGAACTTTTATATCATTGCGGTTTATATCCTCAAAAACGTCTTAATTCTCCTGTAGGTTGGTTGACGATTTCAAAATGTGATACATACAATACACCTTACTCGAAAAAAAACACATAAATACTCACAATATTCGTCACCACAACTAGAATATCGCTTGCCTTATCGACACATAGAACCCAATATTTGAACGGGCATCGCAAAACTGCAGATAGCATCGCATAAATCCACATTAGTCAAGTGTGTGGGCGCGATGCCGATGTTTTCAGACATTTTCGAAGGATGCTATTGGTTGATTTATCTGCAACATCAATCTGCCGTATAGACTGGAGTGCGAGGGTCATTTTTTCTATACAATGATGGTATTCAGTAGCCGTTTTTGGGGGGAAGTCGTGATTTTGGATCACTGTAGAGAAAAGAGGGGTTACAGTTTGATGTGTTTGTCTGTTATGACTGGTTTTGGCAAAATTACCAGCGCTGTAAAAAATATAAGTATAGCACTTGCTGAGTCGGATAAATTTTAGTACAATAATTACAGTACTTACGCACCACAATCATTTTACTAATTCTTCTTATTGTATTGTGTTATATTGTATTGATTGATACGTGAAGTGTATTTTCTTACCAAATAAAATAATAAAAAAAAAACACGCACTCGCGCCTTGTACTAATGTACTCCCTTGCGGGGTAGGCAGAGGTGCATTGCTGCACCCACTTTTCGCCAGAGTGTTATGTTAGTCCCAATGTATTAGGGGGCGGGCCTATTGCCATTTTACGGGCACATCCAAGACCCGAGAACAAATATCTGTGTTTAAACAAATATCTGCCCCAGCCGGAAATCGAACCCGGGACCATCGGCTCAGTAGTCAGGTCACTAACCACTACGCCATTCGGTCGTCACCAAATAAATGATATCGCTAAATATGTCTACGTCTCGTCAGTCTCTAGAGATTAAAGTATTTTTTTTTGGCAAAAAATATGTTAGGTATTCTCAAAGCCGCAGTGTATTGCTTGCATATCTATTTTATCTTTAGTATGAAACACACAGATGTTTCTACCCGTTTTCACCCAGAATAAATTTAGATATTTCCAAACTCTAAATCGACCAGTGCAACAATTTGGTGTCAGTTAGTTTGCATGGAATATGTTTAGGGGTGTCACGCGCAATTACATCGGCGCGAGTCGGTGGTAACCCTAGTTTACACAATGTGCCTATGCTATGTATTGAGTAGCATACAAAACGTATACAATTTGGTCACATATATTTAGCAGGAACCGTGGGACGCCCTCCGGCCCGCTGGACCGACGACGTTAGACAGGTGGTTGATATCGACTGGATATAGGGAAGGCCGAAAAAGGCCGAAGGCCAAGACACTATCTTTCGGTTTACTAGATTTTTAAAAAGCCTATACGTTAACAAAATAACAGTTATTAACCAGCCACGTCATTAATATCGAACAATTTCAGTTTAACCAATGAACTTTGCATGTCTGAAGTAATTAACTGAATGCCAACGATTGCCTTGTGTCGAATTTTCCACAAATTCTTTAAGAAAGTTCCAGTATTAACGAAGCACAGAAATGCATGTCAAATAAGCTAAGGCTAAATTGTTCCAATGATTGATCGGTATAGATTAGTCCAGCGCTTTCCAAACTGTAGAAAACTCGCAACATGGATTTTCGGTAGAATTAAATCCGGGCGGTGACCCTGCAGGTCATCCTAAAGATCGTTAGTTTTTCGAATAATGGAAATTCACGAAAAAAATTAACTGCTTCCCATAGTCACGTTACCAGAAGTGTTTACGTAAAAGCATTTTTTTTTAACAACAACGTACCTAACTTGTTCAGAATGGCAACCCGTGGCTTAAAGGGAGTTATCTCATTTCGGCTTAGTATACCCTTTTTGCAACACCCTATATGTGTACGAACTCACTTATCTTTTATCTTTACAATATTAATGTACATTTTTAACCGACTTCAAAAAAAGGAGGAGGTTCTCAATTCGTCGGGATCTTTTTTTTTTTTTTTTTTTAAAGTAATTACTATGTTTCGTACTGTAGAAAAATAAATTTCAACTTTAATACAGTAGTTTCTTTAAATCTTCGTTAATGAATTTGATCATAATTTCTTTGGCATTGATTTTTGGGTAAAAAAACATAGAAGTTTTTTTAAAATATATCAGTGAAAAATCATGAACAGCAATTATTTTGCGTAACGACCATAATAATAGTTTGAGAATCGCAGAAATATTCGTAGCTGATTTTCGTATAGCGTGATCGGCTGCAATAGAATGTGAACTGCGGTTCTCAAGTTTCTGCTACACGGTACGATGTGCTATTGGTTTTGTTCTGCATTAATTATTGCGGCTCTTAGGCGGAAATCCAGGGTTAAATAGAATGGATAGAAAAAAGAGGGGTATAATAAGTTGGATTTAAGTGAACTTAAAAGACCCTGAGTTTTTCTACACATGGATTGTTTGTTTGATTAATGATTTCTAGTTTTGGTTTCAATGAAGGTATTTCACCTAGGGGCCTCTAGTTTAGGTTGTAACTTTTCAAAAATGAAAAAAGTTTAGGTTTTCTTCTGGCAGACGACTGCATACAATATCGGGCAAAAGTTTCATGATAGTTTTCGCTAGTAGTGCCACTTTGTAAACGTAAACTTTTATAGTATTCGACAACACACCTGTACTTGACGCCCTGGACGTGTAGTCTAGTACAGGTTTGATAGTTTGTCGATAACTATAAAAGTTTACGTTTTCTCGCAAACTAAGTGGCGCCTCTAATGGAAACTACCATGAAACTTTTAACACTGTTTTCTTTTCAAATACTCCATTTGTAAAACACTACATACAAACCTGAGTATTTCGTATTTAAACTACATAACAAACTCAACTGCGCATTTCTAGAAATATACCCAACGAACTTCATCATTTTAACGTCCACAGAACACCTTAGATATTCATCAAACACCCTTCTTACGCCTACAGGATGCTCACCTACCGTCTAGAAATGGCAGCCGACTCGCCATGATTACAATAAGATGTTGATCAAATTGCTCTGCCGTTTTTACCCGTGAGTACAAATTGCTCTGCTGTCGTTACTCGTGAGTACAAATGAGTACGAACGCCGAGGAAGGACACATCAACGCTGCAGGATAATAAATTATTCAAATGTGTATTGTCATTGAGCAATATGGCTGACGGTTGTACGGTTGGCAGAAAAAATTTGGGATACTTACAAATGTTGGGATACCTAACATATCAATCGAGAGAAATAGGTACAAATAAATGAAAGACATAAAGGAACTGAATTTTATCAGCAAAGATTAATGTACGATACACTAACCAACTTTCAATTAGTGATTAGGGCAGGATGCAATCAAATAAATCAGCATGAAAATAGGGTATTTCATGACTTGTACACATTTTTGTTACTACATATGAGTAGCATATCTCAACAATGATATGCAATAAAAATTTAAATTAATGATTCAAAATGCTTGTAGAGTAAAAGGTACGCAAAAGGATCTAAATGTGTTTTTTCTAAGTAGATCGAGAATGTTACCCGACTTGTTCTGCCAACGCTACCGGCACCAGTATTATCGAGGCCGATGTCTGGGCAAAAATATGATTACCATTAACTACGGCGAAGAAATGAGTTACAGAGCCGCCATAGCTGCGCCGCCGCCGGTTGCTTATTTATTTATGTATTTACTCAAATTTATATGTATTATGGCGACCGAATGGCGTAGTGGTTAGTGACCCTGACTACTGAGCCGATGGTCCCGGGTTCGATTCCCGGCTGGGGCAGATATTTGTTTAAACACAGATATTTGTTCTCGGGTCTTGGATGTGCCCGTAAAATGGCAATAGGCCCGCCCCCTATTACATTGGGACTAACATAACACTCTGGCGAAAAGTGGGTGCAGCAATGCACCTCTGCCTACCCCGCAAGGGAGTACATTGGTACAAGGCGTGAGGGCGTGTTTTTTTTTTGTGTGTCTTTTTTTTATATGTATTATGCTCTTCCTGTGAAGAATTCTTGTATTGGATACTACGAATAGAGAGGTAGGTAAAATCAGCGTGGAAGGCCCTTCAGCCAGAAGCAGTTTTGCTAAAGAAGAAGATGAGATATTTATAGATTGTACCTAAGAATATTTATGAATCATCATCATCACGACCCATTACGTCCCCACTGCTGGGGCACGGGTCTCCTTCCAATGAAGGAAGGGTTTTACGCCTAGTCCACCACGCTGGCCAAGTGCGGGTTGGCGGACCCCAACACAAGCAAGCTTGTGCTGAGAGAGTTGTCGGGTAAGTGGGCAACCCGACTGTTAGATGTTTTCAAGCCGCCCGAAGGCCTCTGACAAGGCTAAACGACTGCTGCCAAAGCAGCAACCGGGACCCACGGCTTAACGTGCCGTCCGAAGCACGGAAGCGTCCAGAAAAGCACCACTTGAAATTGGTCACCCATCCAATGGCTGACCGTGTCAGTTGTTGCTTTACCTCAGCGATCAGTTACGATCACTGAGGCCCGCTCGACTATGGATGCTCGACTACGGATATTTATGAATACCTATTATTTTTTTCATCAAGACGGGGAATTACAGTGAAGGGACACCTTTACAGACATCTGGGTTGTACTGTATAAGTACTTTTAAGGTTGTTTTATTGCTAATGTGAGTTTTTATGTATCATCTAGGTAAGTAGTAGGCCAAGAAGAGATCGCTCTTAGCGACAAGACCGCCTATTGAACTTATAACTGTAATGTAATGTGATATGTATACGCTGTTTATTTAATCAATAAACTTGTATTAAATCTTTATTAACACCTTCCACCAACATCAATACTCCCCCTCTATACAAAACACAACCAAAAAAATCAACACCATAGAAACAGTCCACGATAACCGACACATAATTATCCCGAGTAACTTTCCTCCCTATATACAGGGTGCTTGAAAAAAGTCTCAATAACTCGTCAGGCGACTCTTGCTACCAAATGACGTCGTTAGTCGCGGGGGCCGAAGAAAAGGCGCACTATCCGGGCCACTTGTGCGCGATATCGGCTGTACAGGGTGCTCTGAAAAGGATAGCTGTGTTTTTTACTGTTACTGAAAAATATGGCTTTTTTGTAGCTTAGTAGTATGTATATGGGAAAATCTGTTATAGGACGAATGAAATGCAGTTTCGGTCGTCGTTTATCTTTCATAAAGGTGTAAGTTTACAAATTATTCTTGTAGAGTGTAGCAATTAAAAATATATTATTGACTACATATTTCTCTTAATGGATAACCGAATAGGACAGATTCTTGCTCGTCTCATGTTATAATGGTGAAAAAAGCTTTCCAATTAAGTATACCTTAATTGACAGTACATAACGTATTTTTTGCAATGGCCCGTGCACTATCCCAACCTGTGGGGTTACCTCCACCGAACATTAGCGATTAATAGTCAAATCTGACGTAACTCGTATGGATCTGACAGATCTTCCACAGGATTGTTAATTACCAATGTGTCTTTGGTGTAGTACGGTAGCTGAATTAACCGAAGAAATGTCATCCATCTCCATACCAAATAAATGTATTTTATTTCTTTCTTTCTTTCTTTCCCATAATTACGCATCACCCTGTACACCAGGTATCTGGAGGAGCGTTCACTCGACTCGTGCTCGCGCATCACTTGTCGGTCGAGTGCGCACAGTTCGATGAATCACGCATCTTCGCCGCACTCAACGAGGCATCGTCATTGAAGATCCGTTGGTTTTTTGTGGAAATCAGATGATAGGAACAGGTCCCACTTGAGTGGCTTTGCTGTTAGGTAGATTTACTTATATCTTAAGTCTGTTTTTTTTAATTTCAGGTACTAATTTCACATATTCTGAACGGTTCAACAGTCGATTGTCCCGCCAATAGAACGATACGTCACTTAATCGCGGGACAATCGACTGTTAATGAACCGTTCAGAATCTGTCAATTAAGTATCTGAGATTAAAAAACTTAGACTTTAGGCATGAATATAAGTACAATGACAATTCAGACAATCATTGCTGCGCATACTGTACTCAAGTTTTAATTAACTTCACGTTTTCAGGGGACAGACAGCTGACAAATAGTGGAGTTTCCATTTGCTACCTGTTTATTTTTATAAATTAAGACTGAAATTTGCACTTTACACACCACATATTATTTTGGCTACCTACAGGCACACAGCTTGATAATTCTCAAAGATAAAACAACGAAGACGAAAAAAAAACGCATAAATTTCCCAATTCGTAACCTCTGGCGGTGCGCAGCGCATAAAAAATTCAGCCGTCAATTCTGCCAAGATCAAGCCTTCAATCCGGGGAAGTTCGATGATTAAATTTACCAGACAAATTCCCCCAACCACGGAGTTTCTTATTAAAACGCGAAGATAAAAACCGTGAAAAACTCCGAGGTGATTCCGCAGAAAATTAAAAGGCCCGGCGGCGATCGGGTAATATTTTTTCTCATTATATGAATGGGGAATGATTGTCGGGCAGGTGGGGGGCAGTGTGTGGGGGCGCCACCGTCGCGGCTACAGTCGCTACAGTTCACGTAATAGGTAAAAAATCGGGACTTGTGTACCTTTAAGGTCAACTTTGATAATATTTGACAGATGATTGGTAGTCGACTAAAATATCTTTAGCGTTTGATAAAATTCCACATGACTTAAAAAACTTACCAATAGGTAGGTACAGACATGTTATAGTTATTACATCAAACAAGTGATCATGCAGAGGAGAGGTGTATAGGAAAATGCGGTGTCTACATCCATTTCTTTGTATTTAATATTGATCGAAGATAATAGGTAATATGCCAACATTTAGATTACGTATATCATAAGTGATATACCTCTAAAAGGTCTGTAGTGTCGCAACAGTACCATCCCTACACTCATAACTCGGCGAGGCTACCTAGAATAAATTCAGGTTCCCTATTTCGCCCACCTTAATGAATGTTAAGATTAAGATTTGTGCCCTGGCTGCTTTGTCTGCATTGTGTGCCGGTATTAGTGCTGTGCCGCGGGCTACATACTCTTTGTCATAGCGTGGAGCAGGTAGATAGGGATGGGAAACTGCTTAGATTAAAAATGTGCGAATTAGATGGTGCGTCTCTTACAAAAAAAAAAACTGTCGCCATTTCGTTTACTGTAACCGTTTTAAGTTCAACCTAGTTACAACTATTATACCAATGAATATTCAAAATAAGAGCTCAGTGGAGAAGTGGGGTGCTATTTGTCAAGACGTTTCTTTTGCACTGACACTCCATCTAGTTCTTATTATATATCGTTGAGGACTGCGTAGTTGTTTTTGCAGTTGGCAAAATGGCGCGGACGTTGTTTACAAATTGTTGCTGTTTGGAAAAAGGAGGGGTTGTAAGTTTGATGTATGTGTCTGTTGCCAGTGCAGTGGCCACCACAACAGTAATAAGGAAAGATTTGTTAAAGTAGTATATTTTAATAATCATTTTGTTAACATCGCTTTATTGATAGTGTTGGCCAAATACCGTTTGCTAAGTGCCTAAAAATCAGAGAAATTTATACTATGGGACAAACCTCTGAAATCGCAAAAAAACAGCTAAGTATTCCACTAAATGTATTGATTATCAATCAATATGTTACAAGTTTTGTACTTTTCTCAATTTTACAATTGGTCACATAATACCTATAAGTTTCGATTGTAGTCTTGGACCCTTACATGCTATGTTTAAATTAACCTAGAAAAACTAACATCCTGTAGTTGTAGAGATTAACAAAAGGTGAGTGCAGCATCAATTCACTTATGCCTACCCCTAAGAGATACTACCTCCAGTTATTACACCACAGACTTTCCTAACTGGGTACAGTCACAACTAAGAATGCGACGATGTATTGGCGAATAAAAACCGAATGCTGCCCGGTTTAATATACCCAGCTCGGACAGTCGCGCACACAAGTAGGTAACATACTACGAGTACTTATATTTATGTTTTATAGTTTAAATCTATGTAAGTAATCATTTAAAGACGATATTTATAACCATATTTTGAATTTATTTATTTATTAGTTTTTTCAACAGACACACACTTTACATTTACTTATAAAAAGAAAACATTACAATACATGCCACAGTGGGCATCCAATTACAGAAAAACACAGCATTTACAACATAATCGAGCAAAACTTATGCACTAATAGAAGAGTAAAGTATATCAAATAGTAACTGCCTTAACATAGGCATGGACCGTTTATTTATACACATTGTTGTTAAGTACACATTTTTCTTCAACTACCTAATTTGATAATGTTCACTATAGATAAAAGAAATGAATTTGTAAAACATTTTCGACTCAACAGTACCGAACATATGTCACGGGCGGGCGCTACGGTACAATAAATAAATAGCACAAATTCCGAAGTGACCAGTGTCTCCAATAAAACGTTACGACACTGCTAGCAGCCGGACAAAATAAATATTGCACGCCCCCGCGCGTAAACCGCAACACCACATCGGACAAATAGCTCGAACAAATCATACTTTAAATCAGAGCAGTAAAGGTGGATTAAGGGTTGCTACGGTAATGCTACGAGCTACGGCGTAGCATTTTCGTAGCCATAACATATTATGTGGTGTTTATTTATTTTTATGAGTATACGACTTCGCAATAATATTTTAAGTTAATAAAACGTTTACAAATGACTACGAAACACGGCTGAATGGCGTAGTGGTTAGTGACCCTGACTGCTATGCCGAAGGTCCCGGGTTCGATTCCCGGCTGGGGCAAATATTTGTTTAAAGACAGATATTTGTACTCAGGTCTTGGTTGTTGATATTTATATTTAGTATCTATCTATCTATCTATATATTTGTGTAGATATATCAGTTGTCCGGCACCCATAACACAGGTTCTGCCTAGCTTGGGGTCGGATGACCGTGTGTGAGATGTACCCACATATTTATTTATTTATTATAAACACAGGAGTTTAGTCTGCGACATACTAACTATAGAGAACTGGACGTGGCTGTGGTGAAAAGCGTATCCAGACAGATTAGTGTCTGGTGATAGATCAAAATTTACAAAACTTTTTCTTCATCAAGTGCCTCTCCACTACTGGAGGTTGGCGGTCAGCTCTGCATACTCCTCTCTATTCTTCGCCAAGCGCATTAGCTGTTCTACACTGGCCACTCCCGTCCATTCTCTTATGTTACGGAGCCACGACTTTCTCCTTCTGCCCACACGTCTTTTCCCCTCTACCTTGCCCATCACATCATCATTACAAAACTAAAGCGATCGTGTCTGAGTAACGCTGGTAGAACAGTACTGACGACAGTATTTCGTATTTACGCCTCCCCTGCAGGAGTCGATTTGTTTCCAACATTTGTTAGCCAGTTAGTATTGCAGGTCTTTTCACGGTATTTATTTATTGCAGTTTTATAGAGTACCTTGTAAAACATATTGGTGCAAGTTTTTCAGTAATGAAAGTTAATAATATAATATTATAAGATAAGATAAGATAAGATATTCTTTATTTGCACACAAAAATATGGACAACAATACAAAACTTAATCTAACACATATGTACAAATGGCGGTCTTATCGCTTAAAGCGATTTTTTCCAGACAACCTTTGGGTGGAAGGATATTTAGATGTAAAGAAGGGTAAAGTGTACTAGGAATAAAGAATATACCATAAATATTTAATATACCAATACATACTACCTACAATATATTTACATATATAATTTATATACCTAGCTATAATTTATATATCATAATATATAATATATTAAAATATATATTAATATATAATAAAATACATACCACGTTACTTATATATAATAATAAGCATATTAAAGAGGATATAGTGATCTTCATTCAAGGGCCGAGGAAATGGTCTTTTAACATCCTTTTGAATGAGGCCAATGACGGTGCTTTCCGTATACTAAGTTTGATCAATATTAATTTAACTACTAGACAGTGGCACAAATTATTTATCTAAGTAGTTATGGTCAAATAAATTATTTTAAATAGGAATGTTCTACAGTTAACAGGAACTGATACAGTTATAAGTACGAATAAATGAATATACTAAGATTTATGCCATAAACTAAAGTCTATATAGTCAATGCTCTATAAAAGTCGGTACCATTTAAGCCACAGATATCTATCAGCATTAATATCGGCCCTGAAACAAAACCTCACGACAGTTGCAAATGCAATCTCGTTTACAATCAAATACCTACTTTACCTTCTTCTATTTTAAGCGCATTCTACCTCGACATATCCAGCAAGACTATAAATCTCCTATAAAAACAATGCAGCGGCACTGAAGGTTGTATAAATTAGGAAAATATCAGTAAAAATATATGTTTCCGCCGTTTCAATAGATAAGCAGGGAATGAGGTATGCCACTGTCGTTGTCTTTGATACTACGGTCCTGCATTCTTAGAATACTCGGGTCTAGGTCTGCCTGTATAGTGTGGAGAGGGACTTACAATACAATATTACATTATTGAAAAACACACAACATAAATTACATTATAAAGTATGAGTAAGCACAATGGGAAGCCTTATTGCTAAAAGCGATTTCTTCCAATCAACCTTTGGGTGAATGATGGCACGGCTAAACTAATTTTGAATAGCATATGGCTTAAAACACTGGAAGTAACATTAACTATTAGCCAAAAAAACTAACCAAAGATCGGTTTGTCACACAGACCCACAGATACGTTAAATGACACCCCTCTTCTTCATCAGGGTCTAAAAAGCGCCACCCTACATAAGGGTGCTTACATAGAGAGGTAGGTTCCCTGTACCTACCTGTACCGGAAACCTGATTATACAAAAGCGCTCACTCACGGAGCATTTCCCGGATTTTTAAATGTCATGAGCGCTTTCGCATAATCAGGTTACCGGTACAGGTAGGTACAATGAACCTGCCTGTCTAGGGAACCCGATTCTCTATGTTTAGGTTTAGATTAAGTGTTTAATTGTAATGTGTATTGATAATGTTGCTGTTTATGTGTTGAATTATTTTTTTTCTATTCTTTTCTATTCTACGTAAGCACCCTAAAAAGCCTCCTCCACACTACGAACCGTCGGCTATTTCGCAACAGCAGCGCGGGTAGTAAATCTACTCGTCGTCGTGTGGGCACAAGTCAATGCGGGCTCGCGTGCCGATTGACGCCCGATAGCCGATCGTTCCTTGTTTCTGTACTGTACGTTCAGAAAAGGCACCTTTTTACTTGTACCTCCTGTAGGTTGGCTGGTAGAAAATGCTTTTAGCATTAAGTCCACCTTTTGTACACTTATGTCTCATATTTGTGCAATAAAGTATTAAATAAATAAAAGGAGACCGACAGTGCCGCATTACAAACTTGCAAAAGTTTATTTGGGCAATAATTTTGTGATTTCTGACACTGACATGATACGTCTTAAGTACTGTGTTAACTTCTCTGTCTGGTAATGTATATTTTCCTTAGCTTTTGTCAGGCTTTTCAATGGTAGTTTTTTAATGTCTAATGGTTTTTAAGATAAATATAACATGCACTGTTGTGATGCCCGACAGTATCCTGTTATAAACCTATTGCTTTAAAATTTACTTCTTGACTAAATACCTCAATTATATAAGTATCTTATTGTGAACTTACACTGCACTGAATAAAAGCTTTCGTGGTGCATTGGTAATAATTCAGTTTCAGTGCCGTAGTATTATTGATTTCATTTTATTTGAAGCGATTGTTCTACCTTTATAAACCCCGCTTACAATTTCGCTTGAGACCAAAAGGAAACATAAATTTTAATGCTTTCTGATTACGATAGGTTGTAAATGATTTGGTTATAAATTGATTATTTTTTCGTTGTAGTATTAATTTATTTATTTTATTTATTTTGATACTTTATTGCACAAATATGAAATATAAGTGTACAAAAGGTGGACTTAATGCTAAAAGCATTTTCTACCAGCCAACCTACAGTAGGTATTAGTATATTATAACAGAAAAACTAGACTCATTAATCTCATTATACCTGTATCTGTAATTAGGAAACAATCTTTTCCGCAATCAAACACTCATGAACATTGGAAATTCCAACAACATTTTCCATAAGACATTTTAAACTGCGAGTAAAAACATCGCATGTCAGATGTCACCTACACTCGCGGCGTTTCTGTGTCAAGGACAAGTCAACAGTCTTAGTGGTAGCTCTGTTTTACAACCTTGTAACATAAATACAAGTGCAGGTCAACAATAACTATCTGTGTTCTTAATAGTTTTTTTACTTTTTCAGTGGAATTTCATAACTTAATCTTTGTTTTCAGAGCGTCATTGCTGCACAACTTAAGCCATATATACGGTTAAATTTTATCATTGTACATACCGTCGAGAGGTCAATGTACACCAAATACAGGACTAATCCGAAATAAAATAAAGTATGCTATGTGACAAAGCTAGGCCATGTCCAGGGATTAGATACATTTATAAAAATAACGTAAAATATTAACTCTCTCTTCAAAATTGGGTTTAAAAAACAGTTGCCAAACCCAGATGCCAACTCATCGACCAATCGTAAAGCAATAAAGAATGAAAATGGCTGCCACAACAGGCTTATGGCATAAAATCATCATCAATTTGTGTTCTCGACATAATGTTGTACTTGTTCATCGAATTGTTTTGTTGTTTCGTGGTACAGTCAGCAAGAAGTTAAAGTGTCGCACGCCCAGCGCAAACAGTTAGCCGCTAAGAAACAAAAGTGGAAGAAAGATGAATCAAACATTCATTGATTGAGTGCTATTGATTATGTATTTTTCATGACACCTATCGTCTTAAAATTTTAGTGTTTACGTAAATGGCTATAGATATATCTTTTGCTGACTGTACTTGTTCTGTTCTGGCCATCCGCTGTATATTGGCAAAATTTGTTTGCCAATGCAAATTTACTTTGCGTTTGGACATTCGTTATTTTGAAAGGCTGTATAGTCGATTTTAATTGAGTTATTATAAAATCTGTGGATGCGACAGACACACACACACACACTACACCTATTATTAGTATTTTTCAATCAACGTAATTTATAGTAGGACAAAAGTCATTCTAGACCACTATGAATAATCCTAAGACCATTTGCAACTTGATTAGTCTTGTTCACCAGGCCAGATTGCCGCTAGTCCGCCGTTCAGGACTATGTGCGGTCTTCATTCGCCGTAACCCCACTTCGTCTTCAACCGGGAGAGTTGCCGCTCGATCGTACCGGCTTGAAGTGGACTGCAAGGATCGCTCTGCTACGACTGTTCCGGTGCGTTGCCCCAATGCTTCTTCGACCAGGAGAGGTGGACCCTGGACCGACGCTGCTACGGCTGGCCGAAGTGCACTGCAAGGTCGCTGCAGTCTGTCTGCTCGAGGGTGTGACCAGGTTCGCGCATTTCCGCTGCAAGCTGGTGGTCACGGTGCCCATGGAATCTGCAAGCTGGTTGACTCGGGTGGCTGCTGAAGGATGCTGTGGGGGTGATGGTACTGCTGGACTTCATCTTGTAGCTGCTGGAAGGTCTGCTGATCGTCTGTGAGGTCATCGACATGGTGGAAGATGTTCTGCTGCTGCTGTTCTGCATGGTCATCATCAGGTCGTGTTCAGGTTGTAGGGGTCACCAATATAGAGGAGCGAAGGTGTTGCCATTCCTCCATTGAAAAGGGAGGATCCTCCGACCAAGCTGGGCGGTTTAGCTTGGTGGGCAACTGCCCGACGGTTACATGTCGGGATTCTGTATATATACTGAGTAGCTGTAATTCTTAGATACCGCGATGTAGGATTTGGTATTTTGCTTTCACTCTTCCATGCCATCTGTTGGTCGTCCTTGATATCTCTTTGCTGGATCTATATCTTGACTTCTATGCTTGCGCGTATTCATTATAGATGTCGCCACAATATAGCTACAAGAATATCACAATGACATGGCCTCAAAAACCGTACTCACCACATAACAGACATAATGTAAACCAGATAATTAGCTGTCATATAAGTACGCCAGTATATACTAAGTCTGTGATCTTATGCATCTGTCAAATCGTGTCCAACTCCTTTTTTGTGGCTACACACCTAGACACAGATCAACATTTGTTTTTACCAACGCTGCTAACGATTTCCTGACAACCATTTTCTTTTCAAATACCTATCTTGATACAGGATGTATACGAAGTGGCCACACAAAATGGGCATCCCGATAGTGTTAATGGTAGCGAATCTATTAGTTTTTGTTACTACAGCCTGAAGGGCAAGGGGGCAGGGCATTAGGGCAGGGCAAGAGAGCCCCTGCCTGAGTGGTTTTCCTCATTGCTCGGACATTCAACGATCGATTTGTGTTTATACAATTCACCTCAGAGTTTTATTGATGAGAGCTTCTTATTTCGTTGGTAATGTAAAATATTTTTGTTTTTTTTAATTCTGCTAAAGTGCTATGAAATTTCGGCTACAAAATTACTACGGCGTAGCAAGCCGATACTACGAAATTTTTGTCTATAGTTGAAGCTGAAAAGTTGTATCTTTTGATTTTTTACAGCTTTTCCCGCCATTAAACCTTTACTTTACCATAGACTATAAAGATATGAGCCGAAATTGGTAAAAAAATATATGTTTTAATTCGTAAAAAATATAGTTGGGTAGTTAAAGGTGCTTCGAAAGCGTTTGAAATATGACTGATGTAATTTATTAAATGGTTGGTTCTAAATTTTTGCCCTGAAAAAATATAAAAACAGTTGTTGTTTGGCCATTTCTCATTTAAAAATAACCATTATTATCAGTCAATCAACCACTGGTAAACAGGAACTTAACAAGGAACTCTAAAATACTCGGCCCTTCGCAGTTAACCACAATGGCTATCCGAAGGCGTCCCACGCTTCACACGTATGTTATAAATACTTATGTTTTATTTGAAACTATACAAGAAAAAATTTCACAGAAATGGCCTCCTTAATAGTTGCTCCTTCAATAACAACTAATACCTACCAGCAGTCTCATTTCCCATTAATTCCCCTGTAATCCATAAAACCATAAACTTATCCCATAAATAATGTGAGTACATGTCAGAAACGTACTCATCAGTGGTTTTATGCCATATAAAAATAATGCCACTGCCGATTTTATGATTATAACTCATAATTATTATGATATCATAAGAATCCACCCCTCGCGAACGCCTATAATGATATTGGTATTAAGATAATAATGACTTAGTTGTATCCGATTTATATGGGCTTGCTACGTAATAGTTCCAATTTATGGAGAGCAATATGAGTAAATACAGATCTGAAAATTTTCATTTATTGGTGATGCAGCGTTTTTTTTCGTCGAAGCGAAGCTCGCGGAAACAGCTAGTTACCTATAATTTCGTAAATAAATTAAAAAATTATACTGTTATTATTACAAACTTTGCTATCGTTAAGATGATCAATCACTGAATAAAATCTACCCTTTTTTATTCAGTAACCCATTATGGTATCAATGTATCCGATAAACTGAATAATGTATGTTACAATGCTACGCATGGCTACGAAGTTACTATGGCGTAGCAAGACTACGATACGACTTATATACGATACTTTCGATACTACGAAAAACTTTTTAACCATGTAACTTATGCTTTTGATTTATCACAGCTTTTCCCGCCATTAAATCACCACTTAACCATAGACTAAAAGAGATACAGGGAGAAATCGATAAATAATAAGGAAAAGTTTGAAAAGGAGTTGAGGAAAATAGAGGGAAACAAAACAATACGCTCCCAGTGGGACGCCATCGAGTCAAGAGAGATCTATGACCTTCGAGAGAGTTCGAGAGTCGTTGAATAGAAGAACTCTTCACTTGACTACAGCCCTGGTAGTTGAGGGAGAAAAATATTGACATTGAGATTGTTTTTTGAATGTGAAATATAAGTTTCGAAGATCGGTTATTGGGGTAGACAAAAAAATACTCTGCAATATAGAAAAAAAAAACTTAGGCTTGAGAGGTAGGTACGTACTGAAGTGTTTTTTTTAAATGATTGTTTCATTATTAATGGAATCGTGATTACTTTTAAAAGTTTGAAATCTATAGACATTTAAAAAAACTACCTGCATGATTTGTTTTTATTATCTTTTTAAATCAATACTTTTTGTACCAGCTTTAGTTCAGTATTTTAGTAAATACTGATAAATTTCCTTTAAAATCAGCCCCAATGTCTCAATACCATCACCTATCTTCGTATTTACGAGCCAGTGGCCCAGGCATCGACAGAAGGAAACATTTACTTTTACGAGCATTGTATGTGGCTACGCGTGTTTACGTGTTTCCAGCGAAGATTATAGGTACGGAACCAGGAGCTTGGAAAATCTTTCATGGTTCGATTAATTATTGCGAAATTTATACTCTACTTCCGAAATAGAGTGAAGCGAGTATATTTGTGTATAAAGCTAGACTAAAAAAATTACGAACTACAGTTATTGCCATGCAATTGGTAGGTTTTAATGCATTGAAAAAGTGTCGTGGTTGGCGTAGCAGCGGCCTTAAACTTTTTCTTCTTCTGACCTGAACACTTTGATATAACATTCTTGAGATTCTTCTGAGGATCATCCAATCTGCAGAGTCAAAAGTTATACGCTCTTTTGTTATCTGTACGGGGTCTTTATAACTTCGATTATTTCATCAATAAATTAATATTTTTCTTCTCCTTTTACCTGTACCCATAAACAAAACTAAATGCCATATCTACCAACCATTCCCTCATCCCTACTGAGCTAATGACGACAGGCGACCAGCGCTCTCGCGGTCGTAAACTAATCCCACGGGGAGACGAGTGTACCCTGACTGACCCTATTGAACACAACATTACGCGTTATTGGTTTCTTGGATCTGTTGAATGGTTTGTTTGCATTTCTGTGGCAAAAATATTGAAAATAGTGGATGTATATAGTTATGTTTAAAAGTAACCCGCTTGAACTACTTATAGCGATGATCACGTTGACTCTTTGCAAGAATTGCAATTTTTGCTATTTTTGTCATATTATTATTTCTATTCTTGTAACAACTGATAGGTCTATGAACTTTTTTAGACATTGTCTCTTTAACTGGCTAAATTCCAACGTATAGGTTCAATATTTTTAGCCAATATTTAAACTCGCGGTAAGATAAAAGCCGAAAGCTTAGCAAGTCCAACAAAGAGTTCAAATCTCATAATTAATGGCTAATCGAAAGTCGGAAAGTATGAATATTAATGCGAATATTTCGTTTATCTTGCGCGGAGACACCGAGATAGTATGCACAACGTTTTCTTGTCGAGTAACTGATGTTAATTTATGCGCCGGCACGAACTATGGCATTTTAACTCCTTCAGACGGTGGCCTTGGGACCATAACGGTGTATATAAAAAAGTTTTTAAAGTATTTTTATTTTTTTATTCTTTTTAGTATGAAGATTTTTAATCATTAAAATTTATTCGAAATTATTATGTAGTAGTGTTAAAGTGTTAAGTACATAATTTTCGTATCCTGATCGTTCTAAATCTTTATTTATGTGGCATTCTTTCGGGATGTAATGAAACGATTTTTATTTTATCACATAGACTAGCAAACCGTGAGTTACTATATGTTTTCATTCCTCAATTTCTTTTAAAAGTTTTACTTGCGGGAAAATGTTCAATCTATGGTCCATTCTATAAACATGGTAGTTTATAGGTACACACAAAACGTTCAAATGATCTAATTGCAGGAACTGAGATTACTAACAACAGTAACAAACCGTATCATATTTATGACAACTTTTGCTGGATCTAACATTTTTTCACCAAAAACAAGGATACGCCGTTTTAAACTCTATGCCAAGAGGTGATCCGACTTAACCGAAGCCAAAAAGTGTACAGTCACGCGCCCCCCCCCCCCCCTCCCCGCACTAACTTCATAAGACTATGAATTTAAATACGCTACCGATGTCAAAGGGTTGGAAAGTCCGAGTTTGAGATCATTGGTGTTGTGAAATTTACATTTTTCAGAGATCATAAAGGTGTTTATAATTTTAAAAAAAGAATCTGGTTATTTTCATGGTAATATAATGGTAATTAATACAACCACTCCATGTTATAAAGCTTAGACTAAAGATAGATCTGGTTCAAAACCGGTTATAGTCCAGTAGTCTAGTGCCAATTTCTCAATTTCTCCAGTCGCGGTTAGAGCATAACCAGGGAGTAGTGATTAACTTTTGACACATCTGTCATCAAATTTATATGGAGATGACGTTTAATTAATAAATCAATCCCTGTCGGTTAGATAACCGACAATGGAGAAAATGGCACTAAACTCGGGTTTAAACCAGAACTATCATTAGTCTTCGTTTTTTGTTTAATAAAGAGGCTAAAGTTTAGACCTAACAAGAGCTAGGCTCTAACTGTAACTACCAGGCTTTCAGAACCGACGCAGGGGTCAAGTGTAGGAAGCAGACAAAGAGATAAAGCATCACGACCAGACCTCAATAACAGTAAAGAGCAAAGCGAATACTGCCGGCCATTGATGGGCACAGTCCGACCACGGTGTGTGAGGACTTGCGCCGAATGTTTCGAATTTCACAGTTTAGTTTGGATACGACTTTGACGTATAGCTGATGCAGTAGTGTATGTGTAACTAACTTCGGGATTCTGTACCATAGATCGAAGTATTACCGGACGTCCAGAGCTTTTTTTATGGTTCGTCATAGTGACTTTTCGATCATCATCATCACCACACGTGCTCAGTGCTGGGGCACGGGTCTCCTTCCAATTGAGGAAGGGTTTTGTGCGTTTTTGTAAAGGACATATTATTAATAGCTCGAAGTGTAGTGACTTCCATGTGCCATGCCAGCATGACTCATGACACTGTGAGAATAATTCTAATACATCAATTACTTAGCACGAGCGAAATGTGGATGCACATATCTCTACCCTACAAAGGAATTAAGCAATCAGCAAAAAAGGATAAATTTATATCCACAATTCCACATCCGAAGTCCTCACACACAGTAGTCGCAACCAACGAAACCATCGGCATTTTACTGTTCGAACATCCCACTGTATTAGCGAAAAAGGTTTCGCCCTTCCGTCCGGGTATATTTCACGGTTGGTTAGACAATTTTCCGGGCAATTGATTTTTAAGACGGCCTGCCGCTAAAAGTCTCCCGCGTTGATGATAAAGCGATACGATGGACAATAGATGACGCTAGTGGCGCGATCGCCGCCATTTTGAATTCGTTTTATAATGTTAACGACCTTTAGATTCATTGTTCGGCGATTTTTATGGGTGTCACGGTGTAGTTAGATTAGATTGGTAGCGGATTATTTTGTTGCCATTTCAATAGGATGCTTTTGGTTATTGTAACGTTTCCTTTTTGAAACGAATGAAATACATGATTGTATAATCTCACAAATACACAGTGTTATAATTTACAGTAAAAAAACTTTCTATACAAATTTAGTATTTTGGTTAAGTATATGTTTAATAAGTTCTAACACATAAATAAATAAATACCTATGATATGTACAATCTGCATTATTAAGTATACCATACTTATGCTTTATCTTTACAAGCCTATAACTGCCCACTGGTACATTCACGTTCAAAGCTGAAACAAACAACCCAAATTGAATGTCCCGGTCCGTTTATTGATGGAGCTACATTTGGTGGGGCGATTTAACTGCCCTCTGTAATCGACGATACACTGCAACCTGGATACAGCCACTATCGGTGGTGTGGTCCAAGTTAAATTAGTTGCACACTTATTTGGACTCAGATTAATAATATACCTACTTACGGACAAGTATAGTCATGTGTCACATAGAAAAAAAAAAGATCTACATTTTCTTTACTTTCAAACCGTTTTTAAATCAACCTAATGTACCAATGAATAGTCACAAATCTTCTTACCGAACTAATTCAAAATAAGAACTCAGTGGTATAAGTTGGTTGTTATTTTGTCGAGACGTTTCTTTTGTTCTGACATGACACCACATCAATCTACGTGTAGGTATGTTTTGATTTGAACAATTTTTTTTATTTGGTTTGTATTATAAAATGTCGTTGCTCTTCTCACTTGCACCATTGCCGGCCCGTCCAATAGTTGTTGGCACTTTATTGGAATTGACCCGATGCGTGCGTTCCGTTTAACACAACAATTAATGCGATGTTTATACGTTGCGTTCCATTCTTCGTAATTTCGTTTCAGTAGTTACTGCGTTGTTATGTGCGTAGTGGCTATTTAGCTTGTACAAATAAGGTTATATTCGGTAGTGCGTGTTTTGTCGCGAGTAAATATCGTGTGTTTTTTGTTTGGACGGCTTTTATTATTTAATAGATAGTAGGTATTGTTTTTAGTTGAAATATTGTATGAAATTAAAGTAAAAAATATACTTACACAGATTTGTTAATTTAAGTTATTTCGTATGGGAAAATAAGACATAATAAATGATGTATTTTATAATTAAGAGTATTATATTTAATCAAAACACTGTAAAAACACATGATGAACCTAATATAGGTACATAACAAGCAATAGCAGTGAGCTGAAAAAAGAGATACTTACCAAAACTGTAAAAACAAAAAAACAACCTAGTAAATAAAGTTGCCACCGCGACGATTACAAAATTAAAATTAAAAATAATCCCAGAGGGCAACACTATTCGTCACGACGGCCGGTTATCGCGCTCTTTATCGCGTCCCGTGGGACAAAAATATAGCTTCAGGAAAAGTTCTCGCCCATAAATTCATTAGACAACGCCGCGACCTTTTTTTTAAAAACCACGTTCGAAATTGAAACCACAGAGATGGTTAGAGGCGCCAACGTATGCGGTTAGAGGATTGAGGTGCTGATTGGCTGATCGCTTTTGATTTGATTGATTTCTTTGGGAAATCTTAAATTAAGTTTGTCTATACAAATTACCTGTAAATAAAGAACTTAATTATTATTATACCATTAGGTACTAGCTTTGTTTAAAGTAAATCAGTCTGAGCCAAAAAATTGCCTCATAAAAAGAGGCTTTTGCCAAGCCACCATCGCCTATCTGAGCCGTATCAAAATTTTATAGATTGAAATTTTATACCAAATAAATGACAAATACTTTTATGACATTTCTTCGTGTTTACATCCACTTAAATACTAAAATTCCTTACAATTCTGAAGAGCGCCTTTAGAAAGATTAACTAACACGACAGATTTATAACAAACCTCTTTTTCAGTCAAGAGTAAAGAATATTTAAAAATATTTATAAACAAATGCAACATAATTTTGCATGTATGAAAATCGGTGGTGTGGCTAGTCTGAAACTTCGTAACTCTATGTGGTTTCCTGTAGAGATGGGGACAAATATCATAATTTATTTGTTCTGATGACCTCCGCAAGTCGGACCATGTATTTTAAGGGATAAAATTAGGTGTTATATTATTATTATGTTACCCTTTGCCACTGGTAATGTAGGTGCTTCGAAGTATATTGTATATTTTTAATTTTATGTCAGAAGTTTTAGCAATCCTAGTTCGTAATTGACTATAAATATTTCTTTTATTTTTCCAGAATTCTATATACATACCTATTTATTTTATGGAATATGCTGAGTAATATCCTAAATGCACGCACCTCGATGCATAACAGATATAATCTTGTTGTTTAATTAAATTATAAATCAAATCAATAAAATTATGAAAACGAACCTTAATTACGTACCTGCAATATCGCAATTTCTTTAGAATAAAAAAAAAACGATCTCCCCCCCACGCATGTTTTATTTTATTCTCATTTACAATATGGCGCCAAACGTTTTTATCTTTTCTGCTTAATGTCTTTTTGCCGCGTTTTTGCAATTAAAAAATATTACTTTATAGGTATTTATGGCTACCTACCGCCATTTGGTCTGTTTATTTGTACTTTTAATTGTTCTGTGTTTACATTAATTAGCGATACTTTAGCGGTATTTGGGCTATTTTATGGCTCAGATAAATTTTACCAAAGTGTTTGTATCTTCGAAGAATTAGGCCATTTTTTTTCTTCGTGTTGAGTCATGACTTTATAAATCGACCCCCGATGTGAATTTGTAAGAAAAAAGTATAAAAATCCTACCACAAAAACTTGTAAAACATATGATTAGCCCTGTCAGATGTCTCGTTAAACCCGAATTAAATTAACTTTTATATAGGTATTGATGTTGATTCTGAAGGCAGAAATTCTAATTTTAACGCTGTCAAACTAAAAAATTTGCTAGCATAAAATGACATTTACGGAAACAATCATAGAGTCGAATTTTAAACAAAGAAATTAAGGTTTTGACAGCATTAAAATTAGAATTTCCGCCTTCAGAATCGGCATCATTATTATAGTTATATTTACAACTTATATGTCCACTGGTTTCCTCGCGATGTATTCTTCTTTCCAGTAGGGTATAGGCCGTCCCACTCTACAATCTCTACATATTTACATTATTTATAAAAAAATATACTTGCAATACATAAAATTTATTGATTTATAACTACTTTACATATCTTTAGTCTTAGGTGGAATTTTACCAAACGCTAAACGTATTTAGTAGCCTGTCAAACGTCTGTCAGTTAGTACAAAATGTATTTAAAATTTGATTTAAATACAATTTTAAATACGTTTAGCGTTTGGTAAAAGTGACCCTTAAGAAACATATTCTGGAAACCCCACTGGATGTGCCAAACAAATTTGTACTTAATTACAAACACCATAGTCTTATTATTTCTGTAGAATGTGACTTATATTTTTTCTCTATAGTGTGGCCAGATTAATACTTCCGCGGTTCACGTTATTTATGACGCCCGTTTTAAGTGCTAATCCTTGCCAGTTCTTTGTATTAAGGCTATATGTTACATATGTTATGTACATATAAACAAAAAAAGTTTATTAATCATTTCACAGTTCATAAAAATCTAGATACCTACCAACTAATTATTTCAGATATGATTTTATTTATTTATACCCAAAAAAACGAACCTAAATTACAAAATACTTAATATAACACATAATGTATGTCTTATCGCGTAAAGTAATTTCTTAGAGACAAACTTTAAGCTGGTGTTCAATAAGCCACCTTAGTATTTTTGAAAAAGGTTACAATAACTTTGTCTATCAATGGTATATGTAAGGTGGTGATAATCACTCTTTTGGAGTAATAAGGATTATAAACTGAAAACATTAATATTCACAAAATAAGGGTACATACACACTGTGCACTTATTAAGTCAACCCTTGCCCCTTCTAAACATAATTACGAATATAAATATAATTATAAATAACCCAATAAGCCTTAGCCACAAAACAAAAACGGAAAGGTTTCAAAATTTTATTATCATTATTTGCATATTAAAATAATTATAATGGAGCACATTTAAATCTCAAGAACCCCTTACAATTTTTGCCTAAATTATTACAGCCGTAGTGGGTACCAAAAGAGATATTTTTTAATTTATTTTGAACATTGTTTGTTTTTAATGGATCATGGTTATTTATCAAATCTTTGAACATAGGTAACTATAGACAATACCGTAATTACATGTGAATGTAGATAAATTATATATATTTACTTTATTATTTCATACCAACACAGATATTACAAAAATAAATCCACAACATAGATGGTACAAGAAGATACACTCACGGGCAATGAAAAAGTTCCATTGAGAAAATCATCAAGTTACTTTTAAAGGCAAAAAAAACTAAGTTAATGACGCCTTCTGTAATATTTAATTACATTCTACGGCGCATCAGAATATAAGCAACTAAAAACATTTTGTTAAAATTTCTTATTAAGTAAATGTTTTAAAAATGTTATGTAACTATGTTAGGTATGTATGTTTTAGTATGCAATTGGCAGCAATTGATAATGATTTCCATAAAGAGCAAATAACAAATCAATGGAAAAAACAAGGTATACATCCATTTTCAGAGTTATACAAATACTTTTAAAAACATTATAAAATAATAGCACCCTCCTTTTACAGAACTTTTCCAGATATAATTTATTGTTTGGCCATTGAACAAAAGAGTCGTTTTTACAAAGATATAATAAAAATTTAATCGTTTTTCACGCGCGAATGCCTAGCAACCCTTCCGAAAACGCATTTGGTTACAAAAACTCAAGATCTTATCGTAATTTTCTTTTGTTTAACTTTCGAGGTGCTGAAACAGAGTTTAGGAAGCGATCTGTTAATAAATCAGAGAGAGCAGTAGTAACAGTTGATTGTAAATACTTCAATATACTCAAGATACCTCAATATTTTAAACCATTTAATTTACAATTTGCTTAAAATATTTTCGTTTTTGGTTGGTAATATTTAGATACGATGTTTCTTAAATGAACTTCAATATTGCAGACGGCGTGATTAAGCTAGTATTTTCCGTTTAGGAGTAATTTGGTGCTATTGTCACTGAAACTTTTTTATCTGTTAATAAAATTATTTGGGATTTACGTACCTAAGTATAATGAAACCTATAATCATATCAATCTTACAGGTACTGATTCGATTGAACACATTTACATAATTCTAAGTATTTTTTCATTGTGTTAATGCATAAATAATAATACAATACAATACAATACAAATGTATTGTATAAATAATAATGATAATTATTTTAAAGATAGCCTCCCATGAATATTTTGGATTAGGACATTAGCCCAGGAGATCAAGTTGATCAACATGAGCTGGCCAGAAGTTGTGGCTGCTGCCTCTGATCGTCAGAAGTGGAAATCTGTAATTGCGGCTCCACTAAGAGTTAAAGGACTTAAGAAGAAGAATTATTTTAAATACGATGCTACGACAATGCTACGTTGATGCTACGACACGACGTAGTAACTACTACGCCCCATCGTAGCATCGTCGTAGGCAAATACCATCAGTCTATACTCTATAATAATAGTTTTTTTTTAACAAAACTTTATTCATGATTACTCGTATTGAGGACACATTAATTCAAAAATTCACTCTTTTACATTCTCATACGCTCATAAAATATCTTTGAGTGCAGCTAGTTTAAACACAAGCATAGGAGGTACATGTAAAATATACAAGTTATGCTAAGTAAACATACAGGGTGAGTACAAAACTAGAGGCCACGGTATGATTGCACCCAAAGGCTATTACGAGGTGCTCGTACGATATTGTAGATGGACCAACCAGTTTTGATACTTCACAATTTAGACTTTAAGCTCGCAATTTAGTGTATGAAGCTTTAATATAAGCTAGGTATAGTAATTTATACTCCATTAATAATTAGAGGTCGCTTGTTTTACCAAAGGTCTAAGGCTTCTCACCGTGACGATAGGATTATCCAGTAAGTGACTGGCTGCCTAGGGTCCACCAGACGTACATTAAGTACAGTACAGTTGATACGACAATCACAATCAAAATATATTTATTTAATTCAATGGAGATACTTAATTATAAAATATGTACAATACTTAATGCTTTTTGCTTACCCAAAAACCAGTACTTATAGAACTTTTAAATTGGCCGTCCGACTTATAATTATTGGTTATATAATTACAAGTATCAAGATCATTCGCTCCGGCAGCACTACAGCGCAGACTCCTGACCCAAATGTTGTGATAGCTCCCAATAACAGCTGCGGGCGGTCAATTATTGCAGCTAGTAATTAATTTCAGACACGACTCACCTGCGATAGTCTTGGCCGATGGGGATGAACCCTTATTCTCTAGTCTCCACCCCTTTGAAAAACTTACCCTAAAATTGGTATTGTAAATTTACAACAACGTTAAAAATTACTTTTCATCACACGAGTTTCGTCGCTTCACGTTATTCAAAAAGTTGAGATTAATAGTATAACTGAAAGTAACTAGAATCTATAAATTTGGTCAAAAATTTACGTTCTAGTATTGCAGAGGTTGAAACATGTTTATCATAATAATTTATGTGAAATTAAAATACTAATTGATAAGGATTACTTTGTCATTTTTATTTAGGTAAAAATACCTATCTATATTATAAGTGATTTTGATAGATACTTGAATCAGAAAAAATAAATATTGTGTGTTAGTAAGCTGCAATGACAATCATAAAAATACAACTATACTATAAAAGTAACTGAAGATCCGTTTCAACACGATTGCTATAGATATGAAAACAATATAATAAGGCTCCCTCCTTACTGAAGGTTGAAGCTACTTGTACATTTTGAAACCTCGCAGGGTTTTCGACTAAGTTGCTTGAAATTAGAATCAACATTGGCCCAGTGATTGGTTTATAGTTAATTACAAGTTCTTGAGAAAGGCATAACTATTCAGCATACGAGCAACGAACTTTAAAAGGGTCCACCTTTCGGCAAAGAACGCATCGCATTCAGTATTCTTTGTATAGAAATTCACTCAAATGGGTCCACTTCATTGGCATTGCCGACGCCGTTTGTCCATCCTAGCTAATATTATAAATGTGAAAGTAACTGTGTCTGTCTGTCTGTCTGTTAGTTACTCTTTCACGCCAAAACTACCGAACGGATTTGAATGAAATTTGGTATACATACGGTCTAGACCCTGGGAAAGAACATATACTACTTTTTATCCCGGAATTCCCACGGGAAAACATTTTAAGGCGAAGCGAAGCGCGCGGGAACAGCTATTCATTTATAAAAAGTCCGTCCGGCAGTGGACTACATTAAGCTGATGATGATTATGATGAGTAAGAATGTCGTCAGCCGCTGAGTACCCAGGGTGCGGTGGTGGACGTATACTTACAATTGATAGGTCACTATATAGAGAAGGCTCCATTCAAGCACCCATGCCTATAGTTTAGATCTGAGGTTTTTTTTTACACATCAATCATACATGGTGGCATATATTTATCGATATAAGTAGTACATACCCAAAATACATTATAATATCAAAAGACACCTCTAGACCAACAAATAGCAACAAAATAACTTTCCGAAGCCCCACCTAGCCCACATTTTATCACAGACCACTTAAAGGTGACACTGGCAATTCCCTCCATTTCCTTAATACTGAACGAGAAAAGGAATTAATTCCACACACATGCATCAAGACGTCGACTGGAGGAAGATCTCGAATTATTTATGGGTATTTTTTGTTATTTTTGGGGTTCCGTAGGGTGGTTTTGAACTGGAAAGCATTTTTTTGTTTAACAAACATACACTCACGGGCAATGAAATAGTTCCACTCACGAAAATCCGACACCAAACAACCCCTATTTTTCAAACATTTAATCTTAAATTTGAACAAAATATTACATATTTTAATTTTTAAATCCTGATGCTCTCTTAAATGTACTTCAATGTTGCAGAAGGCGTCACTAAGCTAGCCTTTTCCGTTTGAGGGTGATTTGGTGCTTTTCTCAGTGGAACCTTTTCAATGCCCGTGAGTGTATTAGCATAAATTGCCATATTATCGTATCGGTGACAATCACAAGAGCTTTATTAGCGTTTAGCATCGAGGTAAAAAGATTATATTGGTATAGTCAGCGCTAGTCAGTGACTGCCTAGGGTTTGCCGAACGCATATAAGAAACAGGTGAAACGTGATGATAATATAATCGTACTCTTCAAGTGAAGGAAACATCGGAGAAAATTTGATGAAACCTGCAGTGATACAGTTCACAACCTATCACGTGACTACAAATGTACGGCGAAAGGCCGATAATAACAATAACAATGACCCAAAAAACAAATAAAAAGTCGATTCAGCAGTTTGGGAGCTAGGCTACCACATTCGGACACGTTAAACTTACAACACCCCTCTTTTTCGTAGAGGTATAGTGAAATAACAGAAGAGAACCATATTTATTTCCGTACCGACTCGTGTTGGCATGTATTTTTTGTCCGCATGCCATATATTCGTCTTCACCTGCCAGAGCGTCGCCGCAAAGAAAATAAGCAATAAATAAAATTGTTAAAGAGATATTGTTGTTCTTTCCCATTAGGATGCATGTGTTTCACCTTTTGTATCCTAACTAATATTATAAATGCGAAAGTAACTGTGTCTGTCTGTCTGTCTGTCTGTCTGAACTACTGAACGGATTTGTATGAAATTTGGTATACATACGGTCTCGACCCTGGGAAAGAACATAGGCTACTTTATATTCCGGAATTCCCACGGGAAAACTTTTAAAGGGGAAGCGAAGCGCGCGGGAACAGCTAGTCATATATAATTCATTTTCTAATACTCGTAGAAAAGTCTTTGGAGGTAAGCGTCTAGATATCGGTATTGTACGTACGTATCGGACAAAATGGACGATGAAGTGGATGCACTTGTGGAAATTTCTATACAAATAATACTGCGTACCTACGATTCGAAAGGTCGACGCTTACTCAACGTTTTTATTTTATTTTATAATACAGTAAAGCTGTTTAAGCCAGTTTCAAAACTAGATTATCTAAACCGATATTTTTACCAGTTAAAACCTAAGGTGTATTTGAGTATCTTAGCACTCCCCTACGTGTAAATATAATAAACGCTTCGTGTCCAATGTTACTTGTTTGGGGGCCCACAATTTATAGTTCATTAATTTAGCAAAATATTCTGAATAATAGGGGAAGGGTTTCGTTGCATATCGATCCAGGAAATATCTGGGCTCGAGTCTGCTAAATATAAGTAACAAATCGAATATATTATTTACCTACTGATGATAATCAATTTTTGGAAGGAAGATAGTTTTGAGGTAGCTTTGATTCGGTATTAAAGTAGGGTACTCAAAATCTTATCCAGCCCTACAAAACAAAAGAATCACACCCGTCTTAGTTTAAAAATAAAAAAAAAACCTGTAAGAACAAAACAAATGAACATCAAAAACAAAGAAACCAAAACTTCAAACCTATCAAGAATCACTTTTACGCGTCATAAATTTCAGTCTCGCAGCTCGGTAGCAGTTTCAGAAAAACCCGTGAAATACAACATCAATATTTGCTGACTGAATCACACCCTTTGCGAGTAGAGAGCTCCTAAATCATACACTAGAATATTTGCCGCCATATCGGATAGAAGGTATCAAATGAACTCGAGACTCGCAGCAAAGGTGGGCTGTTATCGTTTCGGGAGTTTTTTTTTCTATGAAGGGTCTGGTAAACCGTTTTGGTAAGCCAAAGACTCGGTTTGCTGGTCGTCGATGTGACCTAAATACAGTACAGAAACGGACACTAGTGAAAATTGTGCGAATTATTCACACCGTACTAATTAATCTATTTATTCGACAATTTATTACATACTCATATGAGTCATAAGTATTCTACAGGATGTTAGTATTTTAGAAAGATGCGAAGAGCTAATTTTTCAGCCTAATACCATTAAAAAAATACTCTGTATATTAATATCTAAATGTAATAATGTAAGAAACTAAGAACCTATACTTAAGATTACGAACACAATATTTGGCATAGGATAACGACATGTTATCTTTTACCCATTGACATATATATTACTAGCGTAAGGACAGGGCAAACCACTCAAGAAAATGGCACCCGTGCGTTGGCCCTAAAATCGTCATTTTAGGGCCAACGGTCCTCAGTCGACAGTTGTCTGTCAAGGAGAGATAGTCTTTGTTTTTTGTGGATCTTGTGATAAATATGCCTATTTGTGTTGTGAAAGGCTGCAAAAACTATGATAAAAAGGTTAAAAAGTAACATAGAATATCGTAACATCCTTAAATTGATAAATAAACACATTTTAAAGTGATAATTATTTTACTACCAAAGTCTACAATGGCCGCATGATGTAACCTTGTACGGACGTCATTTTTTGTTGGCTATCCTCCGCGAACATTTTCTTGTTGCGTACTGTTTGAATTAAAATATTTTTCATTAGTTATACCCGATCTGCACAGAGGATAATATTTTCACACGTATGTACATATTATGTATGAATGTAATGGTCCATTTTTCTTTGTCACTTGTTGAATATCATCGCAAAGGTATAACCGCATGCAACTCACTCATATTACTATTATGTATTGTCCGGTGACGACACGGCGGCAAAATATGAACGCACGTACAAGGTTGCGTCGCCAGGATGAGTAGATCGGCACTGGCATAGTTCAAGTAAATTATGACAGATGACAGTTATTTTGTTTGTATGAAGAAGTTTTCAGTAAATTGTTCTGAAGGGCGTATCCTTCCTTTTGAAATCATTGCTTTTACCGAATAAGAGCTATCCAATATGCCAGAATTGACAGTGCGCACTGTCAAAAGTACTTCAATGATAATAATATGTATATTGCAGACGGCGTAATTAAGCTAACCTTTTACGTTTGGGAATAATTTAACGCTATGTCGCTCGAACTTTTTCATTGCTCGCGAGTGTAGTTTCAGTACCAAACGCTTGCTCCCGAGACGACACGACACTGCCCGGGCGACCCATGATTCCCCGCCGGGTTTTTCCGATGCGAAGGTATTCCGAATTGCTCCATTCCGGGGATTTATACCGCTACTATTATTGCGACCTGTGCGTATGCGGTGTACTGTTGCTTCTGTATAGTTCGCAGCGTCTGTTGGGAGCGAATTTTCGGGAATGATATAAAAATTTGGAAATGACTGTCGAAATTTAATGTTAGGAACTTATTTTCATTTGAAGGTTATTTTTCTATAGCTTACAGGTAGGTGAGAGAAAAAAAAGTGTGTTCAAACTCACTCTCTGGCACTTTGGTCTCTCCCTCTATTCTCTGTCCTAAATGGTTGCTTGTGATAAATATGGAAGTCCATGTAAGGATATGGAGACACGTCGTAATCATTCTATACGCTTCGTTTGGTCCGAACCTTGCGAATTATGTCTATTCTCACACAAATTCGTGTATTCATAGTAAGTAAAATTTAAACGTTTATAATTATAATTAAGTAAGTAAATTACTTATATCGAATAAAACTTTAATTCTAAACCTAATCCAGACTTAATTTTCACCTAACCCCACTCGCAATTTTTCCGCCCCCGAACCGCTCTCCGATTCTCCACAGAGCTCATTAGCTACATAATAACACATAATAAGTCGCGTCTGTTTATGTCTTGGATATTAAATAACTCAATTCGTTTCTAATTTGTCGACAATTGTTCCCGACAAAGGCACGAGCGGCTGCTCGCGAGTGTAGAGGAAGCAGCGCGTGCTCTAGGGATGGGACAAGTGTCGATAGTTTTATAAGACGCATGAAAACATCTATCTACATTAACCCTTAATTGGGCAAAAGTGTCGATGACGATGAATGAAAACATATACATATATAAACCATTAATAGAGCATGACTACTTTTAAAAAATCATTGGTTTTCGTCTTTAACTCATGGGATTAAGTACAAAACGATGTGGGATCCATAATCATCTTGCCGAATTAAGGGTTAAGGACAGGAGTATCAACCACACCGAACAGTCAGTCAGTCGTGGGGGTCACTCTCCAAATCGACGAAAGAACAAAAAAAATCGCCTAGCCGTTTATTGCGCAGCGCTCCGTCGTAGCCCCGGAAAAACCAAGCTGCGCTTACCACAACTCTACTATTTTATTATCTTTCGTTCGTTTGTCAAATAACAGATTGACTACCTAGGTACTGGCAATCAAGAGACTGCAGTTCGCTAAGCAGACGTACCTCACGTTCTTCCGAATGAGTGTTTTCTGATTTAATTCTACAATAGTTCTATTTTAACTTTCTCTCACCGTCTAAAAAGTTCTGAATATTATTCTATCGACAACTAATATCTACCAAGACATAGTACCCCATCCCTAAACTAACAAAGCAAACGCCATTGCCACTGGCGCTGTGGCGTTCACCGATGCGTTTATAATATTTCATTTATTCATAATAAATATAATCTTATACATACTTCAAGGCTTGAACGGGTGACGGGTGGGACTTCATTTTGTAACCTCTTAGTTACCGGGCGAGCTTCGTTACACATCGGAATTATTACAATAATGAACCGCTTTGTGCGGCTGGGCTACAGGAATCTTTGGTTGTATGTGAGTTGGACTTTGTTTTTGTATTATTGGTTACTCATTTATAGATTAACGGGTTACTACTTATAGGTACTTATATAACATATATAATATAATATAAACTTGTACTAATGTACTCCCTTGCAGGGTAGGCAGAGGTGCATTGCTGCACCCACTTTTCGCCAGTGTTATATAAGTCCCAATGTCCCGGGGGCGGGCCTATTGCCATTTTACGGGCACATCCAAGACCCGAGAACAAATATCTGTGTTTAAACAAATATCTGCCCCAGCCGGGAATCGAACCCGACCTTCGGCTCAGTAGTCAGGGTCACTAACCTCTACGCCATCCGGTCGTACTTATATAACAATAAAAGATATAAAAGAAACTTAACGCTTCTTTATGCTACAACATGCTAGGTATTGTGACAATTTGCAGAAAAATACGAGTACTATAATCAAACTTCTGATATATCGCCAATTGCGTTGAATACGAATGCCATAAAAAGCGTAAGAAAAAACAAAAAACAAGTGATGTTCTCAACTTTGAGGCACATATCTGTTGGTGAATCTGCGTAAATATGTCCCGGAGGTATCGGTAGTATATTGGACAGATCATATTTTATATTTTATTGGCTCCTTGGAATACGGACTGTGCCTCGAGGCCCGGCGGGGATGCGATGGGCGGGAAATATGACAAATAAGATTCAGTGGGAGCAAATAGTTTTCATATATATAAGCACTTTTTTATACATATTTCCACCATTTAAAAAATATATATTCGATTTGTATTGTTACTGTGTTAAAATTGGAAATAAATAATTATTTAAGAATAGGACACACCTTGACTATGTATCTTAGATAAAAAGTAAAATTTGCTCCTACCAATATAATTCTGATTCCTTTTAATCTAAATTGTAGTAATCATCGCACAATACCGGACAAACAAATAACTATAAGTAGGTAAATACCTACTATATAAAAGTAGTAAAACAAATCACATTCGTCAATCTGAACGCGCAAACAGCGGATTCTCTCACAAGTCGCATGTGAAAGAGTTCGACCGCCGTATCTGTGCCGCACGAGATTTCACCCCCAGGGCTGTGTCGATGGGTATAGCAATGTTATAGGGAAGGCATTGGAAAAGTGTATTCTAATATTTCTTACTGGCTTTTGTTCTAGGAATTTTGGGATAAAAAGTTGATATAAACCTACGTCTTAAATTACACTATCTATTAAAAAAATATATCAAAGGCCGTTCTTTAGTTTTTAAGATGTAATCATACATACATAGGTACCTAGATACAAACACATGCGCGAAGCGACAAAAAGTTCCAGCGAGAAAAGCACCAAAATTAATGTCAACGGAAAAGGCTAATTGTTGAAGTACGTACTATGTACTGGTACAGTAACTAAAGAACTGATCTACTTTAATACCACAAACAGCGTCATTAATCTAGCCTTATCTGTTTCGGTCACTGGAACTTTTTCATCGCTCGTGAGTCTAAGTGCAGGTGTCTTCAACATGTTACCTCTTACGAATCTCCTGTACAAAGTCTGCAGTCGCAAGAACGTCGCCTATACCCGTATATCTTCTCAATAGCTGCTAGGTATTTCTGTGCATTCATTTTTTCTCCCGTTTCCTTCTTGAGCGGACACTGAGCTCGTATTTCTTAGTATTGTTCGCTCCTTGAAGAACCGGCGGGGAACGAGCTAGCCTGTGAACAGACGTAGATGAGTAAAGAAGGTAAATACAATGCAGTACCATACTTTTTATATTTGAATAAAAAACATAGAAATACAAAAAATATACTTAAAAAGGAAGAGAGTACAAAAAAGTGGCCTTATTACTTATAGCAATTACAACCAGACAACCTTCCAGTCAACGTGTATTTAATTAGTTTTGAAACCGTAAGTATATTTACGGGTTTGAAAGCCGAAACTAATTTTGACTAGTTGTATTGACGACAATATTTCAAGTTATACAAACATGGTAGCTACCTTTTTTATAAAATGAAGTGATTTTAAAACATTTCTGAGACCTTCGTGGAAGGAATTTAATTTAACGGTTGCATAATGGTCTGTGCAACTGTATTTGTGACATCAGAATTTAAGTTCTGGTATTTGTATTTTACCAACCCGCACTTGGCCAGCGTGGTGGACTAGGCCTAAACCCTTCCTTCATTGGAAGGAGACCCGTGCCCCAGCAGTGGGGACGTAATGGGTCGTGATGATTTGTATTTTATTTATTACACAGATAATAAATTTAAACATTCAGGCAACAATAACCCAAAGTGGTCTACCTCATGAACGTCTTGTATAGCATCTCTGCCCTAGGTCGGGTAAAGTTGCTCCTGAGATAGTCTTTGTGTCGCGTGAGTTATAGCGCGACAGCTCCGACCCATTGTTTGACGCGATTTTTGAGTTCATATCTCTTTCAGTGTACCGCCGGCCTTAGGAAGCTTTAGATATTGTAACTGCTTCATTGGTGCATTCGTTGCTTTAAGGTAAGTAAGCCTATTGGTATCGTACATATCGGATAGTACTGATTTTCATAAATGTATGGAGAAACGGCGTCGTATATCGTGGTGTGAATTTCTATTTTCTGTACAAAGAATACTGAAAACGATGCGTCTCTTACATACGATGCCGAAAGGTAGATTTTTTATGGTTAAGTAACTATGCAAAAGGTAAATTCGAATTGTTGTGCTTTGGATTGTAAAAAAATAAAATAAAAAAATCTGCCGATGGTGATAATGATGATGATACCTTGATGATTTCAATCTGCTTATATTTACATTGCGAAGTAAAACTAAATAGATTAAAGCCCAATACGGCGTTCCTAGTTTAAGCAAAGTTTATCCAAACGTGCTCGCTGGATAGTATATAGATAGATATATAATGCATAAAAATATACATCCCTATATTATTATAAGTTATAACAAAATATTTTAACTTACACCATTTACCTGAATTTCAGGACTCCTGAACTCAGCTACTCGTAGCGCCATCTAGTATCGAGTAGCGGAAATAAATTCTTCATTTAAGCTGTCAAAAATCGCTTCTATCACAAACCGATACCGTTTTCCGTACACGAATTACAAATTAAGATATTTCTAGTATTAATGCCTACTAGAAGAATACTCAATAAACCTTTGATTTCGTAATAATTTGGAAGTAAAGTATGTTTTACTCTTTATTAGTATTTTGATAAACTTAGTTTCCCTCCTCAGCTTCTCATCGTACTACCTATCATTCTTTTCAAAACACCGAAGAGAATGCTGTTAGTTCGCCTATGCACTTGATGTGCAATAAATAATACTTATTATTATATACAATTATATTTTATTTATTATTATTATTTTTATTATATTTTTATTATTATTATATACAACCTATATACAATTAACCAAATAAGTACGGTGGCCTGCGCTTAAAAGTATACAGGCGGAGTTTTTAAAATAGCGATCCCTCACGATGAAGGGACCAGCTACATCTGTTATAAATCCGGGGACGTGTTGTGTGTGATGTGTGTAGCAGTGGTGTTTATGTGGATGTGCTTGAGCAGCATGTGAGCTTAAGATCGCTATTTTAAAAACTCCGCCTATATACTTTTAGGCGCAGGCCACCGTACATATACATCACATTTTACATACACATCATATTTTCTAACTTGCTTTCTTTACTCGAAATGCAGATTTTTTTATTCTAAATTATTCACAACGTAATTTTATACATGTTTATCGTGTTGAATTCAATAAAATTCATCGACGCCGACGGAAAAAGAGGCGTGTTGTAGGTTCAATGTGTCTGTGAATGTGTGTATCTGTCTGTGGTAGCCATATTATATCAAAATCGGTTCGGCCCTTCCAAAGTTATGTTACTGTATATGTTTAATTTCGGGGGTTTTTACCGTTTAAGTTATTCTTCATGCAACTGCTACTGGCTATCTATCTAAAGTCTATCAGTTTGGAGGGCGCCCCACACTACGCTTGAATATAGCACTCGGGAACATTTGATGATTCAAAATGAAAAGTTTTGTAATGCACTCAACTATTTTACGCTAATAACATTATTGAGAATATTATTGACCTGAATGTAATATTTATAATAAAATATAGCTTCATTCAACACCTAATAAATGTCATCGGAGATTTATTTATGACACATGAACACTGACACATAATTTTAAATACTCGTATTATCTTGATGTTGAAATCATTTTTTTTTAAATGCACGGGTTTCTTAGAATTATAAATCATTTTATAACGATGATTTAAGCAGCTCTTAAAGCACTTATTCCATTCATCTTAATCCAACCAAATCTGAAATAACAAAAAATACTCAATCCATTAAAACCAAAAACCTCGACTCACTTAGAAAGCGCGAAAAAAACAATAAATTCTAATCCATAGAACACTTTGAACGCCGAAAAGGCAATTAAAATATGACACGTACCCGAATTAGATGGAAAAATAAATAATAATTATTATAATAAGTCTTGGAGCGGCTTAAAATGAAAATTGTGTTCACTAAAAAGGGGTAAGGAAGTGATATTTATGGGGTAAAGTGGGGTAATTACTGTAATGAGGAAGTTTTTGCGCCGTGTGTCATCTGACCTTGCCTTTATTCCCCAGGTAATGTGGACGTGACCTAAGGTAATGGGTAACTTATGTTTGGTGCCTACTCATCTACGTAAGTTCAGAAGCGTTAACACCGACTTTGGAATGCTTAGTTCACGTCTTTTAAAAGTGTACTCCAGGGATTGTTTTATAATACTTTAATTATCACTTGTCACTGGCATATTGAATAATTTGTATTAACGGCCGATAACTGCCAGTTTAATTAACACTATTTATTTGACCGATGATGAGTAGGGTAGTAATTTTCACACAATTACGACTCAGTCTGTGTCGATGTGTCTTTAAAGCAAATATCTGCCCCAGCCGGGAATCGAATCCGGCACCTTCGGCATAGCAGTCACTTCACTCACTACTACACCAACCTCCCGTCTAGAAACTATAGACAGTTAAAAATGTCTGCATATATAATTGAATCCTGCAGCTGTTTCATTAGAGGCTTTTTACACATTGGTACTAGAGAATAGCCCAACTTTTTTTATAAAACATCGTTACAGCTCAATTCACACGGGTGCAAACCGCCCACCAATCGCCCCGCCCACCTGCTATCTATCAGCCGTATCGAGTATCGGTTCGAGTCTGCGCACTCACTTCCTGTTTCCGGGAAGGCGGACACATCCGGTATTGGCAGTTTGAATTTGGAAGTTATGTTCTTTTTTGTGGGAACGGGTGTGGTGTTGCATTAGTTAGGGTTCTGGCTGGAAATTATGAATAGTTGGAAAAAATAATAAAGTTGGGAATACGCACTCACTAGACTATTGTGTGTTACAACCACAGAATATTAGCAATTAACAATCACTCGCCTGTCAAATTCGACGTAACTTGTATGGGTCTGACAGATGTTTGACAGGCGAGTGACCCTGCTTATGGATTTTAACGGCTAATGTGTCAGTGGTGGGTAGGTCTGTTTTGCTAGAATGGCAGTGGTGCATTACCACTCTCGTCTATGATGTACTTAGATCCAGCATAATAGAGAGCTAGCTTAGTGCTACCCTTCGGGCACAATAATCTATCTAGAACGAAGGACCAAAATCTGTATTTAAGAAAAATCTGACCTGGCCGCGCATCGAATTCAGAATCTATGTATATCTACTACCTAGTAACACCAGTCAGGGTTAATGAAAACTACGTCATCTAAACGCACCCAACACCTTTTAGCTCAACTTAGTAACCTTAGATTAACAATAAACGAACAAGATGTTGTAAATCTTAGTATACCCTTTTTGCAACACATTGTACAAAAACAAAGCAAAAAAAATATCACATTTTGTTTACTGCCAAACCGATTTAAGTTAAACCTAATGACAACCATTGTACCAATGAAGTCACAAATCTTTTAACCGAAGTATTTCAAAATAAGAGTTCGAGAGAGAGAGAGGAAGTGTGGTGTTATTTTGACAAGTCGGATCTTTTTTTCTGAGACTCCATCATAGTTCGTAATAATAATAATAATAATAATATCGTAATTAGTAACCCAAACTACTATAAAAACTATAACTTACTCCCAACTAACTCCTACAAACCGAAACAGTAATATTCTTTCAAGAATCCTTCAAAGTCACACCTCCAATACACGCCCAGAACCTATCACAACGTATCAATACATATCGACAACCAATAGATAAGGCCACGCCCACACGGGAAAAAAATCACGTTTACAGCGCATGCGCGATTGGGTATTGGTTCGGGTGCCCCGGTCAATGAACGACTTTTTCAGCACGTAAATTTCAGCACCGAATGTCTCATAGATGGGTGGAAGTTGTGCTTGAAAAGGCCGGCCTTTGTAATGGGAAGTAGAGAAATTGAAGGCTGTGTATTTAATTGTTACTGTTATTTAATCTTATTTTAGTGTAAGTTAAATTAAAGTCGAAGTAGTATACTATATCGCTAAGAGCAATGTAGTTATCGTTTATGAAGTTTTTTAGCCTTTAATATAATATCGAAGAACGCAGCCTTGATTTTACTGTACACGATAAGAGCCTTTTGACTTGAGGATTGAGTAGATATGTATCTGTTGTACACTCGTGAGAGATAAAAAAGATACACTTTCAAAATGCAGACACAAAATTTTAGAAACATTTAATAAAACTAAATTAACAAAATATTAACCATTTTAGGTTGGCATTCTGATGCACTGTTAAATTTTAACTTCATTATCGAAGACGCCGTCATTAAGCTAGTCTTTTCCGTGTAATTTTAATTAGATGATATTGTGACTGGAACTTTTTTATTGCTTACGAGTGTATAATAAACATAAAATAAAAAAAATAAATAAAATAAAAATAAAACGTCCGGCAGTTAGCAACTGAAGCTAATCTGTGCAGCGATCACAGGATTCGATACTATTTTCACATCTACACAAACATATGGAAAAACATGACACTTTTGGAACTGACAAATTTGCCTTACTTTTTTGACAGTGACAGTTGACAATAATGTTCTTTTTCCATTATGTTTGTGTAGATTCGAAAATAGTATCGAATTCTGTGATCATGCTTCTAATTGAAGAATCTTTTCACCACGGATTACAGTAAAAAATTAAACAGACAATCTGGTGCTTATTTATTAAATCATTATTTCAGTGCGGTTTATTAAGTGTCGATTTTTGAAATAAAGCCATTCTTTATTTTATTTTTATACTACGGATTTTTTGTCCATGTTCTATTTAGTAAAGCATAAAACTCATTAGATACCTGAAAAAAACAAACGAACGAAAATATTATCGTCTTTTGAACTATATCAAGATTATCAAGACCAGACGTATCCTGAATCCTGAAGGGCGATCACGAAAAATATAGAATCGAATGCGAGTGCCACTATTGTCAACTTGACAGCACTTTCTAACACTTTTTACCTATAGAATTGACAGTTGTCGCACTCGCATTCGATTCTATACGTTAGCTCTGTTTTTCGTGATTGCCCTGCTGAAAGAATCTTTCACACACACATATGCGCGCTTCAGTCGCTTCAGCCGGGAGGCGTCGATACGCGAACAGGCGTGCCAGCGGCGCTGTGATTGGCTGATCGGTTTCCAATCAATAACCAATAACGAATGGAAAACGACGTTCGGTTTTTCAATACACTGCTCCGATTGGTGCAGAAGATTCTGGTCATCTTCATAGCTGAGGTTAGTGACGTTGTCAATGAATTTTGTAGTTTAAAATAGTGTTTACTGAAAATTATAAAGATATTTCAGCCACGTATTGGTAAATTACATTTTTCAGTTACATTTTAATTTCTTATCTTTTCGACATAGCCATATTAGCCATATATTATATTTATTTTTATTTATTTATTGGTAAAGGAATACAAACAGTACACAATACAAATCATTCTTAAACTATAGTTACATAGGTCTTATTCTAGTACTTGTACCAATTATATGTATTCACAACATTTGCCAAAACTTTCTATACTAATCTAAGAACTAAGTTTTAAGTTAGGTGTGTTGTTAATTTTTCTGATATTGTGAACTTTTACATAAATTTTAATAATTTTGATTTAAATTGTTGTAAGCTATTGGAGAATATATCAATATTATTACTTATATGGTTATATGTACTACACATACGAGCAATGGGTGAATGTCTTCCAAGGTTAGTCAGGTAATTTGGGATATAAAAAAAAAATTATAACATAGCTTGTTTAATATTTTTGCTTCCTTTGCTTTGTTAAAACTAGGCGAAAAACATAAAAGATTAATGCATTTCTCCACACTTTAGGTGCTTTAGTCCTTTAGAGGTAGGTATCTTCTTTTAAAACGAATGTTCATAATGCTTTTAGTCGGACGGGCATTTTTTATAATAAATATAATTATGTTGCAGAATAAATAGAGAAGAGAATGCCTCCAGCATTAATGTTCATTTACCCAGTTATTATAATTGTCTCTTTGTAAAGAATTCTCTAGAAGGGTTAATTAGCATCGTCCAAGAATTGAATTAAAACGTACCGCTAGTGTTAGTGTGGATGCGACAAAAACTGTAGAAATACATACTCATGGAATGGGTAATCTAAAAATAGTAGTAGTTAAAATTCAGTTAGAAATACAATTTGTATTGAAACGAATACTTAATTAACTTGGACGACAGTAAACTCGTTTAATGCGCGTTCCACGAATCACAGAGCCGTATTTATGACAAATTGTATGTGCGATATAGTGACGTTTATCTACGTCGATAAGGAACTGTAGTGATAGATATACTTTATAGATATATATGCTTACCTTGCTTACTTACCATGTCCGTGTGAACGTGAATAAAGTTAGTTGTTACTCAGCAGTCACCGCGTTTCTACTTATTCCTCCTCCCTACCTTACATGGCGACCCTAGCCACGTACGGACTCGGGCGTCGCGGGGAGGCAGCCGCGAGACGTATAACAATGTTCCAGTAATTTTCCGTTCGGGTATAACTTAAAATTTATAATATGGGCAATACAATTAAACCCCAAAAAGAGGAAGTGATAATAAATCAAAATGGAATCGGGAGCACAAATTCGGCCAGCACTGAGCAACTCCAATTTCATGTATCGGCCATCAGCATAGTGATGATGATGATTTTATGCCTTCTTCTTCTGTTAGCCGCCTATCTCGCCTACAAGTGCTACAAGAAGTGCCACCACGACTGGATAAATGACCAGATTCTGCGACAAAATCTGAGGAGATCGTTGTTCCGGAGCAGAGCGCTGCGAGCGAGCCCCCGAGCCGACGAGCCCCGGTGCGCCGGCTGCGGGGCCAGGACCAGGCCCGCCGAGGAGCTGGAGATCGAGAGCGGCAATCCGTGATAACGTGTCGTGAAAGTGTTATGGGCAATATAGTGGTAAAAAAGTGGTAATTTTATGACGTCTTGTGATTACGAATAAACATTCCTATATACTTGTGCGAAGCTACGATAGAAACATTTGTACCTACTATGGATTTTTGCAGTGCCAGTAATACATTACAGGACGTATTTTAATACGAGTAAGACGGTATGATTATTATTGTTGTATTTCTAACATAAGTATGTTCATTTTTTTTATGTGGGTAATATTTTAATAATTTTACTTTAAAATGGGGTATTATGGCTACTGAGCTAAAAGAAATACATGAAAATATAAAATTGATAAAAGAAAATTTAACAAAGTTAAGTTACGAAAAAAGAACCCCAGAACGTTTAAAGAGTAAGCTATCTGAAGCAACAATTTTATATAATCGCTATAAGGATTTATTAGAAATTTTAGACTTAGAGATAAAAAGTAAGAAAATATTTGGGGAAAATTTACTACTAATTAGGTATTATTGTGATAAGATTTCTGAATTGTTTACTGATATAAGTAATTTTTGTAATAAGTCTCATATTAGAGTAAAAGAAAGTACTATAGACACATTTGGTTCAACATCAAGTTCAATTAGTACAAGTAAAAAAGAATACAAAATGGAGTTTGAATTGAAAACAGCTCTTTCTCTACTACCAGCAATGAATGACGACGTCTTCATCACTAAACAGCTCATTGACGGAGTTGATTATTATAGCTCTATTTTAGAGAAAAATGAATGTCAAATTAATTTGATAAACTTTGTGTTAAAGAACCGCCTGTCGCAATCCGCAAAGTTGAAATTAAGGTCTTCGTATGCAACTGTAAAGGAATTATTAGCAGATATGCGTACAACCCTTTTGCAAAAAAGAGTTGTGTTGCTTTACAAAATTTACTCCAAAGCAAAATTATCAGAAAACAAAAATATGACGTAAATTGCAACCCAATTAAATATAAAGAAAATGATTTAATATTAGTAAAAAACGAAGTTGGTAATAAATTTCAAAATATTTACAATGGACCCTATAAAGTTATCAAAGATGTTGCACCAAATGTCGAAATATTAAAAGATGGTAAAATAGATTTAGTACATAAGAATAGAACCAAATTATACTATCCATGTTAGCTGTAGTTTATTAGATTAAGTACTTACTTTTATGGAATAACTCTTATTCTTTGTGTTAACTGTGTACTCCATGTACTCTTATTGTGTAACCATGTTTAGTTCATAAGAATTTCACTAGTAATAAAATAAAATTGTAATTTTATTTTATTTTTTCCTCTCGGGGAAGGTGTAGTGATAGATATACTTTATAGATATATATGCTTACCTTGCTTACTTACCATGTCCGTGTGAACGTGAATAAAGTTAGTTGTTACTCAGCAATCACCGCGTTTCTACTTATTCCTCCTCCCTACCTTACAGAACCCATGTAGCGGTAGCTGGGATCCCATACCAAGGCGTATCCACATTGCCCTCGCGGTATCGCCGATGAATAACACAATAAGAAGTGGGCGGCGGCGACAGATCGCGTCTACACCGCTCCGAGGAAAAAAAACAAAAAAGCACCACCCCGTCGAAAGAAATATCTTTTATCTTGTAATTATTTTTATCCTTTAAACGGGAGAACAGAAATGATAAAACGCGAATGCTTGGAACAAACAAATAATTAGTTTGTCCGATCCAGCCGTAGTGGCTATTGTTGGGTGCCATTGTTGAGCAATGCTTGTGGTTTTTTTTATAATTTTATTTAATTAATTCTGGCCTGTGATGGCATGGCTTGTTTGAAATTTTATCTTAGTAATTATAGGAAAACTATTGTACGCTTACAAGATGAGATAAATTTCAGGCCTCTAGAGCTGAAAAAAAATGAACAATTTCATTCAATTTGAATTGGGCTACATTCGGTCTTACTACAAAAACTATTGTATTGCATAAGTGACGCATGCCCCTGATTAACGCCAGGTTAAACTTTTTGGGCTAATACAGATTATGGTTAAAAACAAATTACTGTTGTACCGTTACAAAACATAAACAAATTCTCTCTTGCGACATGAAACGTTACCTCTTTAAGTCAGACTATACAATTTCATACATAAACAAACCGAGTCTAATATCCTGAATGTAGAAACGTAAAAAACCCATAGCACCGCCACGTTCTAACAGACACCTTAAACAACTGAAAACGAACACCTTTACCTAATTAAAACCCCCTAAAAACTGAAACTCAAATATTGAAAACCAAACGACAGGTGACCCGCATTTAAGTTGCCACCCGACCCTTTCTGTTTCGACCCAAAGGGTCGTCTTAATCGACCCTTAAAGTACCCCCCTTGACCCTTCGGTCCGATAGGATCAACTAATTATTGTTAAAGGTCATTATTACTATATTAGATCATGTTCAATATTTTATACTTTCATTAGTTGCTATTATACTGTCTTAAAGTCAGGGTTTAGGGTTAATTTATGGGTGTAAATTGGGAATTGTTTTATGTGTATTGGGTGCTAATGGGTACAGTATTTTAGGTATAGCTTTTGAAATAATTTTGTACGGTAATATATATATAAAATAGACAAGTAGGTAAGTAATTATAAATGATTTATACAGGGTGTTGGTAAAGTAGTATAGTAAGCCCAGAGGCAGTGCTAATGCTCGCTTTTGTTAATTCGTAAAAAAAATCTAATATAATATAATAAAAAGTCAAATGGCCAACAAAGTTTTTATGAAGGTGAAGTCAATAATTTACCTTGAATTTCGATAACGAAATTGATTGTAGTCGGACGATTGATTCATCTGACGACACTCTTTTTATATAAATGTATGCCTTTATACCTTACAAAGATATTATCTTCAGGAATGTATATTGCACAGGGTTACAGACCGCATTCATCACGACCCATCACGTCCCCACTGCTGGGGCACGGGTCTCCTTCCAATGAAGGAAGGGTTTAGGCCTAGTCCAACACGCTGGCCTAGTTCGGGTTGGTGGACCCCAACACAAGCAAGCTTGTGCTGAGAGAGTTGTCGGGTAAGTGGGCAACCCGACTGTCAGATGTTTTCAAGCCGCCCGAAGGCCTCTGACTAGGCTTAACGACTGCTGCCGAAGCAGCAACCGGGACCCACGGCTTAACGTGCCGTCCGAAGCACGGAAGCGTCCAGAAAAGCACCACTTGAAATTGGTCACCCATCCAATGGCTGACCGTGTCAGTTGTTGCTTAACCTCAGCGATCAGTTACGATCACTGAGGCCCGCTCGACTACGGACGCTTCATACAGACCGCATACTATAGTTCATTTCACTCATAACTGCCAGACATTCTTTACTACCCCACCTTTGATCTTATTAATCCATTCTTACGACAAAACAAACCGCGCCGCATCGACCAAACATCAGAAGGACTAATTACACACACACACACACACACACACACACACACACACATACAGAATGACCATCGTAAAATAAACTATAGCGGTGACCCTTTCTGGTAACAGTGTAAGTCCAGTGATATCTTTACGATATCCGCCCCCGGCTGATGGAGTGACCGGGACAGGGGCGGACGCGTAATACCAAGTAAGTACTTATAACAAAAGAGTATTTTCTAACTTTTAAAAATTTCAAACTTTTAAGAACGCGCCAAAAAATAAAAAAACCTAAATAACTTTTAACCCCCGGTATTCAACACCAAAAGTCGCATAACTGTTTAATGCCTGATTTTCATGTAACATGGCCATGGCTAAAAATACTCGGGGTGACATTACCTAAGGCCTATTACCCTAAAAATATATATGTATAATTATAATTATATTACATTCGAGAGCAATGACAAAGTTCCAGTGACAATAGCACTAATTTAGTTACTCCTAAACGAAAAAGGCCAGCTTGATGACGCCGTCCTTTTGCAATATTAAAACCAGAAATATATTGATCAAATTCTAAATTGGCTGTCTCTTTGAGCTGGGGATGCATACCTACTATTATCTACATAATTATAAATATAATTTACCTACTATATATGGATCAGCCAATGGGACCGTTACTAATAAAATTACCTATAAAGCGAATTTTTTACCCGAATCCAGCCCTGTCCAACCAATCGTCCAACCTTACCAGAATTTAATTGCTATCGGACAAAGTGGGCAACCGCCATGGTCCAAGGCATAGAAACAATTTGATGTGAAAACTCAGTGTAGTGTGCGCCGCCCCTTATCCGCAGGCGATCGGACAGTTCAGTGTGAACGTGCCTTTAGCGGTTTGAAGTTTTGTTGTTTATGTAAATAGTTTAGTTTGGCTACGGTATTAATTGATTTTGGGTGCCAATTTTAATATTTATGTTCGAGTCGACTATAATTTAACCACCGTCACAGTTGAAGTAATTTATTAACATATTTCGTTCCAATTTTTTATTAAACGTTTGTAATTTTAGTGTCGGTATTTGTGAGCGGGACTTTTTCATTGCTCATGATTGTAATTTAACGTGACCACATCACATCCACGCTATCCCCACCCGATCACTAGACCTTGTGCCGTCGAACACAGTCAATTATGTTCACAATTACACCGGACACGAATCAGAGGTCGGGATGGGAGGGACCCGGCAATAGTTAGCTGTTTGATTACCCACACTAAAAAGCGAATAACTCTTGAACAGCTAAGCCGATTTAGATAAATTGACAAAATATGGCTAAGAGCACTCGAAGTATAACATTTACTATGAACAAAAAAATACGAAAATCTTAAATATATGTAAAAACTTATATGTATAGTCTTTTTGGTGATCCACTGTTCATGTTTGACCCACCAGAGTAGATACTGTGGATAGAAAACTTTCACCAAATCACAAATTGTATTTTCACCGTTACCTTAGTACTATCAAATTCACCCACACCAGTTTCCCAATTCGTTATTAAGTTGCAAGTGTGTGTTGTACCTTACTTTTAGGGGAGGTTTTGCAATCAAACGAGTAATTAAATTGCTGTCGTAAAATAAGTAATCGATGAAGTCAAAAACCCTCGAGAACTAAATCTAATACCTAGACTTATACTATATTCTGAAAAATCGTATTGCTGAAAGAAGTTAATATTTCACTTTATGTCTGTCTACTCATAGACATTTTAAATTGTAATTGCCAAGAGCCGCCTATTGAAAAAAAAAGATACTACGACAGTAAGTTCGTAGCACACTACTACGCCGCTACGAATTCTCGTAGCAGGGCTTGCTACGAAACGAACAAATACTCTTAATTTTGATATGGTATTGATTTTAATACTAAATACTTTGTTAGTAATGTTAAGTACTTTATTTTGATTTCCCGATAGGGACCGTAAAGTTATTATAATCATAACGTATTTATTCATCGGTCTTGTATAGTCAACGATACATCAACAAACTTCGATGTATACTCGTTGTAAATACAAAATTATATGAAGCGAGGACCGTAACTTTAAATTCTACAGCAAAATATGATCAATACGAATATGAAAGCCTTTAAACGAATAACCTTCTCGACTAACTTTCTACTAGGACCAAATGAACGTATATTTTGATATGAAAATGTGAATAATTAAAATTATAGCTTTTATGCATCGGACGCGCCCCCCCCCTCTCCCCGTGTCGGCTGCACCCCCTGTATCCGGACATGTTCCTGTAGGACCATTAATATTAGTAATAGTTTAATATTAGTAACAAATATACACTCACGAGCAATGAAAAAGGTTCACTTACAAAATGTCGACACCAATTGACCCCATTTTTTTTAAACATTTATATGTATGTGAAGTATCTTTAGAATTTCATCAAAAATAGAACTTTTTCATTTTCTGAAACGCTGTTCTTCAATTTTACAGACGGATTTATTAAGCTAGCCTTTTCCGTTCAAAAGCAATTTAGTGCTATTGTCACTGGAGTCTTTTCATTGCTTGGGACTCGTACGTGTAATATGAAAAATGAGACAAATGTAGTATTTAGTTACTGAAAACTGAATTTCGACAAACAGTTACACGAGAAGTCTTGTACAACATTACTTCCATATTTATAGGACATGTACCCCCGACATTCAACACTAAACGTCGCATAACTTTTGATCAACTTAGGGTGAATTCGTCCAAACATCACGTTACACGAGAATAACTATACCGGAATTAAAATTATACGCGAGTAAATATCTAGGATAAGTACATTTGCATTCTACCAAGTTATACCATGATTAAATTGAATGAACGAGGAACGAAACTGTAATGCAACTAAAATAAAAATAGCTGCATTTCAAAGCATGCAATAGAAATGACATGCCAACTTAGTTTGAATGGATTATAAAAGTATGAAATTGTTTATGTTTTAATATTTTATTCGCTGTTGTTATTCTGAGAATTTGCCTTTTAACGTACTTTTGTTTATGTGTTGACAGATGTGTTTATATGTCATTATGACGGTTTTCTAATCAGCTGATGTGCCGCCGCCATTACAAAATTACTCTCGGATAAGCTCGTTACACGGTCAATTTTGGCGGAATAACATTTTATTCTTGGGATAAGCTAGTTATCTTGGTTTCAGGTTTGGTAGAATGCAAAATCTGCCTACTCGCGAGTAATTGGTAGTTTACTCGGGAGTAAAAAGTTACTCGTCGTTGGCCGAATCCGCCCTTAGCCGATTTTTATAAAATATGGCTAAGACCAAATAGGGTTTAAATATGGACAAAAGGGTGCAACTCCGTAGTCCTGTGAAGCCTTCACTGCGATGTCTGCTCTAACTGGGTTTGGAATTCAGTTACGCCGTCTGATTCCATGCGGTTTCATCGAATGTTTCACTTTTACATGAAAATATGGACTCTAATAAAATTATAACTTACTTATTTCATGCACTTATGTCTCTATTTTGAATTAAATTTTCTGAAAATGACGTGTATCTGCCGTTTGGTATATTCAAATATTTCTGGTAATTAAATTTCTTGTCCGGTTTTTTTCTTATTTTGTATAAACTACTTATAATTTACTGGTCTGTGTAACTTCTACAGTACTTACTACCGTAGGTAGATATAATTGTATACTTATAGCAATTTGTACTGCGATTATACATATTATGTAGAAATTTACTTCGTCATCTATAGAAGAGATGCTATTATAAAATGATAAGATATTATTAATCTGTCAGAATTAAATGATCCGTCTGTAACTTGGATTTTTACAGTGACTTGAATTTAATTAAATCACCAGTGAAAGAGCTGACTCCGATAGCAAAAATAAAGGGCCAAAAAATCGTCGAATCTAATAAATATTTATAACCTCTCTGTAGGTTTAGCTGACGGAGTCTTCAGTCAAAGATTCGGCCTAAAATCCGTATTAAAAGAATCACTTAGAATTTATTCGAAGGCTCTTATCTCGGCTATGGAGAGGTTACCCTTTGGATATTGTCGTCTTGGCGAATGATTTTAAATGTAAAAATTATTCAAATAAGTTAAAAGCTCGGAACAATTAATTTGGGGAATAGGGAACTGGCTGGTTTTAGGGAAGTTGTCTAATTAAGTGTCAGTTTTTTTTTCACAGTTCATATTATACTCGTATTAATTTTGCCTAAACATCTACGTTCTAAAATTTGTCCATCGCTGGATTTGTTGTTCTCCCAAGGAGCCCAGTATACCAATATAATAATAATAATAAATCATTTATTTCGGATTAATTCATAATATTCATAATTAATGCATTTATTGATGAGTACCTCTCTAACCTTTCTTTTATAAATGTATTGTAACATGTACTGTTGATGTGCCTTATATCCTAACTATCCTAACTAATATTATAAATGCGAAAGTAACTGTGTCTGTCTGTCTGTCTGTCTGTCTGTCTGTTACTCTTTCACGCCAAAACTACTGAACGGATTTGAATGAAATTTGGTATACATACGGTCTAGACCCTGGGAAAGAACATAGGCTACTTTTTATCCCGGAATTCCCACGGGAAAACTTTTTAAGGCGAAGCGAAGCGCGCGGGAACAGCTAGTAAATAAATAAATAATACCATTACCGGGCGGGGTTTTAATATTTTAAGAAAAAGGTACATAGAATAAAAAAAACATATCAGTCACTACTCACAGTTCGTTCGGTTCAGCTGTTTGAGAGCTACGCTCCCACAGACAGATAGTTACACACACAGGCATACACATACACGTTAAACTTATAACAACCCTCTGTTTCGTCGAGGGTTAAAAATCCGTTTAAACTTAACAAACTTCGCTTCGCCTTAAAAAGTTTTGCCGTGGGAATTCCGGGATATAAAGTACCCTTTGTTCTTTCTCAGGGTCTAGAACATAAATATATATCAAATTTCATTCAAATCCTTTCACTAGTTTTGGCGTGAAAGAGTAACAGACAGACAGACACAGTTTCTTTCGCATTTATAATGTAAGTTAGGATGTAAACTTTCAACCATCCCTTCTCCTGCATCCACTGTCCGTGGCACGAGTAAGCCGAGTAATCCTCCCACGACGTCGACCGAAGATTCGTCCAAAACGTCGGATTGGGCCGTTTGTACATATTTTACTGTTCTGAGCCAAGTGTAGTCTGCGGGCGCTGGAACTGCTTTGACTAATCACTTGAAATGCATTACTGGAGACCGTTTCAGAGAATTATAACTACGTATATCTGTCAAACCCAATATTACATTGCTTAGGCTCCCACTGAAATATCAGCGCAGTGTCCTTTGACCTAGCTAAAGGCTTTGCATTAGCTGAGTAGACACCTTTTTGACGATGCAATGACAGCAAATAATTATTAATTAAATAATTTATGTATAAATATAATTTATGTAGTTAACTTTATCAGTATTGCTGTCTGTGTCAAATAAAGTTTTTTCTTTCTTTTTTCATTCTTTCATTGGAATAAAGATGTTTTATTTGATGAAACGCTCTCTCCAATTCTCAACATCATCATCATCGGTTTCTTTAAGAAACATTGCCTAAATTGTATTCCCCAATAACCACGGGAATAATTTACTGTGAAATGAATCTAAAATCTGGGACATGTAATTGTGCAAAGCAAAAATATATCACACTTATTTCAATTATTCAGCTTCATAGTATTCCATTTTGGGATCATGCATTACAGGATCGGCTGTGTTTAAGTTATATGTAATCTAGTTTACAATCTACAATATCAAATATCTACTCATATTTACTACAAAAACTTTATACCTACACAAGGGATTATCTTTCGCACCACTTCTAAATACTTTTCCGTCATAGAATATTCTGGAATTAATTAGCCAGCCGACTAGAGCCCTCGACTCACACTCGTGGTTCGCCCGCAGAGCTCTCCACGGCTGGTTGAGCCTCGCTAATTGACATGCTAGTGCGACGTGTTGTTTTCTGATGAGCCAATTGTTTTTTTATTCAGAAATCTAGTGAATAAATTGAGCATTTTTTATGGTAGTGTTTATTTAAAGTTACGCTTGCTTGCTTTTAGTATATTTCTAAAAGTATATTTTAGACGCTTGTCTATATACCGTAAAGCTTAGAGCCGCTTGAAGCTTGCTCTCCTGTTCACTGCAAACACACACGTTGTTTTAACCCCCGACGGATAAAGAGGTGTATTATAAGTTTAACGTGACTGTCTATGTGTGGGGTGTGTGTGTCTTTCTGTGCCCCATACGATTGTACCGATTCGTTTTGTTTTTAAGGGTTATGGGTGATGTTATCCTGAGTGTTATGAGCCATAATATATTTTATCAAAATCGGCTGAGCCGTTATTAAATCAAATGAAGAAGGGATTTTAATTTTTTATGTACAAACTAGTTACTTAAACAAATTAGTAAAATGTATTTATTTCATTCCCATTAAGCAAAAAGTGCGTGTTGTAGATAATATCAAAATAACTCAATTGTAACAAAATTAACTAACTATGCTTCTATTAGCCAGATTTATCAAACGCGAAAATCTTTGGTAACAACTCACGGACATTAACCAACCTCTCTATTGAAACCTTTTTAATCAACGTTCTCTTTTTGAAGTGGAACAAAAAAAGAAAATAAAAACAAACGGCAACCGTTAATTTACCATGAAATGATTTTTCCTCTTTTCATCTCGATAAAAATTCAATTTCGGTCGGCCATTCATTTCCTGAGGATCTTTGACAATTTCTTCGCCGATACAATGAGAGAAAGGGTTGAGGAGATGAGTGCCGATAAACAAAAAAGCAAGAAAAAAAGTTAATTTAAATCCGAGACTAGGAAAAGCCCTGCAGAGGCTTCGCTTTGATTTTTAGTCACAACTTTTAGAAACAGATTTCAACAAACCAAAAATGTCGTCGGGGTGCATTATGATTATGAAAATATGAAAAGCTGATGAAAATGTGGTGTAAGTAACCTGCTCCCAACCGATAACTTTTCACGAAGAAACATAAATACAATATACAATTCAATAATCTTTATTTGCACACCATAAAAAAAACTTCAATCTAACTTAAATAACAGTGATGCACAAATGGCGGTCTTATCGCTAAAAGCATCTCTTCCAGACAACCGTTGTAAGAAAAGAACTATTATGTTTAAAAGAGCATTTAGGTGTACTTACAAAGAATATTTTAAAAAGAAAAATACATATTTAACTACCTAACATTAATGCTAACTATTAATTAATAATACTATTAATATAAATCTTCCCTGATCTTCCATATTGTTGAATAAAACAAGTTTATACATCTAGTTTGAGAGAAATATAGTCCTTTCCCGTATTATTTATTAAGTATAATATATTTATAATCCGGATCATATAATATCACTGAGGCCGATCTCAAATTGCACAAACTAAAATAGTATAAATAATACGACCAACGACTCACTCTACTAGTTAACTAGCCATTATAATTTACTCCTGATTGGGATCAAGTCGGCATTAGGAAAGTATAATAAATACAAAAAAAAAAACTCAAAAGGGGAGAATAGTCGATTGTCTTTTTATCTGAAGGCCTGATTTAACAAACAGATCTTTTGTCCCCAGTATCCTCTGTCGACATTTCTTTGTGTTAAAATGCAGTTCGTTGTTTTATTGAAACACGAAGCTCTTGTTTACTGAAGTTGTTTTTATTCTGTGGTTACTGTTAACTAACCACAATAGGTATATTTTTCACCTTCATACACACACACATAACAATACAAATTTATATAAACATAAAAGCGATCATATATATTGCATTGACGACCGAATGGCGTAGTGGTTAGTGACCCTGACTACTGAGCCGATGGTCCCGGGTTCGATTCCCGGCTGGGGCAGATATTTGTTTAAACACAGATATTTGTTCTCGGGTCTTGGATGTGCCCGTAAAATGGCAATAGGCCCGCCCCCTATTACATTGGGACTAACATAACACTCTGGCGAAAAGTGGGTGCAGCAATGCACCTCTGCCTACCCCGCAAGGGAGTACATTAGTACAAGGCGTGAGTGCGTGTTTTTTTTTTATATATTGCATTCCAAATAATTCCAGTTAAAATAATTCATTGATGGACAAAGATCGTGATAGATAGCTCCTACACCAGGTGAAGAAGTAGTTGAATAAACCGTAGGGGAATATACGGTTATTCTACATTTGTCAATATATTTTAATAATTTTCCGAAAACATTATTGGATCAATGTTGATATTTCTTTTTATGTAGGAAGCTAGCACTCTGAATTAATATAATCGGCTTTTTTTTAATCCCATGATTCCATATCTCAGCTCATGATATGCAACGGCTAGTAATCACATAATAAGTAAAATAATTATGTACAATTATTTCACAACAAAGGCCATTCCCAAACAGCCCACCCTGGTCTCGTCAAAAACCCCCCTAGGCCTGACCTAGTAGGCCTAATATTCATTACAACTTTCTCTTTCCAACTTGAAACATTTCTCCGGCACAGATACGTCAGCCAATGATAATAATTAGGGGTCCTCAGTCGGATACAGCAAAAATCCATCTGGGTCTGTACTCTTAAGGGCACTCTAGAACTGGAGCGACCCACTCACCGAATAGATTTTGGCGTGGATGTGGGAGACGTGGGGATGGATGCGGTTGTCTCTCTTCGTATAATTTCATATTGCACTTACGATCTTCAGGTCAGGAGCAATGAAATAGTTCCACCTGCCACTGACGTTCTATTTGTCACTGAAACATTTTCATTGTTCAAGAGTGTGTAATAAAGAGGAAGGATTCGTTTTATGTATTTACCTATTGGTTAGTATGTAATGGGAGTATTACATTACACTACAGCTCTTACACCGATTTTAGAATCTCATATTAGTAAGATAGAGAGTTTAAAATAAATAGCTGTATTTAAACAAATATCTGCCCAGGCCTGGGTTCGAATTCGGGACCTTCCGCATAACATCCTGGAATTCTCACGGAAAATCCTTTAATAGGCAAATCGATGACATTTTTTTTAATATACTGTAACGTAACGTAAATAATTAAGTTTTTTTTTAAATATCATACATTATGTACCTACACATAAATAACCTAGTGATACTACCGTGTAAGTCGACAATTGCCGCATCCATTCCGCCATAGCTCCAACGCAGCGCCTTAAAGTTAAAGGTGTTTCAACGCATTAGCGCGTCGCGACGCACCCCAGCGGCGTCACTCGGCAACTCGCAACTCCAGATTTCCCCAACGTCCCCTTCTAACCTACGAATTGGTGAAGTTTATAAATTTTCAAACGCGGGTGTAGCGCCTTAATTATTATTTGTAATTATCACCCGTAGGCGCGTGACGAGCGGTTGAGGTATAGGCTGGGAGTTCGCTGTTGCTTCGCTGGAGAGAAGGAAATATCTTGTGAAAATAAGCAAGCACATAGAATATATTTTTTACCGTAGGTATACTAAAACAAGACAAATTTAAAAAAAAGTAAATATTAATTATGGCGCCATTATCGATGGGTTCAATGGGTTTCAAGCGCAGCGAAGTATTTGCAGTTAAATAATCGAAACAATCCTTACTTCCTTACTAATATTATAAATGCGAAAGTAACTGTGTCTGTCTGTCTGTCTGTCTTTCTGTCTGTCTGTCTTTCTGTCTGTCTGTCTTTCTGTCTGTCTGTCTGTTACTCTTTCACGCCAAAACTACTGAACGGATTTGAATGAAATTTGGTATACATACGGTCTAGACCCTAGGAAAGAACATAGGCTACTTTTTATCCCGGAATTCCCACGGGAAAACTTTTTAGGGCGAAGCGAAGCGCGCGGGAACAGCTAGTCAATAATAAATCCAACAATTAAACCGCATTGGATCGGGATGAGTGGAAAATTAAAGGAGAGGTCTGTGCCCAGCAATGGGAACAAACATAGACGAAATATAAATAAAAAAAACAATCCATATTTAAATGTCTTAGTATATAAAAGATCGACCCATTCCACTAATGAGAATTACTCAAAATATATCCTAGGAGATCAGTCATTCAATACTTCACGTTACGTCATTACGATTTCACCAAAATAGTATCCAAACTTGCCTGTATAATCGTACGGTGCGTTGTCATCACGGCAGTAATAACGCAGCTATTATTCAGTAGGCGGCACCCGTATCCCGCTACTTATCCCATCGATGGACACCTTAAGAGTGGCTGTTGCCCCCTCAACATCTTGTTTAGTTTGAATCGGTAGTTTTGGAAGATTCTCTTAAGTATGGTTGATACGTATTGGACCAAACTGATTTAAATAAATAAATGGAGAAACGGCGTCGGCAATGCTGATGAAGTGGACGCACTAGTGTGAATTTATATACAAAGGTTTCTGAAAATAATGTGTCCGTTGCGTATGATGCCGAAATGTAGATGCTTACTTTTAGAGTCTTTTGAAGAGATTACTCGGCCAATTTATCACGAGTACCTGCAGCGATGATTATTGATTAGCTGAGGCTTATATTTAAACACAAATAATTACTAGCCTTGAATGACAATAAATAGGAATAATACACAATTAAATGCATAACACTGGTAGAAAGTTGCTCCAGAAATACTTTAAGTATCCCCCCGCAACCCAATATAAGGCCTGTAAGATTAATAGATACCTGTGTTAGTATTTTCTCTTCTGTCACACCAAAACGATACCAGTCACACCAACTAAATAGCGAAATTATCTCCTCTAATATTGTCGTTCTAACACGACAACAATTTTCAGTTCATTTGCTATTAAAAGCTTTTCAACAGAATAAGCTCCCGTATATATATATATATATATCATACCCCTTTCACAATAGGTAATAGAACTGAGGTGCGATCACAGGATTCGATACTATTTTCGAAACTACACTAAGGGTCACTTTTACCAAACGCTAAATGTATATAAAATAGTATTTAAATCAAATTTAAATACATTTTGTTCTAACTGGCAGACTACTCATTACATTTAGCGTTTGGTGAAATTCCACCTAACATGGAAAAAACAAATGTCACTTTTGGAACTAACAAATTTGCCATATATTTTGACAGTGACAGTTGACGATACGCAACGTAAACGGAGGTTTCGAATCCTATAATCGCTGTATGTACTGAGACTGGATTCGATACTATTTTCGAATCTACACGAAGGGTCACTTTTACCAAAACGCTAAACGTATTTAAATAAAATTTTAAATACATTTTGTACTGACAGACGTATGACAGGCTACTAAATATGTTTAGCGTTTGGTGAAATTCCACCTAACATATGGAAAAAACAAATGTCACTTTTGGAACTAACTTTGCCTTACATTTTGACAGTTGACGATACGCAACGTAAACGGAGGTTTCGAATCTTATAATCGCTGTACTTATGTTTTGACAAAATATTACTGTGCTACCACAAAAAACTTTAAACACCGTTTAACAAGTGTTTAAAACGAAATTTGACAGATTTTGTAGGCGTTTGACAGCGGTAAACACCTGTTAAATACTGTCTAAGTTTTTGTGGTAAAGCCCTTAAAGTCTAACCGATGATAGGCGTGTAACTTGCATGAAACAAACTACTCATCACAAGTTGACCACAGGTCGCTTGATAGATGATGGATAAAGCTAGTTAAATATAATATACGCATATAATATGTGTAATTATCTATTTATTTATATCCCCCCCCCCTCCCCCTCCCTGTATTACTTTATGTTTAATAATACATTTGTAACCAAAATCCTAAGTTTGGGCTCTTAAGGGTCAGCAAGGGGGAATCGAGGGTTGGCATTGTCATAGAATTATGTAGTAAACGATGCTCTACAACCTTGAAAAAAATCACACAGGTAGCCGAAGAGTCTAGCTAGGTGCTGAATGATTCGAATTCAAGTAAATGCTTATGGATAACTGTAAATAAAATTCAGAATATCACGAAAAACCACTCCCGTATTGTAACAACTGTGTCGTAATTATTAAGAATTATCATATGATTTTTATCATATTATAAAGTTAAAGGCTTGGACTAGGCGCTAAATACCTTGTTTTTTAATAAACACACACTTATTTTGTGTAAATTAATCCCAAACTCGAGCAATTTTTTTCCCTCAAATCTTCATACAAATATCTATGGCGGCTTTCTGTGTTATAAAATCATAAACACAAGTGACGTTTGACTCAGTTGGCCGCTGGCCTCCAAAGAAGGGTCACGTCGGTTTAGGCAGCACTGACAGCTCGCGATCTTATCGTGTACAGATACAAAATCACTGCACATTGGTTGTCATTGCACTTTTTCAACTTTTATGACACCAACATAATTTGATTTGAAATTGAGGAAGCATAATTCTTCCAGTATATTCAATACATTAAATTAAATTAGATAGTGTGCAATATTCTCGTGACATTACAGTCTCGTAAAGGTCTGATGAGGAGCAGGAATATAGCGAATGGATCTAAGTGATGACAATACGCACGAACATTAGGTTAGGGATCAAAAATACAGTCTCTTGGTGCTGGTTGAGGTATGGTCTCGTGAGGATCTGATGAGGGCAGTAACACGGTGGTGGCTCAATTTTATTTCAAAGATGTTAATAGCTAAAAGCATCGAGTTTGGGCTATTAAGTATGTTTTTCAGAGAGAGAGAAAGAGATTTTATTTTTCCTCTGGATGTGTTAGGTTTACTGGGTTTACTAAGTTCATTCTGTAAATGGCATCAAGTTGTTATGTGTTCATCCTAACTTAATATTATAAATGCGAAAGTAACTGTGTCTGTCTGTCTGTCTGTCTGTCTGTCTGTCTGTTACTCTTTCACGCCAAAACTACTGAACGGATTTGAATGAAATTTGGTATACATATAGTCTAGACCCTGAGAAAGAACATAGGCTACTTTTTATCCCGGAATTCCCACGGGAAAACTTTTTAAGGCGAAGCGAAGCTCGCGGGAACAGCTAGTAAGTAATAATTATTTATTAACAAAATGCTGTTGGTTCTCCACGAAAATGTGAAAATAAAAATAAAATAAATAAAAATAAATTCGTAGCGTAAAATTATCAATGACGGAATTTCTTCTATAGACAGTAGCCACAAAAAAAACAAACGATAGATGGCGTGATTTGAAGATAAAGATACATTTATTCGACACATAGACAGCAACAACAAAAAAAATACAGATTTAAAGAAAAAAAACACATACTTATACAAAACAACAAAGAAAAAAAAGGATACACATCAAAATAACTGGAAAAAATATAAGCCCCAATTTACTTTTTTGGGACAGGGAGTACCATAATATTTTTTTTGGGGTACTCCCCATCTATGCGAAATATCAGCTTGATATCTTTACCCGTTTCTGAGAAAAAGGGCGGTGACAGACAGTCAGTCAGACAGATATCACGAACCACAAAGAGACGGACAACAAAGAGATCCTATAACGGTTGCTTTTTTTTCTTTTGACGTTCGAAACCCTAAAATTAAGTAAAAATATTATGCTGCTACCAAAAAATTTACTTACAGGTATTGAAAAAGCGGTATATAGTACTAAACAAATTATAAACAAACAAAAAACCCGACTGCACGCTAAAAAGATGAAAACAAGTCCCAATGTTAATGGAAAGTATCGTAGGCGGGGACCAGCAGAGGGTTCACCATTTAGCTGAATGTTACTTAGAAAACGGCCTTGAGTGGCGGTCAAGTTGGTCCCCGCCTGCGATACTTTCCATTAACATTGGGACTTGTTTTCATCTTTTTAGCGTGCAGTCGGGTTTTTTGTTATGCATATTTTTGTAATGTGAAAATCAAGCCTTTTCATTTGATACCTTACACGGCAAAGTTGAATTATTATTTTTTCGATCATCACGTTATGTCCTCTAGAGGGTGCTATGTACATTTTAATGGAACGTCACATATATATGCCTATAACCATCGCGCCATCAATATGCTTGTAACAATACCTCATACATCAAAATCTATCAAGCCGTTTAGGCTATAGGAGGGAACAAAGAAACAGACAAACATACATACATACAATCAAAAAACATTACCCTCCTCCTTCGGCAGTCGGGTAAAAAGAAGTAAGACAGGGGGTCATTCTGAACTTTTGCTCTACGAGTTTTGGAAATTAACAAAAAAAAACCTTTTTCATAGAAACTTTGTTGGACATGTGACTTTTTACCATGGAAAACGAATATTTTTTTTCGCGAATTTGCAAATCTCGTAGAACAAAGGTTGTTCAGAATGACCCCTTGAGTCATCCCCTTTTGGCTTAGTATAGCCCTTTTGCGACACTAAGTATTTACTTTGCTTTGTGGTCGGGGTTCAGTTGGCTGGAGGATGCCCGAAACTTATTATCTACACTTTAATACTTGTAGTTACCTTTCTACAAGTAAATACCACATTTGTTTGAGAAAGCTAATCGGGTTCCGAGTATAGAGTAAAGTGGCACCCCTATTAATTTCTACTCTTTCCTGGTGCCTACCAGTGTAAGTAAGAATTATACTTACTTACCCTAAAATCACCCAAAATGTACTTGAACATAATTGTCAATAAAGTTGGCGAGTAAAAGTTTATCGACCCACTGTGCAAACTTACATGTGTGCGTGTCACTGCGTTTGCTGTGTGAAGAGCATTGAAAACCCAAAATTGGCGCGGACGTCACCCTGTACGGGCCCTTAAATTTAACAGTAATTTTATTTTATTTTATAATGTGTTTAAAGCATGGTTAAGAATAGCTCATAATTATTATTTTTTACTTTGTTTAGGCCTAATTTCACACCATTCGGTTAGGTTAAAATTACCTCGGTTTGGTTACATGTTGGACCGTTAAGGTTAGTGAGTGTCCCACCATGCTAAATCACGGGGTTAACTCCCTTGATCGGGTTATAAACTTGATTGCTGCTGTGGGGTTCCGCTAAGACTCGGTTAAGACCGGTAACCAGGCAACGGGTTGTTTACTTGTCACTCATTCTGTCAAGATTCAAGATGGAAAAATGAACAGAGCCTTTGATAAACAATATACGAACTAGATGTTGTGTGACATAAAAAATGAAGCGAAATACTGTCTGGGTTTCATATAATGTCAAACCGAGATAAAAGTTTAAATTTAATGTCCTAACCTAACTTGGAACCGCAATATAGAAACACAAATTGATGGCCCTACCTGGAAATCGAACCCGGGATCCCTGGGTGATGAAGCTGAGCTTCTACCACTAGACCACAGAGGTAGATTCAAAAAGTTAAACCTAATGACTTAATGAGAACTATTGAATTAAGTGAAAAATCTTCTAACAAAATATTTTAAAATAAGACCTTACTTAGAAATTGATATGTGTAACAAGACTGCTAACCGTTTTCCCGCGAAAACAAATCGCGCGCCGAAAACGGTTAGCGTCCCACGCCGCCGCGCCGTTTTACTGCGCAGCTTTACTGCGCAGACCGCGTCCCGCGTCCTCCCCTTCACCCGCGCGCACCCCGCGCTCGCGCCACCGGCCAGCGAAGCCCGCGCAGTCAGTCGCGGCTAACTCGTTCCCGGCTACACCACGCTCGTTTGCGCCTTCGCGGTCATTAATGTTAATAGATAATTGCTCTAAAACTACCTCACTTACTTACACCGTGTCTGTAGAACCTGACAATATAAGTTTCATTGTGTATACCCTGAGTTTTGTGTTATTCGTCATCACTCCCCATAGAGTTCTCATAGTGGCGCCCAACTAGTGGAGACACGAAACTGTAATTGTGAGTGCGAACTGTTATTGCAAGAAACAATATGCCAGCGGAAAAGGAAGAGCGAAGCGTCGTGACCTCGACGAAGACGACAGCAGCGGCACCGCCGGCGAGACCACGGTAATGCCCCGCCCAGGCGGCGGCGCGCCCGCCGAGCACGTGGCGGTTGTCCCTACCGCAGCGAGCGACCTCCCCGCCGCGCCCGGCGCGCCCCACGCGCACGAGCAGAACGCGGCACGCGGGTCCCCTGCGGTACGAGCCCCCCCCGCCACGCCCGGCGCGTCGCACGAGCACGCTGCGCGCGGCCGCCCTGCCTCGGCTGTCTCGGCTGGCCCGCCCTACGCGTCCTACGAGGATGCTGCGCGCGGCCGCCCTGCCTCGGCTGACTTGGCTGGCCCGCCCTACGCGTCCTACGACTACCGACCTTGACGACGATGACGACCGCAGCTGCACCGGCGAGAGGAAGGTGATGACCCGCCCCGGCGCGCCCAGCGTGCCCGCGGCGCGCGCTCCCGCCGCCTCCCCCGCCGTGCCTGACGCGCCCGCCACGCACGACGCGCTATACGAGTACGCGGCGCGCAGCTTCCCCGCTACACTCGACGCGTTCGTCTCCGTGCTGCTGGACACCGTCGCCAAGGCCGCCAAGACCTACCGCGTCTTTATGGAGAGGACGGTGATGACCCGCCCCGGCGCGCCCAGTGTGCCCGCGGCGCGCGCTCCCGCCGCCTCCCCTGCCACGCACGACGCGCCCGCCACGCACGACGCGCTATAAGAGTACGCGGTGCGCAGCCTCCCCGCTACACTCGACGCGTTCGCCTGCGTGCTGCTGGACACCGTCGCCAAGGCCGCCAAGACCAACCGTGTCTTTATGGAGAGGACGGTGATGACCCGCCCCGGCGCGCCCAGTGTGCCCGCGGCGCGCGCTCCCGCCGCCTCCCCTGCCACGCACGACGCGCCCGCCACGCACGACGCGCCCGCCACGCACGACGCGCTATACGAGTACGCGGCGCGCAGCCTCCCCGCTACACTCGACGCGTTCGTCTCCGTGCTGCTGGACACCGTCGCCAAGGCCGCCAAGACCTACCGCGTCTTTATGGAGAGGACGGTGATGACCCGCCCCGGCGCGCCCAGTGTGCCCGCGGCGCGCGCTCCCGCCGCCTCCCCTGCCACGCACGACGCGCCCGCCACGCACGACGCGCTATAAGAGTACGCGGTGCGCAGCCTCCCCGCTACACTCGACGCGTTCGCCTGCGTGCTGCTGGACACCGTCGCCAAGGCCGCCAAGACCAACCGTGTCTTTATGGAGAGGACGGTGATGACCCGCCCCGGCGCGCCCAGTGTGCCCGCGGCGCGCGCTCCCGCCGCCTCCCCTGCCACGCACGACGCGCCCGCCACGCACGACGCGCTATACGAGTACGCGGCGCGCAGCCTCCCCGCTACACTCGACGCGTTCGCCTGCGTGCTGCTGGACACCGTCGCCAAGGCCGCCAAGACCAACCGTGTCTTTATGGAGAGGACGGTGATGACCCGCCCCGGCGCGCCCAGTGTGCCCGCGGCGCGCGCTCCCGCCGCCTCCCCTGCCACGCACGACGCGCCCGCCACGCACGACGCGCCCGCCACGCACGACGCGCTATACGAGTACGCGGCGCGCAGCCTCCCCGCTACACTCGACGCGTTCGTCTCCGTGCTGCTGGACACCGTCGCCAAGGCCGCCAAGACCTACCGCGTCTTTATGGAGAGGACGGTGATGACCCGCCCCGGCGCGCCCAGTGTGCCCGCGGCGCGCGCTCCCGCCGCCTCCCCTGCCACGCACGACGCGCCCGCCACGCACGACGCGCTATAAGAGTACGCGGTGCGCAGCCTCCCCGCTACACTCGACGCGTTCGCCTGCGTGCTGCTGGACACCGTCGCCAAGGCCGCCAAGACCAACCGTGTCTTTATGGAGAGGACGGTGATGACCCGCCCCGGCGCGCCCAGTGTGCCCGCGGCGCGCGCTCCCGCCGCCTCCCCTGCCACGCACGACGCGCCCGCCACGCACGACGCGCTATACGAGTACGCGGCGCGCAGCCTCCCCGCTACACTCGACGCGTTCGCCTGCGTGCTGCTGGACACCGTCGCCAAGGCCGCCAAGACCAACCGTGTCTTTATGGAGAGGATGGTGATGACCCGCCCCGGCGCGCCCAGCGTGCCCGCGGCGCGCGCTCCCGCCGCCTCCCCTGCCACGCACGACGCGCCCGCCACGCACGACGCGCCCTACGAGTAAGCGGCGTGCAGCCCCGCGGCGCGCGCTACCCCCGCCGCGACCGCCGCTATACTCGACGCGTTCGCCTGCGTAACGGCGGCGCAGCTCTCTGTCTTCATGGAGAGGACGGTGATGACCCGCCCCGGCGCGCCCAGCGTGCCCGCGGCGCGCGCTCCCGCCGCCTCCTCTACCAGCACACGGAGCCCGGCCGCCCGCCTCGTCAGGCAGAGCTGGCCCGCCCGGTGCCTTCTGGGAGCACACGGAGCCCGGCCGCCCCGCCTCGTCAGGCTCGGCTGGCCCGCCCGGTGCCTTGTACCAGCACGCGGCGCCCGGCCGCCCCGCCTCACCAGGCTCGGCTGGCCCGCCCGGTGCCTTGTACCAGCACGCGGCGCCCGGCCGCCCCGCCTCACCAGGCTCGGCTGGCCCGCCCGGTGCCTTGTACCAGCACGCGGCGCCCGGCCGCCCCGCCACACCAGGCTCGGCTGGCCCGCCCGGTGCCTTGTACCAGCATGCGGCGCCCGGCCGCCCCGCCTCACCAGGCTCGGCTGGCCCGCCCGGTGCCTTGTACCAGCACGCGGCGCCCGGCCGCCCCGCCTCAACAGGCTCGGCTGGCCCGCCCGGTGCCTTGTACCAGCACGCGGCGCCCGGCCGCCCCGCCTCACCAGGCTCGGCTGGCCCGCCCGGTGCCTTGTACCAGCACGCGGCGCGCGCTCCCGCCGCCTCACCCGCCACGCACGACGCGCCCGCCACGCACGACGCGACCAACAAGTACGCGGCGCGCAGCCCCGCGGCGCGCGATACTTCCGCCGCTTCCGCCGCTACACTCGACGCGTTCGCCTGCGTGACGGCGGCGCAGCTCTCTGTGCTGCTGAGACATCTCAAGACTCAAGTACGCCTGTGCAGACCACCCCGCCATCGTCGAGGACGACGATCAGTTTAGGGGGAGGACCAGAACTACTCAGTCTGCTACTCCGAACGCGAGGGCGCTTAGTTCGGACTAGAGGGGGAGGATGTAACAAGACTGCTAACCGTTTTCCCGCGAAAACAAATCGCGCGCCGAAAACGGTTAGCGTCCCACGCCGCCGCGCCGTTTTACTGCGCAGCTTTACTGCGCAGACCGCGTCCCGCGTCCTCCCCTTCACCCGCGCGCACCCCGCGCTCGCGCCACCGGCCAGCGAAGCCCGCGCAGTCAGTCGCGGCTAACTCGTTCCCGGCTACACCACGCTCGTTTGCGCCTTCGCGGTCATTAATGTTAATAGATAATTGCTCTAAAACTACCTCACTTACTTACACCGTGTCTGTAGAACCTGACAATATAAGTTTCATTGTGTATACCCTGAGTTTTGTGTTATTCGTCATCACTCCCCATAGAGTTCTCATATATGTTATTTCCCGAGAAGTTTCTTTTGCACTGACACTCCATCTTGTTCGTTGTATTGTTTTTCAAAGGGCATGGCGTAATAATATTATTTTCAATGACGGATGTCAAAAAACAACCTCGGTAGAAATAGTAACCACGGCAACCTCAAAACCAAAAAGTTTGGTTCTTTGAGGTTGTTTGAAATCACAGAGACATAGACAACAAATTTCAATGAATATGACAGAATATTGAGTGAAGTGTGAGGGAAATGAGTGAATGACACACATAATGCTGGATTTATGAATGGTCGGTTAGATTTTCGTCGTGGGACTCATCCAGTTAACAAGGGTAATAATCCTTAAACGCGTCGTCAGCAAATCCGTTATTGAGACTGTAACTAACAGAATCATGAGAAACCAGGTCTTACTTCTTTTTTTATCACAAACTGTCAAATCTGTTGTAAATTGAACCGGGAGCCCGCGTTACAGGTTTTTCCTAGTGCAGGTCCCACTGTGTATTGTGTTTCTGTAAATACTTTTTTGGCTAAATAAAGAATTTATTATTTATTTATATTTATTACTTGTAAATCAAAAATCAGGGACTGATTAAAAAAATTAAAAATGTGAAAATTCATAGTCACACAGACAACGTAATCCAGGTATTCCAGGACACCCTGTATGCTGATGTAACTTCAAAAGGAACCATTAAAAGAGCCAACGGAAAAAGTAACAGCGGTAACTTAGTAAATTCAAGTTTAAAACTTTGCTTAGACCTGTCATCGGTGACTTTATTAAGTGCCCTCCTCAAGAAATATGCAAATAAAATGATATTGTTTTCTTTGAGAACTCCAATTAATTAAGAAGTGTGACACTCGCACTTTATACAAATCCTCGGAACAATGACTGTGGGGCAATGCGGCATCGGTCATTGGTCGGCGCTTCTTGGTAAGACTATAGTGTATTATATATATAATTATAACCAAGTGTATATATATATATATATATATATATGGGTCAAAATCAGAGAGGTGAGCATTATGCTTCCGACAAAGTTTTTCCTCATTTTATTACATGATATTACTAAAATACTTATTTCAAAATAAAGGTTCTGTGCATATAATTACAGCGCACTCAGCATATTTATTTCGCTATGGTAAGTTTTATTTGATTTTAAACAAAAAAGGTCTAAATTGTCATTCCGGGAATGCGTCCTTATACCATGTTTCATAGTTCAGACAAGTAATTTTTTTTTTAATTACCACTTAAAACTGTCATATTTTAATATTAGCTTTTAGTATAATTAAATTAAGAACTTACGTATAAATTACATTATTACAAGTAAAACTTCTTCATATTTTGGCTATTCAAGTGCTGTCCGTCGTTTATCAAATCATTCCGTGAACGTGGTGGATATCGGTCGATGTAAATAAAACAACACACGCCAGGTGACGTTAGCGAGCAGCAGTGTAAAGTTCACAATTCAAAGCAAAAGGCGTGTGTTGTGTTTTCGAAAAAAATATATTAGATTTTGTTGGTAAGTACCTTTTGATTTCATATGTGTGAAGCGTACTTTAATTCCCTGTCACTACGGGAACGCTCTTTAGTAAGTAGTTTTTCGAAAATTTGCGTACTTTTAGCAAAATTCTTATAAATATTGTTGCTCACTTGTTCATAATCTCTAAAACCAATATTTAACATGGCGGCGTCAAGCGAGACATGAAAATATTTAACGAATAATCATTTCGAGAACGGTCATTTCGGGAACGTTCTGGTATATGACAGATGTTCCCGAAATGACGAATACGTTCCTAAAATGCCAATTTTTTTGGGCAAAATGATGCTTTAATGCTTATAAAACCATAAACATGCAAAATTTTGGTTTTAGGTATCAATTTAGTAAGAGTAAGATGGAGAACGATGAAAATGAAGAGAAAAGGAAGTCAAAAAAGGCGTCCGAAAAAACCTTAGCGTTGGTAGCTCAGTCGGGTAAGCGCCCGCTTCTCACGCAAGAGATGCGGGTTCAAATCTCGGCGCTGACATGTACCAATGAGTTATTTTAACTTAAGCACAATGTAAACCATCGCTCTTACGGTGAAGGAAAACATCGTGAGGAAACCTAACCTGCATATCCAGATTTAGCACATCTAGATATGTGAACCCACCAACTCGCATTGGACCAGCGTGGTGGGAAATGGTCCAAGCTTAGGAAGGCATTTTAGACCTTGGGGATATGCGCAAAGGTTCCACTCGAGAGAGCCAGGTGCAGGTACTTGCACCCCCACAGAGAATAGAATAGAACCTTAGCGTTTGTGGACTATCAGAAGGCCTTTGATTCGATCGAGACAACAAGGCCTTACAACGTGTTGGAGTGATTGTATAGAAACGCCACCATGTCAGTTTGAGTACAGGACCAGACTACGGAAGCAATTCCATTGCAGAGAAGTGTGAGACAAGGAGATGTTATAAGTATCTCCGAAGCTCTTCACTAATGCGATGGAAGATGTCTTCAAGCTCCTAGACTAGGAAGAACTCGGTAATCAACTGCGAATACATCTCTCACCTTCGGTTTGCCGACGATATCGTGGTTATGGCAGAATCGTTGGTAGACCTCAGCAAAATGCTGACCTCAATCGGGTTTCCCAACAGGTAGGCCTCAAGATGAATATGGACAAGTTGAAAATCATGGCCAATTCTCAGGTAGCGCCCACCTCAATATCTATAGGGAACTCGATTCTTGAAGTGGCGGAAAATTACGTCTACCTTGGACAAACAGTCCAACTAGGAAGATCCAACTTCGAGAAAGAGGTCACTCGGCGAATCCAACTTGGCTGGGCAGCGTTTGGGAAGTTACGAAGCGTCTTCACGTCCGAAATTCCCCAGTGCCTCAAGACGAAAGTCTTCGAACAGTGCGTGTTGCCAGAGATGAGCTACGGTGCCGAGACGTGGTCTCTAACTTTAGGCTTGGAGTCACCCAGCGAGCTATGGAAAGGGCTATGCTCGGCGTGTCTCTACGTGATCGAATCAGAAATGAAGAGATCCGTGGAAGAACCAAAGTAACCGACATAGCTTATCGAGTCAGTAAGCTGAAATGGCAGTGGGCCGGACACATTGCTCGAAGGACTGATGGTCGGTTAAGCAGAAGAGTCCTCGAGTGGAGACCACGTACTGGCAAGCGCACTGTTGGGCGGCCCCCCGCGATATGAACGGTCGATATAGTCAAGTCCGCGGGGAAGCACTGGATGCGGGCCGCCTCCGATCGGACAAGGTGGAAATCATTGGGGGAGGCCTATGTTCAGCAGTGCACGTCCTATAGCTGAGATGATGATGATGATGATTATATTATTTTCATACACCAAATGTTCCAAAAACCTAGCTTTGCGTTCATTTAGGGAAGGTCAACGTCATTTAGGGAACTTCGTTGTCATTTTGGGAACACTCCCATAATTTTCGGGAACATCACAAAAACGGCAAATAAGTCACTATTATGTAATGCTATGATTAAATCTTGCATATACAGCATTAAATTACCTTGAAACCTTTGTATTTATATTATTAATATATAACGTAGTGCAAAAATGTATACAATAAATTGAAATTATGGAACGAAATTTGCACAAATTGGAAATTTATGGAGAGTAATTTGAAAAATAAGTGTTTTCATTATGAAAAAAATCAAAATAATAATATTTTCTGATTTAGGAAAAGGTTAATTACAATTTCTTGAAGGGGATTCTTAAACGTGTTCGTTATATTATTATTTAAAAAATAATTAAAAGTGTTCCCGAAATGACTCTTGACCCTGTCATTATTCTTATTAACAGGTATAATTTCTAAAATATATAATTTTGTGCGTGCCTCATCACAGGATAGGTTCATGACAAATGCCACAACAGACTCCACTTGTTAGTTTTCTTCAAAATAAAACTTAATTTCTCAGATATTTGAAAACCTAAAATGCTCACCTCTCTGATTTTGACCCATATACATATATATATATATACACTTGGTTAGGCTATAGGGAGTAATTCTTAAGTGTAAACATTAAACCCGGGATTCAAACAATTTACTTACAAACTTTTTTTTAACTACGATTTGATGAACTAACGTATTCATTTGGACGTCCTATATAAGACCAGGAATTATAGAATGCGTATTTTTTGGTACTGAATTGGTTAATGGCTACTGACTTATTCAAGCACACGTATATAAAGATACACGGTAATATTATATGCCTTTCAATATAGAGGGTGGGATTGCAAAAGAGCTGTTGTAGTAGGTAAACCGAACTTCGACTCACTTTTTTTAAGTATCCAATTCAGTGTCCCACTGCTGGGCAAAGGCCTCCCCAAAATGGTTACTCCACACGTCTTTGTTGTCGACAACCTGACGCCAATCCGGCAAAAATCTATCCAGGTCATCCCTTACTTATATAAAGTAAAATCTCATCTCCCTATTTCATTGTGCTAATATAAATCCGAGTTGGTTAAAATTGTTGTTTCTTAGCTATTAACGCCTTAAAAGTTAAGCTATTTCGGAGACACAAGGTGTGCCCAAGCAATAAACATTAATTTATGTAGCTTAATAATTCAACGATGTTAATGGGGTATTTTTGCAAAAACTTGTGTTATTTTTATTCGTTACGCGCGTAAGCAGGAATATTTGTGTACTCTTTATAGCTATTCGGGATAAGGTTAATAAATATAAACTTATGTTTTCAACAAACGTGGTGCCTAAAATTAAGAATTATTTCGGTAGAAGTCAGATGATAACGTAGTATATTAGAGTTATGTTAAAACTATTACCAAGTTTAAATTTCTAATCATATTGATAAGTTTATTAGATTAATATGGGTTTACAATATAATGTATAATAACTTTAGCCTAATAATAATAAATAAGACACGATGTTACAAACTAAACTGATTGATAAGTTGTACGTTGTAATATTTGTACTTTTATTTGTAATATTTGTACAATAAAGAGTTAAATAATAATAATAAGTATTAAAATATTATATTATAGTTTACTTAACTTTACCATAGGTAACATAAATTATAAAGTCATTATTTCCTTGAAAAATTACGTATTTATATGTATTGAGGTAATTAACGTCTCAATATTCTACGTAGGGTAACATTAAATGTAAATAACTAAAATTATATAAGTACACAAACCAACGAACAAAACTAATTTCTTTGTCCCTGATTGCATTTTAACAACCCCTAATAAAGCATTTACATTTGCTTTTAATTCTGATTTAGAAATTGACCTATTTTGTAGTCGCCACTCCCGTAAATAACGTGGCCACTGAATATACAGTACTAGCTGGGCCCGTGAGCTTCGCTTCGCCTTAAAAAGTTTTCCCGTGGGAATTCCGGGATAAAAAGTAGCCTATGTTCTTTCCCAGGGTCTATACCATATGTATACCAAATTTCATTCAAATCCGTTCAGTAGTTTTGGCGTGAAAGAGTAACAGACAGACAGACAGACAGACAGACACAGTTACTTTCGCATTTATAATATTAGTTAGGATTAGGATTGATGTTCTTACATGAAATAAACTTATTCGTCAACTTCGTAAGTAACTATATTTAAACAATTTTTACCTTGTCTGAGTCACAAAGCCCCTAAGTACCTAATTGACAGTAGACAATAGATACTACACAAATAATGTTATAAACCAGTCGTTGGCCGGCATAATTAAATGGCATTATCTTTCAAAAATATTTTTCAGTAGGGAGAAATATGCATGCTAAATCGTGTGTCCAAATTTATACTTAATTGTAACTTACACACAATACTTACTAAAGTTATTAACAGTATGTTTTAATCCCCCCTTAACACCTGAATATAACATGTAAAGTTTAGCTCCGGAACGACTGTGAACGCTATAAAAATGAATTACAGTGTATCTGTAGCGACAAATATTGTAACTTTTAAGATTTCTGTGAAATACTTCTGTGGGGGTTCATTATAAATGGTGTTGCGAAATTAACGGACTAACCTTAGTACAGGGGGTTCACTACATGAAACGAAAAATGAACGACTAAGAATACTTAGGGAATATGCATCATGTCATTTTTCTTTTAAACATTTTAATTAAAAATTATGACTCCATCAATATTTTTGGCCATTTGAATGTTTGCATGAAACTAAAATTCGATGTCTTGATCTAACCACCATAAAATACACGTTTATTTAACACATAGACAGTAACACAAAAAACACACAACACACACACACACTCACGCCTTGTACGTACCTACTAATGTACTCCCTTGCGGGGTAGGCAGAGGTGCATTTCTGCACCCACTTTTCGCCAGAGTGTTATGTTAGTCCCAATGTAGGTAATAGGGGCGGGCCTATTGCCATTTTACGGGCACATCCAAGACCCGAGAACAAATATCTGTGTTTAAACAAATATCTGCCCCAGCCGGGAATCGAACCCGGGACCTTCGGCTCAGTAGTCAGGGTCACTAACCACTACGCCATTCGGTCGCCATAGACAGTAACAATAAAAAATAATAATAAATTAATAATGTTTCCCTGGAGATATTTTTCCATCGCCATTTCGCCTGTATCAGCTCGCACCCACCGACATCCACATTTCTCTATTTGCATACCAGAACTTTATTACTTTACCAAAGTAAATGTATCCAACCTGCACGCCAAAACCTTCCCAGCACTCTCGCCTTTATACGGTTTCATCACGGTTGGTTTTCTCTCGGAACTGTTTGAAGAAACCTAAGTAAAAGGAAGGGTTAAATTAAAGGATAAGATATCAGGCCTCGCCTGTTTGTGTTAGGTAATTATTCTATTGTCATTTTATTTATATTTTGCGAAGTTATCGCTGGGATATCTTCTAATAAAGTTTAAGACGGTGGGAGGGAGAATTTTAAGTGTGATTTTATGTTAATGTCACCGCAGATCAGTTGAATTGGAACAGTGGAATGACTTCAGACCCTCTAGTACGGATTTTGATATTTATGAAAACGAAAAAAGTTTACGTTTTCTCCTGTAATATGCATACATTATCTGTCAAAAGTTCCATGATAGTTTCCATTAGAGGCGTTTTTACCCGACTGCCGAAGGAGGAGGGTAATGTTTTTCGATTGTATGTTTGTATGTATGTACCTATGTATGTTTGTCTGTTTCTTTGTTCCCTCCTGTAGCCTAAACGGCTTGATAGATTTTGATGTATGAGGTATCGTTAGAAGCGTATTGATTGCGCCATGGTTATACTTGACCGCCACACACCTATCTAAGTAACATTCAGCTAAATGGTGAACCCTCTGTTGGTCCCCTGCGATACTTTCCATTAACACTGGGGCTTGTTTTCATCTTTTTAGCGTGCAGTCGGGTTTTTTGTTTGTTTATTACTTTTATTTCGACAAACTATCGAACCTGTACTAGAGCTACTGACTTTGTAAACCTATCGGTATCGTACGGACCAATTTTTTTATCGCGAATTTGAAATCTGATTTCATTTTCGGGCTTAGATATACTATGCTGCACATATAGGTTTCGGCTCAGTATACTTACCCTTTTGCAAAAGCCTGTATAATAAATATAGCTTCATGCAATTTAGAATTCAATGCAAGAAACACGCAGACAATACATAAGAAATACCTACATAAATATACTATACAACCTACTATTTATCATAAATAATAAATAAATAAATATGTGGGGACATCTCACACACGGCCATCCCACCCCAAGCTAGGCAGAACCTGTGTTATGGGTGTCGGACAGCTGATATATCTACATAAATACATAGATAGATAGATACTAAATATAAATATCAACACCCAAGACCCGAGTACAAATATCTGTCTTTAAACAAATATCTGCCCCAGCCGGGAATCGAACCCGGGACGAAGGTCAAGGCTCAGTAGTCAGGGTCACTAGCCACTACGCCATTAGGTCATCTGCCACTCTCATATCGGTGTTTATGGTCATCTTTCGTGATTCGCAGTGTGATTGTAGAAGCTAACACACTGTTCACGTTGCACCCAAACCACAGTCTAGTTTTGTATCGAGGAAGCCATAAAGAGACGGAAGCTACTCGAGTTTTGATTTTGTTCTATTGTTCTGTTCAGATTAATGTTTGAAGACGCTATAAGATAGCGATTTAATGTGTCTTGTAAGTCTTAAACAATACGCCGCATAAAATACACTGAAGATCAAAAACTGTGGGATAATAACCGATCCAATGTTAACTCCCGAAATTCAACACTAAAAGTCGTATAACTTTTGAATTACTGAACCGATTTTCATGTAACATTACCTACAACCCTAAAAAACCAGAACTAAAATCGGTGTAGGCGTTTGGGACCTACGCTACCACAGACAGGTACACAGACAGGTTAAAATTATAAGACCCCTCTTTATCCATCGAAGTTTAAAAATAATGCTATTCGTGGTTTCCATGTATTATTTAATACAAGTAACCTAAAGTTTGACAGAATTCGGTAAGTATAAAAAGTTGTACGGTTAACATCATTTTGTTACATAACATACAATTCTTTGTCAGAATAAGGTCAATTAGAGAGCGGTGGTAGGTCAATGAGAGCGGTGGTAGCTCAGTCGGGTAAGCGCCCGCTTCTCACGCCAGAGATGCGGGTTCGAATCCCGGCGCTGACATGTACCAATGAGTTCTTTTAACTTAAGTACTTACAATGTATACCATCGCTCTTACGGTGAAGGAAAACATCGTGAGGAAACCTGCATATCTAGATCTAGCACATCTAGATATGTGAACCCACCAACCCGCAGTGGACCAGCGTGGTGGGAAATGGTCCCAGCTTAGGAAGGCAGTTTAGACCTTGGGGATATGCACAAAGGTTCCATTCGAGAGAGCCAGGTGCAGGTACCTACAGCCCCACAGAGAATAGAATAGAATAGAATAAAGGTCATATTCTTGATAAATCATAAGGTAACTTATTTATATTCAGGCATTGCACTTTAAACACGCCTTGTAAAATAGTCAAAGAACCAGCTATCTTTGAAAGCGAGTTTTTCAGCCAGCATTTGAAATATCTGGGCCACACGTCCAGTCATCTCATTCCAAGTTATAAGTAGTCACCTACACTTAGATTAACAATATACGAACTAGATGCTCACATACTAAAACAAAGCAAAAACTGTTCGCATTTTGTTTGCTGTCAAACGGTTTTTTGTTCAACCTAATGACAACCGCAATGGTGGTGTGCCAATGAAATAGTCACAATTCTTCTTACCGACATATTAAAATAGGAGCTCTGTAGTGAAAATGGGGTGGTGTGTTTTTACGTTTATTTTACACTTACACTCCATCTTATTAAAATATCGTTGTATTTCAAGCTATCTATGTAAGTAGGTACCTACCTACACTGACACATGTTCTGTGGTCTCGTTTTGTCACCTTTGGTCTGTTGGTCTCGTGGTCATTCCGCGTTCGTTCTACTGGACAAATGTTGACCAACGGCCGCGGATCTTGCTAGCGGTGCCTCGTTTAGAGAGTAGTAGTAGTATAACTTTACACACACACGCACTCACGCCTTGTACTAATGTACTCCCTTGCGGGGTAGGCAGAGGTGCATTGCTGCACCCACTTTTCGCCAGAGTGTATGTTAGTCCCAATGTAATAGGGGGCGGGCCTATTGCCATTTTACGGGCACATCCAAGACCCGAGAACAAATATCTGTGTTTAAACAAATATCTGCCCCGGCCGGGAATCGAACCCGGGACCATCGGCTCAGTAGTCAGGGTCACTATCCACTACGCCATTCGGTCGTCTACATAAAACACTTAAAATAACATTTAAGACTTAAATCTATAATACAATAAGGGCGTATCGCTAAAAGCGATCTCTTCCAGAGAGTATTTACACTGGCGAGCAATGAAAAAGTTCCATTTACAAAATTGCGAAACCGAATGGCCCCATTTTGTTAAAAATATTTTTTTATCTGGAACACAATACTTAATTATGTTTTTTATTGTAATCCGGTGTTAAATGTAATTGCCTTTTCCGCTCAAGAGTAATTAAGTGCTATGGTCACTGGAACTTTTTCATTGTTCGCGAGTGTAGATACTCTCTGGAAGAGATCGCTTTTAGCGATACGCCCTTATTGTATTATACCTGATGCCTAGTTCCTCACCTCCGTAAATCTTCCTAAGCATGAAGTCTTATACAATCTAGCCAAATTCAGCGTTGCTTTAGAAATGATGATGGGCACAAATATATTGAAGCTGGGACCATCACCAATAGAAATGAGTGATACGTCGTTGAAAAGGTATTTTTTTGCAAAATATGAATAACAGAAGCGCTAGTCCTGATTTACTGTCCAATTAGAATAATCGTACCTTGAAAGTTTTTATATTTTATTTCTGTAATTTTAATGTTTTTGTTATTTTTTCACATTCATTTTTATTTTTTATAACAAAATGATCATCTTTCATTATAATATTATATTTGTTTATTATCTCAGTAAGTAAAACCAGTCAACTCGCCCAAGTCAACTCGCCCAGCACAATTCGCATGCCCATTTCCCCCGACTAATGATGTTCATTCAATGCAGCCAGTAGCCGAACATTCAAAGAAACCGCGGTCAGTGTAAACACAGCATGGCGGCCTATTCACTGAGTTCCTTTGAAAGCTATACCGTTATTGATACTGTGTTTAGAGAGCCAAGAGGTCCGGAATAAGGAGCTATATTTGTTTGCAGTTATTGCGAGTGTATTTTATGATGACGATGGAACACAGTGTTTGCTGTACGGTGGCCGTGAGTTTTTAAGCTGCGTACACACCGGGCCAACGAACGCCCAACGAACGCCAACGGTTATCCCAACGATGGACATTTATCATACATAATACAGGGCAGATTGCAGCAACGGAGGCCAACGTAACCCGTTCGTTGGCCTTCGTAGGGCCGGTCTGTACGCAGCTTTAAGTTTGGTACATTTCGTTGGCTCTTCATCGTCATCATTTGAAATGTTTCGAACGCAAGCCCAAATTAGCGCGGTGGTAGCTCAGTCGGGTAAGCGCCCGCTTCTCACGCAAGAGATGCGGGTTCGAATCCCGGCGCTGACATGTACCAATGAGTTCTTTGAATTTAAGTACAATGTATACCATCGCTCTTACGGTGAAGGAAAACATTGTGAGGAAACCTGCATATCTAGATTTAGCACATCTAGATATGTGAACCCACCAATCCGCAGTGGACCAGCGTGGTGGGAAATGGTCCAAGCTTAGGAAGGCAGTTTAGACCTTGGGGATATGCACAAAGGTTCCATTCGACGAGAGAGCCAGGTGCAGGTACTGTCACCCCCAACAGAGAATAGAATACAGCACTGTACTTTGCATGAATGTAAAAATAAAATTAAATCATGGCTCCTTCCTATGAACTATGATGAGATTGAATCCATGGTTCTACCTTTTTTGGCATAAGATTTTTTTGCCTAATCTCGTATTGCATAGTAACGTTTGGTCAAAGTCTCGTTACGCCGAAAATCGTATGGCATAAATCTCGTTTAGTAAAAAGTTATTTCGCATAACATTGTTTAGCCAAATAATGGTATGGCCAAATCTTGAATAGCCTAATAATGCTATGGCATAGGTTTATACAAAGTAATAATATTCGTTTGACTTTAACTTTGACGGAGCGTCTCCCTACATAGCGCAAACTCGTGCCTTGTATTGTTTCCGCTGTTTGGAAAACGCTCCGCTCCGCTTCGCTGCGCTCCGCTTTGGTTTTGATGAACATGTGCACCTAACACGCTCCTCCTCGCTTTGCTCGTCGTCGCACCTATTTTTAGGTTTCGATCTCATGGGGTTTGTAGTAATAATTATATTGATCGTTAACTTTCGATGTTTTGATCATACAATATCGTGATTTTCGGGATGTAGGAGAAAAATACCACAATTTGTACATTTACTACATACTTAATATATTATTTATTAAGATAACATTAGGAGAAACAAGATTATACATAGGTATAGACGAACATAAATTTGAGCAAACGAAACTTAGGTGTTTAAAGATTGTGCCTAAAGAGTTTTAGACGAAACGAGCCTTATGCCACATAAGTCTTGGCAAAGTGATGGTTCGGCCAAAAAAGTTTAGACCATACGAGTTATGCGAAATGAGTTTTGGTCAATAAAGATTATGCCAGATGAGCGGAACCCTGAATCCATACTTTCTTAAAGTATAATTTCTTGTACATATATATTACAATTTCCCCAACCCGCAGACACATCCACTTTCACATACACACACCCACACACACACACAAACACACACACACACACACTCACACACACACACACACACACTTAGTTATATATTACTTGTACACTACAGCTATTGTTCCTACTCTTAATTATTTCTTAACCTTGTTTGTCATAAATTTCTTGCATAACTTTTGATATACTTTTAGGTTGTATCTTTGTTAGCACGGTGAGTGACCGCTGATCCTCATCGTACAGGTTTTTACCTAGTTTGGGAATCAGGGGACACGATTTAAGCATATTCTGTACAGCCTATACTTATTTTATGAACCTTTGTAAGATTGTTCCTTTTATTATGTTTTTGGCTTTGAAATAAATAAATTTATTTATTTATTTATTTATTTATTTATTTAATAGAATAGAGAATAGAATAGAATAGAAAGCCCAAATTAGTAGCGCCACAAGACTCTGTCTTCATAATTTATACCCAGAAGGGCTACACGGGGCGCAAGACAAGACAAGACAGACATCATCCCTTGTTCGTATAGACTACCCAATTCGATTCTCTCGCCTGTGGAAACAGCCCCCTACTGTATTCGTCTTTGACGATTCATTTTACATTGAAATACTATTAAACCGACACAATAATTATATAACTCTGAGTACATAGGTAGGATATGTACACATTATGTACTCAGTTGTATCAAATGACGTCAACTGTGCTCAACTTTCTCAATATACCGGCCGGGGGGCGAGTGTCAACAGAGATGGTTGAGGGATGCTCATTACATCGGCTTGTCCTGTCTATGTGAGCTTGTATCTGTGGCTTTTCTATGTCCCAGTCTAGGTATTTGTAGGTCTATTTATTTAGAGTTGTACGAAGTACGATAGTTTTTTTTAATTACGTACCTAGTTATGATTATTTTATTGAATATCGAAGAGGTAGGTATAAAGTTTACATAATACAAAAGGAAAATGAAAGAGACATACAAAAGTTTAATATCGGTGTATAAAACTGAGTTTCGTTTGCCATGGTAGGTTAAAAATACTCATATGTTGTGCAATAATAATGATGTACAGTCAACAAAATAAATGAGTATTCGACCCCAGTTTAAATAGTTTGATCCTAAGAGTCACAGATGAGAAATAAACATGTTGAAGAAACTTTCGATACATACAAGCCACAGTTACATAAGCATACTTTCAGAACATTTATCAAAGTGTAGGGTGGAAACGTTAGTATTTTGCTGTCTGTACTTTCACCCTACTCCAGAACTACTTTACCACCTCAAAGTGCGGACTAAACAAATACCTACATACTGAAGTAGGATTGATTAAGGAAACCAATTCAAACAATAACTGTTGAGTACATTAACCGACCTCAGTATATGCGGTTGAGTATATAGATATGCGTAAGTTTGTATATAGGGCCACTAAATGCCACCTGTCCTTTTAGTGATTTGTCCAAGTTTCTCGTAGACATTTTAAGCGAGTAGGGTGACTATAATGTGCATCTAATATGCTGAGCCGGGGTCTTTTTGGCGCTGCCCGGATGCACCACCAAGACAGATGGGCCATACTAGGTATTGCTTTTTTCTGTGTAGTACCTATCTATTGTTGTTTTAATGGTATTTCTGTGTATGTGGTATATTTGTGCAATTCTAAACCTAGTTCAACCTAATGAAAACGACAAATCTTTTAACCACACTAATTCCAAATAAGAGCTCACCTTGGAAAGTGAGGTGAATTTGTCGAGACGTTTCTTTTGCACTGACACTCCATCTAGTCCGTATTGTTTATCGAAGCGCAGACTCCACGAAACGGCGATATTTGTCCATAAAGTTAGTGACCCATATTGACTCAGACGACCTATTACTTGGGCCTTAGCCCCTAGTTATTAGCATGGCTAATTAGTTAATTCTTGTTTGCCAGGTGATGGGGCAAGCCCTTACGGTAGTGGGACGAACCTCTTTGATATAGTTTAATATTTGCATGTTAGTTTGAGACCAAGAACAGGCAAACGTGGCGTGGGAGGGCATCCCACCGTTATGGACCGACGACTTTAGACAGGTAGGTTTGTGGTTGGATGAGGAAGGCTGAGGAAAGAGTGGCTCTTTGTTGAGGATTGTAATTGAATGCAAAAAATACAAATATATCCAGTGACATACTTAGCACCAAATTACTCTAAACGGAAAAAAACTAGCTAAATGATGTAATCTGAAACATTAAGGGCTGATTTTTCAATGGTCAGATAAAGGTTATCTGGAGAATAATTCTGATGCTGTCGCGTCTGACTGATTGTGTTAGACAGTGACAGCTACAATTTTATTCGTCAGATAGCGTTTATCTGACCATTGAAAAATCCGCCGTAATACATTTAACAGCGCATCAGAATTACCATACGATACGATATTAATATTATAAACTAAAAACGTAAATATTGTGTTCAAATTACGAACGCACGTAGGTTAGTTTGAAAGATACATTTTTTCGCCGATAAAAATTTATGGGCATGCCCTAATGCTAAATTCGTTTGATGTTACATAATGTTTGTCCAAAAATAACTATGAGTAAACTGTCGCTGTATTCCTATCAAATCATTAAAAATAATGTCAAGCTTCATGCCACTATAATGTGTTTTGACGTTGACGCCCAAACTTAGGGCTATTCCTTAAAAGTCCAGAATGAAAAATTGATAACTTACATATTATCGATAGATACTCAATTTTACTACACAAGTGAACTTTCATATTATGTTTTAATTACGTAACCAATGAAAACAAAAACATTGTTTTGACAACGATTTTCAGAATTAAATGCCGCATTTTTTACACTAATTAGGTACTTCATGACTTCGTAAATGTTAGCTCGTTTTGACTTCACGATACCGCTCCTGAATACAGCTTCAGCCTATATTTAATTCATCTAAATTCTGATATATCTAAAACTGTTTAACATTCATTTATTTATTCAAAAAACATAATTTACAAAAATACTCAAAGTAAACACGGCTAAACTACAGGGTGGTTTATTGAACTTTATTGGATAACGGAAGGGGAGTGAACCAAAAATTTCCATGAACCGATTCCTCGCATGCGACAGCACCGCCCTCTATTTCGTCCACGATATGCAAATATGGGGACATAAAGGTAATATTCGTGATAGCGGCTCGGTAATTAATAAAATATGTCCTCTTTATAGTTATTAGTGGGTGCGGAATTCCGGCAACTGATTCCTTGCTATATCAGCCTTTAGCCTCTCGTGATAGGGGTGATTTTGCCATCAAGGGTAGAAAGTATTAGGTGTATTAGTTGTGATTGCTTTGTCGAGCTGATTTATGTATGGGCGTGCCGGTTCATGGTCGATGCATGTTATTGTATAAGTTTCTGTGACCTTAATTGTTTTTTGGAGGGCGTAGAAACTAGAATTTGTATTGGCTCAAATTGGGTGCTCCAATTTTTTTCACAAATTGCGCTATTTTAAAACAGTGACTATGAAATTATGTAAGCAAGCTAAGTATAAAAATGTTAGTCAGATTCGGAAAGGAATTAAAATTACGAAGTGAAAGGAATAAACGTAAATGTTCGTCTCCTGAGTATAATTTTTCTTGTAAACTATTTATAAAACTAGTAAGGGTACGGACATCATTGAACCAAACGTAAAAACGCTTTTAGGGATAAGACCGCCTTTTTTGTAGCCTGTGTTTGTATTATATACCTAAAAGCTTTGAAACTTATATTATTGTGTTTATGTACAAAAAAAAATATCTATCTATCTATTCTATCACTTTATTTTCATTTATTTAGGGTTTCATTCCATTTACGTACATAAATCAAAACAATTAGAAAAAAATGCTATTAGCCACATATTGTTGTTTCCCCCGAAGTGACAAAGCACAAAATTGAAGCTCAGACATTTGAATCTATTAGTAGAATTAAATCCATGCCCATAATAACTGGGTGACGTGAGGAGATAACTATCTGATGATTCATTATAACTTATGAATTAACAGTTTTCACATATTATTTCATTAAAGGGAACGGCCCTCGCCTTTTCTTACTAGGTAGAATAGAATAGAATAGAATATATATCTTTATTGAACACCACAAATTAAAACATACAAAGAGAACTTATAAACTAGGAACAATGATCAATAGGCGACCTTATCGCTTAGAGCGATCTCTTACAGGTAACCTTAAACATAAAGAAATAAAAGTAAAGAAAATTTGAGGGCGGTGTAACTACTACCTAACTACTTATAATATAGGTAGGTATAATATCGGACTTAGAAAGGGGGGAAAACAAGTATAGCATAAAACATTGCCGAAGTCTGTTTTTAAATCTCAATTACTACGTATACGAATATGTCAAGAATCTGTCAATTAAAATCTTGAGATTAAAAAACAGACTTGGATCAAACAGTCTTAGATCTTTTGAAGTTCTTGTTACAGATAATATAGTAGGGGCCTGTTTCACAATGTCTGGATAATGGCCATCCATGGGATAAAATACAAGCTGCATGCATTTGCACTTGCCTTTGTTGCACTTTGCATTTATTTTGATTGAAAAAAGCTTTATAGCTTTTCAACACACGTTTTTAATATCCAGCCAACTAGGTTCTGAAGCTAATACCTACGTACCTAGCACTTGTTCAGGAGAAGGAGCGTATCACAGTGCCAGTTCGAGTCCTTTCAGTTTTACTGAATTCGAAATGAGAAAAGTTTCAAATGAGCTGAATGACCACTGATTCGGTGACGGTCGATGTTGCGAAACGTGTCGAACTTCTGAAAAGATGGTACTCACGAGTGCATAAATAGGATGGCCCAGAAATCAACGTCATGCCTTGGAGGGCTGACAACAGACTAGAACGTCGCAATATTACCTTAGTATAAATCGAATAGTTTTCGAGATATTGTGAAAATCGACACCTCGGATTAGCTTTTTGCGTGCCACCACCAGTACAAAATTCCATACTGTAAGGTTTTCTTTATGTTACGTAACCCTGTGTACTTTGTATAGTTTTGCTATTGATCACAGTCCAAGAAAATCACGAGTAACACTATATTGTGTTTAAAAAAATATGATTTGTATTAGGTATAAGATGATTCGATTTGAGAAGTGATATTTTTACGTTTCAGTGACTGAACTGGATCAGGGACTTGTTCACGCGTCGATTCAATATTAAATACAGCTTCTGATGGAAGTTTTTCTAATAAGGTTCCGTGCGTCTGTTCGAGCACCATATTGTTACAAACACAGAGTGACCTAGCATGTGTTAACTCTATGCCTGATTAAATAAAAACCGAACAAACACTTACGAACAATCAAAAAGTTCTACTTACAAAATGTCCGATTTTAAAACATTTAATTCAAAATTTAACTAAATATTAACGTTTTAGTGCCAATTTCTCCATAGCCGGTTATCTAACCGACAGCGATTTGTTATCAATTATACATCATATTCCATCTAAAATTCTTGACAGATGTGTCAAAAGTCGACCACTAAACTTTTTTTTTTTTTTTTACTGTTAAAATGTAGTTCAGACGGCGTCATAAAGTTAGCCTTTTCCGTTTAGGAGTAATTTGGTGCTATTGTCACTGGAACTTCTTCATTGCTAGTGAGTCGTGAGTAAACATTAATACGACGTGAATATTTACTTCGTTACTCGCACACACAATAAACAAATGAACCTCGTCGTCCAATAAGACAAACGCGGGGGTCAGTTGCTGCATTTTTCCCAGTTTGCAGTGTCGTATACAAATAGCGGCATCTGTCGGCGGGATTTTTATTCATTTGCGCGTCGCAGAGACATATTGGAGCCTTCCGACCGGGAATTGCATTCCTTGCCTCTAATAATTCGCTTCACGCAGTGGAAGGAAAAGAGAGAAGTTGGTTGTTTATTGGGCTGGGCCACGACAACGGTTTAGACGGTGTTTGGGTGCGGATAGGGTAGATTAGTCGAGTCCCAAACATAATATTAACGATATTTTAATTCGAACAAGATGAGTGTACATTCATACATACAGGGTGTCCCAAAAGTCAACGTCATCCCTTAAAGGGCTGATAGTTCAGCTCATGAGAGGCCAGAATATCACAATATGACCTTAGTAAAAACTCGATAATTTTCGAGATATTGACACTTTTATAAATTTGCTGAAAATCGACACCTTGGATCAGTTTTTTGCGTGCTGCCGGTACAAAAATGCATATTGTTAGAATTTGTTTGGTGTTGCATCACCCTGTATAGCCATGCTATTGATCGCAGTCAAAAAAAATATCGAGTAATGCTGTATGTTTAAAAAAAACACGGTTTTCAAAGTCATGAAAGGTAATCGTATTTTTTTATAAACAACTTTGACTCTACATACTGTAAAAAAAATATACCACGCAAACGTGGCACCTTATTTGAAAAGATTGCTCATTTAATGCAGTTTCCAAAATGGTATAAAACATTGCTATTGTTTCAATAACAAAAAAGTTATTGCTATTTTAGTACAAAACGACCTCGATGTAAAATTGTTTGAAGGAAATTTAACTGACTGAATTTATTAAGGGTAAGTCATGTTGGAATGAGTAAAAGTAAAATAGGTGGTGTGGCCGGGAGTGGTAAAAGAGACAACGTTGTCACAGTTAGTAAAAAAAACGCATTTTGAGTATCTTTCTCGAAGAATACTCCACATTCCCCATAACGTACATTCCTGAGTAGTGCTAATGTGTGATATTGTACAAGTAAAACGCTTACACATGTACATTGTACACCCACAGTATCCAAAAAAGGGACAGATCAGTTTGTCATTAACATTACCTCTAATTACTTGTTATTTATTTTAAAGTTATTGTTGAACAAAACCAAACTCTCAAAATTATGATTATGACCATTAATGAGTATTATTTTTTGCTGATTATGTACTTAATATAATAATATGGTGTTATAATTTTGAGAAATAAAAATAAAATTCAATTAATGTTTGTTTTTAGGGTTCCGTAGTCAAAATGGCAAAAACGGAACCCTTATAGTTTCGTCATGTCCGTCTGTCCGTCTGTCCGTCTGTCCGTCTGTCACAGCCGATTTACTCGGAAACTATAAGTACTACAGTGATGAAATTTGATGGGAATATGTGTTGTATGAACCGCTACAAAAATATGACACTAAATAGTAAAAAAAAGAATTGGGGGTGGGGCCCCCATACATGTAACTGAGGGATGATTTTTTTTTTTCGATGTACATACCCGTGTGGGGTATCAATGGAAAGGTCTTTTAAAATGATATAAAGTTTTCTAAAAAACATTTTTCTTAAAGTGAACGGTTTTTGAGATATCAGCTCTCAAAGTCGTAAAAAGTATGTCCCCCCCCCTCTATTTTTATAACTACGGGGTATAAAATTCTAAAAAAAATAGAGGTGATGCATGCTAATTAACTCTTTCAACGATTTTTGGTTTGATCAAAGTATCTCTTATAGTTTTTGAGATAGGTTGATTTAACTGTAATTTTGCTGCTACGGAACCCTTTGTGCGCGAGCCCGACTCGCACTTGGCCGGTTTTTTTTAAATAACGTGTAAAAAACGCAAAATATGTTTTATAAGAGTTTGGTAAGTTTTTTCTTAGCTATTTTTGCGTCATCTATGTTGCCACGGCTGACCCCATCACCTATTTTACTTTTACTAATTCCAACATGACTTACCCTTAATAAATTCAGTCAGATAAATTTCCTTCAAACAATTTTACATCGAGGTCGTTTTGTACTAAAATAGCAATAACTTTTTTGTTAATTGGAACAATAGCAACGTTTCATACCATTTTGGAAACTGCATTAAATGAGCAATCTTTTCAAATAAGGTGCCAGGTTTGCGTGGTATATTTTTTTTACAGTATGTAGAGTCAAAGTTGTTTATAAAAAAATACGATTACCTTTCATGACTTTGAAAACCGTGTTTTTTTTAAACATACAGCATTACTCGATATTTTTTTTGACTGCGATCAATAGCATGGCTATACAGGGTGATGCAACACCAAACAAATTCTAACAATATGCATTTTTGTACCGGCGGCACGCATAAAACTGATCCAAGGTGTCGATTTTCAGCAAATTTATAAAAGTGTCAATATCTCGAAAATTATCGAGTTTTTACTAAGGTCATATTGTGATATTCTGGCCTCTCATGAGCTGACCTATCAGCCCTTTAAGGGATGACGTTGACTTTTGGGACACCCTGTATATGCACTCACGACTGTTATCCCCGAAGGGGTAGTCAGAGGTGGCTCACAAGCGAGTCACCCACTTTTCGCAGCACTTTATACTCACGTGATAAACACTAGGCAGCGCCACCGCCTGTGCACGCCCGCGAGGAGACTCGCCAAGTCCGACAAGACGCTGAGCGTGCTGGCCCCCAAGGTGTACAACGCTCTGCCTAGTGACATTAAGTCTGCCCCGAGTGACGCTGTATTCATTGGCAAGCTCAAAAAGTTGTTGGTTAGTATGGCCTGTTACTCCACTAGTGAATTTTTCAATAATGTAGCACCAGCACCACCACAGTAATGCACCTCTGCCTACCCCGCAAGGGAGTACATTAGTACAAGGCGTGAGTGCGTGTTTTTTGTTTTTTTTTTTTGTGTATCACTAGCCAATGAGGTTACTACGATATAGTTAAGTAACTGCATTAATTTATTAGGCGGGCCATTATTTTATTTTGGGTACAATTGGGCATACGTTTACAGATATTTTTTTCAAAAATAAACTTATTATATTATAACCGTTAAAGTTTTATTTATGTTAATTAATATTTATATTTTTCATTACATACATTTGCAGCGATGTTTTCTTGCTGTTTCTTAAAGATATTGGCGTTTAATCGAGGAACGATGTGAAAAAAATACTACTGCGTTACTTTTATACAAAATATTTTTTTTATTGTTAGGAACATGTATTTTGGTTCGTAAACATATATCAGATAAAAATAAAGAAAAAAACATTAATCAAACAGTTTAAATTACAAAATATTGTCAGTCTTGTTATTCATTTTATTATAAAGTTTCCTCCAATACCAATCAATACATTTAAATGCAATTCTTTTCGAAAAAAGGACTAAATAATTATTATTTTTTAATTACATTTTTAAAAATAGCTCCAAATAAGGTTAATTATTAAAATTATATTTAGTTTAAGTTTCTTTTTAATATAGAATAGCTAATATGTTTGTGAATACTCTCAGGAAACGGGGGACAAATAGATAACGCAGTGGTTAATTGGTAACACAGCGGTATCTCAGTCACAGTCTTTATACTTTCTTCAATTAAAACTAATCATAATGTGAAAAAAACAATCAAACTAAAATAAACAGAACTCTTAGTTAAATAACAAATATTAAAATCGCTGAAAATATAACTACTTAATACTTATAAATATTTCTCTTTTTTTTGCGTATAAAGCCGTTGTTTTTCAGCCGCTGTTAACGCCATTGAGTCCGAAATGTTATACTGTAACAATTTAATGTGCTCAAATGTTATATTTATACCATAAATTGAGTAACAGATATGTGTAAACTATAAGAAAAACCCCTGAGTTACTATAGCTACAACTGCGTTACTTAAAAAGTAACGAAGTGTAGCGGTAACGCAGTTGTAAAACAATAACCTATTTGGAGTTAGTACTTAAATGAATACACATACATAGGATATCAAAATGCCCTTATAATTGTTACTTATTATTACATATATTGCATGAAACAAAATAATAAATATCTAGAAAACTCACCGTATGTCGCCGGTAACTCAGTGGCGTCACAATAAATACACGCGCTTCTCTCCAGGACTCTCGTCCGAAAGACTTGGTCATTTTATCCGTCCCGCTCTCCTTCCTGCACTCCGATACAAATACACAGCCGTTCAAACGATCTTAGGTGTAAGAAAGTTAAAAAAAGTTTATTTATGATTGAATTTCCTATAGTAACCTAGTCTAGGTGTATCTTTGCTTAGGCTTGGGGACTCGGCCAAGAATATTAATTGACCCATAATATGTTGTTGTAAAATCATTCTTATTACCGTGAAGTGAAGTTAAACTAATGACATATTCGTTATAATATACAAAAACATTGTTTTCATTATAATTTTTTACACACGTTGTGCTTGTTTCATATGACTCGCTTCGAGGGACAGACAATTTTTATATGAAAAACGATTGCGTTACCAAAAACAACAACAGAGTTACCGTAATTTGTAAATAAATAAAGAATTTTTCTTAAATTTATAATATTTTATGTGACCGGTGTCTTATTTGATTGCTGCAGACGGTAGCTTTATTCCTGAACTTCATTATTTAATATTTTAAAAATCTTTCTTTGTAGGGGACCGATAATTGTACCCAAAATAAAATAATGGCCCAGGCTCAAAATACAATGATTTCATTTATTTCATTTCATTTATTTATTCATAAACACAAGGTGTATTTGAAATTCTTATAACTAAACATAAATTACCTATCACACATGCATTAAAAGATCTGATAAACAAAAGTAAAAATAAATTTAAATTATTAATAAAATGAATGTCCAAATAACAATTAAAAACTATGTCTATCACACATGCATTAAAAGGTCTCATAAACAAAAGTAAAAATAAATTTAAATTATTAATAAAATTAATGTAAATATAATTACCATGTCCAAATAAAAAATTAAAAACTATGTCAGAAATAAAAGCGAAAATAATGTAAATAACAATTTAAGTCACAAATTAATTCAAAATTTCAAAACAAATTAAAAAAGTTCATGAAAACATGTCAAAAATCATTCAAGTCATATAGACATTTTTCCAATAAAAGAGATTTCAGTTCACTTTTAAAGCAGCTTTTCGTTACCATCAATTTTAGGGATGGGGGCAGTTTATTAAAAAATACAATGGCCTGGTATGGAGCTGAATGCTTCGTCACCAATAGATGTGGTGTGAGTTTGATTGGAAGCTCTTTTCTTCTTGTACTTTCACGTATGACCTTCTCTTCCTTCGTTTCTATTGAATGGATGTTCTTGGCTAGACCAGTAAGAAGGACCATAATATACAAACTCGGCACAGTCAATATGCCAAGTCGCTTAAAAACTGGCATACAAGATTCCATTTGTGGTATACGGGCAATTGTGCGAATAGCCCTTTTTTGTAAGACAAATGCTTTGTTTGCATTGTACTCATAGCTATGACCCCAAAGTTTTATGCTATAACGCAACTTAGACTCTATCAATGCGTAGTAGACCATCTTAAGCTGCTCTTCGCTTATTTCATCCCGGAGACTTCGTAGGGCATAGCATGCAGAACTAATAGAGCTCTCCAATGCATTGAGTTCATGCTTCCAGTTCAATGAGGAATCAATATAAATTCCTAAAAATTTTACGACATTGGCATTTTGTACTTCTTCTCCATTAAGTATGATATTGATTTTATCTTTATCTCTTGCTGTGGTTTTAAAGAGTAAAGCACTTGTTTTGGTCGTATTTATTTTAAGATTATTTATGTTGAACCATGTTGAGAAAATGCATAGCATGTTGTTTACATCAGATTCCAATGTCTTTATGTCGTTGGCTGAAACTACAGCATTGGTATCATCGGCATATACGACTAGCCTGGCATCCGGCATAGACCGACCCATATGCTCTAGCAGATCATTCGTAAACACTATGAAAAGTATGGGTCCTAAGACTGAGCCTTGCGGAACTCCTCGAGTGACATTCATCAATTTTGACTTTGTGATCATCTCAGAGTTATTATCTATGGTGGTGATCTCTACAAATTGCTTCCTGTTCTGAAGGTAAGACTTGAAAAGTTTTAAAGTGTTTCCTCGTACTCCGTAATGTTCTAATTTTTTTTGTAGAATTTCATGGTCTATTAGATCAAAAGCTGAGCTTAGGTCGAGAAATAAGGCAGCTGCCTTCTTTTTGTCGTTAAGCTTTAGTACTACATCATTTACTAATGTTTCTATAGCGTCTACTGTTCCTAGGCTTCGTCTGTAACCAAACTGTCTATCACTAATAACATTGTTCATATTAAGATGTACTAGTAGTCTCGATTTAAGGATTTTTTCAAAAATTTTAGAAAGTATAGGTAAAAGTGAGATTGGTCTATATTTTGATGGATCTTTCTTGGAACCTTTTTTAAAAATAGGTAGTATCCTTGCAATTTTGAGTTGTTCTGGAAATATACCAAGCCTTATGCACTCATTATAAAAATAGGCCAACGGAGCTGCTAGCACATCAATATTGTCTTTGACCACTGTCATAGGCAGACCGTCATATCCGCAGGATTTTTTGTTCTCAAGACTACGAACAAGCTTCTCAACTTCTGCTGGATTACATGTTCGACAATACATGTCATTTTGTACTTTTGAATCTCTCTCCAATATATTCATAGCCAAGTCTTTGTTAACACTTGATGTATTGGATTCTTCAAAATCAAATTGATTTGCAAATATGTTAACAATTTCTTTGGGGTTGTCAGTTATTTCATTACCTACCTTAAGCAGAAGTTTTTCTTTAAGTGTGTTGGTTTTTTTATTTCTGTGTTTGTTTACACACCTCCAAATTGCTTTCGTGGAATCTTTTGCACCGTCGATTTCAAACCGGACTGCCTGTTTTTTTGCCATTTTAATTACTTTCCTATAAATTGAGATATACCTCTTGTAGTATTCGTTTATACTTGGATCGAAACGCTGAGCTCCATATAAAACTCTTTTCATTTTACTTGACACTTTTATTCCTGTAGTGATCCATTTAATATGATCTGTTCTTTTTGTCTTTACCCGAACTTTCTTTTTCGGAAAACTGTTTCTGAAAATGCCGTCGAATGTTGAAATAAATCCATTGATTCCCTTGTTAGTCCAGTTCTGTTTCATTATTTCATTCCTAAATTGATCATTATTTTTCTGAGAGAAACATCTTTTTTCTACAGAAAGTGTTTTAGGGATTTTATTAGCTTTGCTCGCATTTTCAATTGATAAATCACAGAAAATACCAGCGTGACCATCTGCCAAGCCATTGTGATCAACATTATGTTTCTCCAAACATGCCTCAGGTACGTTAGTCAAGAAGTTATCAATACAAGAGCTTGAATCATTTTTCACATAAGTAACCTCGTTGATAACATGTCTAAAATTATAGCACTTTAAGAGATTAACAAATTCATTGCGTTTTTTGGTATCAGACAGAATATCTATATTAAAATCACCACAAATTATACATTTCTTATCAAAAAAGTACTCAAGAAGTTTTTCTAATCTTTCCATAAAAATATCATAAGTATTATCTTCTGGGTTTCTATAGCAACAACAAATATAAACATTACTTTGAATGTCTCTAACTCCGCAGACCTCAAAACATTTTACTTTATATAGTTTTTTACAATGTTCTAGTTCTTCATATGGCCTGTCTTTATGGACAGCTATTAATGACCCTCCTCTTTTTTTGTGGCTTCTTGTATTATAAGAAGCTAGATTATAATTATCTAGATGAAATAATGGTGCTGAGTCTTTGTACAAGAAGTGTTCAGTGAGACAGATGTAGTGTACGTCTTTATCTAAACCATGAAGATAAACCTCTAATTCGTCTTTTTTATTAGTAATTCCACACACGTTTTGGTGAAATAAATAAACATTTTCTATATTATTGCGAGAATCTATATTTATTGTTTGTTGCCGTGATGTTTCCAAGTGAACTGTTGAGGTATCAGATTTGTAGTTGAACTCGAAAAAGACTATTCGTATTATTATTCTCAGGAGATGTTCCACCAGTATTAAGTATATAATAGATTATATATATAATAGATTTATTATAATAGATATTAGTATATAATAGATTACACGATGAATTAAAATAAAATAGAAAAACAATGTCACTTAAAGAATTACAAAATAAAATTTATTAACAAATTAACAAATAAGCTATGCTGGTTAAGTAACTGTTTCTATAACTATAATGTGTCATGTTATGTACATACTTGTAAACCTTTACTTTTATACTGTACCTACTTACTTACCCTCTTTTTTATTATTACTATATGACGTGTAAATTGTTGAATTTATGAATAAATGATTGAAATTGAAAATTGAAATTGATAGGTTGCGAACCATATCGCCGTTGCCGTAAGATGGAGTGTTTGTAAGTGCAAAAGAAATATCTCTACAATAAACACCCAGATCTAACCCTGTTTTTTTAAATATAATTAATTGGTGTCGGAATTTTGAGGGATTTTGAGGTATTATTTTGAGGTATTATTTTTTTGAGGTATTATTCATAGCTCGCGATTGCAGTATAACCACAGTATAACTAACGATAACCCTCTGCTAATCTGTGGCTACACAAAGCCACATAGACTATAGACAATACGCTATTATACTCTGTGGCCCTGTCGGTCAAAGGGCGTGAGCCACAGACAATAAGACGTTACGCACGTGGGTTATTGTTAAACCGTTTACCTACTCTGTGAAGCATAGGCTTCTTAGTAGGGTGACCATTGGGCTAAATTTAGTTGTAAAGTCTTATTTCGTTGGGGTCTTGAATTCAAGGTGGGTTAACAATATTATAAGTGAATGTTCCAGACACTTTCAGTAGTCGCCATTTGCAAATTTTACTTATTTTTTTCCGTCTTCATACAGTATTTTGAGATTTGATTGTCTTATAAAAATAATACAGAATGTATTAAATAGCGTGCTAATTTGAAAAAAAGTCATGATCTGGTACTGGTACAAACTGCATAACTTTCCTCAAGAAACAAATGGTATTGTGTTTAAAGGATGTTTAAAACTGAAATTGACATAATGGTCCTTCTTCAACCGTATACCATGGCCCTCCTACCCAGGGCCTTTGCTTATCTTGCGGTATTCAATGGAGTTACCGTATTAACGCTTATTTAATATAACTGATTATTCAACTAAATGGTTTAGGTGCTATTAGCATAGCTTATTGAAGACAACACACTATTAGGATAGCAGTTTACTAACACAATAGAATATGTCTTCTACATGAACGATGAGAAAATCCTACTAATAGTATAAGCGCGAAAGTTTGCTACTTTGGATCTATACCCAAATGTTAATTAAGTGTACCTATCATTTGTTTCATGACATTCACTGCCCAAAGCACAGCCACGTCACGTAAAATTTTAAAAATTGTTTGGCTGGTAGGATTTGTTTTCGGCAATAAATCCACCTTTGTATACATATTGATGTTGATAAATAAAAATGCGTAAACTATCAAAACTTACACTAGTACATACCTGAGGAATGGTCGAGGGTGTATATCGAAGGCATAAACTGCCAAAAATGAACCGATGCATCAAATAAAGTACACTTGACGATATAAAGCGCGCGTACCTTCAGTTCAAAAGGGTGTAAGCAGTTTCGTGGATAGGGACCGATAGGGTCAGTTCCCTACGTTAACTGGTGCTTTCCTAAATGATGCGTTAAAAGATAATGCAGAATTATAATGGATTTTTTTGTTCGAAACATTAACACTATTGGTGTCTGACAATTTTTATATATTATTATCCTAATTGGTATTAATTACCTTTGTTACTAATACATATATAGGTAGGTTTGGTCGTTAATTACTTATAGTACAACCTTCAATATAAAAAAATAATTAAAAATAATTACTTAACTAAAATTATAAATAAAACCTGAAAAGAATCTTTTCGTCACATAACATTGGATTCATATTTTTACCCCTAACTTAAATAATCACATACGACAGGAAGAACCCAAACAGGGAAATTTGACTCGGCCTTCGGACAAATTCGAGTTTTGTAAATTCAATGTTATTGAATGAATTCGTGTCGAACAACCAGTACATGAGGGTACTCTAGCTTACGAAAAACTAGGGTTAAGCTCTGCTGTGCCAACCACGATTCTGTCTGGGCGAAGCTTCGGAAAAACAAGCGCTAACCACGGTTCTTCTTCACTGCGTGACAGTTTTCGTTCCTTCGTTCGCCGATTTAGAGAGTCCCCCAGTACGTCTAGTACAGGTTTGATAGTTCATCGAAAACTATTAAAGATTCAGTTTTCTCACATACAAAGTGGCGCTTCTAGCGGAAACTATCATAAAACTTTTAACAGATAATGTATGCAGGTTACAGAAGAAAACCAAACATTTTTTTCGTTTACATAAATTGCAAAGCTCGTACTAGAGGTACTACCCAGATCCTGCGACGCAGATGCGCTGCCACTCACTACGATATATTTTACGAGCTGTTCCCGCGCGCTTCGCTTCGCCTTAAAAAGTTTTCCCGTGGGAATTCCGGGATAAAAAGTAGCCTATGTTCTTTCCCAGGTTCAAGACCATGTGTATACCAAATTTCATTCAAATCCGTTCAGTAGTTTTGGCGTGAAAGCGTAACAGACAGACAGACAGACAGACAGACACAGTTACTTTCGCATTTATAATATTAGTTAGGATTAGTTAGGATAAGGATTAAACGTGCCGATTGCAAGACAGCTCTAGTTGGTTCGGTTTTTGTCAAACTAGTGTAACCCTTCAGAGCCCAATCGCTCCTTCGGGAAATGCGAATCAATTTTAAAGTCAATTGAAAAACGTTCAATCGAGTCACAAAATAAGATGGTCGGGGGACAGAAGGGCTGAAATGTGTTTGAAAAATTTATAGCCGTTTGGAATGTGTTCGATGTTCAAGATTGTTTGTGTTTGCTGTCTGTACTTTACTCATAATCCGATAAGTTTTGGCATAGGTTTGATGGGTGTATATGTATATTTATATGGATATGAGAAGTGGGTGTATTTTTACATGCACCTCAAACCTCATTTAGAATACCTATGATACCTACATTTTCTGCTGGCAGTTGGGGAAAATCCTTTAAATATAAACATATATACTTATCTCAAAAACAACAAAGCCTAGAGATAAAAGGTGTTTCGGTTCCAGACAACCCCCTGTATTTCTAGTTTTGCGTTGGTCTACTATTTACGGGACACCTTTATAATATTATTAATCTTACTACCGTTCATTGTATAAAGATATGTTTCAAATATAATGTTTATTGTATATTTTAATAATGCTCAAAATGTTAACGTAACCCATCTCAATATTCTGTTTTTAAAAATATCCAGCCTTTAAGTAGATTGGAAATTCAAATAGCTGAATTTGTTTTTCTGCATCTATGATTAAAAACGGCCAGTGTGTGGATTAAAATAAGGATTGGATATAATCCGTCGAGTCCTCTGCCATTAGTGCCTAAGAGATATACAATTTCCAGTAAGTACGTTGGTTTTTTTATTCATTTAAGTAACAAGTATTAAAAATTCCGCAGAAGGAAAATAACACTGACACGAAAAAGCAAAGAAAAACTATTTAACCTGACGCGTAAAAACTTGGACCGAACACGGGTTCTTCCTGTATAGTACACAAAGCTATTTTTAATATATTTCTTTGTAAAAACCGAAGTAAATAGACACCTGAAAATGACAATGCCTTTTAGAGAATTCATTATTACATATACATATTATGTATGTGTAATATCTAATAATTATGGAAATAATACATTTTAATTTCCAATTAATAATAAACATTCTTGAAATATTATGTCAGTTTGATCAACTAAGCTGAATCAATATTAATGATTTAACATGGTTGTATTGTTATATTACGCTCTGACTTTGATGTGGCCAAGAAGAAACATTGTGATGTTTGACATAAAGTTAGATCTAAGTAGGTCTTAAAATTCTATATACCTTGTATCAGCGGCTAAGATGATTCCTGTGACGTTGTTTGGAGGTTTTGAGTATGGCGGTTGTATTCACTCTCATAGAAACCTTGGCAAAGTACTATAAACACGCCATATGCAATACCAAGGCGCGCGATGTTGCCGTTTTTAACAAATTGTCACGATCGATCTAACAGCGTATATTCACAAGAAATGTGATCTATGCTATCATCGGCATGATTATGAGGAAGATGCTCAAATTGAGGAGATCACGAACAGGCAAACGCAGCGTGGGACGCCCTCCTGCCCACTGGACCGACGACCTTAGGCGGGTAGCCAGTAGTGGCTGGATGAGGAAGGCCGAGGACCGAGTGTTGTGGCGCTCCTTAGGAGATGCCTATGTCCAGCAGTGGATGATTATTGGCTGAAGATGATAAATGCTTGAATTGGTTCATTTATTCCCACTACCCCAGTGCAATAGGCAATAGGAAGCGTCCGTTTGGAGATCCGTAAACAAAAAGGCGACCACGAGGTGCACATCAGGCATTACGTACTGAGTGGCGTCGGCCCGGGATTCGAGGATTATTTGTGTATTGCAACCCCCGGGTTGTACAGTTGTACATACTGCATGGGAGCGCACTGTCTGTCTGTTTGTAAGTCTGTTAAATAAAAAAAATATGGTAAAATTGGTGCTGTGAAAGTAGGAGCGCGTGAAAATTAAAATATAACTTAAAACTGTTTTATATCCATATCATTATATTAAGATGTTGTTGTTGTTGTTGTTGTCGTCCTAAGGTACCCCAGTGGTACAGAGGGCCTTCACGAGAGTGCGCCACGCCTTCCTGTCCTCAGCAACCGCTCTGGCCTCCGTCCAGCTCAGGCCTTGCGCTCGCAGCTCGCCTGAAGAGCAATTGGGGCGATGGACGGATCACTTCAAAGCAGTGTTGGACCGCACCCAGGCAGAACCTACACCTACTGGAGATGTCAGTGGAAGCGACAAACTGCTGGATATTGAGACGACTCCGCCTAGCTTTGCTGAAATAGTCACTGCAGTTAAACAGCTGAAGAACGGTAAAGCTCCTGGTATAGATAATATCCATGTGGACATGCTAAAAGCTGACGCCCCAACAACTGCCACCTTACTTTATCCCCTTCTTACCCGAATTTGGGAAACTGGACTGGTGCCTGCCGAGTGGAAGCAAGGCCTTCTAGTGAAAGTCCCTAAAAAAGGGGATCTATCTCAGTGCGATAACTGGCGCGGCATAACTCTACTCCCGTCTGCCGCCAAAGTTTTAGCAAAGCTATTGCTCAACCGCATACTGAATAAAGTAGCACCCACTCTTAGAGAAGAGCAAGCCGGATTCCGCCCCGGCCGCTCCTGCGCCGACCACACCAACACCCTGCGCATCCTGATAGAACAGTGTGTCGAATGGCAATCCGAACTTTATCTCGCGTTCGTAGATTTTGAGAAAGCCTTCGACACCGTGAAGTGGAGCGCGCTGTGGTCCAGCCTGTACTGCAGAGGAATACCGAGCGCCATAGTCAGGATAATCCAGTCGCTATACGAGGGTAGCACTTGTAGGGTTATCCACGATAAAGAGCTTGGCGCACCTATAAATATTACCGCTGGCGTAAAACAGGGTTGCCTTCTTTCTCCACTACTGTTTATAATTGTGCTGGATGATGTTATTTTTTTTTTTTTTTTTTTTTTTTAATATGGAGAATCAACAGCATGTTCTTATTTATAATAACTTAAAATAGCTATTTAATATAATATTAGACAGGCCATTAACAGATTCCCACATATAGAAACAAACTTAAAGTATACAGATAAAAAACTACGCTAGTTACAAACTAACAGCGGCAAGCGCCACTACGCCTAGTTAGAATTAAGTGCCTACTGACTTATTATTATTGGCAACATAATATTAGAAGAAAATAATAAAACAGAAAGCTACAATATTTGTGGCATTTGAATATTAAATACCAAATGCAAGTGTGCCCCCAGATAATTGAATTAAAAATAAATGAAAATATTTTATAAAGTTATTCACTTAACTAACTACGTAAATACTTATATTAGTAGTGTACTATTTTAGTTCAACCGACTCATCAATGAAAAAGTTTTTAATTTTAGAGAGACTACTGCAGAATAGGTCAATTTCCGATTCGGTGAAAATTCTGTTGTACGTGTTGCATGCCCTTACCAAGAAACTATTTTGCCGGTAGTTACAGTTAGCGGAGGGTACATGTAATAGTGGCCTTTTACGAGTCAAGTGATAAGGAACCCTTAATGCTATCTTGGATAATATTTCCGGACTATCAATGATTCCCCTTAGAATTTTTGCAAGAAAGAGTACATCGGAGATATCCCGTCTCACATACAGAGGCAGTAAATGCAGCTTTGTGCATCTCTGCTCGTAAGGTAGACGAGGTAATTTAAATTTAAAACCTAGGAACCGAGTAAATCTCCGCTGTACTCTTTCGAGCCGATCAATATACATATTGTATCTAGGGTTCCAAATTTCGCTCGCATATTCGAGATGACTCCGGACATATGCACAGTAAAGAATTTTGATAGTCTTCATTGATCTGAACGGCTTTGATACCCTAATTAAGAAACCCATGGCCTTGCATGCTTTACCAATAATGTTGTTTATATGGATATCAAATAGTAACTTGCTGTCATGCGTTACTCCTAGGTCTTTGGTTTGCAGAACTTGGTTCAATGCCTTATCTTTTAAACTTAGACTAATGTGAAAGTGATGGCGTTTGCGTGTAAAATTAATAAAAAAACATTTATCCACATTTAGGTCTAGTTTGTTCGCACTGCAGTAATCATCCAGCCTATGGAGATCATCTTGAAGGAGCATCGCATCAGGTGCGTCATTCACGACTCTAAACACCTTCATATCATCCGCAAATAAGAGATATTCTGAATTTAGAAAACAGGATTCGATGTCATTGATAAAAATTATGAAGAGTATAGGTCCCAACAGGGAACCTTGCGGCACACCTGATGGGATGCTCATCCAAGATGAAGAGAACCCATTCAGTACGACTGCTTGACTACGGTTCTGAACATAGGAGACAAACCACTTCAATAAGTTACCTCTCACACCTACGTTCCGCAGCTTTTTAATAAGCAATTTGTGATCAATCCTATCAAAGGCCTTGCTGTAGTCAGTGTAGACAGCAACTACCTGATTGCCGGAATCCATTTGCTCAGTAATAAAGTTATTAAAAAGTATAAGATGTTATGCGGGATGTGACCACCAATGTCCAAGGAATCAGTTGGGGAGCAAGTGTTCTGGAGGACCTCGATTACGCGGATGACATAGTGTTGATATCGCCAACACTAGCCCAGTTGGAAGGAAAGCTAGAGAAACTACAAACTGCAGCTGGCCAGATGGGCTTGCGAATCAACCGACAAAAAACTGTGGACATGCGCGTAAACCCGACCGAGACCGATCCACTTGTACTGGATAACGAGAGCCTGCAGTCTGTCCCTCGCTTTGTGTACCTTGGCAGCACGATCACAAGCCAGGGTGGGGCAGACGAAGATGTCGCAGCTAGAATAAATAAGGCGAAAGCTGCCTTCGCACAATTAAGATCGGTGTGGGACTCCAACGTACTCAAGCGTCGCGTGAAAATCTCCCTCTTCAACTCCGTGGTGAAGTCGGTTCTGCTGTTCGGTTGTGAAACGTGAGAGTGACTAAGGGATTGATGAACCAAATACAAGTGTTCGTCAACAAATCCCTGAGGTCGATCCTCCGCATCTTCTGGCCGAACACAATCCGCAACGCTGACCTGTGGAAAGTGTGCAAACAGTCGCCCATAGAGCAAGAAATCGCATTGCGAAAATGGAGATGGATCGGTCACACTATAAGAAGGGGAGCCGATAACATGGCAAGCATCGCTTTCGAGTGGAAACCGCTAGGAGGCCATCGGAGACGCGGTCGCCCCGTGCACACATTATATTAAGATAACCTGTGTTAATTTTGGTTAAATAAATAAACATTTTTTTCATATAAGTAGGTTATATTTGTATAGTGTGAGTCTGTCGAAGGTGCACATCTGAGAGTAAGCCACTGAGCTCGTCATTCTGAACAACTTTTGTTATAATGACATTGGGATATCACGGAAAACAAACCAGCTTTCCCATACACAATTTAGATTTTAACTTAATTCTTCTTAAAAAAATATCTACTCTCCATTGTGTAGTGGACTAAACCTATGTATAGTATAATGCTACAATAAAAAAATATTACCATAACTTTTAATTGCAAGCAAACCCACATAAATCTCTAGTATCGTACAAAAAACCGGCGCGCTCTCTGCAGACATAATTACGCCGAAAATTTTCGGATACACTCGTCTCGAGTGTTTCCATATTCAAAAATTTCAATACGGACCACCCCCCTCGCCCCTCCAGAGGGGCAGGGCGGGCATCAAAAGATTCCTCATCAAAAATGAATGACTAAGGATATCGTACCCAGACGGAGATTTTAGCCGCGTAGGTACACGTGTATGTTAGGGATTATTGGGGTTATTAACGCGTATTTGTAGTTTTTCAGGCAGGACATAGCTTGAAAACATGTGACAGTCGGGTTGACCTTACCCGACAACTCTCTCAGCACAAGCTTGCTTGTGTTGGGGTCCACCAACCCGCACTAGGCCAGTGTGGTGGACTAGGCCTAAAACCTTCTTTCATTGGAGGGAGACCCGTGCCCCAGTAATGGAGACACGATGGGTTGTGATGTGGTTGTGATGAATTATGATTGGGAGGTTATAATGACTTCGATGAACTCCAAAATTCATGACTATAAATTCGATTCGTGGTTTATTTGCTTTTTTTTGACGCATTGAAGCATCTATAAATAGCCACAAGTGTGATGAATCGCACAAGCTATATCTGTAACTTATGCTATTTATATTTACGCAGGTTGTGCCTATGTACCAATTAAGTAGGTACTTACTACTTAGAGGACAAATTTTGAGAGAGCGAGTGTGTACGTGACATAGACAGGGCAAAGGTATGCAAAGACAACCTAGACCTAATCCAACTTTTACACGAGTTTTTTTTTATGTTAATTTTGTTGTAATTTTGTTAATTCTTTTAGTATGATAATGGGTTGTTCTTACCTTCAGATAGAATCCACACGTGCTCAAGTGCACAAAACAATACTTCCGTATGTTTACGACGTAAGCAGGGGTCCCCAAGCTACGGGCCCAGATAACGGGTATTTTATTGACTAGCGCTTAGAGTGCGGGCCGCGAGTTGGCAACCGGCTACATTATCAGGGTACTCGTATGTATCTATGAACTAGGACTATGAATTTTATTATGCATTCAGTTCATTTCTAGTAGAAAGTCTATTAAAGGTAATATAAGGTAAGGTAAGGTATATAGGTACTCCCGTAGTAAATATTCATGTGATTACGATTGCAACGATTACAATAAACGATTTTTTAAGATTCGCCGAACAAAATTTGTTTTAAAAAATATTCTGTGAGTCATCCTTTTTTGGCTTGCCATACCACTTAGGCCACACCCTATTGATGAAAAGTGGTAGTATAGTATTGAAAGCCGATAATAGGTCACAAAACCTTGTACCTACTTGACTTATCAAAATTCAACGGCGAAAAAAAATCAGGGGACTAAAACCATACCCACTGCTTCGTTACCACTAAACCTCCAGTAACACTTGATTACACAAAAAATTAAGAACAGTAAACAGTATAAATTTGCCTAAATGCCTATATATTATTCATAAAATTTATATATAAGGTACTTACCTAGAGCTGTAAATTTCAGTTATACAAAAGCCACGATTTTACATCATGGCTTACTTTTTAACATGGTGTTCTTGTTATTTCATAGTTTTTACTAGTTTTTCTGTCTCAGGCGGTTTGTTAGGCGATGTAAGTAACAATATATATTATAATAAATACTAATAATGATAAAATTTCAATTACATAACTTTAGTAAATGCCAACAGACTCATATTTGTAGGAAAAGCTGTCTTAGCCGGAAAAACACGAAGTCTTACTTTGTTAGCAGTGTTAGCGCATAATTTTTGCATGAGGCAGTGTTATCGGCTTAAGTCGATACGAATTTGATGAGGAGGTCACTTGAATTTGTATGCGTTTTATTAGTTTCTAACGTTACCAACAGGGGCGCTGCTAATAATAACTATACAAAATACTTGTTTCATATTCTAGGTTTCAGATACGGCTACAAAACCAGTTAGTTCTGCGTCAGATACCGCGACTGCTTTACAAACATTAAGCAAGGTGAGAAATTTCCAATCCCATAAATCAAAAAATCCAAAGTCAGCTACGAGTACCTACGTAATATTGTAAAAATATACACAGGCACCGCATCTAAACTTTCAGAAAACTATGACAGCATAAGTCACTGAACAAACCAACCAATCTTTGCAGCTCGGCACCTACATCCCAGCTTATCTGGAGGTGGCACAGAAGATCGCAAGCAGCTTCGTCCCGGAGCCTCAGAGCATCCCCTCCATCAACCAGAGCCTGCAGTGGGGACCACGCAACAAATATGGGGACAGCATCCGACCTTTCCATGTTAGATTTTCGGATGAGGTAAGCGCTTTTGCTGAACTGAAGCTAATACCTTTGAACCTGAGATATTTATGGCTACTGTGTATAAGTTTCAGTACCTGATTCTTCCATCTGAATATGGCTCAATAAAAACCTGTTCACAGATGGTAAAAGACTTGTTATATCGCATCAACCATCGCCGTAAAATAAGACCCTCACTGCAAGGGTCAGGCAACCACTATGGACCAAACTCTGCGCTGGTGAAAAAAGTTTTGGACCACTGGAGTCAAAAATACGATTTCAAAGAACGCGCCAACAAACTAAACCGGCATCCTCAATACATAACCAATGTTAACGGCCTAGACATCCACTACATACACGTTAAGCCTTCAGGGAATAAACGCGTTGTGCCAATCCTGCTCATTCACAGCGTAGAATCCAACAGTCTGCAATTCAGCAACTTAATCGACCATATGATTGGAAGTGGTGACGATTTTGAATTCGAAATTATTGCCGCTGATATGCCTGGCTTTGGCTATTCACAGGTAGAGTATAATTTATATTTAGCTTTGTTTGAGTGAATAAACTTTTAGTACCTAACTTTGCTTGATGTAAAAAGTGAGTTCATGATAGCTCTCCATAACATCGTATATCATCTATAGCATGTGTATCCATCTTAAACGTAGTTATTAATTTGTTCCTCCTTTGAATCCCAGGCTACAAACAAACAGGGTCTCTACGAGTACCACATCGCCGTCATACTGAACAACTTGATGCAAAGGCTCGGTCATAGCCAGTACTTCCTACACGCTGAAGGATGTGGTACTTTTGTCGCGTGTGCCATGGGAGTCTTATACCCTGACACTATCCAGGGATTCCACAGCGGTTTCCCCGTCAGCATACTGCCAAAGACTCTGATCAAATACGGGTTAGGAGCAATATTCCCCAGTGCCTTTGGTATTAGTGAGAAGGATGAGAAGAAGATGTATCCTTTGTTTAAAAAGACAGTGTTGTTCTTGCTCAAGAACTTGTCGTATTTGATTGAGTACGCCACACGACCTGATCAAGTCGGTAAGTGACGTAGTAGGTTTTATTATTTTGCAAATTTTGTGGTGAAATAGTAAATATTGAATTTATTTCATCCCTGGTTCCTGATTCCATTGACTCTTACAAAACAGTTTGTTGCTAAATCAGTCAAGAATTGTTTTATATTAAATCTTGTATCGGTTCGGATAGTTTTTTGAAGACGATAACTAACAAAAATATATCTGAATATTTATTTCTGCTTTTTTTTCTTCAGGAATTGGTCTGGACGAGTCTCCAACTGCGTTGGCCGCTTGGTTCATACAAGTCTATACATTTGGCGCTAATGGCCGCGGACAAAACTTGAACCCACCTGATGGCAATATCTTCAAAAACTATGATATCGATGATATTTTGGACTATTTGACGGTAGTTTGGGACCAACAGTCTGCCACGACTAGCGCGCGGTTTATTAAGGAACTGGTGGACTTTAAGGATGAAGTTAATTTTGATATGTATTTGTAAGTACTTTTGATTATTTTTCGTATTCTAGCGTACGTGAAAAGTTTCATGATAGTTTCCGAGAGAGGCGACACTTTATAGGTTTGAAATAGTAAACGGTTTTTGTTTTTATAAACTACGAATTAATGATTTCATGTCGTATACGATGCGACTGATCTTCATAAATATACAACGCTTCAGGCTGAGTCAACTGCTGATAATAAAGGTTCATAGTGTCCTAATTAATTTTTGTACTTACCATAGAATTATAATGTACCTACTAATTTTGAAATAATAATTTATCAGTTTCTCAAAATTCCCATTTATTTACAGATCACCTGACTATGTCCCATTCGTCGCCAACAAGAGAAACGATGATATTCTCTTCGAATCGAACGACTTAATAAAAGATAAATTCCCCAATTTGGTACAGTCTAATACGATCGATGGTGGACATTTTGCCGACATAACGAACCCTGAAGGTGTGGCCGACTCTATCAGATCAGGAGTTGTTGCTATGGAGAACTATGAGGGCAGAAGTAATAACAAACAAACACATAAGAAGAAGAGACATCATCATCATAATTCTGGTAATGAAAATAGTTCAGGCTATAATTCTGCTGATGAAAATAGGTCAATCCTTCCTGCTAATGAAAATATTTCAGGCCTACTCCGCAAGTAGTGGAATATATTATAGCGGCATCGTGTGGCATCAAATATGCACAGAGTAAATAATTATATCATCAAAATATTTCGGTGTTTTTTATTTCATTTTTTATGAGTAGTAAGTACCTACTAAATTAATAATACCTACTTTCATAATAAGACATGTATACAAATTATCTTCATCAACCAATAGTCATACACCGCTGGACATAATGCCTGTTATCAAGGACCACTAAAGAAAATGACCAAATAAACGAAAACTGTAAAGTTGGTGGATTCTAAATTGAATCAAACTCACACATTTTCGATATAACTTCGTTTATTTATAATATAAATATCATTCGAGTAAGAGTTGCAAACATAATAACCGAGATCCAAAACCGGTCTGTAAATAAATATTTGCCACCGCAGAAACCATTACCTTATCGATTTACTGTCTCTTTCTAACGCAACGTTCATTGTACTTTGCTATCTTTATCATTCCACTGCGATTATAAAAATATGTGTTAGTGGGAGATACTACAGTTATGGGTAGATGTAGTTTATCAGCAGTTCTTTGTTTATCTGCTGCGAGTATCGACGCTTTTTTGTGTCTACCATAGTGAATAATAAACGTATTTGAAACAATGAGTTTTAAAGGGAAAGTTGTTATTGTGACGGGGTCAAGTTCTGGCATAGGAGCCGCGATCGCCATACAGTTCGCTAAAGAAGGAGCGAACGTCACAATTGTTGGACGCAACGAAGTCAAACTAAATAAAGTGGCCGAGCAGTGTGAATCCTTCGGTGCCAAGTGTGTGAAGATCATTGCTGACGTGGCGAGCGATGACGCAGCAAAGAGAATCGTTACTGAAACAGTCGAGAAGCTTGGACAGCTAGACATCTTAGTAAACAATGCTGGCATAGCCAAAACCGCGTTTCTTTTGGACGAAAACGCTGTGGAAACCTTTGATTTAGTGATGAACACTAACTTCCGCTCCGCTGTCGTCATCACGCACCATGCTGCTCCTCATATTATACAAACTAAGGGGAACATCATCAACATATCCAGTATAGGTGGTCTCCAGGCTACAGCCACAGCAAACTTTATGCCGTACTGCGTGTCGAAGGCTGCGATGAATCACTTTACTAAATTCACTGCGAAAGAACTAGCACCGCACGGTGTTAGGGTCAACGTGGTCAATCCCGGCCCTGTCAAGACTGACATAGCTGAAAATGCTGGCTACGTGCCTCAAGCTCAAGATTACTTCTGGCAGAAGATGAAGGAAGGCACGGCATTGAAGAGAGTCAGTGACCCTGAGGAGATTGCCGACTTAGTTCTGTTCTTGGCAAGTGACAAAGCCAAGGCCGTCACTGGGTCTTCGTATGTGTCTGATAATGGCATGATGATAGTTTAAAAAGTGGCTAGAAACCTCACCTTTTTTATACTTACCTACCTGTTAATTGCTAATGCCAACTAAATTATCTAGTGGTATTCATGTTACATAAGAACAATGTACCTATCTCATAAGTCATTAATAAATTTTATAAGTTACCTTTTTGTTTTGATAAATGAACTAAAAACGCAACCTTTGTATTCAAATTAATTGTTCTGCTGCTCAGATAAGTATTTAAGTGTTTTTAATCTGAAAACTAATAAATATCTTAGTACTAACTTGTAGATAAAATGATAAGATAACGTTACAAAAAATATATATCAGTTCAATGTATCTATGGATAAGTATTTTATAGTTTTGTTACATAATCTGCATTATATATTAAACATTAAGTAATAATAGAAACATCAAGTAATTTCTGATATAATAATACCTAAGTTTACTATTAAAAAATACTAAAAATTATAAAACTTTGGATAAACATTATTACGCGTACCTACCTAATAAGGCACTAAGGGGTCCTAAGTAACAGTAAAATTACCAATTTTATTATTTAATCGACCAAGCCACTCCTTATTCTCGATTCTTCAATTGTTTGTGTTCGTTATTTTCGTACTTCAGCCTCCCGCGGGATCGAGTCAGACAACTAATTGTGTACAAATATTGTAAGAAGAATCGATTGTTCCGTTGCGGAGAGCCGCCGGGGATAACTTGAATTAGAATTTATTCTTTTTGGTTTGGAGTTTGAGAATCTGCGACGTTCCATATGCGTTTTATTTTTTGTATTTATTCGATGGTTAATGTTAAATTATTACATATTACTGGATTCTCTCTCTCTCTCTCTCTCTCTCTGGACTGGCCCATGCAAAAACATTTTTTTCTCAAGTAGGTACTTATGTGAAAGCCTGAAACAGGTTCAGTACCTTGACCTTCTAGAAGTTCACTGTTAAAACTATTCAGTAATCTGTTGTGGTTAAAATTCCACATTGTAAAATAACAAAAGATAAATTCATATCACATTTTACGACTGAAACATTGATAGTGATTATGATAAAAAAATAAACGAAGTCCATTCACTCAAACTGTAATGTATAATAATGTTGTACTTATATTTTCTAATAATAAAAAAACTTTGCGTTTATGCCCTTAACTGAATAGGTTATTCCTAGTTTCACCATAGTTTGTTAGATCATTAACACCCTGTTAAATTGTTAAGTGTCATTTTTACGGATGTGTCAAAAGTCAACAACTAATCCCTTGTTATACTCGTAATGTAACAGAGTATGGTGAAACTAGGCCTAAAAGTTCAAAACAATGTCAAATCCATATTCCTATCAAACAAACTGGACAGCACTAGCAAATCTTTGCTCATTGAACTCTTCCATCTTCGGTACGGCTGACCGGATGCTCCTGGCTAAAGTCTTGGGGTTCATGAACCCTGCGAAGTGACCCCCGTAGTCCAAGGTTATGCTCTGCACCAGGTATGGGTACTTGTCCCTGATGAAGCCGTCTGGCTGGTAGATGATCTCGTCCTTGAAGTTTAGGGCTGCGAACGGTACGAACACTTTTGTCCTGGAAATTTGTGAATAGGAAGATTATTGTGAGTGTAAAACGTTAAGTATTTAGGTATACCTATGTACTATAATAACTTGACTTGCATGTGTGAAAACATTAACCGAGTCACTCATGTAAAATATTTGGGAATAACAATTGATAACCACCTTCAGTGGGAATCACATATCCTTAACAACGCAGACAGGATAAGAAAATTAATATGGATTTTTAAAAAACTTAGAAAAGTTGCAAATGAGAAACTAATATTGTCCACATATAAAGCACTCGCTCAGTCAATTATCAGCTACTGTATCCCAGTATGGGGCGGAGCCGCCAAAACCCATTTAATATTGCTGGAGCGTGCACAGAGAGCATTAATTAAGATTATGTATTTTAAACCTATTTTATTTCCTACCTTTCACTTATACAATTCATGTAAATTACACTCAATTCGGCAAATTTACATCATAACCTCAGTAATAAAAAAACATAAAGTAACACCTTTTATCCAAAATCACATGCACAAACGTAGGAATGACATAGTATGCAATGTCCCAAACTGTAATACAACTTTTTATCAAAAACAATTAACATATCAGTCTTGCACTATTTACAACAAGCTTAATAGAATACTTAAAATTTACCCAAACACAATAACAGAAATAAAAAAAGTATTATCTTTGTATTTACTAGATTTAACCTATGATGACACTGAAAACATTGTAAATTAAGCATAAGGTATACTTAGTTCTTCATATTATTATCATTTTTTTTTTGTAACTACCTTTACATACCAAAATAAAATGTGTAATGCTTAGTTATAATATTTCATGGGAAGTGTAATTATTACTAATTAAATTAAATTTAAAATTGCCATCTTCATTTATAAATTTTAAGAGTATGTATGTATATCTAGAGTCTTTTTAGTTTAATTTTATTATTGTTCATTTTGTAACCCGTGCTGGTAGTGGGGCGGAGTACCCAGTAATACAGGTTTTTAACCTAGCACAGGGGCTCTGGCTATTTTATTGTATTGAATTGTTTTGAACAATAAACTATTTTTCATTTTTTTTTTTTTTTTTCATAAAAATATATAGGATTAATGTATTGGTACACTTGTCCAAAATTTATAATGCACATGCAGATCTTCACACCCGAATTGACCCGAATCATTGAATCGTAAGAGCCTTAAAAAAACGCTTGCATTTTGCACCTTCTTCGAAAGAAATAGGAGTCAATATCATGTGTCACATAATCGAAAACAACCGATCTGTCAAAGATTTCTATGCGCATTATCAATTTTGGAGCACTGTACCTATCGCCTCCTATGTCTTTACTTTATTAATAACAAGAAGTACCTACTGCTACTTATAAACTGTATACTTGTACAGAAATCCCCGTTTTGGTACAACAAATTTATTATGCAGTGACCAGTGACCACATTGTTCATTCTTGTATACCTACCTAAAGTTCTCACTTAACCTACAATATTCCCCACAAAATAAGGAATATTCTATTCTCTGTGGGAGTTAAGTACCTGCACCTGGCTCTCTCGGAAATGGGTGAATTTCCCGCGGCCAAAAATTGCGTGGCATCAATGAAATCGGCACTAAAAAACCAAGTTATCATTTTCTAATATTTTTTTCCGGTTAAGTGAAATAGTTATTTTATTAATAGGATTAATGGATATTTTTAAAAAATATATTAAACCTCCAAATCTTTCATTGCCGTGTCTGTCCCCACGTAACCACGTATTGTATTATTCTTCATTAATGAAAAAATATTGAGTATTGATAGTTAAACTTAGTTTCATTTGATACATTAATAGTTAAAGCATTGTCACGGAATACATTTATAGAAATATATAAAGAATATAACGAACGGTTAGTGAAAATTCATGTGTCCCAGAACTTCTGTTCATCGCCATGTCCTAAACGTGATCAAGGATATTGTTTTACCTATGAACTTGGGTGCCCCCCTCAATGCGCTAATCATTTCTTACAAGTGTCACCTAACTGCTCGACATGGAAGGAGGTACATCGGTGCCCGCGTTTTTGCGCTAGAGTGAAAGTCAGTAAATTTTTTGGGGACTGGACATTTTTTTTTTCATTGCCGTGGATAGATATAACTTATATAAAATTAAGTTTTTTTGCATTCAAAAGAAAGCTTTTTGAAAATATTTACCTTATAAAGTGTTTATTTCTTCGAATAGTTAATACTTTTTTAGTTATTTATATTAAATGTCTTGGTTTTCATTGCCATGCTTTCATTTCCGTGGCTTCCGTGGCCAATATTTTCTATGGCAATGAAAAAAAAGCCACGGCAATGAAAAAAATTTCATTGCCATGTCTTGTAAAATAATTTGTATTCATTGCCGCGGTTATGTTATTCATTTCCGTGGCCAGGTTATTCATTTCCGTGACTTATGTTTTCATCGCCGTGGTATGTATGATTAGGCAAAGTAACATATCTTTACCATCTTTTAACTGTAATACAGATAATACCGATCACTGACATTACCTACAGGACTAGTCAAATTACAGTGCGTTTTTGCAGTGCGTTAAAACGGGTGCGTATCGCGATGTATAAAAACGAAATATATACAACAATCACAACATAATTATAATTAAAGTTATGTATAAATAAGATCGGTGGTAGCTCAGTCGGGCAAGCGCCCGCTTCCCACGGCAATGATGCGGGTGTGATTTCCGGTGCTGACATGTACCAATGTGTTACTTTGAATTTAAATACAATGTATATCATCGCTCTTACGGCGAAGGAAAACATCGTGAAGAATCCTGCATATCTACCTATAGATTTAGCACATCTAGATAATATGTGATCCCACCAACTCGCTGTGGACCAGCGTGGTGGGAAATGGTCCAAGCTTAGAAAGGCAGCTTAGACCTTGGGGCACATTGCACAAAGGTACCATTCGAGAGAGCCAGGTGCAGGTACTTACACCTCCCACAGATAGTAGAATAGAATATAATAGAACATACATCTCTGCAGGAACTCAGCTGGATGCTAAGTGGCCTTAATGCTGCTTGCAACGTGTAGGCCTCCGTATGAACTTGGGCAAAACAAAAGATGATCACCGGTGATCGTTCGTGAGACAACTATCGATGTTGTGCAATAATATGACTACCTGAGGCAGACTATTCGGCTAGGCAGAAGCAACTTCGACAAGGAGGCTGAAAGGCGCATCCAACAGTCTTCAACCATTACGTCCTGCCAGTTATGACATATGGTGCAGAGACGTGGACACTGATGGTGGGACTGGTCCACCGATTTAAAGTCACTCAGCGTGCTATGGAGAGAGCTATGCATGGGGTTTCTCTAATCTAATGGATGGTATCAGAAAAGAGGTTGTACGTAAGAGGACTAAGGTTACCAACATAGCTGTAAAAATATGCAAGCTTAGGCAGGTAGCCGGTAGTGGCTGGACTCGGAAGACCGAGGACCGAGTGTTGTGGCGCTCTTTGGGAGAGGCCTATGTCCAGCATTGGATGATTGTAGGCTGATGTTGATAACATGTACATTTCATATTATTATAGCAATTAAAATATACTATGATTTAGCATAAAGTTAATAAAATATTCTATCATATCACATAATCTGTGTTAAATTACACAACACCATCAAAACCTCTAGCACCACAACCTAAAGATAGGTGCGATGACGAGATAAGTGAGGAGGAGCAGTTAAGTGCACATGTTCATCAAAAGCGAAGCGGGGCTACATGGGGAGACGCTCTATGTTTAGGTTTTGGTACAAGGAGTTTGGACTGCGTCATTATTATTGGCGCTATGAAGGGAGACGCTTAGCTGACCAAAATGTGCACCTAACCGCACCTATCTTTATATTTTGGTGCTAGGTGTTTTGCCGGTGTTGTGTAATTCAGCACAGATTATGTCATATTATAGTATATTTTATGAATTTTACATAAAATGAACAGTATACGAATTGGACATTATACCTTATGAAAATATAGATGTTATAGGTAAGGTTTATTATAATTATGTTGTGAACGTTATTAGTGTGAAATGAAACATTTTATTTTATACGTCGCAATACGGACCCCACAATGCTACTTAGAGAATTCCATACTATATTCTTATTTTTTATACATGCTGTCGTTCTTTCTTTCGTTCCAATATCTATCCAAATATTTCTGCCATACATACCTGTCTAAGTTTGCGTTTCCCTCACAGTCTTTTTTAAAAAATGCAGTGGATTGATTCTTTCATTTCCATTGTATACAGTTCTTTCATTGCCGTGGAAGTTTGTTTCATTGCCGTGGGACTTTGTTTCATTGCCGTGGACGCTTGTTTCATTGCCGTGAACGCATGTTTCATCGCCGTGGCACGAAATTTTTAATCATCCGTATCTCGTTCAGTTTTTAACTTATCAGCTACCCATTTAGTAAGAACACTAACATTAACAAAAACTTTAATAAAAGCGTTTTTCTAATATAAAAAACCTTAAGATAAAAAAGTCCACGGAAATGAAGATTTTTTAGGACTTGTTGAAATCCACCCAAATGGAACCTTTGTGCATGTCCCCAAGGTGTAAACTGCCTTCCTAAGCTTGGACCATTTCCCAGCCCGCTGGTCCACTGCGGGTTCACATATCTAGATATGCTAAATCTAGATTTATGTAGGTTTCCTCACGATGTTTTCCTTCACCGTAATGTAATGTCACTGTAATGTAATAAGGAATACAACTTACAAGAAATTAATATCAACATTGACTCCATCAGAAAAGTCCAACAACTCTTTGTAAAACCTCCCAGCAGTCATCATGCACTTCTGGCTCCAGTATATCGTGTAGTCATCGATTAAATCATCGATGTCGTAGTTTTTGTAGATATTCCCGTCTATGAATAGTTGGTTTCTGACTTTCCCCTCGCCTCCTGTCACGAAGAATTGCGTCAGCCAATCAGCTAGCGCGACTGGTGACGCGTCCAAACCATGTCCTGTAAAAAATAAAGATGAATAGGTAACCTTACCTTCGGTAACGTTACAAACCCCCGAGATTTAACAGAAATTTTGAACATTAATGACTTTTGATCAACTAAGACGGTTTTGATAAAGTAGTACTAACATTCGGAGTATAGGAAAATAAGGTGTTTGAAAGCTAAGGTTTTGTTATCTACCTTATGTCCTAGGTAGTATAATGTAGGACAAGCGTGAAAACTTACCCAGTTGGTCCGGCTTCGTCGACTGTATCATCAAGTACCCAAAATTATCGAAAAAACTTCTTGCATAATACGAAATCGGGTACAATCTGTCAACATACTCCGGCTTGGCTACGGCCACCGGCATCAGTTGTCCAAAAACATACTTCACTAAGGTCTTCGGCAGCTGGCTGAACGGTAGACTGCAGTGGTATCCTAGAACCTTGTCAGGGTACATTATTGCCATGGGTGAAGCCACTAGAGACCCCACGTCTCCGCCGTGTATGAAGTATTTGTCGTGTCCCAGACGTTTCATCAAGTTGTTCATCATTATGCCTATTTGGTATGGGTTGAGGCCTTTTTCGTTGGTGTGCTGGAAAAGGTTCAAGACAGTTGAAATGTTTTATACGATGTTTATGGATAGTGTAGGTTTATATTAGTGATGCCACGAATAGTGATTTGGCCGAATACCGAATACCGAATATTCGGCCGGCGCTCTCAGCCGAATACCGAATATTCGGCCACCGAATATTCGGCAGGTGATCCAGTATTATTCAATAAGTTGAAGTTTTATTTAAAGAGTGTTCTTTTTAATCTTACGGCAGATCCGTACAACTGGTGGTCAACCAACTCGAATCAGTAGCCAAACCTTATATTTTTTGTTTAAAAATACCTGTGTCTCAGTAGCAGGTATTGTATATTTTATTAAGAAAAGTTGTATTCAAGTTTTCGCAATTATTAATTATTTCATAGTTAGTTGTTTCGATTAAATTGTTTTTTTTATTTCCTTTTGTAAGATATTTGCTACTTTTTAAGTATTCGGTATTCGGCCGAATACTTCTTACTATTCGGCCGAATACCGAATACTGAAAAAAGTGGCCGAATAGGCCGAATACCGAATACTTGCCGAATATTCGTGGCATCTCTAGTTTATATGGATAACTAGCTGTGCCCGTGTTCGCTTCACCTTAAAAGTTTATCTTTGGGATTTCAGCGTTAAAATGAATGAATAATGAATAAATATATTTATTTCACAAATAAGCTTAACCTAATACATCCCACAAAACCAAGTACATATTGGTTTGTCTGTGGGGAGGGGCATATATGTTAATCCAGGATGTCAGCTAACTCCAAACCAAATTTTATTACAATTGGTAAAGCCGTTTTGACGTAAAGATGTAACAAACATACTCACAAACTTTCGCCTTTATTATAATAGTGGGATAAATACATGGCGTTAAGCATGTAGATACAGGATCTAGCTTTGTAATACCAAATACTATGTATGTACTTGCCCTTGTTTTTGTGTTTTACGCTTTTTTATCTAATGCAATCGTTATAAAAAACCTTCAATCAAATCATTATGAACAGGAAATTTCATTCTGAACTGTGAAGGTTAGTGTAATGAGTTGTTTGACCTAACATGTTACTTTTTTCGTGAACGCGCTAATTACTGATTAACTGAGTGAGGATTAAACACAGATAATGAGTGCTAACCGGTAAACTGTTGAATGCATGAGTGAACAAATTGCACTCTTTAATCCATAACGAAAACATAAAAGATAATTTCGTAAAATTAACCACTCAATTTTCAATGAGAAGATAATCATCTATTTATTTTAAAATCATATTGGATCATTCATTACGATCATCATCATCATCAGCCGGTAGATTTACTCCACAAAACTGCCTCCGTGCCAGTTGTCCGATACCCATACTACATGCTATGCCTAGCTTGAGGTTGGATGGTCGTGTGTAAGTTGTCCCAAAATATTATTTTATGAATACTTTTTCTTACAAACTAAGGTAGTGAACTGTAAAAAACTTACCTGTGAATACCCATACCCGGGCAAATCAGGAGCAACAATTTCAAAGTCTAAATCCCGATATTCATCGTTGGCACACAAATAATCGATCACTCTACTATACTCGAAAGCAGTCACCGGGAAACCATGAAGTAAAAGAATTGGCACAACTCGCTTCGAACCGGATGGCCGAATATGGATGAACTTCACATCCAAACCCTGAATGTTCGTTACAAACTGAGGGTGCCTGTTCAGGTATGCTTCTCGAGTTTTGAAGTCATAGTCATAGAGCCAGTAATCCAGGACTTTGTCTAGTAGCTGTGAGTGGGTGCCGTAAGTGTTTCCTGAATTGTTCAGGGCTGGTACTAGGGAGCGACGGCTGGCCAGGCGCGCTTGTAAGTCGGTTATCATCTGAGGATGAAAGGTGGGGTTATATAATATTCTTCATCATATCGAACCATCATGTCCCCACTGCTGGACAACACGCGGGCCTAGTGCGGATAATATTCTTATAGGGAACAAATTTGCATAGTTATCGAGATTTGGGAACCCAGCATTATGCAATGGTCCTATTTAGTGGGAAATGGCCTTAACTCTTCGCGGGAGGAAACAAGACATATTATATATACAGAGAGATTAATAAACTCACGTGAATTTTTGTTAAGCATCGATAGAATCATAGACTGTGGACTTGATTCTGAACTCCAACAGTTCATTAAACCCATACGTTAACCTAATCTTTATTTTATTTGAAACTCCAATATTTTTAGTTAGTGACAAAACAAAAAACTTACCTTATCACTAAAAGAGACTCTAAAAGGTCTGACGCTGTGATCGGAGACATTCCCGTCCCCCCACAGCCGGTCTTGAGGCAGGGCGGGCGGCGGCGCGGGCGCTGGGAGCAAGCTGTCCAGGATATCTACAGCTATGTTTAAGAATTTCGGCAACAAACTCGCTAGCTGAAAATACAACAAAATAAATTATAATTTTTAATATATGTTAATGTGTAGGCTACAAACACTAAAGGCAGCTGGAATAGGGCTTGTCAAAGTTGTGAAAGGACTGGCTAGTTAAAATAGTTTTCAGTCTCTGACTGGGGTAAGTACCTACTTGATACGTTACTCAAAATGCGATATACGGCATTTTTTCAGTGTTTGGTAACTATGCTTAATTATTTAAATTTTGTACAGTTGAAACAACACAAACTTTACCAATAACAGGCTATTAAAGTGTGAGAAAAAACTTTACACATTGACGAAGTGATAATAAGTTACAAATACGAAACGGACACGACAGCAATTTGAGTTTTAATTTAAATTTAAATATTTGTAACATAATAATTACAGAAATAATATTCTTACCGGTTTTAAAAGGGCCACGGGATCAATATTTTCCAGCTAAAAATAGGCATAATATTTCAGTATAGGCATGTTTCATGAAAAAATATTTTTGTCGATTCATAACTAAATAATTTAACATGGATATGACGTATAAGAGCGGTGGTAGCTCAGTCGGGTAAGCGCCCGCTTCTCACGCCAGAGATGCGGGTTCGAATCCCGGCGCTGACATGTACCAATGAGTTCTTTTCTGAATTTAAGTACAATGTATACCATCGCTCTTACGGTGAAGGAAAACATCGTGAGGAAACCTGCATATCTAGATTTAGCACATCTAGATATGTGAACCCACCAACCCGCAGTGGACCAGCGTGGTGGGAAAATGGTCCAAGCTTAGGAAAAGGCAGTTTAGACCTTGGGGATATGCACAAAGGTTCCATTCGAGAGAGCCAGGTGCAGGTACTGTTACCCCCACAGAGAATAGAATAGAATAGAATAGGATATGACGTATAATTGACGACATTACAACGTAACAGATGTGTTAATGATCTAACAGACTATGGTAAAACTGGAGCTAAGCCAATTTTGATAAAATATGGATAAGAAAATCTGCCTACTTACCTCACTACTGACACCAGATAACGATTGACACTCAACATAACCAGTAGCAAACAAAAATACTAAAAAATATATTATTTTTTCTGACATCCTTGTATCGACTGCCTTGTCTTGAGAACACTGCGTTTTACGTTCAAGTAGGTAGGTAATTGTTGGAACATACACCAAATGGTAGGTAAATAAATTGTGTGCATATTCCATACATCAAAGCGTTTCTAAAGAAATCTTCAGCTATGTATTGCGGATTTCGATGTAAAGATTAAAATACTTACATTTGTTTACAACACTAATGCCGAGTTGAAAGCAAATGCCGGCATTAAATCTATAGTGCCACAAACTTACCTGTTCCGGTGAGAGCTCACGTAAATGTCTAATATTTCTTGATTCTATAAGATTTTGAGTTAGCCTGTAGTGGTAATTCACCCTTGCGGTTTTAATGAACCCATCTAATCTATATGAATGTATAATTCACTGGTAAGTTATGAGATATGGATCAATTTAGTTCGCTCTCACCGGAACAGATAAGTTTGTCGCACTATACGAGTATGTCTGTCTTTTTCTGTCCGTATACGTCAAAACAGTGAGCAATCAGGGTTTTGTCTATATTTCAGGTCGACATTAGCGTAAAGTTCCTTTCTGCAACTCAGCGTAACTGTCATTTTCACAAATAGGTACCTAAGGCCAGACGCGGATCCACCCATATGGGCAAGATGGGCATGCCCATCACCTAAATGACTTGCCATATCACACCACGGGATTTCAATATAATAATTTCGGTTTTTTTTTTTATTTTGAACCGACTTCAAAAAAAGGAGGAGGTTCTCAATTCGTCGGGATATATTTTTTTTTTAATTTTTTTTTTATGTATGTTCACCGATTACTCCGCCGTTTATGAACCGATTTTGAAAATTCTTTTTTTGTTGTATTGGGTTAAGCTCCCAGGTGGTTCTATTTTTTTTCAGAATTTTATCTCACCCCTAAGGGTGGGTAAAGGGGTAAAAACAGGGTATGAATTTCCATTTTGGACACATATTAACCGATTCTAATGAAATTAAGAACGTAAATATAGTTCTTATAACAAAAAAATATGATGGTGACCTTGAGCTGATCTGATGATGGAAACGGAAGACAGTCAAGGGAACTCCTCAACGGTATATAGCAACTACCTCGTGTTTAGGCTTGAATGATTCATATTGATTAGTAGGACTTTTTGGTATCATTTGCATCTTACTTTTGATTAAAAATTATTGCAAATAAACTAAAAACTATAAAATAAAATAATAATTAAAAAAAATAAAAAACCGACTTCATTAAACCACTAAAATGTATGTGTATGTGTAAACCTTAAATTATTTCTTACATTTTAGTGGTTTTTTGAAGTCGGTTTTTTAATTTTTTAAATTATTATTTTATGTTATGCCTTTTTTTTATAATTATGTTGGTGGTGATGATTTCGGGTTATGCTAAATTATTTTTTTTCACCTTGAACGTCCTCCGGATAGTTGGTAAAGAATTCAAAAACCATAAAATTTTCGGTCATGCCAGGATTCTGATTTTCGGCTTAGATATTAAGTACTTTGTAAAAGTCACTATTTACGTAAATTCAAAGAGACAAGTTTGATCTCAATAAGCCAAATTAGTTCTTATGATACAGTTATTATAAAAAACGTGTTTTCTTTAAATAGGTAATTTGGTGTCGACATTTTGTAAGTGTACCTACCTACCTACTTAACTTTTTATTGCTCTTAGGTGAGAATACGTAGGTACCTATCTAAAAAAAATATACGAGTTATATGTGTATATAAAATATGTTGTTTTATCTAAAATAGCCATAGTAAGAAGGTTCAGATAAAAATACTATCCTTCCTAATACGACTATTTAAAAAAATATAAGTAAGTACCTACCTATACAAAATATGCCTCAGCCATAAGCCATAACTCATTGAGTTTCGTTCATCTCGGTTTTAATAAAATATATTAACTCATCGCGCGGTCATTTAAAACTTTTGAAAGCGACGTAATTTTTTAATTAATTTTAGTTATTACTTATGTAAAGGATCCCAAACAACATACCTATACCTACCTAATTATCAAAAATGCAACGATACCGCAATTATTGCAATTTAGATATACGCTCACGGGTAATGAAAAGGTTCCATTCAGAAAATCACCAAATTACTTCTTAACGAAAAAAACTTACTTCATGACGCCTTCTGCAATATTTAAGTACATTTATCATCGCATCAGAAAATTACCAACTAAAAACAAAATATTTTAATATTTTTTTTAAATTAAATGTTTAAAAAAATTTGCGCCATTGGATGTCTGCATTTTGTAAGTGGAACTGTTTTATTGCTCGCGAGTGCACTGCATTAACTGACTATTCCCGCTTGCTACGCTTTGCCTTAAAAAATATTCCCTTGGGATTTTCTCAACAAAAAGTGGCTTGAATTTAAGTACAGGGTGTCACTTATTGTCTACATTCGTTTCCTCGTGAAAGATTAACTAACATCCATCCTAACTTATAAACTTTTGCCTTCATAACACATAATATTTGGGTCTTCTGAAATATTGTTTTGTAAAAAAAAGTTTTTGTTTTAAATAGCTGTACTTAGGTAGGTACCTACTTATCATAAAACTATAAATATGGCCTATAAAGATAAAATTAGCCTCAATTAATGAGAATTTAGTCTAGTTGTATACGTTGTACCTATAGTAACTTTAGCCATAACACAGAATTTTGTCGGTAAAAAATTTCAGCACCTGATATTTTTCAGTTTTGAATTAATTTATCAATGATTGATCTAGAGGGCTCTTGAGAAGGAAAACTTGCATTACGCATAACCATATTATTATTATGATCACTATCAACATAAAAAAAAATCACCTATCAGTACATCAAGGCGAGGCAAAACCACCCCTTTTTTTGACTTGCCCATCACCTATTTTGAGGTCTGGATCCGCGCCTGCCTAAGGCTGTTTACTTAAGCTTCTGCCTGAGTATGAAATGCAGCCCAGAAATTGTCTTAATTCTTGTTAAACAGGACAGGATAAGCCCATGCTTAGGTAAGCCTAAAGTCCGATTATTACTTTGAGTATACTTAATACATACTTACTGAATATCAGTCACAGCGCTGCATAAAATATAATATAAGTACTTACTGAATACTTACCTACTCAGAAAACACGTAAACATCAGTACACACAGATGTTAACCAGAAAGAGAAACACTGAATAAATAAGTATTTAAAAAAAATCATACTTAGAGGACAGTAGGTGCTGTATAGATTTCATAATAAACGAGAATATTTTCTATCCAAATTATTTTATAGGTGCCAATACGATTGCTTCATAATCCGCAAAATGACTACATCTCACAATACCATGCATGTGACGAGAAATCCAAAATGCCATCCTAACCCAAAAACGTCTTAATCCAGTAGCGAATTCCCACTCGGCAGTCGCCAACCAAACCAATAGAAACCGCAAATAAATTCGGTCGTCGTCCAACCGGGTTGAGTTGTATCTGAGCACCACATACGTACAATACGTTAGCCAAGAAAGGGTTAAGGAAGTCCCACCTGGCTCGCCCACCTGGGAAGGGGGTTGGGGGGTCGGGGTGGGGATTTACACCCCTCATTTGTTTGCGATGACCCCCAAGTACTATCTCTGGCCCACGTACCGTGTCTTGGCGTCGCCTTGCGTTTCTGCTGGGCTTACATTGGTCTGATCACAGAATAATACTAGTAACTAGGTGTGGTTTGGAATTGCGCTGTGTCACGGTTTAATACAAATTTTCAAAGTTTCACGTTGTATTTTTAATGCCTGGCCGTAGCAGGCTCCGCAGTAGTATGGCACGCATAAAGCACAGTATCTTGGAGAGCAATGTATTCTGTGCGTGCGTGTCTTGCGACTCGTGCTACAGCGCCTAGACTATTGCTATCAGCGAAACGGATAATCATTTACTATTGCCTAAATTTATTGTCCTGGTATACAAATAAACCAAAATTAAGCGACCCATGTAACCGCGCCTTAACCAGTGATGTGTTAACGCTTACAAGCATTGTATGGCTGTTTTAATATTAAGCCCGTTGGCAATATTTACGTCCGTTATTAGAGCTACATGGGCACCCTGTTCTTTCAACAAGATTGGAAGCACCCCTTAAGTAATGAGATGGGACATCGTAGAGTGCACCTAATGGGCAATAGTTTTAGAGATTGTTAAACTTGCAGACGGTATCGCCATCTTGATTTTCTTAGCGTGTTTCGGACGTCGCCGTGCGATGGATTAAATTTGCATTATTATTGGTGAAGTTTTCTGGAATACTTAGGTTGTTGTACCTAGGTTATAAATTAATTTGGAGTTGTGTAAGTATCTTAGATATATTTTAATATAAGTAACTGAAGTCGAGTTCTATTAATAAGAAGAGTTGCTCGACGTTTGTGTTCTTATACACTCACGGGCAATGAAAAGGTTCCACTGAGAAAAGCACCAAATTACTCCTAAATGGAAAGGCTAGCTAAATAACGCCCCTTCTGCAACATTAAAGTACATTTAACAAAGCGTCAGGGTATTACATACTAAGAAGGATAATTTATTTATTTATTTATTTGCATCACACTACAGATATGAAACATTACATGATAAGTAACATGCTTAAGGTCTTACATTCTAGTAACAATATCCTTAACTGTGTGTTGACAACATTTTTAAAATTAAAGCGTGTTAAACGTCTTCTCTTAAATATTTATACCTAGATACTTAGTTAATATTATAAAAAATCTAAATTACAACTAAAAGAATAGAGTAGTAGAGTACTGTTATATAATATATTGTAAAAAAAAAAAAAAAGTTAAATCTTCGAAAAAAAATGGGGACTTTTGGTGTCGGAATTTTGTGAGTGGAACGTTTTCATTGCCAGTGAATGTAGTTGATATTGGGCTTTCCTATTTATAAATATACTTATTACCAAAAAAAATAAAACTCGATAATTATTACTTTATAAATCGAATTCATCGAAAACGATCTGAAGCTCATCAAGAATCATGATGTTGAATCAAAATAACAACAAATATCACGGCCATGTAAGTCATAAAATATAATAATTATCTATAATTTTATCCTAATAACAGCAATATAAGACCTAGGCATTAACAACAAGCATAAAAGGCATAAGAGTAAGACATTAAATATTATAATTATCATCAATTAGTTTAGTAACTAAATAGATTTAAGTGTACATTTTAGAATATAGGTAATGTTGAGTTACTTTGTTTCTGTATAGAAACATAAATTTAGTTCTAAGAGTTACAGTTGTCTCCTAACCTGGGGTCATCAAGATTGACTGGAAGAAATCGCGTTTAGATGATTAGTGTCCGTTTTTTATACCTACCACTTAAGTTTTTAATATTGCTATCTTTTTATTATACCCATTATATTGTGTACAATAAAGTGTTCAAATAAATAAACCTAATTACAGCAATATAAGATCCAGAAACTATAATTGAACTTATCATTGATTCCTCGCTCTTGTGTCATTCAAAAATGGAACCACAAAATCGTCTGGCAACGCGCAAATCACCATAAATTTCCAACATCACACGACCAACGACAATAAACCACCGTCTCATATAAAATTAACCAGCCGTTCTTGACATTTCGTTAGTATTTTTTGTCTTTATCCATTCCACGTATGTTGAGGCCCGTGGGACGCCGCTGGTAATAGATAGCTGAGGGAAACAATTCCAATAGTAATAGGAGTATTGCCTCTGGAGGACGCGTTTGACATCGACGGATGACGTTTGCAAAAACGTACGTTTGCTGGTGTGCAGACGGTGATGGATCGGGGCGGCATGATATGAATTATTGTGTGACGCTTGACGTTATTGCATCTTTCTGTTGCCCATTTTTGTGTGTTATTAAGCTGCACTATTACAGTGCCACAAACTTATCTGTTCCGGTGACAGCTCACGTAAATGTGTAATATTTATTCATTCTATAAGATTTTAAGTTTGCCGGTAGTGGTGATTCGCTCTTGTGTTTTCAATTAACCCATCTAATTTATATCAATATATAATTCATTAGTAAATAATGAGATATGGATCAATTTAGTTCGCTCTCACCGGAACAGATAAGTTTGTCGCACTATACCTACTGCTGCAAGTTAATCATCTTAGTTTGCTAACTTCTGCCACCCGTATTTAACACATCGATAACCTTGCAGGTAAGATCTGGTAGAGGATCGTATAGTATAAATGAAAGCCAAAAATTAATGGGTTATGTTCTGTTTTTATTTTTTTTAATTGAAACATGTCCGTAAGAAAATAAAGTGAACTGTTGCTAGTCTGAGGCGTAATGTAGCATGCAGTACCTATTAAGCAACTTTGACACCTAAATAAGAAATAGACTCATATACAGGGTTACCGAAACGGGTCCGGAAAACAAAACCGGAAACGGGGTTAAAGAATATCTCGAAACGGGTCAACTTTGGAACAGGGTACATCATGGTCAAAATACTTTGTAACCACCCCTACTATCCTCTCCTGAAAGGATCCGGTCTACTTACCAATAACCCTGTATATTGATCTTGATCAAGCCACACTTCAATGCTCGTCCATGTATCCTGCTGCAGACACTTCAAACTACCTACCACCAAAAACTTATAACCCCCTTTCGGCCATATTTAAACGCGTCGTCACAAATTCAACCTACGAGACTCATTCGTCGAGCAGAGACAGACTCAGAATAACAAGCTGTAAACACTATGGAAGGTGATTCTAGCATGACTATAACCTTACCAACTTTAAAAACCCCCGATAACTCTAAATGATGCATAACTTTTGAACAACTAGGTAAGTAATCTAATTTTGATAAAATATGGCTAAGAATACTCGGTGTAACATTACTCATGAAAAAAACAAAACCAAAATCGTTTTAGCCGCTACGCTACCGCATACAGATACTTATAACACCCCTCTTTTCTGTCAAGGTTAAAAAAGCGAACGAAACGACAGCTGTCTTGAAATAGTCTGTAGCGTAACTCACAAACGGCTGGACCGATTTTTTATTTGTTTTTAGTCATAGGTAGGTAATGTTACCCCGAGTGTTCTTAGCCATATTTTATCCAAATTGGCTCAGCCGTTCACAAGTAACGTGAATTTTAGTGTTGAGTGTCGGGGGATTTTGACGTTGGTTAGGTTCGGTTATTGTAATCTGCAGTGACCCCAAGGCTGTGAACACATGGGCAGGCGTCGGCCGGGGAGAATTTATCAATCGTATTATAACGCGAGAACTGAGCACTCCACGCCCTTATATTTTATTCAGAGAGCGCGCCTCACGCATTGATCTTGCGGGGATGGGCACAAATCAACTGGGTACTATTCCAGGCCACTTGGCGATGGTGAAGCGAAGTTCATCAGCTCTTTCATAAACGAAAGCGTTAGGATATCCTGAATTTGGATAAACATACTTAACTTTATTGTGCCATAAAACTTAGCCTAAATGGTGAAGCCCTGACTCCTAAACTATAGGGCTGCTGCACAGAGTATTGACGCTTAAATAATAAGCATGCATGATTGAGATAGGTAGATAGGAACAGTCAGCTGCAAATGTCGTTATTCAGATCCTAAGTTGCAAAACATTGATGCACTATAAGACGGAAGAAGACACTAAAGAAGAAAGAAGTCTAAAAAGGCACGTTTTTATCCTGAAGCACTAGAAACATTATGATTATACTTATGTCCTTAAACATACTACCCCAGCAAACAACCAATTAAATTAAAGGAACACACTCGTTCATTTTACAAGGAGAAAATCTCAGAAGTGGAAATTTATTGCTGCCTATATCTTGGTTTATTTATAAGAAAGCGCGAATTGTGCTTCGGGAGATGAAATTACGTGATACAATTCCAAATCAAAGTGAGGGATGGCCTTTATGAAGCTGTAGCTAGAACGCGGCCCTTGAAGCGAAGGTATGACCTAAATATTTACACTTCAGTGCGTGAAAGTTGTTTTTTTTTGTCAAAAGAAGATGGTTTTTTTCTGTATTTAGGTAGTTACCTACCTACCTAAGTACCTTAGGCAGCCAGGTTATACTTTAGGCTGAGTAGTATAACTAGTTAGGTACTATATTATGTACCTAGTTACCTATTAGGTTATCAATGTTGTAAAATTACCTTATTATGTAGTAACTTACTTTTAATTACTTCCATGGTCTTACGCCGGGTCAATAGGTACATGTAGGTATCCTTTGCCCGATCCTATCACCGTATCCGATCACCGTACCGTATCTAGTAAGTATATCAAGTATTGTATCAAGCGCCGTATCAAGTTGTGGACGCCTCCGATTTGCTCTAAGTATATATACGTATCTTCACAATAGGTAAGTATAAGTATAACATGTACACTACACCCAATCTTATGTCTTATTCCCTCCATCAAAAGGTTGTCTGGCAGAGATCACTTTTAGTGATTAGACCGCCTTTTGTACCCTAATTAAGTTGTAATTTGTTATTCATATGATAGTACTCTTTATTTGTACACCAAGAAATCATTAACAATTTTAAATAGACACTTAAATAGGGTGCATAGACACTTAAATAAAGCGTATTCTATCTATCTATCTATGTATCTATAAATTCCTCGATCGGACAAAAACCGACACGACATGGGACTGGAGTTGACTGGACGTATCATAACGGCGTATCGAGATCGCGTATCATTAACCGTCCACATAATATATGCGATCATGATACGCGTCGACGATACGGATACGGTGATCGGATCGGGCAAAGGATACTTGCATGTCTGGGCTGGGCGGCTTTAGTGTTAAGAACTTCACACACATTGACATTGACACAGTGGTCCAGGGTTCGGTTCTCGAATGGAACTATTTTAAAAACTATCGAAGTAACCAGGTATTTTACTTAACTAACTACATACTTCATTATAAAAAGAGGGCTCAGAAAAAATTGCGCGTGGGCTTTCAGAATTTCCCATAAGTAGAGTTATTTCCATTTCTGATCAAACTTTTTTTTAGTATGTACTTATAGATTAAGTAGTGTAATAATATTGTAAGTATGTAAATCCACACGCATTGGTGGCGGGAACTACACGCACCGATAAGAGCAAAAGAAGAAGAAGTGTAATTTTTGAGCAGAAACGAAACGCCATTTCTCGCGCAGCGAAATCCCAGTGTCAACTGTCAAAATCAAAACGTCAAATGCGCGCGCTTCGTTTTCACTACGAGTTCAAAACAATTTTTCATTCTGTTTAAAGTGTTTTTAATACTTTCTCACAATGAATTCCAGTGTTATTGATTCGAAATTAGCAAGCCATAAAGTGTTTAAGGACCTAAAAGACAGTTTTGACGATAGCAGTGACAAATTGTGCAATTTAATCGAGCTCAAAGATGATGTTTTGTACATTTGGAACCCGGTTGAGAACTGTTTACTGTCGGTGAACCTGAAGTATGTGGAAGAACACGACGATAACACTACTTACCAGGTAATATTAGCTATAATTAATCATTAACATAAGAAGCCCATCCAATTTCTTCATATTCCCATCTCCACACGACTTATTGTTGTTATTGGTTTTGAGGTTATATATTTATTGATTTTTAGATGATGAGTCCGTTAAAGCAACTGGTACTACGGTAGGTAATATATACAGTCGTTATCAATAAATTTTAGCATGTAAAGCCAGATTATCATCAGGTTTTTTGATCAATAGGGCTATTACTATAATAATAGGCCTCCATCATTTACAATTCTTCAAACTTAAGTAAACCAGATTGGTATAATATAATATAAGCCAATATATACTCGTATAGGTTATCTATGCAAGTGAGGTTGCACTTGCGTCAATTTGACTGGTGTGGTAACTATACTCCTATGTATAAAGTTAGCTTCATTAGAACATTATGTTACACTTAATTACCTCCCTTGTCAAACTAAAAAGTAGGTTTGTAATTTTGACAAGGTTCAAATGTATATTGCTAGATAGCTACTAATACAGCTAGCTAGCCTGACTGCACTGGGGGAATGTCATTGACCTTTTCAATTTTTCAGGCAGATCTAAGTCCGGATAACAATTATCTGCGTTTAAAATATTTAGCGCCTTGTGTATAATTATTGTTCTTTGTACATACCAACTACTGTATACTTTTTTCAGTGCCTGAATACAAGTTTTTAACCCCTTGTACTGTTAATGCAGTTAGTTAACAATTTTAATACCTTGAATAGGGCTGGCGTTGCTTTATTAAATATTATTGTGAATGTACTAGTGGCTGGCACTTATTTCTAGCGTCTCGGTGACAAAACACTAAGGCTGAACTAGTGAGAGGATTAGTGCCAATTTCTCCACAGTCGGTTAGAGCATAACCAGGTATTAGTGGTTGACTTTTGACACATCTGTCAAGAATTTTATATGGAGATGACATATAATTGATTAACCAATCCCTGGTCGGTTAGATAACCGACCATGGAGAAATTGGCACTAAGCCCCTGTTCCACAATGTCTGGTTAGTCGCTACCTGTCGGATAAAATACATGCTGTCACTGTCTAAAAAATAATAACAGAAAGTGACAGCATGTATTTTATCCGTCAGGTAGCCACTAACCAGACATTGTGGAACAGACCCTTAGCCTGTCAGATTATTTGTGTGTCACTGACTATCTGGGTTGCATACGGGTTCTATTCTCTGTGGGGGTGTAAGTATCTTCACCTGGCTCTCTCAAATGGAACCTTATCCCCAAGGCCTGTCAGCGATGGGATTCAAACCCACATCTCTGGTGTGAGAAGCGGGTGCTTAGTTGCTTACCCAGCTGAGCTCCCACCGCTATTATGTCTACACCATTCAAACACCGTAATAAGCATTATTTATTTATTTATTTATTTATTTATACTTTTATTGCACAATTTACAAAAGTAGATGTACAATGAGGTGGACTTAATGCTAAGAGCATTCTCTACCAGTCAACCTGCAGGAGGTTCAGGAGCAGAAAGTAGGGAAGTGCAAAAAAATAACAAAAATCACAATCAATCAATGAATCTCACAAAAAAAAAAAAAAACTTACACAAAATCTACCATAATTATACCTACATATATATATAAAAAAATATATATATAAACCTATACCTAACATTATAATAATATATAATAATACATTTATATATACTTATACTACATATACATACACATAAATATATAACACTAAAACAGAGGTACATGAAAAGGCTGTAATTAATTATATCCTAACTTGTTGAGGTAATGAGACCGAACTAAGGATTTAAAAAGTGCACGACTGGGAGCCTTCCTGATAGACTCAGGGAGATCATTCCACAGACGGACTGCTGAGACAGAGAAGGAATGTAGCATAAAGCCAGACTGATGTGATGGTAATGATAATAAAAGGTTGTGGGAGGAGCGGAGGTGTCGGCTATGAGTGTCAGACAAAAAGTTAAACATGGACTTTAGGTATGGAGGGGATTTGGGTTCATGGAGGACAGAAAACAGAAGACAGAGAATACGTAAATTTCTCCTATCTCGGATAGGAAGCCATTTCAACTTGGCACGGTAGCTGGACACGTGATCATACTTCCGTAGACCGAAAATGAAACGTATGCAGGTGTTCTGCAAGCGTTCCAGTTTATTAAGGAGTGCCTCGGTCACATCCAAATAGCACACGTCAACGTAGTCGAGAATGGGTAAAAGAAGAGAGGTGGCCAGAGAAAGCTTAGTCTGAAAAGGTAAAAAGTTTTTAAGGCGTAGAAGAGAGTGCATCGAAGCGTAGATCCGACGCGACACACTGTCAACCTGTGGGACCCAACTCAAATGTTCATCGATTATGATTCCAAGGTCTTTGACTGTAGATGTAAATGGAATATTACATCCATCGAAAACTAAGGGAGTTGAAACTAGGTCATGGTTTGACATTAATTGAGAGCTTCCAACAATTATTGCCTGACATTTCGTAGGGTTTACCATAATGCCGAACCGATTTGACCACTCTAGAATCCTGTTTAGGTCTCCATTTAGGTGATTAATAGCCGAGACGAGGTCATCAGGATTAACTTGACTGTACAGTTGCAGATCATCAGCATATAGATGGTAGGAACAGAAAAGGTTTGAGGAAACTAGATCAATAAAAATTGAGAAAAGTAGAGGAGAGAGTATACCGCCTTGAGGGACGCCAGCAGACAGATCAGACCAGTCGGATAATACCGAGCAGCTCCGAATAGCCTGCTGACGACCCCGAAGATAGGAAGAAAACCAGCTGACAGCAGCGAGAGAGATCTTGGATTTTTCTAGTACAGCTAACAAAAGGTCATGGTCCACAGCATTAAATGCATTGGTGAAATCAATAAGAACAAGCACGGTAATCATTCTTTTCTCCATACCGCTTCGTATGTCCTCTGTGACTTTCAACAAGGCAGTCGTCGTGCTATGCCCAGCCCGAAAACCAGACTGGTATGGGTTAAGGAGACCACCATTTGACAAAAACGCGGTGAGCTGGCGGTGGACAATCGACTCCAGGACTTTGGACAGGAAAGGTAATATTGATATGGGACGGTAATGGTTAAGAGAAGAAGGATTTGCTATTTTAGGGAGAGGAATAACATAAGCTTTACGCCAAAGATCAGGGAAATGTCCAGAGGTAAGGGAATGGTTGATGATGTGAGTGATGGCAGGGAGAAGGATGTCGAGTAGATTGACCACCATAATGCGCCCAATGTTGTCGTGACCTACCGCCTTAGATTTAAGGGACAATATAATTTTCCTGATCTCTTCCGCTGTTGCCGGTGCGAAATTGAAGGTATCGATGTCTGGCGTGGGCAAATTTTGAATATGGTTTAGAGTTAATGTTTTAGTAAAGGTGTCGACAGTGGAAGAGGATGCGAAGTGTTTGTTCAGATTGTTTAAGTCGAAAGGGATGTGCTCATCTTGTTTGGGAGGCTTACCCACGCCAAGAGACCTGAGAAATTTCCAAATGCCTGCAGGCGAAGATAATTCAAGTTGCTCAGCGATGTATCGGCGTTTGGCGTTCCTACACATCTGGTTACACCGATTTCTAGCAACCTTACAAGCAGTCCAGTTTTCGTCAGTACGCGACATTTTGTACCTACGAAAGGCTCTATCTCTCCTAACCATAAACTTTCGGATAGTGTCATTTATCCAAGGAGTTGGTCGATGTTTGAGTTTTACTGGTCGAACAGGAGCATGAGTATCAAAAAGTTTAATGATGTTAGTGCAGAGAAACTCAACTTTGTCATTAACATCAGGCAAGTCCTGCATGTCACTCCATTGGATTTGTGCGGCATCGGATCTAAGCTTCTCAACATCGATCTTGGTGAAGTTGCGTTGAAAAAGTACCACTGGCTTTGGTTTGGGAATGCGTAAGCGATACGAGCAAAAAATTAAATCGTGTTTGGAGAAACCAGGCGCGAGATATTGCCCGTGGCGAGCTATGAGAGAGTCATCAGAAGTGAGGATAAGGTCGATTGAGGTGTCAGTTGTGGAAGAGTGGTGAGTTGCCGATAAGGGCAGAATTTTGAGGTTCACTGAATCGACAATTGAGTGTAATTTTCGGGTACGAGAGTCAGGAACGAGCACATCCGTATTAAAATCACCCATAATTAAGTGATGTGAGTAGTTGGGGGTTATATTTTCAAGCACAGCTTCTAATGAGGGGAAATAATTATTACTTGGGGGGCAATAGGACACTCCAAGTAGAACCTTGACGCCCAGATTAATTTCAATGAATAAATATTCAGCGGGGGCATTACTGGACGAAGGAGACTGGGCAATGACTGAAAACGGGATATCACTTTTCAAGTAAATAGCTACTCCTCCACCAGCTCTCCCCACGCGATCATTACGAACGAGGACATATCCAGGAAGACAGTACGCATGAGAAGATAAGGTAGGTTTTAGCCAACTCTCAGATACCAAAACTGCATGAACTATGCCCGATGAAAAAGTATTTAGCAGTTCATTGTAATGTTTGGGAATACTTTGTGCATTAATGTGGCAAACGTTAAAATTTTTGGGAAGTGAGGAGAATTCTTTAATTAAAATATCACCTAGACACAGGCCATCAGCATCAGCGCTAAGATAAGATGAAGAAGAATCAGCCGATACAAATGATTCATCGTCAGACTCATCAGACATAAGTGTTTAATAATAAAATATATATTAGAAATATACTTAAATAAATGATATACTAATTAAATAAATAGGTAACTACTAAAGAAAAAAAAAAAAAAAGCTTATAATAATTGCGAGTAAATTAGATGACTCTAAAATTGATTTAAATACAGCAAGAACACAAGTAGAAAAACTACCTGCACCGTCCTCCTGCTGGCCAAAAAGTAAATAATACTGACACTTAAAAATATTAATAACAACAAGTGTGGATTTCTGAACGCAGCCAATACTTTGACAGTTGACATTGACAAAAATTCAGTATCACAGATTAAAAATAAAAATTTGGCAGATTGAAGCTGACACGAGAGAAAAGTTACAAAATAAAAAACAAACTTGGGTGAATTGAGAAAAGATAAATAATTAACTACCTTACATTAATTAATAATCTCACCTACAAAGCTACAATCTGCTAGGAAAATAAGAAATTATCCACCGAAATGCGTATTGATTTAGAGCACAACCGAAATCAACGCTTGTGAACACCGGCTTTACTTCTGGTTATGGGAGCAGGCTGCGCGACTGGGGGCTGAGGCGCCGTGGTTGGAGTCACAACTCTGCTGGTACCAGGCTTCGAGGCGGGCTTGGTGCCGGGCGTCTTGCGAGCCGCGGGGGCCGCTGCCACCGCCGGGTGCTTGCTGCACAGCTCGTCCAACTCCAGCTCAGACACTATCTTCACCCTGGTGTCTGGGAGCTTAATGAAGATGGCACCATTACTTGTCCAGCAGGCCCTGATACCGAAGTGCTTGCGGGCCCGGATGAAGATGCGTTGCCGTGTCCTGGTCAGGAATTCACGGATAATGATGGGACTTGATTTGAGTTGCCTCTTGTTATCCCATACTACCGATCTGACAGATGGTGTAGAAAACCTCACCAGAATAGGCCTGGGCTTTGCAGGATCCTGTATGCCTCCGATCCGAACACACTGGATGATACTAGACTGATCAAAGTGTGACTGACCCAGCTTGGTGACCACTGTGTGTGTAATCAGCGCCGTGGGGTCTTCTTCCTTCTCCTCTGCTATGCCAGTGAAGAGGAGGGCATTGTGACGGCTCTGAGTATCAATTTCATCAACCTGCTTTACTAGGCCAGCGATCTGCTCGTGCATCAGGCGCAGGATGGGCATGACTGAGTCCTTGAACAAGCCGAAATCCCTGGAGAGATCATCAAGCTCTGGCTTCCTGCTTGAATTGGAGGACTTCAGCTTTCTCTCGAAATCATCCATGCGATCCGCAATCATCTTCTCCATGTTTATTTGTTGCTCTAATAGTTCTTGTGTAGAGACCATAGTGCAGTTGTCAGTGTCAATAGTGTAGAGTATAGGTATTGACCAGCAGGTAGGTGCAGTTTCAGGAATTACTGCATATAATTGCCAGATAACAATTATTCACTGGATTTGTGTATGTAAATAACCAATTTATGTTGTTAAAAACTTTGTTTTTTTTTTAAAAGCTATTTTAATTTATTAAAATCTCTACAGTGCAATGTTGTCTATTTATTTGCAACTACCCGAAAAGCATTAAGCATTAAATTTTTTAATAATCTTACACATACAAGGCACACAATTATGTAGCTGAATGTAATAATTTTTTTGTTCCTGTTTTGTTCTAACATGCTATCAGTCGTTGGAACATAAGCAGTTCTTTTGAGCAGTAGAGTGACTTGCAGAAATGGCCTCTCCATTGATATTGTTCTTCATTAAATTTTATATTTTATTCATCTGAATAACTGTCCCAGATGTGGCTTTGTTTCAGGCGACGGGTCATTTCTGTCTGTGTTAGATATCGCGCCAGTTCATTTTCCTGATTTGTTACCCTGTCTCTGTAGGCTTTATTTAGATGCTTAACTTCCTCTTTCACATAAGTATGTACTTTGTCAGTTTTTGTAAACCAGGGAGCTCTTGCTTTGGTCCTCAGTGCATTATTTTGGTATCTTTGCAGTATTTCAATGTTACTGTTTTTTGCCGTACCCCACAACTGTATATCATAAGTCCAGACGGGTTGTAAAAAGGGGTAGGCAGGCAGGTATTTAAAGTTATACTTTCATATTATTGCAACTAATTATTTTATTTATACTTTGAAGTAATTTTAATATAAATGTTTATTAAATTTTAATGTGAGCTTATTTTCACACCTACCCGCTAATCTAAGTTTATTGTTTAGTGACAGTCAGACAGACAAGCCGAGCAGCCAATGTAATAACTTTAATGAACTGAATATTTTTTTCTTGTTAAATTCTTGGTTACAAATCTTATGCAAATAGGTATATATTTTTTTTACTGAAGGTGTCCATCACTATTCCCTGGCGATAATCAATCCTACTTGTTAGACGGGAAACCAAAGGAATCTTAGTAAACAAACAAAAAAAAAATATTCTGTGATCTTTTTACATAGCTACTTAACTCAACATTTACACATAATAACGAAAACTTCATTTATGAAAACTGGCCATCATTAAATATTAGAAACACTGATGGTCACGTGAGTCACGTGACTTTTTACGAATAGAGAATCGATAGGAGAACAATATTTTTTTTCGAGTATTTTTAGAAGTCGTAGAGTTAAAGTTGTTCCAATTGATCCGCTGAGTCACTTGCTTTCAGATTAGTATAACAATTTTGCAACAACCCTGTGTCGTCTCTCCGATAAAATATAGGCTTACCGGAAGGTGCTAGGCTGGCTGAGCTGAAAAGTTCCACTCAAGAGAGCTACCTCCCACATAAGCTGCACTCCCCTCAGAATAGAATATAATAGAATGTTACAAGATGTCAGAAAATATACCAAAACACAGACTGGCAAAGCCTCATACATAACTTAAGACCACCACGGCTCATAAACACATCAATAAAAATCTAATGAAAACTCCCAAAGAGAAGCCCTTTTCCCTACAAATTAATTACCCAATGCACAGCGGGCGGTACCACCAAAGCGCAACACAAATCAATCCGAGACCGAATGTTGTTAAGGGGTTACTCTTAACAATGAAAAGAGCTTTCGATGCGCCCACCACCCATTCGTCTCACTTGAAAACTACCAAATTAATTAGCCACTGACCATTCGAGTGGGTTGCCAGATTTTCTGAAGCTAGCTACCGTTATGATGTACTTACTATTTTATTGAAAAAAGTGGAATATTGTTTTTTTGTTACAGGTCGCTTGCGAGTTTGTGTCATTGATAGTTTTAAATATTATACCTAAACCAATATCTTGTGGTTTTTCAAGGAATCCATTGAGCAAGATTAATTTGGTACTTTGATAAATCTTGATATTAGCGCACAATCACAATACTGTATGATGTATTCATTTTTATAGTTTACCTGATGTAATGGTATTCATCGTATAACCTAGTGATAGTGTGACTCATTAATAACATTGGCACTATCCAAACCGTTCGTAAAAGCTGACAAATAATAGATTGCACGAGAGCAATGTACGAACAAAATGACCATCGAACCTTGACTGCCGGAAACTAAATCATCCCGCACTCCCGAAACAAACGATATCAAAACACCACTCCAACACTTAAGGGGGTAACGTATCATTGAAAAGAGCCTTCGACCATCCGTCTCACTCGAAGTAACAAGGAATTAATTACCCGCTGACCATACGACTTAATGGGCTTCCTCCGGGATCTGAGATTTCCGATTAAATCACCGGACCTCAACTGCTTCGGAAATTTATAGTGAAGGGCGACCCCAGAAGTTGCTCTTTCGGGTGCCACGATTGTTAATCTGAACTTAGGTGTAGTTTTCACCTTGCGCGGCCGGCCGGGCTTAAATAAGTGCCGGGATCAGCTACAGGGTGTTTCGAATACTGGGCACTCTTGAACCGGTATACTTCTGTGGAATCTTCGATCAACTAGGACATTCATTAAATGAGCGCCATTATAAAACGATTAAACTAAACCTCATAATAATAACGGCGGTCTAAGGTTAAATCTAAACAGTTTAAACCCCAACAAAGGTGCCCTAATCTAATCATACTCCTTAATCATCTCCTTGATCGTAACCCCAAAATTGACCATCAACTTGCCTGACCTCAACTCAAGTGCCAAACCGCCGTTCACTATTTAATTTTACAGCCCACGTAACGTGAAGGACTAACTAAATATTGGCATAATTATAAGATAGCATCAACCTGTAAACAGTGCTTGTCCCAAGGTGTTGTGCCCTTCGGCATATATCTCGAAGGGAGTGCCCGAGCGGGTTGTCTTAAGACGTTTTCCTTTACACGGACCGTTTTATTACCTCGCCGGATGGACTTCTGGGATAGATGGTAGGGAATGTAAATTTACAGCACCGACCGGACGCGAGGAGGTTAGTGCTCGGATTGTTTTGTTTTCGGTCGTACCACATTAGGAGGTGGATTTCGTGTTTGCCCCAATCAAAATTAAGCCGAGACCCTCAGGATTAAGTTCTGTTTTTATGTGCCGGCGCGTTGGAGCCTAAGATTTCCACGTAAGGCTCAATTTGGGGAGACTGAAGACGTAGCTCGCGTGTCGGTAAGCATTTGGAGCGAGCTTTTGCCTTTGTTTAGACGTGTGAGATCGATGTGGGTTATGTATGTGAATCGGAATGTTGTTTCTCGACGGTGTAATCTGCTACCTGTCCATTTGTTCCCATTATTGCTAATTTATTGTGGATGTGGCTGCGCCGGAATGTTTTAGAGTCTTTAGAGAGTTCCCCGCTTGATTCGGCGGTCGGGGGTCTGAAATTTTAATTCGGGTTTCGTTCGTTACTGTCTTTGTTAACTTTCGCCAATTAACTTAGAAGAGATAACTACGACACATACAGTAGCAGATTTATTGGATCAATTACGATTGCAATTCATTAATGCCGATGTGGACTGCTTTGGGAAATAATTTTAATTGCTAGATTCAGATGGCTACCCATATTACAGGGTATCCTAGTTTGGCAGCCAGGACACAATGTTAAAAAAAAGAGCTCTCCTCCTGTGCTACTATGTTTCCTTGCTATAATCAATGGGCCGTGTATGGAACATCAATTATCCGTTCCACACCTCTGAAAGCGCCGACAATACTTCAAAATTCATATCCCTTTTAACGGCTCTTCACTAACTAGCCCATAAATATTTTAGTCGAAAACTTCGGTAATCACTCATTACTCTCAACACGTTGTCACATGAATAAATGAAGAGCCAAACACCCGTAAGATACTATGTATCGATAGTGGGACTACATATTATTAAGGATTAGACCCAAAAGGATTTGGTACCCTAAAGCAAATTGGTCCTTTCTTTGTCTAAACCGATTGAGGGCCCTCGCCTTAGGAGACGTGCTAAGGTAGGCACTTAATTAATAATATCGTTCGTTAATTAAGAGTATTTAACGATATTTTTCAGACTTCATAATTCATAATAAATGGTTTCGTGTCTGTTTGAAAATTTTCTACTTCGATGGGATGGGTCAAATCGAGTTCAGAAGTTAACGATTATCAGGCTATACTGTGTCCACTGTCCATTATATGTATTATTGGTTTTTTGACATTCCAAATCCCATACATATTTGATGACTGCAAAGGAAAACCAACTTTACTTACCAGACATAAGGAAACGTCAAAAATACTATAATATAGTGGAAGCTCTATGAGTATTTTTCGGTATGTTTCACACTTCATAATTCATAATAGGATGGTTTCGTGTCTGTTGGAAAAAAATGTACAGAATTAAGAAGATAGGATGGTAAAGGAGATCTTGTTAAATAAGTTTTGTGGAAGTTTAGTATGTAAAAGGTTCTGGATTAAACCGAGTTCAGAAGTTAATTATACTCAGACTATTTGTCATAGTTGTTGCTGTGTGATAGAAAAAATGGACTCTCATAACATTCCACCAATATTTATTGAAGCGCCCAATCTTCATGCTTCCTCATCGATAACTGCCCAAGTCTAGTAGTTCCCTAGTTATAGTACCTAATTTATACAATTTTCTTCATCCTAGAACAAGTTATAACTAATTAATAAAAAAACTACAGTATATTATAATCAACGCGATCACTCTTCCATCACGTTAAAATTACCATAACACCTTCAACATCCACACAACTATAAACACCAACCCCAAACACTATCTCAACAGCTCATATTCACTGCAAAGCAAACAGCTATCCCATCTCTATTAGTTTTTAATCTCAAACACAAGCAGTACATAGAGGTGCGGTCTAAGACCTTTCCCAATCGCTGGGTAGTAGCTGCCGTGTTTAAGACGAGGTGGAGACCGGCACTATCTACAATCATCGGCTTAACATGCTAAGTTAATGAACACCCGTGGGCTTACATATTCGCACTAACCATATAAGGACCGGGTCGAGGGGGCAGGGGGGAGGGGGGGTGTCTTAGCAGCGTCTTGGCGAAACCCGTTAAACGCTATACGCGCAGTAATTTATCCGGCTATCGGCGTTTTTGGGTAGTGATGGGGAGATTTGAATTGGCTTGTGGAGATTTGTGATGGTGTTTTGTAGGTATGTTATACTAAAGCAATATAATATAATATCTGAAAAATTCTAGTGATTTCTACGACAGCTTAGCTCTGAAAAAAACGCATTAATGAATTCGCTTACGTGTAGAAACTTTCATGACAGATATTTTAACCCCTAAGCATCGCTGCAGATCTGTCAAACCACAGTCAGATTTCAGCTGTGCATGGCTTGCCGATAGCCAATATGCGATGGTGGTAGCAAGATTCAATTACAATGAGAGCCGCGACTCCATATCATATTTATTACTAACCCATCCCTAAGATGGAAACAATACTCTGGAGGCTACTAATAACTTACTAGTGACGTCAGCAATATGTTGTTAACTCTGTCTGCCAGACCGTTTGTTATGCTTCATCGAATGGGGGCAAGATATACGATCTCCGTGGGACATTGTTTATCTGGGAACGGAGCTAATACTGCTATTAAGTACTATGCTGTATGTATAGGAGGTTGGTTGCCGCGGTTTTGCTAAGGAAATTGCGGAGACCCTTGAGTGATTTGCGTTATGCATAGGTTGTGAAAGATATCTATGGCTGCTGTGGGTTTTGAGAAGTTTTATTTGTGAAAGAAAACATATCTTTTAATTATGCAAAGTCTTAAACGTTTAGGCCAGTGTAAGAGTGCAATAACATTCTGTACTTGGTCGTCCTCATCCAGTCTCTATGTACTAGTCTATAACAAGATCTATAGGAGCTACTATTTCAAGAAAGACAGTATTTTCACTTACAACCTGATACGTGCAAAAATACATACAACGCTCATTTAATTTTATCTCATTCACACAGACGACTCGCTCCACGCCGAGTACTCCAAAAATTTTAATCAAAGGAATCGGTAAACACTCCGGCTGCCAATCTCCCGGATACCCATCTCTTAAGTGTCCACCGTATCGGAAAGTATTCGCTTAAGGCGCCGACATCACAAGCGAGCGATCACACGCTTTATAGATTTTATTCGTTAACGAAGAGTTTTTCAGCACTCCAGTCGCACCCCCCGTTCAGGTCTCACTTTGTACGCAAGGCTGTTTATTTACACGTGTTTTGTCACCCTGTTACTCTTTACTGCTTCAGCTGGTTAAACATTTTCCATTTATGTTTATTAATTGGCGTAATCGGAGAACGTGGTAAACTACAAATTTTGACGGGCTTATTCCTATTACTCTCAAATGTAGTCAAAGTTCCTTTAGTAGGATTGAATGAAGAGGCAACAGGAAACTAGTTTTCTATTGGCGCCTTTCATCTATGATTGCTACCAAATACTAAAGATGCTGAAGAGGAAATAATTGATGAGGAAGCGGCGACCCCCGAGCATATGTTTTTTATTGGCGACATCCGACGATCCATCAAGCTGCCCAATTGTTCGCCCCGAGCGCCTCTCGTGCCTGCGTCATTATTTAAAATATAGATGAGTGTTTTCTTTCCGATAATCGAGACTGGATCGAGGGCGACACACAATGGCGCCGTCTAAGTATGTCGCCTGACCCTCCGCCTCTGGCTGCTGGGACCAACACGCTTATTTGTATTACTAAATTGAAGGTCCCAGCGTCCAGCCTAGCCTGACCCCTCCCATGTACGCAGCTTCCCATTCAAACCGCTGCGTAATTAAGAGCCGCGAGAGGGGAGGGGTGCCACCCGCCAATGGTTTTATTTACGAAGCATTCTATCGGCGCGCAATGAAAAGAGTTGTGATTTTCTTTGATACGCGGAGACGAGGTTTGCCGAGTGAGAAATCAAAGAGCTCCATAGCAATGCATGACGGGTTTTATTAAGATTTAATGCCGCGAACGACACTCCGAGGCGGGAAAAGAACGAGTCTCGAGTATTTTGTGCGGTTGCTATTACATTTTGCACGGCGCTCTGTGAAAGTTCATTCAATTTAATTGCCGTCTGCAGCCTCGGCGGTGCTGAACGAAACATTCGTCGCTCGCTAATGATCTGTGTCATATTTATTTATACGTGTGCGATGTACACTTTACTGCGATAGGTGCATTTTTAATTTGTATGTGCAAATGCGATGCATGATATTCACTCCCAACATACAGGTTTATGTAATCATGCATTCTTGTGTGAACTGAATACATATAGGTAAATATCATCGCTACCAAAAGTAAATACAACGTCTACAGAATGTTTTGCACAGCCTTACTAGGTCCTACTCTTACAATAAAGCTGAAATAGCCCGATGCGCAAGAATTGCATTCCAATTACCTCCCATACAAAAAAGAACCTTGCGCAAAAACAAAAGAAACGCGTTGTTAGGCTGCACTCTTCGATGGAACTCAGCAAATACTTACAGCGACAGATCTCGCGACATCATTAACACCGAAAACAGTCGCAAACAATCCCGTTCCAGTTTTCCAAAAGGGATTCCTTGATAGTTTGTCTGACGTAGACGCCGTGACTCGTTATAGCGAGCTCGCGGCCCGGCTCGAGTGGCCCTTGCATTGTGCGACAAGACGGCATCAACAGCACTACCTACCATTGTGTCCGAGATGTGAATAATTGCCACTCCCCCCACCCTGCCCTCCTGAACCGTAATAAACCAACCGATGCCGCACCTACCCCGTTTATGGGGATTTAATAGCATCACATTTGCGTATTGTTGCTCAAGACACCAGATGCTCGGCTTAACAGGTAATGACGTAATTTATTGGTAGTAAAATGAACATCTTTCACCTCGTCAACACAAAGGACTAATAGAGCTTAGTGGCTGGAATTTGATAATATCCCCTTAATGGTTCAAACTACTGCTTCAAGTTCATATGTGCGTTCTATGTTGAGATTTTAAGGGGTTGAATATTTGCATCTATTGTCTCTAAATGTTTGCCAAACTATATATTTTTGGGAGAAATGGTATACACATAGCTTGTGTACTATGTAAATCCGTGAAGCGTCAAGTGTGAACACTGAGCAGTCACAAGCACTCCTTACACCACAATAGCGTTTCGACTTCATCTTTGCGTTGCACCGTTATTAAAATCTCATGAAACAATCGAGTCGAAAGCGCACTTCCTGTGACCGCACCCACCGTCGCGTACAGGCTACGACATCGAATTTAGAAATCAAGGCACAGACTAAAAAATTTGCTCGACATACTCCAGTACTAACCGCCAGATGGTAAAAAATCTTTGTGTAATTTTCTCAGCTAGGACCCTGGAGTGACGGAAAATGAACTGGCAACCGTATAATATTAATTCCGGGGGTAAACCAATGGAGACTCCCGAACGGATCATTACGGGATAATTATCAAGCCACTTCACGGGAAAACTGAAGAATTTCAAGTCGGAAATCAAATTTTTTCAAGTCTTTTTTGTGACATTTCTGCGGCTCGGCAAGAGTACTCGTGTTTAATTTGGAATTCTGAATAATTTATCGCATAATTTTATACTTGTGCTTCAATACGTTGTCGAGTGGTCGCCCGTTCCATGCAGCTATGAAAGTAATTTAGTGCATTCATGTCCAATTGACATTTATTAAAATCTTTTTTACCAAGCACTCATTTTATAGCCAAGTTGCAGCCTTGCCGTGATCCGACGAACAGAAGCCGCAACTAATGTACTATTCACATTAATTAATATTCGGGCTACAGTTTTATTTACACTGCCCCGGCCCGGTACCTTGATACAACAAAGAGTTTCATTATTTTCAATTCAATGCAAGTAGAGTTTTGAATAAAATCCTCGACGGAGCGTAGTTCTGTAACTAGTGGTCGGCTTGTACAATGGGCTTGGTCAGGCTCATTAAAGATTTATCGTCCCCGTTCCTTTGGACCTTCGTTGTTGACGGAATGTCTGGCCTTTCAGGGGCTGGGGGAAAATGCGTGGGACCGCTCCTACCTGATGAGGTTTTGCTAATTTAAAAACTCATTTGTACTTTTGATTAAACTATTTTGTCATTATCACAGGGAATGGAAGTTATGCCCGTCAAAGGTCAAAAGCATGAAATACCTGAATGAAATCATTAGTAGAAAGATACCTTTCTACAAAGGGTCTATCCAAATTACTTAATATCAAAGCCATTGTACTGGAAACCTCACGTAGCAACATTTTAGGCATACATCCCACATCGGACGATGTTTGCCAAAGACGGACGTTGCCGTGTGTAAAATTACTATCACCTACACTTAGGTAAATATGTTGGCAAGAAATTCGCTTTGAACCCTTCGCCCCTTTGTTGTTCAACTAAAACTATTCCCTGTTAATCCCTGCTTTGGATAAACAGAGCTAGTTAATAAATTAGTGCGTTATTAATATGTGTTTGTGTCCGGTCGCCATTGTGGTCCAATGACGCTGGGAGAACAGGTGTCCCTCAGGGTAATGTTTTGGGTCTTATTCTCTTTTATGTCGAACAAAGAGAGAGGTTAAGAATTTCCCGGTATTAATGTACCCTTGTAAATAGTGTCGGCGCAATTTGCTTTTTGAACGCGTGCGCTTATGAATAATAGAGCGGTAGTTGTTTGCTGGGCGAGAAATTTTTGACGAGGAATTTACGCCACCTTGATGTTTCAATCCCTTTTCATTTGCTACACAGGTGTTTTTGTTGTAGCTTAAATGTAAGAAGATTAAGAATGTTCTGTACCTCCTGATATGAATCATTTGATAAATACAACATACTTGCATATTTTATTTGTATAACACGGACAATTCTTTATGTACTTACAGTATTCGAATACATACAACAATATCTGCAACATGCCGCACTCATAAAAAAGATTGGATCAGCGAAAAAAGTCGGTCAAACAATTCCTTCCCGCGGAACTAAGTGGTTTACGTCATATCACAAATCCGGGTAAAGTGAGTCGGTGGAATCCCGTCGTCGATGGTCCGGCCGCGGCGATCCCCGTAATAGCAATAGCTTTATATTAAAGCCGGCGGGAAGACGTCTTATATCGGTGCGGCTTAGCGCTTTTTCATCAATCCTGCTTTATTACGGAGGATTCGCTTTTGTCTCGGCGTTGGACGTCGGTCATTTAGCCGGCCGCTATTACGCGCATCCGATTCCATTCGTCCTGTCCCCCCCCTACCCTCCCCCCGTATCTGTCTTCCTTCCGTCTCGTCATCTCGCCGCTCTCTTCGTTTTATTTTTTCTCATTTAAGCCACTTGATGTATAACCGCTCTCCATTGTCGGTTTGTTTTCTGTTTGGCAATTTTTAACGGGATTAGGCTCGGCCCGACTGGATCGCGTCACGTCTTCGCAGCTGCCCGCTATTTATGAGGCAATATTTTAGGGAATATTGAGTAAAGTGCCCTTTAATCTACTAATATAATGGAAGATGAAGCTGAAATATTTGGGGCGGTACAATTGTGTTTCGTATTTTTATTGTTGCGCTGAGAGCCATTTGGTGCACGTTCTGTTGTCACGTATGAGGATGGAAATTGATTGCCTTTTATTACTGTCTGTTCGGAAAGATTTCTTGGAGGAAAATTGTGGCTGGCTTACAAATGGAAGACAGCGGGTATTGCTTATGGCCGGTACTATGTGTTACAACGAGTTACAATTTGAGATTTGATCCATTCACTTTGGCACAAGTTTCTTGCACCATAAGATAACTGTTATACATATTTATAAAATCCGAGCGCCTTGCCGTTAGTGTTGCCCAAATGCAAGAACAAGACGAGACTTAGCCAGTCTTGGTCTTGGTCTTGCGCCAATACACCTGGTCTTGGTCTTGGTCTTGGTCTTGCGCTCCCAGTCTTGGTCTTGGTCTTGGTCTTGCAGCAAGAGTCTTGCAAGTCTTGCAATTACCTATTAGTCTATTACTATTTATTAAAGTTTACTTTTTGATTTTAATAGATATTTTTTTATTCGCTATGTTTATGGTATTAGTCGTAATGCGCATAGGTCCAGTTTTTCATTTTCTTTGATACAGTTTTTTGCATCTCATAGAATTCCTAAGCGTACTTACCTATACACCGAACTGTTACACCTAACTACTCAGTGAAATAGCGCTCTGCAAGACGCAAGAGTCTTGCAGGCTATGTCTTGTTCTTGCTCAAGTCTTGCACGGTCAGTCTTGGTCTTGGTCTTGCTAAAAATACGCGGTCTTGTTCTTGGTCTTGGTCTTGCAAAAACGCAAGAACTAGACCAAGACTGCAAGACCAAGACTGAATTTGGGCAACACTACTTGCCGTATCCAGTTTATGAAAACCATTTAAACCAGTCCAGATAACGAGCAGGCCTATGTTTTAATCGGATACAAATTCAAAATTCCAATCAAATAAGACCCTTCGACAACTTTCCGAGGACCCCAAAAAGTCCACATCCACCCAGCAGCAGTTTGACTTGACAAGTTCTTGCAATTAATTGTGGCAGTCAATCAGACCCCGACTGTCCAATACGCGGATTCCTCCGACATTCTGATTATATCACGTGACACGGCGGGACACGACCGCCGCGATAAACAATCCTCCTTTTATTAAAGTCCTCGAGATAAATGATTATAGACTAGAGAGAGTTTCGTATAGATCTTGCGGTCGCACGGGGTATTCCTTTCTGATGTAGACATAATTATTATTATTATTTAACTCTTTATTGTACAAATATTACAAATAAAAGTACAAAGGGTGGACTTAACGCTAAAAGCATTTTCTGCCAGTCAACCCGCAGGAGGTACAGGAAAAAATAGGTAATAATTAATGTTTTTATATACGATTCCAAAGACGAATAAGTTAATTCATTATAGGGGTAGTATCTATCTATTTGGTGTACTGATGTATAACTTTTAATATTGACATGTAATGAATAATTATCAATAAACAAATCTAAAATCTAAATCTATCTCAATAGTTAAGCCTAAAAGTGGCTGGAAGAAATCTGAATTAAGCCGATAAGGCGTGAAATGTTACATAACTTGCTTGCAAAGCTTTATTTGTAGGTATTATGGCCTACTCAATAGACATCAAGATTCATATCTTATGCGTTTCAATTAATACAATTGTTTAATTTGATCTCATGATACACTGCTTAAGTATACCAGTATTTATTTATGCTATCATACTTATCACTATCATATTTAAACAGAGCTGAATCGCCCTGGAGGCTTCGAAGGAGTCTTCTTTGTCGTGATATCGGCCCGTTCGTGTCCATTGTCCGATATTGTCTCCTCGGAACAATGAACTAACAATATACATTAGATAGATATACTTATTTATTGGAGGCATTCATACCGAATTGCGTGCGTATGTAAAATTAAAATACTTAAAGTAGGTAGATACTTAGGGGTAATGTTTCGGTTATCCTCTAAAAATATTATATCTATCCGAAAAAAATATTATATTTGTGTATAATAATAAATATAACATTACTTTATATTCCGAGGTGTCTCATCGTAACAAATATTTAAAAGCATATCATTCAATTGATATAAATATCACGTCGTCTACAAATGTCAAACACATTTATTTCCCAGAACCCCATCTAGAGGAGCGGGGAAAAGAACAAAAATGCCAAACAATATTCGTTATTCCATTTCTATTTTCACCTTATCACTTATACACCCACGAGGATTCTCAACGTACGTCAGTCTTGTATCACGAACTGTCGCCCCCCTGTATCAGTGACGAATTATTTAAAAACATCACCCTGTTCTATTTGAATGTACGGACAAAAATAAACCTTAAAACTGGGGGTGATTGGCTGATTGAGGCGATATTCGCTTGCAGGGCAACTCCCTGGAGTGGTCAGTGGTCACTAATCAAATATTTTTTCCGTACACAGAAGCGTAGGTGACAATGCGCGACTGAGCACTGCGGTTCTCAAACTATTTGAAAGAAAATAAGCATTTATTCACACACACTAAACAACAACAACAACAAACAAAAGATATAAATAAAACTAATTTAAATACTATCTTTTACTTAGGTTAATTGTGATAGGATAAGAATGTTTCGTGTTTTACAATAAAATTATATCAAAATGTGTTGTATTGTTTAAGATCGGGGAAAGAGTGTATTGGCGCTCCTTGGCTATGACATAATTAGATACAGCAGTGTATAATCACAGGCGGATGATGATGATGTAAGTGTCAGCAGTCGATAGCGTGTAAAGTTTTCGGCAGAATCGGTCACAGTCGCGGAAAGGTTTGACGCATAAGAAGTTAAAATCTAGTATCAATTTTTTTTTGTACCAGTTATCGGTAAATAAAGTTAACTGGTCCGATCTATCAATGCACAGCTCTAAGTAGTTAGATAAATAACCTCAGGATATAATTAGCTGAAAATATATGATTTTCCGTATATTAGATACATTTTCAAAAGAATACAATAATCAGAAATTCAAGCCCTTAGGCAAAAGCTAATAAATTAACGATCTCGTAACCATAACCTAAAAGCTAATTTACTTATAATTAACAATAAATAACAATATCATACCGAAACAGTTTGAGAACCAACGCGTTGTGTACGAGAACCGAATGGCAAATGATTAATAACTGTAATCCCATTACCGCGACGCGCCTTCTTCGATCAGCAACGACTCTCGATTTGTCAACAGGGATACTGTATTGTACTCATTTGTACTAATACATAGACAAACAATATACATAATGAACACGCTCGACTGCTGGTCTTATAGATTTCGCATCGCAAGGAGTGGTGTTTCAACTGTTTGTTTTATAGCATGAGCAGTCAGCGAATGACGTTAATCTGACTGTGTAATCGTTTCACTACGATGGTAAACCCTGTTCCAGCTCTAGTGTTTGTCGCTGACACGAAAAAGATCATAGACATAGCAGAGCATAGATAGTGACTAGATGAGAAGGCCGAGGACAAAGTGTTGTAGTGCTCTTTTGGGTAAGCAGTCTATGATTTTTGACCTCGAAGAAAGAGTTATATAAATTTACATCCCATTTACTTTCGGTTATTTGGCTACGATATCGAATGACTTTCATTTTTTTAGTATTGTCGTTTTAAATTACATAGTTTAGGCAATACGCCGAGGTACGTTGCCAATAATCAATTAAGACCGCAGACTAATAAAAAGACGGGCAAACAATCGTTAAACGGCCGCCATATTCAATTAGTCGCTAATTGTCCGTGGCAGCCACTAATTACAGCCTATCAGCAATATCCATGCTCGCCACGCCCTGTGATGTCAAATGGATCATTATTCATTGACATAGATAATTACTGGTTTCTAATTAAATTGCCGTTTTAGTACTGAGAAAACCATATTTTATTATCGGTGTATACTTTTAAAGGATCGATTGTGAATTAAGATAAAGATAAGATAAAGATAAAATACTCTTTATTGCACACAAAAAAGGTTAGGTTAAGGTAACTAGGCTAGCAGAGTTTACTAGGAGTTTTAAATAATATCTCGCAGAAGTTAACCTGTAGCGTTCGTAGTATGCTACGAGTTTCGTAGCACAAGGGCTACGAATAGCGTAGCAAGCTTACGATTTGATTAGCAACTTGATGATTCCATGCACTCCTAGTAGTTGTTGTGGTTTTAAGGATGAAGAAGGTTTTTTTTATTTCCAAATCTTTAGTGATACTTGCTCAGTAGTGTTAGTTAAATCATCTGTGTGAATTTATTTGTGTTATTACTCGTGTAGTTTAATGTATGTGTGTTTTTTTGTAAGTGTTTATTATAAATTCTGTAAAACGGCCATTTATTAAGTTAATCTGATAGATGAACTGTCACTTGACAATCATGTCACCATTAAGGATGGCAACGAACATATCTTTTTTTTATTAAAGTTAGTGCGTTTCCCAACACTATCCGAGAAATAATGATCCGATTGTCCAGGGAAAACGCGCTTGTCATTGTCATCTGATAATCATTATTTATCCGTTTTTCTATTATGATATTAGCTGTCGTTACAATTCCTCTGGGATACCATTTGTTTAATATGTTTAATGGTAATTGATTAGTGCATTATGGTAAACTTTATTAGGGTGTTCGGTTGATTAAAGGTGTTCACCCGTAACTTTGTTATGTAGCCAATAACTTTATAATGTAGCCAATGACTCACTTTATTTTCAGCTATACTTCACGAAAGTGTAAAGTATCTTTGATTAAATATGAACTACAGCATTCACAGTGTCAAAATGTTTTTTTTAAAATATGAATAGGCATATCGCGCGGCGAAAACGAATCAATTTGATTATGACCGCTCATGCTATCTTGTACTATCTGTAGGTCTGTCAATACTTCTTACACCCACTTATGTAAAGGCCGCCATTTTAATATTATTTCCTAATCTTTATATATAACCCCGCAAGGGAGTACATTAGTACAAGGCGTGAGTGCGTGTGTGTCTATATAAATTGTTTCCTTGCCTTTATATACTACTAAAAACATAGCTTAGCGACACGACAAGTACCAGGAGTGCATAGACACTGATTAATCTCCCACTGACGCACATATACGCCGTACATTGCTGGTTGCCGAAAAGCGACCGACGAGCAGCTATTTACAACGACCGGGCAGCTAATTAAGAAGCGCGGTCCATTGCGTGGCGCCGCATAGAATATTCGATGAAATTGCACACTTGTATCAGCATTAGCACGCCAAATGACTGCGGTTTTATGCGTCCTCGTGCCTGTTTTATCTAGGTCTAGTGGTCTAGTATTTGTATGTGTGCAACACTTGCAGTTTAGATTACAGTTCTATGAAGTAGATGAGGTCTAACGTGGGTGGAAATTTTAGAGGTCTGTAAATTATATTCTGTTCTTTATATGGCTGATGCGAGGTGCGAAGGTAGCACGTCTGTTGTAAAAATAGCATCCTCCGACAAAGATAGGTAGTGCATTTTGCTGAATATGTAGGTACCATAATACGATTGTTGCATTTAAAAACCCCTAAAATACGAATAACCTCCTAGAATAATCCCCTCGTTTTCTTAATCTATCCCCGTGATTCATGCTCTATTAATCTAAGGAGCGTCCCGGCCCAGTGCCTCATTAAGCGCAGCTTAAAAACCTAAAGAGTTATCACCTAGAATGCCAACACGCCACGAAACTTAATTTAAGCCGCATTTTTCACCTCACAGCAGCAATAACAATTATAATTCAGAATCACGTTCCCATCATTACACCTCCGTTTTATCTCGGCGCCAACCCTTCACCGTCTAATCGTGAATTATATGCCATAATAAAATTCTTTAATCAAAGAAAATAACAGCGCACCCATTACCGTGCGCTGCCTCGCCTCGTTATATGGGAATATTTACATACATGTGTCATTACGCCCGCCCACCCCCTATAATTAAGGGTATAAGAGAATCTTAGCGTCTTATTACGTAACGGTATCCTTTCAGAAAATTGTAACAACAAAGTCATTATAATAACGCCCCCCGCCAAATGATCGCGCGAGAAACTCTGCAGTCAAAAGTTTCCGTGTCGACATTCCCGAGGTAAGTGTGAGGAGTGGGAGCATACACGGAACTTAAATGTGGAATACCTCTAATGAATCAGACAATATTTTAAGGCTGGGGGGCAATAAAACCCCCTCGATGTTTATCAACGTTTTGTCTCGGTGGGGCGGAGTGTTAATGAGTGGGGAAAGTATTAATATCGATGACGCGACGGTAACGATGATGGCCGAGAGTGACGGAGGCGGAAGTGGGTAGTCTTGCTTATTGTTTTGCATTGATAATAGAGACTTTAAATGTAAATGTATCTGATAGGCATATTTATAAGAGAAGATGAGTGACTGATAATAATGATTATTATAACCGTTTCATTCTGCATAACGGCATTTGGTTTATGAAAAAACAAAATGAAACAACATTTACCAGAAGTCACATTTTAACGCCCTTAAATACGCACAGTGTACAAGCTCCAAAACCTTTTGACTCATCACCAACTAACATCTTTAACAATAATAATTTACGCTTTTTTATATGAACCAGTAGTAAAGTCGTCACATATCCTCGGTATTCGACGGCTCATTCCCGCAGTACAACGCACACGCCTCGGGAACTGTTTGTGGTCGACCGCGTCCGGGGCAGCGCTCTAGAGCTAGCTGGTAGCTATAAAGATAAAGATATATGTCGATTTGCAGAAAGGATCTTTTGCCTAGTTTAGTTTTACCATAGTCTGTTAGATCATTAACACCCCTGTTACATAGTAATATCAACAATTATACGTCATCTCCGCATTAAATTCTTGACAGATGTGTCAAAAGTCGACAACTAATCCCTTGTTATCATCTTACAGAGTATGTTGAAACTGGTTCTTAAGCTAATGTCGACATTAAATTTATTCCTGTTTCTTTCTGTAAGTATCTATCTAGATTTGCATCTACTTGAGCAGCCGTTATCCATTCGGTGGTTTTTCATTTTCGCCTACCATAAATAATAAATTGCTACACTATGACAGCATATTTTATATCTCCTAGCCGAACATAGCTCATCTAACAATACAAACCAGCCCTAAACACTAAACAGCACGGGTTATCCAAGATTTCTCATACGAAACTTGGCTCAAACAACCGCCTACAGTCGGGAGTTGATGATGTATTGATTCTAATGTTGACCTCTGAGGGATTGTTCTGGAACTGCTGATTAGAACCCGGACCCATTGTTTTGATGTAGATCCCTGTATACAGGGTGTTGCAATAAGGGCATAGGAGGCCCTATATACTTTTTTTAAAACATACAATACAATCAGGTGCTTATGTTATATTTATGCACTTTTAAATCTCGTCCAATACCTACAAACTTCAGATATCACCAATATTTTATTTTAAATTATGTCTTATCAATGACTGTAACATTTTCCAAGTTTCAAATGACTATTATTTAATTTTTGTTAATATTTGTAAAAAGGGTTGTATAAAATAGCATAAGTTAAAGTTACCTTATTAATTTTATTATACATTATATTGAGTGAAAATTCTTACAAATGGCAACTTGATAATTTTTTTAATGTTTAATGTTTCTACCGACCAATGAACCCGCTGAAAATACTGTACCTTCGTAAATAAAAAATATGACCACACCAATACCCCAAATATACCGTCGGTGTTGCCAGAAACATTGAAGCATTCAGCACTTTTTAACGCGTGTTTAACGCTGATCACGATCGTAAACGCGGCCAGTGTTGCCAGCCGCGCCACTCCAGGGGGTTACTCTATACTGACGAAAAACGAACGAATGAGAGCTGTGGTGCAATCGGGACGTTTAATCCAATGAGATAGAGTCGTGACTAGCGCAGCAGCGCTCAGAGACTTACCCCCTTATTCATAAAAAAAAGTTACTGGACGCTTTAGCTATTGGACTGTTTTGTCCCTCTCTGTCAAAGAACAAATTGTTCTCTGTCAGAGAGTGACAGAACAGTTCAATAGCTAAAGCATCCACTAACTTTTTTACGAATAAGGAGGTTAGTTTTTCTTCATATAGAGTGACCCTCAAGTGCCTCATTAGATCCGTGGTGTTGCCAGAAAAAGGATGCAGATGCGGATTGTAGGGGATTTATTAATGTATTGAACACATTGTAATACCTCTAGTAACTGGAAACAGATAAACAATCTGTATAGGTTAAGGTATATTGTAATTTTCATCATTCAAAGTGATTGCGCTAGGGTGGCCAATACTGTTCCTTTGCTGACTGTACATTAACCTAACTCATGTATAATAAACGATTTTATCTTATTAATTGAGTTTGCTAAGCATTGTATATTCTTACAGGTTTTTGAAACATGTTTAAATATTGTAAATTTAACTTTACTATGGATCTACGAGTAATACATTTAGTGAGAAAAATGTATGTAATTTTTGTGGAAAGTATTCAGCTCTACTGGCAACACAGTAGAGCTGACGCTTCGTACTTATCGCCACCCAGTAAAGTCGAATATCGACTAACGTCGCCGTCAGTTGACAAAGTCGGGTTAACCCTTAGATTAACAATATTCAAACAAGATGGTGCGTCACATACAAAAACAAAGCATCAAACTGACCGCATTTTGTTTACTGTCAAACCGTATTAAGTACAACCATTGTACCAATAAATAAGGTCACAAATCTACTAACCGAACAAATTCTACGAGCTCAGTGGTAGAAGTGGGGTGTTATTTGTCAAGTCGTTTCTTTTGCACTGACACTCCATTTACTTTTATTGCACAATTTACAAAAGTATATCTACAATCACGTGGACTTAATGCTAAGAGCATTCTCTACCAGTCAACCATCCATCTCCATCTCGTTCGTATATTGTTAATCTAAGGGTTAACCCCCCGCGCGTCGTTATTAGCGGTGGAGAATTTATTTGGCGGCGTCACCGCGACGGTTAAAAAGACCAATTAAAATATTAATTACTGGGGTTAGTACACGGTTAGTTCTCAGATGTGCGTGAGCAAGATAAGATGACGTTTCGTCGTTAGCTTTTATGATGATTGTTTCGATTTGATTGAATAGGGAGCGGGTTGGCAGATCTTGTTTGTTGTCAGTAGGAGTTTAGTTCACTTCGAACTCAAGAAAGTGGTGATTTGAAATTGATATATTTGAAATAAAAACCAATCCATAAGTTTTTTTACGACGACTACAACTAAAGTACTACCTCAGAACATAAGCTACTAACGATCTATAAGCAGCCTTGCTCGCTTGTCAATTCTGACGTAACATGTGCCTATAGTGCCACAAACTTATCTGTTCCGGTGACAGCTCACGTAAATGTCTAATATTTCTTCATTCTATAAGATTTTAAGTTTGCCAGTAGTGTTAATTACGCTCTTGTGGTTTTAATAAACCCATCCAATCTATATCAATATATAATTCATTAGTAAGTAATGAGATATGGATCAATATAATTCGCTCTCACCGGAACAGATAAGTTTGTGGCACTGTATTTATCTGACAGATGTTCGACAGGCGAGCGACTCGCTGCTTATGGATTGTTAATTGCTAATGTGTCGGTGGCTGTACGGTAGCTGTATTCGTCGTCACAACTCCAAACTGAATTCGCTTTTTCATAACTTATGTTCGTAAAGTTTCTCGAAAACGGATAAACGCGATTAAATTATGTGTCAACAAAACAAGTAAACCCCCTAAACGCCATCAGTTCTCATCCGAGTGCCTCTAAATATTAAGTGTTAATAATGTCCCCTTTCCCCGCTGAGATCAAAAATTCAACGATCCGATTTTCAACGCGCCACCGCTGAAGGGTTAACCGGAGGTTCTGCTGTTCAATTTTGGATCTTGGCTTCTTGTCATCGGCGTTTCGGTTGATTAGGAAATATTATGCCATTTTAAGGGTTAACACACTCACGAGCTATGGATAAGTTTCAGTGGCAATAGTACCGAATTACTCCTGAATGGAAAATGCTAGCTTAATGAGGCCGTTTGCAATATTGAAGTCGGTACTTCAAATTAACAGTGCATCAGAATACCATACTATTTATTTTATTATTTATACCAACCATTAAAAGATTACCGACTAAAAACGTAAATATTGTGTTAATTTTAAACTAAATCTTTTGAAAACTTGGGGACATTTGGGATCGACATTTTGTAAGTTGAACTTCTTCGTTGCTCGCGAGTGTATAAAAAAAAAAAACACGCACTCACGCCTTGTACTAATGTACTCCCTTGCAGGGTAGGCAGAGGTGCATTGCTGCACCCACTTTTCGCCAGAGTGTTATGTTGGTCCCAACGTGTATAATACTGCTAAGTATGCTAATTCTAATTGATGCCTTTTATTTCAGGTAAGAAACACATTGGAAAAAGAACATCTATTGTGCCCTTTCACCAGTCTCTGCTGTAAAGTGCGAAAGTCAAGTACAGGTATGTTTTCATCGAATCAGGGTCCACTTTTGGACATAGGCCTCCAAGTACCGCAACAACCACGCCAGAATCCTAACTAATATTATAAATGCGAAAGTAACTGGGTATGTCTGTCTGTTACTCTTTCACGCCAAAATTACTGAACGGATTTGAATGAAATTTGGTATACACTATGGTCTAGAGCTAGAGTCTAGACCCTAAGAAAGAACATAGGCAATTTTTTATCCCGGAACTCCCACGGGAAAACTTTTTAAGGCGAAGCGAAGCTCGCGGGAACAGCTAGTATAATATATTATAATGGAATCAAAACACGTAATTAAATGCCTGCCGATCAATTTGCATATTAAAATGTCTGGATCTATCGTCTTGGTGAATCGAACCGTTGAAATAATGGGAAGGGATCGCTTCGGGCCTATCCTATAACGAATCATTTTAAACCACAATTTTTCCTACATATTCATTCGATTGTTTACTATATATCTTCCCTTAAATGCCATGCACCTTTACAAAAATACGTACATAAGTAAGTAGCGTAATTTGGTGCTACTCGTATTTCCACTGGAACTTTTTCATGGCTTGTGAGTGTATAAAAATATTTCCTAAACATTTATGTATGTTTACGTGTATACATCCTAACTATCCTAACTAATATTATGAATGCGAAAGTAACTGTGTCTGTCTGTCTGTCTGTCTGTCTGTCTGTCTGTCTGTTACTCTTTCACGCCAAAACTACTGAACGGATTTGAATGAAATTTGGTATACATATTGTCTAGACCCTGGGAAAGAACATAGGCTACTTTTTATCCCGGGATTCCCACGGGAAAACTTTTTAATGCGAAGCGAAGCGCGCGGGAACAGCTAGTACTTAATAATTATCTTAATCCTTCCCGCTATAACTACTCAACGGGTTTAAATGAAACCTTACAGTGGTACCGATAAAAACAACACAACTTTTTTCTACCCTAGTAGGTATTCTATTTCAGTTCAGTCGTCAACACATAATATACATGTTATATACAATTATATGCTTGTAGTCGTATATTCTTCCATATCACAATATACAAGCGCTCCTGTCTGTTGCACCGGCTGTCTACGACGCCTCCAGCTACGCGATATACAGGGTGGGCGTTTGATAGTGAATATAGTAGGTAATCCATCACATCTTGCAAAAATCTTTTTTTTAAATATTTTTTTTATGCTATTGATTATTCTCTAGAATCCGGTAAAACAATCTATGACTATAAAGATATCTTTAGCTTATTTCTGGACCGACATATACGATTATACGTTAATTAATTTATTTGAGGATTACTATTTATTACTACAAGATGGTACACATTACACTTAAAAAAAAACTAAACTAATTTAACAGTGAATATTTTAGGTCAGGTGACCATCCGCTTATAGGTAACCACAGCTTTATAATAGTATTGCTTTGAAGATGTTAATAAAGTATATATTTTTAGTCACTGGCTCGGTAACTGAAAATATCCCACCCTGTATATACAGCTGAGATGAAATAGTGTTGTGTGTAGCACTTTTCTTGTACGCCTTTGTACTTTCAAGTGCTGTGTGTGTGGGTAGCTATTTGTATTGGATTGTTTGATGGATGGCTTTCCATTTTACACTTTCTCGCGTCGGCTTTTATAGCTGAATTCTTAATAATAGAGAAGACTAAAGTCTGTTTTTTAATCTCAGATACTAAATAGACAGATTCTGAACTGTTCAACAACAGTCGATTGTCTCGCGAGTAAGTGACGTATCGTTCTATTGGCGGGAAAATCGTCTGTTGATATGACCTGTTCAAAATCTGTCAATTTACTATCTGATATTAAGGGTCACTTTTACCAAACGCTAAACGTATTTAAAATTGTATTTAAATCAAATTTTAAATACATTTTGTAACTAACTAACTGACAGACGTTTAACAGGCTACTAAATACGTTTAGCGTTTGGTGAAATTCCACCTAAAACTTTAACATAATTATAGAGACCGACAATATCATGCAGAGGTATGTCTCAATATCCATCCACTAACAAAAACACCACAGATTACTTCTCATTTCCGTGTCCGCTTCAAATGATACGGACAACTACGAGTCCGATTTACAACGTACCACGCCCGCCCATGTCAAAACATCCCCGTGACCTTAGATTAACAATATACGGTCCAGATGGTATGTCACATACAAAAGCAAAGCAAAAGACTGTTTGCCTTTATGTTTACCGTCAAATTGTTTTGAGTGACAACCATTGTACCAATGAATAAAGTCACAAACCATCTTACCGGACTAATTCAAAATAAGAGCTCAGTGGTTCACGTGTATTTTTAACTGTCGAGACGTTTCTTTAGCACTGACACTCCATCTTGTCCATATACATATTTTTAATCTAAACCCGTGACAAAATAAAGACGACAGGTTTACACCCCGACCCGGGCCCGAGTTATCGTTGCCAATGACCAATAAACTGGAGGTAGAATTTAATTCACACCACACTACCCGTAGGTGCGTTTGCAAGTTACTTTCACCGAAATAACGCGAGCAGTAGTAATTGAATCGGCCCGAGGCGATGCTGGTATGAGAGACTGAGGGTTGGTACGCCGTAGTGGGTGGCGCCTGGCAATGGTAGCTATTTTATTGCTGTAAGTTTATTAAAACGAGTCGAAGACTCGACTGTTTGGTCAGGTCTAAAGTGCGTAAAGCGTTTCAAATCGTACGCTTTGTTTGAAGGTTTCAGAATGCATGCGACTGATTATCTGGCTACTGCTTTGCTTTGGAATGCGCCGTGAATTTGATTGTATTAAGAGTGTAGACTTGTAGAGGTAATTTATTGGAAATAATTTCATCTCAGCTGCTAATACCTGTAGCTTAAGTAGCTATCGGGGTGCACGAAAAGAGCCTCTCCGATTGACGTATCAACTGTACTTTATGGTACGTCAGGCGTACCCTTAGCAGTCAGCGCGTGACGCTATTCTGGCTAATCATTTCACCACGGTGAAAACCCCTAGGCTTCCTCTAGTGTCTCGCGTTTGTCACCGTTACGAACAAGTACATAATATCAATACCTCAATAACTACATAAAAATGCACAAGTAATCTTAGTTAACACACACACACATTATTATTAATCAATGACAACGGAAGTCGCACGCTTGAACTACTCATGTCCATAGATATTCTGAGACAAGGGGTGATTTAGAAGGGTTACAGCGATGTAGCCTCAATTCCTTGGTCCTTTGATCTATTGTGTGTAGGTTCTGACCGTTAATTAAGTAAAGAGATAATACTCTTGTTGGTCGTATGTTCAGCTGACGGTTTTTGTGGCAGGGGCAGCGGATTGTCTTGCAAATGACAGTGAGACTGTTTGAGTTATTATTCGATGTCGAATTGTTTTGCTCGTGGTGATCAAAGGTTGCATGTTCAGACATTTACCTACGATGCGGGTTTGAGACAAAGCTACATGCATGTAAATACACTTACGTGCAATGAAAAAGTTCCACCTGCCATTGCATTCCATATACGTATTCATCATCACGACCCATTACGTCCCCACTGCTGGGGTACGGGTCTCCTTCCAATGAAGGAAGGGTTTAGGCCTAGTCCACCACGCTGGCCAAGTGCGGGTATACATATTATGTCACTGTAAATTTTTCATTGCTGTTTAGCACTGTCAAATATACATAAAATGCATGGGTCAAACTCCCGCTAACCGTGTTTTTTGTGGTAACAACCTGGTGATAATTTTTCACTTTTGATTTTGCTGGATCTATCACTGATAATTAAAATCAATCAACATTTTAGCTAGCTCAACTCTCAACTCACTTAAGCGGGAAGCCACAGGGTAGCAGGTTCGATTACCGGCCCGCCCGCAGCCGCAATCACTGCTCGATACCGGCGATCGGCCGATAAGTACTCCTTGATGGGACCCCGGGGCGGTTTATTGAGAGGCGAGAGTTTAACCGCTGGGTTAACGGCTCAACGCCTATTATGTCACCTGTTCGGATGGGGAGCGATATTGGCGATCGGTTATCCCTGTGGTAAATGGGTGTATTTTCTACGTAAATTGAGGTGCGGTGCTGTTTTTTCACTGTCGACAGTCTCGACCGCTGAAGGGTAGTGTTTTTTTTTTTTAACATTTTATTATCACTCCTCACTCCACAGACTTTATGTCCGTGCCTTTTTGAGAGAACAATATATTGTGAGATTTTGGTTGTTTTTTATCTTCATCTTTTAACTACTCACTACTCAATGTGGAAGCTTATTATATATATTTCTAGGTTGACGTGGTTTACACGGATTTTGAAAAGGCTTTCGATCGTGTGGACCACGCCATTCTGCTTGCCAAACTTGAGAACTTAGGGATCCATGGAGATTTGTTGCGCTGGATAGCGTCTTACCTCACCAGGCGCTCTCAGGCGGTCGTGCTCGGCGGCTATCGCTCAGACTACATTACTATACCCACGGGCGTCCCACAAGGTTCTCATTTGGGCCCGCTTTTCTACTGTGCGTATCTCTACGATATAACGGATTGTTTTTACTCTTCCAAACACGTTATTTACGCAGACGACAAAAAAATATTTTATAAAATAAAGACCTCGGAAGATTGTGATGAAATTCAAGCGGATTTGGATAGGCTTTGTGAGTTTTACAGCAAGAATAATATAACAGTTAACGTAGATAAGTGTGAATGCATCAGCTACACTCGTAAAACAAAGCCTATTCGTCATACCTATCTTTTAAACAATATTCCCGTTAGGAGGGTATCCATAATTAGGGATCTAGGCGTTCTACTCGATGAAAAGCTGCTATTCGACCAACACATCGATATGGCCACAGAAAAAGCGTATAAAAATCTTGGATTCGTACTACGCTCATGCAAACCTTTTAGTGACCCTCACACAATCAAAATTGTCTATTACGCTTATGTTCGCAGCATATTGGAGTACGCTTGTCTTATCTGGTCTCCACAATATATTATATACAAGAACAAAATAGAACGTATACAAAAAATTTTTGTTAACCATCTCAATTATCGATTTAAAAAATCCGTACACTCGTATGTAGATGGATGTCGTGAGAACGGCTTGTTGACGTTAGATGATAGGCGCACAGTACTCGACATGTGCTTATTATATGACATTGTGCGCGGCCAGGTTGACTGTCCGGATCTGGTGAGTCGTGTGGGATACTGCGTCCCAGGGCGCCGCACCAGGCACACCCCACTTTTTCATGTTCCATTTCGTTCCACTAGCTACGCCGCTCATTCCGTACTTAATAGAATAACACGTACCTACAACAAGTCCTACGCCCACATTGACATATTCAACTCATCCAAAGCCACCTTTAAAAATTACATAAATAAATTATTTCGACAAAATTACGGTAACGAGTAAACTTGTCCTTCCTTGTAATCGAATATACATATATAATTAGTATAATTCATGGTTTATCTATATGAAATTAAATTATTCTTATATCTATACTTATTGTATACTAATTGCATTATACATATACTATAATACATTACAGGTTGCATATATACTATTTAGGTATGTATGTTTATATGTTTATTTATCTTGTGCATGGTGCAATATTTATTTATTTCTTTTTAGTTTTCTTTTCTTTTCTTGCCTAGGTAACTAGGATACAATGGTAAAATTGTAATATCTATATTATTTAAGCAAGTAGTAAGTACCTTAAATCATCTGTGTCTTTAATAATATTTCTTTGTTAAGAACAGTTTTATATCCAACCTAGATATACTACCATTAATTTAAGTAGAATCCTGTTATTGGCCATGTATCTGAAAAGTACTTGTCACATATACACTAATGTTATCGCTGTTGGATTCTAATAAAGATAAATAAAATAAAATAAAATAAAATAAATAAATAAAATAAAATATTTTTTATCTTTTATATACGTAAGGGTAGTGTTGTAAGATTGATTGTGTAGCTGTGACTTTGTCTGTAGCTACAATTAGAATGCAGCTATTTAATTACTTTGCTATATATTTACGTTTTGTCTTGGTAATATTCTAATGCGCTGTCAACACGGCGTCATTAAGCTAGCCTTGACCGGAGTTATTTGGTGCTTTTGAACTGTTTTCATTGGATCTTTCTCATTGCTCGTGAGTCGCGAGTGTAGATTGAAGTACATGCACACATCAAAGAAGTTAACATTATTTTATTTAGCTATCTAATTTTAGTAACCGCAACACCACGAATCCAGTAAACGGCATGATTACCTCTCAAGATCACGATGCAATGAGCGCTATTCTGTTCCTCCTAGACCGCCGACATCCGTCTCTAGTTGGCTGCGGATTGCAGTCTAATGACTGTTGTGCGGTTGCAATCAAAGGCAATATGCAGCCGACGAAGCTGAGGCACGCCCGGTATTGAGGAGTTTATTCGGTATTTGCTGACGGTACTTGGGGGAGGTTTAGAATAGCGTCTTGGAGTTTGTACTGATATTTTTGGCAATAATAATAATATGTGGGAAGATCTCACACACAGTAATCCGATCCCGACCTAGGCAGAGCTTGTAATGTGGGTATCGGACAGCTGATAAATCTACATACATAGATACATATTATACATAGGTACATGTTTATGATGGTAGCGTGAAATGTACTAGAAAGGATTTATTTCTATTTTATCTATTTATTTAGGTATTTGTTTGTATGGCAAATTATAAAATCTACATGTGCCTCATGGACTGTCCACTGAATTAACAGACTTGATACTTTTATTTTCCTAGATTATATTGACAATCCAATTGGTCCACTTCGGAATTGACCAGCGATTGGTACACTTGTCAGTTAACAGAACCAGTGTGAAGTTGGCAGCCTAAAGTTAGCAGCCTAAGTGTAGGCGACCAAATTAAGAAGGTTACGATTTGTACCACACATATTATTCAAAATTAAGGCTAATTTCATATTACTAATAAATACAAATGTATTAAATAATTAAAATTTAAAACATCGAATGACCAAACCGCAAAATAAAAAGCAAAATAATTTTTTAAAAATCTATTCCCCATAAGTGGATGACGTTTCAACTAGTGTTGCCACGAATAGTGAATTGGCCGAATACCGAATACCGAATATTCGGCGACGCTGCCGGCCGAAGCGCCGAATATTCGGCCGCCGAATATTCGGCGCTACAACCTGTTTTTTTGTTCCTGCTTTGAAGAAGTCGCTACTGATCATATGAGAAATGCTAATTATTAGGAGGCAGAATGCTGTGGCAAACGAGTTGAATTTTTATTTGAAAATAGTTCGCCTAGATCGCATGGCCGATCCTTACAAGTGGTGGTCAGCAAACAAAAAACAATACCCGAACCTTTTGAAATTTGCAAAAACTTATCTTTCTTCACATGGAAGTAGCGTTTATAGCGAGTAACCTTTTCTGAGGATGGTTACAATGAAAAGCGCAATCGTGGGCTACCAAAAAAAGCTGAAATGCTCGTTTTTATATTTATGATAAATAAATACATAATTTTGATTAAAATAACAAGTCATTTATCACAAAATCATGTAGATTTACTATTCGGTATTCGGCCCGAATAGTACGCACTATTCGGCCGAATACCGAATACTGAAAAAACTGGCCGAATAGGCCGAATACCGAATAGTTGCCGAATATTCGTGGCATCTCTAGTTTCAACCACGAAGGAGTCGGAAAGCCACGACCAGACCTAGTTTAAATCGAAGGCTGGTTAAGTAACACCACCTGAAAGAAGTTTCATCAACATTGAAAGAGGATTACAGGTGTCAGTAAGAAGAAGAATACTGAAATCTGGGGAAAAAATACATATTTCACAAAGATTTTTAAAAATTTCAGCCGAAAATGCTGATAAGAACAATACGTCTGCTGGTTTATATGATCGGCAATGATGATTACTGAAAACCATTTTCAGGATTTTCAGCTCACATGAGTACCTCTTCAGTTATAGGTAAATAGGTATTTAGCGGCCCAAGTCAAAATAATACACTCATACCCTCAGATACCCTAGAAGCAGGTGGAAAGCCACGACCAGACCTAGTTTAAATCGAAGGTTGGTTAAGTACCAACAGCTGAAAGAAGTTTCATCAACATTGAAAGAGGATTACAGGTGTCAGTAAGAGGAAGAATGCTGAATTCTGGGGAAAAAATACATATTTCACAAAGTTTTTTAAAATTTTCAGCTGAAAACGCGCACAAAACCACAACGTCTGCTGGTTAATATGATCGGCACTGATAATTGCTAAAAACCATTTTCAGGATTTTCAGCTCACATGAGTACCTTTCCAGTTATAGGTAAATAGGTATTTAGCAGCCTAAGTCGAAATATTACACTCATACCCTCAGATACCCAAGAAGCAGGTGGAAAGCCACGACCAGACCTAGTTTAAATCGAAGATTGGTTATGTACCAACAGCTGAAAGAAGTTTCATTAACATTGAAAGAGGATTACAGGTGCCTGTAAGAAGAAGAATGCTGAATTCTGGGGAAAAAATAGACATTTCCCAAAGTTTATTGAGATTTTAGGTGGAAATCCTCATCAATCCCCTAGAAGCAGGTGGAAAGCCACGACTAGACCTAGTTTAAATCGAAGGTTGGTTAATAACCAACAGCTGAAAGAAGTTTCATCAACATTGAAAGAGGATTACAGGTTCCTGTAAGAAGATGAATGCTGAATTCCGGGAAAAAAAAATACACATTTAATAAAGTTTATTGACATTTTAGATGGAAACCCTCATGGATCCCCTAGAAGTAGTTGGAAAGCCACAACCAGACCTAGTTTAAATCAAAGGCTGGTTAAGTACCAACAGCTGAAAGAAGTTTCATCAACATTGAAAGAGGATTACAAGTGTCAGTAAGAAGAAGAATGCTGAAATCTGGGGAAAAAATGCATATTTCAGAAAGTTTTTTAAAATTTTCAGCTGAAAATGCTGATAAAACCACAACGTCTGCTAGTTTTTATGATCGGCACTGATGATTGCTGAAAACCATTTTCAGGATTTTCAGCTCACATGAGTACCTCTTCAGTTATAGGTAAATAGGTATTTAGCGGCCTAAGTCGAAATATTACTTTTATACCCTCAGATACCCAAGAAGCAGGTGGAAAGCCACGACCAGACCTAGTCTCAATCGAAGGGTGGTTATGTACAAACAGCTGAAAGAAGTTTCATCAACATTGAAAGAGGATTACAGGTGTCAGTAAGAGGAAGAATGCTGAATTCTGGGGAAAAAATACATATTTCACAAAGTTTTTTAAAATTTTCAGCTGAAAATGCAGATAAAACCAATACGTCTGCTGGTTTATATGATCGGCAATGATGATCACTGAAAACCATTTTCAGGATTTTCAGCTCACATGAGTACCTCTTCAGTTATAGGTAAATAGGTATTTAGCGGCCTAAGTCGAAATATTACACTCATACCCTCAGATACCCAAGAAGCAGGTGGAAAGCCACGACCAGACCTAGTTTAAATCGAAGGTTGGTTATGTACCAACAGCTGAAAGAAGTTTCATTAACATTGAAAGAGGATTACAGGTGCCTGTAAGAAGAAGAATGCTGAATTCTGGGGAAAAAATAGACATTTCCCAAAGTTTATTGAGATTTTAGGTGGAAATCCTCATCAATCCCCTAGAAGCAGGTGGAAAGCCACGACTAGACCTAGTTTAAATCGAAGGTTGGTTAATAACCAACAGCTGAAAGAAGTTTCATCAACATTGAAAGAGGATTACAGGTTCCTGTAAGAAGATGAATGCTGAATTCCGGGAAAAAAAATACACATTTAATAAAGTTTATTGACATTTTAGATGGAAACCCTCATGGATCCCCTAGAAGTAGTTGGAAAGCCACAACCAGACCTAGTTTAAATCAAAGGCTGGTTAAGTACCAACAGCTGAAAGAAGTTTCATCAACATTGAAAGAGGATTACAGGTGTCAGTAAGAAGAAGAATGCTGAAATCTGGGGAAAAAATGCATATTTCAGAAAGTTTTTTAAAATTTTCAGCTGAAAATGCTGATAAGACCACAACGTCTGCTAGTTTTTATGATCGGCACTGATGATTGCTGAAAACCATTTTCAGGATTTTCAGCTCACATGAGTACCTCTTCAGTTATAGGTAAATAGGTATTTAGCGGCCTAAGTCGAAATATTACTTTTATACCCTCAGATACCCAAGAAGCAGGTGGAAAGCCACGACCAGACCTAGTCTCAATCGAAAGTTGGTTATGTACAAACATCTGAAAGAAGTTTCATCAACATTGAAAGAGGATTACAGGTGTCAGTAAGTGGAAAAATGCTGAATTCTGGGGAAAAAATACATATTTCACAAAGTTTTTTAAAATTTTCAGCTGAAAATGCAGATAAAACCAATACGTCTGCTGGTTTATATGATCGGCAATGATGATCACTGAAAACCATTTTCAGGATTTTCAGCTCACATGAGTACCTCTTCAGTTATAGGTAAATAGGTATTTAGCGGCCTAAGTCGAAATATTACACTCATACCCTCAGATACCCTAGAAGCAGGTGGAAAGCCACGACCAGACCTAGTTTAAATCGAAGGTTGGTTATGTACCAACAGCTGAAAGAAGTTTCATTAACATTGAAAGAGGATTACAGGTGCCTGTAAGAAGAAGAATGCTGAATTCTGGGGAAAAAATAGACATTTCCCAAAGTTTATTGAGATTTTAGGTGGAAATCCTCATCAATCCCCTAGAAGCAGTTGGAAAGCCACGACTAGACCTAAATTAAATCGAAGGTTGGTTTATAACCAACAGCTGAAAGAAGTTTCATCAACATTGAAAGAGGATTACAGGTTCCTGTAAGATGATGAATGCTGAATTCCGGGAAAAAAAATACACATTTAATAAAGTTTATTGATATTTTAGATGGAAACCCTCATGGATCCCCTAGAAGTAGTTGGAAAGCCACGACCAGACCTAGTTTAAATCAAAGGCTGGTTAAGTACCAACAGCTGAAAGAAGTTTCATCAACATTGAAAGAGGATTACAGGTGTCAGTAAGAAGAAGAATGCTGAAATCTGGGGAAAAAATACATATTTCAGAAAGTTTTTTAAAATTTTCAGCTGAAAATGCTGATAAGACCACAACGTCTGCTAGTTTTTATGATCGGCACTGATGATTGCTGAAAACCGTTTTCAGGATTTTCAGCTCACATGAGTACCTCTTCAGTTATAGGTAAATAGGTATTTAGCGGCCTAAGTCGAAATATTACTTTTATACCCTCAGATACCCAAGAAGCAGGTGGAAAGCCACGACCAGACCTAGTCTCAATCGAAGGGTGGTTATGTACAAACAGCTGAAAGAAGTTTCATCAACATTGAAAGAGGATTACAGGTGTCAGTAAGAGGAAAAATGCTGAATTCTGGGGAAAAAATACATATTTCACAAAGTTTTTTAAAATTTTCAGCTGAAAATGCAGATAAAACCAATACGTCTGCTGGTTTATATGATCGGCAATAATGATCACTGAAAACCATTTTCAGGATTTTCAGCTCACATGAGTACCTCTTCAGTTATAGGTAAATAGGTATTTAGCGGCCTAAGTCGAAATATTACACTCATACCCTCAGATACCCAAGAAGCAGGTGGAAAGCCACGACCAGACCTAGTTTAAATCGAAAGTTGGTTATGTACCAACAGCTGAAAGAAGTTTCATTAACATTGAAAGAGGATTACAGGTGCCTGTAAGAAGAAGAATGCTGAATTCTGGGGAAAAAATAGACATTTCCCAAAGTTTATTGAGATTTTAGGTCAGGGTGTCCACTTTCTGGAAAGTCAGGGATAGTCAGGGAAAAGTCAGGGAAGCTCAAGGTGGTCATGGAAAGTCAGGGAAATTGATGGGCCCACCTGGAAAGTCAGGGAAAAATGACTAGTAAAGCATATATTTTTTTAAAATTGTCCTAGTTTTTCCTTTACTAATTATTATTTTTTTTCTTCTATTTTAAACGTAAAATACGTAAGTCATAAAATAAAATCTCGTAAGCCAGATTCCAGACTGAGTTCATAGTTTGTTCAATAGTAAAATAATGTTCCCTTAGTTTCTTTCAAAAGAGTGTGACTCAGCTTGCCATTCTGAACAACTTTTGTTTTAAGAGTTCGTGATGAAAAATAAGTCCCCACATAACGTGTTGGTGCAGACGCGCTGTATCGGCGCTCATTTCACTCATCAATTCTCATAATTTTCTACTGCAGCGGGAGCGCTTGCAGAAGCGTTTCCTCCACGAGGCACCTAATGATTTTTTTTAAAGCGTCGCGCCGATACGAAAAGGTTTGATTTTAGTTTTGTTTTATTTAAATTAATTAAATCTCGATTTATTTCGGTTTTGAAGGTCCTAAGATAACTATACAAGGTGTTAGGACAAGTTTTATACACAAATAAAATTAAAAAAATCTACTTACTTCCAAACTCTCATTTAAAAAATATAAATAAAGAGGCGTATTTCTTCAAAGCACAATAAAAAATAAATATACCTATTTCTCAATTTTGCAAACACAAAAAAGAATTACATGTTATGGCAAAATAAAAGTAAATACTTTGTTGTACAAAAAAATTAAGTAGATAATTATTTATCATTGTTTTCTATACATAATGTTACAGTGGTAGATGTTAGGGCATGTAATACCGGAATTATTTTCAATACCGGTATTGAGATCCGGTATAAGAACTCAATACCGGGATCCCGGTATTAATACCGGTATTAGACTTCCATGTTATAAATGGCATATATTTAGTATAAAGGTCGTATAGGTCAAAATAAAACAAGAAAAAGCAATCAAATTCTGTATTATGTAATAATTTTTTATGATAATTGAGTATTAGAGTTTAAATTTTAGGCCAAAATCCGCATGTAACGGTTGAAAACAAGTGCTCTTTCATAGTATATAGGAGCACAAGGCTAACTATATCTTAATAGCTTTATTTATAGCCTAAAAAAGTGCGATTCCGGTATTACTTCAATACCGGTATTAACTTTCAATACCTAGTAGCTGTACATAGCCGAAATAAGGTCGATTCAGGGGATCACTCGAAACAACTTTTGTTCTACGTGTTTTTGAAATTCGCGTTTTTTTCTCATATAACTTAACCTGTCTAGCAAAGTTTGTGTGGAAAATCATTTTTTTTTAAATTTCATGTTGTTGAAAATTATCTGCCTGAGTCACTCTCGTCTCTTTCAGCTTAATATACACTTTTACAGCCAAAAATTTTACGCAGTCGAAGTTTTTTTTAATAAGTGTCGCTAATGAACGGAAAATTTTCAAATGAAGCTTTTGTTTATTTTGATCTCTGGTCAGGGAAAATTTCTGAAATGGTCAGGGAAAGTCAGGGAAAAGTCAGGGAATTTTTTGGAGGATTCTGAGTGGACACCCTGTAGGTGGAAATCCTCATGAATCCCCTAGAAGCAGGTGGAAAGCCACGACTAGACCTAGTTTATATTGAAGGTTAGTTAATAACCAACAGCTGAAAGAAGTTTCATTAACATTGAAAGAGGATTACAGGTTCCTGTAAGAAGATGAATGCTGAATTCCGGGAAAAAAAATACACATTTAATAAAGTTTATTGACATTTTAGATGGAAACCCTCATGGATCCCCTAGAAGTAGTTGGAAAGCCACGACCAGACCTAGTTTTAATCAAAGGCTGGTTAAGTACCAACAGCTGAAAGAAGTTTCATCAACATTGAAAGAGGATTACAGGTGTCAGTAAGAAGAAGAATGCTGAAATCTGGGGAAAAAATACATATTTCAGAAAGTTTTTTAAAATTTTCAGCTGAAAATGCTGATAAGACCACAACGTCTGCTAGTTTTTATGATTGGCACTGATGATTGCTGAAAATCATTTTCAGGATTTTCAGCTCACATGAGTACCTCTTCAGTTATAGGTAAATAGGTATTTAGCGGCCTAAGTCGAAATATTACACTCATACCCTCAGATACCCTAGAAGCAGGTGGAAAGCCACGACCAGACCTGGTCTCAATCGACGGATGGTTATGTACAAACATCTGAAAGAAGTTTCATCAACATTGAAAGAGGATTACAGGTGTCAGTAAGTGGAAGAATGCTGAATTCTGGGGAAAAAATACATATTTCACAAAGTTTTTTAAAATTTTCAGCTGAAAATAGAGATAAAACCAATACGTCTGCTGGTTTATATGATCGATAATGATGATCACTGAAAACCATTTTCAGGATTTTCAGCTCACATGAGTACCTCTTCAGTTATAGGTAAATAGGTATTTAGCGGCCTAAGTCGAAATATTACACTCATACCCTCAGATACCCTAGAAGCAGGTGGAAAGCCACGACCAGACCTAGTTTAAATCGAAGGTTGGTTAAGTACCAACAGCTGAAAGAAGTTTCATCCACATTGAAAGAGGATTACAGGTTCTTGTAAGAAGATGAATGCTGAATTCCGGGAAAAAAAAATAACATTTAATAAAGTTTATTGACATTTTAGATGGAAACCCTCATGGATCCCCTAGAACTAGTTGGAAAGCCACGACCAGACCTAGTTTAAATCAAAGGTTGGTTAATAACCAACAGCTGAAAGAAGTTTCATCAACATTGAAAGAGGATTACAGGTTCCTGTAAGATGATGAATGCTGAATTCCGGGAAAAAAAATACACATTTAATAAAGTTTATTGATATTTTAGATGGAAACCCTCATGGATCCCCTAGAAGTAGTTGGAAAGCCACGACCAGACCTAGTTTTAATCAAAGGCTGGTTAAGTACCAACAGCTGAAAGAAGTTTCATCAACATTGAAAGAGGATTACAGGTGTCAGTAAGAAGAAGAATGCTGAAATCTGGGGAAAAAATACATATTTCAGAAAGTTTTTTAAAATTTTCAGCTGAAAATGCTGATAAGACCACAACGTCTGCTAGTTTTTATGATTGGCACTGATGATTGCTGAAAACCGTTTTCAGGATTTTCAGCTCACATGAGTACCTCTTCAGTTATAGGTAAATAGGTATTTAGCGGCCTAAGTCGAAATATTACACTCATACCCTCAGATACCCTAGAAGCAGGTGGAAAGCCACGACCAGACCTGGTCTCAATCGACGGATGGTTATGTACAAACATCTGAAAGAAGTTTCATCAACATTGAAAGAGGATTACAGGTGTCAGTAAGTGGAAGAATGCTGAATTCTGGGGAAAAAATACATATTTCACAAAGTTTTTTAAAATTTTCAGCTGAAAATGGAGATAAAACCAATACGTCTGCTGGTTTATATGATCGATAATGATGATCACTGAAAACCATTTTCAGGATTTTCAGCTCACATGAGTACCTCTTCAGTTATAGGTAAATAGGTATTTAGCGGCCTAAGTCGAAATATTACACTCATACCCTCAGATACCCTAGAAGCAGGTGGAAAGCCACGACCAGACCTAGTTTAAATCGAAGGTTGGTTAAGTACCAACAGCTGAAAGAAGTTTCATCCACATTGAAAGAGGATTACAGGTTCTTGTAAGAAGATGAATGCTGAATTCCGGGAAAAAAAAATAACATTTAATAAAGTTTATTGACATTTTAGATGGAAACCCTCATGGATCCCTTAGAACTAGTTGGAAAGCCACGACCAGACCTAGTTTAAATCAAAGGTTGGTTAATAACCAACAGCTGAAAGAAGTTTCATCAACATTGAAAGAGGATTACAGGTTCCTGTAAGATGATGAATGCTGAATTCCGGGAAAAAAAATACACATTTAATAAAGTTTATTGATATTTTAGATGGAAACCCTCATGGATCCCCTAGAAGTAGTTGGAAAGCCACGACCAGACCTAGTTTTAATCAAAGGCTGGTTAAGTACCAACAGCTGAAAGAAGTTTCATCAACATTGAAAGAGGATTACAGGTGTCAGTAAGAAGAAGAATGCTGAAATCTGGGGAAAAAATACATATTTCAGAAAGTTTTTTAAAATTTTCAGCTGAAAATGCTGATAAGACCACAACGTCTGCTAGTTTTTATGATCGGCACTGATGATTGCTGAAAACCATTTTCAGGATTTTCAGCTCACATGAGTACCTCTTCAGTTATAGGTAAATAGGTATTTAGCGGCCTAAGTCGAAATATTACTTTTATACCCTCAGATACCCAAGAAGCAGGTGGAAAGCCACGACCAGACCTAGTCTCAATCGAAGGTTGGTTATGTACAAACATCTGAAAGAAGTTTCATCAACATTGAAAGAGGATTACAGGTGTCAGTAAGTGGAAGAATGCTGAATTCTGGGGAAAAAATACATATTTCACAAAGTTTTTTAAAATTTTAAGCTGAAAATGCAGATAAAACCAATACGTCTGCTGGTTTATATGATCGGCAATGATGATCACTGAAAACCATTTTCAGGATTTTCAGCTCACATGAGTACCTCTTCAGTTATAGGTAAATAGGTATTTAGCGGCCTAAGTCGAAATATTACACTCATACCCTCAGATACCCTAGAAGCAGGTGGAAAGCCACGACCAGACCTAGTTTAAATCGAAGGTTGATTAAGTACCAACAGCTGAAAGAAGTTTCATCCACATTGAAAGAGGATTACAGGTTCCTGTAAGAAGATGAATGCTGAATTCCGGGAAAAAAAATTAACATTTCCCAAAGTTTATTGAGATTTTAGGTGGAAATCCTCATGAATCCCCTAGAAGCAGTTGGAAAGCCACGACCAGACCAATTTTAAATCAAAGGTTGGTTAATAACCAACATCTGAAAAAAGTTTCATCAACATTGAAAGAGGATTACAGGTTCCTGTAAGAAGATGAATGCTGAATTCCGGGAAAAAAATACACATTTCCTAAAGTTTATTGAGATTTTAGATGGAAAGCCTCATGGATCCCCTAGAAGTAGTTGGAAAGCCACGACCAGACCTAATTTAAATCAAAGGCTGGCTAAGTACCAACAGCTGAAAAAAGTTTCATCAACATTGAAAGAGGATTACAGGTGCCTGTAAGAAGATGAATGCTGAATTCCGGAAAAAAAACGCATTTCCTAAAGTTTATTGAGATTTAGATGGAAAGCCTCATGGATCCCCTAGAAGTAGTTGGAAAGCCACGACCAGAACTAGTTTAAATCAAAGGCTGGTTAAGTACTAACACCTGAAAGAAGTTTCATCAACATTGAAAGAGGATTACAGGTAAGAAGAATTCTGGGGAAATAATACAAATTTACAAAGTTTTTAGGTGAAAATATGGATGGCACCACTACGAATGCTGGTTTATATGATCGGCAAGGATGATGGCTGAGAAGTATTTTGATCACTTAAGTACTTCTCAAGCTATAGGTTAATAGGTATTTTAAATAATCAAGGGCTATTACTACGCCTGATGGCTTATTTTATTTCCGATCAACTATGCTGGCTTAATTGTGGTGCAACGTACATAAATCGCAAATTTTTTGTTTTAATTTTTTTTCTAGAGTAATTCCTAGTTTTATTTCTCTCATGGAGATCAGGCAAACATGGTGTATTTTGCGGAGACATTTATTGCAACGGTAATAGGTTTCTAATACCGATGCTCCACAAATGAGACAGATGTTTCTCATGTCGTCACTGTTTAGCAACAATGTTCTTTTTATTATCTTACGGTAGCTGTCGAAGTTTTTATTCTTTTTTAAACTTTTCTGTTTCATTAACCGTTTGGCAAGGTATATAATGATGGCCCCACAATTATAATAGTCACTTTGTATGACATGCTCCGGATGTATCAGCCTTAGCTGTTTCGCAGTTTCTATTTTTTTGAATGATAGTGCCTCTTGAACCTTTGACAAATATTCTCCTGCGTATGATTCCTCATGTCCCAAAGGGTCAATAATTATTACCTCACATCTTTTTATTGACAGGATGACCATAGTAAAATGACTACCAATGCATATAGGGAACAGTGTGTCTTTTTCAGTGGTTACTGAAATTGATTCCCAAAATGATGCACCCGTTTCATAATCCTTGAATATCAGGGAGGACTTTTCCACACTAACCAGGGCATAAGGCATCCCATTTTTACTATTAAATATATGTAAAATATGGTCAACCACAAAATTAGTGATGTAGTTTCTTTCATTCAGAGACTCGAAGTCAATTATTTGTAAATTTTGTATAGCATGCTCTATGTCATTCATGTTAGTGACAACGTACCCTTTTACTTCAGGGCTGAATCTGTAATAATCGGGATCGCTTACTAGTCCATTGTCAAAAAACGAAAGGTCACCGTTGATAACTTCTATTACTTCGTCATCGTCACTCATATTATAAATGAATGAATATGACGTATCAGCCTGTGTAATAACACAAATCTCGCAAATGAACTCATCATTTGTGAGTTTTTTGTACTCATATTCATTCACTTCCGAATATCTTATAACACAAGTTGCGTGAACCCATTTCGTGCATTTATCGCACTGGACCCAATCAGTGCGTGGTGAATCAACATGTGATCCATGGCCACAATAGGCATGTGGCGACATCTATAATGAATACGCGCAAGCATAGAAGTCAAGATATAGATCCAGCAAAGAGATATCAAGGACGACCAACAGATGGCATGGAAGAGTGAAAGCAAAAATACCAAATCCTACATCGCGGTATCTAAGAATTACAGCTACTCAGTATATATACAGAATCCCGACATGTAACCGTCGGGCAGTTGCCCACCAAGCTAAACCGCCCAGCTTGGTCGGAGGATCCTCCCTTTTCAATGGAGGAGTAGCAACACCTTCGCTCCTCCATATTGGTGACCCCGACGTGATAATATGGAGGAGCGAAGGTGTTGCTACTCCTCCATTGAAAAGGGAGGATCCTCCGACCAAGCTGGGCGGTTTAGCTTATGCGTAGCATACGCAGACGATGCGACGTGAGTCATACGCGCGGCGGCATTCCCGAGCCGCATTCTTCGCATACCACAGCGCGGCGTGATGACTCATCGGCCAAGCGCGCCCTGCGCGCTCTCCTCGCGGTGCCGCCGACGACCCGATGCCCGCTGCTCTGCTCGACGTCCGCTTCCCACGACGACGGGCGCTCCACTGACTGCGCGCCCGCGCCAGCTGTTTATATATCAGCCGCGACCAGCGCAGGCCTACACCACCGTACAGCGCTGGGGCCGCGCATGCGCAGTAGTTAAGAGTGTCCTAAATCCTAGCTATATAAGAACGACTGATTCAATGAATAAATGAGTATTGTGAACTTGTAATTCGTCTTTAACTCATCTCCCTGCTAGTACCCGAGCTGTTACAGTGGTGACCCTCCGACTTTAAGAACACCTGAAGATGGAAAAATCTGAAGACCTGATCAAAGATGCCACACCGGTACTGGCACCTTCACCTGCGTCGACGAGCAATCAGCAAGCGGAGCTAGCTGCAATCTCCGTGCAGTCGCGACTACTCCCGTTCTGGCGTGAAATTCCTCGCGCCTGGTTCCTGCAGTTCGAAGCTGTCGTCGACCCACTGAAGACTTCAGATGACCAGAAGTTCCGCTACGTGCTGCAACAACTGCAGCCAGTGGACCTTCAACATGTCACGGATATTTTGTACCGACCGCCCGAGACAGGAAAATACGCGACGATTAAGCAAAGATTGCTCACCGTGTATGAGAAATCCGAGGTGAAGAACTTCCAGCAGCTCATACGAGGACTAGAGCTGGGAGATCAGAAACCTTCTCAGCATCTGCGGAAAATGCGCGAGCTCTGCAACGGCCTTATAACTGAAGAAGGCTTGCGCATCGAATGGTTGGACCACCTACCGGCTCAGCTACGTGTCGTGCTGTCCGTGAACTCCGAGTCGTCACTGGACACCCTAGCTGCGATGGCGGACAAGATGCTGGAGTACTCAGAGCCCACAACGATAGCCGCAGTACAGAGCAGTCACTCGACTTACACGCCAAATACAGCCGACGTCACAGTCTCGGCGCAACTATGCGTACTTAGCAAGCAGTTAGAAAAACTGTCGCTCGAAGTAGCGGAATTGCGAGGCCGGCAACAGGAGCGCAGACCCTACCGAGGACGTCCCAGGTCCCGATCCAGGTCATGGTCACGGCAACGGCAAGCCCCACGACCGGGAACTGATACGTGGGAATGCAAATACCACTGGCGATTCGGCGACAGGGCAACGCGCTGCGAATCCCCGTGCTGCAAGAGGAAGAAAATGTCGGAAAACTAGAGCCGACACCGACCGTGGCGGAGGTCGGTGTTGCCAGCGGAAGCAACCGCCTGTGTGTCTTCGATCGCAACACTAGAGAGCGTTTCCTCGTCGACACAGGCGCCGACATCTCCGTGTTAGCCGCCACCAACAAGAAAAAGCAAGTCAACAGCGCCTACAAGTTGTACGCGGCAAATGATACGCCGATTAACACCTATGGAGAGCGAACACTACGACTGGACCTAGGACTCAGGCGCTGCTTCCAGTGGACATTCATAGTGGCGGATGTGAAAACGTCGATTCTCGGTGCCGACTTCCTGCGCAACTTCAAGCTACTGGTAGACCTGCACAAGAAAAAACTAGTGGACAGAATAACGGAGCTCGCAGTGGACACCATCGAAGTCCGTACCAGTGAAGAGTCCATCCACGTCATCAGCTCCGACCAAGTGTACCACAGCATCCTGACGAAGTTCCCGGACATCCTGCGACCGATGTCACTCAAGGCGCCGGCTAAGCATGACGTCATACATCACATAGAGACGACTGGCCCACCGGTGTACGCGAAACCGCGACCCCTGCCACCCGATAAATACAAGGTGGCAAAAGAAGAGTTCGAGCGCATGATCGAGATGGGCATCTGCAAACCGTCGAAGAGCCCCTGGGCAAGCCCGCTGCACATCGTGAAAAAGAAGGATGGCGGCCTACGCGTCTGTGGAGACTACAGGCGGCTCAACTCAGTCACTCTACCCGACCGCTACCCGATTCCACGAATTCAGGACTTCACGTACCAGCTGAACAAAAGCAGAGTGTTTTCGAAGCTCGACCTGAAGATGGCGTACTACTGGATCCCACTGAGTAAGGAAGACGCAGAGAAGACGGCCATCACGACGCCCTTCGGACTGTTCGAGTTCAACTGCATGACGTTCGGACTACGTAACGCGAGTCAGACGTTCCAGCGGTTCATGCACGAGGTCCTACGAGGCATAGAGGGCTGCTTCTGTTTCGTCGACGACATCCTTCTGCATTCAGAAGACGAAGAACAGCACAGAGCGCTTCTAGAACGAGTCCTGGAACGTCTTGACAAGTATGGAGTGACGCTGAACGTGAACAAGTGCGAATTTGGTCAAGAGAAACTGAACTTTCTGGGCTACGAAGTATCAGCTGAAGGAATACGACCTACAGAAGAGAGGATAAAGGCAATCTCTACTTTCCCGAAACCGAAGACGGTAGTAGAGTTGCGACGTTTTCTCGGAATCCTCAACTTCTACAGAGAGTGCCTGCCTCGCCAAGCTGAGCAACAAAGCGCGCTGAATAAACACTTACACAACCGGAAGAAAAATGATAAGACGCCGATTGAATGGACGCCGGAGTCGGATTCGGCCTTCGAAAAATGCCGCCAAAGCATTTTGGAAGCCACCACGCTCTCATACCCAGTTCACGGCAGCTCACTGGGACTCATGACCGACGCATCTGACCTCAGCCTAGGAGCGGTGCTGCAGCAACGCGTCAACGGAGTCTGGAGACCGCTGGCATTCTTCTCAAAAGCGATGAGCGAGACGCAGCGACGCTACAGTGTGTACGACCGCGAACTGCTAGCCATGTACACAGCCGTGAAGCACTTCAGACGTCTAATAGAGGGATGTGACGTCACCATCTACACAGATCACAAGCCACTCACCTACGCAATGAGCAGACCGGCAAGCAGTAGTGACACACCCCGGCGAGAGCGGCAACTCCACTTCGTGAGCCAATTCTGCACGAAGATAGAGTACGTGAAGGGGGAAGACAATGCAGTGGCAGACTCTCTATCACGTATAGAGGAGATAGCATGTCCATCGGCCATCGACTACAACAAACTAGCCGCAGATCAAGCGTCGGACGAGGAATTAAGAAAACTCAGATCACAATCCAATCTTATGTTCACAGATATCGCACTGCCGGGGCTGAGTCACACTATCACCTGCGAGACGTCTACAGCGACGCCCAGACCGTACCTGCCGCCGGCATACCGTGGTGCTGCATTCAAAGCGCAACACGACCTGTGCCACCCGGGGATACGAGCGACCAAGAAGCAGATGGCAGCAAAGTTCTTCTGGCCATCGATGAACAAGGACGTAGGCGAATGGACGAGGACGTGCATCAGCTGCCAGCGTGCGAAGGTACATCGGCATGTCGTCACCCCACTGGGCGAGTTCCCGCCATCCGCACGGTTCGAGCACGTCCACATCGACATCGTCGGGCCGCTACAACCGTCAAACGGATACCGCTACTGTGTAACCATGATCGACCGCTGCACAAGTTGGCCTGAAGCAGTACCAGTAAGCGAAATCACAGCGGAAGCCGTAGCCAAGGCCTTCTACGAGAACTGGCTGGTTCGGTTTGGAATGCCAATCCGGTGTACTACCGACCAGGGCCGGCAATTTGAGTCCTCGCTGTTCAGCACACTGATGAAGAGATTCGGCATCAACAAGATCCACACCACTGCATTCCACCCGCAAGCAAACGGCAAGGTAGAGCGATGGCACCGCACCTTCAAGGCAGCGCTAATGGCGAGAGGCGCTACCGTGACATGGAGCGACGAACTACCTACAGTGCTACTCGGCCTGCGCACGGCGATACGCGAGAACGCGCTATGTCCCGCGCAGATGACCTACGGAGCGACTCTACGAGTACCATCTGATTTTTTTGTACCTACACAGTCCAAAATTGAAGATGCAGACTACGTGCGGCGACTGACGGACACCATGGCCGCGATATCACCTGTGCAGAAGGCACGAGCAACGAGAGAGCGACCATTCATCTACAAGGACCTACGAACATGCTCACACGTCTTCGTGCGCAACGACACGGTCAGAAAACCGCTCACACCTCCCTACGACGGCCCGTACGAAGTATTGGAACGGAGCGAAAAATACTACAAGTTACGGTTGCCTCTACGCACGGCAGTGATATCACTGGACCGCCTCAAGCCAGCTTATATAAGCAAAGAAGCAGACGAGTCGGCAGCAGTACCTACAGCTACATCTACAAGCTACACAACACGGTCAGGACGGACCGTAAAGCAAACCGTACGCTTCGCTTGAGGGGGAGTACTATGCGTAGCATACGCAGACGATGCGACGTGAGTCATACGCGCGGCGGCATTCCCGAGCCGCATTCTTCGCATACCACAGCGCGGCGTGATGACTCATCGGCCAAGCGCGCCCTGCGCGCTCTCCTCGCGGTGCCGCCGACGACCCGATGCCCGCTGCTCTGCTCGACGTCCGCTTCCCACGACGACGGGCGCTCCACTGACTGCGCGCCCGCGCCAGCTGTTTATATATCAGCCGCGACCAGCGCAAGCCTACACCACCGTACAGCGCTGGGGCCGCGCATGCGCAGTAGTTAAGAGTGTCCTAAATCCTAGCTATATAAGAACGACTGATTCAATGAATAAATGAGTATTGTGAACTTGTAATTCGTCTTTAACTCATCTCCCTGCTAGTACCCGAGCTGTTACAAGCTTGGTGGGCAACTGCCCGACGGTTACATGTCGGGATTCTGTATATATACTGAGTAGCTGTAATTCTTAGATACCGCGATGTAGGATTTGGTATTTTTGCTTTCACTCTTCCATGCCATCTGTTGGTCGTCCTTGATATCTCTTTGCTGGATCTATATCTTGACTTCTATGCTTGCGCGTATTCATTATAGATGTCGCCACATCACTCCCCCCCGTATTCATTATAGATGTCGCCACAGGCACATGACAATGATTTTTCGTCCTCTGCAAGGTGAATATCAATTGCCTTAAATTTTTTTTTCAAATGTCGTCCTTCGAACCGGCTAAAAGGCATTTTCTTCTTCTTGTTCCACTTTTCGGTGGCATTTTCAATCGGAATGATATTCGTTTTTTTATTTGAAATACCAGTTTTAGGAATTTCACTTAAAATCTCTTTGGATAAGGCTGCAACATCTTCTGTCAATTTTCTAATAAATTGCGAAGCTTTCACGTTTTGCTGCCCTTCCAATGTGTATTTCTTTAACTGCCCAAAATAATTTTCTACCGGAGCGTTACTCAATCTTTTTGGTTTCATTATGTTTGTCCACATAGGTACAAACGGAAGATATTTTGTCAGTATTGTTTTAAACAATGACGGATCATAAAACCCGTTCGGGCTTTCGACCGCATTGCTCTCTATTATTGTGTTCTGTATAATACCTTCGAAATAAAGGTAAAATTTATTTTGTTTGTATTGTGGCGCATTTACCTCACATGTTTCACTGATCGAAACAGAATTTACAAGGGTTTCCACTTCTGAATCCTTGGTTTTGTCTGATTTTAAGTGTTCTAGCGTCTGTAAAACAGTTGTGGTAAAATATTCTGTGTTGAGCAGAATAAACATGCGCTTCACTAAATGGCTCATCTCTTCCAGAGTTTTGCAGAGGAATAGCCTAGCAAATAGATCTTTGATAAAAATTTTATCTTGTATACTGCTTTTATCAATATCTTTACACCCACATTTCATTAAATGAGCTACGCAAAGATATAATGGAGTGACCCCATTTTCAATTTGTGTCTCGCTTAGGGCTTTTTCGGCACTGCTGCTTTCATTTGATATCACAAGATTGAAACAATTATTAAGATACATTAACAGTGTTTCATTATTAAACGAAAAACAAGCTGCATTTATGAGCGCCATGCTAAAATCTGTAACAACTCCAGAAAATACAGGCCAGCGGTAGTTTTGGAAACAGTGGAACTTGAAATCGTTTAATATTTTCACTATTGTAGCTGTATCATGTACAGAAGACAACATGGAAAAAAGAGGATAAAGCCGATGGTTGGGTGTTGCCGTTATTACACCAACATAGAATAAGATTCTTTTGCACATTTGATCTCTTTTAAGTTCGTCAATGTCCGGTTTTCGCACTATGCTTCCAGTAGCATCCATATGCAAGAGAGGCATTTCTTGCTGCTTTAAAACTTTTATCTGCTCAGCAGAATACATTTTGATGCAGAATGGAAAAGCCACTTCTTTAACAAAATTTGGATGGTCATTTTGGTATCTATATAAATCCAATAAGTCATTTTTAGCTCTATCATTTTGCGCTAAAGCTTCTGATCGTATCTTCCGCATAACACAGTCGGATTTAACTGTGTTCAAATTTTTTGTTTCACGCAAAAAGTTGCTGTCAACTTTTAAAAGAGTCTTCTTTTTAATTGAAAACGGTTTTGACTTCAATAGTTTCTTTTTGAAAATACTTCGTTCCACTCCTTTTAGTGCTCCAGTCAGTAAACTTTTATGGCAATAATTTATTGACTGGCTAAACACAGCACACCTTTGTTCCTTTAAATGTATTTTAAACTTTTTACAATTAGCATGTTTACATTTAGCCATAATTGTGACGCTGCCATCTTTTAAATATTTGTGATATTTAAAAACAATTATGCAAACATTGTTCACAAATTTACGAATCAGTCGTTTTATTATGTATGAATAATACATCTCGTTCAACTTATTATTTTCATCAAATAAATGTTTCCAAAGGTTATCATCTATATTGCAGGATCCTTCTATTATATCACTTTTACTTTTAGTCAGGAACTCGCCAGTATTTTTACTTCCACGGGGTAGAATCTCAGTCATTTTAGGACTAGAAATGTTCAATATTTCTTTTGGAATTCTGACGGATTCTGGAGACACATCAATTTCGGAGTTCAATTTGTTTGCAGAATTGTTTCCGGTTTCATTAATTCTTATCATATTAACATCATTAGAATTGTCAATAACTTCGTCAGAAATATATATCAATTTTTCCTTGTTAGGGTTTGGGTCATAGTTATTAACCAACTCAGTGGATATAATTGGCGATCGCGTGTGAGTTTCTTCTTGATTTGCGTAACACCAAGAATCAATTAAAGGATCATAACTTTGATCGGAAAAATTTACTTCCTGTTTCTTTGTTATAAGATCTTTACCGTTTTTTATTTTACCCGGTGGTAGACTCTCACTTATTTCAGGACTAGAAATTAATATTTCTTTTGAGCTTTTGTCCGATTCTGGAGACATATTAATTTCATCTAATATTGTCGTACTGTAATCGTATTCTTTATTTTGAGGGTTTGAGACATTAACCAATTCTGCTAATGATATTGTAGTTTGCGCGCAAATTTCTTCTTTACTTGCGTTGCTACAATTTGGTTCATAGCTTTTTTCAGCTGATTTTTCTTCGAGTTGCTGGATTTCAGGATCATTTGAATTATTTTTTTTGGTTGGTGTCGAGCTATTATACAGTTTCATCCACAGGTTATAAATTCTTTTTCGGTTTTCAGCATTATTTTTTACCTTATTTTTTTCGCATATATCGACATATATACAGGACTTATTTTTTCTATGTGATATTGGACCGCATTGTATGTTATTTGTACTCAAATACTTTTTAATTTCAGAAATACTGAATTGTTTTTTTACCTTCATGATGAAACAGGATACTACCTAGTGGACTTTATTACAATTTTAATCGTATTAATGCTTATTAACTACTATTTTTAAATTACAAAGGAGTAACAGAAAGGAATTCTTTTTCAAATGTGACACAAAATACTATTTTTCACAACCCCAAATTACCTATTACTTATATTATATTTAATACGAAACATATTATGTTAATTTCAACATCTGATTATAACAATAACACCAAGAATAACAATAACAAAATGTCTATGCAGCAAATAAAAACTATGTACTTAAGTATAAGCAGTTCTAAACTAACTCAAAATATATATATTTACACACAAGTATGAGAAAATAAATGCACAATCTAATTTAACATAATATGACCAAGACAAACAAAAAAAGAATTAATTAACTATGTGCGAAATACCTCTATAATATTATTAATCGTCACACAAAAATATATTATTATTTTTTACAACCCCTAATTGGGTACAAAACAGATATCAATTTTCATATCTAGTTACATATTATATATCTAATAGCAACTAAGAGCAGAAACTGCAAGGAGTAATAACAACAAAATGTCTAAGCAACAAAAAGTAAGAAAAATAAAAACAATGTCCTTAATTATTATATATACTAACACAAAAAATATACAAACAAAAATTTTAAAACAATAAATGAACACTATAATTGGACATAATTTTATAAAGACAAACAAAAAAAACAAAAGTATTAATTTCAACACCGAAGTACAACTACACCTACTACAACTAGGTATATTACAATTTTATACGGATCAGATATTTATTTTCTTATTAGGTACCTAAATAATATTAATATCTTATATACACAAAATAAAATTATGCTCCAAAGTGCTTTATTTAATAATATTTCAACCACTAAATTGCCTCAATTTCCATTTAAAACGAATTTAATTTTTAAAATTGAGTTACTATTTTTTCAACAGTAGTTTTGGTATATCGAAAAGAGCATTGCCGCCACGACGAACCCGAGACAAAATATTTTTAACAAATTAACTTTTAAACAACGTAGAATGCTCATTTTGGTCTTGATATCAATGAAAATTTAAATGGAGGTTAATGATATAATTTCACATACTATAAACTTATTATATACCACGTACCTTAGAGCTACAGCTGTAAAAGGCAGGTGGAAAATACAAATTTTTAATTTTTATTCAGAAAAGTGTACCAAACTTCCCGTGTGCCGAAAATTATCCACCTGATATGAAAATACCGAAAATGATTTTTAGCTATCATCTGTAAAAATCATATAAACCAGCAGTCTTAGTGGTACCTTGAGGATTTCCACCTGGAAACTTAGAAAAACTTTGTAAATTATGTATTTTTCCCTAGAATTCGGCATTCTTTTTCTTACTGACACCTGTAATCCTCTTTCAATATTGATGATACTTCTTTCAGCTATTAGAACTTAACTAACCTTCGATTTAAACGAGGTCTGGTCGTGGCTTTCCACCTGCTTCTAGGGTATCTGAGGGTATAAAAGTAATATTTCGACTTAGGCCGCTAAATACCTATTTACCTATAACTGAAGAGGTACTCATGTGAGCTGAAAATCCTGAAAATGGTTTTCAGTGATCATCATTGCCGATCAAATAAACCAGCAGACGTATTGGTTTTATCTGCATTTTCAGCTGAAAATTTTAAAAAACTTTGTGAAATATGTATTTTTTCCCCAGAATTCAGCATTCTTCCTCTTACTGACACCTGTAATCCTCTTTCAATGTTGATGAAACTTCTTTCAGCTGTTTGTACATAACCACCCTTCGATTGAGACTAGGTCTGGTCGTGGCTTTCCAGCTGCTTCTTGGGTATCTGAGGGTATAAAAGTAATATTTCGACTTAGGCCGCTAAATACCTATTTACCTATAACTGAAGAGGTACTCATGTGAGCTGAAAATCCTGAAAATAGTTTTCAGCAATCATCAGTGCCGATCATAAAAACTAGCAGACGTTGTGGTCTTATCAGCATTTTCAGCTGAAAATTTTAAAAAACTTTCTGAAATATGTATTTTTTCCCCAGATTTCAGCATTCTTCTTCATACTGACACCTGTAATCCTCTTTCAATGTTGATGAAACTTCTTTCAGCTGTTGGTACTTAACCAGCCTTTGATTTAAACTAGGTCTGGTTGTGGCTTTCCAACTACTTCTAGGGGATCCATGAGGGTTTCCATCTAAAATGTCAATAAACTTTATTAAATGTGTATTTTTTTTCCCGGAATTCAGCATTCTTCTTCTTACTGACACCTGTAATCCTCTTTCAATGTTGATGAAACTTCTTTCAGCTGTTGGTACATAACCAACCTTCGATTTAAACTAGGTCTAGTCGTGGCTTTCCACCTGCTTCTAGGGGATTGATGAGGATTTCCACCTAAAATCTCAATAAACTTTGGGAAATGTCTATTTTTTCCCCAGAATTCAGCATTCTTCTTCTTACAGGCACCTGTAATCCTCTTTCAATGTTAATGAAACTTCTTTCAGCTGTTGGTACATAACTAACCTTCGATTTAAACTAGGTCTGGTCGTGGCTTTCCACCTGCTTCTTGGGTATCTGAGGGTATGAGTGTAATATTTCGACTTAGGCCGCTAAATACCTATTTACCTATAACTGAAGAGGTACTCATGTGAGCTGAAAATCCTGAAAATGGTTTTCAGTGATCATCATTGGCGATCATATAAACCAGCAGACGTATTGGTTTTATCTGCATTTTCAGCTGAAAATTTTAAAAAACTTTGTGAAATATGTATTTTTTCCCCAGAATTCAGCATTCTTCCTCTTACTGACACCTGTAATCCTCTTTCAATGTTGATGAAACTTCTTTCAGCTATTTGTACATAACCACCCTTCGATTGAGACTAGGTCTGGTCGTGGCTTTCCACCTGCTTCTTGGGTATCTGAGGGTATAAAAGTAATATTTCGACTTAGGCCGCTAAATACCTATTTACCTATAACTGAAGAGGTACTCATGTGAGCTGAAAATCCTGAAAATGGTTTTCAGCAATCATCAGTGCCGATCATAAAAACTAGCAGACGTTGTGGTTTTATCAGCATTTTCAGCTGAAAATTTTAAAAAACTTTCTGAAATATGCATTTTTTCCCCAGATTTCAGCATTCTTCTTCTTACTGACACTTGTAATCCTCTTTCAATGTTGATGAAACTTCTTTCAGCTGTTGGTACTTAACCAGCCTTTGATTTAAACTAGGTCTGGTTGTGGCTTTCCAACTACTTCTAGGGGATCCATGAGGGTTTCCATCTAAAATGTCAATAAACTTTATTAAATGTGTATTTTTTTTTCCCGGAATTCAGCATTCATCTTCTTACAGGAACCTGTAATCCTCTTTCAATGTTGATGAAACTTCTTTCAGCTGTTGGTTATTAACCAACCTTCGATTTAAACTAGGTCTAGTCGTGGCTTTCCACCTGCTTCTAGGGGATTGATGAGGATTTCCACCTAAAATCTCAATAAACTTTGGGAAATGTCTATTTTTTCCCCAGAATTCAGCATTCTTCTTCTTACAGGCACCTGTAATCCTCTTTCAATGTTAATGAAACTTCTTTCAGCTGTTGGTACATAACCAACCTTCGATTTAAACTAGGTCTGGTCGTGGCTTTCCACCTGCTTCTTGGGTATCTGAGGGTATGAGTGTAATATTTCGACTTAGGCTGCTAAATACCTATTTACCTATAACTGGAAAGGTACTCATGTGAGCTGAAAATCCTGAAAATGGTTTTTATCAATTATCAGTGCCGATCATATTAACCAGCAGACGTTGTGGTTTTGTGCGCGTTTTCAGCTGAAAATTTTAAAAAACTTTGTGAAATATGTATTTTTTCCCCAGAATTCAGCATTCTTCCTCTTACTGACACCTGTAATCCTCTTTCAATGTTGATGAAACTTCTTTCAGCTGTTGGTACTTAACCAACCTTCGATTTAAACTAGGTCTGGTCGTGGCTTTCCACCTGCTTCTAGGGTATCTGAGGGTATGAGTGTATTATTTTGACTTGGGCCGCTAAATACCTATTTACCTATAACTGAAGAGGTACTCATGTGAGCTGAAAATCCTGAAAATGGTTTTCAGTAATCATCATTGCCGATCATATAAACCAGCAGACGTATTGTTCTTATCAGCATTTTCGGCTGAAATTTTTAAAAAACTTTGTGAAATATGTATTTTTTCCCCAGATTTCAGTATTCTTCTTCTTACTGACACCTGTAATCCTCTTTCAATGTTGATGAAACTTCTTTCAGGTGGTGTTACTTAACCAGCCTTCGATTTAAACTAGGTCTGGTCGTGGCTTTCCGACTCCTTCGTGGTTGAAACGTCATCCACTTATGGGGAATAGATTTTTAAAAAATTATTTTGCTTTTTATTTTGCGGTTTGGTCATTCGATGTTTTAAATTTTAATTATTTAATACATTTGTATTTATTAGTAATATGAAATTAGCCTTAATTTTGAATAATATGTGTGGTACAAATCGTAACCTTCTTAATTTGGTCGCCTACACTTAGGCTGCTAACTTTAGGCTGCCAACTTCACACTGGTGTTAACAGAAGTATTTGTATTCGGCATCCTAAGCCTCCGTAGTAACGGAACATAAACATTAAAAACACCGATATTTTCGATAGAATTATATTAAAATTTATAGGTAAAACCCCTGCATTATAAGTTTTTCTTAACCCGCTTCATTGATTCGAATTACTAATTAATCTGAATGTTATTATTCGGTTTCTCGTCGCTCGGAGCGCATCCCATAATCGAGTACTCAGTGTTAGTCGGATTTTATCAGACAGCGCCGTATTTATGGCGAATCGTGATACAGTGACCTTTATTTAGTCTTATTACATAATGCCGATTAAAAATCAATATGACATATTTCTGCATGTCTAGTTGTCTACTCATCTGTACCAGGCATTGCCGGGCAGCCTTGCCAAACATAAGACTTGACGAAATGAGAATTTGGTTTAAAATGTAGTTTGACCTTAAGATGACTTGACTCAGAAATAACTTGGTTAATAGTTGATTTGTCAGTGACGTTCGGACTCGTATCCGGCATACTAAAACCTCCTTAGTAACCAAACATAAACATTAAAATATAAGTTAAATTAAAATTTCTACAACCCCTGCATTGTAAGTTTGTCTTTACCCGCTTCATTGATTCGAATTACTAATTAATCTAAATCTTATTATTCGGTGTTCTCGTCGCTCGGAGCGCATCCCATAATCGAGTACTCAGTATTAGGCGGATTTTATCAGATATTGCAAACGGCTAAAGGCTGTGTTCTATTTGAATTTGGAACAGCAAAAATAGGGGGAAGCGTCTTATTTTATTTTATGAAATGGCACCTGCTACCGTACCACCAATGAAAAAATTCCAATTAACAATCTATACGCAGATTTACGTCAGATTTGACAAGCAAGCGACGCTGCTTAAGAATCGTTAATTGCTCATTTTCGGTGGTAACCCCCACTGGTTATCAAATTATAGGTATACTTATTAAAATTTCAATTATTTATTAAATAGATGTCTTAGTCTCCACCGCGTCGTGGGCCTGACGAAGTACCTGGTGAAAACACACAGAAGAACAAATAAAAAATACCTATATAATATTTACTCAAAAATATTGCAATTCCGACAAATCCAACATCGCTTCTCAGCGCACCCCGTGTGCGGTAGATTTATCAGATATTGCAAACGGCCAAAGGCTTTAGAATTTAATGGAAATCCGTAGCGTAACGAAGATCGGCCAAATTTAATTATTCCATTCGGAAATGGCCTAGAAAATTGAATGCAAGGGAGATGCCGAGATGCCCCAAAGAAACAGAGTATTACTAGAACAGTAAAACCTAATTGATTTCGCGAAGAATGCTTCAACTGGTGGCTTTTGCTCTTTGACTTTTAGAGTTATGGTAATCGCGGTTGGGAGGGATGTTGATTTTTGTGCTGGATTTCGGATTTAATGTGGGTTTTTCTTGTAAGGTTGCAACGAAAATGCTCCTTTGAACTCCATGATAAACAACAGATTGTGTATTATTCTATCATATTTATAATAACTGGATTAGAAATGCCTCGGCTAGTTTATTGTGTCACTCCTCCGGATAAGTATATGTGCATGATATGAAGTTACCTATATATACAATTTTCATAAAACCTTATTCTAGATATTTGCAGCTAAGTTGGCATCAACCTGTTATTTAGGTACTTATTATTTTCCTCTTAGAGTTCCCATGAAATACTCTTGATCTAGACTGACTGCTGATGACTTGACTAGGCTGACTTATTAAAATCAATATACTTATACCTCTTAAAATAGTTCATTTGTGTACTGCATATTGTATTTCTAAACTTAAACATGTCTTAATTTAACTGCACCAAGGTATACAAAACCCCCAAACCTGCACCCCCATCTTTAAAACATGCCGCTGCCGCGATCCAATCATCTCAGTACAGCCGGCTAAAGAGATAAATAACCTCCGACGAATCCGCCGTCTCGACCACAGTGAGCGCTCATTTTCCGCCGTGTATCTTAATCCGCGGGAATATTTTAATACGAGACGTAGTGTGTGGGGCTGGGGTGGGCGGCAGTGGTGAAGCTTTTTGCTTTGGGGTCAGATGTTTTTTAAAGGTATTTTTTAATATAAAAAATAAGGTGTTGATTTTGGTATAATTGTTATAATATTGATGTTTGGTTTACCGTGTTTTACTTCTACAGTTTTAATGTAGTATTGTATTTCCTCGCCTACCAAACGCCAAAGTAGATATAAGTAAAATTGTACTACATATAAGCAATAAGTCGAAAAGATGAGTTTCTTTGGAATCATTACTTCTCCTCAGTGACTGAGCCTTTGTGAAATCTGCCTATCGACCAATAATTGTTGATAATAATTGTTGCGTCGATAAGATTATATTCTATTCTAGTCAACCCGCAGTATGCGCAACATGTAGGAAGCTCCTACACTGGCCAGGTTTCTTCCTCGTATCGGGGGCGCCGATCCCGCGGACTCCGGGGTGCTATTTCCATGCTGATGTTTAATAATTGATAATACGCCGGCAAAAACGCACCCGGGAACTGTATAGAGCTGCGCACTACATTCAAAGTTAAATTAATTAAATTCGTTTATTTTAGATAACTGGATCCATATTATACAGTACATGTCGATATTAAATATGAGGTATCATGTACCGAAGTGTTTTTTGTCAAGTGCCTACCGTCGCACGACTGCAAGTAGGTCCTATAAATAGAATTGCAAAGGCAATCAACGTGATTGTAGACACGAAAAAGTAACCAACGTAACCTACATTTCGCATTAAAATTATCTGATTATGAAAGAATAAGTTGTACTGAAAATTCTGCTGCAATGTAGTTTCAATTGTCACACTAAATTTATTTTGTCACACTACATAACTGCTCCTAATCTCATTACTCATTCGGCGGCGTTACCCTAAGCCGAGTTGTTCCCATCGCCAAATAATCAATACCTTCTCATCTTACCAAACAACCACTTTGTTATTTTGAGGTGTTGTTTTGTTATTGTTGGGGAAATTAGAAAATTCATTTCGTACGTTTTACATCCGTTTTACTATACATACGCCTATACAAGATAGTATTTATTTGTAAGTATCTTATAGTAGTACTTAATAGACTTTTTAAACTTGGAAATTAATGTTAAAATAGCCACAGAATCGTGCTTTTGTCCATGCTTTATCTATGATAGGTCGCGAGCTGTATCGCCGAATTGGAATGAGCACAATGCACTTAGAATACATATCTACAAATCTAGATGCCCAGGTTTCCTCACAATGTTTTCCTTCACCGTAAGAGCACTATTTCTAATGAATTTATTGTCAATATGGCCGGATTCGAACCCACGACACGACGTCTTACCCCTACCATCGCGGCTTCAACAACAATAATTCCAATTTTCTTATAACCGATAACCATCCATTATTCCTCCGAGGCACCTGTCGTTGGCCCACTCCGGAGCTGTCAGAGCACAATCTCTATCAACAATTGAACGATGAAGTGTCGGCTACTGCCCACCAATCACGATCCATCATTTCCAGCACCAGTGAAGGAAGATCTCTCCTGCTAGTGGGAATAGAGGGTGAGATTTTATACGTGGACTTAGTTATGGAAGGTTAACTGGACTGGAAAAAAGCATCTCAAGTTAAGGTACCGGTAAATATCAGCCAGGTACGCCACTAATTATCATCACGACCCATTACGTCCCCACTGCTGGGGCACGGGTCTCCTTCCAATGAAGGAAGGGTTTAGGCCTAGTCCACCACGCTGGCCAAGTGCGGGTTGGTGGACCCCAACACAAGCAAGCTTGTGCTGAGAGAGTTGTCGGGTAACTAATTATAACGAAGTATTTAGGACATCAGAACCTTGCTGATTGGCTGTTGATGAAGATCCCTGGGTGAATCACTGTTCAAGTATGTATGTCAAAAATAAATTTTGGAGATAATTTAGAAAGTTTGAGAGAACTCACACACTCGTTACATTTTCAACGTATGTAAAACTTTACTACTGAATTAATTTAGATGAATACTATATAGGAATTTATAAACATAAAATAACTTAATCATTATTTTCGTGTAACTTTAAATTACACCAGTGTTTCGGGTGCCAATGCGTCTCTAAGACCACTCATAAAATACCACCCTATATTCTAGCGATCCGTAGACACAGAAGCCCATACTAAGCTGGTTGCTAGCAATATGAAATAATATTCTTTGGGCCACTGCAGTCGGGTGTTTCGATGGAGTGGATGGATTAATTTGATTACTACGGCAGATGTTGGCTCGTTTTAGCTAGTGTATGAGAAATTCGAAGTAAATATGAAGTCTAGCCGTATATTGTGCCTTGTTGTATGGATATTGATAGTGTAAGGGCATGTTTCACAATGCCTGGATATTGGCTACCTGTGGGATAATTCTCATATGTTATTTTACTGGCTACTAATGGAGCTTTTACACCAGATAATATGTGTTGCTAGGTTTGCATTTGATAGCCACCAATCATATTCAATGGTCCACTTAGCACCGGCCAAAATAGATTTCTTTCACTTCATCGCAGCATAACTGCATAGCACAAACTGCCTTACCGGTGCAGTATCGGTTGCCAGAATTGTAAGAATGTATTATAATAGCAGCTTTGTCGTCGACACAATAAGAATAAACTGAAACCAATTCTAGATCATTATCTGGTACAAGTACTGAAGTCCAGCGATAGTCATCCATCATAATAACTTGCTATGAAAAAACACTTATTTTTTTTCTCAATATACCTAATTTCATAAACACAAAAAACTTACATGAAATTAAACATCAGACGTCACATCAGCAGTAAGCACTAGAGGGGACGGATAAAAATAAGATCCAATTAATAACGCCAGGATATTCAAACATTATTCCAAAGTACACGTATTCATGCCCCCCCCACCCCCACCATATAACACCACTCATAAAATTAAATGAGTTACCTTTCTCATCATTCGTTGTAATCCGCCTCTTTTCTAGTGCAGGGGTGGCGAATGTGTGTGTTTGTGTGTATGTTAAAATGAGTGTAAAATTTTATTCGCGTTTTACAACTTTTGGAGTAATGATAATAATAATGTTGAGTTTTTTTATATGTTTTGTAAAAGAGATAAGTGGGGTGTTTTGGGTACAACTGAACTTTTGGTGTAGGTTGGTAGTCGCTTTAAATTAGTCAGGAAGAATGTAATGATCACTTTTGGTACTAAGACGTAACGACTTATAGAGAATCAGTGTTTAATTGGTTATAAGTACCTACTACATATAATTTATCGTGAACTATGCCGACCAAATGGTAAAATAGAACATTAATATTTCACCTCAATTTTTTTCCATTTCCTAAAAATACCGCCCGCTTATTTAAAACTTGCACTTGCGCGAAAAGCCAAACTTATCAAAATTAAAAACTACCTCCAATTCAGCTCACGGGGGGCGACATAACTATTTTTCCACATAATTAACTGGCGCGCGAAATTTTTCTCCGCATCGCCAACTTTCGCAACAGAATTGGACCGGCTGATTAATTGGGCCCGCGGGCCGCGCCTTGGGGATCCCTATTGCTATGCAAAACTACCACTTTCTACATTCATCCCGCGCACACGAATTCACACCCTAACTTCGGGTTTTAAGGTTGGAGTGTAGGGAAGAATAAAGTTGGTATTAAAGATACAATTGGTACCCGCGACCCCGCCGGTATCTTTCGTTGTTATTTAACAACATCCACAGTAATATGTCTATCTGCATACGTATTGATGAAAATGCGGACCGAGTTTTTGCGGCTAAGCGTATTCTGGGATGCGATGGAAGTTCTGCGATCGATAATTTCTGACTCTTGAGGCTGTTATCCCTTTGATAGGTTATTATTGTTGCCGGCTTATAATTAACTACCCAAAAATAGGGGTAGGTATTGTAGAGATTAAGTTTTTCTATCCAAGGTCGCGTAGCTCCAAAACGCTGATTCGAACGAGTTTTTACTGTTTAGTTATTCGTTAGTGTTCTTAGCCTTGTTGGATTAAAATCGGTTTTCTTGTATAATTTACGTGGGTGTTAACGCGGCGATTCCGTAGAGTTATGTAGTTTATTTTAACTGAATAAATAAATAAGTAATAGATTAAATTCGATTCCTCAACTTTTACGAATACATCATATTATATTGAGTAAATTAAATTATGTGGGTACTTATATAAAATACGGCTAAATAGCAAATTCCAAGTCTGTAGCGACATCACCTCTGCGTAAACAAGAAAAAAATAGGCCGCGTTCATCACATTATGAGCGAGGAGCGCCGTCGCTAACTGCCGATATCTGCACGAGCCTTACATTGACTAATTGTCGTCATTTGGACTCCTTGTTGCGAAAAAAACGGCAGATTAAGCGGGGTTTTGAAATATGAATAGAATGGTTCTGTAGAGTGCACGGTTTGATATTAATTATGAAGATTTGCAAGTTTAAAGTAAGAATTCTTCGTGTTATCTTGTCAACGATAAACGAACGAACGAAACCTAACCTAACCTAACGTGTCTAATGCACTCGGTATAGCGGTCTTGGGTATGGGTAGTCTGCGACTGACTCTAATCTATCAAGCCCATCCTTCCACCGAAGTGACCAACCTAGTCTAGGTCTTGTGTTTGTCACAGACAAGATAACAATATGAAGCAAAGGTAAAACCCTGATTGCACCCACCAAGTAGAGTGACCGAGACAGTGTCCTCGGCCGAGCACTCGGTCAATTGCTAGCCGTTCATCCGTCGAGGATCGGCCGAGGATACTGTCTCGCCACCACAGACCTGTATTTGAATAGACAACGCTTGTCTCATTCCTTGTATAGAAACCAAGCGTGCCATTATTTTTATACCTACTGTCACGTCAGTCACGTCACTTGAACGATTTAGTTTAGGAACGTCCCTAATGACACTGCGCTAAAGGAAGTTAATTTCACTCCCTTTTTACACGCGAAGTACATGCACTTGCGTTTTCTACTCAAATACAGGTCTTTGCTCGCCATTCTACTCGGTAGGTGTAATCAGAGTAATCATCAGCCTGTGTCGTCATCACCCACTGCTGGGCCTAGGCCTCCTCCTTTGTGCGGCACCACACTCTGTCCTGGGTTGATCTCATCCAGGTTCTTCCCGCCGTCATCCGACCCCAAGCTAGGCAGGGCCTGTAATATGGGTATCGGACAGCAGATATACCTACAAAACACATAGATAGATTCATATTAAATATAAATATCAACACCCAAGACCCTATAAAAACATCAAATTCAAATTCAAATGGTTTTTAAACAAATATCTGCCCCAGTCGGGAATCGAACCCGGGACCTTCAGCATAGCAGTCAGGGTCACTAACCACTACACCAGTCGGATGTCTAAATTACTAAGGCCCGGGTCTCCTATTTACGCCGTAGCTCGCGTCCAGCGTCACGCCGTAGGCCGCGTCACGATGCTCACTATAGAAATATACTGATGCGGTCTCCCTCACACGCCGACGTTGGCGCTTAGATGTAGTGAGCATCGTGACGCGGCCTACGGCGGTGACACTTGACGCGACCTACGGAGTAAATAGGAGACCCGGGCCTATGTAATCAGGGTATTGCGTTTTACCTTGTGACAGCAAGGAACCCTGCGCTGAGGTTGTCAAATGACTCGCACTCGTTATATTTTAATGGATGTATTTCAGCTTGTTCCGACCGTGTCGTTTAGTGCGCATTTTTCGTAATATTCGCTGATTTTCCCTGAAATAATGATATCGGGTCGCTGGAAGCGCCGTGTCGCCCTAATAAGCTCATGTTCTTTGCTCATTGTAATGTTTGTAAATAATTTAAGAATGTATTTGTGTTATTAAAAATTCGGGAAATTATGTGTGGGTGGGTTACAAGGAAGGTATACGGTAGCTTTGGTAATTGGGTTGGTATTCGTTCTTGTTTTTTTATTAATTTATTTTAATAATTACCTATAAGTTTGCCAGTACCTATGTATGTACGTACCTATAAAAAAAAGAGAGTGAATACTCTTTGGGATTCCGAAGTAAACATGTTTTTTTGGTGTTGTTATAACTTCATTCAATCATTTGCAAACGTCAAATAGCTTAATAATAGATCGACAAAGATCAGTGACAACTAGGTCAAAGCTTTGATGTCTGTGACGGTCGATGATATGGGTCCACAATGGCAGACCAATAACAGAACTTCTGAGGCATTGATGAGGAAGGTCGGAATAATTGAATTATTATTTGTTGATAGCTATGAACCTCCAGATATACAATACAGGTTGTTGCAAAAAGGTTAAGTATACTAAGCCGATTACGGGTGACTCAGGTGGTCATTGTAAACAATTTTCGTGAATTTTCAAAACTCGTGGAACAAAAGTTATTTAAAATGATCCCCTGAGTCACTCTTTCGCCTGTGTACCTATACCCGTTTTGCAACATCCTGTGTAGGCGATGCATCACTTAAAGACGCTCCTTTCTTGAGCATAATATGTGTATTATGTGTTATTCCGAACCAAAGTATGTATCGTATTGGTTTTGTATCCTAAAGACTGGTAACGACTGTAACAAAAAATCCAATTTTCGCTTTTAAAATATAAGTTAGTAAATTAGGCGATCCATGCTAAATACACAATCGCCCCCCGAGCGCCACCTGAAGTGTCACGAGGGGGGTTATTAAGGCGTCGAACATTTGACGCTTACATTTTTTTTTCTCCCTTCGAGCCGGATACTCCTGCTGAAACCCCCGTTTTATGGTTTTTCATTAATGAAGACGGCCTTCGGGCTGATTATTTCGATTATTCCGCTTGTTTCGCGGATGGAAAATACAAAATATGTTTGGATTGAAATGTGGAGTAGCTTCTTAGGATTCAGTGTAAGGAGGTCGTATATTATTTAAGCACAAAATCCTCCTATAAAAATACATTCGTTAGTAAAGTGAGACGACTGATAATGATAGTAATTAGTATGTTGATTTTAGGTGATCGTACAATTAAATTATTAATAAATTAATTAATATCTAGTGGAATTTTCTTACTCTGTTCCTTTGTATTTGTTACATTAAAAAGTATAACATCCTTTTTTAGCGAATTTCTGAAAATACAGCGCTTCACTCAATAGCCTCTTTGCATAATAATATTCCACAGCAGAGATAATCCGGAAAAAGCGAAAATATTCCAGCATTAAAATGGCAATCAAACTGGCAATTCGAAGGGAGTTCCAAATTTAAATCCGAAAGAAACGGTCTTCCGATTTGTAATTCAAACGTGGAAGAAAATGGCGCTATATCCGATTTGAATAAAGAAGAGCACAAGATGGCCACGCCCGGGAGGTTGGACCACGCATAATTGAAAGGTTAATTCTTCGAACTGCCACCGCATACTAAAATGTCGTACAAATTTTTCTTCGGCTTCACTGTCCCAATGCCTATCCTTCTTGTCCTAACCTTCAGTACTTGACTGGTATGAAAAGCTTATTTCTTGCCTATTAAACACATTGCGTAATGTGTGAATCCGTACGGTTTAGGGTATAAACAAGTAATATCAAAATGTCTTCACATTTTATTAGAGACTACTTTCGTCTTCAATTAAGCTGTTTTGAGCTAACTTTGATAATGCAAACATGACATTATTTTCTCTATCTTAAAGTCGTCGTATCGTAAGATAGAGATTTCAATTCCAATAAACTTTACATGGTAAAAAATTGGTAATTAATAACTATGGTATATTAAATAGGATTTGCTATTAAAGATTCCCAAGGTAAGCATTATCGCCTGGACGCCCAAGGAGGACTCCTGAGGAGATGCGGGGGAATTGGCACATGTTTAGGGTTCAGTGGGTCAAGTAGGGAAAAAACTATTCATTGATATTTTCAAGGAGATAGGGCATTACTTCAAAAAACAAAATTAGTTCGAGTTGGGTCAAAGTGTGTATGAACTTATATCCCATCCTCACCAACTCATCATTATACAATGGTGCCATTATTTGGTTCTCACGAGAATTGACGAAATGAGCCTTCTATGTCCTAAAAATACATAAAGTACCGACTTACCAGTATATTCTATACTACTAAAAACAACAATTAAAGCGCTATTTACATATTCAGAAAAAATCTTTGGTAGGTACACTAAATTAAAATTAAAAACTCCGTCGCATAAAAAAAAACACAAACTTGACCGTTTTTTTTCCACCGTCGTTGGACAGATGACACGACACCCGATCCTCCTGAGACGACAAAATTAAAAAGCCGGCGATGAGCCGAAGCAAATGGCCGGTGAATATTTTCCTCTAGTTGATTTTCGCTCATAAAATTTCTGATTGATCAATTCATTCGTCGTTTTAATAATGAGAATGTTCGGTGTCGCTTCGCCCCGGTCTCCCCTCTAGTTTAGGTTCAATGTTTTATTTTATTAATTTCGTGTTACTTTTAAGTGTTATTACGAGCGTATTTTAACCGGTGTATTTTTTTTTCTAAACTATCAATATCAATAGAAAAGACGTGGTGGTTATTGACTGATTGTGGGCAATTCACTGAGTGCTCTAGGCTGCTTTTAATTATTTATTTTCAGTTTGCGCAGAAAGCTGGTATAGTATACCTACCAATACTGATAAAGGTTTTAGTCAAATACAGCGAGAATAATTTCCCATAATATATTAGATTTTTCTATCCTAATCCTAACTAATATTATAAATGCGAAAGTAACTGTGTCTGTCTGTTACTCTCTCACGCAAAAACTACTGAACGGATTTGAATGGAAATTTGGCTACTTTGTATCTCGGAATTCCCACGGGAAAACTTTTTAATCATCAATATTGATGTAAAAGACAAGTAACATAAAACATTAATTTCCATTTATTTAACAATGTATGAATTCACGACACATCTTAAAGTACACAACATTTCTTCCTTAAAAATGTCCAAATCGCGTAATACCTATCATTACCACATCACACAGGTGGTATTGTTGTCTATAATGAAACCCGGACGGCCGCTGACGAGCCACCGATGCCTTGTCCCCCACTGGGGATATCGGGGTCGTTATCCTTTTATCCCCAGTTACCCCTGGTATTAGCCTACTTATTCTAATGATATGATTTATCTGGTTTCTTGGTTTGTTTTTTCTCACAGCACAGGTAATGAAAAGGTGCATGTAATGGCATGTAAATTATTTCTGATAAAAATATTGTTGGTTTTTTGCGATGCACAAAATGATCATCCTCGAGTGACGAATCACATAGTCCTTATACTATATTGAGCAGTCAGTGAGGGACCTTTATCTGATTAGCCAACGTTTTCATTACCAACCATAGTCTTAGGGCCTGTTTCACAATGTCTGGTTAGTGGCTACCTGTAGGATAAAATACATGCTGTCTCTGTCAAAAAAATTATAACAGAGAGTGACATGTATTTTACCTCACAGGTAGCAACTAACCAGACATTGTGAAACAGGGCCTTAATGTAGTGTTTGTCACCGACGGGCTATGAAAAAGATAAGTAACTTTTATAATTTTTAAAATTGTGGTTTATACATGTGCATGACTGACCCAGAATTCAGCTCATGAATTTCAACTACATAGAGACGTCGGAAATTCATCAGCATAATCTCATAAAGAAATTATCACAAAATTGTACAAGCTTCGCGAACATAATTTATTGCCGCTCCGTTAAGAAAAAGGCGAGCAAATACATTTCCTCAAGATCACTCCTAAATGTATGTTATGCCCATTTAAAAAGTCAATTTGCGTACATCAGGATCCAGTTGATTTTTCATTACCCCCCACTCGGCGCTACTTAATTTTAACGAGCTCTTATACGTTATGCGCACAGCGGCGGGAACTCACTTTGATCTTAATCTATAATTCAGGGCTTTCGATCTCCCAATAAATGAGGATTCACAAACAAAGGAGGAAAAAGATGCCCCTCTTTCCCCTCCCGCGCCCCGCCGCCCCCCGACATAATTTCATTATTTCCAACGCCATCTATGCGAGCACATCACTTTAAAATATTCCCGAATCTATACGGAGACAACGACCCGTTTCTGCCATTATTATACATTTTTGCCGAGTCTCCCCCGAGTGGGGGGGGTGATTTTTTGTCCGACTAAAAGATGTGTTTTTGTCGTGTTTTTATTAGCGAAAAACAATGATGAATTAGCGAACATCCCGTTTATTAGTGGAGCGTGCGATTTTTTCGGCGTCTTAATTTGTTTTTTAGGTTTTTTTTTACGCCGGCGATGAGCCGTGAAAATTTGTATTAGAGGAGGGTGGGGCGGAATGTTCAATATTGCCGTGTTCAGGAGTTTGGCAGTGTCTTGTAGTAAATTAAATTGTTTGCGCCCCGCCTCACCTCCGCTGACTAGGTTGTTTTATGGCGCCGTATAATGATATTGACTTGGCAACTTCGCCGTCGATGGACTAATGTGCGGTGTGAGCGCCTATAACTAGTCGTCGTTAATCACGATCGTTGGGAGAAAATTATCTCCATGTAATGTTGATGAAGTTTTTATGAGCATTTATTTGTACTTATGCTTTGCAATATCCAAAATTTACATGTATTTTTTTGGAAGTAGATTTAGTAGTTATAGTATAGTGATACAGGTAAATTTTGTGATGCAGATGCGATGTTGTAATAAGGCTTTCAAGCTTGGATCTTGTTATTTAATATATAACATGTCTCTGTACGTAGGTAGAAATTTTAATTTTAGTGTTTTTGGTATCAATAAAGAAATATTCTATTCTACACTATTGATATGTGTAACGCTCCGGTGGGTTTACTAATATACGCGAAGGGGCTAAGATTCACAATAATTGCAATAAAGGTACAATATTCGCGTGGACAAGAGAAGTATCCAGTGTAAATAAGATCTTCGAAGTCCGCAACCTTAGCCGAGTAATCAGCAACAGTGCCGCGTAAACACGTCCAACACAAGTCGCCATAAAAAACGCCAGATAACGACGACGCAGAAAAAATCTTTCGCCGTATCAGCGCGGCCATCTCGCCATTTTCACAAATGACTGTGCGGACCCATCGCCAAATTACGTCACGTATTTAATTACTACGCCTACCTAACCTCAAAATGTCACTTTAAAATTGAAAGCTGAGCTCCCGGCGCCGCCCCGACGGCCAGTTAATGTTTACTGATAAAAAAGAAAGCCAATTTGTATTTTACTTTGCCACAAAGAAGCGCTATCTAGCGATAAATTATCGAAATTATTGCATTAAAAAATCCATCTCGAAAGTCAAAGCGGGCCATTATGCCCGCACCTCCCCTTGTCGGTTCCACAATGTGGTTACAGAGCGTCCTCTTCCTCTTGTCCTTTCCCGAGCTATGGCGAGACTGAACGGCTGGTTATTACAGCCTTAGTCACCACTGCTTAAGAGTCACCGTTATCTAGTAAGACATGACCCAGGGGTCAATACGTCCAGGGCTGGCTACTTTAGCATGAGATAGGTCGTTCCGTCTCCTGGCATTTTTCTCGTCTATGATCTATGGTAATATTTTCCTCGTATCCTAGTAATATATGAATGTTGTCTTGACTTTCTAATCATTATTTATTACAATGGATATTTAATCAGTCTCGGATGTATGATTAAACTCAATGTTTAAAAACAGTTCAAAAATATACTTCAGCAACTGTTTGTAGAAGTTTAACCGTTCTTATACCTAAATATTTACCAGTTTTTCTATAAACACGGCTACGTCAGGCATTCACCTCAACTGCCATAACTAGAGTCCTTTTAGACTTTTAAAACAATCCCCATTAGGTTAATGCCACAATAACTCACGAATATTCGTGTAGGTGCTAACTCTAGGCAGATAATTTGGCAATCGGGCTAAAGTTTGGGCGTAGTGCCAACTGTTGGTATTGGGGCAAAATAATAAGGAGAAGTGCCTATGTTTGGTCAATCGAAGCCTGCTAATGGAACATTATATTCGATAAACCATAAACTTCAAAAATGTTTTTGCTGAAACTGAAATATAGCGTAAAGCGAGAGACTCCATTATTTGATCGTATTCATTATAAATACATATTACTCGTTTGTTTTTTTTTTCATACACATAATATTTGACAAGAGAATAATAATAATTTTGAGTCCAAGTTAAAAACGGTAATACCGATATATGATCAACGGTTCACACAACACACTCAATCAAATACTTATAACCTACTTCAGAAAGCAAGTTCATCTATCTGTACCACCTGTGTTTAACAACATTAGGTCAAATCTAAATGCTAAAAACATTTCCAAATAGTTTTCTGAATAAATATTTATTATCATTATTATTTCACTTCTCACAGGTTACAGTTCCACGTTTCGTCCTTTCAGTGTAGTCGTGTATTAGCTATAGATTACGCTTTCATGGACTGAACAATGAACAAAGCTTTTTATGTATCTTCGTCGTTTTCGTATTCTGCTTTGTTAAAGACACGTTGTGTTTTAGCTATTCTATTCTACATTTGCTATCGGAATTTTAGTGTATAGTGTATGTAGAGAATAATTGACACGCACTATCAGTTCCTTACAGCATATTAATGTTTCTACCCTGTGGAATTTCCAGGAAACTATAGAATTTTTCATCATGGTGAAAGAATTAACAAGTTAGGTTTGCGTCAGTCGCTGACTGCCCAGGGTGCACCGGACGTATGTGTAAAGACCACTTGATAGTAGGTACGTCACTCGGGAAACCTCCTTTTGTGCACCCACACCGTTATTCATCACGACCCATCACGTCCCCACAGCTGGGGCGCGGGTATCGTTCCAATGAAGGCAAAGCTTAGGCCTAGTCCACCACGCTGGCCAAGTGTGGGTTGGTGGACCCCAACACAAGCACGCTTGTGCTGAGAGAGTTGTCGGGTAAGTGGGCAACCCGACTGTCAGATGTTTTCAATCTAGCCTAGGATTCAACACCGCTGCCGAAACAGCAACCGGGACCCACGGCTTAACCTGCCGTTCGAAGCACACAAGCGCCCAGAAAACAACCACTTGAATAACACCGATATGGTTCTTTATAAACAACAGGCTCCTGGCCGCTGGCTCGACGCCAGGCTGCAGCAGGCCAGGCTGTATCACGTGACCGATGCACAGCCTAATGCGATTACCAGATACGGCTGGCAGGGGATTGAAAATGATTGCTGAGAGATATTGTCGGTAATTGTATCTATATGGAGGTATGTGAAAAAAAATGGAAGTATGTTTGATTATTGGAACTATGATGCAGTAGGTATGCATAGATAGACTAAACAATTAACGAAACAATCTAACCTTTAATGTAAGTAGTCATAGATTCGTTTGTTGAATTTGACTTAATATTGTAAGTATTCTTATAAACAAGAAGGAAGAATAAACATTTTCTGTAAGATATTTTTGAAAGTTTGGTGTTGCACCGATTATATTTTTCTCTTTTTTATAATATTGCCAAAACATTTTGTGAAAGTGAAAATACATATTCATGCGCGCGTTGCCGCCGCCAATCGGCCGATCGACGGCCGACACCGCCGGAACTCACCAAACTTTTCATTCTATTTTCCAAACTTTTAATCTCAAAGTGCCCGTGAAAGAAAAATGAAAGCGTTAAGCGAATCGGCAGCGCCACCTATTATCAACTCCTGGAACTCGAATAACAATTCCCCTGCCCCCTCTTAAGTTTTGACTCTAAACTTTCCGGAGAAAAATAATCTCTGGATTGTGGGAAACAGGGTTTGTTTTCCGTGGTAGCGCGGGCTTAGCCGAGATATCAGAGTTCCTCGTTGGATTGTTGCCGAAGAGTCATAAAAAGTAAGATATTAATGTATCGTGGGCCGCATTAAGCTCCTGCCGGATCGATTTCTATGCATAAAAAATGGTAATGGCGCTCGAAGCCGCCTTAAGCGGACCTCGGAGAAATTTATGGCGCGAGTTTCGCGAAGATATAACTATCTGTTGTCGATGTCGCCTCGGACAGGTGTCCTAAGTCGCTGGAAGTTTGCCGCTCGTTTGCGGAATTTTTCCCAAGTTTTTTTTTTGCCCGACTTTTAGCGGCTAAAAGCAGGTGATTAGGTAAATGACGCTTTCGTAGCACTTTAAAGTTGCGTTGACTTGCTGAATAAGCTGCTGTGAAATATCTCACTTAAGTATGAACAGAAAGTAAAGGTAAGCGTCCACCTTTCGGCATCGCAACGGCATGAATGAATGAATGGCAACCATGAGTGATGAGTGCCCATTCAAACCTTAATAGGTTTAAGAGCACTGCATGTATTATTAAGAAATGTTATAAATAAATGAACAATAAACAAAAAAAAAAAAAAAAAAAAACGAACGCATCGCGTTCAGTATTCCTTGTATATAAATTCATACAAGTGCGTCCACTTCATCGGAATCGGTAAAAACGGCATCGGTACCGTTACTCCATACATTTATGAAAATCTGTTAGGTTTGATACCTACGGTACCAATATCATACCGATATTTAAATGATAACTTTTAAGAAACTTAGCATCGATTTATATCAGCATATTACAAGTTTGATAAGAGAGTATTGGGAATAGGAACTATAACTACACAAGTTGAACTAAATTTTTACATGTAAAGATGGAATCATGGTGCTTATGAAAGCACATTAAGCACGTAGCTCACTCAAGCTGCACGTTTTGTTCCGCTACTCAAGATCTCGCCTGACTTAAAACTCCAATATCTAAAAACGAATACATTATTAATTTTCCATGACTCGTAAATAAATTCCCAATTTCCCATTGGAGCGTGCGAATAATGCGTCCAAAGATGAGGCCATTAAATGGTTTCCCGGCCGGGTAATTTCCCCGATTCATTTCCTTACGCGACATCGGGAAAATTTGCCAACTGCAATAAAAGTCGGTTTATAATCGTAAATAAGAAATTTGAAATTCGAACGGCCAATATTGGCGTGTTGTTCTTCTTGCGTCCGTTATCTTTTTGTTATTATTATTAACGGGTATCATGTACGCAAAGTTTGTAGAGTTAGGTACTTTAATTACAAAAGTAAATGTTTCTAAAAAAACATTTGATAATACATACTTACATTACCTATTTCCAGTACAACTATTTTGTACATATTTTGTTTGTCATAATTTGAAGGAAATGCCGATTAGTTTTTATTAGGTAGACAGTTCAATGTATTTTTTTTAAATTATTATTATATGATCTGTATTTTTATGTCTTATATCCAATAAATACAAATTACTTAATAAACTTAGTAAATACAGTATTTTGTAATTTTATTGTAAACCATATTAATACATTATATTAATATGTTTAATCAAAAGCTGCTCAGTCAGTCCCAAATTAACCACAATTTATTTAATTTTTTACTTTGTTAGGACGAACAAACGCTAAGTAGCGTAAACCCAATACCATAAAAATTATTAATTTCTGTTTAACGGCCACCAGAAGAGATTTTTGTCTTGGGCCGTTATTAATTCCCGCCATTTCACAGATTTATAGTCTTCGAAAAGTTGATCGGAAGGAAATCCGTTTCCGGCTAGACGGCTATTGGCTCGATGCCGACGTTCCATGGTTGAAAACGAGACTCGTAGCGCCATCTCTTGTCGAGTAGCGGAATCTCTCACCGGGTTAGAGAAAATTTTATTTCCCCGTGTTATGAAGCTATTATAATAAGTAATAGTTGTACACAACTAATTCATTTAAAAAATATAGTTCTCAGTGCCACTATGAATAGTTATCGTAATATTAGACGACACTCACAAGCAGCAAGGTGGACGGAGCATTTTATATTATTTATTCACAGCTGGACTTAAAAAAAACTCCGACTGCTGGAATTTCGTAGCAATATTATCATCAACCTATAGCAGTCCACTGCTGGATGTTTGCCTCTCCCAAAGCACGCCACTGGATGCGATCTGCAGTAATATGACGATAACAATATTACTATACCTTTTATGTTTGTACAAGACGAATTAGATGTTTCGTAACCGCGTAATCTTCGAGCATCAGCCGAATCAGCATTCCGCGCGCATCCGGATCCGGTATTTTAATAAATACGTCCACCATTTATTCGAACGCATGCAACCAGCTAATCTTGCCAACGGCCGCGGCGGTCACGTCGGCAAAATGGCGGCAAAAAATCTGTCCCGACCACTGATCGCGATACACGGCTACGCGGCATGAATATTTTAATTTTTATATTATTAAAAATATTCCGACATAACCCCCCCCCCACCGGCCGCGCGGTCTCAAAGACCCAACGCTTAATTGTCCAACTCGAAGGTGGGCCGTCGAATTTTAATATGTAAAAAAAAACCCTTTCTGGACATTGCGGGGTGGCTATTTTTATTTGCATTCGGGATTAATTTATTTATGTTTAATCTACATCTTAATTAGTGGAAAATATTGCGAGGAGCTGGTTTTGCGGGATTAGGATGCGGCGCTGCGTGCGGACAATTTCGGCTTGAATAATATATTATATCCCATTTTTTAATAAATATAAATTTCAGTAATTACGAACACGTACCTATGCTTCGAACCGCTGACGCGGAAAATGATCGGAAGTCTTAAAATTTTACAGATTTTACAGTGGGAATCATGCCGGTTTCTTTTTTTTAAACGAATGTTTTTTATCGATTCCAATAGAATTAATAGTGCTATTTGTTTAAACCATTGTGATAAAAAATATCAATACAATCACACACATATTGAAACACAAGTTATGAAGGGCAACTTAACCCATTATATGGCATGGGAGTGTACATTTAGTTGTCATCGAGTGGGGTATTTATGGCCGCCTTGGGTCTCCGAGGTCGTGACCGGTAAAGGGTTCGAATTATCGGGTTTTTCTAAAGATTAAACAAGGATAATTCGAGGTATTGGGCGGGTTATTAAATAAAGACGTCCTCAAGCAGAAATGGTGCGTCTCTTAACTGTATAGTCGATTTCTAGATAGCATTTAAAAATATCTTGTATTGCATGTATATTTTGTTGATTAGCTTTATATTGAATATGGAAAGTTATTACATCGTTATTCTTATCATGTACGTACATAATAAGGCTAAGTTCCCTTCTTATTTTGAACACATCTAGAGTTACGGGGCAAAACTTATGAAAAAAATTGTATTGCCATGGCTTATTAAGGCTTAAAAAACCACAGATGATCCGCATGTACCTTAAAAACACCATAAATATTCACACGCCCTAATTACCGGGATGCGGCCGCGATTCTGTGAAACTTTTTCAATTTCCCGTGAAAAAAATGGAGTTGCCAACTATCTGCAGCATCAAACGGTAAATGATTATAAGTGTGACGTCACAGGAAGCGGGGCAGGCGGCCGGATAATGAAAAATAAGAAAAGCAACGCCTTTGAGGAGTTGCTTGGAGGTACAGTTGCAGCGGGGGGATTGTAAATGAGGAGCATAAAAACGAAAAGATATATTTTACATCGTGAAAAAAATATACACTCGTGAGCAATGAAAAAGTTCCAGTGATAGAAGCACCAAATTACTCCTAAACGAAGGAGCGGTGGTAGCTCAGTCGGTTAAGCGCCCGCTTCTCACGCAAGAGATGCGGGTTCGAATCCCGGCGCTGACATGTACTAATGAGTTCTTTTAGCTTAAGTACTCTCCCACAGGGACCAGGCTTAGAAGGTCTCTTCTACATATAGTTTTAGTTATGTACATAGGTTTAGTTTGTATAATATATAGGTAGTTTAGTTTGTAATTGTAAATTATATAAATTATGTAAATAATTGTACGTTAATAAATTACAATTGTGCTTAAGTACAATGTATTTCATCGCTCTTACGGTGAAGGAAAACATCGTGAGGAAACCTGCATATCTAGATTTAGCACATCTAGATATGTGAACCCACCAACCCGCAGTGGACCAGCGTGGTGGGAAATGGTCCAAGCGTAGGAAGGCAGTTTAGACCCTGGGGATATGCACAAAGGTTCCACTTGAGAGAGGTGCAGGTACTTACACCCCCACAGAGAATAGAATAGAATAGATTACTCCTAAACGGAAACGGCTAGATTATTTACGCCGTCTGCAATGTTGAAGTAGATTTACCAGAGCACCAGAATATTTATTACCAAATAAAACGTAAATATTGTGTTAAACTTATTTATCTACTAGCTGTTCCCGCGCGCTTCGCTTCGCCTTAAAAAGTTTACCCGTGGGAATTCCGGGATAAAAAGTAGCCTATGTTCTTTCCCAGGGTCTAGACCGTATGTATACCAAATTTCATTCAAATCCGTTCAGTAGTTTTAGCGTGAAAGAGTAACAGACAGACAGACAGACAGACACAGTTACTTTCGCATTTATAATATTAGTTAGGATAGCTGTTCCCGCGCGCTTCGCTTCGCCTTAAAAAGTTTTCCCGTGGGAATTCCGGGATAAAAAGTAGCCTATGTCCTTTCCCAGGGTCTAGATCGTATGTATACCAAATTTCATTCAAATCCGTTCAGTATTTTTGGCGTGAAAGAGTAACAGACAGACAGACAGACAGACAGATAAACAGACAGACACAGTTACTTTCGCATTTATAATATTAGTTAGGATTAGGATTCAATGTATTGAAAAGTTAGGGTCATTCGGTGTCGGCATTTTCTAAAAGCATGTCATTGTCATTGCTCGTGGTCGTGAGTGTAAAATCGTATAATTCAAATTGCTCACAATCGGGCTGCTGTACCTTCGCTACACCACTGGAGAGCGTCCGTCGGCTTCCTCGGTCGTTTTTTATACTTTTTATTGATTAAAAAGTTCCATAATCGCATCTCGCAAGGCGCCCTGTAGCGGATAGTGGCGTTTGTGCCATCGAAGCTGTTATTTAATGTGGAAATACTAACTAATATTATAAATGCGAATGTAACTGTGTCTGCCAAAACTACTGAACAGATTTGAATGAAATTTAGTATACATATGGTCTACTAGAGTCTAGACCCTGAAAAAGCTACTTTTTATCCCGGAATTCCCTCGGGAAAACTTTTTAAGGCGCAGGGAAGCTCATGGGAACAATTATTTATAATAAATCCGTAGCCTAGCAGTGGCGACGTGATGGGTTGTGTGTGATGATGGTGAATTCCACTTTAAGCCTAGTCAGAGCCTGCCTTCGGGCAGCTTGAAAAACATCTGGCAGTCGGGTTGCCCACTTACTCTCTCAGCACAAGCTTGTTTGTGTTTCGGTCCACCCGCACTTGGCCAGCGTGGTAGACTAGGACTAAAACGCTTCCTTCATTGGAAGGTGACCCGTGTCCCGTGGTGAAGCAGTAGGGACGTGATGGGTCGTGATGGTTAAGAATTCGACGATTTGGTAATCCTCAAGTTACAACATTGTAACATATCGACAACAATGAACGCATCGACACAGAGGGTCTTATTGCCGACAGCGATCTCTTCACGGGACATTGGTTTCTCCCCGGCTCGTGAAACTACATTAATACGGTTTAAAAACGTCTTGTGATGTAATTTGTGACTTGATTTCATTAAATACAATGTTAAGTAGAGTTTGATATTCATGCTAAGATATAACTTGAAATATTTATAGACCTCGCCACAAAATTATGTTCGTATAGCCTGCTACGCCGCGCCGTAGCATCGTCGTAGCCAGCTACGCCGTAGTCTGCTACGCCGTAGTCTGCTACGCCGTAGCCTTGCCGTAGTCTGCTACGCCGTAAGTTCGTGGTAGCCTCATAAACCATCACTAACCAATCATCCACTGCTGGTCATCGGCCGCTCCCAACGCTGTTACAACAGTCTTTTGCATTCATAATATTACTACTGGCTTCCTGTTTCGGGTGCTTCGCTGTTTTACGTCGACGGTGTTCTACCTCTTTAGCTTATAATTTTTTATGCTTTTACCCCCAAAAAAAAAATACCTTTCTCTACATAATTAGGGTTCCGTAGCCAAAATGGCAAAAACGGAACCCTTATAGTTTCGTCATGTCCGTCTGTCCGTCTGTCCGTCTGTCCGTCTGTCACAGCCGATTTACTCGGAAACTATAAGTACTACAGTGATGAAATTTGATGGGAATATGTGTTGTATGAACCGCTACAAAAATATGACACTAAATAGTAAAAAAAAGAATTGGGGGTGGGGCCCCCCATACATGTAACTGAGGGATGAAATTTTTTTTTTCGATGTACATACCCGTGTGGGGTATCAATGGAAAGGTCTTTTAAAATGATATAAAGTTTTCTAAAAAACATTTTTCTTAAAGTGAACGGTTTTTGAGATATCAGCTCTCAAAGTCGTAAAAAGTATGTCCCCCCCCCTCTATTTTTATAACTACGGGGTATAAAATTCTAAAAAAAATAGAGGTGATGCATGCTAATTAACTCTTTCAACGATTTTTGGTTTGATCAAAGTATCTCTTATAGTTTTTGAGATAGGTTGATTTAACTGTAAATTATATTTGCTGCTACGGAACCCTTTGTGCGCGAGCCCGACTCGCACTTGGCCGGTTTTTTTATTTGATGTATTGTATGATAGGCTGTATTTTTTGTTCTTGTTTTGTTTTCTGTATTTTTTTGTTGTTGCTCTGTCTATATGCCAACTAAACGTTCCTCTCTTTTTACCATTCCAGAAGCTACACCTCCTCTCGCCGCCCTCCTTCACCGTGGAGCGTCTGCTGTGCGGCGCGTGCGGCACGCGGCTGTGTCTGTGGGGGCGGCGCGGCGCGGTCGTGGCCGAGCTGCCGTCGCGCTGGGGCCGCGCCGGCCTGTTCGACGGCGGGAAGGAGACGGTTCTGTGCAAGTGAGTGTCTCTTCATCTTCAGGACCTCATGTGCTATAAGGAATCGCCTCCGTGTTTGGAGGAATGTAGGGAGGAATTTAATTCCGATTTAATTTGCTTAGTTTGTCGGATACATTGACATGCCGAATAGAAGTTCAATGATAAAATTTCTACAGTTGGTAGAATGGAGTATAACTTTATTGGTAACGACAAATAGCAAAATATACAAAGAATATACTTATAAACCAGAAGCAATGATCAATAAGGCAACCTTGAATATAAGATCATCATCATTTGCCTCCATGTTTGGAGGAATGTAGGGTGGAATTTAACTTGCTTAGTTTGTCGGATACATTGACATGTCGACTGGAAGTTCAATGATAAAATTTCGATAGAGATTATGTGCGATTGTACGACCTGAGAGATTTTCTTCGGCCAACCTAATCGAAGATAACTTGACGATGCCGTCAATGAGAAATTAACGCTTACCATAGTAAGAGAAATACACACTTATAACAGCCCAGTCTTCAGCACTGATTAAAATACGAATAAAAAGGCTTATCACTATAATAAGTAGCGGTGAAGCCGGGCACGTAAATATCGTGAATTTTCTACTATCGCGGTAAATTTTGTTAGCTATTAAGATGCTGAAGCAGCCATATTGTTAGCCTGAGATGGCGATTAAGGCATAGAGTAAGTAGGGCTAAAGTCGCGCAGATGTGGACTTTGGTACTTTTCTAAGTCTTTTCTTGCCCTATAGCTTTGCCTATTGGGTTGGTTAATTAAGAAGTTTGACTTCGTGGGAGCACGTCAATGAGGTCAAATACAGGTCAAATACACTCACGAGCAATGAAAGAGTTCAAGTGACGTTAATAATGCCCTATATTTATGTGTTTTATGCTTGAATTTTTAGACCCAACAATCCATAAACATACCTTTTTGATATGTTTATCTTTATCCCAGTAATAAATTCCACGAATTAATCAATGTCCACACGACATGCTTCTCAGTGTCCCCACAGGATTAGGCAAAGATGTTTCGCCGCCTGCTCTATCCGACCCGCGCTTTTCCCAGCGTCACCACTCTTTCCTAGGTACATGTTATTAGGCGGGGTGTATCCACCGATTTGCATATTTCTGTAGTAAAATTAATTCGAAGATTTGCCAGCATCGCCTGCCGCCGCCGCGGTGCATCTTAAGAGGGATCCAATAGGGATTTGGATCGGATTTAACGAATCCAAAGACGTGTTTGCTTGGGCTGAGGCGGTGGCTTTTGCTCGGGTTTTTGCGTCTAGAAGGGTTGCCCTGCGTGGGTTATGCGTGTAATCGCTGCCGTAATCAACTTAAGATTTGTTATGTTGTTTTTATTTTAGACGATCGAATTTTGTAGTGGGTACGGTCCAGGCCGGGACAGATATTTGTACTCGGGTCTTAGGTGTTACTATGTACTTAATATTACTATATAACATCTATCTAATAATATGTATCTGTGTAGATATATATATCAGCTGTCCGATATCATTATTACAGGCTCTGCCTAGCTTGGGGTCAGATGGCATTGTGTGAGATGGGCCCACATATTATTTCCTTTGTTTCCTTTGACAAATACTCATATATTATAGTAAGTGAAAGCGTAATGTAAGTTGATGGAAAAATAATTAGTTCCTACACGTTTCAATTCCTTTTTTTGTCTTATAAAATAGTGGTCGGTTGTTACAAAAGAGTACCTATAGTAATTGAAAAGACAAGAACCATATATTCATTATTGTTACAAATAAATGAAAGGTTAGGTATTTCCTATATCAGAAGTCAATGATAAATATTACTATGACATAAAGCCAGCAAAAATTAATGCAATAATTAATCTACTATAATGTATATCATTATGTTAATTAAGTAAATTTAATAACGACGAAATCTCTTCATCAAAAATCCAACTTCAACCGGGTGCATCCAGCACGGAATTCGACAAACTTCCCCTTGCAGGAGAGCTATTCCAAAATCGCCTCTACCGCCTGTAGTTTAGGTTGCCGGCGATGCACATACTAGGCTGGCATAAGATGGTAGTTTTATAGAGCCATTAGAGCAACGCGCACATCCGATAGCAGCGTTCATTGTTATTAATGAAGCATTAGTTTAAGCGCTTCTCTTCTTTATGGGCGCCTGGTAGCAACATAAAGGCGTACCTTGTGAAATTCTTGAAATTCACCGCTAATTTATTTGTTTAGAGATAAACTATGGCTATTGGGATTTTGGGATTCCCTTTGTTAGTATATTATATATATGTTACTGTACCTAAGGTGCCCCGTTGCACACAGGGTCCTGTCGTAATCAACTGCCCTGGCTTCTGTCTAGCTCAGCTCTTGCGCGACGGTACCTGTTTTTCGATAATTTGTAATGTAGAATTGAATACAATATTTTACCGCCACCCTCAAGACCTTTCAATTCATAAGTTTTAACTCTTTTTTTAACTTGTGTTTTATAATTTTCTCTGTTTATGATAACCTATCTTCAACATTAATGTTCAGTCGCAACATCAAAGCGGGCGGTTGTGTTTGCGTCGACTATGCGCCAATAATTGTATCAGTGCAATGACCTCGACGGTAGTTAAGTGTCAGTCGTGTAATATTGTGATTAGTGAGATACTATGTTTTATACAAAATAAAATCGATGTAATGGACGATGAGAGTCTCATGCTAGTCTGCTCGAAGTTTACTGAAGATGAAGTTGAGGCTGGTAAAAGGCTTCTCTTTGATTCAGTTGTTAATGCAGGACGTATGTTGTCACGTAAAGGGGATGGAAAGAAATCGAGAAATCTTGAAGATATTATATGCTTGATGAAAAGAACACTCCCGGAAATGTTACCTATCTTCGTAGCACGAGATTTAAATAAACTTCCACCCGTGACATTTGGTCACATTGATGTCACGGCGTTGCTTAAAGATATTTTGGTAATTAAAAAGGAGATTAATACCATAAAAACAAGTTATGCAACCTCCGAGGATCTGATTGCAGTAAAATCTGACATAAGTTTGATGAAAACGGCGTCACTAATAAATACTGATAATGAATACCTAAACAACATAAATTCCAAAAGAGGCGGTTTTATGAGAGAAAGTTTCTTTGGAGATAGTGGACCTATAGGTTTGTCTGCTGAACTGAATCCAAAAGAATCTATAGAGTCAATTGAGAGGGTAGACAACACCGACATCGGCAAAAATGTGAACAGTGCGCCCGAGGTGAACGTCCGCGCTCCCACGGCGTATGCGAGTGTCACCAAGCAGCCGGGCAAGCGCGTGGAGGCCCCTCAAAGTACTGCGGTTACGACATCCCCACCTGCGACAAAACAGGTAGCCTCTCGGCGCGCTCCAAGTTCGGACCGGATTGCTGCACCCTCCATGCGTGCGGTACATAATACTGATAGGCAGGACCAATTAAAAGAGGATGACTGGATTCTAGTTCATAGAAAGAAAAAAGAAAGGTTTCAGGGAAAAAAGGGAATGGCATCCATTGATGCTGGATGTAAATTTAAATCGGCTGACGTTAAGATGCCAATATACATATATAATGTGAGTAAGGATACGACTGAAGGTGATATAAAAGATTACATCTTGGCTAAAACGAATATCCTAGTTAACCCTGAGAAAATCACTGCGCAGGAGGAAAAAGAGTATAATTCATTTAAAATATACATTTCAAGGAATAAATGGTCACTATTTGATGACTCGACATTGTGGCCTGAAGGTATATTGTTTAGGAAATATTTTTTGTTTAACAAACATAGGACCACTCAAGAGGTACAAATGCGAAACAGTACACAACAACAACCCAATGGATCAGAGCATAAATAACTGTAAATTAATAAGCTTCAATTGTAAGAACGTCAAACGTTCCGTTAATGATGTAAATAGATTATGTCAAGAATGTGATATCGTCGCACTTCAGGAATCTTGGTTGCTTCCGTGTGACATTCCATTCCTGGGGACAATCCACGACCAGTTCGAGTACTGCGGCAAGTCTGCGGTGGACCTGTCCGCCGGCCCGCTGGTAGGCCGGCCGCACGGCGGAGTGGCCATCCTGTGGCGAAAAGGTAGTTTCCACCAAGTATCGGTGATAAAGTGCCAAAGTGACAGGCTTGTGGCTATACGCGCGTCGGTGGACGATAGGCATTTTGTATTCATAAGTGTTTATATGCCTACTGATAGCTTTGATAACTTAGCTGAGTTTACTGTGTGTCTGAGTGAAATTTACTCTATTATAGAATGCAGTGGAGTGGAAAGCGCGATAATACTCGGTGATCTTAACTCTCACCCAGGTGAACTATTCTGGAGAGAACTACTTGCGTTTAACAGTGATCATTTGTGGAGCTGTGCGGATGTAGACATTCTAGGTATAAATTCCAATACCTACACGTACATTAGTGAAGTGCACGGCTGTAGACGTTGGTTGGATCATTGTGTCGTGACGTCATCGGCTCGTAAAAGTGTAATTGATGCTTATGTCCGTTATAATGACGTATATTGGTCCGACCACTACCCTCTTGTAATTGTTTGTGATTTTACATGTATCCCGTCTAAGTTTGTAAATAGTAATAGCGTAAAAAACTTAATATTATGGGGACAAAGACCTCCTTGCTCTGTAAATAAATATAATAAGTTGTGTAATGCCGAATTAAGGGAGATTGATTTTCCCGCGGAGTTTGTTTCTTGCTGTAATAACATGTGTACCGATCAAAGTCATAAATTAATTTTAAATGATATGTATGATAAAATTGTTAGTGTACTGCAGTTGTCCTCCACAGAAACTAGTCATTCGGGTCCTGGTAGGTCAGGTAAAAGGCCAATAGTGGGCTGGAATAAACATGTAGGTGACGCTCACCGGGAGGCTAGGCTCAAATATCGATTTTGGTGTCAACACGGGAAACCTCGAGAAGGTTTTATTTTCGAACAAATGCGCCTGAGTAAAAACTATTATAAGAGCAGATTAAAATGGTGTCAAAAAAATGCTGAGCAAATAAAAATGGACATCATAGCATCTCAGCATTTAAATAAAAAATTTGGTAAATTTTGGAAGGAAACGAAACGCATGAATCTGAAGCCTGGCCTTCCGGTTAGCGTGGAGGGAGAAAGCTGTCCGAGAAACATAGCTAATATGTTTAAAAAACACTTTACTGTTAAGTCACCCTTAGGGCAAGTTGCTTATGACAATAATGTGTGCACGGACCGTAGTGGGGTGCGCTTTACCGCTAAGGAGGTGAAACAGGCGATAAGGAGCATCACTGGAGGCAAATCCCCCGGTCATGACAGCCTCAGCATTGAGCACTTGGTTCATGCTGGCGTTCACCTGCCACGCGTCTTGGCTATGTTTTATTCGTGTTGTTTGGTGCATTCCTACCTGCCTGACGACATGATGCGATGTGTTGTTGTGCCAGTGGTAAAAGACAAAATGGGAGACTTATCGGTTACAAATAATTATAGGCCAATATCCCTGGCCACTGTATTGGCAAAGGTCTTTGACAGATTAATGGAACGGCAATTGGATAACTACCTAAAGTTAAATGAGAGACAGTTCGGCTTTAAAGAGGGTTGTTCTACCGAAAGTGCCATACTAGTACTAAAAAGTACGATAAAATATTATACGGATAGGCGCACGCCGGTATATGGATGCTTCTTAGATCTGTCAAAGGCCTTTGACCTAGTACAGTATGATATATTATGGCAAAAATTAATTAAGACCGGTTTCCCGGTGGCCCTTGTATCTGTCTTTCGCTACTGGTACAGCAATCAAGTGAATGTGGTCCGATGGGGCGGTACATATTCCGATGAGTATCGTATGGAATGTGGCGTGAGGCAGGGGGGTTTAACCTCTCCGTTACTGTTTAACCTGTATATGAATGCTTTGATCGAGGAACTCAGCAATCAACCATATGGTTGCTATATTGATAATGTTAGTGTAAACAACATAAGCTATGCCGATGATATGGTCCTGCTGGGTCCCTCGATCAACGCAATCACTAAACTACTCAACATATGCGGTGAGTACACTAAACAACACGGACTTGTATACAATATTAAAAAAAGCGTATACATGTTGTTTAGTGCAAGGAAAAGGGCTCAAAGTGTTTTACCTCCAGTTGTCATGAACGGGTCGCCTTTGAAAAGGGTGGCAGAATTTAAATATCTGGGCCACTATGTAAACGAGGACCTGACTGATGATAAGGATATGGATAGGGAGCGCAGGGCGCTATCGGTTAGAAGCAACATGGTAGCTCGAAGATTTAGTAGGTGTACTAAGGCAGTCAAGATTACGCTATTTAAGGCATATTGTCTGTCTTTTTACGCCTGCAGTCTTTGGGTGAATCATTTGCAGAAGACCGGTCGCGCCCTGCGTGTCCAATACAACAACGCGTTCAGGATGCTGATGGGGCTGCCGAGGTGGTGCAGTGCATCGGGTATGTTCGCGGAGGCCCGTACGCCTGACTTTTACGCGGTCATGAGGTCGCGCGCCGCGTCATTGTTGCACCGCGTCCGCGGCAGCACTAACACCGTCCTGAACACGGCTGTGGATAGGTGGGACAACTGTTTCCTTAACCACTGGGTGCAGTTGTCACTCCTACCAAATAAAAAATAGATGTGTGTATAGAGTAATTTTTTTGTGTGTTATGTAGTTATAACTAACATTAGGTTAAGATAAATGTAATACTAACACTTTTTTGGATCGTGGGTCCGTAATAAACGATTATATATAATGTTAGAAACATTTCGATAAGTTAAACAGTAATTGAATAGACTACTCGTACTAATAAACATCTACTCTACAATAATAGTAAACAATGTAACTGATACCACTTAAAATAACTAATTGGTACATTGTTAAATAAACAGGCACCATCCAGAACTTTAGCTACTAAAGCCAAAGTCTAGGCTTTCAAATAACAAATATTCTTAAGAAACAACGTTAAAACCCCCCGCCAGACAATGCAAATTCTATAAATTGCTGAAGCGATTTTGGTAAACATAATTATCTAAGCATAAAAGGGCACTCCAATTATTGGCCCATGCATCGGTTCCGATGCTTTTAAGCGACACACATACATAAACCCGTCAAACTTATTGCCATCTTTCTTAGCTAAAACACTTAACATGTTTCTTTGATCCACCCTCATTGTTATCCGCAACAACATAGTGTAAGCACTAGACCTAGACTAGAACTTAGCATAATTAGCGGAAGGCTGCTTATAGCAAATATTAGTTGTCCGGATTAATAATAACCGTTGTTTAGCTCCTAGCGGGGAGTTACTGCGGTGGTGTTGTGCGTGTAAGTGAGGTAGATTTTAATCCCCGACGGAAAAAGAGGATAAGTTTAACGTATTTGTGTATGTGTGTATTTGTCCGTGATAGCGTAGATCCCAAACGGCTGAACCGATTTTCGTTTAGTTTTGAATGGTAATAAAAGTATTAATAAATAATTTCGATGCGATATTATCGAGTGGCCATTGTGTCTAAAGTTGAGATGAAAACGCTTCCGTGCGCACGAAAATAACATTGTTCGATTGAGCTATTACCTTACATAAACAGGGTGCAGCAAAGGCATCATGTATACGTCCGGCGCACTATGGGCAGTCAGCGACTGACGCTTATTAATCTGACTAGCCAATTCTTTAACCACGGTCACAAACGCAAATTTATTTCTAATTTTTATCACGGATGCGGTAAAATGATTATAAAATAATTCATTTTTCCTATGTATCTACCTGCACTTAGAAAACGTCGTTGCCGTAAGAAGATATTAACATAAGTCGGTGAATGCCTGTTGAGATTATTTTGATGGCGGCAGACTCGCGTAGTTTGTTCAGCTGACGTGTGTGTGTTTGTGTGTGGCTGTTAGTGCTAGTTAATAGAGTGTGGGGATTATTGTGGATATTTAAAAACCATAAAAATTAAAAAGTTCCAATGAAAATAGCACCCAATTAGGTATTCCTAGGTTAGGTATTCAGAAAAGACTAGCTTAATGACGATGACACCTTCTGCAATATTGAAGTTCGTTTTTATGCAGCCTGTGTGTCCCACTGCTGGGCAAAGGCCTATTATAAACTGAATTAGAATATAGCCAACTAAAAACGTGAATATTTTGATGAAATTCTAAACCAAATTTAAAAAAAAAATGAGTAATTTTTCCAGTTAAATTACTCTTTTTTTTTTAAACATTTTCATTGCTCGCAAGTGTCCCCCGCCTTGTAAACGTCACCGCTAAATAGCGTAAAAAGCGTCTTCTGAAAGCGGCAGCTACTCAAACCGCGTTTAGCTTCAGAAAGCGTGATTTTAACGCCGTCATGCAGCTGAAGTGACACTCGACACATCAACCATCGAGACGTGACGGAAGTGTCATACACCACAGGGGGGTCACTCTATACTGATGAAAAACGAACGAACGAGAGCTGTCGTGCAATCTGCACGTTTAATATAACGAGATAGATTCGTGGCTCGCGCGGTAGCGCTCAGATACTTCGTTTTTCGTCATATAGAGTGGAGACTCTGAGATGAAGGCAACAGATATCTGACGAAATGTGTGTATCTGTCTATAATTATGGCGCGAATTTTGTCGCGCGTAAGTTTTTAAGTTCTTTTCGGTTTTTTACCAGACTATGGTGAAACAAAAAAGAGGGTTGTGATTGGTGTGTAGGTGAGTTTGTTCAGACATTTTCTCATAATTTCAAAACTAGGTACTTATTGCAATTTGACAAATTAAGCTCGGTTGTGTGATACGAGTAGTTATGTTAAGAGACGACGCGACGTTTTACAAGTTATAATAATAATTTAACAAACCAAACAGCCGTCAACAGAAGCCTTCACTAATATCAAGAACTAACACATTCAATAATTATGTCTCAAGCCAAAACACGTCCACAACCAACAAACATGATAGATCAAACATGGCTTCCAGATCTTGGCTTGCTCTTAATCCAGGGAGCCGGTTTCTCGGACGATGGTCAACATTTGTTTAGGACGTGTTTAATCGTTTGACCGTTCGGTGGACGGACGTTTGCTTATAGCAATAATCGGGAGCGGTTCTACTGTGATTATGGTGTGTTTAGTGTTGATGATGTTATTGGCTGTCTGTTAGGGTGACATGTTAGCTAATAGATAGATAGAGGACTCTTTATTTGTACACCAAGAGGTATAATTCACAAATGTGGTGGTCATAGTGGTTCAGTTTACAAAGGATACTGTTTGGCGTCCGTCTGTGACAATAATACATAGATTAATACTACCTACTGACTATTGTAGGCCGGTGATGATGATACATGTGATTAGGAGAGATCTCTTATGATTATTATGGTTAATGTAGTGACAAGAATAAGTGTACAAAAGGTTTAATTCAGTTTTCAAATGAACCATCTTAAAACTCAACTAAAGTAATAGTAAGTGATAGGAAAACAACGTGCATAGTTTCTGAAACATTAATATCCATTACAAATTCACCCGGACACCCAATCCCAATCCCACACCTCGAACAATCAAAGACTACACATGTAGGTGTCACGGGGGACCCGGCCTAATCCAAACAAGCGGGCCCGCGATCAATAGATAGTAATACATTAAACTAACCTAATCCTTCAGTCGGCCTTGGACCAGAACCGAACGCTAAGACTCAATTACTGGGAAACCCCGAACCAATTTGTAAACGGTGCCCGATACCACCAACAAACCCCGGAAAACGATAAGCCAATACCGCCCCAAACGACTGAGCAGTAAAGACGAGATAGCCTTTATTGACGCACGATCGTCTTTTGTCTAGTCACGCGTGTGATGACCATGGCTGAACGGAATCAATCCCAATCCTAAGACCGTAGTGTAAGGTAGGGTTTAGGGTGGAGGCGAGACAGAAAGGTAACCTGAACTTCAATTATAGGCCGCAACTATTTTATGTAATGCCGGTGTGACGTCACTAATCCTATTAGGATGTATTGGAATTGAAAGGGTGGTCGCGAGTAATGGAGTTACGATCGTAGAGATGAAGGTACTGTGTCCTGATAAAAGTGAACACTAAATACAATTACCAAATTTTCCTAACTATAAAGAGCCTTGTACACCAGAGTCCGCGTTGTTCTGTGTGTGTAATTGTGTATGTCGATTAGATCACAGTGAAATATTAATACATGCAAATCAGGATTCTGGTTGGCTGTCTACGAATACTTACAAATATAGTCGTTTTCTAGTCTGTAGTATCAGTCTATTTCAAGTCAATTCATCTATCAATATGATATTAAATCTCCACTAAGACATAATTAATACCGACGTACAAACTTTGGTTGATGTTATGTATTACCTATTGGTTTGGTTGAAAATGTTGTATTTGCAAACAATCATTTATATCCACATCACAAGATATCTTGTACGTTTGTCTATATTCATTCAATTATATCATTCGACCAATCATTGTCATCAGCCCGTAATCTTCCATAGAGAGAGAATTATTTTATCCTACCGGTCATTTATTTATGTAACCGCTCGTACGTTTCCCTACATCCAATGAATGAATTTGGCTACCAATAGTCTACCATCCCATGCACCCCTGGTCAACCCTTCTTCTTCATGAATCACGGGCGGCTTACAGCCGAGATTAAGACGCGGGGGCGCACTCGATGGGATAAATGGGATTAAAAAGTTCTCAGTTTATTCGTCGCCCGTGATTTTTGCCGTGTCTAGACGCGGCCTAGACGTGTGAGGGGTTAGTGCCTGTGGTTGTGTTATTGTTTGTGAGTGCTAAGTGTTGTGGGTTAGGCTGTGGTGGATTATAATTGTTTTATGAACAGATAGTATAAATACGTAATAAAAGAGCTGTGTTGTTCCTTAAATGGTGAAATTGTTTATTTTTTAATAATTGTTATTAGATAAGTAAACAAATATTATAGTCATACGATGAATAAAAGCATTTGAGTTTGATTAAATAGGCTACTAAAATTGTAGCTAGCAGTGCAGCATATTTATTGGCGCAAATTACCAAGTTAAAAACGACACACAGTTTACAACACCTGAACAATTTTTCTTATTCAACACTCCAATGAATGCGTAAAAGAAATCTCCGACACAAATTCCTTCCAGTTAACAAAAAGATCTCGCCAACTCGGTGCAAGGGTGTCAAGAGGGTTAACCGAAGGCCACCGATTTGCGGGTAGATGAAACAAGAAGCCTTTTTATCCCTTCACCCCCGAGGGAGGGTCGAGGGCTCTCGGACTGTATTACCGGTATCGATGGCTAATTCAACAATTGGCTCAGAAGGGTGAACGAATCGAGAACCCAATGTCTTTTTTCCGCAAGCATTTCGAAGATTTCGACTTTCAATTTGTTGACTTTTCTCACCCTATCTTGTTACTTAAAGAGCTTTTTAAGAGGTGGGTTCGTCAAAGGTTACGGAAATAATGGGTTGCGTTAAAAGTAATTTTAAAAATTAATGGACTGTAATGCACAGAGTTTTTCTCGCGGCCACGCTAGTTGAGATACTCGTCCGGCGAACGCCCGTTTGTAATTAACAGTTCCGAATTCCACGGCAGTTTAATCCGGGGCGCACCGGGTTGCAATTAACAAAAAATACGACCGAAAAGCAAGTCCTCCGGAACGGTATGTGATGAAAAAGCAGTGGACATCGGTCCACACGCGGACTTGAGGAGCCGCAATGAAATTACAAGCGGGCAGTAATATCATTCCACGCGAGTCTTGAAAACGAAATTAAATTTTGCATGAAATGAAACAAAATACAAAGAAAGAGCCGCAACAAAGGCCCGCGGTTGGTTAGCCAGGTGCCGGCCACCACTCCTTCCCTTCTAATCGCGTCTAATTACATTCCCGCATCCTTTGCCGCGTGTTCGGCACAACAATCGTAAACTTCGTTAAAAATTATAATTATGTGTGGGGACATCTCACACACGGCCATGCAACCAAGCTAGGCAGAGCCTGTGTTATGCATAATATGCACAAATACATAGATAGATTACAGTCCTCCATAATTGATAATGCGCATAGAAATCTTTGACAGATCGCTTGTTTTCGATTATGTTACACATGATATTGACTCCTATTTCTTTCGAACAAGGTGCAAAATGCAAGTGTTTTTTTAAGGCTCTTACGATTTAATGATTCGGGTGTGAAGATCTGCATGTGCATTATTAATTTTGGACAAGTGTAAATACATATTGACACCCAAGACTCGAGTAAAAAATTGAATCTGCCCCGGCCGGGGTAAAGCCCGAGGTTCTGGGCATAGCAGTCAGGGTCACTAACCACTACATCATTCGGTCGTCAAAAAACGGTCCGGATTAGCTGGCGGACGCGGCTAGGAATCCGCTCACGATATCCATTATTAAGTTACACTCAGTGCGCGGCGGTTAATTAACTCCTTTCATAATGTACAGACGGCTGCGAAACCTACGAGATCCCTCGTCGAATTTGCGCGCCCATAAATATGCGCCACGCACACGCACGCGTCTCTAGAATGATCTCTGTGTAATATTCAGTTTTCGGCAACCGCCTTAATAATTCATCAGTGGCCCGTGTAAAGCGCAAAAATGAATGCGCTAATGTGAATGGAACTTAAAGTGCGAGCGGCGGCGCGGGACTCGGCGAGCAAAATAATTAAAACGTAACATTAAAAATTCTTCCAGAGAGCTCTGGGCTCGGCCGGATATGTGATAATATTAATACGGAGGGGGTAAGGTGGGGCTTTGGCCGCTCTCTCAGAGGCGGGCACTGTGGTTTTCTTAAAAAAACGTGTCTGTATTTTTAATAATTTTGATCCCGTTTGCTTGCAACTGTTGGAAGTAGTCGTGAGGTTGGGGAAACGTTTCGCTGACTCGGCAGTCTAAATACCTGGTTCCAAGCGATACCCGATTACCACTGAGGCATTACTTGGCAGAACATGCAAACGGCAGTGTTAAAATTGAATAAAAACTTGAGATCACAATTACAATTAGGGCCTGCGTTTCACAATATCTGGATAATGGCTACCTGAGAAATAAAAGACATGCATGCTATCACCCTCTGTAAATATGTTTTATACAGTGACAGCATGCATTTTGGCTCACAGGTAGCCATTATCCAGGCTTTGTGAAACATGCCCTTACAATACTTAATATACTAAAAAGGAAAAACAGTACACAAAAGCATCTCTACCAGACGTGGTATTATATAACATCGCCTATGAATGAAAGAGAGAGTTTAAAAATGGTCCAGAGGTAGCTGTGGCACTATATAAACTAAATAAATATATTATATACATTTACTTATTATATACTTGCGTAAAATAATCAAGATCACAAATATCTGTCGACTATAAAATCGTCCAGCTAAACAGAACACAGCGCTTAAGCGCAATTCGGCCATTAATACTCGCAAAGGATTATAAAAGTCCACTGGACAAGGAATTCCCAGCATTTAGTATCGCTAAATAAACATACAACGCAGCGCAGGAGGGTCACTCTATACTGACGAAAAACGAACGAACGAGAGCTGTGTTGCAATCGGCACGAGATAGAGTCGTGGCTCGCACAGCAGCGCTCCTAAACTTAGTTTTTCGTCATGTAGATTGACCCCACAGAGCCGGTCGGGATTTAGCTCATTTGGTAAAGCTCGGTGCAACATTTAAGTTTTACGGTTAAATTAATGCAGCCAGATCGAAGCCATTCGACCTGTGCGCTCGTTTGGGGTTTAATAAATTATATCTCATTATGACCGGTTTGTGGAATGAAAGCTGTAACTGCTTTGGAGTCCGCCATTTTAGATGTGAGTGGTGTGAGGTGGGTGTATAATACACGTATGAAATCATATTTAAGAGAGCTGCCAATATTTTTAGATTGATGTGTTAAATTTTTATTTGGTTTATCGTTTAAACTTAACGAATTAATGGTATCTGAAGAAGTTAATGTAATAGAACCATGTAAAATGTGTAGGGAATCCATTTTTAAATTTATTTCGCTTCTCAACAAAGTCATTAGCATTACCATAATATTCGCTTCCGTTCCCGTCAAAATGTATCGGAATCCACAGATAACCCATTAGCACTTGACTGGATGAACAAAATTGGACGAAATCCCAATTAACCCTCTCATTCCGTTGCCATTTCATATTCCATACATAACTCTTTCAAGACCCTTCTTTGACGTCCCAAAAATACATATGAATGAAGATCCAACCCTTCGGGTGTTTGTCCACTGCTGCCGGCATCGTAACGGTACTGAGATCAAGTAAACGGCGCTGTTGGGGCCATAGGCATAGGGTCAAGGAACTTCGTGGGTACACACACAAACAGCTGACAGACAGGTACACAGATGTTTGTAACTCCTTCCCACCTTCCCTATCCTAACGGAAACTGCAGGTAGATGAACACTAGCTGTCATCTGCCACCTCAACGACCGACCCTCGTCCACTTCTACCACCGCCGCGATTCGAGTCGGTCGACGCACCTTACGCTCCCGTCACTCAATCCGCGATAGAAGCACAATCCGCCGCGTACTACAACACACGTAGCTCTACGCCGCGCACCGGTACATCAGCACATCAACCTGGAGAAGAACGGGTGGAAACTCGAAGAGGTCAAACGCATTTGATCAGCCGGACAACCGTTCCTGCCAGGTCAGTTTCTTTCCTTTAAACTTCCCCCTTGCTCCTCCATTTCATGGTCCTTCGTAAACCGGATATTCCCTATTCCAGTCCATCCCGGTTTATTATTTACAAACATTTGTCTAAACTTCAGCACGTAACTGAAGTCTTCTGCCAGCTGTTTTGTGTGTGTCATCGTGACGTCACTTAGTTTTTTTTCCCTTAGTCTATGGTCAATCGGTAAGAATCGGTTAGTCGAGTAGTGTCCATCACTACTCAACTTCAATCAGTATTCCGAGGATAGCACAGAGTAGAAGTTTGACGTCTGACACATTACTTTTTTAATTCAACTGGGACTGTTTAGGTTATATTTTATCGTCGTAAATCAAATTAGAAATAATGATGAAATCGGAAAGTAAGTACGTTAAGGGTGCCGCAGCCGACCCTATTAAAATATGTATGGTCCAGCTGGACACTGCGGAGCAGTACTTGAGTGGGGTCTACGAGTTGGCGTGTAGCCTTCAGGCAAAATCGGATGCGCCTGGTCTATCTATGTTCAGGGTTCGTTTCGAGGATCTGGAGCGGATGCGCGACCAATACCAGGACGCTTACTTGAACCTGAAGGGTCTGCCCGTCGACGAGACCGTGCTGCAGCAGGCTGACAAACGCTTCAACAAATTTTATGAAATCTTTTATTCGGTTAAAGTGATAGCTGAGGGATTAGTGTCGACAAATAGCGTCGCGGATGTGGAGCCAGTGAGATCAACTGCTCACTTCAAGTTGCCTGAGATTAGTCTGAGCAGTTTCTCTGGGGTCTACACTGACTGGCCAAATTTTATTGGATTGTTCGACAGTCTGATACACACTAATGGGGACTTGTCCAGTGTGCAAAAGATGCACTACCTTCTGAGTGTTCTGGACAAGGAACCTCTTAGTTTAGTTAGGCATCTGGAGCTGGCCGATGGGAACTATGAGATAGCTTACCAGCTCCTTAAGGAAAGATATGACAACAGGAGACTCATTGCCGACACACACTTGGAGTCCATACTTGCTGTGACACTCGGTCAACAAGGGTTGACTGGCAACCTTCGGAAGCTAGTCAACACCTTAAAGGAGAACACTATGGCTCTGAGTGTGCTTGGTTTTGAGGTCAAGTCATGGAGTTTCTTGTTGCTCCATATAATTTTAAGAAAGCTTCCCTTTGACCTTCGTAGTAGGTTCGAACTCGGTATAGGGGGTTCGCCTAACACCATCCCAACATTCCAAGACTTGCTTGGCTTTCTGGAAACAGAGTTGAGAGTCTTGGAGACTGTTGGTGGCTCGGGTTCCAGGGGGTCAAGCAACTCTAATAATGTGAAAACGGGGACTTCACACACTACAGTGACTCTCACTGCAGTGGCTGTGTCTTGTGCCCTTTGTCGGGGTAACCACACCATTTATAGGTGCGACAGGTTCAATTCCCTGACACCTGTTCAGCGTAGGGAGCTTGTCGCACAACAGGGCTTATGTTGTAACTGCTTGCGTGCACACTCTGTAAGCAGGTGCACGTCCAAGTGCAGGTGTCTAGTGTGTGGTGGACATCATCACACGAAACTACACCTGCCACCATCATCATCATCATCATCTTGTCTGCCATCATCATCATCTGCAGCACCTAAGGGTGGTCGACCCGCAGACTCATCGCCCGGCTCCACGGTCTGCCATGGTTCAATTCACAACACCATGTTGTTAGGAACTGCCATGGTGGGGGTGTACGACCACAATGGTCACATACACCAGGTGAGAGCCTTGATAGACAGCGGCTCGCAGGTGTCTGTCATCACTGAGGAACTGGCGCAGCGGTTGCGGCTTCCCCGCACTAGCTCTAGGCTTCTTCACGGCTTGGGAGGTAAGCAGCGCTCCAATGGCAGCGTGGAGTGCAGGATCGCATGCCCTCAGGGTGCATCCCAGCCTGCCTTGGTGGCCACAGCCGTCGTACTGAAGCACATCACGGGGGATCTCCCTAGTGCGCCTTTGTGTCCGAGCGTGTTAGAGCGGTGCAAAAGCATCAAGCTTGCTGATGATAGACTGTCTGTTCCGGGTCCCATTGATTTTCTGATAGGCGTGGACCTCTACAGTCGAATCCTGGATGGGTCGTCGTACCGGCTGGGTGAAGGATTACCTACGGCACATAGGTCTATCTTCGGATGGATCTTGATGGGTCAAGCACCAATAGACCGAGATAAGGTGGCGCTTCCCAACAAGTCCGTCCAAGTGTCCGTCGGTGATCCCCACCCGCAGCGGTCGCGTCGCAGACCAGCGAGGAGACGCCCCTCACAGCGCATGCATGGCCAACCAGCGCCATCCCGGCCATATGCGGCCTGCAACTGCGTCCACGCCTGCTGATGAACAGATACTACAAACCTCATCACGGCAGCCCCACCGTGGTGAGGTCCAAACGGCAACTGGGGGCTAGCGATATGGTTTCAGTGGGACTCTGATCCGGACAGTCATCTATCAGGTCTCACCGTTCGGCACTACTAGGGAGATTTGCCGAATGTTTGTTTTGTACGGCTCCCTGTGGCTACTTGGGCCAGCATCTTTGGTGCATCAATGCATCCTGCGACGGCCTCTGTTCGAGGAACTTTCCAGTATTGAAGTTCTTCGCAGAGGTCCCGTCTTACTCTACGCTTGCCGGAGCTGCTCTCCGCTGCCCTACCTTCCAGTCGTTAGGCCGGTTCCGACTGACACCTGCGCATCTTCGCGGCTCTCACCATCGTCGTGATGGGCTTTGATTGTGTGGGTCGACATTCTCGGTGCTGGGTGCCCTCTTACTGGGGTACGGGCAGTGCAACATGAGCTCTGCTCTAGGTGCATGTGGTGCGAAGCGCACACGACACAGCAGTGAATTCTTCGAAGGGATCGTGTTGGGTAGAGCCCCTGGGAAGTTTTCTCACTTAGGGAGCCGCGCGTCGTCTCCTGGTCCTATGGGTCGGGTCGATGCTTGACATCGGGCTGTCGAGTGATCGAATGAAATTTTGACGGGCTCACCCCTGGGAACTTATCTTTCAGGCAACTGTTGATCGAATTGGTTTCTGCATCCGGGTCCTGCTGTCGGCTCTTTCCCCGACGCTACACTTGTGGTGTTGGCGGCTTGCTCAGCAGGTCTCCTGTCTTGCATCTCGCCTCCTCTTTGGGACGAGCTCTGCACATTAGCTTAAGGTTTTGGGCTGGCTTGTGGATTCCACTCAAGCCATGCCACATATTTAGGTTTCGGAAAATCATCTTCTAATTATTAATTTTTATTTCGTGCTAAAGAGCTTAGTGGCTCTTTGGGGGGCGGTTTATGTTGGGGCCATAGGCATAGGGTCAAGGAACTTCGTGGGTACACACACAAACAGCTGACAGACAGGTACACAGATGTTTGTAACTCCTTCCCACCTTCCCTATCCTAACGGAAACTGCAGGTAGATGAACACTAGCTGTCATCTGCCACCTCAACGACCGACCCTCGTCCACTTCTACCACCGCCGCGATTCGAGTCGGTCGACGCACCTTACGCTCCCGTCACTCAATCCGCGATAGAAGCACAATCCGCCGCGTACTACAACACACGTAGCTCTACGCCGCGCACCGGTACATCAGCACATCAACCTGGAGAAGAACGGGTGGAAACTCGAAGAGGTCAAACGCATTTGATCAGCCGGACAACCGTTCCTGCCAGGTCAGTTTCTTTCCTTTAAACTTCCCCCTTGCTCCTCCAGGCGCTGATTATATACTTACCCGTAAACACGATACAATGCTGTACCTCAGAAGTAAAAAATAGTAAGTCAACTTTTTAGGAAAACCTTTTTTATTACTTCAATCAGATCACAAAAATAATCTCTAAAACTGCTATTGTTAAAAACGTAACGCTCAAAAGGTGGATTAATTACTGTCTACCTCTGAGGTACAGAATGATATAACGGAATGGACACCGCTGGGTGTTATTTAGACCTTCCAAGTAGTGACTTCCTTGTAAACGTGCTCACTACCTAAATGCATAGTTCGGCGCCGTTTTAATTTCTTCCGTTCTTAGTTAGGTTTATATCGGTTGACGGCATCAGTGTACAACCGCCCTCTTTCGGGGAACTAAAAAGTCGGGCATTCGCTGGCTCATTGCCGTTTGACGCTGGTTATTAGCAGTCTTTAGTGAGCCGTGGACTGTCATTTATCATTTATACAGGATGCTCCGACGCCCGTGGTCTCGGGTGCTGTAGATTCGTGGCGGGTATTTTGAATCTTAGGTTTAAAACCATGTGGGTGGTGGTTGGAAATGTATGATTTGTAGGACTGTAAATATTTTTCTTTACTGCTTTCTTAAGCCTCGACAAATACTATTGGGATGTAGTTCTATAAGTTGGCCTTGTTGGTGACTGTGACCGATTTTCTAACTCAGGTTAAAAACGAAAAATATAACAATATCGGTCTTCAATCTACTGTACAAATCAATGATCCACCGTTGAATAAACCAGCTCCTTACTAGCCTCTCACCGCAATTTACATTACAGCTACCACGCTTTCAACCTCAACAAACTGTAATTACGAACCTGGTAGCAAAAAATCCTACTTAATAAATAATTAACGGAATCTCGCAAACATTCCCGTCTCGTGTTTGTCACCCTGTATAAATCCACATTGTACGGAGATCTCATTTAAGGGGGGCACAGATCGGGATCGACTCGGCTGTAAGAGAGCGCAGTAAAAACTGTAATACTGCGGTGGATGCGCGTGAATTATTTAGATGGCGGCCCTTTAGGGTTATGTGGGCGGCGGTGTGAGGTGACGGCGGGAGCGAGGAGTGGAAAAATGTCATAGATAAGTTTGCCGCGAAAAAACGGTGATCAGTTTATAAGGAGGCCTTTGCCCAGCAGTGGGACACTAAACAGGCTAAATAAAGTATATATTCTGTCCTATTTTAAGTGTCGTGTTGGAGGCCGCCGCACGAAATAATGCCTGTAGTCTATAACTGTTGTTTGTACGTATTGTGTCATAAAAGTCGCGTAAACATTTTTTTTGTTCGCATTTTTTTCGTGATATTACAAAAGTAGTTTAGAACGAAGAGCCTGGTGGCCTACTTTCGGATGTGCACCAACGAAAGACTCACCCTGTATATTCGGAAAGTTTACAACTTGCACCACACCGGAACGATAGTATGCAAAACGTACCGACGCAAAAGTGATGTCTAATAATATGTTTGGGGTTGCTCACAATGCCGGTGGTTGTCGATGTGCCTCTGTTTTTACGTTGAATAATTTAATGTCAATATTCGTTTGTAATGGCCCTTCTAGCCCGATGCGTACGTGTTTTCAATCGTCTGAAAGTACGAAGGGTGTTGTGAAAGCCTTTTTGTTGGCTTCTACAGAGATTACACGTGTTTTTTAATAATATTTCGTATTGCTGCGTTGTGAAATAAAAGGTTTACGGTGTGGCTTGATCATGGTATAGGTGCTCCGTGTTTGATGCGGTTTGACGATCAAAGTCATAGAGCATAGAACAACGCGGAGCCGTCATAGAGGAATGTGACAAAATTACGTTGAGTGCCATATTTATGATGATGTTTCAGTATGTAGTAGTCGTTATGTACTTTACTTTGTTTAAACATTTCCTAATTATCTAGCAATACATCACCGACAAAACGATAGTCGATAATAAAAAGTGAAGTCCATGCCAAACAAATATTGAAATTGGCTTATCTGCTGGCTACTTTTCCCATAGTAAATAACAAACTGTACAAAATTATTTTTATATTCATTAATAAAAAAATCAACATGTTTATTGTATACTTAGCTTGATCCATCGCTTCGTGAAATCGTAAGTTCCGTACTTGTAGTAGGTACAGAGTTACATAACTTATGCGACTTCGAAAGCGTATTACGCTTTTATAAACAAAGTTATATAGGATCTACTATAGTAGAACCAACTTGCAGTCGCAAATATACAGTAGAACTACCGTTCCACCTCCAAGGTGCGGCTAGCTAAAGGGCGAGCGAGGGGTCTTATCCAATATTTATTAACTTATTTCAAAGAAAATCGTATAATTAACACCCAGCTCTCCCCCGTGGGGGTCGATGAGTCTGCGACGGATAAGGCGGGCGGTGGACTTGCGATTTTGCGATCGGGTAATTTGTAGCGTTGGTACTGGCGAGGTGGTTTGGTAATGATGTTGTTTTGATATTTGATGTGGAAGAACGATTGTCGCAAAGTTGGTCACAGTCTAACCCACTGTCACATTGCGCTAGACAGGTTGTTAGACAGGTAGCCGGTAATGGTTCGATGAGGAAGGCCGAAAACAGTGTCGCTCCGCAGTTGATGATTATTGGTGATAGATATTTACATACTGGTTTTTTCACCGGGGTGAAACGATAAGCCATTCCAATTAGCACCAATTACAATGCACCGGACGTATGTATATTAAATAAATTTCTTACTTCACTCGCGGACACCTCGCACTACACCCTGCGACTAAATAATCGCACTTGCGCGGCGGCCTAACGGCTCCTCTCAATTAGTATTCCTCCTCACTCCTTATGTGTTACAAAGTTAATGAGAACGTGTGGCGGCTTCGTATTTTTGAAATTCAGCCCTTTGAAAAAGCATGCGCGAACAAAAATATGGTAATGATGATACCTGTGACGATGAAAACGAAAATTGATTAAGTAATATGCTAAGTAGCTGCCAAGTATTTATGTTTGCTCAGACGTTGCCTTTGAGCCTTCATTTGTCGATGAAAATTAAGGCTGTGTAGGTGCCCGTGTGGACCGGTTGGCGTGAATAAATAATATTGTATCTGTACATTTGTTAATACGTCCTCAATTACGCACTTATAATTATTTCGTATTTGACAGTGGACAAGTGGTTGATGATGTTGTGAAGAATAAAATATTTTAAAACTCTTTACTTACGAAAAAAAACTGAATACTAATTCTACCCTCTCTAAGTTAAGTTTATCATATACCTACCTACCGTTATCTTTGTAAATTATCAAGAAGCGAGCTACGAAGCAACAAACTCGAAAACATCAAAACTATGGCATAGTTGGCGAAACAACCAGGTGACCGCCACAGGTCATCCGCTGACCACAACACCTTAGAAATGTGTTCCTTTCACTGGCGGGACATCGCTGGACAGACCCTGACATGTCTGGGGTCTTGCCTTTCTGTGGTCACGTTGGTAGTTGACGGCTCATTCTTGGTATTGTTTGGAAAGTTGTTGCAACTGATTTGCATTGTTTAGGCGGTTATGGTGGCGAAGTTTGTACTGTCATCATTCGTGGTAGTTTAGATAGATAGATAGAATATTCTTTATTTGTACACAAGAACAGATATTACAAAGCTTATATACAAACACATAGGTACAAAAAAGGCGGTCTTATCACTAGAAGCGTTTTTCAAGACAACCTTATTGTAATTTCACTATGTTATCGGTTTCACTGATATTTTTATGTGTACATCGATGTCATAAACAAATTCATAGTTACTTAACAAAAGCCGAAAGAGAACACGGGAGAAGCTTGCAGCTCCCTTGACCGATCTTCACATGACAGTCACTACAGCTACAAACATACAAATCAGCAACAGACTGAAAAGAAAATTGGCTCAATAAACTGACCCTAAAACAGCGAACTTGGCCACAAACCGTCAGCCAATCACAGCGCAGCAATCACACGTATCCACGTCTTGTCGATGGTCCGCAAGACATTTTTCCGGCGGCAGCGCGCGCGGCTCCGTAAATTAAAATGTGAATAATTAACTGCACCGGGGGGAGGGGGGGGCTACTGCCTCCCCCTGCCCTCCCAGGGGGGGGCGCCACCCTGACGTATTAGTTTTAAGCTGAAACGTCCGGCCGTGTTTGTGTGAACACCGTGTGATTAGGGTGCTAAGAGTTCTGCGAAAGAGTTCTCTCGTTTTGAGTCCGCATTTATTTGCGTTTTGCTAATGTATTCTGATAGCACTGTCGGGGGTGCGTGGTAAGATTTTAGAAAGTCTATATGGTTCTTGTGAATAAGCATGGAGAGGCCTTTGCCCAGCAGTGGGACACTAATATGGCAAAGTAATAAAAAAAGTAAAAAAATATGGTTCTTGTTTTTGCAGTGGTGACATTTGTGTAGAGGTCCGAACGTCACTGTCAAATCCATTATTAACCAAGTTATTTCTGAGTCAAGTCATCTTAAGGTCAAACTACATTTTAAACCAAATGACGAAAATCACTCTAGCTTACGAACACGATTGTACTTTCAGTGTAACGAGCATAGGATTCGATACTATTTTCGAATCTACACGAAGGGTCACTTTTACCAAACGCTAAACGTATTTAAATCAAATTTTAAATACATTTTGTACTTACTGACAGACGTATGACAGGCTACTAAATACGTTTAGCGTTTGGTGAAATTCCACCTAACATGGAAAAACAAATGCCACTTTTGGAACTAACAAATTTGCCTTACATTTTGACAGTGACATTTGACGATACGCAAGCAATACGCAACGTAAACGGAGGTTTCGAATCCTGTGCTCACGACTCAGGTGTCATCGAATGCCACGTTTGGCGAACATTAGACTTGACGAAAATAGAATTTGGTTAAAAATGTAGTTTGACCTTAAGATGACTTGACTCAGAAACAACTTGGTTAATAGTGGATTTGACAGTGACGTTCGGACCCCGTAGGGGGCCATGTCTGCTGTAGCATAGCTTCATATTTGCACCAAGTAAGTATTTTTTGAGAGGGCCATGTTAGTCAGAAGCTGAAAATAATAAAGGGCTATTGCAATACGATAAAGAATAACAATGATGGGATGGCTTCCTCAAGTTGCAATTGTATTTGTAAAACACTAACTATATACCTACCTATTGAGCTGATTAATCCGGTCCAGTGTTAATTCCGATTTTTTATTATATGTTGTCCCAATTTCGGGTATTTATCATTCAAATTCAATTGTTACCGGAACAACTGTAACCCAGTTCCAATAATACGCATGGGTGAAACGAACTTTTTGATTGGCTCACGGAACTTCGTTATTCACAAATTTGGTACATAGTAAATATGTGGTTGACAGTGTAGCAACTTGAGAGAGGCAATTAAATTATTTTGTGTACTAATTAGTAGCATAATGTGAAAGTGTTCGTTTCAAAACTTGGACCCTTAGATACAAGCATTGCATCTATCCACATTTTTCTGCTCATTAGATAAAGATGATCGATTTTCTTATCTTTATCTACACAGGTAAATAGATAGATAAATAATCATACATTATTAACACCCAAGACCCGAGGGCAAATATCTGTCTTTAAACAAATATCTACCGCGGCCGGGACCTGGGACCTTCGGCATTAGCAGTCACTAACCACTGCACCAGTCGGCCGTCAAATACTGTCAAAGCAAGGCAGCAATATACAGGGTGTTGCAAAATTGGTATACTAAGCCGAAACCTACATGTGCAGCATGGTATATCTAAGCCCGAATCTGAAATCAGAATTTGGAAATTCGCGAAAAAAAAAAAATCCCATAGTAAAAAGTCACTGACCAACAAAGTTTCTATGGAAAATGATATTTTTTTTTCGCTAATATCCCCGTCCGAATGGAACGATCCGCTGACCAATCAGAACGCCATCATTTATTCAGGACAATGTCGTACATCGCTGTCGATGTTTGTTGAAGAGTGTAATGAGACTGAGGCGAATTGACTTCAAGTAAAAGCAAAATAAATTATCTATCTTTTTTTATCATTGTCAGCCTTTTATCATCCACTGCTGGACATAGTTCTATCTCAAGGAGCACCACAACACTCGGTCCTCGGCCTGTCACATCCAGCCACTACCGGCAACCCGCGTAAGTTCGTTGGTCCAGCGGGCAGGAGGGCGTCCCACACTGCCTTTGCCTGTTCGTTGTTTCCACTCGAGAACTCTTATCTATCCCTACGTTTTTTTAGCAGCACAAATAATGCAACTTTCATTGGTTTTATGCGGAGCGCAGGTACCCAGATACATCAGTGATCGACCGGCACGAATCCTCAATCAACAGTCGGGAGCAAACCCGTTAATTTATTAAACGCCCGATGGTCGTTCAGTTTAAGCCGGAAAAAAGTAACCGAATGTGTTGTACGGAGTCAGCGGTTGTGGCGGTGGGACTGTTGCAGTGTGGCGCGGGCATAAGAGTTAGCGTTTTTATCCGACTTCAAAAAAGGTGGAGTTGGTCAATTCGTCTGTATGTATGTATGGTCGCCGATATCTTTGCAAGATTAGGATAAATGTGCAATGGATATGCTGCATGTAATGGCCTAATTCTGAAGTATTATTTAGTGACTTAGTTCATTTGTGGTCATTACACAAAGAAGAAGGTTAAATATGAGTAATTGAAAATGTGGAAAGAAATGTGAGCGTTTTTTCTTGTCCATCTTCAGGCTTATTCATCGTTGCAGTAGAATATAAACACTCATATAAATATATACCATAAACGCATTTTAAATCAGTCCACCGTTCTTTACAATATCATGGTTAGACATTGATACTTCCCATAGACTCAAGACCTCTTTTTTGAACCTATTCATTGAAACTTGGCCCACGCCCTTGCGGCTCGACCCAGTCAGGGGTGTTTAACTGATTTTTAATTTACGCGCGTCGCCCGCGGGCCGATACCTCGCGTTTGACAAACATGCTGAACGAGGTACACACGTGCCTGACAAGTTTACAGTGTTACGTAAACGGACACCCCTTTTGCTAGTTGCTACAGTCCGTGACTTCACCCAGGGTTGTAGTGATAACCAGCGCTATGGTCTACCATAGCAACATCTAGCTGAGCTAGAACCCGTTTCAGTACCGGGAAGCAACACACACGCTTATAGTTTTTTGATGACGTGGGTTCGAATACTGCCATGTACCAATGCCAATGCATTCTTCAGAAATATGAAGTTTAAATACAATTATACCACTTCCTCTTACAGTGAAAGAAAACAACGTGAGGAAACCAGCACATCTAGATTACACGGGGATTACAGTCGTAAGCATAATTATGTATATGTATATGTTTTGGGCATACCTAAGACGAGATCTAAGGATTTGTGCGAGATATCGTTATTCGTCATCTCCCAAGACTTTGATCGTTGAACTTCCGCATGATATATAAAGGTAGATTGTTTATAAGTCATACTATGTCATAAATTGCGCAGTCCGAATAAAATATCAGTATTCATCTCAGCAAGAAACGGGGAGCCACATGTAACGTGGCGGAATAAATGAAATAAATAAATTCAATTTATTACAATACCCTTCATCGGGTCTGCTTAACGAACCCATGTATCATGAGCTTTGACAACCCCTGGTCAAAGCTATCGTTATATTTTATGAAAATAATTTATTGGTCAAACGCTTTTCATTTCTTGACTGCCTAGTGATGAAGAGAAGTGTTATAAGTTTACACTGCCGAACAGGGCAGCGGTTTGTACTGAACTATTATTTAAAGTTCTAAACAAAGCGGGATTCATTATATCCTAAGTTTTTTGGTGGTATGAGATTCAAACCAGCAGAGACACATAATTATTAATTTTAAAACAAATAGTTTTTTACTAAGTTCATTGGCAGATAGGCATACCTAAATAACATACCAATATTCAGTGCAACATCTAGTTGCACGAGTATTAATAATTATGCACCGCATATATTCTTAAAAGGGTTTTGTTTAATTAGAATAAGCTCTAGTAAAATGGAGTGGTTTACACTTATATGAATCTTGTGCTCGGTAACTTTAAGTTCTTTATCCTTTACTGAAAACCGGACCCATTGGTCATCTATGTGTATTGCCGGTACAATGTAAACCCCCCTTATTTTATTATAAATACATTTTTTATCCCCTTGTCCTATTCCTACGTGTTCAAATATTGCATGACATTCGGTTGGGGCAATCATTTTATTGTTTTTAATTTATATTTTTATGTGGCCACGCTCGCTCGATGACGGTATAATTTTCATTGATATTGTTTCGTTTTGCATTTTTTGTTTTTTTTTATGATTATTGTGGTTAGAGACTTTTTGACTTTTATTTATTTTTTACGAAAATATATGAATAAGTGTACAACGATTGAACTCAATCCTAAAAGCATTTTCTAAATGTTAATGCTAAGTCGGATAAGAAATTACATTGTTCAGTTAAATAACTCTAGTAATTTAGGTTGTAACCATTGAAAAGCTTATAATATAGCCTTAAATAATCGTTTGATGTCAGTCAGTTTGTGCCATTCTTTGACTGTTGCAGATATTAATATTATTTAGACCACTCCTACTATAAGGCCTGAAACTTTCTGTCCTTACCTAATCTTTCAAGGCAATGTTGGCGCGAACTGGTTATGATAATAAAGTTCGGATTCCAGTTGTATTGAATTTGACACTAATTACTTCGTAAATGTAACTTCGCTTAGACTCCGCGATAGGGCCCCAAGAAACACTGGTAGACAATTTAAAAGCCATTGTTAATCTCCATGATCGAAGTCTAACAATCGGCCAATAAATCCCATTCCTCTTTTTTCTCTCCATAATTAACAAAAGGCACGGAGGCGCGTGATTCACGGTCGATGATGGGACACAACTCACGCTAACATTTATTGGCGTTAGAACAAAAGGTGTCATCCATTGTGGCCGGTGCCGAATAATCGTAAATTTCCACGCGGAAATATTATAAATTGCCGATGGAATCGCCATGTATTTGCGCAGTCGAACCCCCGGGTTTTTATCGGTGGGGTTCCGCGGTGGAATGTCAGAAGTCTTGTGTAGTACCGCACCATCGTTAGAAGCGATGTTCGTAAGGTTTAAGTGTCTTACGAAGAAACATTATGTGACATGAATTTTGCAAACGTAGGATGGTAAATAACCTGAAAAGGTTTACCTAAATATGTATAAGAAGTGGGATTGAAAATCAGTGAATAGGTGAGGTAAATGCCGGTTAGTAAGCAGTGTCAGACAAATAGTAATTCCAAATACACGTAGCTGAAACTGATGTGAAATACTTACAGAATGAGAACAAATTGGGATATGTCAGTTTCAGTACTGCAAAACGCTTACCAACAACCGTCCATCCCTGAAAGTCCCTACAATTTCAATACCGTTTCAGGAAGAGGCGAAAATGCCCAACAGTATTTTATGAGGTGCCAAAAACGCAGCCAATCCCGGTCAATTTGGTAGCGGAACCACAGACAACCCTCGGCTCTTCTGCATTTTTTTTCCGGTCGCAACCCGCCACCGCCGGAGTTGATAGAACACGTTTTTCAAATCATTAAACTGTTCGACCGCGCGGTGTTTGCGCGAAAAGGAAAAAGCTGGCCGGAAAAAAAAAGTGCCACGGCCTGCGAATAGCCGCTCCCGTATTCCAAGTGATCGTTGTTTCGTACCGATAATGCTGTTGCCGGATTGGCGCGTTTTGATGCCGGTTCCTTTGTTGAATATTTGAAAATTGACGGGCTGAGTTCGAACGTGTGTGTTTGATACTGATACGAAATTAATGATTAATTCATGTTGGAATAATCCATATTTTGTTAGTAATAATTTAATTTACACACTATGTTAGTCACACTTTATAGTAAATTTAGTCCCCCACAATTCATCTAAGTAATCAACAATAAATTATTATTTTTAAATCTTCTTACAACAAAATGGGCTCAAAGCTTCTAGATTTAATAACTTTACATTTATTTTACATTTTAGGATGTTAGAGTAACCTTTGTAAAAAATATGCGAGCACCAGGCATAATTTTATCATCATAAAAGTACACCTTTACCTCCAGCATATATCGGTCTTGAAACATAACGTCGTGAAGTCCTCATACTCTCAATACGTGACTCGATTGCCAACACCGAGAGAAGGTTCTAACGTTTGTATCTATTAAGTTAATGCGACTGCCGTCCGGTGTTCGGAATCCCATCGTTTATCTACTAGGCTAGGAGATATTTCCTCTTTATGTTACCTCTACACTCACGAGCAATGAAAAAGTTTCTCTTACAAAATTTCGACACCACATGACCCAATCATTAATTCATAATTTAAACATTTAATTTTGAATTTGATCAAAATATTGACGTTTTTAGTTGGTAATATTCTGAGGCGATGTTAAATATATTATGTACTTCAATATTGCAGACGGCGTTATTAACGCCGTCTGCAATATTGAAGTACATAATAGCACAATATTGAAGCTAGTCTTTTCCGTTTAGTAGTAATTTGGTGCTACTGCGACTGAAACTTTTGCAAGTATCAAGAGCGTACAGTTCACAACACGCGATACAACACGCATCGACACTCTGTGTGCTCTTTGACGCAGGCTCAAAGCAAACACGGGTCAGCGTTGCAAAGCTTAGGAAAAACAAAACTGCTGCACTAACCACGAATCCGTCTCTGATTTACCAAATAATAATAAAATTAATCTGTTTATTTCATTAAAAAAAATAATACGATTACATAATCTTAAGACTTAAATCTATTAGTGAGATTATGATGCTCAAGTGGTTACCGGTAATTGGTTCTTCGATAGATGTGACGCGATGCCCGACAGCTGATGGACGGCGAATAGAGGCAAGCATAGCGTGAAACGTCAACCATCCGTTATGTCGAACAAAGTCTGAATTCAAAATAGGTACTTCTAATTTAATGGTTTCCAGTATCGTGTAAGGAATGCTGCACATAGGGTCCAGCATCATTGGCTGGTAACGACATCTTCGACCATATTTGAAGGCAGGAAAATATATAAAAAAACGTAAAATCATACAGCGCAATTAGTGTTCATTTTCGCGGCTAAATCATAAATCTACATTTTATCAACTGTCTCCGCTTCCGTCTAAAAATGTTCAGCATATTCAATGTCCTATTTTCGCGGAGAATCAGGCTGAAACAATAGTTAGCGACCTCCGCACACTTAAACAAGCCTGTCCGCTCGCAGTACGTCACAAAAAACGCTTCGGGAGCGCGGGACGTGCATATACATAAATTCGCGTCATGTAGACCCAACCATGCTCAGAGCACCCACGGAACTTTCGCGCCATTAATTCTTACGCCGGTCGACTGCAGTTTTTCCATCGTTTTTCATATCCAAGCGAAATGAATAGGTTTTCTATATGCAAAGCAGGGTCCGTTTTTATGTCTCACTTGTTTTTCTCTCCGCCGTGTCCGCTTCGGCGTAATAATAGGATCAGTGGCGTAATCTATAGAGTTTTTCAATTCTATAAAGAATGGGGGGTTTGTTTCCTTTTTTATGTTTTATCGGCGGCCAGGATTTGGTGCCATTAAACTTTTCCGTTTTCGATTTTATGTGACGGAAGAAATTGGTCGGTTTGTTTTGCGTGTTCGGGGATGTCGGCTATTTGAATAATCAAGTTATTCTTTTGAGCTCCCGCCTGCCGGTGACCGCAATGGAGGATGAACGGACGGAGGAGCGAATCCAACGATGACGAAGCACATCGATCACGAGCTAGAATAAAAGCATCACGGAATTCAATGAGCGACTTTCAGATCTGCATCAAACGATCGCGGCCAAATTGCCACAATCAATTTTCATTTGCCATAACAGTGGAATGGAAAAAAAAACTCGAAGAAAAAGGGCACAGATGGAAAGCAATTTTTAATCGTCGAAACCCGGAACCGGGAAGAATGCGCGCCAGTCAGCCGCAGACAAATCGGCCATAATTAATGACGATGCGTTTGTTTTTTCCTCAGATACCGATAGTCGAAATAAAAGAAGCGGGGTGTATTATGTCGTGTGGCTAGGCGAGGGCGAAACAAAGGGAGAGACGGGTGTCGAACGAAAGGAATATTTATCATCTCGGCGGCAGCGACACTCGGCACGGACCGTCGCCAATGTCCATTTGGATAATGCCCGACGCGATTAAAAATATAAAAATACACCCCCACCCCCCCGTGGGGGGATTTGACGGAGGACACCGCCGCACCGAGGACACAAAAGGATTATAAATGAGAAGGAATTTTAGATAATATTTGTACGCGGGACGTGGACGGCCGCAGATCGGGGGAGGGCGCCTTCGCCTAATGAGTGTTTGTATCAATTTGTACGTATTGTATTTGAATATTTTTGTTATAGCGTTCGTTACGATTTTAATCCCCCGCGGGCGCGTCTGGATCGATGCCGTCTGTTTAATATTTCTGCGGCTCGCCCGTTTTTTGTTTAATAATACCCGGCCGAGGCCTGATCGCCGGCGTTTTGTGTCGTTTGTTCGTTGATTAGAGGCTGGCTTTTTTATTATTTATTATTTGTTTCGGCAGACGATTGGCAGCGTAACCCTCTGGTGACCCACTGATCATTATTATTTCTGCTTTTGATCTCCCGCTCTGTTGTGCGACGCCATTTTCATCGGATTCTTTTCCGCTCGAGATTAAACGTTTGCAAAATAAATAATGAATGCGCAAATCGGACCGTGTGCGGTTCGACTAAGCTCCCGGGTATCGCGGAATACGTACAATAAACATGCCGAAATAATATATTGTCGTAATAATATTTAAATTATAAGAGTATTTTTAATTTTTTGGCGGTTTCCCGCGACTCGACATGAATGTGAATGAGTCTGAAGAACAACATGGCGCCTCGGCCACGTGTTTTCAATTCATTATCTCGAAAACAAAAATTTCATTAGCCCCGAGATTTCCTTTTTAAATTTAATTATTCATATTTAAATTAAACATAATATAATAGAGGTCTGGGCGGAGAAAAAAGCCGCTTTATCGTATCATATTTTATTAACCGAATTTATAATTCTCCGCCGATTCGGAGTAGCTAAATCCCGCGGCGGGCGGGGCCGGGGTCCGGCAAAATATTTATGAATGCCGAGTAGAAAAATACACAATAATATTTCAGTGGGTGTCCGAGGTCCTTACTTGCCCTCCCTGATCTATTTAAAAAAGAGGCCCACCGGAAGGACAAAAGGGCTGCTCGTAAAAACACTGGCCACGTATTATAGTACCCCGACCGTCCGCGGCGCTGCCGTCGCTTTGTCTAATTCTTATTTTTTCGAATCGGAACCTTTACCGTCCGGTTTTTTATCGGTTTTTGTTCCGGAGACATTCGCCCGCCGTGTTTGCCCGGCGATTGTTCTAATGTCGGCCATTTGTAATTTTTTAGCGCTCGTAACTCGTTCTTTTTGAGATACCGGGCGGATCGCGCGCGGAAAGATTTATGTTATCTTCGTTTTTCTGCGTCGGTCTTTCAGGACAGGTCAAGTTTTGCACAATGCTCGATTTTTGGGTGACCGAACTTAATGACCCCCATATATTTGGGTTTTCATTCTTTATCATCTTTTACCACAGTCAGAACAGTGGGGGTTAAATTTACTTGTATTATTTAAGTAAGTATTGATAAGGTAAATCTATGGCATTATCTATTCTTGGACCTACAGAGCGCCTATCTCAGCTTTTGCAACACCCAGGCTTGCTGCTCCAGTTTACTCGGGAGCTAGGCTGGCTGAGCTGAAATTAGGGGGACATGTACAAAGGTTCCACTCGAGAGGGCCAGGTACAGAGGCTTCACCCTCCCTCAGAATAGATTAGAGAATAGTACATCTCTCTTCTTAATTTTTCATCGGAATCTAAAAAATATTTAGACTGGCAGATAGAACTTAAAAGGAAACTTTCAATTTCTATATATTTATCTTAATTTGATATCCGTCTCTTTATATTTTAACTTGCATATTGCACGATGCAAGACTATCAGAGTTTCAGTAGTGCATATATACTAATATTCATAATGTATAAAGGATTCTACAGAAAACTGAAATGTGACTTAGGGGTTCATTCTGAAAAACTTTTGTTTCCGCCCTTTCGCAACCATTACCACTGTACCACTTATGCAACATGCTGTGCAAACCCAGGCGACCGCAGCCTGCGGAGAGCCGATCGCGCGGAAAACAAAAGATATTTTTTATCACAGCCCGAGAAAATCTCATCACTTTTTAGGGTCCATTGGGCAGCGGCCGGGATCCCCCGCGGCCATTGTGTCCAGGTGCCGTTTAAAAACTCCCGCCCATTATCGGGAGAAAAAAGGCTTAATTCATTATTTCCAACGATAAATTCCCAGGACGGCTCCGCGGTCTCGCCCTTGGGTCTTTCCTCTGATAATAATTTGATTACGCTTTAGGCGGCCATGTTTGTTTTTTTCCCGGTATCGGCTGTGGTCGGGTAATCGGCTGTGTGATGCGTGTGTTGTAAAATGCAATGTGCGTGTTATTTTTCTGCTAAGTCGAGGTTGTCCTGTGGGGTTGCGATCAATGTACATTATAGTAACTCGCTTGTCAAATCGACGTAACTTGTAATTACTTAACCAGTGACGAAGGCGAAGCTAATCTGTCGGTGGTGGTACGGTAGCTGGACAGTTTTTGGCTCAGTTATTCACGAGCAATAGGGCACGGCTGAAGACTAAATAGCATGTGACTAAAAGGAATTTGAATCAGTACTATAGGTTTCTACCTATATACAACTGTCTACAAATCAAACTTTTATATCCCTACTTTTTCGTCTAGCATTTAACTCACAATAAACTACAGTTCATTCGATAAAAGTTACACCTCCGGTTCATAGGTTCAAGTAATTATCCGCAACAGTTCAGAAGGGTTAGGTACCCTAGCTTACCATCACAAACGGACATGAGCTTTTATACAATCGGTACGTTTAATATTACGAAATAGAGTCGGTGGGTAGCGCACTAGAGCTTTCAACTTAGTTTCTCTTAAGGTGGAGTGACCCCAGTGCCGATTGTCGAGGGACCAGCTCCGGTGGAGTTAGCCCAATTCTGTATCGCTCGAAACTGCATTAAACTAGTAATGCGACGCGCAATTCGGTTGTTCTGTGTTTGGGATGCAGGTAGGGAGCGCCACTAGGGTATTCTGTAAGCGTTGCCAACTTGAGAGCAAATGAATGCATCGATTCATAAGCGAAAGTGAATCTGTGCTTTGCGTCGTGGTTGTAAAGTCTGTTTTTTAATGCCAGATACTAAATTGATAGATTTTGAACGGGTCATCAACAGTTGATTGTCCCGCCAATAGAACGATACGTCATTTAATCGTGGGACAATCGACTGTTGATGAACCGTTCAGAATCTGTCAATTTAGTATCTGAGATTAAAAAAAGGACTTTAGGTATGTACAGTCCAGTCTAAACAACTTAAAAGTTACTGAAGTAGGCTGTGATTGTGCTTTGTACTTACAAAGTACTTATTACTTCCATGGCTTTGTCATACTAACCAACTGTCAATCTTGAAAAGAATGAATGGGCGCTTTGTTAGTTTGACAAGGTAGAAAACTTCAGGAACCGATATTTAGAACTCACACTTACATGAGTACACCTATGTATGTACATTGTATCTTATATACTATTTCAGTAGCCCTTCCTGTACAGGGTGTTGCAAAAAGGGTACACTAAGCCGAAACCAGCATGTGCTATATCTATATTATATAGAAACCTAGTTGGTCACGTGACTTTTTTACTATGGAGTATGTTTTTTTTTTCGCGAATTTTGAAATTCAGATTTCAGATTCGGCCTTAGATACAACATGCTGTACATGCTGGTTTCGGCTTAGTATATGCTTTTTGCAATACCCTGTAAACTGTTCAGTGTTCACGGAGGCAACACCCGTGAGATTTTAGCCTTCAAATTACTATCCGAGGATGGTTTTCTTCTTTTTCCGTTGCATTTCAAATTTCAAACTTTAGGTACTACTCGTATTCGCTGATTGTTTTCCCCTATTTTTGAAAACATCTCGGGGAAATAATATTTGTAATGTATTGTTTTGCTTTACAGTCTAGTTGCATCATTATTCTTACTTATGTATAAATTCCGGTTTACAACTATAAAAATATATCGATGTAAACTTTAGAAGTACATATTATTTAGCCTCTATTAATTTCTATTTACTATGCACTATCTTGTTTTCTAGGCTATTTAACTGTGACAAAAGAAAACCCTGTTTTCTACCTTGATCTTCATCATTCATCAAAAATCTTTACGACACTTTGGCATCCGCCTTCCTCATCAGGCTACCTGACTGAACATGCCGATTTCTTGGCCGGAGAGCGTCCCACTTTGAACCAACTAAAGACGTCAATATTAATTTATAAACAAAATGAATTAAGGGGGGCATTTGAGGTACATTAAACCATATTGAGTGCCCCTGTATCATGACTGGCCTGTTCATTTAATCATCCCCACCTATCACTTCCCTACTACTGGGGCACGGGTCTCCTTCCAATGGTCAATCCCCCTGGTTACAGAAGCTACTCCCTCCACGCTCAGAGCGACCAGCGTTCATTCAATAACCACCCCTCTCCCCTTGTCTCCAGGAGTTACGCCGTGGACGAGCGGTTCCTGCACGCGGCGGGCGACGTGCGGCGCGTGCACTGGCACCCGGCCTCGCTGTCGCACGTGCTGGTGCTGGTGTCGGACAACACCATCAGGTATGTGGGGAGTATGGGTTGTCGCTGGTGGGTGAAGTTTGTTTTTGCCTCGCATGGGTTTTAAATGCATATACTATTAAAAAGAAGAAGTGTGGCAAGATAATGCGTTTTGCCACACTTCTGCCACAACACCATCAGATATGTGGGATAGGCTGCCTTGTGTCTGGTGTGTAAAGACCTATACTTGGAGTTTCTCTGAAAGATCACATCCGCAACGAAGTGATTTGATAGAAAACTGGAGTCACTGACATAGCTCGCCGAGTTAGTAAGCTTTGGTGGCAGGCTGGTCAGATCTGTCGAAGAACAGATAACCCATGGGGTAAACAGACCGAAACTAGACAAACAGAAGTTTTTTTTCAATTGGCGGTGCTACTTAGCCTTACACTTCACCTGAATGCAACTAGATTTTATCAATGACCAACCTCTAACATTACAGGCTCTACAACATAGCCCTGAAGCACGGTCCGAAGCTCGTCTCCATCTACACGACGGGCCCTAAGCCGAGCTGCCTCATCGGCGGGCGCCGCATACTGGACACCCTCGGAGACACCGCAGTGGACTTCGCGCCGCTGCCGGACACCAACAGTGTGCTGGTGCTGAAGGGTGACGGGAATGTCTGCTGTTTGGACTGCGACTTGGACTCTAAAAGGTGAAAGGGTGTTTGGATTACGTAAACTAAGGGGGACAAGTTGAATAGGTTAGTTCAGACCTACCAAAGAATAACCGCGGGAGTAGCTGGTTCTGCAGTTTCATTATTTGACAACTGAACGGTGTAGTGGTTATAGTAGTCCTGACTCCTATGCTGAAGGTCCCGGGTTCGATTCCCATGGGTCAGATATTTGTTTTAGATAGATATTTTGTACTTGGATCTTGAGTGTTAATACATATATAAAATATGTATCTATCTATGTTTATGTGTACATATATCTGTCCGATACCCATATTACAGGCTCTGCCTAGTTTTGGCAGACAGCTGTGTGTGAGCATAATTAAATGAATACCTCCTAACAAGCTCACTTCTCATTCGCAGCTCAACATCCAAGCTCAGCGGCCCTCTAGCGATGTTCCCACCAGCCGACGACAACTACGGTTCAGACTCGTGCAGCCTGCTGGTGCTGGGCGGCGCGCGGCGGCCGGCGCTCGTGGTGCTGGCCTCCAGCTGCGCTGTATTGTACCATGCGGTGCTGTTACCGCATCCTCAGGTATCCAGTTCTTTCCAGCTATGCTATACCAGATCCTCAGGTAAAAAGGTAGTCCAGTTCTTTCCAGCTTTGTTTTGTTATCGCATCCAGTAAGTTTCTCACCAGATCCTCACGTATCCAGTTCTTTCCAGCTATGCTCTTTATTCTATGTAAATTCCTTCGCTCCAGTTAGTCCAGGATTCCGAACCAGGGTTAGTCAGCGTGACAAATACCAGTGCTGAACCAGGATATATCAGCGCATCAGTCGGTAAGACACTCTACCACGGTGTCAGATGCCCGGGTGAAGGGGCGGTGACAACTGCGGCTCGGCCTCGTGCAGGCTGCTGGTGCTGGGCGGGCGGCGGCCGGCGCTCGCGGTGCTGCCTCCAGCCAGCCGTGCTGTACCATGCTGTGCTGTTGCCGCATCCTGTAAGTTACTTAGGAGTTGAAGTATACAACGCTCTTAACAATTGCCTAAATAGGTAGAAAGATGCCATTTGCATCCCATGGATCCTACGTTCTTAGCGTGCCGGTGTCTTACCAGATCCTCAGGTAGATAACCTGTCCAGTTCTTTCCAGCTTTGTTCTGCTGCCGCATCCAGTAAGTTTCTCACCAGTTCCTCAGGTATCCAGTTCTTTCCAGCTATGCTATACCAGATCCTCAGCTAGAAAGACTGACCAATTCTTTCCAGCTTTGTTCTGCTGCCGCATCCAGACACTATCTTACCAGAGCCTCAGGTAGAAAGGGTGTTCTTCCAGCTATGCTCCTTATTCCATAGATTCTTAGATTCCTGGCTCCAGTAATTCCAGGGTTCCGAAGCTCTTTGGTGCTACCTTCTTCTGCTCAGCGTCACAAATACTAGAGACGAAAAAGGATTCATCAGCGTGTTAAAAGCATCAGTCAGTCAGATTAGTTGACCACGGTGTCAGATGCCAGTGTGAAGGGGCGGTGACAACTGCGGCTCGGCCTCGTGCAGCCTGCTGGTGCTGGGCGGGCGGCGGCCAGCGCTCGCGGTGCTGCCTCCAGCCAGCCGTGTTGTATCATGCTGTGCTGCTGCCGCATCCGGTGAGTCTCTTACCGGATGGTTTCTAAACGTTATAAGTTGTACACAACTTACTATAACTAGTTAATTAAGTTTTCTCCTGTTATTTACTTTATGTTTAACTTTTCGGCCCTCCAAGTCTATAAGTTTAGATTTAAGATAGCATGTATATTTTGTTTCCATATGACTGTTTGAAGCCAAAATAAAATAAAATAAATAAAAAATAAAACAACGCTCCAAAGGTAGAAAGAGCGCCGGTTCCCCTAACCGGATCCTCAGCTAGAAAGACTTTCCGGTTCTTTCCAGCTTTGTTCTGCTGCCGCATCCAGTAAGTTTCTCACCAGATCGTCAGGTATCCAGTTCTTTCAGGGTGTCCAGCTATGCTATACCACATCCTCATCCTCAGGTAGAAAGCTAGATCAATTCTTGCCAGCTGTGCTCCTTATAGTTTCCTCGCTCCTTGACCGACTAATCCTTCTGTGGTGCTACATTCTTCTGCACAGCGTGTTAAATACTACAGTCGAACCAAGGTTAGTCAGCGTATTGAAAGGATTAGTTGACTGTTGTGTCAGAGGGTGAAGGGGCGGTGACAACTGCGGCTCGGCCTCGTGCCGCCTGCTGGTGCTGGGCGGGCGGCGGCCGGCGCTCGCGGTGCTGCCTCCAGCCAGCCGTGCTGTACCATTCTGTGCTGCTGCCGCATCCAGTGAGTACCTTACCGGAAGGTTTCTAAGAGTTATAGAGTACAACGCTCTTATTACTACCCTCCAATGAAAGAACGTGTCGGTGTCTTACCAGATCCTCAAGTAGAAAGGTAGTCCATTTCTTTCTAGATTCTTTCTGCTGTCGCATCCAGTAAGTTTCTCACCCGATTCTCAGGTATCCAGTTCTTTCCAGCTATGCTATACCACATCCTCAGGTAGAAAGGGTGTCCAATTCTTTCCAGCTATGCTCCTTATTCCATGTAGATTCCTCGCTCCAGTAAGCCCCGAAGCTCCCTTTCGACCCTTAGATGCTACATTCTTCTGCTCAGCGTGACAAATACCAGATCCAAGCCAGGATCAGTCGGTCAGGTCAGTAGACCACGGTGTCAGATGCCTGCTTGAAGGGGCGGTGACAACTGCGGCTCGGCCTCGTGCACCTGCTGGTGCTGGGTGGGCGGCGGCCGGCGCTCGCGGTGCTGCATCCAGCCAGCCGTGCTGTACCATGCTGTGCTGTTGCCGCATCCTGTAAGTTTCTTACCGGATCCTTAGGTAGAAAGGGTGTTCTTTTCTTTCCAGCTTTGTTCTGCCGCCGCATCAAGTAAGTCTCTTACTACCCTCCAATGAAAGAGCGCCGGGTCCCCTTTCCTGATATGTTCCTCATTCCATTTAGTTTCTTCGCTCCTGGTAGTCCAGGGTTCCGAAGCTGTCGCTGACTGTCCGATACTGATGCATGGTCTTGCAGCATATTGGTGAGATCTTACCGGCTGGTTGTTTCTTAGAGTAATAGTACCTATACAACGCTCTTAAAACTTCCCTCCAAAGGTAGAAAGACCACTGGTCACTCTTTTCTCATTATATTTCTTTAAAAAAATTATACCACTAAATAGCTTATTAAACTCTGTAAATTCTCCCATTTCCAGTCGCAACAAGACAAGAAGGAGTCCGAATACGCGCTGTACGTGATAGAAGCCGTGGAGCTGAGCATCGAGCTCGGCGCCGGCAACGACAGCATCCAGCAGTACTCGTACCCGGTGCACTTGTACCCGGTAAGTGCAGTATACTGTATACTATACGTTGAAAGAGTAATAAATATTGAGAGAAACTTTTGGGTTTATAATACACATTATTTGGATAAATTATTGAGAAACCTCCAGCTCGTAATCGTCTAGCAGTGGCTTGACACACGACTGCTGTTGCAGGGCGCGCCATAATACTCTGTCCTCGGCCTGGCAAAACGAAATGGGCATCAGTTATTCGGCTTACTTGGCTGGCTACTGCTACCTGAACTAGCAGATTTTAAGAGCTGTGGTAGTTTGCTTGAGCTCTCCTCGATTACTTTCTTCATTACTGATGAGACCCATTGGATTGGTGACCGATTTCAAGTCGTTGTTTTCTGGGCGCTTCCGTGCTTCGGAAGGCACGTTAAGTCCCAGTGGCTGTTTCTGCAGCGGTCGTTAATCCTAGTCAGAGACCTTCGGACGGCTTGGAAACATCTGACAATCAGGTTGCCCACTTACCCGACCACTCTCTCAGTCATAACAAGACAAGAAGGAGTCCGAATACGCGCTGTACGTGATCGAGGCCGTGGAGCTGAGCATCGAGCTCGGCGCCGGCAACGACAGCATCCAGCAGTACTCGTACCCGGTGCACTTGTACCCGGTAAGTGGAGTGTGCTATCTTTACATACATACAGGATGCTTGTTTATTTGTGGCACCGCTAATAAACAAGCATCCTTTATACTCACGCTTGTCTCCCAAAGGGGGTAGGCAGCATCTCCACGTGCCACGATCCTAACATACTTCCTTCGCTTCTTTCATATTCATAAGTCTCTTCATACACGCATGTCGGTTTAGGAAACTCCTTTTGACTTTATAATATGTCGCCATGTCTTGGGGATATAGCTCAGTGGTAGAGCATTCGTCTGCCGATACTGTACATTATGCCTAGCCAGAGACCTTCGGGCGGCTTAAAAACATCTGACAGTCAGGTTGCCCACTTACCCGACCACTCTCTCAGTCGCAACAAGACAAGAAGGAGTCGGAATACGCGCTGTACGTGATAGAAGCCGTGGAGCTGAGCATCGAGCTCGGCGCCGGCAACGACAGCATCCAGCAGTACTCGTACCCGGTGCACTTGTACCCGGTAAGTGCAGTATACTATACTTACGTTGAAATAGTAATAAACCTGTCTAACTCTGTCTACGGCCTGGCAAAATGAAATGGGCATCAGTTATTCGGCTTACTTGGACGGCCCACTGCTACCTGAACTAGCAGATTTTAAGAGCTGTGGCAGTTGGATCGGTGACCGATTTCAAGTCGTTGTTTTCTGGGCGCTTCCGTGCTTCGGAAGGCACGTTAAGTCCCGGTGGCTGTTTCTGCAGCAGTCAGAGACCTTCGGGCGGCTTGGAAACATCTGACAGTCAGGTTGCCCACTTACCCGACCACTCTCTCAGTCATAACAAGACAAGAAGGAGTCCGAGTACGCGCTGTACGTGATAGAAGCCGTGGAGCTGAGCATCGAGCTCGGCGCCGGCAACGACAGCATCCAGCAGTACTCGTACCCGGTGCACTTGTACCCGGTAAGTGGAGTGTACTATCTGTAAATACAGATACTCACGACTGTCAAAGGGGCAGGCAGAGATTATGGATCTCCACGTGCCACGATCCTGACATACTTCATTCGTTTCCTCCACATTTATAAGTCTCTTCATACACGCACGCCGGTTTTTGAAACTCCGTATTTGGCTTGGGGATACAGCAAGTCAAATGCTCTACCGAGTATGCTCTACCAATGAGCCCCAAGACACGACAACATAATCAAAACCCATGTACATTAAGCCTAGTCAGAGGCCTTCGTCAGCTTGAAAACATCTGACAGTCGGGTTGCCCTCTTACCCGACAACTCTCTCAGCACAAGCTTGCTTGTGTTGGGGTCCACCAACCCGCACTAGGCCAGCGTGGTGGACCTAAAACCCCTCCTTTATTGGAAAGGTGACCCGAGCAATGGGGACGTGATGGGTTTTGTTGATGTGATGATAAACTAATTTGTTGTGAGTAATCCAGTGGTACAGTCAAGTGCAATTAATCCTGATCCCCTATATAGCTATAACTACAACCCTCCCACATAGGCGCCACCTATGTAAAATAACCTTGAACTACATACACCTTGTTTCGTTACTAAGACTTCTGTATGTGTGTTAAAATATGGCGCTAAATATCGACTTTTATTAATTTAAGCGCCATCTTAAATCAAATATTGGAACTAGCTTCATAAAGTTCATGCCAGAATGTTAAAACCTGTGTTGTTCACTTTTAACTATTGCAAGCCAGCTCAGTGTGATACGAAGTGATTGCATTTTTCACCAGTTTAACTACTTGACGGTGTGGTGTAATCGTTAAGGTATTCGGCTTTCAATATGGAGGTTCAGAGTTCAAATCTCTGGGAGGTGTGACTTTTAAAATTTATTTTTATGTTTTACTTTGTTAATCATTATAGATAGGTTATTTTAGACTATCTTTATCAATATGAACAGGAAATAAAATAAAAACATATATAAGAAAAAGAACTTTATTTCACTAAACAAGTAAATATTATTAGTCTGTATGCAGAATAATTATGAACAAAAGTAAACAAATTCAAAAATTGTAGAATTACAACAATGAGAACCAACATGTTACTAAATTTCACAATTTACATCTCTTGTTGTTTTCTACAATTAAATTATAAATAAGCAACAATTTTATTACTAAGTAGTTACTTATAAATATGTAATCAATTATCTTAACAGTATGAACAAATAATTATCTTACTACTAAATAAATTTTACTCATTTTTAAACTGGGGACCCGTTAAATACTTACTAAACGTATAATAACATAGTTATAATGTTCCATTTCTTCTTTGCGAGTTGTGCTGTTATCGTGTAGAAGATATTTCTCACGCAATGCAAACAGCAACCATAATATCATCCTTAAAATTCTCAAATTAAATCTTGTCATGCGTTAGCTATTTTATAACAGTTCTTCAGGGCCCATTATAGGACATCCATCTTCGGTAACCTTTAAAAACAATAATTTGATCATGCCTTAATGAATATAATAATTGTGACATTATTACTATAGCGTAAAAAGTATATTATGATAATCTATAAGTAAAATAAATGAAAGCCAATAATATATAAAGTAACCAATAAAATTATAAAGAGAAAATACGAACCCAATGTTGTCCTGGCACTTAACTCAATTAATAATGATGACCTTGTTAATAAATTCGTTTGTCATCGTTACAAATCAATAATTTTGATTATATTATAGGTATAAATATAAATCAGATCAATCAGATGGAATTAACAAAACCCATCTCAATGCAACAAAACATTCTCTTCAAGTCTACAATTTCAAATGAGAAATAAATTCAAAATACCCTCTGCGCTTATAATATTTCATATTGTAAACAATTATCACTATTCACTAAATAGACTATACTTTTGCTAATGAACCGCAATATATTCACACACACGCACTCACGCCTTGTACTAATGTACTCCCTTGCGGGGTAGGCAGAGGTGCATTGCTGCACCCACTTTTCGCCAGAGTGTATGTTAGTCCCAATGTAATAGGGGGCGGGCCTATTGCCATTTTACGGGCACATCCAAGACCCGAGAACAAATATCTGTGTTTAAACAAATATCTGCCCCGGCCGGGAATCGAACCCGGGACCATCGGCTCAGTAGTCAGGGTCACTAACCACTACGCCATTCGGTCGGCAATATATTCACTATTTTGCAAACGAGTTCAATAAGCTTCTTGGCGTAGCGGACAAATGTTTGGTTTGCGAATAATTGGGCCGCGGGTTCGAGCCCAGATGAAAAACAAAAATAATTTAAATTTTGTATTTCATAATATTATTGTTCTATGAATTCGTTAGTTTGTATAAATGATGGATATTATCTAAAATCTAAATGATGGATATAAATAGGAGAATAGTAAAATAGTTCTGTGTCTGTCTATAGACACGAGCACTACCGCAACATACGTCACACCGACAAATTGGCTTTGCGTAGTTTGAATTTCTATTTGAAATGCAGGGGGTCAGGTTTTTCTGCACCTGACTGTACATGTGTGTTCCAGTGTCCGGGCTCCAGCGGCTCGTACCTGGTGTCGCACGCGGCGGGGGTGCACGCCGTGGCCATGCCGGCCGCGAGGCAGCTGCACGAGTTCATGATGGCTGACGAAGGTACTAGTACAGTTGCTGCCATGGTACATGTGTGTTGCAGTGCCCGGGCTCCAGCGGTACTTACATGGTACATCCGTGTTGCAGTTTCTAAGCTCTAGGAGTTCATGATGGCTGAAAAAGGTATTAGTACAGTCGCTGGTAGGTATATGTGTGTTGCAGTGCCTAGACTCTAGGAGTTCATGATGGCTGAAGAAGGGACTAGATCATACACTCGCTGCCATGGTACATGTGTATTCCAATGTCTAGGCTCCAGAAGTTCATGATGGCTGAAGAAGGTACTAAATCATTCATTTGCTGCCATGGTATGGTAGGTACATGTGTGTTGCAGTGTCTAGACTCTAGGAGTTATGATGGCCGAGGAAGGTACTCTAGTAGGTAAAGTACACTCGCCGGCAGTGCCATGGTACACGTGTGTTCCAGTGCCCGGGCTCCAGCGGCACGTACCTGGTGTCGCACGCGGCGGGGGTGCACGCCGTGGCCATGCCGGCCGCGAGGCAGCTGCACGAGTTCATGGTGGCTGACGAAGGTACTAGATCATACACTTGCTGCCATGGTACGGTCAGCTGCATAATAAAGTTGTTATACACTTCTGTACCTTGTCAAACTGACGAACCGTCAATGCTTCAATGAATGGATAGGCGGTTTGTTAGATTGACAAGGTTCGAAAGTGTATAGCTACTTATGCAGCTGACCGTACATGTGTGTTGCAGTGCCCGGGCTCCAGCGGCACATACTTCATGATGGCCGACGAAGGGACTAGATCAGCTATACTCAAACTGCGGCCCGCGGGCCGCATGTGGCCCGCCGGGCCTTCATCAGTGGCCCGCGTGCCATGAGAGATAATAGAGAATATACCTAGGTATATTCTGTGTAAAAAGTATCGGGATTATATTCATAAAACAAAAAATGTTATTCATCCAAATTTATTTTATCACCTTCAAAGTTTGCTCCTTCAGAAACGATACACATACCTACACCAACGAATTATCCAATAGCCACAACATTTTAAAACGCTGTTTTCAGACTTGTGTTTAGTACCTGTAGGGTCTACAATTATATCGTGTAAAGCTGCACAGCACGCAAAACCTATGGCTCACTGTAACACCAAGCCGCACGTGCAGGCACACGTCCAGTCGGCTCGCCGGTCAAACACAGACTGACTCAGCCCGCCACCGACGTGCTACCTCACTACTTGTGTACATGAGACAAGGCGTTATATCTACTGTATAGATACAAACACTACATCCCTTTCTTATCAATATTTTTATTATTGTTTAACAGAACAATATACCCTCACCAGAATCACATTAATTAGATACAATTTATATTAATAATCAATTGGAGTGTCTCAACAACTAACATATCATTGCTCGACCGATTTGTCATTTACAGCTTCCCACTGGCCTTCTACTCTCTTCAAGTGTATAATATTCCTTCTGAGCTGTTGTCCAGTCTCTTCGTTTCTCACTGTAATGTCCCCGCCCAAGGACTTTTCCACTACATGTGGTGTTGGGTTAAAGCTGGGAGTAAGCTTATTAGTTTTCTCAATTTCTTTTACATAAACTTTGTCTCCTTCTTTCATGTCGGGTGATTCTGCTCTTCTCTTCCGGTCTCCATATTCTTTCCCTTTCTCTTTTTGAATTTTGTCATGGTCTCTTATCTCTGTATCATCGCTTTGACTGGTCATGTTCCTAATCATTGGAATTTTATCCCTATTTTGCCTCTTAAAGAAGAGCTCCGATGGTGATTTCCCAGTTACTGAATGGGGGGTTGAGTTATACATCATGAGATACTCATATAACGTCTCTTTGATGTCCTTTCGTTCTATTTGGCTTATTTTGAGGCGTTTTAAAATATCGCGATTTTGACGCTCTACCTCCCCATTCATCTGGGGCCAATACGGCACAGTACTGAAGAGTTTTATGCCACATTCCTTACAAAAATCCTTGAACTCCTCACTCACAAATTGACGTCCATTGTCAGCAGTTACAGAAACAGGGTACCCCAGGCGGCTAAATATCTCCTTCAATAATTTGATCATCTGTGCACTGGTGATAGTTTTGGTCAGTTTAATTTCTTTGTATCGACTATAATAATCAACGACTACTAACAGGTAGTCGTGACTGGGTAACGGCCCTAGCAAGTCTATCGCAACATCTAACCAGGGTTCTGCTGGAAGTTCCCGACGCTTCATTACAGCTGGTGGATTGGGTAGAGACACAAGTGTACACCCTTTGCAACTCTTCACCATTGTCTCCGCGTCTTTATCTATTCTCGGCCACCAAACTTTTGAGCGTAATCTTCCCTTCATGGCCACTATGCCGGGATGCCCTTCGTGGGCTGCGTTCAGTACTTGCTTCTTAAGTTTCTCAGGAACAACTATCCTATTGCCTCTCAAAAGAATGTTTTCATAGAAACAAAGCTCGTTCTCAAAAATCTTGTACTTTTTAACGGACTCATCCCACTCACCATGGTAAATTCCCCTTTTCACACTTTGTATCTCCGCATCTTTTTCCGAATGGTCAGTCAATTCTTTTAAACGGATTGCTTGGGGCTTCGCTATTTGTATTATTTGATTAACGTAGTCCTTGTCTTCACTTATATTGTTCACCTCTTTACACAACCGTGATAGGGGGTCTGCAATATTTGTGTTTCCTGGCTTATATTTAATATTGTAGCGATAAGCTTGTAGCTTTAAAACCCAACGTTCCACGCGCGCACAGGGTCGTGACTTTGGGCTGAACAAAAACTCTAACGGCTTATGATCCGTAATAAGGTCGAATTCTTTCCCGAAAAGAAACGTATTAAAGTGTTCAATAGCCCATACGAGAGCTAACGCTTCTTTTTCGGTCTGACTATATTTACGCTCACAACTTGTCAGTGTACGATTTCCGTAAGCTATTATTCTAGGCCCGCTGCAGTCAATTTGGACCAACACTGCTCCTAGACCAACAGGACTGGCATCAGCTATCACCTGTGTTTTATCTTTAACATCATAATAACCCAATGTCTCTATTCCTGTTAATGTCTCCTTCAACGTAATAAATGCTTTATCTTGCTTCCTTGTCCAGTACTGAGTGATACTCGCTTTCTTTCCTAACTTCAGTCTCAACAGTTCTTTCAATGGCTCAGTCATGGTAGCCAAATTAGGTATCAATTTATTAATGTAATTGACGAGTCCAAGGAAACTCTGTAATTCCTCTACAGTGTTGGGCACTCTAAATTCTTTAATGCTCTTCATGTATTTCGGTAAGGGCTTAACTCCACCCGGTGTCAGTTCATGTCCCAAAAAATTAACTTTTTGCACTTTGTAGATACATTTATCCTCATTCAAGAGAACGTTGTTTTCCTTCAGTGTCTTTAAAACTTTTGCCAGTCTCGTGTCATGTTCTTCTTCGCTACTACCGCAAATCAAAATGTCATCGATAAAATTTATGACCCCATCACACTTTATCAGCATTTTCTCTAATATTTTTTGGAACAACTCTGGCGCACAGGTCACTCCGAACATCAGTCTTTTGTATCTGTAGAGACCACTGGATGTTATGAAGGTAGTCAGGTGGCGTGAATTCGGATGGAGCTCAATTTGATGGAAAGCATTTTTAATATCCAATTTAGAAAAGTATTGTGCTTTCCTGATTTTCGGTAACAGGTGATCCATACAGGGTAATGGGTGATTCTCTTTTAGTATAGCCGTGTTTGCACGCCTCATGTCGATACACAATCGAACCTCCCCATTGTCCTTAAGAATGGGTACAATTGGCGAAATCCACGAAGACGGTTCATGTACCTCTTCAATAATATCAGCAAACAGTAATTCATTTATCTTTTCTTGTATCTCTTTTTCTATTGGTATAGGAATCCTTCGGTAAGGCTGCATCACCGGTTTTACGGATTTATCAATCGGAATTTCAACCAGAATATCTTTAAATTTCGGAAATGTTTTCTGTTCTTCACGAACTTGATTCACTCCTAACCCAAGCTTCAGAACGCCTAATCGTAATGCGGTGTCTTTCCCAAGTAGATTCCGGGTCCCATTCTGGATTACATAAATGGTGCTTTTCTCAGACCGTGTGCCGATATTTAATACCGCCTCAAATGAGCCTTTAACCTGCAAGGGCTCCACGCACCCGTAAGCCATAAGCATTTTATTGGGCTCCTTGATTTGTTTGGAGCAATTCACTTTATTATTTTTTAAGTATTCCCACGCCTTATCTGTTATCAAATTGAGTTTGCAACCTGAATCTATTAGCATCTCTAGTTTGACATTGCCTACGTTGCAATCAATCGTTGCGTCGTCGCTAACATTGAAAACATACTGAACTTCTTCATCTGGTCCTTCTAGAGAATTTATTGCATCTCCTTGCCGTAATCTCTTCAAATTGTTTCTGTTCCATGTTGGTCCCTGTTCTATTTTCCGTTTCAATTGGTTTGATTTAGTTTTGCAACATCTTTGATAGTGGCCCAATTTACCGCAAGCATGGCATTTTTTCTCCTTAGCTGGGCATTTAAAATCATTAGGGCTGTGAGTAAAATTGCCACATCTGCCACATTTTGGTTTACTGCTTCCTTCTTCAACCTTCCTATAATTCTTGATAACCCTTGTATTTCGGTTGATTATAGAATTCACATTCTCATCTTTCGTGTTTTCCTTGTTTTTCTGTTCGTAGCATACTAACTGTTGATTTACCACTTCTAATGTATTTGCTTCTGTGATTACTTTGTCTAAAGTCACCGTCTCTCCCATTATCAAAATCTTCTTCCGCAGCTCTGACGATTGGCACCGTTCAATTATTTGATCTATTATGTGATCGTCCGGCTTATCAAACTTACATTTACTCGCTTGGTCCCTTAATTTAACCAAAAACTTCTCGAAACTTTCACCTTCATCTTGCTTAATTAATCGGAAGACATGCCTCTCAAAAGTTTTGTTCTGTTTGGGTCGGAAGAAATTATCTAATGCTTCAACTGCTACTTGAAATACATCGGTTTCTGGAGTCACAGCGCTTGCACATGGAAGATTGTAAAAAATGTCCTGTAGTCCAGTACCCCCTAGTAATAGCAACGTAGCTCTTTTCTTCGATGGAGACTTTATATCAGCTGCTTCAAGATAGATTTCTAATGATCTCTTCCATTTCTCCCATCGTAATCCTACAGAAGCGTTGTCGCCTTCGAGATCTAATTTTTCTGGAGCTGGCAGCATGTTCGCCATAGTTGTTGGGGCGCCCTGAAAATATTCATCCAATTTAATGGAACGCTTACGCCAATTAAATGGTCTTTTTTTTATCTCCAATTGAATGGAATAACTCATCCAATTTAATGGAAGCACCAATCCAATTTAATGGAATCATAATTATCTCCAATTTAATGGAAATCCATGTCATCAATTCAATGATAACCAATTACTACCAATTTAATGGAAGTCCGAAGCATATCTTTGTTTTTATTTTACTAATCTAGTTGTCAGATCTCATTCTGCAATAATCTGAATTAACTCTACATCGACTCTTTATTGACTCTACATTGACTCTACATTGACTCTACATTGACTCTACATTGACTCTACATTGACTCTAAATTGACTCTAAATTGACTCTACATTGACTCTACATTGACTCTACATTGACTCTACATCGACTCTACATCGACTCTACATTGACTCTACATTGACTCTACATCGACTCTACATCGACTCTACATTGACTCTACATTGACTCTACATCGACTCTACATTGACTCTACATTGACTCTACATTGACTCTACATTGACTCTACATTGACTCTTTATATTGACCAGTCACTGTATTTGACACAACTGTTTTTTTTTTCAGTATGTGATATGAGCACTGCTGGTACCTACTTAAGGACTACACAGTAAATACCAAAAAATATATTTCAAACATAATGTATGTAAATAAGATTATTTAATGGCGTGGCGTCAGCCATTATCAAGTTATTGACTACTTAATATAAAAATGTAAGACTACCCTCACCAAAAAATGTTTTGATTAGCCATTTTTATAATATTGCATTGAAATTCATAAGTAATCACACTATTCAATTAATAAGATATTGAAAAACGAACTTGATGATCACATATACCATGATCTCACACATTTTTAACGTTTGTAAACTAGTTACCACACAATGCAATGTGTTTAGCTGAAAAATCCACATATCTCCTAACCAAAGTTTTGTACATACATAAATATAACTTTCACTGACCTTTCTCCTCGTCGCCACTTGTAGGGTCTACAATTATATCGTGTAAAGCTGCACAGCACGCAAAACCTATGGCTCACTGTAACACCAAGCCGCACGTGCAGGCACACGTCCAGTCGGCTCGCCGGTCAAACACAGACTGACTCAGCCCGCCACCGACGTGCTACCTCACTACTTGTGTACATGAGACAAGGCGTTATATCTACTGTATAGATACAAACACTACAGTACCTACTTGCGATTTTTCCTTATTGTCTTCTATCGATTGAAAACAGTGCCTCGAAGTGGTCATTTGAGTTTAGGAAAAAAAAGAAGCTAAAGCCGTGAGCTGCAGGCTCCCCATATCTGGTTAATATGGTGGATTCTCGATGGTATTTGTTGAGTGTTTGCTCAAAAAATCATCACAATGATGATCCTTTAGCGAAAAACGGGTGGTGAAAAATCTTTTCCCGATTTTTTTTTCACAAATCTGGCCTTCGTCGAATTTGCTGTATTAAATTCTACATAACCCGAACAATCGATAGAAGACAAATAAAAGGAAAAGTCGCCGCGAGTACTAAACACAACTCTGAAAAGAGCGTTTAAAAAAATGTTATGATATTGGATAATTCGTTGGCGTATGTGTATCGTTTCTGAAGGAGCATAAGCAGGTACCTACTTTGAGGGTGATAAAATAAATTTGGATGAATAACAATCATTTTTGTTTTATTGATCTTATCCCCATACTTTGTACACAGAGTAGTATAATATGCATGTGTTTTTTTTTATATTATTAACTATTATTCGATAGTTTACATCGCATCATAATAGTAAAAATTGCTTGCGGCCCGCGACGCCATGACTTAAACGTGTTTGTGGCCCGAATATAAAAAAGGTTGAGTACCAATGGACTAGACTAGATCATACACTCGCTGCCATGGTGCATGTGTGTTCCAGTGCCCGGGCTCTGCAGTCGTCGAAATATAATAGACCCGTTTGGACAGCTACACTAATTTGCTATTTACTCTTGATTTACTTGATGAAATACATAAAAAGACATAATCTGGCTTATTATTTAACGGTTGAAAGAAAAAAGAACTTTTAAATCACCAAAAGTTACTTATTGTTTAGATTTTTCATGATTTTGATTTGATACCAGGTGTCATCCCATACATTATTCACATTATTCACATTGCCGTCATTATATATTTTAGAGATAGCGCTATTTGTAAAAACGAACAATGATTTATTTGGCCAATTTAACAGTGCAAGATATAAAAATAAGATCAGTGCTGCGAGTCGCTCAACAGCTTTATATAATAAAAGCATATTTGGAATGGCGCCCATAGTATATAACCATCTGCCGAATAGTATTAGGGAAATAGAAGTTGTTCATTTGTTTAAAAAAATGCTGTCACAACTTCTCATTGAAAAAGCCTATTATAGCCTTAGTGAACTTCTCCAAGACAAACTCTAGTTTCCTTCCTTGTGGCTGTGCCTAGGGTTCCTAATAAATTAATGTTAAATATGTACCCAGTGTGAATTGTAAGATAGCATTGATATTTTTTACTACTTAAGCTTAATTTCATGAATTGTATAAAAATGATATTGTTAATATTTTAAATTTTGCAAACCCTTTCGGGTAGAGTATAGCTAAGCAACCTTTAATATAATTATTATCACCTATGTAACCTATATTCAGCAAATAAATGCTTTTGACTTTGACATTTTGTAGCTGTCCCAACGGGCCTATTATATTTCGACGACTGTAGTGGCACGTACCTGGTGTCGCACGCGGCGGGGGTGCACGCCGTGGCCATGCCGGCCGCGAGGCAGCTGCACGAGTTCATGATGGCTGACGAAGGTACTAGTAGGCATTAATGGAGCCTAATATCAGCGTTACAGAAGAGATTAGCATTTTTCAACCGCACCCGTCTAGATCTAGATGACGACTGAATGGCGTAGTGGTTAGTGACCCTGACTACTGAGCCGAAGGTCCCGGGTTCGATTCCCGGCTGGGGCAGATATTTCTTTAAAGACAGATATTTGAACTCGGGTCTTGGGTGTTGATATTTATATTTAGTATCTATCTATCTATGTATGTGTGTAGATATATCAGCTGTCCGTCACCCAAAACACAGGTTCTGCCTAGCTTGGGGTCGGATGGTCGTGTGTGAGATGTCCCCACATATTTATTTATTTATTTATACTTAGATGTCTGCGTTTTCAACCGATAACCGATTTTTAAGCATCCTGAGTTGTACATAATCTACACTAGCGAGTAATTAAAAAGTTCAATTTACCAAATGACCCCATTTTTTCACATGAATTTGTACAGTGTCAATGTAACAACCACACAATGGCTCATGATGAGCTAAGTAGGTTATTTAAATTTACAAAATTACTCCCATGACTGTTTATTAATTGAGTTTCACCAACAGGACAACAGCACAATTACCTCAATCACCCTCCATTCAAATCTCCCCCCTATTCGCAGGAGACATAGAGTCACAACTCTCTTCACTCTGCCAATCATCGAGCGCGGCGCGCTACCTGGTCCGCACGCAGTACGGGGGCGCGCGCCCGCCGCGCGGCGTTGCCGCTCTTACCTCGGCCGTGCTGGTGCTGGTGGATGATGACAAAAGGTTGGTATTGGAAGAAAACATAGAGGATATACAGAGGAAGGCCAGTCGCCCGTCGCGCGGCGTTGCCGCTTTTGCCTCGGCCGTATTGGTGCTGGTAGATGATGATAAAAGGTAAGATATTGGACGAAAACATGGAGAAAACGAAGATACGGAGGAAGCTCAGTCGCCCGTTGTGCGGCGTTGCCGCTCTTACCTCGGCCGTGTTGGTGCTGGTGGATGATGATAAAAGGTAAGATATTGGAAGAAAACATAGAGGATATTGCCGCTCTTATACCAGCCTAGTTGGAGCTAGTTGATGATGACAAAAGGTAGATACTATTCGAAGAAAACATAAATATTATAGGAACTTTAGTCGCGCGGCGTTGCCGCTCTTGCGTCCACCGTGTTTGTGCTGGTGGATGATGATAAAAGGTAGGTATTGAACTCTATCCGTATGTGTCATAGTGTAGCAGCCCTCTAGATGCCCGCCGCGCGGCGTTGCCGCTCTTACCTCCGCCGTGCTGGTGCTGGTTGATGATGATAAAAGGTGTGTTGAGAACTATTCACCATTTAATTGTGACAAGCCAAGCTGCCAGTGGGCAGGCCATATATGGCGAAGAAGGGATCATCGTAAAAAATAAAGCGCTTCCAGAGTCTGTCATTGGTGGTGAAACGAGGAAGAAAAAAGAGTGGTGACCAAGTACTGGCAAATGTCCCTTCTATTAGAAGAATACTGAACGGCTCGAGTTGATGCGGTCACGATCCCTTTCCGAGTTGATATGTGTGCTGTGACCTTTAAACATGAAATCTTGCTGTTTCCAGTGGCCCGACGCTGATCTCGAGACAGCTGGAGCCGTATGAGCTGGAAGAGCAGCTGTACAAGGAGATGCAGCTCTCGAACCCAGCCTTGGAGGACGAGGACCTCAAGAAAATACTCAAAGAGGTATCTATAACGTGTCAAGTTAAAAAATAAATTCCTATTAAAAAAACTTCTTAACCCCTTAAAAATCTACTATTGCGGCGATCACGGCGACATCATCTACAAATTTCTGGTATCTCATCTGAGGGGCACTTTTAACCACGGAAATAGATAAAATTTGCTTGGAGCAAGGTGTGGTGAGTGAGTTACCATGACATACCAAACATGTTTTATCGGGATTTTGTTTTCTATTAACGCAGCGTGGGATGCCCTCCTGTCTGCTGGACCGACGACCTTAGGCGGGTAGCCGGTAGTAGCTGGATGAGGATAGCCGAGGACCAGCAGTGGATGATTGTAGGCTGATGATGATGATTTCATCAACAGATCCATAAATGTTCGGATCCATAAAACCTTCAATTGTTTCGTGTGTCTTGATTATTTACTTGACGTGTCTGTTGTTTCCAGCGCCAACGCCTGTCCTTCACTTCCATAATCCAAGAGATCCTCGCCCGGGAGGTGTCGCAGCCGCTGCTGAGACTCAACCGGAAGGACGAACCGGAGCCGCAGGAGGCACTGGAGGTAAGGCTGTTGTATGATGGCATGCATGAATAAGTACTTACCACATTTTCTATCGTCATCATCAGCCGCTGGAAGAAAGGGACAGACATAGATTTAATGCCGACATTAGCTTAAATTACCTTTCTGCAACCAATTGAAATATAATGTACTACCGTACTAGAACAGACAATGCGAACAAAATTTGTGTTCCACGTGAAGTAGTGCGGGGCGCGCGACCAAGTCGTAGATTCCTATAGAACAACGTGGACGCGGAAGTAGATTTCAGTGACATAATGAATGCGTTGTTGCCTAGCTTCACAAGTATAGCGCAAATGTCAAGTTCGCGGTGTCGTGTCTATACGCTAGTAATATTAGTTCAATGTCTGCAACTCGACAAGTACTATAAAAAACCTACCCTCTTCCACAGTTCCTGACCCAAGCCACTCTGAAGCTCCGTCGCGAGTACATATCGCGGCAGCAGCGTGCCCTCGACGCAATACGGAAGAAGAGCGGCAACATGCGCGCGCTGCGGCGGCAGCAGGCGGCCTGGCAGACCGACTTGCAGGTCAGATCATAGTAATAATAATAATAATAATACAACAGCTCCGCAAGAAGAGCGGCAACATGGCAGCAGGCAGAGCGACTTGCAGGTCAGATCATAGTAATAATAATAATACAACAGCTCCGCAAGAAGAGCGGCAACATGGCAGCAGGCAGAGCGACTTGCAGGTCAGATCATAGTAATAATAATAATACAACAGCTCCGCAAGAAGAGCGGCAACATGGCAGCAGGCAGAGCGACTTGCAGGTCAGATCATAGTAATAATAATAATACAACATGAATGATCTACTTTGCGATCTAAATAATAAAGGTTTTACAACAATAGCCTACGCCGATGACATCACTATTCTCATCGGGGGCTTGTTTGTTAACACCTTATGTGAAAGAATGCAACTTGCACTAAACATTATAGAGGAATGGTGCCATAAACATGAACTATCGGTGAACCCGACCAAAACAGAAATGGTGCTATTTACTAAAAAGACTAAAATAGGCAATTTAAAACTACCTAAACTATTTAATACAACCTTAAAGTTGACAAATGAGGTAAAATATCTTGGCGTATGGCTAGACCACCGTTTAAGCTGGTCTAAGCATATTGACAAGACCCTGAGTAAAGCAACAATATCTCTTTATCAAACTAGTAAACTTGTTGGATCTAAATGGGGATTAAAACCGAAGCTATGCAAATGGCTGTACACAGCGGTGGTCAGACCTATAATAACCTATGGAGCAGTAGTGTGGTGGCAAAGATCAAACCTCACTACTGTGAAAAACAAACTACGACAGTTTCAAAGACTTGCATGCGTTTCAATCACCGGATGTATGAAGTCAACCCCAACAGCCGCCCTAGAAATAATTCTAGGACTTCCACCACTCGATATTATCATCAAGCAGGAAGCTAAAGCGGCGGCGATAAGGCTAAGCAACCTGGGACTCTGGTCAACGAATACCACTGCACAGGGACACAGTCGCATACTTGACATTGCCAAGTTGTCGGCTCCCGGGTCCACTGAATGCAGCGACACTACTATAAAGACGTTTATCTTCAACAGAAGCTACACTATCCAGCGAGATCAGTGTGGCACATCAGACGAAAACAATTACGACATCAATATCTACATTGACGGAGCCAAGAACAAGAAGGGCAGCGGTGGAGGTGTCTTCTGCCCGGAACTTAATTTACAATACTCTGTCAGCTTCGGGAACAAAGCTACTGTTTTTCAGGCAGAAGCTGCCAGCCTACTTGACGGAGCTACACAAATAAAAGACACAAAAAATAGCAATATCTGCTTCTACACAGACAGTATGGCTATTTTAGGTGCCTTAGGCAGAACTGTAACAAAATCTAAATTAATTTTAGAATGTCACAGAACACTGGAAAACCTGAGCATTTCAAATAATGTAACAGTACAATGGATTAAAAGTCATAACGACAACATAGGAAATTGCGAGGCTGACCGACTAGCAAGAATGGGATCAAATACCCTACCAATAGGGCCAGAACCATTTATTAGTTTGTCATCAAAGGCAATAAGGCAATGTCTCACCGATAAAACACTATCTGAACACAATCAGGAGTGGAAAAATCGTGTAGATTGCAGACAAACTAAAGCGTTTATTGTATCACACAACCATAAACTTACACGCTACTTACTCAACCTGTCCCGTAGTAATATATCATTAATGGTAGGATTAATAACAGGACATTGTTGCGTGAATAAACACTTATATACCATAGGCACAGAATAATAACTAGTACCAGGTACAGAAGTCCATCTTCGCAATGGCTTGCAAAGAAATATGACTCCATCCCATAAGCAATAAGATCTAATTTTGATCGCGTTCCAGCCGCACACGTTTTTATTTACTTACCTACCAATTAATTTTTGAGGGAATATGCTCCTTATTTCACTGGAATACGGTGCATAATAAGTTATACGTGGTTATACGCATTGAAAAAGAAGCCACCTTAGGGTTGCCTCAGCACCACAGACTACAACGTTTACTAAGCAACGGACTGACTTTGTAAAAAGAATGTCATGTTTTAAAACAAAATTAATTTGAATTTAGAATACAAAGCTATTCCAAACTTTTTTTCTATTGAAAATAACCAGTAAAAACAATAACAATTTCATAGTTAAGATATTTTGAAGTACATAAAATATGTATGAATCTAAGTAGGTACCTAAAACATTTAATTTTGTGAAAACATGTTTTTTTTTCGTTATTATTTATATTATGCATATAATTTATGTTATGATACAGAACGTGTTAGTTTCGTTAAGCACTAATCCCACTCAGCGCACATTTTATAATCGATTCATTTTGAAGGTAGTTGTGTCTGTAAATTTAATACTTTAACGAAAACAAAATTGGAATAGACTTTGTTCAACATGAAGAAAAAAAGGTTTGTAGTTCGGATTAATTTCATTTCAAATAAGGAACGTAGAAGAAATCAATAAAATACTTAGATTAGTTTTACCTGTCAGCATCGTTTGGTAATCTAAAAAAAAAATGGATCACGATCCGTATTTAAGCAATTAAATACGGCACAGTATTTTGCTGTTTTTTTTCTTTTTTGTCAATTTTTCTATTCAAAAAAAAAAAAAAAACACGCACTCACGCCTTGTACTAATGTACTCCCTTGCGGGGTAGGCAGAGGTGCATTGCTGCACCCACTTTTCGCCAGAGTGTTATGTTAGTCCCAATGTAATAGGGGGCGGGCCTATTGCCATTTTACGGGCACATCCAAGACCCGAGAACAAATATCTGTGTTTAAACAAATATCTGCCCCAGCCGGGAATCGAACCCGGGACCATCGGCTCAGTAGTCAGGGTCACTAACCACTACGCCATTCGGTCTTTTTCTATTCATAAATTTTAATAAATACCTAAATACGACATTTATAAATAAATAAAATAAACTAGTACGAAATAGGAACAAATAGCGCGCGCGTGTATCGTCTTCCGCTTGCGGCAGCCGACTAGATTCGCCCCCTCGATGGGGCAGGCGCCAGGCTGGCGCCTGCGCCGCCCACGCGCGGAGTGACACAGGCCTGCCATAGGTAACTCAACTAGTCCCTTATGTAGGACATGTAAGGAAGTAGATGAGACGGTTGAACATATTCTGTTAGCTTGTCCACCTACTACAGAAACAAGATTATCTATTCTTGGACCAACAGAGCGCCTACCTCAGCTATTACAACACCCAGGCCTGCTACTCCAGTTTACTCGGGAGCTAGGCTGGCTGAGCTGAAATCAAGGGGATATGTACAAAGGTTCCACTCGAGAGAGCCACGTACAGGAACTTCACCCCCTATGAGAATAGAATAGAATAGAATAATACAACAGCTCCGCAAGAAGAGCGGCAACATGGCAGCAGGCAGAGCGACTTGCAGGTCAGATCATAGTAATAATAATAATACAACAGCTCCGCAAGAAGAGCGGCAACATGGCAGCAGGCAGAGCGACTTGCAGGTCAGATCATAGTAATAATAATAATACAACAGCTCCGCAAGAAGAGCGGCAACATGGCAGCAGGCAGAGCGACTTGCAGGTCAGATCATAGTAATAATAATAATACAACAGCTCCGCAAGAAGAGCGGCAACATGGCAGCAGGCAGAGCGACTTGCAGGTCAGATCATAGTAATAATAATAATAATACAACAGCTCCGCAAGAAGAGCGGCAACATGCGCGCGCTGCGGCGGCAGCAGGCGGCCTGGCAGACCGACTTGCAGGTCAGATCATTATAATAATAAAAAAAAACTAAATACACCCAAGATCCGAGGTATCCCAAATATCGGTCTTTAAAAAAATATCTGCCCCGGCCGGGATCGATACTGGGACCTTCGTTATAGCAGTCAGGGTCACTAACCACTACACCATTCGGTCGTAGTTATGTAAGATCGGCAACTGTCAGAGAGACTTACAGGTGAGATAGTACTGTGCAAAATTCGACCAAATATGGTTGGAGTGTGCATTGCGGAACGAAAGAATAGAGCCGCCTCTTTACAGTGCACAATTTAAACTACTCATAATCATAAATGAATAGAACTATACCCACTGTATTGTACCTAATATTTATATGACATGAATTTTTTTCTGTGTTATATGTATATGCTATGTCCTATAATGATGATCCTTTTGAATTGTACCATGTTTTTGTGTGCATATTTACCTACCGTTGAGTATTTTTCATCTTCAACGTTACCTACTTCTCTGAATTGAATTGTAATATTATTATTGATGACTTGAATTTTATTCTATGTTCTATATGCTATGTCCTGTACTGTTGATCCTTTTGAATTGTATTATGTTGTTGTGTGCATTTACCATTGAGTATTTTTCATCTTCAACATTACCTACTTCTCTGAATGTAATTGTAATATTATTATTGATGACTTGAATTTTATTCTATGTTCTATATGCTATGTCCTGTACTGTTGATCCTTTTGAATTGTATTATGTTGTTGTGTGCATTTACCATTGAGTATTTTTCATCTTCAACATTACCTACTTCTCTGAATGTAATTGTAATATTATTATTGATGACTTGAATTTTATTCTATGTTCTATATGCTATGTCCTGTACTGTTGATCCTTTTGAATTGTATTATGTTGTTGTGTGCATTTACCATTGAGTATTTTTCATCTTCAACATTACCTACTTCTCTGAATGTAATTGTAATATTATTATTGATGACTTGAATGTTATTCTATGTTCTATATGCTATGTCCTGTACTGTTGATCCTTTTGAATTGTATTATGTTGTTGTGTGCATTTACCATTGAGTATTTTTCATCTTCAACATTACCTACTTCTCTGAATGTAATTGTAATATTATTATTGATGACTTGAATTTTATTCTATGTTCTATATGCTATGTCCTGTACTGTTGATCCTTTTGAATTGTATTATGTTGTTGTGTGCATTTACCATTGAGTATTTTTCATCTTCAACATTACCTACTTCTCTGAATGTAATTGTAATATTATTATTGATGACTTGAATTCTGAATTGAATTGTTATATTATTATTGATGACTTGATTTTTATTCTGTGTTCTATATATATGCTATGTCCTGAACTGTTGATCCTTTTATACTATGATTATCGTGTTGTGTGCGTATTTTCCTTTGTGTATTTTACATTCATAATAAATATTGTCAATTTCATCGTTCTATTTATTGCCTTTTTTCTATACTTCTATAATCAATAGTTGCAGCAGAAACACATAGAAAATAGGAAGAAGAAGAGCGGTAACAAGCGGTAGTTTTTTTAACCTGTTTAGTGTGACTCGCTTGCGACTGACCTCTGAGTACCCCTTCGGGGACCACAGTCGTGAGCATATGTTTATAATGCAATAATACAATAGTATTTAGAATTCGGTATACCCGAATTCGCGAAAATATATGTTTCTCAATAGAAATATAGAAAATTTATAAGGGAAGAGCGGCAACTGAAGTAACTTTTGTGCAACCACTTTTAAAAAATTAGCGAAGAATGTACAAAATAATATATAATGAGTTAAGGTATCTAAAATGTTATTTATCTTTCACTTTCACCCAGTCGTAGGTTGGCTGGAAGAAATTGCTTGTAGGGAATAAGCCCGCCTTTGTATACGTAATGTGTTTTTTTATTTGTAACTGCTCTCTTTTATGTTGCTTGTGTATGTGTACAATAAAGTGTTTATAAATAAATATTTAGTAGGGAAGAGCGGCAACAAGCGGCGTTCTGTTCTCGTCGATACTGTGATCTCACCCGCAAGTCGATCGTGCACTCGCAGGTGAGATGATAGCATCGAAGGGAGGAGCGGCAACCACGCACTCGACGCTATGAAGAAGCAGAGGTACCTATTAGTTACGAGTTATTATTCTGTGCTAGTATAGAGACTCGCATTTAACCGGCTAAAGTTTTTTAACCTATTTTGTGAGAATCAATTGAACAACTTTTGAAAATACAATTGCACCACAGCTACCACAAAATATGAACTGTTTTATTAATGACTTGAATTTTATTGTGTTCTATATGCTACAAATATGTCCCGTACATCGTTTTGTATTTTATCATATTGTTATGTGCGACTTACATTTGAGTATTTTTCATCTTTAATATTGTATACATTTATTTGTTCTATTGCCTCTGTTCTATGGTTTATGTTATGTGGTTATGTATGGCGGCAACAAGCGGTGTTCTGTTCTCGTCGATACTGTGATCTCACCCGCAAGTCGTTCGTGCACTCGCAGGTGAGATGATAGCATTGAAGGGAAGAGCGGCAACCACGCACTCGACGCTGTGAAGAAGCAGAAGAATAGAGACTTGTATTTAACCGGGTAAAGGTTTTTTAACCTGATAACTACAGACCTTATACAAAAGTAAGCAGAATCGAACAACTGAAGTAACTTTTGTGGAACGACTTTATAAATTCGCCATAAATTATGTTTTTAATAGAAATGTAGAAAATTAAGAAGAGAAGAGCGGCAACAACGCCGATTATATAGAGATGGATTGGATTATTGGGTGAAATGGTTTTATTTTCTTTGTTCTATGGTTCTATCCTCAGTAGTTACAGCAGCAAACACAGAAAAAATATGAAGAAGAAGAGCGGCAACAAGCGGCGGTCTGTTCTCGTCGATACTGTGATCTCACCCGCAAGTCGGCCGTGCACTCGCAGGTGAGATGATAGCATTGATGGGAAGAGCGGCAACAACGCACTCGACGATATGAAGAAGCATTATGAAAACTCGTATTTAACTGGCTAAAGTTTTTTTAAATCTAACTACGAACATAATAGTAAGCAGAATCGCACAACTGAAGTAACTTTTGTGGAATGACTTTTTAAATTCACGGTAAAATATGTTTTTAATAGAAATGTAGAAAATTAAGAAGGGAAGTATTAGCATAGAGACTCGTATTTAACCGGCTTTTTGGACCTATACGATAGTAAGACGAATCCCACTAGTGAAGTAACTTTTGGAAATTCGTGAAAATACCTGTTAACATGTTTTTCAATAGAAATGTAGAATATTTAGAAGACAACAACGCGGATCATATAGATACGGATTGGATTGGTGGGTGAAATGTTTTGATTTTCTTAGATTTATTGCCTTTTTTCTATGGTTCTATAGTGACATACAGCAGCAAACAAATAAAAATAGTAAGAAGAAGAGCGGCAACAAGCGGCGGTCTGTTCTCGTCGATACTGTGATCTCACCCGCAAGTCGGCCGTGCACTCGCAGGTGAGATGATAGCATTGAAGGGAAGAGCGGCAACAACGCAGAAGACGCTGTGAAGAAGCAGAAGAATAGAGTAGACTCCTATTTTTATTTTTTATTTTATTTTATTTTATTTAGGCCTGATTTTTCAATGGCAGGATAATAGGTCAAATAACTATCAAACGAATAAATTTATTTGGCTGTTTATTGGCTTGATAGTTGCTAAACCATTTTTCAATGGACAACATTTCATTTTCTTTACCCTATATTTTTATTAGCTATTCGGAAAGTTTATAGAAAATTAGTGAACCCGTATTTTTTTATTTTGTATATACATTAATTTTTGCATGTTATTTTTAACTTTAAAGTTAATTATTTTAAAACCGGAAGTGGCGTCACATATAAGGCTAAATTTTTATTTTTGTCTATTGCCTGAGTCTCGAAAAAAAACATAAATGACACTGACAAGTGACATTTAAACTTTGTTTACATGCCAACCAACAAATGGGTCATTTTCAAATGCCATTGATATTTCTGATGATGGAAAGTAGGTACTTATCATGTAAAAAAATAAGCAGAAGCATTTTTTCAACTGTGTAGGCGGTGGCATACTCTGGGACATATTATATAGAGGTCATCTCTTAATAATAAATAAAAAAAAATAGTCAGAAAGTGTCAGAACAGAATTAATGAAAATGACCCAAATAAACAACAACGTCACGATAAAACGTCAACGTCAATCAAAAATGAAAGTGACAGTTACTTTGTTTTTAAATCTATGGGCTTTGATCATCAAAATGCATCGCACCTGATGCATGACATCATCAGCACTTTTTTACTATTTTATGATTTTCTCGAAAATGATACATCCAAAAAATACAAAAACATTTTTTTTGTGGCCTTTAGAGCTAAATCTTGAAATGGTTTTCGATTTATAGCAGCTTTAGTTTTTTGAAATGTTGTCCATTGTGATTTATTCCATAGATAACTATCTTACCGATTTTTCTACTTGAACTCTGGAAAGGTGAAACAAATATATGCAGACACTAGTGCTAAAGCAGGACAGACTACTATTTTGATTGTCAGATTCAACTGTCACTGTCAAGCCACAAGCCTCACTGACTGTTTGGTTTGGTTGTTTCAATTTTGGTATTTATATTTGTTATTTTTGGATCGCAATGGAATCACAAAAAAGAATGCTGAAGTTACTGTGTTAGTGAGTTTGGTAGATAAATTCAAACATGTCATAGAAAATAAAAAGACCGATGCTGCAACACATACTCGTAAAGATAAGGAGACTGCATGGAAGAAAATTGAGTTTTCTTTTAACTCCAGTGGTATAACTGCAAGTGTCCGCTCATGGAAAATCCTAAAGTACGAGGGCATCAAAAAAACAATGAAGAAGAAGTCTTCCCTGCAAAGGCAGGAGATGTACAATACTGGAAGTGCGCCCTCAAATTTACCTTCATTTAACGATGTAGAAGAAAAGGTGTTTATTAGGCATTTGCTCCAACATTAGCATTCAACGTATCCTTAATTTAAATTTAATGAATAAAAACTGAAAGAAATAACACCTATGTTTTATTATCAAGTACTGGATGGTATCTCTCTTTTCTCCTCAGCCTATAGCAGTCCACTACTGGACATAGAAGATCATCCCGCCAAGCAGGAGGGATGTCTTAGATACTTATATATAGCATAGGTTACCTACTTATCATAAAATGAAACTATATGTACCTTAATATTTTATTATGAAGGAAGTGCTGCTACATTCCTGTTTTATAAAATTAATGCTTAAAAATAAATCAAAAATAATGTTTGTAGTCTGGCGCCTTTCGGCGATGAAATTCTTTTGCATCCCACATGCTGTAATGATCAGGCCGGCGTTTTGACGACTCTGACTTTCCTTTCAACAGGATTAATATATTCGTTCATTACCTACTGCCTCTTTTTCGATCGCCTAATCATCAATATCATTGAAAATATCCATTGAAAAGACGATTATTCTCTGCGCTTGTATAGTTTAGAATTGGTATAAACACAAAAAAGAACTTACTTAATAACCTCAAATGTCAAATTATCAATCGAATAAGCGCTATCTGGCGGCCCAAGCAGCAGATAGATTTATTCTCCAGGTAACTGAGTTATTGGACGAATAAGTTCTATCTGACTGTTGAAAAATTCAATATTTCGCTATCTGTCGAATAAACGCTATCTGGTTGTCTATCTGAGCATTGAAAAATCGGCCCTTAAACGGCTAAAGACCGTAATTTTTTACCTATTTGTTAGTGTGTATGTTTTGTAATTTATTTGCTGTTTGCGTACAAATAAATAATATTCTATCTAATGTTCAATAATAAAATAGCAAGCTGGATCGCACAACTGAAGTAACTATTGTGCAACGACTTTTGAAAATTCGTGAATAAATATGTTTTCAGTAGATATGTAGTATATTTAGGTACAAGGGAAGAGCGGCAACAAGCGGCGGTGATCTGTTCTCGTCGATACTGTGATCTCACCCGCAAGTCGGTCGTGCACTCGCAGGTGAGATGATAGCATTGAAGGGAAGAGCGGCAACCACGCACTAGACAATATGAAGAAGCAGAAGAATAGAGTAGACTCGTATTTAACCGGCTTTAGTTTGTTTGAAGTTATTTAGTGCTTTTCAATAATACAATTAGTAATCTGAATCGCACAATCGTAACTTTCGTGCAACAACTTTTAAATTCGCCAAAAAATATGGTTTTCAATCAATCAAAGTAAGGATACGCATCGTCAGAACATTTTAAAGAAAATGACACTGGGCGCTGGCCTTAATTCAAACAAGTAATGACAGATATAAGAGATTTTGGGGCCAACGCAAGGGTGCCATTTTCTTGAGCGGTTGGCTCTATCGTCTAGTAATGTATAAGTCAATGTTTTCAATATAAATGTTTTTAAATTAATATTTAGAAGGGAACATCGGCAACAAGCGGAGGTGGTCTGTTCTCGTCGATACTGTGATCTCACCCGCAAGTCGGCCGTGCACTCGCAGGTGAGATGATAGCATCGAAGGGAAGAGCGGCAACAACGCACTCGACGCTGTGAAGAAGCAGAAGAATAGAGTAGACTCGTATTTAACAGATGTAAAGTTTTTTGGATCTGTTTAGTGCGATTCAATAATACAATTATAATACGCAACGCAAAATCGCACCACTACATAGCGATCACAAGTGTCGATTTTAGTCGATAGTAATTCTTTTTACTAGTTTCTAACGTTAACGATAGGGCGCTGATCAATATGTCATACAAATTGCTATCGATTACGCTAGCGACTTGGATCGTGTATGTTTTGTGTAACGACTTTAGAAAACTCGCGAAAAAATATGTTATTCAATAGAAATGTAGACTATTTAGAAAGGTAGAGCGGCAACAACGCGGATTATATAAAGACGAATTGGATTTTTGGGTGAAATGATATATTTTTTCGTTCTATTGCCTTTGTTCTATGGTTCTATTATCATTAGTTACAACAGAAAACACATAAAAAATTGGAAGTAGCAGAGCGGCAACAAGCGGCGGTCAACAAGTTTTTTTTTATAATAAGCCTAATCGCATAAATAAAATAGCTTCTGTTCTACCACAAAATATGTTCATATGGTCTGGTAGAGATTTATTTAAGCATTAAGGCCGGCTTTTTGTACTTAATAATTTGTTTTTTTTTGTATGATTTCCTTTTGGTGCAAATAAAGTGTTTATCAAAATATGTTTATCAACCCATAAAAAATAGGAAGAAGAGTGGCAACAAGCGGTGTTCTGTTCTCATCGATACTGTGATCTCACCCGCAAGTCGGTCGTGCACTCGCAGGTGAGATGATAGCATTGAAGGGAGGAGCGGCAACCACGCACTCGACGCTATCAAGAAGCATTATGAAGACTCCTATTTAACTGGCTAAAGTTTGTTCTTTAACCTAATAACTACGAACCTGATACAATGATAGAGCGGCGGAGCCCCGTCCTTACAGCGCAGAATGTAAACTAAAACTTTCTCATAACGTGAATTGAACTGTAATATTGATGACTTAAAGTTTATTCTGTGTTCTATACTTCTACATTATATGCTATGTCCTGTACTGTTGATCCTTTTGATGTTATAATGATGCTGTGTGCGTATTTACCTTTGAGTATTTTTCATCTATATCTCCGTTCTATTGTCTTTAAAAAAACATGAAAAATAGGAAGAAGAAGAGCGGCAACAAGCGGTGGTCTGTTCTCGTCGATACTGTGATCTCACCCGCAAGTCGGCCGTGCACTCGCAGGTGAGATGATAGCATTGAAGGGAAGAGCGGCAACCACGCACTCGACGCTATGAAGAAGAAATAGTATAGAAACTCGTATTTAACCGGCTAAAGATCCTCATTTTTGTACCTATGTGTTAGTATTTATGTAAGTTTTGTCATTTCTTTTCTGTTTGTGTATAAATAAATGTATGTGTGTGAAATAATATAATGTATGTGTATGAAATAATATAATAGTATGCCGGATCGACAACTGAATTAACTATTGCTCTACGACCTTTTGAAAAATTCACAAAAAAAATATGCTTTTCAATATATAGAGCTGGAATGGATTGGTGGGTGAAATGGTTTGATTTTCTTTGTTACCTTGGTTCTATCGTCAATAGATTCAGAAGCAAACACATACAAAATAGGAATAAGAAGAGCGGCAACAAGCGGTGGTCTGTTCTCGTCGATACTGTGATCTCACCCGCAAGTCGGTCGTGCACTCGCAGGTGAGATGATAGCATTGAAGGGAAGAGCGGCAACAACGCGGATTATTTACAGACGGATTGGATTGTTGGGTGAAATGGTTTGCTTTGCGGCTTAATTTTTATCCACTTTAAAAATGTTAATGTTGCTATATTTTGTAAAATTTTGCATGAGTCATGTCATGACAGCTGCTAAACCCACATATTTTAAATACCACTTGTTGGTTTTCTAGGATAAATTAGCTTTATTCACCCGGCATAAGAATCTATCAATATAATGTCATAAACTATTCGCTGTAAGTATTTTATTGTTTCTATTGTTTCTTAAATTTTTTGGTTTTATGCCAAGTATGAAAGAATACAGTTTACAAAGTGTAACCTGTTTATTTAGCGTTAGACACTTTATTGAATCACATCAAACTTGGGAAGAAGAAGAGGTCTCATCAATATTGCTATCTTACCTTCAAGTCGCTGAAACCTGAAGGTGAGATAGTAGCATTGAATGAAATAGCGACAAGAACGAAGCAGGAGGAAAAGCGGTCCTAGTAATATTAGTAGTTATAAGATTATTTTAAAACCTCTTAGCGTCAATTCACACGTACCACAACCACACCACGTCGCAGCGACAAAATGTGGTCAATCAAGCTGTGGTTACGTGTGAATTGTGTGACAGCGGCTTTTTGCAGTTGCGTTGTGGCAGCGACAAAATGTCGATGTGGTTGCGTTGTCGCTGTCATTGCGATGTGGTAACCACGTCGTCGTGTGCAGTTAATACGGAAAACAGGTTGCCGCGGTGCCGCCGCCGCGTGGCGGCGTTGCCGTTGCGATGTGGTTGCGTTGTGGTTGCGATGTGGTTGCGATGTGGTCGTATTACACAGGTGGTCGATAACAACGACAAAATGTGGCGCGTGTGAATTGAATTATTCACTGTCAATACAAAATATACGCGCGACCACATCGCGTGGTTGTGGTGTGGTTGTGGCTGTGGTGTGGTTGTGGTACGTCTGAATTGACCCTTAGGTGTCGTGTCATGAATTATAGTTTTTTGACATTGCTATCAAACAACTATTTTTAGGCTTATTTTAGGTGAGTCTACTCCATTTCTAAGTCCGATCTCGCAAAGATTTTATGTGTTTCTTAGTATAAGTACCCTTTTAACAACACCCTGTATATATCTATTTTTTACAGTCTGGCCAAGAAGACAGTGTTCTTAGCACGATTTTTCAAATTTTGTATGAAGACTCTATAATTGTGAGTTTTCATTTCCTACACGTGTACTAGGCTTAAGTTAGGTATTTCTTTGTTGTGCTTTGTTATCTTGTATTTTTTCGACAATTGTTTTCAGGAGAACATGGTTTTTTAGGTTATGGTTATGAGAGTTGTGACTCACTAGTCAATCAATGACTCTATTTGTGTTACTGTCTGATTCATCTATATTTAAAAAAAAACACACACACAAACACTCACGCCTTGTACTAATATACTCCCTTGCGGGGTAGGCAAAGGTGCATTGCTGCACCCACTTTTCGCCAGAGCGTTATGTTAGTCCCAATGTAATAGGGTGCGGGCCTATTGCCATTTTACGGGCACATCCAAGGCCCGAGAACAAATATCTGTGTTTAAACAAATATCTGCCCCAGCCGGGAATCGAACCCGGGACCATCGGCTCAGTAGTCAGGGTCACTAACCACTACGCCATTCGGTCGTCTATATCATCTATATTTACCATTCTGTATATGTTTTCAGAAAGACATAGAAGAAGCTAAGCAGCAGTCGGAAGTGCTGAAGGAGAAGTGTGCGCTGGCCGAAAGGAACCAAGAGGATCTTAAAGACAGGTCAGATTACCGACGCAATATACGTACATCATCATCATCAGTTGATAATAATGAAATTGTCCACTGCTGGACATAGGGCTCTCCAAACTCGCGCAGGTCTTGGTCTTTTTTAGCCACTACCCGTAGCCTTCTAAGGTTGTTGCCCTTCATCATAGGAATTTTATTTATGCTACTTATTACTAGGTATAGATTAGGTTTTTTTTTCGTTGTATGTTGTATACTTAATGGATGTGTATGTGTATACCTTATAATATGTTCTGTTTTTTTTTTAGTTAGTTGCCTGGAAGAGATTTTAACGATAAGGCCGCCTTTATAGTACTTATTGTGTTTTATTTTATAAGATTTAATGTTACCTGATTTTTTTTTAATGTTCAATAAAGTTACACTACTACTACTACTGAACCGCACAGTTGTTGTTGTGGAACCTCAACCTTTCTGTACATTTCCTCTTTATTTTACCTACATTTCAAATTTCCGTTCCTTTTACCATCCGTTTATTCAGTCCGCTAATTCCCAACAGATGTTCCCTCGTGATCCGCCAGCTGCAAGCGCGCTCGCCGGCCACGGCGGCCGAGCGGCAGGTGCTGGCCGAGCTGCAGGCGTTCAAGGACATGCGAGACAACTTCGAGGAACACACGAGGAGGTTGAAGCTAAGGCAGCAGGACAATATGGAGCAGGTATGGTTGAAGCAGTCAGAGGCCTTCGGGGGGATAGAAAACATCTGACAGTCGGGTTGACCACTTACCCGCCCACTCTCTCAAAACAAGCTTGCTATGGACTAGGCCTAAACCCTTGCTTGATTGCAAGGAGACCCGAGCAAAAGCAGTGGGGACGTGATGCTGATGATGTTTAGGTAACCGTAGTGTAGGATGCCCTCCGGCTAGATGAGCTGACGACCTGCTAAAGGTGGCTCGTAATTATTGCATGCACAAAGCTATAGATAGCATCCAGTGGCGTATTTTGTAAGAGCCCCACGGCGGCCGAGTGGCAGGAGCTGGCCGAACTGCAGACATTCAAGGACATGAGGGACGCCTTCGAGGAACACACGAGGAGGTTGAAGCTGCGGCAGCAGGACAATGTGGAGCAGGTATGGTGTTTGGCAAAGTCGTTAAGCCTAGTTAGTGGATTCGGGCGGGTTGAAAACACTTTAGTGAGAGGACTTTCGGACGGCTTGAAAACATCTGACATTCGGATTGCTCACTTACCCGACAACTCTCTTAAAACAAGCTTGCTTGTGTTGGGGTCCACCAACCCGTACTAGGCATTAACCCTTCCTTAATTGGAAAGAGACCAGTGCCCCAGCAGGGGACGTGATGATGATGATGTTTAGGTAAATGTAGTGTAGGACGCCTTCCGGCTAGATGGGGTGACGACCTGCTAAAGGTAGCTGGTAATGATTGGACGCAGAAAGCTATAGATCGCATCCAGTGGCGTATCTTGGATGAGGCCATTAATGATTGGAAGCGTAAAGCTATAGATCGCATCCAGTGGCGTATTTCGGAAGAGCCCTATGGCGGCCGAGCGGCAGGTGCTGGCCGAGCTGCAGACGTTCAAGGACATGCGCGACGCCTTCGAGGAACACACGAGGAGGTTGAAGCTGCGGCAGCAGGACAATATGGAGCAGGTATGGTTCTTGGCAATATGGAGATATTAGGCAAAGTCGGCGGCATGAAAACATCTGACAGTCGGTTTGCCCACTTACCTGACAACTCTCTCAGAACTAGCTTGCTTGTGTTGGGGTCCACCAACCCGCACTAGGCCAGCGTGGTGGACTAGGCCTAAACCCTTCCTTAATTTGAAGATTCGTGATGACGATGATGATTAGGCATACGTAGTGTTGGATGACCTCCGGCTAGATGAGCTGACGACCTGCGCAAGGTGACTGGTAATGATTGTATGCACAAAGCTATAGATCGCATCCTGTGGCGTATGTTGTAAGAGCCCTATGGCGGCTGAGCGGCAGGTGCTGGTGGAGCTGCAGACATTCAGGGACATGCGCGACGCCTTCGAGGAACACACGAGGAGGTTGAAGCTGCGGCAGCAGGGCAATATGGAGCAGGTTTGGTTGAAGAGTCCGTAGTCGAGCGGGCTTCAGTGATCAGGAGATTACGCCACACATGGCACGGTCAGCCATTGGATGGGTGTCATGGGTGACCAATATATCAAGTGGTTGATTTCTTCCGTGCTTCGTACGGCACGTTAAGCCGTGGGTCCGGATGCTGCTTTGGCAGTAGTCATTAAGCCTAGTCAGAGGTCTTCGGGCGGCTTGAAAACATCTGACAGTCTGATTGTTCACTTACCCGACAACTCTCTCAAAACAAGCTTGCTTGTATTGAGGTCCACCAACCCGCACTGGGCCAGCGTGGTGGATTGGACTAAACCCTTGATGCATTGGAAGGAGACCCGTGCCCCAGCAGTGGGGTCGTGATGAAGATAATGATGGTTAAGCAAACGTTGTGAAAAAAGCCCTCCGGCTAGATAGGGTGATGACCTGCTAAAGGTGGCTGGCAATGATTGGATGGGGTAAGCTGGTGAGCCAGGTGCAGGCAAAAAAAACCCGCAATAGATTAGAATCATCATCTAACGCAAGTCAGATAACAATTTTAATAATGAAGAATGTTAATTTTATCTCTTATTTCCAGGTGAAGAAATGGAAAGAAGACTACAAGAAGAAAGACATAGCGCTCGGGCAATCACACAGCGAGACTATTTCATCCATTTTGAACCAGCAGTATGTTTATTTTTATTTATCATACACTCACGAACAATTAAAAATTCCACTGACATAATCGAATGTCAATGACAGAAGTTTTTCATTGCTCGTGAGTGCATATCTCTTGTAATGAAATAAAAGATTTTCTATCAGCTCATTTAAAATCTAGTTCCAAAGTCATCCTATAGATGGCCGCGGCCGAGCATTTAAAGGGCTATCAGAAAACACTTCATTGGATACATATCATACACACATGTATACATACATACGTACCACTTGATCTCTTCAGTTACGTTTGTTCCAGATCTTTTAAAAAAACTTTTTTTCATTCCAGGACAAAGCAGATATCGACGCTGATAGAAGAGACCAAACTATTGAAGGACCAACTCAGTATTGTTTAGTTAGTGCCATTATTTCAACATTACTTTAGGACTTGGTTGTACTATGGGGGATATGGTCGAAATTACAGCTGAATAACGACTATACCTACAGCTGGACATAGGCCTCTCCACAACACTATGTAGCCACTACCTGTCTGATATCCCCGGTCCAGCCAGCCGGAGGGCGTCCCACGTCACGTTTGCCGGTTTGTGGTTTCCACTCGACTAAACTATTACTAGAAGTTGATTACTGTGAGTTAGGATAATGATGTTGCCTTACTTAATGATAACTTATAAATTGTTCGTAATTAAAAGTTTGTGTTATGTTTTTTATGTAAAGACTCATGTTAAACTCTAAGAAATCTTCAGTGATATTTTGCTTAACCTAATATAACCCTTTTGTATTGAAAGTACTGAAATAAATAAAGGATTTAAATAAAAATAATATGTTTTGAGTATCATTTTATTATACTAATTAAGATCTAGTAAGATTCATTGTCATTTCTATAATTCTATCTAACTTATTCTTAACATTATTAGTGTCTTTTGTTTGGAATTATTAAAAACATATTCATTATGATTGTAATTTTGTAATGAATTAAAAAAATGTTGGTTTACCAACCAAGTAGGTATATAATTTTTTTCAGAGATTTATTCATTAGAACTAGAATAAGTCAATATAAAAAAATATAGTATCATTTTACAGATCAGATATTTTTAACTTAGTACGTCATAATTAAAAACAAAATCTTATAACAATTAATTTAGTGTCTTTCTAGACTGTAAACTTGGTCCTCAGATTCTTAATTCCTAAACAAAATAGTTTCATTTCTAAATGTTTACTCTTTCAGAGGTCCCCAGAACATTTTGGAAACCTTAGTTTCGTCTTCCGTGAAGAAGAAGTCTTTTCCTAGCTTGACAAACTCCTTCAGTGATATCTTTCCATCCTGAAAAAGAGAATAAAAACATGTAAGTACGTTTTATACTACTGGTATACTGACCCCGTTTGGTGTCGATGACGGCGGCGTGGCTTTACTAGCGCCATCGGTTTCTTAGTAGATCTTAGTAATTATTTGTCTATGGTTGGAATTCCTCAGAATACTAACCCCATTAGTGTCGATGACGGCGAAGGCGACGGCGGCGTGCTCGTGGTCCAGGCCGAGGCACTCGTAGAACAGCTGGAACTCCTTCACTGAGATGAAGCCCGACGCGTCCTTGTCTACCGCCTGGGGAGGAGGGAGACGGGGGTAGTTAGATAACAGTCCAACAAACATTTAAGCAAGCATGTAATGCTAATTGATTTATTTAAAAGAGGCTTATGTCGAAATTAAATCTATGTCTGTCCGTATCTGTCAATTCAAAAATCAGCGAACGTGTATACGTGTGTAATTATATACCCTTGTTACACCTACCGAGTACTTAGACAGTATCCACGGCCGATCCTCGACCAATGAATGGCTAGCACTACTGTCTCGGCACCTCTGCTCGGTTGGTGTAATCAGGGTATTACACTTGTCCAAAATTAATAATGCACATGCAGATCTTCACACCCGAATCATTAAATCGTAAGAGCCTTAAGAAATCACTTGCACTTTGCACCTTGTTCGAAAGAAATAGGAGTCAATATCATGTGTCACATAATCGAAAACAACCGATCTGTCAAAGATTTCTATGCGCATTATCAATTTTGGAGCACTGTACAGTTTGACAGACACAGTTAGGAAGGAGGGAGATAGGAGACGTTCCAATATCAAGATACCACAATCATAATGTTTAAACCTCACCTTAAACAAGTAAGGCAGCCAGCGATGCGCCTTCTTTTTGAGAGACTTGTCGTTGAGCACGTGGTGCATGTCCTCTAGGTACTGCTCCACCGTCACGAAGTTGTACGGGTCCACCGCGCCCCACTGCTCTTCCCAGGTCAGCTGGAGACATAAGACTAGGTTAGGGTATTCGAATATTGACTGAATTTATCAAGCTAAAATCCGCATACAATGTGGGGGATCACACGCCCTTTTCCCGCGTCCCGCGTGCGTATTCCACGCATTACAATAAGTATTTAGTTGTATAAAAATAACACTTGCGGGTATCGGGCGTGCGGGGCAATGTCGACAGCTAATGACCCCAATTTTTTTAACATTTCATTTAGAATACGATCAAAATATCTGCCCTAAACCCGATAGCCGGATAGATGAATCCTAAAAAAAACACGAACAGGCAAACGTTGCGGATACTACAACCCACACACTCTTTAATCACTGAATGTGCGTACCAATCATAACTGCTCAAAAGTAGATAATATAAATACCTTAATAATCTGCATAAATACATTAATAATCTGCATAAGTATCATAATAAACTGCATAAATACCTTAATAATCTGCGTAAACTCCTGCGCATGCTGTTCATCAAGATGTCCCAGGTTCTTGAACCGCTCCGCGAACAGCAGGAAGTCGTTATACGAGATCAGCCCGTCCTTGTCCACGTCCAGTATGTTGTGCACCGTGCGCATCTTGCGCCGCCAGAACTCCGACTGTGGGAGTGAGGGGTCAGCGGTTAGTGGTTGTGGAGAGTAGGAGAAGACAGGTGGTGTTGGTCTGGGGATATTGGCTTTAAAAGGTGCCTGGATTGGCAGTAGATTGAATATCTTGATAGCACCTTACAGCTAGGCTAGTAACGGGGTGCAAGAGGCGTCACACGTCAGGAAAAACCGGCTGGGGAAACTATGGTAAGTAATAAACATTCTTTCTATGTACGGCCTTAGATTTTTATCCGTTGTCGTTTCGTGCACCCCAAATTTATACCTAAGCAACTAGATAATTATTTATCTGTGTCTTAGTTCAGTAAACTCAAACTCAAACTCAAATTTTTTTATTCATCGTACAAATATAAAATTTTCTGATGAACGTCAATTTTTACAAATTACTCTCCGTTCGGATAAGGGGGGGCTCTTTCTGTCTAAGGAGAAGAACGGAGGCAAGAAACTCCTGAGCCATCTTTTCAAAAAAAGACTTAAAACTAGTTGGTATACAATACATATAAGCTTAATAATTATTATTATAATAATAATATGAGCAGAGCTAACTACTTATCACAGCCATGCATTAACGTCCTCTAAGTAATCATCAATTTTATAATAAGCTTTTTTACTGAGTTTCTCTTTAATGTAACACTTAAACTTATTCTCTGGCATTTGAGCAACTTCTGCTGGAAGCTTATTATAAAATCTAATACAGTACCCTACAGTAAATACAATATATCGATGCTAACATTATATTTATTACCACTTTTTAACCTTACTACGCCTACGTTTATCGTAAACATTTTTATTGTTGTTTTTGAATAGTTTTATCGTGTAAAAACACAGCTAGCTATTTCGCCATTTGCGGATCTCTCATCGCGGATACATCAAGGTCGGGTTAATGGCCATTAAACAGATTAAATTATCATAGTTTAAGCATTTAATAATTTTGTTGTCAGTCTCGTTTCTTTGTGGACTAGAAATTATCGGAGATTTTTACGGTTAGCTATAGGTAAAAGTAAGTAAGAGTAGGTGTTATAGGCAATGATTTCAAAAGGAAGGATACGCCCTTCAGAACATTTTGCTCAAACCTTCTTCATACAAGAAAAATAACTGCCATCTGTCATAATTTGTTGGAACTATGTCAGAGCCGAGCTACTTATCCTGACGACGCAACCTTGTACGTGCGTTCATATTTTACCCTCACCGGACAGTAGGTACATAATAATATGAGTGAGTTGCATGCGGACGTCCGTACAAGGTTACATCGTGCGGCCATTGTAGACTTTCCTACTAAAATAATTATCGCTTTAAAATGTGTTTATTTATTAATTAAGGATGATACGATATTCCATATTCCTTTTTGACCTTCGTATCATAGTTTTTGTAGCCTTTCACAACAAAATAGGCATATTTATCACAAGAAACAAAGACTCATCTCTCCGTCACAGACAACTGTCGACTGAGGACCGTTGGCCCTAAAATGTCTATTTTAGGGCCAACGCGCGGGTGCCATTTTCTTGAGTGGTTTGGCCTGTCCTTACGCAGTAATATATATGTCAATGGTTATAGGTAATTACTTATGTTTGGATCTGACCTATTTGTGTCTGGTAGGTTCCTCTCTAAATCGACGAACGAACGAAAATTGTCACACAATCGACACACTTATAGGATAGACACGTCGAAATTTTGTATTAGGCACAAAAGAGGTCAGATACCTACAAACATAAGTAAAACTTATAACACCCATTCAGTTTTCATAGGGGGCATAATACCTACCTATTTATTTGTACCCAGGTAGGTACTTATGCCATTTGTGTAGGTAGGTACATATTTATTTCTTTTTCACTCATAGCTCTCACGCATTTGTTACGATTCATCAGTTTTGTCCTCATTTTTTACTATACAATAGACCCAGTTCAGTACATAACAGTAAATAGCATTCACTGGCATCACAATTATTATGATTCTGAGAGTGGCATTCATTTCAGCTTAGTTACTGAGCAGAGGCTATTATTATTTTAGAACTTCCCACAATGTTAATACCTTTAGTATGACTAAGCGTTTATTAATTAATTATTCTATTAGTATTTATATTTTTAGATGAGGCTGCATCATATTAATCGATACTAAACTTCCTCTTCATGCCTAAATCTTCACAGCAATCAGCAGTGCTCACAAGATGGCGCTGTTTTCATTTGTACCTACATCCAAACTGTCTCTTGTCTTTTTTATTAGATGGATAGAATACTCTAAAAACAAGACTAAATGAATGGTAAAGGAAGAAATTGCTATAAGTCATAAGGTAAAGGGCCGCCTTTGCCTTTTTGTACTGTTTGTTATTTTGTAATTTTTGTTTTCGATACCGGTACCAACACTTTTAATATTATTGTATGTGGGTAGATTGAAATCAATCTATTTTGTACGGTAGGTTAAGTTTATTTTGATAAGATGTCTTTGTCTTCTGATTGTGTTCATTGTGTGTGCCATTGTCATTCGGCATGATTATCGGAATAATTGTGAATTTAGGAAATATCTGTTAAATATCACCAACTGCCATACATATTATAAACAGACAGTAAAAGAATTTTGTGAGTGAACATCATGATTCCCTTCGGATTTCATCTTCGGGGGGTCCTCCCTCGCTGAGTCACACACACCTTCTACTGGCTTACGTAAGCAAAACCTATCATATTTATTAATTTTGTGCAAACTGTAAGTTGTATATTGTATTTTCTTACCCGATCAAACCCTTTGCATTCAGTATCCGAGTCGCTATCACTATCGCTGTCCTGCTTCCTCCGTCCCTCCTCTGGGCGGCCATGTTGTTTACTATACGCCCGACAGATGGCGCTCACAGGCCTCTCCATCAGGTCCCGCTGTTCCCGAGGCTTCTCCTTCAGGTAGCACACGCTGCCGTTGCATTGCGGCTTCGTGTGGATTGAATTCTGGAAAGAGAAAGACATTTTCGGTTGCTAACTTGGTGGGCTATAAAATTATAGTCAGTCGGAATGGACCACATTTCCTGTTTTGACCCTATATTTTGAAATGTTGTCCATTCAAACCCGGGACCATAGGTGGTGTATTAAAGGAATCTTTTCAGTTGCGGATATTTTCCTTAGGTACTCTGTGGATAGTTGATATCTATACTACCTATATAGATACAGTTCGTACAGTTGAATGAAAATCTAAATATTGAATAAAAGTTCTTAACTAAGTATAATAATAAGTAAGTAATCATAAGAGATGATAGTTAGGTATGTAGGCAACTGAACAAAACAGTATTTTTAACAGTATCTCACCTAGGCAAAGAAAAACAAAGAAAGTATTGAATAAATTCACAATACCTACACAACAGAAGCAAAGTTCATAAGCACAGTCACAGTATCAGTAATGCTCATTATATGCCAACCCGAGTGCACTGAACTTGCTTCATGTCATACATAATGAATGCATAAAACTGCCCACCATACAAATCAAAAACAACCTTAATCCCTTCATTATATTTATCAAAATATCTTGTCACATAGGCCTAATTAGTTACGCTAAAGTCTTCAAGTAACTGTATGGTAATATTATAAAGAAACTTGTTGTTTCTTTCGCCATTTCTTCTCCTAAGTGACGGAGCCTTTGTGAAATGGTGATACAGTAATATTATGACTATGGACAAATAATTGTAAAATTTTGCGTTGAATAAATAAAATGATAATCAATTCTAGTCAGCAGCAAAGCAACCTATGTACAGGGTGCAATATTAAAAAAGGTCAGTGTGATAAAGTCTGAAAATTACTATACTTAAAACATAAGTATGTACCATGTATGTACTTATTCTATTCTATTCTATGTGGGGGTAACAGTACCTATGTACAGTTATTCATTAATTTAATATTAAAATCTAATTAATTAGTTGCTTACCTCTTACTTTGTATAGACTACAATTTTGTTGATACTTTGATAAAATTCGTTATTAAATACCTACTTAATAATATTGAAACGATTTTCCTGTTAGTTTTTTTATCAATTATTATTGATATTTTACTTAACTGATGTAAATATAAATATTTTGATTTACCTATCAGTATTTACCTACATACCTACTTACTGAATTAAGTAGTTAGATACATACATAATTTGGTTAGTTACCCCTATATTAAATTTATAAACGCCTTATAGTTAGGTAAATTGGTACAGTCAGCAAAAAAAGAGATCAGCATCCACTTGTTAACTTTATAGGTATATTTTTATTTAAAGCAATGAAATGAATTTTAAATATTATTATCGATGGATGAGGATAATTATGTAGGCCTGTATTGTAGGTATGATATGAAACTGAGAGAAATGTGTTTAGTGATAAAAAAAACGTAATAGGTACGTCAGTAAATAAACTTATTAAACTTTTATAAATTCATTTTTTTTTAATATTTATATTTATCCGTTTTGATAAATACATATCAGATCAATGTGTCGGCAAAAACGTACAAACTTTCGGTACTTAAATAAAGGTGCTTACTGCCTATCCCCTATCACCCTGTTGTGTTTCGACCATGACCTGCCTACCAACAAAACGTAAAAAGTAGTTAATTTAAAAAACATTGTAGGTAAGTACCTCATCAATGATGCAGTCAAATATCAAAAAACTCTTTATGGGAATTTTATAGCAGAGGGCAGATTGTGTGGTGTATGTTTGTGGTGCTGTAGACGAAAAATACAAACTTTTATCTCTCTCGCATCAATTTATGAAGTAAGGATGCGGGTGCGGCCTCAATACGGCTTGACACGATTCACTATCAAGCCAATTTGACCTCTAAACGCTATATAAATCACAAATTGCAAAGCAAATTCGTTTGTTTACCTCGGCATTGGATGTTAAGATTTTTATGTCATTTAGATTGCTTTTGCGGCATTGATTTCATTATGAACGATAGAAACCTAATTATTATTATACGCTTATTTAACCCTTCGCCTGTAGCGTAAGCGGTAAAATGACTACGGTTTGAATGTTTAGATTCAAAATACTAAAACTTTAGTTTGTTACGGGTTTGCAACCGTAGTCATTTTTCTTTAATTTTTTACCGCTTACTCTACTGCTTAGTCTACTAAGTACTAGTTTGATATTAGTATTTACTTTTTTTATAATTATTATGTACTTACTACCTATTATGTTTAGTAAGTCAATGTCCTTGGCCCTCGGTTAGAATTGAGGTACGCATATAGGTAAGCAACTACCTACCTATATTGTATATTATAGTCAATGAATAATTTATACTCTGTGCGTAAGTTGGGTGCGCAAATCGTGTTTCGTTTTATTGAGTAGGTTCTTGTATTTTATACCACCATAATAATGCTAAATAACCTAATCATCGTCAATAAAACAGGTACTTTTCATGAATCAATCATCAAATGAAAGTAAATCTTAAAACAAATTTCCAACAATTATACCTACCCATAGAAAAACACTTTACCGAAAAAAACCCGTCAAAAAGTAGATGGGTATCTATTATTTCTTATATCTATCATGCATAGACAACCTATTCCTATTACCTACCTACCTACCATATGATAAATGAACTTTAACAGTGCCTAAACCGATATTACGGCCCAAAACTTGATAGTGATAACCTTTAGCTTATGCATGAAATAAGAGATACTTCCATGATCATTTACAAATTGCGATTATATAAACTTAATATTACTTAAGTAGATGCTTAAATCAGTACCCACTATAATACCTACAGTGTTTCGCGACTTCAACAGCATGGCATAAACCACATGGTCTGATAGACAAAAAGCATGTCAAAGCTAAAAGCTTAGTTAAGTTAAGCTATAAGATTCCTTTTTCGGTATCATAATCATACATAACATAACATGGCTTTGGAAATAAGTAACTCACCTTTACTTGACTACTATTTACACTGGTACTACTTATAATGGCTGCACTCCTTTCCAAATTCAATGCTGCCGACCGAAATCCGATTCTCATCATAGAAATCGCCATTTTGTTATCAACTATCGCCGTTATCACAGAAAGTCCAAACTTAAAATCTTAAAACGTCAAAATTCGCGGAACGAAATTTCACTCATCCAATAAAGGAACTGCAGTATTTTTTAATAAAAAAATAAAATAAATGACTAGAGCACTCCGTTTTTACAGCCAGCGTTCCATCGGCTTACGAACGGCCCGCGCGACTGGTTTAAAATTCGAATGTTGTTTTCGTTTTATTTGACGCTATACTCGTTTAAAGGGCGTAGGAGGGGCAAGGGGGGTTTGTTTTCAACCGGTATCAACAAATGCGACATGTGGTTTTGGAAGAATCGGTAGCCACATAAATTAGGGTCAAATCCACGATTCCTCTGTTTATTTGGATAAAGATACTTGTTACTACGGCTCCACGCATTAGTGCTACGCTAGACTGCCCACGTAGGTTGCTTTTAAGGTTGAAAGTTAGTTAAAAATCGGCCTAAACTAATTAATTTATCCGAATATAGCGGGCGAGCGATTTGTTGATTACATTTAAATGTTATCTTTCCTTATTTGTATTTCGGTCTGGACTAATGTTACAGTGACGTGGGGTATTGCACGTATGTCTTGTAGATTGGTGTCCCCGTTTGTCAAGCAGATTATCCTGTAATTGGGATCAGTTGTCCGCAGAGGTTGTCGGAAGCGGTTCGATCAATTTGGCAGTTGTCGGGGCACTGACTAAGTAGTTATTTGAGGATGCGAAAGGTTACAACGTTTGAGCTTAAAGTTTTGAATTGAAGCAAAACTTACAAATCGCAAAAATCTAATAGCATTTAGTTATAATAGCCAAGAGTTGGTGCAGAATGCAGTAGGTATTTGAAAAAACATAAAAATGTATAAGTAATTTATAAATTTAACAAAAAAATAAATAAATAAAAAATGCTCAGCTTAACTTTTTTTACTGACGGTACTGCAGCAGAATTTTAGAACATTATTTTTTAAATAAGACTTACCTATCACCTGTATTTTGGATCATTCCTTCATATTATTATTTTTAATGTTTCTACAATCTCCGAAAATTAAGTAACCTCCCAATTTACGTGCCAAGCCCCTCATACGCAGTTTTTATGCAACAATGCCCTCAGCCTCTAGAACCCTGTCTAACCAAACACCTCCGACTACGCAGATTAAATAGCGGGGTCACTGTGGTTTGACAAAAAAAAATAAGAACAAAAGCTGATGTGCGATATACTTAGACCTTGTTTCACAATGTCTGATTAGTGACTACCTATGAGATAAAATACGTGCTGTCACTGTCAAAAAAATAATAACAGAGAGTGACAGCATGTATTTTATCCCACAGGTAGCCACTAACCAGACATTGTGAAACAGGGCATTAGATTAACAAATATACCTAGGAACCAGATTGAGTGTCAGTATCAGTAGGTACAAAAGAAACGTTTGTGTTAAATGTACTTACGGATATATTATTAAGCTTTTCTCATGTTTTTTTTTCATTAAGATTCGTTAGGTTTTATTTAATTTGTAGCTAAGTGGAATTCAATTATCACCAGTTTCTAACGACTAAAAAGTTACAGAAAGGGCTGAACAAGTTGTGGCTAGCACAGAGGTAACACTTCGTTTTCCGTAAGCTAAAGTGAACCCCTAGATTTGGACAATGTAACGCAGTTACGTAACTACTGAGGAGTCAATGATCTTTGACAAGGTCCCATGAGATGGTTTGCTTGGTACTGTTGAGTTGAAACTAGGTATTTGATTATAATTTGGCTTTATGTTTTAATTACCTACTTATACTTATTACCTACTCTACTCTTTTTGTTACCAATACCATAGTTAAGTACCGGGATTCCGGAATTATCTGATGATGTTAATCCCGAAATCCTGGGATTAGGAAATCTACCTAACTAATGAAGTAAAATAACCCCAACCTTAGCATTTCCCATATGGTAAAGGTACAGGAAGTCGTGGAAAACCTGCATAGTAAACCAAAAACCTATGGTTTACGTTTTTCATAGGTAAGTTAGGTGGTAGTTGGGTATCCACAAAATGTCTTTTGTAAGCGACTATCCATAAAATTTTAAATTATATACTTACTTAGGTAAGTATAAATGATTTGGCTACGTTTTTTATTCAATAGGTTCATCGCACCGCTAATAATTAATGGGTCGGTCGCGTTAACCCATCTTTTTCATTCTATGGTTGCCTGGTAGAGATTGAAGCAGGTAGCAGCTTGCTTTAAGACTGCCAGTTGCGCTGTAGTTCTAGATAATACCTACATAATTATCAGAAATATTAATTACTTATTTATCACCATTTGATACCTGATCATTTCGGCATTATTTTTATCATTCATCTGATAATGTGACAATCAAGTTAAATTACTCATCAGATCAGTTTAATGGCTCGTGCCTCTATTAAATAAATATTAAACTCAATAAGTACTTAATTAAAATTTACTATCTGCAATTAAGAATTTAATTCCTAGTTAGCTATTTCAAAGGAATTAACTAGAAAGCGGATGTCAATATTTACAACTTTTTCGCTAATCGATAAATTAAAGTACAAATTACCCTGTTTGTTGCAAAATAACAACAATAACACCGGCCGAACCTGGCTCGTATCACGTCCTCAACACGCGACGTGACCAGTTGAAAATTATCCCTCGTTATTTTGGACTTTAAGCTTCGAGCTACTCTTCTGATAGGTATAATAGGGTACGGGCAATGATATTTTATTAAGTATGAACTAGATGGAGTGTCTAAGTCTAGTGCGAGTCCATGAGAAACGCCTTGACTACCACTGAGCTCGTATTTTCAATAAGTTGAGTTAGAAGATTTGTGTCTTTATTCATTGGTTCAATGGTTGACATTAGGTTGAACTTACAGTGCCACAAACTTATCTGTTCCGGTGAGAGCTCTAGTAAATGTCTAATATTTCTTCATTCTTTAAGATGTTAAGTTTTCCCGTAATGGTAATTTACACTTGCGGTATCAATAAACCCATCTAATCAATACATATATCAATATATAATTTATTAGTAAATAATGATATAAGGCCCAATTTTGTTAACTGTCACTGGAACACATAAGTTTGTCGCACTGTAAAACGGTTTGACAGTTAACAAAATGCGGACAGTGTTTGGTTTTTGTATGTGACCCATCCCACACCATCTTCTTCGTATATTATTAATCTAAGGCTCCGGGTGACGATATTTTATTTAATATAGAGGTAGGTATACTTACGTAGCGGAAGTGATATGTATAATATTTATTAGATTCTATCATTGCTTACTTACCGGTGATATTTTAATGATCCATATGATTACGGTAACAAAAAAAAATGTTACAGGAAATTAAATAATTATGTCTTCCATCTACTACGAGTACCTACCTACCTACTTACCAACTGGATAAACATTTTACATACGCTGATACGGGAGTAAGTTCATATCTTTGCATTCTATCATGGTAGGCAAATTAACTTTATTACACTAGGTAGCCATTATCCTTGTGATACAATAATTTACCTAGATCTACTTTTCTGACATTTTAGTGTAGGTAGGTACCTGCTTACCTACCATGCCTTCCTTAACCTATTATTTTCTCATTTTGTCGCAAAGCCTAACAAATAACGATAATGGTGATCATAAAATTTTATATCTTTTGTTGACCCTTACTTATAACTAACTATAACAAATCATTTATATAAATTATATGGAAACATATTAAACCTACCTAAGTACATATACAAAGTAGTAAGTTATTATTATTATGCAAGTTAACAGGGTCCGCCATGCTCTGTAATGTAGAAATTAGTTAAGTAGGTATCTTATTCAATATATTACAGCCTTAGACAAGTAAACCACATTTCAGCAAAGGCGGGCCAAATTCAAACTGGTCAACTAATAGAAAAATCGTAAACAACATTAGCCTTGTGAAAAAAAGGTTGCCTTCAAACAGTATTGAACACTAACTTATGGCTGGCGAATGTATGGATGACGTAGTTCGTGATGCTGATACTTGCCATATAGACAACACATTCAGCAAAAGAGACAAATATAGTAGACATATATCCTAGTGCAAACAGATCCTGAGACTCATGGGTTGAAGATAGATGAATCAAATAATATTTAATCAATACATACAGGTCATTCAAACAATCTCTACAGGGTGTCCCGTAAATAGAGTAAGTACCAACAAAAAGGGTACCCAGCACAAAACACCAATGAACTAATATTAAGTAAGTATTATGTAATATTAGTTCAATGGGTGACACAGGGTCTATAATCTAAACAACTTTTGTTCTAGAACTTTTGGAAATTCGCGTAAAAAAAGTGTTTGGGGTGGGCTATCTAGCTTTTTTGGTGCCTGTACCTATGTAGATGCGCTTGAAATCTTAATTTGTAAACAAACTTTTTACCGGAATTCGTATAATGATAATTTGAATAGGTGTTTGACTAGTGAATGACGTTGTAAACTTCCGGATACTTTAAAAGTTAGTGGTATCTTATATTCCCAACAGTATTTATTGTAAAACTGTTTTTATAGGTTCCTTATTTTTTTAGGGTACCTAGACTACCTGAGCTAAGAAACATTATGTGGATGAACCATCACATACCCCCCCATAGTAAGAGTCTAAGAGAGAGATACCTTGTTATAATCATTTTTCAATATTTTAAAAATAGATTTATTGCTATTGCTACATAAAATAATAGCAAAGTAGGTAGGTAGTGCCTATGAGGCTTCAGCTTTGAATAAGTAGGTATGTACAGTAAAATTCCATAAATAATTTGCAATCACGTATATTAGACACTTACTTCTACAAATTCTTATATTACAGTTGACATGTTCCTATAGTAAGTATATAGATTTATTTTTAGATTGATTTTAAAATATTATTTATATACTTTTTCAATTGTTTGCTGGTATGGTAGATATAGACTAGATTGGTGTCTTACAGTCCGAAGCAGCGGGCGTCCTTGGGGTAGTCACAAACCTGCGAAAAAAAGGCAATATTAATTAATCAATGTAATCAGCATCAGGCATGATTCATGGGGAAGTACCTACATAATACATAACCTACTTTGGTAAATAGGTATTACGCGGATAGAAGAACAAGTAGTATATTCTTATTAATATTCAACCCCATCAATTAGTTATTGGGCTGAAGTAGCAAAGGTTCGAAGGGTGTAGAATGAAAAATGGGGAGGACTTAGCCCACCAGTGGTAAACCATGAAGGCTTAAAAAGAAACTTACCTGGAGCTTGCGGTTGAACTTCAGTCCGCGGGGGCACTTCCTCAGGGCCTTCCTGCCGTGGTCACACACGTAGTACAGACGGCAGAACAGCTTGTGCGGCAGCAGCCAGTGCACAAACGGGCTCTCGGGGCATCCGTTGGGCAGGAACTGGATCTCCTCCACGGCTTCTACGCTCTCGGAAGAAGACGAGGCAGATTCCTCCTCGACGATAGGTTGGCATTCGACGTTTTCAGGGTAGTCGCATTGCAGGGTATCAGGGTTGAAGAACAGGGCGACAGGGCAGTCGCGCAGGACTGGTTTCCCGTGCACGCACTGGTAGTACTTGGAGCAGTCGGGGGCAGGGAGCAGCAGCTCGATGCTCCAGTCCTCGTTCTGCTCGGTGGGGCACTGAGTGGCCGCCGCCGACGCCACCAGCAGCGCAATGATGGAAATGAAGGCTGGAAAGGGAGAGTTGGTTTCAATTAATGATGGAGCGAAGGTAGCAATTTGGGAGTGTGAAGACTGTTTATAAAAGTTTAAGTATTGTCGTGTAGAGATCACGATCAGACAAATAGTTTCTTGAAGTTGGCTGTACACTAGCAAAATGGAAGGCCCTCTATTTTATTAGAAAGTTAATTAATTAATAACTTATCATGTTAACATGATGGTATATTTCTAAAATTTTTAGTAAGTACTTAGTTAAGTAGTTTTAAGGTAATAGATGGTATGTAGATAGGTGTATTACAATAGCCACTTACTCTTCATGTTGATTGTCTGGTTGACTGTGCCAAAGAATCGACTGAAAACCTTTTTATACGCACGCACCCTCTAATCTTTCAGGAAAATCTGCTCCATTACTATTGGAGGTATTTCACCTGTGATTATCTCCACAGATAGAGATCAATTAAAGTAATAATGGATGTTTATCGGGCAATTGATGGAGATAGAAGATTGGTACAGTGGGGGACTGATAGCGGGCGCTTTGAACTTCAAGCTTAATTCGTAGGCCGTAAAGCTAATTTTCAAATTTGAAATGGTGATGAGTACTGATGAGCGAATGGATTTTACCTCTAACTACAGATAGGTATACCGCATTGGCTACCTGACATATTATATCAAGATTTGGGGTATTGTGACGTTAATAGTAACAAACAAATTACCTAAGGGCTCTGGAATTCGCATACGCAGTACCGTATTCAGATCTAAGTAGTTACTTGCTATCGCAACATTCAAAACAAACGCCAAAACAACCAAAGTAGGGGTAATATCAGCCGAAGAAACGGATTTTTTTTTACCGTGGTTGTGCTTGTTTTGTACTTATGAGAAAGGGTGCGAACAGGCTAATAATAAAACAGTTACTTTCAGACATTTCGGTTTCCTGTAATCCGGCGGTGGACCTTTTTTAGCTGACGTTGGTAACCTAAATTATACCTATTTTTGCTATACTTACTTACTGCTAAGGAAATATTTTCTCATCTTCATGCATCTCAATAATGCTCTCCTAGACTTACTTACAGGCCCCTCCAAGGAGCGGTACATCACTCGTCCTGGACCTCCACATCCAGCCAGTACCGGCTACCTATCTAAAGTCAGTGGTCCAACGGGCCGGAGGGCGTCCCACGCTACGCTTACCTGTTCGTACGGTCTCCACTCGAGAACTCCTTGTTTTCCCAATAAACTCACGTATAACCAACTAAATATACTTAGATAAACATATTTTTTCATAAATTTCTGAAATTCCTAGGACAAAAGCGGTTCAGAATGACCCCCTGAGTCAACGCCTTTCGCTTTCCTATACCATTTTTGCAACACTCTAAATTCTCGTGATGATTATGTTTAGACCACCTGGCTACCTCTACCTACAACAAACTCTACCAGCATTTAGCTTACCTAGACTAAGTTTACGTTTAAGTTTACGAGTTAAACGAAAATGGCACTAATTTATAAGAAGCTATGTCAATCATGTCATAACCATCTCACCACCACGGTCCAGACCGTAGGTCATCTGCCTATACCTAGATCTGACTGATTATGTGCATCAAGAAAAATATTGAACTGAGCCGAAGGCAGTATTGTGTTTTTTGATTTCTAAATCGGATAAGTAAACATTTTAGCTGAACAGGTGTTTAAAGTTGGTCTATAGGCATTGGGTATGTTACATCGAAATTGGCACAGCCGCTAAAAAGCAAATGACTCATTTTTCATCAATATCACTCACGCACATATTATCTTCGGTTGGGATATTTATTTATTATTTTTCCTGAGAAATTTAATACCTGTCTAATTACTTTTATCTCCCACATGTTTTTGGTACGATCATTATCTTTTATCTATTACAAAGAACTTCCTTTAGGGGCAGATTTATCAACTAGTGAGATCTGGCCAAAGTGTAATAGGTATTTATCGGTATGTCGGACACAAACAGCTATAGTCACACATTATAACAACAACACACGGTAAGTAGGTACTTACTATATAATACGCAGAATTTGTGAATTAATTAATTAAATACCTAGTAAAAGATTTATATTATATAAAATAACTATACAGTACTTGTTTTAAAATAATTATCAACAGTTTCGTTGTTTTCTAACATTTCATTTCATTATTGTTGGGTACCCATTTACGGCATTATGATAAGGCAAGCAGTAAAATGGTAAAAAAATAAATCTAACTAAATACCTAATTAGAACAATGAAATTTTATTGCAAAAAATTGCGTGACGACAGTTGTGACTATGAGGCTCATAATTATTATCTTCTGTGACTTCCAGCCAAATACCACTTTATACCCATACCTCTAAATACATAGTATTTTTGAAAGTTTATATAACAATCAATACGAAACAATAACAGGCATTCTAACTCTAAAATAAAACAAAAGTGTAATAATTATAATTAAAGAAAGTTTATTTAGTGATAAACTAAATTATCTTTACAATATATTAGGACTAATTATTTATAAAATGCCATAATGCTATACACAATATAATAACCATACTTCTGTAACATCAATACACACCACCTGTACAAAAGACCACACATCCAAAGACGAATGCAGAAAACATACACTAAATTATACAACAATATAGATGGCAAAACTTCTCTTCAGATATATAAAAAACTTACTATTATTTCATAAACATAACTACAGTGATACATACACTTATGCCAGCCCTCTGCGGTAGGCAGGCCACATTATGGTTAGATCTTTAGATATAACATTTACAATATAATTGTTTGTACTCATTATGTCTTCTTGTACTCAATCCTTTCCACTTTGACTTCGTCTCCGAGTAGCTTGTACACGTAGGTGACCACCGTCGAGCTCTGGATGTCCATCAGCACAAATGATGGAGTGGGGCTCCTGGAATTATAAGACAGGATTTATTAAAATAAAATAAGAGTAACTGAATATGTCAACTTGCAGTGCTATGTAAAAATGCACTTTTCAGTGGTCTAAAATTTTAGCAGCTTTATTATTGTGTATTCCTTGTTATGTGAAGAATTGAAGATAGATTTCCCAATGAAATGCATTGCTCTGCAATAGGACTACAAATAAATAAATGATCTAATTTATCCTGTTGAGCCTAGTTTCATCTTAATTTGCTAAAAATCTTTAACCATGTTACCACAATACCTTGACAAGTGATAAACAGATGTTCGGCTCCATCAAATCCCTAATTTATCAGTCTTCACCATGTGAATCATCAGTTAACATATTTAAAACTAATACACCTTCTTTTTATTATAATATTTACCTGAACAATGGACTGTAAGCTCCAGTAGCAGATCCAGGGTTGATGTAAAACTTGTTCTCATGTTCGTAAGCTTCAAACCGGTGTGTATGGCCTGAGATTAGTATATCTACATCCAACTGTCTCTGTATGAGAGCCAGTGTCTCCTCGTCTCCCCATGGAACCACCTGGTGACCGTGAATGAGGCCAATCCGGAACTGGCCGACTGTTATCACCTTCTGTTCAGGGTATGTTGAGTTCTGAAAAGGATTTTGTGAAAGTTTAATAATCTAATCAAATAATCTAATCTCTATCATTGTTGAATTATTTCATATTTGGTACTTTACTTTCACTTTGCAATGAAGTGAATGCAGTTATGGAGAAATAAAATTCAGCAATCAGTGTAAGAAATGCTGGCAGGCTTACTTTATATGTAGAAGTGAGTTGGGTTGTTATATTTGCAATTTTCTACAGGATAAATTCTGGTTATACTACATGTGGCTTAATAATCTACATGATGTATTTAATTAGCATAGTCTAGTTACCTCATCAAAGTCTCCGCGAACCACATGGACGTCGCTGGCCAGGGTCTTCAAGTAGTCGAAGGACTCCTTGGTGCAGAGGTTCCCGGTGCACAGGATGTGCTGGATGCGCCCCGGCAACAGCAGCTTCTTGAACTTGGGAGGCAGGCTGCTGCAGCGGTGCGGAATGTGCAAGTCTCCTAATACTAGCACCAACTGGAAAAAGTTAACATGGCTTGTAAGAAAGGTGCAAGTTTGATAAGATGTAACTTTGATGTAGCGTAATACGCCCCCACAGGATATGAACAAAATTATTATAAAACTAATAGAGAATGGGTGTTAAGCATTGTGTATTGGATATGATTCGGAGGTTGGAACGTTTAGTTGCATGATTTCAACGAAGATTCATCAAATTACAATGTAAAACAATACAAGATACCCTGTGCTCAGTTACTCACCATTTTAGCCGGTTATATTTCTAGCAGTTATAGATCGAGTGGTATGCAGTTTTAGCTTGATTAAAGGAATGTTAAAGAAGACTAATATAGGTTAGATTTTATAGACTAATACATAAAAATTACAAATTTACAGTTGATAAATTCACACTTCCCGACAACAAAACACAAAAATTTCATAAATGTCAAGGAATTTGACAGACTAATGACAGATAACATAGACAACCAAGCATTTTTTTTTATTTGGGTGCATGCTAATATTGTATTTACATATGGGTTTATTTTGTGATTTTAATTTTAATGTAACAAATGATGACCTGAAATAAATGATTATTTATTTATTATTTATTATTAATAATCTTTTAGTTTATATATTATTAACGATGTTCATAAATTTATCGTTTGTTTATTTACTTCTATGTTATGGCCAGCGCAACTCAACACTGATAGGAAAAATAATGATCACGTACTCAATCAATCAAATATGTCGGTACTCTGAGTACAAACAACTTCAAGTACAAAAACCTAGCCTTCTGGGAGGTGGGAGTAGAGTTTCACTATCTGGGGAAAACGCCGGAAACTGAAAGCAGCCTTTCATTTTTTACTTATGGCAACCTTCACTATTTGTCTCTTCTTTCTTGTCTTTGGTAGTTGACCTGCAGAAAAAAAGAAAAATTTCATGGTGTTGTGGGTGACACATATACGTAGAAAATTTTAGAATAAGATTTCATTTGGCACCAACTGCAGGGAAATGGAATCAATGGAATATGAGCTCGCCAGAAATCTCACTCTGTTGTTCTTCGTGGAGCGCCTGCTCGACAAGGGCGAGCCGAGAACGTTGCACGACCTCTCCTGCCAGTTCGGTGCCAAGGGGTTCACTAAGGAGATGCGGCAGATAGCTGGCGGCTCGCAGTCGGGGCTCAAGAAGTTCCTGGCGCAGTACCCGGCGCTGTTCAGCATCGACGGCGACTACGTGGACATCAACACGTTCCAGAAGCACGCGGCGGCGGGCGCGTCCAGTAACAGCGACTACATCGAGGAGGCCAAGGAGTACTTCGCGGGCAAGATGATCCAGTACGGCGACGGCACCGAGGTGCCCATCAAGAGCCTGCTGGGCCACCGCAGCCAGGCCTCGCCGCAGGTGCGCCACATCTCCGGGCAGCGCATCAAGGAGTTCAAGGACTTCCTGCTGAAGCACCCCGACACCTTCCAGATCGTGGACGACAACGTCATTCTAGTCAGCGAGAACCACCGCCGGGGCAACTCGCACGGTAACTCAGAACAATTTCACAATCTACCCGTAGCTAATATTAATACAGACACTGCACAGCAGTTGTTGGACTATGTGGCGCAGTGTATTGAGGCGAAAGGGCCGGTCATGGTTGATCAGCTGTTCCACCTCATCGTGTCGCGGTTCCCGCAGGAGTATTGGTATCAAATGTTTAAATCTCCTGCAGATTTAAGTGCCTTTTTGAAACTTTTCTCGGACAGCTTCCATGTGCAGTCCAACCTTGTCACACTTATTAGTAAACCAAAAATTCCTGTCATGTACTTGAACGCTAAGCCTAAAACTAAGACTGAGGTACCAAAGTCTGTTCAGGAAGAGAAACCAGAGTCCCCCTCCCCTCCGCCCACCATGGCAGCCAGCCCCATTCCTTCAGATGGTAAATTGAGCCCCGCTAACAGAATACTCAGCCCCATAGAATCTCCCCGCGGTCAACAAACTAACATTGCTAATCAAACCCTAAAACAAAGAATCAATTCCATTGTAATTAAGAATTTGGCAGAAAATATGGTTAGGGACAGGGTCAATAATCATCTGAATGCCAGGAACTCTGAGGAAACTAACGGTGGCACCCCGAGCCTGCGGAACACAGTCATGGGAGAAGCATGGCGCCAGAAGATACTGCAGTGCACCACAGTCATTGCTAGCGTTAGGGACTGTGCCACACTGATGGAAAACATTATGAGCCCCAAACGCAACTCTAAAAGTATTGTATCCTTTGACTGCGAAGGCATAAATCTTGGCCTCAAAGGAGTGCTCACCTTGTGTCAAATAGCCACCATGAACGGGGAGGTGTTCATCCTGGACATCATGGCGTGTCCCGGCATGATCATTGAGGGTAAAATTAAGGAGCTTCTGGAGAGCGAAACTGTTGTAAAAATTATACATGATTGCCGGAATGACTCAGTCAATCTGCACAATCAGTTTGAAATTACTTTGAAAAACGTGTTCGACACGCAGGCAGCCCACGCTGTACTACAGCTACAGCAGCAGGCAGTGCCGGTGTATAAAGTAAAGAACCTCAGTTTGAACGCTCTATGCGAGCTGTACAACGCTCCCATGAACCCCATGAAGGAGCAACTAAAGAATGTCTACCGCAGGGACCAGCGCTACTGGGCCCGCAGACCCCTCACTAAAGACATGATCATCTACGCCGCCTCTGACGTCTTATCTCTGGTCAACCCCGCCATCTACTCGTACATGTCCAGCAACATCAAGCCCGAGAACCAGCAGCTCTTTGAGGAACTGAGCAACGAGCAAGTGTTCATGCACATCCAGCCTACTGAAGTCAAAATGCGCAAGCGACAGAGGAAAATCAACACGGAAGTCGGCGAGCTGAAACAGAAGCTCGCGGAGACTACAAAGAATATTGTTCTGAGCAACAGAGAGATCCGCCTACTGCGGTACCTCGAGCTGACGGAGGAAGAGAAAGAGAAGCTGAAGGGGTGCCACAAGATCTCCAAGAAATTAGAGAAGCTGGAAGCGATCGGACAAGAGAAAGACTCGGACTCGGAAGATGATGAGAGGGAGAATGAGATGTTGAGTCTAGAGTCGAACCCGTCGGACTCTATCTCATCGCCGCACTCGACGCAGCCGCCGTCCCTCACCGAGTCCATGCAGATGATGGACGAGATCCTCTCGGACACCACCATGGACAAGGTGGAGAAGATCAACCGCCTCGAGGCTATCCTGTCCGCCGTCGCACCCCTCAGCGGAGAACTAGAGGACAAGTTCTCAGCTACCATGGAACAAACCCTCCCGCTGCTCAAGAACAAAGACTGGTCCAACCTCAGCCAGATCCTCAACATAGACACAGTCGACAGCAAGAGCTGCTGCTGTCGATGCCATAACCAGACGCTTGAGGAGAGCAAGTGCAATGATCTCATTGAGGCGAAGAAGCTGGAGGTGGGCTCGCAGACGCTCAGCACGGGCGACATCGTCATCACGAGGATACACTTCCGCGAGGAGGACAAGGCCACGGAGCGCGTGCTGGACGCCTCGCCCGGGCGCCGCCTCGGCATCAACCTCTCCTGATGCTGCTCAACATGCCTCTACCGACGCATCACTTCCATTTTATCGAGTGCCACAGTTTAGTTTCGAAACTCATTTCGTATGTGAACGATTCGTCGAGTTTATTACGAGTATACCTAGTTAAGTTTGAAGAGAATATTTATTAAGTAATGTTTTGTTGACGCGTCGATTTCCATCGCCATTTGTAGCGGTGCAGTCGGAGATTTGTGGAATACATTATGGGCGGAGGAGGTCGAGCATAGCAATGTGTATCGACGCCTACGCGCGCGCACTCGAGTGAGCACGTCAGAATCAGACGCGCGCAAATGCGATCAGTTAACGCATAATAAACGATTCAATTATACCATCTGCGGAGTGTGGCTTACCGTTGATTCTATTAATTTACATTTAACTCATTGTAAGGCTATTGCCTGATGTAACTCGAAATTCCCTATGTGATAAACGCAACGGCCTTGACTGGTTCCTCTTCTGAATTGTAAATAAGATAATTACTGATCTTAGATTTTTGGTTATCTCATCCCATTTTAGATAAGATCATCAAAGTTCGTTGATAAGAGTGCAATGTACATAATTTCTTTATTTATTTGTAGCGTTTTCGTTCAGTATGCCTACTGTTATTTATACATGCTACTGAATTGATATCGAAAATGGCAATAATAGGGTATACAACACACAAGCTTTTTATTGTGAGATAGGTATATTTAACTTGGTTAGGTAGACTAGATATTTTGTTAGATTAACGTTTAGTTAGTAAGGATTTTAGAGGTTTAGGGATATTTTTAGAGTTTACTCTTAGCAAAACGAGTGGTGCTTGGAAAATAACTATTGAAACTGTAAATTCCTAAAATCACTGAAGGAAAAGGGATCAGATAGAAAATTATACACAAGGCATTGCAATAACTGTTGTCATTTTTGTGAAATTTAATGTGTGCCTTTCGAGTCATATCTAACTACTGCCTTTATAGATGGAACTTAGATTTTATACGTATTTAGTTATTAGAATCACAAATAGATTGTTATTTAACTGTTTTTTTAGATGAACTAGAAACCTATATACACATTGTAAAGTGGTTATATTTTAAATCAAGTGTTTACTAACAATATTTTTTATTACTTATCTATTAAACAGACAAATTAATTCCAATCTTGTTAGAGTTTTGGAATAGTTTATTTTGTGTTAACATTATGTTGTAGTTTAAGTAGTATATAGAGATATACTTCTACACTTTGTATCGTGAATTAGGTATTAATAAATCTTCTTCATTATACCTACTTATCATTAAGTAACTAAAAATCAATATTTTATGTTCTTATTATAGTATCTAGTTTTTGCTTTTCGCTTAGCTAGCAATCAAACATTTATCATATTTATTTGCCTACTACTAATCAGTATTGTATCCTAACTTAATTTCAGTATATAACAACAGTATTGTAAAGAAGTACCTACTTACATACATTATACACTTGCAGCCTATCGCGTTTTATAGATGAAATCTTGAGACTATTTTATCAAAATAAGTTGGTATTGTATCCGAATAAAATCATTGGCATAAAATCATAAATTTGTACAGCGAAATTATAAAAAATGGGGTTTGGACTGGTATAGTTTTGGTATGAGATACATGTTTGAGTTATGTTGTCTTTAAGTCATCGTAAGACAGAAGTTATTTATTTTCAGATTTGTGCCTTATAGATATGAATTATTAGGTACGAGCACAATTTACCATTAAACCAATAGGGTTGTTGTAAAACTTTTTTATACTGTCTCAAAGAGGACAATTTTCAGTGCCACTACTTATGATAAAAACTAATTTTACTAGAAAAAGCATTTTGTTAGTCAAAATAAGCAAGTTTTTCCTCTGATAATATTAATAATTTAAGTATTTAAAAAGTTTTGATGTTTATATTACCTACATACTTACAGAGTATTTAAGGAGTAGCTAACGACATGACTGTCGAAATTTTTAAATGTTGCAAATTATTTGTTTACTAATTTGCACATTGGTTATGTTTTTTTTTATTATATTTAAAATAAAAAGTTGTATGTAAAACTACCTATGCTTTTAATTTTCTTTACTTCTGACCTTAGGATTACCTAAAGAGCTGGTTATAATACCAAAGTGACAATAGTAGATATCTTCCCCTGACAATTATCGCAGATCATTTGATCTTCATTCTACGTGATTCTACATAATTATTAATTAAAGATTAATTTTTATTTTTTGCTAGCTGTTCCTCTAAACGTTTTCCCATGGGAATTCCGGGATAAAAAGTAGTGTTCTTTCTCAGGGTCTAGACCATATGTATGTCGCAGTCATCTGGTTTAATCTCCTGTTTGATTGAACCGCTAGCCCGTTCATTGGATGACGCTACTCAGTTGAATGACTAAAGAACAACTCGTCAAGTGGTTGACTGTAACGTCCAACGTCTTGACTGAACGTTATTCAGCGAAGTCGTTAAATGGGATATAGTATAGCAACTTTGTAATGTCTGGTTAGGATGAACATGACCAGACAAGAGTCAACAAAAAGACTATGTTACAAAACTCTCATCTCACAAATGAACTAAACAATAACAATAAACGTACTTTGATATTGTTGTTCATAATTATCCAGGTTCCGCACATTTTTTCCTTTGAAACTATCCGCCGGCGGTGAAATAATAGGTAAATCCATGTTGTCACACTATTTTAACATAAATGACGCACTTTAAACCTAATTTATTTGCAAAAAATAACAATACAAGTGCTTTTTGTGTCAGCTGTTCGCTGTTAGACGCCATATTTGTTTTATTCACCACCTGACTGATTTTAAGTCCGCTAACTAGTTGTGACGCTTGTATAATCAACGTTCGGCCTAGTCATACAACTGAATAGCGTCATCCAATGAACGGGCTAGCGGTTCAATCAAACAGGAGATTAAACCAGTTGCCTGCGACATGTATACCAAATTTCATTCAAATCCGTTCAGTAGTTTTGGCGTGAAAGAGTAACAGACAGACAGACACAGTTACTTTCGCATTTATAATATTAGGATGGGTTGGGTTTATGTAGTAGTACCCAACTCCCACCCAATAAACTACAAACCACGCAAACCACATTCCTAGTTGATAATAATTAGGTAGATACCTATTTCTTTTATTAATGATGTAATTTGATACATTTCTAAAGAAATAGTTAAGTAAGTAGGTACCTGGGTTTTACTTAGGTATCAGGCAGAGTAGAGGGACCGATATATTTTTTTGGGTTAGGTAGTTCAGTAAGCATGGTTCCTAGATTTATACTAATTTATAGGGTAGAGTTCAATTGTGTATGCAAGCTAATCTAATGTAAATTTGAAACTACCCGGCGAAGTTAGTAGCTGCGGGGCGGGCTTACATCTTAAAAAATAACATTAAATAACGCCATCTCTTGACTAAACTGTAGAAGCTACAAGGTCAAGATTTGTGAGAGATCAGAGAACAAAACGCAAACTGTCAACGTACCTACTGAATAAAATAACAACATTTCTGTGAGTAGCTGACGATTTCATAATAATGTACCAATCTTTAATTCAACACAGACTGCAACGATGGAAATTGTACATTGAGCAATAACAAAACGGTTGTAACGTTCACCTGTCAAAATTTGAAAATTCAAATGTTTACTTGATTATTTTGTTGGTGATTTTAATTTAAAGAATCCATAAAAATGGAAGATTTCGATATATTCATCAATGAAATAAACTACACAAAGCCTCTTTATACAAACATACTGAACAAATTCGTAAAAGAAGTACCAGTGGCCCCGTTTTCAGCAAATTATGAAAGTAAGTTCTCCACTTCTCATCTTTTTTTATTTCTCACTTAAAAACTGTTATTTATCCATTGTATTTGATTTTAGGTGCTCGAAAATTACAAGCAGAGGAATGTCTTAAGGACAATGATGACTTAACTTGTGCATTTCACTTGAGTGAGGCAGTGTCTTCTTCCTTGAGGACTTTGGCAGTTTATAGAGATGAACAGATTAAAACTGGCAATGGTAATGTTATTTTAAGTTATTAGTCTACATATATATAGTAAGTAAGTACTAAGAAGACCAGCTCCCTCTGTATGACACCTACATATATTTTAATGAACCTAAACAGCCAATGAAATCCGTCTGGCGAGCATAGTTTGGAATGCCCTCTAGCTGCTAACCTATGACAGGTTGCCAGTAGTGGCTGGATGAGGAAGGCCGAAGATGGAGTGTTTTGGCGCTGCTTGGGAGAGGCCTATGACCAGCAGTGGACAACTACAAGCTGATGATGATATAAATCTTAATTAAATGGAACTAATCCTTAAATTACTATAGTGTTTATCTAAGATAAGGAACTCTGGTGTATTAGTATGCCTGTGAGGCCTGTCCAGTATTATTATGGGCTGAAGATGATGAAAGAATAGGTATTATTTATTTTCTTACTTAATATTTTATCTTTCAGACAAAATGCACATGATAAAAAGTCACATAAAACCTGTGCAGGAAATACTCAAAATGAATACAAAGTAAGTGTTTCAGTTAATTTCACTGGAAATAATTTATCTTCATCCAATTACTTAATTAAATTTTTGTCAAGTAGGTATGTATTGCTTAAGTTAGTTAAATTTAAACTTTAGATAACTAACCCATACAACTCTGAATCAGGTGTATAATTTTTAATGGATATTTTAAGGAAAACACTTATAAAATGCTGCATATTCATTTATTTCAGAACACAAAAAGAAACTGAGCTACTAGATCTTCCCATTGATTTGGACAAAATCACAAAGATACTGAAAAAGTATGAAATATCTGATGATGAACCTTTGCACAAGACATACTTAAAGTTTACTCCTGAAAACAGTGTTGAGGACTTTCAGAAAATCCTTAAAGAACTTCCAAAAGGTATGAAAATTCATTTTAAGACTAATGTAAAACTGACTCTCTGTATTGTTTGATAAATTTTCCTGCTAGACTTTTGTCTAAGAAAGATATGTATGCCACCCCAGTTTTATAGCCTACCGCATGTTGTCAATGAGCAAGATAGAATGCCCTGATCATTTAATTTAAACTTTACAGAATGGACAATAGTCCAACTGACTACACCATACAATGCCAACGAGAATCTCAAGCCCCTCAATGACTACAGAACTGAAATTGACTCAATATACATAACAGTTCTCACCAATGATTACCTTGATGACTCTGTGGGACCGTTCACTGTGGTGGTACCAGCTAATGTGGTTAAAGGTAAGATGACACCAATATAAAGACACATAATGCCTGTTAAAGAGCCTCTTTCAACACCGGAGGGTCATGGCAATAATCTCCATGGGGGTTGGAAATATAGCACAAAATTTAAAATCCAAGTCAGAAGACCCAATTTTGTCCAAAAAACATTATTTGCCATGGTTGTGGAATGAATCCCTGAACCTTCAGCACAGTTACTTATCATGATCTTGTTGTTGTTTACTGGATATTCCTTGTTTTGGTTGATGAAGAAGATAGAGTTAAATCTACACTCGCGAGCAATAAAAAAGTTCCACCCACAAACTGCCAACACCAAATGGCCCCAATCCTTACTAATCCTTATCCTTACTAATATTATAAATGCGAAAGTAACTGTGTCTGTCTGTCTGTCTGTTACTCTTTCACGCCAAAACTACTGAACGGATTTGGATGAAATTTGGTATATATATGGTCTAGACCCTGAGATTTTTCCTTTTAGAGTAATTCCGTGCTATGTCACTGGTACTTTTTCATTACTTACTACAAATATCGATCTTGCTTGCAGCTCAATCTGAACCTAAATACATTCATACTCAATGGAAAAGTACCTACCTAACGCGCTTATATAATTATTTAACATGGAAAACCTATAATTTATACTTATGTGAGTGAAAGTAGTTTACATACATTTCTCACATCTTGGTGAAGCGTGCAATCGGAAGTCAGTTTTATGTTTAATACGTCATTAGTTTATTTAATGGGAGTGGCGGTAGCTCATGCATATTATACCTACCTAGATAGGTACCTTGAATCTATATTATCTTAATCTAGTTAATACCTGGGAATCCTAGTTTGAGGACCAAGATTTATATTCAAACTGTGCCTAATGTTTTTTTTCCAAATAAAGAGGCTTGAGCCTTTAGTAGTTCACAGGTCTGGTCTAAAATCGTAGTTACCCTCAATGGCAACACTACCCTATCCGGTCGGTCCTTCTCCTTCTTGAGGTGGTGAGATGATAAATTGGGCCTATGCAATGTAGGCGAAATACACAAGTAGGTAGATATCACGAAATGACATAGGTAGATTATGTTATGCATATTTTTTCTCACGAGAATGATATCTACCTACACCATGAATGCATAATGTGAACGTTATAATGTGAGTAAACAATGGTCACCTAATAGATATGTGTATTGTGTACCTACAGGCGTAAATGTTTTATAGTTAAATGATTATGTCCTTGTTTCACAGGGAAAGACATCTGATACAAACAAAAACCACCCTTATTCGAATGTAATAAGGGTCCTGTCAGATGTCTTTCCCCGTGAAAAAAGGTATAATTATTACTTACTAATTATGCAGCAGTACTTAAGTAGTTTTTTTTCCAAGATTTATAATATTATTTACTGATACTCCAATAAAGAAGGTTGTAGTACGTTGAAGACTTTTATGTTCAAAACGAGTAAAAAAGACTATTGGCTGATATTATGTTATTGGTTAGCTATGTCCCTATGCCCAAACCTGTGCATTGTAATCATAATTTTGTCAATATTATCATCCAAAGTCCATTTATAATTCTAAAATCCAGTCGCACCTAAATACCTACATTTTATGTAACTTTTGAAGCGACATTTAAAATATTGTTTACTTGGTCTTTACTTGACCGAATTCGCTATGTGGCTAGCTTATGATAGCTGTTGGTTTTTACTTACTCTTGTTTGAACAAGCCAGTTTCCAAATGCAATTTACCGTGAAAATTATCTACCACTGACAGTATTTCCATACGCTTGAGCATTACGTAACGAGAGATAATCTATGCACATACCTATCTATCTACATTTGCATAAGAAATCATATGAATCAATAGCTAAAGCACCTACTACTTGATTTATCGCTGAGTTGCAGAAAGCTAATGTCCAACGCAGCACCACTAACGCCACCAATTGAAAAAAATTACTTCCGTTTGAAAGCGTTTTTTTCAAAAACGCCCTCTTCATGCCAATTTTTAGAACCTGCCTCCCAATAGCCAGTACCTACCTAGAATGTAGAAGTCTAAGTTTATTCCGCCAGAAACGGCCATTTATAGCGTTTGTTACTTTAAACTTCTACATCATCTGCAAGGGTAGTGCGAGTTTTTACTCCGTTTGAGTAGTGGCTAGTAAACATGGATTTATATAGCGCGGGAGAGTCGCTACCTAGCGGGCTTCAGCTGCATTACCTTCGCGCCATAAAATTTTCTTCTTGATGAGAAAAACCTACACTTGGCCCTCTGGTCATCATATACTTACTTAATAAACGCTGCACCAACTTAAATAGATAATAATTTTATTGCTGTTGCTGCCTTGCGTTGACCGTATACGGAAAGTGACAGACATAGACTCACAAAGCAACTTTGTGCATAGACTGGTCACAATAGCTCAAAGTGGCTTCCTACAACCAAAACCTATGTTCAATTCACAGAAGGAGAGAAGCCGCTATTCACGGAGCTGTACTCGCTGCTGGAGGACAACTACAAGACCATAGAGAACGCGCAGCTCCTCAACAACAAGCGCCTCGTGAGGAACTACTGGAGCCGGCGGGAGGACATCGACCTGCGGATGAAGGTACTTCTCACAAATTATTATTATCTTGAGACCCAGAGACCTAAAATTTCATAACTTTCAGTTTTCGGCTGCAAACTTAATTTTGACTGAACTCTGTCGTGGATTCTCCACATTATGTCATCGTATGAGGTCTCTATGTCTCTAGAGAGGATACACACATTATTTTATTATGTCTGTAATCCCCAAAGGGGTAGTCAGAGGTGTCTCGCAAGATAAAGATTCTTTGGCACAATGTATACCATCGCTCTTACGGTGAAGGTACATCGTGAGGAAAATTGGCTCTCGACCTATCATGTAAGTCCAAATATACTTACAGCAAAAAGCGGATTATTTGCTTTTGATGAATTAATGTTCCGTATTCTTTTATTTTTTGACAGTGTAGGTAGGTCTTTAACTGCACCATTCCTTCGTAATCATAACTTATATTATAAATGCGAAAGTAACTGTGTCTGTATGTCTGTTACTCTTTCACGCCAAAACTACTGAACGGATTTGAATGAAATTTGGTATACATATGGTCTAGTCCCTGGGAAAGAACATGGGCTACTTTTTATCCCCGAATTCCCACGGGAATACTTTTTAACGCGAAGCGAAGCTCGCAGGAACAGCTAGTGATTACATAAATTTAACATAACCACAGAATAATATTGACGAGCGTGTATGAGGAGACTTATGAATGTAGAGGAAGCGAAAGAAATATGACAGGATCGTGGTACGTGGAGGTCCATAGTCTCTGCCTACCCCTCATATTTATGTAATGTATAAGTAAGTATATCGAATAATATTGATGTAACTCTCTATTCCAGAGTGTGATCAACACGATGGACCGCGCGTGGCTGGGCGGCTGGGGCGCGCTGCTGACGGGGCGCCTGCAGGACCCCAAATGGAGAGACCGGGTCCGGGCACTGGTAGACACCACTATCACTGACTGGGGGTGAGAATGTTTTTACTAGAATGTACTGTGGTAGAATATGCGAATATAACGAAAGTACCTGCAGTAAAACTATAAAGTCCTGAAAACGGAAATGGATTTTAACTAATTGTTACAGACCGTATTTATTCGATGTATTATGTAGGTATATTTATTAAAGGACAAATCCGTTAAAAACGTATATAACGGCCATAACCAAACGGTATTTTATTTTTAAAATGCATCTAAATGTAAGTGAATAACTGATAATGATATAAAGTCTTTGCAAAATCGCACTCTTTATTGTCATGACTTTGTAGTTGGACCATTATGTCTATTATTTGAAAAGGTACCCTATTAATAACTTCACCGACCTGTGAATACATACGGGGTGTTGGATTAGTTAGTGGTTATTCGTTCTATTTCTTGTTGGTCACATGGTATGCGTACAAGTTTTTCTTTCACGTAGTTTCAGGCTTTGAATAAAATTTACAACACCATTTCAGATTCGTCCGCCTCACCCAGAAGGAACGCGTCCTCCTATACAACCTCATTGAGAGTTCACCACAACTATCTTCAAGCCAAATAAAGACATGCCTTCGAAAGATACTTACAGAAAATGGCAACCCTGACGACGTAAGAGAAGTGTTGGGCACAAGCGACTGTATCCACTGCACCGTAGAGTTCAATTTGCTAACGGAACTCTGCGTGAAATGTCTGGCTAATAGCTTCAAGAGTATTCACCGCTTTTCGTTGGTGGATGGGATAAAGGCATTTTCGCAAGCAGCAACCCTGGTTGGGCAAAGCGACGAGTGGGCAGACCTGAAGAAGGCGAAACGTCATCCAGTTATTTTGATTGTTGATGAGGTATGAATTTTATGTTTTGGCACATCAATTTGTAAGTAGGAGAGTTGATTAAATTAGGTGTAAGTAAAGTTAGGTAGATAACGTCTATTGTTTCGGGTACGAATCGGTACCCCGATCACGAGTGTTGTCGACGTACGTTGGATACGAATTCGATGGAAAAGTCACTGGAATTTGTATGCGTTTTATTAGTTTCTAACAGGGGCGCTGATCAAGATGTCATACGAAATAAATGGTTATCGAATTACGCACTTGAGTTGTCAGAACTTGTGATAGGCTTACAGTCAATACTTTTTGGACTTACGGTACCATAGTCCATAGATAAACACACAGAAAAAAATATGCCAAAATATTACAGCTTACCCTTTTCATTATAGTGAGGTTCAATCGACGGCAAATGCCTCCCTCTTTAACTCATTTAAAGGAACACATCGTCTTACCAATCACCCTGTATATTCCCAGATGCTGGACACATTCCCCTGGGAGTGCCTGCCTCTGCTCAACACGCACCCTGTATCTCGCATGGAGAACATACACTTCATATACTATCTGTACAAAGTACACGAGAAGAACATAGTGGATGGATACTACCTGTCTAAGGCAGATGAGGGACGATATGTTATTAATCCTGGTTAGTATTTTACACTCACGAGCAATGAAACAGTTCCACTTAACAAACTGCCGTTCTACAAAATGCCGACATCAAATGACATTAAATGTTGCCCTATTTAACCCTTCCTAGCAAGTTAAAATACATCATTGTAATTTCCACCTGAACTCCGTGACATAGAGTTCAAAATAAGGTGGCTGTATTTCTACCTGTAGAATCCTAACTAATATTATAAATGCGAAAGTAACTGTGTCTGAAAGAGTCGTGAAAGAGTAACAGACAGACAGACTGTCTGTTACTCTTTCACGCCAAAACTACTGAACGGATTTGAATGAAATTTGGTATACATACGGTCTAAACCCTGGGAAAGAACATAGGCTACTTTTTATCCCGGAATACCCACGGGAAAACTTTTTAAGGCGAAGCGAAGCGCGCGGGAACAGCTAGTGGTTAATATTCAAAATAAGTGGCAATAACTCAGCCACTGCCTGTAAAAAGTTAACCCTTAATAAGGCAAAGGGAAAATAGTTCTCACCTTATTTTGAACTATAAACTTTGAGTTACGGGCGAAAACCAATGTTTTTTTTGCATGAACCAACGTGCCAAATAGGGCAATGAATAAAAGTCTTGGCTGTCAAAAGGTTAATTTAACATATAATCTAAATTGTCATATTCCAGAGAAGAACCTCTCCCGTATGGAGCGGCGTATGGTGTCGTTCGTACAGTACTGGTGCCCCCAATGGAGCGGGACCGTGGGCGAGCCCGCTGCGCCGGAGGACTCAGACTTCTTTCTGTAAGTAGTTACGGTTTATGTTCTTTTGACACGAGGATAGATGGTCGCATGGTATCGGTCGCTCAGTATCACAGACTACATTCATGTGTATGTTTATCGACGTAGATAAAGGCCACTAAATATATACCTAGTGATCGATTTGACGCTTATTATACGATATACAAACCCATGTAGCGGCAACGACGGCAATTTATCAAACCATGTCTGTAAACTTCTAAAAATCTTCAATTATTGTATGTACAAACGTCTATCGAAATTAACCATCTTACCATGTAACTGCCAACTATCTTGTTTTACTAACCGTATCCCCCCCCCTGTTTCCAGCTACTGCGGCCACGGCGATGGGGGCCAGCTCTCCGCGCCGGCGCCCCCCGCCCCCGCGCCCCCCGCGCTGCTCGCCGGCTGCGGCTCTTGCCGCGTGGCCCGCCGCGCCCCCCGCGCGCCCCCCGCCGTCTCCGCGCACCATTATCATATTGCTACTAGGTATACATAATATACAGTCATCTGCATAAGTAGCTATACACTTCTGTACCTTGTCAAACTGACGAACGGTCAATGTTTCAATGAATGGATAGGTGGTTTGTTAGATTGACAAGATACAAAAGTGTATAGCTACTAATGCAGCTGACTGTACATACACACAGCGCCTCCCGCACCACTACCACATCGGCACTAGGTACGGACAACAAGAACCAGGGGTCACGCCTGTTACAATTATGAAAACAAGCTACATTTCTTGAAATCGTTTATTCACACAGTAAGTACATACAACCATAGGCTCTGACACAAGCTGACATAAAGCCACCACAAACTAGCTCTATGCGGCACCTACTCATCATCAAACATCCTATAAATTTACAATCCAACAACGCCGGGTACGCCAAAGCTAGTTAATATGACCTCTGGTTTTTGTCAGTCAGATGCGCAGTTGATTCGCACCAGTAGTATAGGTATACAACAGCGCCCCCCGCCCCCGCGCTGCTCGCCGGCTGCGGCTCCTGCCGCGTGGCCCGCCGCGCCCCCCGCCGTCTCCGCGCACCACTACCACATAGCCACTAGGTACAGATATACAGTCAGCTGCATAAGTAGCACAAGCAAGTGACTGTACATACTATTATACTATTCAGTCCGCTCGACAGAGTCATATAGTGTAGACCTGCGCTCGAATTTTGTCTTAATAGTTTTTAAATCATTTTTGTAAATTCGTGATTGGCTCAGACAACATTTTTCGATTCCTGCTTCCACTTATTGCCTTTTAATGAGAAGACTCCTCCCACTGGACCGGACTGGAAAGAGATAGCTGCGCCATTGCTTTGCTGAATCATCGGAGACTGCTCAAGCCTATTTTTGCATCAACAGAAAAATAGAAAAATTGAACAGCTCAACACGGGATACGAACCAGCGATCATCTTGGCTCGGTGAGTTTGAGTTCGGCCCCTTAGCCACTAGACCAAGCAGACCGTTGCGCGCCGTGCGAAATCCCCGTACACACCGTACCTCTGCTCAACCTGTCTCCGCTCTACTAATCGCACTCCTACGAGCCCTGCGTTCTCCCACCAAAAGATGAACTGTTCAAAGTGCAGCGAACCGGTAACGGACTATGTACTATGCAATAGCTGTAATGGTCACTTACATTTCTCATGCGCCGGAGTTGCCGAGAGTACCTACAGAAGAATGACCTCGGACAAAAAGTCGGCCTGGCGTTGCCCTTCCTGTAGGACTTCGCTCTCTGCTACAGGAGATACGTCTAACCCTACTCTTGCCTCACTACTAGCTGAGATAAGGAGTTTGAAGTCAGATCTTGATATTATTAAAACTGATCTTAGAAATGCTAATGGAGGGGTCATAGAAATTAAACAACAATTGAATGAATTTGATAACCGTTTCACCATTATTGAGCAGCGCGTTTCGTTGGCGGAAAATAAGATAAGTACGCTCTCTAAACTGGAAACGGATCTGAACAACGCCTACAAAACTATTAGCGAGCTGCAGGACGATAATAACAAGCAGGATCAGTTCTCCAGACTCAATAATGTGGAAATATCAGGTATTCCCGACAAAAAAGGCGAAAATCTACATAACATCATGCATGACCTGTATCAAAAAGTCGGTCTCTCTTTCCTAGAAAGTGATATAGACTCTATTCACCGTGTCCGAAGATTCGCTAAAGATATGCCAAACACAAATGGATCTGACTCTAGGAGTACCCGGCCACCCGCTATCATCGTGCGCTTCGTCCGCCGCTCTAGCAAGGATCAGCTGTTGGCTGCCGCCCGCTCTCGACGAGGTATCACCACTAAGGATATCTCCATCGATGGCCCACCGAGCAACATCTACATCAGCGATCACTTGACTCCAGCTAATAAATTACTGCTAAAAAGAGCTAGGCAACTTAAAGGTGAACTTAATTACACGTATCTGTGGGTGAGGGATTGCAAGATCTTTATGAGGAAAAACGAAAAGAGCAAATCCTTTCATATCAATAATGATAGCATTCTCGATAGGTTGAAGTGACTATCTGTATCTATTAATAAAATATTAATTATTGTATTGAGTAATCATGTTATCTTATGTTCTCATTTTGTGAGTGAGCAATCTTGTATTTTTCATTGTATAATTATTTTATTCCGAACTGAGTCAACGTTGGTGGATCCTTGTCAGCTAATTTTAATTGCACGTCTTATACCTGAAACATATTGTACTTGTTCCGTCCATACAACACTTTTTATGTATATCTATGGCTAATACTCATAAACTAAATATCTACTATCAGAATGCAAGGGGACTACGTACGAAATCTAATTTATTTCTGTCTAATGTTTTAACCACTGACTATGATATCTTGTGCATAACTGAAACATGGTTAACTGATAGCTATCACGACGCGGAGTACTTTGACTCACGTTACAATGTTTTCCGATCGGATCGCGATTACGTTGCTACAGGGCAGGAACGTGGTGGTCATAGTGGCGGTGCATCGCCGACTGAACGCGGTCGCCAGGGAGTGGCGAGCGGCACCAGGTCATAGCGAACTCTGGGTTACTCTACAATTAAACAAACACCCAGCTAATAACGACCGGCGTGGTTACGTATCACCTAAATTTATTCATTTGTCATGTGTCTATCTTCCCCAAAATAATAACCACTTAAACTCATTGCAGCACTATTTTGATAAGTCTTCTGACTTGATTGCGGAACATCCTGACGATACGTTTATTCTACTGGGGGATTTTAATATCACTGATGCTTCTTGGTCCGTAGTTGGTGAAGAAAATTTCATGACATTCATACCTAACAACCATAAAAAAGCCATTCTTCTATCAGATTTTATGTCACTTAACTCCATGCGTCAGTATAATGAGCCGTTTTCCTTGACAGCTGTCAGTTGAGCTTTTGGGTAAGCCGATAGATGGCGTGAAAACGCAGTGTACCAACTGTCAAAAATTACATAGAGAGCAAAGAGTACTAAACTCAGAATAAGAACTCACTAGTTGTGATTGAATGTCGGGTGGTAGCGCGAGCCATCCTTCCGAGAGTCAGACTGCATGTGGCTTGGGATAGTGCTAAGTATTCTGTGAATAGTTCTACCCGCGCCGTCACGTAGTGTTCTTTTCTCTATGCGCGCCGTTTGAACGGTTGCTGCGTGCGAGAACTGATTTTCTATTTTTATTTATTGTATGATCCTAAATAAGATCCCAAAGAAATACTTACAAGACAAGATGAGAATGTGTGCCGTCGCAACTTGTAAAAATGAAGGAACTCATAAATTTCCAAATGATGAAAGCCAGGCGCAACAATGGATTAAGGCGACTCGGATAAATGTGCGAAAAATTGATTGGAAACTGCGAAAACATATATGGTTGTGTTCGGATCATTTCATACCAAGTGATTTTCATTCACGTAAGTAAGTTAAATCATTCGCGGTAATGTAAATTAACCATTGTTACTGAAATACTGAAATACTGAAATACTCATTTATTCATAAATCAATAATTTATAAGTCAAAGGAAAAATATATGGTACTTATATGAGTACGTATTACAAAAAATGTCACAGTAAAAAAAGCATCATTCACATTATATTTCAATGTCAAATTAATAAATTCATACTATCAATGTCAAATAAATTAAATTAATACATTTGTTTACATTTTGTTTACAATATATTTGTTTTACATAACATGATATATTATGTAGGTACCTACCTATCTAACATAAGCACTCAAACAGGTAGGTAGAGTTGCCCAACATGACCCACCAAGTCAGGGATTAAATTCATTAAAAAGGATTTGAGCTGCATGTAGGTACTTATAGCTTTTCACATTTTATATGCACTAGGTTGCTTGCTCAGTCAGTACCTGTACCTATATTTATCATATAACTTAATACTAATAAATAATACTACAATTCTACCTACCTACGTCACTTTCACATTTCGTTAGCCTCACAGAATAACATATTGTGATCTGAGTGTGTTCTGAGGGTTTGAAAGTTGGTACAACCCCAGACAACGCCATCTATTTCTCCAAAAAGGAACTTTTTTTTTTTTTTAACAAACGCCTCATTCATGTTTTAATCAGAATGGAAACATTCTAGATTTAGTTTTGACTAATTCCGAGGACTGTGCTCTATCCTCTTGTAAGAACCCCCTTTCTAAAGAAGATGCAGTTCACCACACCAGCCTCGAAATTACTTTTTCCTTGAATGAATACCCTTTTTTACCAGACAATATTGGTCTCAAAAAATCGTTCTACTCGGCTAACTATGAAGAAATTTCGTCTGGAATTCGGAACACTGATTGGAACTTGCTTCGTGACCTTGATACTAATGACTCAATTAATATGTTTTACAATGTTCTCGACGATCTAATTCAGAGGCATGTTCCCACTCGGCCTGTACGCAAGTCTGATGGACACCCTCCTTGGTACTCACGGGCTCTTATTAAACTAACCAGGGAAAAACGTAACTTTCATACAAGATGGAAAAAATACGGCAATCCACTTGATTATGAAACATTTAAGTTGCTAAGATCACGAGAAAAGAAGTTAGAAAGAGAATGTTACCATGCCTATATCCAATTTGCGGAAAGTAATATTAAGCAATCTCCGAAATACTTCTGGAGATTCATTAAATCTAAATTTAATAGTAACAATATTCCTAGTCAAATGATTTATAATAATAAAGTATCTCAAGATGGTCAAATAATTGCAGATATGTTTAATAATTATTTCCAATCAGTTTTCGAGCCAAATTGCATCAGTAACGACTGTGGCACCTTAGCGGATGATCCTAATGCCCCCATAAGCATATCTTCTATCCACATAACACAAGAAATCGTTCTTAAGCATCTTGAGCATGTTGATGTCAGTAAGGGCGCTGGTTGTGACGGTATTCACCCCCTCTTTATCTCTAAGTGTGCTAAGCAGTTAGTCGTGCCCCTTTCCATCATATATAAAAAATCTATAGGTGAAGGCTGTTTCCCGGAATTGTGGAAGCGTGCTATTGTGACCCCTATCTACAAAAGTGGTAACAAACAACATGTACCGAATTACAGGCCGATTTCAAAGCTTAACATCTTTGGGAAAATTTTTGAGAAGATAGTCACACAAAAAAAAAAAAAAATTCAAAATTCAAAATATATTTATTTGACCCATTTTCACACACATTTTACAAATACACAAGTCAGTAAAAACATAGGTACATTAAGAAGTTACTTAAACTATTATTAGGTTAGCATGCAAAACTTAGGTAAGTTATTGGTGTTTTAACAGTGCTCAATATAGGTACTTAGGTAATCTAGGAATGTGTTATTTACATTTTTAATTCCACCTAAACTAGGTCTAGCCTGTACTATAGGAGGAAATGTTTTTCTAGCCAGTAGGTACATGTAGTATTGACAATGAAGGTATTTTGTGAGCGTTTACTCTTGTTACATTGTTAATGTTACATACAGATAAGTACTAAGATAATTTGAGTTGCTATTTAAATTAAACAAACAATAAAGTTTATAGTGTAGGTAATTAATTTTATAATTATTTATGGGTAACATGAAATTAGATGCAAAGGATTTTTAACAAAAAAAAAATAAATAAAAATAAAATAATAGCAATGAAATAATGTATGTAGCTGTAATTCTACTAATTAATTAATTAGGTAACAACAACCAACAAGTCCTCAGTTTCCTGATAGGTTCTGTTTATGAGCCACTTTTGCAGTATTTTTTTAGCTACAGCCCTGGAGTTTGGGTATAAACTTAAACTGCTATTTAATTTGTTGTATATATATGGTCCAAGAAAACAAAAGAATCTATTAGTGAATATAGTGTTAAAAGATTGAGTCCGACAAATAATGTCATGCCTTCGTTTGATTGTTTTAAGTTGGGGATCAAAAATAGTTTTTGAATGTTGTGCTAACACTGCGTTTAGTATGTATAATTGCCGAACTGACAACACCTCACAATCTTTGAATAGCTTATGGGTAGGTTCCCTAAACGATTTGAAGGTCATAACTTTTAATACGGATCTTTGAGCCCTTTCAACTTTGAGCATGGATGTCTTGTAAGTTCCCCCCCAAGCCACCACACAGTAACCTAGTAGGGACTGACAAAGAGCATAGTATATCCTGCGCACCAGGGGATAGTCAGCAACATGCCTTAATTTTTTGAAAATGACTATTAATTTTCTGATTCTACCCGCGAGCACTCTTATATGGTGCTGCCAATTTAGTTGGCAATCAACCTGCACACCTAGGTATTTAACCACATTTGTTCTGTCCAACACCATACAAGAGCAGCTTGCGTCTTCTGGGAGGCAGGTGTGAGCGCGAATTTCAAGGAAAGATGGCAGAGTTCGACTTGGGTTCAGTATAGAAAAACACATATACTGTGTTTTATTTACATTTAAGGTAAGTAAGTTAGACCTCAGCCATCTCATGACAACTCTTAGACCATATTCAGCTGTTCCCGCAGCCTCCTCCCACGTTTTGCCATGAAAGAGCAAAGTTGTATCGTCTGCAAATGAAACTATAGAACCATTCAGAAGGTTTAGGTTACACAAGTCATTTATATATACCAGGAATAAACTAGGGCCTAATATGCTGCCCTGAGGGACGCCAAAATTGACAGATTTTATAGAGCTGCAATACTCACCTATCCTGACCATCTGTTGCCGGTTGCTAAGGTAACTTTTTAAGAGTTCCAGTGATCCGTCGCGAAATCCGACTCGTTCGAGCTTTGACAACAAGGTCGGGACAGAGACTGTGTCAAATGCCTTAGCGAGGTCTAAGAAAATACCAATACACTTGCGTTTGTTATCCAAGTGCTGGACTACAGTATCAGTTAATTTCAGAATAGCATCTTGTGTAGATAAATTTGTCCTGAAACCATATTGGTGTTCTGATAAAATATTATATTTGTTAAGAAATTTAACGAGCCTAGAATTTATTAATTTTTCTAATATCTTAGACAACGCAGGCAGAACGGATATTGGTCTGTAGTTGTTGACACTGTCTCGGTCACCTCCCTTATGAATGGGGTGGATAATGGCAATTTTAAAGTTTTCGGGAAATACAGCGGTATGGAATGACAGATTACAGATGTGGGTTATTAATGGGACTAGAAGTTTGCTGGAGTATTTTAAAACTTTAGCGGGGATGTTATCCCACCCTACAGCACAATCGTCTTTGAGGAATCTCAAAGTAGCTTCTACTTCGCGTTCATCCGTGTCAGTTAAAGCAAAGGTGTTATGAAGGTGTTTTATGGCATTTAGATTATCTTTAATGTCTTGGTTAATGTCAGTTTGACCACTTGTAATTTTTTCAGCTAGTAGTTTCCCTACACTGGCAAAGTAAGCGTTAACCTGATCAACTGAGTCATGAGGGTTAGGGTAAGTCTTTAGCAGATTCAGGTTTGACGTTTTATTTTTCCCAATGTTAGCTATCGCTTTAATAGTTTTCCATGTTTTCCGGTTATTATTGGCGCACTGTTCTAATTCAGTTCGTTGATATTCATGTTTTAATTTATGCAGTATCGAGTTGCAATAGTTTCGGTATCTGGTATAAGTTATTTTTAAAATAGAATTAGTTGGCTCCTTCCTTAGTTGAAGGTGAAGTTTATCTTTATTATTAATACATCGCAGCAACCCCGGAGTTATCCACGGTTTGATTATACGTTTGCGTTTGGGTATTTTTTTGACAGTAGTATGCACTTTTATTATTGAAGAAAGCCTAGTGACAAAAATATCGGTGGCTTCATTTACATCGGTACAGAGAATGACGTCAGAGAAGTCAGCAGAGGCTATTTCTTCATTGATTAAATCGTAATTTAGTACTTTGATAAAGCTGTTAGGTATATGTGGTTCATAGGCATCGAGACAGCACATTACTGCATAGTGATCGGTGATAGTAGCGGGTATAACAATGGTAGTTGATGGATTACAAGTTTTTAACATAATATGATCAATTGAACTATTTATATGAGTTATAAGAGTGTGGCCTGCGAGTAAACCATGCGTTCCAAGTAAATTGAGGTATTCATCTGAGTTGCTGTCATTGTTTTCTGGCTTGATATCTATATTAATGTCACCTATCACCATTATATTTTTAAATGACTTTAGTGACTCTAGGACCCCATTCAATGAATTAAGAAATTTATTCGCATTACGGTTGGCTGGAGAACGATAGATGCACACTATGGCAGTATCATTATCAAAACTTATGACGATGCAATTAGAATCATCGCAAATGTGTTCCAGAGCTTTGCAGTGGAGGTTAGATTTACAATATACTACGACACCTTCGTTTTGTGTTTTACAATTCAAGGTCATATGAGAAGTATAACCTTGAATGTCCGGCACAGTATAATTATTTCTAAGCCTACACTCAGTAAACACAAATATGTCAAAGTCAATATTAATTCTCGCAACCAATGTTTCAAAAGAAGATAAGTTTCGATTTAAGCTTCTTATATTTTGAGATAATACCTTCAAACCGGGCATTTTATTTTTATTATTTATGTTTAGGTTTGCACAGACATCCTCTGCATTACATAATAAGGATCTAGATACATTAAAGTTATCTAGATCAGCAGCACAATCATTTACAACCGCCATCAAGCAAGTTGGTTAAAAGTAGAATTCTTAAAATTAGTAGAATCGTGATAGCGAATTTAAACTGAGGCAAAGAATGCACAATTGAACACCTGATATAGAAACTATGATTAAATATTCCTATATACTTACACTTTGGTCGGCCCGACGCGAAGATATGCACATTCGAAACCACAATAAAAGTACACTTGTTTACTTGTTTACAATGTACACTTAGGTACTGCAACATCTTACAGAAATAGAAATAGGGACTTGTTAGTTGTTGTTTACTCAAGGGTAATGAGCCCAAATGTTTATGTATGTTTGTAAATTGCATTAGTTTAGCCAGGTAAATACTGTTAACAACAGTGAGTGACAATTCGTGGATAAGCATTAACGTAGTGATTAGAACAATATGATAACAATTATACTGAAAAATATGTAGCTGTGTCCATAATATTTTATATTTATAAGTGTATCGAGTAAGGCTATCAAAGTATATGTGTATGTATAACAAATCATTATATTTTAGCACAGCATCATAATGTACATAATAGTATGGCCATATAGTGTAAGTAAAGATTAACATGAAAAAAGTATGGGTCACTTTTAAAATACATAGTATATAGGTAAGGAACGTTTCAAACTGATAACAGATATCTAAGGTTATTGTTATGTAGGAGAATATTATTTTTAATTGAGTGAATTTTGTAAAGTAAATAGGGCAATCTAATAGTTTTAGTTTATTGAATAAATACTTAGGCAATTAACCTAATAGAAAAATAAGATTATTTTAAATTATTGACCATTTGAATATCACGTACCAACACGTAATCGGAGTTGTCAGACTTCCGCATCAAAACTCGTCCATTTTTGACCCAAGTGTACTTCCAACCCAGCTCCTTGGCCTTCTGGCGGGCTGCAGTATGAAGTGACTTGGTGTCGGGGGTCAGGTGCTCGACCACGTAAACTGGAGACTTCTTTTCCAGAGCGATTCCAAGGAGTGCGGTGTTCAGTTTCTCGTTAGGGTTCTCTTTGTTGTATTTGCTAGCAGCCGCTAGATATGAGTCCCTGGTGCGTGGGCTCTGGAACTTCACCAGTATGGAGCGCGGACGGGTACTTTGTGGGTTAGCCTTTGCAGTCCGAGAGCAGTACGAGATGTCAGTTTCACGTATCTCACACTTAATTATGTGACCTAGTTGAGTGACGTAACTAACAGCGTTCTCTCCTTTTGTTTCGGGCACGCACTGGATTTCGAGATTGGAGATGCGGCTGAGCTGCTCCAGCTGGTGGATACGCTGAAGCAGGATACTCGTGGTGGCGCGCAGGTCCTCATTCTCCTTCTGGACTTGGTGCATGGTGCTTTTAGCAGATATGACGTCAGATTTGAACTCTTCAAACATAGCGTTTGTGAACGAGATCGAGTCCTTCACGTCGTTGATTTCTTCTCGTAGCTGTTTCAACTGGCCTTTCAAGCATGTATTTATAATGTCGGTTAGATCATCGCGCATAGCCTCGCGGATCTCATTCCTGATGGTACTTATCAGCTCATCTTGGGTGACGCATTGATTACACGGGGAATTCGCCGAGCTCGCAGAGGCCCTGGCCTCGCGAAGCTTGGAGCGGAGCGTAATTTTGTCACTCTGGGGAAACTGGACTGGGGTGTTGGAGTTGTCACCCCTCGGCGGCTTGATGGCACACGATGGACATGTCCATGTAGACTGGAGGACTTTTGTATTTTTTTCCACAGGTACACCCACGCACTGTATATGGTAACTATTTTTACACGATGTGCAATCTAGAGGAGTATCCTTTTTGATATTTATGATGTCTTTACACGCCAAACATGTTTTTGCCATATCTTTTGTAGTTGAGGGTGGTTGAAGAACCGTTTGGTAACGGCGGCGGCGCGCGGGCGGGGCACTCGCAGGCGCCGATAAGGCCCGAGAGGTTCCGATGGTCACCGATGATAGGCGATAGCTAACGCGAGTGAACACGAGCACTCACGAATACTCCCGGAGTTGCGCGAAGGTGTGGCCGGCCGACAGAGATGGGTGATTAGATTGCTCCTCTTTCGCCCGATCGGCGCGGGGGAGGTGATACTGCACTGGATTTATGACCGATATTTACAAAGATAAAACTTTAACTATTTGCGATTTTAGACCTTATTTATTTTATATTAAGGTAAGAAACCATTTACGGAGATTTTAAAGTTGTTAAAGCAAAAGTGGTACACGACTGCTCACAACGAAAACCACTGGACGAAAAAAACCTAAAACACAAGAACTTAGCCTGGCCCTATCACAGCATATATCTCCATATCAACACGGCTTCCTTAAGGGACGCTCCGTGGATACCAACCTCGTGACCTACACCGATTTTATCCTTAATGCCATGGATGTTGGTTGTCAGGTGGATGCCGTGTACACAGACTTTTCTAAAGCCTTTGATAAAATTGACCATCATCTGCTTATTAAAAAATTACTTGGAGTCGGTGTGCACGGCGATCTTCTTCGGTGGCTGAGGTCGTATGTCTTAAATCGTTCACAGGCGGTATCCTTGAAGGGTCATACTTCACAATTCCTTCCAATTAGTTCTGGAGTGCCGCAGGGATCACATTTGGGGCCCTTACTTTTCACTCTCTATATCAACGACTTGGATACCATATTTGATAGTTCTTGTCATTTACTGTATGCCGATGATGCTAAAATTTTTAAAATAATTTCTACTACAAGCGATTGTGTAGAATTGCAATATGATTTAAATAAATTTGTAAATTATTGTGAAGATAACAATATGCGTTTAAATGTAGATAAATGTTATTGCATCACTTTCACACGTAAACAGAATACTATTGACTATACGTACAATCTGCATGGCGACGAAATTAAACGCGTTTACAAAATACGCGACCTAGGAGTAATTTTAGACTCAAAACTTCATTTCAATTTGCATGTCGATAACATAATTAATAGAGCCTTTAAAAACCTTGGTCTTATCCTACGATTGGGTCAGCCCTTTAAGGATCCCTCTACTTACATTATACTCTACTATGCGTATGTTCGTAGTACATTGGAATTTTGTAGCGTAGTATGGAACCCTCAGTATACAGTTCACATCGACCGCATTGAAAAAATTCAAAATAAATTTACCAAAGCTTTGGATTATCGTGTCGGAAATTTCTTTCTAGATTACAAAACTTCTGCTAAACGCTATAACCTTGTATCACTACAAAATCGTAGAAAACTTATTGACGCATCGTTTTTCTTTAAAATATTAAATAACCAAGTGGATTCTCCTACACTGCTTGAGAATATCACATTCAGAGTCCCCCGTGCACACACAAGATTTAAAGATACTTTTCATGCAAGTTTGTGTAACACAAATTATGCCAAAAATTCATTTTTCAGGCGTTGTGCAAGATTAATGGATAGGGAATTTGCCGACGTTGACATATTTCACAATTCGTTAAACTCTTTTAAAAACCTAGTCTTAAAATCATTTAAATATTAATCGCAACATAGACTGCTTACTTTTTTAACTTAATTTAAAATTGTTTATATTTTCTTTTAATTGTTTATTTAATTATCTTAATTTCACTTAATTTGTTTGCATGTTTACACTAATTTTAATTTATATCATTTATTTTATTAATCTGTCATTTATATTGATTTATTTTTATATTAATTAATGGTACTATAGGTCATTAAGCACCAAAAATATGTAATAATGTACGCAAAAGACTGTTTGTTACCTTTTTGTAAATAAATAAAATAAAATACACACAGCGCCCCGACCCCGCAACACTACCACATAGCTACTAGGTACGGCCAACAAGAGCCAGGGGTCATACCGGATGCGCCAAAGCAAGTTAATTTATGACCTCTGGTTTTTGTCAGTCCGATGCGCAGGTGATTTAAAAAAAAGTTATTTATTATATCAATCATTTGCACTTAATTATTAAGATAGAGTAACATAATATTAAATGGTGCAATCGATTCTATTATGTAGTGGCTCAGACACCTAAGGTAAGATAAAATTTTGAGATTTAGGTGTCAGAATCATTCGCACGAGTTTAGTATAGGTATAGACAACCGCGCCCCCCGCGCTGCTCGCCGGCTGCGGCTCCTGCCGCGTGGCGCGCCGCGCCCCCCGCCGTGTCCGCACACCACTACCATATTGCTACAAGGTACATATGTACGGATGTATATCCATGTCTTGTTACATTGCAAAGGCGTGGAGACACTACGATCAAAAACCCTCGGATCTCCGGGAAGTCATAAGTAACCTAGGTCGTGAAGGTCGTCCTACTGGCTTTCTGGCGTGAGCTTGGGTGGCTTAATAGCTAGACACCCCGTAGGTATTTCACGCATAATGGCCCACCTTAGAGGCTAAATGCGGAAAATCTGCTCGCCATGATAGATAGATAGATAGATACATAACAGCACCACCGGCCCCCGCGCCCCTGGCCGTCTCCGCGACCCACTACCATATCGCTACTAGGTATGTCAAAGAGGTATACTAAACCGAAAGCGAGCGAAGCGATTGTTCATAACTTTATTGGTCCCCTGAGTCACCCTCTTTGGGCTAAGTATACAACTATGGCAACATCCTGTTTAATGTCTTTCACGGTGAAGGAAAACATCGTGAGGAAACCTGCATATCTAGATCTAGCAAATCTAGATATGTGAACCCACCAACCCGCAGTGGACCAGCGTGGTGGGGAAATGGTCCAAGCTTAGGAAGGCAGTTTAGACCTTGGGGATATGCACAAAGGTTCCATTCGAGAGAGCTAGGTGCAGGTACTTACACCCCCACAGAGAATAGAATAGAATGTCTTTTTGAATTTAGACCAAGGCGGCCAATCTTATTGAGATCAGAGGCGCGAGCATAGGATTCGATACTATTTTCGAATCTACACGAAGGGTCGCTTTTACCAAACGCTAAACGTATTTAAATCAAATTTTAAATACATTTTGTACTAACTGGCAGACGTATGACAGGCTAATAAATACGTTTAGCGTTTGGTAAAATTCCACCTAACATGGAAAAAACAAATGCCACTTTTGGAACTAACAAATTTGTCTTACATTTTGACAGTAACATTTGACGATACGCAACGTAAACGGAGGTTTCGAATCCTGTGCTCGGGCAACAGCCTTCTGCGCGGGAGTAGATTATAGCGCCCAAGTGTGTGCGCAGTACACAGGAGCACCATGTGTGCCACTATAATAACCCGTTGTCTGCTAAATTGTATAAGTAGATGACAATTGGATGTAAACACGACGAAATATCATATTTATATGAAAGTTTTTTACGGATACGAGAAAATATTGTAAAAACATTACGTTCATCAGAATATTTTATTCGAGGCAAAGAGCCGTTTTATTGGACCGCTGCTAGTAGTGTTTTCGTGTTACCCAAAAGATAGCGCTGCGCTGTCAATAGAATACAAAAATTCTTTAAATTTTGCAGTCTTGCGGCTCGGTTTTTACAAACACATACATACAAGTTCTCCCGCCTCCAGCGACTAACAAACTAATCAGACTATAGGCTACTTGACCTTTAAAGAAGGTCTCATATGATTTATAATTGCTCTATTAGATCAAAAAAATACTCTAAATTTTTTGGGACCTAGAAAATCACAAAACTTAATTTTAAAGTTTTACTTTTTGTAAACAGGCGAAAACGCTCTCAGCCATATTTGTTTTAAAATGGTATATGGTGTGGACTGATGTGACGTCAGAAGGGAGCAAATCATTCATTTATCACAGTTGAAGATACCACTACACTTAAAACTCTTGACACAGCACGAGGCAGCTGACGTCACAACATGGCTGATAGCTTTTTCACGGTTCAAAATAATAATATTTAGATTGAAATTATGCAACTATTCTGGAGTTTAATTAGCCGAAATCAATATATTTTGGTTTCATAAATTCAATACTGCAATAAATACTCATTTATTGTCTTGAATTTGATATGAGTCAAGTAGCCTATTTCAACTACTTATGTATTTAACCCTAGTTTCACCATAGTCTGTTAGATTATTAACACCCCTGTTACATTGTTAAGTAAATCTAAAGTAAGATCTAAAATAAAATTTCTGTATTGAATTCTTGACAGATGTGTCAAAAGTCAACAACTAATCCCTTGTTATAACGTAACAGAGTATGCTGAAACCAGGCCTAAATCATGCAAGGATCCTCGACCATAGTATACTAGACCTATTTCTAATCATAATTTCCGCCACTTTCAGCCCCATAGTGATCGGCATGCTGTGGGAAGTGACCGACTTGGAAGTGGACAAGGTGGTGACGTCACTGCTGTCTCTGTGCGTGCCCTCTACTGCGCCCGTGCCCTGGGACCAGGTGGGCAAGGCGCGCTGGGGCGACGGGCAACTTGGTGAGTACCAGGGTACTAGGAAAATAGAAGAGTTTTCTGGAGCGATGGTAGCTCAGTCACGTAAGCGCCTGCTTCTCATGTCAGAGGTGCGGTTTCGAATCCAGGCGCTGATATATACCAATGAGTTCTTTGGAATTTAAGTACATTGTATACCTACCATCGCTTTTACCTCGAACTGTCACGTGAGTGCAAATGTACAATGAAAAGCGCTGACTACCACTTCGGGGATTACAGACGTCACTTCCTAAGTTTACACTTTTTCGCGCGATAAATAAATTTGCCGTACGCCAACACAAAAACAATCATAAAGTACTAAGACAATATGAATAGCTTTTTAGCTATTCATCAATATAGTCGCACACTTTCCCTCACTATATCGTACCACCACAACGCAGAGCCAATCACAATGTACCAGGATACTATGAATAGGCAAGAGGACTATCAAAACTGGACATTCATAGTAGACTAGAGGAAAGCTCTAAGCAGGACCGTCCTTTAAACTATGTACAAACTTTCGATTTGGAAACTTCATCATTAATATAACCTTTTAAATGTCCCTTTTCCCCTATTCCAGATACAAACGTGGAGAAGAAGTCCGACTTCAAGCCGGAGCCGCTTCTGCTATCGGCCGTGGCGCGCGCTCGTCGCTCCACCAGCTACGTGATGATCGCCAGCAGTGTGGTGGCCAGGGGCATACCTGTCAGGGTGGTCGAGGGTACTGGGGGGTCATAGTGGGGATTATAGTGGAATGGCAGATGCCTAATGACAGTGAATCATCCCTAAAGTTTGTTACTTTGGATACTTATTGATGCTGTAATTACAAATAATGACAATGTAAATATGTTTATCTTTATAAATGTATATTTAATTAAAGAAATTAATACAAGGTCGGTCTTTTCATTATAAATTATTATTGATCATGATAAAATTTTATTTACGATACAAAAATAAAACTTTGAATACGTGAAACATACCAAAAATTTGCGTTAATGTTCTCCTATTTTTTATATGAAAACATTCGTCAATCCTGTTTCAACAATTTGATCACCAATACAAAAACAAATAAAACTGAAAATAAATGCGAAAGAATTTCTGACAGTCTTTTTTGAATGTAAATACACCGTATTGCTCTTAAATTAGGATATTAAGTAGTTCCATAATACAACATAATTAAATTATTATTATAACATACGTACATAGTAGAAGAGTCTAGTATTTTACATAAGATTTCTAAATTAATGACTTGAATTAGCTAGCGCGGGGTCCCAGCTTCCTTAGACACCCGAGACCCTGAAACATAAATAAAAATAATTATGTCAAGAATTGGTAGCATGTATACGCGTTTGCAACAAATATAAACGTTGAAAATATGCATAATAACTCAACACATTCATTCAGCGAATATCCCAATAATATAGAACGAGAGCTGATGAAATGAACATGAATTCACTAACCCGCACTAGGCCAGCGTGGTGGACCAGGCCTAAACCCTTCCCTCATTGAACCGGAAATGCAATTTTAAATGCTGTATCGCAATCACCAATCCTTTGGATATCTGTCCATCAGGACGCGAATCGCAAATGACTGTCTTTTGCAAATAACTAGTATAACCCTATACATTATACTAGTTCTAACCTAACCCCCTTATTCATAAAAAAGTTACTGGACGGATTAACTATTGAACTGTTCTGTTCCTCTCTAACAGAGAACAATTTGTTCTTTGACAGAGAGTGACAAAACAGTTCAATAGTGAATCCGTCCAGTAACTTTTTTATGAATAAGGGGGTTAGACTTTAGACGTAGATTTTAGATTTTTAATTGTAGCTACTTTTAAGACAATAATGACTATTTATTTATTATTAATGAAAGGAGACCCTTGCCCGAGGAGTGCGTTTCAGGGATGTGATGGATCGTCGTAATGATGATGAAAATAAACAAAATTTTCTCTCCAGCCACCAAAAAGCCACCAGCTCAGCATGTGCTTACCTGCTCCTGGTACTCGGCGCGTGACAGCCAGAAGTTGTCGCGGTTCTTGCACACCTCGGCGAGCACCGCGCCGCCGATGAACACCATGTCCTTGCGCCGCGGCGGGTCCTCGATGCGGATCTTGAATTTCTGCAAGTTTAGGAGGAAATTGTGGTTAACAGTTGTTGTGTGGATACCTGGACCTGACCACTTATAAATATCCATATCGTTTCATTAAAGGGTTGGCTTTAAAAAAAGGAGAATGGGATTGCACAGTAAAACTATATGTTTTACTGTGCAATCCAATTAAAAATAATCTATCATATTTATTTAAGAACAAATTGTATTTTTAAAATGTATGCAAATGTAAGTAAATAACCGACAATGATAAAAAGATCCCGACGAATTGCTCCTCCTCCTTTTTTTGAAGTCGGTTAAAAAATCTTTGCAAAATCGCAGTCTTTATTGTCAGGACTTTATAGTTTGACTGTAGTTATGCGCACAGAAATACAGCGGAGGTGAACCACTCACTCAATACAGCCAATATACACCAAGAATACCCGAAGAAACAAGAGAGTTACCTCTGGCCAAGTACCAGGACCGAAGCGCTATAGAAGAGGTAACCACTAAACACTCACATCCATCTTGTGCTACTTAGAATACCACAACAAACAAGAGAGTTTCCTCCATCCAAGTACCAGGTTGGCAGCGCTACACAAGAGGCGGCACTCACCCCGAGCTTGTGCGTGTCGTTCTGCAGCACCCGCTCCAGGTACAGCTGCTTGATCTCCCGCTCGAGGCGCGACGGCAGCCCCGGGTACATGGTGGAGCCGCCGGAGAGAACTATGTGCTTGTAGAGCTCGTGACGCATGTCTATGTCTGCTGACTGGAAGGAGAGATAGGAATGGTTGTTAATTGTTTATTGTGTTACCACAAAAACTTACTAACTAGATTTGTTAGGCGTTCTGACATCTGTTAAATACTGTCTAAGTTTTTTTGATTATGCCCTAATTGACAACATTTCAAATAAAATGCTCACCGATTTTATTTTATTTTCGAGTAGATATCACAAATTTAGATGACCCGTATTTTTTTAATTCTTAATATTTCTATGTTTTAATATATTTTTTTAATTTCAAAGTTCAAAATATTTATAGTATGAGTGACGTCACGTCGAGGCTTTGGATAAAAATATTTTCGTCGCCTGCCTAACCTAAAAAAAAAAGTTGGATGACATTAACTAGACATGAACAAAGGACCAATCAACTTCAACTTCAACTTTATTTTGTGGCAAGGACCAATCACAAACTTCCGTCATTGGGGCCGTCCATTAATCACGTGAGGCTTAAAGGGGGGGGGGGAGGGTGTACAGAAAACCTCACAAAATATCACGAGGGGGGAGGGGGGGTCTCGTTAGACATCACGTGTATTAATTTTTTGTCAAAAAGCGCTAGGTATTTCTGAACCGAAATTTTTAACAGCGCAAAAATTTTAACGATTTGTAGTATGACCTTGATTAACTCGCCCGCCGTTGCTAAGCAGCGACTCCCCGCGCGCCGCGGTTAATAAATAAATGTGTTTCAATTAAAAAAGCAATTTTCGTTATATTTTTCTACTCAAAAATAGCCTTTACATAGACTTCCAAAAAATACACGTGATCCAGGGGGGGAGGGGGGTGTTTTCCCAAACCTCACCAAATATCACCAGGGGGGAGGGGGGGGTCAAAAAATTAGAAAAACGACCTCACGTGATTAATGGACGGCCCCATTGACAAGGACACATAAAAGTGACAGACATTTGAGTGACGTTTGTCATTGTCAGTGTCAAAGTCACATAACATGTTTTTTTTGTTCATGTTTTAGAAGTAAAAGCGCGTTTAATTATTATGCCACATCGTGATGTCACGAATGATAATTTAGATTTTTATGTTTTTCTCTGAAATAAATCAATAGAAAAATCGGAAACATTTTTTTTTGTGAATATTAGAGCCATATCTCTTAATGGTTTTCGAATTTCAACTGTATAAAATTTTGAAATGTTGTCAATTGTGTAGAAAGCCATAGGGTAGATGCGAAAAGGGGTAGATCAAAAGCAGGTTTCTTCTTAGGCCTTGGAAAATACGCGTAGCAAAAGTTATTTCGAATGAATGAAAAAAAAATATTCACATCTTTTCAGGTAGTAATAATTATGATAGCTTGGGGACCTTGGGGCCACCCATCGAAGTATAATGTACTAGCGTACTAGAACAGACGACTCAAAAAAAACTGTGTTCCACGTGAGGCAGAGCGGGGCGCACGGGAGTGGGCGACAAGTCATAGATCCCAGTGACAGAATGAAAGCTTTGTTTCCGAGCGTCAACAATGCATTTGCGAATGTATTCCACACAGCCAGGGTGATGGTACCTGTAGAGCGAGCGGTGGTAGCTCAGTCGGGTAAGCGCCCGCTTCTTACGCCAGAGATGCGGGTTCGAATTCCGGCGCTAACATGTACCAATTAGACATAGACATAGACATAGACACATCGTTTATTCACTCACAAAATACACATCACAAATACAAAACAACAATATAGGTACAGTGGCATAAAGAATAACAATAATTGTGGTGTGTATTATGTCAGTAAAATGGCTCTGACTCAGCATGTGCTGTACAAAAAAAGTATACAGCGCTGGTAATTCTGCCAGAACCAGCGAGTTGAGGTGGTACGCGGCTAAAATATAATATTGTTAGCGGTGTCCGCCACCCCGAGAGCATCACTAGCCGCGCGCCTATAAAAGCGGAGTGAGAGGTTGCGCCGCTCTCTTTCCCGATCCAGCCGTCGAAGCGTTAGCACTGTTCAGCTCGTATCTAGTGTAGCTAGGTTATTTAGTGATAGGTTATAGTTGTGTTTAGCGTGGTTTAGTTTGGTAATTTAGCTGTGTAAATTATTGTTCATAAATGATTAAGTAAATAAGTTTGTAAATATTAATTGATTAAAGGTTGTAGGTAACATGTGTTTATTTTTTTTATTTTAAAAGTTAGGCTATCCCTAATTTCAGAAGTGGGATAGGCTTCATAGCCTATCTGACGGGTTCCGCTCATCTCGCATAATCTTTATTGACCAAAACTCATTTCGCATAACTCGTATGGTCTAAACTTTTTTGGCCGAACCATCACTTTGCCAAGACTTATGTGGCATAAGGCTCGTTTCGTCTAAAACTCTTTAGGCACAATCTTTAAACACCTAAGTTTCGTTTGCTCAAATTTATGTTCGTCTCTACCTATGTATAATCTTGTCTCTCCTAATGTTATCTTAGTAAATAGACGCATTTTTCCTGAAATAAAAATGACATATTATGTATCTAGCCTATCTGAAACCTAGTTAAACATTGTGAGATATGGCGTTTCGACTTTCTCCGTGTTCGGCATCATAAGGGTCACAGTGACAGTTAAATAAAGTCCATTTTTCTCTCCACCTTTAATTTGCAAGGTGCGGGTGCCTATATAAATAGAGTGAGTCGCCCGCGCGCCTCAGTTGTAATATCACCATGCAGAAATGACTAGGTTTCAGATAGGCTAGATACATAATATGTCATTTTTATTTCAGGAAAAATGCGTCTATTATGTAGTCTGAGCCTATCTGAAACCTAGTTAAACATTGTGAGATGTGTTTATTATCGCATGGTGGAGAGAAAACCAACTGTGACCCATAAGCTACTGATGAGTATATCAGTAGATAAATATTTGAATCTATAAATTTATAATGCATAGATTTCTAGGTAATAGATATACTAAAAAGAAAGGTATAAGTATACATAAGACTTAAGTACTTCTTTATTATTCCTGACTTGTCAAAAAGTTATGGAAGGTATGTACATATACATAGGTATAGGTAGGTATTATACATATGGATACACACAGTGCCTCTTCGAAAGAAATACTTATAAGTAATTATTAATCAAAATCTTGTTATTGTCAAGGCAATATTTTTAACATACACTAGCCGAATGGATGGAACCAGTGAAATACTTTGCAACAATATTTAAAAGCTGTAAAATGTAGAATATCAATCCAGGCCGCTGGGGCTCAGGTCAGCACATGCTGACTAGGGTATTTAATTCTGGACTGACCTCAGAAATGCAGCAGCCGACCCTGGAGCCTGGAGGACCTGCTCAGTCAGCCCCGTACGACGACACGGCCTGCCGTGGCACCACCTGGCGCGGCATCTAGTCCTTGGAACGAGGAGTGGTGCTTGAAGGGAAGATAATTTTACTAAATATCTCAGCCTCATCAGCTACTGGAAAAGATTAGATGAAGGCTGTGACACTGGCGGATAACTAAGTATTCAGTTTTTCAAAACATGATGCAGGTCACTATATTCATATTCTAGATTGACAAATAACACACAGTCTAATTTTGTATTCTAACTAACTCGGCGGTTAACGAGTTCCTGTGCAGTCCTACTAGGAAGGAAAGTTATTTTATAGTTAAGCCTTTGCACCGATTTTGTGGGCTACTATCATTCTGTATCATCATGTGTGAATATTATGAGCTCTGGCAGCATTCCTTGGTAGATGACATCAATTAATAAAGATTGAATAACACAACACTAACAATTGTAATAGTTGATAAATGAAACCCGGCTAACATGTCTTAGCTGGGTAAGTAAATGATCAGTCATGCCACCAGGATAAGTAAAATGTTCAGTACTTCATATGAAAAACATTAACAAGGTCACCTTTAGGTATGTTCGTCAACACTAAGGGCAGGTCTCGGCCAAAACCTTAAGGCTTCGCCTTGTTGCAACTTCAAAGGTACGTAGGTAGGTACCTACTTACATTGTTGTAGGTTCGATTTTGAAACCATTAAGTCAACCTAGATAAAACAAAATAAAATAGCTCGATTAAATAAAGATGGTACGTAAAGATGTTAGTTGTACCTGATCAGACCTGATGCAACGACAGCCAACATAGACTCTCTAATCTGTGGAAGCAACAATCATGGTGGCGGGAACATGGACAGTTGGACGAGCCACCTCGAGCCTGACTTATCAATCAGAACTGACAGTTCGCCAACAGCAGATAGCTTGCGGCTATCTATAGGTAAACTTAGGTAGTTAGCTATACCCAAGAAAAAGTCCTTGGACATCGATATGACAGTGGAACGGCGAATAACTGTGACACTCTTTAAAACAAAAAGGCTTGTTGTTGTCCAGCTAAGGAAGGTTACCTACTTCAGCGACCTGGTATTGCATTCTGAAAGAACTGCGAAGAGTTAATATTATGACTAATAATTATTAGGTACTTATTTAGAAAGTTTTCAGCAAACTCTAATAAATCAAGCAGCTACCATGTCACCGCTGCCCGGTTATAACTCTGTACTAGCTTAGTAGATATATATACCAGTTTTAGCCTTCAGATAGAGGCCAGAGAGCTCCTAAATGAGATGCGAGTACGAGCATGACACAAGTAATTTTTTACTTGGTAACTAGTTACGTAACTAACTGAAAGATCCATAAAACAGTTGAGGATTACTCAAAATGGAATTGTAAAAACGGCACGTCTGCATCTTAACCAGTCAGACTAAGTAGTTTCAGCAGATACAGTGTTGAAAAATAGTTATGAAACGTTTGCGCCAGAATCGAATTAAAAATACATTTTCATTAGAGAAGCCGTTTAGGCATGAATAAGTACTTTCACCCTTTGGATTTTGCTCCAAATGATGACCTTCGAAATTCATAGAAATTTAATGACGACTGCCATTGTTTATTATCTAGCCCCGTACATTGAGTAGGGCTGCGGCTACACGTGATGTGATACACAGTACACAGTAGGTATGCATGTTCCCAGAATAGTGGAAGTTATAATTTTACCAAAAGGTAGTCGTCTCGTGCAAGAGCACCGTTACTCGATTTATTCGATACACAACTAGTAGACAGCTCTGCTGCGTAGGAGGTTCACGCATTTTTCAACAAAGAGCTCGGATACACACTCACAATCCACTGGGACATAAGGAAGACAGCTAATATGGTGCCACTCAGAAACCGCGATGACACTCCGATCATGATCACCCGACAGTAGGATCATAATAAATTCGGTAACTTGTGAAGCGGTATGGTATAGCAACAGCGACTTTCACGAAATCAGGAATTAGCTCAGTGCTTTTAGGTTGAACACTCGCCGGTGGGATTCACTTTGCTCACAGCCGAGAAAACAAAAGACTCAAAGCTGGAATCTGTCGATGTGTCATGACACTTAAGATAGTGTCTGGGGGGTCACTTTATATGACGAAAAACGAACTTTCAGTGCACTGCGGCGCGAGCCGCTCTATCTGTTTTTTATGTATTAAACGTGCCGATTGCACGACAGCTCTCGTTCGTTCGTTTCTCATCAGTATAGAGTAACGCTCCTGTACTTACCGTGCTTCACCATTCCCATGAGCAGTCCAATGATCTTAAGGCAGTTTAGAACAAAAGCTGCATTAGACAGTTTCTTCAGCAGAGACATCGAAATAAAAAATTGATTGCACAACTATCCCCAGGAGCAGTCTACAGGTCACTTTGGGCAGTTCAGAAGAAAGCTGCTTTAATAGAATACCCTACCTCAGCGGAGGCATCAAATTGAAGTGCTATAACACTTTTAGAAGCGGTGCACGTTACCCGATTTGTCGTCATCCATGCCGATGCGGCTACGGCGACTGCAGGTGGTTACTCAGGCTTCCTTGGTGTGCCCTTGTATGGCTAACATGACCAACCTTGGCAGTAAACGTTCGTCTGCATATGCCAAAATCACTGATGAATAGCGCACGTTACTCGATACCTTCTAAATAAGTCACTCATAATGATGGCTGATGATGATGATGACCGTGCTACCAATAGTGCAGGCGGTTCCGCTGAGCATAAAATCTCTTACCAGACAGGGGGCGTTTGGATCTGGCAACCAGAACAGGAGTGCCAGGTGTGCGCAGCGATGCAGGTGGGACAACACAGCCGCCAGGGCAGGAGTGCATGGCTGGGTCTATGCAGCGATGCAGGTAGCACAAACCGGTGGCCAGGGCCAGGACCGGGTATACGCTGCGATGCAGGTGGCACAAAACGGTGGCCAGGGCCAGGACCGGGTGTACAGCCGCCAGGGCAGGAGTGCATGGCTGGGTCTATGCAGCGATGCAGGTACCACAAACCGGTGGCCAGGGCCAGGACCGGGTGTACGCTGCGATGCAGGTGGCACGAGACGGCGGCCAGCGCAGGAGCACAGGGCCGGGTGTATGCTGCGATGCAGGTGGCACGAACCGGTGGCCAGGGCAGGAGCGCAGGGCCGGGTGTACGCTGCGATGCAGGTGCCACAAGACGGCGGCCAGCGCAGGAGCACAGGGCCGGGTGCAGGTTACACGAAACTTCAATTTCACCGAATCGGCCTGCCTACCCTCAGCGGGTAGGTACCGGCGGATCACATTACTCGCCGCACATGCCACAATGTCCCAACATACTGAAACTCGGAGCCACGTGCTTCCTGTAAAAAATCCTATGACGGTCCTGGAAAGCTCCTGTTTGTAAAGCCTTACATAAGCTATAATCAAGTGCATTATTGTAATAGCAAAGTTTTTATCAACTGTTTTCTAAAAATATTAGAAATTGAGGGTAGAAAAATATATTTTTATTATTTTTTCCTGTATAAAATTAACATATGCTTTACTTAAAGCGGTCATTAATGTAAGTATCTAGCTCAAGCGCCACTAGTAGGACCGGAATATGTGATCAATCATCACCACGACTATTGAATCGGACCCTACTGCGTGGGATAAAAACCCCAAGCGCCGGAGCATTATGACCAGTGGCTGAGCTTTTAAAAGCAGTAAATAATAGCATTTTACTCACGGCTTATCAACTCAAACCTTCGTTGCGAAATCCTCAGCAATGGCTGCGTGCGCAGCAGCCGGCAGGCCCCGCGCCGCCTGGTCCGCATCACGCTACAGCTCCCGGCAGCGAGGACTCCGCAAATTCAATATTATATTTTTCCCCGTCGGAGCGAAGCCGACGAGAACCGTGGCTACATTGAGCCATTTTGCCGAAGTGTTCACTTCAAAAATCAAAAACCAACTGAGGCGCGCGGGCGACTCACTCTATTTATATAGGCACCCGCACCTTGCAAATTAAAGGTGGAGAGAAAAATGGACTTTATTTAACTGTCACTGTGACCCTTATGATGCCGAACACGGAGAAAGTCGAAACGCCATATCTCACAATGTTTAACTAGGTTTCAGATAGGCTCAGACTACATAATAATATATTAAGTATGTAGTAAATGTACAAATTGTGGTATTTTTCTCCTACATTCCGAAAATCACGATATTGTATGATCAAAAAATCGAAAGTTAACGACCAATATAATTATTACAAACCCCACGAGATCGAAACCTAAAAATAGGTGCGACGACGAGCAAAGCGAGGAGGAGCGTGTTAGGTGCACATGTTCATCAAAACCAAAGCGGAGCGCAGCGAAGCGGAGCGGAGCGTTTTCCAAACAGCGGAAACAATACAAGGCACCAGTTTGCGCTATGTAGGGAGACGCTCCGTCAAAGTTAAAGCCAAACGAATATTATTACTTTGTATAAACCTATGCCATAGCATTATTAGGCTATTCAAGATTTGGCCATACCATTATTAGGCTAAACAATGTTATGCGAAATAATTTTTTACTAAACGACATTTATGCCATACGATTTTCGGCGTAACGAGACTTTGACCAAACGTTACTATGCAATACGAGATTAGGCAAATAAATCTTATGCCAAAAAAGGTAGAACCCTATCTGACGCTGGCTTTAGTGGACATTCTGATAGCTTAGATTGCTTATTGCTTACTGCTTATGTAAATAATGGCTGAACGACGTAGTGCTAGAAGTAGGGGTAGGATTAGGCAGGAGCTGCATTCAGACGGTGAAGATGCAGTACATAACCAGCTTGGCGCTATCTTGTCGCGATTAAACGCGCTAGAGGGTAGTGCGCTGGCCGTCCCCCGCGCCGGGTCCGCGCAGCCCAGCGAGCCGTGCAGCGAGAGCGGCGCGCGCGCTATCCTAGCGCCGGGCGCGTGCTTCGGCGCCTCCACCAGTGCGGGCAGCCCCGGGCCGACGCCGACCCCTGCCGCCGTGGCTGTACCTGCCGCCGCCGCTGCTACTACTGGGGGTGTCGCCGCGCCAGACGCCACTGAGCGACTCATAGGCGCACTGAGCGCCCTAACACGAGTAAGATCTACCCATTATTACATTTCAAATTTTGATCCAAGCTTAAACGACATCGATTCGTGGTGTGAGGAAGTTGAAAGAGCTCGCATTGTAAATAACTGGGACGACAACGAGTGCCTCGCAAGGATAGCCAACTGTCTGAAGGGAGACGCTCGTTGTTGGTTAAATGAATGGGTCACTAATGACCGTACCTGGACCAACTTTAAACTAGAATTCAAACCACTGTGCTCACGGAGAATCGATGTCGCGAATATTTTGTTTGATGTGATGTGTTCCAATTCTGACCGCTATGCCACGTATGCTGAGTATGCGAGGCGATCGTTATTACGATTGAACATAGTAAAGGGCTTAAGCGATGATCTAATCGTTGCTATCATCATTCGTGGCATAACGGATGTTCAAATTCGTGCCGCTGCTTCTAATGCCATGTTGCTACCGAAAGACCTTGTAGATTTTCTATCGATCTATACTAAACCTACGGTCACTACCCCACAAGAGTCTGCGCGCCCATCTCGAAGTAAATTCAGTGAACCAAATTTCCGCAAGCGCAGTAATGTTCATAGTACACCTACCCGCGAAATAAAATGTTATACATGCGGTAGCGTTGGCCATGTGCAACGTTTATGTCCTAAGCGTTTAATAACTGACAAACCGACTGATATATGAGTGCAACAAAAACATCCGTGAATAGGCCTAGCAACTCGAACAATCGTGTGTGTTCATTTTGTAAGAAGCCGGGTCATGACGTCACTGTGTGCTTTGCAAAACAACGACCTGAAAGTCGAAATGTAAATAATGTAAATTTTTGTAACAAATTGAATGGTTCACAAAGCGACAGTGACGTCACCACTGCGGTCGTGCAAGGTATATCGATGTACTGATAGATAGCGGGTCTCGCGTGTCGTTAATTTCTGAATCTGTTCTAAAACATTTGAAATGCGCCTGTTTACCTACGAATCAAGTACTTAAGGGCATAGGGAGCCAAACTATTAAGTGTAACAGTTACGTTACTTTGGTACTCGAGTTTCAAGATATTGATTTAGAAGTCGATTTGTATGTTGTCAGTAAATCCTGTATGAACGTACCTTTGTTGATAGGTACTAATGAGTTAAATCGCGAGGGAGTTGCCTACATACGTGTAAATAATAAACAGCGACTAACTAGATAACTTACGCGAGACGCTGCAGGTATAAACATCCGCCGGGTTTTCTATAAACATTAAGAAGAGTACGTTTTTGGCTACGGAAGTAGAGCACTTAGGTCGGATAATATCACAAGGTCAGGTTAGACCGAGCGAACGAAAAATAAAAGCATTAATTGATTCACCTATACATACAAACGTAATACCTTAAGGTCATAGATTAAGTCTTCTGCGCATTTTTCACGACCAGCACAGTCATATCGGAGCGGACAAAACGATTGACTTAATTCTTTGTCATTTTTGGTTTCTTGGCTTACGGGCGTTTGTCAAAAAGTATACCAGTCATTGCCTTGTCTGTCTCTCGTCAAAAAGAATTCCAAGAGCCCCTCACCAACCAATTTCTCCATTCGAAACAATTCATCTCGATGTATTAGGCCCCTTACCTACTGTAAACGAATGTAAATATGTTTTGATAATAATTGATGCATACTCAAAATATTGTCTGTTGTATTCACTTTGTAAGCAAGATGCAAATGAACTGAAACACGCTGTATCTAATGCAATTTCTTTGTTGGATATCCTAAGTTATTGGTATGGTATGTGATAGAGGCCGTATGTTTGAGAGCGCTAGTTTTAAGTCTTACGCTTCTGAGCTAGGTAGCCAACTACACTTTATAACGCCTGAAATACACAACGAGAATGGACAAAAGTGGAACGCTACTGTCGCACTATGTTAAGGATTGAGGCCACAAAAACTGACACACCGTGGTCGGACTCACTCGGGCGTTTGCAGCTAACTCTCAACTGTACTAAACAAAAGACAACGCAAACGTCACCCTTACATCTCCTAATTGGCATTGAAGCGGCTACACCGGTGATAAGGTCACTCATACGTGACGTGGCGCTGGATAACACATGTCCAAATCGTTGCAGAGGCAGCGTGCATCTGAACTGCTGGAGATGAATAGAGAGAGGCAGGGTGCATATGTAAATAAAAATCGCAAACCAGCACGCCTCTTTAAACTTAACGATATGGTCTTTGTCACAAAGTGTTCACAGATGTCTGGCAAGCTGGACTCAGGGATGCGAGGGCCTTATCGTGTAAACAAGGTTTTGCCCCATGGCTGTTACGAACTGCAACTGCTTAGTGGTTCATACGGCAAGATAACTCAGGCTGCTGCTGAGCACATGGTTATTTGGCGAGGAGAGTGGACCTGAGTCCTGTGCAACTTTTTTCAATTGTAAGTAATCTTTAACTTATTGAAGTTGAGATTCGACTGACATCAAGTGGTGGTGTCTCATTGTGTGTATTCCCAGTATGCGTATGCTAGAGATGTATGTATGTATGTATGTACGATGTGTGAATACATGTTCATGATAATTATATGTGGATAGATGTGTGTTGTATGAGATGGGTACCCGTATGAGATAAATGTGTGCGAGTGAAATAAATGTGTAATTAGGACTAGGTGATGTATGTAAGAATTTTACGTAAGTGGAGGGAATGTTGAACATGCTAACATGGTGCCTCTGTTCGGGATATGCAAACATGGTGCCTCTATCCATATGTGTTTTGGTGTTGAGCGTGGCTCCACCAGTGATAAGACGTATGGCGTTGAGATGTTCTCCGCCAGTGAACATGCTTACATGGTGCCTCTGTTCGGGATATGCAAACATGGTGCCTCTATCCATATGTGTTTTGGTGTTGAGCGTGGCTCCGCCAGTGATAAGACGTATGGCGTTGAGATGTTCTCCGTCAGTGAACATGCAAACATGGTGCCTCTGTTCGGGGTATGCTAACTCGTACGCTGCCCATATTAATATTCTGAAATGTGACAAGACTGACAAAAACATAATAAAATGACTTATTATTTACTGACTGTTGACTGCTTGCTTATGCTAGCTTGAGTGTTTGTTTAAAGCCCAAGTCATATATTTTTATTTTGTTACAGCAATGGAAGAAGACATTGCAGACAGTGAAGCTCAGCGATGTGAGCAACAGGGTCCATCCAGGGAAAACGCCAACCAGCCAACAGAAGCCGTACCAGTGGAAGTCATCCCGGAGAGTCCAGCCAGCTGCCATGACGTCTGAACATACGTGACACACATCAAGGAAGTGTTCGAGGACGAACACCTGTCAGGAGAGGCCGTGTTAGCGGTGTCCGCCACCCCGAGAGCATCACTAGCCGCGCGCCTATAAAAGCGGAGTGAGAGGTTGCGCCGCTCTCTTTCCCGATCCAGCCGTCGAAGCGTTAGCACTGTTCAGCTCGTATCTAGTGTAGCTAGGTTATTTAGTGATAGGTTATAGTTGTGTTTAGCGTGGTTTAGTTTGGTAATTTAGCTGTGTAAATTATTGTTCATAAATGATTAAGTAAATAAGTTTGTAAATATTAATTGATTAAAGGTTGTAGGTAACATGTGTTTATTTTTTTTATTTTAAAAGTTAGGCTATCCCTAATTATATGATATAAACGTGCTGTGTTTGCTCCGAAAGATTTATGTTTAAATTAGAATCTTTGTGTTAATAGTTTAAAACAATATATATACATATCATAATATAATAGGGTAATGTGTTAAAGTGTGGTTTGTATAAATATACATAAAAGGTTGATGCTTAATCAATAAAAAATAGTATAATATTACGTACGACCGAATGGCGTAGTGGTTAGTGACCCTGACTACTGAGCCGATGGTCCCGGGTTCGATTCCCGGCTGGGGCAGATATTTGTTTAAACACAGATATTTGTTCTCAGGTCTTGGATGTGCCCGTAAAATGGCAATAGGCCCGCCCCCTATTACATTGGGACTAACATAACACTCTGGCGAAAAGTGGGTGCAGCAATGCACCTCTGCCTACCTCGGAAGGGAGTACATTAGTACAAGGCGTGAGTGCGTGTGTAAAATACAGGATAAGGCGATAAGTGCTGGAAGCTTAAATACATGTTAGGTACTGGCGGAGTTTAATCTTAAAGAGGTGCTTGGACTTAAGTTTGCGCAGTGGATGGGGAATATTGTTCCAGCACTTTGTCGCCTGGTACTTAAAGCTGCCTCGGAAGGCTGCAGTTTTACTCTGTGGCAATACAAGAGGTGGCGTGTGGTACCTTGCTGCATTTCGGCTACATCGCCAGTCGAGCTTTATTATCGAATTAAATTAAAGAAATTTACTGTGCAAACTAGGAAAGCCCTGTACTATGGCACTCGGCGCCTCCCTTCAGATAACATGCAGAGTTACATATATTATAATTACTTAGGTATAGCTAGAAACTACCAATTTTATATGAAATTAGGTATAATAACTTACGTACATTTTTTTAACCAGTGATAACATAAAGATAAGTTAGGTACAAGAACGTAATACAAATTCAACCAATATAATGTTAGCGTTGAGGTGGGTAAGTGTGAAACAAGTGTATGATGCATGATTCATATTTGCTATTATGAATTTGACACTTATAGCTATGGTGGTAAGGTAAGTTAATACTTTTGTAGCAGGTTAGTGAATCCTAAGACCACATAAAGTGTAGACTTGTGTTAAGTTTTGTCAATTCAAACAGTAATAACCAAAAGGGATTCGGTATTGCTGTAGTCATACGTCATAAGCCAGTTTCTAATATCTATCTTACATTGATGGGTAGATTTTGTATATAATTTAAGAATTCGATTTATTTTTTTGTACAAGTACGGGACAATAAATTTAGAGTGGCGTCTGGCAAAGTCCGTTCTGACCTTGGGGGTTTACAGATAAGATCGTTACGTCGTTTATTTTTGTAGATGTTAGGATCAAACGGAATTTTTCTATGGTAAATTAAAATGATTTTTTCTATAAAAAGTTGTCTTATAGATAACACCTCGGTTTCAGATAAAAGGGAAAAGGTGGGAAACCTGTATGGTTTTAAATATAGAACTTTCAAAACCAATGAGTTATTTTAACTTAAGTACAATGTATACCATCGCTCTTACGGTGAAGGAAAACATCGTGAGGAAACCTGCATATCTAGATTTAGCACATCTAGATATGTGAACCCAACAACCCGCAGTGGACCAGCGTGGTGGGAAATGGTCCAAGCTTAGGAAGGCAGTTTACCTTGGGGATATGCACAAAGGTTACACTCGAGAGAACCAGGTGCAGGTACAGACACCCCCACAGATAATAGAATAGATGGTACCTGTATGGTGTTGAAGACCAGCTCGGCGATGCCCTGCCCCTCCACGTTGATGAGGTGCGGCTGGAACAGCGCCTCCGCCGCCTCGAACCGCTCGCCGCCCACTTTGATCACTCGCCCGTCGGGTAACTGGAAGTGAGAAGAGAAAAAAACTTTTATTTGACACACTGAGAACAACAAAATTGATACAGGAAATGATACAAAACAAAAACAAGATACAGACAATAATACAATAAATAAACAAAACAAAAAAGGTTGCCGCTCAGAGCGTCAAAAAGGCACCAGCTTAGCATGTGCTGTGGATAATAAGGCTAACCCTGTTATTTATACTAAAGTTATTGAACGTTTTAGCTAAAGTTCCTCGACATTGAGGGACGACTAGGGTAAGACTTTAGGATGAGTTTTCATTGAACAGATCTTTGGGGCACAAATCCCTTGTCTGCGCATGCGTCTGTTCGATATTAGGTTTGGTTTTGTTTTGATCAGGGGACTGTCGTGTCATGCATTGACATATACAGGGTGTCCCAAAAGTCAACGTCATCCCTTAAAGGGCTGATAGGTCAGCTAATTATGAGGAACGGCAGCAGGAGAGGTCAAGTATAACCATGAATGATTTATAACTAATACTATATTCAATTGTCCACAATAGTTATCTAGTCTAATTAGAACTAAATTTAGAGACGTCCGATATTAGGTACGTCGCGCCGAGAAGTGTCCAAGTACTATATAAGAAAATATAACCTATGCTTAATTCTACGTAATCGGAGGAATACAAATCTACGTCACTCGCGTGTCGCGTCACTAGGCATCGTCGTCACCGATGCTGCGCCTGCACATAATCCCTGAGTGCAGTGTCTGGATGACGAGGCTGCGTAACATCTCCCTCCCTTAGATGAGCGACTATTTGCAAATGTTTAATGCAAATGCCGCGTCACGCTTATCTTGTAGTTCATTCAACTGGATATCAGCTTGCGTTGATGACTCACGCTTCATCGAGTCACGTCGCTTATGCGCTCTCTTTCGCACCATATAGGTGATAGATAGTACAAATGCACTTAGTATTGCGATGACGTATAATGGAATCGTAGTGTGGTATAATGAGGCGTCTATTTTTTCAACAGTCATTGGTTCCTCCGTAGCCAATTGTTTTTGAATGTTATGCAAATTAGTTAGATCGATTGTGGTCAAATTAAATTTTGGATGACATATCTTTCTTGTAGATATAGGCCATGGTATATCAGTCAATTCGATGGGTTGTCCCAATATTTTATCCTCGGTATTAACTATGGTGAACTCGGGGGCCTTTATCATGCAGTTATGAGGAACGCGTGCTAAATAGCTTCCTTGTACTACACTCGCGAGCAACCAAATCGACTCAAGCCTTGACGGCGCAAACATACATTAATACAAGTAAAATTATGAATAGAAATAATAAAAATGATATGTCATTTAAAAGCTTAAGATGTCAGCTTTAATTTGATATCATTATTATTGAAATCCATTCATCATTTTTGAAATAAATGATGTCTGAACGCAATTGTAGGAAAAACGGGAATTTAGGAAAAAAGGGTATGGGTATCGTATTATACAAATTAAACAAAAAATGTTAAGATAAAAATTTATTTATTTAAATCAATACTTTGTATTGCCCCCTCTTGCCCTAATTACAGCCTGCAGCCTGTTTCTCATAGACCTTATCAACTTTTTGACAGTTTCCTGAGGAATGCCGTCCCACTCCTCTAATAAAGCTGTCTTCAGCTCGTCCACGCTTGCAGGGACTGGATTCCTGGCCCGAACTCTTCTTTTGAGCTCGTCCCATAAGTGTTCGATGGGATTCAGGTCAGGACTGAGCGCAGGCCAGTCCATCGTGCGCAATTCCTTCTCTCTCAGAAACTGCCGACTGACTCGTGCCGTGTGGCAGCGGGCATTGTCGTGCATTAGCACGAAGTCTTCACCGACAAATTCTGCATAGGGCACAACATGACCGAGTAGAATGTCGGTGATGTACCGATCAGCTGTTAACCCGCCTCCTCGGCCGCCTCCAGGCACGAAAACAAGTGCGGTTTTTCCCTCTAGAGAAATACCAGCCCACATCATGCAGGAACCGCCGCCATATGCTACTGTTTCAGCGAAACAACATTGGGCAAATCGTTCCCCCGGACGCCGGTAGACCCGGCCTCTCCTGTCACTGCCATGCAGACACACTCTGCACTCATCAGTAAACAGGACCGACCGCCATTGCGCAATGCTCCAATCGAGATGCTCTCGAGCAAACTGAAGACGCGCTTGTCGGTGGCCTGCAGTCAATTTGGGGCCTGATGCAGGTCTTTTTGGTGTCAAGTTGGCTTCCTTCAAGCGTCTTCTCACTGTCCACTCGCTGACAGCCACTTGTCGTACACGTCTCAGTTCTTGCTGCACATCAACGCCCGTAAGGTGTCGATTGCGCAGCGAGGTTGAGACAATGAAGCGGTCGTCTCTCTCTGAAGTGCAGCGGTGGCGGCCCGTTCTTGGTCTTCGATTGAAGGCACCAGTCTCTTGGAACCGTCTGTATACTCGGGATACAGCAGACTGGCTCAAGTGGAGCTGGGCAGCGACTGCTCGCTGACTTAACCCTTGTTGCAGCAAGGCAACAACTTGAGCAGCTTCTTCTGGTGTGGTATCCATGGGTTTGCGAAAACAAGGAATACAATGCAACGAGATGTGTACCGGTCAACTTGCAACAAGCGACTGATAAGGTACACCGGATGTGGAAAGGTTTTATAGCGGGATCAGGTAGCGCAAGGCGTGGATTCCTAATGAGGTAATTAACACTGACGGGCAATTAAAATGCGTCATTAAATCTGCGCTTAGTTTTTTTTTATGGTATTGATCTTAATTGAAAGCCTAATTCTTCAGCTTTCGAATGACATATCACTTTTATATTTACCATTTATCGTTTTAGGAAAATCAATGTATATGTGCGCCGTGAAGGCTTGAGTCGATTTGGTTGCTCGCGAGTGTAGTTTATGTTGATCGTGGTTACATTTGAAGTGAACTTTGGTCGGCCTTGGGAATGATATTATGTAGTTTTGGCTGTCAAGCTCCGTCAGAGCCTCCTTAGACAGAGAGACAGGCGTGGGTGAGCACGTTTCATCTATCTCCTGTGTGTTGATTAAGTGGTGGATGCAGTCGCGTCGTTCTCGCAACTGATGACCGATCTTCGGCTCGCACATGTACCATGTACTGACCTTCGGGCATTCTGCCTCTATGTAAACATATTCCTTGGAGTTGGAAGCGATGAAAGGATAGGAAGGAAGGATGATTTCATTTAATTTATTTGGGGCTGGGCATAATCTATAAAGTTCGAAAATGTCTGTGAATATTATAGGAAACTTAAGTACCAACACTAGCCTTTTGTCCGAAAAATAGGTACCCAAATTAATTATGTCATAGTAAGACCTGGTTTCTAAACTTATAATTTCGTCACTAAGGTATTTTTTTCTTAATTCGTGGATCATGTGCTGCAATAATTTTAATGATAATACTGAATGGTGCATAGATTTGGTTCGGCTGAAGGCTAAAATATTTTCTAATCTGCTTATTTCGTATGTTAAATCTTGTACTTTATCGTTTATGGTAAAAATGGAGTGGCCTATTTCAGCATATTTATTGTTTCGCTCTGTGTCCGTAATCGTCAGATTGATGACGTCGGCAAGAGCAGATTTCAACTTTAGCTGATTACTCCTCAGGTCATTTAAAATCTTAAATTGCTGAGCAGACATTTCTTTTGATAGTGTAATGTGCTTTGAAAAAGAGTCTGATATGTTTTGTTCGTTTTTATTTAGGATTTGGATGGCATTTTCAAATCTAATTGCGTCGTTATGATCCAGGTTACCGGTAATTTCTTTGATTAGTGAGCCTAAGGGATTCAATAAGCCTCTTTTTACACGGTTCGGTAAAAATGTATCTATTTGGATAATGACTTCGTCTAGTTTGCTGAGAAGGTGATTAATTTGATATTTAAAAAAAACTAAATTCGTATCCGCAATTATGTTGGCTACGTTTGACAAATTAGACTGCAGGGTGTGAACTTGGTTTAGCATCATTTCGATATCCACATCTTGGAGGAATGTATGGAAATGGGATATGAGTCTTGTCGTACCTAACTTAAAAGGTAGCAGACCAGGGCCATTGTCGAGACTACTCAGGCGTATCTCCTGAGCCTGTGCCACAGCGGATAGGGTCAGTATTAGGAGGTACTGTGGCTCTCTAGTTGAATTAATTCTATTAATTATGTTATCGCGGTGCGCGGACGATGACTCATGTATGAGTTGATAAACCGTTTCCATTCGGTCCCGATGGTCGCATACGTATTGTTGCATCAGGCGTTCCGTGGTATTTAGATGAATTGGATCTCGGGGGTCAAAGTGACCTGATATGACGTCGAATGGTCTGCATTTTGTGAAGCTGTGAACTGAACTGTTGTAAGCTATAAGGGCATAGGGCAATAGATTTATTGCAGCTTCATTTTTGTGTTTTAGTTTTAATAGTCGTAAGTGTTCCAAGATAGTACAATGGAAACGTTCTATTATTCCGTTCTGATTAGGAGCATAAGACATCGTAGTTTTGTGTTGAACATTATGTAGCCTTAGGAACTCGTTCACGACGTGATTTTCAAAATCTTTTCCGTTGTCTGTTATGAGTAAAAGCGGAAAACCGTGATGACTTGCGAATTTTAGTAAGTACTTTGTTATAGTAGGTCCTGTGCAATCCGGTATGGGATAAACCTGAGCATATTTAGAGAAAGCATCTATAATAGTTAGATATTTTTCTCGCTCAATAGATAACACGTCGGCGTGTGCAACTTCGAATGGTCTAGACGGGGGCGGGACTATACGGAACTCTGGGCGTATAGGATTACGATCGTATTTTGCGGAACTGCATACTTCGCAGTCGCTTATGTATTTGGAAATGCTCTCGCGCATCTTCGGCCAGAAATAGTGCTGTGATAAGGACATGAACGTTTCGTTTGTGCCGCGGTGATTTGTTTTGCCTTCGTGGTAGTTTCTTATTATTGATGTTTGTTCTTGGGGTATAGTTACGTTTCGCAATTCGCGTTTTACTAGGAATATATTATTAATGGAACTATTAAATAAGCGTTGAATAGTTGAAACGATATCGTACATTTTTTCTATAGGGTTTATTAAGAGGCCGGTGCGAATTTTGGGATCCACGTGGGATTCAATTATCTGAGCTAAATTTTCCTCTAAATTGTCTTCGAAAATATCTATTGACGTCTTAAAGTATGTATTGAATGGTTTTGTTACGGTGGGCGTTGTCCGGGGTTTGTGTTTAATTATGTTTAAAACTAGCTGCCTTTTAAATTTATTTAAGGGGTCATCGCTTATTGGCATTTCAAGTATTGGGTTTTCAGCGCTGGTGTGGGCGGTTAGTATAGACGAGGAGCTGAGAATTTCTTGATATTCGGGGTCGGTGTAGGTAGCAGAAATTGCGCATGATTCTGTGTCGGGTAAATTTACGATCATTGATGCATTCTCATTAAAAATTTCTACTCGAGATAGGGCGTCCGCATTAGTGTTGGATTTCCCTTTTTTATAAATTATAGTGTAGTTAAATTCTGCTAACTTTAATCTCCAGCGGGTTAGTCGGGAATTTGGTTCTTTTAGGTTCATCAGCCATTGAAGTGGTTTGTGATCGGTAATAATTTTAAATTTACGACCAAATAGGTAGGGGCGAAAATATTTAGTCGCCCAGACGATTGCGAGTAGCTCCTTTTCGATTGTTGAATAATTTATCTCGCTCTCGTTGAGGGTTCTGGATGCATACGCCACGGGTCGGTCTGATCCTATGGCACCCTGGGATAAAACAGCCCCCAGAGCGTAGTTGGAAGAATCGGTTGTCAATATAAAGTCTTTTGTGAAATCTGGGTAAATTAGGATGGGGTCGTTAGTTAGCAGTGTCTTGCAATGTTCGAAGCATTTTACATATGTGTCATTTATTACTATTTTGGTGCCCTTTTTAAGACATTTTGTGAAAGGTTTTGTTATTTTAGCGAAATCCGGAATAAAGCGTCGGTAATAACCTAGTAATCCGAGAAATGCTTTTATTTGCTTGGTGGTTTTGGGCAAAGGGTATTTTGATATTGCAGATATTTTATCTGGGTTCGGTTTTACACCTTCTGGGGTGATGACGTGACCTAAATAGGGCGTTTCGCGCTTGAGAAACTCTGATTTTTCCATCTGAATTTTAAAATTTGTTTCGCGGAGTCTTTGAAATATTTTTTTCAGGTTAACCATGTGTTCCTGAAGGGACGTACTGAAACATAAGATATCGTCTTGGTATACCACGCAGCACCTATTTAGAAGGTCTTTTAGGACATCATCCATCACTCGCTGAAAAGTTGAAGGAGAATTTTTAAGACCCATGGGCATGCGAAGGAACTCATAGTGCCCACGCTCAACATTGAAGCCAGTTTTGTAAATATCACGAGGGTCGAGCTGTACTTGATAGAATGCCTTTGTTAAATCTAGGGTACTGAAATATTGACAGTTTCCTAGCTTGTCTAGTACCTCTACTATGTTAGGAATCGGGTATTTGTCGTCAATTGTTTTTTCATTTAGCTTTCTGAAGTCCACAACTAATCGCCATTTAGTTTTTCCGGACGCATCAGGTTTTTTTGGAACAATCCAAATTGGGGCGCTCCATGCCGAGGTGGAAGGCCGAATTATACCTTGACTCAACATACTCTGAATTTGATTTTGAATTTCTTCCTTGTGGACGTACGGATACCTATATGTTTTACTATGGACCGGTATATCATCGGTTGTGTTTATTTTATGTTTAATTTGGTTTGTGAAAGTTAATTGTTCACCCTCTATATAAAATATATCCGAGTATTCCGAACATAAGTTGAGTAAATTACATTTCTCCTCTTCGTTTAAGTGCTGAGTACGTAACTGCGATAAAACGTCTCGAGTTCGTTGGAACAATCGAACAGTCGAACTTGGACAATTTTTGAAGAATGGGCCGATATAATTTGTTCTAGTAAGTTGTTTTGTCCTGACGCGTACATTCGGATGGTATTATTTGCAAATTCGGTACTAAAGAGTTTGTTGTTTAGGTCGATTTTCGCGCGCCATTGTTGCAATAAATCGCAGCCAATAAGTCCGTCGAAATATTCGTGGAATTTATAGATAAATAGTTTTATTTGCTTTTTATCTTGTATTTCCTTAAAACAAGGTATTGTTACAGAATGGTAGTTTACGGTTGAAGCATGTATATTTGTTACAACAAATGGTTCATAATTTAGTTCTACATCTGGGTAGTACTTTTGGGCAACCTCGGGGCTCAGGAAAGACTGATTAACGCCGGTATCAATAAGAAGTTTAAGGGGAGGGTTTTTTATTTGTATGTACGGCAATTTCCGTTTATTTTGGATATTTAGTTCTATTCGGGGGCATTGTGCCTCACATCCAGGGGCGTATTTAAAAATTGCGCGCCCTGGGCTCCTGTAGTTTTCCGCCCCATCAAGGAATGAAAGAAAACAAAAAGAGCAGTCAGTGTAGAGTACCTACCGACCTACATAAATGTATAAGAACATTGTGGTCATAGATTTGCATAGATAATGATATCTTCCGAACATCATCATCATCATCACGACCCATTACGTCCCCACAGCTGGGGCACGGGTCTCCTTCCAATGAAGGAAGGGTTTAGGCCTAGTCCACCACGCTGGCCAAGTGCGGGTTGGTGGACCCCAACACAAGCAAGCTTGTGCTGAGAGAGTTGTCGGGTAAGTGGGCAACCCGACTGCCAGATCTTTTCAAGCCGCCCGAAGGCCTCTGACTAGGCTTAACGACTGCTGCCGAAGCAGCAACCGGGACCCACGGCTTAACGTGCCGTCCGAAGCACGGAAGCGTCCAGAAAAGCACCACTTGAAATTGGTCACCCATCCAATGGCTGACCATGTCAGTTGTTGCTTAACCTCAGCGATCAGTTACGATCACTGAGGCCCGCTCGACTACGGACGCATCTTCCGAACAAAAAAAAATATTTTTCTGGATAGACGTGTACATTTTAGAACGTTTAAAAATAAACTTGTGCAAGGCGACTGAGTGAGGCAATTTTTTTTTCCTTAAAAAAATACAGAGGCGGAATAAAATTTACTATTCCATCGGTTCAGAAAAGAATGAATACCGGCTTTCATACTTAAAAAATCCAGCACTGCTCATCACCAAAATACCTCGGAGTGACCCTCACGTACAAAACCCACTGCCAAAAGACCAAGTAGAAAGTCAGCTCCCGAAACAACCATCTGCGATGGCTTACGTCTACCAGCTGGGGCGACTCTCCGCAAGTTCTTCGAACAAGTAGCCTTTATCACTCTGCTTCTCAGCCGAATTTGTCTGCCCCATATGGGCAAGATTCCCATTCCTCAAAGCCTGAAGACAAATGTCTTCAACCAGTGCGTCCTGCCAGTGATGACGTATGGTGCAGAGACGTGGACGCTGATGGTAGGACTGGTCCTCAGATTTAAAGTCACTCAGCATGCTATGGAGAGAGCTAGGCTTGAGGTTTCTCTGATGGATCATATCAGAATTGAGGTTATCTGTCAGAGGACTAACGTTACCGACATAGCTGTTAAAATATGCAAGCTGAAGTGGCAGTGGGCTGGTCATATCTGCCGAAGAACCGATATCCGTTGGGGTAGACGAATTCTCAAGTGAACAGGCAAACGCACCGTGGGACGCCCTCCTGCCCGCTGGACTGATGACCTTAGGCGGGTAGAGCCGGTAGTGGTTGGATGAGGAAGGCCGAGGACCGAGTGTTGTGGCACTCCTTGGGAGAGGCCTATATCCAGCAGTGGATGATTGTTGGCTGATGATGATGATGATATGGGCAAGGTCCGCGAATGCTAGAGAAGTAGATTTTGCTCTGAACGAAACAGTTCGTATAGTAACGGGATGCCTCAAACCGACACCGCTGTACAAAGTCTACTCTCTGACTGGGATAGCACCCCCTAGCATACGCTGAAAAGTGGCATGTACTGTTGAGAAAGCCAAACAAGAATGCGACTCCAGACATCCACTTTACTCACATACTCCCGCACCTTCCCGCCTTAAGAGCCGTAAAGCGTTTCTAAATAGTTAAAATAGTGAGGTGTCCTTAACGGATGAAAACCCACAAAACGCAAGGCTTAAGGCTCTGGGAGGAAAAGCAGCCCCAGGATCCTTTCCTACCTCTTGAGGAAAATCTTGCTTCCGGTAACAGTCTACCCTGGCACATTTGGAAGACTCTAAATCGGTTGCGGTTGAGGTAGGCTGCTGCAAGGACCCACTTTGCAAGTGTGGTTATACCGTTGGTACCAACCTATGCGACTGTGGTACCGCCCCCCTGACTATGGAGCATTTAATCTCCTGTCCATGTGCCCTTCCACCTGCACTTGGGAAGACTTACTCCGGGCCAACCAGAATGCTATCAAAGTTGCTTATTTTGGTCTGGACAAATTTAAAAATTCGCATGTTCACTGACACGAGAGAAGAAGAAGTGAAGAGTACGATTTGCATAAAGTCGTTTGCAATAGAATCCAACAATCATATAAACAAATATATTATAGATAATGATATCTTCCGAACAAAAAAAAGATTTCTCTGGATAGACAGTACATTTTAGAACGTTTAGAAATAATCTTGCGCAAGGCGACTGAGTGAGGTAATTTTTTTCTTTATTTTCCTTCAAGAAAATTCCGATCCGAGAAAAAATTAGACTATTCTCATTGACATAAATATTACTGCGTAAGGACAGGCCAAATCACTCCAGAAAATGGCACCCGCGCGTTGGCCCTAAAATAGTCATTTTAGGGCCAACGGTCCTCAGTCGACAGTTGTCTGTGACGGAGAGATAGTCTTTGTGTCTTGTGATAAATATACCTATTTTTGTTGTGAAAGGCTACAAAAACTATGATACGAAGGTCAAAAAGGAATATGAAATATCGTATCATCCTTAATTAATAAATAAACACATTTTAAAGCGATAATTATTTTACTACCAAAGTCTACAATGGCCGCACGATGTAACCTTGTACGGACGTCCGCATGCAACTCACTCATATTATTTTATGTACCTACTATCCGATGACGGTAAAATATGAACGCACGTACAAGGTTGCGTCGTCAGGATAAGTAGCTCGGCTCTGTCATAGTTCCAACAAATTATGACAGATGGCAGTTATTTTGCTTGTATGAAGAAGGTTTGAGTAAAATGTTCTGAAGGGCGTATCCTTCCTTTTGAAATCATTGACTATTCTTCAGAAAAGAACAAAGGCCGGCTTTCATACTTAAAATCATATTTCTTAAGACATGAAATCAACATGTGGAAAGATGGCTCAGGGCGCCGTTCTAAAATATTGTTCTGTACTTTTTTAATCCTCCATGTTGGAGATCTAAAGCCCAAGGGCGGCCTGCCGGCCGCCCTTCGCCGCCTGCCGCCCCGGGCTGTAGCCCTTTTAGCCCTAGGGTAAATACGCCCCTGCTCACATCCCTGCAAAAATTTGACTCCTCGACCACATGCTCATTATAATTTTCGGGGTTAATACTTTGTTCGTACAATTGAAATTCCTGGGGTTGATCATCGTAACAGGGGTAATCTTCTGACACTTGTGGTTCGTCGTAGCTAGGGTTAGTTTCATAAGGGTAGTGCATTTCGGTAAAGTGCATCTCTTGAGGGCTATAGGTTGTGGGTGCATTATTGGATGAGCGCCAGTCATATCTAGTTGGTGGAATGGTCCGTGCTACAGGGTGACTTATCCCACTCATAGGTTGAGGTAAGTTTCTATTAAAATTTGGTTGTGGCATTTGGGTCTTGGGTGGAATTTTAAAACCGGTTGACATGTTAGACCTAGGTAGAGATCTGAACATCTGCTGTGTGCGTGAGGGGCCTGGTTGCGGATGAACTGCACCATACTGCATGGGGGGACCTTGAGGTCGGTACGTACTAAAACGGGGCTGGTTTGGCACGTGTGCTTGTACAGGTTGGTTTGATGCAAAATTTGGGTTTTGTCGGTTATAAAAATTTGATTGTAATGGTACAGGGTTTCTTTGGGGTACGGTTTTATGTTTATTTTGCATGTATATGACGTTCATCTCTTCTTCGGCATACTTCAATGCGTCTTCAAGAGAAGATGGTCTCATGCACCTAATTCGGGAACCAAGAGGTTCATTTAAACCTCTTAGGTATGATTGCAAAGCGAGATTTTTGTAAAGCGTCCTTTTCGCTTCGACTGTTGTAGATAAGCTATCGTGTAGCTCTACGTATGTCATAATTATGCTCAAAAGATTAAGCACCTTCTCATAAAAAACTTGAGGTGTGTCGGAGCCTTGTGTAAGCATGGAGAGGTCTGTGTAGAGAGCAGACTCGTCTCTTTGGTCACTAAAATGATGAATCAAAGAACTCCTGATTCCTTGCCAGTTACTAGGCGAACCGTTAGTAGCTAAAATTCTTGCAGCTGATCCAGTAATTTTATTTAAAATACCATTTAATAATGATAAATTCATAAGTTCGTTTCCAGGATTGGGGTCTACATAAGTCGTTACTAATTGATCGCATAAATTTAAAAATCTAATCAAAATGTGGGGATTTCCATCAAATTCGGGTACATTTCGAAGAGCTTTATGAATGGTATCATGATCTACCGTCGTCGTAGACATTTTGCTACTGCAATTCGATTCAGATAAAGTTTCTAAACTTCTGTGGGCGTCTCTTTGAGCCATGCGAAGGTTATGACGACTGTCACAATCTCTATTTCTAAGGGAATTGTCCCTGAATCGTGTAGAAGTAGGGTGAAAAATTTTGAAAATTAGTTTGGGACTTGGGGAAATAAAGGGAAAATCATAGGAAAATGGCTTCCAATAGAAAATATGATTACTTACAGATATAACTTCATGGTCTTCTGGAGCCTTGTCTATCGATGTCTGGATAGGGTTCCTCTTCGCCTCTGCTAGGCCGCCGTCCGTAGGTTCGACTGTAGTTAAGTCAGCGATTGACAATCAGCGGATATCGATATGAGACACGCCACTGAATCTACAGCTCTCAAGACTGCGCCAATTATGAGGAACGGCAGCAGGAGAGGTCAAGTAAAACCATGAATGATTTATAACTAATACTATATTCAATTGTCCACAATAGTTATCTAGTCTAATTAGAACTAAATTTAGAGACGTCCGATATTAGGTACGTCGCGCCGAGAAGTGTCCAAGTACTATATAAGAAAATATAACCTATGCTTAATTCTACGTAATCGGAGGAATACAAATCTACGTCACTCGCGTGTCGCGTCACTAGGCATCGTCGTCACCGATGCTGCGCCTGCACATAATCCCTGAGTGCAGTGTCTGGATGACGAGGCTGCGTAACAAGCTCATAAGAGGCCAGAATATCACAATATGACCTTAGTAAAAACACGATAATTTTCGAGATATTGACACTTTTATAAATTTGCTGAAAATCGACACCTTGGATCAGTTTCTTGCGTGCCGCCGGTACAAAAATCCATATTGTTAGAATGTGTTTGGTGTTGCATCACCCTGTATAGCCCTGCTATTGATCGCAGTCAAAAAAAATATCGAATAATACTGTATGTTTAAAAAAAACACGGTTTTCAAAGTCATAAAAGGTAATCGTATTTTTTTATAAACAACTTTGACTCTACATACTGTAAAAAAAATATACCACACAAACCTGGCACCTTATTTAAAAAGATTGCTCATTTAATGCAGTTTTCAAAATGGTATAAAACGTTGCTATTGTTTCAATTAACAAAAAAGTTATTGCTATTTTAGTTCAAAACGACCTCGATGTAAAATTGTTTGAAGGAAATTTATCTGACTTAATTTATTAAGGGTAAGTCATGTTGGAATGAGTAAAAGTAAAATAGGTGGTGTGGCCGGGAGTGGGAAAAGAGACAACGTTGTCACAGTTAATAAAAAAACCGCATTTTGAGTATCTTTCTCGAAAAAAGTGGACTATAGCAACTCCACATTCCCCATAAATGTAGCACATAGTAACGTACATTCCTGAGTAGTGCTAATGTGTGTATAAGTAAAACGCTTACAAATGTACATTGTACACCCACAGTATCCAAAAAAGGGACAGATCAGTTTGTCATTAACATTACCTCTAATTACTTGTTATTTATTTTAAAGTTATTGTTAAACAAAACCAAACTCTCAAAATTATGATGATAACCATTAATGAGTATTGTTTTTTGCTGATTATGTACTTAATATAATAATGTGGTGTTATAATTTTGAGAAATAAAAATAAAAGTCAATAAATGTTTGTTATTTTTAAATGAGGTGTAAAAAAACGCAAAATATGTTTTATAAGAGTCTGGTAAGTTTTTTCATAGCTATTTTTGCGTCATCTATGTTGCCACGGCTGACCCCACCACCTCTTTTACTTTTACTCATTCCAACATGACTTACCCTTAATAAATTCAGTCAGATAAATTTCCTTCAAACAATTTTACATCGAGGTCGTTTGTACTAAAATAGCAATAACTTTTTTGTTAATTGAAACAATAGCAACGTTTCATACCATTTTGGAAACTGCATTAAATAAGAATAAGAATAGAATTTTATTTCCATAAAAAAATGTTACAGTTACTTGTTATACAAAAACAACAATTTAGTATGTCTCTACTCCCTAAAGTAGGGTGAACCCTGTGTCTTAGGATGAGTAGTTACACTTCCCGAAAAATGAGAATTTATGCTAACAAGTCTCAACAACAGCAAAACAAAGATAGATAAATAGATAGATAGAATATTCTTTATTTTCTTTCAAAGAATTATCCAAAAACTAAAAACAACAATAGAAAAAACAAATTATTTTACATGCATATTCATCTTACTATTTAAATTTTTATACAGATGAAAAAAATATAAAAAAGGTGAGGTGTGTAGATTTGTGTAAGTTTTAGAGAAGATGTGGAGTGTAGTGCATGTATGTAAAGTGTATTTATAGTGAGTGTTAGTGTAAAATGTATGTGATTCATTGTCAATCTTATTGTTTTATATTTTAAGTAATATAATTATGATGTCACTGAAATAATTCTTTCAGTTTCATCATAGTTTTTAGATTTTAGCCAAACAGTTATAACCTTTTTACATTCAAAAAGGGTTTTTGGGTATATAATAAGAACTTTATTTAGTGTGTTATATATGTATGGTCCCAGAAATCTGAAAAATCTCTGTCTGAAACAAGTTCGCCCAATATTTGTTTCGCAAACAATATCCTTTCTGCGCTTTGAGAGATGTTGAAATACAAGTTTATTATGCTGTTTTAGGACAATATTTTGAATAAAAAGTTGTCTGACAGTTAATACGTCACAGAATCTGTAAAGCTCAGAAGTTGGATGAAGAATTGGCTTGAAAGTGCAAACCTTTAAAACTGCTCGCTGTGCACGTTCTAGGACAATAGTATTGGATTTATGTGCACCCCCCCAACAGCAGATACAGTATCGCAGAATTGATTCACATAAAGCATAATATATTATTTTTAATAAATTTGGTTCAGCTACGTGTCTAAGGTTTTTAAATATATCAGTCTTCTTACTTTGGCACTAAGCAAATGAATATGTCTTTTAAAATTAAGATTTTGATCGAGTATGATACCAAGGTATTTTATCTCAGGTACTTTATCAAGTGATCTGCAGGAACATGTTATTTGATCTGAGCAATCATGTACCAACAACCTGAATTCACTTGTTGGTTGGGTGGAGTTATTGATGGAAAACGTTATATAGTTAGTCTTTTGAGCATTCAAAGTAAGTACATTAGAAGTAAGCCACTCTGTTACTTTATTAAAACCAACTTGAGCGATATCAAATACATTAGACCATGATTTGCCCCTGGAGAGTAAGACTGTATCATCAGCATACGTAACAATGGTTCCTTGAGATAGTTTAAGTCCGCAAAGGTTATTAATATAAATTAAAAATAAGGTTGGCCCAAGGATACTACCCTGGGGCACGCCCCATTCTATAGCTTGAGTGCAACTGATATTTTCCCCTATTTTTGTACACTGATGTCTGTTTGTTAAATAACTCTCAAACAGATTATGTTGTGTGCCTCTCATTCCAAGATGTTCAAGTTTATTCAAAAGTAGTTTGGTCGATACCGTATCAAATGCTTTAGCAAGATCCAGAAATATGCCCAAGCATCTATCTCCTTCATCCAAGCTCCGCACCACAAAATCAATAACCGTATGGACTGCATCGGCTGTCGACTTCCCCGAACGAAAGCCAAACTGGTTCTCGGATAATATATTATTTCTTTCCAGATAATCAATAAGTCTAGAGTTTATTATACGCTCAAGTATCTTGGACAAGGACGGGAGAATAGAGATAGGTCTATAACAATTTACATTAACTTTATCACCCCCCTTATAAATAGGGATAACGACAGATCTCTTTAGTGCATCCGGAAAAATCCCTTGCTCAAGACAAGCATTAAATATATGGCACAGAAGAGGAGTAAGGATATGTTTATATTCTTTTAAGATCTTGTTTGTAATATTATCCCATCCAGCAGAGCACTCATTTTTTAGATTCACAATTATATTGTTTATCTCTTCATTATCCGTTTTCATTAATATAAACGAGTCACGCTTATCGAATGTAACAGATTCGAAATTCGGTTTCGGGTTTTTATTACAATATTTATTGTTAACTTCTTCTGCCAAAGATTTTCCAACGTTTACAAAATGATTATTTACTAAATTAACTGATTCCGGAAAAGATTCCCCCATTTTGAGTAGCTCTTGTGCGTTATCTTTTTTTATTGATGTCGAAGTAATATTTTTTATAGCCTTCCAAAGTGTTTTACTATTTTTACCAGCTTCTCGTAATATAGATTTTTCATGCTCTCTTTTTAGTTTTTTAATTAAGTTGTTACAGTATTTACGGTATCTCGAATACGTAAGCTTGATGATATCGCTATCTGGATTGGCCATAGATTTTTTATGCAGTTCGTCTCTGTTTCTGATGCATCGAAGTAAACCCGGAGTAAGCCAGGGTTTAAGTATCCGTTTGCGCGATGGTACCCTAGATTTTGTTGAATTTTTATCAAGAAGTATCTGAATGGACTCTATCAATTTATTAAGTGCTATGTCAGGATCCTGTATTTGGAATATATCGCTGAAATCATTGCCACTAATATCTCTTGCAAATCCTTGATAATTTACTTTGACATATTCAGTAGGTTTTAGTTTATTTATTGAATCCAAGCATATACAAAAAAGAACAGCTTTATGATCCGTTACCGTGGAATTCAGAACTATAGTGATTATTTCCTTTTTTGTTTTAACAAAGACATGATCAAGACACGATTTACTGGCATCTCTTGTTATAAAGTTATGTCCAACAAGAAAACCATGGTATGCAGTAACATTTAATAAACTTTCGGCACTTGCATCATTGTGGTCAGGGTTGATGTCAATATTTTTTTTTTTTTTTTTTTTAAAGATTTTATTATCACTCCACAGACTTTATGTCCGTGCCTTTTTGAGAGATCAATATATTGTGAGAGTTTGGTTGTTTTTTGTCTTCATCTTTTAACTACTCACTACTCAATGTGGAAGCTTATAATATATATATTTTATCTTTTATATATATATACCTATATATTATTAATATATATATATATTTTTTTTTTTTGCACTCCTGGAGGAAAATCTACACAGACACCTGGGAAGGGGACCCAGGTAGTGTCGGCCTTTAACCGACTAAAAACCCCCAGTTGTGCATTTCTTGTTTTTTTTTTTTTTTTTTTTTTTTTCTTTGTTTCACACAGTCACACTTACAATTATAATGGCAACAAACATTTGAAGGGTAGGGCCAGTGTCAGCTGTCTTCAGAGAACTTAACAGACGCCTGTCAGTGGCCACACACTCCTTTTGTCATCGCTGTTGTTTTGCCTGGTGTTAATGTGTGACAGTGTTCTTAAAACTATCTTAATTTTATTGGTTAGTTCTTATACAGATAATATTAATTCATGATATACTATACAATACCTACATATCAAAACTATACAATACATGCTATATACTATACATAACAAAACTATAAAATACATGCAATACGGTTTGGCCGTCAATATAAAATTAAAATCAAAATTCTCCTTATTCCGCTCCATTTTGCGTTGCCAAAAGCCTTGATTGCTGGGCAACGACCTCTTTGTCCCGATTTTTTATTGCCATCTTTAGGTTGTACTCGAGGATCCGTTTCTTCGGTGCTGTTGTTGCCGTTTTAGCGAGGTTGCCGATAGCGTCCTCGGTGTCATCCGCATAGTAGGTGCAGGCGGAGGTGTGCCTCGACAGCGCCACTACTGCGTGAGGTATGCTATCGTGCAACTTTATTTTATCTTTTGTTTTTATGATAATGACGGATTCGTACGTCAATCCCTGTGCTTCGTGTATGGTTAAGACGCGTGATCCCGTTCCTTCTCCAAACCCTTGGCTGGTCAGGGTCTCTTTTTCTTCCTGTGTATGCGTCAGGAATAGAGTGTTGGTTTGGGATTTTGGAATTGCTGCGTCTGTAAACCTTTTCAGCTGCAGGGATTGGATACGCGTTGTGGCTGCGTATATGCCTGAGTATACTTCTCTTAGGGCGTATGCAACATCCATGGGGTTTCTGTATGAGCACAACAGCTCCTGGGTGATGTTTGCTACCAGTGTTGGGCGACTGTACCTTAGTTCGAATAGGTTCTCTCTGTCTATGTACGGTAGCTGGTTGATGTCTCCGATTAGAGCAATATCACTGGCACGGGACAGGCGGGCGGCAATTACGATTGCCCCGAAATGGTTCATCAGGGCCTCGTCAATTATCAGGCGTTGGCATCCGACATGTTCTCTAAAGCCGTTTACTAGGACTGATGCCATCGTACGTACCCTAGTTCTAACCATGTCCCCGATCCTATGCGCTAGCCTGTTTCGTATATCGACGGCCGCCTCAGTTGTCGTGGTGATAATGGTGTCTTTGCTCACATCGAAGTTATTTACCACCCAGGTTGTCTTCCCACATCCAGGTACCCCGTTCACCCAAGCGATGGTGGGCATCGTCCAGCTATTCCAGGTAGCGTTAATGGTTTCCGCTTTTGCTAGGATTTTGTCCTCTAGCATAATCCTGGTACACTGAGCTACGACCACCATTTGGTTGTTGTGTGGGAGAGTGAGTTTCGGGATGTTGCGTTCCCAGGGCACGAATCCGCATTCCTCGCTATAAGCCGCCATATACGCTCCGGTCATTTTGCCTCTGAGGACTTGGCAACTACTGTTATCGTATATGCAGGCTTCGGCCTCCTCGAGTAAAACTTTTAGGCGGCTTTCGTTCTCTTGCCTGTAGGTCTGCATGATCGTTTTGCAGGACAAGAGATTTACCTGCTTTGTGGCGGTTGTAATTGCCATAAATTCGATGGCGGCATTCTCTAGATGGTCGTTTGAGGTGGTAGCTGTTTTCAGCTTCGGTGGGACCACCTGGCCCATATCCGCTCGAGTAATTTTCCTCTGGGCAAGCCTTTTTCCAGTTTTAGGTTCTCTGGAGATTTGGCGCCTCTCGGGTGTCCTCTGTGGTTTTCCTATAAGGCTTGAGGCAGCTGCTTTAAAAGCCTGGAGGAACCCTTGGACACGCCCTTGCGATGTTAAATTGTGCATCCTCCTTTCCATGTTCCGTTGTTCTGAAGCGGCGACAGCCCCAGCGGTCATCCTCTCCTGTAGGCGTTCAGATCCGGTGACCAAGTATTCGGCTTGTTGGTGGCAGTTGTCAATGCCCCTCGCAAGTATATGACCTTTGAGAAAGCTTAGATCTTCGCCTCTGTCCTCGTACACCACTATTTCATGATGTTTTGAGGCTTTTAGGCAACCCAGCTGGTCAACAATTTCGCCTTTCCTATACTCGATCACCATTGCGTCTACGCTTATTATCCTGGGGACGTTACTGTCTAGCGCTATCTCTCCAAGCTTACTGAGCCATGAGCATGCCTGAACGAACGGGGTGTCGTCGGCCCACTCGAATAGTGCGATGGTCTTGTTACGCCATCGCACTAGTCTGCAGGGCTGATTTCCCACTAGGGTTACTGGCAATGCGTCGTAGGCTTTACGCTTCATGGTAGCCTTCGATGTGCTCCCATTTAGGAGAGAGGCTAGGCCGGGTGATATGGCCACGCTCTTTCGCGCCCCTGAGATACAGAAGCTGATGCCGAGTCTTTCACTGCTTCCGTCCATGAACAGAGCCACGCTTCGGAGTCTTAGTCTAGCTTCTCCTTTTTCTCCACAATCCAACAGCTGATGTGTTGCTGTTTCTTTAGGAGTTGCTTGTGGTGGTGCTGTGATGGTTGTGACTGAGGCTTGATATACTGGTATTGATTGCGGGTCAGGGCGGGGTATGGTGCTGTTTCTCCTGGCTGCTACTCTGAAGACACGATCTGAATAACATAGAAAATGAGGTCTATGCTTGGTGTCTGCCAGAATATCTTTTAATTCTGACTCCACCAAATTCCTGTCTATCAATGTCTCCAGATCTTGTCTTGCAGCAAGGAAACGGGGGCAGTCGAGAATTATATGCCAGACCGATTCAATGATGTTGGGGTCGCATTCACATTCTGGGCTTTCTTTGAGTTTAAATCTGTACAAATACTCTCCCATCCCCCCATGTCCAGTCAGCATTTGTACGTGAGCAGGGGTCAGTTTGGCACTTCGCGTAATCCGGTAAGCTTGGTTGACATCCGGTAAGAATTTGCGCGTGACTGCTCCTGTACTGGATGTCGCATATCGGTCTTGCCATTTCCGGACCGATTCCTCTCTGATCTTTTTCCTGACATAGGACAGGGGGACTTTGTCATAGTCGTGGGAGGTGCTTTGTAGAGCTGCCGTTTTGGCGAGCTCATCGGCTCTTTCGTTCCCGGCAGTTCCAATGTGTGCCCTCAGCCAGAACATTTTTATCTCCCTGCCCTCGCACACGACCCTCGCAATGTTTTCCTTTATGCTTCTTGCCAGGGGGTGGCTCAGTTTCGGATTTCGGAGCAGATCGAGTTGTAGGGATGATATGTACTCAGGTAGTGACGTAGGGTACAGAGTTAATATAAGTCTCAACTTATTATTAAATAAATGAGTATTTACTGGACAGTCGCGTGTTTCACTTGTCTCGCCTAAGCCATCCCTTACATGGCGACCCTGCCATGTTTGGCAGCGTTTCGGGTATCGCGTGCAAAATAAGTGTGACAAAATGCATCGCATAATATATTATATCGTCGTGTCGCGCGCGCAAGGACCTCTAAAACTGTTGGTGTTGTGTAAAAATTACTAAAATGTGTAATTCCGTGCCCCCTCCGCGCCAGGAAAATAATAACTTCATGACACAAGTTGGGCTGAAAAATTCTTTGAACCAAGAATCAAATAATATTCTCGGTCACTTGAATCACATGAACTGGTATATGTTCCTGCTGCTGTTGATGCTGGCTGTTGTGATATTGTTTTTTCTGGGCCGATATATCAATATAAGCTGTAACAAGAAGATAGAGCGGCGTGCGGCGGCGCAGAGCATGAGACTGCGGCGAACCACTTCGGGCACTGGCATGGGCGCTGGTGATGATGACGACTACAAGCGGCAGCACTTCGTAAAACAGTGATATAGTGAGAAAAAGTGATTAAAATTATGGCCTCTAAAGTGCAGTGAGTACCAAGTGCGTTCAAATTATAATCTATCGGGACAATTATTATCGTCGCGTATCATATTACTCAATACTATGTATCATTGTAACTGTTAAGGGTAAGGTATTTTTATTACTTTGTATTATTATGTTATGGAAGGTATTAAACAGTTCATAGAAGAATTATTAAAAGTTAAAACATATTTAGTAAAGATAGGATCAACTAGAAGGAGAGGAGAAATTTTAGAAAAAAAATTAGCTGAGGCAAATGTATTAAAATCAGAGTTTGAAGCTTTGTTACATGAAATAAGTTGTGCCTTAAATGTAGTAAGTGATGAGGAAACCTTAAGAAATATATATAGGGATACTGATAAATTTGAAAAAATATATAAAGAAATTATATTATTGTGTAAAAAAGAAAACGAAACAAGTGGAAAAATGGATTTTGATTTAAAGGTAGCTCTGAATTTATTACCTGTTATGACAGACGAACTTTCTAACACAAAACAGTTAATAGACGGGGTAGAATATTATAATTCTGTTTTGAAAAAAGAATCGACAAATAATTTAATTGCTTTTATACTAAAAAGCCGACTTTCCCAAAGTGCGAAGCTGAAATTGGAACAGAATTATGATACTGTATCCGATTTACTGAAAGATATGAAAGAAAGGCTACTTCCTAAGAAGTCCGCAAGTGCTATTCAAAAACAAATGATGACTTTGAAACAAAATGATTTAAGTATTGATGAGTTCGGTAAAAAACTATCCGAAATGTTTGTTGACCTAACAATTTCTCAATCAGAAAACAACTCAAACAGCTTTGATGTTTTAAAGCCATTGAACGAACGTCAAGCGATAAAACAATTTGCAGAAGGTTTGCGTAGTCGCAGGTTAGGTACTGTTATTACTGCTAGAAACTACACATCTTTAAAAGATGCCATACAAGCGGCAGTTGATGAGGATGGTCCATCGACACAGGCAACTGAACTTTTTACCATACAGAGAAATAATAATAACCGTAATTTCAGAGCCAGGACATTCCGTAACCAAAGGGGTGCTCCATTCTCGTCGTCGAGTTATCAACAAAGAGGTGCGTACTCCAGTCGAGGTCGTGGCTATGCTAATACCTCATCTGGCAGAGGATGGCGAGGACAACCGTCGGGACGAGGTTACATGCGACCCCGGAGAGGCAGATACACAGGTAATTCTAATAATTACTTTAACAGGGGACGCCGCCCGGAGCAGATTCATGTCTTAGAGTCAGACAACAATACCAAATGCATTCCAGAAAACCAGTTTTTTCGTGACTAATCACCATATATATGTGTGCAACGACAACTGTCATATAAATTTATCTACTAACCAAAACTATGTTTATACTTGGCTGTTAGATACAGGCGCCTCCATATCGGCAATAAAATATAAACATGTCAGAGAACATAATCTTCCAATCCATAAAGGTAGCATCGTCATAAATGGTGTAGGTGGCAAAGTCCAGGCTATGGGATATATTTACTTACCGCTGCGTATCGATGATCAAGTTTTGACGCATGTGTTTTATGTATTTGAGACACTGCCTTGTAAGGCTGACGGCATAATAGGACAAGACTTTCTGAATAAGTATAAGGCTGTTTTAAATTTCAAAGATAAATACATCTCATTTCAAAATAATTCAACTATATTCAACATTCCACTTATAATGAATAATGATTCTTCAACTCAAAATAACTTTAATATTCCAGCGAGGTCAGAATCTATACATTTCCTTAAAATTGATATGAAAGAAGAATGCTTGGTTTGTGCAAGTGAGATTCAGGAAGGGGTGTTTATTGCTAGTTCTCTAGTTGCCCCAATTGACGGTCAAATACCGATCCAAATTTTAAACACGACTGAAAATAACTTGACCTTAAATGAAATTAAACCGCGTATACAAAAGGCTTGTGATTACGACATTTGTATTCTTAATGAAAATAAAATTGATGCAAATCGCGTAAAACAATTATTTTCATCATTAAAATTAAATTACCTAAATAAAGAGGAACAAGCCTCCATAGAAAATTTATGTGCAAAATATTCGGACGTATTTTTTTTAAATGGCGATACATTAACTACGACTCCAATTTATAAACATACTATTCACTTGAAACCGGGCACTGATACCGTTTATTCTAAGCCGTATAGATTACCATATTCACAAAAAGCTGAAAAACAAAAACAAATTGATGAAATGCTGAAACAAGGGATTATTGAACCCAGTCAGAGTGAGTGGTCAAGTCCGGTACTTTTGGTTCCTAAAAAAACCGACATCAATGGTGAAAAGAAATGGAGATTGGTGATAGATTACCGAAAATTGAACAACTGCATAAAAGACGATAAATTTCCGCTTCCGAATATTGTAGAAATACTCGATTCTTTATCCGGAAGTATATACTTTTCTCATTTAGACCTATATCAAAGTTATTATAATGTTGAGCTAGATCCAAACAGTCGTAAGTACACCGCATTCGACTCTGGGCAGTATCAAATGACTAGGATGCCCATGGGTCTTAAGACAAGTCCCAGTTCATTTTCCAGAATGATGTCTATAGCTATGTCTGGTCTTTCTTACGAAAAATGTCTAATATATTTGGACGATTTAATTTGTTTCGGGAAAAATTTAGAACACCATAATAAAAATTTACAGGCAATTTTTGAAAGACTGCGAAAAGTGAACCTTAAATTAAACCCATCAAAATGTACTTTTCTAAAAAAGGAGATACTTTATTTAGGCCATGTTGTATCAGCTGATGGAATTTTACCAGATCCTGATAAAATTACAGTTGTAAAAAACTACCCAATTCCTAAAAACACGGATGAAGTCAAGAGATTTGTGGCGTTCGTCAACTATTATCGAAAATTTATTCCTAATTTCGCGGAAATAGCATATCACTTAAATAAAATGTGTAAGAAAAATGCCGTATTCGAGTGGGATGATAACTGTCAAAAGTCTTTCGAAACGTTAAAAGAAAAAATAATTGGTCACCCTATTCTTCAATATCCCGACTTATCGCAAGACAATGAGTTCTTACTACAGACTGACGCATCAAATTACGCTCTCGGAGCGATATTATCGAATAAAGATAACAGGCCGGTAGCTTTCGCTAGTAGAGGACTAAATAAAGCGGAAAAAAATTACCCAATTATTGAAAAGGAATTGCTGGCCATTGTATGGGCTGTGAAACATTTTAGGCCATATTTATACGGGCGAAGGTTTAAAATTTTTACGGATCATAAGCCACTAGTATATTTATTTGGTATGAAGGACCCTTCAAGTAGGTTGACCAAGTTTCGCCTTACTTTGGAGGAGTACGATTTCGAGGTAGTATATGTGAAAGGATCAGATAATGCGGCTGCAGACGCATTATCCAGGATATGTGTGAGTTCACAAGAGTTAAAAGAGTTGAATGAGCAAGTTATGAATGTGATGACGCGTGCGCAATGCAGGAAAGTGACTCAGGATTCTCGGGATATTACTATTCCTACCGACTGCCGGTCTGATCAACCGAAAGTTGTAGAAATGTGTAATAAACCGCAGGATTCGGTAGAGCTTCGATTTATTGATAATACTTACTTGCGAGAATTGAGATTAAGAAAAAATATAGATAAAGAGAGCAATTATTTATGTTATGATTCAAGTAAAAATATGATATATATAAAACTAGCTTCTCGATCACAACCGACGCCAAGCGCTTTTGTGAGAGAGCTAAGTAATTTTTGTGATGAGTTGAATATTAAAGAAATATATTTTTTACGAAATAATGAAAATAAAATATTTGTTGAAAAATTAATGCGCGAAATAAAAAGTATGAAAAAATGGTCCGGACCACGACTTTGTATATTAAAAGATATTATGAGAATACAAGATAAAGATGATAAAAGGGTAATTCTTAATGACTTTCACCTACTGCCTACGAGTGGCCACGCAGGCATAAGGAAAATGTTACATAATATAAGAAAATATTACTTTTGGACAGGAATGGAAAATGATATTAAAAATTTCATAAAAAGGTGTGACAAATGTCAAAAACAAAAATATTCGAATCACTATGTAAAAGAGCCTATGGAGATTACAACAACTGCAAACACAGCATTCGAAAAAGTTTATTTAGATGTAGTTGGTCCTATCGATAAAGAGTGCCATGGATATTCATATATACTAACCATACAATGTGAATTAACAAAATATGTGGAAGCTTTTCCCTTGATTACTAAGAGTTCGACGGAGATTGCAAGGTGTTTTGTTACTAATTTCCTACTAAAGTACGGGGTGCCAATTTCCATCGGAACCGACAGAGGGGCCGAATTTATGTCAGCAACATTTACGGAGGTATGTAAACTTTTAAAAATAGAAAAATTAAACTCTACTGCCTATCATCATCAAAGCATTGGTGCGTTAGAAAATACACACAAAGGTTTAGGAAATTATCTACGCATACAAACTGACAACAGACCGGAAGCATGGAGCACGTGGCTTCCTTATTGGTGCTTTTCATATAATACTTCAGTACATTTTGAAACAAAATTTACTCCATTCGAGTTGGTGTTTGGTAAAAAGTGCAGTTTGCCATCTAATTTAACTAATGGCACAGTTGAACCTCTGTACAATGTTGACTCATATCCTCTAGAGTTAAAGTTCAGGTTACAAACGGTACAAAGCGAGGCTAGAAAAAATTTAATTAACAGTAAATTAGCAAGAAAAGAGAAATATGATTCTAACAAAAATCCAATAAAATATAAACCAAACGACTTAATTTTAGTAAAGAACGAGACAGGTAATAAATTACAGAATATCTATTTAGGTCCTTATAAAGTTATTAGAGATATGTCACCGAATGTTGAGATATTAAAAAATGGTAAACCAGAAATTGTTCACAAAAACAGAACGAAATTGTATTACTTACCTTCCTAGTAATTAAGTGTAGTTATTCTATATCAATTTAATAACATGTGTTTATTTAAATAATATGTACTCGTGTAATGTTGTACCTACATGTATACCTTTTATATGTTATTCATTTAATCTTCAGAATTATGTAACCGATTATGTAATCGCATTAATCTACATTTTATAATTTGTATTGCTATACAACAAAACAACAATATGTAATCATTATGTTTTGTTTTTTCCCTCCGATGGGGATGTAGGGATGATATGTACTCAGGTAGTGACGTAGGGTACAGAGTTAATATAAGTCTCAACTTATTATTAAATAAATGAGTATTTACTGGACAGTCGCGTGTTTCACTTGTCTCGCCTAAGCCATCCCTTACAGAGTGATGATCTCGAGTCGCTCAAGATGTTCACTTTGTTATCCGTACTAGAGCTCACCAGTCTTGTTGCCCTGTGAAGGGCATAAAGTTCCGATTGGAAGACCGTGCACGACGGGTGGAGACCAAAAGTCTCGGACAGTTTTTCTTTTCCATCCTCCCACCAACTTAGGGCGGCGCCGACTTTTCCCTCTATCTTGCTTCCATCCGTGAAGATTTGGGAACCGGTATGCAACGGGTTGGTGTTTTCAAAGAACTCGTAGTTGGTAGAGGTAAGTGTGGACGGATGTGGTAAGTCCAGGTACCCTACTTTCCGTTCGAGCTCTTTGCCTGGCGGGAGGTAGTCGGTTGACAAAAGTTTTTTGGATTTGTACAGATTTGCTGCCTCCTGTATTCTGAGATCGAGAGGCAGCAATCCCGATAGTGCCAGTGCAGATGTGAGCGACACTGTTCGGTAGGCTTTGCATATTTTCTGCGCGAAACCTCTTTGCAGCGAGAACAGTTGTTTTTTGTTCATTTCCAGTTCAACGGCTTCCGACCAGACGCTTGCGGCGTATGTCATGATAGGCTCCACTACTGCGATGTATATTGTCCTCACAATTTCACCGTTAAGTCCCCAGGTTACTTTCGCCGCTCGCGCTAGCTGTTTGTAAATATCCGCTGCCTTTTTACACTGAGCGGTAATATGAGCTTTAAAAGTTAACCTGCGGTCTATGATGAGGCCCAGCAGTTTTATTTCCTCTACGAGATTAATTTTTGTGCCAGTCATGGATAGTTGGGGTAGATCGTACTTCATCTTCTTTGTTAGTAGCATCGCGTTGGTCTTATGCGGTGCGAAGTTGAGTTTGTTCTGAGTTCCCCATTCCACTATTCCATTTAGTACTTTGTTCGCTGACTCCTCTAGGGTGTTTACTGCTTGACCTGTGAAGACAAGGGCCACATCATCTGCGAAAGCTTGGCAATACACTCCCTCAGCCTCTAGTTTGTGTAGCAGTGAGTCGAGTATGATGTTCCAGAACGTCGGTCCTCCTATGGAGCCTTGGACACATCCTTTAGTGGTTCCCTTCTCACATGCTGCACGAGCGTAATTGACCTTGATTTTTCGGTCACTGAGATAAGAGCATACCATCTCGTACAGATTTCGTGGGCACCTTTTCTTTGTCAGTTGATCTTTTAAAGCGGGCCACCATGCGTTGTCGAAAGCACCCTCTATGTCCAGGGAGATGAGAATGACGATGTTTTTACTGTTTATTCCCTCTCTTAGGTGTTCTACGAGGTCATAGAGGGCGTCCTCGGTTCCTCTCTGAGGCATGAAGCCGTACTGTTTTATGTTAAGCGTCGGGAAGATATGCCACTGGAGGCGACTGACCATTAGTTTTTCAACAATTTTTCCGAGAACTGAGAGTAACCCTATTGGTCTGTAGGATTTTGGGTGTGTATAGTCCTCTTTGCCAGCTTTCCGCAAGATAACCACGTGGGCCGTTTTCCATTGGGATGGGAAATGTTTAAACGATAAGCACTTATTGGCTATCGCCATGAACACCTCCCTATCGCACTGAATGGCTGCGCCACAGATATCGGCAGTGAAGCCATCGGATCCGGGGGCTTTTTTTGCGTTCATTGCTTGTAGCACGAGGTCTATTTCTGCGGCAGTAAATGGTGGATCGTCATCTTTAAGATCCTGAGGTATGTTCTTTGTTTTTTCTCTCAGTTCCGCATGGAATAGTTGGTCGGTGCTTACGGAGTCATCTGGGTAGAATGTCTTGGCTAGGAGTTCCGCCGACTCTTGGGGGGATAACGTGTTGCCCGCAGGGTCTCTTAGAAGCATGTCTTCCTGCTTGCCGGAGGTTTTCTTTATGACCCTGTAGATTTTGTCCCACATGCTTTCTTTTTCCTGAGTCGTACAGAACTCCTTCCAACTTTGTGTTTGGGCTTTCTCGGCTTGCTCGGAGTACTCTACTTTGGCTTTTTGATACTCTTCTATGACGTGAGGCATTCTGGAAGCAGCAGCATTCCTTATTCTCCTTTTTTTCCTCAGAACATCTTTTTTTAGATCTTCAAGCGACTTTGACCACCATGGGGGCTTGAGTTCCCCGTTCCATTTTCCTGCGGTTGGGATGGTTTTTTCGCAGGCTGCATGGATGGCTTCAGTATACGCTGAGATCATCTTTTCAAGATCTTCTGGGTTATCACACTCTTTAACAGATGAAATTGTAATGTTTTTCTCAACTAGGAGCAGTTTCAGTTTTGACGCAAATTTCGACCAGTTCGCCTTTCTGGTGTTATAGATACGCGTTGTGATTGGCTTGAGATGTTCTAGTGCCTTTCCCGTGCGCATTGCGAAAGTGATAGCATTGTGGTCTGAAGTTATGAGATTTGCGTCGACTTTCCACTCCTCGATCTTACCCAGAAGGGACGTACTGCAGGCGGTAACATCTACCCTGCTTTTGCAGATTTTTCCATTTCTGTAGGTTTCGAAGGTTGGTGTGTCTCCTGTGTTGAGAATATGGAGGTCCATTTCTGTTAGGAATGAGCTGTATGCCGCTCCTCTGTCATTTTCCGAGACGCTACCCCACCAGTGACTCCATGCATTAACGTCGCCTGCTACAATAAGGTTCCGCGTGTTCAATTTGCCACAGAATGTCTTTGTCCTCTGAATATACGGATCTATTTCCTGATCCCCCTCAAAGTAGACTGATACCAGGCCCAGTTTTGTGCCCCCCCCGATCACCATGGCTGCTGCCTCGGTTTCCGTGACCAACTGTGGGTCGTGGATTACCTCCAGCTGGTCACCGAAGACGATGATGGCTGCCTTTACTGGTTTTTGTCGGTTAAGGGTACACTGGATAAGGCGTGTTCCTGGTTGTTGTTTCATATAGCCATGTTTACCCACGTAAGGTTCTTGAACAAGGGCTATTGAAACATTCGTCGCCTTCGCCACCTGGTATAGTTCCGTGGTTGCCAGTTTGGACCTGTGAAGATTTGCCTGGATCATTTTTAAATTGTTGTTGTATTGGTCCGAACTTTGGGGGGATGATTTATGCATCTGTGTGGAGCCTTTAGCAGTAAGAGATTCGCGACCGTGCTATAGCATCCCATTTTGTTCTTTCGGGACACTCACTACTGAACGCGTTGTGCGACAGGTCGATCCTCTCCCCATTGGCTGACGCTGAGCAGTTTTTGCACGTGGGCGGGAGTCTGTCCAGTCGCACCTGACATTTCTCCCATGTGTGTTGTCAATATTTAAGTCACCTGTTATAATTATATTTTGAAATGTCGATAAACTTTGTATTATGTTGCTCAACGAATTAATAAAGTTATCCGTATTTTTAAAGGATGGAGAGCGGTAAATAGCAATAATAGCTGTTACGTTATCAACGTTAATAATTAAACAGTTTCCATCAGTAAATTGTGGTTCATGAATGGATATACTAAGATTTTCTCTATAGTAAACAGCAACTCCATCATTCTGGTTCATAATTATTTTATTCGATATTGATTTGTAACCTTCTATAGACGGCAAAATCGGGTTACAGGACAACCAGCACTCAGTCAAGATAACGATATCAAATTCGCGCTTAACTTCGTGTAGAAGAGCAAGAAATCCTGCCAAGTTGCAACCAACGCTACGAATATTTTGTGTTATAAATTTTAAAATGTTACTTGACGAAGGTATCAGATTACAACAATTTTCTGTATCAGAAATTAACGACTTACAAGTCAAAATCTCGTCAAGATTCATTCATTATGTTATTATGAGTATCGAATTTTATTTAATAGCTCTAAATGATCTGTTGTAATTATTTAAAGAAATTTCTCCCAATATATTTTTTGTGTAGTTGTTGCATCGTAACGCGTAAATTTTTATATCTGTTTTGTGTAAGCGAAAGATTGTGTAGTTATGAACTTTAAGTGTGGATGGTTGAAAGGTTTTGTTTGTGTGTGTGTGTGTTACAGTTTTATAAATGTTGTACATTATTACAAATAAAGATGTTTTATATGCTAGGAAGTGAAGATGAATACTGAAAGCATATATAAATGCTATAATAAGAGGAGAGCTTAAATAACAAAATAGTCATTTGCACTTTTTCAACTTCTCTATATCGCTTTCACTGCCTTATCTTTTACTGCCTTAATCACATCTTCCTTTTTGATGGCGCTGCAAAAATCAACTACGATTGGTCGCATTGAATCTTTTTTAGCAGATGTTCTATATATATCATTTACATCCGACTTTTCAATTTTAATGTTTAATGAGCTTGACAAGCTTTTTACAACTTCACAAAGCTCATTTTTCGATTCGTTTCTTTTGTATGCCTTGTCAACGTGCAAATCAGGTATATTTCGTATTTCAATGCAAGTAGAACGTGATTTTCGTTCATAGAACTCTAGTTTGTCTTCCAGTAACTGTAGAGCTTTTTTATCCTCGCGTTTTTCGAGTTCCAAAGCCTCAATACGTTTTAATAGTTCATCATGTTGGTTCGACATAAATTCAATACTTTTTGTAATTTCGGTATTCTGATTGGTAACAACCTTCAAGCTTTCGTGTAGTGCATTAAGACGAAGGTCCATATCGGTGGAAAGTGATGAGAACATACTTTGCATGGTTTTCATGAAATCACGCCATTCATTTGCATCATCAGTATCATCATGCTTCCTTTTGCAAGCGCGTACCGTTTTGATATTTAAATCACTCTGCGTATCGTAAATGAGCAATCTTTTCAAATAAGGTGCCAGGTTTGCGTGGTATATTTTTTTTACAGTATGTAGAGTCAAGGTTGTTTATAAAAAAATACGATTACCTTTTATGACTTTGAAAACCGTGTTTTTTTTAAACATACAGTATTACTCGATATTTTTTTTGACTGCGGTCAATAGCAGGGCTATACAGGGTGATGCAACACTAAACAAATTATAACAATATGGATTTTTGTACCGGCGGCACGCAAAAAACTGATCCAAGGTGTCGATTTTCAGCAAATTTATAAAAGTGTCAATATCTCGAAAATTATCGAGTTTTTACTAAGGTCATATTGTGATATTCTGGCCTCTCATGAGCTGACCTATCAGCCCTTTAAGGGATGACGTTGACTTTTGGGACACCCTGTATTTATTCGCATTTTTTTGCCGATGCAAAAGCCGAGCAAAGCTTTCCTTCTCCATGCTTCTTCCCTTCTTTTGCTTCTGCTTATATAAAAATACACCAATATAACTCACGACATAAGGCTCAACGAGCACGGTGGTCTCCCACGCCAGTTTCTGCTCCTGCTCGATGTTGTACCCGATGTAGCAGAGCTTCTCCTTCATCATGCGGACTGTCTCGAAGTCCGCCGAGTGGTTGAACGCGTAGCCTCGGAGGAGAAGCAGCTGTGGGGTGAATTTAGAGCTTATTACTATGAGGATATGGTCGATTCTCCTTCATCGTCAGTTTAGTGAAGTTGGCTGAGAGTAGCTGGTGAGAGAAAGGGAGTTTGGTGCTTATAGCTGTAGGAATAAGGAGGTTTTTCTATCATCGTAAGAATTGGGTCGAAGTCGGCCGAGTGGTTGAACGCGTAGCCTTCGAGGAGGAGTAGCTGTGGAGTGAGGTTAGAGGTTATTGCAGTGGGAATGAGGGTGGTTTTTGTTTAGTGTGCGTCCTGTCTTGAGTGTAGGTGTGAGAAGATTGTTTATTGTGCGACCTATTGTTGAGTGTAGGTGTGTTGTTATTTATTATTAGCAGTAGGTTTATTAGTTATATTTGCGGAGAGAATAAGGCTGTGGGAATGATAATAATACAACCATTTACTTTTAGTAAATGGGGAGGTAAACCGGTCGTTTAGTGACATGTGTGGCTTAAGTTGTTTTGTAAGCCAAAAGGCGGTGACTTACGTGGTCATCCTGAACTATTTTTAGATACCATCGCTCTTACGGTAAAGGAAAACAAGAAAAAAGCTTGAGGAAACCTGCATCCGCGAGCTATCACCCCAGTACAAATTTACAGCGTAAAGGGTGCTTCGCTTGCGAGTCACCGCTGACCCCCTCGGTGATTACAGTCGTGATCATATAATTATGTATGTATATTATTACCTTGATCAGGTACCGCGTGATGTCGCGGCCGGCGATGTCCAGTCTCCTGGTGAGATGTGGCAGAGCGAACTCCTCGTACACGGGGCAGATGTGCGTCACGCCGTCGCCTGGAAATAGGGGAAGGAGAAAATAAACACAAGGTGTTTCTAAAGTGGTGTGGTAAGCCAAAGGTGAATCCATGATTTACTGGCCAAGAAGGTTTGGGTTACAAATGGTAATTATACCTAGTTTTGTATTAGATTGATTATGTTATAGATTGGCTATTACAGTTCATAGGTAACATAAAATTAATGTCAGCCAAATGCCTTGATTTATTAGATTGCGACGTTACGTTACCGATACTAATTATCTATCAATAAGTGTAAATAAAACGTGATGCGGCTTCAGGTTAGGAATTGCTCGTGAGTGTAAGTAAGTACTTGAGAGCTATCGTGCAATCAGTACGTTTAGTGTAACAAGATAGAGATACCCAGTCGAGGTAAGCCCAGTAGCGCTCCAAAACTTCCTTATTCGTAAGCTTAAATGCCCCCCTGAAGTCGGATCACGTTTTTTAGTTACTTAGTGTACTACCACAAAAAACTTTAAACATTGTTTAACAAGTATTTAAAACTAAATTTGACAGATTTTTAGGCGTTGACAGCGCTTAACATATGTTAAATACTGTCTATGTTTTTGTGGTAAGGCCCTTAGTAGTTTTAGTTATTTAGCTGAGTGTACCTGAGTCCACCACGACCCCGGAGATGAGTCCCTGCGCGTACAGCGTGAGCACCGCCTGGATCGCGATGTACGCGCTGTCGAACCCGTACTTCTCGAACATCACCTACGGATTAGAGCAATAGTCACCGTTAAAGTCAAAGTCAAATAAAGATAGAAAGACCTTTTTTTAGAACTACACAAATACACCACATACAAACAAAAATAATTTATATACGAAATTCTATTAATCGTTAAACATTTCCTGATAAACGTTATTTTACTACAAACTACTCCCCGTTCGAAAAAGGGGTTCTTTTGTCTTAGGAGAAGAACGGAGGCAAGAAACTCCTGAGCCATCTCTTAGGTGATACGGTGGATAGTTACATGCATATTATTATGCTTACTACTGTAATTCCCGAAGAGGTCGTGTTCAGAGGTGACTGGCATGCGAGCCATCCGCTTTTCGCTGTACATTTGTAATCACGGGATAGGTCGCGAGCCGTATCGCCGTTTTTTTAATGAGTACAATACACTTAGGTTACCAATTTAGAATCTAGATTTGCAGGTTTCTTCACGATGCTTTCCTTCACTGTAAGAGTATGTGGTATAATAATAAGCAAGGAAGCGTGGTGGGAAATGGTCCAAGGGGCCGTCCATTAATCACGTGGGGTCGTTTTTCTCATTTTTTGAGCCCCCCTCCCCCCTGGTGATATTTGGTGACGTTTTCCGTACCCCCTCCTCCCTCTTTGAGCCTCACGTGATTAATGGACGGCCCCCAAGCTTAGGAAGGCAGTTTAGACCTTGGGGAAACGCACAAAGGTTCCACTCGAGAGAGCCAGGTGCAGGTATTTACACCCCCGCAGAGAATAGAATATATTAGATAGATATAAGTTATTTATTTACTTAACACAACATTAGTATGGTGAACGCACCTCAATCATCTTCTCCCTGTTCTTAGTAGGGTTCATGGGCGGCTCTGTGAGCAGGATCTTGGTGTCCTTCGGGTCGATGTCCATCTTGCTCGGCCCGAACGTGTAGTCCCACACGTGGCACATGTCCTCCCAGTTGCGGACCACCTGGGGGGCAAAGAAATGGCGTATTATTATTAATAATAATAATGAAAGACGTCACATTTCATAAAGATTAATGTTGTCAAACGGGCCTCTACATGTTGGCTTAGCCCCATGCACGCCTCCCAAATGCCCGGGACCCCATGGTCCCGAGACGGTAACGACACAACATAATAATAATATTAAACACATGCCACATCACCAGTGGTGGGGAAACATGTTAGTGGAAAGGTGGTAATGTTTAAAGCTTTCTGCCCACTACAACGTATCATAAGATAACCGGGCAAAAAATATTCTTTGTATAGAAAAGCATGATACTATGCCAACTAGACCGTTCTGTGACCGACCGGAACCCGATAATTGCCGCCGAGAATATTTTGCCGGAGCCAATACGTTCATAGCACGGTCATGATATGATACGGTGTAGTATGCAGACTCCTTAATTGCTATATTTGTTTTTTTTTGTCAATAAAATTTGTCCTGTATATCCTGTCGGTTCAGAATTGTCAATGAGATAGGAAATTGAGGATTACCTATATAAAAAAAATGCATTATGGCTATTGGCAACAAAAGAGCACTTTTTATCGAGTGAAGATCACAAACATAGCCTTCCAGCCTGCTGTACAGATGATCTCAGACAAGTACTTAGAATACATAGAAAAGTCATGTGGTCACCAGTCAGGCTCATTCAGAGTGGCCTATTATCAATTAGTAGACGATAATTGGCTCAAGCCATTTTAGATTTAGACAAAAAACTCTTGACTTCATGTTTTGTTAGAAGGAATTTAGATGAAAAATAATACTTACTCCATTCTCCATAGGATAGCTGACTTCGAGCATGGACCGCAGTTGTGATGCCTCATCTCCTACCATCAAATCCTGAAAACATTTGAAGCAGCTATATTAGTACTTTGTCACGTTTGAATTTCGGAACAGAAAACAAACAAAACAGGAGATAAAAACAATAAAATTGCACAAAAATAATATTTTAGGCACAACCTGTGTTATGTTTTTAGTAAAACTTGTGTTAAAACGAATACAAAATACTAAGCAGAACTTAGCCTAGCAATATATTCTAATAATAAAGATATTATTAGAATATATTGCAATATATTACAAATTATATAGTTGGAAAGCCTTTAGATACATTTAGATGATCAGCAGTATACCTGTGTCTACTTGCAAAATGGATGTCCAAAACATCTAAATATTCAAAATTATAAACTAAAGCTCATACAATACAAGCTATGGAATCTCATTAGTAACAAATCCTTTTTATTTCTTTGCTTATTTAGTTGTCTAATGTGAAAATGTGCTAGTGTATAATATACAATGTATAAAGGCTTAGAGGTTGTGAGATTATCATGTTACCTTTACAATGTCAGGATGAAATGCCTGATAAACATGAAATCATCATATCGACGGTGGAAAGGCAGAATGTTTGAAGCGCCATGACTTAAAATGTTCACCAGAGCGATTTAAAGTTTGAAATTTTCGAAAAAAAATCATATCTCTGTAATTATTCTGGCTATGGCTTTGAAAATTAAAATACGTAAAATTGAAATAGTTTTCTATGTAATTCTGTATATAAAATGAATGTATATATTCTATTTACTGTAATAAGGGACATAAGACATAGGTATCTGAAATCTCAGTCAGGTAAAATTGGCTTAAACGACATTAACATTTTAATAAAATACAAGTAAAAACAATTTAAAGACCAAGAAGATTTAACCATCACACCAGCATAATGTTTTATAATAATTTATGTTACTTTCAACATTCCATAAGAATGAATTAACCGCCAAACTAAGGCAATTTATATCTAAGATGAATGACTTAACGAATAAATGAACTTATAATTGGACCTCAGAACTCGAGAACGGTTGAACCGATTTTGGTCTAGAAACATTTGTGGAAGTCCAGGGAAGCTATAAAAGGTAAGAAGGGTCAGTTAGATTGAAAACAAAAATTTCATAATATCTGGGGGCACGGCCGTACCATCCTTTTCTCGAAGCATTATGTTATTATAAACTTTATTAACATATTGTTCACCGCGAAATCACTTTGAGATTGAGATCCAAGTGATCAGGTTTACTTATTCATCAGTTAATAATCATAATCCAACCGACATTTCTTCGTCCATCTCTATGCCACCATTCTGTCACCGCCTTTGTCCACCTTCCATCCTGCCTTCGAGCCAAGTGTCCTGCCGACTCCCATTTCAGTTCAGTGACCTGCATACCGACGTCGAAGACTTTTTGGGGAATTACCACGCTGGGGATACGGTCTGTAAGCAAAATGCTTAACATGGATCGCTCCATAGCTCTCTGTGCAACTCTGATTCGGTGCACAGTTTTCTTAGGTGATATGCTAGATTTGATAAGCAAGCGACGATGCTTTAGGATTGTTAATGGCTAATGTTTAGTGGTGCCTAACCCCAAAGGGCTATCACAATGTGAGTTAGGGCTCACCCGACAGCCGGACCGAGAACCAAATCGACCGACATTTATTCGAAAATTGAGACACTTCTGGATGTTAGGAATAAGAGGGTTGCTGATGTCAATAGTGATCACCACTTAGTCGATGGAAAAATCTGCTTGAAGATAGTGGGAGTTTAGGAGCAGGCCACAAGATCTGCCAAAAGTGTCGTGTAAATAAGCTGCAGGACCCACAAGTTAGAAGATAACTTAGTATCCAGATCGACAGCAAATACCATCTACTAAGTCTGGACAAGGTCTCATTCAAAGATCAAAGGTCTGGCATCAAAGACGTGTTTTTAAAAATTTGCTAAGAAATAATAAGGCACAAGGAACACTTAAAGAATGAATGGTATGTCTAAAGAAACATGGGATATGATCAACCATCAAGGAAGACTTAACGTCGTACTAGACGACCATTCTAAAGAAGCACTTGCCTACGAGTATTTTCTTTGTGAACTTAATAAAAACTAAATTTATAAAAGGACAAACGCTGCTAGGGGTGACTCTATGTCCAGAAATGAGATCACAACCATCGGCTGCCATAGAAAACATGAAGGTTCTATACAAAGCATCTTGAAGAACATTGCAACAAAACCCAGGATATCTCCTTGTTACTATTTAAGATTGACCTTCAAGATGGTATGGCCACATTGCCGAAGTTTTTAATGATCCTAACCACCACCTGAGGAGTTGAATGCAGATGCAAATATACCAGGAGCATCTTGTATCTTGATGAATAATCGTAATTATTATGATTAATAAAAACGGCAGGTCGCTAAGGCTAGTCAGAGGCCTTCGGGCGGCTTGAAAACGTCTGACAGTTGGGTTGCCCACTTACCCGACAACTCTCTCAGCACAAGATTGCTTGGGGCCCACCAACCCGCGCTAGGCCAGCGTAATAGACTAGGCCTAAACCATTCCTTCATTGGAAGGAGACCCGTGCCCCAGCAGTGGGGACATAATGGGCCGTGATGATCCTTTTAGAGAAACGTTAAAATTCCCTACTTGCATAGAAACAGCAATTTAGGAGAAAGGATCCAAGTGCATATTTTTATTAATAACTCAATAAATATTAATTATAGCAACACTATTATTTAGAACCGTAATATAATAGATATTATAATTTAATGTAGTTATCTGGTGATATAATAAAAAATATTTATAGTTTTATACTGGCGAACGAATCTGAGTTTGTACCTACGTAATTACGCTGCGCACGCGGTACCAACTGTCGCATAGACGCAAGTCCTCCCCAATGAACGTCCCGGCGGGGTACTGAAGCGACACCTTTCCAACCGGTCCTATTTATATATTCGCGTTTTCACGCAATATCCTTCTGGATATAATAATAATATAACAGCTTAAACACCATAAACCGCTTCATAGCGATTCTTTTGAATTGTTTCATATCACTTATATCAATTATATACAAACCGCAAAAAACCGCTTAAGTGCCAATTGTACCATTGAACAGATTTAGGTAAAGTTGTATTAACCGCCAAACACCGCGAGTAAGACTGACCGGTAAAATGGTTTAAGTGTCAGTGAGGCTTAAATTACAATTACGTAAAATATATTAAGTGCTTTTATGTTATATTTGACAAGAAGGCATTTAGTTTTATATCCATTATGTTTTATTTCGCAATCAGGTAGGTCGCTTAAGTAACTAATGATACAAATTCACATTCATTCAAAATGGATTAAGTCACAGTGTTTTAATGTTTTAGTAAGGGTAAAATGTTTTATATAACTTTATTATTGATCATGTATGTTTGAATATACAAATGGCTAAAAAAGTGGCTCTTAATACAAGAAAAAAGTATTAAGATTTCCAAAATCACCGATGTCTTAAGCGCCAAAAAAGTGCTCAGATCGAAACGAGACCCGCACCATTCGAAAGAGAAAAATCAAGCGATTCCAACGATGTATATAACTCATATTCGCCAAAAGTGGCGGATAAAACATTCTGCCTTTCCACCGTCGATATTATTTAAAATACTAGTAATTTTGAAGGTGTATTTCAATTTGTGTGATTCAGATTGTAACTATTTAATTAAAGTTTCAAAATTCATCCTGTAAAATGCCATGCACAATGTTAGATGTGTCAATCTAGTGAGGGTTAATTAATTATGTTGAGGATTGAAATCCATGCTAAGATTTCATTCTTAAAGACTTACACCGATACATATGTCCTGCAAATAGTATTATATTAGATTTTATTTAATAAAGAAAAACAAGTACATAATAATATCTATACAAACAAGTTGGAACTTACTTATATTAGGTATTCTATTCTATTCTATTCTCTGTGGGGGTGTAAGTACCTGCACCTGGCTCTCTCGAATGGAACCTTTGTGCATATCCCCAAGGTCTAAACTGCCTTCCTAAGCTTGGACCATTTCCACACCACGCTGGTCCACTGCGGGTTGGTGGGTTCACATATCTAGATGTGCTAGATCTAGATATGCAGGTTTCCTCACGATGTTTTCCTTCACCGTAAGAGCGATGGTATACATTGTACTTAAGTTAAAAGAACTCATTGGAACATGTCAGCGCCGGGATCGAACCCGCATCTCTGGCGTGAGAAGCGGGCGCTTACCTGACTGAGCTACCACCGCTCTTTATATTATTAGGTAAATAAGTAACATTTATTGTTGGTCTAATGATGATATCATCATTGACTGGTGATGGTTACTCAGGCTTTGTTTGGTGCCCTTATGTGGCTAACATAGCCAATCCTGGCAGTACATTTTTGCCTGAATCTTTGTCCACATAGCTAGTGAATATAGCAAAGTTCAAGTTAAAACCTAATTGCCTACCACTGAAGATTCAGTATCATGAGAACCATCATACCATCGAACCTCAGTACCATCATACTCCACCACAGAGGTCAAGCACATCAGCTCTTACCGATGCTTGCAAGGAGATTGATTACCCACAGTATGATATTAGTGAAGTATTTATCACCATCACCACTCATTCCTTAGTCATTCCCACAGTCAGCCGAAGCTCCAGTTCAAAATTAGAAAAGGTTGTCATATTATTGTGTATATGGTAATGGTCCGAAGTTGTGGAGGATTGCGATTGTTGGACCAAACATAAGGAGGCTTTTGCCCAGAAGTGCGAAAAACACAAAAATGGTAAGGTATGGCCAAGCAACCATTCTTTTGTCAATTCTGATAATAATTTTCAGTAGCCATGGGAATGGGGAGTATTAAGAGGAGCCAGTTTGAGTGTATTAAAAACTTATATCAATAGATTTTTCATTATGAAATCAGGCACACCGTTACAAATTTGACTGGCTATTCCTTGAACTAGTTCTATTCTTAGTGTTTGTCACAACCATACTAAGAATATAGGGAGAAAATGAGTCATATAGGCCCAAAGAATCCTTGAGATATACACACTTGACTGCATTAATGTCTATTCTATATCACTGAATGCAATGCAGAGAATTTTGCTAACATTTATCAGCTATCCCTGGTCAGATGCCTAATAATGGCACAATAACTCTAATGAAAATAGTCGTACCTTGACATCAATATCTCCTATTTTGTTCTCCGCTCTGATGATAGGCCTGCCCACCATCGACGGGAAGATATGAGCAGGAAAGTTGCTGCCAGCATAGCCGCATTTAACAAACTGAAACATCAGGATATTGGGTAAATAATAATGATCAAAACTATGAATCATACGCTTATCAAGTAAATTATTTTGTAACTTAAATATGTAAGAACTTACACCGGTGCCGTTGTCGCAAACAATTACTTTCCTTCCTTGATCATCCATTGTGGTATTTGAGCAAGTGTTCCACTGTTAAAACAGGAATAAACAGCTTAAATTTAGTAAATAAGCCAAGCAAAACTCCACCCCGCAACGATTACAATTTTTTTGCTTTCTATAGTTCATGTAGCCGCAAATTATTAATCAAAAGAAAGAGATAACTTATTATTAGAAGCTGTAGTGAGAAAGAGACAGAAAGAGAGACTAACTGTCACGGTTAATCTTTATTTCCTACATGAACGCTATACGTCATTTTGCCATTTAGTTTTTAAAGATTCTGTGGCAAAGGTTTCGTAGCTTACAGGCCGAGCGCAAGGTGGTTATTATTCTGAGAAGCCAAAGACGAGACGCTAGAAAGGGATTGAAGCAAGGAAAGGATTGAAGTATATAGCTAAAATAAAACTATAAAAATGTAATAAATTTTCTTTATTTAGGTTAATTACTTAACTGCGGAGTATTTTTTTAATCATTCGAAATACCTAAAGAAGAGGAGCTCAGAAAATCAAGCCTCCATTAGCTTCAAAGCTCAGAATAATAATAATTTCCTCAACCAGGTCTACGAAGTAGCCCTGAGCATGTTGTCTCCGGACCTGCCCTGCATCTGCCGCGGCGGGGGGTCGCGCGGGGAGCGCCCCCGGGCGCGCGGGCGGCGTCTGGTTGACGGTGGAGTCCGTTCTTTAACCTCCGCTTGCCGTGTCAGGACCTGGAAATGAGAAGCCGTTCATAAAACATTGCGAGTGCTGGGAAAGCTGACTGCTATAATATTACCGATTCTTCGTCTTAACTTACCTACTAACTATGCAGGGTTTTTCCTATTTTTCGAAACTCAGATCATTAATAATCAGCACACCCATTTCTTATTGACGGCACACATTGCCTGCATTCCTGCTTATTCGTAAGCTCATACGGTCTATCGAAGGCGTACACATGAACGCGCGTCGAACGCAATGCCGAGCGCCACATCTGTGCTCGACCTTAGAAGATAATGAAGTATACCTACAATACAATAAGTGAACTACCTCATCAATCTTGATAATGTCGACTATCTCGAGTATCTTCTTCTCCAGGCTCTTGATGTAGAGGCGCGCGTTGCTCACGTTGATGTCCACGGACTTGCCGAGCAGTTTCAGCAGCGGCAGCGCCGAGCAGTCTGATGTCCTGAAACATTAAATAGGTAAGTAAGTATAAAGAACATGGACTTATGGTTTGGTCTGGCTGGCACAAATTGGAACCTTTTAGCCCGTATCTATAGAATAATCGATGACCTTTAGGGTAAACAGTTCAGCTGAGACATCAAATAGGCAAGCGTATCGTGAATCAAGCTGCACGTAGGCCTTCTAAAAAAAGAGACGGTAGGTAGGTATATCTGGATAACAAACACCAACAGACTATTGTCGCCCAAGACGCCACTATAGGCAGCAGTAGACGCTTCTCTGCTGATGACAGTCAAAAATTATACTCACTGCGCCAGCTCATGAACCTGGTGCAGAAGTTTCTTCAGCACGGCATTAGAGCGAGTGCTCTCGAGCTGCGCAGACGCGGTAGCTGCTTGTTTCTCATCCAACGTCGCTTTGAGAGCCTCGATGCTGTCCTGCTCTTTCTCTTTCTTGGCTTCGTGCTTTTGACGCTCATCCTCTGGAATACAAAGAGGCTGGATTAAAGTAGAAGTACCTTATAGTTGTATTGGTCGTGGGTAAGTATGTACAGTCAGCTGCATAAGTAGCTGTACACTTTTGTACCTTGTCAAACTCACAAACTACCTATTCAAACATTGACGGTTCGTTATATAGGTAGTTTGACAAGGTACTTAATTGTTCTTATGCAGCTGACCGTACATAAAAAGTAAGAGAGAGGACAAACAGGCAAAGTTAAGGGATGTTTATCCTTCGGGCCGTCGGCCTGAGCCAGGCCGCACGTATAGTACTCGGATGACGAGGTGTTCGGCCGAACACAGATATTGTTATCATGCTCTTTAAAAGAGACTCAGTGGTTATAGCCAGCATTGGCCGATAGTAATAGTTTTAAGGATCAGTTAAGGTGTGCTACTCTCGCTTGGTAACATACCATACCTACTGAGTTTTCAAGAATATTGATGTTGATAGAAAGTTGTATCCTCACCGATATTGGTCCGGAGCGTCTTGACGCTGTCATGCAGGTGCTTGAGCTCGGTGTTGACCTCGTTGATGTAGTTGAAGAGCGCGTAGTTCTCCTCCTCGCGCCGGGTGAACTCCTGGATGAGCTTCTCCACGTCGTCGTCGCCTGTGAACTCCTGGGGATGGATTGATCAGTGATAGACAGTTTGACAGGGACCTACAGTTCGGTCCTAACAAGTTGGTAATTTCTAGACCTTTTTTAGAGTCATATACAATTTGGTTCAAGCAACTTGGTAGTTATGAAGTGGCAGGACATGCAGGATATGGGTCTCCTCGGGAGGATGTTTCCATAGTCTCCGTGCTTAGCACTTAGTGTGGAAGACAACACGAAATACACGATATACTTACTATTTTTACCATCAATTTTTTTTCTCAATAAACTCACACTAAAACCCTGGTCTCACCTTAACAGCTTCAAGTATATTGACGTAGTTGTTATAGGTCCGCATCTCCTCTTCTTGTCGCTCCAGCCTCTTGGCCTCGGCCTTGGCGTCTGCGGCGGTCAGCCTGACTGTCCCCTTGGTGCGGAGGAACTCTTCTAGCTTCATGCTGTGGTCCAGCTGGCGTTGGAGCTCACGGACTTCCTGGATGTTTGAAGAAAGAAGGTTGTAATGTGTACCTACTCATGTTTAGATAGATAGCAGCTACCCTATTCACAGCACGTAAAGATCGTAACGATACCAAAACAAGCCATATTTTGCGTTGTGAATAGGGTATACCTACCCTATAGCTATAGCAGGTTAAACGTTTATTGAACACATAGTACCTACACTAATAAATATATTCTACCAAGGCATTATCATCACTCAGCTCCATACCAGACAGTGCTTCCTGTAATCCACGGCAGCCTTCTCCTTCAGCGCGTCGAGCTTGGCGCACCACTCCTCGCGCTGGTCGTAGGTCGTGATGGCCTGCTCCACCAGGTCGAGGATCTGGGCTTTGCCGTCCATGAGGCGCTTGATCTGGTTCTTCCAGACGGAGTTGAAAGATTGCCTGGAAGGAAGAGCGTGTTTGAGGTGTAGTTACATAGTTAATATTTTCAGCATTTTCACCTACCTCATTATCATCATCACCATCATCAGCCAATAGAAGTCAACTGATGGAAGTAGGCCTCTCCCAAAGTCCCAAAGCACGCTACTGGATGCGATGCATAGCTTTCTGCATCCAATTATTACCACCATTGCCACCTTTCGCAAGTCGTCGACCCATCTTGCCGGAGGGCGTTTTGATCTTGATAGCAAGTTTTAGCACTTTGAAGCAGTTTATAAACGCTAGGCCGAACCAAAAATCGGCCGACTGATGTGAATAGCAATCCTTATATCCTGATTAGAGCACCTACCGAGTACAGTAGCGAGACAGTATCCTCGGCCGAGCACTCGGTCAATTGCTAGCCGTAGTTACATTGGTCGAGCATCGGCCGAGGATACTGTCTCACCATTCTACTCGGTAAGTGTAATGATTAGTAGGGCACAATGTAAACATACACTCCTGCTGCAGCAATATTTACGGAATTTCCGGCAGTGCAAGGGGCAGCGACAGGGGCTGAATGTAAATAAGGTGTGTAACAAGGGTATATATTAAGGAGTAGGTATAGGTTTCAGAACGCACCGGTCCCGCAGCAGCCTGTCGATCTCGAGCCGCGCCCTGTAGTTGTCGCTGTTGACGGAGTTGAGCTTCTTCATGGCGGTGTCCAGCCGGTCGTCCAGCTGCCGGATCAGGGTCTGGTTGGTCAGCGTCTTTGCGTATTCCTGGACGGATAAGGCAGTTGTTAGAAGGTGTTTTGTAAAAAGGCAGGGTTTGTTCTTATCGGTAAGTAACTTTGCTGCTTCGGCAGCAGTCGTTTAGCCTGGTCAGAGACCTTCGGGCAGCTTGAAAACATCTATGAGTCGGGTTGCCCGTGAAGCCTGGTCAGAGCAGAGTCGGGTATCTTGAAAACAGCTGACAGTCGGGTTGCCCACTTACCCGACGACTCTCTCAGCAAAAGCTTGCTTGTGTTGGGATCCACCAACCCGCACTAGGCCAGCGTGGTAGACTCATTCGTTCATTGGAACGAGACGTTTTTGTGATGTGTGATGTGTGTACAATAAATGAGGGCGGAGCTCTCGGACCTCGAATGATAGGGACATGCATAATATACAGGCTGTTGCCTAAGCCGAAACCTACGTGTGAATTTTGACATTTATTTTATTTTTTTTTATTTAAACACTTTATTGTATACAATAAACATAGGTATAACAGTAAAAAAATGGAGAGAATTAAACTAGACTAGTATACAAGGGCGCCTCAACGCGATCTCTTCCAGTCAACCCTGGAGGTAAGGACACAAGTGGCTAAACTCTTAATAACTAAATTTATTGTTGTATACAAAAGTATCTAACAAAACCTATTTTCTAATATTTACACATAAAGTAGGTACATATTTTAGAATCATATATGTATACATATTATCTATAATAAATATATATTTACACAATTAATAATATATATTATAAATAGATATATACTAAAATAAATAAATACTAACTACCTACCTATAAATTTCTACCAACCTAAGGTCGTGAAATAATATCTTTTCAAATTATTTTTAAATGCGTTAGGTGATGATGATAATCTTACATCCATAGGCAATGCATTCCATAGATTCACCGCTTTAATCGCGAATGAATCTCTGTAGGTGGCACTATTATGTGACGGTACACTCAGCATCTTATTCTCCTGTGATCGCAAAGCACGGCCGTGGGAGCACAAGTAGGTGAACTTGCACCGTAAGTAGTGGGGAGCAGAAGGATTATTGAGGACATTGTACAATACAGTTAAAATATGAGTATTCCTTCGAAGGCGAATTGGGAGCCACTTAAGTTGAGCACGATACTCTGAAATATGATCATATTTACGTAATCCAAAGATAAAACGGATACATAAATTTTGGAGACGTTCGAGTTTATTAAGTAGCTCTTCAGTTAAGTCGAGATAGCTTACTTCTGCGTAGTCGAGGATGGGAAGCAGCAAAGACTGCGCCAGCGTAATTTTAGTGTGGTGAGGAAGGAAAAACTGCATGCGCTTGAGCGAATGAAAAGATGCAAACATTTTTTTGCTAACTGCTTCCACTTGGGGAAGCCAGGATAGGGTGCTGTCCATTATGACGCCTAGATTCTTTACAGCATTCACAAAGTGTATTTCAGTGCCGTCATAAGTAAGCTTCCCATGTATGAACAGATTTGTCTTATTTAGCAATCTAGAGCTGCCTAATATAATAGCCTGTGACTTATCCGGGTTAAGCAAAAGTCCGAACTTCTTTACCCACTTGGATATGATTTCCAGGTTGCTATTAATATCATTAATTGCCATATTTATGTTTTCCGGAAGAACACTTGTGTAGATCTGGAGATCATCTGCATAGAGGTGATAGAGAGAAGTAAGTTGTTTAGCAAGGACATTAATAAATAATGAGAAAAGTAAAGGAGAAAGTACGCCGCCTTGCGGGACGCCAGCTAGTACCGGACACCAGGCAGAGCTCTCTGCGTCGGTGCGCACACACTGCTGACGACCTTTAAGGTAAGATTCGAACCAACTGGTGACTGTCGGAGATACGTTAAGAGATTGTAAGATGCCTAAAAGTATATCAAAGTTCACCGTGTTAAATGCGTTACTAAAATCTAACAGGGTTAGAATAGTAACTTGATGGTTATCCATATTAAAACGAATGTCATCGGTGACCTTGATCAGAGCCGTGACGGTACTATGTCCTGTCCGAAACCCGGACTGAAATTCATTAAGTAGATGGTGAGTGGAGAGGAAGTTGGAAAATTGTTCAAATACAAGGCGTTCAAGGACTTTTGAAAGGAATGGTAGGATAGATATTGGGCGAAATTGGGATAAGGAAGAGGGATTAGGGACTTTTGGAAGAGGAACAATGAAAGCATTCTTCCACGTACTAGGAAATGAACTGGAAAGTAAAGAAAGGTTCATTATATTCGTGATATGCGGCAGAATGATATCCAAAATTGGATTAATCATAAGAATACTAACATTGTCAGTACCGGTTGCCTTGCTGGTAATGTTAGAAATACATCTCTTAACGTCACGACCAGAAACCAATTTAAAAGTGAATGAAGGGCAATCAGGGAGCGGTATAGAATCAAGATTACTCAGAGCCTCGGCCTTGTTTTGATCACTAAGGGTCAAAGGAGGAGTGGAAAAGTGCTTATTAAGTGCATTGAGGTCTGTGTCAATGTTAGAATGCGTCCTTGATTTGCCTATGCCCAACGTTTTAAGAAATTTCCATAACTGTGAGGTGTCACAGTTATCAATGGAAGTATGAATGTATCGGCGCTTTGCATCTCTACACACTCTATTGCAGCGATTCCTGAGCTCTTTATATTTCTGCAAGTGTTCATCTGTCGGTTGCTTTTTATAGCAGTACTTGGCGTGATCTCGCTTCGACATTAGGGTCTTGATGTTATCAGTAAGCCAAGGGGCTGGCAGCTGTTTCACACGAACTGGACGAAGGGGTGCGTGTTTGTCAAAAAGGTCGGACATTCTGATTTCATTTTCGTGCTTAGATGTAGGTAGCATGCTGTAGGTTTCAGCTTAGTATTACCCTTTTAGCAACAACCTGTAGATAAGAGGAGCAGTTATTTAAGAGTCCTCTCACCTCCTCACACCGAGACCCCCTGGACTGTAGACTCTTGATCTCTTGCTGCAGCTGGCGCAGCAGCAGGTGCAGCTCGCCGCCGCCGCGCGCCGCTCGCGCACCTCCGCCGAGCAGCGCGACTGCTCCTTCAGCAGTAGCTGCTGTGTTACCTCCTCACAGAGCGGTGGTAGCTCAGTCGGGTAAGCGACCACTCTCACGCAAGATTGGTGGCTGGTGAAGTAGGTCTAAAGCCCTTTCTTCATTGGAAGGAGACCCGTGCCACAGCAGTACCGATAAGTAAGGTACCTACTTACAATAAACAAGGGCGGAGCTCTCGGTGAGTTCGATTCGAATGATGATGGAGACGAGGATGCATAGTTTGCTGCATAGTATAGATAAGAGGAGGGGTATTTAAAAGGTCTTATTGTTACCTCCTCACAGCGGGAGCCCCTGGACTGCAGGCTCTTGATCTCGCGCTGCAGCTGGCGCAGCAGCAGGTCCAGCTCGCAGCTAGCAGCGCGCCGCTCGCGCACCTCCGTCGAGCAGCGAGCGTGCTCCTTCAGCAGTAGCACCATGTTGTTACCTCCTCACAGAGCGGTGGTAGCTCAGTCGGGTAAACGCCAGCTTCTCACGCAAGATTGGTGGCTGGTGGACTAGGCCCTTTCTCCATTGGAAGGCAACCCGTGCCACAACAGTACCGATAACTAACGTAAGTACCTACTTAGGTAAAACTTACAATAAACTAGGGTGGAACTCTCGGTGAGCTCGAATGATGATGGAGAGGAGGATGCAAAGTTTGCATAGTATAGATAAGGGGAGCGGTAATTTAAAATCCATCTCACCTCCTCACACCGAGACCCCCGGGACTGCAGGCTCTTGATCTCGCGCTGCAGCTGGCGCAGCAGCAGGTCCAGCTCGCAGCTAGCAGCGCGCCGCTCGCGCACCTCCGCCGAGCAGCGAGCGTGCTCCTTCAGGTGTAGCAGCAGCTTCTCCCGCGCTTTCGCGCTTGAGAGCAGGTTGGAGCTGCTTTTTGTTAGCTGGGGAGTTAGAGATGTGCAGTTTTTGTTGGTGGTTGATTTGGTGGTAGGCACGTCACGAATGATGGTAGGAGTAAGAAGATAAACTTTAAAACTTTAACTTAGAAACTTTCATATAATTTTAGGAAGGCTATGGATCGCATCCAGTAACGTGCTTTGTGAGATACCTACGTCCAACAGTGGACTGTGCTGTAGGCTGATGATGGAGTCCATACCCTGAGCTCCAGCAGTATGTTATCCAGCTCCTGGTGCAGGATCCTGATGAGGTTCCTCTGCACCCGCAGTGTGGGCGCCGCGCCCGTCGACACCGCCGCGCGGTCGATCTCCATTATACGGAACTGAGGAAGACAGAGTAGGATGGGGTCATTATCGTTCACTTACTTTCCGTGTCCAGTATTTTCTGATTTATCTGTTCTGTCATCCTAGCACGGGGCGCAAGACGTCAAGACGTTACAAAAGTTTTCCGTCGCACTCACTCTCAAAGCCGCGCGACGCGGTGTGAGTGACCGCGACGCAAATTTTTTATCACAATTTGACGTGCGTATCTTGCTCCCCATGTTAGGTATGCTGGACACATTCTTCTACAGGGTGTTGCAAAAGTGGTATACTAAGCCGAAAGGGGGTGACTCAGCTAGGGGGTCATTCATTTTAAATACATGTACGCCTATCGTTACAACTTACCTTAACGTTAACTTAGTTTCGCTTACAACAGCAAATGTCCACAATCTTGTAAACCATTTAATTTTAAATTTGAACAATAAGTGGTAAGTATATAATACCTACTATGCTTACAGTAAGTAATTATAATTATACTTTCGTTGCTAAATAAACCTACCTGTCTCTGTAACTTCGCCAACTCATCTTCAGCAATCTTCTCCATCTCCATGTCATCATTCGGCGTCGTCATTTTGTTTCTTTTTATATTACACTGTTTCTTTCAGGAAATGTGTGATGAAATGCTCATAGATGCCTTGATTTCATGATGTATCGATATAACATCGCGTCTAGCAACGGCCATGGGGTTTCTTATCCATTGTTTCTACTACTGAATGAATCGGTGACAAACACAACCCTCCAAAGTATGAGTGTGAAAGTATTAGCAGGCATTCAACAAAGTCCTTGCAGGCATTAGCTCAAAAATTTATGAATTTTTCTATCACACTCCCTCGTTGGGCGCCAAATGTTATAAATTGGCGCCCAACAAGGGATATACTACCATATACCTATATTTTTTGTTATTATCATCATCGTCATTAACATCTTGAAGCCTAACTGTAATCAGAAGATATTCCTCCAGTTTTGGTTGCTTCGAGACACACTTTTTAATTTGAGTACTTATTCGGCTTACTTACTTACTTAAGTATTACTTTAAATTAACTTACGATAAATTAATTAAGTTATCTAATTATTTTGACGCGCAAATGAGTGGCAATAGGCATTTCTTAGGAGAATTTTTATACCTAATTGGCCTCTAAGATCTCATTCACACACTCATTAATTTATTCGCAGGCACACTTTATCTACAACCGTTATAAAAACCTACAGTTTGATACCGATATGAATTAATTACTCAAACTAATAATGCAATGAGTGAAGTTGTGATCAATCATAATCACACTGATATCACAGGTGTGTCCTTTTTGTCACTTCGTGCCTTTATTAATTTTCGGTTTTGCTGCATTTTCGCAATGATTGCAACAGCAAGGTAAATACTTACCTACCTACCAATACTAACATTAATTATATTAATGAATACCTTAGGTAATATGAGTAGCTACAGCAGAGTGTATAGGAAATGTGTTTAATTGTAATGTGTGTTGATAATGTTGCTGTTTATGTGTTGAATAAATGTTTTCTATTCTATTCTATTCTATTCTATTCTAAATGGGTCTTAAAATCTGCAAGCTAAAGTAGGCCGGCCATTATGGCGGGATCGGGATGAGGAATGATGAGGACTGAGTGTTGAGGCGCTCCCTGGGAGAGGGCTATGGCCATATACTTACAGAGTATTTAGCTGTCATCAATTTTGGGATAAAACTATAATTTATGAGTTTAAATAAGTAATAAATAGTTTTCATATGCGATTATTCTATCAAAGATCAAGGATCCAGAACAACATAAAAAAAAAAAACTTGTCACTGATCCATTTATTTGCAGAAAAATATGGCGTGCTTCAGACAGTTTTATGTCCGAAATATGCAAATGTAATAGCGTATTTTTATATTTAGCGGCTAAAAAAACCTCGAAGCCTCTACAGCTTAGCTGGTAGTTAAATCTGTGACGTCATTTCTTCTTCCTGGAGTTTGTTAACAATAAAATAACGGCGGACTGTTTCTTAATCCGACCACTCTCTTTGCGACCACCTTGACGATACTAAATTGTAACTATCTCTTTCACTCTGACTAGTTCAGTGCAATGCTGTCTCTTTTCTTCGCACGTGCATTTATAGATTAACGAGAGAATGTTGAAACAGATGTGAAACTTGGTATCGATATCACACCCTAAATGGAAGAACAGTTCCATCATCATCATCAGAGAATAATCGTTCACTGCTGTGCCTTTCTGAAGGAGCGCCACACATCGACATTTTGTCCTCACCAGCCACTGCCAGCCACCGTACCGCCACCGACACATTTTAGCAATTAACAATCCATAAGCACCGTCGGTCGCTGTCAAATATCTGTCAGATACATACAAGTTACGTAATATTTGACAAGTAACGCGGATTAAGGATTTTTTATTGCTAAAATTCGGTGGCAACTTCAGATTGTTTCTCATGAAGAGCAGTAAATTTGGATTGGCTGATATCATGAAAGTATCAAAATAACAACCGGTATCTATCTAAACGTAGCTTCTATTTGACGAGATTTTAGTAAATTTCATGAAATAAACAAATATCTGCTCATACGTCATCAGTGCCCGAGTCCGCGTCTACCTGCGCGCGTTATCTGTGGCAATACGCGTCGCGCTACCTACCTGCCTGCACCCGGCTCTGTTGTTGTCGGGCCGTCGTCGAGGCAACCACATCGCGCGCGACCGTATTAGTGAAGTTCTGTGATTCCGTGCACCAATGAATGTGATACAGTGATAGTGAACAACATTGCGATGGCACTGAACAAGGATTTTGACGTGCAAAACATTATCAAGAGCGTCAAGCTACCAAAAACCTCCAAGTTTCAGCTGGCCATCGAGCGCATATTCAAAAGGAGCCAGTACACCAAAATAGTGCAGAGTTGAACTGTAGCATAGACTAGTTAGATTAAATGGCCGGTGAAGTTAATACAAATAGTAGAAGTAGACACAACAAACCGGATTTCAAGCCAGAGCCACCAGATAGCAAAACCCCTCAATTCATAACAGACGAAGCAGAATTTATAGGCCGTGGAGACATTACACCTAAACTCATAAAGCGCAGAAGCAGGAGTAGAAGCGGGTCGAGGATAACTCCTGGCGCGCTCAGCGTGTCGGATGAGCATTTCTACGAGGATTTAGAAGAATACGTGAAGGAGATGGCAGGAGACGGGAAGATGGCAGGAGAGGTGGACGTGTGGAGTCAGCTCCAGCAGAAGGAGTCTGACCTGCTGCTGGCCGCAGAGCTGGGGAAGGCGCTGCTGGACAAGAACGAGGAGCTGAAGAAGGAGCAGGAGCGCCTCACGGAGGAATACTCCAAAAAAGTTGAGGTGAGCTAGTACCTACATTGTACCTATACCATCGCTCTTACGGTGAAGGAAAACATCGTGTGGAAACCTGCATATCTAGATTTAGCACATCTAGATATGTGAACCCACCAACCCGCAGTGGACCAGCGTGTCGGGAAATGGTCCAAGCTTAGCATAGGAAGGCTAGTACATTGTAACTGAGGTGCTTTCCGCTACGGCGCCCCCAAATTTCACTTTTTTGTTCGTATCGTGCGCTCGAGGCCGAGTTTATTAGGGTTGCTAGATTACAGCGGTTTAGGTTGCTAAACAATGGATGTGGGACTTGAAGAGATCGGTTCTTAGACCTTTTTGGGTTCTAAAAAGAGATTATCTAAAGCGACACACCTTTTAGGTACGCGTTTGCAGTTTAGTAAGTACAAACAGAGTTTTGAAGACTTTTAGAGTTTTGAAGATTTGTATTGCCAAAAACCTCTTAAGATAGATGAATGACTGTTGTAAGTAGGTACCTAGGTAGTTGCTACATTTGTAACATACTACATACACTACAATTTACAAACATCTGTAATAATTCATAACTAGCCAATGTTTTCCCAAAACCAGTTTGCACTCAAGAATCTCAAGATATTTTCAGATAACATTCTTAAAGGTGTGCTGGTACATCACCTAGATAATTGACTGATAGCTACGAGATAATGATAACCGAAATCTAAATCTAGATTAAGTAGTATACTGTAACTGTAACAGAACAGACCTAATCCAGCATTGAACAACCCTGAATGATGAAAACATTCTTACCTTACTTTATACTATGCTGAAGTCTGAATGCAGTAAAATACGCATTGTGTCTATAGTCGGTCTACTTAATTAATGCAACGTAACAATATCGTTCCATTATTTTATAATTAGAGATACTTAATTGGGATTTAATTATGTGTGTGTGTTCTTGTATTGGGAAATGAATGATGATGTAATTAATTAAAACTGAATGATTCACTAATGTAAACACAATCAACAGTCATTAAACGACAGTTTATCTTTCGATCTAAATCGCACGTCATTCTTGATAAGGTTGTCTATCAATGTTTTCACGGTTTTTTTCTTATCTAGAAATACGTTTTGATAAGAAAATCTACTCAAGAGTAAAGTGGTTTTGTTTTGTTTTTTTCAATATATTTTATACTTTATATCTTACCAGGTGGTACTTCCATTATACTACTACCTTATCCTTTCCATTTCTAATCACATTAAGTACTTACCTCTCTAAATATCTCTCTTCAACTAGAAAACGAAAAACTCATAATTATATTTAATCTTTAGTTCACGCATTCATTGCCAATTTCATTTTTACCAAGTGTAGGCCGCTATTCACTGCCGTGTTTCCAAACAACAATTGACTGAGTGTGTGTGAGCTGCCATTATTGTGTTGAACAATGGACCGTGTGTGCAGATATCACGATCCACGACTGCACGCCGCACGATTTAATTCTGGCGTTCTGTCGAATCTTGATGAATGTATTGACCTACAAGGCGGCGCAGCGTCATTCACATTGTCTATCCGAAATCTATAGACGAATTGGATGTAAGCGCCTGGTGTCAGCCCCAGACTCTTCGGAGGAGTAGCGGGAATGAAGAAGTAGAAAGAAGAAGCACCAGGAAATTTCATATTAGTAAGACTGATATTTCGGTTTTATATTCAGATAGGCAAATATGTTTCCTCTATCAATAAATCTATGTCATCTATAAAATAATGCAAACTTTGGGGACTTCTTGGATGATTCTATCCTTCTTAAAACCAAGACCATGGTTTTTAAACAAAGACTTAAGTAATTTGCCTCGGCTTTAGACTAGTATTTATGAAACCCCTGGACTATAACCGATCCTAAACCGGGCAAGAATGTATAATTTCAGCAAGTCTGCACGATGTAGGAACATTAATTCCTGCTCAGTGACAAATCGGCAAATCATACCTTCAGCCTTCTGCTAACTAAATAGCCAGTGACAAGATGACGAAAGAATACCCCCCATGGAATACCAATGCACTTCAACATTAGAACCGCTCGAGTGGAATACTGATTAGCTACGATATGTAGCTCGGTTTAATTCACGAGCAATGTAAAAGTTCCACTTACAACACCAAATGATCCCAATTTTTTAATAATTTATTTAAAAATCCTTATTTCTAAAGAATTTATTGGCCCCTTTCGAACCCACGGCCTCAGGAATGAGAGCCGAGACCTTATTATATTAGACACTACGTTACCACGACTCTTACTCACATGTAGGTATTCATATTTTATTTGTATGCAGATGATGACGTTCTTGGCAGTTCTTGCCTAAAAACCACACGACTCGCTCAAAAATCAATTTAACACAATATCGTGCTAACTCGGACTGACTATAATGTATGCAAATTGCAAATATAAGCGAAAGTAGGTTTCTTCTTCGAATAACAATATCATGCGCAAAATACTATGCCGTCACTCGCCAAAAATTTTGTCGAATTCTTGCTTTTTACGTTTATTTATTAAATAAAGTTTCGTTTATCATTTCGGTTATCATCATCAATACAGAGTTGTTTGGTACCCTCTGAATATAATTTCGTTGGTTCGAAGGAATTTTAAAAGCTTCCCTATACTTATTAAAGGAATTAATCTAGCACCTAATCAGAGTACTTTTATAAAAATGAGAACAAATACCATCCATTTCGAAATGTGCGACTGAAAAAATTGGGATGTAGGTTTACGAAACGTTTCCGAAAACATCTCCAACGAAGCCAATTTATGACAATTTATAATGTAGTTTGTATTTGCATTAATGTAATGTCCTTTCCGGACACCCAACCTTATAACTTATTTTTTACTTAAACCTTATAAAGTTATATCTAATATCGTTTATCATCGTTTTTAGTTAGTACAGATATTAGTTACATTGGGGGTTAAAAAGTGAAACGCCTGCACACTGCATAATGGCGACAGGTACAGTTAGCTCACTGAAGATGACATCATCACATCACCTGCTTGCAGCTTCTGGTTACTACCACACAGACTGTGGCACAGGTGGCTCAGTGATATTTTAATAGAATAATTATATGCTTACAGAAGATTTACAGATTTTAGTTTATAGTAGTAGCTGGTTATGATGAGTAGGTAATAAATTTCAACCTTATAAGTAATTTTTTAAAATTCTGTTTAATTAGTTTAAGTATAGAACATAATGAAATGGGTCTGCTACACCTTAATAACCTCACCTAACTAACGCTAAAAATCCCCGATATTCAACACTAAGGGCGCCTTCAAATTAGTCGCTAAGTGTCGCGCGGCTGCAGCGCTGCTGCATCGCTGCAGCCGCGCTGCTGTCTAAATTCCATATAAATTATTAACGCGCGACTGCAGCGCTGCTGCGGCGCTGCAGTCGCGCATCTTTTAAATTACACAATTTATATGGATTTTGACAGCAGCGCGGCTGCAGCGCTGCAGCCGCGCGACACTTAGCGACTAATTTGAAGGCGCCCTAAAAGTCGAATAACTGGATGACAATGTTGGTTGGGTGGGATGATTGTGGTAAAACCGTGGCCCATCTGCTAGATATTCTGTGTCGAGCTGTACCGTTACTCGGATGAGTCACTCGTGTGAGTCTGCGAACAAAAGGTAAAACCTTTTGTGAATTATTTCGTCCGCCATTTTAGGTTTTTCACGGCTTTTTCACATTTGGTGTGAGAATTTCAGGGTTAGTATGACGGAGTTAGGATACAAAAGCTCATGATAATAAAGATAGTGTTCTATGAAAATTGTTTACGAACCTTAATGATATAAATAAAGCACTGAATATTTTTCAAGTTTTATAGTTATTAGATGCTGTTGCTGTGAGTTTAAATGGTAAATGCTTTTAGCATAAAGTCCACCCTTTGTACTTTTATTTTTAATATTTGTACAATAAAGAGTTAAATAAAATAAATAAATAAACAAATTTTCACAATCAATGAGTAAAAAAAAATGTCTTAAGTTACAAATTTTAATAAAACAATTGCTTAACGTTTGTAATTCTCGGCCTCAATAACAATTATCATCAGCCAAAGTTACTAAACGTCTCGTTATGACAGCGAATTGGGTTAATTCATACAAATTACATTAATTATTGTTAAAACTAACGGTTTTTGTGATGAATTTCCCTTCCATGCCGGCTGAGTGTTGAGAAGTATTTTGGCATAATTTTACATTAATTATGTGATTTTATTTGCATAAATTATAATTTTTCTTCTTCTAAAAAGACATCAATGGTTGACATTGCGTGAAAATAACGAATTAGTGGTATTTTTACGCACGATAGCCCTAACGATTATGTTATTTGGTCATGGAAATTGTGAATAATCGATGAAAGATGACAATAGAATTGCAGCAAAGTGGTACTTTTTTAAGTACATGCATTATCTAAATATTTGTAGGACGTTCGTGGTTGCACGCCACAGCTTCTACGGGAATCTTTAACGATTCCCTAATTGTCTTTGTCCAGTGATATATCATAATAGTACCTACTAAGAGTAGGTGTAATTATTATGTTAGGTACTTATGAGAACATATACCCTGATTGGCTGTATGAAATTTCCATATAATACCCAACCAAATCCTGATAAAATTTAATTAAATAAGTATGTTAAAACCAACATGTGCAAATTATGAATTTGAGTTTGAAATAAACTCGATCGGCAATCGAACCCTGGACTCTGCTGCTACTTACCATTACCAGTGTATTGAATCTTTCTTACCTTAATATCTTCCGTGTACCAACAAGTAGCCAAGTAGCGCTTGACCTTAAAATCTCGAGTGCACAATAAGACCGGTTTTTGACCATCGTTTGCAGCTTCCTACCAATACTACCATCCTTTTCTTTCATCAACCAAATGAAAAAGAAAGATGATTTGGAACTTTAATTTATTTTTTCCTATTAGATTACCATGTTGTGGCTGTCCTTATTGAAGTAAAAGTGAAAGAGAGAGATGCAAGATTGGTTCAGACATGGTTGATTGAAAAGGTGTGAGATGAATTGGTGTAATTGATGATCTCATTAAGGTTATGAAGGCTTTTGGTAACTAGGTCGATACCAATGACCAGTGGCTGGTGAAAAATGTAAAGTACTTACGTTTCATGGGCACTATCGCGAAGTCAAAACGAAATAACAGTTGTTGTTGCTGTCCTCCTATCGTACCCCATATGTGCAGAGGGTCTCCACTAACAGACCCTTTTTACTTTCGCCTATCTCCGGCTTCTGGCCCCAAAAAGTTTAATACCTGAATAGGCATTAAAAGTGCTTTTGTCACAGGTACAAATAATTCGGTTCATTTTCAGTAGTCTTTGTCTAGTCTAGTCTACTACGTAAGTTCTTATTCAGGAACCATCTAGACTATTCTAGGCCTAGAATTAGACAACCTTCATAAAGGTCGGAACGCATAAAATATTGATTATTAAGAATCGATAAAACTACGAGGCGTGGTACAGTTTGGAGACTCACTAACCGTAAAGTAGTTGGACCGTGTTGTTTGCGACGTAAGAGTTATATTTTACAAACTTTTTAGTTATACTTACATATTTTATTTAGTAAGTGTACCACACACACACAGCCTTAGAGTGAGGGGGTCACTCTCTAAATCTACGAATCATCCTAATGTATACCCTTAAATCGTGCAACATTCGGCCTCCACTTAAATAAAGTTAAGAAGGCTAACTAGAGGTTAATTTATAATATAAAGAAGATACTTAAGCAGCAAATTGCAGTGAATCATAGACTCAAATTGTCGAATAAGTTTGAACTTGAAATTTTAATGGCATAAAAGGCAAGCATTTTAGATTGATTATGCGCTTATCACGATTTTATCATGCTCAAAAAGATATGACTATTTGTAGTAATCGTAATGATTTAAAATTATGAACGCATTTATCTGTCCATTTATGATCTAACCTTTTGTGTCAATAATAATACATATCGCAGCATACATCCTAACTTAATATTATAAATGCGAAAGTAACTGTGTCTGTCTGTCTGTTACTCTTTCACGCCAAAACTACTGAACGGATTTGAATGAAATTTGGTATACATAAGGGCTAGACCCTGGGAAAGAACATAGGCTACTTTTTATCCCGGAATTCCCACGGGAAAACTTTTTAAAGCGAAGCGAAGCGCGCGGGAACAGCTAGTATCTAATAAAACCAGTCCGCGTTGATCTATGGGTAAACCCTACCCCGACATAAGGGCTCACTCATTTCCTCCTCATCATCATCATAGTGATCCAATGATACTGATGGGCGAGTGCGTTGGCGAGGCTGGGTTTGGCGATACATACGCCAAACCCAGTTAGGTCAGCCAGTTTATTCTATCGAACTATTTTTAGATTATTATTTGTTTTAATAAGTAAGTATAGATAAACAACACATTCTCTGGCATGCAGATAAAGTACAGTACACCACCCTTCTTTTACAAATGATTTTAAAAACACAACGAAAACTTTGTACCACGGCGCATGACGTGCCGGCACAGAGGCACGCACGAGCCGAAACCTACTCTTGCTTGACGATTCACCACGTCTCAGACCTGGGGGTCATTCTATATGACGAAAAACTATGTTTCGAAGCGCTGTTGCGCGAGCCTATATCTCGTTGCATCAAACGTGCCTATTACATTACTTTATACTGACGGAAAACAAACGAATGGGAGCTTTCGCCCCTTCGTTTGTTTACCGTCACTATAAAGTAGCCCTCCTGCCACGCAACCCGCAAGTCTAATCCAACGAGACAGAGTCGCGGTTAGCGCAGCAGTGCTCGTAAAGAGTGACCCTCCGGAATTTTCCAGCATGAATTTTCATAGTGAACGAGACGTGAAATTACTCGATGAATTTTGTAGGGAAATTTTAGCTACCGACCGCCAGGGGCGCTGTTCATATTTCCATACAAAATTACTCGATGAATTCTACTTCACGTTCACGATGAAAATTCGTGCTAAGGGGTCTGGTTTCACCGCGTTTCCTAGTTGCGCTCCACGCGTTAAATCGACGCTCATTAGCCGAATGTAATCGGGCGTGTTCTGTTTGTCCGATTAATGGCCGCCTTTGGATGTAAGTTACTCATCGTTGGTAGGTGTAGGTACTTACCTCTGTAATCATTGAGTTGAAGTGGCCTGGTTTGAGGGGCTGGTCAATCTATGGGCATATGAGGAATGAGTGTTTTGACACGTGAAAGATCCATAATACCATGATTACACCTACCGAGGTGTAATCAGAGTATAACTTAGCCTGATGAAATAGTGTTTAGAAAAAAAAACATTATATTATTCACTATCCAAATGTCTCCTATCACAGGATTCGACTCTATTTTCGAATCTACTCAAACCTGAGAGTCAAACATATGGAAAAACAAATGTCAATTTTGACAGTGACAGTCTGACAGTTGACGACACTGTTCATTTCCATATATTTGTGTAGTTTCGAAAACAGTATCGAATCCTGTGATCGCTGCACATGTATAATTTACTTCGTCAAAAATAACTGAAAGCAATCCTTAAACGTCAAATGATGCGCATCGCTGCAACCACATTGCAGTTATTAAATTAAAAGGAACATGTTTTTTGTAGCTGTTTTTATTAATTAATGTATTCTACACCTTCGCAGATAATATCTTTTGTTTGTAATTGGCAAGTTATTGGCACAAAAAAGTGCGGTTCAAAAATATCAGCATAGTTATACATTCCGAAACTTTTTAATTATTACTACTAAGTATATTGTTATGGAATAATGTCCGAAATAAAAATGATTCTATTTTAATCTATTAAGTACACTCACGGGCAATGAAAAGGTTCCACTCAGAAAAGCACCAAATTACTCCTAAACTGAAAAGGCTAGCTTAATGATGCCTTCTGCAATTTTGAAGTAGGTACATTTAACAGAGCATCAGGACATTACTTATTAACTAAAAAAGGTAAAATTTTGTTCAAATTTTAAATGAAATGTATGAAAAAATTACGTTCGTTTCGTGTCGGCATTTTGTGAGTGGAACTTTTTCATTGCCCGTGAGTGTAGTAGGAGTAGGTACATACAGTCAAAGAAACATTACACCTAAGCTAGAGTATTGTCAAGATTTGCAAATAAATCTTACCTCATTATAATAAGTGGTATGAGTATTATGAAGACAAAATACACTTGTACCTACTCTATTATATCGAATTCATTCTGTTACGGTCAACTCGCCATTCGATATCGTAAGATCGATAATTCCCTTGTACCGATAACGTTTATCTTGCAACGATAAACTGCGCCTATCTAAAAGGGGTGAATATTTCAGACTAAATGGTAATGTAGGTACAAAACAAACAACAATAGAGCTGTAATGTGAAGTTGACCAAAGACCATTAAATAATAAAATAAATATGTGGGCACATCTCACACACGGCCTTCCGACCCCAAGCTAGGCAGAGCCTGTGTTATGGGTATCGGACAGCTGATATATCTACACAAATACATAGATAGATACATATTAAATATTTAAATATGTATCAACACCCAAGACCTGAGTACAAATATCTGCCCCAGCCGGGAATCGAAGCCGGGACCTTCAGCATAGCAGTCAGGGCCACTAACCACTACGCCATTCGACCGTCATTGTAAAGTGAGATTTACGGAAGATGACCAATAATAACTAAATAAATAATTGCACAAACTTATATGAGTAATCTTTTATAGTTACGTTTCGCTACAGTTGTCTTGAAAAGGAGAGAAATAATCATTTCTACACCTATGACTCACTTGAATGTCGACAGAACTAACTTTCTCACAAAAGTATTCGATTTCAAAACTATCGGATCAGAAAACAATTATAATAAACTACAATTTCACGATCTTTTGTCTTCGTTTCAAAGTAAAATTACTTTTGAAGCGTTGACTGGTAAATTTCATTTTGACTGTTCTATTTTTATAAAGGGCAAACTGCAATTGGTACCTTAGAATAGTAGTTTGCTGATAGAAAGTGCTATCTTAATAACTTTTTTACAAATCTGTAGGCATGATTGAAAAATATCCATTATCTGATCGATTAATACCTTAATAATTATATTTTTGGAACAATGTAATTAGACAATTAAACGTATTTAATCCCGCATTTAACAAGAATTATTCAGCTTACGTGGGGTGGTACTTTATACCATTATAAAAGGTTGGTCTATTTTCATTAAGTATATTGTACGTTCTCTTCCGCGAAAGTTCAGTTTTTACTGTTTAACATCAGCCAGGAGGATGACATGGTATTCCTATGAGTTCATGAAATCAAGACCTTGATAATATCGACGTGGAACAGCCAGTAACGACACAGGGTAGGCGAGGCTACGCTAAGGTCAAGAGACAAGGGTGAGGTCATTACTTTGTATGAGTAATGTGAAACAATAAGCATACACAGGGCAGTTATAGGTTTGACCTGTGTATTCTGTGGTGTCTGTGTAGATTTAGAACCTGACGCTAATAACTTCTATACCAACATTCGGGCTAATTTTCCTTTTCACAATATCTGGATAGTAGCTACCTGTTGGATAAAATACATGCTGTCACTCTCTGTGATTATATTTTAGACAGTGGCAGCATGTGTTTTGTCTCACAGGTAGCCCAGACATTGTGAAACAGGCCCTTAGCGTTTTGTTACCGACACGCTAAGAACCATTGGTTCATAAATCTATAAGTATATGCCAGCTCATTTTAGTTAATATAACCTTTTTTACTTGGTTTTAAGTTCAGGGTCGGTACTGTGATGTGGCCTTACCTTTATGGTCTAATAATGAAGGTAAGGCATTGTTTTATCATCGCTCTTGGACATTGTTGCAATTATGAATGTTTCTTTGCTCTAATTTTGCAACAAATTATGTTGTTTATACTTAACGAGATAGTGACAAGACGTTGCTATGTTTACATTGTTGTCATAGAATTATCTAGTACCTATACCTATCCTATAGGTATATATACATGTACCTAATAGCAAAATGAAGAAGGACATAAAAATCAATCAACATAATCTAAGTACCTGCTTATTTTAATATTTTTTTAAATTATTTTATGTCTAATACAGCAGTACAAGAGGTAAAAGGTTTTTTGCTGTGGACAGCCCAAAACTCAGTCTGTCCATATGCCTAAACCGCACCAAACATCCGTATACATACCAACATACATATATACAACATCACACATACATGCTAACACTGGCTAGGTAGGTAGTTTGTAATACCGATAGAAGCCATTTCCGCAATATCCAATTTACTTGTTTTGTCATACAATACCTGAGCCTGTGTTTCCCTTTCATAGAATCAAACCGTGAAATGAAATGTACTAGACTATTGGGTATTGCATAAAATACATAGCGGAACTTTTATGTTCAACGAATTATATTACATACATTACATACCTACCTATTTGATTATTTCAGTGATTTGGCAAATTATATTGTAACTTAATCTAGCCAAAGATATAAAAAAGATGAGGATGAGATCACTATGTGTAAACTGGTATTGATGAATCGTGTCTAGTTTAGTTTTGATCCTAAAAAACAGGTCAAGTCCGAGTCGGACTCACACTTTTATCTTTCTCTATACTAAAATCGTGTGGTTCAGTTCAGATTTTATCATTAAATTCTTTATTGCACAGAGTTAATTGGTACTTAGATTTCGTTGTTTTGAACATAGAACAACGCGGACTCGGGTTTAGTTTTGAATGTAAATACCCTATTGCGTTATATACCACAGTCCGCGTGGTTCTATGGAAATACCCTGTATGAAAATTTATTAACAGAGCGTCAGTAGTCAGTACATACATATTTTGGGTCATAAACATTGGACGTTTAGATATTTTTACAGCTACAAGACCAAGAGACCGTAGACCTGTAGGGCATCCACCTTTGATATAAATAACGAATAAATAAAGTACCTACATAATTATATTATAAATGTATAAATAAATAAATAAATATTATAAATGTTATAAATTTCAACTCGACAAAGTGGATCTTTGCAAAGCTTAAACACTTCCTTAAAGCTTTCCCATTAAAAGTTCAAGGCTTGCGTTCTCGTATCTGTTTATTTATGAAGCACTTGAGTGTCGCAAGTTGTGAATGACTGATCCATGACAAGTTTGTCGAACTTGTCAGATGATTCATAGTCATATATCATATATGAATATAGTAATGTGTGGTATGTAATGGAAGGTACTTATATGTAGGTGTATTTGAGTATTTTGATAAACTTAGCTTCTCTGCTCAGCTCTCTACCAAAGGTTTATTGGAAGAAAATGCTATTAGCTTTAAGCTGTTATTACAGCACAATAGTATACCCTGGTATCATATGTTTTTTTTTTAAATGTATTATATATACGTATTATTATAACACCTCACCTCTTACCTCCTAATGTCGCAACCACAATACTGCATTAAGCAGCGGTCACATTAGGTAACGTGTAGAACAACATATTAATTTTATTGCCGTGTGAATCTGTGTGTCAGTGTAGAATGACCTTTATGTAAGCATGGCCGTTGATACCGGAAGTTAAATTTTTCATAGAATTTTAAACTGTGCGAACTCAGTTCCAAAACCTAATTAGTACCTACCTAAATCAAAACCACCTTTTCTATTATATTCGGCGGTGTTAGTGCCTGCACCTGTTGCCGCTACACGGGTTGGTTATCGACGTATATATTATATAGATATATATACGACACTATATAGCGATTTGGCATAAATACGGCGCAATGATTGCCAGAGCGCGTTCCGAGATTTTCGATAAGACACGTTTATCGACGTCGTTAACGAACCTGTGTAGCAGCTTGCTGGCTGTCTCAAATATATTAGTGCATATCTTTTAAAAGTCTAAACTAAAACCTAATCTAGATCATCATTATCCCACGGTGATCCTTTATCTACTTGTGCACTGATTTTTTTTACACTTTTTTTTGTTCAAAACTCCGGACATTGACATCTTTGTGCGTGTCCACCCGACCATGTTACAGTGCATAGCTCCGATTGTTAACTCATTTCGGACTTTAATATTAAAGTGGTAAAGCAAGTTATTGGTTACTTCCACATTTTGATGACACGACGAACCACTCATGAGCACTCAACAATACGTGGATTATTACGTATATGTTATGAAAATTCTCGTTCTTATTAGCAAATTGTGAATGTTTGCGAAAACCGTCTTTTGTTAGCGAGCTGGTTGACGTTAGTGGACCAACAGAGGTCAAACTGAAAAACTTTTGTTCCATCTATTTTGGGAATTCGCGAAAAAAATGAGACATCTAAAATAAAAGTCACGTGACCATCGAAATTTATAATTTGGTCATATAAACCCCTCAGTCACCCCCTTTTAGTTGGTCTACTATTTACGCGATACCCTGTGTTAACGGGCGATACGTCATTTGAAAAGGCCCAGAGGGTACGGTTTGATAGTTTGTCGAAAACTATAAAAGTTTACGTTTTCTCGCATACTAAGTGGTGCCTCTAATGGAAATGCCTATCATGAAACTTTTGACAGATAATGTATGCAGATGACAGGAGAAAAAGTAAACTTTTTTCGTTTTCATAAATAGCAAAACCCCTAGAGGGTCAGTTCATAAGCTATAAAAAGTGGTAAGTAAAGTTATGGTTGGTCGAGGTAGAGGAACAGTCAGCAAAAGCGTAGCTAACTCACGTCAGTGTCAGCTCAATGACATTGGCTAACTTCTTGTCTGCCATTTCAGCATCGCAGCTTGCGACATATTGATTAAACTGTCCAGTCATTCGATGTGCTCGTATTTATTGTAATTTTTTATATTATATGGTGGTATTTGGGTGAGTAAGAGAAAGATCACAGACAAAGTATCGAGAGCTCCTGGCTCATGTACAGTCAGCTGCATAAGTAGCTGTAAACTTTTGTACCTTGTCAAACTCACTAAATGCCTAAATAGGCATTTAGTGGCAAATAAAAATTGACGTTCATCAGAAAATTTTATATTTTTACGATGATTAAATTTTTTGACTTTGACTTTATTGGAACCAGCAGTGGGGACGTGATGTGTTGTGATGATGAAAATGATGATCGTGTACTGCTGTACGGTCAGCTGCATAAGCAGCTATACACTTTTTTTCCTTGTCAAACTAGCTACATAACAAACTGTCAATGTTTTAATATTAAAACATTTTAACACACGTTTTAATTTTAACACACGTTTTAATATTAAAACATTGACAGTTTGTTATGTAGCTAGTTTGACAAGGAAAAAAAGTGTATAGCTGCTTATGCAGCTGACCGTACAGCAGTACACGATCATCATTTTCATCATCACAACACATCACGTCCCCACTGCTGGTTCCAATAAAGTCAAAGTCAAAAAATTTAATCATCGTAAAAATATAAAATTTTCTGATGAACGTCAATTTTTACAAACTACTCTCCGTTCGGATAAGGGGGGCTATTTCTGTCTAAGGAGAAGAACAAAGGCAAGAAACTCCAGAGCCATCTTTTCAAAAAAAGAGGAATAAAGGAAGGGTTTTAGGCCTAGTCCTCCACGCTGCCCTAGTGCGGGTTGGTGGTGAATCATGAAAGAAAATCAGCTATTAGTTAGTACATTCAGTTGTTTGTGTATCGCCTGAAGTGTTTGCTTACCTAAGTGAGTTGAATTACCAATTCACTAAAATATTTCGTATCAAAACTTACTTTGTACATAATTTGCCATACAAAAGAATTCAACGCGCTTCCTCAAAAATACTTGAGGTCCGATTTTAAAAGTATGGCCAATTTATGGACAATAGTTTCCTATTGTTTAAGATGTTATCTATTACATTAATAATAATACACATATTAAATCTGAGTATTAATTGAGACTAAAAAAATACTGTTTTCGACCTTCGGCGGTAAGTATTATCAAACACCAATATAACAATTTCACGTTTTATCATAAAGGTATTTTTCTCATAAACCACCTACCGTATAGGTGCCACCTGGAGCCAGTAACTTTACTAGTAGCCCTAAGGAGGGGCGGAAACAGCTGGCTAGTCCGGCCCAGGGGGGTCACTCCATATCGAAAAAACGAAGTTTAAGCAAAGCGCTGATGCGTGAGCCACGACACTAACGCATTGTATTAAACGTGCCGGTTGCACGACAGCTCTCGTTCGTTCGTTTTTCGTCAGTATAGAGTGACCCCCTGTGACCGCCCGCGCGTGACAAGTGAACTACTGGGAACGCATGCGCAGGTGGCTCGTTTAACAAAACTGACAATTGTATTCTATTTATTAAGTATACAGAGTAAATAGTTGACCAACGGAAAGGGGATATTTTTTTCGCGAATTTCCAATGGTCATAGAACAAAATGTTTTTCAGATTGACCCCCTGACCTGAGTCCCCTCCTTTCCGTTGGTCCACTATTAACGGGATACATTGATATTTTATATACTTACTTAAGTAAAAGACTTATATAAATAATTGAAATCTTAGCTCAAAGCTATTCTTAAACTTTTAGTATTGCAATTCGATATGCAAAAATTTTTTTTTGCGGAACTCCAAAAAATTTTGGTAAACTACATGGTTTACATTCTGCAAGTATCCGTAATACGAGTATCTTAGATCATATTATTGCTTGCTCAGGTCAGTTGTGTAAAAGTAAATTGTATTTTTTATGAAACGGGTGTCAAGTAACGCACGACTGCTGTTGACCAAAACGCGGGGTTCTGACCAAGCCGATTATGAGGTCTAGGTTGTTACTGTTAAGAACATTATCATTATCACTATCAAATATTAATAAGAACCTAATATTTTGCCAAAAAAAATTGGGTTAAGTACATCTGCTTAGCATTCACCCTTTATAATAAGTATTCACTCATTGTTTTTTTTAATATTAATAAACGTCGTATTTACAACAATACCTACTTAATTTCATGATTAACAGACCAAGTCTGAAAGAATGTATTATTTTATTTTGCAGCAAAATAAAATTACATTTAACAATAAATAAGACACTATGTTACAAACTAAACTACCTTATACAAACTAAACCTATGTAGACATAACTAGAACTATAGGTAGAACAGCCCTTCCAGGTCCGATCCCTGTGGGAGGGTTCCCAATAGTCTGAAAGTACAATAAAATTAAGAGTCATTTGCAACAATTTATAATACAGAAAAAAATTGTATATACGTATTGACCTACATTTCAACGGCAAACATATTAAAAATTCACAGCTTGCACAAACTAACCTGCCGCGCCACATGTATGATATTGATCGTTTACTGATATGAACAATAATACCTAGGTAGGTATACAATAACTACACGTCTACCTATCTATCTATCTTGGCGAGCTGATTTTCCGCATTTAGCTTCTATTGTGCGTGAAATACCTATGGAGTAACTAGTCGTTAAGCCACCCAAGCTCACGCCATAAAGCCAGTAGACGATCTAGGTTACTTAAGACTTCAGTCAGACAGGCCAAGAGACCCTAGAGACCCCGGAGACCCGAGGGTTTTTGATCGTAGTGTCTCCTCGCCGATGTAACAAGACATGGGAGGTTGGTACATCTTCATGCGACTTCTGCAAAGAGGAGTGCTTGAAATTTTTATGCGTAAATATAATAAAAATGTAAATAACTATAGTAATAGGTATACATACTGATAATTCCACGAAGGGTTAATATTATTGGGATATGTTTCTATGTTTAGGTGAAATGTCTACAATGATTTTAGTAGACATTACTTACGCTGAACAACTATGTTGATGTTGTAACATGTAAGTCCCGAAGTGATTTTCCACTTTGACAATGGCTAATTCTAGGAAAAATCCAAACTTGGACGAATGGTCGACGTAATAAAAATTCAAGAAACAATTTTATGCGAACTGAGCTACGAATCTGAACTACAGAGTGCAATGACAATAAAATCGATTTTATCTTTTTTGTACTTTAGAGGTCATCGGCATACAATCGATACTTTTATAACCACCTCCATTATAAACTTTACTTCTAGAACATAAAGGTTAGTTTGGTTTGAGTAGAGGTGTTCGTATATTGGCTATCATTGACCTAGCTAGCGTGTGTAAACTCTTTGTCATGCTCGTTGTATGAAATTTGGCGGTTCAGCGTTTGTGCCTTTTCAATTGATTTCCTGTGAACAGTTTTACTATAACTGTTTTTATAACAATATGGCTTTTGAATCGTATCCGCGTGTCCTTTATGCTTTGAATTCTTTCAGCTGATTTTGATATGCACTGCTTCAAATTATAGCATGAATGTACTTTAGTATAGAATGGGTAGGTACTTAATGCTAAACCAAAATCTGCCTAATTCTTCACTCTAGTGACGAATTCATTCAGGTCATGGACATGCTCACATTGTCATGAATGAAGAAAAAACTAACTTCCAAATTGAATTTCCTTAGCTTATTTTAATCTGAAGGCCAAGTGAATGCCTCTAACGACAATAATAAATAACAACAGTTTATCTCGGTAAGGCTATAATGAGTTTAACATTTTATATAGAGCGGACACAAATAAGTTTCATAGTCAAGGACTCTGTGAGTCAGTTTGTGTGGCCATGAAACGTGCGGCAGCGCGTGGAACTATCACGACGTGGCTAGGAAATAGGAACAAAACTGAAAATCATGCTTTAGCTTCCTAAAATTTTGCACCAAAACGAAATGAATACTGAAAAAATATGTCAATGTATGTATTTTGTACTGTGTCTTATGATTTGATTCTTCTTCTGAAATGAAATTGAAAAGGTTACATCTGCCATTGATGTTCCACATGTCACTGGTTTTTTTTTATTGCTCGTGAGTTCGTGAGTGTGTTTAGTTTTTAATTAGTTAACTAGTTTCTACAAATTTTATACCTAGTCAATTTGAATCAGTACGTAGTTATTGTTCTGTGACACAGTATAGCATAAGCTAGGACTGGCTTTGATATTTTACTTCATAGACTATAAAAATATGTTTAGCCTTTTATTACCAGGTCAAGTCAATTACATTATTGTAACACAGTATTGTCGGTAGAGTTAGCAATCTCACAGACCGGGGACATGTAACAATGTACGCACCGTCCATTGTCTCGTAACAACCTTCTGGTTATGTTTTTGTAAACTATTCTATGTTCATACATTTGACAAAATGGGTAGAGCGATATCTTAAATTCTGATAGATGCCTGTGCTGTTCTCATTGTCATATTCGTATATTACCTACTTATCTTTAAAAGTATGTAAATTGTTCTACCGCTCTCAGCGAATACCTATATCAATATTTTGAATAAGTATATCTTGTTTTTACTAACGTTGTTCCGTATTCCCAATAGAATAATTATATTTTCCAGTACATAACATTCAGTTTACACAATCATATTTGTTATAATAATATTTTCTTGACGACCCCCTTTCTCCGCTCTGCTCATGGCCACAACTTGTCCAGAGAGTTGTCACCAATGGATTCTTGTAACGAATCGTGCATGGAATGCCTCCGCCATACAGTAATTAAGTCGTTGCGTAAACGGACCTGCGCATTGTAGGTGTAGGTATACACTCGTGTTTCCTTTTCCGTTTGGCTTAGTGCGAGTTTTTATATTCTCATTCGGGTAGTTAAAACTCAAATATCGAGCATAATAAAAATATATTAAGTATTTTTGATGAAATTGCTGAAACAAACTCAAAGTTATCCAGAATGACATAAAGAAAACTTTTCGTAAAAATTCACTACCAACAAATATCATTATAACTCCCTGAAGAGTGTCAGCTTCATAAATTCATATATGTATAAGCACTTCTAATTATTAAGCTACTTTGTCAAACTAAAAACCCTCAAGCATACAGTATAACATATGAAGCTCTGACTATAGTAACGTAAAGTAATTTTATTGTATTTCTTTTTTAGTATCGATACACATAAATGAGAAACGGTATGGCATACCAAACCCATAACGTTGTGGTATGGAATTTCTCTCGACCACAAGGCAAACCACTGGGAGATATCTAAAACTTACATAACTAATACATTGTAATGCCGTGTGATACAGTTCTGTAGTTTGCGGTCGTAACCTTACCCGCCGTGTCCATTGCAAAAGCGGATGCAACTGTTTTTTGTTTAGTTATGTGTTTTTTTGTTTATCGTCTCTTTCAGCATTTGTGTCCATCTTTGCCTAGTCTTTGAAACCGAGGCATCAATTTTCAGCCAAATAAACCTATTTAAATATATACAGTCGTTTTAGTTTGTATCAATGTATCTTTGTTTCACGCATAAGGCTTATGGAAAACAAAGTCCTTAAGGGATTAGAGGAGCTATATCTTCCTAATCATTCATCTCCTTAGCCTGTCGGTGACTAAACCTAGAGCTATAGCGTAGCGGTATAAGAGGTGAATGGATGGGCCCTTATATTAACAATATAGGAACAAGATGTAGTGTCATTGCTCGACATTGTATAAACACATACTTATATATGACTCTTTATCTTAATAATACTACAAATTCACTTGAAGCGATGCCTACAATGCATGCTAGATGGCCGCGAGTCTTAAGACCACATCTCCTGCCCATCAGTCTGAGTCCAAATCCGAAGGGCATCTTGATCTGTCGTCACGGTGTTCACAAATGGCGGAATAGCTGAAGGCCACTGCCTGTTACCCATTGTTTCAACTGTACTGGCTGGCTGGTTGGTAGAGTGTTAGTGGAAGGGTACACCTTCCATTAAGGGGCTTGGTGGGGTGGACGGTGTTCGCTTCCTTGTTTGGATGGTTGAGGGAAGATTTGATGATTTTATGCGTTGAATAATAGATAGATAGATAATACTTTATGTCATACAAACACAGAAAATGCTAAAAGAAATCGGGTGTCATTTAAACGATCGCCAATTAAATCCGTTTTGAATTTGCTAAATAATAGGTTTGAAGGCAAAATAGTAGATTTGCCAGCAAATTTTTGCCCCCAAACAATTTTAAATCAATTCAACAATTAATCACTTAAAATTGCCGGGATTTATGATCAAGTGGCAAGTTAACATTTATGTATATATTTTAATAGGTATGTCCACATAACTCGATGTTATGTTTAATATTTAAATGAAACAAAAAATTAAGTTTAAATCATCAATATTCTTAATTAAAAACAACATAAACAACCTTCTTCTAATTATAACTTAAACCTTAATCTTCTTCTAATCAAAAGCAATCTTATTGTAATTAAAACTTAAACTTCCTCTTTTCATCATCATCATCATCATCAGCCAATAATCATCCACTGGTGGAGATAGATCCGCTCCCAAGGAGTGCCACAACATTCGGTCCTCTGCCTTCCTCATCCAACCACTACCGGCTATCCGCCTAAGATCGTCAGTCCAGCGGGCAGGAGGGCGTCCCACGCTCCGTTTGCCTGTTCGTGGTCTCGACTCGAGAACTCGTCTACCCCAACGGTTATCGGTTCTTCGGCAGATATGACCAGCCCACTGCCTCTTCAGCTTGCATATTTTGACAGCTAAGTATGTCGGTAACCTTGGTCCTCTGACGGATAATCTCATTTCTGATACGATCCATCAGAGAAACTCCAAGCATAGCTCTCTCCATAGCACCGTCTCCGCTAATTTGTAAACTCATGTATTAAATTGCTAACGAATTATAATGTTTTAATAACTGGACCAATCATAATACTTTGCTGGCAAGAAATATAGTTCCCAAAGAAATCCACAACATAGACGGCACAATCGCGATACAAACTTGTTAAGGAATGCAGCAGACTAGATGGGTGCATTGTCGTGGAGTTGGACTAAAACTTAATAAGATATACCTAAGTACTAACTTAGTACTTTTCCTACTCGTTGTTTGACATACAAAATACTACTATGTACATTATTATTATTTCGTAGAAAGTACTATTATCTCGGCAATGTCTGTTATGTTATTTATCAAATACCTACGTATGATTATATTCTGTTTATCTAATATCTTGTTTATCTATTGTTTCAGGTATGTTTCAGTTGTTTTATCTAAATCTAAGAAATGCGGTTACCTGAATACCTAGTAAGTACAGTCATGTCTAGTTTCCGGCCAGGAAAAGACGCTGGTTGCTCTAAAATATAATATAATTATATCACAACAAAAACACACATTTACACACTAAAGCTACTTCTTGATAAAGCACATTATTTACTTACATGAAAAGAAAGCTGATAAGCTGAAGAACGCTAATTCAGTTTGTCTATTTTTTATAAATTTTCTTCAGTTAATTTTTTGTCTGAAAAGTTTAGTTAGGTTATTTTGAACTCATTATTTTCGCTATAAACATTAAATTGCTTAAATAATGAGAAACGTAAGTAATAAATACATACATGTAGCAACTACAAGGTGAGGTAGATAAGTCTATTATTATAGAGATGTGGTATTGTGATACTTTTGGCTGTAACAACTGGACCGAAACATAATATTACAAAAATACATTATGTTTAAAATTGAAGAGAAATCAGGCTAAAGGCAGCTGAAAATTATAATGTAGGTACGTCTATAATAAAACTACTATGGTAAACCTACCATCCTTATAATATGTGTAGACATTAAAAAGATTTTTTTTATATTTTCGACTAACAGACGAAAACAAATTATTTGATTAGTATTTACTAGACCTCTCCGCAAGTCCAAAACATGTTTCTAATCATTACCATACAATTACTGAGGAGACCTAACAATATTTTATTCATTTAAAATTACGTGCTTAGACTTTAATTAACTAACTAACTTATCGTAGGTACAGTATAAACATTCCTAACTAATTCTGTTTTTGTCGAAATCGTAAATGTCTTGTCTTGCAAAATTTATCGCTTGTCACTTAATAAGTATGTACTTGCTACTTCGGTAAGTACAAATACATAAACCATTTATATTCATACAACGTACTAACATGAGTATTACGTCAACATATTTTGATTACATTTGACAAGATTGATTACATTTGCCAAAATGTACACAGACATAAAGACAGGTGCCATTTGTTTTATTTAAATTAAATATGTGTGTAAAGGACACTCATAGAATGACTAAAAGAACAGAGCGGTCAACATTTTAACTCTCTCTGTTAATACACTACTCTAAAATTAAGCCTTAAACTTTTAATATAATTTTAGCTATACATACATTTATTTACTTCTATTGCAAAATTATATAAACGCAATAAACACAGTATTTACCAGTATAACTACTTACTTATACCTCTAACATGAATCGATTCGCGAATTAGAAACCGGATTTGAATCAATCTCAAGGTTAATCACTACTTAGCAGAAATAAATATATCGTGTACGTCTGTTGGATTGAAGTACCTACTTATATTGAAATATTAAATTGAATGCATGAATATCGACTGTTTCCTTGATCCTTGAAAATACTTACCCCCGGTTTCGCAACTGAGTATTTGAGGTAGAGTCGTTCTCAAAGCCTACTTAAGTTCATACTTATTAAATTTCTGTTTCTGAATTGAGATTTCTTATGATTGAGTTTGGTTTGAGCAACAGAGCTTGAGAAATCTCCAATTTGACAGTGGGCATGCTTAACTTCATGCTTAGCGACAAAAATGCGTTTCACAACGCGTTTGACAGCGCTCAAACCGTACTTGCTCAAAGTTGAGTCTGTCAAATTTAAGTAACCAATTTCGGCTACTTAAACCTTAATCAAATATTTTTACTCGTGATTATTGTGAAATATCAAGTATTATACAAGAGTTTTGTTTGCTGTACAATGTCCAGTGACGATACTTCGTTAATCTAATCTTATAACACCATTCAAAAATGCAGCCATACCGTCACAAGAAGCATTTAATAGAGCCCAGAACCCAACAAGAAACACCATTGAGTGCTGCTTTGTGGTGCTAAAGAGAAGATTCCCATATCTACATTATGGAATGCAACTCAAATTGCAGAAGGTTTACAAGGTCATTATGAGATGTTGCACAACATGGCTCTAGAACTAGACGATTATACTTGTGGTTCTGGACAATGAAATAGAAGAGGAACCATATGCTGTGCAGCCTTTGCCTCAAGAACTGCAAAGTTTTGAAAACAAGAAGAATATGCTGTAAGAACCATGTAAGAACAGCACTGGTGGAGACATATTAAATATTTATGAATGTAAGGAATTATATTAGATTTCATGGCTATAAATAAAAATATTTGTTTAAACTTTTATATTCTTTAATTAATAATATTTTTTATCAGGAAACAACAAAAATCACAGTAATCACTTAGAAATCAAAATAATGCTCCGGGTTTGATTTGTTGTTTTTGTTGTTGTTCTAAGGTACCCTGGTGGTACAGAGGGTCTTCACGAGAGTGCGCCACGCCGTCCGGTCCTCAGCAACCGCTCTGGCCTCCGTCCAGCTCAGGCCTTGCGCTCGCAGCTCACCGTCGACTGTACGCCGCCATGTGTGCACGAGGCGACCGCGTCTGCGGTGGTGCGTCCCTTCTGATAGTGTGGCCGATCAATCTCCAATTCGCCATGCGACTTCTTACTCGATATGTAGTTGGTTCATCGATCCCTTAGTCACAATCGAACAACAGAAGAGACTTGACTACGGAGTTGAAGAAGGGTTTTTACGCAACGCTTGAGCATGTTGGAGTCCCACACAGATCCGAGTTGAGGGAAGGCAGTTTTCGTTATTTATTCCAGCATTCACACGGGGCTACCAGTCAGTGCTCTACTTGGTTGCTCACTGGGTCCAGTCACTGAACTAACTAATTATTATCTTCCTTTGCATTTTAATATTTGGTTAGAATCCTTTAATTTAATGGATAACTATGGTAAAATACACAAGATTATATTTGGTTTTGAAGATGAATATTTATGAAATGACAATAGATTTGATTGATTGACAATGAAATGACAATGACATTTCGAATTTCACAGATTGGATTTTGAAATGCGTTCCGTTGTCTATCCTGGTGATTCGAAATTAAAACAAATATCTGAATTTATAACATTGTAGCCTAATATATTATAAATAGATAATTCTTTTAATAATTTCACGTGTTTGAAATTAAATTCGTCAATATTTTTTAACAAAAATCCTATACAATATTTTTATCGATTAAAACCGGTTTTTTGTACATATAATGAAACGTAAAGTCGTGCTTAGAGGCAGCTTGATTAAATACTTAGCTAAGTACGGTTTGATAAAAACTATGTTCGACTTGTGAAACGTAGAAAACCTAAGTATCTACTCAACCATTGAGCAAATCTCTACTGAGATTTTCTTGAATACTCTATTCTGAAACCGGGTGTTAGTGTCTATTAGTGCGATGCGCATTTGTATGTATGTTTATGTATTGTATGTATATAGGTACAGTCAGAACAGAATCCTACTAATATTATAAAAGCGAAAGTTTGTGAGTATGTAGGTATTTATGTGTGTATGTTTCTTACTTCTCCACGACAAAACGGCTGAACCTATTTTATTTACTTAAATTTAGTATGGAGTTAGCTAACACCCTGGATAGGCTACTTTTTATCGCGAAATTCACTACTTTCATAATAATAAAGATCTAACTATATCGTGGGCACTCCTAGTAGTAAGATGTTAATAACATCATCATTAAAAAAATATTGGCTTCACAAAGCCCCTAACACATGGTGTTATTTTTCCTCCACCTTTCATCCCGGCAGATGAAAGGGCACTTGTATAGGCACATCCTGTATAATGTCACGCGCACACCTTGGCGGCGCGTGCGCATACATCTGTGCGCACAATGGAACGCATCTGTGCTGTTAATTGAGTTTTTTGCGCTGTCAGCTGAAGCGCGCATGTGGTACTGGATTGATAGGTCAGTGCGGTCCGTTAGAGTTGAGTCAATAGAGTGGAAAGTTGATGCAACTAATTAAACCATCAGCGGTTACTAACTCATTACTGCACTAGTACCTGTAATGACACTCCGAAGCATAAATAAATTGCATAGGTACATTTCATTAACGGAACCGAATAATCATATTGGTTGCTCTAAGTATGCATACTAATTTCATTTGCTTCTGTATACGACGTGTGGTATAGCATAGGTAACTAACAAATTATTTTAATTTCTATTGTACAAAAAAAAACACTATACAGTAAGACAAAAGGGGGCAGACTCAGCATCTACCTACATAGACAAAGATAAAGCTCGAGTGCACGGGCTTCCTCCGCTTCCGGTGCACACTTGAGAAGAGACTTCCGGAATAATTTTATTATAACATCACGTGTGGTACAGTGGCAGTGGCACAGATTTATAACATACTATACTATGACCTAGAAAATGGTCTTATAATTTGTCATGATGTTTCCACCGTGTACATTTTGGTTGATAAATTTTAGATTTTTTTATATCTAATACAGGGTTTTGCAAAACTAAAATAATAAGGCACAAACAACCATCGCTACTTTAGGGGCACATTCTGAAGAAATTATGTTCTCTGTTTGAATTTACGAGTATAGGTATGTCTAAGGACTGTTCAGTAACTTACCCGGATATCTTTATCTTGTTTTTAATTTTGGAGCCCTCCTATTTTTTTATTTACAAATCTGCAGCTACCGTTTGTACATCCTGCCAGCTGGTCCCTTTTTTATAATTTCACTTTCGTAAATGATTTTATTATTTTGACTCCCACGTGGTTCAAATTTAAACCCAGCCAAATGCAATAATGATGTCTGAAGGCAGATTTTCTAATTTTAGAGCTGTCAAAACCTTAATTTCTTTAATAAAAAATCGACTCTATGAGTTTTCCCGTAAATGTCATTTTTTGCTAGCAGAATTTTTAGTTTGACAGCGTTAAAATTAGAATTTCTGCCATCAGAATAGCTAACATTACCTACCTACTGCTTTTCTATAATTTCGCAAAAAAGCTTTTATTTATTTACAGTTCACTTTTTTCATCTTTATCCTTTTACAAACAAGTGACGTCCGACACGATGACATTTTCTATTTCTGCGCTACATTTAATTTGTATTTAGAACATCCGGTTTATTCGGCCAGTATTATTGGCATTCAGATGGTATCTTTGCCTCCACTGCGGTTTGGCGACGCCCTCGGCAGACCATGTTGGTTGTATGGCCAGTTTTTGTCTATGGACTAAGGTAGAGGAAAAAAAATGTTTTGATGAAGCGCAAGGAAGTTATTATTCTGATGATTCTATCGTCATAAAATGGCATGAAACATTATACTTTGACCTTCTCGTTAGAGAAGTACCTACTTAATAATAATATAATATGATGTTCCTTGTTTTTGACAAAGCAAATATCAAATACAGTAAAGAGCAGCATTCCGTTTCGTTTTCATAATATACTGACATCAGAAGTAAGTCTTAGTCATAACTATATTATGAGATCACGATTATTCAATTTATCAGCAAATATGCCCAGTTCAGTACATAGTAGTTTTATTTAAACCATTATTAAATTAATCATCTTTGAAACTAATTTCTGGACCAAGAAATACCCGCGGTTGAATACGGTTGTAAAAAAGAAACGTCTCGACAAATAACATCCCTGAACTCTTATTCTGAATTAGTTCGTTAAGAAGATTTGTGACTTTATTGGAAACATTGGTTGTCATTAGCTTGAACTTAAAACGGTTTGACAATAAACAGAATACGGACAGTTTTTGCTCTGTGTTTATATATGACACACCATCTTGCCCGTATATTGTTAATCTAAGGCACAAACCGCCAGTCTCTCGTGCCTTGAGCCACGGAGACTGAGCCGTGCCGTGAGTCAGCGGGCACTGACATCAGCGAGGCGGTTACTCACCGGCTGTATGGTCAGATCACCACCTTGGGAGCTGCGGGGTCACTCTATACTGATGAAAATCTAAGGACTTTGCTGCGCAAGCTACGACTCTATCTCGTTGTGTAAAACGTGCCGATTGCATGATAGCTCTCTTTCGTTCCTTTTTCGTCAGGATAGAGTAACCCTTCAGTACCTTTAGGATGTCGTTTATTCACGTGCGGCGATTGATAGGGAAAGTTTTTGTAAGTGTGTAGAGAAGCCCTATGTATAGTAGGGGATGATTATTTGTATACCTAGATAGTGGTTATGAAGTAAGAAAAACCCTAGACAAAGGTACCTAAATGCTACATTGATAAAGGACAACGCTACAAGTTCTGTTTTCTTTTCGTCCAATTAGTCAGGAGGAGATTCTCGAGACATTTCTTATAATTATATTTCTTAAGTACGTACATTATGTATTAAATTATGTTATAACTACATAGTAAGTATCCCATTAAAATACCAAAAGCCAAATATTAGCAAACTTCTTTAGCCATTACCTCATTTACCTACTCATTCAGACCAAAACTTACAAAAAAAGTTTAAGAAAAAACTGTTTGCAAATGTGTGGAAACCGGATTTCCCATAGAACACTGGTCAATACCACGATGACTCAAAGTTAGCTCTTTATGCAAGATCTTTTGTATCCAATCTAACATTTGTGATGATCAAATGTCTATTTTCTTGTTGTTTGCATCATCATAGTCACCGTCTTAGAAGTTCTTAGTCTGTTTTTTTAAGCTCATGTATTATTTATTTGATAATATTATGAATTATCTATGCTACGTAGTTTCTGGTTGTCAATTAAGTATTAGCTGCCTTCCGCGATTTATAAAAAAAAAACGTTAATTATTTAAAGGATTAATACTTACGAACAAACTTCCACCTTCTAACCTCTTTTATATACTCTGATTTTTCTAATAGGTATTTTGTGGTATTTTTATTTGGTAGGAAGTTTGAAATTTTGCAACAAAAAGTCTTAACCAAATTAAATTTGGGCTCACACACCGTGGCCCAGTAATGTGGGTTACTTTCAGTATTCTGAGCCCCTTTCGGATGTACGATAGTTGACTGGCGACTTTAAAAAGAATAAAAATTGCATCAGAGATGCAGTTACACAAACATGTTGCATTACTTTAGTACCTACCTAAATAAACCATTTAAACTTTCCGTGTAATAGTAATGATTGGTGTTTGTGTTGCTTGCATTGGTGCTTGCTTGAAATTGCTATTTTAAGTGTTAATTACCCAGGATTATTTACTGTCTAAACTAACTAAATTTATAAATAAATAAATAAATAAATAAATGTTCTTTATTTCAGGCAGCACCCATATAAAATAATAATTACAATTACAATTAAAATGTTCATCATAATATAAATACTAGTGATGTAACGAATATTCGCATTCGCATTCGCATTCGCGAATATTCGCACATTTTTGGATATTCGCATTCGCATTCGCATTCGCAAAATTTTGTGCGAATGTTTTGCGAATATCAGTTCTTATTAGAAAAAAGTATTTTAAAATAATGATAGGTAAACAAAATCAAAATCCATTCGTCTATAACCTTTTATTACAAGTTATCCTCTTAATCAAAAACCAAATGATAAAGTAAGACTGGTAATGACCAATCTTACTTTATCATTTGGTTTTTTTTGGGCAATGAAACTTTAGAAATAGTTAATACAAGGTGGGCCAAAAGTAATCACCCTATTGGAAGTTGCTCTCATTTGTACAAATGGCCGCCAATTTTAAATTTGTTTTGATATTGGTGGACTAGACAGATGCAGATTAGATGCAGATACAAATTCAGAAGCCATGGAGTGATATAAGTACTCCCCAAGATCGCGGGATAATAAATTATTGTGTATACTTATTCAGTTTTCGGGACGCCTTTTTTTCGTTTTATCTGTCATTCATGAGAAATGCCATAAAAGGACCCCGTATGGCAATCAATTGTGACGGCGCCCATTTTGCTATTTGCATTTTCTAGACTTTACCAATAAAATTGTAAAGGTTCAAATAAACATAATCAAAAAACAGAATCCAAGTTTTTTATTTAGAAAAAAAATGAGAGCCAAACAACATCGGATGACTTCTATTGGTCCACCTTGTAGTTTCATAAGACCTAAACGTGCAAAGAAATAGTTCCACTTAAAAAATACAGACACCGAATAGCCCCTATTTTTATAAACAATTAATAGAAAATTTTAATAAATTTTTAACGTTAACGCAACAGGTAATATTCTGATTCGTCGTTAAATCAACTTAAAAATTGCAGAAGTCGTCTTTAAGTTTTTTTTGCGATTAGGAGTAATTTGGTGTTTTTCTTAATGGATCTTTTTCATTGGCCGTGAGTGCCCGTGAGTGTAAATAAAAAAACAAAAAGCGTATTTTGACAGTATAGTGTCAGAGCAAGACAGCCATACATTTAAATACGTTTAAAAATGATTCGTGTAAATCGTCCTCAGAAACTGCACTCAGTCGCAATGTGTCGTAACTGTTACGGAGCTAAAAAAGTTTTAAAAAAATTGCGCCTAGTATTGTTCAGTCTGATTCGGAATGCGCCTAGAACGGAACGTACCTCGTTCAGTACGAGAATGCCACCAAACCATACAAATAACGCCAAATTTGAAAACAAACTGAATATTCGCATTCGCATTCGCATTCGCGAATGTCGATTTCAGATATTCGCATTCGCATTCGCATTCGCGAATGTCCAAAAACACACATTCGTTACATCACTAATAAATACAATAAAATATAAATTACAATAAAATTAAGTAGGTAGGTACAATATAGGTACCTACAAGTCAATTATTATTAATTAAAACTAATAACCCAGTATAAACCTATAAAGTCAGTAAGTAGCTATAAATGGTCGATTTCAATTATTATCTTTTGTGTTTGTTACTACATATTTAAAATGTAACCATTAACACTGAAAGTTATCTTCATCTCTGGCTGTTTACATTTACCATCTTAGATTACCAATATACTAACATGGTGTGACACATACAAAATACAAGCAAAAAACTGACCGCATTTTGTTTACTGTCAAACAGTTTTTAACCGACTTCAAAAAAAGGAGGAGGTTTTTAAGTTCAACCTAATGACATCCATTGTACCAGTTAATAAAGTCACAAATTCTCGAGACATTTCTTTTGCACTGTCACTCCATCTTTTTCGTATATTATTAATCTAAGATACGTAATTATATGCCTTTCAAGACTGTGTTTAAACAAGAATCCGTATCGGTCTACTTTTATAAGACGTTTCTGTGTCAAACTCACCTTCGGTACCTGTGAGTCATACGACTCTTACAAAAGTAAGTAGTAAGTACTCATCCATACACCATTCACACAATTTAATCACTGATAGGTATGTCAATCAATGCATTTCATAGAAAGTTTGTAGATAATAGTATATAAACTCACTAGATAGGTAGTTACTTTTTAGTGGCCTTGTGGTATCCTCGAGCGGATTTGTCACTGTGAATATCTAGGCACTTCAGAAGGGCTAGCACGGGGCGCATTTACGACGTGATAAAAGTTTTCCGTCGCGCTCACTCTTGAGGCTGCGCGATGTGAGTGAGTGCGATGCAAAACTTTTGTCACGTCTTAATTGTGCCCGTGCTAGCCTTTTAGTACGTACCTACTTATGTTGGTTTTAATATGCTTTAATAATTGTATTAAGTTTAATTATTAGGTCATTTATGTATCATGCTCATCATAATATATAATATATATGTACTGAGTGTGATACCAAAATGAGGTCTCTAAGTTTCACATCATCTTACCTGTAATGAAAATTGAAGAATGCTCAAACAAATTTCGATGTATCATACATATACGTAGGTATACATAACTAGCTAATCTATCTGAACAAAACCATGTCTATTCGTTTTGTTTTTGTATTAATTTAATTATGAGTCAATTTAATTAGTCTGATGAACAGAAAACGTCATCAACACAATCATTACACCATAAGTCAAAATCATAACTCCTCATTGTCGGTTGGTTGGAAAAATACTTACATTTCTATAGGAAAATTAGGTTTGCTTAGCAAACAAGTGTTCGGAGAGAAATACATTTTTCAGTTAAATTGATTTTTATTGTGAGTTTTCCGCTTACGTAACTTCCACTCAACTAGCAATGTCTTATCCTGACCTTAGACTTACGTCTGGTTATGTTCCCAGACTTTCACTTGAAGACCCGAAGACCTAACTTTGACCTAACCCTTGTCTTGTAATAGAACCACTTTACCATTTATAACTTAGGTACCTAATTGTAGGTAGCTTCATGATGTCATAAATGTCGTATATGGATAAACTAACTGTTCCCGCGAGCTTCGCTTCGCCTTAAAAAGTTTTCCCGTGGGAATTCCGGGATAAAAACAAGTAGTAAAGTAGCCTATGTTTCTTCTCAGGGTCTAGACCATATGTATACCAAATTTAATTCAAATCCGTTCAGTAGTTTTGGCGTGAAAGAGTGACAAACACAGTTATTTAGTTAGGATAAACGAAAAATATAACCTTTATTACCTACATTCTGCCTACTGGTTACCCCCGACACAGACTAAGTCCCAGCTACCTTAGTTAATCTTGTCCTAATATTATATTTGAATACCACAGCATTTATTTGTTAAATAAACATTTCCTATAATTTTCATTAGTTAGATAGTATAATTTTTCGCTCACCAAGGGATTGTACGGATGGTACTACATATAAATGATCTACGTACAATTTTCGTATTCGTAACATAATATTTCTTATAAGTACATATTTAACTAGATTCAAGATGGTGGATCCTAATAGACAGATGTCGTTATAAAATTACCTCTTAGTGCCCTTTCCCGCCCTTTCTTAGACTAAGGGCCGATTTTTCAATGCTCAGATAGACAACCAGATAGCGTTTATTCGACAGATAGCGAAATATTGAATTTTTCAACAGTCAGATAGAGCTTATTCGTCCAATAACTCAGTTACCTGGAGAATAAATCTATCTGCTGCTTGGGCCGCCAGATAGCGCTTATTCGATTGATAATTTGACATTTGAGGTTATTAAGTAAGTTCTTTTTTGTGTTTATACCAATTCTAAACTATACAAGCGCAGAGAATAATCGTCTTTTCAATGGATATTTTCAATGATATTGATGATTAGGCGATCGAAAAAGAGGCAGTAGGTAATGAACGAATATATTAATCCTGTTGAAAGGAAAGTCAGAGTCGTCAAAACGCCGGCCTGATCATTACAGCATGTGGGATGCAAAAGAATTTCATCGCCGAAAGGCGCCAGACTACAAACATTATTTTTGATTTATTTTTAAGCATTAATTTTATAAAACAGGAATGTAGCAGCACTTCCTTCATAATAAAATATTAAGGTAGGTACATATAGTTTCATTTTATGATAAGTAGGTAACCTATGCTATATATAAGTATCTAAGACATCCCTCCTGCTTGGCGGGATGATCTTCTATGTCCAGTAGTGGACTGCTATAGGCTGAGGAGAAAAGAGAGAAACCATCCAGTACTTGATAATAAAACATAGGTGTTATTTCTTTCAGTTTTTATTCATTAAATTTAAATTAAGGATACGTTGAATGCTAATGTTGGAGCAAATGCCTAATAAACACCTTTTCTTCTACATCGTTAAATGAAGGTAAATTTGAGGGCGCACTTCCAGTATTGTACACACGGCAACGTCAAATGGTTAGCAGGGCACACTAACGTAGTGTATGTGTGCACACTAACGTTGTCTATGTGTGCATAAACGCAGAAATCGGTTTACACACCAGTAAAAAACCACACACACACACAACAGCACAAACGAGTTTGCGCGTAGGCAAACGCCCGTATACCAGCTGTGACATAAAAATATCAACCGGTAGTATTAGTGAAATAGTTATAAAATTGATGTGAAGCAAAATTTCACGGCGTGTATCTATACACTTCGTAGCTCATTGGTAGAATGATAGACTAATGAAACATAGGTCGTGAGTTCGAGTCCACGGATGGTTATTTTTATTTAACTTAATTCAAATTTTGCGTTCATTTAAACGCTGTTGATATTTGAAACTGACAAATGACTACAAGCTGCATAGCTGTCGACTATTTCTCTTCGCCAAAAATATATGATTCGTTCTTCATTTGAGAATTAAAACCATTCTACCCTCATACAATATGAATAAACGAAATTTGTTTTTAGTTTTAGTGACAATTCACCTCTGCGTCTGCAAAGTGATTCACTTTGTTATTTGTCAATTTAATTAATTACTCTTCGCAGTCACTATGGAAAGTCACTTAACCATGTTCAAAAAGGCGGAGATAATCGTATTTATATTAACAAAACATTACAATTTGTGAAATTGCAAGACGTTTAACGGTAAGTAACATAGAATTGCAAATATTTTATTTGACTGTTAGAATATTTGTATTTGTATAAGCTAAGTATTTGTTTTTTTTGTTTGCAGAGGAGAACTGTTCAATTATGGGTTCACCGATACGCAGATTCGGGACATGTAGACAGTAGTCGTCTATACGGATGCGTCACCACGCCATCGAGAAATCGTAGCTGCACATAGCGCTGATCCGTTCTGCAGCACCCGTTCTACGGCCACAACACATAATCTATCCCTACAAACCGTACGGGTTCACTTGCGTGCTGTTGGGTTGCGGTGTCGGAGGCCGACGAAGAAAATTGCTCTAACCGATCAGCATCGTCGAAACAGAGTGCGTTTTGCGACTGACTATTTTAAACTTTGATTGGTGCAACAATGTGGTGATATTTAGTGATGAAAAGTCCTTTAAGTCAGACAAGGATGGACGTAAGATATTATGGCGAAAAAGTGGTGAAAATTATAGTTATTGGGGTTAGCTCAGTAATTTTTATTTTTTCCATTTGTATAAGATTTTAGTTATTTTGTTAAATACTTATTATTATTTACAATTATGGGTAAGCCAATGTGTTAATGATGTTATTGTTACTGAGGTTGGAATAAGTTATCTTATTTCTAGCTAACTAACATGTTGATTCATATAACTAATGACTTGCCTATTTACTTAAGTAAAACAGCCAGTCCATCCTTTTCTGATGTTTATTATGATTTAAAACTGCTAATTGAAAATTTTCCTTATTAATATAAACTAAAACTATGTTTTAAAACGAAAAACAACAAAAACGTAACATCCTTAATGTTTATGTTACGGCAAGAATAAATTTGGTAATTTTAACACTTAATAACTTGTTTCATTTACTTTCTGTGTTGCTTTTATTCGTATATACTACAATAATATTATTAACCATATTAAAAATAAATTAAATCTATAAAAAAAACAAAAAAGGAATATTGTAAGTTCAGTGGGATTTGAACCACCATACCGATTATTGTAAGTCTTGTATCATACCAACTGAGCCATTCAATCTATTACAATGCCTTGCAAAATTTTGCTTCATATCATAAAAACAATGAATCATTGTCACTGGCACAACTACATGCTTACAATATCCGTGTGTGGCTTGCCCAGAACTAAATAATTACGTCGACGTCGCCGACACACACATACACTACCTACGTTAGTGTGCCCTGCCAACCATTTAACGTTGCCGTGTGTACATCTCCTGCCTTTGCAGGGAAGACTTCTTCTTCATTGTTTTTTTGATGCCCTCGTACTTTAGGATTTTCCATGAGCGGACACTTGCAGTTATACCACTGGAGTTAAAAGAAAACTCAATTTTCTTCCATGCAGTCTCCTTATCTTTACGAGTATGTGTTGCAGCATCGGTCTTTTTATTTTCTATGACATGTTTGAATTTATCTACCAAACTCACTAACACAGTAACTTCAGCATTATTATTTGCAGCAAATTCGCCGAACGCTCTCTTTTTTGTGATTCCATTGCGATCCAAAAATAACAAATATAAATACCAAAATTGAAACAACCAAACCAAACAGTCAGTGAGGCTTGTGGCTTGACAGTGACAGTTGACTCTGACAATCAAAATAGTAGTCTGTCCTGCTTTAGCACTAGTGTCTGCATATATTTGTTTCACCTTTCCAGAGTTCAAGTAGAAAAATCGGTAAGATAGTTATCTATGGAATAAATCACAATTGAAAAATGGTTTAGCAACTATCAAGCCAATAAACAGCCAAATAAATTTATTCGTTTGATAGTTATTTGACCTATTATCCTGCCATTGAAAAACCGGCCCTAAAGGTGTCGTAAACAGGTTGATCGACAGACATTAAAGTCATTACCGTTATTGTTCATATTTATCAACGGTTAATTGAGTTTTCTTCTTATTTAATTGAAGTCGAAAGGGCATTTTAGACGTGGGAACTTTTTGTATATTTATATACGGAAATAACCATGATATTTAAGAAATACTCAGAACATTGAGTAAAATAGTTGAGTAGGACTTAAGTTTGCGATTCTAGATAGATTCTTCTAAACAGTTAATTACAAATAGCATAGGAGTAGAATTTCGATAAATCACGATATCGATAATCAAGCCTAATACCGAGAAACTGTGAACAATTTATTGATTAATTGCCTAGTCATTCGGGTATTTCGCACGAATCGATCAATACTGCACGCTCGTTGTCCATCAAACGATGTTGATTGCATTTATAAAATACTGATGAAGCTGAATGCAAAATTAAAGCTGAATGCAAAATACTAGACAAATCGGTGGTCGTTTGGGATGTATGGTATTTACCATAGACAAAGAGACAAATACACAGATGCAGACATAAAAGCCCTATGTTTCGATTGGTGCTTGAAAACAGAGCGTCTCCTTTGATACCAGACGATGTATTGCAAATTGCAACGGTATTGGTTAACATTTTAACACAATAACGTTATCCGAAAACACAATGATGATAAAGTGAAGTGCGGGCTGAGTGGGACAATCTGACGACGCTGACGACGAAATCAGTTCATGTCCTCGGAATAATTACTTAATTCGTCATTCTCACACACAGTTGCAACATATTATTATACTGTTGACAAAATTGTACTTGCCGCTTTTAGAGAGACATAAAATTATTACACTTTATCGACACCCGATGATAACGGCGCCCGCGCCGGGGCAGACCCATAAGAAAATGGCGGGATGACCGGCTACCGTACCACGACCGACACATTAGGAATTAACAATCCGTAAGCAACGTTGCTCGCTTGTCAAATCTGACGTTAATTGTATGGTTCTGACCATAACAGATGTTTCACAGGCGAGCGAGGATTTTTAATTGCTAATGTGACGGTGGTGGTACGGTAGCTAGACGTATTTAGTGAACTCAAATGAGGTAGCCATGAACAGGGATAGGTGGAAGACACAGAGACCTTTGCCCTGCTGTGGGACACAATTGGTTCATTAGAAATAATCCGCTCTAATCACAAAGGTAGAGAGAAAGCAATATTACAATAAAGTAATTATAAATACTTTTCTTAAATAGTTACTGCATTGAATCAGATTTTTAAAATTTTCGATTAAGTTATTTCTAAATAGGCAATATACACAATATACAAAGCACCGGAATTCAGCTCACAAAACTGTCTTGATCAAGACCTAGCCTGGATTCCTAGCTAAACGACTCTTAAGCTAAACCAGTCTAGTACTTATAAGCTAATAGCTTGATCTGGCTGACCTAGATTTTAGTACCTACTTTGGTAGTAGGTACACTAACATAAGTCACACGAAGGAATAATGAGTGAATTATGCTGCGTTTTTTTGGACCACAGTTGATGCTGAGTTGGGTCCCTGTCGATGTTTTGGACACCAACATGCAATCGTGCCTCAATAATTCTCTTTGAATGTATTTTACATTGTTTGTAGTGTACTTATGTTTTATTTTTATCAGTTCTTGATGAGTCTTAGCTGTTTGTATGGATCTTGTTATTTTGCTGAGACTGTGTCAATAAAATTCATGTTTTCTCCTTAGATTAAATATTACGAACAAGAGGTGTGTTATATAGAAAAACAAGGCAAATAAAGTGCCCGCATTTGGTTTACTTTTGGTTTACTCTCAACGTAGTGACAACCATTTTCGCAATAAATAATATCATAAACCTTCTAATCGAACTCATTGAAAATAAGATGACTTGACGACCGAATGGCGTAGTGGTTAGTGACCCTGACTACTGAGCCGATGGTCCCGGGTTCGATTCCCGGCTGGGGCAGATATTTGTTTAAACACAGATATTTGTTCTCGGGTCTTGGATGTGCCCGTGAAATGGCAATAGGCCCGCCCCCTATTACATTGGGACTAACATAACACTCTGGTGAAAAGTGGGTGCAGCAATGCACCTCTGCCTACCCCGCAAGGGAGTACATTAGTACAAGGCGTGAGAGCGTGTGTTTTTTTTTTTGAAAATAAGAACTCAGTTGTGGAAGTGGGGTGTTATTTGGCGAGACGTTTCTTTTGCACTGTACTATACACCACAGATCTCTGCCGAAGTAAAGCCCTTATAACTTATAACCGCTGGTTTTAGGTACTTTCGAAATTTATGACCTGCAATAAGCAATGTAAAGTTACCAAATGGCTTTACTAGTAATTAAGAACGAAATTAACGCACAAGTAATTAAATTTATACTTTGAATTGTCCATTTGCAACTTGTGGCCGTAGGAAAACGCTTCTCTATTGGTTATTTCACTTTCACTTTTTTGTTTATCAGTTTGTTTGCTCTATTTATTTATTGAATTCATTTTTCGCCTCATTATTAAGTAGGTATAAGTTCGTTTGTATTTTAAGGCTACTTCACCTTTTCAAATAACAATTGGTTTAAAGTAAATCCTAACTCATATTATAAATGCGAAAGTAACTGTGTCTGTCTGTCTGTTACTCTTTCACGCCAAAACTACTGAACGGATTTGAATGAAATTTGGTATACATGTAGTCTAGACCCTGAGAAAGAACATGGGCTACTTTTTATCCCGGAATTCTCACGGGAAAGGTTTTTAAGGCGAAGCGAAGCTCGCGTGAATAGCTAGTATACTATAAACCGCACCGTTTTTTCGTGATTTAAGCATTGATACTATAAACCTCATAACATGTTACACACACAAACCACTTCAAATGAAACAGTAACTGATCCAACATAAATTCAGCTTTGATACTTACTGGTAAAGTCTTAAATTCTCTGCGAGGTAGGCACCTATTGCAAATCTTGAATCCAGTATGCACTGCCAATGCCAAACTAAGCGTTAGCTTAGATATGACATGTAATCGTTATCGGTTTATAGAAACCTGAAATTCCCAAGAATAACATGCTTCCTGTGGTGTAACCATCGTAGTGTTTACGAAACAGACCACGTACAGATCGTAGTTTTCACAATCATCCACAGCTAGACATGGGTCATTGCCAAAGACCGCTACAACACTATATCCTCGGCCTTCCTCATCAATCATCAACCGGCTACTTTACTTACCAACGTTTCTTGCCAACTCGCTAGCAGATTCCTCATCTTTGTCTCATTTTTACCTATAAATCCGCGACTAACTAAATTCTAGGGACATTATATTGGCTCAATTCGCTTACTTACGATAATATTCTTAGTATTTTCTATAATTTCTTCTAATGCATCGCCATGCATGGTAAACCGGTTGTGGTCACTTAGCACTTTAGCGGTAAGTTGTTACTCTTGACTCCGCCGGATCTGCCAATAAGCCGATATCCGGTGTTCTAGCGAATCTAGCGGATGTGATGTGAGTTATGTCTGACCTAGATTAAACCTAGTTTTTGTCAGTGGTTTTTTTTCTTAGCTTGTCGATGTCGGTGACAAATACTATAGAATAAAGCTGTTTTGAGGATTGCTACCGTGGTGAAAGGATTAGCCAGTTAGAATAGCGTCACTGAGTTAGTCACTGAATGTACAGGGTGCCGTTTCAAACTTACATATACGTATAAAATACTAGCGGTTCCCCCGAGCTTCGCTTCGCCTTAAAAAGTTTTCCCGTTCGAATTCCGGGATAAAAAGTAGCCTATGTTCTCTCTCAGAGTCTAGACCATATGTAAACTAAATTTCATTCAAATCCGTTCAGTAGTTTTGGCGTGAAAGAGTAACAGACAGACAGATAGACACAATTACTTTCGCATTTATAATATTAGTTAGGATTAGGATTAAAATTAGGATATGAATGTATCCTACCTACAATTTATACGTAACTTGCGGATTCTCCTGTTGTGAGATGGTTCCAAATGCACTGGCGACATTGCCCCGCTGGTTCCCGCCCAGAATGATTCATGAAAAAATAAAGGGACTAATCAATTTGTTGTATACAAATGAACGTTTATCGAAACTATTAGGCGTGATTGGCCATCAGGATATTGCGAAGGAATGCAGCATTGGGTGGGGAGAGGGGGTAATTGTCTAAATTGGATACAATTATCTCAATCACACGGCTATCGATCGCGTGAACCGACTAGGAAGTGAACAAGATTTCTGTAAATCACTATAACTTTATTGTTTATTGTTATTGGCGGCTATCATATAATCATGCCGCGTAATATTTTTGTGGCCCATCGAATGCGGGGATAAGTTGTCTTACCTTTCAGCCTATGAAATAAAATACCAATCCAAGTTATGAAAACCGTTCTTTGGGTCAAAAACTAGTACTGATACCCATAACTTCCCTATTAATCTACTTCCCCCTTGTTTACCTTCAATAGATTACCCTTAATCGATGTTTTGTTTTGTCGGCGAATCTTTATAGTCACGCTATCTACTCCCTAGTGACCTATTCTAGCGTAGTAAATACATTTGAATACCTACGTTTCAATTGTTTCTCCTATATGTAAATTACTACTTTATATATAGGTACATAAGTATACTCTAAGTTGTCTAAGTAGGTGTGCTCTAGCGATTTCTACGTATAAAGTAGTTATAATTTTATTTAGGTATACTGTGATGCTGAACTTGAAAGTTATTGCCTCAGCTGTAAGTGAACCTAAACGGCCTTCCTCATCCACCTATTAGTTGGTATTAGTTGAAATCCAGATATAATGATATGCCGTCGGGAAAAATGGTATTGTGCTACAGAATCGGCACATTTTGTGTGTTTTGTGCTCGCATAAAATCGATAAGCTTATCGAAACCAAATAGTTAGTGTTTTTCCAACACACGTTCTTTTTCACGTGTATGAATGATACAATACTGGTAAACACGTCATTTCACGCTGAGTGCCATGATATTGGTTGTAAAAAGAACAATATTCAGCATTGTATTATGTTATGTTAAATGACGTAGAGTAAAAATAGGTAAGTACACAAAAAATTGCCACTGATAATTTTTATTATTTTAAAGTAAATCAATTACTTACTCATATGCACACTAAAATAATATATTTGTATAACATAAGAATCATCACTTTTAAACTGACATGCATGTTTAGCGGTCATCCCTTGTTACCATTAAATATTCCAAGACTTTAGGAGCCAGTTCAAGTGGAATATCATTACCATCTGTGAAGTCCAAGTGTCCCCAGTGGGGGTCCCTCAAAGTAAACATATCTAGAACATTCGGAAGCTCATCTCTTAACCTTTCCACGTCTTGAGGAGTCGCTATCGCATCGTCATTGGAACAGATTAGCACAACTGGAGCTGCCACCTTACTCAGATCATAATCTGGGGGTTCCTGTTGGCCGTAGTTCTCTAAATTTTTATTGACCCCTGCATCGTATCTTCTGAAGAAATCCGCCTTGATATTCTGGGAAAAGTGATGTAAATTCTGAGCTGAAGTACCGGCAGGGACGTGTCCAGCTATGATCTTTAATCTTGTATGTGTAGTGCTATCTGTCCTCTGGAGGAAAAAGATGTATCGTACAGCAGAACATAGATCAGGGATGTACTGGCAAGCCACCTCTAGCAATCGACTCGGAAGCAGCTGTTTTCCGAAGACTTCATGTATATTAAAAGCGTCCAGCAAATATTTTATTTCGTCATTAAATCTTGAAAATATTTTCAAAACTGGATTCCCTATATGGTTCAAGTACGCCACAGGACTGAGGCATATCGCAACTTTGATTTTACGGTTATAATCTGGACGGGATGATGTCAGCACGAAGAAACTTGTGGTTCCTTGGGAGTGGCCTATGAAGCTAACCTTTTCTGATTTTGTTTCGTTGAGGACGTAATCCACTGTAGTCGCTAAATCAATCGTGCCATGTTCGTGGAAACTGAACTGCCAAAACTCTTTGTCTTTATCTGGATCCCACTTTACATGTTCCCTTGAATATCTGTTTCCTCTGACATTGGCACACCAGACGTCGTAGCAAGAGTCTGCCAGGGTATACGCTAGTCCTACGCCAGGTGTGACGAAGGTATCGGACGACTTCAGAAGACCATGCATCATCACGACAGGATCTGGTGGCTCTGAGTGGTTGCAAGCCTTCCTCCTCGGGATCCGGAATACAGTCAGGATGTATCCATCCTTGGTGATGATTTCGTGTTCCTCTGAGGTGTATCCGTATTTCTTCGTCAGACCGATAAAGTCTAAAAGACCGTCTTCCTCAAATCCGGAATTCACTAAGTCTTTAATAGGCGGCACATTTGGGAAAATATAAGGAAATGCATTTTCGTCAATACTTAAACATTGAATTAAACAAGTAAACAATGATAACACCCGCAAAATAGTCTTCATCTTGCGCACTTATTTAGCAAAACAGCCAAAAAGAACACAAAGAGATATGCTTTTATACTATTTCGAGCTAATCACCCAATGCCAAATTTAAATATTTTATTTACAATATGAATCTTTCCGATTATGTTAATTCATAAGGCCAGTATTTTCGTCTTCTTATTTATTTCCGGTGTAACATGAATATGAATTCCTCGGTGATATATGATGATTATGTGGTACATAATAGACTGTGCGTATTATATTTAACTATAACTTATATTATACTAACAAATTTGATGTAGTTTATTGGTATATTCCAATAAAAAAACAGACTAAAATATCACTAACTAAATCAAAATATTTAGGCATAAATATGTACCTACAGAATTAGGTCTTTGCAATGGCACAGACGCTATCAGTGTTATGTAAAAAAGTGTAATAAAACTACTCAAAAAGTTATCCAAAAAACTGTTTAAGTACATTAAGATATAAAAATAAATATTACTAATACTGAAGTGCGTAAAACCAAATTAACTTCATCACTTAGCGTTCAAATATTCCATCACTTTAGGCGCTAAGTATTTTGGTATACCGTTTCCAGCCGTGTAGTCCAGGTGGCCCCAGTTGGAATCAGTCAGTGTGAACACTTCCAGAACATTCGGCAGCTGGTCTCTGAGCTTCTTCAAATCAGCTGGCGTGGCGAACACATCTCCTTTAGCGCAGACCAGAACCACGGGGGCCGTAACTTTGGATAAATCGTAATCAGGAGGGGTCGTCTGATTGTAGAGCTTCAAATTGTTGTTCACTCCCGCGTCGTACATTCTGAAGACATTCTCGTTGATGATTTGCGAGAAGTGATGCAAGTTCTTGGTTGAGGTGCCGGCGGGGACGTGCCCTGCGATGGTCCTCAGCCGCTTGTCGGTGGTGTTGATCCTGTTCTGTAAAAACATCGAGTACCTCACGATGGCACAAATGTTAGGGACGAACTGACACGCGAACTCCAACACTCGACCCGGCAACTCATGCCTCCCTAATATCTCGTTTATTTTGAACGTATCCAACAAAGCTTTCACTTGGGCATTGAAATGAGCTATAACTTTTATCATGGGATTGCCCACGTGGTACAGATACGCCACTGGGCTCAAGCACACTGCCACATTGAATTTCGCGTTGTATTCCGGGCGCGTCGACGTGAGGACGAAAAAACTGGTCGTCCCTTGAGAGTGGCCGATGTAGTTGACCTTGTCTGCCTTCGTCTCACTCAGGATGTAGTCGACCGTAGCCGCCAGGTCGACGGTCCCGTGCTCGTGGAAGCTGAACTGCCAGAACTCCTTGTCCTTGTCGGGGTCCCACTTGATGTGTTCCCTGGAGTATCTGTTGCCCCTGACGTTGGCGCACCAGACGTCGTGGCAGGCGTCGGCGAGCAGGTAGGCGAGGCCCACGCCGGGGTTGATGAAGGTGTCGGCGGAGTCGAGGATGCCGTGCAGCATGAGCACGGGCCGCGTGGTGTTGCAGCGCCGGTGCCGGATGCGGAACACGGACAAGATGTAGCCGTCTGGAGTCACCACCTCGTGTTCCTCGGCCGGGTAGCCGTACTTCCTCGTGAGCCCCATGAAGTCCAGCAGAGCATCTTCCTCATAGCCGATCTTCACCAGGTCTTTAGTCTTCACCGGGAATAGGCTTTGGAAAACGTTCGGAGACAAATCCTCACTTAAACTTAGACTTTGGAGAAAACAGAGACCAAACGTGAACAATAACAAAATCGTCCTCATCTTCCATGTTTCTCCGTTGGATTTGAAAATTGTAATAAATACATCTGTCGGCACATTAATGCTTTTATATGGAGCCTATATTAGCTACAAGGTAAAGATTAATTATTCATAATTTTAACAGGTTTGCCTAAGGCCAACAAACATTGCTCCTTATATGTTCTAATAATATCAACACCATTGTTTTAAGGCATATACTTAGCTACGTCATAAATTATTGTAATTACATAATTTACCAAAGAAGAGACCTTGACTGTATTCCGCTTATGAATAAATAAATACTTTTTAATTCTTATTAACCTACGATGAGCGGAAAATTATTAACTGTTCTCTGCCGTAGGTTAAATCCCAAATTGAAGTACCTACGCATAGAGCATTACGAAACGTATTCTTAAATATATGTATAGGCAGAAATAGTGTAAATATGACACTTTTATAGAGAAAGGGTTCATTTGTAAAGCAAGAAAGCTCTTATAGAAGTTGCACCTTACTTTGAATAGCATTTAAATAAAAATTGCATCGCTTTAAACGATGGTGGTAGGTGCGGTGGTTGATCTGTAATCATATAATTACTCTTACATTAGCCTTGTATCAAACGTAAACGAATAAATAATATAATGACTAATGACAGAGTTCTAGGCTACTGCCCCGTAAACCTCGATTTAGAATGTAAGAAACATACAAAAAATATTCGAGATCGTTTAAAAACGTAATTTATGCGACTTCCTCGAACAGACTCGGGTCAGACACCCTTAGAAGGCCTGATCAGACACACAAGATAGGTATTCGTTTATTATTAAATGCTTTTTTGCACATTATTAAGTTTATATATAGGCGAACTTAATGCTCATTCTCTTCCAGTTAACCTTGGGCTATCTATCTCTAGTTATATTAACTCGCTCCTCTAGCTTGCTTTAAAATTTCATTTATATCATGCTTTAAATTTTCACTTCATTTATATGGTAAAATCAAAAGATGTTTACATGGTGGCAGTTTCCAGTGCTGCAGCAAAGTTGTTACCATCAATACTTCTTAATCTTATAAGCGATGACAGACAAACACTAAAGCTAAATACAAGGATTTGTTATCCTAATCCTAACTAATATTATAAATGCGAAAGTAACTGTGTCTGTCTGTCTGTTACTCTTTCACGCCAAAACTACTGAACGGATTTGAATGAAATTTGGTATACAGACGGTCTAGACCCTGGGAAAGAACATAGGCTACTTTTTATTCCGGAATTCCCACGGGAATACTTTTTAAGGCGAAGCGAAGCGCGCGGGAACAGCTAGTCTTTCATATTTATTTAGATTAGCGTTATGTTATGTCCCAACTGCCCAGGAGGTTCATTATGTAACTAAACTGTGTTAAATATATTAAGTATCTAATTACAGTACTTCTTATACCTAAGTCGGTATTTTTTTGTTCGTGTCAGTGCAAACTCGTGCTGGGAATGGCTGATTATCCGTCCAGTGATCTATGCGCAGTTGTGTAACTACAGCACTACTAGACAAACTGGAAAAGATGCTCGCGGGTAGCCACTAGGCATTCGTGAGTAGAAAATGCAGAATTCACATAGTGCTGGCAGTGTATTGACTAGTGGTAGATTGATCAGAAGGATGTGACTTAGATGGCTAGGCGAGATTTCCCTAGTAAATAGTATTCTTCAGTATGTAGTAGTTATCGCTACGTAATCCACTTTTAGACATAGGTTTGTACAGCTTTCCCAACAGGCGACCAAAAAAACTTAAGCCTGCTCCATACCCTCCACGAGATTCTTATTACAAATCTATATTCACTATTAAAACGTGCGTCACCTGCCGAATAGGTCTTCTACTCTCTCTCATTCGCTGCGCCTCGTATAGTTTTGTTTGTCCAGAGTCTGGAGGGCGCTACAAAATTCTAACTGAAAAGGAGACTTGTTCTATAATTATTATGTAAGTACATAGAAAGACTGATTGAAGTATTGGAGCAGGATAATTGACTACGTGACAGTACAAAGAAGTAGAAATAGGTACCTATTTGAGAAGTTAGCGATAGCTATCTTAAGTATGAAAATACTACGAATTCTTACGAGAAACCAATGTCTTTAGACTTTATAATGACACGGAAATGAACAATGGGAAAGATGCTTAATTAAAATAAGCTATACGTATTTCCCTTAAAAGACAATAGAATTGATACAGTTAATAAAAGTAGACTCAGAATTTGCATTCTTTCAACGTATCTTCCATGTTGATTCTGCGAATCTGTCTAATCAGATGCACCGAAGAGCTCATTTGAGTCTTACACATGCATGTAATAAGTGTAAGTTTGGTCTGGCATTAAGAACACACAATAGTATAGAAAATAGAAATGAAATGTTAATGATGGATTTTCATAACAAATCATTCGGAATATCTCAATGATGCAGACGATGTTCTACATTTCTATAATATTTCCTGTATCGCGTTTGTAAATTAAGAAAACTTCAATCTTTCTTATAGCATTTTTAAAGTTTTTATCCGTATAATGTTGGTAACTATATTTAAACGATATACAATCGCGAGCAATGAAAAAAAACCAGTGACATCAGGCTCAAACATTGAGCGAGGGTACACCCGACTCCGCGTTGTTCTATGAGCATCAAATAACGAAAAGGCTAGCTTAATAGTTACCGTCTTCTGCAATGTTGAAGTAGGTACATGTAACAGCGCATCAGAATATTACCAACTATAATTGTAGGTAGGTAAATATTGTGTTCAAAATTGTGCTAAAAATTATAGCAATGAATATACACCTAGGCTTTGACTATTCTTTCAATCTTCCAACTAACCAAAACGGTTTACGTTTAATATTTTTTTTACAAAAAACTAATTTGCAATTTCGTTTGTTGCAGGTACAACGCCAGGTCACGTCAGCAGGTCACGAGGTCATGCTCAATGCAAAATGAAACACAATTCCTAAACTGATCTTGTGCTGATAGTGTGGTAAGGCCGCTATTCAGTCTGCAGCAGAATTTCCTGTTATTTGGGATGTGTTTTATTTTGACTGAGCTATTTAGGCTCAACAATCGAAGCTTAACATCATTATCCTATGATCCTATGACGACTATTCGTCAGCCTATCTCAACCCACTGCAATGTGTAGGCCTCATCCATGTTAAGCCAAGTTCCATTGGTCCTCTGCTACACTCATCCAATTTTGAACAGTTACTTTTTAGGGTTCCGTAGCCAAAATGGCAAAAACGGAACCCTAGTAGTTTCGTCATGTCCGTCTGTCCGTCTGTCCGTCTGTCCGTCTGTCACAGCCGATTTACTCGGAAACTATAAGTACTACAGTGATGAAATTTGATGGGAATATGTGTTGTATGAACCGCTACAAAAATATGACACTAAATAGTAAAAAAAAGAATTGGGGGTGGGGCCCCCCATACATGTAACTGAGGGATGAAATTTTTTTTTTCGATGTACATACCCGTGTGGGGTATCAATGGAAAGGTCTTTTAAAATGATATAAAGTTTTCTAAAAAACATTTTTCTTGAAGTGAACGGTTTTTGAGATATCAGCTCTCAAAGTCGTAAAAAGTATGTCCCCCCCCCTCTATTTTTATAACTACGGGGTATAAAATTCTAAAAAAAATAGAGGTGATGCATGCTAATTAACTCTTTCAACGATTTTTGGTTTGATCAAAGTATCTCTTATAGTTTTTGAGATAGGTTGATTTAACTATTTGCTGCTACGGAACCCTTTGTGCGCGAGCCCGACTCGCACTTGGCCGGTTTTTTTATGTCATAGGACTATCCAACGATGGACCCTGTACCGTTATTAGGTAATGAATCAATCCTGTCTAGAGTACTCAAACCTTATAGCCTTATTGCATTGTTGCACACACTTTTCCTAATCGTCACTATTGTTATTGCGTTATGTTGAGACTTTATGAGGCGCCTTCACGTGAGCCTTGGAGCTTAAAAATCACCCCGTAGCCGTAGGTAGGTAGGTACAGATAGGGAAAAAGAACCCTGATAGGGAAGAAGTCCCCTGACCAAATAGCACTGTTACTGCCAAGAGTCATGTTTCTTTGCCTCAGACTATACCATCATTATAACAAGATCATAAAAATAAGACAACATTAATTTAATGAATATTTCTCAATGTTCTCAAAAGCTCTTACCGGAAAGGGAAACGGATGGGCCCGCTTCCCACCACCCAGTTCACTCGAGACAATCACGAAACTTATTGTTGACTAAGTAAAAGACGTTATAATTACAGAATAGGCCACATTGCTTATTGTCTCAACCGTGGCCGTATTCGGTGTAAGGAAACAGCGCTAGAGTGATATTGGAATTATAACTTCCGATAGTTTTTTTTTTTTTTTTTTTTTTTAAGATTTTATTATCACTCCACAGACTTTATGTCCGTGCCTTTTTGAGAGATCAATATATTGTGAGAGTTTGGTTGTTTTTTGTCTTCATCTTTTAACTACTCACTACTCAATGTGGAAGCTTATAATATATATAATTTATCTTTTATACAGGGTGTCCCAAAAGTCAACGTCATCCCTTAAAGGGCTGATAGGTCAGCTCATGAGAGGCCAGAATATCACAATATGACCTTAGTAAAAACTCGATAATTTTCGAGATATTGACACTTTTATAAATTTGCTGAAAATCGACACCTTGGATCAGTTTTTTGCGTGCCGCCGGTACAAAAATCCATATTGTTAGAATTTGTTTGGTGTTGCTTCACACTGTATAGCCCTGCTATTGATCGCAGTAAAAAAAAATATCGAGTAATGCTGTATGTTTAAAAAAAACACGGTTTTCAAAGTCATAAAAGGTAATCGTATTTTTTTATTAACAACTTTGACTCTACATACTGTAAAAAAAATATACCACGCAAACCTGGCACCTTATTTGAAAAGATTGCTCATTTAATGCAGTTTCCACAATGGTATAAAACGTTGCTATTGTTTCAACTAACAAAAAAGTTATTGCTATTTTAGTACAAAACGACCTCGATGTAAAATTGTTTGAAGGAAATTTATCTGACTGAATTTATTAAGGGTAAGTCATGTTGGAATGAGTAAAAGTAAAATAGGTGGTGGGGTCAGCCGTGGCAACATAGATGACGCAAAAATAGCTAAGAAAAAACTTACCAAACTCTTATAAAACATATTTTGCGTTTTTTACACCTTATTTAAAAACTTCAAACATTTACTGACTTTTATTTTTATTTCTCAAAATTATAACACCACATTATTATATTAAGTACATAATCAGCAAAAAATAATACTCATTAATGGGCATAATCATAATTTTGAGAGTTTGGTTTTGTTTAACAATAACTTTAAAATAAATAACAAGTAATTAGAGGGTATGTTAATGACAAACTGATCTGTCCTTTTTTTGGATACTGTGGTGGTACAATGTACACGTGTAAGCGTTTAACTTGTACAATATCACACATTAGCACTACTCAGGAATGTACGTTACAATGTGCTACATTTATGGGGAATGTGGAGTTGCTATAGTCCACTTTTCTCGAGAAAGATACTCAAAATGCGTTTTTTTTAATTATGTGACAACGTTGTCTCTTTTCCCACTCCCGGCCACACCACCTATTTTACTTTTACTCTTTCCAACTTGACTTATCCTTAATAAATTCAGTCAGATAAATTTCCTTCAAACAATTTTGCATCGAGGTCGTTTTGTACTAAAATAGCAATAACTGTTTTGTTAATTGAAACAATAGCAACTTTTCATACCATTTTGGAAACTGCATTAAATGAGCAATCTTTTAAAATTAGGTGCCAGGTTTGCGTGGTATATTTTTTTTACAGTATGTAGAGTCAAAGTTGTTTATAAAAAAATACGATTACCTTTTATGACTTTGGAAACCGTGTTTTTTTTAAACATACAGCATTACTCGATATTTTTTTTTACTGCGATCAATAGCAGGTCTATACAGGATGATGCAACACTAAACAAATTCTAACAATATGGATTTTTGTACCGGCGGCACACAAAAAACTGATCCAAGGTGTCGATTTTCAGAAAATTTATAAAAGTGTCAATATCTCGAAAATTATCGAGTTTTTACTAAGGTCATATTGTGATATTCTGGCCTCTCATGAGCTGACCTATCATCCCTTTAAGGGATGACGTTGACTTTTGGGACACCCTGTATATATATACCTATATATTATTAATATTTTTTTTTTTTTTTTGCACTCCTGGAGGAAAATCTACACAGACACCTGGGAAGGGGACCCAGGTAGTGTCGGCCTTTAACCGACTAAAAACCCCCAGTTGTGCATTTCTTGTTTTTTTTTTTTTTTTTTTTTTTCTTTGTTTCACACAGTCACACTTACAATTATAATGGCAACAAACATTTGAAGGATAGGGCCAGTGTCAGCTGTCTTCAGAGAACTTAACAGACGCCTGTCAGTGGCCACACACTCCTTTTGTCATCGCTGTTGTTTTGCCTGGTGTTAATGTGTGACAGTGTTCTTAAAACTATCTTAATTTTATTGGTTAGTTCTTATACAGATAATATTAATTCATGATATACTATACAATACCTACATATCAAAACTATACAATACATGCTATATACTATACATAACAAAACTATAAAATACATGCAATACGGTTTGGCCGTCAATATAAAATTAAAATCAAAATTCTCCTATTCCGCTCCATTTTGCGTTGCCAAAAGCCTTGATTGCTGGGCAACGACCTCTTTGTCCCGATTTTTTATTGCCATCTTTAGGTTGTACTCGAGGATCCGTTTCTTCGGTGCTGTTATTGCCGTTTTAGCGAGGTTGCCGATAGCGTCCTCGCTGTCATCCGCATAGTAGGTGCAGGCGGAGGTGTGCCTCGACAGCGCCACTACTGCGTGAGGTATGCTATCGTGCAACTTTATTTTATCTTTTGTTTTTATGATAATGACGGATTCGTACGTCAATCCCTGTGCTTCGTGTATGGTTAAGACGCGTGATCCCGTTCCTTCTCCATACCCTTGGCTGGTCAGGGTCTCTTTTTCTTCCTGTGTATGCGTCAGGAATAGAGTGTTGGTTTGGGATTTTGGAATTGCTGCGTCTGTAAACCTTTTCAGCTGCAGGGATTGGATACGCGTTGTGGCTGCGTATATGCCTGAGTATACTTCTCTTAGGGCGTATGCAACATCCATGGGGTTTCTGTATGAGCACAACAGCTCCTGGGTGATGTTTGCTACCAGTGTTGGGCGACTGTACCTTAGTTCGAATAGGTTCTCTCTGTCTATGTACGGTAGCTGGTTGATGTCTCCGATTAGAGCAATATCACTGGCACGGGACAGGCGGGCGGCAATTACGATTGCCCCGAAATGGTTCATCAGGGCCTCGTCAATTATCAGGCGTTGGCATCCGACATGTTCTCTAAAGCCGTTTACTAGGACTGATGCCATCGTACGTACCCTAGTTCTAACCATGTCCCCGATCCTATGCGCTAGCCTGTTTCGTATATCGACGGCCGCCTCAGTTGTCGTGGTGATAATGGTGTCTTTGCTCACATCGAAGTTATTTACCACCCAGGTTGTCTTCCCACATCCAGGTACCCCGTTCACCCAAGCGATGGTGGGCATCGTCCAGCTATTCCAGGTAGCGTTAATGGTTTCCGCTTTTGCTAGGATTTTGTCCTCTAGCATAATCCTGGTACACTGAGCTACGACCACCATTTGGTTGTTGTGTGGGAGAGTGAGTTTCGGGATGTTGCGTTCCCAGGGCACGAATCCGCCCGAATCAGGGCCGAATTAAGTTTGTGGTAATTATTGGGTTGAAGACGAAACACTTATACCTACACGAAACTACAGAATAAGTATATCTTCTGAATTTATCATAAAAAGCGTAAACTGCATGATGATAAAGCGCTGTTGAGACGCAGCGTAGTGCGTGTGACTTGTTTGATTCATAATGAAACTTGGGAAAGCTAGGTCAGTGAGGCTAATTTCGTTAGAAACTTCGTAATTTTTTAATAGTTTATTGTATTTTTATTAATATGCGACAGTGTTCTCTCGTATGTATTGTCATCTGTGGCCTCTGTAACAACTTAATTCGTCTGTGTTTTCTACAGTTAATTACTGGTTCTAACTTTTACCGGGTATCCGTATGTAGTGATAGGTAGACGAATATTATAAAAAGTTCCACGATGTCAACGAAATTTAGGCCGTATCCGCACCGCGAATATTTTTCGCGGGGAATTAATTCACAATTCTGTCGTCATAACATCGTTATCATCGTTAACATCGAATACTATAGGAATATCCGCACTTGCAAAAAAACATACAGACGAACTTCGATCGCGGAATATAATTCGCGCGAATTCGGAAAAATATTCCCAGCACACATGGCGAAACGCAACTGCAACGAAACTGCAACTACTAGTTAGTTTTGAGTTGAAACCGGTTTCAAACTATGCAGTTGCGACGTGTGTTGTCTCTCAAAGGTATCTATGGCATAAACTCAAATGAAACTCAAAATTAACTAGTAGTTGCAGTTTCCTTGCAGTTGCGTTTCACCATGTGTGCTGGGCCTTAGGGCCCGGACGCAAAGCAGCAGCGGTCTGAGACTGTTTAGACACCTGCGACTTTTTTATGCCGCCACGTCGCGACGTAGCGTCGTCGTAACGTTGTGTCTTCGTAACTTTGAAGATCACAGACGTTTAGCGACTGAGAGAGATGTCGTTTTTCGTCAACGAATATCTTTTCTCTATCCCAAGGCCGTCTAATCACACGCTTTCAGCGATTATTCACAGAGAACACGGCAATCTGTGACTCTCACTGCGAACACACATCGACCATAATTTATGCAATCACATTCAGACGTGATCACTAACATCGTAATATGATCGACGTGACCAGGGGGAAATTGTGTTAGTAATGTGTGAGATGACATTATATAGTATATCTTAGGGTGCTTTTCAGATGTTTTGATAGAGGCGTTTGGTATCCACCAATCATATTCATTTTTTTACAATGCATAGCACTGCGGCCGCTACAGGTTCGTTATATATATCGACGGCGATAAACTCGTTAATTACACGTTCCGCCGTACACAGTGCTGTATTTATGGCTAATCGCGATATAGTGACGTTTATCTTTGTTGATGACGAACCTGTGCAGCTGGCAGGAACGGATTGTGCATTAAGTACTAGTTCTCTAATTCTTTAATTACGAATTAGTAAGAAAGTCTAACATTTATTTATTAACAATACTATATCAATCGTTGATTTAACCTCTGAATACAGGAAATGAACTTTGAGATTATGCAACTCACAAAAATCATCAGATTCACCTTGAGTCATTATTTTTAATTACAAACCACGGTGTTATTATTTCATACCTACGGTTAATGTTACTACAAAAATGCTGGTTTCATTTTCATCAAGTAATTAATGCTATTGCACGACGGTAGTTGTATCGTGTCATAAGTAGTAAATATACCTACTTTCTTATAATAGCATTTTTTTCCGAAATCACAGAATAAGCAGATTACAGGAGCATCTGATCGAAAAAGGGGAATTCATAAGTTTGCAAGTGCTACTGGTGTTGCAATCAGATTGGCGGCTACTGTACTGGATGTAGGTAGGTACTAATACAATATCCGACCAATGCACAATTTGAGAATGTAATATTTAATCAAGAAAGTGTGAAAGTGTCTTGAGTGCATAATCTCAGGAGTTGTAATGATCAAGTCAACTCCACTATGTAATTTATGGTCATTTATTACTAATAATCATAGATCCTGTGAGATCAATCATACGGTTTAACTCATTGAAAGGTAGTAAATCAAATTTCATATCTCCTTTCTTAATATACATATAATATCAGAGTGTAGTATCACCTTAAAAAAACCGGCCAAGTGCGAGTCGGGCTCGCGCACAAAGGGTTCCGTAGCAGCAAATATAATTTACAGTTAAATCAACCTATCTCAAAAACTATAAGAGATACTTTGATCAAACCAAAAATCGTTGAAAGAGTTAATTAGCATGCATCACCTCTATTTTTTTTAGAATTTTATACCCCGTAGTTATAAAAATAGAGGGGGGGGGACATACTTTTTACGACTTTGAGAGCTGATATCTCAAAAACCGTTCACTTTAAGAAAAATGTTTTTTAGAAAACTTTATATCATTTTAAAAGACCTTTCCATTGATACCCCACACGGGTATGTACATTGAAAAAAAAAATTTCATCCCTCAGTTACATGTATGGGGGGCCCCACCCCCAATTCTTTTTTTTACTATTTAGTGTCATATTTTTGTAGCGGTTCATACAACACATATTCCCATCAAATTTCATCACTGTAGTACTTATAGTTTCCGAGTAAATCGGCTGTGACAGACGGACAGACGGACATGACGAAACTATAAGGGTTCCGTTTTTGCCATTTTGGCTACGGAACCCTAAAAACCGACGAATAATCGGTAATGATGCAATTCGGACGGTCGACTGGTGTAGTGGTAAGTGACCCTGACTGCTAAGCCGAAGGTCCCGGGTTTGATTCCCGGCTGGGGCAGATATTTGTCTTCGGGTCTTGGGTGATGATATTTATATTTAATATGTATATTTGTGTAGATATATCAGCTGTCCGTTACCCATAACACAGGCTCTGCCTAGCTTGAGGTCGGATGGCCGTGTGTAAGATGTCCCCACATATTTATTTAATTAAAAGCTTCAGCAATTTTAAGGAACGAACACTTACCTTCATCGAAACATAACATGACATACTACCATAACTATTGTATGTATGTTTGCTCCTTTATAGCTAGTTAAACTAGATAAAATTGGGATAACAATAATAGTTATTACACATCAAAATATCAACACACAGGAATTATAATGTAATAAAAATGTTATCACTTCTGCAGAGAAAGTGTGGAATGAATGCGAAAGTGCAAGATCAGTTAAGACCATGAGCAATCTCATTACGAAAACACAAGATTACCATCTTGGACATAACTTATTCTAGTTTTCCCTAATTGTCTTAGCTTAGAATCGGAACTGCACTATATTTATTTATTTATTTAACTCTTTTTTGTACAAATATTACAAATAAAAGTACAAAGGGTGGACTTAACGCTAAAAGCATTTTCTGCCAGTCAATCCGCAGGAGGTACAGGAAAAATAGGTGTAACAAGGTGTACAAAAAAGAATACTATACGTAGGTTCTTAAAAATAAATCAATAGAGCTACAAGATCCTAAGCTAAATTAATAACTACTGTTTATAAAATTCTGAGTTAGGTACGAGACAATAATTATAATGAATGATATACAGGAAGGTATACTGAAGGCCTGAAACTAACCGTCGTTAGCGTGTATATCCTGTGTTAAATTATTTATTACTGATAGGTTAGTATTCATTAAAACTCATGACAATTAGTGTATCATATACTTACTATCAGAAATCTTAGTTAAGATTTCCATGTTCATTATAGATACTTACATAGTTCATATTCCATTATGTACAAGTACATTAAGTCACATGGCAAATATAGATATCACATTATGTGCCACACGCATAGTAAAGTTAACTAGTTTGTTTCCCGCCTTTCATGAGTTTTTTAGGATATAGCTGAGTAGGTACTTACAGAAAAGTACATGATCATTGTTATGTTAGCTTTATTGTTGGGGTGCACAAAATGATCCTTCTCGAGTAACATACTGTTAGTCTGGGGAGTCAGTAACTGACGCTGACTGGTCACTAATTCAGTACCATAAAGTTCATTTAGCTGTTCATTTGCCACCGACACTATAATATGTAAGAAGATATAATCTAAGCTGAAGATTATTATTATTTACAGGCTCCGCTTCTACATGTGGTTTTGGTAATGTTATACAATACATAGGTACATGTAAACTAATACACCATTTAAAAAATATTCTCCTTCAGACTATGGTACTTAGGGGTTTTTTCAAGTGACTCAACACTTACAGTGGAAAAACGCATTTATTCGCAATTTCCACAATACAATACGATTGATCGTGCGACTATCGAGTTTAGTAATCGATTATTCAATCGATTTGCATCGGTGACGTGTGAATCGAATTATTTTGCGTGTTGACGAGAGAGTAGGAGAGAAGGCTAGGTTTCATATCATTCATCATCATCATCATCACGACCCATTACGTCCCCACTGCTAGGGCACGGGTCTCCTTCCAATGAAGGAAGGGTTTAGGCCTAGTCCACCATGCTGGCCAAGTGCGGGTTGGTGGACCCCAACACAAGCAAGCTTGTGCTGAGAGAGTTGTCGGGTAAGTGGGCAACCCGACTGTCAGATGTTTTCAAGCCGCCCGAAGGCCTCTGACTTGGCTTAACGACTGCTGCCGAAGCAGCAACCGGGACCCACGGCTTAACGTGCCGTCCGAAGCACGGAAGCGTCCAGAAAAGCACCACTTGAAATTGGTCACCCATCCAATGGCTAACCGTATCAGTTTTTGCTTAACCTCAGCGATCAGTTACGATCACTGAGGCCCGCTCGACTACGGACGCTTCATATCATTAATAACTGTAAATTTAATATACACTAAACTGCTCACGACTGTAATCCCCGAAGGGGTAATGTTATAGGTCGAGATAAATTCTTTTTCGCTTAGGAATAATAAGGTGCTAATATGTCACTGGAACTTTTTCGTTGCTTGTTAGTGTACTTACAATACCAACACTGTAATCTCGTGACAAGGGAGAATGTTCTAGCACTTTTTGCCCAGATTTCGTGTGCTAAACCGCCAGTTATTCCCTCAACATTGCTAATGACGTACTTACTCCGTACTTACACAAGAACCTGTGGGAACCAACATTTCCTTACAAAGTATTGTTTCAGTTTAACGCCTACACTTGCTCAATTGGGTAATCATTGGAAAATGTTCATTTGTTTTCTTGTGATCATTGTTGCACGTTATGTCTTATCTTGTTATTTGCCTATGTAGTCGTTTTGATATCTACTGTGTGACGGATTTATTTAAACCCTTTTGTATGTGTATCAAGCTTGATTGTGTTGGTGTCCTCCGACCTGCACTAGGCCCGCGTGCTGGCGGACTAAAACCCTTTCTTCGTTGGAAGGAGACCCGAGCCCCAGCAGTGAGACATGATGGGTTAATTGTGATGCGTTAGAAACTTTGTTGGTCACGTGACTTTTTACTATGGAGAATGTTTTTTTTTCGCGAATTTTGAAATTCTGATTTCAGTTTCGGGTGTAGGTATACCATGCTGCACATGTAGGTTTCGGTATAATATACCCTTTTTGCAACATCCTGTATATGTATGAAGTTTCTGAGCACGGGAACGGTGGACTCTGTGTTTGACACTAATTACTTCGTAAATATTACTTAGAAGTTCTAAGACTGTGGATTTAGCAATGGCAATCGAACTATGAAAGGCTGGAAGTGTTATCCGATAGGTACTACAATATAGCCTTCAAACTTTGCATGTTGCAGTCAATGCGATCATGATCCGAAGACTAATGTGAGTGAAAGTGGCTGGCTAACATCAATCTAACGCTATATGATACCGTCAAACTTGATTAGCATGCAGTATGCGAAAAGGCCGGTGACAATGCTTATGGCATTGGTGAGGATGAGAGGTACTAAATGTTTTCTTCTTCTTCAAAACTAAGGATCTAAAACTTTAAAATGGCCGCCATTTCTAGAATATTGAGATTTGGCCCCACTATGGGGGTGTTTTCTCGATGAAATCACTTGTAGAATACACCCTTAAAGTTTGTCGGGTTCGAAAAACAACACATTGTATATTATTATTTTATTATGTACTAACTGTACCCGCTTGCTTTGCTTTTCCTTTCCCGTGGGAAATTCGAGATAAAAGGTAGGTAGCCTTTATGTTCATCCTGGGAATCATACCTAGTCAGTTTTTAGATTTCAGGTAGGTAGTCATCCTTTTCAGTTCATCAATTATCACAAAATCAGTCACTGCACGGTCGCACCTAGCCGCTTCTCATAATCCGTAAGAAATTGATTATAAGAGCGCCTCTGTATTTTGGAAGGCTCGTTAAGCTTTTAGTTCCAGCGACCCTATCGCGAAGTCAAAATGAAATAAAATTTGTGTGCAGGTACTATTCGTAAGATCTATCCATCTAATTAGTGTCAAATTCGTCGAAAACGATTGTCAATACAAGTTCGCGATAGGTACACTGTTGTTTCTGTAGATTACGCGGTTAGAGTGATCTGAGGTCCTAGTGGGAGTTTAGCTCACCGTCCGAGCAGTGAAAAGTACGACTGTTAGCATAGCACGGGGCGCAAGACGCGCACGTCAAGATGACGATATAACATATCAAAACCTATGACCCAAGCTATGCACATCAGACAGATAGATACACAGAACACCCCACTTTTTCGTCGGCGGTAAAAAGGTAAAGTTTCCTAAAAAAAGGTTCTTCAAAATGTCGCTAACAAGGATGCATAATGATTGATGATCATTACTGTGCGACACAATGAAATCCACTCTAATGTTATGTGTCGAAATCCGCACTGTCCATTAAATTTATAAGCATACATTACTGTAATTTTAACTTATCTAAAGGTCTTTTTGAGCATTTGTGTCCTTCAATATTTTTAATGCAAGTCGTGACTATTGTACCTATACCTCTACTTATATACTTTACACTGAAACTCAAATCAAATCTAGACTAGGTAAGTATTCTAGACAATATCTAAGTGCTGTGTTAAACAATAAAACATCTGCTTAACTAGAAACTCCGCGGAAACAAGGTTCACGAGCTTCCATGTAAAAACCACATAAAAACCGAATTAATAACACAATAGATAGTGACATTCTGTAGCAGGAAGAAAGCATAACATGGAATGACAAATGAATGGAAAAAATCATCTCATTGTGATGGATCGGATCAACGAACTGGCTAGAAAGTATTTTAGAAGAACCATAGTTTGTGGGAACATCGTTCATAGCCTTTTGTTTGTCGCGTACACTTCTAAAGTAATATTAAAAATGTCAGTCCAAAATTAGTAAGAAAATTTCACCGATTCTAAGCAAATTTTAATGGAACAATTTAATTATGTATATTGATGGGTGACCTCAATTAACCTGTGCAACATATTAATTTGATACACCTTAGTAATTCATCTTCAAACTCACCCATATTGCCATTAGATAGTGGTAGTCGATAAATTAAACCTAACTGCACTATAAACACCTAGAAATGCTACATTTCCACCTTAGCCTGACTTGTGAAGAGAACTCTAACATTCATTCCATTATCTGTCCATCTGGGAACAAAGAATGGAGTAAAAGTGACATGTAAGTAGGTAGATGAGCAGATATACTCTGATTCATCCAAAGAGGTTATGGTTCAGATGATCGCGTAAACTGTTGATCTCTGAATGGAGAGCATGTAGGTCGTCTATGCTGTGGTGTGCAGCCAGCCAGTAGTAGCTTTTCTAACTTCTCTATCTTTGTAATCTATGGTAGGTGTGTGTTTATTTTTTAATTATGCTCGCGATTGTGATGTCTTAGGCTGTACCTATCTAGGTTAACTTTACTACCCTCATTTATATTCTTTCTATGTCCGTATCTTGCCGACGTCTGGTCGTCATCGTCTTCTTGTCGTTTCGACGACAAACTAAGTCACTATGACCAAGTCTTATTTTTTCACTATATTATTGCATCTTTGTACCTTATTTACTTGTTTATGTGATATCTTACACTATAATATTATTCGTCATCAAAAGACCTCGGTATATTGTTGGAACAGTTGCTCAAAGACAAATGTCGGCCGATGACGCCATGCTGCTTTCTTTTGTTTTTAAACAAATATGGCAGCCAGGGCCAGCTTTTTATTTGGTATTTTCATTTTTATTCTGCGTAAATGATCATGAGCTTGTGCATTAGGTATTGTTTATTCATTTTATATTATTTATGCTTTACTTATTACCAGTATTGTCCGATTAAGTTGCCACCACCTCAGCTGTGTAGAGAATGCTATCACAATAATATGATAGTTTTAAAAAGTTACTTATAAATTATATTCATAAACTCACCCAAAATATCCGCTTTGCATAAGTAGTTTAAAAAGTATATCATGTGTATGCGTATTGTCAATGTCCTCACAATAGTATCACAAATTAGTATCATGCATTTAAACGCACCGAACTATGATAAAAGGTAGGTATTTTATTTTATTATTATACGCCATCTTTGTTATTTTCATCTTCGAGTTTTTCCGACGCCGCAACTTTAAACCAAAACACGGATCTCCTTTTGTTTCTTTTTTTCTTTCGCTTTCTTTATAATCCGCGTGGCAAAGGTTTGTGCCTCAAAAAGCCACATAGCTAAATAATAATAATAATAAATATAGGTTTGTTTACTTATCACTTAGCTATATATTTAATGCAGGAAAATTTAGTGTCTACTATTGAGAGATCTCTGTATAGATTTAGTAATTCAAGAATATGAGTTTAAAGTGACATAACTAAATCAAAATAAATTAATTAAACCACCTCGTTAGTTACGCTACGGAAAAAAACAAAGAGTGTCTAGTTGAGCGCAAAAACAATTTCCTTCCTTTCTTATAATTACCGTGAATAAGTACAGACTGTATTTCCTATAAAAAAACTAATAAACAACTAGGTTAGGTATACCTACGCAACTAGACTTTAACCTTTAGCCCCAGTTTCACCATACTCTGTTAGATCATAACAAGGGATTAGTTGTTAACTTTTGACACATCTGGAATTTAATATGGATATGACGTATAATATAACTGATGACATTACAATTTATAATGTAACAGGGGTGTTAATGATCTAACAGACTATGGTGTAACTGGGGTTTAGTATCTATCAGTCATTAAGCCTAGTCAGAGGCCTTTCGGCAGCTTGAAAACAACTGACAGTCGGGTTGCCCACTTACCCGACAACTCTCTCAGCGCTAGCTTGCTTGTGTTGGGGTCCATAAACACGCACTAGGCCAGCGTGGTGGACTAGGCCTAAAACCCTTCTTTCATTGGAAGGAGACCCGTGCCCCAGCAGTGGGGACGTGATGGGTCGTGATGAACGCCATCTCTTTCTGACACTACCAGCTAGAGCAGCATGCAAGCTCAGGCGCTCTCTCACCCCTCAGCTCACTGTTCCACCAGCACTAACGCCATCTCTCTCTCTCCCCAGGAGTTAGAGCTATGTCTGTCCCTCCCAGTATTTCTCCATAAGCATAACTAACGCCGCCTCTTTCTTCCCTCATCAGTTAGAGCTATCTCTGTCCCTCCCCAGTATTTCATCAGCAGCACATTGTACATTAGTACTATTAACACTAACGCCATCCCTCTCTCTCCACAGGAGTTGGAGCAGGAGAAGCACCTACTCCGGCGGCGGCTGGACACGGCTCAGGGCGAGTACGAGGCGAGGCTGCTGGAGCTGCACAATGACATCAAGCACCTCACCACCAGGATCGACTCCAAGGATAACTCTGTTAAACAGGTATGTGGGGTGTAGTGGAGCGATTGGTTAGATACTAGGGGTTAGCTACTGGCTAAAGTGCACACCCGAGTGATGGTTGCACGACTCGGAAAATTTTAAAATGAAATATGAAAAATTCCTAAGTATTATTGTTTTATCTCTATACACCATTTTTTTGAACGTGTAGTCTTTTTGTTAGCCAGTGTTTTTTGTTAATTTCACAAAAACCATGACTGTAAGTTGTTTTGGAATATCAAGTGGTGTGACCATCTTTTGGGTGTAGATAGCCCGTGGCACAGGGAATATAGTAAGTAAAAACAAAACAATAACACCTTCGCGACACCGAAGGGTAGTAGGTATCCACTCGTGCAACTACGCATTTATTGTAAAAGACATAAGTACCTACTACATATACTCGCGACTGTAATCCCCGCAAGCGAGTCACCCGCTTTTTCGCTGTACATTTGTACTCACGTGATAGGTCGCGAGCGGTATCGTCGTTATTGAATGAGTACAATGCACTGTAGAAGACATTAAAGCATATAAGTACAATCAAGTGAAATAGCTACGCTTTTCAAATTACTTAAGCCATAAACTAATAATAGAAAAGAAAAGCATAGCCTCAATACAGTAATGGTTCTCCCATTTCAATGAACCAATCAAATATAATGGCATTGAGAGGCACATAATATAATACTTATATGAAATAGTAATAACTATCATCTTTTAATCAAAGCATCAATACACTTAGTTCGCACCTAGCAAGTAGCTAGCTACTATCAAATTATTGAAACAATACGAATTATAATTGTCTGTGGTTCCGTAGTAACATTTTTTATGTATATCTTGCCTATGATCTTGTGTAGACATGGTGTAGAGGTACTGTACTACCACTACTACCTATCGAGGATATTTTCACATTTGTAGCTAATAGCTATGGGTAAATAGATAATGGGCGCAGTTATTCACCTCTGCCTACCTTGAAGGAAATGCAGGCGACATAGATTATAATAAAGTTTCCACATAAGTATAATTATTATTAAGAATGAACAATTTTTTTTGTTTGTAATGATAAAGGTTTATTGGTAAAGCAAATTTGTACGGAACCTTAAAATATAAATGAGATTGTGAAACGCAACCGAAGGCCAATATTTTTAGCTTCCCTATCATATTTCAAACAGAAGCCAATAACGATCAGTCGGTATTATTAAAATTTTGTATAGGTACATATATAATTTGATGTTTATATTTTGAAATAGTATGAATCAAACTTTAGATTGGTATTCCAAACATGACTCTTGAACTTGACAATGATTTCACAACTAAAAGGTATCATGTGAAAATGAAAAAACACACTATTAAAAAAATGCTATACCCAAATAAGTAACTAAGTTCATTGTAATAAAAATAAGCGAACAAGGCATGGAACCCATATAAAGTCTCGTACCAGCAACATGTTTGCCAAATGAGGCGTGCTAAGCCGATTTTGATGATGTTCTATAATCAACTTAGGGAAACACGTTTTGCACATGTATTTCTGGTCAAATGTTAACCAAATTATTTGGTAATTGGATAAAAGTATTGTTGGTTACCTAGTGAGTTATGATATCGATATCGTCATATTGTGGGTTCATAAAATTGGATTATATACAGCAGTAGGGATTTAAATAACTACCAAAAAGGATAGCTTTACAAGAAAAGATTGGGAATGCATCTTACCAGCTGGAGCGATACATATATAGGCAGGGTAGGGTATACGTACGTTAGGCTGTCCCGTCAGACCTTTTTTTATTTTCCTAACACAATACCTCTTAAAAGTTGCGTATTGGGTCATATAATCATCACTATAGTTTTTGTTATTTTTTTAAAAAATATTTTCAAAGCTTTACCGATGCTAAAATTTTTCAAAATTTTAATTTTTTTTTAATATCCAAAATACCTAATTTTGTCATCTGAACTGAATTTACAAAATAATGTGCTTTTAGTGTATGTGAATGTAATAACAAATGTCAAGATCATCGATATTTGGATCAGAACTTACAATTCCAATCGTGACTAAAGAGCGAGTTATTCAATTACTGAAGTTTCACTTCGAAAAATACCTAAAATTGAAAAGATACCGCTAAAACTAACAAATTTATAGCTATTACATAAAACTGATGTATTTTAAAGAGTATTCTGAAAAAAATAAACTTTTGTGTCTGTATTTTTTTTCTTCTTTTGTATGAAAGTTACAAAAATTCAAAGTGAGGTAGGGCCCCCAATATAATATGAAATTCATTTTTTTTTACTATTCCGTAATCAGTGTATTATTACGCAAGTTTTGGTACCTATTGTGATACTGTAGCTAGAAAACGAAATTTCCCCATGCAACGACGGGACAGCCTAACGTACATGTGTATCACGGGTCCACTTTACATGCGAGAAAACGTAAACTTCCATAGTAGGTATGCACAATGCACATACTGTCAAAGCCTGTAGTAAGTGTAGACCTACAGGTTTATTGAAACCAAAAAACTTCAATAGTTTATCTGCGGACACAGACCGACACACCAACACACGTCAACCTTAGACTACATCTCTTTTTCTTTTAAGGGTTACAAAGACTACTAAATATACTAATTAACATGATAGTAAGGTACCGTCTGAGACGGCAGAGAGCTACATTTATTTTAGGAGGTCAAGGGAAAACCAAAGTTTCCATTTCACGAGCATTGAGTGAGGTAGGTGTCGAGTAAACTCATTATTTTTTTACTGGAGCATAAAAACTTTTGTTTAACTTTTTACTCATTAAGGTTTTTTTTGTGTCACCGCATTCGGTGTGTCCGAATTCTAATCAGTTTGTGTCTTATTCTTATTGAGTAAACTAAGCTAAAAATGTAAAACTGTGCGCTAAAGCACAGTGATTGAAAATTTTACCGTAAGTACCTAAAGCTATTTTAACCTTGGTCAATCTAGCCACGTCTAGATAGGTACACTAACTATAATCTAACTATAATTTAAATTAGTGTTAACCATTGGAGGAATTTGTGTCTGTTAAATTAATAAAACATTCTTATTACTCCTTCTACATTTACGAACACTCACACAAATTAGTTTGTTTTCAGACCAACCTCAATTAATTAACCTTGGAGCTTTCAGAGTGGTATAATCTGTGACGTAATTCAGTAGCACCCATTTATACACAAAATAAGCTTCTGATTGTAGTGTATGTAGTTAAGTAAGGCATAATATTAACCGTTCACCTTTATTTTGGGAAATACCTACACTGAGAGCAGAAGAGACTTGAAGATGGCCTTGAAAGTAGAAAGATTGATCCAATTTTACTTAACAAAACAACAATGAATGCATCAACAAAAATTTACTGTCTCATTTCTGTCGCTGAACCAAATCTGACATCAAATCAACCTACCGGCAGTATGTACATAGTAGTAAATAGACTTTCCAAAACAGAATTTATACCTACGTAGGTATAGTAATCCACACCACAGCAGTATGCGAGGTCTAAGATTATATCAAAGGAAACCACATCCTCCCTATTTACCCCATCCTGCCAGATACAGTACCACAGAAACATAATATCCATCTATTTGTCAAAGACATCCTGAGATGCATTTTCATAACTGGCTGCTTTAGCCGGCCATTGAGATGTGTCGAAATATGGTTACGGATCGCGGATTCTGTCCTTCAGTAAGCTTATGTTGCTGTAGCATTTTAGATTCTCTTGTGTTGTTACTGTAGAGCTATTTTTGCTGTTCGTTTTTAAACTAAATCCATGCTAGAAGATTTTAAAATCTATTGTGAGTAAGTTTAAAGATAGATTTTGAATGAAACTAATGGATTTTTGGTAACATGCATTTGATAAACTCGACGTGGTGTTGCTGGTAGGTTTAACAGCAATTATTCGGTTCTAGTATCTGAGTTTGTAAATTGATCTCTTTTTGTAACAAGTGTTGTTTAGATATTCATCAGCATTTTTTATGCATAGTGGTATTTTATTGGTGAATTTGCCGGAGCAGGTCTTTGTACCTTTCGCCATGGTATGACTCGGTAATCGTAAAAACATTTACCTAAGTAGCTAGTGTAAGCTGCGGGAAGTCCTCCATGTACTACGTAACTATAGTATAAGTTATTGTTATTAGTGGGATTTATCTATCCTACACCCTATACTCTGAAGACACTACGACCTATATATAATAGTTTCAAAACAATCTAAGGGCCCGAACACAACACTGCGTTGCGACGTCGCATCAAGCCCTGAAAAACTGTCAAAACCGATATTTTTCGATGCGACGTCGCAACTCAGTGTTGTGTACGAGCCCTAAGACTGTCGTGTCACAGTTGAACTGCCTTTTCTTCATCCGCCCTTATCTATATCCCCACCTTAACCATTCCATACTAACCAACCCTTCCTTCCAGCGCGACGAGGAGAAAGCCGGGCTCATCGCGGAGCTGACGGCACAGAACTCGCGGCTCACGACGCAGCTGCAGCAGTCCTCGGCCACCGAGGCCGCCCTGCTAGCGCAGCTGGAGGGGCTGAGAGACCAGTGTTCTATGAGGAAGACCAGTTTACAGGTGAGAGGATGAGCAGCCTACAGGTGAGAGGGTGAGAGGCCACCGTGCGGCTGCAACAGCAGTGCTCGAAGGGTTAAGAGACCAGCAGTGCTCGTGGAGTTAATTTCCTTGTAGGGTCTAAACTGCCATGGGCATGGTAAGCATGGATATATTCCCTCCAGGCTGCGGATTGGTGGGTAAACATTTCTTTCTGTTCTGTGCCATCATAGACAGGCAAGGACTTGTCGTTCCAGACATGCAATCCGATTTGATGGCTTGGTGACCACCCTTGGAAATGACCCAACACACCAGGGCGTCGCAGAATAAAATAAGAGAAGCCCGGACTTGGTCGCTAACATCTTGCTACAATGTTCATTTCGATGGCATTCAATATATTCACTATTACACACCACCATCAACCTTTCACAGGGTAATTCGCCTAAGCTGGTGAACCAAAACCACACTACCCAACAAATATTGTACCTACCCAATCTATAACCCCTTCCTCTCCCCCAGGACCACGTGTACAGCCTGGAGTCCCTGAAGGCGGAGCTGGCGCTGGTGAGCGACAAGAAAGCGGACCTGGAGCGGCGACTCACCACCAGCCTCAGCGACAAGGAACAGCTGATGCAGCAGCTGGATGAGGCTAATGATAGGCTGGCTGCGCTGGAGAGGCAACTGAAGGAGCAGGTGAGATGGGTGATGGGGTTTGAGAGTTCAGCTGTAGATACACGGGTTCGTTACCGACATAAATACACGTCACTATATCGCGATTCGCCAAAATACGACGCTGTGAATGTTGATATGCGCATTAAACGAGTTTATCGACGTCGTGAACGAATCCGTGTAACGGCAGCAGGGTTGATTTTGTGATGAGCTATAAAATGCTTTGTGGTCAATAGGGTTAAGGTTTAAAATACGCGAACTGTCATGTAATAGTCTCTGCTGTTTTTCCATTTTCGATTTTCATACCATGGAGACTACCTATGTTATGTTTATGGTATGTTTCATGCAACAAGATAAGGTCGTGGCTAGCGCAGGTAGCGTTTAAAACATCGTTTATATAAAGCTAGACTGAGTCTCCTGTACTTTGTCCTACATTGTGTAGATACTATTATAAATAATAAATAATAATAAATAAATTTATTTATTGGCCATAAAAAAATTTAAGTACAACAAAGAATTTTACATCATGTAAACAGTAAAAGTAATTAACAGTTTGTTTACTGAACAAAAGAAAACATAAAATTCTGGTTTGGTTACTGATGCCTAAGCTAGGTAAAACCTGTATTATAGGCAACAGTGCCATCCCGCAAATTAAACTAGGTACACAGATATGGTATTTACTCCGTTACTGTTAATTGGAACTAATAGAGTAGGTGCAACAGTATTGTAAGTATAACTAAACAGCCAGAACATAAAAATAAAGTAGAATTTACCTACTTAAAATTAAACACAAATCACAAAATTTATATAAAAATAAGGTTACTATTAATTTATAAGTTTACTAAACACAAATTTACTATTAAGTTAAATGAAAGTTTATCTTGTGGACAAAAGTAAATCTTCCGTATCATCATAAGAAAGATCTTGAAGAATTTCAGTTAGTTTATTTTTACAGCTAGTTTTATTAAGATTTTTTATCATCGCTATTTTGCTTAACTTATTATAGAGAAAACTACCAAGATAACAAGTGAATCTATGTGTAAAAAACCGGCCAAGTGCGAGTCGGGCTCGCGCACAAAGGGTTCCGTAGCAGCAAAATTACAGTTAAATCAACCTATCTCAAAAACTATAAGAGATACTTTGATCAAACCAAAAATCGTTGAAAGAGTTAATTAGCATGCATCACCTCTTTTTTTTAGAATTTTATACCCCGTAGTTATAAAAATAGAGGGGGGGGGACATACTTTTTACGACTTTGAGAGCTGATATCTCAAAAACCGTTCACTTTAAGAAAAATGTTTTTTAGAAAACTTTATATCATTTTTCCATTGATACCCCACACGGGTATGTACATCGAAAAAAAAAATTTCATCCCTCAGTTACATGTATGGGGGGCCCCACCCCCAATTCTTTTTTTTACTATTTAGTGTCATATTTTTGTAGCGGTTCACACAACACATATTCCCATCAAATTTCATCACTGTAGTACTTATAGTTTCCGAGTAAATCGGCTGTGACAGACGGACAGACGGACAGACGGACAGACGGACATGACGAAACTATAAGGGTTCCGTTTTTGCCATTTTGGCTACGGAACCCTAAAAAATGGTTGAATTTGACTATGTTGTACACTCTGTCTGCACGACGTCTACCTAATGAACTCGGATTAGTTTTGTGCTGTATTAAACATACTTGGCGGACAAAAAGCTGACGGACAGTCAGTAGGTTTGTCTTTTTGTACAACAGAGTGGTTGGGTGTCTATATGGAAGGAAATGGCTAACCTTAAGTATAGCCCGTTGCGCTCTTTCTAAGATAATCAAGTGAGTCTTGGCTGCTCCTCCCCATGTATCGATGCAGTATGTCAGCAAAGACTGACATAAAGCGAAATAAACCATTCTGATCAATTTAGTGTCAGCAACATGTCGAATATTTTTAAAAACAACGATCAGTTTCCTAATACGATTCGATAATTGTTGAATATGGGGCAGAAATTTAAGGTGTCTATCCAATACTACACCCAAGTACTTAATTGTCGGTACATTTTCAATTTTCGGACAATTGCATGCGACTAAAGGAAACCTGTGACAGTCAGATTGATGAGCAGTAATGAGATAATTTAGACGGTTCGCAGGTTGGGAACTTTTAAGTATAGTGAATGGTAGATATTTGGTTTTATCAGGGTTTAAACTAAGCAGATTTTGACGTAAGCAAGTGGATACGTAATAACAGAGTCTTCTGGTAGGCCTAGTTCTGTGCTTTGATGTTAGCACATCAAGCCTACGGAAAACATAAAGATAATTTACCAGCGCATAGCTGTTACAAAGGTATAATTTAAAAAATAACCTTTGAGCGTAAAACTTTGAACAATAGAGTGCAATTAAAAGCACATCGTGCCTCTACGACCCTGTATAACAAAGCATGTTAAATAATTTTCGTCTTTATTTCCCTCTACTATAGATACTGTAGTCCCTTAGTGCCAAATTGAGGAGGAAAGTTAATTTGCAAATGCTCGGACAGAATAAAATACGTGTCCAAACCTTGAAAGATTTCGGTTAGACCTTCTGCGTACATTTCTCATCATCTATATCATTTGTCTTAATGGTGCGTACGTCTTTCGTAACCTTAAATAAAACTAATGATGATTTTAGAGAGATACCGATCTTTAGATTCAAATTGCCTACTGGATTACACCATGTAGTCTATGTAACATAAAGCCTTTTACATGGATGATCTTTAGCAATTGACACGTCAATGCTGATTTCTTGAATGACGTGCTAATTTTAAGTTCAAGCTGTGAGTGCATTATCTATTTATCTGAGTATTGCTCAATAATTCGGATGAGTTCTTGCGTTCTCCAGTCACGCGCGAGTTGCAATAAGTCACCAGTGATCGTGCCTTTTATCGTTTTGAATGAGAGAAGCTTTTTGACCAAAAAACTGGAACGGTTGCCGCGGAATAATACAAAAAGTTACAGCTTTATAAAAATGGTTGCTAGGTAGTTGCAGATCGAAAATGCGCTGTTTGTGGAAGTAACAGGCGATAAAAATACTTAGACCTTTCATTGTAGGTGCTTTTATAAAAATATATTTTATGTAGGTTTTATTTATATTTTACGCTGGGTACATCTTTAAAAATCTCTTGAAAGGCTGTAGGTGGGGACCTAACTTTATATTCACTGTCGAATAACCAACAAACCTTTGGCCCTCATAATTTGTACGTAGTTTATGGGCAAAACGTGCAAGGGTCAATCGACTGTAGATAAACCGTTTCAGACTCTTCCAGGCACTAAGACCAGCTTCCAATCTATAACCGCAACGAACAAACAAGCAAGGCTAAATACCTCCATAGCTAGCTAACCCTCTCTTTCTCTCCAGCACCAAAATTCGTCCACGTTTATGATCTAACCCACTCTTCCCCCCCACCAGGAGATGCTCTACCACAACACACTGAAGGAGCTGGAGCGCCTGCAGCGGTCCCACGACACGCTGGCGGAGCGCCTCGGAGCGCCCGACGCCACCGACGCGCACGACGCCACCGCCAGGTATGAACCTTGTTGCTGTCACAGTAGAGGTCAAGCAGCTGGAGCGCCTGCACGAAACTGCACCTTATATTATTCTGCTGTCACATGCAGCGTGTCTTTTAGAGGTGTAGGCAAGCTGGCGAAGCGGCTTCTTATTGCTGTTTCTTGAGGGATTTGGCCGAAATTAAGTGCCGTCGCTTTTTCCGATCTTAAACCAGCTTATACCCTGATTACACGTACCGAGCAGGTATAGTCGCCGAAACAGTATCCTCGGCCGAACACTTCGTCGCCGTTTATTGGCTGAGGATACTGTCTCGCCACAGTACTCGGTAGGTGTAACAAAGGTATTAGATCCAACTGTCTATTGCATGTCTCTCTTCACACAACTCTAAATAACCCCCCTTGTCTTCAGATCCCTCCACGCGGAGCTGGAGTCAGGTCCCGAAGACGAGGACGACGGCTGGCTGCGCGCCGAGGCCGTGCAGGTGTACCAGCAGCTGCGGGGACTCGCGTTGCAGCTCAACACCGGACATGATGATGACTCAGGTACACCCTTGACAGGAACCTCACTATGCTGTGTTGAAAGACTATAATCTATGTTTTTCGAATATATGTTTATGTTTTAAGAGACTTCATAAATGGAACATTTGCGTCGGAGACCCTGACAGGAGCCTGGGTACCTTCAACCAGGCATGTACGATGTTACGGTGCTCTAGATGCTTTTTATATCTATCAAGCATATGGGAATATCCATTGGTCCACATGGCATAGCACCGATGGGAACGGAATTCTTTCACTATATTATCGTACTATCTATAAGTATTATATATATGTAACTGCATAGTACCTACATAACTGGTGGAAAGGACCCTTACAATGTACATAAGGCTATAATCGCTTGTCTCAAGGTACTTCATTAATGGAACATTGCAAATTACTATTGCGCCTCGCTGCCAATTTATAAGAAGAGTTTTCCATCAGGGAAATTAGGCGAATAAAGTTACTATGACACATACACAATGATCAACGCATAATAAATTAATAACTATAGTGCACGGCTGAAACGATTTTCATGAAACATGACTAAGAACGCTTCGGATCACATAATACCTACTTTTAGTTATATCATAAATACAATAATAATCCCACATTTCAAACTTCAGCTACAATACAAATTATACAATACAATACCAAGCGTACATTGACAGGTACAATTAGTTTTCCCTATATTTAAATGTGTAATGGCCGACATTTTCTATATAATTGTCCATTACTTGTTTGCATCACAATGTTTTGTAACAGCTGGATGAATCGGTAAAGTTCTAAGAGTTCAATAAAATCCGTACCTATTGTAACACTTTGGTAAAATATCTTTCATGAATTTCAACGAAATAACATATATATTTTTACACTTGGTGCCTTCAAACACTGACACAAACTTATATCTATTCTATTCTATTCTCTGTGGGGGTGTAGGTACCTGCACGTGGCTATCTCTAATGGAACCATGCATATCCCCAAGGTCTAAACTGCCTTCCTAAGCTTGGACCATTTCCCATCACGCTGGTCCACTGCGGGTTGGTGGGTTCACATATCTAGATGTGCTAAATCTAGATATGCAGGTTTCCTCACGATGTTTTCCTTCACCGTAAGAGCGATGGTTTAAAATTTTACTTAAGTTAACATTGGTACATGTCAGCGCCGGGATTTGAACCCGCATCTCTGGCGTGAGAAGCGGGCGCTTACCCGACTGAGCTACCACCGCGCTAAACTTATATCTATATTTTATAATTAAATAAGCTATTAGCTATAGGTATTCCAATTTTATTTCATCATTAACATTGTTTCAACGAGAATCTAAATGTAGGAATCCGAAGTCGTATAAACATTTATTCAGTCACTCTTTAAGTTGGAAAAATACAAAAATATAATACTGCGTGTACAGCTCGGGGCTAGCTTGTTAATTTCTTGGAATCACGCTAGAATGGTAAGTTATAATTTATAATGAATAAAGGAAACATTTAAATTATTTAGTTAAAATTTAAGGAAAAGTAGAAATGTTGCAAGGAATATTTTTGTTTTTCATTCAACCACTTCAGTATTAAAGTATGGTAGTACCTACGTCACCACCACAAGTGCAAAAACAAAGCATGATAATTTATTGAAACAAGTGTTTCTGATTTTATTTGTGAATGATGTCGTACAGAAATATTAGGTCCTTACATATGAAATTGGCGTTTTCTATAGGAGGAACATAAAGTCGTTTTTTTTTTAAATGAAATATATTAAATTAATCAAAGTATGTACCATTGCTATGTATGCACTTTTGCCATCTCATAGGTAGCTCATTGATCCCCTTACTAAAAAAACCATTCGGGCGGGAATCAATAAAATCTTTGAAGGCGGTTTGGACTGCCCCATCGGAGTTGAATTTTTTTCCTTGCAAGTAGTTATCCAAATTGCGAAAAAAATGGTAATCTGTTGGAGCAAGCTCCGGAGAGTACGGTGGATGTCTAAGTCATTCTAATTGAAGCTCCTCTAATTTGGTAGCCGTCTGTTGTGCAGTGTGTGGTCTAGCTTTGTCCTGAAGCAGCAGTGGCCTAGAGCGATTGACCATAGCCTCGGTTGTTTGGCAGCTAGCTTTTCCATCATGGTTTGCAGTTGCTGACAATAGATATCTGCCGTAATCGTCTGGCCAGATTTATGAAAGCTGTAGTGAACGACACCGGCACTAGTCCACCAAACACTTACAAGCAACTTTTTTTTAGTCAATTTTCGCTTAGGGCAGGATTTGGCTGGTTCGCCAGGGTTCAGCCATTGCGATGAGCGCTTCCGATTATCGTAGAGGATCCACTTTTCATCACAGGTAATGATTCGATTTAAAATTCCTTCATTATTGTGCCGGTTGAGTAACGTAACGCAGCAGTCGACGCGCATTTGTCGGTTTGCTTCACTCAATTCATGAGGTACCCACCTTTCAAGCTTTTTCACCTTCCCAATTTGCTTCAAGTGGATTAGAATAGTTTTATCACTAACACCGGAGCCTGCAGCTAACTCGGACGTGGTTTGCGATGGATGCGCTTCCACAATAGCCTTCAATTCTTCATTATCAACTTTGGTCTCCGGCCGTCCACGAGGCTTGTTCTGCACGTCGAAATTTCCAGAACGAAAACGTTGGGACCAAAAACGCACTGTGTTTTCTTTTGCGACACCGTCACCATACACATCATTAATCCTTCGAGCCGTTTCTGCAGCACTGGTGCCACGGTGGAACTCATACTCGTAAATAACGCGATATTTCAAGTTTTCCATTTTGTAAGCAGAGTGACACAAAGAAAAAAACAAATGAATTAGGGGGTTTGAAACACAAATGCATGAGTAAATAGCTGTATGAATTTGAATTTGGAATTCCTAACCATAAAGGTAATATTTGAGATCAAAGTGGCCAGTACGACAAAACGCCAATTTCATATGTAAGGACCTAATATAAAACAAAACAAATATGATTACCATGAAAATCATCATCATCCACTAGACATAACTTCTTCTATTTCTTATGTCACAAAATAACTGCCCCATTTCTTATTCCAATAAATCGTATAGTATAGCTACGCAGTACTGAATAATTGCATTTCAGTGCAAGAATGCATCCACGTAAGATTTCTGTGACGTAAAAATGTCGCATCAGTTTCTTAAAGTATAATTTTGTTCAGCTATCTAAAATAACTGTGTCTAATTTTGTTTTTTTAAATAAGTATACCTACTTAGGACCGGACAGGGTGGAAATCTACTATTAGAGACCTATGTCCCTGATTAGGGACCCCAGGACCTGATGATGATACTCAGGCTCGCAAATTTGAGTTCCCCCGTTTGAATTCCCCCAAATCTTTGTCAATATTTCTGCCTCTGTAGCTGGGCTAGGCCTCGTTTGTTTACCAACATACATTCATTTGGCATGTCAGTAACGATCGGTGCCAACCAGTGGCAAGTACCTTCCGCATTTCCATACCCCCAGGGCTGTATCCATGACAACGGTGATACTTACCCAGGGTCACCATGCTAAGAACTAGTAATTTTGGAACTTGGACATAAGTCATTTGTATACTGCCTGCTACTGTCCAAATTATAGTCACGTACCTTGAATTTCTTAATAAGCAACAAAATTAGAAGACCCTTTAGATTTCCCTTTCTTACTAAACGCTTCAACCACCATTTGCAGATGACAACATAATTTGAGGTCTTTTGCAAGACGTACCTGGGTAATTACTAATAATGCCCTTGAATTCCGTTCCTCTTCATCAACTTTGACTTCTAAATCTGTCAGCTCTAAGATCATTTTCAAATAACAGTGGTCTATAGTGCCACAATCTTATCTGTTCCGGTGGCGACGTCGCAGTGATTGAATCCAGTGATGCCATCGATTAAATTTTGCCTATTTCTGGTTTAAACGACAACTCATTTCTGCTATTACCTATTTTTATAATTAGGTACATTCATAAGTATAGATAAATCAAAATATAGGGTCGATAGTAAATGAAAGAGGATATAATATATCAAACGACATTTGTTGTATAAAAAAATTGTTCACGGCGAACAGAAACAAAATTAGTTCTGATTATGTTCTGATATAATACATTAAATCTAGATTTTATAATGATATCTGTGGGTCGTGGGAATAACGAGATAGAAAAGTATTGTACTTAATTATTATTTATTTATTTATGAACACTTTTTTTCATTTTCTTAAGTAACAAGAAACAAGAGCATAAAATTAAATGAAATTCAGACAATGTACAAAGGCTAATTGCCAAAAATCAATTTCTTCCAGCCAACCCTTGATACTCGTAGTGGAAGAAGAAGATGTCATTAATCATCATTATTTCGTCTAAAATCGCTGCAGGTGCGAGAAATTCTTCTTGGTATACTGCCTAAGGTATAGGTACGCAACTTCACTCACACCTGTAATCAAAGAAAAATAAAGATTATATACTTTCATCACGACCCATCCCGTCCCCACTGCTGGGGTACGGGTCTCTCGGGGAAATATTAATAAAATTACATGTGAGTATATGGGTAAAATTATTCGTTATATTTTTGGCAACACTAACCTGTAGCCGCTGCAACTCGTTCTTCCAATTTTTCTAACGGAATTAAAGGCGCCTGAATACGTTATTCTTCCTGCATAAAAGCCAATATATCTAGTATTTCTTTTCTTGCATCACTTTTCAGCGCTTTTGGCATTATTACACCCAGAAAATCACAAAACAAATTAAATAACGTAGCGTCAGCCTCTTCGCAGAAATTGACAACTCAAATAACGCACAGAGTATGAAATGACGTTTGACAATGACGTCTCGTTAGTACACATTTTGACCACCGGAACAGATAAGATTGTGGCACTATAAACGCGGAACGACTGTGGTGTCTGTGGACATCATTATATGACACGCTCGGCCACAGATTATCTCGACAAAACACCGAGATAATAATGACAACAAGAACTTCGCAATGACATTGACTTTCACTCTCGATCCGTCAAACGGTCACTTTCCCATGGACTGACTGTAGTTGCGTGGACAAAGGTTTTTGTGCCAAAAATTGACTTGTCGTTTTAGGTATGTTGGTAGGTGTATAGTTTTATGTCCATTCTATGAAAGTCAAATAACCGCAGTCCGCACCAATATCAGGCATACACACAAGTGCTGTTGGGACGTTTGGACGATTATTCGAAAAAGTTTTTTGCCTTAAAGTTTAATTAAGCTAATTACCTATGAAGCGATTAAATTCCTTGACCTCATTTTTTTGTGCAGAAATAGCAGCACTACTTCATTGCTAAAATCTGATATGCTTGCAAAACACAAAAACGATTGTGATCACTTGCTAATTCAAAGATTTAACACTTCTTCTAATGAGATCAGACACAAAACAGCATAATAAGTAGTTATGAAATGGCGATGATTTCTCGTTACACCCACAGACTGTTGTCATGGATATTGGTTTGATATGCGTGGATGATTGAATCGTTACAAAAAAATATTCTCTTCAACAATAAGAGTGGGTTAGGCGTTTTCCAATATCGGAAAAACTTACTTTCGGAGTGAAACATCAACTTTTACAGATTATATTCTTTAATAAAATCTTTTCTATATCTTTAAACGATTACGGTTAGTAACTCCTCGTCTAATATCTGAGCCTATCAGATGGACCTCATACCCATCAGCCATCAGCATTAACTATTGGCAATCCGATGGAGCTTACTATGACCTCAGATATCCTTACTCAGCCACTACGGGCTACACTGTCTTCTTGTGTATCGGTGACAAAGACTTGAGCAGATATTTGTCGCAGTGGGGAAAGGATTGATTAGCCAGTCAAATTCCGTTTTAATCGCTGGCTGCACAGGGTGCACTAGACGTACCTACAATAAGTATTTCAAGATACAGATGATACCTACTTCATTCAGGGAGACTCCTAGCAGCCATATCTGTTCTAACTTGTATCGACCAACGAGGCAGTTAGAACAATATACCCGTCATTTTCCCCATTCGCCATGCACATCAAACTGCAAAGAGGAACCGCGTCAGTAACACTACAATATTGCAAACACTGCTTACGCAACCTGCTTGCTGGCATTCTTAACGATCATTATGAATCGATTACCAATATCGAGTAACTGTTATATTCGAGTCGAAGACCAGGACTAATCGATCTGGATCAATCTGGAGAATGTTGTTTAGTGGACCTAGAAGTTCGGGCGTGGGCTATTATGTTATTAGTCTCAGTTGGACAGATTAATTCTAGACTATAATTCTTACCTGCACTAGCTTAACGAGGTAAAGAGGTACTTAGGTAATTCACCATAACATTTGTTAGACCACAACTAACAACATAATGTTAAACAATTTGTAGAACACAACTTAACAAATTTATGCAAAAAGAAACAACAGACACACATAATAATTTAGTGTCTTCACGCATTTCCTAAAGTGTTATAAAAGGTCCATTGCCTTTTTGACCAATCAACTGTTACACATTTAGCTGCTACTAGTATTTAACTGGTTTACAAAGCAAAAAATCATCTGTAGATGCTTCTACGTCTGATTACGTTGGCTCTTGGACATGATTGAGAAACATGTGATGCTTCCTGCTTCATTGAGCTGATTATTATTGCTAGATTTCTTTTGTTTTTGCGAGGTGGTTTTTATGAGTCATTTATCGATTGTCTTAGGATGATGTTGTTGTTAACATTCCGCTCAGGCTTTAAAATGTATCCCTATTTAGGTATACAGTGTGTTGATTTTCGAACCCGACAAACTTTAAGGGTAGATTCTACGGGGTTTTTTTCTCGATGAAATTACTCGTAGAATCCACCCTTAAAGTTTGTCGGGTCCGACAAACAATACACTGTATAATCAGATATTACTAATTCTAGGCACCTTGCATCTTACCACTTGTATCTTATTATACACTTAAAGGGTACCCATGTGGTCAAATCGCTTTGCGATTGCTTCATGCACTTACGCAGTCTTGTCATCCTCATTATCATTAGCAATAATTGAACCAATTCTTTCGTTCACTTTAGCTTCGACCTTGACACAATCTGTCACAACTTCAAAACGACCAATTTCCATTCATGCTGTGGCAGTGTCTACTTCTTTTTACATTCCATTGAAACTCAACTCCCAAGGACATTCTGCGGCTTGCTAGTCCAAGGCGCGATGTAAACGTAATTTGTGACATAACCAGTCCACCGCAAGTCGAGTAGTGTTACAGGATTGCATTGCTATAATGCAATAAGTTTGGCGGTGCATTATGAGTGGTTCTGGGTCATTGATCGCTCGTTAAAGTATCCATTTTGCTTCTGAAGTGGAACTAATTTTAAAGTAGCAGTTGTAGTTTATTTATTGATTTCTATTAAATGAAACAGTGTAAGTACCTATAGCCAATTGGTACTATAAAATTTAATATATGTAATATAGATGCATTTGGAAGTCTCCTCCTATGATGATCCTTGTAGGAAAATCAGAAAGGATTATAATTATATTAATAAATGTTGCCAAAGACCCAGACGGAGATGGTGGGACGACCTCCATAGTTTTTGTCGGAAGGGACATAAGAGGTTCTGGATCGGGAACGGTTGTCCATTCATTAGGAGGCCTATGCCCAGCACTGGGACACACTACAGACTATGAGGTAAACTAACTCAGCAGCCATTTACTTACTTCATTTTAGCTTATAGATTACATCTAGGTTATAGCAGAATCTAAGTCCGTAAATATAAGGTCTCGTGAACGTGTTACATCAATCTATTGGGCAATGTTCTATGCAAAATACAAAGGTACACTTAATGGCCCTTTGTCCATCATCTAGGTAATAGACCATTGTGGCTGTGATAGAGCAATCTTTGAGATCTCTAATGGCTTTACCACCTCGCCGAGATTTTGAGAGGATTCGCACCATTGTATTGTTTTGAAGTTGGCAGAAAAGTACATATATAAGGTACTGCTGGCAAGATTGCATATTTTAGCATAGCCAAAGACTAGAACATTAATATTTACATACATATTATCTGTACAATGTTTCTTACATCCACCTTAATACGAATTAACGAATGGAAGAGCACAAAGTATCTAAAGGTACAGTAAGGGGCAGATAAACCTGACCCCCCTCAGAAGCATTGTTAGTATGAGAGGGGGGTCAGGTCTATCTGCACCTGACCGTACCTACTTACTTACCTAGGTAACATAGCAACCTTTGCAGTCTCGTTTTTTGTCGCAAATTCTACGTTAAAATATAAGTTGTTAAGAATGACCTCCGGAGGCCTATCTATACATATAAGTAAATGTTCTGTTATTTGAATCTAATGTCCTCCTTCCTACAGGTCTCCACTCAGACCTAAGCCTGACCTCCCTGGACGGCGACGAACCCTGCCTGCGCCGCGGGGCCCTGCTCGCCGCCTGCCACGACGCGGTGGCAGCCCACGCCGCGTTGGAGGGCAGCCGCGTGCGGGATTCTATAGCGGCGCACGCGCGGCGCGCCATGGAGAGGGAACGGCAGATTGATGAGAAGAATGAGATCATTGCTGAGCTGTCTTCTAAGGTTAGTTGGTTTTTTTTTTCAAGTTTAAGGGCTTTCAGGACTCGGTCATAGACTCATCCGCGTCGCACTGAACAGGACCTAAAGGCTTTTTGTTTTTGTACCGAGGTCTTTAGAAGATTTAGGTAGCTAGAACGTGCGATCGTCTTAAAGGTTTTTATGCAGGAATATCTGATTATTTACACTACACAACTTTGTTCTTTACTCGATTAGGTCTTGCTGCTGTCTATTGAAATGTCTAGATCTAGATAATCTATCCAGACAGCTACTAGTGGTGCGTTACTTATAGTTTAACTTATTACGTTCATTACCTACTTCCGGAACTATTAAATAACCAGTAAGTTGTACATAATATTTCAAATAGTAATTTTACTAACATAATCCTGTTAAACATCTGACGGCTATTGATCGATCGTGTCTCGTTATCAATACCTTTACATCACCAAAAAAAAGCACCAAACTGTAACAAAAGACTACCACGTTTTACATTGTATAAGAGCAAGACTGGTAAAGCACGGGGCCAGTGGGTCAAGTGACCTATACACTGGCAACACCGTAAGACCATAGACATTTTATTGATCGTGAAGCTATTGCGATCGCAGTTACCCTCAAATAGTTGCAGTGTCGGGCAACCGCACGGAATATTGCTCTTTTACTGCTTATTGTTGTAAAAGAGGTTTCCGACCTTTTTCGGCTGATGTTTATGGACACGCGAACGGTTGGCAAAGAAGTCGGTATGGCGATGGCTTAGCAAGCTATAAAATATAACGAGGCTGCAGTTGAAATTGTAATAATTTGTGCTTCTTGAAGAACACCCTTGTTTGCCCTTAGTTTCCCCTACTTTAATGACGTTCGGTGCCCTTGGGCAGCCAGCGATCGTCAACTGTCTGACATAAGCTAGTCAGACAGTAGTTGCATGCATTGCATCTCCTCGCCCCGGTGATGAACAGTCCAGCTCTAGTGTTTGTCACCGACATGCTAAGAAGACCCCATCTAAATGGCGTTTAGGATTTATGAAGTAAAAACTCCGTGACAAACCAAAGTTATAAATGTTGATGTTACAAGAGGATTCCCTTGCGTATAGTATAGTATACCTTATGTAACACCTACATTTTAAACACAAAGCAAATTCAACAACAGTAAATATAAACAATAATCTAAATACCCGATAAGCTGCGAGGCACGTTCCTGTCTAACCTTTGCGAAGCCTCGAGACCCCGTTAGAACCACGCAAGCCATTACGGTAACTGGCGACCAAAGTAAATTGAAAACTGTCTTCCAACGGAGCTTGATACGTGAGTGTGGTCTTCTAGCTAATTCATTAGACACGCAGCCACAGGCAGAGGCTTCCAGCTGGTCGCTCAGTGGGGAACCTTCGGTTTTTTACGAAAAGGGAAGTCAGTGATGGCTGTATGAAAGGGTAAAGGCTGCTGGTAACACCTATTAACCGAGTGCTCGGCCGAGGATACTCTCTTGGCCGCTGTACTCTGTAGGTGTAATCAGGGTACGAGGGACGTTCAAATCGTATTCTTTATATACTTATACGGCCTACCCTGTCAGTCAGCGACTGGCGCTGATCTCACTGATGAATAATCCTTTCATCGCGTTGACAAACTCTAGTCCATCTGTAGTGTTTGTCACCGACACGCAAGAAGAATCCCGTTCACCTGCTTCTTCCAACTTTACGATTTCAGCGTTATTACAGAGTCTCAGACAATCAGCTTAGAGCTTAGGTAATGTTTAATTATGCAGCAACGATCTCATTAACTCTCGAAATTAAGTACCTGCTTCTATATACACTCACGTGCAAAGAAACAGTTCCACTTACAAAATTCTGTCTCTAAATTGGCTCAATTTTTTTAGACATTAATTAGAAAGTTTTAATAAAATGTTAACGTTTTTAGTTGGTAGTATTCTGGTGAGCTTTTAAATGCACTTCAATATTGCAGACGGCGTCATTAAGCTAGCTTTTCCGTTCAGGAAAAATCTGATGATTTTCTGACTGGTAAGTTTTCATGTGTTGTCACATGTGCCTGTGAGTGTAGTTATCAGTCGTAAACCATGTTCCTGCAATCCTAGATTAGCAGTCCAGTATAGAAGTATTGCTAACAAGTCACCTAGTTCAAGCATTATGTTTATGATCTAACACTTCAGAGCGTTCACCCAACACTGATGATATACAATTAGCAATAATAACAAAGATTTTATCAGAGATGTTTTGCTCCATTTATAACTGGTAATTAGGTTTATGTAATAAATCAGTTACTAGTGATTTAATAATAGGTTATTAGGCAGGTACTTAGGTAGTAAAGTAGTTTGTTTAATTGGTAATGATAAGTATAATATCTTCGCCTTCTGCAGTCCATCTCTAAAGTCGTGAAAATAAAGAGTGCGATATTGCACAGACTTTTTACTATGTTCAGTTATTTACTTTAGAGTTAAAATTAAATATCGATATCTCTTTTTAACTAATTGCACTTACAAAACTACTAGAGGTACAAAAATCAAAATCCATCGATTAAATATCGGCTTAGGTATTAAACATTGATAAGTAAGGATCCATTTCTGTTTTCATGACTGTATAGATGGACTGTACTATAAACATAGGTATAATATATACCGTATAAAGTTTCTTACAACTATTTGTCCTTCATTTAAAAGGACATGCTAATAATTCCATATTTTTTTTCTCTCATCCGGTTATGGATGGTAGCCCACTCACATCCCACGCCTCACAGCCTTCCAAATGAATGACCACAGTTGTGTCCAATTTGGTCTGCCCTGAGAGATATGGCCAAAAACCCATTGACCTCGAACCTTAAATGGAATGGATAGGACTGTATTTTGTATGATACCTATCATTATTCATGGTCTAGTTTTCAGATACTTACCTATTAAAAACTTAGTGAATTCGCATTTTATATGAAAACAAAATTTCAAGGCCATAGTGCTTTTTTTCCTTTACAATACACAACTATATACTACCAATCTAAAGTTTCCTAACTTACTACCTTACCTTAATAACCTAGATTTACAGACTAGTTCCTCGATCAATAGTGCTCAAAATGCCACATTACAAAGCCGCATTGCCTGACCTATGTGACGTCATGAGACGTGACGCGCGAGTCAATGACCTAGGCACTAGGCAGCCTAGTCTAGGTTCTAGACGGAATTACTTAGCGCATACGAAAATGCCACCAGTCAAGGACCTAGAAAGGGCTTTACGGCGTTGTAAACTTTTTATAATCAAAATGTTGTTTAAATGTTTATTTTGCGTCTTATTAATAAAAACAATACTTACATTTAATACTTTCAAACTGCGGTTCAAATTATTAAATCAACTCAAAGTCCAATCATGCTGAGACAAAGAAAAGAAACCGCTCGTCCGATAAGCTCGTATCGATGTTCAATCGATTATTGTTAATAATTAATTAATCGATCAATCGTGATGATACCGCCCGCTCTGAATCGCCAGGTCATCGGTTCCACTGGCCGGCAGCAGAAAGTGAGGCGAACATTTGTACCTCATTATTATATCATGTTATTTGGAGAGGGAAAGGCGTGTTGCGAAGTGTAAACTCCCCTATAGCTATATAGATAATTGATCTCCACATGTCGTGTAAGTTGATGCATTTATTGTTGAGTTCCTCTGCGAAATAAACAGTTACCTATTAATACCTGTATATAGTTCACAGCGTAACTTATTAATTATAAATGTGTCGCTGAAAGCTTTACTACTATACCAGGCACCACTTTTTGCCCCCAATCGTTTGTAAACCGATTACCAAGAACACAAATGCCATAACACTGGCATGGTGTTGCAGCTGTAAAAAAAGAAAAGCGGGTCATAGCGTGCAACAACCCATTGGTGCAGCCATTAAACTGAGTCCGGAGAGGCAAAAACACAAAAATGTAGGCACATGTGAGAACGGAGACAAAACTAATGATATAATTACATGGAGGGCCATTTGTATGGGAAACAGGGCCCGTGGCTTGTGATAGATAAGACGCGAATGTGGCTTTTGTTTCATTTAAAAATAATCGTTGTGGTGATATGATTGTGAGGGGTTGACCTAAGGTTAATAAAAAGACACAAGAAAGTATTTAACAATAGCGAGACATCTCGTAAGGATAAAGAAAAAGAAGCTTTTCAAAAGAGTGTAGATGTACCGATTTATAGTAAAACAGTTTTCAAATCTCTACAAACTGGTTGTGGTACTGCTAAAGATAATGATGATCTTGTTAAACTATTATAAAAACTGTCCGAACATCTTTCCCATTTCCTCCGAGAAAGTATTACCCTCGCAACGGAAGCTCACTTCCAACATGTACGAGCCATTTTCTGGATTCCGCACAGGTTTTTATGTCACACTACTTGTTGATATCTCGTTTATAGCTAACAGCTTTTTATGTGGTCTAGTCTAGTGCTTGAATGAAAACGACCAAGGTGGTTTCTTTTTACAATTACGATCGGATCCTGTCTAGATTATCAATAACGATTAGAAAATGAAATGTAGTGACAGTGAAGGCGTGCAGTGGACAAACGACCTTCAACTCAAAACCTCAGCATTCTAACCACCTTTTCCCCTCAATCCACAGCTCTCAGTGGCAGAAGTGGAGCTCCAAGCGGCGCTGGACGAGCGCGCGCGTCTGCTGAACGATGCCAACTACAGCAGTCTGCAGAACGACGAGGCTGTGACCCGCGCCCGGCAGGAGCGAGACGAGGCCATGGAGAGGAAGAAGACTGCTGAGGTGAGGGTTTTATAATGAATCTTTTGTGGGCTGCTGGGCAAAGGTTTCTCCATGGTTCTTCTATCTATACTACCGGTCTATGGCAGATGGAAGAAGACCGCTGAGGTAAGGGTTATTGAGGAGAATAGATGGTGTTAAAACGGTACCTATATGGCGCGTCTGCTGAAAGACGCCAACTACAGCAGTCTTCAGAACGACGAGGCTGTCACCAGGGCCCGGCAGGAGCGAGACGAGGCCATGGAGCGGAAGAAGACCGCTGAGGTAAGGGTTTTTTTTAAGGAAAATACAGGCTGTTAAGAAGGTATAACTATGTTAGATCGAAAGTGGGTGACCAAAGGGAATTCTAGACAACTATTGTTCTAAATCCTTTAAAATATAGAAGCTTTGATGGCTACGTAAGTTTTACGAATTGTCAAAAGTCTATTTCGGCGTACTGTACCACTTTTGCACCATCAATTTGAAAAAAACTAAATTGTGTATAGAAGGTACTTATATAGTTTATCAGTCACAAGTAGTAACGACAAACATGCGATCGTAAGAGATTCATTTTTCAAATAGCTCTCAGTGACAACCTTTTCTTTCCGCACTTCAGGCTAAAACACAGAATTCTGTTTTTTTACTTGCAATTTAAGTAACACACACTAATGTCTCGTTCCAGGTGGCGCTCGCGAAGACCCGCGTGGAGCTGATGCAGGCGAACAGCCAGCTGTACGAGGCGGTGCGGCAGAAGGTGGACCTCGGGCAGCAGCTGGAGCAGTGGCAGGTGAGAGAGGGTTGTAGTGAGGACCTAGAGGTCAAGCGCAGAGACGAGGCTTGTAGGGACCTAGAGGTCAAGTGTAGACCCGCGTGGAGTGATGAGAGGGACCAGGGTTGTAGCCGGGACCTAGAGGCCAAATGTATGGCACCAGCAATAGCGGTGGGGTTGCAGCGAGGATGGGCAAATGTCTGGCACAGCATGCCTCCCCTGATTCCTCCCAGCAGGCTACATCCACTCAGGATATACTATTAAATACCTAACTCTTATAAAAATCGGCGCACAGTCCATTAGATGCCGTGTGTTGGAAGCATTTATGGTTAAAGTTCGATGTTGGTTGTCTGGACTGAAATATGCAATGTGTGTTTTTGTCACGACGACTTTCAACTTGAAACTAACTCCATCTCTCTGAATTCCAGATGGACATGCAGGAGCTGATAGACGAGCAGATGAAGCACAAGCTGACGACGCAGGAGAAGCGGCGGAAGCTGCCGGAGTCGCAGCCCGCCAAGACCCGCACCTCCATGATCCTCGGATTTTTTCAGAGGTGATCTGCTGTACCCAACGATTGGCCCGAACCAATGCCATAGCGCCTAACATAGCAACACTCGCCACCTTCACGTATCTATTTATAATAAAACAATTCGACCAGTTAACTTTTACCGCCGCATTCAGTCTTTTTCTCGTTTTAAATTCGAATTCAACGGCTAGATTCGCGTCCGCCATTTTGATTTTGTGTTTGGATGCGTTCACGCTCGCTCTGGTTTTTGGATGCGTTCTTTTAATTGTAATCAAACCGTTTGATGTGTACACGTTAGCAGTGATAGTAAGTTTAGTTTTTAAAGTGTTGATTTTAACTTTACACGTATTTTTTTGTGAAATTTGGAATGTATTTTTATAGAATGATACTTTTAAGCACTCTTTTAGACATTGTGATGCATTAATTAATTGTAAAAATTCAAAAATGTTGTTCTGGGCATTGTATTTTTGATGTTACCAATAGATTGGAAAATAGCGATTATTGAAAGGCAAACTTGGTACAACAGATTTTTAAACGTTATTATGTAAATATTTTATATCGTCGACATTGCAACATTGTACTCAGTTTATCATTTAATCGTTCATAATATTTTATTGATCCAGCTCAATACATTATACCTATTAGTACTAACTTTAAAAACAATTACTTAGAGATTATTGCTTTGTTTAATTGGAATATTTCAATAGAAAAGTGATAAAATGTACCTTAAAGTATAATTTAAATGGTGCACTGTATTTTACATTAGAATGTGAGATAGGTAATAAATTAATGAATACCCCATTGGGGATTACAGTCGTTTGCTGAGCATATGTATGTACTATATACCTACTTACTTGAAAATATAGTTTACATAAGTCCACCTTACAATTTTTTATACATTCCAAGAGTACCAACTTAAATTATTACCTAGGACATTTCTTAGTGAAGTTGCGTAGTATTTTAAAGGTAGATATTGCAGATGCCTAACACATATCTAATAATACCTATATCAACATTAGTTTTACATAATTATCTAATCTAAAAGAAACCTTAAATAATAAATAACATAATAATGTAAAATCAATATTTAACTGTGCCTTTAACACTGGCCTTCAAATGAGTGCCTTCAATAGTAGTGTCATTGTTAAACACTGTTTTATTTAATAGCTATTTACTGGTTTGATGTCCTGAAAAATCTGAAAACATACATTGTATCCCTTTTTTACGTGGGCTATGTACTGATATGCTACGGTAAGCGTCCACTTTTCGGCATCCTACGCAACGGCCGCATCGCATTCAGTATTCGTTGAATAGAAATTCATACAAGTGCGTACACTTCATCGACAATGCCGACGCCATTTCTCCATACATTCTTAAAAATCCGTTTGGTCCGATACGTACGAAACCGATAGGTGGATACCGACCTATACATATACCTATATGTATATCACCAGACATCAGATCTATCCCTACATTTTAACATTATATGTAGGGTTCAAAGATTTAAAAAAAATATCATCATCTGTTACTTACCTAAGTACATAAAATACATCAATATAATTTTCCATTTTTTTAAACATTTACAGAGATTTCTGTTCTTTGGGACACCACCAGTAACTATGAAATGAAACTTGAAATTTAATTGTGATCTAAATAAGAGAGATGTACTTAAACAATTTTATTTAAGTAGTAAGAGTTACGTACAACTTATGTACCTACCTACGTTTTAATAGATAAATATTTAATATTAATATTATTAGTTAATTATTATTGTATAATAAATATAAGATATTTGTGTAAATATTCGGGCACAGTCAAAATATAAAAATATAGTTTTTAAGTGATAATTTTAAGATGCAAATGTGTAAGATTTTAATTGGAATTTAATTGGAACTAATTTATTTTTAAGACTGAATTTTGTTTTTAATTATCGCAAAAACTGAGTACTTAACCCGTATTTTTATGAGCTTTTTAAAGAAATAACTAAGCAATTTAATTTTCTATGCAGCACAAACTTACAACTACATACCTACATTTAGGTATAAATACTTACCTATTTAAGTCGATGTGCCTATAGGTACTTACATACAATTACAAAAAAAACCTTATATTAATAAAATTGTTCATCAGTGGTTCTATTTTCCAAAATATCTCATCACTTGAATTTTATCTAAGTTCGGATTTTTAGATAAGATCTAAATCATGACTACTTACTTACTTTTAGATACCTTAATTGCATACCTACTGTTAAGTTGTTTGTGAAATCAAATTTAATAAATAAATAATTAAATTAATGTCTGATTTTTAATACCTAGTTACCTACCGTACCTACCTAATGGGACCATAGAATAACGCGGACTCGGGTGTACCCTCTCATACTCAATGAATGGAACTTTTCTACAGTTATTCAACACCTCTTCAACACCACCCCCTGAAAATTTTCAAATTGTAGGCAATACTCTACGAGAATTTCAAATACGCTATAGTCACTTGTTTAACTTTTTCAGTCTACCAAAACTTTTTACACGATATTGCTCGTAACATTGACATAATCTTCTGCATAGAGAAAAAATAACGATCTTCTCATCTGCCAACATGCTGAACATGCTGTCAATACAAATCCTGTCAAAGTGACTCTTCTTTAAAAGTTTGAAATCATATAATTTTGTTTGTAACTATTTTTGTTATATTTTTTACATTATCTTCAACCTAAGCCTGATTGTCATAAAGCTGAAGAGTCTGCAGTGAAGATGGGCCCTGTCAAGCCACCTCCGGAGCAGAAGCCTCCACCTGACCCTGAGGCTGAGCTCAGCAATGCTGTTAGGATGGTAAGGGTCTAGTGACCATCGTGCACTGCTGGACTTTCTCTTTCTGTCTGTATACTAAGTAAAGCAAGACAGCAATATATTTAATGCCGACATTAGCTTAAAGTTCCTTTCTGCAACTCAGCGAAATGCGGCCCAAAGTGCTCCACAACACTCTTCGTCCAACCCCTTTCGGCTACCGGTCTAAGGTCGTTGTTCCAGCGGGCTGGTGGGCATCCCACGGTACGCTTGCTCCACCACCGCTCCTACTCGTTTGCCCCACCGACCGGTCATCGGTTCTTCGACATATACCTATGGCCGGCCCACTGCCATTTCAGCTTGCAAATTTTAAATGCTAACTGCTAAGTATTTGGCACGTATTATAGGAAGTTAAAAAAAATACAATTTTAGCTTCTTGCCTTGTGGCTACACTAACTATAAGCCTAAACAATACCCAGTAGCTAAAAGGTACACTCTCAACTTACCTGTTAACCCCTCGCCCGTCATCTCTCTCTCTTCACCTCCAGTTCAAGAAGCTAGCGCCCCGTTGCAGCGTGGCTCAGCGCGCGAGCGGCGCGCCGCAGCTGGCGCCGCAGCAGAAGCAGCTCAAACTGCTCGCCGACGAGATGAAGGAGATACTGCTGTGTATCAACGTGAGATGTTTGTTTTACATTCTCATCATCATTGATCATAATCATCGGCCATAGCAGTCCACTGCTGGACGTAGACCCCTCCCAATGCACGCCACTGGATGCGATCTATAGTATTCCTCATCCAGTCATTAGCAGAAATCTTTCGCAAGTCGACACCCCATTTCTACCTCATCGTAACTAATTATGCGTCATCATAATAATAATTATCAGCAATGGCCACCAGAATTCGTAACGTTCGGCTTTCCTCGGCTCTCCAATTCCAACCACTACCGGTTAACTGTCAAAGTTACAAAGCACAAAAGGAATACAAGAAACAAAACAAAACGGCAAAAGCCCTAACACTAACACCTAAACACCCCTGACAGATGTCCAAAAAAGGCATGCACAAGACCCTCGACGCCCGCACTCAGCAAGGCACGGCGGCCGGGGTCTCTCGCTACGAGCAGCTCCACGCCACGCTTCGGGACGAGAGGGCCCAGTTGGACGAGCTGGACTGCCTCAACTACCTGGCGCAGAAGCAGCTGATAGAGCTGGTTAAAGTCGTGCCTACTGGCGCTGATGTGAGTTGGCTTTTGTTTGTTAGTCCACAGGTAGGTTGGTAAATTGGTGGTTATGCAGCTTGGTGTGATTCAATCTTGCAGTGCTAGGAACCTGATACCGATGATAGGGACCCCGTAATTTGTCTAATGTGCAGAATAGACTATTTGGAACACTCGGCATGCGAGTGGTATGGTGTCAAAACCACGCAACGCCATTGCTGCGTGATATGTCGCAATTGGTCTGCTAACTCGCTCCAAATGCCCACTTATCCTTCGTTCATCCTTTCCTGTTGCCCGAGCACAGGATTCGAAACCTCCGTTTACGTTGCGTATCGTCAAATGTCACTGTCAAAATGTAAGGCAAATTTGTTAGTTCCAAAAGTGGCATTTGTTTTTTCCATGTTAGGTGGAATTTCACCAAACGCTAAACGTATTTAGTAGCCTGTCATACGTCTGTCAGTTAGTACAAAATGTATTTAAAATTTGATTTAAATACGTTTAGCGTTTGGTAAAAGCGACCCTTCGTGTAGATTCGAAAATAGTATCGAATCCTATGCTCGCGCCTCCGATAAGCTGTGTACTACTTACCTATCTATATTATTATACCCGTGATTATTACACCTATAGAGTAGAGTGGCCGACTGGCCGACTGGCCGAGACAGTGTCCTTGGCCGAGCACTGGGTGTTATTACAAGCCGTTGATTGGACGAGTATTAACATTAATTCCACACCAGGAGCTAGCGATGATAGAGAGCGCGAACCAGCGTCTCCGGCGCATGGAGAACCGGCTGGACCTCGCCGTGAAGCGGTTCTGCGTCGTCAACGCGGACAACGCGCAGGTTCGGCAGGAGATCAACAGACTCTTGGTGGAGAGGTGAGTGAGAAGGTGCTCTCTTAAATATTCTGAAGTTTCAGTTTTACTGTTCTATATTCCCATACAAATCGTAGACATGAGCGTTGAGCATGTGCCGCTCTGCGGTAGATAAGATTGTAACCCTGAAAATTTTCCGCGTATATGACTCATGCGGTCAGGTGTGCTCCACGGTATAGCTTATTAGACTCCAGGTAGGTGCCTCCATCTTGACGTTATACCTCTATCACTTACTAAATCAACATTCATGAGTTATTTTGGATATTGACATGATATTTTGTCTTCTCTCTAACAACCCACTTCCATGTTTCGCTCTGACATTTTAGGACTGAATATTTTTAGTTTCAGCTTATTATCCATGGCTTTTCCACCAGAAACGACTTCAACACACAGTGGAACCGCACCATCGGCAAGCTGGTCCGGGGCAAGGAGTACATGATGGACCTGCTGGAGATCGCCGCCGCCACCTTCGGCGACCGCGACGAGGCCTGCCGCAAGCTCGACGCGCTCAAGTGGAAGGGACTGTTCCAGCTCAATAAGGATATTTCTGTGCGTTGGCTTCTATTGTTTATCTATAAAGTACCTACTGCTTATTGAAAAACTAATTTAGCCAAGGACCAAAGGATTCAGCAACAATAGTTTTTGCTTCGGCAGGACGATTACCTGATGAGTGTTTCGGGAAGATACCTTCAAAACTTTGTGGAACTAAAATAAAAAAGACGCAGATCTATTAGCAGCGGTCTCCACATGGGCCTTTTACCTTTCTTTTCAAATCAATCGATTTGGCTGGTTCCACCTGTAACTCTAAAGGAGTCCTTACGTAGCCATAGGTAGGTGTGCCAACTAATATGTTCATGTAACTACCTAATACCTATTAACTATTCATTCATTCCTTTCACCCAGGAAATGCAATCGTACGAAGGAGAGATGAACCACCTGGCCAAGCTGGAAGAGTTCCTGCGAGTGAAGGGGACCAAGAGGATCTGCGAGGCTGATGAGAAGGAGGAGCTCAGGAGGTTGGAGGAGATCAGGAGGTGCGAAGAGGAGATTGCGAGACACGACGCGCTGCTGGAGGCTATATTTGTAAGATTCAGAGCCTAAATTGTCAATTTCTCAACCTCTTGGTGTGTGCCAATCATTGCCAATATGGAATCCAAAATGTTTACTAATAGCCCTTTCTCCATGGATTCCTGTTGTCAGACTGCAGTTTATGACCGAGTTGTCGAGAGCTTCAGGTCACTATAAATATATTATCACCTACCTAGTTTTCAAAGAACGGGTGGTTGTTCATTATTATTGTTGCGTGACAATGAATGACTTTATATGCGTGTGGCTGAGAATGGCTGACCTGGTAATTGGTGTGCTCTATTCTGATTTAGCAATCTTAGTACCTAGCTAAGTAGTGTATGCTTCCATGATGTTTACAGCAATACGCCGGTACATCGTCAGTATCTGAAATAATCTCCACATTCGATCGCATGGAGATTGAGAACTTCTCGTGTTTCCTGCTGCTCTGTGAACTGCTGCAAGAGTCCATCGTGATCAGGAAAGAACTTGATGCGATCAGACGAACCATCAGTTAGTAAAACCGTACCTTACATTTGTATACCCAATCCTACAGCCAGGTTATAGGGTCTTATCTTATTATCAGCGAACCACGAAGTAAGCAAGGATTCCGAACCGAGATTATCTTAGAAACGGTAGTTATTGTATGAGGACGGCCGAGGAGTCCGAGGACAGAGTGTTCGTTCCTTGGGAGACGCCAAAGTATCCAGCAATGGTAGACCAGATGTGACTTACCGCATAAAACCGTTGGAAGCTGTAGGTATGCTGGCTTAGTATACCACTTTTGCAACACCCTGTATACATAATTATCCTTCCAGTGGACCAACGCGACATAAACGAGGGTCGCGAGGCCAAGCAGGCTCGTCGGCTGGAGGAACTGCGGCTGCAGGTGGAGGAGTCCTCCGCGCGGACCGCAGCCATGAGGGAGAGCAACAAGGCCGCTGACGTCACCATTGCTAAAGCGCTGGCGGGAATTGATGAGCTGGTCAGGTAGGTGGCTATCTGGATGATTGCATGGTTGCGACTGTGAGAGGACTAACTGTTGTGACTTTGAGATTTTGGATATTTTTAACCGGCTTCGAAAAGAGGACCTGTGACCTCAGTTTGACCTGTATGTATGTATCAATGTAATATAGGTTTGTTCGCAATTACCTCGCGTTTGGCTGGATTGATTTTTACGCTATATTTATTTGTTTTAGTGCGGTGCTTCAGAATCGGTGACGGTGTCACTTGCCTACCTGTTACCTACTGATCTTTGACAGCTGTTGTTGTGTGTGTCAATACATCAATATTACCAACGTAACTATTGCTAGCTTATAATGTCCTCTACAGAATGGCCAAATGTGACCTGACGCCGCTGCTGGCGCTGCTCGGGCCGCACAAGCAGGTGACGCGCTGGAACGTGGACCGCTTCCTCGGGATCCTGGAGGTGGAAGTCAAGGGGCTCATTGAAGTGGTGCATACGACTGCCAAGGTAACACTGCTGTCTTACAGCCGCGTTGCTTATACTGTTCATGGGCTTCCTGATGGATCTTCCTCAGTAGATTCACCATCACCTGCAATCATCATCATGAGACAATAACGTCTACCTCTGGACTTAACCCTCTCCATGATCACAACTTCAGTACGGTCAACCTCACAAGTCACTTTACAATTTGGAACCATGTGAAACCAATTTCAATATAAATGAATGAATAAAACACAATGTGTCTGTTTGAAAAGGAATAAGTTACTAGTCTACTTATGGATCTGCATGACTGTACAACATACAAACTGTTGTGTGTAGCCTTAACCCTCTTTCAAAGTCCCCGCGGCCGCTACCCTCCTCGCATCCACCACCACAAAACCTAGCTTTTCATAGATATCTATCTTCGACCAATCTAAACCCTCCACTCTCCGCAGCCGCCGCCCCCCTCGCCCCGCGCGCGCCGCGCCTCCGTCGCAGCAGCCAAGCGCACCTCCTCCGTCACCGTGGCCGTCAAGCCCGTGGGTGACCCCGTGGTGGTGCCGCTGAAGCCGAACCCACTGGAGAAGCTGATGCCGTATACGCCTTGCGCTTAGTGAGTGTGATGTTCGCTAAATATAAGTCTAACTATAGTCTAACATCACCAGCCTTCGGAAAGACCATTACAAAAATTTCTACTAGGCGTTGCTATTTACGTTCATAACTAAACGATTAACCTCCTATTCACCTTAGGGCTTGAACACAAAACGTCGCACAAACGTCTCATGGTCTCAGTCTCAGCACATAAACGTAACGTTCGCGTTCTACTGGTTGACAGAAGAAAAAGAGAAGATCTAAGTCGCAGGCGTCCCATTTCGGAAGTAGAGAGGATGCCTGATGCGTATATCATAGAAATATACGGTATCGGCTTTGATTACCTACTTTCTTTTTCGCCGTCTTCACCTATTACCTAACCTATTCCAGTTGCGTGGAAGACTACGTGCTGAACCAGGTGTTCGAGACGCCGGCCGCGCCCGCGGACCGTGAGTACGTTGAGGCGGTGCTGCACCTCGACGAGCCCAACACCAAGTTCGGCATCTACTCGCTCACTATACCCGCGTAAGTTCATAACTAACTCATGCACTGGTAGCCTAGGATGGGGATAATAGTCAAGACGTGACAAAACTTTGGCGTCGCCTCAGTCACATCGCGTGGCCTCGAGTGCGAGCGACGGAAAACTTTTGTCACGTCTTGTCGTGATGTCGGGTCTTTCACCCCGTGCTGTATTAGCTGAGAGTGTAAGCGGAAGGAGCTCATGACCGCTAGAGTCAGACAAAACTAACTTTGCAAGAGATAGCCTTATAAAATAAGGTAAGATAGATTTATAAAATTAAGCCGAAGTATATTAACAACGTTCGGCGTTCGGACTTAGGTATCAGAAATTACAACACATTTGTTTCGTTAATAAACTTTTTAGGTGTTGGCCCTTGTTTCTGTTGCAAAGTTAGCTTTGTCGGCAACAAAATTGGACTGTTGTGCCAAAGTGTAGGTCTAAATGTGACCACTTATAGCTAAAAATGCTAAATGGATGGACTAAAATAAAATTAGTGTCTTCATCATTATCACCCAACAACCGTTTGCTGCTGGACATAGGCTCTGTTAGATCTTACACATTTTTACGGTTTCAAACTTCGGTTTTGTTGAGTAGGTACCTACCTCCTATAGAGACTTTCTAAAACAAATATTATAAAATAAAAATTACTATTTTCATTGCAGAAAACGGCACCCGTTCAGGAAGAAGGAAACACAGCAACAATAAAGCAATTCCAGTTGTAATAACTAGAACAGACAAAGAAAGTAACTATTTGATTCATGCATTTTAATTATGTTTTTTTTTGTATAATAAAGCCTGTTTTCTTAATAAAATATTTTATTTAAATCTCAGACTTAAACTTAACATTTTAGTATTTTAATTAGCCTAGGGTGTTTTTAATGTCGAGCGGATTTGATCACGCACGCGAGATTTTCCCAGCACGCGTGTCACCTATAAGTTCTTTTCATACGAGTATTTAATACGATGCGTGGAATATGCACGCGGCGCGGGTCGCCGGAACATGACGCGCAATCCCGCGTACGTTATCAAATCCGCACGACATTAAAAACACCGTAAGTCCATGCGCTTGTAGGAGCGGACCATAGCACATGTGTGGTGCATAGCACAGATTAGAGAGTCTAGCTAGTGCGTTTATCATTTAAAGCGACGATTAGACTAGACTACATTTAGTGCACTACATTTGGCGTCCTACAAGTTGGAGTTAGGACGTTTTGTTTACACTGGCCTATGTAGGATGCTACCATGGATTCTACCTAGGATGTAGGACGGTCAATCTCCGATTACTCCGATATATAGTTTCCTACGTGCCTAACTATGATTACACATCTTGTCCTTACGTAGGAATTAACTACATGAGTTAGTGCACTACATGTAGTCTAGTCTAATCGCCGCTTAACTCTATAGCGGATAGTAACCTCCGTAACCACCATACCAAACCCAAAGATATTATGGAATGTGGGGGCACGGCAGTGCCCCCACCAAGTCGAGCAAAAAAGCGGCACGGCCGTGTAACTTCGTTGTGGATAAAACTAGAAGACTGAATTTTCATCGTTATTATTCTGAGTCCTACAAAATCATTTATTTTTAAATATGGCAACACACATAATTCCGATTGCCAGTAATACAAAAATACCACTATAGTAGTGATAAAAAAATCTTTTTGGCTGTTAGAACCGACGATAAATAAATGCAATCAAAAATTTAATTTAGTTCATTCATAATCATAAGTTAGTATGAATGATTAGTAGCTACTTATTAATCTTCTATGCAGAAGATAAATAATAACTGGGAATTTAAAATATTTCTAAAATACCACAGCACTAGCCGTGATAAAAGTGTCATCAAATCAAATATTTATATGATTTGATGGCACTTTTATCAATGAAACTCTCATTTATTTTCATATGCCGGTAAATTTTATAAATATTTTTTTTGGTAAAAACTAGATTTTATATGGCAATCCCAAGACTATAAACAAGATAGATGTTTGAAAAAAAACTATAAGTCTAAAAAAACAAAGTCATAGTCTATGGTCAGCCGCTGTTGTTTGTATCTGTGTGTGTGTGATGTCTTCTCCGCCATTGAACTTCAATTCTGCTGAGAATTGAATTTCGTTGATTCTTTCACTATCGGCAAATATCTCTGCCATCCTTTCCTAATTTTACATTCTGTTTAGTCATAAATCGTGCACTAAAATCATATCCAATGGCTGACAGAGATACAGATGAGTTAAATATCGACAACGTAATAAAAAAATTGTTAAAAGGTAATGTTGATAAAATGTTAAAATATACGCAAATATGAAGTGTTTACGGAAATTATTAGTGATAAAAGTGTCCTGTTGCGTTATTAAAAGTGCTCAGTGAAATATGTTATACTGTGTTTGTGTTGAAGTGATGTTTATAAATTTTGTTGTTTTCAGTACGGGGCGAAAAGCCTGGTATGAATGTACAGTTGACCGAAATAGAGATTAAAGGGCTTTGCTTGAAATCACGAGAAATATTTCTGTCACAACCGATATTACTTGAATTAGAAGCCCCACTAAAAATTTGCGGTAAGTTAGAAATCCTAAAATGCACTACTTTTTATTCCAAGTCACTTTCGAAATCTTGAGGTACTCATGATTGTATGGAAGTGGGTAAGAGAGAGCTCGTACTAATTATTCGTTGAAATTCAAACCTAAAATGCTGTTTTCCTTATTGAGGGTATTAATCAAAATTTATGCCTTCTAAAATAAATCTTATTTATGAGTTCTAAAATATAGTCTTGCAGTTCCATTCAGTCATGTTTCCCTAATTCACCCCTACTAATTTATTTGTGTTTTTTTAATCAAATGTTATACATAGAACTTGATTTTGACTATACTACCTTATGTTTATTTACAAATTATCCAGTTTCAATCAAGTATCCATTCAGACCACCCTACAGACAATCAAGCTGTTCCTTGTCTCCATGTCTTTCCATCTGCACTCTAAAATATCTACTCCAGGCCAACTAGTATGCTATACTCGTCGAAATATAATAGGCCCGTTTGGACAGCTACACAAATTTTCTATTTACTCTTGATTTACTTGATGAAATACATAAAGACACAGCATCTGGCTTATTATTTAATGGCCGAATGAAAAAAGAACTTTTAAAGCACCAAAAGTTACTTATTGTTTAGATTTTTCATGATTTAGGTTTGTCACCACCATCCCATACATTTTGGAGCTGTCCAAATGGGCCATATTATATTTCGACAACTATAGTTGCTTCCTTTTGATCTGGAAAAATTAAGTTAGCATTCACAACACATGTGAGAAGCAGATAGTCCTGTAGTCTTCCGCATTAATAAAAAAAATCCTTCCAGGTGACATCCACGGACAGTACTATGACCTGCTACGGTTGTTTGAATATGGAGGTTTCCCACCGGAGTCAAATTACCTGTTCCTCGGAGACTACGTGGACCGCGGCAAGCAGTCGCTGGAGACCATCTGTCTGCTGCTAGCGTACAAGATCAAGTACCCTGAAAACTTCTTCCTCCTCCGTGGCAACCATGAGTGTGCTAGTATTAATAGGATTTACGGGTAAGTTCATTTGCTTTTTTTCTAATTTGCCGCATTTCAAGTACAGACATTGTGTGACGTGTGTATTCATAAATAAATAACAACAGGAGTTTGACTTTGGTGCTGATCACCATGAAAGTGAGCAAGTCAGCACAGTAAACTCGGTTGACCGTTGAATGGCGTAGTGGTTAGTAGCCCTGACCGCTATGCCGAAGGTCCCGGGTTTGATTCCCGGCTGGGGCAGATATTTGTTTAAAGACAGATATTTGTACTCAGGTCTTGGGTGTTGATATTTATACATACTTAATATGCATCTATCTATGTATTTGTGTAGATATATCAGCTGTCCGATACCCATAACACAGGCTCTGCCTAGCTTGGGGTCGCATGGCCGTGTGTGAGATGTCCCCACATATTATTATTAACTCACTGACTATTTACCCAAGGATAGATAAATTTAATGTAATCAATGTAAATAATAAATTCCAAAAAGTAGGTAAATTATATGAAATTGACAATCTCTAATTTACAAGATAATAATATGTGTGTGTTTATTTATTATTGAGAATTATTTGCTTCATTGATATGATAATACTTTAATTTTATCTAGCTAATTTAAATAACACAATCATGAAACAAACATATTACACTGCCAACATCTTCAGATTGAGTAGCTAGTAGTGAGAAAATTATTTCTGAAAAATATTGATACTACACTTTTGTAATTAAAATTTAATATCTATGTGCCATCTAAACAATATCTCATGCCAGCATTTGCACTGGCAAGCAGGGTTCGAAATGTCCTAACTTACCATGTAGGCCACTGGCTACTTTCCTGACAGTATTTCAAAGAAATGCAGTAAATAACAAGACAAAGAACTGTTGCATCAGGCTGCAAAACAAGGCATGTCCAGTTTTAAAAAGAGTATACATTTACGGTCCCCAATGTTTTGGTCATGGGAAGTGGGCACCGCCCGCCACCCTCCTGTCTCGCTCTGCCGATCTCCAAAATACCGATACACCTATATGTAATACACATGTATGACATTTCCTTTATTTTTAAAGCAGGCTAAATTTGGCATTACCACAAAAAGTTTAGTACAGTTTTTAACTGATGTTTATAGGCTGTAAAATGGCTAACAAACGTTATAAATCAGTCAAATACCATTCTAAACATCTGTTAAACTTTTTTTTTTTGTGGAATACTGATGGTGTAAATTACCTACCTGCTTTTTAACTTCATATGAATACAATAAAGAAGAATGTTATCTTGAAAGCTTTCGTTAATATTATCAAACAACAATTTTAGGCCAGGTTTTTGCCAAAACAAATGGCTTTCACATGCTATCTACGAAACAAGGTTAACTCTCATTTCAAGTTCAATTTACTTACCAATGTTTATAAAGTTAGTAAAACCTTGATAATTGCAATTAGTTTTACTTCTGATTTCATTCCCATATGCATACAAATGACTAGGTAGTACAGTGATGACCGTGGTTATAAAAACGTAGTGTGGGACGCCCTCCAATCATTTCAGTATTTTTGTGCTTACTGTCACTAGGTATTTGTTTAAGTCTCTTTAAATTGAATGCATCATAAATACCTATTTATTTACGAAGCATCAATTACTAATGTAGGTCAAAGACCGATTATCTCTACTGTCGAGCCAATGAAAACATTATTTAAATGATACAATTTAAATATCTACAAGACTTGTACAGTCTATTGCGGACAATTTATTTATAGTGAGTAGTTATAATGCTTTTCTCTATATTTTTTACTCAATATTATATTTATCTCAGCCTTATCAATTATCTTCATCTTTAATATCGTTCACGCATATTTATTGTGATATCATGGTTATTTATAAACTTGTTGATGCTTCGTATTTTTGTAAGGTTTTCTAAAAAATGATAAAGGAGAACATTTCTTTAACCTTTGGTACAATAAATTGCATAGAAAACATTACTGCAGTGTATGACGAACGATTTTAAATAATAGGTATAATATAGCTAGAGCGAGCGTGGGTGCATTTAGTGATCACATAATAAGTAAGATATAATAAATCCAAATTATAAAAAAAACACAAAAAAATGTGTAAAAATATCTATTTTAACTAAAACTTTTGTTGTCCACAGATTCTACGACGAGTGCAAAAGAAGGTATAACATCAAGTTATGGAAAACATTCACAGACTGCTTCAACTGCCTACCCGTGGCGGCGATAGGTGAGTCACTTTCTTTACACTCAAAAATAACAACACACTTGGCAAAATTTAGGGCATTCACTACTAGATTTTAAGTGCGCCAGATTTGATCCACATACAAGTGTGTGTAAACTATAAACTGCAATTGAAATAAAATTGTGAATGTGTGTTTCTATATTTACGTTATGCTATCCTTGTATTGGGATATAATAAATAGTAAGTCAGTAAGCCATCTGATCGGTAGAATCGTAAAAATAAATAGTCAATTACTACGTAAGTTATATTTATATCCAAATGTTCTTGAAAAGCTTAATCCATGAATCCTAAGGTTTAACTCTTGAGGTGTTTTTCACTGCACCAATGTTCGTCGTGTTCCTTCAATCGCTATTTTGCAATCGCTGAAATAGAATAGTAGCCTTTGAAGATAAAAAAAATTATGATTCAGTAGATTGATTTGAGAAAATAAATATACACTCGCGGACTTTTGAAGCGTGCAATAAGTGTTGATCTAATTTTAATCTAAACATTCAATATCGAATTGAATTCTCCGCTGTTTTCTTTGGTTGAGTTCTATTAATATCATTCATCATGCTAGCACGCTTTTCAGATAACCTTATTGAAAATGTTGAAAAACTACACTGAACTAAACTCTTTGATATGTTTGGTCTACTCACTGAGTGTCTAATGAACTGGAATAGTGAACACTAGAGTAGGCTCATGCTGTTGACTAACTTATTAATGTAAAACCTGTAAATATACTGTATTTCGGAGTATTTCTAGACCAAAATATGGTTTACTGATAGTTTGACAAGGGATTTATACCTTTTTACAAAATTCTGTCAAAAGCTCGTTCAGATTCATATAAATTTACGGTCTAAACAAATAGAAAATCTATCCAAAGCTGTACTGGTAACCCAATACCATCTGTTATTACACCAGACGGTAAATACGGTAAATGTTTGACACTTCAACCAAAATGTGCACACTCACACACCATGGTATATGATGTGTTGCACGGGAGGCGTAATTTCCGCATCGCAAGACGTGTAGGCAGACACTACTGCAGTACGAGCGAGATCGTTGACCTTGCCGTGACATCCGTAAAGCAGCCCGGTTATTGCAAGGGCGCTACATTTTACGAACGTACGAATTCTACCGGTTTTTGAAGAATTTCAATGTATTTTGAACTTGGTGGCTGTAGGGACCGGCTAATGGCATCAGGCTTAATGTAAAAGGATGAAGACATGTATTGCATTTCTAAATGCTTAATAAGAAAGAGACACTTGTGCTGTTTTTCTCTTTGGAATATGTTGGTGAAAAAGTTCCTACCAGATTTGTTAACGAAGATTTTATTAAAAGTCCAGACTCAGACCAAAGATGATATTTATATTTCCATTGGGGATAAGTACTAGTGCGTGTTGGGAATATAGATCACATTTCTAATAACTCGTCTAGACTACTGGTAGGCTATAACAGTGGTGTAAATGAACTGAAGCTTATATTTTGATTCTGAAAACCCTATGAAAGCCCTGTATTGTGCTGATACCTACGATATAAAGCTTGAAAAAAGTACTGGTACACACTAAAGCATCTAAACCATTCACCTTGACAAAACATTAGCTACATAGATTGCTCGCTAGACATCTTTAGACACCACAACGCAACGGAAACATTTCCTTGTTAGCTAAATGTGTGCTCGTTCTCATCTTACCGTCTCTACTATAAATGTATGAAGCGCATTAGATGATAAAATGCAAACTATACAACAAACAACTACTTATATCAACAATCGTAGAAGCTATTTGTGAACAACTAAACACGTTATTTACATATCATGTGCAGGCATTCAGGATGATGTGCAAAACAATTTTATAAAATTGAGGAGTGCACGAAAGTCGCCTCGTAGATGACTATTCCTAACATGCAACGCACCCTGGGCAGTCAAAGTCTTACATGACAAACCCTAGTCTAGCTGTAGTGTTTGTCATTAACACGATAATAAAAAACAGAGAGTGACTAAAGGATCTCTTCAAGTCTTCTTTACTGTAATGGAATACTTCACAGGAAAATATACACGGACCAAGTAAGAAAACGCATTAAGTTTTCATGAGCTGCAGCGCGTTAGTTTGACCGGGGTTGTTGACTCACCTCTGGAGAATCGATACCAGGCGCATTTATTGTGGTCTCCTCGAAAACAGTGCTTAAAAGTATTGCCAAAGGGTCTTTACATTTTTGCGCTTGTTTACTTGGTGATTCAGTATTTAAGGAAATGTGGGGTAATGCCACTAATGGTTTGAAATCATAAGAAGGTAACCGCAATGCTCACGCAAAAAACGCCACTTTAATATCCTGTGATTGTGTATTTGATTGGCAGATATTATGTAGGTAGGTTTAATGATGATGTGTGTGAATGATGAACATAGTTCTTTAATTTTTAACGAATTTTAAAGGAACCTTTCGGTCAAAAACGAGTACGGTACCAACTTCCCTTGAAACGTACCGCTCATTCCGCTAATCCAATCAAATGAAGAATTCATGCAGCTCTCCTCACATGTACTAGTACAAAGAGCGCAGACTTTCCTTTTCAATTGAATCCCGTCGTCGGCGTCGTGCTGATGACGTCACACGGAAGCGGCGCGGGCGCAGGTATACTCATAGCAAGTTGTATGTACCTGCGGGGTTACTCTATACTGAAGAAAAACGAAGTTGCGGAGCGCGGCTGCACGAGCCGTGACTCTATCTCGTTGACTTGTATTAAATGTGTCGATTGCAAGACAGCTCTGGTTCGTTCGTTTTTCGTCAGTATAGAGTGACCCCCTGTTTGTAGCATCGCCTCTGGACCGGTTTGATGTTATGCGATTTTTGGTGACCGGTTTTGACGACCGGTAGCACGCATCCGCAGAATTGAGTGTCTGCAAGATCGGAATATTTTTGTCAGTTTCGTTGGTAGTGTTGTTTAAATTTGAACATTGTTATTGAAGCATTCTAAACCCCGCCGTATAGTTTATCAATTACCCGCGTTATAGGATATATATGGCGCTAGTTTCTTTTATTAAATTGGTTAGATACCTTATTCATTTAGTGTATTATTCTCTTATGAACACTACAAGATCTCGGTTCTAGGTATTTCGATCCCCGTTAAAAACATATTGAAGCTATTCAAGTATTCCCAAGATATCATAAATCCAATAAGTATCTTTCCTTGAAACCCGAGTTCAAAGAAAACCCGTCGATAGGAATATTGAAAAACAACTACAAGATTCTGATGTTGCTCTAAGGAAAATTTTGCCTTACATAAAACTCTTTAATTATTCAAATAGTAAACACGTTTAGGATCTAGGTTAATTAATAGATCGGAAACAAATTAAGTAATGAAATGCCTGTCATGGTTTTTGACTGAGCATTCGTTAACTGTGGCATATTATGTAAAATATCTAACATGTTTTACAAGCCAATACTTTCATCCATAAAATCTTTACCCAAATACACATGTATGGTTATAATTAAGTTAGTTTAAAGGGTTACGTAGTTGTAGGATTACTCTAGATTTAAAAAAAGAACGAGCGAATGAGATCATTCAGGGAATCAATACGTTTACTGCTGAAACTTAGTTTTTCCTGCTTTAGACATACCCTATGGTCGCCCTAAGGCCCGGGTCTCCTATTTACGCCGCAGGTCGCGTCCAGCGTCACGCCGTAGGCCGCGTCACGATGCTCATTATAGCAATGTACTGATGCGGTCTCCCTCACACGCCGACGTTGGCGCATAGACGCCGTAGGTAGGCCGTAGGACGTTGATCGAAACGTTTACGTCAAAGTCGGACGCCGCATATAGCATAAATAGGAGACCCAGGCCTAAGTGACATGACTTTATGAGCTAGCAACAGCACTCTATTACAGAGTATCTCCTTAACTGTTTAATTCCCGCTAAGTTTATTGCTCTAGGCGTGTTTATGGGCTCAGTTTCTGGTTCAAGGGCGATCGTTTACGGACACCGTTGTGTAAATGCCCGTAATACCGCAATCGTTTTGATGGTCCCACCAGGTAACTGGCTCTGCTAATATGATATATGTGGGAGCGTATGTCCACTATCTATAATGTATAGCAATAGAGTAATGACGGCCGGTGGCAGCGATGTTCTGCAGGGTCCGTTTCATTGGGATAAGTTTAAAGGGTTCTACAAAATTGAACTAATACCTATATCCCAAAAAGTTATCTTAATCAAAAATCGTGTTAGAGCATACATAATTATTATAATTTTACAATATAGGTATCCGATTGTATACAAAATAATTTTAAGAGAAATAGGCGGTGCCCAATAAAGCTGATATTTTCGCATAGCAACAAACAAAACACACCAATTATCACAAAGTTAATGCCAATCACGACTCCCGAAAATGTATTCACAACATTACAGTGCGGTATCCACGGCGGGTTCTGACGGTTCCATTTAAAATCACAAAGCGTTCGCTTCAATATTTATTTAGGCACTTCATTTACGGGCCTCGGGATCACTCTAGCTTACGGAAAACAAAGTATCGGAGTAATAAGATCGTTGCTGCGCTATTCATGACTCTTATCTCGTTGCATTGTACGTACCGATTGCATAACAGCTCTTGACCTTCGTTTTTTGTCGAACTAGCGTAACCCTCCGGGGGTGCTGGCACGTATATGATCTTAGTGCCCATCTGGAGACGTGACTCGAGGCTCAATGCAGACGGCCTGCGGGTGTCTGGCAAGAGCTGTGGAAACGGGGTATAACTTTGTATGACGAAATAGCACCATATATCATCAGATTGTGATAGTGAACAAAAGAATCCAACGCGATGGTATTATATTATTATAAACAAGTAGACTTCAATGAAGAGAACAGGTCTATCATGTCGGCCCAAGTTAAACACATTTGTAGGAGGCGGCTCAAGATAGGGAAGCGTGGCGAAGAATATCTGTAGCCCTACGCTTGAGAGGAGGTAACAGGACTATAAGAAGAAGAAGTGTAGACTTCAATTCTTCCGGGCCCTTTAGTCAAAAATTTATGATTTGTCGGTCATGTGACCGCTCATTTACACAGAACTCTGAAAACCAGGAACTAATAGCCAATTTACGACGCAGTACCTAAGATTAGCGCAATTAGTACGCCGGGTCAGATTAATACCGAGCAGTTGGCTGGAGCCGGTGTGCGAATGTGCGGAAACACATCGACTGCTTCTAATTATACTGTTAGCTTCCATAAGTCGCTAATGGGAGATACGCGGCGATCAAACTTTGCAATCGCCTGGAACGACTAAGCGATTGCGATGCTCTCTAGTCATTCATCCTTATTTTAAATGTAGCATCGGTATTACAAATGATTATAAACACTCACTCGCGCCTTCAACTATTTACTTATTCTATTGTATGCAAGAAGCCGACAGAGAAGCAACAACCCACCTTTCCCTATAACTCCAAACGACATGGTAAAGCTCACGATAGAAAATTCAATCCTCACATCATTTTAATCCTCAAAAGAATCTACGCTATCTCACCTGAGATCCTCAAATAGCGTGTCATTCGGCGTGCGTAGATCAGGAGGGTTACTCTATACTCACGAAAAACGAACGAACGAGAGCTGTCGTGCAATCTTCACGTTTAACACAACGAGATAGAATCGTGGCTCGCGCAGCAGCGCTCCGAAACTTAGTTTTTCGTCATATAGAGTAACCCCTGGATCGAATAGTTGACCGTCGTTACACAACTGGCAATTGGCTGGCGAGGGGCGGCCAATCGGTTCAAGGCCGCAGAAGGTCAGCTCCGGACCTATTTGTGGGCCGCACGTGCGCCCCGGCTTGCCAGGTGATGCCATTCCTTCAGGGAACTAGGTTTGTTTGAACCCAGAAGATTGGTTTTTCTTTTTGCGCGATGGTATCATTCAGTTTTGAGCCTTACGTAGAGTTGTTCTATCGATTTTGAAGATCGATAACGATCGAACGCCCCAACGATAAGGGTAAGGGTCAGCCTATTGGTTCCAATGCTGCACATTTCCATCAATAAACCTCTATAGACTTCTGTACTCTGTGATTTACCAAGCAATGGTTGCGTAGGCTTGCGACCAATCATATAATGGTCCTGAAGATCCTGAAAATATTAATTAAAAATGTTATTGAACAATTTATACAAGTCACAAGAAAAATAAGATGAAATTTATACTCTTCCTAACAGCATTTTCTTATTAAGTTCACCTGCAAGAGGATAAATACAGAGACAGAGACAAATTGATAAAATATGATACATAATACAATATCTTCATCCTTTATCCCTATTGTTTCTAAAGCAATTACTCTCCTAGATGTATTGCGATACTCACATCCACGTCCCGCGTATTTTTATCCGATAAATCGTCCAAGGTTTAGGTCGGAATAAACGAAGTCTATTTTCTCTACACAACAAGGTGACTTTTCTGATCTTCTATCGCTTATATCCAGTAAACCTTTTCATACCTTATGTTATGTGTTACATAAGCAGTACATGTTACGTGCTCTTACTCGGCAGTTTTATGATTAGGGAATGCGGGACCTTGTGAATAAGTATTGGGTATCGTGTCGTGAGATACAAGTTGTTCTCCTTTATTCCCGTCGAGACACACTTCTTTGAATATCAGACTTATTTAATGGTGAAAAAGTATTAAGTTATTCTTTGATGTCTTTCTTCTAAGGTATAGTTTGTACTCTAGGGATAAACAATAGGTTATATTCTATTACGCAGGAGGTCACAGTTTTGTTTTTCCTAAGCTTCAGAGCGCTGCGCTAACCACGGGTCTATCTCGTATGCGTACCTATCGATTACTGAAAACTTTCGTTCGTTCGAAAAGTTAGAGAGTGACTCCCTCTTTACTTTTCTCGTATATACGCATTTGATCAAGCGGCCATCTATTACACAACACTGGCTATGTTCTCGAACTATTCCACTATTTATTGTTATGGCACCGATGTGGCGCGGTGGTCCAGAGACCTACATGTAGTGTTGTGTTGGCCGGAGCCGTGGCCCACACAATGCAAACGTGGCAGTAACTAGGTTACAATCACAAGTATCTATGGGAGTGCCGGTGACGCTACTGAATGTACAACTATTGGATCACGTTAGTAACTTGAAAAAAATAATGTAATTTCAGCTCAATAAATAAAAATATATACAACACTTACCAGTACGTACAGTTTAAGTACTACAGTAGGTTACTTTACTTCGGGTAGGTATGTACAGGTAAAAAACAAATGTCCAGAATCAGTAGATTTCTTTTTTTAAACATTCTGAAGTTTGTTGTAATGATAATAATATTTACATAAATGAATGCCTAAAATGTTTGCTTCTAGGACAAGTTTTAAATAAATACAGTAATCTTGTTTATTGTAATCTTGAAATTCATCAAATAAATCAATTCTGTTCGTTCTTGATTGTTTAATATTTAACTTGAACTTAATTAACAAGGCAGCTTTTAAGAATTTAGGTTAAGTGTCTTAAAGAGATTACATTAATAACAATGAATATGAAATACTAGGTTTTCTCAGCGATATTTATTGTTGGCGTATTGCTATTTTACTCTGATTTAAAATGTATACAGACTTAATCAAAAAGTAGACATGCGATAAACAGTTGCGTAGGGAAATGAAATACCGAAAAACTCCTATTAAACCTGGTTTAAACTTTTTTGTGGTATCTGAGCCAGTCTTGTTTAGATCCGTCTATAATGTTTTTACAACAGCCACTATCAGTTTCACCGGCACATTTCGCTATCGCACCTGGCGCGGGTCGTTGTCTGCGATCGATTGGCAAACTCTTTGTTTTATTCGCAACCCGACGGCTCCGGCGCTCTTGCGACATGCTTAACAGGCTCATTGTCGAAATATACATTTAGTTTCATTTAGATAGTTGGCTGGTTTTACGAAAATTGCTGAACGTCAAATAGGTACCTACTTACGAAGTCAGGGGATAAGTCCTCAATGTTGATGGGCCGATTGCTAAAAAGATGTAAAATCACGTTTATAATTTTATTTCCGGAAAAAAACAATAATAATATGCATAAAGCGACCAGTGGAGTTATTCAGATACAGGAACTAACACCCACATACCTAGAAGAAAAATAATAGATAGAATATTGGGTAGGATTTTAATCATAAAAATGTAGTATAAATACAGCAAATTGGAGAAATTGTACCAAATAGAGTAACATTTATCTCCCAGCTCTGTTAGGTAAACAAGACCACTCGCCAGAAACCTTCTAATTGCGAAACTTATTTACGCGTCGCAGTTTCCAAAACTTTGATTGCTCCGCTAGATTCAAAGCTAAAAACATGACGGGAAAATGAATTCGCACTTTATTAGATTGCGTTGCTAAAAAGCTTCTGTAGGCTATAAATAGAGGGCGGTAGTGGTCTTTGACGTCAGAGTGATGGCGTAATGACGGGGTGTGGTGCAACTGACAGGGGTCCACTCTATATGACGAAAAGCTAAGTTTCGGACCGCGGCTGCGCGAGCCACGACTCTATCTCGTTGTATTAAACGTGCCGATTGCTCCACAGCTCTCATTTGTTGGTATTTCGTCAGTATAGAGTGACCCTCCAGGTCCACCTGGAGATGTAATCGCTTTTATTTTACGCCTGGAAATAGACATGAGGATATTTACTCATGTTCTGTTAGCTTTTTTTTTGCGTAACGCCATTCCACAGTTGTGTGTGATGTTGTTGGATAATTTAAAAAGATACAATCTTGCCTCCTTTTATATCCGTCTGACACAAAAACAAGAGATTACGTAAAAAGAGACAATCGTCTCGTTGATATACTACAATGTCTTTATTAGCGTTCCCTTTCTTTTCCGTCTGGCGCAAGAATCCATCCGTTGACCCAGAAAATTTCGTTAATACCAACAGTTGTAGTAAAATTCTGCGAAACATAAACGGGATCCAGTATCGTAAATGAATGAATAACAATAGAGAATACTTAAAATTCCCAAGGACGGGCGTTATTAGAAGCTACCGAGGGAAGTGGGAGGCTCGTGTAAGGTCTCAGCTTATCACTCGAGAAGCGGAAACTAGGCCGGGGGTGTAGCGTCAGTAAACAGACCCCGAGTTGCCTGCTCACGTCGGGCAAACATATTTAATACAAACTGGGTGGAGTGTCAGTGCAAAAGGAACGCCACGACAAATGACAATGGGCGTTTTGGGACCTATGTCCAATAAAGATGAGTCATACATCGTTGGATAGCTCTTTTCAAGTGAGCAAAAAAATATTATGACGACAAATCCGTATAAGTTGTCCATTTTGAAATATATTCGTCGGAAGGAAGTAATTTTCTATGGCATTGCACTCTCTCTCGCCTGATGACAGTTAGAGCGTAATACACGTAATCACGTGAAATATTATAATGAAAGATGATCATTTTGTTATAAAAAATCAAAATGAATGTGAAACAATAACAAAAACATTAAAATTACAGAAATACAATATAAAAACTTTCAAGGTACGATTATTCTAATTGGACAGTAAATCAGGACTAGCGCTTCCGTTATTCATATTCTGCAAAAAAATACCTTTTCAACGATGTATCACTCATTTCTATTGGTGATGGTCCCAGCTTCCATATATTTGTGCCCATCATCATTTAATAACACCCCACTTTTACCATTGAGTCTGTAGTTAGAAGTTTAGTGATCTACTAACCGAACTAATTCAAAGAATTTATTCATTGGTATAATGGTTGTCATTAGTTTAATTTGAACAGGTTTGATAGGTAGACAAAATGCGGACAGTTGTATGCTTTATTTTTGTATAGCTGTTCCCGCGCGCTTCGCTTCGCCTTAAAAAGTTTTCCCGTGGGAATTCCGGGATAAAAAGTAGCCTATGTTCTTTCTCAGGGTCTAAACCGTATGTATACCAAATTTCATTCAAATACGTTCAGTAGTTTTGGCGTGAAAGAGTAACAGACAGACAGACACAGTTACTTTCGCATTTATAATATTAGTTAGGATGTGACTTACCATCTTGTTCGCATATCGTTGATCTAAAACGTTGTTTGTTGGGACTACGACGTCACACGTGTGCCGTGCTTGCAAATTAAGTAACCCATTAAGGTGCTTTTCCACCAGCGATGTGCTATGGATGCGTTGGAAAACCACCAACCAAATTCATTGGACCACATAGCATAGCACTAGTGGGAACGGATTTTTATTCACATCGTATTACCATAGCTGCATAGCACATACATTGTTCTGGTGAAAAGTCGATCTTAAGGGGGTACGGTTCGGTCGCATTCATTCATTCTCTCCAAGCGATTTCATTTGATTTTGTAAGGCAAAATGAGTTTTGTGGTACATGTACTACAAATTAGAGACAACCCCGACAACCTATCACAAAATCGCGCTCTAAAAAGTATGAGTCAAGAAAATAATGATTCTTGTGATGGAGTGAATTTAACTCAAGTACCTTTTCTTATTATGAATTTAGTTAGAAGGCGCATTTCTCCGGCGTAACGAGTTTGAAAGTTGTTGCGGAACAAACCACGGGTAAGATAAACTTATCTGCGAAGCAGGGGGTCACTCTCTGAGACGAAAAACGTAGCTTCGGACCAACGTACGAGCCACTGCTCTATCTGCACAGCTTCGTTCTTGTTTCGTCAGTATATAGTGACCCCTCACTCTGGTAATGATGTACACGAGAAATAGATAGCTAGAGGAAATGCCACATGCATTTCTACTCGCCCGCCGGCAAGCGTTCTCTGATATCTAGTCAAGTCTGCTAGGGTTAATTGAAGTTCTACATAGAATTTAATTATTTTTCAAGAGAGAAGGCCGAGGACCGAGTGTTGTGGCGCTCCTTGGGAGAGGCTTATGTCCAGCAGTGGATGATTATTGGCTGATGATGATGATGATTTTTCGAGAAGAGTTATGTGATGCGGTCTAACGCTCCTAAAAGTAGTAATCGCTGTGATTTCTAAAATATATTTAGGATCTTGGTTAGATCAAACTATTTAAGTACGTACAGTTTAAATATCACTATGATATACAAGCTGTACTGATTTTCACATAATATTATATTATTTACTCCGGCAATTATGATTCGCTTGTCATAAACCCACACATAATGTTATGCTCATTATAGCTCTCTGTACAAAAGATTCATTTACATTATAAATAGTGATACTTGCCCTTCCGCCTGTTACAGGTGCTTTAAATAACACCGGAACGAAAGGTAGCTGTCATCCCGCTTGCGTACGATAAATCGGATTATGAGGAAAATATTTACCACTCCATGTTTGATTAAACTGAGATGAGCTTTAGGGTGCTTACATAGAGAATCGGGTTCCCTGTATCTACCTGTACCGGTAACCTGACTATGCGAAAGCGCTCACTCACGGAGCATTTCCAGGATTTTAAATTTCATGAGCGCTTTCGCATAATCAGGTAACCGGTACAGGTAGATACAGGGAACCCGATTCTCTATGTAAGCACCCTGGCATTTATTGTCACAAATCTAAAAGGTTCAGAAAATGCCTAACAACTATCTCACAATAGTTTTCGTTTCGTTAGCTTTTTAAGATGTAGGGTATCTGGAACCCTATACTTAATTTTATATTATTTATTGAATCGGATCCCGTTGACATCGATCGTTCATTCACATTTCGAAAACTGGGCGAGTTTCTGATGAGAACAATGCTATGTTTTGACTTCGTGCTTATGCGTTATGCCTGAACGTTATTAAACTTAAGCTGAGGCTATTTATCACAAGTGAAAACCGCAAATATTGCAACTCAAGCGCCTCATGGTCAAAGAATATTATATGTGTGTATGTAATAGAAAGACGACAGTCGCAACTGCGAAAATGAAATCGGAGGGACAAGTCATGCTAAATGCACATCTCATTATTAATTATCAGTAAACACGCACTCTTCTAGATAAGATAAGGGGCTGCTGGGAACATCGCTGAGGAGAAAATATCGGTCAAGTGCGAATTCAAATGTGTATGTAAGTAGTAGTTTGTTGAAGATAAAAACGCCGATGCACGCGCAATGTCACTTTGACATTTCGTTGACATTGATTTGGCGCCCAAACATGGGCCCTTATTTCACGTCTGTGCGCCAAATACACTGCAGATATTTATGATAATAAGCCTCGTCGAAATACCACAGTTTCAGTAAATCACCTCTTTTATTTTGCTCAAAATGCCGCCACCATAAATTTTCAGTCTAGAAGTCTAGACTAACAGTTTGTAAGATAACCATTGAAACCTTAAAACTTTGCCTACAAAACACGTCGATAAAATAAAGAGTAAGAATAGTTTTGTTTACAAAAACTATACATTTGAAGTCCTTAATGGTTTGTAGGTATTTGGTATCATGGCGATAGTTTTAATCCGCAGAAAGGTCGTCGGTTTCTTTTGGCCATGACGTCACCCACAAGCTTTTACAATGTCGACTACAAACATCCTCAGGAAATGACTTAATGAATAGGACTTACAAACGAGGTTAAGGCTAAACGGAGATAGTCGTATTTGCATTTCACTGTATCACTATAGCCCTGCTCTGCTTTATACGTAAAGTAAGATATTGATGTTGATTCTGAAGGCAGAAATTCTAATTTTAACGCTGTCAAACTAAAAAATTTGCTAGCATAAAATGACATTTACGGAAACAATCATAGAGTCGAATTTTAAACAAAGAAATTAAGGTTTTGATATCTCTAAATTTAAATTTTCTGCCTTCAGAATCGATATCAATGTACACATTAGTAAAAGTGCTTGTACATGAATAATATGGCAAAGTTTCTAGGGGTCACTTTTAAAATACTGTACTTTTGGAATCAATTCGATCCAGTTTATTATAAGTTACACAAACATAACTTAAATTATAGAGTAAAATATTTTAGACACTAATTTATCATTAGGTATTCCGGTTAAAACAATACATATTCCTATTTAGCTATCTGTACAGTAATAATAAGTTTGTTACATTTTTAGCATAATTATGAATTAAACTATAATTGAAAGGGCAGATAGAACTGTGTTGTTTGAAAATCTATTTATGGGTGACCTTAATTCACAATTGAATGATTTCCCTTTGATCCATAACGAATCACAATCCAAAATCTAGAGCCTAAGGGCTATCACAATAAAGGTAAATCAATAAATCATGTTGGTCGACAATTTATTTGGGTCAAACGATTGTTGAGAGTTTGTAATTGCCTATTTAATGTTGCTGCCAATTGACTGTCTGACCATACTGGGATAGTGTAAGGCCTTAGCGTAACTAGGTACTTATACAGTAGCAGACACAATAAAGTAGGTCGCAAGTCGCAAATGTTCTTGTACACCTTAGACATGATACCACTACAGTTCTTGGCAGCCTGACAACAGCTTTTTTATATATATTTAATCGGGTTACGAATTTAGGTAGCATACAAATATGTAAGTACAGGAGTTTTGGAGTTGCTTCTTAACTGAAAAAGCGACTTTCACGTGCAAATACAAAATTCATACGAGTTTTTTGCAAAACCAAGACGTAAATTACATAAATTCTCCCTGTTAAGCAGGCATTACTACCGTTTGCGATACACAAGGACATGGGCACAGGTAGCGACCTAGTAGCACTGACGATGACGAGCGCTCAATCGGCTTGTTTGGGGCTGCATATACTCGGCTGGATGCCGCGGCTAATGTCAGGGCCGCGCCCGCCTCATGGCCAGCCAGTGGACACTGGAGCGGGCCTTGTGTACCAAGTTATTATTTCAGTGACTGCGTGAGTTTTTTTTAAAACTCTACTTCGGATTTGGAGCTTGGGAACTTTGTTTAAAATACATCTCTTCATTTTTACCAAAAACAAACATAAAATAACACTGCAAAAAGGCAGTATTACTACTTATAGTTATAGCAATGTCTACCAGACAGCTATATGTATGATGAAAGATCGGCTTATTAGTAGGAATCATAAATTCGGACGTTGTAAAGTGATCGAACGAACCATGATAATATTATTATTTCACAGTAAACCTTTCTTTGAAGACTTGCAAAACGTTGCACATCCAAACAAGCTCTAAAACGGGAAATGTTCCACAGAAACGCGTGGCACATTTTATCTCTGCCACTCGTGTAGTCTTGAGTGGCGCCGAGTCCTACATTCGGAGGGCCCTCGCCCGCACGTGAATACGACTGGAGTCTTCAGACGTGGCTGAGGGGTCACTCTATCGGACAAAAAAGGTCACTCTATGACGAAAACCTAAGATGCCTGCTACGCGAGCCACGACTCTATCTTGTTCTGTTAAACGAGTTTGGATATGGAGTTGTTTTAAACTATTGAAAGAATGGCATGAGGGTGATGCGATGGATGATCGTAATAGAAAATGATGGTATGGATGGTGTTGCCACACTGCAAGGTATTCTAAAGATTAGTATATTACATTAAAAGAGAGAAGCGTCCGTAGTCGAGCGGGCCTCAGTAATCGTAACTGATCGATGAGGTTAAGCAACAACTGACACGGTCAGTCATTGGATGGGTGACCAATTTCAAGTGTTGCTTTTCTGGACGCTTCCGTGCTTCGGACGGCACGTTAAGCCGTGGGTCCCGGTTGCTGCTTCGGCAGCAGTCGTTAAGCCTAGTCAGAGGCCTTCGGGCGGCTTGAAAACATCTGACAGTTGGGTTGCCCACTTACCCGACAACTCTCTCAGCACAAGCTTGCTTGTGTTGGGGTCCACCAACCCGCACTTGGCCAGCGTGGTGGACTGGCCCTCAACCCTTCCTTGATTGGAAGGAGACCCGTGCCCCAGCAGTGGGGACGTAATGGGTCGTGATGATGATGATTAAAAGAGGGTCGGCAGTGCTTTGTAATACGCTTATTCAGCATCTGATGTTTTTATAGCCTATGGATCTTGTCAGTATATTGTGTTTTCGATGGTAAGTGGAAACTTTAACCCTTGACTTGAGGTTAAACTGAGCATTTAGAATGCTGACCTGACGTCAAAATGCCATCGCTATTAATAACAGGAAAATAGAGTAAGAAACAACAGATGATAGGGTATCAACGACACGTTGATCTGCCAAGCTTCATCATAATCAACGAGTATTGTATTACAATATTGTCCGAAGGGGTTCCGTATACTCATAGGTCACTCCCAAGAGCCCGCTATTCGCTTCTTTTTAGTGTCTCTGTAACAAACACTACAGCTAGCTAGCTGTACTATCTTGTCACCCTGAAATACACACTTGAATACATTTAGTATGATGCTCAGGAGCGTCACTCTATACTAGGGTTTCTGCTCGAGAATTCTCGAGCTCGAGAAGATTCGAGAAATTCGGCTTGGTTCGAGACGAGAAAAAAATCTGAAGACTCGAGAATTTCTCGAGCCTTGAGATAAAAATTAAGAATATTTAGTTATTTCGAATTTTCCTGCGCCGCTTAACAACACACACGCATATCATGTGCGTGTATTATGATTTATTATGCTTCATCTCCATTTAAGCTAGTGCTGTACTAATAATACCAATGAATGATTAAAAGATAACGTAGTAATAGTTACGTACTGTTTCTTAGTTCAGGTGGACCAAAAGAAGTCATTCGATAATGTTTGGCTCTCATTTTTTTTCTAAATGAAAAACTTCGATTCTGTTTTTTGATTAGGTATGTTTATTTGAACCTTTACAATTTTATTGGTAAAGTCGAGAAGATAATATAGGCCGAATAGGCGCCGTCACAATTGATTGCCATTTCTCATCACTTCAGCGAAAACTTCGGGCAAGAGATTCTCGCACTCGTGTCGAATGTTGACCTTAAGGGCTTCCAGAGACACGGGCTTATTCACCTAAACACAAGACTTAAAAAAACATTACCCTCCTTCGGCAGTCGGGTAAAAACCGCACAGAAAACGGTTAAATCGGGCTATATTGCAGGGAAAAATGACAGATAAAATGAAAAAAGGCGACCCAGAAACTTAATAAACACAATTATTCCGCGTTCTTGGGGAGTATATCACTCCACGGCTTCTGGCCCTGTAGCATATTAAGACGTGACAAGAGTTCTCCGTCGCGCTCGCTCTTGAGGCTGCGCGATGTGAGTGAGCGCGAAGCAAATCTCTTGTCACGTCTTAAATGCGCCCCATACTAGCCCTTCTGAATTTGTATACTGCATATGTCCAGTCCACCAATATCAAAACTGATTTGAAATTGGCGGCCATTTGCAGAAATGAGAGCAACTTCCAATAGGGTGATTAATTTTGGCCCACCTTGTACTAGTAATTAGTAGCTAGATAGACAGCTTATTATGAGTATATACTCTGCCCATTATATTATTGGTTTTTTGACATTCGAAATCCCATACATATTTGATGACTGCAAAGGAAAACAATTACCAGACATAAGGAAACGTCTAAAATACAATAACATAGTGGAAGCTCTATAGTTAAGTATTTTCTTTGTGATTGAGTTGACAAAGTAAAAAATGGAGATTTTGTGTTTTTTTTTAAATTAAGGAATTTTTCTAAAGGTCTTCTTAGAAAGGCTCGAGACTCGAGAAGACTCGAGAATTTGGGCTCGAGAATTCTCGAAGCTCGAGAACGAAAACAGGTCGAGAAATCAGAAACCCTACTCTATACTGACGAAAAACTAATGAACGAGAGCTGTCGTGCAATCGGCACGTTTAATATAACGAGATATAGAGCCGTGGCAAGCGCAGCAGCACTCCAAAACTTAGTTTTCGTCATAAAGACTGACCCCGCAATCTTGCCCCCAAATTTATAGAGCTTTTTGACACTCTACAATAGGCCTAAAATTGACGTTATGATATACGAATTTCAACTTTTTGACTGACGTACAGAGTCGAAACTCGTGTGTTTCAAAGTGAATTTTAAGCTTATTGTAAATTTACAATTTGGTTTATGAATTTGAGGGTTAAAGTGTACAAGTTTCCTACCGATGTTTTCCTTCACTCGGCTCACAATACAGTGTTGATAGTCGGTCAGAGTTTAATCAGCGGTTGATCCACGTGGCTGTTAATTCCGACAATCTGCTCGCGGGCGTTCAGCTGCCGCGTGAGCGTCGCACGTGAGCCGGGACTGATTACCGGGGACGTGGATTGTGGACGATGTGATGCTGGTTAATGAGGGGCTTGCAGGTTTAGTCTCATCTGTGGAAACGTCTTCATCATATGGTTAGTAAATGGTCTACTGCTGGGCATAGGCTATAGCATCTGTCCTAGCCCTTCCTCTTACAGCCACTACAGACAACCTGTCTAACAAGCTGCGGTTTTTATTTTATTAAAACTTAGAACGAAACGAATCGGCTTTGAGAAAAACGGCACCTTGAAGTTTGTTTTCTTCTTTTCTCTCTGAAGTAGATATTTTCCCTGTTTCGTTTCCTTCCAATTTATTTTATTACTGTAGCTATCGCGTTATTTACATTTGCGTGTTTGTTTACATGCATTGTTCTCCGAGTCAAAGTTGATAACATAATTTAGCGTTTAAAGTAAATAGCACGACTGGTATGATGTATACCTACTTTAAATACATAAACTGAGGCTGTGTTTTCCCATAGATATGCTTTGAGTACACGTCTGTCCGTATCTTCGTATATGTTGGAAATTTGTGATGGGATTCCACATTTTTCACGTCTTCAATTCTTCATATTTCTTCCAATCATTGAACGCTATAAGAGGCACTAAAATATTAATGAATTCCTAATACAACTGCATATTTTAAAGTCCGCTAGTGAATTAAGTACTTATTTTATTTTACAAAAAGTAACTCTTACCACACATAGAACGGTTCTGACTTCAAAGTTCCGCCCTCAGCTATTCTACAACTTACCACTGTAGGGTTGCCTCCTGAAATATTTAACGGAACTCGTAGCTGTAGGTACTACTTTTATGACTACATTTAATATTTAGGTACTAACTTGGGGTTTATATGAGTATGCAGGGTGCATTATGTCTCTATCGATCAGAGATGTATCAAGTTAGTAATGGCGATTTCACTTTAGAATTCCTTGTGATATTTCTGTTGCAATGACTAGTACAGTTAGAGGGCAGTCAGATATTCAAGAAAACCGAATCATAATTTACACGAAAAATGGCAAAAAGTGAATGGACCTCCATAAATCATTCCCCCTATCAGTGGACTGGTGGATGTGTAGGAATGTCGCTGCCCCGACCCCCGCCGAGGTTATCAGCAAGAGGGGCAGAGGCCGGCGCCACTCGGCATGTCTTGTCTAATGTTTGCATACCTACTGTTCTTATCATGTAGCTCTATTGTTATTATGAAGTTGTTCGTTTAGAGGTGCAAGAGAGGGGTCTTCTTGAGTGACGTATCCACTGTACCTTAGGTGTATCCAGCATACCCAGGGCAGTTAGCGACTGACAACTAAGCTGACTGGCTAATCCTTTCACCACGGTGACCAATCTTAGTCCAGTGTTTCTCTTCCACAAGTTAGGAGTTATTTATGGCATATAAGTGAATTTGTACATAAGCGAACTTAGGTTATGACGAAACTTAAATAGCTAAGCCAGTATTCTGCTTGAACAGAGGATATTATTCCTTTTGACGCTAATTCTTATACATTATTTCGTGTCAACGACCATGAACGCAAAACTTGTAAAACACAGCCATTCAGCCATGTGACACGGTCTTATCCAGTATAAACAGTGATTGCAGTATCAGTTCCGGCATTATAATCTTGGTAATTAAACCGAGCTTGCTGATAATGATAACAATCTTCGAAAGAGTTATAACCACCTTATGATTTATCACGTATCCTGCCGTCCACAGACAACGTATTTGTATAGAAAGACAACAATGCCAGGCGTATCATGCGTAACCATTGTTCCACGTCTGTCTGTAAATAAATAGCTGCCCGGATGGCCATTAGGCCAGCCTTTCCTAGATAAAGAAAATCACTTATTTGCTCTCAATGTACACATCCTATAAATATGTACTTATACCTATAAATATCCCATTTCCAGCTGGAAATATTTGTTGCATGAAGTTTCTTTGTGGGATATTACTATCTAAGAAAACATTACAAAAGTTTTCATTTAATCAGCGAATAGAGCTTAGACTCCATCTTTTTTACCCAGTACACATTCTGCACGTTCTGCCTAAATTCATTATTTTATGCCTCTGTTTTAGCTTAGGTAAGATTCGGAGTCTGGTCATCAATGCTTCATCATCAGCCCCTAAGTGTCCACTCTTGGACACAGGCCTCTCTTATGGAGTACCACAACACTGTATCTTCTTCCTCAGTCAGACTCTACCGGTAACCTGTCTAAAGTCAACGACCTCTCACTGCCACTCTCGCCAGACCTCTATGTTTACCACACAACAATTATTAACTTGCATGTTCTCTTCCACAGTGGACGAGAAGATCTTCTGCTGCCACGGCGGTCTCTCCCCCGACCTGCAGGCCATGGAGCAGATCCGGCGCATCATGCGGCCGACCGACGTGCCGGACCAGGGGCTGCTGTGCGACCTGCTGTGGTCCGACCCCGACAAGGACACGGCCGGCTGGGGCGAGAACGACCGCGGTGTGAGCTTCACGTTTGGGACTGAGGTATGTGAAGTTTGGGAGATAGGGCTTGTACACAAAACAGCGTTGCGACGTCGCATAGCAAAAACTTGCGACAGTAATCAAGCATTTTCCCTGAAAAACTATGAAAACAATCGCAGATTTTTGCGACGCGTCGCAATGCAGTTTTGTGCACAAGCCCTAAAGCGGGTTACGGGTAAAGAGAGGGTTTTAGCGCGAGAACCGAGTAAACGCAGAATCGGATTATGTTCTGTGATCATAGTAGCACGCTAAAAGGCTAAGGGAGGGTCTTTAGTAGGGTCCCGAATTATTGATTGAACAGTCCCTCGGCCCTAGCTTTCTGTTATCGTGTAAACAGCTTAATCTAGAAGAGATGTTCAATAAATTTTATTGCTTGAAGAAACAAATGTTTTGCACAAACTGTACTGCGATAAATACGCCGTGGTTCTGATTGCAAAATCGTAAAACTAATCAATTGGAGTGCTTGTTTCTGACTTCATTTTTATGCGTCAAGGCTGTTTCTGTATTCTGAAGAGTTAAGTTAGAAATTGTTAAAACGCTGTACACTGATGAAATTGCGCTATCAATATCTTGCGCAAAGTAATGCAGCCCAAGTTTCTAACTCCTAGTAAAAAATATTGTCAACACTTCATGCAACCTTGGAAGTGTGAAACTGAGCATAATTCACAACAAATCAGCCGAACTAAGTAATTGCTACTTATTATTCTATCTCGCTGGACAAACGAGCGCCTGTCACGATTAGTTCCACTAGCACACTAGATGGACAATTAGTTTATAGCGCAAAAACATGCTATTGTGTTGCGCTTTACTTTAAAAGCTAGATTATTTTCTAACAGGCAAACCTATCTGTCCTATAATTAAGTTTTGATGAAGTTCCAAGTAGCAAACACTGATGAAAATTGTTTCAGGAAGAAGATATTCTTATGTTTCCATAATTAAAGTACTTAATACATACCAATCATACCATTGAATGTTTATACGAGATAGTGATACGACCATTTTTAACAGTATTAATGACTAGAAACAAAAACAATAATATATTATTTTAATTTTACACAAGTATAAGTACATTACGCTTGATAACTTTAGTCCATCCATCACCGTGAATCAGTTTCCAATCTTCAGTTGTCGATAAGATAAATAGTACTGAGTCACTAACAGTAACTCTTATTGGTCTAGCAATTAAGGTCAATATCCTTTTACTGTATTGCGAAATCACGGATGATTTGGTCAATTTTCCAATGATCAGCTGTTTGGTATTCTTTTGACTGATAGAAGGACAGTCTATGAGATATGAGCAAAGGTATTGTCAATAGCATTTAAGATTGTTGTCTGTGGGATTTCCTGAATAACTCATTTGCTATGTTACATCATCCATTCACACAAAGGCTACGAAATACTAAACTAAACATTTAATTTTAATGAAAATTAATTTGAGTTAATATTATTCAATATGAATTTATAGGATAACGGAATTTAGCGATGTCGGTATATAAGTTCATTTAACTGGATGTGTAACTGTCAACCTCATTAGCATGTGCTTTACAAGGACTTATTACAAATTGCTCCATTTGTGACTTGTGCTTTGTGCCCAGTTGCAAAAATGTTGTAAAATCAAACGTCAAAACAATGATGTGGGTACAATCATCACGACCCATCACTTCCTTACTGCTGGGGCTCGGGTCTTCTTCCAAATAAAGAATGGTTTAGGCCTAGTCCACCACGCCGGCCTAGTGCAGGTCGGTGGAACCCAATACAAGCAAGCTAGTTCTGAGAGAGTTGTCGGGTAAGTGGGCAACCCGACTGTCAGATGTTTTCAAGCTGCCTAGACTCTGACTAGACTTAAACTCTTGCGCTGTTGAAAGTTAAATAATAAAGTATACATTATTTGATAATGTCGTGTAATCGTGTATGCCTTTAATGGTTTTCACAACGAAATGTATGTTATGTAAAAAATATTGTTATATGTGTTGTGTTAACTGCTGGTATTCATTATTAAAATAAATAAATAACCATGATGTTTTACTCCCCAGGTGGTGGGCAAGTTCCTGTCGAAGCACGAGTTCGACCTGATCTGCCGCGCGCACCAGGTGGTCGAGGACGGGTACGAGTTCTTCGCCAAGCGGCAGCTCGTCACGCTGTTCTCGGCGCCCAACTACTGCGGCGAGTTCGACAACGCAGGTCCGTGCACATAAACCATAACTTTTAAGCCAAACGTCCACTGCCGGCTAAACTGAGAAAGTTTTTCATACATAGTGCTTAGTTTGCGGTGGACGCACATATATGAAAAACTGGCGCAACTATGCGAACTAACTTGGACGTTCGGCTTTAACAGTTCTACATAGTTCAACTACTGCTATAAGCTTGAATTCGACGTCCGAATGGTGTAGTAGTGGTTGGTGAACCTGACTGCTATGCCGAAGGTCCCGGGTTCGATCCCCGGCTGGGGCAGATATTGTAAAGACATATATTTGTGTGATATGTGTATAATATGTATCTATCTATGTATTCGTGTAGATATATCAGCTTTACTATTCCCATATTACAGTGTCAACCTCTGCCTGGTTTGAGGTCGGATGGCCGTGTGTGAAATGTCCCGCATATATTATACTATCTATCAGTGGAAACTTGTAATACTTAAGCCTTTTACTGCTCATTCTATTGTTAAACTATAAAATTGTGCTGTAAGTTTCCCTAAAATAAAATAAATAAATCTAACTCCTCCCCTCTCCCCCCTTCCAGGCGCGCTGATGTCGGTGGACGAGACGCTGATGTGCTCGTTCCAGATCCTGAAGCCGGCGGACAAGCGCAAGCTGTACTCGGGGCTCAACATGGGCCGCCCCAACACGCCGCCGCGCGCGCAGCCCAAGAACAAGAAGAAGTGAGTGTGTGTAGTTAGAAGTTACATTGAGCGGCTACCATATCACCGCTTCTCTTTCTTAACATTAAAACAATCATAACTTCTATTAAAAGGCGTTTTACAAAAAACTAAAAATACACAAATTATCATCAAGCTAAGGCCTATTATAGAACCTAGCACCAACAACCTAGTAACTATATTGTAGGATTTACTGAAGTTTTTGTCAGAAAAAGTCTTTTTTGAAATTTTTTCAAAGTAACTTCTAAATCGTAGGCATTTTTTTCTCATTTCTATGTTCTAAAAATTGGTACTACCTAGCTGAACATTACTGTATTTTTACTTTTTGGAAAAACGTTTTAGAAGAAAAGTTATGGTTGTTTTTTTTATTTGGGGAACGCAAGACAGATGCAATACATTGCCTTTCAAGAGTAGGGGTACAGATGTCAATCACTAAAGAATCCGAACGGAGGTTACTTAGAACACATATTATTATGAAGTTTCTTCTGCACCCCTATTTGGACGCGATACAGTGTCCCTATTGTCAGATGGAAATATTTTCTTGCAAGCGATATAAAAAATTACAGTGGATGGCACGCTAAATACATAACTCTAACTTTAAATAACTGTTAAAAGTGTTTAGCGAGTCTAACCACTATGCTGTGCTATCTTACTTTTTTGAGTCATCTCCAACAATTTTATTGTGATGTCAACTTTATAATTTACCCATGTACACCCTTCACTAGCCTCTGTGTCATTTGTACTGAGTGTGTGTTTGTTTCCTTCCCAGTTAATCGCCCGGCGTGGATGCGGCCGCGAGCTCCTTCAGTTGTCTCCTTTACCCGAGAACCTCTACTGCCGTCTGCTTATAGCGTTTTAGGGCCGCCGCGTGGACTTAGGCCTTCTGATGAGGGCCTTTCTAAACCTGTTATACCAAGATACCTGTCTAAAGTCGTTAGAATTGTATGAAATATGTTGTAGATGGCGCCACTGCTTGCTAAACTAACAAAAACTTGTAGTTAACATGAAATGCCAATGTGGAAAGAATACTCAAAGATTTAATATTTCAGTGGCATACGATACGCGACAAAATTGGCTAACTACAGAACTAAAATGCTATAAGAGACGGTAGTAGGGAAGGTTTAAAGGTTATTTCTCTGTATTTAGCATTATCAGTTGTAGCCCTTGAGTTGTATTTGTGAGCTGAATCTATGTCCATTCCCTATAACGCTTTCAGAGTGAAAACATACGATGCGGTATGTAGAATTGTATAAGTTTTGCCTAATTCTAAGAATGAACTGTTTTATGGTTGAGTATCGGCATGTTTTTCACCATGAATAGCGTTATGGAAAGTGTTTTTATGACGGATCGTACAAAAGGTGTCCAACAGCCTTAAAAAAAACAGTAATTGCTGAGAATCAAATCAATGACATAAATTTTATAAATGATCGTTGCGTACGATGCCGTCATATGAAAGCGAATCTTTCACATCATGTAATTAGTGGCCTATTTCATTGTTCTTCCACCTTATTTGTTATCGGTTTGTGAAGATTGCAGCATCTCAATCCATTCTTAGTTTTAACAGCTCCATTTATAAGAACTAAAAGCGGACTGGATCTACAGTGGGCCACAAATGGAAGTGTTGATGCATTTTAGTTTTGTATTTCCGTTTACTGTCGTATGAAGTACGTTTGTTTTCATAGCTCACTATAACAATTCGAGGGTAATATCAATGTTCATTTGTGGTATCTGGTGATTGTCCGTAAATATAAATGCACTAAACTACAGAGATATCGTTTCCACGAGACTTGCAAAAGTATTAAATTTAAATGCGGTGTCAATCACCAGAGACATCAAATGATTCTCAATACGCAACAGTGCCGTTGCAAAAGTGCTACTTGTTATTTGCAATAATTTGTTAAATTTGGCTCTGTTTATCGCTATTACGTGTCGATAAAACGTTTCGTTTTATCGCTATCTTTTTCTCGGAGGATTTTTTTGTTTCTTCTATTCTATTCGACGCTAGAATGAACATTTTTGTCATTGTTTACAGACTGGACACGCGGAGGATAATTTACATACATTAATAGTTAATAGGTTTCTTTTAAAAACACTACTTACCCAATGGATTTATGTAACTTTAATTGTAAATTATTATAATTTAATATTCGGCGGCGCGGCACCGCCACTCTGGTTACATTTGCGTCTCGCTTTTTAAGGATTTTTATTAAGTTATAAATATAATAAAACTAGTTGGCTGAACATTGGCTTAGACAATTGCTGGACGATTGTTCAGTACCATCTTCATTAATCACATTTTTATAGTAAGTTTTCGAGAAGCCATGTAATTTATTAACGTTAGGTCCGGGAGTGTCTAGCGCGATCGTTTCTATAATGTCTGTATGTATGTGTGAGTGTCTGCTTGTATGCATTCAATAGTTCAGCCGTTGACTGGTCGGCTTGAAGGCATCGAGGGTCCGTTTAATGTAAGTTTGACTTGTCGAAGCCAGTTTTGCTATGCATGCTCGTTTCCTAGCACATAGCGGAAACGAGATAGCTTATGAAATGAATCGACTGAATTTGTGAAACACCAATTTTATCCAGTTGGGTATAAGTAACTAGGGTGAACGTACCCTCGATGCCTTCAGATCGACGCTTGGCAGCAGCGGTCCCAAATTAGCGTTAAGATTTTTGCCAGTTTTATGTAAAGACCACGGACCGGCGGCCGCCGGCGCAGTGACAGACTACGGCCACTCGTAGCAACCAGCGTGCTTACTCCACACTCTAGTGAATTAATAATCGTAGCTTATACTCTTTGGCATTGGGGCCGTGCGCAAAGCAAATGACATAAAATTGTAATAATATTGGAAGTAATGGATAACTCTCTTAAGTAGTAAGCATACATTTTAATAAACATTACGTAGAAGTTGGTTACGATGAACAAAATATGTAACACCGTCCCCTATATATTCAGGTCGGGCCGAGATTAGTTGAAACTGTTATGTACCCGTTAGATGCAAGCGTAGTTCTATGTGACGTGCGTGATCGCCCATCGATCACGGAAGCGTAAGCTTATGTGTCTGTACTTACTAAACCGTCTTACAATCTATATTCTTCTGTAAGATGCGTGTTTTTAATGTCTGAATTTCTCTGAAACGTGTCTCTTCTAGTGGAGGAACTTATCAATGGCATTGGTCGATATTTCTTACTCTATTTTGGACTACATTTCATGGAGATTTGGATAAAATATGACGTCACTTGAATTGTCCACGTTTAAATGATAATAATCTGGTTTTATTTATGTAAGTGTCGGTTGAACGACGGCTGAGTGAGCTATCAAAAGTAATTGATGTATGAACAAGAATTATTGTATATTAATTTCGTAAATAAAATACTTTTCAGAACTTTATCATCTTTTATTTCAATATGTTTTGTGCTCTATTGGTTTGCTACAAATTGTATAATGATTGGTCATTTATCTATAAAGTATCTACTCATTTCTGAAAGCTTGACACTATTATAATACCTATTATATACTTATCTATTTGTGCTCATTTACATTGACAAGGAGAGTGTAGTAAGAAAAGGACGTCTTAATTATCTGAAACCAATGGTAAATATTAAAAACCTGCCTTTGAACTAAATAAGTTTATAAGATTGGATTATGCGGTAGCCATTTTGATTCGAATACCTAATCAAAATGGCTACCAAACTAACGATTGATTCTGATAACCGTAAGTGGCATATATTTTTAATGTTACTTTAACTATAGCCTTACTCACATTAACATAGGTCCTCAAATCCATCGGCAGGAACCCGCCAGCACGCACTATCATTTGTCTTTTGTTAGCCAATAGTATGTTGAGTAGCAAGCGCCGAGGTTTGAGCCCCATCGTATGCCAGGAGCTCTGGTAGGCAGCCGTGGATACCCGGTCTGCCTATAATGTAAGTTGATAACATTAGATATATTGATATAAATAATATTTCGCGGTGAAAAAAAAGGTAAGTACTATAATGTTATTTTGTGTCTGTTTCAGGGAAAAGCAAAGGAAGGATATATATGTGAAAGTGTGACTGCTATAAAGGCGATGGTGCTCAGAGTTTACCTACTGTCGTCCAAATAAGGTAATTCTAATTCCTTATTTTGCATATCACCTGTATTATTATCTGGTTCCCGTAGTAGCAATAGATGAAGATATCCAGTGACACAGCCAAGAGATACTCAACAGTCATGGTGTCCAATTTCTGTAATGGAAATTAGCCTAACTTATATTTCTTTCTTCATGCGCTAAACTAACCTTGTAAATAGGTGAGCTATTGCTAGATAATATCCTTCCATCTATCAATAAGCGATTGTCCTGAGACGCTGTCTGATTTTGCTAATTTCAATAGCTATTCCAAAAATAATTATCGAAGCTTAAAATACGAAAATCCCCAGCTTTGTTTAGATATAAAACAAAAAATTCGTATATATAATTATATACCGGAGCTGACTTGAAGTTAATAACGGTTTACCGCCATAAACTTGTTAATTGCGTATTTCCCAAAACTGCCATGTGTGGCCAGTATATTCGCCAAAATTATTGTCGAAACGCAGCGTGTTTTGAAACTATACAAGGCCAGAACGCACCCATAGTGTACTGGCACTGTATAGTTTCAAGTGAAAAAAAATAATATTTTACTTGAAAATATACACGATTTGTGCGTACTAATCGCGTATACTTTCAAGTTGGAATTTACTGAATCGTTCTTGAAAATATACATTGCTATTACGCACATTGCTTGATTGGCGTACTTGTCGCATATAATTTATACCTACATCCTGATTCTAATTTACTTAACTATTTCGGTAAATGTAAATGACTACAATTGACTTGTTCTGCCTGTCATACCTATATAATGTTAATAAATAAAGATGAACAAGCTCTAATTTGATTGACCAATTGATATTTATAGCAATCATACTTGCAAGTAAAGAATACTAATATCTTATTATGTATATGAATTAAGAGTAATACCTACTACACTCCTGAACGGAAAAGACTAGCTTAATGACGCCGTCGGCAATATTAAAGTGCATTTAACAGCGCATCAAAATATTATTATAACTAACTAAAAATGAAAATTTTGATCAAATTCTAAATTAAGTGTTTTAATAATTGAGGGTTCATTTGGTGTTGACTTTTTGCTACTTGGACTTATTCATTGCTCGTGAGTGTAGTAGGTACACAGACAAATTTTTTTACAGACATATTTTTCATCATGTTTTGAATTCACCGTAGTTGTCTTTTATGAATGAACACCCTCTCCTGAGATTTATAATTTATATATAATTTCTACTATTAACAACAGTTCTACAGTTTAATATCAATTTAATTTTTAACTGTACGGTGTAAACAAAAAACACGTTACGAAAACAATGCCAAGTGCGGAAATACGATGCAATGTTTAGAAGGCAATAGACTTATTACTATTTCGCATGAAAGAAAGAGAAAGCAACAATTCAAAACGGCTACCTGGTAACTAATCACGTATAGTTTCAAGTGCTCGCATTGCCCTTTGGCACTTGAAAATATACACGATTAGTACGCAGTGGTAACTGCTGCAGTATATTTTCAAGCCATAATTTTGGCCCAACTTACTTGAAAATATACGCGATTAGTGCGTAATGGCCTTGTATACTTTCAAGTAAATCATGGCACCATTTCAATTTGAAAATATACGCGAGCAGTCCCACCCTCTGCGTTCTGGCCTTGTATAGTTTCAAAACACGCCGAAACGCACACTTTGGCAAATACAGCAGACTTCCAATAACAAATACGAATAGCCAAGTGTGATGCCAGAATTAAAAATCCGGACGCCCTCGCCCCTCACCCGACTGGCGGCATACAGCAGCGTGCACAGATACAGGGTGACCTGCACGACTCGCAGCACGAGCAGCGGCGACGCGAACCGCTCGAAGCGGCGCTTGTAGGCGGCTGCCACCTGCCCCTGTCGCGCCACTGCTGTGAGGGCTGCTGCGGTGTGGGCGTCGTGGGTGGCGCTGTAGATGTCTACAAATACATTAAAAACCGTTCGAAACAGATGTCTTGTAAAGCATGTATACTTACATTTATTTTGTCTTAGGTAACAAAGTTAAGTAGCTGTAAGTAACTACACTATTGTTCCTTGACAAACTAAGAAGAAGTAGAAACCGTCAAAGTTTTAATTCATGAATAGACTGACAAGATACAGGGCTTACAGCTACGTATGAAGCTGACCTACCAACCTAAGATATTAAAAAATACAAACCAAAGTCAATTCGCGAAAATTCGTTAGTCTGCAATGAAAAGTTACAAGTTAACAATGGCGCCAGTTAAATAAGCGATATGCATTAAATTTTATAGCTTCACTAGCTGTTCCCGCGCGCTTCGCTTCGCCTTAAAAAGTTTTCCCGTGGGAATTCCGGGATAAAAAGTAGCCTATGTTCTTTCCCAGGGTCTAGACCATATGCATACCAAATTTCATTCAAATCCGTTCAGTAGTTTTGGCGTGAAAGAGTAACAGACAGACAGACAGACACAGTTACTTTCGCATTTATAATATTAGTTAGGATTACCACTTTCTCATCGTAATGGTAAATGGAATCCACCATTTCGGACGTGTTGTAAATGTAATTGTGCTCCTCATCCTTCAAGATGTCGTGGTATTGGGAAACCAAGGAAGCGTGTTTGACGCCATTTTGTAAAAGCGCGGTAAAACGGGCGTTTCGCGCGCTGCAACAGATTAGGTCCAACTGACCACAGAGTAGAATCGAATTCGAAGCGAAGAATACTCCTGAAAAATGAGAAATTAAATTAATTTTATTCCGTTACGAACTGTTATGTTTTTATACAGATTTGTCTTACCAAGCTGACCCAAAGCGAGGCCCAAAAATATTTGTGACAATATCTGTCGAAGAAAGGAGATCTCCAAAAACGGTGATCTGGACACATCCATGAAGAACCAGCCTTGCACCGGAGTCCTTGTCCACCCTGTAGATAATAATCATGACTTATTGATTCATCGACACATAGATGGAGAGAGTTATAGAAGGTCATGATGCTGGCACCCAACTTGGCTACTCGATGTTTGCAGTTTTGGCAAAATAAATACCTACGCGAATACGAATAGCCAAGTGGGGTGGTAGCATTAAATAAGGATTAAGTACTTACAATGAATGATCATGGGCACCACAGCATACATAGTAGAACTGCACAGCGAGCAAACCGTGTAGGTGTACGCAAAACTCTTCGCCATTTTATAACTTTTCAACATCGTCATATTTGTCAAACCACGCGCCGAATGGAACTTGAAATTCTTATTCATGAAATCGTTCAACTCATACAACTCCGCCCGGTACACCGCAAAATATGCCACCACTAATACTGATGCGACATACGGTAGGGAATCTGCTAACATGTCTAAGCTGGACATGATATCTACCCATTCGGAATACAGGCTGACCATAAGCATAGCCGTTACATTGATTAAAACGAAAATCACGAGGCATAGATAAACGTAATTAGCGATTATCTTTTCCATGTCAACGGCGTCTGGGAACCAATCCCAACAGCCTACTAACTTCAGGGGTAACTCCGAATAGTGGGTGTAGTTAAGGATTCGGTCATTGTTAATCGTACTGGTCTTTTCTTTCGGTTTAAACATTGTTGAATTATCCGTCGTGAATTTCCTACATCCAATGTTCAAAACTGGTTCAGGATGCTAGCTTTATAGAGCGAAACCATTTATACCTCACAGGGTAAATTAAATTATACCTAATGAAAGCCAAAAGCAAGTAAGACTGTTTGTTTATCAATTAAATTAAAAATATATTTATATTACACCCATTTCTAACCTAATATGTATCTTTAAAATCTAGCAATAAGTAGGTATAATAATAATATGCCATAAAATATACCATAACTCATTGATTCACAAAATACCATATGACCAAAAACAGGCAAAACCAAAGAACAAAACATGTATCATCGGTAAAATTTCAAGAGTCAGCTAAGTAGGGTGGCAATTAGTCAGTAATTAATCCTTTCGATTAACAACTTGGAAACTTATCGCTTAAATACAGTTCGAGCATCAGTTTGGGAATAATTAGAGATTGACTGCAAAGTAAGCCCACTTATTGGGAAACTTAAACTAGGGGATGTTAACTAGCCTATAATTACCTGCCTGAGTATACTGCGCTTAATTTAAGTCTCTCTAGAGTCCGGCAGCTCTAACTTTGCAACGGGTAAAAGCTAGCCATAATTTTTTTTTGGTGTTGGAATTTGTTTCTGTTGCACAGTTTCTCTTTGTAGGACTCTAGTTAACCCCTCAACCGTCTAAACGATACCGATTATGTACCGCGATAAATGAAACTTTGGTATATTAATGCTGTATATGAATGCTGTATATTGATATTGTAAATTTTACAACTGATTAACGTTTAATATAATTAATTATGACGTAATAATATATTGCTAATCACTTTGGCTGTTCTATTGGCTTTGACGTTGTTGGCTTCGTTTCCTCGACACCATCCCTGCAAGGTACGTAAAAAACCAGTGACGAAAGTGACCGAAAGAAGGTTTCTTCACATCAACATTTTTCCTAGTATCAGTGGGGAAGTGATTGGTTGTGATGATGATTGGATAAATAGTCTTACTTGTGCTGAGCCCGTCGTTGCGCGATGTTGAAGATGCGTCGCAGCTCCAGCAGCGCGCGCATGATCACCACCAACTGTTGCTCGAAGTCAGACGTACCTGCGGACCACGAGTGGAATTTGAATGATTTCATCACGCATGCAGAATGGCACGTCATTTTTCTGCGTCTCGCGTGCATATTACTCGCGTCACAATGAATACTTGTATGAAAGCGTGCGGGGCAATCCATAGGTATAGACATTGCATAGGTATCTTAACTTGACATAAACAGACTCCATATAGCCACCCTCACGTGGCTGAGTTCCTCATTACCTCATTACTATTCTCAGGTCGTCCAGAATAAGTAACCTGGAAGCCGTGCTCTATAGGCCTTCCTCATCAACAAACAACTTCCGTCTCCCTGTCTAAGAGTCCTTTTAGTCCTTCAGATAAGTACTGCACTTACCGACATCAACAGCGATGCCCTAGTGCTGGCATATCTTGAGGTACAGGCTCCAGATGGCGGCCCTCACGTGCGCCAGTTCCTCGTGCCGCCTCGCAGCCGTGTCCTTCAGCCGAGCCAGCGCCAGCTCCCAGTTGATGACGCGGCTGCGGACCTTGTCGCGCCACGAACGTTCTAGAATCTTCGTGAACGGCCGCTTTACTAAGCTACTCGCTAAGTGATTCGTGCATAGGGAGCCTTACCAACATCAACAGCGATCCTCTTATGTTTGCATATCATGAGGTACAGGCTCCATATAGCCGTCCGCACGTGGCTCAGCTGACTCAGCTCCTCATTACCTCATTACTATTCTCAGGTCGTCCAGAATAAGAAACCTGGAGGCCGCGCTCTATAGGCCTTCCTCATCAACCAACCGCTTCCATCTACCCGTCTAAGAGTCCTTTTAGTCCTTCAGATAGATACTACATGTCGGTAAGTACATACCGACATCCACAGCGATGCCCTTGTGCTGGCATATCTTGAGGTACAGACTCCAGATGGCGGCCCTCACGTGAGCCAGTTCCTCGTGCCTCCTCGCAGCCGTGTCCTTCAGGCGAGCCAGCGCCAGCTCCCACTTGATGACGCGGCTGCGGACCTTGACGCGCCACGAACGTTCTAGAATCTTCGGGAGCCGCCGCACTGATACACGCTAAGCGATTATCCATGCGCGTAGCGCTCAATGCGGCCGGTCGTAATAAGATTTGAGAACGTTTGCTTTACTAAGTTACTCGCTAAGTGAGTCGCTCGAATCTAGGCGCTAAGCAAGCCGTGCGTATAATATAGGGAGCCTTACCGACATCAGCAGCGATGCCCTTGTGCTGGCATATCTTGACGTAGGTCGTCGGTCCAGAAGTGAGCTGGGAGACCGTGTCACGCTTTAAGCCTACCTCATCATCCAATGGGGACTACCGTTTTTTTGCTCACCAGTTGGCGCCACTGTCGACTGAGGTCAAGAGGTACCATAGCTGTCAAACTTATCAAAGGAAACTTTATCAAATTGGCGCGAAATAAAGTTTTAAATCTTGAATCTTATAAGCTTATTAATTATAAAATAACTATCATCATATCGAGTTACTATGCCGCAATGTTGTGCAGATCCGTTATGTTCGGAAAGAAAAGGAGGTACCTAATATGTTACCAAGTGATAAAACTGTTCTAAAACAGTGGCTTGTGAAATAATAATTATCCGACAATCTCGTGTTTGTGAAAATCATTATAACCAATTTCAGAAAGAAATAAGGATTAGGCATTTAATAAATACAATAAAAATAGAATAATTACACACTGATTTAACTTTTATTTATCCTTTCCGTTTAAACACACTACTATACAAAAAATATAACACATTAGTAATCCACACAATGAATGCTGGTTGAGTTGTTAGTTGAAACTAAATAATGGTAGTATAGTATACTAAGTATTCTATTATTTGTGAGGGTGTCACTAACTGCACCTGGCTCACTCGAATGGAGCCTTTGTGCATATCGCCTTAAGGTCTAAACTCCACTCCTAAGCTTGGACCATTTCCTACCACGCTGGTCCTCTGCAGGTTGGTGGGTTCGAAAATCTAGATGTGCAGGTTTTATCACGATGTTTTCATGCACCTTAAGAGCGATGGTATGTACCTACACTGTACATAAATTCCAAAGTACTCATTGGTGACAATATCTAGATCTTGAGTTTCATTTTTAGTGTTCACAGTCACACTGCTATACAAAGTTTCTGAAGGCCACTCAATTTTGTTGTATGATGCTGTCCTCTACGTTTCCAACCAAGTTACTGTTACGGTCATAGTCTTGGTGTCTGTAAAAAGAAAAAAAACATAGCTGTTACCTAAGCAAACAAGCATACATTTCGTAAAAAATAAGTTTGTAAACAGTAATAAACTAACCTCTGAATTAGCTGCTCTTTGAGTCCGCTTATTTTTGCGCCTCTTTTCCTTGATTCAGCTTTCAAAGCGTGCACATTCATCGACAAATAATACATATTTGCGATAATTTCGCGAAAAGAGATCACTTTTCAACAGGGAAATGAACGAAAATATAATTTAATTAATTTATCACGAAGCCCGCCAAACAAATTATATGAAAAGTAAAATGTCACTTGACCTCAGTCAACACCAGCGCCCCTAGCGGCGAATTCACACGCGTTAGCTCCCATTACTTCCGTCTTAAGAGTCCTGGACTAAAATCCTTTAGATACTACACTTACCGACATCCACAGCGATCCCCTTGTGCTGGCATATCTTGAGGTACAGACTCCAGATGGCGGCCCTCACGTGAGCCAGCTCCTCGTGCCGCCTCGCAGCCGTGTCCTTCAGCCGAGCCAGCGCCAGCTCCCACTTGATGACGCGGCTGCGGACTTTGTCAAGCCACGAACGTTCTAGAATCTTCGTGAACGGCCGCTTTACTAAGCTACTCGCTAAGTGATTCGTGCATAGGGAGCCTTACCAACATCAACAGCGATCCTCTTATGTTTGCATATCATGAGGTACAGGCTCCATATAGCCGCCCGCACGTGGCTGAGCTCCTCAATACATAAATACAGTTTCAGGTCGTCCAGAAGTAACCTGCAAGCCGCGCTCTATAGGCCTTCCTCATCAACCAACTTCCAACCCAACCAACCAGCTTCCATTTACCCGTCTAAGAGTCCTTATAGTCCTTCAGATAAGTACTGCACTTACCGACATCCACAGCGATGCCCTTGTGCTGGCATATCTTGAGGTACAGACTCCAGATGGCGGACCTCACGTGCGCCAGTTCCTCGTGCCGCCTCGCAGCCGTGTCCTTCAGCCGAGCCAGCGCCAGCTCCCACTTGATGACGCGGCTGCGAACCTTGTCGCCACGAACGTTCTAGAATCTTCGGGAGCCGCCGCACTGTTACATGCTAAGCGACTATCCATTGCGCGTAGCGCTCAATGCGGCCGGTCGTAATAAGATTTGAGAACGTTTGCTTTACTAAGCTACTCGCTAAGTGAGTCGCTCGAATCTAGGCGCTAAGCAAGCCGTGCGTAGGAAGCCTTACCGACATCAACAGCGATGCCCTTGTGCTGGCATATTTTGAGGTACATACTTCATATAGCCGCCGTCACGTCGCTGAGCTCCCCATTACCTCATTACTATTCTTAGGTCGTCGGTCCAGAAGTAAGCTGGTAGGCCGTCCCACGCTACTGCCCTTCCTCATCAACCAACAACTTCCGTCTTCCTGTCTAAGAGTCCTTTAGATACTAGTTACTACACTTACCGACATCCACAGCGATCCCCTTGTGCTGGCATATCTTGAGGTACAGACTCCAGATGGCGGCCCTCACGTGAGCCAGTTCCTCGTGCCTCCTCGCAGCCGTGTCCTTCAGCCGAGCCAGCGCCAGCTCCCACTTGATGACGCGGCTGCGGACCTTGTCGCGCCACGAACGTTCTAGAATCTTCGTGAACGGCCCCTTTACTAAGCTACTCGCTAAGTGATTCGTGCATAGGGAGCCTTACCAACATCAACAGCGATCCTCTTATGTTTGCATATCATGAGGTACATGCTCCATATAGCCGCCCGCACGTGGCTGAGCTCCTCAATACCTCATTACTATTCTCAGGTCGTCCAGAATAAGTAACCTGGAAGCCGCGCTCTATAGGCCTTCCTCATCAACCAACCGCTTCCATCTACCCGTATAAGAGTCCTTTTAGTCCTTCAGATAAGTACTGCACTTACCGACATCAACAGGGATCCCCTTGTGCTGGCATATCTTGAGGTACAGACTCCAGATGGCGGCCCTCACGTGCGCCAGTTCCTCGTGCCGCCTCGCAGCCGTGTCCTTCAGCCGAGCCAGCGCCAGCTCCCACTTGATGACGCGGCTGCGGACCTTGTCGTAGCGCCACTGGAAGCGGGTTTATTGTTACTATTAAATTACTAGAAGGGTCATAGCATAGCAAACATAAGAGTAACGTAAACGGATCGCCTTTCTTATAATGATGTGCTGTGACTTTTAAATAAGTACTAAATTAGTACTTAGACTTACGATGAGATGATTACTAAGTACTAAGTACTCCATAGAAGGGTGCTATGAGAGATTGGGGAGTTACGAGAGCCGTATACATATTATAGGTAACTAATTCTTATTATAATTTAATTGTCTTGCTGTCATGTTGTACAATATTAGTAAATAAATAAATTACCTACATAATATGCTCACGACTGTTATCGCCGTAGGAATAGTAAGAGTTGAATCGCAAGCGAGTCACCCGCTTTTCGAAGTAAGTTTATGATTAGGTATGATGAATATTTGTACAGTAGCGTGCTAGTAAACGTAGTTCCTGGATAGAGTGACATTTCTGCATGCATATGCGAGATGTAAGTAGGTATCCAATCCAACCTCTGGCTTCACATAATTATTGAATTCTACACACAAGCTCACCCGTAACACAGCGAGCGTGTTATTGAGCCCCATGATGAACAGCTTCTTGTCCTCGGCGAGCGCGGCGATGTCGATGCCTGAGGAGGTATCCTGTAGATTGGCTGGATATTTTTTTTTCTTTTTGGCAAAGGCCTCCCCTAGCTTGTTCCATACGTCTCTGTTGTCTCTCTGGTCTAAATTACTTAACTATTCTTTTCTATTTGTACGATAAATAAAGCAATCCTCCCAAGCTCACCCGCAACACAGCGAGCGTGTTATTGAGCCCCATGATGAACAGCTTCTTGTCCTCGGCGAGCGCGGCGATGTCCTGCCTCGCTCGCTCCAGCAGAGCCAGGTCGCGCTCCTGCCGGTCAGCGAGGGTGGCCTTGGCCGCCGCTGGTGAGGAGGGAATTAGGGGTTTTGTCACTAAAAAGTTCTATGATCGCATCTTATGCCGACTGACAGCCGCGTCCGCTAGTGTGTCGGCTCCTTTAGAGATATACCTGGATTACCTAGCATGTTCGTTCGTTAGTACCTATACCTATATAGGATATAGGTACCTACTTACACAAGCTCTATTCGGCATATATCATCGCCATTCTCTTTCCCCATTAATTCAAAATAAGAAATAGTTAAGGATATCGCGATTTTCTAGGATAGGTATAGGGTAATGGCATCGAAGTAGAAAAAAAGGATGGGTTATGATAATGAAGCTGACGTGGACATGGTAGGTCCAGTTCGGTCATCGTTTAAGTACCTACCTAAAGCCTCGTATCGATTCAAAACGTCCAACGGCTGCTTAAATTCCGGATATTTCTGGACCACTGCCATCAGATAGTCCTAGAAAATTAAATAAAAGGTTAACTAAGTGTAAAAGAAATTACCTAAATGCATTTCTTATAACTAAATCATATACTTAACAAAGTTGCAACATAATATCTAAGCTTCAGTTCGATTCATCTAAGTCGAGTTCGAGTATTGTCAGCAACTAGGTCTGGCTTACTTACCTCGTAAACACTATAATCTTCAACTTGCTTCTCCATCAGCTGCTTGACTTCTTCCATTTCAGCGACGCGCTTGCGCATGGCTTCCGTTTCCCGCGTCTTTCGCGCCAAAACTTCGTTGTCGTCGGCCATCTTGCGTTCCGCCCGGTCGCGCTTCTCCTGATTCTCCCTGATGAACTGATGGAAAATTCACGGGCATTTTTTTATCGACTCATAAGTAATTTCATTAAGTATTGCATAAGTAATAAAATACTAACCTTATTAAAACTAATAAAAGACTCCTTGAGCAACAACTCCTTGGCTCGTAGCTCCTCCCACTTGGCGTCCATGATTTGGCGATTCTGTTTTTCTTCTTCCCTCTTGATGGCCAGCTTCTCCTCGGCCTCCATGAGGTCGCGACGGGCGTGTTCCATCAGGACTTGAGGCGTTGGGCGTGCCACATCCCATACTGGATACTTTCTATAAGTAGGTAGGGTAATTGTAATGTTGTAAAGTAGGGTAGGAGGGTCGAAGGGTAGGAGTAATATTCCTAACTTATCCCTCTATATCGTACGTTTGTACGCTTTTTAACTTACTTTACCATACGAGAGCTTTCCATTTTCGATTTAAAATATTCCGACGTGGATTCCACAGGTGGTCCATGAGGTATGGCTATAGGTGCCAAGTCTTTAGATTTCTTCATTTTCAAATAATAAACTGAAACTTATAATACAAATACGCAATAAAAGTATTGATTGTATATTATATTTTTGGTAAAAGTTGTTTCTACACTTCAGGTTACAAAATAACAATGAGTAAAGTAAACAAACACCTTGGCAACGAAGATGCTAATGAATCTTCTGAGCATTTGCACCCTCAAAATGCTTAAAATACGTATTTATTTTTGCGTTTTTGTCTGTGATGTTTTTTTTTGTTACAGCAACACTAGCACCATAGATTATAATATTTTGACAGAAAATCAGCGCACCGACCGCTCATTTTCAGGTTATGTTGTAAAACTATTGTTTTATTTTGTAATTTAACTTAAAACGATAAGCCTAGCTGCAGCTTGAGTTATAAGTTCCAATAAACTTCACCATTTCTACTCAAAGGAAGATGGACTACTTCAATATATCTTTTCTGTCCGGTCTTGGATGCGGATTGTGTCTTGGACTATCTTTGTTTGCTTTCAAAAAATACTTCACGAAAGCCTCCGAAGCTGTTGAAGTTGTGAAAAAGGTAAGTTTTCAATTGTGTTTATCTCACTAAACCTCTGTATGATCTTATATGTAGATTCTATCTGAAGAGAATACCTACCATGCAATGGAGCATAATATTGATTACTATGATCTAGGTGTTATTTCTGCCTATTCATGTATAAATACACAGCATTGCACATAGTAAAATGACCTAACTAGTTAACCACTACCTCAATATAATTTACATTTCATTTACTTTCAGTTTGCATCCAATGAAGAATACAAACTAGTTCTGGTAGTCCGGACTGACTTGCAAATGGGAAAAGGAAAGATAGCGGCGCAGTGCGCGCACGCAGGGGTGGGAGCATTCGAGAAAGCGCAGCGGAAAGATCCTAAAGGCCTGAAGACTTGGCAGAACATGGGTCAAGCAAAAATTGCCCTGAAAGTGGATTCTGTAGAAGAAATTAAGAAAATAGCAGACACTGCAAAACGCATGGGTCTTGTAACTTCGTTAATTCGTGACGCCGGAAGAACACAGATAGCTCCCAACACTATTACAGTGTTAGGAATTGGCCCAGCACCTAAGGATGTTATAGACAAAGTTACTGGTCATTTGAAATTACTTTAAGATGGTTTTGATTTTTGCAATTCCTGTATTAAGAATAAATGGTAAAAATATTATCATTTTTATTAAACCTGTAGTTTTGTGAAGACTGAAGCTGATGCTGTGATCAAGGAATCACTTAACTTCTAGAACAAAGATGAAACTGACACAAAAAATAGCAATATCTGCTTCTACACAGACAGTATGGCTATTTTAGGTGCCTTAGGCAGAACTGTAACAAAATCTAAATTAATTTTAGAATGTCACAGAACACTGGAAAACCTAAGCATTTCAAATAATGTAACAGTACAGTGGATTAAAAGTCATAACGACAACATAGGAAATTGCGAGGCTGACTGACTAGCAAGAATGGGATCAAATACCCTACCAATAGGGCCAGAACCATTTATTAGTCTGTCATCAAAGGCAATAAGGCAATGTCTCACCGATAAAACACTATCTGAACACAATCAAGAGTGGAAAAATCGTGTAGATTGTAGACAAACTAAAGCGTTTATTGTATCACACAACCACAAACTTACACGCTACTTACTCAACCTGTCCCGTGGTAATATATCATTAATGGTAGGATTAATAACAGGACATTGTTGCGTGAATAAACACTTATATACCATAGGTAACTCAACTAGTCCCTTATGTAGGACATGTGAGGAAGTAGATGAGACGGTTGAACATATTCTGTTAGCTTGTCCACCTACTACAGAAACAAGATTATCTATTCTTGGACCAACAGAGCGCCTACCTCAGCTATTACAACACCCAGGCCTGCTACTCCAGTTTACCCGGGAGCTAGGCTGGCTGAGCTGAAACCAAGGGGATATGTACAAAGGTTCCACTCGAGAGAGCCACGTACAGGAACTTCACTCCCTATGACAATAGAATAGAATAGAATAGAAGATGAAACTGAACTCATAAAGATGTGATGTAGGTATAATACCAAAGAGAAAGGAACAATAACAAAACAATAGTTAGAGGGTAGTATTGACTGACCTACAAATAAAGAGGAGATAGCATGAGTCGGAATATAATAAAACCATTCATGTAGTAATTTGTATCAAAATATATTTTTCAAAATAAAAATGTCAACACATCATTGTGGAAATCTAAACAAGCCAAACATAATTGTTCCATTCCTTAATATGTAGTAATTTTATAGAATACAATTTTCCAGGGATTCAAATGACAATGGGCGTTTTGGGATCTATGTCCAATAAAGATGAGACATACATCGTTGGATAGCTCTTTTCAAGTGAGCAAAAAAGTATTATGACGACCAATCCGTATAAGTTGTCCATTTTGAAATATATTCGTCGGAAGGAAGTATTTTTCTATGGCATTGCACTCTCTCTCCTGATGACAGTTAGGGCGTAATACACGTAAACACGTATTATTGAAATTGGAGAAATTACTTTCAACTGGTTTTATTTACTGAGATAATAAACAAATATAATATTATATGAAATATTATCATTTTGTTATAAAAATTAAAAATGAATGTGAAAAACTAACAAAAACATTATAATTACAGTAATAAAATATAAAAACTTTCAAGGTACGATTATTCTAATTGGACAGTAAATCAAGACTAGCGCTTTCGTTATTCATATTCTGCAAAAAAATACCTTTTCAACGACGTATCACTCATTTCTATTGGTGCTGGTCCCAGCTTCCATATATTGGTGCCCATCATCATTTTAACATATTTCTGTAATTAATTTGGAAGCACATGTACATAACATTGCCAATTAAAAACTACACTTAAAACTAAACATAGTTAGCCTTAGATTCAGTAAATGCCATCAGATGAGTTAATGAACTATGATTTTAAGGCACATTGCAGTCTTGAAGACTCAGTTTTAATTGACTATCATCTTAGTCACTAAAATAGCCTACTAATGTATATTTATGACAAAAAATACAAAATACTCACTATGAAAAAGATAAAAATTGAGCCAAACTCAGTTAAGGTAGTCAAAAATCGGTGGTCATTCCAAACACTGGTAGCAAATATTTAAGTACAAAATTTAAAATAATAGTAACATGTCGAATAATGAAGACAAAATAGTACCGATACTAGATTAATGAAATCTCGATGTTGGCATTATGTAATAATTACTTACAATGTCTCACTGTATAATGATAATGAATATGTTTTTGATTCAACTAGCGCGTAATATTAATTCTAATATTGTACTTAATCTAATCGTAATCGTCCTTATTCATAATAGGTAAGAAATACTAGCTAAACAATATTTTAAAACTAAGCACCATTGAACAACAAACATCGACACTGGTAAAAAATATGTTTTTTAATTTATTCCGGTCAAAACTTAAATTCTCGCCCCAAAAATACCTTCAATTAAGTTCTTAAATAATATTATTGAATTCTCCGTTATGATTTGCGTACTAAATGATAGTCTGATGCGAAAATTTAAGTTCTGATTCAACCTGATTATGTAATTTTATTATAATATGTATAATATAACTTTAATTATGTTTATAAGGAATATAAAGCTGAAATCTTGTTCTATTTTTATAGGCTTGTTCTAAATGTGATGTTAAAATCTCGAGGTGTACGAAGTAAGAAATAAAACATAATCAACAAAAATAGTGGAAAACATGAATCATAATTATTAAAATTAGTAAAAAATTAAAGCACATTTCCGTCAAATCAATGATGGCGGTCACCATAGACAAAAAATGCATATGGCAACACACTAAACAAAACAATAGAACCAAGATATTTAGTGGTTTTTAGCTAAAAAAAAAACGTAACCACCATTAATTTGACAGTGTCCAATCATAGACAACCAATAATTAGACGAAAATCTTATCTTCAACCATACAGTCACATAATCTTACAATAAAAAACTAGATTTATCAATAATCAACCTAATACTTCTAAACATACGGTTCAATTCACGACGGGCTGTACTGACTGAGCACCGAGTTGATAGAATTGATGCATCTCTGCAGCTTCTCCTGTGCCTCCGGGTTGTTCTTCTTGCACGCCGCCATCTGTTCCATCATATTCTTCATCACTGTGAAACCCGTCGTCAGTGTCTTCACTCCGCATATTTGGATCTGTTGGGAAGAATATAAATGTCAGACTCAGCAAGACTTCTCATCCTCATGACTACTCATCACCCTGAAATTTTCCACTGTTGGACATAGGCGTTTCCTCTCAAAGAGCACCACATCACTCTAGCCTCGACTTCCCCGATCCAGCCACTACTGGCCACCTGTAGTCGGTCTAGCTGAGAACTCTTTCACACCACAGGGTTTAGTCATTAAGCTAGACTTTTCCGTTTAGGACTAATTTGGTGTTATGGCACTGGAACTTTTATATTGCTCGCGAGTCTATTAATTAAGTAGCAGTGTTGGCAACACGAATCTAACTGTAACAACCATGTTGGCAAGATTGATAAAAAACTTAATATTATGGAAGACAAGTAGCTAACCAACCGGCGCGTTTAATTTTTTTCTCACTGAATTAATTACCAGCCAAACGTGAAATAATCGCTATTTTTTCATGGTTCTCTGGCCTATTATGTACCACACACTCACCCCAGCCGGCAGCGTCACCACATCATCATCATCCCCCTCCCCCTCCACCACCTCCAGCTTGATCTTCCTACTAGCCTTATTATCCACCCTCTGCAGAGTTCGCTTGGAAGGCCGCAGGGTGTCTCGCGCCGCCTCTTCGTCCTTGAGATATATCTATATGTCGCAGCCGGATCGTTTAATCCGCCATATCACATTACGGCTAGCCGCATTACAAATTACGGCCGCTTTGTAAATAGATAGATTATGTAGCGCTACACACTCAGCCCAGCCGTCGCCGAGATACTTTCTTCTTTTATATGTATATATAGATAGATTATGTAGCGCTAAACACTTACCCCAGCCGGAAGCGTGACCACATCATCATCGTCATCACCCTCCACCACCTCCAGCTTGATCTTCCTACAGGAAGCCTTAGTATCCACCCTCTGTAATGGTCGCTTGGAGGGCCGCAGGGTGTCTCTCGCCGCTTCTTCGTCCTTGCGTAAGTCGCGGCGTGGGCATGCACAGACTCGGGCCCCAACGGATTGACGACCGAGGACTCTGCCGCTGTGGATGGGAGATAGATATTTTTATTAAGTACACAAGCAATGAAAAAGTTCTAGTGACAATAACATTACATTATTCCTAAACGGAAAAGACTAGCTTAATGACGCCATCTGCAATATTGAAGTACATTTAACAGCATCAGCAATTCAGCATATTATCAACTAAAAAAGTTAATATTTTGTTTTTAATTTTAAATTAAATTTTTGAAATAAATGGGCCTGTTTGGTGTCAGTATTATGTAAGTGGAACTTCATCATTGCCCGTGTGTGTATAAATCTGTTATATACCTGTGTTGTATGTATAATTCTGTGTAGGTTAGGTACAATACATTGTGTCTTACCTATGATATGACGCTTTAAAGTAAAAATAAAATGTTTAAAATAAATAAAAGCACTTACAAGGCATCCTCCAGAGTGAACACAATATGTATAGCCCGTCGGTTGATGCCGCCCACGCACGAGTTCTTACACACGAACTGGTACACGTGCGAATAGCACGCGCCGCCCGCCGCGCCCGCGCCCGACACTGAGGTGGGACAGATAGTAATCATGAGAGAAAAAGGCAATTATTTCGTCCTAGACACAAATCATATTAATTAAAGCGAGATCAAACGATACTAACCTAACTGACAACAGAAATAGTGACCTAATAATGGTACTTCTTAATACTAGGTGACAAGGTGTCTTAAACAAAATGGTTACCGTCTCAACATAATGTCACAGAAGCGCGCTGCGCGCTGTGACGCTGAATCAGCAATTTGCTGAGTCGGAACCCTTTTGCTAACATGTTGAATAGAAATGTTGGTTCTCTATGTCATAACGTGTTACTGTCTGTTCGCTATATTATAATGTCGTGTGTTCATTACGATTACCTAATGCAATCTTTCCATGAAACTTGTGTATGTATTGTGTTCAGTAATCCGTTTTCGTCGTTGTGTGTGTGTGTGTGAGTGTGTGCGTACCGGCGGCCAGCACGGAAAGCCACGAGTCGGCGCGTGCGTCGTCGCCCACGTAGTGCACGCCGTGCGAGTAGTGTGTGTGTGTGTGTGTGTGTGTGTGTGTGTGTGTGTGTGCGTACCGGCGGCCAGCACGGACAGCCACGAGTCGGCGCGTGCGTCGTCGCCCACGTAGTGCACGCCGTGCGAGTAGTCGCGGGCGGAGCGCAGCACGTGCGCGCCTAGTTCTGCTGGCTCCACTCCTGGGGGGGTGAAAGGTTATTAGTAAAATGTGGAACGTCAGCAGATTACACAATAGCATGAGAAAAAATATTAATTTATAAGTATTATTTAAAACCGTTATGAAATACTATTTATAAGGGTGTAGACAAATTAAAGATAGACTGTACTAACACAAAAAAACTGTAAACACTATGTAACAACAAAAAAAAAAAACAAGTGTTTAAAACGAAATTTGACAGATTTCGTAGGCGTTTGACAGAGCTAAACATCTGTCGGCACTATTTCGGCTTACTACGTTTGCAACACCCTATGAGCCCAGCCACAAAACTGCAAAGCGACGTCGCATCGCAAAATTCTGCGACTGTTTTGGAAGTTTTCCCGTACAAATGCTTGATTTACTGTCGCAGATTTTTGCGATGCGACGTCACAACGCAGTGTTGTGGCCCTATATACCACACATACCGTTGTTCCGCCTATGCCGGTGCTGCAGACACCTCTCGACTCGCTTCTCGGCCTGCGCGTGGTCGCTGAAAGGAGAGTATAGATTACTACATTTTGTCGAGCATTTCTGTGTTATGTATTGTTCTTACGAATGGTACACAGTAGAGTACAGGCATAAGTATGATACAAGAGTTCGTAAAAGGATGATACACTAAAACATATATCATCGGAGAGCGGCTTGTTTTTCTGTTAAAGTACTCGTAGGTTCATTTTCGACCTTTCTATGACTGTAATGTGACCCTTTGTGAAATGGTGGTAGATGACTATCGACAAATAATTGTAAAATTTTACGTCGATTAAACCCTTTGAATTTGAATGCTCATTGTAGTTATTACAGAGGTATGGTCAGATGTACTATCAAAGTTACTTTCAATTTTGTAGTAGTAGCTCTGCAGGCCTTTATATGTGAAGAAGTCCAGGAGGTCAGGTAGTTTATTAGGGTCCGTTGGCCAGTATGTGGGTTTTATGTTGGACCTTTAATTTACAGGTAAATCTTGTAGTCTATATTTATAACTAGCTGTACCCGCGCGCTTCGCTTCGCCTTAAATGGTTTTCCTTTGGGAATTCCGGGATAAAAAGTAGCCTATGTTCTTTCCCAGGGTCTAGACCATATGTTTACCAAATTTCATTCAAATCCGTTCAGTAGTTTTGACGTGAAAGAGTAACAGACAGACAGACAGACACAGTTACTTTCGCATTTATAATATTAGTAAGGATAAGGATATAGTCACCTGAACACCACCGTGGCTCGCACAAACAGCGGCCGCGGCGCGCGCTCCCACACGAACTGCACGGGGAAGTTCTGCTCGATGTCCACGTAGATGCGGTTTAGTTTCGCCGAGTACTGCGGGGAGAGGTGTGGCAATGGTGAGAAGGTATAATCATTGAGTATACCATAAGGGTGAGGCCACACGAGCGTAATTTTGTGAGTTGTGAGTCGCGTATTCCGGCAGAAAAGTGTGCGCGGGGACGAGGGGAGCGAGTAACTTCCCCGCCCCCATCGTACCCGCCCTATATTTCTGCCGGAAAACGCGACTCACAGCTCACAAATGCTCGTGTGGCCTCACCCTAAAGGAAATTCAGATAAACGATAAACATAATATTTTATTATGGCAAAAAAATATATATAAGTACATATATCAGTTTTAACAAGAGTTTATATGGAATTAGACACAGTGGGAGATTAGAGAGATGCATATAAAGATCAGTTTGTGTTTTCGGTAAGATAAATTGTACTTTTTATCATAGCTGCATCGAAATCATGCTATCATATTCCGTGCGTAACCTCAACAGCATCCCTCCAGACATAAAAAAAATCACCATTTACAATCAAAAACAAGAGCTCACCAAATACTTCTTCTGATGCGTGTCACTGGAGCTCACTTGGACCTCAAACTTGTACTCCCCGTGGAAGTCATCTCGTGCCGGGGGCCCGAACTGCGGCAGCATCACCGGCAGCAGCTGGTGCTGGCCAGCTTCCAGGTGGACCTCCTCGCCTCCGTGCAGGGTCAGGATGTTGGCCACCGCCAGACCCGGTGGACCGTTTTGCAGCTGGAAATGTTGGAGGTGAATGTGTATTGGGAGTGTGGAATATTTGTGATAGCTGGGATTTGAGTTCAGGAAGTATGTGAAACTCATTTGGAAGAAACAAGTGTATAGTCTCAATTTCATAGTAAAATCTTTGTACAAATGTGTTTGTGATCCACCTGTAGAACTTAAAGTAAAGAAGGGGACAGAAAAACCTAAGCTAAACTATCTTTTCAAACCACAGACAGATTCACTCACACAGATACACTGACACATTAAACTGATAACATCCCTATTTTTCTGTCACAGGTTAAAAACAACATGGAAGCTATAATGAAATCACTAGAGTCAATAAAAGAGTTGATTAAGAGCAGTATCTTGAGGAACAAATTACAACTTGTTATCTTGTAAGTAGGGTAGGGAGCTCTCACCGCATCGTCACTGTGTAGCAGGGACGGTGATATGCTTGACAGGTCCAGGTCTACGTCTTCAGCTAGTGGATACCTGAGGATATTTGAAGGTTATTCCATTTAAAATATAATATAATTTCAGAGTATAATCTAGTTCTAGTGCATACAAGAGGACTACATTAAAATCAGGAGTTATTCTGTGTTTGTTATGGCAAGTATACATTTAGATTACAAATAAGAAGTGATTGGATTCTAATAATCATAGTATGAAGTACCTTTAAAACCTATATGAATTTCTGAATGCTGAAACTTACTTTATACCTACATATTTTTTCATACTGAGATTAAATGTGAAAAGGGAGAGTAGGTTAATAAATAGGTTTCAGTATATAAGGAGCATATTTACTTACATTATTTACTAAGTATGTTATTTTATATTGTACCTTACTAATAAGGCAATAAGTACTGAATAATAAAGTGTGGCAGATATAAAATTGGTTTAATTCCCTTATTAATAACCTAAGAGGGACATTTTTATTATTGCATCATCCAATAACTTTATAAATTTTGAAAATTTTTACTTTAAAAGATGTTTATGTTGAAAAAGTTTACTAATCTACATACTTTAGTACCTATATTTATTAAATAACTTAATTATTTAACTTAATTTCAGACCTATTAAAATTTTGGTACCTAATACAAATATCACAAGTTCAAGGAGGCAAAACTGACATGATCTACCACTATTTTCACAACTACAACAAAAAACTAGGACTTTTATTTAGACAAGAAGCTGTTGTAGGTTTAAAGTAGGTGTTGGATGAGGAGTTCAGAGGACAGAGTACATTAATGGTGCATGAGAGAGAGAGAGATGCATCTTTATCCAGTAGCTATGAACAACATAGACAGATACATAGTATACTCTATATTTGTACATCAAGAATAATAAAATTAAGAAGTTGTGACATAATTAGCATACAAAGGGCAGTCTTATCACTTAAAGCAGTTCTTCTAGACAACCTTTGGATGAATTGATTAACAGATTGAGATTCATAGCAGTGTACATTTTATGCATTGTTGTTTGTAGTCCAGCAATTTACAGTAAAATTGTTGTTGTGTTGATGTTGAAGGCACAGACTCCTGGCTCAGGGCATTTTATAAAGACCATGTTTTCATTTAAGTTTATTGACCCTGTGGCTACTTTTATATAAAAAACTATGGTTTCTAAACCAACTCACCCGAGGAACTCCAACATTTCATTATCACTCTTGCTAGTTTGCATCTTGAATACCTGAAACAGGATTGTAATCTGTAAGTATGTGTCCTTGAACATGGAAATATAATTATATGTATAGCATTTAGTTGGTGGGTCATCTAGCTTTTTTAAAGCAATTTATTTACTATCAGTTAATTTTTTAAGTATTCGGTAACCAAATACACCAAACAGGGGAGTTATCAAAAGTTTTAGACATTCATTAGCGAAACCCATCCCCACCAACTAAAATAATAGTGAGCTAGGATATCGCTTAGGTTACAATAAAATCAAATATAGGAATACCAAGTAGGTAGGTTTAATTTCTATGCATTCATTTTGACTAATTCTAAAGTTAAGTTAAATTAAAGTAGGTACTGGTCATTTCACAAATTTGTTTATTGATGAAATGCAAGTACACATATCTAACAGCTTTAATGAACAGGACAATAATTCTACACTACATGTTATGCGAGCCTCCCAATTTAATTTTGAGTATCATCGGTTCATCATAAAAATACCTTGCACAAAGCTCTATCCATGTTTCACAAAAAAGTTGTTTGTTGTAAAAAAAAAGTTGGTTTACCTGATAACGTAGCTTTTAGTTTTTAAAACTTAACTAACAAAACTATACACACACAAATCACAACGGAGAATTCAATTTATACTGTAATTTATTAAATTTTCAATAAAATAAGAAATTGTTGCCGCTACAACCAAAAAACACGGCCGCTCAGAAAAAAAACAGTGTTTTCTGTGTTGCCAATTGCCATATTTAATTATTTATTTATCCATAACTCGACGCCGTTATTATTCTGAAGTTTTTCCAATGCTCGATCAAGAAACGTGCCCACGAGACGGTTTTTCAGTGGGACTAAACCCATCAAAAAACTGGGTCTACGTGCAGCACAGACATACGTGCGGTCATCAGTCTTGCTGTCTTGTCGCGCTAAATTTTCGCCACACCTAAGATCAACGGTGTCAGTGGTGAATTAAAACGGACTGACTTAAAATCGTTTCGTGGGCTAGTTTTATAGGATTTTATTAGTAAATATTGATTCTTTAATCATAGGTACCTCTACGAGTTACGATGCGTTTTCTTAGTTGTTAATATCAGAATAATGACCTCGCGCTGTCTTTATTTGTAGCAATCTCTATAAATGTGACACCATTAAAATGTTGCCATATTTTGTAAAAAATAATAAAAAGATTGTGAAAAAACTCGGCTTCACTTGTGTTTTTTTCTAATTTTTCTGTCATTACGCTGATTATTCGATGCATATTTTGTATGCAACAGTTATTTACACCCAATAAAGTGCCCTATTATGAACCAAACTATCGAGAGGAAGGCTCTCGGTGCACCTATAAACTAAAATCAATAACAATCATTGACCAACAAAGGTACGCTTGTTTGCTTTGGCTCGGTATATAACCTGTGTTTTGTGCTGAAGCGTCCGGTTGGCGTCTGTCACGATTATCGCGGATCTGTGTAAATCGGCGGAATATCCTCGTTTGTTGTGTGTGAAATGTTTACAGCGGTGATAATAGTGGGTGGTACTACACGGGCTTTTTGTTTTTAGTTACCAAGATGAACTATGAGGCCGAAAGAGCCATGAACCAGAAGCGGTTGCGAATGGACGGGGAGCCGGGCCACGGAGTCGTGCAGGGGAACGGCCTGCCTCTAAACTACATGGGTATGTGTCCCTCATGTTACTGGAACACTATAATATACATAGACAATACATAAAGCTTATGTTTGACACACTGTTGTTATGTTTGTAGACAATGGGCACCAGATACCCTACCAGCCGTACGCTGGGGCGTACAACACGCATTACCCTCCGCCGGATGCATTTGCGGCGTACGGCCCACCCCCGCCGGGGGGCTATGCACCTCAGAACCTGTCATACGCCCCACCGGCTCACCAGAACTACCCGCATCATCAGAGTTTCCCTCCGCAGCAGCCACCGCAAGCCCAGCTACACATGCAGTCACACATGGGTGAGTTTAAAGTAGCTAATAACCCTGAATATGCTTGATAATCTTTACAAACATGGTTATTGATACTTATTGGAATAATATAGATCTGTATACAATTTTTCTACCTCAAGATGTGTTATCTTCAAGAGCCATAGCTATTTATCATGGTATTATACCATTGAGTAGACAAGCTGGACAAATATGATTACAAAACTTACATTGTCAGCATAACAACTTAAAATCTAAACTTATTTCAAGCATCTGTTTTGCCAGTGCAAGGCTACGGGGACGTTGGCATGCACAAGCCGGCGTGGCCTCCGCAGCCGCACCTCCTGCCTCCGCTGGACCCGCAGAAGGCACTCGACATCAAACAACTGAAGCCAGAGATCAAGCTCGAGCCCACGGACCCACAGAAACGGCCGCATCCCGAGAATGAAATGATGGTACGTTATTTCCTCTCTTACTCTTACATAAACACAGGATGTAAATCATGTAGAAAGATTCAGATGTAACTAAGTAAGCTTATTTTTAATGTTATCAAGTTATTTTAGCTGCTGCTATCAACTACTACAGTTCTATGTATATCAGCGAAAAGTTAAAAAATACAGTACATGTGTGTGTTTGTAGCAAAAATCCTTATAATAATTTTCTGTTATATTTTAGGGTGGGGATTTGGATCAGCCCAAGATAAAGATTAAGACAGATATCTTCAAGCCAGATGAGCTTGCACACCGACCCGAAGTGGAGAAGCCACATGGTACATAGTAAATACTACACTTATACATTAATATTATTTAAGTACATATCGATAATCTGATGATTTCCAAAAAAATATCTTTGTTGTTGTTAAATTTCGGCTTCACTAAGATCTTTCCAATGTTGGAAGCTCTACACGTTTATTGCACTGTGCTGTGAAGTAACAATTTATTTATACTTTTGTTAAGTAATTGTTTTTATCTCTCCTAATTTCAGAGTTATCAATGAAGCCCGCAGAAGCCGTGGCTAAGCCTGTGCCACAAGAAGGTTGGTTATTTTTTTTGTTAGTTGCCTTCATTATCAGACTGTTATTATCCTCTGGACATAGGCCTCTTGCCAAGAACACCACTACACTGATTTCCTTATTTTTTACAGAGATCCAACCGGTAACAAGTTCTGATGGCAATGTGGCAGATAAACCTCCTGGTAAGAATAACATTTACATTTACTATTTATTATTATGCCTTCCTATTTAATCATTTTGGTGTTATAAATTTATTAAATTACCAACCTTACATACATAAATTAACACATTAAAAATACATATTTCATTAATTTAAAATTATAAAGTCTACGATCCACAAAAAGCTTTGTCATTAACCTATATAACAAATGTTATCAGCAATATGCCTTATGCCTATATTTATAAATTGATTGAAGAAGATACTGCAGAATAACAAGAATAAATTATAAAGTTGTGCAGCCGACAAAAATCCCACAGGTTTTTAAAATAATTCTATGGTCCTCAACTCTAGGTATACAGAATGTACCTCTAGGTATACAGAATGTACATAAGAACATTGTGTTAATTTCAGAAGTGTGCAAGGTGGAGAGCAAGAGCGAGATCGCGGCCGCCGACACCTCCACCGACCCGTCGGCTAAACCCGTCGAGAAGAAGTACGTAAATGCAGTATATTATTAAGACACAAAAGATCACAATATAACTCCTCATAGTACACGTACTGATCGCATCTTTGCAAAATCATAGAAAAAGTAGAAGCTTCATATTTCAGTTTACCACTCTTGTTGCTTTACAAACTACACAAAAGAGTGTGGATCAGGAGTTCATTGTGAACAACTTTTTTTTAAAGATGTTTTAATTTAAGTTTAAAGTTTAAGGTTTAAGTCAAGTGACTTATTTGAAGAAGCAAAACTTGAAGTATATTCTCTCTTAGGTAGTAGGCTCACCGCCTTTCAGCTTGCCTTCTTACCGTATTTCAAGACGATATTTTTGTGTCCCTCAGAGAGGGCGACGTGAAGAGCGAAGCGTTCGGCAGCCCGGACCGGCCCAAGGCCAGCACCACCCCGGGCAAGGCGCTGTCGCCCGGCGCCGAGGTGAGTGTGTTTTAAAAATATCTAACAGAAAAATACCTCCATTACTTACATTTAAATGCAATACATGTCATCATCATCATAATCATCAGCTTATAGCAGTCCCCTGCTGGACGTAGGCCTCTCCCAAAGTACGCCACCGGATGTGACCTATAGCTTTCCCCATCCAATCATAACCCTTCGCCACCTTTAAACCTTTTCTTCTGTCGGTGGCGCTTCACCTTTTAAATTACGTTCAATTGATGATTAAGACGCTATTTAACACACCAATTCATAAGGCTAAACCTGAGTTAAAGTATAAGTTGATGATGTCTAATCAAAATGGATTATCGACAAATTTCTGCTCATTAGTCAACTTTGTCCGCTTTGTTCGCCTTTTAAGATTTTCCTTTTCGTTAGGTAACCTTTGGGCATTGAAAGAGCTTTGAAGGGGTTTATGTAAACCTTCAGTGGCCACAAGCATCAAACACATTACTAAATCTTATCATTTCCCCTCCACTACAGCCGAAGAAGCGCGGCCGTCCCAAAGGCTCGACGAACAAGCCCAAGCCGCCCGGCGCCAGTCCTCATAAAGCGACGCTGGCCGCGCCCACCGCCGGCGCCCAGATCCGGGGGCCCGCCGCCGCCCTGCCCAGGCCGGCGCCTATTGGTAACAGATGTTTTATTTATTTAATATGGCACATCAATAGTACATTATTTTGTTATTATGGATGTTTTATTTATAATATTATGAACAGAATACTATGGCTAAAGTAGGAAAATTTCTATTCTTATTTTGTGACCGTGAGCGGCAATTCATACCGCAACAGTTCAACAAAACTAGCGATAAGAATGTATTAGTATCATTTCTTGAAGATCCATTTAAATACCAGACACATGTGATTTTTTATTGTGATTAGCCAGAAAATCCAAACAAAGGTTGCTTGCAATAGATCGCTATTACCGAAAGCTCGCTTATTGTAGGGATACTACTATAACTATTAAGAATTGTAACATACAATGTTACGTATAATCAAAATATATTATTTATTGTATTGTTTGTTGCAGGGCGGCCGCGCGGCACGGGCTACCAGTACGCGATACGACCGTTCAGGAAAGACTTCTCCGGAATACAGTTCAGAAGGTAGGTCCTGGCCTATGCATCTAGTCATTGTGCTGGCTATGTTGGGGGTAAAATAGGCCACTTTGGGATGATGCAATCTACTTTCATAGTCTTGTGTTACCTTACCAAGCTAAACATTACTATCATCAGCCAACATTGCCAGTTCAGCCATTCTTACAAGGTCATAGCACAAGAGTCTTCGTCGGGTTCCGCTCATCTCGCATAATCTTTATTGACCAAAACTCATTTCGCATAACTCGTATGGTCTAAACTTTTTTGGCCGAAACATCACTTTGCCAAGACTTATGTGGCATAAGGCTCGTTTCGTCTAAAACTCTTTAGGCACAATCTTTAAACACCTAAGTTTCGTTTGCTCAAATTTATGTTCGTCTATACCTATGTATAATCTTGTTTCTCCTAATGTTATCTTAATAAATAATATATTAAGGGTCGGCAATAGGCAATCGAGGGTTGGCATTGTCATAGAATTATGTAGTAAATGATGCTCTACAGCCTTGAAAAAAATCACACAGGTAGCCGAAGAGTCTAGCTAGGTGCTGAATCATTCGAATTTAAGTAAATGCTTATGGATAACTGTAAATTAATTACGAAAAACCAGTAAATCACACTCCCGTATTGTAACAACTGTGTCGTAATTATCAAGAATTTTCATATGATTCTTATCAAATTATAAAGATAAATGCTTGGACTAGGCGCTAAATACCTTGTTTTTTAATAAACACACACCTATTTTGTGTAAATTAATCCCAAACTAGAGCAATTTTTTTCCCTCAAATCTTCATACAAATATCTATGGCGGCTTTCTGTGTTATAAAATCATAAACACAAGCGACGTTTGACTCAGTCGGCCGGTGGCCTCCAAAGAAGGGTCACGTCGGTTTAGGCGGCACTGACAGCTCGCGATCTAATTGTGTACAGACACAAAATCACTGCACATTGGTTGTCATTGCACTTTTTCAACTTTTATGACACCAACATAATTTGATTTGAAATTGAGGAAGCATAATTCTTATACTATATTCAATAAATTAAATGATAATGTTTTTTATTAGTTAGCTAGGGTCCCTTGAGACTTCTATTAGTCTGCTGCTGATGTCTTTAAAAAGCTGACGTGCCTCCCCACGGCCCTGGGATGAGGAGCAGGAATATAGTGAATGGATCTAAGTGATGACAATACGTAGGAAGATTAGGTTAGGATTCAAAAACACAGTCTCATGGTGCTGGTTGAGGCATGGTCTCGTGAGGATCTGATGAGGGCAGTAACACGGAGGTGACTGAATTTTATTTCAAAGATTTAATAGCTAAAAGCATCGAGTTTGGGCGCGGTGGTAGCTCAGTCGGGTAAGCGCCCGCTTCTCACGCAAGAGATGCGGGTTCGAATCACGGCGCTGACATGTACCAATGAGTTCTTTTAACTTAAGTACAATGTATACCATCGCTCTAACGGTGAAGGAAAACATCGTGAGGAAACCTGCATATCTAGATTTAGCACATCTAGATATGTGAACCCACCAACCCGCAGTGGACCAGCGTGGTGGGAAATGGTTCAAGCTTAGGAAGGCAGTTTAGACCTTGGGGATATGCACAAAGGTTCCACTCGAGAGAGCCAGGTGCTTACACCCCCACAGAGAATAGAATAGAATCGAGTTTGGGCTATTAAGTATGTTTTTCAAAGAGAGAGAGAAAGATATTTTAGGTTTCCTCTGGATTAGTTAGGTTTACTGGGTTTACTAAATTCATTCGTAACGTAAAATTGTCAATGACGGAATTTCTTCTATAGACAGTAGTCACTAATAAAAACAACGATATATGGCGTGATTTGCAAAAGTACCTATCTAGTCAACCTGCCACGGGGTGACTTCGGTGGGTAACTCAGAATAATACTAATTATATGTTATTGCATCAATAATAAAAAAATCAAGAAAATATTCAAAGTTTCCATCCTCGCTTTTCACGCACACAAATCACAAACTCATGCCTTGTTCTAGGAGCAGGGTCTACCCTGGTGCATTTCCATGACCACTTTTCATTAGCGTCCCACCGGTTTCGATGCTCAGCGGAATAGCACCATTAACCATTATTATTCTGAGATATCATCACTTCTTATTCTGAGTTACCCAACATAAAATCACGCCATCTATTGAAATCATTTTTTAAATTACGATTTGTCTATGGTGTGGTCCCCAAATTTAAGGGTAAAAGCCAAATAATTATATTTTAACCTTTTTTTATACCTATTATATTAAAAGACCTATTCAACGATACCCTACCTACACCATCAAAATAACCGGAAAAAATATCAGCCCCAATTTACTTGTATGGGAGAGGGAGTACCCCAATTTTTTTTGGGTACTCCTCATATCTATGCGAAATATCAGCTTGATATCTTTACCCGTTTCTGAGAAAAAGGGCAGTGACAGACAGTCAGTCAGACAGACGGACAACAAAGAGATCTTATAACGGTTGCTTTTTTCCTTTTGAGGTACGAAACTCTAAAAATATGAAAAAATATTATTCTGCCACCAAAAAATATACTTACAAACATACATACATACAATCAAAAAACATTACTCTCCTCCTTCGGCAGTCGGGTTAAAACAAGTGAGACTGATTCTGAACTTTTGTTCTACGAGTTATAAAAATTAACCAAAAAAAACCTTTATCATAGAAACTTTGTTGACACGTGACTTTTTACCATGGAAAACGTTTTTTTTTTTCACGTTTTTGCAAAACTCGTAGAACTAAAGTTGTTCAGAATGACCCCTTGAGTCATCCCCTTTCGGCTTAGTATACCCTTAGTATAACTTATTATCTACACTTTAATACCTGTAGTTACCTTTCTACAAGTAAATACCACATTTGTTTAGAAATCTAATCGGGTTCCGAGTATGGAGAAAAGTGGCACCCCTATTAATTTCTACTCTTTCCTGGTGCTTACCAGTGTAATTAAAAATTAAACTTAGCCTCAAATCACTACTTGAAAATAATTGTCAATAAAGTTGGCGAGTAAAATTTTATCGACCCACTGTGCAAACTTACATGTGTGCGTGTCACTGCGTGTGCTGTGTGAAGAGCATTGAAAACCCAAAATTGGCGCGGCACGTCACCCTGTACGGGCCCTTAAGTATGTAGTAAATGTACAAATTGTGGTATTTTTCTCCTACATCCCGAAAATCACGATATTGTATGATCAAAAAATCGAAAGTTAACAACCAATATAATTATTACAAACCCCATGAGATCGAAACCTAAAAATAGGTGCGACGACGAGCAAAGCGAGGAGGAGCGTGTTAGGTGCACATGTTCATCAAAACCAAAGCGGAGCGCAGCAAAGCGTTTTCCAAACAGCGGAAACAATACAAGGCACCAGTTTGCGCTATGTAGGGAGACGCTCCGTCAAAGTTACAGCCAAACGAATATTATTACTTTGTATAAACCTATGCCATAGCATTATTAGGCTATTCAAGATTTGGCCATACCATTATTAGGCTAAACAATGTTATGCGCAATAACTTTTTACTAAACGAGATTTATGCCATACGATTTTCGGCGTAACGAGACTTTGACCAAACGTTACTATGCAATACGAGATTAGGCAAATAAATCTTATGCCAAAAAAGGTAGAACCGTCTTCGTCGGCAGGTTCCTAAGATAGTGATGAGTAGAGGAGTGAGTTAGCGCAAATAAGCAAACGGAAGAAGTGTGTGACTTTATTGTTTATCAAAGGTGACATTAGATAGGGAGCCAGTAGTGGTTGAATGAGGAAAGACCAAAACAGAATGTCCAGGACGATTGTTGGCTGCTGATTAGATTAAATTAGATTTAGACAAAGAATTTATCCCTCATTGTCATCCAATTTGATACTTGTTGTTAGTTGCATAGAACCCTTATCTTTAGTTATCATTATTCTATGTTACCCGCAGGCGATGGAGCGACGACTGCCTCGATTCCTCCCACATACCCAACGAGGTCTACTTCGGTGATGTACCAGTCTCTATGGAGGTGCTGTTCAACTACTACGACGCCAACGCGGAGAGAGAGCGGCTGGCGGCCCAGGCGGCGCATATTGCCGCTCAGAAGGCAGCCGCCGCCAAGTTACAGGCGGCTAAGTTGCAGGCGAGGGGGTTATTGTCTACTAGCGAGGTAAGAATGTACGGTAATTATTGTGAATTAAGCGAAATTACAGAGCTTTCGTACAGGCCGCCCCAAAAAAGGAACCAAGCGATCGATTTTCTGGTATCTTGCTTCCGATGGAAGTATAGTGATCAATAGGCATGGAGAATATTCATGGGTGTAGGTATGGATGTCTACTAATATCTAAACTACCGTATGTAAAAGAAGCCCGAAAATAGTACGTTAAGCGCCATCTATGGAGGTGCTGTTCAACTACTACGACGCCAACGCGGAGAGAGAGCGGCTGGCGGCCCAGGCGGCGCATATTGCCGCGCAAAAAGCCGCCGCCGCCAAGTTACAGGCGGCTAAGTTGCAAGCGAGGGGGTTATTGTCTACTAGCGAGGTGAGAATACTAACTACATTCGTACGAAACGCTAAAAAAAACGAATCGGGCGATTTTCTGGTATCTTGCTTTTGATGGACGTAAAGCGATCAATAGGCATGGAGAATTGTCCTGGATGGGTCTCTACTTATGTCTTAACTACAGTATGTAAATGAAGCCCTGCAATAGTACGTTAAGCGCCATCTATGGAGGTGCTGTTCAACTACTACGACGCCAACGCGGAGAGAGAGCGGCTGGCGGCCCAGGCGGCGCATATTGCCGCGCAGAAAGCAGCCGCCGCTAAATTACAGGCCGCTAAGTTGCAGGCGAGGGGGTTATTGTCTACTAGTGAGGTAAGAATACTAACTGTGAATGAAGCTAAAATCGACAAGCCATCCCGAAAAAGGAACCAAGCGGTCGATTTTCTGGTATCTTGCTTTCGATGGACGTGTAGCGATCAATAGGCATGGAGAATTGGCCATGCTACCAATCTATGATATGTATTTTTTATAATTTATTTTGAAAATATAGTAAATTTTAAGAAACTAATTTCGTTATTTTTGTATTTTATTCATTACAACTATTTTAAATATTTATTTAAAATTTGGCCGGCTGAATGTATGTGACTTCACATAAATGCATTATAGGATTCATCCTTGCCTGCGCTACAAAAAAAAAAGTGTTTCTTAACGTCAGTGAGGTAGAATGTCATTGTCATCTAACTCTAAAATCATAACATTGTTAACCCCTCCCCTCACCTGTCGGCGGCCATTTTGCATATTTCATCATTCAATATCGTTATTTCCGGGATGTAGGAGAAAAATACCACAATTTGTATATTTACTTCATACCTACCTAATATATTATTTATTTAGATAATATTACGAGAAACAAGATTAAGTACTACTTGTGTAAACTAATGGGTCAATAAAACAAAAAATGTTTGTTATTCATCCAAATTTATTTTATCACCTTCAAAGTATGCTCCTTCAGAAACGATACACATACGCCATTATACAGAATTATCCAATCATCACAACATTTTATAAAGGTTGGTCGACAGCCGAGGGGTTAAGGTCGAGGCAAATTTCGACAGGCAGCATTTTCGAAATGCGCCTCTCTTGTTGCCATCGTAGTATCCACTCGTTTATTATTTATTCGTAGTAGAGTTTCAAAACAAGGTAGAAAAGATAAATCGCCTTTCCACCATTGGAACTCTCTTTGCAGCGCTCTCTATTCTTTACTAGTTTAAATGTTTCTTCCACGGTTTTTACACCGGTCCACTCTTTTATATTGCACAGCCACGTCAATTTCCTCCTTCCAGGTCTTCTCTTTCCTTCTACTTTGCCCATTTATAAATTAAATAAATTTTTCTACTTCTAACTCTCAGTAACAAATGGCATGGCAAAGATAAATAAACACACGATTTAGACGATTGCTTTTGATGTTAACAGTTTTTTTGTAGACAAATGCCACAGAGTACTTTGTTAATTGGCAAATGCATTATGTGCATAAATCCCAAAAAAATTCTAATGGTAAGGTCAAATGAAGGTTATTAGTTTTTATTGAATGATTAAAAAAATAGAGATTTAATTTAAAATCTGATAACTAGAAATTGTACATACAAGTTACAGGCTGCTAAGTTGCAGGCGAGGGGGTTGTTGTCTACTAGTGAGGTAAGAAGGTCTCACAATTATTGGGAACGAAGCGAAATTACAGCGCTTTTATACAAGCCGGCCCAAAAAAGAAACAAAGTGGGCGATTTTCTGGTATCTTGCTTTCGATGGACGTATAGCGATCAATGGGCATGGAGAATATTCGTGGGTGTAGGTATGGGTGTCTAATGTCTAGGCTATAGTATAACTTAAGTAGAGGAAGCCCGATAATAGTACGTTAAGCGCCATCTATGGAGTTTCTGTTCAACTACTACGACGCCAACGCGGAGAGAGAGCGGCTGGCGGCCCAGGCGGCGCATATTGCCGCTCAGAAAGCCGCCGCCGCCAAGTTACAGGCGGCTAAACTGCAGGCGAGGGGGTTATTGTCCACTAGTGAGGTGAAATTGTGCAGTGATTATTGTGGATGAAGTGAAATTACAGCGCTTTCTTACAGGCCGTCCCAAAAATGGAATGATTTGCACGATATTCTGATTTCATTTTAGCTCTTGATCTTGACTAAACTCAATGTGTCTATTAGTTCCGTAGCCTATCTACAAGATGGCGATGAAACGGCAAACACAAAATATGTACCTTTGCAGTTTAGAATCTTAGTTTGAGGCCCCATTGGTTCGTTGCTACTGAATTCCATGTATATATTAACAGAACCGTCGTGTCGCTGTGTCGCAATGCTGACTAAACGGACCTCACTGTGCAAAATTCTAGAATGTATGAGCCGATTGTCATAAGATACTCTTCCAAAATGGCCGATGGATCCGTCCAATGTCCGCCATTTTATGTTTCCTTACCTCTTTGCCAAAAAAAACTAGCGCACACAACGTCGCATATTTTACTAAAAGAGTATTGCTTGTTGCAGGTGACGACGGTGGACTCCTCATCATCAGACGACTCCTCGGGGTCTTCTGGCAGTGACAGCGAGGACAGTGATGATGTGAGCAAACTTTCTTTCATTTAATTATTCAGTAACAAAGCAATGAGCTGCTATTTGACAAGCAACGTATGACCCAACAATATAATTCTGTCTAATTTGTGACTTGGTTCAAAACCTATCTTCAAGGAACACTGGCTGTTCAGCCCAAACCAAGCGTTGGATAGACCGTCAACGCTATTGCTTTATACACTCATGAGAAATGAAAAAGTTCCACTTAGAAAATATCGACTCCAAATGTACTTCAATATTGCAGCCGCCATTCAAAAACCAGTATTCTAACAGAATAGAACCTCTCTAACCCTCATTACCCCTACCAGGACGCGCCCCTAAAGAAGGGCCCCGGGCGGCCGCGCGGCTCGACGACCCCTAAGGCGGCGACCCCGGGCGGGGGCCGCCGGGGCCGCCCCCCCGTGCCCCCCGAGCTCAGGGAGCCGGGGATCACCGACATGAAGAAGTTTTGTAAAGCCGCCGGGATCCGGTTGGACTACAAGAAACTTGTTGAAGGTAAGAAACAATAATAATAATGCTTTGCCTTTTTATAATACGCACGCCGGATTTCTCGCCATTTTGCCGCGTCCCGCGTGAATTTACCACGTGAAACAATAAAAATTTGTGTAATAATTAGTTACACCCCTATTTTTGCGTCGGGTATAATGAAACAACTATTCGTCAAGTCGCGTGTATCAGCGCCATCTATCGGTGAACTCTAGTATTTCATTTGTAGGTAATTGAGAACACACTATCGGTTTACTTCCAGATGGTGCTGATCACCGTAAAAATATTTTTTTAGTAATTTATATGCTACTATTAATTGTTTCATGTCGTTCTCTCACGTGAGACTCAGGATATCACCTACAATAATGCCTAGAAGAGGTCGATAAGGCCACCTATTGCGTTTTATCCACTGTATTATAAATTGTTATCTGTGTCCTGTTTAGTCAATAAAGTAGTATTCTATTCTATAATCTCCTTTTTTCTCCCCCGCAGGCTGCACAAAGAACAAAGAGCGAGTGCAACGCATGCTAGACCTACTTATAGCCGCCGGGCTACAAGGCAAGCCCACGCTGGAGAAATGCCAGGCGCTGAAGCAGAACAAGCAGCAGAGGAAGAAGCGAGCCGAGCGCGCGCCCAGCGACGCCGCCGAGCCGGATGGTGGGTGGTATTCTATTCTAGTGGACACATAGTACAAGAAGGACCTAACTAAAAAAATCTCAAAAAGTCAAAATCACAAAATTTTGAGTTAGGTCACTATTGCACTGGCGGTGCTTTCTAGCGGACACACGACTCGCACCTTTAGTGGTTCGGTCGGACCAATCACAATAAGGACCTAACTCAAAAAAGCTCAAAAAGTCAAAATCGCTAAATATTGAGTTAGGTCACTATTGTACTAAAGGTGCGATGTATAGAGCGTGGAGCGTCTACTCATAGCGGGCGGGCTACAAGGCAAGCCGTCGCTGGAGAAGTTCCGCGCGCTGAAGCAGAACAAGCAGCAGAGGAAGAAGCGGGTCGAGCGCGCGCCCAGCGACGCCGCCGAGCCAGACGGTGGGTATTCTATTCTATTCTAGAAGACCTTTAGTACAATAAGGACCTAACTCAAAAAAGCTCAAAAAGTCAAAATCGCAAAATTTTGAGTTAGGTCACTATTGTACTGAAGGTGCTTGGTATAGAGCGCGGAGCTCGGACGTGCTCGCGGCGCCGGCTGCAGGTGGAGCCCTTCTATTCTAGTGGACTCGCGACTCGCACCTTTAGTACAATAAGGTCCTAACTCAAAAAATCTCAAAAAGTCAAAATCGTTAAATATTGAGTTAGGTCACTATTGTACTGAAGCTGCGATGTATAGAGCGTGGAGCTCGACCTGCTCATAGCCGCCGGACTACAAGGCAAGCCGTCGCTGGAGAAGTTCCGCGCGCTGAAGCAGAACAAGCAGCAGAGGAGGATGGACTTTAGGCCTATCACGGGCTTACGTGGAAATTCGATACTATTTTCGATACTACGAACAAATGTCATTTTTGGGACTAACTTATTTTGCCTCGCTTCGCTCGGCTCTTCTATTTATGGTTATTATAGGTTAAATAGCCTCGCTGCGCTCGGCTCTCCAGAGTTTGTGGCATGATGGTTTGTTGACGATACGCAAAGTAAACGGAGGTTCGAAAATCCTATAATTGTCGCACTTGATTAGAATAGAACAGTATGCTACTTTATTGATGTTCCTAACACACATCGGATATAACTCAATAGCAGCGGCGGCGGTTACATCTACTTAGCGGCAATATAACTTATCTGGTTTCGTTCATAAATATAGTTTTATTTTATGGTAAAAAATATTATCTTAATTTCTACAATATTAAAGGAGGAATGATCGGTAACGCTTTATCCATTTTGGTGAAGATTTAAAATTATTGGAGGTAGTATACATTATCTAATATTTTGGGAGTTTGAACACAACCCATTTTTTTCTTATCATAATTTTATTATCAGCCAGATGCATGATTTATGCAGATTAACGGTTCATCATCAAGCCTTTACCATGTTCCTGTGTCATCCTATAAGTACATGGTATTGGTATGGAATTTCATAATTTGCCGACAACAAGGGTCGACGCATCGTCGTTAAATTAGTTTAAAACTTGCCTCCGTTTGCCCATATTTGTGCCAAAACTGGTGTATATAGGACTCGCCTTAATATAGTAGGTCCAGCGAATCATGATTTTGGAATCATGATTCGCTGATAACAATCGTGATCATAAGCCCATCCAACTTATCAGCTGTCTTGGAAACAAAAAAAACCTTAATGTGTCAGGCACCGGACACTTGTTATACAAAGGAAAAATCCTTGCGAATGAATCACCGTATTTTCTTATCACTATCGGACAAATATGGCATGTTTTCTTTTGAGTCTTTCGTCTAGAACTAAGCGAGATGTTACGCAACCGATAGCAACATAAAGCCATGCTGTGAGATAGTTGAACAGGCCACTTGATAAGGACGAACTTTTCCAGAGATCACTCTTCGTTTATCGATTCTATTAGTGTTTCTGTCGATATCTCGATATACTTTCCGTGACCGATATAAACAAAGGAAACATTTGTGGTAATTCACGTTTTATCTCAAGAAGGCTCTGTTGTTAGGAAGGATAGCGTTATTGATACGCTAGCAGGAAAGTTTTCGAATCATGTGAATTGCATGTGTTACTATCTCGTCTTCGTGACCCAAATAGAATAGAGCTGCCGTGAATTAACACTACTTCATTGTACTAAAACAGATTCCACTATGAGGCATGAAGAGGTCGAGTCATAATTGTTATTTTACTGGGACCACACACGAGCAAACTAAGTGTACTTATTTCTATTTTGAGAAGGTGGAAAGAGCAATCAGCAAACCTTATCAGTTACACGAAACGCATATAATATTTTACAGATGAAGTTGCCAAAACACCTCTTTTATTTATAACAGTATTTAGGCATGTTACGGGTGCAATGCTGATGCTAAAAATACACTACAGAAAACCTGTGATGTTATATACATAAACTATCCTCTTGAATCAATGTATCTATAAAAAAACTGCATCAAAATCCGTTGCGTATTTTTAAATATTTAAGCATAAAAAGAGACAGAGGAAGTTAATATGTTTTATACTATTTTGTTATAACTTATTAGTTAGTTCGCTCCTCCGTTTTTCCTATAACTGCTGCAAACCCTCCTTACCTTTATTAACCACACCTTCTCTTACTCACCTCACTCTCATTCTCAGGCGAGCAAGGCCCGGCCCCGCGCCGCATGACGCGCGGCCAGACCGGCGTGAAGCCGCGGCAGAAGATCGTCATATCGTCTGATGAAGAGGACGACACGCCGTCGGCGCGCCGCACGCTGTCCAAGCTGAGGTCTTGTGTGGAGGACGAGAGTGACTCCAACTAGGTGGGTGGAGGACTAAAGTCTGTTTCTTAATCTCTGATACCAATTAAATAGAATTCATTTTAACAAACAATACGTCGAACGATACGTCACTTGGTCGCGGGACAATCGACTGCTCATGAACCGTAAAGAATCTGTCGATTAAGTATCTGAGATTTCTAAACAGACTTTAACATTAATTTATTGTAAGTAATGTATGCTATGGGTTTAGGTGTACTGTTTTTATAATTAATTGTGTTTAATTGGGTGGCTGTAAGGATTACAATGCTGAGTTTGGCGTAACACGTACTGTTAAAAATACTCGGCATTTGTTTTACCATTCTTACTTAAGGTTTGGGTTAATTTATTTTAGCATGACCCAGACTATGTGTAACAGGTGCTTAGGATGCGTTTCTGTAAAATGTTGTTTGGGAAACTATAAAAAGTACACTCAATTTTATGATTTTTTTAACATTTCCAGGTAATCCTACACTTCTCGGCCTGGTGAGAGTATGTTAAAACTGGACAATATATCTGTGTCTTCACCGCACTTTTATAAACGAATACTCGTTAACGCCAAGCAGTGAGAGGACTATAACTTTAAAAGTGGCCATCTTGAATCCCAAAACAGACTTTTGAATGAACCTTTCGGATCGTAAAGAAGAAAAATTCCTACTAATTTTTAAAATTTATTATGTATTAAATTGTATAAATTCGACATAACGATTTAGGTTTGTGTTAGGTAGTCAAAGTCTTATATTGGACTCTATTCCACTAGTGCTAAGGGATGAAGTGATGTAGTGTTGCCAGTAAAAAAAGTTTAGTTGTGAGTGTTGCCAGAAATATGAGTAAAGAATATCTTGGTTGTCTGTTCTAAAGTCAGTATTGCCATTAAAATAGGACAGTTTTTACTGGCAACATTACTGGGAAAGTATTAGTGCCCCGGTGGTACATTAGCATTGCATAGAATGTTTGAGAATATAGGTACTGGTTGATTCGAGTGATGTATATCCTAAAGCATGCTGCTTTTAAATATAAGTTAAAAAATATATAAACGCAATATGAATTAAACACTGCGTGAAAGCGACAACTTTGGGTCGCTCTAGTCTTTTCGGTCAGTTTATTTGCAATACGGTTGCCCTAAGTGCAGAATTTGATTTGAAACAAAACAAAGAACACTAAATCACTTTTATGAGCTCAACAGAGAAAGAGAATGAAACTTTAAGAGCTAAAGCATGCAGATAATAAAACTATTATGCATTAAATGAACAATTATTATCTTCACATTCAAAGTTAAACCAGTGTTTACAGCGCCACCTAGGGGCAAATGTCTTCCCACAAATGATTCGTATAGATTAGTTTAGGCTGCCACTAACGACATCTAGCGACCAGACATATTTCCCTTGCTTTCTATCATTTGATTGCTCATCAAATGCGTAATATTTTCGTATCTTTGGAAAAAGTCACTTGAATCAACCGTAGTTTGGTAGGAAATAATCCCTCGCCTACTTAGAGTTAGATTCGCTAGTACAGCCCTTGCGATCCAATGATTTTTACAGGACAGTACCACGCTGTTACCAATAGAGTGCGCCAATTACGAAATATGATATTTTCAGTTTTAACTTAATTTTGGACTATGAAAACTGCGCATCGGTATTGATATTATTGCGTTAAGAACACGCTTAAAATCCTACGTATCGTTTGTAAATGCAGCAGTGGTTTACGAAATTAGCATCCTTGAGTAACGGTTCAACTGTACTTTACATGCGTTGGCCTAACCTTTCTCCACACAGGCTAAGGGTACTTACATAGAGAGACTGTTTCCCTATATGTACCCGTACCGGTAATCTGCTGTTTATCTTTCTGCGAGTGCGCTAGAGCATTTCCCGATTTTAAATCTCTCAGTGAGCGATACCTAATCAAGTTACCGGTACGGGTAGATACAGGGAACCCGATTCTTTATGTAAGGAACCTAAGAAGATAAATGCGGCCATTTGTAATATTCAGTATCTCCTTGGATTGCAAGGGCTACGGCACTTGTTCATAATGCGTGCCTCAACTAAATGTGTATGTAAATTTGCATAGCCTGTGTGCTATTATAATATATATTATGTTGTTTATATTTACATTTGATTCGGTGTGTATTGTGCGGTATTCTGTTGATGTCATTTCGTTATGAGTTTACAAACAATTGTGAGTTCCCTTGCAAGTCATCTCGAAAAAGAATATTGATGATTGATATATAACGAATATTTCAAATATTATTCTGTTGGAATAATTGAATATTCTATATAATAACGACGCAAACATATGGCTGAACACAATGACAAATAAATAATAATCAAAGAATAATACCTATTGGATATCTATAACTTATAAAACAACCATGCAATTTATAAATAGAAGTAACAATAACAAAATTACATGCACAGTAATGAAAGATGGACATCATTCATTGACTATGTCGTTTAAATGTCACCCGGCCACTGACCAATAACAAAAAAATCTTAATGCACAAACTCTGAAAGTCACAGATCTACATATGAGGGTAGTCAAACTAAATGTGAGAATATTTCTTGCCGTTGAGATGCCGAAAGGTAAACGCATTTACTATGGCGCTTGGGTGATAGCAGTTTCTACCACTAGATGGCGATACTATTGCTCGAGTTTGCTTCTTTTGATCGACAAGGAACGCAAGAAATTGAGGTTTTGACTTTGAACCTGCTGGGATGAGAATCGAAGCCTTCCGACAGATGGCAGTGAAACAAAATACTTGAAATGTATTGAAACAGTTTCAAGTCCTACATCGCGGTATCATAGATTCACAGCTAGCTGCCATAACTAGAAATTCTCAATGCTAAGTTTGTTGTCATATGAAATGAAATCGTTTATTTCTTCGACGTAGAATATTAGAATTACTTGTCAAAAGTCATAATCTATATAATTTTATCAGCATGGCAATTAAACATTTATTATTATAACTATGAAAAATATCCTCCATAAGCAGTGATCTCTACTTCTTTAGCTACAGATGAAAAGTGAAAAATGTATTTTCCTCACATTTTCGCTTATTTTATTTTCGTGGGGGAGATTTAGCTCGTCAAAGTTGAATTTTGTAAATCAGATTTATGCAACTAATTATAAAAGCGAATTTTAAACTATTTATTTTAGGTTTTGATATTATTAAATTAATAATTCTGGTAATATCTAGGTCATTACCTCAATTTTTTGCGTTATGGGAAATAAATAGTCGAAAACTTGAAAGAAATATACATAATTATGTTGTGTCTGTAAGAATAACGTACTTTATGTACATATTTAGCTAAATATGTTATGTGTGGTGTCAAATTTTTATATTATAGATTTAAAATAAACATAGCATATAAAAATCATTTATCAATAATATCATAACACCAACAATTTAGATTATAAATAGTTATATTATTAATAACTAAAGATAAGTCGTGTAAATATTGAGAAAAAAACAAACCTTTCATTTTATTTTTGTATAGATGATTGCGAGAGTCATGTGTGTTGAAAATTATAATTTTTAATAATTGTGACGTTAGCCACGGACAAAACCAGAACGAAGGGAAAAGAAGAAAATAAAATAATGTCTAATCAATCGATGATACATAAAATACTGTGCTTAAAACACGCTTTCAATGCAATACGTCATAATATCTAATTATCCATATTATTATATGCTGGAAAGGCAAAATGCCATAAGCAAAAAAACACGAAGTTTGTGTTATGTATTATTTCTATCACTTAATCAAGATAATGCAATTTAAACATCTGCCTTATCCGTGGAGAATCATAGTGTGATTGTCTCATATAAAATGAATTGTACATGCACTTTAATTTCGTTTAGTCCTAAAGATATTTGTTTACTAGTCTTTAAAAGTTGGAGAACCAGTGATTTAATTTTTGCATCACAATTTAATATACTTATAGATGTTTTAGGAGTCGTTGCTATACACGCTGCGCTGTTGTAAACATATTTATTTTAGAATGCCTTACTAATAAATAATTAAGTAAGTATATCAACTTCCATTGCTTGTATATTCAATAGGGCGTGCAAAACCGGTTAACCGGTTTTTCCGAAAACCGGTTAACCGGACAATATTTCACGGTTTTTCATAACCGGTTTTGAGAGTTCAAAACCGGAAACCGAAAACCGGGTTTTCACCGGTTTTAATCGTATTTTTATATACTTTTTTACATACATTTGAAGTTGAACCCATAAACTCTAAAAATAAAAGAATTTGTATATCGGTTGGCACACTGATGGACACTAGATTAATGGTGAAACTCATAAAAAAAGCACTAAAATATTGTATGGAAATTGAAAGACGATTTTCTGGTGCACATGCCGGCACTCTGCCTAGGTGCAGTAAAGCAAACACGACGTCAGTGACCGATGTGTGCGTGTGAGTTCACACTTTTTGCTGTATGAAAACTTATTGCTGTGTGAAAAAAAGGTACTCTGGGTGCACATAATTATAACGTTGAAATCTTGCCCAATAAAGCACAACAAGGTGGTCTTCATACAAACTCTAGGTAAAACAGGACTGCATTGACCGTTGTTGAAAATATAATTAGGTCAAGTGCGGGGACTCCATTCGACGTTATGGACTTTTTCATGAAGTGTTGAGGACGTAAAATCAAATGCAGTCGTGTCCATCAATGAGTTAGGCTTTCTTTCGTTGCGTTGATATGAAAAAATCTGTAATACATCAAAAAAACATTCATCATCTTACTGCTACTATAGAGTGGTCGTAAGAATCAGAGGATAAATGTTTTTTTTTCAAAATCTGCCTGTATGTTTAAAATATACAATTATTGATGATAACAGAACGATAAAAAACACCATTAAGGTGCCACACACTTTTTGTAGATGTGATAACAGTGGGTACTATGATAATTCTTATTTAATTTTTTTTCCTGTTCACTAAATTATTAATTTGTCATATGGTTGATTAAAAACAGGTAAGTATATCATAAAAAAATGTTTTATTCGTATGTTTTGTGGATATCTCTATCTAAGAATATGGGTTCCTTGTTTAATTAGTATACTGTATGATGAAAAATATATAAGTAATATCAAAACCGGTGAAAAACCGGTTACCCGGTTTTGAGGCTGAAAACCGAAAATTCAAAACCGGTTTTGAAAACCTTCCGGTTTTGCACGCCCTAATATTCAAACGTTCACCAGACAGTGTTTTGAAAAGGGGCAATAGAAAGCGGCACAATTTTCTGACAGCTCACTAAAACAGAAACTAAACCATAGACGGCGCTAGTAAAACTTTCATACTACAGTGCAGCGAGCACCGGATTCGATACTATTTTCGAATCTACACGAAGGGTCACTTTTACCAAACGCTAAACGTATTTAAATTAAATTTAAAATACATTTTGTACTTACAAAGTTAAATAAATTTAAATCTATGACCTTTTGCTCTGACATTATACTGTCAGAGCAAGAGACAAACTATTTAATTTTGATTAACTTTGTTGTACAAGACGCTCTAACTGACAGACGTATGACAGGCTACTAAATACGTTTAACGTTTGGTGAAATTCCACCTAACATATGGAAAAAACAAATGCCACTTTTGGAACTAACTTTGCCTTACATTTTGACAGTGACAGTTGACGATACGCAACGTTAACGGAGGATCGAAACTTGTGCTCGCGACTCAGTACTGCAGGGCGATCACGAACAATATAGAATCGCATGCGAGTGCGACTATTGTCAACTTGTCAGCACTTTCGAACACTTTTTACCTATAAAATTTACAGTTGTCGCACTCGCATTCGATTCTATACGTTAGCTCTGTTTTTCGTGATCGCCCTGCTGCAATAAAAAAACAGTGTCGTCGTATGAAGGTTTTACTAGCGCCATCTATAACATAAGTAGTTCTTTTCTTAATTAGCTGTCAAAAACCTGCCATTGACATCTAAAAACTCCTAAACATTTATTAGTAAGGGATTAGTAGTTTTGGTGTGGTATAGAATCTCAGTATTGGGAATACTATTGGAGTGTATTTAGCAAGAGCTAGTTAAAGGATATATAGTACGTAGCTACATATTTAGCAATAATAAAATGTAGACCCTTAAACGATGCCTTAGGTAAATGTGCTCGAAGTAAATGATTTATTTATTTTGAATATGAATTATTTATACATTCATACCATTCAGGTTGAATGAAACGTACATAGTCGTGGTAAAGGCACAAAGCAATATAAAATATATATTTTAGCATTATTGTCAAAACTCATTATTTACTCGCAAGTTCGATCAATATTTTTTATCTGTACGGTGGCATATTTTGTCAATAGACATCACTGCTATATTAAAACACCACTTTGATGCTACTGGTGCTCTGTGCTATTTTAACCATTATTCAACATATTAAAGTCGGAGAGTTTAAAAGCAACGGCAATGTCGTTAGATTTAGAGTTTGCATGCAATTATAGAAGTGCGATTATGCCTTAGCTGTCTGGTGTCTTTGTCTAACTTAGCTGATTTCCTACGTGACATAAGAGATAGAATATTATAGTCGAATATCTATATCTAACTATTTTTGAGGTGAAACTGCGATGATTTATTATCAATATCATTGAAAATATAATAATAATAACTGTAAATACTAGTTTTAGGCTCATATATTTGTAAGTTTTAAATATAGAAGACAAAAGTATGTTTAAGGAAATATTTAGATGTGTTTGTTTTACCATACATGTTTAACATTAGTGTCCTATTAGCAATTATGTATTTTTGTCTCTATCTATTTATGTTTTCTGTAACAACAAGAGAAAAAATCTATAAGACTCGGCATTTACGAATTTGGGTTCTAAGTAATAATTGTAGTCATAGATATATATTAAAATGATTTATTATAATGGATGACAAGCTTTGACTTCTTTCATATTGTTTTTACTTGAAAATTACTGTCTTAGCATATCTAGTACCAATTTGGTATACTTATTTTAATTTTAAGTCATTTTTGACAACAATGTAATTGTTTTTATTTCAACTTTGATCATTAAATATTTTTCTGAATATTAATTTTGCAATAAAATCACAAGTAGGTAGTACATACCTACATTGCAAATCGAAAACTCATTATTAATATATTAAAACCATTATTTCCCAGTACTTATTGATTTTTCTGAAACAAGCGGTTTTTTATTTCAAAATAATCATTTTACATAAATAAACATGGTCAGTACAATATTTTGTTTGTGAAAAATAAGCATACTTATTCAATAGTTTATTTTTTTCACAAAGCTATGTAAACTGTAGTCACAGCTAGCATAACATCATATACTAGATGTGTTTATGTATTGATCACACAAGATCACCTACCTTTTTTAACCTAAGTCCTATGAACAGACAAAACAAATCCAAGTATAAATGTAAAATACTGTATGGAATCAATGATCTTGTGCCATCCATACTTAATATGCATCGTAATATACTTTTATAGATCTCTTATTCAGTAAGTTGATCCATACTTTGGTACAATGTAAAACTTTTTAACATTGATAGTTTATTAGTTTGAAAAGGTACAAAAGTGTTGCGGGCAAGCACTTTAGAAATACATATTTGTCATTTGGAGTACTGATACCCATGTTTATTATTTTTGCCGAATGTGTAATTTAAATTTTTATATATTTTCTGTTGGTAATTGACCACAAGAACTATGTTTTCCTAATTATTATTTTTATATCGCCAATATCTTATTGTAGACCTTGTTACATTTTTGTAAAACTGAAGTCTTAGCTTTTAAGAATTACATTTATAAATATGTATTAACACTAAATTTATATTTATTTCACGAAAGAAAATTATTTTTAATTTAAGGCATTATGCCTTATTAACTATACCTAATAAACACCTATATTTAGATGTTACGTGTGATAGAAAGAGTAAGAGCCCTTTCTAGTATTGCTGTCTTGCTCTTAGACTAGTGTGAGTAAATGCGCCAAAACGATTTTTCGATGTTAATATTATTCCTTCAGGCTTTCGATTGTGATTTAAAAAGTTAATATTCTAAATTTAAAATGGCGGTGTTTGAACGCACATTTTTGTGGGCGTATTTTTTTGTATGGCTGCTATAATTCTTGTGTTGCAATAAGCAAAAATGTATAAATACATTGTATAAATACATTTTAATCGGATGTAGATTGCCATATTGTGATTAGTTTGTTAGCGACACGAAGTATTTTTCAAATAAAAGTATCTATGTATAAATGACACTTCTGTTGGTTTTGTTTCCCTTTTTATAAAATACTTTATTTATTTATTTATATACAATATAATATACCTACATTACTCTTTATTTGCACCAAAAGGAAAGAATACGTAAACAATTTATAAACTAAAAACAAAAGCGACCTTATTGCTTGAACCAATCTCTAACAGACAAACTTTTTAATTTGGTATAAGTGGCGGTGGCAATATCAATGAAATAATCTAAAATGTTGTTTAATATGAAACTACAGTTTTCTGAGTGAGAAACGAGATGGCGACGCCATTGGCGTAAGCATAGACAAGGCATAGACTAAAGCCGCGTACACACCGGGCCAACGAACGCCCAACGAACGCCAACGGTGATCCCAACGATGGATATTATTCATACATAATACAGGGCAGATTGCTGCAACGAAGGTCAACGAAAAACGTTCGTTGGCGTTCGTTGGCCCGGTGTGTACGCGGCTTGATAAGTATCGCGTGAAGTCATACAGGGAATATAAAAATGATACCTTGTTTCACGTAAAGACATGAAGTCTCCCTTTAGGATTCTTGTATTGCGTTTAAAACCATGGAACTTTAATATATGATCGAAGAACTTTAAAGCCAACATCGTAGGTACATATAGTCCAGTCAAGGAATGAGGTGTAGAGTGCGTGAGCAGGTAACTAAGCGATTCCTTCAGAAACTTGTTCAAGGGGCTTAGGTTGTTAACATACCAAAAGTCCTGACTCCTAGGTGATGAGCGGGGGGGAGGAGAGGGGGGTAAAGGAACAAATTTTTGGTTTTTCGCTTATATCTCGAAAATGGTGCAACGCAGAGAAATATTTTCAAAGCATAAAATGGAGTTCTTTAAATTATCTAAATCTTTTATATCATATGTATTTTTCTAATTCCTAACCGTTTTTGAGTTATTTCCCTCGGAAAAAGTTAAAATTTACAAGAAAAATCTATTCAAGTCAAAACATTCATAAACATTGCTTCATATTTTCTAAACCGAATCATAAATGAAAAAAATGAATAGGAAAGAAGTTGTAGATTTTTAAATTTCCTTTTAGAATATATATAGATATGCTGGTTAATGTCCAACCCGCCTAAAGTTACAGCTATTTTAAACTTGCATTTTGCTAAAGTTACTGACATAACTCACCGAGTTAGTGAGCTTAAGTGTAAGTAAAATAGCTGTAACTTTAGACGGGTTGGACATTAACTAGAATATCTATATATATTCTAAAAGGGAATTTAAAAATCTACAACTTCTTTCCTATTCATTTTTTTCGTTTATGAATCGGTTTGGAAAATATGATGCAATGTTTATGAATGTTTTGACTTGAATAGATTTTTCTTGTAAATTTTAACTTTTTCCGAGGGTAATAACTCGAGAACGGTTAGGAATTAGAAAAATACATATGGTATAAAAGTTTTAGGTAATTTAACGAACTCCATTTTATGCCTTGAAAATATTTCTCTGCGATGCACCATTTTCGAGATATAAGCGAAAAACCAAAAATTCGTACCTTTACCCCCCTCTCCTCCCCCCCGCTCATCACCTAGGAGTCAGGACTTTTGGTATGTTAACAAACTAACCCCCTGAACAATTTCCTGAAGGAATCGCTTAGTTACCTGCTCACGCACTCTACACCTCATTTTTCGTCATTTATTGACTGGACTAATAGCTATCTTTATTGGCTATAATATTTGACCTATTGATCAGCCATGGTCTTAAAGATAATAATATAATAATGCTGAGTTGCAGCATTATTTTTTTAAGCAAATATTGGCATTAAATCTATCTCTGTCTCTTTCTTTCCGTATTACTCCGTATACTGTCAATGCTAGACTTTCACACATTAAACTGAACGTTAATAAATCTTAATCACAAGTTACTTCTAATTTATATGACACGTTATGATAAGAGGTATTCCTATCCTAACAAAGTGAACCTATAGATACAAGTAAGCACCAACCTAACTATCTATTGATGGATGACTTAAGATTTCCTTATCATGACTCAAGTCATTTCTTCGAAATAATTTTCCAAATGTGTATTTTGAAAAGGCCAGAATTTTCCACCTATTTCCTTTTACCACAGATACAGAATGCACGACTCATTTACATGACTGATAAAATGGTGGAGAGATGACTGAAATGTCCTGAGATAGATAGGTAAAGCTTAGTAAGCTTTACCTATCTATCTCTGTAAATTTTGGTAAGTTACCAAAATTTACAGATTATCGCTAGTTCTAGAGGAGGCTTGAAATGTATTGAAGCCTGGTGTTGGTGTTATGTACAGTTGTAAACTGATCACTAGATCCATCGATAGATCATCGTCATCATCAGCCTATAGCAGTCCACTGCTGGACGTAGGCCTCTCCCAAAGCACGCCACTGGATGCGATCTTTAGCTTTCCGCATCCAATCATAACCATCCACCTTTCTCTTTGCCTAGTCGCGGCCTCCACTCCAGAACACGTTTACCCCATCGGTCATCGGTTCTTCGACAGATGTGACCTGCCCACTGCCACTTAAGCTTACTAACTCGGTGAGCTATGTCGGTGACTTTAGTTCTCTGTCGGATTACTTCGTTCGATAGATACTTATAAGTAGTTAAATACCCATTCCTGAACTTTCATGAACAAGTAACTATGAAAAACTAAGTCAATGTCCAGCAGGAGGATGATGTTTCCTACTGATAATAAATGGGTAAAGTTTTGTGAGCCTAAAGACGAAAACATGCAGATTATATCCAATGCACGAATGTTAGCTGATGATAATGAACTTAAAACTCTCACTTCAGTTTGGTCACTGAAAAGGAACAAAATTACGACTACAATTCTACCAGGTAGGAAAGCTGATCCTCTCATCAATGGTGGATGGACAGACAATTATCTATTGTCAACAGGAAAGAAAAGCATTGAGCCTTTACAGAAAAAATGCAAATGTTTGACGAAGTAGACACGAAACGACCGACTATTGTGGCGAATCGTGAGTTTCCGAATATCCGTTAGCTACTCTATTCATTTCAGCAACAAAAGATCCTGGCACATATCTTTTGTAAGCACTACCGTGCTTGTTTCCAACAGAGTTATTATTAAGAACCATATCTATAGCGCGGCCGGCACATTAGTGGAGCGGCCAAAATTACTGCGGCCTTACGTAACTGGGCCACCGCCGCACCGGCTCAGGCGGCCCCAAGGACCAAGTCACGGCTAATCCGATTACACCTTCAGGTGGAGGCTCAGCAAAGAGGTTATCAGTCTCGCAGGTTGGCTGATGATGATGCGATAAGCCCGGCTGGCCGGCGAGCGCGGCGGCCAATGGCGGCGCGCGACGCTGACACACCTCCGAGCTTTAAAATTGGAACGGAGTGCGCGCGCAACCAGTCTGTCGGCGGTATCGAGCGCGCCGTGTCAGTTGTCACTTGTCACCCGTCACCGGCGGACGTCGCGAGAGCGCCGGCCGTGAGTGCTTCAGTCAGTGAATCAGTGGTGTTACCGGACCAGCATGGCTCTGCTGCGGAGACTCGCGGGCGCCTCGCCGCGCCACGTGCGCGCGCTGGCCTCCGCGCCGCCGCCCGCGCGCGACGAGCTGGACCTGTCCTTCAGCAGCCCCAAGGAGGCCTTCAAGAGCAAGAAGACGAGCGAGCTGGTGCGCGCCTACCTCGTGTACCAGATCTGCTCGTTCGACTGGGTGGTGGAGAACAACGACATGGTGAGCGCGGTGATCGATCTCAGCTGACCGCTTACGTAAGCGCAGGAACTAGTGGCGAGACATAATGCGATGTTCGCGAGGGGCTCCCCGCGGCCGCTGCCTCGCGGAGACGGCGCTGGCGTGAATGGCTGCTCATATTCCGGTCGTGAATGAGCAACTGTTTCTGCGAGTTTTTTCTGAAGGCGCTGCTCTGCCACGCGTTTTTTGCGGCGAGGTTAACGGCACAAGCAGACGTGGGGCACGAACGGTGCATCGCATGGCTGGTCTCGATGGGGATAGACGATAAACTTAATAATTACGCATATAAAGGGAACATGAATGGGAATAGATTTTCGACGGAAGGGGAGGGCGCATGCGTGAATTATCGGGAAAGCCGTGTAATACGTAACGTGTACTTACCCCACTTTTATCGATAATGTTTAAATAGTAGCTCATGAATATTTCGCTCACCGTCTGCAATGCAACCGCGGCGATAAAAGCATAATAAAAATGCCAACAATCAATTTACCTGCTTACATTATTTTAAATTAGGTAGTTTCTTCAATAGGTTTATTGTATTTCTAGATGTTACTCTTATTTATTTATACTTAAACCCTATTATTATTTGTGAAGTCAATTAATGTAGATTTCTAGATAGTTAGCAAATTCTAAACTACCCTACAATTTCTTAATAAGTAAGTAGGTAAATAGGTAGGTAGGTAAAGTTGGTAAAGTTACCTTGGTAAAGTTGGTAAACTTCCTTATAGATAACATTTCAATCTTAAACATCATAAGCTCAAATATCTGAATTAATACTTTAGCCAGCACAGTGTTTAATTGATGAATTTGATACTAACTTGGAACTAAATAGAGATTAGAGAACATCAAATTGAAGATAGGTGACAATGGTAAAGAGAGTCTTTACAAACCTGCAAAATATACCTACCTTTACTTAAGTTGTCTGCAAGCTTTTTTCCTAAATTAAATTGAGCGAAATCAGCCCCGTTCCCTTCTCCTCCCCTCCCCATTGCCTTCCCTTTCTACGATCACCCTTCCACTTTATCATATTAGTTTAGATGTAGTTATGTAGGTACATTTGCCAGTCTTTATTTATTTATTTTATCAAGTACCTACCTCTTTATTGCACAAATATTATAAAATAAAAGTACAAAGGGCGGACTTAATGCTAAAAGCATTATCTGCCAATCAACCCTCAGAAGGTTGGCTTTACAGAATAAAATCACATTGTTGAAAGCACGGTTTACGCTACGGTATAAATTTGTAAAGCAATAAATTCACAGCTTCATCAACCTTATCAAGCTCATGCAGTAATCCTAAGCAGGGCCATTAACCTTTCTTTAGGCTTCCCCGTAGTGATAACAATTCGAATTAAAATGATAACCGTTATCATTATTATTACCTACCAATTATCATTTAAATCCTTATTACCACGTGTGTAGATAACAGATAGTCTTCAAAGAGATGAACATTATCGTGAATCATAAAAAATATAGTCATAATTAAAAGTGGATCATCTGAAATCTCTTTGATGTCTAGACATGCAACAAATTTTACTGCAGCACCTATTTTAAGCTTTCTTATTGTGTCAAAACCTTGACCTTTTAAATTTACACGTGCTGGACTATAAATAACAGAGCATTCTATAAAACTCTATCTATTTACATAATTTTATTTTTATAGTCTAGTTTTAATTCTTTGATAGATTCATTATCATCGTCTTTCTATTCGACTATCTTTCTATTCTAGTCGCTGTGTGGTAAATAACTGGACAAAAGACCAAAATTATGGTAAACTGAGTTTTTATTATCACAAAATGTGTACCTAAGTATAGATATTTATAATTATGTAAGTAGGTAGGTACTTAGTACCTACAGTATGTATAACTACTTTCAAGATGTTCTCTAATCTTAAAAGATTTATGACGATTAGCAAGAATGTAATGTTAAATCTGAATCCAGACCAATTATCTTATATTTTGGAGATAAGAGCCATTGTCTTTGGTATCGTAAACCTTACGATTTTACTACACAAGATAAGTAAGATAAGACATGCATAGGCCTCATAAACTATCACTGCCAGGTGTGTGTCATAGTCATAGTATTATCTAATGATAATACTTTTAGAAAATATGCAAAAGACAAAATATGCACAAACTGTATCAGACTCTATCATATCAGATGCAAATAGAAAAAAAATACAACAGTTTCAGCCATGTTAGTGTAAAAAATATCAAGGGCAAAATAGATTGATGAGCATGTATTTTTCATCTTATGTAAACATAAAAGTCTTCGATATCAATCAATTATTTGCTGACATCATCCATTTGTATGGAACAATCAACAATTACATTATGTTTTGATATAGCTCGAGAGTTTTACTCGAGAACGTAGAACAAAGTCTTAGTAACTTATAAGATAGAAGATAACTTAGAAGAATCTATACTTACTTTGTAAAATATATCATGAGTCCTATGAAGCTTGATTAAGAGATCCTTATGCCAGTTGGTTATCCCTTGAAAACGAACAAATAATGACAAATAAAAATCTACTTACTTCACCAGCATTAGCCAACAGAAATAAAATTGTAGCTCTTTCAGTTATTGAGTAGGCTGAAGCACATACGTACGGTCCTGTCTAATAAATTTCAGGTTTTTTAAGTATGTAACTAAATAAATAAGTCCAGCAGCAAATTCCACGTTGCTATCTACATCGTGTAAGCATAGCAATAGCAGCAAATTTCTACACTCGTGACGAGCCTGTTACTACGCTTCTACTAACTGGCATTTAGTTATCGCATAGTAATTTCTTTAGCACTCAGATCTGCAGGTTATATTCCTCCAAATTTTATTCATCATCTAGTTTGAACCGCTTTCAACCAGTTTATTCACTGGTATTTTCCTAAATTTGCACTCCTGTCGCGATGGAGAATAACATTTGCATAAATTTCTGACCTTTGTTGGATAATCAGAATAAGCTTAGGTCAAAAAACTCTCATGGATTAGACTATAGTGATTTTGATTGTCATCAAATAGGTTTCATAATCATAATATGGCCAGTCATTCTGAATAAGGCCTCCTATAAAAATTGCGTTATCATCAGTGTATCATCACTGTAAGTAAGTATTTTTATAACAGAACAAGTAACATATCGCAGACATGGCACAGCCAAATTACTCAGAATTGATGGAATACCCTTAGCCCAGCCGCTGTCAGTCATTGACCCCCACAAAACGTGCCGAATAAAAAAACTGGTTTCACTCAAAACTGGGAAGACCTGTCCATCAAAAGTCCCAATTTGAATTTTTGCAATCCACTGCTACAGTCCTCGGTAACAGATGCGGTTTTTGAACGGCAGGCTTGCGAATTCTTGGCCCCTCAAGTCTTTGTAAGTTCCTCGTGGCTCTCTTATATTGAGGGGTGTGACTGTTTCCTGTAAGGAACTAAGTCATAATCTGAATTGCTCCAATAAAACGGATAGTTTTTTTTACCAGTCAACGGTATAGAACAAGAATCAATTCAAAAGATAAACGATAATTTTCAAAAAGAGGGGAATTCTTCTGAAATAATTAGCACCTGCTGAATCGATAAAGTAAAAATTGTAATGTATTAATGTATTGATGTAGGTAGATGTTTCAGCCCTTGATTAAGTAGTTCTAATATCGAGATTTGTGAATTTAGACAGTTCTATACAGTACTTCGTATCTCTCATCTCAAGCCTCGCTATTTCCAGTCTTCCTCTCCATCAAATCGATCATGTCCGCTAAGAATGCGAAGCGCGATAAAGGCAAGATTAAAGACAAGATCTGCTTATCAACAACGAGAATGTGTTAGACTTGGATTAACAATATAATACGAACTAGATGGTACCTATGTCACATACAAAAAGAAATAAACTAGGTAACTATCCGCATTTTGTTCACTTTCAAACCGTTTTCTGTTCAACCTAATGACATTACATTATACCAATGAATAAAGTCACAACTCTTCTAAATTTAAATTCAAATGGTTTAATCGACGTAAAATTTTACAATTATTTGTCGATAGTCATCCACCACCATTTCACAAAGGCCCCGTCATTGAGAAGGAAAGAAATGGCGAAAGAAACTCCTCGAGCATCTTTTCAACTTTTTCCTTATATATCTATTACAATTTTTACTTATATCTAGTACCTACAATTTTACTTAAGTACCTATATCCATTTCATTTTTTCAATAGCCTTACCGTAATCATTCAAAATAAGAGCACAGTGGTAGAAGAGGACTTTAATTTATCGAGACGTTTCTTATGCACTGACACTCCATCTTGTTCGTGTATTATTAATCTAAGATTACAGGCAAGATCTGCTTATCAACAGCGAGAATGTGTAGAAGTAAAACTTTTCCTTTCATACGACATCCGCGTGACGCGGCGGCCGGCGCGAGACGACGACCTTGGGGCGTATAAATATGTGTTCACAACTTCACAGCGGTCACCGTGGGTCGCTGACGTGGAACTATTGTGCACACTGGCTGCGTCTTCACTGTGTTAGGGACCTAGAAGGCTTTTATTATTATCAAGGGTTTCAAGATTCTTGTCACGAAGATTATCGAGGATTTTTTAAACGGATGATATTAGTGCAATTGTTGCCTCCTGATCTTCTTTTTCAAGGGTTTTAAGATTCCTGTCGTGGGATTTCTCCTTCGCCTTTTCGGCTGCAATTAGTACTATGAAGGGCTTTAGCCACTGTTTAAGATTCGTAAGGACTTCTGTTCTTTAGATATTTACCTACTCGTGTAGGGTTTCGTTTCTCCGTTTACCTATGCTTAAATTACCTATAGTGTTTCGAGATTTGTTTGTACAGAAACGCAAAGAGAGAATGCGCATTTTTAATAGCTTCTTCAGATTCGTCTGATTCCGAATGCTTGTTTTCTTGTTTAGGCCTTACCTATGGTGCACAGTAAAGATAGGCCCATACAGGCCCTATACCTATATAAGTAGGTACAGGTACTACCTACCCACTGCCACCTGTCTAGTAATATAAATAGACTGATAGTAAACAAATTGTCTGCAGCCAAGCATTAATTGGAGCAAGTATATGCTGGGTCGATGTCTCATGTACTATTTTTGCATGTTGATAATGTCGTTTAGCTTGTGATTGCCGGTTTATGTTCTCTCTAGCACTACGTTGAGCCAAATTGCTTGGTTGCTATAGCTTCTTTCCGGCACATTTGACTTCCTTATTGTTTATGTGCATTCGGATATACTAGTGCCGATTTATTCAGAGTCGTTTAAGTAGTTCTACTCTACACATAGAAGGACTTCGATGGTTTACATTGTATATTTTCTTCCAATATAAATAAAGTTTGACGGACTTATTGGTTGATGATTTGACGCATTCCTGGATCATTTTCATGCTTCGTTACGGTCTTCACAAAAACATTACTTGCTTCATTTACTACAATGAAAAGGAAGACAAATTCAAAGTTGCCTCTATAATTGCCACTATCTGTCTCGCTACAGCCATAGAAAATTGCTCACGTGCTCACATTGGCCATGAAAGAAACAATAAATTCTTATGTAATTTCACAGATTTGAACAACTACATACATACACAATGTACTTGTACATATACCTAATGGTTTGGCAAGCGAATGTGCAACTTGTTCTCATGGCAACTGGATTATTTTCCATTTCCAATGCTGACGCATTACGTTCGTACGGTGTAGACTGAAGACTGTAGATGCTTTGACTCGTTGGTATTACGTGGTTGAGTTTTGTTGAGCTGCATTATCTTAGTTTGAAAAACCATCCCCATCAGCCCCAATGTAGATCTATAGCATAGATCTTTAGCTCTATACAGTGGGGAAGCATCTGGCCAAAGTCTTCTATTGTTGGATATGGAGCAGCTCCGAAATCATGTGGATTTTACAATAATCTCCAGATTTGGCAGGTGGAATGAAGACTTTATTGTAGGAAGAAATACTTCATAATACATATACCTACATACTGAGAATTAGTTTCTTCCATGCTAATCAAATTCTTCGATCATAATTTTTCGTTTCATGACTTTCATGAATGGGATTTGCTTATGTTTATTTTAACACGATTTTGTTTATGATTTCTTTGTAATCTACAGTTTAGTTAGTAAACATTCGACGGTGATGCATGCCAAAGATACAGAGATTAATAATTATGAATCAATAACATATAGGTGTAGGTACTAAGGGGGTTCCGCTCATCTCGCATAATCTTTATTGACCAAAACTCATTTCGCATAACTCGTATGGTCTAAACTTTTTTGGCCGAACCATCATTTTGCCAAGACTTATGTGGCATAAGGCTCGTTTCGTCTAAAACTCTTTAGGCACAATCTTTAAACACCTAAGTTTCGTTTGCTCAAATTTATGTTCGTCTATACCTATGTATAATCTTGTTTCTCCTAATGTTATCTTAATAAATAATATATTAAGTATGTAGTAAATGTACAAATTGTGGTATTTTTCTCCTAACGAAAATCACGATATTGTATGATCAAAAAATCGAAAGTTAACGACCAATATAATTATTACAAACCCCATGAGATCGAAACCTAAAAATAGGTGCGACGACGAGCAAAGCGAGGAGGAGCGTGTTAGGTGCACATGTTCATCAAAACCAAAGCGGAGCGCAGCGAAGCGGAGCGGAGCGTTTTCCAAACAGCGGAAACAATACAAGGCACCAGTTTGCGCTATGTAGGGAGACGCTCCGTCAAAGTTAAAGCCAAACTAATATTATTACTTTGTATAAACCTATGCCATAGCATTATTAGGCTATTTAAGATTTGGCCATACCATTATTAGGCTAAACAATGTTATGCGAAATAACTTTTTACTAAACGAGATTTATGCCATACGATTTTCGGCGTAACGAGACTTTGACCAAACGTTACTATGCAATACGAGATTAGGCAAATAAATCTTATGCCAAAAAAGGTAGAACCTTTTTAAAATAATGTAATTATTAAATAAAAAATTGCAGACGGCGGCGGCGTCATTATACTAGATATAAAGACTTTTTCGCTTAGGAGTAATTTGGTGCAATTTATACTGGATGGAACTTTTTCATTGCTCGTGAAGGTATTTATAACTTATTAACACGACGACGTCCTTACACAAGGTGCATCATTATTTCTACGGAACAATACATGCATTGATCGTAGAGAAATGGCCTCAGGTCTGGCTCACTTCAAGGGACTAACTGACAGCTACATAGGAGAGGAAGGTTTACTTTGGATATTCATAAATATCTATATCTGTCTAGGCGAGCCAACTATAGCAAATGAAATCCGACTCATTATCAAAGCAGGCTCATTATCATTAGATTCCGCCAATGGAGCTGCTGTTTACTATATCTACATACACAGACATACTGTGTTTACCATCGAGTATCCAGTCTTGAAACCGTCAAATAACTTAACAAATATGGAAAAATATGAATAGTCAGAGGGTTCTTTTTATCCTCGCGGCGATCTGGCGATAGAGAGATTATACAACTAAGTGGCCTGTAAGCTGATGATCGCTAAGAAAGATCTCTTCTACATAAATACAGTCGCGTATTAGCTGAAGCAGAAAATATCGATGCAATAGGAAACTCAAACCCTCCCAAAACTCCAGTTCAAAAAATACATTTACCTACTTCCCCACGCATTTTACGATGACAATGAAAAACGATGTTGGCAATCTGGCATGGCCTGCTGTATGTCTTCACAGTTTGGAGGGATTTTTGGTGGCCTATTCAATACTCATTGTATCCAGTAGACGGATCGCTGTTTGTGATTTCCTCTCGAGAACTCTTCTACTCCAACGGTTATCAGTCCCTTGGCAGATGTGACTGACGCACTGGCACTTCCACTTGCAATAATTTTATTGGCTATGCCAGTAACCTTAGTCCCTTGACTTTATTTTCCGAAACCCTGAGCATAGCTCTTTTAATACAATACGCTCAGTAACGTTGTCATCTGCATATGTTATCTGTCAAAAGTTTCAAAACGTAAACGTTACACGTGGTCTCGGGTTTCATAGTTTTTAACAAACTATGAAACTCTAGACCACAAACAGGCAAACGCAGCGTGGGACGCCCTCCTGCCCGCTGGACTGACGACCTTAGGTGGGTAGTCGGTAGTGGTTGGATGAGGAAGGCCGAGGACCCAGTGTTGTAGCGCTCCTTGAGAAGCCTATGTCCAACAGTGCATGATTATTGGCTGATGATGAAACGCGTACTGATGATGATTATTGGCAGTACTAAAAGTGTTGTTTCCGTTGCAGCTGATGAAGCGTGCGCGCCAGGTGCTGGGCAAGCGGCTGTTCGAGATGATGATGAAGGCCACCTTCTACGGGCAGTTCGTCGCCGGAGAGGACCAGAACAAGATCCGCCCCACGCTCGACAGGTGACCACTGTGTTTATAATAAATAATAATAAGGCGGCAGGCCTGATGCCGGGGAGAACCCTTGTTTCTTATATCCGGCTTGTCTGTATTGACTGTCCTGAGTGAGTACTGACGATTAACAGGATCTCCCACCACTTGCATGCCTTCATTGGCTGGCTTGAGTAGTGTACCGCTAGAGCAGAAATGCTCGAAAAAGGATGCATTACCCAGTAAGGTGCAACTTACAGTAGGGATCTTGACCAATAACGCGATTGTCCTGAGAGCAGTGTGAAGAATTTAAAATATAGTAGTACCTAATTCTGCTTAATTAGTGAAGTATGTTTTCGCTATTCCCGATTTGGCACAGGCTAACATAAAAAATTATACCATAAAATCATCTAGCTGCCTCTAGTCTGGCAAATATAATTTCTGTTAGCAAATGAGATTACGTACTGAAACTCGATGCTAGGACGGTTTGACCTAGTTTGGAGGATGCCGTTAGTGGGAGCCCAAAAACCCGCCTGTCTCGTCGTGACGTCACATTTAATAAGTTACCCACTAATAATACAAAAGTCAATAAACTTACAGACTTTACCACCAACTAAGACCTATTCAGGAAGACCTGTACGGTCAGCTTTATAAGTAGCTACCTATACACTGAATTAAACTTTGTCTAACTAACAACTCAACTAACTCAATTTTTGAATGACGGTTGTGAATCGGCCAAGTAACAAAATGTGTAATTGCTACATGATACTGACCGTACCACCATCTGTTGTATCAGGTTTCTGACTTACGTTGTAGCAGTGAAATTCTGGCTGGTCATGACCATGATTTTACATACGCATTCCTTACGAGTGCTAAACAAATGCCGACATCAAAAGGATGTTGACGAAAACAAGTCTTGCTACTCTATCTACCTATCTAGAGTACCTAGACACGCAAGCCGGCCGGTGCCTAAATTGATAATCACTTTAAAAACCGGGCAAGGTCAGCGATGCTTCCTTCTAAAATGCTTCTAAACTACTGATGTAACAGACTGGCTCGTTGCATTACATTTTAAATAATGGCAAGCAGGTTTTATGCAATAGCAGATGTTCTGACCTTTACCTTTTTGGCGGTCAGGGTCAATGTTATATTTGAAAGAGCCAGTTGCCTATACATATGTAGTTGTAGATACTTACTACCTAGTATATTTGTATAGCTCGAATCAGCCCGATTAGATTACAATAGTTTTATTTTTGCAACAATAATAAAAACTAACATAACTTTTGTTAACTATGGTAAGAACCATTTTGTATAACACCCAAGTACTTCGTTATTGTATTTAAGTTGAGCTAGCATATTATTCAGCTATAAATTGATATCGTATCGTAGCGTGTTTGTCGCAATTTTACGCTTACACCGCTGAAAATTTTCACGACCAAACGCATGCGCAGCTCTTGAAGAATTCAGGCGAATCCAGCCTACGAAATACAAAGTTTCGGCTTCTGATGCGCTAACCACGACTCAATATCGTTGTATTAAACATAGCGATTGCACGACAGCTCTCGTTCCTTTGTTTTTTCAAGATAGAGTGACCCTTCTGTATGAGAGGAGGGGAAAAGGGGGATCACTGGATACTATGATGATTGAACATTATGATTCACGGCTGCGGACGTATCGCACAGTTGTAAACAAATTCGTTGGAGTTCATTAAACAGTGTGATTTGAGTTGAGGCATTCGGCAAGTCACGGCTACGTCAGAAGGTCAAGGGTTTTAGATCATGGCTAAACTAATTTCAGGCGTTTAGAATCCAGGCTTTCCACTCGAGTTTACAGGTTACAAATTTAGGCTCTCTGCCAAGATGATCGATGATGATGATGAGATCCCCTAAAAGGGTCAGTATCAGCCAAAGGAAAAAATCTAATTACTGCCATTTAAGTTACCATTACCATTTTAATCAATATTATACATTCACGAGCAATGAAAAAGTTTCAGTCACAACGGAAAAGGCTAGCTCTTAATGACGCCGTCTGCAATATGCTTAGACAAGTAAACCACATGGTGAACCTATCTCTAACCACCACAATAGCACCTAACAAATTATTAAGAGCAAAACTAAAGGCTTGTACGTTTGTCCGCAGACTGCGGTCGTTCGGAGTGAAGTCCATCCTCGACTACTCCGTGGAGGAGGACCTGTCTCAGGAGGAGGCCGAGAAACGCGAAGTCAGGTGAGAAACATATATAGCATATCCTACAAAGTAAAGAGGTTAAGTAAGCCCCAGTTTCACCATACTCAGTTAGATCATAACAAGGGATTGGTTATTGACTCTTGACACATCTGTCAAGAATATAATATGGAGGTGAAGTGTAATTGATGAATGACATTACAATGTAACAGGGGTGTTAATGATCTAACAGACTATGGAAACTAGGCATTTTCCTCCGAATTCATAGAACGAACTGTCATTTTACAAGAGGCTTGCAAGCGTCATCATGATACGTTTAAGTATTTTATTTTACTTTCTATTTAACACACAAAGAGTCGAGTATCATGATGATGATGCTTGCAAGCCACTTGTTAAACTGATATTTCGGTTCTATGAATTCGGTGGGTAATTTGTATAGTTCTGTCTTGTACAGGAGGTTTATCGCGAACTTATTGGATGAACTAACGAACGAAGTGATCTCAAAGGAGTGAAGTTCATCTAAATCACTTCGTTCGTTCTTTCGTTTTGTAAAAAATTGTTCACGATACAGCTGCACATTTTGTAAAACAAATATTTGTGATTTTGTTTTTTTTATAATTTTAATATCGTTTTTATACTTAAAGTATACATGTTAATAATTATGTAGCGATAAAGGTAATTGAGGCTGTTTTGCAACGTTCTTGGACACTGCTGGACAGTTTCTGAAAGTATGTTGTCAAACGCATATACTTGTTCGAAAATAGTAGTAACTAGATAGGCACCTAGCAAGACCATCAAAATAAATATTAAACTGTAATTTCAATTAAAAAACATATCAGTTACATTTCGCCATTGATAGTTTAAAGTTTATTATATTGTTATTGATCGTAACGTACGTATGAAGGAACATTTGTGTAAATATAATCCACTTTACATCTAGTAACTAGGAGAGGCCCACTTGCAGTTGTATCAACAAATTCAAATTTAACCTGGGTAAGGTCAATATGGGTCAATGTTATAGTTATAATGTACAATACATATTTTTTGGCAAAGAGCTGCAAGTGCGACTTACAACATTTTATTCACGTTACACTAGTTAGATACACACTTTACTACCACAAAAAACTTTAAACACTGTTTAACAAGTTTTTAAAACGAAATTTGACAGATTTCGTAGGCGTTTGACAGCGCTAAACATCTGTTAAATACTGTCTAAGGTTTTTGTGGTAAGGCCCACATAATTTAAAAAAAAATTTTTTTTTCTTTGCTACGTATAGGTATTTATTAAATTATGTAAACATTCATTTTTTATATTGTCTCCCCAATTTTCCAGGGGCAGCATAACGAGCTACCGTTTAACTGATTTGCTAAAGAATGCACCGAGAACATTGCAAGACATTGCGATTACCGGGTTTTTAATTTATTTTTTATTGTTTTTGCCGTTTTCTTAGGGCGATTTGCATTTATTGTTGTGACGATCGCGATCTGACGATTTTATTTTTCCATAACTGTCAAGGCCCCATTGCACATTTACCAACGTAGATAAAAATCACAATATATCACGATCACAATAAACACAATGTATTTGGTGGCATCAGTCTTCGATAAAGTTGCCATGCAACCGGGTCTGATATTTTTTGTGTAAGTACTAATTGTGATTGAGATGATTGAGTCACAGTTAACTGATTCTTCTAAAAACGATGATGGTGCAAATTGCCCTAGGTTGGTAGTTTTTTGAAGCTAATTTGTAGGTACTGCTAGATGAGTATTTTGTTGCTAATGTTGTTATAGTGTACTTACCTAAATATATTAGTTTGGTCTAAATAATTCACTACCGTAACTAGACACATATTTTATTTCTTGAGATGACCACAAAACGACTCTCATATTAAAATAGATTTAACATAGTTATAACTTAAAACTTAATAGTGTAAAATAATTCAATAGCTTAATCTAATTAAACACTATTGCTGGTTTTCTCAATGGTATCAGTACTGTGCGATTTTATGACCCACATTTTCATTTAGTTCGGCTCACGTGGGTATTACACCGCACCACACATGTTAGCCGGTCGGTAGCATTGAAACTGATACTCACTGGAGCGACAAGATCATTGTCAACTATTACATTATACGGCTTCTGGGAGAAATTAGATGTACACAGAGAGTTGAAAATGGTAAGCCGTATGGGGGTCATCCTGTTTTAGCTACTTTAAATAAGTATTTCTTACATAACTTACTCTTGAGTTCTTGATATCCTACAATGATCACTTACTTTTCTTGAGCGTACACGTTGGGTTGGGTGGCTAATTAGGTACGATGTGAACAGGAGAGCCAGCATACATCTACGTCAAGAATCTGACAATTTTAATTTACGGTCACGATATCGGATCATCAACCTTTGATTTGGCAATCCTAGCATGTAGCTAGATGTTTGCCAACATTTTATCTAGATTCTGCCTGTGTTAGGATCCGTGGGTGGACACGGTACTAGATTCTATCGTATAGGTATATTACTATATTTTAAACTACGGCTTTTAAGATTTCAGAAACAGCTTTTAAATTGTTAGGTAGTATTTATTAGGAGCTGAAATCCGTTCTTTGTCATGAAAGGGTTTATGGTCTTTAAGGTTATTTGGTATGACTAAATGTGATGATGTGGTTAAATTAAAAGAATTTCATATTTGTAGTTACTGGTCTGGTATAAACTACTTGCAGGATGCTTAACATTTGCAACATAGAAAGTTAGATGCAGAGTATAGCTGTAGCCAAAAATACGCTTCGACCATGTGACCTAAATCTGTCGTCTATGGCAAATTTATGCGTTCATTGTAATATAGCTTCTATTTCCTGATAATTAGGTTCAATGAACTGAACACAATTATGTTGGTCTTTCTAAAACATGGGCTCAGTGTAAATTAGTCTTTATTCTTAAGGATTTAGGTTGCAAGCGGGGCTATACAATTTTGTAACTGTTTTTAATTGAGTACTAATAATTACTAGAAGTAATTTCTAGATTAGTGTATAGGATCACGAATCTAGGTCAACTTTTATTGTACCGGTACCATGCCTAAGCTAAGAACTGTACGAGTTAGTTTTGTTTGCGTAACAAAAGGTCGGACAGGCTGTAAAGTTCTCTCGCTAACATTAGAACTCATTACCGTCTACACCGAACATTTAAACATCAATGTAGTGCTATTACAAATTTTAATTTACGAAACAAAACCAACCAAATAGATACTTACTCATTTATTGTCAGTTATCACAGAACACTGTAACAACGCCATCTATCGACGCGCGCCAGAAACTGCCACGTCCGCCATCTTATCACCTTTCCAAGATGGCCGCCGTTTTAATTAATTTTTTTACGTCCCCAGCGCGTCGGTGTCGCAATCGCCGGATGCTGAGAAGGGTCTGGAGCTGGAGGAGGGTTCCCTGAAGCAGTACCACGTGGAGCAGCGGTTTGCCGACCGTCGGTACAAGGTGTACGCCGCCAGGACATACTTCTACCTGAACGAGGCCGCTTGCGAGAGGAATATGGAGGCCTTCTTGAGGAGCATTGAGGCTGTTGCTGGTAAGGGACTTTGGTATTGATTGTTGAAGGAAGAATAAAGAAACAAAAGTAAATGAGGTTAAAATACCTATTTACTTGAATTTTGGCACTAGGAAGAACTAAATCAAGTAGTTTGGTCAGGTTTGCGCCGACATCCCGCGTTATAAGATAAAACACATTAGTAAGTAGGTATGTAGCAAGGTTTCAGGTCGCTCAGTAATAAATCTGCAAGCATTGTTGGTCTAATTGTTTCTACTCAAAATAAAGGCACCGCAGAAGACTTATGTACCTAGTATCTAGTAGTACCTACTCCATTGTACCTTGTACTGGGTCAGGTAATAACTAGGTAACCACATTTTGCACGTATGTTTGAAAAACCTCAAGTGATAATGAGTGATTGTCTTGTCTTCTGACAACAGGCTATTTTTAACGGCTCGAGCGATATTCGCTGTTGACATTCCGCCATCTTGGCGTGTCACTCGAAAAATATTTCAAACATCAGACAACGCAATGCCATTATGATTCAGTGGCCCATTATACGCTTGTACGTCAGTAAATGGCCAGATAATTTCAGCCCATTGACAGACGTGTAGGTTGGTAATTATTAGGTTTTTCAAGCGTACCTACCCAGTAGTTACTTACCTAGGTATTATGTACCTATGCTTTTTTGTTGAGACTGTGAGGGACAAAATGTCAGGCAGGTCACATTAAGTCACATGGTAGTTACTAGTTAGGTATGTTGATGCAAAGGTCACTCGAGGTAATGTGATGTGACATAGCTTTCTTTGTCACACGACTTAGGTAATAGGTCCATTGATGAAACGTACTAATGATTACGAACAAACGAACGAAGTGATTGTCAACTTCAAATTTTTATGATAAAGTTGAGATTGATCACTTCTTTCGTTCGTTCTTCATAATGAGTTCGCGATACACCTGCTTATAATGAGTAGGGATGAGAGAGTGTCCCATTCATGATCAATTCATCACACTACAGGTCTTTTAAGCTATACCTAGGTATGTAATAAAATATTGTGTTAATCTCGATAATAAAAGATAACTATAACATAACTGCCTCTGTGGTCTAGTGGTAGAAGCTTCGCTTCATGGCCCAGAGGTCCCGGGTTCGATTCCCGGGTGGAACCATCAATTTGTGTTTCTAAATTGTGGTTCTAAGTTTGGTTAGGACATAGAAGGCTGATCACCTGATGTCCGAAACAGTGAAACGATCCATGCTGTCGGATGGGCATGTAAAGCAGTCGGTCCTGCGCCTAGCTCTCTCCAGTCGTGTCGGTCAATCCGTCCCATTGGGCTATGAGAGTGATGGAACAGGGAGTGCTCCTGTGTACTGCGCACACACTTGGGCACTATAATCTACTCCTGCGTAGATGGCTGATCTCAAATGAGATTGGCCGCCGTAGTCGAAATTCGGCTAGGAGGACATTATTAATAAAAGATACTTAGATTATTCTATTTCTCTGCAGATTTTGAAGAATTTTGGACTGTTAAAAAAGATGCGAGCAGAACCGACAGTACCGTAATTTTCATAATTTGAAGTACCTATTTTCCTTATAGTTGGTACCTACAACTAACTTATTTAAATAATAATATTTAACAAAGTAGGTGCGTATGTAGTACTACCTACAAAAAAAGAGCATTTTTTGTCATAGTGTACAGTGCTCCAAAATTGATAATGCACATAGAAATCTTTGACAGATCGGTTGTTTTCGATTATGTGACACATGATATTGACTCCTATTTCTTTCGGACAAGGTGCAAAATGCAAGTGTTTTTTTTAAGGCTCTTACGATTTAATGATTCGGGTGTGAAGATCTGCATGTGCATTACAAATTTTGGACAAGTGTACCTACCTACTACTGTAGACTACAGTCTGTAGTGAGTAGTGTATCTATAATAATTACTTAGTTTATTTTTCTGTAAGTTAGATATTATCGAAGTAGGCAATTGTAAAAAGTATTTCGAATAATTAGATTAAGTACTTACTTAAGTAATTTAAGTGCAAGGATTAGTCAGTCAGTTGACTGTCCAGTGTGCTCCGGACGTCCTTTGCACCCCATATTACATACTTATAAGGTAAAGTTCCGACCCGACAAGGTGGCCTCCTCGTTATGTCCAAAACAGAAAACCAAACGTGGGTTTACCAATAATACACTAACTGCCAGTTTCAATAACTCTATCTACCGATGACTGGTACGAGTAGTTACTTTCATACTATTTTGACACATTAAAAGTTACAACCTGTCAAAATCGTCTGAAAGTAACTACCGGTCATCGGTAGTAATAAAGATAGAAATATTAACTCACATTACTTTTATTTATGGTATTCAATAGGATTAGTTTTTAATGAACCATGCGTAACTCATGCTCGCGAATCAAGTGCCGGAAACGTCAGAAAACACTCAGTCCATAGACAAGACATGTCATAGACAACTTTCTTCTATTCTGTGTTATTCCTCGAGATAAGAGTGCGGCCACAAAGCTGTTGTGAATAATTCCTTCTAACAGTAGATAGAGTTATTGAAACTGGCAGTAAATCATCATCGTGAAAGTTTATTCATATACTCACCACTATCTCATATAATTTCAGACACAACAAAGAGCACGGGTCTGATGGCCATCAAGCTGACCGCGCTGGGCCGGCCGCAGCTACTTGTAAGTTTACTTTTAATTACAAAATCACCTAAAAACATATTTTTACTCAAGTTTATTCTGTAGAATATTAAATTTAATAAAAACAAAAGAGTTGTATGGCGAGCTAATGGCTATAGCGTTCTGAACTTATAACTTTATACTCAGATCCATCCAATCAAGTACACCTAATCATTTTTAAGAAAATATTATAATGATAACTTCTTAATATGACCGGTGGATGGTTAAACAAATCGCAGCTAGATCTGCCAGCTGTGGCATAGGATCTGACAACAAAACATGTAATTTCACTGTTAAAGTTACCAAATACCACCGGAAGGTCTAGCACAGGGCGCATTGAAAACGTGACAAAAGTTCTCTGCCACGCTCGCACGTGAGTAAGCGCGATGCAAAACTTTTGTCACCTCTTAATTGCGCCCCGTGCTAGCCCGTCAGGTAGTTCATTTCACACTTTCATAAAGTAACTAATCATATAACCTCTCCACCCACCAGCTGCAACTGTCAGAAGTGATCATGCGCGCGCGCAGCTACATGCAGCAGATGGTGGGCGGCACCGGCAACGTGCTGACGCACCACAAGACCATCGAGGACTTACAGCGGTACTTCGGGGACCACAGCTCGAAGCCCGAGGTGCAGGCGTTCATGAAGCAGATAACGTCGGACAAGGAGGGGTGAGGCGGCTTTTTAATTTGGTCGGGTTGGCGCGAAAGGGTTGGCAACTTTTTTTTGGTAAAGCAAGAAGTTATGTATAAATTCTAAATAGGTGAAAGGCCATAGAGTATGAGAAATAGATGGAAACTTTTTGGTTGAAATCTGATAACGTTGCAGAGTTGGATATGGTAATTTGTTTGTGGATACCCAAGAAGGTTGCGAAAGAATTTGTGTTAGAATACTGTTTAGTGAACTAGTGCCCATCTCAGATTTAATTTCAGTACTTACACAAATGTATTTAAAAGATTAGACGACGACGGAAGTAGATATTTGTAAAAAAGACGACTTCACAGAATTCTATCCCACGCAATGTCAGTCAGTACTCAGTACGTACCTAACTAAAATAACTCATATCCGTCAACGCACACGCTACCGTTTTGTATAACATTGGAAACGAGATAGGTACCTACCCAGCATGTCTAGATTCATGAAAATGTTCTACGTAAAGTGGGTGTGACTGTGAGCTGCATTGATTTTTCTTTCAATTGCATAACTCAATACGTAACCCGTAGGCAAATTAGGTATAGAGCGCAGCCTTTGCCAACAAAGATGAAGAAAAACACAAAAGAAATCAAATGAATGTCATTGGCGGGATGTCAAATGAGTTCTTACTTCTTACCGAAATAACAATGTGATTCTGCCAGTATCCCGCGTTGTAAATTAACTCTTATGCCAATGCCGTAGAGCTAAAGTGACGATATTCGTGAAGCTTCAAACATAGGTTTGGCATGTTCAAATGTTCATGCTATTAATATTTGGCATACAGTAGAAGATTTGGTATGCTGTACTTGTAATTGTTTTCAGTTAACCGGTTCAATGGAGTTCTGGGATTATTATACGGGTATTTAATTTACCCAGGTAGGATTCCGTAGGTATGCTTACTGCTCTCTTATCATTCGTTCATGAATTCATCATGCTGTGATGGATTTTTTGATCTACCTACTTACATTTAACATGAATTGCACCACAGATATAACGTGGTATATTTTCAGATATATAAGTAAGTCTATATAATGTATTTTCAGTGTGCTGCACATATTCCCATGGGATCGGTCAGTCGCGACAACTTTTTTAATCGTAAGCGATCATATGCCAACTCGCTGTTCCTATGTATTTCGCTACTAGACATTTATATATTGTAACTATTGTGAGTCATATTTAGTTAACAAGCAGCCCCTATTTGTACTTTTGCTAGGTTCGCGAAAAAATCACCTTCATAAAACTTGACACTGTGTTTTATAGGACTTATTCTTGAGCTATAATTCATCTTCATGCAAATATGCTATGCTCTGATATCTTTTTTTACTGTAGGTTATCTAATTGGTGTACAATTAACAAAATGCAAACAAATATTATACAAAATGTTATTCGGAGCTCACATTCGTGTAATGTCCATTCTATAAAATTTTATGAATAAGGCTAAATATACCTATTTTTTTGGGTTTTGTGTTGATCAAACACAAAACCCATCAATCTATTCCTACCTTTACCAAACAAAATCCAACCAAAAACCTAACACCAACCCTCTCTCCCTTCCAGAATAGTCCACTTATTCCCGTGGTCCGGTATCCTGGACAAGGACATGGGTCTGTCCGACTCGTTCCGCGTGCCCGACCCGAAGACCGGCCAGATGCGGCGCCTCATCTCCCAGATCCTGCCGAAAGAGGAGGAGATGTTCCGGAACATGCTGCGAAGACTGAACCACATCATCAAGACGGCCAACGACGCGGACGTGCGCATCATGATCGACGCCGAACAGACGTACTTCCAGCCCGCTATCTCGAGGATCTGCATTGAGATGATGAGGAGGTATAATAAGGTGCGTTGGTGGTTCTTGACTTTCTTGTTTTCTATTCGTGCGGTATCATAAGAAAGATAGATAAGAATCCTGCTGATTTTCGTTTAGGAAACAGTACAATGCGCCAGTCAGGAATCAATGGTACAATAATCAAACAGTACAATGCTCTCTCTTATGGAACACCTCTCAAAAATTTCCTTTTAACCATTTACAGGACAAGTTCCTGGTGTTCAACACGTACCAGACGTACCTGAAGAACACGTACAACGAGATCCTGACGGACCTGGAGCAGGCGGAGCGGCAGAACTTCTACTGGGGCGCCAAGCTCGTGCGCGGCGCGTACATCGAACAGGTACGATATGGATAATTTGGCTGATTGAAAGGCCGTTACTGACATTATCATCAGATATATCATCAATAATAATCTTCTTTCTAGAAGCGTCATATACCTAACTCACATAAGATAAATTTCGGAAAATCATAACACTCTGCCCAAAATGTTCCTGCTCCAAACATGGCTTGAATTCAATGGCCATGATCATGATGACGATGTCATCGATAGACTTGCCGATAAAAGTGATAGAATGTTTTATGTGGTATGAAGGAAGCCGACAGCCTTAATTAGCACAGATACAGGTGGTACTTTTCATCCCGGAATTACCTACCGTCAGTAGCTTTATTCAGGTACAGTAGTTGATGTGTACTTGTGTAGCATTATATCTATATTTCTCTTTCACTTGCAGGTTCTCCATTCTTGGTAATTTGTTTTTAACATCTCGATTCCTGTTACAGGAGCGTGCGCGTGCCGCCGCCATGGGCTACGAGGACCCCACGTGCGAGAGCGTGGAGGCCACCACCGCCTCCTTCCACCGCTGCCTCAAGGAGATCCTCGGCAGGGTCAAGGTAACCTTGCAGATAATATGTGAAGCTATGGGACGTTGTATTGGATATTATATTGAAGTTGTAGAGTCAACACAAAGTCGATGTTACGTAGAATAAACAATAGGCTCGATACAAAATACTATCACAAATGATCATGCTTGGTAGCTATGCATGTTCATCAACGTATATTCTTATGTAATATTTATTACCTTGCTGCGGACATTGTGACTGTGGTAAAACTTACATATACCATAGCTAACCTCGGTGATAGCGGATACCACAGCATGCCATCTAAGACGGCCCGAAAACTTTTCGGATGATAATGGATTTAAAATACTTTATAAAACCTGATAACATCTAACCCCAAACCTCGATCCACAGATCCAAGACGGCCAAAACAGCCGCCTCGGCATCATGGTGGCGTCCCACAACGAGGACACGGTCCGCTACGCCATCCAGCTCATGAACGACCTGAACATCAAGCCGGAGGACAAGGTGGTGTGCTTCGGGCAGCTGTTCGGCATGTGCGACCACGTCACCTTCCCGCTCGGTGAGTTGAAGGGAATTTGATTCCGCGATGTAGATTTCAATATGCTGCTGTGTTGTAAATGATGGATGTCGTTTGTTGTTGTAAACAGTGATACGATGTCACTCGTACGGATTAGTGTGACGTGCCCTCTACCTACTCCGTAAATAAATAAACAAATAAAGAAATAAAGCGTGAAATGTTAAAGTACCACACGTGTAATCCTTCGATATCTGTCTAAGATGTTTGTCTAAGAATAGTCTTTAGTTGGGGTGGAGCCGTGTAATGAAGGTTACCATTCTTCTAATCGAATACTCCTATAGTTTAAGATACATTCTGACATCCTACTAATATAATAAATGAACACACACAAACTTTCGTTGTGTGTGTATATGTTTGTTACTTTTACACGTCAAAATGGCTGAACCGATTTTAATAAAATTTGGTATGGAGTTAGGTGAGACCCTGGATTAACACATAGGCTATTTTATCGCGGAATTCCCACGGTAAAACTTTTTAAGGCGAAGCGAAGATCGTGGGAACAGCTAGTTCGCTATAACTTATTAATCATTATACCCCTCTTGTTTCCAGGTCAAGCCGGCTACTCGGCGTACAAGTACGTCCCGTACGGGCCCGTGGAGGAGGTGCTGCCGTACCTGTCGCGGCGCGCCAACGAGAACCGCGGCTTCCTCGCCAAGATCAAGAAGGAGAAGAGCATGCTGCTCAAGGAGATCTTCCGTCGCGTGGCCACCGGCAACATGTTCTACAAACCCGTCGGACACTACAAACCCGTGTAAATATTGCAAACAAAAAAACAAATTAGAACTGTATTTTTACGTTGCCGAATGTAGTGTTGAATGGTGGCGTTGAGCGCTTTGCAGTGTCACACTGACAGGTGACAGCTGTCAGACGACGGTCGCCATGTTGTTGTGATAGCGAAAGTGACATCGAACGTGTGAATGCGACTTTTTGAGTTTTGTTGATGATTGTACAGTGATTCGCTGGATCTGTTATTTAGTATACATCTCTGGAATGTTTATAAGATATAGTTACAGTTTGTATGTTCGAATGTAGATTGCTTTTATTCATATCTCTTGTTACATCTGTAAGACAGTGTCTGCGTGCACAGTTGGTGGCTAGTCTATGAACTGCTGTCAACTGCTATATTCAGACCTACAAACGTAAGTGGCATTTGTATAGGATACAATAACCATAAGGTTATACTGGTAAATAATTAAAGATCTCTTAACAAAAGTATAAAGTCATCTAGGTATATCATCTTCGTTAATAACGATAAAATCTTAGTTCCTTTATTTGCCAGTAGCCTCATTTTATAAGACCGTTACAGTCAACTGTTTGTTTTGATTTCAGTAGGTACTGCTTTGTTAAGATATTGTATATTTTTGGGTTTTAATGAAATATCGAATTTAGTAAACCTAACAGAAAAGCTTGCAATAGATCTAGTTACAACAGGCATGCGAATTAATACTTACCTAACACTCGAAACGTCCATATACTTACCTAAATCGCCAGAAATATTTAAAGTATTAATCACATTATTTTGGATGACATGGTTGCAAAAATATATGAATAGATACGGTTTTTTTATTTTGTATATAATAAAGAAATCTGTGTGTCATATATTATTATCTAAACCTTATTATTATAAATTGGAGCTGTTATATTTTTTTTATAATATGCATTTTGTTTTTACTCTGGGACATTGTGAAATACCAACGTAATTTTAATTTATATTTGATGGCAGTATTATGTGTATTTTACATAATATTATAATTTAATTAAGAGTTAAGAAGTGACATCACTTTACTTAATATTAATTAAAAAGAGCTAATGGATGCATTTTACTGTTTTCCACATAAATGTTTTCTCGTAAGATAGAATCTGAGATTTAATAGTAAATTATTTATTTTATTTAATTTAATTTGTGTATAAACATCGTCCATTCGTACTGTAAAGATGTATAAACTGCACTCGGATAAGGTTGAAAATCTTAATGGCTTGATAAATTGTAGGGTTTCGTTTCTGCCAGTGCAAATCGACCATAATGTACTAACTAACAATAAGTATTAATAATTTGTAAAGGCTCTGTTATACAGAGAAGCACTGTTAACATTTGTGGTCAGTTCCTATTGGGTATTTTAGTTATAATGGTTATTAATTTATCCTGATTTAATACCTCAATTATCAAAGCTAAGTCTGAGTGTGTGGCGCTAAAACAAGTTTGTGATAGAGCGAGCATTTTCGTTCAATCATTCGTTCGTGATCGATGAACGAATATTATCGCTTGAGACGTCTTTCAGTCATTCGTTCGTGAAATAATATTCATCACGCCACGCGAATGAATAGTCAGCGATAGACAACTAAATATTAGTTAAATTATGTGATGTCCTTTGTTTTCGAATCATGTTATTTTTTGTCCTAATTTATCATTTTTAAGCAGTTTTTGTTCGCCGTCGCAGTTGTTTAATGGTGATGCTATTTTTTGAAATAATTTTCTGTAGACTAATAAAGACGCAAGTTCGTTTTACCTAAATTTTTCTTTTATTTTTTTCCTTTGTTTGCTTAACAACCAACCATTAAGTACCATCTACCAACCAAATAACCTATCTTCTAATTCTAATAATATATTAATAATTTCATGACAGCATATCAATAATTATTTACTTAGGGGAACCCGGGGTAAGACGGGGTCGCTAAGGGAAAATAAAAAAAACAACAGGTATTTATAACCACAATGTTATCAATTATTTATGGCTCATTAGGAACTTAATGACGAACACTTTGGCACAGCTTTTGCCAAAAAAGTAATCATTACAATTGACTTATTTTAAGAAATGTAAAAATTTGGAAATAAACCATCTTGCCCCATGTACGGGGTAAGATGGGGTAAGTATACTATGTGGGACACAAAAAAGACAAACAACACTTCTTCTGTGTTTTTATCGTCAACAGCAGCACCTGCAGTGTTAGCCCAACGCCTGCACCTTTGACATCCGACCCAGTTTTCCGTAGATTTAAAGTAGGACTGTTGATATCCTCACAATAGAGGTAGACACAGTCATCTTCGTTGTTATTCTTCTTACTAGGCAGTATGTGCTTTGTCTTTTTAGCCAACCTCCCTGTAGCCCTTTTAGAGTCCTCCTACAATGTCAAATATCGGGTTGGAGAAAAAAAAATCTTAACCAAGCTAGATCCGTACCCTATCTTGCCCCTCCAAAAACACCCCGTCTTGCCCCACGTTATATTTTTTATGAAAATAATTCATTAAAAAAATACTTTCAATGTTAAAGTGATTTTGCACATATTTAAACAAAGCGTACCAAACCTTAAATAAAAACAGACAATTAGCAAAAATGCCACTGTTTTACTTACTGAGTTGTGACATTGTTTCTACCGGTCAAAAATAACATGTACACTACGCAAAAACAAACAATTGAGCTTACACAAAAAACGCATGCGCTCACACCTGCTGTCACTGGCGCACTAAAGGTTAATCATTTAAGCCTTTCTATTGGCTCATTACTCAGATTCCTAAGATGTATAGTTTTGCATATAAGTGGGGGGCCCCGTCTTACCTCGCGACCCCATCTTACCCCGGGTTCCCCTACTTATAATTGCATACCTACTTACACTTAAATTAAATTTAGGATTATAATTTGGCGTAGGTACAAATTAAGAAAACATTCAATGTAAATTAATGTTAAACATAATTTATAATGTTATCATAAATTAGCGGCTTGTTAAAAAAACTTAATATGAGAATATTTTACCAGCAAAATTCTGTCAATTGTTTCAAAATTAGTAAGAGGTAAAAGTTTTTTTTAAAAAGCTTGTTAAATTTAAGGCATGGTCTAATCACACACTAGGATCCTTTTAACATTATGATCGTGGAAAACTGAGCATAGAATGCAGCAGTATCGGGCACCTATTTGGACGAACGAACGAACAAAATGATTTGTCACAACTTTAAAATGAAGTTGACATCAATCACTCCGTTCGTTCTTTCGTTCGTTCGTTCGTAAGTGTGTTTGCGACACATGCTGTAAGTAGTCAGATGAGAAAATAAATCTACGATCAAAATTACTGGTTGTAGGTATACTATAATGGAGATATGACAGACAATAATAGTATTTATTACCTTATTTTATACTTATTGTCGTCGATGTTAGTAGAATACTTATTATTAGAACTTACAAAAGCTCCGGTTTGTGGTGTGGCCACAAGGGGTCTCTCCATCCCTTAGGTAGGTAGATAAAAGGGCTAAGGGTTAAAAATTGCATGTCCTATGTATGTGTATGTTGTACCAAGACTACCAAGTATGAACCAAGGTAAATAATTTACTTTTTCTACGCTATTATTAAGGGTTTCGCACTTTCGCAGAAATACATAAGATCCTCAACTCTAATTATGACTTCAACTACCTACCTACCTATTGGCCGTAATAATACGAAATAAAATATTTTAAAGTTACATGTACCACGTACCACCACTGCAGGACTTTGCTTTTCTCTAAGGGTAAGACGTTGGTGTTTGCAACTACTTAATAGAGATAACGTAATATTTATAAATATTGTATAGATATAGTTACTCAATAAAATGTGTTGTTGAAAATGATGTTTTATTTCAGTCAGTAGTTTTCTGTTTTGCAGAAGTGCAGGATAAACGGTTTTTATACTTAAGTTTGTGTGGGATCAGAATGGCTATCACGGGGCGTGTTTAATACGTGACAAAAGTTATGTCTCGTGCTCACTCACATCGCACAGCCTCAACGAGCGTGACGGAAAACTTTTGTCACGTCTTAAAAGCACCCCATGCTAACCCTCCAGAATAAAAATGCAGTAAAAGTACTCCAAATTTGATCCGGGTGCGTATTGCGACGTATAAAAACGAAATGTATAATTTCACATTAATAACGTTCACAACATATAATGAACGTTACGTATAACAACAAAATCTATATTTTCATAAGGTATAAGATTCAATTGGTATAACGTACATTTTATATAAAATCAAAATATATAATACTTACGAGGACTAATATCAATTCGTATAACATACATTACGTATATCGATTAAAATATATACTATCATTTAGTATAAAGTTCATAATCTGTGTTTAATTACCCAACACCGTCAAATCCCCTAGCACCAAAACCTAAATATAGGTGCGACGACGAGCAAAGCGAGGCGGAGCGTGTTAGGTGCACATGTTCGTCGAAACCAAAGCGGAGCGCAGCGAAGCGGAGCGGAGCGTCTCCCCACATAGCGCCAATAATAATAATAATGTCAAAACCCCTAGTACCAAAACCTAAAGATAGGTGCGACGACGAGCAAAGCGAGGAGGAGCGTGTTAGGTGCACATGTTCGTCGAAACCAAAGCGGAGCGCAGCGAAGCGGAGCGGAGCGTCTCCCCACATAGCGCCAATAATAATAATAATGTCAAAACCCCTAGTACCAAAACCTAAAGATAGGTGCGACGACGAGCAAAGCGAGGAGGAGCGTGTTAGGTGCACATGTTCGTCGAAACCAAAGCGGAGCGCAGCGAAGCGGAGCGGAGCGTCACCCCACATAGCGCCAATAATAATAATAATATCAAAACCCCTCTAGTACCAAAACCTAAAGATAGGTGCGACGACGAGCAAAGCGAGGAGGAGCGTGTTAGGTGCACATGTTCGGCGAAACTAAAGCGGAGCGCAGCGAAGCGGAGCGCAGCGAAGCGGAGCGGAGCGTTCCCCACACATAACGTCAATAATAATGAAAATACGATACGACAATCTTTTATACTTTTTGTGCATTATACATTATGATAATTATATCCGTTATAGAATATATGTTATAAACGTTATGCATTTTAATCGTTATTTCAATTGAAATTATACTTTTTGAACGTTATTCTTAACGAAATTATGTATTTAGTAATTATGCCTTTCGTTTGTTATGCACAGTGATCGTTATACTTAATAAATTTATATCATATGGGCGTATACCTTGTGAATGTTATACCATTCGCTTTTATACCTCGTATTACTTACCCATTTGATCCACTATTTCTCTATTTGACTATGACTACTGTATAGTACAAAGTACGATTCCTTGTTTGTAGATTTCCTTCCCTTTTCTTCTCCAATTGAGAACAAGCTTTTCCCGCGAGCTTCTATTTTCCGTAAAAGCCGCGCACAAACCGGCCCAACGAACGCCAACGAACGGTTTTCGTTGACCTTCGTTGCTGCAATCTGCGCTGTATTATGTATGATAAATATCCATCGTTGGGATAACCGTTGGCGTTCGTTGGCCCGGTCTGTACGCAGCTTAAAACTGTTAATACAGCTTAACTATCACCTTAGCACCATATGGGTATGAGATAGTTGACGTTGATTGAAATTGTAGATTGCAAATCTTCTAACCGCCGAACTAACGAATTCAAAATAACAGTTCAGTGGTAGGAGTGGAGTGCTATTGGTTGATGTTTCTTTTGCACTGACACTCCATCTTGTTCGTAATATTATTAATCTAAGATCCGAAGTAAATCAAACAATTGAATTGAACAGTCATAATAACAATGATTTTATTTGAATTTTCCCTTTGTTCCCATCGAGTCACACATCAAACCAGTCACACTGTATACAGTTGGGAATTCTTCATGAAAAGTGTGCCATCTAGTCACAGTGTTACTCGATGGGAGTGTTACTCGTTGGGAATGATTTATTTCTGAATTCCCAACCAGCCGCTGTAACTGGATGGGAACATAAACTAGAAAATTCCCAACTGTTCTCCCGTTACTCGTTAAGATTTGTTCAGTGATGATGAATGATGATGATGCCTAACCAGTGATAGGTACTGTGACTTATACAGTGTGTTGTTTTTCGGACCCGATGGGGGTTTTTTCTCGATGATATTACTCGTAGAAACCCTTAAAGTTTGGGTCCGAAAAACAACACACTGTATAAGTATTTATTATTACGATTTTTTTTATTTTCGTTTCTTGAAAAAGTATGAAAATAGAAATAATTATTCCGAACAACCAAACTAGTTAACAATAAAATTATAAAATCAAAACGGAAATGTAAAATCCAATCATTTTTTTTCTATGAATGATAGATAGATACTGGGTGGGTAGTACAGCAGTAGCCACAAAATAATAGAGAAAATGAAAACTTTCAGTTCCCAAATTTTGCGTGGAGGTGACTTTATGGCAGTTTGATATTTACTTATCGACTCATATCTGCTCTGCTTCACCATGAAGAAATAATTAGGTACTTCCGAAGTACCTACCTCAGATTAATGATGATCTGGCGCTTACACCGCGGGCGCGCCTCGGACACAGACGGAAGATGCAGATGATCTCAAAATAATGGCGAAAATTATGGGGACCAACACCGATCTAGTACTTACGTACTTATTTATTTATTTTATTCGGAAAACTTAAACTAGTTAAAACTTAATATTACTAATTTGCATAACAGCCATGTAGTAATTATAGTTATCGCATATGGTGGAATTCAGATCCATTGGACTTGTATTGGCTCAAAAGACTTGATGAGGTTTCACTAGCGCCATCTACCTTAATCTCTTATTCCCTCCATCCAAAGGTTGTCTGGCAGAGATTGCTTTTAGTGATAAGACCGCCTTTTGTACCATAATTAGGTTCGTCATCTTTAGCCTATAGTAGTCCACTGCTGGACGTAGGCCTCTCCCAAAGCACGCCACTGGATGTGATCTTTAGCTTTCCGCATCTAAATTAAGTAACAACTTGTATATTAGGGTTCCGTAGCCAAAATGGCAAAAACGGAACCCTTATAGTTTCGTCATGTCCGTCTGTCCGTCTGTCCGTCTGTCCGTCTGTCACAGCCGATTTACTCGGAAACTATAAGTACTACAGTGATGAAATTTGATGGGAATATGTGTTGTATGAACCGCTACAAAAATATGACACTAAATAGTAAAAAAAAGAATTGGGGGTGGGGCCCCCCATACATGTAACTGAGGGATGAAATATTTTTTTTCGATGTACATACCCGTGTGGGGTATCAATGGAAAGGTCTTTTAAAATGATATAAAGTTTTCTAAAAAACATTTTTCTTAAAGTGAACGGTTTTTGAGATATCAGCTCTCAAAGTCGTAAAAAGTATGTCCCCCCCCCTCTATTTTTATAACTACGGGGTATAAAATTCTAAAAAAAATAGAGGTGATGCATGCTAATTAACTCTTTCAACGATTTTTGGTTTGATCAAAGTATCTCTTATAGTTTTTGAGATAGGTTGATTTAAGCTACGGAACCCTTTGTGCGCGAGCCCGACTCGCACTTGGCCGGTTTTTTTTTTATTATTCTTTTGGGGTGTACAAATAAAGTGTATTCTATTTTATAATAGGTTTTTGTCTATGGTGGAAAATTCTTCATTGAAAATCCCAACAAGTTACTGTGACTTGTTGGGAATTTTTATTTTCATAGTCCCAACTAGTTACAGTGTTACAGTTGTATGTGACACGTTGGGAATGAAGGAAAAGGGTGTTTCAACGAGTAACAGAGTGTGGACTGATGGGAATTTTGAACATAAAATTCCCAACGAGTAACAGTGTGACTGGTTGAGGTGTGACTGGCTGGGAACAAAGGGAATTTTCCATTTGATAAATGGAACTTTGTTAATTGTGAATAAAACATATTATTAGTACTTAAAAGTACTAAGGACCTTACCACAATAGGTAAGTACATTAGAAAATAGGTAAGTACTTAGATATCCTGGCTATAGCTACTGTCGTAAGGTCCTTATTTTTTAAACAATACAACTACTCAATTTTATATTTAACTGGTGATTATAGCGGCAAATGGGTACTTTAGTAATTCACATAAATTTAATTATAAGTATCTACCTAAACGTAGGTAGGTACGATAATAAAGCTAATGATGACTTGAAAAAAAATTGGGTCTATTTCGAAGAAATGCGAATTTCACAGGTAACGGAAATACTTAGATGAAATACCCACAAATCATGTATCTGCTTTGTGTAAATACCTATTGTTTATACATCTAAATACCTATTGAAAGCACTTAAAAGATGATCTAAATGCTGATATGCACGGTGGAACTTAAAAACATGGTCTAAAACAGCTGTGACAGAAGTTATTTAAGAAAGACTAGTTTAAAAAAGTTTAAAGTTCCATCGTGCAATTTGGCAGAGGATACCAAAGAGTGTTGTTTAAAAAAAAACTGTAAAGATCTAGGTAGTTACCGAGGTACTTTTCAATGTTCGGCGTCTTTTAATTTCATCTTTAAAGTTAAAGTTTTTATAACAAGTTTAATTGATTATAAATTATTTAGAGTTGAAATTGCAAAAAGTGTAGACAATTTTAAGAGGTTTTTGTGTTTATAAATATTTACTAACTTAGCAAGATTCTTACGTAGGTACATACATTACTTAAATTAAATTAAGTATACTTATCTTTATTTTCCTGTACATATAAATATGAACACTTAGTTTAAACGTCTGTGTATTAAAACCGCTAAGGTAGTTACTTATTATACTAACATTAAAGTTACATTTGCCTTAATTACTTTATACGGTATAAGTACATTACTTATATCATTACAGTACAGATATACATGATATTTGAGCTACGGTATCAACATCACAGTATAAAAAATACAACATTTTGTGTATTTTTTTCATTAACTTACATTCAAGTTGATTTTCCGTTCCTGGAAAACCACTATATATACTTCACTCATTTATTATTTATCCGGGTATGCGCAAAATCCCTAACTAGGATTTTCGCGAAAATCCCTACGACATAAAAAATACATACACATAAGTATGATATGATTTAGGTTTGGGTCTATTTTTCATTTAAGTAATGCAAAAACCCTGTGAGTAATCTTTTCGAGAAGCATTTTTTTCAGGAAGGGTGTTCTCAATTTTCTACTATATAAACATTTCAAAATATGCTAGTGTTTTCGCATGGCTTGACCATTTCAGCGTGCTACTTATACCAATTCTGCACTTTTCATTGGTCGATGAGTCTTCTGACTCTTCTGAAAGTTCTGAGACACTGTCTTTTCATCATCACATCAGTTGGTTGGCCTAATATAATATTAGTAACAATATAAACACATTTAATTTGATACCTATTATTACTTACTCTACATCATTCACAATTTTAGTAGATAAGTTAGGTAAGTCGGGTTAGTAGCTACTCAAACATGAATCAACAATCACCAATAATCCAACATACATTATAATATTAATGTATTGAAGTGTAAGAGCCATAGTAGGTGCACGATGTGTTTTAAACCTTGCTTGTAACTATGTAGGTAGGTATACGCGGTTCATTTCTTCCTCATCACTTGCCAGATTTGAATATCAGGCGGAAAGCCTGGCTATATAGGTGGCTAGTCCCTAGGTGCAAGGTGCAACTTGGCTTCTTGGCTTGGCTCTTGGCTTCTATAGATGTTAGGTCTCCCCCTCCCGGTAAGATCGTCACGTTTATAGAATACCTGGAGAGTGAGATTGAGCGTCACAATGGATCTTTTAGGTCGCAATAGCTACTGGCCACAGGAGGGTTACTAACTTACTATACTGACGAAAAACGAATGAATGAGAGCTGTCGAAATTTTAATACGAGATGGCTCCCGCAACAGCGTTCCGAAACTTAGTTTTTCGTCGTATAGTCCACATCTGTTCGATTTCGTAATATACAGTGACCCCCTGGTTGTCCCAACAGCTCTTATATAATTAGCTGACTATGTGATGACGTTGCAGACGGTCTCGGCCAGAGCGTGATGCTCGTCGTCCCCCGCGGCGCCCAGCGCGACCAGTGGCGTCGCGGTGGCCCTTCGCTAGGACCTGCAACATCATTATAGATATCATTATTATTAATTACATAAAGGACAATATGGGTAGATAGCTACCCGGAGGCGTTCCATACACAGCGAGGCCCAAGAGAAAGGGATTCGTGGCCAGAACTGAACTTACTGGCCACCGACAGAGAAGCGCTTGGTGTCAGTCCCAGACACCTCGCAGGAGTAGCGAGAAAAGAGGAGGTCGTGACTTAAATCTATGCTATTCTTTGTGGAGGTGCAAGTGCCTGCGTCTTATTGGTTGTTTGGCTATGCTAAATCTGATGCAGAATTAATCTGTACTATCGCTGCGCTCAGATAGCCGTAGCGGGAACAAATAAGCGGGAAAACCATATTTAAATTCACATTAAGTACCTATGTCTCGGCGCTTCAGCAGCCTTCCTCACGTGGATTTCCAGCGTGATATGACTGGCTAGCGCAAGCAGTAGCGCAGCGGCTAACGCCAGCAGCTGGGAGGAGGCGCAGAGCAGCTGGCGAGCAGCGCACGACGCCGCCAGCCCGAGGTGCCGCGCCGACAGCACGAGGGACCACGGGCCGCGCCAGCCGGGGCCGCCTATGCAGATGCCTGACTGCGAAACAAGAAGGTTGGTTGGTTAAACAGAGTTTATACGAAAAGCTAGCGCTGACATTATCGCTGTTGTTTAGACGAACTCGCATTTGCGGATTTTGATTTGGGTTATATTTTAAGAGAAGAAGTTACTCAGGTGATTCTAGATGTAACTGCAACCCTCGTGCAGGGTCAAGCAGTACAGTTAAATTGGCTTGAAAATAGACGGGCGCTCTAGCCGACACGTTGGCTGCCAGCGATAACTTTGTTTGGAAATCTGTTAACATATTATATGGCAATCCTACAGTAGGGGCTTAGTTGGATGTGCACCTGTACCTTTAGGTTACAGACACGCTTTCAAAATACCTGCAAGACATCCCACAGCGCGGCGCACGCGCCCCACGCCGCCGCCGCCACCGCCGGCAACGCCAGATCAGTCTTCACGGCTCGCCACCTGAAAATACGTGCGTCATCTGTTACATTACTAGACAAAGAAATACATGCATGAAAGGAGCAAAGCTTACATTTTGTAGCTGGGGAAAGAGAGACTTAATTATATAGGGACATAGCTATAGAACCGACGGTTTTCTTAGTGGCATTGGTGATATCCTCTCACGAGCAGGATTATAATAGCAGGTGGACCCGTGGAGCATGATGTCCAGTTTAAAAGCCTGTCATTAACAGTTTCACATTAAGTATCGAATGCTGCGCTGTTAGTGGCAAAATTATCATTGAGTGGGACTGAGTGGGACCTCTATGTACGTCACGTTGTAAGTAGATTTTCTTGCTTCTATACTTTTATTCAAGTGAGAAACTGCTACCGTTCCACCACCAGGATATTAGCAATGAGTTAGCAATTAACAATCCGTAAGCAGCGTCGCTCGCCTGTCAAACATCTGCCAGAGATTCAGCCAAGATCCACCCATACAAGTTGCGTCAGATTTGCGAATTGCTGATGTTCGGTGGTAACGCCACTGGACCTTATTCCAGATAGTTTCGTACCTCAGTAGCGCCAGCATCAAGCTCGCGTGCGCCGCAGCCCCGCCAGCAGCCAGGGCCCGCCGCCGCCCCCGCGCCGCCGCCATGCTGAGCGTGGCCGCGGCGAGTGTCTGCAACGCGCCCACTACTGTACCAGGAGTGCATAGACTTCAAGTGGTGTAGTTCCCTACCTGAGCAGGGCCAGTATCAAGCTACCACTGTACCAGGAGTGCATAGACTCCATGTGGTTTAGTTCCCTACCTCAGTAGCGCCAGCATCAAGCTGGCATGCGCCGCCACCCCCCCCCCCCGCAGCCAGGGCCGCCCCCGCACCGCCGCCATGCTGAGCGTGGCAGCCGCGAGGGTCTGCAGCGCCTGCCACTGTACCTACCAGGAGTGCATCATGGTCTTCAAGTGGTGAATTTATAGCTACCGCACCTGAGCAGCGCCCAGCATGCGCTGAGGGTGGCCGCCGTACCATTGTACCAGGAGTGCATAGACTTCAAGTGGTTTAGCTCCCTACCTCAGTAGCCCCAGCATCAAGCTCGCGTGCGCCGCCGCCCCCCCCCCCGCAGCCAGGGCCCGCCGCCGCCCCCGCGCCGCCGCCATGCTGAGCGTGCCCGCCGCGAGTGTCTGCAGCGCGCACGCCACTGTACCAGGAGTGCATGGTCTTCAAGTGGTGTATTTATAGCTACCGCACCTGAGCAGCGTCCAGCATCAAGCTGGCATGCGCCGCCGCACACGCCGTAGCATTGTACCAGGAGTGCATAGACTCCAAGAAGTTTAGCTTCCTACCTCAGTAGCGCCAGCATCAAGCTCGCATGCGCCGCCGCCCCCCCCCCCGCAGCCAGGGCCGGCCGCCGCCCCCGCGCCGCCGCCATGTTGAGCGTGGCCACCACTGTACCAGGAGTGCATGATGTTCAAGAGGTTTAGTCTCCTACCTCAGCAGCGCCAGCATCAAGCTCGCATGCGCCGCCGCCCCCCCCCGCAGCCAGGGCCCGCCGCCGCCCCCGCACCGCCGCCATGTTGAGCGTGTCCGCCGTCCCACTGTACAAGAAGTTCATAATCTTTAAGTGGTTTAGTCTCCTACCTCAGTAGCGCCAGCATCAAGCTCGCGTGTGCAGCCGCGCCGCCAGCAGCCAGGGCGCGCCGCCGCCCCCGCGCCGCTGCCATGCTGAGCGTGGCCGCGGCGAGTGTCTGCAGCGCGCCGGCCGCCAGCAGCGCGCGCCACGCGCACGCCCAGCCGCCCACGCACACGCCGTACCACTGGAGCGGGAATGCATGATGTTTAAGTGGTATGTTTGCAGTTATATTACATAGAACACACACGCGAGTAATGAAAGAGTTCCAGTCACAATAGCACCAAATTACTCCTAAATGGAAGACTAGCTCAATGGATACCGTCTGCGATATTGAAGAACATTTAACAGCGCATTTGAATATCACCAACCAAAAATGAAAATACATAATGTATAATTAAATCAAGTTCCATAAAAATTAGGATAATTTTGGTAAGTACTTATCGACTTTTTTTTAAGTAGAACTTTTTCATTGCTCGTGAGTGTATTATACAAAGGGTTGCAAATTTAATATAGTAAGCCGAAAGTACCCTTTCGTGACTCGTTGAACAAAAGTTCTACAGAATGACCCCCCGAGTCACCCCTTTCGGCTTCCTCTAGAACTTGTAGCAACAACCTGTAGATTTCGATTGGATGATTGACGCTACGCTATTGAATAGGTTCAATGGTTGGTAATCTATATCCTATCTGCGATGCTTTACGATTGACGATGACAGAGCTTAGACGTCTAAACACTATCGGATACACATATTGGACATGGGCACTTAATTATAACTCTATACGCCGTCGTTACTATTTGTATACCCCTTCTTGTACACGCTGACTAAAAGATATCCAGTTCTGGGCTTGTTACCAAGAACTTTAGTAGAGTAATCAATGATCTAACCTAACCAAAAGAGCACGTTTTGTAATAAGATAAGACAAAGGGGCCAATATTTTCTACCCTCCCATAAGTATCTGACCCGATTGTTTTATAAAATTAAGTGCCAGTAACTTTGTTATGAGTCGATATAAGGGACGTGAGCGGGTAATATAAAATGATGGAGTACCTCCAAACCTATTTCAATACCACTGAATACTCAATTAAAATCGAAGCACGAGCGTCCTAAACAAACATCTCACTTGGATACACAATTAACAACAATCAACATTATTCCCTTTAAACAAACCTAACCACAGTTTCAATTTCCACAATTTAATACTCAATTCTCAAGTTTTTATGGGCTCCCATCGTTAAAATGTTACGGCGACGTGTTAAATTCTATGAAAGAGACCATAATAAATTTTATGTTATGACTAGATAAATCCAAAATAATACCTTTGCACATCGAATTCGCAGTTTTATTCTGGATAAATTATCACGTTTCCTTCGTTTTCCATCTATCGCAATTTACACAACCTAACCAGAAACTTCTGTAGCTGAACAACCATCACTCCAAACGCCTAACACCCGGTCTACTCACCTTAATATACGACGTATAAATAAACCCCTGCTGCAGCCCAATGAACAGTCCCATTGGCACGCCTAGCAGCGTCCGCGGGTCTCGGAGGATGGAGCTGGTGTCGGGCGGCGGGGAGGGCGTGGAGGCCGCCCCGAAGACGCCCAGGCTGATGGAGCAGAAGGCCAGGAGTGCCCACACGGCGAGAAGTACCCGGCGGCCCTCCATGCTGAGGGCGGAGGTCGCCGCGGATTGCGTGGCCGGGCAGCCTGCTGCGCCGCAGGTTTGTTCCTGTTGAGGTTTTGGTGGATGTAAGGGGTTGTTGGTATTCTGGGGGATGTTTAATGTATTTAAATGTACTTCAGTCCAAAATGAAAACGAGTTGCATTTATTTTCACGACTATAGTTGACGACCTATTTACGATAATCTAACCTTCTTTAGGATTACATAAAGACAATGTGAATCCAGACTAACCTCATAATCATCCTCCATGAAGTACTCCGGCTCGGGCGGTGGCCAGCGCGGCGCGGTGACGTTGGGCGGCGCGGTGGCGGCGGGCGGCAGCGCCGGGTCCGGCCACGCCATCAGCGCCGCGCCCATCAGCAGCGCGCCGGCCACCAGCCCCGCGTCCTGCGCCGCCCGCAGCGCCCGCAGCGCGCGCCGCAGCGCCACCTTGCGCCGCCCCTCATCACCCGCGTGCTGCGCGAACGTCGTCGCCGACGCCGTCATCGCCAGCGACAGCGGGGACAACGTCAGGCCGCACACAGCATACAGGATATACAACACGGGAAGCGGCGTGTCCACCGTGTGACCCGTCACTAAAACACACACCAGCGCGTGACCAATACTGATCACCACTCTAACTCCAGTCTTCTGTAGGATCAGCGGTGATAGCGGCGCGACCACGGCGGCTACAGCGTGCATTAACGCCAGCGCCATGCCGCCGGCCTCGGCGCCGACGAAGGCAGTGAACGGCAGAAAGCCGGTGGCGCAGAAAGCGCTGGATACGCAGAGTAGAGTGAACCTCCGCACGACGAGGGGGTTGACCTTGGGCGGCTGCCGGTTGATGAGGCGCCTCACAGACGCTGCCCCCACGGAGGAGGCCACGGAGTCGCGCCGCCGGGAGGCGGGCCCGCCCCGTGCGGGGTTCTGCTTCTTCCACGGCCATTCCTTCTTGCATATTGTGCTTACTGGTATCTGAAAAATAGGGGAGGCTGTTGAGAGTCTGAAGGTATTTTTTAGTCTGATGAGATCGAAGAGCTAGCTGGCACGAAGGTAAGGAAAGAGTTTCGAATAAAAGGTGATTAGCTGAATTGGGAGGATAACTTCAATATCTACCAGGGCCATATCTCACCGAGCCGTAGTATCTCCATTCACGCTTTAGCTACTAGGGCAGCAGCACTCAGTAAGAGGTCTAACTCACCAGCTGCGTCCGCACCGATGCCGGTGCGAGCTGTGTCAATAGCAACTGTTTTAGCTTCCAGGACAGCAGCACTCACTAGGAGGTTTAGGCCTGGGTCTCCTATTTACGCCGCAGGTCGCGTCCAGCGTCACGCCGTAGGCCGCGTCACTATGCTCACTATAGAAATGTACTGATGCGGTCTCCCTCACACGCCGACGTTGGCGCGTAGACACAACCTTAGACCAAGGCCTTAATTCATCAGCTGCGTCCGATCGGAGATACGCTTATCTACCAGGACACCAGCACTTTGTAGGGGTCTATCTCACCAGCTGCGTCCGATGTCGGTGCGGGTCGGAGATGGTGCGCGAGGCGGCGGGCCGGGGCGGCGGGCGCGACCGCTCCGTCAGGTCCGGCAGACTGCCCATGCGACCTCCTTCTGACACCTTCTTTCACCTCTTCATGCCTGGTGGGAGAAGGAAGGGAACTGAAGAATATTGTACCTACATAGGTGGGTATAGCTGACCAAATTTTGTGGTAGGGTGAATAAATCATGTCCGTTTACCATAAATTAACAAAAAACTATTTTTATATAACTACTTAGTGCATTTTCAATTTTTTCATGATGCCCCCCTGAATCTGTCTCTTTCGGCTTTATGTAGTATGTATAATATTCACTACTACACTGTGAATAAAGTTACGCCGACGCATTTGAGTTTGAGCTACCAGATACTGCCTAAGTTAGTTGAACTGCAAACTTGTGACAGGTTTATAAACTTTAGAGTACTTTAGACATCTCTTCTATTTCCTTACCAAGATTTCCGTAACTTTAGGAATATGAAACCTGGTTAAGAAGGTTCGCAAATGCTAAATTAGTAAGATGTTTGACGATTAATAAAACGATAAGTAAAGTTGTTCTAAAATACCTTCCGAGTTTATATTCCTACATCTTTCTTCTTACTATACTTACCCATTTTTAGCAATGTATGTAAGACATTGAACAAATAAACTTTACAGAAGTTACAGAAGTCACACGTCTCAAGTCTTGTAACTGGCATCCGACTCGAAACTCCACTTGTTCCTTTCTATGGCAACTTCGACGAAGTTAACACTGTAGAACTTTGTCATCTCAAGCATGATACGAGCATGGCAGTTCTTGTTAGATGTAACTAGGTATGCATGTGACTGTATAGGTTTGGTAGCCTATACATATATGTAACTAGCTGTCCCCGCGCGCTTCGCTTCGCCTTAAAAAGTTTTCCCGTGGGAATTCCGGGATAAAAAGTAGCCTATGTTCTTTCCCAGGGTCTAGACCGTATGTATACCAAATTTCATTCAAATCCGTTCAGTAGTTTTGGCGTGAAAGAGTAACAGACAGACAGACAGACAGACAGACAGACACAGTTACTTTCACATTTATAATATTAGTTAGGATTACAAACATACAGAGTAGGTATACCTAAGTACAGGATGTTAAGAAAGTTAGGGAGCTCATGAAACCAAGAGAATGACAAGTGACGCGGATTTTTGTATGAAATGCAGCGCTGTGATTGCCTGATGATGGCACCTGTTGGATAGATTTAGGTACTCAGATCAAATACTGGGTGTAACTGTATAAATCTGCAGGAGAGCTGAGTTCTTAAGAGGAGTATAGCCCTCCTAAAATTTAAACATCACAGATGAACTTATCAATTTATGTGTATATGTACCTCTATACATCCCAACCACAGCTAAATGAGAAAGTAACTACATAATTATTGTTAATAGTAATAAAATAAATGAATAGTAGTAAAACATTCTATCATCTATAATAACATTTAGGTCATGCTTCAGTAGAAGCAGGCATAGAACAACGCGGACTCGGGTGTACCCTCGGGAAGCGTCATAGCGATCTTTCTTGATACAAAAAAGTCTGCCAATTTTTGCAAGGGGGAAATTTTACCGTTTACCATGATTATGTCTCATGGGACATATCATTATGAGTTTTAATTCCCAGCAATAAGGGTTACGTGAAGTGACATTTAATAATGAATACAGTGTCTTAATTTTTCTTGCCAATGGATGTAACAATTATCGATAAGTGTTATCGATGAATTCGAGAACATGGGTTAGAAATACTAATTTAAAATTAATTAGGTATAGTTAAATTTAGTTAGGAATGATTAATAAACGAAGTCACCCGCTTTTCGCTGTACATTTATACTCACGTGATAGGTTGCGAGCCGTATCGCCGTTTTTGAATGAGTACAATGCACTGAAGTTGTCGAGTAAGTGGGCAACCCGATGGTCAGATGCTTTCAAGCCGCCCCTTCGGGCGGCCTCTGACTAGGCTTAACGACTGCTGCCGAAGCAGCAACCGGGACCCACGGCTTAACGTCCCGTCCGAAGCACGGAAGCGTCCAGAAAAGAACCATTTGAAATCGGTAACTCATGCTGTACCTACTAATGGCTGACCGTGTCAGTTGTTGCTTAACCTCAGTGATCAGTTACGATTACTGAAGCCAATTCGACTACGGACGCTTCCCAATTATGACCTTTTTTGTCGATTAATACATATCTACATACCGGTACATCACTATTGCATTTTTTCACATTGGTTGCTAGGAAACAGCTAATAACAATAAACCATGACCAAATCTGTGATCAAATCCGGAATCCGGATATTCTATGAATTGAAGCTGTCATTTTAGTATGTAAACAAATCATTTTCTATGCAACGAACGCTTTGGCAACTAGATTGAGTCTAGTGAAAATTGAGACTGCAACTAGTTTTTATAAATCGGTGGGCCTTTCTGGCCTACCACCCCGCCAGAGGGGAACGTCTGCCTATTTCGTCTCCAGACCATTCATACTCAATGGAAGCAGGAGATGGCACAAATTAAGTTTGACATTGGTATCGATTCTGAAGGGCACATTCTAATTTTAACGCTGTCAAAAAACGCTTACATTCTCTCTAAATTTATTTGGCATTCTGAAGGCACCGTTTATCTCCAAAATTAGAGACGTCACTTTAAATTTTGAATCTGACAGCGTTAAAACTATTCAACTTAGGTTAGATGGTCGAATTGGTATTCTGAAGGTGCCATTTTTAGCGCTGTCAACTTAAAATTAGCAACTTTCTTCCTAAATTTAAAAGGGGTCTAAACAGGTGCCTGTTAAAATTATACTAAAATTTCTAAAAGTAAAACCGTGAAATATATGGAAAATTGTTGTTGTAGGTGCATAAATATGGATTTAACTTAGAGCTGATGTGTTGTTTAAGCATGTAAAGCTAATTGCAACGACGCTAACTTAATATTTTTTGCGAAACTACGATGTGAAAGTGACTCTGTTTTGTCATATTATTATTTCGGATCATTGGACTGAATGACTGAAAAACGTGTTACTGACAAGGTAGGCATGAACCGGGTTGCTTAAAACAACTTAAGTTATAGTTCTAGGTCTAAAAATTAATCAACACACCTACCGATCGACTTCAGGATTACACTAGCCCTAACACCTCGGCTTTCCTCTTCTAAACGGACCGGCTCTACATACATGAAGAACACCTTAACCTTAACTCACCTACCTGTGTACCTATCTAACTCTCTACTTACCCCTTTCAACTTGTAACAATATTTTACTCAAAGTAGTCTCTACATAGCTCAAATATTTAACTACCTATTTTGTTACAGGAAAAAACAAGCTATACCTACCTAGGTTACCTTTTATCTGAAAATATGCCTAACTTTAAGAAACTATATAGGTACTTACTACTATACTATTACTTTTTATGAAAGAAGAAATACAATTTATGGACGTAAAACTTTATTTGGGTGAATAACACACACAACACACACTGGTTGAGTAATTTTTCTGACAACAATATACACAATTGCTTGATTTCATTTCTGTATCTTATTTCCATTATCCTTCTAGTTAGTATATAGGTAACTAGGTGGTCTGATGGTTGTTTTAGTATCGTTGTCCCAGAGAGGAATTAATATCTTGTATCCACCGTTTCATGTTCAGTTTATGGGTGTGGTTGATTTTTCATTTTCTTTGTTGTTGTCACTGAAACAAAGTAAGTATAGGTACACAAAAATAAAGTAAGTATAGGTAAGTTTTATGCATAGTTGCCAGAATAAGCTTATCCTTATTAGAAACAAAAACCCTAGAACACAAACATAAGTAACCAGATGCCCAACTGATAAAAATATTTACTTAGATTTTACGTAGGTAACTTCCTAAAATAAATGGTAAACTTGCACACACGCACCTTATGGATTTTACAATTGAATATTGCAAACACAAACATAATAATTTATAATAGATGTTTGTTTTGTATTATAAAGACTTAACAAAAATACTTTTAAAAAATAGCGGCAAACTTTTCGGCGGAAAGGAAAATTCAATATGGCGGTGATCGGTGATGGCGCCGCGCCGACGGCGCCGCGCCTCTCTTGCAGTCCAGCGCGCATGCGCCAATGCGCCATAGAGATGTACCTAGTGCAATGTTACTTGCTTCCGAACTATGCTTGAATGAAAAAATAATCGATGCTGGATCGATTCCTGGGTAGGTACTTTTTTATAATCATATGCGTTTTTGGTAAATATACTTAAGTAAGTACCTACTGATAAGGTGCTTTTGTAAGTATTCGATACTTTTCATATTCTTATATGAATATCATCCCTTACACAGTCATCTACTTAAGTTTATAACGTAACATCATCATCAACTATTAAACATTTAAGTAAGTACTTACATTAAATATCGTGGATAACACATACTTTACTAAAAAAAACTATTGTTTAAAATATTCTAGTGCAATAATCGATTACTTATATTCGATTATTCTCACTATTTTATCAACTTACCCCATCTCTACTCTATTATATTTTTTAAATCACTCGGAAATGTCCATAGAACACCATAGAAGCATTTTCTAGCCAGAGTTACCAGTTGCAATAATGAATTATGAATATGTTACATAAATATTTGAAATTATCACCAAAACTAATATAAATGAAGGTTATTTAATCCTTTTAATTATTTTCAACTACTATTTAGGATAATTAAATTTATTTGGAGTACTTTAACCCACTGACGGACACTGACTGCATTTGACGTCCTCCACACTTTTAGAATAAAATCACAACGTCGAATGCAGTCCCCACTCTTTTTCTAATTATTTCAACAACGGTCAATGCAGTCCTGTTTTACCTAGAGTTTGTATGAAGACCATTTTGTTGTGCTTTATTTGGCAGGATTTCAAAGTTATATGTGCACCCAGAGTACCTTTTTTTCACACAGCAATAAGTTTTCATACAAAAAAAAGTGTGCACTCACACGCACACAACGGTCACCGACGTCGTGTTTTCTTTACTGGGTCTAGGCAGTGTGCCGGCATGTGCACCAGCAAAACATCACTCAACTCCCATACAAAAATGTTGTGCGTTTTTATGAGTTTCACCGTTAATCTAGTGTCCATCAATGTGTTAAGGTTAAAAAAGTTAATCGATATTTTCGATTGTAATATCCTTAAGTACATGACCACACTCATTTTAAAGACGTCAAATGAGCCTTCTAAATTTAGTTGGCCGTTAAAATCGTTGCCTTCAGAATAGCAAAAATTAGCGCTGTCAGTTAAATTTAGAAATTTTAGCTCATTTTAAAATTAGGAAGTGTGCCCTTCAGAATCGATACCAATATTGTACAAAAGCCCCAAAAATAAATTGCAGAGGTCACAGACCCCGTCTAAGTAGGTCAGAAGGCTATTGGAAACCTACTCTGTGTTCATTAGGACGAGACTTTTTGACATGCCCTGGAGCTACCGGGCGGAGCCAGACGAAATGCGATCTAATCGACCGGAAAATAGAGGCAAGGAATTTAATTAGGGACGAGATTTATTTTTCGATTTTTTTTCCGTGTATTTTATAAAAACGAGGCTTATGAATCATGGCTAACGTAAGAACAGGCTAGATCGAATAAGTAGCTATCCTCGAAAACTGTAAAAATGAAAATCAGTTTTTTAAACATCGGATCGGATTGGATGCTTAGCATCTTAGCAAGCACGCACGACCGCACGACAGACATAATGGACCTTAAATAAATATCAAGTATATTCAAGTATACTTTACCTATAAACAAATTGGTTAAATTAGTGACTTATTTCAGAAATTCGTTTTCTTTATTCATATTATCAATACAAAGTTAGGTACCATTGGGAGGCACATATCCGCATAGCTTCAGAGTAACGGACACAGGTGGACGTAAAACTTATATTCCCTCTTGGTTGACGGTTAAAAAGGGCTTTGCGGTTTATATTAGGGTTTCGAAGTTACGGTAACTTTTGCTAACATCTGGCGAGGCAAAGGCCCGTACAGGCATAATTTACGTAGCTTCGAAAATAAATAGGTTCGGAATAAATATTTCAACCCTTGATATTCTAAAAATCTAGCCATAACTTTTATGTGTGTGTCTCGTAAAGTAGTAACTTATGTATACATGTATTAAAACTAGTTAAGTGATGTCCTCCACGACGTATCCGTCGACGGCGACACCGAGCTAGTTCCGGGCGTGTGCTCGGCAGTGGCTGGCGAACCCGAACTTTGTCTTGAATACTCTTCGGCAGGTGTAGCAGAAGAGCTGGCCACTTGAGTTGTATGTGTAGTCGTAGGTGGGCTTTGGGCGAGCTTTCCGATGCTGGCGTTTGGTGTCAAGGTCTTGGAGCCGGGCGTGTTCAAAATTGGCCGTGCCTTTCATGACTGCATTTCGCCATTCGCGTCTGTTCTGGGCCAGTTCCTCCCACGTCTCACAAGATATGTCGCACGATACCAGGTGACGCTTCAGTACGTCCTTGTACCGAAAGTGCTGGCCTCCGACTCTCCGTTTCCCATTCGACAGCTCAGAGTAAAAGACAGACTTTGGCAATCTGGAGTCGTGGAAGCGTAGTGTGGGACGCCCTCCGGCTAGATATGGGGTGACGACTTGCGAAAGGTGGCTGGATATGATTGGATGCGGAAAGCTAAAGATCGCATCCAGTGGCGTGCTTTGGGAGAGGCCTACGTCCAGCAGTGGACTGTTATAGGCTGATGATGATGATAACTAGTTAAGTATATCATAAATATTGTTCGACTGGTACCTACGGTGCAAAATTCAAAGTCCAAGTTTATTCAATACTCAATCATTCATTGTAAGTATTATAATTATTATCAATATTCATAAATATATAGGTCATGTCTATATATAGGTCATGTCTTCCCCTATAACTACTTAGCTACGTACCTAGCTTATGTATGTTTCAGTTTCAGGGGGTGTATTGTACGTATAGTTTCACGTTACCTCACCGACAAAGTCATCTATGTATGTATGTCACCGACAACAATGAGTGCCGGCGAGTAGGGATGGCGTGTGGATGTGTAGGGAGGGTCCGGATTCGAATCGCGACTAGGGCAGATTAAATGAAAGACCTGCTATCGTACCACCAGATATAAGCAGCGTCGCTCGCATAATGTCAGATCAATAAAAGTTACGTCAGATTTGACAACCGAGCGACAGTTAGCTTAGCAAATGTTCGGTGGTGTACCTAATCCCACTGGTTTTTATTATAACATCTTCACATCCTAAACTAACCTGACTGTGTATGTAAACTATACAGGGTAACCGTTTTTCCATCTGGGTTTTCATCCGGGCCGAGGATAATATTTGTAGAAACACCCATGTTAGTTCTCGGATCTATAACGGGCTGTGTGTTTTAAGCACACTCATTGAGGCCGATCGTCCTTAGCCGCCGCTACACGGGTTCGTTATCGACGTATATAAACGTCAGTGTATTGCCTTTCGCCATTAATGCGCTGTGATTCGTGGAACGTGCATTAAACGAGTTTATCGACGTCAACAACGAACCCGTGTAGCGGCGGCTGATATCATGAGGATGAAGACAATCATTATAATCTCTTCATGACATTGGTCTTCGTATGGAGTCACCTACAGTGCGATAACAATAAGTAAATAAGTACTTCAACGTGAGGCCCCAAGCGAATCAATCCAATTTCATCCCAGGGTGGATTATTGGACATGCGTTTCCCAGAATCCACCCTAGCGTAATTTTCTACTGAATAACCTCTCATGTGCAAAAGTAGTGACAGCTGTATTTTTAGCCTGGAGTTTGATGAGTTTGCTATTAGTTTTTCAGTAAACCTTCGTACTACCTTTTCCCGCGAGCTTTTCCACGGTTTCATATAAGATTAGTTTTCAAATGCTGAACCAATTTAGATGAAACCGTCCCATCACTAGCTCCTGTTGTGTGTCATTTATCTGTCTCGAGTCGCGGCAGCGTCCGTTCACGAGGCGAGGCGCGCGTTAACACAGGGATGGGAGCTTTTTAGGGTTCCGTAGGTACCTCAAAAGGACAAAAAGAAACCCTTGTAGGATCACTTTGTTGTCCGTCCACCTGATTTTCTGTCTGTCACAGTTTTTCTCAGAAACGGGTAAATATACCTAGCTGTTATTTCACATAATACAAATTTACAACCCCGACAAAGTAGATTTTATTATGTTTTTTTTGGGGTTTACCTCCACGTGAAGTGGTGAAGTGGTGTAGTCGTCCACCAACCCGCACTTGGCCAGCGTGGTGGACTAGGCCTAAACCCTTCCTTCATTGGAAGGAGACCCGTGCCCCAGCAGTGGGGACGTAATGGGTCGTGATGATGAAGTGGTGTAAATAAGACATATACGACGAAATTAAAAGAAAACTTTCTCAGGTAAGTAGACTTTGTGCAGAACCCTCAGTGCTCGAGTCCAACTCGCATTTAGCCGGTTTTTTTAATGTTCATAATCGCCATTATTTACGCTGTGGCCACCGATGAAAGACCTGCCAATCCTGCCATGCGTGGAGGTAGGACAATACCCTTCCAGTCTTGCTGGAGGCTCATGTCCTGTAGTGGACTTTTTACGGGCTGTGTGTAAGTACGAATGATGGATAATGATGTAGTTTCTGAAGGAACAAATTCTAATTTAAGTGCCTAATTAAACTTTAAATTCTTTGTTTAAAATTCTACTCTCGAGACAGAAACATCTGCAAATCGCATTTTCTACTGGCAAAATGTAGCTACCTAAGTATGTGTTTTTATTTTTTCGTTCAGAGAAGCAGCTATAATTTTAGAATAGAATAGAAAACATTTATTCAACACATAAACAGCAACATTATCAACACACATTACAATTAAACACTTAATCTAAACCTAATCTACTGTTAGTAATTAAAATTTAGAAAATATTTATTTTAGTTTGACAGATCTAAAATTAAATTTTGAGCCTTCACAATCAGCATCAATCATATCTCATAGGTTAACTTTACTAACATACATAAGATCCATGAATAGCAAAAACATACGGCGGAACGACCGAATGGCGTAGTGGTTAGTGACCCTGACTACTGAGCCGAAGGTCCCGGGTTCGATTCCCGGCTGATCAGATATTTGTTTAAACACATATTAGTTCTCGGGTTCTTGGATGTGCCCGTAAAATGGCAATAGGCCCGCCCCCTATTACATTGGGACTCACATAACACTGGCGAAAAGTGGGTGCAGCAATGCACCTCTGCCTACCCCGCAAGGGAGTAGGTACATTAGTAAAAGGTGTGAGTGTTTATGCTACGGCGGCGGCGCAGCGGAGCAAATAAAATTAGATGGGTCTAAAAAGAACTTCACACATAGGTAATACTTATATATAGTGTGTTTGGGTCAAGCATGTCATGTATGACATAGGTCTGTAGTATTATACAGGGTGTTGCAAAAAGGGTATACTAAGCCGAAACCTACATGTGCAGCATGGTATATCTAAGCCCGAAACTGAAATCAGAATTTGGAAATTCGCGAAAAAAAAATTTTTTTCCCATAGTAAAAGTCACGTGATCAACAAAGTTTCTATGGAAAATGTTTTTTTTTTTCGCGAATTTTCGGGCTTAGATATACCATGCTGCACATGTAGGTTTCGGCTTAGTATACCCTTTTTGCAACACCCTGTATAGTAGGTATTTAGATGTTATTTTTCCTGATGAGAACAAAAATCTACTATATAACAACACCAACGATATTTTAATACAAAATAGATGGAGTATCAGTGCAAAAAAAACGTCGACAAAAACACACCACATCTACAAGTAAGCTCTTATTTTGGAATTGTTCAGTTCGAAGATTTTAAACTTTACTCATCGGTACTATTATGGTTGTCGTTAGGTTGAAATTAAAACGATTTGACAGTAAAAAAATGCGGACAGTTTTTTGCTTTGTTTTTGTAGACATATAGGGTAAAACTGCCAGTTATTGGCCAACTAAGCGGATTGGCCACTTCAAAGCTGAATTATTTCATACAGATTAAACCAAAATTGACAGATGGTGTATGAATGTAATCTAGAAAAGCTACTTTTGCCTCGCAGTAAATCAATAATTTATTTAGAAAACTATAACCAATAAAACAATATATGTTATTGCAAACCTGTGTAAAATTGCAGTTATTGGCCAAAAAAATCACTTACCGGCCATCCATAGGCTGGTTATTGGCCACAGGAAATAATTTTATAAAAAAGCTTTAAACCTCAAAAAATTTTGTCTCCTTTAATAAAAACTTTATTAAAATCAGTTGCAGAATAATATTAACCACGGCTAAACTTCAAAAACAAAAAAAATCAATCAACTTTCTAAGAATAAAATACTAGGAATATAACATTTACAATTAGGTACATGTTTTTTGTATACATAATTATATAATTACTTAATAAACACCGTTCCTGCGTACTTTACATACAACCAATCAAGCAAAGCAAGATCTACCGACGCTGTACGTGCGTATTTTATTCATCGTCATAGAATCATCATCAGGGAATACTCATCCACTGCTTGACATAGGCCTCTCCCAAACATAACACTTGGTCCTCGTCCTCGGCCTTCCTCATCCAGCCACTACCAGCTACCCGCCTAAGATCGTCGGTCCAGCGAGCAGGAGGGCGTCCCACGTTGCTTTTGCCTGTTCGTGGTCTCTATACGAGAGCTCGTCTAACCCAACGGTTATCGGTTCTTCGGCAGAATCGGGAGATATGACTGCCATTTTATCTAAGCACATTTTGACAGCTAACCTTTTCGCTAAGCTTTTCGGTAACCTTAGTTCTTTGACAGATAACCCTCTTTCTGATACGATCTATCAAGCAACCCCAAGCATATAGCTCTCTCCATAGCATGTGCACTTTAAATCGGTGCACCAGTCTGCACCATACGTCATCACTGTGCAGGATGCAGTGGTTTACTAGACTTTTATCTTCAGGCTTTGAGGGATGCCTAGTATGCCTACAGGTTGGGAAGCAGCATTTAGGCCACTTAGCATCCAGCTGAGTTCCGGCAGACATTCTGCCATATTGACGATGTCGTCTGCGCAGCGGAGGTGTGACATGTGTCCGTTCCAGTCCAACGTCTTAAAGACATCTTCTAATGCATCGGTCTTCAGTTTCTGAGATATCACATCTCCCTGTCTCACTCCTCGTTGCCTTTGGATAGGTCTTTTCTTGTGGTACTGTACTTGGACAGTCATAGTAGCAGCATTGTATAGACACCTCAACAACCCGATATAGTGACAGTCGATTTAGCATCTCTCCAAGGAGTCCAAAACTGCCCGTCTCGGTGGAGACGAAGGCTTTCTCATAGTCCTCAAAGACTAGACACAGAGGCTGATTATACTCAATACTCAATACTCAATCTTTTATTGCATCCATAAGTAAGTTTTACTCTTCGGTCTTCTGTATAATCTGCCTTACTGTGTAGATCTATTGTACTAAAGTCTTTTCGAAACCCAGCTTGCTCTGGGGGCTGAAACTCGTCGAGCTTTTGGGCAAGACGGTTCGACGATCGACGATATCGACGATCGATATCCTTCAATAAAATATTGTTGAATTTATGAAAACTATTTTCTATTGTCTTATGTCTTGTCTTTTATGAATTTGAAGGCTTTATTTAAGTCATCTGAAGAATTCTGTCTTCATTTAGGTGGCATCCCGTTGCTGATGGTTTGCGCACTGTAACAAAATACATCGGTCGGATATTGGCCACTTCACCACTAAATACTGGCCACCTATGCCAGTAACTGAATTTAATTGATAAAAGTGCGTGATATTTTGCCACACGATACTACAACTTATGAATATTGTGAAAACAGTCGATTTTCATCTAAATAGAGTACTTGCATTTTTATTTAGTTATTGGCATAGGCGGCCAGTAACAGAAAATTTGCAATATATTGATTCAATTATTGGCCACCTCCAAAAACTCACCTTCCCAAAGGTAATTGCATGAAACTATAATATATTAATAAAACTTACCATTAACACCATACAAATATGCTAAGGAAATCACTTAAATTGCGTTCAATCACCAATAATGACAATTTTGAAGAAATGTGTTTCGTTAAGAAATACGTTACTCTGAAGCGTACAAGCGGAAGTCCGACCGCCAACTGTCAGAAAAAGGCGGCATAGTATGGCGCTTTTTTTCATAGTGGCAAAAAATTGTACTAAAATCACAGTCAGTTAGATAACAAAGTTCTATTAAAAATTACAGATGGCAGGTGATGCCTCATTCCTTATTTTATGATTTTTAAGTTTATAGTGGCCAGTAACTAACGATGGCTAATAACTGGCAGTTTTACCCTACTATCTGGTTCGCATATTGTTAATCTAAGACCAACACCAACCGCCAATCGTGACGAGTGTGATTGACAATGACTTGCACAGCGGGGCACTTGTTTATTAAAATACGTTTTTTTACCATGTATGTAAGTAAATAGGTAGGTACGTGACTCGTTATAGGTACATTAACTAAAGCACCATGGTCAGGTATTAGTTTAAATTATGTATAAGTACGTAGATAAATAGGTGGTGTTTGTATTGGGTTTTGGGATGTCCCCAAACAATGGTAAAAGGTTTTCCGATTACTTCTAGGCCTACCCTACCTGCTAAATAGATACTTATTGAGACTAACACTCATTAAACTCAAGGTTTGATTTCATTTGTTTTACGTGTGTGTCTACTGTCTAGAGTCTAGACTGTGTAGTCTTTGTGGTAGATAGTGTTTATTTGCTTGTGTTTTTTTTGTATGGCGCCAGCTGCAGTTTAAGGCCCGGGTCTCCTATTTACGCCGTAGGTCGCGTCCAGCGTCACGACGCGACCCACGGCGCGTAATAGGAGACCCGGGCCTAAGTACTTCTAGTTTTGCTTCGATATTTAGGTACTTACTAATAAGTAGGTACTTTATTAAATTGTTGTCTTCATGATAAACAAAAGCTTGGTGACGTACTTCCGGATAAGCACCTATGAAAGACTCACCTGTGTACTTAATTATACTTGAAGAAGCTCCTGAATTATTTTAGTACTGGTATAGAGGTATGGGTAGGTATCAAATAACTCAGTAGGTCTACATAAGTAATTATAACGTGTGGTGCTATGTTTAATAAAATAACCTATTTACACATAGCTATTACTAATGCTAGCGTATTAGCAACTTACTAAGTCATTAAACAACGCGTATACGGTGTTAATTATAAAAATCTACTTAGGGTAACAGTACCGGTTATCGGCCACTTAAGCGACTTGTTTACTTCAGAGTTAATTTCTGTCATAATGTTGTGTGTCAAGATTTTCCAAAAAAATATCATTTGATCTTTCAATAGTCTAGTTTCATAAAACCTTCAGTTTATAGACGTAGCAGTTATACATGATTTAAAAAAATCTATTTTTTGTAAAAATAGCAAATATACCGGTTATCGGCCATTTTACCCAGTTATCGTCCACCAGTGCACTGGTTATCGGCCACGTAAATCACAGTAGAAAAACGAGTCTTATTCAGTAGTTCATAGGGTTTTTGAAATAACAAATTAAAATCAAAAGTCAAATTAGCTACTCTTGGCTTTGGCATCGATAAAAATTATCGGCCGTTTTATTATCTAATGGCCGGAATCAGGTTTAATTTTACCTATTTTCGGCCGCCTACTATTTCAGACGGCCGGAATAAGGTGTAATTTTTACCTTTTTTCGGCCGCTTATTTCGACGGCCGGAAACAGGTTTTGTTTTAACTGGTTATCGGCCACTAAACATTCGATATTTTTTTAAGGTCATATCTTTGAAACTATGAGGTATTCTGGCGGCCGGAATCTAGTTGTCAATTCACAAAATTCTAGCTGTTCACTAATATAATGGAATCTATGTTAGTGCATTTAAGGTTTCCGCAATATAGGCAAAATTGAATGACTACACTAATACCGGTTTCCGACCACCCGGCCGGAAACTAGATTTTGAAATAAATCGATAACCTATTGTCCGACCACCGAAAATATTACAAATTATGAAAAGGTTTGTTAGTTTAGGGTGGTTTAGACCTGGTTTCTCATGATTCTGTTAGTTACAGTCTCAATAACGGATTTGCTGACGACGCGTTTAAGGATTATTACCCTTGTTAATTGGATGAGTCCCATGACGAAAATCTAATAGACCATTCATAAATCAAGCATTATGTGAATCATTCACTCACACTTCATTCAATATTCTGTCATATTCATTGAAATTGGTGTCTATGTCTCTATAATGTCAAACAACCTCAAACAACCAAACTTTTTGGTTTTGAGGTTGCCATGGTTACTATTTCTATAGAGGTTGTTTTTTGACATCCGTCATTGAAAATAATATCATTACGCCATGCCCTTTGAAAAACAATACAACGAACTAGATGGAGTGTCAGTGCAAAGGAAAGGACTCAACAAATAACACCTCAATTTCTAAGTAAGGTCTTATTTTAAAATATTTTGTTAGAAGATTTTTCACTTAATTCAATAGTTCTCATTAAGTCATTAGGTGTAACTTCTTATGTCTACCTCTGTGGTCTAGTGGTAGAAGCTCAGTTTCATCACCCAGGGATCCCGGGTTCGATTTCCAGGTAGGGTCATCAATTTGTGTTTCTATATTGCGGTTCCAAGTTAGGTTAGTACATTAAATTAAAACTGTTATCTCGGTTGACAGTATATAAGACCCAGACAGTATTTCGCTTCATTTTTTATGTCACACAACATCTAGTTCATATATTGTTTATCAAAGGCTCTGTTCATTTTTCCATCTTGAATTCTTGACAGGTGTGTCAAAAGTCAACAACCCGTTGCCTGGTTACCGGTCTTAACCAAGTCTTAGCGGAACCCCACAGCAGCAATTAAGTTTATCACGCGATCAAGGGAGTTAACCCCATGATTTAGCATGGTGGGACACTCACTAACCTTAACGGTCCAAAATGTAACCAAACCGAGGTATTTTTAACCTAACCGAATGGTGTGAAATTAGGCCTTAGGCACTTAAATATTGAAATTAAACATACTTTAATACACATAAACCAATTCAATCACTAATAAAACAGTAGGAATACTTAAAAACTTACCTCTGAAAATCAATCCACCTGCTATTTTTTCTGCTAAATTTGCCACGCATCCACACACCAAATTTTGAAATGGTGACTGAGGGCTTAGTTCGCAAATTTCGAGGTCATGCCGTTGGATTATGAACCGTGATGTTCGCCCGGGTCGAATGGCGCGAAAATAGAAAGGAGATGTCTCAATACTATCCTATTATTCAAAATAATGTGCGAAGTGGCCGGAAAGGGGTAGTGGCCGGCAAACCGGTACGTTTACCCTACACTATGATGCCAATGCATAGACAAATAATGACAAGTGCAATATAATACAAAGATACAGAGTCTATTTTTATCAGTGATTTTTATTCATAGGTAACGGGGAGTTGCAAAAAGGGTAAGTAAGTAGGTACTCATAGTAAGTTAGTAAGCCGAAAGGGGGTGACTGAAGGGGACTTCTGGACTATTTTTCTTGTAATACTGCGTACTTATCAGCTGTACTGCCTACGTATCAGCTGTACACAAAAACCACGCTATGAGTTTCAGTTACAATTAAATTGCTCCTCAGCTTAGAGCCACAGACTAGCGCCTGCTAGAGCCTCCCAATCTTGGGTTTATGGGGCGTTAACACAGAGCAGATAAGATTGCGCCTCAAGGTACCTACTCTCTCTGTGCGTATTCATTTGCGCAAATGCCGACTTCGCCCTTCTGGAAATAGGCGAAAGAGATACTTAGAACTTAGAATGCCTCCACCAATCACACACGGTATTTTCCGAGCTTTGACTTGAATAGGTAGTAACTTACTAAATTGTAATATAGCATAGGTATTATTATTATTATTAAATACTTTATTGCACAATAATAAATAGGCGAAATTAATGCTAACAGCATTCTCTTCCAGCTAACCTTGGGTGTTGTGGAGAAAGTTATAGGTAGTGCGATAGACTGAGAGGAAAAAGATAATTTGTTAAAATACCTATAAAGTTATAAACACTAGAATATAATTACTTATAGGTACCTTTAGGGTATGCAAAATTACCATAACCAACTACAGTTTGTCTATAAAGTCGTGACATGAATGTTTGAGGAACTAACATTAGTTATGCGCCTGGCAACACCAAACAATGCCAAACATAAGTACATCTGCTGTCATCCAGTGGTGTTCTGATACTGTTTTCCTTTTATATTGTTTATTGTTTTGATTAAATTGCAATAAATTAGGGCCAAACTACGCGAATAGGTTGGTAAAATGAGTAAAGTGAACCGGAGTGGTACGCGGGAAGTAATTTTTAAAGTTTTCCAGCGATGTATGGCGGAGTTCCAAGCTGGACAAATTTTGTGGGATTTGGATGATGTTTATGGCCGAACAGCATCTATGACCGGTATGTAATCGAGTTATTGTTTGTATTTAGTCTGCCTGAAGATACAAATTTACTGAATTTGCGATTTGGAGACCATAAAAAGCATTGTTTACAATGCATATTTTTAGTTTAGATTGACATTGTAAGTGGGTCATATTAGAGTGCGACCATAATTTTTGATACTTTAAGAATGGTATAACTCAGTCTGAAAATAAACTGAATGGTTTTCTACCAATTTTCAATTATTATTGATTTATGTCAATGAGATATTGTTTCCATGGTTATCTCCGATATATGGACCGCCGATTTGTGCGACAGAAATTTTATGGCACATAGGTACTAGGTTAAGTAATCTTTCTACAAAATAATATTGCATAACATAACATTCCATTTACTGAATTTTTTGTACTTTATTTTTTCAGGAAAATCAGAGAGTACCGTTAGCACACAATGTTGGGTCACGTGATGTGAAGCAACTTGCTGAAGAGGCCTTCAATAGCATCACGCCTGAAACATGGAAAACTGTTGCAATCACGTCGAGACACTCGAAAAAGAATACTACGAGCGAGGATGTCACATGTATCATGACATAGACGAGCTGGTGATTTGTTTAGGCGATGATAGTAGCAGCGATGATAGCAGCAGCGGTGACAGCAGCTGTAGAGTTGACAGCGCTGCTGATGAAAGCGGTAACGAGTCATTTCTTGGTGTAGAATATTTGGAATTTGATGACGATTGATCTATTTTCTAACTTTCATATGTTTACACCCACCAAGATTGCGTTAACGCAATCTCTATTGTTGTTAGTATATGTAGTATACCCGCACTACAGCTACCTCATAAAACTTAATTAGTACTTATCTCTACCATCTAGAGGTTGTCCGGTAGAGATTGGTTTAAGCTGTTGGGCCGCCTTTTTGTACTTCATGTTCTGTAATTTTATTTAATGGTGCAAAATAAAGACAGTAAATACAGATTGTGTATTTTTATTTTGTTTCGACTAAATATGTATGTAAATCTTTGTTTAAATAACTTTTCATAAGTAGAGGTATATAATTTAAATAAAACAAACATAAAATATGACTGTAATGAATATTATTTATTTACTCATTTTACTTGAAAAACTGCTAGTATCAAAATCGTTTTGTCAGGCTATAAAGGGTTGCTACATGAACGTTAGCAACGCCATCATTTAATTTCACGACTTTATAGACACACTGTACTTATATTTGTTGTGTCGGCATGTGTCGCGTATTCATTAAACTATTTATATGAGTAAACGCGAATATCTGAACTGTTAATAACCGTGATTAGTACAAACATACTAATCACGGTGACGAACTGAATATGGGATATATCATAAACATATTAGTTACTTAGTATCACGCACACGTGATGACCGATCAGTCTAATAACCTGATCGTCTGAATGTCAAGGATAATCCTGATGTTCTTAGGGGTTTCACCCCAGTGGCCTCCAACCTCCCCTATAGCCACCCCGTGCCTCGCTAGCAGGGTTGTTCCCTGGGACTGATCACATGGGATTGTTTCCCTAGCTTCTTACACTGATCACATGGGATTGATTCCCTAGCTTCTTACACTGATCACATGGGATTGTTTCCCTAGCTTCTTACACTGATCACATGGGATTGTTTCCCCTGGCGCACTGAATATCTAATCTATCTATTATCACACGGTACGGGTACGGTATGTACTCGTACCTCCTTTAAACCTTACATTATTAGCTCCTTAGTTTCCTTACTCATTATAAACACAATTGGTACATCAAGAAATCAAGTGTAGGTATAACTTATCAATCATAAACGAGATATAAAAGGTAAGTAGTAAGGTCACTTATCTGCGCACTTGCAGTAACTGGCTGTTGTCTGAACCGGGCCATCACGCCCGCCTCGGCTCCCCGAGCCTGGGCGCCTCGGCTCCGCTCCGCGGGGTCCTCTCGCACCCACGACACTGATAACTCCCTCACTCTCCGTCTGCTCACCGCGGCTGCTCACAAAAAAGGAAAAGCGCTCCCGCGCTGCTCGTTTACGTGGATAAATTAGTCTACCCTCAACTCGCCGATATTAATATTAAGGCTCGTCTACACTCAGAATAATTATCTTGATTATTCTGTGAGTCGAAATCGGTACAACTCCCGATAATTCGGGACACTCCCGCCGAGAGAAAAGTTTCTATGAGTGAGACGCTTTTACCTATTCTAATATAGGTCATAAGTATATGTATAGATCAGCCACCGACAAATTAGACCCTTCTCAAATTTTTCGTGTTTTGATTTTACGTCTATATAAATGCCTGTTTCATTAATAAGCAATAAAGCATACATCGGTAGCAATCTCTAGTTTTGGCTCCTTTGCTACAAGTTCCTCAATTGCACTTCTCCTTTCGTACCATAACAACATTCCAGTAATTCAAGCAATTTTCTATTGCAAGTTCTATTTGATACTTCTACTATGTGGCTTCTATTACAAATAATAGTTCATCCTATTTTTCTATTATCTTTTATTCTTACTACACCTCTTCTTTTCTTACTACACCTCTTCTTGCATTAACATTTATTACTGATATCTGTCACATAATACACACGACTGTACTGCAATTTTCTGCTTTTAGCTATTTGTCCTGTTGACTTCAGCATGTAGACACTTGAACACTCTAAATCTTAATACTCAATCAACGATAATCTTAAATCAAATAAGAATTAGCAAACAAACTATTGTGACAGTTTACTCGGGAGCTGTGGCTGGCCTAGCCGAAACCAAGGGGAAATGCACAAAGGTTCCACTCGAGAGAGCCACGCACAGAAACATCGCCCCCTCTCTGCACAGAATAGAATAGAATACATCTATTTCAACACACAATAATGTATTCGGTGTCGACACGTCCCCCATATAGCTAAATTAACGCTTCAGACTAAACAATATAATCATGTCATATTCTTATCATTTATCTTTATTAATATTGTATTTATTGTTTGCTATTCTAAGGATATAAATATTAGTAGGTATCCCAAATGAATGTTCAATGTACAACAACTATATTAATCTCTTCATCTATAACCATACTGTAACTCAATTTTATTATTCTATATGTATTTATGTTTTGGTATAGGTAAGTGGAGTGTTAGCTACTACAAGCTATTATCTTGAACTACGTTCGAAGACCCTCCCCGGCACAGAAAAACTTTTAATTTGAACATCTAAGCCTTAGCTTTTATTATAACAAGCATTAGAGTAAATTTCTGTGTATTGTAATATTTTACATTCTGTAACCTCCATCATTATTGTTATGCTTTCATATTGCCTTTGACAGTTAAAATGTTGAACCAACACATACATGGTTCAAGGGCAAATATAGGAAGTTAACAGCAGTTCAAAGTTAAAAATTGTGATTTGTATTCGACTTATTACGTCGTTGCCCTATGGCAAGTCTTTTATCCTTACGACTATTCGTATAAAACAGTGCTAGTTATTATAGATTGGTAATGATAATAAATGCTAGCAAAACAACAAAATCCATTTTGTTACTGAAATACCTAGTGAAAGCAGGTATACTTATGTCTGTCCGTCTGCCATAAAACATTAACTTAGTAGTCATCAGACTCTTATAGTATGCCTGAACTTTAGGAGTGCTATTCTGTCTTTTCATCCCTTCATATTAGAATACCATTAAAGAATCTGTCTCTTTATCATTAACAGATTACGATATAAGTTTGGAAACATTCATTGCAACAAGTATTTGTAATAGGACTAAGTTGCTGGGAATATTATGTGATAGTAAACCCACATAAAAGTCAAGAGAAGTCCTGATCATGAATAAGATACTTTAGTATATCTAGGAGCGGTGGTAGCTAGAGGAGCGGTGGTAGCTCAGTAGGAGCGGTGGTAGCTCAGTCGGGTAAGCGCCCGCTTCTCACGCCAGAGATGCGGGTTCGAATCCCGGCGCTGACATGTACCAATGAGTTCTTTTAACTTAAGTACAATGTATACCATCGCTCTTACGGTGAAGGAAAACATCGTGAGGAAACCTGCATACCTAGATTTAGCACATCTAGATATGTGAACCCACCAACCCGCAGTGGACCAGCGTGGTGGGAAATGGTCCAAGCTTAGGAAGGCAGTTTAGACCTTGGGGACATGCACAAAGGTTCCACTCGAGAGAGCCAGGTGCAGGTACTTACACCCCCTCAGAGAATAGAATAGAATAGAATAGAATAGTATATCTAAACTGAGGCTAACTCTCTCTTGGTCTGACACTGGACTTGGTTATTATACAGAGTTTGATGACACGGTTAGTCATACACCGATACTGATGCTGATACTGGTTCTGATACTGATACTGATATGCAATTATATGTTCTGTCTATAGTTCTGGTCAACGTTCTATGAAAGTTCAGATGTATGGGTAGGTTCATTACTTATAAATTAGCTCAACCTTTCCAATTACAACGGGCACTGACTTTGCCACTGACTCTGACTGTGACTCTGACTGTGACTCTGACTGTGACTGACTGTGACTCTTACTGTGACTCTGACTCTGACTCTGACTCTGACTCTGACTCTGACTCTGACTCTGACTCTGACTCTGACTCTGACTCTGACTCTGACTCTGACCCTGACTCTGACTCTGACTCTGACTCTGACTCTGACTCAATGAACAAGTATAGTAGTACCCATTCACTATAAAATGCACACAGGTTACCATTTGCATATCTGTCTACCGGGATCCCGGACAAACTTTATGCTTTTTTCAATACCGGTATCGAACGTTAATACCGGCATGGAAGTAACACCGGAATCGGACCCTTTTAGGCTATAAATAAAGCGATTAAGATATAGTTAGCCTTGTGTTCCTATATACCACGAAAGCCCACTTGTTTCCAACCGTTTAATGCAGTTTTCGGACGTTGGAAATCTACTGTTGTCCATGCGTAAACGAAAATCAATGTTAAAAAATATATATTCTAAAATATAAACTCTAATACACAATTGTTGTAAGTAAAACTTTTCTTGTTTAATTTGGTCCTACACGACCTTTAAACACAATATATGCCATTTATTACAATGAAGTCTAATACCGGCACCAATACCGGAATCCCGGTATTGAGTTGTAAATTTAAAAATTTATCCGGAATTGTATGCCCCAATCTGCATACCTTGCACAAAGGTCTTCTTATCTTATCTTATAATTACATAATATTTCAGTTACATCCCCATTGGGCCTCAAATATTCATTTCATTTATTCACACTAAAACACAGCCAACATCATGTGCATCACATGTACCTACATGTGTTGCACATATTCTATCTATCCTTCTTCAAGCCTAATACATAGTACGTAAGCACCAGTTTGCACATCCGTTCTCTAGTTAGGTAAGTAAGTACTCAACATTTAACATGAAAATTGTTAATCTTTAATTTTAATTGAGATTTTCATTTTTTCATGGTCCTTATACGAGTCGAATAAAGCTGCCTATGGTGCTGGTAATAAAGCTATCGTCGGCTAAAAAGTTTGTAAAAAGTGCTTAGTGCTTGTGCCTGAACGGGAGCGGAGGAAGGAGCCTAGCTGCACTCGGAGACCTGCGGGGAGCGGCAACCCCGAGGACGAGCTGCGGCTGTGGAGCCGAGGAGGAGCCCCCGCGACGGCGCACCGCGCACCCCGCCTGGTGGCGGGACAGTCGACGAGCAAGACAGGTTTAGTGTCTTGTGCAGTGAGTGAGTACATTAATTTCATTGTTCTGAGTGGAGGCCGATCGGGTGAATGGTACATTCAAGAAAGTCAGACAATTTAGAACCTTAAAGTCAAGACAAGAAAAAACTTAGAAAATTTACGCTTTAGTTTATGGACTTCTTTGTTTACATATTTTCGCTTTGTTTACATTGTTGACTTGTCAAAAGTTTGTTATTTCAGTTTGACATTGACATTTGGATTCGAACATAAACAAACTTTTCAAAATTTAATCATCAATTTGGCATAGACTATTGTAATTTCAAAATGGAAACTTACATTAAAACTCAAACTGACACTCAGAATAATATTTCAAGAAGTAGAGTCAACTATAAAAAGGCGCCCAAAGAGCGGCGTACTGCGGCTTATGTAGAAGCTAGGTTGGATAACTTAGAGAAGGATTGGACATTGTTCTGTAATACTCATAGGCAAATGATAACCGAGGTAGATGCTAAAATGTTAGATGCGTCTGCTTATATGAAAGGCAATGTGTATGAATCAACTGAAGAGATTTATATCGAATATAAGTCCGAGTTAAAGGGAGAGTTGAGTGGATTGCAAAGGTTGATTCAGACACCTGCGCCTTCGGGGTCGGGGAAGCAGAGCGATAGCAGCAGTAACATTAGGTTGCCTAAGATATCCATACCTACCTTTTCGGGCAAATATGATGAGTGGGTTACCTTTAGAGATCTCTTTGACTCATTAATCCGAACAAACGATGCATTGGACGAAGTTCAAAAACTGCACTATTTAAAGGGCTACCTTGTAGGTGAAGCGGAGCAGTTAGTCAGACACATCCCTATAAGTAGAGACAACTTTGAAGTTTGTTGGAAACAATTAGAGTCGCGGTACAATAATAAAAAATATTTGGCAAATTGTGTACTTAAAAAAATGTTTAGTCAGAAACCTCTGCAAGGTGAATCGGCTGGTGCAATCAAGGAGTTACTAGATACAACAAATGAATGTCTTCATGCACTGTCTAGTTTAGGTGTTGATATGAAGTCGTGGGACATAATTGTAATCTATGTAATCTCTTTAAAACTGGATCCAGAGTCGAGAAAGTTATGGGAAGCTAGGACCAGCGATTCATCATCAGAACTCCCAGAGTTAGTTAATTTCAAACAGTTTCTTGAGCAACGATTTAGATCTCTAGAGTTTTTAGATGGTAAAGGTAATGCAAAGGTAACTCAGCCCAATCACAGTAATCATAATATAAAGTCACTGCACACAACTGAAAGTTCTTCAGTAACCTGTAAATATTGTTCAGATGCCCACAAAATTGCTAATTGTAAAAGTTTTGGTAAGGAGGATGTAGAGACGCGGCGTGAGTTTGTCCGAAGCAGCAAGCTTTGTTTCAATTGTCTAGCACCGAACCACACCGTGTACCTTTGTAGGGTGATCACACGATGCCGGGTGTGTCACAAAAAGCACCATTCTCTCTTACATACACAAAAATGTCCCGTAAGGTTGTCCGGGAACAAAGTCGAGGAAGGAGTTACGCCCTTCAATTCACCAACTGTCCCAGGTGAATCAAATAAGGTTGTTTCCTGTTCCACTAGTATGCAGAGTCAGGTTCTCCTAGCTACTGCTTTAGTGCAGGTCGAGTCTTCAGCAGGAAACAAAGTGCTTCGCAGTCTGTTAGATCAGGGTTCCCAAGCCTCTTTCATAACCGAAGCTGCCGTGCAGCGCCTGCGGTTACAAAGAGTGCCCCACAAATGTGTTGTCTCAGGTGTCGGTAGTGACAAGAAGCCTTCATGTGCTTCTAAGTATGTCGTAGAAATACAAATTCAATCACTACACGACCCTGCTTGTATAGTTAAGGTCAAGGCACACGTTTTGAGAGAACTTACAAGTTCTATTCCTGATCAACAAGTGAAGCTTCAATGGTGGTCAGAGTTATTTCAGGTAAAGTTAGCAGATCCTACATTCTCAACCCCCAGAAAGATTGACTTGTTGTTAGGGGCAGAGGTTTGTGGCCAAATTATAGTCGATGGTTTAATCAGGGGCCCTCCGGGTACCCCATTGGCCCAAAACACAAAACTTGGTTGGATACTTTTCGGCCAAGTCACCAACGAATGCAAGGACAACAAGCTCTGTTCCACCACAAGTGTTGTTAATAATCACGCAAAGATATCTGAGGATGATTTTCAAGGATTTTGGCAATTTCAGTCACAGCATTCTCAGATAGTCGAAGAAAAAGAAAAGATAGAGGTAGAGCTAGAGCGCGAGCAGATGTGTACAGAAACTGCTGTCAGTGGTGATGTACTGGCTGACTGTCAATCTGTAGAACAAGGTTTCGAAATTCACAAACAGGTGACAGATCTATTGCAAACAGTTTTTGAAGCATTTGTCGCAGCAGTGGAGTTTCGCATCGTAGATGCAAGGGGGGAGGAAGATCACGTGAACTTAGTAGCTGCTCAGACAGTAGCCTCAATCAAACAGATCTTCGTACCTCATGTTGAGTCGTATGGAGTAGTGTTGTTATCCAATCTGTTGATTGATGCTGCAGCAGAGTTGAGTACCCCCGAACAAGTAGCAGAAGCTGATTTAGAGTTGAAGTCAAATGCAACAGCTATTGTTACTTATTGTGTAGAGTCAAAAAACACAGGAAACACCAATCTGAATCCGTTCATTGGTTCCAAGAGAGCCCTGAGGGTGGGCGGTGATGTTGATAATGCTGATGGTGACGAATACTTTAAACAACTAATCCTCAGGCCATTCAAATTGAATTCACGATTCAAGTATTGGATTTTCTGTGGGACAAACCTTGTTAGGTTTTATGTACGCAAGTATGTAAAGTACAATTGTGCACATCCAACACCTGAACCTAGAGTCGGAGATATTGATATTGTAAGGGAGAATGGTACGGCTCGGGCTCATGGACTTATGATGACAGAGCAGCAAGGCATGCTGGTGTGGACAATCTCACCCGTGTGGTTAGTTTAAGATGTAATGAGATTGTCAAGTGATCAAACACTAACTTTGTGTTTTACCAGTTGCTATTTGTTTTGTTGAGTTGTTATTTATATTTTAAGTGTTGTCTATGTAATGTAATATGTGTACTATTTGTTTATGTTACTGAGATTTGTGTACTTTTAGTTTTGTTTATTTCAATGTACCTATAGCGATTTCTACAGTTTATTTAATGGACAGTGTGTCCATGGCGGGCGGTATGTTCAATCGCTATCAGAGGCGCTGGCAACGACCTCTATTAGGCTTATTTGTAACTAATTGGTATTGATATCCATCCTCTGTGTTATCTGTTTAGTAGCATATCTATGGCTTATTTAGGGCTATAAACCTCTACAGAGGGTGTAATTCGTATTTGGAATAGTCAGGTTTCTAATAAGCTGTGTCAATGAAATATATGATTCATTCATAACTGGGACACCGTTGTTTCTATACCGCCGGACGATCTTGGGATTTTTCACTTAGGTACACTTTTGCTTCAACACTCAACACTCACACTACTTAAACTTCTGATTTATACAATATTCTTCTGATATAACATCTGTATGTTAAGGAAACATAAAGAGGATTACCGTCTATCTGTCTATTGAATTCTTCTTACATTGGTGACGTACGTACGTACCCATGTATATCTACATATAATTCTGTTCTTACGTAGGTACTTTACTTTATGAGTACCAATACCACATGCTAGTTAAGGTCATGTGCATTATATGTATACAATTATACATTGTATACCACACATAATTGGATTCTAAAAATGATACAAAATCTAAGAATATTGCAGATCTCAATGAAAGGGATGTGTTTATATACTACTTAGTTATCCATACTATTTACCTATGGCAAACTTGTTTTTATAACTATTTTGGATTCAAAATAACGTGAATCTGAATTTTATCTTTGATGACTGATTTAAGTCTGTGGTGGTCTATGTCTTATATCTAGCGTTCCTCTATATCAGTACTGTTATAAGTTTATAACCATGGATTTAAGACCACGTTTCGTAAAGTAAAACTCTAAATTAATAATCGATCTACTGTACCATCATGATATTTATCACTAAGATTTTAGTTACTTTGTAGGTATTCCACATTGTCAATGAGTAGTCTAGATTAACTTCTTAACTAGATCTGAATTCTTATTTCTTAATAGCATTGCTTTTGCTGCAACTGGGCTATTTTACGTGCTATTACTAGAATGTTATAACATTAATCATAGCAGAACTTTCATAAAAATGGCCAATTTTACGACAGATTTGAATATTAGCTAAATAACTCATTTTAAAAATATGGTGAATACCACATACCACAATGCAACGTTCTGAATGACTGACTTAACTTGATCTCTCTGTATAGGCAACTTACTGTTACTGATAGGTCATAACATGCAACCATGCAAGTGTTGTCGCGCTACTTTATTACTTGTTTTATAATTCTAATGTGATATAATTCTAACAGCTGTAACGACACTAATCAACTTCATCTCACATACTGTTTCAACTTTGATGAAACTGAAACTACTTATTTTCGTCTCGGACTCATTGACTAAAACTTCTGAGATCACTCGTGATCCTTTAAATTATATGATTACTATAAACATTCTATAAGGTATATATCTTGTTAACGTTGGCACGTGATTGTGTGCCCCAACTTGGTACTTATATGCAAAGAAAAAGAATAGTCTTAGTTAACCCAGTATTCATATATCTAATTTCATCTGAGTATATCAATTTTACAGTTTGTTTTCCTTTACCTTCAGAAACTTTAGGTTGAAGGTACAGTACTTAAGCAACTATACAGACTTATGTTACGTTTGGTCTGCTTGAGAAGAAAATCGCAAGAATTAATCTGAAATTTTACATTGCTAAGATATATGTAAGTATAAGTAAGTATACTCAGTAAGAGTACGAGTTTCAATACAATGACAATTCAAACACTCTTAACAGTATTGGGCACAATGCGAATCATATTCATTTTCAAGAGGAGATTCATTCTCCGATATTGGCCACCCTGCTTGGGTATTAATAACCAAAAACGTTCTTTGATTTATGAGCTAAGTACTTTAAATTCTGATCCTTTTCTGAGTCGCTCCTTGGTTAAGGCCATTCACTTGTAACTAAAGTTTAACGCTTACTGAAATCTAAACATTTTAAAGTTCACATTGAACTAAAGTAAGACATACATTTAACTTCTAAATAACTTGAAGCTTTATTATATTATAAAGCAGAATTAATTAAAATAACTTCAGAGAACAATATATACATGGGTATAATCTTCATTAACTGACAACTTCACTATTCATATTCGGTACAATTTTTGAATTTAATTACTTGACTCCATGTCAAGAGATTAATCTTGACCGTCTAAGAAGTTCAGTGGAAATCCCGTATGTGCACGTGCAACGCGGACTGCGCCATGGCGGCCGAACTCAGATACTTAGTACAAGTTCTACCAACTTTCACGATATCTAATTCTAATATCCTCGAATTATCAATCCGAAGAGAACTACAAAATGTTTGGTAATAGGCAAACTGTTCCTTTCGAACATCTGGTATAGGTATATTCTTTAGCTCATAGCTTTTCAACTGGTTATTCTAAATTTCAAGGAGTAGCTACCCACAAGCAAGAGCATCACCTGAGTTTTGTACTAGGTACTTATCATCAAATCAAAAAATATTTTCTGGGAAATCCTTCATTAAACTGAACCATATTCAATAGGCAATAAAAAACAAATTTCTTTGCAAATTATTTAGACTGCAACAATGTAACATAACAAAGAAACGGGCGGTGGCGCCAGCGCGGGCGCCTGTTGTCTACTCGCCTCGTACTGTGACTTGAACCTTTACAAGTTTCATTTCATTATAAAATTGTAGAATTTGTGCTTCATTTATCAAGGATAGCATTAACTATGTAACATCTTTGCAGTCCAATAACTTGTGAGCAACCACTTGATTATCCCGATGGCGTCTAATTCAATCACTAAATATCTGAATCTGCACCATAATAAGTGCCAGGAATAAATTACTCACACACGCTATGATATATTACTCAAAAATTCACTAAATAGGTATATCTATAATACTCAGGGAAAAATATATGCTGAGTGAACAGATTGTAGACTACAATACTCATTATCTAAAAGTCACATTTCGGTGAACGGACTGTACTATCACATTATTTCAGTATGATAACTAATAAATTCAAATCTGACTTCGCTCATTTGCAGGTCTAAATTTGATCAATTGCTAACTGCAAATTGACATACTGCAAAATTCCAATCATAATCCTCTCAAATATCGTATGCCATCCACTACTGGAAGGATCTTGTCACTATAATGTTACGCTACTCTAAAAGCGACTCTAATGCATGTATCATTTAAACTCTCAAAGGTTTACTTCAATTTATAGGTACTTGTAATTTCATCAAATACTCAATAAGTAATGCTTAGATCAGTCAAATACTATTGACTACTAATATAAGAGTTACACCAAACTAATTTACTTGTATCTTAATCTTTATGTGTATATTTTCATTAAAACCTTTCACGAGTCTCAAGAATAGTCCCCAATTTCTCTCAAACAACTAAAGTATTCACTGGTGAACGTTTATCATGATATTTCAAAATAACTTTTCTTGTATTTTGCAAAACCCTTTTGCAGGGAAAAATAAATTACACGTAAGTCAAACAAAGCTGTAACACTGCACTCAGATCCCAGCATCTCCACCATGTCGCGTATTCATTAAACTATTTATATGAGTAAACGCGAATATCTGAACTGTTAATAACCGTGATTAGTACAAACATACTAATCACGGTGACGAACTGAATATGGGATATATCATAAACATATTAGTTACTTAGTATCACGCACACGTGATGACCGATCAGTCTAATAACCTGATCGTCTGAATGTCAAGGATAATCCTGATGTTCTTAGGGGTTTCACCCCAGTGGCCTCCAACCTCCCCTATAGCCACCCCGTGCCTCGCTAGCAGGGTTGTTCCCTGGGACTGATCACATGGGATTGTTTCCCTAGCTTCTTACACTGATCACATGGGATTGATTCCCTAGCTTCTTACACTGATCACATGGGATTGTTTCCCTAGCTTCTTACACTGATCACATGGGATTGTTTCCCCTGGCGCACTGAATATCTAATCTATCTATTATCACACGGTACGGGTACGGTATGTACTCGTACCTCCTTTAAACCTTACATTATTAGCTCCTTAGTTTCCTTACTCATTATAAACACAATTGGTACATCAAGAAATCAAGTGTAGGTATAACTTATCAATCATAAACGAGATATAAAAGGTAAGTAGTAAGGTCACTTATCTGCGCACTTGCAGTAACTGGCTGTTGTCTGAACCGGGCCATCACGCCCGCCTCGGCTCCCCGAGCCTGGGCGCCTCGGCTCCGCTCCGCGGGGTCCTCTCGCACCCACGACACTGATAACTCCCTCACTCTCCGTCTGCTCACCGCGGCTGCTCACAAAAAAGGAAAAGCGCTCCCGCGCTGCTCGTTTACGTGGATAAATTAGTCTACCCTCAACTCGCCGATATTAATATTAAGGCTCGTCTACACTCAGAATAATTATCTTGATTATTCTGTGAGTCGAAATCGGTACAACTCCCGATAATTCGGGACAGCATGTATGTAAGTGGAACTTTTTCATTGCTCCCGAGTGTATTACGGTGTGTGTGTGTGTGTGTGTGTGGCTAAGCTATACTTATCAACAATGTCCTAACCGCTACTGAAACAATTCATATAATACATTTATTGCTTCTGAAAGTATAATGCTCGCAAGAAAAGGCACGAACCAAGAATTAATCAGATTGAGACTTTCCCACTCGGAGGAAACTCAACTGGGGGTGACCTCTTCTAGCTTATAAAACACGAAGTTTATACAGGGTGTTGCAAAAAGGGCATGGTATACTAAGCCGAAACCAACATGTGCAGCATGTTAGGTAGGTATTACTAGGTATACCCAGGCCCGAATCTAAAATAAGAATTTCAAAATTCGCGAAAAAAATACATTCTCCATAGTAAAAAGTCACGTGAACTAAGTTTCTATGGAAAATGTTTTTTTTTCACGAATTTTGAAATTCAGTATTCAGTTTCGGGCTTAGATATAATACGCTGCAAATGCTGGTTTCGCCTTAGTATACCCTTTTTGCAATACTCTGTATACATACGCCATTAAACTAACCACAACTTTATCTCGTTGCAATAAACATTCCGATTGTACGACAGCTCTCATTTGTTTATTGTTTGTCTAGCTAAAGTAACCCCGTAGGATTCCAAGAAACTTCGTTAAAAGATTGCTGGCACCGACTGAAACAACATTTAAATCAATATAGATGTAATCCCTGAAGGTTACAGTTTCATTGTTGTGTCTTTATTTTCACTCGTAAAGGTAACAATTGGCCATGCTACCAATCTATGATATGTATTTTTTATAATTTATTTTGAAAATATAGACCATTTTAAGAAACTATTATCGTTATTTTTGTATTTTATTAATTACAACTATTTTTAATATTTATTTAAAATTTGGCCGGCTGAATGTATGTGACTTCACATAAATGCATTATAGGATTTATCCTTGCCTGCGCTACAAAAAAAAAGCGAAAGTGTTACTTAACGTCAGCGAGGTAGAATGTCATTGTCATCTAACTCTAAAATCATAACATTGTTAACCCCTCACCTGTCGGCCATTTTGCATATTTCATCATTCAATATCGTTATTTCCGGGATGTAGGAGAAAAATACCACAATTTGTATATTTACTTCATACCTACTTAATATATTATTTATTTAGATAATATTACGAGAAACAAGATTAAGTACTACTCTGTGTAAAAAGTATCGGGACTGGGTCAAAAAAACAAAAAACCGGCCAAGTGCGAGTCGGGCTCGCGCACAAAGGGTTCCGTAGCAGCAAAATTACAGTTAAATCAACCTATCTCATTAGTGTCATATTTTTGTAGCGGTTCATACAACACATATTCCCATCAAATTTCATCACTGTAGTACTTATAGTTTCCGAGTAAATCGGCTGTGACAGACGGACAGACGGACAGACGGACAGACGGACATGACGAAACTATAAGGGTTCCGTTTTTGCCATTTTGGCTACGGAACCCTAAAAAATGTTTGTTATTCATCCAAATTTATTTTATCACCTTCAAAGTATGCTCCTTCAGAAACGATACACATACCCCCGGTTCCCCTCATCTCGCCTAATCTTTATTGCTCTAAACTCGTTTCGCATAACTCGTAAGGTCTAAACTTTTTTGGTAGAATCATCACTTCGCCAAGACTTATGTGGCATAAGACTCGTTTCGTCTAAAACTCTTTTGGCATAATCTTGAAACACCTAAGTCTCGTTTGCTCAAATTGTTCGTATTGCTATAATCTTGTTTCTCCTAATATTATTTTAATAAATACTATATTAAGTATGTTGTAAATGTACAAATTGTGGTATTTTTCTCCTACATCCTGAAAATCACGATATTGAATGATCAAAATATCGAAAGTGAATGACCATTATAATGATTACAAACGCCATTAAACCCCATGGGATCGAAACCTAAAGATAGGTGCGACGACGAGCAAACCGAGGAGGAGCGTCTTAGGTGCACATTATCGTCAAAAGCAAAGCGGAGCGCAGCGAAGCGGAGCGGAGCGTTTCCCACATAGCGGCCACAATACAAGGCACCAGTTTGCGCTATGTAGGGAGATGCTCCATCAAATTTAAAGCCAAACTAATATTATTACTTGGTATAACCTATGCCATAGCATTATTAGGCCATTCAAGATTTGGCCATACCATTATTAGGCTAAACAAGATTATGCGAAATAACTTTTTACTAAAAGAGATTTATGCCACACGATTTTCGGCGAAACGAGACTTTGACCAAACGTTACTATGCAATATGAGATTAGGCAAATAAATCTTAGGCCAAAAAAGGTAGAACCACATACGCCATTATACAGAATTATCCAATCATCACAACATTTTTTTTAACGCTGATTCCAGAGTTGTGTTTAGTACTCGCGGCGATTTTTCCATACATTGCACAAATATAAGAAATAAATGTACACAATGAGGGCTTAGTGCTAAGAGCATTTTCTACCAGCCAACCTACAGGAGGTACAGGAAAACTAGTACAAAATATTAATTATATTACACCAATAAATTAAAACAATACGCTTCGTTGATCATTTTTATTATTTAATATTTTTTCAATAACGCGCCTCAATGAGGCGAATCGAGCACCAGGTTTTATAAGGATATAAAGGTCGGTAGAGAGCCGATTTAACAGGCGATAGGTTAATTATATGCCATCCTTGTCGTTTTTTTTTACACTTAGTTGAGGTTAAAGCAAGATAAATTTAGTTCACATAGGCAATAAATACACTTAAATACGGCAAACCAGTAACATCTTTAGAAATGGCGGGACATAATATGTGGACTATTTATTGTGCCCACCTTATAAAGGTTGGTCGACAGCCGAGGGGTTAAGCTCGAGTCAAATTTCGAGAGGCAGCATTTTCGAAATGAGCCTCTCTTGTTGCCATCGTAGTATCCACTCGTTTATTATTTATTCGTAGTAGAGTTTCAAAACAAGGTAGAAAAGATAAATCTTCTTCTTGTAGTGCCTTTCCACCATTGGAACTCTCTTTACAGCGCTCTCTATTCTTTACTAGTTTAAATGTTTCTTCCACGGTTTTTACACCGGTCCACTCTTTTATATTGCACAGCCACGTCAATTTCCTCCTTCCAGGCCTTCTCTTTCCTTCTACTTCTGCCCATTTATAAATTAAATCTATTTTTCTACTTCTAACTCTGTAACAAATGGCAAAGATAAATAAACACACGATTTTGACGTTTGCTTTTGACGTTAACAGTTTTTTTGTAGACAAATGCCACAGAGTACTTTGTTAATTGGCAAATGCATTATGTGCATAAATCCCAATAAATTTCTAATGGTAAGGTCAAATGAAGGTTATTAGTTATTATTGAATAATTTAAAAAATAGAGACTTAATTTAAAATCTGATAACTAGAAAATGTACAGAAAGCATATTCCTCGAAACGGTTTTAAGCATTCCATTCTTGTTCAGAAAGTTAGCATGGCCAATTGGCTGCCGACGACATGAGGTTGCGGCGGGCGACGAGTCGCAACGACACTACTGTTGGGTTACCACCACCGAACATTAGCAATTATTTCTTTCATTAAGCAGCATCGCTCGTTTGTCAATTCTGAAGTAACTTGTATGTATCTGACATATGTTTGACACGCGAGCGATGCTACTTATGGATTGTTAATTTCTAATGTGTACGATACTTATATAATATCAGAGCCGCGAGCACAGGATTCGAAACCTCCGTTTACGTTGCGTATCGTCAAATGTCACTGTCAAAATGTAAATTTGTTGGTTCCAAAAGTGGCATTTGTTTTTTTCCATATGTTTGTGTACATTCGAAAATAGTATCGAATCCTGTGCTCGCGGCTCAGTAGTGATGAAGTTGCGACACGTCGCGTCGGCCGCAACTACCTACATAATATAAAATATCATCGACAACCTATTGCACCTTAAGAGGTGCTATAATAGTGTCTAGTCTAGTGACAATTAGTGTATTTGACTGAAACATAAGGATTGATTCCGATGAAATTCGCTAGCGCTTGTTGCGTCTGTCGAAAACAACCAATAGTCGTCGACGTGTTGAATGAAGATCGTGACTGCGCATTTCTAGTGGGTACTTGCCCTTCAGGTCAAAGACCTCACAGTATCAGACGTAGATTAGAGTTAATAAATACTTTCTTGACAATAGAATCGAAAGTCTTCACTACACTAGATGGATATAGAAAACCTACAAATTGAAATATATTTTTCTTCGTTTTAAAATGTCAGAATTTGTAACGAAAATCGTAAATAAAGGGCTCCTATATTCTTAGGAGAAGAAAGAACGGTTGCAATACACTCCAGACTGCCATTGATAGATAGATAATTCTTTATTGCACACAAACACATAAATTGATTCATTGAACATTGATCATCATAATGATTAGCCTTCCCTCATCGCCACCACCTACCGTACCACCACCGACACAGGAGATTTCATTTGATTTGTATAACTTTACGTTTATTAATTTATATTATACATATTACACCTATTCAATGCGATAACAAAAAAAACATTATTAATTTCACAATTCACATGGAAACAAATAATAAAGAATTGTCTTTCAGGACCCGCCTGAAGGCCAGACGTTCCTAATAAGCCTTATTCCTATAGCAACCGTAACAATAAGATAAAAGCCAATATAGCAAGTTTTTTTTATTTTTTCAGCGATTCTCTCAGTAAGTATTACGTAGAATGTCTCCATTACTATTCCTGAAAGAGTTTTCTAAATGAAGACTAGTTTTACTGCCCAAAGGGGATAACGTTTTAACGTTTATCGTCGCTTTTAGGGCTGTGTACATCAACACTTGTTTCCTTTACCTGTAAGCTGTAAGTATAATTACATAAATTCAAGTTGTATTACGAGTAAGCAATGAAAAAGTTCCAATGACATAGCACCACATTACTCCTAAAATGCAATGGAATATTGAAGTCGGTAAGTACAAAGTACATTTAATTTTAACAGCGCAACAGAATATTGCCAAAAAATGGCCTGCTTTATTTTCTAAAGAATTTAACCGATTTGCTTTTAAATTAGAGAAATCTACTTAAGTATAGATAAAGTGAAGATTCGGCGGATCAAGCTCCTCCCGATGCCTCCCGGGTTAAATCGACCTAGAATTAACTAAGGAACCACCCTGCCACGTCCAATCACACGCGCACAGTCCAATTTTAAACGTAGGTATATTCGCACAGCTAGCCTAGCACGGGGCGCACGCCACGACATGACAAAAGTTCTCTGTAGCGCGATGCAAAACTTTTGTCACGTCTTGATGTGCTCGTCTTGCACCCCGTGCTAGCCCTTCTGGTCAGGAGACCCCCGTATGAATGAGTCAAATGACCTATCTGAGACTGTTTAGTGACTGAATGCTAACTTGGCAACAGGTAACAGATGACCCTGTTTAGCTATTCTGTCAAAAATATTACCCATGAAAAGAGTTCCATTGGTTTTCGACTGGATGTCGAAGACTACAACACGCGTCCAATATTTTGGTGTTGCTGCTGGTAGCTATTCTACCTCTTCGCCTTCTACCACAGGATATGTGAAGTGATAAGTGGATATAATTGAATAAAATACCTGGAACTTATTTAGGTAGGTACTTACTGACGTTTATAGATAAGATGACACTCGCATAATTTATTCATTAGATAGCTAATAATATTTATAAATAAGTATTTATCGAGCGTCACTATGCAAGATGTGATGGAAATATTTTGAATAAATATTATCAAATACTGATAGATAGACAAAGATACATAGTGATTATTGAGATAAGTAAAATATTTAATGACAATGAATACTTAATTAATTAAGTACCTATATGTTAAAACAAAATAATCTTATCTGCTGATTTTAACAGATGGTGGAACATGCAAATAACATTAGGCACAATAAATTTAATATAGATCTACTTTAGTAAGTAAGTACAGAGGTACTTAAGTTTCTAACATAACATTATCAAAGATTATTAATCATAATGTTACCTTGCATCTATAGCTGCTTCCCATCTCTAGTAGCCTCATATTTTTCCATCACACTATTTTTAAATCAGCTTCAAAAAGCACTGCCTGAAAATCACTGAAAACAGATCCTCCTTGCACTGATATGTAGATCCACGGGATATGTTAATAAACTCTTTGGTATTGAATGTCGTGTATGTTCTTTTTTCAAAATTTCAAATCTTATTGGGTTTAGTTTTTTTGCGGTAGTGTAAGCTGCCTGGATGCTGCGGGTCGCGGCATGGGACTGGCTGACAACAGACGTAGGGGAGAGAACAGGGTGTCCACGATTATTGCAAAGTTTCAAGGTTTATTTGGCGTTCCTAGTTAGCTCGTACTTAGGGGATAACTTATTAAGATTAATTCGCGTTGTTAGTTGTTCTTGTTTCTACTGAAAGGGTTGAAAGTTTTGTTGGTGAAGTACTTAGTGCGTGAAAAATTATGAAGCTGCCAGGCGTTTCAATTCATAAAAGTACAAATTTATACAATCTTCATTTTATGAAAGAATCGTTTGCTACTCGTACGGTTTAAAAAAAAAATGAATTCATGTTTGATGTTGCATTCTTAAGACTCCTTTTTACAAACTTGTACGAGAGAAATGGGAAAATTAGAAAATTACTTATTTCAATACAAAAATATAAAAGAAATACTTACTTAATTAAAAATGAAAAATAACATATCTTTCCTTTTATTTAAAATTACGTTAATTACTGACCAATTTTTACGATTGGTACAGTAAAATGACAACTTTCTTCCACTACGTAGTTTGGTTATACTTATCTATAAGTTCTTTGAGTCATTCAACGTTATTGCCATTCATATGATTTCGCATTTTTTGTTTATTTTAATTATTGATAATTTTATTAGTATTAGCGCGAGGAAAGCTTTAAGTACATCTTATTTAATTTATATTTTTTTCGGAAGTTAACATTCATCTACAAAACATTAATAAAATTCCCTTCCATGTTTCCCTTCTGTCCCACTTACCCCTGCAGCGTGGTCCCCCTAGCAGCGCGGCGCGCAGGCGCGGCCCGGCCTCCGCAGCCCCGCGAAGGCTGCTGCCTCCAGACATTATTTATATCTCCGAGCTGACAACCCTAGAGCGAGCGTTATCGGACCATCGAGTATGCAAACTCTTTGGTTAAGATGCTGGCCAGTTGTGATGCGAAAATAAAAAGAATAAAAAGATTCTGTTTTGTTTTGTTTTTCAGATTTTCTTTAGGTTTAAAATTTAAATGCCCTTTGTCTTAACTCTTATGGGATTAAATTCATTCCTGTTTTTAGACAAATAATAAGTATTATAAAACATATTTTAATATTTAGATATACTGATTGTATCAATATTACTTGTCGCAGTCAGTGTATGTCAAAGGGGCCAGTCCTCCATTAGCTACGAAATTAGGTACGTCGTAGGCCTGCGGAGTCGCGTCGCAGTAAATTTTCAAGCTTTCTAAAACTACTTCGAGCCAGGAACAATCTTACTCGGCCTCTTTGAGTGTTACTAGAGGTCTATGGGTATGGGATTTTTGTACAATATTGGGGAATAAGTACCTGTTTAGTTTTTAGATAATCGCTATTTTAACACTCTGCGTCAAACTTGGTCTAAGTAAATTTTATTCAAAAACCGTCAAATATTTCAAAAGCTAGATAATAATGAAAGAAAGAAAGAAAGAAAAGTTATTTAATCATTCATATTATCATCATAATATATGTACTTATAATCATTCATTATATTCATGCATATAAATGCATCTACCTATTTAATATTGTGGTTAATCGATCCAAGATTAGTCTCAAACTCTCAAGAAGCGTTGCCGTTGCTTAACCTGTTGATCGTTAGTGAATAAACGGAGAAATCAGTCAAGGAACTTGTAAAAGAAAAAACTCTTGTTTACAACATTCATAGTGAACAACAAAAAACTACCTACCTAAACCCTTTTTAATGAGCTTATAATAACTACATAATAATAAATGAATATCAAAAAAATAAAGGTCACCGTTCGAACAACAACTAAAACACAGTTGGGTCGTTGGATCATAGCCCCAGGGCCTCCATTTTGTCAATCAATACCATTCAACATTTAGTTTTTTTTTAGTTAAGTACAATATAATTTAGTAGGCGAAGGATACTAAATTATATTTCGAAAAATTTATAAAAATAATGTGCTTGTTGTAGCCAAAATAAAATTCATTGCATTATTTAGTTGTTAATTTATTAACTTAAAAAATATTCTACATCTGAGTATTTAGAATTACGAGTAAGATAATAAACATGATTTTTTATTATTCTTAATACTTATGAATTCAAGTAAGTTCAATCTATTATAAAATAATTACTTAATTGAAGAAAAGACAGATTTTATAATTTGTCAATAAATTTACAATTTGTCATCAGGTTCATTTATTTAACTACATACCTAGTTAAATAAAAGTAAGTCGGTATATGGGTACTCATAACAAAACAACAGTATTAGGCAACCTAAAGCACCTGGCAACCTAAAGTGCCTGGCAACCTGAAGTACCTGGCAACCTAAAGAGCCTGGCAACCTAAAGTACCTGGCAACCTAAAGTGCCTGGCAACCTAACGTGCCTTGCAACCTTAAACATTAAAGTTTAGCTTTAAAAATATCACAACCATTCAAATACGAATCATTTAAGATCCACGTCAAATATGTAAAGTATACGTATTATCCATCCATTGGATAGCTATTCCTCGCGCATCGCAACTGCTTTGCACGAGCAGTCTACAATGAGGGGGGAAACCAGTGAGGTCCCTCCCTCACTACTGGTAGAGCCTGGTGTCCCAGCCGGCGCGCGGCACCAGGCGCAGGCGCAGGCGCTCCCGCGGCATGGTGACGATGGCGCGAGGGTCCAGCGTCAGCGACGAGCTCATGCCGGCCGCCAGCTCCACGCGGTACTTCTTCAGGATCGTGATGAGTCCCGCCATCATCTGCATCCGAGCGAACCGCATGCCTGGAACAAGGGACCAATCAAATACTCCTCATGCATGGATACTTATCATTACCTATCAACTATGGACGCATCCAACGTGGAATAGGGGGCTAGGGTACCTAGCAAGGGTGGTTTCGATCAGAAGAATGAGAAGAATTTGCATTTGATCTATTACAGACAGTGCCGCAGTAGGCACCACAGTAATTTTGATAGTCAATCAATTTTAGCTAAAAACGCTTATCAAAAAACAAAAGTAATATTATAAACAAAGATAAACCACTAACAATATAACCTTAACACCGTTACGCAACATGTTATGTTTTGTTAATATTCAAAATATCGACGGAAAAAACCAACTAAGTTTACAACTAGACTCACCGATACATATCCGGGGCCCCTCCCCGAAGGGCATGTAGGTGTACGGGAGCAGGTTGTGGCGCTCCTCGGGCGAGAACCGCTCCGGGCGGAACCGGCGCGGCTCGGGGAAGTACCGCGGGTGCAGCTGCAGGTGCAGCACGGGGATGTGCACGCGCAGGCCCCGCGGCAGGCGCAGGCCGCCGGGCAGCGAGTAGTCGTCCACCAGCTCGCGCGTCAGCACCGTCAGCACGGGGTACAGCCGCATGGTCTCGCTGATGCACTGCTCCAGGTACGGCAGCTCCGTCAGACAGTCGTAGCCCAGCTTGTTCTCTCTGGCCCGCAGGTAGCGGTCCACCTCGTCGAGCACTCTCTGCTGCGCCTCGGGGTGCTTCGCGAGCTCGTACAGCGTCAGCGAGCCGGTGTTGGCGGACGTCTCGTAGCCGGCCGCGAAGAAGGCCATGCACTGCGAGATCAGGATCTCGTCCGTCACCTCGATGCTCACCTTCTCACTGCTCGAGGTCTTCATGTTTGACATCTTGTCGCCGACTATTGTGCTGTTCCGTTTGAACTCCGAGAGCAAGTCGATGAAGTCCTGTCGCTTGGCGTCGGTCTTCATGCGTTCTTTGAACACTTCGCCTACGAATTTTCCGAAGAAGTTGGAAGCCTCGCCCGGGAAGGTTTTGAAGCCGAGTCCGTAGAATATGGCAGGCCAGATAGCACGCGTGATCCACCTGATGCTTCGCGAGTACGTGTTGCCGAAGATAGAGGCGCCAACGTCCCAGAACGGATTGCCTTTCTCGTTCTCCATGGCCCGGGTCTCGATCCCGAACACGCAGGTGCCGATGCAGTCCATGGTGAAGCGCGCCAACATGTCTCTAGCGTCTATTACATCATTCACCTCTATCTCTTTATCCAGAACCTTCTCGAATTCCTTGGAGCAGTTCACGATGAGGTAGAACATGTTCTTCATCTTGGCCGACGAGAACATCGGCGTGAGGTTCTGCCGCAGCACCCGCCAGTTGTCTCCGTACGTGAAGAACAGGCTCTGCGTCATCACCTCCTTGTGCGTGTGGTTGGAGATCTCGCGGCTGCTGAAGTAGTAGTAGTCCTTGGTGGTGATGAGCTTCAGCAGCTGCAGGTCCTGCACGAGGAGCGCGGGCTCGGTGCCGTAGAAGGCGCCCACCACGGGCTCGTCGGGGAACTGCTGCAGGATCTTGGACACCACCTCGCCCACCGTCTCCCGCAGCAGGATGTACGGCCCATAGTTGCCCAACAACGGGACTGGCTCCAGATAAGGCACATTTCTTTTCTTCCAGTAACTGTACCGCGACTTGTGAAGGAAATACAAAAGTGTAATCACCAAAATAAGCGCGGCAAATACAATGCTAAGCGCCGCCATGACTGAATGTACTGTCGTTACGTACTGCCTCAATAAAGTATTTATATTACTACCGACCATAACAATTTATCTAATGCAGAAGTGAACCAGTATTTTATGTAGATTATGAATTTGTTTGAGTTGTTAAATTGACACCATGATATGCTCACATCAGTAAAGATGTACCTACACAGAATAAATACACTTTGCTACAATAATTTTATTATTGCAGTACATAATTATTGATTAACTTACTGAATAACATAAAGTGTCAAAAGGTTATCTAAAGTTATCTTTCTTCGTGGGTTAGATTTACAATAAAAACTGTATATTATCGATATTACGGTGTACTATCCAACAGTCGTCGTATCGGTTTATCTTATTTTCTGTTATACCTTTTGGTTTTATTGATTTAAATGATGTTACGATTAATAAAATAATCCATATTTGGGCCGCAATGTGGATAATAGAAGATGTTTCTGAATTAAAAGCTTAAAGCCAATAAGTTCCAGTGGGTGATTGTTATGGTTGGTGGTGGTTTAATATGAGAAAAATCTATGAATAGTTACCTATTACTTACTATAATTTTACAATAGGTAGGTATTTCATTTTCCTTTTTTTGGCTTTTTATGAACATCTCTGTCAATTCAGAATCAGAAACGATTTATACTAATATTAAAGTTAAAGGAGTCTTATTTGGTAGTTTTGGTACAGGCATTAATTATTTATTCTCTTTCGCATGACACATTTTTCGTAAAGATCGTCAACAACCAAAAAAATTGGAAGTGAGTGAGATAGGTAATAAAGTGATAAGTAAGGTACCTACTTACCATAGATCACTTAGGTGTATACAATACACCTACTTCATTCGTGGATATCTATTTATGTAGCTTGGGTAAGCTATATTTTTTCTTCAACTGTACTAACCTTTATGGATGAGCTGTCTTTGTCTTTATTAATTACATAAGTATAAATAATATAAGTATTTAATAACTACATTTAGCATATTTAGATCAGGTAGGTTGTAAAAACTCTCCCCTGCTGTGATATTGATAAAATTCCTAATGCCAGAACATTCATCTGTAGCTTAAGAAGGGTATTCGTCACAATACTCACAATGTAACTGGCAAAAATATCATCATCATAAGCCCGTACGGTGTACGCAGCTATTGCTGTGGGGTTACCACCACCGAACATTAGCAATTACTTACTAAGCTTGTCAAATGACTGACCTTACTTTTGTGGATCTGACATATGTTTGACATAATTTGGCTTATAATACGTTTTTTGTAAAAACTATTTAGGTATGTAGTTTAAGGAAAAATATAATTTAAATGTTCAGGAACTAGGTAAGTACAGACAGAACTACTTATTTTTGTCTAATGTATTTCTTCAAAAGATCTATGAATAACTTTTGTTGTAATAAACTTGGGATATCCCGTTTTTTTATATACCGCATACAAAAATTACTTTGTGTGTGGGGAGTACATATTTTTGAATCAGAATGAAGAGCTAAGTGACGTAATGTCGAATGTGCATCTACGAAAGATTGTGATCTAAGAATGATTCATTAGTCTGTCCCCTAAATAAATTAAACTACCTACCTGTGTCTGACCACACACACTACAACTACGTGTTAACAAATAAATAAATTCTGATTTATCGGCGCACAGTATACATTGTATGTGTAGGGAAGCTTTTGCAATGCCATCTGTCCAAAATCGTTGGAACGTTTTCATGAGATCTATAGTTCCATTTGTAACTTCCACGTAGCGAGGATAGATGTCACCACAATATTATTAACATAAAACACTAATCTCACGATATTGTCTCCGTCCCGTAGTATCTATCTGATATAATACTTATCAAAAATGAATAAATAAACACTTTAATAACGATTAGAAACGAAGTGGATGAGACAATCGAACACATTCTGTTAGCGTGCTAAAAACAGTCTCTAGGAACGACTCTTAACATTATCAACACTTCAGTTTTAAAATATCACCTACCTTAGCTGTTAGCATACCCAGGATTACCTTCAAGAATAAAATAGAATATGAAAATCGGTAAACATACATTCACGTACCGAGCCGAGTTGGGTAGCTGATGTGTGCTGAATTGCTGATATCAATCAACGAAGACAGTTTCCAAAATATAATAACACTGGTTCACTTCTGCATAGCAGCGTTCAGTAATTACTTAAGTAGGATAAGTATGTAGCAATATAAATACTTTATTAAGACCGAACCTAACATCAGATATACGCAGTCATGGCTGCACTCAGCATCGTGTTTGCCGCGCTCATTCTAGTGATAACCATATTATATTTTCTGTCAAAGTGGCGGTACAGTTATTGGAAGAAAAGAAATGTGCCTTATCTGGAGCCCACTCCCTTGCTGGGCAACTATGGGCAGTACATCCTGCTGCGGGAGACGGTGGGCGAGGTGGTGTCCAAGATCCTGCAGCAGTTCCCCGACGAGCCCGTGGTGGGCGCCTTCTACGGCACCGAGCCCGCGCTCATCGTGCAGGACCTGCAGCTGCTGAAGCTCATCACCACCAAGGACTACTACTACTTCAGCAGCCGCGAGATCTCCAACCACACGCACAAGGAGGTGATGACGCAGAGCCTGTTCTTCACCTACGGAGACAACTGGCGGGTGCTGCGGCAGAACCTCACGCCGATGTTCTCGTCCGCCAAGATGAAGAACATGTTCTACCTCATCGTCAACTGCTCGAAAGAATTCGAGAGTTTATTGGATAAAGAGATAAAGGTGAATGATGTGGTGGACGCCAGGAACCTGATGGCGCGCTTCACCATGGACTGCATCGGCACCTGCGTGTTCGGGATTGAGACGAGGGCCATGATAAACGAGAAAGACAACCCTTTCTGGGACGTTGGCGCCTCCATCCTCGGCAACACGTACTCGCGTGGTCTCAGGTGGATATTGCGCGCGATATGGCCCGCCATATTCTACGGACTTGGCTTCAAGACATTTCCGGACTCGGCTGTCAACTTCTTCAACAAGTTCGTGGGTGCAGTGTTCAAGGAACGCATGAAGACCGACGCTAAGCGACAGGACTTCATCGACTTGCTCTCGGAGTTCAAAAGAAATAGTACAATAGTCGGCGACAAGATGTCAAACATGAAGACCTCGAGCAGTGAGAAGGTGAGCATCGAGGTGACGGACGAGATCCTGATCTCGCAGTGCATGGCCTTCTTCGCGGCCGGCTACGAGACGTCCGCCAACACCGGCTCGCTGACGCTGTACGAGCTCGCGAAGCACCCCGAGGCGCAGCAGAGAGTGCTCGACGAGGTGGACCGCTACCTGCGGGCCAGAGAGAACAAGCTGGGCTACGACTGTCTGACGGAGCTGCCGTACCTGGAGCAGTGCATCAGCGAGACCATGCGGCTGTACCCCGTGCTGACGGTGCTGACGCGCGAGCTGGTGGACGACTACTCGCTGCCCGGCGGCCTGCGCCTGCCACGGGGCCTGCGCGTGCACATCCCCGTGCTGCACCTGCAGCTGCACCCGCGGTACTTCCCCGAGCCGCGCCGGTTCCGCCCGGAGCGGTTCTCGCCCGAGGAGCGCCACAACCTGCTCCCGTACACCTACATGCCCTTCGGGGAGGGGCCCCGGATATGCATCGGTGAGTCTATTTGTAAACTTAGTTGGTTTTTGCCGTGTCTAGTCTATTGATTAGCAACAAAATTATGTTGCGTAACGGTGCTAATATTATTAATCATTTATTTATCTTTGTTTACTGTCCTGATAAGAGTTTGTTTTAATTTACTGTAGGCATTGTTTTTCCAAACATAATTTTTGATATCCCGGTTAGAGATATAGTTCATTTAAAAATCCGACTAGAGGGCACTATCACCGGCTTTGGTATTTCTTTCAGTGTTTCGGTTTCACTATGATCATAACTGCATAAAGCATTGGTCTTATTTAAATAATCAAATACAAATTCCCCGTCATTGCTCCCTATTCCACCATGGAAGCATCCGTAGTATATAAATGCATTAGAAATGTTTGAACGGTCCCTTGTTCCAGGCATGCGGTTCGCTCGGATGCAGATGATGGCGGGGCTCATCACGATCCTGAAGAAGTACCGCGTGGAGCTGGCGGCCGGCATGAGCTCGTCTCTGACGCTGGACCCTCGCGCCATCGTCACCATGCCGCGGGAGCGCCTGCGCCTGCGCCTGGTGCCGCGCGCCGGCTGGGACACCAGGCTCTACCAGTAGACCCTCGCGCCATCGTCACCAGGCTCTACCAGTAGACCCTTGCACCATCGTCACCAGGCTCTACCAGTAGACCCTCGCGCCATCGTCACCAGGCTCTACCAGTAGACCCTCGCGCCATCGTCACCAGGCTCTAACAGTAGACCCTCGCGCCATCGTCACCAGGCTCTAACAGTAGACCCTCGCGCCATCGTCACCAGGCTCTACCAGTAGACCCTCGCGCCATCTTCACCATGGGACACCAGGCTCTACCAGTAGACCCTCACGCCATCGTCACCATACCGTGGGAGCATTTTTTTCAAGCCCTTGTTAAAGCAAGGGTCCTCCGGACAAGACACTAGGAAATGAAGTCCGGGCCACCCCATACCAACATAAGACGACCGGGTACCTTACCCTAGTTTTCAAGTCCTTCCAGTGATCTCTAACTGGAAGGACTTGAAAACTACCACAGTATCGAGAGTAGGATCACATTTTTTTACCATTAGTTCTTTAGAGGCGTAGTGTATCAAAATTGCTAAATGGCCATTATTTAATTGCATTTTGATGTGATGTGCCCATTGCAGGTTTAAAGCTTGAGCTCTTGATGAGAAACAACAAGTCTTCATCATCGTCATCACCAATATGTTACACCAAACATTTAAATGCATATAAGTAAATATTTTTTTGTTTGTAGTACCTAATAAATAATTTCGTTCAGTAAATAAAGTGCTGATCAAAAATGCATATTCAAATATTTTGCAATAAGGTAATATTCGACGAGGTCTGTCTAAAATATTACTTGGACGGAACCTAATATTTGATAGTGGTTGTGATTTTAATGATTACCTAGGATACTTACCTAATAGTGATGATAGTTAAATAATACTTTAAAGTTATTTGTAAGTATTTTTAATTTACGTAAAAGTTATTTTGCCAGTTATATTATTTAAGAATGAGATATAGTATAGTTAGATAAGTACCTAGTTGCTTAGGTAGTTTTGCGAACACTGTTGTATTACGTAGTGGTTGGATTTTTTATTTAATAAATGTGTGATATTATATTAGTAGTAGCATAGCATAGACCAAAAACACCATGGTATCATCATTCTTCTAGCATCGAAGTAGCTAAACTAGAACTAGAATATGCATGTAAACTTTGTTGGATAAGTGAGTAAATACATAAAAATAAATAACAAATTCTTTTATTTGCCAATTGTTAGGGTAGGTAAGTACCTAAGTATACCCCTTTTCATATTTTCATAGAACAAACTGTCATTACGATGGTCGAATTATGATTTTCTGCTTCGAGTATCACGATGACACTTGCAAGCTGTCAATTTTTTCTATGAATATTGTAATCAATAAGTAATCAATATATTTTCGAATCATAAAATATGCATTAGGCGATATTCCATTAGCCGTAAGGCCCGAGAGAGCTAAAGTGTATGAAGGTGTACCTATGTCTCGGTCATTTTTCATACATAAATGTTTGCTAGTACCGCCGCCGCCAGGTTGAGTCTGTGCCGCAAATTAACTATGGAAAAAAGCCTATTCACATATTTTGGAAAATAATTTCCATACAGCCATAGCCACTTAGCCACCATGAAAATATGTTGTCACATACGGTGACGCACCGGCTATTTCGTCCTATCTCGTCAAGAGAAAGTATGTAGATCCCCTGTATGTTAAATCTAAAATCTGACTTAGGCCCGGGTCTCCTATTTAGGCCTTGGTCTCCTATTTACGCCGTAGGTCGCGTCCAGCGTCACGCCGTAGGCCGCGTCACGATGCTCACTATAGAAATGTACTGATGCGGTCTCCCTCACACGCCGACGTTTGGCGCGTAGATGTATGAGCATCGCGACGCGGCCTACGGCAGTGACACTTGACGCGACCTACGGAGTAAATAGGAGACCCCGGCCTTAGGCCTCGGTCTCCTATTTACGCCGTAGGTCGCGTCCAGCGTCACGCCGTAGGCCGCGTCACGATGCTCACTATAGAAATGTACTGATGCGGTCTCCCTCACACGCCGACGTTGGCGCGTAGACGCCGTAGGTAGGCCATAGGACGTTGACAGAAACGTTTACGCCAAAGTCGGACGCCGCATATAGCATAAAATAGGAGACCCAGGCCTTACTCCGTAGGTCGCGTCAAGTGTCACCGCCGTAGGCCACGTCACGATACTCATAACATCTACGCGCCAACGTCGGCGTGTGAGGGAGACCGCGTCAGTACATTTCTATAGTGAGCATTGTGACGCGGCCTACGGCGTGACGCTGGACGCGAACTACGGCGTAAATAGGAGACCAAGGCCTTACTACGAGTAGGTTGCAATAGCGTTAAAAAACAAAATTATAAATACCTAAGTACCTACCTAGGCTCTGTAAGCGCTATGTCATTAGGATTTATTTTTGTTTGGTAGTTTTTGTTCTTCTATGCGGAATCTCACAGCACTCGGACCACTTTGTAAACGACGCGACGCAAATTGCACCATTATCAATATGTACAGAAGTGTGTTGTTATCTTAAACACTCTAATTAAATTGGTAGTTTATACCCACTTATATTCCCACTTATGACTAGGAAAATGAGTACTGTCATCCCAGCTGGCAGTTTTTGCGGATGTTTTTTGTTTTCTACAAATTAAACCTACTTAGTTACCTACTACCTACTTATTTATACATACTGCGTACATGATGCACGATATTGTTTTGTTAAACACTTAAATTAATAAAAAATATAAGTAAGTACTTATTTAACTATAAATAAGTAAGTAGCTAGATGATATATTACAATCCATCGATTTACACATTATACCTTCTTCTATAATGTAAAGTAAAATTAGTTCAATGATCGTACCTACAGTAAACTGAAAGCTTCCAAACTAAGTAAGCCGGTCAGAGAACAGAATTCACAATGTTTTTATTAAGTATATAATTATTTTGACAGAGTTAGCACCTATAATATCTTATCGGCCTAGCAATAAAATAATTATTATGCTATCATGATGAATAGACCAATATATTAGTGACATGAAACATACGACAAAGGATTTTATTAAGTACATACCTTTGATACAATTATCACTTCTAACTAATCAAATCCGTCTGATGAACAAAAAATAACCCATCAGGTAAGTATCTAGGTATTTAAATACAATATGGACTATGAATCAAAAACGGGCAGATTTGTTTATTGAGAATGAGTCGGTGATAACAACAAGGATAAGATTGATTATTTCTAATTTAAAAGGTAAATGTTACTTTAATTTGGCTCAGTAACTCGCGCGCGCGCCCTCAGCCATGTTGTATGTCGTGGCGCTCCTGGCCGTGGCCCTCGCGGCGTTGTACTACTGGTCCATCAGCAAGTACGACTACTGGAAGAAGAAGAATATCAAGTACCCCGAGCCGACGGCATTGTTCGGAAACTACCGCGAGTATCTCCTGCAGAGGCACGACCTCGGCGAGGTCACGCAGGGCATTTGCAAGCAGTTTCCGGACGAGCCGCTCATCGGCGCCTACTACGGAACCCAGCCCGTCGCCATCGTGCAGGAGCCCGAGCTGCTCAAGCTGATCCTCGCCAAGGACTTCTACCACTTCAGCGGCAGAGAGGTCTCCGACCACACCCACAAGGAGATCTTGACCAGGAACATGTTCTTCACGAGCGGAGACAACTGGAGGGTGCTGCGACAGAACCTCACACCGCTTTTCTCCTCAGCCAAGATGAAGAGCATGTTTCATTTGATAGAAAAGTGTTCGCGCGACTTCGAAAAGTGTTTGGAGGAAGAGTGTGCGATGAGTGACGCGGTAGAAGTGCGGACGCTGATGGCTCGCTTTACCATGGACTGCATCGGCGCCTGCGCGTTCGGTCTCAACACGGACGTGCTGCAAAAGAACTCCGAGAGCAATCCATTCAGGCAGATCGGTGAAAAAATATTCGAGGTGTCGACAGTCAGAGGCTTTCTTACCGCTTTCAGATCAATACTGCCGACTGCATTCTATGCCGTAGGTCTGAAGGTATTCCCGATAAGAATCTTCAACTTCTTCCAGACAGTACTGATGTCTGTGATCAGGGAGCGCAGCCTACAGGAATCTTCTCGTCAAGACTTTGTGGACATGATCCTGGCTTTGAAGAAGGAGAAGTATATTACTGGTGACAGTCTGAAGAATATGAAAGATGGGTCAGAAAAGTTGCAGATAAAAGTGGACGATGAGTTTCTGGTGGCGCAGTGCGTGATGTTCTTCGCGGCTGGGTTCGAGACTTCTTCGACCACGACCTCGTTCACCCTGCTGGAGCTGGCGAAGCACCCCGAGCACCAGCAGCGGGTCATCGACGAGGTGGACGCCTACCTGGCCTCGCGCGGGGAGGTGCAGTACGACTGCACCACCGAGCTACCCTTCCTCGAGAGCTGCATAGCTGAAGCCCTCCGCCTGTACCCCACGCTGGCAGTCATAACTCGTGACGTCACCGAAGACTACACATTCCCCAATGGCTTGAAACTCGAGAAGGGCCTCCGTGTCCACATTCCTCTGAGACATATTCAAAGGAATCCGAAGTATTTCTCGAATCCCGATGAGTTCCTGCCAGACCGGTTCTCCCCGGAAGAGAAGAAGAAGATCGCACCCTACACTTACTTCCCATTCGGCGAGGGACCTAGGATATGCATAGGTAATTGAGACAGTTACTTGATTTGTTTGTTTCTGTAGATTCTGTTTGTTATATGAAGGAGCTATAAATTGGTCCCTGATCAGCCTTCTGTCATACCAGCAGTGTTCTTTCAACTTACCTCAAGACATTGTATCTTAACAGTAAACTTCCCTCATTCATATCGTGGCATCCATACCGAATAACCTCAAACCTAACAACAATTCCTTTGCCTCCTTCCAGGAATGCGGTTCGCAAAAATGCAGCTTATGGCGGGGCTGGTCACTCTGTTCAAGAGCTACCGCGTGGAGCTCTCACCCTCCATGCCTAAAGAGACCTCGTACTACGCCACCGCCATGGTCACCCAGCTCAAGAGCGGCATCCAGCTGAGACTGGTTCCAAGAGAAGACGGCGGACAGAAATTCAAGAGCAACTAGGACAGGATCAACATCACGACCCATCACGTCCCCGCTTGGGCACGGGTCTCCTTTAGAAGGGTTATAGGCCTATTAGAACAGGATGACTCGCAGAAAATATATTTTTGTACCTAGATGATGTTGTGGTATCGGATGGGCCTGATAATGTTGTTTTTAGAAATTTGTTAAGTGCCTATTTATAAGTAGTTATCTCTAAATAAAAACGGCCTCGCGCTGTTGTTAGTTACAATAATTACAAATCATTATGTGGATGTGTAGATAGTGCCATTATAAGTTGAATTTAATGTGTAAATATAGATAACGTATGCTGTATAATTGTTTACTCATATTTTCGCGACATGCATGATATAGCTACTAACTTATCCGACGAGATGACATCTGACCTCAGTATACTCAAGCAAAGATTTATATGTTTTATCAGTATTATCAGCCGTCTTCAATTCAGATAATGATGACCATGCCTTGATCCTGAAACATTGTTTAATTTCCAGTTTTTATATTTTAAACAGAAGTATGTCCTTACCTACAAATAAATCAATTTCAATAAAAGTGATTAGAATAATCAAGACTTATTGATTTTAATTTTTTTTCTGCTCACGACTGGAACAGATGCTTTTCATTTGTGGCAATTATTGGCAATATGGGGATGGTTGCAATTATTGGAGCTAAACTGAGAGCTATTTAGATATTTAGATCTGAGAACATTATAAAAACTGTCAGAGACAATCTAACCAAGGCCATCCCGTATAAGATTAAGTATGTACTTACACGTCCAGCGGTAAGTGATTGTAATAGCGCAAAAAGCTTCATGAAGGTACAATAATATGTCAACAATCAACAACTGATAATGATAACTGGGTATTAGCTACATCTATAGAAATACTTATCTACTTAACGAGTCTTTATAAAATGACCATAATTACAATTTGCGTCAGTCATCCTCCCGCGCGGCCGCAGACATGTTGTATGCTGCTGCTCTGATCGTGGTGGCGCTGGCGGCGCTGTACTGGTGGTCCACCAGCAAGTTCGACTACTGGAGCCGGCGGGGGGTGAAGTTCCCGCGGCCGGCGCCGCTGCTGGGCAACTACGGCGCCTACCTGCTGCAGCGCCGCAACCTCGGCGAGGTGACGCGCGCCATCTGCCGGCAGTTCCCGGACGAGCCGCTCGTGGGCGCCTTCTACGGGCCGCACCCCGTCGCCGTGGTGCAGGACCCCGCGCTGCTCAAGCTCATCACCACCAAGGACTTCTACTACTTCAACGGCCGCGAGGTCTCCGAGCACACGCACAAGGAAACCTTGACCAGAAACTTATTCTTTACGTACGGAGACAAATGGAAGGTGCTCAGACAAAACCTCACGCCACTCTTCTCTTCGGCCAAGATGAAGAACATGTTCCCTTTGATAGAAAGTTGTACACGTGACCTCGAAAAGCTGTTGGATGAACAGAGTAAAACGAATAAAAACGGAGTGGACATCAGGTCGGTGATCTCCCGGTTCACCATGGACTGCATCGGCGCCTGCGCGTTCGGGATCAACACTGGAGTCATGCAGAAAGACTCCGAAGTAAACCCTTTCAGACAAATCGGTGATAAGATTTTCGAAGTTTCAGTATTGAGAGGCTTTTTCACTGCTTTCAGGTCGATATGGCCGTCCCTGTTCTATGCTTTAAGACTCTCTATGTTTCCGCCACAAATACCTGCGTTCTTCCACTCAGTATTGATGACTGTATTCAAGGAGCGCAGCCTAACGGCGTCTTCCCGGCAAGACTTTGTAGACATGATCCTGGCTCTGAAGAAGAGCAACTACATAACCGGTGACAGCGTGAACAACATGAAAGGTGGAAATGACAAACTGCAGATAAAGGTAGACGATGAGTTTCTGGTGGCGCAGTGTGTTCTGTTCTTCGCGGCTGGCTTCGAGACATCTTCTACCACATCTTCGTTTACCCTGTTCGAGCTGGCGAAGCAGCCCGAGCTGCAGCAGCGGGTCATCGACGAGGTAGACGCCTACATGTCGACGCGCAGTGAAGTTGGCTACGACTGTACGACGGAACTTCCATTCCTGGAGCAGTGCATAGAGGAGACTCTGCGACTGTACCCTGTGCTTCCGGTGGTGACTCGTGAGGTGGTGGAAGACTACACGCTCCCCAGCGGCCTGACCCTGGAGAAGGGGCTCCGAGTTCACATCCCCATGACGCACCTGCATCGCAACCCCAAGTACTTCCCAGACCCTGATGAGTACAACCCTGATCGGTTTTCGCCGGAGAACAAGAAGAATATTGTGCCGTTTACGTACTTCCCGTTCGGTGAAGGACCCAGAATATGTATAGGTGAGTGGTCCAGATTATTGTTTATGTTCTGTATGATTACTTACCTTATAGTTATAAGGGCTATCCATATATCTATTCAATTCAACTTTACTGCCAGTAATAATTTCTAGAGAGTTAGAACAATCTAATTGTCACAATATTGTAGATGAATTAATTATATCTTGGTAATGCGATTATTAAAAGTAGACCGTCCTATGCCTCCACTGGCCTTAAATACATAGATAGTAGGAGGTACCTGTCTCCTGCCAACTTTATATAGCAAAGTTTCTATCTACTAACCAACCTGACCATTGCAAAACCCTGCACAAAGTAGGCGAAACTCCACCAGCGGTGACAAAACCTGAACCCAATTTCCTCTCCTTCCAGGAATGCGGTTCGCCAAGATGCAGATGATGGCGGGTCTGGTGACCCTGTTCAAGAGCTACCGAGTGGAGCTGGCGCCCGACATGCCCACGGAGGTGTCGTACTCCTCCACGGCCATGGTCACCCAGTTCACCACCGGCATCAAGCTGATACTGGTGCCTCGTGTGAAGACCGCTAATTAGATGGGTCTAAAGGCGGCGACTGACCAGAAGGGTTACTCTATATTGAGGAAAAACGAATGAACGAGAGCTGTCGTGCAATCGGCACGTTAAATACAACGAGATAGTGTCGTGGCTCGCGCAGCAGCGCTCCAAAACTTAGTTTTTGGTCATATAGAGTGACCCCCCTGACATGTGAATATTCTGCGTAAGTTAACGTAACATTGCGTATGTTGGTCCGTCGTTGCCGATTTGTAGAAAAATATTTTAATGTAAGTTTTAGTTTTGTATAACTATGTAAGGAAATAATAAAATAAGATTTTCATATTATGTAATAGATAAGAATATAATAGAATAAAAGTACCTTAATAAGTAAGTAGTTACTTTCATACTATTTTTTTTTTCACTAAATAATCTATTACGTAGGGCATAGAAGATTATGTAAATTACACACTATCATAGACAGAAACTTAGAAACAAAGGCTGTGATTAAATTGATTAGTTCTAATCGCAATGTGTTATATATTATTGTCCTAGCTACTGATAGATACAAGCCTTATCTACGCATTCCTAGCCAAATTAAAGAAAACAATGATTAAGTATCTATTTATTGGTAGGTATATATAATAGATAATAAGGTACTTACTTATTTAAATTTATGATGGGATTCGATTGAAGCTCACACAAATATAAATAAAATATTAAGGTAGGTACTCAGATTATCTGATAATTTTGTATCTAGCCTAGCACAGTATCGAAGGCTTACGAAGGTAGGCATAATAATAGTTTATTTATTTACTACAATGGGTATGGGTTTCTTAATAGTGTCATAAAGTCATCATAATATATCATCAATCTCATTTTGTGGATTTATGAAGACCTGTATCTATTCGACTATATTAGTCAAAAAAAATACTATACTGCAGTGTCCGCTAAAGGCAATCTTTTACAGTTATCTATGTAAAAAATCTCCACTACGGAGATAATCTCAAGCATCGAGATAAATCTCTGTTAAAAATAATCTCCGCGGCCGTCACGGCATCAGATCGGTTCAGATCCGGCTCGAAAGACCAATGTGCGGGTCGCTACTTTACTTTGATGTAATTGATAAAATGATAGTCCGGTTAAAGTTTAACACTATTTATTTATACCGAAAATACCTACTATGATATTATGATAATTCTAATGATTTGATGTGAATGCACCCGATTTGTATGATTGCTATAAAGTACACTGATTTGTGCCGCGCGTGTAAGTAGGCGCCGCTACGTCACAGTGACGCCGACAGAGGGTGTTCGGTGACACACAGTGGCCTACGGTATCTCAAGCATCGAGATAAATTTCTGTTAGAAATAATCTCCTCTTTAGAAAGGTATATATATCGCAACTCAATCGACCGGCCGTCACGGCATCAGATAGAAACGGATGGGTCATTTTCTGCACAACTTTTGTCCTACGACTTATGTTAGTTCGCAAAAAAAAAATTATACCTTCTTACTTATTTTATTACTGCAATCAGCATTGACTTATGAGCAATCAGGTTCTATTTTTATTTTACTAAATGTAGGTCACCGATTGTCGGTCGTGTGCAGGCACCCTTATGGTAAGCGCGCACCTTTCGGCATCGTACACAACGGACATTCCGTATTATTAAATCATTATGACGACCGAATGGCGTAGTGCTTAGTGACCCTGACTACTGAGCCTATGGTCCCGGGTTCGATTCCCGGCTGGGGCAGATATATTGTTTAAACACAGATATTTGTTCTCAGGTCTTGGATGTGCCCGTAAAATGGCAATAGGCCCGCCCCCTATTACTAACATAACACTCTGGCGAAAAGTGGGTGCAGCAATGCACCTCTGCCTACCCCGCAAGGGAGTACATTAGTACAAGGCGTGAGTGCGTGTGTGTTTTTAAATCATTATAAGGACAAAATATTAAATATAATTGTACAAAATTTGTAAGAAGTAATTCACATCAGTGCGTCCACTTCAGCGGCATTGCCGACGCCGTTTCTCCGTACGTATGAAAGTCTGTTTGACCCGATACCCACGATACCGATAGGTAAACGATTGCTTCATGGAGCATTTGAATCGGATGGTATACCTACCTAGGAGTTTACTCGCAAGCAGGTTAATATACAGGGTGTTGCAAAATTGGTATACTAAGCCGAAACCAGCATGTGCAGCATGGTATATCTAAGCCTGAAACTGAAATCAGAATTTGAAAATTCGCGAAAAAAAAATTTCATTTTCCATAGAAACTTTGTTGGTCACGTGACTTTTTACTATGATTTTTTTTTTTCGCAAATTTTCAAATTCTGATTTCAGTTTCAGGCTTAGATATACCATGCTGCACATGTAGGTTTCGGCTTAGTATACCCTTTTTGCAACACTCTGTACATATATTATAAAACCCATAAGTAAGTATCTTTTTTACCTAAATGTAGAAGACATAATATTACTTATTATAGTTACCTATTATGTTGTGTTCAAAGTGTGTTCTTATAAATCAATATACTGACATGCCTCACCTACTCGTTACACCGAATATTAATATTATTCATGACTTGCCGTATTGGCTCTCAAAATATCAAAAAACGTCGAGGTCAAACAACACACAGGGTGTTATTGGTTCCTAAGAGAAAATCTGCTTAGTGAGGGCCGGATTCATCATCCTCACCCAATAGTCATCCACTGTTGGACAGGCCTTCCCAGTGAGCACTACAAAACTCGGTCCTCGGCCTTCCTAATGCAGCCACTACCGGCTACCCGCCTAAGGTCATCAGTTCAGCGGGCAGGAGGGCGTCCCACGCTGCGTTTGCCTGGTCTTGGTCTCCACTCGAGAACTCGTCTACCCCAACGGTTATCGGTTCTTCGGCAGATAATTATGACCAGCCCACTACCACTTCGGTTTGCACATTTTTAAAGCTATGTCAGTTTTACCTTAGTTTTCTTTGAGGGCCGGACTAATTGAAAGAAATTAAAGTAAAAATCCTGCTAGTTAGGTACATACTACTTACGTAGCTACACCAATCCACCCCACCTTACCCAAGTGAAGTAACTTTATTTTATAGACTTCTGGCGCTAACTGTGCAGTCAGCGACTGACGCTCTTCTGACTAGCTAATCCTTACACCAGGCTGGGTGACAAACCCTCTAGAACGACACGCTTAGAAGATTGCGTCCCTGTTAAGCTGCGTACACACCGGGCCAACGAACGCCAACGGTTATCCCAACGATGGATATTTATCATACATAATACAGGGCAGATTGCAGCAACGAAGGCCAACGTAACCCGTTCGTTGGCCTTCGTTGGCCCGGTGTGTACGCAGCTTTAGCTAAGCTACGACACCGCTCCGCTCTCACCCAGGAAATAAATATGCTTTTATTATTTTTAATATGCCGCCTCACTCAACTATTGCTTGCTGCTCCAGTTTACTCGGGAGCTAGGCTGGCTGAGCTAAAATTAAGGGGATAGGTATACCTACTGTACAAAGGTTCCACTCGAGAGAGCCACTTACAGGCACTTCGCCCACTCTCAGAATAGACTAGTTAGAATAGAATAGTTTTACTACCTAGTAACTATGCACCCCAGTCTAATCGGCAATGTTTCTGATGAATATTTTAGCAACAGCCTGTACATATAAAACCTTTTGCGTTGTTACTGAGCTAGACAAATACGGAAGCTTTTTGCTCCAAGTTATAGTTATAGGTAGATAGATACTCACCACGTGTTGTGTTATAATATATGTGTTATTGTAAGTGGATCCATGATTTATGTACTTTACGTATGTAGATAGGTATCTCTCTAATAACTTGTTTCTATTTAGGTTGTTGAACCTTACCCATATTTTAAAAGGGCTTGTATTTAAACCTCCACCAAAAAATATTCAATTCTGCCTCCAATAAATTCGAAATCTCCGCCAAAACGGATAAATCGTCACCAAATCATGTGTCCTATAATATTGCAGAAATTTACCAATTATTTTTTTACTGCATACCATAAAATTATATCGACACCATTTAAATTTATTTCAAACCAGATAAACTATATTGTCGCTAAGTAGATGTAACCAATATATTATTTTATGAGTACCAATTTAGTAACCCTGCTAAGCCAAAAAAATATTAATTGTACCCTAAACCAAAGTTACAATAATATATCTTTATAATATCTTCAAATAAGGGTGGGGATAGGGATGCGAATTAAGATAAGGATGGGAATATGTACGGGGACGGGGATGGGGACGGGGACCTTGGCGACCTTGGTGGCCTTGGGGATTTTGGGTACCTTGGCGACCTTGGGGACCTTAGGCACCTTGGCGACCTTGGCGACCTTGGGGACCTTAGGCACCTTGGGGTCCTTAGGCACCTTGGGGACCTTGGGGCCCTTGGGGACCTGGGGGACTTTGGGCATATTGGGGACCTTGGCGACTTGGAGGACTTTGGGCATCGTGGGGAGCTTGGCGACCTTGGCGACCTTGGGGACCTGGGGGACTTTGGGCATATTGGGGACCTTGGCGACCTGGAGGACTTTGGGCATCGTGGGGAGCTTGGCGACCTTGGCGACCTTGGGGACCTGGGGACTTTGGGCACTTTGGGCACCTTGGGCAACTTGGGCACCTTGGGCGCCTTGCGCACCTTGGCCACCTTGGGCACCTTGCGCAACTTAGACACATTGGGCACCTTGGGCACATAGGGCACCTAGGGCATCTTGGGCCATTTGGGCACCTTGGGCACCTGGGGCACCTGGGGCACCTAGGGCACCTAGGGCACTTTGGGCACCTAGGGGAACTTGGGCATCTTGGACACCTTGGACACCTTGGGGACGGGACGGGGACGGCAACCTTATTTGGTTTGAAATAAATTATAATGATGTTCATATAATTTTTATGGTGTGTAAATAGTGCCAACATTTCTACAATATTATAGGACACATGATTTGGTGATGATTTATCCGTTTTGGTGACAAAAAAGATTATCTGTTGTAAACTTGCAATTATTTGGAGGCGTGTTTATTTATTTTGGAACGTAAATGTATTTTTTTGGGATTTCGATTTTGGAGTTGGTTTAATTAATTTGGTTTTAATTATTTTTTTTGGTGCAATGTATTAGCGTACAAATATTTTTTTTGGTGATGATTTAAATTGTACCCTTTTAAAAGTAGGTGTTAGGTAAGTAACCGGTATATGAGGCCGATAGGGCATTTGTTAAAACATCTGACACATTTTATAAGGCAACAAGGGCAAAGTACACAACGTAGGTACCTATATAGTATATACTCGTACCTACAGACTTAATGATATTTTGTAGGTAACTATACGTACAACTTAAATTATTATAAGTAGGTAAGTAACTAAAATGTCTAAATAAACATAAGCTTATATTTTTATTTACTTAAAACATAATTTGAACTGTTGTTTAACTTAAATATACCTTACTTAACTAAATTATCCTTACTAGGTATTATTACTAAACATTACCATTCTTCAGCTTCAGTCTGTTACACTCACGAGCTATTTAAAAGTTCCAGTAACATATGAAACGGCAATGGAACTTTTTAACTGCTGGTGAATGTATATATTCTACAGTTTCTACACCGTTCACTATTCACGTAGGCTTGTACTTCTGTCCGTTCTCTCTAGGGATCAGCCTGAGCTGGATGCCTCCCTTGAACCGCACCACCATGGTCCCGGCGCAGTACTGCGGCTCTCGAGGCATGGAGGGCGCCAGTTCCACTCGGTAACTCTTGAACACCGTAACTAGACCCGCCATCATCTGCATCCGAGCGAACCGCATTCCTGAGGAAGAGGTGGTTTATGAGAGGATGTGCATAGAATTAGAGGGAAGACTGATGCTCAGCTACTTACTATCTACCTTAACCATCCTTTGATCCCTTATCTATGGTTTGATGTTCAGCTACTATCTATTTACCTTTTGCTTATCTTCGAAACGTTATAATATGTTGTTATTACTGCTTTAATTATAATATGCTGCAGCGAATATATCAAGAAGTCTTAATAGGTGGCGACGAAATCTGGCTGTAATTACTATGAACCCCTGATCAACTGCATGGCTATTACCGTAATGAGTACAAAATAATTATCACTTACCGATGCAAGCTCTGGGTCCTTCCCCGAAAGGAAAGTGGGTGTACGGCACGATCTTCTTCCTCTCTTCTGGAGAGAAGCGCTCGGGCTTGAAGTCATCCGGGTCTTCGAAGTACTTCGGGTTCCTCTGTATGTGGAACAGCGGGATGTGGACCCGCAGACCCTTGTCTAGCTTCACGCCGTTGGGCAGAGTGTAGTCCTCGGCCACCTCCCGAGTGACGATTGTGGTGTGCAGCCGCAAGCCCTCCTCTACGCATTGGTCCAGGAAGGGTAACTCAGTGGTGCAGTCGTATCTGACTTCACCGCGAGTGGCCAGGTAGGCGTCCACCTCGTCGATCACCCGCTGCTGGTGCTCGGGGTGCCTCGCCAGCTCGTACAGAGTAAAGGACGAAGCGGTCGAAGACGTCTCGAATCCGGCAGCGAAGAACAGAACACACTGCGCCACCAGGAAATCATCGTCCACTTCAATCTGTAGTTTATCGGAACCCCCCTTCATATTCCTCATGCTGTCACCAGTTATGTATTTGTTTTTCTTCAAGCCAATTACCATGTCCACGAAGTCTTGGCGGGAAGTGGGCTCCCATTTGCGTTCTTTGAACACGGACATTAAAACAGAGTGGAAGAACGAGTTGATAGCGTCAGGGAACAAAGAGAATCGCAATCCATAGAATATTGACGGGAAAATTGCTCGGAAAGCCGTCAGGAAGGTTCTCCATTTGGATTCCTCGAATATCATTTCACCGACTTCCGCAAAGGGATTGTTCTTAGCGTCGTTCTGCATGACGCCGCTGTTGATGCCGAAGCCGCACGCGCCGATGCCGTCCATCGTGAACCGCGACATCAGCGTGCGCGCCTCCACGATCTCGCTCTTCTTAGCTTCTTCTTCCAGCAACACCTCAAAGTCCCGCGCGCATTTTTCTATCAAATGGAACATATTCTTCATCTTAGCCGAGGAAAACAGCGGCGTGAGGTTCTGCCGGAGCACCCTCCACTTGTCTCCGCTGTTGAAGAACATATTCTTGGTGGTGATCTCCTTGTGCGTGTGCTCGGAGACCTCGCGGCCGTTGAAGTAGTAGAAGTCCTTGGTGGTGATGAGCTTGAGCAGCGCGGGGTCCTGCACCACGGCGACGGGGTGCGGCCCGTAGAAGGCGCCCACGAGCGGCTCGTCCGGGAACTGCCGGCAGATGGCGCGCGTCACCTCGCCGAGGTTGCGGCGCTGCAGCAGGTAGGCGCCGTAGTTGCCCAGCAGCGGCGCCGGCCGCGGGAACTTCACCCCCCGCCGGCTCCAGTAGTCGAACTTGCTGGTGGACCACCAGTACAGCGCCGCCAGCGCCACCGCCGCCAGAGCTACCAATAACAACATGTTTACAGACGCTCGCGATAGCGACTGACTCTATTTTAAGCATGTACAAGCTTATAGCATCTTTAAATACACATGGCGATATCAGTTGGTGTAGGTTGATACGTAATTAAGTCAAATAGGTAGTAAAAAAAAACAACGTTCTCTGCTATCAATACAATAACAATCGTATACAAAGATCCGATGACCACCCGAAAGCGCAAGACACGTGGAGAAGATAGACGTAGCTACCTCAATCTTACTCGTGTTTTCGGTGTTGTTTATTTTTTCTAAAATAGACGAGTCACATGACATTCAATTTTGCATAGTCATAATGATTATGTATTTTATCGGTTTTAACCTCAATAAATCATTAAGTACTTACAAATAGATATTGGACATTGGACTAGCTAGTCTATTAATTAAGATACTTACCTACTTATAAAATCCTGCGTGTAGGTTACCTACAAACTGAGCCGCGAGCACAGGATTCGAAACCTCCGTTTACGTTGCGTATCGTCAAATGTCACTGTCAAAATGTAAGGGAAAGTACGTCGTTCAGACGTATGACAGGCTACTAAACGACGTCATACGTCGGCACAAAATGTATTTAAAATTTGATTTAAATACGTTTAGCGTTTGGTAAAAGTGACCCTTCGTGTAGATTTGAAAATAGTATCGAATCCTGTGATCTGCACTGTAGTGCTATTCTACCATTTTTTACGGTGGTGAAAGGACAAAGTAGTTAGTCTGACAGAAATCAGAGTCGCTATCTGCCGAATAAAGTATATAATATAGTTTAAAAGTATCTATCAAATTTCGGACTACAATAAAATCTTCAACGTTAAAATACAACGTTAAAATGCTTCTACATACCGGCTTCTATATAATAGTTATGTCCGCAGTCGTTTAGAGTTTGCGTGTCCTGTCTGGCACCCGTTCTATGCAAACCATATCGATAGGATTGAACGATTACAAAAGAAATTCGTTAAGTCACTTGATTACAGAATGGGTAATAACTATACAGATTACGAATCATCAGCTCAACGATACAAGCTAGAATTATTGAAACACCGCCGGGACTATATTGATGCCATTTTTCTTTTTAGATAGATGATAGATAGATAAATTATTTATTTACTTAACACAACACATACACAGGTTACACAGCAAGATTTTTAACATAAAGTTTAAGATTACATAAACACAAAACACTATTAAAAGACATGCAGATAGAAAAGCAACATGTGTATTTATCATGTTAGCAAAAGGGTTCTGACTCAGCATAATACTATGATTATAATTAAATAATCACAGCGCTGGTATTCTGCCAGGACCAATTTTAGTGAGTGGGAGTGGAGCCTCAACTAAACATAAATATGTGTGTAGTAAATATGTAAAAGTGTGTTGTGGTACGTTATAATTATATTTATACTAAAATAAAATAGATATTTATATATTATGTTATGAATGTATGTATATAATAATATGTAACAATAAATTGTGTTAAATGATTATGGGTGTATGCTATGTAGTATGTGTAAACGAATATATTGTGATGTGAGTTTAAGTGATATGTGTGAAAATGATAGCAAGTGATGTGGTAGTTAATTTGCTGGGTGACACCTAGAAAAAGTATATGGCGAAGAGAATGCTAGAACGTAAGCTACGCAGCCTGCTTTTGTACAGCTAGCAAGTAAAGTCGGAAGCGCAGTTTAAAAGTGTGTTTATTGATAAGATCTCTGATGGGAGGGGGTATATTGTTCCAGCATTTGGTCGCCATATACTTGAAACAGCCTCGAAATTTTGTTGTACGGTAAGGGGGAGTTAACAAAGGTGCTGTACACCGACGCAGCGAGTTGCGCCAGGAAAGCTCAGTGAAGAGGTACGCTGGTTTATGCGTTTTTACGACACCAAACAGTAGAACGGAAAGATGTAACTTCATTCTGGCCTCAATCTTCAAGATCCCTGCTTTATTTATGAAAGGTGTTACGTGTGTTCTAGGTGGTACAGTGAGACAGTAACGTATGCAGGCATTTTGTACCCGGCAGGCATTTTAAAATCATTAACTCAAAAGTCGATGCCCCCGCACTATTACAAGATATAAACATTCGTGTACCTCGAAGGCGTGAGCGCACATGTTGTAAAAAACATTTATTCAAAATAAGTAAGTGTAAAACCTGTTATGTACAAAATAGTTTTATAAGACGCTCGTGCAAATTTTATAACGATGTGTTATCTGATATAGATATTTTTTCAGCCTCTTTATCTAAGTACAAAAAACTTGTTTCCACTAAAATTAATAAGATGCCGAATGTAACTGATTAAAGCCTAACTTACTTAAATACTAACTTTTCGATCTTAAGCTTATTATTGTTATAAATACTTTATTTATGGGACTATAGGTCTAAAATATACTACCTAGTTATGTTTACAGATAAATTGTATGACTGTTTGTCTCTAAGTAAATAAATAAATAAATAAATAAATAAATAAATAAATAAATAAATAAATAAAATTGTACTGATTTTCAAGTGAACCGTTCTGAAATATGATTTTCCTAGCTGATGTAGAATGCAGAGTCACATTTTTGTGAGATTGCCGACATTGCATCTGCAGGCGCTACGGCGGAAGCGTGGTGCGCTCGCAATACAGCGAATGTGAACGTGGAGGAAATTGCTCCGGGGAATAGCTAGTACCTGTACGAAATGTTCAGCAACTTTTTAGTTCAGGGTGATGGGAATGGTATGTTACATAGCTGTAGCTGTAAATGAGATTGCACTTAACTGTTGGTGTGAACAAGACCTTTACCCTATTGGTTTAGCCCTAGTTACCTATGTAATAACGCAGACTTGTTTACATTAGTATTTTGTAGATGGTACGTAGGTACCTATACTTAGATGTGTACCAATTTATGGCCCAACATAACAATTAACATCCGTTAACATTCTGTTTATCCATAGTCGGTTAGATCGTAACCAGGGAAAGGTTGATCAATTTGTCAAAAGTCAAGCAATAATCGCTGGTTATGCTCTAACCCACTATGGCGAAATTGGCACTTAAGTAGGGTAACGTAACGTACCTAGGGACATTTTCGACTACCCCAACTTTGAATGAAGCTATCGCAGCGTGCAACCAAGATATTAATGTGAAATTTTCTTTATTCGGTAGGGGTTCTACCTTTTTTGGCATAAGATTTGTTTGCCTAATCTCGTATTGCATAGTAATGTTTGGTCAAAGTCTCGTTTCGCCGAAAATCGTATGGCATAAATCTCGTTTAGTAAAAAGTTATTTCGCATAATATTGTTTAGCCTAATAATGGTATGGTCAAATCTTGAATAGTCTAATAATGCTATGACATAGGTTATATAAAGTAATAATATTCGGGCTTTAACTTGGATGGGGCGACTTAGCGCAACTGGTGCCTTGTATTGTTTCCTTGTATGTAGGAAACGCTCCGCTCCGCTTCGCTGCGCTCCGCTTTGCTTTTGACGAAAATGTGCACCTAACACGCTCCTCCTCGCTTTGCTCGTCGTCGCACCTATCTTTAGGTTTCGATCCCATGTGGTTTAATGGCGTTTGTAATAATTATAATGGTCATTCACTTTCGATGTTATGATCATTCAATATCGTTATTTTCGGGATGTAGGAGAAAAACACCACAATTTGTTCATTTACAACATACTTAATATATGATTTATTTAGATAATATTAGGAGAAACAAGATTATACCTATACGAACAATTTGAGCAAACGAGACTTATGTGTTTCAAGATTGTGCCAAAAGAGTTTTAGACATAACGAGTCTTCTGCCACTTAAGATTTTGCAAAGTGATGATTCGACCAAAAAAGTTTAGACCTTACGAGTTATGCGAAACGAGTTTTGTGCAATATAGATTAGGCGAGATGAGGGGAGACCCTCCTAAGGTACGTTACGTTACCCTACTTAATACAACATAATCTTAGGAAAATCGAGCATATATTTTACGTTTTGAAACTTAGCTATAAATCAACATGCAGGCACATTATAAAAAGTATAATAAAAAGCATAATTGCCTTTTATAGTGAACATGATCTACAGGCCAGTGTAGAATAGAAATGTGTTAGAGTTGTGTAGAGTAAGCCGAAAGGGGGTAATTCAGGACTCAATAACTTTTGTTAAGTATATTTACAACTACAATGGTAGCTCAGGTTACAGCTTTGAAAAAATATGGAAAATATTTTTTGGAAATCATCGGAAAATTGCTGATTTCTTACAACTGAATCTTCTTCTTCTTGGATGCTTACAACAATAGTTACACATCTATAAATAAACAGTACTTACCTATCTAATGAGTAATTAGGTAAGCTTACTTATCATGGGCACAGACAGTAATCAATAAATTGAAATCTCACATTTATCTCCTACACGGGTAGTCTTGCTAGTTTAAGTAGCTAGGTTATCTAGAATGAGATCTTATCGTCACCTTGTCGGTCGTAAAGGATATCTGAAAATGGACTTTCACCAACGTAATTAGATGTAGCTACTTGATATGTTTTGTCAACAACAACAGAAATTAGGCAAGAGGGTCCTATCGCGAAGTCAAAACGAAAGAAGTTAAAGGAATAAGCGGAAAAGACGAGGTTAATGACGCTGTATGCAGTACATTTTACAGCGCGTCTGGATATTACCAACTAAAAACTAAAATATTGTGTTAAAATTTTAAATGAAATAAAAAAGTGTTATTGTTGGTGTCGGCATTTTATGAGTGGGACTTTTTCAATGCACGCGAGCGAGTGTTGCATTGGTTGCCGGTTCCCTAAGGTACAAGTATACAGGTCCTTCAGTGACTGACAACCTGATGTGACTGAATAATAGCTCTCACCACGACGACTAGTTACCCTAGTTCAACTCCAATATTTGTCACCGACATCATAAGAAGAATATTTCTATGTTTAAAATCAATCCAACTTGTCTTAGCATACCTAGATATAAGTACTATTTTTTTCCTTATAAAAACTTTTAATAGGTACCATAAAGCTGTCAAACTTAAACCTAATTAAACCTAAACCGATTTCAGTGTCCTTGCCTCATAATTAGGTCTCAGAATGCTAGACTGATGATGATGTTAATGTCGACTCAATAATTCCACATTTAACTAGCCGCCTCATAATTGTGATGACATAACAATGCCTTCAACAGGTGAAGGTTGCTCATCAAAGGCCACGGTACTCGCGATTAAGTTGAAAATTATACTGTTTTACCTATGAAATTGATATTGAGAAGTTATTAACCCAATTAGGTTAGAGACCACGAGGAAATGTAGGGTACTGTGTGCTGTACAGGGTGTTGCAAGAAAAGGTACTTAATCCCCTATTAAGATTCTGAACAACTTTTGTTATTTTAACACTTTAGTCACTTGACTTTTTACTAAGAGGAACAGATGATATTTTTCGAGAATTTCAAGATTCGTAGAGAATAAAAGTTATTTCGGATGAATAACCCCTGAGTTACCCTGTAAAATAAGTTCTATAGACTTCGTCTAGCGTCATATTGGTAGTTAGCAAATCAATCCCATAGAAATACGTAAGTACACTGGCGAGCAATGAAAAGGTTCCACCTGCCATTGCCGTTCCATAATTAGGTATGTCACTGAAACTTTTTGATTGTTCGGTCGTGAGTGTAGTACTTAAAACCAGACACGCGAACGCCAGTAACGCCTATCTGTATCGAACGCAGGTATCGGACCAAACGGATTTTCATAAATAAGAAGAAACGGCATTGGCAATGCCGATGAAGTGGACGCACTAGTGTGAATTTCTATACAAAGAATACTGAATGCGATGCCGAAAGGTGGACGCTTACATTTATTTTTTATCCGTGCTCATCAAAACAAAATACCGAACCAATGTGAGATTTTCATCCATAGACAACATCCATACACAAAAACCGATTATAGATGGCGCTAGTAAAACTTCATACTCAACAGCACTGCATTTTTTTAAAGTCTGCATAGACGACAGCGATAGTACAATGTGTGGAAGTTTCTCATAGTCGGCTCGATTCATGCTACTGTGTTGTGAGGAAATATCGAAAAGTCGGCCAGTTAGGAATAGTTGGCATTTCGCTACGTTCACTACTTGGGGGTTCACTATCAGTGGTTCTCGATCAGTGTTCCGTCGAACCCAAGGGATCCGTGAGATGGCCTTAGGGGTAGTTGGAAAATTCAACATTAAGTACTTGTACATGTAGCGAAAATAAGTGTATCGTAATAGGTATTTTACCTAAGCCATAGCTGAGCAAAGCTCTTTGGAAAAATGTTAGGCGTCACGTCAGAAGCTGAATTCTGTCTAAGTATAATATTAGCAGATAAAGTACCTAAGCATATAGGTACAGTACACATAATCTAGACAGCTAAATGTACAACATGACAATAATTAGGTACCTAATAATTTATGCACAATGTATGTTGATACCACTAGTTCCGGTGCTGGTTAGGTCACAATTCGTGACCTGATCCTATATCCACTCATGACTAAGAATAAATACATAATTTTAATTATAACAAACTCGATGTAAGACCCATGCAAGGTCAGTTAGACAAGGTTGCATTTGGTTCCGATTTTTTTAATGTTAACTTGTGGTTAATTACACCCATCTGTCAGAATTACTCAGAATCATATCAAATATTGGTTTGTAAGGCGCTCCGCCCGCTGCTAGATCAGTTTAAAATACAGGATTAATTTAAATTTCACTTTTATGTAGATCAAAAATCGATTGTATCTGAGACCCCATCCCTAATACATCATCACGACCCATCACGTCCTTACTGCTGGGGCACGGGTCTGTTTCCAGTGAAGGAAGGGTTTTAGGCCTAGTCCACCACGCTGGCCTAGTGGTTGGTTATAACTCATCTACCACGTATCTAGGCACGCCTTCTACACAATTATAACTATAACATATACTATTACTAGGGTATCTAAAAATGTAGCTATACAGGGTGTTTCAAAAAGGGTATAATAAGCCGAAACCTACATGTGCAGCATGTTATATCTAAGCCCGAAAATAAAATCAGAATTTCAAAATTCGCGAAAAAAAAATAAGGGTGGATATATTTTTAATCTAAATCTGCATGTACCTAGTAATGTGACACTACTTTACGACTAATACTTAAAGTATAATATCAAACCACGGGGAAGCACGTGGGAAAAGCTAATTATAAATAACTATGGCTATAACCATAATGACCTAGCCAGTGCGGGTTGGTGGTCTAATACATACACATTAATAATTAAATTAATACAAACTACACCGGAGGATTTTTTTAACACAGCCAAAATTCCTAAATGAATATTCATATATATTCACCATATTATATCACCTAGGTCCCAGACGAGCGAACCGAGGGCATCCTGGATGTTGTTTCAACTTGAGAATTCGTCAAAAATATTAATTTTGTGAGTCCAGCGGGTATGACATTGACACTACATGATGACAGGTAGTAATAAAAAATAATGTGCAAGTTGAAGTGGCAGAGTATGGGCTGGTCGTAACGAAGAACTGACAACCATTGGGGCAGACGAGTTCTCGAGAGGACACAACACGCCCTCCTGAACGCTGGACCGACGCCCTTAGGCGGGTAGCCGGTAGTGGATGAGGAAGGCTGAGGATCGAGTGTTGTGGCGCTCCCTGGGAGAGGCCTGGATGATTATTGACTGATGATGATGACGGGCAGTTGCGTTGTCCCGCTACTTTCGCTAACCCGTGTCGAACTACACTACGAGTATCCATGATTCTCCAATAACAGCATTGGACACTAGCTTATTCTTAAAATAAGAAAATTTAGAAGTGTAACAACACGTAAACTTTTGCAGGATAGTGTACAAAATTCCATAAAATATTATATATAGAAGTTGTGTATAAAAACAATATGCTTAATTGCGTATTATATATTTGGTTAATTTATACATTAGATAGATTTATATTCGCTTTAGGCCCAATATTAGTGACCTGGTTCTACCTTTTTTGGCATAAGATTTATTTGCCTAATCTCGTATTGCATTGTAATGTAGCAGCTCAGCAGGAGCTGGTCTGGATCACCGGGGAGCGACCCCTGGGCGAATCGACCTGCCTGGCCTTCCCCGAGAGTAGGGGTTGGGTGCTATATTGTAATGTGGTACTTACCCTTATGACTAACGTCCCTAGTACTTAGGGTTGGTACCTACCTAATGACTCTCAATTAATATGTACCGGGAAGCGGTCTTAGACTAGCTCAGCTTGGCGCCGGCCTCTGAAGGAGTGCCTGGTCACCTGGGGGATCTACAATGACCGTGAGGCGGTCCTAGCTGTCCTGATTTTGATCCTGAGGCCCCTGGAGGGAAATAACCTCGGTAGGTGTACGGGGTGAGAATTAATAATGCCGATTAATTAGTGTAACACAATTGAGGCGGCACTGGACCCGCTTTATTTACAACCATTTACTTATGTATCTAGGGTACTTACAGCTTATGTACTTAATATTAAACACACTACACAAATGCACAAATACTTATCACAGTTATCGATATTTATATTGATCGGGCCCTGAAGGGGCCTACGCGGACGTTTCTATATATCTTAATAAGGGGAAGGAATATAGGGTACAGGAGATCGGGCGAATACTGGTGGTGCGTGTCGATTTGTTCCAGGATTTGTGGAGTGTACTTGTGTTGATAAGAAAGTGTGGCTGAGGGCCGGTGTGTGTTCAGCGATTGTATAGTTCGGTACACGGCCGCTTTCAACTAGGCGACCCAGGCGTCCGTGTATTCCGGGGAACCTCGATCCGCTAGTAGGCGACCCACAGCGTAGGGAGGACGGTGTTGTGAGCTTAGTATGCGTGAATAGATACTTAGATAGATATAGGTGCGGGGAAGGATCTCGGGAGCGGACTGGTCACTCGTCGGAGCAGGAGGTGACGAATGGTGGTCGGACGGCCGGCTCGCGGTTATTTATAGGCGGGTCGCCCCGCGCCCCTTGTATTCTCCGCAGTCGCCTGTGTGGTGCCCCACCTCGACTCGCGGGCGCTCTTGTGGCTTCGGTATGTGGGTAGGTGCGGCGGACGGTTTGGTAACGGCTCGTTACAGCATAGTAACGTTTGGTCAAAGTCTCATTACGCCGAAAATCGTATGGCATAAATCTCGTTTAGTAAAAAGTTATTTCGCATAACATTGTTTAGCCTAATAATGGTATGGCCAAATCTTGAATAGCCTAATAATGCTATGGCATAGGTTTATACAAAGTAATAATATTCGTTTGGCTTTAACTTTGACGGAGCGTCTCCCTACATAGCGCAAACTGGTGCCTTGTATTGTTTCCGCTGTTTGGAAAACGCTCCGCTCCGCTTCGCTGCGCTCCGCTTTGGTTTTGATGAACATGTGCACCTAACACGCTCCTCCTCGCTTTGCTCGTCGTCGCACCTATTTTTAGGTTTCGATCTCATGGGGTTTGTAATAATTATATTGGTCGTTAACTTTCGATTTTTTGATCATACAATATCGTGATTTTCGGGATGTAGGAGAAAAATACCACAATTTGTACATTTACTACATACTTAATATATTATTTATTAAGATAACATTAGGAGAAACAAGATTATACATAAGTATAGACGAACATAAATTTGAGCAAACGAAACTTAGGTGTTTAAAGATTGTGCCTAAAGAGTTTTAGACGAAACGAGCCTTATGCCACATAAGTCTTGGCAAAGTGATGGTTCGGCCGAAAAAGTTTAGACCATACGAGTTATGCGAAATGAGTTTTGGTCAATAAAGATTATGCGAGATGAGCGGAACCCTAGTGACCTCAAGGTAATCAAAGTCGTTTAATTTAACTTCCTTGTAACAGAACTAAGCGTTCAATATTTTTTTGCAAAAATATTTTTTTTATTTGCACGCTTTTTTGGACTTACTAAAATGTGTCAAATTTACTTTTATAATATACTTAGGTAGGTACTTAACTTATTCATTTATTAGAGTACTTAACTAATTAACAGTTAAGTTTTCCTGCAACACCGGTAGTGAGTAGTGACTTCACTGTCAACGCTAGTTAGTTGATCAAAGTATTTATATGCGTTGACATTATGACATTACTACATTTATAACTAATTATTATTAACACTTGTATATATACAATTGTACACTATGTAATTAGGTGGGTATTTAAGTATATGAGCGATGCAGCCACTTGGATCTAGGTACATAAGGTATCGAGATCACAGTTATCTAGTCCTATGTGAAATATTATTGTTATTGATAAAAAAAACTACTAACATAACTAATGGCTAGTTTACACAGTGCGAGCTAGCGTACGAGTCAGCCTTCCGAGTAGCTGCACTGCAGTAACTCGCACTGTTTGGACGTAACTTACGAGGTTACGAGTAACTCGTACGTGCGAGTTGGTCAGTAGCTCGCATCCGAGTTACTTCAACATTTTTTGTTTTCACTCGCCTGCTCGCCCGGCAGCAACTCGCCCATGACAGCGGCTCTGCCGTCGCTCGCATCGTTCGGACACGTTCAGCAGTAGCTCGCCAGTGCCAGCTGGACAGTTGTGAGTGGAACCCGTGTTTTTTGTGTACTTCGCCGTGACTCGACTCGGCCTGGGACTGGGTGTCGTGTAGACAGCAAAGGCGAGCCGAGCTACTGGCGTGCGAGTACACAAACCGAGTAGCTGTCTACTGGCCACGCAGCAGCTCGCACTGTGTAAACGATCCTTAAGAACCTAAGTATACTTATTCAATTCATACTTCTTATGGTCTGCAAAAAAAAAGAATTTTAAATTGAGAGTAGATATTGAAATTAATTAAGAATAATAAATTGGTAAGTTTACCTACCTATATACTAAAGTAAGTAAGTATTTAAGAACTTAAATAAAAGAAATCATGTTTGATCCAGTTTTTTTAGATTTTTACTGACATGAGTGAGTTATCCAAAAAAAATTATTTTATTCTGGTCACATACTACCTATTAAGTAGGTACCATAGTTTTTTTCTACTGCTTACAGAACTAGATCTACGTGCACCTGTTATCATCCATTAAACAGGTAGTTATTATTACTATCACGGCAAGACCATGTCACAATGACTTCAATATCAATTACTATTAAACTTGATCGTTCAGTTATCAAACCACTTGGCGGGACTTGAGGCACGTTTTGTAAGGTCAACAATTATTGATAATCTCATATCGGACATAACTTTGCTCTTAACATGCCGTATTCAGTGATTTTGACATCTATCGCGAATCGTGATCGCCATGAATGTGATTGGAGTTGTTAAATTAATTAAGTGATTAATCTAAAATTATAAATACCTGGTACATACTTAATCCAAACTAGAGTTAAAATTCATAGGTTACACTAACGGGCAATGAAAAATTTCCGGTGACATATGGAACGTCAATTTATAGAAATTTTTCATTGCTTGTGAGTGTATATAAAGTCATGAAAGCGGAAATTAATCCTAACTATCCCCCTTATTCATAAAAAAGTAAGTGGACGTTTAGCTATTGAACTGTTCTTTCTTTAAGCCAGTATTTAATCGATTACTTACCTTTATTTAAGCACAAACAAAAATAAAGAGATTGTCAATTATACGTGTATAATACCTATCATAGGTGTTTAAATAAGAAAATAAGTCCTCACAAATGGGAAGTGACAATTCCGTTCCGATTGTGGCTAAAGATATAAATCTTTGTTCGACTATGTATGTATTTGTATAATGGCAAATAGTTGGACGCTTAAGGGATCCAATTAACTGCAGAGGTATGTTTAATTGTATGTGCTATTTATGGGTGACGACTGACAACTGCCTGGGTTTTTTATTTACTATATACCTAATAATATCTATGTATAATGGGCAAAACAGATAACGAATTATTAACTGTGTAAATGACGATCTAAATCTTTTAGAACGAATGTCCTGTTCTAATCTATTCGTTTGTGACCATGAAAGTAGAAAATGTGACATCATTTACCATATTTCTAATAAATTATGATGGCGAATCGAATTGCTATGTATCTTATTCTTACAGGGCTGTCAGCTCTATTTTTGATTAGATCGATATCGGTCATCTGGCCGAGTAAACTAACTGGGTACTTTCTTACTCCTTCTTAGGTACTTTCCTCTCTCCGAAGTCTGAACATTGTCTGAACCTTCACCAGGTTCACTGGCAGATTAGGCTTTAATTAAGCATTAAGTGCCAATTTCTCCATTGTCGGTTAGAGCATAACCAGGGACTAGCGGTTTATTTTTGACTCATCTGTCATGAATTTATAAATCAATCCCTGTTGGTTAGATAACCGACTATGGAGAAATTGCCACTTAGTCCACTTGATTGACTGTTGTAAATTGTACAGTAAAAGTAAAATGGTGTTTTATTTAAATTAGATGAAATATTACAATGTAAAATGTACATGGTTCGAAATTGATGTTGAAAGGTTGGCAACGGAAAGTTTCACAAAGTGGTTTTATAGGGGAACCCCCGACGAATTCCGCTTAAAACTGTAATGTCATTAACTTATTGAAATATCTTCTTTAGGAAAAACACACGGTTAACTAAATACTTATTTAATTCGACATACCTACCTGCCTATCATCTAATGATCTGAATGTTAACCCAAATTAGTAAGACATATTTATTAAATTATCTCGACATGTAGGTATTTAACTCTCGCTTTAATTACAAAAAACTCTTTGGTACATGACAGCGCTGGGATTCGAACCCGCATCTTAGGCGTGAGAAGCAGGCGCTTATCCGACTGAGCTACCACCGCTACTTGTTTTGTGAGTAGTTTTTCTTCAACTTGTGAAATGTATTTTTGCCACAAAAACTGCCTCCTGGAGCCAATTTATTACAAATCGCATTTCCTGTTGAAAAACATATCCGTGAATGTGACTAATCTATACTTACCTATCGAACTTAGCCTAGGTACAAGGTACACCTAAGAAATCTAGGCACTTTTAAAAATGCAGAAAAATTTAAAAGATACAATAGTACTGCAAACTGCATACGCTATTACCAAAAAGTTTGAATCAGGAAAATATTCTCTAGTTTTTAGACTTTGCATTCTGAACTTGAGTTTTTACTTATTTATAATTAAGTATGTCCGAGTTATGTCCATATCTTAAAATATCGATTTTATAAGTTATTGATAAGTATATTAACAAATTCACTTCCTATATTGTTTCCTCAAAATCGCAAGGCTATATTTGTTGACCTAGGTCAGAAAATATGTTTATTTATGCAATCTTTTGTTTTTGTTTTAATTGAGGGGTATTTTGTTAACGTTGGCCCTGGGGGTCACTCTCTAAATCGACGAATGAACAGACGAGAATTGCCACCCAAGCGACACGCTTAGTACAACGTATTAGGTATAAGGAGTCGTGGTTTTTCGGAGCACTGCGTGAGCCCCGATTGCGTGAAAATTTATGTTTGTTCGTTTGCCGATTTTGAAAGTGACCCCCCTGGTATCCTGGTAAGCCTCTTTCCGCCCGCTACGGGTGCTGCATAGTGAGTTTAGATACTTCTATACACGGTGTAGGTATTTATGACACATGCACCCGGAAAAATAAACCACTGTAAATGAAATTTCCTGTTTCAGGCTTTTAATGTATTTTTAATGTATTTCTTTTACTTTCATAACAGTAACAGCCAAATAAGAGCCCTAGTTCCTGCTTACCTACTTTACTTACCCATTAGGGAGAAATACATATAAGTACATAACAGGATAAATATCGGAACAACTTACCGACAAACTAAACTAAAATAAACGCAGGCAGGACTTACCCGCTGGTACAAAAAAGAGAGAAAAATATTACAGTTTTAAACTAGGTACGCTGCATCCCCTGTCTTCTACTAGAAGAGCAGGTTCATGACTAAGAAAAAAAAACCGCATACAGCCTACAAGACACGATAAAAAAGTCATTACCAAGGACCTACGGCGAGGCTTTCTGAAGTCTTCGTGCAAGACTCCGGGCTCAGGGCATCATAGTCGCTGCGGTGCCGCAGCCACGCGCACGCGTCAACTACACGCAGTTTTAACCTGATTGGTGGCTGCATTAGTCAGGGTAAAGAACGCGTGAATTTAAAAAAATAAAATTAAAAACCTAACTGGCCGCACGGATTTTCAATCGAAGTCAACGGGCGCCATTTTGGAAGTTTTTCCCGCGTGTATTTTGACAGCTTTGAATTGTGTTCGGAAATTAACTGGTTATATTGTGTAATTGATACATCGTTTTTTGTTCAGTGCACTATTTTTATTGGATTTGGTAAGTATTTTAATTTTCTGTCTTTATACAATTAGTTGCTTAATACCTTAATTAAATAATCAAGCACGCATCCTTGAATTCAATTATGTAAATTTCAGAGCATTTCAAGCAAATAGTGTAAGCAAATTGAAATTCTTTTACATAGTTTATTTTGTTACATGTATTAATTTGCTGATTTTGTGCTGTTCGTTACCTACATGAAAATATATTAAATATATATTATGGTTATTATAAATATTATATTAACGTTTCGAGTTAAGAACTATTTACATAATATTATCATATACGGAGCATCTAGAACAAACTATTTACTTTTATAAAAAATGATATTTATTTTGAAGGACATTTCAGTAAGACATGATAAAAAAATGGGGAAGGTATTATACAGGGTTATTGGTAAGTAGACCGGATCCTTTCAGGAGGTGATAGAAGAAGACATTTCCAGTCGATTGAACCCAATAATGCATTATCCTAAGCTTAACCATTTCTAAGATATTTAATATTTAAGGTTTTTTTTTATGTTTTGCCAAAATTTTATGCTTAAAACCGAAAATAAATAAAACTAGGCACATTTCAATATTTTTTTTGGTTGTTTTGCATAAGTAACACCTTAATAAAGTAATTAAAATAATCAAATGTGCATTATTCGACTTAAATAAGACATAATACCTCAAAATAGTTAAACATTTTGAAAAAATATTCAAAAGGCAAAAACAAATAAATTAATTTAAAAAAGATTTTCACATGACATTTTTTTGTGCACTTCAGCTTAAAAACATGGTCAACTAATAAGCTTACAAACAAGATAATTGAATACCAAATCGATTAAGGTATCACCAAGATATGGCCAAAACAACCAGAGAAAGCGGAGAAAACTCAGCAGGGGTTTCCATACTAAAGTCAACAGGACTGAAAACAATCACACTTTTTACCTTTATATTGGGCCAATTTTGTTAGTTTTCCTGTTGAGTTTTGTCCGTCTGTATTTACTAGATACCTAATAATATCTATGTATAATGCACAAAACTGATAACGAATTATTAACTGTGTAAATGGCGATCAAAATCTTTAAGAACGAATGTCCTGTTCTAATCTATTCGTTTGTGACCATGGAAGTAGAAAATGTGACATCATTTACCATATGTCTAATAAATGATGATGGCGAATTTCTGCCTATGTATTTTATTCTTACAGGGCTGTCAGCTCTATTTTTTGTTAGATCGGTTTCGGTCATCTGGCCGAGTAAACGAACTGGGTACTTACTACTTACCCCTTCTTAGGTACTGTCTCTCTCTGAAGTCTAAATATTGTCTGAACCTTCACCAGGTTCACTGGCAGATTAGGCTTTAATTAAGCATTAAGTGCCAATTTCTCCATTGTCGGTTAGAGCATAACCAGGGACTAGTGGTTTATTTTTGACTCATCTGTCATGAATTTATAAATCAATCCCTGTTGGTTAGATAACCGACTATGGAGAAATTGCCACTTAGTCCACTTGATTGACTGTTGTAAATTGTACAGTAAAAGTAAAATGTACATGGTTCGAAATTGATGTTGAAAGGTTGGCAACGGAAAGTTTCACAAAGTGGTTTTATAGGGGAACCCCCGACGAATTCCACTTAAAACTGTAATGTCATTAACTTATTGAAATATCTTCTTTAGGAAAAACACACGGTTAACTAAATACTTATTTAATTCGACATACCTACCTGCCTATCATCTAATGATCTGAATGTTAACCCAAATTAGTAAGACATATTTATTAAGTTATCTCGACATGTAGGCATTTAACTCTCGCTTTAATTACAAAAAACTCTTTGGTACATGACAGCTCGGATTCGAACCCGCATCTTAGGCGTGAGAAGCAGGCGCTTATCCGACTGAGCTACCACCGCTACTTGTTTTGTGAGTAGTTTTTCTTCAACTTGTGAAATGTATTTTTGCCACAAAAACTGCCTCCTGGAGCCAATTTATTACAAATCGCATTTCCTGTTGAAAAACATATATCCGTGAATGTGACTAATCTATACTTACTTACTTATCGAATCTAGCCTAGGTACTGGTAAGTACACCTAAACAATATAGGCACTTTTAAAAAAGTCCTAAAAAATTAACAAGATACAAGTAAGACTGCAACCAAATCACATTGAAGAAAGAAATCGTAATGAAGCACTGGAGATGGATCGGCCATACAATGAGAAGACACGACTGTAACCATGCTCAAGTTGCTTTCGAGTGGCAGCCTGGCGGAAGAAGGAGACCAGGTAGACCCGTACAGAGCTGGAGAAGGTCCGTGGAGGCGGAAATGAAGAGGGCAGGTCTATCGTGAGCCCAAGTGAAGGAGGCCGCTCAAGATAGGGAAATGTGGCGAAGAATGTGTAGCCCTAAGCTCCACAGGGGAGTAGCAGGACTATAAGAAGATAAGTAAGACTGCAAATACGCTATTACCTAAAAGTTAGAATCAATAAAATATTCTCTAGTTTTCTTGACCTAAAATTTTTAGAGCGCTTTTAGTCTATTTTGCTTTCTGAACTTGAGTTTTACTTATTTTTAATTAAGTGGGCCATTATTTTATTTTAGGGACCATTATCGGTCCCCTACAAAGAAACATTTTTTAAAAATTAAATAATGAAATTCAGGAATATAGCTACCGTCTGTAGCAATTAAATAAGACACCGGTCACAGAAAATATAATGAATTTATGTAAAATACTTTATTTATTTACAAATTACGGTAACTCTGTTGTTGTTTTTGGTAACGCAATTGTTTTTCATACAAAAATTGTCTGTCCCTCGGAGCGAGTCATATGAAACAAGCACAACGTGTGTAAAAAATTATAATGGAAACAATTTTTTTGAATATTATAACGAATATGTCATTATTTAAACTTTACTTCACGGTAATAATCATGATTTTATATGAACATATTATGGGACAATTAATATTCCTGGCCGAGTCCCCAAGCCTAAGCAAAAATACACCTACACTAGGTTACCCTAGGAAATTCAATCATAAATAAACTTTTTTTCACTTTCTTACACCTAAGATCATTTGAATGGCTGTGTATTTGTATTGGAGTGCAGGAAGGAGAGCGGGACGGATAAAATGACCAAGTCTTTCGGATGAGAGTCCTGGAGAGAAGCGCGTGTATTTATTGTGACGCCACTGAGTTACCGGCGACATACGGTGAGTTTTATAGATATTTATTATTTTATTTCATGCAATATATGTAATAATTAGTAACAATTATTAGGGCATTTTGATATCCCATGTATGTGTATTCATTTAAGTACTAACTTCAAATAGGTTATTGTTTTACAACTGCGTTACCGCTACACTTCGTTACTTTTTCAGTAACGCAGTTGTAGCTATAGTAACTCAGGGGTTTTTCTTATAGTTTTCAGGTATCTGTTACTCAATTTATGGTACAAATATAACATTTGAGCATATTAAATTGTTACAGTATAACATTTCAGACTCAATGGCGTAAACAGCGGCTGAAAAACAACGGCTTTATAGGCAAAAAAAATGAGAAATATTTCTTAGTATTAAGTTGTTATATTTTCAGCGATTTTAATGTTTGATATTAAACAAAGAGTTCTGTTAATTTTAGTTTGATAGTTTTTTTCACATTATGATTAGTTTTAATTGAAGAAAGTATAAAGATTGTGATTGAGATACCACTGTGTTACCAATTAACCACAGCGTTATCTATTTGTCCCTCGTTTCCTGAGAGTATTCACAAACATTTTAGCTACTCTATATTAGAAAGAATGTTAAACTAAATATAATAATTAAAAATTCACCTTATTTAGAGCTATTTCTAAAACTTTGAGCAAAAAATTATGATTATTTTGTCCTTTTTTCGAAAAGTATTGCATTAAAACTTATTGATTGGTAACGCAGTGGGAAACTTTATTATAGAATGAATAACAAAACTGAGAATATTTTGTTATTTAAACTGTTAGATTAATGTTTTTTTTCTTACTTTTTATCTGGTATATGTTTACGAACCAAAATATATGTTCCTAACAATAAAACATAATTTTGTATGAAAGTAACGCAGTAGTATTTTTTTCTCATCGTTCCTCGATTAAACGTCAATAACTTTAAGAAATAGCAAGAAAACATCGCTGCAAATGTATTTAATGAATAATATAAATGTTAATTAACATAAATAAATATTGAAAGGTTAATTAATAAGAAGTTTATTTTTGAAAAAAATATCTGTAAAATTATGTCAAATTGTACCCAAAATAAAATAATGGCCCAAGTATGTCCGAGTTATGTATGTCCATATCTTAAAATATCGATCTTTTATAAGTTATTGATAAGTATATTAACAAATTCACTTCCTATTTCGTTTCCTCAAAATCGCAAGGCTATATTTGTTGACCTAGGTCAGAAAATACATTTTATACAGGGTGTCCCAAAAGTCAACGTCATCCCTTAAAGGGCTGATAGGTCAGCTCATGAGAGGCCAGAATATCACAATATGACCTTAGTAAAAACTCGACAATTTTCGAGATATTGACACTTTTATAAATTTGCTGAAAATCGACACATTGGATCAGTTTTTTGCGTGCCGCCAGTACAAAAATCCATATTGTTAGAATTTGTTAGGTGTTGCACCACCTTGTATAGCCCTGCTATTGATCGCAGTCAAAAAAAATATCGAGTAATGCTGTATGTTTAAAAAAAACACGGTTTTCAAAGTCATAAAAGGTAATCGTATTTTTTTATAAACAACTTTGACTCTACATACTGTAAAAAAAATATACCACGCAAACCTGGCACCTTATTCGAAAAGATTGCTCATTTAATGCAGTTTCCAAAATGGTATGAAACGTTGCTATTGTTTCAATTAACAAAAAAGTTATTGCTATTTTAGTACAAAACGACCTAGACGTAAAATTGTTTGAAGGAAATTTATCTGACTGAATTTATTAGGGGTAAGTCATGTTGGAATGAGTAAAAGTAAAATAAGTGATGTGGCCGGGAGTGAGAAAAGAGAACGTTGTCACAGTTAATAAAAAAAGCGCATTTTGAGTATCTTTCTCGAAGAAAGTGGACTATAGCAACTCCACATTCCCCTTAAATGTAACGTACATTCCTGAGTAGTGCTAATGTGTAATATTGTACAAGTAAAACGCTTACACATGTACATTGTACACCCACAGTATCCAAAAAAGGGACAGATCAGTTTGTCATTAACATTACCTCTAATTACTTGTTATTTATTTTAAAGTTATTGTTAAACAAAACCAAACTCTCAAAATTATGATTATGACCATTAATGAGTATAATTTTTTGCTGATTATGTACTTAATATAATAATGTGGTGTTATAATTTTGAGAAATAAAAATAAAAGTCAATAAATGTTTGTTTTTTTTAAATAAGGTGTAAAAAACGCAAAATATGTTTTATAAGAGTTTGGTAAGTTTTTTCTTAGCTATTTTTGCGTCATCTTTGTTGCCACGGCTGACCCCACCACCTATTTTACTTTTACTCATTCCAACATGACTTACCCTTAATAAATTCAGTCAGATAAATTTCCTTCAAACAATTTTACATCGAGGTCGTTTTGTACTAAAATAGCAATAACTTTTTTGTTAATTGAAACAATAGCAACGTTTCATTCCATTTTGGAAACTGCATTAAATGAGCAATCTTTTCAAATAAAGTGCCAGGTTTGCGTGGTATATTTTTTTTACAGTATGTAGAGTCAAAGTTGTTTATAAAAAAATACGATTACCTTTTATGACTTTGAAAACCGTGTTTTTTTTAAACATACAGCATTACTCGATATTTTTTTTGACTGCGATCAATAGCAGGGCTATACAGGGTGGTGCAACACCAAACAAATTCTAACAATATGGATTTTTGTACCGGCGGCACGCAAAAAACTGATCCAAGGTGTCGATTTTCAGCAAATTTATAAAAGTGTGAATATCTCGAAAATTATCGAGTTTTTACTAAGGTCATATTGTGATATTCTGGCCTCTCATGAGCTGACCTATCAGCCCTTTAAGGGATGACGTTGACTTTTGGGACACCCTGTATATGCAATCTTTTGTTTTTGTTTTAATAGAGGGTTATTTTGTTGACGTTGCCCCTGGGGGGTCACTCTCTAAATCGACGAACGAACGAACGAGAATTGTCACGCAATGTAGAGTCGTGCGTGGTTAGCGCTGCAGTTTTTTTCCGAAGTTTCGGAGCGTGCGCGATCCACGACTCCATCTCGCTGAATTCGCGTGCCGATTGCGTGAATTTTTTTGTCCGTTCATTCGTCGAGAGTGACCCCCCTGTAAGACTGACTCTCTGAGCTGCATAGTGGGTTAAGTTAAGATACTTCTACACGATGTAAATGGCATGCACCCGGAAAATTACCACATGGTAAGAAGTGGTCAAACTGAATTACTTAAGTAATTCTTCATGAAATTTCCTGTTTCAGACTTTTAAATGTCTTTTTACTTTTACTTTTCATAACAGTAACATCCGAATAAGAGCCCTAGTTCCAGCTACCTGCTCACCCATAAGGGAGAAACATACATATAAGTATTAAATACTAACAGGATAAATATCGGAACAACTGACCGACAAACTAAACTAAAATAAACGCAGACAGGACTTACCCGCTGGTACAAAAAAGAGAGAAAAATATTACAGTTTTAAAACTAGGTAAGCTGCATCCCCTTCTACTAGAAGAGCAGGTTCATGACTAAGAAAAAAAACCGCATACAGCCTACAAGACACGATAAAAAGTCATTACCAAGGACCTACGGCGAGGCTTTCTGAAGTCTTCGTGCAAGACTCCGGGCTCAGGGCATCATAGTCGCTGCGGTGCCGCAGCCACGCGCACGCGTCAACTACACGCAGTTTTAACCTGATTGGTGGCTGCATTAGTCAGGGTAAAGAACGCGTGAATTTAAAAAAATAAAATTAAAAACCTAACTGGCCGCACGGATTTTCAATCGAAGTCAACGGGCGCCATTTTGGAAGTTTTTCCCGCGTGAATTTTGACAGCTTTGAATTGTGTTCGGAAATTAACTGGTTCTATTGTGTGATTGATTGATCGATTTTTGTTCAGTGCACTATTTTTATTGGATTTGGTAAGTATTTTAATTTTCTGTCTTTATACAATTAGTTGCTTACCTTAATTAAATAATCAAGCACGCATCCTTGAATTCAATCATGAAAATTTCAGAGCATTTCAAGCAAATAGTGTAAGCAAATTGAAATTCTTTTACATAGTTTATTTTGTACGACCGAATGGCGTAGTGGTTAGTGACCTGACTACTGAGCCGATGGTCCCGGGTTCGATTCCCGGCTGGGGCAGATATTTGTTTAAACACAGATATTTGTTCTCGGGTCTTGGATGTGCCCGTATAATGGCAATAGGCCCGCCCCCTATTACATTGGGACTAACATAACACTCTGGCGAAAAGTGGGTGCAGCAATGCACCTCTGCCTACCCCGCAAGGGAGTACATTAGTACAAGGCGTGAGTGCGTGTTATTATTATTATTATATAGTTTATTTTGTTACATGTATTAATTTGCTGATTTTGTGCTGTTCGTTACCTACATGAAAATATATTAAATATATATTATGGTTATTATAAATATTATATTAACGTTTCGAGTTAAGAACTATTTACATAATATTATCATATACGGAGCATCTAGAACAAACTAGGTATTTACTTTTATAAAAAAATATATTTATTTTGAAGGATGGGAAGACATTTCAGTAAGACATGACAAAAAAATGGGGAAGGTATTACCTATATGAGACTAAAATAAATATATGAAACTAACAAGTTTTTTGCAATTGCAATTAGTTAGTAGTGAGCTAACAAGTAAGTACCCCATGACAATTATTTATTGAAAAGGTAGCTAGTCAGGTAGTCCTATATACCCTAAGGTACAGCGCACATCCTCCTGACAGTAATTAAAAAATAATCTGGCTTTTTACTACGAACTTGTCGCACGAGACGTAAACTTTAGTCACGCGAATTTCTGAACTGACGTTGACATAATCTAATGACCATAGATAATTATAGGTAAATCCTTTAGTTAGTTCAGCCGACCCTTTACCTTAGCTGTTGTTGTTTTCAAACAATGTTTAAACACTGTTTTTTTTAAATATTCTGCCTTGCTACTGAAAATTGTAGGTTTAGGTTATTATAATTAACATAGATGCAAGTAGTTTTTCAATTGTCTTTTTGAAATCTTTGATGATGATGATGATGAAATCCTCTTATCCCTCATCAGGGACATAGGGCTCGAAGAAAGGATTTCCACTTCTCCCGATCCTGCGCGGCCGCTTCCAGGTCGTCCCAGCCGAGACCAGTTGATGCAGCCTCCTTTTCAACTGACCGCCTCCAGGTGGTACGGGGGCGGCCCGGCCTTCTCTTCCCCTTCGCTTGCCATTTCAACCCTTGTTTGGACAGGTGATTGTCTGGTCTCCGCAGCACATGCCCAATCCAGCGCCATTTCCTGAGTAGGATCTCCTTGTCAATGGGTGTCTGGTCAGTCATCTCCCACAGTCTTGCGTTAGATATGGTTCGTGGCCAGTAGATCCCCAGTATGCGCCTCAGACATTTGTTCACGAACACCTGAAGTCTACTGGTTACTTCATTCTTAACGAGCCATGTCTCGCACCCGTACAGGAGGACCGACTTGACATTGGAGTTAAAAACTCTGATCTTGGTACGCCGAGTGATGATGCGAGACGTCCAAACAGGCTTCAGTTGCGCATATGCAGCTCGGGCTTTGTTGATGCGTGCTTCTACATCCGCCTCCGCTCCGCCCAGTGGACCCACGACGCTCCCCAGGTAGGTAAAACGCTGCACTTGTTCGACAACGTCGCCGTTCACAAATATGGGGGCTGAATCGGAGGTATTTAGGCGCATATCTTTGGTCTTGCTACAGTTGATGCGCAGGCCTTCCTCAGCAGCAACGTTTGCGAGGTCATCGGTCTTGGACTGAAGATCGTCACGAGATGTCGCGAGTAAGCAGAGATCGTCGGCGAAGTCTATGTCTTCGAGGGTCTTATCCTGCAACCATTGTAGTCCCCTCTCTTCTTTACTACTCACTCTGCGCATCACGTCATCCAAGACTACAAGAAAGAGAAGTGAAATTTTGAAATCTTTACCTAGATAAAACTACTTACTAACATAATATATCATTTATGTATCACATAGGTTAGTAACCAAGTATGTAGGTACTTACGTACTTACCTAGATGGTTCTTTCAGTTATTGTTTCACTCATAAAAGTAAAACCACTGTGATCAATCATCAACCTGCCACTGTCTAAATCATAAATTTAATTTAAGACTGTGGTAGCATGGATTTTACCCACAGTTAGAAGTTAAAAACCATGCTACTTACTTTTATCCTCTCAACACTACGATATAAAGAATCAGAGAATCAGAATCAAGAGGTAAGAATTATTTGCGATCTAATTTATCGAAAGAAATCGATTAATATATACATAAGTATGTATAATATTTAATAGTAAATGTTTATTTATTTGCACAAAAAACATATATTTAAGTAAATTACAAGCTTATTTTAAATTAATATACTTATATATTTCTCTATCTACTTATATATTTTTGTTTGGGCATCATTGTATATTTTACATTGTAGTTAGGTTAGGTAGGTATTTCGCATTTATGATGTTTTCGTTACAACACAACTGTCATATCATGTGACTTGACTTCCTATACTACCTACTTACGTTAGTAGTGTGAGTAGGTAGGTTCACTTTCACTTTATCACGTGAGCCCTACCCATGGAGGATGGTCTATTGATGACATAACCACCGTAACAGCTAAATATTTGAACAAATGCCACATCGTACACGGTATTCGAAAAGATTTTGAGATTGTATACAACTAAACCGAAATTAGGTTCTTAGTCTTAGGTTCTAGGGACTGTTTCACAAAGTTTGGATAATGGCTACCAGTGGGATAAAATACATGCTGTCAATCTCTGTAGTGATGTTTTAGACAGTGACAACATGTCTTTTATTCTACAGGTAGCCATTATCCAGACATTATGAAACCTAGGCCCTTAGACGTTTATTATATTATTCTACTTATAGGTTAGAGTCACAGAAACTTATTTCCGCTACATAGTGGGGTAACTGTAGAGTAGCTCCAGTGGGGTAACCAGGTTCAATTCCTGACCGTGACTTGTCATAAAACACATACCTCAGCTGAGAATGTAACTAATTCAAATACAGCACCAAGGCCCAAATATATAGGTAGTCAGTTTACATTTAAACACAGCTTATAGGCAATTAGGTCACTCACACTGTAGAGTTCCAAATAACTATTATTAATAAATAATGTGTAGTATTGATTTCGTTCAGGTATCCATTAGTTTCTTAGTATTTAAGAAAAACCCTAATTGGTGTTGACACGATGTCATTAGAGCTAGATTTTTGAAGGACTAGGAGCTTGATATACGGAGGAAATTTAACTAATCTTATTAATGCGAAATTAACTGTGTCTGTTTGTCTGTCTGTCTGTTACTGTTTCACACCAAAACTACTGAACGGATTTGAATGAAATTTGGTATACATATAGTCTAGACCCTGAGAAAGAACATAGGCTAACTTTTTAAGGCGAAGCGAAGCTCGCGGGAACAGCTAGTACTTTATACAGATTTTAAATGCTTGTGCCTAGGTAGGTACTCTTAATTGACTTAATTAATATGAGATGGATTCCATCCAGTTCGGTATTTACAATTAATGATATATGACGCATATGGACATTACAGTTTACACGCAAGACACTTAATTAAGTAATACATTAATTATTATACGCTGCTAATGCTAACACTCTTTTAAAAATTACTATCGTTTTTCGCAACTGATCATCGTCTTAGCAATCGTTTTATAGCAATTGACAATCATCAAGCAGAGCTGCATCAATATGACGTATATTTGACAGATCAGTAATGCATATAGTGCCACAATCTTATCTGTTCCGGTGGTCAAAATGTGTACTAACGAGACGTCATTGTCAAACTTCATTTCATACTCTGTGCGTTATTTGAGTTGTCAATTTCTGCGAAGAGGCTGACGCTATGTTATTTAATTTGTTTTGTGATTTTCTGGGTGAAATAATGCCAAAAGCGCTGAAAAGTGATGCAAGAAAAGTAATACTAGATATATTGGCTTTTATGCAGGAAGTATTCAGGCGCCTTTAATTCAGTTTGAAAAATTGGAAGAACGAGTTGCAGCGGCTACAGGTTAGTGTTGCCAAATATGACGAATAATTTTACCCATATACTGACATGTAATTTTATTAATATTTTCCCGAGAGACCCGTAAAGTATATAATCTTTATTTTTCTTTGATTACAGGTGTGAGTGAAGCTGCGTACCTATACCTTAGGCAGTATACCAAGAAGAATTTCTCGCACCTGCAGCGATTTTATACGAAATAATGATGATTAATGACATCTTCTTCTTCCCCTACGAGTATCAAGGGTTGGCTGGAAGAAATGGATTTTTAGCAATTAGCCTCTGTACATTGTCTGAATTTCTTTTAATTTTATGCTCTTGTTTCTTGTTACTTTAGAAAATAAAGTACCTAAATAAATAAATAATAATTAAGTACTTAATAGTTTTTTTAAGTGTATCTATCTCGTTATTCCCACGACCCACAGATATTACCTATATCATTGTAAAATCTAGATTTAAATGTCTTATATCAGAACTAATTTTGTTTCTGTTTGCCGTGGACAAATTTTTTATACAACGAATGTCGTTTGATATATTATATCCTCTTTCATTTACTATTGACCCTATATTTTGATTTATCTATACTTATGAATGTACCTAATTATAACAATAGCAGAAATGCATTGTCGTTTAAACCACGGCAAAATTTAATCGATGGCATCACTGGATTCGATCACAGCGATCCGTCACCGGAACAGATAAGATTGTGGCACTATAAGAACTGTTGATTGCTAATCTATGGATAGTGGTATGGTAATCAAACATAACTACATACCATCACCATGATCGCTCAACATCATGAGATCGCTCTTAGCGATAAGGCAGCCTATTGTACATTAGCTCTAGTTTTTTGTATTTCTGATTTATGTGGTGTTCAATAAAGCAATAAGTATGCTATTCTATTCTATTCTATCACCATCTTTCCAGCCCATTCCACCAGCTCCCTTCAAACCAACAAAATCCACTCCACCCAATGTTTCCACCACACACAGACTCGTCAAGCTTGTAACCCCTGTAATTTGATGAAGTGGACAAAAGGATAAATTACCTCCTGGTTTTAAGCACAATGGACAAAGGAACCAGTGGCAGTGTGCCAAGTGCGACCGGCGGTCAATATCCGTAACAGAGTTGGCGAAAGTGAACCGACCGGCTGAACGACCTTGAAATTAGGGTCCTGCCGAGGCGAGGTCTTTAATAAACTACCAGTTAAAGCAGAAATATATATCACTTTAGCTTTTACGTGCGGGCTTGGTGCGTCATTGGACGGTTCATCATCATCATCATAAGCCTATAGCAGTGCACTGCTGGATGTAGGCTTCTCCCAAAGCACGCCACTGGATGCGATCTATAGCTTTTTACATCCAATCATATCCAGCATCAGCCACCTTCGCAAGTCGTCACACCATATAGCCCGACGGCGTCCCACACTACGTTTGCCTAGACGCGGTCTCCATTGCAGCACACGTTTACCCCACCGGTTATCGGTTCTTCGACAGATGTGACCAGCCAACTGCCAACTAAGCTCACTAACTCAGTGAGCTATGTCGGTGACTTCAGTTCTCTGTCGGATTTAAACGGTTACCCGTGGGAATATCTGGATAACAAGTAGCTGCTAAGAGCCTGCCCCAGATGGGGCATATTAACCATCTGTCTCACAGCAAAAGATAATTATAAATTATAATACTATCCAGAGTATCACATTACTACGGTTGAGATGTAAAACGCAGCCGATATGTTTATGTGCATACATACCTTTTCCTTACCTACAGCAAAAAGTCCTTCGGTTTTACCCGAGTGCGTCGGAAAGGGTGGTTATTCTCGCATGAATTGCTCCAGATGTTGACCTCAGAATTATAATAAATGGTCTTATGCATATTGAATTTATTGGAAATACCTTACATGAGTTATCAGAAGAGGTAAGCAAGACGCGCTAGCTCAGCTATTGCAATACTCAGGATTCTCCAATTTACTCGGGAGCTAGTCTGGCTAAGCTGAATTTAAGGGGATATGTACAAAGGTTCCACTCGAAAGAGCTACGTTCAGGAACTTCACCCCTTCTCTGAATAGAATTAAGGTACATGAATAAATAACAACAACCACTAAAATTTTAGAGACCTAGAACTTAATTTTACCTTGCCTTCACCGCTGAATAAACTACTTATGTCTATGTAAGTACGATAAAGTCATAAAAAATACGCAATACCGTGCGACTTTACACTTAGTAAATTTTGTCACTATAACAGGAAACCATTAAGTATGTTGTTAATTACTACATACCTTATTAATACTAAGTTACCTTGTATTAATGTTGCAGTTAACTTGTCTATTATTAATCCTAGCTTTGACCGATGGCGAACTTAGTATACTTATAAATATATTTTTGAGACTATAGCTTGTCTTTGGCCTGTTGTTAGAAGATAAAGTATACGTGGCTTTTCAAATTATTACCATGATTTTAAACTTCTTCCAGGCATTACCGGCCCATAAAGTACCTACCTATATTTGATAGTCTGTCTGTACTACCGTCGTTTTGATCCAAACTTTCAGGGACACCTATATGTTTTTCAAAGATATTAGGTTAATATAATATAGTTTTGTGGAAAATGAATGATGTTTTTCGCGAATTTTGAAATTCTGATTTCAGATTCAGGCTTAGATATAACAAAAACATGCTGCACATGTTGGTTTCGGCTTAGTATCCCCTTTTTGCAACAGCCTGTATAAACCTGCATTTTTTTAAATGCCACGAAGTGCTCATCTCGCCATTAAATCAGCCACGTCGCGGTCTTACTGACCAATTAAAAATAATTAAAAATGACTCCATATTTCTCACGCGAATCTACAGAAAATAACTAATAACTATAAAAAAGGTTTTAGTTTATTAGCGGCACGAGTCGGCTTGATTGAGTGATATTGTTTTAAATTATTTGTTAACGAACAGTCAACACAATGCTACAGTGGTTCGAGTGTGAGTTTTTCAATACCTATTGAGAAGTGAAATCTAACGCAAAATTGTATGGCGCGGAGCTATTAGAGCTAGGTAGCGTCTCTCCAGCGCCATACAAACGTTTACTCACCGCTTCTCAAACGGCGAAAAAACTCGCACTCGAGGCACAGGTCACTTGATCACGATATTATAGCTGTTGGCCGCGAGTTTTGCATCGCCTTTTAACTTCTCGTCCACCGTTGTCTATTAGCCCCCTCTTATTTACTATAGTTGAGCTAACACTATTCATCTTAAGCTTATTTTTTTCATGTCACTGGAAATTTTTCATTGCTCGCAAATGTATTAAAAAAATCTAAACATTTACGTTTAGTTACTTACTGCATTTCTTTATAATTACAGAATAGGAAACTAAAATCACAATATATGTACATATTCTGAGAAAAAAGTATAAAAATCCAATTAACTCTATTATACAGTGCTAATGACTACAAGAAGTGCATTCCTGGATAAACCCATCCAGGTGCGTCTCGGTTCAACGTCATCCAACACCTATGTCGGTACAGACAGCAAAATTAACTCACATGACCTTTTTTTATAAGTATAATATAATTTTCAATATTTAATACATACTTACTTACATAAAGAATCGGGTTCCTTATATCTACCCGTACCGGTAACTTGATTAGGTGTGCGAAAGCGCTCACTGAGAGATTTAAAACCGGGAAAGCTCTCGCTAAACAGTAGGTTACCGGTACGGGTAGATATAGGGAACCCAGTCTCTATGTAAGCACCCGAAGACGCGTCCTTTCCCTTTTACGTCAGCTGCAGTTCCAGTGTGAACCTGTCAAACCTCATCTATCTAAGTTTAGTCTGACCTATTAGGTAGGTACTGCCCGATCCCTGCAGTGACGTCTTCGTCTGACTAAGAACCAAAACGGTACGGCAGACGGTCGAATTCTCGTGTGGAGAGCACGACTAACTGAACTTTGGGACGCCCTAAGCCCGCGGCACTGACAATCTTGATTTTAGATGGTAGTATAATATATGTACAGGGAAAACTAAGACCAAAGAATTATGGTGGAACCTCACTCCTGTTGCTGATAATAATGATGGTGATAGATAGAATAGAACGTAATGCCACATCAATTTCTTTTGTTGACCGTACATTACACTGCCTTAACTTAACCATCCTAGCCCTTATAACCTGTTCTAAGATCGAAGTTTTACCGATATTGCAATATGACCTATGTTGCCTTATGTTAGCTGCTAGATTAACTGGGCGTTTTGACGGCAGTTGAGCTCTTTGTAGGGTGACTGAAATCCCTTTACTAGCCATCTGAAGCAGGTTTCTAGAAGTTCATGGCCAAGTGAAGTCAAACTTCCAATAAAACTGTAGCGTCAAAGATTGGATACGGAAAAAGAACTCTGAAATAAAACTAGGTGAGTAAGTACTTAATCTGGGTATTTCTTATGTAATCTGTATAAATAAGTTCTTGTGCTCAAAGTACTTATGGTTATGGTAAATCTGTTGTCTACGTAATAGCATATTAGTCTACGGTAATAGGTACTCACTCATAGCTTTTTAAAGTTTTTAAGGGCCTTCCTCCAGGAGTGCAAAAGATTTTTTTTTATTAATAATATATATATAAGATAAAATAGATATATAATAAGCTTCCACATTGAGTAGTGAGTAGTTAAAAGATGAAGATAAAAATCAACCAAACTCTCACAATATATTGATCTCTCAAAAAGGCACGGACATAAAGTCTGTGGAGTGATAATAAAATCTTAAAAAAAAAAGGGTCTTCATAGTTAAGTTACATTTTTCTACTTGGAATTCCTCCCTGTCTATGCTCCTATGAATCCCAAGTACTTACATCCGTAGGTAGATACTTACCATTTACCAAAGGAAAAAAATATACTTACTTAATAAATGTATTTTTTTCTGAAATACCAGGCGTAAATAGCCCACCCTCGTAGAGCAAAGTTCCATGTAAAAGCTTCGTGTAAAAGTGATATTCACGACACATTTTACTAGGGATCCATGAGATTCACGGAGGTTATGTATGAATTTCCCGGAATGAGGTCAAGGCCGGTGTTTGACCTCGGCAACGCGGGACGCGTATGACTCCACCGTGACATGTTACCCTGGTATCTTCATGTTGTATCATTTACCACATTCATTTAAGTCGTATAATTTTCTGTTTTAATTGCATCACGCTTCATCTGATTATATTCAACGTTTTCCTCTGAATGTCGGGTTAAATATATTTTTGTAAATATTGCATAATTTTTTATAAACTCACGGGCAATGAAAACGTTCCACTCACAAAATACAGACACTAAACGAACCCCTATTTTTTCAAACATTTAATTTAAAATTACAAAATATTACCGTTTTTCAAGAGTCAAGATCTGTCTGAACTCCTGAACGATAGGTGACTTCTGTTCCCCTGCACTGTTGAGGTCCTAATACTTTCACCACACTAATGTCCCAGTGTTTGTCACCAACACGCTAAAAAGACGAATTTATAACTAAAATGCAGAAAATAGACTACTAAATCACTTCTGGCTATCAATGAGACGTTAAACATTATGTAAAACATTAAATTAAACGAACGAAGGCTAGTTAAGTTAAGAAGTTATGCAAGATGCAAGGCTCAATCGGACATAAATTCGTAGTACGCGGGACAACTGTTGTTACCCAAACGATTTGATTAGAGAAGGTCACGGACTGTTATATAACGTGGCATTGACCGATGCAGCACGAGCGCGTTGCTTCACCTCATGTTACCCTGGTCATTGTTACGTGAATCTATGTATCGTAAATTTATACCTAGGTAAATCCTATTTACCTACCCGAACTTGCATACATAAGGACATTCTAGGTCTAATAAACGTGACCCCTCTCCGAATAATAATGGTGCTTGAGGGGTATCTACTTACAATACAATACATCTTTATAGTTATAGTAATAAAAATAAAGAGTGCGATTACGAATGCGAAGAGACGATTTTCCAAAGTTTTTTTTATCCTGCTCGTAAAGTTACATGTAAAAATGACTTATCGAAGGAAAATCTCGTTGGAACAGATTTGTCATTAAATAAATAAAGGTTGGAAATCTACAAAATATTTTCAATAATTCAATAATTAGTAAGGATTAGGATTCATTTCCGTTTTCATGACTTTATAAGTGGACTTTACAAAACAAAATTAATAGATTTTTTTACAACTAATAGCTTATTATTATTACCGAAGGGTACCTATTGTTTTTATATCCAGCCGTCAATGATAAATTTATTGATGTGGCATAGTTGATTTATTGATATTGATTTAAATTTAAATTGCTATAGTAGTTATAGTATGTTCCTTCAATCTACAATAAGTACATCATACTTATAGATACCTATATAAAGAGCTATGCAATAAATTGAACAATTACAGATGCTAGAGATTGCGACAGCACGTTTCTATTACACCATCATTGTTTGCAAGATAATACCTATAACATGGTACTTTAATGTCATAATTTGTATTGTCTATAATTAAAATGTTCTTCCTTAATATGTAGAGACATATAGCTTCGCCTTAAAGAGTTTAAGTGTTTCACCGTGAAGGACTCTACCGTCCCTTAACTTTAATTAAACTTCAGTCTCCTCTGAGCCTATGTATAGGTGCCTGGTACTGCCTACCCATTGAACCGAAAAAATTACTCGACCGTTTTTCATTATTCATTTGTAGTACGCTCGGGTTAACATTGTGTAGCGTGGCCGTTGCGGTAGATCAGGGGAGGTCATAAGAAACTCAGACTCCATGAATTACCTAGGTATTGGCTAGATTTTAGCGCGGTATTTGTATTTTGTAGCGAATAACCTAACCAAGTAACGAACCTTAAAACCCCCCGACATTCAAAACTAAAAGTCGAAAGAAGTAGGTATCAAATCAATGGTCGTATCGTAACTGACGTTCTTCTGACGAAAAAGCAAACCTTTTATAACAAACAACTACTTGTCAGATACCTAATTATTCATAAGTAGTTAGGTATATGGATCCATGACTGTCAATTAGCACATGTGTGCATTCTTCAATCATTTGCACTAACTACGTTTACTACTCAAGGAGGCCTATCGCGAAGTCAAAAAGAAGTAACATTTACATTTACGTAGTAATTACTATCAAATTCAATACAACTTGAATCTGGAAATCGTTGCCAAAACAAGTTTGCGATAGAGGGCCTGAATTTATACAGAGTGTTGCAAAAAGGGTATATTAAGCCGAAACCTACACGTGCAACATTGTATATGAAAAAAAAACCCTAGAAACTATGTTGGTCATGTGACTTTTTACTATGGAGAATGACTTATTTTTTCGCTAATTTTGAAATTCTGATTTCAGTTTCGGGCTTAGATATACCATGCTGCACATGTAGGTTTCGGCTTAGTATACCATTTTTGCAACAACCTGTAGATCAAATTGACAGTTTACACGAGGCTTGCAAGCTTCATCGAACCTCGAGTACCTACATTTATCACAATATTTTAAAATACTTACTTCAAAATTTAAATCCGTTTCAGCTATCCTGTAATAATCAGGTTGTAAGTAATTAAACAAGGCATACCAGGCGTTTCGGAACGGCACAAAGCATAACACAATGATATAATTCTATGTTCAGAATGTATTATTGACACACAGGCGCGACTTTTGAGGTCACTGAGCATCGAACCTTGGCCTATTCCATTCTGTGTGATTGATAGAACACTGTTTCAGCTACTGAACAATTATTGATTGGAATGTTTGGGATTTTGCTAAGATAAAACGTACACACATCATAAAGCATGTTTGATCGTTGCTAGTATCTCCGTTTGTATAGAAAACACGTATGGTCCATCACTTTATCCTTAAGGTATTTACTATCCAGACATTGTGAAACAGACCCTTAGAAATATTAAAATATATGGGTGTGAGCTGACCTAGTTTAACTAGAAAACACCTTTAAGGTACGCAGCTCACCTAAGTGTGATTGATTAGGCCTTAGGCAGTATGTAGACTAGATAAAGGGTTGTTATTTCTTCGATTTGTCTTTCAATCTTGCTTTTGAATTATAGATACGTAGGTAGGTAATACAAGTTCAAGAATCAATTTTAGTATTCTATTTCTAGATTTGTCTCGGACATAGACAGTTAAAAAATCTGAAAATTAAAATGATTTTTATTTCTTTAATGTAAACATTGTAAAATTAGAACTCCTCATTAGGAAAAAAACGATCTTATATTTTTGTATCTTCTGTCGAATCGGTCAATCTCTTTTGCTTGATATTTATGATTTCATATGTGAAATGGGAAAGATAAGATAAGATAAGATATTCTTTATTTGCACACAAAAATATGGACAACAATACAAAACTTAATCTAACACATATGTACAAATGGCGGTCTTATCGCTAAAAGCGATTTCTTCCAGACAACCTTTAAACATTATCGGACAGGTAGTTTACCTGACACTTTATAAATCAGGCCAAAGGAATATTATTATCATACCCACCTTCCTACAACGATCTATTTTTAAACATTTTGCTGTGACACGGATCGCGCTGGCCAGTAACCGTTCATAATTAAGAATAAATGAGCAAAAAGTTTCTAGTTTTTTTTTTTCAGAACCATAAACAATCATTGCTTGTTTCAAAATCAAGGCTGCGGCCTTGACTTTCACTTTTACTTCCTAAAAGTGATGAACTTGCACTTGACTTTACGGCAAAAAGTTTGCGGTTAAAACTTTCACGCTAGGTTATTTTAATTCGGTAACGTTTTTCATGAACGATGTGCTGTAGTGGTCTTTTATGGAATTATGGTTTTAATAGAGGCTCTTTTCATGTAGTGTAGGCACCGCTGCACTGGTACACATTATAGTTCTAAAAATTAACACGAGATATACATTTATAGTTACTTATATAAATAAGTAAAGTAAACAATAAACATCCATACACTTACATACTGCCATGTATTCTATTCAGTCCCCTAGAGAAGGGATGAGAAGTGACAGCCTGGAAAATTGTGAGTCAGGGGCCCGTTTCATAAACACAAACAAGTAGCTTTTTCCTAGCTAATGCGAGAATTTCCTGGGATTTCCCGCAAGAATTTCGGTAAACACATCTTTGGCTGTGTGTTGTGGACGTTATGGTACAAATTATACTTACTTATACATGTATAGTTATATTTCATATTTGTGCAATAAAGTATCAAATAAATAAATAAAAATATAGTAGATACAAGCCGATGGTAAGTTTCATGAATCTTGAAAACTGACTGTCCGTTATATGTATATGAAACAATTGATATCAACTGAAAGTATTCGATTTTTGTATATAGATTACTATTACCCATAATTCCTTATGCAGTGCTGTAGGTAATAAATGTGCTAGCTTCGCTATGTAAATTGTAAATGTCAACCACCGCTACACACTAGGGCATGCAATACCGTAATACCGGTATCCGTAATACCGGGATCCCGGACAAAATTCTCGCTTTTTTCAATACCGGTATTGAAAGTTAATACCGGTATTGAAGTAATACCGAAATCGGACTTTTTAGGCTATAAATAAAGCGATTAAGATTTAGTTAGCCTTGTGTTCCTATATACTGTGAAAGCGCACTTGTTCCCAACCGTTTAATGCAGTTTTCGGCTGCTAAAAATCTACTGTTGACCATGCGTAAACCGGCACCGGATGTAAAAAAATAATTTATTCTAAAATTTAAACTCTAAAACTTAATTATCGTAAAAATCTACAACAAAATACAGAATATGATTGCATTTTCTTGTTTTATTTTGATGTATACGACCTTTAAACACAGTATATGCCATTTATTACAAGGAAGTCTAATACCGGTATTAATACCGGGATCCCGGTATTGAGTTGTAATACCGGAACTCAATACCGGTATTGAAAATTGTTCCGGTATTGCATGCCCTACTACACACGCAGGCTGCATCGGAAAATCCCCACGGGATGAATTGGTTAAACCCAGAGTTCTATCATTGATTCATATATATTGCCACCACTACCTCCCTCCAAACTAAATTCAGCCTTCAGTAGAAAGCTATAAGACCCAATATCCACCTCCCAGGTGCCAAGCCCTTGTCCGCCCACCATTGACGCAAAGGACCTATTTGCATCAGCGATTGAAATTGAACTTTATTCCCAGAACGGTAAGATGTGGTTTCGGACTTGTGTTTATTTAGTTACGAAGGAAAATTCTGTTTACATCGGAGAGTTATTAGGAAAATATTAAGTATATTCATGCTTGAATAAAATGCAGCTTAGTGGTTATTTTAAGAATATATTCATATATGTACTTATAAGTACATATTCTTTTTTAACACCGGCACCGTATGGAATAAAATACCGTGCTAAGTCAAGACAAATGTTTTGCAACTGCTTTTTCATTTAAACTACTTAGGTACAATATAAACAAATATTTACCCCCTTATTTCATAAAAACAGTTACTGAAGGGCTAGTACGGGGCGCATTTAAGACGTCACAAGAGTTTTGCATCGCGCTCACTCACATCGCGCAGCCTCAAGAGCGAGCGCGACGGAGAACTCTTGTCACGTCTTAATAGCGCCCCGTGCTACAGGGCCAGGACGCTTTAGCTATCGAACTGTTCTGTCACTCTCTGACAGAGAACAATTTGTTCTTTGACAGAGAGTGACAAGTGACAAAACAGTTCAATAGCTAAAGCGTCCACTAACTTTTTTATGAATAAGGGGGTTATTCTCTACACCAATTTCGTACATGCTTAGCTATTTATAAATAACAATAAACATGAAAACATCGGCTATGTCGCATCAAAAATCTATTTAAAGACCAAAAAACATAATAATCAGCGACCTAAATTTCATTTTAGACAGACTGACATTGATACCTAAATAGAGCTTAGTACAGCATAGGTATGACCACTGTTAAATTCTTCATTACCGACCCTATGCTAATCTTAATAAGGTTTATTATGGGCATTAGTTATCTATGGTAAAGGTTAGGGTAAATAAATGATTTTGTAGTTAAATTAAATTGTCTTTCCACCTATTGTTCCCTGGTACCTGGTAGGTAACTGACAGTTGAGGGTCTGAAAACCTTATTTTGATGTGTAGCATAATTATTATAGTATAGGTATAAATAGGCTGGTAGGTATTCGTTATACAGGCTGTTTGAAAATTCAATGACGTTTTAAATTCTTGTGCAACAAAGTATTAAATAAATAAATAAATTCAACGAGGTACTTAAATGTTGTATGTACGGTGACAAACTGAGTTTAATTATTACTAGGGCATGTATCTAATGTAATCCTTGTTCCTATACTTATATGAATTTTCCCTTGGGAATTGTTGCTTCCTGCATCCTAACATTTTTGAAATCTGTTCATCAGTTTACGTGAAAGAGTAATAAATTTTGCATTTATAATGGGGTGAAAAACCTTCCCACCCCATCCCTATGTAAACGAACACGAGTGATGGTTCGGCTGTTGGCCATCCTTAATTTTCAGGGAAAGGTACAAATTACGTTGTAGGTAACGTTATATTTTGTTGTTCTTCTGCTAATGGGATTAGAGGCAAAAATATCCAGTTTCCTGCCTAACTTCTTTTGTTTTCCCGTTCGGATGTTTTGGTTGGCAATGGAGGGAACCTGGATTACAAAGTTTACATAAACCCAAATTATTACTTTAAGTAATTAAAAAAACTACAAGTGCGCTGTCTTGAAGATAATGATGTAACTTTGAATGAAACACGAATTAAAACATTATAAATATCCACAAATTTCAAATTCAAATTCAAATTCAAATTCAAATGGTTTAATCGACGTAAAATTTTACAATTATTTGTCGATAGTCATCTACCACCATTTCACAAAGGCCCCGTCATTGAGAAGGAAAGAAATGGCGAAAGAAACTCCTCGAGCATCTTTTCAACTTTTTCCTTATAATCTATTACAATTTTTACTTATATCTAGTACCTACAATTTTACTTAAGTACCTATATCCATTTCATTTTTTTCAATAGCCTTAGCTGAGGTGGACAAGACCACGCGTTTTTGTCGTTTAAATAATCATTTATACTATAGTAAGCTTTACTACATAATGTAGCTTTAACATAATTCTTAAATTTTTGCTCAGTAAGGTTTATTGCGTCATTTGATAATTTATTATAAAAACGTATACAGTTCCCCATGAATGATGTGTTTGTTTTCGAAAGTCTGAGTGTGGGGAAAAGCAACTTATTTTTGTTTCTGGTCTCAATACCGTGAGTGGCTCCTACTTTACTAAATGAATTTAAGTTTTTACGAACATACATAATATTTTCATAGATATATTGGCATGGAACAGTTAGTATACCTATTTCCTTAAACGTATCTCTTAATGAAATTCTAGACCCTAATACATATATGGCTCGAATTGCTCGTTTTTGCAGAACAAAGATTTGATTAATGTCAGCCGCTCGTCCCCACAATAGAATTCCGTAAGACATAACACTATGAAAATAACTAAAATACACAAGCCTGGCTGTATCTACATCTGTTAACTGTCTAATGGTTCTAACCGCATAAGCTGCAGAACTCAATCTACCGCTTATCCTCTCAATATGGGGTCCCCATTGCAACTTTGAGTCAATTGTAATACCCAGGAATACCGTTTCATTTACTAACTCTAGCTTATCGTTATTCAATGTCAAATATGTCTCTACTTGTCTTACATTAGGCAAAGTGAATTTAATACATTTTGTTTTCTTGGAGTTAAGAGCTAAATTATTTACAGTGAACCAATTAGCAACTATGGAAAGAGTACTGTTTGCATTGTCAAAATTGACTTCTTGTCGCTTCAACTTAAATATAAGTGAAGTATCATCAGCAAACAGTACTATCTCACATAATTTATCTACCAAAAACGGTAAATCGTTAACATATACAAGAAACAAGAATGGTCCTAAAATCGAGCCTTGGGGAACACCCATACTGACAGGACAGCCAGCCGAACGCACTCCATTTATGTCAACTAGTTGAGTTCTGTTGCTCAAGTATGATTCCAATAATGTAAGAGCTTTGCCAGTTAGCCCATAATATTTAAGTTTCATAAGTAGAGTGGCATGATCCACACAATCAAATGCTTTAGATAGATCGCAAAATACACCCACAGCATCAAGACGCTCCTCCCAAGCACTAAATATGTGTTTGACCAACGTGACACCAGCGTCAGTTGTAGATCGACCTTTGGTGAAACCGAACTGTTGGTTATGGAGAAGGCCGTGAATACTAAAGTGCGAAAGCATTTGATGCAGCATAATTTTTTCAAATATTTTACTCAGTACTGGCAAAACTGATACAGGCCTAAAATTATTGGGATCATTTTTCTCACCAGATTTAAAAAGCGGTATTAGTTTACTAAGTTTCATCAAATCGGGGAATACACCGACCTCAATGCATCTGTTAAAAAGATTAGCCAAGTGGGGTGCTAGGATATCAATAACATGACCAATAACTTTAACGGACATGCCCCATAAATCTTCTGTCATTTTTAAATTTAATTCTTTATAAGTGGTAATTATGGTCTGTGTATTTATACCATGAAATTGAAAGTCGAGATCGCAAGGCGGTGCATTCCCTCTTAGCAAACGTTCAGCTTCAGCGCAAGATGAATCAAGGTTCTCAGTTGTAGCTATCGGTATACTACGGAAAAAATCTTCAAAGACGGAAGCCACTTCTTCACTAGATGAAACAATTTTATCATTAATTTTAAGTTCAAAATTTAAATCACGTGGTTTATTCTTCCCGGTTTCAGTATTAATGATATTCCATACGGTTTTAATCTTGTTATTAGAGTTTTTAATCTTTCTATTTATATAATCTGATTTAGCTTGGTGGCAAACGGCTTTGAATATCTTTGTATATTTCTTTACATAATCTCTAAAGTTATCGTCATGAGTAAATGTACGCTGTTCATAGAGATCATATAATTTACGTCTGCTCTTATAAATTCCCGATGTTGCCCAGTCATTAAGACTTAGTTTACAATTAACATCTACTTCTTTCTTAGTGAACACGTTTTCAAATTCTTGAGACAAACCTTGAAATATTTCCTTAAAGGCATCATTGGGATTTCTTTCAGAGCTTCTACAGTAGCCAAGTTTACTGTACAATCGAGATTTAAACTTATCAATTCTGTATGATGTTACTGGTCTGAACTTGAAAGTGGCTGACTTACGTTCAAAAGTACAAGGAAACGTAATAATTTGCCCACTGTGGTCGGATGGTAAACAATTGATTACAGAATGATTAGTAAAATCACAATTACAGTAAATATTGTCAATACAAGTGGCTGAGGTGGGAGTAATTCTGGTAGGTTCCAGGAAGACATTACTTAAATTATATGACTTGAACAAATTAATTATACAACATTTCATAGAAGTCTCAACTAATAAATCAATATTAAAATCTCCCACCACGACCACCTGTTTTGAGCTCTTAGATAAGATGGTAAGACTATCCTCCATCACTTTCTCAAATACTTTATAGTCAGAAGAGGGGGGCCTGTACACGCTTAAAATTATATACTTGTCCATCTCAACACAAGCTAGTTCAGCTATTCTTTCGACCGATAATTTTACAATATCTTTCCTATCCTTACATTTTAAATTTTTCTTTACAAATATTAATGATCCTCCTTTGTCTAACGATTTCCTATTAAATGAGCTAATAACATTGTAATTTTTTAAATTAAAATTCATATCATCATTTTTAAGGTGATGCTCAGTAATACAAATTATGTCTATGTCGTATTGTTCTAAAAATAACTCTAGCATTAGAAGTTTGCGAGAAAGCCCCTGAATATTCTGGTGTACAACTCTCAGTTGCTCATCTCTTGTCGTGCCTGGCAGTTTAAATTTACATTAGTATTACTACTAACTATCGTATCAGTTGGTCCTACTTCTGTTATACTACTTATAACAGGGTCATAAATATTGTAAGCTAACAATTTAGCTATCTGTCGCTTATAAAACTTAGGTACAAATAATGTACTCTTGGTCAAAATAAAATTGTGAATAAATTTATTTGTATCGAAATACATCATCTGTTCCCTATGACCAAATGTCATGTTAAATATCAACATATTTAACTCATGTATCTGAGTGTTCTGCTTATGAGACCGTGAAGCGGAATAGGGAAAGGCACAGATTATCGTTTTCTTGATTTCCATGGTAGAAAGGGCGTCATAGCATCTTATTAAGTCATTTTCTGTCACATCTAAGCTGTTTCCAATTAACAATACTAATGTAGTGTTTGCACTGTATTGTCCTGACAAAATTCTATCTACAATTTGGTTATAAGAAGCCCCTGGCATACATATATTAATGACTTTTTGTTTAAGATAGTCATTTAAAATGTTTTGTTATATTTAAGTAAATAAAACATCTACTGTGTTGTGCCCTTCCTAAATGTTGTTGCTTATAATCTAAAAGAAGAAAATAGAAGTGGGCATGAAATAACACTCATCCACTTTTGGGCACTTTTGGCCCTCTCACACTACTCGCTTAAGTGGCATAGAGTTGCAAGTAGTACAAATATTAGATTATTTTTGATACAATTTGTATATTTAGTGTGCAAATTAGTAACTAGATAGATAGAATATTCTTTATTTGTACACACACACATAAAAGAAACTTACATAACTTAAATACTATAAACTATGTACAAAAATGGCGGTCTTATCGCTTAAAGCGATTTTCTCAAGTATTTAAGTTTTGCCATGCGAATATTTTTAGCTGCACAGGCACTGGGTTTCTTTCAAAGTGCAACAATTTAAATTACAATGCACACTGCACAGTTTATTTGTGACAGTACTGAAATAGTTTGCATAATTTTGATTTAGTTATGCATTCAAATATATCCCCTTTGTTAAACTAATCTTAGAGACCATGTTTAACAGGAGTTTACACGGTATTTGATCTAGCATAAGTGCATAATATAATATTTAACACGTCGCTAAATAAACATATATATGCTTTAGATTTAATTTATCTTTATGGTAGCTGTTTAAAGTGACCGTTGTCTGATTTAATCAGAGCTAATTCGGTGTGTATTTTAATGTTTTTAAAAAAAAATATTATCATTATTGAACACTTTTTAAAACCGTAAGTATGTGTAAATATCTTCCTCGGCCGGAATTCAAACCTGGGACTCTTAGCACTAGAGTCAACACTCTGTACGACTAGACAGCTGCTAGCCGGGTCAAGTTCAAGGGAAATAACTATAGGTATAGGTACTTATTATAGTTTTGCTTCGTTGCTTTTGCGTTTGTTCGCGTCTTTGTTAAATCTCTCCGAAGCGAATCTCATAATCTGTGCAAGACACAGAGTGGTACTGATCTACTTCAGTAACTTATAGTTTTTTTTTACCTTATAAAATATTAATATCATTTCTTTTTTGTGTAACCTTCTTAAATAATGGAAAAATGCGGAACAAGCCATTTCGGGTTAGGCCCCCTATTCTATTCTATTCTATTCTATTCTCTGTGGGGGTACCTGCACCTGGCTCTCTCGAGTGGAACCTTTGTGCATATCCCCAAGGTCTAAACTGCCTTCCTAAGCTTGGACCATTTCCCACCACGCTGGTCCACTGCGGGTTGGTGGGTTCACATATCTAGATGTGCTAAATCTAGATATGCAGGTTTCCTCACGATGTTTTCCTTCACCGTAAGAGCGATGGTATACATTGTACTTAAGTTAAAAGAACTCATTGGTCAGCGCCGGGATCGAACCCGCATCTCTTGCGTGAGAAGCGGGCGCTTACCCGACTGAGCTACCACCGCTCTATATCGGTTAGGCCCCCTGTAGTACCTAGTCTGTAAAACAAGAAAAATAACCGATGCTCTAACTGTCTAGTGTTTGTTTCCTCTAGTGTTTTCACGGGGATCCCAGTTGCTGTATCGGCAGCAGTCGTTAAGCTTAGTCAGTTGGCCTAGGTACAGTTTGATAACATCTGAAATTCGGGTTTCGCACCCGACAACTCTCTCAGCACAAGCTTTGTGTTGGGGACGTTGGGGTCCACCAACCCGCACTAAGCCAGCGTGAACTAGGACTAAAACCCTTTCTTCATTGGAAGGGAGTCCCGTGCCCCAGCAGTGGGGTGGGGACGGGATGGGTCGTGATGATGATCCTGTTCTAATTGGTCTTGAATTTCTGTCCGCCGTCTTCTCTCGGTACCAGTCTCAGCTGGATGCCGCTCTTGAGCTGGGTGACCATGGCAGTGGCGTAGTACGAGGTGATTGATGCTCTAACTAACCCCTTGTCTCCCTTGCCCACAGATCCACCATGTTTCAAAGCGGCGTGTGGCAGCGGCTGTCGGGCTACTACAACTGGTACGTCCTGGGGCTGGTCTCCGTGGGGTACATCCTGGGAGAGCTCGGACACTACCTGATTGGTGAGTTCAGTTTTTTTTTTATGTTGGGAAAGTCTGAAAGAAGCATAGTATACAGGGGGTTGGAAAACTGGTATTGGGAGAACTAGGACACTACCTGATTGGTGAGTTCAGTTTTTATGTAGGGAATGTCTGAAATAAGACTTTATACAGGGGGTTCAAAACTGGCAGGTATAGTGAGCCGAAAGGGGTGACACAGGGGTCGTTCTGAACACTAGCGAAAATTTAATTACTTAGCTGTTTCATAAAAACTCTGATGGTCAGATCATTTTTACTATGGAAAAGTATTTTTCACAAATTGCCAAATGTAGAAAAACAAAAGTTATTAGAGTGACCCCCTGAGTTACCTCCTTTCAGCTTAGTATACTTTAAAAAAAAAAAAAAAAACACGCACTCACGCCTTGTACTCCCTTGCGGGGTAGGCAGAGGGGCATTGCTGCACCCACTTTTCGCCAGAGTGTTATGTTAGTCCCAATGTAATAGGGGGCGGGCCTATTGCCATTTTACGGGCACATCCAAGACCCGAGAACAAATATCTGTGTTTAAACAAATATCTGCCCCAGCCGGGAATCGAACCCGGGACCATCGGCTCAGTAGTCAGGGTCACTAACCACTACGCCATTCGGTCGTAGTATACTTTACTAGCCTGTATACATACACCGTAGTAGTAGTAGGGTAGGGTAGTTAGTCCTATAGGCATATGCCATCTAAGAAATGTCATCTTAAAAATAAATAAAAAAACTTGACTTAACTAATATTTTAGTTATGTTTCTTTATAAATACTCGTAATATAATATCTGTAATTGTATTTCCGCATTCCAACCATAACCTGTTACTGTAAGTAGGAGGATACTGGTTTAGTAACTGACATGTTTTTGAGTCATGGTAGGTACTTGGATGATCAATGAGTAATAAATGCGCAAAATCTAATAAAAAAACAATCCACTTATTGTGCCTATTATATTCAGAGTGAATTTTTATTAGTGACCATCCGAAACCAATTGAACCATTCATTAACTTAGGTTAATTAATTTAGGTTTACATTAGTTATGACAAAAACTAATTATGATTTTCATTACTACAGATTAAGGACCATCAGAATTTAATTCAGTTAAATTATTCAACCGACTAGTTTCACCGTTTTTTGTTTTAATTCTACTTTAATCTCGGATTAATTAAAGGGTCGAGGCAGTTCATTGTCAAGGTCGATTACTAAATTGAGGCAAAAAGTTATCGCGTCATTAAGTGACCTCGATCTAAGTGCGAAATCATTGTAAATGGATATGTAACTAGTTAGTTAAGTAAATAATTTGCACGTCTTTTTACTGATCAACGTTTAAGATACGGTTGTATCATTCTAATTAGCTGTGTTTGATATATTTTTTATAAATTTTGAATGGTAGAGGTAAGTATCTATAAGATAGATAGATAGGTAGATAGACAAATCGTTTATTTGTTCCACTTAAATATAACACATATAAGTAGTTACAACAAATTAGATAAGTACAGTTATGTACACAAATTATGGAAATGTGTGTGTTGAAGCAGACCAAAAGGGAAGCAACTCAGCGCATATGTTTGCCCCTAGGGACAAACCACTGATTTTCAGTTACCTCACTATAAATAAGTACTTGTACATGTACTTATAGGTAAGTACATAACTAAGTACTTAATATATTTTTACATTTACAGCGATTAATATTATGATATTATTTTTGATTATTATAATATGATATTACTTAACCGTAACTTAAATAAAGTATTAAACGCAATAAACCTATGTTTATTTAAACCATCGTAATTTTAATGAATCAATACCGGTGCCAAAATAAACATTAGTCTTTATACAAGATGAACATTTATGAGTGGACTTCTTAAAACCCGAAATAATGACCATTTTTAATGGTGGGATGAGCATAATTTAATATGGTTGCTCATGGAACGCTTAGGAACGCAAGTTACAGCTGTTTTATTAAACCCGCAATACCTAATCAGCCAAAATGTAAGTTTGTAGGTACCCATAGAAGACCTGTTTTTTTGTCATCTCAATTTTGCTTTCATAATTAAAGTTGTTTAGTGTTAGGAATACATAGGTACACTGTAAAATATCGGGTTTTTGACCCGGTGACGGGAATTTTAATGATAAAATTTCCATCCTGTATTTATCCGCCTTAGGCGATAATCACTGGTTGAAATCCTTTAATCATGAATCGGTTCATCTAATAAAGGTTTACGTAACATATTATATTTACTTTGTTTAACCACGTAACGGGATCAGTGGGAAGCAGATTTAGACCTGGTTTCTCATGATTCTGTTAGTTACAGTCTCAATAACGGATTTGCTGACGACGCGTTTAAGGATTATTACCCTTGTTAACTGGATGAGTCCCACGACGAAAATCTAACAGACCATTCATAAATCCAGCATTATGTGTATCATTCACTCATTTCCCTCACACTTCACTCAATATTCTGTCATATTCATTGAAATTTGTTGTCTATGTCTCTGTGATTTCAAACAACCTCAAACAACCAAACTTTTTGGTTTTGAGGTTGCCATGGTTACTATTTCTACCGAGGTTGTTTTTTGACATCCGTCATTGAAAATAATATTATTACGCCATGCCCTTTGAAAAACAATACAACGAACAAGATGGAGTGTCAGTGCAAAAGAAACTTCTCGGGAAATAACATATCAATTTCTAAGTAAGGTCTTATTTTAAAATATTTTGTTAGAAGATTTTTCACTTAATTCAATAGTTCTCATTAAGTCATTAGGTTTAACTTCTTGAATCTACCTCTGTGGTCTAGTGGTAAAAGCTCAGCTTCATCACCCAGGGATCCCGGGTTCGATTTCCAGGTAGGGCCATAAATTTGTGTTTCTATATTGCGGTTCCAAGTTAGGTTAGGACATTAAATTTACACTTTTATCTCGGTTTGACATTATATAAAACCCAGACAGTATCTCGCTTCATTTTTTATGTCACACATCTAGTTCGTATATTGTTTATAAAAGGCTCTGTTCATTTTTCCATCTTGAATCTTGACATAATGAGTGACAAGTAAACAACCCGTTGCCTGGTTACCGGTCTTAACCAAGTCTTAGCGGAACCCCACAGCAGCAATCAAGTTTATCACCCGATCAAGGGAGTTAACCCCGTGATTTAGCATGGTGGGACACTCACTAACCTTAACGGTCCAACATGTAACCAAACCGAGGTATTTTTAACCTAACCGAATGGTGTGAAATTAGGCCTTAGACCTGGTTTCTCATGATTCTGTTAGTTACAGTCTCAATAACGGATTTGCTGACGACGCGTTTAAGGATTATTACCCTTGTTAACTGTATGAGTCCCACGACGAAAATCTAACAGAGCATTCATAAATCCAGCATTATGTGTATCATTCACTCATTTCCCTCACACTTCACTCAATATTCTGTCATATGCATTGAAATTTGTTGTCTATGTCTCTGTGATTTCAAACAACCTCAAACAACCAAACTTTTTGGTTTTGAGGTTGCCATGGTTACTATTTTTACCGAGGTTGTTTTTTGACATCCGTCATTGAAAATAATATTATTACGCCATGCCCTTTGAAAAACAATACAACGAACAAGATGGAGTGTCGGTGCAAAAGAAACTTCTCGGGAAATAACATATCAATTTCTAAGTAAGGTCTTATTTTAAAATATTTTGTTAGAAGATTTTTCACTTAATTCAATAGTTCTCATTAAGTCATTAGGTTTAACTTCTTGAATCTACCTCTGTGGTTTAGTGGTAGAAGCTCAGCTTCATCACCCAGGGATCCCGGGTTCGATTTCCAGGTAGGGCCATCAATTTGTGTTTCTATATTGCGGTTCCAAGTTAGGTTAGGACATTAAATTTAAACTTTTATCTCGGTTTGGCATTATATAAAACCCAGACAGTATTTCGCTTCATTTTTTATGTCACACAACATCTAGTTCGTATATTGTTTATCAAAGGCTCTGTTCATTTTTCCATCTTAAATCTTCACAGAATGAGTGACAAGTAAACAACCCGTTGCCTGGTTACTGGTCTTAACCAAGTCTTAGCGGAACCCCACAGCAGCAATCAAGTTTATCACCCGATCAAGGGAGTTAACCCCGTGATTTAGCATGGTGGGACACTCACTAACCTTAACGGTCCAAAATGTAACCAAACCGAGGTATTTTTAACCTAACCGAATGGTGTGAAATTAGGCCTTAATCATGAAACCTTAGATTAACGATATACGAACAAGATGGACTGTCAGTGTAAAAGTAACGTCTAGACAAATTATAACACCCCACTGTGTTATATTTGAAAATTTGTGACTTTATTCATTGTTAATTCAATAGTTTGAACTTATAACGGTTTGACAGTACCTAAACAAAATGCGGATTTTGCTTTGTTTTTGTATGTGACCCACCATCTTGTGAGTATATCGTTAATCTAAGCTTGAACCCTTCAATTTCGTCGGAATCCGGTAGTTTATCACACACCAGGGATGAACTGCTTAATTGAGTCTGTAATAATTCATGACGAATTTGCATGATAGTGAGATTTCTACAATCACCATACTTTCGATGAGGTACTGTTCAGTTAATCTGCATTAGCTTGCACTATTCTATACTAAATAGTTATAATAAAGAAATCGCAATATGTGTTGGTAAACGCATAAAGCTGCGTACAGACGAATGGGTTTCGTTGACCTTCGTTGCTGCAATCTGCCCTGTATTATGTATGATAAATATCCATCGTTGGGCGTTCGTTGGCCGTTCGTTGGGCCGGTAGGTAGGTACTAAATTTAGTGTTTATAAAAATTAATTATGTTTTCTAACTTAAGTGTAGAGTTTCACACAACATGTTACGTTTTTATTGCTAAGTACTAAATACAGGTTAGATTCCAGAAGTAAATCCGCCATCTTGTTTCAGGCACAACATCAAAGGTGACAGCTGACGACCTACACTACGGTGACAAAGCGTGCATGCTGAACGCCACACACCTCACGCTGGCGGAGTTGCCTACAGTCTGCGAGAAAGTCAACTCTAGCGATGTGTGAGTTGTTTGTTATGATGACTTTATGCTATGCCTACCCTCAGTATGGCTGTTTTTAACAGCATACGGATTGTATTGCGGGGCAATCCCGCGTGCGTGGTCAAATCAAATCCGCATACCTTGTTACACCTACCGAGCGGAGTGGCGGAGACAGTATCCTCGGCCGATCCGCGACCAATGAACGGCTAGCAATTGACTGAGTACTCAACTACTTAGCCGAGGATACTGTCTCTGCCACTCGGCTCGGTAGGTGTAGTCAGGGTGTCAACACTATCCACTCTTTGTCCCTCGACGGAAAAACCGGGGTTGTTATAAGTTTAACGTGTCTTTATATCTGTGTACATGGTGTGACTATCTGTCTGTGGTAGCGAAGCACCCAAACTGCTTAACGGATTTCCATTTTGATTTTTTAGGATTAGATTACCTCGATTATTCATAGCCATATTTTATCTGACGAAAACGAAACAGCTAGTAGCTAGGACACAGGATGTGTAATTAAACGTATGCAATATTATGTCGGCGAGTACCTACATACCAAGATATTTATTAAAATAAACCGTTTATGCCAATCGATAAAACCTGTATGTGACCTAGTAACTCAGGATTATGTTTATGTAAATGATTTTAACATATTAAGTATTTTAATTATTGATTCAACTTCGAGGAATAATAAAGCATATGATTGGTTCATAAAGCTAAAGGTACCTATATAGTTATTATAGTTATTATATAGACGGCCGAATGGCGTAGTGGTTAGTGACCCTGACTACTGAGCCGAAGGTCCCGGGTTCGATTCCCGGCTGGGGCGGATATTTGTTTAAACACAGATATTTGTTCTCGGGTCTTGGGTGTTGATATTTATATTTATATTTAGTATCTATCTATCTATGTATTTGTGTAGATATATCAGCTGTCCGACACCCATAACACAGGTTCTGCCTAGCTTGGGGTCGGATGGCCGTGTGTGAGATGTCCCCACATATTTATTTATTTATTTATTTATAATCATATTGAGGAAGTTACGATTTTTACATAGCCATATAGGTACACAACCTAGGTATTTACCTAGTGCCAAAATCCCAAGTTTAATAAATTAATAACTGTTTAAAATTCCAAAATATTACACAAATTTGAATAAATTCAGTTTAAATTTCCATCACTAGTCGGAAAGCTTAAAAGGAAATGTTGTGTTTTAATGTTATTGATTTGAGCAACTTCCGTAGTTATAAATAACTTCATCTTCTATCAATAACAATGACGCAGATAATCCCCTGTACCTCCGCATAAATCAGCTCACTATTCTGATTAACGAAACGATCCTATAGCAATCATTTGGGCGGCTTGGGCCTCACGGGCATAGGTTTAGTTTAACCAACATAACACTGGCGAAAAGTGGGTGCAGCAATGTAGGTACCTCTGCCTAGCCCGCAAGGGAGTACATTAGTACAATGTGAGAATTTTTGTTTGTTTGTTTTTAACTTACAAGTGAGGTCCCTAGTTTGTAGCTGTTCTGAATAGTAGTAGAAGGAAAATACTTAAACGTAGGTATTTCTATTATATCATCGTAAAAAAACATATTGCCCACGCATACTAATAGCTATAATAATATGTAAGTATAACTTACAATAAGGGTTGGTCACTTATGTAGGTAATATAGGAACCACTTTAATCATTGTAGAACTTAGATCACAAAAACTCATAACCAGCATTGTATTAGGAGGGTTGTGATTTTGACCGATGATACAAAGACTAAATTCTTATGTCTTGTATCTGACTGTTGTTGTAATTGACTGATCACTGAGTAATCTGAATATTATCCAGTCAGCCTTGATTCAAATCTGCCCTTGGAAGCAAGCCTCGTGTAACTATAAGCTGGGTACTATCAGTGTTTTTGCAAGCTTTCGTTAATTTGTTGTAGGCATCTAGATATAAGTCGTTTACGTTTTGTAGACTGCTTGACTGCTTGAACTAATTTGTAATTTACCTAGGTAATTGGAATACCTATTCGAGGGTAATTTGTCTCGGTAGATACAGTTGGTATTTTGCTTTCTATACTTGAATCAAACGTAGGTATGACAACCTAATCATAAGGTACATTCAATTAAAGAAACCATTTTTTTTAATAAGCCACCCCTGTTCTGTACAACATCATTGTGCCGGTATCTGCCATTGTAAAGCGACTCGAAAGTCTCATCTTCATGATCATCATCAGCAGCCTTCCTCAACCAGCCTCTACCGGCCTACACAAACCCTCTACCTCCGCAGTGGGTAGCCGTATATTTCTGTTCTACCATTTCCATGCAATGACAAAGTTCCAGAGAACCAAAAATTACGCCTCAATAGAAAAGGTTAGCTAATGAATCTACTACAGAAACAAAATTCTATTCATGAACTTACAGAGAGCATACCTCAGCTTTCAGGATTGCTGCTCCAACTTACACGGGGGTAGGCTGGCTGAGCTGAAATTAGGGCGATATGTATAAAGGTTCCACTCCACGTATATCCTATGTATAGAGGAGCCGCATACCTACAGGAGCTTCACTCCCCCCTAAGAATAGAATAGATGGTAAAGCCAGGAGTGGCCTATAGTCTTATCTAACCGCACTTTATTGTCGTTGACTTCACTAGTCCTATCTAACCCCATATCTCCCCCCGCAGCTGCACGAGCCTCATCTACCAGAACGCCACGTACTGTGAGTGGGGCTACAACGGGCTCGGGCTGGAGTACCAGGTGCTGGCGGGGCCGGCCTTCATGGCCGTCTTCACCGTCGTGGGTGTCGTGCTGGGCGTCGTCGCTGACAAGTACGTGGTTTTTATTTTAAATAAGTGAATAAAAAGACACAATTTATTATATGTGTGGGGTTATATTGGATCTCCTGCTGTTGCCGCTACAAACCTTCGTTATCGACGTAGATAAACGTAATTGTTTCGCGTTTCGCCATAAACACGCTGTAATTGGTGGAACGCGCATTACAAGAGTTTATCGACGCCGATAACGATGCCGTGTAGCGGCCGCTAGTGTCGGAGATTTAGTAAAGATAAAATTAGATAAAATAAAGTAACTATTTCTGAAAAAATACATTTAAGGCTCATTGGAGAAGCTTCTTATTTATGATAATCTAAAATGAGAGCCAGCTGAAAGGCCGACCTTACTTTGTAAATTAATTGAGACATAATATTAATATTATTATAACGCACACTACTTCCTTGGAATAAAAGCACACAATAAAGCTTTGTCATAAATTAATTCCTAGTTATCCTTACCTCAATGCCGAAGTAACTAAGTATAACCAGCTGTTACATTTATTCAATATATTGGATTAAATTTAAATATCTTGAATAACATTGTTAATGTTGTAGGTAGTAATCTCGAATATCTATATACGAAATCTACCTGTTCCCAGCCTACTTGACATGGCCTACTTTATGTTTTAAAAATCTGCATAAAGATTTATCGTCAAAGTAACTTAAGTTTCCACTTGATATCTTGATAAATTGTCGTTCTTCTATGATTATGTAAACGCTGCCCTAATGGGAGCCTAATAGGTATTATTATTTTATTGGTGTACCTAAGTAGTTAGATACATAAACAAAGTAGACTGTTGCAGTAACTTTACCTAATACCAATACTTACCATGTTATTCTATGCTCATCATCATCATCATCAGCCTTCTATCGCCCACTGTTGGGTATAGGCCTCCTTATTTGTACGCCAATTCTTCCGGTCCTGTGCCGCTCTGATCCACTGCTTCCCTGCAACCTTGCAGATGTCATCGGACCATCTAGCGGGTGCGTATTGCGACGTATAAAAACGAAATGTATAATTTCACATTAATAACGTTCACAACATATAATGAACGTTACGTATAACAACAAAATCTATATTTTCATAAGGTATAAGATTCAATTGGTATAACGTACATTTGATATAATAACAAAATAACTAACACTCACGAGGACTAATATCAATTCGTATAACATACATTACGTATATCGTTTAAAATATATACTATCATTTAGTATAAAGTTCATAAAAAAAACTAACATATAATATAATCTGTGTTAAATTATCCAACACCGTCAAACCCAAAACCTAAAGATAGGTGCGACGACGAGCAAAGCGAGGAGGAGCGTGTTAGGTGCACATGTTCGTCGAAACCAAAGCGGAGCGCAGCGAAGCGGAGCGGAGCGTCTCCCCACATAGCGGCAATAATAATAATAATGTCAAAACCCTTACTACCAAAACCTAAACATAGGTGCGACGACGAGCAAAGCGAGGAGGAGCGTGTTAGGTGCACATGTTCGTCGAAACCAAAGCGGAGCGCAGCGAAGCGGAGCGGAGCGTCTCCCCACATAGCGGCAATAATAATAATAATGTCAAAACCCCTAGTACCAAAACCTAAAGATAGGTGCGACGACGAGCAAAGCGAGGAGGAGCGTGTTAGGTGCACATGTTCGTCGAAACCAAAGCGGAGCGCAGCGAAGCGGAGCGGAGCGTCTCCCCACATAGCGGCAATAATAATAATAATAATGTCAAAACCCTTACTACCAAAACCTAAAGATAGGTGCGACGACGAGCAAAGCGAGGAGGAGCGTGTTAGGTGCACATGTTCGTCGAAACCAAAGCGGAGCGCAGCGAAGCGGAGCGGAGCGTCTCCCCACATAGCGGCAATAATAATAATAATGTCAAAACCCCTAGTACCAAAACCTAAAGATAGGTGCGACGACGAGCAAAGCGAGGAGGAGCGTGTTAGGTGCACATGTTCGTCGAAACCAAAGCGGAGCGCAGCGAAGCGGAGCGGAGCGTCTCCCCTCATAGCGGCAATAATAATAATAATAATGTCAAAACCCTTACTACCAAAACCTAAAGATAGGTGCGACGACGAGCAAAGCGAGGAGGAGCGTGTTAGGTGCACATGTTCGTCGAAACCAAAGCGGAGCGCAGCGAAGCGGAGCGGAGCGTCTCCCCACATAGCGGCAATAATAATAATAATTAGAGATGGGCCGAAATTCGGTAAACATTCGGTTCAACCGAACTTCGGCAGGTTTAACCGAACTTCGGTATTCGGCCGAAATTCGGTTAAAAATGCCGAACATTCAAAAAAAAAATTCAAAATTCAAAAAATTTATTGTTCAACACATACACGTCAAAATGTTACAAGTGACAAGGGCCCCTGTACTAGGTGAGATACCTGTGATACTGGGTACCCCGCCCATCCCTGCTAGTCATTTACAATGTGAAAATTGAACAATAGGGTAGGTATGGTAGGTTCAACATTTTTAACAAAATATAATTAAAATAAAGAAATATAGCTTAGTAAAGTAAAGTAAGCAATCTTATTGTTTTACATAGCAATAGGTATTTAGTAGGTAGATGTTAAAAATAGCTTAAAACAATGTAGGTATTTATTTTGGGTTAGTAAAACTGTAAGCAAATAGAAAAATAAAATTAACAACTGCAATAATCATGTAACAAGTAGCGACTCAGTATTATCATAATTCAATGTAATTAGAAGTAGTGTTAATTTGTGCTTGACTTCAGACACAGTTAGAGGATAAATTGGGCTTATTCTATTAATCTTATTGTAGAGGGACGACGAGAGAGCTTGAAATTGTTTTTTTGCAAATGTACTATTGCATTTAACAACTTGGCAAACAATGTCGTGTCTTCGCTTTAATGTATAATTTTGGTTAAATTCTAAAGTGGTGTGTTTTTTTAACAGTGATCTAAGGATGTATGTTTGACGAACGGTTAGGATTTTGCAGGACATATGCAGTTCAAAAGTAGGAAAACGGACTGGCTTAAATAATATAGTTTTTAGTAGAGCTCTTTGTGCTCTTTCTAAAGTAATTAGGTGAGTTTTTGCGGCACCACCCCATACTGGGATACAGTAGCTTAGTACAGAGTGAGCCAGGGCTTTGTACGTAGATATAAGCAATTCCTCGTTAGCCACTTGTCTCAGTTTTTTAAAGACCCACATCAACTTTCTCAATCGATCAGAGGTCAAGTTGATATGAGGATTCCAGGTAAGGTGCTGATCGATAATAACACCAAGGTATTTAAATTGGTGCACTTTGTCAATTTCTTCGCACTCACAGGTGATTGATTGAGGGTTGTTACATGTGTGGACTTTTAATAGGAAATTTTGTGGAAGTGAACTCTGACGAATTGAAAAGGGTAAGAATTTGGTCTTTTTTACGTTGAGAGTTAAGAGGTTTGCTCTAAGCCAATTTGAAACAAGAGATATACTCTCTTCAGCTGTAGTTTTTAAGTGTTCCCAAGTTTTGGAGTGGAAAATAAGAGCTGTATCATCTGCATATGTGTAAATTTGACAGTTTGGGAGGACAAGATTACAAAGATCATTCACATAAATAAGGAAGAGGGTAGGTCCGAGCACACTACCCTGAGGCACTCCAAAAGATATGTCACAAGTGTGACTAACGTATTCCCCGAGTTTTAACTTTTGATGACGATCAGTGAGGTAATCCTTGAGCAATGAGTGGGGTACTCCTCTTATACCATAAGTAAGTAGTTTGTCTAGGAGGATGGAAACAGCGACGGTATCAAATGCCTTGGCCAGATCTAAGAAGACTCCAACGCATTTTTCACCACCATCCAGATGTTTGGTAACTTCTTCGGTTAAGTTTAAGACAGCGTCCTCTGTAGACAGACCACTTCTGAAGCCGTATTGGTTCTTAGATATCAGATTGTTGTCAGTGAGGAACTTTTTTAGACGGTTGTTAATGAGTTTTTCTAGAATTTTCGACATAACAGGAAGGACTGATATAGGCCGGTAGTTGTTGACGTCGTCACTGCTTCCACCCTTATGTATGGGAGTAATGACGGCCATTTTAAATATATAAGGGAATACACCATTCTCCAAGCAAAGATTACAGATGTGGCAGATAATAGGTATAAGAACATGTTTAGATAATTTAATAAATTTTGTAGTGATGTTATCCCAACCAGGAGCAGAGCTGTTAGGGAGATTTGTGATAATGTTGTTGATTTCGTATGCATCGGTATTTAAGAGAACGAAGGAGTTAGCTGGGGATGTGACCTTATACATAGAAGAGTTTACTATTTCGGGTTGGGATTTCATCAGAATTTCAGCTAATTGTTTGCCCACTTCAGCGAAGTGATTATTAATTAGGTTAGCGGACTCTACAGGTGAGGAAGACAACGTTGTAAGAGTGTTTGTGTCATTAGTTTTGCGTTTATTAATACTACAAATTGATTTAATTGTGTTCCATAAAGTTTTTGGGTTATTGGCTGCGGAATTGAGTTTATCTCTTTCATAGTTTATTTTGAGTTTTCTTACTAATTTAGTACAGTAATTTCTATATCGTGAATAAGTAATTTTGATGATTTCATTTTCAGGATTTTTTTTAACTTTTTTGTGTAGATTATCACGATTTCGAAGGCAGCGTAGTACGCCAGGAGTGATCCAAGGTTGTAAGCAGCGTTTCCGAGAGGGTATGTTAGTTAAATGCTGATTACTTTTTATGGCAATACTAATTGTGTTGACTAAAGTCTCAGCTGCTTGGTTTGGATCAGTCATTTCTAGTATTGCCGGTAGGTTAGGTTTGATTTCATCTAAAACTTTATCATAATTAATAGTTATTTTAGTCTTTTGACATTTTCGCCGTGTGGGTTGTGATAAGAGGTTTAATAGAACTGTACTATGATCAGTGGGAGCATTGGTAAGGACAAACGCTTGAGCTTCGTGGAAAGTTTTAATCATCATGTGATCGTAACACATTTTGTCTCGAGTAAGTAGTCTATGGGCAGGAAGAATGCCATGAAAAGATAAAGAAGTTAAGTAGTTTGAGCTTCTACTGTCCAGGTTCTCAGGTTTAATGTCAATATTGATATCGCCAGTAATTATTATGTTTTTACATCCGTCATACTTATCGAGTAATTTACATAGAGAGGAAACAAACTCATCAGTATTTCTGATAGACGGCGTTCGGTAAATGCCGATAATAATAGTATCTGGCAACGTAAGAAGCAGGCAAGACGCATTTACTATACTGGGCTCCGAGACGCTATGGTTAAGGTTTTTCTTTACGTAAAGCACTACTCCGTCACACTTATTTAGCGTATTTTTTGTATAGTAGGTATTATAGTTGTCGTTGAGAACGGGTATTGGTTTATATTTTGAAAGTCGGCATTCCGTTAAAACTAAAATATCGCAATCGATTTGTAGCGACTGTAATGTCACACGAAAGGTGTCTAAGTTTTTATACATGCTCCTTATGTTTTGTGTGAGGACTGTTAAATTACCTGGTGATTTGATATGTGAATGGCATTCCTCTGGCGCACAGGTAACTGCCACGGCAATCTGTGTCTTATCTAACTCTGAATTAGTTTGTAGTAGAATATCCATAGAATGTAATACAGATAAATGATGTTTTAAATTAGTATTTATTTAATGAATTCCACAGTAGGTAAGTATATAAAAGTGTGTATGTAGCATTTAAATGGTTGTGTAACATACAGTTGTGTGAAACTAATTGTGTCAAATTGTGTCTGATTGCAAAATTTTACAGGACTACTTGAGCTCGCAGCTTGATACAGATAAATCTTATCGCTTACAGTAACAAAAAAGATGCATAAATATAGATAATACATTATAGTTTGGATACAAAAATAACACAATGTGGAGATTAAGTGAGATAGTCATATGTTATCTTGCTGGTATAGTCTCTGAATTTGGGATTCATTAATGATTTTTATAATCGGTGAGTTTTCATCTTTCCTCACTAGGACGTCACCCAAAGATGTCCAGCAGAACCTATACTTTTGAGCTTTAGCCAGTTCTCGTGCAAGGTAATAGAGTCTGTTTCCTTTCTGCGTCAGATGGTCTGATAAATACACTGCCGTACTATTTCCTTTCATACCGAGGTGAGTAGAATTGATTTTGTTGCTCTTGTTAGCAATGTTGAATTTTTTTGCGGCTTGTAATAGGTTAGTTTTTTTAATGTACGAGGTTAGTTCGACCACTATTGGCGTCGCCTCTCCCTTTTTTGAAGACCTGTAGATGTCACTGATTTCTCCAGGGTGAATATCCACGTTCAGCGAGGTAGCCAAGTTGGTAACCATATTTACAAGGCTAGATTTTGTTTCTGATGAAACTCGGGGTACATTTTTCAGTTCGAATGAACTTTTGCGGTGTGACTTTTGGAGATCTTCAATCTTATTCTCTAAGAAGACAATCTGTTCCTTATCTTTCTTTTTTTCTCGTTCTAATTCTTCAATCTTTTTAAACATCTCATCGTATTGGGCAGACAAAAAAGTAAGCGATGTTTCAATATTTTTTAAAGATGAGCAAATCTGAGTTGTTTCATTCTTTTGGTGAGCCATCCATGTAGATAGCATATCTTTCATCTCAGTTTTAAAGTCGTTTAAATCACCGGAAGAGTCCTCTGGGCGCTTTCGTTTGTTACGCAGGTTAGCGAACCTCATCGGCGTAGTCACATTAATAGGTAACTCCGTTAAGTTAGATTCGGAGCTAGACCTTTCAGGAGTGCGCAACATCTTTCGCGCTTATAGGATCAACCAAAGTTATACAGGTTCAACGATTCCAAGTAGAATAGTAGCAAGTAATACTTAGGTAGAAGGTACTTAATGACAGTTCAAATTTTTCACAGTTCGACAGGTAGCAGTGTAGCACCGATGTATTTACTGCTATGCGAAGACGGCAGGCGCTACCAATCGTGCGGTAGTCGTGCAAATAGCAGCCAAACAAAATATGAATCACCAATTCACGATAAGCACAATGCGCCGGCTATAAAACACTTAATCGCACACAATTTCAACTTCTGAGCACTTATTAAGTTGCATTTACGTACACTGATTATAAAGTTTTAGTTTAATTTCGCTATCGGTAATTGTAAACAATGTTTTTAATATTTAACTGTAGGAGCAAAACAAACACGTCCGACTCGGATCGTCGCTGCGCGGGGGGGGGACGACGATTTTGTACGATATGTGGAGTTGTATTCGGCACATCTATTTCTACAATTTCGTAGGAAATACATTGTGGTATTTTGACAGCAACGTTTTTGTTTGCGGGTGTGTCTACCTGTAATGCATGGCCACTGTTTGAAACGCTTTGAAATACTTACGTAAAGTTAAATACTTACGTAATTAAGAGGGAGGTATAGCACTGGCTCGCCCAGAAAAAAAGAGAAAATGTTTTTCTACTACCTACTAAATATTATCCAATATCCATGATTTTTTTGAATGTTAACGACACAAGTACTAGATTTATATTTTTCTTTTTTCTATAGATACCTCAATAGGTACATACAAGTTTGAATCTATAGCAAATAACGTAATTTTTGTGAGTCTGGAATTTTGTACGATATGTGGAGTTGTATACTAGTGGTATTGAAAAAGCAATGCATTAAAAAATAAAAATTGGAACTTACTGACCTATATAATATCACGCTGAAGCGATACGAAATCCACTAAGTTATATTTTCTTATATTTACTTGAAAAAAAGTTTTTTCCCGAAATTAAAATGTCACCAAGAAAGAAAAGTAGGTACCTGTTGTCACTAGCGAACTGCATTAATCTTGGGGCCTAAGTGCACAAGTGATAGCCAATGTTTTCCTACATACCTATTCCGCTAGGATCGCGAAGGTATACTTCCCTCTTGACAAACTAAAATTTATAGAACAGTTGTATTTAGATTTCAGCGACTATTTATGATGTTGTTCAATATTTTGGGTACATTTCCCTGTAAATTACAAAAGCAAAAAAAATACCGAATGTTCGGCCGAACTTCGGCCGAACTTTTCATTTTAACCGAATGTTCGGCCGAAGCCGAACTTCGGTTGAAACCACATTCGGCCCATCACTAATAATAATGTCAAAACCCCTAGTACCAAAACCTAAAGATAGGTGCGACGACGAGCAAAGCGAGGAGGAGCGTGTTAGGTGCACATGTTCGTCGAAACCAAAGCGGAGCGCAGCGAAGCGGAGCGGAGCGTTCTCCCACATAACCTCAATAATAATGAAAATACGATACGACAATCTAATTAATCTAGTATAGAATGGGGAATAAAAAAAACAACTTTTTGTGCATATACATTATGATAATTATATCCTTTGTAGATTATATCTTATAAACGTTATATATTATGAACGTTATGCATTTTAATCGTTATATCAATTGAAATTATACTTTTTGAACGTTATTCTTTACGAAATTATGTATTTAGTAATTATGTCTTTCGTTTGTTATGCAGAGTGATCGTTATACTTAATAAATTTATATAATATGGGCGTATACCTTGTGAATGTTATACCATTCGTTTTTATACCTCGTATTACTTACCCCCATCTAGCAGGTGGTCTGCCAACCGCTCTTCGTCCGTCTCTAGGCCACCATTCTGTGACCGCCTTTGTCCACCTTCCGTCCTCCCGACGAGCCAAGTGTCCCGCCCACTCCCATTTTCGTTCGGCGACCCGCATACCGACGTCGAACACTTTGGTCCTTTTGCGGATCACCACGTTGGGAATACGGTCTCTAAGCGAAATGCCTAACATGGCTCGCTCCATAGCTCTCTGTGCAACTCTGATTCGGTGCACAGTTTCCTTGGTCAGCGTCCATGTTTCGGCACCGTATGTTAGTGTGGGTAAGACACATTGGTTAAACACCTTGGTCTTCAGGCATTGTGGGATCTTAGACTTCAGGACATCATCAAGTTTTGAAAAGGCGGCCCATCCCAGTTGAATCCGCCTCGTGATCTCTTTGACCTGGGATTCTCGGCCAAAGAATAAACAATGTCCAAGGTAAGTGTATTCATTCACCACCTCCAGTTTATGGTTTCCAACAGTAATGTTGGAAACTTCGGTGGGAATGCTGGACATGACCTTAGTCTTGGACATATTCATCCTCAGGCCAACCTTCAGGGATGCTTCATGCAGTTCTGCGAGCATACACTGTAGATCCGAAACGTCTTCAGCCAGAATGATGATGTCATCAGCAAACCGCAGGTGCGACAAGCGTCTGCCATTTATGTTGACTCCTCTCTCATCCCAGTTAAGAGTTTTCATTACATCTTCCAGTACATTTGTGAAGAGCTTGGGTGAGAGAGTGTCTCCTTGGCGAACACCCCGTTTAATCTGAACGGGGCTGGTAAGGTTATGCATGCGCACCTGCATAGTGGCGGATCCATATAACTCCCGGAGCGTGTCAATGTATCGCTTGTCGATGTTGCAACGATGGAGAGACTGGAACACGGCCCAGTGCTCGATGCTGTCAAACGCCTTCTCATAGTCGACGAATGCGCAGCATAATGGCCGATTGTATTCCCTACATTTCTCCATCAGTTGCTTGACAGCGTGGATGTGGTCGATGGTGGAATATCCGCTCCGGAAGCCAGCTTGTTCAACAGGTTGGTATTCGTCAAACAAGCGAGACAGTCGGTTACAAATGACTTTGGCGTACAATTTATATACCTGCGATAGAAGGCTGATGGGTCTGTAGTTCTCGAGTTTTGCTTGGTCACCCTTTTTATGTAGGATCGTGACTACTGAGTTTTTCCAAGCCTCAGGTGTGATGGATGTTTTGAGGATAATAGACGCATTTTTCCTGAAATAAAAATGACATATTATGTATCTAGCCTATCTGAAACCTAGTTAAACATTGTGAGATATGGCGTTTCGACTTTCTCCGTGTTCGGCATCATAAGGGTCACAGTGACAGTTAAATAAAGTCCATTTTTCTCTCCACCTTTAATTTGCAAGGTGCGGGTGCCTATATAAATAGAGTGAGTCGCCCGCGCGCCTCAGTTGTAATATCACCATGCAGAAATGACTAGGTTTCAGATAGGCTAGATACATAATATGTCATTTTTATTTCAGGAAAAATGCGTCTATTATGTAGTCTGAGCCTATCTGAAACCTAGTTAAACATTGTGAGATGTGTTTATTATCGCATGGTGGAGGGAAAACCAACTGTGACCCATAAGCTACTGATGAGTATATCAGTAGATAAATATTTGAATCTATAAATTTATAATGCATAGATTTCTAGGTAATAGATATACTAAAAAGAAAGGTATAAGTATACTTAAGACTTAAGTACTTCCTTATTATTCCTGACTTGTCAGAAAGTTATGGAAGGTATGTACCTATACCTACATATATGTAGGTATTTATACATATGGATACACACAGTGCCTCTTCGAAAGCAATACTTATAAGTAATTATTGATCAAAATCTTGTTATTGTCAAGGCAATATTTTTAACATACACTAGCCGAATGGATGGAACCAGTGAAATACTTTGCAACAATATTTAAAAGCTGTAAAATGTAGAATATCGATCCAGGCCGCTGGGGCTCAGGTCAGCACATGCTGACTAGGGTATGTAATTCTGGACTGACTTCAGAAATGCAGCAGCCGACCCTGGAGCCTCGAGGACCTGCTCAGTCAGCCCTGTACGACGACACGGCCTGCAACACCTGGCGCGGCATCTAGTCCTTGGAACGAGGAGTGGTGCTTGAAGGGAAGATAATTTTACTAAATATCTCAGCCTCATTAGCTACTGGAAAAGATTAGATGAAGGCTGTGACACTGGCGGATAACTAAGTATTCAGTTTTTCAAAACATGATGCAGGTCACTATATTCATATTCTAGATTGACAAGTAACACACAGTCTAATTTTGTATTCTAACTAACTCGGCGGTTAACGAGTTCCTGTGCAGTCCTACTAGGAAGGAAAGTTATTTTATAAGCCTTTGCACCGATTTTGTGGGCTACTATCATTCTGTATCATCATGTGTGAATATTATGAGCTCTGGCAGCATTCCTTGGTAGATGACATCAATTAATAAAGATTGATTAACACAACAATAACAATTATAATACTTGATAAATGAAACCCGGCTAACATGTCTTAACTGGGTAAGTAAATGATCAGTCATGCCACCAGGATAAGTAAAATGTTCAGTACTTCATATGAAAAACATTAACAAGGTCACCTTTAGGTATGTTCGTCAACACTACGGGCAGGTCTCGGCCAAAACCTTAAGGCTTCGCCTTGTTGCAACTTCAAAGGTACGTAGGTAGGTACCTACTTACATTGTTGTAGGTTCGATTTTGAAACCATTAAGTCAACCTAGATAAAACTACGTAAAGATGTTAGTTGTACCTGATCAGACCTGATGCAACGACAGCCAACATAGACTCTCTAATCTGTGGAAGCAATAATCATGGTGGCGGGAACATGGACAGTTGGACGAGCCACCTCGAGCCTGACTTATCAATCAGAACTGACAGTTCGCCAACAGCAGATAGCTTGCGGCTATCTATAGGTAAACTTAGGTAGTTAGCTATACCCAAGAAAAAGTCCTTGGACATCGATATGACAGTGGAACGGCGAATAACTGTGACATTCTTTACTTGTTGTTGTTGTTGTCCAGCTAAGGAAGGTTACCTACTTCAGCGACCTGGTATTGCATTCTGAAAGAACTGCGAAGAGTTAATATTATGACTAATAATTATTACTTATTTAGAAAGTTTTCAGCAAACTCTAATAAATCAAGCAGCTACCACGACACCGCTGCCCGGTTATAACTCTGTCTGTACTAGCTTAGTAGATATATATACCAGTTCTAGCATTCAGCTAGAGGCCAGAGAGCTCCTAAATGAGATGCGAGTACGAGCATGACACAAGTAATTTTTTACTTGGTAACTAGTTACATAACTAACTGAAAGATCCCTAAAACAGTTGAGGATTACTCAAAATGGAATTGTGAAAACGGCACGTCTTCATCTTAACCAGTCAGTCTAAGTAGTTTCAGCAGATACAGTGCAGAAAAATAGTTATGAAACGTTTGCGCCAGAATCGAATTAAAATACATTTTCATTAGAGAAGCCGTTTAGGCATGAATAGGTACTTTCACACTTTGGATTGTGCTCCAAATGATGACCTTCGAAATTCATAGAAATTTAATGACGACTGCCATTGTTTATTATCTAGCCCCGTACATTGAGTAGGGCTGCGGCTACACGTGATGTGATACACAGTACACAGTAGGTATATGCATGTTCCCAGAATAGTGGAAGTTATAATTTTACCAAAAGGTAGTCGTCTCGTGCAAGAGCACCGTTACTCGATTTATTCGATACACAACTAGTAGACAGCTGCTGCGTAGGAGGTTCACGCATTTTTCAACAAAGAGCTCGGATACACACTCACAATCCACTGGGACATAACGAAGACAGCTAATATGGTGCCACTCAGAAACCGCGATGACACTCCGATCATGATCACCCGACAGTAGGATCATAATAAATTCGGTAACTTGTGAAGCGGTATGGTATAGCAACAGCGACTTTCACGAAATCAGGAATTAGCTCAGTGCTTTTAGGTTGAACACTCGCCGGTGGGATTCACTTTGCTCACAGCCGAGAAAAGAAAAGACTCAAAGCTGGAATCTGCTGATGTGTCATGACACTTAAGATAGTGTCTGGGGGGTCACTTTATATGACGAAAAACGAACTTTCAGTGCACTGCGGCGCGAGCCGCTCTATCTGTTTGTATGTATTAAACGTGCCGATTGCACGACAGCTCTCGTTCGTTCGTTTCTCATCAGTATATAGTAACGCTCCTGTACTTACCGTGCGTCACCATTCCCATGAGCAGTCCAATGATCTTTAGGCAGTTTAGAACAAAAGCTGCATTAGACAGTTTCTTCAGCAGAGACATCGAAATAAAATAATAAAAAAAAATTATTGCACAACTATCCCCAGGAGCAGTCTACAGGTCACTCAGAAGAAAGCTGCTTTAATAGAATACCCTACCTCAGCGGAGGCATAAAATTGAAGTGCTATAACACTTTTAGAAGCGGTGCACGTTACCCGATTTGTCGTCATCCATGCCGATGCGGCTACGGCGACTGCAGGTGGTTACTCAGGCTTCGTTGGTGTGCCCTTGTATGGCTAACATGACCAACCTTGGCAGTAAACGTTCGTCTGCATATGCCAAAATCACTGATGAATAGCGCACGTTACTCGATACCTTCTAAATAAGTCACTCATAATGATGGCTGATGATGATGATGATGACCGTGCTAGCAATAGTGCAGGCGGTTCTGCTGAGCATAAAATCTCTTCCCAGACAGGGGGCGTTTGGATCTGGCAACCAGAACAGGAGTGCCAGGTGTGCGCAGCGATGCAGGTGGGACAACACAGCCGCCAGGGCAGGAGTACATGGCTGGGTCTATGCAGCGATGCAGGTAGTACAAACCGGTGGCCAGGGCCAGGACCGGGTGTACGCTGCGATGCAGGTGGCACAAAACGGTGGCCAGGGTCAGGACCGGGTGTACAGCCGCCAGGGCAGGAGTGCATGGCTGGGTCTATGCAGCGATGCAGGTACCACAAACCGGTGGCCAGGGCCAGGACCGGGTGTACGCTGCGATGTAGGTGGCACGAGACGGCGGCCAGCGCAGGAGCACAGGGCCGGGTGTATGCTGCGATGCAGGTGGCACGAACCGGTGGCCAGGGCAGGAGCGCAGGGCCGGGTGTACGCTGCGATGCAGGTGCCACGAGCCAGCGCAGGAGCACAGGCCCGGGTGCAGGTTACACGAAACTTCAATTTCACCGAATCGGCCTGCCTACCCTCAGCGGGTAGGTACCGGCGGATCAAATTACTCGCCGCACATGCCACAATGTCCCAACATACTGAAACTCGGAGCCACGTGCTTCCTGTAAAAAATCCTATGACGGTCCTGGAAAGCTCCTGTTTGTAAAGCCTTACATAAGCTATAATCAAGTGCATTATTGTAATAGCAAAGTTTTTATCAACTGTTTTCTAAATAAATAAATAATAAATAAAAAATCGTTTATTTGAAAACCAACAAAGACACATACAAATTGTTGAAACCTTGGTCCTCAAACTAGGATTCCCTGTGCTATGAGGACCAGGACCCGTCGTTAATTATTTATCTAATTTAAAAGTGCCTATTAGAAGCATATATAAATTACAAAAGTTAGATGCTTACTTGCTAATTAGGGATATACTTTAGATCTGATGAGATTACATCTGGTAGGTACATACTTAATTATTAAATTAAAAAAAAAAAAAAAAAAACAGTTATTGAACATTTAACTTTGTAGGTACATTTTATGAAAGTAGAATATAAAAAGTTAAAAAAATAAAAACAAAATCATGTATGATAGTGAGTGTTGTGTGTGAGCTGTGTGTATTTGTGTGAGCTGTGTGTATGTGTGTCAGGTGTGTGTATGTTTGTGTGTGTGTGTGTGTGTGTGTGTGTGTGTGTGTGTGTGTGTGTGTGTGTGTGTGTGTGTGTGTGTGATTGTGTGTGTGTGTGTGTGTGTGTGTGTGTGATTGTGTGTGTGTGTGTGTATGTTTTCACATTAGAGCCCACTTAGCCCTGCGACTAAGTCTTGGGATCGAGGGACCATAATTAAGGTATCACTAAGTGGGCATATTATATACTTACATACTGTTGAAAACAGCAAATTATTTATTTATTTACTTTAATGACTTTTTCAGTGTCGTCGTAATTAAGTGTGAGTAACCAGGAGTTAATAATTTTTTTTACAGACAAAGCGTGTTTTTTTAAATATGCAATGAGATTGCTCCACTTTAGTATAGACAAAAGGAGCCAGAAAGTTGTAGAAACGCTTGTAAAATTCTGTATTTGTTTTAGGCGTTAGCCACTTTTTCAATCTTGCATTTTCTTTAGAGTAAATAGTTTGAAGAGATTTCCGATGAAAGTATAATATAAGTGATTTGAGAAATTGTTGCCTTACTGTTAAAAGTTTCGTCTCTTCATAGAGTTGTGTTGTTGGAAAACGGAATCTTTTGCAATACATCACTTTGATTACAGCTCTTTGTGCTCTTTCTAGTGATATAAGGGTGGTTTTTGGGGCCCCGCCCCATGCTATTATGCAATAAGACACAACTGACTGACATAGGGCAAGGTATATTGATTTTAGTAAGTCTCGTGTGGCAACCTTCCGAAGACACCTAAAGGTATACATCAGTCTACGCACCCTTTTTGAGAGTACCTCAATATGGGGTTTCCAAGACAATTTGTGGTCCAACATCACTCCAAGATATTTTATTTTGTCTGTGCGTTCGATGGACGTACAATCACAGGCATCCGGGTTGATGTTGGGGGGATTAGCGTATTTGCCACAGGTATGTATGGTTAGATGGTCTTGTGTTGGTTCTGTTTTTTTTGTGATGTGAAAACCAAGAAATTTTGTTTTACCAACATTTAGGGTTAATAAGTTGCTATTTAGCCAGTCAGCTACCTCTGCCATCCCTTTTTCAGCTTTCTGGTACGCATCTTTCCAAGTATTGCCATTAAAGACAATAGCTGTATCGTCAGCAAATGTAAATATTTTAGAGTTCTCCAGATGGAGTTTTCCAAGGGTGCTAATGTAAATTAAAAATAGTGTTGGCCCCAGCACACTGCCCTGGGGGACACCAAAATTAATAGCTGAGCATTCACTTTTTGTTACATCCTCGGAAATTTTAACATACTGTCTTCTGTCTGAGAGGTAACTTTTGAACCATGCCCATGGTAAACCTCTTACCCCTATATGATTTAATTTACTTAAAAGTATTGGTATTGAAACAGTATCGAACGCCTTGGCTAAATCAAGAAAGACGCCAATGCACTTCTGTTTTTTATCCATGCTCTCAGCTATGTGGTTTACCAAATAGTTCACGGCGTCCTCCGTGGATCTTCCAGCTCGAAAACCGTACTGATTGTCAGGCAAAATTTGATTTTTTTCCAAGTAACTAACTAAACGTGAATTAATTATCTTTTCTAGGAGTTTGGCTATGACACTCAGTAAAGAGATGGGTCTATAGTTAGATACTTCCTCAGGATCGCCGCCTTTGTGTATGGGACATATGCAAGACTTTTTTAGGGCCATCGGGACGCTGCCATTTTTAATACTGAGGTTGAAAATATACTCAAGTGGTTTTAAAATTAGTGTTTTAGTATTTTTTAGTATTTCAGGCGTTATGTTATCCCACCCCGCGGAACTATCAGTTTTAAGGTTATCTATAAGTTTCGCAATTTCATATGAGTTGGTCGGTCTTAAAAAGAATGACTGCAAAACGGCCTCACCTTCACAAGCTTCTGCTAAACGCTGCTCCGTTTGATGATTTTTTTGCAGTAGGGTGTTAGCCAGATTACGTCCTACAGAGGTAAAGTAATTATTTACTAAGTTTAATGAATCTTTTTTAGACTCTTTGTTAAGGTAAAGCAGCTTATTACTGCTACTTTTATTCTCAGTGATATGACATATATTTTTTATGATACTCCATTGTTTTTTTGGATTACTACTGTTTGATACAAGTTTTTCGCTATTATAAGTGTTTTTTAGATTTTGTAGTAAGTTGTTGCAGTAATTACGGTAGTTATAATAAGTTTGCTTTAGAGTATTGTCTTTAGGTCTTTTTTTACATTTTTGGTGCAATCTATCTCGTTTCCGAATACATCTGAGGAGATTGGGTGTAATCCACGGTTGTTGGAACTGTTTCCTATGCGGGATATTCACAGTAACAGTACAGCTATCGACGGTGTCAGTTATTTTTTGTATAAAATTATTAGTTGCAATATCTATGTTATCCTCGGATACTACATTAGTCCATTCTTCGCCACTGAGAATAGCATACAATTTGTCGTAATCAACTCGCTTCATATATTTTTTCATATTTCTTACATTATTTTGTAGCCTACAATCCAACGTTAGTATAACACTGTCATGATCAGTAATTTTTGATGAACAAACAATTGTTTCGGGTTTACATTGTGATTTAATCAGAGTGTGGTCGATGCAATTGTTTTCGTGTGTTGGATAAGTATGTGTAGGGTAGAATCCATGCATAGTTATTAAATTTAGGTAGGAGTCAGAACGACTGTCTTTATGGAATGGCTTAATATCAATATTAATGTCACCCAGAATTATAGTGTGTGTTGACTTTGTATTTGAGATAACACTATCCAATGAAGTTAAAAAATTATCAATATTGTACATAGATGGGGATCTGTATATAGATATTAATGTAATTATGTTCTCAATGTTCACCATTAAACAACTGGCATCTAGAAAATCCGGTTCCTGTATCGTAATATTCAGCTGTATCTTAGAGTATATTATAATGCCATCATTTTGGTTTAAGTATTTTTTAGAGCAATTAAACTTATATCCATCTAGTTGTATAGGGATCATATCTTCTACCAACCAACATTCCGTAAGAACTATTAGGTCTGGGGTAAAGTTAAGTCGTGATAGAACGAGTAACAGTGAATCGAAATTGCGTGAACATCTTACACTACGTATATTTTGCATAAATATAGAAAAATTTTGTGAATTATTACACGTAAATTGTTTCACCTCATCGACGGTATTCACATAGTGGCTCAATGAAATGTTTTCGTCAAGTTCGGTACTTATTTCAAGTAAATTATTCACTATAGATAAATTTATTCCAATATTGCAGCATGGGGGTAGACACAATTTTACCAGCTGATTTAGCTGGCAAACAAAGGCGGACGTGTTTTGGTAAGTAGCGGTCTCCACTCTGCGAGGTGTAATCATAGACACCAGCGTAAGGTCGAGCAGTTCTGCTGTTTTGTATTAAAGAGTAGTTTAGTTGTGATGTATGTATTTTATAGGAGTGTAGTATTAATATGTAGGTATATAGTGTTGTGTAGTGTGTTATTAGTATTGTGTTGTGTGTTTGCGCTGTGTTTGTTGCAATGAGATGTGTTTTAGCATGATAAGATAGTAATAGGAAGATACATGAAAGCAATAGATAATACTGTATTTGGAAAGAGTAATATAAAAGTAGAATTAACTTAGCTAGTCATTCTTGGGTTTCGGTAATCTCTCGAAGTTGCAATTCACTTTTCAGGCAAATATACGGTGATCCTTCTTCTTTACGTAGAAAGACTCGGCCGTGGTTTGTCCAGCAGAACTTGAAGATTTTTTGTTTAGTTAGTTCCCTGCCATGGAAGAACAGTTTTTTAGCCAGCGGTGTTAGGTATTCGGATACATATATTTTGTTGTGTCCTGACAGCGATGACGATGGCTTGCTTCCACCCATCGCCTTTTTCCAACATTTAATGAAGTTGTCGCGTTGTTTACTAGATGCAAACTCTGCAATTATTGGCCGTATCTTACCACCTCTGGCAGGAACACGAAAAACATCGCAAATAGTTGTGGGACCATATTCACATCCTATCTCTCCATGCATTTTCTCAGTAATTTGCATTAGGTTTTCGTTCGGTATCTCGGGAAGATTTCTAATTTCAATTTTCTTGCAGCCGATGTGTCTCTGAACTTCTTCAAACTTTGATTCCAGATTCTCAATTAGCAGAATATTACCTTTTCGCTCTTTCTCCAATTTTTCAACTTTTATTTTCAGGTCATCATATTCGGCTGAGAAGAATTTAATCGATTTCTCTAAATCCTCGTATTTTTTTATTATTGATACGTTTTGTGCCTTTACCTCCGATAAGTCTTTCTGGATATTTTTTATGATAGGAGCTTGTTCTTCTTTCCATGAGTTTAACATGCCCAATATCTCCGTTTTAAATATCTGTAGTTCCTGTGTCATTTCTTCTCTTGAATCACGCCTTTTTCTTTTATGAAAAATCTCGCCTTGCTTCGCCGATACAACTGATACATCTGTTAAATTCGGCACCGATGAAGCATGCTCCATTTCAGCCTTTGAGGGAGTCCTCAACATTTTCTATCAGATAGGTACTGTTTGTTGTGGCAGTAACTTACTCTGTCGCAGCCAGACGGTTCGTGTATGTACAGACCACGCGCGTTTGCAATGCGAACTGGTTTCTCCGACGATACACTAGTAAGTTCACGGTATCTGTACGCGCACTTTGACTCGAGTAACAGGAGGCGACTGATTAGTTCGGACTCAAACGACGGAATGAATTCTAAAAATATTAGAAATTGAGGGTAGAAAAATATATTTTTATAATTTTTTCCTGTATAAAATTAACATATGCTTTACTTAAAGCGGTCATTCATGTAAGTATCTAGCTCAAGCGCCACTAGTAGGACCGGAATATGTGATCAATCATCACCATGACTATTGAATCGGACCCTACTGCGTGGGATAAAAACCCCAAGCGCCGGAGCATTATGACCAGTGGCTGAGCTTTTAAAAGCAGTAAATAATAGCATTTTACTCACGGCTTATCAACTCAAACCTTCGTTGCGAAATCCTCAGCAATGGCTGCGTGCGCAGCAGCCATTGCTACAGCTCCCGGCAGCGAAGACTCCGCAAATTCAATATTATATTTTTCCCCGTCGGAGCGAAGCCGACGAGAACCGTGGCTACATTGAGCCATTTTGCCGAAGTGTTCACTTCAAAAATCAAAAACCAACTGAGGCGCGCGGGCGACTCACTCTATTTATATAGGCACCCGCACCTTGCAAATTAAAGGTGGAGAGAAAAATGGACTTTATTTAACTGTCACTGTGACCCTTATGATGCCGAACACGGAGAAAGTCGAAACGCCATATCTCACAATGTTTAACTAGGTTTCAGATAGGCTCAGACTACATAATATTGAACAGCCTTGCGAGAACTTCTAACAACGGAGTGCCACCAGCTTGTAGCATTTCTGCATATATTCCGTCTTCCCCAGACGCCTTGCCTCTTTTCATCTGACCCAGAGCATGAGTTATCTCATCTTCTTTGATTGAGGGTATGGAGTTATTCTATGCTAATACCTACTTATACTTTTGCTACTAAAAAATCTAAGTTAAAACTGTATTTCTCAGGAATCAACAGAAATTCGATGAAGCCATCCTGCTATAGTAAATAACAGCCTACTTACCTCTATACCGCATCTATAAAACTATCATCATCACAGCACGTAACCGTTCACTTTCTCGCAAAGGAGCGGCAAAATATTTCGTTCCATGACTACATACTTTTATACATCATCATTGGCCACAGCATCTGTTGTAGATGGTAGTTGCAGCACTCGTAGGTTTATGGGTTGCCGCATCGCCGTTGATGGCTGTACAAGCCTATAGCGGCACGGCATTTCTTTCCGCATCGATCGCAAACAAAACATGAATGTATGGGAGGTGGTAGATCACGACGAAGTTTTTTCTGCTTAAGATTATCTAGCCAGTCTTCGTCGTGTTTTGACATTCCAACTTTAACGTCATGGCGCCACTCAGGTCTCATGTCAGCGCGTTCTTCCCAACCGTCTATCTGAATACCGAAGCTGTTCATGTCCCGCTTGCAAGCATCCTTAAATCTGAGAATTGGGCGCCCAACAGGTCTCTTTACATCAGCTATTTCACTCAACATGACTTGGCGTGGCAGTCTCTCAGGGGCCATCCGATGAACGTGACCAAGCCAACGAAGCCTTCTCTGCTTTAGCATGGCAGTTATGCTGCAGCAATGTGTCATTGTGAGAACTGCCTCGTTGCTCATTTTGTCCTTCCATGTGACTCCAAGAATAGTCCTCAGGCATCGCATATGAAAGGCGTTAAGTTTGCGTTCTTGTTTCGCATATGAAGTCCACGTTTCCGAAGCGTACAACAATATACTCAGGACGCAGGTCTGGTATACGAGGACTTTGGTGTTCGTAGTTAGCTTTCGGTTTCTCCAAACGCGTGCAAAGAGCCTTCCAAAAGTAGTTGACGCTTTGCCAATCCGAGTATCTATTTCTCTGTCGTTTGATAGCGAGGACGTGGTGGTTGAGCCAAGGTAGCAAAAATGATCCACAACTTCTAGGACAGCACCGTCGAGTGAAATTTTTGGAGGCTGGTCAACGCCCTGCACCATGATTACAGTCTTCTTGGTGTTGACACTCATAGAGAACATATGACATGCATTGCCGAATCTCGTCACTAATTCCTGGAGTTCGCTTTCCGAGTTAGCAACTAGTGCAGCATCATCTGCATAAAGGAGTTCTCTAGCAATCAAATCTTGACGCTTTCGTTTTGACTTTAGGAGACTGATGTTGAATAGCCTTCCGTCCTTTCTTGTATGCAGATGTACTCCGACGTCGCAGTTTTCAAAAGCAGTCAGAAGCAGTGCAGAGAAGAAGATCCCGAAGAGGGTAGGTGCTAGCACGCAGCCTTGTCTGACTCCACGGTTAACGGCGAAAGGTTCAGATTTTTCACCATCAAATATTACTGACCCATTCATGGTATCGTGGAAGGACCTGATGATGGATAGAAGTTTTGGAGGGCATCCAATCTTGCTCAGCACTTCGTACAGCCCCTCTCTACTCACAGTGTCAAATGCCTTGTTGAGGTCGACAAAGGCCATGTAAAGAGGGAGACAATGTTCGCGACTCTTTTCTTGAAGTTGCCGAAGGGTAAATATCATGTCATTGGTCGAACGGCCTGCCCTAAACCCACATTGTGATTCCGGGTATATCTGGGAGGCCAAAGTTTCCAGCCTTCGTAAAACAACTTTCGCAAATGCCTTTCCTACAATACTTAACAGGGATATTCCTCTGTAGCTGTTACAATCGCCTCTATCTCCTTTACCTTTATACAAGGTGACTATGTCAGCGTCTCTCATTTCTTGAGGCACAGTTCCTTCATCCCAACAACGCAGTAAGAGTGCATACAGGGGCGAAGAAACACAGCCGAGCCTTATCAGTTCAGCGGGCAAATTGTCAGAACCCGTGCTTTTACCTAGTTTTAGGCTTTGGAGCGCTTTAATGAATTCATCACCTTTAGGGGGGACGTCAAGTTCCGTCGCCACGGTTCGAGGAGTTAGATTAGCTAGTGCATCGGGGCGTATAGCAACTTCTTGAGAGTACAGGTTCGTGTAGTGCTGTGCCCATCTTGAAAGCTCTTCTCTTTTGTCGGCAATCGGATTTCCATCAAGATCTTTGATTGCGGCACGTTTTCTTTTAGTCGGGCCGATTGCAGACTTTATTCCCTGGTACATACCCCTGAAGTCACCTACATCCTTACACTGTTGTATTGACTGGCACAGCTTTACCCAATATTCATTAGCGCAACTGCGACTGACGCGTTGTACTTCTGCTTTGGCTGCCTTGTATGCATGTGTCTTGGCAGGATCCCTGTGGTTGTTAAGGAGATTAGTGTGAGCTATTCGTTTTTTCTCAATAACAGGAAGCAGAATTTGTTCGTAGTCAGCGAACCAGTCACGAACAGTCCTTTCTTTTTTGCCGAATACCTTTTCAGCTGTTTGTGTTATTTCCTTCTTCACTAGCTGCCACATATCTTCGGCACTAGTGGTTTGTTCCAAAGATTCCTTGCTAAGTTTTTCCTCAATCAGCTTTTCCAGATCTTTATATAGAGCCTTATCCTGCATAGCTGCGGTGTTCAGTGCAACTTTTCGAGGAGCTTTTCTAGCAGAATGAATTTTCTTTGGTGTAAGGCGGGTTTTGGCCATGATTAAGGAATGGTCTGTGTTGCAGTCTGCGCTGTGATAGGTACGGGAATTTAGGATATCGCGTAGGTCAGTCCTCTTAGTTATAATAAAATCGATCTGGTGCCAATGACCTGAGCGTGGGTGTTTCCATGACACTTTGTGAATACTTTTGTTCTGAAAGTAGGTGTTCGTTATGCAAAGAGAGAGAGATGCACAAAGCTCCAGAAGGCGTTGACCGTTATCGTTAATGTTGCCAATTCCATGATGTCCTATGCATTCTGGCCAGTTGTCAGATTTGTTTCCCACCCTTGCATTAAAGTCGCCGAGTAGCAAAAGTTTATCAGATGCACGAACTTTTTCCAGACATTCCCGTAGATCTTCATAGAATTTGTCTTTTACGTCATCAGAAGCTTTTTGAGTTGGAGCATAAGCTGACACAAGAGAGATAGGGCCTGACTCTGACATTAATCTTAGAACCATTATACGTTCAGACACACATATAGGTGTTTCTGTGCAACGAAGTAAGGAGTTGTGAACAGCAAACCCAACACCATGTTCTCGTCTTTCACCGTCATCCTTCCCTTTCCAGAAGAAGGTGTAATTGTCTTCACGAAGACTGCCTTCGTCCAAGAGACGAGTTTCCTGCAGTGCGGCTACATCGACACGGAGGCGGAGAAGTTCTCTGTCTATGATGGTGGTTTTCCTGAGCTCGGGTATATCGTCGGTGCTTGAGGGCGTCGAATTAGAAATTCCAAGTAGCATGGTTCTCACGTTCCATGATGCAAATCTGGTGACTTTTGATGTTTTATAATTGTTTTTATTCAATGTTTTGCTAGGTGCATCAAAATCCCATCCTGTTTCAGACATTGTGACATGCCTGCTGCTCCACACACCTATAGAAGCGCAGGATGAGAGGCGGACCAGTACCTTATTGGCCGGGGGCTGCCCAGCTTAGGCAGGCGGTAACTGGTCAGTTAGCCACGATGGACTATCCTACCGTCGGGAGTCACCCCTGGCGCCCGCGCGTACGCCTATTAGCGCGAAGCTTATAACCGGTGACTGCGACTCCCCGTGTTGTTATCCGCACCTTTCCAGGCACGGGTGAAGTGTCCTCTCCACAGGCGCTGCATGCCTGGGACGCATTATTAAGGAACACAGACTTGCCCAGCATCCATGATCCTCTCTCGACCTCCTTGGCTGTATCCCCAGGAATGACAAGTCACTACGTGTGGAGCCAATTTGGTTGCAGGAGCTGCCGACTTGTTCAGGTTCCCAACTAACATCGTAGCGTTAAAAAAACTCTCATATAACTTGTATAATGGTTCCATTCGAAAATTAAAGTGTTAAGACATAGCTGTATAAGAGTGTAGGAGAGTGCTCTAACTCACTTATAACCACGAAAGAGGCCCACGATTTTGAGAGTAAAGGCTTTAGAAAGTCTGTAAAACGGTGTCATTGAAGTGTTTAAGTTATAGAAAGCCTGTAGTACGGTGTCATTGAAGTGCTAAAGTTACTATAGAAGAGCGTTTAATCACTCTCAGCTAGAACTTTTACCGGTATAGTTGTGGTTGTAGAATGGTTATTTGACACCCTGACTCTTATTTGTTTGGTAAAAAAGGGTTAAGTGAGTATGTTACCGTTTTTCGAATACACTTTTACCATACAAGTTGTATGTGTTTGAAAATAATAGTGTCAACAGCAATCATACGCGACAGTATTAAAGTGACAGTATTGATTAATACTAAATAACACTAAATATAATATATTAACTTGACTTTACATGTTTTGTGAATTGAAAATAATATGCCATTGTAATTTTACTGTAATTTATACCATATTTCCCACCTCAATTTTAATGCGCTCCGAATTTATTAAGGATTTCAAATGAAACATAAGTAAATATAAAATAGACGACTCAATTTTGTATTTTTTTGTATCCTTGCTGTATGTCCATTAGTTTCATAAATCGATTGGCATGACTGGAATGACAAAATTCATATAAATAGGTAAGTATTTTAAAGCAAAATATTGTTTATCCCAGTAATTTATAGGTTAGGTCGCCAATGCAAATGGCGAACTTACATTTAAGACATATAGACTCACCTAAGTCATCTATGACACTTTTTGAAATAGAACACCCTTAGCCAAGGGTATTATGCAGTCTTAGTCGATCCGCACAGTCTTGCTTAACACCTTTACTTTTACAGTCTACTTGCCTAACGCAATAAGCGTAAGTTAAGTTAACCTTAAAGATTAAAACTGCATTGTTGAGTTTTCCAACACTGTAAGAATCTTGTCTTACTGCACTCTTGACAAAATCTCTTATATAACCAATTCCTGCAGCCTAAATGCAATATGACACCTAAAGATTTATGTGAGTATTAAAGGAAACCACTTAACAACCATAAGTGTTAACAGGTGTCAGTGAGCACTCTTGTATAGCTTAAGGTTCTAGAAACAGTTTAAACCTATAACATCTTAATTATAATTGCTTTGACTAATACCATTTTAACACTTAAACCTGCAGTTAACACTAATTTCATTTTTTAACTCATCTTTATCGCTTTATGTTAGAACTGAGATAATTATAACACAGTTATACAGGTTAAAGTTATAAAAATAGCTGTAACTGAGGGTAAAATGTTTGTTGGGTTGGACCTTACTGTCGCCTACGGTACCCCAGATCCGTTGCCTCATCCGCCGACCTACACCGTACCGAATCCTATCTTCTCCGCTGCTGTCGCCGTTAAGGTCTTCACCCGTGACCCTGGGCAAGGGGTCCATGTTATACCCCATGGAACTGGGTCCCTGCCGAACTTAGCCACTCACTCACCCCGGCCTACTGGGGAGAGGAGTGCCCACCCCCGCGACGAGGACGCGCCGGACTGGAATTACCCCGATGATAGACAGAGAAGGTAGCTCTGTATACCTCGGGGCCGGGTTAATGCCCTTGTGTGGTTCCAAGAGCAAAGGCACTTTTATACACGTAAAACCTAATCCTACATAGCTTGTCTGATAGAGATTGTGCTATAAGCAATAATGCCGACTTTTTGTACAAATTTATTTTTAATTTGTATATTTGTAATATTTTTAATGGTGCAAAATAAAGAGTATTATTTATTTATTTATTTAAACCATAACTACGCTACTCTTACAGCTAAACCAATACAGTAGTGTAGATAAATAATATTAACAATTTAAGTTACAACTTAGAACATATCCTAATAACAATTAAAACAAAACAGACTATAAATTATAAATAACAAATTACATATAATGCCGTTCGTGTGAATTCACTCAGCGAGCAGTGGAAGAGGTCTACGTGATCGTGGATCCTATTGAGCAACCCCATCGCTCGCGTCAATGGAGCCTTCTGTTGGAGATTAGTCCTTCCGCTGTCAACGAGGAACAGTCGGCCCTCGCGCTTCCGGAGTGAGTCATTGGGCACCCGCAGTTGGAACCTCATGAGCAATACCATGTTATCAGCCTTACCTCGCCACACTCGAAACAAGTAGGATACCAGAGATAGTTCCCGCCTAACTCTTAACTGGTTATACCCCACCATACCCAGGACAAACAAAGTGGGGTACATCAACGGGTACTTAGGATACACCCCATGGAGTTTCATGTAGAGAAATCTAGTAAATTTATTTTGGATTTTCTCTAGCATGAGATTATATTTTGCTTCATGGGGTGCCCAGACCACTGCATTACACTCTAGTTTGCTGCGGACCAACGCATTGTACAGTGTTCTAGCAGCTGCAGTACTTGTAAAATTGTTGGTTGTCCTGAGAACGAACCCCAACGTCTGGAACGCCTTCTTACAGACCTTGACAATATGTTGAGTGAATGTGAGGTCTGCAGACATGTGCACGCCCAGGTCGCGCACCTCCGTCACGCGCTGCACGGCGCCTCCGTCCACCAGGTACTGGCGCGCGCGGGGGGAGCGGAACCGGCTGTATGATATTACATTGCACTTGGAGACGTTGAAGTAGAGCTTGTTCTGTCGACCCCACTCCACTACACTGTCTATATCGCGCTGTAGATGGTCATGATCTTCCTCGCATGTGACTTTTGTAAAAAGTTTCAGGTCATCCGCAAACAAGAGACACTGAGCCTTGCTTACCACGTTTGGAAGATTATATTCTATGTACTTTTTATACTCATTAATTTTTATTCTAATCCAGTCCCTTTCCGCTACCCAGATACAACCGCGCCCGAGTCCTCTCCTTCTGCACCCTGGTCTTCGTGATCGCCATCATCCTCATGGGCACCGTCACTGAGTACTGGCACCTGGTCGTCCTCCGTATGATCATGGCTGCGGGAGAGTCGGGCTGCAACCCCCTAGCTACGGGAATCCTCACCGACTTGTTCCCCGAACATCAGCGGGCGCTCGTGCTGTCGATTTTCAACTGGGGGATCTACGGAGGGTACGGGATTGCGTTCCCGGTGGGACGGTATATACCGGAGCTTAATGCTTTTGGATTGGTGAGTGCTTTTTTTAGTTTTGTAGATGTGAGGGTTATTTCTAAGGGCTTCGCCAGGGCGAATGCCCGTTGGAGAGATATTTTCTACGGATTTATTATGGAGTAATTTTGTACGGAAATCATAAATTAACACCGTCATAGCTAAATGCAGCGTAAGCACTAAACCTCCAGACTAAGAAATAAGTGCAAAACCTTGAAGCAAACATTCAAATCACTAATCTAGCTATAATGTGTTTTGAATAACCAATCAGGTCTCATTATTTCCACATCTCCTCTCGTCTTAGCTTCGGTGGAACGTGAATAACGAAACCTAATCGGTTATTCAAAACACATTCATCTCCCTCTCCTCTCCGCTTTGGTGGAAACCGGGCCTAAGTGAATGTGTGTATGTGGTCCGCAGAGCTGGCGCCTGTGCTACTACGGCGTGGGCGTGGTGGGGCTGGTGGTGGCCTTCTTCACCTTCCTCACGCTGCGGGAGCCGCCAAGGACCACTATCGGGGAAGAAGGTAAGCTTCAATGAACATGTTTGGATTCCATGATTCTGATGGCGATTATTCGAAATAAAATAAGTACCTAGTCTCAAAATAAATATCTATATGAGTGAACTTTCAATGAATTGTAGATCATCACTTTCAACAGATATAGTATTATTATCAGCTTCCCTCAATTATAAATCGTACCTAAGGAGACCCGTAGATGAAAGGTTATGAAAAATTCAGTTGGAGATGAAGAAAGAAAAGAAACACCTACCTATGTACGATTGCACGACCCATCCATTAGCGAATCTTTTGCGGTATCTGTAAATCTGCCCATGAGAGCTTTATTGTTAAACCTTGTTCTATATTCCCAGGAGCGGGTAACGCGAAGGGCGGCGACGCCTCGCTGGAGGCGGGCACCAAGCAGCCGCAGGTCACCATCTGGCACGTCATCGCGCAGCCCAGGATCCTGCTGCTGTGCTTCGCCGCTTCCATCAGACATTGCGGTTGGTTCTTCTACTTATTACTGTTATGGTGCCGCTACACGGGTTCGTTGTCGACGTAGATAAACGTCATTATATCGCGGTTCGGTAAATAAGTACAGAGTTGTGATTGGTGGAACGAGCGATAATGAATCGGTGAAGAGGCCGCTGTTGTCGCTTTGTCATAATATTCTAGTCTATGATGACTTTGTCTTAAAAACTTACCCGTGGGAATCCCGGGACAAAAAGTGTAGGTATAAACTTCGCATGTCAAATTTAATTAAAATTGCTCTAGCTCATAATTTAAATTCTATATTACTAACTGAAACCCTGCTCCCTGCCTTGGATAAGGAAAAAAAACAGAAAATTTAAAGTTGGAATACTTTTTTAATATTCCATTAAATGACTGCAAGCAAACTACTACGATATTCCATTAACTATAGTTCTAAACTTTTTGATTAGTTCTATTTTCTAGTCTAGACTGAACTATGGACTAGACATGGACACACGGAGAAAAGGCTAAATTAATTAGATATTATAAGTACCTAATACTGCTGTTAAATATACAAAGCTATTTTTTAATAAGTATTCTTACCTATCTGAAAACTTCATATAGGTAATAATACCATAATCTTCTTTTGCCACAACTACTTATAACCAAGTCACCCATCCAGCGGACAGCCATAATACCTAAGATTTAATCCCGGAACGTTAGACATAAAACTCAAAACACGGATATCCGGCACTTGACCATCGCATACACCTGGGGGTCACTATCTAAAACTCTAAATCAACGAACGAACGAACAGAATATTTGACGCAATCGACAAGTTTAATACAACGTGATAGTGATAGAGCTGTGATCCGCCCAGCGCTCCGAAGCTTCGGAATAAACAAAACTGCAGTGCTCTATCTATCTATCTATCTATCCTTGCGAGCTGATTTTCCGCATTTAGCCTCTAAGGTGGGCCATAATGCGTGAAATACCTACGGGGTGACTAACTATTAAGTCACCCAAGCTCACGCCAGAAAGCCAGTAGACAACCTAGGTCTCTTATGACTTCCCAGAGGGACCCCGGAGATCCGAGGGTTTTTAATCGTAGTGTCTCCACGCCTTTGCAATGTAACAAGCAGCTGCAGTGCTATCCTCGACTCTATATCGTTAAATTAAGCGTGTCGATTTTGCGAAAATTCTCGTTCGTTCGTTCGTCGATAGAGTGACCCCTGGCCCCACCCACTCTGACCATCACTCGTCGACCGAATAGGAATTTCTTCCATTATGTCACGTCATTCCGACACAGCTGTTGTCACAACAATACAAGGTTACAAACACCAAATTAATATCCTATCTTTGTCATAACCTCAGGCATTCTTATCGAGTTGTGTACAAAGGCGAGGTTCGGGCAAAAACTGCCAAAGTGAGTGTAAGTTATTTCGCCTCAAGGCTTCGCTTCCGGAAATTTCGTTTGTATTTGACATTGTGCCTGAATGTTGACTTTAGATTGTCTAATTGGTGTTTAATTGGAATACCTAAGCGTTTGTTTAGTAGCCGTTGTTTGTAGGAAGTAAAATAATATTTTATACACGCTAGAAACAAAAGGCAATAAATCTATTGACGTCCACCTAGCTATCTGTTCCGGAGGCATTGTTTAAATTTCAGCCACTTTCAAAGTAGTAATTTTCGCATTGAATAAATAAATAACACAAAATCACTCATATGAGGTAGCCAGGGATGTAATAGGGGTGGGCTATTAAATTTCAATTCATTACCCGACTGCCGCAGGAGGAGGGTAACTCAGATTTTAAGATATTTTTTTTTTACTTGAATTCCATACATTTTAACATTTTGACGCTTCTTGCAAGGGTGGTTAGCCTTTAAATAGCCCCTAAACCGCAACAATTACTCCCAATGAATCTTTGGTTATGGCTCTATATTCCGTGTGAAATACCTCAAATTCCGTCAATTTACGATTGTTAAAAGCAACACACGATTTAATTAAAGCTTTGATTAAAGCTGGCTTTTAATCTATTCTATGATCTCACTCTCTCCCCATGTTCCAGGCGGCATGACGTTCGCGTACAACGCGGATCTGTACTACCGAGACTACTTCCCCGACGTGGACCTCGGCTGGTGGCTGTTCGCCGTCACCGTGGGCATCGGCTCCATAGGGGTGGTGGCCGGAGGAGTAATTTCGGACAAGTGAGTGAAAAAAGCCAGCGTGGGACGCCATCCTGCCCGCTGGACCAACGACCTTAGGCAGGTCGCCGGTAGTGGTTGGATGAGGACGGCTGAGGACCTAGTGTTGTGGCGCTCCTTGGGAGTGCCATTTTTCCAGCAGCGGATGATTGTTGGCTGATGATAATGAGTGGAAGGAACACTTGGAGCTCCTACCGTGCTGCCAGGTTGACAATCTGTATGCACCATTGGTGTTACTCGAACGCCAATATCCTTTGCGATTGTGAAAGCCTTCAGACTACATCACATGTAATCAAGAGCCCTATTTTAAATGTGAAGCAGGGGACCTCCTCCAATACAAGCCCCTACCTACTACCTACAATAACCTCTTCTATCTCCCTCAGATTCGTAGCTCGCATGGGCACCAGGTCACGCTTGTTTAGTCCTACAAAATAAGCTAAAGCCCCACCCTCATGCTATCTCTATCTATCAAGTCACAACCCCCTACAATAACCAGTTCTTCCGTCTCCCTCAGGTTCGTGGCTCGCATGGGCATCCGCTCCCGCGTGTTGGTGCTGGCTCTCTCTCAGCTGATCGCGACGCTGCCTGCCTTCGGCTCAGTCATCTTCGGGCCGCTGTGGGCCATGATCACCCTGGCCATCTCTTACTTCTTCGGTAGGTTTAATTTTGCTTCTTTGTATGAAGATTTACAGTGTATTTCAAACAAGTTTCTAAATATTTAACCTATACTGCACTCAGTAACGGCCATAAGCTCCTCTTGTGTCCAGAAGCCCTAGCAAGATGCGTAGGTCAAGACGTGACAAAAGTTTTCCGTCACACTCGCTCTCGATGCCGCGCGATTTGAGTGAGCGCGACGCAAACTTTGGTCACATCTTGTGCCCTGTGCTAGGCCTTCAGGGCCCATTGTCTAATTTGCTATACCCAATAAAACCTTCTAATTACAAGTAATAGATCTTGATGAAACTTTTAAAAAATCTAAGAAATTCCGTCCTAAGCTTACTGATAAATTAAGACACGGGAAACCAATTGAACAAAACGAATACAAACATCATCATCTAGGTACTAAACCAACCTCTCTCACCTACCATAACAACAAAATCCCCATTCCAGCACAACTGAACGAGAATAACGATATAAAGATCCAGGATATATCCAACAACTACCATTGCAACGACTCTTCAACCGCCACACGCCTAACCCTGAAAATCTCTAATTTCAGCGGAGATGTGGTTCGGCATAGTCTTCGCGATCCTGGTCGAGATCGTGCCTCTCTCCGTGCGTTCCACCACTGTGGGGGTGTTCCTGTTCGTGATGAACAACGTCGGCGGCAACCTGCCCATCCTCGTCGACCCCGTGTCTAAAGCTATCGGGTATAGAGAGGCCATCATGATCTTCTACGCCGGGTTTTATGGGCTTAGTAAGTTCCTTTTTGTTTTTTAATATATTTATTTAATTATTCATCATTATTATCAGCCTATAGCAGTTCACTGGTAGACGTAGGCCTCTCCCAAAGCAAGCCACTGGATGCGATCTATAGCTTTCTGCATCCAATCATTACCAGCCACCCTTTCGCAAATCGTCACCCCACCTAGCCGGAGGACGTCCTAACTACGTTTGCCTAGTCGCCGTCTCCACTCCAGAACACGTTTACACCATCGGTCATCGGTTCTTCGACAGATGTGACCAGCCTACTACTGACCCGGAGAGCATAAAGTACATAAAATAAATTGACTTATAAAATTAGTCAGTTAGGCACTAACATGGCACCAATCATTTTAGTGCCAAAATTATGAAGTAGTTAATCAGCATTGATATGCTTTAAACGAGCATGTAGGTAGTCCAAAATTCGGAGTTAAGATTACCTATCATGTTGACCCATCATTAAAATTCAGTCCACCGTCGCACTATGAAACTAACAAATCTTATCTCTTTGCAGGCAGCATCCTGTTCTTCCTAACAATGTTCCTGATGGACGGACCAGTCGAGAAGCCAGAAGCCGAGGAGCTGCCGCCAGCGAACAAAATGAACGGACTCGACAACCGAGCCTTCACTCACGACGAGGCGAGAAACGCGAGGGCTGCGTCGTACGATGCCAACAGTAGACTATAAGACCTAGGAGCTAACGACAGATAATTTTGATGTTTTTGTTTTCTACTTGGATTTGAATCTAAGCCCTGGATTCGTAGAGCTTTTTGACCCTTTAAAATAGGTTTAAAATTGACGATGTGATATACCTGGATATACCTACGAATTTACGGACGTAGAGTCGAAACTCATGTGTTTCAAAATCAATTTTAACGTTGTTGTAGGTTTACAATAACTACGGTCTGTGAATTTCAGGGTATGAATGGAGATGGAATCTAAGAACTTGATCGCATAACAATTAATAAAATTGACAGAGATGGGAATGATGGATTAACATAAAATAATCAAATTAGAATACGATTAATGGATAAGAATCTCAGTGTTGTGAGACAGCAAAAAAACAATTTTAATTAAACTGATCTATAACAAGTTATGGTGATGACGACAATACCGCCTACAATAGATTTTTTGTAATTTAAATTGGTTGTTCAAGCTTTAGTAATAGACTTTAAGAAATAAAGAAGAAGACGTAATATGATTTCAAATTACTCATTACTTGAATTCAATCGTTATTCTAAAACAGGAACCGTATACCATAACGATTAACAGATTTTTATTATTTTATTCTTACTTAATACAGGCTATTGCAGAGTTGTATATAGAAAACCGAAAGAGGGCGACTCAGGGAGTTATCCCAGGCAACTTTTACTCTAAGACTTTGGAAAATTCACCAAATTTTTAAACAAAAAGTTGCTCAATATGATCTTCTGAGTCACCCCTTTTCGGCTTACTATATATATACCTTTATGCAACACCCAGTACATAACGAAATATCATATTATTTTTGACCCTAGTACTAAGTACCTATATGTGGATGACATTGTGATCTTTAAAATTGTTCAAAATATAGCATAAGATGGCATTTAGTAATTATGTAACTCAACCATTTAATGCTCATTTCCCTTCTTTCAAAATTCAATCAGCTCTCTTACAAAACTAGCCCAATAATCTCAAATCATGAATTTGTAACATTTTTAGTTTGTTTTGTTGAATCAGTTACAAAGTGTGATACAAACTCTTTTGTAGATATTTATTTTTAAGTTAATGAGATGTAAATACACTTTTCAAGGTTTTTAAGACTTTTATTTTTGTTTTAAGTACTTATTAGGCACTAGCTGTAATATTCTCTCATTAGAAGAAACAGTTTTAAGAAACTATGAAGTAACCCTTACCCTTGGACTATTCGACAGCAGTTAAAACTTTACTGTTTTTATTTTGTTTCTTATATTTGAACAGTTTTTCTTTTCTCCTTGACTTCCAGCTTTTGATTTCTTCTTTTGACATCACGTATTCGCCACTGAGAGTAGCAGCTTTGATTTTATCTGAAAGGAAGATAATAAAAGTACTTAATAGGCAATCCAACAGTTACCACCAACCATTAGCAATTAACAATCATTAAGCAGGGTCACTCGCTTATTAAAACTTAACTTGTATGGATCTGACAAATGTTATACAGGAGAGTGACATCATGACAAAGTAATGTTCTGAGGGTGGAGCAGAAATTAAGGGCCTGTTACACAATGTCTGGGTAGTGGCTACCTGCAGGATAAAATACTTGCTGTCACTGTCTAAGAAATAATAACAGAGAGTGACAGCATGTCTTTTATCTTACAGGTAGCCACTAACCAGACATGTTTTAACAACAGGGCTTTAATATATTATGATGGTGGAAATTGATTTAATTCATTACCATCTTCATTAATTTCTTCTTCTTCTTCATCTATTTTCCGTTTCTTGATTTTAAGCTTTTTGGATTTTAAGTTGTGGCCTTCAGTATAAGTATCTTTTTGTTCTTCACAAGATAGAAAATCTGTAGAATCACTGAACAGCCTCACTCCCCCTTCTATTTCTGCACAATCTGAGTTTCTGGTGGACAAATAATGTTTTATTATTTTAACCCTTACATGGCCATGAGGAATTCAACCTTAACTCAAAGGGTTAAAGTTCGAAAAAAGATGGATTCCTTAATTTATAGCTACTTTAGCCAATTGACGATTATTACAGGTGAAACTTAACTTATAAAACTTTAAAATAGGTATATCATCCTTTTAACAACAATTATCTTCTTGGGACCGATATAGTCACTGAAGTATCTGAAATTCGAGATCTTGGCATAATCATTGACTCCAAACTAAAATTTTCATCCCACATCGACCATATTATCAAGAAGGCTGCACAAATGCTTGGATTTATTAAACGCAATAGCAAAGAATTTAAGTCCGAGACCAAAATCTTATTATTTAATTCCCTAGTGCGGAGTCACCTGGAATTCTCTTCTTCTGCTTGGAGCCCCTCCTACACAATACATTCACAACGAATCGAAAGCATACAGAGATCTTTCACTCGCCATCTTGCCTTTATATCCCGTAATATTTCCCACAGATCTCCTTATGAGCACCGACTAAAATTCTTTAAAATGACTTCTTTACGAAATAGACGTGAAACTCATGACTTAATATTTCTTTATAAAACTTTAAATAATTTATTAGACTGTCCTGATATTCTTGCATCTATCTCTTTCCCAATCCCATATCACCTTCCAAGATATCCCATAAAGAAACTTCTCAGTGGACCCCAAGCTCGCACGAATGTTGGATCCCACTCTCCAATCAATAGGTTATGTGATCTTTATAACATGTAAATTAAACATTAACATCTTTCACGACTCCTTTAATATCTTTAAGAAAAAAATATGCCAGAAATAATTGCTATAATAGTTATATTTTTTCCTTCAATTTGTTTTGCTACAAATTATTTTAATGTTTGTTATATTGTTTATTTCCATCTTTAATATTCTGTTGTTTTTAAGATAATTTCTTTAAAAAGGATGTGTACGCCTGTAAATGGTTTTCGCAACGAAATTGTTACCTATTAATTTATCTTTGTATTTTGTGTTGTGTAAACTGCTGGCGTTCCATATTTTATAAATAAATAAATAAATCATAATTAGAATGAAAACACCTAAGTATATTACAGATATTCTTCTTCTTAACAAGTAAGAGGCAGTCCCTGGAGCTAGACTAGGGTTGTTTCAACATTAAACAATATGCACGAGGTTTGAAATCAAAATGAAGCAACAGCAACACTTACTGAATATTCTCATCATGCTTGATGTCAACAAATTTAATTTTCTTTTCTATAATGGCAGACACTTTAGCTGCGATCTGGCGCTGTTTCTCATCAGGCACCTTCACATCATTGTAATGACTAGATTCTTCCAGATATCTCTCAGACTTTGGCTTTGGGGTTTCTGTAAGAAGAAAAATATATAGAGCTTGCAGATTCTAAATACATATATTTAAGTGTAGGTATCACTATCAAATCACTATCAAACCCCCCTTACGGTAGCACTTTCCAAAAAAAATACTTTCCATTCTATTACCTTCTAGAGTGCATTATATTGAGTTAGGAACTGGCGATGATAATATTTTAGGTTATTTAGTACTCGCCCACATATTGGGGGTGAGGGGTGAGATGATTCTAAGGGAATGAACTGGTGGTGGCTGGTTGACCCCCGCCTGGGTGTCGGTAAGAGTTAACTGGATATGAAATATCAAAGAGAAAAACAGAAAACTAACCCTCTTGTGGAAGGTTACCGGTAGAATTGATATTTTTCATGAAAGAATTATCCACTGCGTCCTTGAATCTTGACATATCTTCATCTTCTGAAGAGTCAGACATGATTTTTGCTATTTTTAATGCAACTTTCTAGAGTTTAAAAGCGCAGCGCTCTAAACAACAACAAACAAAAACAAATGCATGTGGTGATGACATTGACACTACCAAAATCTTTATAGAGCATATTTACTCACAATATTCCTTTTTTTTAAAAAGCTTTTTAAAAATATTTTAAGAATTCAGTAAGTTATTAAATTCATTTTTATATCATAACTACAAATCGTAAATCAATAGATAAAAGCGAGCTCTGCTCATTCATTAGTACAGGCTAAAGAATAGAATATAAAAAGGAGCAGTTGAGGAATCAACTCGCTTTATGAATGTATCTGTAACGTCAACTATCAGCTGACTGATAGGTGTCAAAGTCAAAACGAGTATTTTTAGGTTATGTCTTATATGAGTCCGAAAATTTGTTATGATGCAGTTTATTGTGTCTTCTTAAATTAATATTGATTAAAAGTGTTCTCGTAAACATTTCAACAATGGGGGAGTTCGCAAAACCGCCGACGGATCCGAATTTAGTTAAATTCTCGCAAGAAAACGACTACGATGCTCTGGCGAAGTATTTGGTAGGAAACATGTACCGATGGAGAGAACACATCATTATCCCGAAGATCCTCGGTCCAGTTATTATAAAGACAAACGAAGAGAAACTGATAGAGTCCACTATTGAAAGCTGCGCCTTTAAATCGGTCACAAGTTGTGTTGTTGGTAAGTTTTTGGTTAAGTCACTTTAAACAGTAATTAAATTGAATGGGCTCACCAAATTTAAGCTTTTAATATTATATTTCAATGACCAATGAAGTATAAAAGTCAATGAAACATCTTCAGTAAAACATTTATAGAGAAAACAAAAGTAACATAAGATCTAAACATTCCATATTTATTGCATTTCAGGTTATGGGCTTGGAGCAGCCGTAGGTCTGTTCACGTCATCCCTCATGCCAAATGTGACCGACACCACGGCCGCGCAGACACAGACGGCTCGGGAAATACTCAGAGAGATGAAGAACTCCATGCTAAGCTATGCTAAGAATTTTGCCATGCTCGGCTTAGTGTTTTCTGGTATTGAATGCTGCATAGAAACGGCTAGAGGCAAGTCAGACTGGAAGAATGGGACATATGCGGGAGGCGTCACAGGGGGCTTGATTGGATTAAGAGGTAATAAATTGAATCAATAAATTAATTCAAAATTTATAACAATAAACTTATAATAAATATGTTGTAGGTATTTTGAGGATCTATTTATGCTATGCTAATTAACTGCTGAATAAAATTTATTTTTTATCTATTATTACTTATTTGCAGGTGGTTTGCGGGCTGGCGTCTTTGGAGCCGCAGGGTTTGCCGCATTTTCCACAGCAATAGATTACTACATGCACCAAAGGAGCTAAACAATAAAATTTCTTGTATGATGTTGTTGTAAGGCGGTCCTGCTGTTAATTTCGTAAAGGAGAAGTTACTATAGATTGTTATGTGTGTATGAATTATCTTAGTTAAATTAAATTAATCTTTAAAAAACGTGTGCTTTGGTTTTTTGATTACTCATAAGTTAAATAAGTGCGAGACCGTTATTATTCTGAACATTCCTCCACTGCGCCGCCGCTACCCCATATTTATGGCAACACTATTATATTTTTTGTGCACTGGCAATAAATGCTAAGTGATGTACTATCATGATATCGACATACTGCAGAGATGGATTCGATCGACACACTACATTATGCGACGACCACAAAGTCTTTTCCACGGACAGCCTTCTTTTAATAAGACTTTGTTCCATATTGATAAACAGTTTAATGTACGTAATTATATACTTTAGATACCATACTGCCATCCCTTGTCATTGCTACCACATTACATATTTTCAACGATTTAAAATCGATACTTTAAAATAATCGAAATCCCCTAGTAAGGATGTCCATCACTAGTATGTTTTCGTTCGGAAATTTAATTTATAGAGGTAGCATCATTATTTGGTCGTGATCATGATCACCGATAACGTAGAGACTTTACAATGTTAAATGCGTTGATTTGGCTTCAATGAGCTATTTCTTACATCTATAGAATCCTAAATATCAATATTTATAGGCGTAATGGTTCTAAAATAAATATATTTTCTTTTAAATTTCTGAACGCACACACAAAAATACTGCAAAGTGACAGTTGCATTTTTTTTCAAAAATAAACGACAACGGACGAAAATTAACCGAAGTGCGATTGATTTTTTTGTGGTATTTCCATCAAATTGTGAATTGAACAACGTGTTATTTTTCAATTTATGTGATAAGTGTGTTTAAAAGACTGTTCCTGTATACTTACGTGTTCCTCCATATTGGAAATAATCGCGAAAATGAAGGATCCTTTTGTCAACGATTCCTTTGCCGAATCACCGGCACATGAAAGCCTGAAAACCTCAAATGGATGCTACAGTCGAAAACTTTTCAAAACGAATTCCTTCGCGAACTCACGCCGTGCCTTGCAGACCAGCGCTGAGAAGATAACTAAGACTTTCCGCAGCGTTAAAAACACTTTTGGAAATATATCCGAGGTAAGCAACAGCAACCACGCTGAGTAAATAAATAACAAAGGAAATTAGGCTTTGCTTAGCAGTTATTATAGATCGGCTCTTATATTATTAAAGATCGCATGAAATAGCAGTTTCTCATTACTTCAGTCAACAATCCTGTTGTATTTACGATATGTATGTACGGGTAATTACATAAAGTAACATAAATTCTATCGTTTCCTCAGCACTTCCGGCTGGGAGGCCGGCGTCGCCACCGGCTGGCCGAGACGGCGTCGCCGTGCCGCGCCCCCACCACCCCTGTCACCAAGAAAAAGGTATGATTCTGTACATTACAATGCAAACACATGTAAAATACCTCATACACTTGTTACACCTACATAGCGGCTGAGAAAGGTCTGTAGGTGCAATCAGGGTATTACTCACAATTCAAATTCAAATTCAAATTCAAAAATATTTATTGAACAAAAACATATCACAATTTACATTTTAACAGCGGGCCCCGCACTAGTAAAACTGTATCGCGGGCACCCAGAATACAAGTGTACGTTTATACAAAACTGTGATAGCTACTAGACATGGATCAAATAATTTAGAAAAACAAAAGAAAATATTAAATAATGTGTTGTGTGTGTGTGTGTGTGTGTGTTGTGTGTGTGTGTAGAATGCGTGATATATGCCATTTATACACCTATATGACCTATACAAATATATTAAATACAGTTATTAACTATAATTGTGTGACCAACAATGATTCGGTTTTATCATAGTCCAGTGTTTGAAGCCATCGTACAATCTGTATTTTACATTCCAAAGTGGAGCAGCGTTGAATACTGACGTGTTTCAAAATTGATTTGTAGATACTGTAAAACGCATAAGGCTTAAAACGCTTGGCAAATTCCGTTTTTACCTGAGGTAATTTAACCAAGAAGACACGCTTCGCCAGTAGGTGCTCATAGTTAGGGCTTTTGATGGTGAATCGGTGGTGTAAGAGCCCAACCTTAAGAATGTACAGCTGTCTGACAGTTAGTACTTTTGTTTCAGCATAAAGAGCGTTAGTTGGATATTGGTACGGTTTTCTTAGCATAACTTTCAGAACAGCTCTCTGGGCCCTTTCGAGCAGTATGAGAGACGATTTGTGGGCACTTCCCCAAGCTGAGATGCAGTAGGTCAAATTAGATTCGCACAGAGATCTGTACACCAGCATTAGCACTTCCATATGAGCCCCGTTTCTCAGAAGCTTCATAACATAGATCATTCGCCTCATTCTTCCCGAGAGATACATAATGTGATGATCGAAAGAGAGCTTCTCGTCAACCACCACCCCAAGGTATTTCAGCGAATGCGTCCTTCCTATTGAATCACAAGTACACAGATTATTAATTTGCAAGTTGCACGTGTGTACCTTCAACTGAAGTGATTCGGGGGGTTCAGATGCCTTCGTTTTATGAAAACAGATGTATTTTGTTTTCTTTGTGTTCAAAGTAAGGAGGTTATCACTCAGCCACGCTGCGATTGTGCTCATTCCTCGTTCTGCAGTAGATACGACGTCCCTCCAATTGGGTCCTTTAAACACAATGCATGGAAATGTGTAATCAATAAGAAAGGCAGGAACTCATATGAAGCAAAGGGTGACAAACAAAATAGTCTGCTTAAAACAAAGTAATGTATTCTCAAAATAAATACTAATATTATATTATGTTAGTAATATTATAATTATATAATTTGTTCACATTTCTCATCCTACACTGCTGGACCTCTAAGCCTTTCCGAAAATCCTCATCCTCAATAAACCACTACCATGTCTTGGTTAAAACCATTTACACCTGTCATTGCAGATGCTAGGCCGCAGTCCAGCGAGGCTGTACAGTCCGTTTGGGATAGAGACCCCGCACAGCCGAGACTACCGCATGTCACCCTACATGCCTGACACACCAGACCATGGGTAAGTTGTATTTGTGAGATACTCTGTGAACTGAAACAATAATAAAGATCTAATAATAATAGATACCGTAATATTGAGGTGGACAGAAGGAGCTTGTGCAAGTGACCTACTGTTAGAAGACTGAATGGTGTAGTGGTTAGTGAACCTGATAGCCATGCCAAATGTCACGGGTTCAAAAATTAAGATCAATAAGTTAAACTATAGGGACCTTACACTTGACAGGACAACTGTGGGAAGCATTGACTTATATATTACTAGCGTAAGGACAGGCCCAACCGCACTAGAAAATGACACCCTCGCGTTGGCCCTAAAATCTCATAAATCTGTCATAATTTGTATGAATTAGGGCCAGCGCGCGGGTGCCATTTTCTTTTGACAAAACGTTCTGACGGGCGTATCCTTCCTTTTGAAATCATTGGTGGGAAGGGACTAGGTGTGCTAACCTAACCTCATGAGTTGTTTTTTATGAGTTGTTATTCATTTTATGATGTATTTCATGTTGCAGATTATCCCCAAAAAGACGCAAGGGTGTGAGTCACTCATGGCACATTCTGGCAAAGAAGCGGCCCCGGGCACTGTTCCATTAAAATATCTAATTTTATTGATGAAGAAAATGCAAAAGGGTGTATAGTTAAATTAAACTAAGTTTAAGAACCTGTTTCACTTATTAATAATGCAGCCTGCTTAAATAGTGTAGTACTGTTCTTGACCATTACTGACATCTATGGTCATTTATAATGGGTTTTGTTATATTTAATTGATACTACATTTTACGTTTTTTTTTTACCTAAGCCAGAACTAATGAAAACAAAAAAAATATAGAAATATAAAGGTGAACATGAGTGTGAAATGGGTATTTTAGCTTAGCTACTGCCAGTAGACATTTTTCTTTACACCCTATTTAAATGAGTTGGTTTAAATCGCGAACTATTACATAATCTTGTGTACTTATATCAGTATTAACAAATGTACCCACCGCTTTGAAGTGAGGCTTTATATACATATAAGGTATATTAAATTAAAATATGGTGCTATTTTTGTAATGCATCTTTTGCCAACATAAACTTAAATAACTCTTCACCGATGAAAAAAAAAATTGATGATTTTTGGCTGAAGTCAAGACTTGTGTAAGTTTTTGTTGGCACAATAATTTTAAATGAGGCAATTTTATATGCAGCTTTTTGAATGTACCTACTTACTTATAGGAACTACGAATACTTATTGCGATATAATATTCAGTTTTATTAAGCAAGTATCAACATACTGCTTTATAAAGTCAAAGGTGTATTTGACTTCAAATGTTATAGAATTTAAAACAGGTATTTTTCTCATCTTCATATACCTATGTATGTATGTATACTTTAGTATCTTATAAACCACCTTTTGCATGAATCATACGCATTATCGGTTTGTGAGGAGGTACAAAACTGAAAACTGTATAGCTACTTATAAAGCTGACCATAATTAATTATTAGATTATTTAACGTCTACTTTTTATGTGCAGAGAAAGATGATTTAATTTGTCAGACTGCGATGGTCAATCATGAATCATGATCTGCCCACGAAATCTTCCAAGTATCACCACGAAACTATTTTGTTAAGTACTTAAATAAAAAAATTATCTACACTCACGAGCAATCAAAAAGCTCCAGTGACAAAAGCACCAAATTACTCCTAAACGAAAAAGGCTAGGTTTATGAAGCTGTCTGCAATATTGCGCATCAGAATACCTACCAACTAAAACCGTTCGTATTGTGTTCAAATTTTAAATTAAATGTTTTCAAAAATTGGGGTCTTTCAGTGTCGGCATTTGTAAATGGAACTCTTTCATTTCACGAGTGTAACAAAGTGCAAATATTTAAACCGATTTATATTCATTGGAAAAGAATCTCAATAGCAGATGCATTTTATCTTTATTATTTGTATCTGTACTTTTTATAAATTATGCTATTGAATTAAGACAAACAATTGCGTGAAGGTAATTTATTTATTTTCCCTGTTTATAATGACTGAAATGAAATAACTTTATGCATACCTTTCCTTGTAATTTAGTGCTAACTACGCTTGCATATGACAATATTATAATACCTATTTGTATCTAGAAATAAGTTTTTTATATCGATATACCTACTTTTTACACTTAGGTACTGCCTGTTAAGATTTTTATGTTTATGTACTTACGTTTAGAAGACTGATAGCCATCATACTTATTTGTAATCATATTTTATGTTAGTCTTTCATGCAAGTACTGATGATTTAGACTTTTTATGTAGAAAGCTGACATTGGACTCTCCTAGTGCTACCAGCTTTGTGTCTGAATAGGGGGGTCATAAGAAACTCATTATGTAACGTAAGTCAGTTAATTTGAACCTAATCCCCTTATTATAGAACAAAGACTAAATATGGATCTGGTTTAAACCCGGCTTTGGACCACTGATTTGTAAATTTAAGAAGTTCTAAAGCAGTACTATCTTTAGACTACGTTTTATAATAAGGGGAAATGTATACAAAAATTTATTACCTAATCATCTACTAGTATTGGTTTGATATTTTTGATAAATTCATACATAATCAAACTTGTATGCAGCTTTTATAATATTTTTTAGATTTAATAAGTGCTGAATATTATTAATAAATATCTAAACTTTTTATATGATCAATTCTTGTTTTATTACGAGCCTCTTTCACTACATGTGAGTATACTGAGTACCATCCTAACTTCCTAACCACTGTTCCTAACTAATCTTATAAATGCGAAAGTAACTGTTACTCTTTAACGCCAAACTAACGTAAAACGATTGAACGGATTTGAATGAAATTTGGTATACATATATATGGTCTAGAGTCTAGACCCTGAGAAAGAACATAGGCTACTTTTTATCCCGGAATTCACACGGGAAAACTTTTTAAGGCAGAGCGAAGCTCGCGGGAACAGCTAGTAATTAATAAATGAAACTAAATAATGTCATTGTTGTTTTTAATTACGAAAAATAACTACAAAATGTAACTTAACTTTCTCAATCTCTAACACAGCAGAAAATTATATAATATATACTATACTAAATTATTTTATAAGTATTTCAACAATTTGAACACAAAGTACTCAACAAAATTATCAAAAATGTCTACCATTTTGGTTTTTTTCACTTAAACAAAATATAAAAAAAAATTGTCAACAACTAAAACTAGTAATTTAGGTGGCACATTGATAACATAATAGTATGTTCTTAGTATCCTTATATTTATACTTATAAAGTTAAACTTAATAGAACTTTAAAATGTTATAACAAGTCTTGTCATTAAACAAAAATGAGATTACATTTATGATTCCTAGCCCTAACTAATGTGCATTGAAGATGAACTATCCCGAATCAATACCACACTTGCCATATTGTATGTCTGCATAGGCTAAAAAAGAAAGCATTTCAAAATGTCGGACGGACTCGTAGGTCTGTGAATACCCTTTCTTCCTTTTGAGCTGTACACTTTTGCGTAACACTGACATTTTTATACTGCCACTCGTGTAAGGGTGCTTACATAGAGAATCGGGTTCCCTTTATCTACCTGTACGGGTAAGCTGATTATGCGAAAGCGCTCATGACATTAAAAAATCCGGGAAATACTCCGTGAGTGAGCGCTTTTGCATAATCAGGTTACCCGTACAGGTAGATACAGGGAACCCGATTCTCTATGTAAGCACCCTTACTCATGTTTTGAAGAAAAATACTAGCACTCCTGTAACGGCCGCCATTTTGTTATGTTTCATTATCTGCGCGTGTTACAATATTAGTTACGACGGTTTAATACATAATACTTAAGATACGCGTCCATCTTTCGGTAAAGTACGCAACGGATGCATCGATTTCAGTATTCTTTGTATAGGAATTCACACAAGTGCGTCAACACTTCATCGGCATTGCGAACGCCGAAAATCCGTTTGGTCCGATACGTACGATACGGATAGATGCACGCTTACCTTTACAGTAAAATAACAAGATAAACGTATCATTTATGCTGAAAACAAAAATATACTTAGTTAAAGTGGCAAATTTATATTTACACTTTTTACAAATATCATAATAATGTATTCTGTATTAGTATTACCACACAAAGTTTAGGAGTGGTGGTGGCGTAATGGATAAGGCCTCGTCCTCTCAATCGAGAGGCCGCGGGTTCAAATCCTGGCCTGTACCATCAATTAAGGAGTTTAAGTACAATAATACGACATGCTATTTCTTACAGTGATGGAAAACATCGTGAAACCTGCACATCTACATTCTACATGTGTATCCTAACCCCCTTATTCATAGAGAAGTTACAGAAAGTTTTAACTAATAAACTGTTTTGTCCCTCTCCGACTAAGAACAATTTGTTCTTTGACAGAGAGGCACAAAACAGTTTTTTAGTTAAAACGTCTTGTAACTTTTCTATGAATAAGGGGGTAAGTGCATTGTATTATTCCAAAACGGCGATATGGTTCGCAATCTATCACGTGAGTACAAATGTTCTGCAAAAAGTGGGTGGCTCGCTTGTGAGCCACCTCTGACTACCCCTTCGGGGATTACAGTCGGGAGTGCATACCTATATACGCACAAAGTTTAAAACGTGTTTAACGGAAGTTATAATTGACAACATTTCAAATAAAATGCTCACCGATTTTATTTTATTTTCGACGAGATATCACAAATTTAGATGACCCGTATTTTTTTATTTCTTAATATTTCTATGTTTTAATATATTTTTTTAATTTCAAAGTTCAAAATATTTATAGTATGAGTGACGTCACGTCGAGGCTTTGGATAAAAATATTTTCGTTGCCTGCCTAACCTAAAAAAAAAAGTTTGATGAGATTAACTTGACATGAACAAGGACCAATCAAGTTCAACTTCAACTTTATTTTGTGGCAAGGACCAATCACGAACTTCTGTCATTGACAAGGACACATAAAAGTGACAGACATTTGAGTGATGTTTGTCATTGTCAAAGTGACATAACATGTTTTTTTTTGTTCGTGTTTTATTATTAGCGCGTTTGATTATTATGCCACATCGTGATGGCACGAATGATAATTTAGATTTTTATGTTTTTCTCTGAAATAAATCAATAGAAAAATCGGAAACATTTTTATTGTGAATATTAGAGCCATATCTCTAAATGGTTTTCGAATTTCAACTGTATAAAATTTTGAAATGTTGTCAATTATCTGGTTTTACATATTCTTTAATCAAACTTTCTTTTAACAAAATGCGTCTCATACGTACGAAGTGAACTTAGTTTATAATATCTGGATCACATCCTCATTATCACATTCATGTTTAACAAAGCTTTCTACTTAGTACTTACTAGATGAGCGATAACAGATGCGAAAATTTATGTTGGTTTGTCATTTTACATTTACGGACTTGGTTGGTTCTCAATGTGACATTCATTAGGAAAATCTTGTTATTTACCATGGAAAGTTACTTAGAAACAATAGTATAAAAATAAAATTTCTTTACATATATTATTAATATTTTTACAATGAGGTAGCTATTTGAGTTCCTATTGACCGTAATATAATAAAAATCTAAAGCTATTTTATAATTAAGGAAATTGTTTAATTTATATTTTTGACGAAGTCTGCATTTTTGTAATTTTTGTATTAAAATTATACACAAAAAAGCATTCGTTCGTTCGTTTTACGAAATTTTAAAAATCGCGACACATGCTGTAAGTACAATGGACACTTTGTGGAACTTACGTTTATCTCGGTTTGATCTTTGTATTTGTATGCGACACTCCATCCTATTTGTTATTGTTTATCGCAGTCGGAGCCTGTATATTAGCACGCATATACGCCTCTTTTAATACTCTGGAAGCATTTTAAAATTACAAGACCTAAAAAACACGTTATAACGAGCTTATTTATATTTCCATAGGCACATTTGAACTTTAAGCTAACCTACCTAACCTAAACAAATAGAGCATTTAACTAATCCGAAACTTGCACCCTTCACATACATTTTCACTCATTGTCATATCACATTTGGATACTTAAACATATTTTAACAATAGTTTTTACTTACTCGTACATTTTTTCACATAAGACTAGCTAAAAGTTTTCTCAGTAGAAACCAGGCCGCGGCGGCCTCGGGTAATTCTGAAAAGAGAAATGATATTTTTACCAACAGTTTATTTATTAAGAAATTCATTGGATGTTTTTACTGCGCCACATTTATCTTCAAACTGCCATTTGTGGCTAGGAAACTAGTTGCTATTGCTATATTGGCATGTATACATTATATCTTCAAAGGAGGGACGAACCGATTTTGATGAAATTACATTGTAACATCATAAACAGCAGAGTACTCCCGAAAAATATGTAAAAGCTCGTTAATTCGTAATATACACCTATACTCTGGGGGGCTTTGGATGATATCGGTGACATGCGTAATAATTACTTTTAATCAAAGTTAGTGGACGCTTTAACTATTGAACTGTTCTGTCACTCTCTAACAGAGAACAATTTGTTCTTTGACAGACGTTCTTTAGCTGGCGGATGTCATCATGTCATCCGCACCATCCTACACCACGCCGAGTATAATAAGTAAATAAAAAATACTAAAAAAAAACATACTCCAGGATTTCCCCTTGCCCCGTAGCGCCCTCTAGTGCTGGGCGGTCGAAACATCATCCTGTCAAAGATACTCGGGAACCGCGGCTGAAACGAAGCCCCATTTCCCCGTCGCCAAGTGCCCTTATATTTCCCCTTCGGTCTGTAACTGTCATCCGGCCTTTTGTAGTGGTCCTCGGCCACGTCGCTAGATGGCGACGGAGTGCCCGAAGTGTTGTTGAAGTTCGCCGCGAGCCCCACAGATGGCGTTGGTATGTATGTGCGAGTCTGGCCCAAGTTAATCGTTCTCGTTATGATAGGCGTGTCAACTATCGGCTTGTTCTGCTAGAAATGGAAAGGTAGATGTTGTTAGGATTTGCCAGTTGTTATTTTATTTTGTTTCATTTTAATTACATTTAAGTAACATGACAAGCATATTTTTAACACTAGATGGCGTTGGTAACATAATCGATAACAATGGAAGTATGTAGCTGTTAGTGGCTTTATGCAGAATAGGAGCATCACTTCGAGAGGGCCAGCTTCAGCCATCTTTAAGGCAACTCCAAGACCTGAGCACAAATAGGTTCCTGGATTCCAACGATAAGGATATCGAACCAGGGGCCTTTGCCACAACATTCAGACTGTAACCGATGCAGTAAACCGGTGTTATTGCATAACGATACTGCAAGAATAGAATAGAATATAATAGAAAATTGTTTGACTCACCAGAGCGTCCAAATGCGTAGTATCCGGCGAAGTGTATCTCTTGTTCTCTCGGTCAGAATGCATGTTCCCCGGATACACCATCTGTTCAGACATCAGGGGTTTGGGCCCCATATTCCCTATCGGATCAAAACCTTTACACTTCAACAGCTCACCGTAGAGAGCACTGTTGTTCGCCGCCAGTCTATCTTCCAACATCGACATGAAATTATGACTAAAAATATCCACTTTTGTATTCTTAATAATCTGTATCAACGCTCTACTCAAACTTTCGTCGTAAGGCAGTATGCAGACTCGTTCGAATATGTGCTTAGCCACGTCGATGTTAAACTGCAGTTTTGATTGCACCATAATGTTGGTCAGATTGACGAATACTGGCTTGAAACGGGCGAAGTTCTGAGTGTAAGCTATCTCTTTCATATACATATCGCATACGTGGGTAGTTGAGTCCAACTTGTGCATCAGTAAACTGCTGTAGTCTTCTAGTATTTTGTCGTTCAGATGAAGCAGAGTCACCTCTACGATGTGTGTTCTAAGAGTTTTTTCCTCGGTGAAGACGTCCATTGATATTTCTATTAGAACATTTGTCAGGTGTTTGGCAATGCAGACTGCGGCAAAGGCCTGTATAAAGGATTTCTTGATTTGAGGATGTTGCCGGAGCAGTAAGTACTCCATTATGAAATAGTCATCAGTGAGGCTGTTGAGCCTCTGCATGACATCTTGGAACGGAGGGATGGAGTGACGGTACCTGCAACCGTTTTTCTGGCAATTTGATGCCAAATTGAAGAAACAATAACCTTTGAACACAATGGAGGTTCTCATTGCAGGGTACGTTGAAGATAGTAGATACGACTCTTTTGGCGAACCAGTGGGTTTTAATATATTTTGCTCTTTTTTGGGTTGCCTTTCTTGTAGTTGAGGTATTGGTGGCGGTATGAAATTATCTGCGCCTAGAGATTTTTGTTCCTTGTTAATTATAGATGTTGATGAGTCGGCATTTTGTTTTTCGCATACTATTTTGGCTTTGTTGCTTTGGAAATTTATTTCCTTAGGTTTTATTGTTGAGGGTTTAGGCGCTTGCATTGCATTTGGCACTGTCGGTAACTTTACAGGTTCATGGTTATGTTTGGTTTTATGTACGTCTACTTCCGTAGTACGCGTCGGGACAGGATTGGTAAATCTAGGCGATTCTAGTTCAGTTATGCTTTGCGCGAATAGTGACAACGCATCGTCATCATCGATATACGAAGACATTTTGACTTCATACGACTTTTGCCTGACTATGTCACTGAAGGAGTCATGTCCTATGTCTGTGTCTTCTCTCTCAGGGATGGCTAGAGGGATGCTATTGTCGACTGAACCCTCAGTGGCTGCCGGTAGCATTTCTGCCGCGGAGTCCAGCTTTGGCGCGCTTTCGCGGATCTCATCTGATTTAACACTGTCATTCTTAACCGAGTTTTCACTGGCCGAGTTGACGCTAAGAGCCCTTCTGTTTTGACACAGTTTTAATGAAACTGCCTCCAGTTGTAGCAGTTTTAGAGTGTCTTCATTGATTGGATTCTCGCTAGTCACATTTTCATCCTCTTCAGTGGCGAGCCATTTAAGGAACTCCAAGTCTAAACTGTTTAGTGTTTGTCTAATCTTATCTAGAGCTCTAGCTAAATTAACTGTATTATCATTTACACTTGTGCTCGCACTGGTAACACTTTTGGATGATGGGGAGCTGAGGGTAGACATCAGCGGTGTTTCGATTCTCGGTTGTTTAGGTGTTACCGCAAGTTTAGGAGTTATTTTCCGTTTCTTTGTGACAGCAGCCTTCCTGACGTCATGCTTGGTTCTGTGTTTCATGCAGTCCACCACCTTGATGACAGGCACCGTGCCATTCACGCAAATGGTGGTTGATTTTGGCCGGGACGAGGGGGTGGACACACTGGAGCTAGAGATATCCTGGGCCCACGAGAATGTATCCGATACTGAGGTTTTTCTTGAGTCAATTGTGGCTGATTTAGATACAGTCTCAGCAACATCTTCAATTTTGGGTGTTACTGATGTGAAGTCAAACTCGGGCTGCTTTGATGGAGTTGGTGAGACAATGGAAGACCGGGTGACTCTGTGCTTCTTACCTTCAGCCGGCTTAGGAACTGTTTCTGGTTTGACTACGGGAGCTGTAAGCGGTTGGAGTCTCGGTCGGCCTCTGGGTCTTTTTACCGGTGTAATAACTGTGTCGGCGACTGTATCATTAGCGACCGCTGTAATTACTTCTAGCTTCTGCTCAACCATTTCTACTGGAGCTGGAAGTACAAAGTTAACATGAGCTAGTCATTCAAAACAGGTCTGGGTGAAAGAGGTAAGGTAAGATTGGTGATGGTAAGCTAATTATATATGTGTCGCAGCCGGATCGTATAATCCGCCGTATAACATTACGGCTGGCCGCATTACAACACAGGGCCGCTTTGTAATGCGCCGGATCAACGTTTAGCCGCATTGTCCTTTGAATACGTTCTTCAATACGGCGGCCCACGTTTAGCCGCATCGTACTACTACTGAATTGTAGGGCGACCATGTCCATACTAAGCATGACATTACAGGTGAAGGATTTTTGTAATCATAATAGAGTAAATCTATCATATGGACTTCCATTAAAGTATCAAAATACTGTTCATGGGCACTACTCGGATTGTAGGATCTTCGGAATTATTATTCTTCATCATCAACATCACTTCTGGACGTAGGCCTCTCCGAAAGCCCGCCACTGGATGCGATCTACAGCTTTCCACATCCAATCATAACCAGCCACCTTTCGCAAGTCGTCACCCCATCTAGCCTGAGGGCGTCCCACACTACGTTTGCCTCGTCGCAGTCTCTTCAAGATCAAATAACCTTTGCCGGCCACATTTATATGTTTTGACCCAGTAGTATTATCTGGAAATCCGCCGACCAGCAGAAACCATGGTCACTTTAGGTGATTGATGTGCGTTATAACTTTTGTACGTTTTTCACTGTACCGCATTGATCGGAATAGAAATTATTTAATTTCACGTGAAAATTGTTCTTGAAGTACTGTTTACTAGCATATTTAACACGATTTCTTCGTTTTAATCATCATCAAATATCTGTATCCAACGCCATTATTGTTATTATGTTAAGCAGCGCTACGAGTGTTAAAAATCAAAACTAAAATCTTTCAAAGCGGCGGCTAATCTCTCGCCGTATTACATAACGGCCAGCCGTATTGAATGACGTATGATGTCGAATACAATCCGGCGCATTTTCATTCAGCCGTATTCAATACGGCTAAACGTTGATCCGCCGCATTACAAAGCGGCCCTGTCTTGTAATGCGGCTAGCCGTCATGTAATACGGCGCGTTATACGATCCGGCTGCGACATATGCATGAGCATGATATTATGTATGAGCTTCTAGGAGAAGCTTGTTTACTATGTTCAAGAGGGTCTAAGAAAAAAATAGGATGTTTTGTATCTTATTGTATGTTTGTGTATTATGTATGCAATAAAAACTACAAACCTTCTGAGGTAGCGGGGTCTCCCTTTTTCTTTCTTTTAGCTGGTATTTTGCTGACGGCAGGGGTTTTGCTGATGGACTTTTTCTTAGCCTTTGAGACTGCTGCTATTTTTCGTTTTCCTTTGCCGCTTACTACAGAAAAGAGATAACAATAAGTATATGTGTATAAATATATTTTATTGTTCTTTCTCAATTCAAGGTATAAAGAAGTGATTGCACTGCGGCTAAAAAATGGACTGAATGGAAGTGGACTTGTATGTGAATGGTGTCAGCACTGTGTCGTGTGTAAACCCCACTTTACTGAGCAAATTAATATGGGTGTGGTGTGATGTGAGTGTTGCTATTTTTGGCCATGTACAAAAAAATATTATATGTTATTTAAAAATAATAATTATACCTTTTTCAGCACCAGCTGTTTCACTTAGTTCCTTCTTTGGCTTAGTTTCTTTTTTGGATTTTTTTGTGGCCACCTTGACTTCAAGTTTAGGTGAGCTGTTGTTGACAAGTTGAGCCAGTGCAACTGAAAACATAAACAAATAATGTAAATAATTAGCCCCCAGGTAAATGTCCATTATGGATGTTAATAAATAACATTTTATTGAGATAAATATGGTCCTGTATATCAAAGGACTGACCGATTAGAGAGAATGGAGTTGAATATCCTACTTAATCCTACCTATAGGACCACAACCATTTATTATTCTATCACCATAGGCAATAAGGCATGTCTTTCAGATAAAACACTATCGGAACACAATCACTGTGGCAAAACCAGGTAGATTGTAGACAAACTAAAGCATTTATTTTATCACACAACTATAAACTCACATGCTACTTACTCAACCTGTCCCGTAGTAATATGTCAATAACAATAGGATTGATAACAGGATATTGTTGCGCAAATAAACACTTATACATATACCAAGGCAAATCAACTAGATCCTTATGTTGGACATGTGAGGAAGTGGATGAGACAGTTGAATATATTGAGTTAGCTTGTCCATCTACTACAGAAACGAGATTATCTATTCTTGGACCAACAGAGCACCTATTTCAGCTTTTGCAACATCCAGGCTAGCTACTCCAGTTTACTCGGGAGCAAGGCTGGCTGAGCTGAAATTTAGGGGATATGTACAAAGGTTCCACTTGAGAGCCACATATAGGAACTTTGCCCGCTATCAGGATAGAATAGAATATGGTTCTGTGTTTTATGGAACAAGTTTATCTAAGTATGTCAATAACGTACCTATGCTATGGAGGTCTATATTGATAGATTTGTACTTATTCTTCCATTCACTCATTAACTAATGTTTTATTAATTTGTTAATAAGTCATGTAATAACATAGGTTTCTCATTATCCTAGGCTGATATAGTCCACTCATGGAAATTTATATCAATAAAATTTAGTTCGGAGTATGGCATGCAATACCGCAATACACAAAATTCTAATTTCTTTCAAAACCAGTATTGAAGTAATACTGAAATCTGTCTTCCTTAGGCTATAAAGATATAGTTAGCCTTGTGTTCCTGTACCTATACTATGAAAGCACACTTGTTTCCATGGTTTAATGCTATTTTCAGCCATTGGAAATCCATACATACATATGTATGTATGAAATCCACTGTTGTCCATGTGTAAACAGACATGCATGTATATATTGAAATAATATGATGGATACTTACCTTCATTAGCCAGGTCAATCAAATGTTGTTGCCCCAGGTCTTTAATGCCATATTTTTCAGGTTTATCAGTAGTTTCTGACAAACTGGTCTTTTTTGCTATAAATTAAAATTTCATACCAAGTTAGTATTTTGTTACAGCTCTATGGCTGTAGTCAGAGGAAGCTCTGTTTAATTTAAGCGTAGAAGGTCAGCAGTGTTTTAACCGAAGGCAGTAGAATAATGATTAAATTTTAACAGAAAAAACAGGGCTTTGGCTTAATTTTGGGCACCTTTGCTATACAAAAACTACTTTCTAATTTTATTACTTAGTTGAAGCTCAAAATGAACCAACAACCGCAGGAATTCTTGTGTTAAGTTAGGAATAATTATGCTTCTCTATATGAAATTACTTCTATGAATCAAAAAAGTGCTGAATGTGCAAAATAAGCTTACCTTTTTGAGTCGGGCGACGAATCTTAACCTTCACGACGGTTGGAGTTCGAGGGTTTACTTTAACCTTTTTAACACGTGGACCTCGCTTTTTAGTGCTTTTTACTGGCTTTTTATCAGGCATAGCATTTTCTGCAGTCGAAATATCCTCGAGTTCCTCAGCCGTGTTGACAGCGGTGAGTTTCTTTGGGGCCATTTTTTATGTTTATAATTTTGTATTTTACCAAATCTCAGATAACCCAGCTGACTGCAATCTTACTTGATGTAACTCGGACTCCATTAGAAACGACTCTTGAACTTTAAAGGGATTAGATTTTCACTCTATCTTTATAAATTCAAAAACACCACAATAAAGTAATGAACTTCAAATTTCTGAAAGAAATCAAAGAACGAAAACTAAAAGTGATTGAATGAAGAAAATAAAAAACTAATCTGTGAAACTTGTTTTTGAATCGATTCCGGAATCGGGTCGCCTATGACTGTATCGATTATAACCTGTGTTTCAAAATTTATTTTTATTCAATACGTTACGTTATTTACTAGTGTAGTAGCACCATAAAATCATTGAAAGGTCACAGAGGTTGTTTGTGTCAAAGTCAAAGTAAGGATTGAATTTAAATTAGGATTATTCTTAAGACCGGCTTAAAAATTGTAAAAAATGACCGGAAAATATAAAATTGTTATGATACGCCATGGTGAGAGCGAGTGGAATCAGAAGAACTTGTTCTGCGGCTGGTTCGACGCGGACTTGAGCGACAAAGGTGATCCGTTGTACACTTTAGTTTAACCTCTAATCTGTAGGTATATTTAACAATAACTCACATTAGCAACTCTATAACCTTGACCTATTATCAGGGCGTGAGGAAGCTGTGTCAGCCGGTAAAGCCTTGAAAGCTGAGGGTTACAAGTTTGATGTGGCCCACACATCAGTGCTGAAGCGGGCTCAGATCACACTAAACTCTGTTCTGACAGAGATTGGCCAAACTGATATCCCTGTAAACAAGACATGGAGGTTGAATGAAAGACACTACGGAGGACTCACTGGACTGAATAAGGCTGAGACTGCAGCCAAATATGGTGATGCTCAGGTACATATTTATTTTTCAACTAAAGCCCCTATTGAACTTATAATAGGTATATATTATTATCATATCGTCAATAAAAGTAGCTTCTAAAAACAAGGTGGTGTTTATAGTTTTCAAAATAAGATCATTTGAAGCTAAAATTAACCAAATTTTGAGAACCTTTAGCAGGTTTAGGTTGTGAAAATACTGTTAAATACCTACCTAAAGTGTAAAATCAATAACAAGTACCTACTTATTTGAAAAAAAAAACAATACTAATAAGTAAAAAGTGGGACTTTTCCCAGCAGTGGGACACTGTAATATTACCTATACTGGTTACGTAAAAAAAACAGCTTAAAATTAATCTCCTTAATACACAACCCCAGGTGCAAATCTGGCGTCGCAGCTTCGACACCCCCCCGCCGCCGATGGAGAAGGACCACCCGTACTACGAGACCATCGTGAACGACCCGCGCTACGCCGGCGACCCCAAGCCTGAGGAGTTCCCCATGTTTGAGAGCCTCAAGCTCACCATCGAGAGGACACTGCCGTACTGGAACGATGTTATTGTTCCGCAGGTAAATAAAATTGTGTATAAATAAAACCTTTACCATTGATAATTAGGTAGTTATGTTAGCAGATGATTTTCTGTATACATAGATTTTACCATTTTTGTCCACCAACCCGCACTAGGCCAGCGTGGTGGACTAGGCCTAAACCCTTCCTTCATTGGAAGGAGACCCGTGCCCCAGCAGTGGGGACGTGATGGGTCGTGATGAAGATGATGATAGATTTTACATACGCTATTTCTATCTGAATGTTTGTTTTACAGATTAAAGAAGGCAAGAACATTATCATTGCCGCCCACGGGAACAGCTTGCGTGGTATTGTCAAGCATTTAGATGGTGAGACTAATTACTGTTACACTCATAACTTCTTCATTTAATGAACTAATATGACATGAAAATTATATGCTAATTTCTGAAAAAAATGTCTCTACAAAATAATAGGTAGGCACAACATTACAATCAAATAATCATACCTAGTTATTCAATTCGATTTGCCACCTCCAAACCTGTTACGTTATCAACAAGACAGTGTAACCGTTACTGTACCTATAGTAGGTACTTACCTATAATTTTATTGTTAAATTCCTACTTTAAAAAAAGAATAAATTAATGATTTCAGAACTTAGCGACGCTGCCATTATGGAATTGAATCTGCCGACCGGGATACCCTTCGTTTATGAGCTGGATGAGAACATGAAGCCAGTCAGTTCCATGGTCTTCCTGGGTGACGAGGAAACCGTCAAGAAAGCCATGGAGGCCGTAGCAGCACAGGGCAAAGCCAAGTAGACCATGAACACCTGAACCAAGTGGTGAATTTTGCAAATGATAACTTACTCATGTACGTGTAATGTGTGAATTAGTAAATTTTAGAGCCACTTGTATCTTTCTGTTCAGTGATTTTCCAAGGAATATTTTTTCATAGAGTATTTACTTGCAAATGAATGGTGGTCGATAATTAATTGGGATTACACTAACTTAAGAATAATTTTGTTTATTTGCATGTTATCTACAAATATTACATGTTTTACATAGGCACTTGTAGGCGCTATGCTAATGTATGTAAAACTATATTTAATTATTTATTCAAATGTTGTATGTTGTCGGTGTTCAATCGAAATGTTAAATAAAATTTTAAGTCGTCTAAATATTTATTTTATTTACTCTTAAATATACCAAGACACAGTCTTATGAGCAGATTTTAAGTATGTCTCTCAGTTTGTTCTTAGCCTTTTTTCATAAGATAGTAGGTACGTAGTGTGCTGCTCAAATAAAAATGCACAAAACCCTAATCTTTACAATTTAAATTTTGGGGGTATATTTGTACTTGGCTGGGTTACGACGGTAAACTCTCTTTGAGTTCTTCCATGGCTGTGTCAATGTTAACATGTTTATTATCTTTATTTTCTCTGTCCTCATCTGTAAATTTCTTTCCAGTGTACTTTGTGAAGGCTTTCTGTTTACTATTAACAAATGAGAACTTTTTTGGTTCATTTCTAAGTTCGGCATGTTGTGTCGATGTGTTACTACAGTCAACCTCCATGCCTCCCTCTTTGGTTTGTTTATTTTTATTTTTCTTCCCTCTCGGAAGTTTTAATTGAACCCTATCGAATCGATAGTCTTTCGGGAGTCGATGGACGTTCACGCAGTGATCGAGTCTTTCTTCTGCATTCGTAAATTTTTCTTTGCATTCTTCTATGTAGCAACAATACTGAAAAAGAAATAAGTATTTTTAAGTCAAAACAAAACACACAACTGTAAGTACCTATATGTAGTTTGTTATTTTAGTAGCTACCAAATCGCCACCTTTGTAATATGAGGACATGTATCCGGGTTGGAGGGTAGCGTACCTAAATGTAAGTAACGTTTCCTTGATCAAGGTCTAATGGACAACCAAAGAGACTAACTTGAGATGGATGTCCGAGTACATATACGAGTTTTGAAAAAAAAAAAAATTTAAGTCGGTGTCATATTGGCTTGAGGCATTTAGTCAAGAACTTACCGATGGCTTTCGTGTTGCCAGTACGGCGAAGAAGGAATCGTGGCTCTCCTGAATGTGCAAGTCCAGAAGGTGTGGCGAGGGAAGAATCTTCTTGCATTGGCTGCACGAATACCGGTGGGACGTGTTATAGTGATTCTCGAAGTCTAAGAGGGATTCTGCCGAAAATGTGCAGCCCGGTATGTGGCAGACTGATTTAACCCTGAAACAACAAAATCCGAGGATTGGGATTATGGGAAATAATTAATATCCATATATATTATGTATATCACGCAAAACATATTTGACTCAAATTAAAATTAAATTTGACTCTTACGACGCACACATTAAGAACGGATAAAAATAGAAGTTGATAATTGATGATAATTCTAATCGATCGAACAGATCATGATAATTCATGATGATTGGTAGGTACTACTATGATTTAATCACTATACTAAGAAACTTTACTGGTGTTTTTGAAAATAAACTTACACTTCATGGCATAAGTTCTCGTCATCCTCGTCATATATGCCGAATTTTGGCGGAGGTTTTTCATCAGCAAAAAGATCATCGTCGTAACTTCTATGGCCAACCCCATACAGTTTCAACTGTTCTAGCAAAGTGGCATTGCTTTGTGGAATCATCTGAAATTATGTAGGTAAGTATGTCTTGTTTAGCGGCATGTAACTAAATACATATTATTCTATGTGCTTCTATGATATTTGTTTACGTGTACCTACGATGTACCTATGTAATGTTGTTCCTAACAAGATTCTCCATTAATAAGTTAGCTTCTATTTGCTTAGTTTAATACTGTCTGTGGATGAGCCTACAGTAATATTTTTGCATCATAATCTTATCATAGCAGACAACATGATCGGCCGCTAAACAAATTCACCGATTCGATTGGTTGGCCGGTTAGAAACCAGAGAGATAAAAATGACAAATTGTAGTCTATTCTGAGACGGCAGTCTATCGTGGTTGGCCTTGAACTCGCACTCTGCGCACATAACTATGAGATAATGATGTTGATGAGGAAAGAACTTTACAACGGATGGTTACAGTTTAGGGCTATGTGAGGGTTAATAGTCCAAAACTAGTAGATACATACAAAAGATTAACTATAAGAACCCATTAACCTACTTGGAGCGAGGAAAATGCGTAGGAAAAGTTACAGAAAATAGAAAACATAATAGTGTTAAAACAATTTTAAACAGTCATGAGTGTATGAGAACTATTGCTAAAGTCATGATAAAAATTTGTTTTACTCATCGTCGTCAGTTTAGAATATAAAAAATATATGCCTATAATAATTAGGTAGGTACTTACAGTAATTAGGTATAGGTAACTAAGTATATAATGGTTCTCGGTACATTGGTAAAAATAAGCTAATATATTTATTCAAAAACATGTAAGTATAACACGTAACTACCTACCTATTAGAGTGTAGTTAAATAATCCAAACGTATTCACTAATAAAAATATAATTTAGATATTGATAAGTATATACTTACTAATATTTAATATCAATGAGATAATAGTTAAGTAAGTATTTATATTTATGAAGAGCACTATTTACGTAGGTAACTACCTCTACATCGGTATATATAAGCACTTATGGTTAGATTAATGCATTATCATAGTGACAAGGCAAATGGTACTAAAGTAAAGTTTGAGAAACAGTTGATACCGGAGTTACGTTAGTGGTGAGCGTGTTTTGGACGTATCGAAACATTCCATACATGACGACCTTAATAAAATTGCGATAGTAAATAAAGTTAGTATTCAAAATAAAGAAATTGTTGCAGTGGGTTGAAAAAATTGTGATATTATTACTGGCCGTGGCCGAATACAAAAGTTAAAACATGAGTGAAATACGTCAAAGGAAGGTTAGTTATCAAATCAAAATTACTTATTAGTTTTTTAACCTCAAATTTAAAATGTTCATTGGTCGCTCTAAAAAGGTAAATATACCTAATACAAAATATATCTGCGTTATGGTTCAATTAAAATACATACCTTTTAAATTAACTGCATTTACTGAAGTATATATTGTATTTTACTGTAGTATTTACATACAGCAGTCTTATTTTTTTAGGGTGTGTTCAAAAATTTTATAGTTTCAAACTATTAAATTGAAAACTTTCAATTTTTTTTTTCTTGTACAACTTTATTTATCCACCACGCTATTGGGATTCAGTTAAAAAATATCTAGTGGATCGAAACTGAGATCGAAACGAAACTATATTTTTTACCATTTTTTTTGTACGTAATATCCCTTTATTTTAGTGCGATTTAATAAACTCGTGCTTTATTATGGTTATCGAGTATACGAGTTTGACGTTTATTCTGTGTGTATTCAGTCAGATGCATGTCAGATGTCACATCTTTATGTCAGATTGTCATTTTGTCATTGTCAGTCAAATTTTTCATTTCAAATCACGACAACATAAAAAATCGTGAAAATATGTGTAGTATTTTTAACTACGTTTTTACAGTATTAAGCATGAGTAACTAAAGTTGTGCCTCATTTATTTACCGGTTGTGATGTTTATATCTGGCCGTTATGGGCAAATTCAGTACTTACAGGTATTTAGAGGTAAGCTAGATTTTTCTAAAAACTCGTTGTAAGTACTAAATAAACCACTTTTTAAAGCTTAGGTATATCGTACTGACAAAAATTGTCAGCTCAATGTATAAAGTTCGCCGGGTCTGCTAGTAATAAATAAATAAAACATAGCTAAATATAATAAACAGACGGTCTCACAGGTTAGAATTGGCAAAAGTATCTTTGCATATTTTACATCCATCATTTGTGGAACTCAATTCCTAAGAAGGTTAAACGCTAGTCTAGTCTACCATCCACAAAGTCAAGAATAGCTCTTTAAAAGGGAGATTTCTAGAGCAAATAAAATCAATATTTTTAATTTCCTGTATCCACATACCTGCCAGGCAGCCAATTTTCAGCTGTCAGGTGAATGTCGTCTCTCCTCGCAGGCATGCCATTATAGCTAGGTTTAGATCCCAACGGACTTCCTAGGAGTTGAACCCCAGCATTCCCAGCATTATATTAACACATAGACAATTTTTTATTGTGGAATGCCCATCGGAAAACTTTTTAAGGTGAAGCAAAGCTCGTGGGTACAGCTGGTATCTTCCTAAATGTGAGGCCAAATCATTTAAAATACATAGAATATCACTATACAAGTGTTTTGCACACTGGTTATAATGAAAATGTATATTTTTACATAATTATAACCTACAAAAAGAAGTATTTAACATTTACTGTTTCAAATGCAAATACTCAGATAATTTTTCAAGATAACAGATAACATTATTAGCTATTCCTTTCTTTAAAGACCCTTATTACTAGGAGATCTAAATATAAATTTGCCTGTTGCTTTTTTACATTTATCTTTTACTTTAAAATAGATATTTGAAGGCAATTCCATTAGGAAATAGTTATTAAACTATATGCTACATGGATTATTAGTTTACACTTGGGAGCTATTAAAATGTTTAATGCATTGTGAATTTTTCTTCATATGTGACTGTAACTTTTTCATTACTTGTGAGATCATTTTTTGAGTAAAACCTAGCTACGGTCTGTGTTATGCATGGATATGGATAGTCAACAAAATGATCTTGGGAGTACCAAATTACTTGGATTAGGTTTGTGAATAAATTGAAGACTACTGGAGTGACACCATTTAAAGGGGGCTCTAGGTTGAGGTCATATGAATTTTTGGTAGAGGACAGGCATATTGACCATTAATAACCTTACATCCTGTTTATAATCCTCAATGCTACTTTCAATAACTCTATCTACTGATGACTGGTAGTTACTTTCATACTATTTACCCGACTGCCGAAGGAGGAGGTTAATGTTTTTCGATTGTATAAAGTGATGATCGAAAAAATAATATTTTTCCAACAATGCCGTAGGTATGTAGGGTATCAAATGAAAGGGCTTGTGAAGCACATTACAAAAATATGCATATTGTAGGTATTTAAATCACAAAACCAAAATAATTGAAATATAAAATGTTCATAAAATAAAACCCGACTACTGACATAAAATTTCATAAGATAAAAACAACTAAAAAGTTACAAATAAAAAAATATAATTATAAACAAACAAAAAACCCGACTGCACGCTAAAAAGATGAAAACAAGCCCCAATGTTATGGAAAGTATCGCAGGCGGGGACCAACTTGACCGCCACACAAAGTTCCTAAGTAACATTCAGCTAAATGGTGAACCATCTCCTGGTCACTGCCTGCGATACTTTCCATTAACATTAGGGCTTGTTTTCATCTTTTTAGCGTGCAGTCCGGTTTTTTGTTTGTTTATAAAAGGTTTATAATTATATTTTTTGACACATTAAAAGTTACAACCTGTCAAAATCATATGAAAGTAATTGTCAGCTATTGATAGATTCAGTTATTGAAACTGGCATTAAGGCTCTGCTTCAAAATATCTGGACAATGGTTACCTGTTCGATAAAAGAGATGCTTTCACTGTCTAATACATAATCACATGTATTCCATCCCAAGGGGAAGCCATTATCAAGACATTGTGCAACAGGACCTTACTTACTCGGCAACCCGAAGTGGATCTTGGCCTCAGACACAAGAGGTCGCCACTGATCTCTATCCTGCGCAGTCGCCTGCATGTAGTTGGCGAAGCTCCTTGCCGACTTCATCATCATTGGACGGTCAAATGGCGTAGTGGTTAGTGGCCCTGAATGCTATGCCGAAGGTCCCGGGTTCGATTCCCGGCTGGGGCAGATATTTGTTTAAAGACAGATATTTGTACTCGGGTCTTGGGTGTTGATATTTATATTTAATATGTATCTATCTATGTATTTGTGTAGATATATCAGCTGTCCGATACCCATAACACAAGCTCTGCCTAGCTTGGGGTCGGATGTCCGTGTGTGAGATGTCCCCACATTAAAAAAAAATCACTCCAGCGGTATTTGGGATGGCCAACAGGACCTGACAATGTGTGTTTGCGTTCCAGTTGAAAGATGATAGTGCGCCGGCGGCCGCCGCGCCCCGGGCCCGCAGCCTCGCGCAGCCGCGCCGCCTGCGGAAGGTGTTTGTCGTGCTCATCATAGCTGCCGTCTGCGCCACATACTTCACCGGTACGTGAGCTTTTGAGTACATTTCAAGTATAAAGTCCTGACAAGCCAAAACATGGAACCTATTCTGCGACACGTAGATGTCGCTGTATAGTCGCGTGCGACGTCGCAGAACAGAGAGCCACGTCGCGGCGACACGTAGACGACATGTGCCTAGACAGGTTCTGCGACGATTTGTCGCCTAGTGAATACGAGGCTTAAAAGAGTGCTATTTTGCAAAGACTTTTTTATCATTATCAGTTATTTATTTACATTTACATAGGTACATTTAAAAAATAAAATACCGTTTGGCAAAGGTTTTTTAACGGATTTGTCTTTGAATAAATTTAATACATCGATTAAATACGGTCTGTAACAATAAGTTAATATCCACTTCCGTTTTCAAGACTTTATAGTTTTACTGTACCTAACTTATGTATTTTCGAATAGAATAGAATATGACTTTATAGGTCACCACTAATAGCAACACGTACAAAAAATACCTGCTTATATACTAGGAACACTGAACAATAGGCCTTATCGCTAAGAGCGATGTCATACAGGCAACCTATAGGCAATATAAATAGGTATCCGTGGATTTTGGACCTCAGTGATACGCATTGAAAATGGTATGTCTGTTATCATCGTGGTATTGCTATGAACCTCAAATTGTAGTTTATTCCAAATAATAGTTGATTAAAGGTCAAATTTAGGGTGTATCATAATAATATCAACACTTCACCTATCTATTGGTAGATTTTAAGTCAGTATTGGTGGTTACCACGCCTTTCATTTTTCCTTTGTCGAATGAAGTTGACTAATAAGTCAAGCATAACCCCTCGTTTGTCGGGTTTTCTAACTTTATATTTATTTAAGCATCATCCAAGACTCCGGAAAGTCTAAAACAAACATTGCGTTTGTCTAGTCTAGACTCCAGACAAATAAGAGGCAAAGCCGGGATTCAAATTTCGTAACTTAGGTGATTATTATTAATATTTAATTGAATCTTGATCTAATATTCTTATGGAAATTAAACTATTTTAAACCTCAAATAATAATACGTTATATATAAGGTTGCCTGTAAGAGATCGCTCTCAGCGATAAGGCCGCCTATTGTGCATTGTGTCTATGTATTATGTAAGTACTAGCTGTTCCCGCGAGCTTCGCTTCGCCTAAAACTAGACCATATGTATACCAAATTTCATTCAAATCCGTTCAGTAGTTTTGGCGTGAAAGAGTAACAGACAGACACAGTTACTTTCGCATTTATAATATTAGTTAGGATATTAGTTAGGATTAGTTTGGGTGTAGGTATTTGTATGCCTGATTTATGTGGTTTTAAATGAATTCTATTCTATTATCTATTTTTAAACCATAACTAAACCACACATATAGATCAACGAGAGCACAAAGCGTGTGGTAGAATTATTAGTTAATAAGCAAACAAACCTACAAGATGACTAATTAGCAAAATGAAATAACAAGCTTAAGTTTAATCTTGTGTTGACTTCTTGAGGTTGTGGACGTGTTCAGTCCGAGGCTAGAGTTTCAAGTTTATATTTAGCTAATTAATTTTATCAAACTATTTATAATTATAGTAATAACTACAAACGATATAAATTGATAAGTTTGACGTTAAGTAGTTAATGTAACATTGTGGGATAACAATGTTTTCCTTAAACTTTGAGGTTTTCTTTCTATTTTGTGTGCTTATAACAAAGACCTTTGGTGAAGATATAAAAGCAAATGATACTTCAGGCGAGGGTAAGCTATTAAGTATTAGTTTTATTGATCTCAATTTTTCAACGCTAATTTTCATAAGTCGTAAACTTAACAACTCTCTCAGCACAAGCTTGCTTGTGTTGTGGTCCACCAACCCGCACTTGGCCAGCGTGGTGGACTAGGCCTAAAACCCTTCCTTCATTGGAAGGAGACCCGTGCCACAGCAGTGGGGACGTAATGGGTCGTGATGTGTGTGTAAACTTTACGAAGGTTGTTCAGAATGACCGGGGCTAGTAGCGCGGGGCGCATTTAAGACGTGACATATGTTTTGCATGGCGCTCACTCACATCGCGCAGCCTCAAGAGCGAGCGCGACGGAGAACTTTGCGCCCCGTAATAGCCCTTCTGACCCCCTGAGTCACCCCTTTCCTTATTGTAACTTCCACTTTTTCATCACCCTGTATAAACGATTGTAGGTAAACGATTAAGTACACGTGTCTTGACATGCTATAAAAATATTAGTTATGCTTAACGCTAAAATGTAATAAAAATAACTGTAACTTAGTTACCGTAACTTCTTTTATCAAAGCAACCGTAACTTACTTACCGAAACTTATTTTATAAAAGCAACAGTAACAAACGGGAGGTACCTGACAAATGCAAATCGATTGGAAACAAAACAAACAATAGACGACCGAATGGCGTAGTGGTTAGTGACCCTGACTACTGAACCGTAGGTCCCGGGTTCGATTCCCGGCTGGGGCAGATATTTGTTTAAAGGCAAATATTTGTACTCGGGTCTTGGGTGTTGATATTTATATTTAGTATCTATCTATCTATCTATTTGTGTAGATATATCAGCTGTCCCTGTCCGACACCCATAACACAGGTTCTGCCTAGCTTGGGGTCGGATGGCCGTGTGTGAGATGTCCCCACATATTTATTTATTATTTTAATAACACAACGGGTTGGTGTCCAGAGCGTCAAAAAGTCACCAGCTCAGCATGTGCTGTGGACAATAAGGCCACAGCGCTGTATGACACATCTGTGTCTATTAATTACCTACATTTCATTGAATACGACTACGACAAAAATCAAAAGTATTCATAACGTCACAGGAGCATCTTAGTTGAAATGGGGTATAGTCAAGCTCTTGTGTTGGTCATAGGGCGTGCAAAACCGGTTAACCGGTTTTTCCAAAAACCGGTTAACCGGACAATATTTCACGGTTTTTCATAACCGGTTTTGAGAGTTCAAAACCGGAAACCGAAAACCGGGTTTTCACCGGTTTTGATCGTATTTTTATATACTTTTTTACATACATTAGAAGCTGAACCCATAAACTCTAAAAATAAAAGAATTTGTATATCGGTTGGCACACGCATGGACACTAGATTAATGGTGAAACTCATAAAAAAGCACTAAAATATTGTATGGAAATTGAGTGACGATTTTCTGGTGCACATGCCGGCACTCTGCCTAGGCGCAGTAAAGCAAACACGACGTCAGTGACCGATGTGTGCGTGTGAGTTCACACTTTTTGATGTATAAAAACTTATTGCTGTGTGAAAAAAAGGTACTCTGGGTGCACATAATTATAACGTTGAAATCTTGCCCAATAAAGCACAACAAGGTGGTCTTCATACAAACTCTAGGTAAAACAGGACTGCATTGACCGTTGTTGAAAATATAATTAGGCCAAGTGCGGGGACTGCATTCGACGTTATGGACTTTTTTCATGAAGTGTTGAGGACTTCAAATCAAATGCAGTCGTGTTCATCAATGAGTTAGGCTTTCTTTCGTTGCGTTGATATGAACAAATCTGTAATACATCAAAAAAACATTCATCATCTTACTGCTACTATAGAGTGGTCGTAAGAATCAGACGATAAATGTTTTTTTTTTCAAAATCTGCCTGTATGTTTAAAATATACAATTATTGATGATAACAGAACGATATAAAAACACCATTAAGGTGCCACACACTTTTTGTAGATGTGATAACAGTAAGTACTATGATAATTCTTATTTAACTTTTTTTCCTGTTCACTAAATTATTAATTTGTCATATGGTTGATTAAAAACAGATAAGTATATCATAAAAAATGTTTTATTCGTATGTTTTGTGGATATCTCTTTCTAAGAATATGGGTCCCTTGTTTAATTAGTACTGTATGACAAAAATATATAAGTAATATCAAAACCGGTGAAAAACCGGTTAACCGGTTTTGAGGCTGAAAACCGAAAATTCAAAACCGGTTTTGAAAACCTTCCGGTTTTGCACGCCCTAGTCTTGGTCACATGAGTGATAACATGATTATTGTAAAGAAAATAGAACTTTACCAATTAGAACTTTAGAACTTTATGGAAACATACTAGGTATGATGTTTGGTATCGTGATCAATAGCAGTGCAGGATAGAAAGACCTTTGCATGAAGCGAAAGGTCACATGTCAAATCAAAACTGGTTTCATTTATCACTGGTCTAAAATAAATAATAAAAATACGATTCTTGTTTTCGATGTAGCTATTTTAAATAGATGCTTTATTATTTTATAGTTTAAACTCTTTAGCCAAGACACATATTCTGTGGAAATAGATTATTAGGTATTTATTCAAAAGTAACTATATAGGTACGGTCGCCTGCGCCTAAAAGTATACAGGCGGAGTTTTTAAAATAGCGATCCCTGATGATGAAGGGACCAGCTACATCTGTTATAAATCCGGGGACGTGTTGTGTGTGATGTGTGTAGCAGTGGTGTTTATGTGGATCTGCTTGGGCAGCATGTGAGCTTAAGATCGCTATTTTAAAAACTCCGCCTGTATACTTTTAGGCGCAGGCGACCGTACGTTAAAAGTGTTAAAGAAATGAAGTTTTCCAAAATGGATGGATGGAGGTCGGAAGGCTTCAGGTCCATGTACGTTTTCATGGTTTGTCTGATCTCAGGTTAGTTATCCTTACTAATATTATAAATGTGAAAGTAACTGTGTCTGTCTATATGTCTGTCTGTTACTCTTTGACGCCAAAACTACCGGAACGGATTTGAATGAAATTTGGTATAAAGATCGTCTAGACCCTGAGAAAGAACATAGGCTACCTTTTATCGTGGAATTCCCATTGGAAAACTTTTTAAGGCGAAGCGAAGCTCGCGAGAACAGCTATTCGCATATAATGTTAAGCAGTATGCAGTATACTTTTATTATTTAGGTACCATATACACAATACAGCTAGCTTCTTGTATATTATGCAGAGGGATATGTATTGCATTTGCAGTTCATTCAGGGCAAGTTACACATTTACTTTAAAATTTGTACTTATACAGTACGTTAATAGTTGATAATATTCAGATGCGCTGTTAAATGTTCTTCAATATTGCAGACGGCGTAATTAATCTAGTCTTTCCGTTTAGTAGTGATTTGGAGCGTTTCTCTCTGAAAAATTTTCACTGCTTGTGAGTGTATTTATTTATTTTTAACCGACTTTGAACAAAGGAGGATATTCTCAATTCGTCTGTATGTATTTTTTATGTAACCACCGATATCTCCGCCATTTACCGACCGATTTTGATCATTCTTTTTACATATTTATCTAACTACCATTGTCCGCAGGTCTATTCGCGGGCCAGAGTCGTCTGCTGGACGGGCTGGCGCGCTCGCTCGGGTACCGCCACGAGCATCACTACGCGGTGCTGGTGGACGCGGGCTCCTCGGGCTCCCGCGTGCTGGCTTACAAGTTCCGGGTGCCTTTCACAGGTTCGGAGGGCTTTTTGTTTCTTAATGACGCCGCCATCTTCAGTTTTAGGACGTCAACGAGCCGCCATCTGGAATTTAAATTTTATTGAACCTAAAAGAACTCTTTGCTAGAAAACGTCGCTAATTAGAACGTCAACAAGCCGCCATTTTGAATTTAAATTTCAAGATGGCGGCTAGTAAACAGTTTTTTCTGCTCGATGGTGACATTTAGCATCTTGATGCGGCACAGATGGTGGCTTATAGTTTTAGAAAAGCTTACGTCGCGGGCTCCTCGGGCTCCCGCGTGCTGGCCTACCAGTTCCGGGTGCCCTTCACAGGTTTGTGATAGACCCCGCCATGTTGAATTTAGCACGCGAACGAGCCGCCATCTTGATTTAAAATGTTATGCTTATGTATCTTAAGAATACCTCTTTCTGCTTCAAAATGCTATTATAAGATGGCGGCTAGTAAATATAGTTCCAAGAGGGTGGCTTATGTACAAAGGTTCCACTCGAGAGAGCCACGTACAGGAACTTCGCCTCCTCTCAGAATAGAATAGAATAGAGGGTGGCTTATAGATCTAGAAAAGGCTACGTCTCGTAATAGAGCGCCGCCATCTTGAATTAAGAATGAGCCGCCATCTTGAATTTAAATTTTAAGTTGGCTGCTAGTAAACACTCTTCTCGATGGCGGCATTTAGAATCTAGAAAAGGCTGCCTCCCGCTAGAAAACACCGCCATCTTGAATTTTAATTCCAACATGGCAGCTTAGAGATCTAGAAAAGGATAAAACGCTGGTATGTAGCATGTAACATCCCCGGCGGCGGCACAGAGTCGTCTGCTGGCGGGCGCTCGCTCGGCGCCGCCGCGAGCATCACCACGCGGCGCTGGGGGACGCGGGCTCCTCGGGCTGTCGCGTGCTCAAGTACAAGTTCCGGGTACCCTTCACAGGTGTGTTGCACATTCGGAAGTGTTTTAGTGTCTGAAATACGCCGCCATCTTAAATTTTAGGACGTCGACAAGCCGCCATATTGAATTTAGAACGTCAACGAACCGCCATCTTGAATTCAAAACGTCAACGAGCCGCCATTTTAAATTTAGAACGTCGACGAGCCGCCATCTTGGATTAAATAATAATGCGCCTTATGGACTAGAAAAAAACGTCTTTTAGCTATACTGTACCCGTGATTAAAAACACTAATTAACTAATTCTTATTTCTGTATCGTTTCAGTATTCGGTCAAGTGAATCTGGATTTAGAAGATGAATACTTCGAGCAGTCCAAACCCGGCCTGTCGTCATACGCCGACGAGCCAGAGAAGGTATTTTAATTTTGGATGTTTTATCATTATTATATGTATATAAAATATCAAGTAAATTTGACCGACATCCTTGAAATTTCCAAGAAAAAATGTTGTCGAAAAGTAGTATTTAGTGATTTTGTTAGTATTTCATCAATTATTTATTAGTTGTCAACACGGGAAGAAGAAGAAAGAACTAACAAATATGCCAATGCGCTTAGAACCCTGTATTTATAATATTCGTGACTTCTATCTTCCACATAATATATGTCTCTTAGGATCAAACTTTTTCACTGGACATCTATCTGTTTTGTCTACTCTACACATTAAAACCATTTAATTCCCCCGAAACCACTCAAAATTCACTTTCTTGACTAATCTCAAACTCTAAATTCTCACTTCCAGGGCGCAGACTCAATAGTGCAACTAATAAAGAAGGCGTCATTCCTGATTCCCGAAGACAAGCGAGCCCACACGCCTCTGATCGTGCGAGCCACTGCGGGACTACGCCTGTTGCCACGGGAGAAGGCCGATGGGCTCATAGTGGCCGTCAGAGCCGCTATAGCCAAGTAAGTCGTAGTGGAAGATATATAGTCATCGAGGAAAATATGCCTAGTAGAATAGACAGTACTTAAAGACAGCAAGAGCTATCGTGATTGTCCGCCATTTTACTTCTACCATCTTGAATTTAGATTTTCAAGATGGCGGCTAATTATACGCCAGGTCTATACGCTATGACGATTTATTACAGGAAAAGGATTCGATAGAAGACATTAGTTATGATAATTTAACAATAGCACTGTCTAGAATAAAACTAGACACAGTCACAGCCCAATAGCACAGTCGTATGACTTTGTAGTATGATAATTTACATGATATTTTTTTCAACTTTCAGATTAGGTTACAACACAGACGGCGACAGTTCGGTGGAGATCATGGATGGAGCAGATGAGGGCATTTACATCTGGTACACCGTCAATCTACTGCACAGTGAGTTTACTAAATATAGAATAGAATATACACTAACGAGCAATGAACAGTTACTGTGACTATAGCACCAAATTACTCATAAACGAAATATGCACGTTTAACAGCGCATCGGAATATTAACAAACAAAATGCGAAAATATTTTGATCAAATTCTAAATTAAATGTTTTTATAAATTGGGTCATCTGGTGTCGACATTTTGTAGTTGAGTAGTTAGATATTTAACATCAATGGAACCACTGTTTTTTTGTAGATTCGCTGATAAATGTTATTTCCACCCAGTATACCAGAGAGTATTTTGTAAAAATGGACGTTCATCAGAAAATTTTATATTTATACGATGAATAAAAACATTTGACTTTGACTTAATAGGATGGTAGAATAAAAATAAATTATCTGATTCAGATAGATTGGACATTGAAGAGGAAATATTTAATTCTGAAATCCCCAAGTTATTTCCCATCACACGGTACACGATATATCACGTAAAGCGAAGTTGGATCAAACTATTTAGATGTAAGTTTAATCGGCATAATATTACTGTGCACTTATAGAGTAAAACATGAAAAAGAGTATGGACAGTGATATATAATGATAATTATGTAATTGCGTGTACAAAAAAGTAGGCATATACTCAACAGTGGGCGATAGTAGACTAAGAAACATATCAACAAACTTCTTTTTAAAAAGGTCCAAACACCACAATAAAACAGCTTTCTTTCTCTCCAGACCTGCTGGGCGGCTCCACGATGGCGGCTCTAGACTTGGGCGGCGGCTCCACGCAGATCACGTACCAGCTGGACGAGGAGCTGGCGGCGAGGGTGCCCGCCGGCGACCGCCACGCCGTGCCCACCGGCGGGGTTAACATCTCCGTGTATACGCACAGGTGAGCAGAGGGCTTAGTGTCTCCCGCGTTAGACCTGCTGTTTGTTTATACGCACAAGTAAACGAGCTAGTTAAGTTTCTAAACCGAGAAGTGCGTGCCCACCGGTTAACATCTCCGTGTACAAGCATAGGTGAGTGTCTCTCGCGCTAGACCTGCTGGGCGGCGACACGATGGCCACCGGCGGGGTTAGCATCTCCACAGGTGACCGAGCAGAGCTATCGTACCATGATCGACACTTTAGAAATCAACAATTCAAAATAAGCAGTATCGCTTATCTATCGATTATCAATAATTCAAACTGTAATTTTCACAAACCTGGTTTAAGAATAGAATAGAATAGAATAAAATTTTATTTCAGACCATGTCCATAAAACATTGTAACAAAACATAGTTTAAGAAGTTGATGAATTTAATTGCATTTTAAAGCCTAGAAATACATTTTCCGTAGATATGAAAAGAGCAATAGCTCTCAGCTATGAATATTTTCATAATTAATGCAAGCTATGTGTTAGTATACAAGTTTTGTAATTTATTTTCTGTTTGTGTACATACAAATAAATAATACTTCGGCTATCTATCTATCTGTTCTTTACCTCCACAGTTACCTAGGCCTGGGTCTGTACGCGGCTCGGTACGGCATCCTGCAACTGGGCAACAAGACGCCCAACACGACGCACTTCACGTCGCCCTGCGTCGACCCCATCGTCACCGACGAGCGGTGGACTTACGCCAACAAGGAGATTGTCGTCAGGTGAGCAATGTGACTTAAATATCGGACAACTTCATTAAGATGTCAGATTTTAAAGTCACTTGAAATGTGATATTACGCTTACCCTTTTTATAAGAGTTTCATTAGTTGAAAAAAATATAGAATAGGATATATCAATTTGATGGTACGCTCATTCGAATGGTGTGAAAAACGCTTTGATAGCAGACCGCCGCGACGTGGCATCTTTATCTACGTAGATAAATATGCCATCACGCGCGATTTGGTTTTGTAAAACTTTACTTGAATTGGGCAACAAGACGCCCAACACCACGCACTTCACGTCGCCGTGTGTCGACCCCATCGTCACTGACGAGCGGTGGTCTTATGCCAACAAGGAGATTGTTGTCAGGTGAGGATTTAATGGGGTTAACCCTTTTTTAACGTTCACAGCTAGCATAAATAGCGACGCTAATTGAAAACAAAACCTTTCCTTAACCGTAAAGAGTCATACATCTCAATTCTGCATTCCTTAAAGCTTGGAGGGCCGAGCGTAGCAAGGCAATACTGACCTTACCTTAATTTTCTAAACCCTAAAGAGCCGAGCGAAGCGAGGTCATATAAACCAACCCCGCATATCCCAAAACCTTGAGAGCCGAGCGAAGCGAGGTAATACAAACTTAACCGGCATTTTCTAAACCGTAGCGAGCGAAGCGAGGCCATACACCTCAACCCGGTATTCCTCAAAGCCTAGAGAGCCGAGCGCAGCGAGGCAAAACTAACTTTACCGGCTCTTTCTAATCCCTAATGAGCCGAGTGAAGCGAGGCCACACTAGTTTGTGTGACCCCGCATTTCCTAAAATGGTTATGGTTGAAAATTCAAATTCATTATTTAGACTCTAAATAATCTTACTTATCTAAATTTTAGAGGAACATTAATCAGGCGTGGGAAATGAGCGCTTATCCGACTGAGCTACCCTTTGTTTACCCTACAATTGTCCCGCTAGCGGCCTGTCCCCGGGCGGGACGACGGCGGCGCGGCAGCACGCGGCGTGCCGGCTGCTGGTGGCGCAGTACGTGAAGAGCACGCTGGACTGGGAGCCCGAGGAGCCGCCGCGGGGCAGTGTCGCCGCCATGAGCTTCTTCTATGATGTGGCTGCCGATGCTGGGTTGATTGGTGAGTGGGTTGCTTTGTTTTTTATGCTTGAGGTGCCGAAGTCCACTAGCGCCGCCAATTGAAAAACAAATGAGATTATTTTTTCCAAACCTGCCACGTTGCACGCCCTGTCACCCACATCATGTTACTAAATTTTCTTGAACCATCGCATAATATCACGAATTTAGCATGAAGAGGGGGCGTGAAACGTGACAGTTTTGAGAATAACGCTTTCAAACGGAAGTTATATTTTTTTCAACTTGCGGCTCTAGTTGTCCGTGGGAACCTCAAACTGCGTAGACTATAGTTGTTTCAACTAGTCACACTTTATCCCTAATATCCTCATACTGACTGAGCATTCAGCGTGAACTGACTAGCTAATACTTTTTTGGTACTTCCCCTCCATAACTGTACAGTCCATCTGCATAAGTAGCTATACACTTTTTTACCTTGTCAAACTCACAAGGTGCCTATTCATTCATTCATTCAAACATTGACGTTTTATTTAGTTGGTAGTTTGACAAGGTACATAAGTGTATAGCTACTTATGCAGCTGACCGTACATACTTTTCCCCGTACATTTGCGCTCACTTGATAGATAGCTGGATCCTAATTTAGCACTATACACTTACGGTACATATCTAAAAATCTAGATGTGCAGGTTTTCCTAACGATGTTTTCCTTCACCCTAAGAGCATTTGGTTTAATTTCACTTATTTCTAAAGAATTCCTTAGGTACATAGCCGGATTCGAACCCTATTTCTAAATAATATTTCATCATCTTCCAGACGTAATGCGCGGCGGTAAGGTGACAATCGGCAAGTACAAGCACGCGGCGCAACAAGCCTGCGGGGGCGCCAACATCGAGCAGCCCTGGGCTTGTATGGACCTGGTGTATATAGTGACGCTACTGAATGACGCGTATAAGATGTCTCTGAACCATCCTATATCGGTAAGTCAACGAAAAATGGTTATTTGATGTAGTAGTAAATGACTATAAAAGGGAAACGTAATATCCCCTGGAGTCATAGCAGAGTTGCCTCTCCGTAACCAGAGGCGCCATTTTGTGAAGACGCCATCTTGGCCAAAGCTCAAGTGTGTAAAATGTGAATGGATAGATTTACATAAGCAAACCAATCAGTCAACATATATCAGTATATATGCACTAAATGTATGCGGCATAAATAATTAAGTTTGGCAATAGTCCACGATCTCTACACTGATTCACTTACCCTTTCTATACTCACCACAATATTTCTCTCTCAACAGCTATACAAGAAGGTCAACGGCCACGAGGTGTCCTGGGCTCTCGGCCTGGCCTACACCACCATCATGAATAGGATCAATGTCAAGTAGACACACACATCACCCTCTATGTAACATTACTGATGCTGGTAACTCGTATTTGTATAAACTGCCATGTGTGGTCAGTATATTCGCCTAAATTATTGCCGAATTCGCCAACATTTTTGGTATTTGGCTGATATAGAAAACATCAAATACGAATAGCCAAGTGTGGTATCAGCATGAGAGACTCATGCAAAAAATGTGTGGGACTCGAACAAAGGAAGGTTTTTGTGAAAGAATCAATATAAAACTTGTGTGCGTCTCATGTAAATTTAGTAAAACACATACAATATATGATAATGAATATAATATTGTATGAGATTCACGCAAAATGTGTTTCCACGGAAGTTTTATATATACTTACTTAATTATATTGAACTATTTAAATTGTGTGTGAAAGTTGACATAAACCGTAAGAAAGATGATATTATTATATTTTTATCACACAAGTGCAGGAATGAAACCTCTTCCTTACTAGGTTTCAAGATTTTTAGGTTTCCAAATTTTTTCATCGTTCGTGGTCCATTGGTTCATTGTTTTTTAATGTAATTGTTTAGTGAATTGATTAAATACTGTATTTATTTGTTTTATTGCTTTAATGTGGCTACGTTTATTCACTTTTTTCATTTTGTATTCTATGTTTTAAGTAGTTTACTTAGCACAAGAATGTAGGGGACTATACAAATCAAGGGCCAAAGCAGGTGGTTCGTTTGCTGTGGTTTAATAAATAAAAACTTTTCAATTTATTTATTGAGTATTTAAAAAATGCACCTTGCACATTTTTTATGGAATTGACACGACCTTGACAGAAATTATGAGTTTTTTTAACCTTTTACCTATACGTAAAAAACTGGCTATGGTCTTCTTCTTCTTCTATCGTGTAAAATGCACTAAGCTAACTTCCTCCAGTGTTTTGCTACTCTTATTGCGAGATCATTGGATTTCATCAGGTCTCCTTGACTGCATTTTGGGGCATTAGGACACTCTATAAGGTGTGACGTTGTCTGGAGGCTTCCGCAACTGCATAGAGTGCTGGCATTGGCTGGGAGCATATCCCATTGGCTGTGGTCACTATTTTGAATGTATAATAAGTTAACTTACAAATATTTATGTGCTCGGGTTGGTTTACAAAATTATTTTTTGCCTACGCGAAGACTTTCAACAGCTCAAACCTTAAAAAGCCTAAAACAGTAGATATAAATGACATAAAATTGAAAAGAGGCAATAAAAAATGGCTTATACTACACGAAATGGATGTAACTTATATTTATGGAACACAAATAGGTATCTAATTACTTATGTCGTTAAGAATATGCACAATTTGGTTAAAATATTTATAAACAAGACACTGTATTTAAAACTGAATTACGTGTAATAGTATTACTTTAGCTGTGTGTTATTTTTTAGTTAATGTTGTGAAATATGTAACTGAATTATTCCTAAATGCGTTGTAAATACATAACTCCTATATTAAACTGTCTAATGCCATTACTTTTGATAGGCACAATGCTATGTATGCTAAAATGAATGTTGTGATTATTATAATTATATACCTACCATGTTTGCAACAGATGAATCTTATGAATATGCACAGTATATAAATGAATGCAATGTATATAAAACAATGCCACGCAATGGGAGACGATAAGTAATTTATACTTTGATAAGTGCAATGTTTGCAACAACAGATTTTGAATGTCGCGTGAAATGCCCTCCTATTTTTATGACTATAAAATGTGTAATTTTTCCCACTTTTCCATGCAACGAAAGTATAATAATATAGTATAAACAATCTGCTGTTGAAATCGTGAAAACATCCAAAAGTAATGACTGAAGAAAAGACAAATAGAAGTTTTATAATAATTCTATGACTTGGACTCAAGTTTATTCACGTAAATAAATTGATTAATTCATTGTTTTGTGTGTTAAAGTATGAGGGTATTGCATTCCGTTGCGTGGCTGACACCAGTTCGATGATATTTTGTTATTGTACAAATTTAATAAATGTTGGTAAAATAAAACTGCAAACTGTTTAACTTAATACATATTTAATTAATTTAATATTAAGTTTATGTAGCTCTCGCGTTTTATTACAGATTGCATATTCTTATTGAGCAATTTAAATTAAAAATCAACAAAAACGATAAGTACTTATACCGCCCCCAGCGCATACAAACAGTTAGATCCTAAAAATAACAGATGTGTTGAAGAATATTTAATCGATAGGTACATAGACACAAGCTCTAATTTTTTATTATTATTTAAGTACGTAATTTAATAAATTATATTATTTCTATAGGTTTCTTCATCTCAATTTTTATCTGAGACTTTTAGTATTAAATGGCAGCGAAACCTGACCCCTCTCAGAAGCATTGTTGTCCGGTTTCTTTGCACCTGACCGTACTAAAGGGGGTACACTTATCTGTTTTGTTAACCGTACCTACATTTTGTCATAATCTTAAACCACTAGGTTGTTACAAGAGAAAAATGTGAGATCTCTTTTATTGGGTCTAGACAGACGACAGACGGAACGCATTTCAACTGCAATCCAACTGCAAATTGCAGTTCAGGTGCAGTTTGCAGTTGGATTGCAGTTGAAATGCGTTCCGTCTATCTAGACCTTTAATCTACGTATCTCCCCTTCTTTTCCCCCTCCTATCCAACAACAGGTACAACAGGCGCCACAAACGCGGCCTGCGGCGCCGCACTCTTCTCCAGATCGACGCAGCAGCACGAGCTGATGAGGTTGTACTCCTGGCACGAGTTGGCGTACAGGAACTTGCAGTCCGCCTTGCGACAGCTGAAGGGGAGGTTGTCTGTGGAGGGTTAGGAGTATGAGATGGTGAAAGAGTTTGGGACGACTGGATCTAAAGGTGAGCTAATATTTAAACAGTCATCACAACATTCACAACCCATCACGACCCCACTGCTGGGGCTCGGGTCTCCTTCCAATTACGGAAGCGTTTTACGTCTTAAGTCTGTTTTTTAATCTCAGAAAATTATGTCAAAATAGTATCTGAGATTAAAAAAACATTGGTAGATTCAATCAGTGCTTTGAGTTAAAAAAAGTCTGGTCGAGTTTCTTTGTGTTCTTCCAAGATTTGGAGGCAATGGAAGTATCAAGTCAATGTTTAAGACGAAAATGCATTTAATTTTGTTTCCAAGCAAATAGGTATATACGTATTGGGCGAGGTTATGAATAAAATACAAAATCCACACCGACATTCATTACACTCACTCAAATCTAACAAACAGCGCACTCACATTGAGATCCATCACAGCAGCAGGAGTCATGGGACTGCTTGTAGGAGCAGTAACTGTAGACCGACGAGTCACAGAGCGGGCATCCGGGGTGCGCCCCGGGCGGGCCTGGCAACTGCGGCTTGTGGGGGTACTGGCCTCCGTACTGGCCTCCATACTGGCCTCCGTACTGGCCTCCGTACTGGCCAGGATACTCCGGATAGTCCGGGATGTAGTTGCCGTAGTTGTTGTTGCCTAGGAAAAAATCAACGATGTCGCTTATGCCGAGACCTGTTGGCAAATGATGGTGATGGTGAAATGGCGGTGATGGTTAGTGGCGCAATGTGGTGGTCGGTTAAGTGCGAGAGTGAAGGCAGCGGTGATGTTTTCAGCGTTGTAATGCCGATGATGATTATGGTTTGGCTAAGTTGAAGGTGTTTACCGGGTACTTACTGTAAAATATACTTCTTTATGCAAAATTCAGCTTCAGAGTTGAAGAGTTAAGAGATCCGCATAGCTCCTAATACCTAGCTTGAACTATCTCCTTACACAGCTATATTGTTTGAGTTTGATGTTAGGTATTATTAACCTATCCTATACCTACCTGTTGTTTGTTCTGTTTTTTTCATATGTTTGGACCTATTTTTGTTGTTCTGGACAGAATGTGGTAAGTAGGTATTACCTGCTTACTTATGGTAAAAACTATAAAATGCGTGTATAACGTATAACAACTCGAATACTTACATAGGTATATGACACCATAGATTAACTTATTCTCATGGAAGGGACATAATTTTACGTGTTGCGTACATAATTAAATCAAAATCGTATGCATAACAAATTTAAGTACTTACTTAATTAATTAACAACTTCATTTTAAAACAAAGATTGTGATCTATTGTGTGCTGCCGCTTCTACTAAGGTCGATAGATGTCAAGGAAATAATATTATGATCTGTTTTTCTGGCAGGTTTGAGGTAATTACCTATTATATCTTTATGTATGACTATTATTGCGCTTGCTACTGAGTAGTCGGGTATTTTGAAACACATAACTATATAATAATATTACTTATGTGATTTACTTGGTAGCGTTTCCTTAATTAGCGAAGTAAACCTACATTAATTCAGTAGGTATAGTGACTGAGAAATGGATTACTTGGTAGGAATTATGTTTACTTTACGTATAAGTACTAGATACTTTTGAAATGCCCTGTCAAATTCTCGGTTATTTATGACACCAACTGTCGGTTTCGTAACTGAAAAGCACTTGAAATCGGTCTGAATGTCAAGTCTGTGCTGCTTAATTTCAATGATCAGAAGAGCAGGTACCATCACTGAAGCTAGCCCAACTACAGACGCTTCAGATTTAGTTAGTTACGTGAGATAACATTCACTGCAATGATTGTTTTTAATATGTAAAACTATATTGCTAACAAAATAAAACTAAAGAATGCGTTAATGACAAAGGCGGTGGCGATGGTGACAATATGGTTGACATTGATGAAGACGTTGATGACAAAGCCGGTGACATCGATGGTGACAATATGGTTGATGGGGGTGACAGTGGTCATGATGTCTCACTCACCGACTCCTAGTTTGCTATTGCGGCTTATGTCATAGTTCGATGGTTCGTTGTCCGTTACACCTAAATATTGATACAAGAGGCATGTATTAAAAACCTATTGGGTAATGTAGTCCCCTAGGCCGGCTGAGCTGAAATTAGGGGGTATGTACAAAGGTTCCACTCGAGAGAGCCACGTACAGGAGCTTCAATTCCCTCCCTCAGAATACCTAGATAAGAATAGAACAGTAGTCACCCTTAGACAGGTGGCCTGGCCTGCACAGCCACAAGCCTGGATGAGGAAGGCGAAAGTCTGAGTGTTGTGGCTAGATGTATGTGGCTCCCATTTGAGGCATATAAGTACATAAGTTGATTAGCTCCTTTCATATTCCTAGCTTGGACCACATCCCAATTCCCTCCAGGCTGGTCTATTGCGGGTGGTACTTATCTAGTTTTCCTGTAGGTATTATAGATGTCCAGGCTCTTTCAGGATTTCATTTTATCATGATTTTATGATTATTTTTGTTCTCATAACGACTTTGTATGCTATCGATCTCGCGAGTCTTGTGAGATGCGAACGAATTATTGAGCTACCAATCAAAGAACAGTGTAAATTTTATCAATGTCCTGATCGATTGAAGAACTATTAGGTAGGTACTTAGGTAATTCGCAAAAAATCGAAAAATAACACGAAGTCTTTTAAAAATACCTCTATAGGTACTTAATTAAAAAATTAGTAAAACAAACTTACCATCACTGCCGGTGACAAAAATCACTGACAAAATTACAAAACAAATCAGTGCCTTAGAATTCATTTTTAAAATGCTTTTGTTTTTAATTTCTCAACTCACTTCCGGTACACTCACTGTTAGCAACACTAAAGAATATTCTCTATTCGAATTTTATTTTTAATTTCCTAAACTTGACTGGCCAGTATGGCTTAAGGAGGACGATTGACAATTTAATGAAAAGAGCTTAGGCTGTCCGCGATACACAACTTGTAGAAGGCTTTGATACCGGTTCATATACCAGTACTGGTGGACACAAAACTGTTACGGTTTATGAACACTGATGATGTGATGCACAAAAAATACTTCATAATTTTGTATTTTTACGTAAGTAAATAAGTAATTTTAAGTACCTAGGTAAGTACTTTTAGGAATTTAAGTTGTTATTCAAAGAACTTACTTTAGTGTCCTGTTTTTAGTAGGTATCTAGCTTAGGTACGTAGTTAATTGAAGTTTCGTTTGCAATGACTATAGTATTGAACAACAGATCTATCTATAAACTAAACTAACTAAATCTATCTATAAAGTAAACATCTGGATTTTATAATTATTATCAGCCAACAATATTGACAATAGATAAACCAGATGTTAGCCCTCTTTTAGTCCACTTCTGGACAATGAGTGTCCTAGCCACTTTTGCTTAGGCTTTTCCAAAGTACCTAGAGCTGAGCTAACCCTTTCCCAAGTTGTTGACGACTGTACCTAAGTGCATATAAGTCCAAGGGTCCAGTGTCCTTAGACTGATCTAATAAAAGCCTGTCCTTTAATTATAGTTCACGTAATACTTGTACCCATTGAAATCACAATATGCATTGCTATTATATTTTAAACCTAACTGCTATATCTTAAAGTAGATTTCTTAGCGCCTAGAATTCGCTAGGTGACAAAATTATGCTGTAGAAAATGAAGTTTTAGTTAAAGAGAATAGATGTTAAAATTCTTTGGTTTTTTGTTGATTTGGCTTTAAGACTTTTTGCAGTTTGAGATAAATGCATTTTTAATGCATTTTGCGATAGAATTGCATCTAAACGGATGACTTGAAGTTCTTTGACCAAGGTCCTGTTTGCAATAGATTGCCATACTTACCTATTTTATTGGAATTGCGTAGGTGTCTAGATACTAGATGCAGTAATTATGCTATGGTAGGTGTACGTTTTCTGTAGGTACATTATTTTAGGAAAGTACTTATTTACCTTACCTATATACTTACTACGTCTGTCTTAAGTGTGTTATTTCTGGAATAGTGATGAAGTAGATTTTTTTTCTATGTATTGGGTTGGATAGCTATTCTACTGCAATTTCTATTCCTACTGTCTAAAAGTTGGTCCAGCGGGCTGGAGGGCGGTTAGTTGCACGCTTGTTGGTGGTCTACCAACTTAACCTTACCCAATAAGTTTGATAAAATCTACCGATGTCAAAGCTTAGTTAGCAGCTCTCTTTATTAGCCTACTAATTATGTTTGTTTAAGCCTCTAACCGCGTGTATTGTGTGCCTACAGAGAAAGCGGCGCCAGCGCACATGCGTTGGCGGACGAGCCAACAGAACGGTACAACCAGCCCGCGCCGGGTCATCAACCTGGACCCTGACATTGTTTACACCCGTTCTGACCTTATTAAGGTGCAGGATTTATGCGGATTTATGCCTATGGTGTATTTTTTTTACCCCGGTACTTTATCGGTTAGGTACTACATTAGAGCACTCACATTACTATCTTACATTATTATCGGAAAAGCTAATTAGGATTAGGTATATTAACTATATAGGTACTTAGCCTGAAAAACCAATATACAGGGTAGGGCATGCAATACCGGAACTATTTTCAATACCGGTATTGAGTTCCGGTATTGCAACTCAATACCGGGATCCCGGTATTAATACCGGTATTAGATTTCCTTGTAATAAATGGCATATATTGTGATTAAAGGCCGTATAGGTCAAAATAAAACGAGAAAAAGCAATGAAATTCAGTTTTTTGTAATAGATTTTTACGAGAATTGAGTATTAGAGTTTAAATTTTACAATAAATTATTATTTTTACGTCCAGTGTCCGTTTACGCATGGGCAACAGTAGTATCAAACGGCCGAAAACTGCATCAAACGGTTGGAAACAAGTGCGCTTTCACAGTACATAGGAATACTATATCTTAATCGCTTTATTATAGCCTAAAAAAGTCCAATTCCGGTATTACTTCAATACCGGTATTAACTTTCAATACCGGTATTGAAAAAAGCGTGAATTTTGTCTCTGATACCGGTATTACGAATACCGGTATTGCGGTATTGCATGCCCTAATACAGGGTGTTGCAAAATTGGTATACTAAGCCGAAACCTTTCTGATTTCAGTTTTGGGCTTAGATATACCATGCTGCACATGTAGGTTTCGGCTTAGTATACCCTTTTTGCAACACCCTGTATATAGATTCGGTAAGGTAGGCTAAGTATTTATTTGGATTGGACTTTGAAAATTATTGTCCTAAAACAAGCGGGAAAGTTAGAAATAAGCTGAGATCCTTTTAAGGATGAGAAAGTAGAATGTAGGCCAACTATTATTTATATTTATAGTTAATCGTTTTTTAAATCTATATTTTAACAGAAATATGTACTTATCTATGTTGGATAGATAATGCGAATGTTAGTGGATCATCTCTTTGACTGACTATTCAAAGTAAAGGAACCATCCCTTCCATTATATCGGTTTTTTATTACGTAGAAATAAAACAACAGTGGTGTACTTATTTCAAGTTTATTAAGAACCATTTTATTGGATGCTTAGGTACAATAAAAATCGAATCTACCTTGTTTACGTGAGTATAATTAATACACATTGGAATGCATCAGTCTCTACCATGAATAAAGGTAAGTATTTTTAAATGTACTCGTAAGTAAAAGGAAAATGTCTACCATAAGTTCTTTTGTATGGATGTAGCATAGAAACATCACCCTAATCAGAGTGTCTAATGTTACTTAAGACTAAGCTCCAATTTCTCCATAGTCGGTTAGAGCATAACCAGGTATCAGTGGTTGACTTTTGACACATCTGTCAAGAATTTTATATGGAGATGACGTATAATTGATTAACCAACCCTCGTCGATTAGATAACCGACCATTGAGAAATTGGCACTTAAGAGGCTTCAACCATTGTTAATGCTCGAAATTAAGAGGTTAGTTAGTTAGGTTTCTTTGGCTCGAGTGTTAATTTTAAACAAGATACAAAACAGCTGCCAAGATATAAGTACAAAAGATAACCATTATGTTTTTTATGGTTGTTGTAGGTAAGTGTATATATATGTCATTATGATATCATGGAATATTGACTTATTTTTATATAATCCTTATTAAATTAAAAGAAGGTTTAGGGTATATTTTAAGATTGGATTGATAGACACTAGAACTAAGTTAACTTAGTTAAGTATATAAAGACAATTCAATTCATAATCAATGCCCTTAATATACAATAAATGTCTAGTTATGTAAGGGTAATTAAATACATGCAATAATTACTTGTTTACTGAACTACAGAGATCGAAACCTAATATGAATGACTTAAAACTTACATGTATCTTAAAACAATGATATTTATCAATATTTTATTTTTTTACCTCACCTTTCAGAAGATAATTGAGTTAATTGGTAATTTAATACTTAATTACAAACTTTTTGATCAAATCTTTGTCACAAATACGTCATAACTATTAGGTATGATAATCATAATTTCCTTCCTTTCAAAGATATGCACTTTCACCTTATACCCTTATTCAGACGATAGATATTTTTTTTAAGTGACTAGATAGCATGCCTACCTATACCTATTAATATTGCGTATAAATATTTAAGTAGGTAAATCCTAAAATTTAACAATTTTTAATTGAACGAACTACGTTTAAATGTTTATTTACAGAAATGGTTTATCTTTCAAAAGTGATCAATGATGATCATGTCAGCTAAATAAAGTTGAAGTTAGACAGAAACAATAAATAATTACAAGACCTTTGATAAAAATAAATATTTTAAATAAATATCTGTGAACATAATGAAAGTTAAACAAATTAAAAGATTTTCAGATTTTATAAACGTGATGAATTCAATCCCCAGACCTCATTCTGCTTAAAAAAAGTTTTCTTTGTTGCTTCATACTTCATGCTTCATGCTTACAACTTCTTGTACCAGAAGAGGTAGTGCTCTCCATCCTCCACCAGCAGGTCATCCACTCCTGCAACAAAAATATTTGATGATATTTTGATGATGAAGCAAATTTCTAACATTATGATTTGAGCGAATTTACCAGGGTATTAGAACGCTACCATAGGTACTGTTACCAGAGGCTGCGACGAGAGTCACAACAAGAGCCAATATCGGTGATAATCGTGAACAGAAGAAAAGAAAAGTACCAGGGCACCACGCCAACACAAGAGGTATCCTTACCAACAGGCGCGACCAGCTGATTGCCGGGCGGGCTGGCGGGGTCGGGGGTCTCAGGGAGCCGGTACAGCAGCCAGTAGTGATACCCCATGGGTTCCTCCTTGTGTCCAGCCAGGGTGTGCACGTAGTGACCGTTGGGCCACTCGCTCGCCTCAAACTTGAACTTGGGGTCTTGGTCCGCCGCCATTTGCATCACGTGGTAGAATGAGATGTTTCTGGGGAGGAAGATGGGCTGTGTTAGAAAATTTAGTCAAGTCCAAACTGGCACAAAATATTGTTATGGTCTTTTATTGTAAAGTGAATATTTATAGGAACTACTATGGGTGCATTCAATGGACAACATTTCATTTTCTTTACCCTATATTTTTATTAGCTATTCGGAAAGTTTATAGAAAATTAGTGGACCCGTATTTTTTTATTTTGTATATACATTAATTTTTGCATGTCATTTTTAACTTTAAAGTTAATTATTTTAAAACCGAAAGTGACGTCACATATTAGGCTCAATTTTTATTTTTGTCTATTGCCTTAGTCTCGAAAAAAAACATAAATGACACTGACAAGTGACATTTAAACTTTGTTTACATGCCAACCAACAAATGGGTCATTTTCAAATGACATTGATATTTCTGATGATGGAAAGTAGGTACTTATCATGTAAAAAAATAAGCAGAAGCATTTTTTCAACTGTGTAGGCGGTGGCATGCTCTGGGACATATTATATAGAGGTCATCTCTTAATAATAAATAAAAAAAATAGTCAGAAAGTGTCAGAACAGAATTAATGAAAATGACCCAAATAAACAACAACGTCACGATAAAACGTCAACGTCAATCAAAAATGAAAGTGACAGTTACTTTGTTTTTAAATCTATGGGCTTTGATCATCAAAATGCATCGCACCTGATGCATGACGTCATCAGCACTTTTTTACTATTTTATGATTTTCTCGAAAATGATACATCCAAAAAATACAAAAACATTTTTTTTGTGGTCTTTAGAGCTAAATCTCGAAATGGTTTTCGATTTATAGCAGCTTTAGTTTTTTGAAATGTTTCAGACGTTATGCAAATATTATATAGGTAGCTACCTCACTAATTTGCCTCTACTAAACACATAAGTACTAATCACCCGCGCTGAATTAGGCTTAAATTCGATTATCGTGCAGATTATGGCTAACGAAATCAAATGAACACAAATCATATTCGGTTGCAGACCACCATTGATTGGTCTACCTATCAGGTTTAAAATTGTTCTCATAATTGCATTCCTTTGAAACTGTTCCACGCTCGTACGAAGATAGCATCTTTAATTAACCTAAAATGGAAACTCCAGTTGTAAACTAAGGTACTTTTGCATGTTAACTTGAAAGTTAACGAGAAAAACTAATTGGGAGTGGTTTTTTGCTAGTTGGTACACAGGCTACGTGGAACAGTTTCATAACAAAATCTGATGAAATTGAAATAGTATTAAATGAACTTCTAGTGGACACAAATTTAAAAATTCATTTTATATGTTTAAGTGAAACTTTTATTTTAAGTGGTGAAGAGTCTAACCTACAAATTGGAAATTATGTAATGGGAACTAGTTTTTCTAGGAAAAAAAGTAAACGTGGAGGTGTGTGTATATTGTGTGATGGTAAATTTGACTTTGAGAACTTAGAAATTGCCAAAGACTTAGCAAAGGAGTCTGTTTTTGAAATTTGTGGTATTAAAGTGAAGCAGCTGAATGTAAACATTTTCTGTGTTTATAGAACGCCCACATCTGATATAGAGATATTCTTCAAAAATCTAGAAATTCTATTAGGTAGACTAGAAATAAAACATCAACGAATAATAATTTGTGGTGATTTTAACATCGACACATTAGTTAAAAATAAGCAAACCGATAGATTCAATGATTTACTTCTTAATTACGGACTTAAATTACATATAAGTGAACCCACGAGACAAAAGGCATGCTTGGATAATATTATCAGTAATATTAGTGACGCGAAAGGACAAATATTAAATTTGGGTCTTTCCGATCATAACACTGCCCAAGTATTAACATTTAAAAATAGCAATGATAAGCAAAAATTTGTAGAAAAAAATTGGTTTGAATACATAACAGACTATAGTATAGATAATTTAATTAAATTTAAAGAATGTTTACAAAATCTGTCCTTCTCTGAAGTTTACGAAGAAGAGGACGCCGAGAGTGCTTTCAATGTATTTCATGATATATTGAAGATGTTCCACGACTTATGCTTTCCAACATTAAAAATTAAAAAAAATCATAAAAGTAACAAAACCAGATGGATATCAAAAAAAATTAAAAAATGTTGTCAAATTAAGAGACAACTTAGATTTGATTATTACAGAAATAAATCTGAAGAAAAAAAAATAAAATTCAAGAATTATTCAAAAATATTAAAGCAATGCATAAACTCCGAGCAGAAAAAGTGTAATAGACAGTATATACAAAAATCAGATAACAAAGGAAAGGCAACTTGGAACATTATAAAAAGTATGACGGGTAATATAATCAATTTCATAGAAAAGAAATAAAATCAATAAATTGTAACAATGTTTTTTTAACCAACGGTAATGACATAGCAAATTCCTTTAATAATTATTTTATTGACATAGTCCAATGTGTAAATAATGATAATAATATAAATTCTAAATTAAAAATGGTTAATATCACAGAAAGTATATTTATGGAACCCACTGATGCAAATGAAATCTACAAAATTATTATGTCGTTGCGGAACACTCCTTCAGCTGGTAATGATAAAATAAACACGAAGATTTTAAAACTGGTGGCAGAACATGTAGCGCTGCCTTTATCATTTATCATTAATTTGTGTATGGAACAGGGTGTTTTTCCAGAAAGGTTAAAATTTTCTATTGTCATTCCTCTCTTCAAAAAAGGAGTAAAAACAAATCCCAACAATTATAGACCAGTCACACTGATACTTATACTATCTAAGGTCTTTGAAAAAGTTATAAATGATAGAATGAATAACTTTCTTAATAAACAAGACATCTTAGTACCAGAACAAAATGGCTTCCGTAAAAATAAGTGTACTACTTTGGCTAGCTTCAAACTGATAAAAAGTGTTATGTGTGGACTAAATGAGAGTGTTCCAACTACAGCGATCTTCTTAGATCTAAGTAAGGCTTTCGATTTTGTTGATCATATTATACTAGTCAACAAGATGGAAAGATACGGTATCCGGGGACCAGCTCTTGATCTACTAAAAAGTTACTTGAGTAATCGAAAGCAAATTACACGCATAAAAAAACTAAATCCATGTAATAGTACTGTAGAATCTTTTGATTCCTCTGTCAGAATAAACAAGAGCGGTGTTCCTCAGGGTAGTATACTGGGGCCGCTATTATTTTTACTTTATATAAATGACTTACCAAAGGCTATTAATCATGAATGTGTAATTTTTGCTGATGACACTACCATAATCATAAAAAATTCTCTTGACATTTTAGAATCCGAAATCAACACAACATTAAAAGACATTACAAATTGGCTTGACAAAAATAAATTAAAAATAAATACAAATAAAACTAAATTAATACAATTTAAAACGACAAAAACTACAGATTTACAATTAAATATAACATGCAATAATGATAAAATTAATAACACTAATTTTCTTGGCATAATTCTAGATGAGCAATGTAATTGGAAGTTACAAATAGATGCGGTATGTAATAAGGTGAACAGGTTTATATTTGCTCTAAAAAAGCTGCGTTCGGTATCGTCTCAGGATGCTGCTATGCTGGTGTATCACAGTTATGTCTGTTCAGCTTTAAGATACGGTATAGTACTATGGGGAAATTCTGTCGATGCACATAGAGCATTCATAGCTCAGAAAAAAAGCATACGTGCCGTCTGGGGTCTAAAGTGGATGGATTCGTGTAAGCCAATATTTCAAAAACAGAAACTTTTAACTTTACCCTGCATTTATATTTTTGAAATGTCAAAATTTGTGAAAAAACATATGGAACTGTTTGAGATGAATACTAATATTAATAAAAGAACCATGACTCACAAAACTTAGCTGTTCCACGAACTAGATTGGTGCAGGTTGAGCGAAATTGTTACCATATGGCCATTACAATATTCAATTGTCTCCCAGAGAATTTTGTGTCATTGCCCTACGGTTTGTTCTGTTCGCGCCTGTATAAATGGTTAGCTGAAGAATGTTTTTATTCAGTTAAAGAGTTTTTGGCCTACAAGACAAATATAAAAAACAAAGTCAAATTTAACATTGTTTGAATTTTCTACTAACGTATATTGTGTATATTGTTATTGTGCATGTTACAAATATTATTATTTAACTTCACTATGTCACTTCTGCATAAATATTTGTTCACCTTTCAGGTAGATTAAGGTCTCGTGCTTATTATCATACTTCAAAAACTTTTATGTACCCTTAATCATGCAAATAAATACTTTTCATTTCATTTCAAAGCTTTTTACTATTAACCGGCTCAGTAGTCAGGATGTTAAAAATAGGGTAAGCATAAGAATAAAACTACTTATACAGGGTGTTGCAAAAAGGCTATACTAAGCCGAAACCTACATGTGCAGCATGGTACCTATATCTAAGCCCGATACTGAAAAAAGTAATTCTCCATAGTAAAAAGTCACGTGACCAACATAGTTTCTATGGAAAATGATAAATTTTTTCGCGAATTTTGAATTTCTTATTTTGTTTTAGATATACCATGCGGCACATGTAGGTTTCGGCTTAGTATACCCTTTTTGCAACACCTTGTATAAAGTAGCCGACAGGAGGCCAATTTTTCTCTAAAATTGAGAATTATTTGCTAAATAAAGAACTTGGGACTATGGGAGCAGTTTTTATTCACCAACTTTAAAAGTCCTACAGCAAAATTGGTTTAGAAAAACCCCCTGGATTAAACCCTATCGCACTATTACTATACCACTTTAGCACCATCCTGTAACTACGTATACAGGTGAAAGGAAAATACCTCGGAGCGACCATAAACAGGGTGTAGTTCTCAGTGACATTGGTTCCCAGCCACAGAGTGTAGCTGAACGACACGTTGCGCGCCTCTGACTCGTTGGCCGCCTGCCCCGACTGGTACGCCAGCTTGAGGGACCCGTCGCCGCCGTTGCTGTCTGGAAGGTGGGGGTAGGTTGGTGTTAAGTATCAGAGAAACAGGTTGAGCTTAGTAGACCCAAAAGGTCAGCCAAACGAGCTTAATATTATTAGGAGCAGTTTAACCTGGTAGTTTTAAAAGACTGATACTTAACTATAACCAGATAGGCATCTGTCAGTCCTTAAGGTTTTTTACTCCTTAACCTTCCCCGTAAATAATCTACCAGGACCATATAACCCCAAACATCATCGTCGTCTACTCAAAGCCTGTTGGTAACAGTCACATTGCATTATACGATTCCTTACTTTCTTGGTACACACGTACTAGGATCACATAACTCCAAACATCATCTTCCTCACCTAAAGGCTCATGCCGGCTATCAAGCAGCTTGTCACTGCAATGCGGAGGTCGGACAGCTGCCAGTGAAGCTGGAGTCAGAGCTGCCACAGCCGCAGCGGTCTTGGCCACGTCTCCCCAACATCCGTCAGGATCCTGTCGCTCTAGTAGCCACTTTTCACTATATTATGATTCCTTGCTATCTCGTTAGCGAAGCACTAGGATCACATAATTCCTAAAGTAATTGCTCTCACCTAAAGGCTCATGCCGGCTATCCAGCAGCTTGTCACTGCAATGCGGGGGCCTCACAGCGGCCAGTGAAGCTGGAGTCAGAGCTGCCACCGCAGCAGCAGTCTTGGCCACGTCTCCCCAACCTCCATCCGGGTCCTGTCGCTCTAGTAGCCACTTGCGGGCCGCGGGCAGGCTCCAGTGCTGGTGGGCGCCGGGGCCGCTGTCCGCGTCTTCTAGGGCCTGGAATTGAGGTACAATGGACTCATAGTTTAGGGTCTGTGTGTGAATCTGATACGTTTGTCAACATGTTAGTTTTATTATTGTCGGCATATTGTGGGATTCTTTGAAAACTCAGTGTTTTTTTAACGCCTGACCTTATAACAATAGCCAAAACGCTGAGCAAGAGTGAACTGAAGATATTAATTACTAAACAGGCGCGACCACCATCATCATCATCATACTATTTGGCTGGCATGATCTGAAACTAAAACTAAACCATTCAATAATAATATAATAACTTACCATGATTTTGTCTTGTTAGAATTCATTGGTTTACTAGGTCAGCTAGGTCGTTTCAGGATATAGGCTATAAGTACCAGCATACACTACCACTTTCAAACTTATAACAGTAACACCATTGAGCGCAATTAAACATTTTTTAAACCATACAAATAATTTAATCCTTCAATTTAACTGTATGCAACAGGTAAGAAACTTGCATCGTGTAAATGGCGCTACATACTCTGTCATATTAACCACTCCAGTGCCACCAAACCTCACCTGTATAGCCAGCGCAGTAGTAGTAAGAGTGCCGAAGCTGCCATCAGGGTGCTGCTGTCTTGCCAGGCCGGCCATGGGGCGCCGCACGAAGTGCAGCAGACTGCGGTGCCGGTGGTCCTGTACCACGCAGCGCAGCGCCAGGATCACCATCGAGATTGTGTCTGGAAGGAGGAAGGGTTGTTGCTTTTACAAAATCCTGCTTGCATGGCTTGCTGATCCAATTTACACGAGAGCTAGGCTGGCTGAGCTGAATAGAATAGAATAGAATAGAATAGAAAAGAATAAACCCGTTCATAGTTAGTTAATTATGGTTTCATTGGAGATCATGTTTTGCATGGTTTTATCCATTTGTTTTCTTATTCTAGTTAACGCCTTATAAAAAGAATATAGCAATGTTTCGGGTATCATCCTTTGCCATTCTCAGACGCAACTCAGCCAAATCACATCGGAGTCGGAATTCATGCATACTTAGACAGGCAGTGTAGTGTATTGGCATTGTGCATAGTGTTATCCATGTCTCGAGCGTATACGTCACAGACTCGCCGTTGACAGGTCGGGGAGATCTATGGTTGGCGGTGAAAGTAAAAGGTTGTGGTGATACGTTGGCGAGCCAAATGAATAGTGATTACTGTGATAATATTAGAGATATTACAAGTGGCGACGAGGAAAACTGTAAGTAATTAATAATTTAACACATTTATAAGAAAAAGTAAGGTATTTTACCGAAACAAGATTTTTTTTTCTTTTGAGGTTATGAAAAAACGTGAAAATACCGGGAATAACATTTCACTAATACCAGGAAAAGCTTGTAAACTTAAACAGATAGGAAGATGAGCTGATAGAATCAGTATTATTAAAAACTATAGCAGTAGGAACTTCAAAGTTCCTATGTTAATTCGAATTTTACTAGGACATTCAATTAGTGTTTTGGTGAGTTGTTTGTGGGTATTTTATAGGCTTCAATTTATATTTTACTTAACAAACACTTAAAATAAGCATGAACATGGAAGTACATGTACAAATGTACATTCACTTATGATGGAATTGTCTATTAATTCTAGCAGCAGTAAATACTGATCATTAAATTGATTGTTTATGAAATGTAAAACAGCAGTTATGTACTGATCATTTAATTGATTGTCCTTGTAAGAAAGATAGCAGTGAGAAACTGATCATTAAATTGATAACAATAGTAAATTATTATTTACAAAACAAAACAGCAGTTACATACTGATCATTAAATTGATTGTTTATGAAATGTGAAACAGCAGTTACCTATATACTGATCATTTAATTGATTGTTCCTTTATGGAACATAGCAGTGAGAAACTGATCATTAAATTGATAACAGCAGTTACCTATATACTGATCATTTAATTGATTGTTCCTTTATGAAACATAGCAGTGAGAAACTGATCATTAAATTGATAACAATAGTAAGTTATTATTTACAAAACAAAACGGCAGTTACATACTGATCATTTAATTGATTGTTTATATAAGGAAGATAGCAGTGAGGAACTGATCATTAAATTGATAACAACAATAAGTTATTGTAAAAAAAAAAAAAAAAAAACGGCAGTTACATACTGATCATTTAATTGATTTCACATTCAAGAAAGATCTGAACTGATCTTTGAATTGATAAAATTTATTCATTATAAAATATACTGGCGGTTATATTCGGGTCATTCAAATGATGAAGTATTTGAAATATTCCATAAAAATTTGCAGATTATAAAATATAATCTGAATCATTCAATTGATTGGTTACAGGACGCCCAATACGGATGTCACAAAATGTCATCTACGGCTCTAACATTAGAGAATTTTGAGTGCGATGGAGATGCTACCTCAGTGGTAGCAAGATGGCAGCGCTGGAAGAGAGCCCTGTACATTTTCTTAGATGCTTCAGGGACGGAAAAAAGTGAAGTAAAGAGAGCGAAGCTCCTGCATTTCGGAGGTTTTGATCTTCAAGAAATATATTACAACATACCTGGAGCCAACGCTGAACCAGACAATGATGTTGATGTGTTCAAGGTGGCAATCGAGAAACTAGATGCATACTTTGCTCCAAAACAAAGTAAAATTTATGAGCGGCATGTTTTCCGCTTAATGAAACAAGAAACTGGGGAAAAATTTGAGAAATTTGTAGTACGCTTGAGGCAACAAGCAGAGAAATGTCAATTTCATGATAATAACGAGAACATAATGGACCAAATAGCAGAAAAATGCTCAAACATCGAGCTAAGGAAAAAAATCCTTAAGACTGGCGATGCAATAACATTGGACCAAATAATAATGGAGGCCAATACCTTAGAATCTGTAGACAAGCAATTAGAAGAATTCGTCGGCAACAGAAACACATTTACAAACCAAAGTGTAAACAAAATTGAAAGCAGACGCTTGAATTTTCGGAATAAGAAACCAGATACACATAATACACCTTGTGGCAGATGTGGAAACCAGACACACAATTCTTTTGACATAAACTGTCCAGCCCGCGCAAAAGAGTGCCTTAAATGTGGTATCAAGGGTCATTTTAGACAATTTTGTAGGACAAAGTACCCGACAAAGAGGAAATTTGGGAATGACAATAATTCCAATGACAATAAATCAAAGACCTTTAGACCGAATACAACAAGAACCAGTGAGGTCAATCAAGTTGACCAACAATCCAATGAACGTGATCCTCAGGAAAAAAGTATGTGTTCCACATTGATGATGATGTTGAGTTTGATTGTAGCATTGGTGGAGTTAAAACAAAAGTGCTAGTAGATTCTGGCTGCAAACTCAACCTGCTAACTGAAAGTACCTGGAACAACCTAAAGAGCTCGCAAGTGAGCATTAATAATCAGATAGCTAACCCAGACGTGACACTTGTAGCATACGGCAGCAACACACCATTGGATGTAATAGGGTCTTTTGAAGCTCATATCATTGTGGGAAACAAGACTCAAGATGCTACATTCTATGTAATAAAAAATGGTACAAAAAACCTGTTGGGAAAAAATTCAGCTATGTCTCTGGGAATACTGAAAATTGGGATCGATGATATTAATAATGTATCCACAGAAGTGTTCCCGAAGTTTAAAAATATTATGATCGAGCTGCCAATTGATGATAATATTCAACCAATTTCTCAACCGTACAGGAGAATACCTATACCCCTGGAAGAAAAGGTATCTGAAAAAATAGACGAATTGGTTAAGAGGGATATTATAGAAGAAGTAAGAGGTTCATCTAAATGGGTTTCACCTATTTGTACCCATTTTAAAAGAAAATGGAGAAGTTCGAGTTTGTGTCGACATGAGACGGGCAAATGAAGCGATTGTTCGGGAAAACCATCCACTACCTACCATGGACAAACTACTACCGCAAGTTCGCCAGGCTAAGTACAGTAAGGGGCAGATAAACCTGACCCCCCTCAGAAGCATTGTTAGTATGAGAGGGGGGTCAGGTTTCTTTGCACCTGACCGTACTTCACAAAATTAGATATAAAAGATGCATTTCACCAAATTGAAATACACCCAGATTCACGACACATCACGACTTTTATAGCCAGCAAAGGCTTATTTAGATATAAACGCTTGATGTTCGGTATATCGTGCGCACCCGAAATATTTCAAAAAATTTTGGAAAGGATGTTGTTGGGATGTGAAGGAGTGGTTAATTTTATTGATGACATCTTAACATTTGGAAAAGACTCAGTAGAACATGACATCAGACTTCAAAAAGTAATGCAAACGTTAGAAGAAAATAATGTAGTATTGAGGAAAGAAAAATGTATTTTCAAAGTAACGAAAGTTTGTTTCTTAGGTCACGAATTGACTAGTGAAGGAGTAAGACCATTGCCGAAATATGTTGATACCATTCAACAATTTCGGCCACCGACAACTATGGCCGAGCTACAAAGTTTTCTAGGACTGGTAAATTATGTCAGCAAATGGATTCCCAATTATGCAACACTGACGGAGCCACTAAAAACCCTATTAAGGAATAAAAACACCGCAGGTTCGGACATAAGCAAAATATGGGGAACACAGCAACAGGAAGCGTTTAACAATTTAAAGTTTGCGCTACAACACATCCCGACCTTAGGATACTACAACGTGAATGATCGAACGGTTGTTATTGCAGATGCAAGCCCTGTAGCCCTTGGAGCAGTTTTAATACAAATTGATGATAAAGGAGCAAGAATAATAGCTTATGGACATAAGACATTGACGGGTTGTGAGCGCCGTTACTGTCAAACGGAAAAAGAAGCTTTGGCCTTGGTGTGGGCCGTGGAACATTTCCATATGTTTCTCTATGGAAAGGACTTTGAACTGGTGACTGATCACAAACCGCTAGAAGTCATATTCGGTCCTAAGTCTAAACCATGTGCCAGGATAGAGAGATGGATCTTGCGCTTGCAATCCTATAGATATAAAGTAGTGTATCAACCGGGTAAGAGTAACATAGCTGACCCTTTATCAAGGTTGTGTGATTTACCAGATCGGCCAGTGCCAGAAATGCGAGACAACCACGTCCACCAAATTGTTGAATTCACAAGACCAAAAGCAGTATCTATGCAAGAAATTATAGACAGTTCGGGACACGATCAGGAAATCAAAAAGGTTAAAGCTGGTATTTTTAATGGAGATTGGGACGAGGAAGTTAAATTGTATAGAATTTTTCAAAATGAACTTTGCTTTTATGAGGGAATTTTGTTAAGAGGAACACGGATTGTTATCCCAGCAAAATTGCGAGAGCGGGTCTTGCAGGCGGCTCATGAAGGTCATCCTGGGATTGTTGCAATGAAAGCAAGGCTAAGGACTAAAGTGTGGTGGCCAGGATGTGATAAAGATGCCGAGAAAATAGTGAAATGCTGCAAAGGTTGCACTTTAGTAGCTGCTCCAAACCCACCAAATCCTCTTAAGCGAAGATGCCTGCCAGAAGAACCTTGGGTAGATATTGCAATAGACCTGATGGGTCCTTTGCCAAGTAATGAGTTCATTCTCGTGGTGGTAGATTACTTCAGCAGATATAAGGAGATTAAAATATGTAGAAAAATTACAAGTACAGAAATTATTAATCATCTCAAAGAAATATTTAGTCGGGTTGGCCATCCTCTGACAATAACCGCTGACAATGGCAGACAATTCACAAGCCTGGAGTTCAAAGAATTTTGTGAAGAACGAAACATAACCCTACATAGCACTATACCTTACTGGCCGCAACAGAATGGCGAAGTGGAACGCCAAAATCGTGACATTTAAAGCGATTAAAGATAAGCCAAACTGAAAGAAAAAATTGGAAAGAGAGTTTGCTGGAGTACCTGATAATGTACAATAGTACACCGCATTCAGTAACAGGTAAAACCCCTTCAGAGCTATTCTACAGAAGGAAATTTAGGGATAAAATTCCAATGGTTACTGATGCGGGAAATAAGTCTGAGGATAGTACAGAAGTAAAAGATAGAGACCAAGAATGGAAAGAAAAAGGGAAGATATACGCTGACCGGAAAAGGAGAGCTCAGGAATGTGATTTGGAACCAGGAGATAAAGTATATGTGAAGAACATGATTAAAGAGAACAAATTAAGTCTAAATTACGATCCTACCTCTCATACTGTACGGAAATGTGTTGGTGGTGACTTAGAAGTTCAGAATGATGAAACTGGGCAAACGTATAGGAGAAATATAGTTCACTTGAAGAAGGTTCAGGGGCAGTGGACAGTCCATAACAAAGTAGCAGAAGAAGAAGAGGATGGTTCTGATGAAAGCAGCCAATAAAGATAAATTGTATTACTTATCGGTTGAGGTGATTTATAACTGTGGTTGAAGGTAACATAGTTTGATTAAAATAGGTATAGCTTAATGTCTAAGATGTGTTTTGCTGTTATTCGATTATTTAAACAAGGAAGGGATGTAGTGTATTGGCATTATGCATAGTGTTATCCATGTCTCGAGCGTATACGTCACAGACTCGCCGTTGACAGGTCGGGGAGATCTATGGTTGGCGGTGAAAGTAAAAGGTTGTGGTGATACGTTGGCGAGCCAAATAAATAGTGATTACTGTGATAATATTAGAGATATTACAGGCAGTTACTTGTGTATTATCATGTACTTACTTGTTATTCTATGGTATTATGTAGCCAGAGCTTAACCATAAATTGGCTATGGCTACTTGAATAATTTCATTGGTTTTTCCATGCAATCTTTATAAATCATATGGCCAATCGCCGATTGAAGCACTCACCCAAACTATGATCAGCAGCAGCATTAGCAATATCCAACAGCCGTCGAATATGGCGCCTCCTGACATGGGCAGCAGAACTGCAGGCGGCGAGCGTGGCGTACGCAAACTCCAGGTCGTGAGGCGGCTCCCGGTGAAGAAGGGCGGAGACCAGGTCCCGGGAGTGGAAGGAGCGGGGGTCCTTGCAGAGGGCGCCCAGGGCCAGAGTGTAGGCGGCGAGTCGGCCGAGTGGGGCCGGGGACTCGTGGTGCCTTTGGGGTGATGGAGAAAAATTTTAGTTATAGAGGTTGTTAAAGAATATGAGAGAGGAAGGTTTATTTTAGACCACATAAGCTATGTTGTGAAAAGTTATGTTTTGTTAGTTAACTATTCGGCTGTCCAATTTCAAAACACAGTAAGCGCCAACTTTAAAAAAAAACGGGTCTTTGATTTATACATTATTTTAGGCGATTCCGCACATTCCTGCATTGTCAGAATATCAAAAAACGGCTTAGAAACGAAAATAAAATTTCTAAAAACCTAGTAACTCCACCCTGCGAAATCAAAAATGCCACGAAAACCATTTTAAAACACAGTAAGAGCCACCAACCATTTTAAAACACAGTAAGTGAAAATGACTTACTAGGTTTTAAAATTGTCAATGGCGCTTACTAGGTTTTGAAATGGTCAGCAAAGGTCAATTTTTGCCCGTTAATTTTAGTAAGTCACAAATGGCATACATTATTACAAACACTTTTTTCGAAAAAATATCAGATATTTCAGAACCTGTATCTTTGAACCAATGAGACCTAGAGAGGTGAATTAAAAGTAGAACATAAGGAAATTTTGTCTTCTTTATAAAAGCCATAGAGACCTTTCTCGTCAGAACCTTTCTACTAGCCTTATTTTGCATAAACCAAAAAAAACTCAAACATTGTAAACTAATTTTAGCTCAAAATTTAGGAAATATTGTCTAATTTAAGGCAGCCATAAATAATGTTCGTGTCAGACATGCCTTCTTAATATGGCGATTTGGTTCATTTAGATAAAACTTAAAAATATGCCGGTATTTCAGCTATTACTTAGTGCGGTCGTGTAAAAGTGCTGCAAAAATTGATTTATATTATGTGAAGGATCCAAAACATATAAAAAAATAAAAAAACATATAAATTATTACGTTATTATTGCAATTTCAATATACTTTACTTGTCTTAAATTACACAATAATGGCTCTTACTAGGTTATAAAATGGTCAGTGAGGGCGGTTTTAGGGTGAGAAAACCATTTAAAACCTAGTTAGTGTTTTCTTTTGTGCATTACAGCAACAATATTAGTCATATTTAAATGAAATAGTATTGTATGTAAAGCCTAGGTTCTGCCGGTTCTTTTAAGCTTACATTCGTTTAGATATGTATCATAGTTTTACCAGGGCATTGAAATGAAAGGACAAAAACGTTTTTTGGCTCTCCTGAACATTTTGTCTCTTGGCTGTTACTGTGTTTTGAAATTGGACAGCCGTATTATCACCGAACTTTTAAGAGCTGAATAGAGTTGCTTTTCTAATCGTCTAAACAACGCAGATGAGACTCTAAAATATTTTTATATTGACGAAGATATTTTATATTATAATTAGTTAAATTGGTCCACACGTAAATAATTGACGACTATTATACACAAAGATTTAATCTCGACATTGCTTTCTCGTAACCGGGCGTAAATTATTTCAAATAACTTACTTGGACATCATGAGCAGTATCTCGATCTCCATCTGTTTCGCCGACAGCTGCATCTCCAGACTTTGCTGCTCGATTTCCTTCCCTGTGTTGTTCGCGAGCTGGAAGAAAAAAACAACTCAATATCGAATACAACCTTCGTACAACGTGAAGTTTAAAAATTCCACCTGAAGAAAATGAATTAGTAGGTACTTAGGCAGTTAAAGGGCTCTTAGGGATATACTTACTGTAAGATAAAATATTCACTATCGCGGATGAATCTTACTGAATATAATATATCGTTACGTATACCTAAGCATAGTAGGTAGGTATAACGAGTGTAATTTTTCATACTGATTGTTTGTTTCAGTCAGAGATATGTCAACCAGTGAAACGTTCGTCGTTATTCATATTGCACGATGAATATGCATTTACTCAACGTGACTGCTAGGTACCTAGATACAAAACTATTAGTACCTATTGGGTAACTGTTAATTATTTATATGGTGTTATCCGTAGGGTATTAACTGTTGCAAATAGTTGATTAATTTGTATTACGTGAAAAGTATTGGTGTGTGTTATGTTTTATGTTCATAATATTAATGTAGTAGCTAAGTTACAAGTGGTTAGGTACCTATTATATGCAAGTATATCAAAATTACGTGTGTTATTCCTCAACCTCCGTCGTCAGAGTAGCCACAATAATAATAGCGTCTATAATATTATTTTGTGTAGGTCTAATAATATCCAGAAATTCCCACGGGAAATCTAGTGAAGCTATCGGGCATAGTCAATGTTAATAATGAGTAAGTACTTCTGTCTATCATAACATTGTTATGCTATTCACGTAGTGCCTTCATTGAGAGGGTTACCGCAAGTTACTACAGTTCTCTGTATTCCCAACCTACTATAACTTCAATTGTCTCAGACAGTGAAGTTACTGAACTTTTATAGGTAATTTAATTTGGTATGTAATTTATCATCGAACAACTTTCCCAAAGTGATCCCAGAAGTGCCTATTAATGTTCAAACAATTACATATAAAATGTGTACAAATAATTACTGTATTACGTCCACAATTTAAAACTAGTTTTAAATGGGCGTTTATCACGGTATTAGACATCGCGAAAAATTCGGTTTTATATAAAGTCTTGACCACTGAAAAAAGTGAAAAATCGTAATCGTAACGTTACGATTTACCTGCAGTAGTAGTAGTATAACTTAATTATTGTAAGTATACATACAAATTAACTGTACTACCACAAAAACATTAAACACTGTTTAACAAGTGTTTAAAAAGAAATTTTATAGATTTTGTAGACGTTTGACAGCGCTAAACACCTGTTAAATACTGTCATAGTTTTTATGGTAAGGCCTTAAGACTTAAAACTACCATACCTACCTCCTCAACCTCCTCCAGGAAACCTTATCCTCACCTGCAGCGTCAACATGACATGGTGCGTATCATTCCCCCAGCCCCAGTCCGGCTGGCGGTGTTCCAGCAGATACTCTATGGCCTTCTGTATGGCCTGCCCCTCGTTGGGGGTCTCCTGCTGCCCCCAGGTCACGGAGGCGGGGGGCGCGGGGGTCGTGGTGGCTGAGGACACCTTCGTGGAGAGCTGCTTGGTGGTGGTTGGCGGGGGTTCCGTCTCTGTAAGAGTTTAGGTTTAGGTTAGGTGGTTATGGGAAGGTGATTGTATTCTGGGAGCTGTTGGTGCGTGGCTGTCTTGTGTGAAGGCTTTGTTGAGTTTGTATTTTTTGTCGGGTTTGGTTTGTTTAAATAGGACAGAAATCACGACACAGGTTTTCATGAACTATTGTAATTTCTATGGTATCATTTGGCAGCCAGCAACATATCATTTCCGATGGGGTAAACGTGTTCTGGAGTGCAGAGTACGGCAAGGCAAACGTAGTGTAGTGAGACGCCTTCCGGCTAGACGGGGGGACGAATTGCGAATGCGGTGGCTGGTAATGATTGGATGCGGAAAGTTATATATCGCATCCAGTTCGTTGGGAGAGGCCTTCGTCCAGCAGTGACGTAGGCCTCTCCCAACGTCCCAAAGAAACTGCTATAGGCGATGACGATGAACATTTCATGGAAACCAGTAACAATCAGCTGCAACCACTTGGAAAATTAATTGGCTGTTGTTGTTTTTTTTCATTAATTCCTTTTTGCTTAATTTGCTTGAACATAAAGTGCCAGGGCAACACAAGCACTACGAAACATACCCCAACTAAACTAAGTGAGGTAGGTCGTCGCGATGTCATAGTTTGAGCAATCTCGCTGAGATTGTGTCACTGAATATTCTCGGCAGGTAATTACTGAAATAGTTTACCCTGTCGCTGAAATTGTTGAATTAGGTTCCTCTCTTTATATTTTAAATAAAAAATGCTTAGGACATTTGCTTTTACGATCGTTACCCTGAAAAAAAATATCTTGCAGCTTTTGAATATAATATGTACTTGCATGACAAATTATAAAAGTACAAAGCAGCATTGCGATTCTATAAAGCTAATTGTCAAAACTCGATTCTGAATCCGGAGTGAGTTTTCAAATTGACACATCGAATTTCGAGATTTCATAAATACTGTATGAGATGACATATACACAGTGAAAGGTGAAGGGATAATGAAGATCGAAGTGAGATGTCTGATTTTACAGAATCGCATTGCAGGGATGCTAGACTAGGAAGAATTAAGGCCGGGGTCTCCTATTTACGCCGAAGGGCGCGTCCAGCGTCACGCCGTAGGCCGCGTCACAATGCTCACTATAGAAATGTACTGATGCGGTCTCCCTCACACGCCGACGTTGGCGCGTAGATGTAGTGAGAATCGTGACGCGGCCTACGGAGTAAATAGGAGACCCCGGCCTAATTAGCTAGTCAGATAAGTTCAGTCTCCTGTCATGCCATTTATAATCGTAGGTACATGCTCTGACAATTTTAGCCTACTTTTTCTCCCAGAATTCCCATCGAAAACTTTTTAAGGTAAAGCGGCGATCGTGGGCAACAGATAATATTATAGTAATAAATAATAATGATAATAGTTTGTTACCAGTTTGACAAAACACTGGTGCCGCCGCACACACCAGCGCGAGCAGGGCTGCCACACTGCAGCGACCCATCTTGAGCTGAAACAAAATGATAAAAACCATTACACTTTGGACTTTTTCATTGCTTGTGAGTGTATTTCCTTCTTCAAGTGCCTCTCCACTACTGGAGGTTGGCGGTCAGTTATTTATACACCTCTTTGCTCTTCGTCTAGCGCATCAGCTATTCCACACCCGTACATTTATTGTTGCCAAGCCACGAAACCCTCCCTCTTTCCTTACATTTTCAGTATACCCAAGTTTACCCTGTAGAAATGAGCCCCTCAAGTGATGAATCTCAGTTACGCTGGTCTGACTGCTGGTTTATCTTTTTGGAAAAACAAAGGACAAAGCCTCGTCTAGTTCTACCAGTGTCACCAATATTTTGGTTCAGAGAAGGCGACCAGAGACCTGGTGGCTCTCTATCTAGGTGTGTGTTGGAAAGTGTGTTTATGTGTGGCTAGAAAATATGATTTAGTCACGATTTTCCGATCATTTTCCCGTTTCTACCAAATAAGTTTAAAGACAAACATTATATTTACTCATTTAAAGCTCAGAAATAGCTATACTTACGTATCGCAGTCTATCAAAAAATACAAGCAAGCCTTACCACACCAGGCAACAATAACCCGGGTATTTATTGCGTCTGGCTCTACTTGGCTCTTTAAATCCTGTTTATAGTCTTTTATCCAACTATAAACTGCAATAAATTGCACAATACACAAAGAACGAGCCACCCAATCCATTGCAGTCTCCTTTAAATTGTTTTCCGCAAATCGGAGTTAAATTAAAGGCGGTGGAGGCCTTACTATAATGGATGGCTTCTAGAAGCTTCTGGTGGTAGTTTAAGGGTGTGTGCAGACTAAGAGCGAATGGAAAATGTTACAACGCGAACACCGCAACCAACTTCTTTGCATTTGACAATAATGTGGGAATAGCTTTAGCAGTGGCAAAAAATATATACCTAGGTAGGTACCTCGTTTCATGCAGGCATCAATCGTTTCTTTTGATTGTTTCTGTATTGCCTAGGATTATTGAACAGAACTGATACTTTTATTTAACACAATCTACAAAAAATTATTTACTTATGAATACTTGATTGTACATTATAAAGTTACAATAAAAAAGGAGAGGAACATTAAAAGAAAACTAACAATGTACAAAGGCGGGCTTATTGCCAAAAAGCAATTTCTTCCAGTTAACCCTTATTATACCTAAATAAGAAATTGCAGTTGGATTAATGTTGTAATTATAAGTTAATACCAAATAATATTATTATGTAATTATGCCACTACCAATAAAAGTCTTTTTTAATTGCTTTCGTCTGGTCGCGTCTTATGTAAGATTGCAACTTACATTCATCAATATTGCAAGGAAAAGGAAGGAAGTTTATAATTGAGTTAGTTTATTATTTATGGTTGATGTTGGAAGCGCCTAGTAAGTAGGTACCTAAGTGTATTCAACTAATTTAATCCTAAAATACTTCGTATTCATATCTTCTTCGGTCAACAATTATTACACTCACGGGCAATGAAAAGGTTCCACTGAGAAAAGCACCAAGTTACTCCTAAACATAAAAGGCTAGCTCAATGACGCCTTCTGCAACATTTAACAGAGCATCAGGATATTACCAACTAAAACGATCATATTTGGTTCAAATTTGAAATTAACTGTGCTACCACAAAAAAACTTTAAACACTGTTTAACAAGTGTTTAAAACGAAATTTGGCACTAAGGGCCTTACCACAAAAACTTAGATAGTATTAAACAGGTGTTTAGCGCTGTCAAACGCCTACAAAATCTGTCAAATATCGTTTTAAACACTTCTTAAACAGTGTTTATAGTTTTTTGTGGTAGCACAGTAAATGTTTAAAAAATTGGGGTCGTTTGGTGTCGGTATTTTGTGAGTGTAACTTTTTCATTGCCCTTGAGTGTATTATCAATTTTTTCCGTAAGTTAGCGTTAAATTGTAAAAACTACACTAAATACCTTATTATATTATGATATGTATATAAATATATTATTATAAACTATCACACACACACACACACACACATATATATAAACTATCAACACTGTCTTATCTTTTTATCTTTCGGAACAAACACAGACGTCAAACAATATTATATTTTAGCCGCGTACCATCCCAACTCGCTGGTTCTGGCAGAATTACCAGCGCTGTATAATTTTTTTGTACAGCACATGCTGAGTCAGAGCCATTTTACTGACATAATACACACCACAATTATTGTGATTCTTCTTCATGTCACTGTTTCCTATTGATGTTGTTTTGTATTTGTGATGTGTATTCTTTTAGTAAATAAACGATGTGTCTATGTCGATGTGTCTATGTCTAAATTTGAGTAGTCAGGTGCTATTGTCACTGGATCTTTTTCATTGCTCGCGAGTGTATTTACAAATAATCCAGAGCTCCTAAACGTGGATTTAGTTTACTGAAACCAAACAGTTGTAGTTTAGGAGTTAGATTCCTGGCGTCTCAGCATTAATTTCACTAAGTTAAGTTGCCGTCTATTCCGTTGGCTCAGGTAGTTGTTGTTTATGTTTTACAGGGTGAATTTTTATCAGTGAAACCCTTCGTATAAGGCGAAAGCGAAAACAGCTTTATATACTTGCGTTCTTCGTAGAATAAAAGAGATTTTCCTAATGGGAAGTAGTTTATTAGATGACTTTTATGAACACTTAAGCATGAAATAGGTACATAATAATATGTGAATTTTATTCATTTGAAATATTTACTATTTAGAACGAATTTACGTATTATGCCACAAGGCAGCTGATTTTGTTGTTTTCGTTTTAGAGTTGGCCTCATAATTAAATGTGCTCAATAGAACGCGTACAAACTGCGACTAACGAGTATCACTTATTAAATATCACCCTGTAGAGTCTGTGTGTATTAATTTCTACCTTGTGTTTCAGTTTCCAAAGTTGTATTCAAAGTTAATTTACCATTAAACAATAACTAATAGGGCGTTTAACAAAACAAAGCAAAAATACATAAATACATTTAAATTTATTTTTCAATGGCTATAATATTTTTTATATAATAATTTTCTTAATAAACGTTACATTAGGTGAATCCAGAAAAACACTTTGTTACTCTATGTAGAATTTAACCTTACAGAATGTCGGAACTAAACTTTACCAAACGCAAATGACTTCGATAGTGGGAAATGAATGATCCTTTCAAAGGCGGTTTACATGTTAATTTTAGTCAAGTCGCTCTTGATGTAAAGATAATATTGTCAGAACCGAAATAGCCTATCCAAAATTAGAGGGGCCTTATTGCATTATGAAATCATCAAACATTCAAAGCTTATTCTGTAATTCCCTTACTTACGTATCCTTATAAACAGACAGTTTTAGTGCCAATTTCACCATTCTCGGTTATCTAACCGACAGGGATTGATTTATAAATTAAACGTCATCTCCATATAAAATTCATGACAGATGTGTCAAAAATTAACCACTACTCCCTGGTTATGCTCTAACAGAGAATGGTGAAATTGGCACTTAAGCTTTTAAACTAAAAAGAACCTTACACTCTGAACCGAAGATAGATATTCCTGAATTTCATAGGCGAATTTATCATGCTCAATTTCTAACGCTGCAATTTCAGCCTAACCATGAGATAACAAGTGCTAATTTAGCTTAAAAATTTGTTTGCGCTCACCGTACGATCTAAAGTGGGCTGTACTAGGAGGCAATAGGGTGCAAGGAGGGCTCAGGTAAATGTGGTGTTTAATTTTCTCGGTTTTCCCAAAGTGGCATTTTCACGCATGGCTGGCCGGCCAGGCGCGAACGCCTCGATTAGTTCAGTAGACGGAAAATAACCTCCTTACAGCCCCTGGTGCCTTGGTACTTGGTGTGGGTAAGTAATGAAAATAGTTTTTTTTCCGACAGCTCCCTCTGACTGAATTCAGTCTAGAGATTGTGGGTGATATAAATAAACTTTTTTTTTACATTTGGATGTTTTATAGTATATAAACAAGCCTTTCAAGTAATAGCACTGATAAAACTATTCCCTGTATAACGCTTAACTAATTTTTATTTTATATCTTAAACAAATACACTATCGGAAAACACATGATCGAAAAACGTGTATCTTTCGGTATATTATTGACACTATAGGTTTCCCTGAGGGTGCAATGGACAGTACTTTATCATAAAAAGGGGTTCCCACATTAAGGTCAAGCTGTATGTCTCCCCATATGCTGGTCTAGGGACAGCTCCCCAAACAGAATGAAGACCAAAGTTTAATTTTAATTTAATTTAATTTAGAGGATTTTCAAATTCAGATAAACTTCTTGTAAATGTCACATTGATTTAAATACCAATAATTTATATCCACTTAATCCACTAATTTATGTTAAGAATAATAATATTAATACTGTAATTTATTATACTTTTAAAATTCTTCCATTTCTCACCGCTGGATTTAACTCAACCTCACGAAAAGACACAGACTGCTACTCAAATAATCCCACGCCAACGGAACTGTTTCAATATAATCAACCCATCTGGTGGGCTCTAACATATAACTCGGGTTCAACCAACCACAAAAAAAACAATAGAAAGAGTTTTTCTAAACCCGAATCGTTTTTTTTTGTCTCCACTTTTCCCCACACTACCCTGTGAATCCATAAAAGAATATCAGCGAATATGCCAACAGCAGAACGAGTGAAATGTAAATTGCACGAGATCAAAGCTAGGCCCATTTTTTTATGCAAACTTTTCCCCTGGAATTTACAAGCAAATGCCCGACAGAATGCACGCCTTTACATCTTTATTCATGGGACTACGAGGTTATCTGATCTGGCGATAAGAAGGTATTTTTGTACAATTTCCAGGAAAAATGAAACTTCTTTTATAAGTGGGGAAATAGCTGAATAAAATTATGAATACATGAATAGACGTCAGCGTAGTTCAGTTTTTTTACAACCTGTGTAAAGTCTGAAATAATAAAGTATTCTCTTGATTATCAGAGGATAGACGTAACAAGAACAAAATACCTATAATGCTAGGCAAGCTTAGCACGTTAAAACAAAGTGAAAGATACAGGGTATAGCGGAAGGGGTAAAGAAGTCATTCACAACCTTAGTTCGACTAATTTTTTCCTTTTCTTTACATTCGGGCGAAAAGACACAACTTAAGAAACTGTATCAAAACTACCAGGAGACCTCAGGTTGTAGGATCTAAATATAAACTTGAAATTATTCGGTGACAGCGTAAATCCATCATGGGGCTGCGATGGCCCAGAGATTGATGATTGAATACAAGATACCTCTGGCGTAATGGATTGCCGACATTATTGCAAGTAAATGTCTATCTAGGAAATGAGATAGGTTTTGGGTCTAGAGGGGAAATAGGCTTTTCATCTATACAACACTGATATTGTGAAGAGGATAGATTTGTTGGTTTGTGTTGAATAGGGTCGATGTTGGTTTCAATCATGATATCAGATCTCCGTCGTAAAGCTACATTATTTTTGAGTGACCTAACTCTGAAATTTAACTCCTACGACATAATCTCTAGACTCGACTTATCTCGTGTTCAACATAGTTTTTTTTACTTAGAATACGAGATGTTATGTCCTGTTCCAGGGAACGTAGGAAAATTGCCCCCTGGGCAGATTTCATTCCGTATTATTGTAAATATTATGGATTAATTAAATAGCTAAAGTACTTGAAAAATGCGCATCGCTCGCCTTTCAAACATTCGCCAAATCCATACAAGTTACGTCAGTTTGTTAATTGCTAATATTCAGTGGTGGTACTTAACCCCACTGTGTAGGTATAACACCGCGCTGTTGTATATTGTAAGCATCTCGTCACAGTGAAAAGAGCAAAACGCTAACAATTCCAGCAAAAGGCACGTTTTAATGGATGTTCGAAAAAAAACAAATTTCATACCTCGACCCCGAGGCCGACGCAACGCTACTCCGGTTTTGCGCAAACCAAAATATCAACATTTATTTGTGTAGATATATCAGCTGTCCGATACCCATAACACAGGCTCTGCCTAGCTTGGGGTCGGATGGCCGTGTGTGAGATGTCCCCATATATTACTATTATTATTAGGTATTATAACTTAATTGGCTCGTGTGTAAACCTAATGTTACTTTATAAGTGTAATATTGATACATGTATGTTTTACTAATAAACAAATTAAAATAACATAAAAAGCTGGTCATCATTGCTCGCCTCCTGGAGTGACGTAGGTATCTCAAGTTCTTTAAATGAGTAGTCAGCAAGTGATTCTTTTGACTGGCCAATCCTTTCACCACGGTGGCAAACCATTGTTACTAACAGACTAACGAAAGTTCGTAAATATAAATTATATACGAAGTTTCTTCTTATAAACCAGAGTAGCCTAATCGTAAATCCGGAGTGTAGCCCGTGATAGATACAGGGGAAAAAGGAAAATCGTCTCGATATACCCAATTTCATTTCCTGTTGGGCACCCTGTACCGCGCCGGGTATCGCCTACCCTTCATGGGAAACGATGTTCGCTCTTTAATTCGGTTTTTAACCGACTACAAAAAAAAAACGAGGATGTTGTCAGTTCGTTTGCGTGTCTTTGTTTGTAAATATTGTGTTTTAAGGTATGAATGGAATTAATTGTTGTTATTTATTTTGTTAAATAGGGATTATTTTAATGATTTGCGAAAGGTAAATTATAACAATACCTACTCCATATAAGTCCCCATATTTATTAATTTATTATTTAACACTGAAAGAATAACATAAGTACAGATAAGTCGATGTTTACGATATACATCATCAGAGAAATAATAAAATGTTATATGCATAACAAAATGTTAACTTACAGTTTAATTTTAGCACTTGCTTTGTTTTCACTATAAATAAAGTACTTATTCATCTGAGTAAAACTATCAGATATTTTCAGCCTTTTTTGAGGGCACTTTAAGCCATCGATTCAAAGGAAGCAGTTTCTCGGAAACATTAGAATAGCTTTCAGCTAGTAATGAGCACTTTACACTGTAATAGGGGTGGGATTTTTTTCAAAACAACATGTTGTATGTAAGCAAACTTTTGAGTTCGTAGTTTATTTGTTGTACTATCTCTTGTCTTGTCACACATTACCCCTTTCTTTATACTATCGATTTCATTTCAATTTGGTTGTCTGGAAGAGATTACTTTTAGTAATAAGGCTGCCGATTGTACTATTTATTTTCTTGTTTATGTTTATTAAACTGTTTTTGTTTGTGTGCAATAAAGAGTATTTTATCTTCATCTTTATCTTTATTGGAGTACTTATACTCGTATTGGAACTTTGAAGGAATTGTGCAGTTAGGTATTGTCGCAGCGTGAGTCGAAGTGCGATTTCCGGTCAGAGTCAGGATAGAGTTATTATTTATAATATACTAGCTGTTCCCGCGCGCTTCTCTTCGCCTTAAAAAGTTTTCCCGTGGGAATCCCGGGATAAAAAGTAGCCTATGTTCTTTCTCAGTGTCTAGACTATCTGTATACCAAATTTCATTCAAATCCGTTCAGTAGTTTTGGCGTGAAAGAGTAACAGACAGACAGACAGACAGACACAGTTACTTTCGCATTTATAATATTAGTTAGGATTAGGATTTTTTCCGAGTAATACCTCCTTATTTCTGTCAAAATACAATAAATTCATTCTCTACTGCATACTATTTTGGAATAGAAACGTTAGTTCAACATGCTATCCCATCACTAACAAGTAAGTAAGTGGGAGGTTGTATAGAACGTGAGGTGTGGCTCGTAGGTACTGACTACACATACACAGCACAGCACAGCTCTTAGCCCAGCATAGGGGGGAGTTTGTAATAGTTTAATTTTTATAGTATTTGAACTTACCGTTTATTAATACTTCTCCTGCCTTTACTTTACCATATAGGTAGGTTCATATGTCAGAAAAAACTTTTTTTCTGCACTCTTTGGCTGCACTCATAGAACTAAATATCAGATTAGTATGATAGGCAAGTTTGATCCCGATTTTGCCGTAAGAATACAAACGTGGCGCGAACTTTCAAATATCACACAATGTAGGTGTAGTTACTGACATAGGGTAAAATAAACAACAAAAGTGAAACATCTATGTATCATTGCGGTTGCGACATTTCATTTCACATTTCCAGCCTCAAAATTCCTGAGGGTTCTACATACAGTTGCCACATAGATACAGTGAAGAGGCCGAAAGCCGGATATTACTGTCCACAATCGAGGACCGTCCACTTGCGGACAGAATTACCTCTGCTATTTGCAAAAACCGTCCACTTTGAAGCTGTGTGCTTAGGCCCTTGTTTTGTGCATGGAGAACGCTTCTGGGCGTAGATAGGTATGTTGTTTGGTTTATGATGTGGTGCGCTGGGTTGAGTAGGTTTGTGAGCTTTTGAAATTTAATATCCTATATTTTGGATATTTATTTATTTATGAAACGTTTAAAACTGGCAAAATTCAAATTTGCGATTGTATTGCATCTCAATTAAGAAGTAGGTAAGTAATTAGATTTTATAAATTCTTATTTTATCATATTACTGGACACATTCACATTTGCACAAGCACATGCATACCAGGAAAACATATCACAACAAGACTTCGGGAAGTGAAATATTTAAGCGAACTTTCCATACATTTTCCCCTCAGATGCAGACGTATGATAGAAGGCAGCCGCTTACAAGATGCGCTGGGATCGCGTATCACAATTTATACTTTTGATATGCAAATTGTACCCCGTTTCTGATGTCCTAGTACCAGAAGTTACAGTCTGCAGGGATTTTGCTAGAGAAAACTACGCGAACACCGCCCATACATACGTTTATTTTATTCATTTCATACGTTTCCCAGAAATGTATGCCGCTAAAGTGTAATTGCATTTGTAAACGCAAGTTTTGTTACCTTTTGCCGAGTGGATTGCTAGCTATTCATATTGTCCTAGTACTTTGGCTGGTGTTTAATCTCGCATTTGAACTAAAATTCCTGGTAGGTGGTTCCGTAAATTCCATTTCATAAAGTCAGGAAGCTGTTTTTTTTGTGAATGTAAGAGTTTTTAAATTCAGGCCAGGCAAGCATAATATTTGTAAAGACCCCGTTGAATTTCGTTTCAGTGAAAAAGAATTTCAGTTTTTTTCGGAGTGGCAAAATGGCGAGGTATGAAACTATGTTTGTAGATCAATGAATGAAGATTATTTTTTCACAAATGTACTTAACTGAAAAGAAAAATCGCCATTCTTATATAATTATCACAAAAACTTTTTTATAATGATAAATTGATAACAAAAACATTCTGTGAATAATAACTACCTACTGAATTTGCTAATCGGTTTCAAATGAGATTTTCAAACTCCCTGTTCATGAATAAATTTACTTTCAAATGATAAAATACCTACTCATGTCGAATCAATGATTCAACTCAATCAATCAATCTTAGTTGTTGATGGAATGGAGGCATCTTTCTATTAAGTAGGTATGTACATTATAAGTAAGTGTTATTTAAATCTTCGTTAAGATTCATAGGAGCACAATCGGATAAGCGCTCGTTTCTCACACCAGAGGTGCGGGTTGGAATCACGACCCAGACATAGAGAATAGAATAGAATAGCTACTACTCACCGACTAGCACCTACTAAACTAGCCTAGTTTCATCAAGGCTTTGGCTAAACATTTTGTGTATTAAGTATACCTACCTATAAATACGTTATATTAATTTAACTTGCATTTTTTCTCATTTTCACACACACACACACACACACACACACACTCACGCCTTGTACTAATGTACTCCCTTGCGGGGTAGGCAGAGGTGCATTGCTGCACCCACTTTTCGCCAGAGTGTTATGTTAGTCTCAATGTAATAGGGGTGGGCCTATTGCCATTTTACGGGCACATCCAAGACCCGAGAACAAATATCTGTGTTTAAACAAATATCTGCCCCAGCCGGGAATCGAACCCGGGACCTTCGGCTCAGTAGTCAGGGTCACTAACCACTACGCCATTCGGTCGTCTCTCATTTTCCTCAAGCAGTAAAGTTTCGTTGTGTGTAGTACATTCATACCTACCGCCTGAACTTGTGAAGGTTATAGTCGTGCCAATAGTTAAGAACAGAACTGGTGATCTATCAGACAAGAGCAACTACCGGCCAATTTCGTTAGCTACAGTTATCGCGAAGGTATTTGATCACCTAGTAGACTCTTGTCTAGATAAATATATTAAGTTGAATGACGCACAGTTTGGCTTCCGCCCAGCTCTTTCCACGGAGGCCGCGATATTATGTCTAAAGCATACGGTGAGGTACTATTTAGACAGAAATACACCTATCTATGCGTGTTTTCTAGACCTCTCCAAGGCGTTTGACCTAGTGTCGTACGACATTTTGTGGAATAAGCTGGACGGAATTATACCGAGTGATATTTTATCTGTGCTCAAGTATTGGTACGACAAACAGGTAAATTTTGTGAGATGGGGGGATATACTGTCTGACTCCTATAAAATGGAATGTGGGGTGAGACAGGGAGGGGTGACCTCTCCTAAATTGTTTAATCTATATATAAATGCATTGATTGGGGAACTAAAACGCACTGGTGTCGGATGCCATGTAGATGGGATTTGTTTTAACAATATAAGTTATGCAGATGATATGGTGCTGCTGGGCCCCTCAGTCAATGCATTGAGGAAATTGTTGGGGGTTTGTGAAACATTCGCACATAGTCACGGATTGTCATATAATGTTAAAAAATCTGAATTTATGTTTTTTGCTGTAGGTAAAAAAAGGTTTAGAACGGTTCCTGACCTATTTCTTAATGGTACTAAATTGAATCGTGTAAAAAGTTTTAAGTATCTAGGTCTATTCTATTCTATTCTATTCTCATAGGGGGTGAAGTTCCTGTACGTGGCTCTCTCGAGTGGAACCTTTGTACATATCCCCTTGATTTCAGCTCAGCCAGCCTAGCTCCCGAGTAAACTGGAGTAGCAGGCCTGGGTGTTGTAATAGCTGAGGTAGGCGCTCTGTTGGTCCAAGAATAGATAATCTTGTTTCTGTAGTAGGTGGACAAGCTAACAAAATATGTTCAACCGTCTCATCTACTTCTTTACATGTCCTACATAAGGGACTAGTTGAGTTACCTATGGTATATAAGTGTTTATTCACGCAACAATGTCCTGTTATTAATCCTACCATTAATGATATATTACTACGGGACAGGTTGAGTAAGTAGCGTGTAAGTTTATGGTTGTATGATACAATAAACGCTTTACTTTGTCTGCAATCTACACGATTTATCCACTCCTGATTGTGTTCAGATAGTGTTTTATCGGTGAGACATTGCCTTATTGCCTTTGATGACAAACTAATAAATGGTTCTGGCCCTATTGGTAGGGTATTTGATCCCATTCTTGCTAGTCGGTCAGCCTCGCAATTTCCTATGTTGTCGTTATGACTTTTAATCCATTGTACTGTTACATTATTTGAAATGCTTAGGTTTTCAAGTGTTCTGTGACATTCTAAAATTAATTTAGATTTTGTTACAGTTCTGCCTAAGGCACCTAAAATTGCCATACTGTCTGTGTAGAAGCAGATATTGCAATTTTTTGTGTCTTTTATTTGTGTAGCTCCGTCAAGTAGGCTGGCAGCTTCTGCCTGAAAAACAGTAGCTTTGTTCCCGAAGCTGACAGAGTATTGTAAATTAAGTTCCGGGCAGAAGACACCTCCACCGCTGCCCTTCTTGTTCTTGGCTCCGTCAATGTAGATATTGATGTCGTAATTGTTTTCGTCTGATGTGCCACACTGATCTCGCTGGATAGTGTAGCTTCGGTTGAAGATAAACGTCTTTATAGTAGTGTCGCTGCATTCAGTGGACCCGGGAGCCGACAACTTGGCAATGTCAAGTATGCGACTGTGTCCCTGTGCAGTAGTATTCGTTGACCATAGTCCCATGTTACTTAGCCTTATCGCCGCCGCTTTAGCTTCCTGCTTGATGATAATATCGAGTGGTGGAAGTCCTAGAATTATTTCTAGGGCGGCTGTTGGGGTTGACTTCATACATCCGGTGATTGAAACGCATGCAAGCCTTTGAAACTGTCGTAGTTTGTTTTTCACAGTAATGAGGTTCGATCTTTGCCACCAAACCACTGCTCCATATGTTATTATAGGTCTGACCACCGCTGTGTACAACCATTTACACAGCTTTGGCTTGAGTCCCCATTTGGATCCAACAAGTTTCCTAGTTTGGTATAGGGATATTGTTGCTTTACTTAGGGTTTTCTCCACATGTTTAGACCAGCTTAGGCGGTGGTCTAGCCATATGCCGAGATACTTTACCTCATTTGTTAACTTTAAGGTTGTATTAAAAAGTTTAGGTAGCTTTAAATTACCTATCTTAGTCTTTTTGGTAAATAGAACCATTTCCGTTTTGGTTGGGTTCACTGACAATTCATGTTTGTGACACCATTCCTCTATGATGTTCAGTGCAAGTTGCATCCTTTCACATAAGGTATTTACAAACAGACCGCCAATGAGAATCGTAACGTCATCGGCGTAGGCTATTGTTGTAAAACCTTTATTATTTAGATCGCAAAGTAGATCATTCACAACTAAAACCCACAGCAATGGAGATAACACTCCACCCTGCGGACATCCCTTTGCTACTTTGCATCTTATTGTATTTGTTGAAGTAAAAGATACTGTTCTTGATTTAAGCATATTTGTTATCCAGGCACTGATGACCGGGTCTACATCATGATTTTTAAGGTTATTACTTATGCTATTGAACATAGTTTTATCAAAAGCTCCTTCAATATCGATAAAAACTGCAAGGCAGGATTGTTGTAACAATATTGAATTTTCAATTTTGCTTACCACTGCGTGTAAGGCCGACTCTGTTGACTTACCCGGTTGGTATGCATGTTGGTTAGGATGGACAGGTTTCACGGAAAGTGCACCGTCACGTATATATCTGTCACACAGTCGTTCTAAAGTTTTAAGAAGAAATGATGACAGACTAATGGGTCTATAGGCTTTCGGAGAGGTGTAGTCATCTTTACCCGCTTTAGGCAAAAATACTACTTTCACCTCCCTCCATCCCTTAGGTATATACCCGAGGGCTATACAGGCTCTGAAGATACCTACTATCCGTGGTGAGATAATATCTACCTCCCACTGTAGGAGAGCCGGCACTATACCGTCTGCTCCCGGCGATTTGAAGGGAAGGAAAGAGGTGATAGCCCATCTTACTTTTTCTTCATTTATTACGGCGGCCGCAATAGATTCAGCGTAACTAGAAGAATTAATTATTGGTGACAGCTGATCTTGATCACACGACTCTTCTGCTAGCATTTCACAGCCAGGGAAGTGCGTGAGCAACAAGAGGCTGTTCCTTTCGGTTTCGTTTTTTGTGTAGGTACCATCTGGTTTTTTTAATGAATCTAGCTGATTTTGAGAGTCATTTGACATGCATTTTTTTACCCTCGCAGCTTTAGTTTCACTTTGAATTGACCCGCAAAAATTCCTCCAGGATTCCCTAGTTTTTGCTCTAGTCTCTTTTTTGAATTTATTTCTTGCTAATTGAAATGCTTTCCGATCTTCCTCTTTTTTCGTATTTTTGGCGCGATTGAAAAGTTTTCTTACATTTGTTCTCATTTTCTCCAGTGAATTGCACCACCACTTGCGAGGTGACGCACTCACGGTCACTAAAGGACATGATTCTTCGTAGCTTTTAACGATAATGTTAGTAAATTCGTCAACAGCTTCGTCTATCAACTTATAGGTGTTTAAGTTATCATACGGCTGAGTGTCGCTCAGTCCCTTAAGTAAACGATCGTGAAACTCGACTCTGCTTGTTTTCCTCGGATTTCTATATTGCCTAGGTTTGGGTGTTATAGAGGTTAGCTTAAAAGATATCCATCTGTGATCCGCACAGGACACGTCTGGAAGCACCCTCCAGCCTACCACCATGTCCCTCGCCTGACTGTTAGTAATAGTGACATCTGGAATTGTTTGAGCACGAGCCGTGACAAACGTAGGCTCGGACCCTCTATTCAGAACACTTAGATTATTAGATAATAGGAACTCGAGTAAATCCCTACCCCTTTTATTAGTTTCCCTACAGCCCCATAGACTGCTATGCGCATTTGCATCGCAACCTATAATGAGTGGGATATTGTTTATCTTACATTCCGTGACCAGAGAGATAAGCTCGGGCGGGGGCATTGACCCGTCCCCAGGTAGGTATGCCGAGGCGATATACAACACCCGCCTCGCGTGCGACTCGTCCAATGTGAGTCCCACCACGGTTAAGTCCGGAGTGCAAAGATTTGTAATTTTATTAACAGTGTAACATTTAGGTATAAGTATTAGACTTCTTATTTTACTACAATCTACAGTGGAGAAAGAGTTACAATAAAAAGTATTACCTTGATGAAGTTCGAGCGGCTTACCCCTCCTAAGTAAAGGCTCCGTGACCAGCGCAATGGTGGTCGGGTTTTCTTCTAGTTTACGTCGCAGAGCCGCGGCCCCAGTGTACGAATGTTGAATATTCGCTTGTATCACTTTAATCGACGTCATTTTTGTTTTATTGTTTTTTTTTATATAGATGTAATATTATATATTATAAATATATTTAATATTATATGTGTAAGTGTATACATATTTAATAAAGTTTATGTTGGTGTGGTCGCCCGGTCGTCGTCCCGCCCCAACATATATTCCTCGGTGGCCGAGGACAAGCTCAGAGCCGAGGGCGACCGAATGCCAAGGGCCCCGAGGCCCAACCATTCGCCCGCACTCGACCCCGAAGACCTGCGCTCGCGACCGGACTCCGGCTTGTCCGCCACCGCCGTCACCGCGTCACACGTGTCCCCGGGGGGGGCACTTGGGGCTGCGGTCGCAAGCACGTCAGCTGTTTCAGCTGCCTGACCGCCGCCCTGTGACACTCTGACGTGTATTGTGCCCACCTTGTAGCTCAGCTTCCTCTCCCTCAGCTCAAGGCGCTCTACTTCGGGCTGCGGAATGCCAAAAATAAGCAGGGCACACCGCACCCCCTCGACCTCCCTAATATCGGAGGAGAACAGCCGCCAACTGTTGAGGTCGACCCAGCGTCGGTTAACCCTCGAAAGGTGGAACCGCAGGGCTTCTACTGACTCCTCAGTGTAGTCAGGCACCCACACGGCCCCCTTAATAAAGGAGGGCATCTCCGACGCCGCGACGACCTTCAACTGGCAGCCTCCATCCCATAAGGGGGGGAGGCTGCTGACGGTCTCCTTCAGCCAGTCCAGGGTGTAGTCGTCGCAGCACCTCAATTTAAGTCCCCCGCGAGCAAGTTGCTGGGGGAAATGGTCAAAAGCGGGGACTACATCCCTGGTGAGGTCATTCACAGCCTCACTGTGTTTCAGCTCAACTGCCCGCCGGATGATCGTCATCTGGTCCGGGGACAGTTCTCGCCAATCAGCTGCCACGATTACTGCGTTCAAGTGCGCTTTTAGAGCGCCCGCGTAATTGAGGCTGGCTGATTGGGGGTCCTTGGGCCGAGCGAGACAGGCCCTCTTTGGGGGACCTCTCGTTCCCCCCTCCGCTGGAGACACCTTCTCGTCGGACCGCATGCGTTTGACCCGTGCGCTGGTGTTCGCCGGGGTCTTCGGTTGCCCACCACCCGGCACTAACCTGGGGCATCCCTTTTGGGACGCACCCGGGTGTGCAACAGAGGTGGGGGCTTTGTGTGTAGCCGTGGAGGAGGCGGGAATCGGCCTGGCCGGTGTTGGGAGGGGTCGCCTCCCTGCCGGCATCGAACCCCCCGTGTGCCCCCGAGTCACGGTAGCACTGCCACGGTCATACTCATTGGAGCGACCCGCAGCAGCACTGGACGGCGTGACTCGAGCGGCGATGTCGGCCAGGGGCACCGCCGCCAGTCTGGCTGCCTCCTCCCGCTCACTCACGATTTTAAAATATTAGGTCGGCTTTCGATTTTTTATCGGCGGAGCGCGCGTTCGCCTGACAAGAAAGATGGCCGACGGCGAGTGATATTTTATCTGTGCTCAAGTATTGGTACGACAAACAGGTAAATTTTGTGAGATGGGGGGATATACTGTCTGACTCCTATAAAATGGAATGTGGGGTGAGACAGGGAGGGGTGACCTCTCCTAAATTGTTTAATCTATATATAAATGCATTGATTGGGGAACTAAAACGCACTGGTGTCGGATGCCATGTAGATGGGATTTGTTTTAACAATATAAGTTATGCAGATGATATGGTGCTGCTGGGCCCCTCAGTCAATGCATTGAGGAAATTGTTGGGGGTTTGTGAAACATTCGCACATAGTCACGGATTGTCATATAATGTTAAAAAATCTGAATTTATGTTTTTTGCTGTAGGTAAAAAAAGGTTTAGAACGGTTCCTGACCTATTTCTTAATGGTACTAAATTGAATCGTGTAAAAAGTTTTAAGTATCTAGGTCATTATGTGACTGAAAATCTGTGTGATGATATGGATATGGAAAGAGAACGCAGGGCGTTGGCCATCAGGGGTAATATGTTGGTCCGAAGGTTTGCGTATTGCTCTAAGCAGGTGAAGGTTACCTTATTCAAAGCTTATTGTCAATCAGTGTATACAAGCAGCCTCTGGACTAACTATACTCAGAAGGCTTTCAGCGCCCTGCGCGTTCAATATAATAACACCTTCAGGATGATGATGGGGCTGCCCCGCTACTGCAGCGCGTCAGGCATGTTCGCAGCCGAGCGCACGGATGACTTTTACGCCATTATCCGGAAGCGAACAGCGTCTCTGCTGGGCAGAGTGCGGGCCAGCGACAACAGCCTCCTGAGGGTGATCGCCGAGAGGGTGGATGGCCCTATCTTGAGACACTGGGTCCAAGTACTTAACTGGAACAGGGTAGGATCAGTACTCAGTGTTTCAAAATAGGGTGTGTAAATAAATATATTAATGTGTTTGTGTTTGTATTTAGCCTAACCTAGTATTAAGATTCATTGTTACTAACACTTACTATGGACTATGTGGTCTGAAAATAAATATTTATTATTATTATTATTATAAAGCAATTTTCGCGCCTTCACCAGCAATACCAGCGTGTTTTAGCGGCTTATTACAGGAAGGCTCCTCTCAATGCCACCTTGTTTAGCATCGATATGAACAAGGGAAGGCTGTCTGCAGGCGATGTTGTTATCACGGGGACTTACCAAGATTGCAGAGAGGGTGTGCAGAGTTCTAGGGTTATAGTGAGTTCTTAATAATAATTACATATAAAAAATAATAAAAATTTAAGGTATTCAGTTATATGCCGGCTATTAGTGCATAAGTTTTGCTCGATTGTGTTGTAAATGCTGTGTTTTTCTGTAATTGGATGCCCACTGTGGCATGTATTGTGATGTTTTCTTAATTTGATAAATGTAAAGTGTGTGTCTGTTGAAAAACCTAATTAATAAATATAAGTATGTAAGTACTTACCTACATAAATTATGATTTAAAACATATGATTTTTACATGATTACGTATTCTCATGACTGTAATCCGCGAAGGGGTTTCCTCATGATGTTTTTCTTTACCGTAAGAGTAGGTACGTGGTAGGTATATTAAAATTTTACTTCAATTCTTTATTTCTAAAGAATTCATTGGTGCATGCAGGATTTGAACCCACGCCCTAGCGAATGAGCCACCACGACTCGTAAATAAATTATATCGCACTAAATCATATTTAAGAAACCTACTTAACTTTTAGCGACAGCACGGATTTTTCTGCTAGGTAGGTGGCCAAGTAACTCAGTAAGTAGTTAACTGTGCTGGTGGGTTACTCTATACTGACGAAAAACGAACGAACGAGAGCTGTCGTGCAATCGGCATGTTTAATACAACGAGATAGAGTCGTGGCTCGCGCAACAGCGCTTCGAAACTTCGTTTTTCGTCATGTAGAGTGACCCCCTGGAGGCGGGCAGTTTGCCGGGACGCCGCTTCAAACTTAATTATTCTTCACTCTATAATTAGTTTGTAAATATTTGATCACGTTATGAGTTTAATATTTTAATTCTGGCAGCGGAGAGTGGCCGCCTCTTCTCAAGTCCCTTATTATTAATACACCAACATCTATGTTGAGAAAAACATTATGAATATTATATTTAAGTTCGTTAATTAGGTATTACATTTTTACGTCAAATCGTTGTTACAAAGCTACTTCACGGTACACGCGGGCATGGTTGCCAACAAATCTAGGATCATCTCCAAAAGTCCCGAACAAACATTTACACATTCGGGAAACATACGCGCAAATAACTTCGCATAGACCACATGAAAAAAAAGAGAAATCGTTGTCAGGTCATTAGCACACACAAAGGTTACTCTACCTTGAAAAAAATTAACGGACGAGAGCTGTCATGAAATCGGTAGGTTCAAGGACTTTAAGGGCCACTTGCAGAAACTTATTAAATCTAGATTTCGTGTTAAATCTCGATTTAGTGTCAAATTTTATATGGACTGACGTTTCTTAAATCGAGATTTGACACTAAATCTAGATTTAATATGTTGGTGCAAGTGGCCCTAAGTCCTAGAAGTACGCTTAGCTCCAATTTCTCCATAGTCGGTTAGATCATAACCATGGAAAGGTGGAACATATTTATTTATTATTAGTATTAATGGAAAGGTTGATCAATTATACGTCATACCTATATTAAATTCTGGACAGATGCGTCAAAAGTCATGCAATAATCTCTGGTTATGCTCTAACCCACTATGGCGAAATTGGCACTTAATACTACGTGACAGAGTCGTGGTTAACGCGCTCCAAAAGTTTGTTTTCCGTAAGATAGAACCACCCTCCTGAACTTCAGTTTACAAAGGCTTTCATGCGAAAGGAGCACAATGATATTTGTCTTCATATAGGATGTCTACTGTAATGGTTCAGCCACTTTGATGCCATATTATGGGCAAAAGTAGCGTGGTGGGATTACCCTCGAGGAAATAAAGGGGTGTTATATTGTGTGTATCTGAGACATTTTGGTACAGTTCTAGTAAATTATATTATTAAGAATTTTAGTTTTATCCGGTTAAGGTTGATAATTTTTGTCATGTTTGGCCTGATCGCTACAGGTACATGTAATTTTGAGATGAAATTCGCGATACCACCCATATCATAATGCCATAGGCACTACAAAATATATTTTTATTAATTAGAATAGAATAGAATATTGTTTTATTGAACACCACATAAATCAGACATACAAAAAAAAACATACTTATAGACTAGAACTAATGTACAATAGGCGGCCTTATCACTGAGGGCGATCTCTTACAGGCAACCTTATACAGGGTGTCCCAAAAGTCAACGTCATCCCTTAAAGGGCTAATAAGTCAGCTCATGAGAGGCCAGAATATCACAATATGACCTTAGTAAAAACTCGATAATTTTCGAGATATTGACACTTTTATAAATTTGCTGAAAATCGACACCTTGGATCAGTTTTTTGCGTGCCGCCGGTACAAAAATCCATATTGTTAGAATTTGTTTGGTGTTGCATCACCCTGTATAGCTCAGCTATTGATCGCAGTCAAAAAAAATATCGAGTAATGCTGTATGTTTAAAAAAAACATGGTTTTAAAAGTCATAAAAGGTAATCGTATTTTTTTATAAACAACTTTGACTCTACATACTGTAAAAAAAATATACCACGCATACCTGGCCACCTTATTTGAAAAGATTGCTCATTTAATGCAGTTTTCAAAATGGTATGAAACGTTGCTATTGTTTCAATTAACAAAAAAGTTATTGCTATTTTAGTACAAAACGACCTCGATGTAAAATTGTTTGAAGGAAATTTATCTTACTGAATTTATTAAGAGTAAGTCATGTTGGAATGAGTAAAGGAAAATAGGTGGTGGGGTCAGCCGTGGCAACATAGATGACGCAAAAATAGCTAAGAAAAAACTTACCAAACTCTTATAAAACATATTTTGCGTTTTTTACACCTTATTTAAAAATAACAAACATTTATTGACTTTTATTTCTCAAAATTATAACACCACATTATTATATTAAGTACATAATCAGCAAAAAATAATACTCATCAACGGTCATAATCATAATTTTGAGAGTTTGGTTTTGTTTAACAATAACTTTAAAATAAATAACAAGTAATTAGAGGTAATGTTAATGACAAACTGATCTGTCCCTTTTTTGGATACTGTGGGTGTACAATGTACATGTGTAAGCGTTTTACTTGTTCAATATCACACATTAGCACTACTCAGGAATGTACGATACCATGCGCTACATTTATGGGGAATGTGGAGTTGCTATAGTCCACTTTTTTCGAGAAAGATACTCAAAATGCGTTTTTTTTATTAACTGTGACAACGTTGTCTCTTTTCCCACTCCCGGCCACACCACCTATTTTACTTTTACTCATTCCAACATGACTCATAACAACAACATAAATTCAGTCACATAAATTTCCTTCAAACAATTTTACATCGAGGTCGTTTTGTACTAAAATAGCAATAACTTTTTTGTTAATTGAAACAATAGCAACGTTTCATACCATTTTGGAAACTGCATTAAATGAGTAATCTTTTCAAATTAGGTGCCAGGTTTGCGTGGTATATTTTTTTTACAGTATGTAGAGTCAAAGTTGTTTATAAAAAATACGATTACCTTTTATGACTTTTAAAACCGTGTTTTTTTTAAACATACAGCATTACTCGATATTTTTTTCGACTGCGATCAATAGCAGGGTTATACAGGGTGATGCAACACCAAACAAATTCTAACAATATGGATTTTTGTACGGGCGGCACGCAAAAAACTGATCCAAGTTGTCGATTTTCAGCAAATTTATAAAAGTGTCAATATCTCGAAAATTATCGAGTTTTTACTAAGGTCATATTGTGATATTCTGGCCTCTCATGAGCTGACCTATCAGCTCTTTAAGGGATGACGTTGACTTTTGGGACACCCTGTATATAGCGGAAACAAAGTGACAATTTAGAGGGCGGTGTACCAACAATAACAAAATAATAATATAACTAACTATGTACCTACTTATAATAGCCTAATATAAACCTATGATACTGTAATACATACCATAAACAATACATACTATACATAATTATATACATACATATTATACAAACATACATATATACTTAGTTAATTAAATAACACATGCTTACTACTTACAGACAGGTTCATCATAATTACTATAATATTAATACCTAATTAGGGCAGTGAAACTAATAAAAAACGGGATTATCATATAGTCTTTAGTAAGGAAAGAATAAAGTAGAAAGTATTTTTGATTAATGACGATAAAATGAGGCAGTCTCACCGGTAAGCCTTTAAGGCTGAAGTAATAAGGACTAGATTAATTGACCCTTTTCAAACTGTAAGCCTGATTTAAGTGGAGTTGGTGCTGCTGTAACGAGCTATTCATGCTTCACCTACAATAGGAATACACCGGCTATCTGTGGCGACGGGTTCATCATTTATTTGTAGCCGATGTGAAAAATATATCGTGATATTAAATATTAGCTGTTCCCGCGAGCTTCGCTTCGCCTTAAAAAGTTTTCCCGTGGGAATTCCGGGATAAAAAGTAGCCTATGATCTTTCTCAATGTCTAGACCATCAGTGTACCAAATTCCATTCAAATCCGTTCAGTAGTTTTGGCGTGAAATAGTAACAGACAGACAAACACAGTTACTTTCGCATTTATAATATTAGTTAGTAGGATGAAATCAGTCAATCCATAAGGTAAGCCGATGGGAATCGTGAAAAATACAACTGTGAACACTCGGCATACTAACTGCCAGTTTCTATATCTCTATCTATCCATAACTGGTAGTTACTTTCATACGATTTTAACATAATCAAAAGTAACAATCTGTCAAAATCGTATGAAAGTAACTACCAGTTATGGATAGATAGAGTTATAGAAACCGGCAGTATACCGATACACTGCCGCCGCTAACTCAGTCACCAGTACGTCTATCACAGGATTCAATACTACTTTCGAAACTACACAAACATATGGAAAAAACCAATATCACTTAAGAAATTGTCAAATTTGCCTTACATTTTGACAGTGACAGTTGACGATACTGTTCTTTTACCATATGTTTGTGTAGTTTCGAAAACAGAATCGAATCCTGTGATCGCGCCTCTGTAAACAGTTTGTCTACTGGGAATGCAGCCATAGTGGCCGTCACTACGGGCGAGAGAATCGCGACGATTTGACGATAATATCGCCGTGTGGAGACAACTTCTATGAGAATGTATAGAAATGCGTGGCACGACGATACACTCACGGGCAATGAAAAAGTACCAGTGAGAAAATCACCAAATTAATCATAAGCAAAAAAGGCTAGTTCAAAAATTACGCCATTTTTTGTCGGAATTTTGTGAATGGAACTGTTTCTTTGCGTGTGATTTTAGTATCGTCACGTATCGTCGCGATTTCCTGGCTTGTGGAGACGGTCCCTAAGAGACTGTCGAATTATTCGTGATTCACACCACCTGTGTCAATGCCACCGCAGGTACAGTCGGGATGAAAAATCAATAGTCGTCACTGGGGAGCGCTGGTGTTCAGCCCACTGGCTCGCAGCGATAAGCCGCCTAATTTCAACGCCGTTCTGTGATTCTTGCGTAACGAATTTTCGTATCGATTGTACTGACATTATCGGCGATCTGAATTTTCGATTATAGGCAGCAACGATTCACTGAACATAAAGTATGTGATGTAACATAGAAATTTTTGGTGATTTTAATAGCTGTGTTGATAAATAATCATCACGTCATGAATGAAGCGTCCGAAGTTGATCTAGCTTCCGTGATCGTAACTGTTGTATGGTCAAACAACATATTTTTCGATATGGGCAAAATAATGTATTTCGTAGCAAAACTTTTTCGGCTGGTGGTACAGGGCATAATACATTTATTATTGTAGTCACGGTAATTAATGTAACTATTTGCGGATATTAATATCCTTACATACTCGGTTTTGTTTGGAATTTTATTAATAGATTTAAAGGCCACCCCACACTATGTGCATAAAATTTATTTAAGTATCTAACGTGACAAGGGACACTTCGATATAATTTTCGTCTTTTCATTTAACAATAAATACTTATATAAGTACTACCATATTACTACCTATGGTTCTTTTTCATTCGCTCCTTCATTCTAAAAGGCTCAGACACACAGACATAATTATCCAACTTTTTCAGCCGTGCGTAAAAAGCGTCTTGAAAGTGATTCCGAGATCATAATTCTTTTAAACTTGTCATGGGCTTCTGGTTTTTGCCGGGTTATACTCATTTATCATTGAATTTATCACGCATCACGCCTCAGTGGCTCCTCTTGGTAGATATAATCTAATAGATTCCTACTCGCGAGAAATGAGTAAGAATGTATAAAAATTTTGATAAAAAATGGCTTGAATTTTGTATTTTTTTTTGGTGCAAAAAGGAGTCTCGACAAAAAATCGTTCAATTACATATTATTATAATTATTAAAACTTATACCTAAGGATGTTGCAGAAGTGGTTTACTAAGCCGAAAGGGGGCGACTCAAAGGATCATTCTAAGCAACTATTTTACTACGAGTTAAAAAAATTCACGAAAAAAATCTTTACTACTGTACCGTTTTTTTTTCTTTTTTTTTCAAAACACACACACACTTTAGAACAAAAGTGGATGACCCTCTCAGCAAATCCCTTTGCGCTTATTATACCAGTTTTGCAACACCCTGTATAACTAAGTACACTGTGTTCTGGTGGTTTGAAATGTGTGTATGTAAATAAAATTTAACATGCATATACCTAGTAACTGTGTGTGATTCGAACAACAAAGTGCAGTTGCAATTCAAACATGGTTTCATAGCGTATTTCCAGTTTACGTTATTTATTGCAGCGCGATGCAAAAAGCCGTTCCGCTTTTTTAACGTCACAAAACCTATTACAGATATTGTTTATTCGCAGCAACGGCCATTTTGTTCTCGTGTAACTAGTTTAAAACTGCATCGGCATACATCGGTCAATTCACATCCAAAACAAATTTGTAACTACAACAATATTTTCTAAAACCGTTTCGACAGGAGCCGAGATTTTATTTCCATTTGTTCCCTAAAACAAATTTCCGTTAGCAATTAGCAAAGTACCAGGAACGAATGGCTCAACAAGAGGTGGCATCAACTCATTAGCATGACCACTGAATAAAGTTGGCCGTCCCGATCTCTCCAGAGTTTATCTACACTTCCCGTCCCGGTTGTCCTCCTGGTACAAATTAATTTATTCCAACCTTTGAACTCGGCTTTTTATTAAAATTAAGTTTATGGTGGAAGATTAAATTATTTTAACTTAGCGTTTATTTTTAGTATCACAGTTTTTTCATTTGCATAATTTTGTGTCTATTGTAAGACAAGAGCAATTTAGCTCAAGTCCTAAGTACATAGATAAGATGCAATCGACATAATTATAGGGATTGGAATTCGGGATATTTAATCAGCTTCCTTGCTTTTGAATTTTTGAAGGAACAAAAGAACAAAGTTGTATGGAAACTGATTTTACCGACTTATAACAGTATCAGAATTATGTCAGTAGTGAATTAGAGGCCTATCGACATCTCAAATCTCGAACAAAATTTTAATATTGAATGTAACTATTTTAAAATGAGTCATTAGAATAATTACTACCTGCTTCTACCTAATAATAAATAGTTGGTACGGTAGAACCAACCTAAAGGTGTAATATTATCCAAATTGGTAGGCACCATCACAATAATACCAGAGAGCTGTTTTAAGGCCAGTCGGAGAGTCAGCTGCTGCCGACAGCTCCGCTCAACTCTAATTGCTTATCGGGAAGACTCCGAGATGTTTCCATCAAGCAGATGCTTATTTCCGATCGCACTTCACCTAGTCTAAAAATACAAACAATCATTATTAAATAATAGCTGATGGCTTCAAACTTTTATGAAATGCTGAAAAACTATTACTCACTAAAAATAAAATAAAGAAGTTCAAGCTTTCTTAAAAATAACTGTGTCAGGAAAGTTTCCAGTTCCCAACTTAGTTACCAGGGCAGCAGGAAACACAAAGTCAAGTCAAGGATTGGGAAGAAATGCTGACTTTTTCTTAGCACGGGATCGTTTTTGTTGTTTGCCAGACAGCAGACTTTAAACTTTATTAAATTTTCGTTGAACATGCTGCCCGGTCAGCGAACATAAATTTGAAATTCGGTGTGGAAATAGAAAATTTTCGGAAGTTTTTAATAGTTTTGCTAGCTGTAAATAAATAAATAAATATGTGGGGACATCTCACACACGGCCATCCGACCCCAAGCTAGGCAGAACCTGTGTTATGGGTGTCGGACAGCTGATATATCTACACAAATACATAGATAGATAGATACTAAATATAAATATCAACACCCAAGACCCGAGTACAAATATCTGTCTTTAAACAAATATCTGCCCCAGCCGGGAATCGAACCCGGGACCATCGGCTCAGTAGTCAGGTCACTAACCACTACGCCATTCGGTCGTCAGCTGTATTGTTACTTTACGTAGCGTTGTGCTTGAAGTATAATGCGTATACATGTCAAACTCACTAACTGCTTCATTGTCAAACATTGACGTTTTGTTTAGTAGGTATTTTGACAAGGTACAAAAGTGTATAGCTCATTGACAAAGGAATAAAGAGAGGACATGGCATAACCACGAAAAAAATGCGCCTACCTAAACTTTGGTTTCAATTAAAATGGCGGCTTTTTTCTTGAAAAATGTAAACAAACAAATTGTTTGACAGCTGAAGTACCTTGTGTTTGGATGTCAATCAACATGGCGAACGGTCGCAATGTTGTAATTTTAGGCAAAGACAAAACTACTGTTGTCCTTTTTTTACGTAGGATAACACCAATAAGTTAAAAAGAGACGTCGATATATTTTTAAGTACCGATTTTTATGCCAGGTCCTCTCTTTATTCCTTTGTCATTGGTATAGCTACTAATGCAGCTGACTGTACTTCAACACTCCTACAGCAATATAGGTAGAACAAAAAAATGTTCTTTTTGCTTTCGGCTTCATTTTATCCACGAACATCTGAAAATACCGATAATAATTTAAAATATTCAGGTCGCTAATTTCCTTGAACACAAATTTACGGTGAGAATTTTTACGACATTTCCGGAATTTTCTGTTTAACTAAATATAAAAATAGAATCCGTTAAAACCTTTTCTGAATTTTTAACTTAATTTCATGGTTTGACGTATTTCCTGATAAAATTTTCTTTTTACTAGGAATCCAAATGATGGACACTGCTATTTTGTATCTACCGAACACGATTTTGAAACTTTTAATACTACAAGACTATCTACCTAAGTATCTAACTTTGCAACGAACATAGCAAATAATGTAACTGAGCTTTAGGTAAGTACTCCAAGCTAAAATACCAGGTTTGTAGAAGTAAAAACAAAAATCTTTGCAAGTGATTAATTATAATAAAATAGTCGAACCTCTTTGAACACTGCTATTTTGGTCCGTCCGTTGTTTGCTGACCCTTTTCAGCCGACCCGGCCTGGCAGGTGCGATGAACAAATAAAGGTATTAGCTTCTAGATACACCTGTGTCGTTATGTTACCCTGGTACCTGTGATTTATTGATAGAACACTTGAACCATAAAATTGGCCTCCAATTTTCATCGTAATTTGATACCATAATAGTCATAAAAAGCCACGCAATTTTATTAACCGACATTGCTAAATTATAGGATTATCAATCTCTCCTAATCGTGCATGATTTATTCTGATTAAATAAAAAATCTTTTGTTTAAATACTTAATTTAATTTAATTTATTTTTATTAAATTTAAAAATACCTTGAATGGTGAAACAAAACCGATTTAATCATGAAACACAGTGTAAAGGCAAAGGAAGCCTTTTTTAAATATAAGTTAGCTCTCATTTCTAATCTACTTTTAAATAAGTAATCTTCTCCACTTTAACCTCCAAGATTCCAAGATATCAAAATCGAATATTTTTTAGAAACGGAAGAAGTTCTACCAAATATTGTAACCGGCCTGTCTATATCTAATAAAGGAGGTTTTAGTTGTCGAGTCCTCAACCTACATGCTCACATCATGTCCTGCACGCATGGCTGCTGATCAAACAGCCAGGCGGCCGAGCGGCCTCAAACGTGTAGATGGGCTTAATACATACCCACTAGGCTGTATAAAGTAAAACCTTTGCCGTTTTTTGCCAGCCGTTTTGTACTGGCCGTTTTTTTGCAAGGTTTGAATTTTTATTTTTTCTGTGTTTGCCCGCATGAGGTTGGTTGACAGTTTGACACGGTTAATTGTTTGGAAATTATTTTGAATTCCCAATTTAGGGAAATGGTGTTAAACGTTGTGTACCAAATGACTGTAATTTGATTTAAATACGTACGTGTAGTGTATGATAAAACTGACCCCTAGTCACGCCATAGAATAACAAGTACAGTAGTACCAGTACTCATTATTCTATGGTCATACTTACATCATTTCGGTACGGTTTGCTTGGATACTAACGCTGTGTAAGTGAGTACGGTGTACCTAACTATTCTCTTAAATACCTACGTATCTTTATTAAGTGAAAGTAAACCGTCGTCACATCAAAGTGAAAATTCATGTTAAGTTCTTATAAATAACAACACTCCTGGCTACGAATTATTCGTAGACTCCAGCAGGGTCATTCTATATTGACGAAAAACAAACGAAAGAAAGCGTCGAAGAAGATGTCGTGCAATCGGCACGCTTATTTATTTATTTAATTCTTTATTGCACACATACAAACATGGGTGGACTTAATGCTATTATGCGTTTAATACAACGAGATATAGTCGTGGCCATGGAAGTAAAAATAAAAACGAAAGGAATCTCGTTATCTAAAAAATGAGTCACAGCATTCATTCATTAGTGTGGGTGAGTAGGTGCGACATGATTAGCGCGCGGTGGCGGACTGACTTACTTTGAGTGTGTATGTGCGCAACAATGGGTGCCTCACTTTTTGCTTAGAGAGATTCCTTCCGTCTTATTTTCTACTTCCATGGTCGTGCCTCGCGCAGCAGCGCTCCAAACCTTAGTTTTTCGTCAAATAGAGTGACCCTTAGGATTGTATCACCATTCTCTATTGAACCTTCGTACGTTATATCGATATCGCTATGATAGAGGTAGTTTGACAGCATAACGCAAGTGTCAAACGTTTGATGTAGGTCCAACATTGATATCCAGACTGAAGTTACAGGGCGAGATTTGATATTCTATTTTGATAAACATTATTCAATTTTATTTGTGAGGTACAAAATACACTCGCTAGCAATGAAAAAGCTCCACTTACAAAATGTCGATACCAAATGACCCAAATTTTTAATTGTAGATTAAGATACTTATTAACTTTTTTAGTTGGTCATATTTTGTGCGCTGCTAAATGTACGGTGGCCTGCGCCTAAAAGTATACAGGCGGAGTTTTTAAAATAGCGATCTCAAGCTCACATGCTGCTCAAGCACATCCACATAAACACCACTGCTACACACATCACACACATCACGTCCCCGGATTTATAACAGATGTAGCTGGTCCCTTCATCATCAGGGATCGCTATTTTAAAAACTCCGCCTGTATACTTTTAGGCGCAGGCCACCGTACTTCAATATTACAGACAGCGTCACTAAGCTAGTCTTTACCGCTTAGGTGCTCTTGTCACTGGAACTTTTTCATTGATCGTGAATGTATTATCAGCATTTGGTTACGTAATTAACTTTTAACAATGTCGTATTTTGGATAGCTAAACCTAGAGATCAATACTGAGACAGCTTTGTAAGTTTGGGTAAACTAACTCAGGTAGGCAACATAAATTACCATCATTTAATAACGGTCACGTAGTACCTCTGTATACAACTATACAATACGAGGTGCCTGTTACACAAAATGTACCCAACTTTAGTGTTTTACTTTCAATTTATGTCAGTAAGTTATAATTTCTACGGTTCTAGCACGTTTAGCTTGTATAAAATCACTTGAACCTAAGAAACCTACTTTAATAAACACCTAAGTAACATAAACATTTCAGTTCCCATTTCAAGTGAATGTTTGATGTAATATTCTTACAGGAAATAAATTATCATAAACCTTAATAAAATTGTTATATTTCTTAAAATATCTACTAGAAATCACTACCACGTAAATTTAAATAAACCACCTTGAAAATTTCCAAAGATAGGCTATTTGGCACGGCTCTGTCTTATCTCCTTAGCAAGAACATTATCTTTAACCAAATTAGTTAAGTACGAGTACTAGGATACCATAATTCTCTAGAGATGGGCTATAAATGCTAAGAAGGCGATTCCGTAGTGCCAACCTATAAAGTAATTCGATAAATTTATTCGTCTTAAATGCAGATTATACACGTATTTCACCTAGCCTGGTACTTTAGGACGCGGATGATACTTATTATTTTAAACATGGTAAGTACCTAAAATAGTAGGATACCATCCGATTTTAGTTTTTGGTTACACCTTCATTTAACTTTTTATGTAGAACACAGTGGTGGTATCGGTGAAATTCCTGACGTCTATCAATAAGTAAAGAAGTAATTTCCAGCAATCCCATCTACCTACTTATGTATGTTATATGTTATCTATTTAATTATTCATCATAATGCATTCAATCTGAACTAAAATCTGGAAAAAAGAAACATCGTTTGGCATAACAGGCAGTGGAGCCTTTGCCCAATTAAATTTTAACCACAGAAAAAAAAAACGACCACAGACAATGTGCACACAGAGTCTCGCCATGAAATTAATAAAACATGGAATGGCCCATTGTGCCTCTGTGTAGCCGTTTGCAAATAGGACGTATGTATACCTACTGCTGCTAGAATTGCGCCTAGTGGGAACCTAAACAAAAGTCTATCTGATATATACTTTGTATTTGATGAAGTATATAAGTATGTGTGAAGTGAAAGGACCATTGAGTGCATTATAAATTATAACTGAAAAGAAAGCACACATTTTTTAAAGAGAACATTACAAACAAGTAAATTACGTGTTGCAAAAGTGGTACAGTGAGCAAAAATACGAGATTCTACTTGTCATTCTAAATATTCTTCCCGCCTCTGAAAGTTTTTACTAGTGTAAAATTGATAAGAAACAAAAGCGGGCCGAAAATCAGCCCTGTGGTGCGCCATGCCATTTGCACATTCCCTGGCAGCGCTCACTCCGGCCTTATGAATTAATCAAACCGGCTCCATACTGTACCTCGGTATGGATATTAATTGAACCGGATCGGGCCGGGCGTAAACAATTAGATAGAACCCGGTCGGATGGGCTATTGCGGTGGCCGATAGAGTTTCGATTGGTCGGTATATTATCGATAGGAGATCGCAATATTTTGTAAGAATATTTTTTTGAATTTTCCAATGAAGGAGTAGGTTTCAAAGTGAACTAAATATGTTAAATTAAAAAGATAACGAGAACTTAGCGCATAAGTTTTAAACGCTTATAATGAAATAATTATAAGTACATGAAGTACCTACTTATGATGAAAAATTACTCCAAACAATCAAAATCGAATGATATCATATGATGATGAATCGAGGGATATCAGCGATATAATTTATTTAATTAAAATATTTCGAGGTTACGTTGACTGTCCGGATCTGCTAGGTAAACTTGGTTTAAGAGTTCCGTGGCGAAGAACGCGTAACAGACCGCTTCTTAGTATTCCTCAATGTAACAGCAACTACAGACAAAATTCATTCTTAGTAAGAGCTAGTAATACTTTTAACCAGATGTGTAATAGTAATAGTGTGGACCTCTTTAGCGGCAGCTTATGTTCTATTAGAAAACATATTATAACTAACTTTATTACGTAATAGATACCAAATAAATAAGTAGCATAAGTATAATCTAAGTAGAATTTATTATTAGGTGAGTATGTGTTGTTATTGTTATATCGTCTCCATATGCGAAAACCTATAATTAGCTTTTCGTCTATTTATGTTTAAATAATATTAACTTGTTATTAGTATAAAGCTGTTGGTTTTCCATGCAATAAATTAAAATAGAAAATAAAATAAAATATTAAGAAATAAAACACATTCGAATTAATCTATTCGTTGACTTTTAACCACGTAGTCAAGACAACATAATATATTATATATGTCAAACTTATAACACCTCTACACTCTACATATCGACTGCGGGATAAATACTGTGCAAAATTCCGTAACCACACGACATATCACTATCATATTCCATGTCGTCCGTAAATTGCGCGCACGACACGAATGCCGGAATAGGGCCCTGGCACAAGCGCATATCCGATTATTGCCGATCCGGATTATGCACGTACCATTATTGCCTGGCAATTTACCCCCGTGCGGGCCAATGGGCGCACGGTGTTTCAATTTCTGGACGTGATCGCTGTGGACCAATCAGGAGGTAGGGATATTTTGGTTGTGAAAATATTATTTATTATGATGATTTTCTCAGAGGCATTGTTGTAATGTAACACAGAAGATGAAGCAAGTGCAAAAATATTTATAAGTAAGTAACTAGGTAATATCTTTATAAGTAAGTAACTAGGTAATAGTAAAGTTGTGATTAAATCTATTTATTTCGCGTAAGTTAATAATTAAAGAAACTGCACATTTTCAATTAAAATACATCATAGATACCAAATTTAGAGCATGGTGTTAATTTATGCTTCGAGGACATCAACGTAAAGAGAGAGATACAACTAAAATGAAAATCGGATGGAAAAATCTTAAAGCATCTATCAGAATGTATGTGCATAAAATTTAAGAGTTGTTGCGGAGATAAAATTATAATTAATTTTCAATTACACCTGGATATGATCACATCTGAATGAAAATTAAAACGGTCGATGTAGGTACTATTTTAATTCTTGTTCTTTGTTTCATACTTGTTATTATTTATTTAACTCTTTATTGCACGATGTTTATTGGATAATGAGAAATTTTGAAACATTACATTTTAATTTAAATATTTTTTATCATTAAACCTAGATGTTTGATTCATTATTTCTAAAAATTTCAACTTTGGTCTTGTTCTTGTGTCTTAACTAATACCACCCACCTTATTTTAATTAAATTATATGCACACTGTATTCAACAACTCGTTATCTCGTTCTACCTACACAATAATTCTACTACACTTATTACGCCATTAAAAAAAACAAACACACTCGTAACTAAGTCACACTCAAAAGCACCGGATGTCATTGAGAACCCAGCAAACCCAATTTCCGCTCAATTTCCCAGCTGAAAAGTACCAGGGCACAAGAAAATGACAGGAGTGCAGTTCACATAACATGCAAGTTACGAGGCTAGCCGAGACATGTCTTCTCATTCCAGCCAACCAATTTACAGATGAAACACGGCCAAGGGAAATTGAGTCCTATGAGGTTGTGAAGTAAGTGTTTATTGCTAAATCAAGCGGTTTGCCGGCCTCTGTATAGAATTAGAGACAGGGCCACCTTTCTAGGATAGTTATTTCTGGTTATATGGCTTATTGAGTTTTAGCGTGAGGGAGCGGTTGTAAAATTTTCTTGATTTACGCAAAGTTAGCTAGTTTTATGGAAGGATATTTGGAATGAAAACCACTTCCGGATTAACTAGGAACAGTTTTAGTACAAAGGGGTTACTGAACGTTAGGAAACAAACATTTTCGCAGCGGTACCGATGCTGCGCTAAACAAGACTCACCAACACGTTTTTGTCAACCTAGAGGAACTCCTGCGTCGTTCTGCCTGGTACTTACCTAGATGAAGGGGGGTAAAAAAATCCAATCATTTTCTCTAAATATCGCACCAAAGAGGAGTTTTATTGTACTCTCGGGAAATCTACCTAAATATTTTTAAGGTTGCGTACCTAATATTTCGTGTTGCGTAGCGTTCAGCTTAAGACCTTCTTGGAACTGGACAAAGTATTGATCTTATGTAACATTTGAGAAGTTTAAATTCTATTTAAGTTTGAACACTGGTGGGGGCCATCAATGTAAACACTCTGTGTTGGTTGATTATCCAATGACAGTGTTGCCATTTTAACCACTTAAGTACTTCATTTACAAAACATGTTTTAAGCATTCCAAACATCTGTTAGACCAAAAAATATTTACTGATTTAACACATACATAAGCAAGGTTGTTAATTGCTAATGAGCGATGGTAACACGGTAGCAGGTCGCGTACAGGCGGGGTCGCAGGCAGCAGCCCTTTGATTTAAAACAGGTGAACCGCTAAGCATATAAGCTGGGGCATTGCCGCACGGACAGACCGCAACAACACAACATGCATAAGTACCGCGTTGAAAAAGGCCTATTGTGTAAATATACTTTGAGGAATTACCGCCAAAATCTTCAAGAGTAAAAACATAAACAAAATAATTTAAGGCGACCGCAACGTCATACGAATTCGCCTTAAGTTTCCAGTGCTCGAACAGTTCTTCTAAAACTCTTACTAGGCTCTCAGAGGACGTTATTAATATTTGCGGAGCTATTGTATATTCTATTGTATATATTGACTAGCGTTCGACAACAGATTAGAGTCCTTCACTGACTGCCCAGTGTGCGCTGGACGTATTAGGGCACAGTACACATAAACGTAACGTCACCGTATCGCCTTTCACCTCGAGCTTGTCCCCAGGACGAGGACGGCTCAAATTGATACGGTCACGACCCCTTTCCGAGTTGCTATGTGTGCTGTGACCTTTAAAGGAACAGGTGACACGTCACTCGTATCCGTGCTACGTAGTCGAGCCCCGGTAATGTGCCGTCAGCCCCGACGCTGCATTCTGTGGTTTACTGCGAGCAGAGAGGGCGCTAAGCAGATTTGTTCCTCCCATAAAGTATTAACGGGTTTGCGTCATTCTGGTACTGGCGAGTTTAGGTGTGGCCTTTTAGGATACTGATGTAAATTTTAACCGAGAGGGGAAAAAAGTAATTTAATAACAGTTTTCTAGTCATATAGGTGCATACATATCAACCAAACAAAATTATAATTTTCATTGATATGCGTATAGCATAACACTTCATACTCTTTGTTAATGTTCTATTCGATCACTGTGGTACTTATGTAAATCATAATTAAGATTTATCGGTAAGTATAAATCCCCACAACATTACTCATTGTCGTTTCTGTCTGAAGGCTGCATTGTTTAGTTAGGTATAGTGATCATTAGTAATTGGTTAATACACGTACATTGATGAACTTTTGGTATTATATTTCGTGGTTTCATTATCGATATAAATAACTGTGTAGTACTTTGACCTGTTGGGCAACAATCGCACGTTTTAAAATCACTCGATTCTAATTCGATAACTACTTTTTTCCCATCACTACTACTCCCTACCCCCTGACCGCCCAGCTTGCTGTCCTCATTCTTTTTCCGTGCGGGCGACAGTCAACAAGTTAGAAATGTCTAAAAGAACCTACGAAGAAAGGATTGACTATTACAACAATAAAATTAAAAAGTACATGGATAAAGATCGACGGAAACGACGACGTTTGCGGTTGAGTTCATCTTCGGATGATTTCCCAGAAAATGACTACAGTAAGTACCCATATTGTCCCATATACAATATTATTAAGTGTTCCGAAGTGCTTGTGATACCAATTACTGAAACCTAGCCGACAATGATCTGTTTAGTTACAAACGTTCATGCCGGTTTTATATTGCCATAGATTCAAAATTGAACACGGCAAATAAAATTTCAAAACTACCCGCCATAGATTCATTTTATGAACACGGCGTTTTCAAATCAAATCTGATTTACACTTTCTTCTCCTTCAGGGAGCGAGACCCTGGTGCTCGACCGAGACCAGGAGGCTATCATCGAGACCATGGACCCTCCTCCAGATCTCCGAGATGATTTAAGGGCTGGCTCCGCGGAGCCGCCCTCAGAAGACGCAGTGGACTTGATCATCGAGCCAACAGCGTCGGCCACGGAGCCTCCACCGGCCACAGACCCAGCGGTCGCCGACCAGCCCACGGGCGCCGAGCCCACCACTTCAACGACGGACGTAGACCCCGATATTTTACAAGCTCTCGGGGAAGCTACGGACGTGGGACCTACGTTTGGCGAGGAAATACACCAAAATTTATGCCAATTATGGCAGCCCTTACTTAAAAAAGGTATGTCCAAAGAAGCGAAGGACAAAATTTTAAAACAGTACTTGGTTCCAAGCAACTGCACACTGCTGCAGGCGCCGAAACTTAACATTGAAGTCTCCGCGACAGCCAACGAGATGGTCAAGTCACGTGATAAAAAAGTGGAGTCTGCCCAGCAACAACTTGGCGCGGGCATCACGGCCATCAGCAGAGCACTGACGACGCTGATGACGACAAATAATAAAGTGGAGGCCGTTAGAGTATTAAGTGATGGCTGTCGGTTGCTATGCGATTTGCATTTTATGGAGACACAAGGCCGAATCAAAATGCTCGCATCTGGGCTTACTAAGCCATTCCTGAACGTCATTCAAGACAGTGTACGGGACGAAACTTTGTTTGGTAATAATTTGACTGAGAAGATTAAAGCATCAAATACTATAGAAAAACAAGGAATGCAAATAAGGAAGACACCACAACCTCCGAAAGCCACCACGTCCAGCCACTCAGGACCCAGACCTTCCCAGTTCCAGGGAAATTGGACGGGCCCTCCTCGGTACCCATACCCACCGAGCCGGGGGGGGCGCGGGGGACAGCGGAGGCCGCCACCCAGTGCGCGCCGCCCGGCGCCGGCGCCCGCGACCAGCAGGCCGCCGCCGCCGCAGGGCAGGTCGCGTGTCCCAACTCGTCCCTGATGCAGGTACATTCTGGTCGTATTGCCTTTTATCATAATTGCTGGCTTAATATCACCAACAACAATATTGTGTTAAATTGGGTTAAAACAGGTGTTACTATTCCATTCGTCACACAACCTTATCAAACAATGAAGCCTAATAACCATCAGTCTCTTACAGAACAAATGGAAATGTCATGGGCTATTGATAATCTTTTAGAATTAGGTGCTATATCTCACGTTGAACCAATACCTGATCAGTATATTTCTAAAACTTTCTTAGCACTTAAGGCTAGCGGCAGCAAAAGATTTATTCTTAATTTAAAATCTTTAAACAAGTTTATACCTAAAAATCATTTTAAAATGGAAGATTTTAGAACTGCTTGCAAATTGCTTCAACCAAACTGGTACATGGCGAATATTGATCTCAAGGAATCATACCTACTTGTTCCTATATCTGTCGAAGATCGAAAATACTTGCGTTTTGAGTACATACCACCCGGCTCTGCCGAACCGTATACCTATGAGTTCAACGCTATGCCCTACGGGCTGGCCATAGCACCTAGGTGCTTCACTAAGATAACAAAGGAAGTAGTTACCCATCTACGATCAAAAGGATATAAATCTGTCCATTATTTAGACGATTTTCTGTGTCTAGGTCGCAATTATAATGAGTGCATTGCTAATGTTCGAGAAACCATATTATTATTAGAATGCCTTGGCTTTGTAATAAATTATGACAAAAGCTCCCTGCAACCTCAACAAAGCTGTAAGTTTCTGGGCTTCATATATAACACCACAGACATGACATTATCCTTACCTATAGATAAACGACAAAAAATTCTGCAACTCGTGCAAAAATTTCTAAGCCTGCCCTCTGTTACAATACGCGAATTCTCCAAACTAATTGGTACTCTTGTGTCAGCGTGCCCAGCTATGCGATACGGCTGGTTGTATACCAAAATATTAGAAAGAGAAAAATATTTATTGCTGCAAAAGTATAAGTCGTATGATCAGAAAGTAGATCTCCCGCCTACAATTTTGCAGGATCTTTATTGGTGGAACAATAATGTGCTCATAGTAAATAACCCTATCAAACAACCTAGCTTTGATTTAACTATATACACCGATGCCTCACGCACAGGCTGGGGGGCATATTCTAATGACACACGAGTGAATGGGGGCTGGAAAGATGAAGAATTAGGCTACCACATAAATTACCTTGAATTACTATCAGTTTTCTTTGCTTTAAAATGCTTTGCTAAAAACCGATTCGGCTGTTCTATCTTGCTTCGAGTAGATAACACTACGGCAATTAGCTACATTAATCGAATGGGTGGCATTCAATTCCCACATTTGAATGCACTTGCACGTGACATATGGCAGTGGTGCGAAAAGCGAAATATTTGGTTACACGCCTCCTACATTAACACAAAGGAAAATGTCGAAGCCGACGAAGAATCGAGAAAGATAAATTCCGATGTAGAATGGGAGTTATCAAATTCCGCATTCGAGTATATCGTACAACAGCTCGGCAGACCCGAGTTAGACTTGTTCGCTTCTCGCACTAACGCCAAATGTCGCGATTATGTGTCGTGGTATCAAGATCCCGATGCGGTAGCCGTAGATGCATTTACAATCTCATGGCAGCCTAAGCTATTTTATGCGTTCCCCCCTTTCTGCTTAATTTTGAACTGTATCCAGAAAATTATTCACGACGAAGCTACGGGAATTCTCGTATTTCCTATGTGGCCAGGACAACCGTGGTATCCCAAATTAATGGACATTTTAGTGTCTGAAATAGTAATTTTTCATCCAAACCCAAGTCTGCTATCATCCCGTTTCAGACGGCGCCACCCACTGCACCAGACACTTACCCTGGGGGCGGCGCTGCTCTCCGGCTCGCGTTCTCTCGCCGCGGATGCCCACCGGAGGCCATCGACCTAATGATAGCTTCTTTGTCAAAAAGCACATTAAAACAATATAGCGTTTGTTTTAATCAATGGTGGCAATACTGTTACACAAATAATCATGAAAAATTTGATTCTTCGACATCAATTATAATTAAATTTCTCACTGATCAATATAACAACGGTGCATCCTATGGCACTATCAACTCTTTTCGGTCAGCATTGTCTCTGTTACTAGGAAATGATATTTCCCAAGATAAATCTATAAAAAGACTGATTAAAGGTGTATTTAGGTCTAGACCTTCCTTACCAAAATATGCGAACACTTGGGATCCGCAAATAGTCTTGAGTCACATATCCAAGTGGACTCCACATACAGAACTTTCGTTAGAGAAGTTAACTAAGAAATTAGTATGCTTATTAGCTCTTTGTACGGCTCACAGGGTACAAACATTTTCGTTGATTAAGTTGAGTAACATTATAATCAGTGATAGCGGTGTTAAAATTAATATTGTTGATTTAATTAAAACATCAGGACCAGGACGCGACCAACCAGTGCTGTACCTTCCATATTTTAATGATAATCTCGATATCTGTCCAGCGACGACACTTGTTGATTACATATCCTTCACAAAGGAACTGAGATCAACAAGTTCAGACCACCTCTTAATAACTGTGAAGCGCCCTCATAGGAACGCCACAGCACAGTCAATAAGCAGGTGGATCAAGCAAGTGTTGCAGGAGAGCGGGGTGGACGCGGTGGTGTTCAGCGCGCACAGCGCGCGCCACGCCGCCACGTCCGCCGCGCACTCCGCTGGCCTCTCTCTCGATCTCATCAGGAAAACAGCTGGCTGGACTGCGTCCTCGTCCACCTTTGCAAAATATTATAAACGACCACTGCTTCAACAAAGCAACTTTGCCAAAGCTGTTTGTATTCCCAATAATAGTTCCAGTTAATCACGATTGATATCTGTTTCAATTTGCACTAATATAATATTATATAATATAAATATATTATGTACCCAGTAACTAAAACTAAAATTTTAGTAATTAAGAACTTACTATTACCTACCTCAGGGTGTATTGTAAATATTTGATTTATGTACCTATGTGCCTACCTCCGATGATAATGATGTGATTTATAAAAATAAATACATTGTGATTATGAATTAGAATCTCGTGTTTCATTAGCAATAAACTAGCAGTTATTAACAAATGACCTGAATCAAAACTTTGGCTCTGAACATCTACACAGTTATTTATATCGATAATGAAACCACGAAATATAATATATGATTAAACGAACTTACCTAAGTGAAGTTCGATCAATATTATATGAGTGGTTTCATTTGAAGATATAAATACCCTCCCACCCAAAACCCATTGAAAGTTTTGAATCAGACACGCGATTTCAGGTTATATACTTACTTTAAAAGAATGAGGACAGCAAGCTGGGCGGTCAGGGGGTAGGGAGTAGTAGTGATGGGAAAAAAGTAGTTATCGAATTAGAATCGAGTGATTTTAAAACGTGCGATTGTTGCCCAACAGGTCAAAGTACTACACAGTTATTTATATCTTCAAATGAAACCACTCATATAATATTGATCGAACTTCACTTAGGTAAGTTCGTTTAATCATATATAATATTTGCATAAGTAACTTTTAAATATATCGTACCTATACAAAGACCGAAATTCATTTGCTATTCACTCGCACTATATCCCCTTATTATAAAACGTAGACTAAAGATAGATCTGGTTTGGAACCGGTTATAGTCTAGAGATTTCATACCGTCTATTAAATCAGCCAGTCTAAACTCGGGTTTAAACCAGAAATATGTTTAGTCTTAGTTTTATAAAAAAAAACAAACACTCACACTCACCTTGTGCTAATGTACTCCCTTGCGGGGTAGGCAGAGGTGCATTGCTGCAACCCACTTTTTGCCAGAGTGTTATGTTTTATAATAAGACTGTTTAGTAGAACTGGCCCCGAGGGTTGTGGTTATTTTATGACGCTATTTGGAAGCGCTTTAGACTTTGCTTGCTCCAGTCGTTGTTTAATAGATTAATAGTATGGGTACTTAGAGAGAATATTACGATGACATACTATACGGAATCCAGAAGGTGTTTTTTATGACCTACAAACTTAGTATATTTATGTTGAGCTTAATGATAGATAAGATTAAAGAATAAATATCTTTTTTCTGTGTCCAGACCATAAATATACAAATAAGAAATACAATAACTAAATGAAAAAATACATAATTTATTTTATATGACCTCAATCTTATACAAAATACCTTGCGATGGCAAATATTATTAAGTAACTACCTACGTGTAATGGGTCTCAAGTGAAGAATATTTCAATAAGAATAATACTTAATATGTTTCAAAGAGATCAGTAGCGCGTGAATAAGCATATTGATTCCGCTGAATTTCAAGAAAATTACATGTCACCATTTATTTTAGTGCTGTGTGTTTTCCTTTTGTTTTCATGTGAATACGTCTACTTATTCATGTTTACTTTACCGAAGATAAAGTTACCAAACGAAAAAAAAAAAAAAAAAAAACACGCACTCACGCCTTGTACTAATGTACTCCCTTGCGGGGTAGGCAGAGGTGCATTGCTGCACCCACTTTTCGCCAGAGTGTATGTTAGTCCCATTGTAATAGGGGGCGGGCCTATTGCCATTTTACAGGCACATCCAAGACCCGAGAACAAATATCTGTGTTTAAACAAATATCTGCCCCAGCCGGGAATCGAACCCGGGACCATCGGCTCAGTAGTCAGGGTCACTAACCACTACGCCATTCGGTCGTCTAATCAACCTAACTAATCTACCAAGCGACTGGTAAAGTAACTAATTCAATATTTTTATTATTACTTGTTGGTATTGGTAAGAAATAGTATTATTATTACTTTCAGAACTCATTGCCTTGTGATGATTCAAATGAAATTCACTTTACTTATAATACCTCTACATAAGTTAGGCTAAATTAAAAAAGTACAATCGTAAGATTGCAACTGGGCAGTTCTTCTTTTTAACCTACATAACTTAGTCTCCATCAGTTGTGAAGAAAAAATCATGAGTTTTACAAATATTTATTTATTTATTTATATTTCAGCGTGCATTGTACTAAAAACACAACGGCTGTGCACGTTTACAAAAATATAAATTTATATTTTTGTATTTAAAATTACGTTACAGAGTGGTAAATCCGCGTGACAGAGGAGTATTTCATACGAATCTTGGCTGTCTCCCGCCACTTCATCCTGCGCATATTCGATAATGTTACAAAAAATATATATGACAACATAAAATATAAAAATTTATTTAAACTCCAGAAGATATTACCTATTTAGTAAAACAAAATATATATTTTTAAATGATTTCTGAAATATTTAAAAAAAATGTTGAAAATTTGTCTCTTACTACCTAATGTTTTAGTAGTAACATTCTGTCACGTAGGTTGCCATTTAAAATATTTGTTTGAGCCACTCGTCCTTATTGCCATCGATCTGAGTTTAAGGTCTCCTTTTCCCCTTGGTAAGATTTCCCCTTTGAGATCCAGACACCGCGTATCGGCCACCCGCAAAGTGTGACAGGAGGTGCGTGTGTTTATTCGGCGACAGCTTCGTCACGTAGGTAATTGTTAAAATAAAATACAATGAAATTATTATTTTGTTATTTACTCATTGGTAATAACAATTACTTTGAAATCAACATGTGAATATTACACTTTATGTTACTGTTTAAATGCTAATCGACTTTGCAACACATTTTACCCCTCTGTCACACGACAAATCTGTCACATTCTTACCAAACACTCCAACCTGAGAATATTCATCAAAGAAAAATTGAAGAGAAACTACACGTTTTGGTTAAAGTACGAAGCGAAAGGAACGTCCAATACACTTGCGCTTCATTAATAAAAAGTTTCGTTAGTGAAAAAGCTAATTTCGTGCTATTGTTCTCAAGAACAGACGATGAATGTGGTAGACTGTTTAATATGGTGGAGAATGATTTATCGGATGTTTGATGATAACATTAAAGTCCTTCCAGCTTCTAAGGTAATTTAAAATGGAAAGAGTATTTTTTTCAAGTTCTAAGAGCCACTGCTGTATTTTCGAAATATGGCTGATTAAAATTTTAACAAATTACGTAATTTTCATTATGTTACTTAAGTTTTAGGTTGCCGAAAATATTAATTGTGCAGATAAACATTATTTTATGTAGTTGGAACAAATTTGTCCTTTAAGTTCCTGAAATACGGATATTTCACTCTCCAGAGGTTCTCAAGTGTGATTTCATTAGTTATACTAATAATAAAGATATCTACAGTAATTTTTTTGACTAACTTGAAACCATAATGATTTATATGTAAGTTACTAAATTATTATTTTTAAATAAAACTGTTTTATTCCAAAACGCTGCCGCATATTCAATAGAATAACAACTATGTCACATCGTTTACCACTCTGTAACGATTGGTGTCTCCTGGTAGTCAACTTATTTTTGGTCGTTTATATGTTATGTTATAAATAGTGCAACTTTGGAAAAATCATATTAAATTTAGTCATTGATGTTAACGTCTATGCTGTTAATTTTTTACTGTAATTAGTAGCGAAAAAATATTTATAGCAAAAACAAGCTTCATTTTAGCTGAAATTGTGACAGAGTGGTAATAACTACTTAATAAATATTTTGTTATTACTAAAAATCCATTCTTTCATATGTTTTCTAAAATGGTATTTTGTTTATTAACGTATCAAAAAAGTTTCATTTTAATCGACGAAGACTATTTCGTTAAAATAAAATAAAAGATTCTGTGACGAAGGTGTAATTTTCTTTGCCTTATCCACGTATTATGTTCTGAAAATCTTGAAAAAATACTTAAACTTCGCGGCCAACCACCTTTTTCGATAGAATAGAAATGTAGCTATCATAAAAATTATAAGAGTTCACCAAAAAGCTAAAGTTATTTTTTTCAAATTCGGGATAATTTTTTATCGATTATGTAGGTTAAAAAGAAGAACTGCCCAACTACGAAACGACGTAATAATTTTAGCTTCAACCGTTCCTTCAGACCGGCTGAAGACAAAATAATAAGGGGCGCCTTTTATCAAAATTCCTTTAGAAAGAAAAGGTGAAATTAATTTCACAGGCAACCGTTATTTACGGGGGATGGTATCATCGTATGAAAGTTCCCTCGGCTTATTAAAATATGTAAGCCCACCGTGTTTTTAACAAAAAGAGATTTTTCAGCCGTAGCCGGTATGTGTCCGAAATATTACAACCTCTTTGAAAATTTAGATAGGTTTTTTCGACTTTTTAGTAAACTGGACAATCAGCGACAGACTCTAATCGGGATACCTACATAAATATAGTCACTTACTAAATTATTAACAATATACCTACGAACAAGATGGTTTTGTCACATATTCACATACAAAAACAAAGCGAAAAACGGCACTTGGTTTACTGACAAAACCATTTGAAATGAAATCGTTTATTTTTTCGACGTAGAATATTACAATTACTTTTCAAAAGTCATAATACCTATTACACTACCACCATTTCACAAAGGCAAAAGAAACTCCTCGAGCATCTTTTCAACTTTTTGCTTATATCTAATACGATTTTTACTTATTTATAGTACAATTTTACTTAAGTATATCTATTTCATTTTAGTTCAACCTTATGAAACTTAGAACGATTATCCCAATGAATAAAGTCACAAATCTACTATTCTATCTCTATTCTCGTTTGCATTAAAATATGGTTGCTTGCTAATATTTCCCATATAACACGAAGGCATGCCGATCTAATGGCTCTATTCACTGGCTTTCACATCAATTAGTGAGACAAGCGAGGTTGGAGTGGAAGAACTACGTAGGTATCTAGTTTCCATTATGAATGCATCAGCCATATAAGATTTATTACATACTGTTCAGAAAAATAAGTTCAAAGTTACTAAGTCTCATATATAGTGCTCATAGATGGAGTTGTAGGTAGTCGGGTAGATCGCGGTATGGTTTCGTTTTAGCTAATGTATTTATATTTGTGTGTGAAAATGCTAATAAAGTCCTTGAAAATAACCAATAAACGACTATATTCTAAAATACGAGGTTTCATTGTGATATGGTTCTTAAAAGCTATTAATTAGAGTTTACACATACATAGCTACATAATGAGAAATATATAGGTAGCTATTTTCAGATTGTTGAAAATCAGGTGTCGACCCTCTAAAATACAAAAGTTATTCTACCGAAGAAATAACCACATGATCCACAAAATATGGTCATGTTTTTTGATCTTCCATACAAAATTCCAGCAGGTAAGTATCAAACTTCGTATGGAAGACCCAGCGATTGATGGGGACCATTTCATACACTCGCTAACAATGAAAAAGTTCACATAGGTATACATACATACATAAATGCATAGAAAATATGCTTACGACTGTAATCCCCGAAGGGGTAGTCAGAGGTGACTCGCAGAAAAAGATCCATTTACGAAATTCCGACACATGAATCAATTTAGTATCTGAGATTAAAAAAAAGATTTAACAGTCACTGTGTAGTCCTCTGATGCCCTTGGTTCTGTGAAAACACAAAAATGTACACAAAATGCACTGTCAACACATTATTATAATAAACACACATCATATTTTGATAGCACGTCCTCGTATATCGCTCTCCTGTCTAAAATATACCTCATTTCAGAGCAAACTACGCTCGAAACCGCACACAGTATCAAACCTAATTATTATGAAGGCAAGAGTGAAAATCGTTTGATGGGGTCGAAAGGCGTTGAGGCCCTATGTACAATAAATTATGCCGAAACACGTACAAGGCTTAGTTTATACTCATATATTGCAATATTATGAACAGGTGGAAGGAAAGCGGTCAAGTGCGAATATCTACACAATTCTGTAGGTTCTGCATTTAGAACGCCTGAAACTAAAATTCGAGTAATTGTAAAGGGACCCTTTTTGTCTAATTTTTAATCAAGCGGATTCCACGATAAAGACTATAAATACATATAGATTATTGTATGGAGTTTTTTTTTGTTAATTTTACCAAGGTTACGATATCACAGACTTATTGTTAGGTTTAGGGGTCTAGGAAATTGTAAGGAGCCTCTCATGATTCTAACAAAATTGTATTCTAACTAAAAACATATTAAAAATATTAATAGAAGCCATTTCTATATGCTAAGTAATAATAATAGATATATAATCTAATGATGACATATGGCGTGGTGGTGTAGGTACAGTGCCACAAACTTATCTGTTCCGGTGAGAGCTCACGAAAATGTCTAATATTTCTTCATTCTATAAGATTATTAATTTGTACGTAGTGGTAATTTGCCCTTTTCATTTTAATAAACCCATCTAATATATATCAATATACATATAATTCGGTAAGTAATGAGATATGGATCAATTAAGTTCGCTCTCACCGGAACAGATAAGTTTGTCGCACTGTACAACATGCAGTCATGTGGCCAATGCAATGGGGGCTAACGCGTGTGAATTTGCCGCTAGGGGCGCTGGTGTGCACTGAGGTCAAGTGACATTTTACTTTTCATATAATTTGTTTGGCGGGCTTCGTGATAAATTATATTTTCGTTCATTTCCCTGTTGAAAAGTGATCTCTTTTTGCTTATCGCAAATATGGATTATTTGTCGTTGAAAGCTGAATAATTAAGGAAAAGAGGCGCAAAAATAAGCAGTCTCAAAGAGCAGCTAATTTCGAGGTTAGTTTGTTTACTGTTTACAAACTTATTTTTTACGAAGTGTATGCTTGTTTGCTTAGGTAACAGCTATGTTTTTTCTTTTTACAGATACCAAGACTATGACCGTAACAGTAACTTGGTTGGAAACGTAGAGGACAGCATCATACAACAAAATGATTCAGTGTACTGTTGAGTGGCCTTCAGAAACTTTGTATAGCAGTGTGAACACTAAAAATTAAACTCCAGATCTAGATATTATCACCAATGAGTACTTTGGAATTTATGTACAATGTATACCATCGCTCTTACGGTTAGTTAAAACATCGTGATAAAACCTGCACATCTAGATTTTCGAACCCACCAACCTGCAGAGGACCAGCGTGGTAGGAAATGGTCCAAGCTTAGGAGTGGAGTTTAGACCTTAAGGCGATATGCACAAAGGCTCCATTCGAGTGAGCCAGGTGCAGGTACTGACACCCCCACAAATAATATAATACTTAGGGTCTGTTTCACAATGTCTGGTTAGTGGCTACCTGACGGATAAAATACATGCTGTCACTCTCTGTTATTATTTTTTAGACAGTGACAGCATGTATTTTATCCGACAGGTAGCGCCTAACCAGACATTGTGAAACAGGGGCCTTGTATACTATACTACCATTATTTAGTTTCAACTAACAACTCAACCAGCATTCATTGTGTGGATTACTAATGTGTTATATTTTTTGTATAGCAGTGTGTTTAAACGGAAAGGATAAATAAAAGTTAAATCAGTGTGTAATTCTTTTATTTTTATTGTATTTATTAAATGCCTAATCCTTATTTACATTATGTTCTTTCTGAAATTGGTTATAATGATTTTCACAAACAAGAGATTGTCGGATAATAATTATTTCACATGCCACTGTTTTAGAACAGTTTTATCACTTGTTAACATAAGTCCTCCTTTTCTTTCCAAACATAACGGATCTACACTACATTGCGGCATAGTAACTCGATGTGATTATAGTTATTTTATAATTAATAAGCTTATAAGATTCAAAATTTTAAAACTTTATTTCGCGCCAATTTGATACAGTCTCTTTTGATAAGTTTGACAGCTATGGTACCTCTTGACCTCAGCGACAGTGGCGCCAACTGGTGAGCAAAAAAACGGTAGTCCCCATTTGATTCCACGCAATAAAGCCCACGGAATTACACGGTACGTATGATGATGTTTCACCTGTGGCCCAAGATTAACTGTTTGCATTGTTTGTGAGTAGAAAATATGATAAGTAAGTACTTTTCGGAAATTATTGTGAATATTGAATATTGTTTCATACAAGGTATAAATGACATAGTTTAATGGGTGTTTCATAAAATTTTCTTCTACATAGTAAAAAATGTTACGTGACCGTCAAAGTTTCTATGAAGATGCTTTTTTTTCGCGAATTTCCATTAGTAGTATAATAAAAAAAATGTTCAGATTGACTGCCCCCGAATCACTTCCTTTCGCCTTATACTTGCCACTTTTGTAAAAGCCTGTGAAATTAAATATCGGTAACTTGGGCCAAACAAGATGGCTGCTAATGAACGTCATCACGCCGACCGACGGGTGAATATTGAAACAAGTTGCATGCAACGGCCGCCTGTTTTTAATCATTGTTGCAACAGCGATGCAATGGGAATAATGTATTGAATGCTTTTTCATAGGCGCGAAATAAATTGGGACGGTGTCAACTTTAATCTATGAGAATGAGTGGTATGCGCCATAATCATGACATATTAAAATTTGGTATGAAAGCTACGGTGCACTGTGAAATTGTTAAGAATAACATACGAAAATATTTTATTAATGGATCAACGAACATAAATTTATTATTCAATATGAGATAACACGCTCATTCTTTACTATACATTACTGACTTTTGCCGTTAATATTTAAATTTATGTCGTACGGCCATATTGGCACATACGCCATCTTGAAAACTGTTAGTTAGAAATTACGCGCCAAGTTTAAAAAGACGTTGGCGGATCTGGCAGGTAATAGGGTTTATTTTCGCGCGCACATCATAATTTTTCAAACAAAGAACTATAAATTTTCCGCAGCTCGAACGGACATCTTTTCTGCGGTGAAAATTCACGACGATTTTATTTTACAGTTTATGAAACATTTTTTTCAACAAGAAGGTACATTTGTTAACAACGCTATTGAGTACACAATAGTGGAGAAAATAAATACGGGTTCTCGTTAAAGGATATGGGTTTAACATTTAACAATTTCATCAACACTTTCAATGCATAATAGGTATATTGGTGTCCGAGATAAAAGTGATATGGGTAATTAGATGCTTACAGCCACTTACAGGTACTTACTTTTAACCATAGACAAAATATTCACTTTTGAATTCAACGTTTGGTGTCTGAAACTAGAAACAAGTAGGTATCTTTATTCAACAATAGCAAAACAACGATGTACGGTTCTAGTCTCAGGAGACTCATTACACAGAGAACACACAGAGCAAACATTCAGTGCATTATACGTATTAGGTACTTGGATCTAGTCTGTGAACGTTCCCAGATTTGTATGTGTTAACAAGAATTAGAGTGTACAGGGCCTACAGGGTGTTTATTTATTTATTCTTTTGTTGAGTAATTTACATCCTAACTATATATAATATTATAAATGCGAAAGTAACTGTGTCTGTCTGTCTGTTACTCTTTCACGCCAAAACTTCTGAACGGATTTGAATGAAATTTGGTATACATACTGTGTAGACCCTGGGAAAGAACATAGGCTACTTTTTAACCCGGAATTCCCACGGGAAAACTTTTTAAGGCGAAGCGAAGCGCGCGGGAACATCTAGTAAGTAATAATATAAATGAGGTGGACTTAATGCTAAAAGCACATATTCTGCCAGCCAAAAATAATGTTGCATTGATAGCCGAAAGTGGATTCTAAAGATTTTCATGAAAGTCGTATATAACAAATTATGTTTTTCCAGATTATGATTTTTCCAAAACCACCTTAGCTTTTCCCTTGTTACTGAGTGGTTACTCTATACTGAGGAAAAACGATCGAACGAGAGCTGTCGTGCAGTTGGCACGTTAACTACGACGAGACAGAGTCATGGCTTCGTCTTCGTCTTTCGTCATATAGAGTGGCCCCATGTCTTCTAATTTAGGCCCGAAGTGCAACACAAGCTGGCGACTCGCCAGACATGATTTTATCACTAGATGTCGCCCCATCGCTCCCGTTCACTATGTATGTATCGCGCAGTGACGATAACACGATAAGACTTGAATAGTTGTCGGGTCTAAGTGGAGCTCAAGCACTATAGTGTCATTTTACAGAGGGATTTTGAAATTTACCTTTTTTATTCCAGTCAACTGGTTTATAAGTTTTTTTTTATTTTTATTTAAACAACCTATGTATGTTAAATGTAGACTTTCTGATTATTAATATTTGCAATATTTGAGTATCCTATCGGGGGGCTTGTCGCTCACGTCCGTAGGTACAAACCCTAGTTACCCTACACGTGTCCCCTGGGTGGTGCTAACGAGTGACAACGCCGAATGTCGGGCGGCGGTAAATCGACCCGACCTCCTCTCCTAGCAGAGGCGGCGATCTCCCGCCGTAAAAAAGGAGAATCACCAACACGCCTGCCAAGCGCGGTGATTATGGCAAATACACCTCCTGATGGAAAAAACAAAGCCCCGGCCCCCAGTCCCCGGCAGCCCCGCTATCCCGGACTCCGGTAGCGGTCACGGTAACGGCGGGGCAGGGGGTGCGAAGAATCTCCGGCAGAGAGTCGGCTACCAGCCCAACCGACCCTTGCACCTGGCAACATATAACGCACGGACACTGAGGGAAGACGTGAAGATAGAGGAGCTGGAAGAGGAAATCAGCAAGCTAAAATGGGACATTATAGGGTTATCCGAAGTCCGACGAGAGGGAGAGGATACGGAAATTCTCCAGTCCGGAAACTTGCTGTACCACCGGGAGGGCGACCAACTGTCCCAAGGGGGTGTCGGGTTCATCGTCAACAAGTCCCTCGTCAACAACATCGTTGAAATCGGAAGTGTGTCGGCACGGGTTGCGTACCTCATCCTGAGAATATCTAAACGATACTCAATGAAGGTCATACAGGTTTACGCACCCACATCTAAGCACACCGATGATGAGGTCGAACTTGCGTATGAAGACGTATCGTCTGCCCTGCGTAAGCTCACTACTCATTTCACGGTGGTGATGGGAGACTTTAACGCGAAACTCGGAAAACAAGAAGGCGGCGAGACGAAAGTGGGGTCACATGGATTTGGAGTCCGGAACCATCGTGGGCAAATGCTGGCTGACTTCTTGGAGAAGGAGGGCCTCTATATGATGAACTCCTTCTACAAGAAGAAGCCACAAAGGAAGTGGACGTGGATTAGCCCCGATGGGAAGACTAAAAACGAGATCGACTTCATATTGACGGATAAGAAGCACATATTCAATGATGTCTCAGTGATCAGTAGGGTTAAGACCGGCAGCGATCACCGACTCGTAAGAGGCACTTTGAATATAAACTGCAAAATAGAACGCTCCCGTCTAATGAAGTCCACGCTCCGTCCTACTCCTGCTCAAATCCAGGATCCCGAAAGCTTTCAGTCTGAGCTTTGCGACCGCCTGATATGTTTAGAGAATTGCGTTACAGTTGACGATTTAAATAATAGGTTTGTGGAAACTGTCCGAGAGGTAGGATCGAAATATTTTTCGTCTCGAACCAACCGAGGACCTCAAAAACTCTCAGATGGGACTCTGAGTCTCATAAGAGAACGGAGAGAAATGAGGTTGCAGTCTTCAGTTGATATGGTCGAATACAGACGTCTAAACAGACAGATCGCCAAAGCAAGACGTTGCGATATGAGACGCTACAATTGCAAGCGCATTCAAGACGCAATAGAGCAAAACAAGGGCTCCAAAGTCTTTGCTAGAGATCGACCTGTTCGGCAGACTCTGTTGACCCAACTGAAGACCGACACTGGCAACACCGTTTCATCAGTGCCCGAAATTCTGGGAGAAATTGAGAGATTCTACGGACAGTTATACACCACCTATATTCCGGACGTCAGTCTAGACGAGATTAGTATAGCTCTCAAACAGCTAAAAAACAATAAAGCTCCGGGAGATGATGGAATAACGACAGAACTTCTGAAAGCCGGCGGTAGAACGATTTTAATAGCACTTCGGAGGCTGTTTAATTCCGTCATACTCGAAGGCACAAGCCCGGAGGCATGGAGCAGAAGTGTAGTGACTTTGTTCTTCAAGAAAGGCAACAAAGCCCTATTGAAGAATTATAGACCCATTGCACTTCTGAGCCATGTGTACAAGCTGTTTTCGAGAGCTATTACGAATCGTCTCGAGCAAAGACTCAACGACTTCCAGCCACCCGAACAAGCCGGGTTCCGAAAAGGCTATAGTACCATAGATCATATACACACGCTTCGGCAGGTTATACAGAAGACCGAGGAGTATAATCTACCTTTATGTCTAGCGTTTGTGGACTATGAGAAAGCCTTTGATTCTATTGAGCTCTGGGCGATGCTTCAATCTCTTCAGCGGTGCCATATAGACTATCGCTATATCGAGGTGTTGAGATGTATGTACAATGCTGCCACAATGTCAGTTCGATTACACGAACATAGCACAAAACCGATCCAGTTGCAAAGGGGCGTGAGACAGGGAGATGTTATTTCTCCGAAACTGTTCACCTGTGCACTGGAAGATGTTTTTAAGCTTGTAGAGTGGAAAAGACTGGGCATTAACGTCAATGGCGAATATATCTCTCATCTACGATTTGCTGATGACATAGTTATTATGGCGGAAACGCTGGAGGAGTTAGGCGAAATGCTCACAGACCTCAATGATGCCTCTAAACAAGTTGGGCTGAAAATGAACATAGACAAGACAAAGGTCATGTCGAACGAACATGTTTCATCATCGCCCGTAACTGTAGGAGGTGTCACCATCGAAGTTGTCGATCAGTATCCCTACCTAGGACAAGTGATCCGATTAGGTAAATCCAACTTCGATAAAGAGGTAGCTCGTAGAATCCAACTCGGATGGGCAGCGTTCGGGAAATTACGACACATCTTCACTGAAAACATACCTCAGTGTCTGAAAACAAACGTTTTCAATCAGTGCGTGTTGCCAGTGATGACTTACGGAGCCGAGACGTGGTGCTTCACCAAAGGGCTTATCCACAAGCTCAGAGTTGCTCAGCGTGCTATGGAAAGGGCTATGTTAGGCGTGTCCGGGCGAGATAGGATTCGTAATGAAGAAATCCGCAGGAGAACTAAAGTTACCGACATAGCCAAAAGGATTAGCACGCTGAAGTGGCAATGGGCTGGCCACGTAGCCCGCAGAGCCGACGACCGCTGGAGTAGAAAGGTTCTGGAGTGGAGACCCCGTGTCGGCAAACGGCGTGTCGGTCGCCCCCCAACCCGTTGGTCTGATGATCTGCGGAAGGTAGCGGGAAGCCGCTGGATGCAGATGGCGGGTGACCGTTTGGGGTGGCGATTGTTAGGAGAGGCCTATGTCCAACAGTGGACTACAGAAGGCTGAGAGAGAGAGTATCCTATCTGAGGTCTTCGGTCTAGCAGGCTGGATGGTGTCCGACGCTACGTCGGCATGTTCTCTCGTCTATAGACCCATTGATACATGGTATGCCCCATTGATCATCGGTTCTTCGGCATATCATATGTATATGGCCGGCTCTGCCACTTTAGTTTTAACTTGCAAAAGGTAGAAAAGTGCTGTATCTACCTACTATGGGTTCATCTGTAGTAGGTCTATGGTTTATCCGTACATTATTAGCCTATGGTTAAGCCTATGTCCAGTAACGAACGATTTTCCGTACAATACATTTAATTATTCTAAGATACACAAAGGATTGTTGCACAGAAGGCGAGTGCCATATTCAGGGCCACTCAGAGATTGCAACTCTTGTGACGAAAGTCACCCTTGGTAGATTATGTAACCATGGTAGTTTTTAATACATTTCATCTGGCACACTTTGTGTCGCCCTGTGGCAACCCTCACCCTTGGTAGATTATGTAACCATGGTAGTTTTTAATACATTTCATCTAGTACACTTTGTAAACCAAAACATTATTACTTATGTATCTGTCGCAGGCATCTGGTTGAATCTCCTTTTTGGTTGAATCACTAGCGCGTTCATTGGTTGGTGGCGCTATTATGTATATCTATTAAGTTAATTATCAAGTGACTTTATTTTGTTTTTGCTTTTTCAATTTAGTAACTACTTTTTTTTTTGTTGCACCTTTCTACTAGTTTTTCTGTACCTCCTGTAGGTTGGCTGGTAGAAAATGCTTTTAGCATTAAGTCCACCTTTTGTACACTTATATTTCATATTTGTGCAATAAAGTATGAAATAAATAAATAAATATTCATTATTCAATATTCTATGCCTGCGACATATTCATTACCTATCGTTTCGACCGACTTCCAGACAACAACGAATATTCCAGAATACACAGCCTCAACTTCCTGAAGCATAGAAACATAATTGCAGCAGTCAACCCGGGATATTAGTAGGTACAGTCGAGTAACACAAAGTTGACCAGAACCGGGCGGAACGCTCCCAGTAATGAACAACAACTGTCAAGTGTATTGTGAACTATTGTTGGCTTCAACTTGCTTTGTATTGGGTGATTTACTCCTGCAGATATTACAATATATAATATTACTTTATTGAAAAACACACAATATCAATTAAAATAAATTACAAAGTGAAAGTAAGCACAAAAGGCGGCCTTATTGCTAAAAGCGATCTCTTCTAGGCCAACTATGGGTGAATGTAAGACTTATGAAATAAATAAAAGAGGAAAACGTACAGGTATTTCATTTACATAGATATATGTAGGTAGTATTAGAAAAAAAAACAGTAGGTATATTTACTTAAATTGTATTGTATAGTTATAACTTTAATTAACGCCATTAATGGCAATGAACTTTTTTTTTTTTTAAAGATAATAAACCAAACCAAACAGGTAATTTTATCATTTTTTAATTCGTAATTTATCTTTAACCGTAAAACCCAGTCCACTGCGAGTCCATTCCATTAGCATAACTAACAAACCTGCATAATTACTTCCCCCCGCCGCAAACGCTAAGGAAAGAAACTAAAGAAAGCGGAAAAGTAAAAACAAATCAGAGCTGTGGAGTGGAAATGGCGACCATTGTTCCACGTCCCGGGGAATGGCCGCCGGGTGTGTAAATGTCGCTGTGTGCATCCAGGGAACGCAGGGTTGTTGCAGGAAAATCTTACACTCGAGAGCAATGAAAAAGTTCCAGTGAGAAAATCATCAAATCCTATCCTTCTAATATTAATTCAAATATTTATTTGCATTCATATTGTACAGTATATACCTAGGACTTCAAACATGAACTCTGCAAGGGCACAGCAAATTACTTAAATTAAATTAAACTAAATAAATATATCTAGACGAACATCACATTATATTTTTTTTACAATTTCTTTAGGTTATGACTTTATGAGGTAACTACCTAATCTAATTATAAAATCTTTTTTTTTGTGAGAGACTATTTTAAATTTTGTTGAAAGTGATTAAAGTTGTTGGTTTTTTTTAAATCATCCGGTAAATAATTGTAAATTTTTATGAAGTTCGCGGGAACAGCTAGTGAAAAAATATCTCTCACATTTTCCCTTGGGCAAAGTTAGAGTTGTCGGACTCTAGGAATGATGTGGAAACAAAGCCGGCACACGCCAGCTAATAGCCGGCGTCTGCCGCCTTCACCCTCAGACGGGACTCGAGTATTTGTCTGCTTCTCTTCACACCGGGCGGTTGTCCACTGCCGCCGCGACGGTAGTAGTAATAGAGGCAAGCGCCAAGCCGCCGATGAAATAAATGCACTTGCGAGCAATCAAAAAGTTCCGGTGAGAAAAGCCGCATATTATTCGTAAACGGCTAGTTTAATGGCGTCGTCTCCAATATTGAGGTACATTTAATGCTACTAGCCCACTTGGCTATTCGTATTTGCCGAAATATCTATTGCCTATATTTGCCAAAAGTTATTTAGTACTAGGTACGTTGTTCACAGATAAAATTCACCATGTATGAGAATAGTTTATAGGTGTGACGCACTCGGGCATGCATCTTTCGTACACTACGGGCCAAAATTACTCGTAGTAATGTTTTCGGAAAACGTTTTCGGTGTCGCAAAGATCGCCTTGACGGTAGTGGTGGAGAATCGCCTCGAGAGGGCTTGCAGTTATTGCAATGCAATATGGCTGCTCGGCGAAAGGCACACCATTATATTTATGTTTCTTTTTGTAGCTCTTGAAGAAATGCGTGGGTTGGAGCTTCACACTTTGTTGTGTCGGTCGATATTACTCTGGTTATTGTTTTAAGTTTAAGGTCTAAGTTAATGTTAAGTCCCAAATTCATAAACCCTTTTGTTACTTATTTATTTTTATTTATTTATTTATTTAACACACACACTTAATACTATTATGACATTTATTCACCAATGCAATAGTTTAGTGTCACAAAATTATAACATTCCTACTTATTATATGAAGTACTTATATAATAGGTAGTAAAATACATAACAACATAAAAACAACATTTCAAACATGCTTATAACAAATAATATAAAGAGCCGCCTTGGTAAATTCACTCAGGGAGCAGTAAAATATGTCGATATTAGAATCTATGGCATTGAGCAACCGTATGGCCCGGGTCAGGGGAGCCTGCCGGAGGAGGTTCGTCCTGCCATTCGGAACGTCAAAAGTTCGGTTCAGACGTCGCCTCAAATAATCTCTCGGAACCGTTAGGTTCAGTTGCTGCAAAATGACCGAGTTTGACTCCCTACCTCGCAGCAACTTGAAAAGGTATGAGACTATTGTCAGATCTCGCCTAACCTCCAACCTATTATAATCCACCATGCCCAGGACAAACAGCGTTGGGTACAGCGCTGGATACCCGGGATAAACACCATATAGTTTCATATAATAGAATCTTAGAAACTTATTCTGGATCTTCTCAAGCATCAGTGTATACTTCGCTTCGTAGGGTGACCAGACTACAGCATTGAACTCCAATTTACTTTACCAGCGAGTTGAAAATGGTTTTTATTGCCGCAAAACTCTTGAACCCACTAGCCGTTCGTAGTGCAAATCCTAATATTTTGTACGCCTTTTTACATATATCCCCAACATGTTCGCGGAAGGAAAGATCAGACGTCATTTTCACCCCGAGGTCACGCACCGATGTTACTCGCGACAGAGGACTGCCTCCCAGAGTATACCGATGGTGAGCTGGGTTGGTACTGCGACTAAAGCTAATAATATTACATTTTGCAACATTGAAATCGAGCTTATTCACTTTACTCCATTCCAGAACTCCATCAATATCCATCTGAAAACGTTTTCGGTCCTCGTCGCAAGTAACCGGCGCAAACAGTTTCAGGTCATCAGCAAAAAGTAAACAACCAGACGACTTCACCACCTTTGGCAGATCGTTGATTGTTATAATGAACTGTAATGGCCCCAAATTACTGCCCTGACTTACCCCAGAATATGTACAATAGGGTTCCGAGACGTTTCTTCCACATTGAACATATTGTTTCCGGTCTCCTAAGTAGCTGGCGAAGAATTCAAGGGTTTTGGGCGTACACCCTATATTCGCCAATTTACGCAGCAAAACGTCGTTATCCACTAAGTCAAATGCCTTACGAAAGTCGAAGTAGGCTGCATCTACTTGTATACTTTGATCAACCCACGGCGTTATAGTAGTTATAAAGTTCAACAGATTGGATGCAGTGCTACGACCCGAACGGAATCCGTGCTGTTCATCAGATACATGACACTGAATTTCGCAGTATATGGATTTGAACAACACCGACTCAAAAACCTTCGCAAAGGTAGACAGCACCGCAACCGGGCGGTAGTAGCTAACATCCGTGCCACCACCTCCCTTTGGTACCGGTGTAACACGAGTGATCTTCCACCTAACAGGAAATGTAGATTTTTCTAGGCAAAGGTTGTATATGTGACAGAGAGGGGCTGCCAAGGCACTGCGACAATCTCGCGCTAGGAATGGCGGGATGCCGTCCGGACCCACCGAGGTCTTGGGTGGCAGTGCGCGCAGCGCCGCCTCCACGCTTGCCTCGCGCAGATTGGCCTCGAGGTGCACTCGCGCCGCACTCTCCATGCCCCCCGCGCCCCCCCCGCCCGCCGCGCCGCCGTCCGCACCCGACAAGCACTCCGGACTGCACACTGAGCTTCGGGGGACTGACACTGTAAACAGAGTGGAAATACTTTGCGAACTCGCTTACGCACTCTTTGTCACTCAGAACCACCCCGTCCTTTTCAATCTTTAATTTATTTGAGGATTTACGTTTAGCCTTCACGAATTTCCAGAATGATTTGGGATCTGTAGTTATATTATTTTGTGCTTTTTCTAGAAAATGTTCATAGTCCTTATGTATCGTTTGCTTTACTAACAATCTAACATTAGAAAAACGCACATAATCATCCCGCAACTTACTCCTTTTATACTGCTTATGAAGGTTCGCTTTTAATTTAATATTACTTATTAGTAGACTCGAATACCATTCCGGATAACTAAACCTATTCTTTGAATCTACATTTCGTTTCTTCGGAACGCAATCATCCATAACATAATTTAACTTAGAATAAAAAATATTTAGTGCTCTATCTGGATCTTGTTCGTTGTGAAGGTCAGTCCAATCAATTTTAATTAGAGAAGAATACAATTTGGGGAAATTAGCCTTATAAAAATTCCAAGCAGTACAAAAAGGAGTATCGGTGGAGTTAAAGTCGGAAGTGGGGGGCGGCGCAGGCGCGGGCGCGGCGGCGCGGGCCGAGTGCAGCCGCACGGACACGGCGAGCGGCGGGTGGTGGCCGTCCACGGGCACCAGCGGCGCGTCCGACAGACTCACCTCCACCGAACCGACGCCCTGTGTACACAGTACCAGATCCAAACATCGACCATTCATATTAGCGATTGTATTGTGCTGAGTGAATCCACAAAACGACTTAAAATATTCAAAATAATTTATGACTTCCTGCGGACTAGAATGTAAATTAAAATCACCTATTACTAACAGTGAATCGTACTTAGCCGACAATAGTTCTATACAATTAAATAACTTTAAATAATGATTTTCTAATGAATTAGGTGGTATATAGCAAACACATAAAACAAAAATCTGTCTTCCATTCTTAAGAATTACACTACAAACTAACTCAAATGGTTCATTATCGATAATAATGTTTTTAAGTTCAAGTTTTCTAAGCTCATAGGTGGGTTTAGCTACTAGCAACACGCCGCCCTGTTTACGCCCGTCATTCCGGTCGCATCTCACTATGTCGTGGGCGGGCGGCACGACCTCGGCATCAAAGATAGAATCATTGCAGCCGCTCTCTGTGATCGCATACAGCTCCGACGTGGCAATGGAGAGGTTGTTCCGAAAATGATCCAGCTTAGTCCTCAGCCCACGGACATTCTGATAAAAAACCTTGATTATCTTGCAACTATTAATATGCACTTTCTTAAGTGGGGGTCGTTTCCTTGCTTCTGTTTCTGGGACTTTAAAAGAGGTTTACAAATGAGGTTGTGATATACGAATTTCGACTTCCTGACTGACATAAACTGTTGATATTCGTGTATTTCCAATGTATTTCAAACTCATTTGTAAACCTTCTCCTAACTTACAATAATACGGTCTATGAATTTGAAGGTTAGTGTTTGTGTGAAATAAGAAGGCGTCAATAAAGCTTTTGTCTATATTTGTGCCATTTTAATTTAAGTAAGTATTTAAAAAAAACGTTCTTAGTCTTCTAGATTATTTAGATCATTAGTTAATTCTCACAGATCATCATTATTAACCCGTAATCATTCACTGCAATTAATCAGTGTATAAGTCGATAAAGTATCGTAAAGTATTCGTTTGGACTTCGTTCAGTTACTAAGTAAAATTAAACCTGAATTTGGTTATCGAAAATATTCAAAGTTGGTTTCCTACCTTACTCAGATAACCCCATGTACCTTTTCGCGGTTCCTTCTACAATTCTCATTGGGTTTTCCAGGAAAATGGCAGAATTTAAAATGGCAAAGGTGAGTGTCAATATGTATAAAGGTCAGGCCCCCGGGGTTCATAGGCTACTTCATAAAAGATTACCTTTCTAAAGCGAATGTATACACACCGTTGTATAAAATATGTAAAACTATCTGTTCCCGCGCGCTTCGCTTCGCTTTAAAAAGTTTTTCCGTGAAAATTCCGGGATAAAAAGTAGCCTATGTTCTTTCTCAAGGTCTAGAGTAGACCATAAGTATAACAAATTTCATTCAATTCCGTTCAGTAGTTTTGGAGTGAAAGAGTAACAGACAGACACAGTTACTTTCGCATTTATAATATTAGTTAGGATTAGTTAGGATGTATATGTCGCAGGCATCTGGTTTAATCTCCTGTTTGATTGAACCGCTAGCCCGTTCATTGGATGATGCTATTCAGTTGTATGACTAGGCCGAACGTTCATTGTACAAGCGTCACAAAACGTCCAACTAGTTAGCGGACTTAAAATCAGTCAGGTGGTGAATAAAACAAATATGGCGTCTAACAGCGAACAGCTGACACAAAAAGCACTTGTATTGTTATTTTTTGCAAATAAATTAGCTTTAAAGTGCGTTATTTATGATAAAATAGTGTGACAACATGGATTTACCTACCTATTACAAAGAAAAAAATGTGCTGAAACTGGATAATTATAGACGACCGAATGGCGTAGTGGTTAGTGGCCCTGGCTGCTATGCCGAAGGTCCCGGGTTCGATTCCCGGCTGGGGCAGATATTTGTTTAAAGACAGATATTTGTACTCGGGTCTTGGGTGTTGATATTTATATTTAGTATCTATCTATCTATGTATTTGTGTAGATATATCAGCTGTCCGACACCCATAACACAGGTTCTGCCTAGCTTGTGGTCGGATGGCCGTGTGTGAGATGTCCCCAAAAAAAAAAATTATGAACAACAATATCAAGGTACGTTTATTGTTATTGGTTAGTTAATTTGTGAGATGAGAGCTTTGTAACATAGTATTTTTGTTGACTCTTGTCTGGTCATGTTCATCCTAACCAGACATTACAAAGTTGCTATACTATATCCCATTTAACGACTTCGCTGAATAACGTTCAGTCAAGACGTTGGACGTTACAGTCAACCACTTGACGAGTTGTTCTTTAGTCATTCAACTGAGTAGCGTCATCCAATGAACGGGCTAGCGGTTCAATCAAACAGGAGATTAAACCAGATGCCTGCGACATATACAGGGTGCAAAAGTGGTATACCAAGCCGTGAGCGATTGACTCAGAGAGACGTAGAACAAAAGTTGTTCAGAGTGATCGATATAGGTTTGTATTTAAATCGTTGAGAACCATAGAATCGTTTTTTATGTGTCCATAAGTACCTATTAAGTATGCAGTCGTTAAAAATATATAATGAAAAATATAACTATATTGCTGAAATTAATTTTCATTAAAATCCATTGCGGTCAGCTATTTGCATATCTCCTCACAGCTTCCAGAGATTTTAATGAAATAAAAATATCCTGTTACTACGGAAACCTTTTATAAATTATTTTAATGCTTTGAACAAACAACTTTGAACAAACCTATATATTATCAAAACTGTGGTGGGTTGCGTTCTAAGCTTACGGATCTACGACATAATATATACAATGTTCAAATTTTGATGTGATTATATTAACAGAAACTTGGCTCTTCAATTGTATTTATGACTCCGAAATTGTGGATGATAGATATTCGATGTTTCGTCGCGATCGTAACTTGGTTGATTTTAACAAAAAAGACGGCGGTGGTATTGTTGTGGCTATCAATAAAAGAATTACTGCATCGCGACACTTTCAACTGGAAGATAAGGCTATAGAGGAGTTATTTATAAGTATACAACTGTGTAAATCTGATACTCTAATGCTATGCATAACATATATACCTCCAAATACAAAAAAAGATGTATACGACTCTCACTTCAATAAGCTACAGAAACTATTTATGAACTATCCTAATTATACTTTCTGCGCTATAGGCGATTACAACATACCTGATTTGACATGGTCCCCCCACTCTACTGCTCATAATTTAGTACCTAATATTAAAACAGAACTTCATAAATCACTCGAAAACACTATGGGTTTAATGCAACTACAACAGTTCAATAATATTTATAACAACAATAATCGCTTATTAGACCTCATGTTTTCTAATAGTAGCAATTGCGTTTGCTCTCCGCCATACATTGAGTTGTCGAGGCCTAACTACCAACACCACCCCCCTTTAATGTTCACCTTTGAAAATACCAAACCATTACAACAAATTCAACCTAAAAAAATTGACAAATTTAACTTTAGTAAATGTGATTTTAACTCTATCAAATGTGAACTATGATTAATAAATTGGGAAAAAGATTTAAAAAATAAAAATGTGCCAGAAAGTGTTTCTATATTTTACGATGTCTTATTTAAAATTATTAATAAACACGTACCTTTGTACAAAACAAAATCACGTAACTTTCCATCATGGTTTTCTAAAGCCCTATCGAGTACATTATCGCGAAAGAAAAAGGTGTGGAATAAGTGGAAAACCTACCATAATCTAACGGACTATAGAGAATTTGCACTCCTTCGTGAAAGAGTTAAACTACTTTTGAAACAGGACTTCAATTCATATATATCGAAAACAGAGTGTAATATTACTGAAAATGTTAAACATTTTTGGAAATATGTAGCCTCTCTGAAAAAAAACGAATCCGGATATCCATCTAAAATGACATTGGAAAACAGAACATCTGATAGCCCATCCGAAATTGCTGATATGTTTAATAACTTTTTTAGCTCCGTTTTTGAACCGAATGATACTGATTTAGAAGATATTGATATACATCAATTTAGTACAAGTTTGGAAGCCGAAAATATCTCCAATCTTCATATTAGTAAATACCGAATTAAGAGAAAGCTTTTAACTCTGGATGTATCTAAAGGGCCCGGTCCAGATAAAATAAGTCCAATATTTTTGAAAAACACTGCCGACCTTTTAGTCGATCCTCTCTACATAATATTTAACCGCAGTATACAAGAAGGCTGCTTCCCGGAATTCTGGAAACTAGCGTACGTCACACCTTTACACAAATCTGGTTCTCGCAATGATATCACCTATTATAGACCCATATCTGTCCTCTCTATAATTCCAAAGATTTTCGAGTCACTGGTTCATGAATCTGTTTACACACAAGTAAGACGAATTATTGCTAAACAACAGCACGGATTCACGAAAGACAAGTCCACAATAACTAACTTAGCTCTATACTCAAACTTTCTTTTTAAGGCCATGGATGAGGGAGTTCAAGTGGATGTGATATACACGGATTTCCAAAAAGCCTTCGACAAAGTGGATCATGTTTTGTTACTCGAGCAACTAGCATACAATGGCATAACGGATAACCTTCTTAAGTGGTTCGGGTCTTATTTACGGGACCGATTCCAGATGGTGACAATCAATGGATTTCATTCCGAAAGAAGATTAGTATCTTCTGGTGTAATTCAAGGCTCAATTTTAGGACCTCTGCAATATATACTTTTTATTAATAGGGTAAACCAATGCTTCCAACATTGTCAGATCCTTATGTTCGCAGATGACCTGAAAATCTTTAAAAGAATTAACTGTCATGAGGATTGTATTAGTTTGCAAGAAGACCTTAACAGGTTTCACGAGTTCTGTCTAGCTAACAAACTCTATCTAGCGCATAATAAATGCAAACAAATCACTTTTACGCGTAAAAAAAACAAGATACTCCAACCATACAACATCGGTGGCCAAGCAATGGAGAGAGTAACCGCAATTCGGGATTTGGGCGTTCTGTTCGATGAAAAACTTATTTTCGACGACCATATAGAGAAAATTTGTACGAAAGCATATCAGATGCTCGGTTTTATACTAAGGGTTAGTAAACATTTTAATAAAAAAAATACATATATGACGCTTTATAAAACCTTGGTAAGATCTCAACTAGAGTATGCTTCCATCATATGGAATCCCTTATATGCCGTTTACAATGAAAAACTTGAGAACATACAAAAGAAAGCCCTCAAATCAATACATTTCAGACTGACACAAAGCAAGTTGTCTTACGAAAAGCTTATGTCACTTTATAATGTACCTAGTTTGGCCTCTAGACGCATAATAACGGAAGAACTTTTTCTATTTAATATATGCAATAACCATTTTGATTGTCCGGAGCTTGTAGAAGAAATTAAATACCTCGTCCCACACACGACAACGCCACGCCGTCCTTGCAAACTGTTTTATGTGAACCCAACTCGAACCAACTCTGGTGTCAGGGCGCCGCTACATCGAATTTGCCAGTCACACAATGAGAGCTTCCTGTCTATAGACATATTTCATAGCCAAAAATATAGTTTCAAAAAGGTAATAAATAACCTCATTTTAAGTAAGGTAGACTGAATAATTTTACTGAACAAAAAAGTATTAGTATCACATAAGTTTTTATTAATATATGTTTTAGTGATAAACGTTTAAGGTAGTAAGCTTATTATGTATTTTGTGTTTGTAATTTATGTTTTGCTAAGTTTATTACTGTTGTTTGTCCAAATAAAGTAAATAAAAAATAAATAAATATATTTTAAAATTAATCTCAGGTAATGTGTTGCATTTAGTGAGTCTTTTTATTGAAATTAACATAAAATACTATAATTTGACATAGATAAGGAAGATTCATTTCCCTTTACTATACATGACTTTGTATCAATTGAAGTAAGAATACTAGCAATATAATAAACTAATAAAATAAACTTCATTCTTCTGTATTCGCCAAACTCATAAACGATTTTTATTTTATTCATGATGTTTGTATCAAAATAATATCAAGCACATTTAAGCCATAAATAGGACAACAGGACGCCGGCAAACGGCCACATAATCCAGCCTAGGTCGCCATTATCTACGCCGAAATGAGGACAGAACTCGGCTCTGTTTCAGTATAAGCCGTGAATCCGGCTACAAAAGGACTGCAGCGGTTATTAGATTAGACTCTCTGAAGATATCTCCTTGGTTTTGTGTGCGCCTGGTACTATTATTTGTGACGCGCTGTGGGTTTTGGCCTGCTGCCGCTACACGGGTTCGTTATCGATGTAGATAAACGTAACTATATAGCGATTCACCATAAATACAGCGCTGTGATTGGTGAAACGCGCATTAAACGAGTTTATCGACGTCAATGCCAAAAAAACATCATAATACATATGCATCTGCCATCTGCTTATTCAAAAAGCAATATTTTAATGCTACGTAGACGTATTTAGCAGGCTGGAATATCTCGCCATATAAGTTTAAGTTACGTATTCATAATATATCGTGTAGTGAACAGGCGGAAAGTTGGAAGCCATTCTATGCTTCCAGTCAAGCTCCTGACTGATTCCCCAATAAGGCACTTATTTTAAAACTGCGCCAAACTTTCTAGGGTTCAAACAGCAAAATTCCAATAACATTGCTGGAATTTGTTGTTCATTTTATGAAAAAATTAAAATACCTTTAATTTTTGGAATAATTTCCTTACACCTATTATATTTACAGGTATAGAAGAACAACATACCTGAAACAAAAAACAAATACATTAAAGTTCAGTTAAATATACAGGATGGAAAAGATGCATGTAGTAGGGGTGGGTTAACTTCTTTAGCTACAGGAAAAGAGTAGTTTGTAAAAATTGACGTTCATCAGAAAATTTTATATTGAAACGATGATTAAAAACATTTGACTTTGACTTTGAGAATTACTTATTCGGGAATTTCATCACGCTGTAGCTTTCACAATTAAATAACTATAAGCACTAAACACGCTTTAAAGTGTCAAATTATTCTACTTTTACATAGTTTCTTAGCTTCTATGAAGTCGTAAGGGTTTACAAATTCTAATCATTATAGTTTCGTAAGTTAATCATTTGAAAATGCGTTGAATGTTCTCTGGTATTTTACCCAATTTACAAGGGTTACATTTATACCTTACAATAAAGTACATTGGGTCACATTTAACGGCATAGCGAGATCTACAGGGTGTTGCAAAAAAGGTATACTGAGCCAAAACTTACATGTGCAGCATAGTATATCTAAGCCCAAAACAGAAATCCGAATTTCAAAATTCGCGAAAAAAAAAACATTTTCCATAGAAACTTTTGGTTGGTCACATGACTTTTTACTACGGAGAATGTTTTTTTTTCGCGAATTTTGAAATTTTGTTTTCAGTTTCGGGCTATTAACACCCTGTATAAGGTTATATATTCTAGTGTACCCTTTAGTTTGATGATGTGACTGCTTGCAAATGTTGGTATTAATCCATCCATGGTGATAATTTCATGTAAAGAATCATGTTTTTTTTCCATCAGAATCTAAGTACTAGAGGAGCAAAATGTTTTTATAATAATAATAAATAGTTTACTCTAAAGGCAAATTATAGCATGAAACCCAACAGTAACATTGAAAGTTTCACACTATGTACAGCCTTTACTTTAAGTACGGCTCAGAATTACAATAAGTATAATCGCTTTAAGCGATAAGACCGCCATTTGTACTTATATGTTAGATTAAGTTTTGTAATGTTGTCCATATTTTTGTGTACAAATAAAGAATATCTTATCTTATAGTTTTTTAGATTGTCTTCAAGCTCATAGCATAAATACATAGGTACGTATAGTTTCATAATAACTTACACGATCTGTTACGAACGTGCTACGGATAGCTACGAGATCGCTACGTGCTACGCCGTAGCGCGTAGCAATAGCTACCGGAACTCAGAATAATAACTTCCTCCCGCTTATATTATCCAACGATCTATGGTCTTGAGCAATGTTCAACTATTTCAACATAGTATTTAATACCTATTTAAGGCATGAAAGCATTGTACACTCACGGCAATGAAAAAGTTCCACTTAAAAAATACAGACACCAAACGACCCCAATTTATTCAAACATTTAACTTAAAAATTGATCAAGATATTAGCATTTTTAGTTGCTAATATCCTGATGCTCTGTTAAGTGCCAATTCCTCCATTGTCGGTTATCTAACCGACAGGGATTGATTTATAAATTAAACGTCATCTCTATATAAAATTCATGACAGATGTGTCAAAAGTTAACCACTACTCCCTGGTTATGCTCTAACCTAGAATGGAGAAATTGGCACTAAATGTAATTCAATGTTACAGAAGGCGTCATTAAGCTAGCCTTTTCCGTTTAGGAGTTCTTCATCATCATCACGACCCATTACGTCCCCACTGCTGGGGCACGGGTCTCCTTCCAATGAAGGAAGGGTTTAGGCCTAGTCCACCACGCTGGCCAAGTGCGGGTTGGTGGACGTTTAGGAGTAATTTGGTACTTTTCTCAGTGGAACCTTTTCATTGCCCGTGAGTGTATTTGTGTTATGCTTTGTGGTAACACCGCTATAGTTTACGAACCATGGCATCACTTTACATTAATAAACGTGAGAAGGTATCGGAACTTCTTTTGTTTTGAACAACTACATAAAAAAAAAATGGCAAGATTTTTATCACACCGATGCATCACTTTTATCTTAACATGGTGAAATAAGATCTTATAATTAGTTCCCCAGACGGTTGTATGGAGGTAATAGGCAAACTTGGGAACCTGTGGTCAGAGGTTCGACTCCCGGGCGGGCAATACCAACTTGAACCAGACACGCGAATTGCCTAACTTAAAACAAGATCTTGGCATTTACCTGTACAACTATACAGGTACTCTATAGCGATGCGTTAGTGTAGTCGATGTACATGGCTGCTCGAGTGACTAGTTTTACTCGTCTCTTAATGTTGGAGCGTCTATGTACACTTTTGTAGGAATCTCTATCGTTTTTTGAAACTCAATTGGACTTAATTGAAGAACTGGGGGGCAATTCTCAACCTCCCATCTTCCATGTCGTATACTGTGGCGCGTCATAACGCAATAATAATAGTTATAACTTTGCAATGAATTCTAACACTAGCTTCGAAAGGCAGTTGAAGATCGACGATTGAAAAGTACACAATTATGAGTATCAGGGCACTAAAGCTTCAAATAAATTGCTAAAAATACCTCTGTACCCTTTTGACGGATGTTTTATTTTGGTATACACCAAATTTAAGGTTATAATTTCGCCGTATGAGAAATTCTCGTCTATTTTGAAGGTCGACCTTTTATCCCAAAGGATAACTACTGTTTTAGTCTTTTGTCTTTATATACGCGTCGGCTTAAGCCAACGTCTCGGCTATTTTGAAAGGGCTAGTGTTTAGGCAGGACCTCCAAATATTATTCTGAACATTTACTTTACAAATTCACATTTAAATTCTGTAGTGCGACCTTCATAATTTGTTTAACATAAGACAGTATACCCTCACGAGCAATGAAAAAGTTCCAGCAACAATGTTGACAATATCGAGTATCGGACAGCTGAATCCCGGACCTTCGGCATAGAAAGAAAGAAGGAAAAATAAAACTATATTTGACACTGACAGCAATCATGCCACAATCTTATCTGTTCCGGTGACGGCGTTGCTGTGATCGAATCCAGTGATGCCATCGATTAAATTTTACCTATTTGTGGTTTAAACGACAATGCATTTCTGCTATTGCCTATTTTATAATTAGGTACATTCATAAGTATAGATAAATCAATACATTGGGCCGATAGTAAATGAAAGAGGATATTATATATTATCAAACGACATTAAATTTGTTGTATGGAAAATTTGTACACGGCGAACAAAAATTTAATAAGCTCTAATTATGTTCTGATATGAGATTACGAACTGAAATGGAAGTGGGTGGGACACTTGGCTCGTCGGGAGGACGGAAGGTGGACAAAGGCGGTCACAGAATGGTGGCCTAGAGACGGACGAAGAGCGGTTGGCAGACCACCTGCTAGATGGTCCGATGACATCTGCAAAGTTGCAGGGAAGCAGTGGACCAGAGCGGCACAGGACCGGATGAATTGGGGTACAAATAAGGAGGCCTATATCCAACAGTGGGCGATAGAAGGCTGATGATGATGATGATAGGAGATTAAATCTAGATTACAATGGTATAGGTAATATCAGATCTGTGGGTCGTGGAAATACCGAGATAGACAGACTTAAAAAAAACTATTAATTAGGTATTATTTATTTATTTATGAACACTTTATTTTACATTTTCTAAAGTAACAAGAAATAAGAGCATAAAATTAAAAGAAATTCAGACAATGTACAAAGGCTAATTGCCAAAAAGAAATTTCTTCCAGCCAACCCTTGATAGGTTGGGAGAAGATGTCATTGATCATCATTATTTCGTCTAAAATCGCTGCAGGTGCGCGAAATTATTCTTGGTATACTGTCTAAGATTTAATGTGACATGTCACCTGTAATCAAAGAAAAATAAAGATTATATACTTTTCATTATGACCCATCCCGTCCCCACTGTTGGGGCACGGGATGGGGTGAAATATTAATAAAATTACATGTGAGTATATGGGTAAAATTATTCATCATATTTGGCAACACTAACCTGTAGCCGCTGCAACTCGTTCTTCCAATTTTACAAACGGAATTAAAGGCGTCTGAATACGTTATTCTTCCTGCATAAAAGCCAATATATCTAGTATTACTTTTCTTGCATCACATTTTAGCGCTTTTGGCATTATTTTCACGCAGAAAATCACAAAACAAATTAAATAACGTAGCGTCAGCCTCTTCGCAGAAATTTACAACTCAAATAACGCACAGAGTATGAAATGACGTTTGACAATGACTTCTCGTTAGTACACATTTTGACCACCGGAACAGATAAGATTGTGGAACTATACTTAGTTATAAATTATATAAAGGTTATAGTTAGGTATAAATTTGGTGTCCGCCAAAAAGGTGTCCACTCAGCTATTGCAGCGCCCTTGGCTATAGCTAAGGACACTGCGCTGGTGTTTCAGTGGAGGCCTCTTTAGTAGTTACGCACTAAGTGTACTTACAAAAAATACCATACATAGCAGTAAGGGTCACAAACCACTATAGTGCGACAAACTTATCTGTTCCGGTGAAAGCGGACTAAATTGATCCATATCTCATTACTTACTAATGAATTGTATATTGTTAAACATTAGATGGGTTTATTAACACCGCTAGAGCGAATTACCAATACGAGCAAACTTAAAATCTTATAGAATTAAGAAATATTAGATATTTATGTGAGCTGTCACCGGAACAGATAAGTTTGTGGCACTGTACACCATTCTGTCATCACTCTGTATACTGTACCTATATGAGCGATCTATTCGCAGCCGTCACTGCTAACTAAGTATTCATAGGATGGCGTCACCGGCGCATGTAGAACCATGTCAGAGTACGCCGAGAGATGCATAATTTAATCATAGCCTTTGTAGCACCCACATAGATACGGTCACCCCTCACTGGGTGAGATATTATTAGTGGCCTACCCGTTGGTTAGTAGTAATGTTGCCATCGCAAAGAGTCAAAAATCTAGTTAAAGTTGCAAAAGTGATATACGTAGTTTAAAACCTCTTGTACTGACACTGAACCACTTGGGTACTACGACTTTTAAAAACTTAAGATTGTCCTAATGACAACCATCCTATCAATGAATAAAGTCACCAAAAATGAGAACTAAGTGGTAGGTATAAGTGGGGTGAAATTTTGTCGAGACGTTTTATTTGCACTGACACTCCATCTAGTTCGTATTAAAAACACGCACTCACGCCTTGTACTAATGTACTCCCTTGCGGGGTAGGCACAGGTGCATTGCTGCACCCACTTTTCGCCAGAGTGTTATGTTAGTCCCAATGTAATAGGGGGTAGGCCTATTGCCATTTTACGGGCACATCCAAGACCCGAGAACAAATATCTGTGTTTAAACAAATATTTGCCCCAGCCGGGAATCGAACCCGGGACCATCGGCTCAGTAGTCAGGGTCACTAACCACTACGCCATTCGGTCGCAAATGTATAAAAAGCTGCATTAACGAACCGAACCAAACCCGTTTCATTTTGCTATAAGTATTAGAGCCATCAGTCCCCCATTAACTAAGAAAGTATGGTCGTCCCACTAATGCGTCCGTGAATCTGAACTTTATTACTCGTACAGAACGATCGAATATTGATTGCTGCAATCAGAGTACCCTCATTAAGCCCGTTCGATCTCGCCCACGGTCTGTTCGCTCGTTTCTACTTGTTCCACGCTAATGACATACAATTCGACTGGTAGAAATGACTTTAGGTGTAAAATCCACCTGATTAAATAAATATGTATTTTATTAACTTATAGCATAGACTAAAAGATAATAGGGTGACAAACCCTAAACGCAGATCATTGTATTCATATACGGTTATACGTATGCACTCACGACTGTAATCCCCGAAGGGGTAGTCAGAGGTGGCTCACAAGCGAGCCACCCACTTTTCGCAGCACATTTGTACTCACGTGATAGGTTGCGAACCATATCGCCGTTTTGGGATAAGTACAATGCACTTAGGATACACATCTAGAATCTAGATGTGCATCCATTACGCCACCACCGCCCTAAAGCAATACACGCAGATCAAATATAAATATTATAAACTTATTTATGTATAACATTGTATACAATATAATTTTAATCATGTAGTAACAATAACAGCCAGTACAGAATACAAAATGGCTACAAGTCAAAGGAAATTAAACTACCCACTTTATATTAATGGAGGCAATTCAACCTGCCAAAATGTTGCCGAATGGTTCCCAGACGGAACACTATGGTAGTTATTTAATACATTCATTTAAAAGCAACATTTTGTAAACTATTCATTTTGACCCTGATTTGGACCCATCACATTGCATGCAGTACCTGTGTCATAAATAGTGCTGCGCTGTGATTGGGCGCAGCTCGAGAAAGGCTGTCTAAACGGCCAATAGTATAGCAGAACCATTTATCGCACGATGCTGCAGTTAATGAAAGTTTTGTAGGATTCTGTATAATGTTCTAAATTGCAGCAATTTAGTCTAAAATAAGATGATTTTAAACAAGAGATAACTGTAATTATAATTAGGTTATTCACGAGTATCTATTCTTCGTCTTTATTCAGTACTATATTAAACTCATCATAAGGAAAGAAACTAGTCTCGAAGGCAATAAAATTGTACTTGTAAATTACTAGAGCCTATAAACCACATCCCAAGACTGTGAAAGGAAACCTTAACAATTCAATCGCCTAGAGTGCACCCTACAAACAAATGCACAGTAAAGCCCAATGCATTTAGCGAGAAGAGTGAACCAAGGGGGCATTAATAGAACAACAGGCCTGGCAGCCGTCCAAACTCAATGTCTTCCACTGCCTCGCAATTAAATAGTCTTTAAAAACTTACTTGGTATAATATCGGAGACTTTGCTGTATTTATGGGAGAGCACTTGAAAGCGTCAAAAGAAATAATTGTTTGGGACATTTTGTTGCTGTGGTTTTTCAGTAACTATGTTTTAATATTTACTATTATTTTATTTTATATAACATACCTTCCTACTTACCTTGCCTGCAAATAAATGTTTAAAGAAGTAAGGTCTTCTAAAAAAAAAAAAATATTTAATAATATAATGATATCGATTCTGAAGGCAGAAATTCTAATTTTAACGCTGTCAAACTAAAAAATTTGCTAGCATAAAATGACATTTACGGAAACAATCATAGAGTCGAATTTTAAACAAAGAAATTAAGGTTTTGACAGCACTAAATTTAGAATTTCTGCCTTCAGAATCGACATCAATATTTACCTTGCTATTATGATCAGGAATTTTGCAAAACGTCATAATGGATGATGAAAAATATGCTGAGTGGATTATTTGAGAGGGCCTCTTTAGGGATTGTTTCAAAATTATTCACGAAATAATCTCTAATGTCAGATTGTCGATTTCATAATAAATATCTCTTAAAACAACGTACATACAACGACACGAGATACACCTTTGCATCTTCAAGTGAAGCACCAGGGGCACATAAGTACAAAGCAGTACTTTGATTGCACTCGCTACCTTTTTGATTGTCACGTAAATACTTGATATCCCGTCTTTGTCGCGCACCCCGCCAGATGTCAAAGATACCAGGAGCACAGGGAGTGTAGGAGTGGGATTGACGCCGCGATATTACAAGTACAATACAATACCTCTTTGTTTACCGTTATTAAAAGTTTTCGCGCCACAGCCTTCGGGATTCATTTCCCGCGCAGGATACGGATATCCAGGCGGATGTCGGAGGCGAAGAAGGTACGATCCAACTTTGAAATATTGTTTTTTTCCGATTTGTTTTTTGCTCGGCTACACAGGTACCTACTCTGTAACGAAATGAAAATATATTTGTGGGGTGAGATGAGGTGTGTCATGTTGTTAGTTGGCAGGTGTTACCTGCCCGTAATTATTTAACCATCGGTAATTATTTATCAAATTAAAGTAGGTTATTAGGGTGAGGCGCTATTGCTGCGATGCATAGCTTCACTGTGTTGTTATCCATTTATTTTACATGACACTAGACTGAAAAAAAAATATTTTGCATAACAACGCAGCGACAACGCGGCGACACACGCACCAGAGCAATTGGTCTTTGCCTTTACACATATTCACAGTGTTCTTACTGGAATTTTTTTAAACATTATCTACCGAAGATTTTTTACAGTTATATCTCGGGGGAGACTGCCATGCCGGTGAAAGCTACATGTTACCAAAATGTTCTGATTGTGAGGACCATATTCCGTAGCAGTCTGAGAACATGTGCCCTAGTGAATACAGGCTTAATGTTTACACCGAACACTTATCCGCCATCATTCAACAGCCGTATTTGAAGGTGTTTGACACATTTCCCGATCCATTCGCACAATAGCTACAATGGCGGTTGGCGGCCCGCCAGCGCTTGTTGCGACGTTGGATTCAGAGACGGGACTAGTCAAGCGACTGTATAACAAGTACTGCAACGTTGCACCGGAGCGTTGAGCTTGGGCTGTGTTACAGTTGCGTTTGTAATACGCTCATCTACAACTCTACAGTCCATCGGAAATTACAGAACGGAAATGGATAATGATATGATAATGATATGTATGATTTACCTTAATTTAAACACTAATACATTTGTTTAAAAGAGATTATCAATCGTTTTTTATATGTAATAAGTTAAAAAGTAAATAATAGTTATTGACAAAATATGTATATTCTATGCAAAATGGCATCCTCTATTCATGACTTTATTTAATGTTGGTACTGTAGCATAAATCGATAAAGAGGAAACTTATGCTAATTATGATAAACGTATTTGAGTGTTCTTTTTAAAACGAGTAATTTTCCCAGAGAATATATGTTATAATAGTTAATAAAATAAACTAAGTACTTACTTTAGAAGCTAAAGTTTTATTCACTGAGAGCAGAAGTTCGGAATAATCACTGCTGGAGTAGTCTGGTCTATAAATAACTATATTCTAGTTAACTATATTTCTACTAGGACCAGCAATGCATTTTGAGTAAGTTCACCAACGATCAATTTAGTGACTCTATCAGTGATCAGCGGAATTCAAGAACATAATGCAAACATTTTTTGTCGCGATCACATGCTGCCGCTACACGGCTTCATTATCGACGTAAATAAACGTTATTATATCGAGATTCATCATGAATACGGTGCTGCTGGAACACTAAACGAGTTTATCATCGTCGATAAGAGATCGATGCCGCGGCCGCTGTTCTTAAAACTTCTGGGTCTGTCCAATCATTCACCACGATAAAAATAAGTCTAATGTTTCTTACCGCTACCCGTTGACAAGAAGAAGTGACGTCAAAGAAAAATGATCACCTCTCTATTCGGGACACTTTTCCTTACCGTAGACAAAGTGGTGGATTAAACCATTTTGCCAAGTTTATTAAGTCTGCCGGGTGCCGTCGAGATAGTTGGTCGTAGAATGAATTGTACATGGTCCGGCGACTTCAGAACGAAAAGTTTGGAGACTAAGATTGACTATTTAAGCTCAGCTTTAAAATATCCAGAGGGATTCAAAGGTTTATTGCCACAATTGGAGACGATTTACTAGTGTAAGATATTTTGCCATGAAAGACTGGCGAACTTTTGCAATAATTTTCTACTTTCTTGGAGGTTTCCCAAAAATATGTCTTTTTAAATTACAGCTTCTTTTGTAATTTTTAATGCATGTACCATGACATACCTGTTTTTAAAATTTTATTGTTTTGCCCCATTAATGAACGAAACCGAAAATTACAATAATATACCTATAACATAAGGACAACATTTATAACTACTAATGCTTTATTTTATTTGCCATTTAGGTATGTACCTATCAATGGATGTATTCCGAACCGCTGCTATAGCTATACAACATAGGTATTATACATAAGTCGATGGTACAGGTACTTTGAATGGCTTTTACAAAACTTTGGGTCAATAGCTTCACTATACATCTAAACTTAATTTATATGGAATAAGACCCAAAACATAGGAAATGGGGACGGACCCCATCCATCTCTGGGCACACAAAAAGGCTTTTAACCTGCACTCACTATTGTCCTATTACAACACAAAGGCTCTACTAGGCGTACATAAACACGGAGCAAGCAACGTTATTCCGTTTCGCATGAAAACATCTCTTTATAATGCATGAAATCCTGGTAGCGCGAATAGTGAATGTGGAGAAAATGTAAATATAACTTTTTTCTTGTTATATAATGTAGTATGTAATTATTTAGCTTACTTTATACCTAGTATATATAGGTATATATAGCCTTTTTATACTTAATACCAACTCGTAAATTATGTACCAAGCTGGTGGCTCAAGAAAATGTTCGAGAGCAAATTCATTGTTAAAAGTTTATGCTCCAATAATTCTTGAGGCATCTTTTTTATTCCTTTATCAAAAGTTGGAAGGGTAAGCCATGCCTACAGCATTCCGTATCCTTCACATTATTGGTACCCAGACAATGGAATATTTAGGAAACCCTACAACTTTACAATAAGTATTACTCGTATTGTAAAGTAAGAACAAAGGTTTAAAAATCTTACAAACTTTTGGGGAATTTCCAATAGTCGTAGAGCAAAAGTTGTTCAGAATGACTCCCAGAGTCACCCTGTTTCGGCATAGTACACCACTTTTGCGACATTCTATACTATTGTTTGTCGAACTAAGGTAAAGGTAATAAGGTAAGGCTACCGAGGTCTGACGTAGTCATCGAAGAAAACCATGTATCTTGATACCTATCAGGCAAGATACACACAATTAATCTTGACTATCACCTAGCTCAGTCCGCCTGCCGCCTATATACTATAATCCCAGGGGTCTCAGGTGTAGATTACTGAACCAACCCATTACCTACAGTTGTTATTGGCAAGATAATAAATGCCAAGTCACTCTCTTATTATTATTCTTACGTATCTACTGTTTTTAGACATATATTATTATACTACTTTTAGGTTAGTTCATATTTTGGTGTACTTAATGATTATTTAATGGGGTTTTCCATTTTGAACAAAATAAAAACTAAGAAAGCCATCATAATTTTTATGGTTAATTACATAAACTTAGTAAGAATAAAAATAAAATTTGAAATAACCCTCTTTGAAAAATCCTCATCTAAAGCCTTGACCAGAATGAGGAGTGGTAATGGTAATGCTGTATGCATGGTATTATGTGTTCGATGTTTAACAAGTTGTATGCCTAAGTTTATAATGATTGTACCAGGCACAAAGACACAATTTATCAGATTCCAAAGGGAGTTCTGTGTCGCGAGCATAGGATTCGATACTATTTTCGAATCTACACGAAGGGTCACTTTTACCAAACGCTAAACGTATTTAAATCAAATTTTAAATACATTTTGTACTAACTGACAGACGTATGACAGGCTACTAAATACGTTTAGCGTTTGGTGAAATTCCACCTAACATATGGAAAAAACAAATGTCACTTTTGGAACTAACTTTAAACATGAAAATTTAAACAAAATATTTATTATTTAGTTGGTAGTATTCTGATGCGCTGTTAAATGTACTTCAATATTGTAGATAGTGTCATTAAAAGTTTGGTACTGGAACTTTTTCATTGTTCGATAGTATTTATGTATAATTTTTAATACTCGCAATTTTTCTTAGACGTCAAAAACTGAACAAACTGATAATCATTAATAGTGCTCCTATTTCCGCGATAACACCGTATCTCCTATCTGTAATACAATCACATTGTTCACACACACAATAACCGTTATATTTCCAATCCAATCTCAATTTCAATTAAAATAATATCGGAGGTAGTCGATTCCGCGAGCAAAGGAAAAGCTGCGAGGCGGAATTAATTAATTTTCTTATCAACAGTACCTTTGCTTGCCAATCTATTCATTGTTTTATCTCTGACAAAAATACATTTTCGAATCAACCGCCTTAGGGTGAATTTTTGTCAGTGTTATAGGCACTTGAAAACTTCGACACGGGAAACCCTTTCATTGGTTGAAATATGGCCACCATATTTTTTACTTTAGGTCCAAAACCAATGAAACAGGTATTTTAACTTTTCTACAGAGTGTTGCAAAAAGAGTATACTAACCCGAAACCAGCAAGAGCAGCATGTTATATCTATATCTATTTTTTTTGACGAATTTTTAAATTCTGATTTCAGTTTCGGGCTTAGATATAACATGCTGCACATGCTGGTTTCGGCTTAGAATACCCTTTTTGCAACACCCTGTATAGGGTTAAAGGAGATACGATGCTCGCGCGAATATTCATCTTATCGTATCCAGCAGTGACTAATTGTGGTCTATGTCCTGCACTAGAATATAACTAGCTGAAGATATTCAGAGCATGAATTTGAAATTTATAAATGGCTTTTTTGGAAAATACTTAAATTGATTTTTCATTTTAAATACTTTGTATTACAGACACCAACATCAAATTTACAATACTCCTCCTTTGTCCTCAGTTAAGTGTCCTTCTCATGACTCAAGCAAGCATTCCGGGAATATGTGCGTACTTTATAACCGGAGGTCAAAATAAATTACACCTTAATAGATAAATTACTGCAATCATAAATTACTGACGACCGAATGGCGTAGTGGTTAGTGACCCTGACTACTGAGCCGATGGTCCCGGGTTCGATTCCCGGCTGGGGCAGATATTTGTTTAAACACAGATATTTGTTCTCGGGTCTTGGATGTGCCCGTAAAATGGCAATAGGCCCGCCCCCTATTACATTGGGACTAACATAACACTCTGGCGAAAAGTGGGTGCAGCAATGCACCTCTGCCTACCCCGCAAGGGAGTACATTAGTACAAGGCGTGAGTGCGTGTGTTTTTTTTTTTCATAAATTACTGAATTAGGTACTCCAACTGCGCTTCGGAGGGCCGAGTGTAGGTTTTTCTTAACCGATCGAGCAGTGAACATCGACTTAGGCCCGGGTCTCCTATTTACGCCGTAGGTCACGTCCAGCGTCACGCCGCGCCGTAGGCCGCGTCACGATGCTCACTATAGAAATGTACTGATGCGGTCTCCCTCACACGGTGACGTTGGCGCGTAGACGCCGTAGGTAGGCCGTAGGACGTTGATCGAAACGTTTATGTCAAAGTCGGACGCCGCATATAGCATAAAATAGGAGACCCAGGCCTTAAATATGTATGGCGTAGAGCTAGAGCCTTTATACCGCTATACCTCGCTTCAGCAAAGATGATTCCTGTGATAAAAATCGAGTTTAAGTAACTCGCACTTCCCATGCTGTGACATTAAAAGGTAGGTAGGTGAAAAAACAATTAGATCTTCAAATTCTAACCTGTATATTGCGGATATACCGAGTAATGATTAAACATTTCATTTATAATTTGTGCATAATTTATTATTTGACGTCGGCGTCGGCTAGCTTAATAACGCTGGAACTTTTTCATTGCTCGCGAGTGTACATCCAAGTAGAACTGTAGAGCGATCCGGAAAAAACGCAGCACATTCTATTCGATAGTCTATTCGAAAGTGCTGTCAACCTGTCAACAACAAAATGGCGGTGTATAGATTTGCGAAAGTTTGACAGCTATCATTCCATAGGTCATTGTCAGAATAATATTATGTACTCTGTGGTCATTCTTTTCGAAACTCATTCGAAAGGTAAAAAGTGTTCGAAAGTGCTGTCAAGTTGACAATAGTCGCACTCGCATTCGATTCTATTCGTTAGCTCGAATTTTCGTGATACGGGTACTGTTGTACCGCTTTTGCAAAAGTACACACACACGCACATTAGTGAAATTAATTAAATGAATTTCATTACTTAGTTAATGAAATTGGGCAAACATTGGTTAAAAGCATTAGCATATTTTCGTTGAAAACAATTAGGGATGACACATTCACGAGAACGTCAGCCATAGTGAGAATTCCTATGAATATTAAAATGAAAATTCATAGAAAAACCAATTTGGAATTTACCCGTCTGGCGCCAGGCCTTACTAGGTAGACAATATTTGAACTATAAAATGGTTTTTAGCGCTTTACTGTTCTTTACTTACAGTAACGGCTTCTGAAATAATTTTGCAAGAATACTTATATCATCATCCGACCTATCACGTCCCCACTGCTGGGTCACGGGTCTCCTTCCATTGAAGGAAGGGTTTAGGCCTAGTCCACCACGCTGGCCTAGTGCGGGTTAATGGACACTTATATTTTATTTATATATATTTGCTTTATATTTTATTATTGTATCGATGACCAGACCCAGACGAAGTTGATGACCTGGACGAGTCTAGACTAGGAACTACTACTGTACCACCTCCGACACATTAGCAATCAACAGGGTAATAATTATGGAGGCCATCGTTCTGAATTTTATCCCATTGTGTTAAGGACGAAAACCAATTAAAATTTGAAGTAGTCATACCAAATTAAGGGTTGAGCAGTATCGCTTACTTGTCAAGCATCTGTCCATCCAGGGTTCCGCTCATCTGGCATAATCTTTATTGACCAAAACTCATTTCGCATAACTCGTATGGTCTAAACTTTTTTGGCCGAACCATCACTTTGCCAAGACTTATGTGGCATAAGGCTCGTTTCGTCTAAAACTCTTTAGGCACAATCTTTAAACACCTAAGTTTCGTTTGCTCAAATTTATGTTCGTCTATACCTATGTATAATCTTGTTTCTCCTAATGTTATCTTAATAAATAATATATTAAGTATGTAGTAAATGTACAAATTGTGGTATTTTTCTCCTACAACCCGAAAATCACGATATTGTATGATCAAAAATCGAAAGTTAACGACCAATATAATTATTACAAACCCCATGTGATCGAAACCTAAAAATAGGTGCGACGACGAGCAAAGCGAGGAGGAGCGTGTTAGGTGCACATGTTCGTCGAAACCCAATACAAGGCATCAGTTTGCGCTATGTAGGGAGACGCTCCGTCAAAGTTAAAGCCAAACGAATATTATTACTTTGTATAAACCTATGCCATAGCATTATTAGGCTATTCAAGATTTGGCCATACCATTATTAGGCTAAACAATGTTATGCGAAATAACTTTTTACTAAACGAGATTTATGCCATACGATTTTCGGCGTAACGAGACTTTATTATTATTATTATTAAATTCTTTATTGCACATAAATTTATTTGTACATAGGCGAACTTAATGCTAAAAGCATTCTCTTCCAGTTAACCTTGGGCGTTGTGGAGAAAATGATAGGTAGTGCGAAAGTCAATGAGAACAGTTTAATTCTGTTTAATATCTATTGTTTAACACTAGAATATATACTTACTTATACATAATATCATAAAATAAACGTAAAAAATATACTTATAAATACATAATATATATACCTACATACATAATTTAAATATATAGTTACTATAACAAAAAATAATAATATCATCGTCACACTTACAAACTACAACAAAACAGATAAACTATATATTAGATCTGCTGCTGATTGTTCTGTTTCTGGAGGTAGTGCAGACGAACCTTAGACTTAAAGGTTTCTATGGACTGCGATTGCCTTATATGCAATGGTAACTCGTTCCACAGGCGAACCGCTGACACGGTGAAAGAATCCGAATACCCTGCCGCATTATGCTCTGGGGTCCGAAAGAGCAAATTTCGTCTTGACCAAACGTTACTATGCAATACGAGATTAGGCAAAAAAATCTTATGCCAAAAAAGGTAGAACCGTCCATCCATATGGATATAAGTTACTTGAGTCATATTTGACAGATTTATAAGCAAAGTTGCTGATGATTGACGATTGCTGATGTTCTGTGATTGTGACCCTGCTGGTGTGAAAGAAGACATGCTCTCCATGTCTTTGCTTAACCGTGGGATAAAATATTAAAAAAATATACCTCCTGACACCTGGCGTGCTATGAGTAGGACATTGAAAAAAAATATAATATATAGTTTAAAAATACCTATATTAAAAGTTTTATGGAGTATCCCTGTTATTCCTTTAAAGTTTTATAAAGTACCTATCCCTAAAACAATTTGTTCTTTGACAAAGCGACAAAACAGTTCAGTAGTATTTTTTTTTAATTTTAAAAAAAATTATTAACAATGTATACATTTATACCTCTCGGGGTCAGGAGGTTATAGGTTAACGTTATTAAAACAATATATTTCTTGCGGGTCAAACATTTCTATAAATACAAGAGTGTAGTTGTGTAAAATACTACCTTATGTTTTAGTTGAACACCTAAAGCATAATCATCACTTTAAAATAATAAATAGACGAACCTACTTTTATTGAAAGAAGACAAATGGCTTTTAAATATGTACCTACCCGCGAAGGTACAAACAGATAAACTTTTTTAATAAGGCCCCTGAGACCAGCCGACGGATTAACTAGCCAACTTTCCACATAAAAACGTCTAACTTCAAACATTTGAATTCCGAAGAAACTCAACCGAAAAAAAACTCTCACTTACCGGTCAGGCTGCCTGCTTCAGTCTTTGCACCGGAGACGCGCACGAATAAAAAAGCTAACGTACTGGCCGTTTAGAGTCGAAAAAGAGGAGCAAAGTTGAAATATTTGAATTTGGAAGCTCGGGATCCGCGCGCTCCCACTGACGTACCGCGCCAGACTGAAACCGTAACAACTGAAAATCCAAAGGGCTGCTAGTGGCTGCTAGGGCGACGACCCCTCTGCATCCCCTTTCTCACTGCATTCTACATTTAAAAACAAAACGAAGCTCCGTTCCATTTCCACTGGACAGTTCCGACCTTATTTCTTTTGATTGCAATAGTTCACCCAATTATTGACGCGTTGTTTTCTGACACTTTTCAATTTTGATCTTACTGTGTGAATGGTTAGAGCTGAATCTCGGATGAATGCATGGCGTCGTTTTGATCCTTTGGTAGTTTCGACATCTTGTAGCTTGCACGGAATATTGTGATCATTTTAGTAGTTGCTTTATGCAGATAGAGGTCGTTTTGCGTTGCCACCTGGGGTTATTGGTGGCATATGTGACGTCATAAGTCGTGAGCGGAGATGATGAATGGAGCCAGTTAACTTGAAATATGTACGGCTATTAATTTGTCTCGACTGCACTGAAATTTCGAATGAATGTTGCTTTAACGGGTTTGTGAAAGAAAGTTATGACAGGTTTTAATTGGCTTCTGTTAAAATCGTTATATTATGAGCTATATGTATCTCAGTATGTACAAAGCATATGTAAAATGTATCTGCTTTATGTCGTATTTACAAAAGTCGAAACACATTAACTTGTTCACAATCCCTATGAAAGTCATTCCATTTTGGCTGACAATATAACTTTTACAACAGCCTGTATATGACCAACATCATACATAGAAGAACCAAGATATTTCCTTACCTCTCCAGTAGCAACCTTAACTTTCAACGCAGGAAGCATTTTATAAATCACCCCATTTCCTATACTGTTGTGTTCCGATAGCATTTTTCACTTTATGTCCTTGATATTATACAATCTTGAGGTAGTGTTGGTGCATGAGGTTGAAAAACGAGGTTTTTAATAACTGGGCTATTTATTCATCGGCTGACCCCGCTGCACGGGTCTGTTATCGACGTAGGTGAAAACCAAGCTATAGAGATAAACACAGCGCTGTGATTAGTGTTTCAAACGAGTTTTATCGACGGACGTCGATATTAAGTTAAACTTTCGTAGTTTTTCTCGCAATGCTTCATTATTTACAGAGTCATCGGGCTAACGATATACAGGGTATAAAAAGGACTACCTTTTGTTTCAGATAGTACACTCACAGGCAATGAAAAAGTTACACTCGCAAAATTCCGACTCCAAACGACCCCAATTTTTTCAACCATTTAATTTAAAATTTTAACAAAATATTATCATTTTTAAGTTAATAATATCATGATGTTGTGTTAAATGTATTTCAATGTTGAAGAAGGCGTCATTAAGCTAGCATTTTCCGTTTAGGAGTGATTTGGTGATTTGGGTGTTTTTCTCAGTGGAACCTTTTCACTGCCCGTGAGTGTATTACTAGCAGTCTGACCGAGCCATTTTCTAAGAAAAATTTAGGTAGGTATATGAAATTTTGAAAATGTATGTTTAAACTCTATAGATGTATAACCAACGATAGTCAACCTCTCTCAACATACGAGCTCTTTGCGTCTTTACACCTTCAGAAATTGTTGAGAAATATTAGTTGTGGACGTGCAAACTCCTTCTCAAGCACTTGGTATAAATCAACTTGTAGTCCACGATACTATCGATCAGGCCGCTACAACAATAGTATAAAATCCTGTTTCACAATGTATGGATTGTATGGATAATGGCTACGGGTGGACTAAAAGACAGGCTGTCACTGTCTAAAACACAATACAGAGAGTGACAGCATGACTTTTATAATTATCCAACATATAGGTAACAACCATACATTGTGAAACAGGCCCTAAGAATTGTAGTTTAAACTTTTATTTACTCTTTTTTATATCATTATATATATGAGTCATATAATATACAGGAGGTAAATGAAGTGGTCCTGAAAAGTTGACTATAATTAATTATTTTACACAGACTGTGTGTAATTATTTTAGAAAGACCTTCTGAAGTCACCCCCTTTCGGCTTGATTTTGTAACATCCTGTGTAATAAAAATGAATACAGCCGGAGAATATGATAACTTAATAATAATTAACGCTTTAATACAGAGTCGTGCCTAAACCAAGCTTAGCCTGAATCTTTTTAACAATTCGCTGCAAGTTTAAAACATTTAAGGGCAGCAATTAGGGACTTACTGAAAATTTTATTACGCACCGCGGTGAATAGCGTTTATAAAGCAACATGTTTAGTATAAAATACCCTTTATTTTGCACACAAACAGAAACAGATTGACAAACATAGAAAAGAAAATAAATAAAACAATCGGCGGCCTTATTACTCAAAGTAATCTCCCTCAGACCACCACATAATAGAAAGAAAAAATAAAGTTTGTAAAATGGGTGATTTTCAGGCAAGTAGGTGAAATTCGCTAGTAAAAACAAAAACTTCATGAAAAACGTGTATTTTATGTGTTAAAAACATGTTAATTAATATACACCAAAATTATATTCTTTTCTTTTATATGTATGAATTTATGAAATACATTACTAATCCAAAGATCCCTCTCTAAGCATGGACTCTTTCCCACGCTGGTCACATATCTAGATCTGCTAAACAAAACCCAAAATCTTGTCTGCAAAAAAACACATCCCAAATACTCTTCTATATTCGTTCAGGTGATAAAAACACAAAAATGGATCGATGTTACTTACGAAAACACTTCTTACTTAAGACTAAGTTGCAGGAACTTGTTCGCGTGGGCTCTGACTCACTCACACTAACTCTAAGTTCATAAGATAGGGCTGCCTTATCACATGATAGCATATCCTAATCCTAATATTATAAATGCGAAAGTAACCGTCTCTGTCTGTCTGTATGTTACTCTTTGACGCTTTGGCTACTGAACGGATTTAAATCAAATTTGGTATACAGATCTGATGGTCTAGACCCTGTGAAAGGACATAGGCTACTTTTTATCCCGGAATTCCCGCGAGAAAACTTTTTGAGGCGAAGCGAAGCTCGCGGGGACAGCTAGTATTATTATAGTTCTTAATTGTACCACTAACGGGGCGGAAAGTTGGCCATTTCTGACACAATGAAATGGAAATGGAAACGTGTATTTTCAAAACTCGTAGAACAAAAGTTGTTCAGAATGACCCCCTAAGTCACCCCCTTTCGGCTTTGTATATCCTTTTTGCAACCCCCTGTATATAACTACATTCCGGTGTTACTCAATATTTCAGTTCAAACTTTGTTAAAATGTTTTTTTAATGTTAAAATGTGGTAAACATACAACCCTGTATAAAACTTTCTCATCTCTTAACTCGTTTATTGCACATGCACTGGCGATTTTCAACCTTAAGTACCTACTTGTTTACAATCTACTGACTATGTATGCACTGTATAGTACATTTATGTATGAGGAGTTTCAAAACAATATGTACCTACACATTACACATGGATTTTGAGGAAAAACTGAAACCAACCATTAATTTATTAGTATACCCATCTAGTACCTAAGTACTACGAACTTATTATTTTTAATACGTAAACTTAAACTTAGTACTTAAGTACGTAATAATAAGTTCATGCCAGTTGATAAAAAATATAAACCCCTATCTTAAATATTCGATTTAAAAAAGTATCTTGGTATAAAGTATTTCTCGGGATCCCCAAAAATTTACATAAACCGCCCGCATTTCGGCCCCAAATCCTAATTAAATTTTCCTTTTCATAACAAATTAGGTTTAAGACGACCTCTTGTGACTTTTACAACAAAATACAGGGTGTTTAAAAAGGGTATAGTAAGCCGAAAAGTGGTAAGCCGTAAACCTTCATGGGGAACATTGTAATGTTTTTTAAATTTCCAAAGTCGCAGAACAACATTTATTTAGAAAAAAATCCCTTTCAGTTTACTATTAATGTATGCATACCTATATAAATATACCACACACAATTTACGACACCCTGTATAAGTAACAGCGGTACCCCTTAGTATTCATGGGCCGTTCAACGCAGGAAGATAGCCAAAACAATTCACTTTCGTCTTACACAGTTACGCCACGCAATCAGACGCCTCTATTGCCTTCAGTATAGGGTTCAGAATCATCGGTGTGAGTGGGTTTGTTATATTTGCGAATGCAGACACCACTTTAGCTGGCCCTTCTTCAACTCTACATGTGAACAACAGGGCTCCCAGTCTAGTAACTACATAAACAAGGTGTGTGAGCAGCCTAAAATTAGGTAAGTAAATGATGAGCGAAGTGACTATCTTAATTTGGTTGCATATTCAAAGGCTGGTAACTTTACAAAGGCAGATAAAAAAAACCTCAGCTCTAAATCGATGACTATGATGTGATCACAAATGAATTTGGCTGAACTGTTTATGGAAATCAAATATTTTAATTAATATTACTCAGTACGTTAAACTAGCCATCATGAATATCATGGTACGCGTCAAGGCTACAATATGCAGATATGATACATGATACGGTAAAACGATAAAAATGAGGAACCAACTTATAACACTCCTCTTTTCTGTTGAGTTATTTAAAGTAGCAGACTAGAAACAAGGAAAGAGGCTAAGATATCTTGCTTTAAACTCACACAGCCGAGGCAGGAAGAGTGGACTGTTTAATAGTAAGTACGAGTAAGAAACATAGAAAAGGCATCGTTACATGTCAGCGGCGGGATTCAAACCTGAGAAGTGGGCGCTTACGCGGCTGAGCTACCACCACTCCTCATGAAGCAATAATATACTTACAATTTTAAGTAATAAATGCTAATAATGGCCATTTCTGTAGCAAACAACATTCTAGGTACTGAATGTTGGGATGCAGCTTCTAAAAATTGGAATCAGCATGAGGAGAGCATGAAATGTGGCAGTTTTGAGATATACCCTTTCAAACGGTAAGTACTTTTGTTTTATTTGTCAAGTAATACTTACGTTGCTGAACCTTAACTGCCATTTTCTCCATTGTCAGTTAGAGCATAACAAGGGAGTAGTGGTTGACTTTTGGCACATCTGTCATGAATTTTATATGGAGATGACGTTTAATTTATAAATCAATCCCTGTCGGTTAGATAACCGACAATGGAGAAATTGGCACTAAGTATATTGCCTAAATTATTAGTCTTGTTAATACTTTCTCCACATTTTCCCTCATTTGTTCTTGAATCTGGTTGGTTCGTAGCCAGAATCCCCAGCCGTGGGACGCCGCCGCACGTCGCGCTCAAATTGTGTTAAGTTTCACAACTTCAAATGGTCGGTTTATTTAACTTTTCTTTTTACTTGGAACCAACCAGCCAATAGGACGAGAATACAATGTTGCTCGGGTTTTTTGTATTCCTATGAATGTTATTTTCAATATTATGTATTATTAAAAATATTTTTCTATAAATTACCTATGTATCAGCATTGTCAGCCAATTTGTAACTTCGGGAGAAATTATTGTGTTTTGAATTTCCATAAGTAAACGTTGATATTTAATTAAATCATTCTTGAATTAGCATAGAATTTTCATTATTGTTGGCAAAAAAGTAATCAGAAAACTACACATACCTACATCGAAAAAGTCTCGTAAAGTTCTAAGCCTGGATACCTGGACATAATATTAACTTTGCTTTTGGCTACACAACATCCTACTAATATTAGAAGCTCGAAAGTTTGTGAGTATACAAGTACATAAAAACCTAAGTACTTACCTTGGGTACGAAATAAATATAGTTTAATATAATATAATCAGTAGCAATTAATACCTATGTATCTGTACTAATGCATGTGGTGTTTACTTTTAATTAGCCTGTGTAATTAGTTTTAATCTGTAGACGTAAGTTATATATAAGGCATGTTATGTTACATTCGCTGTAAGAAGACCTAATAAATAAAATAAATAAATAAGTATGTATTGATTACTATTTTACGTACCTGTAAATACCTACTCAACGAATTTTCGAAAAAATATTTACTTATACTGTGATTTGGATTTACACATAGACGTTTTCATACCGGAATTCCCACGAGTTTTTTTTTATTTTTCATTTCATTTATTTATTTATTCATAAACACAAGGTGTATTTGAAATTCTTATAACTAAACATAAATTACCTATCACACATGCATTAAAAGATCTGATAAACAAAAGTAAAAATAAATTTAAATTATTAATAAAATGAATGTCCAAATAAAAATTAAAAACTATGTCTATCACACATGCATTAAAAGGTCTCATAAACAAAAGTAAAAATAAATTTAAATTATTAATAAAATTAATGTAAATATAATTAATGTCCAAATAAAAAATTAAAAACAATGTCAGAAATAAAAGCGAAAATAATGTAAATAACAATTTAAGTCACAAATTAATTCAAAATTTCAAAACAAATTAAAAAAGTTCATGAAACATGTAAAAAATCATTCAAGTCATATAGACATTTTTCCAATAAAAGAGATTTCAGTTCACTTTTAAAGCAGCTTTTCGTTACCATCAATTTTAGGGATGGGGGCAGTTTATTAAAAAATACAATGGCCTGGTATGGAGCTGAATGCTTCGTCACCAATAGATGTGGTGTGAGTTTGATTGGAAGCTCTTTTCTTCTTGTACTTTCACGTATGACCTTCTCTTCCTTCGTTTCTATTGAGTGGATGTTCTTGGCTAGACCAGTAAGAAGGACCATAATATACAAACTCGGCACAGTCAATATGCCAAGTCGCTTAAAAACTGGCATACAAGATTCCATTTGTGGTATACGGGCAATTGTGCGAATAGCCCTTTTTTGTAAGACAAATGCTTTGTTTGCATTGTACTCATAGCTATGACCCCAAAGTTTTATGCTATAACGCAACTTAGACTCTATCAATGCGTAGTAGACCATCTTAAGCTGCTCTTCGCTTATTTCATCCCGGAGACTTCGTAGGGCATAGCATGCAGAACTAATAGAGCTCTCCAATGCATTGAGTTCATGCTTCCAGTTCAATGAAGAATCAATATAAATTCCTAAATATTTTACGACATTGGCATTTTGTACTTCGTCTCCATTAAGTATGATATTGATTTTATCTTTATCTCTTGCTGTGGTTTTAAAGAGTAAAGCACTTGTTTTGGTCGTATTTATTTTAAGATTATTTATGTTGAACCATGTTGAGAAAATGCATAGCATGTTGTTTACATCAGATTCCAATGTCTTTATGTCGTTGGCTGAAACTACAGCATTGGTATCATCGGCATATACGACTAGCCTGGCATCCGGCATAGACCGACCCATATGCTCTAGCAGATCATTCGTAAACACTATGAAAAGTATGGGTCCTAAGACTGAGCCTTGCGGAACTCCTCGAGTGACATTCATCAATTTTGACTTTGTGATCATCTCAGAGTTATTATCTATGGTGGTGATCTCTACAAATTGTTTCCTGTTCTGAAGGTAAGACTTGAAAAGTTTTAAAGTGTTTCCTCGTACTCCGTAATGTTCTAATTTTTTTTGTAGAATTTCATGGTCTATTAGATCAAAAGCTGAGCTTAGGTCGAGAAATAAGGCAGCTACCTTCTTTTTGTCGTTAAGCTTTAGTACTACATCATTTACTAATGTTTCTATAGCGTCTACTGTTCCTAGGCTTCGTCTGTAACCAAACTGTCTATCACTAATAACATTGTTCATATTAAGATGTACTAGTAGTCTCGATTTAAGGATTTTTTCAAAAATTTTAGAAAGTATAGGTAAAAGTGAGATTGGTCTATATTTTGATGGATCTTTCTTGGAACCTTTTTTAAAAATAGGTAGTATCCTTGCAATTTTGAGTTGTTCTGGAAATATACCAAGCCTTATGCACTCATTATAAAAATAGGCCAACGGAGCTGCTAGCACATCAATATTGTCTTTGACCACTGTCATAGGCAGACCGTCATATCCGCATGATTTTTTGTTCTCAAGACTACGAACAAGCTTCTCAACTTCTGCTGGATTACATGTTCGACAATACATGTCATTTTGTACTTTTGAATCTATCTCCAATATATTCATAGCCAAGTCTTTGTTAACACTTGATGTATTGGATTCTTCAAAATCAAATTGATTTGCAAATATGTTAACAATTTCTTTGGGCTTGTCAGTTATTTCATTACCTACCTTAAGCAGAAGTTTTTCTTTAAGTGTGTTGGTTTTTTTATTTCTGTGTTTGTTTACACACCTCCAAATTGCTTTCGTGGAATCTTTTGCACCGTCGATTTCAAACCGGACTGCCTGTTTTTTTGCCATTTTAATTACTTTCCTATAAATTGAGATATACCTCTTGTAGTATTCGTTTATACTTGGATCGAAACGCTGAGCTCCATATAAAACTCTTTTCATTTTACTTGACACTTTTATTCCTGTAGTGATCCATTTAATATGATCTGTTCTTTTTGTCTTTACCCGAACTTTCTTTTTCGGAAAACTGTTTCTGAAAATGCCGTCGAATGTTGAAATAAATCCATTGATTCCCTTGTTAGTCTAGTTCTGTTTCATTATTTCATTCCTAAATTGATCATTATTTTTCTGAGAGAAACATCTTTTTTCTACAGAAAGTGTTTGAGGGATTTTATTAGCTTTGCTCGCATTTTCAATTGATAAATCACAGAAAATACCAGCGTGACCATCTGCCAAGCCATTGTGATCAACATTATGTTTCTCCAAACATGCCTCAGGTACGTTAGTCAAGAAGTTATCAATACAAGAGCTTGAATCATTTTTCACATAAGTAACCTCGTTGATAACATGTCTAAAATTATAACACTTTAAGAGATTAACAAATTCATTGCGTTTTTTGGTATCAGACAGAATATCTATATTAAAATCACCACAAATTATACATTTCTTATCAAAAAAGTACTCAAGAAGTTTTTCTAATCTTTCCATAAAAATATCATAAGTATTATCTTCTGGGTTTCTATAGCAACAACAAATATAAACATTACTTTGAATGTCTCTAACTCCGCAGACCTCAAAACATTTTACTTTATATAGTTTTTTACAATGTTCTAGCTCTTCATATGGCCTGTCTTTATGGACAGCTATTAATGACCCTCCTCTTTTTTTGTGGCTTCTTGTATTATAAGAAGCTAGATTATAATTATCTAGATGAAATAAGGGTGCTGAGTCTTTGTACAAGAAGTGTTCAGTGAGACAGATGTAGTGTACGTCTTTATCTAAACCATGAAGATAAACCTCTAATTCATCTTTTTTATTAGTAATTCCACACACGTTTTGGTGAAATAAATAAACATTTTCTATATTATTGCGAGAATCTATATTTATTGTTTGTTGCCGTGATGTTTCCAAGTGAACTGTTGAGGTATCAGATTTGTAGTTGAACTCGAAAAAGACTATTCGTATTATTATTCTCAGGAGATGTTCCACCAGTCTCACTATTTAGATTGCGATTTGCGTGGATTTCGTCAACTATTATGCATAAATAATTAAATATGGTTTCCATTCCATATTTTGTGATAGTCCCGGTTCTTCTGTTGAAAGTATATGTATCATATTCCAAGTTCAAGTTGGAGTCTAGGCTGATTTTAAGGCGAAGCGTTGCTCGCGGGCAACGGCTAGTGCTTTATGACATAGTCAAGGGAGTTTCTTTAGCTTTCTTCATTCTGTGATAGTAATATTTCTTATACGATCTCATCTCATTTCCCCGTTCTGAGTAAACTAGAATCTTAAAATGCAAAGGAAATGAGAATTCTGGACGCATCCTGTCCAGAGTTATTGAAGATATCTTATCTTCAAATTGAATTGCAGTACGCCAACAGATGTTTTATATGCTGAAAACCTACTATAAAAAACCTACTTATACATATATGTAATCCTACTAATATTATAAAGGTGTAAGTTTGTGAGTATGTGTGTGTATTTTTGTTACTTCTTCACGTCAAAACGGCTGAACCGATTTAAATGAAATTTGTTATGGAGCTAGCTGATACTCTGAATTAACAAATAGGCTACTTTTTATCGTGTGATTCCTACGGGGTTTTTTAAGGCGAAATGAAGCTCGCGGTTACTGCTAGTATATTATAAAGGATGGAAATTCAGCCGTTCATTTCTCGAAAGTAGGACAATGTACTCGATATTCTGAACAACCCTGTTGAGTGTCTCGGTGTGATGGTAAAATCATTGTAATTATGCACAAGGGCATAACAAAAAATACTTCAAAGCGTCACAAAATCAACAATACTAGAAATTCCGATCACAAAGCTCTAATAATGTTTTTTTTAGTTGTGTCTTGTGTTTTCATATTACTTACTGTGTGTGGCGATGTCTTGATTCAAAAAGCACATTAAAAAAATATATAAGATTTCTTTATTACAAAAACTCATGCTAAACTTTGTAAGTACATAATATCTAAGGTAATTTACAATTTTAGGACAAAACCGGGACGTTATGTAAAACAGACGTTGTATCGTAAAGGAGACATAAAAATGTAACGAAATAAATCTAAGGTCTCACGGACCGTATGTATAGTTGATACCTACAATTTTATTGTTGAGTTGTTGTTAAGTAGGTACAGTCAGCTGCATAAGTAGCTATACACTTCTGTACCTTGTCAAACTGACAAACCGTATTTTTTTTCAATTAATCGATAGACGGTTTCAGATTGACAAGGTATAAAAGTGTACAGCTACTTATGCAGCTGACTGTACCTAATACTCAAGTTATACCTATATATATTATAGTAATAACTGAAGTTTATATATTTTTTTAAGACTTGTATTGAGTTGCCGAAAGTCTATTCCTACCCACTCTTCCCAAGCTTGCGCCATTTCCCACCACACGGTCCACTGCGGGTCGGTGGGGGCACACACCTATGATATATTATGATAAAACATGTGCAGGTTTCCTCACGACTTTCTTTCACCGTAACAGCCTTGCGATTCTGTAAAATCAGACATCTCACTTCGATCTTCATTCTCCCTTCACCTTTCACTTTACGTTCGAACAGTTATCACATTATACTTATGTCATCTCATACATTATTTGTCAAAATCTCGAAATTCGATGTGTCTACGGAAATTACAGAATGCCAATTTGAAAACTAACTCCGGATTCAGAATCGAGTTTTGACAATTAGCTTTATAGAATCGCACGGCAGACTTCAATTGCTTATTTCTAGAGAATCCTTTGGTGTACTTTAACCCACAGCCTCTTGAATGAGAGGGTGAGACCTTTTTTTTAAAAAAAAATATCTTAATCTATTCTATTACATAAATATATCCGCTACGCCTCCAAGGCTCTTACTGTCCTTAGTTTAAAGTTCTTTCGGTTTCGTGCCACTCAGCCTAAAGGCCGATTCTACTCGCAGACTACTCGCACTCGCACTAAAGAGTGTGTGAATCAGCCTTAGTCCCAATTTCTCCATTCTCGGTTAGAGCATAAACAGGGAGTAGTGGTTAACTTTTGACACATCTGTCATGAATTTTATATGGAGATGACGTTTAAATCAATCCCTTTCGGATAGATAACCGACAATGGAGAAATGGGCACTTAAGATAACACCTAAGAATACGGTCATAAAGCTGATATACAAATAGTGCTGTTCTATTTATGTCGGTGTGCTAAAAGCTGAACGTTGACGGTGTTTTGTGCAAATGTGGTGTCTTGGCTTCGCTAGTGATGGGGTCACATGAGATGTATCGATCGGTTATGCAGTTCTTTTTTCAAATGGAATATGTAAGTAGGTACTTGCATCATTTTGAATTAAATATTGAGTGGCATTGGGTTCATTCCATGAGGCGTAGGCGTGAGGATGTTTTTTGTAACATAATTACATATATTGTGTGCAGGTTTACACTTCGACACCCGATTACATTAGACTTTTTTATTTTATCCTAAAGCATCGACCATATTATTTATAATAAGGTATAGGTTTACCAATTTTACGTTGTTCTTCTTATCGTGTCAATGACAAACATAAGAGCCAGCTAGGGTTTGTGACGGACACTGTTAAAGGATGGGTCAGCTCCCGTTTCTAGCGGAAATGAAATGTTTACATTTTAGGGACTATGGGTAATGAGAGGTAGATATTTATTTAAAAAAAATGTCGACATTTGATCCCCGTTGTGTCCCAACACTAGCGTCGTTTGTGGACCCACATCGGCTCAGCTGACGTCAAGTTGACACACGCTCTAAGCTGATTCCACAACCTGCAGCCGAGCTAGAACCTAGTCTAGATGCCTAGATCTAGACTTACCTAGGCGATGACGGCGTATCAGCCGTCGACTAAGTGAAACTATCGGTTTCTGGAGATTCCAAATATTTTGACTGTTTTCATCCTGTGTGCCTGTAGCCTCTGATACCCTTTATTTCGCTTGAATGAGATAATATATTTTTTTCAGGGACACACTGTATAAAATAAAGGCCTACCAATTTCGTAGGCATTTGACATCAGTAAACACTTGTTAAATACCGTCTTAAGTTTTTTGTATTGTATTTTGTAATATTGCCAGTTTTTTTATAACGGTTTTTTTTCAACTTGTTATTATGCCTATAGTATCGACTTTAGCAATTTTTCCCATTTATACTTACAGATATTTATGGTTCTTAACTTTTTCGATTTATTGCGTCTTTACAGCGTATAATTAGAAATGAAGCCACGTCGGTGTTTTATCATCCGTCTCTGATCCGCATTTCAAGTGGGACGCCCTAACTTAGGTTTTAGGACGTGCCTAGAAGCCTAAATACACATCAGCTTATTGGAAACTAACCTTTCCTATCTTGGAAAAATAGTACATAGCCAATTTTCCGTCTTATAGTCGAGGGAAGAGAGTTTTATTTAGATTGGAGGATGTGTACTAGAAAATACATACATTGCCAGACGAAGCCTCAATGTAGATTCCATCTGATCTAAGGATCCTTTATAAATATACAAGGAACATTTGGATATTACTTTGTAATATAATTTAGACGAGTTTCTATATGAATAGCTTTTGCCGTTTCGGTTCCGGTTTGTTTGCAAAATTTTCGCATATAAAGTGTTATGTGCAATATCCTAACTGCTTCCATAAAAAAATACAACATAATGATAATACAGGTGAGCAATAATGCTACATCTTATCGTCAAATGGGATATATACAGGGTGTTGCAAAAAGGGTATACTGAGCCGAAAGGGGTTGACTCAGGGGGTCATTCTGAACAACTTTTGATCTAAGAGCCTTACCTCCCTTATGCAACAGCCTGTATAGTACTATACATAATGTTTTTTTGTTATAATTTTGGTCCGTATTCCACAAATTTCATAGTCATAAAATAAACATCTAGGCCCAAGGTTGAACATAAGCCCTGCGTGACAGGCATCGTTTGTGGTAGACTCTCAGCTATTCCTAGACGCTAATGTGCTGCCTCGCTCGAGTTACTTAACTGAGCAGCTGTTTATCCGCCTTGTGCTGCGTTCACTTCGGGCAAGTTCGCTGGAGAGGTTATACCAACTTGACACAGTTATTTTACACAGTGATAGCATCATAACAAGAAAAGTAGAAACAGTAATCCATTCATTATTAACTAATAATAAGTTTATTAAATACAAGTAAGCATTTTATTGTATTTAATAAGCTTATTTAGCTTCGAAGCGTCCGTAGTCGAGCGGGCCTCAGTGATCGTAACTGATCACTGAGGTAAAGCAACAACTGACACGGTCAGCCATTGGATGGGTGACCAATTTCAAGTGGTGCTTTTCTGGACGCTTCCGTGCTTCGGACGGCACGTTAAGCCGTGGGTCCCGGTTGCTGCTTCGGCAGCAGTCGTTAAGCCTAGCCAAGAGGCCTTCGGGCGGCTTGAAAACATCTGACAGTCGGGTTGCCCACTTACCCGACAACTCTCTCAGCACAAGGTTGCTTGTGTTGGGGTCCACCAACCCGCACTTGGCCAGCGTGGTGGACTAGACCTGAACCCTTCCTTCATTGGAAGGAGACCCGTGCCCCAGCAGTGGGGACGTAATGGGTCGTGATGAAGCATTTTATAAATACAAAGAGTAGATTTGATGATGAAGCTTAATAAAATACCTAACTCATTATGCTAGAACTGGCCATGTTGTGACGTATCCTATAGACGATAATTTTGCTGACTAAGGGTGGTTACATAGAGAATCGGGCTCCCTGTATCTACCTGTACCGGTAACCTGATTATGCGAAAGCGCCCACTCACGGAGCGATTCCCGGATTTTTAAATGTCATGAGCGCTTTCACATAATCAGGTTACCGGTACAGGTAGATACAGGGAACCCGATTCTCTATGTAAGCACCCTAATCCTTTCACCACTGTGACAAACGTTATTCCTGCTACTGTACCACCACTGATATGTTAGCTTAATAATCCATAAGCAGCATCGCTCGCCCGTCAAACATCTGTGAGATCTATACAAGTAACTTCAGATTTGTAAATGCTAATGTTCGGTTGTGGTAAACCCATTGCTCTTGTGTTGTCACGCTAAGATGAAGATCTGTGCACTAAATAGGACAAACATGTACAAAATAATGGTTAAACAGCTTGCCAAGTGAAGTATTCATACCGTTTTAAACAACATAAAAAACAGATTATCAAAACTCACACAACAGTGCTACGAGATTTCGTAGCGAATGCTACACTGCTACGCCGTAGTAGCTACGAAATCTCGTAGCACAAGTTATTCAAGTGAACTCGTGCAAGTAACTTGTTCGTGCGAACGCAGCGCCAGTTTCCAGACGAGTTTCAGCGCCGTCTGGTGCGTCCCGGCGGAACTAACGCCGCCCAGCCGCGGATGTATACTGTGTGCTAGTTGATGTTGCTTATTTACTTTGTAGAAGGCACTCTCAATGTGACACTCTGACTATGGCGTTTGTGTATTTAAACGTTATGTCGCCATTAGCATAATTTGTAAATGTTCATCAGGTCAAGTAGAAAGAAACTTAATGATTTCAGTATAAACACCATTTAAACTGAATTTTTATAAGCTTTCTTTACAAGTGACCTTGTGATATTTACTGTTTAGGCCAATCTCTCATAACACACACAACAACAATCAACAATACACTATGCTTGATTATTGATGTAAGATAAGAGTTGATCCCAATAGTCCTTGGTTACTCTCAGCTTGCCTCTACAATCTAAGGGTCGATCCCTGAAAATGAAATCACAACAACGTAAAACAGCAAGATATCTGTACAAAATATTTTATTTTATACTAAGGAACTAATTACTAATAATACTTACATAATATTATAATGCAATATTTTTTGCTATGAAAATAAATTTCATGACCAGAATAATTTGACTAGAAAATATTATATTTACGTATGTATGTAAGCCGGTGCGACTAAATAAATAGTATTTATTTAAGATACTCTAATAATACTTCATTCTTCGTCCATGTTTTTACAAACTCTAGTACAAATATAATGTGAGTAGTTTCAATACGATAGGTTTCCATAAATATACATTCTTATAAAATTTATTAGATCTTCATTATCACATAGGTAATACTATAGTTCTGATATCTAATTTAATTATCGTATCGTTGAAATTGTATTAAAATCACTAAGTACGTGGTCACAGCTCCGATAACCTGCAAGTAAAAAAGTAATGTAAGTTTTAAGTTTTAACATCTATAACTCGTTTTTATTATAATATTAGGTACCTATATTAGTTGTAAATAATTGTAATTGATTTAAGTAAACGTATCTAACGGAATTACAATTCACTATAACATAATTAATTATTTAATGAATATCTTTACTGTTTAAAGTCTTTATGTACCTATATGAACTACAGAGTAAAAAAACTGTATTACCAGATGTTATAATTATATTGGTAGCAATTCTGAAAGGCACATTATAAAATTACCACTGTCAGATAAATTTAGAAATTTTAGCTCAATTTAAAATTAAGAAGTGTCGCCTTTTGAATCCCTACTATTGACTGCATTGATGCATGATAATCTAAAATACTCACAGAAGCGACCAACGGCCGGTCCAGTATGCACATCCCGAGCGGCGAGTACTGCACGGAGCGCAGCATCAGCTGGCGGGAGAACAGCTCGAGCCGCGACGGCAGCACGCCCGTGGAGGGCGCGTGCGTCATGAGCCGGCACACCAGCTCCTCGGTTCTTTTACCCTGGTACATGCGAGAAGGAATATAGAGGAATTAGGCAATAATTGCAATAAAATATACCTACGTGCTGTAGTAGCGGATTGGATGGATTCCTCGGTAGACCAACTCTACATTCATTATACCCTGGTACATTTGAAAACGGACAGTTACTAAAGTTGATGCAGGACGCACTAAAGAGAGTGCTACCATTAGAGAGAGATAGAGTGACGAAGCACGATTCCATCTTTCATTATCATAGTTAGGAGTCTTTGAGGAGTACTGAAAAGAGCGCATCAGCTGGCGGGAGAACAGCTCGAGCCGCGACGGCAGCACGCCGGTGGACGGCGCGTGCGTCATGAGCCGGCACACCAGCTCCTCGGTTCTTTTACCCTGGTACATGCGAGAAGGAATATAGAAGAATTGGGCAATAATTGCAAGAGATAATCTTGCTGTTAGTTAGCAGATTGGACGAATTACCTACTAGGTAGACCAACTCCACAGTCATTACACCCTGGTACATTTGAAAACGATAGCAGTTACTAATACTCATTTATCAGGCAACTAAAATGAGAGGAGAAAGGAGAAAAGAGAGTGCTATGATTAGAGTGAGATAGAACGACGTAGCATGATTCCATCCTTCATATTCATAGTTATTGAATTAACTATGTAGCGAAGAGTACTATAAAGAGCGCAGCATCAGCTGGCGGGAGAACAGCTCGAGCCGCGACGGCAGCACGCCGGTGGACGGCGCGTGCGTCATGAGCCGGCACACCGGCTCCTCGGTCCTTTTACCCTGGTACATGCGAGAAGGAATATAGAGGAATTGAAAATTGTAGACGTTACAGTATAAGTGGGAGTAAGATGCTTCAACAAGGGTGGGATGGAACGATTCTTTCGGCAACATCTCTCTACAAGCAGACTGGAACAGAAACTCGGTAGACCGACTCGACGGCTATAATACCCTGGTACATTTCAAAACGGTGACACAGTTGAAAAGTTGAAGTGGGTAGAATAAAAGAGAGAGCCATGATTTGAGTGAGAAAGAGCGACGTTTCATGATTCCATCCTTCATTTTTATAGATTCTTATGTGCTGAAGAGTACTAAAAAGAGCGCAGCATCAGCTGTCGCAAGAACAGCTTGAGTCGCGACGGCAGCACGCCGGTGGACGGCGCGTGAGTCATGAGCCGACACACCAGCTCCTCGGTCCTTTTACCCTGGTACGTGCAAGAAGATTTCTTATATATGTAACTAGGGAAAATCACGAAATTATTCTTTCTGGACGTAGGCCTCTCCGAAGGAGCGCCACAAAACGCATTCTCATTCAGCCACTACCGGCTACCCGCCTTAGATCGGTCCAGCGGGGAGGAGGGCACGCTGCCTATTTTTGGTCTCCACTCGAGAACTCGTCTACCCCAACGGTTATCGGTTCTTCGACTGAAATGATCAGCCCACTGCTAATTTAACTTGCACATTTCGACAGCTATGTCGGTAACCTTAGTCCTCTGACTGATAACCCAGACGGATGACGGATTATTGCGTTATCTATGTACCTAAATGTAAATATGCATTCGTAGGTACCTCAGTGATGGTGTAGTGGCACGGCTCCACTACCACGAACATCCTCAGCATGTGCATCGCGCACCATAGGAACTGCAGCACCAGGAAGTGCACGCGATTGGTCGACACGACTGCGGGATAAATAGACATTGAAAGTGAATGGTCGACACGACTGCGGAACAAACAGACATTGAAGGTTATATTGGTCGAAATGTGTACGTGATAGATAGACAAGGAATTTGTTTTAGGGCTGATTTTTCAATGGTCAGATAAACGCTATCTGTCGAATAAATTTGTTGCTGTCACTGTCTAATACAAACATTCAGTCGCGACAGTATCAGAATTATTCCCCAGAAACTTTTATCTGTCTATTGAAAAATCAGCCGTTAGGGAACTATATTTCTTGCCAGCAAAGTTTATTTTTGTCATCAACTTGTATCAGCAAATTAATAGATCAACCGCAACAATATATTTTTGTCCTCAAATAAATAAAAAGTGTCCTCTGGTATGAATCAGCAAATAATATCAATACAAAAATCTAAAATAATAGATGGATTGCCAAAAAATTTGAGTTCATTACATAAATAAAAACTTTGTATGCAGAATATTATTTTTGCTCCTCAAATAATAACTGCGCCCGCAGAATAGTAGATTTGCCAGCAAATATATTGACTCTAGGTCGCATGTTGCGATTTCTTTTTAATTCATATTTTATCAGCATTGCAGTAGTTACATTATGATTGGTCCAGTTATTAAAACATTATAATTCGTTAGCAATTTAATACATGAGTTTACAAATTAGCGGAGACGGTGCTATGGAGAGAGCTATGCTTGGAGTTTCTCTGATGGATCGTATCAGAAATGAGATTATCCGTCAGAGGACCAAGGTTACCGACATACTTAGCTGTCAAAATATGCAAGCTGAAGAGGCAGTGGGCTGGTCATATCTGCCGAAGAACCGATAACCGTTGGGGTAGACGAGTTCTCGAGTCGAGACCACGAACAGGCAAACGGAGCGTGGGACGCCCTCCTGCCCGCTGGACTGACGATCTTAGGCGGATAGCCGGTAGTGGTTGGATGAGGAAGGCAGAGGACCGAATGTTGTGGCACTCCTTGGGAGCGGATCTATCTCCACCAGTGGATGATTATTGGCTGATGATGATGATGATGAAAAGAGGAAGTTTAAGTTTTAATTACAATAAGATTGCTTTTGATTAGAAGAAGATTAAGGTTTAAGTTATAATTAGAAGAAAGTTGTTTATGTTGTTTTTAATTAAGAATATTGATGATTTAAACTTAATTTTTTGTTTCATTTAAATATTAAACATAACATCGAGTTATGTGGACATACCTATTAAAATATATACATAAATGTTAACTTGCCACTTGATCATAAATCCCGGCAATTTTAAGTGATTAATTGTTGAATTGATTTAAAATTGTTTGGGGGCAAAAATTTGCTGGCAAATCTACTATTTTGCCTTCAAACCTATTATTTAGCAAATTCAAAACGGATTTAATTGGCGATCGTTTAAATGACACCCTTTGTTTTATAACCAAATTCCTTGGGTATATGACTGTAGAATGTAGAATAGAATTAACGGGTACACACTCACTCAGGAAAAGATTCTAATGTATCATCAATATTATAGCAGTACCAGGAATCTATAGCAACACAGGACATTACCAGCGTTACGTATGTGACGGTGTCCTGTCATCATTCATGGTGACGACTATAAATAGCAGTTGACCGCGAGCACCACAGTACCAGGAACCCATAGCCACACAGGATCTTACCAGCGTTACCTTATTTAACATTGACGGTGTCAAGGGGCTCATCATGGTTGGAGCTGTCCGCGAGTACCACAGTACCAGGAACCCATAACGTCATAGAAGCTACTCACTAATCTCCATTATAAGGAAGTAGGGGGTCACTATCAGATGCAGCAGCGTGGAGATGATGATGAGATGACGACGAGCGGCAGCGCGTAGCTGCAGTCCACGCGCTGGATCACCTCGCAGAGTGACCCGCGGAGCGCCCCCAGCCGCTCAGGGCAGGCAGGGAAGGAGTAACCAGGAATCCATAGCATGATTAGGTTAGAGCCATGGAATCTATAATTACTTCCGAATCCGGCAAAATAATTATTATAGCAGTACCAGGAATCCATAGCAACAGAGGATCTTACCAGAGATCATTGACGGTGTCTGTCCTGCGGGCGTATCATCATGGTTGAAGTTGGTCGGCTGTCCGCAAGCACCACACTACCAGGAACCCATAACGTCATAGGCCTTGACCTTATCACACTCAAACGTTGTGTGGAATGCCATATAGCCCGCTGGACCTAGCTTTAGCGTTCTCTTAAAAATACCCAACTATTCAGCTACCATGTACCAAGATCCCATAACGTCATAGAAGCTACTCACTAATCTCCATAATGAGGAAGTACGGGGTCACTATCAGATGCAGCAGCGTGGAGATGAGTATGACGACGAGCGGCAGCGCGTAGCTGCAGTCCACGCGCTGGATCACCTCGCAGAGAGAGCCGTGGAGCCCCCAGCCAGCCGGGGCAGGGCAGGAGCAACAAGGAATCCATAGCATGATTTGGAGCCATGGAAGAGCATGGAAGCAATCACAATTACTTCCGGCAAAGTTTCTTATGTGGCATAAATATTATACAAGTACCAGGAATCCATAGCAACACAGGATCCTACCAGCGTTACGGTCTATGGTCTTCATTGACGGTATCTTCATGTAGTCAACCGCGAGCACCACAGTACCAGGAACCCATAACGTCATAGGATCTTGCCACACTCAAACGATAGCCCGCTGGGACCTAGCTAAGCGCTCTCTTAAAAATACCCAACTATTCAGCTACCAGGTACCAGGAACCCATAACATCATAGAAGCTACTCACTAATCTCCATAATCAGGAAGTACGGGGTCACTATCAGATGCAGTAACGTGGAGATGAGTATGACGACGAGCGGCAGCGCGTAGCTGCAGTCCACGCGCTGGATCACCTCGCAGAGAGAGCCGTGGAGCGCCCCCAGCCGCCGGACCGCCTCGCACGGGGGGACGGCGAGGCGGGGCTCGCCTGAAACTGGGGAGGGAGGGGGGTTAGTTGTAGGTTAGAACAAGGAGGGCCTTGTTCTCTCAGTATAAACTTTCTTTCTATTATCGAGGCCGCGTAGTTCTATGGCTTGTTGTCCCTGGTGAATAACTAAGCTCAAAGTGCAAGCCCCGGCCGTGGGTTTATTTAGGTTCCATATATAAAATAAAACACCAGGTGTCCACGTTCCACAACGGTGGAGGTATATTTTCACTGAACACACTTTTTACACAATACACTTTATTATTCCAATCACTTATAATAATCAAAATAACTTATAATTATTGCGAACCTTTGGTCACTCCTCAAACGACCTCACAGCTCGATGCCTTAACCAATACTGACTCAACTGACCGATCGTTTCATATTTATGTCCTCCTCCGGATATCCGTCGCATTTATTTTATTTGCGAACAACTATTAGTTTGTCAGCTTCCGGCGAAGCTTCTGAACAAAATGACTGTTATTAAAATTCATCATAAATATATTTAATAATTTTTAAAATAATAAAAATAATTGAAAGACAACATTGAGTAACTGTTAATGTAATAATTTCCGGTTGCCACAAACTTTAAATGGATTGATGTTTTCTAAAATATAAATGAATTATGAAATTAGAAAATATATTTATATTCTGAATAATGAAACCTAACACTCGTCCATCCTGATAGCGTGTATGTCCTCATACACCAAATTGAACGTTAGGTACCGAAAGCAAACCTAACACTCGGTCACTTGAGTCACTATTAGGACAAATTACATTAATACTTAAATTTAACAAGATAATAACTTCTTAATCTATTTTTATTTTTAAATAAACTTATTCAGTAATATTTTTACCAAATTTTAAATATTTATTTTGATATGATATTATTATGGAGTTTTATTAATATTTCTATTTTATCACAATTATTTTCTAATTACCTATATAAAAAAAAAAACAATAAATCAATTCGTTGGCGCGGGCTGTCCCCGCTAAACCATTACAATGCATGAATCATTTGGTCGCGGTCACTCCTCGCTAAACCATACAGTTACAATTTACAATAAACAAATCATTTGGTCGCGGTTACTCCTCGCTAAACCATACATTTACAATTTACAATAAACAAATCATTTGGTCGCGGTTACTCCTCGCTAAACCATACATTTACAATTTACAATAAACAAATCATTTGGTCGCGGTTACTCCTCGCTAAACCATACATTTACAATTTACAATAAACAAATCATTTGGTCGCGGTTACTCCTCGCTAAACCATACATTTACAATTTACAATAAACAAATCATTTGGTCGCGGTTACTCCTCGCTAAACCATACATTTACAATTTACAATAAACAAATCATTTGGTTGCGGTTACTCCTCGCTAAACCATACATTTACAATTTACAATAAACAAATCATTTGGTCGCGGTTACTCCTCGCTAAACCATACATTTACAATTTACAATAAACAAATCATTTGGTCGCGGTCACTCCTCGCTAAACCATACATTTACAATTTACAATAAACAAATCATTTGGTCGCGGTCACTCCTCGCTAAACCATACATTTACAATTTACAATAAACAAATCATTTGGTCGCGGTCACTCCTCGCTAAACCATACATTTACAATTTACAATAAACAAATCATTTGGTCGCGGTCACTCCTCGCTAAACCATACATTTACAATTTACAATAAACAAATCATTTGGTCGCGGTTACTCCTCGCTAAACCATACATTTACAATTTACAATAAACAAATCATTTGGTCGCGGTTACTCCTCGCTAAACCATACATTTACAATTTACAATAAACAAATCATTTGGTCGCGGTTACTCCTCGCTAAACCATACATTTACAATTTACAATAAACAAATCATTTGGTCGCGGTTACTCCTCGCTAAACCATACATTTACAATTTACAATAAACAAATCATTTGGTCGCGGTTACTCCTCGCTAAACCATATAGTTACAATAAACAAATCATTTGGTCGCGGTCACTCCTCGCTAAACCATGTAGGTACCTACATACATAGATAAACCAGTAATAATTAACAACTTTTACAATGTATCATTTGTTATAGAAAATCACTCTTAAATAACTACTTGACAAAACTAATTTTATATTAATAGGTTAATCCTCATTCTCAGTGCCTTCGCTATGGCTATCAGAGTTATTAGACTCATCTACTTCTAAAGCGGCAATGTTGACCCAAGGCCGCATTCTGTCAGCGGCTACGGTTGTTTGTCGTTTATTTCTTGTTCCCTTTAGCCCAGGTATAGACGCTACTCTATACCTGTCATTACCTAATATTTTTATGACTCGATAGGGACCAACGTAAATTGGGAGCAGTTTTTTACTTTTTCCTTCATTTTGAAAATTTGTCTTGGTTATTTTTACTAACTCTCCCTCTGCATAGACTCGGGCTGGATGCCTATCTCTGTCATAACTTTGTTTTTGTTTTTCCTGCTCGATATCTATCTTGTCCTTAACATTTATAACATATTATAACATTATTTGTTAGTAACCCTAAAATGGCATACTTCTGTCTGACCGACAAATTCAGCTCTAAATTTGTTAAGTAGGTAGATATTTATATAGATATTTTGTGTAATAGGCACATTCACTTCATTTATTTGTAATCTCACTTATAGTTACGTAAAGTTATTATTTAAGGCTATTTTAATGTTTTTTACTTTTATTTATTACTATTCACTGAAATAAGTAGAACTTATTAGGCATAATGGCAATATTTTGTTTCTTACATGTGGAAACTTGTAATTGGCTGTCTGTCTCATACTTTGCTATTTTTACTGATATCTCTAGCTGTAAGTTTTCCTTTAAATAAATAAATAAATAAATAAAACATTTTCTCTAACTGTGGTAACATCGTCGTCTTTCCTAGTTTCCTGTCGTAGCGCATTAAGTCTTGGATTCGCCTCCGCGCTCATACATGTCCCAAATAAAATCTCCGTCGGAGTCTTGCCTGTGGTTTTCTGAATCGTGTTATTGAGCCCCCATTGAACCTTACCAACCGCAACATCCCAATCCCTCTCATCACTGTTAAGATTTTGAGCTGTCAGTGAATTTAGGATGGTGCGGTTGTAACGCTCAACCTGTCCGTTTGCCCTAGGACTAGCCACCGCGTTTAGTACGTGTTTTATACCCTTATCGAGGCAATATCTTTTAAACGCATGAGAAGTAAAGCTTGTGCCCCTATCACTGATCAGACGGTCGGGTACCCTGAATGTACAGAATATATCGTCCAATACTTTGATAGTACTTTCAGATTTTGTGTTACGGACCGGTTTAGCTAGTGCAAATTTGGTAAATCCGTCGACAACTACCAACAAATATGAATTACCCTGCCTGGATCGGACAAAAGGTCCAAGGTGGTCCACATGCAAAGTATGAAATGGAATGTCTATTTTCTCTATGGGATGTAAATGACCTTCTTTAGACGAGCCATCTTTCTTAGCGTAGGCGCATTCAATGCATGCATTAACATATTTCTTGACAAATTTGGCCATTTTAGCAAACCAGTAGGTGGATTTTATGCGCTCTAATGTTTTTTCTACTCCAAAATGACCTATGTCGTCATGATTTAGTCGACAAATTTGCCACCTTGCACCTTTCGGCACCACCCAGCGAATGTTATCCTGATTTCCGTCAATAAATTTATACAGCTTGTTGTCTTTTATTAGAAAGTTATCCCTGATATATTTTAACCGGTCGGCATCTATATCCGTAGTAAGAACGTCACGGATCCTACTTAGCTCAGAATCGCCCATTTGTAAGGTATGTAACCAATCCTCACTATTGATGGTCATGACTGTTGGATATTGGTCCAAGGCGTTGTAAGTCTCGTCATCACTTACTGGATTTCTGGACAACGCATCAACGTGAGACATACTCTTACCCGGTCGATATTCTATGGTAAACTGGAATTCTTGCATAAGAAGCCACCATCGTGCCACACGAGGTATAATATCTCGTTTCAAGAAAGTAGATCGTAGAGCGCTACAATCTGTAACAATCTTGAAATTTTGACCTAATACATATACTCTAAATTTCTTTAACGAGCATACGACTGCTAATGTCTCCAGTTCATACGCATGAAAATGTTTTTCTTCTGGAGATGTTTTGTGACTGTAAAATGCCACTGGCCTAAAAGGGTCGCTACTACATGATCGTTGCAACAAAACTCCCCCAATACCTACTTTGCTTGCATCGGTGTGCAACTCTGTCTCGGCAGTGACATCGTAAATAGCAAGAACTGGCCTATCCACTAATCTACTTTTAAGAGTCTGGAAGGCATTTTCTTCTTCATCTGCCCAACTCCATGAAACATCTTTAGCCAGCAATTTAGTCAGGGGATGCGCCAGTATAGCGAAATTTTTAATAAATTTTCGAAAGTAGCCTACAAGACCAAGGAACTGTCTTACGGTGTGTTGATCCTTGGGACGAGGGAAATCAACAACACACTGAATTTTCTTTTCACCTGGCCTTACTCCAGCTACACTTATCTCGTAGCCTAAATAATCAATCCTATCCCGCAAAAACCTACATTTTGACAAGTTCAGGGTCAGGTTAGCTGCCTCTATCATCTGTAGAACCTTATCTAATCGGCTAAGACACTCTTCAACATCCTTTCCATATATCAAAACATCATCAATGTAGGCTGTAGCACCATCATAACGAGTTGCTCCTAAAACCTTGTTCATCATACGCTGGAAAATGGCTGGAGCGTTAGCTAGCCCGAATGCCATGCGATTAAATTCATACTGGCCATCCGGGGTAACGAAAGATGTTAATGGTTTCGATTTTTCTGAGATGGGCACTTGGTAATACCCTGAAGTCAAATCCAAAGTAATAAAGTATGCCTGACCAGATAACCTTGCAATCTCATCCTCTATATTCGGCATTGGGTAGCGTTCTTTCACGGTGATAGAGTTCAACATTCTATAGTCGACACATATTCTCATTTTTCCATCCTTCTTTCTTACTAAAATAATAGGACTCGCATACTCTGACACACTATCTCTTACTATCCCTGCGTCTAACATTTCCTTAACCATTTCTCGTACGTTCTCTCTCTCCTTGTGTGCTAACCTATAAGGTCTGTAAACGACTGGCTGTTTACTATTTACTTCGATGTTCATCTCTGCGGCATTAGTACACCCTAACTCATTTAAGGTGGACGCAAAACAGTGATTGTACCTTCTTAGCACTTCTAATAACTTTTCACGCTGCAAATCATTAACAGTGTCTCCTACAATAATTTCTTTCTCATCAATTTTCGAACTTTTTAATGGATCCGATAATGGAGAGACGATCTGTCTCACTAACTTAACATAAGCCCCACGGCTTATTACGACTCCCTGCACTAATTTACAACTATCAGTGACAGGTGCGACATAAATATGTACAAAGCCTTCCTTCACAGGGTAAGCCCCACCGAAAACTATAACTTGATGTTTGGGTTTTCCTACGATTTTGGTATCAAGTAAAATAGTATCACCAGTCTGTGTTGGAACAATTGCTTTGATACATGCGAGACCAATCAGATTGATGTTACCAGCCAAAACGACCTTAACACAGTTTACTTCGTCTTGAATCTCAGTTTCAGGAAAAGGCATCTCATGACTAACGTTAAAGAAATTAAGTTTTTCTGCGTCCTTATAAACGGAGACGTGCGTTTGCTCAGTAAATGTTTGGCCGACAAGCATAGGTACATCTAATAATTGATCCTGTACTACCTGAAATTCTACTGTAGCTCTAACACCATCTACTGAAATATCTATCGTAACACTACCAAGAGTTTGAGTTATTTCATTTCCAAATCCTTTCAGCGCTATAGATTTAACCCCATATGCAAGGCCTAAACTATTTGCAGTCGACTGCCTTATGAGTGACACTTCACTACCAAAGTCAATGAACGTTTCTACTGGGATGTCTCCTATTAGTACTTCTTTGCAAAATTTTGAAGACGAATGTTTACTATTGCTAGATAGTCACAATACTTTAGGAGCTGTTTCCCCTACAACAGCTTTTACAGGCTTCCTAAAACAATCCTCACTCTTATGACCCATTCTGTTGCAGTGGTTACATCTATAAATTGGTTTTGGGCACTTCGTGTACAAGTGCCCTTTACCGTTACAGTTATAACAGTGCATTTGACTAGAGATAGCAGAAGACCCTGGGTTTACTATACGTCTCGCAAAGTTTGTGGGGTTATTTTCCCTAGCTGTTAAATTATTATTGTTGTTTGCGTTATTGCTACTGATTGTAGCATTTTCAAAGCTTTGTTTTGGTCTGAATTGAGCGCGTTGAAAAGGTTGAACGAAAGTTTCTTTTGTGCTCATAAGAAATTTTAGCAATTGTTCTGGCTGGGAGCAATTTAAAGCATTGGCACTAGTACGCATTGTTCTGTCATTCAAACCGTGTATGATACATTCTACGGCGCGCTTCCCATCGATGCCGCATTGGTTCAACAAAGCCAACTTTTCATAATAGTACACTTCTATTTGTTCGTTAAAGCGGCTCCTACGCTTTAACATCTCCTCCAGGGATTGGCCATAATTTTGGTCACATGGAAAAGCGTTCGATAACTTTTCTTGCCACTCATCCCAGTTGAAAAGGATTGAGGGCAAGCTTTCATACCAGGATTTGGCCAATCCCTGCAGCTTCTGCATAGCGTAGTGAGCAGTTGTTCTACCATCCCAGCCGTAGACGGTGGCACACTCATTCACTTTCCTCAGCCACATATCAATGCGCTGATTTTTCGCAGACGGATTAAACTCTGGTAATATGTTATTATGATTGATGTTGGAATGAATGGGTGCGGTTGCCGTCGAGGGCTTAGGTGGTACTTGCTTAAAAGATTTTAACATATTCACGACATCGCTGGCGGTATACGTTGGACTCTCGGTGTTACTTTTCTGCTGCGCACAATTATTCCGATCGTCCAAGCGACGTCTTTTGCTTTCAGAACCACCATCTCTTTCTTTGTCTTGGGTTTGTGGAGAAAGCATTTGTGCTTCATTATTAACGCTACGTGTAGTAGAAACTTCTCGGTGATTACTCACTGTTTGTCTGAGTCGGCTACGCTCTCGGTAAATGTCGTTTTCACGTGCACGCAACAGCTGGCGCTGCCTGTCCAGGTCACGTTCCAGCTCTCTAAGCCTACCGTAGTCGCGCTGTGTACTGCGCTGACGGCTCCGGTGGCGAAGTACAGGAGAGTCACCTCGCCGGCTAGGACTGCGGCTGCGCCTGCCTCCAGTGCTCGAATGTCTCGACCCCATACGGGTTGGAGTATCCAACCGACGAAGGGACGATCTATCTTCATTCTGCATCTCACCGTCCCTCGGAAAAATATAAATACATGTAAATACGTCATCAATAAAATTATGACCCCATTAGGACCCCTGCCAATAAAACCATGAGCCTAGTTGTTTTGGTGCCCCTGTCTAACCCTTCAGAGGTCACGGCCATGTGACGACCAAGATTGGGATAAATTCAAAATTAAGATATAAGTAAGAATTAAAATTACAAAATATGAAATATCTCTGAAACCACGCATCTAATCGAAAAAATAACGTGATTTTCACTCCCCCTTGCACCCCCTAACCAGCCTTAGGGAATAGATATCATATGTTTAAACAATGGCTTAACATATATTTTATATATTTTTAAATATTTATTAATTATGGTTCACCAATATTTGTTACCTACATCAAAACTTTTACAATTCTATAATTAAATACAAACTAGATGCACAAACGATTATAGGTAAACATTGCATGCACAAAATTTAAACAAATCGACAATTTAGTGGCTACTTATAAAACCCATTATAAAAATAAAGTAATAAATGATTAATAATTGAATTAAAAGTTTAGGATAATAAATATTATTGATTGAGAAATTAATTTTATTTTTAATTTAAACAAAGAGTCAGCATAAATTTCAATTGATCCAGAACATTTATTTAACAATCTGCTTAACCTGGGAATGGCGGAGTTAAAACCGAGAACTGTATTACGGTGAGGCGGACACCTAAGGTTTTATTGGGTGTCTGGGAAGCCTTCGAGGCACCAAAATATAAATCTGGACAAAATTTGTGGACAATTAATTCTATTTCTAATTATTTTAAACAGAAAACTTAGGTCTAGTAGATCACTACGTTATTATTAGGAAGTAATTAAAAAAAAAAAAAAAAAATAATCTAATCGATCTTTAATACTCATAACAATCGTATTTTATTTTAAGCATGCTTACCTTGGATGATAATAGGATATGAACGGGCTAGCAAGAACCGATGATACTGTACTGGAGTAACATAGAGAGTGGGAGGATATAAGACAACCAACGGAAATCCATCGGCATTAGGAGATATAAAATTTTGTTTGGATTATGCAACCAACAGTGATTTTATTTGATTTTGTTAACCAAGTTTTGGTTTAGGTTTTGAAATTCACAAACCTAGACATCTTCTAAATTACTAAATTTGTTAAATTTTGTGCACAATTATGTAAAAGCAACAGGTACTTACCACTTCTGAAGTATAAAATAAAACACCAGGTGTCCACGTTCCACAACGGTGGAGGTATATTTTCACTGAACACACTTTTTACACAATACACTTTATTATTCCAATCACTTATAATAATCAAAATAACTTATAATTATTGCGAACCTTTGGTCACTCCTCAAACGACCTCACAGCTCGATGCCTTAACCAATACTGACTCAACTGACCGATCGTTTCATATTTATGTCCTCCTCCGGATATCCGTCGCATTTATTTTATTTGCGAACAACTATTAGTTTGTCAGCTTCCGGCGAAGCTTCTGAACAAAATGACTGTTATTAAAATTCATCATAAATATATCTAATAATTTTTAAAATAATAAAAATAATTGAAAGACAACATTGAGTAACTGTTAATGTAATAATTTCCGGTTGCCACAAACTTTAAATGGATTGATGTTTTCTAAAATATAAATGAATTATGAAATTAGAAAATATATTTATATTCTGAATAATGAAACCTAACACATAAGTGTCACTAATACCAGGAATCCATAGCATTATAGGATCATTGCAGACAGTATTCCGTATTCTAATGGTATGCTGTAGTAGAACGTGTAGGTACCAGGAATCTATAGCGTCATAGGATATTCCAAACGCAGCGTTTCTAGTATTATTTAGATTGAGTAGGACAGTTATACCAGGAGTCCATAGCCTCATAGGATCTTACCACCTTCATTTTAAAGTAGTATGCTGCATTGGATTACCAACGGTTTCCAGCGGTAGTTTTGTATGAAATTAATTCACCTGTTACTGGACTTTAGTAGAATATTAGTACCAGGAATTTATAGCATCACAGCATCTTACCAGCATTCCGTATGATGACAGTATGGTCCTGTGGGCTCATGGAGTCCACTAGCAGACTGACGTTGGTCGGCCGAGTGCTGTCCGCTGGCGCCACGCGAATAGCAAACATGTTCATGTGATGAGCTTCTTTCACTTTCTCCACTGGAAAAATAGAAATAATGGTAGGCAGGTAAATTAATATCCACAAATTAACAAATAAACATGCAAATTACAAACTACTTAACCTAATCAAAAAGACCTACTCTTATCGTACCTGGCTCAAAGGTTCCCATAATGCTGGCTGCATGGCCTCGCTGTATAGCCAGAGAGATTCTTTGAGCCAGATACGATCCCGAGCGTCGGTCAAATATCCACAAATGTATTTATTGTTATTCTTTCTGTCACAGCTACTAAGTGTGAGACTGGGATTTGGATGATTATGTTAAAATTGTCTCTTCTATCGCATAAGGCCGCCTTTTTGCACTTTGCCATTTTGTAATGTTTTTGTTTGAGTTATATTCTGTATTCTAATCTAAAAGTACCAGGAGCGCATAACTCACATGGAACCGCGACGCAGCTAGCCGTGTGTGCCAGCGCGTCGTTCACTGCCCGGAAGCGCGCACGCACGGACAGAGCCGTGAACGCGAACTGAAGTTCCAGGATCACCACCACGAACCAGAGCAGGTAGAAGCCGATGTAGTTCGTTACTACGTCCCCTGGAATGTGTAAAAGGGGAATATTATGGACATAGTTAACTTTCCGACAGACTACTACGGTTATAGACATCCAACTCTCTTAAGGGCTACATAACATACATTACATACTGTTTAGTGTGCAGGCTGAAGACATGTTATGTTAGTTTTGCTTTTAGCAGTTGCAGAATCGAGAACGATGTCCAATCATAATGGACCGCTTTAAAACAAAGTGGTAGTCACTTGATCAAAGGTTGGCTTAACTTCTTCTTTTGCAAGTTTATATACTATTTTCTACTTAATGTAGTGCCTTAGGTATGGTATGAACGGCATTCTTGAGCACTTGTATTAACCAATTAAACAATAAAACATCCAACTCACAAGTCCGATCGAACCGGCTCGCCTGCCTTGCATAGAAGCAGAAGTCATCCACAATGAGAACGGAGAACAGGAACAACACGGAGAGCAGCACCGCGCAGAGCTTGCGTTCCGAGACAGAGGAGTACTGGGCGCCCAGGCTCACGTCCAGCTGTGGGAGGGAGATGGGTATAGGTTTAGTGCGACCGTCTTTTAATTGAGACTTATGTTCTGTATTGGCTTAGGCCCAGTTGGAGGGTAATGGGTGTATTGTAAGCTGCAAATGATACCAAATCTTTGCGATACAGTGATAACTTTTTGTCAATTATCACCGACACGCTAAGAATATAACGACGAATAGTGTCTGCCTAGAGGAGCAGGAGATAGAGGTAGATAGTGTAAGAATCAATAACCAGCTTAGTTTATTTTAACAATAAAATCTGTTATTTGCCTCGAAAATTAGTTGAAATTTACTTTAAAATTCAAATAAAGTTGTGCTCAAATCTACCTCTGCCTACCAAACAATGACCTACCCTATTTTACTATCTACAAGGCTTTACTCGGTTAGCCGCTATAAACTGAAAATCTTGTTGGACGAAGCCTCAACGTACGCAGTACACAACAGCATCAATTTGTTCAGCAAATTCGATTTGCCGTCCACAGTATTCTCATTAATGCTAGCACATAATAGAATTGTGGATTCATAGAATTTACATGTGAGGGTTGCCAGTCACGTAAAATAGTTCCGGGAACTACACACCGCATCACCATACACACACACACGCACTCACGCCTTGTACTAATGTACTCCCTTGCGGGGTAGGCAGAGGTGCATTGCTGCACCCACATTTCGCCAGAGTGTTATGTTAGTCCCAATGTAATAGGGGGCGGGCCTATTGCCATTTTACGGGCACATCCAAGACCCGAGAACAAATATCTGTGTTTCATCACCATACTGAGAACAATAACTCTTCTGGTGGTTGAAAATTTGTATTTCGGATATCACATATCACACACTACATGTAACCTCGGTTGTTATATGTAAGTAAGTAGTAATAAATGTATTTCTTTCTTTCTTTCTTTCTTTAGTGTGTGTTATCGCGAACCTGAATCCCGCCACTATTGTACCTACGTGATACTTCGCGAGCCAACGTCATCATGTATTATACTTACCTTAAACAGGGTGTGAAAAATGGTACGGTAAACCGAATGGGAGTGACTCAGGTAATCATACTCAACAACTTTTTTGTTCTATGATTTATAAAAATTCGTGCAAACTCACACAAAAAAAATATCTACGTGGTTGTCACCGATAAGCTAAAAAGAAAATTCATTGGAAGAATGTTTTATCCAACTGACGATTATTAGCTGATGACAAAGACAACATCATCAAGATAAACTCACGCTAGCCACAGACTCCATGTACCGCAGCATGCTGCGCATCCGCGCGGGCGCGCCGTACACGCCGGCGCCGGCTGTGGCTGCCACTACCAGCACGTCGCATGTTGACACCACCTGTGAGGAGTGAGGAGATTAGATGTGAGGAGATGTGGTGTAATTATGTGGTGGAGTAATTATGGTATATCTTGAAGTACGACACAAGATGTGAAAAGATAAGGAAACTGTAAACTACAGCATGAGCATTTTGAGTTAAGATGTTGGCGCTATAATTGGACAGAAATTCTGAATCTTTCAAATAGTTATAAGTATTATAAATCATAATTTATATAACGTATACCTGGATCTTTTATTCGACGGAATTCTGACATTTCAAAAGTGATGCTACTCAAAAAGCTCTTAACCGAAAAAAGGAAAAATTTGGATCCATTTCTGGGCAATAAAAAAATAAAATGACAGATAATGTATGGAATTCATATTAATTACTTTATTTTATTCTTTAGCTGGCATCACTTCCTACTAAATTCAGGGATAGTAAACCTTTTTAATCGATTTCAAAAAAAGATTTTTATTCGGTACATACTTGGACGTAGTTACGCAGAAAGGACTCAACCCACACAAACCTAGTTCTGAGATATAGACGTTTTAAGTTCTAATCGGTATTCTTCAGCAATGAAAAGCATCTTATATGTGAAAATTATCTTAAATTATGCATATTTATTGTTATTTTACTATTGCAAATCATGGTGTAGCTATAACGAATATTTATTGAGTTATTAATGAAAATATGCACTTGGATCCTTTCTCCTAAATTGCTTTTTCTATGCAAGCAGGGAAATTCAACGTTTCGCAGAAAGGATCCAACCAAATATTTATTTTTATAAAATATTTTTTTAAATAACAATATGGTTTTTAAAGTAAAATATTTATATTGTAGACACAAGACATTACTTTTTTACACAAAATAAAAATTATATATCAAAAGTAAACCTATTTTTAAATAATTTATATTGAAATGTAATCGGAAACAACATTTCACATCTATATAAAAATCTAACCGGAACTGTATTCCCAAGCGCAAAACTCTGGATCAACTTAACCGATTTTGATATTTTTTTTACAAAATAGAAGCCTACCTTTTTCGTGAGTATCTACAACCCGTTTGTATCCCATAATTTTCAGGATAAAGCATTTTGACGGAAAGCAAACCTCATAGAAAAAAGTTGGGCATGAATAAAATTCTAACCGGAAATGTGTTCCCAAGCGCAAAACTCTGGATCAACTGAACCGATTTTGATATTTTTTTTACAAAATAGAAGCCTACGTTTTTAGTGAGTATCTACGACCCGTTTGTATCCCATAATTTTCAGGATAAGGCATTTTGACGGAAAGCAAACCTCATAGAAAAAAGTTGGGCATGAATAAAATTCTAACCGGAAATGTGTTCCCAAGAGCAAAACTCTGGATCAACTTAACCGATTTTGATATATTTTTTTACGAAATAAAAGCCCACTTTTTTAGTAAGTGTCCCATCCCATATTATCCCATAATTTTCAGGATAAAGCAATATGAACATAAGCAAACCTCAAAGGATAAAGTTGGACATAAATAAAATTCTCTTTTACTCTAACTTCACTTCATCATCCTCGGTATATTGCAACTATCCTCCTTTTTATGCCTCCGTAGGATATCCGTCGTTCCCTGTGCTTACCATACGATCGCTGAAAAGTGGGATTTCAGCGATCGTATGGTCCGTATCACTTCGACTTTACTTTGCGGTTGGATATTAAAATTTATGTCAAGATGCAGAATAATTATAAATCTCATAATCATTAACCATCATCACGACCCGTCACATCTCCACTGCCGGGGCATGGGTCTCCTTCCAATGAAGGAAGGGATTAGGCCTAGTCCACTACTCTGTCCCAGTGTGGGTTAGTGGACCCCAACACAAGCAAGCTTGTGCTGACAGAGTTGACGGGTAATTGGGCAACCCGACTGTCAGATGTTTTCAAGCCGCCCGAAGGTCTCTGAGTAGGCTTAACGACTGCTATCGATTTTATTATAATCATAATGATTGCGATTATGCTTCTTGACATATATCAAGATCTGGATATACAAGATGCTCCTGGTTTATTGAATCTGCATCCAACTCCTCAGATGCAGACTGGTTTAAATCTTTAAAAACTTCGGCAATGTGGTCATACCATCTTACAAGTCGGTCTTCCATAGTAACAAGGAGATATCCTGGGGTTTGTTGCAAAGTTTATTTGATTCTTTCTATAGATCCTTCATGGCAGCCGCTGTTTGTTTTCTCCAAGATATAGAATCAGACTAACAGCGTTGGTCCTTTTTTAAATTACGTTTGATATTTTGTTCACAAAGAAAATACTCGTACGCAACTCGTGCTTCTTTAGAATGGTAGTCTAGTTCGATGTTAAGTCTTCCTTGGAGAGTTGATCATATGCCATGTTCCTTTAGACATCCATTCTTTCTTTAAGTGTTCCTTGTGCCTTATTATTTCTTCGCAACTTTTTTAAAACATGTCTTTAATGCCAGTGCAGTTATCTTTGATTGAGGCGCGTCGCCCACACTTAGTAGGTTGATGGTATTTGTTGTGGATCTGGATACTAAGTTATCTTCTGACTTCTGGGTCCTGCAGCTTATTTACAGCGACATCTTTGGCAGATCTTGTGGCCTGCTTCTGAGCTCCCGCTATCGTCAAGCAGATTTTTCCAACCACTAAGTGGTGATCACTCTTGACTTTAGCAACCCTTCTTAAGTATTTCTAACATCTAGAAGTGAAGGTCTTCATTTTCGAATAATCAAAATGTGGTCGATTTGGTTCCCGGTCCAACAGTCGTGTGAGAACCAAGTCACCTTGTGACATTCCTTGGAGTTACCACCACCGAAAATTAGCCATTAACAATCCTTAGGCATCGTTGCTCGCTAATCAAATCGGGCGTAACTTGTATGAATCTGATAGATGTTTAAGAGTCGAGCGACGCTGCTTATGGATTGTTAATTGCTAATGTGACTTGCCCGCACGGTGCCGATACATGGACGATGACCAACGAAACTGTGCACCGAATCAGAGTTCCACAAAGAGCTATAGAGCGAGCCATTTTAAGTATTTCGCTTAGACGTATACCCAACGTGGTGATCCGTCAAAAGAGGAAAGTGTTCAACGTCGGTATGCGGGTCGCCGAACTGAAATGGGAGTGGCAGGATACTTGGCTCGTGGAGGGACGGAAGGTGGAAAAATGCGGTGACAGAATAGTGGCCAAGAGAGTGAGTTGAGTCCTTTCTGCTAAATACAAATTGTCTTTTTTCAATGAATAAGTATTCCTCTAAAACGACTCAGACGGGTTGAGTCCTTTCTGCTAAATACAAATTGTCTTTTTTTAATGAATACGTATTTCTCTAAAACGACTCAGAGCGCTTGAGTCTTTTATGTAAAACTAAATTTTTCATGGTTTCATAGGAAATGCGTTTCTGTAAAAGGACTCAAACAGTTTGAGTCCTTTATGTGAAACTAAAAAATGTGTGTTTCATACAATGTGGGTTGGTCCCCCACATCAAAAAAGTATGTTGTAGTTGGTTTTTTACTGTGTTTGTTTTCTTGACAGGTAGACCCTACATTTAGGTTAGGTTTTAGACATTTATTTCCCATAAGAATACAAAATACATATTCACTTAAAATGAGAAAAACATGTTATATAACTATAATATGTACGTACAATATACCCTCACCACTATTTAAAAACTAGTCTTAAAATTACTTTGGTAGGTATATAAAAGTAAATGTTAGGTTTCATAATTACTTAAGCACAATTTTAAATAGGTAATTTTTATAGGGTGACGTGTTCCAATACAAATGCTTTAAGGCCTTTCTTAAACAATTTCAGTTTATGCTCCGTTCTGATATTGTTGGGTAGTTTGTTGAACAACTGTGCTCCTTCAAACAATATATTTTTTTTACCGTAGTCTGTGCGCGGTGTTGTAAGCTGTAGGTGATTTTTAGTTCTAGTTTGATATCTATGCTCCCGAGTTTTAAAGGTTATGTTGGAATGGATTAATTTATTTTTAATTTTAAATACCAGTATACAGGTCATATATGTATATAATTGTTTAATGTGCATAATTTTAGTTTGCTTATAGATGGTTTGTGATGGTGTTAAGAAGTCATATGAAAATAGTACCTTTATTAATTTATTCTGTGCTATTTGTATCTGCTTAATGTGCGTTTTGGCGGCAGAGCCCCAAACTTCTATGAGGTATTCAATTTGAGGTTTGACAAGACTATTGTAGATAGTGTATCGAACACTGCGAGGTAGACAGCCTGTTATGCCCCTAAGCATGCCGGTAAGTGCTCTGATTTTGGACCTGATTCGTTCTATATGAGCTTGCCATGTAAGTCTTGGATCTAACACTAGGCCTAGGTATTTTTCCTGGGTAGATTTGCTCAATATATCGCCATCGATGGTTAATGGTTCATGATTCGGTATAATTTTGTTTTTGGCTGTGAATACCATGTAACAAGTTTTTGATGTGTTTATGGTTAGAAGGTTGTATTTGAACCAAGTTGACAGTTTATCAAGATCTTCTTGAGCTTCTGCAATTATATCGTTCATTTTATTGCCAAAATAAAATAGACATGTGTCGTCCGCATATAAAGTAATCTTACCACGTAATCCTATATCACATATATTATTAACATAAATCAGAAAGAGTATTGGCCCTAATATTGATCCTTGCGGGACGCCACATGTTATTTTATGAGAGCTGCTTTGAGTGTCATAAATTTTAACGGTTTGATATCTGTTAGTTAGGTATGATTCAAAGATTTTGTGTGCTTGACCAGTTATACCTATTTCATTTAGTTTATTTAGTAAAAGCTTGTGACTCACTGTGTCAAATGCTTTTCTCAAATCAATGAATATACCAAGAACTATGTTTTTCCTATCGATGCTGGATCTAATATCTGTTACTAAATCTACGGTTGCTGATAACGTATTGGATTGTGGTCGAAAACCGTACTGACGATCATTAAGTATGTTATTTTGTGTCATATGATGTTCTAAGCGAGTATGTATTACTTTCTCAAAAACTTTAGATGGCACCGGTAAAACTGAAACTGGTCTATAGTCTCCAGGTATTGATTTATTTCCGGATTTAAACACAGGAGAAACTTTAGCCACTTTCATGTCGTCTGGGAACTCTCCATCATTCATGCATTTATTTAGACTAGAAGCAAGTTTCTCCGCTATAATATCCTTTATGCACTTGTAACTCTTGGTACTTACACCATCTACGCCGGTACTGGTATTAGAATCTAATTTAGTGATAATTTTACTTATTTCATCTGGTGTGCATGGTGTAAAGTCTACGAGCTGAGCGTTTATTATTTTTGGTTTGATTGACTCTTTGTCAGACAACGGATATTTCGATGTTATTTTATCAGCTAATGTTGAACCTATTGTGGAAAAAAAGGAGTTGAATCATTCACATATGCCTGGTAAATCAGTTATGGTACCAGATTCGGTAACTAATTGTGAAGGAGCACTAGTTGTTTTTACTTTGTTATTGCATAGGCTGTTAATTAATTCCCACATTTTCTTTGGTTTTTTTGAACATAAATTGAACTTGTTCTGATAGTACTTATTCTTGGCTTTCATTATTGTTTTGGTAACTTGGTTTCTCTGTTTGATTAGCTGTACTCTCAATACTTCATTATCGGGATCTTCCTTATTTTTTTGCCATAGATAGTTTCTTTGAGATATTTCTGTCAAAACGGATTTATTAATCCAATCGGCCATAGGTGGGTTAATGATCTTTGTTTTAGGCATTCTACTTTTATTAATACTTTCTTTAATTAGTTTGTTTAAATCAGTGTAATCATAGTCAGTGTTGTCGTCTATTAGGTCTTTAGTAGATTTGTATAGCTTGTCATAGTTAATTGCATTGTACTGAATTTTCCTTTTTGGTTCGTGATTAATCTTTTTTAACTCAAAATAAATTTGCTTGTGATCAGACATCGTAGATTCAATTATTGAGAAGGCATAGTTGTGTCCCTTCAAATTTGTGCAAACATGATCTATAATTGTTTTGCTGGTGGATGTCTCTCGGGTACAGTAAATTGGGTTTATCTTGTTTAGTATTCTGTAACAACATTCTTTTAACGTGTTTTTGTAGTCCTTTATTCCTTTGCTCCTACATAATAGATTTAGGTTAAAATCGCCAAAAATAAGTGCTCTTTTTTTCTTTTGCAGCTGTGATTCATATACATCAAAAAATTCTGGTAGTTCTTTATCATCTGGTTTGTAAACTACTCCCACATCTAGTGCATATTTTTTTATTGTTATCCATAGATACTGGATGCCGTTGATATATTCAGTTTCAGCTAGGTTATGTTGCAAACTGTTATGTATGTATATTGATATTCCTCCTCCTCCTTTGTCACTTCTTATGTTATAATAATGAACGAAGTTAGGAAGTTCAAATTGTTTAGCATGGTCATCAGATGTTATCCATGTTTCAGTTAAAAGAACAACATGGATTCGGTTTTGCATTGACTGTAGTATAATTTTGAGTTCATCAAACCTTCCTTTCTTGCTGATACTTCGGACATTTGCATATAAGAATTTTAAAGAAGATGGATCCAGCTCAATATCTTGATGGCTTCTCACTACCTGGTGTATAATATCTTCAGAAGTTTCATTGAAAATGGGTGGTTGTAGTTTAGTTAGTTTTTTGATGGATCGCAGATGATTTTAGGCACGCCCTTTATGTACTTAATTGTAAGATTAGATTCTCCATTGTTTTCACGTTGTTTTAGTTCATTTCGAAGGTTGTTCATGTGTTGTTTTTGCATAATAGTTTGATCCGAAGCTACTTTTATGTTATCGGGTAGCTTTGATTTATTGCGAATTATTTTGATTACAGTCTCTTTGGATGGGAATATTGCTTTGATAGGACGGCTTTTAGTAGGGTCGTATTTACCAAGTCGGATGAGCTTTATTGGTTCTTGGATATTCTCAGCTATATTCAGAAATAGCTTATTTATTTCATTCTTGTCGTGAGCTCGTCTATCAGTACTAATGCTGTTTTGTGGTTCATGCACTCCCATCACAATTAGATTATTTTCTCTTTGGCTGCGTTCTTGACATTCGTTGACAATTTCTTCATAGCTCGTGATTGATGTACTGGAAGCTACTTTATTATTCCCGAGTGAAATTTCGTTTTTTAGGTCAGTAACATCCTTCTGGAGCTTCTCCATCTTTTCTTCTGTCTGCTCTTTAGATTTTTTAAGCTCACATATTTCTTCTTTGAATTTATTTTGCTGTTCAAATAATAATTGATTCGATTGCTTAATCTCAGATAGTTCATTTTTTATGGTTTTGACATCTTGACAGAGTTGGGAAAGATTATCATTTTGTTCTTTAAAAATATCTTTAAAAGAAGATAGAAGTTCATTTCGAAATGTCGCAAAAGCATTAGAAATATTGAGGTCCATATCAGGTTGCTTCCGTTTTCTTATGTTAGGTTGGACCAAAGAACTCTCAGCATCTGTCTGTGCTCGTAAATCTGGGCTGGATATACTGATACCGCTCGGAGGTGATCTTTGCACACTCATTTTTGGTAAGTAGATGATAATAGAATATCAGTGCGATTATTTGTTCTGTTTATTTAATTATTAAAATCTCGTTGAAATTATTTACTCACGAATAAAGGCTCAGTCCAGTACACACTGTGCGCCGCCCGCCGCCGCCGCCGATGTATATTTCAATTTGCACCGTAATAAAGTCTCTTCGATATAGCTTCTAGCGAGGCTGTGAGAAGAAGGTCTTAAGCGCCATGAAATTCGCGGCGCTTACGCGTTTTCGTAAACACCGTTCAACTTATTGATTCCACAGGTAGATTTTATTAGTTAATGTCTATTTTTTATGGTTTTAGCACACTTTTTTTGTATCACTGGTTAGCCTAGGTAATTAGTTAGCAAGCACAATATAATTTTCGAAGAAAAAATTATCTTTTACACTAGAAACTGATTATTGTTTACGCAGTAATTGGATCGAGATGTTGCACGTACAACAATCGGAGGGTACATTAAATAGCATGTTCTAGTATATAACTCAATTTTGACCAAGTTGTGGATTGAGGCCTTTCTGCGTAACTACGTCCACTTGTATGTACTTATGTAAGATTATTGGGACTGCACAACAAACAAATATACTTGCAAAATTTTATAGATGTATGTATGTTTATAATGTTTGTCCACGCATATTTCCGAAACGATTGAACCAATTGTCACTATTAATTTTTTTAATGGCTTACATTGAGCAGTCTAAGTATCATCATAATCGGTTAGTATTAATAATGATTAGATATTCTATTCTATTCTCTTTGGGGATGTAAGTACCTGCACCTGGCTCTCTCGAGTGGAACCTTTGTGCATATCCTCAAGGTCTAAACTGCCTTCCTAAGCTTGGACCATTTCCCACCACGCTGCTCCACTGCGGGTTGGTGGGTTCACATATCTAGATGTGCTAAATCTAGATATGCAGGTTTCCTCACGATGTTTTCCTTCACCGTAAGAGCGATGGTATACATTGTACTTAAGTTAAAAGAACTCATTGGTACATGTCAGCGCCGGGATTCAAACCCGCATCTCTTGCGTGAGAAGCGGGCGCTTACCCGACAGAGCTACCACCGCTCTTATTATTATTTAATAATCGATTAGATATTTTAATAATCAATTATACTTTTTCTTTATTTATTAATTTATATATATTATTTTTGTGATGTAAAGGGACGTAATTATTACTCACCGTAGGAATATCCCCTTTTAATTTGGAGCGCCGCACTTAATAAAATGGATAGGTACATTCACTAACAAAAAAAATGTATAGAGTAGTTTAGACTTAGATGTTCAGGGGGGTCACTCTCTAAATCGACGAACGAACGAACAAGAATTGTCACGCAATCGGCACCCTTAATACAACGAGATAGAGCCGAGCTCTTGTTCGTTCGTTCGTTTGATTTTGGTAGTGGCCCTCCAGACTCGTATTGAAAGAAGGGCTCAGCCAAAAAAGGTTTGTGATCTCTGACATGTCAAAAGTAGATAACTGTCAGAATTCCGTCGAATAAAAGATCCAGGTATAGTAATAATTATTATAACATAACCTTATAATACAAAATATTTCTATTCGACATTGACTTCAACATGCTACGACGCGGCGTAGCGTGCTACGAAATTACTACGACGTAGCGGTGCTACGAAATACTACGACGAAGTTGAATATGGACAAGATTTTTGCTGCCAAAGTTATTTACAGTTTTAAACTTATTCCTATTGCTCTTTGAAGATCCTGATTCCTGGTACCATATTCTTAAGGTATGTACCTAGTTATATTGAGAGGGTCATAAGCTGTACCTGTGACATCCGTGAAGACATCCGCACGGACACGGAGGTGCCCACGTTGATCTCCGCCACGAGCCCCAGCACGGTGCATATCACTGAAACATACATTATAATAATATGTAATATAATATGATTGTGGGGACATCTCACACACACACACAATAACAACACATCTATTTAACAGTCTTGATTTTAGCTGTAACAATTGACGTAAATAAGTTTCATCGGAAGGTTTTCTCATGAGAATTTAGAGTAATAGCGAATGTTTAGGAAGCGAAAATCCGGCTCTTTCAATAGAACACAAATAAGCACAGATATTGCATACAGCATATCTCATAAACCTTGGCCTCGTGAATTTTAAGAAGTAGATTTTTCTCAAATTTCGGAAATTCGTACACCAAAAGTTGTTCAGAACGAGTTGAGTCACTATTTTCCAAATGTGCACTTTAACTTGGGGCATTCTATATATCGTTACAAGGCATGACTGTTTATGTTTATAGTATCCTATATACTATACATACCTAGCACAGTGACGAGTATATAGCTGTAGACACACATGGGCGCGGACAGCGCCACGCTGAACCCGCCCGGCCGGGACTCGAACCTGAGAGGCGCTAGTCCGAACAGACTGGAGATCTGCAAGTAGGAGTAAACATGGTCATATCAAGTATTTGTTATACAGGAAGTTGCGTGTGCAAATTGTGAATTAAAGGGCAAAAAAAAACTAATTTAGTACCTACCATTGTTCCTGAAAATTCTAATAACAATTTTTTTATTTTTTTAAAGAAGCTCTTCGTGTCTTTAAAACAGTTAAGTTACAAACGTTATTCAATAACGAGACGAGTGGACTTGTGAAAAAAGGACTATTTAAAAATTAATAAAATAAAATCCACCACCACAAATGTCCATAACAAATAATACCTATAGGTACCACTTAAACCTATTTACCATTATGCTCCGGTTTAACAAATGGCATTTTACAAGTTACTGTGCCAATGGGACGCTCGCTGTATGGTCCTTCTAAGAAAAATCCATCAATCATAATAATGGCAAACTTATACTTTCCTCATTACCAACATAAATGAAAAAACTTTGTAAATTCCTGCACGTGGACACTTTAATTCTACAAAGTGGGTAAAGAAAATGAGTTTGACAGTTGGTGATAAATTTATGAATGTTGCAGGTAAACAAATAAGAGACCAAGGTCCAGTGACAAGAGCGCCAAATTACTACTAAATGGAAAAGGCTAACTTAGTGAAAAATCTAAATATTGACTTCAAAGTTTTAAAACATTAGTTTTGTTACGGTATCAGGTTTTCTACTTCAGCTCCAATAAAATTAGTAACGTACAACCCTAACGAAATTATGTATTTTTATATTGTAAATAAGTTAGACCACTTTGACTTTTACTCCGGTAATATCAAATTATATAGAATAAAAAGGTTACAAATACTTGTCTACGGCGGCATTCATTAAACAATGCGACCAATGACAAAGTTTCACTCACAAAATTCCGATACAAAATACCATATGGCCCAAATTGTTTAAAACAATTAATTTAAAATTGGAACCTTAGTAGAACCGTTACGGTTTAACGGTAAAACCGTAGTATACGTTTTTACTTGGTAATTTAATATTATGATGCACTGTAACTGTACTTCAATATATTAGACGGCATCTAGCCTTTTCCGTTTATGATTGATCTGGTGCTATTGTCACTGGAACTTTTCCTTTGCACTTAAGTGTAGAACGTATATGTAATCTTTGGTACGAATAAGAAACCTTTTAAAAATCTGGCAGGGCAAAAATTACCAAGCGCATTTTTTTCGTCAATGACTTCTATGCGATGGAATCCGCTGATATTCCTGCGTTCGGTGAGGTATACATACCTAGCTCATGGTCGAAAAAAATGTCGCTTAGTATTTTTTCCCTTTCAGAGTAAATATTATGCTGATGATACCTACCCTGAGTATGAACGCGTGAGCGCCGTCCACCACACAAGTTCCCTTCTCGACGGAGCGCGCGCGCGGCACCGCCGCCGCCCCCTCCTTCGCTGGGTCTATACCTGGGGGGGGGGGGGAATTAGTCACTTAGTCATATAATACTATAGGTAATGGTAAACATATGGGTGAAAACCGCATCAAAATCGGCTCATCCAAACGTGAGATAATTGAGAACATTAAAATTTATATAGGTACGGTTCTACTGTAATGAAGATAGTAATAATATTACAATCGATTAGGTAGGTAGTTCATACTAAACGTAGCTTTATAGTGTACGATAGTTTATACAGTATGTTGCACAAGTGATAATATAGTAAGCTGAAAGGGGGTAACTAAGGGGTTTCCCTCTCCTTTCCTCCTAAACAAGACAACCCTTAAAGAAAAAGGAAAGTTTGTTAGTCAATTCGTATTTTTTTATTCATTTTGAACCCTTTCGGCTTACTATATTATCAGTTGTGCAACATCCTGTGTATACCCTATCGTGTACTATAAACTACTTTTGTTTTACAACACCTATAAAAATAGCTCATCACTGAAGCAGTAAACATAGATCGATGATGACTTGATGAGTCAATAAAAACGATTAGCTAGTAGAATTGCTTATAAATTTTACTGCATTTAGATCCCTCGTGAGTTTTTATCATATGTTCAGGCATTTCAGGAATTTACAAAAATTAGAGGGTCTTTTCGGATTCCATCACCTTTTTAGCATTACCTTTTTACGCACAATTTGTCAAGCAGATATCTGAGCCCCCTGGGTTGGGTATTTCAATAACAAATAAAATTACGTGGCCGTAAGGTGTCTGGTTGGCCGACTGTACATGACTACACGTACCAATAACTGTGATCTTCATTGATTTACTATCTTCGAAATGCATCAGCATGGGTCCACCCACTAATAATTGTTGCATAATGTTGGTATAGATAGGTACTAACAGTTTGAAAACACTTTTATTTTTAACCGAATTCGAAAAAAGAAAAAGGTTCTCAATTTGTATGTATGTAGGTAGTTTTTTTATACGTGTGAATAAATTATTTTTTAATAATATCACAATAACTGTATGATAAGATAATCAAAATAATATATAATAAATACTTTGTTGCTGGTTAAAGCGATTATCGTCCTCTACATTTCGGAAATAACTAAATGTTGTTTTTTAAATATATAGTTATTTTTATGCCGTTATCATTATCACGCTTGCGGGAGGTAACACAATGCAATCAGAATTGTTTTCGCCTGATAAAGTATCTTGGTAATAAGAGTGAATACATTATTGACGTATTTAGTGCCAATTTCTCCATAGTCGGTTATCTTACCGACCGATTGATTTATAAATTAAACGTCATATCCATATAAAATTCATGATAGATATGTCAAAAGTCAATTACTACTCCCTGGTTATGCTCTAACCGACTATGGAGAAATTGGCACTTAGAAACCTATATTTACCAACAACGTTGCCAAGTGCAATCAACTCTACAGAGTGGATTATTATCAGTGTTCTACCCAAAATGCAGGTCATTCTACCTGACACACTGAACTACATAATAAATTTATAATATATCATTCCACCCAAAGGTTGTCTGGAAGAAATCGATTTGCCATGAGTCTGGCATTTGCATCCATGCATTGTGTTAGTATTATTTATTTATTATAAATTACACAGAGTTACATTTTATAAAAAAAAAACAGTTACAGTGTGACCAAAACCGCACGGCTTCAGTCATTGTATACGTATACATTGGGCTTAAAATACTTAAAGATAAGGCTTACATTCTAACACATTATAAATCATTACAAAAGATTATGTATACACATTATAAAAGTATAAATTAAATCAGTGTGTCTTGTTTGTGTTAAAATATACAAATTACATTATCGTCGCTATACCGCGAAAAACAATTACTTACCTCGAAATTTGTCTCAAAAAGGATTTAACAGTACGATAGGTATTTCTTAAATTCTACGCTCTCATCTGTGAGAACTCAGCAAAAAATACTTTTTTTGTGATTTAATTTAATGTTTTTCGCAGTCGGTATCGCGACGTTATCAAAGAACTGAAAAAAACGTAAATAGGAATAAGAGTTTGTTTACTGTATTTTAATTGTTTGTATACTTTATGTATTTGGTCCTTTGCGACCTGAATATCTCCTTCATATTCCTTAATTAGACTGCCTGTTACATATTATCTACATACTATACATATACAGGGGGTTCACTTTAGCTTACGTAAATATATTTTTTCGGAGCGCGACTGCGATAACCACGGCCCTATCTCATTGTATTAAACATTCCGATTGCATGACATCACTCGTCCGTTTGTTGTTTGTCAAGCAAGAGTACACCCTTTCGCACTTATACCTACCTAGGACCTAGATATCTAAACGTGGCAAGACGCTAGCAGTCTATGCCAACACCTATTCTCCGCGGTTTGAACAAACAAATGCACTGTCTACAAAGAGAATGGCTCTGACCGTGTGTTTCACGAAGGACTTGCCTACAATTACCTGCGTAAAATTTTATTTATTTATTTTATCGACATTTTATAAAAACTTTAAAAAAACATACACAGACAAAATTCAAATTAACAAGAAGTTAGTACACAAAGGCGGGCTTATTGATAAAAAGCAATTTCTTCCAGCCAACCTTTAGTTGGCGGAGAACTAAGGTAAATTTACGAAACTCTTTTTTACAATAATAAAACAACAAGTAAATTTACGAAACTCTTTTATACAATAATAAAACAACAAGTACTAAATGCAGACATATAAGTACATAAAAAAATTATGGTATTTTTTCAAAACAGGTGCTTTAGGATAGCGAGTTGTGTTGTGTGTGTGTTTCCTTCACGTTTCCTTTTGACAACTTTATAAACATAACCTAAATCCTACCTACTGGTTATTGATGTAGGTATAAGTTTAAAAAAAAGTATATTATGTAAAAAAAAATAGTGACTGAATACACACACACTCATAAGCTTTTGTCTTTATTATGGTGTGAAGATAATTTTATTAAGTAGGTAATAAAAAAAACTGATCCTCATTTTGTGAATCGCACCATATACCCTGCACACATATTCTATTCCTCGCAAATTGCAATCAGCCAGAGGGGCTATTGTCACAGAATTGTAGATCAGAAAAACCCTAATCAGCTTGTAGATCAGAAAAATCCTTGGTGTAGATCAATGATTAGGTGTCGGATATTTTTGATTCGGACTCATTTTTAGAGTACCGGTGACAAACACTAAGAGCTGAGAACATAGTTCAGGTATTTCATCAACCGATCGAGCAGTGAAACCTAACGCAAAATTGTATGGCGCAGACATTTAGGTACCTACTGGTAGGCGGCGATTCTCCTGCGCAATACAAATTCACGTTTACTCACCGCTACTCGGTGCCTCGCCTACTCGCCCCTCAACAACCTGTATATGTATATTTTACCTAACTATGCATGTAATGTATGTAAATAATTATAAGATTTCAATCATAAATAAATGATACTCGATACTTTCATGAATTTAAAAATGTAGTTAATCTCTATATAGGTACACCTAATGCCCTAATCAGCTTTTAATCGGCATACCTACTTACTTATTCCTCGTTATTTTATAAAGGCATTACACAAAAACATGTTTACAATACAAGTCCATTTGGTACCGGCCATAATTTATTGTTGTCACGATTCTATAGACAGTAGGTATATGTGTACCTAATTGTTTACTAGTATATCATAGATCTAGGTTTAACAGTGTGTAAATAAAAGGTACCTACTTAGTAGTCGCGTGCAGGATATTATGGAGCAACCCGTGGGCTCACCATGAGTTTGTGAAACTGAAGGTGTAGGCTGACCAAGACAAAATATAGCTAAGAACACGAAAACGAAAATCTGTTCAGCAATTTGGGAGCTACGCTTCCACAGATAGATACACAAACACATTAATTTATAACACCCCTCTTTTTCCGTCTGGGGTTAATGATCGCAATTTTGTCGGACATAGACCACGGATGGACCATACCCTATTCTCTACCACTGCACTACTCTACTGTAGCAGGCCCGGTGATAATATACTAAATTTACATAACAAATAACAATAACACTTTCAGTTTCATGTAACAGAAACTGAAAGATAAAGTTTAATGAGGACGCGAGCAGGGGACGACAGGGGAAGGGAGGGGAGATCGTAGAAGGGAAAGCAATCGAGGGGATGGGGATAGAAGAAACTGGAAAGGACTGATTTCATTAATTTAGGTTTTGAATTATTTATGGAAGACCACGAAAGTTTTAAAAAGGTGAGTAAATAATGTGACAAAAATTCTGAGAACGGGAGTCCCTGATTAGCAAATATTTTAAAGCGAAGTGAAGCTCGCAGGCAACGGCTAGTAGGTACATAATATTTTTATACTATAAGCAGTCACACTCTCTAAGGCGGACCTACAATAATATTGTGCAATATATTTATTGTGCAATAAGTTTTGAATTCAAACGACGTTTGCGCAATCATCAATATTAACCCTAGACGATGAATTATATTGCACAATTGTCAATATTGCGCAAAATAATTGATCGTCTAGGGGCCGCCTAAAGTAAATGCCATCGAAAGCACTTACCCATCTTCCTGGGCTCGACAATCCATGGCGCGTCGTATTTAAAACTCCTCTGTATTATCATTATAGATTTTAATTATTATAACTTTTTAATTTATCCGTTTCACATTTCAGCAAGAAAGAAAGTAATCCAAGCATTATAGTATTAATAGTTTCTTTTTTAATAAAATTTTATACCGTGATACCGAAATAACTTATGCCTGATGAAATTAGGTTGAATAAAAATCCTTACTAAGCCAGAAATCAAGAATGAAAGTACCAGGCGACTATGACATTAGAGGAGCACGTCATACGTTGTTTACGTGAAAGATTACACTGTTGGTACAGCAAAATAGTAATTATGTCCTTGTCCGAAGCGCCGCTTCTCGCCTGACTGGGCGGGGTTAATGGCTATCAGATTGTCGGGTTAAAATGATCACACGTGTAAAGGGCTAACGTGTTAGGGTTAATTTCATGAATCATAGACAAAACAGGAGGGTTACTCTATACTGACGAAAAACGAACGAACGAGAGCTGCCGTGCAATCGGAACGTTGAATATAACGAGATAGGGTGCTCACATAGAGAAACGGGTTCCCTTTATCTACCTGTACCGGTAACAAGATTATGCGAAAGCGCACATGACATTTAAAAATCCGGGAAATGCTCCGTGAGTGAGCGCTTTCGCATAGTCAAGTTACCGGTACAGGTAGATACAGGAAACCCGATTCTTTATGTAAGCACCCATAGAGTCGTGGCTCGCGCAGCAGCGCTCTGAAGCTTAGTTTTTCGTAGAGTGCCTATTTTATATTGGGCGCCTCGTGCTTTCTCCTTTCTTTCCCTAGTAGCACCATTTTACTATCTATTCTATGGCGCTCCGTTCACTGCACGAGAGTCGAGGCGGCATTGCAGCGGCCGCGACTAAGAGACGCAATTTCTCTATATGTTCTGTATACGAGCTCAGGTCGACGCTCACTGAAGAAGTCGAGGCGCAGGGGGTTCGAGAACTTCATATTGGAAATGAGACATAATTTCCTGCGCCTTAAAGCCGTAGGGACGCCACCTCGACGCCGCCTCGACTCTAGCTGTGGGTGGAGCGCCTTACACGATGATTGGCCAGCCAGAAAAAAATATATATCTATATAAACTTGTAGTAATACATAAACTTTTCTCTAATAGCTATACCTAAATCAGGAAAGAGGCGAGGTCATATAATTATTCTCAAAACAGACTGTACCAAACCAAACTAAACATAGACACATCGTTTATTTACTAAAAGAATTACATTTATTGTTTTATATCACCCTCACTACATTTTCGATATTATCTTTCACGTCCAACACATCACAGATGCTTCTATTTTACCTAGTTGAATATATCAAATAAATGATATAAGAATATGATAAGGGTGCAAACGTGACCTTTTTCGAATGGCCCTCGAGACTTCTATTCCACGTCAAAGTTATCTAACATTCCTTACAAAATACATCATAGAATGCATTGAACCAGACATATGCATTCATTCCGCTATATTGCTGTGAGATCTACAGGGTATCACAAAAAGGACATTTTAACCCGAGAGTGGTTCACACTGCTGCATATTATCAGTATATCCAACGATATTTAAAAAAAACATGTCAAAAAAATTACGTTAGAATAATTTCAGTATGAGGAAGCTTAATGTCTACGCTTTTCAGAAGTAATATTGTAGCATACCTAAAAATGCATGTCTCTTAGGTATATGTGTATTTATATTATTATTTAAGTAGTAGTTTATAGGTATATATTTTGGACATGTTTGGTTATTGTTTAATGTAGTTACTTATATGTCTGCATTTAAGTACTTACTGTTTTATTATTGTATAAAAGAGTTTTCGTAAATTTACCTTAGTTCTCCACCAACCAAGGGTTGGCTGGAAGAAATTGCTTTTTGGCACAGCCCGCCTTTGTGTACTTACTTCTTCTTAATTTGTATTTTGTCTGTGTATGTTTTCTTAAGTATGCAATAAAGTGTCTATAAAAAAGTAAATGTTCCCCTAGAAAACGACACACCCTGTTTAGTAAAGATTTTTATTAATAAAGTCGCTCATTCATTTGACGGGCTGTTTGAGGAAAATAACAACTATGAATACATAATGTTCTGTCGTGTTATTAACGCAACGAACGCACTTTGCAGCAGCTTTGTACCTAAGCGAAGATAAATTAGATAAAACTATTTATCTACGACAATAATAAACTGTGCGAAAACTGTATAGTACATTATATTATTAACTCGAGTTAGTAAGCTTAAGTGGCAGTGGGCTGGTCACATCTGTCGAAGAACCGATGACCGATGGGGTAAACGTGTTCTGGAGTGGAGGCCGCGACTAGGCAAAAGTGTGGGACGCCCTCCGGCTAGATGGGGTGACGACTTGCGAAAGGTGGCTGGTTATGATTGGATGCGGCAAGCTATAGATCGCATCCAGAGGCGTACTTTGGGAGAGGCCTACGTCCAGCAGTGGACTGCTATAGGCTGATGATGATTATATTATTATACTAACGTCCTTCTAGCCTCCCCTCCTAGTTGCCAATTTCATTGAGGATCAGCCACCTGAATAAATTATAGTGTCATGTGTAATCAGTACGGAGATCTTTAATTTAACACGTTTTTTTGGCTAACCATATTCATTTATTTCATACTCTATAACTTATGTGAGTACCTTACCTACTTTCTTCGTTAAAATATACTTACAGATGTTTTTAAGGAACTTTCCTAACGTATTATGCATACCAACTCTTTACCAAAGAATTAGTTCAGCCGCGCCAGGGGTTCACTCTATAATAACGAAAAACTAAGTATCGGAGCGCTGCGGCCCGTGCCACGACTCTATCTCGTTGTATTAAACTTACCGATTGCAAAGCTCTCGTCCGTTTGTTTTTCGTCAGTATAGAGTAACCTGGCCCTGGGCCTCTAGTACAGGTTTTGCAATTGACGTAAACGAATAAAGTTTTGGTTTTCTTCTGTCATCTACATACATTATCTGTCAAAAGTTTCTACTAGAGGCGCCACTTTGTATTTGAGAAAACGTAAACTTTTTTCGTTTTCGACAAACTATGAAACTCGTACTAGACGCCCAGAGCTTCCATCGTCACGGCCATTTTAAAAGTAATCAATCACCGCGACCGAAATACCTCTAATTTCGAGCTGCTGTACAAATGGAACTAAGCTCTCATCGGATCGATGTAAACACAGATGGACTGGTACTTAGATTAACAATACGACTATTATGACTTTTGACAAGAAATTGTAATATTCTACGTCGAAAAAATAAAGGATTTCATTTCATTTCGAATTAGCTACCACAGCTATCAGCATCCAAAGGTTGTCTGGTAGAGATTGCTTTAAACAATAAGGCCGCCTTTTGTACTGTGTATTTTCTAGTTAATACATTGTTTTTTGTATTATTTCTTTGTGGTGCAAGTGAATAGTATTGTATTGTATAAGATGGTGTGTCACGTACAAAAACAAAGCAAAAAAAACTGTCTGCATTTTGTTTACTATGTCTCAAACAATTTTAAGTTCTACCTTTTCACAATTACTCTACCAATGGGGCAGATATTTGTTTAAACAGATATTTGTACTCGGGTCTTGGGTGTTGATATTTATATTTAATACTAGCTGTTCCCGCGCGCTTCGCTTCGCCTTAAAAAGTTTTCCCGTGGTAATTCCGGGATAAAAAGTAACCTATATTCTGTCCCAGGGTCCAGACCGTATGTATACCATATTTCATTCAAATCCGTTCAGTAGTTTTGGCGTGAAAGAGTAACAGACAGACAGACAGACAGACACAGTTACTTTCGCATTTATAATATTAGTTAGGATGTATTAGTGTAGATATATCCGCTGTCCGATACCCATAAAACAGGCTCTGCCTAGCTTGGGGTCGGATGGCCGTGTGTGAGATGTCCCAACAAAATAAATTAATGAGTAAGGTCGCAAATCTTCGTAGTAAGAGCTCAGTGGTAAAAGTGAGGTGTTATTTGTCGAGACGTTTCTTTTGAACTGTCACTCCATCTTGTTGGTATATTGTTAGTCTAAGGGGAAAACAAACTGAAAATGCTTTTATTGTTACAAAATGTTATGACTAGAAATGATTGGCTGGTTGAATATTGCGTTTGTTAAATAAACATGTGCGTGAAACGATATGTATGCTGTATAGGTATACAAAAAAGCTTTAGTGCCAATTTCTCCACAGTCGGTTAGAGCATAACCAGGTAGTAGTGGTTGAATTTTGACACATCTGTCAAGAATTTTATATGTTGATGACGTATAATTGATAACCAATCCCTGGTCGGTTAGATAACCGACTATGGAGAAATTGGCACTTAGGAAGCCTAAAAAAAACGTTTGTTCCAATTTTTTTTTAATTTTGCGATAAAAAAACTGCTTCTCTATAGATACTTTGTTGATAACGTAGCTTTTTTAGATGTAATTATTTTATTGCGTGTGACGTGTGAGGCACTTTGCATGTTAAGTGAAAGCAGTGGGACCCGTCTTTATGAATTCGCGGAAAATGTCTAAATTAAATTCTCATACATATTCCAAAAACGACCTTCAAAAAGACTTATCTTCAACAAAGTTAATAAAATGGAGTAAAAATCTACTTCGCAATTACTTTTCGTACAATTTAGAAGACAAAAAACAGAGCACCTTGGCTTTAAATCAATTACCTACCTTTATTGAAAAAAAATGTAGCGCCATTTCGAATTAAAATTATTTGTAACTATGATGAAACTTAAAATTATTCTAGTAATGTATGTAATTCTCTTTCATGGTGCTTCATGAAAACATTTCATTAATGTTTTTAAATATTAGTCTATAGTATAGTGTCGTTATACAGGATGTTGCAAACGACTTGTCCCGTGATTATGGGTAGATCAGAGGTGCCCTTTTGGAAAATTGTAGCGATATGAATTAAAATTTTACGATGTAGTGTGGTGACTGTGGTGTCACTATCAAATAATGGCCGAAAATCTCTCCGGTGAAATTAATTGGCAGTGTGGTATCCACGCGGGACATTGATTGAATACAGCAATCTTTTATAATTAAATTATACGTTATTTAACTATACCATGCATAATATATGTTATGCCTTAAGCCTAGTTTACACGAGCTTATCCTTAGTAAATGTAGTTTAACCTTAATCTACTAAGATCTACAGGGTGTGCCAAGTTTTATTTATGTGGCCAATAATTCTATCTACTAATAACCAGTTAAAAAGCTATAATCTTACAAAAATCTATGAAAGTTTTTGAATCCAGCAGCATAAGTTTTACAATAATGACAACTATGATTAAAATTATAAATAAATGCACTAGAATGCACATTTTTCTTTCATTTTACATAAAGGCCAACTTTCTTCTTAGTACTTAAATAGTTATTCTCACTATTCCTAGAACTCTGACAACTGAAAGAAAAGAATTTTAAATCTTGTGCATTTTTTTTGTTAAAATAATGAGAATTATTTATAGTAAATCCCGAGTTAAGTCAACATGGGAAATGAGAGAAATACTTAGATAAATAATTGTAGATATCGTAAGGAATCTTTTAAAATTTAAAATCCTTCGGTCTGAATACTACAGGCACACCCAATACTGCTGAAAGTGTACTACTAAAAGGGGTAAAAAGCTTTACATGGATAGAACATAAATATTTTGTGGAAATGGTTGTGGTTAGATAACTAAAAAATAATTTACCTTCGGGCAATTACCCTTATAAATATTATGCTTGCCATGATTATATTAACCAGTTTACCTAAATGTAAAGTATTATTTTTTTTGTTATTTAATTACACACTGTGCAAAAGAACAAATAAAACAATATATAAAAAGTTCGAACAAATATTTCCTTACCCTTCATCGCTGCCTACTGGCTGTCTCTCCATCCGCACAAACAAACATACTGTATCAACAGTGAAAACAACACTGCCAAGCCTATGAAATCAAAACATTGCAGACACATACCAATACAAATGCAAAACGCTTACCCATTGATATTTTGATAGGCTACACAAAAATACGATGAAACTCGACCAATTGGTGTCGAAAAACAAAGTTACCAAAAACAACATTTTTCACGTTTCACATTATGACAGATAAAAAAGTTAAGCTGTCAAAAATTTTCCCGCCACATTTTTGTTTCGTCGAAATGCACGTCACGTGGCACGCGTGCCGGGGCGGGAGTCCAACTGAGGTTTCAAGGAAGGAGGATGAATTCATCGTCAGAATAATTATTGTTATTCTCTGCGCGTTGCTAACAAGTTGCTTTATAAACATTGCCTTTAAATATCGGCGGTTAGGTTTTGATTAACTATTTTTCTGTGGCTTCGTGTAAGTAGGTACCTACTTGGTATAAAATTATACAAAGCTATATAAGTACCAACATAATATACTGACGCCTCTCAGCTGGGATTTAAGTAAGTAAGACTTTGATAAGATTTCTGAATCTTTATACCTAATGCATTAATGACTCAAACCTAATCCAAACTTGTAATTGCTATTTAATTGAGTTACGAGGTAGGTACCTACTACTTTATATTTACCGATAGTAACGGTTACTTATTTGATTTTGATTTGGTTAATTATCTGACACATTTTAGAGGTGATTATAGGACAAAATAAGTAAATATGACTGTAAAAGTACTAGAGTGGCGCCGACCTATACTCTACTATACTATCTGCCTACATGTAGTGTTATAGTCTTTCACAGAGGATTTAGATGTTTACTTTTCTTTTGGAGAGAAGCCAACATTTGGATTATAATATTTTTGATTTATGATATAATGAGATGTTGAACTAAGTACAATGTTTTGCCAAGAAATATATTTATAGCTTATCTATTTTCTATAAGTGAAGTAAAAGTACCTAGTGTAATGTAGTAACGATTATTAATTCAATCACGGCTGGTTTCACAACTGAGTTAAGCAGAAATGATGTAGGTAAGTATGAGTAAGAATGGCCATTAAGTAAATAGATGTATTTAATCAAACGAGAAACTAGGCCTCTTCCTTCAATTAAATTATTCATTTTTCTGTACAATAAAAACAAACAATCAAATCAGTCCTTTTTATTTATATCTAATATTACTTAGAGCAGGTTTAAAAGTTGAAGTCGCAGAGTAAAATGATACTGATCGTGGATATGGTTTTAAAGTTAGCAAGTGGTCTGGGTTTTATTGTGGTCGTAAAAACTACTTCTATTTTATGTTACAGATACTTTTTATGACGAGATCGGATGGCGCACTTGTAAACTGAAAACTGATACCTACTCAATTATCTTATCTTAAGGTTACATTTACGCTTCTTTCTTGATATAAACAGCTATTTCACGTGAAGAATTTTTATATTTGCACGTAGGTATATATAGGTTATCTTTCAAAAGGTTTTTTCATTATATATAAAGGTGTTAGAAATAAAAAAAAACTTTCTTCATTAAATAAAATATACCAAAGTATACAGGGTGTCCCAAAAGTCAACGTCATCCCTTAAAGGGCTGATAGGTCAGCTCATGAGAGGCCAGAATATCACAATATGACCTTAGTAAAAACTCGATAATTTTCGAGATATTGACACTTTTATAAATTTGCTGAAAATCGACACCTTGGATCAGTTTTTTGCGTGCCGCCGGTACAAAAATCCATATTGTTAGAATTAGTTTGGTGTTGCATCACCCTGTATAGCCCTGCTATTGATCGCAGTCAAAAAAAATATCGAGTAATGCTGTATGTTTAAAAAAACACGGTTTTCAAAGTCATAAAAGGTAATCGTATTTTTTTATAAACAACTTTGACTCTACATACTGTATAAAAAATATACCACGCAAACCTGGCACCTTATTTGAAAATATTGCTCATTTAATGCAGTTTCCAAAATGGTATGAAACATTGCTAATGTTTCAATTAACAAAAAAGTTATTGCTATTTTAGTACAAAACGACCTCGATGTAAAATTGTTTGAAGGAAATTTATCTGACTGAATTTATTAAGGGAAAGTCATGTGTAAAAGTAAAATAATAAATACTGACAATATATTATTGTCTTGTACTAATAACTACTAATACTAATAAATCTCCTCGTGGGAATTAATAGTACACACGAAAACACTTTTCATTTTACCTATCTGTCAAATCGTATCGATATGTAGGTACTTACCTATGAATAGAGAGACGATAAATTTCTAAAATTTACTAAATAAAATGTTATTATATTGGTCAGATTAAAGCAAATAAAATACGTTTTTTAATGTCTTATCGTGTTCAGTATCATCAGCTGTATCTCTACACCCTTATAGAAGAGTTCATTGACCGAAATAGTTCCGCTTGAATTAGAATGGTTGTAAAAAACTAATTCGATGCAGTAAACAATTATTTTAATGGCGTCAACTTGATTAACTTAGGAATATTCATAAAGGAAGACGCCATGTTTGTTGTTAAACTCGATAGAGATAACGCTAACTGTCACTTAAATGACGAAGGAATAAAAACTAACTACAGTTCGAGAAACAGTATCGGGTAGTAACCATGAGTTCTTTAAAATGTTTATTGTTAATTGTACTAGCTCAAACTTACGCTTTACCGGTAAAAGACACGCCTTCTCAAGAAAATATATTTTTGACTGAAAAATCTAACAGTGTTCCTGGATCTATCACAAATATTGTTATAAATTTATATGGAAATGACGCTTTAATGAGTATTAAAGGTTTAATAGATGTACCAGAAGAAGATAACGATATACCCCAGGTCAAAGCTGATGAAGAACAAGAAAGTGAGAAGCCATTGTATGCCTTCTTCAGGAAGTTTAAACGTGACGTAACCCACTCAGTGATTGATGACTTCAAACAAGCAAACGAGGGTAAAGATTCCCAAAACAAATTTAATAGTGATTTCGAAGAAAATATAGAAGCGGAGACAAATAAAATCGACCCTGAATCGAGTGAAACTGCAGAAAACTCAGACATTACAAAAAGGGAGACAGAATCACAAATAGCGAAACCAGACATATCAGAAGAGCTAGTAGATACAGAGAACAGAGTGAAACGTCAGAATCAAGCAGCAAATTTCTTCAACTCCCTGGGTGATTCCCAACTGATCATAGGCACGTTCCAGGCCGTGGCGCGACCAGTCAGTCTGGATGCGTTGGGAGGAGCCACCCAGGGTATACCTTTCATATCTGATGCGGTAAAAAACATGAACTCGTTAAATTTGCCGAGTTTGTCAGGGTGATGTAGAAATGGTTTGAATAAAGTTGTACAAGCTATTTTGTCAAGGGCTTTTAATCTCGGTAGGATTACCTAACAAATCAATTTATTGGGGTTTACTTAAACCCCGATTCCCGATAAATACTTTAATAAAAATTCCAGTAGGTAGGTAGTTGGGAACAATATTTGTGTAACAGTGTAACATAAGGTGAGTGTCAGACTTTTCCGTATTAATTTAGTAACGGAGGCAGCATCTATTAAGGCTCTTTTCAATTGTTTTATTTTTTTAAATCGCTTAACCGAAAGTAATAGAAGGATAATATTATAATTAGACTCACACAGACAGATTCTGAAATTACAAGAGACAGTATCTCTATAAGTATACATAAATAGAGGTAACGATAAAATAATTAAACTCACTTAATAATCTTACTGATATATTAACTATGATGATTGATTGCAATAAAAAGCTTACATACATTTATTATTTTAATGCATAAGAATATTGTAAATAAAATTTACAAACCCAATAAATATGGCATTTTGCCAAGTAAAATTTTCATATCATTGGAGATGTAACGTACATCAACCAGTGGGCTGTGGAACTTCACTTCCACTTCATAAATACACTTTCTGCATTCATTTTGGGAAAATATTTTTACTCTACATTACCTCTGTTTATAAATAAAAGGTGCACTCACGAGAATTGTAAAAGCTCAAGTGACAATAGCACCAAAATAATTAAACATTGGGGTCATTTAGTGCCTTTTTTGGGGTAGCAGTCCAGAGGTCAATTAACTGTTGTTGCTAAAACCTCCCTCGTTGAGCATATCTAGAAGCTTATTATCCTTCTTGGTGAGAAATTTCTTCAATTATCTTCTTGTGTTCCAATTACTACACTGTACTGGCTATCCCGTTAAATGTTGAAACTGAATTATGATCACTAAGTATGTCGTGACGCCGCCCAGTATCTGGAAAATGAAAGATGCAAAAATTTGTTATGTGAGTTATACGTACACAACGTACATTATTCCACATACATTCTAAGGCAAAGTTTTCACTAAGCTTTTGAACGTGTAATGTAACATGAATAGATACTTGTTGTGGAAAATATCTCTAGTTGCCTATTCGAAACAGATTAAAACAAACATGGGGTGCAAGAGGTGTTGCAAAAGCGGTACAGTAAGCCGAAAGGGGGTGGCTCAGAGGGTTATTTGGGGAGAACTACTTTTGTCCTACGATTTTTTGGAAATTGGATTAAGATAACGATGATAATGGCCGAGCTGCAGAAAGGGACTAAATACTTATAAGCTAATGTCGACATGAAATCTCTGTCTGTCTCTTTCTGTCCTGCAAGATAGCAATACATTTGAGGTCAACATTAGCTTAAAGTCCCTTTCTGCAACTCAGCTATAGACTCACAGTGGCAATAAGCGGTCGATGCAGCGTGACGACTCCAAGCGGCGCGTACTCTGCGCGGCTCAGCATGAGCTGCTCAGCGAACAGCGCCAGCTGCCGGCGCAGCGCGTCCGACGGACTGTCCGCGCGACGCAGCAGCTGGGAGACCAGCTCGCGGGTCTCTGACATCTGGAAACAGAGACACTAATGTGAAGAAGTTTAGTAACTGGAGGGTTACTCTATACTGACGAAAAACTAACGAACTATTGGATAATGATGATAGTCGCTAAGGCTAATTTAAAAGTTGCGAAATGGTTTTACCGTAATAGGAATGAACATGGCTAACATGTATGTATGTCATAGATCCAGGCAAAAGGTTATGAACAAAGCATAAACATCTTCAATAATAACTCTCTTGTGATAATCCCCGTTTCGTGCACTGTCCACCAACTAGGCGAGAATGGTGAACTAAGCCTAAAACCCTTCATTCATTGGATGGAGACCCGAGCCCCAGCAGTGAGGACGTGTTGGGTCTTGATGATGATGATAATCCCCGAACCGAATTACTTTATATTCCAACTTACCTCGACGACTGTGGTGTGGCACGGCTCTATAACGCCATACATGTTGATCGTGTGGGTGAAACACCACATCAATTGGATCATCAGGAAGGTGGGTTCGACTCCGTTAATCTCTGAAACACAGTGATCGACTTGAAACAAAGGGATGACAGACAAAGATCAATATTAAATACCGAGCATCAGAAGTATATTTTTTTTAATGAGCATTAAGATAGGTAACTAAACCGAATTTAAAAACATAAGTTGAGTACATGATTATAAAAATATTATCATACTAAAAATAGCCTAACGCTGATTTGCACAAAGGCTGGACATTAGTCGACCTCAAATCTTGCCGTTGAAGAAGAAGAAGCATTAAGTGAAAACAGTAATCCAAAAAAAACGAACGGAATTTACGGAACATATCGGTGATGACGTAGTAGGGCGTCTCGACGAGGTGCAGCACGAGGTTGGCGGTGATGAGGAACAGCACGGGCCCCCAGCCGCGGTCGAGCGCGCGCGCGGCGGCGGCGGCGGCGCCGTGGAGCTGGGAGAGCTGGCGAATGTGGAGGGCGTTGGATGAGGGCTTCACTGAAATGGATATAAGCGGTAGTTGGACTTGGAGGCCTCAAGAAGATTCAAGACGATGGAACTATTAGGAAAGTAGTTTTTAAAATGTTCAGTGCAAATGTCTAGCATAGCAACCCTAATATGTCTTTGGATCTGAATGTTGTTGATAGTAAAATTGTGAAAGTAATGAAACAACTACCGAATCACAGTATTTGCCAATTTATTTCTTGGCATTTCACTATGTATAAAATATTCTTACCTGTGTAACTGGAAGATTCCGTCACTGCCAATGAGTCTATCAGTAGGTTTATTGATTTACGTGGACGGTCTATCGGTGCTTGAACTGTAAAGAAACGCCGTAATTTAAAAGTACTTATTATCAAAAATTCAAAATCTGACATTGTAGTGCAGAGTAAAGTAATTTCATTTATTTTATTAAACAGACAACTAACGGTCTAGATATATTAGTAACAATGTCCTTAGCCTAAGTTAGTAATAAGGTTTAAAAACTTTGAATAGTAAAATTGATATTTTCTTAAAAAAAACAATTGACGGTCTAAAACTAGACATACATAAAACTCATGACTCTAGCATTATCAAATACGATGCATCTATTCTATCAATTAGTCAAACACCTTAAAACTTGGTTTAAAATTCTTGCGAGCAAAATGCACTACAAACTCAACAACACCACGACAATATCGAATCTCACACTCAATATACTCCATAGCTCTCAGCTCCCTTCCCAGAGCGTCGTTGACGGCCCGCAGTGCGCAGTTGACCAGCGCCACCGCCAGCACGAACTGCATCTCCAGGATGAACATGATGATGTACGGCCCTCTCATAGTAACAATGCTTCTGAGAGCTTCTGAGGTCGGATTTATCTGCCTTATACTACAATTCATGGTCTAAAGTCTAAAACTCTTGCTAAAACTAGACACATAAAACGCCTGGCGTTGTCAAATACCATGAAAACACCTTAAAACTTGGTTTAAACTTGTGCTAACACAAAACATTCCTGCGAGCAAAGTGCTCAGCAAACTCAACAACACTACGACACTATAAAATCTCACACTCAACATATTCCATGTCTCGCAGCTCCCTCCCCAGCGCGTTGTTGACGGCCCGCAGCGCGCAGTTGACGTGCGCCACCGCCAGCACGAACTGCAGCTCCAGGATGAACATGATGATGTACAGGCAGTAGAAGGACAGGTAGAAGAAGCTTATCCTCCCTGGAAAATAGAATAGTGATAATTCCAACAGGCAGTAGAACGTCAGGTAGAAGCTTATCCTCCCTGGGAAGGGTAGAAGGACATAAGATAGAAGTTCATGCATCCATGGCCCGATTTCAAACAATAGACCTGTGCAACTCTTCGTAATAGAAAGTAAGTACGTCAATATTTTACCGTCGGACCCAGATAAACTTGAGAAAATGAAAAAGCCCAAGCTTATTTACAGGGAGTTTAAAACCGAAGGAAATGTTCACAAAACTCTATGAAAATGAAACGAGCTAATATTGAATGCACTCAATACTAACATTCTCTACCTTCGTTGTAAGCCTCTTCGGTCATGTGTCTGAAGTCCAGTACGAACAGCAGCAGCAACGCCGCGACAATGAGGACACACAGCGCCTTCTTCTTCCTCTCGCTCCTTTCATTTAGATCACTGTTCAATGCGGAGTTTATCTGGGAACGATGTGGAATTGAAAAAGAGTATCGCAGTTTAGCTTATAATGACACAGTATTAAGTTACATAATCAAAAGCTAGCTAGGTACCTACATATTTCGGTTGAAGGATCTCCAATTTTCAGTGGATGCGTGATATTATTTATAGATAAAGATATTCCACAAAGCTGACGCTGAGTTCAAGAAAGAGCTTTAAACTCTGGTCGATCTTAAATGTACCACCAATTTTTGTAATTTTAATCTTGCCACGCGTCTATTTAACCCGCCAGTGGTGACGTATATGTCTGTGAGACCGGGTGGTTCGAAAAAGTCGAATAACTTTCTCAATAGCCATCGATTTTTGTTGTGATTTCGGGTAGCTGCCTCATTTCCCATCCCCCATTGTCAGTCCACCCCGCGACGGTGACTCGTGCGCAGGTTTCGGAGTTTTGGTGCCAACCCGGTGCGTGAGACCGGGGTCACCGATTATGTAAGTCAAATTTAAAGATGTTTTTAAAAATTTTCATATTTTTTTTTATTTTTCTTGACTGTATTTTTGTTTTGTGATTGTAAATTTCATGATTGAACTATTTTTAATAGATAGTTGTAGGTATTTATACAAATATAAGTACTTAATAGATTTCAATAAGTTTTTAAAGTAATATCAGCTAGTTTCAGCATGTCCTTGAAAATGACGACGGAGATAGCTGGACCTTAAAAAAATTGTCAATGTTATGAATGTGGATAGCGAAAATAACAGAAAAATTTAATATATTTGTCACAAAATGTAAGAAATATATGTGTTACGACCATGTAAGTGCCGTCTTGCAGAGACTGTTTGGCTGTGGAGAAACAATGACTTTTAGCGTATTATTATTATTATTTTTTTGGTAGAAGTATATAAATTTTTGTTTTTTCTTATGAAGTTCGTAGTGTTATAAAACTATAAAAGGTGGACTTAGTTATAAAAAATTACATCATTGTTGTATTTTTTTAATTTTTAAGATGATATGTGAAAAATTATGTAAATATTAAGTGTTCTAAGTACCATGGTAAAAGGACTAATAAACGAGCCGTGATTTATGATAATGCTTTGTTTTATTGTCAAACAAATACTTATCTTTAAAATTAAACTAATTTTAAGTAGCATGTGTAGTTAATTAAGTAAAAAAAATAAGTTTGAAAATCCCGGTGCGTGAGACCGGCGTCACCAACGATGTAAGTCAAATTCACGTCACCACTGGCGGGTTAAAATGATTCTCCTCCTCTTGCCATACATTTTTTCAGATCTCTTGAGTTAGATCGTAATCAAGCCATAATGAAACTGCCACGAACAGCCCTGACAGCACAAATCGGTATCAATAGCCCTGCAGTACACTCACGCTATCCACCTCCCTGATCACCACCAGCATTTGTTTCACCCGCGCCGGCGCGGTGGCGGTGCCCGCGAGGCAGGCCGCGGCGATGCAGCTGAGGTCGCAGGCCCACACCACCAGCGACATGTTGGACTGCACACGCACGCCGCGTGAGGGACCCACTGACAGGTCGTAGAGGAGACCCGTGTAGGTTATTAGTACTGGAAAGAGAGGAGGTTCTTGTAGAAGAATGACTAAGGGCATGGGTAAAAGAACAGGTTCAATAAGGAGAGATGGGTCTCAAAGTAGAATTGTTATTCTGGTAGTATTCAAAGTAGAACGTGGGTTTTAAGCCATGCAGGTTTAATAGTGAAGACAGAAGAACTTGATGTGGGAGGCTTTCCGGTTGATGGCCTACTAACTGCAAAAATGACCTGAGAGAGGTAATTGGATGAGGAATTTGAGGAAATGCGATCATAGTGTTATTGTGCTCTTTGCGAAAAAGATCTAGCAATGGACGATTATTGGCTTATAATGTCTAATAGACTCCCGATTTGTCCGTTTTGGTACTACCTATCTGGATACAGAATTATAAATAAAACCTACTACATCAGAGTACACTTTATCCATCGGAGTTTTAAAATAAACCCTGCTCACCCAAAGCCGGCACCACCACCCATCCATAAACCCTCATCCCGCGCGAGTAGCCGACCCTCCACCGCCGTCCCTCCCTGCTGAGGGAGACGGGCGCCACGCCGGCGGCTCTGCCCAGCATCAGGACCAGCCCCATGGACTCCTGGACCACGCACTCGGGGCGACGGCGCCGGGTGAAGGAGGGGGCGAGGGGGGGACGCGCTGGGATCTGTTAATGTGCCACTGCTATTGTATACACGTCACGGATACTTACAAAAATAATACATAGCCATCAAAGTGTTTGCAATCGAAGTTAAAAAACGTTATGTTATTTATTTTCTTGTTGTGTACTAATAAAGAATATTCTTTCTATCTATCAATCATACGAGTATACCGTACAGGTGGAATTTCTGTTGGATTCCCGTGGGATTTACCCTAACCCATTGAAATAAGACATAACGTTCGAATTCAATTGTCCTTCCTAGCCATGAAGAGATTGTACCGAACCTTTTTTTGTCGAGATGTAATTACCAGCAACTTTACCTCTCCATAAATAATGATATTATATAATGAAAGAAAGACTTACCATAACTTCCGCATTCGTCGCTCATCTCATCACATGTGTCATGGTGCCATCATGACGAAGGCTGGCTTGTTATTGGCCATAATCATGTATGTTTTATGATTTATCATTAAGTACATAAAACTCAATCTTTTCCAGGTCCTTCAACAACTTTGTAGACTCCATAATTCGTTTCTAATGTCTTTTTCATGTCGTGATATATTCAAATGTATTTAGGGTGCTATTCACGCTTGTAAACATTTTGGTGAAAAACTAGTCCTTTATCTCTATTTAATGATGAAAATGTAAAGTTGACCTACTTTATCTGTATATTTCAATGGTTAATTTTCTTAAGCATTTTATGTTAGCTGTTGATTGTGTACTACTTATCTGCTATAATAGTGCACGTGGGGTGACATCATACCTATCTCTACCTATAAATACGTACGTTAGCTCGCAGTGAAAAAACGTATTGATAACACCAAGGGAAAAGACGGTGTTATGAAATGTCAGCATTTATTGTTTGTTTACACGAGGGTTAGTACTCTATAGTAACCGTATATTTTGACGACAAAATATCGGCAAGTACCTACACTACTAAGTCGTACAGCGTATCATTTTTATCACTAAGAATGAATAATATGGCAAAATTGGCAAACCATATTCCACTGACCGCATTTCTTCGTAGCCATTTTATATATACATACTTACATATTTTACTTATAAAATTACTAACCCACTTAAACTCTGCCAAAACACATTAATTTTTGCATGTCAATAATTGTAATACTTAACTAGAATTGTTCACTGTTTGGAAGGAACTGGTTCCTGACACACAGGTCACCCTAGTTTAGGAACCAGGGCTACCCCACTTTGTATGTTTTTACTTATTACAATAAAGATATGTTTATGTTTATGTTTATGTTTATGTTATTTATACTGTAACTAGCTGTTCCCGCGAGCTACGTTTCGCCTTAAAAAGATTTTCCGTGGGAATACCGCGATAAAAATAGCCTATGTGTTAATCCAGGGTCTTAGCTAACTCCATAACGATTTTGTTAAAATCGGTTTAGCCGTTTTGACGTAAAGAAGTAACATACACACATGCTTTCAGCCACACAACCAACAGACGGCACCAAAAGCGCAATACACAAATGGAACCGAAGCAAATTATGAAATCTAACTATGAAATCCTACATCGCGGTAATAAAGTTTCTCAGCTACACTGCAATAAATACAAAGCCTGATTCTGATATATCTATTCTACATAGACAGAGACTGACAATTATATGTAGTCATTGTATGCTTTCGCATTACTTAGGATTTTACTATTGGTTTGGCCGCAGCTTAGGGTTAAAAAAATCATGAATTCTCACGTATTTAATTACATTTCAACAATACACTGTGGGTGGGTGGGTACATCAAATATCTGGGCACGTCCATACATTGTAGAAATAAGTTTACATAAGTACATAAGTTTAGAATACAAAAATGCAATTCATATAGTTAGTTAAAGTATTACAAAATTATTTCTTAAGAACTACCTATATTCGAATATTAAATTACCAACAGTTTCACCACGGTGACAAATCCTATCCAAAAGCTCTAGTATTTGTCACCTTATGCTGAGAAGAAGGGGATCATCAATCATCAATTATCCAGATAGCTGTTGAAACTGAATTATTATGACCAAGTACGTCGTAACTCCTCCAAGTATCTGAAAAATAAAACAATCTGGTTAACACGCCAGAAACACATCAGCCTACATTAAAAATTTAAAGGTAGGTAGGAGAATTTGAAGATCTCACACAAAGCGACGCAGTACCCGCATCATTTAAGTGCTGCTAACTCGACGGAAAGTTTAAATATCACAGTGAATTCTTATATTATTATATCAAATCTGGCCGCTGAAGCTAATGATTTATACCAACAGTTGCAATAAGTGGTCGATGCAGCGTAGTGACGCCGAGCGGCGCGTACTCTGCACGGCTCAGCATGAGCTGCTCGGCGAACAGCACCAGCTGCCGGTGCAGCGCGTCCGACGGACTGTCCGCGCGACGCAGCAGCTGACTGACTATCTGACGCGTAGATTGCATCTGGAAGACAAAACTGCTTCATATTTCATAGAACAATCAGTAAAGAAAGTCAATTTAATCACACATAATGATCACGTTCGTGCAAATAAATATTGGTGTTCCTCAAGGATCTATGTTGGGACCTTACATGTTTCTTATCAGCAAAAAATGTTCAATTTATTAATTATTGAACTGGTGATGCCATACGACATTAAGATAAACCTTAAAATGTGATAACTTACCTCGACAATAGTGACGTGACATGGCTCAATTACAGCGCACATATTGGTGGTGTGCACAATACACCAACATATTTGTATGAAGAGGAAGGAAATTTTTACACCTTCAAATTCTGAAACATATTTATCATAATTTTGAATACTAAGTATTATTATCGGATGGTAAATGTCGGCAGTAAAATAATCAAATGATTTAACATGGATTTTAGAATTAAAGACGAAAATGATGATCTAACATTAAAAAACAATTATTATTTAAGATAATCAACAATACGTTACTAAGGATATCAGTGATGAGATAGTAAGGCGTGTTGATGAGATGTAGCAGCAAGTTGACTACGATGAAGAACAGGATGGGTCCGTTGGCGTCATTGAGGGCGAGCGTCGCGTCGCTGACGCAGCCGTGGCAGCGCGCCAGGTGACGCAGCCAGCTGTAGTTATTCGACTTGGATAACTTCACTGGAATACAGTGGAAATAATGGTTACGAAAGTAGACACACATATAATAATGGTATTCTAGGATTTGGGATGCACTTGATTAGACAAGGGCCAATGTTTATATATAATAAATATACAGCGAAACAATTAAGTTGTTACTGAGTTGAAATACTTATAAGAACCTTGCCTGTGTACTTTGAAGTCTCAGTAATGGCCATTGAGTCTATCAATTTATTGATATATTTGATGGGATGGTCGACATATTCAGCTGAAACAAATAGATAAATAAGTATTCTAAATTAATTACTTAATAGAAGTAGCAGTAGTTTCCTAGAGTAAAAGCCAAAACTTGCGATTATAATAATTATGGTCACCGCATGACTTGTTCGTAAAGGATGGAAAGTGATAAGCTTTTGAATGCATCCAGGCATATGCCATACAGAAACAGTAAACTATGCAGTTTATCTATAGGACTGACAAAACAGTAAACTGCAATAAGAAGAAAATTTATTGGTAATGCTGATGAATAAAGGATAAAAGTCAACCTTACTTCGTGTATCCAAGGAGTTCAGTTCTTCCTCCAGCGCGTGGTTGATGGCTCTCAGCGCGGAGTTGACGTGCGTGACCGACAGAATGAACTGCAGCTCCAGGAGAAACTTGAACAGGTACATGATGAAGAACGGCAGGTAGATGAGGTTTATTCTCCCTGGAAAAAGGAAGTTTTACTAAAACTAAATGAATATGGAGTAGGCCTAAAAAACAAAAACCCTTTCTTCATTGGAAGGAGACCAAAGCCCTGGGGCATGATTGTTGACACACACCGTTATGTTGTATGCCTGTTATGTGTAAAATTAAGTACCTACCTATAAGTTTAGTCATATAAGTTCTTTTGTTTTATTTGTTGTTTGCTGTGTGTATTTCCTTGTGTATTTTTGGTGTGTGGTGCTAGTCACCGAATAAATAATTTTTATCTTTTTTATGATGGAGTTTTGTTTTGGATGAAGTGGAGACATGATGGGTTGTGATGATTCGAAATGAACATCATAAAATGTATGTTGAAAAAAAATTGTTGGTGAGTATAACATTATGCCAACACAGTTAACATCATACAATACGCTGCCTGTTCGTGGGACTACCATAGACAGGAACCAGATGGCTGGTCAAGAAAAACCGAGTACTCAGTGTTGTTGAAGACCATGTCCAGCAGTGGACGCTTACGATCTGATGATACTAACATTCCCTTCCATCGTTGGAAGCTTCCTCGGTGATGTGTTTGAAGTCGAAGGTGAGCAGGAGAGTCATAAACACTAACACACACACTACGACTATCTTCCTCTTCCTGTCATCGTTCTCATTCCATTTGATGCCGAGATCACGGTTTATCTGAAAACAAAAATATACCATCAATTGATTAAAAAACGTTAATTTTCGACGGAGGGCCACTTAATCCGATATATTACAACAATTAAATCTACCCACCCAATAAAACCAATTAAACCCAGGTAGTTACTGAACTCAAATGACTTGGTGAGAGAAAACCGGAGGACGAATGTACTATAATATTACATGCCATCGACAGCAGACAGCATATTCGGACATCAAGTCATTTCTATGTCCCAACCCGGTTTGACCTGTGAACCTGTATACCCCTCATAAAACAACGTGAATTCGATACCCCTACATCTCAGGCGTTGAAGCAATGCTCCTAAGTCCTCTCACAAGACCGCATACACAATATTCTGCCGTTTCACCATCTTCTGATTTGCAATTAAAAGACCGTAAATCCATCAACACACCTTATCCATATAATTAAACGCGTTGATCATCTGCCGCACCCTGCTGGGCCCGCTCCAGACCCCGGCCAGGGCGGTGGCGGAGACGCAGCTCACGTCCGCCGTCCACACCAGGCACGTCAGCCGCGACTGCACCCTGATACAGTATATATCCTGGGCATATACCCCTAGATCCAGGGTGTTGAAGCAAAGCTCTTCATTTCTCCCAGAAGACCACATACGCAATTCAGTCTGGGTCATCTGATTTGCAACTAAAATTTCTTAAATCCATCAACACACCTTATCCATATCATTGAAAGCGGCTATCATCTGCCGGACCCTCTTGGGCCCGCTCCAGACCCCGGCCAGGGCGGTGGCGGAGACGCAGCTCACGTCCGCCGCCCACACCAGGTAGGTCAGCCGAGACTGCGCCCGGATGCCGCGTTCTGCGCCCACGGCCAGGTCTACTGCTAGACCGATGTAGCAGGTTAGCACTGGAAGGTGTAGGTTGGAATGAATTTTGGAGAGGAAGAAAGAAAGACACGCAGAAACAACACGAGTATAGAAGTAAGTAGGTAAGTAAAGAAAATAATTATGAGCGTGTGCGTGCTTCCCGGTCCCTAAACAGGTTCTAGCTGAGCTTGATGCTATGGTATGCATTTTACTTCTAATTCTATTTTTTTTTTCTGTTCAGCAAAGTCAAATGAGAGTAAGAGATAAATAATTTCAACCTTAAAAAGACCTTACTGGTCTGCTGCTAAAGACGTATTTTTAAGAAACATGTAAACGTTTTGTGTATTCCACTGAATTTTAAAGTCGTTTAGCGTGCTATGGGAAAAGCTATCATACATCAGAGAAGCAAGCAAGCATTAGAATGTCGATATGTGAGTACCGAAAGTAATTGTCAGATTAGGTGGACAGGTCATGAAAAAATCAAGGTGTTAATTGCAAGAGGACTCACCCAACGCTGGAACTACCAGGCACCCATAAACCCTCATGGCATGTGAGAACCCCACCTTCCACAGCTGCCCCTCTCTCTGCAGGTATACCGGGGCCACTCCGGTGGCTCTGCTCAGCATGAGGATGAACCCCATGGAGTCTTGGACCAGGCATTCGGTGTGCTTGGCGCGGTTTGAGGTCCTGTGAGTATGCTCTCCTGGTAACGATTTATATATCATAGAGAATGGATGGAATATTTTGTAAAGAATGGACGAAAAAATGTATGGAGATAGTTACCGTGAGTTTTATAACCTTCGTTAACTTCCCGTCTCATAGTTCATATGATTGCCTTGTTAAGTAATTGTGCTCACATTATTCAATTCATTATCATCAACAACAACAAAACTTAAATTTTAGACATAGTTACTTAGTAGGTATTCCAAAAGTATATTAAGTACTTCATTGAATTTTATGCTGTTTCATTATAATATAATTATGTATGTATTGATATGTAGGTACATACTACTAGCTGCTTTCTACACCACGATTACAAAAGTTGAAGTTGAAACGCCGGTTAAAACAAAAAAATAAAGCAATTGTCAACAAATTAAAAATAAAACAAGGTAAAACTCAACAAACAAATTATAACCACTGCACTGCACGCAACGTTAACTGACCTATCACCAGTTAGTGCGGTAGCTCAGAGGGCCAAGTGTAGGTTTTCTTGACCGATCGATTGAAAGGGAAATGTCAATGGCAGCTGGACCTTTTTCATTGCTCACGAGATGCTCAGATATACATCTCATTGTATTGTATACCCTTAGTGTACCCTGTCACTTACAACAAAAAAATCTCTACATGTTTTGAGAAAATGTAAAAAAACAGATTTTCGTATTATGAGTGAAAACTTTGAAACTGCAATGGGGCATGCAATCATTCCGTGTTTACTCAGTGGTACTAAGATCTAGTTCGGGAGCTGTATTGATACAACAACGCTGACTCCAGTAAAGCTAAAAAGTGGCCAATATTGCTCTCAGTCTCAACTACAATTATTGCAATCAATTTGCTTTGTGCACTCAATTATTCTCTTTTTAAGCATTCAAAACATTGATAATCGTAATACACTTAGAACATTGGCCTAAATAGTTTTTTCAATAACATAACCAACGTTAAAAATCCCTGATGGTCAACACTAAAGGGCGTCTTGCACAACAAAGTTAAATAAAATTAAATCTATGACCTCTTGCTCTGACATTATACTGTCAGAGCAAGAGACAAACTATTTAATATTATTTTACTTTGTTATGCAAGACGAGACGCCCTAAAAATAGCATAACTTTTGCAACTGGTGCAACCCACCCTAAGAATACTCGGGCTAATACATGTCATTACCTATGACCCAAACAAAACCAACCGAAAATCGATTCTGCCATTTGGGAGCTACGCTCACACACTCATAGACACACAGATACATAGAAACGTTATAAAATCCATATTTTTTGTCAGTAGTAAAAAAACTCGAGTCGAGACAATCTGCATCCAGCTCCTGGTACAATATTGTTTTCAGTGTCGTGTCGCGTCGATCATGTGACTTGCACTATTGTTGCAGCAGCGGTCAGCCATCACCACTGTTATTTTATATGTCGTACACACTCGTTTACACTTTGTTTACACAATCATTAGGAGTAGGTCAAAGCAACGGTATTGAAATGTGATGTTATAATGTTTATAGAAGTTTATTTGCTTATCTCACATTATAGGACACTGAAATATGCGGGAATTGTACTAATAGACAAAAAAAATAATATTTAATACTATTTACCTAATACAAAAAGTTTAGATTGTCATAACCAAAAAAAAACATACACAGTCTACACAGTAAGTATTACAAGAAAAAACTGAACTTTGACAAGGTACACAAGTCTTAGTGTGTCTTAGCGATGACTATTCACTTGTTCAGACATCCTATTTCACTTACTTTTGAAATAACCAATCCAATTAATTTATTTTATTATACAGAAGTGGTGTACAAAGTTTCCTAAGTTAGTTTGTAAACTGTCATCATAACACCATCAATCAAAAACGCTTTGAAAACATTTGAAAAACATAAATCGATTTGAGCGTAAATTGGATAGCAGTGTCTTTATTTTTGCAATTACTTTTAACGATAGGGTTTAGATTTAAATAAATGAGTTTAGTATACATAAATATACTGTAATGGTTACAGTGTCAAGTATTGAAAATCAAGAAATAATCTGCCTATAGGCAGTTTTACATAATTATCATTGGCTGCTCCCAGTACCCTCTTCATATGCTTAGATAAGTGTTGGTCATGAGTGTCATGACTTTATGAATAAATTTTGTACATACTCATGATTCTCCATCTTCATCTATTGAATCAAATGTCAATGACCTAGCTATGCCTTTTTAATTAAGTACCTGTCTATTCCTACTTTGATTGTGTTGTACCGTGTTGCATAAATATACGAGGGCGATACCGAAATGATCGGGAATAGAAAAAAGTACAAAGATATCATAATATTATTTACTTTTATTGTTTTTCAAAGTAGTCTCCGTGACATTCAATGCACTTTTTCATTCGATTAAACCAATCATTGAAACAGTAATTCCAGTCTGAAGTGGATACTGTCAAAACAGCTGATTTGTAAGCTTCGACCGCCTCTTCTGGGCCGCAAAACCGTTGACCACGTAGCATATCTTTAATTCTTGGGAATGTAAAATAATCATTGGGGCTCAGATCAGGGCTATACGGAGGATGGTCCATCAACTCCACGTTTTCCATATTTAAAAACGTTCTTGTTTTGCGAGCGGTATGAGAGCTTGCATTATCGTGGTGAAGGATTATACGACGATTCGGGTTAGTTTTACGAAGTTCTCTTACGACTTCCGGCAAACAAACTGTTGTGTACCAATCAGCAGTAACCGTCCTTTGTTCTTGTAATGGAATCGTAGCCACATGGCCAGTTTTCGATACAAACGAAGCGACCATTTTTTTCGACACGCTGCGTGAGCGAACTTTTGTTGGCTTGACCTCACCTTCGAAGATCCAAACTGCCGATTGATGTTTTCTTTCGGGCTCATATGAATAAATCCACGATTCATCACCAGAGACGATATTGTAGACAGCATTTGAACTGCCTCCATTGAACCGTTGCAGAGCAGATCGACACCAATTAACACGAGCCGACTTTTGTTCCTCGGTCAAACGGTGGGGCACCCAGCGCGAAACTAACTTCTTGACACCCAGTTCTTCATGTAAAATGGTTTGAATGGCTGTCATACCAATGCTGAGAGAAGCCCGAATCTGCTCGTATGTCACATGTCTATCTTCTTTTATTAACTGGCGTACATCATCGATGTTATCTTGTGTTACCGCTGTTTTTGGCCGACCAGTAGAAGGGACTGTGGTAAGATAGGAACGTCCACGGCGAAACTCAGAATACCAACGATATATAGTCGTTTTACTTGGTGCTTCAAGTTTATAAATTAGAAACAAGCTCGGCGAGACATTGTTCTTGAGATAAACCTCGACGAAAGTTGTGAAAAATTATTGCACGGAAATGTTCCCGCGTAAGCTCCATTTTTTACACCGACTTGTCAAATTCAAATGGTCAATACTCTTTTATTTTTTACTTTTTTTAAAATTCGAAAATGGAATTATGTTTGAAAAAACACTACATTTGATACACCAAAAAGGTTTCACTCTAATTTATTCCTAAGTATTCTATTCCCGATCTTTTCGGTGTAGCCCTCGTATGTGTCATTATGCGAAATGAGAGTAACCTGTCAACAAACTGTTTCCACAGTTTGGCAGACATTTGATTGTAATACTCAGCATGTATTTTTGATAATAAACATAAATAAATAAATAATCTGTATTCCTACTTTTAATGTACTTTTACCTTGTATTAAGAAAGATCTTTATTCTTATGCAGTTTATTGCTATGCCATTCTTTCATCGTGAAAATGCTATCATATTTGAAATAGCGCTAAGTATCGTTTGACAATGTTATTAAATTTGTACAATCCTTTTCTTTGCCAGTCTCTTTTACCTTTTAGAATCTGAAGATTATCTTTTAGATTATCTTCACCGAATACAGCTAAAAGCTCTATAACTTTTGAATTTGTTTTTTTTAATTAATATTAATTAATTATAGAAAATGTATCTTTAATAAGTAGAGAAAGTTTGTTCTTGTAGGTAGTTAACACCTCTTGTGTTATCGTGTCTGTTATTTTGTTTAAATTCTTCTTTGATTTTCTTTTCCTCTCTTTTTCTGCATTATCTTAACTATATTCATTTTTCATCTCATTATGAGTGTCCCTGCTCATGACATCCACATCATTGGTCTCCAGTATCTCTGGTTTGTCCCGGAGAACCTCCACTACATATCCGAACAGTTGTGGAATATTCTGGAAAATGGCAGCGTATTCTTCTTTGGGGAACGGTTGTGATGGCGGGCCGTCGTTGTTGGGATCTAAAAAGATTAAAAAGATTTTAATAGAATGGTCTTGGTTTGATAGTTTTAAAGCAAAGAAATTAATATACCTAATTAATTTTAACTAGTTACCTAATTACATCACGGTGATTATTAGATAAATTGGGATATACAAATATTTGTAAGGTAAGGATACAGAAAATATATTTAATATTTACATTGGAAAGTTAAGGAAGCCTAATATGCAAAAATGATATAAGTATTGTAACGTGCAAGAGTATACATAAGATACTGCATTTGGGAAAACTAAAAAAAACATTTTCTCACCGGAATTGACGGAAGCTGAGTAAAGTAAAAGTATAAACAGAGAAACAAAACAAATGGGTAGCCTCACTAACATCGTTCCACAACTGTTTACACTTTGGAAGAAACTATTCAACATTTTCAGTGAAAATATTGTAGATGGGGAAACCATTTCAGATAAGGAAAAGGAAGTGATAATGTCTTGTTTAGTGTCAAATTTGAATACATTTAACATAACTTATGACAAATTACGGAAAGATAGAGTGGGACAGTGAATTAATTTGCATGTGTCTAGTGAGTTTGGAGGTGTTTCATAATCGCTGATTAAAAATTTCAAGGAAAATCCTACTTGTGGCACTTAATTATATAATTTAGTCGGCGGCATTATGTGTTTTCAGATGCAAATTTATTTTTTATCACATTGCGTGTATAGTATCAAAAGTCCTAGTTTAAGTGTAATTTTCTAAATATACGGAATGTAATTGCTCTCACCATGTATAAAAAGAAGGAAAAAAATAGTTTTACCAACAAACACAAACATGTTTTCCAAAAGCATCTCTTTGAGTATTTTGCTTGCAGCCATTATTGGTAAGTCAAAAAATATATTTAAAATTTTGAAACATTTATTTGTTTATGAGTACTGTAATCATTCTATTCTATTTTATTCTCTGTGGGGCTGTAAGTACCTGCACCTGGCTCTCTCGAGTTGAACCTTTGTGCATATCCCCAAGGTCTAAACTGCCTTCCTAAGCTTGAACCATTTCCCACCACGCTGCTCCACTGCGGGTTGGTGGGTTCACATATTATCTAGATGTGCTAAATCTAGATATGCAGGTTTCCTCACGATGTTTTCCTTCACCGTAAGTGCGATGGTATACATTGTACTTAAGTTAAAAGAACTCATTGGTACATGTCAGTGCCGCTCTTGCGTGAGAAGCGGGCGCTTACCCGACTGAGCTACCACTGCTCCTCCAACTGTAATAATAGATGTCGACTCATTTAATTCTCCTTAAGTATGACTTTTAAAAAGGCCCTTAATAAATATGATAACAATATTTTTTTTAACAATATTGTATATAATTTATTAATTTTATATTATTACATTCCAGCTTGCGACATAGCACATGGCAGAGTGAGAGTAGCGCGATCCCCCGACACCAGCATGGGGGTGGACATTCCTGACAACTCTGCCAACTACGAACAAGGCAAGGAAGACCTGGACCAAAGAACAGAGGAAGACTACGAAACCTGGAACGCAGAAGCTAAAGAAGTCGAAGAGGAGTACCAAGCACCAGACCCTGACCAGACCGGTGAAGCTTACGATAAGGAAAAGGAATATCAGGAAGAACAAAGTGAGGAGTACAAGAATGAAGGTAACGAAACGTACAATGCGAATAAGGATAACGCAGAAGAACATAGAGAATCTACTGAAGAACATTATGGCAGTGATGAGGAGAACCGAGAGGATCCGAACACGGCAGCGGAACATTATGGTGAGAAATATGACAAGTATGAAGAGAAGGAGGAACAGGATCTGAGAGAAGATCAAGATAAAGTACAGACTTATGAAGAAGCGGAGCCCCCGACTTTCTATTACGAGTCGGACCGATCGTATTGATGAATAATCTAACCAACGTTAAAAACCCCCGACAGTCAACTCTAAAAGTCACATTGCTTTTGAACGGCTAAGCCGATTTTGATAAAATATAGCTTAGAACACACGGGGTAACATTACCAGTTACCCAAAAAAAAAACTAATCAAAAATCGGTTTAGCCGTTTAAGAGCTACTCTACAATATACAGAAACATAGACACATAAAACTTAAAACATATCTGTCTTTTGTCTGGAGTAAAAAAGCGAAAGAAATACGGACTTTATAGATGAAGTAACTTTTTTATTTACGCACTGTAATGCACCGATAATGTTGTAATATGTATTTATGTATTTATTAATAAAAATATTAATTATAGCTGCTTCCAAATGTTTTTTTTGGTATTGCCAATTCCTAAGCATTTATAAGTAACTCTATGTTCCTAAGTAAGTACCTACCTACCTATATCTTTATAATATGAGTTAGGTTTCAATAGGTATCGGCCATTAAACCACTCGACTAATAGTCTACAGAGAGGTCTTCGATACTTCTAGCACCTGAGATACTATTTCACATAGAAACTAATATAGGTCCTTGTGTATCTTCTCGTCAGAATAGTGCTTACTGTAGGGTTACCACCACCGAACAATAGCAATGAACAATCTTCGCTCGCCATATCAAATATCTGTCAGATCCGCTACTAAAGGATTTGTGTCGGTGGTTGTAAGCACACAGGTAACCACGAAATTCGTCACCACGAGTGGGCAAACTTAGCATAGGACATCTTCCTGTATTTTAGCTGATGAAATTTACCAGTTACCACTAGGATCAGTAGACCCAGACAGTACGAACATATAACATCCCTTTTTTTCGTTCTGAGGTAAGAAATAGAAAGATATCTTAAAAGAAATACATACAATACCTACATAAATTCACGTTCACGGCTACCTGTGGCTAGCAGGGGCCGAGTCTGCTACTCATATGTCCACATAGTTTTCAGTTTCTACTTTCCTAATTCAATATAAGTAATACTCGTATACAGGTGTTGCAAAAAGGGTATACTAAGCCAAAACCTACATGTGCAGCATGTTATATCTAAGCCTGAAAATGAAATCAGAATTACTTACAAAATTCGCGAAAAGTAATTCTTTTTGCAACACTCTGCAGGTATAAGGTATCGCGTCCTTATTCCGAGGTAAATCACAACATTTGAAAGTAAGTAAGAAAAATAAGCATTTGTAACCATCAATATTGATGTGAAATATTGTCTTCTGTAAGAATATACGTTAAATTGTATATTTCTTAACACAGATTCATTGATAACACATTAATTATACTTAAAAAAATATAATTTATTACACATGTCGATTTGCCCTAATACCGAGGTAGGATTATGGTTTCTTCCATATACCGAGGTAGCCTGTTCCATATTCCGAGTTAGTCCTGTCAGTGGCTCCATGAGTGTGGCCATGAACATAAGGAAATTACAATCGAAAATATCGATATACTTTTTTAACCTTAAAGTACTCCAAATAAATTTAATTATTCTAAATAGTAGTTGAAAATAATGAAAAGAATTAAATACTCTCCATTTATATTGGTTTTCGTGATAATTTCTATTATTTATGTAACATTTTCATAATTCATTATTGCAACTGGTAACATTGGCTAGAAAAAATATTCATAATGCTTCTATGATGTTCTATGGACTTTTCCAAGCGATTAAAAAAAAATAGAGTAGAGATGGGGTAAATTGATGAAATAGTGACAGTAATCGAATATAATCGATTATTGAACTCGAATGATTTAAACATTTTTTACTATAGTTATTTTTCCACGATATTTTATGTTCTTACTTAAATGTTTAAGTTGATGATACGTAATAAAAGTAGATGTGTAAGGGATGAGGAAAAGTATCGAATACTTACAAAAGCCAAATACCTTATCAGTACTAATTTCCGATGAGTACCTAATGTATTTACCATAAACGAATATGATTATAATAAAAGTATCTACCCAGGAATCGATCCAGCATCGATTATTTTTTTATTCAAGCATAGGTCGGAAGCAAGGAACATTGCACTAGGTACATCTCTATGGCGCATGCGCGCTGGACTGGAGGCGTGCCGGCGCCATATTCAATTTTCCGCCGAAAAGTTTGCCGCTATTCTTTGAAAGTATTTTTGTTAAGTCTTTACATTAGAAAACAAACATCTTTTATTAAATTATTATGTTTGTATTTGCAATATGCAATTGGAAAATCGATAAGGCAAGCTTGTGTGCGAATTATTTTAGGAAATTACGTAAAATGGAAATATTTTTATGTTTTTATCAGTAATTTGGCATCAGTTTAGTTACTAACCTAGGTTTTTGTTCTAGCGTTTTCGTTTCTAAACTCACTAAGTTTTGTGAAAATGGGTACCAACTTATAAGGATAAGCTTAATTCTGTCAACTATCAATACAATTTACCTACTTACTTTATTTTTCAGTGACAACAACAAGAAAATGAAAAAATCAACCAGACCCCTAAACCAAACATGAAATGCAGTATACAGGACATTCATTTATCTGGGAATTCTGGGATAACAATATTACAACGGCCATCAGACCGCGAAGTAGAAAGATAATGGAAATAAAATACAGAAATGAAATTAGGCAATTGTGTATATAAGTGTTATAAAAACTCAACAGTCGTGTGTGTTATTTTATCCACCCAAATAAAGTTTTACGTCTACAAATTTCTTTCTTTCTTCTTTTATAAAGAGTAATAAGTAGGTAGTATCTAGTAGTAGTTTCGTAAAGTCAGGCATATCTATCCACACCCCTTTTATATTTAGGAAGAAAGTCGCTAATTCATCTTGATTTTATGGTTTGATGACGGCATCGGATGACACTGCGAAGGTGTGATGTAGTCATATTCCGATTTCCGAGGTACCTACCTATGTAAAATGTCATACTCCATATTAGGGGTTCAGCAAGTATTTTAATAATCCATATTTCGAGTTATCAAATTATCGATTTAGAAACAACATAGATATGTTACTCAAATCATACATAAAATATTGGTAAAAATATGTATCACTTACGTAAATAGCGATAAAATAACACTGTTTTTTATCATTTCAAATATACATACTAAGTTAAGGTTTTCTAGGTAACCATGTTTTATGCGTCAACAATTATCGTGTCATATTAAGATTCCTAGAGGATATTTTGTACCGCCGAATTAGGTTATAAGCTTGTCACGTTCATCATTATTATTATGTAATCAAGCATATACTTCAAATGTTATTATTTGTAAAGTTATAAGCTAAAAATCATGACATAGTATTTTTCCTTATACCGAGGGTACCTCGGAGTTAGGAACAACGTATAAAAATCAGGCCCTTATACCGAGGTATTTTGTTTTTGAGTTTAAAGGGGTTAAATTAGTTTAAAAAGAGTTAAAATTTAAATTTAATGTAAGTATAAGAATATAATAAACTAAATATAAACTATTTACAAAGTTGAATGTCGTATAAATATAAAAAAACACAATTATTAAATATGGCTGGCCTTACGTAAGCCGGGTCGCGTTTGTATGAAAAACATGGCGGCGTCGCCCTCACGGCACATTTCATGAGTTTTTAGTCATTTTAGGCAATTTTAAACATATTTACTACATCAAGTAGTTTCAGTTAAAGATAATGAACGATTAAATGTAATTTTAGAGTATCCAAACCTATTAAAATAAGTAATAATCATGAAAATAAATATAACTCGAAATAAGGACGCCATTTTGAATACCGCGAAATATGGACTCTCTACCTTACATTATTATATAATTGCGGTATTATTGCCTAATATTTTAGGTGAATCATTAAAATGTCTGCTCATTATTTAACAGAAGTATCTTACGGAAATTACGATTTGGTTCAAGAAATTTTATAATTTAACTCCGAAAATTATTGAAAGCCCACGTTTCGGAATTTTAAGTCTATTTACACAATATCTGCATAAAATGATTCTGTGGCAAATGTACAGGGTGTCCCGTAAACGTTATATTGACGTTAAGCCGGCAGGAAGTTATATATAGCTCGTCATAATAAAAACTGTTGTTCTTGCAAAAAAAATTCAATGATGATTTATATCACCTCCTTGGCTTGACGTTAACTTATGGGACACCATGTACCTACCTATATTGTGAGGACATTGATGCCTCCCTCCATTGCATATATACATACCTAGTTAGTTTTGCAAACTGGTTAGTTGGCAGTTGGCGTAAGTTTACCTATATTTTTTATAGATTTTTTTTTATAAAATACTTACGTAACTAGTACTTACGGATTACAATAGTATAAAACTGATACAACATGAATCACATACTACACTCACGGGCAATGAAAAGGTTCCACTGAGAAAAACACCAAATTACTCCTACACGGAAAAGCCTAACTTAATGACGCCTTCTGCAACATTGATACATTTAACACAGCATCAGGATTTTAACAACTAAAAACGGTAATAGTTTGTTAAAATCCTAACTAATATTATAAATGCGAAAGTAACTGTGTCTGTCTGTCTGTCTGTCTGTCTGTCTGTCTGTCTGTTACTCTTTCACGCCAAAACTACTGAACGGATTTGAATGAAATTTGGTATACATACGGTCTAGACCCTGGGAAAGAACGTAGGCTACTTTTTATCCCGGAATTCCCACGGGAAAACTTTTTAAGGCGAAGCGAAGCGCGCGGGGACAGCTAGTTTTAAATAAAATGTTTGAAAAAATGAGGTTATTTCGTGTCGGCATTTTGCGAGTGGAACTATTTCATAGCTCGTGAGTGTAGTACAGATTACAATAGTATACAACTGATACAACATACATCACATAGGTACTACAGTACAACAGTAGTTATAATGAATAGTAGACTACAGCCACTCGGTGAACATTACTTTGTATCGATCCTGTTGAACTCGATACGCCTCATTGCTTCTCACGACGCAACACTATACTGTGTGACCTACTACTACTACTGTAGGGACACTTTACTTTCAGGATAGGTACCACCTATGGAAAAGGCTGAAATTTCTAAAAGATACGTTGAATACCTTGATAGTCTGTAAGATGCTTTAAGTAGATATCAGTCGTGTAAAAATTTCTCATAATATAAAAAAAAAACATTCTACTTACGCAGTAGGTATACTGCTTCTTAGAAGAGGCGTATGGTCTAGATCTAGATATTCTATCACTGGGCGATTGATTGCTAATGATAATGATGAGGAAACAAAATTCTATGAAATAATTTGTCACAATGTTACAGAATTTCTTTACTTCACTATCGACGTCTTTTTGGACGAATAAGCCGGATGCTATTTTCTAACGAATTAGAAACTATTTTAGCTTAGCGAAGCAATTATTGCATTGATGATCCTAATTATGGAAATCATACCATGCGGAAGTATTTTTCAGTAATATCGCTAGCTCGATCATCATTATAGCTAATTCAATTTGCGGAACTGGAAAACTTTTAGGCTTACGTAAAAACATGTGTTTACCCCGTTGTGGTCATCAAAATGTAATTAGGTATTGACTTTCACAAGTAAATTGATTCACTCAGCAACCAATAAATAACAAGCTGTTAGCATATCAAAAGTAGGCAGTCAGCGCTTGGCCCTAATCTGAATGGCTAATCCTTTTAGTCTAAACCCTATAGTTAGTCTAGACCCTAGTGTTACCAAGAAGTTGTAAGCTAAAATATTCCTAATTTTTTACTCTTCGTCCACATATTTCGAACCCCATTCGCTCGCTAGTTGATGAGTTGATAACCCAGTAAGTAATTTTGATTCAGGAGCCGTGATTTACCTAACTACAGCTATTTCCATGGTTGACAACCTCTGCACTGTTAACCAGTTAGCTCTTTGAAATCACGACTTGCGAAAACGTATAAAACCACATCCGTATCGACAGATTTCAGTTCTGAAACCGACATAAGTTAACCTTAAAATTACATTTGTCAAAGGTAGAGATCTTTACTTCACCACCATGTTTCTGGCTTCACTTGCCACGTTGGTTCTTATTACCTTCACTCTGAGTTCCGGGAAGATGAAAGCTGAAGAGCCGAGAACAAGGGAGATGCCTGATATGTCTTCATCATCTTCTGTCTCGTTCCACGACGGCAATGATGAGCATGCTGTAGACGACATGGTGGGCATCATGACCCACTGTAATGAGACGTTCCGGTTTGATCCCGGTAATATTATTCACATAGTGTACCTTAGTATGGGTACCTAATTAAAATCCAAAATTATTTAGGTCCTATGATCAAAAATAGGTATATCAATTAATTATTAGATCTATACAATCAAAATTAACGTTTCGTCGTTGAGTGCCTAAAACGCATTCTGCCTCTTTATGCCTAAACCTAACAGACTAGGCATAATGAAATTTAGACATATTGCGTATTTACAGTATTACATCATAGGTCTGTAGTTCATGAGCGAAGTATACCTACTTCGCCTTACCATAGTAAGTAAGTACCTAATAATTGTTTAAAATTATTTCAGCCTACTGGCAGTCTCTGAATGAGAGCGGCACCTTTCCTGATGAAAATGATAAAAATCCGAAGGTGAGCATTTACAAAACATATAAACCTTTATCTGTACACTGTGTACTTAAAAATTAAAGGTTTTTACGCATTATCCGGATTCTCATTATGACCATCACAGGTCTCTTTAAAATGAAGGAAGGGTTTTAGGCCTAGTCCACCACGCTTCAAGATTGTGCTGAGAGAGTTGCCGAGTAAGTGGGCAACCCACTATCAGAGGTTTTCAAGCCGCCCGAAGGCCATTGACTAGGCTTCACGACTGCTGCCTAAACTGCAACCGGGACCCACAGCTTAACGTGCCATCTGAAACACGGAAGCGCCCAGAAAACAAACCTCTAGAAATGCTCATTATGATAGCTTCATCTATTAATCATCATCACGACCCATCACATCCCCACTGCTGGGGAACGGGTCTCCTTCCAATAAAGGAAGGGTTTAGGCATAGTCCACCACCATCCATCTATTTATACCAATGAATAAAGTCAATGATTTGTACTGTTTTTGATTCAGTGTTTCATCCGCTGCGTGCTGGAAGGTACCAGGGTAGCATCGCTGGACAGCGTGTTCGACGCGGCGCGGGCGGCGGTGGTGTTCGCGGGGGAGAGGGGAGGGCGGTACATGGACGACCTCGAGACTCTGGCCAGGGACTGCGCTGATGACCGACGTGAGTGATAGCGCGCCATCTCTTGGTGTCTAGGATTTGAGGATGGTGCAGTGTTTAGTGACTACGAGTGGTGTGCAGACGATCCCTGGTTCGATCCGCGGCCGGGACGGATGTTGGTTTAAATACCAATATTTGTGTTCTGGTCTTCGGTGTTGTGTAACTATGAAAATATGTATGTTGTTTTTGAGCCTACCTACTTTTAAATAAACATAATCTGTGCTACCACAAAAAACTTTAAACACCGTTTAACAAGTGTTTAAATCAAAATTTTACAGATTTTTGTGGTAGCACAGATTGTCTTTTGTCAATTTTCATTGAAGAAGACTTCGTGACCATGATTGACTTGGACACTCTAGGCAGTCGGCGACTGATGCTAGGTAAACTGACTGGCTAATCCTTTCACCACCATGAAAAACCATAGAGAACCAGTTTTAGTGTTTGTCACCGACTAAAAAATAAAACTTATTTATATTTTTGTACTTTTTTTTTTCAGGAGAGACCTGCAAGTGCGAGCGTGCGTACGGATTCATGAAGTGCCTGATGGAGGCTGAAATAGAAAAGTACGAAGTTTATAAGGCAGACGACAGCTAAAAAAGACTGAAAACGGCTTTTCTTATTACTAATAGTTTCAGGAACTTTGATTTATCAAGAAAAGATACTTATACCTACTGAAAGTGCTTTTAAAATAGGCCTGAAACTTTTAAAAGAAATCGAATCGGCTATGACTTAATGGACATGATAATTGCAATAGAAATGTAGATTTAGACGGAAAGTTATTTATAAAATTAATCCTATTTTCCAGATAATAAAGTGTAATGCAACATAACTGTAAACTTTTCAAAGAAAAACAGTAAGTGCTTATTAGGGTCTACATATTTCACAATGTCTGGATAATGGCTACGTGTAGGATAAAAGCAAGGACTATATTGTTTGGATAAAAGACATGCAGTGACATGCTGTCACTCTCTGTAATTAGGTATGTTTTAGATAGTGACAGCTGAGCACTTACAGCATTTTTCGTTTTAGCCATTATCCATTTTCTATAATGTGTGAAAGAGGCCCTTATTCATTTAAAGACAGAGATCCTGAAGCTTAAGGGGATCCCTAAAGCTAAAATGCTAAAGTCGGCTTGATATACTTGATTAGATTGGAAAAACGGTGGCTTCTATCACATTGATAAAAATATATTTTGTAGCAGAGGGTATACTGAACATGTTAGTTGCTTATAAATTGGTGCAGGATTATAATAAGTATGTTAAAAAAAATTGCAAACACACCATGTCTTTTGCCATTTTTTGACTTATTATGAAAAAACCCTCGAAATCAGAGGGCCCATTTTCATGGAATCTTATATGTATGTGTAGGTAATTAAATTCTTAACAAAGTTACCTTAAAGAGTTGGATTTAATGGACCAGAAGTCAACTTTTTTTGCAAAAAACTAATAAATTCCGGTTTAAAAATGATGACACCGTGACAGATTTCAGATTCCGTGACAGATTTCAGATTTCTTCAGTCGTCGCCCTGGTGGCGGCCTGTTAGGAGCGATACCCATGCCATTTTATTTTTTATCAAATATTTCACAAAAACTGATTAAATCAACAAATTATGACTACAAGTATTATAATACATATGCATTTGCTATGGAAAGTTAATTTTCTAATCATTTTAGATGCAGAAAAGCCGAAAATTCTTAGAAAACATTTCGCCTTTTCGATTTGTTTACATTTTTTACTATAGAGTTACAGATGCATAGATAAAGGTAAACATTGCACATAATGACACTTATTAGATTCTCCGAATAAGAACTATACGGTCAATGCAGTATGCCAAAGCGCGAGCCTGTTTATATTCTGAGGGGTAATTTATTTTATTTTAACGGTTGTGTATGGTAGGTAAGCTACACAATATACAGGGTGTTGAAAAGTAAGTTCATAATTTGTTTTATTTGAAACCAAAAACCGTAGTTAATTAAAAAAATATATATTTTAAGATGTGGTAGTCTGTACACTACAGGTTGTTAAAAATAAGTAAGTATTTTTAAAAATTGAAGATCTAAAATTTACATATTTTTTTAAATCTATTTAACAAGCTTTGCAAAAAAGCGGTTAAGTGCGACTGTATCTCGCCATGAAAAAAATGAAATGTTTACTGTAGCTATGAATTTTATGCGTTACAAGTGGAATAAAATACCGCATAATATTATGTACAACTATGTAAGAGCCTAGTTTTTTAAAAAAAACTCATAAGAAAATATTAAATACACAGGTTTTTTAACCCCTGAAGGAAATAGAGGGGTGTTATAAGTTTAAAGTAAGGGCTGAATTATTTTTTTAAATTAGGGTGATAGGTAATGTATATTTTTAATGATTTTTTCAAATAGATAAATGTTATACCATTTTTAAATTGCCATAAAATTACCTATAGTTATAGTTATAGAAAAGGGCAGGGCTACCAGTGCCCATTCGCCACTGCAACCTAAAAGATCTATAAATTATGACTCCCCATGCCGAGTCTCACTCTACAGGCCCAGGTATTTTATAAACCTGATATTACCTATACAGGATGTTGCAAAAAGGGTATACTGTGCCGAAAGGGTTTGACTCAGGGGTTATTCTGAACAACTTTTGTTCTCCAAGTTTTGGAAATTCTCGAAAAATAAATTCGGTCTCTATAGTAAAAAGTCACGTGATCGAGTTTCTATGTAAAAGGTTTTGTTACGTGAATTTTCAAAATTGTAGAAGAAAAGTGGATCAGAATGGCACCTAAATCCACTTTTGGCTAAGCTTTATACCCTTTTTTCAATACCTTGTATAAAATATCGTCAGCGTCACCTTAGATCGTAATCATCGTAACTCCTCGTGACCAAATTTTAGAGGAGACAAAAATACTGTTTTATTTGTAGTTCTAGTTGGCATACTACCCACCTAAAGTTTTTTTTAACTAGCCTAAAAATGATTTGTTTAGACAGTCTATCTTCCTGTTCAACCGCAGCCTGAGTGCCAGTGACTCAATGACTGAAAGGAGGCCATTAGTGCTCCTAAATAAATAAAGCAGGCCTGTAGATTATCTTTCAGTGTACCGACACATCTGATTGCTGTAAGAGCCTGATAAGCTCTTCGAACGAGTCATACCTCTGTGGTGATACGGTTTCGACCTTTCGGACAGTCAGTTTGGCATCCGAAATGCGGATTCGAATAGTGGGTATAATACTTTGCGTTCGTTCACTGTCGGAGCAGGATAAGAACCACGGGCGAGTTGTTGCGCTGGCTGTTTGCTTAAAAATAGTAACCGCGTTCAACTCTATCCCCTAGAGGGCGAACCTTTAGGGCGGCTCTTGTATACCATCACTTGTCTTCTTATCTGCAGAAAATTGACAGAGGTCATACGTGTCTAACAAGTAGGTACATTAAGGATGCGAAAAGAGAGGGTTTGTTTTCACTGAAGAAGTTCAGTTGCGGAGTTCCACAGCGGTAGGTCTTGGACCCCTCTGCTGTGGAACTTGGCATACAACGCGGTCCTGCAAATCAAGCTCGCAAACGGCGTTAGCACAGTGCATTTTTCTAATGTCACACAGGTCGTGAGGTAGGCTGAGAGCCTCCTTCGGGGATGACATCCCAATGATTCATTACGAAAAAATTGCTGCAGCTGTGCTCGCCATGCAGTGCATGGGCTACTTCCGAATCTGGGGGGCTGTTGCAAAGGAGTCCGTTGCCTCTATACGGTACGGGTTCCGTGCGATCTATGATCCTTCCGGGAGCACCTGTCTTGTCAAGTCGAAGAGAATGGCTCGTATTCGACGCAACCTGCAGTACTGGTGGGATTGGTTGGAGGACAGGACAGCAGGAAGCTGCAGCAGCCGTCATGCTGTGATTCGACGCATAGATGCAAAAAAAAGTTGAAAGTAACTTCATGTTAATAAAATATTAGGTAGATCTTAATTTAACAACATAACATTGCAAAAGAAAAATTAACATTGTTGAGTATGTTATTGTAATTTACTAAAGTAGTAATAAAAACAAAGGCTTATTGCATAGTTTTCGTTCACGTTCGCCTACATCACACGTTGTATATGAGAATAAAGGGTATAATTACTAAGTTTTCTTGTTTAAAAATCACGGTTTGGAGTTTAGAGGAAAACAAATGGTAAAATGCGGAATACAGTTTTTTTTTTCGAATAAAGAGGAAAACATGTGAATTCAAAAAACGTTTCTATTGACACCAAAGAGTACTTTTCGCCGAGAAAAGTGGAGTTACAATGTTTGCGATCTAAAGTGATGATAGAACTAGAACTTATTTTTTCAGTTCACCTGCTGTTGAGTGAAATCGTAATTAGGTAAATGACTCCTTGACATGAAAATAACTTTTTTTTTATAATCGTTATAACAAAACCGTTTTTTTTAATACAGCAATATTTGTAGGTGTACTTACAGTGAGCAAAAGAGCGCAGCAAGGTGTAAATTTTTTGGTTTTTAAGAAACAAAAATATTATTTCTATCATATCCCAAATACACATAAGTACTTTAAAAAAAAATACACACTCTCGCCTTGTACTAATGTACTCCCTTGCGGGGGTACTTACATGTTATTATTTTTCTGGTGACCTCCCCATATCCCTTTGCCAGCTACGTAACCTTTTGTGACACCCTGTATATGCAGAGTTCTGCAAACTACTGTTCTGCTTTTGAAACACCAAAAAAAAAACAGGTCGTCTAACTAAAAGGTCACGTGACCAAAAAAAAATTATATGAAGAAGCGTTTTTTTCATGAATATAAAAAATTACGTAGGATAAAAGTTTTTCAGAGTGACGCCTGAGTAACGCCCTTTCGGCTAACTATACTTTTTTTATTACACGGGGGCAGAGTTTAATACAACACCCTGAACTATTAAACTCTGATAATATTTTCGCGATTTTTTTACATTCTGATTTCATTTCCTGGCTTAGAAATAACATCAATAACATGCTGCACACGTAGGTTTCGGCATAGTATTAAACCCTTTTTGCAACAACCTGTATAAATATCGGCACGGGTACGACTTTATATATAATTAATTATTAAATATTAAAAATACTTTCAAATAAAAATAAATATTTTCGTATCACAAAACAATATTACTTACTTAGTATATTTTTAACAAAGTGGCATGTCTTCACTTTTATGTTTTCGAGTACTATGTTAAAATTTCATGTCATTGTCCGTAGAACGCCCCGCATACCTCAACCCCCCCTCACTAGATTTGACAGATTCTGATTTTCTTCCAGCTTTAGTGACAGCCTTTAGTTAGACGACCTGTTTTTTTTTGGTGTTTCAAAAGCAGAACAGTAGTTTGCAGAACTCTGCATATACAGGGTGTCACAAAAGGTTACGTAGCTGGCAAAGGGATATGGGGAGGTCACCAGAAAAATAATAACATGTAAGTACCCCCGCAAGGGGGTACATTAGTACAAGGCGAGAGTGTGTATTTTTTTTTAAAGTACTTATGTGTATTTGGGATATGATAGAAATAATATTTTTGTTTCTTAAAAACCAAAAAATTTACACCTTGCTGCGCTCTTTTGCTCACTGTAAGTACACCTACAAATATTGCTGTATTAAAAAAAACGGTTTTGTTATAACGATTATAAAAAAAAAGTTATTTTCATGTCAAGGAGTCATTTACCTAATTACGATTTCACTCAACAGCAGGTGAACTGAAAAAATAAGTTCTAGTTCTATCATCACTTTAGATCGCAAACATTGTAACTCCACTTTTCTCGGCGAAAAGTACTCTTTGGTGTCAATAGAAACGTTTTTTGAATTCACATGTTTTCCTCTTTATTCGAAAAAAAAAAACTGTATTCCGCATTTTACCATTTGTTTTCCTCTAAACCCCAAACCGTGATTTTTAAACAAGAAAACTTAGTAATTATACCCTTTATTCTCATATACAACGTGCGATGTAGGCGAACGTGAACGAAAACTATGCAATAAGCCTTTGTTTTTATTACTACTTTAGTAAATTACAATAACATACTCAACAATGTTAATTTTTTTTTGCAATGTTATGTTGTTAAATTAAGATCTAATATTTTATTAACATGAAGTTACTTTCAACTTTTTTTTGCATCTATGCGTCGAATCACAGCATGACGGCTGCTGCAGCTTCCTGCTGTCCTGTCCTCCAACCAATCCCACCAGTACTGCAGGTTGCGTCGAATACGAGCCATTCTCTTCGACTTGACAAGACAGGTGCTCCCGGAAGGATCATAGATCGCACGGAACCCGTACCGTATAGAGGCAACGGACTCCTTTGCAACAGCCCCCCAGATTCGGAAGTAGCCCATGCACTGCATGGCGAGCACAGCTGCAGCAATTTTTTCGTAATGAATCATTGGGATGTCATCCCCGAAGGAGGCTCTCAGCCTACCTCACGACCTGTGTGACATTAGAAAAATGCACTGTGCTAACGCCGTTTGCGAGCTTGATTTGCAGGACCGCATTGTATGCCAAGTTCCACAGCAGAGGGTTCCAAGACCTACCGCTGTGGAACTCCGCAACTGAACTTCTTCAGTGAAAACAAACCCTCTCTTTTCGCATCCTTAATGTACCTACTTGTTAGACACGTATGACCTCTGTCAATTTTCTGCAGATAAGAAGACAAGTGATGGTATACAAGAGCCGCCCTAAAGGTTCGCCCTCTAGGGGATAGAGTTGAACGCGGTTACTATTTTTAAGCAAACAGCCAGCGCAACAACTCGCCCGTGGTTCTTATCCTGCTCCGACAGTGAACGAACGCAAAGTATTGTACCCACTATTCGAATCCGCATTTCGGATGCCAAACTGACTGTCCGAAAGGTCGAAACCGTACCACCACAGAGGTATGACTCGTTCGAAGAGCTTATCAGGCTCTTACAGCAATCAGATGTGTCGGTACACTGAAAGATAATCTACAGGCCTGCTTTATTTATTCAGGAGCACTAATGGCCTCCTTTCAGTCATTGAGTCACTGGCACTCAGGCTGCGGTTGAACAGGAAGATAGACTGTCTAAACAAATCATTTTTAGGCTAGTTAAAAAAAACTTTAGGTGGGTAGTATGCCAACTAGAACTACAAATAAAACAGTATTTTTGTCTCCTCTAAAATTTGGTCACGAGGAGTTACGATGATTACGATCTAAGGTGACGCTGACGATATTTTATACAAGGTATTGAAAAAAGGGTATAAAGCTTAGCCAAAAGTGGATTTAGGTGCCATTCTGATCCACTTTTCTTCTACAATTTTGAAAATTCACGTAACAAAACCTTTTACATAGAAACTTATTCGATCACGTGACTTTTTACTATAGAGACCGAATTTATTTTTCGAGAATTTCCAAAACTTGGAGAACAAAAGTTGTTCAGAATAACCCCTGAGTCAAACCCTTTCGGCACAGTATACCCTTTTTGCAACATCCTGTATAGGTAATATCAGGTTTATAAAAGACCTGGGCCTGTAGAGTGAGACTCGGCATGGGGAGTCATAATTTATAGATCTTTTAGGTTGCAGTGGCGAATGGGCACTGGTAGCCCTGCCCTTTTCTATAACTATAACTATAGGTAATTTTATGGCAATTTAAAAATGGTATAACATTTATCTATTTGAAAAAATCATTAAAAATATACATTACCTATCACCCTAATTAAAAAAAAAAATTCAGCCCTTACTTTAAACTTATAACACCCCTCTATTTCCTTCAGGGGTTAAAAAACCTGTGTATTTAATATTTTCTTATGAGTTTTTTTTTAAAAACTAGGCTCTTACATAGTTGTACATAATATTATGCGGTATTTTATTCCACTTGTAACGCATAAAATTCATAGCTACAGTAAACATTTCATTTTTTTCATGGCGAGATACAGTCGCACTTAACCGCTTTTTTGCAAAGCTTGTTAAATAGATTTAAAAAATTATGTAAATTTTAGATCTTCAATTTTTAAAAATACTTACTTATTTTTAACAACCTGTAGTGTACAGACTACCACATCTTAAAATATATATATTTTTAATTAACTACGGTTTTTGGTTTCAAATAAAACAAATTATGAACTTACTTTTCAACACCCTGTATATTGTGTAGCTTACCTACCATACACAACCGTTAAAATAAAATAAATTACCCCTCAGAATATAAACAGGCTCGCGCTTTGGCATACTGCATTGACCGTATAGTTCTTATTCGGAGAATCTAATAAGTGTCATTATGTGCAATGTTTACCTTTATCTATGCATCTGTAACTCTATAGTAAAAAATGTAAACAAATCGAAAAGGCGAAATGTTTTCTAAGAATTTTCGGCTTTTCTGCATCTAAAATGATTAGAAAATTAACTTTCCATAGCAAATGCATATGTATTATAATACTTGTAGTCATAATTTGTTGATTTAATCAGTTTTTGTGAAATATTTGATAAAAAATAAAATGGCGTGGGTATCGCTCCTAACAGGCCGCCACCAGGGCGACGACTGAAGAAATCTGAAATCTGTCACGGTGTCATCATTTTTAAACCGGAATTTATTAGTTTTTTGCAAAAAAAGTTGACTTCTGGTCCATTAAATCCAACTCTTTAAGGTAACTTTGTTAAGAATTTAATTACCTACACATACATATAAGATTCCATGAAAATGGGCCCTCTGATTTCGAGGGTTTTTTCATAATAAGTCAAAAAATGGCAAAAGACATGGTGTGTTTGCAATTTTTTTTAACATACTTATTATAATCCTGCACCAATTTATAAGCAACTAACATGTTCAGTATACCCTCTGCTACAAAATATATTTTTATCAATGTGATAGAAGCCACCGTTTTTCCAATCTAATCAAGTATATCAAGCCGACTTTAGCATTTTAGCTTTAGGGATCCCCTTAAAGAAAAATACCAAAGTGCACAAAAAATTAAAAAAATATTTTTAGGACATGAACATTTATTAAATTTATCAAAAACGTTATAAAACAATACAAGACTAGCAAATAGATGTTCGCTTAAAAATAACAGATCTTTGGTATAATATTAACTTAACGGCTATACAAATTTATTTACTAAACTACTTATTGTTTCCAAAAAATCCTTGCCAAATTGATCCCAGCCATCCTTGGTTGGGTTCTCTGAAACGGAATACAGGCTGGTTGAATATTATAGGAGTACAAACTTTAAAAACGAGTAGGTAATATTATGCTGAAAACTAATCCCCGATCCATCGTCCAGAGGTAACTCGGCAACGCGCTTTTCGGTGAAAATGTATAAGCCGCTAGCCGTATTGTTATTTAATGAGATAAAACTAAGTACCTCACCTAGGTACTAAGCACAGTCATGAATCTTCTACGGATAATTCATAAGTGCACATGGTATCATCATATACTTAAGTCTATCCAGGTAGGGTTTGACATGCTATGATCCAAAACCCAAAACCAAACTCTTTTGACCTTTCACATAACCTTTAAATCTTTCACAGGGTTAGGAAGGTAGTTACACTTACCAATCCATCAAGAAAACAATGATACTTAGGTGTAAGTGTAAGTGCAGTGGTGTGACGTGTGACCCTTTTATCTTGACTGGAAGCTGCTTTTTGGCAATAAGCCTGCCCCTAGTTTACTTTTACTGTGTTTTCATTTTGTGATGCAATTATATTGTGTTTTGTGTACAATCAAGTGTTGATAAATTAAAAATAAGTGCGATGACGTCACACAACATGCTCGAAGTAAAGCCCATCTGCTCGTACCTGCCTACTCCTGGTGGTGGGACCCTCAAGCTACTTACTCCTTGCTGCAGTTGTACATGTTGTTGAGCTTCCTCACGTCTCCGCGGCTGAAGCCGTCGCGTTGGCCCACCTTCACTCCGCCCACCTGGAAGAAGATGTATATGTGAGTCTTAATTATACCTACCTACCTACACATAACCGACATAAAACCTTATCTCGTACTGAACAAACTAAGTAGCGTTTTGTTAATTTTTGACGCCATCTAGCGCCATTCCGTTTCACTGCCAACCAACCAGTACGTATTTTCTGTGTAAGTATGTGAGTAAACCCGATAGCGTATCTTTATGTCTCACACTTGTTAGTGTAGCACTGAGACGCTAGATGCCATGAAATTCTTGGGTCTTGTTAATGTTTCGTCGCCCGAATTTGCTCTTTTTACCGAAATTTAATATCCAGAAATATGCCAAAAGTGGACGATTAGGCTAGGCGTTTGCTGTAAAGCAGTCATAGAGCAGAGCAAAATTTTCTAAATAATGTCTTGCTATGCACTGCCTGTACGGCGCTGCGTCACCTACATACCGCTTACAGCATACTTACCAAGCCTCATAGGCTTTGCTAGCCTAAATGTATGAGGTTGTGGCGATACTACTATTTCTATTATATAGAATTAATTTGGCTGCTGCTAGTGTGATTCTCATCGGCACATTATCTGCTTCATGCTGCTACCTCATGTTGCGATCAAATTTGCACCTTCATTGATAAGATAATGAAGAAGAAAACCCACCTTAGGCTCGATAGTGATCTGTCCGTTCTTGGAGAAGGCTTTGTCGGAGTAGTGCATGACGCTGTTGTAGTCGTAGCCGACGCCGAAGTCGTCCGTCGACTTGGCGTCCGCCTTCTTGAAGTTATTCTCCGCTCCTGCAAGTGTGAACGGGAGTTAGAGAAGAGTTATGAAAGGTAAGGTATACTTTTTAGCGGACATTCCAATAGCTACCAGGACAAAATAGAATCCTAGAATGCCTACTATCACTTATATGCTGAGTGGCTCGACATTCACCAGATCGTAAGTGTTCAGTCATGCCAATAGCTATCAGGGTCGCATAGAATCATCACATCTCTACTATTAGTTACACACTGTAAGGTGTATCTCCACTCACCAGATCCTTAGCGTCTGCTCCCATAAAACCTCAACAACACAACTCTCCATAAACCAGATCCTATATTGTAGTATTGCCTGCTCTTTCAGCTACCAGGGTACCATAACCCCCAACACCCCCCACTCACCTATGCGTATGTTGCGGTAGTGCACGGTGACGAAGTGGTCGCGCTCCGGGCGGCTCTGCTCGTGCATGAAGCCGAGCGCGTGCAGCAGCTCGTGCAGCACGGTGCCCTTCAGCGACACGCAGCCGGGAGTCTGCAGGGTCACCTCCTGGCGACCTCCTGGTGTCTTAGCAATAGCTACCAGGGCAGCATGAAACCACCAAAGCGCTACGTCATGGTTAGTATTGCTAGGTGTCCCTGAATCTTCACTCACCAGCTCGGCTATTGTGGTATTGGTATTGTCTATAGCTACTCTAGCTCTATAGCTATACCAGGGCCACATAGAACCACATCTCTACTATCAGTTACCCACATTTACCAGATCCTATATTGAAGTAGTGCCTGCAGCTCTTTCAGTTACCAGGGTGTCATAAAACCCTAGTATCTCTCTCCCTCCACTCACTAGCGCGTATGTTGTGGTAGTACCTTCTCTTTCAGCTACCAGGGCACCATAACCCCCAACATCTCTCCACTCACCTATGCGTATGTTGCGGTAGTGCACGGTGACGAAGTGGTCGCGCTCCGGGCGGCTCTGCTCGTGCATGAAGCCGAGCGCGTGCAGCAGCTCGTGCAGCAGCTCGTGCAGCACGGTGCCCTTCAGCGACACGCAGCCGGGAGTCTGCAGGTTCACCTCCTGGCGACCTCCTAGTGTCTCATATACCTTACTAATAGCTACCAGAGCAGCATAAAGCCATGAGAGCGCTACGTCATGGTTAGCGTTGTTAGGTGTCTCTCCATCTTCAGTCACCAGCTTGTGTATTGCGCTTGTTCTTCTTCTTGCCAATAGCTACAGGGACCACATCGAACGTCCACATCTCTACTATAATTAACTCACTGTCTCTCCCCTTACCAGATCCGTAGTCTCTGCTCTTTTAGCTACCAGGTCATCAAAAACCCCAACATCACTACTCTCTCCACTCACCAGATCCAAAATTGTAGTAATGCCTGCTCTTTCAGCTACCAGGACGTCATAACCCCCAACATCTCCCCACTCACCGGCGCGTATATTGCGGTATTACAGTTACTAGGGCACCATAACCCCCCAACATCTCCCACTCACCTATGCGTATGTTGCGGTAGTGCACGGTGACGAAGTGGTCGCGCTCCGGGCGGCTCTGCTCGTGCATGAAGCCGAGCGCGTGCAGCAGCTCGTGCAGCACGGTGCCCTTCAGCGACACGCAGCCGGGAGTCTGCAGGTTCACCTCTTGGCGACCTCCTGGGGGTGAGAGAGGAGTTTCTTTAATTTCTTATTGAAAATGCTTGCTGGTAGTCTCTGTTGCTCACATAGCTAGTAGAAGCAATATTTCTTGGTATAAGAAGAAATCTAGATTCCGGGATAGTGATATCTATTGATACCTATTTTATTTACAACTGAACACTTGTCATTTCATGAATGGTACCTAGAGTCTTGGAATTTCGGAAGAATTCAAGATTTACCGAACTGGATGTGGTCAGCGGTTAGGACTACTAATAAATAATATTGACCGCAGACTCGTGACACAAACTGCGGCTGGTATGTGAAAAGACTCTATGACTAATGACTGAGGTGCTTACTGCTTAGATAGATCGTGGAGTGAAAATACTGCTGTACAATTGATATCTATTGGATCTAAGACGTTAACCAATAAAAAGCAAAGGCTTATTACAGTAGACTACCCACACTATAACACAAGACGTGGTGTTGGTATATGTGGGAGAGACAATTTCCAACAGTGCACCTCCTACATTAGACAAGACTCATTACAGAAAGTGGAAGCCCCATTACCAATGCGTCCAACACTGGACCAGCAGCCGGTGTTCTTGCTCTGTATCACGAGGTAGTCAGTCTGCCCGGTGTACGGCACAAAGCGGATGCACGTCAGTCGGTGGTAGTCGGCGATTGCCTTCATTATCAGGTCCCGTTGCTCCGTGGCTGGAAGTGGAAGGAATGGGGAAGGTTTATCTGCTGTATTTTAAAAGCGTCAGGTTCAATGAGCTCAATGATAAATGAAGATTTGTAAATTAGTAATAGAAGAGGGTTTTTGCATTTGTGACATTTCCGTGTGTAAACATTATATCCTATCATCAACAATAGCTATGACGGATCTCAGGGACGGATGAATAGAATATGGCACACGAGGGAATTGCTACAAATGAGGATCCAGACAAATGATAGGCCTATATATAGAAATAGGGCTCATCCTATGATAATAACTTACAGTAATACCCCTCGATGACATAGGGCACGATCCCGTCCTGCCAGCGGTAGCTCTGGTCGCGCATGCCGTTGCGCAGGCTCCCCCGCGGCATCAGGATGTCTCCCTCCAGGTACTCCCCCGTCTCCTCGGGGTTCACTTCGGAGGTGGTTGTCCAGTTGGATAGCGCCTCGCCTGGAGTAGAAGGGCGTGAGTTTGAAACAAGTGACGAACGATATATAAGCTGCGAAAGGGAATCCGTCAGTAACAGGCAGATAAGAACAGTAACAGAGAGTTACCTGCTAAATTCTACGTACTATTTAGTTATCTAGTTACTTAATATTACGAGGTCCTAAAATAAAATTAGCATGACGAACATTATAATTACCTATTATGCTTTTTTGGAAAAACGCTTTCAAAAAGAAGAATAATTATGATGTTTAGTTAGCACAAGACTTGACAAGCCATAGTACAACATAACTCTAATCATGCTCTAATCTCATGAGCCATGGCTTTCAGACCTACGCTAACTACTCTACCTCTCTGGTACCTCTTTGTTATCTCCCCCAAAATACCTGATCTCACTTCCGTGCCCTAAATTTTCCATTTCCTTTACGAGCAGTCACACTCTGCCCATTTTACATAATTAACCCAGTTCCGCTTATTATCAGTGGCAATCGAACGCCATCGCGGTATCTCACAGTCGTAAACTGAGGGATATCTGTGAAACAGGCACTAATTCTCGCCTGGAACCTGTTTGAGCTGTCATAATGGTATCGCGAGCTGTCTGCTGGTTTGATGTCTCACTATCTTCGTTAGTAATGAAGTAATAATGGTAATTATGGGTGGGTGTGGTGTTAGGTATGGCTTTCAAAGCTATAGGTAGTGAGTTCGTATATTATCAGACTCTAACAGTAGGTATATAAGGTAAATTTATAAGTACTTAGTTAATATAATGTGTTCCACCCACAGAGATATACCAAATGCTAGTTCCAATTTACGAGACGGCGAGCTTTATAATTAAGTACTTACTTATAAGTCTTATAACGAGCGACCTATCTAACTGAAGACATCAAGCAAACATTACTTAGAAAACCTCGACTAGAAGAAGGGGTTAATATTGAATGACAACCAATTAAAAATAAGATCTAGTAGAAGTGAGGTGTTTTTCCAGACTGTCCAGAGGTTTAAGTATACGTAACATAAAACATAATGACAATTAAAATGATTGTTTTCGTAATAAAACCATTCATTTTGGCTGAAGTTTATTTGTTTAATAGTATTTTGATGAAGAAGACACACAAAGATTGTTTACCTTTTGTGCCAAATAAGAATGAATAAAACAGTTATAAAATATCGTTGGTTATTATATACAAATAACAAATAAAATATCCCATTAGTAATATATCCAATTCATAAAATAAAATATCCAATTAACATAACTGAAAATATCCCATTTAGTTACAAAACCCAAAAAAGAAACCCCAAATTACAGTAGTTTGGTAGTTATAGTAGTTAATAAAATTTAGTAGTTAATAAAATTTAATGGTAGGTAGGTAAGTACTTAGATACGGTACTTACCACTCTTCTCGTCAGGCTCCCTGAAAGCTTCAGGCCCCAGAGTTGACAAGTCAATGACCCCGTCTCCATCAACACTATTGCCTTCATCCAAGTAGTTGTCTTCAACAAGCGGCCAGCAAATACCGACAGACACGAAACACAACAAAACTAAAACCTTAGGAATGAAAACTGCCATTTTTAAAACAAAAATGCTTCTGAAGTACCAGGGTGTAAGAAGGCTCAAAGAAGTGTGTGGTCTGAAGACGCTCGGTTCAGTTTTTATACTGAAATTTCGCGAGGATCGTCATAGGGGTAAACTTACTTGAGCAAACTGAAGGCGCGGAAATATTTCGGTGGAAACGTTTGCACTTCCGATAGCTGATAAAAAGGATATAGTAATTATGAACAATATTTGTATGTTCTTTGCGTAATCGATAAGGAACAGCCTTGCGCTTCTATGTTTGTCTCAGAAAAGGCGATTGTCCGCATTCGCAAGTTGTGTGGGATTCATTAGCGAAGTGGACTTTCTGCTAGCTAGTATTATTTATCTTCGGTCGAAATATATGGTTGTTGTAGGTAGGGAAGCTCGAAAGCTACGGATAATCCAACATTTATAAAGGAAATAGCTGCTGAAACCTTCGTATAAAATTATTGTAAGTAGGTACTTAATAAGTAAAATATCTTACCTATAGATGTCAGAGATCATCAATCACTGAAAAAAAATAGGGATGTACTTGCCCTACATAATTGCATAATGATTTTATCGACAGGATCTTGGAAATACGCACTATACCCATGTTAACAAGAGTGCAGGTATTTTTTACAAAGTCGTTAATTGCACGAAAATGCTACAGTATAAATATTCATGTAGTTGCTTCTTTCACCGAAGTCATTCTACTTAAGTATATGGACATTACAGGACTGAAACTGAAAACGTATACTGCCGATTGCACCTGCTTCACTGAAAGGAACCTTTTGGCATGTGCAAATAAGGCATTTTCTCCTCCTCCTTCTCCTCCTCCGTGGAAAAAGGCCCATTGTCCAGTTTTAGGCGAAAAACATTCCAAAAACAAAATGCGTAACCATATCGTTCATCGACCCTGCTCAAGGTTTTACTAAAACGCTCTTCCTTATTGTCTCAGCGTTATGATTACTTGGTGTTATGAAGGTTTCATAATGTTTACTATTCAGAGTCATTTCGGTAATAGATAACGGATTGTTTGTAGGTCGCACTCTACGGATATCCTGCTTAATTATTATTACCATGATTTTATACAGACTGTACCACGTTAAGTGCATATTAGAAAGATAGTGACACAACTCGATATACTGAAGAACTTTGTGTGTATGAAAAAAAAAACGAAAATATTTAAACGTCTTAGGCCCATAGCAGACGGCGTTTTTTATGCGCGCCGACGACGCGCGTATTATTAGGAACGCGCGTTTTCGGCGCCGTAGACGCTGATTTTTGCGTTTGCTTTGATGATACAAAGACGCCTAGACGGGACTAGAAGTAGAGGCGCGTTTCACGATCGCCCCGTCTGCTTAGAGTTACAAGGTTGCGTTCAAACCTCGTATGAAGCGCGTATACGCGCGTCATCTGCGCGTCGTCGGCGCGCATAAAAAACGCCGTCTGCTATGGGCCTTAGAACAGAAGTTGTTTAGAATGACGAGTTGTGACACTATATCCTTTCATATAACGTGGGACACTCTGTATTTTAATTTGTAAAAAACATGCCGATCTATAGGTACCTACTTAGTTAAATTTTTAGCGGTAGGTATTCATAAGTGGTAGATATTGTAAGCTGGTAGGGGATGACTCAGCTCATCATTGAAAAACTTTTTGGTAAGTACTTAGTAAAAAAGACTATGGAAAACTCGTCAAAAATTGCTTCTCCATTCGTGGTATTAATTTTGACATGCCTAAATTGAATTTTGGTTCCCCGCTCTCAGTACTTAACATAGGGCGGGGTCAAGAAACTCAAGTTAATTACTTTCTTATGCTGGTGTAGGTACCTAACTTCATAGACTAGACGATACTTTTTATGTGGACTGTCAAATTAAATTGTAATTAACGATTACTTAAAACTGAAATGTAGTTGAAAGCCCTCATGGGACCCCCATTGTAGTTTTATAGCTTATTGCTAGGCAACTGTGCTGTAGCTATGCCGGATATACTTAGGTATACCTCGTTAGAAGTTCAATTTTTAGCTCAGTCTATTCAAAGGTACCTATACCTACCTAGGTAGATTATGGAATTCGGATATTAGGCTATGTTCGCAGTAGGCACTGGCACACCGTTAAAACCAGCAAACTGTGAACACTCGGCACTATAAACCGATACGCTGCATCTATCTCAGTCGTCAGCGAACAGTTTGCCTACTGGGGATGCGACCAAAAATTTATAGCTGTTCAAAATAATACGTAATATACGAGTATACTTTTTGGTAATTTCTTATATGATTTGATATTCTACATTGTTTTTATTTATAAGTTTTATAAGACACATTTATCTGCCTGATAAAGAAACGTAACCAAAATGGCGGTCGTTTCGTAAGTGGGGGTAGGGAGGAGTATAGACAGACCTTCGAATAGGGTGAGTGCATTAGTCCGGACGCCATCTTTATTATGTTTCTTTACTACGTGGCTCATTTCCTATTATTTTCCTATCCATAATTACATTATTGATGACTTTGATGAGAGTAGGAAAAAAACAACAGATTTCGTTTTAAATTTCTTGTGTATTTCTAACATAGTAGAACTTTTAATCTACATCCTTCTTTTATATACATGAGCATTGCCGCTTCATAATATTACATTAAAATAAAAATTCTCTCTGTATTATTATTTAAATTATTTTTTACAGTTTTTGTTTTTTTATTCAAACTATTTGTAGGCAAAGTGACGTACCATCTCAATCTTATAAAAAGCAGATTAGACAAAAAATAATATTTTATCCTAAATGAAATTACGCGAACTAAGGTTCGGTCAAACAAAGTTAGGTAGGTATATAACTTATGTTGTGTTCACAATACACAGACTCTAGCATGACAGAAGCTTGTCGCTTAATCACAGATTATTGTAACAATGATCTTTTGTAATGTAGCCCTGTGGTTGGTCTAAAGCGGAACTAAAATCCGGACTTCTATTTGACCGAAACTTAATGAGCAGGTCCTTTTTCTTACATTCGTAAAGTAAAATTAGTTTATATAAAATCTTGCTTGTACGAGTAGTGAATCGTCAGCTGACGACTGTCAATTGTTTAAAATTAGAACTTAAAATTTCTGTAACAGGTACAAATGCAAGATTTTATCTAAACTATTTTGACAATAATTAATTTCGAAATGTAATGAAGTTATTAACCGGTTGAATCCCGTGAAATCAGACACAATAAAAATCTATTATCGTTCGACATCGTAACTTCGGGATGCAAAAGGATAACACTCTGTGACGTTTATTGACGTTGAATTTGACGGAACCCACTACACTAACACAGGGAAATATATATTTTTTTTTTTTTTTTATTTTCTTCCAAGATGCCAGCATCGATGGAAAAAAAATACACATGAGCGCAGTTCGCAAGGCACAGGAGAAAACCCCAAGATAGTTTTATTTTTACAATAGTTAAACAGATACTGAACCGGTGAACCCCTCTTTTTACGTGGGGGCTTAAAATGCCCGTGCTGTTGGTTATATCTGATTGCCTTTAGACCTTAGACGCCGAGTGATAGGTACTTTAGAAAACGACTGATTACATTTTTAGTTACATGAATTGTAAGTACACAGCATTGCAAATATTACATATTTTATTAAAGCTGCATTTGAAATTTGACATTGATTGAGTTTAAAACTCTTTTGGGCCCGATTTTGTAAAGTATATTTTCTTAAGTGGCATTTAAATTGGTATTGTGTGTGGGAAACTTACTAATTGACCAGTAATATTCCTTTTTACATGTTGGTAATAAGAGGCACTCTAGAGGACGGTCAGAAGAAGCAATTGAAACCGTAAACCCGGTATACATAAAGATCTAAATTAACTGTCATTATTTTTATCGTATCCATTCACTAACAAGAATAAGCCACATATTTTTAATTCATAATATTAGGAAATGTTCAGTAAAATCAGGTCAATATTTAAAAGTTACAACATCTTTGTACCAAGTTCCTGTGTACCTCGTATGTTAAAAATAAAAAAAATACTTTGAAAGCCTAAACATACAAGACACTTTTAGACTAAGACTACTCCTTGTGTGGTTATTGAAAAATAACTTTGAACAGAATATCTTTTTTTAAACATAGCCTATATTTTGTTTCAGACGATCAGCAACAGAAAGTAACTATTCTACAATTTCAATAACTACACCTCTATAAGTTAGGTACGTAAAACATAAAAACGTCACATCACATCTAAGTTTAGGATTTAGGTTATAATAGCGGACCGCTCTCTCAGCAATTTGAACAGTACATCATGCCATGAAAATAAATATTAAATATATGATACATCTCCAATCCTCTGCTTGCACATAGAAAAATATTTAATAATAAATACGCCTCACAGAAGGTAATCTTGCTAAGCTTTTTATATACAAATAAGAATTAATAACAGTAAGAAGTCCACGTAGATCACAATTAGTCACTTGCCTTGCGCTAACATATTGCATACATACATTTTATACAAATGGCGATTCTTAACATAAGGATCGCTGCAGCGGCCGCTACATGGGTCCGCTATCGACGTCGATAAACTCATTACACACAACCCAATAGTTATGGCGAATCACGATATAGTGACGTTTGTCTACGTCGATAACGAACCCGTGTATCGGCAGCAGTTTGCCAACGGAATGGTAGGACACTATTCACACTTCACTTTGATATGACAGTTTTGACAGAAAATTACAGTTCTCGACTAATTTGCAGTAGTTTTGACAGACGCATGAAATCCTGGTTAGTCTATACTGGCTTTAGTTCTCCTGGCGAGATTGGTATCAGGGCATCATAGTAGCATAGCAGTAAGTTGGTAACATTTCTAGTGAAGATTGTTTAGCTGAAGTCAAGCCACATCGTAGGTATTTAATTAAATGCTATCATCGCACAAACTTTTAGGATGAATCTTAACAACACACAATAATGTTAATGTAACAAGAATTCGTAATTATTTATGTACTTGAGTTTAACAAAGATATTCTCCTCAGAAGTACCTACATAGAACTTTGTAAAGACAAATTCTTACATATTACATCCATCAATGTCTTCTTCAATTCTTGGATTTTCAACTTGACTCGCCATTCACCATCCTCACAGCCAAAACCTACAATTCAGTTCACGAATGATCTTCCACGCTGTTATGACCAATTCCACTTCCATTTTTGGTCTTGCGGCACGGGTCTACCAACATCGATAAACTCTTTCAATACGCGGTCCACCAATAAACGTATTTATGGCGAAACGCGATACTGCAACGTTTATCTACATCTCTAAACGCCCCGTGCATCAAAAACTGGTCAATCTGGTCAACATTTCGTGAACGTTCACCCAGCTACGCTGCGCCCAGGTACCAGGCGCGCAGAATCACGCGGAGGTGTGCGGCGGGGTGGCGGCGCCGCTGACGACCACTACTGGCTTGACTATGGCGGTCGCGCTCAGGTATTGGGCGCTCACTGTGAGCGGCGCGACGCTCGCTTTCACCATTTGCGTTTCTACCATCTGTGGGGAGGGAAAGTTAGGGTTGAAATTATTTGGAACTTTTTGCGGACGGACGTAACGTTTTGTTCCTTAGAATCTATTTTTTAAATCTCAGATACTAAATTGACAGATTCTGAACGGCTTACCAACAGTTGATTGTCCCGAGATTAACTGACGTATCGTTCTATTGGAGGGGCAATCGATGAACCGTTCAGAATTTGACAATTTAGTATCTGAGATTAAAAAAAAACAGACTTTAGACTTTAAAAACAGACTAAGAATGGGCCAGGATTTAGGGTTGTGGCCATTTTCCAGCGTCTTGTACTTGTATGAACGCGTGCGGGGCAATCCCGCGTGCGTGATCAAATCAGCATGCTGTTAAAAACAGCGAAAAAGGTAGGTATTCAACGTATCAGCTATTGCACTGTTGTGTGACTCTCTGTCAAATAACTCATTGTTATATGAATTGTTCATAACAGGATATGTAATTACTTAGTGTTGCCACGAATAGTGAATTGGCCGAATACCGAATACCGAATATTCGGCGACGCCGCCGCAAAAAATGTTGAAATGCTCGTTTTTATCCAGCACAACTTACTACTGATTAATTTTAAGTACTAAAATGTGATGATATGGAAATAAATACACAATTTTGATTAAAATAACAAGTCATTTTTTACATGATTTACTATTCGGTGTTCGGCCCGAATAGTACGCACTATTCGGCCGAATACCGAATACTGAAAAAACTGGCCGAATAGGCCGAATACCGAATAGTTGCCGAATATTCGTGGCATCTCTAGACTAATTACCTTGTGCGTGAGTGTGTGTGAGTGTATGAGGTGGCCGGCCGGCAGCGACGTCAGGCCGCTAACCACCACATTGCCATTGCTTTCTGAAACTGAAGAAACAAAATAATTGTTAGTTTTTGTTGTTTTGGAAGTTCTATTTTTTATTAGTCCAAGAATTTGAATGAGAACATAATTTTACGCATTCGCATACATAAAAGTACATACCTACATGATATATAAACGTACTAATATGCGTTATGAAAAGACAAAAGCTTTTTAACTGGCTGACTCACTTATAATCATTATGATGATAATCGCGGTGAATATTACTGAATGAGTCAATCGAGCGGATATAAATCTAGTTTTTTTGGCTCACCTGTACAAGGGGGTGTGGACACGATTCCGTTTTCTCTTGCTATCCTATTGCTATCACTTTGTGATACACCTGTAACAGATAAAATAAAATATACTTAGCTTTTTATGTCTATAAAATATACAACGTGTCATTACGTGTACTGTTACTTTGCATGAAATAAGTTTCCCATGTCACCATCAGGTGTACTACCTAAATATACGTCCGGCGCACTCTGGGCAACTTGACGGTAATCTGACTGTCTAATCCTTACACCACGGACCAGAAAACCTGAACCAGTGGCCGCGGCCGTATGGTAAAAAGAAATGAAACTGTGCTCGCCTGCCAAACATCCGTCAGATAAGTATGATGTGACAAACGAGCGACGCTGCTTAATGATTGTTAATAGCTAATGTTCGGTGGTGTTAACCCCACAGGACGTACCGTTGAGGTGCGGCGCGTGCACGACGCGCAGGCCCTGCTGCGTGGACACCAGCTGCAGCGCGCCGCCCACCACCAGCCCGCCAGAGTGCACCACCTGCAACATTAACAATTATAATACAATACATGGCTAAATACATACTAGGCCTAAACCCATCCTTCCTTGGAAGGAGACCCGTGCCCCAGCAGTGGGGACATAATGGGTCGTGATGATGAACATTTAAAAAAAACACGCACTCACGCCTTGTACTAATGTACTTCCTTGCGAGGTAGGCAGAGGTGCATTGCTGCACCCACTTTTCGCCAGAGTGTTATGTTAGTCCCAATGTAATAGGGGGCGGACCTATTGTCATTTTACGGGCACATCCATTACATTAATATAATCAAAAATGAAAATTCTAGCATCAGCCCTTGTATGACAGCTGTCAAATTCATAAATTTTATCTGGCATTTTTTGGTTTTTAAGGAACAAAATACTTTGTTCAAAAGTCATGACTTTTGCTATAAGTACATATTTAAAAAGTATAGATTTCATTGTAATAAAGCAGCCGTCGTTGTTCAATTTTATAACTGATAATAACGCCATCTATCTATACGGTGCGCGCCTTAACTACTTGCATTTGTAGATGGCGTTAGTCTCGTCCGAACAGCCGAACATATTTTAGTACCGTATGAAGTAGTTTATACGCGTTCCGTATAGATGGCGTTGGCTGTTGCCTCAACAAGTTTTGCACAACTTTTGAAACGCCGCGCAATTTTTGGACGTACCGTTATAAATACGGCTCTGTCCATAGATTACGTCTTGTGATGTTACGAAATCATATATTGACTGTTAAAATTATAACGTAGGCTTATAGACTATTAAGAGAATTTTTGACTTAAAGCCTCAATGAGCCGGATGAATTTATGATAAGAAGCAGAAGCTTTCACGCTGAGTTGTAGAAAGGAACTTTAAGCTAATGTCGACATTAAGTCTATGTCTGACTCTTTCTGCCTGTATAATGTCAATGCAAGGCAGCAATATATTTATTTTAAGTTCGCATTAGCTTAAAGTCCCTTTCTGCAAGTCAGCGTCAGTGGAATAAGAGAGGTGTTATCAGTTGCATATATATCTGTAAGGCGTGTTTGTAAAGGCGGAAACATACTTAGACGTGTAGTGTCGTATCGTGACGCTATCGGTTTGGTGAGGGACATATTTGCTATGCGAAATGTATGAAACCGATTGCTTGCTTGCTTGATTGACCGCTTGTGGCACGTCACGACACGACACGTCTGTGTACTTAACTTAGTGCATATGGAGGGGTGTTATAAGTGTAACTGTAGGGCATCTTTACCACTAGTGCAAAAAGAGGTGTAATACGTTACCTGCGACAGCGGCAGGTGTATCTGCGCGGGGTGCACCAGCGCTCCCCGCGCCTCGTGCGACCCGTTCTGGAACACAAACGACTGCCCACATTAATGTACGTATGAGGTGATAGATATATTTACAAGTTTGGGAATAGATCGTACTATTAACCTAAAGAGGAAAGTTTGTTTGATAGTTAAAATTACTAAACGAATTTTCGTGTTTGGCACGTATATAAAATATAGGATAGATTAAATAAAATAGGCAACTTTTTATCCCAGATTTCCCGCGTGAAAACTTTTTACAGCGGAGCGGAGCCTACATTTTTATTTTATTTTATGAAGAATATAATAAAGGTTGCTTTCCAGAGCTTAAAAAAAGCACCAACTCAGCATATGCTGTAAACAATAAGGCCACAGCGCAGATTTTCAGATGAACCTCCTCATTATCATCTCTCTCTCAGCCTTCTGTAGTCCACTGTTGGACATAGGCCTCTCCTAACGATCGCCACCCCAAACGGTCACCCGCCATCTGCATCCAGCGGCTTCCCGCTACCTTCCGCAGATCATCAGACCAACGGGTTGGGGGGGCGACCGACACGCCGTTTGCCGACACGGGGTCTCCACTCCAGAACCTTTCTACTCCAGCGGTCGTCGGCTCTGCGGGCTACGTGGCCAGCCCATTGCCACTTCAGCGTGCTAATCCTTTTGGCTATGTCGGTAACTTTAGTTCTCCTGCGGATTTCTTCATTACGAATCCTATCTCGCAGGGACACGCCTAACATAGCCCTTTCCATAGCACGTTGAGCAACTCTGAGCTTGTGGATAAGCCCTTTGGTGAAGCACCACGTCTCGGCTCCGTAAGTCATCACTGGCAACACGCACTGATTGAAAACGTTTGTTTTCAGACACTGAGGTATGTTTTCAGTGAAGATGTGTCGTAATTTCCCGAACGCTGCCCATCCGAGTTGGATTCTACGAGCTACCTCTTTATCGAAGTTGGATTTACCTAATCGGATCGCTTGTCCTAGGTAGGGATACTGATCGACAACTTCGATGGTGACACCTCCTACAGTTACGGGCGATGATGAAACATGTTCGTTCGACATGACCTTTGTCTTGTCCATGTTCATTTTCAGCCCAACTTGTTTAGAGGCATCATTGAGGTCTGTGAGCATTTCGCCTAACTCCTCCAGCGTTTCCGCCATAATAACTATGTCATCAGCAAATCGTAGATGAGAGATATATTCGCCATTGACGTTAATGCCCAGTCTTTTCCACTCTACAAGCTTAAAAACATCTTCCAGTGCACAGGTGAACAGTTTCGGAGAAATAACATCTCCCTGTCTCACGCCCCTTTGCAACTGGATCGGTTTTGTGCTATGTTCGTGTAATCGAACTGACATTGTGGCAGCATTGTACATACATCTCAACACCTCGATATAGCGATAGTCTATATGGCACCGCTGAAGGGATTGAAGCATCGCCCAGAGCTCGATAGAATCAAAGGCTTTCTCATAGTCCACAAACGCTAGACATAAAGGTAGATTATACTCCTCGGTCTTCTGTATAACCTGCCGAAGCGTGTGTATATGATCTATGGTACTATAGCCTTTTCGGAACCCGGCTTGTTCGGGTGGCTGGAAGTCGTCGAGTCTTTGCTCGAGACGATTCGTAATAACTCTCGAAAACAGCTTGTACACATGGCTCAGAAGTGCAATGGGTCTATAATTCTTCAATAGGGCTTTGTTGCCTTTCTTGAAGAACAAAGTCACTACACTTCTGCTCCATGCCTCCGGGCTTGTGCCTTCGAGTATGACGGAATTAAACAGCCTCCGAAGTGCTATTAAAATCGGTCTACCGCCGGCTTTCAGAAGTTCTGTCGTTATTCCATCATCTCCCGGAGCTTTGTTGTTTTTTAGCTGTTTGAGAGCTATACTAATCTCGTCTAGACTGACGTCCGGAATATCTTCGGTATAGTGTCGGGTGAGTGGCGCTCGGCTGTCGTGAGCACCGCTGGTAATAGGGTTTTGTGTTGTGGTGTATAACTGTCCGTAGAATCTCTCAATTTCTCCCAGAATTTCGGGCACTGATGAAACGGTGTTGCCAGTGTCGGTCTTCAGTTGGGTCAACAGAGTCTGCCGAACAGGTCGATCTCTAGCAAAGACTTTGGAGCCCTTGTTTTGCTCTATTGCGTCTTGAATGCGCTTGCAATTGTAGCGTCTCATATCGCAACGTCTTGCTTTGGCGATCTGTCTGTTTAGACGTCTGTATTCGACCATATCAACTGAAGACTGCAACCTCATTTCTCTCCGTTCTCTTATGAGACTCAGAGTCCCATCTGAGAGTTTTTGAGGTCCTCGGTTGGTTCGGGACGAAAAATATTTCGATCCTACCTCTCGGACAGTTTCCACAAACCTATTATTTAAATCGTCAACTGTAACGCAATTCTCTAAACATATCAGGCGGTCGTAAAGCTCAGACTGAAAGCTTTCGGGATCCTGGATTTGAGCAGGAGTAGGGCGGAGCGTGGACTTCATTAGACGGGAGCGTTCTATTTTGCAGTTTATATTCAAAGTGCCTCTTACGAGTCGGTGATCGCTGCCGGTCTTAACCCTACTGATCACTGAGACATCATTGAATATGTGCTTCTTATCCGTCAATATGAAGTCGATCTCGTTTTTAGTCTTCCCATCGGGGCTAATCCACGTCCACTTCCTTTGTGGCTTCTTCTTGTAGAAGGAGTTCATCATATAGAGGCCCTCCTTCTCCAAGAAGTCAGCCAGCATTTGCCCACGATGGTTCCGGACTCCAAATCCATGTGACCCCACTTTCGTCTCGCCGCCTTCTTGTTTTCCGAGTTTCGCGTTAAAGTCTCCCATCACCACCGTGAAATGAGTAGTGAGCTTACGCAGGGCAGACGATACGTCTTCATACGCAAGTTCGACCTCATCATCGGTGTGCTTAGATGTGGGTGCGTAAACCTGTATGACCTTCATTGACCTTCATTATCATCACCAGCAAATAATCATCCACTACTGAACATAGGCCTCTCCCAAGGAGCGCCACAACACTCGGCCCTCGGCCGTCCTCATCCAACCACTACCCGCCACCCGCCTAAGGTTGTCGGTCAAGCGGGCTTGAGGGCGTCCCACACTGCGTTTGCCTGTCCGTCGTATCCACTCGAGAACTCGTCTACCCCAACGGTTATCATTTCTTCAGCAGATATAACCAGTATAGCCAGCTGCCACTTCAGCTTGCATATTTTGACTTCTATTAATATAATAGTTAGTTAGTGGTAATACCTGCCATTATACATTGTACTTAAATTCCAAAGAACTCCATTCCATTCCATTGCTACATGCCAGCGCCGGGATTCGAACCCGCATCTTTGGCGTCAGAAACGGGCGCCAACCGCTCTCTCTAGTAAAGTAAGTAATAGATAGTTCTGTTGTAATACCTGCGTTGCGGGCGCGGCGTCGGCGGGCGCGAGCGCGGTGAGCGTCAGCGTGCTGTGGCGCGCGCCGTACGACGCTCGCACCACCTGCTAACAATGGAGATGAGCGTTAAAAGATCAGAAGCATGCTTGGGAGCTTAACAGTAGCTAGGTATATCAGCACACCCGTAGGTATATAAAATTTAAGCCGTAAAGGGTTGACTCAGATTCCGCGAAAATCCAAAAGTCGTAGAACAAAAGTGGTTTAGGTGGACCCCCTGAGTGACCCCCTTTCGGCTTAGTAGACTTTTGCAACAAACTGTAGTAAGGGACCTTACGCACCTAGCGGCTGTGCGTTTTGTACCGAATAAATAAGTGCCTGGTTAAAGTGTAGTATTTTTAAAACGCCAAAAACGTCTACTTAGTTATTTAAATTTCATTTACATTCAGATTCTAGACATGCACAACATATTAGGAGGTATATTAAACGAACTATTTTCTATGATTGTACGCTCGTAATACCCACAAAAATTTGCAACACCCATGATTTAAACGCTCCAAGACACTTTACAAAGGCTGTTTTTTAGTTTCAATCATTTAAATCATAACTTTAAAATAACTACATTTCTAAACAATCAATAACTGACAACACCACTATCTCCTCCAGTGCACCTCTCCCGTGCATCAACAGCTGTCTCGCCGTGACCCACTCACCCGACCTCGGCCGCGGGATGTGGGTCACGGCTACTGGGTCACGCGCTGCCCTAAATCCTGGGAGGACCTAGGAAGATGCCTCCGGGATGAAATGTCAGAGGGCATTGTAGAAAGAACCAGCCTGATATTTGTGAGGTTCTTGTGTTTTACGCTCTTCAGTATGTTTATTAGCGTATAGTAATCCCAAAGCCCTACTTACATCCTGGGAGGGCCTAGGAAGACGCCTCGGGGATAAATGTCTGGTCGGGGGGCATTGCAGAAAAAAGTAGTCTTGTTTTAATAAGTCGGTTGTGGTTTACTCGTTTATGTTTATGAGAGTATAGTTATTCCTATGCCCGCCTGCCCTACTTACGTCCTGAAGGACCTACAAAGAGGCCTCGGGATAAATGTCAGAGGGTACTTATTGCTGAAAAAATAGTCTGATATTTATATTTATTAGCCTCTTATGGCTGAAGCACGAGTGTACATTTAGTCCATGCGTGCTGCCCACTAAACGTTGGTTTCACTAGCCGTATCGTCATTAAAAATAATCTGTTGTACTTTTCGAAACATTAAAAATTAGAAATATTTACTTTTGCACTGCGTGTCTATCTAAAGTAAGAAGTATCTAAAGGACACGTCAGGCGAAAAGCTAGGAGATACTAGCTATTCGCTATAACATAGACCCAGTTATACGTTTCAGACTATTGTCGAAACTAGGTCAAATCAGCAAAATCCAAGTACCTACACAAATGCATAAGTAAGTATTTTTTCTTTAACCTTTCCCCACTTATAGCGAAAAACATAGTCTTATTTAAATTATTTTCCAACCTACAGAGTAGCGCTGCACTTATGTATGAATGACATCATATTTTTAGTAAGTCAATCTTATTATCACAACACAAAACGAATCTAAAACATTGTTACAACGCACTCAACACTCAACCAACCTCCAAATAAAATATAAAAAAAAAACATTACTAAAGCTCTGTAGGTCGTTATTGTAAAGTTGGCACGTTTACAAAGCGGATAATTTGCTTCATTTGGAGTCCATGAATTGTGTTTTGTAGCCCCTTCGTAAAAAGCTTTTGTAACGTTCTCTATGAATCCGCCAGTTGGTAAGCTGTTTGTAACGTACACGCAAGTACCAGGAGCATATGAATGTAAGAAAGTTCAATGAACAATCGGCGCGGCGCTCCGAATTTAAACGAGTCACGGCCATTTTATTCACACAGTGATGAACTCGGTCAGGAAAGTGGACCCTGAATGGCCGACGCAAAGTCAAAAGTACTAGGAGTGCAGAGGCGTGTAGGTGGTTCGAGTAATTTGTTAAAGCAGCCACGGCGTACTGAGCTGAGGTTTTACTTTGTTAATATTTAATTCAAACGGAAAAACTAGGGTGTTATAAGTTTGTTTGACTGTGTGTTTGTTTTTGTGTTTATTAGATAATTAAATTATTTAAACACGATAGTTTATCCATCTAACCTTGTTATTTAGGTATAGGTAGCCTACCTATACCTTATGAATTTAGAATCTCTGAATTCATAAGGTATAGGTTAACATAAGTGCTTATGAATTTTGAAATCTCTGGATACCTACCTAAGGTAGGTATCCAGAGATTTCAAAATTCATAAGCAAAAACTTTTTTTTTTACTTTAGGAAAGTTTCAAAATACTCAGAAGTCTAACAATTACTCAAAGGCAAAGAGCGACAAAACACACCACACAAAAAAACGCTAGAAAACAAAACGAGTTTCGATTTCAACGCAAGTTTGTAAGAGAAGGTACCAGGAGCGCATACCTGCGAGGAGGTCGGCGTTATCTGTATGGGCAGAGTGCGCAGTTTAGTGCTCAGGTTGAGACTCCGCGGAGGCGACGGCTCAAGACGGGCCGGCGGCGACGATGACGTCATCTGGGGGAAAGAGACGGAGAATTAGAAATGATAAGAGTGAAAGGGATGGGGATATTTGTGTGTGGGTTTTTTGCTTTTGATATGCCACGTAAGTACGTCGGTTAGAATGTAACTTGCTGGAGATGATTAGAGCATTATTTTATACAATGATAGTTACTGTTATTACAGAATATTATACTTACACTTATAGGAATTCCTAAGACTTGCCCGTTGACTCGATCGTCTCTGGGCTTTTCTTCTACGACAGTTTCTGAAAGAGAAGAGAAAAATTGTACTGAAACCCAGGGAAGAGCAAGAACACTGACAGTGACCAAGACATTACGTTAGGCTTACATAGCCCGATGTTATTTCCATGTCTCCACAGTAGTTTCTCAAGTTACGCGACGTCTCGTGTTTTGCGACTTCTGGCGAATACGACGTCGCGCTGGCTTTGGGGACACTTTATCACGAATTTTCAATAGCTTCACAATACTAGTGCGTCACCCTCTTTCGGCTTACTATTCACCACTATTAACTAATACTCAAACGCATCAGTGGCTAACTATTCGGAAGTTAGTCACTGATGCTTACTAGAGATGCCACGAATATTCGGCAACTATTCGGTATTCGGCCTATTCGGCCAGTTTTTTCAGTATTCGGTATTCGGCCGAATAGTGCGTACTATTCGGGCCGAATACCGAATAGTAAATCATGTAATAAAATACTTGTTATTTTAATCAAAATTGTGTATTTATTTCCAAATCACAACATTTTAGTACTTAAAATTAATCAGTAGTAAGTTGTGCTGGATAAAAACGAGCATTTCAGCATTTGGTAGCCTACGATTGCGCTTTTCATTGTAACCATCCTCAGAAAATAACTTCTCACTATAAACGCTACTTCCAGGTGAAGAAAGATAAGTTATTGCAAATTTCAAAAGGTTCGGGTATTGTTTTTTGTTTGCTGACCACCACTTGTAAGGATCGGATATCCGATCTAGGCGAACTACGAGTATTATCAAATAAAAATTCAACTCGTTTGCCACAGCATTCAGCCTCCTAATAATTAGCATTTCTCATATAATCTGTAGCGACTTCTTCAAGGCAGTTCCAGAAACAAAAAAAACAGGTTGTAGCGCCGAATATTCGGCGGCCGAATATTCGGCGCTTCGGCCGGCAGCGTCGCCGAATATTCGGTATTCGGTATTCGGCCAATTCACTATTCGTGGCAACACTAATGCTTACCTATCAGACTGGCCAGTCCTTGGGGTCGGATGACCTTGTGTGAGATGTCCCCAGCCCTATATATTATGTATTTATAAGGACATACCTATCCCGTTGGCGGGGGCGGCGAGCACGGTGACCTCCCTCTTGAGCGCCGCCAGCCGTTGTTGCGCGGCGATCTTCTCGCGCGCCAGACGCTCCATCTCGTGCTCGCATTCTCGCTCTTTGCGGCGCAGCACCTGGAAGGAATGGGGCTGTGAGTTTTTCTGCTAGTAAGGTATTTTGGGTTCAACGAAAGGAGTATGATGATCGAGTGACGTATTAACGGGACAGTTAAAGAATGACCACCTTCTTGGCTGAGTCTTTCACCACGCCACGGTGACAAAGCTTAGACGTGACGTGACGTGACAAAAGTTCTCCGTCGCGCTCGCTGTTGGGGCTGCGCGATGTGAGTGAGTGCGATGCAAAACTTATGTCACGTCTTAAATGCGCCCCGTGCTACTTGCCCTGGTGTTTGTCACGCACACACTAAGAAGAAGGTTCATTTTGGTGGTGTTAACCATACTAATTTTAACGCTTAGTAATGGATGAACTTAAGTTTATGTAGCAGTGTCTATATACAATATGCAATTCGTATTGTGATCGGTACTATACTATTAATTTGCGATAATAGTCTCTGAGATTATAAATAAGAGAGTACAGTTGAAATTAGATCGTATACATTTAGCAATATGAATGAAACTGCAAAATTTCAAATTGTAGTTAAAAATAATAGGTACATACTTAAATGCAAAAACGGTTGATATATAGGTATATTGTTTTGCTGCACGCCATATAACAACGATAAGATAAACAGAAGCCATACCAATAATATTATTTGTAGTTTGTACAGGTTGAGAAAAATATACTTCGGTATAACAACTATCCGTATACAGGGTGTTGCAAAAAGGGTATACTAAGCCGACACCAGCATGTGCAGCATGGTATATCTAAGCCCGAAACTGAAATCAGAATTTCAAAATTCGCGAAAAAAAGTATCTATTTTTCATAGAAACTTTGTTGGTTATGTGACTTTTTACTATGGAAAATGAATTTTTTTTTTTCGCGAATTTCCAATTTCTGATTTCAGTTTCGGGTTTAGATATACCATGCTGCACATGTAGGTTTCGGCTTAGAATACCAATTTTGCAACACCCTGTATATTATTATTTTACAAGATAATATAAGGACTGGTTTTAAGAGACACATTCTATATTAAATAATATCTTATTGGGCTGTTAAAATATTTAATAAACTAGAAAAATCTGGAAATCAGCACTTCCACTTTAATACAAGGGTAATTGGATCAAATTTTACAATGGCCACTGAGCAACAAAGATGTTTTTACAATAAAACTCAGGACAATAAAATAATCGAGACAAACTCAAAGAAAAAGAGAAACTTTGTAAAACAAAAAGCTTATTGTAGTACCAGGGGAGTAGGGGACCGTGCGTTATACAAACCAGACGTTTCGAAAGCAAAAAGTTTCCGCTAAAAAGGCCAAGTCTTACAACAGAACGAAACCCTTGACGAAGAGAAAAAGTCTTTCGTAACGTCCGAAACTTTGTGAAAGAAAGGAAATTTCAATGAAGATTACATGACCCCATTAACAAACAATTCGCACAGGGAAGCCAGACAAAGAATTACGAAAAACATAATTACAATTTGTATTGACTTCAAAAAGTTTTCATTTAGTTTGTGTTTTCTTGTCTTTTCTTGTTAATTGGGTACATACTTGCCTGGTTAATAGAAACTTCTCGAAAACCGAGATACCCATCTTGAAAACCAAGGAACCGTACTGTGTTAACATTATAATTGAACAATTACCTTCATATTTGCTCGGTTACTACTTCAAAGCCTCATCCATCGACTATCGCTATCTCCCTTGTTCACTAAGCCACAGAAAGAGACGGCACACCATAGATCACAGCATAAAGATACGTCGTATTTTTCAAGTTCGATTTACTTTCGTTTTCCTCTAGTTATTTTAATCGGACCAAGATTTCCAAGAAACGAACCTTATGACGACAATTTAGCCCACCAGCTACCAGGCGCCCATATACTGTAGGAGGTTTGTCTAAGGCTCTTCGTGCTACGCCGCGCTTTAAAGTATTCAATAAACAGCGCTATCGTTAGAACATAAGGTTAATTTTGCCATATCGCGGACCACTACAAAGTGTAGTGGCGTCACATTTCGTAAGCAATAGAAGCGTAGTTCCTATACGGGTTCTGTTAACACGACGAATTAAAATTAGTCCCGACGCAGAGGGTGCGAAGTTGCGCAACTTGTTAACTAAAGTTAGCACCTGACTCGAAATACATTTCTAAATACGTGACGTAACTGCGTGTAAAAGGGAACATGAAAGGAGCCTAGCCGAGTGACGTATCAACTGTACGACCCTTACAAACGTACTGCGCACCCTGGGCAGCTAATCTGACTGGCTTTTCCATTGCCCACTGTACCCACTCTAGCCTAGCCCTAGTTTTTGTCAGCGATACGTTTAGTAGAACACTGTGACATCTATAAATTATAAACATGTAACTATCAGCACCCAATCAGTCTTGAGTCAAGATATTTGAACACGGTGACAGACTCTGGACCAGCTAGCTAACGTTTGTCATGGACACGACACGCTAAGAATACAATCATTCCTCACCCTCACCTCACGAGATAAATCCCATCACTCACCTGTATATACCGTATCGCCGACCCCAAGATCGACAGATTCGACGTCTTCTTGTCATCGGGCGTGGCCGGCAGCTGTCTCTTCAGCAGCTCGAAGCATTCCTTCAGGTGCGCCCGCCGGTTCTTCTCCAGTTTGTTGTGAACCTCCCGGGTGCCGGCTCGGGGGGCGCTGCCGCTGCTGCCGCTGCCGCTGCTGCCAACTGAGGGGGGCGAGGGGATCTGAGGCGGCCTGGGGGGGGAGAGGGGAGGGGTTAGGTTTTTGAAGAGTGGGTCGTTCTGAGATGAATATACCCCCTTATTCATAGAAAAGTTATAGAACGTTTTAGCTATTTCGTTTCTTGACAGAGAAGGACAAAACAGTTCAATAGCTAAAACGTCCAATAACTTTTTATGAATGAGGGGGTAGGTCTTTATTTACTTATGAAATTGCCATTTTTCAATAAGTGGTCTTTTAAAATAGAAAAAAGTTGGATGTGGCTTTGTATGCTAAATTCAAATAAATTTTGTTTTAATAACAGGACATTCTTCAAATTTGATTTAAAAAAAAAGGAATAGGTATAATGATATAGTACTGAGCTATCTAACACTGTAACTAAGCCTATTTAATGGGCCAACTGAATATTTAAATTCAATATCCACTTTATCCTGTTAGTGTCCATGTTTTCTAATCTAAGTCGCTTAGAATAACTAATTCCATTACATTAAAAAACATGATCATTTCTGAACGCGTGTCAATCAAATTAAATATTAAATGTATTCGTATTATTGAGACGAATGAATGATTTATACAAACCCGTATGTGAATAAAAAGTAACGTTTTGAATTCGATTAATAATGATCGATTCTAATAGTATTCGAACCTTGACAGGAATCGGATGATACCGATTGGTTGTACCAGGCTCGCATGAATTTCGAGGAGGCGCTTCGATACACCTTTGATTAGTCAGCTGACGCACTGTTGCCTGGTTTTAAAGCTTTAAATTGTATGATTTTGGCTACGGAAAGTATTGTGTTGTGTATAAGAATCTTCAGTTTTATTATAATTTGGAAAACTGAACTTATTTTTTATTGATATCATGGAACAAAGAGTCGGTTTTAAACTAGGTAAGTGCATTATTTTACTTGCACAGTATTACTATAAATTGGTCCCCCTGACAAATATTCTTCAGTATTGTAAACCCTTTTATAAAAATATCTATTAAGTACCACTATCTAATAAGACGAAGAGGAAGAAGAAATACATAAGTACTAGAAAACTTTGCTAGGTCCACACAAAGTTATCTATAGCCTAGTATACCCACACCTGACTAGATGAGAGCCTACCCTACCCCAGGTAATAGGAAGGATACTCCTGGAACTGCCATCCATATTTGTTATCATATCAAATGGGTACATAATATAAAGATTGTAAGATGATTTTTCTACATATCCCTACAGAAATTTCTGGTTTCTTCTCCTACTACTGCGCTGCGTAGTTTCTAATACTGATGCGTACGTATTTTCTTCAAAACTGACCCTGAGTGAGATTTATAAACTATGCTTATGAGATGCGATCCTTGTCCCACTCATATCAAAGAAAATTATCAATTATGGAAACTTTTAGTCGACAAAATCAGATCAACGCTATTTTGCAAAATCCTTGACTGATCAGATTAAGTACCTACTGTTTTCTTCAAGCATAAGCCATACTTATGTTAATTTACACATAGGCAAAGCAGTAATTAGAAGCTATAATGGAGTACTCGAAGCATACATAAATCATAATAATATGTAGAATTGTAGATGTAAAAGGAAAAGTACTTATCTAGTCTATCTACTGCAGATAATTTTGAACAATTCATTGTAATAATTTGGACATCGAGTAATGCACGTTGAATAAGCTAAGTATATAAAATGTGCAGAGAGACTTACAAAATGAATGCAAGCCGGGTCTAACAAAGGCTAACTGACTAAAACTACCGCTGCCTACTAATTAATTTGACTATTCTACCCAACTATCCAACAAAAACAAAAACCACTAGGAATTCATAAGCGTGGAGGCTCACAATTCTGACAAACAATGCCATCTGACAGTGCAGATACCGCGGATTATCTCGGCATGACATTCCAAATTCCAATCTCTCAATCCCCAGCTGTTTCAGCTAGCTGAGGTACCAGGCGCGCATGGCCGCGAGGAGACTCACCCGTGGCCGTTGCTGCCGGCGCGCGGCCTGGAATGTTCTTGCGTGAAGTCGAGGAAGGGCGCGGGGGGCGCGTCGTGCGGCGGCGGCGCGGGGGCGGCGGGCGCGGGCGCTGGGGGGGACGCCCCTCGCAGCGCCACGCCGTTGGACCGCGGCGCCACCACCACGCGCACCGGCAACGGAGACTTCGGCTCCTCTGTAAACAAAACACAACATCATTTTCCTGCTATTTCCTCTAAAACCTTATACCTACGAAATCTAAAAATACAACGTACGCAACTCCTATTACAATTACAGTGTAACTACGACGCGGCGGCGTCTATTTAATTAGTCACCGGGGCAGAATTATCCGATTACATAACACTAATGATCCGTTACGTCTCGCTCGCATTGGCCGATGTGTCAAACGCGTGTCAACCGCTCGTCGACGGCTGCAATCCGTGGCGGTAAAGAACCAGGCGAGCAGCAGAGCTGAGGAGCTCCCAGTATCCGGGCGAGCGAGGCGGCGATACCGGTGCGAGGGAGATAGCTAGATGGCTGCCACGGCTCTCCAAGCGGTTGTTACGCAAATGTAGCCCGTATCAGCTGGGTCGTTGAGCACGCAATCGGTGAGAGAGCAGCTAATGGACAGAGATAGTGGGAGGGCGTGGCCTGTCGGGTGACGTCAGCACATATGATTGCGAGCGCGTGTGTTTGACGTTTACGGTACGGTTGCCATGCTGTAAATCAGCTGGGAAGCAAAAAAAAAATACGGTTGCCGACGCAGAAAAAACTGGCTGAGACGGCAGGTAGCCAGTTACACTGTTCTTATTGGGATTTTAAAGCGAATATTAAAATGAATTTACGATTATTGCGTATTCGTAATTACTGCGTTGGTGGTTCTTTAAAGCGACACTAAATAATAAAGCTAATAAAGAGAAGCTGAAACGATTTCTTTCGATGAATACAGTGGCACAAAGCCTGTGTTTCTCGATGTTCATCGCGCTCTAATTACAGCTTTTAGGACATAGGTTTGGTACCTAAAATATAGAAGCTAACTTAATTTCGTATAATTAATTTGGTGATAGGTTCTAAAACATAGAATTCGCATTTATTTTAGCACATATTATTCCAAAATCTAAAATTTAATACATTTTAGATTTGAATGCATATCTAGATGATTAAATTGAAAAATTCAAAACGGTCATATAATAAATACATCATATTATGTATTTATGAAAGCTAAAAACCAACCAAAACTGAATTCGTCGTATGTTTTATTCAATTTACAAACGTTGAACTGTATTAACTGTAAACGTATTCAAAATTCAACTAAGTTGATTAATTCTAAACTCAAGAGTTAAGATACCACAAAACATTATAAATAAAATTGCTACCAAAATAATAATGCATGACTATGAACCCAAAAATGAAGCGAATTACATAGGTAAGTATTACATAAAGTAGCCGAAAAATATCAGTAATAAAGATACAATCTAAAATGTATTTTAGAAATTCAGAACCCTTTTGTTTTTTCCACAACTACTTTATTTTGTGACTTCAATCGCTCCCGCTATTATATCCCGAGTTCAGCATTATTGCCACTATATTCGGTGATCCAGCGCTGACGTATTTGCCACTACAAAGGCGGGTTGAGAAGGAAATCGTACAACCCAAAGGCTCAAAGGTAGATGACCGATTATTCCGGCAAACACAACCGAAACTGGGATTCATCAGAATTTCCAATAAGTCTGAAGGTGGCTCGGGCATCGGGTAACTGAACTGGCGACTTTGAAATAATAATGGTGTTTCTATAATAATATTGTAGTGATGCTTTTATTGTGTCCGTGAAAGCTTCCATTCGGGACATCTTTTCTCTTACGCTTCGTCGCCCCTCGTAGGTAGAATAAAGCGTGGTTTGAACAATTTGAAGCCACAAAGGTTTATTAGAAAGTCTGTAGTCTGTATTTCCAAGAATAGGGATACAACAATTTTGTTTCTAAGGCGTGAACAAGAGGTTTGATCTAAATTGACACCTACTCCTACATAACTCGTTTATGTGTAGGTAATAATTGATACCCACGGTTTAATTAAAGTCCCTTAATTTAATAAAACTATCAAACGTTACTAAAGAGAATATTGAACAATTAATTAGAACCTACCTACACAATCAATTATAATCAAACATACAATTAATAGTTTACGCTTCTAAGCCACCTTAGATTTTGAGAATGATATTGTTGATACCAAAAGTAAAGGGATCGGCTTACAACAGTATCATAGTTAAAAACTGAATTAGCTACCGGTCACTGACCTCGATGAAAATGGCGACACCAAACAAATGACTCCAATTTTAAAAACATTCAATTTAGAATTTGATCAAAATATTTACGTTTTCGGTTGGTTATCCTGATGCGCTGTTAAATGAAGTTTTATTAGCTAGTCTTTTCCGTTTAGTAGTAATTTGGTGCTACTGTCACTGGAACTTTTTGATGATTAACAGATTGCCACAAAATAAAGTTGAAGTTAAAGTTGAGTGTATTTTGATGGCTAATTATTATTTTAAATTACCAACATAAATCTATTATGTAAGTACATTTATTTTATAAGATCGCCCAATAATATGATTTTAGGTTTGTATCCTCATAGTTTTCACTAACAACTTTTCGTTCGTAACTTCGGCTAACAATTATTTTTTAAGGAAAATTGAATAAGAAAAACATTACGTTACTACGGTTGCGTAAACCGGCGGAGTCTGAAGGCTCTATGCCTGCGTGGGACAGGTGTACCAGGGCCGCACAGAAAGAAAGAGGTTACGTAACAGAAAGGTAAAGTATGGACGGAACATGCGTCAATGCCGGTCGGTGTCGAGTTTTCGATTCAATTTATTTCTCTAACAAGTTGAGTTCGTGGAAATCGTGAATTCAAAGAGGTATAAGGATAGGTATACTGGATATATTGCTCTTGTCAGATGATTATTAAGTATGCAACTCTGAATCAGGGTATCTAAGCTCAATATAAGAGAGACCCTTTATGGTCATGTAAAATAAACTTAAAGCCATTTACAATAAACAAATGTAGATTCAAAGTGAGATAAATGACACGAGAGACCTAAAACAGAAAAAAGTAGCACAGGTAGAAGTAAAAATGTCTAGCGTTTTTAAAAGAGAGATGGTGCAAACATAAGTCTTGTCAACATGATACCAGGGTAAAAACATTCTAAAGGACTGTTGTCTTGCAAAACTGTGTAAAATTGAGCACTGAATTACAGGGATACGACGATCCAAAGTAGAAGACATTTTAATCTCAGCAATGAGTCCAAAAGAGACCTTAACCCTGCCGATACAATTACACAACAAACAACTTAAACACTACGATAACATCGAGTCACCGGTAATAAGTTAATTTAGCCAGAAATAGCGCAATCGATATAATCTCAAGTTGCTTAAGATCCGAGCCGTATGATATAAAACTTCGTGGCAATGAAACATTGCCAAATGTCCATCGAAGCTCTGCAAGTTTATGAACACCTGGTACTGCAGACGCGAACTCGACGAGAAAGCGTGGTGGGTTGGTAAACAAGTTTGATCTTGAGATTGGATTCAATGGCTGCTTCCAATATCGAGTCTAGCAAACGATTTCATGGTAATGGTTTTTGATAAATCTAGACCAAATTCATTAGCTAAGGAAATCTAAAAAAATCTAAAGTTTTGAAAAAGTTAAAACTGGAAAAAGAGATCTGCAATATATCCCTACAAAACTAAAGCCTTTCAGATTGTATAAAATATAATTTTACATGATATTTTTCATTCTGTTAGGTACATATTGGAACGGAAAATGATCCTGTGACGGCGTATCTGTTACTGAACGTTTAATAGAGTTGTCTGAACCACGTTGCATAGAATAACAGCAACATTTATGTCAATGTTTTATTCAACGTTTTGTAAAGTATGTATTTACTGAAGTATTATTTCATAACAGTAGCATTTCCTTGTCGTCGCGAGCAATATTATTGCATAACACAAACATATTGAATAAACACATTTTGCTATTACATCAGTGGCATTTGTTTTGAAATTAATAGGACAAGCATTTTTTTTTATTGCGCTTGATAGGTTAAGCTTTGTTGGTAATGTGGAAGTATGCACTTTGTTGAGGCATGGCTGCGTGGAAGTTTGAAGCGATACGGGAAGAAGAGGTTTTTATAGTGAGGGGGCTGAAGTAAGGGGTAGTTAAAATACTACAAGGCATGGCAATAGATAAACTAAATGCTGCAAAACAAATTGCAAACGAAATTATATCAAAAACACACACACGAAGTGCAAAAACGGAGATGAATTTTAACGCGGAATGTGATGAGTGGGAAACGGTGAATGAACTTGCCAAGGTGGAGAACGTATTGTGTGAAAATTATATGAACATGGCTCGAATGGCAAGTGAGCTAAAAATACTGAATTGATGTATACATAACCAAATAGGTTAAAGGTTAAAACAAAAACCGACGCGACACTTCACATAAATTAGGTCGTAAAACGTAGACGGTACAGACTTCGGCAAGACACGTGTCTCTTCGTAATACGAGCTAAGTTTTTTATAGGTATATAGACGACTCTTTGATAACCAGAGCTGTCTGCTTGAGACGGCACGAGCTAACAACAAAATCCGTTACATAAGTACTAGGATCGCATAGCCGTGCAGGCGAATCCGCCATTCTTGCGATGATTACTAGAGGTCGCCACGATCAAGTTTCCATAACTTCGCAACATAATTAGACACAGGCGGATGTATTCATAGTCCTAATCAAACATGGCACTAATAATGCGAACCTACACACAAAGGGAAATTAACTGAAGGAATCATCGAGAAATCGCAACATGTCTCGATAAGATATTCGCCGCAATCCGAAGCAGTAATTCAACTGCGGAGCTACAGCCATGTTGATGTCGGCCATTGTCGGCTCGACTTGTTTTTTTGTTGATAGGAAGGAACATTATGAAAATTACCGTCCGCGAAGTACCAGAGCCGCATAGGCTAGAAGAACGAACAAAAGTCTTACTTGGGGTATTTTGGGGCTGCCTTGACTGATACACGACACCGGGCAACTTTACTATAATTTCATAAAGAATAGACAATTACCAGACTTACGTAACAAGTCGAGTCATTATTGGATTAGTAGCTGTGTACATCCGTCCCACATTACGCAAGCCATCGTCTATCTATGTTATCATAAAAGCCACCTATGACTCTGCTGTAGTGGAAACTATTAAATTAGCTGCATGTGTTGCGTCGCGACGTCGCGACACGAGTCAAATTGTTCTCCGATGATCCACTTTTGCTAATTCTTTACACGAGCGCGACCTACTTACTGAAAATTAATTATTTGTACCAGCATGATTCAATTTTCAGTTTGCTGACTTGCACCAACACGGTTACTTCAGCGTTACAACTTAAAATGCCAACATTGGAACAAAGGACGTTAATGAACAAAATCTAATTAAAGTAACAAGTGTGAAGCAAAACTTATTTAACGGGTTTTAATACAAAAAGTACTAGAGTCACAGAGGCATGCAAGAGGTTGGAGCGAGCGGGTCGTACGCAGGCGCATACCGCGGATGCAGTCGACCTTGGTGAGACGAACACCTTGACGGCAACACTGTCGCCACTGGCTGCTTCCAGCGGGGCACTCGGATCTTTGCCCGGCGCAAAATGCGGCTCAGACAAACCTGAAACCTAGCCTTGTCTAAAAGCCGTTGGAGGAATTTCAAAACCGAATGAGACAAAAGTGGTACCGAGAAGACAATCAGTTGGTCGATATTTAGCTTGCAGTTTTTGCACGGCTATTGTGACAGTTTCGGTTTGGTTGTGGTCTTGAATTTAGTTGTGCAAAAACAAGCCGAGGTCGAGCATCGCTAGGCAAGGTCGAGCGATGCACGTGGCGGCGCTATCGCACTCACGAACACCAATCTAATACCGACTCATATTATGAATGCAAACCCTGAGTCAGTTGCGTGGACTCGTATTCCGGTGTTTTTAGATAGTGTATGAATGGCACAAAGGAATAACATAGCAGCAGTTTACTAGCTGATTGACGTAGTTGACGTAATTGTGCTTATGAAAACATATAAATAAATAAATATAAATAGCATCAAACACATCGTTTCTTACCCAAGTACTCGTTCAACCATTTCTTCTTTGGCGGGGGTTGTACTCTTGAATTCTCTTTCACTTCCACTTTCGCTGGACTAGCAACGGTTACTGTATTAGGAGCGTATGAGGGTGCAGTAGGTTTGACAAGCTCCAGGGCCACCGGAGCCCTGGGGGCGGCGGCGTAGCTTGGTACCACCGGCTGAGGCGGGAAGTAGTTCACTGGGTGACCCGTCTGGTAATGTTTGTACGTCTTCAGGGCGATCGGCTCCACTCTCTCATATGCTATCTCTCTCGCATTAATGGCTATGGAATGCAAAGACGATGCGTAGTACTCCGAGGGGCCACTCATCGCGAACACTTCAGGCTTACGGTAGCCGGAACCCAGATTCACGTCAGCCGATTCCATGAGTATTCCCATTCTACAAAGGATGGCACATAGGCGACTGGTTTTATTGTTACAGTCTACAACACTTTCGTCCTTATCATATTTTAAAACAAATTTGTTAAAGTTCACTTGTGTTTTTGGTTTCACCTTTATTCACTTTTATGTTAGCATTTCTTGAGCTCAGCGGAACAATATCTGTTGAGACGTTATTGTAAGTTATTGGATGAGATTGCGAGGTCGACAATGGATCGCGAATATAATATAAGGCTCTTGAAAGCTTTTCAATTGCAGGTATAGTGCTTCTTCGGAGCTCTTAACACGCACTATGTGTTTCGTAACACGGCATTTTGCAACGAAATTCAATTGTTCCAATGTTTCGGTTATTACTTATTGTTTACGGCCGTATGAATATAAAGTAATTAACAAGAGTGTACACTACACGACGCGGCAAAGACGTTTAGATAACAAAAGACTACTGGCATTAAATATTAGCGCGATGCACGTACGGCGGCGGAGGGAAACAGTTATGTTTTTTTTTGCTCTCGCTCTCAACAAGCGACGCGCTCGAGGCAGTGATAATGACTAGGCGAGCAGCAGTGACCGACCGCTCAACAAGTGAGGAGGGGCGAGCGCGTGGCGAGGCGGCACGTGCACTCCCCCCTCTCCTCCCGCAAGCCCCGCCTACGCCTACGCTTCGAGTACAACCGAACTTAACTCCTAGCATGTCATGCGCGCCTGGTCCCGCTGCCAACCGAATTGGCAGACATTGTGGATTTTCCAATGCGAAACAAAACAATGGTCGCTCGACACTCGACAAGCAACGCTGGTGCGGAGCTAATTGAGATAAGGAGTATGTAAATTTGAACGAATTGCATTATTACTCGTATTATTGAAATTGATGTAAAGACAAAAATGTGTGCGAAATTACAAAAATATATAGATACTTTCGACAGGAATAATCTAGAAGAAGTTATTGTAAGGAGATTGCTTGCGATGAAAATAGATATCAAAAGAGATTGTAACATATTTAGAATTTGCTATAGGATCGTAAAGTAAAGTATCCCAAGTAAAAACATAACATTTAGATATCTGAATAAACTATGAAGATAATGAAAATGAATTGAATTCTCTTTCAACTAAAATACATCATACATACGTGCCAACAAGCTAGTTTGACAATAAACAAGAACAAATTTTGCACCACTACAAGATACTGAGATGAGTAGTGGAATGAGTACCTCTATAATTATGTAACAATCAGATAATACAAGCGCATGGCTCGTCATGTCAACTCGTAAACAAACCTAAGCCTGTCTATAATTAATCGGAGGAAAGAAAAATCTAGAAACATCCTAACACAAGATCCTGATTACTCATTTTAAAGTTATGTTATGACCGCTGATAATAAAAGTATACGGCAAAAAGATATTGCAGATACGTATGTAGGATCGGGATTTGAGAAATCGATAGAGACCGCAGACGAGACAATGCACCAAAACAATAATTTAAGAATTGCGCAGTACCTGCACAGATTGACACAAATTGTTATTGCACAATAGTTTGTAGAGCAACCTGCGTTTTATTAAATAATAGCAGTGATTTTGATGATGCATCATATTCAAGACTATAACAATGACCAACGGAAAAATAAAATACTACCTAACAAATTCGATATGCTGTCGTTAACAAAATTGCACAATATTGACGAAAAATTCAAAGTTTAAAATTTGAATAAGTCAATGAAGCTAAGCAAAAATATTTTTACGGATTCGAGATAAAGCTAACGAACATAAGTGTTTAAGAAAGATAAAATGAATCCAAAACAAAACACCAAAAGAGTCGGTTTCGCACAACAAATGCTAACAGTTCTTGCAAAGTACCAGGGACGCATAGAGCGCTAGGCGGTTGCTCGGACAAATGTTCGCTGTAGTATCTGTATCTACAAGGAAAAGCGGTTAGCTCGTTATTTCATATTCACGAAGAGTATTGAAAATTCTGTTTAAAATTATGAAGTAATTAAGTGTTTCACGCGGCAATAGATATTTATACGAGTATTATCTACATTACGTGATATCATGGGAAATATATTTAACACGTGTATATTAAGTGCCTCGATATAAATATATTATTTACAGATAACTAGCAACCGTCACTTGTTTGATCTATCTTGTTGACAAGCAAATACATATTTATTATTATCATGATTGCATTGTATGGTTATTATTTTTAATAATAATATGTACTTAATATTCATGCAACTAAATTCTCCTTCGAGACATTTTTAGATTCTGACCTAATTGCAAATATTTTTTGTTTTTTTTTATTCTGAATTCGACTAAGGGAAGATTTTTAATAGGTACGTATAATGAGATGAGAGGAATATATTTTGATGCTTTCACTTTCTGACCCAATGAAATTTCATGGTGAGAACACCAAAATTGAGGAGCAAACATTCAATCAGTATTTGACAAAAATAAGTCTATGATCGCCATTTCCTTTTCACTCCCTTTAAGTTTTTTTAGTTTTCCCAAACATTTGGTGCTGATTTGATGATTTTACTATGATCATAAATGATTGAATAGATAACTTTATATCACAATAAAAAACTGCATCTATGTAATGAATGAGTATCAAGTAAAGGTATTATAATGTGGCCATAACAAGTGATGAATCAAAACGTAGTAGAAAAAAAACATTCATATTGCAAAAACTTAACGTCAGAGTACTGAATCCGCAAGTGATAAATTCATTTCTGTCACAAACATGAAAAATGGAGCAATATCAGTACGACATACAGTAGACGTAATGTGGGACAATGACATTGTATTGACAGTAAACTTATCATTCACATGCAATAAAGCAGAACATTAAAACATTATTGTGTCATGGCATTAGTTGTGGTTATGTTACCTTCAGATACATACAACAAACGCAACTTTATCGCCTACAGAGATTCTGAAGACTAGGAAAATTTGGGAGTGTAAGTGATGTTTAAATTAGTTTCTTAAACTGAAGAATAATAGTAAAAGTACACAAAAGTGTAAAGAAATATGTATTTAATTTGCAATTAGATAACCCACTAAACGAATCTATATATCATTAGATTTGTCGAATGTCTTTCATCAAATCACACCAAAATTAATCTGGATTAAGGTGGAGGATAATATAAATATAATATTGGAATATAGTTGTTTTTTAAGGCCTAATCTACAAGCAGACATGCAGACCATCTTATTGCAATGGAGACAGTACCGTTTTGTCTTCACAGCCGACATAGAGAAGATGTATAGATTCATAGCCATGCATCCAGAAGACCAACCATTACAGAAGATCGTATGGAGAGACTCCCCCAACGAACCACTCCAGGAGTTCCAACTTACCAGTGTTGCCTATGGAACAAGAGCAGCCCCATATTTAGCACTTAGAACCCTGAAACAGCTGGCGGAAGACGACGGAGATGACTTCCCAAAGGCAAAACCTGTACTTCTGAACAATTTCTTTATGGATGACGCAATATTTGGAGAGCATTCCGTTTCAGAAGCTCGCCAGACGAGAAACGAACTCATACAACTACTAGAACGAGGAGGATTCAACCTTAGAAAATGGGCTAGCAATGAGCCCAGCCTCGTAAATGACCTTCCTGACAGCCAGAGAAACCCTCGAAACTTCAACTTTACGGAGGCACAAACATCAAAAACATTGGGCCTTGGATGGGACCCGAACAGTGATGAATTTATTTTCTCACCAACAATTACAAATAAACCAACAAAAACAATAACAAAACGACAAGTCCTCAGCGAGATATCGACCTTGTACGACCCATTAGGCTGGCTGTCGCCTATAACGATTAAATCCAAAATACTATTTCAAAAACTCTGGAAGCTCCAACTGGGATGGGACAGTGAACTACCCGACGAAACGCAAAGAGAATGGTCTACTCTAAGAACAGAACTAGCAAACATGCATCAATTTGCGATAAAGAGATGGCTGGGATACACCGAAAACTCGGAAATGGAACTGTTCGCATTCTGCGACTCATCAGAGAAGGCCTACGCCTGCGTGGTCTACAGCGTGACACGCGATAAGCCAGGAGAGCCGCAACTTAACATAGTGGCCGCCAAAACAAAGGTCACTCCATGCAAAAAACCACAAACATTGCCTAGATTAGAGTTATGCAGTGCTCATCTATTGGCTAAACTGATAAACAAAATTGAACAGTCCCTGAAACAACAAGTCAAAGTAACAGCCTGGACGGATTACGGACATTTAACGATAACGGGAAACTTATCTACGTAAGCGTTCATTTGTTTATAGTTTCAGTGGTATTTAATATCTTGATATATCACGATAATGACATCATCCAAGTATGTCAAATTGGTATATAGGTCTGAACGCATCAGGTTATGTAAACATAGAAAGCTCGCGTTGCTGAAGTGAAACACAACCTACACTTGCGCGAATCTTGTACCGTTAAAATACCGGACGTTTAACGTTTAGGCTGCGAGGAGGTGGTGACTGGCCGCGGCCGGGAAGGATTCATTGTAGAAAGCGGGTGGGAGGCGAGCTGCTGCAGGCGGGGGCAGGTGCCGCCGACCTCGCGCTATCACGTCTCGCCGTCGAGGTCGTCGTGATAACGCCCGTGCTCACGCTATTTTCGCCGCCGTCGGCTCCGCGATCGTGACCATCGCAATCTCATCCGAGGACAAATTACCCTCAGTTCACACGGTAGGACGGAACCGTTGATGCACCGAGCGCGACGGAGGAACGCACTGTGACGTCGCAGTGGGAGAGTGCGGGACGGAGGCGTCCGGCGCCGATGCGGTCCGCTCGACGACTGAGTGCGGCCGGCGGCGCCGCCAGCCGCGCCGGAGGAGGGCCTCCCCCCGCGCCGGACAATCTGCGAGCGGGGGCGGCGGCGGGGGGCGCGGGGGGCGCGCACGCGGTCGGGCGCGACCCTCTCCTGCACTCCCGCCTGCACTTTACATAACGCTGCACGCCGCTCGAGGCCGAGAAACGAGGCCGCGCGCAAACATACACCTACAGAATGCTAACCGCCGCCGCCGTGCCGCGAATCGGCGATCGCATCGGGTGATGAAACGTCGGCATTAGCACTCGGATGACGTGTCTCGTAAGTCGGTCGGCGGCGAGCGGAGTCAGTGAACCTCGACGACGACAAATAAGGTGAATGGAACATTGCAGTCGACCGGAGCCGCCGCCTAGCGGGCCCGGCTCCTGCGCGACGCCACTTTCTAATGAAACCGTCTGACACGCGCCGTCGCGAGCATCCGCACGCACCGAGCCGACTCTCCTAAATTCCAAACATGTGACAGCTCAGCGAATACTGCAATAGGCAACTTCAAAACAAGCTAATGACTTGCTATCGTAGCAGCAACGCGCCACAATTGTAATGATTGAGCACAAAAGACTTTAGACAAGGTTGGACGTGCCACGTCAACGGCAAAGCCAATAAACAAACGAATCCGATTATCGTACAGATACCTATCTACTCACTACAGTACAACGAGCATCATGTGGGTAGGTACTTGTGAAGAAAGAACACACGTGTAAGATCTAACTATAGACGAACAGTCATGCAGGTCATGAATAGACAGCTAATAATAAAGCCACAATAACAAGAAGAACGAGGAGAACGTTTTCAGCGATCGACATACTTTCCTTTCGCAAAACACACTATCATGGCGAATCAGTAAAGAATTCGCAGCACTAACAAGTGCGACAGTACACTAGGCGTCGTGCGTCACACTACGCCACAAGGAGTAAATACGTCGGAGAAAACACCTATTGAGGGAATTGAAATTTCCAGACACGGCTCGAGTTTACCCCTGAATAGTTGGGAGCGACATCCGCGCGGAGAGAGCGGCGGCGTGGGGGGAGCCTACACCTCCCAGGAAGACATAAATACGTCGCCCAAACTGGTTGGAGGGCAGCGCGGCGCATGCGTGCCGCGGCTGACCTTGGCGCCTGCACGCTGCACCCCCCCTCCCCGCCTGCACTTGCCACTTGCCCCCCCGCACACGCGCGTACTCACCGCCTCTCGCTCCTGTGACCTTGGTAGCAGGCGCGGGCCGCCGCGAGTTCACCCATCCACCGGTTTGCCAGCCTGCGCTACGGTGCCTAGATTCTATTTCTAGAAACGCGAGCTTTATTGAATCAACCGACGCATCGCACCATTCGCGGCGCTTAGCGAGTGCCACGTAGTGAGTTGTAGTGCGGCAGTGAGACAATGGCGGGGGTGAGCGAAACAAAAGCGGTGACATTTGAAGCGTTCCGACACATAAAAGATGGCCTCACGTAAATTGCTGATGGAGATAACCAATTTGCGCTAATGGATGCGGGGCTCCTCGAACAAAGGAAACTGAAACGCATATATCGGCAACGCCCAACGCTCATCCAGATTTTATCGACTTTAGCGGAGTTGGTGCAAAGTCGCGTTTACATCACGCTACAAGACAAACAAGAATGGGTCGAAGTGGCACAGGAAGCCGCGGGGAGCGCCGGATGCGAAGATACGCAGTCTGCACTGCACCTCGCAGATTTGCTGATACACAGTCGCTTTACGCAACAACTACCGACAAAGGGGTGACGCTTGCTGGAATCGAAATTTTAAATCAGTTGGCAGCGGAGCAACAGGGAAAACGCGAATTTATAAAATTCGTAGCAGTTTTATGCACAAAGCAAATTTCAAGCAGACTTCTGAGCCATTTATTGAATTTAAAAATGAAATTCTTATGCATCTATTGGCTATGAAAGTAAACTTGATAAAAATGATTGCTTAGTTGACAAAAACCGAGATGTTTCTGACTTACAGTAAATTTTTAAATGTAAGATGGTTAATAATTCTTATTGAATCAATCAAGTTGGTATCAATAACGGTATAAAATCCCGTTGCCAACTCTTTAAACAAACTAGCTGTGTACATAATGAACATATATCGCGAATTATGCGTTTTAATAAACAGTTGGAATTACAAATGATCATTTTCAGTGACACGTGTCCACATCTTTTATTAATTTCGTCAATTTCAAAACTTTTAGTCAAGGAAATTAACGTCAATCAATTTATAATACTAAAAAACAACTCCTTAGTTTAGCAAAAATTCCAAAGAATTAGCACCCAAAAAATGCCGTATTCAAATCAATTTGGAAGAAGAAACGTTCGAGAAATATCAACACTAAAATTAAATTTATTTATTCAACTTAAGAGTTTTGAAATTGCTGTTTGATTCTATCAAAAGTCTTTAACAAAGTCAGGAAAATCATTAAAATGAGCTTTAAGTTTTCGCAAAAACAAGAAAGCCATGAGAGCCTATATTGACCATGGCACAAGTGGTTAAGGCAGCCAATGACAGATTCTAAGCACGATCAAGTCTCTACTGAGGTGGCCCAAATAATTGTTTACTGTCTGAGCCATCAGCCACCTGGTGACGTCACCATTGCACGAACGTGACATCTGACATGAGCCATTTATCATAAACAATGGCGGCCGAGGTATATGAAAAAAAAACTGAATTACACTGAATCTGTGTATTACAATAAACCTAGCAGGGATATCGACTGCGTTGTTGCCATATGAACATGCGTAATGCTCGCTCAATGCTTCACCGGCACACCTGTGGGGAAAGATTATGCTTTTAATGACTAATGACACACTCAAGAGTAAAGAGTTTGGGTGTGGCTCGAACAATGCCATGTTGGCAATGTGAGGATGAAGCTAAAGGAGCGTTCGAAACAGTACAACAATCCGAATTCGAAATCACGTGGTAAAAAAAAGAAGGGCGTTGAAAAAAAACGAGTGGGAAGCCAAAAAAATCACTGCAATCCACAAAGAGCCGACCAGGGTAACATAAGTTACGAAGAACCACAAACGAATCTCCTTTTACATAGTTCGTCGCGGCGAGGCCAGCCTCCTTTCACCGTAGTACAACCACCCGGAACCCCATCCCGTTCGACTTTGTGACTTATGGCGAAGACGATACGTGTCACCGTGCTGGTAGACTCTATGACCTTATAGGTATCGCCTTCGTTGAACCTTGTTGGCCGATTGTTTTTGAATTGCACGAGTCGCGGACGTGCATGGGGTATTCGTTAGTCTTGTGCTAGATAACTTCACTGTTTGCTAGCCGGAAATTCTGTTAGGATTTCGGGGAATTCCAATGGCTATCCTGGCTGGATTTTCTAGACTTTCAAAGACTCTTTAAAGACCGGGAAAGTGCATTGATTTGTCTTCTAACCCCCTTATTCATAGAAAAGTTACAAAACGTTTTAACTAATAAACTGTTTTGTCCCTCTCTGTCAAAGAACAAATTGTTCCTTGTCGGAGAGGGACAAAACAGTTTATTAGTTAAAACGTTATGTAACTTCTCTATGAATAAGGGGGTAAATGTCCAATGAAATTGTATTGACTATAAAACCTCGTTTCCATAACATTATTGTTTCTGATGTTAGCATAGATGCATCACCGTCTGGATGTTTGTTATCATGTGACTACAGTAATCAGTCGCTTAGCCAGTCTAAACTTTCCGCTAAAGCATTCGTGCATTCTAAAGATAAAGCAAAACTCCTTGTGCATACGGCAAATGATTAGAATGTTGGCTAGAAATCTTTGGCAGATTTGGATTTCGTAATTTCATTGAGATTATCGTTTAAAAGTTATTAGAGATTTCAGGTGAGGAGCTTCAGAGAATAAAGAGACAATTTATATTGCGACATCTGCGGTCCATACAGCAATTTTTTCCACAAATTATCATCAATGATCATTATCTCCAATCCTTAAGTTTGCGGAACCGAGTAAGAATTCAATCTCCCAACCCCAGATTGTGCTTCGGCAAGAGTTGGACTTCCTCAGTTTCGCGGCGGCGAGGGGCAAGTTTTAAAGAGTTTAACCGGTTCCACGAGCGAATGTATTTAACAAGCGTGCCACGGTCCGGGCCGATGATAGCGCGGCCAAGTAAACACGATAAGAACCGCTTCCAACCGTAGCCACGTACTGCATTTAGAGTGGTAATAATAATACCCCCTCTCGACCGACAGAGCGAGACGCCGGCATGCACCCACGCTGCAGCGGGACAGAGACGGCACAGTGACACTGCGAGTATTATTGTACTACAGCTGATAGTACTCAGTGAAAACCGATTGGTTAGTGGCACTGGCACAGTTGGTGCGTTGTACGCGTCAATTAGAATCGATTTCTAGGTTTCGGCTAGGCGTGCATTCATGATTTCTCTTTTCGTCAACCGGCGGCCGTTTCTCTCGCCGTCTAGACCGCCAAAACCAGATGTGGGCTAACGGTTGCGCTGTTGCATTAATACATACAAACTGCGCATAAGCCGGCCCGGCAAAAACAAAAGTAACGCTGATAGGCTATCGCGCTAGGTAACTAACAGATAATTTCGACGTGTCAATGACTCCGGCGGCTAATGGATCTGTTTATCACGGGTGGGGATGCAGGGGGGGGTTTACGCAACCGCCTGAGGACAATGCGAGTGTGTGCGTGCGCGCCGACACGCGGCGATCAGCTGACCGGGCGCCCCCTGGCGGCGCTCGGGGGACGAGGGAGCGACGGAAGCGTTTTCAGCGGGTTTCCTTTGTTTACGTGGGGCGAGGCCGCGAGGCGTGCGCCGCGCCAAGGTCAAGAGCGTCGGGCGTCGGCCGCCGCGTCACACTAGAGACACCGGGTCTGTGTTGGTTGGTGCAGACTTACCGGCCAGCCGGCGCTCCTGCAGCTCGATGTAGCGCGCCGCCTCCAGCAGCGTGTCGAGGAGGCTCATGTCGCGCCGCGGGGGGGCCGGGCGCGGTGTGGACGCGCCGGCGGTCACGCCGCGACTGCCGGCCACGCGCGCCGCTCACGTGGCCGCCGCCGGCCCGGGCCAATCACCGCGCAGTGGCGTGGTCACGTGACCCGCGCAACAGCCAATGGGGAGGGCGAGCGGCCGCGCGCGGGGCGTGCGCGATCGATGCCGCATGCACCGCGCCGCGCGCCCCCCGCCTCACCCCCCCTCACCCGACTTCGCCACATGGACTAGCTTTGTTTATCTAATACTTTTCCTCTGCAATTAGTTCACTTTGCCAGCGTAACACGTTACTTGGCTCGATTGAAATAGACGATTCGTACTGGAAAAGTTCGATTTTAGTTAACTTTTGTACTTTGAGCGTTGCGTTACGCGTACTTTCACTTCTGGCGCAGTTGGAAACTTCTTACAAAGAAAGGCGAGAGCCGGAAGGAAGCTATCGATTCTGACAAAAAATGTATGAGATTTTTGCCGGTCCCGGCGGGAAGCGAGGGACAGCTCGGGGAGATTTAATCAGTTGGAAACGATCTTTCTGTACTTTCATGAGGAAACATAAGGTTCAGAGGAATGTGGGTTCTGTTGCGTGGGCGGCAGGGTCTAGTTTGGCTCGGGCAGCGCGGATGCTAATCACACGTCATATCACGCGCTGTAGCTCTACATAAAGTGGAATGAGAAAATGACGGAGAGTAAGTTGACAAGTTGAAGAGTCCACTTCACTCTGTATTTGCATACAGTACCTACAGGTACAAGTGACTGCAAGTGAAGGGCGTAATAGTCCCTGGTTCATGCAGTGTCTGGATACTTACTGGAAATGAAGCCATGTAGGTAGGTATGTCATACATGGCTGTATTTAACCCATTCTCTGTCGCTGCCATTACTCAATAAGTACAGTTTTAAAGTTATGAGGATTTTCACCGTGGAGGCTGTTGGCAATTTTAGAAAGAATGTATCTAATTTTTTTTAAATAAGGGGATGTTATAGGAAGAAAAAATAAAGTTTTTTTTATAAAGAGTACTGAAAGAAGGTGTCAATGAGAAAGACAAAAAAAAAACTTAGCTGATAAAATTGTGTGAGTGAAAATATGACAGAGTGTGGATTAGTTTGTATGACAGGGGATACAGTAAAATGGCATCACTGGACGCACAAAGCCAACCTAAATACGGAAAAAGCTAGGAAGTATATGTAAAATGTATGTACTTAGTTAGTTATATATAAAATGATACATATTGAATCATAATTTTCGCAAATAAATATAAGTATTTATTAGTAGGTAGTTTAATAAAATACATATAATAATTTATTGTGATGTGCATTTTGATTGGACCTGGTCTGGAAATAGAGATAAGTTATTATTTATTATTAATACATATACTTCATTAAATATTTAGTAAATCAATAATATATGATTTAAATATTATTATATTTATAGACAAACACCGTGAACTTTGCCATGAATTATACAAAAAAGCTATAAGTACATTATATATTTAAGATTGTAATGATAACTCAAGTATATTTCCCAGTGAGTATGTGTCGATACCGATGTATTTAAATGTTAATAAAATTATTACTTATACCTTATACTTAATAAAATAAAAACACCATAATTTAAAATAACAATTTATTTGGGAGCTAAGTATATTTTAAAATGTGTATGTATATATTTACATAATTCTTGAATATACTTATAATAAATTATTGCAATCACATTATTGCAAGAAGATCATTTTTACACTGTCATTTAAATAACAGCCTCTACCAGGCAAGACTATTAATATGTACTAGAATTTAAAAATGGATATGTTGATATTTTAGCCAAAGACGTATTTAAAATATGAAATATTCGTTACTTCTACTTTAGATTTGCCTTGACTATATTTTATTTTCAGTGGGAACTTTAATCCTTGTAGTAATATATTTTTAAATAAATACATGTTTTATCATTATTAATTTGGGTGACTGTGCCCAGGTTTAATAAGCTTATCAGATTATTTAAATAATTTTAATAAAACCATAAATTATTGGTTTTACAAAAAAGGTCTTATTGCTTAAGTTTTAAAAGATTTATATAGTAGTATTCAATCATAATGTTGGTGTTTCAAATCATAAAGTTCATCTTCAATGCTTCACTTATAAAAAATATTATCAAAACTGTTTTTCATTGCTTTTTCTCTATTTTTCTGTCTTTTATCATTTTCATATTCTTTTTTAATACGCACCAAAAAGTAAAGGCACCATTTTTATGCAAACGCGTTCAAAATCACACTATACACATTGAAAAATCACGCGTAGTATAAGTACGAGATAAAAAAAGTTTTTTTTTTATCAATATGGCACTAGAATATTTCTTTGCGACAGTCTATTACTTAAATAGAAAAATACTAGTTATTTAATTTAATCCTATGACTAAGTGCTGACCTTAAATTAATGAGAAAACTAAATTAAACGAAGAAATTAGACTAATTCTTTGAGTTATCGCATTAAGGGCGGATTCGGCCAACGTCGAGTAACTATTTACTCACGAGTAAACTACCAGTTACTCGCGAGTAAGCAGATTTTGCATTCTACCAAACCTGAAAACAAGATAACTAGCTTATCCCAAGAATAAAATGTTATACCGCCAAAATTGACCGTGTAACGAGCTTATCCGAGAGTAATTTTGTAATGGCGGCAGCACATCAGCTGATTAGAAAACCGTCATAATGACATATAAACACATCTGTCAAAACATAAACAAAAGTACGTTAAAAGGCAAAGTCTCAGAATAACAACAGCGAATAAAATTTTAAAACATAAACAATTTCATACTTTTATAATCCATTCAAACTAAGTTGGCATGTCATTTCTATTGCATGCTTTGAAACGCAGCTATTTTTATTTTAGTTGCATTACAGTTTCGTTCCTCGTTCATTCAATTTAATCATGGTATAACTTGGTAGAATGCAAATGTACTTATCCTAGATATTTACTCGCGTATAATTTTAATCCCGGTATAGTTATTCTCGTGTAACGTGATGTTTGGACGAATTCACCCTAAAAGTAACATTGTACATCATACACATCATTGATTAGCTGTAAACCTGTAAATTCGTAAAATAGGCAGCTTTTTCGAAATTACTGTTTTACCAGCCAAGCGAATAAAATACATACTTCCATTCACAGTAGGATTTTTATAAAAAACTAATTATCGATATAAAACCAGCGAATAATCAATGTTGCACTATTGCTGTTAATATTATCGTGTATATTTTAGGTGTTTTTTTCCACCATGACGCACTTACGCAACATTCTTGTCATGTCTTTCTGTTATTCTTTATAAGAAGTGTTTACATTAGCAATAAAACTTGGGGTATAATATTTGTGGCAAAGCTTATAAACGGCCGTATAAACGTCCATTTTGAAACTTGCATTTGCGGAAGTTCTTGTGATAAAATACTTTTTACAAATACGGATGCGAAATTCAAGTAACGTGTGTAAACTCAACATTCTCAGCCAATTCACAACCAACTGGATTAAGACATGGTCCTAATAACTTTGCTAAATGTTCCAGGCTGATTTCATCACTTATTTAGGGCATCCATCCATCTTTTAATTTCAAAATGCCTGACGATACGATAGCATTTATTCGAAAACAAATGAAAGGTAGTTGATTTGATCTTAAGTAGGTACTTACAGAATTATTTAGATGAAAAAAAAACTATAATGAGTTTTTATTGCTCTTGAAAATTTAAAAGTATAGTAAATCGTTGTATACGCTTGGTCTCTTAACTGATTTCATACGCACTTTCTTTCGAGTTAAGATAAAATACTGCTCACTTTTGAGCAAACATTGGATACAAATGTAATTTTCACTACAGCCGCTGCTACACGGGTTCGTTATCGACGTCGATAACCTCTTCACAGCGCCGTATTTATGATGAATCGCGATATAGTGACGTTAATCTAGGTCGATAACGAACCCGTGTAGCGTCAGCAGGATAATTTAAAGGCTATCTATACAATCACTACTCGCCATCCACATACGCGAATCTCGAACTTAATTACATTCAATTTAAGACATGTTTCCAGCGGTAATAAGGTCTAGAATCGCACTAGTTTCGTGTGGCGTATGCATAGATACAGTATGGAGGTTCTACGACTAACCTACTGCCACGCTTTCGGTCTAGGACCTGTGTGAGGCGTCCTTTGTCCTCTGTTGTCCTGGTACATTTTCTTTCCTGTGGGCAAGAAAAATGATAATTAAATTACGTAAAATATTAGACGCATTTTTTACAAAGGCATAAATGTCCAGCAGGATGTGGTTATAAGGCTGTTTTTAACAGCATGCGGATTAGATCACGCACGCGGGATTGCCCCGCACGAGTTCTTACAATTATTCATTGTAACGCGTCGAATATGTACGTGAGACGTGGGAAAATGGCGTGTAATACCGCGTGCGTGATGAAATCCGCACGTTGTTAAAATCTTTCTAGCCTACCTGGCCACTGTGGCTACCGGCTGAGGTTGCTATATTTGTCTCTTGTGTTAAATAAATGATTCTTTCTTTCTATCATACCATACCTCTCCACCGTGGAGCCCCCTGGCAGCTACCGGCTGAGGTTGCTCACGTACAGGCTGCGCAGCTCGGTCTTATTGCATACAGCAAATGCTGAGCCTTTTGGACGCTTTGGACACCAACCTTTGTTGCATAATTTTCATGTGTGAATTATATGATTCTTTCTTTGTTTCTATCTCACCTGGCCACCGTGGCGCCCCCTGGCGGCTACCGGCTGAGGTTGCTCACGTACAGGCTGCGCAGCTCCGTCTTCTGCGTGTTCTCGAAGAGCGCGGCGCGGTTCTGCCCCTCGCCCTTCTTCACCCAGTGCCCGTACATTATGTATAATGAAGTATGTAGTATTGTATATATATACCTCGCCACCGTGGCGCCCCCTGGCGGCTACCGGCTGAGATTGCTATTATTGTCGGTATTTTGTTGTTTTTTAGCATAATTTTCGGTATTTTTGTTAATTAAAGTGTCAAATAAACGTTTCTTTCTTCCTATCTATCTCACCTGGCCACCGTGGCGCCCCCTGGCGGCTACCGGCTGAGGTTGCTCACGTACAGGCTGCGCAGCTCCGTCTTCTGCGTGTTCTCGAAGAGCGCGGCGCGGTTCTGCCCCTCGCCCTTCTTCACCCAGTGCCCGTACACGCGGAACGCGCAGCCGTCTATCACCTGCGGGAAGATATACAGTTAATAATAAATATAAATCCAAAATATATAAGCACGGTTCGCGAGGACTTATGAGGCAGTCGCCGTAACGTGACGCTTTATTTGTCATTGTATTGGGATATCTAGTACAAGAATAACATATAACCATCGAAGACACCTTTGTTAATTCTTTAACGTATGGAAGCTTTGATATTTTCTTTTGAATCCCTCAATAGTCGAATACCTTCCGCGATAAGAAAATGAAGCACATTTCTAGCGAAAATTACCAAGCGCCAATAGCGCATTAAGAGCTCTCACTCTCACCTTCCGTAATACTTTGAGCGTGTAAGGCGCCTTCTATGCAGTATAAACTACACGATGCACGATGAAATTAAAGGCTTTGTGTAATCTTCTCTAAAAGCGTCGGTACTAGGCTACTAGGCTACAAGCACCATCCAAGAAGTCTCCCTCACCATCCGTAATACTTTGAGCGTGTACGGCGCCCGCTGCGCAGTGTATATGTGCACAGTCCTGGATGATGTATGAGGCAGCCTGCGCAGGCGCACGGCGGCTTGCACAGCCAGCCCGAGACGCATCGTGACGCTTTATGTATTGAGGTATAAAGTACAACAATTACATAACCATCCAAGACACATTACTTTGGTAATTCTTTAGCGTATGGAATTGAATTTTTCTCTAGAATTCTTCAATAGTCGAATCCAGTACCAGGAAACATCAAAGAGGTCTCACCTGTCTTCATACTTAGTAGACCAGAGTAGCAGAACACCTTCCGTGAGGAGAAACTATAGCACGCTTCTAGCTAAAAGTACCAGGCGTCCATAACGCACTAAGAGCTCGCACCTTCCGTACCTAATACTCTGCGCGGTGTATATGCTCAGTGCGCGATGAAGTAGACAGAAGGCAATAATGATTGTATTCCTCTAAGTCCGTCACGTCGGTACTAGGTAACCATCACCACCCAAGAACTATCTCTCACCTTCCGTAATACTTTGAGCGTGTACGGCGCCCTCTGCGCAGTGTAGATATGCACCGTCCTGGATGATGTATGAGGCAGCCTGCGCAGGCGCACGGCGGCGCGCACGGCTAGCAGCCCGAGACGCATCGTGACGCTTATGTATTGGGATATCTAGTACAACAATTACATAACCATCCAAGACACCTTACCTTGGTACTTCTTTAGCGTATGGAAGCCTTGATTTTTTCTCTAGAATCCTTCAATAGTCGAATCCAGTACTAGGCAAGCAGCAACATTGAAGAGGTCTCACCTGTCTTCATACTGTAGTAGAACACCCTCCGTGAGGAGAAAATGAAGCACACATCTAGCGAAAAGTACCAGGCGCCCATAACCCACTAAGAGCTCTCACCTTCCGTAATACTTTAAGCGTGTACGGCGCCCTCTGTGCCGTGTATATATGCACAGTCCTGGACGATGTATGAGGCAGCCTGCGCAGGCGCACGGCGGCGCGCACGGCTAGAAGCCCGAGACGAAGCTTGGCTCGCGCGTTGAAGCCTGACGACTTGATTTGCTGGAAATTATGGAAGTGGAAAGATAAGATAAGATATTTTTTATTTGTACACAAAAAACATGGACTGAATTACAAAAAACTGAATCGAACATGTTCAAATGGCGGTCTTATCGTTTAATTGGTTCTGAAATAGTAGTTGACCAGTTTGGATAGATTATTGATAATGTTTATTAAGGTCAACTTCAAGAGGGTGGGATCATCAACCAATTATTTAACAATGCTCGATATAAGAGGTGGGTCGTACTGTAAAAGAATATTTTTTTTGACTCATCATTTCCACGGGTTATTTAACTCGTGACTAAAATTTTTGTCATCATCAGATTATTCTATTGCCAATCCAATGAATATAATAATAATAATCATAAGGATTTTTACGATTCAAACACAATTTTAATAATCAAATTAGAATTAATAAGAATAAATAAGGTTTAAGATTAAGAACATGCAAAGTCAAAATCAAGAAAACGTTCATGATAAAAAAACATGCAAAATAGGTTAGACCGTAGTGCATTGTTTCAAATACTTACTGTTACTGATATGTTTCATGGTTTCTTTGAAGACAACACAAAAACAAGTCTGTTAACAATTTTCAATTTTAACAATTCAACACAAAAGATAATGTTCCGACTTGTAAATTTTTAAGATCCAAAAAATTTGGTCCTTTTACCGTCCTCCCAGTAAACAAAACGCCAAAAACATGCCAAAACCCACGCAAAATCCCGTTCCTTACAGATGAGTCTACATCGGTACAATTATATTATTAGCGACTAGTTTTCCCGTGCGAACTTTGTATCGACTTTAAAAGGATTCCCATATCTCCTGGTTGGTGCTATGGGAATCCTAGCTAATGATCAGTCCAAGTGTAGGTTTTTCTTTTCAGATCGAGTAGTGAAAATCGACTCAAATTTGTATGGCGAGGGGCTAGTGCAGCGCGTATACCGCTCGATGGCGACTCTCCCGCGCCATACAAATTCGCGTTTACTCCCCACTACTCGCACTCCTCATGTTGTACCTTCAAAGCCTTCAACACAAAACAAAAACCCAAATCATTAGCCTTTCACATGCATTCAAAACCCCGATGTCAACTCATCAATCTGATCACACTGCTCATTACCATGGCCAGCTCGTCGATCTTGGACATCCGGCGGCCGGCGGTGGACAGGCTCTGCTTCAGGGGAATGATGTCCGTGTCCCAAAGCTGTAATGAGTTGAGGGTAGAGGGCGCCACAAGACACGACGGTTTTCAGAAGTGGGACAAGGTAGGGTAGATGGCGCCACAAGGTAAGGTCGTATTCGTGTTTGCCACCCGGGGTTACAAACCCATATCAGTTGCCTTACCACCATCGACACGTAAGCAATTAACGATCCTCGAGCAGCATCGCTTATCTGTTAAGCAGCTGTCAGATCCATATAAGTTATAAATGTATCTTTTGACAGCACCCCGATCCGGAAAAAACGCAGCACATTCTATTCAATAGTCGATTGTATAGAAATGTATGAAAATAAAACAGCGCCACCGTTCACGTTTGGAACTAAAAAATCGCGATAACAAACGCCTGCGACAGTTGTATAGAATGTGTCCTGTCAAATCTAGGATCGAATGTGACTCATTCGCTCATACAATTATGCGGGTGTTCGTGCTACCAAATGGGTTGACAGCACTTTCGAATAGAATGCGAGTGTTTGACACTCGCACTCGATTCTATACGTTAGCTCTGCTTTTTCCGGATCGGGGTGCACATAAGCTACACTGCTGGATCGTCGTTTGCTTATGTTCAATGGTAGTAACCATTAGCAGGTGGTGTGATAAAATTATAGCTATGAAATAGTGACGCTACTTATAAGCTTAATGTGTGTAAAAAGGAAATTTAGTGCACCATACACCGCTATAATGGGTATGTTAGATAAAATAGAAAATTTTAGGAAATACAAGAGTTTAGTGACTAAAGAATTGGAAATAGCACCATATAAAAATATAAAAAAATTGCTGTATACCAGTGCTTTTAAGCTTTGAAAATGAAATAATACAAGAAAAACTACCTACATAATATAAAATTTAAATCTATCACTAGGAAGAACTAGTCTATTTATTTAACTATTAAGTAATAAAATATGCAAAATTTATGAAAAACTAGTAAATTGTGAAAAAAAACCTAAAAAAAATTTTAATCGAAAGTACCAGGACAGCATAAATAGTTAGCAGACTCACCACCATGTTGAAGAAGGGATGACTCAAGGCGTCCTCAATGGCGATCCTTTCGCTCGGGTCGACCACTAGCAGCCGTCGTATTAGGTCCTTTGGCTCTTCTGTAATGGGGAATAAGTGTGATTTTGAGTCAGATTATAGGAAAATTATTGGATATCAGTGATAGATCCATTGCTATAATATAATCTATATTTTTTAACAATCGAGTAATTAACGATTTTTTTCTGCGTCTCTATTGATCCACCTAATTAAAATAAAGCCTTGAACAAAAGAACCAAAATGTTGGCTCCGCGCCTAACAATGACTGTCAACATGTGAAATGTGTGAGAGACATGGACAGGTACTCAGAACTCGTTTGAAAAAAATAGACTATAGTCTCAGGGTTATGTAGGTAACCTTAATTATTCGACGAATTTTCCGGTTCTGATTTCATCTAATCCAGCTTTTTCATCGGTAGACCAGTGCGTCAGTGTCAATGTTGTCATTCCTATAGGTTGGCTGGTAGAAAATGCTTTTATTTGCAGCAAGTAAATAATATAGCAACAAAAAAAAAACCCACTGAATAAACTGACGCTGCAACAATCATCAGATCAAGTCATGGCCAATGATGATGAAAATGTGCAAGTCTCACCAGAGATATCGGCCCACTCGGGGCTGGTGAAGGAGTAGCGCCCCTCCATGATGTTGCGCAGCATCACCATCTGCTTGCGGTGCCAGAACGGCGGGCAGCCGACTAGCCTGAGGATACCAGACAAGAATATGTTGCACATGACACTAGGTACATTCATAGGTAAAATTGTGTTGGAAATTCTTTTAGAAAAAACATTTAATTTGATGAACTTACAAACATTGCTTTACAGAGTTGTGAAGATAAAAACACAGCTTTTTTTTTCGTTATTTGTTAACTTTCTTTATGATGCATAATAAGCACTGGCTAATTCTTTAGCCACGGTGACAAACCCTAGACGTGCTCTAGTGTTTGTCTAAGAAAAAGAATATGTGTTTCAGGCATTGTTCAGCTTATTAGGAGTATGGATTAGGATTTCTGATGATATTCAATACTCAATATTTTATTGCATCCATAAGTAAGTTTTACTTATTAAGATTATGATACTCACAGAGTGAACATGATGACACCGCAAGCCCAACTGAAAACAAATAACGAAACATGATTTAATAAAATACACAACGTATTTTTTTTAATCATAGGAGTTAATGAATGCTTAGAATCTTCGTATTCATTAGATTTAATTAAATCAACTATATTTCCCAATAAATACAAACTAATTAGAACATTATAAAGTTCTAACATCAGCGAATCACCTAGGAAACACAATACATAAACTCTTTATCTAATTAAACATTTTAATAGACAGACACAATAATCATAAATCACAGAAGATAACTTATAACGACTGGCTTATCCACACCACATCTCTGCCCTTTAATCTGGTGAGTTCAAAGGTGAAATCAACTGATATATAAAGTTTAAATTTATATACATTTGCGTCACTATGTCCTTATCTTGTTCAAACAACATCGCACGCGCCGATTTTGCTGTTATTATCTGTTTTGTTATTAATTTTAATTGTGCTGACAAGCTTGAGCCAAGGGCAGGCGGGTGTGTCTTTATCATTATTGTCATACAGGATAGAAATATCCTCGGTCAATGAAAAATTTGCATCAAGTTTGAATACTTAAAATAGGCTTGAATCCTGTTGAAATAATCTCGAATCTACTGCTTAAATAGATTCTTACCCACCAGGTTAAGAACCGGTTATAGTCCATAGCTTTAATACAGATCAGAAGTCTATATCCAGGTTTAAACCACAATCATGTTTAGTGCCAATTCCTCCATTGCCGGTTATCTAACCGACCAAGGATTGGTTCATCAACATACGTCATCTCCATATAAAATTATTGACAGATGTGTCAAAAGTCAACCACTAATACCTGGTTTTGCTCTAACCAACTATGGAGAAATTGGCACTAAGTCTTCTCTGTTTTACGCGTAAAGTACACAGCCAGGCGGCGTCCTCCACCATATTTTTCCCTATGCGGAAGAAACCACTATCCGTGAAGTACCAGGGTATTACTACTATATACCCTGGTACTTCACTTACTATATATAATATATATAACTACTAAAGAGTCAACTCACATGTCTACCTCCCTGCCGTATCCAGGGGCGTCTTCGAACATGTTCGCCTTGAGCGTCTCTGGGGCCAGGTAGCCGGGAGTGCCGCATAGCTCTGGAAATTAATAGGTTAAGTGATTAAATGTGTGGTCGGATCAAGCACTTGTGTTTGGCATGTGTTCGGTTGATAATTTATGTTTACTCACGAGCAGTGAAAACTTCTACTTACAAAGTGTCAATCCCTATTTTGGAGCTATTTTCATTGGAACTTTTTCATTGCTCGTGAGTGTATCATTTGTATCTATCCAGCTGTCGGACACACTATAGTAGGCTCTACCTACTTTTGAATCAGATGGCGGAGTGTAAAATGTATCCGCACATTATTTAAAATATTTTTAATGATATTCATTCTGAGGTAGTCGCATAACCACCGTGTATAACGAGTCAGTAGCATACAAACAGGTTCTAACAAAAGCTTCACGCTGCATTGAATTACATGGCATTGTGACACCTGCGACGTATTATGTACAACTTGATTGTCCGAATAAAACATACCATGTTCTCTCATTTTACCTATAAATAAGTAGGTATAAATACCATATAAGATCTTTCATCCTAAGCTAGGATATGGAGGTTTCCTCACGTTTTTTTCCTTCACCTTACGCGACTAGCTAGCGTTTCCACTTACGGTGAAGGAAAAAATCGTGAGGAAACCCCTGCTCTTTAAGCAAAAAATCCTCACCAAAAAGCTTCTCATCCAGATTCATCACTTTAGCGAAGCCGAAGTCGGTGATCTTGACGTTGAGCTGGTCGTCCAGCAGGATGTTCTCCGGCTTCAGGTCACTGGCTCACTCGAATGGAACCTTTGTTCATATCCTCATAAACCCAAGCTAGGACCATTTGCACCCCGCTGGATAGGCTGTATCTGTATCTGCACCACCGCACTGCTCAAACTCTCACACTTTTAGTCAAACAAAACAGCCTAAATATGGGTACTGACCAACGTTACGGACTGTAATGTAAACAGCACAACGCTGGGTTCTAAAAGCGGCTCGTTGCTCCCTGGTTTCCCCGTTACACTACGTACTGACTGCACGAATGCTCGCTGTGTAACATGTAACTCGCCGAAAAGCTTCTCATCCTGATTCAACACTTTAGCGAAGCCGAAGTCGGTGATCTTGACGTTGAGCTGGTCGTCCAGCAGTATGTTCTCGGGCTTCAGGTCGCGGTGCACGATGCTCTGTTCTATTCTCTATAGGAATGCGACTGTACCTGTCGAATGTATCCTTTGTGCATATATCCCCATGAGACCTTTTGTTCCAAAGCTACATACCTACGACCATTTCCCACCCTACTAGAGGTGCTATATCTTGATATGGAGGTTTCCTCGCGATATTTTCCTTCCCCTTACTCGACTATAGCCAGCGCTGGCTCTTCACTCGCGGTGAAATTGAGAGGAAACCACCGCTCTTTTACACTAACACTGAGTTGCACAAAGGAACTTTAAGCTAATTTCAGCATTTAATCACAAAGAGAAAGACATACATTTAATGCCGACATTAGCCTAATGTTTCTTTCTGCAATTTTGTTTCACTAATACGGATGGATTAGTGAAACGAAATCCCTAATTCCTCACCGAAAAGCTTCTCATCCTGATTCAACACTTTAGCGAAGCCGAAGTCGGTGATCTTGACGTTGAGCTGGTCGTCCAGGAGTATGTTCTCGGGCTTCAGGTCGCGGTGCACGATGCTCTTGCTGTGCACGAACCGGACGCCTTCTAGCACTTGTCTGGGGGAGAGCAAGTAGTTTGAACACCCTGTATATTACATATGCCTTCTAGCACTTGTCTGGGGAGGGAATATAGTTTGAACACACTGTATATCACATACGCCTTCTGCACTTATCTGGGGACGGGGAAATAGTTTGCACCTGTATATCACATGTCATACGCTATCGACCTAGGTACTTTTTAGGTAAGTAAATAAGTATTTTAACACTCGGCATCACTGTAAATTAAATAGTTTTAGCAGATCAAAAAACGAGTTGCTGATTGCTGGTGGTGTGGAAAAAAATTACCTATTAATAAGTGTGTTTAAAACAAATTTTAATTATTATTTAATTACTTGGCAGAGGGTTATTTCATTACTAGGTAGGTACGACCAAAAAACTAATTGATCAAAGATATCCAGTTCGTCTTGTTTGGCCGTATTATAATGTATGTAGATTGATAAGGCAGGTCAGGTAAACTTAATTAATTAATAACAATCAAACCACAGAGGAAAAACGCTAACGATATTACCAAAGTACTTACTTTTTTCGGTAACCACGTAATTTATACTCATTTAGAGAAACTAGTAAGTACCTAACTAAAAACTGTAATGTCCACTATTGACCATATTTAGGTAAATAAATTTAAATTATTACATATAAGTGAGTATCAACAATAACTTACTCGAAACATTTCATCTCAAAACATTCACCAACACCGCACGACCTCAGAACGCTAAGAGCCATTTTTATTCACTTTCCTATACTTTTGTTATTTAGAAACTGCAACTTATTCGTCACAAAGTACCAGGCTTGCAGAATAAAGCAGGAGCTTCAAGCAATGCGCGAATACTACTGCGGTCTGCGAGGAACTACTACAGAAACGAGGCACACACCCACAAAGCGCGTACGTCACTTGTTTCGCTTTGCCGTGGGATATTAGACTCTAGCTACAGTATCTAGTGACTAGATAAAGGTAATTAAAAAATAATATGCGGGTATTTATTTTAACCCAGTAACAAGTACAAGGCTGTGTGATATTATAATTAAGAACGTCAAAATAACACAAATACCAAATGCGTTGAAAGGGCATCTTCATTTCATAAGAAATTGGCTGATTCTGATTAAAAATAAGGACGGTAAATAAACTGGATTCACCGTGTCCGCAAAATAACCAAAGCGTTAAAAATTTGATAAAAAATAACTGCCGTCTACTATTTTTGCATTGAAGCTTCACAGTTATCACGTCATCTGGAGAAATCTCAAGGAAATCGAATTGTTTACTTTAAAAATATGACACAGTTATAACAGAATACCAAAACAACAAATCTAAGGCCGATAGTAAATGTGTTTTCGAATAATTATCCTGTTTCCTTGCAAATTCTTAGAAATGATATCAGATATATACCTACTTTTAAGGTCATAACATAATATGTATATCTAGATACCTATGTGTAGGTATAAGTATTACTTTTTTGTTTAATCAGCTCTGTTTTTTGATTTAGTCATGACATGAGTTGTTATGAATGTTCACAATATTTGACAATACAATCAACTCCTGCGCAATCCTAATCTCAATGCGATCTACCCCCGCGCCGTGGTCGATAGTCCGCCAGTACAAATTAACAACTTAAATTACGTATTTTTTGTCAGTCCAAGATTCGATAAATTGAAAGCAAATGATGTAAAATGAACTTTGAACCATCTTATCTCATGTGTCACTCGTCGTTCACTTAGCTTCATTAAAAATAGAAATGCAACTGTTACTATTATGTCTATGTCTACTTTGTTAGTCTTTCTTCCTATATAATATGTATATGTAACTGTATGAAAGCTTTACCTACGTTGGCCAAGGTGAGAAGCTTATCAGTTACGTATAAAAATCATTTTACCATGTTTTGTGTGCTGCTACACATATACATAGTCATTTTCACCACCAATTAATGGATATAGGCCTCTCCTCAAACCACTCTATCCTCAGCTACCTCTAACAAAAGTCTTAAGTGGGGCCAGCAAGCTAGAGTGTGTCCCACTCATTTGTCTCAACACTCACCCCCTTCATCACATTATAACCACCCCTTTTTCCATTGGGAGCAATAATACAAATAAGTTACCTCATAATATATCTGGTTTTCTTCTCTGACAGTGTGACTACAGACGTGAGGTAGTCAAACAGCTCCCCATTCTTGCACAACTCAAACACTAAGAAGATGAATGTCTCCGACTCAAACACGTCTTGCAGCTCAACTGAAACCATAGCACGGACAAATTGTTGAGAGACTGGCTCAAATTATATTAAAATTATATGTTAAATTTATATGTTTTATTCAATGTAAAATTCTACTATTATTTGTTGGTGGTCATAACATAATATTACTCAACCACAAATTCACAAAGGCTCCATCATTTAGGAGAAGAAATAGAATCTAACTTAATCTAGATAAATAATTATAGTGTAAGTTATCCGAATCCTACCACACCAAAACCAAGGACCACTCCTTGTAACTCACTCACTAATATAAGGATGCCCGGAGACCAGCCTGAGGATGTGTATCTCCTGTCGCGTGGCCTCCCTCATGGTGTGTGTGTCCACCCCATCCTGCGACTCCTGGCTGAGGTCAATGATCTTCGCCGCATACTCGCGACCTGTTTCTTTCTCTATGCATCTCCGTACCGTTGAGCTTACGCCTCTGTGGATAGAATGTTTGTTGTTATAGTTATTAGTACCTAGTCTAATAAGTTATATTTGTGTTAACCTAATATTTAATGCCTTTGATTACAAAATAATCAGCTCCAAGGCTGTAATACCAACACCTCTTAAACCTTAGATATTAAGTACTATCAACTAAATAAATAATCTACAGATGAGGAAATTCAATTAATTAAACTACAAATTATCTAAACATATTATTATCCTCTTCAGACCAGACCAGAATCCTTCATACATATAGATAAATATCTTTCCAATGTGATAAAAACAAGGCGAAACTTCTCATACAAATATAGTTTTTATGGTAATAGCATGTTAATCTCTATGTTTACAAGGAAAACATAGAATTTGACCTAGTCCTAGTCGGCCCTTAGAGATGATGTGATAAATACTGTATTTGAATTCAACTGAATGATGTAGTTTATCAACATTTTATTTGCATTGCTTCTCCCAAGGTCATGCAGGAGTCACAACTAATTACAGCTTCAACACAAATAAACAGCCACTAAGATACATGAGAGCCATTGGCAGCATCCCAAACTCTTTCTATTCATGTAGAAGTCACCAATACATCAAAAAATCATTTAAGATTTAGGTACTTGCCTGCCAATAATTTCTTTTGGCTCATATTTTGCGTAGAACTCCTTCGCCGCATCCTTATCGGGCAAGCTGTCGTCGTCCTCTTCTTTAGCCATCGTATTCACGTTAATTGTGGGTATATTCTAATTAAATAGGCCAAAAGGCCTAATTAAATGCTCCCAATGTCGGAAATAGGTTATTCAATAGCAAGACAGCTGACAAATTTTACGAACTAAAAATAAACCACACGATTATCACGTTTACTGGATTTATTGCTGTATGAGCTGAAGTGAATCCATCCAAGCGATATCCGTCGTAAGTTTTTCCGCTATTTCTATATTTTCCGAGATATTCAACAAAAAGGAGCAAAAAGCAATCAAGTTGGCTAACCAAAATATGGAATCTTTTTTTATATGACATTTGTAGGGTATGTTCATGTTGTTGTCTAGTGCATAGATGTTGATATGTGTAAATTTTGTTCTGTAGGAGAAGGTAATCGATTATCAATTGATAAACAGTAGAATGTTTACATGATAATGGTACGCATGTTTTAATTTTTTGTTTAAAAGCAATAAATAATAGAATTAATATATTTTTCGATCGATAGCTATTTCTTGAATCTGTTATCTTTGTAAATACTTTTAGGCTAGGCCAACTTCAGTACTCGACGTTTTTTTAAATGTCACAGCACAGCTGTTTTATGCCCTACCTTATCTGTGACTTTGTCTATGACAGTAGAAAAAAAAGCATTTTAGCTGCTGGGCTATTTTCTATCTCGTTGATAACTCTCTTCACCGTGATCTTACTGTCAAAAAGCAAATTTTGACACTATTCGTATTGTGTATGTTCGGTTGGGGTCGAATAATGACGTCATAGTTGGTATGGGCTTCAATACCCACCGGCCGCCATCTTGTTAAAATTTTGTATGCGAATATTTTATCGAAACCCGAGATTGGTATTTTGTATCGGATAGTTGAAATCATAAGTACTAATTTGGGTTGGCCAACCGTCTTGTCTTGGGCAACTAGTAAATAGTAGCTTTTAAACCATAGAGTCACCATAGAATGTAGAAAATAACGTTTTTTTTTAATTGTAACGCTGAAGTCTTCTTGTTCTTATGATCTTGAACAAAATAATATTTCTTTGATGTTTGTTTTGTGAATCTTGCAAATTTTTGGTCTTCTATAATTAGTAAATAGTAAGTACCTAATTAGTTAGGAGGAAATTATTTCAGTAGGTATTTGTTTTTTTTCAGTAAGTATAGGTACCTAACTGTTGTTTTAAAATTGGTTTCAGGGGACTCTGGTTATGCTCTACGGCCATGGATGTTAACACCTATCCTCTATGCAGCTGTAGGATCCCCAGAAGAACACTACACTGATCTACATTGCCGTGTCAGAAATACTGTGGAGCGGTGCATTGGGGCCCTTAAAACACGCTGGAGATGTTTGCTGGCACACCGTGTGCTTCACTATGAGCCCACCAAAGCTGCGAAAATAGTAAATGACTGCTGTGTACTACACAATATAGCAAATGCACACAATATACCAGTGACGACAACTTGCCTGCTGCTGGTAACATTCGGGTGCAGCATATTGGTAACGTGGCTTATGGTGCTGCTGATGCAGATGCAGGGCGCATGAGGGCCAACCTTGTCCAAAGGCTGTGAATTCAAGTGTCAAGGAACTAAAATAACCTGACTGATAGGCTGATTTTTGCTGTATATGTATAATTTTGTAATAAAAAACTCAATTTATATTAATGGCTTTTATTTTTGATTTTAAATCACATAACTTCCTATCACATTTTGCTTCTACCAGTCTTACTATAATCATTATTAAAATAATTTTTCTACTTTAACCTTTATGTTATGATTGCACATTGTCACTTTACATGTGAATGCCCGTCAGAATTTTTTACCAGTTTTTCTCTTTTCAGTACTCCAGACCCAATTGAATATAATTCATATAGGTATTTGTAATGCTGCACTGTCCCATAGCCAACGTGCTGATTGTATGCCTAGTGGGCCGGGAGGGTACCGGCCAACAGCAAGCTCTTTATGTCTTTCAACGAACTCCAACAAAATGTCCATTTGTCGATCTGAGACTTTTCTTAAAGGCGCCATCCTGGAAATAAAATACAATATTAATGTCCTATTCAATCTTTTTTCTTGGCACATGATAGTTATGCCTCACAAAAATATTATTTACTAACAAGCACAACCTGCACAAATGTGAAGATTATTTAATGGCTCAGTGATCAATCTACTTTTAATAACTGAGTTCCCAGTACCAAGTGTTAGATCTCAATCAGCGACTTATATTACTAGCGTATCGTACTAGAAATCATTGATCTCAATCAAGGGCGTACCCAGGATTTCAGCTAGGGGGGGGCAGCTCATACCTATTTCGAGATGATAGTCGGTCGATTGTAACAAAAAATCATGAAAATTTACTTGTAGTGCGTAGCTAACCTATACCTACTATAACGAATATTGTACAATATTTAATTTTAACGTAAATGCAGGTATTACCGCCATCTTTAAGCCATTTTTTGACTTTGAAGATCGAAAAGAAAGGGTTTTTGGTTGATCATTAAATATAATATTTTTGTATACGATTTTACAGTGTGTTGTTTTTCGGACCCAACAAACTTTAAGGGTGGATTCTACGAGTAATTTCATCAATAAAAAAACCCCCATGTGTGGGGTCAAATCTAAATATTCTAGAAATGGCGGCCATTTTAAAGTTTTAGATACTTAGTTTTCATAAAAAAATCATATCTCGAGATTTAATTAAACGCCTTACGAACATGAAATAAAATGATTTCATCCGCAAATAGCTATTTGTATCCAATGAAAATATCCACAACTGCTAAAAAGGTACATAAAATAAGTTAAAAGCACCTAATCTAATTTTTTTGACGCAAAAAAAAACATAAAAAATTAAAACTATAAACTATTAATTTAAAACTATTTGAAATAAGCTAAACAATGATACTAAAACCGTAGGTATCTGTACGTCGAGGCAGTCAAGAATTATCGAAAGTTTAAAACACACCTAACGGAGCGCCGCAGCTCAGGTAGCAATCGTCACGGGGTGGCGGTAATACCATCAACTGCTTCTATCATTGAGGGTATTATTACCGTTTATTTTAAATGTTAATTTTATCGTATTTATATACTTGCAAAAACCTTCGAAAATACTTACTCCCAGTTTCTGTAACTCTGTCTATCCTTAACTGGTGGTTGCTTTCATACGATTTTGACAGATTGTTACTTTTGATTATGTCAAAATCGTATGAAAGTAACTACCAGTTGTGGATGGATAGAGTTGTAGAAACTGGCAGTAAGTAAACATGTTGAATAAGTTATTTTAGAATTAAAGTCAAGAAAATTATCAATAATTTTATATAAAAACTCTTTTGTAACAAACCAATGTTCTTACGGGACCGATCATGCAACTCTGTCAAAAAATCTAGTGAACCCGGGAAACTATTGAAATATTTCTTTTTCTAGAAAAGCTACGCATACCAATTACTGTCTTATTAGATTCATATCACACAAACGCAGGTAATTTGAATCCGTTCTATGACTAAAAACGACTGGTTAGCTCAGTAAATTGATCTTTCTTGAAGGTGGCGGTGATATCTTCCCGTTTTTTTTGAAAATTAAATATATTTTTAACCGACTTCAAAAAAAAGGAGGAGGTTCTCAATTAGTCGGGATCTTTTTTATATATATATATTTTTTATGTATGTTCACCGATTACTCCGCCGCTTATGAACCGATTTTGAAAATTCTTTTTTTGTTGTATTGGGTTGAGCTCCCAGGTGGTCCCATTTTTTTCAGAATTTTATCTCACCCCCAAGAGTGGGTAAAGGGGTAAAAACAGGGTATGAATTTCCATTTTGGGCACATATAAACCGATCCTAATGAAATTAAGAACGTAAATATAGTTCTTATAACAATAAAATATGATGGTGACTTTGAGCTGATCTGATGATGGAAACGGAAGGCAGTCTCGTACTGTCACATACATAGTGGTTTTTTGAAGTCGGTTTTTTAATTTTTTTAATTATTATTTTATGTTTTTCCAACACTTGTCTTCATTTTGCGCAGAGTAGGTAACACGTTTTTAATTCCCACTTGGCCGGAAAATTTAAGTTTATTTTATCTTCTAGGGGGGGGCAGCTGCCCCCCCCTGCCCCTACCTGGGTACGCCCATGATCTCAATGCTTTTATTAAGAACAATAGTTCATTTTTCACGACTTTGTAAAAATTTCCCATATTTCGTTCTGTGTATGACTAAGTTTAAAATTTTAATAGTAATACGTTAATTATGTACTTACCTTAGATATAATGAACAATTAAAACACAGGATTCAGGTAATTATAAAAAAAACACACCAAAATCAATCTCTGTTTTGGATGGTTCCTTGCAGTTTGTTTTGACAATCATTTGACAATAGCTTCCAGTATCGCCATTTTTCTAAATAATGCGGCAAATTAAAGATTTGATAAATACAGCAGCCTTACTCCCAGCGATTAATAGTCGCTATCCAAAAAAGCCAATTAAAACTCAGTTGAAAAATTTAGGCCGATTCAGTTGGTACCACCACCTCGGTTTTGACTGAGCCGCGGACCAGGGACAACGTAGAAAATATATCAAGAAACGACTAGTGATTATTTTTGAAACGGTAGCCGAAGTAAGCCGATATCAGGCCGATGTTGCGTTCCGTATTTCAATAGAGGTGAAAGAAAGAGATGTCGCTCTATAAAATTGTATAAGATCTTGTGTTTTTTCTCGCTCTGACAAGGAAAAAATTGGTGTGCGTTCGAAGTACTAGCGAAGCTTGAAATAAGAAATCCGGTAATCATCAGTCCATATTATGTTTTTATTTTTTCAATGTTAGTAAAATATTAATTAAAATACTTATTAAACACTAGGTTAAAGTCATCACTCATGCCATTTTTTACTTATTATTCACAAAAACTTAACTTTGTAAACGTTAAAATATGAAATTAGGGGCTTTTGAACGCATTCAAACTAAAAATCAAAATACTCTGTGAACCTGTGAAAACACTCCCTCAGTGTTGCCATTAGCGTACATTTTACACATTTGACGTACTATTTTAGCCTCCCATGTGTAATGTGTATATAATTGGTCCATGTAATGTACCATTTAAACTTAACTTCCAATATCATGATTATCATGTGTAAAATCTTTGTTTATGGACTATTTTACGTATTTTTTTTGGAATCGCAGCAAAAAAATTATTAACCACAATTAGTTACGATTTTGATTTTCTTGTATGATTATTTTCTCAACCAATATGATTATTACATGATTACAATGAGTATAAGTATATCATACATAAAACTGCGGGGTACCTACTCTGAAGGTTTTAGGACATTGTAACACTTTTTAAAATGCTATAATAAATATAGGTACGTTTCTCACGACTAAAATCTATTGAAATATAGTACTTCTGCTGACGAGCAGGTGCGAAAGAGCTGGAAAAGCTAAATTGAGTGATTTTAGTAAAAAAAACAGCTCATGTACGGTTTTAACCCTAAATGTACGTTTTCAGCGCTGGATATGTGCGTTTTGAGAACTCCGTTGCGGCAACACTGCACTCCCTCCACTTCATTCATACAACATACAATAACAATGATAAAACAAAATTACAAATGGAATTTCCTTATTTAAATAGATATTTGTGCACTAAATACATAATAATATGACGTAAGTATAGTATTCTGATGGAGTGGTTAAGTTGCAGACTCAGATCGACTCGATTTATAAAATAGACCGATAAAATATTACGATAATTTGTTACAAAGTTATAGATATTAAACTATCAATCATTGTTTACAGAAAGAAGAAGAAGACGTTGCGTGTCACCGTATAGCCAAGGAAATATCTTGTGAAAGTTTTAACTCAAGGCGGAAATTTATTGAAAAAATACTCAACATAACCTACAATTACAGTGAAATACTGAAAATATCTTGTACCGTGATAATATTTCTGAATAATAAGTGCAAACCCATACTCTAAGATCGTGCTTTCAACCACATACTTAATACAATTCCATAATCATATCGAAATCCAAAAGTTCGTAAGTCGTAAGTGATCATAGTTTAGGTGTGTACTTATTAGACTCATGCATTGTAAACTCTATAAACGATTACTCGTAATGTATTAATCATATTAAAAGTTGAATGCGGCTGTTTTATTTTTTATTCTTTATGTTTAAAGCAGTTCTAAGAAAAAGCAGTAATAACTAGTAATAAGAGTTGTAACATTATGCATGGACCAAGTGTCTGCTTATGTAAAAACACAATGTTATCATGTAAGTAAACCCTGCTTTAAACATAAAAAATGTGTCTACCTAATCTTCATAAAGCAGATAATGCTAACACCCTGATTACACCACCAAGTAGAGTGGCCCGAGTCAGTGTCCTCCGCTGAGCACTGTTAAATTGTGATCCACGGAAAGGTATCCATATATTAAAAGTACAACTTACAATGTAACTTATACAATTTCTTCCATGTTGCAATGTTATCATTGCCGGACTCTTAAGAAGGAATACTTCCTATCAAGCCTTTATAAATCAATAGTATCATGAATGACCTCTTAGTCAAGTGCAACATCAACATTTAAATAATGAAATGAAACATGGTTTTTGCTGTATTTGTATTTTGTGTTTATTAAGTATCATATATTAAATCACATCACAATTATTATCAGTGTTCTGAAATATCAAGCATAAGCTTCTCTTCTATTAGCTAAAAAACTGCTTTCTGATTATCTGAAATAAGATAGAAATATAGATTAATAGTAATTCTATAGGTTAGGATATAATAATAATATATTGTACAGTCAGCCAAAGAGATATGTATGCCACCCCAACGCAAGCCCTTAGATATTATGACAATTGATAGGTAATATTTATGTAACATGAAAAATAAGGATAGCTAATATTAAGGTAAGTAATACTTAAGTTAGTAAGTATTGATAAAATATTATTATTCCACCCATGAGGATTAAATTTTTGTTGCTGTGGTGGCATAAATATCTATTGCTGACTGTACTATCAAGGTATTGATACAACTTTATTTAGTAGATTTTCTATTCTATTCTATTCTGAGAGGTGGCGAAGCTCCTGTACGTGGCTCTCTTGAGTGGAACCTTTGTACATATCCCCTTAATTTTAGCTCAGCCAGCCTAGCTCTCGAGCAAAATGGAGCAGCAAGCCTGGGTGTTCCAATAGCTGAGATAGGCGTTCTGTTGGTCCAAGAATAGATAGTCTTGTTTCTGTAGTAGGTGGAGATTGAGCCAGCATAGGTATATTTTTTTAACTACAAAAGATACCCACCGCAGCACTACAGTTTAATCCTAAGGTACTTAGAAAACAGATGAATCAAATAGTATTTTATAGATATAGAATCTAGATAAGCAAGCCAAGTAAATTATTTTTCATACTGTCAGTGCATCATAAAATTAAAGTGTTTGTGCTAGGGTAGTATTTCATATCTTTTTTGCTACAAATAAATTGAAATCAGCTTAAGTGACTTACTCAGTAGCAGAATGATATGCCAATTTAGTTTCTTATGTAGGTATTAACTTCATAAGATCTTAATACAACTTGTTGTTAAGTAGGTACTTCACATAGGCACTTGAATATTTAGTCTTGGTTATAAATTCCAGTCTGGAGCCAGTTGCAACGCAGTAAAAACCTACAAATACCAAAATTCTGGTTAGTAGATATCATGGGGTTTAGGTTACAGACATTATGATAGTATAGGAAGGTTTATCTTATTATTATTATTATTAGTAGGTATATATTGTTAGCCACTGGACTTAGCTGGAGCGAGACCAGACATAGGTGGTTTAAACATAGATAGGTGGCAGATTTTATGACACCTCTGGGGTGCCATAGGACTACAACAATGGTAAAAGAAGGTTTGTCTTTGTTTTGAAGGATATTTCCTTTAAGGCTTCTTCTTCATGCCTTAAGAACATGAGAGTTAAGGCGGTCATCCACTGGCGAGGCGACGGTATAGATTGTTGGCTTGTCGAATCTCGTTGGTGATCCATTAGCGAACCAAACAGTCTACTCTCATCATTGGCAAAGTCGTGGCGTGCTTTTTGTAACATCGTTGGAGGTTTTTTAGACCGCGGACTTAGAGGTTATTGGAGGTTTTGCTCGCGAATGGATCACCGCCTTTAGTTGAAGAAACTTTTACATGTACCTCTATTATGTTCGTGGATACTCACCTTATTTGTTACGCTCAAATCAGCTAGTTTCATGAAGCTAAAGTCTTCAGTCAAATTGTCCGTCAACTCCTTTAAATATGCTTTAAATATCCAGGGAGACTGGTTTGCAATCCTCACGTATCCTCAGTTACTACTTTCACATCACTTTGTAGGTGTAATTACAGGCTCTTTTTCTTACAAAAATAGGAAAAATTTGCCATTGTAATGGCTTTGCGTTGCAAGAATAGGAACTTTTTTCAAAGAGGCGTTGAGTCGCAACTTTGACATATAATCTACTCTGTGTGATGAGCTCATGATGAGCTCGTGGTGCGAATTTCTAGCTTAGTAACGCTATAATTTTCACTGAACGGTTTGCGTGACGTCATAACACAATGAGCCGCAAAAATGTGCGGTGGGAGTACGAAATCAGCGATCTTGTTGAAATCGATTCAGCCACTCATCGCTGGGAGTAAGGCTGCAGTAGTCGTAGTTTGAAGTGAAATGAAGTTTTCATTTAGTCGGCTAACCAAATCACAGAATATTTTCACAAAAATTTTGCAACCTCTAGTGTATCGATAAATCTCATACCCACTATTCGTTTAGTGATCATGACCGAGATAGCCGATGCCAAAAGATGGTCAGAAACCCATCATAGATTTATACGGTTGGAAATCGCGAGTCCATGACACCCGAGATAGAAAATTACCCAGCTGGTTTAGCTATCCATCTCGTTCTTTCGTGATGTTTTCTTTCACTGTCGTTGTTGTTTCGTCGAGTGGTTTTGCGTTTTTTCTTGAGATATGGAAATGTTGATTATCCGCACTACTTTCCCGTGATTAATTTGCGCGAATAGAGACTTTCCTCTCCGGATTTCGGCTCAATCGTGGGAGCAGTAGCTGCGCTTGGATATTCGCTAAGGTAAGCAGATATTACGCATTGAGTTTTACAGTATGACATTCGTTTGCTCTACAATCTTTAGTACAACCTTGAGCTAATAGGATAAAATACAAATCAATGGTGATTTGGGCTTCTTTGTTCTTTTAGCGTTTATTAGATTTACATTTCCGAGCGGTCTAACACCGCTGACCACCGCTCAACATAATTTTATGGTTCGTAAAACTGGTGTCAAAAGTCACAGCTGTAGCATTAGTCCTTTTGTTTTCAAAGTTCCCAAAATTGAAAAACAACTTGATGATGCGAGCAGCGAACGACCTTGACTCTTAGACCTCACGGAGACAAAATATTATCGGTGTCTAAATGTGAGAGAAACTGGTTTCTGAATCTAGCTCTTTGTGTTTGCATAAGATAAATTTAGTTGCCTTAACTTCTAATTATTTATCCTCTGCATATACGTTTTTGGCAGAGATTTTATGCTTACTCTATCAGCTGTTTGTTAGAACTAACACTCAATTAATTAATAATATTAGCACACAGTCTGCTTGTGACTGCTACACAAATTGTTGTTCATTTTCATACAATATTTTCATAAAGTGATTGAAGTTTTGCAATACTTACTTACCTTTTCCAATTTTTATATGTGTGACCTCATATACTTCCTTATTTAAACATGCAAATAGCGTAATTAAAGTTTTTGTCACATTATTAACATAAAATATGGTGTTATTAGGGCACTCTGGTTATGTATATTTTAAATATTAATTACAAAAGTAATTGACAACACTGCTGTCAGTATAGGCAATGCTGATAAAGTTCTATATGAAAGTAACAGATGGCGCCACCAGTTCTGTTTTAATAAAATTGATAGTCATTAGTTGACTCCTCATCTCACTGAGTTCATCTGGTGACAAAGATTACCTACATATGCTTCCCTATGTTTTCTATATGCGAACCAACTTTGATGCTCCTTCCGGAATTCCTTCTCCTTAGAGACTGAGCCTTTGTGAGTGAGATGATTCCCTGAGCCTTATAGCATTGGCCATGCCTCGACTTTGCCTTCACTCTAGCAGGAAGCACCTAAGGTTGTTGGTTCAGTGTGCTGGTGATAGGAGTATGCTTTCTTTTAATGCTTTCTTTACTTTATTTTCTCTCTAGTCGTCACATGATGAAAAAGAACAGACATGTCTTAGTTGCCATGGCGAATTACACTATAAAAATAATATTTATCTAACTCTTACTATAAAATATTAAAGTACTAAAGGTCCTTCTTTAATGCTGCATACTTTCCCGTATTACTTATAATTCTGCTCTTATAGTTTACTTTCTTACTTATTTTGGACAAGACAAAACATAATTTATGTCGTAATAAAATTGTATTGTTCATGTCATCTGAACCTCTGATCAATTGACAATGTGGCGACATCATTGCCGGGTACCAACATGCTAGGGGAAAAGGAAAGTGAAAAATAATTAAACATAGATATGTAATAATAATAATATTGTATTGCACGCCAACAATAAAAATTACAATACTCTTTATTTGCATCAAAGTCAAAGGAATAAGAGATCATTAAAAAAGATAGGGATCATGTATCATAATAAAGATAGGTACTTAAAAGTAAAAAAGGTTGAGAGCTTTAAGTAATCTCTAGCAGACAACCTTTGGATGGAAGCCCGAGTTAATTATCTTACACAAAATGTACCTTCATTACCGACAGTACACTTGTTAAATTATAACACCTCCACGTCTATTTGTTGTAGGTAAAAAAACCTCCAGACCAACTATTGAGTAAGTTAGAAAATGTACTTAATCTGACCCGCATTAATGAGCTAAGCTTACACGAAGCTGTGAAACACCCCTAGACATCTAGGTCAGCGCTAAAACTAGTCTAGGCAAAAAAACGGACCAACGATATCAATCTAGGTCACTTTTTCAGCATCCATTTTTCATGTCATATAAAAGTCTGGAGAATCAGGGTCATAAATCACAAATACTAATAAACTGTTATGTATATTATTATTATTTTTGTTTCTTTTGATGACGAAGCAATGTTCTGGATATTCTTCTACTTTATTTAGTTTTGCATGTTGGTGAAAGTATGTATAATTTAATTTTAAAATAATTTATTTTGGGTAATGTATGTAAGTATTATAAGTATTAAGTATGTGTCTATTTAATAGCCTTCCATTTATCTATCAATTGTAATTCGATAGGCAGTATAGGTTTTGTGGTTGTAGTCTGTTTGATATTATATTAGGTACTTACGTTGTTATGTAGGTTCCTGTTTTAATTTATATGAATAACGCTCTATGTTCTATATATCAAGACTATCAAGTATTAAAAGTGATTGATTGGTAAACGAGTCGTCAAGATACCCTAAAAACAATATATTACTTACATACTTTCTACCCAAAAGTTTGTCTGAAAGAAATAGTTTTAACCGATAAGACCGCTTTCGAAGCCTATGCCATATCATCGTGATCATTCATACAGCTTTGCTTAGTTATCAAAATACGACAACTATCGTACTTAATATCAACATTAAACTCACGCGATTTACACGATACAAATTGCTTAGAAAAATTGAGTATGTATAACCAATCTTGGTTTAATGGCATTTTATTAGGTGCTTCAGAAAAATCACAATACAACTACAATCAATATACGTATACAACTACAAATAATAAGCGCCTCAACACATAACAAAGACAGCCCTCACTAAAGCCATAACGTTGTCTAGTCAGCGTACTCAGCATAATACACACATTCGTACTAGGTCTTCACTCAAGGACAGCCCAATGTAGGACGTCCTCCAGACGACCTTGGCCTCCTGCGACCATCGTCGCTGGTATTACCGATGTACCTCCTTCTTATGTCAAAGATATGATATGATATCTTCTGAGATAGGTATATACGACACTTCACGAGATCTTTGAAAGTATTGAGGGACACCGTAGCACGTGAAAAACTTAGAAGATATCCGCCCCATACATACATACCCATATATAGGTATATACGACTGTAATCCCCGAAGGGATAGCCAGAGGTGAGTTACCCGCTTTTCGCTGTACATTTGTACACACGTGATAGGTCGCGAGCCGTGTCGTCGTTTTTTGAATGACCCCTACCCATTTTATTTTTTTATTGAATATGAAGGTTCCAATATGTCAGCGTTGTAGACTGTGTTATCTAAGTTGCGTTTCGCCCCAAAATCTGTATTTTTCTTCTGAAACTTTTAGGTAATTTCTTCGTTACATACAGCCCTGAAAATAAAGAAACCTTACCCAACGTTATCCTACTTAACTTCTTACAAGTAGTATTAGCTGTTTCACGAAGTATTCTACTGGAATTACAGTTTCAAAAAGTATTTATACGATTTCAACCTATGAGAGTCAATCAGAAGTGGGATGCAGAGCCAATAAAATACTCGTATAACTTGGCCACCATTATATGCTATCGTTTCCTGCAATTCCTTGAACAAGCTCAACCTTTATCTGAGATTGGCGAGGTGAATGGCCGGGCATGCCTGAGGTGTATCGAATAGTTCTGATTAATCCTATGCAGATACGGACGCCTTCAGAATTTATAGCTGCAAACAGTGCGCTGTTTGCAGCTATATAGCTTCTACTTTTTGACTTGGGATTCTTCTTGATTCATAATTTTTTTTGAATCTGAATTATGAACGATGTTAAGTTTTGCATACACCTACTTATTAATGTAAAGTCGGGCGACAGAATTCATATTTCTCAATTATTTATTTATTTGGTGAGGGTTTGTGTATTCTGCATTATGATTTTCTATACACATTACACTTGTCCTGTTGGCGGCAAGCGCAAAAAGTTATTAATAATATTGCTGATGTTTATGTTTTAATGGAGCTATTAGGGAATACACCTTGAAGTTTAAATTAAACTCTGTAATAAACAGGAGTGGCTGATCAAGTTCCCTCATCAATCAGTATTCAGGTTTCCCAAGAACCAAATTGCCTATTTCATGCTTCACTAGGAGCGTAATTTGATGTTTTATTTAAGCCCAGGGTTGCAACGATACCTTGAACATTGCAGTCACCAGATGAGTTCTTTCTTATGGTGAATGGTTGGTTTGATTGATTCTATGGATGACGTGCCTAAGATTTCTAATGCTGTATTATTAAGTATCTATTATAGGTTCTCTGCTTTTTGTGTCTCATCACCATCATATTTATTTCGACAAGATTCACTTCAGAACTTCTATACTCACGGGCAATGAAAAGATTCCACTGTTCAAGCACCAAATTACTCCTAAACGGAAAAGACTAGCTTAATGACGCCGTACGCAATATTGAAGTACATTTCACAGAGCTTCAGGATATTACCAACTAAATACGGTGATATTTTGTTCAAATTTTAAATTAAATGTTTGAAAAAATTGGGGTTGTTTGTAATCCAATCGCAGTAGGCTTTGATTATATGTATAAGCTGTAAGGTTGTAGAGCAATGTCTAGGCTGGCTGAGCTGAAATTAGGGAAGTGTGTTCAAAAGTTTCACTCAAGAGAGCCACGTACAGGATCTTCATCCTCCCTCAGAATAGAATAGATTGATGTCACATATTACCTACCCTACACAAACGTAGTCACCTCACGGTTGACATTTTCGACTTCCAAAACAAGGAAACTCGACCAATATTCCAAGTCTACCTACCAGCGGACCATACGAAGATCATAAACACAAATTAGCTCAGCAGACAATAATATTTGCCGTCGTTTTATTGACGAAGACAATTTACGAGGCAGTAAACAACGTTGCATCGCACACGTGAGGTTTGTCGATGAGTGGAGGCACCAATGCAAATTGTGAACCGGACTCGCAGACTAGCGGTGGTGTAGTGGCGACATTTTCATCATTTCATTTCGACATTTCACAACATTCATGTAATAGAATATAATACTCTTTTATTTTGCACCATTAGAGAAAACATTACAAAATCACTACTTATATATTAAATAGTACAAAAAAGGCGGTCTTGTTGCTTAAAGCAATCTCTACCAGGCAACCTTAATCCACCCTGGCTTGAAGATAGGATTCTTTGTTTACAAAGCTAAGCCTACTAGAGGCGACTGAAATAAATATTACAAACATCCATACTACACTCACGGGCAATGAAAAGGTTCCACAATAATTAATAAAATTTTCGAATAGGTATATTTTTTATCGAATGGTGATACAGATTCAAATACACATATAAAATACAGCATGGAAAAAAACAAATAGGCCATGTATACCTACATACGTTTTCATGCACATTTTTTTTAACCATTAACAAAAAATTAATTTGTTGATCACTGAAAAATGAAATACTATTTTCGCCACCAATCATGGTTGTCGAATGAATTCCTTAGTAATTTCCTAGATAGATTCCCTATCTATCTACATAATGTGCTACTCTATGCGCATGTGAGGAGCGTCGCTGGTTGTGGCGTGATGACGTGACATGACTGCAACAGACAAATACATACGAAATGTGCCTCGTCCAAGCGCCCTTTGTGTGGCGTCCTCACTAGGGCATGCAATACCGTAATACCGGTATCCGTAATACCGGGATCCCGGACCAAATTTCAGCTTTTTTCAATACCGGTATTGAAAGTTAATACCGGTATTGAAGTAATACCGGAATAGGACGTTTTTAGGCTATAAATAAAGCGATTAAGATTTAGTTAGCCTTGTGTTCCTATATACTGTGAAAGCGCACTTGTTCCCAACCGTTTAATGCAGTTTTCGGCTGCTAGAAATCTACTGTTGACCATGCGTAAACCGACACCGGATGAAAAAAATAATTTATTCTAAAATTTAAACTCGAAAACTGAATTCTCGTAAAAATCTACAACAAAATACAGAATATGATTGCATTTTCTTGTTTAATTTTGACGTATACGACCTTTAAAGACAGTATATGCCATTTATTACAAGGAAGTCTAATACCGGTATTAATACCGGGATCCCGGTATTGAGTTGTAATACCGGAACTCAATACCGGTATTGAAAATTGTTCCGGTATTGCATGCCCTAGTCCTCACGTGAAGTCACAGTTTGCCAGCTCTATTGCACATCGCTTGACCATCTTAGTTTGTTGGTTACCTCAAATTCTTGATCAATAGATACGGTTTAGCTAGTCCTAGTGGTCAGTTCTGATGGAATTAACATTTCACCTACAGTCCTGATGTTTGCACTTCAGAAATAATATTTCTTCAATAAAATTTGAACAAAATATTACCGTTTTTAGTTGGCGATATCCTGATGCTCTGTTAAATGTACTTCAATGTTGCTGAAGGCGTCATTAAGCTAACATTTTTCTTTAGGGAGTAATTTGGTGCCTTTCTCAGTGGAACCTTTTCATTGCCCGTGAGTGTACACTAACGTGTGCTCATGAAATTTAGTTAGTCTTTAGGCCATGTTGCCACAATGGTCAGGGTTTTTTCACTTCAGCTATGTGACCTAACATAAAAAGTGTTGTTGAACAATATTGTCCTGCACATTACGTATAATTGCGCTACCGGTGCCATGCCGTGACAGCGCATATATGTGACGAGTGACGTACCCGGAATGGTCTCGATCGTCCGCTGCCCTTCCGTACCTTTTGTTATTGTTATTATCATCGCTGCATGCTGCACTATCCGCCGCCGTGCTAGCCTCGCCGTTTCTATTTATAGAGAACTAGCTTCGTGCACGAGTTGGTATTAAAATTACTGTTACTGTATTGGATAGTACAACAACTATATTACTATTGGTGATGGCTAGAAGATCCTGTCAGATTTCTTTTATTTGTTTATACAGGGTATTTATTGCAGGTTTATAATATAGGTACAGAGTAGTACATAAGGCTATTATTTGAGACTAATTAATACAAATAATAGCTCGCACCAAATGTCTGGGCCACTTATATCAAAGATTTAGTGTAGTTGATACTTGATACTGATAGACTACCAAATGGTATGAATTCTGATCCCCAAGAAATTAATATCAATGAAGGAGGTAGTGCAATTAAATTCAATATCAAGTTGTACTCAATTAATATGGCCGAACTATAGTAATTACATTTCATAAAGCAAACATGTTAAACAGAAATAGCCTTTTATGAAACCGAATTATTTTAAAACAGAAACATGATTAGCTTAAACTACTAACTGAGATCAATCTTCATACTATCTATTCAATTATCTTCTTCTAATCTATGCAATGACCATGTCTTGTCCTCCAAGAAATCACTCGGGAAGATTTCAAGTGATAACTGAAACACGTTTTTCATTAAAGCTGACAGTCGTCCAACATTATCTCGTGCGCATCCTGCAGTGGCGTTGGCCGTAGACGCCAGAATGCACGGTGTGCCACAAGGCGCCGTACTGGGGCCGGTGCTATTTCTGTACTGTCTCGACTGAGTGTGTGGGCAGTGCGTTTATAAAACGCTTACGCACTGTTTTGTTGCTTTGTTACAGCTTTTTGGATTGCATGTTTACTTTAAATAAGTCTTTACTGGAGGTCGCGTTATTTTATTGAGTTCGTTTGACGGTTTCAGTATTATTTTCACAAAGTGTTAAATACAGCTAGAATTAATCTTATTATGTAGTATCGCAATCGCAATTGATTTGTGTATTTTTATGCGGCAAAAGTCGTGGTTATCTATGATTAATGTAATATGTATTATGTAATAACGTAGTAGGTACAATCGAATAACACCATCTGTGCAAACTCGCACAATGTTATCTGAAAGTTAATAAATACACGAAAAACTGCGACTTGCTAAATAACATTATCAAATAGCATACATAATATTGAAGATATGAGTGTTAAATGTCACGTGGATAACATTGTGAGCGTCCACCGCGTCAGATAACAGATATTTGGTATCAGGTTTAGAGAAAATGTATACAAGTTTGACCTTGATGGCCACCTGTTCAAGGGTATTCGCTTATTGTTGTATTGTATTATCAGTATTATCACTCGTCTTCATTATGATGAACATTGTTTCGAATTATGTTAATTATTGGCGGTGTTTTTCGAAATAATGATGTATTATCTAACGAAAATAATTTTAAAAAGCATGGATTTTCGGTTTCCACAGACTGTGGGAATTAACACGTCTTACTAGTCTCTATCTGGCCTATGTTCAGCTGTGGACGTCCTATGGCTGAGATATGTTGATGATGATGACTAGTCTCTATCGTATTTTAGACCAAGACATGAGAAATTCTACGAAGAAAGTCTTTGAAATAAACTTTGTTTAGATTAGTTAGAAAATTAGAAGATAAACATATCAACACTTCTCTAACTAGCCCTTAAGCTAGAGGGGTAGATTCTCTTTAGATTTTTTTAAAATACTTTAAGTATTTCTTAATCTATTTATTAAGTTAACAATTCATAATCCACAGTTGAATGATCCCACTGAATATTTCGCCCCATGAAAGTTTCGCCTACAATGGGCAAACGTTCGTTGAAGAAAAACTTATTTGTGCTAACAATTCACTGGGTAATCGACTGTTGACAAACCGTTACATCTCCATTTTTATTACTACCTTGAGAAAAAATTTGCACACTGACGAAAATGTGTACTCTGTGTCTTTCATCTTTTAATTCCTCCACATCAAGCTCATAAATATTTATAACCTTGCGCAGTACTCGGCCAGCCGACCTTGGTTCTGTATTCGCGTTCTCGTGATCATCCGCAAAGGGTCATTGACCATCTATTTCTGCTCAAACCAACGCATAAAGTACTATCAAAAGGATACGCTTATTGCAATGATACTGAGCGACGGACGTGACAAAATTATCACACTGTATCACTACGGAGACCGAAATAAAATATGTACATGAATGTAACTCATAAGGAACCCCAAAAATCTTGATTCGTTTACAAGCTGAATGTTATAAAAATATGTGACAGGACTAAAATATGTTATCAAATCTTATTGACTTGTTTAATTAATTTATTAATAACCTCCTCTCGTCCTAGTTCTTTTTTATACAAAGTTAACTTATCTAGTGATAATAACACTATCACATTTTTAGCTACTTTGTTGATAATGAGTATCTTAAGTGTTATGCTACGGTATATATATCAGACAGAGGCGCCGCGATAACTGGAAATGCTGAGCTGATAATGTTTTATTTTACTTGATTATGTACCTATATCCGTTGTTTATTATGATTTAGTTTTAAGATACACATAATGTCACGCTTGTGCCTATGGGGCACAAGCTACATATCTGCCTCGTCCTGATTCAACCACGCTTTAACTTTTCTTTCTTTTGCCCTGTCGTGGGTTTTGATGAGTTCTAATGTTTCTCCTCACTTCGGTCATAAACATCTAACGATCAAGTATTCATTTTAAGGATTCATAATGTGTCATGGTTAAACTCCAGTAAAGTAAAAAAAATGTACATGCAATGCGAGTCTTTTTATAAAAATGCAATCGTTCCACCATCATCATACGCATTTAAAGCCGCACCTTTCCCTATATTCAGCTAAAAATAGCCAGCCGCCGGTGCAGCAAGACAATGGCATTGAATCGTCTAGTTGTCGGGAATCCCGTTTGTATAATTTTTTTTCAACACAGACTAAGTCTCGTCCGTATAACGTTTCGCATTTAACATTTTTGTGTCCGGCGTTCTCTCATTGTTGTTTTTTTTTGCAGGTTCGTTTCCAGTTCTCTATTTGGTAAGCGAGATGTGACTGTTGGTTTCTCCCATTTGTAAATATAGTAAGACAAAGCACCTTCTGTACTCAATAAAAAATCAACTAACACAATTTCTACTAGTTTAATGTACATATTAAACGAGGACGAGCATGTCCTGTTTTGGTACAGATAGAATATAATTATATTTACATGCAGATCGACATAACATCACTGGGCATACCTTCATTCATACACATACAAGGACCTACATAATATATTACATCTTTATGTGCAAAAAACGTCCTATCCATTAAAACCCTGCCCAAAACGGGACTAAACGGGTTTTTGACGCAGTCTGAAATAAAGCTAAAAAGCCCAAGGTCGTTTTTACTAAACGGAGGGTCGCATTGGGCCCGGTCCTCAGCGGGTCGCAGTCGCAGCTGTCTTCCATGCACCTGTTGGTTGACTCATGGCATTCCCTGCTCGCTTTTTGTATTTTCATCAACTGCGTACGATACACAACAAAACCCGCGAATCAATGTACCTACAGCTAAGTTGGTGAACGGAAATATGTTGGTAACATTGACGGTTGATGGTATTGTTTTCAAGACTTTTGGTTCAGCCATTAGAAATGTAGAATCATCATATCAACTTGTTCTGTAAGAAGAGGAAAATGAGGAAATAGATGATTTTGTAGAGTGTGAAAGCGACATCAGGCCTTACAAGCCTAAATATTTGGCAAGCAGCGCGACCTCATTCTACAAAAGTTCTGCAACTACATTTTTGCTCGACATGAAATGTGAAAACGGTAAAATCACAATTTTATTCCTCACTGTGTATTTCCCCAGTATATGTTTAACTAACTGTTCCATTCGTGCTCGGCTAGAAATCTAGAATCTCTTGCTGCCGATATTGAAGGATTGATAAATAATGAAATGATCGGAGTAGTATTCAGCTTCCTCAAATGTTTTCAAGACTTTTTTCATATTCCTTATTGACCCCAAAGTCTTTATAAACTGTACTAGGTGTGATTGCCCAAATACCGTTACAGAGACAGCCCTAACCGCAGCATTCAAATGAGCCTTATGCAAGAACATGTTTCAACAGTCCATTTACTTTTCTGACCTCACATGAGCACTCCTTCATGATGCCAAGTCACGAGTGTTGTTGATGGTCACTACATGGCATATTGTTCAAGCTAGTAAACAAGCAACAACAATATCTTGCGTAGTACCTTTGTCGTGTTAGTCCAGAACTAGATGATGATCGCAAATGAATTATGTTATTAAATTCTATGAATACAGTACCAATTACGCAACTAATCATAGTCATTTTCTCAAGCACTTTCACACTGCACTAAAACTACGACAAGCCCAACACAATGGCTACAATAGTTGATATTCCCAGGAGGTATTGCATGCAACATTACTTCATCTCATTCGATCGTAAGCACACATTGACATATATATTACTGCGTAAGGACAGGCCAAACCACTCAAGAAAATGGCACCCGCGCGTTGGCCCTAAAATAGACATTTTAGGGCCAACGGTCCTCAGTCGACAGTTGTCTGTGACGGAGAGATAGTCTTTGTTTCTTGTGATAAATATGCCTATTTTTGTTGTGAAACGCTACAAAAACTATGATACGAAGGTCTAAAAGGAATGTGGAATATCGTATCATCCTTAATTAATGAATAAACACATTTTAAAGCGATAATTATTTTACTACCAAAGTCTACAATGGCCGCACGATGTAACCTTGTACGGACGTCCGCATGCAACTCACTCATATTATTATGTACTTACCTACTGTCCGGTGACGGTAAAATATGAACGCACGTACAAGGTTGCGTCGTCAGGATAAGTAGCTCGGCTCTGACATAGTTCCAACAAATTATGACAGATGGCAGTTATTTACTTGTATGAAGAAGGTTTGAGTAAAATGTTCCGAAGGGCGTATCCTTCCTTTTGAAATCATTGTAAGCACATAATTGCAAGGAAACACGGCGATGACGGTTATATTAGCAAGGATAAGCCATCTGACGCGTTCAGTTCCGTCGATGGAAAATAGCTCTTGTGTCGTCAAGATAAACACCTTGTTCTTGAAGAGTCGTTTGTAATAAGTTTGCATTTTGTGCAGTCAGTTGTCAGACCATCGTATTTCCGCCTGGACTTCCGTAAACAACGCCTTTTCTAATTATTTTACCTACATTTACGCTGTGGACTTGTGGTGTCATGTTGACTATAATTTGGCAGTAGCCGATAACAACATCACAATTACCTTTCCATAAATGATGACCTATACTGACTTAGATTCGTACATTGTTTACCTATTCGTACCTTTAGTAGTTGACTGAGATTACCTCAAATAATTTCCACGATTCGTATTCTACAGTCATACTTAAAATCGTTACTTGGAATGCTGAGTAAAAGTAAAGAGCTTACAGCCTTTATGACAAGTAGATTATTTAAATTATGACCACTAAATGTTAGCTGTTTTATTATAATTTTTTTATTATAAATATATTGCAGCAACTTTCTAAAGAAACTTCATTTACAAAAGAGACGGGGACACAGTAATTAGCTTGACTATCACAACCTTGATCAAGACAATTGTTCTCCTCATAAGATTAGATTTTCTTAATTACTTGTTTGGTGTCATTTACATGAATCAACTTTCTTTGGCGTGCCTTGAGGTGATTTGAAATTAGACGAGGGAAAATTATTTTTAATTAGCAATCGGCTGAAGAATAGTACCTAGTTGATATGTTAATTAATATAAATAATAATAATTCAAGGTAAAACTAATATTTGTGAGGAACAATAACATCCAGCCACTATATTTAAATCTGATTAAAAAAATAAAACACCCAGACCCGGGCAAATAATCCAATCCAATACTAAGAGGAAAGCTAATACTATATAAAAAATCTCACGCCACGCCTCTCAAAGACCTCCATATCACATAGGAATGTGACAGCCGCGGTCCCCATTCACCGATAGTCGGCCCATTCGGATCTCACACGCGGAAACTGCCGGCCATATGGCTGAGAAAGAGGCGGGAAAGATACGTAGGTCCGTGTATTGTCGCACGTACACCAGCGTTTCTGGGCCAAGGCCCTGCGACATCCCTGACTCTTGAGCCGTTGGGCGAGACGCTATTATTGTTTACCACGACGGCGATGGATAAAACAAGTATCGTGTCTGGAAAATTCGATGGTAAAAAAATATTCCGACAGACTCGTTTTATCTATGCGGCTCGTATCTTAACCTAGTTTTAGCGTTTTGTGATCTGTTCCCCTCCGACATGGCAGGATGTCCTGTCTTAGGTCAGTCCATTCAATCATTCCCAGTTCCATTTTAGTTTTTTTTGTATCCTGGTCTCCAAATTTAGTTTTGTCTTTGATAACGACGTATGTTAGCTATGTAAGGTTTAGGAATATCAAAATTTCCTTCTGAACATAATTATTGTAATTTTGTGAGGCAACCCGAATTGGGCGTTAACTCAAATTAGTCTAGATAGTCTTTCAAAACTGTGCCAGTCTGGAAAATTGGGGCGGAATAATCGATACGGCTGCCAAATATACTATTTACTTTATTTCCATGTAAATTTCAACGCTATCACGTAGGTATAATATGTTGTATGGTGATGGCGATGTGTGTCAACCTCTTTACCAAATTGTTTACTTCCAAGAAGGTGATAGCACCTTATATTTTAATAACCATCGATTATTTAATTTCTACTACTTATACCATCTATTTTAAAAGATCCAAAAGCAATATTATTATTTTCATGTTTGAATAGTATACGATAGCATTAGTATTAGTTTGATAAACACGATTTTCATGCAATAAATATGATCAGCAGAATACACATAAACCATATTTCCTTTATTGAAACATGTTTTGAAAACAATAATTATACGCACGGCCACGAACGGTGGTTTATCGACTAATATAAATTTCTCGTGCAGTTATTTCTCAATTAAATGGTATAATATTTAAGGGCAAAATCGGCCGCGTGAAGCTTGAGCAATAATATTCCAATTATATCCCTCTACCATGGATGCTAAATAATTCATGGCATCTGAGGAATTTTTCAATATCATCGTTCGATCCATAATCCATAATACATTATACGTTAGCTTTCTTTTCCCAGTTTTCATTTGTAAATGATTATAACGGTCATTTGTCTTGCAGATGTACAATTAGAATTCGATTTCTATGCTACAACTGAGTTCTCCTGAAAGCCTTAGACTATCTGTATCATTTCATAAGCTTTCATCAGACAGGGTTTCTCTGCTGGATATAGGCCTATTGGCTATACAGAGTACACTAACAGGGGGTCATTCTGAACAACTTTTGTTCTACAAGTTTTGAAGATTGACGAAAAACCAATAAAATATTTGAACTAACTCTGCCTTATAAGTTGCTATATGTTCCCGCGAGCTTCGCTTCGCCTTAAGAAGTTTTCCCGTGGGAATTCCGGGAAAAGCTAAGCCTATGTTCTTTCTCAGGGTCTAGACCATCTGTAATACTAAATTTCGTTCAAATTCGTTCATTAGTTTTGGCATGAAAGAGTAACAGACAGACACAGTTACTTTTGCATTTATACTATTAGTAAGTTAAGTAAGTTATAAGTTATAAACAGTATATATAAGAATAAATATAATGACCTCATGGGCTATACCAGATATTTTAATCAACTTTCCAGTACCACAAGGCTTCAAACTTCCTCTTTATGAGGTTTAATAGTTTGTTGTTGGCCCCGCGCCAGAGCAAACGCTTAAAACACATAAAATGCTGCTGTAATGTAATGTTGGTTGTGCCTGAAAATATTGCTTGCGTAGTTGATCGGTTTATTGTTGTTTTTCTGGGTCGCCGCGGCGTGGCTGATCGCAGCATTTACACAGTTTTCTTTATCACTCGCGAGCAATGAAAAAGTTCCACTTATAAAATTGCAATCACAAATGGTCCCAATTTTGTAAAATAACATGTATTTACGTTTTGAGTTGGTAATGTGCTGAGGCGCTATAAATTTACATCAGTATTTCAGACGACGTCATCAAGTTGGTCATTCTCACTGGAACTATTTCATAGCTCGTGAGTGTATTATGCTTTTATTCGCAACTCCCAAGTTTGAGCGTGGTTCCTTCAGGGGTCAGTGACCCCGGTGCGAGTGGAGCGAGAAGGAGGCTCATGTTACTGCTGGTATCATCTGACTGACCGTATCGACTGTAGCAATTAACAATGTCGTAAGTGAAAAACCGCTACTTTTCAGTAGAGCAGTTTTAAGTTTTAAATATGACTAAAATAGTTCTAAAATTTACATTACTCTATCTATCTTAACCAAATTCGGCATGGTGACTTAGTTTTAAATGTGCTACAAGGTAGTAAGATAAAAAGTTAGCATTTTTGATAGGAAAGGCGAAAAAAGGCACATGTGACATTATTAACCGTCAAATCCCAGATTAACTTTGTCGGAAGAGTTAGATCCAACAATGTTAACTGGACTTGGTATTATAAATTTTGTTGGTAGTGGGAGATTCAACAATGTTCACTGAACTTAGTACTCAAAATTTTGTCGGAAGTGGGAAATCCTGCTATTTTAAGTGGACTTTATATTCTTTACGATGTCGGATTTATGCTTTCCTGAATAAATTTTTCTATGAAAATTGTAGTTTTCCATTATTTTGTTTCTATTTCCTAAGATAAATTTTAGTTATCAATTATAATAATGCAACGATAATCTGCTTATAGTTCTAGACACAAAACTGAATGTCGCAGTTTCTTAAGGCATGCTAAGAACGGGAAATTCGGGAAACTTCGTCACATATTCTCCTCGGCCATTCCTCAGAGCCTGAAGACAAAAGTCTTCAGCCAGTGAGTCCTGCCAGTGAGGACTTATGTTGCAGAGACCTGGACACTGACGGTAGGACTGGTCCACCGATTTCAAATCGCTCAGCGTGCTATGGAGAGAGCTATGCTTGAGGTTTCTTTGATAGATCGTATCAGAAATTAGGTTATCCGTCAGAGGACTACGGTTACCGACATAGCTGTCAAAATATGCAAGCTGAAGTGGCAGTGGGCTGGTCATATCTGCCGAAGAATCGATAACAGTTGGGGTAGACGAGTTCTCGAGTGGAGACCACGAACAGACAGACGCAGGGTGGGACACCCTCCTGCCTGCTGGACCGTAGGCGGGTAGCCGGTTGGAGGAGGAAGTCCGAAAACCGAGTGTTGTGGCGCTCATTGGGAGAGGCTGCAACTGAGATTTACCAACTCCTCAATGAGTGCTGGTGTTGCGGTACAGTGCCAGGTAACTGGAGCTGAGCGGTCATAGTTCCTTTTCATAAAGACAAAGGCTCTCTCCAGGTCCGCAACATTCACCGTGGCATCAGCCTCTTAAGTATCGTTGATTCTGTATGCAAAAATATTGATTGAAAGGGTATATAGGGAGACAGAGAATAAAAAATCTTGGATGTGTTGGCATGGTATTTGAAGAAAGGGAATGGGATTTGTGGATTACGATCTTATCACTACGTATAATGTCACAGATAGGTCCTGGCTTAACAGAGTTCTGTGCCTTCTTAGATTCAGGAAATGCTTTTATAGTAAGGAGGAATGATTTGTGGGACACAATGTCCGTTTATGGAGTGGACAGCCAATTGACGCGACCACTGGGATCCCTTTGGGGACTTTAGCTTGCGTTAGGATAAATAGAGCCTACACTGACTGGTTTAGCATCCACAGGGGTGTTAAGCCCTCTTTAATGTGTGCTTCGCCTTGGGTGTTTCATTTATTGAAAGAAAGTTATGTTAGGGATATAAAAGATGATAAAGAGTATTGCGAATCGAAAAGTTACTTCTTAAGTGCATGCTGTACGCTGACAATTAAGTAATACTATCATCGTCGGTAGAACAGCTGCAAAAATAAGTAATTTTCCGGTATGATGTTTAAAAATGAAGGGAATGAAAGGCGAAAGTAATGATGTTTGAAAGAGATGAAACGGTGACTGAGTGTAAGATCACGATAGAGAATTAAAGATTACAGCAAGAGAATGAGTTTGTATTGTTTGGGTATCCTGTTAACGAGAGATGTAAGGGGATTATTGAAAGTGAAAGTGGAAAATCAGATAAATTTATTGGAGCCTGGAACTCTGTAATTCTCAAGAAATAATGTAAAGGAGTCAGAAAGTGTCTCAAAAAGCTCGTTTGGATGTTCATGAGAGTGTTGTTCCCTACGGTGATGTCATTTATTATTGTTATCACTAAAGATCTAGCATACTCGTTTCCTTGCAGCTGTACAGTAAGAGGCCGAGAAACCTGCAGGTTACAGTGCACGTGACTGCACTAGTTCATCTTCAAATCCAATAGGAATTTTACTTACGGTTGTTATCTAAAAAACAACAAATAAATAATAAAATATCGGTACCTATAAACATATAGAATGTAAAAGCAATGCTCCTGAAATCATGAACCACGTGGTCCTTCAGTCCAACTAAAAAAGTCTAAGGGACATACCTACGCAAATTATCATTTTTTTCAGTTTACCATACAGAATTACCTACTCTGGAATATTACGAGTATGTATGGGATTTCTAAAGATGAGAGTGTTAAATTAAAGTAAACTATTTTTGCAGATACCAGAGCTTCTAACTGTTTTTGAAAAATCTGCCCTTAATAAATTTACAGTAAGAGGCCTTCCTTACTAGGCCATGGTCACATCAGCAACTAGCAGTAGGTATATTGAAATGTATGGTATTAGCGACGATGCCACACCGTCGCCAAGTGAGTTAGGTACCATAAATTTCAATACTTACAGCTTGGAGACGTTGCTGGTAGCGCGGTCAATGAGGTTCTAGTGAGGCTGGGCTCTAACTTTTATAGAGAGCCGGTCGAGATTTTACAACGTTAACAGAAAATAATGGTACATTGTACCACATCCAACTCAATAGTTTAACATTATGTACAAATAACAAGGTCGGTTCTTCCATATCCGACAATCACAAGGGAAAGAAGAACAAATAATAAAGTCGGTAATACCATATACAACAGTAGTACTTGAAAAGCAAGCAAGTAACAATGTGGGATGTGGTACATCCGACTAAAAATTAAAATAATGCGCAGTTAATACTGTTGGATGTGCCGTTTGCTACAATGTTACCTGTTCAGTACTGTTTATACAACTTCCATACGAAAATTTAATAAAATATTAATTGTTAAAAAAAAATACATTGTATTAAGCAAGCATGTTAATGTGAGATGCTATAAAAATATATATTTGTTTAATTGTATCCGTTTTAATGGAACATGTTTGTACACAAATCTTCAAATTCTTTCATACATTGTCTTGAGATCTTTACCCGTTCCTTGATACACTAAGTCTACCATTATTTAGAGCAAGACATTATAGTTTCATTATTTTTATAAATTAATTGATCTTAAAGACCACATAATAAAATTGTATAACGCAACTTGGGCTCCTCCCGCTAACATGGCGGGAAGTGGTAGATACGACCGGCCGCCCCGCTTGCCCGCCCCGGGAACAGTGTCGCAACATACTTACCGACAGTGTTAAGCGGTCGCCATGAACAGATCCGACTTTTTTCCACAAGAAAAATCGGGAAATATTCATAATGAAGAGCTGAAACTTTCCTAACACCTTCCTTATTGATATTATAAGATATGACCTTCTAGTGCAATAAACTGAAAAATGGCCAAAAGTCAGTTACGACATTGTTAATTGCTACAGTCGGTATGTTTGTGTGACCAAGGAAAATTAGGCTACAACACTTAGGAATAACGATTAGAGGTATTACAAACAAGTGGTGGTTAGAGAAAGACAACGTAGATGGTTGTGGCACTTATTGGCTGAGTTTCGTATTTTTTTCATCCCCGTACTCTTAAGGGCCCGTACAGGGTGACGTGCCGCGCCAATTTTGGGTTTTCAATGCTCTTCACACAGCACACGCAGTGACACGCACACATGTAAGTTTGCACAGTGGGTCGATAAACTTTTACTCGCTAACTTTATTGACAATTATGTTCAAGTACATTTTGGGTGATTTTAGGGTAAGTAAGTATAATTCTTACTTACACTGGTAGGCACCAGGAAAGAGTAGAAATTAATAGGGGTGCCACTTTACTCTATACTCGGAACCCGATTAGCTTTCTCAAACAAATGTGGTATTTACTTGTAGAAAGGTAACTACAAGTATTAAAGTGTAGATAATAAGTTTCGGGCATTCTCCAGCCAACTGAACCCCGACGACAAAGCAAAGTAAATACATAGTGTCGCAAAAGGGCTATACTAAGCCAAAAGAGGATGACTCAAGGGGTCATTCTGAACAACTTTTGTTCTACGAGATTTGCAAATTGGCGAAAAAAATATTCGTTTTCCATGGTAAAAAGTCCCATGTCCAACAAAGTTTCTATGAAAAAGGTTTTTTTTTGTTAATTTCCAAAACTCGTAGAGCAAAAGTTCAGAATGACCCCCTGTCTTACTCCTTTTTACCCGACTGCCGAAGGAGGAGGGTAATGTTTTTTGATTGTATGTATGTATGTTTGTCTGTTTCTTTGTTCCCTCCTGTAGCCTAAACGGCTTGATAGATTTTGATGTATGAGGTATTGTTAGAAGCGTATTGATGGCGCGATGGTTATAGGCTATGTGACGTACCATTAAAATTTACATAGCGCCCTCTAGAGGACATAACGTGATGATCGAAAAAATAATAATTCAACTTTGCCGTGTAAGGTATCGAATGAAAGGGCTTGATTTTCACATTACAAAAATATGCATATTGAAGGTATTTAAATAACAACACCAAAATTATTGAAATAAAAAATGATCATGAACTACTGACGTAAAATTTCATAAAATAAAAACAACTAAAAAGTTACAAATAAAAAAATACAATTATAAACAAACGAATAACCCGACTGTACGCTAAAAACATGAAAACAAGTCCCAATGTTAATGGAAAGTATCGCAGGCGGGGACCAACTTGACCGCCACTCAAGGCCCTTTTCTAAGTAACATTCAGCTAAATGGTGAACCCTCTGCTGGTCCCCGCCTGCGATACTTTCAATTAACATTGGGACTTGTTTTCATCTTTTTAGCGTGCAGTCGGGTTTTTTGTTTGTTTATAATTTGTTTAGTACTATATACCGCTTTTTCAATACCTGTAAGTACATTTTTTGGTAGCAGCATAATATTTTTACTTAATTTTAGGGTTTCGAACGTCAAAAGAAAAAAAGCAACCGTTATAGGATCTCTTTGTTGTCCGTCTGTCTGACTGACTGTCTGTCACCGCCCTTTTTCTTTTAAAGTAAAGTAAGTAAAGTAAAGTATTGTTTATTTGCATGAATATAGGTGTTACATAAGATGTTACATTAAAATGTCAATAAATTAAAAATAAATCACTATATTCTACCATGCAGGCATGCAAATATTATTATCTAATTACAATTATGTCACTATCAGTATAAAATTAAGATCATCAAATTTAATATTATTAATTATATATTATATTATTTCTAGTCAAAATTATCGTCTAGGAACTCTTGCAAACTATAGTAGCATTTGCCTATTAGTAATTTCCTTAATGTTAGTTTGTACAAATGTGTATTATCTATATTTCTAATGCATTTAGGTAGCTTATTATATATTTTCGGAGCCATACCAAATATGCTCTTGCTAAACAGGGTGGTTGAGCGGACCGGAGCACACAATTTAGTGTCTCTTTTACTTTTAAGTTTATTGAACATGTTTAAGTTAGACCTAACGAATACGGCAGTTTCAAAGATATAAAGTGATGGTAGGGTCAACACATTATATTTTTTAAAGTGTGGCACACAGCTGTCTGTTTGCTTTAGTTTACATATTGCCCTTATGCAACGTTTCTGCGCTTTAAATGCTATCTCTTTGTGAGTCGAGTTTCCCCAGAATATTATGCCATATCTTAGTGTAGAGGCCACAAATGCATGATATACTGCTAATAGGGCAGATAGACTGGCTATTTTAGCAAGCATGTATAGAGCATAGGAAAACTGACTAACTTTTTTGCAAATTTGTTCTATCTGTGGCTTCCATGTTAAATGAGCGTCAATGTTTAGTCCTAAGAATTTTGTTTCATTTACTTCGTTAATTTTTTCATTATTATATTGAATGTCAAGTTTCTTATGTATTTTATTGTAATTGTTGGTAAATGTCATAATATGTGTTTTACTAAGATTGATAACAAGATTATTATGTTCAAGCCAATCGATAATAGTTCGCAGAGAGTTATTTATTTCAGTTTCATAGTTGTTTGGGTTTTGACATTCAGCAATCAAGGTGCTGTCATCCGCAAATAGGACCATAGGATGTGACACTGATTTAGGCAGATCATTTATATAAATGAGGAACAGTAATGGCCCTAATACACTACCTTGCGGTACACCATATTGCACTGTTCTAGGTTGTGAAGAATAATGAATTTCTGTTTTAGTTTTATGACATATTTTTGAGACCTACGTTAGTTGTTGTCTGTTGTTCAGATAGCTTTTAATGAGTTCATGTGCATTACCTCGGATGCCATACATATAAAGCTTTTTCATTAGTATATTGTGGTCAACAAAGTCGAATGCTTTGGTCATATCCATATACATGGCCGTCACTGGGATTTTCTTATCTAAATTCGTTACTACTTTTACCAGAAAATCATATATAGCTAGGTCAATTGTCATATTTTGTCTAAAGCCCTTCTGTTCTTCAGTAAATAAATTCTTTTTCTCAAAGTATTGGTTTAGGTTCCTATAAATTACTTTTTCAAAAACTTTTGAGAGTATAGGTATTAACGCAACTGGTCTATAGAAATTCATGTTTTTCCGATCACTCTTCTTAAATACTGGCTTAATAATAGAAATTTTAAGTTTTTCTGGGAATATCCCCTTCTCGATAGAAAGGTTTATAAGATAGCTTAAAACAGGCGATATGACTTCTGCTACATATTTTAATACCTTCGTGCAAATTTTGTCATGACCAGTGCTATTAGTATTTTTATTTCTCAGAAACGGGTAAAGATATCAAGCTGATATTTCGCATAGATGGGGAGTACCCCAAAAGAAATATTATGGTACTCCCTGTCCCACACAAGTAAATTGGGGCTTATATTTTTTCCAGTTTTTTTGATGTGTATCCTTTTTTTTCTTTGTTGTTTTGTATAAGTATGTGTTTCTTTTCTTTAAATCTGTATTTTTTTTGTTGTTGCTGTCTATGTGTCGAATAAATGTATCTTTATCTTCAAATCACGCCATCTATCGTTTGTTTTTTTTGTGGCTACTGTCTATAGAAGAAATTCCGTCATTGACAATTTTACGTTACGAATTTATTTTTATTTATTTTATTTTTATTTTTACATTTTCGTGGAGAACCAACAGCATTTTGTTAATAAATAATTATTACTTATGAACACATAACAACTTGATGCCATTAACAGAATGAACTTAGTAAACCCAGTAAACCTAACACATCCAGAGGAAAAATAAAATCTCTTTCTCTCTCTCTGAAAAACATACTTAATAGCCTAAACTCGATGCTTTTAGCTATTAACATCTTTGAAATAAAATTGAGCCACCACCGTGTTACTGCCCTCATCAGATCCTCACGAGACCATACCTCAACCAGCACCAAGAGACTGTATTTTTGATCCCTAACCTAATGTTCGTGCGTATTGTCATCACTTAGATCCATTCGCTATATTCCAGCTCCTCATCAGACCTTTACGAGACTGTAATGTCACGAGAATATTGCACACTATCTAATTTAATTTAATGTATTGTTACAAATATAACTCCGAACCTCAGAATAATAACAGGAAGCAATAGTATTTACACCGCGACGACGTACTCTGTGGTCGGCAGATAAGCCATGGCGGGAAACGTCAAAAAGGAGATGTGAATGTCATTGTCAAGGAAGGAGGGAGTTGATTTGAATATGGAGTCGTGTTCTTGTATTTTCTGATTTAATTTGTTTGTTATCGATATGAATCCTCATGTTTTCAAGTTGTATTAATGATTTATGGTAAAACAAACCTATTTCACAAATGAGTTTACTTTTTGTGTCACCTTTTCTTTCTGGTTTTAACATCAGAAGTTGGATTCTTTCCACGCGCTATTTTCCGCTTCTGCCTATGTTTTTCATACAATACAAGTTAAATCAGAAAAATACAGAAATATTGGTATTCTGCACACTTTATTTTATAAATTTTCTGTCCCCTAGGCGGTGAGTTTATGAGTTCTTGTTGTATAAAGCCGGTACGTAAGTACATTGGTGTTGTGAAAAGAAGTAACAGGTAGTTTGATATTATTCCTGTAAGTATGTTCTTGGTACTATTTATCGTGGTAAGATTTGAATTAGGAAGTGATTGCATCACGCCACTGTTGCCCGTGCTCACAGGGAATATGCATTATGTTGCTACCAGTTTCAGTTATTTCAATAGTTCAGATATCAATTAACATTTATTTTGAAATTATTTTATATGAAAGCAAAGATGAATTCAACAGTTGAGCAACAATATTTGAATACACAAACTAGATGGAGTGTCAGTGCAAAAGAAATGTCAATTAAAAAAAATAACATCCCACTTCTACCGCTGAGCTTTTATTTTAAGTAAGTTTAGTTAGTGACTTTGTTAGCTCAGAGGTGTAGTAGGTTTAAATTAAAACGGTTTGACAGTAAACAAAATGCAGAAAACTTTGCTTTTGTATGTATGTGGCACACCATCTGTATATTGTTAATCTAAGTTTGAGATGGTAAGTGACAGTGTGAAAGGATAATAATTTTGCCATCAGCTTGAGTAGTTTCTTACATGTAGCACCAACCATCACTCCATGTCATTGTATATAGATGTATTGAGATAGGTAAACCTGAAATAATGTGGTACAGTTACTCAGTACTCAGTAAGTACTTATTGCTTCTTATGTTTCATAACCTAACCTATGAAAGCAGTTGAGATTGGTTCTGATCCCCATGTGTAGGTGTGTGAGACCCTATTAAAGGAGTGGCCGAATGGTATGATAGGAATGGTTTAATTTTATTACAGGAGTGGCCGAACAGAATGTAAATGAGGTCAATAAAAAGTTTACCTTCAATTGGCACCACTTGAGGTTAAAGCTAATGCAGGATATGAATTTTTACTCATATTTGATGTTTTTTTTGTTAAGCAGACTTGACTGGATGAGTGCAGCTTTAGAATGAGAATCTCAATGAAGCCAGCTTCTACACCGGTCAGACTGACCGAGCTGGATTGCAACCAGATGGTGCTGATGCAGTACCTCCAAGCATTCGGCGCTGAATGCGCGCTGCGGCCTGCGCTGTATGCGCGTTGCGTTCTGCGGCCTGCGCTGCTGTCTGCGCTGTTTGCGCGCTGCTGTCTGCGCTGAATGCGCGCTGCTGTCTGCGGCCTGCGCTGCTGTGTGAGCTGTATGCGCGCTGCTGTGTGCGCTGTATGCGCTGCTGCCTGCGCGCTGCGGTCTGCGGCCTGCGCTGTGGTCTGCGGCCTGCGCTGAATGCGCGCTGCTGTTTGCGCGCTGCTGCCTGCGCGCTGCGGTCTGCGGCCTACGCTGCTGTGTGCGCTGTATGCGCGCTGCTGTCTGCGCTGTATGCGCGCTGCTGTCTGCGCTGTATGCGCGCTGCTGTGTGCGCTGTTTGCGCGCTGCTGTCTGCGCGCTGCGGCCTGCGGCCTGCGCTGCTGTCTGCGCTGTCTGCGCGCTGCTGTCTGCGCTGTCTGCGCGCTGCTGTCTGCGCTGTATGCGCGCTGCTGTCTGCGCTGTATGCGCGCTGCTGTGTGCGCTGTATGCGCGCTGCTGTCTGCGCGCTGCGGTCTGCGGCCTGCGCTGCTGTCTGCGCGCTGCTGTCTGCGCTGTATGCGCGCTGCTGTGTGCGCTGTATGCGCGCTGCTGTCTGCGCGCTGCGGTCTGCGGCCTGCGCTGCTGTCTGCGCTGTCTGCGCGCTGCTGTCTGCGCTGTATGCGCGCTGCTGTGTGCGCTGTATGCGCGCTGCTGTCTGCGCGCTGCGGTCTGCGGCCTGCGCTGCTGTCTGCGCTGTCTGCGCGCTGCTGTCTGCGCTGTATGCGCGCTGCTGTGTGCGCTGTATGCGCGCTGCTGTCTGCGCGCTGCGGTCTGCGGCCTGCGCTGCTGTCTGCGCTGTCTGCGCGCTGCTGTCTGCGCTGTATGCGCGCTGCTGTCTGCGCTGTATGCGCGCTGCGGTCTGGTGGCCGCGCAGGCAACCGCCTGACGCGGGTGCACAGCACGCATGCTGTGTGCGCTTGATGCGCGCTACCGTTGGCCATAGACGGCTGACGTGGAAGATGCATCGAGGGGCATTCACAAGTACTTCAAACCGCTCTCGACGGGATCTCACGCAGAAATGCGATGAGTGGCTTTGACTTTCATTCATAACTTTTTTTTTATTATTTATTTGTTTGAATGCTAACAAAGGTATTAACAATTATTTTTTTGTTGTTAGTTTGTGTGCCAATTTATCTCTCTGTTCGGGTTATGCCGACTCGTGTGCCTCTGCCCATGTTGTTGGCAAGCCGACTCGTGTGCCTCTGCCAGTGCTGAATTTTTACTATTTATTTGTATGCCAATTTATCTCTTGTTCAGGGTTATGCCGACTCGTGTGCCTCTGCCCAAGTTGTTGGCAAGCCGACTCGTGTGCCTCTGCCGGTGCTGAATTTTTACTTTTTATTTGTGTGCCGATTTATCTCTCGTTCAGGGTTATGCCGACTCGTGTGCCTCTGCCCAAGTTGTTGGCAAGCCGACTCGTGTGCCTCTGCCAGTGGTGAGGTTGGCAAGCCGACTCGTGTGCCTCTGCCAGTGGTTAGGTTAGCAAGCCGACTCGTGTGCCTCTGCTAGTGGTGATGTTGGCAAGCCGACTCGTGTGCCTCTGCCTGTGGTTAGGGTGGCAAGCCGACTCGTGTGCCTCTGCCAGTGGTTAGGTTAGCAAGCCGACTCGTGTGCCTCTGCTAGTGGTGATGTTGGCAAGCCGACTCGTGTGCCTCTGCCAGTGGTTAGGTTAGCAAGCCGACTCGTGTGCCTCTGCTAGTGGTGATGTTGGCAAGCCGACTCGTGTGCCTCTGCCAGTGGTGATGTTGGCAAGCCGACTCGTGTGCCTCTGCCAGTGGTTAGGGTGGCAAGCCGACTCGTGTGCCTCTGCCTGTGGTTAGGGTGGCAAGCCGACTCGTGTGCCTCTGCCAGTGGTTAGGGTGGCAAGCCGACTCGAGTGCCTCTGCCTGTGGTTAGGGTGGCAAGCCGACTCGTGTGCCTCTGCCAGTGGTTAGGGTGGCAAGCCGACTCGTGTGCCTCTGCCAGTGGTTAGGGTGGCAAGCCGACTCGTGTGCCTCTGCCCAATTAGAACAAAATGCAAAAAATACCCTTCTAATCACATCAATTGTTTACAGATTTTGAAGTGCTGAGTTTTGGATTGCCTAGAGCGTGGTGTTGAAGACTTTGAGAAGACGTTGCGGTCGAGGACGTCACGCCATCAGGAAAGGCCGTGTTACAAATATAACTCCGAACCTCAGAATAATAACAGGAAGCAATAGTATTTACACCGCGACGACGTACTCTGTGGTCGGCAGATAAGCCATGGCGGGAAACGTCAAAAAGGAGATGTGAATGTCATTGTCAAGGAAGGAGGGAGTTGATTTGAATATGGAGTCGTGTTCTTGTATTTTCTGATTTAATTTGTTTGTTATCGATATGAATCCTCATGTTTTCAAGTTGTATTAATGATTTATGGTAAAACAAACCTATTTCACAAATGAGTTTACTTTTTGTGTCACCTTTTCTTTCTGGTTTTAACAGTATTGAATATACTGGAAGAATTATGCTTCCTCAATTTCAAATCAAATTATGTTGGTGTCATAAAAGTTGAAAAAGTGCAATGACAACCAATGTGCAGTGATTTTGTATCTGTACACGATAAGATCGCGAGCTGTCAGTGCTGCCTAAACCGACGTGACCCTTCTTTGGAGGCCAGCGGCCAACTGAGTCAAACGTCACTTGTGTTTATGATTTTATAACACAGAAAGCCGCCATAGATATTTGTATGAAGATTTGAGGGAAAAAAATTGCTCAAGTTTGGGATTAATTTACACAAAATAAGTTTGTGTTTATTAAAAAACAAGGTATTTAGCGCCTAGTCCAAGCCTTTAACTTTATAATATGATAAAAATCATATGAATATTCTTAATAATTACGACACAGTTGTTACAATACGGGAGTGTGATTTTCTGGTTTTTCGTCATATTCTGAATTTTATTTACAGTTATCCATAATCATTTACTTGAATTCGAATCATTCAGCACCTAGCTAGACTCTTCAGCTACCTGTGTGATTTTTTTCAAGGCTGTAGAGCATCATTTACTACATAATTCTATGACAATGCCAACCCTCGATTCCCTATTGCCGACCCTTAATGGGCATTTAGGTCTCAAATAAGAAGCTATCTTATAAACTCAATATTTATAAACACAAACGATATAGAAAGGAATGCATCTGTAAAGCACTACCTACTTAAGACGGACAAGATTGCGCAGCACAATTAGTCCTTTCTACTAACAAGTGAAAGCAAACAGATTGCTGGACATCTTCAATGGGATGTGAAGGGAAGTCTTCCTGTGCAATTAGACGCGACCTCTGATCTTTAGAAAGCACTTGCTGCTATGGTGATCGATGGCTATTCTTTGACAACTTTCAAAGAGTATTTTGACTGAAATAAGGAATGTTTTCATCTCTGAGTTTTTTCCGGGAATACTCTAGTATGTTCGCAGTCTAAATTCTAATTGTTTATGTAAACTATGAAGAACAAATTGGTGCATTAAGCGGTCGGGGAGTGAACCGGCATCTCTGTAGGGAGAAGAGGGTGCGTTACCCAACTCATCTGGTACCACTAGGTATATTCAAAGGCCTTCGGGCAGCTTGAAAACATCTGACAGTCGCAGCACAAGCTTGCTTCACTACCACCAACCCGCACAGTGCCCGCGTAGTGGACCAGGCCTAAAACCCTTCCTTCATTGGAGACCCGTGCGCGTGCCCCAGCTGTGGGGACGTGATGAGTTTTGATAATGATGTGAAACAGGCCCTTAGTTTTGCTAATACTCATGTTACAGTGCTTAGAGGGGACGGCGGTAAGTGCATAAACGTTAAACGGTTGTCTGTCGAACAGAAGCGTGCTAAGCCATGTGAAGAGAAGTGCGGCGCCGAAGGAAGCCCCACCTGGACATGACCAGAGAGGGGTCACCTCACGGCTCTATGTCGTTTGTAATCGGCACGGTGCGCGGTGTATTAACGCACGACAGGCTCTCGTTGGTTCGTTTTTCGTCAGCATAGAGTGACCCCTGGGCCTGCCTAAACTGTGACGTCACTAGAAAAATACTCATATTCACTAATCATTGTGAAGTTACAGAAGGCAAATATGAAGAAGTAGGTATTATAGATTCTTCGTCGTTACCATAGACTTCCACTTATAAGCGTGAAAATTTAGGTATGGATTGATGTTTTTCACGACAAAGCAGCCAAACTTTTTTTATGTAATTTGGACTGACACCATGAAATGAAATGTTGTTCATTCGGCGTAAAATTTTACAATTTCACAAAGGAGAATACATGGTGAAAGAATCTCATCATGGATTAATGCATAGTCAATTTAACCCCACAATTAATTAAGAAAGCAAACGTAATTGCTGTTACAGCTGTAAAAGAATTAGATATGGTAATGGTATTTAACGTCCTAGGAGAGAATAATTCCGTAGCTAACTTCGGAATTTGCAATGATTGTACAGAGTGTTGTAGCAGCTATGTTAATTACTGCGGTGAAATATGTATGTGCTATGGTAATGCTATCAAATGAGGCTATTATTCAAATTTGTATTGTTAATAAAAGCTGTAAATTCTTTTGTATTACAGGAATGAAGTTATTTATCATAATAAATAACTTCATTCCTAAATTCCTTCGTCATAAATATGATCATAATCATATTTATGACGACAACACTGTTAGCAATAAATGCATTTATATATTTTTCTATATGATTACAATGTTCTTCTGGCATTACTTTTTGGTGCCACAAGTCTTATTCACTGCGCTATTTGAGCCTCAAAAATTAATTTAAAACTAACGTCGCCTTTAAATTAGTTGACACCTCTAGAAGTTCCGATCCATTAAAAACTAAATCCTTTCCTTTAATTAAAACATATCCAGCTGGGGCCCCAATCCCCAGCAGTGAAAGGCAGAAATCTGCAATAAGCGGTTGTCTAACCCCTAGTAGTAAGTAATAAAGTGGGACATTTGAATAGCTGTCGGCGGCGGCGAGTGGGCGATATAGATTCGCCAGATTGGGTGTCTGGAGCGCGGTCTGGCCGTACAGTCCTCCACAGATACATGTCATTCATATTTAGTACACACACGAGCAAAGAAAAAGAACAGAGACAATTGCACCAAATTACTTATAAACGGAAAAGACTAGCTTAATGACGATGTCTGCAATATTGAAGTAAGTACATTTAACAGCGCTTCAGAATATCACAACCGATGCACGACACTGAATTTTATCAAAAGACCGTCGTAGATATGTAACCGGTAGAGGGTTGATGAGGAAAGCCGAGAATAAAGTGATGTGGCACTCTTTGGGAGAACCCTAAGTCCAGGGGTGGTCGATTACAGGCTGAGGAGAAATAGACCCGCTTACAGTTGGTAAATTGGTGATTTAGTCGTTACTTCACTAGGAATATGTTAATAAGTTTGCGTTTACAGGATCTATGCAATACTTTTAAAACTTATGCTTTGTTTCCAGAGACTGTTCGTGTATTACCGATACTAATTTATATAATTATGAATAAATATTTCTGGTTGGACGGTTTTATTGCTAAATAGCGCAATTTGGTAGTAGAAGATAATTACCTAAATTAAAACGCAACTATTACTTTAAAAACGGTAGCTGCAACTGACATTGGTACTGAAAGTGGGAGTGGTGTTCAACCTATGATAAATACTGTGTTGATATAAATAGAAAACATGTGTCAATCAATGCAAAGAAATTTTCCTAAATCCTAAATCTTCTGGGCCGACCGTCTCAAATATAAGATTGGTCTGTAGCAGACGTTACTAGCACGGTTTGCTGGCCACAATCACAGTGTAGTGTGGGCCGCAGTGTGGGGCCACTGATATACCGCCGGCAAACAAACCAGATAATAGATTTACTACCCACCTACCGCTGCTGCGAGACTGCAAAACTACAAGCCGCCATGCCGCCCTGGTGGAAACACTAGCTTCCCCGATATTCAACGCAAAAAAGTCGCATAACTTTTAATAGGCTAAACCTAGGATTTTGATAAAAATATGGCTAAGGACCGGGACCGGGGTATCGTTCACCATCACTATCATAAGTGCTTGTACGGTGACATGGTCCAGAATTATTTCAGCATTTCTTTTAGGATATAAAACACATCAGAATAAAAAATTACAACGTCTAAAAACACGAATGGCGTAGTGGTTAGTGACCCTGACTACTGAGCCGATGGTCCCGGGTTCGATTCCCGGCTGGGGCAGATATTTGTTTAAACACAGATATTTGTTCTCGGGTCTTGGATGTGCCCGTAAAATGGCAATAGGCCCGCCCGCCCCCTATTACATTGGGACTAACATAACACTCTGGCGAAAAGTGGGTGCAGCAATGCACCTCTGCCTACCCCGCAAGGGAGTACATGTATAGTACAAGGCGTGAGTGCGTGTGTGTGTGTGCCTAAAATCAATTAACTCTGCTCCTTGAGCCACTATACCGTCTTGGAGAGAAGTGTAAAATAAACTATCTCGCTTTATTTGAGAAAGCCATTCCTTTCTTCAGTAAATTCTCTGATACAAGCTTTTCCACTTAATCCAGTTAGCCGAGTCCTGCTGCTGAAGATAGAGATTTACCTATGTCGAATAAACCAGTTCTAAGTTTAGTTCATCCTCGGCCAGCAGATTGTAAAAAATATAAAATGCTTCCAAGTTAGTAGAAATTTTCATTTTTTGCTGCTTCTTATGCATTTCCAGAAAACCGTAACGTCAACCATAATTTTAAAGATATCTTGATGTTTTTCGTGATTTTTCTTGCAATAGAAACTCATAAAACTTTTCTTTCATAAAATTCAAATCTTCGTATTTTATTCGAGTTTATACTCATAACATTTGTATTTTCATGACAAGGAGGCCAGCCGTCCTTGCTTTTGCATCTGCAAAATCTTGAAATAGATTTTCCTTGAGCTTTTGCTGAAAGTATGTGTTCTGCAAAGAAATAAAAGTCTGAATCAAACTGCGTGATAAATAAAACTTCCCACACACTGGCTTTCCCTCTTTCTGGATTATTTTCATTATGTATTCTTATTTCGCTTTCGTACATCAATTAGATATTTCTTTTGTTGTATTTTGTTTAATACATAAAAAAACATAAATCACCAAAACCCTTAACTTGCTTACTTTTAAGTACATGATACACAAACATCTTGGCCAATTTTATTTCCAACACTATGTTGCGGTATTGTACATTTCATAGAGAGTTATATTATGTACATAATTGTTTTATTAGTTATAAAGTGTGTTAAGTAATCATCCTAACCTTTGCGTTTTTGTTCGCAGGTAATTGCTGACTCAACAAGCTTTCCCCGGTACCGGTATATAGTCAATTAATCATGATAAAACTAACAATTACCTACTTTTAAAACTAATAACTTATTCCATACGACACAAGGGACTTGCACGATTTCTTCTTTACTATTACCTCACGTTTTACCTATATTTACATAATGTTTTTTAGTATTCCTCACATTATTATTATTATCGGAACATTCAAACACTACTGCTGTACTATTAGATTCTATTCCAACAGCATTGGAATCAATTTCCGATGCGTCTTATCGATAGGTTGGTGGAATTTTGCAATCGTTGTTTTATTGGTTAGCCAAGTCACCATAGCGACTGCACCACGTGTCAGGGGGGTTGCTCTATACTGACGAAAAACGAACGAATGAGAGCAGTCGAACAATCCGCACGTTTTATATGAGATAGAGTCGTGGCTCGCAGCAGTGCTTCGAAAAATAATTTTTCGTTGTATAGAGTGACCCCCCAGCCACTGCGTGAGCTGCACAACCTTCGATAAGGAGTTTAACTATTACGTACAGAATGTCGACAAACGAAATCCGACTTACAACGATGCTGATTAAACCGAAAATGGAACGGTAAGGTCCGTTGCTTTCTCTGTCGTCAACGGAATTTCGTGTACTGTGATTTTTAATGCTTAGCACGAATTAATTTATGCCTTCAGTTTTCTATGTATATAGGTATTACTTACATGTTTAGTTTTAACGAACCCAGACCGAAACAGTGGCATTAATGTTAACAGGCAGTTGTGACTAATTAATTATTTAATCATTTTAAAATTTCACGCTTCCATTTGAGGACTTCACGATTTGGAGCATGTCTTATTCGTGGTTCATCGACTTCATATTGATTGTTTATACAACTGTACGTTTTATACGAATATTCCATCATATCATATCAATTTCTCAAAGTTTTTAAACATTGCCAATCAATTGATATGGTAATGTCATTCAATATTATTTCGCTCTTATTCGAGCAGCAAACAATCCATTTGGACGTTCACCTCCGTTTGTTTATTTATTCTCATTTCAATAGTATTATTAATTATTTAGCTGCTTATTCAGCTGTGTCACACATAACAATGCAGACTCGAAGCAAAAACAAAACGCAGAAAACACCGAGCTCATCTAAAAACGTTCAATCGCAACGCATCGCGTCCTCCAGTTAATTGCAATTCGAAAACGGCGTGCAAGCTGAATGGTTTTGTCTGAAAACCGCCGGCCTCCGGTGGTGGGTTTTTTGACGTCGTCGGGTGCGCTAGACGAGCGCCAGTGCGCACGCGCGCCGTGACGTTGCAACATTCACGAGGCCCGTACCCTGTGAGACGCGGTACAGACAGCCCCGCGCCCCTCCCCCCGCCCCGGCGTCGCCAGTTGCCTCGCAGCATTCGCGCGCTCCGGTCGCATGCCCCATGCGACTCCGCTCCCCTCCCCCCATAATATGGATATACAGCACCTCCGCGCTCTTTTCAACATCAAGTTCGAATATTTGTGGTTCTGCGAAGTTTCTGACAAGCACAAGTGGATTATATTGTGAAGTGTCGCCTGTGAAATCGTTTGTGAAGGTTCGCATTGGAATTTGTAGTGTGGCTGTGGCGGTCGCCGCGCCGCCCGACGTGCGGGCCACATGGCTTCATAATAATACGGTGCTGGCTGACATTACGTCTAGTTTAACTGTTTAGGTATGCAGTCAGGTGAATTTAAGCATCTTGTGACAAAATTATACGATACAAACGATGTTTTCTGCGGAAATTTCAAGTCATTGCCTTGTTCTTGTAAGAATTAGCTTACGATGGTCGTGGCACCCACATTATGCCGCGCTTCACACACAACATTGCGTCGCCTGTCCGTCGGTATCAAGTGCTCAGTATTCACGTTTTTACTTTCAATTGATTCGACTGAATGAGATACGATATTGTTTATAAATAATGCTGTGGTATCCCCAGCACGATCACGTGTTTTGACACTCGTTTCCGAGTCACTCACTACTCATGACGAAACCGAAGACGCTTCTTGGAATTGAATCGGTCTTAGAATTCTTCGTGTCTTTGTGTTCAGACCGATTTCGTCGGACGAGGTCAACAGAGAACAAAACATTGGCTAATCAAGTAATCACTTAAGGCTGCTCAATGAATCGCTGGCTGATCAAAGTCTGTCTAACTACTCACTTGTCTTATACAATAGTGTAGAGCAATAGCTCCACTCAAGCATTAAGCAACTCTGTAAGTTTAAGAAGAAATCTCAAGCGTGAAATCTTATCGTAGACAGAAAGATAGGGAGAAAAAATGTTAAAGAACTGCAGAAGTAAACCGGTATTTGGCAAACAGAAAATGGCGGGTGAATACTGCGTTGTACCAGGAACACACACATGTGTAGCTGTGCGTGTGTGCAGTGCGGTCTCAAAGTGCAACATGGCTGCAACTTGACAAATTCCTCCAGGCGCCACTCTTATTGCCTAAGCCGTAAAAACCATTTCGGCTTCTACTACAAATACTACGGGAGTGCGAGATCGTAGGCGTGGCCCCTATGACAGTTTCCAATTTTCTGATTTCCTAGTAGCACTTAGTATCTTATAGATTAATGTTTACGATAGCATTCTTGCTATCTTAGATTGAAACCCCGATAAGTTTTACTCAAATAGTCAAATCGTTATCTACATAAGTACTTAATAAAAAAGAGGTGCCTCAACTACGGCGAGACAGTTAGTAAATGATACCGTGTCAAAGTAATTTCAACACACATATCAAGGTTCGTTTACCCCCAATGGTCGTGGTGTCGGCGACACGCTAACTGTCATAATTCAATTAGAAAGAGCACCACAGGGTCCTAGTCGAACGAATGGCTCTGTTGTGTAACTAGAGCGACTAGATTGTTGACACCTACTTGTAAAGTTTCACTGTTTTCTACTTTATCGATTTCGAATAAAAACTGGGTTGTCTGGCTGTTCTATATTGCCTACGCAGGGCTTCGTAGACAGATGTAACTAATTTATAGCCTAATCTGGATACAAAGCATCCAGATCTAGAAACTTGTCATTGAAACTTGAAAATGGTTAGCGAACAGACCTCTAGATTTGTCTTTTCTTTTAAGTATCAATATTCACATATCACAAAGATTAACAAGATGTCCAGTAAAGTAGTTTATCCTGATAACAAGAAGCACTTCTGAATGAACTGCCGTAACTTGTAAAGTTATCTCTACAAATATATAATAGCTGCAGGTGCATTGACAAGGAGACAGCTAGTAGCTATTGATTGCCCCTCACCTTGGCACTCATCGGTGACATCTGCAACCCCGCGGTTCTTTGATACCGCTTCGAGGCAGCTTCTTTCAGATTGCGACTGTAGCCCTTGATCTTTGCATTTACATATGATGTGACGATTTCTATGATTATAATTTTTTTAATCCAATATAATGGTTAAATAATCATATTACTAAGTGAAATCGTTGCCACATTTTGAAAATCTTAAAGTGGTCTAAAATAATCGATACCAAAGAAGATGACAGTCGCAAAATTTTGAAGTCATTTCTGGTAGACTTCAATGGCCAAAAAAGGCACAAGAACATCAAATCTGGACATCTTTGCCAAATTGATGCCCCAGATGGTAGAGGTTACAACGGGCGCCGGCCACGTGGCGCCCTGGCGGCAGCGCGCATGCGCCTCCGACCCGTGACATTGCTCCACTTCCACCCCCGCCCCTGCCACGTCATCCTTCAATACATGGGGGTTCCCTGTCAAATGGCGGCCGGATTTTTGTAGGTTATGTTGAAAACGGTCTTGAGGATTTCGATCTCTATTAAATTTTGGACTTTTAAGTAAATTAGTCCATTCTTTAGAATATTAGATGTTTGCAAAATATGGTCTAGTACTGGAGGGTAGATCTGTGCATTGAAATCACAGTTTTCAAGTTCATATTTCTTATCGATTATGTCATAAACCATGTCAAGTTAAGCATTATAGCGGAATGCGTGGAATTCCGATGCACGTCGATACGCTGATTGCTATACCAGATTGTTTGCATAAGAACAAGTATTATTACCGTGCATATTTTCCTCTTTTTCTCAGACCGGTTCACGTTCAATGCATACTGATTTCAGAAGCAATAACCGTGACATCTCGTCCACGCCCACCTCTTTATTGGCTTCCGTCTTACAATTTCCTTTCATATCCATATTGATTGGAAGAGTATAATGTCAAATCAATCCTGTAATGTCTGATGCCGACCCATCTACCTGTAACTAATAATGTTAAATACAAAATAAAGAACGATATCATAATTGAAAAATGAGAGCAGAACAAATGAAGCTTATTTTTCTCCCGCTCCGCCATAACAGTCGCATTTCCAAGAAACTACGTCGACTACCTGAACCTGTACTACAAATACAAGAGCATCGCAATGTTCAAGTTCACAAAATGCAGCGGTAACTCAATTAGGCGCCGCACGTGTCTCGGCTCGCACTGCGCAGGCCCACAACTCAGCTGTCTGTAGAAAATCGTTAGCGTACTCCCATGTCTGTGTTGTCTGTGCACTCTGCATCCATGCTGGATTGGCGAGCTCTTTAAGATTCCCACAAACTGCATTGGACGGCTCTTTGTATGCACTGTGTTGTGTGGCACTCGACCTGCTTTTTTAAAATCCGTATGATCCGATAATGAGCCGCCAATTTTCAGATTTGGCTCGTTATTCTACAGATGTTACGGAAAATACTGAATTAATTGAGTAACATTTTAATGCGAACAATTTTCGTAATGAGGATTGTAGCTGTAATAGTAATGCGTAGAAAAATGGGAGATAAGATAAATTTTGATAGGTCAATTATAATTATCTTATCATAAGTATTATCTTATAGTGCCAATTACAAAAAATTAAGACCCCAACAGAGATACTGATGTATCTTTAAATGTGCCGGTATAAGAAATTTTGAAGTTAATTTAGCATTCGAATAAATAATATTTTATAATTCTTTACTCAAATAGGTTACCTATTTATCTAAATCGTTTAGTTGAAGTGATTCAATCATAGTGACGAATATACGACATAATTTTTATCGTTTAACTGTCGACTATCATTTCAATGGCAATTTTGATATTATAATGATATAGCACAGTTTATCTCAGTTAACCGATTTCGCACTTGTGCTATAAATTACATTAATCGGTCCACTTATTCTTGACAATCTCCTAGGAAACTGAATAAACGCTTTGTGAAAGTAGCACCTATAAATGTCAATGTTAACTATGGCTTAGACAACAATGGTCAAGACACGAGAAAAACGACCGTATGGCTTAGTAATAAAGCCCCCTTATAAAATAATATATCTAATTTGACAGAAAGATAACATTTTCTCAAGCAAGAACGTTAATACAACTGAAGGTTAATATTTGTTTTGGTAGAATTGAAAATTGAGACTTTTTCGTCGAAAGGAAATTTGTTGGACCGTACTATTTGATATCATATTCAATAACATGTTTATTGATATTGATACGTATGCAAAAAACCAAGTGTCACCACATAATTTTATTTCTGTAAATGAACAACACAAGGAAGATAATGTTTACACATGTTAAAATACCCATGGTATGTATAGGTATTGTTTCATCAACTAACAATTCATCAATTTGTTAATTGATGTCTAAGGTCCAATTGAATGTCCATGATCTGAAATGCTCTAGTACATACCTGCGTCTCAGTCTTCATTAGTTTCTTCATTTACAACTTCCTCCTCCTCGCCGGTCTAGGGCATATTTAATCAGCGGTGTAAGACTTGCCATACATATTTACGATGAAGTTACAGTTATTTCACTAGATCTAACAAGCTCCGATAGCGTTTCCCGTGAAGATAACTAGTCAACGTAATTAAAAGTAAGTGTTAATTCTAGATAGCCTTCATTGATAGGTCATTTTGATAAATGTTTAATCTTAGCTGTCATAATGATAACCTAAAAGATTGCAGTTATCGGTTTTATTATATTTACAACTGGATGCATGTAAATTACAGCGTCAATCGAACCGTTTAATATAAATTATAGTAAAATAGTTGTGTGATTTACAGAAGTTAGAGAAATCTGTCGCAAAGATACCACGGCACCGATAGGACACGCAAATCAATATTCCAGCTGCATTTCTCTTGGTTTTGAGCATTTTCCAATACCAACCTTCATACATAGTATTAGATCTTATTCTGGCTTGTTGCCTATAACTATGCATTTGTCAAACTGTAGATTCAAAATAGGCATTCAATAAATCAGAAAATCTCAACTGATATCGCTATCCCATTTACCAAAGCCCTAAGATCTGTCGTGGTTTATTTATATCCTGACTAAAAGATTTATAGCTGTGAAATGCTTGGATCATTTGTGGAACAGCCATCAGCGCTGGCTGTGGCATGAACATTTCTAATATCACGTGCTTATTGGTCGTTGAAATTTATGTAACCAATTACGTTGGTGCAATCCGTTGACTTAACATGTACATTCATTATGGCGAGGCTACTAAATGTAGGTTGTTGAATTTAAATTATTTTTAATCAGGATAATGAAATATAAATAGAATTAGCACTAAATAGCGCTCTTCTGATTGACAAAACATATATGAGACAATAACCTAAAAATACCTTGAACAACTAAACAAAGAACTTTTCTGAAATTACATAGACATTCACACACGATTCCGTCCGTATCAAATTTATCACCAGTCGATACCAAGCCAATATTCCAAGTGAAAGTCTTGGGGAGTCTGGCATGGGTGCAGAGGATCACGAGGGAAACCGTCTAGACACAGACACGGATACACAATCACACACTGCAGATAAATCACCCCGAGTGAAAGAGAATGCTTGACAAATGTACGATGAATTTATGCAAGTCTAGCGTCTATTTAATGAATCCGTTGTGCAGCAGAGTGCAATGGTGGGTTAAATGTAGCTTGCTATTGCTGCTATCAAAATATATTGAGGCTCACTATGATTTAGTTAGACCATTTGTTTGATTTTTAATGAATATGAATTTGTATTGTATTGGATTCAAATGAACATTGAAGCCACTATACCTATACACAACTACCACGTCACGTGGAAAGTGTTTATCCAAGGCCATTGCAAAATTATTTGGCAATGCGGTGATGGCTCTAAAATGTTTAATATTATGTTGCTGCTAGTCGTCGGACATTTTTAGAGTATGTTGGACGTAATTTAGGTCACATGTCATATTGTAATGTTTATACCTACATGGCACTGTAGAGCTGACTGCGATGAGTGAAACTACTCTGTTCTTTATTACATTTACGGCTTTTTGCTTGACTTCGACTCACATAATGTTTTGAAAACTTATTTCATTCTCTGTAATCATTTACTAACTGTAAACTTGACTCCGTTTCTTGATGTAGGTAAGGCATAACTTAAACATGAAAAACAACTACTAATTCCCGCATCGACTCCACGTTGAATATGGGTCTGCGTTTCAGCCATACAAAATACATGCCCCCTTGGAACACGCTCCCTTGACATGCGAAGCTATGGTGCTGCTAGGAGCCTGATTTACTCTAACAGCTCACTCGATTGTGAACTGATAGTATTTTCTACCAATTTCACTGTGATTATTGTTCAGCTCTTATTTAATAATTCCTACTTCATATAACGCCAGATTTAAATACGTTAATGTTATGCATAATGAATGCTGCTCCCAGTGCAAAAAGTAGCTTTATTAAACGCATGGACCCACGCGATTCCCTTGCGCCAGCCTCGACCTAAAAACATAATGACAAAAGGTTGAAACAGACTAGCATTTTAAAACGCCAGGCAGGTGATGTGATGAAAATAAACACATGCACACATTTGTTTATTTACAGAATTACGTTACGAACACGCAAATGGTGATTCCCAGATATTATTTGCTCTAGCACACACACGTCAGAAGTAACCAATTAGTTTATGATTGATGTGTGTGAATTTACTCTATCGCTATTTGCAATCATTGATTTATCACCGATATGTACGGCTTCTCTCCTTTAAATTGTAATTCTATTTATATATTAATTATAGCTTTATTGTTTCTTGAGTCGCCTTCACATAATATAGTTTTTTGGTAATATTTCGATAAGTAAAATACATTATTACAGTATCTTCGAATCCAACCCGGATTAAGCTAACCAGGGCTGCATATATCCAAAGAGTGAATTGCATTTCCATATCCATACCATAAATAGTTGTTTACAGAGCTCCGTTCACACGGGTGAAGGTCAGGGTCGTAATGGCGCCTGGACTCACATGACTTGTTTGTGAGCGTCGTACGTGGACCACTGTGATTGGCTGATGCACGTTAAAGTATGATCGGTAATAGTGCAGCCAACAGTTCGCTTGGTGCATTATGCTCTCCTGGTAGTTTGCCGCTACATCGTTTGACGGACATATTGTTTTGTTTCGCTGTAGTACTCTACTGTTGTTCTTAAGATTCAAACCAGCATAGTAACATGCTCATGCATTGGACTATTGTATGTTTATGTTTATATTATACATAATAAGTAATCATAAGGCTAGCTGTTGGTAGCTCATTATATTCGTATTGGTCTCATCAGAAGCGAACCATTCATCTTGTTCTTGTATCCTCTTCTTCATTGTCTTTGTAGTAACTGAATGTCACATAGTTGTGTCATGAGTCAGGAAGCCTTTTATGTTGCAAATATCCAGCCTTACGTTTACGCATACGCTTAGCTGTTACGGGAAGACAAGTGCTTTTGTTCGCAAGGTCTTATGTTAAATTGTTCACCAGTTTATCTCGCCCTCGCTCCAGTTCATAAATCTTCGCGTTTCTCCTTCAATCTGATCTTGACTTTTGTCAATGTGACATTGCATTTCTGATAACATTTCCGCATTTGCTTTGTTTTTTTTCCGGTTTCAGTGATTCTTCCTAATTATGTTTTAGTATTTGTTATCGTTGATTACCTATCTAGTAGGATTTGAATGTCTCACCGGTCTGGCACCGTGCTAGTTTTGCTATGTTGTTTGCATTTAAATAGGGGGCGGGGGGCGGGGGGCGGCCTTATTGTCGTCCTTAGTTGTATTAAATAATCTATACAACAGTTACACTGTTCCACTAATTGCCTTTGCCATAATTTCATTATTATGTACCTTAGTAGTAATTTGTCCAGAACGGTAATAAAAATATACTTACAGAAATTATGAAGTCGATTTGTATTATTTTATCATTTTCTATTGGCTATTAAATATAGCTGACGGTTATGGCTGGGTCGTTACTCGTAACACCGGCATAAAATGAGATAAGCTCTTGCTATAGCGAAGCCTTTTTCATATTATTTATATTATCTATGTAGGTACTTTATGAACTTAACATAATAAACTTTTAAATAATGTTATTACTTATTTAAAATATATTTTTCTCCTTCTTTCTAATAATTTTCTAAAAAGTTTATTGTTAATCGAAAGGTGCAACTGCAACACTACTTACATAGCTCTGACCTGATCAACTTTTGTTCAAAGTTTCTCTGAGTTCGGGGGATTCGCGGTGGCCTCATATACCTACTTACCAAAAATACATAAATATATTGAAGTATGTGAACAAACGTGATAGTCGGCACGACTGATGATGCGAGTTGGGCAAAACAGACCTTGGCACAATATTTGATGGTGCCTCCGCTCACGTCATCGTATCTAGAACCATCTTCTTTGATATCAGTAGTAGGTTCATATTGGCTTTTCCTTAATTTAGTAATAGTTTTGTAAATTGTAAAAAGAGAAACATCTTAGGAGCTACCACCTAGAGATCTCCAGTGTCAGATTTTGCGATGAGTTCTTATATTATTTAAACAAACATGGCTTTTATGAGAAAATCCTTGCCAAGAAGTCCAATTACGCATTTATCGCATAAAATAACCGAAATTCCTAAAATACTTTGAACTCTGTTTTTGCCCTTGAACCGGAGCGATCAAAGAATGAATTCGTACGTATTCAGACTATTGTATTGTTGATACCAAGAATGATTCCACGTGAAAATATCGCTGAATATCTTGTAGCCTTTTCCACCGACAATACACATGAAGCAAATGACAACAACGCAATAGTAGAAAGATACGCGAAACGAGACGCCTGCAGATATCACGTTGCTAAACCACAAACTGGACTTGCATCTTGGGTTTCTGCACTGTCTAAGGCTGGTAACGTGAGCGCGACCCTGTTTCAACATTTTCGTCGTCTACAAGTAACTCTAATTACACTGCAGATGCTATTCTCAGCTATTGCAGCACCCAGGCTTGCTACTCCAGTTTACTCGGGAGCCAGGCTGGCTGAGCTGAAATCAAGGGTATATGTACAAAGGTTCCACTCGAGAGAGCCACGTACAGGAACTTCGCCCCCTACCAGAATAAAATAGAATAGAATAAATTACACTGCAGATGTAGATATATTGACTCTAATGATTGTTTATCATCAACAGTAACATTTCTAATAAAGTACAGTAGCTATATTTCTCGTTGTCAATTGTTACACAGGTCTTTGTTTTTTCCAAAATAAAGACCTAGTTGTATTTTTTTCCTTTTCTATCGATACAACCGCTACATTAATACAATAAGACAATAGCATTGTGTTCTCTTAAACATTGCATCAGTCTACATCCGGCGGTAGGGCAACAGCTTCCTCTAAGATTTCTCAATCACAATCCATCACTCTGTGCAAATGATAAAACATATCTTCAATGAAACATGACTAAAATTATCTTAACATATTATAGTGTTCCATGTTTTTGTCTACCTTCAATTTGATCGTATGACATATACATGCATAGTTAACCATAGATTAAGATACCCCTTTCTTTATACTTTATATTTCCTTTCAATGTGGTTGTCTGGAAGAGATTACTTTTAGTAATAAGGCCGCCAATTGTACCATTTTTCTTTTCTATGTTTGTGAAACTGTTTCTGTTTGTGTGCAATAAAGTGTATTTTATCTTTATCTTTATCTTAAGTATCGAAGAGCTTCCCTACACCATAATAATCGAAGGGTTTCCGTGTTAGAGGAATGTCACGACTTGTAGTAGAAAAAACTATGCAATCAATACAAGAGGCAGTAAACGGATGCTTGCTCCACTTTCCGCGCAGTCGGCATTGCGAAGAATGCGGTCACTCAGCGCCTACTCGTGTGTTGTTCATTGCATTTTAACTTCTTGACGACTGTGCCGCCCTGGTACATTTTTGGCATGTTTTTTTAGGTTCATGGAAGCATTACTAGCGCCACCAATTGAAAAATAAACATAACTTTCGTATGCAAGCGTTTTTCTCAGATATCCCATTACAATTTACAAGTCTCCGTGTGTGTGTTTATCTTCATTTTATTTTATTATATCGCATGTGCATTCATATTTTATTTAATACTTACCTTAGCAACAATAATAAAACTGCACTTGCATACCTAATCTATTGATAGGTAAACTTATTGCCTATTTGATAAGCATTAATAATTTTATAGGTACCACACGTGCAGTTTAGTTAATAACCTAGTAATATTTTTTTTTGCAATTTTAATATATCATGTCTTTTTGATACATCAATATTTTATTAGATTGATTTCGAATAAGATCTGTTAATTTTGTTTTAAATATTTGAAATGAAAGATATCTTTACATTGATATAGAGTCCAAATATCCGCGGGTATTGAATATTAATACGGCAATACCGACCTACTTACATAAAACTGTTTTTAGCCAACATGCCACACTGTCGCGCTAGGGGCACTCCGCGATAACACTTGAAACTGTATGCGATACGATTAACCTATCACCTTCACATGTGTTTATGTTATTGTCACTTTTGTCACATGTAGCATCCGTGCTTCTGAATTTATTTATAGGATCCATCCAATATTTACTCCGCTCTCTTGCTATTATTAGCCCATAATCTCGTCTAGATTATATTTAATCCGTTTTACGTTAGTAAAAATCTTTTTTTTTCATTCTGTCTATATCATCAATTATATTTGTTGATTTAATTTCTTAAACATGTACATCTATGATTTACTTGTCTGTTTCATTATTAACAACAAGGTTTGAAAGTATTCGTCATTCATAATAATAACACAAATTGAAGTCATTAAATTCTGTCTGGCTGGCCGGATGATGGTATGAATTGATTTAGAAGTCTTTTGTTTCTTCACAGGAAGAAGAGTGTCTTAAATTTTAATGTTGGTCGTTAAGTTATACTTACTTGTATTCGACAGGTTTTATTTGATTTTGTTATGTCCTACCTATTTCCAAAATATTCTATAAATACTTTGACTTAGTGTTTCCTGTTACACTTTAAATAGTGATGATAGTTGCACATAATGTCGTCGGGGTAAATAAACTCCTTCACCTATTACAATAACTGACAATGCATCGACGGACTTTGTCTTGTGCGTTTGTTGTGATAACATTCACTCGTGTTACTGTACGTATTGTCATGTTGAAATCCTGTTAGTTTCTTTAACTCGGTCGGTATAGCCGAGTCCGCATCTATGTTTAAATCAGTTTTTTTTTTAAAGTAGCCATACTTGTGTCCCACTGCTGGGCAATGTTGATTTTATTTCCCGTAATTTAAATATTTGTGATTTACCAACAAATATGGGTTCACTATTCTATTTTATATATCAAATTAGTTTTCCACATAATAAACTAGTCAGATATATGATTTACTATATGTGGTGGGGATACAATACGCCAGATGGACGAACGTGCTTGTGGGATCATAAAATGTATTTAAACATGACTCAGCGAAATAGTTTTTCTACGCTCATCAATTCATGGATTATCCTTTAAAAGATAATTCATTAAATTATGTAGGTATAGGTATAATATCCAAGAAATGAAACCATTCACTCTTATCAACATTGTCCCCATTATTTTAATTAATTCTGATGTCTTTATTTGACACAAGAACAAAAGCAGTTAACAACTGGTAGCCTTATTAATTTCAACAAAAAGCATCTCTATTCTATTCTATTCTATTCTATTCTATTCTCTGTGGGGGTGTAAGTACCTGCACCTGGCTCTCTCGAATGGAACCTTTGTGCATATCCCCAAGGTCTAAACTGCCTTCCTAAGCTTGGACCATTTCCCACCACGCTGGTCCAATGCGGATTGGTGGGTTCACATATCTAGATTGATGTGCTAAATCTAGATATGTAGGTTTCCTCACGATGTTTTCCTTCACCGTAAGAGCGATGGTATACATTGTACTTAAGTTAAAAGAACTCATTGGTACATGTCAGCGCCGGGATTCGAACCCGCATCTCTTGATTGAGAAGCGGGCGCTCACCCGACTGAGCTACCACCGCGAAAAAGCATCTCTCTCTACTTTGTTTTGAGCCGTGAATTTTGTGCTTACGTTCTTGTGACGTAAATTATCTCCATCTGATACGACCAGACAATGAAAGATTTCACTGAACTGCAACTAAACAAAAGGCCCCAAAAAAAAAAATCGTTTGTTTTTCGTTTGCCAGCACCGTATTACACCAGCCGCGCCTTTTGCACCTGTCCTCACGATATTTTCACTTTCAGCTAAAACAACTATGCGATCCCCATGCAAATAGTGTGTTATTTACATAGAAAACAATCATGTTAATAATGGAACGTTACAAGACGAGAACATTGCATTTCCGATGGTGTGCTTCCACGTGACTGAAAAATCTAGTGTTAGAAGAATAAAAGTCTGATCGTTAGACTGGTCGTTAAGTGTTTATTTATATTATTAGTTTTTTTACGTAGTTTTTGTAAAGTGGACTAGTGGTGGTGTGTGGTGTGAGTATGCTGATCAATACGTTTTTGGACACGGAAGACTTCGTGCATCTTTATTATCCTGAGGATGAGCCGGCGGCCGCGCAGGGCTGCGGCGCTGGCGCGCGTATGCACTCCAAGTATCCGCCGCGACCGCCGTCCCCGCTCTACGACAAGGTTTGTTATTTGTGGATACCTCCGCGCCTTTTTTGGGCTCCTGGTACTTTCGACTTTCTTTTCCAACTGCAAAGGCTTAAGCGAAAAAATATGGAATGTTTTAAGAACGTCACTAAAGTATTTATAACTCTCGGAAACTCTCCTTTCAGAAAGGGTCCTTTGTCTTTCAAACGAAAAAAATATATTTAGAGCATTTTTTTCCAAATTTTTCCTTTTTTAAAACACAACTAATTGCTGCATTTTCTAAATTGATACAGTATTGAGTATTGTACAATAATTTGTGCAATGTGCAGTAAAGTAATCATAAGCATCAATATTTAAAAAATATATATATTAATCTATGCCAATGTAATGGTTTCGTTATTAAAAAATAAGACTCAGAAAATGTCCCTTCATGTCTGACAAAGCCCAACTAATGAATGAATACGAGACCCTCACAAACCTTGATATAAAACGGTTGATTGCATTAAAACGTGACTCATTCCAAGATAATGCATCTATTCTTATAACTATCGAGGTATTTTCAACTGTAACTCCATGGAATAAGCAATATTCTACCTTAGGGTTAGCAGTCAGTTGTATTTGTATTGTAACATCTGCAGTCTGTCTGTAGTATCATATCATCATGAGAATGATTGTCATGGGATTTTCGGTCTTAGGATGGTGTGGTTTATAGGAATTTCCTGTCTCTTAAAAGGCTTGCATATAAATGTTTCCTTCTAGGAGCGTAGAATGTGGTATATTTATAATGTAAATAAATAAATATTGCAATAAGCAGTGTGGTGATGAATTTGATTTTATGTACCAACAAGCTTATATCAATTTTAACTAACACATGATTACATAATAAAGTTAAGTAAATCACCAGTTACCTATATTCAATTTATTAATTGGGAAGTGGGCAACGTTAACGAAAATGATGATGATTATAATAAGGTATATGTACATATGAAATCTATCATGTACCTAATTGAATTTATTCCCAAGTAGTACTTCTCACATAAGATTTTTGAGATGTCAAACTCAATAAAAAGAGCTTCTTGGTAAAACACCGTATCGAAAATTTAATCTCGTTGTACAAGCACATACGACCTTACCCAACCTTTTTGACCCAGAAGCGGGCGAGAAATGAAGAAAAAAAGGGGCCACCCCAAGTAACATTTTTAGTTTTAGAAAGGTTTTGAAAAGGTTCTAGAACCTTTGTATGGAAATCTACTCGTAAGTCTTAGAAGGCTCAATAATGTTATATTAACCTTATATTTACCTCCTGAGTGCAAAAAGGGCCCACGTTTTAGAACCTTTCTGAGAGCTACAGCAAAACCTATAGCTCAAACCCAGAACCTTTTGATCTAATTACACAGAACCTAAATATAACCTTCACAACCTTAATTTAACGTTAACATAACCTTGGAAGACAGCTTTTAAGTTCTAAATTAGTCCTGGGTGTAACTCTACTATAACTTGAAACATATTTGATGGATATTTGTAATGCCTTTCCCAGGACTCTCGGGTCTTAAAATGTTTCTGTGTAGGATTTTATAATAATTATAATAAATGGCGCCATTACCTGACACTTTCCAAGATTCAAAATGGCTTACTTGTAAGTGTTGTATTAATAAAAAATACAGTAAGTAGTTAGGCTGAAGGTAGGAAATATGAAAAACTTGTGCGACTAGCACTTTATCGTGATACTTTAGGATAATAGTTCTGTATAAGTGACGGGCCTTTTGTAAATAATAAATTTGAAGATATTTTAATTAAAAAAAATAGAAAAAAAAATATGTTTGGTGTAAAGTTATATTAGAAATTAAAGTACTGCCTATATAAAAACACATATATTTGGAATAGTATAGCAAACGCTACTGAATTTTCCCCTAATTAATTAAAATGTATCTTTATGCTAAGTTTTTTTTTATTTCATTGAAAAAATATGGCGGCCGTTAGGAAATTACTAAAAAGCATTAAACATATTTTGAAGATGCCTCTAAAGCTTTAAAATATTCTTGAAAGACTTGAATCATGCCTTTAGCTCATAGCCAGTGCTTAATGCTTTTGGTTTTCACCAAGTAGTCCTAATTTGTTTGCCTAGACAACTCTCATCAGCCTAAAGGTTTGAAATAGGTTTTAAAAATTACTTATTAGTGATTTCGACATTCCATAACTTTATGGTTGTATCGAGGTTAAAAATTTAACCTTAAGCTCTCACTTTAGCATAAATGCTAGCTTTTCTAGAACTTTATCAGGAGTCTACGACAACTATAAGATCCTAGAACTATATGCTCTTGAAATACAAGTTAAAATAACGTTAATTTAAACTCTTATCAGCAGCTCCAAGGTTGTATTAATAAACAATTGGTTTTAGGACTTATTAATCATTCTCAAGTACTCAATATGACCAGATAGCAAAGCATTAACCTTTTCACAACCCTTATAAAACCTAAAGGCATTTCTTACAACCTAAGCTCGAATGAAATGTTACTTGGGACGCTTGTAACAATAATAATTTGATTAATAATTTTAAGAATGGTGGCTTAGTTACAGTGATGTTTTATTTCAATTAACACAGTACATTAACATTCAAATGAGTTTAAAATTATAATAAAATAAATTACGGCGAGTGTTATAGGGTATTTCTTGATATCTGTTACAGTCATACGATACATTCTGTCAAATATCTACAAAACTAGCTCAAACACAAATGCTCAATGAATTGTAAAGGACTTCACAATCCTTGAATGGCCATTCAATATTGACGACTAAATTGCTGTTGGTACATATTTTGTTATCTTTATGCCAACGGAATAAGGTCTATAGCGTTGCCCTGAAATGCATAGGGCTAGAGTTGAATGACTGGCTGATTATCTGATAAACTCTTCACACCGGCTTCATTCATTCATTGTGTTTTGTTTGGTTAGCCTAGAAGCGTAACATGTGTTAAGTATGTATCCATATTTAAAAATCCAGCAATGATATACGGTGTGACTTCGTGATCCTAGCTAGAGTCAGTTTTGAACGGATCAGCAACATTACCTATGTGTATGAATTTTTTTTAGAAAAGTTCTCTAGGATATGAGTATACGTCATCAAATCCTGTGCAACAATCGCTCCAAATAAACCCAGTCGATGCTATCAAAGGATTTGTTTCAAAATGACGGCCCACACTGCAGGCCGGTGTACTAGCCCACGCAGCATCATTGAGTCATAGCATTACGCAAGCACGATGTGGGCTCGCCTGAACACGTCCCACAGAACGTTTCCGCAATTAAGCAACGGTACCAGGCGCGCAGAGCCCTCAACGTCCTTGTCTAAACACTTCATTCATGAGTACGCAATCACGTGCTTCTGTAGGTTTATGGCTTCCTGGTATTTTGCGCTCTGTGGTATTGGCAAGAATGGTTTATAAAAACGTTATAAAATTTTCGACGTAACAGCCGTACGTAATTTATTTTTGTTTGCAAGTTTCTATTGGTTTTTACTACAGCAAAGTTTGCAACACTACTGTAGCTAGGCCAGTAATAGTAGTGCCACTGTGGCATGCATCGGAACTTCTAACGTCCTTGTCTATTCTTAGAACAGCTTTCCATTCATAGTCTATTCTTCGAATTCATGACTTGTGCGTTTATTGAGCCTGTCTCATGTCTATCTATACCTACGGTGTTAGGACATAAGATATGAGAAATATCGGCTTATTGCTGTTGTTTACCTGGGTTTTGTTTTTCTTACTTCGTCTAGTAAATATATGCCAGAAGAAGTGTTAGCCTACTCAAATATGACTGAAGATGTATTGTAATGAATGGATTTTATGTTTAGATAGTCTTGGAATCCCAATCTGTTAATTTTTGTTTCTGTTCATCAAAATTTCCAGAATTTTCCTCTTACCACATGTCATTAAACGCATTCTTTTCAAACCTTTTAGAATGCTCGACATGTGTTTACATTAAAACGCCGAACTTTCCATTTTAAGTGCCTCTAAAGTTTCAACTCCAACGAATCTTTTACGAGTGAACCTATTAAAACTACCGGATTTACTAACACATACATTCCCAGACAAGGATCTTCAATATGTTTGGTGAACGAGCGAGAGGTCCTCACAAACTTAACATCGTCCGTTTTTTTGGCCTCACCAAATAAATCAGGGTTAATGACCTTCCTAAAGCCAAACCAAACCATAATAAAGCTAACTTCGTAGTGTACTCAACATCATGTGCCAGAAATGGTCGCGTATGTTTTTGTTTAAAAAAACTTGTCTAGTTTGTTTTACTTCTAAAGTTTTTATTACTTGTATTTTTAAAATAGTATTTTAGTGTTCAATATCTTGAGTTTACCTATCTATATGGTTTTTATAGTTCTTTGTCTCCTTTGGAATAGTTAATAGGTACCACGACAGGGTGTTTGCATCATTAAACTTGTTACTTTAGTAGCGCAAGTATTTACATGAGTACCTACAGCTTATGAGTAGGATGACGTCTTTGACGGCCGTCGAACGCAGTGAACGGCGTTGGTGTTTCTAATTTTAAACCTTTAATGGTCGGTAAAGCCACTGCTGATGCAGTTCTTTCCTTTGATCTGTTGCTTAGCTTTTTCTCTTTATTTGTACAATGTTATTTAAATTATCATCCGATGCATCGTTACTGTAACTATGCTTCTGTTTATTAACTTGAATTTCAAGATTAACCATCCCTTGTCAACTTGGCTTAGAAAACCCGGGGTTTTGAACAATCACTGTTTACTGCGCCCAGCGCCCACCGATACAAAGATAGAATATTCTTTATGTTACACACTCAAGAACAGAAGTTACAGTTTATATACTAACACATAGATACAAAAATAGCGGTGTTATCGCGTAAAGCGATTTTTCAAGACAACGTTAGGGTGGAAGGATTTTTGATGATCAAATAGGGTCAAGTGTACTAAAGTATTTATCATATTTATCTTTTAAGACGCATGTCCGCGAAAACCAAGTCATTATATTCCAATAAAGGTGATACATAGTCACTGAGAGGGGAGGGGAGGGGAGTTGTATTTTATTAGGATCTCATCAAAATAAAACTCTTACATAACATCACAATGAGGACTTTGCCCAAACCCAATATGTGTTACAAAACAGGTTTTTTAAAACAAGTATAATCTTAATGCGTAATTGTAAAAGGTCAATGAATCCAGGAGTTGAATACCTTTGCCAAAAAAAACCAAATTACAATTCGTGAAACGTTCAAATATCTATAGCAGTTAAGCCACAAAGACTGGTTTGTAACACAATTAGTATTCAGGTTGGGTGTTTTTATCTATGCCGAGTTTTTTTAGTGTCTCATTTGGTTACGCATTAAATTGTATTTTTTTGTGAAAACTTATCTAGTTCTTAGGTCTTTATGATGAGGGTAGACACTGTGTTATGTATAGTTGAGGTTGAGTCACATACCTAAGGAGCGATGCACGACATCGTCGAAATTGTGCAATCCGCGATACAGTTAAGTTACCTATACACCAAGCTATTATATTGAGTACGTCGTTTAATTTAACAAGGAATACTAAAGTGGTCATAATGTAAACTGTAAATAATGAACTTTAACTGAAAGTGAAGCAATTCTAGATGTTACACTATTTGAGAGTCCTTTAAAATAAATACGCCCTTGTGAAAATTCACATAAAATACGTTTTTTAATATGTAAACTTACTAAAATTTGGAACCTCCCTATTTTAGTTAAAAACGTAGGTGCACAGACACTTTTTTGGTCTACATTAGTTTCCATAACAAAAAGCAATAAGAGGTCGTTGGCTCCTTTGTTTGTGCAAAAATTCTGTTCATTGGCCTGTCCCAAACATGGTTAGGTCTGCTTCATGTTCGCGACAAACTTAATTTCCATGCATTCAAAGGATTTTGAGCTTTATAGTCTAATAATATAAAATAATCACATCTCATCTACAGAAGCCTGGAATCATTTAAATTTCGTTAAGGAAGTTTAATACACACAAAGACTAAACAATTTTGTTATAAATTTAATGCTTTGTGATGTCACCCACGCTTGAACGAAGCGGGTGTCTTTCTTTATGCTTGGCAGATATATGATGATCAGTTACATTATCCCTGACTTCTGATTCAGAGTTATGATCATCTTTGTGTTCAGAATCTGCAAAGTTATTACCATTGTCCTTGTAAGGGTCGCAGCCAGCTATTGTTTGTGTACTAGCAGGTATATTAGATGTTTACATGTTTGTGTAATGCTTTTAGTCGATAAAATTGCATTTGTTATCGTCACTAAGTAACGCAACGACATAAAATATCAGAAGCCATTTAAATGGATAACACACTCATATTACACCAACCACAAAATCTTAGTGTATCTAATAAAATAGATGTATAGATCTAAATACCTCGACCGCCTCAATGCATAACTGCAGTTACACGATCTCGCAATCTGCGCGGGTCCTGCCACGCAACGGATACCAGTTTTCTATAAATAAATTCACTGATACAGCCTATGATTCATATTGCGTCTAAACATTTTTAACTCAAACTTCTAAGTCAACAACTTAAAGCTCAAAGTCGTTTCAAGGAATTCACTACACTTTGAAACCGTAATAGTAAACCCAACCGAATTGTGCAGATTGGTTACGCCAAAATCACCCTAGTTTCGTGAGGGGTAGAGGCTGAACAGTGAGAAAATGTAATGCGTAACGCTAGGCTGTGAAGTTAATGCCCCAAGCGGAGTGTGATTACATCATTACGCAGGAATGCCAGTCGAGGTAATTAAAGAAAGTACTTATTATTCTGTGCCGAGGATAAATTCCTTTAGATCTATTGATAGCTAGAGAGTAGCTAATTGTTTCATAGCTGTGACGACCCCGGGTAGCGTTCCTCAACACTTTATGTACTTTAACTGGATAACTTAAAACCCTGCACCAAGATATACACAAATGTTTTAAAACAACTGAATATTATTCTCAAGAGCATAGGGGCAAACACAAGTGAATGCAGACTAAACAAATGTTTGAAAAACATAATGTTTTGCAATTTATACAATGTTGCTAGGGTTGTAGCGGTGCATTTACGTCGTAAACATTAATTATATGAACGTGGACATCATTCTTTATCAGATTCAAAATTATTTTACTGCATCCGAGGATTTTAAGTAGACGTGAAGTGAGCCAAGCCAAATGTTTTATTAGCATTTGACATTAATTAAAACACTCGTGTCCAATAGCGAAAAAACAGGTGTTGAATCGATTAGTTTCCTATTGCGGAATGTCAATTCGTTTGTAAAAGTCACCGAACAGCCTTGAGAAGAATTTCCAACGAGACGGATGCTTCTCTAGTACGACAAGTATACTGCGACTTGGCTTTCTCCCGGCAAAAACTCGAATGGTACTTTACCAGTTAACATTTGTGACAGGTGCTTGACGATGTGTTCAACCAATATTAGTATTGGCTTAGGGTGGGTTGCATCAACATCCCGGTTATCGTAATAGTTAAGGTTAAACTTAGCAATGACAGAGTCGTTACAGTTAATATTTTACTGTAACGTGTTGCACCATCAAATCGTCGGTCATTGTTAATGTTATTAGGGTTGCTATTCGTTTGAGACATAATTATCCCCAAAGTTATTGTGGGAAACGTTTTTATGTAAGGCAATACCAAATCTAGCTGTCGGACTGAAGCCGTCACAGAGTACATTGTAGCCGTCATTCTCTGTCAAAGCACTCAAAGTCAACATGTCATAGGAACTAAGTCTGTTGTTCCTCCAAATATTGACCAAAAGATTATCATCAATAAAACCCGCGACAAAGTAGACTCTAATCAGCCTTTATTAAGAGCGGTGGTAGCTCAGTCGGGTAAGCGCCCGCTTCTCACGCCAGAGATGCGGGTCCGATCCCGGCGCTGACATGTACCAATGAGTTCTTTTAACATAAGTTCAATGTATACCATCGCTCTTACGGTGAGGAAAACATCGTGAGGTAACCTGCATATCTAGATTTAGCACATCTAGATATGTGAACCCACCAACCCGCAGTGTACCAGCGTGGTGGCCAAATGGTCCAAGCTTTGGAAGGCAGTTTAGACCTTGGGGATATGCACAAAGGTTCCATTCGAGAGAGCCAGGTGCAGGTACTTACACCCCCAGAGAATAGAATAGAATAGAAGCCTTTATTATTAATTGTCTTATTAATAAATTCTTAACAAGTTGAAATAAAAACTAACGATGTAATCTATTAAAATAATTATTTATTGACATCCTTCGATTATGCTCATCATTCCTGTTAACTGCATAGACAGGTTCCTCTTCATCAGATGATGAATCATCATAAAAAACCTAGCTGGTGGTACAGCACAGGGTCTCTATTTTGTTTACATAATATATTATGCAGCTATGCCGTAGCCACAATAATGGGCTGCACTCTTCTTAGTTCTGTCCTTATTTTCATTGATATATTTCTGTATTTGAGTGATTGCAAAATTTCTGAAAACAAGGTTATTCAATTAAAGAGTTACGTAGGTTACTTTGATATTAGATTGCTGCGCTGGACCGGCAACCGGCAGGTAGCCGGTAGTGGCTGGATAAGGAAGGCCGAGGGCACAGTATTGTTTCGCTCCTTGGAAGAGCCCATGGCTAGAAGTGGACGCTTATTTGGTGGTGAAGATGATCATTACACCTACAACATAATAATAGGTGCACTTACTTCGTCGTTGGAGGCAGTAAGAAAGGTTCTAGTTTTAAAGCCAACACACGAGCCACATTTTTGAGACCTGGAACCTGCGAATCTATCAGTTCTCTGAAAGTACACCTTTCTCTTCATATTTCGTAAGTTCCGTACTTACTCCACCTCAATCTCAATTTCTGAGGAACTTGTTTCAAGCACTATTTCACGTAGAAGCGACATGATAAGAATTATTGAATATTAATATTTGTACGTAATACTGTTACTTTGAGGTTATACAACGGGTTTGACAGCTACCTGACTTTAACTTTAACCGTAACCAGCCAACATGGGGTGGTTATGGTTATCGTTAAAGTTATGACGTAATTTTAACCATAGTTGAATGGTGCAACCAATTTTTCGCTTAACCGATGCTTTGACAGACGATGTGACATTGGTAATAGTTAAAGTTAAATGGTGCAACGCACCCTTAGATTAGTATTGGCTTAGAGGCCGGCTTCACTTGATCAACGATAGTTTTGGTATGACTTTCATTATCTTTAACACAGTTATAGACATTTTTACCTTTTGATTGGTTATTTATGTTGTTTTAATATTTTCGTGCACGTCTATCAGTTTGTTTGATGTTTCCTATGTTGCTTCACAGCCAACTGTGCGGTCCTTTTTTATGCAGCTATTTGCATAATTAACGTCAGTTTCGCCAAAATGGTCGGTTTCCATTACAACGTAACCTTATAGCATTTGAACTGCAGCCTGAAGTGCTAATCACAGGAAGCTATTAGCAAAGCTACAGTTAAGTGCTGAACTCCAGTTTACACATCCAACCATAGCTGCAATCTCGAGTTGCTCAAACCGCTCGCTAACTTTGTGACCTGACGCGCAATCACACTTGTCACTTCAACTTGTAGCCGTTGTGCAAGACCCTGCGTTTGCATGTCTTCCTGGTACTTGTGAGTTATGTTATGAAACTTATGAAGTGCTGTTATAACTTCGGGTACACATTTTTTGTGGGTGCCTATCTGTGCCTTTAGAAATTGAAATAGTTTTATTTTTTTCTACAATATTCATCTCGCTTACTCTACTCATTTACAAACTAGTAACCAGAGCCTCACTTGTAACTTACATGAAACCTGTGTCATTGAGCCCCAAAGCATGAATGCATTTTTGACGATGATGATATTTATATCACTTATTCAATTCGCAGTTATATTCAAATGGTGGCAAATCAATAAATCAAAGCAAAGTTCAACGAGATACAGCGACAAACTTATAAATACGAATGACATATCCAGATGCAAAATTTATAAGCGAATCCATCGCGGCCGCTAGAATAAATTTTCTGACAGTTATACGAGCGCACGCATTCGAAAATCAAAGCATCTCTGCAGACGTTGAATTATTTAACAATACCGACCTTATTTATATGGACTTAAAATCCGTTGACCTTTGTCCTCTATCGACACCTATTATCAATGTATAATTGCTTAAAGAATAGATTATGAACAGTTGATTGTCGGCCAAGAATATGAACGCACGCTTCTTGATGACTTCGCAGCTCCTTTGTTCCCCTTTGTCTGTTTATTGATGGTGTTCTGATAGTTGTGATGTTGGTTAAGGACTGTGGTGATTGGTGAAAATGTACGAAATGTACTTTGCTGTGTCTGAAGATAAGTGCTATGAGATTGGGGATATGTTTGAGGTTGGTAAACGTTTGAATGGCTGTGTATTGTACTACTTTGAAATGAGAGCCGAATTTGTTTTTTTGCATTTTGCCAAAATGTTATAAATTGTTTATTTTACGAACGTATCCAAGATGACGCTGGTTTAGATTTGTAATACCTTTCAGAAAATATTTAGTTATGATCATTTTCATTCTGTTTTCTTCTTTAGGATCTGTCTAACCATCGTCAACTTCGCGTACAAGTTCTTCACTCACTCCAATTCTCCTTGCTACAGCGTGTTAGACCACCAGCTCCCAACACGACTAACATACAACCGTCTCTTTCGCCCTCAGATAACGTCATCATCGAGCGACATGTGCGAGCGAGAGCGCGCTAGGGCGCCGCCGCCGCCGGAGCCGCCGCCGCACCGGGTGCGCGCCGCTGACCTGTACCCCCGGCTGCGGACGCACTACGACGAGCCAGGACTAGATGTGCCGTTCACGCCGATCTGCGGGGAGTTTGTGCAGGTGAGGTGATAGCTCCTGTAGGGCAGTGTGATCCTGGTACTTCACAAAACTAAGGCAGTATTTGACAGATGTTTAGCGCTGTCAAGCCTTGTTAAACAATGTTTTATGTTTCTTGTGGTAATACTGCAAATGTCGTGGATCCATGAACGTTACGTGGCTCATCTTGTAGGTTTATAAGACCCTGGTAACTTGAGCTGAGGATGATGATGTAGGTGATGGTATATACTCGTGTCTTTCACGCATGGATGAACAATGAACATCGCCTGGGTTCCTATTAAATTATGAAATCCTGGTAATTTGATTTGAGATGGATGATGTAAGTAGTGGATGAATTCAAGGCTGACTGAAAGATGAGTAGGTCGAGTCTGAACATTCTAATGATATTAAACTGTCTAGCTTTTCATGGCCATCCTGGGAAGGCTTCGTCACAAGAAACGTTTTGATGCTCTCATGGGGCTCAAAGTATAATACCTATATAAATTTACTATGTTACCCATTACATACATAATATTATTATGTTAATTGAAATCAAAATTTGTTAGATTACAGATTTGCGAGTCTATTTTAAGATATTATTAACTCCAAACACAATATAAACATTCACTTTTATATGCGTATAAAAGTAAAGATTCACTTTATTGTACAAAGAAGCTCCATTAAAAGCTCTAAGAACCATAAAGCAAGTTTTACGAACCATAATAATAGCCCGCCAGAAGACCATAAATTCTAAGCACATTCCTACCTTCATTTTACGTGGAGTTCTCTAGTTAAAATCGCTTTCTCTGTGTCTAGAGTCCAAAGGCAGTGCATTCCTTTCTTATCACTGTCCGCCTACCGTTCAATATAAATTGGCTCCTGTAACTCTTTGCTGACAAACTAATATCGTCCCTATTCGAAGGGTTGCAAAAGTCGCAAGAAACAGCTCGGTGCCAAAAACAAAGGACTAAGGCAATAGCGTTCACAATAGCGAGTTGACTTGACGACCTTTGAGGTCATCGACCGATATTACCTAACACCCATATATTACCGATGTTGACTATTGTTATCTGTTTTGTAAGTTATGTTTGGACCTAATTTAATTTGTAAACAGTTGCCTATTTCCTGGTTATTTGTTTTGTTTGTCGAGAAGGGTCCTTAAGCAAATATTGATGTATATAGAATTTGTATTAATTGGCCTGTCAATAGGATAGGATTATGTTTAATTAATGATTTATGACGTAAATGTAGGTTATCGTAACTGTTGGCCGCAAGATAGAGATAAGCCGCCATATTTCATTCATCAGTTGCATTGTCATTGCTTTATTATTCTTTTTATTCAAATGAATGAATACTTTGATTATGATGTCTGAAATTTCCAGTATTAAATGGTTCTTACCCACTGACTTCCGTAGTTTACTCTACTGTCCACTCTGTTATGATAAATTCTATCCACACTATTACCTAAATGTGTCGGAATGCCGTTTGGGGGCGTTCAGGAGGTGCTAGGTGGGCTGTTGTACTAATCTAGGCCTAAAGACTAGATCTTATCGTTTGTTTTTCCTTTGCATTAATAACAGTTTATGAAGCCAAGGTGAATGGATCTGACCAGTACCACTATCAAGATACCAATAGCACTGACTTTATTATCTCGTCCGCAACAGGTAGCATGCACTATACCCTAGCTCTCATACGCAATAGGTAGACTAACTAGTGTAAGTAGCAGTAACATCAGGAACCCATAACACCACGCTCGTCCTCATCCACAGTGGGTCTGCTGGCAGAGTGGTCCAAAAGCGCTCTAGCCATGTTCAACCACCATTGACATCATTCTCTAATCTGTAGCCACATACCTGACCAAACCCCTACCAAAAAGTACCAGGAACCCATAACACAACCGTCGCTCTCCTCCACAGTGGGTCGGCCGAACGGCTGACGGCGGCGCGCTGGCAATGTCGAACTACCGAGTGCACTCGCAGCCGCGGCGGCGCGGGGGCGGCGCCTCGCTGCCCCTCCGCCTGCTGGACTCCGTGGAGGTGCGGGACTTGTTGCATCTGGTGCTGCTGTGTAAAGATGGGCGGACTGTCAAGTGAGTTTCATCAATATGTAATGATAATGTGGCTGGTTATGACTAGATGCGGAAAGCTATATCGCATCCAGTGGTGTGCTTTGGGAGAGGCCTACGTCCAGCAGTGGACTGCTATAGACTGATGATGATGTAATAATAATACGTGGGACATCTCAAACACGGCCATCCGACACCATAGGCCGAGCCTGTAATATGGGTATCGAACAGATTATGTATATGTCTCACATATACTCATGTTTCACAAATCCACAATAGTTCAGTCAGATACACTACTGATGCTGAAGAAAATGGCATGTGTTGTGTTCAACTCAGCGTCATGCTGTGAAAATTTACAAGCCACGGACACCGGATAGCACGGAGGGAAGGTTTTGTCGTAAACTTAAAGGACCTTACCACAAAAACTTAGACAGTATTTAACAGGTGTTTAGCGCTGTCACAAAAAAACTTTAAACACTAGTTAAACAGTGTTTAAAGTTTTTTTGTGGTAGCACAGAAATAGATTCACTTTCCTTTCGGTCGCTGGAGGCGCCACTTTCTATGCAACAAAATGTAACTTGAAATAGTTTTCCTCAACGATCAAAACTGCTCAAAGATGCTCGAGTCTGTTTTACCAATAATTTGTAGGAATTGAAACTAGAGTCATACCTACAAGGTACGTACTACGTAGGTATTTACCAATGTGAATACTAATAGATAACATGTTGACTGTGTGTCATGCGGACCACGTTATTTTCCTTCCTGTCCTATTTTTAACATTCAAATTAGATAACAGTTTTATCAATATTTTGAACAGTTTTGAGGGAGCATTGACTGATATGACCGCCTAGCAACAACAAAAAACGGCTTATAGAATGTTTTTCTATTGACTAGAAAGGAATCTAGTGTTTCAATTCAATTCAAATTCAAAATATTTTATTTCGTAAACTTACATACTAGTTACAATAGTTGATGGGGCATCCTTTTAAGTACCTATAAAGTACCTGTGCCAGGATACCCCGCTCTTCCATATACTAAGTACATTTTAAATAGTTTACGATAGTTTTAAACTATGTAGTTGTAGTGTTTGTATTGTTATCTAATTAGGTGTAAGGATTAAGATTATACTTTCACTATTATTTATTGTCACGATAAAGTGTCAAGATTGTTTTGTCACAGCAATGAAATGAAATGAAATTTGCTAGGTTTTGGTGTCACCTCAATGATAATATAATTATAATATGTTTTATGCATAGTCATCTCAGTTATTTTTACAGATTCATTTACAAAATATGAATTAAGCATACCTTATAGGTATTACCTATTGTAGTATGTTTAAAATAACATAACGGAAAGTTTTTACCTAACAACAAAACTTGAACTCCCAATGTTAAAGCTAATACAAATTCCTCAGACATAAATATTTAATGTGCTAAGCAAACAAAGATTTAATTTTGCCTGTTTTTTATTCAAATTCGATGCAACAATGCCACTGACCTATGTATACACAGAAAACACACGCCAAACTCATAACACACAATAATTTTAATGAATTCGCATGTAAACTTGGTTAACGTGGTGGACCCGGATTAGCGATCCTGATGATGATGTAAACATGGTGCTAGCTCTAAGATTCAATATTAGGTATTTAGCTTCTGAAAGTTGTCAATTTAATTGCATCGAAGCGAACTATACTTGTTTGTACAATAAATTAATAGGTCTACTAGTCGAGGCTATATAAAAACATACGCCCTAAAGCATCTCTTTTCACGTTCCAGGTGTACATTCTCAACGGGCGAGCAATGCCTGGAGTGGTGGCGCCGCCTCACCACGACCTTGGCTCCAGTCAGCTCCCTGCAGGAGACCTTCGCGGCAGGCTACGCGGCGTGGGCCAAGGAGCAGCCGCCCGCGTCCGTCCATAGAGCCCTGGTGCGACACTCACAGCAGAGGCACTGGTTCGCTCCTGAGGTGAGTGGTGTGGTTTTATGCGGTCCTGGTAGTTTTGTTGAGTAGCGGTACTGGTAATTTTCCCTAGCAGGCTTAGGTTTCTAAGGTTTTATGAAGTCCTGGCCCTGTAGCACGGCGCGCTATTAAGACGTGACAAAAGTTCTCCGTCGCGCTCGCTCTTGAGCGAGTGAGCGCGATGCAAAACTCTTGTCACGTCAGGTTGTGCAGCGAAATCGATCTTGACATCTTCAGTAGTAGCATCGAATCATTTAAAACTCATTTTATTCGGACTTTTGTAGCATCAACTCAACAACTCGGCTAAATTAATTAATCATATCTACTCAAGTGGTTCTTGTTGTTCTTTTTTTTTGTATCTAGATGTGTTAGACCAAAATATGTAATAACTTAAGTTTGCTTTTTTAATATGTTACTAAGTAGGTACTTCTGTACATTTATCTGTGAAAGCTTGTCATTAGCTTTAAGATACCTGTTTTCATGTATTTATTATTTGTGTAACATGCTGTTAGCTTTCCTAATAAAATAAAATAAAATAAAATAAATGCGCCCCGTACTAGCCCTACTGGTAGATTTAAATTCACATTTAATGAGCTTCTGTAGCTTACATCACTTGTGGTCTCACAATGGCCCACCTTAGAAGCTAAATGCGGAAAATCAGCTCGCCATGATGGATAGATCACTCGTGGTTTTATGTCATCCTAGTATGTGTCTACGATTATTGTTGAGCTTTCATTTCAAAGTACCTTCTGGTTCATTTTAGAACATACCCTCATAGTATAGAAATACAAACAATTGCAAACCTCGAATCTCTTCTATTTCTAGTTGGAGCGACTAGGGTTCACGGCAAAAGGCTCGTGGCGGGTGACGGCTGTGAACTCTGACTTCAAGCTGTGCCCTTCGTACCCGCCGCTCCTCATAGTTCCAGCGTGCATCGGAGACGAGGACATGGACTCTGTAGCGAGGTGAGATGTTGGCGAGTTATGCTGCCCTGGTACTCTTAGGGGTAAGGAGAGCTGTTATTGGCGATCTCTGACATTTTCTTAGTCCCTGGTAATTTTGAAGGACATGTTTAGCATTTATGGTTCCTCAGCAGTTTTTTTTATATGTAAGAAGGCTAAGGTGGATTTATTTACGTGTAGGTACAATAAAATCATGTATGAATAAGATAGGATTTCAATGGCGTCGCGCCGTTTTTCACATTCAAGGGGGATCTAAAAAGTACGTTACTACTACTTTCACGCAAAAGTTACTAGAATTCACGCAAAAGGACAGTAAAAACCACATACTTCCATTACTCCCACAAATAACCACGTCATTCTACCCCCAGATTCCGCGCGATGCGTCGCGTGCCCGCCGTCGTGTGGCGCCACCGGGGCAACGGCGCGGTCATCGCGCGCTCCTCGCAGCCCGAGGTGGGCTGGCTCGGCTGGAGGTCTAGTGAAGATGAGCGGTTGCTGGCTGCCTTCGTGACGGCCTGTACTAGCGATCGCCCGCACCACTCTAGCAAGGTATGCTGTCCTGGTACTGATGAGACTGATAGTTGGAGGTGGGCTGGCTCGGCTGGAGGTCTAGTGAAGATGAGCGGCTGTTGGCTGCCTTCGTGACTGCCTGTACTAGTGATCGGCCCCACCATTCTAGCAAGGTATGTTGTCCTGGTACTTTCAGTTGACCAGAAAGACTAAAAAGGTTTCGGCTGGAGGTCCAGCGAAGACGAGAGGCTATTGGCTGCCTTTGAGACTGCCGGTACTAGTGACCGGCCGCACCACTCTAGCAAGGTATACTGTCATGGTACAGTCCGTTTTTTTGAGTTAAGCATTGACGGTTTAAGATTTTTACAAGATACAAAACTGTATAGCTACTAATGAAGCTGACCTCACCGATAATGCTGACAGTTACAAAATCGGAAAGAAGGAAAGATCTATTTAGATTTAGATGCTTGTAAAACTGCATTAAACGCTCAACTGAAAGCTCCTTATATTATAACCACAAACGAGTTACTTTAACCTGAATTCTTCTCTTCCAGCAAACCAACAAGCTGTTAATAGTAGACGCGCGGTCCTACGCCTCAGCCGTCACAAACCGCGCCCGCGGCGGCGGCTGCGAGTGTCAGCAATACTACCCGGCGGCTGACATACAGTTCATGTGCCTACCCAACATACACCATGTGAGACGGAGCTTCCAACAGCTGAGAGCGTTGGTGGCCGAGCCCGCCGATCAGGCCAAGTAAGAGCTCTTTGGGTCTTTGCGCTCCTGGTACTTTAAGTTGCATTAGTGACCACAATAGTAACCCGCCGTCAAGCCAAGTAAGTGGCTTGAGTTAGCTCTTTGGGTCTTTGCGATCCTGGTACTTTCAGTTGCATTAGTGCCAGCATTACTACCCGGCGGCGGATATACAGTTCATGTGCCTACCCAACATACACCATGTCAGGAGAAGCTTCCAGCAACTCAGGGCGCTGGTGGCTGAGCCCGCCGATCAGGCTAAGTAAGTGAAGTTAGCTCTTTGGGTCTTTGCGATCCTGGTAATTTCAGAAGAAATATATTTTTTTAATCTGAAAATAAGTAAACAATAGAAGAGTCAGAAGATATAATTATTACAATGACTTGAGCCAATCATAGCAAATATACCTTAGGAACCTTATAATGCCTACCTTAAAAAATTATTATTATTTTATTTATTTATTTATCTAACCCAAAACTTTCCCCCCGCAGTTGGCACAGCAACCTCGAGCGAACACTCTGGCTGCAATACATCTCCGGTCTAGGCCGGGCGGCCGGACTCGTCGCCCGGGCAGTTCTAAACGGACGTCCGGTTCTGGTCCACTGTTCGGATGGATGGGACCGGACGCCGCAGATCGTGGCGGCCGCGCAGTTGCATCTGGACCCGTATTACAGGACTTGCGAGGTTAGTTGTTGCTGGGTTATGGACGCCTGGTAGTTTTGTGTGTGAGAGAGGTATGTGTATTATGTGTAACATAAAGAAGCAATATGAAAGTGGCATCAGTTACTGAATGAATAAATGAAATAAAATAAATAAATAAATGGGAGCAGGGATGATGGATGAGACGGAAATAGAGAGGCAGAAAGTTCGTCCGCAATTTTAAATAATGTTTGTGAGTAGAGTCAGTGCAGTGCGTACTCTAAAGGCAAATTGATGGGATTAGCTTCTGGATTTTGGTCAAACATGACGTAGGCAATATCTGGCCCTGGAGATTCTGCCGTGTGTTTAATTTAGGTACTCAGTTTGAAGGTTAATATCAACATAAAATTAATTAATATAACTCAACCTATTTTCACACCATTCCAGGGTTTCCGAGTGCTAATCGAACGCGAATGGCTGGACTTTGGCCACAAATTCGCCGACCGATGCGGCCACCAGTTCGGCCCTGAGGAGCCCAACGAGAGGTCTCCCATCTTCCTCCAGTGGCTGGACTTAGTACATCAGTGTATGCTGCAGTACCCCACTAGCTTCCAGTTCTCCGAGGCTTATTTGGTGAGTAATAGGTTCCTTTGTGGTTATGCGGTCCTGGTACTTTTAAGGATACGTTTATGTAAGGTGGCCGTGTATAGTGACCTAGAATGATGTGACCCAGGATGACCTATTACATTTGTGTGTGGAAGTGTATTGATCTCATTAAAATTTGATTGACATAGGTTTTTGTTCAAAAAAAATACCGATCAAAATTGTATCGTCAGTCCTCCTCATCTGACCACTACCGGCTACGTGTCTTGATTCGTCGGCCCAGCACGGGTTTCCCACGCTACGTTTTTATGTTTGTGGAATCCGTCTATTTACCAATTTATTCCTTCCAATTCCAGATCAAACTGCTAACGCACGTCCACTCGTGCATGTTCGGCACATTCCTGTGCAACTCCCCTCGAGAGCGAGCCGAGGCGAGAGTGAGCGAGACAACAGCACATGTGTGGCGGCTGCTAGAGGGAGCTGCCTATAGGAACCACCTGTACTGCCCGCCCAGCGGCGAACAGGTGAGAGCGAGACGGCGAGAGTGAGCGAGACAGCTGCACAGGTGTGGCGGCTGCTAGAGGGAGCTGCCTATAGGAACCACCTGCACTGCCCGCCCAGCGGCGAACAGGTGAGAGCGAGACAGCGAGAGTGAGCGAGACAGCTGCATGAGAGTGAGCGAGACGACGGCACAGGTGCGGCAGCTGCTATAGGGACGTTATAACTGAGCCTTTTCGGTGCTAGATAGCACACACCCTTGCTTAAAAATGCGCATTTTTAATTTTAAGTCTTTTATTGATATTTTTTCTGTTATTTTGTTTCTTTTTAGTGTGTGTATACCTACATTATACCTTATTTCACGGGGAAAGACATCTGTTACGAACAAAAACTACCCTTATTTGAATGTAATAAGGGTCCTGTCAGATGTCTTTCCTCGTGAAAAAAGGTACCTATAAATAAATACTTTTTATCTTATCTTATAAAAATGGCAGAAATGTTTACGATGAAATAAGTTAAGTGCACAGCGAACTTTTTTTACGTATCTATTTAACGTTTTCCCGTACCTCCTGTTGGCTGGTAAAAATGCTTTTGCCATTAAAGCCACCTTTTGTACTCTTATATAAAACTATTATTTATCCGCAGGTGCTATGGCCGGACTACAGTGTGCGTTCCCTCCGCGTGTGGGCGTCCGTGTTCGCCGGCGCCCACCACGAGGCGGAGCCCGAGCCGCCCGCGCCGCCCGCCCCGCCCGCCGGTGAGTCATGCCGCCCTGGTACTGTGTGCAGACTACAGCGTGTTAGCTATGCCGCCCTGGTAGTAGATGTAGCCAGCCAGAGACATGTTACAGTAGACTTCCACCACCACCACCATCCCGCTTGGAGATATGTTACCCTGGTACTCTACACTCGCACGCAATGAAAAAGTTAAACGGAAACTAACGCATACTAAACTAAAAGGATACTAGCGCACGAGCCGAGGCGGAGCCCGAGCCGGCCGCGCCGCCCGCCGGTGAGTCATGCCGCCCTGGTACTATGTGTAGACTACAGCGTGTGAGTCATGCCGCCCTGGTACTATGTGTAGACTACAGCGTGTGAGTCATCCCGCCCTGGTACTATGTGTAGACTACAGCGTGTGAGTCATGCCGCCCTGGTACTATGTTTAGACTACAGCGTGTGAGTCATGCCGCCCTGGTACTATGTGTAGACTACAGCGTGTGAGTCATGCCGCCCTGGTACTATGTGTAGACTACAGCGTGTGAGTCATGCCGCCCTGGTACTATGTGTAGAGTACAGCGTGTGAGTCATGCCGCCCTGGTACTATGTGTAGACTACAGCGTGTGAGTCATCCCGCCCTGGTACTATGTGTAGACTACAGCGTGTGAGTCATGCCGCCCTGGTACTATGTTTAGACTACAGCGTGTGAGTCATGCCGCCCTGGTACTATGTGTAGACTACAGCGTGTGAGTCATGCCGCCCTGGTACTATGTGTAGAGTACAGCGTGTGAGTCATGCCGCCCTGGTACTATGTGTAGTAGTGATGTAACGAATATTCGCATTCGCATTCGCATTCGCGAATATTCGCTTTTTTTGGATATTCGCATTCGCATTCGCATTCGCAAAATTTTGTGCGAATGTTTGCGAATATCAGTACTTATTAAAAACTATTTTAAAATAATGGTAGATAGGTTAACAAAATCTAAACTTTTTATTACAAGTTACCCTGTTAATCACATTTCCAGTCTTACTTTATCACCAGAGCAACTATAATAAGTTGTCAGCTAGGAACAAAGCGTCCTGGAAATGCCCCGATTGCAAAGTTCCGTTACCAAAGACCGATGATACGCCTGTAAAAGAGACAAATGTGGATACTACCGTGTCACCTTCTTATCATAGCTCTACGGAACTAAATAATTCGCTGCAAGAGTTCGAAAATCGACTGATGAATAGATTAGATGGCATGCTACAAAAGTCACAGCTAGGTATTAAAATGGAAATTGAGAGTTTACGTAAAGAAATGCACATTTTGCCTGATTTAAAACAGGCCGTTGATTTTATGTCTGAAAAATATGACATTATGTATGAGGAGCTGACGTCATTACGCTCTTTATCCAGCTCTTTGCAAGCAGAAAACAGTAGAATACTAAATGATGTAAAGGAATTGAAATTGAAGGTACAACAAATGGAACAGTACTCGCGAGATTGCAATATTGAAATACAGTGTTTACCTGAGCACAAACAGGAAAATCTAGTAAACACGGTCCAGCAGCTAGCGAAAATTGTCTCGTGCCCTTTAGAAGAAAAAGATATCCAGCAATGCACAAGAGTAGCAAAGAAAGACAACCTATCATCTAGGCCAAGAGCTACAATACTCAAGCTGTCTACTCCTCGACTCCGGGACTGTCTACTGGCTGCGGTATTGACATTTAACAAGAATAAACCCAAAGAGGAGAAGCTCAACACAGCCCACCTTGGTATAGGAGGAGATAAATCACCTGTGTACGTCTCTGAACACCTCTCGCCCTACAACAGATCCCTACATGCGGAAGCTAGGAAGATAAAAAGAGATAAGGGATATAAATACCTATGGATCCGAAATGGTCGTGTGTTGATAAGGAAAGATGACTCATCTCCTAGTACATGGATTAAGGATAGCGATACTCTTTCAGGACTGTAATATTGTTTTCAGTAATATTCTAATAAACGTGTTCTTTTTTCATTGTAGCTAATATTCAAGGAAATTAAAATATACTATCAAAATTGTAGAAGTATACGAGGTAAACTGAATAATTTGTACTTACAGAGTTTGTTATGCGACTATGATGTAGTTGTACTAACGGAAACTTGGTTAAATAATGGTATTATGAGTAGCGAAGTTTTGGACGATCGTTTTGTAATTTACCGCAGGGATCGTTGTTTCAATAGTACAAGTAAAGTAGACGGGGGTGGTGTGTTGATTGGAGTCCGTAAACATCTTGAATCGTATAGACGGTTAAGTTTAGAAAGCTTAGGTGAGGATCTTTGGGTGACTATTCCGTATCGATGTAATAATGTACAAAATAATTTAAATATTTGCGCTGTATACATTCCTTCGCCTTGCAGCCCGCTTAAGCTAGACAATCAATTAAACGGACTGACAAACGCACTTAACACTATTATATGTGATGATAAACAAGATACATTAATAGTAGGCGATTTTAATCTTGGTGATATAGTATGGACACATTCGAATAGGGGTGGTAGGCTGAAACCTTCTGAGCTCTCCCCTCAAAATAACTATTATCGACTGTTATACGACTTCATAGCTTTACATGGCATTCATCAATATAATTTAGTCTACAATAGAGATAAAAAAATACTAGACTTAGTATTAAGCTCAATTGATAACACCAAAGTTACCGAGGCCGAACCGCTCTCTAAAGTAGATACCTATCACCCTCCGTTGCTTATTGAACTAGAAATTGGAACATTGTCCTTTTTAAAAAAACTCGACGTGCCTCGTTATGACTTTAGGAAGGCTAACTACACTCTTCTCAATATAGATCTGAATGCTGTGAATTGGAAAAACGCAATTGGACACGATGAAGATGTCAATGTAATGCTGGATAAGTTTTATGCTGTTATAAATAATTTGATAGATAAACATGTTCCAAAGAAAAAAAAACTTAATCATAAATATCCGGTGTGGTACAACTGCAACTTAAAAAAACTTATAAAAGAAAAATATAAACTACATGCTAGATACAAAAAACATAAAAATCCATTAGATTATTTATATTATAGTGAACTTCGTATTTTATGTCATAAAAATATAAAAATATGCTACAATATATATCTTAAATCCATTGAAGACAGTATATGCTCCCATAATATTAAGGCTTTCTGGTCTTTTCTTAAAAACAAACGAAAAACTATTGAAGCTATCCCAAGTACAATGTATCTAAATAAAGACAAACTTTCGTCCCCTCAAGCTATTTGTAACGGTTTCGCCGAGTATTTTGCTTCAGTCTATGCGGATGATGACAACGGCAACTTCGACCCAATTCCTCCGACTTATTTAGCGTGTGATTATTTGTCAACCATAGAAATAACTCCTCAAAATATTGAACGGGCCATTTTCAAGCTGGATATTAATCAGGGTCCTGGACCAGACGGTCTACCAGCTATTTTTATTAAAAAAACTGTAAAAGCACTTGTGCTGCCCCTTTATATGATCTTTGTAAAATCTATCGATACTGCCATCTTCCCCGATAAATGGAAACTAGCGAATGTGATACCAATTCCAAAAGGTGGCAACGCTACCGATATTGAGGACTATAGGCCGATATCACTGCTTAGTATTATGGAAAGAGTATTTGAAGCAGTCGTAAGTCCCACTTTTACACAATTGCTTGACCCTATAATAAATATTAATCAGCATGGCTTCCTCAAAAATAAGTCAACAAATACAAACTTAGCATGTTATATATCAGACCTCCAGGAATACATAGATCAGGGATTGCAAGTTGACGCCATTTACACTGATATAAGTAAAGCCTTCGATCGGGTAAACCATAAAATCCTGCTTAATAAACTCAGCTGTATCGGAGTCCATGGCAAACTATTGAAATGGTTTAATTCATACCTTACAAATAGAAGTCAAAAAGTTGTAGTTGCTGGATATGAGTCCTCTCCATTTGCGGCTCCGTCTGGCGTTCCACAGGGTTCAAATCTCGGTCCAAAGCTATTTTTGGTCTTTATAAATGATCTTGCTGACATTATTCAAAGCTCCCACTATTCTTTTTTTGCAGATGACCTTAAATTATATAGGCCCATTAGAAGCTCCAGTGATGTAATACTTTTGCAGAAGGATCTTTCACAGGTTTTACAATGGAGTATCGTGAACAAATTACCTCTGAACACAAAAAAATGTAAATATATATCCTTTACAAAAAAAAAATCACCAATTTTAGCTTCTTATGGACTAGACGGGAAAACACTCGATAAAGTTACAGAAATAAAAGACCTGGGGGTTACTATTGATGATCGCTTAACCTTCAATGTCCATACAAATAATATAGTAAAAAAAAGCCTCGCTATGTTAGGTTTCATATGGCGAAATTGCCGTGAGTTCAGAAATGAAAATACTCTTAAAATAGCTTATTGTGCATTGGTCCGTAGTTCTCTAGAATACTGTTCTACCATTTGGAACCCTCACTATAATTGCCATATAGAAAGAATCGAACGAGTACAAAGACGTTTTCTGTACTATCTGAGTGGACATCAAGGCAAACGTCGTAGTCTGGCGCATTACTATGAACGATTACGTTATTTTAATTTACTTTCGCTAGAAGATAGACGTCGAAACGCTGATCAGATATTCCTCTACAAAATTTTCAACAACAAAGTTATGTGTCCTCTTCTGCTTTCTAAACTTAACATAGTTGTTCCGCGTCGTGGTGCTCGCATTGCAAACTATCGTCCATTTTATATTCGTGCTGCAAAAACTAATGTTGGAAAATTCTCAATTTTAAACAGAATATGTAGACAGCATAACGAACTTTTTGTAAAAGACCCGCAAAAATTTGATCTGTTTTCATGTCGTTTAGAAAAATTCAAAAAAAATCTTTTATTAAGTACTTAATTCATAAAAAATTCATGTAAAATTTGTTTTTGTAAAATGTTTAGTTTTAACTTGTATAAATTTAAGATATTAAGTTATATGCCGGCTATTAGTGCATAAGTTTTGCTCGATTGTGTTGTAAATGTTGTGTTTTTCTGTAATTGGATGCCCACTGTGGCATGTATTGTGATGTTTTCTTTTTATAAATGTAAAGTGTGTGTCTGTTGAAAAACCTAATCAATAAATAAATAAATAAATCATTTGGTATTATTTATTTACTTTGGGAAATGAAACTTTACATATTATAGTTAATAGCTTCATAAGACCTAAACATAATAAAAAAGCGTATTTTGACAGTATACAGGGTTATTTGCAAGTAGACCTGATCCTTTCAGGAGGTGATAGAGGAAGGCCTTTTTCAGTCGATTGAACCCTATATTGCATTATCCAAAACTTAACCATTTCTAAAATATTTAAAAAAAAATTATTTTTTTGTCAAATTGTTATGCTTAACACCGAAAATAAAAAAAACTAGCCATATTTCAATATTTTTTTAGTTGTTTTGCATAAAAAAGTGTAAAATAATCAAATGTGCATTAATTGACTTAAATTAGACATAATACTTACCTCAAAAGAGTTAAACATTTTTTTTAAATATTCACAACGTAAAAAAAGTTTAATTTAAAAAGAATATCATACGACAATTTTTTACGCACTTCAGCTTTAAAACATTATCAACTTATAAGCTTTCAAATAAGATATTTCAATATCAAATCGATTTAGGTATCACCAACATATGGCCAAAACAACCAGCACAGGCGGACAAAATTCAATAGGAAAACTAACACGATTAGCCCAATTTGAAGGTAAAAAATGTGATTGTTTTCAGTCCTGTTGACTTTAGACTGTATGGAAACCTCTTTTGAGTTTTCTCCGATTTCTCTGGTTGTTTTGGCCATATCTTAGTGATACCTAAATCGTTTTGATATTGAAATATCTTATTTGAAAGCTTATAAGTTGACAATGTTTTTAAGCTGAAGTGCACAAAAAATTGTCATATGACATTCTTTTTTAATTTAACTTATTTGTTTTTACGTTTTGAATATTTTTTTTAATGTTTAACTATTTTGAGGTATTGTGTCTAATTTAAGTCAATTAATCCCCTTTTTTTTATTAATTAGTTAATTTTAGGTGTCACTTATTTATGCAAAACAACCAAAAGTTATTGAAATAGTTTTTTTTTATTTTCAGTTTTAAGCTTAAATTTTTTGAAAAACATAAAAAAACTTACATATTCAATATGTTAGAAATGTTTAAGTTTCGGACAATGCATTATAGGGTTCATTCGACTGAAAATGTCTTCCTCTATCACCTCTTGAAAGGATCAGGTCTACTTTACCAATAACCCTGAAGTGTCAAAGCAAGACAGCCATAGATTTAAATATTTCGTGGAAGTCGTCCTCAGAAACCGCACACAGTCGCAATGTGTCGTAACAGTTACGGGGCTAACTAAAGTGTACTTAAAAAAAAAACTGCGACAATTATTGGCTAGTCTGATTCGGAATGCGTCTAGAACGGAATGTACCTCGTCCAGTACTAGATAGTCACCAAAACATGCAAATGGCCCCAAATTTTAACACAAACTGAATATTCGCATTCGCATTCGCATTCGCGAATGTCGATATCAGATATTCGCATTCGCATTCGCATTCGCGAATGTCCAAAAACACACATTCGTTACATCACTAATGTGTAGACTACAGCGTGTGAGTCATGCCGCCCTGGTACTATGTGTAGACTACAGCGTGTGAGTCATGCCGCCCTCTTACTATGTGTAGACTACAGCGTGTGAGTCATGCCGCCCTGGTACTATGTGTAGAGTACAGCGTGTGAGTCATGCCGCCCTGGTACTATGTGTAGAGTACAGCGTGTGAGTCATGCCGCCCTGGTACTATGTGTAGACTACAGCGTGTGAGTCATGCCGCCCTGGTACTATGTGTAGACTACAGCGTGTGAGTCATGCCGCCCTGGTACTATGTGTAGAGTACAGCGTGTGAGTCATGCCGCCCTGGTACTATGTGTAGACTACAGCATGTGAGTCATGCCGCCCTGGTACTATGTGTAGACTACAGCGTGTGAGTCATGCCGCCCTGGTACTATGTGTAGACTACAGCGTGTGAGTCATGCCGCCCTGGTACTATGTGTAGACTACAGCGTGTGAGTCATGCCGCCCTGGTACTATGTGTAGAGTACAGCGTGTGAGTCATGCCGCCCTGGTACTATGTGTAGACTACATCGTGTGAGTCATGCCGCCCTGGTACTATGTGTAGACTACAGCGTGTGAGTCATGCCGCCCTGGTACTATGTGTAGACTACAGCGTGTGAGTCATGCCGCCCTGGTACTATGTGTAGCCAGCCAGAGAGACTTGTTACCATGTAGACTGTCTTTACCAAGCCGCTAAGGGCCATGTTTCATGTTACACTGGTGCTATTTATATAAGGAGCCTTCTTGAGCCACGTAATTATCTGTTCCTTACACGAATAGCGACATAGCCAATGGCGGTTTTAAATAATTGAACAGACGCAAATCCAAGAGGACCAAAAGTGTGATCGATAAAATTATCTCTTGCACATTTTACATTCGTCCCATGTACATTTTGCATGTCATTTTCAGTTCATACAACCCCGGTGTTTTTATTGCATTACTATTGTATGTTTTGTTTATATGTCCTGTTATATAAAGTTATATCTCATTCAGGTCCCATGACAAAAACGCGATCCTGTGATAACCTACTGAACGAAGGAGAGAAAAGGACTGCGCAGCGACGGTGTAGTGACCCGAATATAGCCGCTGATGTTATGTAAGTGTACTAGACAATAATACCTAAATACTAGAGATGCCACGAATATTCGGCAACTATTCGGTATTCGGCCTATTCGGCCAGTTTTTTCAGTATTCGGTATTCGGCCGAATAGTGCGTACTATTCGGGCCGAATACCGAATAGTAAATCATGTAAAAAATTACTTGTTATTTTAATCAAAATTGTGTATTTATTTCCAAATCACAACATTTTAGTACTTAAAATTAATCAGTAGTAAGTTTTGCTGGATAAAAACGAGCATTTCAGCATTTTTTGGTAGCCCACGATTGCGCTTTTCATTGTAACCATCCTCAGAAAATAACCTAGCTCACTTTAAACGCTACTTCCAGGTGAAGAAAGATAAGTTTTTGCAAATTTCAAAAGTTTATTGTTTTTTGTTTGCTGACCACCACTCGTAAGGATCGGCCATCCGATCTAGGCGATCTATTATCAAATAAAAATTGAACTCGTTTGCCACAGCATTCTGCCTCTTAATAATTAGCATTTCTCATATAATCTGTAGCGACTTCTTCAAAGCAGTTCCAGGAAAAAAAAAACATGTTGTGGCGCCGAATATTCGGCGGCCGAATATTCGGCGCTTCGGCCGGCAGCGTCGCCGAATATTCGGTATTCGGTATTCGGCCAATTCACTATTCGTGGCAACACTACTAAATACTATTAATACACGGCTCACCCGTCTTTAAAAATAATTAATTTGCACACATATATCTAACGAGAACATTGTAATTAATTTCATATTCTTGTAATATAATGAAACTTTTGCCACATGGTTATCCTTTCCTCATAAACCAGATTAGCCATAAAAATGGCCACATTTGACGCGCCTGAAGTTATTTGATAGATAATTAACACAATAAAAAATGCCAATAGGCCCGCCCCCTATTACATTGGGACTAACATACACTCTGGCGAAAAGTGGGTGCAGCGATGCACCTCTGCCTACCCCGCAAGTGAGTCCATTAGTACAAGGCGTGAGTGCGTGTGTGTGTGTGTGAATTAACATAATAATCCGTATTCTTACAGGAAACTATCAAGTATACTACCGCACTCGCCGGCGATTCCTCGACGGGTCGAGAGCCAGCTCGAGTCTCTGCGGATCTCGCCGCCCGAGCGCGACCAGTCGCCCGACCAGCCCGAAGACAGGTCCGGCGATCAGGTGAGAGTCGTGGACCTTGTTTCGGATAATAAGTCACTACGTGTGTCGATGATAAACCCTAGCGCTCTTAGAGTATATATTCTAGCGCTGGACGAGGGTTTGTCAACGTGATGAAATGATAAGTCAGATTTGCGTCTACTGTCATTTGTTTCATGATAGTTACCGCTAGGGGCGCTGCAATGTATGTAAGAACATTTGATGGTATCATTGTTATGTAAAAATTTAAATCCCAAACCCAGAAGTTTATTCGATCATTCCTTTCCTTATAGACAAATCTCCACCCGTTTGGATGTCTGTGGTTAAAAACGAATTTCGTATTACTGGAAAAAAACTTCCAATTTCATACACGACGCCCACAAATCTCTCCGAAACTATTAACATTAAAATTCCATCCACAGGTGGACGGCCTCCACCCGAACCACTTCGAGAACGGCTCCTCATCATCACCGTCGTCGATGACGGCGCGCGACCTGGCCAGCACCTCGTCGTCTCTGGAGCGCGAGCTGGTGGCCGCCGCGCCGCCGCCGCCGCTCTTCGACGACGCCTACACTGACGTCATGGAGGTGGGTTGTTGTTACTTTATGCAGTCCTGGTACTTTTGCCTCAAACGTATAGGTGTCTAGTTGAGTTGGTATCTGCTCGGTGTTTATGCTGCCCTGGTAACTAAAAGCGTCAAGAATACGCCGAATTTACGGAGGTGAGTTTCTACCACTTGATTTTTATGCTATCCTGGCCATGTAGCACGGGGCGCTATTAAGATGTGACAAAAGTTCTCCGTCGCGCACGCTCTTGAAGCTGCGCGGTGTGAGTGAGCGTGATGCAAAATTTATCTCACGTCTTAAATGCTCCCCGTGCTAGCCGTTCTGGTACCTTTAGCCTTAAAAATGTCTTCTGAAGGTGGTTTTATGGATGTACGTGTACCTACTTGGCGTTTATGATAATATTGGTTCATTTACCCCTTATAAAATCATATATCTACATTCTACATATTAGCGTTTTTGATGTTTTAGACCCAAAACACACGGCATTTCTCACAATATCCTACCACTAACATGTAGTTCTCTGTTTGTCCACAGGCGGCGCGCGAGGCGGGGCGCTCCCGGCACATCAGCATCACGTGGCGGTCGGTCTCGGAGTCTTCACACAATACGGACTCTTCGGATATCGACACGCATCGGATGAACAGTACGTTGATTTGTTATTGTAGTTCTCAAGCAGTCATCGTTTCTGATACGGTTCGAGTAGTGAAAAGTAACGCCAATTAAAAGTTAATTTATGCGAGTGGTGATGCTAGCTGTTGACGCTCATGCGCCATACAAGTACGCATTTATTTTCTCTTCTTGATTGGTATAAAAATTTGCAATCCTCTTCCCAATCAAATATAGAGATGCAAGCTATATCACAGTTCTGGTAGTCAACTAAAAGTCTGGTATAAAAGTTACCATTTTCGTCCACAACTCCAGCGCACTATTGTGAAAATAATAATAATATTGAGATGACAACAAACAGAACTTTTTAGTTATACACAAATAGAAAAATAAAACTTAAATGACCACTTAAATATTTTATAACACAATTTTTTAACAAACCCTCTCCATTATTCCAGACAACCACAACTCAATAGACGGCGATCTAGCCAATCACAACGTAGTGGACATGACGGCGACGCTGACCAATCACAACAGGATAGAGCGGACGGCCGTGAACGGGGATCTCACAAATGGTGACAGGTTGGATGCGGCAGCCGCCAAGTTGCTGACGGCTGAGTTGGGTGAGCTCCTTGATGGTTATGGGGTCCTGGTAGTTTAGGTGCAGGCTTTGGGGTTATAATTATTGCCTTTTTGTGTTTTATTTATTATAATGGGATCATCATCACGACCCATTACGTCCCCACTGCTGGGGCACGGGTCTCCTTCCAATGAAGGAAGGGTTTAGGCCTAGTCCACCACGCTGGCCAAGTGCGGGTTGGTGGACCCCAACACAAGCAAGCTTGTGCTGAGAGAGTTGTCGGGTAAGTGGGCAACCCGACTGTCAGATGTTTTCAAGCCGCCCGAAGGCCTCTGACTAGGCTTAACGACTGCTACCGAAGCAGCAACCGGGACCCACGACTTAACGTGCCGTCCGAAGCACGGAAGCGTCCAGAAAAGCACCACTTGAAATTGGTCACCCATCCAATGGCTGACCGTGTCAGTTGTTGCTTAACCTCAGCGATCAGTTACGATCACTGAGGCCCGCTCGACTACGGACGCTTCAGCTTCGCTTATAATGGGATAAAGGTGGTTAATTTTAGAGATTATAGGTAATCCAGATTGTACAGACTGTACTTACATAAAATGCATTAAAAAAAAACTAACTCGCTTTTTCTCATGAGCTTTGAAAAGTTTGCAATATTCTTAACTGGTAAATATGATGCTCAGACAGCACTACTAAAATTTCACTTATCCAGATTAGAATAAACAAGCAAATATCATTATGTTTTGTGATCCAAGATGCTATCTGTGCTTTATATGGTCAAAGTATATAAATCGGTCCAGGGGGCGCAATAAACTCACATCAGCCGCACTCGCTTTCAGAGCCGTGCCATTTGAGTGAGTGAGTGATGCCCGTTTTCACCAAGACATCCTAAACAGTCATATTACTAAAAGTTTCTTAAGCTAAGAGACATCTTAAATCCAATCCCTACGTTAATTCATTTTCACCAAGCTAGAAACTTCCTAGTAATCCGTCACCTAAATACTAGTGATGTTTTTTTACCGATTCAATTTCATTCATTCATTTTTCTGTCAACATTGGCTGTTTGTCAATTGTCTATGCTTTTAAAAGTATAATATTTGTTGACATCACCTTATTTATTACGTTTTGTTTGTAAATAAGTAAACAAAAATTGTATTTTATCCTTCCAAAAGAGAAGAAGTATAATTTAATAAAGTGCAGGAAGCAATGGCGGAAATGAGAAAACGCGGACAATTATTTTCATGAAACTATTTTGAAGAAATCCACCTTTGCTTTTCTCTGGTCCGTTAGGAGACGGGACTTGAAGAAGAAGAAGTGGCATAGTGCAATATCGTTAGCATCAGCAATATCATGAATCAGTATTCATTGGTGGAACAGAGTGTTGATTAGTGTAATAAAATATGTTTTTATTTAGATCAAATAGATATTTTCACTCAAATCACAATGGTATTATTAATCGGAACTCAATATTTAAGTAGTAAGCAGGAATAGAACACTTTCTTTAGTTAATTTGAACCTTCGTAAAACGTACAAGTATCCAAGTAGTTACTTCATATATTCTTTTGGTAAAATGCTGTCTCTCAACATCTTTCACGTAATTACGTGGTCAAATACACTGTGTTAATCATCTGTGAATAATTCTATAGCCTCAATAGCATCAATATATCTAATTTTGAGTAGCTAGAAGTATATTTGCAAACAAAAAAACTGTCACTTAACTTTAAGAGGCCGAAATTCCACCTCCTAAATTTAAGAAGTCCCTAACGGATTTAAGTGACAGTTTGTCAGTGGTGAAAACCATTTTACGCTTAGGAGATCTTTAAAATGAGTTAAAAGTTTCCTAAAATTTAGGATGTCTTGGTGAAAACGGGCATGAGACGCACAACTTTTGCCACGTCTAGGCCTTCTGTGGTTTATGCATTTCATAATTTATAACAAAACAAACCCACAGTCATAACACTCATTAATTCCCCCGCAGGCGGCGTAACCTCAAGCAGCATCAGCTCCGAGAGCGAGGGCGAGGGCTGCTCGGTGCGCCCGCGCCGCGCGCGGCCCCCCTCCCGCGCGCGCGGGGGCTCCCAGCAGACGCTGTGCGGGGGCTCCCCCCGCGCGGGCCCCCCGCGCCGCTGCCCCCCGAGCAATACTAGTGAGTGCTGGATGGCTTTGGTGTGGTTTTAGGTGGCGATTGCAGGCGATTTTAGGGCTCCAATTTCAAGTTAAGAACAGTATAAACGTGGAAATGGATGCTATGGTTGGCTGCGTAGATCTCATTTTTAATTTTCTAAATCCTGTGCTAAGTTTTGACAGTGCTAAATTGTGCCTTCAGAGTCGATATTGGTGTGCCGACTCATTTCGGCAAAAACTGCATTTGAATAACCTTACTATTTCATTAGATGCCCCAAATACCTGCATTTATGTAGTCTCATAATGTACCACTGCTGGGCAGTCTTCTATTTCTTACCCCAACCACACAATAATAACCCCAACAACATTAACATTTAACCCTCTCCACCAGGTGGCATAGAAACCTCAGGCGACTCCCTAGCCGGATCCGAACACTGCTACTGCGCGGCGGCTCGAGCCACCTGCGTCTGCGGCGGCAGCGGGAGAGACCACGCCGCGCGGGACCCGCTGGACGGCCTGCCGCCCGCCAGCGAGCCGCTGCAGGCGCGCCTGCACCAGATCATACTGCACCAGCGGGTGAGTGGAGAGACTTGTTGAGTGGCTATGCATGTCTGGTACTTTTGAAGCTAGACGGTCCGATGGCGGAGCCATCTGATGGTCTTTAAGCGGCATCAGTACGTGAGTGGGGAGACCTCCTACGTCAATATGGGCGCCTGGTACTTTTGACAAAGAATGTTTAGTAATTTATAGCTTTTTCTTATTTTTTTATAGCTGCGCTCTTGTATGTATAGCTTGGGGACCCATTAGCGAGTGAGAGTCAACTTGTAGGTAGCTATAAGAGCTTTAAATGTAGGATGTGAAGTAGTATAAGGCTATAGACACCTGCGTCTGCGGGGGCAGCGGGCGAGACCACGCGGCGAGGGACCCGCTGGACGGCCTGCCGCCCGCCAGCAAGCCGCTGCAGGCGCGCCTGCACCAGATCATACTGCACCAGCGGGTGAGTGGAGAGAGTTCCATAGTGGCTATGTACGCCTGGTACTTTTGAAGCTAGACGGCACAATAGCGGAGCCATTTGAAGGCTTAGCTGCATCAGCGCGTTAGTGGAGAGACTTCTTAGGTAGTTATGTGCGCCTGGTACTTTTGACAAAGAATCTTCAGTAATGTATAGCTTCTTCTTCTTCTTTTATGAGCTGCGCTCTTGTATGTATAGCTAGGGGACCCATTAGAGAGTAGGGGTCGCATTGTTACGTCGCTCTTAATATAGGATGTGAAGTAGTATATGGCTAGAGCTACCTGCGTCTGCGGCGGCAGCGGGCGAGACCACGCGGCGCGGGACCCGCTGGACGGCCTGCCGCCCGCCAGCGAGCCGCTGCAGGCGCGCCTGCACCAGATCATACTGCACCAGCGGGTGAGTGGAGACTTCCTTAGTGGTTATGCGCGCCTGGTACTTCTAATGCTAAACGGTGCGACGACGGAGACATTTGATGGCTTAGCTGCATCAGCGCGTTAGTGGCAAGACCTTCTACCTCGTTACAGGCACGTTGTACTAAGGAATTTCAATTGTAATTTAAGCCTTTTCATAAGGAAGCACAATCGTATGGGTGAGATATAACGAGTCTGTCCGCCATTCTCATATTGTTTCTTTATCTGTAAGATATTTACGTTAATTCAGCTGTGTTTATGCAATCCGTGTGCCAAGTCTTCCTGATAACATCAGTCTGTTCAGCCATTTTTACACCGGGAGGTTCCCCATGTTCTTTATCATTTCTCTGTATCTAAACCCACTATCATTGTCCTCAGATGGTAGTACAAGAGCTTAGTGCGCAGCTAGCGTCGGCGCGAGCCATGCTCAGCCAACGAGTGAGCTCGCCGCCCGCGCCGCCGCCGCCGCCGCCGCAGCCGCAGACTCCGCAGGTTAATACACTCATGTAAACATATGACATAAATATTTGACAGTAGATTATATCCGCTGTAGGTCACAAGTCTTAGTGATCTAGAATAATGTTAAGCAACTTTAGAATTTGGAGTCACGGCTTTTCAAATGAGAGCACATCCGTAACGCCCCACCACGGCAAATTTTTGCATCTGTTTAATATTTATTTTTACACTTACTTCAACGAATCCTGTTATAATATAGCCTTTTTATAAAATCCTTTTTAACACAGTCCACACTCACTACCTCCTTATAAACGAATTCTATTTTTATTATTGTCTCTTTGTAAAATCATTTTTAACACTTTCCCCACTCACTATTTTATATACGAATCCTGTCATTATTACCTCTTTACAAAATCCTTTTCAACACATTTCACACTCACCCACCGAGCAACTCCACTCCCACAGATGAAATACTGCCTCTTTGTAATATTCACATTAACACATTTCACACTCCCACACAGATGACGAGCAGCGGCAGCGCCTCCACCAGCGGCAGCGGCAGCGAGGTGGAAGTGGGCGTGGAGGCGCGCGGCGTGGCCTGGCTGCCGGACTCCGCCGCGCCGCGCTGCCAGCACTGCCGCAGCCACTTCTGGCTGGCGAGGAGGCGGCACCACTGTAGGTACGTGGGGTGTGTATTTCCTTAGTGGTTATGCGCTCCTGGTACTTCTTAATCTAGAGAGGGTCCAATTTAGACGGCCTGGAAGCACCAGACTGCAACAGCGGGTGAGTTGACAGAGTAGACGTCTTCAGTAGCTATGTGCGCCTGGTACTTCTAAAGCTAGAGCTAAGTCTAGAGAGTCCAATTTAGACGGCCTGACTGCATCAGCGGTTGAGTGGAGAGACCTTCTACGTCGTTATGGGCTCCTTGTGCTTTTGACAAAGAATGTTTAGTTATGTATAGCATCTATATGCTATACATAAGAATGTTTAGTTATGTATAGCATCTATATGCTATACATAACTAAACATTCTCTAGACGGCACCACTTCTGGCTGGCGAGGAGGCGGCACCACTGTAGGTACGTGGGGGCTGGGCAGTCTGGGCACCTCCGACGGGACTTAGGCTGAGTTGCAGAAAGGGGCTTAAAGCTAATGTCGATATTAAATCTATGTTCCTTTATGTCCGTGTACTGTCAGAGCAAGGCAGCAATACATTTAAGGTAGACATTATTATAAAGTTACTTTCTGAATCTCGGCGTTAGGGTGATATCGACTTTTACCAAATGCTAAACGTATTCAAAAATGTATTTTAATAAATTTTGTATTGACATGCGATTGACAGACGACTAAATATGTTTAACGTTTGGTGAAAGTTTACCTTAATAATGCTTCCTCCTTGAGAACCAGGTTGGGGTACTTCCACTCCCACAGATAATAGAATAGGGAATAGAATGCTTCCTCTTGGCTGCGAATATGTTAACTAATCTACGGCGACCCACCAAGTCTTCTTTCGAGAATTCGTGTAGCCCAGTCGTTGGTTGTCTAAAAATCTTAAGTAACTCAAAAGCTGCACCCTAAGGCATGGGGCCTTTCCGTTAATTCCACCAAAAAGCACACACCTAACCTCAAACCCCTTCCAACAGAAAGTGCGGCGGAATATTCTGCGGCTCGTGCTCCGAGATGTCTTCTATCGGCGAGTGGGCCGCGGTCCGAGTGTGCCGCCGCTGCCGCGCGCTGCGGTGACCACGCAACACGGCACGACATGATAAACCTACACCCACTCGGCTGAACACACGCAACGTTAATAAAGCTTCGTCATCGCCCCGCGGAGTTATTCTCCTACGCAACACGGGTGGAAAAGCTACGTCATCGGCCCGCGAAGTTATTATGCTACGCAACACGGGTGTAAGAACAGCTACGAAACTAGCCCGCGCTGTTATGCTCCTACGCAACACACCCGAAAATGCTACTTCATCGGATTTCCGTGAAATGTCGCCGCCAGTCAGCCCGCAGTGTTGCCAGTTTGCTGCGTGGTCCGGCCCTGTCGCAGGTTGTTTTCTACGTCATCGGCCCGCCTCCCTCCTAAAGTAACGGTCGGTAAATTGATATTGACAGATAGCGCGATTGCTTCCCGTGGTGTTTTGAGTTTTAGTTGTGATTGATGTTTTGAATTTGATGATTTGTTTCTGAAATGTAGTTTGTGCTATCTGCGTGGCAGTAGGATTAATTTTGAGTACTTTCATGTGATCGGTTGAAGTGATACATGACTCGATCAAATAATTGATGAATCGGTAACAATGTTATCGTTATCTAGTTGGAAATTATTATTACTTTAACTAAGTACGTTTAAAAAAGTCAAAATAAAACTTCAATTGAGAATATCAAATAAAATGTTCAAAGTAAAGCAATAACTTTAACTCTATGTCTATGTATAAATATTGCAATGTTGTTGTGATTCAGGCATTCCTAAAAGTATATGAAAGTTGTTATAAAAAGCCACTGTTTCAGATAGCTTGATATTTATTGGCAACTTTGTTCGACAACTGTTTATACTAGCTACTATCTTACATCAACATAAAAAAACTCCATATGATCCCGTAGCGCCGACAAAGCGAAGGAAGAATATAATTTGCTCACAAGTAAAGTGTAATACTCATTTTAGTAACAACTTCTTGCCTTTCCTTGGTCCATTTTTATATAATCGCATAAATGGTTACTGTTTCATACACCCTCTAAACCGTCAAGAATGCAAACATAAAGTAAAGGAATGGCTCCTACTAAGAACTTATGACGAAACTGAAGATCTTCTTAAGCCTATTCGGTAATCCATCACACATACACACACACTCACTCACATACATACACACACACACACACACAAACATACACACACACACACAAACATACACACACACACACATTCACACACACAGCAATCTCTATTAGTTCAAAGTCAATCAAATTTTAATTTTACTATTTATTTTTGCCTTTGCATGCACCTATTTTAATATGCATGTAATTAATCATAATTATGTTCTATTTAATTTTTTGTTAAAAAAAATAAAAATAGCATCATTTTGGATGTAAATCACCAACTGATCACCATTGGGAAGAGCATACCTACCTACTTAACCTAAGTCACAGGGCTTTGCCCTTTATTAGGAAGTAGAATAAACACAAATTGTATTGTAACATAATATTATATTTACTTAATTAATGTACTTACATCCTTTATAATTGTGAATAACTGTGCAATTTTTATGGAAATAAATTATTATTATTATTATTATTATTATTATTATTACTTTTAAAATACATTGATTTTTAACAGTTAAGCATACTTGTGAATTATTTCAATCTTGTATTGAATGCTGTCGCGATATCGAACTTTCTGATACAGATAATTTAATTAATGCCATCCGAATAAAATGTAAAGAGACGTGTGAACGAGAAGCATCTAGTCCTTAACGCGTTGCAGGTAATAATAATGATAATGTGGGGGGAGGGGGGGGGAGGCGAAGATAAGAAATATTCCGCAAGAAAACTCGTTTTTTACGGAACAATTCTCGCAAGAATGTGTACATATTAGACAAAGGTATAGAGGAATGGAAGCTAAGGCTGAACGCATGGTCGCGAGTACATTTTCTATGAAGGTATTTATTTTTCTTTACGTCGCGCTTTTTTTTTGTAACGAACATTTTTATTCAGACTCCTTATGATTATTGGTCGCAATAATTTGAATTTAAGGTGATTTTAGTGCAGCGGTGTTTTACAATAACGAATTGAACTAAATAAATATTTAAATTAAATATGTTTGGGACATCTCACACACGGCCATCCGACCCCAAGCTAGGCAGAACCTGTGTTATGGGTGTCGGACAGCTGATATATCTACACAAATACATAGATAGATAGATACTAAATATAAATATCAACACCCAAGACCCGAGTACAAATATCTGTTTTTAAACAAATATCTGCCCCAGCCGGGAATCGAACCCGGGACCTTCGGCTCAGTAGTCAGGGTCACTAACCACTACGCCATTCGGTCGTCGAACTGGAAATAATGGATCCATATTTAAAATAATTAAATGTCTGTGGAAAGAATAAGATACATATCTGAATGTAATTAATTTTAACCTTGTTTCTGTAAAACACTGCTTCACAAAACGATGCTAGATCATCCCTTGATCTTATTTGTCATTTAAAACGTATGGAAAGACTACAGAGCTGGCCCTAGGAAGAATTGTGATAAGTGTCCTGTCACAGGACAGTGTTTATTTTTGTATAGAAATGTTTTCCTTTTTGTATTATACTGTTTCAATTTTGTTGTATTGTAATTATTATTAACTTAGTCTTTTTGTCTCACTGCTGTCTTTGATTCAAACAGCTTCAAATGAAGAATACATGTGTAGTTTCTGCACATTACATTTCAAATCATTCCCGCTTATTTTATTTCTGAAATTAATTTATGTTTAAATTCACTGAAGACCCATGAAATAGTATCTAAATTAAATGTCAAAGCTTTCCCCTTTAACAGTTCCAAATTAGTATATTGTGTTTGTGATATAACTGTATATTTGTTAGAGTATCTTGTTAGGCGTTGAAACACCGTTTATTTCCTATGTATGTGTGACTGCTACATAATATCAAAGGTATCGTACATACATAGATATTGTTGTTTTTTTTAATATAAAATTGTTGAATAAATCTCGTCCGTTTGAGCCTTATGCTGTTGTCAATATGAGCTATGATTGTACGAGAAGAAATGCCAATAAATTATATCAATGTATGGTGAGACTTGTAATGCAATAATGCTGAACAAAGTTAGTAACATCTATATGTACCTACCAGGCTTAGACAAAGATCTGTTACTTTAAATATTATTGAGAGCCATGAAGCTATTATTCTTAAATTACAGGCTAAATATAACCAAAACTGAAGGGTCCTACGGATGTAAAATCCGTTAGTGTAGATTTGTGATATGAGATTTTTTAAGAGCAGGTACGCAGCTAGGACAGTCAAAAATTAAGCCTTGAGGCTTGAAAGACTGTATATTAAAGAATATTAGCTTGATGGTGCTCGTTAAAAAAACATTTTATGAATCGAGGGGATTGTTATTGATTTGCATATATTTTATGGTTACTATTACTGCGTTCCTTAAGAAAAACTTAAATTTATCTAAACTACTTACACAATATTGTGAACTTCTGGATGTATCTATTTTAAATTTGTGTTTTGGAACGCAACCTAAGTTAATGTCGACCACGGGATACGGGATTGGTTAATTGAAATAAAATGTTAGAACAAGAGTTGGATATTGAGTAAATGTTTGGCAAACTATAGCCTCTGACATTATTGATGTCGGCTGTAGTTGGCCCCAATGTTTGACCCGTGGTTGGCTAAAGCTATACACAGATGGTGTACCTAATCTTCCAGCGAAGTGCAAAACGTATCTGTGACCAATGAATATTGACGCTATGTGAAATAAAGCATATTTAGTTTTATGAAATTCTGTCGTTTTATTTGTATCTATGCCTATCACATACTTGGCAGTGGCACCATCTTGGTACGATAAAGCTCAGAGGAAAGTATACTATACTATTGTTTGTACATAACTACATGTAGATGTAGTGACATTGTAGTGTTTTATATGATAGGGGTGAAATGTGTTGAAAAGATTATTGCAGGGTTAGCACTTTTTTGGGATTTGTTGTTTGGGGTGTGTAATTATAATTTTTATTATTGATAAATAAGGTTCAGTAGGTACCGCAAATAAAACACAAGATCTTGCGAAACTTATTACATTCCTGTATATTTCAATGATTTCGTATTCGCAAGTTGTAAGCAAGTTGTTTCACACATTCAACAGGGGCGCAAATTATAACAATAATAAACCTATTAACGTACACATAACGTACAGATAACATACCTACATACGTTACAAATAAAAACATTATTTTGGTCAGCTGAAAAGCGTCTGTTATTTTATCAATGTATTGTCTAATTGCAACGCAGGCAATAAAGTAATGTACAGTGTACAGTAGACACGAGTCAGAGGGTTCATTGAATTTGTCATTGGTTATGTCATCATCGGACATACGCCTCTCCGAAGAAGCGCCACAACACTCTGTCTTCAGTCTACCTCAAACAGCCACTACCGGCTGCCTATGGAGTTAGTAAGTGGATCGCTGAACATATAATAATAATAGCCATTGTAGTACTATTGCAGTTCTACTGCATACGATGGAACCTTTGACTTGTGTCGCACTATACCCTATCTACACCCATTTTTTATCTATATTTCTCGACATGAATTTACCTCATGCACAGGTATTGTGAATAATAAATACAATACAACAGAAGCACCTACCACGGCTTTGAACAATTTATAACAGGTATAAAATATAAAACAAGCAATAAACTTTTTCATAAGTACAAAATTGACTAGACTTATCAATAGAGCAACAGTAAATACGTATTCTGTAGCGAGGACGAAGCGACTAGATTTATAAAGAGATCGTCATATTATTTAAAACAATCGTTAACAATCTTTATAATAAGTAAAAAATAAAAACAATACTTAAGTATTAAAAGCAACACATCTCTTTAAAACTAGGTAATAAATAAATAATGTAAATTCTTTGGCGTAGCTCTGGTTAAGATTCACTAACTAGTTTTAGTAACCTAATTTATCATTTACTACTATTACCTACCTTGGAAAATGGTTTTATTATAATAGTTTATAATGAATACGCGTGTTATTGTTCATAATCATAACACAAACCACAAAGATTCTACACAATCAATTTCATTTCTGAACTATTTGATATTTTTTGAAGGTATAACTCGACTTGTAGGTAGGTATAACTCGCACAGTAAAAGAAGTTATTATGAAATATATGACTTTATGACGATCGCTGTCTTTCTCTACGATTCACTGTATAATCGTAGGTCTGACTATATACCTACTTATTCCTACACGGCATTTTCATATTCCTTCTTTAACTGTACGCGTTATACCTCTATCTACTACACATTTTTGTTTGTACATATTTTTTTATCATATTTTTTTATTTTGACGACTTTACAAGAGAAGGTGGGTTCTTTGAAGGATATTAAACTACTTATAACAAGATTGTTTAGAGCACAACACAACAGCATAAGACTAAATACCCTGTGATGAGACAAGTATGAATTGATTGAGCAGATACAGTTATAAAAATAAACGACTAGATTTGTGCAATAAAGAATTAGATGGCAATTTTAATACATAAATTAGCAATAGATCATAATTATTGTTTTAGGCCTATTAGGATATTACCAAATTGTATTATTTTTTCAGGGTATTTTTGAATAAGTACCTACTACCTACAATGGTAGAAAATCTATTTTAATTTACCTATCTTTAGTATTCTTTTCAATGGCAGAATTTTATACAAAGTTGAGGTGATGGCCTGACACAACCAGTGGGATGGGAGACTTGCAACTTTCATAACTATCACTAATAGAAACAGAATAAGTACATATTTAACTAGCAGGCTTTTGCAAGGGGCAGTTAGATTTAGAAATAAGAAGACTTATTTTATATCGACAAGTATAGATATTGGCTACTACTGAGGGCGACTTGCACAAAAAACTTACATCCAGATTTGCTCTGTCAATCGATATTAATTTATTACTTAAATCACTTAACTTAAGATTTAACACTAAATCTAGTTTTAAGATTTTTGTGCCCCTGAAGGTCGGAAAAAAAACCTACTTTAGTTCTCTCTTAAGCCGCCACTCCACATAGAGAAAATACACAAACTTTTGTCACAGCTTATCTTGCGGCCCATGCTAGGCCCTACGTGATATGATTGTCCTTGTCCTTATACCTGCTGACGAGCTTCATCACCTCGGCGCGCACGATGCTCAGTTGAGCGTACATCTCTTCTGTAAACGGGTCGAAGTTCTGAAGTTTCTTCTTGCGTCGGAATATGCCCTCTCTGTTTCTCATGGCGCAGTCCATGGCCGACTGGAAATGGGGGATTTGGAGTTATTGTTTATAAGTTGTTAGTGGATAGTTTCGGTATTCTATTTCGGGTTTCGGGGAACGGATAGGTTAGTTATAATAACGGGGCGAAGTTATGCCCCGACAATCACTATAGCGCATGTTTTGAAAACTATCTAAATGTAACTGTTATCTTGCATGCAAAATGGTTTCTTATCTATTGGAGGAGGGTTTTACTCGGGCGATACTATTATGATTTACATGTAAATAAACATAAAATGTACTGGACACAGTAAAATAAGCAGCAATACTAATAGCACTAGTATACTAGGTGACCCTTACTAGTCTAATAATAATATGCTTTTTTGTTTTATTTGTAAATTATTTTGTAAAAAAATTTATTTCGTTTTTTTTTGTCCTCTTTCTTATCTGCCTTGATATTTGGAGTTGTATGAGCAGATTTCCTCTTTCACCGTCGGCATCCTCAGGTACTCGTGTATTTCTGCCTTTCGGGTATACCAAGTAGCACCAGATATGTCCCTGAGTAAAATATTTCGTGGTGCAAAATAAAAATAATACAAAGCCCTTACCTCCGAAACAGTCTCATTCAGGAACGCCAGCTGTGAGCTCGTCGTACAACACCACGTGGACGCGCCTCCATAGTGAAAAATAAAGGGCTATCCACACATATCCAGGATCTCGTCGTGTTAAATTGTATGAACTTGTTCACACAGCTCTGTGTCAAGCGTCAGTGTTTGGTCATGCTTTGGGAACACTGAATCGGACTACTCGGAACACGGATAACCCTGACCCGGAATTGTGTGGATAGCCCTAGAGTATTCTATTCTATTCTAATATACACTACCTCTAGCTATTCTAACAGCGCTCACTTCCGAAACAGTCTCATTGAGGAACGCCAGCACCCCGGCCAGCGTGGTCCTGGTGTCATCAACCAGCTCGTCGTACAGCACAACTTGGATATGGCTATATACATATAGAAGATGGCAGACGAAAACAAAATAGCACTAATACTAGGCCTGAGCCTAACTATAGTCTAATAATATCCACTACCACACCCTTACCTCCGAGTCTCCGACACAGTGTCGTTGAGAAACGCCATCACAGAAAAGCCTGGAACTGGGTGGATATCCCTTAAAGACTATACTACTCTGATATCCACTACCTCTACTAGCTTTCTAACCACCCTCACCTCCGAAACAGTCTCATTCAGGAACGCCAGCACCCCAGCCAGCGTGCTCCTGGTATCATCAACCAGCTCGTCGTACAGCACCACGTGGACAGGACGGGGGTACTGCGTGAGCCAGCGCACGTGGAAGTTGCCCCACTCCGCTGCCTGGTCGAGAACGAATGTGCGCCAGCCTGCGGGGGTGAGGGGGGGTTTTGAAATATATAATGTAATAATTATAAGTTTGTGGTAAGGTTGGCTTGATAGATTATTTATTTATTTAATTTCTATGTTACAAAGAGATCTTTGTAGAAAATAAAATGCCATTAAACCTAATCAAGGTTAGACTTATAGATAAAATGAAGTAATAGTTAGAGAGCCCATGACCAAAACCATGTCACATAGCAATATTGCAAAAAACCTATAAAATCGTTAGATTTTATGATTCTGAACTATTTTAATTTATTGCCAAAGTCTAATACTTTTATTCATCCTATAAATATTTTCTGATGAATATCAATTTTTCCAAACTACTATCCGTTCGGATAAGGGGGGGGGCCTTTTTGTCTTAGGAGAAGAACCGAGGCTAGAAACTCCTGAGCCATCTTGTAAAAAAAAAGACTTAAAACTAGTTGTACTATTTACTTTTTTTTCTGTTTGTTTTTGGTGTGTGTTTGCAGTGCACTGAATAAACATTTTCTTTCTTTCTTTCTTCTTTCTTTCTTAGTTGGTATACAATACTTATAAGCTTAATAATAATAATTGTTCTTGGAACCTTCTTTATTTTATGTAAGTACATTGAGAGTAGGCCACAAAATTTCATGAGAATATCTGATTGATAATTTTATTTAAAAAAAATGATCTTACTTATTTTCCCAGCACCATAAGTAGTTTTGAATGCAGACTTTGGAACAGTGCCTATGTGACCCTGCAATCTCCTGTTGAATTCAGCCTGAAACCAAAACAAAATGATTAAATTTATTACATTTTATCATATTTTTGGGGATGGAGCGGCAAGGTGATGCAGTCATTGGCTAAGATCAATCTAGATGGAGAAATCTTCTTAAAGCCCTTTATCCAAGCCAAGGGACTGAAGTCTGGATGTTCCTATGTATGTATTGCTTTCTTTTATTGGATAAATGTTACCATTGACATAATCGGGCTAACAATGACTAAAATTATACTTTAGCATGATTTTTATCAAACATAACTTCTATCCTGAAATTGTAAATCATGCACTAATCTATTTACTCAGTAAAATACCCAACCAGATAGACAATCCTTTTAGTATATCTGTTTGATTCACTATACTGGTAACCCACTTATCTTCAATTTTCTATACATGTTTTAGTATGACACAAAATCTGAACTGAACAAAACCATGTAGCAACTAATATTGTACTGACCAAAATAGCATCTCTAGGGTTTCTAATGAGCAATATGGCCGACTTGTAGTAGCTGCTGATGTCATTCGGCATGTAGTGTGTCTTCACAACCAGCACTGATCCATTTGTCACATTCTCTGCCGGGAACCCGTTCCGTCTCAGACCAACATCATTGTATACTGAGCCAGTTAAATACCCTGTAAGAAATGAAGAAATATATTATTATTGCGGAGATTAAAAAAAACTCTATCTATGGCAAAGTTTATGGAAGAAGTTTGGCTCACATAAAATATGATGGTGTGCCTTAGGGTTATCCATCCTTATTAAATACTAATATTAACTAAGAATGAAAGCTCATAATTGTAAGAAACTTGAATGACCTGTGCTCTGCTGCAATAGATGCCGAAGCCAAGTGTTTCCACTTCCCGGGAACGACACCAGGGCCACAGGGTCTGAATACGGGGGCGACCGCCACCGCAGGTCCCGGCACATAAACAACCTGTGTCTTAGCGCAGAATACAACCTATTGGACTCCATATACAGTCCAATACGCGACCCGTGCAACGGCGTCAAAATAAAAAGAATAACAGAGAAATACAAAATAATAATAGTGGCCGCAAGTATGAATAGTGACCTCCGGGACATACTGTGGCGCGGTTTAGGGCATGCTTCATGGTGTGCTTTGGTGAATGATTGGTGTGGTTTGTGTTCTATGGTATCTCATGGTTGGAGGCTTGGAGGCTGTTATTTTCTATTTTTCTGCACCCAAAAAATAACACACACAACACCCCATTTCGAAATTTTTGTGTTACACAGATTAAACTATGTTCACTCAGTTCACTGTCAAATATAAAGTTTAGATCATCTGTGGTTGTTTGTCATCAACAACCTCAGAATAAAAACGGTTTTGCTCTTATCACGTCCAGTCTACTCTGGCCACCACCAGGCAATCCACTTGGCGATTCACGCACTTCCCTGCATCAAGCTGCAAGGCATGATCATCTTAAAAATAAAACTCTGTCCTTTTCATATACAAGCAATCTGAATCTGAAAATCCAGAAAATCCGTTTACTGCACGTAACGTAAGTGTTTTACTTACCTACTCTACGTGCATTCAACTCATCTGTCAAAACACTTTATGACAGTATTAGATTAGTGTTTTCATGAAATCTATTTATAATAGAATAGGTATTTGTGAATCGTAATAAACATTTAATTACATACGAGCCTACTTAAAGAATATCTTAAAGTACTAACGTTCTATTTAAGTCATGTCTAACACAAAAGAAGAACCAGCTGTGTTAGCTCTGCAATGCTTTCAAAAGAAGGAGTACAATGGAACTCTGCAGCACTTATCAGAGCTGGACACCCTCACAGGAGGCGCCAACCGACGCGTACAGCACAACAAGATAGTCGCCGAGTTCATGGCTGGCGACATGAAGGATATTGACAAGTACAAGAAAGCCATCACACAGTTTTTAGGAGTCACTTACCCCGACATTGAAGTGAAAGATTTTAGTATTCCTTTTGCCGTCTACAACTATGCTGTGTTGCTGTACCACTCGCGCTACTACTACCAGTGCGCTGTTCTGCTTGAGAAGCTACTCACGTCTGTCAAGACTATTAAAGACAAGAAATTAGTCCAGCAAATCGTCCTGTTGTTGTTGGAAGCTACCTTGTGCCGACGCACTTACGATAAAACACTAGAAGTGGCCAAGACCCACGGGGAGGTTGTGAAAGGGTCAGAGTCCAGTGACCTGCTGGACCGGCAGGTGGCGCGCGCGCAGCTCCTCCTTGGCAGTAAGGAACCTTTGAACCTGAAACCGGACACCATTGAAAATGTCTTCATTCTCGCTCAACAGTTGTACTTGAATGGAGATGCCAAAGAAGCAGTGAACATGCTGGCAAAATACAAGGAAATCAAGTACAATTATGATTTAAAAACACAGGGTGAAGAGATCTGGGCAGCCATAAACAACAATTTGGGCATTGTTTATGTGTCAGCCAACAAGCCATATCTTGCATCTAAATACTTCCAAGTGGCTATTAAAGAGCATTTCAGGGTGATGGAGAATGAGGACAGTGAGAGGCTCATCACTTGTAGAGACCGACCGCTGTATGTGTACAACCTGGGCATAGCCCTGCTGGCAGCCAACAATGCAGAAGGAGCATTTGAATGTCTGGTGGAGGCGGCTCGGCACTACCCCAACAACCCACGCATCTGGCAGAGGCTGGCCGACTGCTGCGTGAAGAAATGCTGCAGCGATGAAGCCCAGCAGTTCACTGTGAAGAAACTGGGCAGCGGCTCTCACACCCGCGTCTTGCTAGCCAGGGAGAACAAAGAGAAATACTCAACAACAGGGGAATCCTTTGCTATACCATCACTGTCACTAGAATTTGCAGCGTTATGCCTCAGAAATGCTGTGACATTGCTGCCAAACCAGGACCCACCTGCAGATGTTGATGCTCCATTGATACAGGCACCTCCTAGTGTACCCATCAGCTGGAAGCAGCGGTGTGAGCTGAAGAACTCAGTACTAGTCCTTCAGAGCTATGTACTACTCAACCTGCAAGATCCCCTGTCAGCTCTCACCAGTGCCAATGAGCTGCTAGCCCAGCCCGACGTGGCCAATGACCACAAGGCCTGGGCTCACATCTACGCAGCAGAGGCTCTCATCAATTTAGATAGAATATCTGATGCAGTTGAGCATTTGAACCCTCCAATGATTCACGAATTAGTCAGTGTCCTACCGCCTCAGATGAGGGATATAATTGGGGTGTCAGTATGGGCCAAAGCTGCTGTCTGCCACATCCTGAGAGGAGACCTGGTGACCGCCAGGAAGATCCTGCTGCAGATCAACTCCCCGAGGGTGCTTCCACTGCAGATGTACTTGGAAATCTGTACTGGTAACATTGAGAACTGTCACGCGATACTCAGGAAACTTAGGCATTCTAATGTATCCTAGAAATTATTTATGTTATGAATTTTGGTGGCAATAAATAAAAGATGCTTTAAGTATATTTTTTATGTATTTTTATTTACAACTACTAAATTAAATCTGGATGCTGCTGTGTCTTAATCTTCTTTGTAGATCTTTCAGCTGGACGGACACACAGATGTTTACCAAACAGGGTTATTCTCAAATGTTTTAAATGCATTTCAAAAACGCTTTCCTTCTTAGGTATTGTGGTCACAACATTATCTTTGGACACGATTTTAAATGTGTTCCTAGTGTCCATTATGCAGATACCAAGTTTGCCAACATAACTGGGACATTTTGACCGTACTACACGCAATATGCTGCCATGGAAGTCTGCTTTGTAAAATGACTGTGTGAAGCTATCCCAGTTCTTGCCAGTTGGAGAAGGAACAGATTTATCTAGTTCCAGTACTTGGGACATGTATTCTACCCACATAGAGTGCATTGGGAGGACATCACTGTACTTCACACTGTTTCTCGGTATAGTGTAGAAACCCAGAGTTTTCCTTTCTTCTCGTGTCAAGCATCGCGCTTTCTTCCTACTGGGCTTCTTCCGTTGACTCTTGCTCTTCTTCTTGGCGAATACAAACTCTTTCTTTAGTTCTGCTTCAATGTTCGGCACATCCGATCTGGGAACGTTCGATTTCAAGAAGTTTATAACAGCCTGAGCTGATTCACTTTGTCCGAATTCTTTTGAGGCCATATTACTATAGATTAGCAATAAGATTCTTCTTCTTTATGTTATGAATATCCAAAAATTATAAATCTTGATTTTGTTTACGACGAGATGGGAATGGGACTCAGGGGGGCAGGGGAGTGAGATGAAGGGGGGAGGGGGCAGCATGGCAATCAGCTGTTTTTGACATTGACTGTCATTCACCAACAAAAATTTGGTTCTGTGATCGTTTTTCACATCGATTCTTTGTAGAAATTATTGGAAACGAAGTCCTTGTTCTAAGTGTAAGACTAAATCAAAACACCGGCAGCCATCGGAAATTTCTTATCTTATCATTTACATAAATTTGCACAACATTACGTAGTTCTATTCGCTTTGTGTGCCGTCTCAACCTGCGTTTGAATAAGTTCATAAGTTCAAGTTTTTCAAAGTGACTTTCAAAACTCACATAACAAAATAACCTTAAAAAATGGCTACAAAGATTAAACTGAATAATGGGAGAGAAATGCCCATGGTTGGCCTGGGTACCTATTCGGTAAGTTAGCATCCTGTTCAAACATCCATACTTATTATTATACATTATTTATTTATTTATTTATAAAACAAGGTTAGCCTATATGGCCCTATACGCCTGGTTTGTTCATCTAACATTACACCTAAATTTTGATGAATCTTTTTTATTTCCCAGCGCCAAGCAGCGCCCGGGCAGTGTCGCCAGGCGGTGGAGTGGGCCATCGAGGCCGGCTACCGCCACATCGACACCGCCTCCAGTTACAACAACGAGGTGGAGGTCGGGGAGGGCATCAACAATAAGATCAATGACGGAACCGTTGAGAGGAGGGACTTGTTTGTTACAACTAAGGTATGAAAGTATGATTATGGAACTGAGCCTTTCAAAATTCTTTTGGGTACTAAGTTTAAAGTAGTAAAAAAAAATAGGTATTCTATCAATCTAGTATTAGTGTCTTGGATCTTCTTGGAATGTCGGTGACGAAACACTAAAGCTGGTCTAGGATTTGTCACTGTGTTGAAAAGATTAGCTTGTTAGATTAGGATCAGATAAGTACTATAGGTACTGACTCTGGAAGGTGTGCTTGCAATTTTTGTCTCATAAGCTTATACATTCACATTGCCTTTTTTGTTAAATTACATGAATCACAGTACCTATAGCTGGCCTACTTCGTGCACGGCCCTCCTTGCCGTAATAACGACGTGCAGTGCACGCGTTACCCTTCCCCGTTACGCCGGACATATTGAGTACCTCATCCCCATCACATCTTTCACCCTGTAAGGAGGATCAACAAAGTTGCCAAACTATAGTTAAGATTTTAATAATATTTTAAATTCTCTTGGCAGCTATGGAACGATGCGCACGCGCCGGCGGCAGTGGTGCCCGCGCTGCAGGAGTCGCTGCGGCGGCTGCAGCTCGACTACGTGGATCTGTTCCTCGTGCACTGGCCTTTCTCCGTCAAGGGAGCTTCTTCAATATTGGTCAGTACCTTCAGCAAAGCATGCAGCTAATCGTAACACCCCCTTTGAGACAGAAAATTACTTGATATATTTGTAGTGACCTGAAGATACCGAGCCCATTGGCCATAACTAGACAGGCACTGTACCTTCAGTCAGACAGCAGTCTGGCAGTCGTAACAGTGATAAATATGTTGCCAAGTGTTTCACTATGTCTCACAGCAGGAGAGGATGATGTCTCTTCATATTTGAGTCATGCTTCGTCCACGGATACTTCAACTGAGGGCCTTAAGATCCACCTCCCAATAATAAACAATCTCGCTCTCTCCCATTGAACACATTCAAGTGGTAAGAAGACGCTTTTACGACACGACGTCCTATCCAGTTTATATGAGGGAGCCCTAAGTCACGCGCGGCTATTTTTCTTTGTGTTTGTGACAAACACTACCTATCTGTAGGTATGTTACCTCACAAACAGATTTACATAAAATAAAATACAATAATTTACACGTGGATTATACCACTCAATATGATACATCTATCTATACATATACATGCATTTGCTATTAATTTAACCTTGATGTACCTCAGAGTGCTTAGCAACCACCTATAATATTAATAGGCGATAAGATAACTGACATAAATCACTTATGTTTTGATTGGATACATACAAATAGTCTGGCTTCCATCACAATTCACACTACCGACTATTTCCGATTACTCAAGTATGTACTCATATAGGTACCTACCCCTCTGCTCTCTAGAGGTGCCCTGAGCTACCCACCACGGCGGTAAACGTGACGTAAACGGATCGTCACCGTATCGCCTTTCACCCGAGCTTGTCCAGAGGCGAGGCGATTACGTTACGATTCCCATTACTGTGCGTTGCAGTAAGGAGTTTCTTAAAAATAATACTGAACGACTCTTGATACGGTTGCGATCCCTTTCCGAGTTGATATGTGTGCTGTGACCTTAAAACCACCCATAATAGAATACCCTTCATTTTGCACCATTAAAGAAAACATTACAATATGTCAACTTGTAAATAAAATACTACAAAAACGCAATCTTATTGCTTAAAACAATATCTACCAGACAACCTTTGGATAGAAGAGACAATTTAATTTATTTTATAATTAATTCCTCAGAACAAGAACGACGACGCGGGCATAGACTACACCGAAACTTGGACGGGCATGCAGCAGGCGCGCGCTCTCGGCCTCGCCCGGTCCATCGGAGTCTCCAACTTCAACGAACACCAGGTGCAGAGGCTGGCGCAGACAGACTGCAGGCCTGTCGTCAACCAGGTTGAGGTTAGTGTGTTAAATTACCAATGGCGAACGAGCGAGCGTAGATAGTGCGCAATAACCAATAGTGTGCGATTGGAATAGCACAGGCCAATGGAGTTGCTCGGTTTTGGAAATCATCATCAGCCAAAGGGGTCTCGAAAAGTGTCCCTTGCTCACTGCCCCGATGAAATTGAAAATGTAGTCGCTTCAATTCAGCTTTATCAACAAACAACCCATACCTAGAATGTCGATCAAAAAACTAAAGATGTAAAGCTATTCAACTTGGGCATACAGCATTGCATAGTTCGCAATAATACGGCCTTGGAGTATTATGTATTTACCTATACCATAACATAATATAAGGACCATAAAGTCCTTTTGAGCCTAATCTATAAATTTAACAACCCACAGATTAACCCAACGAACACGCAACACAGACTAGTGAACGCCTGTCTCCAAAGCTCTGTTGTCCCGGTGGCCTACACCCCGCTAGGCCTGCTCTCCGACGCGAGGCCAGAGTTCGAGGGCAAGTCCAACATCAAGACTGATGAGAAACTGAGGGCGGTCGCGGAGAAGTATGGCAAGACTGTCGAGCAGGTGGCCTTGAGATACCTGGTGAGTTAGTCCGGGGGTTAAAAGGTAGATGGCGGTGTTTGTAGTTTTATGTTTTAGGTGAAAAGTTGGGAGGTTTTGCCGGTATGTGGGTAACAACGGGTTTTATAGCACAGGATAGATTGGGGTAATTGATTAAAATTGTACTTAGTATTTCAAAGTATAATTTGAACATTGAAATGCGTTTTGAACCTCAGTCACAAGTGGCGACATCTATTGTGAGCTTATGAAGTCTTTCACCACTATTTATTCTTAAGACTAACAAAAATACCTATTATCTACCTACTGAAAGTTTACCAGTATTGCACAAACAAACAATAGTCGTGAAAGAAATTTAAGCTCACAGTTTTACATCCCATTCGCCTCAATATTTTTGTATGTTCTCCTCTACAGCAACTTTTTCAACCCCTCCACAGATCCAGCGAGGCATCCCGGTGATACCGAAGTCCTACACCAAAGCTCGCATCGTTCAGAACCTGCAAATATTCGACTTCGCTCTCACTGAGTCAGAGATGGCGCTAGTGGACGGGTTCAACATTGACCATCGATGCGTGCCCGCGGCCGGCTTCAAACATCTCACTAACTACCCGTTTGTTTAACTTCCCACTAGAGGGCAGTAAATTGTGCTTTTCCACCAGATGTGCTGATGCTACGTTGCGATGGACGCGTTTGATATCCACCAAACATATTGAATGGTCCTCATAGCATAGCTTGGTGGGAAAGGATTTCTTTCAAATCATCGCGGCATAGCATATCTCGGATGGAGCAGCACTCTAAGACTGAAGCACAGACTATTAAGTTCGAGTGATTAGTACAGTCTGATCGATAGTCTACATAACACTTACCTCGCACTTAGTGTGTGCATCAGCCAACATTTTTGAGGCCACTTTTGACTTTAGTGATATTAGCTTATTGATATTTCAAAAATATATAGAATATAGGAAGAAGTGAAAAACATTTCGTATGACAATATTTTTAGATGTAAAAAGTTCGTTTTTTTGTTTTACTGAAATGCATTTTTTATTTACAATGGGATCAATACTTTTGAATTGTTATTAGTTGTAAGGAAGCATATATTGAGTAAAATGTTTTATATCATAATATACGAATTATTATTTGTGGTATGAACCGCTAACCTAAACTAAACTAACAATAGGTGCTGCAATAATATGTCTGGTAAATCGATTCATCACGGTGATAAACCCTATTCTAGTTAATAATATTTGTCACCGACACGATTAGAATAAATGAATAAAACAGATCACATTAAATTATCGGTCAATTTTATTACTTTAAAATACTATAAATAAATTAAAAGTCAACATTTCGCATAAATAAACCAAAACATAATAAAAATATATTTGCACATAAACGCTAATAAAATGTAAGTGAACTCAAAAAGCACATTTACACAAACCACACCCGTTTAAAAAATGTTCTGGTTACAAAGTTATAAAGATAACTTTGGAATGTCTGTAAAATATGGTACGACTCAAAGTACTCTATTGGCTAGTTAAAAACAATTTTATGTAGATATGTCTTATACTTGGATTAGAAGCAATTGATCCTTTGAGCCGCTGGTTCTATACAGATGTAGTCAGAGCCTGTTTCATACTCACAACTGAGGTAACACTATGGCGAAAGAAATTGCATAATCTCTTTAAGAAATATAAAATTATCCCAAGTTAAAAGTATTTACAATAATCATTTTATATGCTCTCATAAGGCAGACCTTATTTATGATTTATCATTCATTTGTCTTTAAATCCATCACTAGTTCAATTTTGAGCCCTTAAACACCATCAAGCTTGGTTATTATTCAATACAATTTTATTTTGAGATAACTAAATGTATAATATGATATGGAAAAGAAATGTAGAGAAAAATCCAACTGGATATACTTAATAAGAAATAACAAAAATAAATACATCTTAAAATGCCATTACAATCGAAATACATTAAAATGCAATCTCACCCATACTATATTAAAGTAGTACAATTCAGTTTTATTCATATGTATAAAAAGCGCGTGGAAGAAGTTAAAAAATATGTACTATAGAAATTGGCATGCTTAATTCATTAAAATAAAGTATATTTCAACAACCAAAGAAGGAAGAATAGAGAAGAGTATAAAAAATATAAAAATGTATATAAAATTCATTTGCATGTCACAGGTTGAATAAAATAAATAAATTAGTGAAGTAAAAATACACAGGCTTTGCCAAATAATCAAACAGGTTTTTGGTTACTTTACAAAATGCAGTAGCAATATTCATATAAATAGAGTATATTTAAAGTATGTAGCATTCTATAAAAATATATATAAATTCGTTGAAGAAAAAATAACACTTATAATTCGTTTTCACCTATCAAATCGATACTCGAGTGAATCGATCCTTCTACCCTACAGTACATACAACAACTAAATAATAACCACATTTCATTTTGTACCTACAAAGACTAAAACATACATTTGGTACATAAATACATTGGACAATCTGGCAACCAGTCTTACAGATTCCGCATTTGTTAACCCTCAACACTTTGTTTAGGAAAAACTGACTCTTGAAGAAAATATAACAGTTTTCACTAAACAAATTACGGTAGTGAAAAGTTATAGAGAATGTACATTTAAGGCCACTTCAAACATATATAATGGTTAGTTTTTAGGCAGACAAGCAACCATCTAATAAACTGCCAAAATTTTATCTTTTTTACACTTTATTTACCTTTAAATGCTGCTTCTGTACAGAAGCTTGTGACCAAAACCGTCTAAACTTTGTGACCCACTAATCAACACCTACACTACAACAACAGTGCAAAACCATCTCTATAACCTTCCCATAGCACCAGCTACATAACCTCAAAACACCTTACTTCCACACGTAGTTAAACACATCCATGATGCTGTCATAGATCGTGAAGGTTATCGCCACATCGAAGACTACTCTGCTGAGACGTGGCACGGTTCCCTTGTAGAAGGCTAGTGGGCCTTCTGCCTTCCACGTCTTGATGAAGCAGTCCCAAGTAGAACGGTACTTGGCGGCTTCAAGACCCTGCATTCTTGTCTTGACTACGTCGATTGGTGTGTTACCGAAGACTGATGCCGCTCCTGGGTAGTGAAAGGGTAATTGTAGGCTTTTGTGTATTTAAATGAAGAAAAACAAAAATAATAAATGAATGTGATGATTATTGAATCCGGCTCGGAGGACAATGAAAAGGTTTTTTTGATCCTTCGAACCGGATCGTTGGAAGAAAGTGCAGGTACTATACACCCACAACATAAACATAAACATATCTTTATTGTAATAAGTAAAAACATACAAAGTGGGGTAGCCCTGGTTCCTAAACTAGGGTGACCTGTGTGTCAGGAACCAGTTCCTTCCAAACAGTGAACAATTCTAGTTAAGTATTACAATTATTGACATACAAAATTAATGTGTTTTGGCAGAGTTTAAGTGGGTTAGTAATTTTATAAGTAAAATATGTAAGTATGTATATTAATTAAAGTTAATGTAGATAATGCGTACTGAGTAAAGTTACAAATGATTCAATACGAGCACAACGGCTAGCACGGGGCGCAATTAAGATGTAACAAAAGTTTTGCATCGCGCTCACTCACATCACGCAGCCTCAAGAGCGAGCGCGACGGGGAACTTTTGTCACGTCTTAATTGCGACCCGTGCTAGCCATTCAGAGAATAAAATACAACGTAACCCACCAGCAATGCCTCCAAAAAGCGCCACAATGTACTTGGGCACGTGCTTGTTCCTATCGCCGCCCTTGTACCAGTCGCGCAAGGACTCCATCACGAAGAAGCGGATGGCCTGGTTGGAGCCCTGCTTCATCACCGTGGCCGTGACGCCCTTGTACACGCCGCCGATACCTGGGAGGGGATTAAGGGTTTTAGCATACATAAAGAATATAACAACGTTTTTAATAGCTTAATACAGATATTAAAGTTGTAATTCCTCTATTTTTGGGAGGCATAACCAACATTTATAAAAATAAGAAAGTAAAAAAGTAATCAATGATTTTTTAAACTAATTAGGTACCTATTTTAAAGAGGAAATATTTTACTGTTAGTTTGCTTGTTTTTAATAAAGTACCCATAGAGAGTTACACTTCGAAAGTACCTATAGAGAGTTATACTTTATGAGTAAAAAAATATATTTCACCATTATAAAGCTAGCATTACCCCTGAGTGCTACAGGCTTCCTTTAATCCCAAAACCAAGCAAAACCCTTTATAGCTTACAGCTACCTTCGAGCAATCTAGTGTTTTACCATAACTTTCAGCACTAACCTTCCTCCTTAACAATAAGCCTGACTCCGTGCAAGAACCCTTTGAACCTGGGCTTCTCCATCCTCAGGTCGTTGATGAACTTGACCTTGACAGTCTCCATGGGGGTCACGGCAAAGATGGCCTCGGCCACGCCAGCCGAAAGACCGCAGGCTAGCTTGCCAGTTGTGGATAGTGTGCCGTCTTCTTTTACCATGTAGAGCTTGGCTTGTTCGAATACGCCGAATCTGGAATGGAGGATAATGTTATGGAGGTAAGTTTTGGTGGTATTGGTAGTCACAGGGCTTAGGGACTCATATTTATATGGTATTTAAAGCTATTTATATGTATTTTTGGACTATGAAACGGTCTATCCAGTGTCCACAGTCGATTAACCCGTGAACTGTTCATTGGTTAATGGTACATTCCCACATTTTCAGGCATAACCAAGACCCGCGAACTCATGTGCGTGTTGAAAATGTTCAGTTGCCTTGCCTGAAATAGAACCCGGAACCTTCGATTGAGTTTGCGCTTCAGCTAGTCTACGTCGTTTCATGCAATCAAACTAGTTTTAGTTGAAAAAATTCTTTCTAACAGTGGGTCAAGCTCATAGCTGTGTAAGTGAATTATCCAACTAATGGAGACACGTATTATTAGGCAGTTGGTGTGGTAGGTCGTTAGGCTTCCCATTTAGATAATGACGTCGGGACGGGCTGGACAGGGTACTTTGTAGAGACAAACGAGCCAACAGAAGCCTTGAATTTGCTGATAACGTCATAATGTAGAGAGCCATAGGAAATTGTAGAATGATATTAGTAGGTACATATGGGTACAGAATGTACTGATTAAGTTCCGAAGTGTTTCATCCCATGTAGGTACTACAGGTAGGCGGTCTAAAATCTACATAATTACAGATTACGTATATTCGGTATAAATAAGTTTGGATGGCATTTAATTTATTTTCTTACCTAATTATGGTAATATTACCTACTCATTAATATTTTACAACAATGAAATTTTTCCACACCTAATTAATTTTTAGTTAGTTTTTATTTAATCTACAGATAACCTTTATGAGTGTTCATAAGATAATAATAACAACAGTCATGATTATACATCTGGCTAGGCTAGTTACATTAAATGTAACAGTAAAAAATATTACCAGATCACGTGAAAATCTAGAAAAACTAGAGTTATTGATAATTAAGAGTAATCCAGAATCTATTATTGACACTTCCAAGATCAGTCTGTCTACATATTCCGATGACTGCTGATAACATAATCAACAAATAAATAATAAAAAAAACGCCATCCAAGAATGCATCGTGATAATCACACATGTGTTCGTATCTCCGACACGCTAGTACCTACACACAATTGACCTAAACGACTTTGAATCCACACGACCGAGCGTGAATCTATCAAGTGTAGGTATCGGTTACATTCTGCTGACATAATGAACTTTATTTATCAACTGCTCATCGCAATACAGTCATTGAGAGTTGAGGCATGTTTGCCCCATTTGTATCACCTCTTGGAACTACATGGTATGAAAGTATTTGAGGTAATTCAAAGTAGCGCAAAGACTAAATTTACTGGTTATTTTTATAAATTCAAAACTAGATTGGAAATAGCGGGGTTGAAAATACAATCTCTTCAATATTTTACAAGCGTTGGGAATGTAGGTCAAGCCAAGTTACAGGTCATATAAATTTAGAATAGGATAGGAAATAGAGGGCATCAATAAAACTGAATGCGGCTTAAGTATTCACATTTAATTTTATAGATATGCCGAGGTTTCTAGTAACGTGCAGTCCCATAATTTACTATCGGACCCTAAAATAGCAAACCAAAGTACTCTTTTCGGTTTAAAAGAGTAAAAACTGATCCTGTTTAAAATGCAAAGGTACACGTAATGGAGTCAAACATCTCTTTTTATGTTTTGTTCGTCAGAAAAAGATTTAGTGTGACCATCATTGTCCTGGGACACGACACGATGATTTTCTTCTAAGCTGCCCCAGGATTTGAGTTAGGTGCTGGAGAATATTGATGTCAAAATAGTTAATAGAGGCAAAGAGAGGAAGACCAAGAAAAAGTTACGGATACCAAGTGAACAGCAAGGTCGTGTCGTGCCAAGAGACGAAAGAATTGGCTTGTTACAAGAGCGACTTGACACTGTAGACTGTGGGGTACATACATAAAGTATAAGTATCTCAACAACGCCTCACCTGACAGCGGACTTGGGTATGGACCCATACAGCAGCACGCTGAGGCCGCGGTACAGGCCGAGCACGCCGTGGCTCTTCACCGTCTTCTTCACGCAGTCGCCGATGCCGGAGTACTTCTTGGTGCCTCCTGGAATGGGGGTTTAGGGGTTAGTGGTGTGGGGTTAAGACGTTAAGAGTTAAAGGCCATTGCGGTTTGAGGAGCCTGAGAGTGAAGTATTGCTGGTTCCTCTTGGAAATTACATAATTAAAGTAAGTTCCTACCTAAAATATCTACGGAAACGTTCTTAAGACCTTATTAAATGTATCTACTTTTGTATAAAAGCATTTAAAACTCGTTTTTTACTATCATCAACATACTCAGTTTTAATAGTTTTGTATTATGAAAAACCGAATCATTCATATCGATCTACATAGGTACATACATCTAACTAGTCTACTATTCTGAAAAAGGTGTCATTAACCATAGCAAAATAATGTTTTTCATAACTAGTTCAGTAACATAGAGCTTTATCTACAGCATGTCTAGTTACTAGGGATACGTGTTAACTGAATTCGTCAATAAAATCAAATGTGTTAAGTATGTAAATCAAAATTAGCATATGCGTACTTATGAACCTTCCTCTGGCCATGACATTGTATAAACCATAAATTTTGAACACTTTTTACTTTGGTAAAGTGAAATCTTATCAGTGATAATAATATCCTGATTGCCTACCTACTGTACCTACCAAGTAGAGTACCCGAGACAGTGTTCTCGGCCGAGCAGCTAGCCGTTCATTGGTCGAGGATCGGCCAAGGACAGTGTCTCGCCACTCTACTCGGTAGGTGTAGCCAGGGTATTACAGGTGAAAGCTGAAAGATGGATGAGCTGAATGCATGTCTCATGAGCAGTAAAACTAATTTCACATGAGATAGAAATGTGTTGTAAGTAGTTATATTCCCACAATAGCTATGTTGTATACATGTATTATGTTATGTTACTATTTTGCCTCATATGGTTTCTTGTGGCAATTGAACAATATGTTAGCAACATGAGTACAGGAAACCTTATACCTATTAGGCCCACTTGCGTGGATCACAGGGTTAAAAATATAAACTCAGAGGTAACTAACTCAGGGTTAACTTTGTAAAATTTTAACCCGGACTTTTGATTGCGCTAATGGAAAATAACCCTGAGTTAGCTAACCTGACGTTTCTTTTTGCACTCTGTGAATCTATGTCCCGTTCCAGGCTGAAAGGGACCAAGTTTCTATTGCCGTAAAAAAACATTGTCTTCTATCTCGTTTTCACCTCACGTCTTTGGATAAAACTATCCCTCTCTATTTTCGCAATCTGTCAGTAATTTGTATTTTGTTTACAAAGTGTCATATTTGTGATTTCCTCGTAGATATACATTACGAAAATTATAAAAAATTTAAAAGAAACGGCGGTAGCTCAGTCGGGTAAGCGCTCGCTTCTCACACAAAAGATGCGCGTGTTTGGATCCTAGCGCAGACATACCAATGAGTTCTTTGGAATTTAAGTACAATGTGTGGCAACTTACTACCACACATTCTATTTACCACAAAAAGTTCAAGAACCTTATCATAAGCAGCTCTCTTCAATCTAACCGTACCAGCAAGCAATACTCAACCAATAACAACAGCAAGTATTGATTTTATTGAACACATCGCGGTTGCAAGTTGTGCTTTAGATAACAGCAAAGATAGCCCTGTAAAGAGCTGTTTCTGGAAACAAAGAGGGAGTTCCGAAAATAACTGTTCAGCAAGCTCAAGCAAGCAGCAGCAGCGACCACCACCGTCACCGCGGCAGCTCGGAGAGGAGAGCCTCCGACAGCGCAGAAAAGGAACGAGTCCCCGTGCATTCCCAACGCCACGAGTATTTAAGTTAGCACCTCGCGTATAAGTAGGCTTATTTTCGGTAAATAAATTATTATTATTCTGTCCACTCTGAGTATTATTTTCTACCTACTCTACACAATATCTCCAAAAATGTATACCATAGCTCTTACGGTGAAAAAAACATCGTGATCTAAATGTGTACCCTAAAGTGCATTGCACTCTTTCAAAAGCGGCGATACGGCTCGCGACCTATCACGTATAAAAATGTACAGCGAAAAGTGGGTGAGTCACCTCTGAGTAACTACATTACAGTCATAGTCGTGAGCATATATGTATGTAACCACACCATCGTGCTCTTAATTTCACAAGTGGGACCATTTGCTACTTTGCTAGACAGGGGAAAAATATATGAATGATGAGTTAATCATCATAATCAAACATTTCAAACGAATACAAGAATATTGATAAAAACCTTTTCTTTTGACGTAAGCCGGGTTAGCGTCTTAACCCTCCAATATTGGGGGGTTAAATATTTAAGAGTTTATCCCAAGGTTAGCGCTCATATTTCAGCGATGCAAGACAAATTAATAATCTAACCCTTCTTATGTCAAATATCTCCGAGTTAACTCGCTAACCCAGGTCTGCGCAAGTGGGGCTTAGCTATTTAGCTATGTCAGACAGTTAGATTGTTTCAAAACCAAACACTCAAAAAGAAATGTGTTTAATTTGTATAAGCATAAGGGTCACTTTCAATATTGTGTGATGTTAAGGAAATAACAAGTTTGTTTTATGGAAATCTATTTTATTTACCACAAATTGCTAAGAACAGAAATAGGCATATAATACTTTGCAATTTATGTAAAATGACAATAATATTCACCATTTCAGTGCTGAATAGTTAATTTTGATGCATTGAAATTAAATGTTAAAATTCTCATTTAGGTAGATAATTAAGATCTAATTTCTAATGACCTAAAAATGACAAAATTACTGATTTCTAATTAAATATTTACTTACTTACAGATCAGGCTAGATTTTACATTTAATTACTTATCAGCAATCAGAACATGCAATCATGGTCCTATAGAATTTTAGAAAAAAAGTCATTCCCATCAAACCAAAATTTGTTTATAAATAGATAAGGTATTAAATTTGATCTCAGATATTTGATGTGCACATTCTTTGTGTTTTGTGCTATAGCCAACCCCACAGATTGTGAGGAGGAGATTGTAACAATATCATTACACCTCAAGGATGTAGTTTCTAAAGTAGTCAAAATTACCGTCCAAACATAGTCAAAACCTGTCTTATCAGATTTGTCTTTCATTGGTTATGTACTTAACAGATATATAGATGTAAACATTCAGATACACAAATAGATTAGAGTTGCCGGGGAGTATTGGATTCTCTTATCACAAATCTAGTTACATCATCAAACTCCAACTTGTTTACTTTCAAATGAAACTGCTCGTGAAGGACATTTAAATGTAGGTTCAAAGTTCAAAAACATAAAAAAATATTCCAATCAGGTAAATTTTCCGTACTAGAATCCTATAGGTAAAAGTAAAAGTGTTTCAAAATAAAAATGGGTGTGGATAAAAATTGGCTCAAATTACGAAATGCTGGGAAGGCCGGTGACGCAAAACAGCAATATTTTTAGATATTAGAACAAAAATAGTTCCCTCCACAATCATGTGTGGAAGTGTTTACTAATAGAAAGTTATAGGAGGTTGTTCGCGCACGCAATATACTATAATACTGTTAGGTAATAGAAGGGTCAATGCAATACTGACCTTTTTCGTCTAACTGGAGTTGTGTTTTCACGTATTCAGTGGGGAATGTAATACAGATTTCAATGCCGCCAGTAATGCCGCCGGCCACAACCCCCTTTAGGCCCACTGCGCCGGGCCCCGCCGCAGCCGCTGCACCGGTCTCCGACATCCAGGGCCTGGAGAACGGATTCTTAAAGTTTCCCGTCCGTTGAGACATCGTTTCTTATTAAATTAGCACTTTTACGTGCGATACAGCGACTGCGACAACTATCCCCTTTTGACACCAAAATCCAACTGAGATTTTTTTGAATGAACTCAACTCAATGTCAATGAATGAACGAATCGAAGTTTACCTCATCACTAAATTGAGTGAATGAAAATTTATAAGGACACCCCACACTAAATGAATATCTCGTTCGTTATTAATAACGAGGTTCCTTTTAGGTTTCGATTACTAGCTGTTTAATCGATTATTATATTACCACACAGCACACAGATTAGTACCTTTATTGACAGTTGAGAAACTGACATTTGCTTTCCATCCTTCAAACTCGAGATTGTGGCTTGTGTGTTGACTGTGTTGTGTTAGCGTCCTCGGATAATTTTCTTAATTTTGGGAATAAAACACTTATTTATTTAATTTTTTTGGGAATTAAATACACCATTTTTGTGACTGGAGTTGTATAAATCACCGCAAAAATGGCTATTAGAACCTACGGCGATAAGCCGATAAGTTTTCAGATTGAAGAGGGTGGAGAATTCTATTGCGTTGGGTCTGAGGTTCGTACTATTTTTATGCCTTCTCTTTTAGAACACTCTGGATTTGCTATGCAGTCACGTTTATGCTGCATATTTCGAAACTCCGCAAGTTATTGTACATAAAGATTGCGTACGACTGTAACTAAATAATCATAGTTCAACTTTTTAAATAACCTAGTTACTCACTAAAGAGTAGTAGAATGTATGCCGAAAATTGCGAATTATTCTAGTTTATAGTGGTAGTTTGCATTCCTACAACCATATACCTGGATGTTTAAAAAGCCTAAAATATGAAATCCTACTTAAAACTGTGTTAACACAATCATCTTTTAGATTGGATTTTAAAATCTTGTGTTTGATCCAATTTTCCAGACCACACAAATACATCAATAAAGCTGTACATTACTCTAACCTTCTTATAAATATGATATGTTTCTAGCTCCTTATTTTAGTGAAAATACCAAATAATAATAGTAGTGGGTACACTTTTGAATATAATTCAAACACTATGTTGATTGTTAAAAATGCACATATTAAATAAATAAATAAATATGTGGGGACACACGGCCATCCAACCCCAATAACATGTTGGTGACAAACACTTCATATTTGGTATGTCACTATAGTGACAGGAATAACCAATTTCATAAGCATTCAGTCAATCACTACACCTACCACTTACAAATTTCAGGTGGGTAACTACCTGAGGCTCTTCCGAGGGTCTTTGTACAAGAAGTACCCGGGCATGGTGAGGAGGACCCTGACCAATGAGGAGAGGAAACGCCTCGTCGACAACGGCCTCGGCCAGCACGTCTTGTCTAGCTCAGTGTCTCTGCTGAAAGCTTCGGAAGTCGAGGATATTATAGAAGGGAATGATGATAAGTATGTTTGATGTTTAACTTCTAGGAATATTCTATTTTATCAGTCACAGTGTTATGATTATATTTTAGCACTGCTACACTAGCATTTTGAACCACTTTATTCTAGAGTTTTACTATGAAAATTGTATTTCCACGTAGGATCTAGCTATATGCACACTAGGGGATATTTTATATCAAACTAGCTGTTCCCGCGCGTTCCGTCCAGTAAATCCGTTCAGTAGTTTTGGTGTGAAAGAGTAACAGACAGACAGACACAGTTACTTTCGCATTTATAATATTAGTTAGGATTAGGATTTATAATCTTAAGATGTGTATGACCAAACAGGCATTTTGACTAACATTTTAAACAACCCATTCCAGATACAAAGCGGTATCGGTCAGCCAGGAGCTGGCGACCCCGCGCGAGAGCAAGAGCAAGAAGACGCAGAACCCGTCGTGGATGCCCGTGATGCCCAACTCCACGCACCTGGACGCCGTGCCGCAGGCCACGCCCATCAGCCGCTCTAGAGTGCATAACAAGAAGGTGGGTAGAGTAGATTTAATGCTATAGATCATAAATATTTTAAAGGTAAATTTCAGCTACAAGTGACTTAAATCTGGTCGTCCCTTCCATACATGGCGGTGTATAGTGGACGGCTACCTGCAAGCGTCATGGGCAGACGTTAGGGCGGCGGCTGAGGAAAAGGCTTGCAAAGGCCCACTAGGGTATCTTAGGAGAGCAACAAAAACCACCTTGTGAACGCCTCATCAGAGTCATTAGCCTTGACTTTAGTAACTTGCTGCATTTAATTTTGAAAATTTTGGCTTTAATCAGAGCAAATGCCCCATTTGTTCTCGCACCACTGTGACAAATTCTAGTTTAGTCCTGGATGGAGTTTATCACCGTCGTGCTCCAAGAAGGAGAATGGCGCATAGAAGTTCCTCTTTAACTTACTTTAAACCGTTTTACGAATGGACAGTACACTTCAAAATAGTACTAATATGTATCAAAAACCTTATATTTGTACAATGTTTTTTATTTTTCCCCGTATCTCCCTCAGGTGCGTACGTTCCCCCTCTGCTTCGATGACACGGACATGGCGGCCATGCTGGAGAACGCGTCGCAGAAGCAAGTGCTGGTGCCCGTCAGACTCGACATGGAGATCGAGGGGCAGAAGCTCAGGGACACCTTCACCTGGAACAAGAATGGTAAGGGAACCAATACACCTACTGACCTATAACATCACCAGTGTTGGGGCTCTGGTCTCTTTCCTATGAAGGAAGGGTTCTGGGCCTAGTCCACCATGCTGGCCTAGTGTAGGTTGGTGGACCCCAACACGAGCAAGCTTGTGCTGAGAGAGTTGTCGGGTAAGTGGGCAACCCGACTGTCAGATGTTTTCAAGCTGCTCGAAGCCCTCTGAGTATACTAGTAGAGTTAAGGACTGCTGGCGAAACAGCAAATGTGATGCAATTTTGCATCGTAAAACCGTCTAGCTCCCACTTGGTAGTGTACATAGGAGGCAGCGGAATTTAGACCATAGAATGTAGTTGCATGTTGCAAAAAGGGTATACTAAGCTGAAACCTACGTGTGCAGCCTAAAGCCCGAAAATGAAATCAGAATGCTGCACACGTAAGTTTGGGCTTACCCTTTTTGTAACATCCTGTAGCGTTATAGAAATGTAAAAATGTAAAATGCGACGCGCTCTCCAGCATAGAGCACATGCTGGAGAGCGCGTCGCAGAGGCAGGTGCTGGCGCCGTCCGGCTCGACATGGAGATCGAGGGACAGAAGCACAGGGACACCTTCACCTGGAACAAGAACGGTGAGGGAATTTTGTGGACTTTAGGATGTAGGGCATTAGTAAAATCACTCGGTGTTGTTTAGGCCACATACAGAAAGAATACTTGTATCCAGCAGTTATCTGCCAGTTTCATACCAGCTGCCGCTACAAGGGTTCGGTATCGACAAGGTTAACGTCACTATATGGCTATTCGTCATAAATATAGCGCTGTGATTAGTGGAACGCGCCTTAAACGAGTTTATCGACGTCGATTACGAACCCGTGTAGTGGCTAAATTTTTTTAATAGAAAAAGTAACTGCCGCTTTATTTGGTAATAAGCATTGTGGTATACGGCTTACAGCAAGCAGCGGAATTTAGAATTTAGGAGGTAGGGCATAGAGCACATGTTGGAGAATGCGTCGTCTGCGGTAACCATGACTATACCTATTACATTGACTTAAAACTCACCGAAATTTCGTAAAACAACAAGCAAGAGTTTCTTGTACTCCTTTGACGTGAAAGTTTACTTTGTAAAATATTATTTACAAAAACAAACATCTCAACCAAACCTCTCCCTTACAGAATCAATAATAACCCCGGAGCAGTTCGCCGAGGTGCTCTGTGACGACCTGGAACTGAACCCGGCCACGTTCATCCCGGCCATCGCCAGCTCCATCCGCCAGCAGACCTCGCTGTTCCCCAGCGAGCCGCCGCCCATACTGCAGGTAACATAGCCCATACTGCAGGTAACATAGCCCATACTGCAGGTAACATAGCCCATACTGCAGGTAACATAGCCCATACTACAGGTAACATAGACACCTAGATATACTGGAGCTGAACCCGGCCACGTTCATCCCGGCCATCGCCAGCTCCATCTGCCAGCAGACCTCGCTGTTCCCCAGCGAGCCGCCGCCCATACTGCAGGTAACATAGCCCATACTGCAGGTAACATAGACACATACTGCAGGTAACATAGACGCCCATACTGCAGGTATGTCTTATATCCGGCTCGAAGGACCAATACATAATTAATACACATTATTTAGGTTCGCATGTATTTAAATTATTACTCAAATAATGTAGGCTGGTTGTATGAACCAAACCATGCCGAGATGTAAAATGAGACGACAGATAATGAAGACGCCACCGCCATCTAGTGAAATCCATATTAAACAAAATCTTAAACTTTAGGGTGCATGAAAGGAATTTCTCCCTCACACAGAATCCATAATATCCCGCAGGGCGCAAGACGCACAAAAGTTTTGCGTCACTGGCGCAATGTTTGGTGAGGGCCCCAGGTTCGATACCCATAAAATTCGGGCGAGTTAACCAGTTGTTATCTTACGGTGGCTCTTGTCAGCCAGGGGTCATTTTGTACATGAGTGAAATGTCATTTGAGATGGCACAGCGCACACCGTATCGCCCGAATAGAATGGGAAAAATGCCACTCAAACATGTGCCGGCATTTGGCATAACGTTGGGCTTTCTTCGTATTAAGTAATTCATCCCTTCTCCGATTTTCTGACGTGATTATTGAGATCTAATGATTTATAATCTTTATTTTCCAGGAGCACAGCGACCAGCGCGTGCTGATCAAGCTGAACGTGCACGTCGGCAACACGTCGCTCGTGGACCAGGTGAGCGCCGTCTGTGGGCCCTCTGATGAACTTGTGGCGGAAAACTTACAGCTATCGTGGCTAGGAAGGCATCTATGCGAAAACTATTAAGTTTATAGCTCTTAGATGCATCATTTTAATGTTAACTAGTTTAAGATAGCTGTAAGTTTTCCGAAAACAATAAATTAAAAAATAAGTACCGAAACCAACCACCAGATGGCACTAGAAGCACAAGTAGCAGAACTTGTATGGAAACCAATGGATAAGAAATCCTACATCGCGGTATCGAAGTTTCTCAGCTAGCCTGCAATAAATTGAGATTCCCAAAGCCAACGCACGCAGCTAAAGGCATGGCAATGAGCTAAACCATAATATTCTAGTCTATGGCTAAATCCTCGCATCTCCATTAAGTTATAGTTTACACTATTGGGAATATAGCTGGCGATGCCACGTTGTTTCAGCTGTAACAATATTGTCAAAAGTTATGAATAGGTATAGGTTGTACATATAATTAAAACGCGCGTTGAGCGCTTGTCATCTGAACATACTTTAATATATTTTTTCCCCCACAGGTGGAATGGGACATGTCCGAGAAAGAGAACAACCCGGAACAGTTCGCCATGAAGCTCTGCGCGGAGTTGGGCCTCGGCGGGGAGTTCGTGACGGGCGTGGCGTACAGCGTGCGCGGGCAGCTGGGCTGGCACCAGCGGACTTACGCCTTCAGTGAGGCGCCGCTGCCGGTGGTTGAGGTAGGGGGCTATCTCCACTAACTTGGGGACCTATCTCCAGAGGCTTATATCCAGAAACCTATGTCAAACGACCTATGTGGAGAGGCCTATGTCCAGAGGCCTATCTCCATTATCTTATGTTTAGGGGCCTGTCTCCAGTAACTTATGTTTAGGGGCCTATCTCCAGAAAATTAGGTTCAGAGGCTTATTTCCAGACAGAGGCCTATCTCCAGCCAGAGGCCTATCTCCAGAATCTTTGTTTCAGAGGCGTATCTCAAAAAAAAATATTTAGTTGCCTATTTCCAGAATTTTTTGTCTATAAGCCTATCTCCAGAAACTCTCTAGAGGCCTATATCCAGGAGCCTATATCCATGTATAAGTACAAAAGCATCCAGGATAAGTGTATAGAGCTGTGAGGAGTTGGGCCTCGGCGGGGAGTTCGTGACGGGCGTGGCGTACAGCGTGCGCGGGCAGCTGGGCTGGCACCAGCGGACTTACGCGTTTAGCGAGGCGCCGCTGCCAGTCGTTGAGGTAGGGGGCTATCTCCAGATTCTTATGTACAAAGGGCTATTTCCAGAAAATTATGTCCAGAGGCCTATTTCCAAAAATCATGTTTTGAGTCCTATCTCCAGAGGCCTATGTCCAGACGCCTATCTCCAAAAAATTATATCCACAGGCCTATTTCCCAAAATTTATGTCTAGAGACCTATATCCAGAGGCCTATGTCCTGAGGTTTTGGTCTGAAACCTATCTCCTGACCTCAGGTCATAAGCCTTTATATCCAGTGGCGTATATCCATGTCTAAGGACAAGGATAAGTGTATGAAGCTGTGCGGAGTTGGGCCTCGGCGGGGAGTTCGTGACGGGCGTGGCGTACAGCGTGCGCGGGCAGCTGGGCTGGCACCAGCGGACTTACGCGTTTAGCGAGGCGCCGCTGCCTGTTGTTGAGGTAGGGGGCTATGTCCACTAACTAGGGTTTAGGGGCCTATCTCCAGAAATCTATCTGCAGCGGATTATTTCCAGAAAATCATGTTTTAAGGCCTATATCCTATATCCAGAATCCTATCTCCAAAGGCCCATCTCCAATATCTTATGTTTAGGAGACTATCTCCAGAAGCTTGTTTCCAGAGGCCTATCTCCAGTATCTTATGTTTAGGTGACTATCTCCAGAAGCTTGTTTCCAGAGGCCTATCTCCAGTATCTTATGCTTAGGGGCCTATCTCCGTAAATTTATGTCTAGAGGCCTATATCCATAGAAGTCTATATCCATGTCTAAGGAGTAAAGCATCCGGGACAAGTGTATGAAGCTGCGCGGAGTTGGGCCTCGGCGGGGAGTTCGTGACGGGCGTGGCGTACAGCGTGCGCGGGCAGCTGGGCTGGCACCAGCGGACTTACGCGTTTAGCGAGGCGCCGCTGCCAGTCGTTGAGGTAGGGGGCTATCTCCAGATTCTTATGTACAAAGGGCTATTTCCAGAAAATTATGTCCAGAGGCCTATTTCCAAAAATCCTGTTTTGAGTCCTATCTCCAGAGGCCTATGTCCAGACGCCTATCTCCAAAAAATTATATCCACAGGCCTATTTCCCAAAATTTATGTCTAGAGACCTATATCCAGAGGCCTATGTCCTGAGGTTTTGGTCTGAAACCTATCTCCTGACCTCAGCCTTTATATCCAGTGGCGTATATCCATGTCTAAGGACAAGGATAAGTGTATGAAGCTGTGCGGAGTTGGGCCTCGGCGGGGAGTTCGTGACGGGCGTGGCGTACAGCGTGCGCGGGCAGCTGGGCTGGCACCAGCGGACTTACGCCTTTAGCGAGGCGCCGCTGCCAGTCGTTGAGGTAGGGACTATCTCCAGTAACTTCGGTTTTTGGGGCCTATCTCCAGAAAGCTATCTGCAGCGGATTCTTTCCAGAAAATCATGTTTTAAGGCCTATATCCTATATCCAGAATCCTATCTCCAGTATCTTATGTTTAGGAGATTATCTCCAGAAGCTTGTTACCAGAGGCCTATCTCCAGTATCTTATGTTTAGGGGCCTATCTCCAGAAACTTATGTCTAGAGGCCTATATCCAGTAGCCTATATCCATGTCTAAGGAGAAAAGCATCCGGGATAAGTGCTAGACACCTATATCCAGGAGCCTATATCCATGTCTAAGGATAAAAGCGTCCGGGGTAAGAGTATGAAGCTGTGTGGAGTTGGGCCTCGGCGGGGACCTCGTGACGGGCGTGGTGTACAGCGTGCGCGGGCAGCTGGGCTGGTACCAGCGGACTTACGCCTTTAGCGAGGCGCCGTTGCCGGTGGTTGAGGTAGGGGCTATCTCCAGTTATGGGCCTATCTCCAGTAACGTATGTTTAGGAGCCTATCTCCTGAAATTTAATCGAGAGGTCTATCTTCAAAGGCCTATGTCCAGAGGCCTATCTCCAGTATCCAATGTTTAGGGGCCTATCTCCAGAAAACTCTATTTAGAGGCCTATCTCCAGAAATGTATGTCATGGGGCCTATTTCCAGTGTCTTATGGCTAGTCTAGAGGCATATGTCCATTGGCCTATATCCATGTCTAAATGGAAGAGCGTCCGAGATTAGTGTATGAATCTGTGAGGAGTTGGGCCTCGGCGGGGAGTTCGTGACGGGCGTGGCGTACAGCGTGCGCGGGCAGCTGGGCTGGCACCAGCGGACTTACGCGTTTAGCGAGGCGCCGCTGCCTGTCGTTGAGGTGGGGGGCTATGTCCAGTGATGTTTGTTTAGGGGGGTATCTCCAGAAATTGGCGTGCGGTGGCCTATGTGACTATGTCCAGTAACTTTTGCTTAAAGACCTATCCCCAGAAATTTATGTCCGGAGTCCTATCTCCAGAATCATATATCAGACCTGAAAACTGGTTACAGAAAATTATGGGCCTATGTGCAAAGGTGTTTGTTCCGTGATCTCTTTTCTGAGAATTCTCTTTTCCAGAAGGGCTAGCACAGAGCGCAATTTAGGACATGACAAAAGTTTTGTATCGCGCTCTCTCTATATCGCACAACCTCAAGAGCGAGCGTGATGGAGAACTTTTGTCACGTCTTCAATGCGATCCGTGCTACAGGGCCTGATCAAGTCGTCCAAAATATCCAACCACAATACCATGTCTCTACCAACCGTATTTCATACAGAGTTAGTCAACTTCCGCTTACAAAACCCTATTTCTAAGATACTATTCTTTCTCCCTTTCTCTCCCACCAGACGCCATACAAACCCCTGCTTCTCAACTATATTTTCTCTCTTTCTCTCCCACAGACGCCATACCGCCAGCCCTCAGAAGCAGAACAATGGGCCCCGTTCCTCGAGACCCTCACTGATGCAGAGATGGAGAAGAAGATCAGGGACCAGGACCGCAACACGCGCCGCATGCGCCGGCTCGCTAACACCACGCCCGGTTGGTAACTGTAGTAGCATGCCTTAGAGCTTATGTGCTCCTAGTACCTAGTAGGTACTACCTACAAGTTGTAGTAATGAAAAAGTTCCAGTGACATAGCACCAAATTACTCGTAAACGGAAAAGGCTTGGTTAATGATGCTGTCTGCAATATAGAAGTTTATATAATATGTATGTGTTTATTTACATATAACAGCGCATCAGAATATTACCAACTATTGTATACAGGGTGTTGCAAAATTGGTATACTAAGCCGAAACCTACATGTGCAGCATGTTATATCTAAGCCCAAAACTGAAATCAGAATTTAAAAATTCGCGAAAGAAAAAATTAATTTTCCATAGAAACTTTGTTGGTCACGTGACTTTTTCATAATGGAAAATGATTTATTTTTTTAGTATACCCTTTTTGCAACATCCTGTATATTGTGTTCGTGCTTGGGTATTTTGTGGGTGGAACTTTTTCATTGCTCGTCAGTGTAGTTTTACGCTCGGTTAGTAACTGTAGTAATGTAGCATGCCTTAGAAATGCGGGGTCACTCTATAGTACAATCTAATTCGACAATTTTTGTTGCAAATGATTAATTATTTATTTTAGGTGGTAGTGGACTAGTATTTATGTAGAGGAATATTAGTAATTAGGTAGTAGGATGCATTATTTGTTTTAATTGAGTGGAGGTATTATGGCTTAGTACTTATACGCTGGATGTAGGAATTAAATCAGTGTAAATAGACGCATTTTTCCTGAAATAAAAATGACATATTATGTATCTAGCCTATCTGAAACCTAGTTAAACATTGTGAGATATGGCGTTTCGACTTTCTCCGTGTTCGGCATCATAAGGGTCACAGTGACAGTCCATTTTTCTCTCCACCTTTAATTTGCAAGGTGCGGGTGCCTATATAAATAGAGTGAGTCGCCCGCGCGCCTCAGTTGTAATATCACCATGCAGAAATGACTAGGTTTCAGATAGGCTAGATACATAATATGTCATTTTTATTTCAGGAAAAATGCGTCTATTATGTAGTCTGAGCCTATCTGAAACCTAGTTAAACATTGTGAGATGTGTTTATTATCGCATGGTGGAGAGAAAACCAACTGTGACCCATAAGCTACTGATGAGTATATCAGTAGATAAATATTTGAATCTATAAATTTATAATGCATAGATTTCTAGGTAATAGATATACTAAAAAGAAAGGTATAAGTATACATAAGACTTAAGTACTTCCTTATTATTCCTGACTTGTCAGAAAGTTATGGAAGGTATGTACCTATACATATAGGTAGGTATTTATACATATGGATACACACAGTGCCTCTTCGAAAGCAATACTTATAAGTAATTATTGATCAAAATCTTGTTATTGTCAAGGCAATATTTTTAACATACACTAGCCGAATGGATGGAACCAGTGAAATACTTTGCAACAATATTTAAAAGCTGTAAAATGTAGAATATCGATCCAGGCCGCTGGGGCTCAGGTCAGCGCATGCTGACTAGGGTATGTAATTCTGGACTGACCTCAGAAATGCAGCAGCCGACCCTGGAGCCTCGAGGACCTGCTCAGTCAGCCCCGTACGACGACACGGCCTGCAACACCTGGCGCGGCATCTAGTCCTTGGAACGAGGAGTGGTGCTTGAAGGGAAGATAATTTTACTAAATATCTCAGCCTCATCAGCTACTGGAAAAGATTAGATGAAGGCTGTGACACTGGCGGATAACTAAGTATTCAGTTTTTCAAAACATGATGCAGGTCACTATATTCATATTCTAGATTGACAAGTAACACACAGTCTAATTTTGTATTCTAACTAACTCGGCGGTTAACGAGTTCCTGTGCAGTCCTACTAGGAAGGAAAGTTATTTTATAAGCCTTTGCACCGATTTTGTGGGCTACTATCATTCTGTATCATCATGTGTGAATATTATGAGCTCTGGCAGCATTCCTTGGTAGATGACATCAATTAATAAAGATTGATTAACACAACTATATAACTATTATAATAGTTGATAAATGAAACCCGGCTAACATGTCCTAACTGGGTAAGTAAATGATCAGTCATGCCACCAGGATAAGTAAAATGTTCAGTACTTCATATGAAAAACATTAACAAGGTCACCTTTAGGTATGTTCGTCAACACTAAGGGCAGGTCTCGGCCAAAACCTTAAGGCTTCGCCTTGTTGCAACTTCAAAGGTACGTAGGTAGGTACCTACTTACATTGTTGTAGGTTCGATTTTGAAACCATTAAGTCAACCTAGATAAAACAAAATAAAATAGGTCGATTAAATAAAGATGGTAAGATGTTAGTTGTACCTGATCAGACCTGATGCAACGACAGCCAACATAGACTCTCTAATCTGTGGAAGCAACAATCATGGTGGCGGGAACATGGACAGTTGGACGAGCCACCTCGAGCCTGACTTATCAATCAGAACTGACAGTTCGCCAACAGCAGATAGCTTGCGGCTATCTATAGGTAAACTTAGGTAGTTAGCTATACCCAAGAAAAAGTCCTTGGACATCGATATGACAGTGGAACGGCGAATAACTGTGACACTCTTTAAAACAAAAAGGTTTGTTGTTGTCCAGCTAAGGAAGGTTACGTACTTCAGCGACCTGGTATTGCATTCTGAAAGAACTGCGAAGAGTTAATATTATGACTAATAATTATTACTTATTTAGAAAGTTTTCAGCAAACTCTAATAAATCAAGCAGCTACCATGTCACCGCTGCCCGGTTATAACTCTGTACTAGCTTAGTAGATATATATATATATACCAGTTTTAGCCTTCAGTTAGTTACGTAGGTAGAAAGATCCATAAAACAGTTGAGGATTACTCAAAATGGAATTGTGAAAACGGCACGTCTGCATCTTAACCAGTCAGTCTAAGTAGTTTCAGCAGATACAGTGTTGAAAAATAGTTATGAAACGTTTGCGCCAGAATCGAATTAAAAATACATTTTCATTAGAGAAGCCGTTTAGGCATGAATAGGTACTTTCACCCTTTGGATTGTGCTCCAAATGATGACCTTCGAAATTCACAGAAATTTAATGACGACTGCCATTGTTTATTATCTAGCCCCGTACATTGAGTAGGGCTGCGGCTACACGTGATGTGATACACAGTACACAGTAGGTATATGCATGTTCCCAGAATAGTGGAAGTTATAATTTTACCAAAAGGTAGTCGTCTCGTGCAGGAGCACCGTTACTCGATTTATTCGATACACAACTAGTAGACAGCTGCTGCGTAGGAGGTTCACGCATTTTTCAACAAAGAGCTCGGATACACACTCACAATCCACTGGGACATAAAGAAGACAGCTAATATGGTGCCACTCAGAAACCGCGATGACACTCCGATCATGATCACCCGACAGTAGGATCATAATAAATTCGGTAACTTGTGAAGCGGTATGGTATAGCAACAGCGACTTTCACGAAATCAGGAATTAGCTCAGTGCTTTTAGGTTGAACACTCGCCGGTGGGATTCACTTTGCTCACAGCCGAGAAAAGAAAAGACTCAAAGCTGGAATCTGCCGATGTGTCATGACACTTAAGATAGTGTCTGGGGGGTCACTTTATATGACGAAAAACGAACTTTCAGTGCACTGCGGCGCGAGCTGCTCTATCTGTTTGTATGTATTAAACGTGCCGATTGCACGACAGCTCTCGTTCGTTCGTTTCTCATCAGTATAGAGTAACGCTCCTACTTACCGTGCGTCATTCATGTACCGTCCGTGCATTCCCATGAGCAGTCCAATGATCTTAAGGCAGTTTAGAACAAAAGCTGCATTAGACAGTTTCTTCAGCAGAGACATTGAAATAAAAAATTGATTGCACAACTATCCCCAGGAGCAGTCTACAGGTCACTTTGGGCAGTTCAGAAGAAAGCTGCTTTAATAGAATACCCTACCTCAGCGGAGGCATCAAATTGAAGTGCTATAACACTTTTAGAAGCGGTGCACGTTGCCCGATTTGTCGTCAGCCATGCCGATGCGGCTACGGCGACTGCAGGTGGTTTCTCAGGCTTCCTTGGTGTGCCCTTGTATGGCTAACATAACCAACCTTGGCAGTAAACGTTCGTCTGCATATGCCAAAATCACTGATGAATAGCGCACGTTACTCGATACCTTCTAAATAAGTCACTCATAATGATGGCTGATGATGATGATGACCGTACTAGCAATAGTGCAGGCGGTTCCGCTGAGCATAAAATCTCTTCCCAGACAGGGGGCGTTTGGATCTGGCAACCAGAACAGGAGTGCCAGGTGTGCGCAGCGATGCAGGTGGGACAACACAGCCGCCAGGGCAGGAGTGCATGGCCGGGTCTATGCAGCGATGCAGGTAGCACAAACCGGTGGCCAGGGCCAGGACCGGGTGTACGCTGCGATGCCGGTGGCACAAAACGGTGGCCAGGGCCAGGACCGGGTGTATAGCCGCCAGGGCAGGAGTGCATGGCTGGGTCTATGCAGCGATGCAGGTACCACAAACCGGTGGCCAGGGCCAGGACCGGGTGTACGCTGCGATGCAGGTGGCACGAGACGGCGGCCAGCGCAGGAGCACAGGGCCGGGTGTATGCTGCGATGCAGGTGGCACGAACCGGTGGCCAGGGCAGGAGCGCAGGGCCGGGTGTACGCTGCGATGCAGGTGCCACAAGACGGCGGCCAGCGCAGGAGCTCAGGGCCGGGTGCAGGTTACACGAAACTTCAATTTCACCGAATCGGCTTGCCTACCCTCAGCGGGTAGGTACCGGCGGATCACATTACTCGCCGCACATGCCACAATGTCCCAACATACTGAAACTCGGAGCCACGTGCTTCCTGTAAAAAATCCTATGACGGTCCTGGAAAGCTCCTGTTTGTAAAGCCTTACATAAGCTATAATCAAGTGCATTATTGTAATAGCAAAGTTTTTTTCAACTGTTTTCTAAAAATATTAGAAATTGAGGGTAGAAAAATATATTTTTATTATTTATTTATTTTTTTTCTTTATAAAATTAACATATGCTTTACTTAAAGCGGTCATTAATGTAAGTATCTAGCTCAAGCGCCACTAGTAGGACCGGAATATGTGATCAATCATCACCACGACTATTGAATCGGACCCTACTGCGTGGGATAAAAACCCCAAGCGCCGGAGCATTATGACCAGTGGCTGAGCTTTTAAAAGCAGTAAATAATAGCATTTTACTCACGGCTTATCAACTCAAACCTTCGTTGCGAAATCCTCAGCAATGGCTGCGTGCGCAGCAGCCGGCAGGCCCCGCGCCGCCTGGTCCGCATCACGCTACAGCTCCCGGCAGCGAGGACTCCGCAAATTCAATATTATATTTTTCCCCGTCGGAGCGAAGCCGACGAGAACCGTGGCTACATTGAGCCATTTTGCCGAAGTGTTCACTTCAAAAATCAAAAACCAACTGAGGCGCGCGGGCGACTCACTCTATTTATATAGGCACCCGCACCTTGCAAATTAAAGGTGGAGAGAAAAATGGACTGTCACTGTGACCCTTATGATGCCGAACACGGAGAAAGTCGAAACGCCATATCTCACAATGTTTAACTAGGTTTCAGATAGGCTCAGACTACATAATATAGGTACTAGAGAGAGAGAGACGTTTTATATTATTATATACATGAACGCTATTATAGCTTATTGTTAAAATTTACATTATATTTAATAATTTATTTGAACTACCAAAGAGAACATTATTGGCTACCGTTATTATTTTATACATACATAAAATATATCACCCTGTGCTGATAGTAGAATATTATGTGTTATTGTGTTCATAGTAAAATATTTTATGAGGTTTTAGTTACTTGTTTTATGTACATATTTCATATATTTATACATTATGACATATATATAATGTCCATTCTAGTATCAGATATAAAAACTTATGCAATGATTATCCTCTCTAGATATATAGAGAAGGTATAGTTATACTTTTATTTACACATAACTCAACCAATTTAACGTTTTATTATCTTTTTTTAGATATTAAGAAAGCCTTAGAAAAGTACAAATAACTTGTATTATATCGTATTATTTAATACTTTAAGTAAGTGGACTGTTAAATTTTTGTCACAATTAAACATTTTGAAATTTTATCTTAATTGTTTTATTTCGTTCTCTTGTTCACCCTGTATTGTGATTAAAATTACACATTCTGCTTACTTCATCTATTATAAGCTATATTACATAATATACAATATATAAAACCTACCACTTGAGTGCAAAATGTACTGCGAAAAGCAGGTGACATACAACTTCTGACTACCCCTTCTGGTATTACAGCAATATAATAGGTACTTATAGTTCGACCCAGATATAATATTGTACGGACCCAACCGTACATGTTAGTAAACTTATTCGTTTCTTTTTACAAATACATGTAAAATTTGCTCATTTGAAAATTTCTAAGATATTTTCCCTCCAGAGACGAACGACGAACGACGAACGAACGAACGAGAATTTTCACGCAATCACTTTGGAGCGCTGCGCTAACCACGACTCTATCTCGTTGCATTAAGCGTGCTGAATTTTCGTTCGACGATTTAGATAGTGACCCCTATAGCCTCGCTTTATCTTCCCATCCTATATGAGTAGTTCTACATAGTTTTTTTTTGTTCAATAACAGATGTGAATTTGGGCCGCGCCGTCAACAGAATGATTCGTGGGGACGAGTCCTTCCAGAGCACTCCGGAGCAGAAGAGGAGGAAAAAGATATAAACAGACAATTACTGGCAACACCGCGCCCGGCCGCTAGCATTTATTGCGTCTGGCAACCCCCGGAAAAATGTAGAAAGGGCGGGAGGTTAGGTTAGGTTAGTTTGTAAGATGAGATTTTTGTAATAGTGTTATTCTAAATGACGACCTGGGTCTGTAATGTATTGCATTTTGAAAAATGTAGAGATATTCACACATTCCTTTGAAAGATCTGGCTTTGTTTAAAAAGTAAGAATATGTCTTCAGGTTCAACATTCAGTCCAAGTGTATCACATAGAAGAGTGAAATTAATTAACATACTTCATAATGAGCTAGAATTTTAAAAAAATATACTTAATTAATAATTGTACTTTCTATAAGTATTCCATCAATAAATGATTGAAAAATACTCGTTAGTTTTTGTTTTAGATTAAGTCGAATGATAAAAACATTTGATAGCTACATGTAGCCGTGGAGGGTCCACCAACCCGCACTAGGCCAGCGTGGTGGACTAGGCCTAAAACCCTTCCTTCATTGGATGGAGACCCGAGCCTCAGCAGTGGGGACGTAGCGGGGTTCACGTTAGCACCATCCTATGCTACAATCACAGAGTTACACAAACTTGTTAAACGTATGACATCACTTATTACAATGAGCGTTGAAGAGTATTGCAGCCCGCTACGGTTCGTAGCAAGTGCTACAAATTTCGTAGCATAATTTATTAAGCTTCTTTCTTAATCATCAGAAAATCTTAAAACTGAAACACAGGTAGTGAAGTTATATTTAAGTACTTATAGCACGCCTTTTCCGATCGGGTTAATGATTTGTGCCTTATTTACCTACAACTGTACGAGTACACTGTACACCTTCCTATAACAAATCTAGTTAGAACTTTGTATTCCTGGGGGAAATAATTATTTGCATTGAAGCCATTGTTGTCGCTGATCTAACCTTTCAATGTGGGAGGGTGTATTCAATATGTTCCGTGGGTTTTGAAACTGACTTCTGATTTCCTGGTCATTTCATGTATGGTTACATGACATGTTCTATCTTTTAGTATAGGTATACTAAGTCTATGATTTCTTCCAAGGTTGAAATAATTATGCTTATTAATAATTAGCGAGGTAACTAGGAATTACATAAGCGCGGAATTAAATAAGCATTAACCCCGAGTTAACCAAGGTGCTATTCCTCACGAATATATTTATAAACGTAAAACTAAAAGAATTATTTGACACCTTTGTGTCGGATATCCGCATTTTTTCGTTCACACAGTTGACCATAGAGTATAAAAACCAGACACACATCCGGGAGCACGGCAGTGCCCCCACCAAGTCGAGCAATAAAGCGGCACGGCCGTACCATCCTTTTCTCGAAGCAATTCAGGCCATTTTCGACCCCCTGTAACTTCGTTGTGGATAAAACTAGAAGACTGAATTTTCACTAACCATGCAGGCATTGTAAAGTCACGGTATATTTCAAATTTCATTCAATTTGAACCAGTAGTTTAAAAATTAAAACGTGCCAAAGTTTCTTAATTTTGTCACTCACTGACTGATTCACCGATCATAAAAATTCTAATGCACTTCTAGCAGACCTAGAAGCTTCAAATTTAGAATATAAGTAGTGTTTGGTGTATGAATCAAGGAAAAACTAAAATATTTGGGGGCACGGTAGTGCCCCCACCAAGTAAATATAGGCGCACGGTAGTGCCCCTGCCAAATCGACCAAAATTCCCGTCATGCAAATTAAATCCGCAAAGGGTTGATTACCTACCTACGGACAAAGCACATCAGGCTACCAGTGCTACCACTTATAGTCAAATTTTCTTAATGTACAATGAACTTTGTGTATTGGTAACATGGTAACTAAGGTTGAAATTTAATTAGGGAAATTTGATGCAGTACGAAGTACATTACGTAGCCAAAAATAAAGATTCTTGAATCTTACCGTCTTACCTCAAGTTAGCGATTTATGTAGGTAGGTACCTACCAAACTAAGTTAACGCACCTACGTGCCTAAAAGGTAGTAATGAATATGTTTATATGAACTTATTGTTATAACGTTCAGTAAAAATATTTTGACTTTGTTTTATTTTATATCATTCCCAGATATTTCGAATAGATATTATTGCTATAGCATTTGGATAATTCATTCGTAAAATTGAGTTTAGTGAGTGAAAAACTCTAAAATACAATGATTAAAATGTCATGAATATTGGCACAAATTTTCATTTATGCCCAACGGTGAGGGCTCTCAGACATCTACTGGCGATATGCGAACAGTATGCGGTGACTCATGGACTCAGGTATAACGAGTCTAAGAGCGAGTTCATGGTGTTCAGGGCGGTCAACAAGACATACACCACTGTTCCTGACATCTCCTTAAATGGAACTCCGCTCAAACAAGTTGACAAATTTAAATACCTGGGTCACTGGGTCACCTGCGACTTAAGTGACAAGGCAGACATTGAGAGGGAGCGCAGGGCGTTGTGTGTTCGTGCTAACATGTTGGCCCGTAGGTTCGCTAGGTGTACAAAGGAAGTCAAAATCATGCTTTTCAAGGCTTTCTGCCAGTCTATGTACACCTGCAGCCTGTGGACCAGCTGTACGCAGGGAGCATACAATGCCCTGCGCGTGCAATATAACAACGCATTTAGGGTGCTGCTGGGGCTGAGACGCTTTTGTAGCGCTTCCGGCATGTTTGCTGAGGCGCACACCGATGGCTTCCATGCCGTGTTACGGAAAAGGTGTGCGTCTCTGCTCGGGCGAGTGCGCGCCAGCTCCAACAGCTTGCTAGGTACGTTGGTGGACAGGTGGGACTCCCCGATCCTGCGCCACTGGTGCAGTCTGCATGTCCGGCCGTGGTGGACGGAGGATCGGTGAGTGGGCTTACACCTGTGTACTTACACTTTTTATTTATTATTTATCATTATTGTGTTTAGCATAACTCTTTTTTATGGATTTTATATCTGCAATAAAATGAATTGAATTGAATTCCATGCCTTTCCCACAAAATACCTATAGCTAAGATCCGATTTCGTGTAATAGATATTTCAACTCCTACACAGCGGCAGATGGTAGTTACAAGTACAAATGTTAAACAAACAAATGCAAATTACATCTCAAATAGACAAAATTGGAATAGCCAACAGTTAAATTACAACCCCTGCGAGAAATCTCATTCCGTATTTAAACGTCGTTTGAATTATGTGTGTTTTCGTACGTAAACTGCTAAGTTACCAAACGATATAGGCCGCTTCCTTTTCGAATAAGATTTATATCTATTTCCCCTGCTCTGCCTCTACAAAATCCACCATTACTTCATAACTGTAAGGTTGCTTTTCGGGTACAAAGTTACGAGATAAGTTGATGGTCCTAAGATGATCAAGTTTTGTCACAAACAAGATACGCGCATGCGTGTGGTCAGCCAATGGCAGGGCCCGACGGATTCTGAAAGGGGTTAGTGATGGGATGATCTGGCATCGATGCATGATAAACACGTACGTTTTGTTATCAAGCTAAATATGATCTGTAACAATATTGGAGAACATCACTGATCAACTGATCATTGACCACTATTGCCCTAAACTATTTTATTATGGTTATGGTATTGATAAATAGGTTTCAAAAACTCGAGAAATACCTATACTCTATCTTGAGATAGGTACTCACCTAGAAATAAATATAATTAGGTAGGTAACTAGGTAAGCCTTAATTACTGTACAGTATAGCGCTTTCCGTTAATTGCTTCAACAAAACTAATTTGGTACTTTTAAGAATTACATAATTTTATCACTTTAATCAGCCAGCATATTACGGAAAATGTTATTCCAATAAAACCTAATACTTATCAATTTCCTGTCGATAGAGTCACACACAACGCACATCCTTAGCTACAGATTTCAGTGAAGAGAAAATGTTCGCGAGGGCGGTGGGCGCGCGGCCTGTCACCCTTCTCCCGCCAATTTCAAAGACATTCCAATTTTAAAGTTTGACAGTTCGGTTTTCTTTTTATCCGCGTGGTGAAAAAGGGCCAGCATTTTTATGATTTTCACTTTAGTGCGTATAAAAAATATAAAAAGACGTAATAAGTGTGTAAAAAGTTTGTGTAAGTGAATTTTTACTGTGTATTCCTTGACTCGTGTAGTGTCGATTCACCATTCACCATATGGGACATAATTTATAAGGTAAGAAGTTTTTATTTGTCTTTCTTTGTTCATCTAAGTAATACATTACTTGGATAAGTGTAAATTTAAGCTAAATGAGCCGGCCTTTACGTAATCATTTAACTGTAAGGGTAGTTTAATCACAACGGTATTATTATGACAAATAGGTACTCTACACTACACCCACTATAAAGCCTTTAGGGCCCAAATTAATTAAGTTTAAGGGTAATATCTATTTACCAACCCTTCTTAGATACCAGTTAAAAACTATTTAGATACCTACAATATCATATTAAAGATACATCGGTCCGTATGCCAATTTCAGTAGGTAGATATGCAGTAGGCGTCTATTAGATTATTGTAGTGTACGTAGGTGTATTTTTTTTTGTTTTTTTGTAGAAAGGTTATTTTTAATTAAGCAAAAAACATTGCAATTTAGGCTCTCTATATCTGTGAGTGTGAACAGCTCTTCTGCATACACTGTCCTTATCTAACCCAGGGTGTCCACTATCTGGAAAGTCAGGGAAAGTCAGGGAAAAGTCAGGGAAGCTCTAGGTGGTCATGGAAAGTCAGTGAAATTGATGGGCCACCTGGAAAGTCAGGGAAAAATGACCCTTTTCTATCATAATTTTGGTACTTTTCTTTACTAGTAATACTTCTTTTTTACGTGAAATAAGTAAGTCATAAAATAAAATCTCGTTTAGATTTGGAATATTTTTGACTGATCCTTACTAATTAAGTTTTTTAAATAAACTTTCCCTTATTCATAAAAACGTTACTGGACGCTTTAGCTATTGAACTGTTTTGTCCCTCTCTGTCAAACAACAAATTGTTCTCTGTCAGAGAGTGACAGAACAGTTCAATTGCTAAAGCGTCTAGTAACTTTTATATGAATAAGGGGGTAAGTTTATATCGTGATTTAATCAAATATAACAGAAAAAAATAGTAGTAATTCTAAAGGATTAGCTAGACCCCAGACTCAGCTGGTAAAATTATGACCCGTATATACAGTTTGATGCAAAAGAGGGTGACTCATCTCAACATTCAAAACAAATTTAATTTAAAGACTTTTAGAAGTTCGTGATAAAAAATAACATGATTTTGTTGGTGCAGACGCGCTGCAGCCGCGCTCATAACTGACTTTGAAAAAAGGAGGAGGTTCTCAATTCGCTAATTATTTTATACCTCAGCGAGACCGCATACGCTGCCTCCGCGCAGCATCTATTAATCTATAACTTATTTTTTTACTAATTTAGCAGAGCAAAACGAATTTTATTCTATTTTGTACTGCATGTTTAATCAAATTTCATAAAAAAATACACAACTAACAACTTTATCAGGCAGGAGAGTGCCATACAACAAAAAATTGGTTCTGTTTCAATTTCGGTTTCAATATCTACTTCGATGGTAATCAGTAAAATTTTAGTCAGACTTAAACTAGGCAGACTAGTTACTAGCGTGCTATGGAGAGAGCTATGCTTGGGGTTTCTCTGATGGATCGTATCAGAAATGCGCTTATCCGTCAGAGGACTAAGGTTACCGACATAGCTGTCAAATTATGCAAGCTGAAGTGGCAGTGGGCTGGTCATATCTGCCGAAGAACCGATAACCGTTGGTGTAGACGAGTTCTCGAGTGGAGACCACGAACAGGCAAACGCAGCGTGGGACGCCCTCCTGCCCGCTGGACTGACGACCTTAGGCGGGTGGCGGGTAGTGGTTGGATGAGGAAGGCCGAGGACCGAGTGTTGTGGCGCTCCTTGGGAGAGGCCTATGTCCAGCAGTGGATGATTATTGGCTGATGATGATGATGAAACTAGGCAGTATAGCAACTTGCTGCAAGCTGCAAGGCGGATGCGTTTTTTTAGGATTTTTTATACAAAGTTGTTCAGAATGGCCTCCTAAGGCTTAACAGGGAACCTTGAGAAATAGGTAATGAGGAAAACATTTGCTATCGTTTGTGCACTCATGCCCCGGGGCTCGGGTGCTATAGAGATAAATGGGTGCTATAATAAATTTTTCGGGAGAAATCGTTATTCACCAAGTAAATATCTACAAATCTTTTTGATTGTGATGTAAATCGCTTCAGCATATTATATTCTAGGGTATCATTAAAAAAAACATTGTTTTTATTCAACAATGGCGTCATTCGGCACAGTTTTGATCACAAAAATTGCGTTACTTGAGGTGAAAAACTATAAATTTTTTATTGTGTCGCCAATATCCTAAAAAGTCATGGAGATTGGATAATATTTAGAAGTAGACCAACGTTTTCTCTTTTTGTACGGACGAGCAAGTGCTATAAAGTACTTCTTATTAATATAAAATTTTTGGGGAACCCTGTATAATTTTTTTACGCAGTCAAGTTTGAATAAGTATCAAACAAATGAACACAAAACTTTGAAATGAAGCTTTCGTGTTCAAATTACTTAAATTAGGTTTATATTTTGATCTTCGGTCAGGGAAATTTTTTGAAACGGTCAGGGAAAGTCAGGGAAAAGTCAGGGAATTTTTTGGAGCATTCTGAGTGGACACCCTGTAACCACTAGTGCTGCTGCTGCCTAGCTAAGCCAATGGTTCAGGGAGTTGGAGGGCGTCCCACGACACGGTTGTTAAGTTTAGCACTCGCGTGGTCGTCTGCCACTACTTTAGAGGAAGAATAAAGCGAAGGCTAGCACCCAGCAGTCAAGGGACATAAGAGTTGTTTAAAAAGTGGGGTAGTAACTAGTAAGCCGAAAGGTGACTCCAGGGTTCATTAGGAATCACATGAGTGTTCTACGGGGTTGGAAAATTACTTATTGTTTTATTGGTGACTTGATGACTACTAATCTAGATTTTGTTCTAGTTTTTTTAACTCCAAAAGTCTTAGAACAAGGTCCTTACAGTCACTCTCTACTGGCATATTTAGGTATTGTAAGAACCACATTTATTTTGCAAATCCCTGTACACGACGGATGATGATGAAACCTTCAACTGCCACCCCGAGAGCTTCGCTTACCGTAAAAAGTTTTCCCGTGGGATAAAATGTATAATTAAGTGTTCATTCAAGATGTGAGCTTTCTAAATACTAATTGCAACAAAAGTTCTGCCGTCTTTCCGTGAAACAATAATACACTCTATTCTATTCTCTGTGGGGGTGTAAGTACCTTCACCTGGCTCTCTCGAGTGGAACCTTTGTGCATATCCCCAGGGTCTAAACTGCCTTCCTAAGCTTTGACCATTTCCCACCACGCTGGTCCACTGCGGGTTGGTGGGTTCACATATCTAGATGTGCTTAATCTAGATATGCAGGTTTCCTCACGATGTTTTCCTTCAGCGTAACAGCGATGGTATACATTGTACTTAAGTTAAAAGAATTCATTCGCAGACATGTCAGCGCCGGGATTCGAAACCGCATCTCTTGCGTGAGAAGCGGGCGCTTACCCGACTGAGCTACCACCGCTCCTCCAATAATACACTCATTCAAGTATACTTAGGTACTTACAAAGTTTCTCGTTTATAATATTAGTAGGATGTTTTAATAATGATTGTTCACTGCACATGAAACTTGAATAAACGGAGCAGCGAAGAAGAAAAGCGGAAAGGCGAGCGACATACAAATTACCCTTTTCTGCCACATTCTTGTTATACGTACTTACGTACATTAGTAATGTATTTGATGTGTGTATGAGCATTCACGCCCGTAAAATTCAGTAGGTACTTACGTAAGAAATGCTGGTTGCTGGTGCTAAAATAGACAGGTTGGCGAAACATTTAAATAAAATAACAACCTATGTGGGGTCGACTCACACGCCGACATACAACCCCAAGCTAGACAGAGCCTGTAGGTAATATGGGTAATGGACAACTGATATGCACAAGATATTATATTATTATGTATTATGTAAATTATATGAACACAATGCAAACACTAAATAACACTCAAGACCCGAGTACAAATAATCTGTCGCGGCCAAGATCTATCCCGGGACCTTCGGCATAGCAGTTAGGGTCACTAACTAGTAACCGATCCACCATCCGATTGTCTTAATACATCCATAAGAAGACAATCATACCCTTTATTAGTTTAGCACAGTTAATAAATAACTATCTACATATTTTCTACTCCTCCGGTAATCGAACCCGGATCTTCGACAAACTCAACCGACAGTTCCACAAATGCACCATGAACTATGAGGCACATGTATAAGCAGTTATACGTTTGTCCCCCTGTTATCTGTCTGTAAGCACACCATACGTAGACGTTCAGTGCAAACGTTCGTAATTTATGACTAAACTTTATTCATCATTCTAGACCAGTGTTTCTCAAAGCTGCTCATATTTTATAGTAATTGAAAGAGCTCTGGAGGTCTTAAAATGGGGTATTTCATGCGTCTGGGTTGTGGTATAATATGGGAAAGACGTTTTAACGGTTGTTCCCAGTTGCCCACACTGGCGACCAAGGGGATTTTTCTTCCCTTTTGTCCACACTGTTGACAATCTTGTGGACAGTGTAGACGAATCGGGAAGAAAATTCCCAGTAGCCAGTGTGGACAAAGCTAATGTGAAGAGCTGCTTTCTTTTTTTAAAGATGCTATAGAAAGTAAAGAAAATGTAGCGTGCTAAAACAATTCACTTGAAAAATGGGAATAAGTTGGAGAAACGCTGGTTTTGGCCTCAAACAAACTATTCCAAGTTTTGACGTATTGATATAAGTATATAGATACCTACTACAGGCAATCTTATAAGTTTTTTTGCAAGGGCATGTTACTTTGAAAGAGCTGTTAAGTTTGATGACTTGAATAATCAATTTCTATTCTGGTTAGCATCACTTTCATCACTTTCGACCTTTGGCGGGTAGCCGGTAGTCGTTGGATGAGGACGGCCGAGGACCGAGTGTAGTAGCGCTCCTTAGGAGAGGCCTATGTCCAGCAGTGGATGATTATTGTGTGATGATGACGATGATGATGATAGCATCACTTTCAGACCCTACATTTCATTTCATATTTATTTGGATTTTCACACACCAAAAACGACCCCTAAAAAGCAACGGCTATTAAAATTTGTTCACACTATCAAAACTGAACCGAATCGTATTCATATCAAACATCTTACCAGGCGAGCATGCCTCCCCACTCTATCATCGGAAATAGTCATATATGGGTGTTATATCTCCGTTATACAGGGTGTTGCTATCGCATTTCAGCGGCGTGACGGGATGAAAAGCTTATACAGGGTGTGGGCTTGAAGCCATGGGCGTCCGCGAGAATGGAATGCTTATAAATAAATGTATTATACTCATGTTATACCTATTTATATGTAATATGTATGTAGGAGTAACCACTTATTTATAGTATTCTCGTACAGTGGAGGATATTGCCATGTAAAATAAAAGGCGGTAAACAGGATATGAGATTATCTGCTGACATTACTATAATATTATTTACATTACTACACAACAATGCCTTCGAAATATAGGTACATATATTTTCGATGGGATTTAGTGCAGTTGAGGATTTTTATGAGTCCGTTATCGTCCACTGATGGACATAGTAGGCCTCTCCCAAGGAGCGCCGTAGTACTGTTTCATCGGCCTTCCTCATCCAGCCTCAGCCAGCCATCCAGCCGCAACCTGTCTAAGGCAGTCCAGGGGCCGGAGGGCGTCCCAAGCTATGATTGCCTCTGTGTTTTGCACTCGAGACCTCGTTTACCGCACCGGTCATCGGTTCTTCTGCATATGGCCGGGCCGTTGCCACTTCAGCAGGCAGATTTTAAGATGTTAATAGGTAATTGCTGACATCATAAGGTTTAAACCTTACTGCTTCGGCAGTCGTTAACGACTGCCTAGTCTTCGGGCAGCTTGAAAACATCTGACAGTCAGCTTGCCCACTTACCCGACAACTCTCTCAGCACAAGCTTGCTTGTGTTGGGGTCCACCAACCCGCACTGGGCCAGCGTGGTGGACTAGGCCTAAATCCTTCGTTCATTGGAAGAAGACCCGTGCCCCAGCAGTGGGGACGTGATGGGTCATGATGAACAAACCATCCATAAAACTTAGACGCATGCGAAACGCCGTAAAGAGTCCGTTAAACATAAATACTTCAATCTCCATTCTAAACACCATTTAAACTAGGTTTAATTTGTCTGTAGTTAAATATTACAGAGACTTTTGACTACTCTACTATTTCAACTTAATTATCCAAAATGTAGGTAGTTCTCATTTTGTTTGGCCATAATCTACAATATTATATTTACAGTATGTACTGATATTCATTGTGCGCCGATGGGTAATCTCTGCTCAATAAGTTTCGTGAAAGAACGTAATTATGAGCGGGAAAATTGTGTTCCCGAGGTAACATGATACAGGGTGGTGTAACTCGCGCAGTCGCCGCCAAAAGTTATTATGTTATTAACTAGTATTATATTATTATGTATAGGTATTGTTATGGTCTTCGCACATTATAACAACTCACCGGCGACTCGACTTTATGCTAGACATTGATTGATTCTGAACTAGACCGACAACTCTGACTTTAGAACGGGTAAAAGATGGGAGATTGGTATTTTATTAGCCTGGTATCGCTAAATGAATGTACCTAAGATAAGGTCACGTAAGTGTTAGAAATACATTGCTACCCAAGGGGCGAAACCCACTTATTTATACCACAATATTATGCGTTTATCACAAAAAAAACTAATTAGCCCATCATCATTGTGAGGAAAATGTGACGAGGCGATTGGTTTATATAAGGGTCTTACTTGAAGTTCATCGTCATTAATTTTAGATGCAAGAAAGCAATTTCCCCGAGTATGAAGAAATATATTTTCATGCCTCTTTTCATGCAATTCTCACCTATTTTCAGAGAATTCGTGATGAAACATAATTATAGTTGCTCTAAATAATCTTCGAATAGTCTAAAAATTAGTAGGAACCTAATTTATTTAATGTGAGTGTTGCCCATTTAATTTTAATTGAATGATTTAGGATGAGGATTTCAGGATTTTCAGGACAGCAACTCCTACACTTCTTTTACAACCTACGGGCCTCAATACAACCTTCAGGCGCCAAATCTTCTCATATTTCAAGTGTTACCTTTCATAGAAAAGTCCTTTATACCCATAATAGAACACTTGCCCCCGTTACACTATTTCCGGGAAGCGAGTAACTAAAGCTGTTTGGGACCTTTTTTCATATAAAATTGGTAAATCTATTGTTTTACACGATTGAGATGAAAGCCTTTGAGTTTACCGCTTTATTTGTGTGGAGGCTTTGCTAGAATACCTATGTTTTCTAAATTGTTTCAGGTAACGGTGAAAGTTGAGGTTTATGCTTGGTTTATGTTAGATATGTTTTGAGTGGTTGTAGATTAGGCCGAAGTTTCTTGTGGTAATGTAAGTAATTTTATTTCCTTTTATAAGATTTTAGTGCAGGGAAAAGCGTAAGACAAAGTTAGAAGGTACTTAAGCATATTATTCTGTTAAAAATCATAAAAAAACTTAAAATAAATAAAATGGTAGAAGTAACTATGTACTTAACCCTTGTACCTACCCATGTTTATAATAACGTTCAACAAAAACAGACAGCACAAAAATCCTTAAAATAAGTATAACAACGGTAGATTATCTCTTAGTGCAGGGCACTTTTTATCCCGGAATTCCCACAGGGAAATTACCTCGACGGGCAAATCTAGCGGAAAATGTACGAGTAAATGCATGTTCCATATATTTGCGTAACCCTAATTGGTAGCTATACAATTAGTGCTCAGTTTATGTGAGGCCATAAAACCGTCGCCTGCCTTTACGACGGAAAGGATCACGCAGGGAATTACTTCCTTTGCCATTCTGATATCCTGGTACCTTGCACGTGAGAGCAAAGAATGGGTGTAGTTGATTGAATGGTAGAAATAGCTTTTAGTATTAGGTTCAGCTTAAAACTGTGCTTTGAATGAAGGTAATTAAAATTGTCTGAAATGAGCGATGAGAATACCAATATTATTACTTAAATTGCATCACGCAGGGAATTACTTCCTTTGCCATTATGATATCCTGGTACCTTGCACGTGAGAGTAAGGAATGGGTTTATGATTGACTGGTAGAAATCGCTTTTAGCATTAGGTTCAGCTTAAAACTGTGCTTTGAAAGTAAGTAATTAAAATTATCTGAAATGGGTGATAAAAATAGTAATATTATTTCTTAAAATGCCCGATGATGTATTAAAAGTAAAAGCACAGTATTGGCCTCTTTTTTAGTCCAAGCGGTTTTCATCCCTTTGTACTATTTTATGAATTTCTAAATACTTTATTTGGCAACCCCCTTTTATTTTATCTGGCTCACAGGAGATTACCTCTATAGTAAATTGTCATGATTATGTTCATAAAACAGTTGTGGTATATACAGGGTGTTGCAAAAATGGTATACTAAGCCGAAACCTACATGTGCAGCATGGTATATCTAAGCCCGTCACGTGACCAACATAGTTTCTATGGAAATTGATTTTAAAAAATCGCGAAATTTGAAAAATGTATGTTTCGGCTTAGTATACCCTTTTTGCAACACCCTGTATACCGTTCAAATGCGTGACTCTCTATTTTGCTATCGTTGGGTGAAATGAATAATTTTGGTCCGTTTTTGCAAACTCGCAGCAGAATTCTAAACAGAATCCTTATTCGGAGCATAATAAATACATTTGCAAATCTAAATTTGTTTCGCCTCGCTGAGCGCTAGTTCCCCCGCGAAATACGAAATTATAATATATTATTATTAGGTACAGATACAGGGTGTTGGAAAAGTAGTATGCTGAAAACTCACACACAGATTATGGGGCCCTATCGCGAAATCAAAACGAAGTATGTAAATTAAACACACGCACTCACGCCTTGTACTAATGTACTCCCTTGCGGGGTAGGCAGAGGTGCATTGCTGCACCCACTTTTCGCCAGAGTGTTATGTTAGTCCCAATGTAATAGGGGGCGGGCCTATTGCCATTTTACGGGCACATCCAAGACCCGAGAACAAATATCTGTGTTTAAACAAATATCTGCCCCGGCCGGGAATCGAACCCGGGACCGTAGCATTACGGTTAAACGGTATTATTCTGAAAATCTTTACCTCCAGTCCACGAAATCGGCACGCTTAATACGAGATAGAGGCGTAGATACGCAGCGATCCGAAACTTCGGTAAAAAAATTCAAACCACGACTATATCTCGTTGTATCAAGCGTGCCGATTGAGTGGCAATTCTCGTTAGTTCATTTTTGAGTGTAGAACAAAATGTTGTTCAGAATGACCTGTGTCACCCCCATTCGGCTTAGTATACCCTTTTTGCAACTCCCTGTACAAGTATTGCATCAATTACCTTTGGAAACAATACTTGTACCTAGTATGTCTACAAATTGATATAATTATCATCATTATTATTATAAAATTACCTACCCCAGTCCTTCACCCTCTCACTTAATTAATGAAAAATTATATAATAAAATCACATAAAATGAACATCAGTGAAATGATTGTATTGACCAAAATTCAAATGATTGTATTATCATAATAATAACTCTGCTTAAGTATGTAAATTTTCCAAAGAAACACAATAATTTTTGGAATTACCGACAAGATTGTTTGTTCAAGTGGCGAAAAAACTCTTGAAATATTTTGTAAGCAGGTGTTTTTTTCCGTACTTACAAGGTAAATCTTCTATAATTTTAGACAATCCTACACTCTTTACTTCTCATAAAGTACTTAAATGAAACGTGACTTTTCTCGTAAACATTCAATTACAGACAGATTATAGATAATACAAAGTAAGCGTATCAACTTAACCTAATCTCAAATTTAAATCAGCACATAACACGAATCATTAAACTTTATTCGTCTGGGTCTACATGATGATATATTATAATGATTATGGGTTAGGTCGTCTTCTAGCATACTACACACATTACAGCTGACCTAGGTGAAACAATTTTCAATATCCGTTTAGCAGTATGAGTTTCTTCGTTACAAACATACAAACAAATACATATAGTAAATTAAATAAGGATGATACCTACTACAATGATGTGAAGAAACATCACCTTAACCAGTAAAAGCTTTCTCAATTACTTACTTTCCGTAGTGTTATCTGGATTCTATTAATAACAATCTTTTAATTTCGCTCTCTGAACTTTTCCTCAGGCGCCTTTCTACTAAAGTATTCTTAACTTGTACTCCCCGCGGTATACAATACTGTATAAGTGAAATAAACACCGTCCCTTCTAGTTGTGGCGTAAGCCTTAAGCGACCAGCCGTCGCTACACGGTTTCTTTGTCGACATAGATAAAAGTCACTATATTGCAATTCGCCATAAATACTGCGCTGGGATTGGTGGAACGCGCATTAAAAGAGTTTCCGGCTGCAAATTTCTGTATACATCTTCTTCGTCTTCTTACCATGTCGGTGACTAATAATAATCCAGCTCTGGTTGGTCATCGTGATAGGACAAGCCTAGCCAGTCAGACAACGTGTCAGTCGCTGACTGACCGGGTGCTAAATTTAACTTTTAACGTAATTTTGCAATGATTTCAAATAGCAGTAATATATATGTCAATGTAATTTTGTAAGTAAATATGTATGTTTGTTTCTAGGAGTCACTTATTATCACTAGATTTTCGGATCGCATTTAGAGGCTATCCCACGGGAATTCCAGGATAAATAGTAGCATGTCGGACTCAAGGATAATTTGGCATAACAATTATGAAAGAGTTTTTGAAACTTGTTTTACAAATTTTTCTTTATATTATCATTATGACATAAGCTGTCTTATATTACTTTTTGTGATTTTTGTACTTAGTTCTCACAGGTTAAGCTTACTTGAATGGAATTTTTCAGCAATGTCTAAACTCCTTTCCGAAGCTTGGACCATTTCCTCTTCTTTACTAGAACAAACTATTTAATAATAAGTAGAAGAAGTTTATTTCAGATTTCGTTTATGCTCTATAAAGTTCACGTTCAGTAATATTCGTACACGTAAGTAAATCTTTTATTAGTTCTACTGAAGCCTCTCTAGAAGGGAACATTAAATCGTTTTGGAGATTTATAAATAACAGAAAGGGTAAAAAAACCATTCCATCTAGCATGTCACTTGGTGCTAAAACTGCAACGGATAGCCAAGGTATAACCGAACTATTATCATAATACTTTGCCTCAGTTTTTGAGAAACCGTCTTCACCCACTCAGCAATTTCAGCATGATAACATGGTTAATGACTCTCTATCAAAAATTATTTTAACAGAGGCTGAAGTAATTAGAAAAATTAAAAGTCTTGACACTAATAAGGGTGCTGGGCCCGACAAAATACCGGCTAAGTTCATAAAGAATTGTTGCGATCAACTATCATATCCCTTAACATTATTATTTAATCGTTCCCTTGAAACGGGTGTTTTCCCATCTTGCTGGAAGTTGGCGCATGTCGTACCAATACATAAGGCCGGTGATAATACTAACTGCGAAAACTATAGACCTATAAGTATCCTATCGTGCATCGCCAAATTATTTGAATCGTTAGTGTACAACTTCTTTTTCAGCCATATTAAGCCATTATTGTCTGAACACCAACATGGGTTCGTTAAGGGAAAATCCATCTCCAGTAACCTCCTGGAATACAAAAACTACCTTTGCACAGCTTTTTCTAGAAGAGGACAAGTCGACTCTATATACACTGACTTTAAAAAGGCCTTCGATAAAGTAAACCACTCCTTGCTTTGTACGAAATTGTCGTGTTATGGAGTCCATGGTAGTCTTCTGCGTTGGGTAGAGTCTTATCTACATAAAAGGAGCCAGTTGGTTGCTATTGGTGGTTACCAGTCCTCTCCTGTTTTGATTGATTCTGGGGTCCCACAAGGCTCTCACCTGGGTCCTTTGTTCTTCATTGTTTTTATCAATGATCTCATTCATAGATTGTCATGTAGGTGTCTTCTATACGCGGATGACTTAAAAGTATTCCATAGTATTGAGACTGACAATGACTGTGCTCTGCTGCAAAGGGATGCTGATGCAATTTCTGAATGGTGTCATGCAAACAAGATGTATCTCAATGTGAGTAAATGTTTTATTATTACATTTACAAACAAAAAAGCTTATATAAAAAACAAATATAAACTTGAAGGCCAGGTATTAGAACGCAAAACAGTGGCGAAGGATCTTGGAATCCTATTTGACCAAAAACTAACGTTTAGAGACCACTACGATCACATTATAAACAAAGCTTATGGTATGCTAGGGTTCGTAGTGAGATCTACAAAAGGATTCAATAACCCAAATAGTTTTATTTATTTGTATAACGCCCTAATTCGGAGTGTTCTGGAATATGGCTCTATAATTTGGTCTCCGCATTACGCGGTGCACTCTGAACGGATTGAAGGAGTCCAGAAAAAAATGCTTCGAATTTTGAGCTTCAAATCAGGTTACGGTCGAAGTTTGATTTCATACACTCAGCGACTAGGTCAATTTAATGTAACACCTCTTTATGTTCGTCGCATGCATCAGGACTTAATATATCTCCATAAAATTATACATTCCGTTATAGACTCCCCCACATTGCTGTCATTGATTAATTTCAACACAAAACCAAACCCCCGACATCCCAAACCATTCCACCTTCAATCTTATAAAAATAATATTTCATTTTTTAACCCTATTGCAAGAATGTGTCGTCTATATAATGATTATGCCAGCACAAAAGATTCTGTTGTTGATGTTTTCGATCCAAAAGTTATCAGATTTAAAAGGCAAGTAAGAATGTTAAAATTTGATACAGAGTAACTATTAACTATATTATTATTATTATTATCACTTTTAAGTTTGCATGTAAGTTTATGTTTTAATAACTTTATATTTATGTAGTACCTAAATTAATTCACCTTCTACTAGTGTATAATTAAATATGTATACCTAGGATGTTAAATTAGTGCTTTTGTTTACATACGCTTTCCAGGATGTGTATACATACCTCGGTAGTTGATCTAGATTGTATCTTAGAAACTTAAAACTGTGTACCATGTTTTGATTAACTGCTGTTTTGTGTACCATATTGATAAATAAATAAATAAATAAATAAATAAATATTAGGTCACATTCAACTACAAAGTAGTATAAATAGTTTTTTAATCTGGTCCAAATAATTTAATATATCATTATCATATCCATAACATTTATTAAGATAACCTGAGTGAATTTTTTGTGAAATTATCATTTTTTCATTAATTATAAGACCTGCACTTCCTGCTTCTAATGCCACACGAGGCGCTGTTCACAGCCACATAAACGTAACGTACACGGATCGCCACCGTATCGCCTTTCACCCGAGCTTTTCCCGTGGCGAGGCGATTACGTTGCAATTCCGATTTAAAATAAAATTTAAATATGTGGGGACATCTCACGGCCATCCGACACCAAGTTAGACAGAACCTGGGGTACACTACATAAATCCGAATTACTTTTTTACGAATATGAAAATAACGATTTTTAAAATTACGAATTTCATAATTCCGAATAATTCACAATCCCGAATTTTAAGTTTCCGAATAACGAAAATATCGAATAGTTAATAAACGAAATTTCAAACAACATATTTATTAAAATGACGAAAGTCAATTTTCCGAATATTATTATTTCGATGTTTTAAAAGTACGACTTTTTATTATATCGAATTGTTAAAATTACGAATCCCGAAGTTTTAATATTCCGAAAATACAAATTCCCGAATGTATCTTAGTTAACAAGAAATAGTTATTAAGAATAGTGTGTTTATTAACAGCATAATCCGTATACAATTTAACAATATTTTTTAAGCTATATTATTTGAGACGCTCCGCTCCGCTTCGCTGCGCTCCGCTTTGATTTCGATATCTATGTGCACCTAACACACTCCTCCTCGCTTTGCTCGTCGTCGCACCTATCTTTAGATTTAGGTCCTAAGGTTTTTAAGGTTAAACACCCTAAAAATCCGAGCAATTTTATTGATTTGTTGTGTTACTTAACATTTTAACTCTATATTTGAAACGCTCCGCTCCGCTTCGCTGCGCTCCGCTTTGTTTTTCAATATCTATGTGCACCTAACACGCTCCTCCTCGCTTTGCTCGTCGTCGCACCTATCTTTAGGTTTAGGTCCTAAGGTTTTTAAGGTTAAACACCATAAAACTCCGAGCAATTGTTTTGCTCTATATTTGAAACGCTCCGCTTTGTTTTTCGATATCTATGTGCACCTAACACGCTCCTCCTCGCTTTGCTCGTCGTCGCACCTATCTTTAGGTTTTGGGTCTAAGGTTTTTAAGACGTTTATGGTTTTTTGTCAAAATCACGAATTATCACATTTTCGATCGGAATTTGAATTTTTCGTGATTATAATAAATCGGTATTTTATTTTTCGTAAGCTTAAGTAATCGGATTTATTAACGTTCGTGTATTTGACAATCGTAATAACAAATCTTCGTGATTATAATATTCGAAATTATAATTTACGTGATTTTTAGAATTCGGCATTTTAAAAAATCGGTATTGCAATATTTCGTAAATTACATATTCGGTGTTTTCAAATTCGGAAAAAAGTTTTTCGGAATATTTGGGTGTTCCCCAGAACCTGTGTTATGGGTGTCGGATAGCTGATATATCTACACAAATACGTACATAGATACATTCTAAATATAAATATCAACACCCAAGACCCGAGTACAAATATCTGTCTTTAAACAATTTCATATTTGTGCAATAAAGTATCAAATAAATAAATAAATAAATATCTGCCCCAGCCGGGAATCGAACCCGGGACCTTCGGCATAGCAGTCAGGGTCACTAACCATTCGGCCGTCCTGTTCGCCGTTTGCCGGCACATACAGTTCAACTGTCTTTGGTATTTTCCCCAACACAACAACAAGGCCATGGTATTTACAGATCCGGAGAACCACTTCTGGGAATATTCTCACAGATGAAGCAGGAATAATGCGGCGTGACCGCTCCTTATTGATTCCAAGAACTTGGGCAGTATCTGACTGTACCCCTACTTTTGAAAGGCAATGTATTGCGTCTGTCTTGCGTTCCCAACATTAAAAAAAGCATAACTTCTCTTCAAAATCGATTTTTATAAAAAGTAGAATACATAAATGTGCATTCAGATAACGCCTTTTTTTAGAAGCTAGCACTAAGAAACAAATATCCACAATGTAGAATTTATTTTAGATTTTGGCCGAAATAGCCTTTTTTGCCCTTTTTTCTCAGTACTTATCTTATAAATTGTAGGCATTATATTATTGTTTCTGGATTCCAAAAATTACCTAGTATTTTTACTTTTTGTAAAATTGATTTTGAAGAGAAGTTATGATTTTTTTTAATGTTGACAACGCAATACAGACGCAATACATTGCCTTTCAAGAGTAGGGGGGCAACCGGATTACAGCGACCGGACGATGCGGTCGCCTTAATTAAATACGTACTGTTATTGTTTGCATACAAGCTTACCGCCTTACAAATGAACCTGCTGTGACTGGTACTGTGGATGTTGAGATCAGGCATTCAGGAATAACTAAATCCTAACTTAATATTATAAATGCGAAAGTAAATGTGTCTGTGTGTCTGTCTGTCTGTCTATTACTCTTTCACGCCAAAATTACTGAACGGATTTGAATGAAATTTGGTATACATATCGCCATAGAACAACGCGGACTCGGGTGTACCATATGGTATAGACCCTGGGAAAGAACATAGGCTACTTTTTATCCCGGAATTCTTACGGGAAAACTTTTTAAGGCGAAGCGAAGCTCACGGGAACAGCTAGTGAGGCATAATTCCCAGCCGTCGCGACACTACTGAGACGCCGCCTCGACTCCGCCTCGACTCCGCCTCGACTCCGCCTCGACTCTCAGTGAGGTTCAGTCCTACGTCACTCGATTAGGCTACTTTGATGCACCATTATCATGAATGTTTATAAAAAACAGTTTTTACCAACTTATCTCCAGTAATATGTACCTAGGTACAATAGAAACTAGCACACTATAATACAGGATGGTCATGTCACTTTTTACTATGGAGACAATTTTTTTCGCGAATTTTGACATTCTGATTTCATTTCCGGGCTTAGATATAACATGCTGCACACGAAGGTTTATTATAACCTTTTCGTAACACCCTGTATATGAGGCAACATTATCTTCAGCCGTCTTCAGTTGCATTTCCAATTATTTCGCGTCGATAAGTATTTATCACAATATCAGCTGCAAACACTCTGACGCAAACCGTTTAACACTCTATGCCCGTCGACTCAGGGATCATTTTTCAACGCAGACAAGATCACGCCAAGGAAAAGTCTAGAATGAAAAATGATATTGTCTTTCAGTTTGAACGATTTTTTCAAACTCGGTTTTTTATTGCTTGATCCGCTTTTTGTCCTTCGAAATTTAATTGATGAAGCGAGATTCTGTATAGATGCTGAAACAAAACGACCTAAATTTTTGCAAACATTTAAATTAAAATTTGAACAAAATATTACCGTTTTTAGTTGATAATATCCTGATGCTCTATTACATGGTTCTACCTTTTTTGGCATAAGATTTATTTGCCTAATCTCGTATTGCATAGTAATGTTTGGTCAAAGTCTCGTTACGCCGAAAATCGTATGGCATAAATCTCGTTTAGTAAGAAGTTATTTCGCATAACATTGTTTAGCCTAATAATGGTATGGCCAAATCTTGAATAGCCTAATAATGCTATGGCATAGGTTTATACAAAGTAATAATATTCGTTTGGCTTTAACTTTGACGGAGCGTCTCCCTACATAGCGCAAACTGGTGTCTTGTATTGTTTCCTCTGTTTGGAAAACGCTCCGCTCCGCTTCGCTGCGCTCCGCTTTGGTTTTGATGAACATGTGCACCTAACACGCTCCTCCTCGCTTTGCTCGTCGTCGCACCTATTTTTAGGTTTCGATCTCATGGGGTTTGTAATAATTATATTGGTCGTTAACTTTCGATTTTTTGATCATACAATATCGTGATTTTCGGGATGTAGGAGAAAAATACCACAATTTGTACATTTACTACATACTTAATACGAATACCGACATTCTTCGTCGTACTAACATGCCTGGCATGGAGGCCATGTTGATAAAGAGCCAGCTCAGATGGTGTGGACACGTCAGGCGTATGGAAGACTGCAGACTACCTAAAGCCGTGCTCTACTCAGAGCTCAGTCGCGGGAAACGGAACCGTGGCGGGCAGTACATGCGCTACAAAGACGTGCTTAAGCGTCACCTCGTTGCTTGTGGCATATCACCGGACAGTTGGGAGGAACTAGCTGAGATGAGGCCAGAGTGGCGTAACTCTGTCCACAAAGGCTTAGAAAATTTTGAAAAGTCTCGACTTCAAGACCTTGACGTGAAACGCCACTCTCGGAAGATACGCCCTTAGCCCTCCTACAACTATACATACAACAGGATGGGACAGCTCTACTGTGCTCAGTGTGACAGGGTGTTCAAGACGAAGTTCGGACTTGCCAGCCACATAAGAGCACATAACAGAGTGTAGCAAGAGTCGCGTTGTCGGATACGACGAAGAGGACATCATCATATTATTTATTAAGATAACATTAGGAGAAACAAGATTATACATAGGTATAGACGAACATAAATTTGAGCAAACGAAACTTAGGTGTTTAAAGATTGTGCCTAAAGAGTTTTAGACGAAACGAGCCCTATGCCACATAAGTCTTGGCAAAGTGATGGTTAGGCCAAAAAAGTTTAGACCATACGAGTTATGCGAATTGAGTTTTGGTCAATAAAGATTATGCGAGATGAGCGGAACCCCTATTACATGTATACTTCAATGTTGCAGAAGGCGTCATTAAGCTATCCTTTTCCATTTAGGAGTAATTTTGTGATTTTCTTAGTGGAACCTTTTAATTGCCTGTGAGTGTATATGCTTACTTACGAGTATCAAAGGGCCATGTAAAAGCTTGGTTGCTTCTGTTACCGGGATCGCTGTGAGAAGCAATGTTTATTGATTGCCGCGTTGTATATGCAGTATTGGTGACATCTATGATACATACATATTACATAACTAAACACGTTTGATCCGAAGATATTTTATTTGTTAGTGAAATACCTAAATCTTTATTTAATACATACCTAATTACTTACTCACAATTTCAGTGTAGGTAACACTGAAATTGTGAATTACTAGCCGAAACCTACTCTATTTTGACTCAGGGCACAGCTCTTCATTTTGAAACTGCTGAATAACTTTTTTCACGTCAACTTTTGAAATATACTCCGACACGTGACTTAAGTTTAGATTGAAAAGTAATTTTAACACAACAAGAATATTATACAAATACATAAGGACAGATGAAATATTTTAATTGCGAATCGTGCTGTAGGTACAGTTATATTTATATTAATTTTGTTTAATTAGTGTTTTGTAAAACTTAACCTTGAAGATAAATGTTCATAAAAGTATGCATTAGTGTTGTAAGGGTGCGATCACACTTTGATCAGCAAATAATGTGTGTGTAAATTCTGGATATGGCCTGTTTTAGGGTGCGCCGTTCACTCAGTCCTTACTCATACAGTAAAATTACAGGCGTAAGTCTTTGCGATCCATTAGACGTCCTATTATATTAAGTTTTCTGTTCGTTTTCTCCATTTGAGTACTCATATACTTATATGAAAAACTGATTTTTTCAGTCGTAAAAGTTAACACGTATCAGCGTGTTTTGAAACTATACAAGGCCAGAACGCAGAGGTTGGGACTGCTCGCGTATATTTTCAAATTAAAATGGTGCCATGATTTACTTGAAAGTATACAAGGCCATTACGCACTAATCGCGTATATTTTCAAGTAAGTTGGGCCAAAATTATGGCTTGAAAATATACTGCAGCAGTTACCACTGCGTACTAATCGTGTATATTTTCAAGCGCCAAGCGGCAATGCGAGCACTTGAAACTATACGTGATTAGTTACCAGGTAGCCCTTTTGAATTGTTGCTCTCTCTTTCTTTCATGCGAAATAGTAATAATTCTATTGCTTTCTAAACATTGCATCATCATTCCGCACTTGGCATTGTTTTCGTAACTTTTTTTTTGTTTACATCGTACAGTTTAAAAGTAAATTGATTTAAATTAAACTGTTTTTAAAAGTCGAAATTATCTCAGAATAGGGTGTTGAACAATTCATAAAAGACAATTACTTACGGTGAATTCAAAACTTGATGAAAAATATGTTTGTAATAGGTCTATAGGGTTAATACCTACTACACTCACGAGCAATGAATTAGTCCAAGTAGCAAAAAGTCAACACAAAATGACTAAATTTTTTAAAACATTTATATTAGAATTTGATCAAAATTTACGTTTTTAGTTGGTTATAATATTTTGATGCGCTGTTAAATGTAATGTAATATTGCCGATGGCTACATTAAGCTAGTCTTTTCCGTTCAGGAGCTATCGTCACTGGAACTTTTTCATTGCTCGTGAGTGTAGTAGGTATTACTCTTAATTCATATAAATAATAAGAGATTAGTATTCTTGCTTGCAAGTATGATTGTTATAAATATCAATTTATCAATCAAATTAGAGCTTTTTCATCTTTATTTATAAACATTCTATAGGTATGACAGGCAGAACAAGTAAATTATAGTCATGTACATTTACCTTAATAGTTAAGTAAATCAGAATCAGCATGTAGGTATAAATTATATGCGACAAGTACGCCAATCAAGCAATGTGCGTAATAGCAATGTATATTTTCAAGAACGATTCAGAAAATCCCAGCTTGAAAGTATACGCGATTAGTACGCACAAATCGTGTATATTTTCAAGTAAAATATTATTTTTTTTCACTTGAAACTATACAGTGCTAGTACACTATGGGTGCGTTCTGGCCTTGTATAGTTTCAAAACACGCCACGTATCATTATGAGATATGAGGCAATTTTTCCTCTCAGTCCATAGTGTAACACCCCTCTTAAAATCGTTAAATATAATTTTGAAACAACACCATGAATTGGCTCGAGTATAAAGAGCGTAGTGTTGTCTCAGTTGGATATTTCCACCGGTGCCATGCCGTACCTCGATGTCGCTGTGGCTCTACTAGCCGCCTTCATCGCGTTCACCTTGTGGACCAACCGAAGATGGAACTACTGGAAGAAACAGAACGTCAAGTACTTGACGCCGATCCCTTTCCTGGGGAACGTGGCTGATGTGATCTTCCAGAGGGACACCTTCGGCGCCGTGACGCAGAGGATCTGCCAGCAGTTCCCCGATGAAGCCGTGGTCGGCATGTTCTACTGCAGCAACCCTGCAGCCCTCGTACAGTGCCCCGATATGCTCAAGACAGTCATGGTCAAGGACTACGCCTACTGCTCCAGCAAGGAGGTCTCCGTCCACAGCCACAAGGAACCCATGACTAAAAACATGTTCTTCACCTTCGGAGACAAATGGAAGCTCATCCGGCAGAACCTCACGCCGGTCTACACGTCCGCCAAAATGAAGAACATGTTTCCTCTGGTACAGGATTGCTGCAGAATATTCCAGAAGGTTCTCGATGATGAGATTGGAAAGGGCAGGGTGGTGGAAGTGAAGTCTTTGATAGCTCGGTATACTATGGACTGTATAACTTCGTGTGCGTTCGGCGTCGACTCTGGCACGATGTCGAAGGGCGAGGAAGGGAACCCTTTCACTGAAACAGGGCACCTTTTATTTGATGAAAGACCAATTGCAGGTGTGAAGAATGTCCTCAGATACGGCTACCCTTCCTTCTTCTACAGCGTGGGATTAGAGCTCTATTCTAGCAAAATTTACCGCTTCTTCCGATCTGTTATTCTTGACGTTATAAACAGTCGTAACGGCGCTAAATCTTCGAGAAACGACATGGTGGATCTTATTTCCGATTGGAAGAAGAACAAATACATAACGGGCGACAGTATTGACAATGGCATAGACGGTGGAAACAAGAAGGTGCGTATCGAGGTCGACGACGAACTTTTGGTGAGCCAATGTGTGCTGTTCTTCCAAGCTGGCTTCCAGCCAAGTGCGCTGACATCGGCGTACCTGTTGTACGAGTTGGCAAAGAACCAGGACATCCAAGAGCGGGTGTTGGCTGAAGTGGACGAGTACTGGAGCACTCGGGACGAGGTGCAGACCGACTGCGTGACCGCCCTGCCCTTCCTCGCCCAGTGCATGGAGGAATCCCTCCGCATGTATCCTCCAGTCTCTGTTCTCATGAGAGAGATTTACAAAGACTATACGCTCCCGAATGGTGTGCATCTAAAGAAGGGCATGATGATACATATTCCTGTTTATCATTTGCATCACAACCCAAAGTATTTCCCGGAGCCCGAAGTGTTTCGTCCGGAGCGATTTTCTGAGGAAGGGAGGAAAAGTATTGTTCCGTATACTTACTTACCATTTGGAGAAGGACCGAGGATGTGTATAGGTAAGATTGATCTACATTGTTCTCGTGTATTCAAAGAGACTGTTTCACAATGTCTGGATAATTGCTACCTAAATGAAAGTAGATGCTGCCACTGTCTATAACGTAATTACAGAGCGTGACATCATATCTCTTATCCCACAGTTAGCCACCATCCAGAGTTCCAGACATCGTGAAATAAGCCCTCAGCATTACATTGCATACTCATTGAATCCTCACCGCTACTCCACAACACGTATTATATCCCCTTACCCTTGCAGGCTACCGTTTTGCAAGGCTAGAGATCTTCTCCAGCCTGGCAGTTCTGTTGAGGAGGTACCGGGTGGAGCTGGCCCCCCACATGCCGAGGAAGCTGCAGTTCTTGACCACGTCCCGGGTGCTCACCAGCATCCACGGGATACATCTGCGCCTGCTGGACCGAGTCAACTAGACATAAGTTGCCGATACAGTAAAATAAACTTAAAAGTAATGCTGAATAAATTGTATAGTCTGTATATAGTGCCTTTTCAGAATTCTTTGACATTACCTAATTATCATGTCTGGTGTGTTTTTAATCATTTATAGCTGAAAGATTAAATGCAACCAGTTGTGTATTTTCGGGGTTATCCCGAATAAACGTTAGCCCTGTCTCAACAGCTCAACTCTGTTCAAGTAGCTCTGACCAAAATTTCATGAAAAGCGTTTCGTGTAAAAGCGTACACAAGTACTTGCTTTTGCGGTAAAAATATTAAATCGTTACATCATATTTTCCACTATCACTCTCCAGTCTCAACTAGGCGTGCAAAAGCAATAAACTGTGTTATGATAAAGTGTACCGAACAAATGAATAATTGCGAGCCTTATCACCAACAGTCATCTTTTACAGACACAATCTCTAAATAATTCCGTGGACGATACAATTTACACAGAAATCCTCAGTAATGTGTTCCCAAAGATTGTTCGAGCATTTTATGACTGTATCCGTCCGGAGCGCAGAGTATGTTGTAGTTACAGAGAGAACTAGCACATTAGGATATTATTTGATTTTGAAAGAAAGAAAGAAAAACATTTATTCTGTGTATTGTACATACACACACACACAATGAGCTAAGATCAACTTCAGCGTCATCGTCAGTGTCGCAGCGACAGTAAAGCTGTTTTAACAGCATGCGGATTTGATCACGCACGCGGGATGGCATTCCATTTTTTCGCGTCTCGCGTGCCTATTCCACGCTTTACAATAAATACTTGTATGAACGCGTGCGGGGTAATCTCGCGTGCGTAATCAAATCCGCATACTGTTAAAAACAGCCTAAGGTCACGCCGACAGTTGATACGTCAGTCGGGATTGCTCCTTCCGTTCACCCCATGGTATAATAATAAATGTATACGTGCACTCTTAAATAAATGTTAACGACACGGCACTCTGTCTCACTGTTTCTTGATTACACTATATTCGCGCTGGCAGTCTGCGACCGAATCTCGATTTCACGAGGCAGTCATCTTTGACCGCCGTTTTAACAGATTCATAACGCTTACACTGTAAATACGGGAATATGACACAAAATAAGCACGAAATACACTCACAAGCAATAAAAAAGTTACACTTACAAAATGTCGACATAACCTCCATTTAAAAAAACACTTAATCTAGAATTTGATCTGAAGAATTTATCATAATATATTTTGAAAATATATAGGTTTTGAGTTGGTGATATTCCGCTGTTAAATGTTCTTCAATATTGCAGACGGCAGCTTCATTAAGCTATTCTTTCCGTTTAGGAATTATTTGGTGCTATTGACAAATGGTGCTTTAAGTGTTCAGGACGAATTCGTTATACATTGCCTGCCAACGATACCGGTTATACTCGAAGCCCATACCTGGAGCGTGGATGTACGAGTATCACGGAGTAACTGTCGCTTTGGATGTATTCAGGCAAAGATATATAAAAAATACGCAATGAAACAAGCAAAAAGTATACATTTCTGTGTAATTGTGAACATTACGAGTAATTCTTCTGCTATTTATTGCGAATACAAACGGATTCCGTTTATATTTTATTGTTGTGTTTACTGTGTGACCCTAAAATGAATAAACAAAGGCTGTTCGCTATATAATTGACGAGGCTATATAATATCATTGTGATAAATTCTGAATACGTCTTCTTTCACACGTTATATTGAGTGTAGATGGGAAAAGTCTACATGTTTCTGAAACAGTCACAATACTGTAAATAATTATTTGAATGGCTATATTTTATTGTTAACATTCATACACCAGTGAGTAAAAAAAGTCTCGTAATATTTCCTGATAAAAAAAAAAACAAAAGACATGCATTTAGATTTCATAAATTTATATTCACACGTTTTGTATGGTACGGTGATTTTTTATCATAATACTCTATCCATTCTATTCTATTTTCTGTTGGGGGTAACAGTACCTGCACCTGGCTCTCTCGAATGGAACCTTTGTGCATATCCCCAAGGTCTAAACTGCCTGCCTAAAGCTTGGACCATTTCCCACCACGCTGGTCCACTGCGGATTGGTGGGTTCACATATCTAGATGTGCTAAATCTAGATATGCAGGTTTCCTCACGATGTTTTCCTTCACCGTAAGAGCGATGGTATACATTGTACTTAAATTCAAAGAACTCATTGGTACATGTCAGCGCCGGGATTCGAACCTGCATCTCTTGCGTGAGAAGCGGGCGCTTACCCGACTGAGCTACCACCGCTCTCATAATACTCTATTCGTAGATACTTTATTTGATAATGAATAATATCTTTATACTCGTAGTTATCAATAAAGTAACAAAGAAACAATTTCGATCCTAAGAACTTACTATCATTCCTACAAAATCATATTTCTGTTACTGTTCTATCTAGGGTACCTATTAGACGCCCTACGTCCTATTGAATAGTCCGGGCGCGTTCTCCCTACAATCTCATTAAACACATTCCTCTCTCATCCGGCAATTCCTCTTCCGAATTTAATCCGGAACAAATCTGCGAAACGGTGCTTCTTAACCTGATTAAACCCTTTTAACTGCAAGGAACTATGAAATCCGGCTAACACGATTTACTTACGGCCGAAAAACCGATTTGGTAGGTCTTTGTACGGTATCCGTATTACGTACCTTCTTCAGTGTACTTATTGTATTAAACTGGTGTCATACTTAATTCAATATATCCGGACATGGAAACGAAATTTTTAAATCCTTTAGAGCGGTGGTAGCTCAGTCGGGTAAACGCCCGCTTCTCATGGCAGAGATTCGGGTTCAAATTGCGCCGCTCTGCCGCTGCCTGACGTAAATATTGAGTTCAAATTGAAAATTACTTACTTAAATGTTTTTTTTAAATGGGGTTATTTTTTTTTCATTGCTTCCGAGTGTAGTTTAAGATTAAGATCATACGAAGTTCAGTGCAATTTTCAAGTTGTACAGAATGTATCTAATCCACTGCAGGAAACGAGCCTCCTCTAAGAATAGAGGGTTTTTCTCGATCTCCACGCTTGTCTGGCGGATTGGAGATGGTATTGCTACATGAAATATGAATTTCCCTTCCCTTATTCAGCGACAAAGCTACGTAATAAGGGTTTCGTTCTAATAGGATCTCGCGGCAAACTTTACCGGTTTTTAACCGTAGATCCCTTGGCTTTTTCTGTTCGTCGGATTACTGAGGACTTAGACGTGTGGCGGCTCCACAGCTGAGTGGGTAATTGTGTTACCCAACTTTGTAACCCGGAAGACAACGTGATGCGATGCGAGCACCGTATCTTTTCTTCGTAAGGGAATTAGCGCAGCTCGATATGGTATCGTTAAACTTGAGATACCACAAGCAACTACTTACCTCTATTTTACATTATGTGTTATGTTCTGTCAAATGTCTGCATAATCATAGTGTTCTTTTTCCTCAGTGATCTGCCAAAATACGTGTAAACCGGTATTGTGGCATTACCAGAACTCAATCCCTCTTATGTTTAATGTCAAAATATAAATAAAAGACTAGACTAAATATACAATACCATGAATACCACAAACTTTATTAGCACAAAAGAAATCACACAATTTAATAGTAAAAACTTAAATAACATTATGTATTGCTAAGAGCGTTCTCTTCTAGACAACCTTTGGATGGAGCCTATTTAAAGCTTTTTCAGCATTGTTGATTCTCTCCTAATACCATGATATTATCGTGTAACCTTTCGTATTATCAGTAACCAGCACTGCCGGCCTATAAGCAATCGATCGCTCATTGCACCCGTATCTCTGAACCGCTCACCACAAGTTTTCTATTTCCCGTGATGTATTTGCGTCGATAGCATCCTCGGAACAATGAACAGTGGGAGAAGTTCATACACTTTATTTATTTTCAGGACTTTATAGTTCAGCTGTAAGTGTTCGCGATATAAAAAAAACAGATTTACCTATCTACGTGCTCTACACAAAATACAAATAGGTACACATTCAAACTTATGAATAGTAAACATGCAATTTAACATACATAGATATACAATACTTATTGACACCCAAGACCCGAGTACAAATACCTGTCTTTAAACTAATACCTATCTGTCCCGGGAATCAAACCCGAGACCTTCGACATAGGAGTCAGCGTCACTTACCATTCCACAATTCAGTCGTCGTATTTTCCCTGTAATAATAACATACAGATTTTACCTACTCCTTCTCACTTCTACATTCTCTTCTATTCCTTCTCTCCTAGTCCTTGTTCCGAGGCGCAGTGACTCGCGAGCAATACTCCGCGCCGCTGACTTGCTGGCTGCTCTGCTACCCTGGTACATGTGTCGGATCAAACCTAGCGGAGAAAAGGTATTAAGTATTTACTCATACTTAGAGAAATATCGTATTCATTTCTAATGTTTATTCTAGTGAAGATTGTAAGTATGGATGTATATTCATTACTGTTTCAAAGGAGAAAATTTTGTTAGTTAAGTTTGTGTCAAGCGTTACTCATGGTACACCGTTTAAATTGTCTCTTCCATCCTAAAGTTGTCTGGTAGAGATTAAGCAATAAGACCGCCTTTTTGTATTATTTTATTTATAAGTTTTCATATTGTAATGTTTTCTTAAATGGTGCAAAATAAAGAGTAAGTATTCTATTCTCTATTCTATTCTAAATTTAGATAAGAAGAATAAGTTAACTTCAAATTTTTCTTTGGTTTTCGTCCATTGAGTTAATCAATGAGATAAAGTTTAGTTCAAAACCATTATAATTATTCCTAATGAAGGGTCAACTAGCGTGCAAAGAAAGACCAGACATATCAATACCTATTTGAGTGAACCAGTTGACACTGAGTGCCAATACACAACCTACGTACTAACCTGTAATAGGATTAGCATGATTTCACGACGGTCGTCCCATTTGCAGACAGCTCATGCTAAGCATCTCCATCTGGAAAACCATTCTTATAGACACAAAATAAGGTTGCTATTCCCACAGGCACAAAGGGTTGGCTAGCGTTAAGGTCAGTGTGAGTGAGGGTTAGTGATCCTCCTTTTTTATTTCTTTGGGCACAAATTCTTTTTTTCACTCAGGATTCAAGGTCGTAAGTGAGGATTATGTACTGTGAATGCATAACATTGGTCAGTTTTAGCGTCAGTCTTACATAGATACGCACACATAAGTACACAATAAATATAATAGCTACTAAGCTACTTATAATATGACCCAGGCAACTGTAGCTTTACCTACATATAATAAGTAATTCATGCCCCGTAAAAAAAAAGTTTTGAAAAAAGGAGAATGGGTCAAGTTATGTGAATCGAAGTATACACACACATGTAAGGCTGAGGAAGGCTCTATTTGTCAAACTGTGAATGTTTCGGACAGTGTGTTACCAGTCTGCACACAGCAATATGTTAAGTAGAGTCGTCGTGCCCACATGTCTTATAGCGATATAGTACATAAGGTTCTAGACTGTAGGTTCATTTCGACCAGTTATGTTGTCGGTTGGTGAATTTATGTTTATGATACTAGGTAACTTGAACTGTGCTGCGATCAAATTTAATAATAATTTTGACATTCATCGATAGTTTATTCGATAGGCGGTTCCCAGGGATTTGTGCGCCCCTGACGGTAACAAAAAACTATGATATATTTTTTCTTCTTAATAATTAATGCAAAATTAGGAAACTATACATGAGCACTACATACAGCTGTCAAATTTATACATTATATCTGTCACTTTATGCATCAGGCATAAGCATCTGTCAATCAAACGTCATAGGACTCTTGCTATATTTTACAAAGTACCTATAGCCTCATAGTAAGCTTGTGTCTACTGGCTAAACTATGAAAACTCTCACACACACAAACACACACATATACATACAATTGTTATTATGTAAAAAGGCGCCGCCATTGCCTAGGGTGCTACAATCTGCATTTACCGTTGTTTTTCTACGTGCATGCCTGTATAATGTGATTATTGTGATGTATTCTACGTTAGATTAACAATATACGAACAAGATAGTTACATAGAAAACAAAACAAAAAAATCTTTACGAATTTTGTTTAGTGTCAATCCGTTTTAAGATCAACTTTATGACACCCATTGTATAAAGTCCCACCTATAGTGCGACAAACTTATCTGTTCCGGTGACAGTTAACTAAAAAGGTCCATATCTCATTATTTACAAATAAATAATATATTGATATACAGGGTGTTGCAAAAAGGGTATACTAAGCCGAAACCTACATGTGCAGCATGGTATATCTAAGCCTGAAACTGAAATCAGAATTTGAAAATTCGCGATTTTTTTTTTTCATTTTCCATTGAAACTTTGTTGGTCACATGACTTTTTACTATGGGAAAATATATTTTTTTTTCGCGAATTTCCAAATTCTGATTTCAGATTCGGGCTTAGATATACCATGCTGCACATGTAGGTTTCGGCTTAGTATACCAATTTTGCAACACCCTGTAGATTAAATGGGTTTATTATAACCGCAAGGGCAAATTACCACTACAGGCAAACTTAAAATCTTATAGAATTAAGAAATATTAGACATTTATGTTAGCTGTCACCGGAACAGATAAGTTTGTGGCACTATACGTACCTACCACTGAATAAAGTCACAAGTCTTCTAACCGAACTAATTCAAAACAAGACCTCAGTGGCAGAAGTGGGGTGTTATTTATTTGTCGACACGTTTCTCTCGCACTGACACTCCATCTCATCATAATACGTTCACGACCCATCACGTCCCCATTCCTGGGGCACGGATCTCCTTCCAATGAAGGTAGTGTTTAGGAATGTTCCACCACGCTGGCCTAGTGCGGGTTGGTGGACCACTCCATCTAGTTATTATTAAAATATCTTTGTATTCTACACTTCCGTCGTCCACTTGGCCGAAGCCATACGACAGTGCGGGAATAATTGGTCACAGCCAGCGGTTTCTTGCAGCTATGATTAGGTGTAACTATTTTTAACCAACCACGCTTACAGTGGATGTTATAAGTTTTGTATGTCCGTGTATCTGTCTGTGGTAGCGTAACTCTCAAACGGCTAAACCGATTTTAGTTTTGTTTTTTAGGGTCGTGGGTAATGGTACCCCGAGTGCACTTCAATACCAAATTCCGTCGCCGTCATTCAATACCAAAAGTCGCTTAACTTTTAAACTGCTGAACCGATTTACATGAAACATGGCTAAGTACATTCAGGGTACCACTACCAACCACCCTAAAAAAAGCAAATCGTTTCAGCCATATGAGAGCTACGCTACCACAGACAGACAGATACACAGACACGTTAAACTTATAACACCCTTCTTTATCCAGCGTAAAAAATAAACAATTGTTTCTGTAATTTTATTACTCTTGCAGTCTATGCTTCTACCTAGTCCCGGACTCAGCTAGACTAGTCTAGCTCAGTCCGTATCATTTCAACTCGCAGGCTCCAAATTGAGTTTGTTTAGTGAGACTGCGTTTGTTCAGTGTGTTATTTATACAGCCTGCAGGTGCCTGGGGGTCACTCTCTCTATACAGGGTATACTAAGCCGAAACCAGCATATGCAGCATGTTATATCTAAGCGAGAAACTGAAAATATTTTATTTCGCGTTTTTTGAAACTTAACTTAACTTATTCTGATTTCAGATTCGGGCTTGGATATACACTGCCGGGCAATGAAAAAGTTCCACTCATAAAATTCCAACACCAAACGAACCCAATTTTTTCAAACATTTAATTTAAAATTTAAACGAAATATTATGTTATTAATTCGTAATATCCTGATGCTCTCTTAAATGTACTTGAAAGTTGTAGAAGGCGTCATTAAGCTAGCCTTTTTCGTTTAAGAATAATTTGGTGCTTTTCCCAGTGGAACCTTTTCATTGCCCGTGAGTGTATCATGCTGTAAATGCTGGTTTCGGCTTAGTATACCCTTTTTGCAACACCCTGTATAAGTCGACGAACGAACAAGAATTGTCACGCAATCGGCAAGCCTAATACAACGAGATAGAATCGTGGTTAGTGCTGCAGTTTTGTTTTTCCTAAGGTAAGGCGCTGCGCTAACCACAGCTCTATGTCGTTGTATTAAGTGGGCCAATTGCGTGACAATTCTTGTTCTTGTTGGTTGTTTGGAGAGTGAGTAGGTAGAGTGACTCCCCTGTGTTTCACCGTTTCCAGTCACTTCCCAAACAACAGAACGCAGTCAACTAGCATACAGGCTACTACGTATATAATAGCTGATATTTCAGATTTAAAAAGATACAAATTCTTATACATAATAAAGTTAAAATTCATACGACTAAGTAACTGGGAAAAATGCAAATCTATAAAAAAAATCTATGAATACTTAGATGCACTTGCAAAATTAGTTCTAACATTTTGATATCTGTTTACATCATCGTCCTAACGAGCGTTTAACACTGAGTTATAAGCAACTAAACTAAGCGATTAGCTAACTAGTTTATGTTACACTAATTCAGTTTAAGTGATAACGGTAGTTTAAGTGTTTGCTTTATGTTTGAAAGGGTTTAGTGGTGTGGTGACACTCGCCTGTTGGTAGACCAGAGGCGTTTTGCAATTTTGCGTATGATTTTTACCCCCAACGGAAAAATAAGGGTGTTATAAGTTTTCCGTGTCGTAGCGTAGCTCCTAAAGGGCCATCTGAGTCACCGTTCACCTTAAATACAGTTTTCCAACAACCTGTATACATATTCAATTAGGAAAGGGTTCTTCCAAATAGTTAGATATATTTTAGTGTCTATTATCTGACTATCTGGATAAACTGGGTAAAAATCCTGTTATTGTCGAGTTGTACGAAGGAAATTTAATCTTAGGTCGAAATTAAATCTACTTCTGTCCATATACAGTCAAAGCAAGGCAGAAATAGATATTGGCTGCGTTTACAGTAGGCAAACAGTATCGGTTTAGTAAATAGGTACTAGTGATGTATCGAAAGTGTGTTTTTGGACATTCGCGAATGCGAATGCGAATGCGAATATCTGATATCGACATTCGCGAATGCGAATGCGAATGCGAATATTCAGTTTGTGTTAAAATTTGGGGCCATTTGCATGGTTTGGTGACTATCTAGTACTGGACGAGGTACATTCCGTTCTAGACGCATTCCGAATCAGACTAGCCAATAATTGTCGCAGTTTTTTTTTAAAGTTCACTTTAGTTAGCCCCGTAACTGTTACGACACATTGCGACTGTGTTTGGTTTCTGAGGACGACTTACACGAAACATTTAAAATATTTAAATCGAAGTAAGAATCCTAAAGTACCAGGATATCATAGAACGGGAGGAAGGCTCTTGAATTCAGTAAATTAAGCAGTTTCGAGTCGCGTGAGAACCGCTGTGTCATGGCCGCGGTATCAGCACTAATAACGCCCAAACTTGTGGGTTTAGGGTTACCCTAATTTCGGAACTTATTTAGCATAATGTTATTTGATGTATTCAAATAATATTCTAGAGAATCAGTTTTGTCACGACCGAATAGGATTTTGAATTATTGTGAGTAGGTTTATAAGCATAAAAATTGCATCCGTGAAAATCGATTCATTAGTGTCAAAAAGGGACTACCTAAGTATAATGTAGGTAGAGACAGGATGACTCAGGGGTCAATGTCAACAACGCCCCCTTTCGGCTTAGAATGCCACTCTTGCAATGTCATATAGATATACTGCACCACAAACTTAAAACACCTCTCTTTTTGTAGTTAAACTCAAACCCTAGAACTGATTCCTTACAGTCCAATCAATCTACCCGCCCACTGGGATCCAATCTTAGCTGCAAAAGGAAAGCGAAGATATTGCCGATTGAAGACGAGTCGAAGACTTAGATTGAAGGGAATTTAGAAATTCTTAAGATTCCACCAGCCACTTCATTCTTGATAACCGATTTCGAGAGCCGCCCCGGGGTCAAAAGTTTATTTAAAGGATTGCAAGTTTGCTTTATAAATTTCCGGTTTAATGGCTCTCTGGCTGCAGATTTTGAGATAAAGATTTCGCGACCACATCTCACGAGTCACATCTTCAATGGCGGTCTTATGATGAAATATTTTATAGACTAACCCCCTTATTCATAGAAAAGTTACAAGACGTTTTTACAAATATACTGTTTTGTCCCTCTCTGTCAAAGATTGAATTGTTCTATGTCGGAGAGGGACAAAACAGTTTATTAGTTAAAACGTCTTGAAACTTTTCTATGAATAAGGGGGTAAAACAAAAAATACTTATCGCCAAATTCATACACCGTGTTTGAAGTTTAGAGAAGGTCAAATGATTTTGTCAAATGGTCAAAGTTTCACATAAACGTCTATTGTACAGTTCCACAAACTTATCTGTTCCGGTGACAGCTCACATAAATGTCTAATAGTTCTTAATTCTATAAGATTTTAAGTTTACTTGTACTGTTAATTCGCTCTTGCAGTGTTAATAAACCCATGTAATCTTTTACAATATACAATTCATTAGTAAGTAATGAGATATGGATCAATTTAGTTAGCTCTCACCGGAACAGATAAGTTTGTCGACTGTAAACCTTTTTTAAAGTGACAAAAAGCTCTATGAAATATGAATCCGAGGGTAGATATACAAAAATAGACGGAAACTATGTTATTGTATGAATATTGATTCAGCCATACGACTACAACACCACAGTTTTTACCGTCCTCAATATTTACTGTTAACAAAAAAACGCTTACAAATTTTCAGCTTTTGTGTAAATGATTCGCGTGGTGTTTTGCTCTCGTAACTCCAGAATTGACGTAGGTATTGTTTGTCTCTATCCACTGCATGTAAACGACATGTTGCTGAAAAAATGTGACCGAAAAATTATTTATCTACAATATTAATATTATTATTATTCCACCGAAAAGTTGTCTGGAAGAAATCACTTTAAGCGATAAGACCGACATATGTAACAGATTAGGTTTTCAAGCTGGACTGCGACAAAGCTAACATTGAAACGAATTAAATATGTGAGATTATCATTTTCTTTAATCGCCACCGCTAGCCCTAAATCTAAACGTATGAAAAACATTGACTTTACCACGTCAGTGTAAAAAATACAAAGAATATTAAAGTTATTGTTTTCAATAAAAATATATATTTAATCACTTGTTTCAGTTGCAAAGTGAGCCTTGTTGGACTTTAGTGCTCTCATTTCACTAATTATCACATAATAATGCCATTGCCCACACTCAACAGGCGAATCTCATTAATTATGCGAAAAGCACAGTCATATCTAGCTCATATACATTCAAGTATGTATCTGTATTTGTATTGTATATTCTGCGTTCGAAATACATTTGAGGTTTAATTCTATACAACTTCTAAATGATATGCTGGCGAAAATTTTGCTACATGAACTACTACCAAGCTAGGCAGAACCTGTGTTATGGGTGTCGGGCAGCTGATATATCTACACAAATACATACATAGATATATACTAAATATTAATATCAACAACGAAGACCCGAAAATCTGTCTTTAAATAAATATTTGCCCCAGCCGGGAATTGAACCCGGGACCTTCGGCATAGCAGTCAGGGCCACTAACCACTACGCCATTCGACCGTCAGATCATTTTATATGTTTATTGTTTCTATTAGGAAAGTGGATTTGTTTCATCACTTTTATGTACAGCATAACGTGATAAAATTTTACACAAGCATCTCTTTTGCAGGGTGTTTATGATGATATGAAAATGGATGTTGAGTTAAAAAAAAAACATAGGTACATACAGACAAACTGAGAACCTCTTCCTTTTTTCGAAGTCGGTTAATAAATTAACCTTCTTAATTTCTTGGCATTGATTTTCGCAGTAAGTACATAATTTTGTACTCATGTTTCGGTTTTTCACTTTCACGGTTGCTTTATAAGATACAAATAACCAATCATTATTTTCTTAAAATTATGGCAGATATAACAAATGTTTATAGTCTAAAATGACTAAAAATAACTGCTACTTACCAGTTGTTGCTTGTGACTGTAGTTATTCAAGCTCATGCATTGATACCCCTTACCCTTTCCTGCAAATCGAAACAACACGGAAAACTCTTTCAACGGGATGCGAAGCTATCGTGAAAAACTAGTTCAGTTTTTTCAGTTTCAATGTATTTATTAAACATATAAAACTCAGTTAAATTATTAATGACCCACAAAATCAGTTTTTACTGGTTTGTCTGTGGATTCAGACTTCACTCTTGATAGTAAATAATATCGTTCTATATCTTGTAGAAATATATATTTATAAGACCTCACCAGCAACGCTTAATACCTATACATATGTGTGTACCTATATATGATATACGTATTGTGGTAGGTATGCGCACAATGCTCCCAGCACAAAGCGTGGTCGGATCCAGAATTCTATTGAATAGAGGCGAGCTGGTCTTTTTAAATTAAACGGTTTTGCGCTTTTCGGATTATCTTTATATGGAGGTTATTACATAAATAAATGTGAAGTGTGAAGTAGAAGCAGATTAGATATTAAAATAACATCAATTGTATTGGTCCAATAGTTAAGGTATTAATAATACATTATGCTATATCTTTATCAAACTACTGAACTGATTATGATGAAGGTAAACTTTGTAAACACCAGTAAACAGCCAAAAAAACCCATTTAAATTAAATCTCCTTTTTAACCGACTTCAAAAAAAAGAGGAGGTTCTCAATTCGTCGGGATATTTTTTTTCTTACTTACGAATTTTTCGTGTGAGAGCTAAACACCGAGCTAATAATTATTTAAATCCACAAGTGTACCACGCGGCCCGCCGACCACACGGGAAAATTCTCCGAGAGAAATACAATATTTGTTTAGAAACTCGTTGCGTGAGAGATCAAAGCTTAGTAAAGTTGTTAGAAGAATAATTATGTGTTTACTTGTGGAGTTTCCAAACGTTCTTATTGCATTTGACTTTCTCTCCGCTGATACTTGAAATAAGCCTTATTTATGCAGGGGATTTATGTTTGTTTTTAAATAACTGAAGTTTATATTGAGGATTATCCACCATTCGTAATTTTTCCTGTTATAATGTGCAAGGGAAAATATCACTTCTGTCTCCCAAATTTTTCGCATAGGGAAATTAAAACATGAGGAAAAACGAATGGATTATAAAAATCGTACAGTCCTCTGATTTATTTAGACGTCTAAGGAATTTCAGTCCCAAGTGGGCAATAAATAGAAAGATGGATCATTGTTGTTCACAGTTCTCCATCCATCTCCTAAACAGTTTACACAAACATTGTACAGATAATCGCAAAAATATATGTATAGAATGTTGCAAAAGTGGCGTCGTATGCGAGTATGGTCATTGTAAACAAATTTTGTTTCAACTTACGCCTTTTAGCTTACTACAATATACCACTTTCCAACATTCTACCTCTATATTAATAAGTATGTATGTATCATATTGAAATATTTTAGTCTTTTTACATAGGTATGAATAACATAATGTAGGTAAATAAAGTGATTAATAAATAAAATGAAAAAATCCTTACAATTTAATTTCAGATACCTTTCTAAATAAGCCAGCCGTCGCCCCATCGGCCCATCAGTCAATGATTGATTCGATTATATTTAGAAAACAAATAAGAATCGAATCAGTTCTCTACTTCAAAGATATCCAGTGACAACCCGCGGATCATTTTACATGATTACTTTATTACCTAAAGTATTGAAAGGTTTTATTTTTATTTTTATTGTGATTTTAAATAAGTCCACCCTTTGTACCATTATTTTCATACATTTTTTGTGTTTTTTGTGCAATAAATGAAAGTGTAATTGAAATGTAAGTAATCAAACAGAGATTATATTGCGGTATTGTATTGTATTGTATATTGTATTGTATATTGCGATATTGTAAACTAGCATAATGACCAAAGCACGTTTTAAAACGAATGCTCGCTAATCGCGGTGGACTTTTAAAAGGAACCAAAGATAAGTGATGGCGATAGAGAGAAACTTGGAGATTTATCGCGAGGACGTGCCTGCGACCTCGCTGACAGCTGAGTCCGGGTTACTTTGGCGGCCATTTTGTTTTACTATTAAGTACAATTTTTTATATATTTTAATCCAGGATGTCAATAAAATTCTGCATGGCTGTATGGGTATTATTATTATGTTGGGTATTATGGAAAAACATGTTTTCTAATTGTTTTGGTAGCAATATTGGCATTTTAAGTTAGGACTGTTTTTTTTAAAGTAAGCTGATGGCGATCACGTGTTATCATCATCATCATCATCAACTCAGCCACAGGCAGTACAAGTGTGATCACGTGTGCTCAGGTTATAATACGTCGTGTGCTATCCATCATTAAAATTTGCATACATACATAAACACTACTTATTTATATTCATAAAGGCTAAACCTAAGTTAATATCCGACATCCCAAGCACCAACCTACACGTAGCTGGAATCAATAAGGGCTTATCATTAATATTCAAACAAGCTATTTCCAGTCAAACGAACTCAATAATAAAGCACATTCGATTATACACAGTATACAGGCCACGGTATTTACAATCAATATATTGCATCGGCTATTTGCTTTTCAGTAGACTTATGTTGTATATTTCAGGATATATTGTGAAATTTTACAAGTAAATCTTGTTTGTGTGCTACAGCCCCTTTCCAATTTACGAAAACGAAAATAGTTCACGTTTTATTCTATCATCTGTACGTCTAGTACAGGTTTTGCAATTTTTGAAAACTATTAAAGTTTTCTTCTGTCATCTGCGTTTTCGGTACAGGTGCCACTTTGTTCGAGTGAAAGAAGAGAAAACGAAAAAAAGAATGGCCAAATCTGACCCACTTTGCGTAAGTTAGCAGCCACTAACCAAACCTATTTTAATTAATTGATAAAAGGTGCCATAGAGATTTGGCCATTCTATTTTGTATAGTTTTCGACAAACTATCAAACCTGTACTAGACGTACTTGTATAGAGTAGTACTACCTATTTTGTATAATAATGAAGATGTTTCTTTCCTATTAAGGTTTTTCATCTTCATTCAGTATAGGTCCCGCCTACACTCCGCCATTATGGCTCAATTTAGCTAGAACGGGGCCAGTTGATAAACTGTCTTGTTAAAACAGGCTTACGTATATGAATTTAGATGATTTGAATTAATTGGGAAAACGTGGGGGTTTGCCAGAAATTTTATTTACTCATAATTTTTGTATCATTATTTTTTGCTCTTACAGAAATAGATTAATCGTATATGAGTGGATGGAATTTTTATTTTAGCTCAAATAAACTTCTCACCCAAAAAAGAATCACCGCGCTTCGCTTCCTCTTAAAAAGTTTTGGGAATTCCGGGATAAAAAGTAGCCTATGTTCTTTCCTAGGGTCTAGAAGTCTAGATCATATGTATACCGAATTTCATTCAAATCCGTTCAGTAATTTTGGCGTGAAAGAGTAACAGACAGAGACACAGACACAGTTATACTTTCGCATTTATAATTAAAGCAAGTAATAGAAAAAATCTATTATTAAAATACTCATTGGTAACACACTATCTATTCCACCCGCTTGTTACTACACAATCAATTTTACCCAGTAATTAATGAAGCTATCACCTCACCCTAATCATTATTAATTAAATAATTTACCTGCTCGAGTAACGGTAATTACTAACTTAGTTTAATAACGGGTTTCCTATTAAAATATACACAACGTAACATACAAACAGACACGCCGATACCGATGTTCTCTTTGAGAGCGGTTTCTAACTTGACAACCGTACTAAAAATCCAATTATAATACAGGGTGTTGCAAAAAGCGTATACAAAGCCGAAACCTACATGTGCAGCATGGTACCTACGAGTATATCTAAGCCCGAAACTGAAATCAGAAATTCAACATTCGCGAAAAAAAAAACATTTTCCATAGAAACTCTGTTGGTCACGTGACTTTTTTACTATGAAGAATGATTTTTTTTTGTAGGTGTAAAGTATCTTTTTACGGTTGAGTTGTGCCTTGGCTTTTTTACAAGTTCTGTTTTTGATGGTATAGGTACCTATTTTCCGCGCCTATATGGTTGTTGGACCATAGGAGCATTAAAAAAGAGCTGTGTCAGAATCAATCGCACTTGTGTACGAGCTTAGAAGCGCGTCATACGAGTAGCTTGTACGAGTTAAAAAAAACGAGCTTATACGCGCCAAAAATATGCTAGTCTGAAACCGAAATAAATTAGGTATATGGAATATAATTAGAGTTATAATTTTAAATGAAATGAAATTGTAAATGACTTTGGTTAACGGCTAAAGTACAGTTCATTATTTATTGACTATAATATATATTGCCATTTATTTCCAAATTATCTACAGTTATTCTTAAATAACATAGTTTGCAAATCATAATATTAAATTAACATGCATTTCATTTAATTAATTAATGTTTTAAACTCTATAATTTAATTTATAATACTCTATAATTTAATTTATAATAAAATAATAATAATTCATGCACTTAACTTTATATATTTTGAATATTTAATTAATTAATTGTTATTTATTGAAAAATAATTTGGTCACCCATTGCTGGGTAAAGGCCTCCTCCATGTCTTTCCATTGCCCCCGTTGCCTTGCTTGCCTTTGCCAAGTGTTGCCTGCTACTCTGACAATGTCGTCGACCCATCGTCTCTTCTGTCGACCCCGTGATCTTGGGTTGTCCCTTGGGTACCAGTTTAGTACGCGTTCGCTCCATCGGTTGTCTGTGTATCTTGCGACATGTCCCGCCCATTTCCACTTTAGTGCGCAGACCATTTCAACTATGTCTCTTACTTTAGTAATAGATCTTATCACACTACATCTCACTTTGTCTCTTAGTTTGATTCCCAACATTGATCTTTCGGCTGATCTTTGAAATGTATTGAGCTTTCTGATTATGTTTTTTGTAAGAGGCCATGTTTGACAGCCATATGTTACAGTTGGGAGAACTGCACTTTCCATTAGTTTTTGTTTTAAATGAACTGGTAAGTTGCTTTTAAAAATATCTTTGTGGAGCCAGTATTTTTTCCATCCTAAAGTTATTCGCCTGTCAATTTCTTTGCTTATTGCATTATCAAAGGATATTAATTGGCCTAAATATATATATTCTTTCACATATTCAATATTTCCACTGCCTATTGTAGTGTTCTTTTCTTCTCCATTTGTCATTATTTTTGTCTTTGACTTGTTCATGTAGAGTCCAACTTTTTGGCTTTCAATTTCCATGGCTGTTAACATTTCTACTATATTTTCATGGTCTTCAGATAGGATAACTACATCATCTGCAAATCTTAGATGTGTTAGTATTTCTCCGTCTATGCTTATACCATATTGGTGCCAGTTAATTTTTCTGAATACAGATTCTAGTAGAGCCGTAAAAAGTTTTGGAGAGAGCGGATCACCTTGCTTTACGCCTCGCTGTATGTCAAAGGAGTCTCCTATCCTTTCAAGCTTTATTTTCGCAGATGCTTGGCTGTACAAACTTTTTAATAGATTTATATATTTGCTATGTATACCCTGTTCGGCTAAACTTTCCCATAGCTTTGCATGAGATATGGAATCGAATGCTTTGGAGTAGTCAATAAATGCTACGTAGAGTTTTTTGTTATATTCATTATATCTCTCTATTATTTGGGTCAGAGTGAAAATATGGTCTGTTGTTGAATAGCCTTTTCTAAATCCAGCTTGTCCGCGAGGCTGCTGATAGTCTAAACTTTTTGAAATTCTATTCAATATCACCATAGAAAACAACTTGTAGAGCGTTGGTAATAGACTTATGGGTCTGTAATTGTCTATGAGTTTCGGGTCTCCTTTTTTGTAGAGCAGGGTGATTAGTGATATTTTCCATTCTTCGGGTGTTTTGTTTTGGGTAATTATGTCATTATACAGTTTTGTCAAATGGGGCGTTAAAGGCTCTATCATTGCGAGGATTGTGTCGTTGGTTATGGAGTCTTCTCCTGGGCTTTTCTCTTTTTTCAGTTGTCTTATCGCGTACTCTACTTCTGTTTCTAGTATTTCGGGTAATTTTTCATGCTCTATATTTGGATCTATAATGTTTTTATCAGGTTCATTGTTTTCAGTTTCACTGTATAACTTTCTGTAGAAACTGGTGGCTACTTCAACAATTTCATTTCTGTTTGTTAAATCTTGAGCTTTTCCATGATGCGACTTTGATAGGGTTTTGACCCATTCTTTATGTTTATTGTGTAGTTTGTTGCTTCTTTTTGTCGAGCATCTGGTTTCTAATTCTTGTTCTATAGCTTCTAGTTTCTTCCTCTTTTTGTTTTGTATAATTTTCTTGCGAATTTTTTTTTATGTAGAGATTTAAGTCGGTGTCGTTGCTCTTGGTTTCTTTGGGTGATGGTCTTAAGATAGCATCTTTCTTCGATAAGTAGTTTAATATCGTCTGTTATGTAATTATAAAAATTTTCATCTTTGGGGTTTTGAGGTAGCATTTTAATACATTCTTTTATAGCCTGAATTGTGTTCGAGTAGTTTTCTTGTATGTCTAATGTTTCAATAGTACAGATTTTTTCATGCATCATATTTTTCAAGGATTCTTTTTCCAGTTCATTGAATTGATTGTTTTTGTGACTAGTTCCTATTTTATTTCTGTTCATTCGTGTTTCTGCATTATAGGTGACTCTTATAAGTCTGTGATCGGTCGAAAAGGTTGTGGATATTACTTCAGTGTTTTGTACATTTTCTCTGGTTTTTGACAGAATATAATCAACTTCATTTTTTGTCTTGCCATCGGGTGAGCACCAAGTCCACTTAGATTTTTCTTTTTTCTTAAAGAGAGTGTTGGTAATAACTAATTTGTTTTGCAGGCAAAAATCAATCAGCAGCTGGCCTCGTTCGCTTCTTTCCCCGTAACCGTATCTTCCGCATATAATGTTTTCCTCCTTCCGTGGAAGCCCAATCTGAGCATTGAAGTCGCCCATTACGAGTGTATGTCTTTTTGTGTTTTCCAAGGCTTTTTGTAGGTCGTTGTAAAAACATTGTATTTCTTTTTCTCTACATGCTTTATTTTTCTTTTTAGATTTTTCTGTTGGGGCATACACTTGGATTAGACTTATTGTTTTTTGTCCATATGTGATGTCTAGTCTCGCAACTCTATCTGAGAATATTTTAAAATCAACAATGTGTTTTTTTAGAAATGGTTTGATCATAAAACCTACGCCATTTCTTCCCTTTTTCTTGCCTCCGTACATTAAGATATATCTGTCTTTTTCTAATATTTTTTCACCTTCTATCTTAATTTCCGACAGTCCAATTATATCCCAATTCAGTTGACTTATAGCATTCTCTAGCTCTATGATACGTGATGGATGTTTGAGTGAGCGTATGTTGTAGGTGCATATCTTTAATTGTAGTTGCTTATATGAGTCTCTTTTTGTATTATTTAATTTCTGTAGTGTTATTTTGTTTTTAACTTCATTCAATTCGACTCGATGATTCATGGAGGGTTGTGGTCTACTTCCCCCACGGTGACCAGCCGGATTGGGAGAGGGTTTTGATTTCGATATTTTTCCGGTATTTTTCTGTATTATTTCTATGTTTTCGGTAGATAGAGATAAAGGAGGCGCTGATAGTTGCTAATTAGATTGATTGCTTTGAGAAGTCGCAGTTTTAGCCTCTACATTGAGATATTGTGTTATGCTTCTGTAGTCTGTATTTGTTTTATGCTTTTTTGGTTGATTGCTCGGATTTTTTGAGTTTTCTTTTTCGTATTGTAGAGATGGTGGGGATTGTTGAAAGGTTCTTTTTTTGAATTGGCTCGATGTATTCGTACTTCCAGTTTCTGTAATGTTTTCGTTATGTGGCATAATAATTAGCTTGTCGTATTTCAGGAAAGCTTTTTTGCCTTGGGCCTTTTCAGTTTTTAATTGTTCTTGTAGTGATTTTCTAATTTCTAAGACATGAGGGGGATAGTCTTCTTTTATGTAATAGGCATGATCATTCAGTTTTGATTTACTCTTTAAGATGAGTATTTTTTTGCCTAGTGTTGTCAGTGCAAAGTTTATTGGCCTTGGTCGACTCTGTTTTTTCCCCATTCTTCTTGCATGTTGGATTTCTTCTCTACTGAGCTTTACATTGAGGTTAGTGTTTATAATTTTTAGTAGTAGATCTTCCAAGTCACTGTAGGAACTTTCTGATTCCTCTACTCCAAATATCACTAGATTTCGCAATCTCACATCCTTTTCTAAGATATTAAGCCTCATTTCATGTTCTTTTTGTGTTCGTTTTGTTTGCTCTATATCTAATTGAAACTGCGATAGTTTGTTATCCAGTCTATCTATTTTTGTTGAAAGATTTTCTTCTAAGCCTGTTATTCGTTCTCCCAAGTTTTTCAGAAGTGCTGTGATGTCTTCCATAGTTAACGTTTTGGTTAAGTATTCAATCTGACAATAGCCTTTTGTAGATGTTGGGTTTTATTTTTAATTTGTACTGCTGTGAAGTATTTTCGGCGCTAGTTGTCTATGAAAAATAGTTCTTTCACTCGACAATAGATGTCGTTGTTGTTTATTGACTATAAGGATCTTTTAATATTTTTATTGTTTTTTTAGCAATTTATCCTCATAGGTCAAAAAGATGATAATTTTGAACAGTGAAACACTGAAGGTTTCATAATATGGCTCGGAATGTCCTCAAGTATTTAAAGTTCGTCTCTTCGCCTGAAAATTGACGAAGTTTCCCCGATTATTCATTTACACTTCTTTCAAGTATCTCCCGGAGTTGCCAAGTGTTATAAATATAGAACCACTAACGAGAAACAGGGGTTATAAGTTTGGGATTTAGACGACCGGATGGCGTAGTGTTTAGTGACCCTGACTACTGAGCCGAAGGTCCCGGGTTCGATTCCCGGCTGGGGCAGATATTTGTTTAAACACAGATATTTGTTCTCGGGTCTTGGATGTACCCGTAAAATGGCAATAGGCCCGCCCCCTATTACATTGGGACTAATATAACACTGGCGAAAAGTGGGTGCAGCAATGCACCTCTGCCTACCCCGCAAGGGAGTACATTAGTACAAGGTGTGACTGTTTATATTTTTATTATTATATTTTTTTAAGATTGGGATCTGAATCAGTGTTATCTAAGAATTAAGCTCAGTTATTAAAGTCAAGTGCCCAGACTTTACAAGAAATCTAATTTCGTATAAAGTCAAGAGATTAGTAGGAAACTCTGACTGTTTGTACAACCAAAGATTTGTTTAGGTGGTTTCTAGATATAGGCATAGGTCCTGTGTACCTAGTTCATTGTATAGGCATATGTTATGTACAAAGTGCACAGTAATTATACCTACAGCATTTTTTTCGAACTGGCTTTCCTATATTAACATTTATTATTATTTAGACTTTCCCAATCTTTATAAAAAAAAACTTGCTTGATATAGGTATTATTTTTTAAGAAAACCGTTCTATTTTACGTTTTAGGGTCTCTTTTACCAAACGTTAAACGTATTTTGAAATGGTATTTAAATCCACTTTTGAATACATATGGCACTAAATTTGTCTCTGAGATTTTTGACTGTTCTCAACGTGTCTTTCAGACCCCGAGCGCAAGGGTCCGATTTCATTTCAAAAGGGGTTTAGTATTTACACAAGCAACATACATATTTTTGTCTTTATACAGAGTGTTGCAAAAAGGGTATACTAAGCCGAAACCTACATGTGCAGCATGTTATATCTAAGCCCGAAACTGAAATCAGAAATTAAAAATTCGTGAAAAAAAAAATATTTTCCATAGAAACTTTGTTGGTCACGTGACTTTTTTACTATGGAAAATGAAATATTTTTTCGCGAATTTCCAAATTCTGATTTCAGTTTCGGGCTTAGATATACCATGCTGCACATGTAGGTTTCGGCTTAGTATACCAATTTTGCAACACCCTGTATACTGATATATAACATGCACATATATAACGCTTTTAGATAAAGAAACAATATGAAAATGGCCAACGTCACATAAGTGGGAGAAGGAAGAAGTAGTGACAGTTGTTGTTAACCCCGAAAAAGAGGGATATTATTGTTTTTAAGGGTCATAGGTAATGTTACCTCGAGTACGTTTAACCTTATTTTATCAAAATCATGTCCATACATCCAAAGGATGTCTGGCAGAGTTTAAGCTATAAGACCGCTTTTGTATCCAAATTAAATTACAACTTGCTTAAGTAAATTATTATTAATTTTGGTGTACAAATAAAGAGTGAGTACTCAATCTGTCTAAAATCTCCAAATCTCTTATATTTCATCATCATCATTAGCCTATAGCAGTCCACTACTGGACGCAGGCCTCTCCCAAAGCACGCCACTGGATGCGATCTTTAGCTTTCCGCATCCAATCATAACCAGCCACCTTTCGAAAGTCGTCACGCCAACTAACCGGAGGCCGTCCCACACTACTCTCATATTTAAAAGCCCTTATTCTACAGGAACGACATTATATCAATCCAATTTTCGACGCCACACATTCTCTAACTTAGATAGAATCCGATGAGTTCTCAGTTTGAACACAGTTGAGGTTACACGTTGGAATACTTACATTGCAGTAGTTAGTTTAACTTGTTAACTGAATTACCGATATTGAAATGAGCGATTTTCAGTCCAACTTTGCATGTTGATGTCCCGTCGCTGCCATACGAGTGAGTAACGTCAGCAAAAGAAATTATTACGATAAATGACCCCAATTTTTTTAATCATTTAATACGAAATTTTTACAAAATATTTACGTTTTTAGTTGATAATATTCTGATGCACCGTAAAATGTACTTAAATATTGCAGAAGACGTCATTAAGTTAGTTTTTTCCTTTTAGAAGTATTGGTGTTTTCTCAATGGTACTTTTTCTTTGCCCGTGAATGTATTTTTAGTTACATAGGTAATAAAAACCACAAATTATTAACTTTAATTTCCGCTTCGTTGTGGTTGTCTGGAAGAGAATTTACTTTGTGTAAAAACGTGTATAGATAGTGACATTGTTTCGTCGATCTATATTTATTAATTATCAATATAATATAATTACAATATTTAACATTTATATTCTTTCCATTATATTTCCGTTGTTGACTGTACCTTTGGATGTCAGTTAAATACGATATAGTTTAAGCATTTAATTGTTTCGAATGGCTAATTTTACATTTAACCCCGACTGCAGAAACGAAAATATATAATTATATTTTAAACTGCTTATATTTTGTACCAGTTCATCATTATCATCACGACCCATCACGTCCCCACTGCTGGGGCACGGGTCTCCTCCCAATGAAGGAATGGTTTAGGCCTAGTCCAGCACGTCAGTTACTGTTGTACCAGTTAATATACTTAAATCAGCCTTATTTCAACTACTCTATATATAGTACCACATAGTGCCTACTTTGAAATGCCTAGGTCAAGTGACTCATTATTTTAAATCACCTTGACTCAAAACTTAATCCAGGCAAGTTGAGAGCGAATCTAATTAATTAGGAGAAATCAATTTATTTACACTCGGCCGGGGGCTGAGGCGCGTTCTAATCAGATTTATTATAGAATGCCGTGCTCCGTGGATGTTTCAGGATGTTTGGCCTCTTTAGCGACGACCGAATGGCGTAGTGGTTAGTGACCCTGACTACTGAGTCGAAGGTCCCGGGTACGATTCCCGGCCGGGGCAGATATTTGTTTAAACACAGATATTTGTTCTCGTGTCTTGGATGTGCCCGTAAAAAGGCAATAGGCTCGCCCCCTATTACATTGGGACTAAACATAACACTGGCGAAAAGTGGGTGCAGCAATGCACCTCTGCCTACCCGCAAGGGAGTACATTAGTACAAGGCGTGAGTGTGTGTGTGTGTGTTTCGCCTGACGAATGAAGAGGGGTGTTATAAGTTGTATACAGGGTGCTTGTTTATCAGTGGCTATCCCGTTGGGAAGTGAATGTGCTCGTCATACTGTATAAATTTCATTATGGGGCCAACTTTGAAATCGAGCAAAATAAAACAGCTGTTCCATTCATTTTGATTGAGTAGGTATTTATCTTTACTATGAAAGAGCTGTTTTTTTAATTATAATTATTATCTTTAATCTTAAAAGAAGCGTTTATTTATCTGCGTCTTCCTCTTTTGTTTGTGGCTCATGATGGAGTATTTTATATCTTCATATTAAGCTACCTATAAATATAAACTTTAGTAAAAACTATTCAGGAGTTTGATATTTTAGAAGGTTTTCCAGTATTATTTTACTATTGTTTTATTTTATTCCTCGTACGTGTATGAAAAATCAATTCAATTATGTTTTATAAAATTTATATAGGTATTCTAAAGAAATAAATAAATATGCAGTAAATATATCAAAGGCGTTCTATAATTGGCCATAACTTTGCTACGGCTGGTGCAGCGTAGCAAATTGTCTACGAGCTACGCCGTAGCATTTGTTCGTAGCCGCTGAAAAATTCGAAGCTAAAGAAGATGGGTCGATTGAAAGAAATCTATTAAAGTATGTAAAATAAAAAAGGTCTGCAAATCACTACGAGGAAATTCATAGTTGAAAAATCAATCATTAAATCCAATTGACATGCTATTGAAATATATAAAAAGGAAAGATCCCTACGAATTGAGAACCTCCTCCTTTTTTTGAAGTCGGTGAAAAATTTACCAGACTTGTAGCATAGGCATTGTATAAGTGGGCTTAATGTTTCAAAATATAGGGTAAGAGAGTAGAATAGGTAAGGAGAGTGTCGCACCTTATCTCACCGTGAGAGCCTGCTGAATCTAGCTAGCTCTAGATCCAACCAAGGTTAGCTCGCACCACTAATCAAGTTAGGTTATATAAACCAAGGATGCCTTCATCCCGTGCGCTACATTTCCTTCCCGTGTTTTCTCTTGCAAAGGCGTGGCACGCTGTTCCGTCTAATGTATCTGGAAATACATCTTTTTCACACAATACCCATTTTCTTTCTTTCTATTTTCTATCAATTTGGTTGTCTGGAAGTGATTACTTTTAGTAATAAGGCCGCCGATTGTGCTATTTATTTTCTTTTCATGTTTGTAATAATGTTTCTGTTTGTGTGCAATAAAGAGTATTTTATCTTTATCTTTATCTTTGTGTAGGGATAACCATATTTGCAGATTTGCATAATATAATTAGGTATACATAAATGAATAAACGATTTTCAAATTCAAGCACTGTTTAGTCAATTTGTGGCACAAACAGAATGGTAACGTATTTAATTTTTATAGGGCTCATCTTGTCGTTTTCAGCCAGAAACTAACGCCACCCCGATTGGTCAATCTTTAAAACCCTGGAAAAGTTACCGTACCACCACCGACACAATAGCTATTAACAATCCATAAGCAGCGTTGCTATCCTGTCAAATATCTGTCAGATCCATACAAGTTACGTCAGATTTGACAAGCGAGTGTAGCTGCTAAGGATTGATAATTGCTAATGTTCGGTGGTGGTAATCCTACAGTCCTTATGTGTGTCACCGACACGGTAAGAATATCAAAAAACTGTCTCTCAACCTCCCAAGAAAAGCCTTTGTCCTTTAACCTATACAGGGTGTTGCAAAAAAGGTATACTAAGCCGAAACCTACCTATACATATAAAATTCTGATTTCAGTTTCGGGCTTAGTTATACCATGCTGCACATGTAGGTTTCGGCTTAGTATACCCTTTTTGCAACACCCTGTATATGTGGCAGGCATTAGTTTTAATAACTATGTAATTTGATTAAACTCAAGTCTTAATTTCCTCTTAACGCTGGGAGTGGTCTTATCTGTGAAGAATGTTCCGGAACATATTATGCTTCTTATTACCTGTATGTGTGGCAGGAGGGGCCTTTCACACTCCACGATCGGCAGATTGGTTATATTTATCATTATCCTAACTAATATTGTAAATGCGAAAGTAACTAGTCTCTCTCATTGTTTATTACTCTTTCAACGTATAGTACACTCCACTTACCGGGTACAAGTGCACCGGATACGAGTACTGCTGGATGCTGTCGTTCCCCGCGCCGAGCTCGATGCTCAGCTCCACGGCTTCTATCACGTACAGCGCGTATTCGGACTCCTTCTTGTCTTGTTGCGACTGAGAGAGTGGTCGGGTAAGTGGGCAACCCGACAGTCAGATGTTTTCAAGCTGCCCGCAGGCCTCTGACTAGGCTTAACGACTTAGTCATACCTATATCTGTAAAATTACCTCTCGTTTTTCTACAAATTTTCTTTGTTCGTGCAGTGTAAACGCGCCCGATTTTCTACTTGAGGATGTTTTGGGAAAGGGTCGGTAAATGAGGAAACTTTATAATTTTGTTACGAATTCCCTTAAATTGTGTAACAGTATTTATTTAGCTTGTTATTTTTGGTATTTCCATACTTTTGGTTCGATAACCGGTATTTCATAATTTACTTAACGGTATTCGTTAGGTAGTATAATTAAATTGAAGTGGTTATTTTTAATATTATTAATAGGTATGTATGTAATTTCTGCTACCACAGAGAGACTTTCAATGACTATGTAGTCTATTCGTGACCCAGGACCTCGTCAATTACACCCTGTATACAGGGATGTAAAAAGGACTATATAGTATCAGTACATTTACGAATTTGAAAAAGTAATTCAGAATAACGAGCTTATTCAACCTCCTTTCGACTTACTATACCTAAAACTTTTTTACACTTGTGAGCAATGAAAAAAATCAGCAGTTCATGCTATTATTATGTCTAGTCTATCTGGTTCCTGTATTTTTAATCTAAGGTCAGCAACGTACAAATGGGGTACGCTTTAAATGTCTTTCTTATCTCAAGCGCTGTAGAGTTGAGATTAAAACAGCAAGTATAGCTTGTGGGACTACGTCCATGAATAGGGCCGTAGGAAGGCTGTATGTAGCAGATAAATCTACAACAAAAGAGATTTTGTAAATTTTTTAAAGCATATAAATTATACGGGGTCGTGATCCACACTGCTTTCTCTTAAAATATTTTAGGATTAATGTAATTTATAATATTAAGCATTTATTATTTGGATAATTGAGAATCTGTGTAACTAATATAATTTATACAGGTTTTTTGCAAAAAGGGCTACACTAAGCCAAAACCCATAGGGCCTTACCACAAAAACTTAGACACTATTTAACAGGTGGTTAGCGCTGTCAAACGCCTACAAAATCTGTTTTCAATCAAATTTCGTTTTAAACACTATTTAAACAGTGTTTAAAGTTTTTTGTGGTAGCACAGATAGTATTTTATATCTAAGCCCGGAAATAAAATCAGAATGTCAAAATTCGCGTTTTTTTTATTTATATGCCATAGAAACTTTGTTGCATGGTCACCTGACTTTTTACTATGGAGAATCTGAGTTTAAAATCAGAGTTACAATAATGACATGATTCCAACATAATGTCTTCATAACCAACTAACGTAGGTTTCATCTTTCGCAGGTCAGTAAAGGGCTTCCCAGGACGAGATAAGTTCAAGTTTTAATGAAATCTCGCAAGGTAAAAGTTTTAATACCTAAACTTGTTTATTTTTAAGTGTTGCTTCTTAACTCTTCACAGTATTATGAACAAACTCTAGTAGATTATGAAGCGTGTATAAAAATCAGTTTTCAGTGAGAAGTTTAAAAAGTAGAGTGCTAACTTTAACTTGGAGTAATTTGAAAATTTGACTCAATACGGAATTGAAGTTTTTCTTACTTAATAGAAATGGTTTTTATTTAAACAAACAATAAATTTAAATACTAACCTAATTAACAACCTAAACTAAAAGAGACCTGGTAATAGAAATTGGTACTCTACATAAGAGTAAACGCGATTCTTCAGTACACTTGACCCATCTTTCATCAAAATATCCTTCCACCCTAAGGTTGTCTTGAAATAATCGCTTTAAGCGATAAGACCGCAATTTATGTACATATGTGTTAGTATTTAAGTTATGTAAGTTTATTTTATGTGTGCGTACAAATAAAGAATATTCTATCTATCTATAGATATATATCTATCTATCTAAACGCGTTGTGCCCAGTCTCACTTGCGAGAGGCGAAATATTGACAACCGGATGGTGACATCCGTTGTAAGTACATGATGGAGTGGAAGTCTCTGAACTTGTGAAGGTCAGTGACGGAAGGTATCTGTGATCTAATATCTTATTGCCCTATTCCACTTTACCAACTTTGTTTTGCATTATTCATGTGTCAAAATTCAAAGTCAAAGTCAAAGTCAAATGTTTTTAGTCATCGTATAAATGGTAATAGTAATAAATATAGAATTTTCTGATGAACATAAATTTTTACAAACTAGGTACTCTCTGCTCGGATAAGGTTGTGTATGATGTATGTGTTTATTATTAACTAAAACAGAAATTGTAAATATAAACTCTAAAAATAATTAAACTACACTAAAAACGTACCCTTAAATATAATAATATTTAACATGATCTGGAACGGTGGTCAGTCTCTAAAGAGACCTTTGCACCGCAGTGGGATACTTAAACAGGCTATATATACATAATATAAAAAATAATACGTATATTAGTATAACTTTACCAACTTGTGTAAACCTTAGAGGGCTATGATCTCTATCAAAAAAGTTTAGTCCAGAATAAACAGAATGAACAGGCAACATTATTTATACAACCCTGAATTACTATTACGACTAGTTGATGATGTACAAAATCAGATATATATATAGATAGATAGATAAGTTATTTATTTACTTAACACAACTGATACACAGGTTACACAGCAAGATTATTAATCAGTAGATCAAGTAATTTAAAAAGTCATGACAATCTCATAGAGTCACCGGATGATTCTTGGTTTTTGACTGTCAGTATCGTTCTAATGTGGTGTAGAAGTGGCGTAGCAATGGCGTAGCAGTGGCGTAGCATTCTAGTGAAAATACAGCCTCGGCACTCTATTGGCCAATCAATCTTACAATCAATCTATCATCTTCAGGCGCGTCGACGCTCAGTGCCTCCTCTTTGATGTCTCGCCAACAGTCAAGGCCACTAGTGAAAGCCTCCGACAATGTGTTAAAAATACAGGATGAGTCTTTCATAGGTGCATATCTGGAAGTATGTTACAGAGCTCTTCATTCTGAACAAATTTTGTTATAATGACCTTGGGATATAACGAAAAAATAAAGATGCTTCCCCATAATATAATTGGTTGTTTACGTGACACTGTGTATGGAGAGTAGATATTTTTTTTTCGGGAATATCCCAAGGTCATCGTAACAAAAGTTGTTCAGAATGAAAAGCTCTGTGACTTACTTCCGGATGTGCACCTATGAAAGACTCACCCTGTATAGATAGATTTCAGAAATAGATACTGTGTTACTGTAAAAATACAACCCTGTTGAATGGGTATTTAAATAAAAAATTTACACAATTATAAGGCGTTTGACCGCTAACTGACAGCGTTTGACATGTGCTAAGTTTTATAAGAATTTAACAGAAAAACTTATATAACTAGATAAAATGAAATATGCACAGACTTACTAAATTATAAAACTAAGTAGGTTTAATATAAACAAACTCTATACTAAATTATTACAATAACTTAAGAACTAAGAATTAAAATATATAAAGGTGAAAGACGATAAACTAAAACTGACCTATTATTATTAGGATATAATATATGATTATTATTACGATACGATTCTATAATCGTGGTGCCATATAACGGATAAGATATCGGTTTTGACTGTACATCGGCCGAGAACCCGTACTCATAAAGCTACAGTGAAATTGTAAAAGTAATACTTACATGTAAAATGCATTTTTTTTTTTGTAACCAAGTCAGTTTGTTTATGATGGCAGTGAAAGTAAGCTATAAAAAAATATATACAAAATTGAATAAAATAAAACCTTGGTTTAATCAAGAACGAACCAAGGCCGTATTTACTTAAAAGTTTATCTCTTTATGTTGGCAACACTGGGAGCACGATTCAACTCGCTACTGAATGTTTTAACATAAACATTTCGGAGGTATCAGATTCAGTATCATAGATTATCAATAGAGTTCACTTATTCACTGTTCACGCGAGCTTCGCTTCGTCTTAAAAAGTTTTCCCGTGGGAATTCCGGGATAAAAAGCCTATGTTCTTTCCTAGGGTCTAGACCATATGTATTCCAAATTTCATTCAAATTTCTTCAGTAGTTTTGGCGTGAAAGAGTAACAGACAGACAGACACAGTTACTTTTGCATTTATTTTATTAGTAAGGATAAGGATTACTAAGTAAGTGTTAACAGTATCTATTTGTGTTTAAGATTAATCAATTATATCCTAACTCGGGACCTAAAACTACATAAATTTAAATCAACCTTCAAGGATCGTTTTCAGTACCAACATTTGCATTGTAGCCTTAAAATGTTACCTGAGGCAACAAAGAAAGGCAAATTTTATAACTTATTCATTCAACATTTGCGTAGTACCTGCCGCGCATAGAATAAACCTTAACTCAATGCTCAACAGAATTATTCCAATCTAGACACAACGCGGGCAGGCGAAAATAACTTATATTTCGGATCAAAAAACAAGTAAAATTGAGATTGCATTCGAAAACCAGCATAAGAGAATAGCGTTCATACATATACTTTTTAAGGCGAAGCGAAGCGCGCGGGTACAGCTAGTATTTAATAAACTTAATTAAGTATTGGTGTTACTACCTTCAAATTATAATACACGTGTGCGGTTACCACCACCAAACATTAGTGATTATCAATCCTTAAGCAGCGTCACAGTTCGCTTGTCAAATCTGACGTAACTTGCATGGATCTGACAGATATTTGACAGGCGAGCAACGCTGCTTATGGATTGTTAATAGCTATTGTGTCGGTGGTGGTACGGTAGCTGGACTCCATAACATATATACAAAAACTAATCGCTATATCCTTATCTTTAAACGTTTGAGTAAAAAAAGAACTAATGACCGTTCTTAATATCGGCTTCCGTGACATGCTTGTCAAACTAGAAGAGGACAAAAAAGGGTCCTTGAGTGGCAGCATACGCGATACAGAGTGTGGACAATATAGAGACAAACTTAATACTTATACAGAGATATCGCGCCTGTAGGGGCGAGAATCTATCTAATCTAACTAACTCCTTAAAGGTTGTCTTGAATAAAATCGCTCTTAGAATAGAATGGAATAGAATATAATACTTTTTATTTTTGCACTGATTACAAACTGAATTATAGCAATCTATACTAGGGGCTGCGCTTTTAGTGATAAGACCGCCATTTTTGTACGCGCCAAACTGTATTTACGGAGTGATTAGTGTCAAATTATACTTATTATTACTATTCTACGGTATAGCTGAGGGCTTTAGATAAAAATTATAATGATCATATTGGTTATAAACGCACTAATTTAAAATTTAGCAAAAGAAAAAACATGAAATCAATTAATATACAAAACGTCCCCACTGTTTTCAGATATTTATCTTTTTACACTCTTAAGTAATGTATATGTCGCAGGCATCTGGTTTAATCTCCTTTTTGATCGAACCACTAGCCCGTTCATTGGATGGCGCTATTTAGTTGTATGACTAAAGGACAACTCGTCAAGTCGTTGATTGTAACGTTCGACGTCTTGACTGAACGTTATTCAGCGAAGTCGTCGAATGGGATATAGTATAGCAACTTTGTAATGTCTGGTTAGGGTGAACATGAAAAGACAAGAGTCAACAAAAATACTATGTTACAAAGCTCTTATCTCACAAATTAACTAAACAATAACAATAAACGTACCTTCATATTGTTGTTCATAATTATCCAGTTTCGCCACAATTTTTTCTTTGAAACTATCCGCCCGCGGCGTAATAATAGGTAAATTCATGTTGTCACACTATTTTAACACAAATAACGCACTTCAAAGCTAATTTATTTGCAAAAAAGCTAACAATATAGGTGCTTTTTGTGTGAGCTGTTAGCTGTTAGACGCCATATTTGTTTTATTCACCACTTGACTGATTTTAAGTCAGCTAACTAGTTGGACGTTTTGTGACGCTTGTACAATCAACGTTCGGCCAAGTCATACAATTGAGTAGCGCCATCCAATGAACGGGCTAGTGATTCAACCAAAAAGGAGATTCAACCAGACGCCTGCGACATATATACTGAGATCTGTCGGGTAGATACCTAGTAAATAGAACCATTGGTTATTTTGGTTTCTCCTCCACTGTCAGTGAAGGAGATGCCGACTACTCTGTGTCGCAGCCAGAAGCGACCAAATAACAGAGCCCCCGTGGACCGCACTAGAATCTATTTAGCGACGGCGCGGCGGGCGGGCCAAATTGACAACTACTTATAACGGAATTAGGTGCATTTTTCCACTCCCCGGGACCAGATTTGGTTAATAAACCTAATTAAGTCTCTATAGTGTTGTATTTTCCCGGACTATCTTGCCATTTGTTTGTGGAAAGCTAAGCAAAGCTTTTGTTAGAAAGATTTATTATTATATAATATTATTGGAGGAGCAAGGGGGAAGTTTGAAGGAAGAAACTGACCTGGCAGGAACGGTTGTCCGGCTGATCAAATGCGTTTGACCTCTTCGAGTTTCCACCCGTTCTTCTCCAGGTTGATGTGCTGATGTACCGGTGCGCGGCGTAGAGCTACGTGTGTTGTAGTACGCGGCGGATTGTGCTTCTATCGCGGATTGAGTGACGGGAGCGTAAGGTGCGTCGACCGACTCGTATCGCGGCGGTGGTAGAAGTGGACGAGGGTCGGTCGTTGAGGTGGCAGATGACAGCTAGTGTTCATCTACCTGCAGTTTCCGTTAGGATAGGGAAGGTGGGAAGGAGTTACAAACATCTGTGTACCTGTCTGTCAGCTGTTTGTGTGTGTACCCACGAAGTTCCTTGACCCTATGCCTATGGCCCCAACATAAACCGCCCCCCAAAGAGCCACTAAGCTATTTAACGTGAAATTAAAAAATAAAGATGAATTTCCGAAAAAAAATATAACTATGTATGGCGTGGCTTGAGTGGAATCCACAAGCCAGCCCGAAACCTACAGCTAGTGTGCAGAGCTCGCTCCAAAGACGGAGGCGAGATGCGAGACAGGAGACCTGCTGAGCAAGCCGCCAACACCACAAGTGTAGCGTCGGGGAAAGCGCCGACAGCAGGACCCGGATGCAGAAACCAATTCGACCAACAGTTGCCCGAAAGATAAGTTCCCAGGGGTGAGCCCATCAAAAATCCATTCGATCACTCGACAGCTCGACGTCAAACATCGACCCGACCCATAGGACCAGGAGACGACGCGCGGCTCCCCAAGTGAGAAAACTTCCCAGGGGCTCTACCCAACACGATCCCTTCGAAGACTTCACTGCTGTGTCGTGTGCGCTTCGCACCACATGCACCTAGAGCAGAGCTCATGTTGCACTGCCCGTACCTCAGTAAGAGGGCACCCAGCACCGAGAATGTCGACCCACACAATCAAAGCCCATCACGACGGTGGTGAGAGCCGCGAAGATGCGCAGGTGTCAGTCGGAACCGGCCTAACGACTGGAAGGTAGGGCAGCGGAGAGCAGCTCCGGCAAGCGTAGAGTAAGACGGGACCTCTGCGAAGAACTTCAATACTGGACAGTTCCTCGAACAGAGGCCGTCGCAGGATGCATTGATGCACCAAAGATGCTGGCCCAAGTAGCCACAGGGAGCCGTACAAAACGAACATTCGGCAAATCTCCCTAGTAGTGCCGAACGGTGAGACCTGATAGATAACTGTCTGGATCAGAGTCCCACTGAAACCTTATCGCTAGCCCCCAGTTGCCGTTTGGACCTCACCACGGTGGGGCTGCCGTGATGAGGTGTGTAGTATCTGTTCATCAGCAGGCGTGGATACAGTTGCAGGCCGCATATGGCGCTGGTTGGCCATGCATGCGCTGCGTGGGGTGTCTCCTCGCTGGTCTGCGACGCGACCGCTGCGGGTGGGGATCACCGACGGACACTTGGATGGACTTGTTGGGAAGCGCCACCTTATCTCGGTCTATTGGTGCTTGACCCATCAAGATCCATCCGAAGATAGACCTATGTGCCGTAGGTACTCCTTCACCCAGCTGGTACGACGTCCCATCCAGGATTCGACTGTAGAGGTCCACGCCTATCAAGAAATCAATGGGACCCGGAACAGACAGTCTATCATCAGCGAGCTTGATGCTTTTGCACCGCTCTAACACGCTCGGACACAAAGGCGCACTAGGGAGATCCCCCGTGATGTGCTTCAGTACGACGGCTGTGGCCACCAAGGCAGGCTGGGATGCACCCTGAGGGGATGCGATCCTGCACTCTACGCTGCCATTGGAGCGCTGCTTACCTCCCAAGCCGTGAAGAAGCCTAGAGCTAGTGCGGGGAAGCCGCAACCGCTGCGCCAGTTCCTCAGTGATGACAGACACCTGTGAGCCGCTGTCTATCAAGGCTCTCACCTGGTGTATGTGACCATTGTGGTCGTACACCCCCACCATGGCAGTTCCTAACAACATGGTGTTTTGAATTGAACCATGGCAGACCATAGAGCCGGGTGATGAGTCTGCGGGTCGACCATCCTTAGGTGCTGTAGATGATGATGATGATGGTGGCAGGTGTAGTTTCGTGTGATGATGTCCACCACACACTAGACACCTGCACTTGGACGTGCACCTGCTTACAGAGTGTGCACGCAAGCAGTTACAACATAAGCCCTGTTGTGCGACAAGCTCCCTGCGCTGAACAGGTGTCAGGGAATTGAACCTGTCGCACCTATAAATGGTGTGATTACCCCGACAAAGGGCACAAGACACAGCCACTGCAGTGAGAGTCACTGTAGTATGTGAAGTCCCCGTTTTTACATTATTAGAGTTGCTTGACCCCCTGGAACCCGAGCCACCAACAGTCTCCAAGACTCTCAACTCTGTTTCCAGAAAGCCAAGCAAGTCTTGGAATGTTGGGATGGTGTTAGGCGAACCCCCTAAACCGAGCTCGAACCTACTACGAAGGTCAAAGGGAAGCTTTCTTAAAATGATATGGAGCAACAAGAAACTCCATGCCTTGACCTCAAAACCAAGCACACTCAGAGCCATAGTGTTCTCCTTTAAGGTGTTGACTAGCTTCCGAAGATTGCCAGTCAACCCTTGTTGACTGAGTGTCACAGCAAGTATGGACTCCAAGTGTGTGTCGGCAATGAGTCTCCTGTTGTCATATCTTTCCTTAAGGAGCTGGTAAGCTATCTCATAGTTCCCATCGGCCAGCTCCAGATGCCTAACTAAACTAAGAGGTTCCTTGTCCAGAACACTCAGAAGGTAGTGCATCTTTTGCACACTGGACAAGTCCCCATTAGTGTGAATCAGACTGTCGAACAATCCAATAAAATTTGGCCAGTCAGTGTAGACCCCAGAGAAACTGCTTAGACTAATCTCAGGCAACTTGAAGTGAGCAGTTGATCTCACTGGCTCCACATCCGCGACGCTGTTTGTCGACAATAATCCCTCAGCTATCACTTTAACCGAATAAAAGATCTCATAAAATTTGTTGAAGCGTTGGTCAGCCTGCTGCAGCACGGCGTCATCCACAGGCAGACCCTTCAGGCTGGTGTAAGCGCCCTGGTACTGGTCGCGCATCCGCCCCAGATCCTCGAAACGAACCCTGAACATAGATAGACCAGGCGCATCCGATTTTGCCTGAAGGTTACACGCCAACTCGTAGACCCCAAGCAAGTACTGCTCCGCAGTGTCCAGCTGGGCCATACATATTTTAATAGGGTCGGCTGAGGCACCCTTAACATGTTTAATTTCCGATTTCATCATTATTTATAATTTGATTTACAATAAAAATATAACCTAAACAGTCCCAGTTGAATTAAAAAGTAATTTGTCAGACGTCAAACTTCTACTCTGTGCTATCCTCGGAATACTGATTGAAGTTGGACAGTGAATGTGACACTAACCAACTAACCGATTTTTACCGATTGACCATAGACAAAGGGAAAAACTAAGTGACGTCACGATGACACACACAAAACAGCTGGCTAGAAGACTTCAGTTACGTGCTGAAGTTTAGACAAATGTTTGTAAATAATAAACCGGGATGGACTGGAATAGGGAATATCCGGTTTACGAAGGACCATGAAATGGAGGAGCAAGGGGGAAGTTTGAAGGAAGAAACTGACCTGGCAGGAACGGTTGTCCGGCTGATCAAATGCGTTTGACCTCTTCGAGTTTCCACCCGTTCTTCTCCAGGTTGATGTGCTGATGTACCGGTGCGCGGCGTAGAGCTACGTGTGTTGTAGTACGCGGCGGATTGTGCTTCTATCGCGGATTGAGTGACGGGAGCGTAAGGTGCGTCGACCGACTCGTATCGCGGCGGTGGTAGAAGTGGACGAGGGTCGGTCGTTGAGGTGGCAGATGACAGCTAGTGTTCATCTACCTGCAGTTTCCGTTAGGATAGGGAAGGTGGGAAGGAGTTACAAACATCTGTGTACCTGTCTGTCAGCTGTTTGTGTGTGTACCCACGAAGTTCCTTGACCCTATGCCTATGGCCCCAACAATTATTTATTAGTTTTTTATTCTGAAAATGCCTGAATAATACTATATATTGAATTATACCACTATGTTGAATATACTCGATTATACTTAAATAGGTATAAATGAATGTTAATTTTACAATGAATACCATTATTTAATCTTCATTGTCTGTATCTGTGCCACAGACAGAAAACAGTAATCACAGAAATACCAGTAAATAAATAGAAGGTTCCAATGGAACGTGCGGCGGGCCGGGCGACCGGGTTCACTGTAAGCCAGAGGGTTAGTCTCACTCGGCGCCGTGTAAAGTGAAAATGCACCGCCAGTTTTCACCACTTTGCAACAGAGACGTGGCATATTTTAAAAGTTTTTTGTGAATGTGGATATGCAGTATGCATGCCTGCATGGCTAACTGGGAATGGAGAACGGCGTATGGTTAAAAATCTGCGAGCTGATCTAGTATAGTGGGCTGCTATCGAACCACCACCGACTTGCCACCGACATAACAATTAACAATCCATAAGCAACATCGTTCGACTGTTAAACATCAGTAAGATCCATACTAGTTACGTCAGATTTGACAAGCGAGCGACGCTGTTTTAGGATTGTTTGCTAATGTACGGTGACGGTGATGGTTCCTGCTGTTGATTCTCCAATAATAAATAAATAAATGGTATCTGGCCTATGTCCTGCAAAACCAGTTAACTTATTTAAGTCTTAAAACGTTTGAAGCTATTCATAAAATAATTTTACCCCCCTTTTAAAAATATAATAATAATATATGGAGGAGCAAGGGGGAAGTTTAAAGGAAAGAAACTGACCTGGCAGGAACGGTTGTCCGGCTGATCAAATGCGTTTGACCTCTTCGATTTTTCCACCCGTTCTTCTGCAGGTTGATGTGCTGATGTACCGGTGCGCGGCGTAGAGCTACGTGTGTTGTAGTACGCGGCGGATTGTGCTTCTATCGCGGATTGGGTGACGGGAGCGTAAGGTGCGTCGACCGACTCGAATCACGGCGGTGGTAGAAGTGGACGAGGGTCGGTCGTTGAGGTGGCAGATGACAGCTAGTGTTCATCTACCTGCAGTTTCCATTAGGATAGGGAAGGTGGGAAGGAGTTACAAACATCTGTGTACCTGTCTGTCAGCTGTTTGTGTGTGTACCCACGAAGTTTCTTGACCCTATGCCTATGGCCCCAACATAAACCGCCCCCCAAAGAGCCACTAAGCTCTTTAGCACGAAATAAAAATAATAATTAAAAGATGATTTTCCGAAACCTAAATATGTGGCGTAGCTTGAGTGGAATCCACAAGCCAGCCCGAAACCTTAAGCTAATGTGCAGAGCTCGTCCCAAAGACGGGGGCGAGATGCGAGACAGGAGACCTGCTGAGCAAGCCGCCAACACCACAAGTGTAGCGTCGGGGAAAGCGCCGACAGCAGGATTCAGATGCAGAAACCAATTCGAACAACAGTTGCCTGAAAGATAAGTTCCGAGGGGTGAGCCCGACCAAAATCCATTCGATCACTCGACAGCCCGATGTCAAGCATCGACCCGACCCATAGGACCAGGAGACGACGCGCGGCTCCCCAAGTGAGAAAACTTCCCAGGGGCCCTACCCAACACGATCCCTTCGAAGAATTCACTACTGTGTCGTGTGCGCTTCGCACCACATGCACCTAGAGCAGAGCTCCTGTTGCACTGCCCGTACCTCAGTAAGAGGGCACCCAGCACCGAGAATGTCGACCCACACAATCAAAGCCCATCACGACGGTGGTGAGAGCCGCGAAGATGCGCAGGTGTCAGTCGGAACCGGCCTAACGACTGGAAGGTAGAGCAGCGGAGAGCAGCTCCGGCAGGCATAGAGTAAGACGGGACCTCTGCGAAGAAATTCAATACTGGAAGGTTCCTCGAACAGAGGCCGTCGCAGGATGCATTGATGCACCAAAGATACTGGCCTAAGTAGCCACAGGGAGCCGTACAAAACAAACATTCGGCAAATCTCCCCAGTGAGACCTGATAGATGACTGTCCGGATCAGAGCCCCACTGAAACCATATCGCTAGCCCCCAATTGCCGTTTGGACCTCACCACGGTGGGGCTTCCGTGATGAGGTGTGTAGTGTCTGTTCATCAGCAGGCGTGGACGCAGTTGCAGGCCGCATATGGCCGGGATGGCGCTGGTTGGCCATGCATGAGCTGTGAGGGGCGTCTCCTCGCTGGTCTGCGACGCGACCGCTGCGGGTGGGGATCACCGACGGACACTTGGACGGACTTGTTGGGAAGCGCCACCTTATCTCGGTCTATTGGTGCTTGACCCATCAAAATCCATCCGAAGATAGACCTATGTGCCGTAGGTAATCCTTCACCCAGCTGGTACGACGACCCATCCAGGATTCGACTGTAGAGGTCCACGCCTATCAGAAAATCAATGGGACCCGGAACAGACAGTCTATCATCAGCAAGCTTGATGCTTTTGCACCGCTCTAACACGCTCGGACACAAAGGCGCACTAGGGAGATCCCCCGTGATGTGCTTCAGTACGACGGCTGTGGCCACCAAGGCAGGCTGGGATGCATCCTGAGGGGATGCGATCCTGCACTCTACGCTGCCATTGGAGCGCTGCTTACCTCCCAAGCCGTGAAGAAGCCTAGAGCTAGTGCGGGGAAGCCGCAACCGCTGCGCCAGTTCCTCAGTTATGACAGACACCTGCGAGCCGCTGTCAATCAAGGCTCTCACCTGGTGTATGTGACCATTGTGGTTGTACACCCCCACCATGGCAGTTCCTAACAACATGGTGTTGTGAATTGAACCATGGCAGACCGTGGAGCCGGGCGATGAGTCTGCGGGTCGACCATCCTTAGGTGCTGCAGATGATGATGATGGCAGACAAGATGATGATGATGTGGCAGGTGTAGTTTCGTGTGATGATGTCCACCACACACTAGACACCTGCACTTGGACGTGCACCTACTTACTGAGTGTGCACGCAAGCAGTTACAACATAAGCCCTGTTGTGCGACAAGCTCCCTGCGCTGAACAGGTGTCAGGGAATTGAACCTGTCGCACCTATAAATGGTGTGGTTACCCCGACAAAGGGCACAAGACACAGCCACTGCAGTGAGAGTCACTGTAGCATGTGAAGTCCCCGTTTTCACATTGTTAGAGTTGCTTGACCCCCTGGAACCCGAGCCACCAACAGTCTCCAAGACTCTCAACTCTGTTTCCAGAAAGCCAAGCAAGTCTTGGAATGTTGGGATGGTGTTAGGCGAACCCCCTATACCGAGTTCGAACCTACTACGAAGGTCAAAGGGAAGCTTTCTTAAAATTATATGGAGCAACAAGAAACTCCATGCCTTGACCTCAAAACCAAGCACACTCAGAGCCATAGTGTTCTCCTTTAAGGTGTTGACTAGCTTCCGAAGGTTGCCAGTCAACCCTTGTTGACCGAGTGTCACAGCAAGTATGGACTCCAAGTGTGTGTCGGCAATGAGTCTCTTGTTGTCATATCTTTCCTTAAGGAGCTGGTAAGCTATCTCATAGTTCCCATCGGCCAGCTCCAGATGCTTAACTAAACTAAGAGGTTCCTTGTCCAGAACACTCAGAAGGTAGTGCATCTTTTGCACACTGGACAAGTCCCCATTAGTGTGAATCAGATTGTCGAACAATCCAATGAAATTTGGCCAGTCAGTGTAGACCCCAGAGAAACTGCTCAGACTGATCTCAGGCAACTTGAAGTGAGCAGTTGATCTCACTGGCTCCACATCCGCGACGCTATTTGTCGACACTAATCCCTCAGCTATCACCTTGACCCTATGCCTATGGCCCCAACAATATATATTTAGTAGGTTTACCCATTTGCACGCACAAACAAATTAAATAAAAATGATAAATCAATTTCTTTAAAACATTGTTTCAGTTTTGGAGATATGATACTCAATCCTGTGTATCTTCGTAGTCTTGACATAAAAACAATGATATAAAAACAACATCTTACATTAGAAAACAGATACTTACCTAGTTGAAACAACAACAGAAATAAAGGAAAAAACATTGAATTTATTTTTGTTCGCTAATAAAGGTAGCTTCCAACGATTCCTCCTTTAATTGAAAGAGTGTTTCATTCCACTCCCGCGAGACACAATCAACAACAACTAGGGAGGAACCACCTACAGTACAATACAGGGTGGGATATTGCACCGAACACAGAGACGCAAGTTTGCTAATAATAATAATAGGCGTGAACATCTAACACAGGGCCTTCGGACCGTTAAACTATGCAGAGCCTGTAATATGGGTATCGGACTGCTGATATATCTACACAGATACATATTACATACATAGATATAGCACCCAAGACCCGCGTACAAATATATGTCTTTAAACAAATATCTGCCCTGGCCAGGAATCGAACCGACGTGTGGCATATGAGTCAACCACTACACTATTAGGTCGTCAAATACATTATGCAATAGTGAAAGTTGTTCTTAATATACTGCCAGATCAATATACAAATTGCAATGTTTTATAAACTTCACAGATCAAATTTCACCCTGTATATATAACTACAAAGGATTGTACTTATACAACAACATACTAGATCGATAGTACGGGGTCGTCTATTCTTAGTATTCTTACTTTTATACTTCATTATTAAGTAAATGCGTTGACTTCTTGTGTTCACGTGAGTAATAAGGAAGTTTTTTTGTACGTCTACAAATAAATAATAATCTATTATATTAAATTACATTTCTATTATTATTAACTTCTATTGTACAAATCTAAATACTGTCCGTATTTTTTGTACTATCAAGCCGAGATAAAAGATTTAAATTCAAACTAATGACAACCATTCTACCGAATTAATAAAGTCAGAAATCTTCTAACCGAACTACTTTAATGCAATGGTATTTGTCGATACGTTTTTATTTCATGGACACTCCATCTAGTTCGATAGTATTAGTATTGCTTATCAAAGCTCAATTTTTCTTATGCCTTTCTTACTCAATATTTTAGACTATTGAAAAAGGTTGTTCCTAAACAGTTCCATTTACAAACAGTACCTATTGTCACCGAACCACCCGCGATGCACGCCTCACTCGCCTTGGGCGCGACGGGAGCGAAACTTTTAAAACCGCTCACCGAAAGCTGTGCTTAGAAGGATAACCCTCGATTCCGAGATTTTATTCAGTTTTACCACTGCGCATTTTGTGTCCGAGTCCGGCTCAAAGTTTGTTTAATACTGTCTGGTGTCTGGTGGTCGCTCGCTGTTTTATTGATGCTGGTTAAGGCTTAAATGCCTCCAGCATGTAAGTGAGAGGTGAATTATCTTTGGAAAATTACAAAAAAACAGTTCTACCTAAAATGAGACCTTAAACTTTGAAAGCTGAAGCGAAGCTGATGCTACCTATGATTCCTATGATTATCGGTTCTTCGACAGATATGGCCGTTTAAGTATTGGTAACTTGAGATTTAATTACGACAAATTAACTTACTTTTGATGCGATACTTCAGATGAAACCTCGAGCTTTTTCTATCGCACTAACTACCTAATAAATAAAAAAAAATATATAAATACTTTCCCCTTAAACAACCGAGCTCAATAACTAAATCATTTATACCATAAACCCGTATTCTGAGGAACGATGTAATCCATAGACTACCACTTTTTTGTCGCGGGAGACGAGGAGACAAGTTAATTTTGTGCAAAAGGCTGAGTGTGCAAAAACACGCCGCAGTGAAAAACGCCTTGATACAACTTTCCAAGTGACGGAACTAGGGTCACTCCAACTTAAGAAAAAGTGTTTTTGATTGGATTTGAAAGATATAATAAATTGAAAGATAGGATTTTATACTTTAGTAAGCAAAATCACAGATAGATAGATATATTGAAACCGGCTGTAAGTTGTCAACCCGACAATCACATCTTTTAAAGCTGCTCGAAGGCCTCTGACTAGCCTACACAACTGCCGAAACAGCAACCGTGACCCACGGCTTGACGTGCCGTCTCGAGCACGGAGGCGACAAGAAAACATCCAATGAGAGACCATGCCATGTGTTGCTTAACTTCAATGATCAGTTACGATCACTGAAGCTAGCTCGACTACGGACGCTTCTTCGGATTGTATTAAGTGTACCGATTGCAAGATAACTCTCGTTTGTCCGTTTTTGCCAAGCTAAAGAAACCCTCCAGGATTTTCCGAGAAACTCCAACTCGGCAGATTAGCTCGTGGGAAGTAATGAATTAAGAATGTTGGCTTCAAAATTTAAACTTTTATCTATTATATCTTAAGCTTTAGGGAATAGGACGTTATAAATACGTTTGAAAGTATTGTGTCAGGCTCTGAAATTATGTTTTATAGATTGATTATTATGTGGAAAATATCATAATGGTGTTCACTCATCATATTTAGCTCCACTGTACAGCATATTTTAGTTTTCGAATTATGATACCATTATAAAACAATTGGTCTTGATAATTTATGAAAATCAATCGTAGGTAAGATTTGAAATAGCTTTCCCGTTAATTATTAAGTAATGATCAAAATGTAATTATTTATCTAATAATTTAAATCTCAAATAAAAAAATAAGTGGACAATGGACTTAACGCTATAAGGATTTATCCGTATTTTTACTTATCTTTAAAGTTTCATTTAATCCCAAGGCCTCAATAAATTAGCCACTCGACTTTAATAAGCATAACTAACGTTCGTCGACGCGACCGCACGGAATAATACTCCCCTGATTGGAATTCTGCGCGTCCTGAGCAACGTTACTAGGCAACGTTACCAGCTGTTCTGCAACGATATATAAATAAATGTTCGGTTCTGTAAAATAACGTTTCAGAACCTGTGTCCTCAATAATCCTCACGTTGTTCTTCCGATACGTTTTTTTTTTAAATTGTGACTCAAGAATCTTTGCATCGGCTAAATCGGGAATAACTGACAGACGTTTTATACTAGTTTGTTGATTGCTAATGTGTTGATGGTGTTATATAAATATAAAATATATACCTACTTATATTATTTTTGGGATGTATTGGGCAGATGTCTGAGCTGGCCCAAGATAGTAAAGAGTGGCGGCGCTTCACTTCGGCCCTTTGCTCCTCATCGGAGATTGGGAATAAGTAAGAATCGTCAGTCACAACCCCTATCGAGAGAGTATTCGAATAACGGTATAATATAACACATCACAATCGCATGTACGTCGCCAAGTGGCCAGCCCTAGTTCCATCTAAATTTCCTCCACATTAGTATGCTGCGAAGTGACCGTTATTTACCGGCCGCCATAGCGACGGCAGTTCCGTTTTTGAATTTGGAATCGTTTTGAATATCAATGGAATAAATGATGGATATTATTATGGTTATTTCAAAAGTTATTTCGATAGTGGGCATCGATCTTTAATAGCCTCTGGAAAAACCACTAAAAATACGAAATTGTGTATACGTGGTGTATACCCATTAAAATACAAAATCCTTTGAAATGTAGGCATTTCAATTTATAATTCTAAACTGTTACTTTAGGCACCATTGTAACAAAAACTACAAATTTATTTGTTGAAATCAATTACAGATTTCATAATTATGTTGTATTCAGCCTGAAACTGTTCAGGTCATTAAAACTTTTACTTCGGGCTACCTCCATCAGGGATGCGAGTGAAGAGAACTGTAGGAAAGTTACAGCTGTAATGAGGCTGAAATTCAGGAGTTCAGCACTAATAACCATAGGGGAGTTACAAAAACGGACAAGAGCGAGTTGGCTTGCGTGCGAAGGGTTCTTTGACATCACTGAAAGGTAAAAAATATTTGATTAAAGGTCACAGCATACATATCAGGGATCGTAACCGTATCAACTCGAGCCGTTTCGTATTCTTTCCATGAAACTCTCTACAGAAACGCTGACTAATGTGCATCGTAACGTAATCGGCTCGCCTCAGAATAAACGCGGGTGAAAAGCGGTAAGGTGGCGATCCGTTTTCGTTACGTATATTTATACTGTGACCTCCGTTCCGCTTTTTGCAAAAGTTAAGGTATAGGTAATTTTGAAAAGAATCCAGTGTCAGTTGTTTACAAAAGACTTGAGAAAGTTTCGCGCAGACTTTAATATTATGTAATTATCAACGTGCTACACTAATTAGGCCAACACAAGAAGTCGAAATTTGTGTGTTTTCATACATATTTATACGATATTTTAATACCTAAATAAGGAACCCTTTCAACGTTGCATGAATACGGGCTACATTATACTGTATGCAAACTCTATTGATAGTATTATACACCCTACAAGCCAAATGTACTGTAAGACATTCACCAATCACAATAGTCTGTAGTTGTGCACTCGAGGATTGCACCCGCTTCCGCCAGATGCTACCAGAATAGCTCCCGCGTAGGCGTGTCGTATATTTCCTAGGCAATATCTACATTTCCGACATTTTCTAAAATGGGGTGAGGTTTTGTGATCGATTGCTTCGATTTTGACATAAATAGAGTTGCTGGGGAATGCTGCGCGCTTTGCGGTAGACCTCGTTGAACTTGGTACAGTAATGACAAAACGTTTTTTTTTTATAAAATGCCATTAAAAACTATTAGTTAATTGATCTGCTGCATAATATTGTAATAGAACCATTTCATTAAAAAAAATATGTTCTTATCACAGTCCACAATGGTCAAAGTGCAACATGCTGTTATAATCATTATACTAAGCCCCTGTTTCACAATGTCTGGTTAGTCGCTACCTGTCGGATAAAATACATGCTGTCACTGTCAAAAAAATAATAACAGAAAGTGACAGCATGTATTTTATCCGTCAGGTAGCCACTAACCAGACATTGTGAAACAGACCCTGTCTATGGATATAATGGTCACCATGTTAGGTACGATTAATAAATGTGATGTCAGTGTCAGTAAATACAGGCTCCAATATTTCAGTACTAATAATAATAATGATTAGTACGAGTATGTATGACTGGAATAATATACTCGTAGATTACAAAACGTGATCCGCACACAATGATATATTATAATTCAGAGGGAAAATAATTACAAAATAAACCTGCTCTCAGTATTCAATAAATTTTCATTTATTAAATTATAATCCAAATATACGAGTAATTAAAGTTTGTTTTTTGCACACGTTTGGTTGCACTGTCTGTGTATCGAAGCTTCGAAACTGATGAATTGATTTCCATATTTAGGTTTGAAAGTGTTTTTTTTAAGTTATATTAGATTTTATCGACTTAAATTTAAACGAGCATTAAAAATACGAAGGACACAAACAGTTGTTAACTTATAGCATAGTGCATAAGATTAATATTTAAAAAGAATCAAAGAAAAAGCAATAGTTTTTTTTTAATACATAGATTTAGTTATTATTAATTAATTTGTTAGAATATACAGTATATTCAGAACAGATAGATAATTGTTAAACAAATACTCTAATTAGGTATGTTAAAAACAAACAAAGATAAATTATGCTTAAAAATAAATTTAAGAAAATAATTCAACACTGTATAAATATACAAACCTGCACAAATAAACAAACAAAACAGGTGGAAAAAAATATATACAGAGTAGAATGTTCTGATAAAGTGCAAGTAGGAAAGCGGTATTAGATTAAAAGTGCTATGATAACTTCATCAGAAGTTTTCTCAGCTCTGGAAGGTTACTCTATACTGACGAAAAGCGAACGAACGGGAGCTGACGTGCAATCGGCACGTTTAATACAACAAGATAGATTCGAGGCTCGGGCAGCAACGCTCCGAAACTCAGTTTTTCGTCAGTATAGTGACCCCCTGAGTCGTGCGTTAGTATCCCCGTGGGGGATAAACTTCGTCCATTGAGCTCAGTTTATCTATAAACTGTTAAATCTAACAGCCTATAATAGAATATACAGAGTATTACGAAATAGTTTTACGAAAGAGGGTGACTTGGGCTCAGAGGTTCATTATAAACAACTTTTGTTTTATGACTTTTGAAAATTCTGGTGATAGGTAACAAACTAGACGCCAAACACATACCAAACGCAAACCAATAACATCAGGGATATCCCAAGCTAGGAAGAACCTGTAATATGGGTATCGGACAGCTGATATATCTACACAGATACATTAACACCCATGACCCGAGTACAAATATCCCTCTTTAAACAAATATCCGCTCGATCGAATTCAAATTCAAATTCAAATGGTTTAATCGACGTAAAATTTTACAATTATTTGTCGATAGTCATCTACCACCATTTCACAAAGGCCCCGTCATTGAGAAGAAAAGAAATGGCGAAAGAAACTCCTCGAGCATCTTTTCAAATCGAACCCGAGACCTTCAGCATAGTAGTCAGGGTCACCACTGTATAACCACTACACCATACTTTCGTCAATAAACCATAGTCTTTAACCTCCTTTTAACCTCCATTTTACTTCGCCGTACTTACTACTCGGAATGTACAGTGCGACAAATTAATCTGTTCCGGTGAGAGCGAACTAAATTGATCCATATCTCATTACTTACTAATGAATTGTATATTGTAAAAGATTAGATGGGTTTATTAACACCGCAAGATCAAATTAACAATACGAGCAAACTTAGAATTTTATAGAATTAAGAAATATTCGACATTTATGTGAGCTGTCACCGGAACAGATAAGTTTGTGGCACTGTGCTCGGGTTATAAAGGAGTACAAAATACCTTGTCTTTTACAAATTGACAACGTTGAGTTTATAGCCAAAAAGGTCACATACAAAAGAGGTCTTACTCATTCTTTTCAGCAAAAAACGATCTGATAAAACGTTCTGAAGGAAAGCTTTGGCAACACTTTTCCTTGCTAAGAAGCAATCAATCATCTTTTATGTTCTCAAATGCTTATATTAAAAAGATCCTTGGATGTCTGAAGTGTTTGTGATCAGATAACTGCTCTACGAAGAAATAATTAGGTGTACATTTTCAGAATATTCTTAGTATCTTCAATATGTACGATATGAGTGGAAAAATACTTGGTTATTTATTATGGTGGTGTCAAGGACGAATACTGAGTTATTAGGAGAAAAATGTTATGGTCTAATGATCTACGAAACATCGAAGTACGTAGCTCTGTACATAATATCATAAAATTTTTACATAAACGAATCATCATGGTAGGTACTCCCAAAAAAATAATCAGCTTTTTACAATCTTCTCTAGGTTTAAGTATAAAGTTTGATAAGCGGTATATAATGGGGTCTTATGGAAACAAAATCCACTAGGTGTTACGCTACATGTTTACACTTATAAGTTTCCAGCCAGCGCTCTACCGACCTCCTTTACAATCAGAAAAGGAATGACAAAAGCGAATTTCAAATTTCGAAAAAGTATTTTCTTAAATTGCCAGCGGACACTCCTAAGAATCTGCCGTCCTCGTCGCTCTAGTGAGTTCATTAGTAAGTCGGAAGAGCTGCACTAGACGACACTCCGGCTGAGAGGCGGTCGGAAGGTGGTGCCAGGTCGTCGTTTGTTTAAGGTTTTCGACTGGGTTTGCGGTTTTTTTATTAGTATAAAATTTTATTGCGCATAAAACAAAGGCGAACGTAATATTTATGTCAAGTTGCATTCTCTACCAGTTGACCTTTGGTGATGATAGTTAGAGCGAGCGATAGTCTGAGAGGCATTGACATATATATTACTAGCGTAAGGACAGGGCCTCCCACTCACAAAAATGGCACCCGCGCGTTGGCCCTAAAATCGTAATTTTAGGGCCAACGCTCCTCAGTCGACAGTTATCTGTGGCCGAGAGATGGTCTTGTGAATCTTGTGATAAATATGTAGTTGTGTTGTGAAAGGCTGCAAAAACCATTATACGAAGGTCAAAAAGAAACATCGAATATCGTATCATCGGTAATTACCATTAAATTAAGTAATAAACACATTATAAAGTGATAATTATTTTACTACCAAAGTCTACAATGGCCGCGCGCTGTAACCATGTGCGGACGTCATTTTTCGTTGACTATCCTCCGACAACATTTTCTTGTTGCACACACTTACGTTTTGGAGCGTGATTTTTAGTCCATTTGTACGGGACGCTCTACAGGTCTACAGCCCAAAACAGTTTTAATTTTAGTAGTTGGATTTGTCTTAAATTATTGATATGGCGCGTGCAAATAATAAAACAATGTCCGGGATGGTAAATTATTAACGCTCGTACAAGGTTACGTCGTCAAGATAGTTGCTAGGCACTGACATAGTTCAAACAAATTATGACAGATGACAGTTATTTTGCTTGTATGAAGAAGGTTTGAGTAAAATGTTCTGAAGGGCCTATCCTTCCTTTTGAAATCATTGCTGAGAGGAGAGAATTTTATCTTATCGAGCCACTGAAAAATACTTACTTATTTGGATAATAGATACTTTTATATACCTACATAAATAATATCATACTTGTCAGTAGGTAATTATAATAATAAAATATTATTATTATGATTTATTATTATATTATTATTATAATTTATTAAATTATTATCCCTGTCCAATGTCCATGTGTCCATACTTACTTTAATTAATAATAATTAATATTGTTTCAGGTAAATGTCAACAGTTCACCTAATATGGCGTAAGTGATAATGTTCTATAAGTATAAATTAAGTATCATGATAAATTTCGAAGAAAACAGCTAAAAATAATATATAACCTTGTTTCCGCCAGAAATGGCAGTTTTAGCGTTTGTTACTTAATCTTCTACATTCTAGGTACTGGGTATTGGGAGGTAGGTTCTAAAAATTGGAATTAAGTAGTATAATGAGGCCGTGAAATGTGGTAGGTAGTTTTGGGAAAAACGCTTTTAAACGGAAGTTTTTTAAAAAATTGGCGGCGCTAATGAGCCTTTGGTTGATCTTTAAAACGGTTTGACAGTACACAAAATGCTTACTTTTATTCTTTGTTTTTGTATGTGACACAACATCTAGTTCGTATATCGTTAATCTAAGTTACAACTGCATGGCGTGAACCAGAACGATCCAGTATCCGGTACACAGTGGTCTGGCGAAGCATGTGGGTGTGGAGTGGAGGCGTGAAGGGAATTCCTGTGTTGCCGGAATGTACGTACTGCATGCAGCGAGACGGGGCTGTGAAGCCTCAATCGAGGGGTTATGGAGGACGTTTTGTTTGATATGTGCTAGTTTACTGATAAACGAAAGTATGTACTCCTTAACGGAAAAGGCTAGATTTACGACGCCGTCTGCAATATTAAAGTACATTGAACAGCCCATTAGAATATAACCATAAAAATTGCGATCATTTGTTGCCATTTTGTAAGTGGAACTCGATCTGCGCATGTGGTGCGTCTCCACAGACCATGGAGCACCTGAGTGCCCTGGATGTCCCAACACCTGCACCCGGGAAGTCCTCCTTAAAGCCAACCAGAGGGGTATCGACGTGGCGGTCCACTGGGCCGCGGAAGTTTGACAGTTGCCATCGACACGATAAGAAGAAGTGGAACCTTTCTAATTGATCGTGAGTGAAGTGAAATATTAATTGTATTATTATTATTATTAAACTCTTTATTGAACAAAATAAATTGTTACAAAGGCGAACTTAATGCTAGCAGCATTTTCTACCAGTTAACCTTTGGTGATGTTGAAAAAGTGATTGGTAGTGTATCTTAGGGAATCGGCCCCTAGGCCGCTAACAGGTTGAACAAAAGCTTCTAACGACACAACAATTAATTGACTAACGTAAGCTTCCTGATTATGCAGTAGCATTTCTAAACGAAGTTAATCCGACACACTCCACCCCCTGGGGGGGGGGGGGGCGATCACAGATCCGATTCCAGTAATAAAAGTTATGTGCAAACGTAATGAAAAAACTTTCTACAGCCAATTATTCGCGAGCTGTCAAATCAAATCCAGGAGGGTCATTCCAGATTGGCGAAAGACGAACGAACAAGACTTATGCAATCGGTACATCGGGCCAGCTGAAAACCAGCGCTGTGGCCTCTCTGGCCACAGCACACGCTGAGCTGGTGCCTTTTTGACGCTCTGGACAGCAACCTTGTTTGTTTGTATTGTATTATTTTCTGTTTTTTTTTTCACATATATTTTTTGTAGTATTCTTTTTCTTTTTTGTTTCTGTTTTTATTGTTCAGTGTGTCAAATAAATGTTTCTTTCTTTCTTTCTTTCTTTCTTTCTTTTTTTCTTTCTTTCTTTCTTTCTTTCTTTCTTTCTACATTTCCATTGAGTAAGTACACTCTACCCCTTTTAGTCCATCCATCCAAAGGTTGTCTCGAAGAGATCGCTATAAGCGATAAGACCGCCTTTTGTACCCTAGTTAAGTGTCTATGTAAAATTATTTCTTGGTGTACAAATAAAGAGTACTCTATCTATATATATATTCATTTGTTGGCAACACCAACATTAATATTTAATAACCTAAGTAGGCATTTCCGCTTCCTCTCACTCTTCTTCCATCTTGGTGTAATATGTGTGTGTTCAGTAAAATAAAACAGTTTTTATATTAATTACAAGTCGTGTTTGAAGTCATCCTCTACCACAAATCTACTCAGGACCGAACTCAATCCAGCTATCAGTCTACATCTATCGTTTACAACATGGTCCTTCGAGCCGGATTTGAACCAGCGACCTATGGATATACAGTCCACTTAATTATTCCACTTAACAATATGATGGTGAATCAAATAAAAAATAAAGCGAAAAACTGTTCGCATTTTGTGTACTATCAAACCGTTTCAAGTTCAATGACAACCATTGTACCATTGAATAAGGGCACAAATCTTCTAACCAAATTTATCCAAAATAAAGAGCTCAATGGAAGAAGTAGGGTGTTATTTGTCAAAACGTTTCTTTTGCACTGACACTCCATCTTGTATATTGTTAATGTAATATAATATACGGCGAGATAAGCGCAGTAGTGTTCCGAAACTTAAATTTTCCTATGATAGAGTGACCCCCATATACGTTTGACTCTGATGGGACGTGCTGAGCTGTCAAGGTTACGCTCGTTTTATCTGAAGTCAAGTCTTTTATTTATCCCTGCTGCCGCTACACCGGTTCGGTATCGCCGTAGATAAACGTAACTTTATCGCTTTTCTCCATAAATACGGCACTGTGATAGGAGGAAAGCACATTAAACGAGTTTATTGATATCGATAACGTACCCGTGCAGCCCTGCCTGATCAACAAAAATCGTTTTTCTTAACGTGTCGGTGACAAACACGATCTATAGGGTTGTCACCGTGGGGAGAGCAATATAGCCAGTCAGACCAGTTTTCAAACGTTGCCCATTTTCTTTGCTTTATTTTTCCTTTCTATGTGGTTGTCTGGAAGAGTAACTTTTTTGTAATAAGACCGCTGATTGTGCTTTTTACACTCACGGGCAATGAAAAGGTTCCATCAAGAAAAACACCAATTTACTCCTAAGCGAAAAAGGCTAGCTTAATGACGCCTTCTGTAACATTGAAGTACATTTGACAGAGTATCAGGATATTTCCTACTAAAAACGGTAATATTTTGTTCAAATTAAACATTCAATGTTTGAAAAAAATGGGGTCGTTTGGTGTCGGCTTTTTGTGAGTGGAACTGTTTCTTTGCACGGGAGTGTATTTTCTGTTCTATGTGTATCTTATCTTTATCAGTTGTCAAAGCGCTCTGACAGCGTGGAATAGATTTTAAGATTTATTTTTGTCTGTGGGTCTAAAATGGCTGTTTTATCCACACTGAAATCCTTTACGCTTTTCAATCCTTTTAAAATACAAAATTTTGTAGACGTTGAGCATCCGTCAGTGGCCACGTTTGCCCCAATTTTTGTTCAGTGGCCAAATGCCTACTGTAAATACGACCTTATACACGTCATTGTCCGCTGTAGTGCGTTCCCCAGTCTTGTCAGAGCCCTGTAGGTACATGTTACAAGAGTGAAGGGTCCTCTTGTGTGGCTTTGTTTACAGACCCGGAGATAATGGTCACTTCATTTTGTTTTGTCTTGTCACGACTGGGTCTTGTGAGAAGACCGTCTGTTATAACCCCTTTTAGTCTCATGTGTCTTATACAGGGTGTTGAAAAAAGGGTATACTAAGCCGAAAGGGAGTGACTCAGAGGGCCATTCTGAACAACTTTTGCTCTACGAGTTTTGGAATTCGCGAAAAAAAAATTCGTTCTCCATAGTAAAAAGTCACGTGACCAACAAAGTTTCTATAAAAATATTTTTTTTATTTTCACGAATTTTCAAAATTTGTAGAACAAAAGTTGTTCTGAATGACCCTCTGAGTCACCCCCTTTCGGCTTAGTACACCTACCCTTTTTGCAACACCCTGTATGTGTATGTTTTTAATATACTTGTGCAGCGCGAGGGTGATAAGAAAAAAATCTGCAGCGGTAACCACGGCTCTATCTCGTTTTATTAAGAGTGCCGATTGCGTGAAAATTCTCGTTCGTTCGTCTATTTGGAGAGTGACCCCTTTGGACCCCCTAAATTTTAAAGTTATTGTTATTTATTCAGTAGTTTCATCATCAGGTGTACCGCTAGAGAAGCAAGGCATATTTCGCCTTTGCTCTTCTCTAGGGAATTTATAAAGGATTTAATACTTTAAGGGCCTTACCACAAAAACTTACACAGTATTTAACAGATGTTTAGCGCTGTCAAACAGCCTACAAAATCTGTCAAATTTGGTTTTAAACACTTGTTAAACATTGTTTAAAGTTATTTGTGGTAGCACAGCAGGTGACTTCAGTTCTATATTTTTTGTGTTAAACGAAATTCAGCAAAATTTATTCATAATTTCAATAGAAATTCAGCGGAAGATAATCGTAAAGAGGCGAAACGACTATAACTAGCTGCTTCTGTCGGCTCAATGGCTCTGTAAAATGCAATTACTGTCCAAACCACAATTCGGAGGCGAATCTTATTAAGCAAATTGCTTCATAATAGTACATTTTTACAGGTACACTCTAAAATGGGACGGCATAATTAGCAAAGAAACAGCTGGTTTTTTTGCTGAATATTCATAACTTCATAAGGCAGGAAATGTATTATATGTTCCAACCAATGGACCGATGCCATAGGTGTTTTAAAATAAATAAATAAATATGTGGGGACATCTCACACACGGCCATCCGACCCCAAGCTAGGCAGAACCTGTGTTATGGGTGTCGGACAGCTGATATATCTACACAAATACATAGATAGATAGAGACTAAATATAAATATCAACACCCAAGACCCGAGTACAAATATCTGTCTTTAAACAAATATCTGCCCCAGCCGGGAATCGAACCCGGGACCATCGGCTCAGTAGTCAGGTCACTAACCACTACGCCATTCGGTCGTCAAATGAGTTTTACATAAAAATCTACAAAATATAGAAGCCAATTAATTGCATGTAAACATGATATGTTTACATCTATGAAATTCAGCAGACAGTACGATGGCGCGATGCGTTTCATCTTCAACTTCAATTTTATTTTTGCGATAACTTCAAACATAGGAAAATGACATTGGGCGCATGCCATTTTTATATGATTGAAGTTATTGCACGATGAAAATGTATCCCGTCATGGTATGATCCTTACGGTCATTTTGTGTTCTTTGCGCTTCTGGTAGATTCAGTAAAAGTAGGTAGGTTACAATAAAAAGAAACTTTAAAATAACTTTGATGTTAATACTTCATTCTTTTCAAGGAAACTGCATTTTAATAATAAAGAAGGCCCGTATAATCTGTTGTGATACGCTTATGTAGACATTATTTACTTTGCGAGAAAATTTTATGTCTTATTTTATAAAGTAAAATAATTATATACCTAGTTTTTTATATTTCTGCCTGCCTGCTGATACATTACAAAAGATATAGAACAGTCGAATAGTTTGTGTAATTCATAGGTACATATACATTCTGTTACGCGGTTAACTGACCCCTCAAGTAATTCAATATCTCATAGGTTAACTTTGCTGAGAAACGGCACCAAAACATTAATATAATATAATATGTGGGGACATATCACACACGGCCATCCGACCCCAAGCTAAGCAGAACATATGTTATGGGTGTCAGACAGCTCATATATCTACACAGATACATAGATAGATATATACTAAATATAGAACACCCAAATATCAACACCCAAGATCTGAGTACAAATATCTGTCTTTAAACCAATATCTGCCCCAGCCGGGAACCGATGATAACCGTATTTTTAGTTAATATTATTCAAAACTTACCTAAATAAGGGGGTTGGATATTTTCTCATGGCGGGCTGTATCTACATTTGCATATCACGTCTGCGATTTTATGTATACTATTGTGCTTTTATGTAGGTAAGATATTATGAAAACAGTAAATAATTCCCTAAAAGCTACAACGGTATAATCCACTATTCCATGAAATATCTCGTAATAGTACTTTTCAAACAAAAGACTCCACAAAGATATTCGAAGTTCCTTCTGTATTTCATACAAATGGCTTGCCTGATGACCGCTGCGAGTTTATCAGTCGAACCGAGCGGAGTCCGTTCAGATAAAAGTAATCCCTTGTTCAAGTTACTGAATCGTGTTATTAGTGTTGGCAACACCAACACAAGTGTATATTTTAATATGTATTTTGTCGTCCGGCAACTCTCTCTCTCTCTCTCTCTCTCTCTCTCTCTCTACCCACCTACCGACGTGTGTGCATATTGTTAATCGTATAACTAATATAATCAATAAAAGGGCAGTTAAACATATAATCAGCGTTTATAATCAAGCGATACAGTCCCGCTTCGCTTCAATTAGTTAAAATGATAAAAACCATGCATGATCTAGTAGTTTTATTATTTTGAAACAATATTTAAAAAAAAACTTTGTATTTTATATCTTTGTACTTAGTTGTTTATAAAATTGGGCAGGAATCCTGTCGACAAACATTCAGTTCGTCAAACAGACAGTCAGTCGACTCAAAGTAATTTAGAGAGCTGTTTCTATACTAAAGTTATGTTTAAGGTGGTCTTATCAGAAGTGAAACTGATAGTAAGTCATTAAGTTTGTATAAATAATAATATGTGGGGAGGGAATCTCACATAAATATCTGGCTTGAGAAGCGGGCGCTTACCCGATTGAGCTACCACCACTCTAAGGGCAGATTTTTCAATGGTCAGATAAACGTTATCTGAGGAATAAAATTGTTGCTGTCACTGTCTTATACAAATATTCAGATGTGACAGCATCAGAATTAAATAATGTTTATCTGCCTATTGAAAAATCAGCCCTAAATATTTAATTAATTAATAGGTATTCGATAAAAAAAAATATCTGCTTTACTAGTGAGAACTATTACTCGTACTGTTATGTCCGCACACAAAAATGCAAACACCGCATTACGCGCATTCAATGATTTCGTAATTTTAATAAAGTACATACTTAGGTCACGTTGAAATTCAGTTCGGAGTCGCGCGTCGTCGGTGTTGAAGCTAAAGCTAATTATATTGTGAACTAGTGTTAAGTGAAATTCATAAATAAACTGGTGAAGTTATAAAAGGAATTTTCACTGAAGAGACTCCCGCTGCACGCCGCACAACAGTGGTGTCAGAAGTGGGATCCTCTGGAAGAACTATATTCGTATAGTAGAGGATCTTAAACGAGCCGCCTGCAGCCCTTTGGTCTCCTGGGTCGACGATCAGTCTCCGCTCAAGTAGCGTGAGCCCGCACCCGCCGCACTGTTCCCATACTCCGGTCGACGGTCAGTCTCCGCCCTGCGCGAGCCCGCACCACCTTCGCTTCATCATCAGCTGTTCTCCTGATCGACGGTCAGTCTCCGCTGTATAGCCGGAGCCCGCGTCACGCGCCGAACATCTTCAAGTCATCACTGTACTACGGGGTCACTCTCCACGTGAGTGAGTCGCCATAGACCTCCTGGGTCTCACGGTCTCGCCCATTGTTCCAGAGCCATGCTTCGTGTCCTGCTGGTCTTCGGTCTGTGAGTGATCTTATCAATATCTATTCCCAAATTTTAAAGTGAATCTAAAGGCCTCTTAATCAAGTGCAGTGTTAAACAAGTGTTCACAACTCCAACTCGCGGAACTCAATTATTCTACTTCCTCTGATTCCTCTGATTCTTACTTTCCAGTTCCACTGTATCTTACTGTTTACTTTAATAATTCTATTCTCTGTATTCATTTATATAGCTTATGAAGAGCATTAAGTCAGAGTTTCAGATTAAGACCAAATCTGAAGAGCAATCAGATTCCGAATCTGAGTCCACTGAATCTGATAATTCTCAATTATCCGATTGTTACCCAAAAATGACTGATAAAATTACCCTCAATGTCCTCACCAAATTCATAAAGCCTTACAATGGTGATACAGCCACACTCCCAGCCTTTCTTACTAATTGCGAAAATGCCATATCTCTTGCTTCTCAAGAACAAAAAACTTTTCTTTTTAAATTTATTATATCGCAATTAGAAGGAAAAGCTCAAGTTGCATGCTCCCTTAAATCTTTTGAAGAGTGGAGTGAATTAAAAACTTTTCTTAAAAGTACTTTTGGCGAAAGAAAACATGAATCTCATCTCTTAATCGATGTTCAGACTTGTAAGCAGCATCCATCAGAATCAATTTCGCAATATGTACTTAGATTTGAGTCATGTTTAACCCGTTTACAGGCTGAAACCCAATTTACTTGTGAAGACAAGTCTGAGTTGAAAGGAAGAATAGCAACCACGGAAAGAGTTGCCCTAAATGCATTTATGTTAGGTATAAATTCCAACATTGCTTTTATTGTTAGATGCCGTAACCCGAAAAATCTTAGCGAAGCGATCACGCATGCCCTGGAAGAAGAAAAACTTCATAACTTGAGTAAAATTTCATTTAAACCCGCAAAAGAATGTACAATCTGTCATAAAAAGGGTCATAACAACTCTGAATGTTACCGAGTTAAAAACAATCAAGGTCACAGGTCATTTCATATAAACGCGCCGTCGCCGTCATCATCAAGGAATATTCCAGTAAATCAAAATTCCAATTTTAATTCTAACAATAATATAAAGTCATGCCGATATTGCAAAAACATGGGTCATACCATCGACGAATGTCGCAAACGGAAATATAATATGCAACGACGCGAAAATCCAAACTATGCGCAACGTGATCATAACCCGCCTCGTGTAAATTCAAGTTCAATCAACTTTTGCGACGCCAATAATGAATCTGGGTCAAACGATAATAATTTAAACTAAAAAAGATTTCGGTTTCGTGTCTGCTGGAATCTCAAACCCAAAATGGCACAAAAATTACTAACCCTTCGAAATCCACTGACTCAATCCTATCTTCATCTCAGCCAAAGATGCTGAGTCCCACAAACTCAAACACATCTCAGTCCCTGCAACTGAGTCCTACTAACTCAAACTCATCTCAGCCAAAGATGCTGAGTCATACTAACTCAAACTCATCTCAGCCAAGGATGCTGAGTCATACTAACTCAACCACATCTCAGTCTCCGCAACTGAGTCCTACCAAATCTTTTACATCTCAGCCAAAGATGCTGAGTCATGCAAACTCAAACACATCTCAGTCCCCGCAACTGAGTCCTACCACATCTCTTACATCTCAGCAGAAGATGCTGAGTCATTCTATGTCAAATACATCTCAGTCAAAGATGCTGAGTCCTACAAATATAAACTCATCTCAGTCCCCGCAGCTGAGTCATACTACATCCAATACATCTCAACCAGAGAAGTTGAGTCCTACTAAATTGAATTCACCTCAGTCACAACATCTGAGTCCTTCTATACCTACTACATCGCGAAACTGCACAGTTAACAACAACAATGGTGACAAACCGTGCTATCAAATTAATTCATTAAATAAAAAGATATCACTACCACATGTATATCTAAAAACAAGTCACGCTGACGAGAAACTTTGTTTCTTAATAGATACGGGTGCAAGTGTCTCTCTCGTAAAACATGCACGCCTACAAAAACCGCCACCGATTGATGGCAGCGTTATTCATATAAAAGGGATAAATAGCTCTGAAAATTACAGCGAAACTTTAGGCTCATTACAATTACACATCGAGCACCCATTTCCAAATAATACTACGTTATCATTTGATTACAAGTTTCACGCTGTCCTGAGTGACATCAACCTGGACTGTGATGGCATAATAGGCAACGATCTATTGCAGTCATTAGATGCAGATGTTCAATATTCAACAAACACTCTTCTCATACAAGGTTATTCTTTGCCCATTCATTTCACTCAACCCGTGTACATAATACCTTCTCGATCTATAGCCATTGTTGAATGTGCCGTATCGAATGACCAGTCGGAGCTATCAAACTGCAAGGTAGCGCTTATCGTGGATCACACTGTTTCTGAAGGAGTCTATGTTTCTAATTGCTTAGCAACATTAAAATCTAATAAACGAGTTAATGTTTCTATTTTAAATACTACAGAATCTGATGTCAAAATCATAGACTACCGAGTTCATTTAACCCCTATCGATTTCAATTTGGAAGATGCTGAATCCACTTCCGAATCAATAAATAAAATAACACTTTCTAACTCCAGTCGATCTCAACAAGTTCTCAATAATATACGAACTTCTCATTTAAACGAACAAGAAAAGAAAGCATTGTTAAATTGCTGTTCTGAATTTACTGATATATTTTATTTAGAAGGTGAACCCTTATCGTATACTTCTGCTATAAAACATTCTATAAATACGGGTGATTCACCTCCCATTCACGTCAAATCCTATCGCTTCCCCGAGTGCCATAAGGAGGAAGTTGGCAAGCAGATTCAAAAGATGCTTGACCAGAATATTATCATCCCCTCAAATTCACCATGGAGTGCCCCAGTATGGGTAGTGCCCAAAAAGTTAGACGCCTCTGGAAAACGAAAATGGAGAGTTGTCATAGACTATAGAAAATTGAATGATGTCACTGTATCAGAAGTTTATCCGCTTCCACTTATTAATGACATTCTCGATCAGTTGGGTCATTCCAAATATTTTAGCACCTTGGACCTCGCAAGTGGGTTCCATCAGATAGCTATGGACCCCCAAGATGCTGACAAAACTGGATTCTCCGTAATCACAAACGGAAGCACTTCCGGACACTATCAATTCACTAGGATGCCCTTCGGACTCAAAAATGCTCCTTCTACATTCCAAAGATTAATGAATACCGCTCTTTCTGGACTTCAAGGTCTCCACTGTCTCGTATTCCTTGATGACGTCATCATTTATTCACATGACCTTGAATCCCACATTCAAAAACTTAACCTTGTTTTCGACAAACTTCGTCATTTTAATTTAAAACTTCAACCAGACAAATGCGAATTTCTCCGACGTGAAGTCGCATACCTAGGCCACGTCATCACTGATAAAGGTGTTTCCCCAAATCCCGAAAAAGTGAAAGCTGTCTCCGAATTTCCAGTACCAAAAAATCCCAAAGACGTGAAATCCTTTCTCGGACTCGCTGGTTATTACCGTCGCTTTATTGAAAACTTTTCGAAAATAACAAAGCCTCTCACGTCACTTTTAAAGAAAGACGCATGCTTTCATTGGTCACAAGAGCAACAAGAAGCTTTCAATTTATTAAAAGATAAACTAACTTCCGCACCTTTGCTCCAATATCCCAACTTCGAAATTCCTTTTGTTCTCACTACAGACGCATCTAACTACGCTGTTAGTGCAATTTTATCTCAAGGAGATATAGGTAAAGATAAACCTATCGCATACGCCTCAAGAACACTCAACAAACAAGAAGGTAACTACTCTACAACGGAAAAAGAGTTATTAGCTATTATTTTCGGTGTAAACAACTTTCGACCCTATCTCTATGGGCGAAAATTTAAAATCGTCACAGATCACAAACCATTAATATGGTTATTTAACGTTAAAGACCTTGGCAGCCGACTTGTTCGATGGCGCCTTAAATTAGAAGAATACGACTATGAGATAGTCTATAAACAAGGCAGATTGAACTCTAATGCAGATACTTTATCGCGATATCCAGTATGTGTTCTAAATCAAAATCTTAACGAAACTGCATATGAAACATATCTTAAATTACAATTTACAAAATCAAATTCAAATAACACCACCATCGAAGAACATTCAGAAAGATTACTTACATCTAAATATAAATTAATTGCATGCCCGACGTCTCTAGATTTTGACTACTCTATGCCCCATTGTTATGAAATACTATCCGACTTAGAGAATGCCGCTGAACTGTTATCAGCTGAGCGCGAAGTACTGTCCGTGCAAAGTGTGCAATCTAAAAATAGAAAATACTATTTATTGTATACTAAGGTACATCATTACGATGAAACTAATTACAAAACAATTTACGAACTTTTAACGAAATTACGTGATAAAATTCTGAAAGAAAATCAAACCGAAACCGATCTTGCTATTTCTGATTTTACAGAGCCTTTCACAAAGTTGGCATACACAAAAATCTATAATATGATATCCTATATATTTCACAATACCAACATTACTATTCATGTTTATAAAAACCAATTAATATATCCAACCCCAGCTGAAGTTCCAAAAATCTTAAGTGAAAATCACGGTACCCCAATCGCTGGACATCCCGGAATAAAACGAATGTTTAACAGGATTAAATCTGCATATTACTGGAAAACTATGAGGACTGATATCGAAAACTTCGTCAAAAACTGCAAACTTTGCCAAATAAATAAACCTTTAAGGTCGAAAAATAAAGCCCCAATGGAAATCACATCCTCAAGTACCAAGCCGTTTGAGAGAATCGCTCTCGATTTTGTCGGACCTCTACCGGAATCCGGTCCTGAAAAGTTCCGTTTCATACTCACCTTACAAGACGATCTTACGAAATTTTCAACCGCCTATCCATTGGCCTCCTCCACTAGCGAAGATGTTGCAAGAAGCCTAATACACTTTATGTCACTGTTCGGTTTTCCAAAATCCGTCCTTACAGACTTAGGAACTAGCTTCACATCCGAACTTTTCCGACAAGTAACTGAAATTTGCAAAATTAAATCTCTCTTCACAACTCCTTACCATCCCCAAACAAACGGTGCGCTAGAACGCAGCCATGCTACGCTAAAAGAGTATTTAAAGTCATTCGTCAATGACAATCATGATGATTGGCATTGCTACCTATTTACAGCCATCCTAGCATACAATACAACCCCACATACTAGTACTCAATACACTCCCTACGAGTTGTTATACGGCTACAAACCGTCTATTCCAAGTTCGCTTTATGAGACAACATCAAACACTACCTATCATGAGTACATACGCGCTTTACAATATAGAATGCGATTTTGCCGTCAAAAAGCTCTCGAAAACATAATACTAAGCAAAGAAAATTCCAAAAAACAATACGATAAAACAAGCAGCCACGTCACTTATAAAACAGGTGATTTAGTTTACGTTAAACATCATCATCGCCTACGAAAAGCCTTATCTCCCGTGTGGAAAGGACCTTACAAAATTATAAAAATGAACGGAAACTATAATGTAACTTTGCTAATAGGTAGAAAACATATCAAATACCATGTAAATGAGATAAAACCAGCACATCCTTAGTTGTCCTATTTCCTTCTATTTCAGATTGATCGGCATCGCCCACGCTGAAGCCACGATTAAACCAATCGTGCATAGTCCTGGTGTCTTCTTTGAACCACAGCTTCCTATTCATTTTTACAACGACTACTGGAAAGTAGTTACTCATGTAGATGTGTTTTCAATTACGCCATACTTACTAAACGTTGAATCAAACATAAATAAAACATTTAATCTGTGTAGTAGAGTACAAAATGTATCAGAATTATTTGTCGCTGACTGTTCAGATATCATTAATCCTGCTAAGGTTTTACTTGAGTCAAATTTTATTAAAAGTGAGTCTATTTCTCATCTAATTTCGGATCAAAGTTCTAGTCGTTCTAAACGAGCTTTAGAATTCGGCGGAGAAATTTTAAAATTCTTTTTCGGTACTCTCGACGCTGACGACGCGAGGAAGTACGACGACGCTATTGCCGCTTGCCAATCTAATGAACAAAATTTGTTTTCTCTTATGAAAGAAAATATTCATATTGTTAAATCTAGTATAAATAATTTTAATGAAACTATTTTTAAGTTAAACGTAAACGAACAGAAATTAAATGGTCGTTTATCTATGATGCAGTATATTTTATCGAACATAAGTCGTAATAATAATGATTTAATTAATATAGCTAGGTTACAAGGATTCAATAATTTAATAGAAAGTTCTCTTCTTACTATTTCCAATATGTTAGACAATGTCCTAAACTCGGTATTATTCGCAAAGGCAAACATTCTACACCCGAGCATTTTATCTCCGTCAAAACTTCTTATTGAACTTGAAAAACGGTCTAATCATATGAAAAGGAACCTTGATTTCCCGATTACTTTAAACATAAATAATATTCACACTATAATAGATGTTTCCAAACTTACTTCCTACTTTTATAATAACAAATTAGTATTTGTCCTTCAAATTCCTTTGATTGCCCCAACTAAGTTTAACTCGTATAAAAACATCCCTTTACCAACCCCTCATGATCAATCTGAACCGCTGACCTTTGCTCTGATAAGTCCTAGTAAGAATTATTTAGCTATTACTGATGATAGATTAAGTTACTGTTTGTTAGATAATATGTATGAATGTAAGCTCATTAATAATGAATATTCGATTTGTCCTCAATGTTCAATATTTTCTAGTTTAAGCAACCCGTCCTGCGAGACGAGACTATTAACCGAAGTTACAGTAACATTACCTAATGAATGCAATTCAAGACTTCTTTACGGTACTATCGATATTTGGCAACCACTAAATAATAATAAATGGATCTATGTACAGTCAAAGCCTAATAAATTAATAACTAACTGTGGTAATTTTGCTAAAGAGTATTCTTTATTCGGTACAGGTGTACTCACACTCACCGAGGATTGTATTGCATACTGTAAGACTATACAATTAATACCTACTACAATGTTTACGATATCAATTAACAGTGATTTACATTTGGATTTCGATATTACTCAAGATGACTGTTGCAAAAGAGACTTATTTAATAACACAATACCTTATCTTTCTCCGGTGTCATTAACTAGTATCGATTTAGAATCTTTAAGACATGCTTCTCATAAATTAGATAACTTGGAAACAGAATTAAATAAGGCTCAAAAGCAATCTCATATAATTAAATATGGTTCATATTACACTAGCACTACATATGTTTTGACAATACTTTTTATCTTATTTTGTGTTTATAAATGTTGTAGATACCTAACACGTAAACAAACTTCTAATCGCTGTATTAACGTTTTTCGATGTAATAATAGAAAGTTAACTAATTCTAAAATAAGTAAATCTATCGAATTATCTGAAGTTTCCATTGATGATAAAAAATCTGTTAAATCATTACCTCCAAGTGTCAAACATCTGTCAAACCGCAACTTATCAAATTATTGATGTTTTAACTATTATCATAAGATCTTTAGTTTTATATTTTTTTCTCTATCTCTTTCCTTTTATTTTCTATATCATTTTTTTTGTTAAGATGTCTCTAGCTTCAACTTCGATTACATACTGCGCTTAACTCTCGCAGAGATAAGCTCCGTTTAAACGGGGGGGCTGTTATGTCCGCACACAAAAATGCAAACACCGCATTACGCGCATTCAATGATTTCGTAATTTTAATAAAGTACATACTTAGGTCACGTTGAAATTCAGTTCGGAGTCGCGCGTCGTCGGTGTTGAAGCTAAAGCTAATTATATTGTGAACTAGTGTTAAGTGAAATTCATAAATAAACTGGTGAAGTTATAAAAGGAATTTTCACTGAAGAGACTCCCGCTGCACGCCGCACAACAGTACGTATATTTTATGTCCTGGGCCCTGAGTGTGAGTTTTTTAACCTATCGAGAAGTGAAATCGAAACGCAAATTTGTATGGCGCGGGAGACACGCCACCTAGCGGTAAGTAGCTGTACTAGCTCCGCGCCATACAAAATCTGCGTTTCGATTTCACTTCTCGATAGGTTAAAAAACTCGCACTCAGGGCCCTGTGCGTCTTCTCCCTTTTCAAGCAAACTCGTTCGAGTCATCTGATTTGAACACAGCATTAAATACTTAGAAGAAGTCCTTTGTTTTTGGTATACATACTTCATTTCGCAATGTCCATATTTTAAGTTAATACCTACTTAAGTCTCCTTTGAAAAGATTAAGATCCTTTAAGAAAGGAAAATCGAGGATAATCTTAGTAAAGTTTTGCTTATACCACAGTAAAGTTATACTAATACTGAAGTATATAAATCATACTTAGGGAGATTTTAAAATTAAAGAATTATAATATTTGAATTGGATTAAGGGTACAAGCACATTTTATTTAAGATTATTAAAGTGGACAATCATGTATTTTTTGCGTTTTAAAATGACAATGAAACACATTAGGGGCCACTTGCAGAAACATATTAAGGGCCACTTGCAGAAACATATTAAATCTAGATTTAGTGTTAAATCTCGATTTAGTGTCAAATTTTATATGGACTGACGTTTCTTAAATCGACATTGGACACTACATCTAGATTTAATTTGTTGGTGCAAGGGGCCCTAAATCTAGATTTAATGTCAAATCTCGATTTAAGAAACGTCAGTCCATATAAAATTTGACCAAAAAACCGCGGTACGTAGGTATACATTACAATAATAATAATTATAGGTTCAAATCGTACACACTAAATTTCGTCTCGTTAACATAATACTAACAAAACTATTACGTTAACAAACAAACAGCTGGCATACAGATACAAATGTGAACCTATGATCAAAAAGACAATCTTCCAGCAAACCTTTGATCGATGGAGAACAACAGTTGTGGATCACTTGAGGAGTTTCCTCAAAGAAACGGCCCCGGATCATGCAATAAGATTTATGGGTACAATCAGCTGAGTTTAAGTTCTCCGGGCAAAATTGATGCTCTTTTTCATCAGAGCCAGGATATACAGGGTGTTGCAAAAGCCGAAAGAAGGTGACTCAGGGGGTCATTCTGAACAACTTTTGTTCTACGAGTTTTGAAAAAAATATTTCTCTATAGTAAAAAGTCCCGTGACCCACAAAGTTTCTATGGAAAAGGTTTTTTTTTCGTGAATTTCCAAAACTCGTAGAACAGAAGTTGTTCAGAATGACCCCTTGAGTCACCTTCTTTCGGCTTTTGCAACACCCTGTATATCCTGGCTCCTTTCGGCTTAGCATACCCTTTTTGCAACACTCTGTAGATCAAATAGTACTTAAACAGTTCATGGAAAAATCTTTTAACGGTTTGTCCATGGAAGGTCTGATGTAAAAAGTACCACTAAGAAAAACAAACATAATATGTATTATGCACGTATTGATGTGAGAATGTTTTACTTAAATATGATTTGGTAATGTGAAGCCGCGAAGTAAAGTCGTTAGAATATGCAAAATAGATCGTCTATGAAATTTAGATTTGGGGTTAGCAGAGAGGTTCTACGTTCCATACCGACCTCAGTTGCTGTACCATTAAGAGTTAATTTTGTTTGGCAAGTGTTAGTGGATGTCTTTTATGGTACAACCTAGTGTACGATTTATTTAATGTTAAATCTCGATATTCTCACTTTGAAATGGCTACACCTACAGAATAACTATTGGTTAAGGGTGACACAGAAATAGAACAGTGATGTCGATTCTGAAGGCAGAAATTCTAAATTGAGAGCTGTCAAAACCTTAATTTCTTTGTTTAAAATTCGACTCTATGATTGTTTCCGTAAATGTCATTTTATGCTAGCAAATTTTTTAGTTTGACAGCTTTAAAATTAGAATTTCTGCCTTCAGAATCGACATCAGTGTACATTTTTTGTAAACCGCATCTGCACAGGACATGGAAAATGTGACTACATGAGGCATAAGCGCCAAACAAAAGACACAAAAGTTTTCGCTGAAATTAAAGTTTATAATTCTCACTTCCTAACTAATATTGTAAATGCGAAAGTAACTGTGTCTGTCTGTCTGTGTGACTGTCTGTTACTCTTTCACGCCAAAACTACTGGACGGATTTGAATGAAATTTGGTATGCAGATAGTCTAGACCCTGAGAAAGAACATAGGCTACTTTTTATCGCGATATTCCCACAGGAAAACTTTTGAAGGTGAAGCGAAGCTCGCGGGAACAGCTAGTTATAAATAAGTGGGGCTGGAGCGAGACTGCTGCCTGCCCATGTAGATGTCCTGAACAGACCGTGAGACACATCATCTCAGATGGTCAACAGCCCGTCTAGTACCTACAGGTTTTCCTTTTTTAAAACTTTAACAGTTTACGTTTTCTTCTGTCATCTGCATACATTATCAGTCAAAATTCGCATGATAGTTTCTGCTAGAGGCGCCACTTTGTATAAGATAGGTATAAGTACCTACTCACCTACGTACTTACTTACCTAGTATGCTTGCAGATCCATGCTAAAATATGCGTGTTACCTACTCAAAACCGCATAACAATCTACTGTTTTATGTCTTATTACTAACACTTAATTTATGTTTTAAATAGCAAATAATAACCCTAAGTTTATATGTTTTATAAAGGTGTACCAATCTGTAAAAAACATTTATCTTAAGTTTCAATGTACTGTATTTCTACAATATTCAGGAACCATTGTATCAATTTTTTTTTATGATTAATAAAGACCTTTGAAAATCAAATCAAATCACTTTGTATAAGAGAAAACGTAAACTTTTATAGTTTCCGACAATCTAACAAACCTATACTAGACCTACTGTACTCGTATGAACGGCGATGGCCCCATCGATGTCTTCTAAAGTTTGACCCCAGTAGCGGTGGACTACCGGCAACGACTAGAAAACTAATAATAATAATACGTAAATAATACGTGGGGTGCGGTGGTAGCTCAGTCGGGTAAGCGCCCGCTTCTCACGCAAAAGATGCGGGTTCGAATCCCGGCGCTGAGTTCTTTTAACTTAAGTACAATGTATACCATCGCTCTTACGGTGAAGGAAAACATCGTGAGGAAACCTGCATATCTTTTATATATTTAGCACATCTAGATATGTGAACCCACCAACCCGCAGTGGACCAGCGTGGTGGGAAATGGTCCAAGCTTAGGAAGGCAGTTTAGACCTTGGGGATATGCACAAAGGTTCCACTCGAGAGAGCCAGGTGCAGGTACTTACACCCCCACAGAGAATAGAATAGAATACGTGGGGACATCTCACAAACGGCCATCCGACCACAAGCTAGGCAGAGCGTGTATTATGAGTATTGGACAGCTCACAAATACATAAACAGATACTGACATATTATATTAAATATAAATATGAACACCCAAGACCCGAGTACAAATATCTGTCTTTAATCAAATATCTGCCCCAGCCGGGAATCGAACCCGGGACCTTCGGCGTAGCAGTCAGGGTCACTAACCTCAACACCAGTCGGCCGTCTAACTACACACGATAAATAGTTTTGTCAGCGGTCACAGTAGAGCGAATAAACCTTCCGTTCACTTAACGGATTTCGACGTTACGAATAACGAATCATCATCATCATTAGCCTATAGCAGTCCACTGCTGGACGTAGGCCTCTCCCAAAGCACGCCACTGGATGCGATCTTTAGCTTTCCAAACGAATACCTAAGCACAAATATACAGCCCTTAATTTTGTCTTACAAAGCGTTGTTGCGGCCAGCCATGATCAAATCAAGCAACTCGTTTCAACACTAACAAGCTAAAACAAAACTTTTCAATGAATTTGTTTATAAAGAAATCTTTTGAAACGGAGCACAATGGTTTCGGCAGATGTGCTATTTTTAACCCGCCGCAAACAGGAGGGGTGTTATAAGTTTAACGTGTTTGTTTATCCGTGTATCTGTGTGTGTACTGTCATCGGTAGTGTAGCTCCCAAACGACTTATACATATTAAAAAAAAACAGTGAAACACTGCTTCTGTCGGGAACTGAACCGATTAATCTTCAACAGATAATCCCCCACCAGTCTTTAATATATGTTCAACAGATAAACAGTGAATGTAAACTTGGCGCTCTCAGGGATTATAAACAATAACAAACATAAACTCGAACGGCCGTGACCCGGTTTCTTGATCTGCATCGAACACCGGATCCGGTTTTCCTTATTGGGACTGAGATTAAATGGCAAGGACCTAACCTTAGATACAACTCGTCTATCTACACATATTAAGGCGCGTTCACACGACATATGAAATATTGGTTTAAATACACTCAGGGGCAATGAAAAAGTTCCACTCACAAAATTCCGACATCAAAGAAACCCGATTTTTTCAAACATTTAATTTTAGATTTGAACAAAATATTTTTGTTGGTTATATCCTGATGCCATGTTAAATGTACTTCAATGTTGCAGAAGGCGTAATTAAGCTAACCTTTTCCGTTTAGGAGTAATTTGGTGCTTTTTTCAGTGGAACCTTTTCATTGTCCGTGAGTGTATAACAGATTTTGGCCCTGAACGTTGTTAATTAAAACATCCAAAGTAAATATGCATCCTTTTAACCATATAAACATATTTTTTTATACACACACACACACACACATTTCGATGTTAAATATTGGCAATACAAATAGAAAATGAGGGAAAACAGGGACATGGGTTGAGGGGTTTCAGCAATTAAGGTAATTAAAATCATTAACATATAAAAATATTGTGTACAAAACAGTAGGTGTTAACCGAAACGGGGTAACTCAGGTGGTCATTCTGAACAACTTTTCAAAAAGGCTCAATGTTAAGAACCCGCGACATTCAACTCCAAAAGTTGAACGGGTGGACCGGACCGATTTTCGTGAAACATGGATAACAACACTCGGGTCGTTTGGGGGCTCCGCTACCACACCACATACAGATACACAGGCACGTTAAAGCACCCCTCTCTTTCCCTCGGGGGATAAAAATAGATTACACTGGTTATCATACAGCATTTTTTTTGTCTAAGAGTTTAAAAAATCGGGTAAGTAATACGAGGTATAAAAACGAATAGTATAACATTGACAAGGTATCCGCCCATATTATATAAATTTATTAAGTATAACGTTCACTGTGTATAAGAAACGGAAAGTATAATTACTAAATACATAATTTCGTAAAGGATAACGTTCAAAAAGTATAATTTCAATTGATATATCGATTAAAATGTATAACGTTCATAATATATAACGTTTATAACATATATTCAACGTATATAATATCATTATGTATAACGAACAAAAATAAATAAATTATTGGAGCTATGTTGTGAGACGCTTCGCTCCGCTTCGCTCCGCTTTGGTTTCGACGAATATGTGCACCAACACGCTCCTCCTCGCTTTGCTCGTCGTCGCATCTTTAGGTTTTGGTGCTAGGGGGTTTGACGGCGTTAGCTAATTAAACACAGATTACGTGATATGAGAAGAACTTTATACAAAATGATAGTATATATTTTAATTGATATACGTAATGTATGTTATACGAATTGATATTAGTCCTCGTGAGTGTTAGTTATTTTGATATTATATGAAATGTACGTTATACCAATTGGATCTTATACCTTATGAAAATATAGATGTTGTTGTTATATATATTTTTATACGTCGCAATACGCACCCAAAAAATCATGTTTTTTTTAATTTTAATTTCCTACATTTAAACGTCACGTCCTCTATGTATAAAATTTCTGAAGACCCAAAAGCCAAATTACAAGTACCTCATCGGTAAACGATAATTTCATGCCTCCTTAATCGTCCAAGCAGCTCTTCCCGCCACTTTGATAGGTTTCCAGAACTAAACTAATTAAAAGATTTCTAAGTACGATCTTCGTTCGCCGCGAAGTCTTTCGGAGGACGGAAATGGGCTAAATTTGTCATTAAGTCTAATTAGAACTGAGTTTTTCTGGCAATAAAACGAGGTGGAAGATCCCTTAACGGCCGTTGGGTTGTGGTGATTGTAATGGTGATTAGATGTGCTGTTGTGTCTTCTGTGAGTATACAGGGTGTTGCAAAAAGAATATATACTAAGCCGAAATATACGTGTGCAGTATGTTATATCTAACCCCGAAAATGAAATCAGAATACCCTTTTTGGAACATCCTGTATAGGTACTTTACCTACCTTACTGACTATTATATTTATAGCTGTCCTCAATCATGTAGGTATGATAATTTTTAAATAACCTCCTGACACCTGGCGTGCTATGAGTAGGACATTGAAAAAAAATAATATATATAGTTTAAAAATACCTGTATTAAAAGTTTTATGGAGTATCCCTGTTATTCCTTTAAAGTTTTATAAAGTACCTATCCCTTAAACAATTTGTTCTTTGACAAAGTGACAAAACAGTTCGGTAGTTAAAATATATATATATTTTTTTAATTTAATAACAGTGTATACATTTATACCTCTCGGGGTCAGGAGGATAATGTGAAATTTAAGTTTTAGTCTGAAAATGAAAACAATTTTAATTTAATTTAATGGTTTACTAATATACGCCTTGCGACATTACTTATGCGACCTATCGTGAGCTATAAGTACCTATATGTGAGTACAAAAAATGTTCAGCGAAAAGCGGGTGGCTCGCTTGCGAGTCACCTCTGACTACCCCTTCGGCGATTACAGTCGTGGGCATAATATGTACGTCTGTCTACTACAGTAGCAGCACTCACATTTTTTCACCTGATAGTGAGTTTTGAGTTTTTTTTACCCAATCCAACCATCAACCATCACCCGCTTTGCGGTTTTGCCTGTTGTGCCAACACTTGTTCCCGTGACATGTCCAATTTTTACAGTTCTTTTCTATCTTCAGAGGATTTTGAATAACATAATTTACGTGTTAAACGTATCCAATCTCTGATTGGTTGGATCTGCGAGGTACACAATTAATGTAATTTTGAACCGTTAAATGAGATAATTTGATATAGCTGTATTGTACTATCGGGGAATCGGCCGGTATCCTACTTTGAAGCTTAGAACGGTGAAACCTGCCCTCTGCAAAAAGTTCCACCATTGACTAATATACCTATTACTAGCGTTAACTATATAAATAATAGCTGTTGCCCGCGAGCTTCGCTTCGCCTTATAATTATTTTCCCGTGGACGTCTCCCGAACTATACAGTGCCACAAACTTATCTGTTCCGGTGACAGCTCACATAAATGTTTAATATTTCCTAATTATATAAGATTTTAAGTTTGCTCGTATTGTTAATTCGCTCTTGCGGTGTTAATAAACCCATCTAATCTTTTACAATATACAATTCATTAGTAAGTAATGAGATATGGATCAATTTAGTTCGCTCTCACCGGAACAGATAAGTTTGTCGCACTGTACCTACCCAATAACATGCCATGTTGGTATTAAATTAGATGAAAGTTGACAAATAAGTACAGACTAAAAATGATTTTCATGCCTTCATAGAGCAAAGACTTGTATGGCAATGGCAGAATACTCAATTATAAATGTTTATTTTAAGCATCTAACTTATGCAGTTTTGGTTTTTTCATAGGTACTTACTTCATTTTTTTCACTTTAACCCCCATTTAAAAAAATAATAAACCATAACTATACTAAGGTGTGCAGACATGTTAGATTGAAAACATCTAGCTATCTTGCAATATCCTATTGTAACTAAGCTTTAAGGCTGTTTTAACATCATGCAGATTTCATCACGCACGCGGGATAGCACGGCATTTTCCCGCATCTCGCGTGCATATTCCACGCGTTACAATGAATACTTGTATGATGTATGAACTCGTGCAAGGAATGTGATCAAATCCGCATGCTGTAAAAACAGCCTAAGTTAAATGCCAAATTTCAACCGCTAACTCCACTTTTTTGTGGGAATCTACAGTACCTAAGCTACGTCCCTTCCAAATTTCAAGTGCCTACGTTTAGCCGTTTAGATTGTGCGTTAATATCGTGTGCGTGTCAGTCATGAGAATTCCGTTTGTAGAAAATCTCTGCACATTAAATTTATCCTAAGATAAAAAAATAACGAAATTCTTACAAAATTTAAACCCCTATTTTATCCCCTCACAGGTCGAAGTTTCAACCCGGGACCTTAGGCATAGCAGTCAGGGTCACTAATCACTACGCCAGTCAGCCGTCATATTTTTATCTTTTGAAATTAACTAATCGCATACAACTTTTAACCCCCCCCCCCCCCCCCCTTTAACTCCTTACAACCTTTTTTTCGCAATAAAAAGTAGCCTATGTTCTTTCTCAGGGTCTAGACCATATGTACCTATACCAAATTTCATTCAAATCCGTTTAGTAGTTTTTGCGTGAAAGAGTAACAGACAGACAGACAGAGGCGGGCACAACGAAGTGAATGGTCTCGACATCTTCCACGACAGCCTTAACTGTTTCAAACTACTACAATTCTTTTCAAAATAAAAATAAAAAATTATCTTATTTATTGGGTTCATAACTTCATACCTACATCTCTTTTCTACTTTTGTTGCTCACATTGTTATGTTGGGTTAATCTTTGGTTTGGGGTAACATGTATCATCATCACGACCCATCACGTCCCCACTGCTGGGGCACGGGTCTCCTTCCAATGAAGGAAGGGTTTTAGGCCTAGTCCACCACGCTGGCCAAGTGCGGGTTGGTGGACCCCAACACAAGCAAGCTTGTGCTGAGAGAGTTGTCGGGTAAGTGGGCAACCCGACTGTCAGATGTTTTCAAGCTGCCCGAAGGCCTCTGACTAAGCTTAACGACTGCTGCCGAAGCTGCAACCGGGACCCACGGCTTAACGTGCCGTCCGAAGCACGGAAGCGTCCAGAAAAGCACCACTTGAAATTGGTCACCCATCCAATGGCTGACCGTGTCAGTTGTTGCTTAACCTCAGCAATCAGTTACGATCACTGAGGCCCGCTCGACTACGGACGCTTCGGTAACATGTATACATTGCCCTAAACTATTAAGATTAATGCATTAATGTTTTACTGTTATCTTTCACATTTTTTAACACAGGTTAATCTTTAGCTTAGGTTAGTCTTTAGTTTAGATTTTAGATTAAGTACCTAACTTATCCTGTTGTAGTATCGTTTAAGAATGATGTGGATACCTATAGTATATATAGTAGGAGTATTTTGAACAAAAAAAAAAAACAATTTCACCCGAAAGAACCGTGTATTCACGAGAATTTCAGACAGCATTGGTATTAATCCAATTGGTGAAGGCAGACACCTTAGTGTAGACCGCTGGCTGCTCGGTACAATTTTTAGATCCCGACGAGACTATTCCAACAAGCATGCCATGCATGTAGAGTGGCCCTCCCGAGTCTCCTTTATAGCAGGCGTTTTTCTGTCCGCGTCTGTATGGTGGACCATCGTGGGCACAAATCATGTTCTCGGTGATTCGACCACCGTGAAGACGGCTGCATTCGTCGTGCTTTACTGTGTATACGGTCACTTCTTGCAGATCTTCAGAATGGTTACTGGACTAAAAGGAATATTTAAAGAAATAAAAATATTAAAATATGTTAAAGGGCCTAGAAGACCAAAATGGCCTTGAGCGTCATAATGTACTCGTTATCGACTTTAACAACACCGGACACAAAGTTTACTATTGTTTAAGTGTGTCTCTTGAGGAGGAAAGAAGAATCTTCGAGTGACGTATATGACGATCGTACGACGACGTATATGTCGCAGGCAACTGGTTTAATCTCCTGTTTAATTGAACCACTAGCCCGTTCATTGGATGGCGCTGTTCAGTTGTATGACTAGGCCGAACGTTGATTGTACAAGCGTCACAAAACGTCCAACTAGTTAGCTGACTTAAAATCAGTCAGGTGGTGAATAAAACAAATATGGCGTCTAACAGCTAACAGCTGACACAAAAAGCACCTATATTGTTAGTTTTTTGCAAATAAATTAGCTTTAAAGTGCGTTATTTGTGTTAAAATAGTGTGACAACATGGATTTACCTATTATTACGCCGCGGGCGGATAGTTTCAAAGAAAAAAAGTGGTGAAACTGGATGATTATGAACAACAATATGAAGGTACGTTTATTGTTATTGTTTAGTTAATTTGTGAGATAAGAGCTTTGTAACATAGTCTTTTTGTTGACTCTTGTCTGGTGATGTTCACCCTAACCAGACATTACAAAGTTGCTATACTATATCCCATTCAACGACTTCGCTGAATGACGTTCAGTCAAGACGTCGAACGTTACAATCAACGACTTGACGAGTTGTCCTTTAGTCATACAACTGAATAGCGCCATCCAATGAACGGGCTAGTGGTTCAATCAAACAGGAGATTAAACCAGTTGCCTGCGACATATACACCAGTATGCGACGCGCGACAAAATGTGGTGTTGTCGTGCCCTCCGTGGTAGGTAGACTTTTCCTTATACAGGGTGTTGCAAAGTGGTGTAACTACTAAACTGAAAGGGGGTGACTTAGCAGAGGGTCAATCTGAACAACTGTGGTTATAAGACTTTTGTTTTTTTTTTTCTGCGGAGGCAATCATACCAAGTAGGTACTTAATAGAAAACTTACGTCCGTGCGACCCCAACCAGCAACCTGAACCGCATGGTTGTTGGGCAATTCCAAACCAGATGGAACGATAAAAGCAGGCTTTGTAACATTAGACATCGGCAGTCGCGTCCTTAGCGTCAGCAAAGCGATATCAGCATTAAAATTTGCTTCATCAAAGTTGGGATGGCTCTGGTAATTTCTTACGTCGACAATATGGCCACCCTTTTCATATTTGCTGGATCCTGCGCGGATACGAATATTACGCGGCTTAACGTCGTCGTAGTTGCCGTTAGAGCTGTAAAAAGATAGTTTTTTTTAGTTTTTTAACGAGTAGGGGAGGGGGTATTAACTGGCCACTTAAACATCTTGGCCACTTTACGTGTGTGCAACATCTAATTGCATGATCTAATTCAGGTGATTTATATATTTAATGATGCACTTGATCTTGTAAGGTAATTTAAACAGAATTCTGACTTGAAAGAAAGCAGAAGGGCTACTAACTATGTTATCAGCATACAGTGCGCAGCAGTTATGACGGTGCGTTCGGACAAAATGACTGCGCCGCATTTGAATTTCCATTTGCCTCCATAACGTTCTTCCATTTGCACTATGCTCGGGTATTTGTTGACGCTCGCGTCTTTTCCTCCGTTGATGTAGACCCCGACATCCTCTATCGCAGTCGCTGTGGCTGCCAAGGCTGCGGATAACGAAGATAAACAGTGTAGGTGCAATCAATAACGAAATCATTTTGTCAACGACCCACCTAGTTATATCTCAAACGCTACGTTACTCGCGAAACAAGCTTAGCCAAGTGTGTGAGATTAAATTAATTGAATTTGAGTAAATTTTAATTTGAATTGACAAACCTATCAAACACTCCATCAATTCGCCCAAAACAAAATATCTGATATGATATTTCTATATTATAATAATATATTGTAATTGTAGGAAAAAAAATTCTAGTTAAATAAAAAAAAAACTTACTAATGATAATGAACGCAGAAGTAGTCGAAAACATCATGATATCGCTTCTCAACTAGCAATAAAATAAAAGAATGTAATGGCTTGAAAAGTAATGCTAAAGTACTTTGAAAGTATATTTAATAGTATATTCAAGGTGAATATAATTAATGTAATGGTGAACCGTTAAATGAGATAATTTGGTACAGTTGTATTGTACTATCGGGGAATCGGCTGAATAAAAGACTAGCTTAATGACGCTGCATGCACTTCTGTACCTAGCATGGAAGTAATGAGTACTTCGTACGTAAGTAGTACTACTTATTACTTCCATGGTACCTTATCAAACTCACGAACCGTCAATTTTCAGATTGACAAGGTACAAAAGTGTATAATTAAGTAGTTATTTATGCAGCTGACTGTATATTTAACAGCGCATCAGAATATTATCAACTAAAAAAGTAGGTAAATACTTATTTTGATCAAATTGTAAATTAAATATTTTAAAAAATGTGGTCATTTGGTCTCGAAATTTTTGAAGTGGAACTTTTTGGAGAGGGCAGGCTTCACCTTTCTAAGCTTCAAAGTAGGACACCGGCCGACTCCCCGATAGTACAATTCAACTGTACCAAATTATCTCATTTAACGGTTCAACATGACATTAATTATTAACGTACCTTATTTATTATTGATTCTCAAATCACTTAAATTACAATTACAAGTATATTATTATTATTTTTTTGCAAGCCTTAAAAAAATGTTGAAAAGTTTAATGTTTATAGGAAGAGTGGAGTCTCCTGGAACAGACGTTTATTAATGTCTGAAAGGAGGCTTCAACTTCTAGTTGTTAAGAAAATTTGTTAAAGCAATAAACAATTTTTGATTTTTTGATTGATTTTTGACCTACCTGGAATATACGATTAGAAACTTTCAAAGTACCTACATACTTACAGTTCCTTACGTAACTTTTCAAGACAGTATCGTCGCTTGAATTTTTTTTTAGTAAAAGTTACGTGAGGAACTGTAAGTATGGAACATTTTTTATTTAACAAAGAATTAGAAAAACACATTGCGTTTAACAAACCTCTTTACTTTGGTTTTGTGGACTATAGCAAACTATCAAATGATAGCATTACTCACAACTCCATATTCACAGAATTACAAAACCAAGAGATAGACCATACCTACATACAAATACTGAAAAATACTATTATTATATCAATAATAGTACTCCAGATATCAAACTACAGAATCCAGGTCCACTATTCAATATAGAGAAGGGTGTGAAGCAGGGCGACCCGCTGTCTCCGAAGCTGTTTACTGCCACACTGGAAGAAATCTTCAGAAAGCTAGCGGCCTCGTGGGAGCGGAAGAGGCTTTGTGGCCGAATACTAGCAAATCTACGCTTCGCAGACGATACAGTTTTGTTTGCTCCGTCCGCATCAGAATTGAGACTAATGCCACAAAACCTTAGCACGGCGAGCCTTGAGGTGGGACTGAACATATTATGTATGGTCAGGTGCAGAGAAACCTGACACCCCTCTCATAATAACAAAGCTTCTCAGGGGGTCAGGTTTCTCTGCCCCTTACTCTGTACACGACGAAATGGAATAGGACAGACGACTGTTTCCTGATTGGCATGAGCTTTGTTTATGTCATTCTCGGCTAGTTTATTTAAGATAATAATAAAAAAATGAGTGCTACTCCTTAAAAAACTAAAAAACTATCTTTTTACAGCTCTAACGGCGACTACGACGACGTTAAGCCGCGTAATATTCGTATCCGCGCAGGATCCAGCAAATACGACCATTGAACATTGACGACCGAATGGCGTAGTGGTTAGTGACCCTGACTACTGAGCCGAAGGTCCCGGGTTCGATTCCCGGCTGGGGCAGATATTTGTTTAAACACAGATATTTGTTCTCGGGTCTTGGGCGTTGATATTTATATTTAGTATCTATCTATCTATGTATTTGTGTAGATATATCAGCTGTCCGACACCCATAACACAGGTTCTACCTAGCTTGGGGTCGGATGGCCGTGTGTGAGATGTCCCCACATATTATTATTAGGTATTATTATATGAAAAGGATGGCCATATTATAAGAAAGCGTAAGAAATTACCAGATACATCCCGACTTTGATGTAGAAAATTTTAATGCTGATAGTAGTAGATCGCTTAGCTGACGCTAAGGACGCGACTGCCGATGTCTTATGTTACAAAGCCTGCTTTTATCGTTCCATCTGGTTAGAAATTGCCCGATAACCATAATATGGTTCAGGTTGCTGATTGGGACTGCGACTGTTTCCATTCCTCACAGGAGCACTCTCTGGAGCAGCTGAAGTTGAGTTTACAATGTTTTTCTCATTTCCTCGTTCAAAATCACAACTTTAACTCAGAGTGTAACCCGTACAACTGAATAAATGTCCCCGAGGACGCCTCATACAAACTACTACAAAAGGTACAAAACCAAGTTTCATTTATTATTCTCGCTTCCCGAGCGGTGACTTAAGTTGACAAACGACTCGACAAACCACTCGAATCCATTCTCCACTTGGTGCCGTGAAAAATGGATGACATCCGCTTCCGATTGGTACTGTTAAAAAATGCTCAAAAAGTTTTAGACCATTTAGTTTAGGAAGTCTTTGAAGAACATAATTATTAAATATGATGAAATAAATCTACTAAAACTACATCTTATGCGACCCATGGCATTGTATGACTTAATTTAAGTTTATTACTGTTCGCTGAAAACTAAAGTAAACTAACTATTCGAACTTTTTATTCGAACTAATTTTGTCTTCAAACAGTTTCACTCCAAAAAGGCCGCATGCAAAGTTTGAGCTCCTCCCTCGCTGAAAACAAACCCGTAGAACAAGAGATCGTTTATTTTTCATCCCGATCTCGAGCGCAGAATGTGGACCGCACTAGTTACTGGCCAGTAATTAACGCCCGTGGCTGAATGCCTTAAACCGTTGCCACCATTCACTTTAGAACGCTCTTCCTTTTTCAAAGTGATTGGGAACGGAATGGAATGCTGGCTGGAGAATTTAAAGAATAGAGTTGTTGCCACCCGCTTTTAAAAAGTTTATTTTGTTTTTTAATCTGTGTGAATTCGAACGATTTAATCTTGATATTTCTAATTTGCACATTTTTTGTAGCTTAACTGCAGTGGCAACTCATGCAATGCCATGACAAACAGAACTTTTTTTGACGGCGTAACTAATTTCAGTTTATATGATAAAACTTTCAACTTTTTTAATTAAATAAATCTTATTGAAATGAGTCAATGTAATCAAGTGCTATGCAACTAATAAACACCAATAGAACAATTGTAATATTTAGTTACTAACTTTCCTTGTTATTTGACTGTTAAATGTTTTTTTTTACTATTATTTAGTTATATAAGATATGTATGTAAGTTTGTATATTACTTACATGTAAGTATTTTACAACAATAACTGTTAAACGTTAGCAACAAAGAAGCAAGCTGCAAACTGAACAAATTAAAAAAGAAAAAAAGTCTTTACTTAATCAGTTAACTGTAATTCTCGAAATTTTTGGTCAATTCGGTCGATTAACCCGCTTGCTAATTACCTACCGAGAGCGGTCGAGTGACTCGGCCGCCATCTTGTTTTTAGAGGGTTACTCTATATGATGAAAAACGAACGAACGGGATCTGCCGTGCAATCGGCACGTTTAATACAACAAGATAGAGTCGTGGCTCGCGCAGCAGTGGTCTGAAACTTCGGTTTACGCCATATAGAGTGACCCCCTGTTTCACGCTTCCTTCGTCATTCGTAATTGATTCTAACCGTGATTACAGAAGTCGGTTGCTAGATGGCGCTTGTTATTAAGCAAGTGACCATTTCTGCTGATACTTTGTATATTTGACTGAACCGAAGTACATTTAACAGCGCATTAGAATGTTAACAACTAAGAACGTAAATATTTTGATCAAATACTAAATTAAATATTTTAAAAATTTAGATTTGGTGTCGACATTTTGTAAGTGGAACTTATTTATTGCTCGTGAGTGTATTTGATAGAGGCAGATACCTTCTAAATTCCTAATTAAATATTTTTAAAATCTTTATCACCATCGCTTATCTCTCAAACAACTGTCAGATCCACAAGTTACTTAGTGCCAATTTCTCCATAGTCGGTTAGAGCATAACCCGGGAGTAATTGTTAACTTTTGACACATCCGTCATGAATTTTATATGGAGATGACGTTTAATTTATAAATCAATCCCTGAGAAATGGGCACTTAGAATAGAAAAAAACCTGAAAAATCAAATGGCAGCTCAACTAGCACAAGTAACTGGCACAGTGTAGAGCCGGCTGTTCCTGTAGCTAATTGAAACAGGATTAAATGATGCGTAAATAACAAAATAAGTTCTTATTCCTTTAACGAAAAAAAAAACAAACACTCATACTTTACAGAGTACAAATGTACTCCCTTGCGGGGTGCATTGCTGCGCCCACTTTTCGCCAGTGTTATGTTAGTCCCAATGTAATAGGGGGCGGGCCTATTGCCATTTCACGGGCACATCCATGACTCGAGAAAAAATATCTGTGTTTAAACAAATATCTGCCCCAGCCGGGAATCGAACCCGGGACCTTTGGCTCAGTAGTCAGGGTCACTAACCACTACGCCATTCGGTCGTCCTTTAACGAAATAATGGTAAAAAGTTATAGGTATGACGAAAGCAGTCTCCCGAATGACGTATCAAATGTACTGAGCTTAGTCAGAGATTATTCATGCCACAAACTAAAACACTACCTACTACACTGAAAATTTAACAAAGATTAATAAAAAGGCGTACTTATTGTATTAAAAGTCTTAACTTCCAAACATCAACAACAACTGAATGCATTAATTATTTATAAACGATTATTAACAGATCGAAGCGTCCGTAGTCGAGCGGGCCTCAGTGATCGTAACTGATCGCTGAGGTTAAGCAACAACTGACACGGTCAGCCATTGGATGGGTGACCAATTTCAAGTGGTGCTTTTCTGGACGTTTCCGTGCTTCGGACGGCACGTTAAGCCGTGGGTCCCGGTTGCTGCTTCGGTAGCAGTCGTTAAGCCTAGTCAGAGGCCTTCGGGCGGCTTGAAAACATCTGACAGTCGGGTTGCCCACTTACCCGACAACTCTCTCAGCACAAGCTTGCTTGTGTTGGGGTCCACCAACCCGCACTTGGCCAGCGTGGTGGACTAGGCCTAAACCCTTCCTTCATTGGAAGGAGACCCGTGCCCCAGCAGTGGGGACGTAATGGGTCGTGATGATTAACAGATCACCAAAAACGTCGCGTATGTTTGAGTTCTAAATGGAAAAATTTGATTTATTTGTGTCTATCTTTTAACGGGGAGAATAATTGTATATATATCTGTTATAGGCAATGGTCTTTAAATCATGAATAAAAATATATATTTTCAAAGTGAATTATATATTTTTTTAGCATACCGCCTTATTAGTGAAACTGCTAACATTTATGAGTACATATTTTCTTCTTCAATTTATTTATATTTCGTTGTTTCAGGTATGTACCTAATTACCTACAAATATCAAATCGATAAATAAAAAAATGAGTACTTATATTTATTCAAGATTACTTTGTCAGCTATTTATCAAAAATAATTAAAAAAAAGTTGTTCAGAATGACTCCGTGAGTCAAAAACTTACGGTTTACTATACAGGGTGTTGCAAAATTGGTATACAAAGCCGAAACCTACATGTGCAGCATGGTACCTATATCTAAGCCCGAATCTGAAATCAGAATTTGGAAATTCGCGAAAAAAAAAATTTTTCCCCATAGTAAAAAGTCACGTGACCAACAAAGTTTCTATGGAAAATGAATTTTTTTTTCGCGAATTTTCAAATTCTGATTTTAGTTTCAGGCTTAGATATACCATTCTGCACATGTAGGTTTCGGCTTAGTATACCCTTTTTGCAACACCCTGTATATACCACTTTTGCAACATCCTGTATAAATATATTTTTTATAAAACAGCTTTAAACATACGAAAAGAAGTGGCTGTATTTGTCGTCAACTTCTCCAATAAATATACCCGCGTTACATCTTAGAAGATTCCGCTTTCCGTACAAAATGATTAATGTTAGTTTTCTGTGTGTGCGAGTGCAAATATACCTAATATATGGAGATGCCTACATACTCACTCGTCCTGGGGACCTATTCTGGTCAAAATAGTAGTTTAAAAACCGTCGACTCGGGGATTTCGTAGCATCCTATAATGTCACTGATTTACAACAGAATTAAGGTTAAGAAAATTGCGAAACATATGAAAGAACTAAGCTAGCCTCTTCCTTCATTGGAAGCAGGGACGTGTGGGTTATCATGATGAAAGAACTTACATAAAAACGTACAAATTTTTTTCAAAGAGAATTTAAATACAAAAGGATTTCAGTGTCAAAAAAACAACCAGACTAGTTATATCGGTTATAAATACCCACTACACCCTACACCTATGAACATTTGAGCACAAATTGAATATTGCTTTACAAAGGCTGTGTTTCCGCGAATAGGCGAGCTGTATAATGCGACCTACTTCAGGCGCGGAGATAAAAATGTATTTTTTTGTTCCACCCGTGTGGAAAGAGACGTAGAGGAGAATGTTAGGTAATGTGGTGAAATGTGCCTTTTATGGCTTACAAATTGGTCTGCCTATTTTGTTTTGTAAAATATTTTTATTGACGTTAGATTTACTTTAGTGGGTATGTGTTGTTCCTACGTGCTTTGATTAGGCAGTGCGTTGATGATAATAATAAGTAAGTAAATAGAAGAGGACGGTATCTATCATAATTTTCTGACAATAAGGGTCTAAATCTAAATCATTACCCCGTGATTGTTAAATCAGTTAAAAAATTCGTTAAATTTGCCGATATTTTGATTCAAAACTTTTGTAATTATATCAATGCAACTGCGCATGTTACAGAACTTAATCTTTTACAGGTGGGTATTTAGAAAAGCTTGAAATATACAAAATAAGTACCTGAAATATAATCAAATAAATCAGATTCCACTATTTACTATATATATATATATATGTGTATATATATATATATATATATATATATATATATATATATATATATATATATATATATATATATATATACTTATTCATTCAGTCGTGTGCGAGTCATGTCGTGTGACAGGCATACATTTATGAAAACCTACTGATAGCAGCGACATGTTTCCGCAACAGATCACTGGGACGTCTCCTAAACAGATCTTGACAAATTGATAGTGTTTTGTCTCGTACGAGTAGACTTATGTAAGCAAACATACGTGAGTACGAACAAGATGGAGTGTCAGTGCAAAAGAAACGTCGCGACAAATAAATAAAATAAATAATAAATATGTGGGGACATCTCACACACGGCCATCCAACCCCAAGCTAGGCAGAACCTGTGTTATGGGTGTCAGACAGCTGATATATCTACACAAATACATATATAGATACATAAGTACTAAATATAAATATGAACACCCAAGACCCGAGTACAAATATCTGTCCTTAAACAAATATCTGCCCCAGCCGGGAATCGAACCCGGGACCTTTGGCATAGCAGTCAGGGCCACTAACCACTACGCCATTCGACCGTCAAATAACACCGTACTTCTACCATTGAGTTCTTATATTTTGAATTAGTTGGTTAGGTTCAAAGGTTTGCGACATTTTTTATAAGTATAATAGTTGTCATTAGTTTGAACTTTAAACGGTGTGCCAATAAACAAAATGCAGCCAGTTTTTCGCTTTGTGTCTGTATGTGACCATCTTGTCCGTATATTGTTAATCTAAGTATGTAAGGAGCTTGATGTATGGAGAGCAGAAATTCGGGGAATCCCGTAGGCGTGACTGAATTAGAGACGCGCGATGTGTTTATGCGTGACTTGTTGTTTGGGCAAATAAATAAGTACACCCTGTATTTGTAAAGACTATCTTCAGTGTGCTGAAACGCCTAGACACAAAATGTTTTTGTAATGTTTGTTTTTTTTTCGTCTTAAGTATAGTGCCACAAACTTATCTGTTCCGGTGAGAATGAATTAAATTGGTCCATATCTAGTTACTCACTAATAAATTATGTAATAATATTGATATAGATTAGATGGATTTATTTAAACCGCAAGGGTAAATTGCCATTACGGGAGAACTTAACATCCTAGAGAATGAAGAAATATTAGAAATTTACGTGAACTCTTACCGGAACAGATAAGTTTGTGGCACTGTACTGTTTATTAGATCATAGACCATGTGTTCAAATAGTTTTTAATCACACTTTTTTGACGGACAAATCTCTTACTCTTTGAAAAACTACCATGCTCGGAAAGTTATTACCAATTTTCTCAAGAATTGAATCTCTTTATGGTTTATATGAAATACGAATTCTAAAGTAAATAAACGCACAACTGATAAATCAATAACCAGGTATACAACTTAAATAAAATGATGGATTTATTTACCTTTGAAAGCGTATTGAATGAATTGCTGGAAAATTGCATCCAACTCTTTATAACAAGATGATTTGTCGTACCTGCACAAAGAATGAAAGCTAATTTTCAATAGTTTGTTCACTTTTATCATAGACTAATATTAATATACTTATTTGTATAATAATAATAATAAATATGTGGGGACATCACACACGACCCCAAGCTAGGCAGAGCCTGAGTTATGGGTATCGGACAGCTGATATATCTACACAAATTTACATCATTAGTCTATGCTTTTATTCATGCGTGAGTGTTGTTGTATGTACTCACATACATGGTTTGCCTGATTGAGATGCACATTCAAAATATCCTAACTAATATAATATTATAAATGCGAAAGTAACTGTGTCTGTCTGTCTGTCTGTTACTCTTTCACGCCAAAACTACTGAACGGATTTGAATGAAATTTGGTATATATATGGTCTAGACCCTGGGAAAGAACATAGGCTACTTTTTATCCCGGAATTCCCACGGGAAAACTTTTTAAGGCGAAGCGAAGCGCGCGGGCACGGGAACACCCAAAAATTTCGAAAAACTTTTTTCCGAATTTGAAAATACCGAATGTGTAATTTACGAAATATTGCAATATCGATTTTTTAAAATACCGAATTATAAAAATCACGTAAATTATAATTTCAACAAAGATTGTTATTACGATTGTCAGATACACGAACGTTAAAAAATACGATTACTTAAGTATACGAAAAATAAAATACCGATTTATTATAATCACGAAAAATTCAAATCCCGATCGAAAATGTGATAATTCGTGATTATGTCAAAAAAAAACAAAAACGTCTTAAAAACCTTAGAACCAAAACCTAAAGATAGGTGCGACGACGAGCAAAGCGAGGAGGAGCGTGTTAGGTGCACATAGATATCGAAAGACAAAGCGTAGCGCAGCGAAGCGGAGCGGAGCGTTTCAAATATAGAGCGAAATAATTGCTCTATTTATTGAGGTGTTTAACCTTAAAAATCTTAGGACCTAAACCTAAAGATAGGTGCGACGACGAGCAAAGCGAGGAGGAGCGTGTTAGGTGCACATAGATATCGAAAAACAAAGCGGAGCGCAGCGAAGCGGAGCGGAGCGTTTCACATAATATAGCTTAAAAAACATTGTTAAACACACTCCTAATAGATAACTATTTCTTGTTAACTAAGATATATTCGGGAATTTGTATTTTCGGAATATTAAAACTTCGGGATTCGTAATTTTAACAATTCGTTATAATAAAAAATCGTACTTTTGAAACGTCGAAATAATAATATTCGGAAAAGTGAGTTTCGTCATTTTAATAAATCTGTTGTTTGAAATTTCGTTTATTAACTATTCGTGATTTTCGTTATTCGGAAACTTAAAATTCGGGATTGTGAATTATTCGAAACTATGAAATTCGTAATTTTGAAAATCGTTATTTTCATATTCGTAAAAAAGTAATTCGGATTTATGTAGTGTACCCCGCGGGCACAGCTAGTTCAAAATATAATGTCATAATCACACAACTCTTTACTACACTCGCGGGCAATAAAAAAGTTCCACCCAGAAAATGCCGACACAAAACAGCCATTTCATTTTTTTAACTTTTTATTTCAAATTTGAACACAATACTTGCGTTTTTAACCGACTTCGAAAAAAGGAGAAGGTTCTTAATTGGTAAATTTCTGATACGCTGTTAATGTACTTTAATATTGCAGACAGTGTCATTAAGCTACGACGACTGAATGCCGTAGTGGTTAGTGACCCTGACTACTGAGCCGATGGTCCCGGGTTCGATTCCCGGCTGGGGCAGATATTTGTTTAAACACAGATAATTGTTCTCGGGTCTTGGATGTGCCCGTAAAATGGCAATAGGCCCGCCCCCTATTACATTGGGACTAACATAACACTCTGGCGAAAAGTGAGTGCAGCAATGCACCTCTGCCTACCCCGCAAGGGAGTACATTAGTACAAGGCGTGAGTGCGTTTTTTTTTTTGTCATTAAGCTAGCATTTTCCGTGTAGGAGTAATTCGGTACTATTTCTATCTATGATGTTACTGGAGCTTTTTCATTGCTCGCGTAAACCACTTATGTTCTAATTTCCAAAAGTCGTACTTAAACAAACGTTGTTTAGCATAACTAGTTAGTTAGCCACTATTATCTTTCGGAAGTACATTTTAACCAGTCTCTTTCTTGTTGATCTTGACACCATTCCCATAAATGCTTATCCTAACTAATCCTAATCCTAACTAATATTATAAATGCGAAAGTAACTGTATCTGTCTGTCTGTCTGTTACTCTTTCACGCCAAAACTACTGAACGGATTTGAATTAAATTTGGTATACATATGGTTTAGACCCTGAGAAAGAACATAGGCTACTTTTATCCCAGAATTCCCACGGGAAAACTTTTTAAGGCGAAGTGAAGCTCGCGGGAACAGCTAGTTCGGAATATTTTCTCTGAGTATATCCCCACTTTGAGTAATAAAGTGGCAACATAAATTACGTACTCTGATAAGAGCCGGCCCATGTGTCATGAGATTTGTAGGTTTGACTTGTGGGCGTGAAGTAGTGAGAATTCATGAAATGATTTACTTACCTCTATAATGGAAGAAAAAAAATAAAGAATACGAACATGATGCCTATTATACAGGGTGTTGCAAAAAGCGTATACTAAACCGAGACCAGCATGTGCAGCATGGTATGTCTAAGCCCGAAAATGAAATGAGAATTTCAAAATTCGCGATTTTTTTTTATTATTTTCCATAGAAACTTTGTTGGTCACGTGACTTTTTTACTATGGAGAGTGTTTTTTATATCTCTCTGTATACATACACATGTCATATTACGAGTATGTTATGCTAAAACTCGATAACACTGGGCTAGTTTACTATACGAAAATGTGATTTACAATCGGATTTGACTTTTAACTAGCATCTGTATAACCTAATCTAACCAACTGTACTGTGATGTTTTCTGACGTTGATCACGTTATTGTAAATTTATTATATGTTCTGTTCTATAAAGTAATAGGTATCTAATATTATTATATTGTTTCAACTGTATTAGAACAGCTGTATAAAAGCAATGGACACAACCTGGCGGTATCCTAACAAACTGAACAAACCCAGTTTGACTGAACAAAGTTAATCTAAAGCTCAGGAAGTTGAAAGCGGAGTTGAAATGAGACAAGCTAGCCCAGAGCGGAGTGCGGGGGCTAGGCTGGCTGAGCTGACATTAGGGGGGTATGTACAGAGGTTCCACTCGAGAGAACCATGTACAGAAGCTTCACCTTCTCAGAATAGACAGTAGAGCGGAGTGCCGGCCCAGCTGATATCTCCACTGATGCATAAGCAATTATTGATTATCAAAGAGCTCCAATTCAATTTAAAAAAAAAAAACGATTTTTTGTTTAGTATTGGCATTTTGTTATTGGAACTTTTGCATTGCTCATATATTGTTCATAACATATCCACAATGTAACAGACAGCGTGCAAAATCTGTCTCCTACCGAAATGGCTAGCTTCGTGTCGTGGAAATGCTGAAAAGCGTATTTCCTGCTTTGCAGCTAATCGGATTTCCCGTTCAGTACAGACGGTTGCAAATTGCACATGCATCCTGGAACTTAAAATGGCCGCCGACCTTAAATAAAAGGCTTATAAATAAATTTTTAGTGCAAGCTTTCTAGAGGTAGCAGTATAATACATATTGTAGTACTTAATATCATATATTTATGTGGCTTTTAAAAAATTCTGAAAAACCACCAAGTCGAGCAAAAAAGCAGCATGGCCGTACCATCCTTTTCTCGAAGCAATTCAGGCCATTTTCGACCCCCTGTAACTTCGTTGTGGATAAAACTAGAAGACTGAATTTTCACTAACCATGCAGGCATTGTAAAGACACGGTATATGTATTTAAAATTTCATTCAATTTGAACCAGTAGTTTAAGAATTATAACGGGTCAAAGTTTCTTAATTTTGACACTGAATCACTCACTCACTCACTCACTCACTCACGTCTGTTACTCTTTCACGCCAAAACTACAGAAACGGATTTGAATGAAATTTGGTATACATACGGTCTAGACCCTGGGAAAGAACATAGGCTACTTTTTATCCCGGAATTCCCACGGGAAAACTTTTTAAGGCGAAGCGAAGCGCGCGGGAACAGCTATGTTTTATATAAATATATTGACTTGGTCATCGCACTAAATAATTTATTAATTAACACGTGTTTCCATGCGATGGCCGAGTCAATATTTTTATATAAAACATTAAATATTTTTAAGATTGAGATGCGTGCGTGGATAATACTTGGTATTACATGGATCTCACAAACTTTTTACCGTAGAACAACTGAGTTACGAGACTTGGTTATTTTGACTAGTATTGTTTTTGTTGGGATAAAGTATTTAGTTATAAACATAACTTTCAGTTGATTTTTTTAAAATATACAATGTCGTCATCTGTAAATTGTACCTTTAATGGCTATATTTATTCACTTTCAGCCAAAGTAAAAATATTATTTTAACCCTAATCTTCCTTTTTAGGGTTCCGTAGCCAAAATGGCAAAAACGGAACCCTTATAGTTTCGTCATGTCCGTCTGTCCGTCTGTCCGTCTGTCCGTCTGTCACAGCCGATTTACTCGGAAACTATAAGTACTACAGTGATGAAATTTGATGGGAATATGTGTTGTATGAACCGCTACAAAAATATGACACTAAATAGTAAAAAAAAGAATTGGGGGTGGGGCCCCCCATACATGTAACTGAGGGATGAAATTTTTTTTTTCAATGTACATACCCGTGTGGGGTATCAATGGAAAGGTCTTTTAAAATGATATAAAGTTTTCTAAAAAACATTTTTCTTAAAGTGAACGGTTTTTGGGATATCAGCTCTCAAAGTCGTAAAAAGTATGTCCCCCCCCCTCTATTTTTATAACTACGGGGTATAAAATTCTAAAAAAAATAGAGGTGATGCATGCTAATTAACTCTTTCAACGATTTTTGGTTTGATCAAAGTATCTCTTATAGTTTTTGAGATAGGTTGATTTAACTGTAATATTATATTTGCTGCTACGGAACCCTTTGTGCGCGAGCCCGACTCGCACTTGGCCGGTTTTTAGGTTTTTACACAGCACTTGACACAGCCTTAGAACAGTGCTTAGCTGGCAGCGACGTCGACACGTCTCAGAGCCATTACTCAATGTTTGTTGTTATAAACAAACAACTTACGGAAGCGCTAAAACGATTTGGCTAATATTTATTTTAGCTTTAGCTTTAAGACATTATTCACCAAAATGACACAGTACATTCATGAATTCAGGATAGTTATTAAGTTATGTTGTATCATACACTGTTATGGGTGATAAATTATATTTGCAGATTTAAGTACCTAGTAGTTCGCTTTTAAATAAATTGATAGTTTTTTTTTCTATTGGCTTACACTAAAACTCAACTGGTGGACTAGGCCTAAAGCCCTCTTCATTGGAAGGAGACCCGTGCCCCAGCAGTGGGGACGTGATGGGTCGTGATGAAAACTCAACTGGCAGCTATCAAGAGAAATGGCTGATTCGCTGCGCTATATTAATATTTTTTTAACATAGTAACATACGTGTACTGAAAGTGTTTTTTTTTGCGTTGCTATTGGTCCACGTAATTTATTACTGCGTAGTTATTGAACCTAATAATGACAAATCTCACTCTATCAATATCGGAAATGTGAGAGACATATACTCATTACTCTTTAGTTAAAAATAGTGTATACCTATTTAGCCCTATCTATAAGGCTATAGTAACGCCTTGTAGCATTTTTACATTTTTAGTAGGTTTTTTTTGCTAGTTACTCTTATGTTTAGTGCCAACGTATTAACTATACGGCAAAAGGGTAAACTATCCACGCCCGGCGCTTACACTTTTATATTAAAATATACTGTTCAGCAGTTCAGACCATTATCTAGTGAGTAGCCATTCAGACATTGTGAAACAGGCCCTGTTTAAACTAGGTTTGCAGACTTACCTTTTTTGTTAACTGTACATATGCATTGTCCTCTGCGATGCCTACACTTTACGTGGAATTCGAAGCCACAGAGAATGATGTGCATTTGAAATCTATTTGGAGCCAGGTGCGTTCGCCTGAAGCTGAATTAATGAGACTCGCGCGGCCACACGCAAATTTTTCAGTCATACATTACTAGCTGTTCCCGCGAGCTTCGCTTCGCCTTAATAAGTTTTCCCGTGGGAATACCGCGATAAAAAGTAGCCTGTGTTCTTTCTCAGGGTCTAGACTATCTGTATACCAAATTTCATTCAAATCCGTTCAGTAGTTTTGGCGTGAAAGAGTGACAGACAGATAGATAGACACAGTTACTTTCGCATTTATAATATTAGTTTTATACACTCGTGATCAATGAAAAAGCTCCAGTGACAATAGAACCAAATTAGTGGGTGCAGCAATGCACCTCTGCCTACCCCGCAAGGGAGTACATTAGTACAAGGCGTGAGTGCGTGTTTTTTTTTTTTTCTTTTTAAATACTGTGTACTTTCCTAAGGCTTTGCTCTTATTAAACTTTTATCAGTTTCTTGTCCCTGGAGTATGGTTTCAATAAATTTACACAATAGGTATTAGCGTTTTTGTATCCATCATCATAACAATACACAGACACGTTACACTTATAACACCCCTCTTTTTCCGTCGAGGGTCTTGTACTTACTGTTGCTTGACTAGAAGGAGTCCGTGACATAAGATTTAGATTCATTGTAATAAATAATAGCTTATTTTGAAGCGTCCGTAGTCGAGCTGGCTTCAGTAATCGTAACCGATCACTGAGGTTAAGCAACAACTGGCACGGTCAGCCATTGGATGGGTGACAGATTTCAAGGGATTGTTTTCTGGACGCTTCGTGCCTCGGACGGCACGTTAGCCATGGGTCCCGGTTGCTGCTTCGGCAGCAGTCGTTAAGCCTAGTCAGAGGCCTTCGGGCAGCTTGAAAACATCTGACAGTTGGGTTGCCCACTTACCCGACAACTTCAGTACATTGTACTCACTCCAAAACGGCGATACGGCTCGCGACCTATCACGTGAGTACAAATGTACAGCGAAAAGCGGGTGACTCGTTTGCGAGTCACCTCTGACTACTCCTTCGGGGATTACAGTAGTGAGCATATGTATGATTTATGTATGTATGTGTTATTTTTCGTGTATTTAGCAGAATGGCCGCGTCATAAATTGGCGGCGCGCCAGAGCGGTGTACGGGGGACAGAATTGGACTTGATTTTTATTTAATAATAATATACTCTTCCCGACACCGGCGGTGTGTATTATAACTTAGAGCAAACTTTATTAATTACACTTATGAGCATTCATAAAGTTTCACTGACAAAATTCCAAATTGATTGTAGATGCCTTCGATCATATTGATACTATAAAAAAATTGAATTAAAATTTGAGACAAGGTTCTATGTGACAGCACAAATAATATACCTTAGCAGATAGGAGAATTGGTCTCATAATTTAATTATTTCTTACTTTTTATGATTTTTTTTTTTTTTTTTTCTCTCAACCTCTATTGTCCCACTGCTGGGCAAAGGTCTCTCCCTGAACATTCCACTTATCCCTTTCTTGGGCCTGCTCACACCATTCCGTGTTAAAATTGTCCAAGTCGTCCCGCCATCTCTTTTATTTTTTATTAATGTTTTTTTACTGTTCTATTTGCATTTGTTTTTAGATTATTTCAAAGTTATCAGCGGGTATTCTTTCGTTTAACAAACGCAAAGTACCAGGCTGAAATGAGCGGTACAGAATGCGAAAACAGATTAGATCCCATCGCGACTCATTTGTGTCAGAGTGATTTATTCACAAACACACCTCGCCGTACCCGGGGGATGCAAATGTATTTTTTTACCCACATGATGAATTAAAAGCCCATTAGATAAGTGTAATATAAATGGCATAAATAATGCCTAGTGAAGGCGCCTTTTTGAATTTAGTCCGTCTTTTGGTAATCTGCTAAAATTATCCGAGATCCGAGAACAAATATCTGTGTTTAAACAAATATCTGCCCCAGCCGGGAATCGAACCCGGGACCTTCGGCTCAGTAGTCAGGGTCACTAACCACTACGCCATTCGGTCGTCATGTTTTAATAAACCTATTTGAAACCGGAAAGTAGTTGTGCAAAGCAACTAAGAGCATTCCTAATGAATAATGAACTGAGCCAGCCGACACAACAATAAGCACAATAGTTCCAACGCCGCTCATCTTGCATTGTTTCGTCACAATCACTGCCTCCGAATGGAACTGTGTCGAAGTGAAGTTGTGAAAATTAATCACGACATCGGAAGACTGATTCATTGGCTGTCTTTGAAGTTGACAATAATGATTTATGGGACAGCGATAAATAATCTACGAAAGGCTTTGTCGCTAAAAGCGATCTCTACGACGCAACCTGCGATGAAAGAGAGTATAATACACTCGCGAGCAAATAAGTAAATGGCATCAGAATAGTACCAACTAAAAACGTAAATATTAAATAAATAAATATTCACGAAAAAATACAAAAGTAATAAAATTGGAACAGGTAAACTTGATATCAAAAGCGGGTTCCGCTCATCTGGCATAATCTTTATTGACCAAAACTCATTTCGCATAACTCGTATGGTCTAAACTTTTTTGGCCGAACCATCACTTTGCCAAGACTTATGTGGCATAAGGCTCGTTTCGTCTAAAACTCTTTAGGCACAATCTTTAAACACCTAAGTTTCGTTTGTTCAAATTTATGTTCGTCTATAACCTATGTATAATCTTGTTTCTCCTAATGTTATCTTAATAAATAATATATTAAGTATGTAGTAAATGTACAAATTGTGGTATTTTTCTCCTATATCCCGAAAATCACGATATTGTATGATCAAAAAATCGAAAGTTAACGACCAATATAATTATTACAAACCCCATGAGATCGAAACCTAAAAATAGGTGCGACGACGAGCAAAGCGAGGAGGAGCGTGTTAGGTGCACATGTTCATCAAAACCAAAGCGGAGCGCAGCGAAGCGGAGCGGAGCGTTTTCCAAACAGCGGAAACAATACAAGGCACCAGACTCTATGGGCACCAGTTTGCGCTATGTAGGGAGACGCTCCGTCAAAGTTAAAGCCAAACGAATATTATTACTTTGTATAAACCTATGCCGTAGCATTATTAGGCTATTCAAGATTTGGCCATACCATTATTAGGCTAAACAATGTTATGCGAATTAACTTTTTACTAAACGAGATTTATGCCATACGATTTTCGGCGTAACGAGACTTTGACCAAACGTTACTATGCAATACGAGATTAGGCAAAAAAATCTTATGCCAAAAAAGGTAGAACCATCAAAAGCATTTCCTATCAGCCGGCCATTCATTCCATAAAATACACCTTATCTTGATAAATTAATGTGTAAATAAAAATTAAGTTGTTCCCTCATTAAAAACAATGAAAAAACCTTTATTTTAGTCAAGAACTAGGAAAACACGATGTATGAGGAGGCAGCGAACGTAAATCAATTTATTAGATTGCTTTTACCGAAATTGCCTCGGCAGAGAAGCATTTTTTCATGAAGTGACTGTTGAGATTTTGTATTTATCTGAAACAAGGAAATTTGTTAAAATATTCTTTATAGTGAAAATTTATACCTTGTTTCACGGGGAAAGACATCTGATACAAAAAAACACCCTTTTTCGAATGTAATAAGGGTCCTGTCAGATGTTTTTCCCCGTGAAACAAGGTATAGTTCGATGGTGTTATTCTTGTTGAGATTACCTGTTACATTGATAAGATGGAAAACTGCTAGGTACTAATGAAACTGAGCGTCTGACGATTATACTCGCATGCAGTCATTACTGCTTCTGACACTTTATTCATATAGAAAATACAATACAATAATATAAATTTGAAATGAAAATGTCTGCTAAAGACTGCATTCGATTAGATTTTATGTATGAAATGAAGCTGACAGAAGATGTCTGGTCTAATCTAGGATTTGAAAGCTGTCGTTGTATCATGCTCCATTGTTCTCATGCTGTGGTTCTACCTTTTTTGGTCTAAGATTTATTTGTATAATCTCGTATTGCATAGTAACGTTTGGTCAAAGTCTCGTTTCGCCGAAAATCGTATGGCATAAATCTCGTTTGGTAAAAGTTATTTCGCATAATCTTGTTTAGTCTAATTATGGTATGACCGAATCTTGAAACGCCTATTAATGCTACATATATTAATATAATTTGCATAGGTTATACAAAGTAATAATATTCTTTTGGCTTTAACATTGACGGAGCGTCTCCCTATGTAGCGCAAACTGGTGCCTAGATCAAAAAATATTGTATTGTTTCCGCTATGTGGAAAACGCTCCGATCCGCTTCGCTGCGCTCCGCTTTGCTTTTGACGAACATGTGCCCCTAACACGCTCCTCCTCGCTTTGCTCGTCGTCGCACCTATCTTTATGTTCCGATCCTATGGGGTTTGTAATAACTATAATGGGCAATCACAAATTGATCATTCAATATCGTAATTTTTGGGATATAAGAGAGCAATACCAAAATTTGTACATTTACTACATACTTAATATATTATTTATTAAGATAATATTAGGAGAAACAATATTATACATAGGTATAGATAAACATAAATTTGACCAAACGAGACTTAGATGTTTCAAGATTGTACTAAGAGAGTTTTCGGCGAAACGAGCCTTAGGCCACATAAGTCTTGACGAAGTGATGATTCGACAAAAAAAGTTTAGATCATACGAGTTATGCGAATCGAGTTTTGGGAAATAAAGATTAGGCGAGATGAGGGAAACCCCACCGTACACCTTGTAACTAACTAGCTATTCCCGCGAGCTTGTCATCCCCTTAAAAAGTTTTCCCGTGGGAATTCCGCAATAAAAAGTAGCCCATGTTCTTTCTCAGGGTCTAGACCGTATGTATACCAAATTTCATTCAAATCAGTTCAGTAGTTTTGGCGTGAAAGAGTAACAGACAGACATAGTTACTTTCGCATTTATAATAAATATTAAGTTAGGATGCTACTTGCTCTATCGTAGCAAACAGCAAAACATTCACTTCGATAAAAAATATTTTGAAATCTTTTATGTACAGTGACTGCTTCCATCGATCTTAGGTATATAATGTATATCGTGTACATAGATATGTATATACTGCATATCGTCGAGGCCTAGCGTGTTCAATTTTTCGAAGCCGAGTGGAGAGTCGAGAGGAAAAGTTCTGCATCTACATAACCCGGTACAGTCAGATTCAAAAGTTAAATGGACAAAATATCTACTTTGTTCTACAGTATTTTTTTATTAATATTTTAGAATTCCAAGGTCTGAAACCTGAAAAATAAAAAAGTTACTTGATTTTGTGATAAATAATTTAAATTTATAACCTATCCCCCTCATTCATAAAAAAGTTAGTGGATGCTTTAGCCACTGAACTGTTTTTTCCCTCTCTGTCAAAGAACAAATTGTTCTCTGTCCGAGAGTGACAGAACAGTTCAATAGAAGGGTACGGGGCGCATTTAAGACGTGACAAAAGTTCTCCATCACGCTCGCTGAAATGAAATAAAATGAAATGAAATCGTTTATTTATGAGTGAGCGCGATGCAAAACTTATGTCACGTCTTAAATGCGCCCCGTGCTACTAGACTAGTTAAAGCGTCCACTAACTTTTTTATGAATAAGGGGGTTAGGGGCCGTCCATTAATCACGTGATGTCGTTTTTCTCATTTTTTGACCCCCCCCCCCTCCCCCCTGGTGATATTTGGTGAGGTTTGGGACCAACGTGGACGTGGACGGCCCCTTAGTATGTAGACACCTAAGCTATCCGATACACCCATATTACAGGCCTAGCTTGAGATTGGATGGCCGTGTGTGAGATATCCCCAAATAATATTTATTATTATAACAATATAATTAGTATGGATTTAGACTGTGACTGTACTTCAGTAGGTTTTCCGATGTGTTCCTCCGGTACAATCGTGAAGAAATGCCGGTTTAACATAGAACCGAGACTATTGACTTTTACTTTGCACTTTTGTCGAGTTTTTATTTTCATTCTTTTTGGAATCCGGTCTTTGGAAAGCGACAGAGGTAGACTATATCTTTTGACTAACGAGAATATTATTGTACGTCTTCTAAATAATCATTTTTAGCATCATTCCATTTGTAATTTCTATTGTCAAAAGTCTTGGATGAATAGCAAATTAACTTAGGTAGGTAATAGTAGTCTTATGTTGTAAGTTGTACAAAAAAATATAAATACTTAAAAGAGAGGAAATAAATATCTACTAATGTTTTTTCTCAAAAAGACTTGTTTACATACATAATATAATATACCATATTGCACATATAACGGAGATGTAATAGATTATACAAACAATATACTTACCTACTTTGGTAGTTATTTGTAAATCCATTACTTTTTTAGCGCTTCATCCAAGGTTCCGTATTCCGGGCCACCCAACGGTTGCTTGCTCTCATGTTATAATAATTATAATGAGTGCTTAAGAAAACGGCTGCATACCTTGCAATGAACTATGAATTCTCTACAGCCTATACTTATTTTATGAAGCACTAGCTGATCCCGCGCGCTTCGCTTCGCCTTAAAAAGTTTCCCCGTGGGAATTCCGGAATAAAAAGTAGCCTATGTTCTTTCTCAGGGTCTAGACCATATCCAAATTTCATTCAAATCCGTTCAGTAGTTTTGGCGTGAAAAAGTAACAGACAGACACAGTTACTTTCGAATTTATAATATTAGTTAGGATTAGGATAATAATAATGGGAGAACCATTTCATTGGGTTGCGAATTTGTAAGTAGAAAACGGCCTACCTTGCAATAATTAACTATGAATTGAATATCGCTTTGGAAACGTTGACTCTCCCCGAATTGGGCACTTTATAGGATGGTTCGTATTCAGTTGGTTTATTTGTGAAAGTCTTCGTATGAGAGCATGTTTTATTCAGCACATGTAGATGCCCCCTGTAGATAGCTTCAGTGATTTGTAAGGTTATTCTAAGAATAATTTCAGTATTCCATTATAGATATATATATAAATATATATATATATATATATATATAGGTAATATTGCGTGCCCTGGTTGGAGACACTCCCTCAAATTCATAGACCGTATTTTAAATTTACAACAAGATTAATATTTACTTTGAAACACTCGAGTTTCGACTCTGTACGTTAGTCAAAAAGTTGAAATTCGTATATCACAACGTCAATTTTAAAGTGTCTAAAAACTCTATGAATTTGGGGACTGAATCTTGCAACGCGATTTTCTAGGTTCGAATAAGGGTAATGGAAAATAACCTTACGAGCAAGTAATGAAAAAGTTCCACTTACAAAATGTTCACACTGTTGGTTATATTCTGATGCGCAGTTAAATGTACTTCAACTGTTGCAGAACGGCGGCGTCATTAAGCTAGTCTTTTCCGTTAATGAGTAATTGGGTGCTATTGTCAATGTAACTTTTTCATTGTTCATGAGTGTATTGTTGTTTATATTTATATTTAGTATGTATCTATCTATGTATTTGTGTAGATATATCAGCTTTCCGACACCCATAACACAGGTTCTGCCTAGCCTGGGGTTGGATGGCCGTGTGTGAGATGTCCCTTCATGAGTGTATTTGCACCAAAAATTGCACTCGGGATTTTGTCCATTTACCTTATTCAAAGGTGCTTTGTAACTGTTTGTTTTGGCAAAATAAACTTTATTCCATTAAAGCTACAGCTTCATTGACAGTGCAAACATTTTCCCGGAAAAGGTGAAATGTGTTATTTAACTCTGAGACCGCCTCAAAGGGCTATTCTTTGAGTTTTGTAGGTGAATAGAAAAGCCTGTTGTGTGAATAGCCGCGTCCCAATTCTGTTGTTTAGTAAAGTATTAAGTACAGTTTAATTCACGGGAATTGACCAGTGTGCAGTACGTATTTTGTTGCTTTGAAAGAGAGGGACACAACAGTTCAATAGCTAAAACGTCCTATAACTTTTCTTTGCATAAGGGGGTTAGTCAATAGAGGGTGTTGCAAAACGGGCATATTAAGCCGAAAGGGGATGACTCAGGGGGTCATTCTGAACAAATTTTGTTCTACGAGTTTTGGAAATTCGCGAAAAAATATATTAGTTCTCCATAGTAAAAAAGTCACGTGACCAAAAAAGTTTCTACGGAAAACGATTTTTTATTTTCATGAATATCCAAAACTCGGTAGGTAGAACAAAATTTGTTCAGAATGACCCCCTGAGTCACCCCTTTCGGCTTAGTATACCCTTTATGCAACAACCTCTAGAGGTATAGGCTTAAGCACGCATAGTTACATGCTATGCCGCTTGGTAGCTATCAGTACGTCTAGTACAGTTTGATAGTTACTCGAAAACATGTAAAGTTTCCTTTTTTCGCGTAAAAAGTGGTGTCTCTAGCGGAAACTATCATAGAAGTAACTTTTGACAGATAATGTATGCAGATGGCAGAAAAAAACTTATTTCATCTTCTTTTTTTTACAACGCAGAAGCTTTTCATAGATAAATGCTTTACTTTACGTCTTAAAAAAACACGCACTCCAACAGGTTGCAGACAGCAAAAGTCTTTTGAACCGTTTCAGGTTTTTTTTTTATCTCAAACATAATAAGCCACACTCTTTGTAAAAGAGGTTTAGACCACAAAGGTTGTTCTACTTTGTTCGGCTTTTTAGTTCATTATTTTTAATTAAAAAAGAACATAAATTAGCAGGTTAATTAAACTATCTTGATTGGATTAAGGTTGTTTTAGATGCGTTAATCCATTTTTACTGAGAATTGAAGAATTTTACTAAAAACGATGAATTTTACTGAATTATATTTTTCTCAAGCATCATTTGATAAAAATACAAAGATAAATCTATTTATTTATTTTATTCAGAGGAAAACTTAAATAGTAATAAAATGGTTTACCACGGCAATGGCCCCTGCATGGTGGTAAAATATCAATTAAAATGATTCTTACGTGGGTCGTAATATTAAAACAAGAAAATTCAACTAACGATACATAAGGTATACTGCTACGAAAATGTTGTAAATAATATATGTACTTTTTTTTTAGAGCGGTGGTAGCTCAGTCACAGTCAGCATCAGCAATAAAGTCCGTATCTTTCTCATACATTTTCTCCATGTGGTCATAGCTACTCTCGTACAGCATTATAATTTTGTCTTGTCCAGCTGAAATACATAGCATATAAGTAAATTTTCATTTTCACTCAAAGTGAAATACAAAACCCGAGAGAAATGTGCAAGTCTAGAAGACGCAGCTTTAATTAATATACCTTGTTGTTTTCATATTTATATTAAGTTTTTCTTTATACATTTTTTTGTAATGTACTTAGTGCAATTTGTTCACAAGTTCAATATCTACTATCTATTTCACTGCGCGACCAAAAAAATCACAGTATAAGTAAAATAATATAAAGCTGAAATTAGACTGATTGATCGCACCGCAACATTCGCTTTTATAATATTAGTGGGATTTTATTTTATATATAAATAGGTATAGTGTTTCACACAAAAGGTGTAGTTTCGTATTTACCGCCATATGTATGCGTTCCGCCATGACGTTAGATCAAGCTGAAGCTAATTGATCACTCTAAGTTCGTGTTCGTTCAAGGATAAAGCTTCATTACAACGAGAGTAGGACAGCGATGTCAATATGTCGCATTAGCATGTTCGCTTGATTTCATTTCAAGCAATGGTTAGATAAAAGTTTGCTGGGAATAAATCTGATGCTGTTGCGTCAGAATGTGTATAGATCGTGACAGCAACAATTTTATTTCTTAGATAAAAAAATTTGACCATTTAAAAATCAACCCTTAGTTGAATGTGCATCAAATTTGAGATAGAGCGGTGCCTTCCAAGCGAACTTGTAGCTCTTGTTTTTGCGTAGCTCTCTGTACGATTAAATGCTAGTTTTCGTTTACACTAAATTAAAAAAAATAAGGCTTTTGTTCTGCAGTTCGTTTGGTGTACGTACATCGATCTTAGTGTGGATGACATTGGCACTGCAGTGAGATCGCTATAATTATATTTCAAGAACTTTCGAGAAGCTTAACTGAAAAGCATGAATAATGAAATTGCCTATCAGAGTAGGGATTAACCAGCCTACCGCTTACCGTCCGAGAAACGGTTATGTTATCAGAGATTTATGTGTGTGTGTATGTGTAACTATTACATATCATAGTTAGCTGGGTTGTGGGTTGAAATTAATTTAGATAATATCTTGTGACTTAATTCATGGTGTATAATGGATTTTCATTTGAAACTAATATACAGGATGTAACAGAAATGTTTATGTAATACACAATCATATATTATTAAATAGTGGCCTGTGAGTAGCGTGTCGTAAAAAAAAATATTTTTTGATAATTTTAGAAACGAATTTTTGAATTATCATTATACTCATCTCCAGCATTTTTTGTGACACTCGGTGCTGAAACGGCGGAGAACGAGCCAGGACAGACAGACGGATAGACATGACGAAACTAAGAGTTCCTAGTAGACTTACGGAACCCTAAAAACTAACAAATTTATGTACGATGTGACGTCACACATTTTATCAGAATGTATGAACAGTCATAGAAGGTGAAACATCATCACAGGCTCCAACCACAAAACATAAATGTATTTTATCCAAATGTAAGCAAGACCTTTTTTAAATATATTTTCATTATGTTTTTCTCGATTTGTATGTAGTAACTTTTCTGCTTTTATTTTCTGGTAGGTACTGTAACTTTGTAATTTATGTGTGTATTAAAAAAACATATTGGTGTTGCACTGTAATACATATATTTTTAAATAAACAATAAATAAATAAAAGCGTATAGTGATTTTGTGCTTCAAACTTTTCATCCTATAAAATACAGACTAGGTTAATAGAATTTAGATTTTCATACCATGGAAACCCTAATACCTGGTAACACTAATAAAACCCGGGTGAATAGGGTAGAAATAAAACCGGTAAAGTAAGTCGAGCATCACAAGAGTTTAATCTAGATCAACGTCGAAAGCCAGATTAAATGTTTGATTAAACTTTATTTCCATCGGGAAAATCTGCTTATTGAGTATCGGAAATCTATGATTCTTGTTGAAGTATAATAATTTAGAAGTTACTAACAAAGTATTTTGTATTTAATTACAGCTTGGTTTTTCTACAGGCTGTTCAAAAAATTATGCAGCTGAAATTATGTATTCATATTCTAATCGGATCATTCAAATAACAAGTATAATACATTATTATGTAGAGTAATGTACGATTGTTGAAAATATACGAATAAAAAAAAATTAATAACTGTAAATAAATAATATAAAAAAATATATACCTACACTTGACACGAAAAACAAGCATGTCAAATGTATGCTGTTTTGTTGGGAGGACACAAAAATACATTAGAAATGAAAGAATCGAAATTTTATATATTATTTATTTATTTACTATCTAAAAATATCCAAAACCCAAAAATGAACATTACGAACTAATGACACGTCATGTCAAGTATAAACAACTAAAATCCTACGAATAACGTCAAAGGAACTGCTAGCAGTGAGCACAAAACACTAATTAATCAGGTTTACATTTGAACCCATTCGTTTACGATCGAAACCCTTTAAGCCACGATCTTTATTACAAATTGTTAATCGCACAGCGGATATCCGATTGACTTAATGCCGGGCAGAGTACGGGTCTTACTCAATATTCATGCAATCTGAGGGTTACAATATAATTAAGATAACAGTGTTTTTTAGGGTTTGTTCTTACTAACTTAGATAAAAATATACAAACAAGATTGTCACATCCTAACTAATATTATAAATGCGAAAGTAACTGTGTCTGTCTGTCTGTCTGTCTGTCTGTTACTCTTTCACGCCAAAACTACTGAACGGATTTGAATGAAATTTGGTATACATATGGTCTAGACCTCGAGAAAGAACATAGGCTACTATTTATCTCGGAATTCCCACGGGAAAACTTTTTATGGCGAAGCGAAGCTCGCGGGAACAGCTATACAAAAATAAAGCCAAAAACTGACCTACACTCACGTGCAAATAAACAGTTCCACTTACAAAATGCAGACACCAAATGGTCCCAATCTTTTTAAACATTGAATAGGAAATATGAACAAATTATTTATGATTTTAGTTGGTTATATTCAGTTTCACCGTTAAAAATACATAAATATTGCAGAAGGCGTAATTAAGTAAGTTTTTCTGTTTAAGAGTAATTTGGTATTTTATTCAATGGAACTTTTTCATTGCCCGTGAGTGTATTTTGTTTACTGTCATATTGTTTTTAAGTTCAAGCTAAAGACAATTTCGCGATTTCTTCCAGACAAACTATGACAATGTCAATAATGTACTAATTTAGTATGGAGATGATCCGTATGGCTCTTGTGTTATGATATATCGTACAACCATTGTAATATCTCCTACAGCAATGAACTATTATTTATCACAACAAAAGGAAATGCAATTACATGGGGACAATAATACGGATTCCTTCCTTACTATGTAGGTACTTTAAAATGAAAAATTCCACGTACAGTCAACAAAAGAAAGAAAAAATATAAATGATCTTTTTCAATGCACTTAATAATAAGGACATACTAGATGATTTACGTAAGTGTTCAAAACTACGTTATATCCCACCGCCATTACATAAACGAGTATTGGTACATAGATACGGTAGCTATGTGTTTTTTTCTTTATTTACTTACATACACTTACACTTTTGTCAAATACGAGCAATTATTCAGTCATAGGTGGTTTGTGAGTGTCATCATCATCGTCAATCCTCTTATACCTAATCAGGGACATAGGGCGGCTGTCCAATTTCAAAACACAGTAACAGCCAAGAGACAAAATGTTCAGGAGAGCCAAAAAACGTTTTTGTCCCTTCATTTCAATGCCCTGGTAAAACTATGATACATATCTAAACGAATGTAAGCTTAAAAGAACCGGCAGAACCTAGGCTTTACATACAATACTATTTCATTTAAATATGACTAATATTGTTGCTGTAATGCACAAAAGAAAACACTAACTAGGTTTTAAATGGTTTTCTCACCCTAAAACCGCCCTCACTGACCATTTTATAACCTAGTAAGAGCCATTATTGTGTAATTTAAGACAAGTAAAGTATATTGAAATTGCAATAATAACGTAATAATTTATATATTTTTTATTTTTTTATATGTTTTGGATCCTTCACATAATATAAATCAAATTTTGCAGCACTTTTACACGACCGCACTAAGTAATAGCTGAAATACTATATTTTTAAGTTTTATCTAAATGAACCATATATCGCCATATTAAGAAGGCATGTCTGACACGAACATTATTTATGGCTGCCTTAAATTAGACAATATTTCCTAAATTTTGAGCTAAAATTAGTTTACAATGTTTGAGTTTTTTTGGTTTATGCAAAATAGGGCTAGTAGAAAGGTTCTGACGAGAAAGGTCTCTATGGCTTTTATAAAGAAGACAAAATTTCCTTATGTTCTACTTTTAATTCACCTCTCTAGGTCTCATTGGTTCAAAGATACAGGTTTTGAAATATCTGATATTTTTTCGAAAAAAGTGTTTGTAATAATGTATGCCATTTGTGACTTACTAAAATTAACGGGCAAAAATTGACCTTTGCTGACCATTTCAAAACCTAGTAAGCGCCATTGACAATTTTAAAACCTAGTAAGTCATTTTCACTTACTGTGTTTTAAAATGGTTGGTGGCTCTTACTGTGTTTTAAAATGGTTTTCGTGGCATTTTTGATTTTGCAGGGTGGAGTTACTAGGTTTTTAGAAATTTTATTTTCGTTTCTAAGCCCTTTTTTGATATTCTGACAATGCAGGAATGTGCGGAATCGCCTAAAATAATGTATAAATCAAAGACCCGTTTTTTTTAAAGTTGGCGCTTACTGTGTTTTGAAATTGGACAGCCGAGGGCTCGCAGTATCTTCCAGTTCAGTTTGTCGCTCGTTGATCGAGCCCTTACCAGTTAAGTCCTAGCTGTTGCCTTTTTCTCAACTGCATGGGGAGTGCGAGTTTTTACTCCGCACGTAAAGCGGCGGTTGAACGTCAATTAGTATGGCGCGCTAGAGTCGCCACCTAGCGGTACACGCGCTGCACTAGCTCCGCGCCATACAATTTTTGCCGTTAGTGTTCACTGCTCAATCGGTTATGAAAAACCTACACTAAGCCGCGCCACAGTGAGAGGATCCTTCTCCTAATAGGAAATCGCTGTGCCCTCCCGGGTCCATAATGATCGCTTGTTTATTATTTTAACACCTTATGTAAGTAACACTAATTATGGAATGCAATAAAGATTTTAATTTGAAAGGATTGTGAGTTGTCAGAGTTTGAGTTTGACAAGGTTCAAAAGTATAGCACTTGTGAAGCCGACTGTCCGCGAGTAATCATACGTCTCGGAAAGTCGGAAGCGTGAGGCCTCTGGAACTTATAAACTTAAACGCTGTTTATTTTTATACAATACAGGCTAGATTATTATTTTTTATTTAGAACAAAAAGAGATCAAGATTGCTGCTTGCAGTATATAGATATTATATTGACCGCCAATTGTACCATTTATTTTGTGCATTTCCTTGTGTAATTTATATTTGTGTGCAATAATTAATTATCTATCTATCTATATATTAGTGCCAATTGTAATTAAAGTTGTAAAAAAGCAGCCCTAAAATGCTCAATAATTTTGAACGGATAACTGCAATAGTACCAGGATAGCATGAATAAGGGACAGCTGTATTCTTTTATTCTTTTCCTCGAGGAAGCTCCCCCGGGCTCGCCACTCTGGCGCCTGGTGATTGATCGAATAGTGATGGGAGTACTCATCAAAAGCTGTAACTGAAATAAATATTCGTATACATTTTTAAAGCGCAATTAAATATTTAACTGCTTAATATAGGTACTTGATATATAATTATAGGATTACTGGTGATTATTGTATTTTTTCCTTATTTAGACGCCAGAATGATGTAGTGGTTAGTTACCCTGATTGCTATGCCGAGGCAGGGTCCCGGTTTTGATTCCCGGCCGCGGCAGATATTTCCACTACTGAAGTCCGAAAGCTGTTCTCAAAGTAGTATTATTATTTTAATTATTAGCTCAGTACTAAATTTCAGATAGCATAATAGGCAGGCTAGTTGCCGATTTTGCCGGATGGCTTTTAACGGAGATTAAACGCAGAGTTTCTTATCATACTGACTACCTAATACTAGAAAAAACATGGAACTTTAATTATTTGTCTAGGCGCTTTATTAACAATTTCTAGTTTTTGTCTTGTTTCAGCGCAAAATATCAATTTTCGGGTTGATTGAAAATTCTTTGCAAGTGAAAATGCCTGCGGGGTATTAGCGTCAAGCGATATTGTCCCTTAATCACTTGTCGGCAATTTGGAGGCTCCACCCTGTTGGATGAAGATGAAAAATTCCTCATGAAAAGTTAAATTATCCAAATATAGCTCACATTACTCTTAAGAATTTTGACAGTCTGCAATTAATTTTATTTATCTATTGTGTGTTTTCAATGTTATAACTTATCTACTGTTTACAAACCATTCAAATGCAATGTTAGTAACCATATTAGGGTTTTTTTTAAACTGTGTAAACAACTATGTTTTTAATAAGTCTGAAATAAAATTATTTTATTTCATTATTCAATCAATCATTTTAAACATAAAATTAACAAGTACCTACACTTCCTTCATTTGAAAAAAATATATTGTTTTATCTCCCCATCACTAATGTTAGCAGGAAAATGAAGTTCTATTTTTATTTATTATTTTTTAAGATTTTTAAGGCAAACTTCATAACATTGGTCATGATTTTCTATTTTAAGCTACATTATTGTTTGTTGGTTTTTTCTTAACGTCATAAGATTAGTCATGATTGGCTATTTTTAGCTACATTATTGTTTGTTTTTTCTAAATCAAGTTTGCGTGTTAATTCCGATTTTCTTTTGTTTCAGATCCATACATAGTGAAATCAACCAAAATATCAGTCATTTTTCTAACTAAAAACCAACATATAAAAATATCGCTGTGCCAAAAAGATTTTTCTATAAAATGTTGCATTATTTACATAATAAACTTTCTTACATATTTAGTATACACAATTTACATACTTACAACCTTACAAATTTGAACAAAATGTAGTTTAACGTTGCCAAAACTCTATACAAACAAATTTACACTTACAAAAAAAACAAATCTTGCAACTGGCATTCTATAACCACATCAAAACAAAAAAGTTTACACAGTTAAAAAAATCCAAATTTAAAAACCGAACCGTTTAAAATTGGAACGCGTCATGAAGCTGTCAGTGAGTGCGTACCGCGCGCACGCGTCGGCCCACAAGAAGATCCTGACGTCGTCGTACCAGCAGCACTACGGGAGCACCGCGGCGCAGGTCATCAACCCCATACAGCCGACCGCCTTCGTGCCCTCACAGGTGAGTCAAAGCGACAAAGTAGATTATTCTATTCTAGTTAGACGGCCGAATGGTGTAGTGGTTAGTGACCCTGACTGCTTTGTCGAAGGTCACGGGTTCGATTCCCGGCTGGGGCAGATATTTGTTTGAACACACACCTATTTGTACTCGGGTCTTGGTTGTTGATATTTATATTTAGTATCTATCTATCTATGTATTTGTGTAGATATATCAGCTGTCCGACTCCGACACCCATAACACAGGTTCTGGATAGCTTGGGGTCGGATGTCCGTGTGTGTGATATCCCAAGATATTTTTTTAAAAATTATTATTTATTCTATTCTGAGAGGGGGCGAAGCTCCTGTACCAGAAAGCAGACTTCTCGAGTGACGAATTATACACTCACGAGCATTGATAAAGTTCCAATGAAATAATCGAAAAGTGGAACTATTCCATTGCAGGTGAAAAAAAATATTGTTTTGTTGAAATAACATGTTGATGGTTTTATTAATTTTCGTCGGTATGTATTTTTTTTAATGTATTTAATGCACCGATTTTGATAAGTTTTGTTTAGGTTCAGCTCAGCGGTGGCCCCTTTTTTAAATTTTTGTCTACCCCGAAAGTTGAAAAAAGGGCTGAAATCACGATATGAATTTTCATTTTGGGCACCTATATACCTATAAACCGATTCTAATGTAAATATAGTTCTTATAACAATATATGTAATAAGATGGTGACCTGGGGCTTATCTGATGATGGAAACGGAAGGTATTCAAGGGAAATCCTCAACGTTATACAGGGTGTTGCAAAAAGGGTATACTAAGCTGAAACCTACATGTGCAGCATGGTATATTTAAGCCAAAACCGAAATCTGAATTTCAAAATATTTTTTTTTCGCGGATATTGAAAATCTGATCACAGTTTTGGTCTTTGATATTGGTACCATGCTGCACATGTAGGTTTCGGCTTAGTTTACCCTTTATGCAACATCCTATATACTTGAAAACTTTTATATTATAAAGGAAACGTAAGTTAAGACCTCTTCATTTATGTATTTGTGAAGAAGTCTTTCACAAATTATATACTTGGACTTATCGGGTTTAAGCTTTAGAGAATTTTTATTAGACCATAACCAGGCAATGGTTAGTTTAGTTATGAACGATTAAGTAAACACAACCATACCGCGATGTAGGATTCAGCACACTACTGCCACCTAGCGAGAAACATTGCAAATAAAAAATAATATTTTAAAAAATTAAAAAACCGACTTCAAAAAACCACTAAAATGTAAGAAATAATTTAAGGTTTACACAAATTCTACTCGTATGTGACAGTACAAATATACCTAAGCAGGAACTGTTCTTTTTTGATGTTGGTGCGGTGACAAAGTAATCTAAAGAAATATGGCACCGACTTCAAAAAAGAACAGTTCCTGCTTAGGTATATTTGTGTAAACCTTAAATTATTTCTTACATTTTAGTGGTTTTTTGAAGTCGGTTTTACAATTTTTATAATTATTATTTTATTTTATAGTTTTTAGTTTATTTGCAATAATTTTCAATCAAAAGTAAGGTGCAAATGATACCAAAATTCCTACTAATCATTACGAATCATTCAAGCCTAAACACGAAGTAGTTGCTTTATACCGTTGAGGAGTTCCCCTGACTGCCTTCCGTTTCCATCATCAGATCAGCTCAAGGTCACCATCATATTTTTTTGTTATAAGAACTATATTTACGTTCTTAATTTCATTACAATCGGATAATATGTGCCCAAAATGGAAATTCATACCCTGTTTTTACCCCTTTACCCACCCTCGGGGGTGAGATAAAATTCGTAATCGGTGAACATACATAAAAAAACCCCGACGAATTGAGAACGTCCTCCTTTTTTTGAAGTCGGTTAAAAAACTAAACAATACTATGGGAAATTATAAGTATAAACTTAATGTGTAACAAATAAAACTTCTATGATAATGATAAAACATTTATTTTTTAATGCATTTTTTCGAGCTGTCGAACTAAATTTGTTCAAAATGACTCCGTGGGAAACTTCTTTCAGCTTAACATTAACACCCTTTTTAACCGACTTCGAAAATAGAAAGAGAAAGGTACTCAATAAATTGTATGTAGTACGTAGTCATGGTATGTCCTATGTATTTTTTATATTTCAATGTGTATTTTTGTGTCAAGGGGTACGTTACTCCGTTTAAGTTTAAGTTTTTGACGTTTACGTAACCTACAGTGACCCCTGGCGCCCTAGTACCTAGGTTAAAAACGTTGGCAAAGTTCCACAAAAAACGCCTCTTTCTTTTTTAAACAGATGTTATTTCCATTTTACGCGGCTGAATGACGCAAACCCACGTATTGTATTTCAATCCTGTAAAGAAAATTCGAGAAAAAACGAGTAAAACTTCAGTTAAGCCGGTACGCTCCATTGCTTTGTCTGTTTGCGTGTATTTTTATTTATAATAATATATACTGGGTGGATTTTATCAGTGAAATATGTGGTATAAGCCTGGCTGATTAGGTTTATCTTTACTATGGAACTACCAAACCAAAGGTTGTCGTGAAAAAATAGCAGAATAGGCTACTTGACTCATATCAAATTCAGGACAATAAATTAGTATTTATTGCAGTATTTAATTTACGAAACCAAAATATATTGATTTCGGCTAATTAAACTCCAGGATGGTTGCATACTTTCAATTTATAAATTATTATTTTTTATTATTATTTTGAACCCTGAAAACGCTATCGGCCATGTTGTGACGTCAGCTGCCTCGTGCTGTGTCAAGAGCTTTAAGTGAAGTGGTATCTTCAACTGTGATAAATGAATGATTTGCTCCTTCTAGGTTCCCAAAAAATATGAGAGTATTTTTTTGATCTAATACAGCAATTATCAATCATATTATGAGACTTTCTTTAAAAAAGGGTCAAGTAGCCTATTCTGTTCTTGTTTGGACAAATAAATAATATTCTATCAATCTAATTTAATCACAACCTCTCACTATAAACATAAACACATCACAACTTCATACGTAGGAAGCGTCACACGGCCGTGACTTCCGGAGCGGGGCGGAGACACACATAAACTGTGCCCGGACGCAGCCTACTGCTGACATATGCTGCCCTGGTACCTAGGCCAGCAAGTTACACTCACGAGCAATGAAAAAATCCACTTACAAAAATTTATATTAATTTATGGTTATTATTTTGGTGTCGTTATTTTGTAAGCGGAACTTTTTCATTGCTCATGAGTGTATCAACAAATCGAAACTCTATCTAGCAAACGTCGTGGTTATTACGCCGTCCGTGGAGGCGTATACTATACATAATGATGATAAACTTTATCTTGGTCGTGCACTCTCTGCTGACATATGCTGTCCTGGTATCCTGTTGGATAAATTATGACTTGATCGGCATAATAATGCCTGTGAATAATGAAACAATAGCCCGAAGTATAAAAATAACAATAAAACTTCACAAGTTCTGTATCAAAAATGACAAATGACACTAATCATTTTTTTGGTGTTGCTGCACAGCTAGCATTGTCGGTCTCTATTCAAGCAGGGTAAAGGGGTATAATTGTTAACTTGTTAACGACAATAACAGTTGTGTCTGTAAGTACTAAAGTTATGCGAGTAATAGTAGAACCTGGGCCGTTTATTGCCATGTTTACGATCGTGTTAACGCTACAAAACATACAATAACTTTAATATTAAGTGTTACCTAAAATAAGTGTGTACCTAATCGTGTACATACATGTAGGAAATATTTTATGTACTTAACATAAACAGTTATTTAGAGTGAGTTATTGAGCGCGTAGATTCAGCTGCCGCTACACGGGTTTGTTATAAGTAGATTTCAACAGCTACCTCTATTCTATTCTATTCTATTCTCTATGGGGGTGTTAGTACCTGCACCCCCATAGAGGTGCAGGAACCTTTGTGCATATCCTCCTCATGCCTGGAACCTTTGTGCATATCCCCAAGGTCTAAACTGCCTTCCTAAGCTTGGATCATTTCCCACCACGCTGGTCCACTACGGTTTGGTGGGTTCACATATCTAGATGTGCTAAATCTAGATATACAGGTTTCCTCACGATGTTTTCCTTCACCGTAAGAGCGATGGTACTTAAGTTAAAAGAACTCATTGGTACATGTCAGCGCCGGGATTCCAACCCGCATCTCTGGCGTGAGAAGCGGGCGCTTACCCGACTGAGCTACCACCACTCCAGAACAGCTACCTCAAAATAATTGTGTTCATATTATCTCTTCCATCCAAATGTTGTCTGGCAGAGATTGCTTTAAGCAATAAGGCCGCCTTTTTGTACTATTTTTTTAAGTTTATAAGTTGTTTTTTGTATTATTTCCTTTGGTGCAAATAAAGAGTATTGTATTGTATTGTATGGTAATGTCACTATATGACGATTCGTCATAAATACGGCGCTGTTATTGATGGAACGCGCATTAAACGAGTGTATCGATGTCGATAACGAACCCGTGTACAGGCCGCTGATTGATTCTTTGTTAAATTTCATAAGGACCTCCTGAGTAACCTTCTTCACGATTCCTATACCACGATGACAACATCCTGTATATCATTGATGTAGTAGGTGTAGATTGTACGTCACTCTATAAATCGACGAACTCGTTGTATTAAGGTTGACGATTCTTGTTCCCTCGTTCGTTCATTTTATTTTAAAGAATATGTTATGACCCCCCTGATGCATCGAGTCTTAATGCCAATTTCTCCATAGTCCGTTAGAGCATAATCAGGGAGTATTGGTTGACTTTTGGCACATCTCTCATGAATTTTATATGGAGATGACGTATGCTTAATAAATTAATCCCTGTCGGTTAGATAACCGACTATGTAGAAATTGGCACTTAGGATTGCTGTAGTGTAATAAATAATATTATCTATCTAAATTGCCACAAAAAAGTCAAAACCATACAAATTACGAGTCTTTTTCACAGCTCTACCCAAAAAGGTTTCTGCTGCGCGCAAAGTGACTGCCTTTGAAAATGTAGCAAGTCCCGTTTTGAAACGGATATGCAAATGAGTTCCAGTTACAACACTTGTTTGAGACTGAATGGTGAAATGTGTTACCACGTTTATTTCAGACCCAAGGTTTTCCTGAATAATGCTGTATATACAGGGTGGCCCAAAAGTCAACGATATGATTAACAGGTATGACTTTGAAAACCGTGTTTTTTTTAAACATACAGCATTACTCAATATTTTTTTTAATGTGATCAATAGCAGGACTATCCAGGGTGATGTAACACCAAAAAATACTAACAATATGGAATTTTGTACCGGCGACACGCAAAAAACTGATCCGAGGTGTCGATTTTCACCAAATTTATAAATGTTTCAATATCTCGAAAACTATCGAGTTTTTACTAAGGTCATATTATGATATTCTAACTACTCATAAGCTGGTCTATCAGCCCTCTAAGGCATATCGTTGACTTATGGGACACCCTGTATATATTCGGCTCGCGGCTGAGATAGATTTTATTAAAACTCTGATATTTTCTCCGTATTTGGATATGCCCTGACGATTGATTTGATCCTGTTATTTTTGAATCGACAGACACCAAGATATTTGACCTCCTGAGTCACCCCCTTTCCGCTTAGTATTCCAGTTTTGCAGCAACCCCTACTTTCTGCTCCTGAGCCTCCTGCAGGTTGACTGGTAGAGAATGCTCTTAGCATTAAGTCCACCTGATTGTACATCTACTTTTGTAAATTGTGCAATAAAAGTATAAATATATAATTAAATAACCCGTAAAAACTCATACATTAAAAAAATATCGCGCTATTAATAACCATATAGTGCGCTCTTAGCCTTAGAGCCACTTGCAGAAACATATTAAATCTAGATTTAGTGTCAAATCTCGATTTAAGAAACGTCAGTCCATATAAAATTTGACACTAAATCGAGATTTAACACTAAATCTAGATTTAATATGTTGGTGCAAGTTGCCCTAAGTGGCTAACAAACGTTCAAGAAGTGTCACGCGTCACGTGAAGCAGCGGACGATCTGTCTCTCGCGTCACGTGACGAGGGGTGACGTGAGCCCGTGATCGGATCAATAAAAATGGGATAAGTATTAGTGACGCATCTGCCGGCTCTAATCCGACTCTGATGGGCTGTTCCGAATTAACCTACTGAATACAGTGATAAAAATTGGTGTGTAGAGTCTGTTTTTTTATCTCAGATATTAAATTGACAGATTCTGAACGGTACATCAACTATGCTATGTGACAGCTCACGTAAATGTGTAATATTTCTTCATTCTATAAGATTTTAAGTTTGCCAGTAGTGGTAATTCGCTATTGTGGTTTCAATAAACCCATCTAATCTATATCAATATATAATTCATTAGTAAATAATGAGATATGTATCAATTTAGTTCGCTCTCACCGGAACAGATAAGTTTGTGGCGCTGTACATCAATAGTCGATTGTCCCGCCAATAGAAGGATACGTCACTTGCTGCCAGTTTCTATAACTCTATCTATCTATAACTGGTAGTTACTTTCATACGATTATGACAGATTGTTACTTTTGATTATGTCAAAATCGTATGAAAGTAACTACCAGTTATGGATAGATTGAGATATAGAAACTGGCAGTTAATCGCGGGACAATCGACTGGTGATGAAAAAAATAAAAAAAAGTCAACAACTAATACCTACCTGGTTATGATCTAAGCGAGTATGGCGAATTTGGGGCTAAAATACAAAATTTAGAATGCAAAGTCGCACTAATGTCTCAGAATAGACTCCGAAACATATTTTTAATATCGAGAACGCGATGTGTACCTACACACATCGGGAATAGGCAATACCGTTAACAATAATAAATATTACTTACGCACAATATATTTATTGGATTCGGAAGCGTATTTCTTTGGTGATCCTTTTTACGTGTTTTAAAGTAAGCGTCCACCTGTCAGCATCGTATGCAACGGACGCATCGCACTCTAGTACTCTTTGTATAGGAATTCACACAAGTGCGACTATTTTTTTACTTTAATCTAAAGGAGTTTTTCTACAAAATGTCATGTGAGCACACAAATTAGGAGATGAAGATGAGAAATGATGGAAGATTTTCAACTAGAAGAATTTCATCTTATATTTATTTATATTAAAAATCGTACTATCATCGAGCAAATAGTCCATGCTATAAACATTGGACCTTGATCAACTGTAGTGAACTCACGGTAGCAGCACATGAGGGTTACTCTACACTGATGAAAACTCAACAAACGAGAGATGTCATGCAATCGGCACGTTTTGGGTCGATTACACCTAACGAGTACAGTGGTGAGACAGTATCCTCGGCCGATCCTCGACCAATGAATGGCTAGGAAGTGACCGAGTTTGCGGCTGAGGACACTGACTCGCCACTGTACTCGTTACTAACGTAAAACTCGTTAAAACGTTACTAACCTAACCTAACCTAACCTAACGAGTCGTTAGGTGTAATCGACCCATTTACAATGTGATAGAGTCGTGGCTCGAGAAGCAGCGCTCTGAAACTTAGTTTTTCGACATAATTATTATAAAGTGACCCCCAGTATCTGTGTTCGTTGGAGCCCTACGCCGTGAAATCCAATAAATTTCTATCACACGCGCCCCGATTCAGGCCAACTCAATAATGGGACTTGCCTCGACCCATAGAAATGAGTATTACTTATATTAATTTAGGTGGTAATTTTTTTTTTTAACTATTTCATAATATTATTATGTAGTTTACAATTGATATGAGAAATTAATATAGTGCTCTTTGAATAAGACAAACACGTATTTAAATTTATCATACTGATGTAAGTGACATTAATTTGTACACGGTCTATGAATAAGTATTTTCAATAAAACAACGATATGCAATTCGATAGCGTGATTCGCACAAAGTTCCACTATCGATAGTATCTGAATCAAGGCCGCCGAAGCAATAAGGCGGAGGCGTCGACGTCGGGAATTACCGTATTATAGACGAGGGCCGTGTGACGTCATCGACTACTGCGATGTCGACACGTTTTCCGTTCTTGTATGTAAATGAATCAGGTAAGGGAACTATTCAAATTAAATGGCGCTACAATTTTGTAAAAGATGATGCTCATTTCCTGTTGTGAATGGCGTTTTAATGGGGAAATTTTAATTAATTAGGTTCGTACCTAATTAGTTTTTCAGTGACCAAATCATCGGTAAACATACCTCCTATATTTTTTTTTAGATAACACTGGTAAATAATGTTGAGTCTTCATCTTAAACTTTTAATGGCCACAAATGTGTTTGTGGCCATGGTTTGAGGATTAGGTATGAGTTTCTGTGTGTTTGTTACTTCTTCACGAGAAAATGTCAGAACGGATTTTAATTAAATTTGGTATGAAGTTAGCTGACACGCTGGATTAGCACATAGGCAATTTTTTATCGCGGTTTTACCACCGGAATAGTTTCTAAGGCGAAGCGAAACTCGCGGGAATAGCTAGTCAGGGTATAAGGCAAGCCGATGGGAATCGTGTTGTACGGACTTTTCGTCACTGGTATGTTTATTTATAAACACTTTATTGTATAATGATAGACACAGTTACAAAAATGGACTTAAAACTAGTAAGTATATACAGAGGCGAGCTTATTGCCAAGAAGCAATTTCTTCCAACCAACGTTATACGTATATTCTCTACTTACAACGTTATACGTATGCGCAGTATCTGAAACAAGCGACAATCGTATCCTAATTCCCCCTGATTCTGTGTCTAATGTTGCAATCAGCGTCGCGGCATTGTCCCACTGATGGTGAAATTATGCCAACTCAGCGCGAGCTGAAGGGTGTACTCTGGTTGCGGCAAAGTGACCTTGATTAGCTGGATAGGTCAAATTTAATGAGCAACTGTACGGAATTGCGTTTCAAGTCGTCGATAAAACAAATAACTATGCACTTAAGTATACATACCTAAGTGTTATTCAAATAATTAATGATTTCTTGCGTTTTAAAAAAAGGTTTCTAACAGCGTTCTAAAAATAGGTTTGCACTAAAAAGAACAAAATGCATATACACTCGCGAGCAGTTATGAATTTTAAAATATTCATTAAGAAAATGTACCACTTACAAAATGCCGACCAAACACCATGATGTCATGATGGCCCTAATTTTTTAAAACATTTTATTTAAAATTTGATCGCTGTAGTAAAATTTTTAGTTTGTAATAAATACACTGTTAAATCTATTTCAATATTGTAGACGGTGACCTTAAGCAAGCCTTTTTCGTTTTGGGGAAATTTGGTGCTATTGTTACTGGAACTTTTTCATTACTCGTGAGTGTATGTGTTACAGTAAAAGCTCGAACTACGGTTAATCCTAAGATTTACCAAAAAGTTAATCAATTAACAATAGAGTTCATTTTAATTACTGTTTGGTGCAAGTCACTCTTAATCTTTGTTTTAATCCTTTGTTTTAACCAACTTTTACTAGCTGTCAATGGTATAACCTAGCATGTACTAAGTAAATTTTATTTGTAAAAGCCCTGATATGTCCCATTTTCACAAACCCTTACATTTACCAACTCATGTTGGTAAATCCTAAGACTTACTGGCAAATCTTAGGATTTACCGTAGCTCGAGCTTTTACAGTAACATATGCACTCCTTTAGCAAATGTCGGAGTAGCACCCCCTAGCCTCTCTCCGCTGATGGCTCCATGCGTCACCTCGGCTTGTCGTGACGCTGATGTGTTGAGGTTATTATTATTTCAATTTTCAGGACATTTACATCGGAAAACCTCTCGCATTTATTTTCTTGCTGATTCCAAATAACTTTTATTTACTTTCATCTATTACGTACGTGATTCAAGATCTATTTTAAATAATAAAATAAATAAATGAGTAAGATTATTTTTTCTTCCTTCATACATGATCCATCCATTTCAAAGCTACATATACCTGGGGTCTACAAATAAAGGATTCGGGTCTCTACAAGCCAGACGTATCAATTTGTTTCTCATATACCTAAACAACACCTTGGGGAGGTTTTTAGTTGGTAATATTCTGATGCCATGTTAAATGAACTTCAATATTGCAGACGGCGACATTAGTCTTTTCCGTTTTGGAGTAATTAAGTAGGTGCTATGGTCACTGGAACCTTTTCTTTGCTCGTGAATCTCGTGAGTGTAAGCACACATCAGAGTTGAACACTGCGGTGGTGTCAGCCTCGTCACTTGCAACTTAAACTGTTAGTTAAGTAATAAGTAAGTGGCGAAGTTAGTCGACTAGTGACTTGAAATCTGCCGTCTACCGAGCGAGTTGTGGTCACAGGCGGGGATGATATACGGTAATCAAGTTTTAACCCTTATGGGAAATAGAGGTGTTGTAATTTGAATGTATGGCTGCTGGCGGTGACATAGGTAGCTCTAAAAAAGATGAACTGATTTGTTCGTTTATACATAGAAATACACAAAAATCAGATGGTTAAATGCCACACGTTGTCAGCTAAAGTCTCATGCCGCCCGCCAATTGTCACTTTTTAGCAGTCTGGGATCCATTGACAGGTTACGAAACTCAAAAGGCCTAGCATGGGGTGCAAGACGCGCACGTCCAGACATGACAAAAGTTTTCCTTCGCTCTCGAGGCCGCGCGATGTGACTGACCGCGGCGCAAAACATTTGTCACGCTTTGACGTGCGCGTCTTGGGCCCCGTGCTAGGTCTTCCGACCAATGTTACCATGTTTGTCTGGCAACAGAAGCAAGAACATAAAGCCTGTGATGCCAGTTCAGGGCCTGAAGGAACTACCCTCGTAAGTAGATCCGGAAGGGGTCCATTATCGCCTTAACACCGTTGTAAATGAGGAAAGTGTGAAATTTATGACGTGGCTTCACTTGGAGAAGTCCTGAGTATGCACTGACCTATATTGGTACTTGCACTAGAAAGTAGCATGTGAGTAATACCGGTTGTTTTCACAATATAACCTAAAAGATTTCGGGATTCATAGTGCTCAACTTAAGAATTTTGATGCAACATGTCTAATAACAATATTTCTATCAATATTATCCGTCCGTTTCTTTTACACTCAATTGCCTATAACCAATTATCATAGAGATCTATCTACTTTATTAAACTAATATACACTTAGTGCTAGGAACTAACAATAATATATTAGCAGCCAAAAATATCTCAATGAACAAACATGGACTATTACCATACACTGAAACACTTTTCTCTATCAATAAAACCAAAAAATGCTTAGCTCACACATTTTCTACATTCATAGAATGACTCCTCGCCTAATCTTGAAAGATTTATGTGGGTACATTTAACCCCTCGTTCATGCATATCTTGTAGTTCAAATTTAGCTCCTCCTACACACAAATAAGGAAGGTATAAAGTCTAAAATGTAACGTTTAGTGATCCCAATGTACTATTGGACTTTTGTAGCCTGGCGCTTCGCCAGAATTCTGTTGAACTCAAAAAGCGGGCCATCAAACAAAAATAATATAGCCGTGATGGCTCTCAATGGGAAAGTATGATACAGCGCTATTTTGATTGAAGTAAAATATGTTTGCAGAACTATACTAACAGATATTTTTATTTATTTATTTATTTAATACTTTATTGCACAAATATAACATAAGTGTACAAAAGGTGGACTTAATGCTAAAAGCATTTTCTACCATATGTTTAAAATTAATACTTAATAGCTTATTTTATTAAGTATATATAAGACCGCTATTTCTATTCTGGGATTTCTATTCTTAGTGCACCTTTGCAGTATCTAAGCTACGTCTATTTCCAAGGTTCAAGAGCATACGTTTAGCCGCTTAGGCTGTGCGTTGATATGTCAGTCAGTCACTTTCACCTTTTATATATTTAGATATAAGTTTTGTTCTTGTTTATAAACAAATAAAGTACCTATATCTATCTTTTTTACATGTACGGTCAGGTTTCTCTGCACCTTACTAACTACCTAAGTACGTAAAGTTTCAAAATTATAACTATATTTCTCTATTTACAGTCAGTAAGTGAACAAAGGGAATGTTATCGAAAACATGCATTAACTGAAGCTTGTCTTCCTTATCCGGGGCGCTAAGAACCATCATTTCCGCTTCCGCCTATTCGCCACTTCCGGTCCGGATAGCTAGTTCTGCCAGTAATGTTACTTTAAAGAAAGTTAGGTTACTTAAATGTATTATTTGAAAACGCTTAGTACACTCGTAAGCTTTAAAGAAAGCCGCATTGTTACCCCCTTATTCATAAAATAATTACTGGACACTTTAGCTATTGAATTTTTCTGTCACTCCTGACAGAGAACAATGTGTTATTTGACAGAGAGGGACAAAACAGTTCAATAGCTAAAGCGTCCACTAACTTTTTTATGAATAAGGGGGTTATCCCCTAGACTCTAAGTTTACAAAAAACGAGAGCTGTCATGCAATCAATAAGGCAGGATTTATATAATTAGTGAGGGTTTTGGCCTTAGTCCACAGTTGGTTTGCCCCAACACGAGCAAGCTTGTGCTGAGAGATCTTTTGGGTAATCAACCTTTAGTCAACGCGTACATCTACTACAGGTTTGATAGTCTGTCACTAACTACACACGTATAAAACTTTACGTTTTCTCGCAAACAAAGTGGTGCCTCTAGTGGAAACTATCGTGAAACTTTTGACAGATAATGTAGGTAAACAGATGACAGAAGAAAACCTTTTTTTTTTTTCGTATTTGTAAATTTTAAAACCGTACTGGTACCCGTACACTCAATCCTGAATACCTCGTTCAAACCACTTACAGTTGAACAGTATAAAAGGCGAATAAAAACCTGCCTTTGGAATTGTATCACACTTTGTAACGACTGTTTAAACTGAAGCGGTACCAGAGGACTCTATACTGACGAAAAAATAACTAATGGGAGCTGTCGTGCAACCGGCACGTTTAATACAACGAGATAGAGTCGTGGCTCGCGCAGCAGCGCTCTGAAACTTGTTTTTTTGTCATATAGGGTGACCATACTGGAGCCACAGGCAAATTCGCTCTTTTAGTGAACATTTAAAAGTTGAAGGAGTACTTGTAGTCTTTCTATGTTTTCTTTTTAAGGTAATGTAATAATGTGGTAAATGAATTTAATAATTTGTGTAAAGAGTTGAATTTCCATTGTTTCTTTTTTTAAGTCAGAAAGAAAGCTGGAAACTTATGAGTGCTTACTTTTGTATACTTTGCCGAAGCATAGCGACAGCAATAGTTAAGCGCTGTTAAAAATATACATAATAAACCAGTTCAAAGCTTCTTTTCTGTATACTATATACACTGCCGGGCAATGAAAAGGTTCCACTCAGAAAAGCACTAAATTACTTCTAAACGGAAAAGGCTAGCTAAATGCCGTCTTCTGCAACATTGAAGTACATTTATCAGAGCATTAGGATATTACCAACTAAAATCGGTAATATTTTGTTCCAATTTATAATTGAATCTTTGAAAAAATTGGGGTCGTTTGTTGTCGGAATTTTGTGAGTGGAACTTTTTCATTGCCCGGCAGTGTATTATGTCTCACTCAATCGATCCTGGCAAAATTTCAGTGCTATGATTATTTGTTAAAAATCGTAGCATTATGCTGATTTTTGCCAATAGCCTTTTGCAAATATGATAATATATTCTATTGCTTGTCTATCTGTCTGTCTTTTATATTAATATGTGTTTATGACTGTAATCTTAATCTTAATTTAAGTAATCTTACTGTTTAATTTGTTTATGTATTGTTTTAAGTAAATAATTAACTTACACTTGTCCAAAATTAATAATGCACATGCAGATCTTCACACCCGAATCATTAAATCGTAAGAGCCTTAAAAAAACACTTGCATTTTGCACCTTGTTCGAAAGAAATAGGAGTCAATATCATGTGTCACATAATCGAAAACAACCGATCTGTCAAAGATTTCTATGCGCATTATCAATTTTGGAGCACTGTATGTATGTATCTATCTACAGCGTGTTGTAAAACGGTTTTGACATTCTGATTTCATTTTCGGGCTAAGATATACTATAACATGCGGCAGTCGTAGGTTTCGGCTTAGTATAGCCTTTTTGCAACACCCTGTATTCAGCCGTGTGTTATGTTATCTTAATGTAAGTAATTTTGCTTCCTAACCTGTGTATGTATTGTGTTAATGTTAATAAAATAAATAACTTATTTATCTATCTGTACGGCCTTCGCCACCCAGGATCCACCTTCTCATCACACCGGATGCTCCGGTCCCCAGGCCATGCAGGCGAAGGAATATGTGCAGGACCTGTACTCTCTCGCCTCCATGACCTCCGGAACTGAGCTGATGCAGCGAGCTGATGATGGAGAGCATCTGGCGCGCAAGACTGAAGGATGAAGAGCATCTGGCACGCAAGACAAGATGAAGAGTATGAAGAGGATAGTCGTTGGCAGTCGTGCATACAATGGAAAAGTTCCACTCACAAAATGACCCCATGATATGAAAAGCCATTTTTTAAAAACATTTCATTTAAAATGTGTACACAATGTTAATGTTTTTAGTTGATAATGTTGTGATGCCTGTTCATTTTTTTTCAATATTGCAGAGGGCGTCATAAAACTAGCCATTTCCGTTTAGGAGTAAGTAATTTGCTGCTATAGTCACTGGAACTTTTTCATTGCTATCGTTATTATCGATTGTTATCGTTTTTCTGGAGCTAATCTATCAGCGACTGTCCGATAGACCGATTGGACGGAGAATTGTGGGATAAAAAGTGACATATATACAGGGTGGCCCAAAGAGTGACGTCCAAAGGAAAATGTTTGATTCCTTAGGTCGAGGGGTAGCCAAATCACCCCCATGTATGTTCAGCAATTTTTAGTAGTTTAGGAGTTATGATTTTTTTTCCTAATTTTCTACGAAAATCGACCTCAGTGGATTGATTATGTATAACTATAACCTATTTTTGAGTTTTGTAACCCAATAGCGAAAAATGTATACATTCGAATTTTAACAATATTTATGTTGTTTATGTTCTGATGCTCTGTTAAATCTACTTCAATATTGCAGACGGCGTCATTAAGCTAGCCTTTTCCGTCTAGGAGAAATTTGGTGGTATATCACTGCAACTTTTTCATCGCTCACGAGTGTATAAAAATATAAGCTTGTATTCCCACCACATTCAAACTTGTACACTTGTCCAAAATTAATAATGCACATGCAGGTCTTCACACCCGAATCATTAAATCTTAAGAGCCTTAAAAAAACACTTGCATTTTGCACCTTGTTCAAAAGTAATAGGAGTCAATATCATGTGTCACATAATCGAAAACAACCGATCTGTCAAATATTTCTATGCGCAGTATCAATTTTGGAGCACTGTACATACGTATATCTCGTTCTACCGTCTCATCCACTGAAAGTTCCAAACACTTTCCCACTTCTAACTCAAAGCAAACACTTCCCGTGGAATCTTGGCATCAAAAAGTGAAGTCCAAATATCGTCGCTCTCATTCCAAGTGACACGAGCGATAAATCGAGCCGATTCCATTTCAAACAAAGACTTCGATAAATTGTACCTCTAGTACTTAGATTAAGAATATACGATAAGATGGTGTGTCACATACAAGAAAAGGCAAAAAAAAACGATTTGCATTTTGTTTACTATTAAAAAGTTTTAAGTTCAACTTCTACATATAGTTTTAGTTATATAGGTTAAGTTTGTATAATATATAGGTAGTTTAGTTTGTAATTGTAAATTATATAAATTATGTAAATAATAGATTTATGTATTAGCAAAAAAAAAATTAAAATAAAAATTAATTTAAAAAGGTGTAAACAGTTCAACCTAATGACAGCCATTATACTAATGAACAAGATCACAAATCTTCGAACCGAACTAAATCGAGCTCGAGTTGTAGAAGTGGGGTGTTATTGGTCGAGCTCTATCTTTTGCACTGACACTCCATCTTGTTCATATATTGTTAATCGAAGCTCTAGTAAGTAGTATTATGTGTGTCTCTTTCTTTCATTCGCTGTTGAACAGATGGCACATATCTGCTGACAATTGAAGACGTTTTATTAAAGGAACGGTTCCAGAACTGTGCTTTTTACTGGTTTACAAGAGAGACGAATGTAGATTTAATTCTTCTTCTTTGAGGTGCACAAAAAGAGGTCTTCCGTAGTTACTTAATTATTATTTAGTTATTTATTGCTATCAATAAAACTGTACCTTATCACAGCGATATATGAAAGCCCTAGACAAATAATTTGATTTACTGCAGGGCGATCACGAAAAATATATCGAATCGAATGCGAGTGCGACTAGTGTCAACTTGACAGCACTTTCGAACACTTTTCCCTATCGAATTGACAGTTGTCGCACTCGTATTCGATTCTATACGTTAGCTCTGTTTTTCGTGATCGCCCTGCTGGTCCTTTTATAATCTTACCCCCTTATTCATAAAAAAGTTAGTGGACGCTTTAGCTATTGAACTGTTTTGTCCCTCTAGTGACAAAACAGTTCAATAACTAAAGCGTCCAGTTACTTTTTTATGAATAAGGGGGTAAGGCCGTATACAGAAAGAAAGCTGGAAACTTATTAGCGCATACTTTACTATGTATTTTTTTCTAATATCTCAGAACTAGGTTTATATGGAAAGGCCTCACCTTTCCTTGTAACAGCGTCCAGTTTAACAGACCACTTTTAAAAAGTAGGTAGCCTTCATCCTCTTGAGATTTTTAGATGTAATAATATTGATAAAACGAGAACGTCCCATTTAATATGTATCTGGGCAGAGGTTGGGCAGAGGTTGGGCAGAGGCTGGGCAGCCGGGAATAAAGAACCCATTTAATTTAATACCCCCTGTCGTATTCGATAGAGGTTACCCTGTTGGCAGAATTATTGATGTGGCCACATTAGACTTAAGTGAAAGCTTCACGCCAAAGTTACGGCTTAGTAACTGCCAGGTAGCAGTTATTCAATCATTAAATTAATAATTCACTACTGAATTTTTCATTTATTCTATCTATAATTTATAATGGAACCAACGTTAAATACCCCCGACATTAAACACTAAAAGTCCCATAACTTTAGAGCATGTGAACAATTTTTCATAAAACATGTCTAAAGACACTCGGGCTACCATGACAAACAGATGCACACACATACAGATACACAGACAGGTTAAGCTTATAAGCAAAAAACTCTTTATTTTCCTAGCGAGGGTTAGAAACAAGAAAGGCCATAAAAATGGCCAAATGATGATGATGATGAGATATGTTTTAATCCAACGGGAGACCGTGCCATGTGTTGCTCAATTTCAATGATCAGTTACGATCACTGAAGCTAGCTCGACGGACGCTTCATCTGAACATCGGATCCAAAAGCCATTTATTACAATGTTCACTTTAATCACCGCAGCAACCAATTTATTTATGTAAATACAAATGCTTACAATCCAATTAAGTAGAGAAATAGATATTATCTGAGCTCAATTAACCGCTCGCAGCGCTCAGACACTCTCAAACGGAATGAATTCTATGGCTCTTTGTTACAAAGTTAGTTGGCTAAAGCTCTGACTCACTAAATTTCACGGTTACCGCAATAGGAGTTTCAAGTATGTACCTACTTAGTTACAAAGTTTCACGATAAGTAATGCCAAAAAAGGAATTTTTCAACATTTCAACTATCTTTACACAATGCCACGCAGTTGCTTGGTCATAAAAACACACACACAAAATAACTTAGTGTTAAATAAAATACTTAAGAAAAAATTTATTTGAGAGAAAATAATACGGAAACTTGCTCACTAAAAAACTAACTTATCTTATTAAAACAACCAACATTTCCGTCTGTCTGGACTGCTGCCAACAATGCAAAAATGTAGCTAAAAAGTTGAGTAACGTACCCTCGCCCTATGTATGTGTCCATAGCACGTACTATCGGGACTTTTACTCATCGAAATCTTTGAACCATTTACCATACGTTTGAACTAAAGGTCTGGTATCTTTTTAGATAATTAAATCTGTCTGTGTTTCAAGTGGTGCAAGTGCAACATTAGGTTGAAATCAGACGGACTGCACCACAACAATCGCATGCAGCCGCATCAGTGATATCATATTAGCATAGATAGTTGATATTATCATGAATGCATGCAGTTGAATATAGTAGCTCTTAGTAACTGCACGCAGTCGCTGCAACGCAGTCCGTCTGTTCCCAGCTTTAATGCTACGCGCTACGGCGTAGCACGTAGCGATCTCGTAGCAATCTGTAGCGCGTTCGTAGCAAGCAGATAGTGTAAGGGCCCAACGAATGATTAGTCGACCGATATAAATAAGTTTGAAGGATTCTTCAGAACATATGAAATACGTAAAGTGATTGTGGAAGCTGACGTAACACTCAAGACTGGTAGTATATAACCTAAGAATGGTAGTGACTAGATGAGGAAGACTTAGTATAGTCCGCATTTTGTTTAGTGTTAAACCGTTTGAACGTCACAAATCTTCTAACAAAACTCATTCTAAATCAGTGCTTTAGCTCAATGGTAGAAGTGGGGTGTTATTTGTCAAGACGTTTCTTTTGCACTGTCACTCTGTCTGGTTCGTTTATTGTTTATCTAATGTTTAAAGCGAAACTGAATTCGTAGGGCAATTTCATTTCATTTCATAAACAGAAACTCGACTTTAGAAGAAAACAAATGAGCGCTGAACAACTTTAACTGTACGTTTTATGGAGCTTAACTAATTACTAGAACAATAACAGCTATTGTTCTCGGAATGTTATTTCGTGTGTTTTACTCTAATATGTTTTGTCTCAGTTCTATATTAACTAGCACGCGTTAAATATTATTATGATTACATTGAGCTTTCGTTAAAATTAACTTAAATTATCTTTGGGTGTGTAAGAAATAGATGTATTTTTAGTGTTGATTAAGTTAACGCAATTTAGTTAAGCGAATTTTGAGGAATTTATATACATTTAGAGGTATATAACCTCGATATACTGGTCTTATCTAAGTGGTACCACATGTGCACTGCCTTTGCCTGTCCAAGATCGAGCAGGCTGGAGGGTGCCTGTCCCATGTTAGGTTTTTCCATTTCATGGTCTCCACTTGAAAATTCCGAAGTAGTGGTAATAGTTATCGTTTATTCAGATAGAAGATGCAAAACATGCACAGATACTTGTTAAACATACAATACCCTTTTTCAGTTTTGTTCACATACATAATAAAATTTCGTTACTTATCCTATTCCTTCCTAATCCTAATCTTATCCTAATCCTAACTAATCCTATCCTAACTAATATTATAAATGCGAAAGTAACTGTGTCTGTCTGTCTGTCTGTTACTCTTTCACGCCAAAACTACTGAACGGATTTGAATGAAATTTGGTATACATATGGTCTAGATCCTGAGAAAGAACATAGGCTACTTTTTATTCCGGAATTCCCACGGAAAAACTTTTAAAGGGGAAGCGAAGCTCGCGGGAACAGCTAGTACCATATACACTCACGGGCAATGAAAAGTTTCCACTGAGAAAAGCACCAAATTACTTCTAAACGGAAAAGGCTATCTTAATGCCATCTTCTGCAACATTGAAGTATATTTAACAGAGCATCAGGATATTGCCAACTAAAATCGGTAATATTTTGTTCCAATATTAAATTAAATCTTTGTAAAAATTGGGTTCGTTTGTTGTGGGAATTTTGTGAGTGGAACTTTTTCATTGCCCGGCAGTGTATTTTTAAAATCATTTCTCTATTTTTTCATGTTACGAAACTCTCACAAATGAGCCAAAAAATGTAAAAACAATTGTCTATTAGCAGTCACCCGAAACGACCTGCAAGAGACCTGGAAAATTGCATAGAACACACCGGGGGTTCACTCTGGTTTAAGAAAGAATACCACTCTCTTTGCAAAGTGCGACCACCGGATAGCCTCGCAAAGAAAGAAAGAAAATATACTGCCACTGACGAAATTTTACACTTTAAAGATGTATGACAAAGTGTCCATGCGCGTGGGGACTACCTCATTATAATCCAGGTTGCCTGTAAGAGATCGCTATTAGCGATAAGGCCTATTGTTAATTGCTAATAGTTAATAAATATTCTTTATAATTAATAAATATCATAAAAATACACGACCGAATGGCGTAGTGGTTAGTGACCCTGACTACTGAGCCGAAGGTCCCGGGTTCGATTCCCGGCTGGGGCAGATATTTGTTTAAACACAGATATTTGTTCTCGGGTCTTGGATGTGCTCGTAAAATAGCAATAGGCCCGTTCCCTATTACATTGGGACTAACATAACGCTCTGGCGAAAAGTGGGTGCAGCAATGCACCTCTGCCTACCCCGCAAGGGAGTACATTAGTACAAGACGTGAGTGTGTGTTTTTTTTTTGTTAATAAATATTCTTTAATAAATATTCTTTAATAAATATTTTTTAATAAATATTCTTTAATAAATATACTTTAATAAATATTCTTTATATTCCTAATAACAAGCATAGTACCAATGAATAAAGTCACAAATCTTCTATAGCTAAACTAATTAAATATAAGAGCTCAATGGTAGAAGTGGGGTGTCCTAATATATGTTGAGACGTTTCTTTTGCACTGACACTCCGCTTAGTTCGTATTAAAATTCCGTTGACAGCCAACGAGACGGTTATGTGTATTTTATTTTATTATAGCTATCCCCGCGAGCTTCGCTTCGCCTTAAAAAGTTTTCCCGTGGGAATTCCGGGATAAAAAGTAGCCTATGTTCTTCCTCAGGGTCTAGACCATATGTATACCAAATTTCATTCAAATCAGTTCAGTAGTTTTGGCGTGAAAGAGTAACAGACAGACAGACAGACAAACAGACAGACTCAGTTACTTTCGCAATATTATAATATTAGTTAGGATTGTTTAGGAAAAATACAGAGCAGATGGATGCATTAAAGTTAAAGTCCATAATTAACACATTTTAAAATGAAAGTTCGTATTAAAATCATATTGTTAATCAGGAGTAGCCCCCCTGGAGCCGTGCCAGTTCCTGGCTGCAGGTGGAGACGGGGCGGTTCAGCTGGAACGAACGGAGTTATGGAAGGCTTTTATTTGCCGTGTGAGAGTCGCGACAAGGCGGGGAGGAGACCGGACTGTTGTTTAGCTATTCTATAATACTCTTTAGAATAGAATAGAATACTCTTTATTTTGCACCATTAAAAAACATTTCAATTTCACAACTTATATATAAAATATTATTATGCTATTATTGCTATTATTTTATTTTGCACTAGCTTTTGCTTGCGGCTTAGCTCGCGACAAATTCGGGGTAAAGAAAGGGTATTTTATGGAGATTTGAAGGTTTCCCCCTTAGGGGTAGACACCAATCCAGTCCGCTAAGAAATAATTTTTGGCACTGTGTAAGGTCTATCTATGCGCAAAATTTGAAGTCTCTAGGTTCGGTTCACCCAGTCAGTATTTCTATTCCACAACTTCATCCCCGCTTTCACTCTAATGGGGGTGGAATCATCAAAATCGCCGAGACACGTGTACATTATTTTTCAATCTCCAGCCTAAATCCAAAATTTTAACACATTCATACATTTCATACACACTTTTATGCTTTATTTTAACACTTTAGGGTTTGCGTTTCTAAAAATCCTTTCTCAGTGCTCACCTACACTGCCTAAGGAACCTACATGCCAAGTTTCATGATTGTAGCTTGAGCCATTTGGGCTGTGCGTTGATGCCCAATGAGTCACTTTCTTCTTTTTTATATGTATACAGACAGACTGTACGGATAAATTTATAACTAAGACTGAAATTAAGCAACTACCATGGAAGTTATTAGTACTTACGTACAACAAGTACTTATTACTTCCATCTACTTATCACTGACAATTAAAAAAAATACTTTCGTTTGAACTTAGCTTTTCAAAGCGTTCTCAAAACCGCCAAGGTCATAGTAAATGTATGGTGGCCTGCGCCTAAAAGTATACAGGCGGAGTTTTTAAAATAGCGATCTCAAGCTCACATGCTGCTCAAGCACATCCACATAACACCACTGTTAAACACATCACACACAACACGTCCCCGGATTTATAACAGATGTAGCTGGTCATTTCATCTATTTTAAAAACTCCGCCTGTATACTTTTAGGCGCAGGCCACCGCACATTAAATACTTTTTCCATAAGACTTTTCGCTAGATGTCAGATAGTGTTGACACAATGTAACATAAAGTTAACTAAATCGCCAGTATAACCAATAAACTGCTACCTACAAAGTGCATCCGGTTAACTTTTATAGATCGTTTCAAAATTTTATGACCTGTCGTTTTACCTTGTATTTTGATGTCATCGATCTCAGCAGACAACTTATTGCGATGGGATATTTACTGAGAAAATCTTAAACTTTACACACACTTCTTATACCATTCAATTTGTTTAAATTTTTTAAAATAAAATTTTATATATTTTTTATTTATTTTAACCAAGTCATCGTACGAATTTGAGCTCTAAAGTGAAAGCATTTCATCCTATTCTAGTTTGGGAAGTTATTCCGATGCGAGAAAAAGACGTAAAATATAAAAAGCGATCATAAAGCGAGGGAAAGTCGCATTAATATTATGTCTGTTCCTTATCGCTTCTTTCTACTGCAGGTCCGTATTCAGGGCAAATTACTAGGAAAAAAAAAAACTTTTTACTGAACGCCACACAAAAAACATGAAAAATATCTTAAATAAGAAAAAGAGGACAAAAACACAGGAACTGGATCTTGATGATTTAGATTACCGAGCAAATTGAAGAGCCGATATATTTATATATTATATTTTTATATTTGAAGAGCCGAGGGCTCGGGTTCAATTCCCGACCTTTATGAATATTTATGTAACAACATTTTCTACAATAAATGATTTTTTTATCTTTCTGACTAGCACTAATCCATACCTGGAGTGTTTACATTACCTATGTTATGTTATGTGCTGACATTGATTCAGTTAACAGCATGGTCTATGTTAACACTGTTTGTACTCAGCATTAGCCTCCTGTATGCTTATACCCCTTCCGGATCTAAGGTACTGTTGTGATTAGCTACAACCTCCTTGTTTATGGAATAATTTTAAGTGGAATAAATAAATGTTTTCTCAACAGATGGCTGCCCGTCTATTAGACAATGTGTGACCAATAAAATAAGATCTCAAAATTATCATTAATTATTTTATAACAGGAGTTACGATCGTTTTAAAATTGTGTGTCTGCGCAGAATACCTAGTAATGCAAAAACTTACTGCGAAATTTAAAGTTTCGGAAATGTCGTTTTACAGTATTTTATTTAAGTGCTTATAAGTGTCATTGCTTTTACTTACAGTACAGTGCTTTTACTTACAGGTTCTCTACATACGAATAAAAAGTATTTTTGTATACAGGGTGTTGCAAAAAGGGTATACTAAGCGGAAACCTACATGTGCAGCATGGTATATCTAAGCCCGAAACTGAAATCAGAATTTGAAAATTCGCGAAAAAAAATATTTCATTTTCCATAGAAGCTTTGTTGGTCACGTGACTTCTACTATGGATTTTATTAATTATTTTTCGCGAATTTCCAAATTCTTATTTCAGTTTCGGGCTTAGATATACCATGCTGCACATGTAGGTTTCGGCTTAGTATACCAATTTTGCAACACCCTGTATAAATACAGACAAACATAACATCGAGTTTTGAGCAAGCAATGAAATCAAATGAAACATACACATAATTACAGCATTAGCAATCACACAGCTATAAAGATAATAATAAACTCATGCCGAATTGCAGACAGTATCTTCATGCTACTCGTAATGTTGACATTAAAATTATGTCTGTCTCTTTCTGTCCGTATACTGTCAAAGGAAGGCAGCAATACATTTGAGGTCGCATGAAGATCCTTCTGCAACTCAGCGAACAAGTCGTATAACTGCCACTTTTTGCTAGCGGTTAAAATTCAGATACCGTCGTGATTTTCACGCGAATATACAGAGCGACATTCGTACAAGTAAATGGTTTTATGTGATCCATCAAGTCAGTATCCCTCTATTAGTGAAGTGTGCCAGCGGGTGTGTCCGTGCTGGTGCTGGCGCGTGTCCAAAACAATACTGACTCATAGAATTACAGTGATGACGAGTGAAGCATGAGGTATTGTTTTATATCTGTCTAACACCCAAGACCCGAGTACAAATATCTGACATTAACTGCCCCGTACCATAGACTAATACACTAATATTAGTCTATGCCCGTACGGATATCGATTTTTCGTATAGATACAGCCCAACTATAAAGTCTTGACATTAGAGAGTGCGATTTTGCAAAGACTTTTTATCATTATCAGTTATTTAATTACATTCACATACATTTCAAAAATAAAATACCATTCGGATATAGCTTTTTAACAGATTTGTCATTTAATAAATAAAATACATCGATTAAATACGGTCTGTAACAATTAGTTAGGATCCACTTCCGTTTTCAGGACTTTATAGTTTTACTGTACTTGCTATCGCAGATTTCCTAGAAGCCATTTTTAAAGCGGATTGGAGTAGAACTGGCAGACCTTGCAACAAATGTCACAGTGGTACTTCCTGGACACCACTAAGATTACTGAGTAATCTGAGTATCTACCCTCCATGCTGGATTCTGCGGTGACGATATACAGGGTGATGCAATTATTGTACCCAAAAAATGACAGATATACCTTACTCAAAACAACGTTTGTAATACTTTAAAGAACTTGTGCAAAGAAGATGAGATTATTACAGATCAGGTTATCAATTAAGAACATTTTATGGGGTCCAAAATCAAATGAGTACCTAAGTATTTAATTTATTTCGTGACCTTGCATATTTGTAGAGTAATAGAACATTTAGAATAGAGAATGGATTAACTGATCAAAGTTAAATCACAGTTTCAACCTGTATACAAAGCTAGCGGAAACCGCAGTGACTGCACACAGATATTCCGCATTCCGTTTCCAGATAGATGCTCACGGTGACACAATTACCTTATTCATCTTTGACTGCCGTTTCCGGGAACAATTAAATTATTACGAGTGGGTGACAACTTTGTGCGAACTCGTGGCCTGTTTAGACTGCGTATTGCATGCGCGTGTGTGTGTGTATGTGTGCGTGTGTGCATGTGTGTGTACGCGACGAGGACAGCGTGTTCTCCAAATCAAAGTGTGCAAGGATAAACTACTTATAGTACTTATAATATTTGTATGCCATGTTGGCTGATTTACGGTGAAACAATATTTTGTAAATTTATATCTTACTTCTGACCTGTGAATCGCAAATAAATGGCTTTGAACTTTAAATAACATATGACATCCTATATCAGGCTTATAACATGTGTTAATACACTCGTAAGCAATGAAAAAATTCTAGTAAGAAAAATACCAAACTACGTAGAGCGGTGGTAGCTCAGTCGGGTAAGCGCCCGCTTCTCACGCCAGAGATGCGGGTTCGATCCCGGCGCTGACATGTACCAATGAGTTCTTTTAACTTAAGTACAATGTATACCATCGCTCTTACGGTGAAGGAAAACATCGTGAGGAAACCTGCATATCTAGATCTAGCACATCTACATATGTGAACCCACCAACCCGCAGTGGACCAGCGTGGTGTGGAAATGGTCCAAGCTTAGGAAGGCAGTTTAGACCTTGGGGATATGCACAAAGGTTCCATTCGAGAGAGCCAGGTGCAGGTACTTACACCCCCACAGAGAATAGAATAGAATAGAAGACCAAACTACTCCAATACACAAAAGGCTAGCTTAATGTCGCCGTCTGCAATACTAAATAACACAAAACGTAAATATTGAATTCAAAATGATTAGAATTTGATCAATTGTTAATCAATTACTACCCTGCAGATCCTGCCATGGCCAAACCTTTCTTATAATATTAAAATTTTCATTTTGATTATTAATTTACTATGAAGTCAACCATCATTAACCTTTATTGAATAAAATTAGCATCGATTAAACATTCCCCAAATGGAAAGGAAAATTCATTAATAGACTCCATAATTAGGATCTGTATCGAAAATTCCCGGAATAAATTTTTCAACACGAAATTCTTCCAAGCCTGTCTATACAAAATTAAAATCTATAGATTATTAAAACTTGCTGAATTATTTATAAATAGCATTTCGCATTACATTTAAAACAGTTTTCCTTTATAACACAATATAATTTGGTATTAAAGCAAAAAAAAGTTAAAATGTCCAAATAATATAAGTTACCTAACATCGCCGGGTCAGCGGGCCGGAGGGCGTCCCACGTAACACTTACCTCTCGGCGGTCTGTATCTAAAAAGAATAGAATAGAATACAATAATATTTATTTCAGACAGAAGTCCATAGTTGTGTTAGTAACAATTTTTTGAAAAGTCATGTATAAAGATTAGCTACTTAATGTAGCAGCTATTTTCTCTTCGGTAGCTATAAACAGAACTTGCTTACCCAAGTAACATTTCATTCGAGCTTAGGTTGTAAGAAATGCCTTTAGGTTTTATAAGGGTTGTGAAAAGGTTAATGCTTTGCTATCTGGTCATATTGAGTACTTGAGAATGATTACTAAGTCCTGAAACTAATTGTTTATTAATACAACCTTGTAGCTGCTGATAAGAGTTTATATTAACGTTATTTTAACATGTATTTCAGGAGCATATAGTTCTAGGATCTTATAGTTGTCGTAGACTCCTGATTTACTTCTAGAAAAGCTAGCATTAATGCTAAAGTGAGAGCTTAAGGTTAAATTTTTAACCTTGATACAACCATAAAGTTATGGAATATTTAAATTACTTATAAGTATTTTTTAAAACCTATCTTAAACCTTTAGGTTGATAAGAGTTGTCTAGGCAAACAAATTAGGACTACTTGGTGAAAACCAAAAGCACTAAGCACTGGCTAGGAGCTAAAGGCATGATTTAAGTCCTACAAGAATATTTTAAAGCTTTAGAGGCATCCTCAAAATATGTTTAATGCTTTTTAGTAATTTCCTAACGGCCGCCATATTTTTTCACTGAAATAAAAAAAAAAACTTACCAAAAAGATACATTTTAATTAATAAGGGAAAATTCAGTAGCGTTTCCTATACTATTCCAAATATATGTTTTTTTATATAGACAGTACTTTTATTTCTAATATAAATTTACACCAAACATAAAATTTTATCTATTTTTTTAAATTAAAATATCTTCAAATTTATCATTTACAAAAGGCCCGTCACTTATACAGAACTATTATCCGAAAGTATCACAATAAAGTGCTAGTCGCACAAGGTTTTCATATTTCCTGACTTCAGCCTAACTACTTACTATATTTTGTATTAATACAACACTTACAAGTTAGCCATTTTGAGTCTTGGAAAGTGTCAGGTAATGGCGCCATTTATTATAATTATTATAAAATCTTACACAGAAACATTTTGAGACCCGAGAGTCCTGGGAAGGCATTATAAATATCCATCAAATATGTTTCAAGTTATAGAAGAGTTACATCCAGGACTAATTTAGAACTTAAAAGCTGTCTTCCAAGGTTATGTTAACGTTAAATTAAGGTTGTGAAGGTTTTATTTAGGTTCTGTGTAAGTTGTTCAAAAGGTTCTGGATTTGAGCTATAGGTTTTGCTGTAGCTCTCAGAAAGGTTCTAAAACGTGGGCCCTTTTTGCACTCAGGAGGTTAATATAAGGTTAATATAAGGTTATCGAGCCTTCTAAGTCTCACGAGTTGATTTCCATACAAAGGTTCTAGAACCTTTTCAAAACCTTTTTAAAACCAAAAATGTTACTTGGGTATTATACTATTTTTGCAACACCCAGTATACTATAAAATCAAGACCGCAGTAGATGAAATTTTGATTAAATGTTTGGTTCATAACACCCTAAGAACGCAAAAGGATAATAAAAATGTTTATATAAACAAACAGACCCCACTCAGCAATTGATAAAACGTGGGGGTCAAGAGAGGTCAAGCTCGACTGAGTAATAGAGTAACACACGAGGGTAATCTGTGTCCTTAATGTCCACAACTTAGGGAGCGGACTCGGCAAACTGTTTCAAATCTCCCCACCCTTACTATGGATACTCTAACTAACCAAAGTTAAAGAGAAAAAAACTGTAATTACACCAAAAAAAAACATTGACCCTATTTGATCATAAATATTATTCCACCCAACGGTTGTCTTGAAAAATCACTTCAAGCGATAAGATTTGTAAGAATATAAGTAATTGTTGTTTGCTGTGTGTATTTCCGACACCGAATAAATAATTTTTATCTTATCTTATCTTTATCTTATCTAATTTAATTTATTTGCTTCTAGTGTACAAATAAGGAATATTCTATATGAATAATAGAATATTGAAAAAAAAAATATGTGGCGGCAAGCGTTTTTATGCTACAGCAAAAAATACTACGAAATCCGTAGCATTTCGTAGGCGCTACGACGCTACGGGGCGTAGTATAAATCATGGAAAAATTTACAAACCAACTAAAAAGTTATGAAAACGGAAATGGACTCTAACAAATTGTTTCACCATGATGAAATAAGGCATTATCTTAATTAATTTAACATCAAATTAGATGTACAGTAACCAAGAGATACGCATCCCAGCGCAAACAGTTTCCTTAGACTAATGGGTCGAATAAAAATGATACAAATAATATTATATCGATAAATACCTACAGCCGTACATACAATATCTACTATATCTATAGGTTAATTATCTTTCATATCACGTATTAAAAAAATAAATTATTAGCTCTAAGGTTGCATTGATATCTCTCGTCTTGCTGACTGTACCTAATTTAATTAAATTCAAATTTTTTGAATACCTAAAACAGTCGAGTTTAAGTCGAGTTGCCAAGGTAAATACTTTCTTGGTGCCGGCCAAGCGTTGTTCGCCGTCGAGTGAGTAATTAAGAATTTATCCCCCAGCAGCTTTTGAATTCCGAAGCTACAGCCAGATTCGGGGAACCTCAGCGAGCCTGAAACGATACTGAATATATTATACATCATTCATTTCATGCATAATTGCATAAATCAAATCCCGAGTAATGAAAACGATCCAGTAACAAAATGTCGACTACAACTGGATGAAATTATTGAAACTTTTTTTTTTATTTGAACACAATATTTATGTTTTCAGTTGGTATTATTATGATGCACTGTTAAATTTTCTTCAATACTGCAGACGGCAACAAACTAGCATTTTCCGTTTAGGTGAAATTTGGTGCTATTGACACTGGAACTTTTCCACATTATAATTTATTTTGAGTTTCCCTCGCAGCATCTACAGTCTTTACTCGTATTTAGTTTTTTCTAGACGCTGGACGCTTGCAAACATAGTTATGCATCGTTTTGGAATCGCTATGTAGTCCCGAATAGCGTGCCAAAATAAAGTGTTTATTAATAGGATTTTCAGGTTATTCATCGATTCTGTCGTTCGATTAATTTGGAAGATTACAGAGGGTTGGTACTTAATTTGTTGACTTTTAGGGGGAACATTTTAAGTTTTCCTATCAACCTTAACGCTCAACCAAAAATTAGCAGTGTTGTTATTTATGCTTGTGTATTTTTGTATATAATTACCACGTAGGTACTGGTACCCTCACGGTGAGAGATAAAATCTATATTCTAGATGTATACCCTAAGTGCATTGTACTTATTAAAAAACGGCGATACGGCTCGCGACCTATCACGTGAGTAAAAATGTACAGAGAATGACGGGTGGCTCGCTTGCGAGTCACCTCTGATTATCCCTTCGGGGATTACAGTCGTGAGCGTGAGTCGGGACAAATATGTATGTACAAACTTTCAATAAAACTTTACTGAAACTGAAAAGTGGCGCCACCAAGATGTCTACTTTTTCCGGAGTTTCTTTCACCCCACCGTGCGGGAAACGTTGAAATATACTGTTGTACAAGTTCTAGCCAGCGCCCCGAGATGGCGCTACACGGTGGTTCACGTTATGGTGTTATGAAAGAATCAGGTTTTGGTTTGGTCGGTAACATTTTGTTCAAATTTAAAATGAATTGTTTGAAAAAATAGATGTTGTTTGGTGTCGGCATTTTGTGAGTGGAACTTTTTCATTGCCTGTGAGTGTATTATATTCCTACATCCTATTAGGTAAAATTATAAAAGGCGAAAGTTTGTGAGTATTTGAACTTTGTTTAAACTATCCAACTGACAGTATTTTAGAAGTGGATCAAAATAATAATTAAGTACTTTAAACCCGGGTGTAATATTGTACTGTGCACATTAAAGTACAATTTATGCGATTGCACGAAATTACCTGAGGATCGTGCTAATGACCGGGCGATGGCGGCGTTTTATTTAATTATATGTGAATTGAGCCCACTGTATTATTTAATAATAGCTGCCCCGCGCGCTTCGCTTCGCCTTAAAAAGTTTTGCCGTGGGAATTCCGGGATAAAAAGTAGCCTATGTTCTTTCCCAGGGTCTAGACCGTATGTATACCAAATTTCATTCAAATCCGTTCAGTAGTTTAGGCGTGAAAGAGTAACAGACAGACAGACAGACAGACAGACACAGTTACTTTCGCATTTATAATATTAATAAGTTAGTATTAGGATACAGTGGAATACACTCACGAGCAATGAAAAAGTTCCACTTACAAAATGTCGACACCAAATGGCCAAAATTTTATTACATTTCATTTAAAATAAGTGCCAATTTCTCCATACCGACCGACCGACCAGGTATTGGTTATCAATTATACGCCATATCTATATAAAATTCTTGACAGATGTGTCAAAAGTCAACCACTAATACCTGGTTATGCTCTAACCGACTATGGAGAAATTGGCACTTAATATTTACTTTTTAGTTATTTATTTTCTGATGCGTTGTTAAAATGTACTTCAACATTGCGTGCGGCGACATAATATTAGTTTTTTTTGTTGTTTAGGAGTAACTTGGTGCTATGTCACTGGAAAGTTTTCATTCCTCGCGAGTTCAGAATAAAATAGAATATTCTTTGTTTTGCACCTTGAAGTATACTACAAAAGTCGTTCGACTCGTAAATAAAACAGCACAAAAAATCATATTTTGGTATAGGCACATTAAGTAATTCAATGAAACAAGTACGTACAATTTGCATCTAGACATACTGGCAAAATTAATGTAAATATACAGAAAATACAGTAGAAGATATTGTAACTAAAATTCTGAAGAATATAATGTAGGTACAAAAGTACATTATTTTATTAAGAAACTTCCGTCTTTCAACTTTCCTCAATCAATCGATTCTTGGAAGTTTGCAGTTGGAGTGGCCTCGCTGGCCTCCGTTTCAAATATTGTCCGATCGTCCGATTAATCGTCAATGAACTTTCAGGAAATCCCCATCTGAAACTGTAAAAAAGATCCTAATAAAAATAAGTAAGAGACATCTTAGTTACTTAAATAAAAGAGATACATTAAATGTTTACAACGACGTGAAATTATAAGCTTCTGTAGCATAAGACTGATTCACACACTGTTTTGTGCAAGTGCGAGTAGTTTGCGAGTAGATGTATATTGCTGAGTATATGTGTGCCATATAGAGGGTGTTGCAAAAAGGGTATACAAAGCCGAAACCTACATGTGCAGCATGGTATATCTAAGCCTGAAACTGAAATCAGAATTTGAAAATTCGCGAAAAAAAATTCATTTTCCCTAGAAACTTTGTTGGTCACGTGACTTTTTACTATGGAAAATAAATTTTGTAATACAACACCCTGTATAGGACACATACAACACACAATATACAGCCCAGCAATAGTACGTCTACTAAACACTCGGACTAAACAGTGCGTGAATCGGCCTTTAGGTACCTTCTAAATCTACTCGCAGTTTATGAAAAATAATTGTACCTTCTTAGTTGCGTTCCGTTCATCGTTGAGACGAAACTCTTGATGTTACTAGTTCCTGGAACGGAACTCCATTAAAACTTTAACATAACCACATAATATAAAACTAAGTTGTAGTCGCTTTCCCCTTGTAGTCGGTATTTCCACCTGACACTTGACTATTAATCACTACGGAATTTACACAATGTAAGCGGTTCAAAACAAACGGTTTTAATTAATTTATACTTAGTGCCGGGATAATTACTTTATGATGAAGGAAATAGTTAATTTAAATATGCGGTGCGGATAACGCGAAGATAAGATCGCGAAGAGCGGTGGTGGCGTAATAGATAAGGGCTCGTCCTCTCAACCGTGGGTTCGAATTCTGCCATGTATCAAATGTTTTTAAAGAAATTTAAGTACAAATTATACCACGTACTCTCAGTGAAGGAAAAGATCGTGAGTAAACCTGAACATATTGTAGATGTCTACCCTATAGTGCATATTATAAATATAAAAGTAGGATAATACATATCGACGGTGGAAAGGCAAAATGTATTATCCGCCACTTTTGGCGAATATGAGTTATATATACCGTTGGAATCGCCTGATTTTTCTCTTTCGAATGGTGCGGGTCTCGTTTCGATCTGAGCACTTTTTGGCGCTTAAGACAACGGTGATTTTGGAAATCTTAATACTTTTTTCTTGTATCAAGAGCCACTTTTTTAGTCATTTGTGTGTTCAAACATACTTGATCAAAACTAAAGTTATATAAAACATTGTACCCTCACTAAAACAGTAAAACATTGTGACTTAATTCATTTTGAACTAATGTGAATTTGTATCATTAGTTACTTAAGCGACCTACCTGATTGCGTAATTGATATAAAACAAAATGCCTTCTGGTCAAAAATAACATAAAATCACTTAATACATTTTACAATTTTGTAATTTGAAGCCATACTGGCACTTAAACCATTTTACCAGTCAGCCTTACTCGCGGCGTTTGGCGGTTAATACAACTTTACCTAAATCTGTTTAGTGGTACAATTGGCACTTAAGCAGCTTTTTGCGATTTGTAGATAATTGATATAAGTGATATAAAACAATTCAAAAGAATCGCAATGAAGCGGTCTATGGTGTTTAAGCTGTTATATCCAGAAGGATATTGTGTGAAAACGCCAATAATATAAATAGGACCGGTTGGAAAGGTGTCGCTTCAGCACCCCGCCGGGACGTTCATTGGGAGAGGACGTGCGTCTATGCGACAGTTGGCGCCGCGTGCGCAGCGTAATTACGTGGTACAAACTCAGATTCGTTCGCCAGTATAAAACTGTAAATATTTTTTGATTATATCACCGATAACTACAATTAAACTACAATTATAACTAATTAAATTATGATATCTATTATATTACTCTTTACACAGGTTCTAAATAATAGTGTTGCTATAATTAATATTTATTGAGTTATAAATATGCACTTGGATCCTTTCGCCTAAATTGCTGTTTCTATGCAAGTAGGGAATTTTAACGTTTCTCTAAAAGGATCCAACCAAATATTTATTTTTTATAAAATATTTTTTCTATGACAATATGGTTCTTAATGTAAAATATTTGTATTGTATTAACATGACATTACTTTTTATACAAAATAATAATTATATATCATAAATAAACTTATTCATAAATAATTTATATCGAAATCTAGTCAGAAACAGGATTTCTTATCTATATAAAAATCTAACCGAAAATGCGTTCCCAAGCGCAAATCTCTGGATCAACTTAACCGATTTTGATAATTGTTAGGTAATTATACGAAATAGAAGACCAGTGACCACGAGTACCACGACCTGTTTGTATCCCATAATTTTCAGAATAAAGTATTTCAACGAAAAGCAAACCTTATAGGAAAAAGTTGGACATGAATTAAATTAACTTTTCTCTAACTTCACTTCATCATCCTCCATCGCTGAAGAGTGCAATATCTGGTATATTCCATCTATCCTGCTTTTTATGCCACCGTAGGAAATCCATCGTTCCCTGGTACTTTGCCACTCTTCAGCGATCGTATGGTCCGTATCAATTCGTCTTATTCGGGGGTTGGATATTTAAATTTCTGTCAAGATGCAGGATAGTCATAAATCTCATCACGAACCATTACGTCCCCACTCCTGGGGCACGGGTCTCCTTCCAATGAAGGAATGGTTTAGGCCTAGTCTACCACGTTGGCCTAGCGCGGGTTATTGGGCCCCAACACAAGCAATCTTGTGCTGAGAGAGTTTTCGGGTAAGTGGGCTACCCAACTGTCAGACGTTTTCAAGCCACCCGAAGGCCTCTGACTAGCCTGTAAGACCTGCCGATTTTATTAATCATAATGATTACGATTATGCATCAAGATACAAGATGCTCCTGGTATATTTGCATCTGCATCCAACTCCCCAGGTGGTGGTTAGGATCATTAAAAACTTCGGCAATGTGGCCATACCATCTTGAAAGTCAATCTTTCATAGTAACAAGGAGATATCCTGGGTTTTGTTGCAATGTTCTTCAAGATGCTTTGTATAGATCCTTCATGTTTCCTATGGCAGCCGATGAGACCATCGCTGGATATAGGGTTACCCCTAGCAGCGTTTGTCCTTTTATAAATTTCGTTTGATATTAAGTTCACAAAGAAAATACTCGTACGCAAGTGCTTCTTTAGAATGGTCGTCTAGTTCGACGTTAAGTCTTCCTCGATGGTTGATGATGATGATGATGATGATGATGCAAATTTTTAATAACACGTCTTTGATGCCAGTTGTTGCCAATCTGGATACTAAGTTTTCTTCTAACTTGTGGGTCCTGCAGCTTATTTACACGACACATTTGGCAGATCTTGTGGCCTGCTCCTAAACTCCCGCTATCTTCAAGCACATTTTTCCATCGACTAAGTGGTGATCACTATTGACATCAGCAACCCTCTTATTCCTAACATCCAGAAGTGTCTCCATTTTCGACTAATCGTCGGTCGATTTGGTTCTCGGTCCGGCTGTCGGGTGAGACCCTACTCACATTGTGATAGTCCTTTGGGGTTACCACCACTAAAACTTAGCCATTAACAATCCTAAAGCATCGTCGCTTGCTTATCAAATCTAGCGTATCTTGTATGAATCTGACAGATAGTTTAAAGCGAGCGACGCTGCTTATGGATTGATAATTGCTTATGTGTCTTGCCCACACTAACATACGGTGCCGATACATGGACGCTGACCAAGGAAACTGTGCACCGAATCAGAGTTGCACAGAGAGCTATGGAGCGATCCATGTTAAGAATTTCGCTTACAGACCGTATTCCCAGCGTGGTAAATCACCAAAAGACAAAAGTCTTCGACGTCGGTATGCAGGTCACGGAACTGAAATGGGAGTCGGCAGGAAACTTGGCTCGAAGGCAGGACGGAAGGTGGACAAAGGCGGTGACAGAATGGTGGCATAGAGACGGACGAAGAAATGTCGGTTGGATTATGATTATTAATTAATGAATAAGTAAACCTGCTGATCACTTGGATCTCAATCTCAAAGTGATTTTGCGGTGAACAATATGTTAATAAAGTTTACCCTACCCTACCCTACCCTACCCTACCCTTCTTACCTTTTATACCTTCCCTGGACTTCCACAAATGTTTCTAGACCAAAATCGGTTCAACCGTTCTCGAGTTCTGAGGTCCAATTATAAGTTCATTTATTCTTTAAGTCATTCATCTTAGATATAAATTGCCTTAGTCTGGCGGTTAATTCATTCTTATGGAATGTTTAAAGTAACATAAATTATTATAAAACATTATCCTGGTGTGATGGTTAAATCTCCTTGGTGTTTAAATTGTTTTTACTTGTATTTAATTAAAATGTTAATGTCGTTTAAGCCAATTTTACCTGACTGAGATTTCAGATGCCTATGTCTTATGTCCCTTATTTCAGTAAATAGAATATGTACATTCATTTTATATACAGAATAACATAGAAAACTATTTCAATTTAACGTATTTTAATTTTCAAAGCCATAGCTAGAATAATTACAGAGATATGATTTTTTTTCGAAAATTTCAAACTTTAAATCGCTCTGGTGAACATTTTATGTCATGGCGCTTAAACCATTTTGCCTTTCCACCGTCGATATATTGATCACTGAGACATCTCTGAATATGTGGCGCTTGTCAGTCATAATGAAGTCGATTTCGTTTTTCGTCCTACCATCGAGGCTTGCCCATGTCCACTTCCTCTGGGGCTGTTTCTCAAAGAAAGAATTCATCAAGTACAGCCCCTCCCTTTCGAGGAAGTCAACAAGCATTTGCCCTCTCTGGTTTCTGCTACCAAAGCCATGAGGTCCTACCCTCGATTCGTCGCATTCTTGTACTCCCACTTTGGCGTTGAAGTCCCCCATCACAACGGTGTATTGGGTCTTAGCAGTACACTTGATAGCTCTAGAGATATCTTCGTATACTGCTTCGACTTCTGTGTCAGAGTATGCCGAGGTTGGTGCATATACCTGTACGACCTTCAAGGAATACCTCTCGGTTAGTTTTAGTACTAGGTACGCTACCCGATTCGACACTCTGCTGATGTCCACTACGTTGCTGACAAGGGTCTTGTTGACGAGGAATCCTACGCCACCTTTGGACAGTTGGTCGCCCTCGCGATGGTAGAGCATGTGGCCGGACTCCAGGGTCATCGTGTCCTCGCCCTCTCTACGGACTTCTGATAGCCCTAAGATGTCCCATTTTATTTTGCTAAGCTCTACCTCGAGTTCTACCATCTTCTCGTCCTCTCTCAGTGTCCGTGCGTTGTATGTCGCCAGTTGTAGTCGTTGATGGCAGCCATTCGTAACCCGGTGATTCTTATTCGCACCCCCTGCCCTACCGTTACTAGTCGACCGCTGCCGTAGTCAGGAATATTAGGGCTGCCGGGAACTGGGGGCCGGGGCTTTGGGTGTGACTCCATGGAGGATTTTGCCATAATCACCACGCTTGGCAATGCGGGTTGGTGATCGCAGGGCTACACTTTTCGTACCGGTGACGCTGCTGCCCATCGCCGGCCTATGGGATTTAGTGTAGTTGTTTTTGGATGGTTATACCGCCATCATCCGGTCGCCAGAGCCTCGTCTGTTATTTAGCAGGGTGCACCACGGGCAGGTGAGGTTGGAAATTGGTTCATTCGGATATTTAGAACCCTTACACCCCTAAATGTATGTATGTTAAATTTATTATTAATTAATTCAGCCACCCCCCTAACACGATTAAAACATGACATACGATATAATAAAACTACGATGTAAAACAGACCTTAATTTTGTCGGACATTTTAGTGCTTTCACAACCAATCAACCACTCATTTTGGTTTGTGGTTTTAATTTAATAATATTTTTGTGCACAAGTGGTTAAAACAATTAACTACCTACTTTGACAGTCTCCTGAAGCATTTTTCATTCTTCTTCTTTAATCCCGTTACTCCTCCGAGGAGTCTGGGGCTGACACCAGGCGCTTCCATCCTTCTCTGTCGTGGGCCAGCAAGTTGAGCTCTGGCCACGACTTCCCTTTCTCTTGGGCCTCGCTGTATATGGACCGCTTCCAAGTATGAGCTGGTCGACCGGGTCGCCTTGAACCGCCCTGGGGTTTCCATTGTAGGGCCACTTTCGGGATATGGTCATCAGGTCTACGCAGTGTGTGGCCCAGCCATCGCCATTTCCGCTCTTGGATGTCTATGTCTATAGGCTTTTGGTTTGTAACCTTCCATAGCTCGACATTGGTGATGGTGTCCGGCCAGTGTCTACGTATGATGGTTCGTAGACAGTTGTTGACGAAGACCTGGAGTTTGTGTGATATGCCCTTAGTGACCTTCTACGTCTCGCATCCGTATAGGAGCACAGTCTTCACATTTGTGTTGAAGATGCGGATTTTCGTGGTACGAGACATGTTGGACGACCTCCATAGGCTTTTTAGCTGCGAGAAGGCTCCCCTTGCTTTGTTGATGCGACTTTCGACATCCCGTTCTGTTCCTCCCTGAGGGGTGATGATGCTTCCAAGATAGCAGAAATCGTTAGCCTGGGTGATGCGGTGGTTTTCCAATAGGAGCATTTTTCATTGCACATGGCTTTTTAAAACTCGCGATCAAGAGGTATCAATCAGAGATAGTCATCAGAGGTACCTATGCCTTATTCATCCGCGTCGAACTTTGAGTACCACAACAGCTTTTTACAGTCGGGAGTCGAGCCTAAAAGCCAGATACCAAAATTTCAAAATAAACCTATTATATTACTTCAGAGGGTCTAGTATATTTGTTACATTGATGGAAAGTATAAAAGTTTACCTTTTGCTCGCATACAAAGTGGCGCCTCTAGCGGAAACTATCATGCAACTTATGACAGATAATGTATGCAGATGACAGAAGAAAACGTAAACTTTTATAGTTTTCAAAAAATTCAAAACCAAAACTAGACGTACAACATATTTTCCCATTTAAAGAAATAAAATTTCGGCAAAAGTACCAGGCGCCCACAGGTCCCTAGGCAGTATAATTCGCAGGTGTTTTGTGGAGCGCCCCTGTGATGTCGTGTTACTTTGATCCCTTTTCCACCGATCCAATTTCGGTTTAGGCCCAGTGTCATCCGAATATATTAGGGAAATAATTGCCGTGTTTTCATGTTTTGATTTCGTACCCTGAAGTGCCTACCTATAGGTGTAATATTACTTGTTTTTGAAACCTTATATAGACTAGGGTAAGTTACGTAGGTTTGAAATAAAATATCTACAGAAATAGTACAAACACATTTTTAAACTAAATCACAAAAAAATGATGCATTAAAATACTTACACTAGAATTTCCAATATGTAATAGCTTAGTAAGATCTTGTTGTTTGAGTGAGCAGGTGCGACGACTAACGAGCTCTGAGAATAGGATAAAATGGTGTGAGAGGACTTTCCAGAAAACTATTGATAACAGGCCGGTGATAAAATAAGCTGTATACTTTGACCTGCTTGTATATTGCTTAATCACTGCGTTATGAGCGTTTTATAACTGACACTGTTATAAGTTTAGTAAACAACGTTAACTTTGCAACGCGTAAAAGATGGAATAAACGAGGAGAACTGGCAGCCCTAAATTAATGACAAAGAGTAAGGCTTAAAGTGTCCGAAATTACTTAGAATAATTCATCATCATCAGCCAATAATCATCCACTGCTTGACATAGGCCTCTCCCAAGGAGCACCACAACACTCTCATAAAACCACTACCGGCTACCCGCCTAAGGTCAGTCAAGCGGGCAGGGGGGCGTCCCACACTGCGTTAGATAATTAGCTAAATTATATTTTTTGCCAACAGATTTTGTTTCCGCTTTATCACGTTCTAACCACAGTCCTTGCTTTTAAAAATCTCGACCTCCCGCAGGTTCCGCGGTGACATTCTGTCAATTTGCAGTAACAAACGAGCGCGCCGGGCGGGAGTAATGGCGGCATCGGTCACGTGACGTCATCGCCCGCACTCATTAGCTGCGGGAACGATTCTCCACCACACGCCTTAGTCGCCTTACTAGTCGTGTGACAACGACATTGCAGATTGATTGGCAGAAAATGCTTTTAGCCTTAATTCCACCTGATTGTACATTATTGCCTCAGTTAATAGTGCGTTAAAGAATAAATTCATCATTATGTATTATAAAAGTAGCTTAGCTTTAAATAAAAGTTAAACCGAAATGAAAAATAACTAAAAAGTAAAAAAAAAACTTTACTGAGGCAACAATATACAATCAGGTGGACTTAAGACTAAAAGCATTTTCTGCCAATCAATCTGCAATGACATTGTCACACGACTAGTAAGGCGTGTGGTCGAGAATTGACTCCCAGCATACTTTCATCTTTTTATTCTATCCACAAAGCTTATTAATAAGGGTGTAATTCTATTCCTGATTCAGCAGCCTTTGTTGTATTTATTATGAATCTCCTGAATTCAATCATGTTCAATCTAAATCGTTATACAACTCATCCATGTTGGAGGCTTGGACAGGTTTTTTGGCACTTTATCTGAAAACAGTCAGTTTGTTCCTAACACATCACTCTTTTGTTTCATTACACACGATTCTCCTTCTGATTTTGATATGTGTACCTACTAAGGTACCTACTGAATTTATCTCTTCCTTATCCATCATCCTTGTATTATATATTTAAGTGTAACAAATGGCTATTAATGTTTTAGCTATTAACATTTACAACTCTTGCAGATTTTTAAGCTGTACTATCTATTGAAATTAATATTAATTGTGAGTACATAACTACGTGCAATTGCCAATGCTCGTATGTAGTATAAATCTATTTCATATTCGTAGAACCATTTGATAGTTGGTACGTACCGTACATCGCTTCGATTGGGAACGACCACTCACATTCGGCATTATAGCGGACCACTGGTACTCAAACGGTGGCCCAGTTACGAAATAATAACCAACGTGAAAAACCCCCGACATTCAACGTTAAAAGTCGCGAAGTTTTGGACGGCTAGGCCAATTTTGATAAAATGTGGCATGAACACTAGGGGTAAAATTAGAACGTAATTAAACAAAAGTTTACCTTTTCCCTTGCCATCTACATAAATTTTCTGTCAAAAGTTTTATGGTAGTTTCCGCTGGAGGAGCCACTTTGTATGCAAGAAAACAAAAAATGTCATACACTTACGTGCAGCAAAAAAGTTCCACCTGCCATTAACGTTCCATAATGTCACTGGAACACTTAGCTCATGAGTGTAGTTTTAAACAAACAATCAAACCAGTATACTAGACGTACCGTACAGTTTGAGAACCATTTGGCAGCCATTACCGCCGTCGCCCGGCGATGCAAAATCTGTGTTCCGGCGCGACCCACAGACCGGCATTTGACGAGACAGCGCACGAATCATGAATGCCTGTATTAATGTAATTGAACCTTAATGTACCTACATATGTTAATGTACGGCGAATCGAATATTAATGAACTATGTCATCAAAGAGTTGTGGTGGCGTAAAAGATAATGAGGATAGTGAGCATATTTTTATGTAGGCTGGTGTGTGGAATCTATATTACAGCTATTGCTAATGTTACTGCCCTTTGCATGATATTGGATGGTGCGGGTGACTTCTGTCAGATAGGAACCTTTAGCTCCAATTTCACAATAGTCGGTTAAATGGTAACCAGGTATTGGTTGATCAATTATACGTCATCTCCATACTAAATTCTTGACAGATGTGTCAAAAGTCAACCAATAATAACTGGTTATGCTCTAACCGACACTGGAGAAATTGGCATTTAGGTAACTATTCAAACTAAGGACTATATACAAAGTCCTTGATTCAAACAAGCTAAAAAAGTTCTTTAATGACAGGTGTCCCCCACACCATCCTAAAGCGCAAATATAGTAGCTATTATCCTTTTTTTACAAAAATCGTCCAGCTAAGACTACAATTTTTCAGGTTCACAATATGTGTAATGTAGACTTGCAAACTCGAGTAGCCATGCCCTGCAGTGTTGGCTGACAATCAACAAACGTGGTAACATTCTACAATCACGTTAGCCCCGAGCGGCTCCCTCTGGTCACTTCGTTTATAGTCTTGACTCGCACCGTGGTCTGTTTAAAACTTTAAACACAACTGACTTTAGTCAAAGCTCCTTTAGATTAAATTGAGTTAGAAAAAAACTTGCCGTGGTGTTGTCGTTGAGTTAGTGTCGGTATCCATCTGATTCTTCCGCTTGTGAACGTGAACGCAAAAATTAAAAAATATGTAAAGAAAAAAATATTTTAACATAAAAACCGATACTTATACGGCCAACGCAGCTCTTTGTTTTACCACCGAGACGTTAAGAAGAACACAAAATGCCCATTAATATAAAATTGAAAAAGGGGTAAATTAATTAATTATTATAAGAACCCTCTCTTCCATTCGATATATTTTTAACAAGGGGTCAGTAACTTTTTAATCCGGACACTTGTCCCACCACCGAGATAATCCCAGGTGCAAAGAAGCGCTGAGTCAAACTGCCAGCTTTATTACAGTCTAGGATGTCTAGAATATCCTCAGCAGTCTAGACCTAGATGGGCGAGACGGGGTTGATGTGTGCTTAGCTTAACAAAGTTAAAAAACGCTGCCGCTGGATCAAAGCTTTGACCCATCTCTTTTATCAGCTTCTGTATTCCGTAACTCCGAATGAAATGAGACTGGTTGTCAACCTAGAGAATTATTCATTAATATCTAGGTATGTCCACCAACCCGCACTTGGCCAGCGTGGTGGACTAGGCCTAAACCCTTCCTTCATTTGGAAGGAGACCCGTGCCCCAGCAGTGGGGACGTAATGGGTCGTGATGAATCTAGGTATAATAGCTAAGGATTGATTTCTGGAACCGGTCTCAGCGCTGAATAGCGAAGAGATGGGTTCTAGAATGCAAGCCTTACCCTTGGAACCATATGTGGGAACTTGTAATTGGCTAGTAGCTGTTTACCTGATATGTTCATATTGTGTTATATAGCTGTAAGTTCTCCAAATATTATAAAAAAATAAAAATATATATTTTTTTTTCTATACTTATCTAACATTTTAGAAATTTTGTATGTTTTGTATTGTCTCCGAATCAATTAATTCATAGTTATACACCGTCTACTTAGTTAGGGTCAATTTATACTGGGGCAGAGTCGAAGCGCAGCGAAGCGTCAAATTCTTCACCACTAAAGCAAAGCCGCACGAATGGTTGGTTGCGTTGGTCACGTGGAGTTAATGTTGTGTTTGTAAAAACCAGAATCATTGGACATTGTTTCTGCGACAATGTTTTCAAAAAATAATTAAAACTTAACTAATAAACAAAAATATAAAATAGTGACAAAAAAGTGATAATAACTTAACAAATAACTTGTGAAAGTGTTGGCAAATAAAATAACCCAGAACTAGTGCCAAAAAAGAGACCTAGTTAGTGATAAGAACAATATTACATCACTGAATATAAACAAACAGTGAAAACATAAGTACAATTTAACTAGCTAAAAGTGTGTTCATATTAAACTATAAAAAGTGAGAAACATAAGTGAAAATTTACAAAAACTGTGTTTTTGTTTGTGACAATTTGTTATTTGCTTATCTGCGCAAACAATCCTGTTCAAAGTCCACCAACGGCAACGTATTTATAATAATAATAGATGATAAACGTGTTAGACATTTTCACACTAACTTTTATCGGCAACTTAGCCCTAACGGTTAAGGTGATTACACGCCAGCTATAAGGTCGGCGGTTCGATCCCAGCACAAGTCAATCTTTTTTTAATTTTTTTCACACTAATAAAATGAGTCTATTTGGAAATATAACATTCCGAAGACAGCGTGCGAAATCTGACTCTGAAACGACAGACAAAGATGATAAAAATATTTCTAAGAATGATACTCTGGATGGCACCATTAATAGCATGCCTGCTATATCAGATGACGAAGACGACGAAACAAAAAATTATAAATTAGAATTACAACGATTAACACAGGAATTGCAGTCTGCACACAAAGAAATTTCAGATCTCAATCTAGAAAATAGACAACTAAAGCTTAACTTAGAAGATATAAAAAAGAAATACGAAATGTGCAAGAAGCTAACGAATGACTTAAAGAATGACATTACAACACCAAAGAAGAACAAAAAACAGAATTCAGCATACCTACAACGACAGACTAATACAACTCGAACTAAAACACCTCAATCAAAAAAAATACCTGCAAAAACACATCTAGAAACTAAAAAGGATATACAGCTAGAATCTCAAGATACCTCAACAACGAAAACACCAATAAGCACCAGAAAGCATATAAAAAAATATCCTTATGTTATCCTGTCTAGCTCGAATTCTCGAAACCCAATACTACAACTAGCTGAAAAAACAGTTGGTGTAGATTCAAAAATATGCCACCATAAATACGTGAGTGGAGGAATCATGGAGCAATTATCCCACATAGAAAAACAAACAAAAGCACTAACAAAGCATGACTTCTTTGTACTAATAGTGGGAGAAAAGGAATTTGAAACTTCAAAGAAGTATTATGAACTCATTATATTCATAAGAGAGGAGTTAAAAAAGATACAGCACACAAACGTCATAATTTGCCTCCCCACCTATCGTTGCAACGAATACAGTAATATATACAACCGACGTGTGGAAACATTCAACAGTCTACTGTATATGGACAATCTTTCACACAAATATGCGTATATCCTGGACAGCAATAAAAATCTAGAGTATGATATTAGTATGTTTCTTGACACTAAAGGAACGATAAATGATAAAGGCATGAAAATAATTTTTGATGACCTGTCTACACTAATAAAACACATTCGAAAACCCCAAACGTTTATTCCGGTAAATGAAGAACGCAGAGGAAACGAAACCAATAAACCCACTGCTAACCATGGGCATAAATCTGAAATCGGATCAAATCTTTTTCGTGACCAATAATTTGTACATCCTTCATCAGAATATAGCCGGACTAATCAATAAACAGGACTTGCTTACAGTATATCTTGATGATCTAGAAGATAAAGGTAAGCCTGTAGATGTAATTTGCATCACAGAGCACTTTGTTCAGGAGGGACTAGAAAATATGATTAACATCCCAAACTTCAGATTAGCAGCATGTTTTTCAAGAAATAAAAGCAGGGGTGGATCCTGTATCCTTATTAGATCTGGCATTGAGTATAAGATACTTCCAGAATATAACAAAAAATCTATATGCAACATTATTGAATGCTGTGCAATAGAGCTTACGGAACAAAATGCAGTCATAGTATGCATCTACAGAGTACCCCCTCAAATAAGAAAAAAAGAAAAATTTACAATATTTTACGAGAAACTTGAAGAAATTTTAAATATAACACTTAGATATAAAAACAAAAAAATTGTAATATGCGGTGATTTTAATATTAATCTTTTAGACAGAAACAAGCAATCATTGGATTTCGAAGATTTATTATGTCAGTATAACCTCAAACTTGAAATTCACCAGCCAACTCGACTACAAAGTAAATCTTGCCTTGATAATTTTGCTCATAATCAGAATTCTCGGAACTGTAGTGCAGAAGTGCTGGATTATGGATTATCAGACCATACAGCACAGTTATTTAAACTGCCCATTAAAAAAACTTGCTATATAAAGTCTTGGTATATAGAAAGAAGAGATTATTGTAAAGGAAACTTGGATAAATTTAAAAAATACCTTAGTGATCTTCCCTTTTCAGAAATTTATGATACTGATGATCCAAATACAGCTTTTGATTCATTTTTCGAACTTTTTAGCTGTATATACAATTCATGTTTCCCAACCAAATTAATTAAACTATCAAGCAAAAGGAGGCCAAAATGGATTAGTTCTGGAATAAAACTCTGTTCCAAAAAACAAAGAATTATGCTATGGGAGTTACGGAAAAGCCCAAACAAAACAAACCAATTAAATTTTAAAATATACTCAAAGAGATTAAAAAAGATTATTAAATTAACTCAAAAAGCACAGAACAATTATAATATTGAAAACTCTGACAACAAGTCCAAAGCAACCTGGCAAACTATCAACCGGACTAAAACTAACTTACCAAGAGAACCAATTTCAAAAATAGTAACAAACGATACAATAATAACTGAACCACAATACATAGCGAATGCTTTTAATGACTTTTTTATTCAGGAAATTGAAAAAAACTCACAACCTACGCAAGATATAAAATTAGACTTAGAATCACCAATCAATTCATTATTTATTAGACCTACAAATACAAATGACATTATTAAAATAATTAAATCACCAAAAAACAAAAAAAGCGTAGGATATGATGGCATATGCACATGTGTACTCAAATATGTTGCAGAAGAAATAGCAGGACATTTATCGCATATCATTAATCTAAGTATAAATAAAGGGATATTTCCAGACAAATTAAAAATAAGCGTAATAAAACCTGTCTTCAAGAACAAAAATGATAAGGAAAATATGCAATACTACAGACCCGTTGCACTAGTCCCCATTTTCTCAAAGATTTTCGAAAAGGTTATATATAAATCACTGTCATCGTTTTTAGAAAAACAACACGTTTTAGTAAAAGAACAGAATGGATTCAGAAGAGGAAAAGGCATTAACCATGCTATATTTGATTTTTTGAGTCAAGTCATGCGGGCAATGGATAAGCGGATTCCAATTTGTGCCATCTACATGGACATGACAAAGGCCTTCGATTTTGTTAATCATGACATACTATTATTAAAACTTAAACACTATGGAGTCCGAGGCAACACGCTAAATCTTCTAAGGTCATACCTAAAAAACCGGAGACAATACACAGAAGTATCAGCCTTATGTAAAGATAAAAACATATTAAAAACATTTAAATCTCAGGAGCGTAATACTTCATATGGTGTACCCCAAGGCAGTATAATGGGACCTTTACTTTTTTTGATTTACATTAATGACATGCCTAGCAATGTAAAAACCCCAATGACATTATTTGCCGATGATAGTACTGCTATAATAAAATGTAATGACTTAACTCAGTATGAAAATGACATCAACTCTATTCTCCATGACATTATAAATTGGATGACTAAAAATAATTTAATAGCTAATATAAATAAAACTAAATTGATGCAGTTTTACCAAAGAACCAGTAAACCTAAGTTAAATATAAAATATAATTCAGAACAAATAGAAGATGTAGAAGTTACTAAGTTTCTAGGATTAACCATTGATAATAAGCTATCTTGGAAACAACACGCAGATGAACTCTGCAAAAAAATTAATAAATTTGCATATGCTCTGTACAAACTTTCTAAAATTGTCAGTAGAAAAACAGTCATAATAGCATATCACGGATACGTCTACTCAATTCTTAGTTATGGCATTCTATTTTGGGGAAATTGTAGCGAAAGGGAGCGAATTTTCAAAGCACAAAAAAGATGCATACGTGCATTTAATGGACTTAAATGTTCCGATAGCTGTCAGCCTCTTTTTAAATCATTAAACATATTAACATTACCAAGCATTTACATTTTCGAGATGGCAATTTTTGTGAAGAACAACCCAGATTTTTTTACAAAATTCTCTCAGCAACGTGACAGAAATCTTCGACACGGTGATCGCTTGTGCCAGCAAAGTTTTAAAACCGCTTTGTTAAGCAAGAGCTTCCTAAATCTAGCCCCAAATATTTATAATAAACTGCCAAGCGACCTCAAAGCTTATAAACTACCATTATTTAAAAGTAAATTAAAACAATTGCTAGTAAACAAATGTTATTATAAATTGACAGATTTCTTAAATGACAATATTTAATAATAGACTAGAATTATATAATTGATTATTAAATTACAAGTAAATATATTTCAATAATGACTATAAATTATATTTTAAAAAAATTATTGACATTGACTACGATTATATTATTTTTTTTGACATACTGCATGTACTTACAACTTTTATGGATTGATTCTTTTGATATTGTTAAATGCATGTGCATGTTTGTGTTTGCACTTTAAGTTTTAAAATAGTTTTGTACGCCAGTTTATGGTAAAACATAGTGGAACAAATTTATATATTATACCTAATATCCTTCATGTAACTATACCTATGTTTAACAAACAAATAAATGATTTGATTTGATTTGATTTGATTTGTAATGTTCAGTATTGAATAGACGCTTCGATGCGCTTCGACTCTGTACTATAAATTGACCCTTACGATCTTCTCTTTCGTATGTCATTCTGGATCTAAACTGCCTACAAAGTTATTATAATAATGGCATCTCCAGACGTCTAAAAACTCTTCTCAGGACTTCGTAAAAGTTTAGAGGTATTTGAGTCACCATTCCATTTCAATTTCAAACTGAAAACAATACAGTAAAGAGATTCTTTTATTTGATGGCCAAAGTTGTTGAAAGGACGCAAAAGATTTCAACAAAACTTTCAAGCGGAATGAGATTTTGATTGATTAGTTCAGAGCTTAGATAGATAATACACGAACAAGATTGGTAAATTATCAAATACAAAAATAAAGGTAAAAACTGCCCGCTTAAATAGATAGAATAGAACATAGAATATTCTTTATTTGTACACAAGAACAGATTATACAAAGCTTATAAATATGTACTTATACAGTTACATTTGTTTATTATCAAACCGGATAAACATTTTAAGTTCAACATAATAACGACCATTGTACCAATCAATAATGTCACAATTCTTCTAACCGAACTAATTCAAAATAAAAGCTCATTTAGAAATAACGTTATTTTTGTCGAGACGTTTCATTTGCACCGACAGTCTATCTTGTTCGTTTATTGTTTATCTAAGGTTCAGAGGCAAGTCCTTGCATAAACTGTGTTGAAGTAACTTAAGGCCACTCCTAAAGAGAGATTGTCTGGTAGGAAATGATTTTAGCATAAAATCCAACTTTTGTACACTCATATTCTATATTACGTCGTCGTCGTCGGTGCAACTTCTGCCCTTAGCTATATTTGTGACATCTTATTTTCTGTTTCAGGTACGTCTCTAACACTTAGCGTATAATTGTTATCGAGGATATCCAGTAAGTAAGTATTTTCTGAATAATAAGTACCTACCTAAATATATTTTTAAAGGCTGTAGCTATGTTTTTGAATTTAATAGGTAGGAATAGGTATATAATATTATTATTTTCCAAGCAAAAAGCGTCCATCTATTGGTATCGAACGCACCACACCAATCGGATTGTCATAAATTTATGGAGAAGCGGCATCGGCAATACCAAAGTAGAGGACGCACTTAAATAGTGAATGCGATGCGTCCGTAGCGTACGATACAACATGTTTATATCCATGACACTTCAAATTATACGCCCAATGGTCTGGCCCACTCAAACGAAATATCGTTGGTCACTACTTCTCTCTGCATTAAGTATACAGGGTGTTGCAAAAAGGGTATACTAAGCCGAAACCTACATGTGCAGCATGGTATATCTAAGCCTGAAACTGAAATCAGAATTTGGAAATTCGCGAAAAAAAAAATCCATAGTAAAAGTCACGTGACCAACAAAGTTTCTATGGAAAATGTTTTTTTTTTCGCGAATTTTACCATGCTGCACATGTTGTTTTCGGCTTAGTATACCAATTTTGCAACATCCTGTATAGCTATTCCGAAAGCCCGATATATTTCGCGACTCAGTGCCCGTGACCTTTGTCGAAATACCCCGGTCTCCCCTAATTGACGACACGGTCGGGGCCGCGACTGTTATAGAGTGAGCTATTATTACCTCTGTAGGAATCAGGCTAATGTACTGATTATGTATTTAATTGGCTCAGTGAATCGGCTTCGTGTGATGACAATGTTGATGGTTTGTTGGCACTGGCTCTATCGAAAACTTTATTTTATGACACAAAATATTACGATGATGTTACCCACTTAAATCATCCAAATTCAAAACACCCTACTTAAATCTTCCAAATTCGAAACACATAATTTTATTATTAGGTACGTACTAATAATACTTTTGAATGTATACATTCTATCCTGTTTGGACCTACGGACCACTGGAGGGTCATGCAAGTTTTACACAAACGGATGTCATGTCATCGGTATATTTAAGTTAACGAGATAAGTTCGTGGTTAGCGTAGCATAGCTACTTAATTTCGTTTTTTGTAAGCTCCTACCTGTCCAACCCGCTCTGTCCACCAACCCGCACTAGGCCAGCGTGGTGGACTAGGCCTAAAACCCTTCATTCATTGGAAGAAGATCCGTGCCCCAGCAGTGGGGACGTAGTGGGTCGTGATGAAGCTCCTACCCCGACCTCTGACAAATAAAGACGGACGAAAATAACATGCCAAACTTATAATATTTTTCATTTCGCATCGTGGGGCACAAAATGAAGTAAACGCGAATGAATTCGATTCACCCGTACAAAACTAGAAAAACTTGCTTCGCCGCCCTTCACAACACGGCCTCTACAAATGAAAAACTTTTTATTCACGTAACTAGTATTTGTTTTTCCTGCGACATGTCAACGACCCGGCGATATCTGGCTTCGACGAAATCCGATATTTACCGCGACATCGGATCAACACGACTGCCTCGCGTGTTTATTCTATTCAATGTGGCATGTAACTTTATTGAACATACACATCATCATACATATGCTCACGACTGTAAGACCCGAAGGGGTAGTCACAGGTGACTCGCAACTCGCAAGCGAGTCACCTACCTTTTGTGTGTATTTGTATTATTTGTACTCACGTGATAGCTAGATCGCAAGCCGTATCGCCGTTTTTGAATGCGTACAGCACTTAGGGTACACATCTAGAATCTGGATGGGCAGGTTACCTCACGATATGTCCTTCACCTTTGTACGTGATATAAATGTGGGTACATGCGCTTTTGCGATGTGGTATCTTTAAAATGACTCTATTTTTTAATTGAATTTCCTTTTTAGTGAATGTTTGCTATAAAAAAGCACTAGCATTGTCGGTATCTAGTGAATGAAATTGGCATCCACTGCGAATGCACAATAAGGTAATGGAGCGGCTCGTGACCGGAACACACTAAATTGTACCTGTAGGGTTACTCTATACTGACAAAATACGAATCAACGAGGGCAGAGCTCCGAAACTTCGTTTTTTGTCATAAAGAGTGACCTCCCTCTTTGTTTTTTAGAGTTATTAATCAATTTTCATATTTGATTCAGGCCCCACGGCATGGCTTATTTTTGTACGGTGGCCTGTGCAGAAACCTGACCCCTCTTAAAGTAACATATATTATATTGCTTCTGAAAGGGGTCAGGATTCTTTGCAGCCCACTGTACAAAAATACGTGTACGTCGTGTAAGTTGGTGGTTTATTAGAGGGAGAATGTGCGTCTTACGGCGTTATTCTTAATTCCGTCCCTAAATAACCTCAATTCTTTTAAACTTTTAATAGGAAATTTGAACAAAATGTTTATGATATTAGTTGGTAATATTCTGGTGGGCTTTTAAATGTAGTTTAATATTTCAGAAGTCGTAATTAAGCTAGCCTTTTCTGCTTAGGAGTAATTTGGTGCTTTTCTCACAGGAACTTTTTCATTGCCCGTGAGTGTACTTTCATTAACCTAACGTAAAAGGGCGGTTGAAGCATAATAAGGTTTCGCTTATGAATATAATCCATTGGCCAAATTAAGGCAATCAGCGTGCCTTTTTACTTAAGCTATTTACAATGATATTATGTAAACTAACTAAGTTAATACCTATTCACACTGTCTAGATCTAAGCGGTATCGATTTCACGATACTCTCACTTAAGATAGTTCTGGTTTAGAACCGGTTATAGTCCAGAAATATAAGTAATATAAAACCGGGCCTGAACTAGAGTAACATTTAGTATTCGTTTTATAATATGGTGGACTGAGTTTGGCGGCGTTCATGTGAGTTAATACAAGGCACACTCATTCACAAGTTAAGCCTAATTAAGTGTGTGTGTGTGTGTGTGTGTGTGTGATAATGATAAAATACAGGAGTCTCCGTTTGTCTAGAGCGCATTGAACTCTTTAGTTTGGTAGTCCAGGAGGATCAAACTACATAATGTATTAAACATATAAACTGAACACTAATACACATAACGTAATAGGTAATCTACTGCAGGATACGGGCCTCCATCACTTCAGGGGCATTTCCATAATCCCCAAGCTTGGGAGGCAGGTTGGAGATATCACACAAGTTATTAATAAATAAATAATAAATAAATAAATATGTGGGGACATCACACACACGGCCATCCGACCCCAAGCTAGGCAGAGCCTGTGTTATGGGTGCCGGACGGCTAATATATCTACACAAATACATAGATAGATGCATATTAAATAGATAAACGACAACCAGACACAAGGCAAACATAAGTGCTCATCACACGAATGTTTGCCCTGGGCGGGATTCGAACCCGCGGCCCTCAGCTTCGGACCTTCACTACCACCTTAGCTACGGTGCCATGGGTGCCGTCTTTATTTTATCTCGTTGTATTAAGCGTGCTGATTTCGTGATAATTTTCGTTTTAGATTCGTTCGTCGATTTAGATTGTTACCCCCCTGTTCATCTTTCCTCAGGACGGCTTTATCTATTATTAAGAAATATTATAAATAAATGAACAATAAACAAACAAACAAACAAAACATAAATATTCTTCCACCCAAAGGTTGACTTGAAAAAATAGTGATAAGAACGCCTTTTTTGTACCTAATACCTATGTGTTTGTATTTATATACTTTATAAAATCTGTTCTTATGTACAAATAAAGAATATTCTATCTATCTATCTCATATCTATCTATATTCTATCTCTATTCGTGCACATAACGTGAATTTCAACAAAATAATATACTTACTTATGTAAAAATCAAGTAGGTATGTATATGATTGTAGAAGTCGAACAAGTAACCATAATTGGTTACTCACCAAAACAGAAAAAGTTTGCGAAGCGAAATGATTGATAAGATACCTAACTTTGAATGGCTAGTACAGCTGCTTCATCAAATACAAGTCCTAAAATGATCAGAATCTTATCAATAGAATACTAGTTATTAATAAAAACAAAAATAACAATTATACAGTGAAAATTACACAATTAGCGGCCTTGTCGCTAAAAACGATCTCACCCTTTGGCTTTTTTTAACGACTTCGAAAAAAGGAGGAGGTTCTCAATTCGTCTGTATGTATGTTTTTTATGTATGTTCATCGATTACTCAGCCATTTATGGACCGATTTTGAAAATTCTTTTTTTGATGTATTGGGTTGAGCTCAGGGGTGGTCCCATTTTTTTCAGAATTTTATTCCACCCCAAGGGTGGGTAAAAACAGGGGTATAAATTTCCATTTTGGGCACTTATCAACCGATTCTTATGAAATTTAGAACGTAAATATTGTTATTATAACAAAAAGATATGATGGTGACCTTGAGCTGATCTGATGATGGAAACGGAAGGCAGTCAAGGGAACTCCTCAACGGTATATAGCAACTACCTCGTGTTTGGGCTTGAATGATTCGTATTAACGAGTAGGACATATTGGTATCATTTGCATCTTACTTTTGATTGATAATTATTGCAAATAAACAAAAATAATAATTTAAAAATAATTAAAAACTGACTTCAAAAAGCCATATTTCTTCAGATTAACTACTTTATCACCGCACCAACATCAAAAAAGAACAGTACCTGCTTAGGTATATTTGTACTGTGACCTAGGATTGGTCTAAACCTTTAATTATTTCTTACTTTTTAGTGGTTTTTTGAAGTCAGTTTTTTTTTTTAATTATATCCAGAAAAAACGCTCGCAACCACAGTCCTTTTTATTATTATTATTTTCGGTATCTCAGTTAAGCTCTCAAAAACCTTTCAAGATACAAAGTGCCTCGATAATTTACTATACTGAAACTGTTCTTATTTTACTAAATTACATTTCCTCTAAACCTAAAAAACCCTTCCTTCAATGGAAGGAGACCCGTGCCCCAGCAGTGGGGACGTGATAGGTCTGATGATGATGACATTTCCTCTTTTATTTTCATTGCTCGCAAATGTGCAATTTATAAGCTAGACTAGACAAGCGTTTGTGCCGCATATGTGCCGTGTCCGCACTTATTCTTCTTATACAGGGTGAGTCTTTCATAGGTGCACATCCGGAAGTATGTCACAGAACTTTTCATTCTGAACAATTTTTGTTATGATGATCTTGGGATATTCCCGAAAAAAATATGTACTCCCCATACACAGTGTCACGTAAACAACCATTTTTTTAATGGGGAAGCGTCTTCTTTTTTTCGTTATGAATAAAGAATTTATTTATTTATTAATCTGAATGCCAGCTCCTGGTATATCTACCTAGTACATACTTCATGATGTATTTTCTCTTCGTCGAAGCAAACATCTCTAGCGGCAGTCCAGGATCGTAACCGTTAACTGCAGACCAAAAATAAACCTCAGAGGAAAATATTCTCTGCTCCCCGAACAAACAAACCGTTAAAATTGTCTTTTGAATTCTTTGTTTCATGTTAATAGATGATTATGATTGTTTACTGTTTAGTCCCGGACCAAGAGAATGGTAGGATTGTGAGGAAATTTCTGGTAAGCGGAAACTGAACAAAACTCTCTCTCTCTCAGCCTTCTATAGTCCACTGTTAGACATAGGCCTCTCCGAACAAAACTACGTGTAGGTATTTTAACCCCCGACGATTAGATTCGATTTTCACTGCTCTATCGGTTAAATAAAACCTACACTTGGCCCTTTGCAATTGCAGAAAAAGCTAGGCAACTAAAACGGAGAGTAAAAAAGTTTTTTTTTATTAAAAACTAAACTAAATCCAGAATAATAGACATGAATATACAGCGGCATCCGGCAGTTTCTCGCTTTGTTTCTAGAAACTACTTTTATGCAACTTTTATACCATCGTTAAAATTATGGACTTCCATTTTACGCTTATGATCTGTATAAAATGTTCATCATGGCGTTTTAACTCCTTTATACGGCGGTATTGTGGTATACTAGCTTTTCCCGCAAGATTCACTTAGATTTTTTAAAGCAATGAGAGCACCAGCTCTAAGCATGTATAATTATAACAAGTGTTACTGAGGCTATTTATTTTTATGAACAAAAAAAACTAAACTTACGTTTTTTCTATCATACTTTTCAAGCAAATGGTAATTAAAAGACGCTATAAGATACAAAGAAAACAAGTTATTTAAGAAAACAATTATGAGCTTATTTGAACTTAAAGCCTGAACCTTTCGATACAAGACTCAATAACTTTAGTAAACCCTACGAGACCTAAGTTTAACCCCAACATACGTACGTTTTACGTTTCATAATTGACGATCAAATAACATTGATTAGTGACCCTGACTGCTATGCCGAAGGTCCCGGGTTCGATTCCCGGCTGGGGCAGATATTTGTTTAAAGACTGATATTTGTATCTATGTACCTATTTGTTTAGATATATCAGCTGTCCGATACCCATATTACAGGCTCTGCCTAGTTTGGGGTCGGGTGGCCGTGAGTGAGATATCCCCACATATTATTATGTCCCCACATATTATTGATAGTTGAAATAATGGCAATACCTGAGGCGCTTCGCTCACTACTACTTGAGTCGAGGCGGAGTCGAGGCGCAGTCGAGGCGCAGTCAAGGCGGAGTCGAGGCGGCGTCGCGGTAGCATCGCCACGACTTTCGGGCGCAGGGAATTATGCCTAGTTTTTTTAGGAAATCGCTAGTCAACCTGTGTGAACGGACGCGAAAGAGCGAATTATACTTCACTAGATATAGGTAGTACTTATCACATACAAAAAAATTAGCACAAAACTGTCAGCACTTTGTTTACTGTCAAATCGTTTTTTAAGTTCAACCTAATGATAACCATTATACCAATTAATAAAGTCACAAATCTTCCAACTGAACTAATTGACGACATGAATTTGACGACCGAATGGCGTAGTGGTTAGTGACCCTGACTACTGAGCCGAAGGTCCCGGGTTCGATTCCCGGCTGGGGCAGATATTTGTTTTAATACAGATATTTGTTCTCGGGTCTTGGGTGTTGATATTTATATTTAGTATTTATCTATCTATGTATTTGTGTAGATATATCAGCTGTCCGACACCCATAACATAGGTTCTGCCTAGCTTGGGGTCGGATGGCCGTGTGTGAGATGTCCCCACATATTTATTTATATTTATTTATTATAATTTAAAATAACAGCTCAGCGGTAGAAATGGGGTGTTGTTTGTCGAGACGTTTCTTTTGCACTGATGTCTAGTTGGTGTCAAAATATCATTGTTCCAACGTGATCAAAATTTGCTCTCCTCTTCGTTTTGCGCTAGTCGACCTGTGTGAACGGACCTAAAGAGCGATTTACACTTCAATAAGTCGAAGTGTAAATCGCTCTTAAGAGTCCTTGCACAGGTCCTAGGAATGTCATAATGGCGGTATAGATCTGTATTTAGCAGAGTACATATAGGAGTATAATATGTGACCCATTTTAAATTACTACGGAGAATAAACCGATTAAAATGCTCTACCGACTCTTTTATGGTTCTCTATGCTATTCGACTGCGGTTATCCAGTGGTTATCACTATTATTGATTTAAGATAATTAACAATCTCTATGTTTAAGAAAATAAAAATTTCAATTCTTTTAGAAAAAAAATCTTGACCTAAAAAAATTAACAAGAACAACTTTTTATTTAGGAAATGAAATCGTTAATTTTTTAGACGTAGAATTTTACAAATACTTGTCAAAAGTCATAATATTACTCTACCACCATTTCACAAAGGCCCCGTCATTAAGGAGGAAAGTAATGGCGAAAGAAACGTGTTTACTGTATGTTTGTTCAAAGACAATCATTCTAATTATTGTAAAAATATAAGTTATATTAAATATATGTCATGAACTTATATTTTTAAAATAATTAAAATGAGACACCTCCACCACATACCTAATAATCGACAACATTTCTGTTACAGTATATCAGAAAGTATATTATTGTACAAATATACAGTATAACAGAAAGTATGATCTTCGAATTATATTAATTGCACCTCACATTGGTAAGTTTTTGAAATATACTCAGAAAAGAAACACCACATTAATTACATCTACGGAACCTAGGCACTTAACGTACTGACAACCAATATTTACAGAAAAGCCTATAGCAACCAAACAAAGTTCCACGTTTCACCAAACAATACGTGCTCTCGCAATCAACTCGCGGGCTGATTGCATTGATTATTCTATTATTCTGATTATGTAATAAATACATTCAATACAAACAAGTGTGGCGCAGCCCTAACAACCTATTTATAGGGCGGAGACAGAGGTATAGATAAGTTAGTCGGCGCGGCGTGAGTCGGTTGGCAACCCTCGCGCGAGTCGGGCGACACGCGCCGAAAAAAAAACAAATCCATCGACAAACAAATGATGTAAACAACTCGATTGTAAAAAAAAAATAACGAGACCGCGAAACCTTGGAAGTGCGAATCGATGCGAAATAGTTTGTGTTTTCTGTTTAGAAATAAGTCCGAGTGATCTGTGGTGTTCTTTTGTTTTTTTATTACTAAAGATGCGTTCATTTTAATGACCTTCTTAATTGCACAGTGAGTGGGTGTAAGAAAAATAAAATATGTAAAAAAATATTGATTCAATGAAATGAGAATTGGTTTTGTAAAAAAATGCGTTTGCCATCTGTGGTAAGATATATGGTGTTTCTTTTCTGGGAATGTTTTCCGAAATGCACTTGGCCCTGACAATAAGCAATGAAAATGGCATGAAGTATGTTACAGGTTTTTACACAGCTTTGCCCGGCTTTCTGACCGATTTTTTCACTCTTTCATGTAGATTCTTACTTAGTAGTTTGTAGATTTTCTTACATAGCACGTATTCTATTTACGTTTTGTTCAGTGTAGATTAGTCAATTTTGTATCTTCATCACTTTAGCACGTTACTTTTAGTTCTTGGTTCTTTTGGTTTCGTATACAAAGACTAGAAAAACACCTAAATCTTTGAATGTAACAGATAAACCTAACTAAAAACATTTGTAAGAAGTCATGCTGCGTGTAACACTCTACGGACTAAACTCAATTAAGCACATACATTTTGTAGAGAGACGTGTATTAACTAGTACTTGCCTAGAAATAAAAAAAAACAACATCATTTAACTTAATCAAAAAATAACAGACAAAAACACACACAAATATATTTTTTCATGAAATAAATGTAAAAATTAATACTTTTATTTTTTTATCGATACTGAGACTAACAGTAGTTAGAACATAAAACAACTGTAAAGTTGGCTGAAATCTTAAGTGTAAATCAAAAACACTCTACTAAACAAATGATAAGGGCATAGACTATGTATTAACTCTATACATAACCTGTGCTTACATTCCCGTCCCGACTATAAAAATAGACTCTATGCATCGGGGATAAAAGTCATGGTGTGTGAAACATACCCTGTGAGTACAAGGCAAATTGAATGGTATATGTTAGTAAAGTAATAACGGAGAGCAAATTCGTTCTGACAGCTTCTGAAATAAGGGTACCTTCTCTGTTTCGTACAGTTGGGGGCTTTGGGCCACTTGCACCAACATATTAAATCTAGATTTAATGTTAAATCTCGATTTAGTGTTAAATCTCGATTTGGTGTCAAATTTTATATGGATTGACGTTTCTCAAAATCGAGGTTTGACCCGTAATCTAGCAAGTGGCCCTTAGATTAACAATATGTGAACAAGATAGTGTGTCACATACAAAAACACTGTCCTCATTTTGTTAACTGTCAAACCGTTTAAGTTCAACCAACCACATACATATTTCCTTCTTTTGGAAGGCTGAAGTGGTTTTCGTGTCCAGGTTCAGTCGCTTTAATCTGAAAATTCACATTCGGATAAGTAGGTAAGTATATTGATTCTGTTTTTAAAGTTTATTCGTTAGTAGGTATTATTATTATCATCTCAAATTGAAAAAACTTTATTCGAAGGAAAAATAAATTCTATTCCCCAAAAAAGTTTATATTGTTCCATTTGATGAGCATGCTGTAGAACAAAGTCAAATCTATTTTTAGCTTTACAAACAAATTCTTATAATATAATATAATAATGTGTGGGGACATCTCACACACGGCCATCCGACCCCAAGCTAGGCAGAGCCTGTGTTATGGGTATCGGACAGCTGATATATCTACACAAATACATAGATGGATACATATTAAATATAAATATCAACATCCAAGACCCGAGAACAAATATCTGTGTTTAAACAAATATCTGCCCCAGCCGGGAATCGAACCCGGGACCTTCGGCTCAGTAGTCAGGGTCACTAACCACTACGCCATTCGGTCGTCAATAATCGTTAGTAAGTAAGTATAAAATATGTTAGTTCATAGGCATTTAGCCAAACTTAACTTATCTACTCATCTTATCGCACTACCACTCTACCACAACACCATAGGTTAACTGAAAGAGAATGCTATTAGCATTAACTTCACCTATGTATGTGCAATAAAGAGTTTAATAAAGATAACAATAAATTCGATCTGTCAGTTTCAGTGATAAGGCTGTATAAATAATAGTGTTTTCTAAGCAGTTTGCTGAGTAAACGCAATGTCGGCAAATTTTGATTTATTGGAGTCATTTTGAAAACTACGATTGTCTTGTAACGGCCTGAGACCAGCGAATCTTTAGTTAGTGTGTGTGTTGTTTAGGTAATAATGTCGATGCTGAATGTATCAAACTATAAATTTGGCCAGAGCTAAATAATATTTATAGTAACAATCCTAGAGACCATTTTTTAACAAAGATATCATATTTATTTCAAGTAATGGGAATAGGAGAGGATCGGAAGAGATGGCGTGATAGGGAAGAGGCTTATACCCAGCAGTGGACAGATACGGGCTGAAAATGATGATGAATGGGAATAGTTCAAAAATATTTTTGACACATTATTTAAGAAAGTCTTGAATTTTACCTAAATCATAAATCAGTGCATCCATTGAAAATTATGCTCACGACTGTAATCCCCGAAGTCAGGGTAGTCAGAGGTGACTCGCAAGCGAGCCACCCGCTTTTTGCTGTACATTTACACTCACGTTATAGGTTCGCGCCGTATCGCCGAAGTATGACACCTTCGTTGTTTCAACGTGAGACGCAAAGACCAAGACGTAATCATAAAGAAAGATTGCCTATTACCGCGCTTCTATCGCCCGTCCTCCTTAAACAGAGTCATAAATTCGTTTTATCAATTCCCTGCCCGAAAATTATGTGAAAGCAATGTCCGCTTGTGAAGAGTTCATGAAATGTGAAAAATAATGGCATTGAAGAAAAAAAAGATAATATTTTACACTTTTGTTTTTCAGACTTGGAAATTTCCTAAATAAATAACTTTGTTACGAACTCCTGTGCGTTTAAATAGGTTTTCATCAAACTTGGTTGTTGCTTGATGACCCGAAATAAGAGATAAATGAGGGTAATTTCTACTCATATTATAGAGTACTCATACTACTCATCCACCCTGTATTTAGGAAAAATATAGACATAATATTATTTGCACCAAAAAAAATATTACATCGCAAAAAAATCAAAATTCAATGGTACTACAAGGCGGCCTTTCTGCTTATAGCAATCTCTACCAGAAAACCTTTGGATGAAAGAGAGATAGTTTAAAATAAAACTTATTGCTGCTGGTTTTCGGTGGATAGTCAATATTTTCGGTCGCTTGTGAACAAGTAATAACCATGCCTATTTCAGCGAATTCATTTATTTTCGACTAAAAAACAAAAGAATACAGATTCTCGTTCTAAATGCGTCAGGAATAAGTAATATGATTATAATCAGGTTCCTCTGAATAACATCCCTTTGTGCGATCCCCATGATAATCTCATCCCAAATTTTCCATTTGCAATTTTATTGAAAACCCTTTGCAAATAATATTATTTTGCAGACAAAATTGAAGAGTTTTATACGATTCGCTAACAAATAAGAATATTATTTATTATTATTTTGGCTAAAATATACTTAAATAACAGTTTTTTTTTTTTTAATTATTTTTACTAGTGCACAAGAACATTTAATTGATTTTTACACTATCGGTACAACTTTTATTTAAAAAAATGTCGCAATTACATTTACAAATAATTTAAAAGTTTAAAAGTAAACATTATTACACCAACTATAACTTCCTTGAGTACTACGATGTTTCCTACTAAAACGGATGTTCATCCCTCGGGCACCATCCATATAACCATGTCAATGAAATCTTCTGGAAAACTCTAAAAGGATGGCGCGTGACTATTAGAACGAAGATATGAACGTGACACGTCGACTCAAACCGTCCCAGGAATATGCACCGAATACTCTACCTGTCACGACCACGGCTGTCTCTAGTTTACGAACTACTAAATTTCGGAGTTGCCCACGACTCTATCCTTAGCACCATATACACTCAAAGGCAATGAAAAGGTTCCACTGAGAAAAACACCAAATTACCTACTTCTAAACGGAAAAGGTTCGCCTAATGACATTGAAGTACATTTAACATAGCATCAGGATATTACCAACTAAAAACGGTAATATTTGTTTCAATTTTAATTAAATATTTTTAATAAGTGGGATCTTTTGGTGTAGGTATTTTGTCAGTGGAATTTTTTTATTGCCTGGGAGTGTACAAGATGGTGTGTCGCATATAAAAACAAAGCTAAAAACTGTTTGCATTGTGTTTACTGTCAAACCGTTTTAAGTTTAACCTAATGACAACGTTGTACCAATGACTAAAGTCACAAAAATGTCCTAACCGAACTAATTCAAAATAAGTGGTCATTGGTAGAAATGACGAGATATTTATTTTGCACTGACACTTCATTTTGTTCGTATTAAAATATCGTTCGTTGACTCTACCTTGTTGTACTAAACGCAACGATTGCGTGACAGCTCGTGGCCAGATAGATTCTGCAACGACGAGCCCGCCACGCCATCACTCAATACTCCAATGTCAAAGCAGCCCGCAGTGACCCCAGCCTCGTCTTCATGTACCAGTCTGCAAGAAGAAGCCCCATCGAGTAGCTACAGTTGTTTTCCTTATGAGACAATTGTTTTTTCTGATAAGTTAGGTAGTAAAATGGGCTATATGCTGAACGATTATCTTAGGCAAAAAGTAGTTAATATATGTATGCCAGGTGCCTCATTTAAGCAAATTGTAGATAGGATAGTGTCAGGGCAATACAGCTTGAATACTACAATAGTATTACTAGTAGGAAATAGCATAGAAGTAGAGAAAGAGGACATAATTCAATGTTATGACGCACTTTCTTCTATTAATGTTAGGAAAACCATTATTTGTGCTTTCCCTTACTCCGCCTCACGGACTACAAAGCAGAATAATTACATAGGTGATTTAAATATGTTATTATTTAACATGACCTTTGGTGACAGAGAAAGAATGATGTATTTCGATACAAATAAATTTATTCATAATTTTATTTTGACTAAGAGTACATTATTTGTACCTAAGTTTTATAAGCGACAGATAGCTAAATTGTTAGCTTACAATATTTATGACCCTGTTATAAATAGTATAACAGAAGTAGGACCAATTGATACGATAGTTAGTAGTAATACTAATGTAAATTTAAACTGCCATGCACGACAAGAGATAAGCAACTGAGAGTTGTACACCAGAACATTCAGGGGCTTTCTCGCAAACTTCAAATGTTAGAATTATTTTTAGAACAATACGATGTAGACATAATTTGTATTACTGAACATCACCTTAAGAATGATGACATGAATTTTAATGTACAAAATTACAATGTTATTAGCTCATTTAATAGGAAATCGTTAGACAAAGGAGGATCATTAATATTTGTAAAGAAAAATTTAAAATGTAAGGATAGTAAAGATATTGTAAAATTATCGGTCGAAAGAATAGCTGAACTAGCTTGTGTTGAGATGGACAAGTATATAATTTTAAGCGTGTACAGGCCCCCCTCTTCTGACTATAAAGTATTTGAGAAAGTGATGGAGGATAGTCTTACCATCTTATCTAAGAGCTCAAAACAAGTGGTCGTGGTGGGAGATTTTAATATTGATTTATTAGTTGAGACTTCTATGAAATGTTGTATAATTAATTTGTTCAAGTCATATAATTTAAGTAATGTCTTCCTGGAACCTACCAGAATTACTCCCACCTCAGCCACTTGTATTGACAATATTTACTGTAATTGTGATTTTACTAATCATTCTGTAATCAATTGTTTACCATCCGACCACAGTGGGCAAATTATTACGTTTCCTTGTACTTTTGAACGTAAGTCAGCCACTTTCAAGTTCAGACCAGTAACATCATACAGAATTGATAAGTTTAAATCTCGATTGAACAGTAAACTTGACTACTGTAGAAGCTTTAAGGAAATATTTCAAGATTTGTCTCAAGAATTTGAAAACGTGTTCACTAAGAAAGAAGTAGATGTTAATTGTAAACTAAGTCTTAATGACTGGGCAACATCGGGAATTTATAAGAGCAGACGTAAATTATATGATCTCTATGAACAGCGTACATTTACTCATGACGATAACTTTAGAGATTATGTAAAGAAATATACAAAGATATTCAAAGCCGTTTGCCACCAAGCTAAATCAGATTATATAAATAGAAAGATTAAAAACTCTAATAACAAGATTAAAACCGTATGGAATATCATTAATACTGAAACCGGGAAGAATAAACCACGTGATTTAAATTTTGAACTTAAAATTAATGATAAAATTGTTTCATCTAGTGAAGAAGTGGCTTCCGTATTTGAAGATTTTTTCCGTAGTATACCGATAGCTACAACTGAGAACCTTGATTCATCTTGCGCTGAAGCTGAACGTTTGCTAAGAGGGAATGCACCGCCTTGCGATCTCGACTTTCAATTTCATGGTATAAATACACAGACCATAATTACCACTTATAAAGAATTAAATTTAAAAATGACAGAAGATTTATGGGGCATGTCCGTTAAAGTTATTGGTCATGTTATTGATATCCTAGCACCCCACTTGGCTAATCTTTTTAACAGATGCATTGAGGTCGGTGTATTCCCCGATTTGATGAAACTTAGTAAACTAATACCGCTTTTTAAATCTGGTGAGAAAAATGATCCCAATAATTTTAGGCCTGTATCAGTTTTGCCAGTACTGAGTAAAATATTTGAAAAAATTATGCTGCATCAAATGCTTTCGCACTTTAGTATTCACGGCCTTCTCCATAACCAACAGTTCGGTTTCACCAAAGGTCGATCTACAACTGACGCTGGTGTCGCGTTGGTCAAACACATATTTAGTGCTTGGGAGGAACGTCTTGATGCTGTGGGTGTATTTTGCGATCTATCGAAAGCATTTGATTGTGTGGATCATGCCACTCTACTTATGAAACTTAAATATTATGGGCTGACTGGCAAAGCTCTTACATTATTGGAATCATACTTGAGCAACAGAACTCAACTAGTTGACATAAATGGAGTGCGTTCGGCTGGCTGTCCTGTCAGTATGGGTGTTCCCCAAGGCTCGATTTTAGGACCATTCTTGTTTCTTGTATATGTTAACGATTTACCGTTTTTGGTAGATAAATTATGTGAGATAGTACTGTTTGCTGATGATACTTCACTTATATTTAAGTTGAAGCGACAAGAAGTCAATTTTGACAATGCAAACAGTACTCTTTCCATAGTTGCTAATTGGTTCACTGTAAATAATTTAGCTCTTAACTCCAAGAAAACGAAATGTATTAAATTCACTTTGCCTAATGTAAGACAAGTAGAGACATATTTGACATTGAATAACGATAAGCTAAAGTTAGTAAATGAAACGGTATTCCTGGGTATTACAATTGACTCAAAGTTGCAATGGGGACCCCATATTGAGAGGATAGCCGGTAGATTGAGTTCTGCAGCTTATGCGGTTAGAACCATTAGACAGTTAACAGATGTAGATACAGCCAGGCTTGTGTATTTTAGTTATTTTCATAGTGTTATGTCTTACGGAATTCTATTGTGGGGACGAGCGGCTGACATTAATCAAATCTTTGTTCTGCAAAAACGAGCAATTCGAGCCATATATGTATTAGGGTCTAGAATTTCATTAAGAGATACGTTTAAGGAAATAGGTATACTAACTGTTCCATGCCAATATATCTATGAAAATATTATGTATGTTCGTAAAAACTTAAATTCATTTAGTAAAGTAGGAGCCACTCAAGGTATTGAGACCAGAAACAAAAATAAGTTGCTTTTCCCCACACTCAGACTTTCTTAAACAAACACATCATTCATGGGGAACTGTATACGTTTTTATAATAAATTATCAAATGAAGCAATAAACCTTACTGAGCAAAAATTTAAGAATTATGTTAAAGCTACATTATGTAGTAAAGCTTACTATAGTATAAATGATTATTTAAACGACAAAAACGCGTGGTCTTGTCCACCTCAGCTAAGGCTATTGAAAAAATGAAATGGATATAGGTACTTAAGTAAAATTGTAGGTACTAGATATAAGTAAAAATTGTAATAGATTATAAGGAAAAAGTTGAAAAGATGCTCGAGGAGTTTCTTTCGCCATTTCTTTCCTTCTCAATGACGGGGCCTTTGTGAAATGGTGGTAGATGACTATCGACAAATAATTGTAAAATTTTACGTCGATTAAACCATTTGAATTTGAATTTGAATTTGAATTTGCTCTCTTTAATGAGCTTTTTATCATGATGGAGTAACCCTCTCCACACTCCAGCTTTCGGAAGAGAAAGCTACGCTAAAGACGACTCTATTGCGTTGCATAACAGATCGCGATGGCGTAGCAGCGCTGAGAATGTATATTGTGTTTGTGAAGTCTGGGAGAGAGAGCGGAAAAAACTGAAAAACCCAGATCCTACTGGGATTTTCACCTAAAGACTTATCGGCTAGATTTGATATCTATCACTATCGTCTAGCAGTCTAGTAGGATCTTTCAATAAGTATGTAAGTACATACATTGCACATTAAAAATGCCTGATAGTTATTGTTGAAAACATTATAACCTGCCTCCAGCGATATTGAATAGCTATTGAAGATTTTGTAGTAAGTGAATATGGGCTCTGGTTTTTGCCCCAGTGGAGTTGGTAAATAAACGTTGTTCGCTGTTCGCTCCTGTATTTGATATCAGTCGGGATATTGTAGCGGATAGCCGGTCTCTGGGGATCGCAGAAATTGGTATAGTTCGGTTATGTGATTGAAAACTCCGCCGTGTCTGAAAAAGGTCATTCGTCAAACTTCACGAACCAATAATTGGTTGTTCAATCTTCGTTGTCAATATTCTGTGTTATTTCTAAACTCTAAAGGGTAATTTGGATTGAATATCTGTAACTCACTTTGTTTGTTATGAATGGAAAGACAAAAAAATATTGTTACTCTTTCAAGTCAAACTATTAAGCATACCTACGAATTTAATTAAACCCTCTTAATAATGTAATCTTAAGTTTTTCTATGATGCAACATTGCCCCGCGAAAATGGCTATATAAAATGTGTACCAACTTAACCTATACAATATAAGCTAACCCAATACCGTTGTTAGGCACATTTAGGACCCGTGTATATAAAAAATATATCTTTGAATTGGACCTGAAACCCTAAACGGTCACCATTACTAGCCACCAAGCCATCTATCATAATATACATATACTATTATAAGCGCATCTCACCCTAAACTCAAAAAATACCACTGATGAATTATGACGCTCCATACAAAGTCCAACATGTTACGCTGTGGTTATCCCAACGTACAAATAATATGGTAATGTAATGTCGGAGCCCCTCATCATAAAGCCCACACGTGTGACGCGGGGGCTAGGGGCGTCCCACGGAAGCCTGGACACAATGTCACGGAACCACTTATCTAACTTTTTGGACAAATCCTCACAAAATGAGATATTTGCTTGAGTATAATGGAGGTATGTTTCGGATATATGGTTCAATGGCGTTGCATGCAACCCTTAATATTTATTATTATAATGGAGTGAATAGAAATTCTCTTATTCGCCTTAAAAACTTTCTACCTTTCAAGACAAAACTTTCTCTGGCAACCTCTCTTCTCTTGCCCATTCTTGACTATGCTGATGTGTGCTACTTGGATCTGACGGAGGCATTGCTTAATAAACTGGAACGCTTGCAGAACACCTGTATACGTTTTATTTTCGGTCTCCGAAAATATGATCACGTGTCCAGTTATCGTGCTAAGCTAAAGTGGCTTCCTATTCGAGATAGGAGGAATGTACGTATTCTCTGCCTTCTTTTTCTGTCCTCTTTGAACCTAATTCCCCATCTTACCTTAAATCTATGTTCAACTTTCTATCAGATACGCATAACAGGCACCTCCGCTCCTCCCATAATCTTTTGTTGTCCTTACCACTACATCATTCAGGTTTTATGCTTAATTCCTTCTCCGTTACAGCTGTCCGACTGTGGAATGACCTCCCTGAGTCTATCAGGAAGGCTCCCAGTCGAGCAGTATTTAAATCACTGGTTCGGGCTCATTATCTCAGCAGGATAGGATAGAAGAAAGATCATCTTTTCTTGCACCTCTATTGTTGTGTGTTTATATAATAATATTATTTATGTATTTATGTATTATATATATATATATATATATATATATATATATATATATATATATATATATATATATATTAGGCATATAGGATTATATATTATCTATTAGTAAACTCCATAAGTATAAATTGTTGCAGGATTTTGTAAAGTTCTTTTTTTTTTTTTTTGCACTCCCATACAATTTGCTCCCGGTACCTCCTGCAGGTTGACTGGTAGAAAATGCTTCTAGCATTAAGTCCACCTCATTGTACATATTTACTTCTGTATATTGTGCAATAAAAGTATAAATAAATAAATAAATAAATGCGAAACAATATGAGAAACATAACTTAACTCGTATAAAATACTTGAAGCGCCTTTTTTACACAAATTTAAATATACATATTATGTACAATAACTACTTCTACATGGACCGGCTTTACACGCTTACTCACTTTAAATAGAGTATCTCTCACGTACCTCCCTATAAGATTCTCATTTAAATTCAATGATTGGCTAAAACCACACTTACCAAGTTTGATGTGAACTCGGTGTGCAATCGGAAAAGTTGTAAGCCATTATTACAAACTTTAAAGTAACAATAAAATACCGAGCTTATAATAGCTTTAACTTTTCACCGCCTGATTCAACTGAGCAGCGGTATTCAGTGAAATAACGATACGTAAGTAATATCCTTTCGTCGCTATTCATTGCTCCGTCCTGAACTGATCCCATTTGTCAGCTCAATTACAAGCCATCAATGTATTCTGCTTTAATGCTTCCAGACGGTGAATAATGTACCTGGTTACATGGTTCATGTGATGGTCGGTGATGCTGGGATAAAAATTATACCCAATTATGTGATCCGTAATTTTTTATAAAGATAATGGAGATTTTAGGTCGTTAATTTATCGCTTCATAAAGCTCGTGTAGCTACGTAAAAAGGGTATTATTTATTTATGACGGCAGCTTTTTAAATTAATTCTTGAAAATAAATGAGGTACTGATGTCGATTCTGAAGGCAGACATTCTAATTTTAACGCTGTCAAACTAAAAAAATTGCTAGCATAAAATGACATTTACGGAAACAATCATAGAGTCGAATTTTAAACAAAGAAATTAAGGTTTTGACATCTCTAAATTTAGTATTTCTGCCTTCAGAATCGACATCATTATCTACTTATGTTCAATCGTAAATTTCATAGTATGGTGATAAGGAGTACCCTACGCTAGGTAGGTCCAATCCGTGTAGTGGGAAACGGTAGGCAGATTGGGCAAAGTGCCAGCCGATTTATGATGGATGGCAGAACAGAATATAAAATGGATAATTAACTATGTATATGTCGCAGGCAATTTGTAAGTTCCCGCCGTTTACATACGGCGTCGTCAGTTTAAAAACACTCGCATATTGATAACTCGTTCAATAGTTAATTGCAGTTTTAGTGTGACCATGAGTTACAGTTTGGACAAATGGAAAAATATACGTCCAAATGTAGATGTTATTTTCGGGTCACAGTGAAACATGATGACCATACTTACACCTATGTAGGTGCAACTGAGGAGGTGACACAGGAAGGGACTAGCCCGGGGGTCAAGGAGACCCTTGACACACTCTCTACCGTATAATTGAGTTAATACATTTTACCCACTAAAGCAGATCCTTGAGATAAATTAATAAATAAGATCCTTAGTAATAAACCAGAAACCTTAACACTCCTGAATTCTTGATTCAAGGCAATTATTTATCTTTATATACCTACCTAGTGAAAAAATGATTTGCCTTGACTTGAAACCAAATATTTAAAAACTCTTAATACGTTATATTTATAAATTACTTTTATTGAATTTTAATGTCGGCTTAGTCTCTAAATCAATTGTCCCGGCTGGAATTCAACCTTCGTCAATTCATAATATTTTCAGCACTCGTGCCGCTCTCAACCCACTTTGCAAATATGTTTACTGAAGCAAATATGTTTACTGTAGCAATAATAACGTTACCGAGCGCCGTATTGTCCAGCCGGACCCTGTGGAGAGCTCTTTAGTCTGAGAAATAACCTGGCCTGAAATTTCAGGACCAGTTTTCATATTCAACATTACTTCATAATGTAATCACGAGCAATTTTCATCAACGAAAAAATTCCACTTATAAAATGTTGACACCAAATCACCCATATTTTTATAAACATTTAATTTAGTATTTGATCAAAACATAAACATTTTTAGTTGGTAATATTCTGATGCGCTGTTTGCCTTCTGCAATATTGAATGTACTTCAATATTGCAGAAGGCGTCATTTAGCTAGTCTTTTCCGTTTGCGAGTAATTTAGTACTATTCTCACTGGAACTTTTTCATTGCTCATGAGTGTATATAATTTGCCATCAGCCACACCCACATAATAATGCATATCATAGGAAAAGGAAATTTGCACACGGTATGGTTTGATTAATCCTTACACAGTTTTTGGAAAATACAAAAGGGTAGAAAATAGATACATATTTATGCATAACAACATAACACATTCACGGGCAATGAAAAGGTTCGACTGAGAAAATCATCAAATTACTCCAAAGCGGAAAAGGCTAGCTTAATGACGCCTTCTGCAACATTGTAGTAAATTAAACAGAGCAGGATATAACCAACTAAAAACGGTAATATTTTGATCATTAAAATGATTGCAAAAATTGGAGTCGTTTGGTGTCGGCATTTTGTGAGTGGAACTTTTTCATTGCCCGTGAGTGTATTCATATATTTTAGTATCAGAAATATTACTAATTATACAATATAACATGTGGTGAACAAGTGAGAGCCGTGTGATCAGGAGCGGCCACTTGTAATCCAATTATCAGTTTCTTAAGGTTTCCACGTTCTTTTAACGACTTCATTTTGTTTCACTTCTGTTATTGACTGTATTTCTGTTACTGTGTATCTTATATTGTATAACCTCAACTAGAAGGGCTAGCACGGGGCGCACTTAAGACGTGACAAGGTTTTGCATCGTGCTCACTCACGTCCTGCAGCCTCAAGAGGGAGCGCGACGGAGATCTTTTGTCACGTCTTAATTTAGCCCCGTGCTAGCCCTTTTGCAATATTTACAAGAGTATGTGTACCATTATTGGCTGATGATGTTGAAAATAATGATAATATAATCCTGACAAAAACTAAATCAAAGTTAAGTATAAGTGAAAGGATTTTATTAATCGTATAAATAATCAAAGGTATAAATATAAAATTTTCTGATGAACGTAAATTTTTACAAATTACTCAAACGTGGCCTAAATTAACTTTAAATACTTAATAAGTTCTAACTATTCAAAAAATGCATAGTTTATGCTAGAATCACAAAATTCTTGTCGGAATTTCCCCAGAAACTCACATTACCATGCAAGTTTACTCCAGACTGCTACGAAATCGAATTTTGCAACTTCGACCGAAATATCGACTGTAGTTAATTCAGAGAGGGCTAGGAATAGATTGTGACACAGTTGTGATCGCGAAAACCCAATTTTACCACTTTTGTGAACCACCGGTACTTTTTCTTAAAGTAGGTACTTCATCATCATCATCATCTCAGCCATAGGACGTCCACTGCTGAACATAGGCCTCCCCCAATGATTTCCACCTTGTCCTAGTAGGTACTTACTTAAAACTAATATCCAATAAGCTTAAAAAAAACGAATTCACGACTTCAAAGTGCTTTAGTCGTAAATAAGTTCCATCCTAGTAATAACTTCTAGTACGCTAGTACGTAATCAAATGCCAATAAACTACCTTGTAGTTTGGCGGTGTTTAGTTTTAAGTCAAATTGTATATATTTTGTTCTGAATAAATAAATAATCAATCAAAAAGCAAGCCTCAAAGGCCGCCACAACACTCAACCTTCCTCATCCAGTCACTATGCCGCCTCAAATCACTTAATACATAATAAAGAGAGAGTATTGCATAATTCTGAACAACTTTTGTTCTACAACTCATCATTTGGAAATTCGCGAAAACAATATGGAAATATTACATGGCAAGATTTTTTTACAATACTCATAAACTTTAGTAATTTACCTAGGTACTTTACGTATCGATAAACTTTTTTTTTAAGTGAGAGCTTTACGAGTTTAAGTAATTTTGCACTCTAAATCCGTTACTTCATGATCGAAATTGGCTTGTAATTTGTAAGGCTCTTGTAACCTTCAGCTGGCAACACTCTCATACATCAATCCCGGCGTGAAATCTATCAATCCTGCTCAAACGATCGTCGGGCCATATTTCATACACGATAAACGTACATACTTATTCCAATATGCCGCTTAATACTTACAATATAGGTGAATGTTGGAATCGGTGTTAATATATTATTTTAAACTGGGTACTGACTTATCTTATACTTAAATATACAGGGTGTTGCAAAAAGGGTATACTAAGCCGAAACCTACATGTAAAAAAAATATCATTTTCCATAGTAATAAGTCACGTGACCAACAAAGTTTCTACGGAAAATGTTTTTTTTTTCGCGAATTTTGAAATTCTTATTTCAGTTTCGGGCTTAGATATACCATGCTGCACATGTAGTTTTCGGCTTAGTATATCCTTTTTGGAACAACCTGTATACCTATCTACTGAAAATATATTTAATACTATCACACAATAAAAATCTTCATAGCTACATCATATACCTTGCTACGTTGCTACGCCGTAGCATATATATTGCTACGATGCTGCTACGACGCGGCGTAGTCTTGTACTCCGGATGTATATACAGTGTGTTGTAGAAGATAGATGGGGCAGAAATAAACTATGGGTGCATTAGCCATTCGTTACAGAAACAGAATATAACTTGCAAGACTGATGGCCTTTTAAAAACTTTAAAAAACGTCACAAACTGCGCCTTTTTACGGCATTGTTTTTTCCATTATCATTTAGTTTACTATGGCTTGAGTAGGAACCCGTGTTTCTGGTAATCATCTACCTACTTCTTTTTCAAGTGCCACTCCACTTTCTGGTATTAAAATGCACACCTATTGAATCATACTATATTGTGACTAATGAATAGTGTAAACTTTATGTTTGTTCAAGTAGTTACATTATTTTTTTTTAATATTACTTACTCATGATCGTTACATTTTAAACAATGATTCAATTTACTAAACAAAGACGTAATAGAAACTCTCATACTTATATCCTAGAGGCTGATAATATCTACCAGCATAATATGCAAATTTCCTACTAGCGCGGTGGACTAGAGTCTAGATTAGAGAAACTAAGACATCAGTGACTTATAGCCTTAAACACTTAAGGCATAAAGCCCAGGGGGGTCACTCCTTAAGACGAGAAACTAAGTTTAGGAACGTTGCTGCACGAGCCACGACTCTATCTCGTTGTATTAAATGTGCCGATTGCACAACAGCTCATATTTGCGCCCATAATAGCGTATAAAAAAAATATTTTTTTAAGTGATGCCTTTTATAGCGAGTGTTTTTATTCTATGCCTAAAAATGTAATTGAAAACGTCAAATAACCTGATTTCATTGAAAGCGATAGCAAACAATGTCCCAAAATCAAACCGATAACATAATCTTGTCACGTTTTCAACTGAAATGAATTTCGCTATTTCAACAAGGAGCCAATATTCCCGATGCCTATTGTTGGAGAGCAAATAAGTAACGCGTTACTGACAAAAATGTTAAACGAAGGATCAGGGGGTGTGAGTTTTCTAATACCGATCGAGCAGTGAAACCTAACGCAAAATTGTATGGTACGGAGCTAGTACAGCTACTTACTGCTAGGTGGTGACTTCATTGTCCGTTTTTTAATCTCAGATACTCAATGTACAGATTCTGAACGGTTCATCAACAGTCGATTGTCCCGCCAATAGAACGATAGGTCACTTAATCATGGGACAGTCGACTGTGGATGAACCTTTCAGAATCAGTCAAGTATCTGAGATTAAAAAACAAACTTTAATTCACGTTTACTCGCCGCTTCTCGAACGGAGAAAAAACTCGCACTCAGGGCTCGCGCCCTGTATACAGAAAAAATATTTCAATGAGCCTGATTAAGTGCCTGGTAAGCTAAGAATAACGATAAACATCAATTTCACGGAAGTGCTCTCCTGGATATTTTTAACTACAGCACATGACCCAGACATTTTCAATAATTTAGATCCGGCACTAAGTTGTTTATATGCCTGATTCCTATAAATTAAAATAAAATAGGTTTATTGCATTTTTTATCACATGATTAAGCTTGAGAACTCGCAAAAATCTACTTCAGTCGCGAAATTAAAATAAAATAGCCCAATTAACATATATTTTCTAAACATCCGTAATGTCGAAACAGAAACAACTAATTTAAACTTTATAATAAGGGCAGATAAACCCTTTTGCTTCGTCTAGAATTGCGTAAACAATCATAGCTTAGAGTGAAAAGTTTTCAAAACAATTAAATTACAAGTTACACTGAATTTATGAAAATTTTTGAACTGCTTAAATGATTTTTAGCAGATTGCCAATATAAAGGTTACATTGTTTATTGTAAACCTTTATGAAAAAAATAACTGAGGACAATGCTAAACTTCACCATATGAAAATGACCACACCTAGTGCCTTGTAATGGTTATCCAAATTTCGCGAGATCAACATCTTTCTATTCTATTCTCCGTGGGGGTGTAAGTACCTGCACCTGGCTCTCTCGAATGGAACCGTTGTGCATATCCCCAAGGTCTAAACTGCCTTCTTAAGCTTGGACCATTTTCCCACCACGCTGGTCCACTGCGGGTTGGAGGGTTCACATATCTATATTTGCTAGATCTAGATATGCAGGTTTCCTCACTATGTTTTCCTTCACCGTAAGAGCGATGGTATACATTGTACTTAACTTAAAATAACTCATTGGTACATGTCAGCGCCGGGATTCGAACCCGCATCTCTGGCGTGAGAAGCGGGCGCTTACCCGACTGAGCTACCACCGCTCCCAACTCCGATCAACATCTTAGTTTATCTATAGCTATCTTTATACATACTGTCCCATTCAGAAAAACTCCAAGATTGGAAGGGGTTTACTGACCTTGTACTAATGTACTACCTTGCAGGGTAGGCAGAGGTGCATTGCTGCACCCACTTTTCGCCAGAGTGTTATATTAGTCCCAATGTAATAGGGGGGGGGGGGGGGGGGGCTATTGCTATTTTACGGGCACATCCAAGACCCGAGAACAATTATCTGTGTTTAAACAAATATCTGCCCCAGCCGGGAATCGAACCCGGGACCTTCGGCTCAGCAGTCAGGGTCACTAACCACTACGCCATTCGGTCGTGAAAGTAGTACTAGTTTATAAACTCAGACATTTGCAGCCTTCTGAAGACTGTAGATGTTCAGGTAATGGGTACAGTTCCACTAATTATGTTGTCTGCAGTTGCACAGTATGCGGTTACACCATTAATCTACGGAACAAACAACATAAGCTCACGGCACGAGGAGTGTGAGGGAGAACTATTTAGACGACAGTGAGGAATTAACCATTATGTGGTGTACTAAAGTACTCGGAGACGGGGTGACGTGTCAACTGTACTATATTATTATAATATACGATATGCCTATACGTCGTCGCAGCAGTCGTTAAGCCTAGTCAGAGGCCTTCGAGCAGCTTGAAAACATCTCACAGTCGGGTTGCCCACTTACCCGACAACTCTCTCAGCACAAGCTTGCTTGTGTTGGGGTCCACCAACCCGCACTAGGCCAGCGTGGTGGACTAGGCCTAAAACCTTTCCTTCATTGGAAGGAGACCCGTGCCCCAGCAGTGGGGACGGTATGGGTCGTGATGATGAGATGCCTATACGCCCCCCCATGAGTCCGCGTTGTTATGCGTCCTGGGTAGCTAGCAATTGACGCGTATCTCTAAAAAGAAAACTTATTGCTACCTTAATACAAAAGACTGAAAATGATAATGACCGTTTATGGGGAATCAAAAATACCTAATGCGTCTGTAAAATACCATGTTAAACGCTAGTTTTTTAAAGTTTCGGAAATCGTTATAAAAAATTAATAAAACATAACATAGATCCCGAAACACAGACATACGACTAAAGATATTTAAATTTTGTTCGTCTTTTATGGACTTCGTACGGTGGAGAGATATTTTATCTCTATCTCATTCATTCGCTCCCGCAATCGACTAAATTACTCCATATTTGCATAGAGAGTAGAAGTAAAATCCTGCAGCACATTATTTTGTTGGTCTGTCTTCACGGCTTTAACTGGCACGATACAACGACATTTTAATACGCACTACATGGAATTTCAGTGCAAACTAAGTTTATTTAAAGTAGGTACTTTAACTGGAAAATACTACACTGTAAACTATAGCATGAATCCTATTTGACGTCTTATAACTGGTAAATTAAACTAGTTTAAGGGCTAATTAAACATTTTAACGTACAACGTTCGTACACTCATGAACGGCTAACAGAACTTGAACGGCTAACAGAACTTGATAACGCTGTCAGGGACATCAATTGGGATGTCATAGGTCTGTCAGAAGTAAGAAGAATGGGAGAGGAAACGTTGGAACGAGATGACAGTATCCTTTATCATTACGGTACTACTGCAGGACTTTACGGCGTGGGTTTTCTGGTCGCAAAGAAATGGAAGCATAATATCATAGAGTTTATAGGCTGTTCAGAGAGACTTGCAATTTTAAAATTACAAATAACAAGCAAGCACATACTTACTATCATTCAGGTTTATGCCCCAACATCATCGCACACTGACGAAGATACTGAAATGTTCTATGATAGCTTAGACAAAGCTTATGACGAACATAGAGGTACATGGACGTTGGTCATTGGTGATTTTAATGCAAAAATTGGCAGCAGACAGCCAATGGACAATGACCAAATACTTGGTCCTTATGGTCTAGGAAACCGAAATAATCGCGGGATGCGTCTGTTGCAATTCGCTTTTGGGCAAAGCTTGAATGTGAGCAATAGTTTTTACTACAAAAAACCACAACGTCGCTGGACCTGGATGTCACCAGACGGCCTCACCAAAAATGAAATACATTTCGTAATGTCATCAGACAAAAGTGTAGTCAAAGACATAACTGTTTTAAATCAATTTAAATATAGTTCCGACCACCGGCCAGTCCGCGCCAAAATTTCATTGAACGTTAAAGCCACTCGTAAAAAGCTATATGCCAAACAAAACACAATAAGTAAAGACGATTTGATTATGAATGCTGAAATTTTTAACTTAGAGTTGAGTAACAGTTTTATAGAATTGAGTAACGACACTGATAATGTAGAACAGGAATACGATAACATTCAAACAGCCATCAACACTGCTAAAAATAAAATTAAACAAAAATCACACCGACGACACAGTAACAAATTATCCCCTGATACATTGTTATTATTAGAAGAAAGAGAATCCCACCCAAAATGCTCACGTGAATACAATAACATAGATAGACAGGTGAAGCGTGCTATAAGGAGGGACATTAGAGCATTTAACACGGAGGTTATCAAACTAGCATTAGAGAACAATAAATCACTTAGAGCAGCAAAAAATGGCATAAGCAAAGGCAAATCGTGGATAACAAAATTGACAGATGAAAATGGCATTGAACAAGGAGGAAGGGATAAAGTCATTAAAATTTGTACTTCATTTTATAAAGCCCTTTACTCAGATCCTGCCAAAAATAATACAAATTTAGATTCAGATAAAACATACTCCCGCCCCGACTCTATCCCATTTATAACAGGTTTTGAGGTTCATCGCGCCATTATGAGCCTCAAATGTGACAAAAGCCCAGGAGATGACGGAATCACCTCAGATCTGTTAAGAGTGGGGAAGTCGGTCTTAATACCCCATATAGCAAATCTGTGCAATATTATATTGACGACTGGAAAAGTTCCGAAAAAGCTATGCCACTCTAATATAGTACTACTTCACAAGAAGGGAGATAAATCCGATATTGGTAACTACAGACCTATCAGCCTGATATCCCACATTTACAAAATTTTTATAAAAATAATAGAAAGTCGCATTTCCCACATACTGGACGCAAATCAACCGCCTGAACAAGCTGGATTCCGACCCAACTTTTCCACAACAGATCATCTCCACACCCTTAACCAGATAGTTGAAAAGTGTTCCGAATACCACACACCTTTATATTTAGCCTTTGTAGATTACAGTAAAGCTTTCGACAGTCTATCTCATTCTTCAATTTTCGAAGCTCTAGAAAATCAAAAAATTCCCAACACATATATAGACCTCATCAAAATCATTTATCAAAATAGCACCGCAAAAATAAAATTACAGTCACCTGGACCAATTTTTGAAATAGAAAAAGGCGTGAAACAGAGAGATCCGCTATCTCCAAAGCTATTTACCTGCACGCACGAAGAGGTATTCAGAAAGCTCGCGGTTTCATGGGAAAACAAAGGTATCGACATCGGTGGCAGAAGATTAACCAATCTTCGCTTCGCCGATGATATCGTGCTGTTTTCCCCGTCGGCATCAACACTCGAACGCATGCTGCAAGATCTCAGCACGGCAAGCCTTCAAGTCGGATTGTCGATGAATCGGGCCAAAACGAAGATCATGTCTAACAGCGTGAAACATAGGGTCACGGTAGACGGTCAGGATATACAATATGTCAACGAGTACATTTACTTAGGCCAGCTAGTCTCATTCGAAAACAGGCAAGACAAGGAAATCGATAGACGCATCGATAACGCCTGGAAGAGCTACTGGTCTATGAAGCAGCTGATGAAGGGCAACCTTCCACTGTCACTCAAGCGTAAACTCGTTGACATGTGTATCTTGCCCGTCCTAACCTACGGCGCACAGACATGGTCACTGACCGAACATCAAAAGACCAGACTGAAGGTCTGCCAAAGAGCGATGGAGCGTAGTATTCTAGGTGTAAAATTGACAGACCGTGTCAGGAACACCGCACTACGCTCCCAAACCCGCATAATCGATGTTGGTGTCGAGACCGCGAAGCTCAAATGGAACTGGGCCGGCCACGTCTACCGAATGCACCCGGACCGGTGGGCCAAGATAGCGACCGAGTGGGTGCCGGGCGACGGGCGCCGGCGGAGAGGCAGGCCGAGAAGGAGGTGGCGGGACGACCTCGTCAAATATTTGCCGGATTGGGAGGTAGCCGCATTGGATCGGGAGAAGTGGAAAATTAAAGGGGAGGTCTTTGCCCAGCAGTGGGAAAACACATAGACTAATAAAAAAAAATAAAAAAAAGGCCTAATTTTTCATAATTTTTAATAAAAGTTATCTGAGGAATAATTCTGATGCTGTCGCGTCTGAATACAGTGACAGCAACCATTTTATTCGACAGATAACATTTATCTGACATTTGAAAATAAGTAGCTTTAAAAACTAATAAATGACAAATAAAATGTGTTGATTTGTCAGCTAACAAAGAATTCATTTATTTATTTATTTATTAATGAAGCATGGAAAACCAACAGCATGGAATTATAGAACTAGGAATAGTTAAATTAATAGTAACAAACATGCCAGTTAAAGGTTTTCACATATAGAAACCTTATACTTTACTTAAAATTTACGATTAGCATCACAGTGAGCTAACAAATTTATTAATAATGTGGTCCTTAATTGAGCTATAACTACTATAAAATAGATCAACACCGGTATTGCTACATAGACGGTTGTATGTTTCGGCAGCTCTAATCACAAAAGTGTTGTCGAAGGCCTTGCTATAGTCCGTATATATAACATCAACCTGGTTACGAGTATCCATCTTCTCCGTAAGGTAGTCGTTGAACAGACAAAGGTTGGACACTGTGGAGCGGCCTTTCAGGAAGCCATGCTGGGATGGGCTAAATGAGTATTTAAGGCTAGGGTATAGCTGATCGTGGATGAGACGCTCAAAGATTTTAGCTAAGAGACAGAGTTTGGAGATAGGCCTGTAATTTTCAACCTTATTTTTAGTGTTCTTTTTGTGAATAGGAGAGATAAATGCACGTTTCCAAATAAGTGGCATTACACCCTCTGTTAAAATTTTACGAAAGAGTAATGTGACAGGCAGAGATAATTAAGAAAGATACAAGTAAGATAGCGGGCAATTCATCAGGACCTGCAGATTTGCATAGGTCCAGAGAGCGTAGAAGTTGTTCAACTGCATGGGAAGAAATGTCGATGCATGAGATGTCACCGATAGTAGGCTTGTCTGCGTTGTCCGCGATTGGGCAATCGTTACTAGTATTACAACTCAGGAAAGTTGAGTGGAAGAACGAGGCAAAAAGTTCGCTAATACCATGGCCAGAGTCACTAAACTTATCACCATATGTCATAGTAGAAGGGTATGTGCAATTGGATCTTATGCTTTTGACATATGACCAAAATGCCTTTGGGTTATTGTTAACAGACTCCTCTATTTTTGATATGTATCTAGAATAACATATTCGCTCAGTTTCGATAGCTCTGGCACGAACTGTTTTAAATGACTGAAGGTCAGATATGTTACCGTAAACTTTATATTTCCTATGGTACTTTAGTTTTTCTTTTAAAATTTTGATTAGTGCGGGACTATACCACGGTGGGTCCCTATCGAGTGAAGGATTACGGGTCGGTACATATTGGTCGCGAAATGAATAAATTTTCTGATAGAATATCTCAAGAGCAGTCTCAGCGTCCACCTTCAGAAACTCACTCTCCCAGTTTACACTACCAATGCATTGTCTTATCTGCGGGAAGTCGGCACGAGAGTAGGCGAAAACTTTACGAGCTTTAGTAGGTAGAAACGGACCAACTTCGATGGGGTAATTAACTAGGAGCGCTCGGTGGTACGGATCCTCGGGTACCAGTGGGTCAGAGCACTCCAGAACCACTGTGTGATCCTGAGCAAATATTAAATCTAGGATACGCCCAAAGTTGTTAGTTATGCTGTTATACTGACGAAGGTTATTGAAGTTCATTGAATCAATGAGAGTAAGTGCATTATCCCCGCACAAATCAGTTGCACGTAGCCCATCGCTATCAGGAACCCACGTGATTGAGCTCATATTAAAATCACCCAATAGCAGAAACTTGTCTCGGGTAAATGTGTTCATTAAAAACGTTAGTTCATCGGTGAAATTAGATAATTGAGTGGAAAAGCTGTTACCATGATTCTGATTGCAAAGATATAAAATACAAATATGGAGTTTGCAATGAGGAAAAGATACGGTTACCCAGAGATCCTCGGCAGAGGACCGCCAGGACAAGTTGGAGCTAGCGTGGAGTTCACGTTTGACAGCTATCAACACTCCGCCACCGAGTGACTGGCCTGTGGCTGCGTAGTCACGGTCCCTGCGCCACACTAAATACCTACTGTCGAATAATTCAGCATCATTAATACTGTCTAAAAGCCATGTTTCTGATATTGTAATTACATCGTAATTATTAAGCAGTACATTACGTAAGAATATATTAGTCTTCGTCCGGCATACGCTTCATCCGTCCGGCTTCATCCTGCATACAAAGTATAGATACCTAGATGCGTGTATACAACCCAACTTGTACTGCACTGCAATAAACAACTAATCACCAGATTTCGCTCAAAGAAGGTCGCGCAAGGCCACACTACAATTAGCCTCCATGCTGGTATCGCAGCTACAATGAGCTCCAACTCATCAGAGATATCACACGAGAGAGATAAGCTAGGGGCCTACTCTGACATTGAGGGCATAGTACATGATAAATTTTAAACGCGCATTCGACACCCGTTAAGGCCTTGGTCTCCTATTTACGCCGCAGGTCGCGTCCAGCGTCACGCCGTAGGCCGCGTCACGATGCTCACTATAGAAATGTACTGATGCGGTCTCCCTCACACGCCGACGTTGGCGCGTAGATGTAGTGAGTATCGTGACGCGGCCTACGGCGGTGACACTTGACGCGACCTACGGAGTAAATAGGAGACCCGGGCCTAAGAACGCGCTACGTCACTGGACTACGAACTGCCAGACGCTGATGATTGTAATAATATTACCTAATGATAATAAAAATCTTTATTCAGGATAAAACGGTTTACAATAGTTTAAAATTAAACTATAAACAAAGCATATGGGAGGTGTCTGCTACCATAGCTAGGCTCAAAATAAACCTGTGTTTATGGGACGCAGGCCCGTTCCTCTTCAGAAGTGAAAAGGAAAAGTAGTGGTTACAATTCAAGAGAGTTTAACAATATATAAGTAACTTTCAATAAAAATACAATAAAATAAAATAAAAAAAAGATATGAAGTAAGGCTGAAACTAACATGCAATAAAAGATGGATTGCAGTGGTAGTGCAATACGGACATGTGTAAGTGTGTGTGTGTATGTATGTGTGTGTGTGCGTGTAGGTATATAGAAATTATATTGCGTTTTGCATTGATGATAAAAACGCGCGCTTGAAGCGATATCAGTACCACATCTACTTAACGTGCTAATATAAGAGCACAGTCTTCCACTGAAGTACCAGCGCGGTGTCCTTTGAGCGAGCCAAAGGTGCCGCATCGCATTAGCTGTGTGGACACCTTTTTTGACGATGACAGCAAATTTATATTAGTTTCTTTCTTTATTAAGTAATGTATAAATTTTGCTTCCTTTCTTAAAATAAAGTTGTTTCTTTCTTTCTTTCTATCGCTGTATGAATCGATCTTTCTGATTCTTACTTTGACAATAATTGCAAAATGTGAGTAAAAATTATTCACCTACGTTTTTTTATTTATAAGTCAAAGTCAAAGTCAAAGTCAAAATTTTTTATTCATCGTACAAATATAAAATTTTCTGATGAACGTCAATTTTTACAAATTACTCTCCGTTCGGATAAGGGGGGGCTCTTTCTGTCTAAGGAGAAGAACGGAGGCAAGAAACTCCTGAGCCATCTTTTCAAAAAAAGACTTAAAACTAGTTGGTATACAATATAAGCTTAATAATAATTATTATAATAATATGAGCAGAGCTAACTACTTATCACAGCCATGCATTAACGTCCTCTAAGTAATCATCAATTTTATAATAAGCTTTTTTACTGAGTTTCTCTTTAATGTAACACTTAAACTTATTCTCTGGCATTTGAGCAACTTCTGTTGGAAGCTTATTATAAAATCTAATACAGTACCCTAAAAACGATTTATTAACTTTCGCCAGACGCATCGCTGGAAAAGCCAGCTTATGCTTGTTCCTAGTATTAATGTCATGATTACTGCCAATTGTATCAAAAGTTGAAATATTCTTTCGTACATACATTAAATTGGAAAAAATGAACTGACATGGAACTGTAAGGATGTTAATTTCTTTAAATAGTTCTCTCAATGAATCCCTGGAACCAAGTTTGTATATAGAGCGGATGGCTCTTTTCTGTAATACAAATATAGTTTCAATATCGGCGGCTCTACCCCAAAGCAAAATGCCATACGACAATAAGCTGTGGAAATAACTAAAGTAAACTAATCTGGCGGTTTCAACGTCGGTCAGTTGTCTAATTTTCCGTACAGCAAAAGCTGCCGAGCTCAACCTTCCAGCCAATTTGGCAATGTGAGGTCCCCATTGTAACTTTGAATCTATAGTCATACCAAGAAAGACAGTATCATTAACTAGGTCCAATTTATTCCCATCTAGAATAATGTTAGTATCGCATTGTCTAACATTCGGCAGTGTAAATTTAATACATTTCGTTTTCTTAGAATTCAATAAAAGATTATTTACGGTAAACCAATCGTGTATGTCAGATAGAATAGAATTAATTTCATAAAAATTATTTTCACTTCTTTTAACTTTAAAAAGCAAAGAAGTATCGTCAGCAAATAAAACTATATTAGTCAATTTTTCAACCATAAAAGGCAAGTCATTAATATAAATCAGGAATAAAAATGGTCCTAGAATAGATCCTTGAGGGACGCCTATCTTTACATGAGCCCCCTGTGATTTAGTATTGTTAATATCAACCCTTTGTTGCCTCTTGTCTAAATATGAAACTATCAAATCTAAAGCCTTTCCTCCTATTCCATAGTATCTCAGTTTCGAAATTAAAGTCTGATGGTCTACACAATCAAACGCCTTCGACAGATCACAGAAGACTCCAATAGCATCGTGATGGTCTTCCCAGGCGTCAAATATGTGCTTAATTAACGCAGTACCGGCATCGGTTGTTGATTTTCCTTTTGTAAAACCATACTGCTGGCTATGAAACAATCGAGCTTCATTGAAATGCAAAAGCATCTGATTGAGTATGACCCTCTCAAATATTTTACTCAAAACTGGAAGAACCGAGACAGGCCTAAAATTTGCAGGGTCCTCCATATCCCCACTCTTGAACAGAGGTATAATTTTACTCAATTTCATAAGATCTGGGAACACACCTTCAGCGATACATTTATTAAAAATGTTAGCCAAAATTGGGGCGATTTTATTAATAATAGAAAGAACAAATTTAACTGACATTCCCCACAAGTCTTCAGTTTTCTTCATATTTAAGGACTTAAATGTTTTTATAATAGTTAATGTATTAATATATCTGAATTTAAATTCCTTATCGGTTGAAGGTGCGTTCTCCTTCATCAGGGTTTCAGCTAATGTAGCTGAAGAATCTAGGTTGCAAGTAGTCTCTAAAGGAATGTTCGTAAAAAACTCTTCAAAGACTCTCGCCACCTCGTCATTTGATGTTATTATGTCATTGCCTACCTTTAAAGATAAATTAGTCTCGCGTGTTCGATTCTTCCCCGTTTCGTTATTAATAATATTCCAAATGGCCTTAGATTTGTTAGCCGAGTCTTTAATCTTGTTATTAATAAAAATTGTCTTCGCACAGTGACAGACACATTTGTACATTTTGCTATATTTCTTCACATAAGATTGAAAGTCAGGGCGGAGTATGAATGTTTTCATCTCATACAGATCATATAATGTCGCCCTGCTTTTGCGAATACCATCTGTAGCCCAGTCACAAAATTTAATTTTATTGTCTATCAAAACTTCCTTCGTTTCAAAATTACTCTCAAACTCATCAGCTATTATCTTAAATAAGTTAGTATACATCTCATTAGAATTGCAATCTACTTTAACCTTCGGAAGTTTTTCGTCTAGTTTCTTCAAGTAATTGTCAATTTTCTTTGTAGTAATCGGTCTGCATCTCACCTTAGTTTTATTTGTCTTGTCAGTGTTTACTAAGGTAATGGTCTGCCCACTGTGGTCCGACCTCAGACAATTTATCACACTACTGTCTTTAAACTCACAGTTACAGAATATGTTATCTAGACAAGTGGCCGACGTGGATGTAATTCTAGTTGGTTCCAGAAAGACATTAAAAAGATTAAATGATTTAAAAAGTAACAGTAATTTCGACCTATTAGGAGAGTCACCTAATAGGTCAACATTAAAGTCACCACACACTATTACTTCCTTTTTACTATTGGAAGCTAACCTTAGAACATCCTCCATGACAGTCTCAAAGGTAATGAAATCACCAGTAGGTGGCCTGTAGGTACATACTATTATATACTTGTTTAGCTCTGCACATGAAATTTCTATATGGTGTTTAACAGAAAGAGCAACTATGTCCTTTCGTTCTTTACATTTACAATTTTCTTTAAGAAATATAAGTGACCCGCCATGCTCGTTGCACTTTCTGTTAAAACAGCTTATAAGTTTGTAATTTTTCAATTGGAACATCATTTTATTTTCGTCTAACCAATGTTCTGTGATACATAAACAATCAATGTTAAATTTTTCCGAAAATAGTTCTATTTCTAACAATTTAGAAGAAAGACTCTGAATATTCTGATGTACCACTTTAAATTCATTCTTAAATGTCTTGTTCTTTAATAGTTTTGAGCCGAGAGAGCAGTGAACTGAATCAATCTTTATATCAACGCTATGATGCTCTCCCGTTGTCTGAGAATCTAATTTAAATCTACTGTACTATTACTATTATCAGTATTACTACTGACGGTGTCAATAGGGACACAAGTTTTCTTCGTTATAATGCTTATAACTGAGTTAATAAGATGAGCTACTTCTGTAGCTAGACGTCGTTTCTGATTTGAGGACAAAAATAAACTGTCCCAAGTCAACTTAAAATTATCTACGTACAAATTAGTATCAAAGAAATTGATACAATCAGATTTACAACATGCATTGTACATTGTTTTATTTAGGCTACATGTCATATAATTGCATTTGTCAGGCAGTGTGCATGAGTAAGGAAATGCACAAACAAATACATGTTTTGTAGGAAGGCCTTCTAATATAGCAAAACTTCTATGTATGTCAGACTTTGACACCCCTAAACTATTTCCCACCATAATAAATATAGTTGTTTTGTCAGTGTGTGACCTCTCTGAAATCAATTCAACTATTTGTCCGAATGTAAGTTCTGGGTAACAATAATTAACAACTTTTCCATTTACATGATTACCCAACATGTGCCCGAAATCCTTGCCAAGCCTATCGGAATATACAACTGTGGTGTAATCCTCGCTTGAATTGCTACTACTTGTAGTAAGCCTTGTCAAGGAAGTGGGTGACATCTTAGGTAACTGCTTATTACCTACTATTCTACTAGCTGCCTGAGCATAGGTGGGTTTCCTATGTAATTTCTTAGTGGAGGCCTGAAAAACATCTGCTGCCGCCGATCCGCCGGATGGCGCGGCCGTCGGGAGGCTGGTGGTGGCCGCCAGGAGTCTGGTGGTGGCCCTCGGGAGGATGGTGGTGGTCCCCGAGAGTCCGGTGGTGGTCCTCGAGAGACCAGTGGTGAGTCCAGTGGTGGCCAACGGGATGCTGGTGGTGGCCGCCAGGAGTCTGGTGGTGGCCCTCGGGAGGATGGTGGTGGTCCCCGAGAGTCCGGTGGTGGTCCTCGAGAGACCAGTGGTGAGTTCAGTGGTGGCCAACGGGATGCTATTTGTGGCCTCCGAGGTGGTGGTGGTGGCCTCCGGAGATGCGGTGGAGGCTTCAGCAGGTGAAGACTTCTCCGGCAGCATCTCAACCCGAACTAAGCCCACACTTCTCAGCACCAGCAGCTGGTTTTCATACTCCACAGTTCTCTGGTCTAGGGCAGACTTCAATGTGGCCAGCCTAGACTGTAGCATAGCCATGTTGAACTGGCACTCTTGGTTGTTGTCTGCGAGTTTCTGGTTGTAGTCCGACATCTCTTCTTCGTATTTATTCACAAGTAGTTGTAGTCTCACTCTATCCTTTTTCAATGGAAGGTACGTCTTATGCTGTTTCAGTGCTCGCTCAGACTTCCTAATATATTTATTTATTTTAATATATTTTTTAAGCCTGTTTGCACCTTTGATATTGATTGATTTTCTTGGAGTGGTGAGGTCTATTGTTGGCATAGGGGTGTGATGTAGGGTGACTAATTCATCGTACAATGCCATTGTCTTATTTGTTTCTTCGCTTGCATGTGCTTCATTTATTTGCTGGATTTCTGTATGTGCTTCAGCCAGTTGATGCTCCAGGCTGCAGATCTTTGTCAAGGCAGCTTCATATAAATCCTGACACTCTGTGTTTGATCTCAGTACAATCTCCAGCTCATCACATCTGCCTTGTAAGTCTTGGTATTGGATGTCCATTTGAGCGATGACATTCTTTAAGTCGGTGTTCTTTTTCAAAAGGAAATCAAATTCCTTTTCGTTGTCCTCCCGCTCTGCCATCAGTTGGCTTGAGAGGTCACGAGACGCCTTGAGATCCTCCAAAGCTGTCCTCAGCTGGATCTCCAGGTCACGGCTCTGCACCTTCCGGGTCATCATCCTCGACATCTCTGAAAACCAACCGGGGTTACCCGTTAGTATCTTGATAGGTAGAACCGAGAAGATGATTATCCAAGACACAAAATAACCCTCTTTAGGTATAACTTGATCAAACCAGATACCAATAGGTTATAATAATTATTAAGTAAGTATATTGTAAGTCTATGCAAAAATGATCAAATGGTAACTTATTTGTTAGTTATCATAAACAATGTAGTCATGAACACAAACTATAGGTGGGGAGGGAGTAATATGCATAATATGTTACTTAAATGAATAGGTACTCAGTGTTATTATTGACTTATTAGAATTATGTAAACTTTAAGCCAAAAAACAATCACTTGATCATTATTCAATGAAGTACTAATAGCAATTAAGTAGGTGGGACTATGATATAGTAAGAATAGGGAATAAGGGATACAAAAGCTAATAGAAAGTTTGAAAATTAGAAATGAAAACAACAAAGTTTGAAAATGACAAAGTCTAAAAGTGGGTTAAGGAAGTGTGAAAAACATTTCACGTATGCAGCAAACTAATGAATAATGATTAAATAATTTAGTGTTTATGATTTTAAATGAGTAATACTAGTAAAAATATGTAATTTTAACAATACTCCCCTGATAGATATCCGTTGGCAAATTCGAACTTTGACAGGTGCCGCTGCTTCAAATATCCGAGTCCCGTAAGTGTTTTATTTCAGGGTTTGAAGGCTTGTCTTCATTTGCACAGCTGTATAACACTATATTCTTTAAGTTAACACTAGTTTTATACGTAATTAGACATTAAATTTAGTAATATTAAAATAAATTTAATCAGCTGTTTTTTTGACACCCGGTTCGTAGGGTTGCCAGGGAGAAATCCAGAAGAGAATATATGAAAGAAGCAACGGCAACGTCATTAATAAAATTCCGTTCTTTATACTCTTTCAGTATTGCCTTTTGCTTTCGCTGTGTTGTGTACTCTCTTGTACCATTTTATTATAGCCCTTGGGTATTATGAGCTGTTTACCTCCTTTAATATAGTTTATAGTTTAATAGAATTTCCTATTCAAATATGTACACTTTTTGCTATTCACTATTAAGGTTTTATAATCTTTCGTAAATTTTTTTTTGTAGAGGATAATCCTTAAAAACATCATAATATTCACCTGAATCGAGTCTTTTCTGCGGAAAAAAACTATTTCAAACATCCTGTACATTCATAATATTTTACCTATGTCTAACCCATTTTTAATACAGTACGATGAACTGATGAACAGAAGGATTACTCTATTCTCTCTGATGAAAAAGTAACAAACGAGAGCTGTCTGCAATCGACACGTTTATTTTTAACCGACATCGAAAAAGGAGGAGGTTCTCAATTCGTCTGTATGTATGTTTTTTTTTTATAAATAAATAAATAAATAAATCTTTTATTAATCCCATAAAAAGTGCACAGTATACATGATACCCCAAACAACACAGTTGTTTCTCGGGGTTAATTAACGCTCCTTAATTCACAAAATTTTAGGTAGGTACTTATATCATGTTAACACTTATAAATAGTACTTAGCAACACTAAGATTAAGATCTAAATTTGCAAAAAATGGTTTTTTAGCGCAGTGTTTCTAGCTCTGATTTTATTTGGCATAACATCTTTTGTTAAAGTTGACATCACATTAAATATTTTAGGCACAACATATTCTTTAGTTCGATTACCATAAACATTATTAACTTTAGGTACAAACAACCGTCCCTCTGTTACTTTCCTCGTATTAATTTTGGATTTAGGTTTAGATTTAAAAGTGTCCTGCCAATACTCAGCCTTAGCAACTTCAAAGGAGTATTTTTTATCAACAGGTAGAATTTTACATTGTTTAAACAAACACGTGTTTTTGTCCTCCTTATTGTTACCTAATAGAATCTTTAGAAATCGTCGTTGTATATCTTTAATTTTATTTATATAGGTTTTAAAAGAACTACCGTACGTTGTTATTCCATAAGTTATTAAAGATTCTACCAGGGCAAAATACAGGCAATAAAGGACAGAACGTGGAACTGAGTACTTTAACTTGTGGAATTTTACTAACAGAATTCTAAGCTTATCTATTAAACAGTTAATATGTTTTTTCCAATGAAAGTTATTCTCAATAATAATACCGAGATATTTAGAGTCAGTCACCTGTTGTATAGCTTGTTTAGGTATGTTCACCGATTACTCCGCCATTTATGGACCGATTTTGAAAATTCTTTTTTGGTGTATTTGGTTAAGTTATAACGAGATAGAATCGTGGCTCGCGCAGCAGCGGTCCGCAACTTGGTTTATCGTTATACATATAGAGTAACCCCTCAGAGTCTGGGAGTGTTTCGACAAACACTCGCTCTGACGATGACTCGGCAGTTTCACTACCACCGGCATATTCTGGACAATGAAGCAGCTGCTATGCTATCAAGATATACTGGTGTAGTGGTATTCGAAGATTCTGAAATTCTTTGATTAAAAAATTTGCCTTTCGTAGATCTAATTTTTCAATGGTAGGTATTAAGGGCGCCTTCAAATTAGTCGCTAATTGTCGCGCGGCTGCAGCGCTGCAGCAGCGCTGCAGCCGCGCGACAATTAGCGACTAATTTGAAGGCGCCCTAATAGTTTTACATGACAAAACATCATTGGGATAAAAAAAAAGTTTTTAGGGTGCTTCAAAAGTATACTAAGTCCATAAGGGTAAGGCTGAGATAAATGTAGTTGTAGACTATACAGGCAGTACAAAAAACAAACCATTTTGACTATATCAATTAGGTATTTATAGCTGTCCAGAATACTCCAGATCACGAGTGCTTATAATATGACCCAGTTGTCTCTGACTGATGAACTTTGCACTGCAGGTGAAGAGCTGTCGACGTGGATATTGCTGGTTGATAGGCTGCAGCTTTTACAATAAGAGTATACTCGGATATGTCGACGGCTCTAGGGTTTTCCCTAAAAATCACAAAAGTCCTCTGTTCAAGTATACAATACAAGGGACTGAACTTTGTTTAATTTGTTTTAAAGATACAAATTTGGCAAAAACTTAAATCATCTGAGAAATTTTTAAGTATTGTATTGGATAAGGTATTATAGGGTTCACTTGACTGGAAATTTTCCTTTCCTTTCTCTATCACCCATTTAAAGACTACATACGTCGACTTAGCAATCATCCTGTATAGTATACATGAGTGAGATATACCAAGCGTGAGTGTGTATTATTTACGAAACAACTGCACCCCTGTGTTGTCTAAGCGTTGTAAGTCAGCGACACTGATGAAGATTAAAACCTTTTTGCATGGGACCCTCTTTCACCATCTTAAGAGATTAATTGAAATCTTGGTTAATTAGAAGCAGAATGTCTTACAGAAGATGCTTTAGGACAGTGACAGAATATATAAATTAGATGGGAAACCACTTTTGTCACTTCTGGTTTGTAAGGATAGCTTTTTGGTGAATGATTAATTTTGATAAAGATAAGCTGTTGTAGAACACACACCTTCAAACAAAAATAATTCAATATTTAGGAATTAATACACATCGCAATAGGTTTACATCACTCGAAGTGCCAATTTTGCCATAGTGGATTAGAGCATAACCAGGGATTATTGCTCGACTTTTGACACATCTGTCAAGAATTTAATATGGAGATGACGTATAATTGATCAACTTTTTCCTGGTTACGATCTAACCTACTATGGAGAAATTGGAGCTTAAAATTTGCCCCTTTTAACGGATTTCTACAGTTTTTTTCATCATCATCACGACCCATTACGTCCCCACTGCTGGGGCACGGGTCTCCTTCCAATGAAGGAAGGGTTTAGGCTTAGTCCACCACGCTGGCCTAGTGCGGGTTGGTGGACCCCAACACAAGCAAGCTTGTGCTGAGAGAGTTGTCGGGTAAGTGGGCAACCCGACTGTCAGATGTTTTCAAGCCGCCCGAAGGCCTCTGACTAGGCTTAACGACTGCTGCCGAAGCAGCAACCGGGACCCACGGCTTAACGTGCCGTCCGAAGCACGGAAGCGTCCAGAAAAGCACCACTTGAAATTGGTCACCCATCCAATGGCTGACCGTGTCAGTTGTTGCTTAACCTCAGCGATCAGTTACGATCACTGAGGCCCGCTCGACTACGGACGCTTCGCTACAGTTTTTTTACTAACTTTTTTTTAGTTGCGAGGAAAATGTCTTCAAAATCCACAAATGTACATAATAATATGTATAATATTGAATGAGTGAACACAAATATCGGACGGATCTAAATAAACAAATTATTCATACCCTAATATGTTTCCCGGAACTGACCCTACGGGATAAAGGGGTTTCTGTAGGTATAAGAAGTTTATGGTATTTGAATGAATACGTAGGAAGGTTTTTTTATATTTTATACGTGGTTATGTGTGTTGTGACCTACTTTACGTACATCGCAAGTACACAACGTAGACTTAACTAACCTAAACTTATACGTCAATGATAAATTTCCACATGGAGTAGGTCAATAGGTCTTATATTAATACTCCATAAAAATATAAAAACAAAAAAAAACATACAGGTTATTTTTGCCCGATCAAACCGTCACCTTTGCCTCTCAAGTACTAACGACAGATTAAAAAATAAAAACTCGCATCCGGTTTACAAATCTCGATCGCATCTCGCCGAACCAATTAGGTCTCCACTTCCTCGCAGTTGCATCACTGTAGTGATGTGAAAGATTATTCGGCTTTCAGCGTTCGTGGAAAATAGAATAGAATAGAATTTGACTTTATTCATATCACCACAAATAATGAAACATACAAAAAAAATACTTGTAAACTAGGAACAATGAACAATGGCGGCCTTATCGTGAAATCCGACCTCTTTGATTAGGTTTACTTTGATTCCTTTTTCAGCCGTAAATAGTTTGGTTAAATACATGTTGTGTATAGTGAAATATAGGGGCTACCGTAAATAAATTATTCGAGCAGTCACCCAGTGATCACAATATGAATAAAAAAAAGAATGTTTGAAATAAAAAAAACTATGTAGGTACAAGGTACATATTATGATTTCTTAATAGCATCCGCTTTCTTTAAGTCTCTGATCAGCGGATTTTGTTGACATTTGTAGTTAAGTAGGTACATGAAATTGATGTAAAGTCATGATAAGTAAATATTATACAGTAGTAACCAAGCCCTACAATTAATATGCGGCCGAAATATTTTGTGATTTTGTCCCATCATGTCACATCACTACAACCGTAATACTGCGGCTTAGCAAACAAATTAACACTTTGACCCCACGGGGTAACGCTCAAAACTGATTGAGACAGAATCTGAAGCGACATTTTCACGAGGTTTTAATTGGTAACAGATTTATGTAGAGTCCGATGTAATCAAGAAGATTTTTATGAACTTTCTGATTCTTTTTTGTAGTGCATCAGTGTAGAGTATTTTTTGTTTTTTTATATAACTTTATGAAAAAAAATATGCGTATTTTAACATCATTTAGATCTGAGGCAGTAGCTGGTAGTGGATGGATGAGGAAAGCCGAGGACAGAGTGTTCTGGCCTGAAGAATAAATATTGAGCAGTGAATCATTTTATCGGCTTATAAGAGCTAATATTTTTTTTTATCTAAGCTATCTTTAGTACTTATTTACTTATGCATGATACACAGAACTCTAGATTTAAATCTTTCAGTATGTTCTTACCAGTTTCCATAAACTCCTTCCAAAAAAACATTTTCCGAAACTGTGTAAATTCCTGTAAAAATCCCATTTAAGTTAAAAATGCATCGTAGAACCCACAAGTGCACTTATTTGAACAATAAACAAAAAATGCATGAAAAAACAGATGATTGTTAATTATGTGATGATTTTCTGCTTTTATAATAATTAACCCGATTATGGAAGAAAGAATTCCACTCATAAGAATTCAGGTAAGTGATTCAATTAAGTTTAGTTTTTCATATCTAAGAAAATGTGTACTAATAATAATATTTAGGCATTTCTTACATGTGAGATGTGAAATAAAAATAAATGTCTTACCCAGTGACAGTCTTGTACATTACTTACCTTCTCTAGGTTGACTCATATGTTAGTTTCTAGCAGTAAGTCCTGATAGTAAATAAAAATTTTAATTAATTATAAGAATCATACCTAACTACATTAGTATTTCTTACCTTCAATGACAAAGACTTATCCTCAAAATTATTTATCCAAAAAAGATAAATAATAGATAAATTATTTCATCTAAAAAAATATGCTACAAAACCCGCGTACACTCCAACATGCGCTACCTCACTAAACATACACCCATCTCTTTCTCTCCCCAGGCCGAGGAAGGGAACAGCCGCGCGTCAGAGGAGGACAACGATGGCAGCGACCAGAACATATCATCGCGGGTGCTGTCTGCAGCGACATCTAGGGAGGAAGATGAAGACTCAAGCAACAACGCCAGTAGTGAGAGCAAGAGTCCTGGACAAAGGTGGGTCTTTAAGCACATTGTAATAAGAGGGTTATTGGAACATAATGAATAGGTGTTGTACGGGTTTCATAGTTTGTACAATACGTAAAGTTTACGTTTTCTCGCTTATATAGTGGCGCCCCTAGCGGACACTATCATCAAACTTTTAACAGATATCTATAATGTTTCAAGATGACATGTCAGAAACGCAAACTTTTTCATATTCGCAAATTGTAAATCCCGTACAAGACGTAGGTATAAGTAGATCTCAAAATTTAGATCTGTCGAAACGTTTACTTAAAGTGATTAATAGAGTTTAATGATTTTATTGATCTAAATATTGATGATATTGAAGGGCTATGTTAGGCGTGTCCCTGCGAGATAGGATTCGTAATGAAGAAATCCGCAGGAGAACTAAAGTTACCGACATAGCCAAAAAGATTAGCACGCTGAAGTGGCAATGGGCTGGCCACGTAGCCCGCAGAGCCGACGACCGCTGGAGTAGAAAGGTTCTGGAGTGGAGACCCCGTGTCGGCAAACGGCGTGTCGGTCGCCCCCCAACCCGTTGGTCTGATGATCTGCGGAAGGTAGCGGGAAGCCGCTGGATGCAGATGGCGGGTGACCGTTTGGGGTGGCGATCGTTAGGATAGGCCTATGTCCAACAGTGGACTACGGAAGGCTGAGAGAGAGAGAAAAAATATTGATTTCTATCTTAATTTTAAATTAACGGTTTGATAAACGACCTGACTATCAATGTAGAAGCTAATTTGTGAGGATACATGCTCCTACTCTATCCAAGGAAGCTATTCTGAACATTACGCCTTTGAAATCGAATATAAATAGTAGGTCATACTTAAATAATAAAAGTGACCATTTTGCAATTAATTCTCGTGTGTCCCTCAAAACGTGTGCGGTGTAATTCTCACCTATAATTTTTAAGGAAGCTCTACGTTTTAAGTAGGTACAGTCTTAGGCAAAGAAATTTGACCCCTCACAGAAATACAATACTGTCTGAGACGAGTCAGGTTTGTTTGCCCCATAGTGTACTGTACATACCTCTACTGTCATTTAACTATGGAGAAACAAAACATACACTCCCGAGCAATGAAAAAGTTTCAATAGCAGCACTAACTTACTGGAAACATCAAACTTAATGAATCTGCAATATTAAAGTATATATGGGTGGATTTCAACAAGTCCTAAAAAATCTTCATTTCCGTGGACTTTTTTATCTTAAGGTTTTTTATATTAGAAAAACGCTTTTATTAAAGTTTTTGTTAATGTTAGTGTTCTTACTAAATGGGTAGCAGATAAGTTAAAAACTGAATGAGATACGGATGATTAAAAATTTCGTGCCACGGCGATGAAACATGCGTTCACGGCAATGAAACAAGCGTCCACGGCAATGAAACAAAGACCCACGGCAATGAAACAAACTTCCACGGCAATGAAAGAACTGTATAAAATGGAAATGAAAGAATCAATCCACTGCAATTTTTAAAAAAGACTGTGGGAAACGCAAACTTAGACAGGTATGGTATGTATGGCAGAAATATTTGGATAGATATTGGAACCAAAGAAAGAACGACAGTATGTATATAAAAATAAGAATATAGTATGGAATTCTCTAAGTAGCATTGTGGGGTCCGTATTGCGACGTATAAAACAAAATGTTTCATTTCACACTAATAACGTTCACAACATATGATAAACCTTACCTATAACAACTATATTTTCATAAGGTATAATATCCAATTCGTATACTGTTCATTTTATGTAAAATTCATAGAATATACTATAATATGACATAATCTGTGCTGAATTACACAACACCGGCAAAACACCTAGCACCAAAATATAAAGATAGGTGCGGTTAGGTGCACATGTTGGTCAGCTAAGCGTCTCCCTACATAGCGCCAATAATAATAACGCAGTCAAAACTCCTTGCACCAAAACCTAAACATAGAGCGTCTGCCCATGTAGCCCCGCTTCGCTTTTGATGAACATGTGCACTTAACCGCTCCTCCTCGCTTTTCTCGTCATCGCACCTATCTTTAGGTTGTGGTGCTAGAGGTTTTGATGGTGTTGTGTAATTTAACAGATTATGTGATATGATAGAATATTTTATGAACTTTATGCTAAATCATAGTATATTTTAATTGGTATAATAATATGAAATGTACATGTTATCATCATCAGCCTATAATAAATCATCCAATGCTGGACATAGGCCTCTCCCAAGGAGCGCCACAACACTCGGTCCTCGGTCTTCCGAATCCAACCACTACCGGCTACCTGCCTAAGCTTGCATATTTTGACAGCTATGTTGGTAACCTTAGTCCTCTGACGTACAACCTCTTTTCTGATACCATCCATTAGAGAAACCCCAAGCATAGCTCTCTCCATAGCACGCTGAGTGACTTTAAATCGGTGGACCAGTCCCACCATCAGTGTCCACGTATATGCACCATATGTCATAACTGGCAGGGCGCAATGGTTGAAGACTGTTGGATGCGCCTTTCAGCCTTCTTGTCGAAGTTGCTTCTGCCTAGCCGAACAGTCTGCCTCAGGTAGTCATATTATTGCACAACTTCGATAGTTGTCTCACGAACGATCACCGGCTCCGGTTTTGAACATTCTACATGACTTTTGTCTTGCCCAAGTTCATACGGAGGCCTACACGGTGCAAGCAGCATTAAGGCCACTTAGCATCCAGCTGAGTTCCTGCAGAGATGTTTGTTATATTCTATTCTACTATCTGTGGGAGGTGTAAGTACCTGCACCTGGCTCTCTCGAATGGGACCTTTGTGCAATGTGCATATCCCCAAGGTCTAAGCTGCCTTTCTAAGCTTGGACTATTTCCCACCACGCTGGTCCACAGCGGGTTGGTGGGCTCACATATTATCTAGATGTGCTAAATCTATAGGTAGATATGCAGGATTCTTCACGATGTTTTCCTTCACCGTAAGAGTGATGGTATACATTGTATTTAAATTCAAAGGAACACATTGGTACATGTCAGTGCCGGAATTCGCATCCGCATCATTGGCGTGGGAAGCGGGCGCTTACCCGACTGAGCTACCACCGATCTTATTTATACATAACGTTCATTATAATTATGTTGTCATTGTTATTATTAATATAATATTATATATTTCGTTTTTAAACATCGCGATACGCACCCGTTTTAACGCTCTGCAAAATGATAATTTGACTCACTGGTAATTTGACTAGTCCTGTAGGTAATGTCAGTGATCGGTATTACCTGTACTACAGGTAAAAGATGGTAAAGATATGTTACTTTGCCTAATCATACATACCACGGCGATGAAAACATAAGTCATGGAAATGAATAACCTAGCCACGGAAATGAATAACCTAACCACGGCAATGAATACAAATTATTTAACAAGACATGGCAATGAAATTTTTTTCATTGCCGTGGCTTTTTTTTCATTGCCATAGCAAATATTGGCCACGGAAGCCACGGAAATGAAAGCATGGCGATGAAAAACAAGGCATTAAATATAAATAACTAAAAAAGTATTAACTATTCGAAGAAATAAACACTTTATAAGGTAAATATTTTCAAAAAGCTTTCTTTTGAATGCTTGTTCTAGAAGACAAACTTAATTTTATAGAAGTTATATCTATCCACGGCAATGAAAGAAAAATTGTCCAGTCCCAAAAATTTTACTGATTTTCACTATTGCGCAAAAACCCGGGCACCGATGAACCTGCCACGTCTAGCAGTTAGGCGACACTTGTAAGAAACGATTAGCGCACTGAGGGGGGCACCCAAGTTCATAGGTAAAACAATAGCCTTGATCATATTTAGGACACGGCGATGAACAGAAGTTCTGGGACACATAAATTTTCACTTACCGTTCGTTATATTCTTTATATATTTCAATAAATGTATTCCGTGACAATACTTTAACTATTAATGTATCAAATGAAACTAAGTTTAACTATCAATACTCAATTTTTTTTCATCAATGAAGAATAATACAAAACGTGGTTACGTGGGGACAGACACGGCAATGAAAGATTTGGAGGTTTAATGTTTTATTTAAAAATATCCATTACTCCTATTAATACAATATTTAGTGCTACACATAGACAACTATTTCACTTAACCGGAAAAAAATATTAGAACATTATAACTTGGTTTTTTAGTACCGATTTCATTGATGCCACGCAATTTTTGGCCGCGGGAAATTCACCCATATGTTTGTATAAATATACGTTTAATTGCGCACCAAAATATAATACCAACTAAACACGTAAATATTGTGTTCAAATTATAAATTAAAATTGCTATTTAAAAAATATGGTTATTTTGGTGTCGGTATTTTGTGGAACTTTTTAATTGCATGTGAGTGTAATACCGCCAATAGAAATAAAATTTCGTTATTTTCACATGCGGTTTCGACGCATTATCGGCTAAAACAGTAAAACTTGCTAATAATAACAAGTCTATTTGTGTATGAGAATTTGCTATCGAATGAGCTTGATATTTAGTCATAATTGGCTCTATTTCTAAATAGGGAATACTGTTGCTCAAATTGAATAGGATATAGGTAGCCTAGTTTTCAATAGGGACGAGAGATAGAAACTTATTTTGGACAAAAGTACTCGTTTAAATGGGCCACCCTGTATATAGGTACTTATGCACTTTATCCCGGCACTGTACCATAATTATTTTTAGACAACCGTAATTAGGCTAGAACTATATTACTTGCACAAGGTATCAATAAACATGGTATATAATAATGATATAATTATAAGAGTTTTATCGTTTCTACTGGTAGAGATTTTTGAATGAGAAATAAAGAACTTCTGTAAGTTCATCGACGAGTCAACGATGTGTGTTTTCTTCGAAAAGTGATCGACTTGTTACTTGACTGTCAAACAACCCGTTACAAACATATTAAAGTTGCATATGCATAAGTATAGCTATACATTTTTGTACACTCAAATTGCCTATTCATGTATTATCTCAATCAAACATTGGCGATTTGTTAAGTACTTTGACAAGATACAAAAGTGTATAGCTACTTATGCAGCTGACCGTACTACTGTATAATAATACCGACCAACTTTTGGCCACAGCCGTTTGCATATCAATAGGAGCGTTTTACACCCTCGAGAAGAGAGAAAGTTGAAGCAAGAGATAAAAACTCGAAAGTAAGAGAATTTGCATAGGAAGACTCCCTGAACAATAATTAATGGTTCAAACTTAGGCGCTCACTTGAAGCTTAAAGAAAGCAATTACACTGAAATTAAGTGCTTTAATTGTTTAACCGAAACAATTAAAGCATTTATTTATTTAGTATCTTTTAAGCACCCTCGAAAAAGGGGTACTATAAGTTTAAGGTTTCTGTGTATCTGTCGGGTAGCGTAGCAAACTAACGGCTTAACCGATTTCTGTTTTGTTTTTTAAGGTGATTGGTAATGTCTTACCCTGGGTGTTAGCCATAACTTTAAACTTTTTCATACGTGAGAGTATTACTGGGAGCAATCATGTTTCAATTTGCACCAAGGTTAACATAATATATTTGCTTTGCAGCAGTCGGTTAAGAACTGCTCGTGAACCAGTGGGCTATATTAATCGGTTGTTCACTTTTTTATTTTTATACCGCGGAGCCAATTTGAGAATACATAATATGTATACATAGTGTATATTATATACTGCTAATCGATATGGTATTGTGTGTTCGCCTTCTTTGATGAACTTAGTTATTTAAATAATTGTCATGAGTTTTTAAATGAATGCATAAAATATTTTACTTCTTGGTAAATTAATAGCAATGAAAAATGTTTAGTTGCCATTTAATTAATTTATTAATGGATGGAATTACCTAACTCGAGTTAATAAATACCTAAATTACTATTTTAGTAAAGAATTATCTATGGTATGAAAGAAATCATAATAAACTGCATAGGTACATTACTTAATATCAGTTATGTTAAGTCACAATTCAGTATCGGTGCAATATACCAAATCCATCCAATATAGAAAATCTATAAAATAATAATTTGCCCTGATACTGGATAAAAGAATCGTTACTCCTACTTAAGGTTAATTATAGCATAGACAGCTACCAAAAAAGCACCATTAAATTATATTGTTATTGTAATTAATTGTTACAATATCACATATCTATACATATATATTTATTTTCCTTCTTCTGTAAATTGAACTTGACTTTTCCATTTAGATTACTGAGCAAGCTATCTCCGTTCACTAGTAATGCGAAGCCGATAGAAGATATGTAAGTGCGGAAATGAACCCTATGTGTAGGCTTCTAAAGGCTTGTTTAGCTGAGCACTTGGCTGGCACGACCGGATTCGAACTGCTACCGTGCTATGCTAGTAGCGCTGCACTACTGAGCCACTGGGTACCGGCTTCTGTTCTACTGGAACTTGGTCATGCGCAGTTGGATGGGGTTATAAAACAAAATAATTTAAGGAGAAGGTATGTTTTTGAAGTCTGTTAAAACTAAATTCGTTTGTTTATAAATTATGTATTTGCTCTATTAATGGTCAGTTGTAACCTTTAGTGGCAATTCCTCCATTGTCGGTTATCTAACCGACAGGGATTGATATTTAAACGTCATCTCCATATAAAATTCATGACAGATGTGTCAAAAGTTAACCACTACTCCCTGGTTATGATCTAACCGAGAATGGAGAAACTGGCACTTAGGCTGACAATTTATCAATGTATTTATTGAACGAACTGCAAGCAGTTAAAAGTATCTAGTTCTCTGAATATAATGTTTTTAACTGGTAAAAATCGTGTCCTCATGACACTAAACACACGATTAAATTGCAGTAAGTATCAATTGGATTGCCATGGGATGGGATCTGCCATGAATTATTGCTCACCTGAAAAAACCGAAGTATAAGTATTATTTGCCCCAATAACGTGAAGCACAAAAGCGAATTAACTTACGTATCGAAAATAAAAACCTCAATTGATTTGTAGCTATCCAACTGTGTGTGATCGGGTTAAACCTGGTTCAATTTGAAAACAAATCTGGAATTAATTGTAAAAAAAATACATTTTATTCCGAGATTTTCAGTTCAGTTGAGCCTGCCTTTGAAACAATATTTGTTTTGCTAGCAAAATAATATAGCTTAAAGCCACATACATTTAAGTTAGTACTTATACATATAAAACATATAGAAGAAACTATGCATTTATATCGTGCATGGCGCATAAAGTTAGGTTAGTATTCCTAGTTTTTATGATTACATCAAGCAATACTGACCATATTTAAATAACATTTAATGCGCTATAACTAGAAGCATGAATAGTTTTTTAACTGCAATATACTCCATCATCTCTTCATTAGATATCTCAAAGTAATAAAAAAAAATAAGGAAATATACACAGCTACGACTTTTTTGAATACGAGTGAGTTTTTAAAGGTTCCATAGTCTCAAACAAATTATTATAAAATATATTATTTATGTCACAGTGTGGAACTCCTTGAGTTTTTGAGTATTTTTGGGTAAGAGGTACTTATTTAATTACTTATATGTTGCTAGACGCAAATTATCTTTCTTTACTTTAATTATTTTTTTCAGAAACATACTAATTTAAAAGTGTAAATAAGGAGTAAACTTTAGAATCACACCTTCTCAAATTGATGGCCTATGTAAGTATGTTATTTATGTTTATAGGCTCGTCTATTTTCCGTGACCTGCTGAAATAGAACATTTTATCGATTCGTCTGCAAACAAACCTGGGTTATGAAGACGAAGCAAGATGGTTCTCTCTAGCCCAAGGCATGCAATTTCACCGCAAAACAGAGACATTATGAAACTACAATTTAGGTACTATTTAGTTACTTTGTGTAACAACTTCGGGGGGTAAATTCATTAGTGCAGTCTAAGCTCCAGTTGTTGAACTGACGCAGTTGTTCAGGTTGATAAGTATAGTTCCTATTGCATAATATGACCTACTTTTGCGAACCTGCTTTTATAACCTGAAAATGCATTTGTGTACCTCAGTTGCTTAACTTGTGAAAAGGTCCACTCAAGCTTAAATCAGTTCTGTAATTATTCTTCAAAATGAAAAATACTTCATTTTCTGGAAACAAAATTCTGGCCAGTTTTTTTAATATTATAGTAAACTTTGTGTGCTTATTAATCCTTCTTGGAAGTTCGCAAGTTCTGGGAAAATACCTATACGTTTCAATGATTATTAATTGCAATAACTTACTGTATCTGACTGGCGAGCACTTAAACATAGAAATAATTATATAATTATACCTGGTATATATCTACCTGTCGCAGCGCAGAAATTATGAAAGTTCTTAGGTAAGTAAGTAGGTACTCTTTGTTTTTGAGTTCTATGTCTTTATACCTCTAAATACTGTTTTTCAAGAACGAACTTTACAAAGATTTATAATTGTTGGAAAAAATATCACAGTTGATTATGAAGATACATACCTAATTCTCTACTTTATTTTGCTAGCACTCCAAATACATGTGAAAGTCAGATATTCACCAGCAGGCGGTACCCACAGCAGCGGCCGTCGTCAGTAGTGGCACATACAATATACATGCTCAGCACTGCTCTAGACAACCATCTACAAACACTACACAACAGTGTTTGTAGGACCGAATCTATGCATGAATTGTGCCGTCTTCACAATACCCGTACGACACAACATACAACACTGGGCCCCTATTCCTAGGCCTCGAAATGTCAGCTTATCTTACCCCTCAGTATGCAACCTGCTGACACCGTATTGCAATGACACTGTAGTTTAAAATTGTATTTAATCACTGTTATAAAACTATCCGGGGCAGCGGCGCTGTCATTTAAGTGTATCTAAAAAGTTTAAAAGCCATTAGCTTGTCGTTCGACACGATAATTCAATATTCAGTCTGGGAATGTAATGCTATAAATATTGAGTAGGAAGGCATCGAACACTTGTATGCCATCGCCGGCGCCCCGGTGACCCACTAAGATGGACTGATATTTGGAGAGCTGGCCTGTTCGTGACACGACGACATGTTGTAGGCTCGCGCTCGCGTCGAGCTCGAGCTCGAAAGACCAGGAAGATGCCCCTGGCTCCGACAAGCGAGGGCATAGGTGGAGGCATGTGCAAGCCGTCATGGCCTACTACCAAGCCTTGAGGAAAATCAAAAGGTTCGACCCTCGGGAGGTTGCGAGTATTTGTTTGTGTGTGTTTCCCAACCTTCGTATGTGTGATAGGTCTTCGTTTGTTCTCGGGGGACAGTTCTCGATCGAGTCGAACGACGGTCAGGGGGCGATGTTGGCCGCACCGTCAAGGTCGGTGTTCGCTCGTCATCCGAGAATTGGACCCCTCTCTCTTGTAAACTTGTGTCTTCTCTAGTCCGTTCTGTGTTGGGATTCAGTATAATATCATTGTTCAATGCATTTCGACTGTTTCATAGATTTAATAGTTCTATCTTGACTATTATACTTAGATTAGTTTAGATTTAGAGTTTCCCGACGGCGATCGCCGGACAAACGCGGTCGTTGAACCACATTTCGTCTGTTACTTTGTTAATAGCATTTGCTTTCTAAACTTTAGTTCGCAAAGTAACATCACGAAAAGTTTTCAGCGAAGCAATTCCGTTTGTCTCTGGGTGTCGCTGTCGGTTAGTTCATGGTCTCCTAGTCACTTGACTCTGATCTACTCTCCACAAAACTTTGTTACATTATAACTATATAGAGTTTAATCTATTTATTTAACTAGATGAAGAGATTGCAATGCAGCATGTCAATGATTAGGTAGTTTTTGTGCACGCTCTCAACTATATTTATCGAAATAGTTATACTTTTAAAATAACTAAACAGCACGAACACTAAAATTTGCTATTTCCAACTTATTAACATTGACTCCGTTTCGAAATTTATACAGTTCAAAAGATTCCAATACAATATTTAATTATCAATTTTAATATCTGAGCAAGAATAATCTTCTGTAAAAACTACCACTTCAGACTGTCCAACCACCACTCCACTAACCACTGTTCGCATGCCGCATCACACACCATTTTGAGCTCCACGCACCTATTCTGTTGTTCTGTGATTTACAACTGATTTAATTCAAATTCAGAACCAAATCAAATCAGCGTTGGATGAAACTGCGGACGACGGTGCAACTGAGCTCCGCAATACAGAAAAAACCTCCTTTGAAAAGAGAAGACTCGTTTCTGAAAAGGTTTTCAACGCGACAGATACCTGAGACCCAGGAAACGGTGAGTAAATGGAACACAGAGGTAAAATATTTGCTCATAAATAATGCAGACCATTAAGACTGCTATGGCATGCGGAATATAGTTTTTATCAAAGCGAGTTTCTGTATTTGTTTATTTGTAAACTGGATCAACACTTTTGTTTGTTTGTATTATAAGTTGAGGTCTACTTCTAAAATTTATTTAGGTAAGGATTATGTAGTCAGTATACTTTTCAATATAAATAAGTGTGTTGTAAAAGTGGTAGATAAATAAAGAAGCCAAAGGAGGGGTTTCTTCTAAAACATTTTTGGTACTATTCTTCTCCACATACTGAAATTTGTTTATAAAAAATGAGTAGGTAATTTGTAACCACATATTAGTGAATTTTCCGAAATCGTAGACAAAACATGAGTTTCTGAGTCGCCCGCTTTATGATATCTATACGACTTTTGCTCACATAATATCAGTAAAAGTGATAGTATCTTTCAGAGCTCTCTACGCAATAATTATTTACTCTTAGAAAACTACTTAACGCATATTATATACATTACAGTTAACTGAGTAATTCCATTGAAAAGTGCACTTTATATTTTATCGTCTATAGAATACAGGCTAAGCCGAGGCTTTCACGGCATATTTCTTCAAGATGTAGCTGTGAGCACTTGCTACTTGCAGACAGCATTCTCATATAAGCTGAATTTATGCTGTAATTATGACACCCCTCTTTTTCCGACGGGAGTTAAAATAATGACAAGAAAATATATCATCATCATCGCCAGCCTGTAGTCATTCAGCGCTGGACAAAGGCTTCTTGACTTGACTGAAAAAGTACCTAAATAATATTCTGACTTTGAAAATACACTCACGAGAGGCTATGAGCAATGAAAAAGTTCCAATTAGAAAAGCACCACATTACTCTTACACGGAAAAGGCTAGCTTAATGTCGATTCTTCTTCTTATAGTGCCTCTCCATCATTGGAGGTTGGCAGTCAGCTCTTTGCAGCGCTCTCTATTCCTCGCTCGCTATAATAATGGGCAAAGTGGAAGGAAAGAGAAGGCCTGGAAGGAGAAAATTGACGTGGCTGTGCAACATCAAAGAGTGGACCGGTGTGAAAACCGTGGAAGAAATCTTTAACGTCCATTAAATATTGGTAAAAACTGGGGTCGTTTGGTGTCGGCATTTTGTGAGTGGAACTGTTTCATTTCTCGTGAGTATAGTTTCATTATTAACTTGCGCTCCCTATACCACTATTCTCATCTTCTACCTCCTCACCTGCAGGTAGAAGACACAGGCTCCGAGGGCGCGGCGGGAGAGCCGCGACACCCGCGCGCGCGCCGCCGCCGCCTGCGCGCGCCGCGCTCCGTGGTCAACCCCGACGAGAACTTCTACTTCTACTGGCTGTGGCTGATCACCCTGTGCGTGCTGTACAACCTGTGGACCCTCATCGTGAGGCAGAGCTTCCCGGAGCTGCAGGTCAGTGATAAAAGAATTGTCAAAATCGGTCCATAAATTACGGAGTAATCGATCAACATAAAAAATACATACAGAAGAATTGAGAACCTCGGTTAAAAAGAAACGTCTCGTCTCTTAGGTACCTACTTGCAGCGTGCTACTAACTTGATTTGATTAAGTTTAGTAAATTATTCAAAAGCTACGAAATAAAATTAATTATAAACAGCTTCGGATAAAACCGAATTGAGCATCCAAATTAATTAAAACGTATTTCAGAAACTCATATGCACTTAATTTAAAGCATTTATATCTGAGAGCTAATTGGATCACTCCATTTAAACGACTGCAGCGATATAAAGTTTTAAATTACTCCTACGGTCGTTGCTTGTTAACTTACAATAGCGCAATTAGATGATTTAACTGGCTGGGAAAGTTGGCAGTGTAATATATAATAATATGAAGTTAAGCTAAGTTCACAGCATGTCCCATGTTCGGGCGCCAAATTCTAAAGCGCAAATAATTGGGCGCCAACGTGGGACATTTCACGGTGCGTTAAGTTTTGTAAGTTTAGTAGTTTATAGCAGAATTTATAGGTATATAAACATTTTCTTTACCTGTAAATATTATGCATATACCATTATACGTGTTTCAACGAAGTTTAAAATGTAATGCTAACCGCATACGTACCTACAATACGTAGTTTAAATTAATGTATTATCTGATCTTTGAGGTTAAAAGAGAACCCCAACTTCAATAGAGGTCTATAAGTTTGGTCATTTTTAAACAACTTGAAATAGGTAATAAAAACCTCCAAACTTCGTTAAAGGGTCGTCCATTCTACAAGAAATAGTTCGTAAGAATTTAAAATAAAGAAATTCTTTCTTAAATTGTACTTTCTTCTTCGTAATTTATGAGTCTGGCCGCAAAAATAAATAAAGATTAAGTTATAATGTGTCTCTATGAATGCAGTGATCACGGCCTTTGAAAATTTAATGTCTTGCTGCTTTTTAATTGTTAATATCCTCAAAATAACATATCTAACTAATACATTCATATCATTTGGTATGAAAAAATACAGAATAGCATTAATAAACGTATAAACTTGTTTTCGTTTTTAAAACACTACGCTCTATTGCCTCAAAGAACTGCTGCTGGAATAAAAGGCAATATATTTTCTCTTGAGGCGGTGCAAAACCAATAAAATATTCTATTCAATAGGCTTCCCCACAACCCCCCACCTTGTATTTATTTGTCTTTTTGTTTGCAATAAATATTTGTTTAATTGTCTATTTTTATCAGGACGCACCTAAAACATACCTACGTACCTACCTACCTATTTAATTATGACACGATTGAAATATTGAGCCTTATTGCTTACATCTATGGCAATAAGGCTTAATATGGCAACCTTTGCTTGAAGTAATAGAATTACACGTAAGGTATAAATATCGACTCGCTGCTCCAGATATCAGTTCATTGAACTTTTGAGTAACGGACATTTACATTCGCGTTCGATTCGAATTTTAAATTTCAAACTCCGTTCCATAATTCAGTGTTTTCGGTTTGTATTCCAGTTTCTATGAACTTGTTTTCGTTTGTCTTGGAACAAGTGGTGACCTTTCAACTTTATTGAAAATTGTATTTTCTTGACGGACGTTTAAATACTAGGAGCTGATAAAATTTATCTAGTGAATAACTGTGATGCTTTCGCACCTGAATGTTTACATTGGCCATTGACAGCAACAATTTTATTCCTCAGATAATAATATCATTTATCTTAACAATTTAAAATTCACTTCTTACGCTGAGTTGTATAAAGGGGCTTTAAGCTAATGTTGATCTTAAATGTATAGCTCCCTTTATTTGACAGTATACGGATAGAAAGAGACAGACATAGATTTAATGCCGATATTTGTTTAATGTTCCTTTCTGCAACAGGATATTAAAGATTCCCTACCACATTAAACATTTCTTCGAATATAATCCCGATGCTTACAAAATGATTGGCACAAATACAATTAAGAACAACTTTATAACCCGCACAACACTCATGACGCGCAATAACCCCGGTCGCTGCTCACCACATAAACCCCGTTTACTCAGGACCGAAATCTCTTCGAATGATACAAGTTTATTGCCCATAACTCAGTCGCATTACAAGTACTTCTTAAGTGATGAAAGTAGTAGGAATACAATTGCAGGGTTATAGAATAGAATAGACTACTTTTTATGTTATAGCACGTTCTTAATAGTTTCCATGTCCACAGTAAGGTTGCCCTTCTGCCCATGTTTGCTTTGCCCGATCTCAGGACCCCTGAGAATAAGGGCAAAGGGGAAATCTCCAAATGACCTCCGTAATTGATTGTTTGATATTGAAGTATCTGGTAGTGTGGTTTATGATAAGTTATGTGACATCTTATTAGGTTATAATTGTATGATTAATTTAAAGTCTTACTGGCAAATAATCAAAGCATATGTTGAGTTGGAACATTTCTGACATGACGTCTAGTGTAAAAAGCGTAATATATTTAGAAGGTGGCTTCCACTGTACTATGATAATTAGCTTATAGATGAACAAGCAAGAAGCAATGACTCTATTTCTTTTAGGTAAAAAGAGCAATCGCAAGATAAGGCCCCATGTTTGGGCGCCAATATTTATGCAACCTTTGTAATTTGGCGCCCAACGCGGGACAACCTCATCCTATTCAAACTTGGGGTTCCCGAAAATTGCTATTTGGATTATTTCTTATTCATAAAACGGCGGAGGTTTGGCTTTTAGAATGCTCTTTATGGAAACTCAATGAGTTCGAAATATTATTAACGCGATGTTGAACTTTGCCAGAAATGGATTCGTTTAGCGATGCGAAATCGTCTTGTTTAGTAAAACATTTTATTCGATAAGTATTAACATTCAAATTAAAACAACCGGATCAAATAAAATCGCAATAAAAGAGAAAAGTATCGCACATCCAATATTAGCTACGAACAGATTTATTGACTGAACATTTGCAGAACGAATCACACAGATTTTAATATACGCCCGTCTGATACGAATGTGATTGCCGACATAATCAATTGCTTTATTTATGTACACATGTGACACCATTTCATGCCTACCTATACAGAATATGTAAAGAATTTAATCAGAACTGATGGGAAGGGAAATACGCGACAGTGGACCTATCGTGAACTTTTTTTTTACAACCATTTTACAGATTCAAATTCAACATGTATTGAGTTGTACACTTATTACTTCGATAATATTATTATTAAGTTTTGATTTCACTATAGGGCCCCAGAATTTTAACAAGGGTTCTGGTTTTACCTTCTGAAGTACGACACACTTAACAGAAAAGATAAATGTGAAGTATAAAACTTAAAACATCCAAAAATGTTACTATACTAAATGTATCACAATTTTAATGTAATAATCATGTAATAATCCGTTGGAACATGAGTTTTGAAGCTAACATCATCATCAGTCCATATTCATCCATATCTAGTTATCTAGACATAGGCCTCAGCCAAGGAGATTTAAGAACATAATATAATTATGTTACATTAAATAGCAAAATAACCTCAAAACCAGAGAGCAAATACGTCTCTGTTTATCTCCAAATTAGTATTAGTATAATCAACACTGATGGCTCCTTAATTTGTGTAATTAGGTGCTATTAACTAACCAAGTGTCTGCTGCTGAAGGTATAATCAAAGATTAATGCCTACATTTTAGTACAATACGGAACAAGATGAAAGTCACATCAATTATTCTGAAAGTTATGTTCCTTTGTTACCGGTAATAAGGAAGGCATTTGATAGATGTAACACAGTGAATATAGAATAGAATAGAATACTCTTTATTTTGCACCATTAAAGAAAACATTACAAAATTACAATTTATAAATAACATAGTACAAAAAAAAAGATCCCGACGAATTAAGAACCTCCTCCTTTTTTTGAAGTCGGTTAAAAAAGGCGGTCTTATTATAGGGTTTAATATTATTATTTAATCTTTTATTTAAATGTAACGGCTAATTGCCTTACTTTTACCTAAGTATAATAAATGTAAGGTTTATTTTACTGCATAAAGCAAGACCATATGTGAATCAACTAATAAATTTAATAACCAAATAGGTTATATGAATACCTACTCTTCAAGCTTTTCTTTAAATGCTCCCAGTTTTATTATCCATCGCAACATCTATTTTTTATGCAGCCTCCTTAGTGTCCCACAGCTGGGATATTAATTTATCTAGCGAAAATAGAAATTCCATTTCCACTCTGTCCATCAAACGCCAGTAGCTGCTAGGTGCCTTAGCCTCACTAATAAGTTTTAGCTTCACTCAGTTACTGCCTCATTCAATTACAGCGTCCCTACAACGTGAGTGGATAATGTTAGATTCCACGTGCAGCCAGTTTTTAAAGAGAGATGGACGCCTTTGTACATATTTTTTCCATGAAAGTATGGATTTTAACGGAGATACGCTCTAAAGTCAGTTTTTTTTATCTCAGATACGAAATTGACAGATTTTGAACGGTTCATCAACAAGCGATTGTGACACCGTTAGAAAGATAAGTCACTTATCGCGGGAGAATTGACTGTTCGATGATATTGATGAACCTTCAGAATCTGAGATTGAAAACAGACTTTAGCGGACTTTAACTGTCACGAAACTTTTGACAGATAAACGTATGCAAATGACAAAAAAAAAAGTTTTTCGCTTTCGTACTCTGATCATAATTTTCGTTAATTGCAAGGCTCTGACCGTCCTCTTCTTCTCCACAGATAATGGCGCACTACTTCTGGGTGACGTGCGACGGGCTGAGCGACGCCGTGTTCGCGCTCGACCTGGTCGTGCAGCTGCGGACCGGGTACCTGGAGCAGGGGCTCATGGTGAGTGCACACACACACGCACACACACGCACACACGCACGCACTCACACACGCAGATACACACACACTGAGGACAGGCACTGGCACTTTTGAGTGCACACACAAATCCTTCTCCATAGAAATTTAGTTGGTCACGTGATTCTTTACTGTGGGGATGTGCAAAACTGAATCAGTATGACCCACTCATTTACCCCATTTTGGCTTAGTACACTAGATTTGCAACGCCCTGTATAAATAATGATCTATCTATAATTATACCTAGGCTGGGGTTCAAGCGTTTTGGCGCTAGGTAGGACCAGCGCTCCAACTCGCGGTTATACAATAAAAGTTGAAATTATCGACTTAAAACTTAATATCTTTGTCAAAAACAGTCCTAGAAGGGCCATAGATATCGATCAGATCTTTGATCGTCCTCATTCATCATTCATTCCTAATTATCTATTTCACAAGAGAAATATATTTTTATACAACAGAAATATGATATCAATAAATAAAAGAATTCTCGCAATTTCTACCACAGATGTTGCTTCCAACCACTCTATATTTATGTAAATACACTTGGTATGCAATGTATTCAATATGTGTAGAACTCGCAATGTGTCATTTCTACTGCTTCCTACTACACAGCTTAGGTCGTGTTACAACTATACTACGTTATTAACTTGACAAACCGAGCATTGGTACCTACAATATAAATATAAATATACATATAAGATTCGATATTCAAATGTACCTAATATGATTGCGGATATTTCATTAGTAATAATTGTATTGTCAAACACAAACATTTATCTCAAAAACACTTCCAGAAGGTTTTATAAAAACAAAAAACAGAAATAAGAGGCAGATTTTCGAAGCGTTTTTGGGATAAAATGTGTGGGTTTGATTAACGTTACATCAATTACACAATGACTGTTTTTAAAACTGAATACTCTGATAATTATAGGACATGTATAATTAAGGCTATAAAGTGTTATCAATTTAGGTAATGGAAATTAAGATTCTAATTTCTGGAATATCATAAATTTAATACCCAGGTACATAATCTATAGTATTTTCCACATGCGGGTTCCATGGACTCACAGTTCACAGTGACCCGGGGTCGGTGTCGTAAAAATGCAAATAATCAGCCCGAACTGTCGTTTCAACTTTGCAACTTTTACGTAGTTATCGATATCTATAAATTTTCTGGGAAAAACAAATTAATAAAATGTTGAATGAAAATTGCATGATATTCACTTTATACAATTTAAGCGCCATTAAAAATACCAGCTTACTACTGTACGAAAAACAAAAATGGAAACCAAACAGCCCCAATCCAATAAGCATTTCTACTTACTTGGTTATTGCTCCACTTCACCTAATTTTGTCCGAAAATAAAGCACTATACCACGCCCTCAATAAGTAGTAATGACGAAATTGAATGAATGAATTCCTATTCCTAACGACCAATTACTTTCATTCACTCCGCTAAATCCCATCGCAATCTGGTCGGATTATAAATTCAAATGCTTCTGTAATTAATTCACTGATTGACGGCTTTGCAGCCTACGGTCTTCCGAAATTATGTGACATTAGTTAGAATTCAATCTATTAATTTAATCTACTATCCAGGAATGATTGGTCATTTGTTCCCGAAATACGTGTGTTTTTTACCAATCGCAGAACCTCTAAGCTAAGAGCATAATATTATGGTTTCATATAAGCTTCCTTGAAATTATTTTCTTAAGTAAACACAGAGATAAATTGATGTAAACCTTATCACTTGAGGTCAAATGTGATTAGAAGAATGACGACCGAATGGTGTAGTGGTTAGTGACCCTAATTGCTATACTGAAGGTTCCGGTTCCGATACCCATGCAGGCTCTGCCTAGCTAAGGGTCGGATGGCCGTGTGTGCGATGTCCTGACATATATTATTATTTATTAAATTATCATTCAGGAGTTTCTTGCCTCCTTTCTTCTCCAAAGACAACAAGAGCCCTTTTTTCGAACGGAGAGCAGTATGTAAGAAAATGACTTTTACATTTATCATCATCATCACGACCCATCACGTCTCCACTGCTGAGGCACGGGTCTCCTTCCAATGAAGGAAGGATTTTAGGCCTAGTCCACCACGCTGGCCTAGTGAGAGTATATTTATACGATGAATAAAAGCATTTCACTTTGACTTTTTGCCTTTCCCCGCAGGTATACGACTCCAAGAAGCTGTCCCTGCACTACCTGCGCTCGCGCTCGTTCCTGCTGGACCTGGGCGCGCTGCTGCCGCTGGACCTGCTGCAGCTGTGGCTCGGCACCAACCCGCTCATCCGCTTCCCCCGGTTCCTCAAGGTATGTGCATCGAAGTAGAAAAAAAGGCGGAAGGAATCTCGCTAACTAAAAAATGACACACAACAATGGCGGTGACATGAGAGTAGTTAATGGCGGCGCCGGCGCACTGACTTATTTTGAGTGTGAATGTGTGTGTGTCGGGCTCATCAACAATGAAATCTACTTAGGATGCTTCAATCGGGTTTTTAGTTTCATCCGCCTTTTTTTCTTCTTCTGTGGGTATATGTTAAGTTTATAGTAGCTAAGTCAGCTCATAGATGGCGTAGTCGGGCGGTCGTGTAGATCGCGGTACGGTTTGATCTCAGCTGATGTCCTTATATTTTATACTTGCTGTTCCCACAACCTTTGCTTCGCCTTTAAAAGTATTCCCGTGGGAATTCCGCGATAAAAAGTAGGCTAGTCCAAGTATAGGACTCCAAGAAGCTGTCCCTGCACTACCTGCGCTCGCGCTCGTTCCTGCTGGACCTGGGCGCGCTGCTGCCGCTGGACCTGCTGCAGCTGTGGCTCGGCACCAACCCGCTCATCCGCTTCCCCAGGTTCTTCAAGGTATGGCTTCTAGTTCCATCAGAAAGATTAAATATCAAGATAGCGTCGACCGCTATCAGAAAGATGTTGTGTCACCGTCATCAGCATAATCCCATAACCATCCACTGCTGAACATATAGCCTCCCTCAATGAGCACCACTCCACCAGCCATTACCGGTCACCTCTCTAAGATCGTCGATCCAGCAGACCGGAGGGCGTGCCACGCAGCGCTTGCCAGTTCGTGGTCTGCACTACAGACCTCGTCTAAACTCGACTCCAGACTCGACTTAAGCCTGAGTTCTCTTACGAATTACCTAATTTTGTATACCTTTACAGATACTCTGAGCATGGATCTTTGGTTTGATGATTGATTAATTTGAATCTCGAGTAAATGAAAATCACCCCTTAGATCATCTCCCTTACCAGTTATCGGCTCTACGACGCACACAACCTCTCTAACAGCAGTTCTGTCGGCAGGTGTACCGCGCCGTGCACTGCTACTACATCGTAGAGTCGCGCACGGTGTACCCCAACTTCTGGCGCGTCATCAACCTCATCCACATCCTGCTCATCCTGGCGCACTGGTTCGGCTGCTTCTACTTCCTGCTGTCCGAGGCCGAGGGGTTTCAGGTGAGGATATTGGAAGGAATTATTACTATGAACCAAAAACAGCCTATAGTAGTCCACGGCAGGATATACATACTATGTAGTATAGGCCTCTCCCAAAACACGCCACTGGATGCGATCGATAGCTTTCCGTAACCAATCATTACCAGCCACCTTTCGCAGGTCGTAATCCCATCTAGCTAGAGAGCGTCATATACACGTTTCCCTGATCATGCATCGTGCTTGGTCTCCACTCAAGAACACTATTAGTATGAATAGGGTTATGCAAATGTGTAAAGTCGAAAGATAGTTCATAGGTCATCATTCTAAAAACTAAATTGACGATTTTTTTTTAATTTTGTGCATGCAGTGTTTACCTTTAATTGTTTGTGCATCTAGTTTATATTTAATTATAGAATTGTAATAGTTTTGATGTAACAAATGTTGGTGAACCATAATAAATAAAATAAAAAAAATAAAATAAAAAAATAAAAGCCTTTTGTTGTAATCACTTGGACGATTCGTATACCAAATATTTCTTCGTCATTTCGTCATTCCATGTAAATACAAAGATGTGATTGGGCTATAGTCTAGATAATTAGGATAAAGATTTGGTCTACTTATCTAGATAGGATTTGAATCCACAGCCTCTCAAATATTACGCCACCACGACATATCTCAATCGTAGTCTACATAATAAACTCCAACCTATTTAGATCATTATGCCGTTTAATAGGTAGCATACACGGACGAGCCCCTAAACCAGTGTTACTAGTGATAAAAATTCACATAAAAAGTAATACTAGTCTCGCCAATCAACGCTGAAAACAAATAAACCAGACTTTATCGCTAATGAACCTCTTTTGTTCTATTTCAAGTGTCGCGACCTATTTATTGTGGTCGGCCTTCGATTAGCCGAGTCATAGACCATGGAACATGGCTTTGACACGGCTGGCTGCGTGTTTTACTTTTAAATACGTTAAAAAGTAAAAAAGATTCTTTTTTTAAATCCGAATAATGAAACTTGGATACAGGCACATAAATTCCCATTTTAGGAGAATTATGTGTTTCTTTGCGTGTATTTTAAAAATAAATTTAACCAAGAAGGCCAAAAATAAATAAATTCAGAAACTGTAAAAACTTCTACGACATAATTTCCGGCGGGGGGTAAAGACCACGTCCAAAAGATATCTTTCGAGCGTAACCAATAAAACGCGCTTCAGTTCTTCAAACTACAAAACTTAAACCTCACAAAAAGCACTGTGCTTCGTAATAAAGACTTTATTCTGCAGATAATTGAAACTTTTTTCCCGTGCAATTTGTTACGGACACTGCCGGAACAATCAGCAGCCAGGCCACTATTAAATGCACTACATTACTGCTGCTCTATGTTAGATTGCAGCGCGCGGGTTAATTACCTAAGAATAACGAGCGTTGGACAGCTTTTATGCTGCAAATTGAAAAATACTGGTTTATAACGCAGCATTTAATCGCAATCTTACTACTTACACTCGGCATGATAAAGTCATAAAGAGTTAACTTAATATTTAACGAAACCTTTGTGTACTTCTTACTTTTTCTGTCTTCATGTTTTTGTCTGTGTATGTTTTGTGTATACAATAAAGTGTCTATAAATAAATACATATTTTTTTACATTGTACCAAGAATAGAGTTTCTCTGGCCGGGAGTTTTCCTTATTCTGGTGAGATGTGAATGTATCTAAATGTATTTTATATCACGGCATCTTAATTAGTGTTGCGGTGAGGCCACGGACATAAATTAATAGCGGGCACTTTGACGCAAACAGGACAAACATTTTTCAGGTGCAACAATGATCGCTCACCGCTAAATGCGTCGTCTCGTGGCTTCTACTGAGGCCCAATTCTGGTCATTATGGAGATAATCTTAGGAGACGAGATTTTTATATTTTGTATAATTTATCACCTCTGAAAATTACTTGAAAAAATTAATGAAATCAGCCCTAACGTTGACGTAATTTTTAACAATTTGTGCAAATGACGTAAGAGACTATTCCTAAAATAGAGTAAATAACTAAATAAAGTTAGTACAGACCTGAAAACGGCATTGTCGGCTTACTATGCCTACGCAAACGCATGGCTGAGCTACGGCATCATCCTATGGGGAGACAGTGTAGATGTGCATGACTTGTTTGTTTTGCAAAAAAAATGTCTCAGAATTATATCTAATATACCAAACACAACTAGTTGCAAATCATACTTTACCCAACACAAAGTCCTAACCCTACCATGTATTTATATCTATGAAATAGTCAGATTTGTAAAATTACACATCAACCTTTTCAAACAAGTTAACGAAATACATCAAATAAATACAAGAAATAAGAACAAATTAGCAGTACCACAGTCAAATATGCAGATCTTCAACAATAGCCCATATTTTAAATGTATCAAAATTTATAATAAACTACCTACCACTATTAAATGTGAGAAAAATTATAACATATTTTTCAGTAGTCTAAAAACATTTCTAATAGAAAGATGTTATTATTCAGTAAATGAATATTTATTAGATAGTTTTTAAATACATATTTTAAAATGGTTAAATGTATAAAATAGGTATATTATAAAGTTATATGTTATGTTTTATATTTTTAAGTACCTACCTACTTGTTTAGTTTTAAGAAAATGTTGCTATGCCCTGCAGGGAGCTATGTTAAGGATACTTATATGTACATAGATTTAAGAACAGTGTAACACCAACATAGTTGCAATGAATAAATGATTATGATTATGATTATGATTATGAAAATATGCAACTTACCGAGATTCAGACGATTCAGACTCGGCACACTGAAAATATTTTAAGTTATCTCCAGAGCTACCAGAATAGTCCCCCTGGTCACATCTGGCTCCTGGTCTATTAACCCCTCGCACGCCGGACCGATCCGCCGACAGACGGCGGAGGGGTTATTGAAAGATGCTCCTCTTTATAACCTCAACGTGCAGCTGTGGAGATTAATCTGCAGTCACGGATTAACGGAAATTGGCTTAAATGCGCCGGCTTTTTCTGAGCTCTTCTTACTGAAGGAGTAGGATAACGAATAATGTCTATGCGAGATTCCGATTGAATAGTCGGGTTGAATAATTTTGAAGTAGGCCTCTAGGAATAAACATGCGAATGCAGTTATTTTTATTGAAACCAGAATAAAGTATTAGGAAGTACGCGCACTAGAAGCTCGACGAACTTTTTTATCTGTGAAGTACCCGAATTTGGTGGTAAAAGGAAGAAAAAGGTCGTGGAGCCATAATTGATACCCGTATCTACAAGCACACATAGACGAGCGAGTATTTACGAGTACCATACACTAATAAAATGAGAAACGAACAAGCACCAAACCGGGGATCGAACCCGCGACCCTCAAGTTCACAACCAGACGCACCCGCCACCCATTACACCAGCCAGTCATCCATAACCGTGTTGAAATTAGCGTGCTTATTTGACGGCTCTGTAGCTTAGTAGTGAAGCTGCTTCCGAAGCTTGGGGCCGCGGGTTCGAATCCCGCCCAGGCCAAACATACGATTGTCGATTATCATTTGTTTGATTGAGTATTGAGTATCTATTGAATATGTATTTCTGTAGAGATATAAGCTGTCCGACACCCATATCACAGGCTCTGTCTAGCTTGGGGTCGGATGGCCGTATGTGAGATGTCCCACATATTTATTTTTATTATGTATTTTGTATACAATAAAGCATTGTAATAAATAAATAAACACATCAATAATCCGGGGATCGAACCCGCGACCCTCAACTTCATAACCAGACGCACCACCCACTACGCCATCCTTACATCCGTCACCGTGTTGAAATCTTCATCCTTATTCCAGGGCGACTGGGTGTACCCGCACCGGCCTGGGGACTACGCCACGCTCACGAGGAAGTACCTGGGCTCGCTGTACTGGTCCACGCTGACGCTCACCACCATCGGGGACCTGCCCACGCCGGAGACCAACGCCGAGTGAGTTGTAGCTGGGACACTAAAGTCTGGTTTTTTATCTCAGAAACTAAGGGTGACATGCACAAAAGTGTTAAATCTAGATTTAGTGTCTAATCGTGATTTAAGAAACGTCCATATTTCGAGATGTATAACACTAAATTTAGATAGTTTTTTTTTGTTCTTCTGTTTTTCTGAACTGCTCATCAACAGTCCCGCCTATAGAACTATACGCCACTCAATCGCGGGACAATCGACTGTTGATGAATGTTGTTGTTGTTTTTTGTACACCTGCGGGACTTTTCTAAACTTCTTCTTTACCTAATTACCTATGCATTTTAGGTAATTAGGTAAAGAAGATAACTTGAGTAGGTATACAGGTAATATCTGATATAAACGTGCTGGCGTAGCAAAACAGGCTTTTTTCTTATTGACAAAATGTCTTACTAACATTTATTAACATAATAGGTATGTTACTTTAATATTTAGAAAGAAAAACTACATTTAACATTTTTTATCTTTCTTATGATAATAATATCTTCTGGAGTGTGTAGTAACAACTAACACGCTTTAGCTCAAGCCTAAATAATATTGTTTCTCGCCTGAGATCCGACCCTAAGATGATAGACTGACAGGCAACTATTTGATAATTCCAAACAATATGAAGAAATTTCAGCACAAATAGTTTTCGTGAAAGCCTCACGCTCTACGCAGCCTCTGACAATCATTTACGTAAGAGTTCATCTTAACACGTTCACTGCCACCATAAATTTTAATCTCGTTAAAATCTTTTGAACCTGCATATTCTTAACAACATTAATAACTTGAGTAAGAATATTTTGAGTGATTATTTGAGTGCATTTCTGTCTTTGTGGTCTAACTATTAAAGTAATGACTAAATCACGCTCTGCAATTCTGGCGTTATTATCTTAAATACCCACTTAAAGTCGTCAGTTTAAATTTAGTATCGCGCAACTGAATCACAATATAAGTATGATCTTACTACATTTATTCGTAACACGACGTTACATCCAAAACAGGCACGCAACAATCGGCACATTAAACCTAAAGCCTTTACGATCATAAACGTCTACAACAAGCATACTTAAATCCCCAATAAAAATAGGCATTTAACATAAACACCATCGCACTTTTATTTTCTCGATAGTCAGTGAACGTGTTAAGAATGAGGAAACGGGGGGTCACGGACAAACACACTGACACGCTATATTTCCTCTTCGGATGAAACTGCAGATACACGGAGCCATTTTGAGAAGGTTTTTCCTGAAACTTCATGCGATTCCTGTATGTCACTAGTTTACTGTTATATTTTACTTAAGTACTTTTATGATCTGTTACTAGGGGATTTACATTTAAAACACACATTCGTACAATGGTACATTGGCTGTCATTAAAATAGTATGGTATTAATTATTGTTTTATTATAATAATATATTAATCACATCATATATGATACCATACAACCATTATAGCTCAGATCAGCTTTGAGCGTAAACTCATAACCATGGCCGATTAAAGGTAGAATTAAGTGTACTTTACAATTATATTTCAAACTATACAAACTTAAAAAATAAAAGCTACTTGAGGTCATACTTGAATAGGTTAATACAAAAATTACGATGGTTTAATGTTTTAAATATCTCCACTACAATATGAACGGAGCTATCCAATAATGGAGCCTAATTAAATATTCGAGTTTCATGAAGGTTGACGTTACAGCTCTAGTCTTTTTACTATCGATACCATTTTCGGCTAAAACAATAATTACATTTCATTTAATCTTGCAGTTTTTTTTTTTAAAACAATATCATAAGAAAATATTGGCTTACAAATTAGGTATGTGTATTGATTTAAGAATCTTAGGTTCACTTTTAATAAACGCTAAACGTATTTAAAATTGTATTTAAATCAAACTTTAAATACATTTTTTACTAACTGACAGACGTTTGACAGGCTACTAAATACGTTTAGCTTTTGGTGAAATTCCACCTTAAAGTAGATTTGAAGTTGTTGTGAATAAATCAATTTAAATAACACAGCATATTATAGTTAGGCTATTTTTGCACTAAATACTAATTTAAAACAATGAATATTGCTAAAAACATATCAGTTCAAAGTATTAACTGTCCAAAGCACATTTTAGTACAGTCTGGGACTAAGAAACCTGACCGCTTTGCCGGCCTGGCCGAATACTAATACCTATACAGGGTGTTGCATAAAGGGTATACTAAGCCGAAACCTACATGTGCAGCATGGTATATCTAAGCCAGAAACTGAAATCAGAATTTGGAAATTCGCGAAAAAAAAAAAAATTTCGTTAGTAAAAATCACTTGACCAAGAAAGTTTGAAAATGAATATTGTTTTTCGAGAAATTTTAAATTCTGATTTCAGTTTCGGGCTTAGATATACCATGCTGCACATGTAGGTTTCGGCTTAGTATACCCTTTTTGCAACACTCTGTATATGTAGCCGGCTCAGTACTCGATGTAACCTAAAACGGTGTCAATTAATACGTAAATGACTGTCACGAATGTGCGGACACGGGACACGGGACACGGGGCTCCGCCGAGTGACAATCGAAAACGATTTGTAATTCAAATGCCCACAGATTACACTGAATATGCAGGGTGAAATTTAATCAGTGATTTTCCCGAATATGTCTTGTTCTATGAGCAGTTATAATAGATTTTAGAGAAAAGAAAACTTGATTTCAAAGTCGGTGCGATAGTGGTAGATGCTCAGTATGTCTGTCTGTCTGTGAACTGCCTTAATTCTGAAAGTTCACGGGCTATATTGTACCATCCTGTATAATGGTTCTGCTTGAATAGAGAGAGCATTCACACGCAAATGGACATAATTATTCAGGAATATCCCTGAATAATACAATTGGTAAATTGATGAAACGATATTTTGGAAAGGCAAATAATATTATTAGTTTAATGTTTTGTTCTATTCATTTGTTTTTATTCTCGAGTCCGGTATTTTAAATTTTGTATTATTATAGTATAGTACATTTCTACATCGGATTACCTATAAATTGGTAAATATGAGTACTAATTCTAGCAACATTCAGCAATTAAATCATACATCATAGGAAATCATGTTAAAAATATTTACATTAATGTCCAATAGGTACTAGGGCATGCAATACCGCAATACCGGTATTCGTAATACCGGTATTAGGAGCAAAATTCACGCTTTTTTCAATACCGGTATTGAAAGTTAATACCGGTATTGAAGTAATACCGGAATCGGACTTTTTTAGGCTATAATAAAGCGATTAAGATATAGTATTCCTATGTACTGTGAAAGCGCACTTGTTTCCAACCGTTTGATGCAGTTTTCGGCCGTTTGATATCTACTGTTGTCTATGCGTAAACGGACACTGGATGTAAAAAAAAAAATTATTGTAAAATTTAAACTAATACTCAATTCTCGTAAAAATCTATTACAAAAAACTGAATTTCATTGCTTTTTCTCGTTTTATTTTGACCTATACGACCTTTAATCACAATATATGACATTTATTACAAGGAAATCTAATACCGGTATTAATACCGGGATCCCGGTATTGAGTTGCAATACCGGAACTCAATACCGGTATTGAAAATAGTTCCGGTATTGCATGCCCTAATAGGTACTGAGTAGGTACGACATCGTATATGCGTACTTACAAAACTGTACACTGGCCTGCAAAAGCACTGTGGTAAGCCAAAGGACTTATCTCATCATCCACAACAACTTACAAAATATTAACTAGAAAAAGATCTTTTAAAACTTCACTTTTCTTCGGTTACTGTAACATTTAAAATGTTAACGCCCATCAAATTTTCTTTTAATTAAAGGTGGAAATGGACTACTGCCTTGCTACAAAGACAATTTAAATTAACTTGTTTATGTTAGCGTGAAAGTTTCAAAAAAATAATGAATTATTAAAGCAGAAGCTGACGTTTTTTTCCAAACAATTTCAATTAAAGTCGTCTAATGATGACTTCTTCCGAATAAGAAAAAAGCGTGGGTTTGATTGGCTGCATAATAAAAAGTTGAAAGCTAATGAGAATACCTACCTACTGATTGCTTTTTAATTATTATATTTTTACAACACTGAAAATTAAAGCTACTTATTTGGTGCTATCGTTGTAACTGTTATAATAATGACAAACCAACTCGTTAATTTCTGAACTATTCATTCAAAACATCAAAACAAATGAGAAATGTAAGTAACAAAATGGCGGGAAATCGGAAACTCTGCAAACCGCGTTTCTGAACGCTCTCAGGCGGAAACACGAGCTTTAGGTTTATTATTTGGAGGATCTGCTCGTGAATTATTCTACCAGTGTTGCCACTTTATAGCTATATCTATACACTTGAACAATTTTTTAAAACAACAATAGTTATTATCATATGAGTGTCCAATTATTTTATGAATTACAGTCTTTGATAGTACTTAGTTCTTAATCCTTAGTAGGTAAATGTCGTAATATCTTAACCAAATCCATGGAGAGGATTCAAGATTTTGTTTAATTTAGAGATACAGTTATATTAAAATTTAGAATATGAAAAAAAATAGTTTCACCTACCTAGCATAAGTAACTTTTATTTATTTTCCTCTATAGCCACTTTTGGCAACTATTTTTTATCTATAAGCTAGCTTTTTCCTTAGCCTTAGCCACTTTTTCTTTGTATGGCAACACTACATTTTCCTCTGTGAATCAACATAAATGGTTGTCTCGAGTAATTGCGAGCTATTATGTATAAACCCAAAACCTTTGGTTAATTGAGTCTTGAAATAGGTTGTGTTTTGGTTCTGTAAAATACGGTGCGTTTACGTTTCAATTTACGACAAATGAAGACTTGTCATGTCACTAAATTAATTATTATAGGACTTCATTAGCGTTCATAAAGTAGCATCATTTAAATGTAGTTATTCGGCTCTGCTGCCGCAGCACGGGTTCGTTACCGCCACCGCTGCTTGAGATAAATCCGTGTAAACGATTTGAAAGGTCACTTTAGAATGACCCATGATTGTGAAAGAGAAAGTTCAATTCGATTTCACTTACAAGTTTAATCACAGCGAGCAGTGGCGGCATGGCATATTTATCGACGTAGATAAAGATCACTCTGTCGCATTTCCTATTAAACGCGACGAACTGTTTTTTTTTATTGTAATGTTTTTCATCAACTTATAAAATAACTATTTTTACTAGGTTTCCACTGTAAATGATTGGTGGAAGGTGCATTATACACACCAGTATATCTACGTAGATAATCTAACCCATACAGCGACCATCAAGCGACCGACGGCAGCACTGCCGATCGCGTATAGTATAATACCAATTATACGGGGTGTTTCAAAAAGGGTATACTAAGCCGAAACCTACATGTGCAGCATGGTATATCTAAGCCCGAAACTGAAATCAAAAATTGAAAATTCGCAAAAAAAATATTTCATTTTCATAGAAACTTTGTTGGTCACGTGACTTTTTACTATGGAAAAAAAAAAATTTTTTCGCGAATTTCCAAGTCATGACTTCAGTTTCGGGCTTAGATATACCATGCTGCACATGTAGGTTTCGGCTTAGTATACCAATTTTGCAACACCCTGTATTGTGGTATTAAAAATATCTTTCATTAATAATTATCATATGGTATTATGTACGTATTTGACATAATGAATACATTTCCGCATGCATCCAGAACGCTTGGGGGCCCCAAATTTCTGCCGCGCCGCGGGCTCAAGTCCCGACTGTTGCAGTTCAAGTCGAACAAAGGGTACGTTTGCGAAACGACCAGTCGCTAGTCAGATCATGATTTTATACTCACAGTTGCGTCATTGTTTCAAAATCAAAATCAAAATATTTATTGCAATCAAGTGTACATTAGATCTTAAAACACTGCTGAAAATGTATTTAAAAAGCGTACCGGTAATTTTAACAAGTGATTATGTGTCGGAAAAACCTTAGCTAGATTTTAGGCTGTCTGCCAATGAAATCTTGAAAACGTGATCGAGAATACAAGTAGCTGAAACACGAGGAAAATATAGAGATATTATATTTATACTAAAAAAATGGTGCCACGTACATTTTAAAAAAAAACTTGGAATAACTTAAGCATATTAATTCCAATTGACGGCCGAATGGCGTAGTGGTTAGTGACCCTGACTGCTGAGCCGAAGGTCCCGGGTTCGATTCCCGGCTGGGGCAGATATTTGTTTAAACACAGATATTTGTTCTCGGGTCTTGGCTGTTGATATTTATAATTAGTATCTATCTCGTATCTATCTATATATTTGTGTAAATATATCAGCTGTCCGACACCCATAACACAGGTTCGGCCTAGCTTGGGGTTGGATGGCCGTGTGTGAGATGTCCCCACATATTATTATTATTATTATTATTACGTAAGTCTTATTTTTTTAAACTGCTATTTCAATAATAATAAATTTATTCTTACCTGTTTCTACATAATTCAGCACATATATAGAGGCTATGGACGTATTGGACGTGTCGTTTCTAAAAACTTGTGAAGATGTTCCGAAGATGCCCACTTAATCAATTTCGGCACGAGATTCTGTGTAATACACGCGAGAATTTATGTCCTGTCCTGCCTTCTTTACGATACACAAGGTGGAATTTATTAGTGATCGTCCTGCAAGCATCTCAAAGTATCTTCCTATCCCGAGCATAACAAGCTCTGGTAAGATCTAGTTTAAAACATATTCGTTACTCATATCACAACAAAATGTACAAAGCATGTGTAAAAAAATACATTTTGTTACGAATATAAATATGAATGACATTGATGCTGTTGTTTACAACCAAATTTAGGCACAGCGGGATTAGACCACTGATAAAAGCTCTGCCGGTATGCCTTCTTACATATTTTACTTCCCCAAAGGTTCCGTAATACCGGCAATAACTCTCCTTCCTGACAGTTTGACCAGTTGTTGACCCCCGTGTATTTATGACGACGCACCAAACGCTTGGAAAACATAAAACATCTGCAGATTTATCTACGGCGAGCTGTCCGAATGATTCTCTGTTATGAATGTTATGATTCACACTTTTGAATGGGCCTTTATAACAAGAATGTATTTTTAATTAGGGGGTAGCCGGTAGTGGTTGGATGAGGAAGGCCGAGGACCGAGTGTTGTGGCGCTCCTTGGGAGAGGCCTATGTCCAGCAGTAGATGATTATTTGCTGATGATGATGATGCTGATGATGTATTTTTTAATTCTGTTTGATAAGTAGGAAGTGGTTTAGGAATACATTAGCTAAATAGCGACTTCATTATATCAAATAATATACCGACAGGACATAGAAATTGAATTACTCTCTTCAAAAACAAGGAAGTTTCATTAACAGTATTTGTAAAGCTTTAATAAATATAATATTTCATGTTGTAATAAATTGAACGTTGAATACTTCATTATTTGATAACAACGAGTCTTCTATTGCAGAGCTGCCTTTCTTCTACATAGTACCTTAATAATATAAAAATCTATAATATAATTACAAATTAGTTTTATCGTATGTAAACTTGTACTTATAAATTAAGAGACTTTGAATTTTCCAATTCGTTATAGTACACATTGATAATACCATCACGAGCAGTGAAAAAGTTTCACCCACAAAATACTGACACCAAACAAGCGAACATTTTTAAACCATTTAATTACAAAAAATAATGTAATCTTTATGTTTTTGTAGTAGTTGGTAACATTCTGATATGTTGGTAAAATTTACTGATGTTAAATTTACTTCAATATTGCAGACAGCGCCATTAAACTAGCCTTTCTGTTTAGAAGTAATTTGGTGCTACGTCACCTAAACTTATCCATTGCTCGCAAGTGTATAACTCAGTGATCTTTAAATAAAAGCGCTAAACATAAATCATCTAACTTATTGTAAATCAACAGTATCATCTCGAGAGGCACTCTCTCCCTCGTTCTCAAGATTATATCTGAGTGTCACATCTGCAGACGTCACTTTATCTTTGTATCGCAAGTGGAGTATATGAGTAGGCTTTCCAAGAGGGTTCAAGTTGTATTTAACCTTTATCTGAAGAAGTTTAGTGTGTCTGTAGGCTCGTTGGTCGTGTAGTATGTAAAGTAACTCAGAAATGGATAGACTGATTTTGATGTGGTGGTCTATGTTTATTATAGCAAGAATACAAAAAAAATAATTAAAATAGCCACTAAGTGCTGCTGCCCAATAAAAGTCTAGATTAAAGTCGAAGTCTTCTCTTATAATGAATATGTAAAAATGATCTGTATTTTAAGTATGGCTTGTCTAGACCTATTCCTGAAAAGCAAAAAAACACGTTTAAGTATTTTTCATTCTAAACAATGAACAACATGTGAACAATTGTGACGACAAACTCCACAAAAGCAATTTGAACCTTTCTTTTATCTTATCGTTTTCAATATACAGCTTCCACTGTAAACGGATTCCCAAAGTTTTCTTTTGATGGAATTACGAAGTAAATCGTCCAACCCGAGACGGCCTGCCTCGCCCCCCTCTGACAGACTAATGTGCGACCCCCGAGGGGAAGGGGTAAGAACACAGAGTATAAAAGTTTTCAAAGAAAAAAAAGGCTGCTCACGGTACCTTTGATACTTTACCACCGTTTTGGTGTCCGAACTGAGAGAAATCTTGGACCAACAAAAGAGGGAATAAAAGAAAAAACTTTGGGATAAAGGAATGCTTAGTGCGCTTGTTACATACGGGATGCTGTCATGTATATTGATAGTGAAAAAAATGCATATGCAATAAATAGCCAATTTTTTTGTCATTTTGTTCTTATGACTGAGTGACAAGCTAAAAAAGCAGGACAGGAGATTTTCCAAATCTAACGGCTACTAAATAAATAGGCTGGAAATAGAAGTCTTAGAATGTCAAAAAATATACGATAAATTATTCATACACATTCCATTCACCTTGTATTACTTTGGTGCTAAGCAGAGTTGTATTAACGCTCTTTTTAATAGAGACTAACCGCTAATTGCTATCTATAGATTATAAAAAAACCACGACTTGAGAACCAAATATCTGCCTTAAAACAATTGTTAGATATAATTTTATATGTTTAACCATTAAATAACCATTAAAATCGCCAAGCATTTTGAAATAAAGTCTTATTGACAAGCGCAAAGCATAGTAAAGTGCTCCAAAATTGATAATACACATAGAAATCTTTGACAGATTGGTTGTTTTCGATTATAAGACACATGATATTGACTCCTATTTCTTTCGAACAAGGTGCAAAATGCAAGTGTTTATTTTAAGGCTCTTACGATATAATGATTCGGGTGTGAAGATCTGCATGTGCATTATTAATTTTGGACAAGTGTACTTAAATAGAACATTTTAGGCAATGCTAGTAACAGTCCACCACCCCGTATGTCGCTCTAAAACAAAAGGCACGTACAGCAGTGAGAGTGAGCGGACACGTTTTCTATAAATAACCCTTTTAGAGCCTCAACACCTTCGCCTTTACACACTCGGAGGCGGCAGATAAAATAACACACTATTTTCTCAAACGGTTTTACTTTAGGTCGGTCGAATGGCGTAGTGGTTAGAGACCCTGGCTACTGAGCCGAAGGACCCGGGTTCAATTCCCGGCTGGGGCAGATATTTGTTTAATTTACTGTAAATAAATAAATAAATAAACACAGATATTTGTTTTCGGGTCTTGGATGTGTTCGTAAAATGACAATAGGCCCGCCCCCTATTACATTGGGAGTATTGGGACTAACATAACACTGGCGAAAAGTGGGTGCAGCAATGCACCTCTGCCTACCCCGCAAGGGAGTACAGTAGCACAAGGTGTGAGTGTGTGTTTTTTAGAGCCTCAACACCTCCGCCTTCACACACTCAGAGGCTGTAGATAAAATAACACTCTATTATAGGATATGCCGCTCTATTCCGTAACTCCGAGTAGGATTGGTTGTTATCGAATGGCTGTCAACTTAGAGAATTCATCAATAATAACTTTTTAATGACTTTAAGGTCACATAGATACCTAATTTCAAAACGTTTGTGTTGAATGTAAGGATATTATTATTAAATTTTATATAAGATATTTTTTACTAAGATTTTGATTCCATATTGAATGAACTATTCAGTGTTGCAGGCGGCGTTATTAAGCCTTTTCCGTTAAAGAGTAATTTGGTGCTCTTATCACTGGAACTTTTTCATATTATTAATATAATTGAGCATAAAAGTACGCGTAACTTAGTGCTTCAATCCATTGAGTTGAGTTGAGCGCCGCGCCGACGTCTCGATCCTCCCTGAGCGAAGTAATCCCCTGATCCAGGCTTCACTGCCCATCAGGGAGAGTGCACTGAAAGCTACAGCCGAGACAAATCAAATACATACACGTTTATATACTACGTCGTGGGTGTTATATATTTATTTATTTAATCCTTTATTGCACAAATATAAAAAGATAAATATAGTTAGAGTCGTGAGGATACAGATGAATCACAAAGCTGAAAAACTTTTGGACTTAAAAGTATATGAAGAGAAAAAAATAATAGATTTAACATTGCAATTAGAAATATAATTTAATTTAATTTATTTATTTATTTAAGGCACATCAACAGTACATGTTACAATACACTTACAAAAAAAAAGATATGTACATTAATACATCTTATGTTGTCAGCAGGGTAGGATACCTACTACTTTTCTACTACTTTAGGAAAAAGGTAGTAAATGTCCATAAGAGAAATACTAAGAGAGAGATTTGTGCCAATATGACAATGACTGCTTGAGTGTGCTACGGTAGTCTTCGTAGCGCTACGACGTAGCCGCGTAGCACTTAAGCGCTACGGATTGGCGTAGCGTCGTAGCACGTAGCATGAGGAAATCAGGAGGAGCTGGCATGAAATTATTCTAATATTACTGAATCATTTTACTCATAAATATTTTCAGCACATTATTTGTGAAACAGGTATGAAAACATTATTTTACAGCTCTGCTTTAAAGTATTTAAACTACCATGCTGAGTTTCACTATATTTAATCAATAACTAAAATGCGTACACATTATAGGTACAAATAGACACAGGTAGCTAAGACAAGTTCAAATCTCAAGTCACGTTGTTTAATTAAATTAACCGCAGTGTTGCTAAAGATGAAGCTGTGTGTGTGTGTGGTTTCAATTTGTATTATTTAATAAATTTCATGTTATGTTCTATACACAAAGAAATAAAAAAATATATTATGTACTTGTTTTTAGCGATTTCTATGAAATGGAGTGTTTAAATCGTAACTAATGAACTTAATAAGTTAAATACTGAGAACACTTTTTCGGGTCATTTCTCAGAAAAAGGTCAAAATTCGGCACTTAATCATAAGTTTTAAGCGGATCACATTTAATTCGTGAGTTGCCAGCCTTGCCCTGGGCTCGTGACGAATGACTCTTTGACTGTAGCTGTTGTCACGAAATAAATTGTTCTTTTCTCTGTCGGTCCTCCTACTGAGTAATGGCCTCGAATATTTGTGAGGGAAATAGCTTCGGATAAGTTGTCCCCCATAATTAAATGGGGGAATACTTCGTGACTTCCAAATAATAATTAAACGGGATTAGGATAGGAGAATCGCTTGTATTAATGATATCGTTGACAATTTTTCGTTATAACTCTTTATGATTTAAAATATTCATATTATTAGTAGGGTTATAAATATTATCATCTGATAAATGTATACGCGTATTTGTCTCTCCTCCCAAATATCTCTACCAAAATTAATTAAGTTCAATTTTATACATATAAATTCAATTAATTTACTTTATGTATGTTTAATGCTAAGCTGTGTCAATTGCAGCCAATTTAATAAATAGGTACGAGAATGCTTAATGATTTCAGCTTTATAACAAAACCTAAATATACCCTATATTTTTAACGAAAATAATTAATTATTTATTAAATATTTCTAGGGAATCTAACTTTCGCATTATGAACGCAATTTAACAATAACAATCATGATCTGACTAACCGCTGACGTCTCTCTAAGCTAATTTACAAAATAACTTACTTACATTTTTACCTACCGGTATTGGTTAAAAAAAACCTTTCCATTCGTTATTTTTTGCTTCACAAACGAATTTTTAATCACGTGACACATTATTAGTTGTTGCGAAGTTTCTATATTGTTTGTGATATTTTTCGTCGAACTGTCATAGTAACAAAATGGCTGCGGCAGAAATTTGGAGGCTGTTCGCGTCTGGGCGACTCACCCGTAGGTCACGCGGACCCTATCAATGTATTACTTTTATCTCATCAAAATGTTCTTTTTATTTTAAGATTACATTTTATTTTCCTTGATTTCTCGAGTACTTCACCCTGACGGGAATTTTGAAAAGGTTTTCGAACAGCCTTCACTTAATGTAACCGCCATTTTGTAAAACCGTTCCGTGTTTTTGTTGGTTTTGTAAGTTGTTCACCTTTAAGATATGTTTCATAGAATTAATTGCAACTGTTCGAAAACTTTGCACCAGTTTTTATTTTTATTTTTACTCATACTACTCGTTTTTATAATATAACGCTAACCATGTTTGTTTTTGCATTTAATTACTATTGTTTTCAATAAAAGTATTTGAGTCGATTGATCTTTTTCCTTTGAGATGCCCGTTTTCACCAAGACATCCTAAACAGTCATATTACTAAAAGTTTCTTAAGCTAAGAGACATCTTAAATCCACTCCCTACGTAAATTCATTTTCACCAAGCTAAGAGCTCCCTAGCAATCCGTCACCTATATACTAGTGATGCTTTTTACCGATTCAATTTCATTCATTCATTTTGATGTCAACATTGGCTGTTTGTCAATTGTCTATGCTTTTAAAAGTATAATATTTGTTGACATCGCCTTATTTATTATGTTTTGTTTGTAAATAAGAAACCAAAAATTGTATTTTATCCTTCCAAAAGAGAAGAAGTATAATTTAATAAAGTGTAGGAAGCAATGGCGGAAAATAGAAAACGCGGACAATTATTTTCTTGAAACTTGACTATTTTAAAGAAATCCACCTTCGCTTTGCTCTGTTCCGCTAGGAGACGGGACTTGAAGAAGAAGTGGCAGAGCGCAATATCATTAGCAACTGATTCATTGGTGGGACAGAGTGTTGATGAGTGTAATAAAATAATATCTTTTAATTTAGATCAAATAAATATTTTCACCCAATTCACAATAGTATTTATTAATCCTGGAACTCAATATTTAAGTACCTAGTAAGCAGGAAAAGGTTACTTTCTTTAGTTAATATGAACCTTCGAAAAAAGTTCAAGTATCCAAGTTGATAGTGTTGATACTCCATATTTTTTTTGGTAAAATGCTGTCTCTCGACATCTCTCACGTAATTACGTGGTCGAATACACGATCTGTGATTAATTCTATAGCCTCAATATATCTAATTTTGAGTAGCTAGAAGTATATTTGCAAACAAAAAAACTGTCACTTAACTTTAAGAGGCCGAAATTCCACCTCCTAAATTTACGAAGTCCCTAACGGATTTAAGTGACAGTTCGTCAGTGGTGAAAACCATTCTACGTTTAGGAGATCCTTAAAATGAGTTAAAAGTTTCCTAAAATTTAGGATGTCTTGGTGAAAACGGGCATTAAGGATACAAATAAGTACCTTGGTTCAGCAACCTTTACATATTTACGCAGCATCGCTTATCTGTCAAATCTGACGTAACTTGGAATTTGACAGATAAGCGATGCTTGATTGCTAATATGTCGGTGGTGGTACGGTGTATGAAACATGATAATTATAAGATTGGTTTAGCTGTAACTGCCAGTTCCAATAACTCTAACTATCGATGGCTGACAGTTTCTTTCATACGATTTTGACAGTATGCAACTTTATATTAGCTACAGTAACTGTCAGTCATCGATAGATAGAGTAGTGAAACTGGCAGTAAAAGTAGTGTAGTTATGGTTTTGATCAGTATTATATGACATATTTTTGTACCAGTATAAATATTTCTTTAACTAGTTTTCAACATTTTTTGTGTACCACTTCAATATTTTCTTTAACTTGTTTCCCTAACCGTCCTCTCCTCCCCAGATATGTGTTCACGATAGTGTCGTACCTGATCGGGGTGTTCATATTCGCGACCATCGTGGGGCAGGTGGGCAACGTCATCACCAACCGGAACGCCAACCGGCTCGAGTTCGAGAGGCTCCTGGATGGGGCTAAGACCTACATGCGACATCATAAGGTGAGACTACAGTGTACCACTCATTATAGTTAAGTACATCCTGGCAGTTAGTAAGTTGTGTTAAATTCACTGATTACCCAAGATTCCAAGGTACCTAACGAATACGTCAGTCGATGCGTTTGGTATGCCACTCACCACTCGCCACTCTTTTTTAATGAATTACTTAATTAGGTATTTATAGAATAAAACTAAAATTATTATAGGTATTTAATAAATTTAGTCAGATTGTGGCTTGTGGCGCTATGACTTACCGTAGCGCGTAGTAAAAGACAGAAATGAGTGTATGTGAGGTAGAAAAGTTGTGTTTTTTTTTTGTATTTCGAATTATTGCTTTATTCAGATAAGGCACGTTAAATGAAAAACAAGTTTTTATATCTCGCAAAAATATACGAAATTGATAAAGAGAGAGTGTATTACGAAATGAGAATTTCATAACTTTATGGGCTCACATTTTCTGTGAGTTGTACAACAACTTTTTCCATTACTGTCCTGAGGGCCAAGACATGTAGCTATATATACAGGGTGTTGGGGGTTACAAAAAGGCTGTTTTTATTCAATTTCTTAAGTTGGAGATCAAAAGATTTGCGAATGACTTGAAAGCAAGTTTAAAAATTGTAAATTAATGTTGATTAAATTTATACAAACAAAATTTAAACCTAACAATTCTGGTCAGGTATAGGTATATGTATAATGTACAAAAGATAATTGTATATTGTTAAATGCAATGCAATAAAGCAATTTCTTCCAGCAAACAATGCTGTAAAGAAGAACAATAGCCATAAATTGTATAATACTTACTAATACAACATAATATTGAATTTTTGAAGAAACAATTCATTTATAACAATATTATTTCCCAAACTTGGAACCCTTGTAAACCCGAATACGTAAGGTGATTTTGTACCCGAATCTTTTCTTATAAAATATGTGCTCACAAGCAAAGTAATGATATTTTTAGTACGCGAACCTCGACGGTCGTAAAGTACTAACAAGAGCGGATTTTGTTTACGGCTGCTTGTCATCTGCAAATATAAGTAGGTACTTCCCCCGAGACTCTCTCTTGACACTTCCTTTCCTTTAACGCTGCTCAGAAGATGATAATATGTTCAAGGAACCTTTAGAAAAAATTATATACCCAGAACAATTGAATTTTAATTTACGAGAATATAAGGTTGCCTGTAAGAGATCGCTCTTAGCGATAAGGCCGCCTATTGTTCATTGTTCCTAGTTTATAAGTTCTCTTTGTATGTTTTAATTTGTGGTGTTCAATAAAGATATATTCTATTCTATTCTATTCTAATATAGAAGTAGGTAGGTACAAAAGTTTTCAAAACTGTGTGGTTTGAATAAAAACACATACATCCAATGGTTTCTACCAAAAGGTATGAATGCATTACTCACATGGTAAGCAACAGGACATTTCAAGTTGTGCCGTCCGCATATTCCGGCGCCGTCTGTCCGCCTTATCTAAGCCACACAGGCTTGTGGAATATACGTGCTGAAAAATATATCCTACGCCTATATTACCTCTAAAAACGGTTAATGTAGGTAGTGGTATATTGTAGTTGGCGCTTGTACCGCAAGGCTGCGTTCGCAGTAGGTAAACAGTTTTGCCCCGACTGAGATAGCAGCGTATCTGTTCACGGTTTTCTAGGTTTACGCTCACTCTATACAATTTACAGCGTTAGCGCCTATAGTAACGAGTGAGCACCGTCTGGTCTGGTTATCATGGTGAAAGAGCGGCGTGGTACCTAGTACTAGTAATACAGGTTACCACCTAGTACAAGAGCCCTTGCCATTTTTCTAATGATTAATTTAGTGTAGATGCAGCTGTAGAGGAAGCGAAAGAAGTATGTCAGCATCGTGGCACGTGGAGGTCCATAGTCTCTGCCTACCCCTCTGGCAGACAGCCTTGAGCATTATGTATGTATGTATTTGTATGTTTTTTTCTCTGACCCCCTCTCGCCCCCTCTTGCCCCGCAGGTCCCCGGCGGCATGAAGCGGCGCGTGCTGCGCTGGTACGACTACTCGTGGTCGCGCGGGCGCATCCAGGGCGGCGGCGACATCAACACGGCGCTCGGCCTCCTCCCAGACAAGCTGAAGACAGAGCTGGCGCTGCACGTCAACCTCAGTGTGCTGAAGAAGGTAGGAATGAAGGACCGGTTTTGGGTGGGGAGCGAGACACTTACTTACAATGTCAATTGTGTCTGTTTTTCCGCCAAACAAGCGGTTAATGTAGCAATGTTCTTGTATGATACAACTACATAACGAGCTCCAATTTATGACTGATAACATTTTTTTTCTATCAATATAATTCACTGCAGGACAAAGGAATTCTCTGTGATGACCACACCGAATAACTCTCCAATATATATATGCTGCGGACTCCGCGGTCACACTGAGATATTTTCATTGTGAGCTCTCACAAAGCGATAGTACATTCGTAGCACAATGTCACTCAAGCACAGAGGAGCTATCCCACGCAACAATGCATTGCGAATTGACTGCTTTGAACTCGAGTTTCCATAAATTCGAGTTATTTTTAGGGTTCCGTAGCCAAAATGGCAAAAACGGAACCCTTATAGTTTCGTCATGTCCGTCTGTCCGTCTGTCCGTCTGTCCGTCTGTCACAGCCGATTTACTCGGAAACTATAAGTACTACAGTGATGAAATTTGATGGGAATATGTGTTGTATGAACCGCTACAAAAATATGACACTAAATAGTAAAAAAAAGAATTGGGGGTGGGGCCCCCCATACATGTAACTGAGGGATGAAATTTTTTTTTTCGATGTACATACCCGTGTGGGGTATCAATGGAAAGGTCTTTTAAAATGATATAAAGTTTTTTAAAAAACATTTTTCTTAAAGTGAACGGTTTTTGAGATATCAGCTCTCAAAGTCGTAAAAAGTATGTCCCCCCCCCTCTATTTTTATAACTACGGGGTATAAAATTCTAAAAAAAATAGAGGTGATGCATGCTAATTAACTCTTTCAACGATTTTTGGTTTGATCAAAGTATCTCTTATAGTTTTTGAGATAGGTTGATTTAACTGTAATATTATATTTGCTGCTACGGAACCCTTTGTGCGCGAGCCCGACTCGCACTTGGCCGGTTTTATAATAGCTGTTCCCGCGCGCTTCGCTTTGCCTTAAAAAGTTTTTCCGTGGGAATTCCGGGATATAAAGTAGCCTATGTTCTTTTTCAGGGTCTATAGTAGTCTAGAGCAATTTCATTCAAATCCGTTCAGTAGTTTTGGCGCGAAAGAGTAACAGACAGACAGACAGACACAGTTACTTTCGCATTTATAATATGAGTTAGGAATTAGGATGTATACCCCAGATGTACCTATGTAGTAACGAAACCTATGTTATGCTGCGTTGTTTACTGTGTTATTTATGGTAAAATAAACCATTAATTTGAGTGCGACACCGGCCAAGGTTCCTCTTGAATAATTCCGTGAAGTAAGTAGGTAAGTACTTGTATTGCATCTCCTATTCAGGTATTATGATTAAATCATTTCATAAGACTTACGTTTCTTGCAAAGTCGAAAATAAAAATGAAATATTTTATTCGTTGTAAAATTAAAAATGTACTTTCGTAAAACAGGGCATCTTATATTTTACCTAGAAGATCAGGGGCAAAAAACTCAGACAAATCTTTTTGAATATACCTAAATTACATTACATATTTATAAAGTATGTCCAACATAATATTTATGTCTGTGAAAGCTATCCTACATAGAAATGATCTGCTCCCATCTCATCCATCTTGGTTCAAAAACACATTTAGTGTTCTGATGAAGTGATGGATGAGCTCTTCAATCTCTCATGGTAACCCTGAGAGTGATACCATGATCACAGATATACATACATTTATTTACATAGATAACTCGTAAGTACAGTATATCAATGTACAGCGAAAAACGGCAGCTCATTTTCTGGATTTTCCCTTAATGTATAGATAAAACATTTTCTATAAAAGTTTTATTGTTTGAAAAATTTGCTATGCTACCTTGCTATTGATGCGTTTAATATACAATCATATTCATTGGTCCATATCCCACTTATTACTACTGTTCCCACTTATTATTATTGTACGTCATGTCAGAACAGACACATAAATATGGGTTAACTGACAACAACACGGCAGTTTTTTTTATTTTTGTCGTTATAAGTGGGATAAAGCATTTCAAGGGAATTTCCCACCACAGTTGTGCTGAAGCTGCAACTACATGACTAACATGTCCAATACCCCGCTGGTTTCAGGTGACGATCTTCCAGGAGTGCCAGCCGGAGTTCCTGCACGACCTGGTGCTGAAGATGAAGGCATACATCTTCACGCCCGGAGACTCCATCTGCAGGAAAGGTCAGTTGGGGAATCATTGGTTATACACATTATACAGGGTGTTGCAAAAAGGGTAAGCCAAAAGGGGGTGGTTTTGAAAATTCAAGAAAAAATATAACCCCTGATTAACCCTTTTTTGGCTTAGTAGTATACTATGCCCTTAACTAACTAACTTAGCACCGCTAAGTTTTTGCCACACCCTGTAGATGCGGCTGTAGTACGGGTGAAAGACGTGTATGATAGGACAGTTTTACGTCGTCGATACAATTTTTATCACGTCTTATTGTGTGCAACTTGCGCACGCGAGTATGGTTATTAAGCTTCATGTATGAGTGTGTATATTAAAAGTGTGTCCCGATAGTGTTAGATCTACTTAATCTCCATTTCAAAAACCTATGGTAACATAAACTTACCCCCTTATTCATAGAGAAGTTACAAAACGTTTTAACTAATAAACTGTTTTGTCCCTCTCCAACAAAGAACAATTTGTTCTTTGACAGAGAGGGACAAAACAGTTTATTAGTTAAAACGTATTGTAACTTTTCTATGAATAAGGGGGTTAGTTTTTGCTACCTTTGTAACTGTAGTACAAATACTATTCAGAATGTCCACTTAAGCTACCGTCTTTTAGCTATAATACTATCCATTTAACACTCAGTCCAATATGCCGAATATGCCAAATGTAGTATGTATTAATAACCAGTGCAACTGTATGTACAACTAATCGTAGCAGACATTCCCAATTGGGCAAATCACCTAAACTAAGACAACACGTATTAGCAAAGCCGACAAGCCGACCGTAATCAGTGCGACTCTAGACCGTGCATAGAGGAGTGAACTGTAGTAGCTTAGATCAACAATATACGCACAAGATGGGCATCGATTGACACGTGCTCAAACCGGTTTAAGTTATACCTAATGATAACCATTATAGCAATGTACGTACACTCAGGGGCAATGAAATGGCCCCACTGAGAAAAACACCAAGTTACTCCTAAACGGAAAAGGCTAGCTTAATAACGCCTTCTGCAACATTAAACTACATTTAACAGAGCATCAGGATATTACCAACTAAAATACATAATATTTTGTTCAAATCTTTGAAAAGATTGGGGTTGTCTGGTGTCGGAATTTTGTGAGTAGAACTTTTTCATTGCCCGTGAGTGTATAAGGTGACAAATACATAATTATAACCGATCTCATTCAAAATAATAGCGCTCAGTGGTAGAAGTGGGATGTTATTAAATTTGTCGACACGTTTCCTTTGCACTGCTGACACTCCATCTTGTTCGTATATCGTCAATCTAAGTGTAGTATTGATTGTGCAGCACCGAGCTCTATTATTAGAATATTACGGTTCACTATAATTCTAGAATCTAGACTATTTATTGGACTAGACTGACGAGACTGACTGACATGAATCGGTCAAATGTTTTTAGCAGCAACCAGTATGTTGGAAGGTCATTGCAGAACCGACTTACATAATAAACAACTGTTACAAATTTCAATAAGGAACTTACATTAGTGGACCAACCCCAAGTTATATTTATAATATACTCAATATAATTTTTTCTCATAAAAATTCACCCATATTCCATCCTGTAGGATTATGTACTGGAGTAGGTAAGTATTTGGAAGGTAACTTTTAAATTACCGAAAACTTATGTGATAAATAAATATTATTATTATTAAAATACGAGTACCTATTCGGATACCCTATTTGATATTTATTCGCAGTAGTCATGTCATGACCCAGGCAGCTACATATAGCATCAATTTTCACTCCGGACTCAAATCACATTGTTGAGTATCGACGTTCGTTAAAAAAAATGTAAAACACACCGGTAAAATTAAAAGTATCGTAGTTTTCAATTCCCAATATTGCGATCCAAAATTTACGGTTGAATAAATATTTGCAACCAAGCTTTATTCATTTGGCAAAATATAAAGCATAAAACTCACAAAGTTTGCCACGAGACGTGTCAAGACGAATTATACGAAAACAAGGTAAACAAACAAACCCTGTGACAGAAAAACAAACTATTTCCATAACAAATGGCGGTACAATCCGTCTGGCTTCAGCTTCAGTAGGAGGCAGCGCGTCGCACCGCTTAGGAATTTACACAAAACTTGCATTTAAATCTTGCTTTGAAGTGTCGAGTCTGCTTTTTAAGTGTTAGCGCCACAGCATTGCCACACTTTTGGCAGTGCCGATAATATAACGCCTATAATATTACAACGTCTCCTATAGTCTAATCTTCTCATCATAGTTTAGAAAAAATACCTTGATTCAAGTTTTCATAATTATAAATAACTGTCATTTGCTATCGTTAATTAATAATAATATGTGGCGATATCTCACACACGGCCATCCGATCCCAACCTAGGTAGAGCCTGTAATATGGGTATCAGACAGCTGATAAATATATGCTGCATTCATGCAAACTTGATAAACAATCTTTGTGTGTCAATATTGAAATGTATTTTACGGAATTGGGAACATGAAAGTTTGAGAACAGAAATATAGTTCGCTTCTTGCTCTCGCTCTCTTATTTATGTGCACGTAAAATGCGGAGAGGGTGCCGACAGGTGTAGTTCGTTTTTATGTCGAGAATTGACGGTAGTTTTATGCTATTTTTGCTGCAAGTAACTTGCAAAATTCGATTTCCTCATAATAAATACTATAGGGTATTACAAAGAGGAGGTATTCACTGTTCAGTCAAGTAAGTACACGCACCGGTAGGGCTGGGGGATTCTGATAAGGATTCAAATTACTTGGGATTCATAAAGGCCATTCAAAATAAAATTATAGCTACACTAACGAGCAATGAAACGGTTCCACTGAAATTTGGATCGTTAATAATTTCAGTATATGGCACTTTCTCATTGCCCATCAGAGAATTTCATCTAATCAATTATATTTTTAAAATTTGGATGTCGTCTCAAGACTATGATAGATTCATAATATAGATAGATGCATTCAAGACCCGAGATCAAATCTCTATCTTTAAACTGCCCCGGCCGGGACTCGAACCTTCGAACCAGCAGTCACTAACCACTGCCCCCCCCCCCCCCCGCAGGCGAGGTGGCGCGCGAGATGTTCATCATCGCGGACGGCATCCTGGAGGTGATCTCGGAGACGGGCCGCGTGCTCACCACCATGAAGGCCGGCGACTTCTTCGGAGAGATCGGGATACTCAACCTGGACGGGCTCAACAAGTGAGTGCTTTATTGTGAATTTTATATATTTAGTTAAGAGTTATTCCGAGAAGCTAAGCTAAGCGAACTACCCTTGTTACACCTACCTAGTAGAGTGGCCAGACAGTATCGTCGGGCGATCATCGGCCAAATAACGACTAGCAAATTGACCTATTGCTCGGCTAATGTCTTTCATAATTTTGTCTTTTCAATACTCTTGACTCTAGAATTATGTCTGTGTATTGCAAATCCTAAGTTAGTTCAGATGTATCATGGGCACGTATGGCCCTAAACTTACTCTGCAGCTACGGGCAAGCCCGCACGCTCGACTAAGCAATATGCAAGTTCCGAACTTCTGTACATTCAATAACCACGGCTCTGAATGCCACTCGTGTACCGGATACATAAGCTGAGGGGAGGCACACTGCTATTCTGGATAACATGCATAAGAGCAATGAAAAAGTTCCTTCTTAAAAATGACAACACCAAATGGTCCACCAAACATTTAATAGAATTTGATCGACGTTTTTAGTTGGTAATATGCTGATGCGCTGTACTACAATATTGTAGACGGCGTCATTGAGCTAGTTTTCTATTAACAACATGGATAGGAGTAATACCTTAAGTCTGCTTAAATAGATTGTATAGAAGATTTGCAGAAAGATAGGCCTAGGCTGCGTTTATGTATACGTATATTAGGTAGTATAACTTGAGGTATAAGTTCGACGGCAAGCGTGTGAATGTCCATCTGTGTATAAGGTCATGACCGACGACCATGACTCATGGCTGTGGGAGAAAAACCACCTGACAGAAATTAAAGTTTGCAGATCCGTAGGTTAGCAAAAATAAGTCGGAGTAGGCAATGTAGTACATAAACCTAATGCTTAGAGACTGTCCTTTTGGCTACAAATTGAAATATGATGTGGCCTAACATAGATATTTTATGGAAGTACTTACCTACTTACTTACTCAATATTATTACGACATCTTATCACCTAAGTGCTACGAAATTGAGTTTATCGTAAACAAAATAATATTAGTAATTAGTAAAGTAAGATTAGATCCTTGGCTTATTTCGTTGAAAGGAACATCAATTCTAACATCTCAAATTTACTTTGATTGATTGGGAAATTTTACGACGAGATTAAGTTTCAGATTCGGAGACAAATACTTATACAAAGCTAGCTTATCTACGTATCGTAAGCAAGTATTTTAATACATCTATTTCTTTAAATATTTTGGTAGCCGTGTGTTTACCACCAGTCAGATCCATACAAGTGATGTCAGATTCGTCAAAAATCATTGTGATAGGAGTTTTAATTACTAATGTTGTTACTACTACTACTATTCCTAATGTCTATACATAGAACAGCTATCGAATTAGTCGAGTGTGGAAAGAGTAAGTAGCAGTAACAGTGAGACACAAGTTTCGTGATTAGATTCAGGACACGTAACTTCGGTGTAAAGGATGGCATGGACCAAACTTACTTGGACGAGTTTTGTTACTGGCTGCGGAAACCGCTTTCGATTTGTTAAGTAAAACTTCACAAACTGCTAGTGGAGGAATTTGCAGTTTTTTTTCGTTTGAATTTGCAGTATTACTTACGTACTTAAAGGTACTTAGTCATTTATTGTACAATTAAGTGCCTGTATACCATGTTCCATGTGCGTTTGTTTTTTCCAATGAGCGGAGTGAAAATTGCATAAGCGGAGTTTTTATGCGATCTAACCTTCGAACTCCGCTTCCTCGCTCCGCACTGCACCACCACTTAGCAACCACCCTCACCGTCACCATCTATCTCTTTCAGGCGCACAGCAGACGTGCGCTCGGTGGGCTACTCGGAGCTGTTCTCCCTCTCGCGCGAGGACGTGCTGGCCGCCATGAAGGACTACCCGGAGGCGCAGGACATCCTGCAGACCCTCGGCCGGAAGAGGCTGCAGGAGGCCAAGAGCATGTCGCGGCGGGATCGAGGTGAGGGGACTTCATAGAGCTATAAGGACCTACGAGATAGTTTCAACATAATCTTCAGCGTATTTTTGATGATGATGATGTGACAAATACTAGCATCTTCGAGTGATACACTCACGAGCATCTCAAAAAGTTCCAGTGTCATAGCAACAATAACTCCTAAACGGAAGAAGTACATAGCATACGTCAATTTGTACATCCCAATCTAACATAAAATATGCCTTGAAGCTTTTTTTATATAATAATATAATATATTTATTTGATAAAAACAGTTTAGTTGGTTACACAAAAATTCTTAACTAGTTCATTATTACAAAAGTAATATCTACGGATGTGTTATAAACATAGCATCTGATGCTGAACTAGGTTTATGGCCTGTATTTCAGCATTCTGCGCCTCTATCCTCATTAATCTTAACAAATATTAGACAACTGAAACGCGAAGAATTTTTTACATCGTCTTTTGCTCCAATCAATGGTAAATAACGTTATTTTATAATCCCGAAATACTTTATAACATAATTATTCCAGGTGAACCAAGTCCAGAGAAGACGGGTGATGACAGCGCCCCAAAGCGAATAGTGCACAAGCTCCGGAGTGATGTTAAGGTAAAAACAATTTATAATAATATTTTGCTAATGAACTAGCTATAAAACAAAGTACAACCCAACTTACGATCGCAAAAATACCTTATGTGCTTTTAAATTTTGTTCTGGATTAATTATATCAGCAGCACGCTTATCGGTCACAAACACCGACAGCTCTATCAGTATCCCTAATATCTTGGATATAATATCTATAATACATATTTAAATTAATAAACACACACGTAACACGCCGCACAACACGCAGGGCATCCGCAACGCGATCCGCAGCCGCTCGCGCGCCGGCCGCCGCTCCGGGGAATCCCTGGAGCTGACGGCCCTCGCCGGGGCCGAGCGAGCCTCCTCCGGCGACGGCAAGATGCTGCGCCGCATGCCCCGCGTCGAGAGCGACGACTCGCAACATCATATGGTAAGGGATTGGTGCAAGGATAGTGCCCTGGGGGACGCCTGGAGAATTTTGGTTTTTCTTTGTTTCTGTTCTCAGCTATTGCGTAACTTTTATTTTGGGAACAGTACAGTAGATTTAAAATCCTGAATGAAAAGTATCTAGGTACGAGTATACATAGGTTAGGCTGAAGTGAAAAACATATCCTATGTATTGCAGGATAATGGAGAAACGACATCGGGGAGTAAAGAAGAAAAGTGTGTATCGCCTATAGGAGCTGGACTGCCATTGCTTTCCAGATTAAAATTGCTGAAAGAAAAACAGGTAATTATTAATACAAATATTTTAATAAAACTAGAACTTAGCTTGAATCTGAATATGTATACTCATTATAAATATTACATTCCAGGACCGTGAGGAAAAAGCGGCAAAGCAAAGGCACTCAGCGTCATCACTAGTGTCGCCACCTCCGACGCAGCCCACCCCCTCCACCAGCTCGGCTCCGGACGGAGAGGCCGAAGTGATCGGCGCCGGGTTGCCTCTACTCCAAAGACTTCTCCTACTCAAGGCTAAAGAAGAACGAGAAAAACATCAGCTGACACCCACTAACAGCAATCTACCATCCAGTTCAGACACCATTAGCCCCAGCTCAATCAAAAGCCCACTCAGTCCAACAATCAAAACCTTAAGTCCAATCAGAAAAAGCTCAGAATCCAGCTCCCCTGGAAAACTTCAAAGTCCAACCACAAAAACATCAAGAAAAAATTCGTCCGGCTCCAGCGATGGAGCTTCAAGACCTAAAGTTAGTTTTAGAGATAAGATATTACAAGTGCAAAGTGATGGGACATCTGTGTCTCAACCACTACATAAAGATTTAGAAAAGCCAGCGGCAGTTGTCGAGCCGACTCCAAAAACAGAAAACAATTTAATTTCAATTCCACACTCCGTGGTTAGTAAAATAAAGTCACCGGCTAAAGCAGTCGGTACTTCATTTAGAGATAAACTAAAAATGTTGCAAAGCGCTTCTCCCAAAGAAGCTGATACTGGATCAATAGAAAAGCAATCAAGTAAAAATATAGAAAAACCTAAAGCACCATCAATAGAAAAAACTACGGCAGAAATTACCCCTTTACCACCGCCTGAAACGAAAGAAGATTCAAAACCAAAGAAACCTTGGACAAAGTTAAAGAAGGCTGCAATATTAAGTGAATCTAAAAGTCAAAGTAAATCAAGTTTAGATGATAATAGTAATGGGACGAAAGAAGATGTAAAGAGTGAACCACCTGTAAATATTAGTGTACCTATAGTAACTACCGGGGAGCTTGTTAAAATAGACAATAATAATATTGAGTTACATAGAGATAGTGCTAAGCAAGATAATCCTAAAATATGCTTAACAGGCCCTTTGGAACCCGTCCAAGACAAACCCTTAGACTTACTAAGTTTATCTCCGAAAAGAAGTAGCGTTACAAAATCTCCAGATTCTAAAACAACACCTGGTACACTGCTTCCTAAAGAAAAGAGCTATCAATCTATTGACGACCTCTCACCTGAGTATGGTGGACTACCATTTGTTAAGAAACTAAAAATATTGAATGAGAGACAAAAACTAGCAGAACTCGAAAAAGTTGTAAAAATTCGAAGTTCTAGCCTCGACTGCACGAGCTCTTCAGAAGATTTACTTTACGATACGTTAACTAGGAGCCACTCAGAAGGTAGCACGATGGACAAACGGAAATTCAAAAGAAAATCAACAGATTCGGCTTGTAGTCATGAATCGAATGAAACACTTGAAAGGCGTACTCTTAAGTCTATATTAAAGAAATTAACTGAAGAAGTAACTCCAGCTCCTAGTAGTCCTAGTCCAGAAAGAACTAATGAATTGAAAAGATTAATAAGAGCACCAACGTTAGAAGGCTACGCAGCAAGACACTCCAAGTTTGCTAAAAGTGTCACATTTCATAGACATACCCTGCCGTCGCCTCCCGCCAGTGCTCCCGTCGATATAAAACCTGGAATATTCCAAATGCCGGAGGTGATCCCTGGTTCAGCTCCAGAAATCACACAGTTAACAGATCCCACGGAAATTTCTGAACCCCCACCAGCTCAAATTAGTGAAGTCGTTCCTCAAAACGAAACTGTGACAAAAACAGAAATTGAAATACGTCCGGACTATGAACTGCAACACAGTATAGATCCCAAATATCAGTTGTATCAACTTAGACCTGAAGAAATTCGAGTGCCTCCAGAGAAACCGAAGCTAACTTTGATATCAGCTGTTGCCAATCAAAAGAAATTATTACGAGGTATGAATTAAGGTTGTTTAATAATCATCAGTGATGTAAAAGACGACCGAATGGCGTAGTGGTTAGTGACCTGACTACTGAGCTGATGGTCCCGGGTTCGATTCCCGGCTGGGGCAGATATTTGTTTAAACACAGATATTTGTTCTCGGGTCTTGGATGTGCCCGTAAAATGGCAATAGGCCCGCCCCCTATTACATTGGGACTAACACAACACTCTGGCGAAAAGTGGGTGCAGCAATGCACCTCTGCCTACCCCGCAAGGGAGTACATTAGTACAAGGCGTGAGTGCGTGTTTTTTTTTTATGTAAAATATCTAAACGACTTCAATCACTATTTATTATACTTTTTTCTCTTTTAGGCTCTTTAGAAGAACAAGAATATTTTGGAGAAGTTTTACTGGGTATCAAACAAGTTATACAAGGCCACTTACACGACGTCCAAGGGAAGTTTCAAGAAAGGTAATGTGGCGCTCATATTGTTTTATTCCTCTGTAACAACGCATACCAACTAACCCATCAGTAATTTTTCCCATATCCACAGGTTCAATAGTCTTGAAAACGAAGTTAAAAAACGTGATGAAATCATATCGCAGCTTCAGAAAAGAATACAAGAATTAGAACGATTAGGACTTTCTGGACTAAGCCCCGGGACTCCTCAGGGAGAGACCGAAAATCTGCCTCCAAGTGACGCAAACGTCCATGAACAAATGAAGAAGAACGGTAGCTCTGGCAGCGATATGTCAGGAACTGACGAGGGCTTCATGGTAAGCAATAGTGCCTTGAATGTAGTGAATGTAGACGCGAATATAGAAGCTAGCTAAGTAATGTTATCCTAGAGGCTCAGCAAGATATGTTTAGAAGAATGAAGTGCCTTCCTAGTATTAATTCCCTAATGAACGGTATTCCAGAGAGGAGACTCGTTAGACACAGTATTTGCAACATCGCCCCCCACCGTCAGCGCTGAAGACTCCCTAGACAAGGAACAAGGACATGAAAAACTGACTTCAACCACATCGCCTATGAGTATTGTTTCTGATGATATATCCGAGGAAAAATTGGCTGAAATCACAGAAGGAATAGAGCTAGAAAAGCTATCGTACTCCGAATTACAAAGTTTAGCTGATTCAATAGCGAGTAGGAGTGACAAAACATCTTCGAGCAGGGAAGAGTGGACTATCAGTAAGTCGAAGCGGCTGGACCTCAACCTCGACGGCAAAGCTGGGACGTATTCGAGGAAGAAGGCAGCGAAGCTCAGGCAAAGGAAATCCTGGGAGGATCAGAGCGACCAGGAAAACTTGGAGCTACACGATTTGACACGGTAAGTCATTTCCAAGAGTCTAGAGTACAATATGCACTCAGGGTACACATCTAGAATCTAGATGTGCAGGTTTCCACACGGTGTTTTCCTTCACCGTAAGAGCGATGGCATAAGTACATTGTGCTTAAATTCCAAAGAACTCCTTGGTACATGTCAGCGCCGGGATTTGCACCCGCATCTTTGGCGTGACAAGCGGTCCCTTACCCGACTGCGCTACCACCGCTTTATTAAACCAGATGACATAATATATTTCCAGGCCCATGTCTCCGCACACAACTTCCGAGGACCGCTCACTACTCAGCCCAGAGCAGTCGAGCCTGCGCGCGAGCCGCCGCGGCCTGCACCCCTTCCACTTCTTCGGCACCCACCTGGACAGCACCAAGACCAAGATCAAGAAGACGCTGTCCGTGGACACCGGCATGCACCACACGGGACGGAAGGACAAGAGTAAGTGCTCTTTTAAAGGCTCATTCGTCCTCTGGAAGCGCAAAGCTAGTGGAGTCTATATACCATTGAATGGTTTCCTTCACAACGTCCACTAGGCTTATCTAGGATTATCCTTCATTAATCCGATATATTCATGGAGATTGGGTGATATGGGGTGTTTGCGGTCCCCATGGCCATGGCGAAGGGAGCATCTTTCGACCCAGGGCGGGTGGTGTGGCCTGGCGGGCAGCTGCCCGACGGTTAGCGTTGGGGCTTGGTATTTATTGCAGTGAAGCTGAAAAACTTCGACACCGCGATGTAGGATTTCCAGATCAAATTCATTATCAGATTTGCTTCGATGCCATACAATCTATCTGTTGCGTTCCGAGCGCCATCTGTTGAGTGTGTGGCGAGGAGTCCGCCACAAATTTAATGTTGTTCTCCTCCTCTCATCAGTCGTGTCTCCCTCAGAGGAGTCGGGCCGGCGGCAGCACCGCAAGTTCAGTCTGGGCTCGTTCTTCAACTACTCCCGCGCGGCGCACAAGCGGCCCTCCAACTGCAACGATGTAGTCCTCGACATGGGCAGCGACTACAGCTGGAGTGACACGTGAGTAGCTGACATACTTCATATGACTGTGGCTATGGGTCCTGTAAGAAAAAGTTCTGGCTAATCCTCGCGGTGACAAATCCTGGACTAGCTATAGTGTTTGTCAACGACATGCTAAGAAGAAGAAGTCTGGGTGGGACTTTTACTTATTATACGAGATCCACTCAAACGCTAAACTTCTGGGTTCTTCATTTCAAACGCACATATATTGCCAGCCCAGTGTCTCTTAGAACGATGTATTAACGTGCGTTGTATATGTGTTACGTTAAAGCTGCGTTGACTGAGCGCTCCGTCCTTCTACATAATAATAAGATACTAACAACATGCCACACGAAGACAGCGCTCTTAATATTGCAGTCTCGTCGACCTATGATTGTTTCTATAACCTCATGTTTGTGGATGATAAGTAATATGATTGTTTAACTATGAGCTCATATATCTTGTGGTCCACAGTTTGTCAACGTCGTCGAGCAGCGACTCGGAGTCGGTCCCGCGCACGCCGGTGTTCGAGCAGTTCGTGGAGTCCTCCGCGCGCCGCGCCCGCCTCGCCGCCGCGCACGCCAGCGCCTCGCCCATCAGAGGTGACACTGTCTTCTCACTTACAGAAGGCTTAGCACGGGGTACAAGACGTGGCATTTTTTTCCGTCGCGCTTACTCACATTGTGCGGCTTAGAGAGTGAGTGCAACGGAAAACTTTTGTCACGTCTTGACGCATCTTACGCCCCGTGCTAGGCCTTCTGATAATCCACCATCTATCCTAACACAGATCTGGTAGCATAGCATTTCACAAAAGCTCAATGCTTTCACTCGAAGGAAGATCAGTAGAGCGATCCGGAAAAAACGCAGCAAATTCTATTCGATAGTCTATTCGAAAGTGCTGTCAACCTGTCAACAACAAAATGGCGGTGAATAGATTTGCGAAAGTTTGACAGCTATCATTCTGACAATGACCTATGGAATGATAGCTGTCAAACTTTCGCAAATCTATACACCGCCATTTTGTTGTTGACAGGTTGACAGCACTTTCGAATAGACTATCGAATAGAATATGCTGCGGTTTTTCGTGATACGGGTACAGTAGCAGATCTGTGATAGTTCATCTCATGGTTTCGATTATCCGCAGCTCTCCCAGGTAGTGGAGGCGACTGGGAAGTCATGATGCTGGCTGAAGAACTGGAGAAGCGCGAGAGAGAGAAGGAGCGAGAGGAAGCGAGACGGCTGCACTACCCCACCGCGCTGCGGGACCTTGAGGAGGTAAACCTATATGTATGTAACGTCGTAGCCCGCTTCTATCTCTTGTTAATTAGCTATTAGGATTAAGATTTTAACGCGGGCATGTGGTTGCAGGAATCCGACACTCCCCAGAGGGAGGACAGTCTGGACGAGTACTCGAATATAGAGGATTCGAACTCGTCGTCGACGACGCAGCTGCTGTCGCAATCGGTGAATGACACGCCGCGGCAGCAGTCGCTGGAGACGTCCTTCATCGAACAGGCGCGGGGGGCGGGGGCGGGGGCGGCGGGGGTGCGGGGGACGCGAGGGGTGGTGCTGCGCGCCGCCAGCCTCGACCGCGACTCCGCCGGACAACGAACCAAGAAGTTCGCAGCCACCAAGTCGGCCAGCATAGACACGCATAAAAAACTCTGATCCGGCTCCCACAGCGGACCAATCGGCGATGGTCCCGCCTTTGTAAACGGAAATCGGTCTTCCTTCACGAATGAAAGCGGAAGGAGCGACGCGTGTTCCGGCACTTCGAATTTAGAATCTCAAGATGGCGGCCAAACCGTTGCGGTCGCCGGTCAATTATTGATGGTGATCGTTATTATTTACGAGGATTTTGACTGTCTCGTTTTCTTAGTTTTAGGTTAGAGAATATAAATTGTGTTGTGATGTGTTTTATCGAAAACCATTTCTTATCGCTCAGTTAAATTATTATGCCTTTTCATAGTAGGTACCTACCAAATAAATTCGTCTAATTTTAATAAATTAAATTAATTCCTAGTTATTCATTAATATTTTATATCCAATTCCATGTTTCTAATCTATCGTTACTTTAGTCTAGACTATCGTACTAAGTATACTCTACTTATATTTCTATTTATCTTTGTAACGTAGTGTCCTTAGCAAAGTTTAGACATTTCTTAATACGTTACTTAATAAAAAATGCACAAATACCTACCTAATTAACATAAATGTCACTTTAGTAACTTTGTGATCTATCAACTTTCTTGAATACCTAAGTACCTCTCTCCTTAATTTAGTAATTAACCTCTTGCTTATTACTTTTTATTAGTTCTTACGTACCTATCTAATAATAATAAGTATGTAGGTTACGTAGGTAGCTAAGTAATTACGTATGTACGTAAGTATACATATATCATTAATTATATTCGTTCAAGTTCCTTTTTTATTAATTATGTAGGTACTTATAAAAATATTCTAGTTACTAAAGTAATAAATAAATGTACTTATTAAATACTTAGTTACTTACTCAATTTTAATATCGATATGAGAACTTATAATTTGTGTTTTAAACATTATTGTAAAGGAGCCGCAAAAATAACTTACTGACCTAAGTATACTTATGTGGTAGATAATACATTATATATACTTATAGAGATACCTACTAATTTCAATATGTAATTAAAAATTGTATATCCTTATGGAAAGGTATGAATTTAGGTACGCCAAGCTTCAGTATAGTCTAAGTTATTGTGCCAAAGAACATAGAATTTAAGCTAAGTATTAGATACTACAGAGCAGTAGTTAACTACTTGATACTAGTATTTAAGCATCAAATTGTTAAGAAAAACACACAAAAGACCACTTAAATTGTTAATACAATATGAACCCCTTGATACTTAGAGGTCATTATTACAATACCCAACACAAGGCAATAGGCACCACAGTAAGTACTTACATTTTTTTAAATTAATAATTACCTATGTTTTATTGACAATGTTATTTATTCACTTGTTCGTTTTAGGAGTTTTCATAGTAGGTTTATAACTTATTATGTAGTACAGTGGCCATAGTAATATCAGTTCAATGACAGTGGCCCACCCCACTGTTAAAAAATATAGTAGGTAGTTAGAAGAAAATGACTACTTATCAAATATTTGGTAAAAGTGTTGTTGAAAATAAATGTTACTCAGGCACATCAACAGTCGTTATGGTTATTTTATTATTACTTATATAAAATATCTGTGTAGGTAGTAATACCTACGTATTCTTAAACAAGTGTGAGACTCAAGCCAAGAGATTAAACTGGGTACAATTTTAATAGATAAACTAAACGATATAGGTATTATTATAATGTCATTATGATTAGCAAGTAAGGGACGTTTATGTCCTTCCTTACTTTCTCCTTACTTACTGAAGATGATTTACTTAACTATATAAAGTTTAATAATGATGTTTTCTAATATTTAGTTTAGTATTTATTAGCACCCTAAACTAAATTAGGTGGATATAGCTAAATCTTCAGTGAGTGTAGGATGTCCATCTTACACTTATTTACGATAAAATAGGGGGACATAAGTTGCTGCTCGTTGCCGTAAACCGCAGACGACAAGAAGGAAACATGATGTATGTACCTATAATAGATTAGACAAATAATAAAATGTAATTAAATATTTAGAGAGATACTTAACTACATAAAACTAAATGTAATATTTTTAATTAAGTAAGTAAAAATAGATTTAGTTTCAACTCGTCGTTGACGGGAGATGACGAATAAATTATTAAATCGATCTGGAATGGTTTAATTTTGAGTCCAGAGACTCCAGAGGCCGCCACGAGAATGACCGCGGACAGAGTTGTGATGATCCTTGTTAGAGGCCTATGTCCAGTATGATGATGACAAGTAAGAAGTCCTTGGATGATGATCAATACAATTATATTTTTTTTTTCAAAATCTAAAATCAAGATGGTTATTAACAGGCTAATTCAAGGAGTTTACCAACCGTATAAAGTGCTAGATCTAGCCCCAAAAGGGCTAAGGTGGCAACCGAGAAATGACTTTCAAACCTACGGGACAATACAGTCGCTGTACATACAGTACAGGTACAGGCATACTCACTAGGTGCTAAGTATGACACAGCAAAGTACACTATAAGGTAATTATTCTGAGAACTTACATTTGAACAGAGTCACAGACTATGTTAGTGCTTTTCGACTAGACAGTATGCATTAACTATACATCCCTATATGAATGAATGAAAAGCCAGCTGAGTGAATGTATTAACAATGAAAACGTCAAAATAAAAAGATAAATCAAATTTATGTCAACAAAGGAAATCTCAGTTATTGCTATTCAGAATTATTTTGAAAAATGTTCATTTTAAAACTATATTCAACGTGGAATTCACGACATTACATTTAATTTACATACCGTAATTTTCTCATGACTTATTAATTTGTATAACCATTTCAATGTATCTCAAGTATGTCTCCTAGAAAACAGCCAAACAGTTTGTTCAAACTTTGTGTTAAAAGTTGTATTAGTTTAATAAATTCCGCATGTTCTGTGATAGAGAAGACCTATCCGGAGGATGAGTATTATATGTGTGAGCAGGCTTTGATGTTAAAATGCCACTTGATGACTCTGCTTCCAGCCAGGTTTGTACCTACTCTTTGTTGTTATAAGTAGACTTCCTTAAACACTTGCAACTCGGGCCAGTTAACTAAGCTGGTCTCAAGCTGGGACCCTCCAGGCTAGTTAACATGTAACATTATATTGGTTATTGTATGATAAGCAGATTGCTATCTCCAACTCTAACTTGCAGAGTGTGGAGTGGAAACTATAGCAATAACCCTCCCAGTCATTTAGCACATCTAGATATGTGAACCCACCAACCCGCAGTGGACCAGCGTGGTGGGAAATGGTCCAAGCTTAGGAAGGCAGTTTAGACCGTGGGGATTTGCATAAAGGTTCCACTCGAGACCAGGTGCAGGTTCTTACACCCCCACAGACAATAGAATAGATCCCTCTAGTCTTTGAGGATGGCCATGTGGACTATGAAGGAGCTGTGTGTGTGTTTTGGTTCCATTCATGAGAACCAGGTGAAGGTGCTTACATTTCCACTAAGAATAAAATAAAATTGTAGCTGTATAAATTATTTTATTGTACAAACATTATATATATGAAGGTGGACTTAATGCTAAAAGCATATTCTACCAGCCAACCTGCTAAATGTTATTCTCAGCAACTGCTGGAACATTTCTATGCAAAGCAGAACATAGATCTTATGCCTATAGTAGTAGTCAGAAATTCAAAGAACATTTTACAGGAAACCTAAGTTTGTCTTGAATTTATTATCATGTCAGAAATTGTATATGACTATCATTAATTTGTTCCTATTGTTTTATACATTACATTATAATTACATATAGTATTTTCAAACAAAACAATTATGCTAATTTATTTTTCATGAAAATGAGTAAATTCTATAAATCTAGCAGGAAGGTAATTCACCTATTTACTGTAGAATCTTAAACAATGTGAACAACCACACATAATTAATAATTTATGCATGCATGAAGACTTATCCTCATGTAAAAGATTACTTAGTTATCCATGTCTATATGAATAACCTACGTATATGTCTATATGAATAACCTACGTATAATTTGGCTAATAGAGTTCGCGATTTCTTGGGGGTTCATTCCCCGCAAGCTCACCTAGGTATTTTTCTGGGTAGGCTGAGAAACTACAGATAAAATACATCATACTTTCACTAAAAGAATAGAATCTCTTTTAGCTAATTAATTTAATTAAGTAGATAATTATTTGACACACGCAAAATCGCACGCAAAATCCAGGTTTTTCATAAAGTTTCATGTTTCTTAGGTTTCCACCTTAGCATATGCACACTTCAAAATAACGTCCCACACCCCTTGCCGCAGGTTGTTCGACGTGCTGTGCGCGCACCGCGGCTCGGTCCCGTACCGCGGCGACCCGCGCGCGCCGCTGCTGGTCCTCACGCACCCGCGCCTGATGACCTTCCGCAAGGCCGACCTGGACCACGGCGTGGCGCAGCGCTGCTGGCTGCAGCTGCTGCCCGCGCTCACGCAGCTCGTCGTGCTCGACCTCAAGCTCATCTGCACCGACGAGATCCTGCAGGTGGTCGGTGCCACGTGCCATCTCCTCGAGGAGATCAACATCGTTTCCAGGGTAGATATCTGTAAGTCGCCGTTTAATGCGTCGGCGTTGATCCGCAACGTGTCGGACGCGGGGCTGGCGCACGTGGCGCGGCTGCGGCGCCTGCGCGTGGTGGCGCTAGACCCGCCGCGCAACGAGCGCGCGCGGCGCGTGGGCCGATGCGTGTCGCCGCGCGGGCTGCTGGCGCTGGCGGCCGCGCTGCCCGCGCTCGAGGACCTGCGCGTGGAGTCCTGCGACCTGGGCAGCACGCTGGCCGCCGCCGAGCGCCCGCTGCCGCCGCTCGCGCTGCGCCGCATCAACTGCCACTCCGCCTCCGCGGACGGCGTTCGAAAACTAATCAAAATCTGCCCGCATCTGCGGGAGCTCTCTGTCACGCATTTATCCGAGCATAATAAGGACCCTATTCTTGAGGAGATCGCTGCTTCTGACCTTCGCTTGCAGAGGCTAGACTTGTCGTTCTTCTCGTTCAGCGCGGTGATGCAGCGGCTGCTGACGGCGCGGGGGGCGCTGCTGACGCACTTCTCGCTGTGGGAGCTGGACAGCGCGCTCACGCTGCCGGCGCTGGAGGCGCTGGGCGCCGCGTGCCCGCGCCTGGCGCACCTCACGCTCATCACGCAGTCGCGGTGCCTCGCCGTGCCGCGCTACTACCGCCGCGAGCGACCCATGTTCACAGAACTACGGACTCTCACGATAGGCAACGAGAACTTCAACATCCGCGACATACTGACGTTCTTTCTGTCGTGCACGCGGCAGCTGCACAAGCTAGTGCTCAAGTATCAGACTAAAGTTAACATAGACGATACGATAGTGTATATATTAGAGCGAGGGTATTTGAGTAGTATTAGTTACATGTGGCTGGACTGCACGCTGGAGGTGTCGCCGGCGGTGGTGCGGCGGCTGGTGGACCGCTGTCCGGACCTGCGGGAGCTCACCGTGGACGTCCCGGACCTGGCGGACGTCCAGAGACACATCCACGACAACAACCTGGACCTCAAGCTGGGCAGCTACTAGAGCCAACTGTAAATTGTATATTTATTTCTACTCAGTAGTTTTAGCAATAAACTAGCTTATTTTCTTATCTGTTGTGTGTTATTCGTATTCTTCATTTTAGGGTATGAATGTGGAATTAATAATGTGGGTGGGTGTTGTTTAAATCTATGTGTATTTATATCGTTACAATCAAATGTCCTTAGCACTTCACAAAATCCATCACGTCACACATTACACTCGTCACTTCAAATCCATTCTTTCAACCATCACGAAACAGTTTCGCTCGGGCCGGGTCGGTGAACCCGTTGCTCGTATGCTATGGCCTCCACCTTGGTCATTTAGATCTAGATTGCGTTGTATTCAGTTTAGAATATTGTGTTACCTACTTTTCAATTTGAGTAAAGACTAAAGTTTGAAATATTTCATCCCTACCCCATTATTGTGATGCTGTAACCACCGTTGGCTATTCCTTTTTGTTATTGGATGTTTGCTGTATTTGCTAAATAACAAATTGTTTTAAATGCTGTAGAAAAATGAAAGAAAATATCAGTAAGGTACTTAATTTAATCATTATTACAGTCTTCATCATCAGGCTCATCAAAATCTTTGACCTTGACGTCGGCGTCTTCGCCGTACTGTATGATATTGTCTATGGTTATGAGAATGTTGTCTATGCTCTCATCCTTCTTGATGTTGAGCGGGTAGAACCGCACTAGACTGAAGTTGTCTATGACTTCTCCGATGGCTTCGGTGAGTCGGGCGTATTTCTGGTGGAATTTGGAATTGCCGTTTTTCATTGCTGATAGCAGGATGTGGGGGTCTGGATCCAAGTAACTGCAAGTAAAATTTTAATTTATTAAATACTCTGTGACCTTATGTATTGTAAACTTCAATAAAAATCTAACAAATCAGGTTTTTAAAGATTAGTTACCTCCTTTTTAAAAACTACGGTAAAAATGGTGGTGATAGGCAGGTAATTTATTTTGTTACTTTTATTGAATAATGCAAGAAAGAACTCACTCATCCAGCTGTTTTCTCGCGGATTTGCCGAGAAGGTCCATTTTAGTGAGAATGTTAACGTGTGATAGCTCCAGATTCACCATCACACTGAGTGCCGCCATCGTCCCTGCAAGTACGTACACCATTACATCACTGAGATTTACATCAGGGAAACAGTCATTACACTAGAAATCGTTGTGCCAATTGTGTTGCTTAACCTCAGCAATCAGTTATGATCACTGAAGCTAGTTTGACTACGGACACTTCTTGTGTGTTAAAGTGAATAAATGATTAATCTATCACAACAAAAATACTGACCCGACATGAACTTGGCCCCGTCCACCATGAACTGGGAGTCCACGAGGAACACCACGCAGATGCGGAAGTTCCAGTGCTGCAGCTGGTCCACCAGCTTCCTCATGACCGGCAGGTGCGTGTACAGCTCGATCTGCCCTGGGCAGTCGAACAGGATGTAGTCGTCGTCCACGTCCCCGAGTTGCTCTTCCAGCCAGTCTATGTTCTCTAGTAGGGTTCTGTGAAGTGGAATGCTGGTTTTGAGTATGAGATTATTAGGTTAGAATCACTTCAAATCACCATTATACTCGCCGAAATATAATAGGCCCGTTTGGACAGCTCCAAAATGTATGGGATGACAGCTGGTGTCAAACCTAAATCAGGAAAACCCTTAACAATAAGTAACTTTTGGGGCTTTAAAAGTTCTTTTATCTTTCGGCCGTTAAATAATAAGCCAGAATATGTGTTATTTAATGTATTTCATGAAGTAAATCAAGAGTAAATAGCAAATTTGTGTAGCTGTCCAAACAGGCCTATTATATTTCGATGACTATAATTCCCACTCAATAAAAAAAAAATGTAGTTCAAATTGAGTGTGGCTGCTATTACATTAGAGCTATATTTGATTGGACCAAATTAAGAAAAGATGATAAAAATTTAAGTAAATAAAGTCAACATTCAGGGCAACTTCAAAAGTAAACCAACCAAACATACTCAACACAGAACACCAGTCCTCCGTTGGGTCCGAACTGCAGTTCCTCGTCCTCCATGGCGTCGTCGAGGTGGATGAGCTCGCGGATGTCCACCAGCGGCTCGTAGTCGAAGTGCTCGGCCGCCGGGTCCAGGTTCACCACCTCGATGACGCGCCCGGAGTCACTCGCATGCTTCACGAGTGTCGAGCAGTAGGTTGACTGGAATTTCAGGTTATTTTTAGCACTGATAGTAGAACTCTACTTAGTGTAATCAATTTAACTATTAGTATGTGGTGTGCACTTTTACGAGGAATGAGTTACATTTATATTGTAATAAATTAAAAAAGGACGATAACTTTTGTACCAATTTGATAAATGAAAGTTTAGTAGATCATATTAGAAAAGATGTAGGAACTCAGTTGCATCAATAATAAAATATAAGGATTACCTTTCCACTTCCTGCAGGGCCCACGACTAGCTGAGCGTAGCGCATTATGTTAAATATTGTTACTTTAAAGAGGTTATGTGGTGTGATTGGTCGCAACACTTGTTGTACTTAAAAAATAAAGGGTTCACGTCCACTCCTGCTCTACACGCTTATCACTAGTCTTTTATTTACTTTATTTCTCGCATGTTTTAGCTCGAAATATTGTAAAAGAGCCACGCTATTTTGTTTTGGTTTGTATTTTGTATGGGATTTGGAAATTTTGGGATTTATTTTGGTTTATGCATGACAGGTGTCAAATCAGGTCACAGAACATTTATTTACTGTCAAATTATAAATAGCCTCAGAATAATAACGATACGCCCTCGTAGAGACCGTTATTTTTATTCAAAGCCCGGTTGCGTGATAGTGATGTTGGCAGTGGCAAGCTTGCGATTGTTGCCATTCAAAAGCTAAGCTAAAGATAAAAAAGAACAGTATTCTGAAGATTTTAGAGATCCATACACAGTGTTACCAGCCTTGAAGACCCACCAAGTGCAAGACGGACTAGCGCACAAAGGGTTCCGTTCCGTTCCATTAGTATCTACATATAGATTCTGATTCACACTTGTAAGGCCCATTCGCACATATCAGTGCTACTGCTAACCAACACACCATTCGATCGTCATGTTCCATATTACTTACCTACTATAATATGGTCATGTTATTTGGTATTTTCTCGCAATGTGTGATGTGTGTTGAAAATCGTCGTGTGACATCATTCGGCTAGAGTAGAGGGTAGGTACAGTAAAACTATAAAGTCCTGAAAACAGAAGTGGATCATAACTAATTGATAAAGACCGTATTAGACTTTATAGTTGGACTGTATTTACAACCGAGTCAGCGTTGTTCTATGCCTGACACGGTGCAGGTCATTATAGTCTCGTAAAGCCGCGTACAGACCGGCCCAACGAACGGGTTCCGTTGCTGCAATCTGCCCTGTATTATGTATGATAATGATAAATATCCATCGTTGGGATAACCGTTGGCGTTCGTTGGCCCGGTCTGTACGCAGCTTAAGTCGTATCCTTTTCTTTGCACTCTACTGAGTGTCTTGCAGACGCTAACTTACTCGACTGTAATGACAACTATACATACATACGTCTCGTACATCACAACGTACCTACCATTTTAGAATCCCCTGCATCCACCTTCTTTCGGCTTACTTACCATAAACTTTACATAGCTAGTGAAACTGGGTGTTGGTTTTAGAAATTGAATTCAGTGCTTTAGTTTAGAGGAAACTTACAGTAAAACTATAAAGTACTGAAAACGGAAGTGATCCTAACTAATTGTTAAAGAACGTATTTAATCGCTACATTATATTTTTTAAGGACAAATCAGTTAAAAAGCTGTTATCTATCGGTATTTTATTTTTATAATGTAACTATTATAATATAATGTATGTCAATAACTGACAACGTTAAAAAGTCTTTGCAAAATCACATCTTTAATATATATAATATAATAATAATATATATGTTACTGTAAAAGCCCGAACAACGGTAAATCCTAAGATTTACGCGTAAAACCTAAGATTTACCAACTCTTAATGGTAAAAGCCCGAAAGATTTTGCGATTCGCACTTTTACCACTATTCACTTGGTAAATCTTAGGATTTACATTAAGGCACGGTAAATGTTGAAAAAGCCAGGTTATAACTTATAACCTCCGTAGTCGAACAAAGCGTCCGTAGTCGAGCGGGCTTCAGTGATCGTAACTGATCACTGAGGTTTAGCAACAACCAGCATGGTCAGCCATTGGATGGGTGACCGATTTCAAGTGGTTCTTTTCTGGATGCTTTCGTGCTTCGGACGGCACGTTAAGCCGTGGGTCCCGGTTGCTGCTTCGGCAGCAGTCGTTAAGCCTAGTCAGAGGCCTTCGGGCGGCTTGAAAACGTCTGACAGTCGGGTTGCACAAGCTTGCTTGTGTTGGGGTCCACCAACCCGCACTAGGCTAGCGTGGTGGACTTGATCGAAACCCTTCCTTCATTGGAACGAGACCCGTGCCACAGCAGTGGGGACGTAATGAGTCGTGATGATGATGATAACTTATAACTAACCGAACTTAAGAAATATTTATTATTGCAATCTACTTTACTCGACGTCAACAATAATAATACGTGAAAATTATTTTAAAGGTTTTAAAATGACTGTTCATAAAAAATAATATAAATTCTGAAAGAAAATAATTTAAGTTTTTGAATGAAATAAATGAATAGGTAATAATTAATCTTTGTTTTATTTCCAAAACCAACTTATACTAGGTGTCAGTGGTAAAACCTAGCATTTACCAAATTCTAATGGTAAAAGCCCGAAAAAAATTACCCATTTTCACAAATCCTTACATTTACCAACTCATGATGGTAAATCCTAAGATTTACTGGTAAATCCTAGGATTTACCGTTGTTCGGGCTTTTACAGTAACATATATAAATACACAACATATATATATATATATATATAATAATAATAAATAATAATATCATGTTTCACAGGGAAAGACATCTGACAGAACCCTTATTACATTTGAATAAGGGTAGTTTTTGTGAATATAAATGAAACAAAAATGTGGACTTTTGAATTTTATTATTCGATTTACACTGTCATTTACAATAAACTTCAATGTAGTTGGTAGGACATAAACCAATATTGCATAACACTAAGGCTAAATTGCATCAGTATTTTGTGGATAAATTAACAAAAATATATGCAATATTACAGATTCAAATAAAATAACGCTAATATCTTACTCGGGCACCTGTCTCGCACTGCGGCGGTTGCTGAGCGGAGGAGCTCATCTAATGCAAGATGGAATGTCTCGATAAATAGCTTGCCCCAAGTGCATAACTAGCCTAGCAACTCCACTACTGTTCGTCCTGTATAATGTATAACTCGTAAGAGATGTAGCGCTACACCAAAATTTCCAGAACTTGCGAAATAAAAAAAATAAATTAAAATATACAAAATCTCTATCACAATACTCGTAAGTAATTAAAGCAATTCAAATGTGAATACTCCAAATGTTGAAATACGAAGGAAGCGGTTACATCGACAATGTCTTTACTCTATAAGCTCAGCCAGGCCCTTCCCAATCAAACCAAATCGAATAGCAAATTATTTGTTCAATAACCGTACTACACAGTAGTCACACTTTACACATGTATAAACGTTGCAATAAATATGTACGCTCCACGCGATACCAGATACAGACCGACAAGCGACGCCGCTATCACGCCGCTATAATATTGCAATCACTACATATACCATTCTAATAATGTTAAAATATATGGATAATCGTGAAATGTATAAGTAAATGCAGAGGATCGGCTCGCGGAAGACAGAGGGCCGAAGCGAAGCGACCGGCGACGTTTGTGCGAGTCACCCGGGGCCCGAGCGAGCGCCGGGTGAGACCCGGGTGAGCGCCGGGCGAGCGCCGAGCACCGAGCCGGCCCCGCGCCCGCTCCACTACAACTCGCTACGTGCAAGTACAAGTCTCGACAGAGTTACATACATACATTTTATTACACACGGTATAAAATATTTAGAAAATTTACAATCGTCGTCTTAGATTAACTGCGAGTAGACAGATGATAGGCCCGCGGCCCGGGGGCGGGGCGGCTACGAACATCACGAGAGATCAAAGTGTACTGTTAAGAAAATACTTTCTTAAAGACAAAACAGTTAAACAGTTAAAATGCAATACCAAAGTACTTTTTCTTAAACATTATTTTTTTCGTAGTGTGAAAATAAATATATCAAAAGAAGTACATGTTTAAAATGTTGGTTTTACACCCATAGATAATTTGACACAATGTATAAACAAAAGTTTACAATGAATCAGGTCGATAGACAGTCGGAGCAGACAGACAATTTGGTGCGCGGGGCGCGACTCGCAGGGTCTCGGGTGGTTGCAGATTACTTCACATCCGGTTGTCATCGAGGGCTGGGTCTTACATGATACTATAGTTATTTTTTTTATTATATTTAAATAGAATGTTAAAAAGTATTACGAGACGTCCTGATCCTCCACGTCTTGTGCTTGTTCTTTCTGTTCAGCTTCACCTGTGGACAAACGAGGCTTGTTGTAGTCGGGCTTCATGTAACTGCTATCAAAGATCGCCTATACGATGGACAAAGAGAACGAATTATCAGCGATGGCGAGCTATAGTAGCAAGCAATCTTGCCAACTTATTATTTTTGATGCAAAATAAGTCACTACAATAACTCCGCAGCACACATTTTGCTAAGTAATTTTATAGGAGCTTCTGAGTGAATCAACAGACGAGACCACCTACTTCCTTCGTGTCGAATTCGATCATTATACTTGGGTGCAGGAAGGCATGTGTACGCTTTCAGAACTGAGCACCACGGCAAGTTAGCTTCACTAGCGAGCGATATGATAATCGCATCAATATTATCGTCATTAACAGCTTAAACTTCCCTACATTCCAAAATTCAAAGAATATTGCCTTTGACCATGACATAAAACAATAAGGGTCTTTGGAGTGCGATGCGGATGACCTACGCTCATGTCTGCGATGGCTAGTAAAATGTATGAAACCTAACAGTGCATTCAGAGCGATGCGGAGCTGTCCGCGCCGCAGAGCAACGACTTCATTCCGCGATAGACGCTAAAGCTCATCCGCGTGCCAACGGTCTGCGTCTCACTGAACCGGGACTTATGATTGAAGCTTTAACTAGACCACGCCATAACATCAGTTTATACCAATAATGATGTACGTACCAGACTCGCCGTCGCCCTGCATGTCGGAGGTCCACAGCGTGAGGTTGTCGCGCAGCAGCTGCATGATGAGCGTGGAGTCCTTGTAGCTCTCCTCCGACAGCGTGTCCAGCTCGGCGATGGCGTCGTCGAACGCCGCCTTCGCGAGCCGGCACGCGCGGTCCGGGCTGTTCAGGATTTCGTAGTAGAATACCTGCGGAGGAGGAAACAGTACAACGTTAGTCATTGTGTTTGTGTATTGGATGTTATTGAAATGTACACCTGTCCATGGATTTATGGGATAGAAAGTAGGCCAAATGTTTATAGCATTCAGGTGTAGCGATAGCGTAGCTATAATATAATTAAGATTTTTAAATCGATCTAGTACACGAATCCTACAAGACAAGCAAACAAAATGTTGAAATGTAGATTAGCGCTATTTACGGCTACATTTTAGCAATCCAATAAGGTAATAAGTGATGAGGCTAACGATAACGTTACTCCGCTGTGGCGACACCCATTTCTCTTCCGTAATATGTATGGGCACTACGCGATATCATATATAGCTTTCCCAGTCTGGATTAGAACCTCTGACCTTTGGTGCATCATTCACACTCACAATGACTCGCATCTCTATGATACTCTACATTTAGAATTGGATAGACAAATTAATGAAAGAGCATCAATATGCGTCTTAGCTATATCTGGATCTGCCCAGAAACCTTGCTTACGATTACTGTAAATATGTGAAATTAGATGCGCACGACCGTCACTATTGTCAGCGGATAACAATTCATTATGAGGCTCTACTACGTTCTCCTATTTACAACTGTAATGTCGTCACAGTCAAATGACTATTATGTGAATGTGATTCTAGCTAATCTTCACTCCTATTTAATATGTAAAGATATTTAAATTAGTTTTACACATTTCACGTTTACATCGGTCTACAAAATTATAAAAGATTAATCAAAATAAAAAACCGGTTATCACTTCATGCCAAAGAGGAAAAGGATTCGATACACCAGGTAAAGTGCACGTGAGCAATCGCTAGTCGTTTAAGTGGAAACAGTTTCTACGGTTATTGAGATAACGATTTCCGTTGCTAGCTGCGTAGTAATCATTCGGTCAATACTGGATTGTCGTTATCAGATAAGACGACGGTCTCATGGGGTCCATATCTCCTTAAATATGTGAACTCAATATCAGTACACAAGACGTGATCGCTTGTAATCTAGGTGATATAACCACCAACGTCATTAACTGTTTGGATGCGTAGTATGTTACCAAACAACGTTATCAGATAGTCGGCTTTATTTACTAATTTAGTCAAATTAACTTGTGTTTGGTGAACACACAAACAGTGGGGAATACACAACAAAGGATTTGACGAGTCTCGCAACCTACTGATATCTTAATCGTCATTATTTAAAACCCATTTTTACGTATATTTTCCACTAACATAAATTATCGGTACATGTTTACATGTGACGGTGCAGAGACGATATTTCTCCACATAATTTTATCTGCTATGGACCCAGTCAGCCTTAATAGTCATTTCAATAGCTTTCGCCTCAAAATGTTTTCCCGTGGGAATTCCGCGACAAAAAGTAGCCTATGTGTTAATCCAGGGTCTCGGCTAACTCAATACCAAACTTTACTAAAATCAGTTCAACCGTTTTGACGTGAAGAAGTACCAAACATACTCACAAACTTTCGCCTTTATAACATGAGTAGTATAAGAAAGTGTACGTACTGAGAAGTTGAGCGCGAGGCCGAGCCGGATGGGGTGCGTGGGCGGCAGCTCCGTCATGGCGATCTCGGAGGCGGCCTTGTACGCCACCAGCGAGTGCTCGGCCGCCTCCTTGCGGTCGTTGCCGGTCGCGAACTCCGCCAGGTACCGGTGGTAGTCGCCCTGGAAGAATAAGACATGCTGTTACACAAATGTCCATCGACATTGGCCGGCTACAGAGAAAGTGCCATGATTGTGCTACACTTACGTGTATCATCTATGTATCAATCATCAATGGTCACTTTGTATAATCTATGAATAAGCTAGCATCTAAAGAGGAAGGCCTAGGAAAGTTGGGAGAGGGCTATGTCAAGCAGCGGACGATAATGAAAAGCAAACAGAAGCTATTGTAGTATTAATAATTTGCGTTCCGGTCGTCGGGACATCGGCATCGTGCGAGACACAATATACATATTCAGTTATTTTATTTCACGGGATTCAGCCGTTTAAATATAAAGTGAATTAGGAAGCTATGACGCGATACAAATACAACATGAATAATAATTGCTTCTGATTCCGAATAAATCGAGGGCATACATAATAAAAGAAAGTCACTGCCACTTAGGATAACGAAATAAGTTGAATTGCTCACAAGTAGTCGGTTAGTCATTCATTAAGCTCATTTGTGAAATCTCTAGACGTGTTATCACCATCACTGAAACTTGATACCTATTGTATAGTTTATGCATCGCTACTTCGACCGCACTACGGGAGTCCGGTGCGGGTCGTTTACCTCATGAAGGCGTCAATAATTACATTCAAAGTCTACACTTTCGGGGTTTTGAGGTCAGACCACATTTACTTTTTTGCGGCGGTTCTCCGCTAGACGAGGAGCTGTGTCTATGCAGGCCACCAGACCCCGTACACCACACAACGAAATTAAAGATCATACTTATTTGCAAATATTATTTACTTGCATAATGTGGAAGTGTAGTGGTCTTTATCTAAATGACCATACAATATGTATCTATGCGAATATACAATAAAGTGAGATAAATCACCATTTTATCGGCGATTTAAGATTTACATATTAAACAGTTTAATAAAATTTCACTCAACAATATTTTACATAATTATTGTAAGTGTGTGTCGGAATTAAAATTATCAGATGATGAAAGTTTGCAATATGATTATGCGTAATGCTATCAATCCAAGAATGTATTATTATTTATCAATGAGATGTTTATAACTGTATTATAAATTCATTATCACAAATAACAATGATTCATCATGAATTTGGAATTGAGAAAGTTACCTATCTAAACTATTTGAACCAGCAGATGAGATCAGCAGTCCGTTATCACAATGCAATGCCAACCAACTCAGATACGACATAATGCTGGCACCCCAGTTGGCTATTCATATTTGCTATTGGATGTTTTCCGTATCTACCAAATCCTAAAAATGTTGGCAAATTCGGCATTAATCATGTCGAATATACTGCTGACTATAACACATGGCAGTTTTGGTGTATACAAATAGCCAAGTGGGGTGGTAGCATCAGTCCCCTCTTGCCCACCACAGTTCTTTTATGTGCTCGGCATGCATACCTTCATTTTGTAGTAGAAGACTTTGGACTCGCCGGTCTGCGAGGAGGGGATGAGGTGCTTGTCCAGCACGGCGAGGATGTCGGCGCAGATGTCGCGCAGCTCCTTCTCCACCTGGCTGCGGTACGCGCGGATCATGCTCAGCTTGTCCTCCGCACCCTGGAACCAATGACCATTGTTATAAGTTACTACTTGTTCCCGCGAGCTTCGCTTCGCCTTAAAAAGTTTTCCCGTGGGTATTCCGGGATAAAAAGTAGCCTATGTGTTAATCCAAATCATTAACCATTACAAACATCCATCCACACACACAAACTTTCACGTTTATAATATTAGTAGGATTGCACATTACACAGAATGGTGGCCTACAGACGGACGAAGAGCTGTTGGCATACCACCTGCTAGATGGAAGACATCTGCAGGGTTGCGGGGAAGCAGTGGGCCAAAGCGGCACAGGACCAAAAGAATTGGTGTACAAAAAAGGAGGCCTATACCCAACAGTGGGTGATAGAATGATGATTGCACATTAAACATATAAGTACGAAAAAGGCGAACCTAATGCTAGTTGCATTCTATACCAGTTAACCTTTGGTGATGTCGAGAATGTGAGTGGTAGTGTGATAGGCTGAGAGGAGAGAAGTTTGTCTAAATCAAGTTACAGAGATCACACCAGAAGGGCTAGCACGGGCGCAATTAAGAAGCATGCAGAAATTTATTTGTTTCATATTTTACAAGTGTTGTGAATGGTTACCCTGAGCTAAAGACAAAGAGCCTGTTTTTAGAATGGAGAGTAGTTTGTAAAACAATGACATTCAGAAAAATATTATATTTACCTATACAATGAATAAAAGCATTTATTTGACTTTGCTGAATGGCTAATTGCCACCAACAATCTAAGATGTTCCATTCGTTATCATTTGGGCAATGAGGATTGGCATTGTATTGTTGTCTACAACATATTATACAACTAAGAGCCTTGACACTGAACTCTGTCGCAGCAGACAAGTTCATGAACCTTCACAGAGAGTGGATGGATATAGTGCAATTCACAGCAGACAGGTGACTAAAGGAATGTTGGCCATTGGTGCTGGACAGTGGAGGACATTTACTAGCTGATTATGAATTAATGATAAAAGTTAATCTGTGGTTGGTTTAGGTGTTACGTTTAGCCCCTATAACTAAAGATTGATTGAGCACATCCAAGAACAAATCTGTGGACTCTACCCAGTGTACTAACCATTGCCCCATTTGTCCATATGTGGGGACATCTCACTCACAGGTGTCTGAGAGCCTTTAAATACAGCTGATATATCTACACAGATGTACATATTTACACCTTGGGTCTTGCCCAATTACAAATATCTGCTCTGGCTGGAAATTAAAAAAAAACTGAACAGAATTAAATCATACCAGTTTAATCATATCACTGAGCTGTATCTTCTGGTAAACTAGACACAAATAGAAGATATACCTACTTATTTTTAGTATTCTGCTTGGGAAAGGAGTAGATATTCCTAAGTAAAATAAATGTATTTACTTTCTTTCTTTCCAAAGTGCAGTAAGATTATGTGCAAGGGACAAGGGCAGTAATGAGCTGTTGCCTACTAGCCAGATAACCTTTTAAAGAGACACCAAAAGTAGTTATTTAAATGCAGCCACAGTAAGTTTTCATTTCAAATTTGTTCCTATATAGTTCACTTAAAAATTAAAGTGATGTATGGGTGTGAAATTTGGACAGAATATCCCAGTTTTGCACAAGAGATATATTTAGAAGTTTTAGCTATGTTTAATAGATTAACATGGTGGTAAAGCCCACATCACAGGATGTGCTGCCTGCTTTTGACAAGCACATCCTTCCTTCAAAGTAAGTGACAATGGCTTTAACATTGTGGATAAAGTGAAAGGATTACTTAGGTAGTTACATTTAAACAATGTGAGTCATGGTTTTATGAGTTCGCTAATGTGTGTCAGTCAGTAAGCACTAATTAATATGAAACTACATTAGCATTCTACTCCCCAGGCAAAAGTATAATCATGACCTTGTCGGTATATTTTAGCTATAATTGTGTTAGTTTAACACTGAAAGGCCAATTTACATAGACCAGTAGTTGTCTAAAATAATGGAAACATGGTCACTGAAAAAAGGTATGTCATGTGCCACACCCATTTTTTCAATTAATTATAATGCTTTCATAATATTTATAGTGTTATTTTCTACATGAGGTATTACTTGACTCAATATTGGGGTCTCAGAATGACCAACGTCAATTAAGTAGAAAATGTTCAAAATTAAAATTATCTCAATATATAGTCAGTTCATCACTTCCTAAATTTAAAGTGAAACAGATTATGGCCCTTGACCTTTGTTTTATTACTAACATATTTCCAGAAACATCTATCAACTGGTAGCCTAGAATAGAATACTACATCATAAAATTCCACCAATACCATGTCAACCTGCACAACTCTCAATGAACTGGTTCAATAATGATGAACAATGCAACTTACTTTGGTCTCTTCCTTCTGTTCTATGGAGGAGATGATCCTCCAGGACGCCCGGCGCGCTCCTATCACATTCTTGTACGCCACGGAGAGCAGGTTCCTCTCCTCCACTGTGAGCTCATTGTCCGACACATTCCTGGATGCTACATTCTTCATAGCTTCCACCATTTCTGAAATACATTGTCATCGATATCATTTATAAGGGTATAGGAAAATTCTGAAAGATTAACTGTGTAAATGTTATTTGTACAGTTATACACACAGAAAATTATATTATAATCAACTTAGAGAACAAAATTATTTATGTACCTGCTTGTCACCAGTGAAACTTATTGATTTTTTGCTAAGTTGAGTTATTATAAGTTCATTTTGGTAGTATTGAGTGTGCATTTACATATTATACTGTTTAGTATTAAAGCTAACATCATACAACAATATCTCAACAACTCAAGAGGTCATTGTGAGAGTTTAGCATGAAAGTGCTCCACATAACTATGCTATCCTAATCTCTAATGTGAAAATCAGACTCAAAGCCTAGAGTTAACCTCCAGTCGAGTCATTATCTCACGATTAATCACGATGTTCGAGTTCCCAGGTTCGTTTCGTTAATGAGAACAATGCTCAAGTTATCACTAGTGCCACCTTCACCTTCACCATATCAAATACCCTACACCAACATTCAATTAGTTATGATAACGAAGGTCCGACATGCATGATCGGGCTCGTAATCGATCGTGCAGAATTAACTTTTATAGATGAGAAAATGAACTGCAAGACAAAATTCCGACAGTTTTTTTTCTATTTGACAGTAGCAGACTGAAGACAACTGGGAGCAATTGACTGTAGCAGCTATCCCCAGATAGGGTTCTACGAGAAGTAGCTGTATCGGTATAATAGTTTCAGATATTAATGTTAGAAGGTAAAAGGGCATCCCACCGGTGGGTGACGCATCGATCGCTGACCAAGCCTTTATGAATGCCATCGATTGGATAAAAACTAGAACTGAAAACATCAAAAGAGCTATGGCTATCTATCCTGCTGAGCCAGAACTCCGTATATAGGTGCGGGAAAGATAGATTTAAATTGAAATTATGCTGAAATTTTCCAAATTGTCTTTAACTGTCGGCGAAAAGTCGAGATACCTTTTTGGCACTTATAGCAGAGATATAGCAAAAATATATACTCACCATCATAGCGCTCAGCCTGTTCGGCTAACTTAGCTTTGTACACATTATCTTCCCTTTCCGACATTGTGGATGACAAATGATTTTTCACTAACTAAAACCGAATCGCCAGGTCACTAATTCACCAAGATGGCCGCACCCGCCAACCGAATCCAAATTCGATCTTCAACTAAACTCCGCCCATGACGTCATTAACACGACTTCCGTTTTGGAACTAATGTTGCCAACCGAAAATAAATTTTAATCAATGCATATCCGTTCAAAGCAACCTACCGATAGGTTCAAAGCAAATTTCTTGCGGTATTTATAAAATAGTTAAGGAATTGTAAAGAAAGCCTTCATTTAATGGCCCTTTTAAAAATTACGATCTAAAACGTGCTACACGATTGATGATTATTCAAGGAAAGACTGACAGACAGGAGCAATTTTATTGTGTTCTGTGGTGTGCACAGAGTAGGTAATATAGTTTTGTGAGTGGTTGTGTGACAGCCGTGACAGGACAGTCACTGAGCAAATAATCACTACACTACACTACTGACACTGACAGTGATTGCCAAATAAAATCGTCTTTGTTTATTTCCTTCCTCAGTTGTGCTTCTAATCTTCTAAATAAAATAATAAATATGGAAGAATTCTCTTCGTTAGAGGAACTTGACGACTTTATAAGGAACTACGAGTACTCGAACTGTGTCCAATTATGGAAAAGGACCGCCAAGACAATAGAAGGAATGAAAACCGTGTGCCCAATAAAGTGTGAGAACTCTAAGCCAGAACTTAAATATTACCAGATGACTTATGCATGTAAAAAGGGAGGCCGGGCTTTTAAAACAAAAGGCCGGGGGATACGGCAAAGTTATACATATAGGGATAACTGTCCCATGTTTATTAAGTTGGCGTTGAGCGACGATGGCACAAAACTCAAAATTGTTGAAAAGATGGAAAACCATAACCATCCTATAAATAGAGAACTTTTTGAAAGTATGACGAAACAACGTCAAATGAGATTGAAGACTGAAGACAAAAAGGAAGCAATTGAAATGTTAAATATAAATTGCAATATAAAACTTGTCCAGGCCTATCTACAAGAAAAAACGGGAAAACCAATAAAGACAAGTGATCTGAAGAACTTGCAATCTGGTTCCAGGTATGGCTATCTCTATACAATAGGTACCTACACTATTATAGCTACTGCTTAGCTAGAGTAGTTGTTTATTGTCAAGTTTGTAAAGTTTTAAATGCATGTTTATTTTAATTTATTTATTTATGTGATATACTATTAAAAGTATAATTATTATTATCTTCACATACCCCTACATCCTGTGCTACTTATGTACTTACCAGACATATTAAATTTCTTTCAGGTGCTTACAAACTGATATCCGGAATGTGATCAATCTTTTAACACAAGATGATGGAATTGGTCAAATAGCAGTAAATGAAAATGGAGATCTGCTGGGAATCTATCATCAAACCCCATACATGAGAAAGTGTTTTGCTACATATGCAGAATTTTTAGTGTTTGATGCCATTTACAAACTTAAGAACCTGGATATGTCATTATATATCTTGATGTCCATTAACGGCAATGATGAAGGAGAAGTTATAGCAGTATTCTTACTGTCGGATGAATCCAGTGATGTCATCAGACACATGATGAAAACTTTTAAGGAAATAAATCCTGATTGGAAAAATATAAAATTTCTAATGACAGACAAAGATTTTGGAGAGAAGACAGTTTTATGTGACGAATTTCCCGAAGCGTCTCATCAGTTATGTTTATATCATGTATTAAAACATTTCCGCACTGCTATCACAACTGAATCAATGCAAATTAATGCTTTGCAACGAAAACAGATTTTGGAGATATTGCAAAAAATAAAATATTCAAAATCTGAAGCAGAATATGATGAATATTACAAACTACTTATGGACTTGAACATTCCTAAATTAACACAGTACTACAAACAGAACTGGCACAGCAACAGACACGAGTGGGTTAAATGTTTCAAAAGGCAATATACCTTATTTAACAATCATTTAGAATCCTGCCACCAAAAAATTAAAGAGTTATGTGAAAAAAATTCAAACATACAATCATTTTTTGAAAATTTTTTAGTGTTTTTAAATAGTCTCAAACTCAAACGTCGGCAAACTGTTCATCACATGCTTTTAAAGAAAAAGAATACCTCTTTTGAACAGGATTCACCCGAACATTTATATCTGCAACTAGTGACACCATTTGCATTCAATTTGATAAGAGAACATATGAATAACGTAAATGATTATGATGTCTTAAGCGAAAATGCTACACAATTTCAAGTTCAAAACAAGAACTGTGATGAAAATGTAAATACAGTAGAACTAGAAGATGGAAATGTAAAATGCTGTTGTCCATTCAACACAACAACCACATTACCATGTTCACATGTATTTTCTGTATTAAAAACGATGAAAACAAATATTTATGATGAAAGTCTGATACCAGAACGGTTTTTGAGAGCAACTTATGTAAACTGTTATACAGATGAAGGCAAACCTCAAACTTCTGTATGTGACCTGAAATTACTCACAAAAGAGCAATGTTTGGGTACTCATCAAAAATACAGAAAAGCTATTTTAAAATGCCAAAAAATTGCTTCAATAATTTCGCACCTCAATATGGAGGAATTTGAAAATTATTGCGATGAACTGGACACTATTGTAAATCTCTGGAGTGAAAGAAAAAAGACAGTGATTGTAGAGCTAGCGGACTATGAATCGGAAAGTGCAACACAAAGAGAAGATCTTATGCAACATCAGAGTGTAACACAGGTAGAGGAAGCAAAACCGCTTATAGAAGCACTAGTGCAAAATAACATTCAATTGCAAGACCATGTAATAGAGGAGGACCCTCTGAAAATTGACATAAGTTTACCAACAATAGGAAAACGGAGGCAGCGTGCCAAGAGGAGTGATCTTACAGTCAAGCGTAAAAAAACATAAATACTTACCTCAATCTCTCAATGGGAAATTTTCTGACAGCTCATTAAAAAAAACTATATAATAATATAATAATATGGTGTTCGTATACCTTGTTTCACGGGGAAAGAGATCTGACAGGACCCTTATTACATTCGAATAAGGGTAGTTTTTGTTTGTATCAGATGTCTTTCCCCGTGAAATGGGTACAATTATTTTTATTGGTTTCAATAAATGGACTAGCTCTCTTATGAACGTACTATGAACGCCATCTTTAATTTAGTTTATTTAATGTGCTGTCGAAAAATGACTATGGCCCATAATGCTCATTACGGTGAAGGAAATTACCATAAGGAAACCTGCACATCTAGATTATAGATATAATTTCTTTCTGGTACTTTACTTTAGGTACTGATTATTAATTTATAAAAAAATATTATATTTAGTTAAGTACCTACTCATACAAAGTGTTCTTTAATTTGGGTTCTAATGTGATTTTACTAAGGCTGATTAAGTACCTAGTGATTGATTTACTTATGTAATTATTATAGCTGTAGTGCCAAAAAAATATTGCCAGATGAAATGGTTTTTTAATTTACCCATAATTTTTATTTTCACCTTTTGTAATTTTTTTATGTTACCTACAACTATTTTGCGGCGAAACATCGCTGCATAGGTACCTATCAGCGCGCCCGGCACGCCCACAGTTACAATTCAAAGCTACTTAAACCTACATTGCTGAGTATGGGTGCTTACATTAAGAATCGGGTTCCTTGTATCTACCCGTACCGGTAACTTGATTACGTATCGCTCACTGATAGATTTAAAACCGGGAAATGCTCTAGCGCACTCGCAGAAAGATAAAAGCAGGTTACCGGTACGGGTAGATACAGGTAACCATTATCTCTATGTAAGCACCGTATGTATGTATGGCAGAGCAAATAGTATACAAGTAGGTACGTTTCTAAATAGGCAATGTTAAGTTTATACTCAACACTACATATTAAAGTCACGCAAAAAAAAACAAAAATAGCAACGGTTCTTAGGTACTTATATGGTATCTACATAATACCAAAGTACTTAAATAAATAATATTAGTTAGGTAAGTATAAACATCAGCTCAATTAAAATAACAATTTTATTTAGCCTAGTTAACTAAATAGTAAAAATAATTTAAATAATACTTTTTAACCCACTGCTGTTTATTTAGTTACTTAAGTAGTTACCTATTTACATTTACAAATTCGCAATAATTTCAGTCTGTTACACGCATGTCGTCATTAGACGTGGATTTCGACTTTGTAGTCGAGTTTCTCCCCGCGCTCGCCCTTGAGGCGCAGCGTGACGTAGGGGAAGCCGAGCCCGCCCGCCGAGATGGACGGCCGCGCCTTCGAGCCCAGCTGCTGGTCGATGGCGAACACACCCTGTAGATTGACAATCATCTGTTAGTAAGTTGGTAAGTAGTGCGGATAGCCTTAGGCGTTGGGATTTGGGATTGCGTGGCTTAAATATATGACGACTCGTCCTTATCGTCGTCTGGGGTGTCGGCGACAGAGCGGGGCTGGTGTTTGCACCTTCTTCTTATAGTGCCTCTCCATCATTGTAGGTTGGCAGTCAGCTCTTTGCAGCGTTCTCTATTCCTCGCTGTTTTAAATAATTCTTCCACGGTTTTTACACCGGTCCACTCTTTGATGTTGCACAGCCACGTCAATTTTCTCCTTCCAGGCCTTCTCTTTCCTTCCACTTTGCCCATTATTATGGTATGTAGCAGCTGGTATCCCTTATTACGCAAAACGTGTCCTAAGTAGGCTACTTTGCGCTGCTTAATGGTACGCACGAGTTCCACTTGCTTATGCATTCGTTTCAGAACTTTGACATTGGTGACTTTATCGGTCCAACTGATTCGAAGCATGCGTCGGTAACACCACATCTCGAAAGCTTCAAGTTTTTTCTTGCAGTTCTCCTTTATGGTCCATGACTCGCACCCATAAAGGACGATGGGCCACATGTAGCACTTCAGAATCTTGGTACGGAGTTTTATAGAAAGTTGTCGACAACACAGAACTTTTTTCAGATTCATGAATGACGCTCGGGCAATTTCGATACGCACTCGTATTTCAGTAGGTATCACTCCCCCATGAGTCCGTCAGCCATGACCCAAGATACTTGTATTTGTCGACTCTTTCAATGATTTTCGCTCCTATGCGTAAGTCTGTCGTCGTTTTGGGCTCATTCGCGACTACTATAAACTTCGTCTTGGACACATTCATGTTCAACCCAACTCTTCTGCTGCACTCGTAAACTCTGTCTACAATCTGTTCGGGACCTTCTTGGGTGGATGCTAATAGGACAGTATCGTCCGCGTAACGCAGGTTGTTGACCACGCGCCCGTTGACGACGACTCCTGCTTCCACGTCTTCCAGTGCTTCTCGTATGATTGTTTCGGAGTATAGATTGAAGAGCAACGGGGACAAGATGCATCCTTGACGGACACCTCGTTGAATACCAACGGCACCTGTTTCCTCTCCATCCACCAATACCGTTGCTGATTGCCTACTCATACAAAGTGTTCTTTAATTTGGGTTCTAATGTGATTGTACTAAGGCTGATTAAGTACCTAGTGATTGATTTACTTATGTAATTATTATAACTGTAGTGCCAAAAAAATATTGTCAAATGAAATGGTTTTTTAATTTACCCATAATTTTTATTTACACCTTTTGTAATTTTTTTATGTTACCTACAACTATTTTGCGGCGAAACATCGCTGCATAGGTACCTACCAGCGCGCCCGGCACGCGCACAGTTACAATTCAAAGCTACTTAAACCTACATTGCTGAGTATGGGTGCTTACATGAAGAATCGGGTTCCCTGTATCTACCCGTACCGGTAACTTGTTAAAACCGGGAAATGCTCTAGCATATAGCAGGGATTATTTTAGCGCACTCGCAGATAGATAAAAGCAGGTTACCGGCATGGGTACAGTATACAGGTAACCAGTATCTCTATGAAAGCACCCTATGTATGTATGGCAGAGTAAATAGGTAACTTGTAGGTAAATTTTATTAGTTAATATTATTAGTGCGAGTATTAAGACTGAACACTACAGATTAAAGTCACGCAAAAAAACAAAAATAGCAAATAAATAAGTTCTTAGGTACTATCTACATAATACTAAAGTAAATAAATAATATTAGGTAGGTAAGTATAAACATCAGCTCAATTAAAATAACAATTTTATTTAGCCTAGTTCACTAAATAGTAAAAATAATTTAAATAATACTTTTTAATCCAATGTTAAGTTATTTACAAATTCGCAATAATTTCAGTCTGTTACACGCATGTCGTCATTAGACGTGGATTTCGACTTTGTAGTCGAGTTTCTCCCCGCGCTCGCCCTTGAGGCGCAGCGTGACGTAGGGGAAGCCGAGCCCGCCCGCCGAGATGGACGGACGCGCCTTCGAGCCCAGCTGCTGGTCGATGGCGAACACACCCTGTAGGGTACACATCATCTGTTAGGTAGTTAGTAGATAAGTGTGGAATTCCTTACAGGTTGAGGACCCATAGGTGCGTTGCGCCAAAATATATGGAGCCTCGCCCTTTATGCTCTGGCGTTTGTTGCCGTGTAAAAAAGCTTTGAATAGGTAATCAGGGTGTCCACTCAGAATGCTCAAAAAAATTCCCTGACTTTTCCCTGACTTTCCCTGACCGTTTCAGAAAATTTCCCTGACCAAATATCAAAATATAAACCTAATTTAAGTAATTTGAAGACAAAATCTTGATTTCAAAGTTTTGCATTCATTTGTTTGACACTTATTAAAACTTGACTGCGTAAAATATATATACAGGGTCGGCAAAAATGGTTTGTTAACAGCGAAGTATAGCACTTAATACACAATAACGTCGTTCTACTTCTAAATATTATCCAATCTCCATCATTTTTTGGATATTAACTACACAATAAATTACTAGGTTTATAGTTTTTTTCTCTAAATTTGCTATAGATTCAAACTTATAGGCACCTCAAGCAACGCTATTTTTGTGATCAAAACTGCGCCGAATCACGCCGTTGTTAATCAAAAACAATGTATTTTTTTAAAGGCGAAACTTACAACTCTAGAATATAATGTTATGCTGAAACGATTGACATTGATTGAAAAGAATTGATGATATTTACTGGGTGAATAACGATTTCCCCTGAAATTTTATCAAGAAAAGTACCTATGTTAATCACGATCTGCATTTATCTCTATAGCACCCGAACCCTGGGGCATGAGTGCACAAACGATAGCAAATGTTTTCCTAAATAGCAATTTCTTGAGGTTCCCTATTAAGCCTTAGGAGGTCATTCTAAACAACTTTTGTTGTGTGAGTATTGAAAATTTCCGAAAAACAACAAACAAAACATCCTCATGCGCCTTGCAGCTTCCTTAGTCCAAGTTGCTATAATGCCTAGTTTAATAGTCTGACCAAAATTAGACTGATTACCAAAAAAGTAGAAATTGAAACCGAAATAGAAATTGAAACAGAACCATTTATAGTTTGTTTTGCTCTGCTAAATTAGTAAAAAAATAGATTATTGATTAATAGATGCAGCGCGGAAGCAGCGTATGCGATCTCGCTGACGTATAAAATAATTAGCAAATTGAGAACCTCCTCCTTTTTTCAAAGTCAGTTACTGAGCGCGGCTGCAGCGCGTCTGCACCTACAAAATAACGTTATTTTTTTATCACAAACTTCTTAAAGTGTTTAAACTAAATTTGTTTTGAATGGTGAGATGAGTCACCCCCTTTTGCATCAACCTGTATATACGGGACATAATTTTACCAGATGAGTCTGGGATCTAGCAAATTTTTTAGAATTCTTACTTTTTTCCATCTATTATATTTTATTAAATCACGAAGATATAAAAAACTTAATTTTCTAAGTAATTATTATATAATAGTAAGGATCAGTCAAAGATATTCCATAACTAAACGAGATTTTATTTTATGACTTATGTATTTCACGTAAAAAAGAAGTATTACTAGTAAAGGAAATCACTTTAAATTTTTCTAGAAAAGGTCATTTTTCCCTGACTTTCCAGGTGCCCCATCAATTTCACTGACTTTCCCTGACCACCTAGAGCTTCCCTGACTTTTCCCTGACTTTCCCTGACTTTCCAGATAGTGGACACCCTGGTAATAGAGGACTGTAATAGGATGTTATCGACTACACGTAAAATTTTGATGATACTTACGTCGTCTTATTAGGCAATAATTTGATCCGTACTGAAGAATGGGCGTAAAAAGCAGGTGGTTGGGTTGGTCGTAGGTAAGTATGTTTACATCCGTCCAATAGATTAATATACCTATAGTACCTATGATGATGATGATGATGACTACATTCGGAAGTTAGCGCTACGTAGGTATTTGTTCGCTAATCGCTTCTAACTAATAGTTAAGTAGTAATTACCCTGATGGGCTGGTTGTTGGGGTTGCTCCAGGAGACGGTCTTCTCCCGCACGGTGAGCGGGATCCAGGCGAGCTGTACGTGTTCGGAGTAGGCCACCCGGCCGCGGCTCCCCACGCTCAGGTCGTAGGCCTGCGCCGCCATCGCTGCCAGCGAGATCAGGAGTAGAGCACGGAACAACATGGTGGAGGTAGTTATGGAGTAGGGAAGTGTGGTGAACTAGTGAAGCTATTGACTTGTTGTGACGATATGGAGGCAATGTACTGTTTATATATTAAGCGGCTACTTATCTAATTTTAATAAATCGGATGCTATCTAAAGATTAAGCGCGAATAATTGGAAATGGGTATTATAAGTTGGTTACTTTGATTATTTCCATTTTGATAGTCTTTAGTTCCTTCTCTGATTCGCAAAATCTTTGATTAGGGAAAACCCTTGTTATCTTGGATCAGTATCGAATTCGTACAATGAGTAATGTATCATCCCTGGTCCTATCCTCACAGCCACAAACACTTACTAGCTCTTGTGTCTGACACCACACAATCCAAGTAGAGGCAACATCTTGGAAAATGGAGTCTAGCAAGACTGGCAAAAAGTAATCCCTTTCAACTGCATTCATGCCGCTCTCTGAGAGCCTCCCGCTGGACATAGGTAACTTGATTTGCGCGACCTGGAGGTCCTTTAACATACAGCAATCCAAAGGTCGTCGGAGTGAGGACCAGATGGCCAGGTGGGGATATTTCTATCTATCGTGGCGAGCTGAGTTTCCGCCTTTAGCCTCTAAGGTGGGTCACTATGCGTGAAATACCTGCCTATGGGGTGACTAGCTATTAAGCTACTCAAGCTCACGCCAGAAAGCAAGCCTAGACGACCTAGAGGTTACTCCTGCACGCGGGGGAAGCTCATGTCCGCTAGTGATGGTGCAGTATCTGATGCCTCATTTGTGGAACGTTTTAGTTATCTATCGACGGTCGAATGGCGTAGTGGTTAGTAGCCCTGACTGCTATGCCGAAGGTCCCGGGTTCGATTCCCGGCTGGGGCAGATATTTGTTTAACAACAGATATTTGTACTCGGGTCTTGGGTGTTGATATTTATATTTAGTATCTATCTATCTATGTATTTGTGTAGGTATATCAGCTGTCCGACACCCATAACACAGGTTCTGCCTAGCTTGGGGTCGGATGGCCGTGTGTGAGATGTCCCCACATATTTATTATTTTTATTATTTACCTATTTAGCAACTTTGTTATCATGTAAGTCATGTCATAACTATTGTTATCGTGTATCGTCACCACGGGGTGGACAAAAAGGGATAGCTCCGAATTCCTTGCATGTTTGTAGGAAAAAGTCTACAATTAAAAGATTTGAAATTCTGATAAGTTAATTTAAAAGAAAATTTAATTAATTACGTATTCATGTAAAATTCGGAGAAAAGTTAACAATCTTATCAGCATTAGGTGTCGGCTAAATGTAGATTAAAAACAACAACAAATAAATTCTGAGTAACCCAGTACTTTACCTCTGCGATCCTTATCAAATTCGTCAAATCATTGTCGCTTTTATCTTGTACCTAATTATCAATAGATATGGAGTATAATAAAAAGATCCTCCAGAGCAGAGTATCGTCATAACACAACTCTCAAGTGTTTAGAACAGCTTGAAACCTACCCATCTCTTCTTCACCATGTTGTTCCGTGCTCTACTCCTGATCTCTCTGGCGGCGATGGCGGCGCAGGCCTACGACCTGAGCGTGGGGAGCCGCGGCCGGGTGGCCTACTCCGAGAACGTGTCGCTCGCCAAGATCCCGCTCACCGTGCGGGAGAAGACCGTCTCCTGGAGCAGCCCCAACAACCAGCCCATCAGGGTGAGTCCATTTTATAAGTACTTACCTGCTTAACAATGGCCTCCAATAATTGGAATGGGGGGAATTGGAGTCCAATTCCCCCCATCACCCTCAAGTCTTACGCTCTAATCGGTGCCTTTTGTTTACAATATTTATCGTCTATTGAGTGGTGCATCACGATTTACAGTGACTAACAAAACAGACCCAAGACTAAAATACCTACTACCGGATAGCTAGGTATTCTATATATTACATATATATAGTTAAGGAGGTACTTCGCAACTACTCATCAAGTTACTAACATATGACTGTGTAACCTACAGGGTGTGTTCGCCATCGACCAGCAGCTGGGCTCGAAGGCGCGGCCGTCCATCTCGGCGGGCGGGCTCGGCTTCCCCTACGTCACGCTGCGCCTCAAGGGCGAGCGCGGGGAGAAACTCGCCTACAAAGTCGAAGTCCACGTCTAAACGTCACACGCACTCTAACATAAAAAATTTGCCTATCGGATTTACAAACGGAACGTGATATGATTCAAGCTGAATAAATATATTTTTTAAATTAATTTGATTTTGTTTTGTTTTTTACCAATGTTTGTATCTATAATACCATGTAGGTATCTCTATCTCTGATCGTTTTTTGTCTGAAAAGGCCAGCAGCGCGGGCGGTATTGGAGCGGAGGATAGTGCGCAAATCGCTCAACTGCCCGCACCATCCGTCCGTCCTCTGGAGTCGAGGACAGCTTCATACGGCAAATACGTAATACTGCATACGGCTAAATGCTTAGATTAACAATATCTTTTCCAAATTTTCAGATCAAAACCAGATTAGAAATAAATCTCACCTCACCTTACCTAACTGTTTCACACCCGGAAGCTTTCAAACGGAAGTTATGTTTCTAATGTTTCTTTTTCAAGTGACAGCTAGTTATGCTGTAGTTAAACCTTACATGCTAAAATAAGAAAAACCAAAGCTGGATTTTTTGCACATGTATTTTATTTTATACGTATACGAATATAACAAGAGACCAGTAAGTATAATTTATTGTAAGAATTAAATAAATACATGAAAGAGTAACAATTAAATCATATATAATTAATTGCACGAATACTTCAATATACATACAGCAGCTATTCATTATACAAGTCAGAATAGCATTTAACACATTATTTAAATAAAGTAACTAAAGATCAACTTTATAGATTTTATTCTACATTCTAGAAATATAGTAGATAGGTGTGTTCCGTGCAAAACTGTGACCAAAAATAAATTTTCAACATTATTAACCAATAATCAACTTTAGCTTTGGCATGGAATAGTTTGACGAGAAACAATGTTCATGGCACACGCAGCCTGTATAGCTAGACGACACTAATCAACGTACGTACAACATGATACAAAATATAATAGGTACCTATATACAAAATAATAGAAAATATACACTGTGGCTACAGCATTGGGAAAGCGCTGCCTCCATATAGAACCTGGCAGAAATAATATCTATGAATATATTACTTATGTGAAACTTACACACTTTCACAGTTGCCTTGTATGTAAGTAAATCAGTAAAGATATCATACAAAATATTATGATTCGATTCCATCTGAAGTAAGAATTTAATTCAAAGTAAATTTAGTTACGCTATTCTTCTCCTGGCGTTCACTAAATTGAACAATCATAAATCGTGTGTGAAATAAAATCGATAGTGTTTTTTTCATCATCATCAACAGAAATACTTATTCACACTACACAATTTTTACTAAAGCTGTGATTATTATTCTAACAATAAATTTGAGCCCATTCAGAAAATAAAGCCCGCTTTGTCCAATAACGTAAAATTTTAAAAGTACCTACTTACTAAAATGTTTTATATTAAAAAAAAATCTTATTCATAAAACTTATAGTCGTGTGCAAGTTTACAAATGAAAAAACTTTAAAGTAGTATGACTTTTTGATCTTTCTGATATATTTTATGTATGAATACGAGAGTTAACAGAATGAATATGAAACAGAAACAATAAGATTTTAATGATTAAATTAACTACTCGTACTATAAAATTATGTTACCTATATGCTGAATATATTAACTATTTATTAAATATAATAATAAAAGATCATGAGTAAAATTTTTATAGCACATCACATCAAGTATCATACTTCACGTCAGTCTCCATTACAATAGTTATATCTTATTATTCTTTAATATAAAATAAATGTTACTATGGTCTATTTATTTTAACAAACGAGTACTGAAATGTTTTTTACTGCGTTGTTATTGGTCCGAACAAAAGAACAAAAGCGTTAGCCCCGCCCTTACAATTACCCATCTCACTCTGTCACTATCGGAAATGTGCTAAAGACATACATAATCAGTACTCGTTTGTTAAATAAATATACTATACTACTTTTGGTGCTATTACTTAACACTCATTTGCTTCTTCAAGTAGATAAGCAGCCAGTGCATCTAGTGCAGCAGTGTTCACCAAAAATTATACTTAGGCCTTTACTGGCAATTCAATTTCATCATCATTCGAAATTCAGTTTGTGTGTATAATGGTAGTTACTGTCCTTTTTGTGTTCAAAAATTTAAAAGGCACTAATGATTCCAATGATTTGTTTAGAGTACAATTTGTACTTAAAAAGTAAGGGTGCCATTTTAAACCCAATAACAGAAGATAAATTATAATTTAGTGTCACCGAAATAAAATTGAGTTTGGCTTGAAAATAAAATATAAATGTCTTGATTGTAAAAAAAACGCACTGAATATTAAGTACGCCTTTGTCAAGAATAATATCACTCAAAATTTTGTAACCCATTTATCAACAACATGGCAGTACAGAAATATACTGTATATTAAGTAATATGAGCTATAATATACACTTACTGCAAATTCTATTTATATTTACATATTATACTGTCTCACTTTTAAAAGCCTTTAACAAAGGAATGCAATATTACACTACTATAACAATTAAAGCAACAATTTCTAACAAAAACCCTCTTTAGGCATTTTATTCATGACTTCAAGCTTTTCAACAATAATTTAAATTACAGTATTTGGGAATGTCATAAAAATTGGACACTGAATGCAAATTATTTGGTAAGTATTGAGAGTTAAAAGATATGGGATCCTTTTGACCGTATCTATTCGTATAGGCCTCATAATGTCCTTAGATACAAAATATCTTTGTACCTACCAATTTCTCCAATCATTTGAAAAAGACAGGCAATTCTTTCACTCTATATAAAGTGAAATTTTTACTGTTTATCTACACACTGGTATCCTATTGTGACTCACTCTGCAAACGTCTTTATCAGCCTTGCTTCATCGCATTACTTTTAAACCATTTACAAAAATATTTATATATCACTATCCAGTCGTAATTTGTTCAGTTGCCAATATCACAAGCAATACCTTCTTCACCTACCAACCAATACCCAACTAACCCGTAATGTTCACAACTCAAAAATATCTCTGTCCACTCACCATAACCCTGTAGCTTCACAAACAGACTAGTCCTTACTCCTGCCCACAAGTCACATCATCACGACCCATTAAGTCCCCACTACCAGGGCACGGGTCTTTAGGCCTGGTCCACCACTGGCCTAGTTACTGGCCAAGTCACATGACACTGCACATTTTCTTCAAATCGCTATCCTCCGGATCCAGCAACTCTGGGTCACTCACAGGCTGTTTCCCGGTCACATCAGGCAGGTACCTATCAGGGTCCAGGCCCTGGCGCTCGTAAAACAGCAGATAAGCGGTGGCAGGGTCGATGTGCGGCGCGGGCAGCTCCCGGCACGACGAGTCGTTGTAGCAGAGCCACGCGCCGGACGGGTTGCGCGCGTACGCCACGTAGTGCCCGCCTGATAGCTGGCCTGAGTGCGACTGGGGAGGGAATAGTGTGTTAGGTAAAACTAGGTATAGGGGTGTTGCATAAGTGGTATACAAAGCCGGAAGGGGGTGAGTCAGGGGGTCTTTATGAACAACTTTTGTTCTACGTGTTTTAAGGGAAAAAAGACTGTATAAAGGAGAGCTCAGAGACAGAGTCATTATAAATGAAAAAGGTGGACGGATTCATGCTATCTCGCTCTATCTCAATTTAACCATAGGGCTGTGAATTCGAGCGCCGGAGGTACATCGTAAAGATCAAGATCAGGCAAACGTAGCGTGGGACGCTATGTAGCCTGCTGCCACGACAAACTTAGACAGGCTAGCCGCTGGATGAGGCGAGAGTATTGTAGTGCTCGGGAGAGCGGCATATGTCTAACAGTGGACGATAACTGATAAAAAAGATCTTATATAGCATATTTAACTAACACAATCAACAACTCACCACAACAGCATACAGCCTATACTTGAGGTCGAAGGCATCCTGTCCCTTCAGCAGATGGTGTTGGTGGTAGTCGATGAGGTTGTCGTCCATCACGGGCGTGGTCACGAGGCTGCTCGACTCTAGCCTCTTCCTCGCTCGTGTCTCCATCGGATCGCGCTGTCTCTTTTCTCTCGGCTTGACGTGGTTGTCTTTGACGTCTTGCTTGTCACCGTCTCGCTCTGCCTCGTCGTCTGTCTCGCTCTCGCTGATGGGGTCCTCGTGGAAAGTTGAGGTTCGTTTCAGCAGCTCCTTGTGTCTGAGGATGGTCTCTTGAGGCACGGAGGCGAGGTAGGCCGTCGGGTCGAAGTCTTCGAACGGGAAGTTGACTACCTTTTGGGATTTGATCCATTTGTTGTTGACGTATTGGAAACGCTTCAGGTGGACTATCTGTGAAGCGTTACATTGAGACATGAAAACACAATTTGTATGATAAATATAATTATGTCTAAAGCTAAATATAAGCAAGACAACTGTGTAACCGATTCAACGAGAAAGTTAACTTTATAGCTGTCAAAACTAAGATATTATTTGCAAATCTCGTCTTTCTTGACATCCATATTTAGTAGCTAAGTGCTCTAGGGTGCTACTGACCCTTCCATCAGTGCAGTGTGAGATTTGAATTTGTTTTATGATGTATTTTCATATTTTCCATGTGTCTGTTAGGTCAGTAATAATGATGTCAAGTGGATTACTAGTACTAGTAATGGCTAGGCTTGCATCAAGTAGATTTAAATTGATCTAATATTAGCTGCATGTCAGCCTTTGAGTGGTCTTTTTGTGTGAATCAAGCTAGGTGTAGTGTAGTATAATTACCAATATAGGCGGCAACCGCCATATCTGCAGCTTCTTCGTCGCCGGCTGGGCGCTCCGACACCCATCACAGTGGTAGGGCTGCTCCAGCCGCTCCTCCGCGGTGAAGGCGGACAGGCAGTGGTCCAGGTCGATGGGCCGCGCCGCCTCCGCCGCCACCGAGCGCACCGACGAGTGCTCTATGTACGCCTGGTACATGACACAAGGAGACAGCTCAGTTTATAGGCAAATGTACGAGTTTTTACAGACTTTAAAGGGATCATTGTGGAAGCGACGCGTGCTTTATGCGCTCCTGGTACTGACGACATGGAAAATCTCAGAATTTCGACACATAATAAAGGCATGGCTATGGAAGCGACGTGTGCTTTATGCGCTCTTGGTACTAAAGACACAGGAAACCTCAGGTTTTACGGCGAAATGGTTATTTTTGCATACATTATAACGGCATGGTTATGGAAGCGACGAACGCTGTAGTACCTGGAAACCTTATTTGAATAATTTACATAATATGGGAAACAATATACGGTGCTGCCCTTCCTATAGAAGCTTTAGTAAGTAGTGTCTACGGTGTACTAAAGGGCCGAAGCCCCGGCGCAGTGGTGGCGCTGCCCCAGGGCTCCTCCGCGGTGAAGGCGGACAGGCAGTGGTCCAGGTCGATGGGCCGCGCCGCCTCCGCCGCCACCGAGCGCACCGACGAGTGCTCTATGTACGCCTGGTACCCGACACGAGAAAACAGCTCAGTTTATGGGCAAATGTACGGGTTTTTAGAGACTTTAAAGTGATGATTGTGGAAGCGACGCGTCCTTTATGCGCTCCTGGTACCAACGACAAAGCATATCTAGTAATTTTGACACATAATAACGGCATGGTTATGAAAGCGCCGCGTACTTTATGTGCTCCTGGTACTAAAGACACAGGAAACCTTAGGTTTTACGGCTAAATTGTAGTTTTCATATATTATAACGGCATGGCTATGGCGTGCGCCTTATACCTGTATACCATATTTGAGTATTTAATCAGTATGGAAGACCGTATTCGGTGCAGGATAGATACCAGTGGCGACTTCTTGTGCCTGAGGGCAACATCCACTTCGGGTCGCTGAGCCAGCAGAGTAAGGAAGGAAGTTGTCTCAGTACCTTCTCCCGGGTGGTCTGGAAGCACAGGTGCAGCGCGGTGGAATCTGGGACTCCACCGCGCTGGTGGAGTCCCAGATCTCTACTCGGCAGATGTAACAAGGGTATTACAGAGAGTATTAGACAGAAGGTACTCTAGCTAACTCGGTACCTTCTTCCTGGTGGTCTAGAGTAATAGACACCAGAAGCTCTAGTTCACACAGTACCTTCTCCCGGGTGGTCTGGTAGCGCGGTGGGGTCCCAGACTCAGTAACAAGGTTATTACTGACAGTATTACACATTAGAAGCTCTAGCTCACACAGTACCTTCTCCCGGGTGGTCTGGTAGCGCAGATGCAGCGCGGTGGGGTCCCAGATCTTTACTCGGTAGGGGTAACAAACAGTATTAGACAGTAGATGCTCTAGCTAACACCGTACCTTCTCCCTGGTGGTCTAGACAGTATTAGACAGTAGATGCTGTAGTTCACACGTTCGGTACCTTCTCCCTGGTGGTGTGATCCAAGATCGGCCTCCCCAAGATACTGACTCGCCATTCTACTTGGTAGGTATAACAAGGGTAGAGAGTAGGTGGACAAGCTAACTCGGTACCTTCTCCCGGGTGGTCTGGTAGCGCGGTGGGGTCCCAGATCTCTACTCGGTAGGTGCAACAAGTATATTAGACAGTAGATGCTCTAGTTCACTCGGTACGAGGGCTACACCGAAAAGATCGGGAATAGAATACTTAGAAATAAATTAGAGTGAAACCTTTTTGGTGTATCAAATGTAGTGTTTTTTCAAACATAATTCCATTTTCGAATTTAAAAAAAAGTAAAAAATAAAAGAGTATTGACCATTTGAATTTGACAAGTCGGTGTAAAAAATGGAGCTTACGCGGGAACATTTCCGTGCAATAATTTTTCACAACTTTCGTCGAGGTTTATCTCAAGAACAATGTCTCGCCGAGCTTGTTTCTATTTATAAACTTGAAGCACCAAGTAAAACGACTATATATCGTTGGTATTCTGAGTTTCGCCGTGTCCGTTCCTCTCTTACCACAGTCCCTTCTACTGGTCGGCCAAAAACAGCGGTAACACAAGATAACATCGATGCTGTACGCCAGTTAATAAAAGAAGATAGACATGTGACATACGAGCAGATTCGGGCTTCTCTCAGCATTGGTATGACAGCCATTCAAACCATTTTACATGAAGAACTGGGTGTCAAGAAGTTAGTTTCGCGCTGGGTGCCCCACCGTTTGACCGAGGAACAAAAGTCGGCTCGTGTTAATTGGTGTCGATCTGCTCTGCAACGGTTCAATGGAGGCAGTTCAAATGCTGTCTACAATATCGTCTCTGGTGATGAATCGTGGATTTATTCATATGAGCCCGAAAGAAAACATCAATCGGCAGTTTGGGTCTTCGAAGGTGAGGTCAAGCCAACAAAAGTTATTCGCTCACGCAGCGTGTCGAAAAAAATGGTCGCTTCGTTTGTATCGAAAACTGGCCATGTGGCTACGATTCCATTACAAGAACAAAGGACGGTTACTGCTGATTGGTACACAACAGTTTGTTTGCCGGAAGTCGTAAGAGAACTTCGTAAAACTAACCCGAATCGTCGTATAATCCTTCACCACGATAATGCAAGCTCTCATACCGCTCGCAAAACAAGAACGTTTTTAAATATGGAAAACGTGGAGTTGATGGACCATCCTCCGTATAGCCCTGATCTGAGCCCCAATGATTATTTTACATTCCCAAGAATTAAAGATATGCTACGTGGCCAACGGTTTAGCGGCCCAGAAGAGGCGGTCGAAGCTTACAAATCAGCTGTTTTGACAGTATCCACTTCAGACTGGAATTACTGTTTCAATGATTGGTTTAATCGAATGAAAAAGTGCATTGAATGTCACGGAGACTACTTTGAAAAACAATAAAAGTAAATAATATTATGATATCTTTGTACTTTTTTCTATTCCCGATCATTTCGGTATCGCCCTCGTACCTTCTCCCGTGTGGTCTGGTAGCGCGGTGGGGTCGGTAGGTGTAACAAGGATACTACAGACAGTAATTAGACAGCAGAAGCTCTAGTTCACACGGTACCTTCTCCCTGGTGGTCTGGTAGCGCGGTGGGGTCCCACATCTCTATACTCGGTAGGTGCAGCAAGGGCTGACAGTAGATGGCCTAGTTGTAGGTACCTTCTCCCTTGTGGTCTGGTAGCGCAGGTGCAGCGCATGGGACATGCGGTAGGTACCTTCTCCCGGGTGGTCTAGACAGTATTAGACAGTAGCAGCTCTAGTTCACACGGTACCTTCTCCCGTGTGGTCTGGTAGCGCAGATGCAGCGCGGTGGGGTCCCAGATCTCTACTCGGTAGATGCAACAAGGGTATTACTGACAGTAGATGCCCTAGCTAACTCGTTACCTTCTCCCGGGTGGTCCAGAGAGTATTAGACAGTAGATGGTCTAGTTCACACGGTACCTTTTCCCTGGTGGTCTGGCGCGTTGGGGTCGGTAGGTGTAACACGGGTATAACAGACAGTATTAGACACTAGATGCCCTAGTTCACTCGGTACCTTCTCCCGTGTGGTCTGGTAGCGCAGATGCAGCGCGGTGGGGTCCCAGTCCACGGCCAGCGCGGGCTCGCGGCCGCGGCGCCGCAGCGCCTGCAGCAGCCCCAGGTCTAAGGAGGAGATGGCGCTGGCGCAGGGGGAGCAACCCTGGAATGTACGGACGGGCTTGTTGAATACCTGAGGGGTTACTTAGTAAAAAATTAAACCGAATTTCCCGAGAGCAAAAGGTGATTAGAATGATGACATGGGCTGTTTTTAACAGATTTCATCCCGCACGCTGGATGGCAAGCTATTTTCTCGCATCTCGCCTACATATTCCACGCGTTACAATGAATACTTGTGTGAATGCGTGCGCGGCAATCCCGCGTGCGTGATCAAATTCGCATGCTGTTAAAAACAGCCTTGTAGGAAATAGAGAAACTATAGTATTAGACATAAAACTTAAGGAAGGGTGTAGATTGCTGGGCAGCTGTCCCAAGCTGTCACAACAAGCGCAGCGAACTCTTCGGTCCACTGGTCCAAAGATATTAAACAGGAAGCCAGCTGGGGCTGGATAAGGAAGGCCGAAGATAACGCCACTCCTTGCGACAGTCCAACGCAACGTCCAACAGTGGCCGATAACGATCTCGCCGTCAAACTCACTCGCATCTCACTCGTGTACTCACGTCCGAGCTGTACTGGCGGCTGTGCTTGTCGGGCAGGCCCGAGTCCGTGTCCGACTCCACGCTCGCCGTCGAACTCACGCGCTTCTCACTCAGGGGCGTGCCTGCTGGGGGCACAGAAATAATACAGATTAATACACTAAAATAAGAGAAGCGGGGAGTTAAGACAAGTAAGCCACAGGCTCGCCACGTTTGCCGCTGCGATGATTGTAGTTTGCATCAACTTTATAAGTCGGTATTTAAACTATTGTGTGAGAGTTCATTGTTCCTTGGTGAAGGCCTAATGATGATGCTATTATTGTTCGTAGCAATTCACCGCTATGCTCCAGCCTCCAGCTAGTGACGGTTATACTTGGCGGGTGGCTAGTACCTGGCGGGTGGCTAGTGACGGGTCTAGTACCTGGCGGGTGGCTGGCGATGGGGCAGCCGCGGCACAGGCGGCTCCAGGGGCAGCGGCCGCACCACATGCCGCCGCGGTCCACCAGACGCAGCGTGAACGGGTACTCGTAGCCGAGGCTGTCGTCGCTGGAAACAAAATAAATAGTGTCATTATGTGTTACTGAAATCTACTTTTCAACGATGAAACCGAACGTTCACTGCCGGCTGAACTAAGTTAGTTCGTATAGTTGAGCCAGTTTTTTATACATAGTGCATAGTTTGCGGTGGACGCGCATGTATGACAAGCGAACTAACTTAGTTTAGCAGGCAGTGGACGCTCGGCTTAAGAGCATGTTTGCAGCGCGCTTGTATAACAATAGGGAATAGAGCGGATCGGTTTCCACTCATTATTTGTCGTCGAGCGCTCACGCTTGGATCGGAATACGTTTTTTCGGACTACTACTTTTCTAAATACCTACTTTACTAGTGTATTAGCTTGTACAAGAAGGGTACGAGGGCCCACTCATATCCTCCCGGGGGGCATTCACCAATCGACAGCGTGGTTGCTCGTGTCTATGGTATGCAATCTCGTCTCGCCGAGATCCCGATCTCGCGAGATGCCGGCCATACCTTACAATGTTGGATCTCGTCAAATTTCGTACGAGATCTCGCGAGATAAAGAGACAGTCACCTATTGCGTTGTATCCACTGTATTATAAATTGTTATTTGTGTCCTGTTCAGTCAATAAAGTAGTATTCTGTATTATTCTATTCCACTCACCAATCAGCAGCATGGTTGCTGGTATCCGCCCGGGGCGGGCGGGGGGACAGCAGCCGCCGCACCTGCGCCCACACGGCGGCGTACAGCGCGCGCCCCCCGCCCCCCGCGCCCCCCGCTCCCACCGGCACCAGCAGGGGCGCGCCGAATAGAGCCGGCCGGCAGCGCTGGGACGGCAGGAAGTACGAGTCTAGGCGACATTGTTTGCTGTGGACGGGAGAATGGGGGGTAAGCTGATAGATAGATGGATAAATTGTTAACACAATACCTACATACACAAGTTACGGGCACGGAAAGATTATATTAGTTTAATGATAAACGCATAGAGTGAAGAGTGAAACTGATCCTTTACATTTTATATAATATCGATCTCTTCGTTTCGTACACGCGTTTACGCGCATATCATTTAAAGCCGAGTACCTATCTACCTTCTAACAACATAAACAAAATCTTCAAATGTATCCGTTAACATCGGGTAGTCGATTATAAGTTGTATGACGAGGTGGCGTGATATGTTTAGCTAGGTTTAGTGACGTTAGGCATTTCTGCCTCAAGTGGGTAAGCTTAAATATAGAACAGGATGATGAAGGCATACTCACCGATGCACAGCGACCAAGTAATGTATCTCCCCGACCGGCACCTCTCTCTTCGTCTCATTCAGTTGGTGCATGTTAGAGGGAGACGACCCGAACTTGGCCTTGCCGAGGCGAGGCGAGTTGGGCCGTAAGTTCAGCGACTTAACGCTCAGAGTCGGCGAGCAGTTGCCGCCTGGGCGTAGGTTCTTGGGTAGCGTGTTACAGCGCACGTCATTGGTTAATGTTTGCGAGGGGCGTGGCTCGGGCAGGGTGTTGCAACGCACGTCATTGGCTGTGGTGTGCGAGGGGCGTGGCTCGTAGAAGCCGGGCGGGCTCTGGGACATTAGGATCTCTGAGCGGGAACGCTGGAAGGGAGATTTATTAGTTTCATTTTACTAGTTTCGGCTTGTGCGTGTTGAAGATTGGGTAGCCATGGTGAGGATCAAATTGAATTCAACCGGGATATTATTGCATTGTTTAGTTACAAGTGATAAATATATAGATAATCTGATAAGTCCAGTAAGCGGTTTCAAGAAACCTAACATCAATACAAAATTCTAATTTGGTAAAAGGTTTAACTTTTAACTTTGAAATACACTTGAAGTTCTTATTAACATTATAACAGAAATATTACGCATCACAAAAAGTTTAGCCAAAACATCTCACAACTACATCAAAGAGCCGAGCGCAGAAAAGAAACTAACACACACAAAACAATAGATTTAATAAGAATATAGCTTAAAGTTTTCAAAACGATCTATAGATACAAAAACCAAATCACCTAAACATTGAAACAGCGAATTTGATGAGATCTAAGATACGATGATATTTGATGATGTTCTAGTTGATGATATCAGTACGGCTAATGATGATGATAAACAGTGAGGTGCTACCGTGCACTTATGTGTCGGATTATACCATATTCTGAGGATTATAATACCTTATATTCACAACTGATTCTAATCACATTCATCACTTAACTTCTAGGATACAATAAAATTCATTAATAGGTTTTTTTGTTTACTTTTAAATCTGTTGTGAACATAACATTGATATCTTCAGAATCGGGCGTTTTGTGTCAACTTAATAATACCTTAGTCATCAGTAGGTCAGCTTTTCGAGTTATTTATAAACAAATTTGTATCAATAAAAACAGTCAAGGATCAACCACTTTGTTGATTTTGAAATATTAGAATAGCCCTTATTTACAAAAAAGTTAGATATGTTATAAGACGGTAAGTTTAGTTTAGTAATTTTGATTAGTATCATTATAATTTTGCCCAATATTTATACTGTATAATTTAATGTTTTTATATTATAGTAATATGTATTTTATAGTGCACCATCACCACCCTTGCATATTTTTTTATTTCTCCATAATACATAGTAGCTGCTAGTGCATTTGTTGTTTTTTATTTGTTTTTATGTTATGAGTGTTTGTTGTACTATTTATATCTACACCTCGTGTTGGGATGTTAATTTGTCTTCATTTATTTTAGTACTGGAAATAATCAGATTTATCTTTACAGCAGTAGAATATTCCGGTAGGTATTCAGTAATATATTTTTTATCAGTTTCTTGATAAGTACTCAATATTTTTGCATTTTATGTTTCCCTTTACCTGTCTTCCATTGTATTCATCTTGTATTTGATCTATGGATTTCGTTATATTCCGTAAAAAACTTGTGGTTTCAAAAATATTCATTTTTATGGATTGGGCACATTACGATACATTTAATATGGACTATCGCTATTCTAGAACTATTCCAGAGTGCAACTGGTCGCATTTTCATATAAAATACGTAGGATTGACTTTAGCTCTGTGGCCCAATCCATTACTGTGCCCTACATGTATCTCTCTCCTTGCACATACACGGGTGTTGCTAAAATAGTATGCCAAAGGGGGTGGCTCATTATTCCACGATTATTGAAACTTCATGTAGCAATACCTATAAATTTCCAAAAATCCAAGAACAGTAATGTTTTTTTCGGAATGACCCTATTCGGCTTACTGACAGTTTCAATAACTGTATCTATCGATATGTGACAGTTACTATCATACGTTTGTAACTGAATGCTATTTTTTTATGTGTTAAAATCGTATGATAGTAACTGACAACTATCGATAGATAGAGTTATTGAAACTAGTAGTTAGCCCTCTTCTCCCACTACGCGACTCTCAAGCGACGCAACCCTTAGTCGCATATATTTGACGAGTCAACGACGCGTCGAAGACCCGTTATTATAGGCTATCGAAATCATGGGTTGCGTCGCAGTCGCTTCCTTTGATCGTAGTAGTGGGAGAAGGGGCTTATTATACCGTTTTGGCAACACCCTATCTATTCACATATGTGTATATGTATGTGTGTGTGTGTGTAGGTGCACAGTGCCAGCGGTACCTTGAAGCAGAAGAGCGCGGGCATGCACAGCGCGGAGCGCGGCGCACTCACCTCGGCCGCGGGCGGCGCCGGTTCATACAGGTCCAGGAGAGAGGTGTCTTCCACTGGAATGTACAGTTTATCTTATTAACAATTATGTCCATTCTGTACCAACTAAATTTAATTTGTTATGGACGGGACGTGATGGGTCGTGATGATGATGATGATGAGATATCAAATTACGTCCGATGCGTTGGTAGTCGAGCTAGCTTCAGTGATCGTAACTGATCAATGAAGTTAAGCAACACATGGCACAGTGAGCCATTAGATGGCTGACCGGTTTTAAGTGGTTGTTTACTGGATGCTTCCGTGCTTCGGACGGCACGTTAAGCCGTGGGTCCCGGTTGCTGCTTCGGCAGCAGAGCCTAGTCAGAGGCCTTCGGGCGGCTTGAAAACATCTGACAGTCGGGTTGCCCACTTACCCGACCACTCACACAGCATAAGCTTGCTTGTGTTGGGGTCTCCAAACCACACTAGCGTGGTGGACCTACAACCCTTCCTTTACTAAAAGGGAGACCTGTGCCCCAGCAGTGAAGACGTGATGGGTTCTGATTATGTCAAATGGCGAGGTATTGAATCATTGTGGTAAGTGCATACCTGCGTCGGTGCTGGCCGGCACCTCGTACAGGGTGTAGGCGCGCTGGCGCAGCCGCGTGCTGTCGTCTAAGGCACGGCCCAGCGTCGCGCTCGCGCTCTCCACCACCAGCATCCTGTATAAACACATTGAAACTGTTAGGCCTCCGAAGGAGAAATATACTGTAAAAAAATGGAATAAAAAAAAAATACGAGCGGAAAACACAGGTTATTGTCGTTAATTACTGTTTTGGTACAAAGTGTAGCCTAACTTTGCGAGGTTGCGTTTTGATGTATCTTGCGCATACTACATATTTCACTCTATCTTGTCGGGGTCACCAGTTTTAGGGTGGTTTATAGGTTGTCATGGCTACTACCATGTGGCTTGTGAGAGCAAAACCTGTACAATAATAGTTTCATAAAGCATGTCAACACTATAATGCATTTTTTCTTACTTGGCACAGATTTTGAGCAGTCTTGGAGTGTCTTTTTATTTGAATTAATTTAAAAACTAAGTTATAAAATAAAACATAATTGGCCGCCCCCGATGCAGCCGCCACCGCCGCCGCGCCTGCACACGTCGCCCTACAGTAAAGAAGCCAACCGCGGGACGTCCCAGCCGCTGCGAGCCATCCACAACAGATCAACATCTCCGAGCTGGCATCCGCAATAGCACTCGCCGCGAAGGCCGGACAGCGGGCCACGCCACGCTACCACACGGAGCTACCATACTTCGCCGGCTCTCACCACGAGTGGCTGTCATTCCGTGCAGCATATTATGAAACAGCAGAGGACTTCACCGAGACTGAAAACGTGGCAAGACTACGACGAAGCCTGAGAGGAAGAGCCAAGGAAGCAGTCGAGAACCTGCTAATATTGAATGCACGCGCCACAGACATCATGCGCGCCCTGGAGTCTCGCTTCGGCCGCCCCGACTCCATCGCCATGTCCGAACTCGACCGTCTGCGTGCGCTGCCGCGCCTCACGGACAACCCGCGCGATGTCTGCGTGTTCGCCAGCCGCGTGCTCAACGTCGTCGCCAGTTTGCGGGCGCTCGATCGCACACATTACCTCTACAGCCCAGAAGCCACGAAAATCACGATAGAGAAGCTGACGCCCGCCATACGCTATAAATGGTTTGACTATGTCGCCACTCAGACCACAGAAGAGCCGGACCTACTGAAACTATCAAGATTTCTTCAAAGAGAAGCCGACCTCTGCGGGCCCTACGCACAGCCAGATACAGAACCCGCAGAGCACAGCCGAAACAGAACACAGAAAACCTATAACACATCGAAAACTTCAATAGAAAAGATATCAAAATGTCGCCACTGCGCCACAGAAGAACATCACATCAATAAATGCCCGAAGTTCGCAGAAACAGATGTGAACTCGCGATGGGAAATAGCCAAATCGCAGCGACTATGTTTCCGATGCCTTCGCTACAAGAGTAAAACCCACAGTTGCAAGCGAATCCGCTGCGGAGAAGATGGCTGCAATTACTTCCATCATAGATTGCTGCACTTCACAAGATCAACAGAAACCGGACCGGAAACGAAGAATAGCGTAACAGTATCGTCGGTGTGGTCGCCGCGCAAAACACACGCGTACCTGAAGATCTTACCTGTCAAGATCGTCGGACCGGCGGGAGAGGTACACACGCACGCTCTGCTCGACGATGGCTCTACCGTCACGCTCATAGACGCGGCCAAAGCGAAACAGGCGGGCCTCACGGGCCCCATCGAGCCGCTCAAAATAGCCGCCATCGCCGACACCAAAGATGAACGCCTGCCATTCTCGCCGCGTCAAAGTGACTCTACAGGGAGAACGCACACAGTACAAGATTAACGCACGGACTATCGACAACATACGACTCTCCGCGCAGACGGTGAAATCTGAAGATCTGCGAAATTGTGTTCATCTGCGTGACATCGCACAGCAGCTGAAATACGAAGCAGCAAGACCAAAGATCCTCATCGGTCAAGACAATTGTCATCTTCTCATCGCGAGCGAGGTGCGACAAGGACAGCAAGATGAACCCGTCGCCTCACACACGCCTCTAGGCTGGGTTCTTCACGGAGCGCACACGAGGATGGTGGACAAGAAACACCATAGAGTCAACTGCCAGACTACGCGTGAAGATGACCTGTGTGAGCCAGTCATCGTGCCCACACACCCCCACAACAACTTAGAAGGACGCGCCACCAGAACTCTCGCCAAGTGTACAAAACAGACAGAAGCCTCACGTTCACGTCGTTACGCCGCTCGTCGCCACGCCTCCATCGAAGATCATAGTACAGTCCACGACAGGCGATAGGCATCGAAGATGAACGTGAGCAGCAAAGCTACGCGAGATGTACACAGACTGAAAGGGCGCCCCCACAGTGTGGTCCAGACTACAGCCACAGATCAATGCCACAGACGAAGAGAACCGCCGCGCCACCGCAGGCGCCGCCACCGCCGCCGTCGTCGAGAACAACTAATGATAGAGCCTACAGGGAGCGACGAGCGAGCTGGCCATCCTGCCCTCCGAGCCTGCGGAGCCAGACGTCCCTCACCGAGATCTGCAATGACGACCACGGCGTCAATGCACGGCGGGAGTAATGTTCGGGACAAGAATAATAGTTTTACTTGTTAATAAATAAATATGTCTCTGGAAGTGAGGAAACTAGCGCCATCTAGTAGAAAGTAGCCTAACTATGTAGTTCATCTATTCAACAACAGATGGCAGCACGGAACTAGAAGTTTCTACTAAGAAGTAGAACATTAAGTCTTTTCTAGAGCTTTCTGGAATACTCTATCATCCGTAGAGAATGGTATAAAAGGCGACGCTCGCGCCTCACAGTCAATTCAGTTAAAAAGCAAACAGCGAAGAAAGAACAAGAAGAAGAACAAGCAAGCAACAGCTCTAGCTCTCTCAATTCCTGCCGGTGATCGCATAGAAGTCTTTCATTCCTGATCCCTGCCCGCCGTACTTCCCTCAACCAGAATAGGTGCACCCCGCACAATAATGACAAATGAAATAGGTACTTGCAAGCAAAAATGATAGATTTTGTAATTAAACCATTTATTTTGGATGTAGTTTAATAGTATTTTGCGAAGACACACAGAGATTGTTTAGCTTTTGTGCCAAATAAGAATGTTAACAGTATACATACTTGTCGGGCGGCAGTCCGCTCCGCTCCGCCACGCTCCGCTTGAGGTCTAGCACGGTGCCCTCCGCGGCCACGCGCACCCCGTACTGCACCGGCACTGACCCGTCCAGCAGGATCACTGGGGACGGATATCACAATACATTATATACTATTATTTTGTTCTTTCTTATGTCCACTAAAACAACTCTAGAGATGTTGATGATATACAGGGTGTTGCAAAAAGGGTATATCAAGCCGAAACCAGAATGTGCAGCATGTTATATCTAAGCCCGAAACTGAAATCAGAATTTCAAAAAAGTTTACCGTTTTCGAGTTATTGACGATTGAAGTTTCAAAAAATCACGCAGAAAAAAAGTGGTCTAACAACCCTAAAACAGCTGATTACAAGACCCACTGACCTACATGTCAATGAACTCTGTCTCTGTTACTAGGACATCATGCACAAAATTTGAATAATTGCCATTTTACCCCATTTTCTCTTTTCCCTAAAAGTAGGGAAAACTAATTCACAACAGAATTTGAACTTAGCTACATTTAAGTAAGGGCTTACATGTAGTGTTCAGGAAATGTAAAACTAAGATAATTTACGTCATAGGTACCTACAATTGCCTACTACAGCCTAGAATCAAATTAATCGTGTAACTAGGTAGGTACTTACGTGCGACATCCAACATCCCGAATATTCTGATAAACACAAAACACAATCACACTTACCCACTATCACTTGGTTTTAACGCACAATAAATTCTTATTGTTATTATTCTTATTCTTATTCTTATTCTTATAACAAAATGTGCATTTGTCAAAGCCGCCGCCCTCGGCTTTGATATCGCCGCCTGACGCTGCCGGCCGCCGCGCCGCGCCGCGGAACTTCTTTGATCTAGTTAGAAGAATTACGTATTTCCTATTCATACCTACCTACTGATTTTCTGTTAATCGCGAGCGCAACACACGGGTCAATGCAGGTGTGTGTACTTTACTTACTAATTAATCATATCTCCCAACGATCGGGTTCTGCCAAAGCTAGTTTCAGGTAATTTATTTATTTGATTCTGGTATCCCATAGGCACTATCTTATCTAAACCATTATTAAACAAAGACAGAAAGAAGATAAAAAGAGAGACGAGAGTTTTGACCAATAGAAAAACCAATAAAAATTTATTACTTTTGACCAATGGCTCTCCAACTTTAAGAATTCGCGCGCGAGCAGCGCATAATGGTCTCCTGGTAGTCAGTGCCACGCGACGCTTGTTCAAACTGATAATCACCGAAAGAATTGCATGAAAAAAGGCATTGAGCTCGTTTCATATTCATAGCACAGTGACGTGAGGGAATATTTTGATTGGTGATGTAGGTACTTAAGGATAACTCTGCTTCTAAATAAGCTTTCACCACTTAGGTAACAGAACAATGTGCAATGTACTATTGTAGGTATTTTATTCACGAATTCGATTCGATTGAGTGAATTACTACTTACTTTCATAGTGTGAGTAATGAGTATTAATACGTACTTTTACCTTCATAATCATAACCAATACCAACACGACCGTGACAAACCCTAGTTCAGCTCTAATATTTTCACCGATACGCTTAGGAGAAGAAGTAGGTACTTACCTACCTCAACGTATCTACGGTATCCACTTTACCTGAAAAAACTTTGAGAACCAATGAACTCAGATTGTCCTAGTAAAAGTAACTACATTATTAAGATAGAAAAAGAAAAAAGATATAACTTATCTATGAAGTAAAAGAGAGATAGATACTTCTTTATTTGTATTACTTTAAAGTATTTTAATGTCTAATTGTCTATGTATGTGTTAATATGATGATTTGCGTAAGAAAGAGATAAAACTTTTCGTTGTTAATAGCCTTCGCGTGAAATAGAAAGAAACAGCATAATAACATGCATTTTCGTCCTTAAAGCTAAGCCTTTTGTCAACACAACTGCATTTCCTCAGTGACGCTATGATTGGTTCGCGGCGTGTCAATATTTTCGGCGCGAAATTAGAAACCAAAGGACTCAAAGGAATGCCGCCGGCCGCCGGGCGGTCTCTCAATCAGTTCAGTTGCCCTGGCGCATAGCACCGCGAAGCATTGTTTTGCTAATTTAATTAGTTATTTGGGTTTCTTCGCGTAATATTGGTGGCGTAATCCGTGTAATGTGAAGTGAGAGTTCATAAACAACCTGATTGTGTTATTTGATACGGCGATAATTAGGTATCTAAGCATAATCTTTAAAAGTGTAGTGAAAAACCTAATATCGTATGGTAGACCTTGGAGTGAAAAGTAAAAGGACAATTAAGTGTCCAAGTTCAGTTGTAATGTGAAGTGTTAATAATGATAAACAAAATCAATGTGCCGGCCGGCGTTATTTCACGGTTACCAGAGGATTTTCCTCTTACCTACTATTGCATGTAAGAGGTATGTTACCTATCTTTATTTAATGTACGTAGGTAGTATTTTTTTATTAACTATGGTATTTATTTTGGTATGAAATTCGTTTGATGAAGTCATTAGTAGGCAACTGGTTAGGTATCTAAGGCTTGTCTAGTGCAAATCCACGTTTAACGTAAAAAAAATGGTAGGTACCAGGGTGGTTGAGCCGTGTCCGCCAGCCAGGAGATGCGTGCTTGTGCTATAGTGCATCTAATACTTATACAGAAGTGGGGTACTAGGGTTATAGCGTATAAGGTCGTCTGGTATGTCATGTTTGTAGTTATACGGAAGTAGGGTACCAGGGCTACCAGAAACAATCATCAGGGTTGTCAAAAAAGTTACAAATAAAATATGGATTAAGTTTTGTATGGAACTTTTTTTTATTCGTGCGCCCAAATCTGACATCGCCAATGACTTTTCCAGAACGAGTTGTGTGGACCCTTTTCGGCTTGATATACCAATTTTGCAACACCCTGTATAATGATTGGATAATTGATCTGTCAAAACCCTTATTACATTGGACTAAGGTTGGATATTGTTTGTTTAAGTCATGTTATTTGATGAAACGCTCTCTAGAGATAATTGCCAAGCTGTTCTAGTTTGCTATAGTTATGTCATTTACAATACACTATATCAGCCCTTTATATCCAGCTAATAATGTTCATAGGGTGTCGGTTAAAAACGATAAATTCACAAATAAAATGTATGGAATTGGCATATGTCATAGGATTCATGCTATATTTTACAAGTATAAAGCGATACATCACTCGGGGTGTCTCAGAATCCACCTTTCCACTGCCGAGAGTAACACAAGTGATATAATTTATTATGGTGAGGTACCTATGACAGTGACATGCAGCGCGCTCTCGAGCGGCAGCGGTAGACTGAGCATATTGAACGCGTCGAAGCGCACCGACTCGTGGCCACACGTGTCGCAGCGCACCTGCAATAATTATACATGCAATAAATGAAAATTATGAAATGGAAATGTTTATTTTTGACTACTTGGTTTACAATGTGTTCCTGGCTCCCAAACAAGGATACCCTGTGCTAGAACCCGGAACCATCGGCATAGTAGTCAGGGTCACTAACCACTACACCATTCGGTCGTCAAAGTGTCTTCTGCACGTTTATCAAGAAACCATGTAGTTCCTAGTCTATATATTTTGTCTATTTACACCGGCCGTACGAGTACGCCACTCGTCTAGTGCCGGATAGACGTGTGTGAAATGTGCACATCTGTATTTACCTTGGACTTGAGTTGTCCGTAGAAGAGCTCAGTGACGATGGACTTGTTCCGCGCCGTGTGCTGCTCCCACGCCGTCGTGGCCGCTATCTGTAAAGGAAAGCAGAAACAAATATTATAGAGGCGATAGTTTGTGAGTGTGTGTGCTATGGTCGTTACTCCTTCATTCGAAAACCGACCCCTCTAAGAAGCATTGTTACTATGTGAGGGGGGTCAGGTTTCTCTGCACATTACCGTGCCTGTATCATTCTTTTTTGGACAATAGCCCTGTTAAAATCCTCATGTAATTAACTGGTGCAGCAGCCTGCCTATCTTACTGCATAGTAACTTACTCTTCTACTTGCCATGCGCTCTTACTTTGGCATGTGCTCCTAGTATCACGACGTGTGCGTTCCTTAGCCCACTAGCCGGGGCCGCCAGGCCAGGCTATACACGTTCTGGTGTAGATGGTCCCTTCGCACTGGATAATAAGTAACCAGCTGTTACATTGTCATGTGCCCCTAGGGATAGTTACCTGATCTTTCTTCTCCTCTTGCTCCTGTCCTCCCCCTCCCAGGCCAGTAGCCGGTGCCGCCCTGTTCAGATCCTCATGCAGCTGATCCAGCAGCCAGGCCAGCAGCTCCTGCGCGTCGTGCTGACCGCCGCCCGCCAGCCCGCGCGCCCAGCGGGACACGCCCCGCGCACGTCTTACTGCATAGTAACTTGCTCTTTGTCATGCACTCCTAGTACCCCACTCACCTGATCCTTCTTCTCCGCCGGCTCCTGCGCCTGCCCTAGGCTTGCACCCGGGGCGGCTCTATTAAGATCCTCATGGAGCTGATCCAGCAGCCAGGCCAGCAGCTCCTACTCTGTCATGTACCCCACTCACCTGGTCTTTCTTCTCTGCCGGCTCCTGCCCTCCCCCTCCCATGCCAGTAGCCGGTGCTGCCCTGTTCAGATCCTCATGCAGCTGATCCAGCAGCCAGGCCAGCAGCTCCTGCGCGTCGTGCTGGCCGCCGCCCGCCAGCCCGCGCGCCCAGCGGGACACGGCGCCGCGCACGCGCAGTGGGGCGATGGAGCGCGAGCGGCAGGACCACACCTGGGGGTTAGGAGTGAGTGTTGGTTATTGCATAATTTATATCACTATCAATACAGAGTAAATGGTAGCTTTTCGCTTCAGCCTATATCTAGGTATGTAGATAGATAGATTACTGTTTATTGGTACACAAACAGAAAATAATTACACAACGGATTTAAATGCGTTTTTTTTAATATCTAGAGTGATTTAAGAAGAAGTATGTATGTGTACCTTTTAGGCCGGAATCTCACGGGAAAATATTTTAGGGCGAAGCGAAGCTTGAAAATACTTATTCAGACACGCTTGACCGCACACTGCCGCCATTGGCGGATTATCATTGTATGAAAAAATAGAGTTTATATGGCTTAAAACGATGCCGCCGCTCCACCGCGCGGAAATTAACCATGTTAAATCCGCAATTCGCGCGGTGAGGCGGTGAAGTATGTGAACCACCTTAGTTTGTAAGTAAGCATACCTGCTTGCACAGCTCCCCGTAGCGCAGCGCCAACGCGCCGCGGGTGCCGAGCGGGTTGCGCGGGTTCACCTCGTACAGGTGCATGCCCGAGTTGAAGTAGCGGGTGAGGGGGCCCGTGTTCCATACCTGTGGGATATAGTGGGAGCATTAGTTGTTTTCGAGAACACAAGTTATGGGTACAATAGTAAGGCTGCGAGCGAGGTAGAATAAATAACCTGTAGCCAGGCACAATAGTAATATCCTAATTATATAAAGAGTTACAGGTTAAATACGATAACTTATGGACTCATACATATAATAACACTTATGTGACTTATTTCTCAAATTGTTGAGACCGCCGCCGGTCGTTCGGATAGTTTGAAGTATGACAAAATGATATGCAAATGTTGTCACGAAGACGCCATCGATACTAGTCTATTTATTTATTTATTTATTTTATACTTTTATTGCACAATATACAATATCTATAGTTGTCAATATGGCTTGCGGTTAACAGCAGTAACGGTGCACTGCGTTCTTTTATCATTTTCCCGATTTTTATGGAGGCTCGGTTTAACACGTATAATTATATTATCTTAGATAGGTACATTGACTTGGCAACGACATCGTATATACACGGTTAAACACGTCAACTCACGGACTGCAGCGCTGCGTTCATGTAGCACGTGTTGCCCAGGTTGTGCAGGCCGGTGGCGCCGGGCAGGTCGGGCGCCATCCACGTGCCCGCGATGTTAGCACGACATCGCACATAGAGGCACGGTTCAATACGGCGTAGGAAAACATCGTGAGGAAACCTGCACGTCTAGATTCTAGATGTGTACCTTAACTGCATTTTACTCGTTCGAAAACGGCCCGTGACCTATCACATGAGTACAAATGAACAGCGAAAAGCGGGTGACTCGCTTGCGCTACCTCTGACTATCCCTTCGGGGATTACAGTGGTAAGCATGATTATGTATGTATGTGTGGTTAAACACGTTGACTTACGGACTTCAGCGCGCTAATTCATGCATTGATATATTCAGATAGCTACATTGATCTTTACTGATAGAATGACACCGTAAATATACGATTAAACACGTAAACTTACGGACTGCAGCGCTGCGTTCATGTAGCACGTGTTGCCCAGGTTGTGCAGGCCGGTGGCGCCGGGCAGGTCGGGCGCCATCCACGTGCCGCGCCGCGCGCCGCCCGCGCCGCTCGGGTTCATGCTGCGGGGGCAGGCCAAGGTTAGTCATGTGTGGGAGTCAAGTGAACGACATTAGAATTGTTGGCCCTATCTTTTACTATATAAAAATAATCTGGGTATCCTTCCTGACGCTATGACTCCAGAACAGCTGAAACGATTTTGCAAATTTTGGTCTTGAAATATTCGTGGAAGTCCAGGGAAGGTTTAAAAGGTAAGAAGGGTAGGGTAATGGGCGAAGCTCGCGGGCAATAGGTCGTTTGATCATAAAATAACCTTCCACCGAAAAGTTGTCTTGTAAAAATCGCTTTAAGTATTAAGACCGCCCTTTTTGTACCTAATAAGCCCGGTCTCCTCGGACCAGCCGCATGTCTTCACTATATACAGCATGTTACCTGACGAGGCCGGTCTCCTCGGGCCAGGCGCGGTCGGCGGCGCGCTGCTCGAGCAGCACGGTGCTGCCCGCGGGCTGCTCCTGCAGCGCGGTGAGCTGCTGCAGCGTGGTGAGGTCGTCGTCCAGCAGCACGGACTGCGAGGGCGATACCAGCCACAGCCGCATGTCCTCGCGGGCTAAGTGGAGGGTGGTGCAGAGGAACTCGCACACCTGTGGATATATGAACAAAATGTTAAAATACAAACCCAAGTCTGGCTTCTCGTTTTTTTCACCGAATTTCATTTCATTTGGATTAAAACTAAATCGTGAACTGCTGCGGTGTTTTCTGTGTACTCTTATACCACGTGCCATGTCTGATTATAACGAACGCTATAGCTGCGTAGTTATGTATATTATGTATCTATCTGTCTACTACTACTATACCTGTCCGACGGTGGCGAGGCGCGAGAAGGCGGCGGTGTAGGCGAGCTGGCGCTGCGGCGGCGCGGGCGCGAGCGGGACCGAGCTGTACAGCTGGGGCGGGGTGTCCGTGTGTCAGTTGTCCCCACGTACCTGTCCGACGGTGGCGAGGCGCGAGAAGGCGGCGGTGTAGGCGAGCTGGCGCTGCGGCGGCGCGGGCGCGAGCGGGACCGAGCTGTACAGCTGGGGGCGGGGTGTCCGTGTGTCAGTTGTCCCCACGTACCTGTCCGACGGTGGCGAGGCGCGAGAAGGCGGCGGTGTAGGCGAGCTGGCGCTGCGGCGGCGCGGGCGCGAGCGGGACCGAGCTGTACAGCTGGGGCGGGGTGTCCGTGTGTCAGTTGTCCCCACGTACCTGTCCGACGGTGGCGAGGCGCGAGAAGGCGGCGGTGTAGGCGAGCTGGCGCTGCGGCGGCGCGGGCGCGAGCGGGACCGAGCTGTACAGCTGGGGGCGGGGTGTCCGTGTGTCAGTTGTCCCCACGTACCTGTCCGACGGTGGCGAGGCGCGAGAAGGCGGCGGTGTAGGCGAGCTGGCGCTGCGGCGGCGCGGGCGCGAGCGGGACCGAGCTGTACAGCGCCGCTCCTCCCACGCCCACTACGCTGTTGTTCATTGCTGGGAATAATTAAAAAAATACATAAAAGTCATCATACATCAGGGTCAGAAATTACAAAGAATAATAAATGTTTCAATAATCTATCATTTTTGGGGTGGTTTTTGTTACAAAACTTGTGTTATCGGAATTTAGAACTGAAGAAATAATTTGATTTACTGGGCTCTTTCTACTTTTAAAGCACAAGAATCGTTTTAACTGTTTTACCAGTTATTATTATTAAATTATTTATTACACAAAGTAAAGTGGTACAAAGGCGAACTTAATGCTAGCAGCATTTTCTACCAGTTATGCTTGACATATCGTCACAATATTTTGAACTTTATGCTATTTATTGAGCCTAAAAGCAATGAATGAAATGAAATAGTTTCAGGTTCTGCCTAGCTTGGGGTCGGATGGCCGTGTGTGAGATGTCCCCACATATATATGTCCCCACATATTTAAGTTGAAGAGTAATTACTCACTCTGCGGACTTTGCACGTGTCGCAGGATCTTCAGCTGCAGCGGATACAGCTCTAGCTCCACGTCAGAGTTCGGCGGTCTGATCACCTGAAATTTAAAAATAAATATGTCATAAATTTGAAGCAATCCGTGTGAGCAATTTTTAAATGATAATATTTTCATATGTACACATAATTGTTTCTGATATTTTCCGTCAAAAAAGTCATAAACTTATATTCAGGCACTTAGAAGACGTATTGGTATCTATTTTTAATATGGTAAGAACAGTGTGAAGGTTCCAATTAATAATATAATTTGCTTGTCCAGCTTTTTACTATGGTGGACTTTCCTGACATTCTCAGAAAATGAGCCCTCTTTTGTACTGTCTTTCTTTAAGCTCCACCTACCACCACTACACATGAAAAACACCCTTATCTCTATAGACACACGGCTCAGTGTCGCACCTGTCTCGGCAGCGGCTGCCCGCCCCCGTACCACAAGGCCAGCGCGCGCCACGGTGCGTCGGGCAGCAGCTCCAAGTCACCCTTATCTCTATAGACACACGGCTCAGTGTCGCACCTGTCTCGGCAGCGGCTGCCCGCCCCCGTACCACAAGGCCAGCGCGCGCCACAGTGCGTCGGGCAGCAGCTCCAAGTCACCCTTATCTCTATAGACACACGGCTCAGGGTCGCACCTGTCTCGGCAGCGGCTGCCCGCCCCCGTACCACAAGGCCAGCGCGCGCCACAGTGCGTCGGGCAGCAGCTCGAAGTCCCGGCCCTGGCAGAGTGTGACGTCACGACGCAGGTGCCCGCCCTCGCCCGTCAGCGTGCGGACCTGTGGGGGTGATCATAGGTTAGGTTCATATTGGTACAGTTCCATACACTTAAGTTGACGGGGAGAGCGTCATAGTGAAGCATCAACTGTATCGTATCCGGACCTGTTTGGGGTAATGACGGTAATGATGCTATCTATCTATGGCTTTTAAGTTGCCGGGGACGCATCAACTGTATTATACATCCGGCGCAGTTTGAGAAGCCAGCGACTGACAAAAGATCTGGCCTATCAACTTTTATTTACGCTGGTCATAACTCCGCCCCAAATGAACCGATTTAGATGCGGTATTCATTACCACAAACCTACGTTTACCTACTCTTTGACCAACGGACTAACTACAGGGACGTACCTTGCGTATTAAACGTTCAGCTCGGTTTGGGAAGTCACCGACTAACACCGACTGACAACAGATCTGGCTTTTCAACTTTTGTTTAAGCTAGTCATAACTCCGAGACTAATGAACCGATTTACATGCGGTTTTCTGTACCACCTACCTACGTTTACCTTCTCTTCAACCAACCAACTAACTAGTGACATACCTGAACCGATTTTCGTCCATAAATTTTACAACAAACCAACATTTATCTAGCTTCTCATCCAGCACTGCTACTGCCTATACCTTGTTTCACGGGGAAAGACAACTGATACAAACAAACTACCCTTATCCGAATGTAATAAGGGTTCTGTCAGATGTGTTTTGTTTTATTATTTATTAAAAAGTTTTCCCGTGAGAATTTCGGAATAAAAAGCTAGCCTATTCATTCCCAGGGTCTAGACCGTATGTATACCAAATTTCATTCAAATCCGTTCAGTAGTTTTGGCGTGAAAGAGTAACAGACAGACAGACAGACACAGTTACTTTCGCATTTATAATATTAGTAAGGATTTTTGTGTTGTTTCCGTGTGTGTGTGAAATAAATGTATTTTCTTTCTTTCTTCTTCTTTAGATGTCTTTTCCTGTGAAACAAGGTACAGTGACGTACCTTGCAGGTAGAGGGCGCCAGCAGCCTCGCGTTGTCTATGGGCGGGGGGGCGCGCGCGCCGCCCGCGCTGCTCACGCCGCTGCTGCTGCTGTCGAGAGAGGCGCTGTCGCAGCGGTACAGCAGCGAGCCCATCGACTCTGGAACAGAAAAGGGATTTATTTAAATAAATAACACCAGCGGGATCAATGTAAACAAACAATAAAAGGTGTACAAATTCTACATGTGTGAACTAGATATCAATATAAAAGGGATGATCCTCCTACCAGGCTGGGTGGTGTGGCCTGGCCCAACGGAACGTTCGAGATTTATATGTATAATGTTGCTGTAATCTGTTATTCCTCATGTAGGATCTCATAGTGGTTTTGTCTCTCGCTCTGTACTTACGTAATAGGTCGCGAGCCGTAACACCGTTCTTTTTAATGAGTACAATACACTTATGTGCCATCTCTAGAATCCAGATGTGCAGCTTTCCTCACGATATTTTCCATCCCCGTAAGAGCGACGGTATACATTGTACTTAAATTCCAAAGAACTTATTGGTACATGTCAGTGCCGGTATTCGAACCCGCATCTCTAGCGTCACAAGCTGGCGGTTACCCGACTGAGCTACCACCGCTCTTCTTATCTATCTCCATATATTTCCTATACCTCGTTCCCTCCACTTACCAGTAGAGTTGGTAGTGAAGCTATCATCAACGGGTGGGTCGCCGGCGGGGCAGCAGGCGTCGGGCGCGGCGGTGTGGGCGCCCCACGCGGCCCACCACTGCGCGCACACCAGGTACCAGAACTGGCCCACCGCCGTCCCACGGGCTATATAGCTAGCGACAGAGCCACCTGAATACTACACTCACGGGCAATGAAAAGGTTCCACTGAGAAAAGCACCAAATTACTCCTAAACGGAAAAGGCTAGCTTAATGACGGTTTCTGCAACTTTGAAGTACATTTAACCGAGCATCAGGATATTACCAATTAAAGACGAGTTAATTTTTTTTTGTAAAAGTTTGTTTCGGGTTTGTTTGGTGTCGACATTTTGTGTGGTACTTTTTCGTTGCCTGTGAGTGTAGAAATGGGCAATGTCTAGTTTCCTTCACTCACCAGTAGAGTTGGTAGTGAAGCTGTCGTCCACGGGCGGGTCGCCGGCGGGGCAGCAGGCGTCGGGCGCGGCGGTGTGGGCGCCCCACGCGGCCCACCACTGCGCGCACACCAGGTACCAGAACTGGCCCACCGCCATGCCGCGCGCTAGGGAGCGACGGAGCCAGCCTAGCACTGGAATGGAGAATGCGAATGCACGTTTAGGAAATGATATAGAGTATGTAAAGCCTGTTATTTTATCTCAGATACTAATTTGACAGATTTGAACGGTTATTAAACAGATTGTCCCGCGATTAAGTGACGGTTCGTTCTATTGACGAAACAATCGACAATTGATGAACCGTTCAGGCTATGTCAATCTACATAGTATCTGAGATTAAAAAACAGACTTTATATAGATGTGTTGAAGATATATTATGCTGATGATTTGGTTATACACTCGCGAGCAACCAAATCGACTCAAGCCTTCACGGCGCACATATACATTGATTTTCCTAAAACGATAAATGGTAAATATAAAAGTGATATGTCATTCGAAAGCTGAAGAATTAGGCTTTCAATTAAGATCAATACCATAAAAAAAAACTAAGCGCAGATTTAATGACGCATTTTAATTGCCCGTCAGTGTTAATTACCTCATTAGGAATCCACGCCTTGCGCTACCTGATCCCGCTATAAAACCTTTCCACATCCGGTGTACCTTATCAGTCGCTTGTTGCAAGTTGACCGGTACACATCTCGTTGCATTGTATTCCTTGTTTTCGCAAACCCATGGATACCACACCAGAAGAAGCTGCTCAAGTTGTTGCCTTGCTGCAACAAGGGTTAAGTCAGCGAGCAGTCGCTGCCCAGCTCCACTTGAGCCAGTCTGCTGTATCCCGAGTATACAGACGGTTCCAAGAGACTGGTGCCTTCAATCGAAGACCAAGAACGGGCCGCCACCGCTGCACTTCAGAGAGAGACGACCGCTTCATTGTCTCAACCTCGCTGCGCAATCGACACCTTACGGGCGTTGATGTGCAGCAAGAACTGAGACGTGTACGACAAGTGGCTGTCAGCGAGTGGACAGTGAGAAGACGCTTGAAGGAAGCCAACTTGACACCAAAAAGACCTGCATCAGGCCCCAAATTGACTGCAGGCCACCGACAAGCGCGTCTTCAGTTTGCTCGAGAGCATCTCGATTGGAGCATTGCGCAATGGCGGTCGGTCCTGTTTACTGATGAGTGCAGAGTGTGTCTGCATGGCAGTGACAGGAGAGGCCGGGTCTACCGGCGTCCGGGGGAACGATTTGCCCAATGTTGTTTCGCTGAAACAGTAGCATATGGCGGCGGTTCCTGCATGATGTGGGCTGGTATTTCTCTAGAGGGAAAAACCGCACTTGTTTTCGTGCCTGGAGGCGGCCGAGGAGGCGGGTTAACAGCTGATCGGTACATCACCGACATTCTACTCGGTCATGTTGTGCCCTATGCAGAATTTGTCGGTGAAGACTTCGTGCTAATGCACGACAATGCCCGCTGCCACACGGCACGAGTCAGTCGGCAGTTTCTGAGAGAGAAGGAATTGCGCACGATGGACTGGCCTGCGCTCAGTCCTGACCTGAATCCCATCGAACACTTATGGGACGAGCTCAAAAGAAGAGTTCGGGCCAGGAATCCAGTCCCTGCAAGCGTGGACGAGCTGAAGACAGCTTTATTAGAGGAGTGGGACGGCATTCCTCAGGAAACTGTCAAAAAGTTGATAAGGTCTATGAGAAACAGGCTGCAGGCTGTAATTAGGGCAAGAGGGGGCAATACAAAGTATTGATTTAAATAAATAAATTTTTATCTTAACATTTTTTGTTTAATTTGTATAATACGATACCCATACCCTTTTTTCCTAAATTCCCGTTTTTCCTACAATTGCGTTCAGACATCATTTATTTCAAAAATGATGAATGGATTTCAATAATAATGATATCAAATTAAAGCTGACATCTTAAGCTTTTAAATGACATATCATTTTTATTATTTCTATTCATAATTTTACTTGTATTAATGTATGTTTGCGCCGTCAAGGCTTGAGTCGATTTGGTTGCTCGCGAGTGTAGATGAGACTGGGGAGACGCTGGCGTAAGCTGTTCATAAATACTCTATTAGCGTTTATCCGCCGCATGTCACGAGAACGAGATGACGGCGCCGAAGTAGTGGTACATGACAGTGTCCACCGCACATCCGTCACGTCAGCACGTCACCGTCAAGTCATACTAAACTCAGCCTGAAAAAATCTCGTTCTTATGACGTGACGTTGACGGCGTGCAGTGGACAAACGACCTATATGGGTATGAAGTAATTCCGAACTTATCTATGATAGTTTCTAGCTTTTTCTAAACCTTGCCTGATATGTTTTATGCATTTCTGCAAGGAATATATTCTGTTCATATGAACAGAATACGAGGGCTACACCGAAAAGATCGGGAATAGAATACTTAGGAATAAATTAGAGTGAAACCTTTTTGGTGTATCAAATGTAGTGTTTTTTCAAACATAATTCCATTTTCGAATTTTAAAAAAAGTAAAAAATAAAAGAGTATTGACCATTTGAATTTGACAAGTCGGTGTAAAAAATGGAGCTTACGCGGGAACATTTCCGTGCAATAATTTTTCACAACTTTCGTCGAGGTTTATCTCAAGAACAATGTCTCGCCGAGCTTGTTTCTATTTATAAACTTGAAGCACCAAGTAAAACGACTATATATCGTTGGTATTCTGAGTTTCGCCGTGGACGTTCCTCTCTTACCACAGTCCCTTCTACTGGTCGGCCAAAAACAGCGGTAACACAAGATAACATCGATGCTGTACGCCAGTCAATAAAAGAAGATAGACATGTGACATACGAGCAGATTCGGGCTTCTCTCAGCATTGGTATGACAGCCATTCAAACCATTTTACATGAAGAACTGGGTGTCAAGAAGTTAGTTTCGCGCTGGGTGCCCCACCGTTTGACCGAGGAACAAAAGTCGGCTCGTGTTAATTGGTGTCGATCTGCTCTGCAACGGTTCAATGGAGGCAGTTCAAATGCTGTCTACAATATCGTCTCTGGTGATGAATCGTGGATTTATTCATATGAGCCCGAAAGAAAACATCAATCGGCAGTTTGAGTCTTCGAAGGTGAGGTCAAGCCAACAAAAGTTATTCGCTCACGCAGCGTGTCGAAAAAAATGGTCGCTTCGTTTGTATCGAAAACTTGCCATGTGGCTACGATTCCATTACAAGAACAAAGGACGGTTACTGCTGATTGGTACACAACAGTTTGTTTGCCGGAAGTCGTAAGAGAACTTCGTAAAACTAACCCGAATCGTCGTATAATCCTTCACCACGATAATGCAAGCTCTCATACCGCTCGCAAAACAAGAACGTTTTTAAATATGGAAAACGTGGAGTTGATGGACCATCCTCCGTATAGCCCTGATCTGAGCCCCAATGATTATTTTACATTCCCAAGAATTAAAGATATGCTACGTGGTCAACGGTTTAGCGGCCCAGAAGAGGCGGTCGAAGCTTACAAATCAGCTGTTTTGACAGTATCCACTTCAGACTGGAATTACTGTTTCAATGATTGGTTTAATCGAATGAAAAAGTGCATTGAATGTCACGGAGACTACTTTGAAAAACAATAAAAGTAAATAATATTATGATATCTTTGTACTTTTTTCTATTCCCGATCATTTCGGTATCGCCCTCGTATATGCATGCGAACATTTGACAAAATTGGAGAAGTTTTAGTAGTAGAAATACACAGCATAACTAACAGTAGCCATTCTACAATGTAATTTACAAATATGGTAATTATAATGCCACATTTGTTTGTTGACTAATTGCGACATTTATTTTCTATTAAACCTTTAGCATGTCAAGGATCTAACACAAAGATAAATAACACAATCAGGAGCCTTATCTGTTTCCATTATTATAAAGTATTCCATGAATGTAATCCAAACACTTACTTAATTGTTATAAATATTATTGTTTATGCAAGTAGGGTAAGATAACATAATAGCATGCTGTCTAAATCTTACTGGAAATAATATCCATTAGTTAAATTTTAATTTTGTTCAACTATATTTATTTTCTTTCTTTCTATAGTGAGCACCGTTTCAGACTTAAATTAGCCTAAGTCGTGTCTTACATGTTACCAAAAAATATGACTATTCATTTAAGAACAAAGAGGCACTGTTATTATTTATTTACAAATTTAACCTTGACTTTGTTAAACTGTGTTTAAAATATCTTGTTTTATGTTATAATTCAGTTATTATCATCCCCATTGTCCTTGATAACTAACGCCTATTATTATGAAAGTTATATGTGCATTGATTCTGCTAACAATAACCTACTCCTGTCCCCTGAGCCCTTCCACCTGCACTTGGGAAGACTTACTCCAGGCCAACCAGAATGCTATCAAAGTGTCTTTTTTTTGGTCTAGACAAATTTAAAAATTCTCATACTGTTCACTGACACGAAAGAAGAAGAAGCTTTTTACTTTAGAATCCATGTTTTTTTTTAAGAATGTTTATACTTTATACTATTGCTCTACAAATTACTCGCAAAAACACAGCAACTCCTTTATCATAACGCTTATCGTAACAATGTTCTTGACATAGATAATGTATGCGAAATTTATTCGCAACAATTAATAACCCTTATTACTTACAATTAACGGTTAATTTTGAACGGCTAATTCCGTTGTCTGGTTTGTATTTTGTATCCTTTAACGAAGAGAAGGTCATTATCAACTTTGTTATCAAGAGTTGGGTGAAAAATACTGGCTTGTTTATTTATAGACATAACATTACTTAGAAACATATTATTTATATTTTTCGGAATCATGTACATGATGCACAGATTTTATTAACTCAAAATTATTGCTTTATATCCCCTAATTCTAACCATACTTTTAGTTTAGCTCACGGCTTAAGCAAGTATATTCATGATAGACTTGGTGTAAGTACATTGGGTTTTATTAATAATGTATTATTTACCATTTATAAATGTAAGATACCACAGCACCCTAATGCATACCCTTTGCAAGTGGGTTCAATTCTCTTGCAAAAGACGTCATCAGTCATCTTTGTCGCTAGGAAATACAAAGCTAACATTAATTCATACTAAATAAACATTACGCAAATTAACCGCAAACGACACTCACGTGACGCAGATAGCACACACACATACGCAATGGACTTGCCACTTCTTCATTAGATGAATCTCGATAGTTGAAGATTATGTAGGTACAGTTGAAGTTATGTCTTTTAACAAATATCTACTCTAACTCTCGAAAGTTGGGACGCTCTTGAGTCAAGTCACTGTTGACGTTGATGGCCATTACACAAACCATATAAAATACATTCAATATTTATATGAATAAACATGAATAGCTAGTCATTGGTACAGACAGATATGGCCCGTCGACAGCCAAATTTTTTATTTTCTCTACATAATCATCATCATCATCAGCCTATAGCAGTCCACTACTGACGTAGGTACACCTCTCCCAAAGCACGCCGCTCGATGCGATCTATACTTTTCCTCCAATCATTACCTTTCGTAAGTCGTCCCTTCACCAGACGAAAAAAATCATACATAGGTACTCAGGTAGTTTGAGAAACATGGCGCCGTAGCGTAAACGAGCTGCGAGCCACTGGACTAAGCTGGAGTGAGGGCAAAAGTTCATCCGAAGATCGGCGGAAGTAGCGTGCATTATTGGACCCTCTGCACCTCTGGGGTGCCATAGGACTGCAACACACACACTTAGTTTGATAAACGAATCACTCACCGATATCCCTCTCCTGGTGTCGGCACTGCGGGCGCAGGCCCAGCACCACGTGGCACACGCCCACCAGCACCTCCAGGAACGGGCCCAGCAGCTCCTCCGCCGACTCCACGCTCCAGATCAGGAAGTCCTCCAGAGCTAACACCGCACCAAACACTTCACTGTCACTTTCCACTGGCACTTCGATTACACTGTCACTGTCCACTGTCACTTTGTCCACTTCGATGCTGTCTTCGAGCGTCGGTCCTAGTTGGAACACCGGCTTGTGGTGCCTCGGCGCGTGGACTAGCTTCTCCTTCAGAATAGAATAGAATACTCTTTATTTTGCACCGTCAAAGAAAACATAACAAATATTACAATATGACAACTTATGAATAAAATAGTACAAAAATGCGGTCTTATTGCTTAAAGCAATCCCTACCAATCACACGACATGAGACAATTTTAACATAATTAAAGGGAGTAGAGATATAAAGTATACTACTTAAACAGTACATACCATAGAGTCATAGACTAAATAAATAAAACAACACAATGGTAGCTATTCTGAAGGCATAAATTCTAATTTTAACACTGTCAAACTATATACGTTCTGCTAGTAAAACATTACATTTATGGGAACACTCATAGAGTCGAATTTTAATTAAAGAAATTAAGGTTTTGACAACTCTAAAATTTGAATTTCTGCCTTCAGAATCGACATCAATATAAAACCCTACCTTCAGGTGGGCAATCGTGACATCAGGATCAAACAGTTTCTCCGGCGAGTCCCGGCTGTCGGGCGTGGAGGCGCGGCTCTGGTCGCGTTGTGCCTCGTTGGCCACGAGGCACAGCACCCCCACCATGTCCGCCAGCTCCTGCCGGTTGAGCACGCCGTCCCGGTCCCGGTCGAAGATCTTGAAGCAGACTGGAATGGGTGGAGAAGGAGCGGTTGTAATAATGTAGGAAGTGGGAAGATTTTTTCTAGCATTGGTAGGTTTGTGGGTTAAGCCTCGCCCGTGGCATTAATCGATGAGTTATTTGGAAATTATGTAGATAGAGGTATTATGAATATTTGTTATCTCTCTTACAGGGAAGAATAAAATCGTGATGAAGACAACTTACACATCTCTAGATGTTCAATAGATGATGACATGACTTAGGATGACTGTTTAGATCTTAAGACACAAACAAGGTTCCGTTCGAGTAGGCCAGCTGATGTACTTAAAACGTACAAACACTAAATAAAATAGTTAATAGATAACACTTAATAGTTTATTTTAATCAGAGAGCGTGTTCCCTTAGTAAATTCTATAGTATTCTTCCGGGTCAGTGACAAACACTAGAACTATGGTTTCTTGCTAGACTCCAGTCCGCGTTGATCTATAGTGAAAGATTGTCCAGTCGCTGACAGCTCAGAGTGCACCGGACGTAATAAGGAAAAGTTGGATGATCCTTCCATGTACCCTGACCTGAGTGCCTTCTGGTAAAGCCATTTCATAATTATTATTTTGTTCATGAATTATCTCTCAAGCAACAATCAGCCGAAAAATCACTATAAATAAATCCTTTTAGTTACATTGTAATTACAGATGAGACAGTCCATCAATGGCGGTTATCTTATCAGCCGCTCACTGCTAATGATGTGTGTGACGCAACCTGTGAGCGTGCTAAACGTTACTATCAATTAATTATATATACTTTTACCGCCCAATTTAATGTTTCGCTGGTACTCACAGCCTGGTAGTTAAATAAGGGTATAAAACATTAGTTGTTAAAATAATGTTTTGGTTTACTGCTTGTACAGAGCGGTATGCAATGTCACACTCTGTATAAGATTCTATATATCGTATTCGATAATCTCATGTATGAGTGGCTCATACACTGCTGTCTTCATAAACAATTTTGCTACTACTGTGTTCTTTCAAGATGCTTCTTTACTCTTTAGTACCTACATAGGTAATGTAATTTTTGGTGCAATGCAATAGGTGCCAAACTTTATATGAACATAAATATCAAGAAAACTTACCTATGTATTTCTTAATTACATTGCCGAACGATTGTCTCTTAAAATCCATTTCCATAGCGCTCAAGCATTTGTTTTCGCTAACAATGTAAGGAAATTGAGATATTAAATTATACCAGTCTGAACAATGTATCATAGGCGATATTATCTTGCAATCTCACCCTTATAGCCAGTAGTGTAAAGGCGAAAGTGAGTGGCTGTATGGTGAAGGCAGTGTGTCTAGTGACCTTCATTTAGATCAGTTTGTTATAAAGGTACGACAAACAGGAATAAGTTATTATATTATCTGTAGATAACATTATCTTAAAGAAAAGGCACCAGAAAAATGTGCATCGTCATCATAATTTATTTAAATGTTATGGAATTTAGTTTAGCTAGACATTTTGTTAGTTTGTCATTATACCTAACACATTGTTAAAAAAAACACTTCCTTCTTTGAAAGGAGACCAGTGCCCCAACAGTGGGGACGTGATGGGTTGTGATGGTGACACATTGTTAACTAAAGTAGGTGCATTATAAATTAACACCAACTCTTTATATCGTCGTAAAATAATTATTTTTTATAAGTACCTAAATGAGTAACTAGCGATGATTTACTTCATAACAATGTGCTATTCATATTTACGATAACCGTTTGGCTACTACAAGACCTGTGACTACAATATGTAAATAAGTATGTTTAGTAATGCATTAATTTCCAATACAATATTTCATTGTTATTTGGATAAGTTTATAGGTCCATCGCTGAACTAAGGTGGGGCATCGTCATCAACTATTATCTGCTCACTCAAATAAAAAATAATTACTCTCAAGCATTTAGAACATGGTCCACCAACCCGCACCAGGCCAGTGTGGTGCACTAGGCCTATAAACCCTTCTTTCATTGAAAGGAGACCCGTGCCCGAGCAGTGAGGACGTGATGGGTCGCGATGTGATGATGTGATTTAGAACATTACATAGGAAGGCACTTCAAGATTTAATATTAATTTCTTACAACAAACACCAACTCCTATAGGCAATTAGGCACCTACTATTGATAAGTGAACATGCTCTACCTGCGTTATTATTGCGGCCAATATCCGATTCGCAACATGATATCAACTCGTCAAGTAATGTAAAACGTTGTCAGCAACTAAGCACACAAAAATTCGAACCGTAGCAATTTATGTATAAACAGCCTATAAAAATGCGACGCCAACGAACAGAGTTTATGAAAGAAAAATGTATAATTCTCCTTTGAATGGGCATTGCACCCAACCCAATGGACTTTACATTGAGAAAAGTTATGTATTAGATGCCATTCTGTTCTTACATTTAGCATCTTATGCCTTTTAGATTCCGGATCCTTAATGGCCTTTTTATCGCACTCCAAAACTATTGCAGAAACAATGGGGTTACTCTAGAATACAACGAAGCGCTGCTGCAATCGCCATGAGTTTATCTCGTCGCATTACACGCTAGTCCTCGAGCGATCGAACCAGTATATCGTCGCATATCCCATCCACTTATTCGTTATCTTTTATATAAATTTACTGCAATGAATACGTAGGTATCTAAGCCAACCCAATGTCCCGTTTAAACAGTTACAAGTAGGCAATACTTAATTGGGCCCAGTCTTTTAAACCTAGCGGATATGTTGTTGCTGGCCTAAGGTACCCCAGGTACAGACAGAGGGCCTTTACAAGCGTGCGCCACGCCGTCCTGTCCTCAGCAACCAATGTGGCCTAGATATAGGCATTGACAAATTGAAATACTTTACAAAAGAAAGCAAGTAGCTAAAAACTCACACTTGAGCCGCTCAGTCTTAGGCCCCCTGCAAGCGGCACTCAGCCCACAACAAAGCTCCTTAAAGTCCACATGTCCGTCCCGGTTCTCGTCGAAGGCGAGGAACAAGCCGGGCACGGCGGCGGCGGGCAGCGGCGGCGACAGCAGCGGGGACAGCGACGCCGCGTCCAGCTGCCCCGTCGGAGCCGCGTTGCGGAGCGACCAGAAGCATTTCTCTAGCTCGATTATGTCCTGTAAGGTAGTCATGATGAGGACCAATCTACATGTTTTATGTGTACTACTTACTATTACCTATAATTCAATAATAAATTAATATCACCATCATCAATCATTGGAGGGGAAGTGCGGTTTTAATAACAAGACAATATAAACTAGTACCGAGTAGAGTGGCAAGACAGTATCCTGGGCCGATCACAAGCCTGTATCATTTGTTCAAAGGCTCTACATATAAATGGATATATGTAAAGAATATTATGAGGTGCTTTCAACAATTTTAAAATATTAAAGTATGTACAGTCAATGAGCCAAACAATAGGTAGTATATGTAATAGAAAAAAATAATGAATAATTTATGCAGATCCTTCATAGTAGTATTAGTAGATTTATAAATGGAATTTCATGGATATTGTATCTCTTGTGCATTTAGAATGAACAACAATACCCATGAAATCCGTTTTACTTCATCTGCAGATTTTAGGACAAGAATACTATAAAACTGAATTTTATATTTCATGTTGAGTATGAGTGAGTTAAGTGTGTCTGTATTGTACTAAATAAGAATAGTAATTCAAATCATTATATTAAACCACATAATATGATGCTCACAGGCTAATAAAATTGCTGGCCAGATTTTCTATTGAAATTAAATCATACATAATATATAATATTTAAGATTTTATATGTGGAAATAGTTGTTATCAGCGTAGCCAGCATGAAATGTTCATAATGGAAGCAGTGCTACTATAATTAAGTGATAATGATAACATTGATAAAACAATCAAGCTATCTTTGCAGAGATCAAATTGCTTTTTATGTCTGAATAAATGTACTTTTTCAAGTTATTTACTCTGAGAATCATATGAAAATTATTTAGCTCATTGGTCTAGTTTCAGACAGAGCCCTTTCTGAGTTCTAAACACAATGATAACCTATCCACAAAACCTATACATAGGTAGGCAATACAAAGACAGTCTATGTGTGGATTGCGATTGGTTGTTGACAAACACAAAGAATAACTGTTCAAAATTCCAAATAAACAACAAATACTAGAATTCAAGTGATGCTATCAACTGATTGCATTGTTTTTGAACACACTTCAGACGCATGAGTCATGAGAACAACAAGTCTTGAATGATGTAATAAGAAATGGCTAGTTTGAGCAACTTACCCTTTCCTCTAGGTGAGTGACTCCAGCAAGGCTTTGGTAGAAGGTGGGGGTCTCCAGATCTTGTGCAGAGCTGTAGTTGCGGTCCGACAGCAGCCACTTGGACAGCACGGTGGCATCCCGGTGCATCAGCAGCCATGACCGGAACTGCTCATACGTCACTTTGTCTCCAGCACCAAACAACCCTGTGAGAATCTCAGCAGTCTTTGGGGCGTTTGTAATTGGCAGTGAACTGTTCTCCAGATGCAGGGTGCGGGCGAAGTCCCACTTGTATATGTACATGCCATTCTCGTGCTGATTATTCACGTACAGCGTCCACAGGAACCTAGAACAACAGTTGAGTGAGCGCTTGGCAAACAATCAATAATAGTTTGGTGCTTTGTTTACATTGTGTACTGACTTGATTTTCTCGTCGATGCTGCCCTTGGTGAGCACGACGATGCCGCAGAGCAGATCGCGGAAGGCGATGCCGCGGCGCGTGCCCCCGCAGGCCGCGAAAAGCCACTCCGCCACCTCCTGAGGGACCCCGCCGCATAGCACCTCGTTCACGAACGCCTCTAGGCTCAGGGTGGCTCCGTTACCACTAGCACATCGCTTGAACGCTTCCCGAATACGCCGGAGCTCACTATCGGATACTACGAATAAATTACACACATTAATTAAAACTCTTCATCAAATTCAAATACGCACTTCAGGTAAATAATTCATAAACTCTCATACCTCGGCGGGCTGCATCTTCGTACGATATGAAACTTGGTTTAGAGTCTTTCGCACCCATTTTTGCGTACAAAAACTTAACGTAACATCTTTAAATTAATCGTAATAATCACAAAGAAAGTAAAATTATTACAGCTGACAGATCACGTCGTACGATACGCCGCCATATTGATTTTTTTCTTGTTGTTTTCAATCTGTCATTGTTTTGGGTGGTAAGCGGTAAAAAATCATCGGGTGAAGTTTAAGTTGGATACCGTATCGACTGGGATGGCAGCCGACGACGGGTTGGTTTGACATTCGGTTCTGTGTCCTGTTTTGCGACGTCGTGACATTTTGTTTTTGGATTGTTTTGGACTTTCCTGGACTTTCAGATTTCAGTATTTCTTTGTTTGATTTCATAGTTATCATTAATTTCCATTGAATTTGTTTGCGTAGCGGTTTATCATAGACTCGGACGACATCGTTTATCTTTCTAATGCGGGGTAATATTGAAGAAACTTTGTAAATGTCTGTTTCTTTGTGCGTTTTGAGAATAGAAATTGACGAAGATCTACCCGAGATGGGTGATAATCCAACTGAAGCAGGTATATATTACATACTGGAGCTAGCTAAGCTACCTTATTACCTTGGATTAATACGATTCTCATCTCTTTACCTGCAGAAAATGCGAAGGAGCAGAAGAAGAAAGACCGCGGGGCTCGTGAGTCGAAGACCATCACGGTGGAGACATACGCCAGCGTGCTGCTGGGCCCGCATCCCGACCTGGGCCTGCTGCCCACCAGCTCGCGCCGCTCCCCGCTCGACAGCACCTCCGACGAGGACACCGTCACCTTCTTCTGTGGCAACCCACTTGTGGAGGTCACTAAAGGAGTCTTGCACTTGTATAAAGAGAAGTAAGTAATATGAGAAATTACGTTTTTCATCCATGGGGTGGTGAGTGCCTAGATAGCCCTCTTCCCCTCAATAAAAAAATGTTCTTATAAGCACAGCTGTTATAAGTAAGTAATCTCTACATCAGTTCAAATAAATAATGACCCAATGTTTTTATTCCTTACATTCATCAACCATCAATCCTCCACTGCTCTCTCATGAGTAGATCCAAAAATTCAAGTTTGTCCTTATCTACCACTCAGGTTTTAAAAATTATATTAATACTAGCTGTCCCCGCGCGCTTCGCTTCGCCTTAAAAAGTTTTACCGTGGGAATTCCGGGATAAAAAGTACCCTATGTTCTTTCCCAGGGTCTAGACCGTATGTATACCAAATTTCATTCAAATCCGTTCAGTAGTTTTGGCGTGAAAGAGTAACAGACAGACAGACACAGTTACTTTCACATTTATAATATTAGTTAGGATGCTTCTTCTAAACAACAATATATTCAGACTATCCAACATCCACCAATGACTTACTCTCCCACCTCTGACATCTTCCAGTGACCTGACGGAGTCGTCCACATCATCAGCCCGTACCCTGTGCCTGCTGGCAGTGCCGGCTGCGCTCGGTGCCCGTGACCTGCTGGCCTTTGCAGCCGCCTGCCAGGATGAACTAGCAATTGTGAGGGTGCTGCGGGATGGCTCTCCTGATCATTATATGGCTACTTTGACGTAAGACATTTTACTATTAAACTACACTGGAGAAATGAAATGGCATCACAAAATAAATAAAACACAAAGCAGTTATTCGTAAATAAATGCATCCTAATCTTGGTATATTATTATTTTATCCCTCATTTTAAATTCTAGAAATTATCTTCCTAGAAATACAGAAAAACTCTCTGTAATGTAAGAAAATACCCACTTTACAAAACAATGTATCCTCATATGCATTAGTATTTAAGTAATGTAAGTTAATTTCATGTGCATGTACAAATAAAGAATATTCTATCTATCTCACTGCAGCTTCCGCACACCAGCTGCCGCGCGCGAATTCCACTCAGCCTTCTCCGGAGTCCCCTACACGAGCCTGGAGCCCACGGCGCTGTGCCACACGGCGTGGGTGTCGCGCGTGGAGTGGGCCGCCGACGGCGCTCCTCCACCGAGTCATACTGAGCTGCCGACTTGTCCTGTGTGTCTCGGTGAGTCTGTAGAACACCTCCTGTGTGTCTCGGTGAGTCTGTAGAACATCTCCTTCACTGCTGTGCCACACGGCGTGGCTGACATACCGAGCTGCCGACTTGTCCTGTGTGTCTCGGTGAGTGTCTAGAACATCTCCTTCACTGCAGTTCCAATCGGCGTACTCCGGAGTGCCCTACACGAGCCTGGAGCCCACGGCGCCTGAATAGACATGAAGTTTCAGAGTTGGTTAGCAAAGCAGCACTCTGATACTTCGTATTTTGTCAAGCAAGAATAACAATACATTTTTGACAACTAATCTTCATTTTAAATAAGTCTGTGACAACGGAGCTGCCAATACAGTTGCTATTATTCCACCACTTTCTATCCTTCTTTTTAATACGTCTTACAAAAGCATTAAAGCAGTTCATTCAGGCGTTTCCCTTCATCATATACTACCTATTTCCAACTTACAATAATTAACAACACTTTTTCTCTTGTAATCTTAAACTTAATGTTAGAAATCTTTCTGTGTATGTGTTGTGTTAAGTAAATAAATAACTTATCTATCTATCTATCTATCTCTCGTCCCCAGAGCGCATGGACGAGTCAGTGGCGGGCGTGCTGTGGGTGCAGTGCGCGCACGCGTTCCACACGTCGTGCCTGCTGCGCTGGGGCGACGCGCGCTGCCCCGTATGCCGCTGCGCCTGCACGCCCGAGCCGCGCCGCGCCGCGCGCTGCCACCTGTGTGAACACCCGGGTGAGTCGAGCGTGAGCCGCGCCGCGCCGCGCGCGCCACCTGTGTGAACACCCGGGTGAGTCGAGCGTGAGCCGCGCGCTGCCACCTGTGTGAACACCCGGGTGAGTCGAGCGTGAGCCGCGCGCTGCCACCTGTGTGAACACCCGGGTGAGTCGAGCGTGAGCCGCGCCGCGCGCTGCCACCTGTGTGAACACCCGGGTGAGTCGAGTGTGCTGCCACCTGTGCGAACACCCGGATGAGTCGAGTGTGCTGCCACCTGTGCGAACACCCGGGTGAGTCGAGTGTGCTGCCACCTGTGCTAGCACCCGGGTGAACATGAAGACTCCATCAACTAAAGACAGTGCGAAGCTAGCTATAGACCGTACATCTTTATGGTCCTACGAGCAGGATACGAACCAGTGACCTATGGATGAGCTCATGGCAAACAGATCTATAGCTATACTTCTCTTCAAAGCATGTAACATGTTTGATTTTGTCGACAGCCTGGTAGTTCAGTTGTTGGTGAGTTGCCAATAGACGTAGCTTTCATTTTCTTCCAATGGGAAGAATAAGTAAAAGTTAATTACAGATGGCGCCGCATTCAGTTCAGTCGCCATTTTATCTCCCCAACAATTTTGTTGCCCAAGTTTCACTAGGTTTCCCTTCCCATTCCCTATGATGAATAACATATTGTTCTCTCGGTAGGTGAAGAGGAGGACAGTGGTCTGGAGGCGCGCGAGCTGTCGGCGGCGGCCGAGGGGCTACTGGACAGCGGCGAGAGCGGCGCGCTGTGGATCTGCCTCATCTGCGGCCACGTGGGCTGCGGCCGGTATGTATAGACATGACATAGTCGGCGGTACGGACATAGGCATTAGCTCTATGTGGCTACCACCACCGAACATTAGCAATCATAGAACACATAAGCAATTAACAATCCTAAACAGCGTCGCTTGCTTGTCAAATCTGGCGTAACGGGTAAAGATCTGATCTGATGTTTGACAGGCGAGCGACGCTGCTTATTGATTGTTAATTGGGGACTAAAAGCTAATTACAGGTGCCTTTGGACGACTATGCCTGATTCCCCAGCTCTAATTGGTTGGTTCAGTCGTAATTTTTTCTCCTCAACAATGTAATTGGTCAGAACCCGAAAGGCCACTCGATATTCCTGCCAAAGTTTCACAAGGTTTTCTTCCCCACTGCTAACTATTATGTGTATGGTGGTACGGTAGCTGGACATACGCCTCAGTTTATACAGTGCCTTCCGAGTCAATTCTGAATACATCTTTTGGAGATTTAACTCATAATCATCATCATCATCATCATTTCCAACCAGCCTATGTCAACCCACTGCAGGGTATAGGCCTCCTCCATGTTATGCCAAGTCCCACGGTCCTATGCTATACTCATCCAGTTTGGTCCAGTTATTCTGCATCAGCAAATCGTGAGACTTATTATTGTGTTGTGTTGGTTGTAGGTACGAGGGCGGGCACGCGGCCAAGCACTACATGCAGTCGAAGCACACGTACGCGCTGCAGCTCGGCTCCAACCGCGTGTGGGACTACGCAGGTACACACACACACACACACACACACACACACTACATGCAGTCGAAGCACACGTACGCGCTGCAGCTCGGCTCCAACCGCGTGTGGGACTACGCAGGTTAGTAGACAGACAGACATTGTAAAACATTAATTATTGTGGAAAACTTGTATCGTTCATAATCATCACGACCCATTTTGTCCCCACTGCTGGGGCACGAGTCTCCTTCCTTACACTGGCCTAGTGCGGGTTGGTGTATCTAGATTGTATCGTTAACTTATGATAATGCGCATATTTGGTGCTTGCTCGCATTGCGGCAGCAACCGGTGAGGTTTGTTCCCGCAAAAATCTGTGATGTATGTAGCGCGCTCTAGCCCTTAGTTCCTCTTTTGTCAAGACGCGCGCTATCGCTATTGTTGCACTAAGTATGTGTTGCTCGGCCGCTATTAGTCTATTGCGGCCGGGATGCGCTCCAAATCCTCCTCCTCTCTTATCAATATAACAAATATGGAAACCTATAAAATATATTTGGTGCATTACGAAAGCTACTTGATTAATAATAAAAAAACATTTTTTACCATTTCCTCTCCACACATCTCCAGGAGACAACTTCGTGCACCGCCTGGTGCAGAACAAGTCCGACGGCAAGCTGGTGCCCGTGGAGGAGGACGCGCCGCCGCCCGACAAGCAGCTCGAGTTCACCTACATACTCACCTCGCAGCTCGACACGCAGCGCGCGCACTACGACCACAACATAGCCCAGTGAGTCCCCCGCGAGTCACCTACATACTGACACAAGCAGCTCGAGTTCACCTACATACTCACCTCGCAACTCGACACGCAGCGCGCGCACTACGACCACAACATAGCCCAGTGAGTCCCCCGCGAGTCACCTACATACTGACACAAGCAGCTCGAGTTCACCTACATACTCACCTCGCAGCTCGACACGCAGCGCGCGCACTACGACCACAACATAGCCCAGTGAGTCCCCCGCGAGTCACCTACATACTGACACAAGCAGCTCGAGTTCACCTACATACTCACCTCGCAGCTCGACACGCAGCGCGCGCACTACGACCACAACATAGCCCAGTGAGTCCCCCGCGAGTCACCTACATACTGACACAAGCAGCTCGAGTTCACCTACATACTCACCTCGCAGCTCGACACGCAGCGCGCGCACTACGACCACAACATAGCCCAGTGAGTCCCCCGCGAGTCACCTACATACTGACACAAGCAGCTCGAGTTCACCTACATACTCACCTCGCAACTCGACACGCAGCGCGCGCACTACGACCACAACATAGCCCAGTGAGTCCCCCGCGAGTCACCTACATACTGACACAAGCAGCTCGAGTTCACCTACATACTCACCTCGCAGCTCGACACGCAGCGCGCGCACTACGACCACAACATAGCCCAGTGAGTCCCCCGCGAGTCACCTACATACTGACACAAGCAGCTCGAGTTCACCTACATACTCACCTCGCAGCTCGACACGCAGCGCGCGCACTACGACCACAACATAGCCCAGTGAGTCCCCCGCGAGTCACCTACATACTGACACAAGCAGCTCGAGTTCACCTACATACTCACCTCGCAGCTCGACACGCAGCGCGCGCACTACGACCACAACATAGCCCAGTGAGTCCCCCGCGAGTCACCTACATACTGACACAAGCAGCTCGAGTTCACCTACATACTCACCTCGCAGCTCGACACGCAGCGCGCGCACTACGACCACAACATAGCCCAGTGAGTCCCCCGCGAGTAATAAGAAAACTCCAAGTACAGCACAAATCACTTTATTCCTCTTCACAGATTCACTTTATAAATCACTTAAGATCACAATAACAATCCACAAGTAGGTATAAATAATCTATGCTAATGTAACATCGACCATTCTCGTCGACTGACGGAGAGCGACTGAACCGAGCTAATGGCTCTCACTTGCTTTTATACTGGTTTGGCATCACTGCTCACTCTTACATTTAGCCATAGACGGCGGGACTGAGCAGTGTTGCCAAGTGTAAAAAGACGTAGTGAACTCGAATCATGACATTCGGCCATCCTACATCGCGTAGCCTCCCGGCACGCGTAATAAACAGTCAAACAGTCGTCTTAATCATAAAGTTACATGTACTATCAGCCTATCGGTTTAACACAAAATAAAAACTTGCCTTAAGGGTCGGCAATAGGCAATCGAGGGTTGGCATTGTCATAGAATTATGTAGTAAATGATGCTCTACAGCCTTGAAAAAAATCACACAGGTAGCCGAAGAGTCTAGCTAGGTGCTGAATCATTCGAATTTAAGTAAATGCTTATGGATAACTGTAAATTAATTACGAAAAACCAGTAAATCACACTCCCGTATTGTAACAACTGTGTCGTAATTATCAAGAATTTTCATATGATTCTTATCAAATTATAAAGATAAATGCTTGGACTAGGCGCTAAATACCTGGTTTTTTAATAAACACACACCTATTTTGTGTAAATTAATCCCAAACTTGAGCATTTTTTTTCCCTCAAATCTTCATACAAATATCTATGGCGGCTTTCTGTGTTATAAAATCATAAACACAAGCGACGTTTGACTCAGTCGGCCGGTGGCCTCCAAAGAAGGGTCACGTCGGTTTAGGCGGCACTGACAGCTCGCGATCTAATTGTGTACAGACACAAAATCACTGCACATTGGTTGTCATTGCACTTTTTCAACTTTTATGACACCAACATAGGTAATTTGATTTGAAATTGAGGAAGCATAATTCTTATACTATATTCAATAAATTAAATGATAATGTTTTTTATTAGTTAAGTCCATGGTACTTCTTGATTAAATTATAATTATTAATGCCTAACTAAAACTAACTAATATAAAATTAAAATTAAACTAAAAAGAAGATGCTGGCCAGATCGCTGCCACTGTCGGGTAGGGTACCCAAGACGCTGGCCGCGTTACCCCGCTATATAGCGATGCTTAGCCTTTGTGATAGGTAAGTGCCAGCCCTAGGGTCCCTTGAGACTTCTATTAGTCTGCTGCTGATGTCTTTAAAAAGCTGACGTGCCTCCGGTCCCCACGGCCCTGGGATGAGGAGCAGGAATATAGTGAATGGATCTAAGTGATGACAATACGTAGGAAGATTAGGTTAGGATTCAAAAACACAGTCTCATGGTGCTGGTTGAGGCATGGTCTCGTGAGGATCTGATGAGGGCAGTAACACGGAGGTGACTGAATTTTATTTCAAAGATTTAATAGCTAAAAGCATCGAGTTTGGGCTATTAAGTATGTTTTTCAGAGAGAGAGAAAGAGATTTTATTTTTCCTCTGGATGTGTTAGGTTTACTGGGTTCACTAAGTTCATTCTGTTAATGGCATCAAGTTGTTATGTGTTCATAAGTAATAATCCTAACTAATATTATAAATGCGAAAGTAACTGTGTCTGTCTGTCTGTCTGTCTGTCTGTTACTCTTTCACGCCAAAACTACTGAACGGATTTAAATGAAATTTGGTATACATATGGTCTAGACCCTGGGAAAGAACATAGGCTACTTTTTATCCCGGAATTCCCACGGGAAAACTTTTTAAGGCGAAGCGAAGCGCGCGGGAACAGCTAGTTATTTATATTTTTTATTATTATATTTATTTTAACAAAATGCTGTTGGTTCTCCACGAAAATGTAAAAATAAAAATAAATTCGTAACGTAAAATTGTCAATGACGGAATTTCTTCTATAGACAGTAGCCACAAAAAAACAAACGATAGATGGCGTGATTTGAAGATACATTTATTCGACACATAGACAGCAACAACAAAAAAAATACAGATTTAAAGAAAAGAAACATATACTTATACTTACAATACAACAAAGAAAAAAAAGGATACACATCAAAATAACTGGAAAAAATATAAGCCCCAATTTACTTGTGTGGGACAGGGAGTACCATAATATTTTTTTTGGGGTACTCCCCATCTATGCGAAATATCAGCTTGATATCTTTACCCGTTTCTGAGAAAAAGGGCGGTGACAGACAGTCAGTCAGACAGACGGACAACAAAGAGATCCTATAACGGTTGCTTTTTTTCTTTTGACGTTCGAAACCCTAAAATTGAGTAAAAATATTATGCTGCTACCAAAAAATGTACTTACAGGTATTGCAAAAGCGGTATATAGTACTAAACAAATTATAAACAAACAAAAAACCCGACTGCACGCTAAAAAGATGAAAACAAGTCCCAATGTTAATGGAAAGTATCGTAGGTTCACCATTTAGTACCAGCAGAGGGTTCACCATTTAGCTGAATGTTACTTAGAAAACGGCCTTGAGTGGCGGTCAAGTTGGTCCCCGCCTGCGATACTTTCCATTAATACTGGGACTTGTTTTCATGTTTTTAGCGTACAGTCGGGTTTTTCGTTTGTTTATAATTGTATTTTTTTATTTGTAACTTTTTATTTGATGAAATTTTACGTCAGTAGTTCATGATCATTTTTAATTTCAATAATTTTGGTGTTGTTATTTAAATACCTTCAAAATGCATATTTTTGTAATGTGAAAATCAAGCCCTTTCATTTGATACCTTACACGGCAAAGTTGAATTATTATTTTTTCGATCATCACGTTTTGTCCTCTAGAGGGCGCTATGTACATTTTAATGGAACGTCACATAGCCTATAACCATCGCGCCATCAATACGCTTCTAACAATACCTCATACATCAAAATCTATCAAGCCGTTTAGGCTACAGGAGGGAACAAAGAAACAGACAAACATACATACATACAATCAAAAAACATTACCGTCCTCCTTCGGCAGTCGGGTAAAAAGGAGTAAGACTTCTGAATTCATTCATCGTCATTCTGAACTTTTGCTCTACGAGTTTTGGAAATTAACAAAAAAAAACCTTTTTCATAGAAACTGTTTAAAATGTACTTAGTATATGGAAGAGCGGGGTATCCTGGCACAGGTACTTTATACTTAAAAGGATACCCCATCAACTATTGTATAGTACTAGTATGTAAGTTTACGAAATAAAATATTTTGTATTTTGAATTTTGATTTTTTTTAGAAACTTTGTTGGACATGTGACTTTTTACCATGGAAAATGAATTTTTTTTTTCGCGAATTTGCAAATCTCTTAGAACAAAAGTTGTTCAGAATGACCCCTTGAGTCACCCCCTTTTGGCTTAGTATAGCCCTTTTGCGACACTATGTATTTACTTTGCTTTGTCGTCGGGGTTCAGTTGGCTGGAGGATGCCCGAAACTTATTATCTACACTTTAATACTTGTAGTTACCTTTCTACAAGTAAATACCACATTTGTTTGAGAAAGCTAATCGGGTTCCGAGTATAGAGTAAAGTGGCACCCCTATTAATTTCTACTCTTTCCTGGTGCCTACCAGTGTAAGTAAGAATTATACTTACCTACTTACCCTAAAATCACCCAAAATGTACTTGAACATAATTGTCAATAAAGTTGGCGATTAAAAGTTTATCGACCCACTGTGCAAACTTACATGTGTGCGTGTCACTGCGTGTGCTGTGTGAAGATCATTGAAAACCCAAAATTGGCGCGGCACGTCACCCTGTAAGGGCCCTTAACAATTTCATCAACTGGAATCATGACATTCGGTAAAGATATAAATAATTTGTTATACATAGCAATGATAAATTGCATACTTATCGTTATTCTGGGATACATATAATTTACATTTCTTTTTAACGTAAGGTATAAACTATACAAGTACATAGGTACACATAGGTGTAAAATACTTAGAAGTAGTTTACATAATATATATTCTACACATGTAATTTTATAACATACTTAACACAATATTAGGTATTACATAAAAATAGTCTAGGTACCAAATCATATAAATAATTACAAAATCTATACTCCTTTAAATTATAAACAATTGAAATACACACATAATAAGATAGCAAGTAGATGTTATAGACAGCACTTTGTACATATTACGAACCTAATATTTAATCTGAATCTTCACTGTTATTGGAACTACTGTGGTCACTGTCGTGAATCTCTAATGCTTTTATGTGAATCCAAGGTCTTATCCTGTCTATAGCAATGACAGAGTCATAAGCTTTGCCCCTTTTTGGGAAACCAGGCACTTCAGCTACTCTATAACGATCATTACCGAGTACTTCGGAGATTCTGAAGGGGCCAATAAACTTTGACAGTAGTTTGGTACTTTTACCGTCATTGCCGTAATTGTTTCGCGATATTTTTACTAAATCACCGACCTTGTATGTGACGGCCGGTGCTCTTTTTGAGTTATGTCTACTTTTCTGTTTTTCCTGATCTTTTGCTATATTAGAGCTAATTTCTTCTCGAATAGTTTGTAAGCTGTCATTATCGTTTTCGGTGCCAATTTCTAATTTGTTTGACAGATTGTCTCGCATTCGAACACCAAATAGAGCCTCTGTTGGCGTTTTTTGGGTGGTGGAACTAACAGTATTGTTGATTCCCCATTGGATTTTTCCCAATTGCTTGTCCCAGTCGCGTTCATGGCTGTTACAATTTTGAGTAGCTAACGAGTTCAAAACAATTTGGTTATATCTTTCAGCTTGACCGTTGGCTCTGGGACAAGCAACTGCATTTAGAACGTGCTTTATACCATTCTCGCTACAAAAATCTTTGAAAGCCGTTGACGTGAACGACGTTCCACGATCTGATATTATCCTAGCTGGTATTCCAAAATCATAAAAAATGCTTTGAAGCACCTTAATTGTACTTTTGGTTTTCGTATCCTTTACCGCACGAACAAAAACGTATTTTGTGAATCCATCCACAATTGTCAGTATGTGAGTATTTCCGGTCTTGCTTTTAACAAACGGCCCCAAGTGATCAATGTGGATGGTGTGAAACGGTACGCTTATTTTTTCGATGGGAAATAGGTGGCCTGTCTTTTGTCGCGACGCATTGTCTTTGTTATACGCACACTCTATGCACGCGTCTACATACTTTTTCACAAATCGCCTAAGTTTAGGAAACCAATATTCTTTTTGAATTCTTTCTAATGTTTTAGAATAGCCCGGATGGCCCATCTCATCGTGATTTGCTTTGCATATTTGCCACCTGGCGTTTCGCGGAACAACTAACCGTAAGCTGTCCTCTACCTTCCTATACACGGTTCGATTTCTGACATGATAATTCTTTTTAATATCTTTACACTCTTCATCTTCTTCCGGCTTAAGGATTTTAAACACCCGTGCGATATCGGGATCTGCCAGTTGCAATGTAAGAAGCCAATTATCCTGTTCAATGTTATAAATATTAACGCATGGATTGTCATCTGATCCCGCCGTTAGCGTGGCATTCCGGCTTAAGGCATCAACGTGTGTCATCTGAACTCCGGGACGATACTCAATTTCAAAAGAAAATTCAGAGATTTGAAGCCACCACCTTGCTATCCGCGGAACCAAGTCTCGTTTCGTTAATGTAGTTCTAAGGGCAGCGCAATCTGTATATACTTTGAAATGCAAACCAAGTAAATACACCCTAAACTTTTTTAGAGAGCAGACGACAGCCAACGCTTCTAATTCGTAGGAGTGCAAATGTTTCTCTTCGGCTGTCGTTTGCCTACTGAAGTAAGCGACCGGCTTTAGTACCCGAGTTTCCTTCTGCCACTGCATCAAAATTCCTCCAACGCCAAGGGAACTGGCGTCGGTGTGCAGTTCAGTTTCGAGCTTGGGATCGTAAAGTGCTAAAACTGGCCTACTTACAAGTTTCTCCTTCAAAACTACAAAGGCTTTATCTTGTTCGTGAGACCATTGCCAGGCAGAATCTTTCTTAAGTAGGTACGTTAGGGGTCGGGCAATTTCCCCATAGCCTTGGATAAACTTACGGTAATACCCGGTCAAACCAAGAAATTGACGAACCTCGTGGATGTTACGGGGTGTAGGGAATTCCTCTACAGCCGCAACCTTTGCCTTACCAGGCTGTATACCTTCAGAGGATACTTCATACCCCAGATACTCAACCTTCGTAGTGAAAAATCTACACTTTGATAACTTTAAGGTCAGCCCAAACTGCCTAAAAAGTTTCAAAACGTCCTCCAATCGCTGAAACATTTCGTCAGCATTTTTAGAGGGTATCAGTACATCGTCTAAGTATGCAAGAGCATATTCGAATCTCTTATTGCCCAAAATCTTATTGATCATCCGCTGAAAGACAGCCGGGGCATTCGCTAGCCCGAAAGGCATGCGTTTAAATTCGTAATGCCCATCGGGCGTTACGAATCCAGTAAGATGTTGACTATCTTTTGCCATAGGGACCTGATAGTACCCGGAGGCCAGGTCTAATGTGGTAAAGTAAGCGTTACCACTGAGATTCGAGATCTGGTCGTCAATTATTGGGAGAGGAAAACGGTCTTTACACGTCTTGTTGTTGAGGGCTCGAAAATCAACACAAAGTCGCTGTTCACCAGTTTTCTTCTTAACCATTAGAATAGGGCTGGAATAGCTAGAACTTGATTCTTGGATGACGTCATTACGAAGAAGTTCATCAATAGTTTCCCTTACTTTTTCGCGCTCTAAATGTGACAGACGATATGGCCGATATACCACCGGTCTATTATCCAAAAGTTCGATGTGCATCTCCACATCTTTTACACAGCCAATTTCGTTTAGATTAGTGGCAAAACAGTCCCGATAATCTTGCAACAGAAAGTATAACCTATCTACTATCTCTGTTTCTAAACCTTCACCTATTTTCACATCCTCTCGCTTCAAAGGTTCCAAATCAGCCGCATTGGTAACGATCCTATTCATTTGGCATGAATCTCTTTCTAAGAAAGGTACGGCTCTTGCTATCAAAGTGCCTGTATCAAATTTCACAGCACCGGACGCCAAGTTGGTAATTATCAAATTACCCTTGCCATTTTCAAGGTGGTAAGCACCTTGAAATAAACCGAACTCTCGTCCGGACACAACAGAACAGTATCCCTCAATGTAAACATCACCAGTGTAGGTGGAATCACCAGCCTGTACAGTTACGATGCTTGTTTCCGTGACTTCAGTAGGCTCAGCAATGTATAGCTTAAGTGGAGCTTCATCAGTTTCGGAAGTGAACGGATTGCAAGATGGACTCTTGTAAAAGGTTAACCTATCACTGTTCTTCAAAACCGTAATGAACGGAAGTTCAGTAAAGTTCTGTCCGACAATAATAGATGTTGGCATTATTTCATCAGAAATTACAAGGATCTCAATAGATGCATCAACTTCGTCAATTTTAATCGTTACATGCGATTTATACAAAGGATGAATAGATGAATTGCCAAAACCCCTTACTACAGGTAGCCCGTCGTAATTCTTGGTCAATTGCAAGGTGTTTGCATCAGTTTGACGAATGAGACTACACTCACTACCAAAATCAATGTATGCCTCAAAAGTTTTGTTATTTACTGGGATAACCTTAAAAAATTTGTCGTTAGCCTTATTGGACACGTCAATCTTTAAAGTCTTTCTCTCAGATGTGGTATCTTCATGAGCTTGTGATCGCTGCAGTGGTGTAAGCTTACAGTCATCACTGTCATGCCCGATTCTATAGCAACGTTTGCATTTAATTAGTGGCTTCGGACATTTATAATAAGGGTGTCCTTTTGAACGACAGTTAAAGCAATTAACGTTATTATTCCTATTCGATTGGTTGGCATCGTTTCTATTTCGGTTGATGGTTCTTTGATTACCTCTACTATAGTTTCTGTTTTCATTTTGATTCAGTGACTGGGAACGTTGGGAGCAAAGGAAATTTAATAATCCTTCGGGTTCCCTACAATCTAGAGTTTGCGCCCCACTTTTGATTGAACCTTCACTTAAACCATGTACAATACAATCGACTGCTTTCTTGCCACTTATTTCACACCTGTTTAATAAGCTAAGTTTATCATAATAGTACTCCCTAAGGCTTTCATCATTTCGTGAAGTTCGGCTAAGCATTTCTTCAAGAAGACGCCCATAGTTCTCCTCACTAGGAAATGCCTTCTGAAGTTTGATCTGCCATTCACTCCATGAATAAACCACTGATGGTAGAGTTTCAAACCATCTCTTGGCCAATCCGGTTAATTTTTGTAAAGAGAAATGTACAATTTGCTTTTCGTCCCATGCATAAATGGTGGCGCATTCATTCACCTTCTTTAGCCAGCCTTCGATGGTTTGAGCTCTATTGGAAGGATCAAACTCTGGTACCACATTGTTCAAGTTGTTACTAAAAGATGAACTCTTACTTGATTCACCCTTGAAGTCAGCCAAGAGCTTTAGTACATCCTCTGTAGTTAGCCTGCTCGAGTATTTACGCACTTTCCTGGGCGCTCTCTCTTCACTAGAAGACGATGATGAAGATGTTGAGGGGCTTCTTCTCCTCCTCCTCTTCCTTTTTCTTTTCATAGGTGGCGTCGAGGGCGGTGTAGCGCCGTCATCCTTCTCGAGAGGCATAGCTGTAACAATTAATTTCCTCTGACTAGCTATCCATTCATAATAACATTAATTCCTATTTAATAAAGTATACTGTTCACATCCGATCTTGTTTTATTTTATTTCCAACTATGTGCATGAGTACCTTAAACTTTTAATTTTTCCAGAAATAAAAGCAATCTTTAATTCAGTTAAAAAGTCTTGTCTAGTTTTCCTCTATGCATAATTTGGTATATATCTTAGTTAATCATACTTAATAATAAAAAATAAACTGTTTCCGTTAACGACAATAGACATACCTAGTCAACAACTAGTGAACATACATAATTCATTCAAGTAGTAATCCAGTGGACACGGCTAGTCCACTCATACTTCATAAGGACATACCTAGTCCTTTCTAACCAAATAATCCAGTGAACATACATAGTCCACTCAAGTAATAGTCCAGTGGACATACCTAGTCCACTCATACTTCATAAGGACATACCTAGTCCTTTCTAACCAAATAATCCAGTGAACATACATAGTCCACTCAAGTAATAGTCCAGTGGACATACCTAGTCCACTCATACTTCATAAGGACATACCTAGTCCTTTCTAACCAAATAATCCAGTGAACATACATAGTTCACTCAAGTAATAATCCAGTAGACATACCTAGTCCACTCATACTCACTAACGGACATACCTAGTCCTATCTGACCAAAGAATCCAATGAACATACATAGTTCACTCAACTAATAATCCAGTAGACATACCTAGTCCACTAACTCTCATCAGTTTTGAAAAATCTAATAATTGAGATCAACAGAGATCTAATCTAAGTTCTATGTACCTACTCAAATTGTCTGTCTAATAATTATTCATGTGACCTTTGTAACCGGGTACAATTTAGGTAAAATATTTTGTTTGTTCATTTTTATTTGTATATTATCTTTATTTATCTCAGTGAAATTTCAGCATGTAAGCATCATCATATAAATGTAATTGGAGCAAAAACTACAAAAACAAGAGCTAGGCAGTAATTTATTTGCAGCTTTTAAGTACTTTTAATTTAACGAGTCAGTACGATCGAAGAGTAGCCTCGACCACGTACTGTGTCATGTGTGTGTATATGTACGATCGAAGAGTGGCCTCGACCACGTACAGTGTAATGTTATGTAATTATGTTTGTCATGCTTTATATTCAATGAGTATGAATTTATTCAAAAAATTAATTAATTCGACATAAAGAAAAAATAAACCATGTGAGCGATACATACCTTGGATTTTATCCCGCTTCTGAAGTAATAAGAAAACTCCAAGTACAGCACAAATCACTTTATTCCTCTTCACAGATTCACTTTATAAATCACTTAAGATCACAATAACAATCCACAAGTAGGTATAAATAATCTATGCTAATGTAACATCGACCATTCTCGTCGACTGACGGAGAGCGACTGAACCGAGCTAATGGCTCTCACTTGCTTTTATACTGGTTTGGCATCACTGCTCACTCTTACATTTAGCCATAGACGGCGGGACTGAGCAGTGTTGCCAAGTGTAAAAAGACGTAGTGAACTCGAATCATGACACGAGTCACCTACATACTGACACAAGAAGCTCGAGTTCACCTACATACTCACCTCGCAGCTCGACACGCAGCGCGCGCACTACGACCACAACATAGCCCAGTGAGTCCCCCGCGAGTCACCTACATACTGACACAAGCAGCTCGAGTTCACCTACATACTCACCTCGCAGCTCGACACGCAGCGCGCGCACTACGACCACAACATAGCCCAGTGAGTCCCCCGCGAGTCACCTACATACTGACACAAGCAGCTCGAGTTCACCTACATACTCACCTCGCAGCTCGACACGCAGCGCGCGCACTACGACCACAACATAGCCCAGTGAGTCCCCCGCGAGTCACCTACATACTGACACAAGCAGCTCGAGTTCACCTACATACTCACCTCGCAGCTCGACACGCAGCGCGCGCGCTACGACCACAACATAGCCCAGTGAGTCCCCCGCGAGTCACCTACATACACTCACTCTCCCGACATCCGATTGTCATTGCCTTCTGCTGATTCGCCTGCCCTGTTCATGGCATCCTCATTCCAATTCCTACGAAATACGTTCAGGTCAACCCGCCATCTTCTTTGTCTGCCAATGTAAATAAATATTTATATGTATGTCGGAAACGGACGTCAACTGTCGCGCCACCTAGCGGAGTCTCTGCGAGACAAGTGACAATGGGAACGCCAGCGCCTCTAGTGGCGCTCGACGGAGTCTAGATGGTTGGGGACGACGTAGAGTCGAGTCAGTCTGTACTTGACCGTCGTTCTGCGCACACGTCTAGAGACTGTCCCGCGTTTCTTAGTGACATTACGTTCCCCTTCTGTGTTTTGGCTTGCTGTGTGATTGCTAAGTGTTATTGTGTTGTGTAACTGTGCGATAATTAAACGAAGTGATTATTTAAAGTGACTTTTCTTAAAATCGCCATTCCTACGCCTACGAAACACGATGTCGGACAATCCTGACACCCAGCCACCCCAGGAACGTGCACATGCTCCACCTCCGCCTCCGACATCAGATGTGGGATCAGAAGACGCCACCCCACGTGCTTCACACCACGACACGAACGACGAAAAATGGCAGAAGCTTCTAGAACAACAGAATCGGAATTTCCTGACGCTTGTTCGAGCTATGAAGACACCGTCGTCGTCGACTGAGCTGAGGTTACCCAATTTCAATGCCAGTAAATCCGATGTCGACGCACGTTCTTGGATGTCGACTGCGGACCTGTGCGTTAACAACGAGAATCTGCAAGGCGCACGGCTTATGTCGCCGTGGTTGCCTTGAGTCGTGCTCTGAAAGTGAAGCCTGCGGTCACTTGCTTCCACTACCAGAGCCAGGGACACTTCGCATCTAGCTGCCCAAAGCGTCGCAGAGAGGACCAGGATGCTGCCAGTGGAGGAGCGAGTGGATGCGGTGCAGCCAAGGAGAAGAGGGTCGATCTGTGCGTAGTGAGCGCGCCTGCTGGGAGGTTGCATTAATCTGGTGAGCTGTTTTCGTTTAAACTATGACTGTAGTTTCAAAGTTAAGAGGCTAGATGTTTCATTACGTGGATGAGGTTAGTGTGACCGGTACTGTGGAATTATTTCCGAGGTTCGAGTCCTGGAACTGTTAATCTGCCGGGTTGCCAGACCTGTTGACTTTAAAAAAAAAAGGGTTATGACATGGAGGTTGATCAAAATCCTAAGCTTAAGTTAAGTAGGGTTATGAACATGCGTCCATGACCTCATTAGGTAAATCTCCGAAAGTTGATTCCCTATTTTTAAATCATGATCTTTTTTATGCTAAGTAATGATGAAGCAATCGATTGAATTGTGTGTTTCTGTGGTGTGTCTTGCTCAATTGTTTAATGCCAGTGGATGGAAGTGGTAGTAGCAGACTAACACTCGATGGAAGTGTTAGTGAGTGCCGGATGGAGGCACTGGAATGACACCGGATGGAGGTGTGCATTCGTGATGAGTACTTGGGTAACCGGATGAAGGTTGCCGGACAAGTGAGCAAGGACCATTGGCAATCAGATCCTGATCCGTGTTTTTCTTTAGTACAGAGTTAAAGATAGTGGATTAGCTTTCGAGTATTGATTTGTTTTGTCTGATACTGTTCAAGTTAAAGCTTCATAGTTCATCAGTGTGATGAATGCAGAGTAAATCAGCCCACTGCTTTCTTCCCGGACTAGGTCAGGACTGGCCGAGTAAAATTCAGTTACTGCCGTTGTTTTTCTTTCTTTCTAGATAACTCACACGAGGACGTCCTCGTGTGAGATGACATGATAGCCGTGTCGCAGCGTTGGCAGACAAACGCCGCATCGATGTTGATTGCAGTAGCGACCAGTGGCAACAAATCATGGCAAGATGCTCTAGGTGAAGTACAACTTGCAATTAATTGTACCTTGAACCGCGTTACAAAGGCTTCACCATTGGAGTTACTTATCGGTAAAGTCGCAAGACCGTTGTCGTTGATGTGTAGTGAGGTTGATAACGAAGTCAATATTGAAAGCGTTCGCGAAACTGCGTCAGAGAATATTCAGAGGAGTGCTGACTACGATAAGACTCGTTTTGATAGAACTAAGGCCAAAGTAGTGAATTTTGAGATTGGTGATTTTGTTTTGCTAGAAAATGAAGAGCGAAATCAAACTAAACTAGATGCAAAATTTAAAGGTCCTTTTAAAGTAATCGAGGTCTTAGATGGTGATCGTTATCGACTAAAGGCTTTAAATTCAAAACGAACTTACAAATATGCTCACGATAGGTTAAGAAAGATGCCAGCGAGTGATGTACCAATCAGTATTGACGATGATGTAGACTATGTAGAGAATGATGAAGATTGAGTTTGGGTGGATTCGAGTGGTTACTATCGACCGTATTAATTCGACTTAACCAGTAGCTGAACCGAGGTAAGAGAGAGAGTGGATGTAGAGCTCGTGCTCGTGTAAGGCTCTGGTTGTAGTCGTGGTCTTGTGTGACCGTAGCGTGTGATACACGCGTGCACTCCACATGAGGTGGAGGTGCGTCTTTGAGTTCGGTTTGGATTAACCGTGGTGATAGGTGATTACTCGAATGAAGTCGAATGGTGTATCAGAATAACTCATTGAGATGATTTTTTTTTTGTTCGTGATTGGTACATGGCAAACTGATGAAAGTTACCTAGGTATAGTGCCACAAACTTATCTGTTCCGGTGACAGGGAACTAAATTGATCCATATCTCATTACTTACTAATGAATTGTATATTTTAAAACCATAGATGGGTTTATTAACACCGCAAGAGCGAAATAACAATACGAGCGAACTTAAAATCTTATAGAATTAAGAAATATTAGAGATTTATTTGAGCTGTCACCGGAACAGATAAGTTTGTGGCACTATACATAAGATTTGACGTGTACTAGTTGTGTCTGTGTGTTAATTTGTGTTAGTGCTGATACTGCTGATTGAATTAAGTTTGATTCTGACTTATGAGTTTTCATGAAAGATGAGAGATGAGACATGACAGAGACAGAGAGAGACTTTTAGTTTGTTTTTTTTGTTTTAAATGTCAGGAAGATTGGCCGAGCGGGTTACTCTCAGAAAATGTTTCTTTCACAGAATGACACACGAGGGCGTGTGCCAGCAGGATGGCCGTGTCGGAAACGGACGTCAACTGTCGCGCCACCTAGCGGAGTCTCTGCGAGACAAGTGACAATGGGAACGCCAGCGCCTCTAGTGGCGCTCGACGGAGTCTAGATGGTTGGGGACGACGTAGAGTCGAGTCAGTCTGTACTTGACCGTCGTTCTGCGCACACGTCTAGAGACTGTCCCGCGTTTCTTAGTGACATTACGTTACCCTTTCTGTGTTTTGGCTTGCTGTGTGATTGCTAAGTGTTATTGTGTTGTGTAACTGTGCGATAATTAAACGAAGTGATTATTTAAAGTGACTTTTCTTAAAATCGCCATTCCTACGCCTACGAAACACGATGTCGGACAATCCTGACACCCAGCCACCCCAGGAACGTGCACATGCTCCACCCCCGCTTCCGACATGTATGTTTTTATAAATATTTAATCTGTTTTCCATTCGTCCTCCCAGGCTAAAAGAGGCCCACTCGGCGGAAGTAACCGCGCTGACGTCACGCGCGGCGGCGGCGGAGGCGCGCGCCGACAGTCTGCAGCTGACTGTGGACAAGCTGACGCGGGAGAACAAGGCGTTGGAGAAGAAACTCAACACTGTGACTAATAAGTGAGTAAAAATACTGAAGGTATAGTTCCTGTAGTTTCTGACCGATTTGTCGAGAGCTAGGTCACTATAAATATATCACGTAGTTTAACAAACGGGTTGCTTGTTACTAATAAGTGAGTTGTCTCATCACATGATACCCTGATTACACCTACCGAGTAGAGTGGGACAGTGTCCTCGGCCGAGTAATCGGTCAATTGCGAGCCGTTTATTGATCGAGGATACTGTTTTGCCACTCTATTCTATCTATCTATCTATTCGGTAGGTGTAACAAGGGTTTAACTACGCTACATCAGCGCGCTCGTTGGTGCTTGACGCATAAACTGGTTCTCTGTGTAGCTAATTCTTTTGTCGTGCGCGTAGTTTTAAATATCATAATATTATTTACTATGCTGATTCTATATTGGGTGAATCGATATGGATAGCGAAGCGATAAACCATGCTCGGATTTGGAGTTTTCTGACGGGTGTGTTGATAATACAAGTTTAGAGGTGAATAATAGCGGGGTTGTTTTTACACATGAATCGTTGGCGGCGGAGGCGATGACTCAGAGCGGTTGCGAAACTCGTCCCGAGAAGCGGAGTCGTGAAATGGATCCAAATGAAGTGTGGACCATTGTGGGGCGGAGAGGTAAGCGGCAAGCACGAGTAGACAGTAATGATAGCGAGTTGATTATACCACAAGAAAAGATCGAAGTAAGTATTATTTCGAAAGATAAGTTACCCAAACAAATTTCATTGGCCCGACTACTGAAAGCGGAGGGTATTACTGATGTTATGAGGGTGAAATACATTAATGCATACAAAGTTTTGATACAATTGAAGGATGATAAAAGTGCTGACAAATTATTGGCCTGCCAAGCATTAATTGAGAAAGGATTCCGCTGTCAGAAAACCATGGATGTTGACAAATCTTATGGCATAATCAGGGATATAGACCTTGACCTGTCCGATGATGAGGTGCTACAAAATATTAGCTGCGATATTCCCATCTTAGGTGTTAGAAGACAAAAAAGGCGCAACTTTGAAACAAACGAGTTTGAACTGACAGAAGTGGTGCAGGTATGTTTTAGCGGCTCTTCTTTGCCAAAGTATATTAAATCCCACGACGTAAGAGTAAATGTGGAACCCTACATTTTCCCTGTTACACAATGCTCAAAGTGTTGGAAATATGGACACACGATCAGAGTATGTCCCACAAGGCTCAGATGTCCTAAGTGTGATAAAAATCATCCGAACTGTGAAACCACAAAATTTAGGTGTGTTAATTGTGGAGGCGCCCACATGGCCTTATCACGTACATGTCCTTTGTTTGTTAAGGAAAAAAAAATGCGTGAAATTATGGCAGAGTTTAACTGTTCATACCGAAGAGCGCTAACTATTTATGTCCCTCCATCACCCATACCTACAAATGTACGCGAAGAGGAGGAGCCTATTTCTGTGGACAAAACTCACGTTACGACTATAATGAACGGTGCTCGCACCTACGCCCAAGCCACACAACATAGTTCGCATAGATCGGTGCAACAGGCTGTAGAGGAGGCTCCGGTAGACATAACCGATAGTACGACCACCCGGGGTTTGCACCGTTCTAATACTGACGATAAGAATACGAAGAAGAGAAAATATAGAAAACGGAGTAGGAAAGAAAATGTATGGTGGGATGGCGTTGACGCCGAATTCTCATCGGCTGATTCCATCGATTCTAGCCCTCAGCGGGAGGATACGGAAAGAGTAGATAAACAATCTCGTAAGGAAGGAGGCAGCTTCGTGGACTTACTATTAAAACTTAAAAACGCTATATTCATGAGAGGCTGTACTTGGGAAGAAAAAATTAAGTTATGCATAAAACACGCCTTTGAATACATCATGTGTGCTTCCGTAGATTTTATATCAACTATACCATGGCTTAAAACTGTATTTGTAAATTCTTAATGGCTAAATTAAATGTACTTAATTTTATGCAATGGAATGCCCAAAGTTTGCGCCCGAAATTAAAAGAATTAGAACTGTTATTATCTCATGAAAAGGTTCACATCTGTATTCTATCAGAAACGTGGTTAGAGCCAGAAAGTTTCTTAAGTATTAGCGGCTATAATATATTTCGACAGGATAGAATTGACTCTTACGGTGGAGTGGCACTAGTAATTCACTCTTCTATAAAATGCCAATCTCGAACCTTTAGACCAATAAATTCTGGTATTCAGATAGTTCAAGTTAAACTGTTCAATTGCGACTTCGTTGAAAACGTAGTCTCCATCTACTGACCGTCTACTATTCATACTACTCGCCACGATTGGGATAACATATTTTCAGAATACTCGAGTAGAAGCATAATTGCGGGAGATTTTAATGCCCACCATTCTAACTGGTCTAATAGAACGGATTCCAGAGGGACACATATATTTGATTGTCTCATTGATAATAACTTTGTTTCGCTCAATGACAGTTCCCCAACTCGCATTAAACTTGTTAATGGTCGACTTCAAAAAAGCTCTCCAGACATTACTTTTGTATCAGCAGACATAGCTCTAAAATTTAACTGGAAAGTGATGAATGAAAACTTTGGTAGTGATCACTTGATAATAAAGTTTTCGTCAAATATAGCACATACAACAAATAATTCAAGCAAGTGGAACTTTAAAAAAGCAGATTGGAAATCATATAGTTTAAAGCTCCAAGATAGTTTTTCCAACCGTTTCTGCTTAGGAAATGATATACAATTAGATTATAATAGCTTTTTAGATATTTTGGTAGAGGCTGCTGATGAAAATATTCCTAAAATCAAAATTTGTAACAGTCCCCTCCGTGTACAGGATTTTAAACCTAAGCCTTATTGGAATGCAGACATCTCGAAAGCAGTAGCGGAACGCCGTTTAGCCTTAGCTAGTTTTAGACGAAATCCTACCCCTCTTAATCTAGAACAGCTGCAACTTAAAGTCTCCTCTGCTCAACGTATGATACGTAAAGCTCGAAACAAAGCCTGGCAAGAATTTTGTAGCAGTGTTGATAAAAATATTAGTGCTAGTGAAATGTGGAGACGAATGCGTTGGCTTAAGGGATATCGTCAACCAAGAGCCCAAATTGACTTTAAAGATGCCGAGAAAATGATTCGAGGTTTGTGCCCGGATTATGTTAGCCCTAGTACTCCGTCCTTTGATTCTATTAATGACATTTTAGATTCTCAGATAACACTAACTGAATTAGAACACTGCATTAAAGGCAAAGACACGGCCCCAGGGGATGATGGCATCTCTTTCTCGATGATAATGAACATTCCTACGGTGGGTAAGCAAGCTTTGATCGAACTCTATAGTAAATTCCTAACACTTGGCTTTGTTCCATACCAGTGGAGGAAGGTCAAACTAGTAGCTATCCCGAAGAGTGGCGGATCTAGTACAAACCCTGCATTCAGACCCATTGCTCTTATGTCATGCCTATGTAAAATATTTCACTCTATACTTAAAAATCGTATTGAATGGTTTCTCGAACAAAAGAGCGTATTCTCCAGAAAAATGGTAGGATTCAGAAAAACTAGATCTTGCCTAGATAGTCTAGCTGAACTTGTTTCAAACATCCAATTGAACTTCGCCAAAAATGATGTTACTGTGGCTTGTTTCATTGATATTGATAGCGCATATAACAACGTTGATATAGTTAATCTAGTGCAAACTCTGGATAGGCTCTGTCTTGGGAGAGGCATTTGTCGATACATATTTGAATTTTTAAATTTCAGAGATCTATCTATAACTACTGCAGATAGTAAATACATTTCAAGAACTGCCTCTGTGGTCTAGTGGTAGAAGCTTCGCTTCATGACCCAGAGGTCCCGGGTTCGATTCCCGGGTGGGACCATCAATTTGTGTTTCTAAATTGTGGTTCTAAGTTTGGTTAGGACATAGAAGGCTGATCACCTGATGTCCGAAACAGTGAAACGATCCATGCTGTCGGATGGGCATGTAAAGCAGTCGGTCCTGCGCCTAGCTCTCTCCAGTCGTGTCGGTCAATCCGTCCCATTGGGCTATGAGAGTGATGGAACAGAGAGTGCTCCTGTGTACTGCGCACACACTTGGGCACTATAATCTACTCCTGCGTACATGGCTGATCTCAAATGAGATTGGCCGCCGTAGTCGAAATTCGGCTAGGAGGACTATATATATACATTTCAAGATGCACAGCTATGGGTCTGGCCCAGGGTGATCCTCTATCTCCCATCCTATTTAATATTGCTACATACAATATCTGTCACTTGATTACCAGTGTGAACATCTCACAGTATGCGGATGACTTTGTCATTTACACATCAGCCAAACATAGTCTGAATGCAGTGGATAATATTCAAACATCACTGTATACTACATCTAATCTAATATCACGACTCGGCTTAGACATATCATCTCGTAAAACATGCGTGTGTTTATTCAGTAGAGGATTCAGACGATATAATCATATAATAGAATTGAATGGTCACAATATAAAACAGGTACAATCAGTCAAATACTTAGGACTATGGCTTGACAGTTCACTAAAATGGGGTAAACACATAAACGAGATGTATGAAAAGTTTTCTGCCTTTATAAACATCTTTAAAGTACTGGGTAATACAAGATGGGGAGTCCACCACAAACATCTCAGGAGATTATACATAGCTTTAATTCGCAGTCGCCTCGATTACGGTAGCTTCCTTTATGATACTGCAGTTAAAAACCATTTAAATAAGTTAGACAAACTCCAGAATTGCGTAATGAGAGTGATAGGAAGCTTTATAAGATCCACCCCCATATATGTAATGGAGAGTGAGCTTTCCCTGCAACCACTCATGATCCGTCGCCGTTATTTAGCTAGCAAGTATATCATAAAGGCCAGGTCCTTCCAAAACAACGCTATTTTAAACAAAATTACTGAGTTAGCTACTTTATGCGAATCTAACAGGTACTGGAGAAATAAAAAACCTATTCTATTGGTGGATGTTTATAATCATATTAAGGATACCCCGGTTCAAGCTTGTGATATACTCGAGATGTTCACACTGGAGACTTGGGTTAGCAACATCGATTTGTCTAATATTGTGGTTCATTCAATCGAAAGTGTAGATAAATCAAAGAGAAGATACAAATCCTCTGAGCTATATGAAAAGTGTAGTGTATACCTAACCGAAAACTACCCTAATTTTTATAGGATCTTTACAGATGGCTCGAAGAGTGGTGATGGTATCGGGGCAGCATTCTTTGATAGTCAGGCTAATGTTCACGGCAAATTCAAAATTACGTCTAACCTTTCAATAATGTTTGTTGAACTACTGGCGATAGCGGAAGCCATGTCTTACTGCTTTAGTTTGGATAAAAACAAATTTGTTATCTTGACTGACTCAAAGAGTGCGCTTCAGCATGTGGCTCGATGTACCTCTAGTAGTAGAGGTTCACCGATAGGCTACACAATTTTAGATATGCTTTTAAAATTTGCAAAATCTAATAAAACCATTGTTCTTCAATGGATCCCATCACATATAGGCATACTTGGAAATGAAGAAGCCGATCGCTTAGCGAATGTAGCTATTACAGATGGAATCCCCACACAAACCTTACCTTTTTACACGGACCTGCTACCCAAAATTAAATTAAAATGTTATGATATGTGGAAGGAATATTTCGATGAACGGTCGCAAACTTTGGGCATTTGGTACCGAACTATTCAATCACACCCTACTCACTCACCATGGTTTGATACATCAGAGTTAACAAGAAGAGATATTGTTACAGCTTTGCGATTAAGATCTGGGCATATACCGTTAAATAAGTTCGCATTCCTGATGAAAAAAGTTGACTCTCCTAATTGCACAGAGTGCGGTGTGATTGAAGACGTTTACCATATTATTGTAGAATGTGTACGTAATTGTAGTGTAAGAGAACAATTGTATATTGATAATAGTTTACAAGTAACTGGTGGCTGTAATAGCATTTTAGCACGACCAAACTCTGATAAGGCGAAAATACTGTATAAAATTGTCAATTTTGGTTTAAGTGCTAGATTTAATTCAAATAGATAAGCTTAATTAAGTGTGTGTAATAATGAGGGTGACATGGTCACTTGTGTACCAAGCCCTTTTAAATTAATAAAGATTAAAAAAAAAAAAACTACGCTACATAGGCTACAGTCGTATCATGATCTTTACTTAAACTTTTAACAGATAATTATTATTCTGCCATATTTGGCAGAAGAAAACGTTAACATTTTATGTTTTTATTAAATTCTGCCAATGTCATGTGTCTAGTAGGAAACAAAAGAAGAGTATTTTAAAGCGTTTAGCGAATTTGAATATTGACATACTCGCACCCAATACTCTACTGTCTCCCTCTCACAGACTGTCGTCTCTGTCCGGCGAGCTGAATGAGGAGCGCGGTCTGGCGGCGGCGATGGCCAAGAGCCAGGCGGAGTGGCAGGCCAAGGCCAAGCTGGACCAGGACGGCTTCGTGCAACAGGTAACGGAAATTTAGAATTTATAAGAGAGCTAAAGTCCCTGATATATAGGGTGTTGCAAAAAGGGTATACTAAGCCAAAAGGGGATGACTCAGGGGGTAATTTTGAACAACTTTTGTTCTTCGACCCTCTGAGTCCACCTTTCGGGTTAGCATACCCTTTTTGCAAAACCCTGAATATTTTAAAAATTGTATGGAATCTGAAGTGGCTTTCGGTCTGCCTTTCATTCTAAAGTTTTTTTTTTATTTTTGATGACCAGTGTCGTAAAGGTCTTCTCAAGTGGCAACCATGTTCAGGCACCGAACGTGGAATACCGTGGATAGAAAATGGGGATGCTTGTGGCCTTTGTCTGTGTCTAGCAAAGGCTGAATAAGAGCCGTTGAATTCGGTCCTGCCCCAAAAACTATGGCATGGCTTGAATTATCAAGTAAGCTTTTTCGGCTTTCTATACCACTTTCACAACACCCGGTATATTCCCGTTACTAACCAGCCCCACTCCCCAGGTGACGGAGCTGCAGGAGCAGCTGCGCGACGTGATGTTCTTCGTGGAGGGCCGGGACCGGCTCGCGGCCGCCGCCACCGCCGGGGAGCTGGAGGGCGCTAGCGTCAGTGTCGCGCCGCCCAAGCCGAGGAGGAAGAGACGGTAGATGCGACGAGGGGAGGGAGGGAGAGGGATGGCGCTAGTGTGAGTGTCGCGCCGCCCAAGCCGAGGCGGAAGAGACGGTAGATGTGGTGAGGGTGGAGAGGAAGAGGGATGGAGAGACGGTCGGAGCCAAGCCACGACGGGAGAGACGGTAGATACGACCAGGGGAGGGAGGAAGGGGGATGGGGAGACGGTCGGAGCCAAGCCACGGAGGAAGGGATGCGAGATACAAGCAGTGGGGAGAGGAAGAGAGATGGGTATATGGAAAGAAGATGACATGTGTTGGAATATGATAAGTGGAAAATGGAGTCAAGCCAAGGCTGATGAGACGGTAGATACGCACAGTGGAAGAAGGAAGAGGGTTGGGGAGACGGCCTATGAGATGTTGTAGGATGGTGATAGGTCTGTAGTATTGTGTAGAAAAATAAGGTTAAGAAGAATGCGTTGGAGACAGGCTATGGTTGATGAGAATAACACAATTTATATACCTATTTACTTTTGAATGGTTACTAGTGTTATTTATAAACATAATTATAATATTTTTTCTTAGAACCGAGAATTTCATAAGAACTTGATGTAAGAATGGCCATGCCATAGCATGTTTCTAGTGCAGCCTGATGAGGGTATATATTTTTAAATTTAATGTGCTTATGAATAAAGCTTACATACATTTACAGTATCAAAAGATGTATTGTTCCGTGGTGAATAAAATAATACTGAACTCAAGATGTAGCTGTGTAAATTTGGAGAAAAGGGTAGAATGACTGTTAATGCATAGTGCAGGGGTAGCCAACTATTAGAGGAGTCGACTGTAGCAACTAAATCTATTATTGGACTATTACTGAAATGCCGCGAAACGTCACAGCTTTTATTAATGATCGCATCACGATCTGGGATGCACCCAGGTTCGCTACCCCTGTTATAGTATATAAGTATTATAATAATATTTGTAGTTATTAGTATGTAATGGTTGCTATGAAGACTGCTTCAGTTATTTATTTCATCATTTAACTTGCTAAATTATACGATAAAAACATTAAATTGTGCGTAATTGTGAGTGTAATGAGTAAGAATGTGAAAAAAATATGATTCAAATATGTCTCGTTATTAAAAAATATTCTTACAAAAAATGGCAAAGTGTTTGATTAGCAATCTTCATAATGTTCTTCTTATAAATGTATCGTTATCATGACCAAATTTTTCGAGGTAAATTATATTCCTTTGAAATATATTTTTCTTTCTATAAGTATGTATGTGTATATTTCGAATAATATTGCGATTTGCTGTGATAAAAAAATGTAGGTACTTATATAATTTATTTTATTTTTAATGTATAGAATAAGATATATATATCTTATATAATATCCTAATCTTATTCTTTACATTAAAAACAAGTATAATTACTTATCTCAATAAAGGTCAATTAAAAATCTTTTTTATTTTTTTATTTTATATCTTTATTAGCGCGAGCTTTCCTTCGCATATGGCGTACCTACTCTTTTCCCGTGGAAAGTACGGGATAAAAAGTAGCCTAGGTTATCAACTTCCTGCATAACAAAATATCAAAATTAAGGGTCAATTCAGACGTACCACAACCACACCACAGCCACAACCACGCGGTGTGGTCGGGCGTATATTTTGTATTGACAATGAATAATCCAATTCACACGTGCCACATTTTGCCGTTGTCATCGACCACCTGTGTAATACGACCACAACGCAACCACATCGCAACGGCAACGCCGCCACGCGGCGGCGGCACCGCGGCAACCTGTTCTCCGTATTAACTGCATACGACCACGTGGGTACCACATCGCAAAGACAGCGACAACACAACCACATCGACATTTTGTCGCTGCCACAACGCAACGGCAAAGAGCCGCTGTCACACAATTCACACGTAACCACAGCTTGACCACATTTTGTCGCTGCGACGTGGTGTGGTTGTGGTACGTGTGAATTGACGCTAAATAAGTCAAAGATCGAAGTCCTATGAGTACTTACCTGAGTGAGTGAGTAGGTACCTGAGAAAGTTACAAACTTCAGAGTCATAAAATTTGATAAATGGAATATTGTATGCGGGGCTCAGTGTAAAGTAAGTATGGCCCAGAAATCGCATGTAGCGATAAATGCGGCATAATTATTTATGTCCACTATATTCTTATCATGAACAGGACACTGGCAGAAATATTTGACAGGCTTGACAAAATTAAAATGAAGTTGAAGTTAGTGATGCTACCTACAGTCATAAAGAGTATCGATACATCGTAAACATAGTGATTACTTGCTCAGTGCATCGTATGATTCGTATTTTACGAATCAAAAGCATTTTCTATCAAAATTTATTATAAAAAAAAGTTTTGGATAGATATAAAGGTACTCTATTCTAAGGTAGTTTTATTTTTATTTACATAAAGTTATAATACAATAACCATGCGCTGAAACCACTAGATTTAAGTGCGACATGGTGAGATCGCTATACAATATAAAAAAAAGTCTACACTTTTTTTTTATTATTTTAGACCGGAATATAAAAATAATATATTTTATGATACAGGCACCGGTAATGTACAGGTACATTATTTATGTTCTTTGCAAAAAAAAATTAAGACAATGAGACACAAAAATGATTAAGTAGTTACACCCAATCAGAACTTGACTTTGCTAAGACCTCAATTGTTTTTACATGAAAAATAAAATTAGTTACACATTTATGTAGGTACTTAGGTATATTACTTACCTAATGTAACAGGAAAGATAATTATGCTTTCAACACGGCTTTTCTCTTCGATACATTGTTTGTGAGGCTATCGACCTATTTAAAATACTGGGGAGCAAGTATTCCCAGGTCCTTTGTACGTCAGTATTATTATATATCTTTATCTTCCAAGACTGTGCAAATCGTATCCTATCGTAAGTAGTAACGAATCGTAAGTTAATGAATAAAGGCACGATATTATCGTTTTCTTTATAATATAATATATAATAATAATATAATAATATGTGGGGACATCTCACATAATCGATGTTTTACTTCTGCTTGTGATAAATAATAAGGGAAAGTTAAATTTTATTCATCCACCTATCCTGATTGAGAGAATATAATAATATTTGTACAAAAATAAAGGAAACATACATAAATTATTTAATAACTGGCAAAAGATTGACTTTCTATTTGTATGTCATGTGAATCGACACGACGATACACTTCATACATTTCGTCGTCGATTCGTCGTAATGGACATCCCTAGTTGAAGTGAATTTGAGAATCAGCATCGATTTTTACGAAATTTATTTTACAGGATTTATAGCCGTTTTTATCAATAAAAAGTTAGTGTTATCCTTATTTTTTTATATTGGACGCATAAAGTTTCACCGGAATCAAAAACTATTGCGTAGAAATCCATAAATCTCAGGTATGTAGGTCAAAAACTGAAAACTATATTTTAGTCGAATTGCAAAGTGGTCAAATTTCAGCCAATGTATAGAGCGTTGAGAGAAGAGAATCCACTGAAATATTGCAAAAAACATAAAGTTGGATTCCGTGTGCAAGCGAATTTGACCAGTTTGTGGACGAAAGTGATAGTTTACTTTCAGAACCGAAGCAAGGAATCCGCCGGTGCGTCCGTCGATAGCTGGGTTTTGCAGGAAATTCGGGTTCTGTATTGGTATCTCATGTCAGAACGCGAGTGTCCTGCAACTCCTGCAGTACCTCAGGGGCGGGCGCGGGGGCTGTGGGGGCGGCGCGGCCGGCACGACAGTCTGCAGCGTGCGATGGTAAAGATCCAACTGTGTCCATACATTGGATTTTTATCGCCATCGTAATTTGTGGACTTTCTTTTCTACACCCTTTGCACCTTTCGTCTTCATATTTATGTAACATTTGTTGATAGACAGCTTGAGAGGTATTGTACCCTGTATTTTGCATTCAGAAAGATTTATTGAGGACAAGGTTGGTATACTTATCACATTTGTTTTAAAGTCATTATAATTCATGTATACTGCACATTTGTGATGAAATGTTTATTGCAATGCAGCTGTTTTATTTTATATAGGTATGCAAAGCTCAGATCAGCTAATTCTAAATTGTATATATAATTTAATAAAGGCAAAACTAGATTTCTGTAGTCAAAATAGGCAAGTAGCTTTTAGTTTCATCATCATAAAACATACCAATTAATTGTGAATTTAAAAGAAATAGAATTGGTGCATAGGCATTACATCTCACCCGTCCATGTCCGATAGATTTTGCTTTTCAGGTGTCAAAAATGAGTGGCAATGAGGCAGAGCTCCCCCCAGCTAAGAAGCAGAAGCTCGATGAACCAGAACCAGAGCAGGGCTGCAGCTACCAGCCACCTCCAGACATAGACTTCAGCGAGGATGTCTCAGCCGCACCTACCGAGTCTGACTCATTCTCAATGGGCACCTCCAAGTATGACGACTTTGTGAAGCCGGAGGAGATAGAGAAGCTGAAAGAGTTCCAGGTCCTGGACGAGGTGAAGTCCGATGATGAGAACAGTGATGAAGATGAATCTGACAGCTCTGATGGTATTATTATGTTATGATGTCCCCTTAAGTTTCCTTTTTACATTGCCTTAACCTTGGAGTAATCTAAGGTTTACTTCCAAGCTAAGCAACACTGACATGACAGAGTAACAATAACTTTTGTTCAAAGAAAGCTCACAGTGATAGGTTAGTGCTACAGCACAAAAACCAAAGTTACTGTAGCTGCATCATTTTGCCAAAGCATACATTAAAAAATATAAATCACTCAGGTATTGTATCTTCTAAGCTATCTAGAAGCTATTTGTTAGGAAAGAGCATCAACTGTTTCAGGCAAGTCCGAGGGAGTGCCCGAGGAGGAGATTGAGAAGATGCTGGACGAGGACCTCCCCGAGAACTTCAAGGGGGAACCCAAGCCCAAGGAGAAGACTTACCATACGAGGGAGAAAATTGTTCTAGAAGGTAACTAATTAAATTGTTTTACTTGACTAATCGACTGTACTAACATAGACATGCCACAAACAACTGTTTCTTTATAAGTACTGGATAAGTTTAGCATACATAAAATCCCTGGTTTGATCTCAGTTTGTTGGTTGTTGGTGACAAAAATTTGCGCTGAAATGTAAGTCACACATTGCCCAAGATGCGCCGAACGTTTATGGTACATGACTATACTCTGTCCATTATATTATTGGTTTTTAGACATTTGAAATCCCATACATATTTGACGACTGCAAAGGAAAACCAACTTTACTTACCAGACATAAGGAAACGTCTAAAATACAATAACATAGTGGAAGTTCTATAGGGGATGCTATTTTAGTGCACCCCTATTTAGCAGATTGTGACTTACAGTTCTAATATACATGATAATTCATTACATCTATGCATCCATTTGACCCTTCCAACTTGCCATACGATATGTAGCCCTCCCTAACACCACCTTTTCACCCCCTCCCCGCCTCTTAATTCCAGAAAAAGGCATCAACTACTTCGAGGTGCTCCCGCTGGACTGGATGGCGGTGCGGCACTACTCGGGGCTGCCGGTCTACATGCACCGCGCCACGCGCGTCTGCACGCTCGCCAAGCCCTACGCGCTGGGGAAGGGGAACACCAGGGTGAGGGGACACACACCATTTACAACATTCAGGTCTATTCTATTCTGTTTTCTGAGGGGGTGTAAGTACCTGGCTCTCTCGAATTGAATCTTTGTGCATGTCCGCAAAGACTAAACTGCCTTCCTAAGCATGAGCCATTCCCCACCATGGTGGTACACTGCGGATTGGTGGATTCACATATCTAGATGTACTAAATCAATAGATAATTAATTAATATAAAAAGTAATTAAATAAATAGATAAAGTCTTAAAAAGCTGCATACTAGTGTCCAATATTATTAGTTTTTAATTTCAATGTCATATTGTTATGTTTCAGCGACACGACATTCCCATCAGTGCAATACCGTGCTTGAATTACAGGAAAGCACTAGAGGAGGAAGCTAAACAGAAAGAGATAGATAGGAAAATTACAGAACAGATCAAGAGTGGGACATGGAAACAAAATTATAATAAGGAAAATAAAGTAAATAAAGATAGCAATACTTCCAATAAAGATGAAATTATCAACATAGATCTAAGCAATGATGACAAAAGTAGTGATAATAACTCACAAGATATAGGCATATCCACTGCTTTAGATAATGGTAAGGAAGGAGAAGTAATTGATCTAGCTAATGACGATAAGGATACTGATGAGTTAAGTTTAAATAATAAGAATAAAACAGCAATAAGTGAAATATCTAAATGTCAAAACGATAATCTAGAAGCTACTAGTGATAGTATAGATATAACTGTAAGTAATAAAGAGGAAGCAATATCAAGTGAAGGAGTTAAGAGTTCCATACCCCAGGAACATGGCCAAATGGATGATGGTCAAACTGAAAATGTAATGAACCGTGATGATAAACCAATGGAAGTAGAAGAATCAAGTTCTAAAATAACAAATGACACAAGTTCTGAAGTAGGAGATGCAACCTCTAAAACAAAAGGTGATGATAGTGCAATAGAAAAGCCAAAGTGTCCTTTCGCCAATGGCTTCAAAAATCTAGATTTTGTACTTAAAGATGGCCAAAAAGAAGCTTTTATGAGTGATTCACCAAAATGCCCTGCTGAAAATAAGAAAAATAATGCTACAGAAAATTCAGAAGAAACAAAAGAAGCGCCAGATTGTAAAAAAAATGAAACTGCTAATCAAGATCGCCCAGTAACAAACGGAGTTACTGCCGAGAATGCCAAAGCAAATGAGACAGAAGACCTATCAGCTCAACCCGTGGTGTTGCCGGGAGGTATAGCGATGTTGCCACCGCGGGTTGAGACTGTAAATACCAGCTGGAAGACCCAGCATTTGACTCCTGAGGAGGTCAATAATTATTGCAAAGCGCTTTTCAAGTTCAAAACTGTCAATATTATGCATTTCAAGTAAGTGCCTTTCGATTGTGTTAGTAACTTTGTTTACAGGGTTTTTAGGTTTTTATGAATACTTGTATAGGGCATTAGTTCATGGCAGATTTATATCGTAAAAGGGTCTGCTTTGCGAATTTATTGTTATTATTTCTCTAATCCCCTTTCAAAGCTGCATTGGATGTAAGGTTATTGTTAAACTCACTGATTAACTTGATTTATCTAATGATTTTCAGTAAAAAACTGTAAATGTGTAAAAAAAAATCACACCTTTAATTTCTATTGACTTTGTAATATACTAGACTACTGAAGAATACCATTAGGCAGCATTACAGATACGAACGCATCTCTCCCAGGCTATTTCACTGTTTTATAGAGTACATATGCACTGTCTACAAATATGGCAGGTATTATATGATGTGTCACCTATGTCCCCAGACGCTGGGCGGACCGGCACAAGTACGCGAAGGCGCGGCGCGCCCTGCAGTACCCCGCCCTGCCGCCCGGCACCAAGCTCATCACCATCCCCGCGACCAGCGAGCCAGCAGGTACCACGCGACACTAGCGCCACCTCAAGGCTTTTTTAGCTTTGCGATGAACAATAGAGCTGGGTGTTATTTCCGAGGTATGGAGATCAAACTCCAGCGCCGAGATATTATTATCGTCCAAATTATGTTTATTAGGTGAGAATAGAAAAATGATATTAAAATATCCAACATCAAAATCTATTTGAATTGGAGATTTGAAGCTGTCATGTTACAGTTGACTTTAAATGGAGATATATTCTCGATATGTGAGATTAAACTTAAACCCTCCGGAATTGATTCCTGAGTTTGGGTTTTGTGTTACCCCCCATCATCTACCAGAATTTTAGGTCATCTAGGTAGGATTTCCTCAACTTGTGGTTGTTGTCTATTAAAGTCACTAATACTTACATACCCTATCTATTCCTTAAGGTCCGGGCGGCAAGGCGAGCAAGCGCGACTGGGTGATGAACATGAACGGGCGCAGCTACCTGTCCGTGTTCCACGAGTACGTGCGCCGCGCGCTGCTGCAGCAGCCCGTGTACGAGTTCCAGCAGCTCGGTGAGCGACCTCGACCTTGTCTCCATGGGCTACAGTTCACAATGAACGTGAACAGTACGTGCGCCGCGCGCTGCTGCAGCAGCCCGTGTACGAGTTCCAGCAGCTCGGTGAGCGACCCTCGACCTTGTCTCCATGGGCTACAGTTCACAATGAACGTGAACAGTACGTGCGCCGCGCGCTGCTGCAGCAGCCCGTGTACGAGTTCCAGCAGCTCGGTGAGCGACCCTCGACCTTGTCTCCATGGGCTACAGTTCACAATGAACATGAACAGTACGTGCGCCGCGCGCTGCTGCAGCAGCCCGTGTACGAGTTCCAGCAGCTCGGTACTGTCATTACCTCTATGTCATTCCTAACTGCCAGTTTCAATAACTCTATCCACCGATCATCACGACCCATCACGTCCCCGCTGGGGCACGGGTCTCCTTCCAATGAAGGAAAGGTTTAGGCCTAGTCCACCACGCTGGCCAAGTGCGGGTTGGTGGACCCCAACACAAGCAAGCTTATGCTGAAAAAGCTGCCATAATAGAATAATAGCGACAAAGTAGTATAATTCGATATTTGACCCCGTACCGCCAAGGAGACTCATAGGTAATAGTGTCTTCATGATTTGTCGATCAAATTTTATGAACATAAATAATAAATGATTGCAATATATTGCAGAGAACGCGGCCACCCCGTACCAAGCAACAGTCTACATCGGCGGCATGGCCTACGGCTGCGGGCGCGGCACCAGCAAGCGCCTGGCCAAGGCCAACGCCGCCAGAGCCTCCATACAGATACTCATCCCCGAGGCCAAGCTGGCAGACGCCGCCCCGAGCGAACCTGACTTCTCTGTGAGTGCACATACAGTCTATATTACAACGACACGCCTCCATACAGATACTCATACCCGAGGCCAAGCTGGCAGACGCCGCCCCGAGCGAACCTGACTTCTCCGTGAGTGCACATACAGTCTATATTACAACGACAACATCGCTAGAGCCTCCATCCATACAGATACTCATACCAGAGGCCAAGCTGGCAGACCAGGCCCCGAGCGAACCTGACTTCTCCGTGAGTGCACATACAGTCTATATTACATCGATAACGATCTACAATGATTTTGGTCTCTCGGGAATTCGTAATCAATGTCCTAATGGCATGGAAGCTTTTCGATTAAAACAAAATTAATTCGCACTTTATTCCGACAGAAAAACATAGATGTTTAAAAACCCTTATTTCGTGGCAGTTGTCCTTTTCAGAATACTCTATGTGTATGTCTGTATGTCCTTAGATAAAGCCAAAACTTTCAACGAAAAAGTCATATAAATTTATTAATTTTGTATTCCAGTTCTTCGACTACGTGGGCATCGAGGACCCGCGCATCACGGAGTTCTGCGCCGCGACCTGCGAGCCCTCGCCCCACGCCATCCTGCGCACCTGCCTGCTGAGGAACTTCGGAGCGGGCGACCGCCACGTGCACACCGAGGTACAGTCGGCCCCCGCCACGTGCACACCGAGGTACAGTCGGCCACGTGCACACCGAGGTACAGTCGGCCACGTGCACACCGAGGTACAGTCGGCCACGTGCACACCGAGGTACAGTCGGCCCCCGCCACGTGCACACCGAGGTACAGTCGGCCACGTGCACACCGAGGTACAGTCGGCCCCCGCCACGTGCACACCGAGGTACAGTCGGCCACGTGCACACCGAGGTACAGTCGGCCACGTGCACACCGAGGTACAGTCGGCCCCCGCCACGTGCACACCGAGGTACAGTCGGCCACGTGCACACCGAGGTACAGTCGGCCACGTGCACACCGAGGTACAGTCGGCCCCCGCCACGTGCACACCGAGGTACAGTCGGCCACGTGCACACCGAGGTACAGTCGGCCACGTGCACACCGAGGTACAGTCGGCCCCCGCCACGTGCACACCGAGGTACAGTCGGCCACGTGCACACCGAGGTACAGTCGGCCCCACGCCATCCTGCGCACCTGCCTGCTGAGGAACTTCGTCGCCGGCGACCGCCACGTGCACACCGAGGTCAGTACAGTCAGCCGCATGTCTCAGATCCACGTGAAGTGTTGGTCACTTGAAGCTTCAGTCGGTACTGTGTTATCGCTAGCGGCCGTGAGCACCTGGAGGGACAGTGAAGTGGACCATCACGTATCGTTTCACTATACTCAAACGGTAAGACAAATTCTACGCCCCAAAGCATACATAGTTATCTGCATGGAGAGTGCGAGTTTTTACACCTAGTAGTGAGGAGTTAACGTGAATTTGTACGGCGTGAGGGAGTCGCCACCTAGTGGTATACGCGCAGCATTAGCTCCGCCATTTACAAAGAGACGATATCACGGCTCGATCGGTTCAGAAAAACCTATCTGTAAGCAATAAAGTTCGAACTCGATATGAGCTCTTCCAAATCGTGACCTCCTTGACATGTACTGAAAACGCAACTTTACAAAAGTATTTCTCACATTCGCTTTACCTATGGTTTTTTATATACTGTACTAACACTAGAAAAAGATAAATTTGTAATACGCTATGGCCCATAATGACTGAAAATAAATATTTTATTATTATTATTTCTCGTTCCAGATGAAGAAGCTGGAGTACCAGAAGATCGAGCTGACGATGAAGGTGGGCAAGCACTGCGCCACCGTCGTGTGCAAGAACAAGAAGACGGCCAAGCAGCGCGCCTCGCAGGCCATCCTGCAGGTCAGTACTATACATATACAACAAGCCATCCTGCAGGTCAGTACCACCATCATCATCATCACGACCCACCAGTTGCGCGCGAGACGGCAGCGAGAGCGTACGCGTTCTTGGATCTTACCGGTTAGCGTTAAACTATGTCCCGCATTCTTTACAAATACCCGCGTTAACTTTTGTTATGCAAAATGAGTGACAAAAGTGAAAAAGGTAGTTTAAGTGATATAAGTGTTGACGAGATTACACAAATGAAGAATTCCGTACTTGATTCGTCGTGTTTGGAATCCCGTTTGGATCCATCGTGCGTGCTGTCTGAACTAGGTCTTAGTGACGTATCGGTTCCGAGGTTTGTTGCAGAGAAGCGAGGTCGCTCGTTAACTTCTAGCGAAGAAAATCAGGATGACGATGGGTTCATTACGGTGCAGAGGAAGAGTAAAAAGCTGGCAAGGAGTTACTCAATTAACAATTCTACGGAAGTAGAAACCCAAGCGGAGGCTGAGAAGAAATAAATAAATTTGAGGTATGTGTAACTGCTAAAACCTTCCTGCCTAAACAGATTGGTATGGCGAAACTTTTGATGTCTGAAAATATACAAGATATATTAAAAATTAAGTACAAAAATCCTTACAAAGTTTTGATAGAATTTAAGGATAAGGAAAACGCAGAAAAGTTACTACAGTGTAAGAAGTTTATTGAATTGGATTATCGCTGTCAGATGACAAATGATGTGAATATTACTTATGGCATTGTTAAAGAAATGGATTTGGATACAAATGAAGAGGAAATGTTGAAAACACTTACTTGTGAGACAGATATATTAGCAGTTAAGAGGCTGAAGCGGATTGACCAAAACGGTCAATGGATAGATAGTGAGACCGTCCGATTTTCTTTCAAGGGGTCAGTCTTACCATCGTATATATGTGGATTTGGATGTAGGTTTAGAGTAGATCCATACACATTTCCGGTTACACAATGTTCTAACTGTTGGAAGTACGGTCACTTAAGAAGAGGGTGTCCATCAAAAAGGTCATTTTGCCCAAAATGTGGTGAAGACCATTTGAATTGTGAGTCAAAAACATTTACATGTGGCAATTGCAAAGGCTCGCATATGGCTTTAGACAAATCTTGCCCTACGTTTCTAAAAGAGAAAGAGATACGGGATATTATGAGGTTAGAGAACATTACATACCGAAAAGCTTTACATGTGTATTTGAAAAAAAGAGAATACATAATGATAGATAAAGATTATGACAGAAGAATCGCAGATGTCCCGCCAACTAATTTTACCGGGACTACATATAGAGATGTTGTAATTGGCCAAATGCATCAGGAAGAGGTTGAATCTATGGAAGAAGGTATAGAGGAACATGATCAAAATGTTGACAGAACAAATAAACCAGTTAAAAGTAATAAAAAGAAGTTTGTTAAAAAACAAAATAATAATAGAAAAGTAAATGAGAATATTGAAGCACCAACAAAAGCCCCTAATATTGAAGAAGAAATTACAAAGGAACGAAAATTAGAATTGAAGATATTATTAAAGAAAGCTAAAGAAATTTTTACATCAGCTGGGAGCCTTGAAGAAAAGATTATATCGGTGATCAAGTTTATAGTTAGTGAAAGTATGGCCTTTATAGTGAAAATAGTGAGAGATGGTGAAATAGTTGGCAAGTTGTGGTCCTCTTTTATCAATGGCTAACTCATTAGCAAATATTAAGCTGAATATAGTGCAGTGGAACTCACAAAGTATTCGACCTAAATTACCAGAGTTAACTACCTTGCTCAATCAGGAATCTATACATATTGCTATTATTAGTGAGACTTGGCTTGAACCAGAGACTCTATTGAATATTGGCGGTTACAATGTGTATCGTAATGACCGCGATGACTCATATGGAGGAGTAGCTATCCTAATACACAAATCAGTCAAAAGTTGCGTTAGCCCTATTCGTATCACTAATACTGGCATAGAAATAATATGTGTTAAAATTTTAAACTGTAAATATATTCACAATATCATTTCGCTATATTGCCCTTCTTCAGTTAGTACTGTAGAGTCGGATTGGGATGAAATCTTTGCTAAATTCACAGAAAAAACTATAATTGCTGGTGATTTCAATGGTCACCATACAAATTGGTCTTGTAAAAATGATACAAGAGGTAGGCATTTATTCGATATTTCTATAGATAATGGATATACATCCCTTAATGATGGAAGCCCTACTCGGGTAAAACAGGTTAATGGCGTTTTACAGGAAACTTCACCAGATATAACGTTTGTGTCATCAGATGTAGCTGTCCACTTTAAGTGGAATGTACTGTCAGAAAATTTTGGGAGTGACCATTTAGTTATAAAATACTATGTTTCATTTGAAGAGATCAGAGAATTTATAAATAAACGAAATTTTAAATTAGCAGATTGGAAAAAATACAAGGACAATTTAAACAATTCATTTCAAACCATACCTGAAAGCATAGAACAACGCGGACTCGGGTGTACCTACCCTCGGGAAGCGTCATAGCGATCTTTCTTGATACAAAAAAGTCTGCCAATTTTTGCGGGGGGAAATTTTACCGTTTACCATGATTATGTCTCATGGGACATATCATTATGAGTTTTAATTCCCAGCAATAAGGGTTACGTGAAGTGACATTTAATAATGAACACAGTGTCTTCATTTTTCTTGCCATTGGATGTAACAATTATCGATAAGTGTTATCGATGAATTCGAGAACATGGGTTAGAAAGTTACCCCCCAACACAGGGTATCCTAGTGGGGGAGCTAGGGATCTTAGTTTTAGTAACTTGTACTTTTTTTAATCTAATAAAGAAAGAATAAATGGCCATGTTAAATGGCCAAATACTAATTTCAAATTAATTAGGTATAGTTAAATTTAATTAGGAATGATTAATAAAGGAAGTCACCCGCTTTTCGCTGTACATTTATACTCACGTGATAGGTCGCGAGCCGTATCGCCGTTTTTGAATGAGTACAATGCACTGAAGTTGTCGAGTAAGTGGGCAATCCGACGGTCAGATTCTTACAGCCGCCCCTTCGGGCGGCCTCTGACTAGGCTTAACGACTGCTGCCGAAGCAGCAACCAGGACCCACGGCTTAACGTACCGTCCGAAGCACGGAAGCGTCCAGAAAAGAACCATTTGAATACGGTAACTCATGCTGTACCTACCAATGGCTGCCCGTGTCAGTTGTTGCTTAACCTCAGTGATCAGTTACGATTACTGAAGCCAATTCGACTACGGACGCTTCCCAACTATGACCTTTTTTTGTCGATTAATACATACCTACAGACCGGTACATCACTATTGCATTTTTTTGACATTGGTTGCTAGGAAACAGCTAATAACAATAAACCATGACCAAATCTGTGATCAAATCCGGAATCCGGATATTCTATGAATTGAAGCTGTCATTTTAGTATTTAAACAAATCATTTTCTATGAAACGAACGCTTTGCCAACTAGATTGAGTCTAGTGAAAATTGAGACTGCAACTAGTTTTTATAAATCGGTGGGCCTTTCTGGCCTACCACCCCGCCAGAGGGGAACGTCTGCCTATTTCGTCTCCAGACCATTCATACTCAATGCCTGAAAGTTACAATGCACAAGATTTATATATATATTTTATTGAACAAATTAATAAAGCAGCTAATGAATGCATTCCTATGGTTAAGTTATGTACTAATCCAGAAAACATATTTAAGGCTAAGGAATATTGGAGTCCTGATTTATCTAAAGTAATAGCACAACGTAGGTTAGCCCTCAAATTATTTAGACGGAATCCCACTCCCAATAACCTAAATTCTCTTAAGCAAAAAGTATCAGAAGCTCAAAAGAGTATTAGAAGGGCAAAATCGCAAAGTTGGTATAAGTTTTGTGACTCAATCGACGAGTCAACATCCGTCTCTGAGATGTGGCGTCGAATGAGATGGATGAAAGGCTATAAACAAACTAAACTTTATGTATCAGAAGAGAGAAAGGAAGAGTTATTATGTTCCCTAACTCCAGATTATGTTACGCCATCACATCCTGCATTTTGTTCGACAAACACTTCTCTGGAACAAGAATTCCAAATACAAGAATTGCAGGGTAGTATAAATAAAAAAAAGGGGGGCTTGTCGCTCACGTCCGTAGGTACAAACCCTAGTTACCCTACACGTGTCCCCTGGGTGGTGCTAACGAGTGACAACGCCGAATGTCGGGCGGCGTTAAATCGACCCGACCTCCTCTCCTAGCAGAGGCGGCGATCTCCCGCCGTAAAAAAGGAGAATCACCAACACGCCTGCCAAGCGCGGTGATTATGGCAAATACACCTCCTGATGGAAAAAACAAAGCCCCGGCCCCCAGTCCCCGGCAGCCCCGCTATCCCGGACTCCGGTAGCGGTCACGGTAACGGCGGGGCAGGGGGTGCGAAGAATCTCCGGCAGAGAGTCGGCTACCAGCCCAACCGACCCTTGCACCTGGCAACATATAACGCACGGACACTGAGGGAAGACGTGAAGATAGAGGAGCTGGAAGAGGAAATCAGCAAGTTAAAATGGGACATTATAGGGTTATCCGAAGTCCGACGAGAGGGAGAGGATACGGAAATTCTCCAGTCCGGAAACTTGCTGTACCACCGGGAGGGCGACCAACTGTCCCAAGGGGGTGTCGGGTTCATCGTCAACAAGTCCCTCGTCAACAACATCGTTGAAATCGGAAGTGTGTCGACACGGGTTGCGTACCTCATCCTGAGAATATCTAAACGATACTCAATGAAGGTCATACAGGTTTACGCACCCACATCTAAGCACACCGATGATGAGGTCGAACTTGCGTATGAAGACGTATCGTCTGCCCTGCGTAAGCTCACTACTCATTTCACGGTGGTGATGGGAGACTTTAACGCGAAACTCGGAAAACAAGAAGGCGGCGAGACGAAAGTGGGGTCACATGGATTTGGAGTCCGGAACCATCGTGGGCAAATGCTGGCTGACTTCTTGGAGAAGGAGGGCCTCTATATGATGAACTCCTTCTACAAGAAGAAGCCACAAAGGAAGTAGACGTGGATTAGCCCCGATGGGAAGACTAAAAACGAGATCGACTTCATATTGACGGATAAGAAGCACATATTCAATGATGTCTCAGTGATCAGTAGGGTTAAGACCGGCAGCGATCACCGACTCGTAAGAGGCACTTTGAATATAAACTGCAAAATAGAACGCTCCCGTCTAATGAAGTCCACGCTCCGTCCTACTCCTGCTCAAATCCAGGATCCCGAAAGCTTTCAGTCTGAGCTTTGCGACCGCCTGATATGTTTAGAGAATTGCGTTACAGTTGACGATTTAAATAATAGGTTTGTGGAAACTGTCCGAGAGGTAGGATCGAAATATTTTTCGTCCCGAACCAACCGAGGACCTCAAAAACTCTCAGATGGGACTCTGAGTCTCATAAGAGAACGGAGAGAAATGAGGTTGCAGTCTTCAGTTGATATGGTCGAATACAGACGTCTAAACAGACAGATCGCCAAAGCAAGACGTTGCGATATGAGACGCTACAATTGCAAGCGCATTCAAGACGCAATAGAGCAAAACAAGGGCTCCAAAGTCTTTGCTAGAGATCGACCTGTTCGGCAGACTCTGCTGACCCAACTGAAGACCGACACTGGCAACACCGTTTCATCAGTGCCCGAAATTCTGGGAGAAATTCGTCGCAGTCGTAGAACAGTGACGGATCTGATTTTTTTCGATTTTCGGATTATTGCAGATTCGTCTTTAAAATTTCATTATTTACCAATACAACAAAAGTTTTTAAAAAAATCTTTTATAATAAGTGAAATACAGAGTCGAACACTGACGGTTTTGATTTTTTCGCGTAGTACATGGACGCTTGTGACGTCCCGTCGATGTTCTGCGGTGACCCTCACCCCCCGCGACCCGCTCCCACGCGACGGTTTGTTTGTTCTGTCAGTGTTCTATGTAGGAGCACATGGAACACGTAATGAGTACTTAAAATGTTTTTTTGCTATAATTATTATTTAAAAAGTTCTGTTTTCCAAGTAAATATATTTTTTATACTTCTCCCATAGAACAAAGACGGTCTCTTAAATCCGTCGTCAAACTTGGGACTTTGTTTTAATTAAATAAAAACTCTAGTTTTCGCTTAAATCATTGAGAAGTTAGTTATAATTAGTTACGGTGTTTTAAAAAAGCAATATTGTTTGTTTGTTAAATTTAGTGACGGTATTTCAAATGCGACTATGTTCTATGACCTAACTATTGGTGTTTTGTATAAACCGTCATTATTCTATGGATAAGTGGTAGTCGTGTGTAGATAACCGTCGTTATTCTTTGGGATTATTTTAGGATACGTCGTTGTTCTTTCATAATATTACGTATTTTCAATGGAAAATAAATACATTTGTGATTTTTCAGTATATTTTAGCTAATTTATTATGTTTTTAAAACTATGTGCTAAAAAACAATGTAAAATTATGTAAGTAAGTACTTTTTTTGTTCATCACCTTAACCGCCAGAGGCAGGTGACGATGGGAGCACGGTACCATACGGGTAGGTTTGGAATTATGTTTTTCCAGCCATTCGCATGAGTTACCTAACATACAAACCAAAGTCAGTCGCAGAATCCACATCAAACATTAAATTTCTGTATTAACAGCTACCAGGGGCAGTAAATAATTAAGGAAATTGGTATCATCTTATCCGTAGCTATGTAAGGATCATCTCGAACTGCTTGGCGATGATCATTTCCCTCAGCGGTTTCACAATCACCAGCATTCGATTTACATTGGGGCTTTTCCTCTTAAAAATAGCTGAGCCCACTTTATTCATGTATTAATTTCAGGAAAAAATCTCCGTAAATGATTCAATTCTCACATTATACTGACTTCTCCATAAAAAGGGTGTGAAATCCTACCTCGGAAACTATAGAGCCGTTAGCTTGACATCACACATGTATAAATAATTCACAATCGCATCCGTTATCTGCTGAACTAACATCAACCACCAGAACAAGCCAGTTTTCGACCAAGTTATTTTACCGCGAGCCATATAATACACGCACATTCAGATTATTGAAAAGTTAATTGAGTTTAACACACCACTTTACCTTGCATTTATTGACTATACCAGAGGTTTCGAGAGTATCTATCTACCACCAAGCAATACTTTCTGCCCTTAACACCACAAAATTCATCCAACCTACATCGTCGAACTCGTTGGTACTATCTACATAAACAGCTCAGCTAACGTAAAATTGGAAAAACCTGGTACTGGTCCAACGTTTCCGATTGAAAAGGGTGTCATGCAAGGCGACCCACGCTGTACACGCTTTACAATATTCCTCAAAGAGGTCTTCAAGAAGTTGACACAGTCCTGAGAGGACAAGGACATCAATGTCGAAAGTAAAAAAATAGTCAAACCTTAGTTTTGCGGACGATATTGCCCTAGTCTCCAACTCAACGCCCGAGCTCCAACAAATGTTGCGAGAGCTATCCACGACAAGCCTTGAAGTTGGACTAAAGATGAACCGTTTGAAGACAACAGACATGACCAACAGCATGAAACGTAGGGTTGCGGTAGTTAGGCAGGAAGTACAATATTCAATGAGTAATTTATTTGGGCGAGATAGCGTCCTTCGTCGTGGTGCTAAGACCGCTAAACTGAAGTGAGGCTAGGCGGCGCACGTCTGTCGTATGCAGCCATACCTATCCGTAGGGTAAAAATGCCACCAAATGGGTAGCCGATAACGGCCGCCGGCACAGGGGCAGACCCAGAAGAAGATGGCGGGATGACCTAGACGTGTTTAATAGGGACTGGAATGAGGAAGCCATGGACAAGGATAGCTGGAAGACCCAGGAAGAGACATTTGCCCAGCAGTGGGTCACAATTGAGTTAGGAAACTCCGTCATATATTCTCCTCGGCCATCCCTGATCAGAGAAGAAGACTTTTATCATCAGAGCCTGAAGACAAAAGTCTTCTTCAACCAGTGCATCTTGCTAGTGATGACGTATGGAACAGATAGGTGGGCACTGACGGTAGTACTGGTCCACCTATTTACAGTCACTCAGCGTGCTATGCTTGGGGTTTCTCTGATGGATCGTATCAGAAATTAGGGTATCCGTCAGAGGATTAAGGTTACCGACATAGATGTCAAAATGTGCAAGCTGAAGTGGCAGTGGGCTGGCTACATCTGCCAAAGAACCGGTAAAACAAGGACAACCGTAGGCTGGTAGCCAGTAGTAGCGGGATGAGGAAGGCCGAGGACCGAGTGTTGTGGCGCTCCTTGGGAGAGGCCTATGTTTAGCATTGGATGATTATTGACTGATGCTGGGACACAATGGGGTCTTCAAAAAACATTTTATAAAATATTTGTATTTTGTAAAAAAAAATAGGACCTAAACAAAAAAATTATATAGCACAATCAGCACCCTCCTAAATAGGTTATTTAAAGATCCGTCTTTGAATTTTTCCATATATTACCTAAAACAACGACGAAAAGTATAATACGCCATTAGATACGCAATAAAAGTCCGTAAAAAAACGACGTATCATATAATGCGACATAGTAGGATACATAGAACAATGACCTATCTGATTTTTCAGGAAAACTAGACTTATTACAGACTAATTATACAGCCTATATTGCAAAAGTCCATTCGTATAATAATGTGACCAAATTTCAAATGAATTGCTTCAGCCGTTTTCATTTTATCGTACAAAACGTTGTTTAAAAACTTTAACTGGCTCAGTGGTACAGGAGTAAAGTTGCTGTTTTGCAGATCCGTCATTGTTCTACGACTGCGACGAATTGAGAGATTCTACGGACAGTTATACTGAAGTGTATGTACCTACCTATATAGACATAGCTACTTGTACATAACTAGCGTAAGCGCGTTGCATCGCGCCCTCTGATGGCCAACCAGTAATAAAGCACCTGTGGTACTATACGGTCGTTTTCATTGCTATCAAATATCCATCACTGTCGAACGAGGATCATCTACCCGCGCGTCGCAATATCGGTTTCACAATGGCTTTTTTGGGAAATTTAGCGATTTTCGACCACAAAACTTGCGAATGGGACATTTTTAAAGGACGTTTGTTGCAGTTTGTGAAAGTCAACAAAGTGGAGGAGGATTTCAAAAGTGCTATCCTCATAACACACCTTTCCGACGAATCTTACCGTTTAGTGCGTAACCTTGCTTATCCATCCGACGTGGATACGAAAACTTTTAAGGAGTTGGTGTTATTACTCGATACGCATTTCAAGCCTAGACAGTGTTCCTTCGCGGACATGGCGAAATTCCATGGGGCAACTCGGAGTGCAGGCGAAAGCTTAGGGGATTGGGCGGCGCGACTCAGAGGTCTAGCAAGTTATTGCGACTTCGGCACAGCCCTGGAGACGAACCTCAGGGACCGTTTCGTCCTCGGCCTGGGCTCAGGTCCCGAACGCGATAAGTTGTTTGAGCAAAATCCAGCAGGATTAACCTTTGCTCGGGCTTTGGAGCTGGCGCAGCAAGCGGAATGTACAAGGGAGGCGAAACAATTGGACAAATTGGTTATCAAAGATGAACCAATTTATCGGGCGTCGTTCGAGGGTAGATCTCAGCGCGATGGCAGCACGCGGCGCGGTAACTACGGCGGCGGAGGCTCGAGCAACTCGGGCCGCGCTGGCGCAGGAAGCAGCGGCGATCCCCGCGCTAGCGGCGGCCCGGGTTCAGACACCCGCTGTGCAGTGTGCGGTATGAAAAATCATACAGAAGAAAAGTGCCGTTTTAAAAGTTATCGGTGTCAAAAGTGTCGTGTTAAAGGCCATTTAAAGAAAGTGTGTGACAAAAGTAAATACTCAAGGATCAATAATATTGATGATGACGAGCTTAATTCAGGCTGTGAGGAATGTCAGAACTTTAATATAAGGTATGTGACAAACAAACCGCTTACATTAGATCTAATAGTAGGTAAAAATCATGTTACTATGGAACTCGACTCTGGTTCAGGCTCAACGGTAATCTCAGATACCTTTTATAAGAATAACTTTTCAATTTTTAAACTTGAGCCCTGTAATATTAAAATGTGTCTATATACCGGGCATAAAATTTCTCCTCTGGGTTATTTTGAGACTGATGTCACCTACGATGGTCAAACTAAATTAATTAAAATATTTGTAGTAGAAAATGGCGGCCCGCCATTATTAGGTCGAGATTTTATGTCCGCTTTTAACCTAATATTAACTACAAATTTGAATAAAATTTGCACTGATAGTGAAGTTGGCGCGGTATTGGAACAATATCCTGAATTGTGGCGAGATGAATTAGGTACCTTTAAAAAATTTAATGTTGACCTCCGATTAAAAGATAATGCCGTACCTAAGTTTTTTAAGCCACGCACCGTACCATTCGCTTTAAAAGATAAAGTTGAAGCAGAACTTGATAGGTTGGTGAATGTAGGTATTCTAGTTCCGGTTAACCACTCAAATTACGCAACTCCCATAGTGCCAGTACTTAAAGACAACGGAAAGGTCAGAATAGCTGGCGATTATTCCGTCACATTGAACAAAGACCTCTTAGTCGAAAAATATCCACTACCGCGTATCGATGAAGTGTTCGCCAAACTTGGAGGGGGAGTTAACTACACGAAAATAGACCTTAAAAACGCATACAATCAATATGTTTTAAATGAACCGTCGCAGGAGCTCACAACTATAAACACTAGTAAAGGTTTATTTAAATACACCCGTCTGGTATACGGACTCGCCAGCGCGCCAGCCATTTTTCAAAAATCTATGGAAACTATCTTATCCGGTATAGAAGGCGTTAGTTGCTGGTATGATGACATATGCATCACCGGGCCTGATAAGGCCACTCATCTAGCCAGACTGAGAGAGGTTTTGAGTAGGTTGAGTGACTCGGGTCTCCGATTACAGAAAGAAAAGTGCGAATTTTTCAGAGATAGCGTAACATATCTAGGTTACGTTATAGATAAAAATGGGTTACAAACTTGCCCTAATAAGGTCGAGGCTATTATTAACGCTCCGGAGCCTAAAAATGTTACGGATGTTAAGCGTTTCCTAGGGGTCGTGAATTATTATAGGAACTTCATTCCGAATGCATCGGCTATAATGAGTCCACTTCACGAGTTGCTGAAGGCGGGCGCAGCGTGGCAGTGGGGCGCGCGGCAGCAGCAGGCCATGGCGCAGGTGAAGCGCGAGCTGGCCTCGGAGCGCGTGCTGGCGCACTTCGACCCCGCGGCGCAGCTGGTGCTGGCGGTGGACGCGGGGCCCGGGGGGCTCGGCGCCGTGCTCATGCAGCGCGCCCAGGACGGCAGCGAGCGCCCTCTGGCGTACGGTTCTAGGTCCTTGAACGCTAGCGAACGAAATTATAGCCAAATTCAAAAAGAGGCAACCGCTATAATTTTTGGAGTTAAAAGGTTCCACCAGTACCTATACGGGCGGAGCGAACCTTTTATTTTAAAAACAGACCATAGGCCTTTGGTGTCGATTTTCAACAAAAATTCAGGCATATCCGTAACGACAGCTTTGCGTTTGCAGAGATATGCAATTATTTTATCGGCCTATAACTACGTCATTCAATACACTTCGAGCGCAAATAACATAGTAGCCGATTTCTTTTCCCGCGCTCCGGTATCGCAGACTATTTCTAATAGTGACGGCGAATATGACACCTATACATCTCTTAAATTTTTAGACGAAACGACACCAGCCGTGTTATTAAATGATATTAAAATGGCCACCTATAATGATGAAGTGTTACAAATCGTTATCAAGTATATGAAACACGGTTGGCCGCGCGCAATACAATGTCAGTCTGTTTCACCATACTTCAGGTGTAAAGCAGATTTGCAATTTGAAAATGGTTACTTGTTGCGAGGGCATAAGGTTGTTATCCCATCGTCCTTAAGAGAGAGAGTGCTAATGGAACTTCACAGCACTCATCTAGGTGTCGTGAAAATGAAGTGCAACGCACGTGCCCGCCTGTGGTGGCCTAATATTGACGCGGACATAGAACGATGTGTCGGCGCATGCACCACATGCGTGAGCGTGCGCGCAGCTCCGCCGCGCGAGCCCCCCGCGCCCTGGCCGCGCCCCGCCGGGCCCTGGGAGCGCATTCATATTGACTACATGTCCTTAGGCCAGAGGGAATACCTCGTAGTGGTTGATAGCTACTCTAAGTGGCTAGAATGCTTGTACATGAATAACGGTACTAGTACGAGCGCTCTGATATCGAAACTTAAATACTTATTTTCAGTTTTTGGAATCTGCAATACATTAGTTTCAGATAATGATGCTAGGATAAATTCGGCACAATTCAGGAATTTTTGTTCTAATAACGGCATTAAATATATGACATCACCCATTTACCATCCATGCAGTAATGGGCAAGCTGAAAATGCTGTACGAATTTGTAAAAAAATGATCAAATGTGCTGTTAGTGATCATTTGCCTCAGAATATTATAAATGATAAGTTGTTAGACTACTTATTTATGTATAGAAATACTGAACACTGCATTACAGGTGAATCACCGGCAAATTTAATGTTCGGTAGAAACTTACGCTCACGATTGGATCTATTGTTGCCCAATGAGCATAAACCATTGTATGATAACAGCCAATCTAATTCTAAAAGAAAATTTTATGAAGGTGATGTTGTTTGGGTACGGTGGTACAGTGGCAGAAAACCTTTGTGGAAAAAGGGTATAATTAAGGATCTTTTAGGAAATAGATTGTTTAATGTGTTGATTATAGATAATAATGAATTATGCAAAAGACATGCAGACCAATTATTAAGATGTAAAGACAATAGCTGTGATTTAGAACCATCATCATCATCATCATCAGCTGTCTATACACCCAACCCTATACAAACTCCAGCAGCTTCATCAACACCGGTTGTTATGCCTAGCTCAGTTTCTGTTGAACCGGTTTTGGAGGAGATATTGGAGGAGGAAGGGAATGAGGAGTGTGAGCGAGGGATGTCGGGATGCGAGCCCGCGGCCGCCGTGGAGGCACCGGCGCCGGCGCCCCCAGCGACTGTCACAAGTCACCCTGATCCGCCGCTGACACCACCTCGCATGTGTCTCCGCCCGAGGAATAAAAATGTTAATTATAAGATTTAGATTATAAGTTTTGTTTACTGTCTTGCATTAAGTTAAGTTAATGTTTATTGTTAACAGGTTTCAAAATTAGTGCGGAGGAGTGAAGTGTATGTACCTACCTATATAGACATAGCTACTTGTACATAACTAGCGTAAGCGCGTTGCATCGCGCCCTCTGATGGCCAACCAGTAATAAAGCACCTGTGGTACTATACGGTCGTTTTCATTGCTATCAAATATCCATCATATACACCACAACACAAAACCCTATTACCAGCGGTGCTCACGACAGCCGAGCGCCACTCACCCGACACTATACCGAAGATATTCCGGACGTCAGTCTAGACGAGATTAGTATAGCTCTTAAACAGCTAAAAAACAACAAAGCTCCGGGAGATGATGGAATAACGACTGAACTTCTGACAGCCGGCGGTAGACCGATTTTAATAGCACTTCGGAGGCTGTTTAATTCCGTCATACTCGAAGGCACAAGCCCGGAGGCATGGAGCAGAAGTGTAGTGACTTTGTTCTTCAAGAAAGGCAACAAAGCCCTATTGAAGAATTATAGACCCATTGCACTTCTGAGCCATGTGTACAAGCTGTTTTCGAGAGTTATTACGAATCGTCTCGAGCAAAGACTCGACGACTTCCAGCCACCCGAACAAGCCGGGTTCCGAAAAGGCTATAGTACCATAGATCATATACACACGCTTCGGCAGGTTATACAGAAGACCGAGGAGTATAATCTACCTTTATGTCTAGCGTTTGTGGACTATGAGAAAGCCTTTGATTCTATTGAGCTCTGGGCGATGCTTCAATCCCTTCAGCGGTGCCATATAGACTATCGCTATATCGAGGTGTTGAGATGTATGTACAATGCTGCCACAATGTCAGTTCGATTACACGAACATAGCACAAAACCGATCCAGTTGCAAAGGGGCGTGAGACAGGGAGATGTTATTTCTCCGAAACTGTTCACCTGTGCACTGGAAGATGTTTTTAAGCTTGTAGAGTGGAATTGACTGGGCATTAACGTCAATGGCGAATATATCTCTCATCTACGATTTGCTGATGACATAGTTATTATGGCGGAAACGCTGGAGGAGTTAGGCGAAATGCTCACAGACCTCAATGATGCCTCTAAACAAGTTGGGCTGAAAATGAACATGGACAAGACAAAGGTCATGTCGAACGAACATGTTTCATCATCGCCCGTAACTGTAGGAGGTGTCACCATCGAAGTTGTCGATCAGTATCCCTACCTAGGACAAGTGATCCGATTAGGTAAATCCAACTTCGATAAAGAGGTAGCTCGTAGAATCCAACTCGGAGCGTTCGGGAAATTACGACACATCTTCACTGAAAACATACCTCAGTGTCTGAAAACAAAAGTTTTCAATCAGTGCGTGTTGCCAGTGATGACTTACGGAGCCGAGACGTGGTGCTTCACCAAAGGGCTTATCCACAAGCTCAGAGTTGCTCAGCGTGCTATGGAAAGGGCTATGTTAGGCGTGTCCCTGCGAGATAGGATTCGTAATGAAGAAATCCGCAGGAGAACTAAAGTTACCGACATAGCCAAAAGGATTAGCACGCTGAAGTGGCAATGGGCTGGCCACGTAGCCCGCAGAGCCGACGACCGCTGGAGTAGAAAGGTTCTGGAGTGGAGACCCCGTGTCGGCAAACGGCGTGTCGGTCGCCCCCCAACCCGTTGGTCTGATGATCTGCGGAAGGTAGCGGGAAGCCGCTGGATGCAGATGGCGGGTGACCGTTTGGGGTGGCGATCGTTAGGAGAGGCCTATGTCCAACAGTGGACTACAGAAGGCTGAGAGAGAGAGATAAATAAAAAGAAAAAAGACACTGCACCAGGTAATGATGAGATTACGTAATCTATGATATATCATTTGCCTTTTTCTGGTAAAAAACTGTTACTGAAAATTTATAACATGATTTTTGATTCTGGCTATATTCCTATTCAGTGGCGCAATATTGATGTAATACCTATCCCTAAGTCTGGCCCTGTAGTAAATAGTGGACCACCTAAGCTAAGACCAATATCTTTAATTTCATGTGTTTGTAAAATTTTCCACGATATGTTAGGCAAACGGCTTGAGTGGTTTGTAGAAAATAATAAGATACTGTCGCCTAATTCATCTGGTTTTAGAAAATCCAGATCATGTTTGGATTGTTTAGTTGCGTTAATTACGGTTCTACCTTTTTTGGCATAAGATTTTTTTGCCTAATCTCGTATTGCATAGTAACGTTTGGTCAAAGTCTCGATACGCCGAAAATCGTATGGCATAAATCTCGTTTAGTAAAAAGTTATTTCGCATAACATTGTTTAGCCTAATAATGGTATGGCCAAATCTTGAAAAGCCTAATAATGCTATGGCATAGGTTTATACAAAGTAATAATATTCGTTTGGCTTTAACTTAGACGGAGCGTCTCCCTACATAGCGCAAACTGGTGCCTTGTATTGTTTCCGCTGTTTGGAAAACGCTCCGCTCCGCTTCGCTGCGCTCCGCTTTGGTTTTGATGAACATGTGCACCTAACACGCTCCTCCTCGCTTTGCTCGTCGTCGCACCTATTTTTAGGTTTCGATCTCATGGGGTTTGTAATAATTATATTGGTCGTTAACTTTCGATTTTTTGATCATACAATATCGTGATTTTCGGGATGTAGGAGAAAAATACCACAATTTGTACATTTACTACATACTTAATATATTATTTATTAAGATAACATTAGGAGAAACAAGATTATACATAGGTATAGATGAACATAAATTTGAGCAAACGAAACTTAGGTGTTTAAAGATTGTGCCTAAAGAGTTTTAGACGAAACGAGCCTTATGCCACATAAGTCTTGGCAAAGTGATGGTTCGGCCAAAAAAGTTTAGACCATACGAGTTATGCGAAATGAGTTTTGGTCAATAAAGATTATGCCAGATGAGCGGAACCCGTTAATTACACATATACAAATAGGTTTTTCGGAAAATGTGCCGACTGTGGCTTGTTTTTTAGATATTGAGAACGCTTACAATAACATACTATTAGAAAAATTGGTTAAAATTTTAGAAGAAATTAATGTGGGAAATAAAATTTGTACATATATTTGGGAATTCTTACACGAAAGACATTTACAGATTAAACAGGATAATAAAAATGATAATACTATAATAATGCGATGGGCTAGTAGAGGTATAGCTCAGGGAGATCCTATATCCCCTTTGTTGTTTAACATTGCTACATACACAATATGCTGATGATTTTGTTATTTTTAAAAGATGTAATTTGTTAACCGACAGCAGTAATTCCCTACAAATTGCTCTAAATACTATGGAGGCACTTTTAGATGAATTAGGTTTAAGATTGGCCCCTACAAAATGTAAAATATGTATCTTTAGTAGAGGACGACGACGTCAGCAAATACATTTAGAGGTAGACGGTCATTCACTAGATCTTGTCCATGTTGTTAAATACTTAGGAATATGGTTAGACGATACTTTAAGATGGGGTAAACACCTCAACGAAATTTGTGAAAAAACTACAAAATTTATAAATTTACTGAAAGTTTTAGCAGGATCGGGTTGGGGTGTTCACCCTATACATTTACGCAGATTGTATATTTCCTTAATAAGAAGCCGAATTGACTACGGATCTTACCTTTATGACAATTGTGCTCAGACTCATTTAGGAAAAATAGAAAGAGTGCAAAATCAGGCCATGCGGGTAGTAGGGGGTTTTATTAGAAGTAGTCCAATACATGTGATGGAATGTGAATTGTGTATACCTCCTCTACACTTAAGAAGACGATTGATAGATCATGGTCTAAAAATGGAAATAATGATGTAATAGAGAAACTTCAAAATCTATGCCTTAATAGGTATTGGATGAACAAAAAGAAGCCCTTATTGCCTATATTGTATGAAGAAATTAAAAGTGAACACATCCATTCATCTTATCCACTAGAAATGTTTTCGTTCAATACTTGGCTTTCAAATATTGAAACTGAGAATGTCATTCTAGCTAAATTAGAGTCAGTCAAGAAAGCAAAAGATCAATACAACCCTCATATTTTAAAAAACCAAACATTGCTGGATTTAAATACCAAATACACAGGATGGCATAAGTTATATACTGACGGTTCGCGTAGTGATAAAGGAATGGGGGCGGCTTTTTGGGATCCTGTTTTGAATAAAAAGGTCCTATGTAAAATTTCTTCGGGAGAGCCTCACTCCTAGGAGACGCGTCCCCAGGTGGCGGATAGGGGCACGCCCGTCTACTTCTGTAGCAGGGTAGGAATGAAATAAAATAGTTCCCGCGGACCAACAGGCCGGAGAAGGACACTCCGTATGAAACCACTCAGGCTGCCAGAAGCCTTGGGGTACCCCCTAAACAGACTGGCTCTGCGGGCACGGACGCACAGATGGCAGCCCCATCATCGTGATCGGGGTGCTGTGGGCTAATCACCTGCACACCCTTAAAACATTTGATGATTGAGAATTCTCCATTTAACAATAATAACCGGACCGCTTATACGACGACTTTTGGCTTTCGAAAACGGACACGAATTGGGTGCTGGAATGTCAGGACCATGGCTCGACCTGAAAGGCTACCCCAAGTAGCAAAAGTCATGAACGACTACGGCATCCACATACTTGGACTAAGTGAGACGAGATGGAATGGGTTTGGTGAAGACTCAGCAGATTACGGTACCACACTATTGTACAGCGGCAAAGAAGACGAGGATGCGAGCCGTGAATTCGGAGTTGGCCTACTTTTAAGCCGCAGTGCCAAGATGAGCCTGTTGAGTTGGAAGCCAGTTTCGGAACGCATAATCACGGCACGTTTCGACTCCCGCGCTCGTAAAATTAGCATCGTCCAATGCTACGCTCCAACTAACTCTGCTAAAGATGATGCTAAGACGGCGTTCTATGAGCAGCTCGAGCACACCCTCAGAAACATCCCTAGACAGGACATCGTCATCTTGATGGGAGACTTCAACGCAAAACTGGGTAGTGACAATACCAACCGCGAACAGTTTATGGGCTCCGAAGGAGCTACCGGAAATATGAACGAGAACGGAGAACTTTTCGGCGAGCTCTGTTCATCACAGAATTTGGTTGTGGGTGGCACTCTTTTTAAACATAAGGAGTGTCATAAGGTCACATGGATATCCCCTGATGGTGTTACCCGCAACCAAATAGACCATGTTGCGATCAGTCGTGCCTGGAGATCCTCGTTGCTGGATGTGAGGAACCGACGCGGTGCTGACGTGGATAGCGACCACCACCTTGTAGTAGCAGAAGTGCGCCTCAAGTTGTGTACCCCAAGCCGTAAACCTGAGCAGACGTCTAGAAGCTTCGAAGTACGAAAACTCCGCGACCCGGAATGGCGGGAGAAATTCCGCATATCCCTTCGGAATCAGTACGAACTTCTAGAAGAACTCGAGGACGAGGAAATGGATGGATCTTGGACGCGCATAAGGAACGCCTACACAAACGCAGGGGAAGAGGTGCTCGGTTACTCCAAGCCTCAAAGAGAGAACTGGATGTCGCAAGAACTGTGGCAGGCAATTGAAGATCGGCACCAAGTCAAGGGCCAACTACTGTCTGCAGTGGAGCCGGACGCATCTAACCTAAGAAGCCGATACGCCAGCCTTCGCTCACAAATTAAGAGGACCGCACGTCGAGACCGCCGAAGAGCCGCAGACGAGTTGGCGGACCGTGCCAACGTAGCCGCTCGCCACAAAGACATGCGTGCGCTATACGACGTGACGCGACGCCTCAGTGGAAGACGCACACGACCTGCGAGGAAGCCACTCAGAGCCAGCGATGGCAGTCTATTGTGCACCCAGAGCGAGCAGCTGCTGCGATGGACGGAGCACTTTTCAAGTCTCCTAGAGCAAGCCCAGGGCACAGACCTACAAGAGCCCACCAGCATGGATAACGACAGCATTCTTCTGGATATACCAACAGCGCCACCCTCTTTCGAAGAAGTAGTTGCAGCTGTGAAGTCACTGAAGCCGGGGAAGGCGCCAGGTATCGACAATATCCATGTAGATATGCTGAGGGCTGATGCTCCAATGTCTGCTACTTTACTGTTCCCCCTTTTGACCCGTATTTGGGAAGCCGGACAAGTACCCGCCGAGTGGAAACAAGGACTCCTGGTGAAAGTTCCAAAAAAGGGGGACCCATCGCGATGCGACAACTGGCGCGGCATCACGCTACTGCCCGCTGCCGCCAAAGTCTTAGCTAAGATCCTGCTAAACCGCATCGCGCCGAAAGTAGCAGTGACCCTCAGAGATGAGCAGGCTGGCTTTCGCCCTGGACGCTCCTGCACTGACCACACCAACACCCTACGGGTCCTTATTGAGCAATGTGTCGAATGGCAGTCGGAGCTATTTCTGGCCTTTGTAGACTTCGAAAAAGCCTTCGACACCGTGAAGTGGACCGCGTTGTGGTCAAGTCTACAACGCAGAGGCATACCAGCCTGCATCATCCAAGTGATACGCTCGCTATACGAGGGCAGTACATGTAGGGTCGTACACGAAAAAGAGCTTGGGGCCCCAATACGCATTTCAGCTGGCGTCAAGCAGGGATGTCTCCTGTCACCGCTCCTATTTGTTATTCTCCTTGACGATGTGATGAGGAACGTGGTTGCTATCCCGAGAGGTATAAGCTGGGCTGCAGGTGTCCTAGAGGACCTAGACTACGCGGACGACATCGTGCTGATTTCGCCAACTCTCGACCTATTACAAGAGAAACTCGCACACCTGCAGGAGGAAGCCAGAGTAATGGGTCTGCGAATAAACCGACGCAAAACAGTCGATATGCGTATCAAGGCTAAAACCTCGGACGCCTTAATACTCGATGACCAACGCTTGGACTCGGTCGATGCATTTACTTACCTCGGAAGCACGGTCACCCGTCAGGGAGGAGCAGGTGAGGATATAGAGAGCAGGATCAAGAAGGCGAAGGCTGCGTTTGCCCAGCTCAAACCTGTTTGGGACTCGAATGTGCTCACAAGGCGGATAAAAATCTCCCTCTTCGACTCCATCGTGAAGTCCGTATTGCTCTTTGGTTGCGAAACGTGGAGAGTGACGAAAGGGCTGACGAACAAACTGCAAGTGTTCGTCAATAAGTCCCTCAGGTCAATCCTACGCGTTTTCTGGCCGAAGACAATACGCAACGAAGATCTGTGGAAGCTGTGCCGACAAACTCCCATCGGCAAGGAAATTGCGAAACGAAAGTGGAGATGGATTGGGCACACTGTACGAAGAGGAGCTACGAATGCCGCAACTATAGCCTTTGACTGGAGGCCACCAAATGGCAAGCGCGCCCGGGGACGCCCTGTCCAAACATGGCGCCGAAGCGTGGAAAACGAGCTGCGAGCCGCTGGACTAAGCTGGAGTGAGGCCAAAAGTACAGCCGAAGATAGGCGGAAGTGGCGGACGTTAGTGGACACCCTCTGCACCTCTGGGGTGCCATAGGACTGCAACAACACAACATGTAAAATGAATAAGTCTGTTAGTATTATGACGGCTGAATTATTAGCAATTTTAGAGGCAGTATTGTATGCTGATACATTAGAATATAATAAGATTGTAGTTTTAAGTGATAGCAAAAGTGCCTTGCAACATATTATGCGGTGTGCTTCTGGATACAGAGGAGTCCCGCTGGCTTATGCTGTATTGAGAGTGATCAATAAGTTGCACAACACTACCGATAAAAGAATCTGTTTGCAGTGGATACCAGCACATATTGGACTCAGGGGTAACGAGGAGGCTGATAGATTGGCTAAACTTGCAGTAGAAGAAGGAGTAGAAATATATGTGTTACCCAGTTATACAGAAGTAGTTCCAAAAGTCAAAATTTACTGTTACACCTTGTGGAAAGAATATTTTGATAAAAGATCGTTAGATAAAGGCATTTGGTACAGAATTATTCAGTCACAGCCTCCTCGTGTGCCTTGGTTCAGTTTATGCAAGATAAGTCGCGCTGAAATAATTACAGCTCATCGTTTGCGGTCTGGACACGCTCCGTTAAATAAGTTTGGATATCTAATGAAAAAAGTCGAATCACCCAATTGTGAGGTATGTGGTAAAATAGAAGATGTCCAACACTTGTTGACGGAGTGTGTTCGGAACGCTTCCGAAAGAAGGGTGCTACTTAGTAGCTTAGGATTAGATTGTCGTGATGTTAATGTAGGTATATTTTTTAGTATTATAGCTGAACCCACTTCGATTAATGCTCAGTTAGTTTATAAATTTGTAAAAAAGTGTCTAGAATTAAGAAATTAGATTATGTTTGTTAAGTTTTTGAATGTTTATTAAGGTTAAGTTATGATGGGATTGACATGGTCGCATATGTGTACCAAAATCCCTAAAAATTAATAAAGATTATAAAAAAAAAAAAAAAAATCACGACCCATCACGTCCCCACTGCAGGGGCACGGGTCTCCTTCCAGTGAAGGAAGGGTTTAGGCCTAGTCCACCACGCTGGCCTAGTGCGGGTTGGTGGACCCCAACACAAGCAAGCTTGATCTGAGAGAGTTGTCGGGTAAGTGGGCAACTCGACTGTCAGATGTTTCATCATAAGCCAATAATCATTCACTGTGGGACATATGCCTCTCCCAAGGAGCTCCACAACACTGGGTCCTAGGTCATCCTCATCCAGCCATTACCGGCTACCCGCCTAAAGTAGTCTGTCCGGCAGGAGGGCGTCTCACGTTTGCCTGTTCGTGGTCTCCACTCGAGAACTCGTCCACTCCAACGGTTAGTACTATATGTACAACAATAATAACAAGAAGACGGCGAAGCAGCGCCATCCTGCAGTTAACCCCCTACTAGAGTAGTATTTAATCTTTTCAGCCAATTCTCAGCTACTTTCAGAGTGATGAAAAAAAGTTAATTCATGACGGCACCGTAGCAAACTAGTAAATAGTCTACCCAGAGGTGGATACTTGTTTAACATAATTTACTTTTACAATCTTACCTTACATATTATACATATATTCAATTTAGTTAAGTTTCCCTAATACTTTAAAACGGGTTTAATTGAAAATGCACAATCTTATTATCTTTTCAACCCTCAGGCGCTACACCCGCACGTCCGCTCCTGGGGCTCCCTGCTCCGGCTGTACGGCTCGCGCTCCGTGAAGAGCTGCAAGGAGAAGAAGCTGGAGGAGCAGCAGATCACGCTGCTGCAGGACAAGGCCCGCCACAACGAGCCCAACTACGCCGTGCTCGAGAAACTCAGGTAAATAATAATAATAAAATTCATTTAGTCAAGTAACAAGACTCCGACATTGTTGGTTGACATGAAATGAAATGATTTTTTCCGTCATTTTTTGGTTTTCAAGGCAAATTAACTTTATTCACCAGGCATAAGCAACTGCCAATCAAAAGATATAGGACTTTTGCTATATTTTACAAAGTATAGTGATATAGACGTGCTGGTTTTTATAATCATTCACGCAATATGTATTACTGGCAGAGCTATACAGGTTCGTTATCGAAGTCGATAAACTCGTTTATTGCGCGTTCCAGTAATCACAGCGCCGCATTTATTTTGAACCACGATATATTGCCATTTATCTACGTCGATAACAACCCGTATAGCGGCAGCTGTGTCAGCAGTATTATCTTTCCGAATATTAAATCGTTCTCCTTCCCCCTCCCAGGATGGAGATGCGTCGTCTCCGCGAGCGCGACGAGGCGGTGGTGCCCATCGGCACGCTGCTGGTGAAGGACGACCTGCCCACGCACTCCGGCTCCAACCTCAACAACGTGGACCTGTGAGCCATGTAGACCAGGGGGGCACTCTATGTGACCATGTAGCCACGACTCTATCTCGTTGTATTTCACGTGCTGATTGCACGACAATTCGCTCCGTAAGTTATACTGTGGGAATTCCAGGATAAAAAGCACCATGTAGACCAGGGGGGTTAGCCCAGGTTCTACGAACTAGCCACGACTCTATCTCGTTATTTAACGTGCCAATCGCACTACTCAACAACGTGGACCTGTGAGACCCTCCCTGCATCATGTATACCAGGGGGCTCTTAGAACTAGCCACGACTCTATCTCGTTGTATTTAACGTGCTGATTGCACGACAATTCGCTCCGTAAGTTATACTGTGGGAATTCCAGGATAAAAAGCACCATGTAGACCAGGGGGGTTAGCCCAGGTTCTACGAACTAGCCACGACTCTATCTCGTTATTTAACGTGCCAATCGCACTACTCAACAACGTGGACCTGTGAGACCCTCCCTGCATCATGTATACCAGGGGGCTCTTAGAACTAGCCACGACTCTATCTCGTTGTATTTACCCGACTACCGAAGGAGGAGGGTAATGTTTTTAACGTTCCAATCGCACTAATCAATAACGTGGACCTGTGAGACCCTCACTGCACCATGTAGACCAGGGGGGTGAGACCAGTTTCTACAAACTAGCCACGACTCTATCTCGTTATTTAATGTGCCGATTGCACGAAAACTCTGTTTCGTCAGTATAGAGTAGGTAAACCTGTGACACTCTCACTACATACTGGTGTGAATGGCCTACTCAGATGGCAGCGGTATGCAGTAGGGGTGTATTGTTAATACTAGCTGTTGCCCGCAAGCTCAGCAAGTTCTGTGGGAATTCCGGCATAAAAAAAAAGCAAAAAAAAAGTTGCCTATCTGTTAATAAAATCCTGGGTGTCATCTTCCTAAAGTTATTAAATTTGATGCTTTCCTGTGAAGGAGAAGCAAATATCCATACTCACGATATTTGCGTTCATAATATCAGTAGTATAGGATTTTATAGTCAATGTTGTCGTTATCTCCGAATAGTCTTAAGTGTTTATTTTGTATTATTGAAATGAGCTCAAAAGTGCTTTTATTAGATTTAATGCATTGAGTTTATATTAGGTAATAAGGGAAAGTGATATGTAAGATCGCAGATTACTCTAGAATACTTACTTTAACACCTAAAGAAATATACATATTCAAGAATTAGCAATATTCCAACGTATGTACCAGTCATGTATGAATTTTAAAGTAAGATTAATATTTTTAGTCTTGACTAAATCAGAATAAATTTTCCAATTTAATCTCATAAATTCCATGGTTTTATTCTTATAACTATAAGTATACTTTACTTAGGTAGGCATAGTAAGACCATTTTATAAAATGAAATGAAACTATTTTTACAGTAGAATCTTATTTTATTTAATGTAGAAATAAAATAAATTATAAAAAATACTTGGTACTAACCAAATGATCTCTTAAGTTAACTTACTGAGTATTATTAACGTACAAAATAATTTTACTAATAAATACTGCGTAGTTTGTACACGGTATCAACGCTTAGTGCGCTTTGTACAGATGGTAACTAAAAGTTGGTAACGTATGTTTAAATTATTTCCATTGTTCAAACAAACACTAACCTAACAGAGCCTTAGCAAAAACGAATATGAGTTTCAGATAAATTACTTACACATAAAATGGAACGATGCATTAAAACTCGTAGGTATTTGTCCCCAAGAAAAATAAACTTATTTTTGTTTTAAGATTTAAAATATCACATAATGAATAACATGAGATTTAAAATTTATATGGTACCTATTTCAGTTAAAATTTGTTAGAACAATGGAACTTAAACTTTAAAGCCTCATTAAGCCCACCGCTGCCAGGTCATGTACTGTGTGGAGTCCGCCGCCTGCAACACGTTCGATACTCCGCCGTTGCCGAGAGGGTAGGGCGGCTGAAACAAAACATAAGATTATTATAATTGTTGCCTAAATTCTTTGTCTCATATGCATAAAAATATAAAATGGTGGTATACTTGGCAAGCCGAATGAAAGTTACACGGGGTTATTTTGAACAACTTACGACTTTTGAATATACGTATTTCACGCATTATTCATAGGAACTTTGTTTTTCACGTGTCTTTTAACTATGGGAATTCATTTTTTTTCGCGTATTTCCAAAACTCGTAGAACAGAAGATTTTCATTATGACCCCCTTCCAACTTACTATACCCTTTTTGCAAAAAAACCCCTAAATTTCCGGCAGACTGTTCACCACCCTAGACTTAGCCACGGCCTATCATCAAATTCCAATAGCACCAAAACAACTCACAGTAGTAGCTCCCAGCCACCGCTGCTTGATGAAGTCTGCGGCGCGCTCGGCGATCATGATGGTGGGCGCGTTGGTGTTGCCCGACGTGACCGCCGGCATCACGCTCGCGTCCGCCACGCGCAGCCGGTCCAGCCCTTGTACCTGGATGATGTGGTTGTGACGATTTAGACAAATGAATGAGTCATGAAGCGAAAGGTAAGGTAGGTAGATGAATGATACTGTTTGTGAGTGCACGGCTGTTACATAATAAGGTATTGTTGTTGATGTCCTAAACGTTGTATTATTTTATCTATGATGTCCTAGGTGCCTATCTAAAATAACTGACAAATTAAGTTAATGTTCATGATCCATGGACCACAAGAAAAGAAGCTCCATTATATGCTGTTTCTTATCTCATAAAATACAAAATACTTAATCAATGATCATACCTGCAATAGATTATCCACCACAGCGGTAGGGTCTCCCCTAGGCCCCATCTTGCACGAGCCCGCCTGGTGGTTCTCCGGCGCGGTCTGCATCCTCACAGCACACTCCCAGTACGCGTCGCAGCCGAACTTGATCTTCTCGCAGCCAGCCACGGGTGTCTTGTCCAGCTTGATGCCGTACTTCTTCAGGGCTTTCGTTTCCGACAGCTGGATAGCGAACTTGATGCCTTCGATCAGGGTTTTCACGTCGTCTGGGTGGGTTAGGTAGCTGGAAATTTTAATGATATGTTTTAGCTAGTTTCTAATTTTGTCATCTGTTTTTGTTTATTCCAACAGAAACCAGGGATGGTCTTACCACCACCAACAAATTATCTATCAACAATCGCAACAATCCCGCTTATCTGTCAAACATCTATTAGATCCATACCCATAAGTACACCCGAGTCCGCGTTGCTCTATGTCCACACATTACAACTTACTTATGTGCTTAGTAAATACGATTAGCTCATACTCACTTGGCATAAATCTTCGGGTACTCAAACGGGTCAGCGGACGCGATCTCCAACCGCCCACGGCTCTTCGGATGCAGCACCGTGGGTATGATCTGTATGGACCTGGAGCCGTTGTCGAGGCGCTCGCCCACCATGCCGGTCTTGGCGCAGTCGGCCAGGAACCCGCCGAAGAACAACTGAACGTCGGGGTTGTCCAGCGCGGGGTCCGAGTACTTGGTGTTGATGAAACCCGTCACTTCCGATATACCTGGAGGAACGAATATTTTACGTTATCTTATGGCATTCCATTGTATTTAGATACCTATTAGTTAGGAGACATGAATGTGTTCATGGAAACATTCACATACTCCATAAAAGCAAAAAAACGTAAACGCGGCACAGCACAGCGACAATCCACTGCAGGACATGAGCCTCCTCCAAGACTGGAGGGCTATTGCCGTAATCTCCACTCTTGGCAGGCGAGATGGAGATATCACACAACACAAACATTTAACACCCTACACCCGATCACAAATATCCGCTCGTCGCTCTCTTTAAAGCATAGATAATGATCTGTCATCACCTGTGCCAGACATGAGTCCGTCCCGGAACAGCAGGTACTCCATGGCGGTGGCCCAGTTGAGCGGGCTGGTGTTGTTGTCGTTCATAGTGAAGCCCAGGAAATGTGCCACGTGGTTGTGAAGGTTCTGCCCCACTGCCGGCAGTTTGTGGACCAGAGGGACTCCAGCCCGAGCCAAGACTTCGGGGGAACCCACGCCGCTGAGTTGCAGGATTTGTGGGGAGCCTACCGCGCCAGCGCTGAAAAGCAAATAGGCATTTTAGTTGAGGTTTGCACGGTGGACTAGGTATCTACCGTTGATACTAAACGGAACTCAAAATTAAAGGAATCCCTATTCGGAAACGACTTTTATAGTCTTAAGAACGGGAGCAAGAAACTCCATAGCCAACTTTTCAATCCTTTTATGAGCTATCAATAGTTGAAACTTATGTAAACAGTTTAAAAGCAGCAAGACAAGCACCTAACTAGTAACGTTATGAATACCTTAGAATGATCTCATTATTGGCGAAGATGGTCTCGGTGCCTCCGAAGCTGTTGCGCACCTCCACGGCGTACGCCTGCCGCGTCGTCTGGTTGATCAGCACGCGGGTTACCTGCAACCAGGGAACATAAGTTGTTGGTGAGATAAAGAAGTGGTATATAAACACTGTAGCTCTTTCGAAATCAGCATGAAACATCTGAACTCATACGATGCGGTAGTCATCACTTTTCGGAATATGAACTCGTATGCCAATTCTAATTCTGTCTTTTTTACTAGATTTCAGGCAATTCTGATTAATGCACCAGGATGGCCATGCAGACAGAAGATGGCTCATAATTTACTACCAATAGTCTTGCAGGAGTAGGTATGTATATAGGTTTCTGATGTTTCAACAGCTAGGGAAGCTATTAAAGGAAGAAGGCTCACTTGGAACAGGGTTAAAGCTGACATGAATACACCTACCGTGGCATTGAGCATGATGTGCAGGTTGGCGCGGTGCTTGGCGGGGCGCAGGAAGGCGCGCGCCACCGACAGCCGCGAGCCGTTGCGGTTCGTGGTCTGCGCGATCGTGAACCCCGTGTGCGTCTCGCCGTTCAGGTCTCTTGTTGGGTAGCCTGGGGAGTAACAAGGAGTTGGAGCATTGGATGAATAGGGCTACCGATATAGGTAACAACTACTACGGCTTAGCCTAGCATGGAGCGTAAGACGCGCACATCAAGACGTGTCAACTGTTTTCTGTCGGTCCTTGAAGCAGCGCGATGTGAGTGAGCGCGACGCATATCTTTTGTAACGACTTCACGTGCGAGTCTTGCGCCCCGTGCTTGATCTTCAACAGGCTTCAGGAGCAAACTGGCTATTCCAGCGTCTTAGATTAGTTTACAAAGAAATATTTTATTTTGGATAGTGTGCAGGTGCTATCACATAGGCTTTCGATAGTAAGGTACCTATATTATAGAGTCAGCGCAACCACTGAAGTCTTTTATATTTGATTGATGTGGTTGCTCAATCAAAGTGATTTCATAAAAGGTTCTTTTCAGGAGTATTTTGTTACCTAATTCCTCAGCAGCCTTAACGATGGAGTAGCTGAGCGGGGGGTGGTAGGGGAACTGAGAGATGGTGAGCGGGCCCCCGGTGGCGTGGTAGCCCTGGTCCATCTGCTCTATCTGTAACAAACATTTATCATCACACTGGTTATATGTATTGTATACTTCAGCAGAAACAATTTTGGATTACATTTGTAGGTAAAACTATGGTAACTAACATGTATTATCTGAATCGAGTGATATAGGGTGTCTCAACCTAACATAGTAGGTCTACCAAACGACATGATCTGTAGAGGTACCTTAGTATGTAAGTGAATGAAATAGCCTGTAAGTACCAGAAAACTATCCAAGTTGTATTAGCTAGAGGAATACCAAAGCGACATTGTAGAATTCAATGCTGGCAACGGGCATGACAAAATAATAAGCCACATATATTCTAAACCAATCACCGTCAAATCTTGATTCAATGTCATGACGTAAGTACCTGCTTGTTGTCCTCTGACTTGAGGAAGTAGGGCAGCACGTCCTGGTAAGCCCAGCCCTCGTTGCCGGCCGCCGCCCACGAGTCGAAGTCAGCTCGGGACCCGCGCATGTACATCATGCCGTTCATTACTGATGTGCCGCCCAGCACCTGGGTAGACGAAGACAATGTGAGGTTGTTTGAGTAGAAAGGATTGTTAGAAAATTTTGTTAACGCTTTCATTTATTCATAGGTACAGAAGGAGGAACACACGGATTGAAAATCGTGGACCACGATCTACGACCAATATCTGTCTGTAAACAGCCCGTAGTTTATCGAAAACTATAAAAGTTTACGTTTTCTCGCATACAAAGTGGCGCCTCTAGCGGAAACTATCATTTAACTTTTGGCAGATAATGTATGCAGATGACAAAGGAAACCCAAAATTTTTTCGTTTTCAAAAATAGCAAACCAGTACAGTGCCACAAACTTATCTGTTCCGGTGAGAGCTCACGTAAATGTCTAATATTTCTTCATTCTTTAAGATGTTAAGTTTTCCCGTAATGGTAATTTACCCTTGAGGTTTTTATAAACCCATCTAATCTATATCAATATATAATTTATTAGTAAATAATGAGATATGGACCGAATTAGTTAACTGTCACCGGAACAGATAAGTTTGTGGCACTATACTAGACGGTCTTTTATGCTCCAGCCAGCCAGGCGTTGGATATAGTACCCTAGCACTAAACTCAGCGCTGCACTTTGTCAACTACACTGCTGCTAAACAACTAGCCTTTGAGGCATTAAAGGAGGATAAAAACAAACGGACCATTTGCAAGATCTACCAGGATACCACAAACATGAAGAGTCTAACTCACCTTCCCCCTCGGCCAGTAGCACTTGCGTCCCTTCTCCCCGAGGCAGGCGGCGGGCTCGGGCTCCGTGGTGTAGCCCCAGTCGATGCTGGACCCGATGAAGTTCAGGAACATGGACGGCACCTGCGTGCCCGTCGGCTCATCGAAGCCTGTGGAACAGGGTACATAATGAATTGAGTACGGCTGCTGATGTTAACTTAGCATGTGCCGTGCGACATGCGTAATAGTGGGTACATCTATATGCAATTTGTATAATATAAAAAGGGAGAATATAGAGAACTGAAGCTTTTCGGAGAACCTAAGTCCGCAGCTCCAAACTGGGAGCGAATAGGAGGTGTAGCCTGTAAACTTCTTCTATTACGAGAGTTTGTCACCTTCATGATTTCTTGGTAGTTGTCAGATTAGAGTCGCTGAAGACGTCTGCGTCAGACGAACCTTACCTACACATGTTAAGGGTCTGCAATAGGGAATCGAGGGTTGGCATTGTCATAGAATTATGTAGTAAATGATGCTCTACAGCTTTGAAAAAAATCACACAGGTAGTTGAAGAGTCTAGCTAGGTGCTGAATCATTCGAATTTAAGTAAATGATTATGGATAACTGTAAATTAATTTCAGAATATCAAGAAAAACCAGTCAATCACACTCCCGTATTGTAACAACTGTGTCGTAATTATTAAGAATTTTCATATGATTTTTATCATATTATAAAGTTAAAGGCTTGGACTAGGCGCTAAATACCTTGTTTTTTAATAAACACACACTTATTTTGTGTAAATTAATCCCAAACTTGAGCAATTTTTTTCCCTCAAATCTTCATACAAATATCTATGGCGGCTTTCTGTGTTATAAAATCATAAACACAAGTGACGTTTGACTCAGTTGGCCGCTGGCCTCCAAAGAAGGGTCACGTCGGTTTAGGCAGCACTGACAGCTCGCGATCTTATCGTGTACAGATACAAAATCACTGCACATTGGTTGTCATTGCACTTTTTCAACTTTTATGACACCAACATAATTTGATTTGAAATTGAGGAAGCATAATTATTACAGTATATTCAATACATTAAATTAAATTAGATTGTGTGCAATATTCTCGTGATATAACAGTCTCGTAAAGGTCTGATGAGGAGCAGGAATATAGCGAATGGATCTAAGTGATGACAATACGCACGAACATTAGGTTAGGGATCAAAAATACAGTCTCTTGGTGCTGGTTGAGGTATGGTCTCGTGAGGATCTGATGAGGGCAGTAACACGGTGGTGGCTCAATTTTATTTCAAAGATGTTAATAGCTAAAAGCATCGAGTTTGGGCTATTAAGTATGTTTTTCAGAGAGAGAGAAAGAGATTTTGTTTTTCCTCTGGATGTGTTAGGTTTACTGGGTTTACTAAGTTCATTCTGTTAATGGCATCAAGTTGTTATGTGTTCATAAGTAATAATTATTTATTAACAAAATGCTGTTGATTCTCCACGAAAATGTAAAAATAAAAATAAAATAAATAAAAATAAATTCGTAACGTAAAATTGTCAATGACGGAATTTCTTCTATAGACAGTAGCCACAAAAAAAACAAACGATAGATGGCGTGATTTGAAGATAAAGATACATTTTTTCGACACATAGACAGCAACAAATAAAAAAAAATACAGATTTAAAGAAAAGAAACACATACTTATACAAAACAACAAAGAAAAAAAAAGGATACACATCAAAATAACTGGAAAAAATATAAGCCCCAATTTACTTGTGTGGGACAGGGAGTACCATAATATTTTTTTTGGGGTACTCCCCATCTATGCGAAATATAAGCTTGATATCTTTACCCGTTTCTGAGAAAAAGGGCGGTGACAGACAGTCAGTCAGACAGACGGACAACAAAGAGATCCTATAACGGTTGCTTTTTTTCTTTTGACGTTCGAAACCCTATTATTAAGTAAAAATATTATGCTGCCAAAAAATGTACTTACAGGTATTGAAAAAGCGGTATATAAACAAATTATACCAGCAGAGGGTTCACCATTTAGCTGAATGTTACTTAGAAAACGGCCTTGAGTGGCGGTCAAGTTGGTCCCCGCCTGCGATACTTTCCATTAACATTGGGACTCGTTTTCATGTTTTTAGCGTACAGTCAGGTTTTTAGTTTTTTATAATTGTATTTTTTTATTGGTAACTTTTTAGTTGTTTTTATTTTATGAAATTTTACGTCGGTGGGTAGTTTATGATCATTTTTTATTTCAATAATTTTGGTGTTGTTATTTAAATACCTTCAATATGCATATTTTTGTAATGTGAAAATCAAGTCCATTCATTTGATACCTTACACGGCAAAGTTGAATTATTATTTTTTCGATCATCACGTTATGTCCTCAAGAGGGCGCTATGTACATTTTAATGGAACGTCACATAGCCTATAGCCATCGCGCCATCAATACGCTTCTAACAATACCTCATACATCAAAATCTAACAAGCCGTTTAGGCTACAGGAGGGAACAAAGAAACAGACAAACATACATATATACATACATACAATCAAAAAACATTACCCTCCTCCTTCGGCAGTCGGGTAAAAAGGAGTAAGACAGGGGGTCATTCTGAACTTTTGCTCTACGAGTTTTGGAAATTAACAAAAAAAAACCTTTTTCATAGAAACTTTGTTGGACATGTGACTTTTTACCATGGAAAACGAATATTTTTTTTCGCGAATTTGCAAATCTTGTAGAACAAAAGTAGTTCAGAATGACCCCTTGAGTCATCCCCTTTTGGCTTAGTATAGCTCTTTTGCGACACTATGTATTTACTTTGCTTTGTCGTCGGGGTTCAGTTGGCTGGAGGATGCCCGAAACTTATTATCTACACTTTAATACTTTTAGTTACCTTTCTACAAGTAAATACCACATTTGTTTGAGAAAGCTAATCGGGTTCCGAGTATAGAGTAAAGTGGCACCCCTATTAATTTCTACTCTTTCCTGGTGCCTACCAGTGTAAGTAAGAATTATACTTACTTACCCTAAAATCACCCAAAATGTACTTGAACATAATTGTCAATAAAGTTGGCGAGTAAAAGTTTATCGACCCACTGTGCAAACTTACATGTGTGCGTGTCACTGCGTGTGCTGTGTGAAGAGCATTGAAAACCCAAAATTGGCGCGGCACGTCACCATGTACGGGCCCTTAAGGAACAGTAGGGCTACACCATGCAAGGGGGCTCCATCCTTGCACCCCGTAAACTAATACACCGGGTCCAGCTCTCCCCCCTCTCTCTAGTGCGGCATGACTCACCCGCCTCCAGCAGCAGCACCCGCCACTCGGGCACCTCGCTGAGCCGCGCCGCCAGCGCCGAGCCCGCCGACCCGCCGCCCACCACGATGAAGTCGTACACCGAGTCCATGTGACGCCGGTACTGGAATGAGATAGGGATTTAATGTGGTGGCTTTGAAGAGTTCCTGGTTAGGTTACTTGGTAGGTTGGCCTGCTCCATGTAAGGTATAATAAGGCCTTGGGTGCAGTGCAGTTTTTTTTTCAAAAATTTATATCGAGATTCTCAACTTTATTTTATTAATATACCCAAATAAAGGAACCAATATTCTAAATAGTCTTTTGAAAATTACCTATAAAACCAGACTACCTATATACGTAGTTAATTCAAGATAGGTACTTAAGTAGATCGATAAAAGAAAACGAATGATCTCGTGAGCACGGGTAATGATAATAAACTCCAAAAGATTATGTTTTCCGCCTCATACATTGTGTCGTACACAAGAAAGACTCCATTCGGAAGAAAGAAATGAATTATGCTATAGGTAGGTACTTCACAATAAAATTATAAGGTTTTTTCTCACAATGATCCATTGTGCAGAGACTGCCAGAGACCTCTGTTTTTGGAATGCAATGGAAGATGTTTATCACGATTAGACGTTAATGATGGTTGCTAGCTGTAGCTCTGAGAATTACACATAGGTACCTATTTAGATTGTACTCATACTTTATTGCCTATTGGAAGGTGACTGTTATTAAACTAATTAACTAATTTTAACTACTCTCCTCCTTAAATTTACCTTTTCATGTAATGGTACCTACGGTACGTACTTTATAAAGCCCTAAGTACAGTAGAACTGTACTTTGACTGATTTATGTACTTACTATGTCTAAACTGGAAAATGTAGAGCTCTAGATAGATCACATCACATCTCACCCAAAATACATAACCAAAGATTACATAAATCAGTCCATCTATGGGTGATCCAATCCTGGGTAACCACAGTCTGACCAACTTGGCATGAAATTGGCTGGTGAGGTTGGCAACACTGTGGTTTGACCAAAATGGCGCCAGATTGATAGAAAGCGGCGCTAATCTCGCCGGCCCATCTAAGGAGATTATTCAAATTTTCCCGATCATTCTGTTGTGTTGTAGACTTGGGCAGCTAGGGTTAACTAATTTTTAGATGCGACACTACAAGGAGTCAGGGACCTAAGATCTTGAGGTATTAAAGGAATGTGGGTGATAAATAATAGAGTTAATCTAGGTTTATAATCATCTTCGTAGGGTCGGCAGAGCCAGAGTAATTTATGTCATTTGACGAGACTCCATTCGTGTTCTTACCTCATTTAGGTAGTTGTAGGTATTCAAATACTATAAAATAACCTAACAACCTAATACTAAAGAACTAACGAGAGTATTAGTAACTAAAGTCTATATCAGATGACATTTCAGCATATCACATTCAAAACCAGTAACTAGGTCCATGAAAACCATTCCCCAGTATTAAATCTAGACATGATCTAGACCCAGAGTGTGAGAATGAGCGTGGCAGCCCTATCTCCATCTAGATGAGGTAATGAGGCTGCGTTTAGGCAGGGTCGTGCTCGCAATAATTGGCCGAGATCCTGCGAAATCACGACCCGTAGGTACCTACACTACCTACCCGTAGTTAGGTGGGTGATTGAGGAGTTAAAGATCGCCTAAATTAAGGGCTACAATCCAAAGTTGAATTTATAGTCAGCCTTCGATTAACGATTAAAGATTTCTGTCTACAAACCTAGGGACAATTAGTTAGTTTAAAAAGTAACACTTTAAATCAGTTTCGTTCAGAAAGTATAGATACAGTCAAGGAATATCTATATTAGTACTTCTGTAACGAGAAGGATACAGTGATGTTAAACTTGTACCGTCATCGCCACTATACTCGCGTACAAGCTAGGAGTCTAGATCTAGAAAAGCACATGAAACCAGATAAACACATCGTTAGTCGTAACGAAGATCTTTGCAACTGTAATGTGCCTACTTACATAGACCATAGGCACGAGGAGTTATGAGAAAGTTCCAGTTATGGCTTACTTATCTACTGTTGAGAGTTATTTGAGCTTTTCCTTATGGCAACATGGTTAGGTAGGTACACTCACGGGCAATGAAAAGGTTATACTGAGAAAAACACCAAATTACTCTTTAACGGAAAAGGCTAGCTTAATGATGCCTTCTGCAACATTGAAGTACATTTAACAGAGCATCAGGATTTACCAACAAAATACGATAATATTTTCTACAAATTTTAAATTAAATGCTTGATAAAATTGTGGTCCTTTGGAGTCGGAATTTTGAGAGTGGAACTATTTCATTGCCCGTGAGTGTATAATATAAGTATCGGTTGGTGGAAATAGTTAAAGAAATAACCTCACGATTTGAGACTGAGCACCGAGAGTTTACAAATTGTTAAAAAAGCTTCATTTCTAGCCATATCATAAAATCATTCAAAAAACTTAACGCCGTAACTAGTTATGTGTTTTTTTGGCCTCTGTAATTGTATTCTGGCTCTGGGATGCTGGACCAATTGGCAATATAAGCTAAGTGCCTGATTAACGCCAACATCAAAAACTAACATTTCCACGTAAGTGCAACGCCATCTATCGCCACCACCGTGAACTACCAGCTACACCCACCTGTGCCCTGCCACAGGGGTCCTCCAGGTCGCACTGGGAGCGCAGGAACACCTCCAGCAGGCCCATGAACAGCATGAAGGCGCCGCCGCCGCACGTGGCCGCCAGCGTGGGGCCCGGCTGCGACATCGGGCAGTCGCACGTCACCGCCATCTAGCGGGGAAAAAGGTAAACTAGGTTAGGTAAAGTGGAAATCACCAGAATACAAAAACAGAAGATGACAAGCTAAATTAAAGCATTAATTGTGATGGGCAAGGTAGAGGGGAAAAGACGTGTTGGCAGAAGTCGTGGTACCGTAATATAAGATAATGGACGGGAGTAGGTCTAGAAGAAGAAGAAGAAGCATACAAAACGCTAGTCTGGCAGTGGTAGAATTTCTTTGATATAGAGATTTGATTGCGTTGCTCCCGACAGCGTATAAGGTCCTGTCCTACGTGTTGCTCAAGCGATTGGAGCCATACACGGAAAAAATCCTTGGTGATTATCAGTGTGGCTTTAGACGCAACCGTAGTACAGTCGATCAGATCTTCCTCCTGAAGCAGCTTATGGAGAAGAAATGGGAATACGCGCAGAGCATCCATTCACTTTTCGTGGACTGTTCACTATCCTACGCAACTTTAAAATACCGGCAAAAATAGTGAGCATGGTTGAGGTTGCCACAAAGGAGAGTAGGATGAAGGTTCGTGTTGGAGGAGAACTGACGGATGAGTTCGCGGTGGTCACCGGTCTAAAGCAGGGGGATGCCCTATCGCCTATGCTTTTCAACCTAGCCCTGGAGCATGTTCTCAGAGGAGTTTTAGAACTTGACTTTGGGCTACAACTCAATGGAAAGTACAAGGTGGTTGGCTATGCCGATGACCTAGCGGTGCTGGGCAAAACAGCTGAAGAGGTTCGGAAAGCTGCGAAACTCCTTGATACAGAAGCCGGAAAAATTGGTTTAAGAATAAACCGCGGAAAATCCGAATATCTCCACATGAAGCGCTACAAGGACAAGTCCGTTCGCAGACAAGACCTGCATGTTGGAGATGTGACGTACAAAGGGGTCTCCCGATTTAAATACCTAGGTTGCACTGTCACGGATACGAACACTCGCGACGAGGAAATCGATACCCGCATCCAAAGCTTCCTGCGCTGCAGTGCCGCTTTGCATAAAGTGTTGACGTCTAGGCTTCTGAGCAGAAACACCAAACTCAGAATTTACAAAACGGTAATAAGACCGATACTGATGTACGGGTGTGAGGCCTGGACGTTAACGCAGAAAGAAGAGAGCAAACTGCTGGTGGCGGAACGGAAGGTCCTAAGGAAGATCTTTGGCCCAAGACAGAGACCCGATGGAAGCTGGAGAGTCCTGAAAAACGCCGAACTGGAAGATCTGATGGCGGGGGCTAACATAGTGGGAGAAACAAAAGCCCACAGACTTCGCTGGCTAGGCCATCTCCAGAGAATGGGAGAAGATCGTAGCGCAAAAAGAGCCTACATGGGCCGTCCGACGGGGCGCCGACCGGTGGGCCGGCCCAGGTACCGCTGGAGTGACGCGGTGGAGGCGGACCTGCGCGAGCTACAAGTCGTTGACTGGCGGGAGACTGCACTGGACCGTCAGAAGTGGCGATCTCTTGTATCGGAGGCCAAGACTCACTTTGGGTCGCTGAGCCAGCGGAGTAAGTAAGTAAGAGATTTGAAGTCCATAGTTGAACTTGGAAATTTAGATACTATAAAATTTGCTGCGCATTGCCAATACCTACATTTTAATAGTGAACATCAAAATTAAGCTATAAGAAAATAAGAAGCGAGTTATCAAATGAGGTCGAAAGATCATTACGTCTAAGATTGTCTGTTTTCATTCTGTATGCTTCAATCACACAATGGTTGCCGACTGGATCTGTCACAAGAAGGTCAAAAGTCTTGCGTGTCTGTCAACTTTGTATTTATCTGGATTAGATGATTGCATACACACGCAATGTATTTATATACCTAGCCTGGGGCTGCGCTAACACATTAGTGTGATAAATAACGAGATCATACCTTGTGTTAGGTGACATTTATACTTACTATACTTAGGTCGAAGTTGGCTAATACACATAAATATGGTTACTGTATAATATTAGGTTAACTGCCTCTGTGGTCTAGTGGTAGAAGCTTCGCTTCATGACCCTGAGGTCCCGGGTTCGATTCCCGGGTAGGACCATCAATTTGTGTTTCTAAATTGTGGTTCTAAGTTTGGTTAGGACATAGAAGGCTGATCACCTGTTGTCCGAAATAGTGAAACGATCCATGCTGTCGGATGGGCATGTAAAGCAGTCGGTCCTGCGCCTAGCTCTCTCCAGTCGTGTCGGTCAATCCGTCCCATTGGGTTATGAGAGTGATGGAACAGAGAGTGCTCCTGTGTACTGCGCACACACTTGGGCACTATAATCTACTCCTGCGTAGTTGGCTGATCTCAATTGAGATTGGCCGCCGTAGTCGAAATTCGGCTAGGAGGACACACACACACACACACACTCACGCCTTGTACTAATGTACTCCCTTGCGGGGTAGGCAGAGGTGCATTGCTGCACCCACTTTTCGCCAGAGTGTTATGTTAGTCCCAATGTAATAGGGGGCGGGCCTATTGCCATTTTACGGGCACATCCAAGACCCGAGAACAAATATCTGTGTTTAAACAAATATCTGCCCCAGCCGGGAATCGAACCCGGGACCATCGGCTCAGTAGTCAGGGTCACTAACCACTACGCCATTCGGTCGTCAGGTCGCTAGGAGGACATTATTATTATATTTATTATTTATAATATTAGGTAGGTGTATTATGATTTATGACCATTTAGCACTTCTCTGGACTCTACCCCAGGGTTTTGTCATGATGTGAAAGATCCAAATAGATACACACATGGCTTTCGCTTTGTAGCCAAGAAAAACAAAAAAACAGTTTTTAAAAAAGTCTGTGTTATAAAACTTATAAATCAGAGAACGAGTAGGTCTCTACTTAGCGGATGCAAGACGCTGTAAACTTTACAGTGTAAAGTTACGCTTTACGATATACTTAATAATGGAGCTACTCCCGATATCTTTATTATCTAATCATTACCCTATTAGTCAGGAGATAAACGTACCGATCAATAACGTATATTTAACTATAATGAGTGAGTCATTTTAGCTAACGGCTAGGCACCGATACAAATCTGCAATTAATTGGCAAATGTGCAAACCCCCCGTTCAGACACTTGCGCACTAGCCTGCGGCGCGGCGGCGGCGGCGACACCGGCTAAAGGTGGCAATTGGCCGCCGACGGCATGCAGTAGCAGTAGACCATGTGTTGAAACGTCATGTTTCTATGTATTTCTATGGACATGTCACCGAGCATAAGGTCTCTAGCCACCAAATGGATCCTATAGAAATACATGGAAACCAGTAGTAAGGTACCCAGTGACGTTGCGACATATCTTCCGCTACCAATTTGTCCCCTAAGCGATTAAGGACTCGCACCACATAGTTATATAACATTTTTGCAAAACTTTATTTATTAATTCTGCTTGTCAAAAAAGGTCGAGTAGAGCTACTTATTACGAGCCATAAAATTGAAATGTAATCCAGTTTAACCGCAACATACGCGTACTACGACATGTTACCTGCATGTTGCGAAATTGTCTAAAATCGCAAACAACTTTCGCTGCAACCTTCCCGTGACATGACATGGGTAGTAAATTAATAAGTAAGTATGAAATAGTAAGAATTAAGTTAAGTAGGTACTTTCTGCAATGCAATTTGCTTAGGCACATAGCTTTTGAATATTATATATAGGTTCACAAAAAAAATATTTATAAATAATAATTATTGATTTATGAAAAGTCTAATGAAACGTCTAATTGTTTAGTTTAATTATTATTACTTAATTTATTTTAATTTGTAAGTAAAATAGTGACAGTGTTATTCAGATGTGTCGTGTCAATAAGTATGAAATAATTAAATTATTTTTCTTAAGCAATTACGACAAAAGTTTTACGTTTTTCACAAGGAATTCAACATAACGTCGTATTGTTTCTTATTTCATTTAAGTACCTTTTAGTAAGTGTCGTAAGAATGAAACGATTTTATTTTTTAATGTACAAGTTAGTAAGTACGCTAATTGCATGATATTTAGATATTTTATGTAGCAATTTAATATTGTTTGTTACAACTGGGGTTCACGTTTATATTTTTTATGGTGGGAGAGCACTTGAAAAAGAATTATTGTAGTTACATCCAATTCACAGAATAACTAGGTAAGTAGGTATTAGGCCTGTCTTTTAAAAGCTTTACAATATTATGATAAAGAAGAATTCCAGTAGATACTCGTACTTACTTGAATTATGAGCTAACAAAAAGAGTATCATAAATCAGTATCATATATTATGCAAAAAAACGTAAAATAAATTTTCTGTTTTTTTACCAAAGTAAGTAGTTATAGTTAGTGAACGTCGGACGTACTGACAAGGTACAAACACTACAAACTTAAGACTTATTTTTTTCAATTAACTATAAGTATGTTCAATTTATATAATTAATCATAGGGGCCGGAAACTTTGATTACGATTGGTCAATACGTCGCCGCGTAACGATATCCGTTATCCGCCGTCGTTTACATACCAACTTGGTACCTAGGTTACCTAGGCTAGGTATAAGTGCTGCTGAGCATTTATTCATTGATAGAGGTACCTACCTGCTTATTAGGTGTAGAGGTAGGTCTCAATGTTTTTTTTTCTTTTTAGCAACAAACACAACATTTGGAACGTTTTTCTATGAGACGGTTTTCATTAACGTTAGAAAGAAAGATTAAAGCGGTAAGTATATCATTAAAAAAAATAGTTGATAAAGAACGCTTATTTTAGCAATGTATAATACATTGCAAAAATCAGCGTTTTTTTCGGCGACCCAAAATTTTATGTAAGTGCATGTCTACATAAATAAATTTGTAAATATATCTCGTATTTCACCGTCGTTTAGGTACATACAATTTATTTTTACTATTATTATGGGCAATCAGTGAGCAATATATCCTTTGGCTAACTATTACTCAATTTTGAATGTTGTCCTAGGTCAGGTTTCTAATGCAGTTAGTGAAGTACGTATATGTAACATTTGACTTCAATTACAAAACAAACTAGTTACCTTTAGACTATAGGTAATGTGATGTGACAGATAATATGTGATCGTAAATATCAGTGGGCCAACCACCGCCTTGGGGGGTTATTCTGGCTTCACAAAAACCAACGAACGAGAGCTGAACGATATATTATGTACATACTTAATTGAGAACAATTATAGGTTATATAAAAGTTCAAATTATTTACACTCTACTGGAACTATAACAAAAAGTGAAAGCAATAGGTACTCAATACTAATAACATTGGAAATGTGAAATCCCGCATTTAACCCGATATCCTTTAGTTAAGTTAGAATAGAATAGAATAGAATAGAATTCATTTATTCACAAGAAACAAGGTTATACATGAGATCTTAAACATCAAATTACAGTTTCTATCATGCTTCACCGAGGAATCGGTATGTGAAATACTTAACAAATAAAATGTTATTTCATGCACAAATTGAGATGACTTAAATAGGTATTAAATGCACCACAATAATTACATAAATTAAAATACTATGCCAATTCAATACAATTAATTAAATAGGTACTAGTGATATGTCAATTGAAATTAAAATAAGAATAACAAAATATTAATACATATTAAAATTCATTTGCAATCTCATAATTTAATTTATAATTCATTCTTTTATAATTAAAAAAGTCATTGATTGAATAAAATACATTTTCTGTCAACCAATATTTTAGTTTATGCTTAAATAGTTTTAGAGGCAATTGTTTTATTTCATGCGGTATACAGTTATAGACCTTTATAGTCATGATGTGACAATTTTTGCTATACAAGGCACTATTATGCTTTGGTAGAACTAGGCGTTCTTTGTTCCTTATGTCAAAATTTACAATGTTGCCAGCTTTTTTATAAAGATTAGGGTTACTTTTAACATGTATAGCTGCCTCTAGAATGTACATAGAAATAAGTGTCATAATTTTAGACTTTTTAAACAAAGGCTTGCACGAATCTGTTTGTTTCTTACCGTATATTGCTCTTAAACATTTTTTTTGAACAATAAAGGCTTTATTAAAGTCTGTGGAGTTTCCCCAAATCAATAAGCCATATCTTAGGACAGACAATACATATCCGTGATATGCTGCAAGAGCAGCCTTTTGGCCTGTTATCCTGCTCAATCTATACAGTACATACACGAACCTATTTAGCTTGTTACATACGTTTTCAATATGAGATTTCCAATTACAGTTCCTATCAATTGTAACTCCGAGAAATTTGACTGTATCGGACTCTTTGATTGTTTTATTTTTATGTTTTACTGTGAGACCCATTTTCTTGTTGTTATAATTTTGGAATTGGACATATGTAGTTTTATCAAGATTAACTTGCAGTTACCACAATAATGTCCATATTTTGCTCTAAAGTCGTGACACAAAGTGCATACATGTGTAAGTGTGTGAGTGTGCAGGCCCCGCGTGCACGCGCGGTGCAGTTCTAGGAAATCAGAAATGCAGAAATGGATCACATAGCGCCGCGCTCGCACGCTGGTTAGTAGAACTGTGACAACACACACTGTAAGTTCTAAGTTGTATTATTATAATAGGTGACTTGTATAGTTTTTATCAGTTTACCAGATTTCCAATTAATCCTACTAATATTATAAATGCGAAAGTTTGTGGGTATGTATGAATGTGTGTATGTTTGTTACTTCTTCACGTCAAAATGTCTGAACCGATTGTAATAAAATTCGGTATGGAGTGGAGACTGACACCCTGGATTAACAAATAGGCGAAGCTTGCGGGAACAGCTAGTATGATTTTAAAAAAACTGTACGCTAATTTTTTCACACATTATCTTGCGCGGGCGCACTAGCTTTGATCTTCCTGGCATCAGCATCAGCTGTCAACACGCCTTTGAATACAAGATGACAGATAGGACGCGGAGCATGAGAGAGAAAGTGAGTCGTGCCGGGTAGGTACTACATGGTACTAGATAGCATATCAATATATAATTATACGGTTCATGCTCTCGTCGTATATTGTTGTCAAAGTGGAGAACATGAGCTTTTCGTTAGCCGTGGTTTGCATTCGTGTCATAGGATTTAACAACATTATGGTTCTGATTAGGATGTAATATTTTAGATTATACATAAGTTTATGGTACATACCTAAGTATCAAACGTATCTATTTCAGGGATAAACGAAAATGTGTGACACGGTTTCTTTTATAATTCACTTTTTCGGTTATCACGGACTTTCCCAATTCTAATAGAACGATATACGAATATGGTCTACGTATGTCATGAAAAAAACAATAAAGATACTTAAATCAATCATTCAAGATCATAATATAGTCTGCTAGATTTTTGAATAACTGTCTCTACATGTATATGAAATGAGACATTTCATAAGCTGCACTATGCTAAAACTCCAACACACTGACTTATTATAAGGTATGTATACAATGACATGTAGTCAGCAAAACGTGCCTCACATGCTTGCCATGTCGTGCCTCCGCGGCGTGCCCCGCCGGGACCCACGGTGACCCACAGTGACCCCACTTTGAATATTGCCGCATGAGCTGAAAGTTCATTTGAATGAAACATTTTCATGCAACAAGATTCGCACTGGACAGCTATATCGTCCGATTGATTGTTTCTTTTAAATAAGTCTGGTAAACGATTGCAGAAAAAAGGCACAAAAATAAGAAACAAGTCTTAGTTATAGCATGATATTATACATATATCCTGTAAATCAACCTTATTCTCTTTTTGTGTTTTTTTTGCATTTGTATATCTTATGGTTGTCTTGAAAAAATCGCTTTAAGCGTTAAGACCGCCATTTTTGTACATAGTTTATAGTATTTAAGTTATGTAAGTTTCTTTTATGTGTGTGTGTACAAATAAAGAATATTCTATCTATGTATCTTATATTATAAAACCGAATTCTATACTTCATAATAATTTTATGTGAAAGTAAATTAATTGACTGTAACAATCGTTAAAATACCGACCTAACGCATACATGTTCGAATTTAAGCCGCTTCATCTTAGAAACTATACAATTTTGTAGATAAAAATCTACTTAAGATTTTACTTTCACCTATTATTACTTATGTGTACTTGTATTACTATTGTTGCTGACATTATAGATATTATTATCAAAAGATTTCCCCCTGAAGCCTCAAACCGAGATAGCTTATTCGCGTTCGTCAGATAATTTTACGTTATTTCATATAAAAGAGTTCAACGCATAGCGCAAGCGCTAATATTTACTATGTTTTCTCCATTGAACGAAATGTGGAATTGCAGTAGTTTTGTTTCAGACATGCATTACATTACATTAGATGAGACTCTTTCTCTAAATGTTTGGTTTTTATAAAAAACAATTACTTGAAGGTTCTAATAATCATACACATATTTATTTAAAATGTATTTTCAGCTAAAACTGAAGTCTAGTGACTCTTTCTCTAATAATCATACACATATTTATTTAAAATGTATTTTCAGCTAAAACTGAAGTCTAGTCCAGGTAGTTACTAATAAAATCTTTACTATTATTATTCATTTCTACACGAGTGAAACACTCCGGCTGCGCCTAGAAGGCGGTACGTGACGATGCGAGTACAGATTGTACTCACCCTACGACCGACTCACACGACAAACACACACATGACATCTCGAATTGCGCAACCAGCGCTGAATAAGAGTATGTATTGCATTGTATTTTGACAATGATTTATACTTAGCCAGAGATTGTGATCTTGACTTTTGACCTGAACACTGGTGATTAAAAATAACAAAGCTAACGATGGTTTCGTTGTGTAATACTGTTGTGGATGTTTATAAGGTTAATGATGTAAACAACCATTGTTAAATTAGCTTTCTTAAAAAAGGTTGTAATACCGTCTTCGTTTTCTGTCATCAAGTATCCGCATTATTAAAATTTACACATATACAGTACGTTATGAATATTATAGCTAAAACTAAATATTTAACAATAAGTTCAACAGTAATATAGGAACTAAATAAAATTGTTAAGCGATCATGAGTGATGATTAGGTACATTTTAGCTCAAAATAGGAGCGGTGGTAGCTCAGTTGGGTGAGCGCCCGTTTCTCAATCAAGAGATGCGAGTTCGAATCCCGGCGCTGACATGTACCAATGAGTTCTTTGAATTTATGTACAATGTATACCATCGCTCTTACGGTGAAGGAAAACATCGTAAGGAAACCTGCATATCTAGATTTAGGACATCAATCTAGATATGTGAACCCACCAACCCGCATTGGACCAGCGTGGTGGGAAATGGTCCAAACTTAGGAAGGCAGTTTAGACCTTGGGGATATGCACAAAGGTTCCACTCGAGTGAGCCAGGTGCAGGTACGGTGGCCTGCGCTTAAAAGTATACAGGCGCAGTTTTTAAAATAGCGATCCCTGATGATGAAGGGACCAGCTACATCTGTTATAAATCCGAGGACGTGTTGTGTGTGATGTGTGTAGCAGTGGTGTTTATGTGGATGTACTTGAGCAGCATGTGAGCTTGAGATCGCTATTTTAAAAACTCCGCCTGTATACTTTTAGGCGCAGGCCACCGTACTTGCACCCCCACAGAGAATAGAATAGAATAGAATAGAATAGGTCAAAATATAGTCGTTGTTTATCATCATCATCCCGTGATCGTCCACTGCTGGGCACAGACCTCATTCATGAAGCTTAAAAACACTCTGCCCTCTCATTTATACACTATTCTGACACCGTACAGTATTTAACCTACACAAAATTAGAATTATAGGTTTAAGCGCCTCATTATTTCTACATAAATCTACTACAACGCTAATGATTACAAAGAGTACTCAGCGTCGTAATTACATCACTGAGTGCACTGAGAGCACGCACAAAGTGAATAATCCGCACTAATTATATCGTCCAAAAAAGGCAGTAAGTGTATTTTTTGCCGACAATAGCGCCAGCCGGAGCGGCGGCGGCGGCGGGAACCAGGCCAACAGAATCTATGCGGTTTGCTAATCTGCGACACTCTGTACTACTGTACAGGGTGTGTAGTATTTTGGGAGAGTTAGTCTGAATAATCATTTAAAATTCATTTTTTATTTGATCAGTTAGGCTTTATTCGTTATGAAAAAGATTGAGAGTGACTTGGGCTGTAAAAACGATTTTGATACCTTGAAAGTAATTCATCCTAAAACGTATTGTTGTTTAATTTAATAAGTACCATAATAAAACCTTCTCAGCATTTCTGGTAAATTGGCACGGCATCGGGAATTTTGCTCATAAAATTCTACACCGGTCGAGTTTTAGAGCACCCTGTATAGCAGCCGTAAAAACATTGTAATCGTGAAGGTGTTATACATTAGCGGAGTAACCTTGCGTTTCGGTTCTACATAGTAATTGTAGTGTTTGAGAGATGCAGTGTTTAGATTCAGTGTTCATAGTGAGTCTGTGTTGTGGTAGAAGGGGTTACATTTGTGGTTTAAACAGTTTGTAACCACAGAGTTTGTTAGTGTATATTTATTTTAATTAGGTACATTTAGGACATTTACTGTTTAGAAAATTAGATAAATAATTATTATTGAATTGCATCAAATTATGCATAACTTAGTTCTAACAAGCCATAAGTAATAATATGTGTTATAAATAGACTGTAGCATTTATATTTGACGTTTTTCAGGACCACCCATTAAATATTAAATTTCAGTGAAACTAATATTTTATTTTATAGATAGGTACATATGTACATATGTACAATCAATTACACTTAAATAGTGCATCAAGAGTTTATAAATGCTAATTGGTTCCAATTTGAGCTTAATAAAAGCTCTTGATAAGTTCAATGTCAGTGCCGAAGCTTTGACATTTGACTGGCAGATACAAACATAAAGTATAAATATCGGTGAATTTAAAAGTTTAAACTAAGAGTGCCTTTGTAATTCTGAGAGCAAACATACTAATTTCAGCATTAACAAAAGTTGAATTCAAAACATTGAAAATTAGATTTACGCAGCCTATTACAAATTTTAAGTTTTCGTATTGCTAAATTATAAATAGGTCGCTTTAGAATCTTGTAAGTATATTTCGCGTATGTGTAGATTTTGTGGCCAACCAATAATGTATTAATGTAAGTTAATGTCAGAACCTGGTATGGAAAATAATTTAGAATACAACCACAATTTCCAACTGCACAGTGGTCACCAACCGACAAACACACAGACACTCGTCAACAACACTATTTATTTATTTGGTTGTGGATAAAATACTTCCGGGCTTTGGTTTCCGATAAGTGCTCGGCTCAGGCTGTCCCAAGGTCGCCGCGTGCATTTAGTGCACTAAACTGTTGTTTTGTAATAGAATGTTTAAAATTATTTGGTTCCTTGAACCGAGACTGACTGAGATTAGAATACCTATATTATTATTAAAAATGTAGATTTAAATAAGAACATTGCAGTTGCTGTGAAGATATTATTATTATTTAATTTTTTATTGTACAAATATTACAAATAAAAGTACAAAGGGTGGACTTATCGATATTGTTCGAGTTTTATCAATAATCTTGATTGATGATACATTTTTATAATTGAAAAGGATTTTTTTTCCATCACCTACCTAGCCTACGTATATTAATGTTATATCTATGTTATACTTAAATATGATAGTTGACGGGTTTATAAAAACTGTAACCTTATTAGTTTTAAATATTTATATGTCAAAATAAAAAGGAAAGTCATCTCACACAATACGCCAGTTACGTCACACATGAATCCTCAGATAGGCAATAAGTTAATGTTGTCACACATACCCATCTACATCTGCAGTGTCATCGGTAGGCTGAACGCAAATCCGTAATTACAGTAAATATCAATAGTAAATAGTGCGAGTGATGTGGTGGATGGTGGAGAGCGGGTGAGCGGCGCATCGGAAGGTCAAGGCACCGGCGACCACGCGGGGCGGCGGCGGCGGCGAGGTACGGTCTCATCAGATTGATATTTTTTTTACTTTCCATTCTAAAAAGTCACGTGACCTTTAAGGAGATCTTGCTATTTTTCGTGGATTTTTTAAAATGTACAAAAATGTTTTTTCAGACAGACCACCTGAGACAGCCCTTTTCGGCTTACACCACCACACCACTTTTTTACTTTATCGTATCAGAAATGAGGTTATCCGTCAGAGTACTAAGGTTACCGACATAGCTGTCAAAATATGCAAGCTGAAGTGGCAGTGGGCTGGTCATATCTGCCGAAGAACCGATAACCGTTGGGGTAGACGAGTTCTCGAGTGGAGACCACGAACAGGCAAACGCAGCGTGGGACGCCCTCCTGCCCGCTGGACTGACGACCTTAGGCGGGTGGCGGGTAGTGGTTGGATGAGGAAGGCCGAGGACCGAGTGTTGTGGCGCTCCTTGTGAGAGGCCTTTGTCCAGCAGTGGATGATTATTGGCTGATGATGACACCACTTTTGCATCCTGTATAACATACAGCACTTGATTTTGCATCCACTATATAACTATATTGTTCCAACGTATTGATTACATTAGTAACAACCTAACTCGTTAGCGTAAACGTGACTTTTGAAATTCGTGTTTTCGTTTATTTACGTACCAACATTATTTGTAAAACTCTATTGAATTTATGATACCTACCATCAAACTATAAAATTGCTAACTTGCTAAATAATTTACGATGAAGTGACGCTTCGAGCAATCATTTTAAACTGACGATATGTCAAGCTGAAATTACTCAGAAATTACTTAAATTTAACCGTCCAAGTGTACGCTGCAGGGCATTATTGATAGCACTAATATTATTAAATTGAAAATCCTTTCTATTTATAGCTTTTCCTGTGACCTCAGCTTTGCTTTAAAAGATTTATATAAGTATATTAATTCATAGTAAAATAAAAAATAGGAAGAAAATTTTCTAGCAGCCATCCAAAACTTGCGTCACTTAACATAAACTTAATGATTGAATAACGCACCTGGCACTCCATATCCCATTCAATAGAGTCTCACACATCACACATCGACTTTAATAGCCTTTACTAATTGTTGACAGATACAAATTATCGATACAATAGCACAAAGCAACGTGTTACATCACTATCATAACTACTCAGTACCGATTAGTTTGGAGTCGCTATTCACACATGTCGATTTAGTTTTAATAGACTCGTAATATTCTTGTAACAATAAAGGTATGACAAATGAGATTTGTGAATGAAGTTTTAGATTATGTTAATCTTTTACACATCTTCTATTATCTTTTGACTTTCCCTGTCATCTTACTCACTTATTTTCGATGCTATTTCATTTATTATATTTTTCCAGTTCTCATTTAAAATTTTGTACAACTTGGATCTTTTCAATGATTTTTTTGTATTTTTAATTAAAACACGCACACACACAAAAACACACGCACTCACGCCTTGTACTAATGTATTCCCTTGCGGGGTAGGCAGAGGTGCATTGCTGCACTCACTTTTCGCCAGAGTGTTATGTTAGTCCCAATGTAATAGGGGGCTGGCCTATTGCCATTTTACGGGCACATCCAAGACCCGAGAACAAAAATCTGTGTTTAAACAAATATCTGCCCCGGCCGGGAATCGAACCCGGGACCATCGGGTCAGTAGTCAGGGTCACTAACCACTACGCCATTCGGTCGTCGTATTTTTAATTTGTTTTATATATTTAGTTACTAAACCGATAACCGTTGGGGTAGACGAGTTCTCAAGTGGAGACCACGAACAGGCAAACGCAGCGTGGGACGCCCTCCTGCCCGCTGGACTGACGACCTTAGGCGGGTGGCGGGTTGTGGTTGGATGAGGAAGGCCGAGGACCGAGTGTTGTGGCGCTCCTTGGGAGAGGCCTATGTCCAGCAGTGGATGATTATTGGCTGATGATGAAATCAAATAATGCTTATGGCTAAGGTACATGCCTACTATGTATGTCATTGATCCATAATTTCGTCAAAATTTTCATATTTTCCAACATGCATAGGTATTTAATTAGAAAAACTCATGAATGTTGCCTTATAGAGGCTTGCATTCACCGCAAAAAGATAGTATTTAAACCTAGAATCCCACGTCAACCGACCGAAATTGTGAAAGAGCGACATTGTCTCAGCATATGTGCTCTATCTGGGTAGTCACGCTATAGGTACAGTCAGTTTAAAAGATATGTTTGCCCCCTAGTGCATATACATTCATTTTAAAATTCTCTGACGAATGATAGGTGACATAAGAAATACTTTTCTTGTATAATTTCTCTCCTCCGAGGTAGTCTGGAAGAAATTACTCTTAGTAAAAAGGCCGCCATTTGTACCATCTATGTTGAACATTTTCATGTGTAATTTCTGTTTGTGTGTGCAATAAAGAATTATCTATAAATCTATCTATCTACAGAGTTTGGTTGTATGTATCGATAAAATATTATTTGATTCGTACCTCTTATTTGGTTCGAACTATGAGTTTTAGGATCAAACTAATTGCGCTGAGGGTAGTTCTTGGTCTTATTTACTGACTGTACCAGCAAATTGTCACAATTATATATTTTTTTAAATGTGTGTGCAAGGAATGCATGAAGCGGCGGTGAAGGATGTTTTACAAAGGCTCTCACGATGGTATCTGTCTGGTATATGCCTTCTGCTAGAGAATGCCTTTGACTATGTCTCATTAGCATTTCAGAGATAACTGAGTTATATTGATAAAGTGTTGATATGCGTTTATTTGTGGTGAGTTATTTTACTTTGTATTGTGTTCAGGGCTGGGAGAACTTTATTTATATTAGTTTTTCCAAGATATTTGCTAAACAATGTCAAGACTAAAGAGGCTGTGAATTGTTTTGTATAAATATGTGAAATGCAATAAAACATCCATCCGTGAAATGTTTTTTTAGGGTCGCTAGTTTGATGCCCTTAATATTTGTAATACATACCTGTTTATTTTTGTAGATATACAACGTTCATATAAGTACAAGTTGTTAAAGATTTATTGAAAAAAAAAGTTTTTAGGGTTCTTCATATAAAAGAGTTCAACGGAGAAACTTGAAATGAAAGTTCTCTATAAAATTATTATAATAGTATCTAAAACGTGAGGCCGTAGAACAAGATTTGTTAAGAATGACCCCCACAGTCAACCCTTCTCGGCTTACTATGACTCTTTTGCTTCACCCTGTGTATGCACATAGCCAATGAATTAATAGTAGTTAGTCACTCTACTCTCCACTTATACGAATTTGTAGTAATGTTAAGTTATACATATAATATTTCGATTGTATGTAGGGGGTCTACGGGGCGGGGCGGTGACCCAGATTCAGAATCAAAATCCAGTTTGTTGATTTTTTTACAATTGTTTTAATTGTCAATTTCACAGCGACGCTCTCTGTGCTTATTCTGCTAACTAGTTAGGCGTTAACCGATTATCGAAATGCGATTGCCATAATATTTTGATAACACGATTAAATAATATACTCTGATTCCATTACATGTATATTTTAATGTATTGATACAAACTTTTTTAACTTTAACGTGACGTGTTTATTTATATATTTTATTTTAGGAAAACTTACAACACAATCTTTGCTACGGTGATTTCTCAGCAGGATTTTCTAATTGATTAAGTTTTATGTTTGAATGCATTTACAAAATTGGCTTCTGTATGTTATTGCAGTTACTTCTAATATTAATTGTAGGTGTTTGGCTATTCAGATTCATTGTATAATAGTAGAATCGGGTTTTAGTTTAAAACTAAAGCGGAATAAATCGTGATGGCGTTGGCCAACCGACGACGGCAACAATCGTTCACTGCTTGTATTGCAAGATTATCATAACAATATTCTTGGCCAAAGGGCTCGCCAACTAAAGAATCTTGCAATTTCCTATTATTCTAGAGCTACCTTCGGCTACCACAACGGTAAATTATTACTCAGTGTCTCACAAATTGAAACAAATAGGCGCTTACTGGTTATATTTTATAAGTAAGTATACAAAGTAAAGTGTTTACTTATGTGTTAGCAAAAAATATGAATTGTGTCGCAAGGCCATTAGTAACTATAACTTGATTCAAAATATCCGTATCCGTTACTTATTATCTTTCAATCAGTAAGTACCTACTCACCAAATTAAATAATTTACAAAAATAAAAACAATAACTACAGATAAGTATGTATCTCATAAATAGTAACTTAATTACATATTTGAAAATTTATCGAACTCGAATACGGTGTCTGGGTCAGAACTACATGGTCTCATCCGCAGTGGCTTTAAATCTATCTCCTAGAAATGTATTAATACTTTTAAATGTAAAGTACCTAAAGGCTACACTCCCAGTCGGCAAACTTTTCGCCCGCTACTAGAGGCGCGCGTAACACTGCAAATTGCGTACCGTGATCGTACACTTGATGTGTGGGGACGTCTCACAGATACATAATATATTAACACCCAAGACCGGAGTACAAAAATACAAAACTGTCTAAACAAATGCCTGCAGCGGCCAGGAATCGAACCCAGGCCCTTCGTTGTATTAGTCAGACTTACTAACCATTACACCACTCGGTCTTTAAAAATACTAAACCGACACGCCCCGCACCGCCCTCGCGCCGCTATCAAACAGTTTGCCTACTGCAAACGCAGCCTGCAGCCCGTTAGAAGTATCTAGAGTAAGTGAACTATCTGTACCCAGTAACCACACAGGTTGTGTCTGTCGGAGGATATGTCGGTGCGTAAGAGTCGGCAGTCATCGCAACACGTTCTTACGTCACGTGCGGTTAATCCAATTTGCCACACTTTGCCGGCTAAAGACCTGGTCAGGTCTGAGGCGTATCGTGGCTGCATTATACTTACCCACATTTAAATCCTAACTAATATTATAAATGCGAAAGTAACTGTGTCTGTATGTCTGTCTGTCTGTTACTCTTTCACACCAAAACTACTGAACGGATTTGAATGAAATATGGTATACAGATAGTCTAGAACCTGAGAAAGAACGTAGGCTACTTTTTATCGCGGTATTCCCACGGGAAAACTTTTTAAGGCCAAGTAAAGCTGGCGGGAACTGCTAATTTGCATATATTGACTGCCTTTTGGATGGATAGTTTAAAACGCACGTTACGATAGTTCGTAAAAGTATGTGAGTATATTATTTTCATCATCAGATCTAATCATAATCTTGGATGGGTAGGTTCGGCTTATTGAGGTATTCGATAGATTGCCTTTTGAATCAATAATAACGCCGATATTAAAACATTTGATCATATAATCATAGATGACATACTGTAGAAGTTTAGATTACCTAGAGATTTTCACTAAAGGATTGGTCAGTTAAACCAGCATGAAGCATCTGATAGCATAGGGTGCGCCGCACATATAAACAAAAGGAACAGGTGATACGTCACTTGAGGAGGCTCCTTTCATGCACCTTATACATATTAATAACAATAGTTATTATTTAGAGGTTCTATAAATCCGATAGTTGTCGATGTTCGGATTGGTCGTGAGGTCACCCCGGGGTCACCAGCTCACGACAAACAATCGGTACTTAGATAAGAAAAGACGAAACGCATTAGCCTATTTTGGATTTGCGCAAAATCCACTGGCAAGGTCTTGCTTACGTTTGCTCTTAATGTTAATGATTGTAATTTCATTTTATGAGGCTGGATCATTAATTACTCTGTTATTGTGGGAAAGATTGGGAGTGATGCATTGCAGCTGAAATTAAACTTTTGTTAGACAAATCTAACAATCACGTAAGGTTTTTGGGGAAACCGTAAGGTCCGCTCGGTTATCTGAAGATGTAGCTGGAAGAGGAAGAGGTAGGACGAAAACTTCAACTTTATAATTCGTGGTTAAAATCATATCACGATAGTCATTTGATTATGTACTGAAATAAATCTATCATTTTCAAGTTTTATTTCGGAAAATGATAAAAAAAATATTAAAATAAATGAAGATTCTGTAACAGGTATAGATACAAAAAATATGTTACGAAGATAAATTAGTGAAGAGATAGTAAATTGCGTAATGTTATGGTTTTATTGTACAACAACATCTAATAATAAAGTTAATTACTTACTTCATTAGTTATTTTTACGGTTCACTGGCTCCCATTATTGTTTTAATTGAAACAATCAAAAACGATACAGATATTTCTTTATGCAAAAGACTGTTGTTTGTAAGACTGTTTATTTACTATATGTTTCAGCTTGAATAGATTATTATTTATTTAAAAATTTATTCATTATCAGTTTAAAAAAATATACATACCTTATCTGAGAGTCTCCAATGTATCACAAAAAAAATCACGTTCCACAAAAATTTAATCAATAAAATGATTTGTTTAATTAAAACTTCGTACAGTGTCCGCTAGAGGGCAGTGTCGAGCGGCGCGGGCGCAGGCTGCGTGCGCACTGACGGCTTCAGCTCCACTCAAGACGCAGCTTTTTGCCAATATTCGGGGTCAGAGCATTGGGAAAGGCATCCACTTTTATGGGAGAAAAATTGTTGCAACTTGCAACCGATACCGATCTGTGGTTTATTGATCAATTAAGTGAATTCGTGCTTAGGTTGGGTATAAGTACATACGATTGATCGATTTATTGTCTTGTGCACTGCACTATTCGTTCAGATTCGATTGTTTTGGTTAAATTCGGCTTTGATACCTTACTGAAATAAAAATAAAAGATTGTAAGTCGTAAAAAGACAATTCGTAGTATTTTCTATCAATTCAGCTAGGCTAGACCATGTACCATGTCATACAATACAACAAATAAATTAGATAGGTAGGAATGTATTACATTAAGCACTTTAAAAACTTTAAAACAGCGACATACCTACACAGATAATCTACAAGGGCAGATATGTTTGTTTAGATAATTAAAAGAATTATTTATTAATCTTTGTGCTACGGGTGTGAAAAGGCTCGAATTAGATACGTATCTCATTTGTTATACCTAATTGTGATACAAACTTTAGCAGGTTTAAGCTCTAAGGCGGTGTCACGCGCAGTTACTAACTTATTGAATGTGTATCTGGAGATACTATCAAGATTGTTCCACTGCATTAGCTGCTAAGGTTGAGGTTAACTCTAATAACAATAATATATTTATTTCACACTACAGTGCACTTTAAAAATAATAATTATTGGTTCTTTATTAATTTGATTAAGTACTCTAAAAATATGTATAAGACAGTAATTGTCTCTGGAATCTCTGGATACAGCTCTCCTTTAAGACTTCAGATAGACCATGTCTAAGCAACAGCAGAAACTTAAACCATAGGGATGACTGAAATAATAATAATAATTATTATTATTAAGTAGATACCTACAGTCATTGCTGCCGATGATTAATATTAATGATGTACAGATATTGCTGTTCCAGGATAGATAAGATCAATCAATTTAATTCAGCACTTAGGTATTTAGGTACTTTCCTAGGCACCTAAATCATGAACTAATCACCAGTGCCATTGAATTTACAGTAAAATGCAATGAGCATTGTATCTGCATAACTTTGTACAGGAACTTGACAAACACGCGGACCTAGTAATAGGAACTAAAGAACTAGATTAACATGAGAGAGGAAGCCATTCATTTCACAATTACCTACGATATATGCAAGTTAACAAAAACTGTATCATTGCAACAAGTTTACACTGAGAAGAAAGTGTAAAAATGAGTTTATCAACGAACGAGCAGTCATGGAACAATGTAGATGTTCCACGATACAAGATCTCTATCAGAATACTACGGGTACAGTGGAACCTAGAGAGAACACTTGCAAATAAATTTTACCTTTAGGACTGCAGATACAAAGTACAAAATGTCGTGCGAGAGCAGTCCCCCACTGTACATTTTGTGGTCGCGAGTTCTATAAAGCGTGTAAAATGGAACATCTAGTTATGTAACGATGGGCCACCAGACGAAATGATTTTGTTAGATTTATGAAGATAAAGAATGATAAAAATCATTTACAAAAAGTTATTCTTCGACGATTCCTTAACGTGTATTTGATCTGCATAAATTATGTATCACATGGCAACTGTGCTCATGTAATACTCGTACGGCACATGACGGTACATACCCTAGGTAAATTAATAATTTGTCCTTTCATCTATCAGCAGTAGATCAGCTCCAGGCGTGGCAACTTTCCACGCAGTGTGTGGCAACACCAGGTATGTAGGAGGCAGCCGAGTTACTCTAGTTTGACCAAAACTAACTAACGGGGGCTGAAATACATTCAGTAGGTTTCATACTACGAGATAGAGTTGTGTTTAGCTCAGCAGAGCTGAGCTGAAAGTGTGTTTCGTAAGGTAGAGTGACCCGCGGGCGAGTGAACGATATATGCGTGATATGTGACTTACTTCCAACTGTAACCGCATTGCGACATTTTAAAGAGAGAGGTTCAGTACGATCCTTTTTAGGACCTTTCGCAAAAGTTAGAAGTATTATAAGTTTGTGCCTATATGGGGTGCATTATCTATATTTTAGTACATTTATGTGAATTTATAAGTAATAGGCATAATGGTGAAGAAGAGGATGTTGGAATATATACTAATATGAAATGATTAAACTTTATCGATAAGTTGTAGAATATAAGTTGCGTTCCAAGTTCGAGGTCTCTTACGCATAGTTTTTGTACCAAATGGACAAAAATGACGGGCGTTCATAATCGCAGTGACTTTGACCTACCTGTTCATCATCTTATCAATGTTTAAAAAAAAAGTACGGCCATTTTCCGCATAATAGTTAAACTACGTTTAAAAAAGTTGAAATTCAATTAACAATAAAACAAACAATTATTTACTAACGGGCACTGTTGAACTCACTTGCTAACTATTTATTTAATAACGTAGGTACAGTTTACACTATGGTTATTTTCACTTCACAACTGTACTTGGAAAAATATTGGTCCATTATATTACACATGCCTACATGCACAAAACCTTCAACCAAGTCATCTTAGAAGATAAAAGCTACGCACCCATAATCTACTATTCGATCATACATACTTAGTAACTTCTATCACTAGTGGTTTAATCTTTGCAAAAGCAATCTGTATGATACTGAATCAGGTCTTCACAGAGTCCCCGTCATCAGTGAAGGGTCCTCGCTCCTCACAACAAGACGAACACAAATAATAAGGAAATGTTCTCGGATCGCCCTGACATTTGCGAGCCTCTCGAAGACTTGGACCGGGAGCTTCTAACTGTATTACCACAAACAAGTTTTATGGGTGTTTAGTAGTGGAATAGTATTTGTCATAATAAACTTATAAGGCCTGTGACAGCGCTGTACATGTGTACATAACTGCGGTTCCCCTCATCTGGCCTAATCTTTATTGTTCTAAACTCGTTTCGCATAACTCGTAAGGTCTAAACTTTTTTGCTCGAATCATCACTTTGCCAAGTCTTATGTGGCATAAGACTCGTTTGGTCTAAAACTCTTTTGGCACAAACTTGAAACACCTAAGTCTCGTTTGCTCTAATTGTTCGTATTGGTATAATCTTGTTTTTCCTAATATTATCTTTACAAATACTATATTAAGTATGTTTTAAATGTACAAATTGTGGTATTTTTCTCCTACATCCCGAAAATCACGATATCAAATGATCAAAATATCGAAAGTGAATAACCATTATAATTATTACTTACACCATTAAACCCCATGGGATCGAAACCTAAAGATAGGTGCGACGACGAGCAAAGCGAGGAGGAGCGTGTTAGGTGCACATTTTCGTCAAAAGCAAAGCGGAGCGCAGCGAAGCGGAGCTGAGCGTTTCCCACTTAGCGGCCACAATACAAGGCACCAGTTTGCGCTATGTAAGTAGGGAGACGCTCCATCAAAGTTAAAGCCAATCGAATATTATTACTTTATATAACCTATGCCATAGCATTATTAGGCTATTCAAGATTTGGCTATACCATTATTAGGCTAAACAAGATTATGCGAAATAACTTTTTACTAAAAGAGATTTATGCCATACGATTTTCGGCGAAACGAGATTTTGACCAAACTTTACTATGCAATACGAGATTAGGCAAATAAATCTTAGGCCAAAAAAGGTAGAACCACATAACTGTGTTGAACGCCATCTAAGTTTTTATGGCAATGCCTTCAGTTTTGCACTCCATTATTGATCAAAAAGCTTATGAAGAAGCTACTTATGGTCTGCCATTTTCTCTTGGTAGGAAGTATCCATCAGTTAGCCTTGGCCCCCCTCTCCCTGCTACAGCATCCAGCTCCCGGTCTGGTGCCGCCGCCGCCGCCGCTCGCGAGCCACGACACGCGGCCGCCGGTTTCATCATCACTACACCACTATTCAGGATTACTTGGACATTTTGACTGAGTCTCTTGCAACCATTCTTGGCTAAAGGGAAGAGGAATGAGGAGTGTGTTAATACACTCACGAGCAATGAAAAAGTTCCAGTGACATAAGGAACATCAATGGATGGTGGAACTTTAGAAATTGGTTGATACGTGATTTGATGTGTCTTTTAAAATATTCTTATACGATGACGACGCCCTCAAGAGGTAAGTAGGACTACTACGACGGAAGGCGCGGATGTGACTCGCGATGTCGCTTTGGAAACGATCAACTATTCTGAATAGTAAGTACCATATTTCTTGTTTATATTTTTGAACTTCTTGTGGTGAAGGGCTATTTCTTACTATGGGATGGTAGCCTTTTCAAAACTTGCCCCTGAAATGAGACTTATCAATGCTTTATATTATACAGTATTGAATGGTTTATTTTGATATTTTTGATTACCTACACAATCTATGTAAGTTTTAGTAGTATTTCAGTATTGTAAAAAAATTTACAATTAATTCGTAGTAAAGATGTTTGAGGATTTTTCATAGTTTGTTATATTTATTTTTGTTACAGTCAACCATCAAATTTGTACAAGCAGTATTACCAATTGCCATAGGTAGGAAAGCAATTGCTTTGTGGAAAGTACTTACGTACTTAATTAATAATTTACATGTGGCTTCGGTATATTATTGTGATTTTATTTATCAGAATGTTAATTAAGTACATATATCTAGACTAGATGTTGTCATTAGATAACTTTAAAGATTACTTAATACGACCCCATCTGCAGTGGTCACTCTAGATTATACAAAAACGAAAATACCACTACTCAATCTCGTTACAAAAGATAACCAGAATTAGCAGTTGGGTGAGTCGAAATAAGAACCTTGCTTCACCAATCCCAGCGCAGAATGTCATTGACCATTGTATGATAGCGAATTGAATCGATCTATTTATAACTTTGCATTAATCGTAATTACTCAAGCACTAAATTGAAAATTTCAACCGCTACTTTCAAGTTTCCGTAGTGTAGTGGTTATCACGTGTGCTTCACACGCACAAGGCCCCCGGTTCGATCCCGGGCGGAAACAGTTCAATTTTTTTTTATTTTGTTTATTTAAATTTTTATGATAATATAATTTAATCAGTACCACAATGATGTTGATAGCAATATTTTATGTTAAATTAATTTTAAGTTTCTCATTTGTGAGTTTTTCTCATTGACTTTTAGCAATGACTCAGTTGTTCAGTTGGAACATTGCCATGTGGACAGGTAAGGCGCTGAGCCCCGTTTAGAATGGTTTAGCTATAGACAACACAGCTGTGATGATTATCGATTCATTGATAAAATCCATCAGGCGCGATGCAAAGCAGTATCTAACTTATTACATGTTTTTTATAAGTATCTTGTTTTTTAATTTGTTTGTTACGAAAATATAAGTGTACAATAGGCTAAAAGCATTTTTTACCAGCCAACCTACAGGAGGTTGAGTCAAACCAGTGCCTTTTATGTTGTTTGTCGCTTTGAAAATAAACCTTTAGACAGGTAGCTTATTAGCTGATACGATACATAGGTACTTAAGCATACAGTATAATGTAATATTTGTACAAACTGTACATTGTACAACTTAGTCACAGATAATTTATAAAACTTAATTAGGTTTCAAGTTACAACGCACATTTCATTTACAGTTTAACTGCAGTTGTCTATCCTCAGTCCATCAGTTCAGTAAAGCGGAAAATAGACCATAACTTATGTAAAAGTAACAGCATTCTTATGTAGCAACTTGTCATGGTTGACACGTGATTTGACTAATGGTTATTAAAGTTGACCACGTAAAAAAACCGGCTCGACAATCTTACCTGCTATCCCTAAATGAAGTAAAAGAAGACCTCAGTGTCAAAATTACAAAGAATAGCAAATTGTTGATATTGCTACTAAATAGCTACTGTAATGCTGTAGCAAAGACAGCTTTACATCTATTGGTCTGCAGTTAAACTGTCCATGTAGCGTCGCGAGGCGGTCAAGTTCAAGTGAGTTCTGAGTTACCTTATCACGGTATCAGCCGGCGAGCAGGGGGCAGTGAGGCAGTGCCGCCGGGACCGCACTGCTGGGACAACGTGCTTCTCAGTACACTGTGTCAAGTTCAGTGCTTAGCCGTATTCAAATATAAGGTGAGCAAATACTTAAGGTTTTACTTTATGTTTGTGTGTTTAGGTACGAGAGAGATGTTGCACTAATGAGCTGGCTGCATTGTTTCAGACGTCTCACATGTGATAAAATTTCATGCTTCCTCTTAGTACCCACATAAATCTGAATTAATATTAAAACCTAAGCAACCACTAAGGTAAATAGCGTAAAAACATATTTATTTTAGTTTCACAATAAAAATTAATCTAGCTACTCCAGATGCATGCGAGTACTATAAGTCTATAACATGTAGATACATTAAAAGGCTCCCCTCGCCTCTATCAAATGGACCGGAGTGCTCTGTATACTGTTATCCTGTGAAATTTTCATAATAATCTCAATGTGCTATTACACTCCCGACTCTCGCGAGCAATATAAGTTCCAGTGACTTAAGAAAAGGGTAGCTTAATGACTCCGTATGTAATATTGAAGTATATTTAACAGAATAGGTAATATCAACTATAATAAACGTAAACATTGTGTTCAAATTTGTTTTTTTTAAATTGCGGCCATGGCTTTTTCTGGTGGAACTTATTCATTGCTCGCGAGTGTAAAAATTCGGCAAAGAGCCCGTTATTTTTTTATGTTACTTAGTTATACATAGATACTTACAAGTACATAATTATTTTATATACGATACGTTACACTATAAAGACAAGATAATTTTAATTGCGTATAAAATAAAAGACATTTTATTCTAATTGACGCAATTACGCTATAAATTAATGATGCATTAAACTGCATAAAACCCATAATTTTCATACTTAGTTCAATGACAAATCCATCCACTTTTCACTGCACTGTACGAGATATCGCTAAAATGGCTCGGTTCCTCATTAGAGGGACTAAACGCCAATATTTGGAGCAAGTCCAGCCAGATCCAGTTTACTGAACTCGTTTCCAGATTTAAAGCTGTTGAGGGCCGGTCACTGATCTAGATCTTAAACAGGCTTTCAGGCTCCCTAAAGTGGAGAATCAGTGATCGACACGGTACAGAGCTTAATTGTGCCTATTTATGTGGTTCGTTGCCTTCTTATGTAGTTTTTGTAACAAAAAGGTGGGTTAAGGCGCAAACTTTTGTGTGTTAACATATTGTAATCATTGACAAAAATATAATCAGAAAAACTCAGAAGATAAGTACTTAGGTACTTACAATCAAACAAGTTCCTGACTCAAAAGTTAAGTTAATTACAGTTTCTGAGTAGAACCTAAAGTTTTTCTCTTAATGCATACGTTTTATATCCCCAAAGTACATACGCAGAGGTCGTTTGCAGCTGTTGAACCCTTAGAAATAATAATGTGTATATTTTAAGGTACGTTTCCAGTATTGAAACTTTCAAACGTCATGAACACGGGATACAGTCATGTCTATCGAAACGTAATTAAATAATTAGTTCAAAGGTTTTACAAAAAAATACGTCCAACTGGACAATGTTATTTGTACGTAGTTTACGTTTATGTGTAGTTAGTACTTACTTTCATTCCTAATAATATATGCTCACAAGTCTCACGACTGCAATCCCTGAAGGGGTAGTCAGAGGTGACTCGGAAGTGAGCCACTCGTTTTTCGCTGTGCATTAATTTGTACTCATGTGATAGGTAGCGAGCGAGTCGTATCGCCATAATGTATAGTAAATCAATGAACTGCTGAGGACCACGTCGGCCCTCGGGATCATCAACCGCCCTTTAAACAAATCATTAAAAGGTCATCGAAGTAAGTTACTACAATAAAAGCGCGTTGTAACCTACCCTAATTAAAAACAAGCTGTAATAGGACCTATCTCACCGGTTGAACAAGTTTAGCTGGTTTCAAAATTTTATGCTTTAGGTACCTAATCAAAATTTTGGTACAAGTGCCAGGTACTGCTGATTTGCATTTGTCATTCTTTCGCTTCAGTGTATATGAGTCAAAGTTGTGCTTCGTGTCTCTGTGGATGTGTCCCACACTATACAAAAGTTAGGTATCGTTTTAGTTAGATATGTGGTACAGGAAAAGTAAAAACAGGAACAAGAAACCTGATTTTCCAAAATCGTTGACACGTTGTTAGACTAGGTAGAGGTAGATATAGGTATATCAGGTACGCTTATAATTTCGGCAACTACAAACAAACAGTGTACCTACTTAGGTAAGTATTTTCGCCTTAATGTTTACTGGAAAAGATAGAAAAATCCTCAGGATCCATGAGAAGTCAAAATCAAAATGATGCCTTTCTTTTTAAAATGTCTATCTGACTCATGGGGCGGTCCTAAACAAACATTATGTGTAGTAAAAAAAGGTATATGGCTCGATGTAAACAGCCTTTCTATAAATCATGAATACAGTACCTACATACTATCATAGAATAACTAAGTACTTAGTTACTACTAGTACTTAGTTATTCTATGATACTATTTTAATCCATGATGTGTAACGTATTACATGAACTACTGTAGGTAATTTTGATAATAAGTAATTTCAGTTTCAATTTAAACGTAAATCCCATAATAACTTATATTATACTCATCAAATTAAATAATTAGATATAATATATTATAATTTATGAACATTATAATTATAATTATTATCAAAATCCGGTTGACACACGAAAAAACCAAAATATTACAAACTTGAACAATAATTGTAGTTTTTTTCTGTAGTAAATTATAATAATTGTAAATAGCCTTTTAGAAGGAAAACTAGACAAAACCTGATAATTCTCAGCATTATATTCTAGGCCGCCAGTAATTGCGCTAATAGCGTTTTTATCCAGATTAAGTTATACAAATAGATATTACTTATGTACCTTTTATATTTCCTTGGAGACGTCTACTCTACGAGCATCCCTATGAAATCATGAAATAAAGATAGGCGCCGTTAGAAATTTAAACTTCTATGAATAGAATATTCTTTAATTGTACACACACAAGAACAGAATTATAAAGATTATTTATACAAACACATAGTACACACAAGTCGGTCTCATTACTAAAAGCGATTTTTTCAAGACAACCTTTGGGTGGAATAATTATTATATAACTTGAGATAATAATCTTAAGATTATTCTTCAAAAAGCTCAGGTATCGGACATATCTCTTTAAATTAGCGGCAATAAGCCGGTTATATCTGTCGAAGGACCGATGACCGGTGGGGAAGAGCAGTTCTCGAATGGCGCCCCCCAGTAACCGTACCACCACCAACGAACGCCTGTTAACAGTTGCAAAGCAAAGTTGCGTCAGATGCTCAAATCTACGATAATTGCTAATGTTCGATGGTGGTAACCCCACCGAGCCGATGCGAGATGGGTGGGCAGTAGCTGGATGAAGAAGGCGGAGCACAAAGTTTGGTGACGCTCCTTGGGCTTTCCCATGTCCATTGTCCATGTCTAACATTTGACATTTGAAAATATCGATTACTCGCCTAAAGATTTTACTTATGCATAGGATATTGGTAGAGACGGTCATTTTGAGACGGTGATAATTTGGTTTGAGACACTTTTCAACCTAGCATGCTAGCATATTGATAACAACTATTATTAGGTTTCAATTTTTATTATAATTAATCATACCGTTTTATATTAATAATATTTTGTGTCTTGACATCACGACCCATCACGTCCCATCTGCTGGGGTAGGGTCTCCTTCCAATGAAGGAAGGGTTTTTAGGCCTAGTCCACGCTGGCCTAGTGCGGGTTAGTGGGTTTTGTATCTTGAACAAATTTGGCGTACAAATAAGGAGGCCTATACCCAACAGTGGGCGATAGAAGGCTGATGATGATGATGATGATGATGTATCTTGAACAAAATAAATGCCTTTTTCTTTCTTCTTTAGATTAAATACAATTAAATTTTTCATTTATTGTGTTCGTTTGTGAGTCACCTATGACTACCCCTTTGGGGATTACAGTCGTTACACTCACGGGCAATGAAAAGGTTCCATTGAGAAAAGCACTAAATTACTTATAAATAAATTGAAAAGGCTAGCTTAATGCCGTCTTCTGCAACATTGAAGTACATTTAACAGAGCATCAGGATATTACCAACTAAAATCGGTAATTTAACAAGCTGAAGGCAGATAAGCATTAAGAAAAAAAATTTGATCCAATTTTAAATTAAATCTTGAAAAAATTGGGGTTGTTTGTTGTCGGCATTTTGTGAGTGGAACTTTTTCATTGCCCGGCAGTGTATCATATTTTATTAATTGGCTTCATAATGTAACTCCAATGTCCCCACTGTTTCCAGAGTGACCATGCCATCGGGTGCGATAGTCCCGTTCCCGGTGGAGCGCGAGCTGGAGAAGAACCCGGACATCACCCGGGCCGACCTGGACCGGCTGCGCGCCTGGCTCGCCACGCAGCCGCACCTGCCCGGGGAACATATCACAGGTGATACACAGAGCATCATCGGCTAAGGGTGCCTCCTCGAGTGACCCTGGGTGACTCTGGTACACCTTGCTCAGTCAATCTGACGCTTATCTGACTGGCCTATCCTTTCACCGCAGTGGTAAACCTTATTGTAGCTTTATATAGATCATCATCATCTGCCTGTGTTGGACATAGACCTACCAATGGGCATCACTATATTCAGTACTAGCCTACCATTCCATATCCTGCCGCAGCCGGCTACCGGCTACCTGCGTTAGGTCATCGATCTACGCCTGTTGATGGTCTCCAATCGAATACTCTTCATCATCATCGTTAGCTAAGCTACTATTGGTCACGATAAAAGAGCCCAATTTGCAGCTTATGTCTGAATAACTTATTTATTACATTGATAGATACGTCTCTATAGAATTAATATTATTATTTCTAGCACTCCCTTCATCCGGCCAACACTGAACCTATTACAACATAGGGTAGGAATCATTTAGTTTGTAACTCCAAAGATTATCAACTCAGCCCCAGTAGTTACACGTGGTCACACATTGTTGTCATCTCGAACTCAGCCCAGCTACATAATAGTGCGCGTGTCTTCAATGAAACCGTTTTACCTTAGAGCAGTTATTACTTACTTACTGCACTTAACCTTGGTGCGTCCACAGGCGGCACTTTGACCTGTTATTTTCTATGTCATTATCTCGCTTGGTCTGTGGTATAATGCGGATTGTTTGTGAAGTAGAGCTGCTAAGGACCTTGCCGTAGCGCATGTACTCTCAGTAGCTCCTAAAAGATGCACTGTAGCGCTTTGCACAAATAAAACACGGTATATTATTATGTTTGGATAAGGATAGATTTTTTTATATAGGGTCATTGGTAAGTCAATTTATTTCTTTAAATGGGTGATAGAGTATTTCCAGTCGCATGAACCCTATAATGCCATATCCGAAACTTGGTAAAGTTTAACATATCGACTTAGCAATCACCCTGTATAATTCAGACAGCACAGTTATGCTTGTGGTAGATAGTCAATACTCCTGGAGCCCACATACTTGGCGTAACCGAGTTATGTCTCAAGTCCATTCCTTCCGTGACAAGGAAACTATTAAGCAAAGTGTGAAAAAGCAGTAATAGATAGATAGATAGCGTGAAGGTAGAATGACTGGCAAATTGTAATTGATCACAGAATGCGATTTTACGCCGCAATAAACTTGAGTTGAGTTGAGTTGAGATGACAAATGCATTTGACGCCATTGACGCTTGTCCAGTGTATGCGATGCAAGTACATTCGTACTCTAGTTTATTTTCAATTTAACGATTCGTTTACAAGGTACTGAAAGTACCTGTAGATGAGTAAACGGTTCACTTCACTATAGGACCACTTGGCTATCGGACCAGAAGTATAAAATAGTATAAGTATTTGTAAAACTGATAATTATATTTACTTAATTATAGGAATAAATAATATAATAAGTAAAGGCATTAGCATATAGCCTTCTTCCGTATCCTAGAACATAATACTACATGCATATTTGTACCTTCGTGTACTGTTTAAATAAATTGTAAGAAATCACTTAGGTACTTCATTTTCCGTAAGAAGACGGTTAAAGTATTATGTAGTTTAGCCTTGACACTGTTGAAAAACTAGTCCTGGGAAATAGGTAAGTTCACACGATCTTCATACCCTAGTAATGTGTACATTTGACACAAACGGATGAACTTTAATTAGTTTAGAATATAATAATCATTATTATGAAAAACTTCACAAAAAACATAGCGACCTTCACATTGCAAATAATTAAACCAACTTATGTACCTACTTAAATATAAAGTAGCTGGAAGCATGAAAAAAATGGATCAAGTAAGTACCTACTTACTTAACTTTTCTACGGCCAAAAACTTTTACACAATGTAGGTATAAATGTCCCTCACTAACTGCAGCCCAAGTACTAATAATAATATTATGTGGGGACATCTTACACACGTCCATTCGACCCCTAAATAGGTAGAGCCTGTAATATGAGTTTCTGACTGCTGATATATCTACACAAATACATAGATAGATACAAATTATATAGATATCAACGCCCATGACCCGAGTACTATATAAGAAATATTTGTCAGCCCCAGCAAGGAATCGAACCCGGGACCTTCGACATCCAACTACTACGTCATTCGGGCGGCAGACTAACTGTAGCGGTTTGTTCCAGACCTGGACCTGGCGCTGGTGTTCCACTGCTGCGAGCGCTCCGCGGAGGTGTCGAAGCAGGTGCTGGACCTCCACTACACGCTGCGGACGCTGTTCACGACGCTCTTCAGCGGCAGAGTCTTGGACGTTAAAGTTGAGAACTGCCTCAATGTCACGTGAGTCTCCCGCGACTTCGGTCATAGCATACAGTACATATAATGTAAATTGAATGAATGTGAGTGAGTCGATACAAAAGGACATCAAATCATCATCACCATGGCTGGATATGGCATATTCACCAAGGGCTTTACAGTAAAACTTCCACCTTCTCAGGGAAGTTAACATCAGATGCTGTTAAGGTGGTTGGTGCTACATAGATATTATCAGTCCGCTGTTTTCATTGAAGAGTAAAAGGAGTGAACAGGTTTGCCAAGAAGAGGCATCTCCAATGAATCCATACCATTTCTAAGTACGAGTTTGTTTCCTAAAGCAGGCTTCAAAATAAACCTTTCCTAATTGCCACATATTTCTCAATTCGCAGCCTCCTCTCCCCCTGCCCGGTGCCCACAGCTGAAGGCTACCGGGCGATCTACTGCCGCCTCCTCGACCCTGACCCTCGCCTGTTCGTGTTCCCCGACATCGTGCGGACCTTCATGATGACCTTTGACCTGTGGCAGCTGCAGGAGGGCAGCTGGCCCGGGCTCGTCATCCTCATCGACATGGACCAGTGCAAGATGGGCCACGTCACCCGGCTCGACCCCATGACTGTGCGCCAAGTGCTGTACTTCTTGCAGGTTTGTGGTTACAACATGTTTGTTACTAGGTACTCTGCTTCGACCATTTAGTTCTCTGTGACGTCTTTATGTCCACTCTGGTAAATTATTCGAAGCGGCCAAAGATATTTGGAGTACTTGTAGGTAAATACAATGTTGGCATCAGCCTGTGAAGCGTGATGATGATGTCTTCCATGCCGATGCGGCTACGGCGACTGCTGCTTGTTATTTAGGCTTCACTGGTGTGCCCTTGTGTGGCTAACATAGCCAATCTTGGCGGTAAAAGTTCGTTCGCATATACCACACTTCAAAACTCCATTCTCATAATTATAGAAAGGCAAAATGGTTTAAGCGCCATGACATAAAATGTTCACCAGAGCGATTTAAAGTTTGAAATTTTCGAAAAAAAATCATATCTCTGTAATTATTCTAGCTATGGCTTTGAAAATTAAAATACGTTAAATTGAAATAGTTTTCTATGTTATTCTGTATATAAAATGAATGTACATATTCTATTTACTGAAATAAGGGACATAAGACATAGGCATCTGAAATCTCAGTCAGGTAAAATTGGCTTAAACGACATTAACATTTTAATTAAATACAAGTAAAAACAATTTAAACACCAAGGAGATTTAACCATCACACTAGGATAATGTTTTATAATAATTTATGTTACTTTAAACATTCCATAAGAATGAATTAACCGCCAGACTAAGGCAATTTATATCTAAGATGAATGACTTAAAGAATAAATGAACTTATAATTGGACCTCAGAACTCGAGAACGGTTGAACCGATTTTGGTCTAGAAACATTTGTGGAAGTCCAGGGAAGGTATAAAAGGTAAGAAGGGTAGGGTAGGGTAGGGTAGGGTAGGATAGGATAGGGTAGGGTAGGGTAGGGTAGGGTAGGGTAGGGTAGGGTAGGGTAGGGTAGGGTAGGGTAGGGTAGGATAGGGTAGGGTAGGGTAAGAAGCGGTACCTGCGGGCCAGCTAGATTGAAAACAAAAAATTCATAATATCTCACCAAGTCGAGCAAAGAAGCGGCATGGCCGTACCTTTTCTCGAAGCATTATTTTATTATAAACTTTATTAATATATTGTTCACCGCGAAATCACTTTGAGATTGAGATCCAAGTGATCAGGTTTACTTATTCATCAATTAATAATCATAATCCAACCGACATTTCTTCGTCCGTCTCTATGCCACCATTCTGTCACCGCCTTTGTCCACCTTCCGTCCTGCCTTCGAGCCAAGTGTCCTGCCGACTCCCATTTCAGTTCAGTGACCTGTATACCGACGTCGAAGACTTTTGTCTTTTGGCGAATTACCACGCTCCATAGCTCTCTGTGCAACTCTGATTAGGTGCACAGTTTCCTTGGTCAGCGTCCATGTATCGGCACCTATGTTAGTGTAGGCAAGACACATTAGCAATTATCAATTCATAAGCAGCGTCGCTCGCTTTAAACTATGTGTCAGATTCATACAAGATACGCTAGATTTGATAAGCAAGCGACGATGATTTAGGATTGTTAATGGCTAATGTTTAGTGGTGGTAACCCCAAAGGACTATCACAATGTGAGTTACGTCTCACCACACAGCCGGACCGAGAACCAAATCGACCGACGATTAGTCGAAAATGGAGACACTTCTGGATGTTAGGAATAAGAGGGTTGCTGATGTCAATAGTGATCACCACTTAGTCGATGGAAAAATCTGCTTGAAGATAGTGGGAGTTTAGGAGCAGGCCACAAGATCTGCCAAAGGTGTTGTGTCGTGTAAATAAGCTGCAGGACCCACAAGTTAGAAGATAACTTAGTATCCAGACCGACAACAAATACCATCTACTAAGTCTGGACGAGGTCTCATTCAAAGATCAAAGGTCTGGCATCAAAGACGTGTTGTTAAAAATTTGCGAAGAAATAATAAGGCACAAGGAACACTTAAATAATGAATGGTATGTCTAAAGAAACATGGGATATGATCAACCATCAAGGAAGACTTCACGTCGAACTAGACGACCGTTCTAAAGAAGCACTTGCGTACGAGTATTTTCTTTGTGAACTTAATATCAAACGAAATTTAAAAAAGACAAACGCTGCTAGGGGTGACTCTATATCCAGAAATGAGACCACAACCATCGGCTGCCATAGAAAACATGAAGGATCTATACAAAGCATCTTGAAGAACATTGCAACAAAACACAGGATATCGCCTTGTTACTATGGAAGATTGACTTTCAAGATGGTATGGCCACATTGCCGAAGTTTTTAATGATCCTAACCACCACCTGAGGAGTTGGATGCAGATGTAAATATACCAGGATCATCTTGTTTGTTGATGCATAATCGTAATCATTATGATGAATAAAATCGGCAGGTCGCTAAGGCTAGTCAGAGGCCTTCGGGCGGCTTGAAAACGTCTGACAGTTGGGTTGCCCACTTACCCAACAACTCTCTCAGCACAGATTGCTTGTGTTCGAGCCCACCAACCCGCGCTAGGCCAGCGTGGTAGACTAGGCCTAAACCATTCCTTCATTGGAAGGAGACCCGTGCCCCAGCAGTGGGGATGTAATGGGTCGTGATGATGATTAATGATGAGATTGATGACTATCCTGCATCTTGACAGAAACTTAAATATCCAACCCCCAAATAAGACGAATTGATACGGACCATACGATCGCTGAAGAGTGGCAAAGTACCAGGGAACGATGGATTTCCTACGAAGGCATAAAAAGCAGGATAGATGCAATATACCAGATATTGCACTCTTCAGCGATGGAGGATGATGAAGTGAAGTTAGAGTAAAAGTTAATTTAATTCATGTCCAACTTTTTCCTATAAGGTTTGCTTTTCGTTAAAATACTTTATTCTGAAAATTATGGGATACAAACAGGTCGTGGTCACTCCAACCTAACAATTATCAAAATCGGTTAAGTTCATCCAGAGTTTTGCGCTTGGGAACACATTTTCGGTTAGATTTTTATATAGATAAGAAATGCTGTTTCTGACCAGATTTCGATGTAAGTAAATGATTTAAGAATAAGTTTATTTTTGATATATAATTTTTATTTTGTATAAAAAGTAATGTCATGTTAATACATTAAAAATATTTTACATTAAGAACCATACTGTCATAGAAAAAATATTTTATAAAAAATAATTATTTGGATTGATCCTTTTAGAGAAATGTTAAAATTCCCTACTTGCATAGAAACAGCAATTTAGGAGTAAGGATCCAAGTGCATATTTTTATTAATAACTCAATAAATATTAATTATAGCAACACTATTATTTAGAACCGTAATATAATACCTAGATATTATAATTTAATATAGTTATCTGGTAATATAATAAAAAATATTTATAGTTTTATACTGGCGAACGAATCTGAGTTTGTACCTACGTAATTGCGCTGCGCACGCGGCGCTAACTGTCGCATAGACGCACGTCCTTTCCCAATGAACGTCCCGGCGGGGTACTGAAGCGACACCATTCCAACCGGGCCTATTTATATATTGGCGTTTTCACGCAATATCCTTCTGAATATAATAATAATATAACAGCTTAAACACCAAAAACCGCTTCATTGAGATTGTTTTGAATTGTTTTATATCACTTATATCAATTATCTACAAATCGCAAAACACCGCTTAAATGCCAATTGTACCATTAAACAGATTTAGGTAAAGTTGTATTAACCGCCAAACGCCGCGAGTAAGACTGACCGGTAAAATGGTTTAAGTGCCAGTGAGGCTTAAATTACAATTACGTAAAATATATTAAGTGCTTTTATGTTATTTTTGACAATCAGGTAGGTCGCTTAAGTAACTAATGATACAAATTCACATTCATGCAAAATGAATTAAGTCACAGTGTTTTACTGTTTTAGTAAGGGTAAAATGTTTTATATAACTTTATTATTGATCATGTATGTTTGAACATACAAATGACTAAAAAATTGGCTCTTAATACAAGAAAAAAGTATTAAGATTTCCAAAATCACCGATGTCTTAAGCGCCAAAAAAGTGCTCAGATCGAAACGAGACCCGCACCATTCGAAAGAGAAAAATCAGGCGATTCCAACGGTGTATATAACTCATATTCGCCAAAAGTGGCGGATAAAACATTCTGCCTTTCCACCGTCGATATGTTATAGCCGCAGGTGGTCGGGCCTTCAACTGATCTCGCTTAGTGTCGAGATCTTTACGTCTTTTTTCTTCAAACGTGAAAACATTTGTCTGAACCCGGCGTCTCCATTCAGGCCTCTCGGCAGCGCACTTCTCCCAGTTCTCTGGTGCTATATTACAGCTCTTAATGTGCCTCTTCAACACGTCTTTATATCGAAGAAACTGGCCACCTTGTTTCCGTTTGCCATCTCGGAGCTCCGAATAGAACACACGCTTGGCCAGCCTCTCATCGGTCATACGGGAGAAATGCCCGCACCAACGCAACTGTCGTCTCATCAAATAGGCTTCAATGCCGCCAACATTTGCCCTGCGCAGTACCTCTGTATTGCCAACGCGATCTGACCATTTGATATTCAAAATGTCTCGAAGGCACAACTGAGCATAGACTGAACTCAAAGAGCACTACAACAGTCTTTATCCAGGTACTGCTTGCTACTGCTTTAGGTTATTAGATAACTTATTACTCCAATTGGAGTGCGTCCCACTCTTAATTTGACTATTTTTAAATACAAGTCATCAAGAACCTCACAATACATAAGGACTATCTATCCCTACTTCCAGGAAGCAATGCTGGTCCGGCTCCAATCCGTACACTTCCTGAACGCGCCGTCGTTCATGGACCGAGTGATGATGCTGCTCAAGCCGTTCATGAAGAAGCGCCTGCTGGACATGATCCGCATCCACGAGCCCGGCTCCACTGCAGTCTACGACCTGGTGCCGCGAGAAGGGTTCCCCAAGGAGAACGGCGGGGAGCACATGGACTATAATAGTATTAGAGGTGAGGGGGGGTTCTGTGATTGGTGGAGCCGTTGGTACGGTTGGCGTCGATAAGAAAAGAAGTATCTGATTCTGATAGTTGTCTGAAGTTGGGTACGGTTTTCATGGTGTGATTCACGGTCATCTGCACATAGGTAGTAGAGTCTTTCCAGTGAGCTTATAAAAAGGCTTATTAGCCTGTCGACGACAAACAAGCATAATAGTCACTTATACGTTCCCAGAACCGGGCAATAGCGGTCAGTAACTCCTCTTCCTCCTCCCATGTTATCTTCTATGCATTCATAGAAAGACCTCTGTATACTTTTTTGACTTCAGCTTTAGCATGTAAACCCATCCTTTCTCCCTTCCAGACCTCACAATCCAAAGGTTCAAGGACAACGCGGCGTACTTCCAGGAGGAGATGAAGAAGCGCGTCAACGAGTCGCTCCGGCCCGGCGGCAAGAAGACCACGGTCGAGGACCTGTTCGGCATCCAGGGCAGCTTCAAGAAACTAGACATAGACTAGGGTTTACTATAGCATACGCTGATGTGCAGAAAGGGACGTAATACTTACTAAACAAAAATATTAACAAACAGTAGTGTGTTACAACAGTGAATGTTTCAATTCATGGCATTAAAACTTTACGAGTAAAACATTAAAGGTAATGTAACATGTTACACAGCGAGCATTCGTGCAGTCAGTACGTAGTGTTACGGGGAAACCAGCGAGCAACGAGCCCTCGTTGCTTGCTTTGAGTGCTCCACCCGGCTGTCACATGCTCGCTGGGAATGTTACATTACAGTCCGTAATGTTAGTCAGAGCTTAAAACTAATGATGTCTTACTTTAACAGTATACGAGTAGAAAGTGACACGCATATATTTAATATGCCGACACTAGCTTAATGTTCTTTTCTGCAACTTAGCGATAGTATAGCGTATAAGAGAATTTAGGATAAGGATTGGTTGGAATGAAATGGTGTGCGATTAAAGTTTTAAGATTTTGGATGACGGTGTTTTAATAGTGTAAGACTGTAAGCTATATGAGTATCATGATGATCGAAAACTATATGAGTCCTGCCTGATGCGGAATTGGAAATAACTTAAATTTTCCGCTATACCTTCTTGTATATGGGCATAGAATAATACACTAATATGAGTTACGGAGAGTTTTTGGTATGAAGATAAACTAAATGTGATTAATCGTGAAGTGATTATTGTGAGGTGTTTCTATCACTTTTCCTGATAATAATGGAACTTCGGGCTGGATGAAAGTGAACACTATTATTGCCAGGATGACTGCTGATCTCGAGGCTGTCCAAACATGGACAGCAGCTTACGGTCTCCTAGTTAATCCCACTAAAACCCAAGTTATGTTTGTTGGCAGCAGGTATCACTTGGCTAGATTGCGAAACGGCCCACTACCACCAGTAACATTTGATGGGGTTTCCTTGAGTTACTGTAACAATGTTAAAAACCTGGGTCTTCACATTCAGAATAACCTGTCATGGGAATTGAAAGTTTCAGAAGTTAGTCGCAAGATCTATGCTTCGATGCATGGACTAAAACGACTGCAGAATTTCTTGCCGTACTCGACCAAAGTTACGTTAGTCAACTCCTTGTTGCTCCCTATTATTGACTACGCAGATGTGTGCTACCCTGATCTCACCGAAGAGCTACTTGATAAACTCGACCGTCTACTCAACTTATGCATTCGCTATATTTTTGGCCTGCGTAAGTATGATCACGTCTCTGTAGTGCCCTATGGCCTACTTATTCAATTTATTAAAATAGATACCTAAATACCTAAGTACCTAACATCTTTTGCATTAACTTAAATTCAAAATATTTTGTTAACTTACATTGTATAAAATATAAAAATAACTAGTTACAATATTTACAGTTAGTAGTAATTGTTTAATATCATAATAATATAAAGAAACCTAAAAATAATTTATACGTATTCTAAATTGTAAATTTAAGTATAGCATATATATATATTAGTAATGTATAAAAGTAAAAATTATTATAATATAGTAAACATTAAAATAAGTGACAAACAGACAGACAAGACTAAACGTATTTTATATAGATAATTCTGTCGAGTCGTGCGCCGGCCAGCGGTAGCGCATGCGGTGACGTAGAATCCTTATCGCAGATCCACGCGCGAGCGAGATCGCATGATATTGTTCATATACTCGCACGCGGCTACCTGAGCCGGCCCGCGGCCGGCAGTCCGCTTTCGCACTCCGCCGCTAGTAGATTATTTTATTCGCTAATTATTTGCTTGCGTCGAGAATACCTACTCCGCTTATTCTTAAATCTATTGTATGTGCTATCATTTCTAAGCTATTTCTTCTACTATACTTTCTACTCCTTCTTGCTTCTTTCTAAAAGACTTTTGTGTGTGTGTACTTTGTGCAATAAACTTTCATTTCATTATTGTGCACTTGGGACTTTAATTGCTTATCCTGCCTACACACGCCACTATATTGGTGACCCCGTAAAAGGACACTTTGAAGATGGCTCAAGAAAAAGCATCGACATCATCGACATCATCGTCAGCGGAGACCTTCCGAGTTGGCGTGAGAATTCCGCCCTTCTACGCGGAGAAGCCAGGGCTGTGGTTCAGCCAGATGGAGGCGCAGTTCACCCTGGCCAACATCAAGACCGACGAGACGAAGTACTTCTACGTCGTCGGCAACCTGGATGCCCAATACGCCGCGGAGGTAGAGGACATAATTTCCTACCCTCCGGACGCGGACAAATACGAAAAGCTCAAAACCGAGCTCATCAAGAGGCTGTCGGCGTCACGCGAGAAGAAGGTGAAGCAGCTTCTCATGCACGAGGAGCTCGGAGACCGGAAGCCCTCGCAATTCTACCGGCACCTGAAGGACCTGGCCGGCCCCGGAGTACCTGACGAGTTCCTGCGGACCATCTGGACGAGCCGCCTGCCCAGCTCCACTCAGGCCATCATCGCATCCCAATCCAAGACGGACCTGACTGAGCTGGCCGAGTTAGCTGACAGGATCCACGACGTCGTCGGTACCCAGGTCGGATGTACAGCCGCTGTCACCTCCACAGCAGCTGCACAAGGTACGTCGGGTGGCGCCGCCAGCTCGGAGATCGCCGCCCTCACCAGGCAGATGGAGAAGCTGGCGGACAAGGTGGACCGAATGTCCCGCCCCCGGGAACGCTCCAGCAGCCGCACGCGTCACGGTCGTCGATCCAGCTCCACCCGCTCATCATCAGCATACCGACGGTACCCACAGTGCTGGTACCACCAGAACTTCGGCGAGCGGGCGAAACGGTGCGTGAAACCGTGCGACTACCCTCAGGCGGGAAATGCTCGGGGCAATCAGTAATGGCGACTGATGATTGTCCGAGTGCGGGTCGCCTGTTCATCACCGATCAACGGTCGAAGGTGCAGTTCCTGGTCGACACTGGTAGCGACCTCTGTGTCTATCCCCGATCGGCAATAGCGCGACATTTGGACAAAACTAATTACGAGTTGTGTGCGGCCAACGGTACTTCAATTAAAACGTACGGGTTCATAAATGTTGTACTAAACCTAGGCTTACGCCGCGACTTTGCTTGGCGATTTATTGTTGCTGATGTAACAAAGGCGATAATAGGCGTGGATTTTTTGTGCTTTTATAATTTGGTTGTTGATTGCAGGAACAAACGCCTCATCGATAACAATACTAGCCTCACCACCCCGGCTTCGCCTGCCCGTCGTACTGATGACATCTCATCGGTTAAAGTAAGTCTCGGTAATTCCGCATACATTCACATACTACGCGAATTTCCAGACATCACTCGTCCTCATGGCACACACCGCACTCCCAAACACAAAACTGTCCACCACATCCGCACCACACCTGGGCCACCAGTATCAGGTTCACCCCGTAGGTTGGCCCCTGACAAATTAAAAATTGCCAAGACCGAATTCGAGGCCATGTTGCAAGCTGGCACCTGTAGACCATCAGAGTCGCCCTGGTCTTCACCACTCCACCTCGCGCCGAAGAAGGACGACGGTTGGCGCCCTTGTGGAGACTACAGAATGCTGAACGCCCGTACTATTCCGGACTCTTACCCCATCCGGCACATCCAGGACTTTGCTCACAGCCTGTCTGGCTGTACCGTCTTCTCCCAGATCGACCTGGTCAAGGCGTATAACCAGATTCCTGTGCATCCGGATGACATCCCGAAGACCGCCATCACCACGCCGTTCGGTCTTTTCGAATTCCCGTACATGACGTTCGGACTTCGAAATGCCGGTCAGACGTTTCAGCGCTTCGTGGATGAGATGCTCAGGGGTCTGGATTTCACATACTCGTATATCGACGATTTTCTGGTCTTCTCGAAAGACCAGAAGACCCACGAGACCCACCTGCGCCAGCTCTTCACCAGACTGAGGGAATACGGTATGGTCATCAACAGCTCTAAGAGCGTCTTTGGTGTGCCGGAGGTAAATTTCTTAGGCTATAATATTTCAGCCAAAGGAACACGGCCCCTACCTTCCAAGGTCGAGGCCATTCACAACTTCCCTGCACCGAAAACTGTCAGGGAACTACGAAGGTTCCTCGGGATGCTAAACTTTTACCGAAGGTTTATTCCCGAGGCTGCCACTCACCAAGCACCGTTAAATGCCCTACTAACTGGATCGGTAAAAGGTTCGCATCCCGTGGACTTCTCTTCACAGGAACACCTGGCTTTCCAGAAGTGCAAGGACAGCTTGTGTCAAGCAGCAATGCTGGCGCATCCTGATTGCAACGCAAAGTTGGCGTTGGTCACGGACGCGTCAGACAAGGCCATTGGATCTGTCCTGCAGCAGCTGACCGAGGGAGCATGGGAGCCTCTCGCTTTCTTTTCGCGTAAGTTGAGCCCTGCACAGGTTAAGTATTCTCCTTACGACCGAGAGTTGCTCGCCATTTACGAGAGTGTGAAATATTTCCGTCACATGTTGGAGGCTCGTGATTTCGTCATTTATACGGACCACAAGCCTATCACGTTTGCTTTCCACTCTCGTAAAGACAATTGTTCTCCCCGGCAGTTCAGACATTTAGACTTCATCGCACAATTCACCACCGATATACGGCACATCTCGGGGAAGAACAATGTCGTGGCGGACACACTTTCGCGTATTGAGGAGATTGCTCAACCTGTGCACGCTGAAAGGATTGCCGCCGCTCAACTCGAGGACCCGGAGCTGAAACAGCTGCTGGCTGGAGACACTTCTCTGCACCTGAAGCAGGTAAGTATACCTGGAACAGGTAGTCGGTTGTATTGTGACATCAGCTCCTCAACCCCAAGACCGTACGTGCCCAAGGAGTTGCGTACTGCAATTTTCGCAAGCTTGCACTCCTTCAGTCATCCTGGCACCAAAGCAACTGCGAAACTGGTTTCAGACCGCTACGTCTGGCCAGGCGTTAGGAAGGACTGTCGTGAGTGGGTTCGATCCTGCTTACCTTGCCAACGATCAAAGATCACACGTCACGTGTCTGCTCCATTAGGCACCTACAAATTACCCCAGTCAAGGTTCGCCTTCATCCACATTGACCTCGTGGGACCTTTGCCATTGTGTCAAGGTTTCCGGTATTGTCTCACCGCCGTCGATCGCTTCACGCGATGGCCTGAGGCAATACCACTAGCAGATATGACTGCTGAGTCAGTGGCAAAGGCCCTGCTGAGTGGCTGGTTCTCTCGTTTTGGGTGCCCCACGGATATAGTTACGGATAGAGGAGGGCAGTTTGAATCCGCTCTATTTAAGGCCCTATCCACGATTGCTGGATTCCAGCATCGTCGAACCACGGCGTACCATCCAGCTTGCAATGGACTGGTGGAGAGATTCCACCGTCAATTTAAAGCTGCGATAACTTGCCATGCAAACAACAATTGGGTGGAATCTCAAGACATTTGGAGTGTGACCCAGACACTACCACACCTACCTCTCACACTCACCACAACACACCAAACACACCTCCTCACACAGTCACTCGTCACACTCCAAATGCGGAAAATCGAGACATACTTCGTGCTGATGATGATGAAGATGTCGTCAGGACGACGAGATCAGGGCGTCGCGTACGATTTCCCGACTATTATCGCCCTTGACGGTCTCTGGAGGGGGGTGATGTAGTGCCCTATGGCCTACTTATTCAATTTATTAAAATAGATACCTAAATACCTAAGTACCTAACATCTTTTGCATTAACTTAAATTCAAAATATTTTGTTAACTTACATTGTATAAAATATAAAAATAACTAGTTACAATATTTACAGTTAGTAGTAATTGTTTAATATCATAATAATATAAAGAAACCTAAAAATAATTTATACCTATTCTAAATTGTAAATTTAAGTATAGCATATATATATATTAGTAATGTATAAAAGTAAAAATTATTATAATATAGTAAACATTAAAATAAGTGACAAACAGACAGACAAGACTAAACGTATTTTATATAGATAATTCTGTCGAGTCGTGCGCCGGCCAGCGGTAGCGCATGCGGTGACGTAGAATCCTTATCGCAGATCCACGCGCGAGCGAGATCGCATGATATTGTTCATATACTCGCACGCGGCTACCTGAGCCGGCCCGCGGCCGGCAGTCCGCTTTCGCACTCCGCCGCTAGTAGATTATTTTATTCGCTAATTATTTGCTTGCGTCGAGAATACCTACTCCGCTTATTCTTAAATCTATTGTATGTGCTATCATTTCTAAGCTATTTCTTCTACTATACTTTCTACTCCTTCTTGCTTCTTTCTAAAAGACTTTTGTGTGTGTGTACTTTGTGCAATAAACTTTCATTTCATTATTGTGCACTTGGGACTTTAATTGCTTATCCTGCCTACACACGCCACTATATCTCCACATTTCGGAATCAACTCAAGTGGCTCAATATCCGTCATCAAAGGAATCCTCATATTGTTTCCCTAGTCCATGGTATAGTGTATAATCCTAATGCCCCTTCTTACTTAGCAGAACGTTTCTCATTCTTCGACTCTACTGACCGTCCTCAACGGTCAAGTAGAAATATGCTCTTTCGAACCCCAGAGCATAATGCGGCAGGGTATTCGGATTCTTTCACCGTGTCAGCGGTTCGCTTGTGGAACCAGTTACCATTGCATATAAGGCAATCGCAGTCCATTGAAATTTTGAAGTCTAAGGTTCGTCTGCACTACCTCCAGAAACAGAACAATCAGCTTAACTGATATAATACACATGTTTTGTTGTAAGTAGTATGTAAGTGTGACGATGACATTATTATATAAGTATATATAATATTATTCTAGTTAAGTATAGTATGTATTAGGTTTATGTATTGTATATGTATGTAACTTATAGGTATATATTTATTATACATGTATTATATACAAGTAAGTATATTCTAGTGTTTATAGGTATTTTAACAAAATTATCTTTCCTCTCAGTCTTTCGCACTACCTATAACTTTCTCCACAACACCCAAGGTTAGGTGGAAGAGAATGCTGTTAGCATTAAGTTCGCCTATGTACATAAGTTTATTATTGTGCAATAAAGAATTTAATAATAATAACACTGGCCCTTGCACAAAAAAAGTTGAAGACATCTAACATTAGCCTCTCCCTCCAGTTATTCTTAAATTTATCTTCAGACTTATTAACATTATAGCCGTAAGATTTATATCAAAATAACTGTGTAATAAATAATCCATAAGAAATAAGATATAGCATTAAACATAAATCAATTTAAACGAGTCGTGGACATGCTAAGAGCTGGAAGATTGTCATTAAAACATAGTTCAAGTGGTAATTGCAGATTGTACGCTCATCATTAAATTTATCATTCATACAGACAATATAGAATTATTCACCTGACTTTGGATAAGGAAAATCTTGAATTTATAAAGCGATAATTGATGGTAACTAGGGTGTTATAAATATTTTGTGATAGCACTAACATAATAATAATGAAAAACTTTATTATTTAATGGTCATAAGCTTATTATAAGCAGTTCCTACCAGGTAACGCGTACTTACAGGGACTGACTTTGGAAAATGAGCTAACAATTTTTCAGTCGCTAAAACGTTCTCTACTTACCGCCCAGTTCCCAGAACATTATGAAAACATCTAAATTAAATCATTAGAACTAAATAACGTACCAGCCATAATTACTGATGTTACAGCCATGTGTAATAAAATGAGCGTGTGACAATTTGTCTAGTTTCACACTGTTAGTGACGCCCGAAGTTTTTCACACAAAACTCATTAAATGGTTCAGTACTTCATGAAAATGTCGAATTTACACCTGTGGCTGCGGCCTTACTGTGGAGTTGAAATATTTATCACATTCAAAGTGATTGTGAATAGACAAATCAAGATGGCAATTTAATAAAATAAATACATAACTGCTCCTTTTCATTCACGATTAGATATTTAGAAGACTATTTATATCCATGACGTCAGATAGGATGTCTCTCCAGTTCCAGTCATCTACGACATGCTACCCAATGGGTTATGATCCCTTGGAAACTATAGTCTAGCTGTAGTCAAAAATCGGCAAATATTTAGGTATTACTTACTAGCTGTTCCCGCGAAGCGTAAGCTTCGCTAAAAAGATTTCCCGTGGGAATGCCGCGATAAAAAGTAGCCTATGTTCTTTCCTAGTCCAAGGTGTCAGCTAACTCCATATCAAATTTCATTAAAATCTTGTAAAGACCTCCTTAATCCACTACCGGCTCTATCCTTTTAGAATAAAATTGTTAGCGATAGAAGTAGAACACACATGATTGGGGAGTCCCCATGGCTGCTCGCATTAGGCTGAATCACAATTATTATAATGTCCCATGTGCAAGTGATTATGTTTAGTATAAAAACGGCGGCTCCATGGTGCCAGGCAGTGTGGTGTGACGTGTCTATACCATGAAGTTGCTTGCTCTGATCGTGGCTATCTTTGCCATTGCTTTTGCGTTTGTGGTAAGTACCTTTTCTTTTCATTTTATAAATGTAGGCTCCTTATATCTTTTAATAATTTCCATGTGTGTTTTATCTAATTCATTATAACTGAAACAATTTGTGTAAATAAATGAATGAGCCGGTTAAAAGCACCCAGTCATATCGAGGCAGGGATGTCAGGATGGATCATTTGGACGGTGCTGGAATCTGCCATGAGAGTTTCCATAGATACCTGTAGAGTAAGCAGCTCAACATTAAAGAACAGAAAAGGCTACAATTTTTAAAACAATATACCTAAATCTGTCTGCCCGTAGGGTGCAATGAGCACTGGTGCGCTAGCTGAAGACGGGGGCCCCCGGGCCGGCTGCAACGGGGGCCGGGGGCCGCCGGGGCCGCCGCCCGGGGCTGGGGGACCGCCGCCTGCTGCCAGTGAGTATACTAGTTAATATGTCTATGAAAAACTAAGTTTCTAAGTGCTAATGCGCTTACCTTATCTTTTTATATGACAGCACTCGTTCGTTAGATTTGTTTTGTGAATTTCGAGTATCCTTGCCGTATACTATACCAGTAGCTTTGTAGCTTCGAAACAATTAGCCCGATTAAAAAACTGTTTCATTAATTAGAGGGGTTACTTTGAATTGATCAAATTTGTTTGTTACAGATTCCACCTCCAGTTAAAAAGTTCCTACAAACGACGACACGGCAAATAGTTTAGTATGCACTTCTAGTGACAAATATTCAATATTTGTTAGTTAATACACAAATTGCATTTGATATTCTTTACTAAATTTTACTGTGCATGTTGATAGCCGTCCCATTCGGTAATGAGCATATTAAATCAGTAGCACTAGGCACACCTCACATAATGCTCATTCGACACTACAGGCTGTTCCAAAAGTGGTATAGTATAAGTAAAAGTGACTTGGCGATCATTCTATACTTAAACAAATTTTGTACTTTGTTGTTTCTAACAACAACAAGATCGCCCCCTGTGGTTAAAAATGTGGCCATAATGATAACCGACTTACAATACTAATGGCACCGTAAGAAGACGGTAAAAAAAATACAGGAGACAATAAACACTATGAAAGTCAAGTTTATGTTACGTATTTATTGAGGTTGCGTAACACTTAGTATAAAAAGTATAAAAATCGGTTCATTCGACTAGCTTATAAATAACACAATGGCATTCTCATGAGAACTTAAACTTTGAGTATTAAGTACATAGGTACATAATGGTTTGGTACTTTAGGTAATATTAAAAATGTACATACATATTCTTTACTAATTATAATACGAGTATAATAATCTAATACTTACATAAAATACTAAGATATGAATAATACAAATATATCTAAGCTTTTATAAATACAGTACATATACACGTGAAGTAATTCACAAAAGTTACTAGTTTTTAGATAATTAGAGACAGAAGAATATTTTCATGTCAACTATCCAGTAATTTCAAAAGGGCAAAAGAACGCAGCTACAAACATTTTCCAGACAATCCTCAATTTTATTCAACTTCTGAATTTGACTCTTGAAATACATCGTATTACGATAACAACAAATTGTGACAAGTAGGTACCTATAAGTATAAAATTGAGTAGTGTGCTTGAACAACGCTGCATGTTACATCTCTATCTGAAAATTCGCGCTCAAAATTGAGTAGCAGCAATGGTTGCGTTTTTCATCATCACATCTCTCCATCCGCCAAGCCAATTGCAGAAATAGTAGCATTTTCTCTGTCTCTTCAATCTCTCCATCCTCCCCAAGCCATTCTCCACCCTATCCCTCTCCCCCCCCCTTTAGTGTTCCTCCCCCAGCTCCTGCAGCTGCTGCTCGGCCTGCAGCAGCTCGCGCTCGGCGGCGATGCGCGCGTGCTGCTCGGCGATCACTCGGAATAAGGACGCGTGCTGCTGTGTTGCTGCTAGCACTACTGCGGACTGCCGGAGCGGGACTGGAAAAGAGGGGGGTCAGGGGTTAGGTTGAAAGTTGGTGGTAGGGTTCCCACACATGATACGACCAACGTCTCTCTACATATCGCAGGTGTTCAATGGGAGCGAGAATCGTATGGTGTTTTTGTGTGCGAGCCCAGTACAAAGTTACTTAATAGAAAGTAGTCAAGCTTGGTAGGTAATTTTAGTAAGTATTTTCCATAAAGGTTGTTCACCTTTATGGAAAATTAGAGATTGGTGGTATCGAATAAAACGGGAAGATCTCGGAGATGCTCAAAAATGTAAGGCAAAACTGGTCTGGTCTACGCTACACTCCCTTGTAAGTCTGGTCTCCCACCACGTTTATTTATTTTTGGTTACGTTTATTTATTTACGTTGGTCTACAGCCTAGTAATGACAAATTTGCAATACCTTGTAGCACAGAAAGCCGAAAGGGGGTGATGCGTAATTCTGAATACAATTTGCAGCTTTCATTGTTTTGAACCCCAAAACCCTGACATCCTATATCCTCACCTTGCGGATGCGGGTTGCTCGCATGCTCCGCGGCAATCTTCTCATACAGCTCATGATGTCTGATCTTGGCCTGCGCCACGGCGTCGCTGTCCACAGGGTGCTCGGGCGGCGCGTGGCTCAGCACGGGGTGGAAGCCCTCGCGGTCCGCCACGTAGTCCACGCGGCGCACCTTGTGCCCAGGGTCCACGTAGGAGTACGTGCCTGGAAGGGTAGACATTTAGTTAAAGAGAGGTTTGATCTAGTAGGTGCCTGGAAAGTAGGTGAACGGTTTGTTAGAGAAAGGTTTGGTGTTGCGTTGTGATTGGGAGCTATTGTTCTTAATTGGCTAGTAAACGAATTGTTATTATTGTTGTAATGGAGTGAATAGTAGATAAGTAAGTAGAAAACACCCGACAAATGTGCTGACTTTTGAAAAGATAAGCTGGTTTTGTTGAAATATGCAGATACGCGCATATTAAACTTATCACACTTATCGTGAAAGACTTAAATACCGTTGGAACAAGTAGTCAAGTCAGTGCAATCCTAACGCTGGTCACGGCCACGTGCCGCGGGGTGGTACAACGAGGTGACCATGCTAATCGAGGTACTCAACATAGCAAGAATATTCACGGCCTCAGGGCATTCGCCTCGAATCAACAGAGTCCACACCGCACCCGCTAGCTGTGCAATAGGAACTGAGCATCATGTCAAAAATTGTGCAATGTGCATGCGCATTTATTTCCGCCACCAGAAAACCTAGGTGGTGAAAAACTTCTCCTCAGCAGCTCGGTAATGACCGAAATTAAAGGAACAATAATATCTTCACATATTTTGATATTGATTATAGGTATTCTAATATCTTAATCCTATATCCTTTATCTAGTTCCTGTCAAAATTGGACTAGCTATAACAATACCGTTGGCATATTTCTCATTTAAGGACTGCTGATTGGGTGCACACATCTTCAGTGTACAATTAGCCGCAAACACAGTGTGGTAACACACTATTCCAGTCGAATGCACATTTCAAATCCAATTTGTACATAAGTGGGTAATTGGAGCATTCTTTTTGATTCTCGAAAGATTACCGATAGTCGTTTGTTTTGCAATTTAATTTGACTTTGATTGAAAAGGATGTTGGGTAAGTGACAATGCCTATTATGCTAGATTGCGCTAGCGTTTAGATAATTTAATAATCGAGTTATATACCTTGTATAAAGCAAAGGCGCTTTTCGAGTCTGTTCTTATATGTATATCTATGCATGCATCTTTAAAACTATACAATAGCCGCAGCCGGTAGTGGCTGGATGAGGAAAGCCGAGGACCGAGTGTTGTGGCGCTCCTTGGGAGAGGCATAATTATGTCCATCTGAATGATTATTATATAACTGATGATGACGAAATTTGTAATAGCTGTACCTCTAACGACCCCACTGCCGTCGCTGACTTCAGCATGATGGCGGTCGCTGTGTCCCGGGAACCTCCCCGCCGTGTAGGAGAAGGCGTAGGGGCGCGGCGGCGGCGGCGGCGTGCTCTCGTGGGACTCCAACTGGTGGGACGCCTCCAGTTGGTGGGACGGCAGGTGGGACACGTCGCAGTGCGCCGCGGCGAGCACGGCCAGCAGGCAGAGTTGGCTGAGCATGCTGGAATGTGGATGGTTCACGTGTTAGAGCGTAAGTTATTATTCGTATTCGATGTCAGTGATGATGATCTCTGAATATACATACATATCGTGACTATTAGCTAGTTTTAGCTGAGGTTTCGATTTAAAGGTACAGAATTTTTCAAAATTAAATTTTCTACAAAACAATGGGATTTCTAGCTGTCTATAGATAGTTATACAGGTGCCACATTTAGGTACTATAATAACCTACTTACTTAGATCGATATTTCCATCAATCACGTTTCAAACGTAACTTAATGCAATGCAAATCCCGGCTCTACATAAACAAATCCACGCAAATTGTTGGCGCTTAGCCGAAGGTATTTGTTTGGCAACACGCTGGGCCACAGTGGGCATGCCGAGTGTTGGGCAACCGCCACCCTGCCTCGGACAGATCTGGTCTAGAAACCTGCTGTTTGAATAACGTAACCTTACCTGTGTAGGTTGATCTTGTTTTGTTTTTACCCAACTGCGGGATATGGAAATGGACGAGGTTGTATTTATAGGTAGGAGTTCTAAATTATACTGCAAATACCTAAGTGCTACTACGATACCACGCATAGGTAATCAGTGTTGTCAAGTGTTATTGTAAGCTGAAATGATAGCTTTCACCTTTCATAAACTGATCACCCTGTTTAGTTTTATTTTTCTAAATGTATTGAGGAAATGCTCAGTGTGTATATTTCTGCAGTGACAGCATAAATGATGGTAGTATAATTGAAATATTTTTGAAATAACTGCGCAGATCGATCAAAGGGATCACTGAACGAAAGAGTCCTGACCAGCTACAACCATATCATTGGAACAATTAAAAAAACTTATCCGTAAAAATGATAGAATCATCCGATATACATAGACGAAGCTCCCATAAAGAATCAATTCGTATTTGATCCGCAGTTTATTTAGATGCACGTCTTGGAACCCGTTCCACTGACCTTTACTAGTTGCGTCATGCGATGATGGATCAGCACGATGGATGCTCTACCTCACTCCTATACAACATGTTGCTCAGATACAGTTTCTCAGTTCAGCATATCTACCTTAGCATGAACTTAAGGTTAACCTTAACCGCTTGTTACGAGAAAAAAAGGAAACACATGATTGCCAAAGAAATATATAAATTCTAACTACTTGTCAGTAAATCCATATTTATTTGAAATATTTGGGTCTTTAAAGGACCAATAGTAAGAAGAGGATCGTTCTGTCGTGCCCAATGACAATTTAGCCAATCGCAGCGCTATATCATACTTATGTTCAGCTTAACATGACGTTTGTAGTTGTGAAACCGGCAGTAAATCATCTAAATTATAACTAAATAACAGTTTAGCCGAAGAACTACCACCACAAGGTTTGATTGATGGCGTATTTATTTGCCAATGATTTTATGAGGTAATTATTTAAGGAAAAGTCAGCATATTATGTAGAATACGGGTAATGGAAAAAGATTACCGTTAACTTATTCGCAAAAAATATGTTTACAAATGCTGCAAAGAGTCTGAGGGCCAATTTGTTATTAATTTATGTTATGGCTCGACATATAAAAATACATAAGTAAATACGAACAAAATATTAGTGACATCATCAATGTACCTACGTACAGACTTCGCCGCAGTTTATAATATATCTCTAAAAGGCTATATAGTGAATAAGTCACGATACAAGTTATTTAAACGAATTTCCTGGTATTTCCCATCGGAGGATTAGTGGAGGAAGCTAAAATATGCCTTTATAATTGCAAAAACCTTGTAGCTTCAATGTTTTTGGATCTTTATTGTGTTCATATAAGTATTGAATTTATAATTGCATGCTAGACAAAGACGATGAGCCGTGACCTCTACTTCCTCAGATGGTGGCCACTGCACCCACATTACCAGAATTTAAAGAATAATGACAGCTCAGATAGCAGCAGCGAGGCCGTATCCAGGGGGGTCACTCTCTAAATCGACGAACAGAGGAACACGAATTGTCGGGATGAAAACCAAGTGAAACTTTGGCAGCACTATTGAGGACCAATAACATTATTGGGGAGGAAAAATGGCGACTGAACCAACCAATAGCCGGATCCCCACCAGACGATCTAACGCGATCCGATCGCGCGATCCATGGAATTTTATATAATAAACTTCTTGGATCGGGCGATCGGATCGCATTGGATCGTCTGGTGGAGATCCGGCTAATTAGAACTGGGGAATCGGGTCTACTCGACAGTGGCGACATCTAGAAAACTTTTGCGTTTTCTTCTCCATTGGCAAGTTTAATAGAACGAGGTAAAGTTGTGGTTAGAGCTGCTGAAGACCACGGCTCATCTAGCATGCTGATTGCGAGAAAATTTTGATCGTTCACTCGTCAATTTTGAGAATGACCCTCCAGTGTCGGATGAGTCTATGAAATGATTGTGACGTCATAACTGGAGGTGTTATGTGGTTTCAATGACCTTCGTACACTCGTAGGTTCATACTCACTAATTATTACTTACACCTTATATCTGATGGAATAGTATGTAATTATCACCTGATTTCTCTCTAGTGTGGGTTTGGATATTTTATGCAGGCGAAAGAACACCTATACTCAGTCACTATGATAATGACCTAACCAACGTTAAAAACACCCATTCAACACAAAAAATCTAATAACTTCTGAACTATTGAACCGATTTTTATGAAATAATGTTTAACTACACTCAGTGTAATATTACTATATTACCAACATACTACATTACATGGAACTTTAGGTACAGTATACAGAATAGCTTTGTTTTTCACCGACAGTAAGTAATTTTCAATGTTTATTTGACGTGCTCATCACACGAGGATTATAAGGATGTTATTTCAACATGTATGCTTGTATTAAACTGGTTTTAGTTTGATTTTATAATTAATTGTAATGTTACCCATCGGCTTCTGGTGTAACTAGGTTTCCTTACGTACGTCTAGGTCATATAGCTTATAATTATAAAAAAATATGTAGGTATATAATAATGCAGGTTCGCACAATATTGCAGTTTTTTCGAGTTTTCGCTTTCAGATTGGCCAACACCAGAAGGGTTACTCTATACTAACGAAAATCTAACAAACGAGAGCTGCCGTGCAATCAGTACGTTTAATACAACGAGACAGATGCGAGCGTGTTATAAATCTGACTGTATCAATTTCTTTGATACTAATTTGTATGTAGATAATTTTAAGTTGACCTGGGACAGTTTATTTCTGTCCTTAAATCAGAAACGACGTTTAGCTACAGAAGTAGCTCCTCTTATTAACTCAGTTATAAGCATTATAACGAAGAAAACTTGTGTCCCTATTGACACCGTCAGTAGTAATACTGAAAATAGTACAGTAGATTTAAATTAGATTTTCAGACAACGGGAGAGCATCATAGCGTTGATATAAAGATTGATTCAGTTCACTGCTCTCTCGGCTCAAAACTATCGAAGGACAAGACATTTAAGAATGAATTTAAATTGGTACATCAGAATATTCAGAGTATTTCTTCTAAATTGTTAGAAATAGAACTATTTTCGGAAAAATTTAACATTGATTGTTTATGTATCACAGAACATTGGTTAGACGAGAATAAAATGATGTTCCAATTAAAAAATTACAAACTTATAAGCTGTTTTAACAGAAATATCAACGAGCATGGTGGGTCACTTATATTTCTTAAAGAAAATTGTAAATGTAAAGAACGAAAGGATATAGTTGCTCTTTCTGTTAAACACCATATAGAAATTTCATGTGCAGAGCTTAATAAGTATATAATAGTATGTACCTACAGGCCACCTACTGGTGATTTTATTACCTTTGAGACTGTCATGGAGGATGTTCTAAGGTTAGCTTCCAATAGTAAAAAGGAAGTAATAGTGTGTGGTGACTTTAATGTTGACCTATTAGGTGACTCTCCTAATAGGTCGAAATTGTTGTTACTTTTTAAATCATTTAATCTTTTTAATGTTTTTCTGGAACCAACTAGAATTACACCCACGTCAGCCACTTGTCTAGATAACATATTCTGTAACTGTGAGTTTAAAGACAGTAGTGTGATTAATTGTCTGAGGTCAGACCACAGTGGGCAGACCATTACCTTAGTAAACACTGACAAGACAAATAAAACTAAGGTGAGATGCAGATCGATTACTACAAAGAAAATTGACAATTACTTGAAGAAACTAGACGAAAAACTTCCGAATGTTAAATTAGATTGCAATTCTAATGAGATGTATAGTAACTTGTTTAAGATAATAGCTGATGAGTTTGAGAGTAATTTTGAAACGAAGGAAGTTTTGATTGACAATAAAATTAAATTTTGTGACTGGGCTACAGAGGGTATTCGCAAAAGCAGGGCGACATTATATGATCTGTATGAGATGAAAACATTCATACTCCGACCTGACTTTCAATCTTATGTGAAGAAATATAGCAAGATGTATAAATGTGTCTGTCACTGTGCGAAGACAATTTTTATTAATAACAAGATTAAAGACTCTGCAAACAAATCTAAGGCCGTTTGGACTATTATTAATAACGAAACGGGGAAGAATCGAACACGCGAGACAAATTTATCTTTGAAGGTAGGCAATGACATGATAACATCGAATGATGCGGTGGCGAGGGTCTTTGAAGAGTTTTTTACGAACATTCCTTTAGAGACTACGTGTAACCTGGATTCTTCGGCTGCAGCAGCTGAAACCCTGACGAAGGAGAACGCACCTTCAACCGATAAGGAATTTAAATTCAGATATACTAATACATTAACTATTATAAAAACATTTAAGTCATTAAATATGAAGAAAACTGAAGACTTGTGGGGAATGTCAGTTAAATTTGTTCTTTCTATTATTAATAAAATCGCCCCAATTTTAGCTAACATCTTTAATAAATGTATCGCTGAAGGTGTGTTCCCAGATCTTATGAAATTTAGTAAAATTATACCTCTGTTCAAAAGTGGGGATATGGAGGACCCTGCAAATTTCAGGCCTGTCTCGGTTCTTCCAGTTTTGAGTAAAATATTTGAGAGGGTCATACTCAGTCAGATGCTTTTGCATTTCAATGATGCTCGATTGTTTCATAGCCAGCAGTATGGTTTTACAAAAGGCAAATCAACAGCCGATGCCGGTACTGCGTTGATTAAGCACATATTTGACGCCTGGGAAGACCATCACGATGCTATTGGAGTCTTCTGTGATCTGTCGAAGGCGTTTGATTGTGTAGACCATCAGACTTTAATTTCGAAACTTAGATACTATGGAATAGGAGGAAAGGCTTTAGATTTGATATCTTCATATTTAGACAAGAGACAACAAAGGGTCGATATTAACAATACTAAATCACAGGGGGCTCATGTAAAAATAGGCGTCCCTCAAGGATCTATTCTAGGACCATTTTTATTCCTCATTTATATTAATGACTTGCCTTTTATGGTTGAAAAATTGACTAATATAGTTTTATTTGCTGACGATACTTCTTTGCTTTTTAAAGTTAAAAGAAGAGAAAATAATTTTAATGAAATTAATTCAATTCTATCTGACATACACGATTGGTTTACCGTTAATAATCTTCTATTGAATTCTAAGAAAACGAAATGTATTAAATTTACACTGCCGAATGTTAGACAATGCGATACTAACATTATTCTAGATGGGAATAAATTGGACCTAGTTAATGATACTGTCTTTCTTGGGATGACTATAGATTCAAAGTTACAGTGGGGACCTCACATTGAAAAATTGTCTGGAAGGTTGAGCTCCGCAGCTTTTGCTGTACGGAAAATTAGACAGCTGACCGACGTTGAAACCGCAAGATTAGTTTACTTTAGTTATTTCCACAGCTTATTATCGTATGGCATTTTGCTTTGGGGTAGAGCAGCTGATATTGAAACTATATTTGTATTACAGAAAAGAGCCATCCGCTCTATATACAAACTTGGTTCCAGGGATTCATTGAGAGAACTATTTAAAGAAATTAACATCCTTACAGTTCCATGTCAGTTCATTTTTTCCAATTTAATGTATGTACGAAAGAATATTTCAACTTTTGATACAATTGGCAGTAATCATGACATTAATACTAGGAACAAGCATAAGCTGGCTTTTCCAGCGATTCGTCTGGCGAAAGTTAATAAATCGTTTTTAGGGTACTGTATTAGATTTTATAATAAGCTTCCAGCAGAAGTTGCTCAAATGCCAGAGAATAAGTTTAAGTGTTACATTAAAGAGAAACTCAGTAAAAAAGCTTATTATAAAATTGATGATTACTTAGAGGACGTTAATGCATGGCTGTGATAAGTAGTTAGCTCTGCTCATATTATTATAATAATAATTATTAAGCTTATATGTATTGTATACCAACTAGTTTTAAGTCTTTTTTTGAAAAGATGGCTCAGGAGTTTCTTGCCTCCGTTCTTCTCCTTAGACAGAAAGAGCCCCCCCTTATCCGAACGGAGAGTAATTTGTAAAAATTGACGTTCATCAGAAAATTTTATATTTGTACGATGAATAAAAAAATTTGAGTTTGAGAGTTTGAGTTTCAGAGTCGTGACTCGAGCAGCAGCACTCCGAAACTTCGTTTTTTGTCATATAGAGTGGCCCCAGCAGGCTTTGTCCAACACAACAAAGCGCGATGTGCTCACCGCCTACTGCCTTTGTACATTGTGACTACACTTACTGGGCGATATTTTATCAGATTTTTTATAAAGCTTAGCTATATTTGCCGTGTGGCGCCGCGGCTGCCCTTGTGCCAGATCTGGCCACTGTCTCCGCCGTCACCTCGCCTACCCGAATCAAATATAGCCTCAATGCGTAATTTTATGAAACACTTACCGCTTTTTTATGGACGATATTGTATATTTGCTCTTGTAAGTGTATTTGAATGTACAGACCTACTACAGAGCAGTAAATATGAATATGACATGTCAAGTTCATACCAAATACCGGATTGTTACAAGCTGATGACTCGCCTAGCGGGGCGGAGCGGGGTGAGGTGTTTGGAATTTACACTTTCATTAACTTTGCATAACGATATTATAATCGTTTACCTCACGCCTGCATACATACTCGGGCGACTAGCGAGCCGGAACTCACACGTTACGATGCGCATGTGTATACGCATCTTTCGAGCATTATTTTAAAACCCTTGACCGAGTATGCGTAATGTTATAAAATTGCGAATGTGTGAAAGTAAATTGTTATTTTTTCAAAATTACATAGGTAAAAATATGGTTTTGTGTAGCAAATGTCGTTTTTACTATGGTGACCTGTTTCTTAATTTACCTTAAAAGTTCATTGAAAAAGAAAATATATGTTTACTATGTTTAGTCTTGTTTCATATAAAAGAGTTCAACGGGGAAACTTGAAATGAAAGTTCCCTATAATTCGTAACGTCACCCCACCCCCAGAGTCACCCTCTTTGGGCTTAGTATATCACTTTTGCAACACCTTGTATATTAGGCAGATATCAGTGACGATGAATGATGATGGAAACTATAATATTTACTAAGTATACCACTAATGCAACAGCCTGTATTTATAAATAGTAAATACGGCGTAGTCTTCCTGACTACAGTACAGAACATCGTAATTCATTTGCTAGATCTCACGTAGGTAATATATGTATCTATGATTTAAAATAACATGGTAGAAACTTCATCAAATTATCAGAACCGAATTGAAGGCATTGACTGTGACCTTCTGATATAATTCTCGTAAGGACGTCAAACCTGATCTCTACAACGAACCAAAAACTGGTTCACCAATCAACAGACAATCTGCAGGCAGAGGAATTTGAAAGGTTTTGCTTTATTTTAAATGGAGCGTCTGTAAATATCACTATTCATTTAGTGGCTCATAGATTAGGGGTCAGCGACCCTAGCGTTAATGTCAAGTTACGCAATCATCAACCGAAAAATATTTTCAAGAATTTTATGGCAAATCTATTACAAAGAAACATCAGAAGCGGATTTCTTTAAATTACAGCTACTGAAACAATAAGGGCCGCAACCCTGTCGGGGGGACGTGATATTGTATGTTATGGATACTAAATAACGTTGGTTTTAATTTATTTATTTTTGAATATCTACAAGCCCCTACTTTAATATTCATTAATGTCATTACAGTTTCGCAAGCTTCCGGTGTTTTATCGAAATTGGTTTCATACAAATTAGAATCGGCTCAATATTCATAAATGAGGCACAGAACCGCGGGTAAGCAGTGCAGTGGGTGCTAAGCTCAAGATTTATTTAATACCCTTGAAGTACGAGATATCTATAAGTACCTAATTATACTCTTTATTGTAGAAACGAATGAAACTTATCACGGTAGTCGCAGAGCCACCCGCTTTTGGTTAGGTAAAGGTAATTACGTTTGTTCTCGGCAGACCAAAATGAGGGATCTCCCACGTACGCAGACAATCCCACCTGTCAGATCGATAAGTAACTATAAATTAAGTTTAACGATAATTTCACAAGTAACACCTCAATAGCAATGGTACGTCCTAAGTGCCCCAACCATGACCTTTGATGTGAACTTTGACTCGGTAACTCGGTCACTACACATTGCCGACTTGTTAAAATAAAAATGTTACAATATGAAGAGCGAATCCCGTGTTAGTGCAGTTTCATAAGTGTTGTTTGAATTGTGCATTATTTGCTATATACTTGAGTAAACAAGGTTCTAAAAGTATTGGGTATTATCACTTTATGAGGTATTTAAATAAATAAAGTGCAGTGGCCCTAAGGCGGCTTCCCTTCGTGTAACTTGTTTTAAAAACATGGACACTGACGGTTGGTCGATCCACCGATTTAATTCTGAAGTAAAGCAAGCTGAAGTGACTGTGGGGCTGGCATACCTATTACATAGGTATATACAGTATATGCCGAAGATCCGATGACCAAATGAAGTAAATGAGATCCCGAGTGAAGACTACGACCAGAAAAGCGTATGATGCCCTCCAGACCGCTGTGCGTCCGTTTGATAACCTTAGACACCTGTTTAACCTAGCCAGTAGTGGCTGGCCTGGACGAGTGATGTTATTTACTATTTGAAAACACGAAGCATTGCTGACCGTACAAGCCCATTTTAAAACCCTTAATTTAAGGTTGTTATTGCCCAGACACAAAACTAACCCTACTAGCTACTAGGACCTAAGCCCTTAATCCAACACAATATTGGTGAACTCAGAGCTGCCGCAATGAACGCCTACCTTACGAGGTGTTCCATGTCTGATGTTTATGTTATAAAGGTACCTTTGTAACTTTTTCACACATAAGTAACTATTAAACTCGATTTTAATTAAGTACATCTAAAAACTAATCTTGTTTATTTATCATAGACTGCAGCCTTTCAAAAGATCGCACTCAAACTTTCAAGGCAGAATGTATAAATATTGGCATTCCTATAAATAACTCTTAAATAAAAAAACAAAAGAATAACGAATGCCGATCTTGTTTGCAAAAACCACTGGCATTTAAGAATAATACGTTCTAAATTTAAAACTTACGTGAGTTTGTTGGGCTCACACTGGCGTGGACCTCCGTTCACTCGCTGGGGCAGACTGAGCGACGAGCGACGAATGGTGAACGAGAATGAATGGCTGTGTTTTGAGAAGCCTCGACTGTTTCTGTTTACTATCTAGGTACTTTGAGTATCACCAGTTATCATTAATCCAATCAATCGTCTTTTTGCTCATGGAATAGTTTTTATAGGACGGATAGGATATCAATATTGAAGTAAGTAGGTACCTACGGCAGGTACCTAACCAGAAATTAGTCAGTAATGAATTTAAGTTTGGTTGGCTGTCGTGTCCCTGTACCTAAGTAGAATGCTATTAGATTCGTACCTATCTCATAACTGTACTATTACAGTGCTCTTGTGACAATTTAATGATCTTGCAAGAGCACTGAGCATTTTCCCATCTTCTTAATTCGCTAGTAAGTTGGAAATAAAATTACAATATAGGTACCTCATAGTACCTACATAATATACTTGTGTTGGTATAGAGGTAATAGCAATCTAACATTAATTTAGTGTAATACTTGACAGTTTTGCAGTTTGCTATTAAGAGTGTGGCAGGCTCTATTTCGGCAGCTACCTTCACATTATGAAAAGCGTAATTAAAAACGTTATAAAAAATGAGAAGTCGTTTTTTTTAGGATCACGTAACTATGTGATTATAAGGCCGTCTGATCCAGGCTCTACCAGCTTTGTGTCCTATTCCCAAAGTCTTGCTCATCTTCCCAACTGTCCACAGCTACAGATGTCGGTAAAATTAGTCCCTGACAGAGGACATCATCCATTCAGAGTCAAATCTTCAGTCACTGGATTTTTTTTAAAATGCTTCCTTCAGAATTTCTCAGATTTAATAAACCATGTTTGTACGTTTGTCCAATGTATGTTCATCATAAAATTATAACCAGTTTTAATGCTAATGAATGTTCAATATAATACAACCTATCTAATCGCTTCTAGTAGCTGCTTCCGCGTTGGTGTTAAATTGTTTTAGCAAAGTCAAAGACGTTAATAAATTGGTCGATTTTAAAACTTTATACCTAGGTAGGTGTAACTAATAAATGTTTCCATTTTAGAGTAATAATATGGTGTTAGGTGTGTACCTTTACTATAAATTCACACAATTATAAACAGGTAACCTATACAAGTATGAATGACTTATCAAACTTAAAAAACATCAAATCTACTACATTACAAGATGACAGATTGACAGACATTACTATGAGGAAACACCATACTCTGTAATCACGAGAGGCCGTGAAAAGCGTTCGGACACGCACGCGCAGACGGCACTGCAGTTCAACTGACAGTCCCGCACTTAGTTAGTATCTTGCATTTTATAGTAGTGTCTGTTCTAATTTTGAAGCATTGACAGTCACTTATATTTGAATAAAAAGTTCACTAGTGGCAATAGAAAAAAAAATATTGTGCGCACCTGCAACTTACTGACTGTGCGTACGTAACGTACACAGACAATAGAAGTACTTACAGTTATATTATATGCATACGCCGAGTGCTACAGGTCCTATACATGTACAACTAAACACAGGTAATGTAAGTATATAATTATATTATCTACCTAGGTATACTAGTGAAAGTGGTACAGCATAAGCCGAAAGGTGGTGACTAAGGCACAGACTGTGTCCAGTGACTTCATGAAGAAGGATCGACGGTCTAATGTCGTAGTGGTTAGTGGCCCTGTTTGATATGCCGAAGGTCCCGGGTTCGATTCCCGGCTGGGGCAGATATTTGTTTAAGACAGATATTTGTACTCGGGTCTTGGGTGTGGATATTTATATTTAATATGTATCTATATATGTATTTGTGTAGATATATCAGCTGTCCGATACCCATAACACAGGCTCTGCCTAGGTTGGGGTCGGATGGCCGTGTGTGAGATGTCCCCACATAAAAAAAGAACAAAAAAAGGATCCTTTTAAGTTTATCATTTTTAAAAAATCGGCAGATGAGGCATATAGATTGTGATGATGTGATTGAGATAGGCTATTTAGATTGTGGCGCGCCCCGGTTTGGACGCTTGAACAGTTCTAGAGCTGTCGTTGTATGTTCGTTCATTTCCGCAAACGGACATTTATTCATCAAACTATTCAAACTACTCGTATTATGAACTGATTCAGTATCGTAGTAGCACTGCTCGTATTAGACGCGTAATAAGATAATATTTCATAATTTGCGAGTGTGTTCGCTAGTTGGGTTGGGTTGGGACTGCAGTTTTACTGTTGATATTTGTGTTTTGTGGTACCTAGATACATTGTGGATGGTTTAGACATTAATTTTATAAATCTAGACAAATTAAGAGGTAAGTGTAGTATCTTTATGTGCTTTTTTGAATAAACCAAAATAATAATTAGCGGCTATTAGATAGTTAGTCGTAATTTTATAAAAATACCAATAGTCAACAGTGTATGTAGGTAACATTTAGATACCGTGTAGTTTGGTACTGTATACCTAATTTTATAAAAATGCTTCAGATAAGAATAGTTTATGTAGGTATAAAATTACGAATACCAATATATTCTTACGAATATATTCACATAATATGCAAATTTATTTTATTTGTAAACAACCGGTCTACTAGCTAGACATGTACATTGTACAGTCAGAAAAAGCGGCAAGTATCCACGATCCCAGCGCAGCTACATTTTCAAATTAAAAGACCTGCTGAAAACTTGACTTTCTCGGGCATCGATTACTGAGTCCGCGTTGTTCTATGTTCTCGGGTGTGGTGTAAAACTATGTAACTGAAACTTTGTTAGCTTTATGTCTATGCGTATTGAGAGTCGCTTACCGGCAGTTGCGCGGTGATCAAAAGAATATTATTTATTAAAGGATAAAGGTAGGTAATAGAGGTACATGAATGAGATACAATCGATGCACAATAGATCTCTGCAATCATCGTAATTGTGTATGTATGTACCTCACAAATAGAGGGAGGGAGGTTAGGTAGAGATATCGTAAGCATTCAAATGAAGGTATCACACATTCACAATGAGTAACAAACTGGACTAATGAATGCATTTCTCAAAAATACAATCAGTTGTGTAGTTATCGACCACAAATAAACCTCTTCAAACCTTAACTATATGAGGAGCGTCTATAAAGTTGTGACTTCCAGCTACAAGCTACTAACATAGAATAACGAGTACTAGTATTGTTATTCTATGCTACAAACCACCGCTTTAAATGCGTCCACAAACAAACTTAAGGCGTTGGTAAAACTTTCTTCAATTAACAAGATACGATATGCTTTTCCACCATAAATGTGGTAAGCAGCTATGCTATTGTGAAAAACGCCATCAATGCTATGTTGTGTGGACTATAAGTATGATTTATTATGTGAAAATGGTTGGTGGATATGCAACGCAACCATAGCACATATCTGACGGAGAAGCTCCCGTACACTACCAGTCTACTCCAAGCATTCTTTCTCACGTTCCAGCGCCATGTCGGCAGTGGAGGAGTTCCCCCTGCAGCAGGAGTACGCCAAGAAGACCGGTATCAGCGAGGAGGACATCGCCAAGCTGCGGGCCTGGCTCGCCGCGCAGCCGCACCTGCCTAGCGAACATATCTCAGGTACCTCACTCACTCACTCACTCTTGATGGCTCGTTGACCCAAAGTGGATCTTGGCCTTCGCTACCAAAAGACGCCACTTCTCTCTGTTCTGCGCAAGTTCTCGCCAGTACCAGGTACCTGCTTGTAGTTATTGCTTTCAATAGCTGGGTATTCCTCTAGCGTGTCAGTGACGATAGAGTTTGCTATCGTACCACTAGTAGTAATTTCCAATCGACATGTATCGATCTGACAGTTTTTTGATAGAACGGCAGAACTACACGGTCTGTAGGTACCTAGACAGGCAACAGAAATTACGGGATACTCTATGACCTGAGCACCTATTGGAACAGTGTCTTCCCACGCAAGGAGGCATGAAAGTGGTTAGTAAATGAACCTACATAGTACCTACCCGCAACTCTACATAAAGATATTGTAATAACATCTTAAATCAACTAACCTGTTTCATTGTTAAGTAAATAAAAACTGAAATTATAGCGACTTGGCTGACATTACCTTCGTTTTTTTTCCTGCTTTGTTACTTAGGCGCTAAATACCACAAATTACTTGTGGCTTGTTTGTAACTACCTGCCTAGATCATATTGTCTGTCATTGTAGAGAAGTACTTACCTATTTATGTACTTGGGTTGTCCCTACTCAGAGCCAGGGTCACAGAGTCTCGTTTGGATTTAGGAGAAAAACTTCTTACTTTTAGTGACAAACCCAACACAACAAGTTCTAGTGTAAAATCATCCACCAGATAACGTCAATTAACGTCCGTATAACTTCATTCAATGACTGCCCAGGGTGCACCGGTATTTTATTTTATAAAGTAGTTACTTACTTACAGTTGGTACTTATCACTCGACGAGGCTCCTTTCGAAAGAACAACTGGCTGATACCAAATATCTACACGCATTGGTGTCTATGATGATTGATTATGATGACACATTATTAAAACATTAGTAGAATAGGTAATGATAGGTTGTACGCAGTCCAACATCAATTAAAACTGCACGTGTATGCTATAATTGTAAGGAACTATGAAAAAATACTACAGCATAATCTAATGTAATAAGGGTTTAATTAGCATCCCATAGGTACTTTAGGTACTTTTTGCCCATTAAGGACTTATACAGATGATACTCTATCAGCTCTTAACTCACGAGTCAAATCTCTCCATGCGGTGGCGGCGGAAGGTGACTGTGACGTAAGGATGGCATGGCTGGCTGTGACGTAAGCATGGCATGGCTGGCTGTGACGTCAGTATGGCATGGCTGGATTGCATGCATGGGTTGGCTACAGTGGGTTGATACCTACATAACTTGATTATACCTACTTAATTAACGAGGAAGGCAGTATCCGCACACCGTCCCTTAAAGTGGTTTAGGTACTTGTCTAAGGCCTAAACCCATCACCCCCGTACTCCCTTAAAGACCAGTCTAAGCCCATTACTCCCACTCTCCCTTCCAGACCTGGACCTGATCCTGACTTTCCACTGCTGCGGGCGCAGCGCACAGAGAGCCAAGCAGCTGCTGGACCTGCACTACACGCTCCGCACTCTCTTCACGCACCTGTTCAAGGACCGCCAAGTCGATGATGCCATTCTTAGTGCTATGGACTGCGTGTGAGTAGAATTGGACTTTGATTTTCGTAGCGCTTCAGTGACGAACACTATAGCTTAAATAATCCATTTATTACTAGGTATATCATCGTGACCTTTATTTCTAATCCACTAATTCCCGTAGGTAGACTAGGGTTTGTTACCGTGGTGAAAGGATTGGCCAGTAAGATTAGCGTCTGTCGCTAACCTGTATTTTTTTTTCAAGATATCAAAAACATAGGGGTCTCAAAAGTTGTGTATTAGTGCGTAGTTTAAAACTGCATTTTTAGTTTTTGGATTTATAGGTACTTATAGCCCTCTACCAGGTCTGGAATTTTGAATATTTTTCGAATTATCGTACGTCTTAAATATTTTATATTTTTTTTTATTTAGTACCTTATTCGTTATTATTTATCTAATATTAGGGGTATTAAAGACAAATAAAGCAAAAAATATATATAAAAAACTATATTAAATAAACTCTAAATAAAAAATCCAAGCCTTGTAACAACCCTTAAAATTAAAAGTAGGCATTTTACTTCGAGACATTAATTTGGTCCGAATCAATCCATCTGCGGCCTTTGGTCCAGCAACTGACACCGGCCAGCCGACCAGCAACTCAGTCACTAACTTCACACATCTTTCCACAGCCTGGGTGTGACAGGGGAATGCTGGAATAGCGATATCATTGAACCTTTCCTTTTCGACCATTCCCTTTAAACCTTCGTAAGATAACTACATTATCCAAAATTATGTCAATGTAGTCAGCAGCTTGAAAGTTCAGTTTTGGTAACTTGAAAACTCGAACAGAGTTACTTTTGACCTTGCGAGCCTCGATGATTCTTCTTAGACCTAGTTCTCTGATAGGGCGTCTATCTTTGATAATCATCGCCAAAAATGAATTTCTCTGCATGACAATGTCTTTTTTTTGCATGTCATGCCGGACTGTTTCTCTTGCTCCGCTTCACTCGTGACGAGCCCAAAGTCCTGGAGGACGGCCGTGGCGACAGCGGCTGCTGATCGGTCAGAGATGCCATGTCAATCACATAAATTGTTGCAGAACCGGAATCGGAATTATGTTATTCTTACATATCGAAAGTCCAGATGTTGAAGGCTCATTCCTCATAGGAGTGTCCTCGGATACTGGTGGTGGTATCGTTTTAATCAGCTGGCTTCTCGTTGGGGGTTCCGGTTGCACTGCAATTCATATTTCAGTCTGCAGTGTTTGTTGGCGTTAACTATTCGGTTGCTCTTTTTTGAAGTTTTCTCGTTTCAACTAAGTCGACCGTACTAATGGTAATTTTTCGGTCCGTTTGCTGATCATTCAAGAAATCTTGCCCTTTACGGGGTACTGTATTAGTTTGTGATCAGCAGCATGAAGTTAACAATTTACACTTGCAATTGGCGACGTCGAACAAACCAGATGTAATCCTGTTTAGGAATGTTTGCACTATAACATGTAAAATTGAATTTTATTTTTTCCTGGCCATCGTTTCAGCTTTAGGTACTCATTGTACTCAATTTTATTAGTAACTGAATAACTCAAAGGTACTCACTGTCGGTATGGAAGCAGATTCAGAGCAATCGGAAATCGCCGGCTGCTTTGCAGCGTCTGCACTTATATCTTACATGCTCTATGTATCTTAGCAATTGTAAATACGTTGTTAACACACTATTTTTGAGTTCTGATGGTGCTCCAATAATGAAACAATACACTGCAATGCACCTAGTAACATAATTCGAACTCATTGTTTTTATTTTCAATCAAATAACTTTTGAGCCGAGCGCTGCAATAGTACTGAAGTTTGTCACTTAGAGAATGGTTTTTTTAAGTCTAGCTACGTATAAATTACTCCAAAAATTTCAAGTACTGACTAACAATAATACCTACTGTCAATGATTCGAGTGTTACTTCGACACTTTTCGACCGATAAAATTAGTACTCAATCAAATGGAACCTAGGGCAATATTAACAAAAAACTGAAACTTTGACCTTCGGTAGAGGGCTAAAAGTAGTTTTCAATATTTTTATTATTATTTTATACGAAAACAATGTTTGCATACGCAACTTTTCAGACCCCTAACTTTTCCAAATTCGAAAAAAAGTTCAAACGGGTCACCCTAGTGCGCAGGACGACCGACAGGAGATACGTCATTTGAGGGTCCTTTCAGTTTCAAAGCTACCCTCCCAATCCTAGTACTAGCCTATTTTCCTTTATTGCGTTTGAGAATGACCTCCTTAGTCACTCCGTTTCTGCTTACTTAGCATTTTTAAGACTATACATGTATTAAAGTTCATGATGAGTTGTATCTGTCTCCAGTCTGTGGCTGCCGCTGGAGACGCGCAGCCACGACGGCTGCAAGGTGATCTACGGCCGTCTCGTGGATTACGAGCCCAAGAAGTTCAACTTCAGTGACGATTGCAGGTTAGTCGCATAGGCTTTCATTAAACTAACGGTGCTCGCCGGTACGGGGCTATTATTTATTCACGGATTCACTGTGACACTAGTCTCTTATCCTCTTTTCGTAATTGGCCTGATAAGCGCTTTTTTAAAAAATATTTTTCGTATACAGAATTGGAGAAATCATCACGACCCATCACGTCCCCACTGCTGGGGCACGGCTCTCCTTCCAATGAAAGAAGGGTTTTAGGTCTAGACCACCACGCTGGTCTAGTGCTAGTTGGTGGACTATTGGGTACCTAAAAAAAATGAACGAACTAACTAGTTATATACGAGGAATGCTATGAGTTTAGCGCAGCTGAACTCCGAAACGTTTACCGTTCACAATAACCTCCTTTCGCTTCGGTTTTTCATCAAGTACACTTTAGCTACCCCCTGCTTTCCTCCTCAGACTAGCGTTCATGGTGATGGACCTGTGCCAGCGGGCGGAGGGCTCGTGGCCGGGGCTGGTGCTACTCGTGGACATGCAGGGCGTCGCGCTGGCGCATCTCACGAGGCTGGATTATCACACGCTGCAGGAGTTCTTCTACTACTTGCAGGTAACTGCATTGTGTTTGTGTGTTGATGAACATATAAACGAACGTAAACGCATTTCCTTATTTTTCTTCTGTCGCGAGCGCGTGACCGGCTGGTTGACAAAAGAAAATAAGGTGCATGAAAGGAGCTTCATTTGGCGTGGTACCTACCTAACATACCTCTGTACCCTGAGCAGTCAGTAATTGAAAAATCCTTTCGGGACGTTTATGTTCATAAACATGTAACTAGAGCTACAGATTAGGATATGATTAGACGTAAGTAGCAGGGCCTTTAATTTATGCACACCGTAAAACTTATGGATGTAATAAATTATTGGGTATATAGAGTACCTACCCACACGAAGCTCCTTTCATGCACCCCAAGACGATGGCAAAGTAGCTATACCTAGGTAGGACGTTAACTTTGGGTCATATCTAACAGCTTTTCTTCAGTTTCTGAGAAACCTGCTTGCAATGTTTTCCAGGTTATCTTATTTGGCAGTTGGTACAGCGCCATAGCTCTACCTCGTACAACTAAACTAGGTACTTATTCAAAATATTATTTTAGACCGGCAAACAAAATCACTATAACTAGGTAGGTATACAGTAGTTAATCAGTATAAAGCCCCTAAATATAAAAGAAATTTTCGGACTCCCAGAGCCTAGACAGCCTACCTATAGAAAACTTTTGAAAACCACATCTCACCCAACCCATCACTCCAGGAAGCCATGCTGGTGAACCTCAAAGGCATCCACTTCCTGAACGCGCCGAGCTTCATGGACAAGGTGCTGTTCATCATCAGGCCCTTCATGAAGAAGCACCTGCTCGACATGATGGGCATCCACCAGCCGGGGTCAAGGACCCTGGAGAAGTATCTACCCATGGAGGCACTGCCGTCCGATTGTGGCGGGAAGTACATGGCTGTTGATGACGCTAAGGGTAAGAAGAGATATCAACTACGCCTACCTATAAGTACATTCGATGCCGATGCATCCTGGTCTGTTGGATGACTGAGAACTATCTGACTTATGACTAGCTAATCCTTTCTTCACCAAAACCCTAAAATAGTTCAGCTGAGATGTGTCATCGACACGCTAAGAACTGAAGTCGAAATATTCTGAACGGCGTCCCTTGTCCTAATTTACAACCAAATTTGAATATCGACAGCTACTCTAGAGTCAGTAACTTGAGCATCAACGTTGCAACGCAGCTACAATTTATCTAAACGGAACATCATTTATTTAGTAGTAACTTATACCTATCAGTTTAGTAATCCCATCTGTATTCCAGCAATGATGCGCGCCAAGTTGCTGGCCAACCGGGAGTACTTCTCTCAGGAGAACCTGAAGCGAGTGACGGAGGCGCGGCGGCCGGGCCGGCCCACCACCATCGCAGACATCTTCGGCGGCGTCGAGGGCAGCTTCAAGAAACTCGAGATAGACTAGCGAATAGTAGGCCTAGCATGGGATGCAAGACGAGAACATCAAGACCTGACTAAAGTTTTGAATCGCGATTGCTCTCAGGGCCGCCCGATGCAAAACTTTTTTGCCACGTCTTGCGCCCCATGCTAACCCTTCAGTGTGAATTTGTATGGAGCTTGTACCGCTAGCGACTTATCAAGCGCCATACTTTGCCTGCTCGACACTCCGCATGCAGTTATATTTTTAATGTTGATCTATTGTTTGTTAGCTGATTGTAAAATTATGTTAAGATTAAGTAATATTCTTCTTGAAGTGCTAATAATGATGGTTTTAAGGAAAATCAATCCTTTTCTTTAACATGTTATGGCCTAAGATTGTTTACTTTGGAACCAGCCCCATAAAATCATGTTGATATTTTATTTAAATGGATGAAGTTCTTGTAACTAAACATATTATTAAAACTGTATTTTTGGTCCTTATTATAGAAGGAACATAAAAAAATATAACTATTGCCTGTTTATCGTCTAGGGTTAGGAAAGTAAAACAATAGAATAAGTATAACAAATATATTTCATAGAAACATACTTGCTATGTTATGCTTACAACAAAATATTGGAAAATAACCGCGCACTGCGAGTTCACCCCACCTGAGAACAAAGACAAGAAGCAATTTAGTTTTCACTTCATCACATTTCACGTTTATTATATGGAGAAGCAGCTTCAGATTATAGTTTGACAGCACTGACCATTCAGAGGTGTTTTCATCAATTTTAATTATTAATCATCATTTTATGTAGCATCTACTTGATTTGCCAAAGAATGGCACTCATAAGGCTGCATTTCCAGTAGAAAAACAACACAAACGGATATGATGCTGACTCAGTCAGGCAAACAGTTTGCCTACTGGGAATGTAGCATCAGACTATGTGGAGAACAAATAAAAACTTTATAAGGATTTCAACTTACATGTTTTGTCTAGTCGAAGAGACCGAAGCCCATGTCCTCGTCCTCATCCTCCGACTCCTCTTTCTTGGCCTCCTTCTTGTCCTCTGTGAAGTGGGAAACAAAGCATTTGATTAGCAACACATAGTGGTTGGAGAAAGCATGATGGTGGTATGAAGGAAACGTCAGTAAAGTTAAGGTTGACAGCACTGCCAGTCAGTCGAAAGATGGTGTTGTAAAGATCATCATGGTAAATTTATTAGTAAATTAAGAAAGTATTTATTTTATTTAACAGCATATTTCTGGTAACAAGTATACTATCTGTATAGGTATAGATTTAGAGGAAATTTGAGATTGAATACTGTTATTACTGTTACTTTAACAGATTAATATATTGAGTACAATAGAGGACAACTTACCCTTCTTCTCGGCAGCAGCAGCAGCAGGGGCGGCGGCCGCGGCGGGGGCTGCGGCGCCTCCCACAGGCATGGAGGACAGCTTCTCGCGACCTGTAGACCACAGCTCGTGTTAGAGCGAGACAACAGACAGGCGGGAGAAGTGTGTTCGAGCAAGATGTCAGATATGAGTTGAACAGCACGGTTGCTCAGTCGAAAGATGGTTGATTGTTGGTTCATCATTGTAGTTTGGTAGATTTGTGTTGAAAGTGTTGCTACAGTTCAGACAAGGAAGGTGATCTTTCCATATGGAATGTAAAATGTGCTAAGAGATAGATAGCACTAACATTTAATATGCTCTGAAGTATAATGATATGAACTACATCAGCAGTAACAGTCGACCAATGCTCTAGGAGCAGAAAGTACATACCCTGAGCGATCAGCTCTTCGACAGTCTTGCCGTTGAGTTCAGAGATGACCTTCTTCAGCTTCTCTCCGTCGGCTTCAATGCCCACGGAGCTGAGGATCTTCTCCACATCAGCGGCGGCCGGGGCAGCCTTGCCTCCGAGCACAGCCAGTAAATACGCGGCCACGTAACGCATTCTGAAAGTGAGTTAAAGCATATGGTTAGCTTTATTATCATTTATAACTTATAGTTAAGTTTATTAATCCCTTGATTTACAATGGTTTGTGTCAGAAGTTGCATTGACCAGTTGTATTCACATTGTATGCTCATTAGTGTGTATGCAATTAGACAGTGTAATGGGAGGGAACAAGCTCAAGCAAGCTCAGGTTAACTGAAAATACCATGCACTTTAGGTATTGTCACCGACACGCTAAGAAGTATACCAGGGTTTGTGATAAAGGTGGTAAGAGTATACTTCACACAGTCCCACGCATATAGTGCATGTTTAAAAGCATTTTTGAGGTTATGATAACGATGCCGTGTTATTATTGTTATTGACTCAGAAGATTAATTAAGTAGTTGTGAACAATGCGTGAGGAGAGAACAATAAAAGCATGTGATAATTGAGTGATTTCAATGGTAAAAAGGTGAATAAAAACATCGCGGCTTGTACATGAGAGTTTGAGGTTAGGATATGTAAAATAAATAAAAGATGTTGTTTTAAAGGAACCAGATACATGAAAACCATTAAAATATGCATTGAAAAACGTAAATGAAAGTGAAATACGCAGGGTTTCATTGTTCAAAACCCAATTACGCAGGTGACAATGTAGCGCACTCAAAATTCATCCGGGTCCATCATCCGTAAAACACTGTATTATCACACAAAAACATTTTCCACCACAAGCACAGATACTGTATATTAATACCGCATACATATTTTCGTTAAAACACTTACTTTTAAGTCGCTGAGACACGAAACGTGTAATGCCGTAAACAAAACGTTCAACTTGAACGAAATGTCAAGACGAAAGAGCAAAATTATGGTTTGACTGCGAAACGTCAAAAGAAGTGTCAAACCGATGTCAAACCTAGTGCTACGTTCCAATACAAGAAATATGATTGTTGTGTTAAAATTGTTTAAGAATATTCCACTTAATTTCACCGTTGCCTGTACAAAATTCAGTCATTGATTATAAAAAATATATTGAACATTTATATTGAGCAACTGAAATGAAGTTAAAAGGATAAATTATTAATATTAAAGAAATAGCCGGTGTTGTCAAATTGCATATCATGGAACGGAAAAATTAAAGTGTTGCCATACAAAATAAATCCAATACTCAGAATATGTACTTGTCATAGTAAAGAAAAAACTACAGCAGCTTCAATTTATCGTTACCAACACATTGTTCAACGACGAAAGATTTGGGTACATTTTGTAGAAAAATACCTTCTTATGTTCCTTATAAGCTTCATATACCTAGTAAGAGGTAGACCATCCTTGAGCTAGACTAAAATGGTGACTCTGACTACAGTTAGTATCTACCGTTACCAACAGAGGGATCTGTAAACGGATTTTTACTGCAGTAGTTTCTCACGCTATTTATTCTGCTCAGTCAGTGATCCCGTGGGATTTTTCAAGCCTATGGCATATTATTGTAATTTTTGCTCCCGAAAAGAAACTTTAGTACCTACTTACTTTCTTTCTGATTAGTTTGTTAGATAGGTATATAGAAACTACCTTCTACTGCACATAATTAATCGTAATAAATTAATTTATTAACTAAAAGTAGTAAGTAAACTTTCACATTTGCGTATTTTTTATGTAAGTTAGTACCTAAGTAACTACCTAACTAACTGCCTACCTAAGCTTATTCCTAATTAAGTCTAGACTACCTGCTCAATGAATCAAGCCAATCACATCGATGCATGCCAAACTTAAGTGTTCCTTAAATTGGAGTAATGAAGTGACTTAGGCATGAAGAGTAGGTAAATCTGGGATATGTGAATTCTGGCTTAGCCTGTGTTCCACTAGCTCGATTGAGCTAAAACTCGACCCGAGCTAAGCCGGGGCTAAACCGTGTTGCAAGTGGAGCTTTCGACTTAAAAGCTCATCACCTGCGCTTCGTAATAAAAGCACGGAAGTAGCTTTACACCCCGAAATTCCGGTACCTATGCTTTCGCCTGAAAACTAAGGTTTATACTTTCCGTTTCAGGTTTTCGAATTCCATCACTTCGATAACGATAATGTCAAAAAAAGATAGATCTATAACTACTTGCAGTACCTATGTGTGTTATGACATTATCAGCGATGCATGTATTATTTCATCGATTTCATAAGTAGGTAGTTAAATAAATAAATAAATAAATATGTGGGGACATCTCACACACGGCCATCCATCACCATCATAGTTATTTACTATTTTAATATTAGGAAAGCTAAATAGAGGATCAAAGTGTCTATTTTGAAAAAATAATACTAACAGAAGCCTAGATAACACACACACGCACTCACGCCTTGTACTAATGTACTCCCTTGCGGGGTAGGCAGAGGTGCATTGCTGCACCCACTTTTCGCCAGAGTGTTATGTTAGCCTAGATAAAATACATATAAATAATGATATTATTTTTTATTCCTGACATCCTCTACGGTATCGGAAAATTTAAGGTTTTAGTAAAGAACTAGAATGAAACCGTTGAGCTCAGGTAAGTAGCTATTTTATATTATGCTATGTCCGGTACCTAGGTCATGTAGGACTCTAGGTACGTTACCCGGATAATTATTTTCACAGAAAGAGGAGCTGTTTAAACGTAGAGCAGCATTTTAGTATTATGTGGGTAACTAATTAAGTTTCTAAAATTTCTAATAAGTAGTTAATTACTTCATGTGTCATTCTATAGTTTAGTGGTAGATGGTCAGTACCTAAATATTAACAATGCTAAAATAAAATTATGTAATAGGTAAGTAGGTACGTTACTAAGTTAGTAACGGACATAAGAACCTACAATAATTATAACCTGAGTGATTGGGTACTTTAGTTCTTGTCATATATCTGACTGCTAAGTATACATATTATTTATGCATACACCTACCCCTACTACCCTTAAAGCTAAGTTCTGTCTTTACATCCAAAACTATTTTCTTAGCACCTGTGTTCCCGCGTGCTATGCGGTAGTACGTACACAGCTAGTTCATAAATATCTGACAACTGCAGATTGCTATTTCACGGAGGAACACGGAATCTACATTTCCCAGCAGATTATGAAGAATGAGGAAAACAACGCAACCGTTTCACCATTTGCAAAGGATTTCTTTCTTTTCAGAGTTCTGTCTTCAAAGTGAATAAGGGACGCGGCGGCGACGGCTGAATAGCGCCTTTCTTTCATTGTACCACTAACGAGTGAGCGTTTGGGTGACAAAAGTACTGGTTTGAGTAAATAAAAAATAAAATAAAAATATATGTAAGTATACAGCATCGTCTCTATTCAGAAGGGATCTCACAAAAGGTCTGTGATAATTATTATGATTATGATAATGACAAACGAGCGAGAACCGCCGAATATTTGAACTAAGCTAAGGAAATAGACATAATTCCTTAAGCTAAGAAGTCGGTAGTATCTAAGCGTTATCTATCGGTATCGTACGTATCGGACCAAACAGATTTTCATAAATGTATGGAGAAACGGAGCCTTCGTATTGCCGATGAAGTGGACGAGACTACACTTGTGTTAATTTCTATACAAAGAATGCCGAGCAGTGATGTCGAAACGCTTACCTAAAACACAAAAAGCCATTTCGAATCGGTCGGTTTATATTGGAGCTAGTGATGTAACGAATGTGTGTTTTTGGACATTCGCGAATGCGAATGCGAATGCGAATATCTGATATCGATATTCGCGAATGCGAATGCGAATGCGAATATTCAGTTTGTGTTCAAATTTGACGTCATTTGTATGGTTTCGTGGCAGTCTTGTTCTGAACGAGGTACGTTCCGTTCTATGCGCATTCCGAATGAGACTAGCCAATACTAGTCGCAGTTTTTTTTGAAGTTGTTACACTTTATTTAGCTCCGTAACTGTTACGACACATTGCGACTGTGTACGGTTTCTGAGGGCGACTTACACGAAACATTTAAACGTAAGGTACGTGCGAGTTGTAAGACCCATTTTTTTGCAATAATTAAATAAATAAAAAAATTTAAACAATTTAAGAAAATAAACTTGATTACTATATTCTCCATTTATTTTTAAATATTAATCAACAAATAAATCATCAGATTAAATCAAGCTTCTACGGAAACAATCATTTTCGAAAACGTCCACCCAAGACGACAGCGGGTAGCGGGAGGGGTAGCGGTGAAGGGCAACGCGTGCACTGCATGTCATTGTTACGGCAGTCTCGGCCGTGCAGCCGAGGCGGCCACATGTCTTATATAGTCTGTCATAATTTGAGTGCGACCCACATGAGATCATTGATCCTGAGACCATTAGTCTTAGGATGAGTGTTGAGGCCTTTTTAATATTATTATTAGGTATCTATAATTCGTCAACAAAATAACGTTAAAAACAACAAATCGTATAATGTCTCAATATAGGGGCTTCTTGTAGAACAGCGTACCGGATCAGTCATGCTACGCGGCTAAAGGTTGGTACTGCGCAGTCAGATACGAAAAAGTAAACAACAAAGACGAAGAGTCCATATGACAGTGCGTCAGTTGTCAGTTCTTGTAACTAGGAAAGCAACCAAAATTTATGTGATTTAATTAAAGTAATTAATGAGCAAAACACAGAGAAAAATTACAAAATTGATGAAATTTTGAAAGAAAATGGTCATATCGTGCTTCGCCTACCCCCATACCACCTGGAATTAAATCCTATTGAACTTGTGTGGCGGTACGTGAAAGGCGAGCTCGCAAGAACGTCGATTGACTCTAACTCTAACTTAGATAAAGAGATAAAAGACTTAGAGTTGCTTTTCTCTAATTATTCGCCTGAAAAGTGGAGAAATTGTGACGACCATATCATAAAAAATTAAGACGAATATTATAAATCTGATAGAGTATTTGACGATGTATTGGACAGGTATGTTATTGTTTATTTATAATTTAATGTAAATTAAACATAAAATATTATAGGTGTACACTGAACTAATATGACTGGCGTACTCTAGTACATTATACTTCAAAGTAGGTATAATGTTTTTTGGTTTTTGTCATAGATTTATCATTGAAGTTAATGAAAACGATGATGAAGATGAGGATGACGACGACGATGAACAAGTTCAAACAGAGAATGAACATGAAAGTGACATGGATATTGATTTATAAAATAAAACACTTTTACATAAATAAATTCAAATTGGTAGATATTCTGAAGGTAAACATTCAAATTTTAATGCTGTCAAACTATAAATTTTAAGCTAAATATGACATTTACGGGAACACTCATAGAATAAAATTTTACTTACGTCAGAAATAGTTACAAGCTATCGCGAGATTAATCCCGGCACACTTTTCTACGTGTGTAGCATGTCGTGCTACCTCGCCCCCGCCACTTCTTTCACCCCGCAAGGAGGGTCGCCAAGTAACTTGCCACATTATAGCCTTTGTTAACCATTATTTTCAAATAGTTTTTTCTAAAAAGTACCTACTGATATTCGCAAAACATTCGCACCAAATTTTGCGAATGCGAATGCGAATGCGAATATCCAAAAAAGTGCGAATATTCGCGAATGCGAATGCGAATGCGAATATTCGTTACATCACTAATTGGAGCTTTGTAGGATTGCATACCAGGCCAGTGGACAGCATAGAATAACAAGGTGGACTGTAATCGTCGACAGCCAGGGTAGGCAGAAGTGCATTGCTGCACCCACCTCCAGCCACACTCCTACATAATTAGCTAGCTGATTGCCTATAATCTGATCACTGTCGGTCGCCGCGGTGGCTAATTAATGGCTCCCTGGGGCTGCTTAACCAGATTTTATATTTTGTATTACATTATCGACACGCTGGTATGTTGGGGAGGTATTTAGTCAATTCAGCATCGGTACTGTGCATGCATGATAATATACGAAACGGAGGTGGCTGCGTTTACATTTGTCATCTGCTTGCTTCGTCGGCATTTGTTTATCATAGTGCCCACTAGATATGCTGGTTTGTATGGCATCATCATCAACCAACAATCATCCACTGCTAGACATAGGCCTCTCCCTTGGAGCGCCACAACACTCGGTCCTCGGCCATCCTCATCCAGCCACTACCGGCGACCCGCCTAAGGTCGTTGGGCCAGCGGGCAGGAGGGCGTACGTCCCACGCAGCGTTTGCATGTTTGTAAGAATACAGTATTTTTTTTCGTAAATCATCAAATTTTACACTACCTAGGGATACTGTAGATTTACTGAACCACGTGACAGCGCTGCTACCCATGTGTAACAAGAGACGCGCTGTAACTGTAGCTGTAACAGCATCAGCAGTATGAATGATAAATGTGTTACAGATACAGATCGCAGATACGCGAAGTGTTGTTTATTTGTTTTGCTCGTGTAGGCCGGGAGCTTCGCGTCCTGTTCACGATTTACAATAAAATTCATGAACTGTAAAGACCAGAAATTTAAAAACAAAAACATATTTGTAAAAAAATTACAAAGTATTAAAATATTTTATCTGTTGCTAATTTTGATACAAACACAGTAGTAGGTCATATTAAAAAGGAATAGTGATTCACCGGTATTGCTACTTATGTTGATAACGAATGATTTCGTTAGAGTTTCTCACATAGATTGAGCTGGGCGGGAAAATAGGTATCTTCCTGTACTTTATTTTGAATTGGCTAACTCTCGGCCTAGGTTCGGTTCAGGATACTGAAAGGAATAATATTTTTTTGTGTTGGCTCGGCCCTTCCGTCGGCGTGATTGAGTACCAAATCTCGCTCTGTGAGTACAAGTGGAGGACCGCCTGTTTGTCACATCCATATGTGTTAGATATCATATATGCCACTTTCATTTATCGGTGTCCTTCCCGGTTATATATTTTTATTTGTACATTCGAGACAGATTGTAGACACCAGACTGACGCCAAGATATTAAGTAAGTACCTATGTCGATATACATTTATGTCCAGTCGTTCTTGGATGAGACCATGAGGCCTGTTTGATTCACTTGTCACGCTATGAACTCATTGAATTGAAAATTAAAATTGTTACATTATTACGAGTTCGTATAACAATTTGAATTGAATTGACCGTACGTGAGTAATGCACAATGCACAGTGTCAAATGACATCTGCTCTGCTGAAGCGGCGTCAGCATCTGTCAAAAACAGTTTAAAATTCGAACTGAGCTCAACATGGCGTGCGCCCGCCAGACAGAGTTAAATCATCTTTATTAACGTATTATAACCTCTGCGGCACTAGCCGGCCATCTAATTTAATTTGAACTAATAAAAGAGACTTAATTTTATTATTTCATTAGCAATCGTTACAATCCTCCGAGCGGAGTTTTTACTGCTGAAGTAATTTGCTTGCTTTTTAACGTTAGAAGGGTCTGCCAATGGCCGCCTCGGCCTGTCAATCACTCCTCAGCTGAATCATGGTGAATCGGGCTTTATTATGTAAGTATACCCACTTTAATTAATAATTACTATGCCCTTTGAGAGGTCCGTCTTAATTCAATTTAGATACTTAAACTTGGCTCATAAAAGGGCTGCAAAAACTGAGTTAGGTACCTAAGTATATACTTGATTAAATTAAAGGTCAAAAAGTTGACCTTTTATCTTTTTCGAGAAATAAATTTTAGTAAATCTTTTTAATTATTTAATTAGCATAGGCTATGACCATGTCTGCCGAAGAATCGAGATTTTTTAGGATCAGAGCTATTGCACCACCACCGTACATTAGCCATTAACATTGCTTACCTGTCAAAACTGAAAGAATATATAATTATGTAGATCTGCTGATAGATGTTTGATAGATAGGTCCGATAGGTGAGTTTGCTTTTGCTTATTGTTAATTTTCTTTGGTGGTAAGGCAGCAGTTGCCAAGTGGATATCACGAGTAAACTATACACATTGAGACGTTTCCGGCCGCTCTGGACGACGATAGGATATCCGGGTAGCCCGGCTAGATGAGGGCAGACGTATTTGGCGTTCCTTGAAGAGACCTACTCCTAGGTATATCATGTCCAGTCGAGTCTCTCCGTGGGTCTACTCCGACTTGCTGGTCGATGCTCCTGTAAGCTGTATCTAAGGCCGAGTACTGAAATAGCTGAAACTCACAATAAAAACCGAAATGCTAGCGAGACTGAAGTCGCGCACGCGGCTAATATTAGAATATACGGCCAAAGATGACGTGCCTAATCAGATGAGTCAGACTTATATATTTTTACTCTTCAGGCCATTGTGGTCTATGAGTATGATGATATAAATCACTGGATAGATAGCATTAACTACGGACTGATTATCCCGAATCTTATGTTTTACAGCGAGGTACTTAGAAGTGTATGGTTCTCGAAGGAGTTTCCCCAAGTGCTTTATATATGTCCGTCGCACGCCTGGCTATATTCAGACTGGCTGATCCTTTCCCCACAGTGAAAAGCCTTAGAACCGCTCAGATAGTGTCTCATGTGAGTCAAGAACACGCTGAAGACGAGGCAGTAGTCTTATCTGTAGTATCTACTCTGTGCCCGGGATCTCCGGCGGCGGTGCTGCGCGCGCGCACGTCCCGGACACACGCGCGCGCACGACCCGCTCCACGGCGCATGCGCGGAGCTCCACTTGTTTACACGCTGCGCGACCACGCTCTCATCATCAGTTACTACAGCAGCACAGCACTAGCTGACAGTGACTGAGAAAAAGAGTGATCTGTGAACGAGTGAAATATAGGTATTTGTGGTACAGTTGTCGGTGCGGTTATGAGTGTAGTGTGAGTTAATTTTACTAGTGATAGTGAATAGTGGATAGCTGAAATTTGTGCTCAAGAGTAGGATGTGATTTGAATGGGTATGTATTTTACATCAAGTTCATAAGATCGATACTCAAAATACATCATGTCACAGGTGACTAGGGGTGGCTCTGCCTTTTGCTGACATCACGTATGTCACAGTTGCAAGGGTAGAGCGAGTTGCGGTGGTGCCGGACTTTAGCTGCTGTTGTTATTGCTGCTGCTACGTACTCGTAAGTCCAGTAGCTTCGGGCTAGCCTTCGGCGTTTCGGCGCCACGTTGGGACAGGGTGACCTCAGCAGAGCTGTCAATGTTACTGTCATACGTATTGGTGAAGGAAAACATCGTGAAGAAACCTGCACATCTAGATTCTAGATGTGTACTCTACTTATCACGATAATACAAAATGATCACTAGCGAGTCCCCTTCGGGGATACCAGTCGTGAGATGCGTTTATGTGTGTACGTACATACATGCATGTACATTGATGATTCTCTATATAATATGCGGTGGTGGTTCGATAATAGGTCTACCATTTGGTTATGTCTTCAGTAACTAGAATAATTGATAATATTCACATGGCCACTTTGAAGTTACACTTTGGTTCGCTGACTAGTCTCACAAACTTCAAATTTTAATAACTGATAACAAACTGTTACTCTACTCTTACTAATCCTGAAGCCGTTAGGTAATTAGGACCTAACTATAGGTACCGTTGTATTATGTTGTTATAGTAATATTTTATACTTATAGTTCCATAGTCCATTCTATTATATTCTATGTTGAGAACTGTTAACTGCCTCTGTGGTCTAGTGGTAGAAGCTTCGCTTCATGACCCAGAGGTCCCGGGTTCGATTCCCGGGTGGGACCATCAATTTGTGTTTCTAAATTGTGGTTCTAAGTTTGGTTAGGACATAGAAGGCTGATCACCTGATGTCCGAAACAGTGAAACGATCCATGCTGTCGGATGGGCATGTAAAGCAGTCGGTCCTGCGCCTAGCTCTCTCCAGTCGTGTCGGTCAATCCGTCCCATTGGGTTATGAGAGTGATGGAACAGAGAGTGCTCCTGTGTACTGCGCACACACTTGGGCACTATAATCTACTCCTGCGTAGATGGCTGATCTCAATTGAGATTGGCCGCCGTGGTCGAAATTCGGCTAGGAGGACATTATTACATTATTATGTTGAGAACAGAGTAGAATGCTTTTAAAGCGCTATGAAACACTGAAATACTGGAAAATTCGCGCTAGTGGACTTACTCAAATAAACTAAGAGCTAATCGTATGTATCTCATGAAATAGTATTCATAAACTTAGTATAAGTACATTATATTACTATAATAAGTATAAAGATGAATATACAAGTGCAACGTCGTTAAACGCACCACGACGCCGACGGCTGCGTGCTAGTTCGCTCGCGTAATTAGCGGCGATCATTTATGTTATTGCTCCACAACCCGCCGCCGCCGCCGCCGCCCGCAGTCAGCGCCCAGTCGTTATAATAGCGGTATTTATCGACAATAACTAACGTGACAGTCATATTCTACTATTGTGATACACCAGGTGAAGTACAGTAGCTATAGGTAGTTTAGATAGATAGTAGAATAGGACTCTGTCTCTGAAAGAAGCCTTCTCGTTGAAGTATCACCCTCTGTTCCTTATACACAAAGTACGTCCGGCGCACCCTGGTCAGTCAGCGACTGGCCAATACTTTACAAACCCTTGGTTAGATTTAGTGATTTACATAAGAAAAGCACAAGTATTGTAATGATAAGTACCTACATAAGTTTTCTTTCTTGGATGTATCGATCAATAGATGCTTATTTTAATAGGTACTTACCCGAGTAATATTAAGTACCTGTACCTAACTACCAATGAAATACATATTAAAAGAGTTTCTTACTTTTACCGTCTATCATGATTGCCTTATTGTTCGGAAACGAAGCGTTTATTTGCGCTTCCGGCACTGTTTTACATGTTCTGTGCTCAGTTTCCACATCGTCTCGCGGGCAGATTGCGTTTTTTTATGGCCGATCTATAAATTATTACTGGCAATATTTCGGTCGGGTACTGACCGGGGGGTCACTTTCTAAATCGACAAACAAATGGCAATCGACGAGCACGCTTCAAATAATGACATAGAGCCGTGGTTAGCGCAGGGCTCGGAAGCTTCTGAAAAACAAAACTGCAACGCTAACCAGGACGCTTTTTTCGTTGTATTAAGCGTGCCGATTGCGTGACAATTCTCGTTCGGTCGTCGATAGAGTGACCCCCGGCCACCGCGGGAACGAGACAAGGGAGCGGTTAATAGAAAATGGCAGCGGTTATGTGGTTAATATTACTCATAAATTTGGGAAATTGTGACTCTATTTATCTTTAACGGCAACGGTTTTTAACCGTTCAGCTTTTGTTTGAAGAAGGTGATAATTTATATGGGGACTCCTCACACATTAAACCGGGTGAGATACATAATAGGTTGGCATCTAGACGTGGTAAGATATCTTTTTGGGCCCGTGGTGCTATAACAAATAAGGCTCCGTTCTCTCATTCGATTCAGGCCGTTTGTTCAAATCTTGGCATACTTTTGAATGCACATTCATGTTTGCATAGTTATACCGAAATATTAATAATAGGTACTGTAGGTAACTATAACACACAAGACGTCACATCGTAAACTCCATCATAAATCTTATGTTACACCTAGAAGAATCGCGTCATAATATGACGTCATTGTTGCTAGGTCTTCTCCAACAGGCTAGGAGCCATGGAAGTAACGAATTAATTAGTAGGTGTTAACAGGGTGTTCCAAAAGACAACATTGTCAGGGTTGACGTTTGCGTTTCGTGTTTTGTATATTCAGATCACTCCTGCTGAGCTGGCTTATCATTGACATAGATATTAGACTATTTTATTTATTCATACTTTTATTGCACAATATACAGAAGTAAATATGTACAATGAGATGGACTTAATGCTAGAAGCATTTTCTACCAGTCAACCTGCAGGAGGTACCGGGAGCAAATTGTATGGGAGTGCAAAGAAAAAAAAAACTTTACACGATTTTTGAGAGAAAAAAAAAACAAATAAGTGCAACAAATAAATATAAAATCCTGCAACAATTTATACTTATACTACTTACGGAGTTTACTAATAGATAATATATAATCCTATATGCCTAATACATAAATAGCTAACATAAACTATGTCATTGATGACAATATCGAATAACGGACTAACAGCTGACATCAAAATTTAAAAGCTGGCATAGAGCTCCACATGTCACATTGCATAGACATCAGATCTACAAAGCTTAGGAGAAGCTGTAACCGTATCAAATAAAAATACTAAAAAACAACAATTTTACTGTCAGTATCACACACATTTCATCTTCGTCTGACTGACAGCTGCTCAGCATCGCGCCGCGTCACGCCACGCTCGGCGGGCTGCGTGGGCGCACGTGACGTCACCATATACGTTACAGAACAAATAAAAAAGCTGTAAGAAAAATCTCCGCTTTCTACATCTAAGAAACAACTTCGGGCGTGTTTACACGACGGCTTAGAATGTTTTTAGTGCACTGAGTAGGATTAATTGTCGGATTTATCGTACTCGAATGCTGTTGTGTTTAGCATGTCTAAATTGTAAATACAACCGGTAAAGAGGGTAAGGTAGGCAAGTGTTTGATGTGTACGATTCGAAAATACTATCCCGCTTATTCATAGAAATGTTATAACTATAGTAGTACGTTTTAGCTATAATATTTCCATGAATAGGACAAAACAGTTCAACAGCTAAAGCTTCCTTTCCTATTAACTTTTATATGAGAAAGGGGGTATATATTTCATACTTTATCACGCGAAGTCGATATAATAAGTATAAGTACCAATTTTGTATGTTTTGAAAATAATGTGTGAATGTGTGTTTTTTTTTTATGAAAATAAAAATAATATTGTAATTTTAATAAACAGATACGCATTTTTGTTCCATATTGTACGAAATGTTAATTTATTTTAGGGAACGTAATTTTAAGACTTTAATAATCACACAAATTCTAAAAGCAGCCAATTCCATAATACACGTGTATTAATCTTGAATGTTATTTACCTGTAGCTAGGTAGAACGAATGGTTTATTTCTGTCTAAAAACCAATGAGTCCGGTCCGACTTCATTTATAAATAGATGTACGTTGTATTGTCTGTTTATTTATTTGAAGGTAACCTATTTATATGAACGGATTCCTATTTTACCGCCCACAGAGTTCCAGTGATTCTGAGGTTAGATAATGTTAGTGGAAATTAGGATATGATAATAATAAAAACCTAATAACAAAATATAGGCAATACTTTGAATTACCTATCGTCGCAGTCGTAGAACAGTGACGGATCTGATTTTTTTCGATTTTCGGATTATTGCAGATTCTTCTTTAAAATTTCATTATTTACCTATACAACAAAAAATTTTTTAAAAATCTTTTATAATAAGCGAAATACAGTGTCGAACACTGACGGTTTTGATTTTTTCGCGGAGAACATGGGCGCTTGTGCCGTCCCGTCGATGTTCCGCGGTGACCCTCGCCCCCCGCGACCCGCTCCCGCGCGACGGTTTGTTTGTTCTGTCAGTGTTCTATGTAGGAGCACATGGAACACGTAATGAGTACTTAAAATGTTTTTTTGCTATAATTATTATTTAAAAAGTTCTGTTTTCCATGTAAATATTTTTTTAATACTTCTCCCATAGAACAAAGACGGTCTCTTAAATCCGTCGTTATTCTTGGAACTTTGTTTAAAAAAAATAAAAGCCCTAGTTTTCGCTAAAATCATTGAGAAGTTAGTTATAATTAGGTACGGTGTATTAAAAAAACAATATTGTGTGTTTGTTAAATTTAGTGACGGTATTTCAAATGCGACTATGTTCTTTGTCCTAACTATTGGTGTTTTGTATATACCGTCATTGTTTTATGGATAAGTGGTAGACGTGTATAGATAACCGTCGTTATTCTTTGGAATTATTTTAGGATACGTCGTTGTTCTTTCCTAATATTACGTATTTTCAATGGAAAATAAATAAATTTATGATTTTTCAGTATATTTTTGCTAATTTATTATGTTTTTAAAACTATGTGCTAAAAAACAATGTAAAATTATGTACTTAAGTACTTTTTTTGTTCATCAACTCTACTGCCAGAGGCAGGCGACGATGGGAGCACGGTACCATGCGGGTAGGTTTGGAATTATGTTTTTCCAGCCATTAGCATGAGTTACCAAACATACAAACCAAGTCAGCCGCAGAATCCACATCAAACATTAAATTTCTATATTAACAGCTACCTCAACAGTTAAAAGTTACATCAACTGCAAAGGGAAAGTCCTAGCATCAACCGAATGCTGGTGATTGTCAAACAGCTGAGGATAATGACCATCGCGAAGCAGTTTGAGAGGATCCTTACTTGGCTACGGATAAGATGACAGCAATTTCCTTAATTGACTGACCACAATCAGTAAATTCTCTAGTTCTAGGGGTGAATGGCATCGCGGGGGAGTCAACGTGATCGGACAGCAGTGAATTTACTGTTTGCGGGCAGTAAATAATTAAGGAAATTGGTATCATCTTATCCGTAGCTATGTAAGGATCATCTTGAACTGCTTGGGGATGATAATTATCCTCAGCTGTTTCACAATCACCAGCACTCGATTCATACAGGGGCTTTTCCTCTTAAAAATAGGTGAGCCCACTTTATTCACGTATTAATTTCAGGAAAAATTCCCCGTAAATTCTGTAATTCTCACATTATACTTACTTGTCCATAAAAAGGGTGAGAAATCCGACCTCGGAAACTATAGACCCGTTAGCTTGATTGACATCACACATGTATAAATAAAATAATTCACAATCGCATCCGTCCTCTGCTGAACTAACATCAACCAAACATCAACCACCAGAACAAGCCGGTTTCCGACCTAGTTATTCTACCGCGAACCCTCTAGACACGCTCAATCAGATTATTGAAAAGTTCATAGAGCTTAACACACCACTTTACCATGTATTTATTGACTATACAAAAGGTTTCGACAGTATCTACCATCAAACAATACTTTCCGCGCTTAACACCACAAAATTCATCCAACCTACATCGAACTCGTTGGTACTATCTACATAAACAGCTCAGCCAACGTGAAATTGGAAAAACCTGGTACTGGTCCAACGTTTCCGATTGAAAAGGGTGTCATACAAGGCGACCCTCGCTGTAAACGCTTTATAATTTTCCTCGAAGAAGTCTTCAAGAAGTTGACACAGTCCTGGGAGGACAAGGACATCAATTTCGGAAGTAAAAAATAGTCAAACCTCGGTTTTGCGGACGATATTGCTATTACTATTCTCTCACTCAACGCTCGAGCTCCAACAAATGTTGCGAGAGCTATCCACGGCAAGCCTTGAAGTTGGACTAAAGGTGAACCGTTCGAAGACAACAGACATGACCAACAGCACGAAACGTAGGGTTGAGGTAGATAGGCAGGAAATACAATATGTCAATGAGTAATTTATTTGGGCGAGATAGCGCCCTTCGTCGTGGGTGCTAAGACCGCCAAACTGAAGTGAGTAGTATGTCGTATGCAGCCGGATAGGTAGGGTAAAAATGCTACCAAATGGGTAACCGATAACGGCCGCCGGCACAGGGGCAGACCCAGAAGAAGATAACGGGATGACCTAGACGTGTTTAGTAGGAACTGGAATGAAGAGGCCATGAACAGTGATAGCTGGAAGACCCAGGAAGAGACCTTTGCCCAGCAAAGGGTCACAAATGTCACAATTGAGTTGGGAAACTCCGTCGCATATTCTCCTCGGCCATCCCTGATCAGAGAAGAAAACTTTTATCATTAGAGCCTGAAGACAAAAGTCTTCTTAAACCAGTGCATCTTGCTAGTGATGACGTATGGGGCAGATAGGTGGGCACTGACGGTAGTACTGGTCCACCGATTTAAAGTCGCTCAGCGTGCTATGCTTGGGGTTTCTCTGCTGGATCGTATCAGAAATGAGGGTATCCGACAGAGGACTAAGGTTACCGACATAGCTGTCAAAATGTGCAAGCTGATGTGGCAGTGGGCTGGCTATATCTGCCGAAGAACCGATAACCGTTGGGGTCGACGAATTCTCGAGTCACAAATAAGGACAACCGTAGGCTGGTAGCCAGTAGTGGCTGGATGAGGAAGCCCGAGGACCGAGTGTTGTGGAGCTCCTTGGGAGAGGCCTATGTTTAGCATTGGATGATTATTGACTAATGCTTGGACACAATGGGGTCTTCAAAAAACATTTTATAAAATAATTGTATTTTGTAAAAAAAATTAGGACCTAAACAAAAAATAATATAGCACAATCAGCACCCTCCTAAATAGGTTATTTAAAGATCCGTCTTTGAATTTTTCCATATATTCCCTAAAACAACGACGAAAAGTATAATACGCCATTAGACACGCAATAAAAGTCCGTAAAAAAACGACGTATCATATAATGCGATATAGTAGGATACATAGAACAATGACCTATCTGATTTTTCAGGAAACCTAGACTTATTACAGACTAATTATACAGGCTATATTGCAAAAGTCCATTCGTATAATAATGTGACCAAATTTCAAATGAATTGCTTCAGCCGTTTTCATTTTATCGAACAAAACGTTGTTTAAAAACTTTAACTGGCTCTCCTGTAAAGTTGCTGTTTTGCAGATCCGTCATTGTTCTACGACTGCGACGCTATATTTTTTATTCGTATACTTATACTATTTTTAGGGTTTTGCATACTAAAATAGAAGCATAAGCCGAAATGGGATGAGTCAGAAGGATCCTGAACAACTTTTGGATGGATTGTAGATAAGATCGTATTCAGTTACATCCGGTCTATGAACAACAAACGAACGAGATAGAGTGTCGGTGCAAAACACATTTAATCGTCTTGAAAAATAACACCTCACTTGCCAAGTGAGCTTTTTATGGAAAAAGTTCGGTTAAGATTTTTAACTTTATTGGTTCCTACCTACAGTGGTTATAATTAGGTTGAGCTGAAATCTTTTATCTTGGTTTGACTGTAAACAAATGAAGCTGTATAAATACATATTCATACGGAAATTTGCCTTTGTTTCTGTATACATGTGATACTCTATCTTGTTGGTTTATTGAAAAACTACGATAAATGTAAGTAGGATATAATTGGACACATGTTTTCAACATCCAATATTGCGTGTTGACAGTAACATATCATCGCTTTTATCCCTACAAATTAGTAAAATGGCCGCTTCACAACGTAAACGTGTCACCGGCACCAATAATAAACATGGCCATCACAACTTTTACTGAACTTATAATTGGATGGAAGGTTCCAATATTTACGAAACTAGGTAGGTACGTTCAATCTTAAGTAATTTAAGTTTATCTGTATACGTATTGCGAGCGATATTAAGTAGCTGTAAGTTATTCCGATTCCAAACTTGTAGAACAAAAGTGGTTTAGAATGAGCCCCTGAGTTGCCCTTTTTCGGCTTACGATACTTACCGCTTTTGCAACACTCTGTTTTATAAGTAACGGTCCTGTTTTCCCATTTATTTTATTTATTTATTTTAATCCTTAGTTTTGGCGATGTGTATGGAAACGGAACGGTAACATCAAATAGCATGTCATTAAAAGCTAACCAGGGCCCGCGGGATTCGTATAGTTCATAAAATATAAATTGGACATATCCTGATGGCATAAATTTGGCTGATTTGTGATTTCCACTCGATCTATTTAACTTTTAATGGTTATTTTGATGACTCCGCACTAGATTTTCCCAAGATTTGCGAATTATTGTGAAAGCTTTAGTTTAATTATTACGATATTTATGTATAAGTACATGTAGACGTGTGTGTTCAGTAAGCTTTATTAGTTAGTAGGTAGCTAGTCTAGCTATACCTTTGTATACTTTAGCACAAACAGGTACCTAATTAAACTAACAGCCAATAAATTCATAGAGTGGTTATTATATAATACTTATATATTAGACCGGACACATTACCAATGTTTGAACGGCTTCTATTTTGATAGGATTTTTTTTTTAAATTTTTAATATCACTCCACAGACTTTATGTCCGTGCGTTTTTGAGAGATCAATATATTGTGAGAGTTTTGTTGTTTTTTTTTTCTTCATCTTTTAACTACTCACTACTCAATGTGGAAGCTTGTTATATATAAATTTATTTTATTTTTTTGCACTCCTGGAGGAAAATCTACACAGACAAGGGGACCCACTCCAATACCCTTGGAATGGGTCCCCTTCCCAGGTGGCAAGGCATTGAAGGGGATCCATTTTGATAGGATTTCGACTTTCTAAATATATAATATCTTATCTTCTCGTATTTATGTATAATCGGTAAGTAAAACTTAAAAAAACATGAAGTTATAGTTTCATTCATTGTAGGTATTACATATAAGTAGGTAAGTAGTTTTATATTAAACATAGACTATTTCTTAATATTTGCTGTTCATTAAAAAATGGTCTCTTTGAGAAGTACATATTTTTATTATCGATTCTAAGCGTGAAACTGCTTTGTCCGACATTGTAAGGAGCCGATGGCAAAATTAAACAATTTCGTTTATATTATGTAAGTAACTACGGCCAATAAAATAAAATCGTAAAATGAATATAAACGTATGATTTACTATCACTCTGCAGACTGCCAATATTAATTGATAGTTTATAAACAAACCCCCTTATTCATAGAAAAGTTACAATACTTTTTAACTAATAAACTGTTTTGTCCCTCTCCGACAAAGAACAATTTGTTCTTTTACAGAGAGGGACAAAACAGTTTATTAGTTAAAACGTATTGTAACTTCTCTATGAATAAGGTGGAAAGTCCGCGATGCCTGTTAACTGACACTAAATTGCGACGGTAAAATTTACGCATACGGAGAAGTTTGAGTTGCCATCTGTCAACTGTATATATTTTATGTCATTTGTTTCTTATAATAACATACATACATAAGCACTCACGACTGTAATCCCCGAAGGGGTAGTTAGAGGTGGGCCTCAAGCGAGCCACCCACTTTTCGCAGCACGTTTGTACTCACGAGATAGGCGAATCATATCGCCGTTTTTGGGATAAGTACAATGCACTTGGAATACACATCTAGGATCTAGATAAGCAGGTTTCCTGACGATGTTTTCCATCACCGTAAGAGCACGTGGTATTATTGTACTTAAACTCCTTAATTGAAAACAGAATTGAAATAATAACAGGCCAGGATTTGAACCCACGGCCTCTCGATTGAGAGGACGAGGCCTTATCCATTACGCCACCACCGCTCTATATTTCTTATAATAAATTTAGGTTGATAAAGTTATCGAAATATGTAATTTATATCCTATTTATGTGTTTAACTAGTAGCCATGGCTTCAATCTTTTCATTAATTCATATTTTGTTTCAGAACTGAATTCACATGAAGACAAACAATATAGAATCTGTATTGATAAGCTATGAGATTTCATGAGAAGAGAAAATCAGATGTAAGTACATACCTAAGTGTTAAATAAGTTAATACCCAAATACCTATGTCATTAGTCATTAGTGGAATATAACTTTGAACGGACATGCCTGTCAACAAAAAAAGTCGACGATTTATCCGTATTCAAATCTTCCTAAACTAAATGGTATGCGTTGGGCTTAGTTCCTGACAGGGTCACATCCCTTATCCAAGATTAGCATAAATAGAGAGTGGTCGGTTAATAAAACAAAAGCATTCGCAGATGGACCAAGGAAGGTGGTCTATTCTCCTCCTTAAAATACAGACGCAAACAAAACTAACAATCATCACGCGATGTTTACTAGGGTCGGGTAAAGAACATGTTTTTAATGCATTCAGTAGTTGCAGTTCGGAAGACAACTCTTTAAAAAAATGATATTGAGAACTCTCACCAAGACCCATCACGTTCCCACTGCTGGGGCACGGGTCTCCTTCCAATGAAGGAAGGATTTGAGAACTGGACAATATGAATTTATTTGCCTTAAAATAGATAGATCGTCGCGTTTTTGAAATGTTTTTCTGAGACCTTCGCGGGAATTAATCCAGTTTTACGGTTGCATAAGGGTCAATTCAGACGTACCACAACCACACCACAGCCACAACCACACCACAACCACGCGGTGTGGTCGGGCGTATATTTTGTATTGACAACGAATAATCCAATTCACACGTGCCACATTTTGCCGTTGTTATCGACCACCTGTGTAATACGACCACATCGCAACCACATCGCAACCACAACGCAATCACATCGCAACGGCAACGCCGCCACGCGGCGGCGGCACCGCGGCAACCTGTTTTCCGTATTAACTGCATACGACGACGTGGTTACCACATCGCAATGACAGCGACAACGCAACCACATCGACATTTTGTGGCTGCCACAACGCAACTGCAAAAAGCCGCTGTCACACAATTCACACGTAACCACAGCTTGACCACATTTTGTCGCTGCGACGTGGTGTGGTTGTGGTACGTGTGAATTGACGCTAATGGTCGCACAGCTGTGTTTATTACATGAGAATGTGCGCTCCGTACAGGGACGTGTCCGACCCATGTCCGAGAGGGAAGTTATTTTAAACGAGGTTCTCGTCTCATTTTTTGCTCGATTACGTTAGCATTTTCGTATATTTGAGTAAATAAATAAGTACATACGTGAAATTAAAAGGGGTATAGTGAGCCGAAAGAGGTCGTTTGGGTCATTCAAAACGACTTTTGTAAAATCGCTAATAAAACTTTTAGCTCTAAAATTTTTTGTTGGATACTTTTTACTATCAGTAGGAAGATTTTATATTTCAGGAATTTTTAAAGTTCGTAGGCTAAAAGATTTACAAGTTTTCAGTCACCCGCTTTCAGCTCTACATACCATTTTTGCAACACACTGTGTAAATACAAAACTAGACGCAATTAAAGTGGTACCATAATGAAGTCCCAATTGAGTCCGTTTATTTTGTGTTCAAATTGTAGATTCAAGTTGAAACAGATATAGAGTTACAGTAATTATCTGGTCTAGACCCGGCCAGGTCATCGGCCAACGGCCAGACGGCAAACATAAAAACACACACCCAATTAGTAAAAATATGATCACATACAATTTATTTTACGCTCGAAACAGAAGATAAAATATGTCGGAATAATTTACAACGCAAATGTTTAGATAAATCGACTCCGAGCGATGATATATCATCAAAAGCCTAAGGAAATGAGAAAATCATATTTTTGAATTTTATTTATAACATTGTTTCGGTCTACGTTTTTTAAATTATCGATATTTTAGTCTGTGATTTATGACTCTCCGACGTGATTCGTATTTTATGAAGTTCTTTCGACCTATCTAATCTACTGATAACTTAAGTCTTTAAATACAGTTATCAGTGGTAGGTAGAAAGCCCTCGAAGTTCAGACTTGGCCCAACCCGAGACGGCGGCATTAAAATGATAAAAACAAAACTAGACAGGCAATTAAGAAAATGATTTATGTAAAAAGAGATAGCTACTAAAAATTCAAAGAGATGTAAATTTTTAACAGGAAAATAATATTATTTATGTTTAATTCCAATTTTTAAGCTACTTGGACAAACACAACACTTCTTAATTGACGCGCTGAATATAAAAGTATATTTTTGATGAATGATTGGTATGAACCCGTTTTAGATTTCTCAGTTCATGTTCAAAGGGACAGAGTGTTGCTGCTGGGGAGATACCTATGACCAGCAGTGGACGACTATGGTCTGATAATGATGATAATAATTATAGCCCTAACTAGTAGCCACCCGGTTGCAGGTGCCCGCCGAGCCCGCTTCCCACTCGCAGGTGGAGTGGACAGGATAGTGTTTTCTCTAGGGGACGTCTTTTATTATGTTTACATAGCCCTAAATAGTTGACACTCGGTTGCAGAGGCCCGCTCAGCATGCCGGCTAGCTGATGGCGCGGCGGCGGCGCGGGCTGGGCGCGCGGCTGCGGCGCTGCTGCCACTCTCTCACTCACTCCCATTGAACGTTAATGTAGCACTAACTGGTTGCCACCCGGTTGCAGAGGCCCGCTCAATATGCCGGCTAGCTGATGGCGCGGCGGGGGCGGCGGCGGCGCGGGCTGGGCGCGCGACTGCGGCGCTCCTACCACTCTCTCCCTCTCTCCCATTGAACACGTCTCGTTCATGTAGCCCTAACTAGTTGCCACCCGGTTGTAGATGCCCGCGCAGCATGCCGGCTAGCTGATGGCGCGGGAGCGGCGGCGCGGGCTTGGCGCGCGGCTGCGGCGCGGGGGCCGCTCTCTCACTCTCTCCCATGTCTCGTTAATGTAGCACTAACTATTTGCCACCCGGTTGCAGAGGCCCGCTCAGCATGCCGGCTAGTTGATGGCGCGGCGGCGGCGACGCGGGCTGGGCGCGCGGCTGCCACTCTCTCGCCCTCTTCCATTGAAAACGTCTCACTGTAGAAACATCTCCTTCCTAATCACAGTTTTAACGAGGCAACGTCTTTTATCATGTGTATAGTGGTTTACATAGTCATAACTAGTTGCCATCCACTTGCAGATGCCTCCCCAACATGCCGACTAGCTGATGGCGCGGCGGCGGCGCGGGCTGGGCGCGCGGCTGCGGCGCGGGGGCCGCGAGCTGCTTGCCTTCCTGTTCTCCAATGTGGGCGTCGTCGTGCTGGTCGTCGGGTACACTACTGCAGGTATTGTTATGTACAACATTTATGCCTATATAGTTTCATCACAGTCTGTTAGATCATTAGCACCCCTGTTACACTGTAATGTCATCAATTATACGTCATCTCCATATTAAGTTCTTGACATATGTGTCAAAAGTCAACAACTAATCCCTTGTTATGATCCAACAGTGTATGGTGAAACTGGAGCTTAGAATTTTAAATTGATAACGTATTTACGTAGGAGCCCAAACTAATCTACCTACAATTATAAATTTTCTCCTTTTAACATTAATTCCCATACATGAAAAGCAATTTATGATTATATGATTGAAAGTCACGAGCAGGATTTCAGTCGTCGATATATCACACCTAACTGCACGAAAAGGCTTATTTCAAATGAGATAGAACCTGAGACTGTTTTGATTTCTCTTCCCTTAAGTCCCTTTAAACGACCCATTTAAATGAGCCGCCCTAAATACAAGTAGATACAAGATTTACGAGCATCCTAAAAGTTTCCCTTCTAATCGATCGTATCGAATCAAAGGGTCAATAACATTTTCTTCGCATCCATCAAATGCCTTTTACTCCCAATCTCGAGATGTTGTCTTGAAAGGGGTCGGGGTGTCTCGTGTTACCGACTAATTCTTAAATAAAATTAATTAAAAATAGGCGAGCTTTTAAATTAGAAATAAGTTCAAATTATCTTCGAAATAAATAATGTTATTTACTCTATCCCTAGAAATATCGCTGTCAAGTTTCAAGCTCGGACTATTATACAGGGTGTCCAACTGTCTGTTGTAGCTAAGAATATTCCTGTAATATAATTCAAATTCCAATATTCAGCTTTGGTTCTGAAAACTGAAGAAATGGTTGAAGCATATCTATTCTCTAATACATTATCATGTCACTATTGTTTACTATACGATACCTGTGCTGGATCCAGCCTCTATTTATCACATCCACACGTCTAAGCATGTAAACGTTCGATAGCATTTACATTTACATCAATAGTGGGGAGTGTACACAAGCGGCGCGGTCGAGCATCATCCGTTACTGTGACATGTTGTTTGTGTGTTTGTATGTGAGCCAGGCACCGGCAGACGCACTGAGTGCTATATTGAGTGTTGGAAGGGTTAATCTAGCTTAACAAATAACAGAAGAACGAAAGCTGCTATGCAATCAGTACCTACGTTTAATGCAACAAGAGAGTCGTGGTTAGCGCAGTAATTTTCCGAAACTTCGTTTAGCGTAAGATGAAGTGACCCTTCTGGTGCTGGTGGTTAGTGCAACTGTCGGACAAGGAGGTAATTGTGTGCTGATTGGCGCTACACGCTGCAGATTAGTTTATATAAGATTATTCTTGATAGGTAAAACATTTACTAAAGCTGCGTACAGACCGGCCCAACGAAGGCCAACGAACGGATTTTGTTGGCCTTCGTTGCTGCAATCTGCCCTGTATTATTGTAGGAGACACCAGAAGTGAAGATATAAAAAAAAAGATTACAAACACAAAACCTAACCTTTATTCTTATTAAAATAATTTACAAATCACTTAGGAACAAATTAACCTTAACCTAATACAACAATAATGCACACACAATTATTAATTACAAGGATTCACATCAAGTAAACAAAATAGCTCACGTGACCTTTCCTCGATACGAATAGTGAGACGCAGAGATACAGCCTTAGATGTTGTCCTCACGAGCGCTGACGAGCAAAAGGGCCGTCTCAAGGCGGCGGCGGCTATTTATGCATCAGGCGGTACCTCTACGTCACGCTACTGGATTAATTCCTAACACGGCCTCTCCTGACGGGAGGTCGTCCTCGACTGGGTTTAGAGCTGTCTCTGGCTCCGAGTCCAACATAGGCATCGATAGTCCGGTACTGGTGCCAGGGGTGGGAGCCGATGGTCCTGCCACAGGGTTGTCAGAGTCACCAGGTGCTGATGGTCCTGCCACAGGGTTGTCAGGGTCACCAGGATCATCAGAGTTGTCGTCTGTAACAAGCACATATATAAGCATTTTTGTTTTTGCTTTTGATGGGACATCCATCTTTTCTTTCATAGACTATCACTTAATTCACACATCAGCTAACTTTCATCATCAAATCATGTCCAATAGCATGCCTCATCTTTCATCACCTAACGAGACGTCTCTCGGTTTACACAATTATAAGGCCTTTTCTTCACAGCTTCAGGAGCTCCGCAGCGTGTTCGCAGTTGCGAAGCAGCACAGGTGTTGCACTGGCATCCACCTGCAACATGACGCGCAACACGCGCCGCCCAGCTGCGACACATCGCTAAGGGCTCCCGACTATGCGAAAACGCAGAAACGGGTCATCCGACTATGCGACAAACACAGAAACGGGCATCCGACTATGCGACAAACGCAGAAACGGGTTATCTGACTATGCGACCAACGCAGAAAAGGATTGCACACATGCACATAGATTCATTTCACTCAATACCTATCGCATACTGTACTTTTCGTCGCCTTCAATTATCTAATATAGGGCATAAGCCATGATTTTAACTAATTTGATTTTTAAAGCAAAGCTTTCAAGCAGCTAGCGGGGGTTTTTCTATAGAAGTAATTATTTGGAGGGCAGATATAAAGTGAGCAATTTTATTAATTGAGAAAGACCACGAACAATACAGCAATGCTTTGATCGAATAGAAATGATTCAGACATACTCACCGCTGAATAGTGCGGCACAGGTCTCAGGGCACCACTCGCCTTTCCACGGCACCATGAACTGGGCCCAGTTACGAGGCTTAGAAATCTGATGAACAAGAGCAGGTGGGTTGCGGCTCAGGTAGTCAGCGTGCTGCATCATTTCTCCCTTACGATACTCGATGGTAAATTGAAAATCTTGGAGGTAGATCCACCATCGAGCGACACGTGGCAGTAGGTCCTTCTTCTGCTGGGTTGCTTTCAAGGCATTGCAGTCAGTTACCACCATGAACTGGAGCCCTACGAGATAATGACGGAAATGCTGCAAAGCCTTCACCACTGCAAGTATCTCGAGCTCATAGGAGTGATATTTACCTTCAGCTCCTTGGGTTACCTTGCTGAAATAGGCGACAGCGTGTTTCTTGCCATCCGGATGTGTCTGGAGTAGCACAGCTCCATAACCAACACTGCTCGCATCTGTGTGGACTTCTGTAGGAAGTTCAGGATTGAAGATAGCAAGGACCGGTGCGCTAGTCAGATGTTGGATGAGCTCTTGACGAACTTGTTCCTGCTCGGGCCCCCAGTTGAAATCGACTCCCTTTCTAGTTAAGTGAGCTATGCATGCAGTTTTTGTAGCGTAACCCGGGATATAACGCCGAAAGTAGCCAGCGAGTCCGAGGAACTGCCGAACTTGTTTGACAGTTTTGGGTGGAGAAGTGTTCGTGAGGGCTTCTACTTTTCGTGGACTCGGCTTCACCTGACCTCGACTTACAACCCTTCCCAAATATTCGATTTCGGTAGTTAGGAAAGAGCATTTTTTAAGGTTAATCGAAAAACCGGCTTGTGTAAGTGTAAACAACACCCTGCGCAGTAACTCGATGCCTTCGGGGATGTCATGGCTTAGAATAAGCACGTCATCAACGTATACAAGGACGTTACCCTTATTTATAAGGCTACGCAGTGTGTCATTTATGATTCGCTGATAGACGATCGGGGAATTTGCCAGACCAAATGGCATTCTCACATATTCAAAATGCTCCTCTGGCGTGACAAAACCAGTGAAGCGAATGCACTCCTCCTCGATAGGGATTTGGTGAAACCCAGTAGCCATATCAAGGCTGGTGAAGTACTCATGGTGCCCCAACCGATCGATCTGATCATCGATCAAAGGAAGAGGGTACCGCTCTTTTACCGTGATTCTGTTGAGGGCCCTAAAATCTACGCAAAGCCTATCAGACCCATCACGCTTCTTAACCAGTATAATTGGACTAGCGTACTCCGATTGCGATCTCCGAATGATACCTTTTTCTAAAAGAACGTTAGTAATCTCGCGAACTTTAAGTTTTTCCTGATAGGAGAGTTTGTACGGCCTATATACGACTGGCGTAGAACTCGTGAGTTTTATTTTCATCTTCCCGGTCTTAACCATGCTTGAAGCAGTGCCCGAGATCAAGTGTTCAGAGAATTCGTCGATTACTACCATTAAAGCTTTACGTTCGTCACCCTGCAGCGGAGTATTTATATCAATGGAATAGTCGGCTGCCTTAACTTCGTTAACATATGCGGAAGCGACTGTATTGATGCTATGAGTTAAGTACTGAGCGTTTTTCGTTCGAACGTAAGTCACGCCGTCTCGATTGAGAACGTCTGTACCGATGATGATAGGTGTATTCATATACAGTGCCGGCACTACGATTAGATCGACCTCAAGAGAAATTTTATCAAACTCAATGACTACGGTCACGTAGGAGGTAGTTACTATTTCCTTGTCACTAATCCCTCTCAATACACACGATCTAGGCTTAGGCTTACACGTTAGGTACTTAAGTACATCCGAGGAGATGAGTGACACATTTAAGGCTCCACTATCAATAAGAACATCCATAGGGACGCCATCGACTACTGCTGTTGTTATGTCACTGTTCTTCTCAGATGATAAAGTTCGATCGGCGCACAAGTTCACATTTTTTTGACGGGAATCGGATCGTGCTTTGGCAAAGCAGTTGGCTTCTGTATGCCCGGGCTTTTTACAAAAGGGACACACAGTGCTAGTACTCGGCCTTGAAGAGGCAGAGCTCGGTCCGGTTTTATCAATCATAGGTTTATTAGTGCATTCACGACCTATGTGGCCCTTTTGTCCGCAGGAAAAACATTTTGGTTCAGATCGACGATGTTGAAAGGATGGATGTCTCTTGGTTACGGGTTGAGAAGGCTTATCTTGCTTCAGGCGATTCGGTTTGGTATAAATTGACAGAAATGAGACCAAATTATCAGGAGTTAGCGCTGCATTAGCAGCTGCTGCACGAACTTGTGGACTGTCAATCCCACGGATAACTATAAGCGTTTTCAACTCGTCACCAAGTCCCGGAACGATTCTAAGGCGTAGCAAAGTACGGCGGGCGTATTCAGCGTAGGTAGTATACCTGTCAGAGGTAGCTTTCATAGCTTCAAAGAGAATAAATAAATAAATAAATAAATAAATATGTGGGGACATCTCACACACGGCCATCCAACCCCAAGCTAGGCAGAACCTGTGTTATGGGTGTCGGACAGCTGATATATCTACACAAATACATAGATAGATAGATACTAAATGTTCGCATAGTCTAACTTACTTGGACAGAGTGGTTTAAACTCGAGCTTAAAATTGGACCACGTGCGGTCATTAGTCACCCACTCCATCATCCATATCTTAGCATCGCCCTTAAGGCAAGAAGCAACGCGAGATAAACACTCATGGTTACTCCAACCGTTCGCTTCTCTTGCACGATCTACCTCGCCACACCAAGCATCAATATTATTAATTGAAGGATCGAAATTAGAAACAAAATATTGTTGTGATCTGACAGGCTGTGTGGATTTAATTGCTTCTACTATAGCCTGTGCCAAGGTAGACGTTTCAGAGCAACGAGCGGCTGATTCAATAGACGGACCACGGGTTTGCTGAGCACTTTGTTTAGTTTCGGTAAGGCTAATTGGTTGCGGAGGCATCGGCGATTTACTTTGTGTAGCGGCTTGAACGTTTGACGTGACATTATGTCTAGGCGGCGTAAATGAAGGAATGTCCTCATTACGACGATGAGAACGAGACTTGCTACGAGATTGATACCTATGAGGCGAGCGACTTCGCAACCGGTGCGAGTACGATCGATCACGACTTCTGGAAACACTCATTGAATCGATACGCGACCGACGATGTTTCGCTTTGTTGCGGGTAGGTCGAGAAAAATCACGGGAACGTCTTTGCGCTCGGCTCCGGGAGATATAGCGAAAACGACGTCTCGACCTGTCATGCGCATGAACACGTGAACGAGACCGCGTGCGAGAAGCGCGACTGCATGAAATACTAGACGAACAAGATCGCCTGCGGGCCGTGTGCCTAGGCGAAGTACTACGTGAACACGACCGTGCGCGTGCCGTACGCTTACGTGAAACACTACGCGAACGCGCGCGTGTTCGGACACGCGAGCCACTTTGAGAACGATGCCTTGTCCGGCCACGTGATTTACGACGCGGCATTTGAATAGAATAGAATAGAATAGAAAACATTTATTCAACACATAAACAGCAACATTATCAACACACATTACAATTAAACACTTAATCTAAACCTAATCTACTGTTAGTAATTAATATTTAGAAAATATTTAGTTTTAGGTTAGTATTAACGTGTACATTTAAAATTATATAAAAAATAAAAACAAGTAAACTAAACATAAAATATCCAAATAGTAAAAATGCAAGTTGCTGCGTAGTGTCGAAAAGGACTCCAGACTCAGCATGTGCTATAATCCAAGGATTATAGCGCTGGTTTTCAGCTGGAGTCTTTGCAGTGACATCACGAAGGGACTGGACAGGAAAGAGAGAAATAGGTAAGTAAATAACAAATAGATATTAAAACAATTACAAAATACATAGATACAACATACAACTTGTGTATGAAGTTTATATTAAATATCATTAATAATAATTTATAAACTGTTTAAGTGAGTAGTGGATAAAATAATATGAAATAGAATGATGATGACTATGACTTTGTGAATTTTATGTAATTTTTTATCCAGAAGATTTTTATTTTATTTTTTATGTACCTTAAGCTATTATTTTTAGTTTGATTTAGATCTTTGTTTTATAATATTTTATATGAATTCATTTTTAATTTAAATTATATTATGGCTGTAATTTTTGCAATGTGATCAAGTGTAACTTAAGTCTTTGCTTGAAGGTGCTGGCTTTTTTTAAGTCACGAATAGGAGGAGGGAGATTATTCCAACATTTGCAGGAAGCGTAGCGAAAACTGCATCTAAAAGCTGCAGTACTGTGCTTAGGAGTAATTAATAGATAAGAGGAGGCCCTAGTATTGTGTTTATTAAATTGACGTGACCATGTGAGCCTCTTGAAAAGATACTCAGGGGTTTCGTTCCTAACGACACTGAATAATAAGGTAGCAAATTTGCACAAAACTTTCTTTAAAAACACTTCAAATTTCACAAAAATCTAGAAATAGGCAGGCAAACTTGTTCCTTTCTTATGTGGGCTTCTATGGAGAGAGATCCTTTATCCCACTTCTGATGTAGGAGACACCAGAAGTGAAGATATAAAAAAAAAAGATTACAAACACAAAACCTAACCTTTATTCTTATTAAAATAATTTACAAATCACTTAGGAACAAATTAACCTTAACCTAATACAACAATAATGCACACACAATTATTAATTACAAGGATTCACATCAAGTAAACAAAATAGCTCACGTGACCTTTCCTCGATACGAATAGTGAGACGCAGAGATACAGCCTTAGATGTTGTCCTCACGAGCGCTGACGAGCAAAAGGGCCGTCTCAAGGCGGCGGCGGCTATTTATGCATCAGGCGGTACCTCTACGTCACGTTACTGGATTAATTCCTAACAGTATGATAAAATCCATCGTTGGGATAACCGTTGACGTTCGTTGGGCGTTCGTTGGCCCGGTGTGTACGCAGCATAATTCAAAGGAGCATAAACACACACGGGTAGTAGAGGAGTACCTATTGTGCTTAAATAAGGTAGGCTTGGCCTTACAGATTGATTGTTTTTTTTATGAAGTAATTCTAAACATTATACCGTGAGTGAGCCCATCTACTGAAAAGGGTAGTTATAGAGTCCGTATATAACGCTCAAGCTCAGTAGTACTAATAATAATAGAATTAGGCTTGTCTTTTCACACCATTAGAGGAATAGAATCGCCTCGTCACCGGCACTTTGGCTAATAGTCTTTTATAGGTTTCCATTGTCGAGGCTCGTGCGTCACACAAGGTTCTATTGTCGGTGAGCCTTTTAGGCCGGAATTTAATTTTAATAAGACTTTTTATAGCCTAATAAAGTCTGCCGAAAGGTCTTTTAATATTCGGCTATTGTTGTTCCGCCGTCAGCTTTGAGGCTTTACAATGGTTTGCAATTTCCAATGTCAATTTTGCGCATTTTATTATGATGTAACGGAAGGTAGATCGTTTATTTCACGATGTCAGATGTTCCGTTCACAGATTACGGTGATTTATTCCGTCCCCCGAGGAAGTGTTTGTTTTGTGTTAATAAACATGAAACACCATGGGTAAAATGGTACGATTTGTAGCAAAAACCTCAATAGCTTTTGCTTTAGTATAAATGCACAGTGGTTTAAGATAACTGCATACTTACTTGTAATTATTCCAAAACGCGATATGGTTCGCAACCTATCATGTGAGTACAAATGTGCTGCAAAAAGTGGGTGGCTCGCTTGTGAGCCACCACTGACTACCGCTTCGGGGATTACAGTCGTGAGTGCATATGTATGTGTGTAGGCATACTTAATCATATAAATATTTTTTTCAGGACCAATCATATTTATCCCCTCAAAACCCAGAGTCAGCTCCGTGGGCGAGACACATTAGACTTTAAATTGTGTCTGGTGTCAGAGGACTTACATTTATTGTAGAATAAATAAAAGCATATATAGTATATAGTAATAAGTTCAATACGCACTATGCAGCTTAAGAAATAATAATAATAATAATGTCCTCCTAGCCGAATTCCGACCACGGCGGCCAATCTCAATTGAGATCAGCCATCTACGCAGGAGTAGATTATAGTGCCCAAGTGTGTGCGCAGTACACAGGAGCACTCTCTGTTCCATCACTCTCATAGCCCAATGGGACGGATTGACCGACACGACTGGAGAGAGCTAGGCGCAGGACCGACTGCTTTACATGCCCATCCGACAGCATGGATCGTTTTCACTGTTTCGGACATCAGGTGATCAGCCTTCTATGTCCTAACCAAACTTAGAACCACAATTTAGAAACACAAATTGATGGTCCCACCCGGGAATCGAACCCGGGACCTCTGGGTCATGAAGCGAAGCTTCAACCACTAGACCACAGAGGCAGTTAAAGAAATGAGGTATTTGCTTCAGCATTTAAAGCAAAAGGTATTTTCATACGTAGGTATATTGATACCGTTTTCTCTTTTAATCTTCAGTGTACACTGAATAGTTACTTGAAATAATGTTCTTTGTTACAAATGTTTATCTCCAATCACAACTGCGATTTGGAAAGTTGTTAGCTTTATTGAACGATCTCACTCTCCAAGTTTCTAGACGTCGCAATGCCAACCATTTCTAGAATAGCTAGTAATACTCTGTCTGACACATTTAATTGCTTTCTGTAAAATATAATTGGTCTATTGATATGTACACCCTAAGCTTACCTACCAAAACTCAATTAGTGTTAACAATTGAATGAAAAACTTAATACTGGAAGACAGTTTTCACAAAGCTTTCACAAATCAAGCCAGAAAGCTCAATTATTATGAGGTATATTGAGAGAGCTTTTTCTTTATTATCTGCTCCCTGTGGTACCTAATAAATGTTACTGTAAAAGTATTCACGTTGTGAGCCACGGATTGTCCACGTCACGTCGGCTTGTGTATTTTCATACCAATTTGCGTAAAAGTGAGCGGGGAAATCATTTCGCTTCTGTTTAACTTTAAGCCATGGCCGAGGAGCAGATTGACACGGGTCCCTTGCGTCACCGGGGTTACTTCAGCTTGAGGAAAAACTAACGAACGGAAGCTGTCATGCCATATTTACGTAAATTACACCGAGATAGAGTTGTGGTTAGAGCAGTGACGCTCCGAAACTCGGTTTTTCGTAAGATAGAGAGACCCCAGGCAGCAAGCGAGCGATCACGTCGGGATTACGCGCGACAAGGGACATTGGGAGACTCTAGCTTACGAGAAACTAAGTTTCAGACTTTTCAGAGCACTGTTGCGCTAACCGAGGCTCTATCTTGTTGTATTAAACAAACCGATGTCGTGACAGCTCTTGTTCGTTCGTTTTGGTCAAGCAAGCGTAACCCTCCTGGGGTAGAGCGATACAGGAATATTTTGGTTATTCAAAGTTCAGTTTTTTTTTATTTGGGTATCGTACCGATCGCTTTGAAAAGTGAAAGATTTATTGAAAAAAAGTATTTATAATATTATAATACTAAAAATACGCAGCTATTTAAATGAAAAAAATATATACTTACTTTGTTATTTGAAATGGCGCTTGTCTTGGTACAGAATGGAGGAAAACACTTGAAAGCCATCCTCACAATCACTATTGTCAATAGAATCTAGATATCTATAGGCTTCTCTCCACAAGCCTTCCTTCTCCAACTAGGTCCCTCCGCAATAATAATAAGTATTTCATACAACTATAGAATACGATTGTTCCTAAAGAAATACAAGACTTCCAGTAACTGTGTATTATCAGATAGGTTAGGTTGATTTAGTATTTTAGTTGTAACTTTTATTATTTACTATACTACCACAGGATGTAAAATAATAGCTTATACGTATTTTAAAGATACTTATATTTATGTACCTACTTCGTAAATACGTCGTAGAACACAGGTGATTAAGAAAGACCTCGTGAGTCACTCCCTGCTTATACCACTTTTCTGACACTCTACATACAACCTACCTTTAACTCCTTAGCGATGCTGACTCACATTACTTTGACAATGTTCCTGCATGTCACCTCCACCTATTCGCGGTTTCCATAAATCAAATAGCATGCAGAATGTCAGCTCGGCGCCGCTCCAGACGCTGACACAAAAGTGTAGAGACAAAGAGAGCCACATCAATCTCTGTCGGGAAGTGATGCGGCGTCTCTGTATACAGGGTGTTGCAAAAAGGATATACTACAGGTATATTATATTATTATCGTATATATAGTATCGTACCGTATCGTACCGTATCGTACCGTATCGTACCGTGTCGTATCAGTACCATCCATTTACAGCTTTCTAGATAGACATTATCTCAAAGCCAGTACTACAAGAGTTTTGATCTATACGTGAATGAGTGAGTCAATGTTAAAAATGAGGATTTTTGGACATTAATATCTTAATAACCGTTTGAGATACGCTTATGAAAGGAACACATATGTATCTCGCTAATCTCAATATATAAACCAAATTTGATACGTTAATATGAAATAGTTTTTTAATTTATGAGGGGGGCAAAAGTAGCTCGAAATGGTTCGTGTAATATTACACACGGTGCGGCTCGCTAGTTCTGTTTCACGAACTTGGCTTGACACGCTACCGCGTGTCTAGATTTTTCGCGAATTTTTAAAATTCTGATTTCAGTTTCGGGCTTAGATATACCATGCTTCACATGTAGGTTTCGGCTTAGTATACCCATTTTGCAACACCCTGTATACAGTGTGTGCAATTGTACGTGCTGCTGTATACATGGTGCTCTGGAACGGTGTTCAGCCGTGTGCTGAGAGGATAGGGACTGTGTCCGAAAGTGTGCTATGCCCAAAGATGGTTGGAGTTACTTTGACTAACTAGGAAAATCAGCAATAATATGTTGAGCTTTTTGACAAGTTTATTGAATTTGAAGAAGTATTTTTTCACCTGCATTTAATGCTTATTTGTGCAGAGTTGATCAAAACCTTTTGTAGGCTTTATTCAATTAAATTTTACTTATAATATTTCTGTAACTTAATAAGTAACAACCTACCTAACGGAATGTACAACCGTATGATATCCCTATTATGGTACAAAAACAAAACATTGCTAAGAAAGCAAAAAGAAGCAGTCACTGCTTTTTAATTTTCATAATTACCAACACGTTACTGTACTGGGGTAATTACGGTTGAAATTCGCTTGTGCAAATTTCAGCGGCGACTTGGCAGTCTCTACTTACTACCTTTGTTCGAGAAATTCAAAGGAAATTTCAAAGCGTTTTTGTTCTAGTGATTAATTTTAGAAATGAAGTGTTTTTTTTCTTCTCTCTTATAAATAAACAATATTTGGCGAAACAATGAAAAGTAAATTGTTTGTTTGATAAAAAATAAATGAAGCAAAACATTTATTACTCCGCCGACGTTTAGCTTCAAATTGCGACTGAGTTATTTTCTTTTTTAATTTTGTCGTATGACGAATGATTGATGTTTTCTTGTTTATTCTATTTTTTATTTTCTACCCTGTAGTAGGTATCCAAAATAAGGGTGTATGACGGGTCATTTGTGTATCTTTTATTGTGCCTTCGTAGGTTCGAAACCAATCATCTTTATTTCAGACTTTAGCCGTCGTATTCAATCAATTTACGAATAAATTCACATGCGATTCACGAATATTACTTTTTCTTTACTTATATAGTATTTTTGAGATTTAAGCAGACTTGCCTCATCAGACTTCTGCACAGTAATCTTTTCATCTGAAAGACCCAACCACAACTGAAATTGCAATTTCATACTTTTCTGTGTTCATAATAATTTACAACCAGCTCATTTGTCTTGAGAGAAACAAATAAAAGAAAAACCTTGCTTCTGTATAAAATGAACGTTGTAAAGTTACTAACTAGCCTTTTAATTTCATGTCTTATCTTCAGTTTCAGACTGTAATAAATACATAAAATTAAATAAAGTACTGCTGCGAAAAACTCACAACAGTATGGTAATGTGTATTGTATAATAGTGTTAAGCTTTTAGATACTTTAGAATACTTTAGATGGTCCAGCATGCTCCAGTTATTTTATTCGTTTTTTTTGCATGTTCGGAAATGATTAAATCAGGTGTATCTGATGATTATCTGGCCTTCTGGTCTTCCGATTTATTTCAGTTTCATACACCGCGGATGATGTATGTATGATTGGGGCAGTGGACAAAGGCCTTAAGAAATATCCTTCTTCTCTTCCTTGCAGGTGCCTCCATATTCCAAGCAATAGAAGGTGCGAGTGAGATGGAGCGAGCCAACAACATGACGCGCGAGCGAGACAGCACGGCCGACTACCTGTGGCAGAACATCACGCTCGCGCTCAACTTGTTCAACGAAACCGAACTCAGGTTACGGTACGTTTAGATTAATAAGCATCTAGACAGACTAGAATTATATCAGTTGAATTCATCATCATCTCAGCCATAGGAAATCCACTGCTGAACATAGGCGTCCCACAGTGATTTCCAATTGTCCGATCGGAGGCGGCCCGCATCCAGTGCTTCCCCGCAGACTTGACTATATCTTCCGTCCTTCTCGCGGGGGGCCACCCAACGCTGCGCTTGCCGGTACGTGGTCCCCACTGGAGAACTCATCTGGTCCTCCGACCATTAGTCGAAGAAGAAAGTAGAACTTAATGCTGAATATCTGGGGCACAGACAGGCGTCTGGTGTCTTGGCCCCAGAAAGACAATAAGAGATTTTCTGTACCTACAGACACAATAAAGATCAACTTGCATTATTCTTACCATGGCATCATCAACAATAGAAGAAATTCCGTCATCCTGAATACACTGACGAAAAGCTTTGCTGTATTTGTAGAAGAAGTCCTATGATGTTTGCTCGTTAGAGCAAACATCATAGGACTTCTTATAATCAGCAGAGCGGTCCACCACGACATCCTTAGAAAGAATCACAAATATTTTTATAGACATAGGTCTGGTCATTATTGGTCGGTGGTTAGGTACATTTCGCCCGTCACCCTTTGTATAAATAAATCCATGATTGCAATACTTACTGATACTATAAAGAAGAAAAAGGTCAATTGTAATAATGTTTTCCACCCTTTTCACCATAAAGCCCGTATAGTTCAATGAGTTCAATGGTTTTCGATTACAAAACAAACGATAATTATGTCACATTCACCTGTAGTTTATAAGCTAGCTTCAAGGGGCAAAGAAGACTGAAATAGTCTTGAATGGCGTTGACACAGTTTGCTAAACAAACGGTAATGAACACTGCGGTGTCGGCGGCCCATCGTAAAATGAAACCTAATAATAAAGCCATACTCTCGTGGAAAGGGATTACCTCCCATAATATACTCGTAATAACGTTTTGATTGTTTTCAACCACCACAAAGAATGTTCTAACCATTTTTAACGTCTACAAAGAAACGTGTGTTAATAAGTTTAACGTGTCTGTGTATCTGTCTGTGGTAGCGTAGCTCCCTGAACCGATTTTCGATTAGTTTTTTTGGGTCATTGGTATAGTGTTACTCCGATTGTTCTTAGCCATATTTTAGCAAAATCGGCTTAGCCGTTCAAAAGTTATGCGACTTTTAGGCCAGGTTTCTCATTATTTCTAATGATATATTTCAACTGTTGCGTATATTCTATGTATCTCTCATACTTAACGTAATTTTGCATTGTCCAGGTATGTATGTAGCCTTCTTGTTAGACTTAAAACCTAGATCTGCTCTAGGGTTATAGAGGTGGGTACTTTGCTGGTGTGCCTTTCTATGGCTAACATAGCCAATCTTGGCGTTAAACTACAGCACATACCACACAGGCTATTGCAAAAAGGGTATACTAAGCCGAAACCTACATGTGCAGGTTATATCTAAGCCCGAAAATTAAATCAGAATGTCAAAACTCAGGAAAAAAATCATTTCCCATAGAAACTTTGTTGGTCACGTGACTTTTTCGGCTAAAGATACCCTTTTTACTACATCCTGTATAATATAATAATAATGATATATAATCTGTGTTATTCCTTCCAGGATCAGCAGCGAGCTGGCGGAGTACCAGCGCAAGGTGGTGCTGGCCGTGCGGCGCGGCTGGGACGGCGCCCGGGACGGGGGCGGGGGCGGGGGCCGGGGGTCGCGGCAGTGGAGCTTCTCCTCCGCCTTCCTGTACTCGCTCACCGTCATCACTACCATCGGTAGGTGCTGTGCTTGTTGTGACGATTGGAATGTTAGGTGTGCTGTGATTGTTGGATGAATAAAGACTTTGGTTACGTTGAAACATAAACGCATTGTGCTGAGTGGATATAAGAAGAACACTTAGAGAACCCTGTAAACGTGTGAATAGAGGCAAGACTATCAGCTGATGATGACTTATAGGGTATTGAACGAAGTCTGGTTTAGTTATTTTGAATGGCATTGAATTTATTTCGTGACTTCGGAGACCCGCGCCCCAGCAGTGGAGACGTGATGGGTCGTGAGAATGATGACTTATAATGTGTACCTAATGTTTAAAACTTTAAACCATGTGTTTCTCCCACAGGCTACGGCAACCTGTCCCCGCGCACGGCGGGCGGCAAGCTGGCCACGGTGCTGTATGCGCTGCTGGGCATGCCGCTGTTCCTGCTCTACCTCGCCACCATTGGTGAGCATCATCATCATCATCAGCACCAGGAGTGACGTGGCCACTCACTGTACTTCATATAGCACGGCGGGCGGCAAGCTGGCCACGGTGCTGTACGCACTGCTAGGCATGCCGCTCCCGCATGTACCTCGCCACCATCGGTGAGCATCATCATCATCATCAGCACCAGGCTGAGTCACGTGGCCACTTAGCACGCCATTGGTGCATGGCAGGATCTGAACACACGGTCTCACAAATGAGAGCCCTAGGACCCTAACCGTTACGCCATCACGATTCTGCATGAAATCAAATCTTTATTCCTGGTCTATTAACGCGTGGCGGTCTTTTGTGTGCAATCGACCAGCCCTTCCTACAAAGGCCGCTTTCTAACCTTCACTCTTCAAAAGAGTAACCACAAAATAGACAGTAGAAATTAACTTATTTATTGCGTAAGTAGAGGAGTTTTAATTTATGAAAACACAGATTTACTGTCTATAACATACATTACTTATAACTTATACTAACTTGTGTTACTTACTTAAAAGCCAAACATGTTCTTCTTTTAAAACTTAGGCTTAAACAACGGTTCAGATATTGTTTTTTTTTTTTACTAATAATTTGTATCACACCATTCACACTACCACACCACATATCATGTTTTCTTCTTACAGCTCAAATGCGTGTGTTTATTGCGCGAACACCGGTAATGCGAATCTAAGCCTTTAAGGAACTTTTTTTATATTTATGTCTCGGAAGTACATTAGCGTCCAACAGGTGGCGTATCAGGCGCTTTATTTCCCTCTTTACGATCCTCATAATTTAAATACAAAGTTACTCTGTCTCCTTTTTGAACGAATTTTGGAAAATTCATTGCTCACTTAGGGGTGATTTTGTTTTGTGCCGCGGTTTGGAAATTATTCCCGCTAGAGCTCACAAAATGATATGCACATTGAGAAAGGTTTACAGATTAGATTACCTTTTTCGATTGTTTACAAAGTGAGTTAATGAGTCATTTGGGATGAGATAAAAATGTGTTTGTGTAAGCATAAAATGATTAAAAAACGTTCAGCAACGATGAATGAATGCTGTGGAAAGAGCAGCGTGGAGCATCTCTGAAGGATCGGATTATAAATGCGAACTAAAGTTCTCTAAATATTTCTTAAAAGTAGGAGTTAGTAGGACACATCTGCCGAAAAACCGAAAAGAGTAGATGACGTTCTCGAGTGAACACCAAAAACAATACCTTACTATGGGTGCCGTATCTATAGTATACTTTCATGAAAAATTATTGTAATCAAGAACATCGTTGAACGTCTTTCTGACTTTCTTATTATATTATAATGCTGTGTCATTATTTAATGAATCTTAGATATTTCAGCAGCATAATTAATTATAAACCTCAGCTAAGGCTATTGAAAAAATGAAATGGATATAGGTAGGTACTTAAGTAAAATTGTAGGTACTAGATATAAGTTAAAATTGTAATAGATTATAAGGAAAAAGTTGAAAAGATGCTCAAGGAGTTTCTTTCGCCATTTCTTTCCTTCTCAATGACGGGGCCTTTGTGAAATGGTGGTAGATGACTATCGACAAATAATTGTAAAATTTTACGTCGATTAAACCATTTGAATTTGAATTTGAATTTGATAGTGAGCAGTCGCTAATCCACATTTCCAATCAAAATGATCGAGAGACCAATCTAAACAACGTTAGGCACACTAAACCGGGCGCTATTCAGATTATTCAAACTCAAATGATCCGCGCACCGCGGAGCGCAACAAACAAATCTGCTGCCGACTGATTGTTGAACACGCGTTCATAACGGAATGTGTTTGTCGACGCTACATCAATAGGCCTGCGATTTACAGTACAGCCTCATTGCGGTGCCCTATTCAGAGAGAAATGGCGATAATGAAGCGATAAAATTTTTATTCAACTCCGTCTGGGAGCCCCGCTTGAGCAATGAGCCTAGACGTACTACCATTTTATTTTAGAATGCTATTTTAATTGTTTCGTGTTCCTCGGGAAAAGTTAATTAGTAATCATAGGCATAGGTCTTAACTGCTGAAGAATCGCTATCTGACAGACAAATTATCGAGTGAAGATCATGAATAAATCTGGAAATCTTGGGATGCCTTTCACCCCGCTGGACCGACTACTTTACACAGATGCCTGAAAGTGACTGGTAGGGAAGGCTGTAGTGTAGACAGACACCCCCATGTCCAGTAATGATTACTTACGGGCTTATGGTTACATTTGAAAGTAAGCAGCATCGCATACTAACTGCTGGCGGGTCCTCAATAAGGCTCGTGTGTTATGGATGCGCCGCGCGTCCGGACCGGGGGTTCCACCGCACTAATAATACTGTGAGCTGTGCAGGGGGGTCACTCTATATGACGAAAAACTAAGTTTCGGAGCGCTGCTGCGTGAGCCACAACTCTATGTCATTGTAGTGCCGATTGCACGACAGCTCTCATTCGTTAGTTTTTCGTCAGTATAGAGTGGCCCTCCAGGTGGTGTACGATGCGCTAAGCGTAACATTTCTGACTTTACACACCCGCCGACGTAACAGTTAAGTTTTGTAAGATAAGTTTTTATTTATTTATTTCGCGAGGGTTTACTATTATTGCAAAGGAAGCATTGTCACTCTGACAAAGGTCAGGATTCATTGTTCTAGAGTATTCTAGACTATACCAACCTACCTATTGCAAGTGCTAAAAGATTAATTTAGCATTTAGTCGGAGTAGTGTCACCGGATTCTAGGAATCACGTTGTCTTTAGAACACCTTTAAGCCTTAGTACCTTTCGCTAGATGAAAATGCATTGTCAAAGCGGGAATGTAGCCTCGAGATAGTATTAATGAACCTCCGAGCGCCGCTAGCGGGGACGGGATTATTATTAAGTAAATATTAAATTCTTAATAAACTGTTTTTGTACATAGGGGAACTTTACATAGCTTACTCTACCGGTCTTGATCTCTAGGTGAGTATCTAGAAGATCTATAATTATGAAGATACACATCGTCTGCATTATATTTGCATACTGCATAAGCGGACAAACATACAGAACGTATTAATAGTTAAAATTCATTCGATTACTTATTATATCTATTTACGATCACATATTAAAAATATATGGAATATGATCATGTCAATGACATTATCGTTGGTATGTGAACGTACCCGTCTTACTGATCTTCTTTTAAGTATGGAAAAATAACGTTGTTTATTACTATGCCTCCCTCAGAATAGAATACCACTCTAGAGAATAGACTCTAAAGTCTAGAGGACTACGCCGAGAACGACGCGCGACTGTTGCATTCATCTGCCAACGGCAATATCACTGATAAAATTCCACCCTGTCTAATGTTAGGATCACAGAGCAACAAGCCTAGCAACACACATCCACAGCATACCTACTCGGGGCGCGTCCACACGGCTGGTCTGTGGACAATGGCGCGTGATTCGCAACCACTTCGCAACAATGGCGCCGAGCTAACAGGATTACACCAGCGACAAACACCCGAGGACAACCCGTGTTGATTTTTTGGCAAATATACACGCTTGTGTGATTAGATTTAGCCGTGTTGTGCATCCGCTGGATATCCGACAGGGTAGAAAAATAAGTACTTTAGAAAAAAAAACCTTTACTTTATTAAGATCCTAACGATTTGAGGTAGTTTCCCTAAATAGCCGAGGGATATAACATAGTGTATGTGTATAAGGGTAAAACCTTATTTTCCATAAAATATTTACCTTTTCCAACCTCTACTTTACTTGACCATCTCGTATGCTAACAAAACCTAAGGTCTTCTTCTTCCTAGCCTTTTCCTTATTTAGATTTTGGGTCAGCTTTGTACGTCATATCACGCCACTTTACCCTAGGTCACGCTATTTTACGCTTGGTCACGCCATTTTACCCTAAGTCATGCCATTTTACCCTAGGTCACGAAATTTTACCTTAGGTCACGTTATATTACCCTAGGTCACACCATTTTACCCTGAAGTGCCTTATCTAAATTCCACCTTTTTTACTATTGTCCAGGCGAGCTGCTGGCGCGGTGGTTCAAGTGCGTGTACGCGCTGGCGTGCCGCTGCCGCGGCTGCCCCGGGCTCGCGCGGCGCCGCGCCGTGCGGACGCGCCCACAGGTAAACCTGAGCTCCGGCGTTGCAGTCATCATCATCATCATCACGACCCATCGCGTCCCCACTGCTGGGGCACGGGTCTCCTTCCAATGAAGGAAGGGTTTCAGGCCTAGTCCACCACGCTGGCTGGCATATATAAACTAGCTGTTCCCGCGGGCTTCGCTTCGCCTTAAAAAGTTTTCCCGTGGGAATTCCGGGATAAAAAGTAGCCTATGTTCTTTCGTCATAATTATAAATTCAAATTCAAATTCAAATTCATTTATTGCATGTCACATTGTGGAATTAGGTGGTAATGAGTTCATTAGTTACAAATGTGACACCCTGTAAGGGCGCAGCAACCAGAGGGGCTTAAAATTACTTAAGTACCTACTTATCTCATAACATGCATGATATTTTGAATAAGGTAATAACAATTTTTAGAAATAGCTATACAAATTAAAATATTCATCAAAAAATTATAATATCATAATAAATTATTAAAATCTTAAATAATATTGATAAGCACTACTAAATAATGATATAAATATACATTGAATTATTATAGTTAAAAAATAAAATAAATCATCTATTAATCAAATTAACATTTAATTAAGAAGAACTATTTATTAAATTACGACTACTTATGATTATTATCACCATTATCATCAAAAAATTCTGTTATTGTATAGTAGCTCTTTTCAATGAGGTATCTCATTGAAAAGTATAGTACTGTGTGTTTCTTGTAAACCTGAATAATTATAACTGTGTAATGAATGTAATTTAACTAATATTTTAATTTGTAATGTTGCATGTCTAAATTTGACAGAATGTGCTGTACTTTCACTATGATTATTATGTCTCAATGATTTTCACTGATTATTGTAAACCAGCTTATTGTGACCACATTCTTTGCAATAAATGATTTTGATTTGATTTTGATTTGATTTGATTTGGGATTGTAATACACTCACGAGCAATGAAAAAGTTACAGTGACAATAGCACCTAATTATTCATAAACGGAAAAGGCTAGCTTAATCACCCTGTTACATTATAACAAGGAATTACTTAACGATTTTTTACAAATCTGTCAAGAATTCAATATGGAAATTTTATTTTAGTAGACACTAGGGCATGTAATACCGCAATACCGGTATTGCGTAATACCGGGATCCCGGACAAAATCCACGCTTTTTTAATACCGGTATTGAAAGTTGATACCGGTATTGAAGTAATACCGGAATCGGATATTTTTAGGCTATAAATCAAGCGATTAAGATATAGTTAGCCTTGTGCTCCTATATACTATGAAAGTGCACTTGTTTTCGACATTGACAAAGTCAAAGTGACTTTGACTTTGACTTTGACATTAGGGCATGCAATACCGCAATACCGGTATTGCGCCGGGATCCCGGACAAAATTCAGGCTTTTTTCAATACCGATATTGAAAGCATTGAAGTTATACCGGAATTGGGCTTTATTTAGGGTATAATCAAGTCATTAAGATATAGTTAGCCTTGCGCTCCTATATTCTATGAAAATGCACTTGTTTTCAACCGTTACATGCGGTTTTTGGTCTTTGGAAATCTACTTGTTGTCCATGCGTTCTAAAATTTTAACTCTTATGTTATACGTTAATAAACACAACATCTTTCCTATTTTATATTACAAAATCTTGATGTAGATTATTATGATGAAAATCGTGGAATTCTGCTGTAAGTGCAGAGTTCCAACGAATTTTCAAACTAATATAGACAGCAGCTTTATGAAGTCCATTATTCGCTGAATTTCATAATTAATACTAAATTCAATAGCATTAGATTATTAGGTAGGCTTATTGATGAATATTTTTTGTAAATGCGGTTTGGGCATTATGGACGAAATTCTTCTAAATTCAGTTCCTCATATTCCCATATTTATGCTTATTTAAAAACTCTATAATAAGAATTTCTTGTTAACTTTGTTTCCTTCTAAATACAAATTGAAATGAAATAGTTTCAGGAAACAAGTGAAGCGGAGAGTATAGAGCGGCCGCGCGAGTGGCGCAGTTCCTCAGAGATGGAGCCACCGGCGCACCTGCAGTATCACTATTATCAAAGGTAAACGTTATTAATGGACAACAAAGACATAGCAATGCAAACTTTGCTTGAAACCTAATGAATTCTATATAGTTAGGTCTGTACCATTTCTGCGAAGGTGTATTTTAAACCGAGGAAATAGAGGGGTTTTATGGCTTTGTAGTCATGAGGATGCGCTGATTTGAATGTGGTTTTTGTATAAAAGGTGGTTTTCGTTGTTGCATCAAATTTATTTAGCTTACAAAGGTCAAATAAATTAATACAGCTCTGCTACTCTCTCATCCTAACATTATAACAGTCCATTCACTACCACAGGAGGCCGAACCCAAAATTCGACAGAAGCTTTTCGACGCCCAACCCTCCCAGACCCTATAGGCCCTACTCCCCTGGTCACCAGCCACGGGACCTTGATCCTTACTACCAGGACTACAGAGACTACCCGCGGCAGGGGAGGGGCGGGGGGTACCGGGAGGACAGTGCCTCCAGTGACTTCACGTATGTGACGTTCGACGCTCAGACCATCACGGTGCCCATCAGCGTGTGTGTTGGCGTCATGGTCGGGTGAGTTTCTCTATTTTAAAGTAATCCTAAGTTTGATTCTCTGTCGAAAGCGTACTAATCTGGCAGCTACCTGGAAGACGTAAAAGAAGCTGCCCAAATACCTGGTGACGTTATGTGGCAGAATGAGGCAAAAGTTGTAAGGATCTAACCAAGATCGACCAAGGTGGAGACATCTTCTTAAAGCACTTTGTCCCTGCTGAGAGACGTCAGGATGGATATGTCTGTATGTAAGTTGACTCATGATATGTGGGGGTCAGATATCAGTCTAGCAGACTGTACATTACTATTACTCGTTGGTATGTTTGCATCAATGTCTACCAGACCTGTAACACAATGCACTTTTCTAATAAGTCTGACTCTACAATTCCACTGTGCGTGTTGGGAGTATAATGAGTGACTGGTTTCCAGATATATAATATTCGGGTCGATGATCTTCGGTCTGTGGGAGCAGTGGGACCAGCTGGACGGCGCCTACTTCTGCTTCATCTCACTCAGCAGGTCAGTTCAGATCGTGCAATGAACAAGGATGAAAAAATCCTTCTATTCTATCTTGCTCACAGGCAAACTGCCTGTGAGCTCCGCTTTGCCTCAATATTTTCCAGTAACTAGTAGGTATTCCGGGATAAAAAGTAACCTTTTTGATCAAAATTGCTTCAGCCGATTTCCCGTGAAAGAGTAACAAACATCCATACTTAAGTATATCCTTGCTACACCTACCGAGAAGAGTTGCGAGACAGTTACGTATCCTCGGCTGATCCTCAGCCAACGAACGGTCATCATTGAACGAATGCAAGTCGAGGATACACTATCGGGTACCACTCTACTCGGTAGGTGTAAGTTGTTACAGGCATTCGCATTTATACTATTAGTAGGATTGAAATCTCTCTCTCCCCGCAGTATCGGGTTCGGCGACTTCGTCCCGGGCGAGCGCGTGGTGACGACGCGCATCGAGCCGTCCTTCATCGTGTGCGCCGTGTACCTCATGCTGGGCATGGCGCTCGTGGCCATGTGCTTCAACCTCATGCAGGTGCGCTCTATTGTGTAGGGCGGAGGGTTGTTATTGCGCTGTAGTTTAGTGTGGAAGATGTAGATTGCATGTAATAATAATATCATTTCGGTAAATTAATATCTATTTACTGAAATGAGTTAAAGAAATAGAATCATTTTTATTTGTGAAACCTAGGTTGCAAATTTGATTTTCACAGCGATGACATTAACTTTTCAAATGATAACAATATGCTATCCGCAATGAAAATAAGCACCTGAAAATAGTAATATGATGAATAATATATATTTGGATTCGTAATTATGAATCAATTCGCCGCGCGATCGCCGAGCGTCTGAATATTGTACGAGGCTGCCGGATGAAGCCGTATTGTTGCATTAACTGACAGCTCGCCATCAACTTATTAATTTAATCACGTGAATCAATTATTGAGTTATCATGACTTGCAGAAATAACTGAATAATTAAACTGAATACTCATTTAACATGCATTTCTACAGAGATACTGCTTTTAAACAAAGTAAACTGATGATTGGGTTTGGAAACAATTTTGTAAATTGGGAACTACCAGCATTTGTGTAGTGAAATAGTTTTCAAGTTCAGTTTAGTGAGGCAGGCTGAAAGCAAGCGTTGTGTTGTTGTTACATAAGTACAAAACACGTAAAATTCCGGGGACTGTTTCCTTTGACACACATTATATGGCTGCATTTTAATTTACGTACGTATAAACTTCAGGAAATATAATATTTCAATATAAATTAAGTAAGTATGTAAATGAATGAAAGTCTGTTGTTAGTCAAATTACCGATATTGTTAAATAATAAAATTAAAGGAAGGTAGCAATAACGCTATCACGTTTGACCAATAGATATTGTTATCTTATTATCGTCAATGATAAACACAAGATATATTACTTTGGGTTTATGAACGTAGTGAAGGCATTGGGACAGATTCAAAACGAAATAACATTTACGAAGTATAATTAGTGTCAAATTTAATACATTTTGAATCCGAGAATCATTGTCAAAACAAGTTTGCGATAGGTGGTACCATTTGTGTACATATCGCGAATTTTTTCACTCAAAGAGGTTTCTTTTGTGCATCCTATATTACAATAATCAATTGTTTTGTTGCAGGAGCAAGTAATCCATTACTTCGCCGCCATGAAGCGAGCTCTGAAGAGAATATGTCGGTGTAAAAGATGACGAAATGAAATAATTTGTAAAAAAGTCACTCAAGTTTTTAGACTATAAGGAGAAAAATGTATATAGTATTTGAAGGAATTTGCTAAAATATTGTTTAAGTTCATTTTAAGTTATTGTGTGTCGGAATGTGTGATGGATTTGAGAAAAGGCAGGACTATTAAAAAAAAAACAAAATAAAGACTTTGTAAATATCTAAATGCCGTATTTTATTATTATTTATTGAGAATTAAGGTGACCTGGTGCTTTATTATCAAAAGCCCAATTTAAATTTGATATCATATCTGAACCTAAAGTCTCTGAAATACTTATCTATAACAACATCAAGCCAGACATCGGATCTCGCAACAATATAATATCAAACAGTTTAATTTACAAGTAGTTCCAGAATTTGATATCGATATCGAGCTGAAGTTTATCAAACTGAAGCCTCTGCCAGCTCGGCTACCCCCCGCCCCCGCCCCGCCCCGCCCCGCCCCCGCCGACGCACGTGCTAACTTTACACGAATATATTACACACTCTACTAAGTATCATAGTCAAAAACATCCTACTGGCCTGGCCATCGCGGTTTAAAGAAACGTTACAATACTATGCAATACTCTGTCTTGTTCTTGGTATGTCGGCGTCAAAAACTAGAGTGCTACATGTATGACGAAATATGAAGATCCGGACCGCTGCTGGGCGAGCCACGACTCTATCTTGTTGTATTAAACGTGCCGATTGCACGTCAGATCTTATTCGTTCGTTTTTCGTCAGTATAGAGTAACCCTTCTGTTCTAGGCTTTCCTGTCCTGTCCGTGTAATAGGTACATATCACTTTTTTACCCATAGTTATGCCACATAGAAGCAAATATAGAAACGTTGACTAACTTTATAATATGCAAGTGATATTCATTGATTTGTCACCTCAACCCAACAGTTCGAATTATTAACAATCAACATAATAACATATTATCGGTCATTGAGTCATCTATATCCTCAATCCGTATGCATTGATTCACGTTAAACACAGTCGTAATAGTATACGGCTTCTACGATATATCTATATATAATTATAAATACGCAAATTACATCTGTAGTAACTGTAACAAAGCTCAAGTAAGAATAAGTTTGTTTGACGAAGTTAAATTGGTAAATGTTTTTATCCTTTTCATACGACTCTCTCAGATTGTATGAAGACACAGATGAGATAACTCCAGCGTGTATTTACGCTCGTCGAGAAATATTTAATTTACTGAATAGTCCACTACGAGTAGTCAGAACATAGACTTAGATTTGCCTAGACACCGCAAGAGCATGTATTGTGCTTTAAAGTGAGGTAAAATGGAACCAAAGTCCATTAGTAGAATCTTATCCATTCCACACAGTTGATGACGTCAAAAAAAATGGCTTATTACGTAACAATTACGATTAGCTTGTAATGATTACGACATAATGTAAATGTTTAATTAAATCGCTAATGCTGAGTTTCACAAAGGACCTGTAAGCTAATGGCGGTATTAAATCTGTATCTTTCTGTCCGTCTACAGCCATAGCAAGGAAACAACATTAGCATTAAGTTCTGTTACGCAACTCAGCGCAAAAAAAAAAAAAATATATATAATAATGACGTGCCCATTTATTATACAAGGAATAAGACTTGCGGAATCTAGGTAAACCTAAGTCTGTGACGAAGAAGGTAGAAATAAAATAAAAGCTTGGTCTCGGCGGCCAGTTACTACTTACTGTAAGTGCTTAAAAATGCAATCTTTTTCCACCGGGATTTGTTGTTACCTCCCTGATGTACGCCGTCGTTACTTCGAACTGCACATTCGAATACAACTCAATACAAATTTAAGTTTACAATAAAAACCTCGTTATTCCTTGTTATATTGACTTATATGCTACGACGCAAACATGCTACGACGTACAGTTGCTTTGACGTACACTTGCTACGAAGTGCACTTGCTAGGACGTACACTTGCTACGACGTACACTTGCTACGAAGTGCACTTGCTAGGACGTACACTTGCTACGACGTACACTTGCTACGAAGTGCACTTGCTAGGACGTACACTTGCTACGACGTACACTTGCTACGAAGTGCACTTGCTAGGACGTACACTTGCTACGACGTACACTTGCTACGAAGTGCACTTGCTAGGACGTACACTTGCTACGACGTACACTTGCTACGAAGTGCACTTGCTAGGACGTACACTTGCTACGACGTACACTTGCTACGAAGTGCACTTGCTAGGACGTACACTTGCTACGACGTACACTTGCTACGAAGTGCACTTGCTAGGACGTACACTTGCTACGACGTACACTTGCTACGAAGTGCACTTGCTAGGACGTACACTTGCTACGACGTACACTTGCTACGAAGTGCACTTGCTAGGACGTACACTTGCTAGGACGTACACTTGCTACGACGTACACTTGCTACGAAGTGCACTTGCTAGGACGTACACTTGCTACGACGTACACTTGCTACGAAGTGCACTTGCTAGGACGTACACTTGCTACGACGTACACTTGCTACGAAGTGCACTTGCTAGGACGTACACTTGCTAGGACGTACACTTGCTACGACGTACACTTGCTACGAAGTGCACTTGCTAGGACGTACACTTGCTACGACGTACACTTGCTACGACGTACACTTGCTACGACGTACACTTGCTACGACGTACACTTCATCGACGTACACTTGCTACGACGTACACTTGCTACGACGTACACTTGCTACGACGTACACTTGCTACGACGTACACTTGCTACGACGTACACTTGCTACGACGTACACTTGCTACGACGTACACTTGCTACGACGTACAATATTTTATATCTGACGTATTTAACAATAAAACAGTTAAACCAATATAAAAGCAGCTTTGCAATATATTTTGAACGAGACAATAGTAGGATTTGGCGTAGAATACGCAAATTTCGTAGTTTTTCCCTCTATAATACTTTAAGCCAGATGTACTGTAAAACCATTTGTTTTAGGACGTTAAAACTACGTTATGTAAATGTCGTGAGCGTTTTAATGGGTCTCATTTCCCTGAAAAACTAGTGTGTGCGCGTTTAAAGTAAAACATGTGGTTTGTAAGCTGGACACACAGAAACGAAATCTCGGGGAATCTTTTGTTTATTTTAAAAATATGCAGTTTTTGTTTTCGTATGTGTGCTATTATTAATAATTTAACTGAATATATTTACAGTTTTGGAATTAGTTTTGTTGAAGCAAAATTATTTTTTTATTAAATTCTGTTTTTTACGTTTCATTGAGCTAGTAGGTACCTACTTACTACACACTAGATATTACAAAGGAAAGTGAAAAAACCTTGCTTCAAACCGACTGTAATTATATAAAGTTTATAAAAACCTACAACATTCTCTTACAAAGACACGGTTCTCAAAGAGATCACAAAAAAGCGAAGCACGTAACACTTAAAAAGCAAAAAAGACGACACTAAAAGATAAAATTCCTTTTAGTAAAACCGAGCTGTATAAAGGTGAAATAGTTGCAAGTAAGTACTTGCAGCAAACTTCTCAAGCAGCTTACAGAGCTCAAATTAAAGTGTTAGAAACTTCGAGTACCTACCTCATTTACCACACGTATATTTCAAGTTAAGGTTTTATCTGATACGCCCGCTTTGTGCTGATGCAACGATCTTAAACTGGATATCTTCTTTGCTGTCGGTACTCTCTAGGTTTAGCCCTTAGCCACTTGCATTAGAGATAGTTGCTGACTGTCTTTTTGCTTTACAGGAAATGAATGAACTAGAGATGTCTTGTAATCGTTACGATTGATGCAACGAGATTGTGAGAGACTCCACTGCGCACTGCTTTGATACTGAGATCCTTGAGAGTAAAAATGAAGTTGTTTTTTAAAGTGTTGCAAAAATCGTTAACTTATGTTTTCCTGCAGGTCAAATGATCAGTTAGGAATGATCTGACTGAGTTTGAGTAAACTTTTTGGAGTAGAAGTTCCGCAAACGAAGAGACTTGGTTTTTCCATTTTAATATTCCACCGGTGAGGGTGTCTGAGTTGCAATATTGCATTTTCTAAGAGAGTTGAGATAACACGTAAGTATAGTTTCTTTGTTTGGATCTGATTCAATTAGGTTGTTAGGATTTTTTACTATCTACAGTAAGATAGATATGCTTTGAAAGTTTATGGGACCGATTCAAAATCCTACAATAGTTATATTCCCCTTAGAACTGATGTTACTGAGATTGAGAGCTGTATTTCTAATAAAATACTTTAGCGATAAAATACTATACCTAGAGAGTGACTGAGTCACCCGCTTTCGACCAACTATATACTACTTAAACAAAAAGCAAAACCCTGTAAATGTATAAATAAAGACAATATAAATGACCACTAAAACAGTATTAAAGTATTTATTTCCAATGAATTTCACAAAGTTAGGCCGCACAGACAAAGTTTCCCAATCGATAATAGTTAATGGTTACAATTTAACAATTAGAAGAGCAACTTGGTAACGACCGGTCGTGGCGGGAAATTAGGTGATGGGAAGTGAAATAAAATGTTATTGTTAGGCTGCTTCCAGGGCCTCTAGTACGGGATTTGTAATTTTTGAAAAATAAACAAGTTTACGTTTTCTCCTGTCATATATGCATACATTATCTATCAAAAGTTTCATGATAGTTTCCGCAAGAGGCGCCACTTAGTATGTGAGAAAACGTAAACTTTTATAGTTTTCGCCAAACTGTCAAACCTGTACTAGCCCCCTGAGCAGGGCAACTGTTTGCCGTCAACTGAGGAAGTGGGGTATCGATTAAGTAGGCCGAGTGGTCACAGAACAATACCTATGTGAGGACATCTCACACACGGTCATCCGACCACAACTAGGCAGAGCCTGTAATATGGGTTTCAGACTGCTGATTAGTTTACTAAAATACATAAATAGATACATATCAACGCCTAAGACCTGGGTACAAATATCTGTCTTTAAACCAACATCTGCCTTAGTAGGGACCGAATCCGGGCCTTTCGGCATAGCAGTCAGGGTCAATAACCACTGCTCCATTAATTTGGTCGTCATTTCTTAGTTTTGATCGCGCGTACCGTGTGAACAATTTACCAACTGGTAACGCAGCGCCTCAGGTACAGTTGGCAGAAGGTGGCAGAAGCGAGACACTGAAAAATGACACGAATCGTAGAGGTTGAAGCAAACATGCATGTGCGATGGTATGTAAATGGAGAAAGGTTGACTCTTAAATATTAAAAACAAAAAAATATTTAAGCCACGTATATGACAAATGAGTACTAAAATATGGATAACGTAATGTTCCTTAATCCACCTTGCTGTACACGATGCTCGGTATTGTGTTATTTAAATAGTAAGCTCACATATAAACATACATACGGTAAAGGATTTGAAAAAAAGCGTCATTCATTTGCATAATTGACGGTAAAGTGATTGCATACAGTAAGATCTCTCTGTTCTCCACTGTAAAAGCGCCGGTTAGAACATGATAGCGCTGTGGCGGGACCGCAGGTGTCCGCCGGGTTTACATGCAATATTATTTATCACCGCCCCGCCGCCGGAGGGTTACTCTATACTGACGAAAAACGAACGACGAGAGCTGTAGTGCAATCGGCACGTTTAATACAACGAGTTAAAGTCGTGGCTCGCGCAGCAGCGCTCCGAAACTTAGTTTTTCGTCATATAGAGTGAGTAGAGTGACCCCCTGCCCCGCCACCCGTCGCGGTAGAATAGTTCTTTCACAGAAAATAGTAGAAATATATCAAAAGCTGGGCGACGTATGTGATCCTGTGAATGTAAATTATGCTCCAAGTGGACGTGTTTTAGGAGGTAACGTTATTTTTACGGATGCTCCACGATGTTATAGCTATCGGTGTAAGTAGGTATAATTTTTAAGGTTATGATAATAACACTTGGATTCTGTATTTTACAATATTTACACTCGTTAAAATATATTTTTTTAAATAAATAAAATAGCATAAAATTACAAATTATAATTTATCTCATTCCTCTTCCCATACAATATCTATGGTTTTAAGGTTACTTAAATTTTTTTTATTACGTACTTCTATCATTGTAACATCAATGTCTATTGTCTACCCGTCCATAGACTTACAGTTGTTCCTTCCTTTCCCCGCCATCCTCCTGCTCCTCAGCAGAACAAAAGCTTCCATCTCTCATTTTTACTGGCTCGATCACATTAGCACACAACTGTGGAGATTCGAGACCATTTACTGTAATAGCTCCATCGCTCACGACCATTCAATAGGAATATCATCCTCATATACAGGGTGTCTATCGTGGCGAGCTGAATTTTTTCATTTAGCCTCTGAGTTTGGCCAGCAGAAGTGTCCTGTAAAGAGAGCTGTAGGTTCCATGGGTATTTGGTGATATGAGGGGTCATGATTCTGAAACATTAATATTATAAATAATCCTAGGTTTAGTAGTTAGTACTATTTTTTTTAAAATTTGTATAGGGATTCCTTTACGAAAATAAAGCCAGTATAACAAAATTTCCTTCCCACCAATATTTACTGGCCATCCTTTGGCATGTTTTATTGAATTTTCAGAGTTTTTCCAGAGATAATTATTAATATACATTTCTACATAGACGTATTTATGCGTCAGGGGCCTCGTAGCTACCAAACGAAAAACAGTGATTTAAAGTAGGTAGTATTTTTGTGTTTGTACATATATTCTAATGTTTTATTGATAAATTATACCAATAAATTGAGGCCATCCATCTTTCCAACTTGTAATTCCTTATTCAAGAAATTCTTTGCAAGGCTGTGTCGGAGAGATCTGCGTCGGAGGGTTAAAAAGGGATCCTTAATAGATAATCCGACCAATTGCTACAAAGGAGAACCCACCAAACCGAATTAAATGACTCAGCACAATGTTACACACAAAAAAATAAACAACTGAGCATCACGGCTCGGCGAACGCAACTGGGTTAGTCGCAGTCGCCGAGAGTGCGGGAGCTTTGGACATCTACTCTACACTAATATTTTTTAATACTCACGACTGTAATCTCTGACGGGTTAGTACAAAGTGAGTTGCAATCGAGCCACCCGATTTTTGCTTTACCTTTCTTCTCATTACGTTACGTCATTGCCGTTTTTTGAAACTGTACAAGTCTTTACAATTCTTTGATACGCTTGCCGCCTCGTCTCAGTCTCGAATTATTGTTTAATTATTTATTATTATTATTATAAAACATAAGACACTCACGAGCAATGACAAAGTTCCACTTACAAAATGTTGACATCATATTTCCTAATTAAAAAAAATACTTTGTTTACAATTTGATCACAATATTTACGTTTTTAGTTGGTAATATTCTGATGCGCTGTTATACTGTATGTAAGTAGTAGACGGCGTCATTAAGCGACGTTTTTTTGAGTAATTTGGTGTTTTTTCACTGGAACTGTTTCATTGCTTGTGAGTCTAATTCATAGTAACCGCACTGCCCGCACTTCACCCCAGGGACCCTCGCTAAAGTTGATTCCCAAAAAGAGTGAGTAACCAGTGGTTCTCGAATGTTCCCCGACACGACATCGCTACGTCGCACAACATGTTCGCTCAATTGCTTGGGGTTAGACCGGCTGGCTCCTATATGGCCCAATCCTACTGTTTCTGAGATAAGATGTTGAGTAAATCTTCAAGGCCTTTTCTTATATCGAAAAACGGTTTATGTTACTAACTTTCCTGTGATAAAATAACAAAGTTATTTATTTATTTATTTTAAGTTTTTCTTTTCGAACGTTGACATCTACTTGTATTTTGCTTTACTGACTCAGATTTATGCTTCAAAGAAAATTTGTAACATATTCATTAACAATATAAAACACAGAAACAGAGAAAGGAAATAGGATCTAGATCATTTATTTTTAATCGCGATCGATAGTGATGAGTTTATGACCGAGTGAAGAATGTTCTGAGCAGATCGCGTGGCCGAAGTGCTAACAGTTAGTTAGATGTCCGAACTGTTGTATCGGTGGTGGCACCCACACACATATACAGACACCCACACATGTACACACACACACTCACACATAAATAGACAGTACATATACAGGATGTTGCAAAAGTGGTATACAGTAAGCTGTTTCTATTAATATTATTTTGTACAAAATTTTAATCCCACAACCTTAATTAAAAATGAAAGAAATTATATTCAATTGGAATTTAGATAAATATTGTTGGACTTGTTATGTAGGTACTAAGAGGCCTTGCACCAAAAAGTTGAAAATTTAATGTATTGCTCTGTTCCTCTATCATTATACTGTCAAAGCAAGGCAATTTGTTTTAATTGCGTCTAAAGGTTTGGTGCAATCCACCCTAAGTATATTTCTGAGTTTAAATCAAGCAAGTGACCTCCCCCCTGAAGAGGAGGTTCAGCCCAAGACAGCTGGAATTACGTTTATTAATTTCCATCCCATGTTAGTTTCAGTTAGACTCACTGACACTGACAAGCACCTGGCCTAATATCCCCACGATAACAATACGTTTGAATAACCTAACCAACGTTAAAACGGCCCAATATTCAACACTAAAAGTCGCTCAACTTTTGAACGGGTAAGATCAAACGGAAATTTTGATCAAATGTGGCTAAGAACACCCGGGGTAGCATTACATTAGAATAGTTTGTAAAAAATTACGTTCATCAGAAAAAATATATTTATACGATGAATAAAAATATTTGTCTTTGACTTTGACACAGATACGTTAACCTATAACACCCCTTTTTTCCGCCGGGGTTTAAAAATAACTTTCAATTAACAAAGAATAATATTTAAAAATCTAGTGACACTACAAATAAACTCAGTGACAGATGCAGAAGCAATTAGCTGATTGGACAGCGGGTGAGAGCAGCAGATTCACAGTTTGAGTGACGCTGATTGAAATAACTACGCGCTACAGTTAGTACACAGTGTTCTAGACACTTTTATAAAATGGTTACTTTTATTGGTAAGTAAAAAGAGCGGTGGTAGCTCAGTCGGGTACGCACTCGCATCTCACGCCAGATATGCGGGTTCGAATCCCGGCGCTGTCATGTACCACTGAGTTCTTTTAACTTAAGTACAATGTATACCATCGCTCTTACGATGAAGGAAAACAACATATCGTGAGGAAACCTGCATATCTACATTTAACACATCTAGATATGTGACCCTACCCGAAGTGGACCAGCGTGGTGGTAAATGGTCCAAGCTTAGGAAGGCAGTTTAGACCTTGGGAATATGCACAACAGTTCCATTCGATAGAGTCAGGTGCAGGTACTGACACCCCCACAGAGAATAGAATAGAATAGAATAGAATAATGGTAAGTAATAAGGCTTTTCTATCATCCGACTGAGATAGAGTAAGTATAGTTTCCACGTTTCGTACGGTTTTATTTGTATTGTTTCTTGTTTGAATTAGGAATTACATTTATATCTCAGCTTTAATACAATATTAATTCATATCAACTACGAGTAAAACCCTTCCGGTTAGAGACCTCCATTGGTTCCTTTTGGGTCTTTTAGGCTATAAACAGATGCACAGACATCATATTGAGTAACGTCAAATTCATAACACCATTATCCGTCGCGCTTTTAAGAAACAATGAACTTAAAGCCACAAAAGGCTAAGCAAATGAAATCAAGGACAAATTTTCAGTGGAGACCGACCGAAAATATACATTTATAATTGACTAAATCCACAATAAAAACATAACAAAGGCTAGCCCGTACTAATGAATCAAAGGAAAGTTAATTAGTGTAGGCCCGCGGGCAGACCTCGGGAGGGTTACTCTACAGGGTGTTGCAAAAAGGGTATACTAAGCCGAAACCTACATGTGCAGCATGGTATATCTAAGCCCGAAACTGAAATCAGAATTTCAAAATTCGCGATTATTCCGGCTTAGTATAGCCTTTTTGCAACACCCTGTATATGACGAAAAACTAAGTTTCGGAGTGTTGCTGCGTGAGTCAAGACTCTATCTCGTTGTAAACATGCAGATTGCAAGATAGCTCTCGTTTGTTAGTTTTTCGTCAGCATAGAGTGACCCTTCGGATACGGCCGCGTACCACAAGCTGCTATTGCCACTCTTAATGCACTTCATTACAAGAGGGTTACTGTAGCTTCACAAAAATGACGGTACGCTTAGAATAACGAGATTGCGTCAGTGTTAGCGTAGCGCGTTCCGAGTGTGAGTGAGACTCCTTGGAACAGGCAGGTGAATAAAAACAGCACAGCAGATTTAAGTGACGTATACTTAAAAAGAAGATGTACATTTATTTACTTATCAAGAATAGCAGAGCTACTGACTGAATCGGTATTTCTACTTGCACTAGTGTTACCCGAGAACAAATACAATCGTTTAAATAATTATTTACTATACCTGAAACAGCTCAAACCCGAGCTCTTAAGAGATATATATATATATATAGAGTATAATTATACTGTTCGGGTGTTTTAAACTGCTACAGAATACTTGGTCATATCTGTGCAGTTTCCTCCTTTCTCATGCATTCCAGATTACCAAGTAAATGAAACTTTCAATTAACTGTTTAACAAGTTTTTAAAGTAGCGAAGTTTGGTTCTCGGATTTATCAGTAAATTTAGTTAATTCCTGCAAGGCGGGGGGGGGGGGGACTTCTGCAAAACCTGCACGTAGGAAGAGGTATTCTTTGGACAAAGACTTGGGTTTCGTCCCGTTTGAATGTTAGGTTGGACCCTCCGAAAGTACGTAATATTAAATAATAATAAAGTTACATACTTAATCCAAATATTTCGATTTTCTTTATTGCTATAGCTGAGGGTTTATCACCGTGGTGAACATCAGGAGTCAATCAGAAAAGCGTGATTCGTTGACTGTCAGGGTGCACCAGACGTATATAGTATTCAACTTGATACGTCACTCCTTCCTTTCGTACAACCCAACACTTACCCCACCATAAATTTAGGACATAAGAGAAGGCAAACTTACCTTCCACCCACCCGTACCAATGTTCATGTTCTTGTCATGAAATATAATTATATTCGTACGTCTCAAGACCCAGCCCCGTCCGGGCTCCTGATTGGCTATAAAGATTCAGTGAAGACCGCGCGTGACGTCATCAGATCTAATCGCCGGGCGGGCGGTGCGATGTCCCCGCTAATTACATCTCCATACATACGACGCTTTATGTCGATAGCTTACCCGAGAGAAAATTACCCGAAAGGCCTACGTGTGAAGTAATAACCGAAGTTAGCTAAAAACCTTGTGATGAAAAATCTGTATGCGTTTTGAACGACTCAAGCAACATGGTCAATAATACTCGTGCTCAAAAAATCTTAAACCTGGTTAAACGGATGGGTTACAGGACTTTAAACTGAGGCAAAGGAACATTAAGTGCCAATTTTGCCATAGTGGGTTAGAGCATAACCAGAGATTATTACTTGACTTTTGACACATCTGTCAAGAATGTAATATGGAGATGACGTATAATTAATCAACCTTTCCCTGGTTACGATCTAGCCGACGATGGAGAAATTGGAGCTAAATTTCATTGATTATGTATTTCAGTTAAAAATATATATATTATTTGGAAAGAACCAACTACTCCTAACCTGGAACAAACTTTAAACCGTACGATCTCACTCGATAAGGGGTTCCGCTTACCTGAAGTATTTCCCAACCTATCCTTATCATTTCAGCTGAACTCTTATGAACCTTATGTCCGTGCCATAAGGGCGACCGATCACTTGCGCAGTTTGGCCAGTTGTATCCCGATAGAGGGCGGCACGTTCACTGGACTCGAGCTCAAACGAATACTTGCAGGTACTGGGGTCACTCTATATTGACGAAAAACGAACGAAGGTGAGCCGGTCTCGCAACCAGTACGTTTAATACAACGAGAAAAAGTCGTGGCTCCGAAACTTAGTTTTTCGTTACATGCAGTGACCCCCCTGGACGGGTATTACATACAAATAATGGTAGTTTGTTCATCGTAGTTGCACAGTGTTCTCAAATTGCTTTTTTGGAAATTCGCTATGAGGAATTCCTACGAACGGATTTCTGGGCTTCAATGTAGGTGCTGTAGTCGCTAACCTTCCACTATATCACTGATTATTTTCACCCTGTATAGATAACGATAAAATGTATATTTTACGTAAGAATCCAAGTTTCAGGATTTTATGGTAGTTGAGACGAAATAGGTTATTAATATCCGGCGCAAAAATAAGTTATGTAGATCGATAGAGTTTGGGCATATTCTTAAAAATTTAAGGGTGTGATAAAATCTCACCTAATAATTTACGGTTAAAGAAAGATTTTATAATTAGACATAAAATTTTATAGGTTTTCTTTCTCAAATCCCGCTTCGGGCTATAAAATACTGAAGCCCTTTAATTCGCCCCTCGGCTGATTAGCCGCGTTATCTATACAGATTTATTGTTTCTTGAGTTGCCGACCAATTCGACATATTGTCACTCACAGGCAATGAAAAAGTTCCACTCACAAAATGCCGATACCAATCAACCCTAATTTTTTCAAACATTTTATTTAAAATTTGAACAAAATATTACCGTTTATAGTTGGTAATATCCTGATGCTCTGTTAATTATAGTTGTTCAATGTTCCAGAAGGCTTCATTAAGCTAGCCTTTTCCGTTTATGAGTAAATTGGTGTTTTTCGCAGTGGAAACTTTTCATGCCCGTGAGTGTATTTCCCTCATCTCTCTCTCTCTCTCTCTCTCAGCCTTCCGTAGTCCACTGTTGGACATAGGCCTCTCCTAACGATCGCCACCCCAAACGGTCACCCGCCATCTGCATCCAGCGGCTTCCCGCTACCTTCCGCAGATCATCAGACCAACGGGTTGGGGGGCGACCGACACGCCGTTTGCCGACACGGGGTCTCCACTCCAGAACCTTTCTACTCCAGCGGTCGTCGGCTCTGCGGGCTACGTGGCCAGCCCATTGCCACTTCAGCGTGCTAATCCTTTTGGCTATGTCGGTAACTTTAGTTCTCCTGCGGATTTCTTCATTACGAATCCTATCTCGCAGGGACACGCCTAACATAGCCCTTTCCATAGCACGCTGAGCAACTCTTCCCTCATAATCAATCCTAACTAATCCTAATCCTAACTAATATTATAAATGCGAAAGTAACTGTGCCTGTCTGTCTGTCTGTTACTCTTTCACGCCAAAACTACTGAACGGATTTGAATGAAATTCGGTATACAGATGGTCTAGACCCTGAGAAAGGCACATGCTTTTTATCGCGGAATTCCCACAGGAAAACTTTTTAAGGCGAAGCGAAGCTCGCGGGAACAGCAAGTTAATAATAATTGTGTGAAAACGAAACATTTGAATCCATCGGGCGCTGATGGTTTACTCTAGCTAGACCAAAAACGGACGGCAGTTGTGCAATCGTCGAAAGCATATTATTATTATTAAAAGATAGAGTCGTGGGTGAGAGAATAGTGCAGCAGCTTTTCGAGACGGACGTAGTTAGGTAAATAATAAGTACTAAGAATCAACTAAGTAAAAACATCTTGCAACACCATGTATAAAATAGACTTACTAATCGCATTTGGAAAAAAAGAAAACAATAACATACCTAAATAAACACGCACACTAGTCAACCAGCCTACAAAAAGGAAAACCGTCATAAAAATTTATAGAACAGATTTTATTTTTCAATTTAGCAAATACCATTCGTATACAGTCCGACCCTCTCCCTGTAATGATCACTTTCATACCCAAGTCTGCCTTATGATTATGCAAACGATTGGATAAAGCCCTTGAATCCCTCATAGGGATAGATATACTTACGTATATATCTAAAAACGAGCGATTTCCCAACATTGAGGTAGTCGGTACGAGTATGTTTTTTTAAAGATACAATTACACTCCTGGACGTTCAATCATTTATTCAAGGTTATAATATAAATTAACATTTAACTAATGAAGCCTAACCTAATTGTAAATAAAATTATGAAAACTGAACTAAAAGATAAAATTTTACAAATTCAAAGTATTCGCCTCAAACTTAGTCTAACTAGTCAAAGATGCCGCCTCGTATCGTACCTGGCTCGAAAGTGCCCAACAAGCCAGCCGCATTACCGCGCTGTATCGCCAACGAAATGCGCTGAACCAGGAACGACCCAGAGCGAGCATCATGACCTTTTTCCTTCAGGCGCTTGCCAAGCTCTCTGATGAAGCATAAAGCCTCTCTTCCCCAGGAACCTGCTGCTTCGAAAGCAAAGGGCAAAAAGCTGTAAGAGGCTTTCAAATTAGAGTACTTTAAATGCTTTGCCCCTGCAGCTGTCTCGGCAGCAGCTCCTCCAGCACGAATTGTGTTGCCGAGATGAGCGGCGGCATAGGTACTTACACATGTGGCGTCCCAAACCAGACATTGGCCCCTCTTCCAAGGAATCAGTGTAAGGCCATCAGGGCGCTTCCCGTCGGTCCGAAACAAACCAGGAGGTTCAAGGACGCACGGGATGTTAGCTGACACCAAAGCTCTGCGTATTATGTCGTTGAGGGCACAATGACGGGGCAACCTCCCGGCACACCTCGTGCAGCTGAGAGCGTGGTGGCCGTCTGCCTCTACCGTCACCCCGCAGATGCACTTGTGTGGGACACAGACGTCGCAGCCAAGTCGCAATGCTACTGCAATGCGTAAACTGTCGTTGTCCAAATATGTGCCAAGCTGGGGCGAAGGCAGTGCATGCCACCAGGCTCCCGCTTCCGGTCTCGTAACCGCCTTAATCCGTGCAAGGTGGGCCCCCGAGGAGTTTGCCATAATATCAGCAACGAGAGCCTTACACTGAATTTCATCCCATTCTTTCTGTATGTTCGGTTTGACAACATTCTGGTTCGGATGCCTGCTAGCCCACTCTGTCAACCCTACATCTACGAACGGAACCGTAAATCCATCACCATTAATTGAGAGTATTTGAGTGACTAGATTTACGACCCCGTGCGCTGACGCAAGGAATCCGACTAGGGCAGTATCTGGCAGCCTACGAACCCCAATGCCTCCATGTCGTATGGGTAAAGATGCTTGACACCATTGCGCGTCATTTAGAGAGACATTCAGAACTGTTTCCAATGTCCACTTTACAGTCGCGTCCAATGCCGCCACCTCATCAGGGAACAGCCAGGCGGGAGATGTCCTCGCGGTGTACGTCAGCCTGGGCATAGCAAGGCAACTCCTTAATAGGATGAGGGCTACACAAGATGATAGTTTATCTAACTGATTCGTCAGCTTGGAGAACGTTTGGTGTTTATTCTCGAGTAGAGCGGGTATACCTTCTGGGAAAATTGGTGCTCCCAGTAACATAAATTGGTCCTTAACTGTATTTTGTAAACCTGGCACAATAGCTTCAAATAGCGAAAAGCTTTGTTGCGCCCTTGGGGTGTTACCAAAAAATTACACTCCTTATCTTTTTAAACACCTATAATTCTTTTCTAGAGTCCGCTCTACAAAGTCTTTTGAACACCTACCTACAAGGTTTTCTTATTATGTCTAGTGTTTACTAGACATAATAAGAAAACCTTATCACTATAAATGAAAGTAAGTATTCTAACTACACCGACCAGACTTATATTTTAAGTAACTATGTACTAAAAATCCACATAGATTCACAAAATCAACCTAGGACATAAAACTCCTCTGCTTCTCACTAAAAGTCGATCACAGTGAATAAAACTTATGTTCTGAAGGCTATAAAACTTCAGTTTCAGTGTTATAGCCGGCTACGGTTGCATTTATTTAATCTATTCGTCCTAGTTCACAATTCGTTCTGTCGCGTGTGAGCAGTGTGCGGAACATATATCTTGTGGAGATGTGAGCGAAGCTGCATGCCTGGGTGTTGATCATCCTGGGTTATGTACATACAGTTTTGAAAGAAATTTATGTGGTGGATCATAAAATAAGTAAAAAATAAGAAAGTTTCTGGATAATATAGACGGAATTTCGAGGTAACTTATGTATTTATGTAGGTTTTTTGACGACTATAAACCTGTTCCCTGTCTCTTGCTCAAATGGAGAAAGCAACATTGTGGTATGTTTTTTTGCCCGGTGCGCTACGCTATGCCACTATCGTCACCACTTCTCCATTATTTGTTGTTCTTTAGTGTCTTCAAAGTTATTTTAAGTGACCTATTTGTTTGAAGCGGGAATGCATCTCTCTCAACTTCTTGTGTGCTTAACAGAAGTTGTAGGTGCTAAGGGAATTCTCGCAGTGTTTGTTTAAGATGGAATTTTAAGTTTTTCTCATACGTAAGAATAAAGATATTGCATAGATGGTACAGTGGGGGTAAAAATAAGGTCTCGACCTCGACTGACGTACCAACTGTACTTGCTCCCGTCCTTTCCTCCATTAATCGACCGAAAATCCCAACGCATCTGTTGTGGAATCTTCGGGAGCGTCACATATTTGTCATAGATAAAATCTTGACGAAGCCAAACCCAAACTAGCATCATAGTACTTATAATGCTTTTACTAAAGTGGAATCATTTGAAGCTAAATAGCCAGTAAACGTCTACTTTCAATTGTGGAATCCAGAAAAACGAAACACGAAATAGCAACTAAATAAAAGAGCTAAAAGAGCTAGTTCACTGAATCACTGAACCTATTCAATGCCTACTGAGCGTTTAAACGGCGAGTCTAATAAATACGGCGAGCGGCTGGCGCTGACACCAGATAAAAGGCGCTGTTCATTTAAATAAGAAAAATACTGGTTGCACAGTCATTCTCCGGAAGAAAAATATGTTCCAAATTCAAAAAATAAAAAGTCTTGAGTTGTTGCTTCGTGATGGGGAGACGTTGCGGCTCGTTTGTGAACCGACTGAGAGTGCCTGGAACGGTACATTTCAGAGTAATGTTTTGGGGTCACTTGCAGAAACATATTAAATCTAAATTTAGTGTTAAATGTCGATTTAAGAAACGTCAGTCCATATAAAAGTTGACACTAAATCGAGATTTAACACTAAATCTAGATTTAATATGTTTCTGCAAGTGGCCCTTAGTTTTAATAAAATATTTATTTTTGTTTCTAAAGCTACATTTCCTGTTTTTGTTAAAATATTTGTCGTGTCGGTGACAACAGCTAGACTAAGATTTTTTGTCATGCGCTGAAAACGAGAATATAAAAGATAAGTGTAAAGATAAGTGTATAAGTTAAATGAACTGGTAAGAATTAAAAATTATACGGACTTATTTTGGTTATATTATTTTATTTACGTTTAAATAAAAAGTTGATTACTACAAACCCAATTTAGGTTTTATAAAACAACTTTACGCAGAATGTGTTTGTGCGTTTTCCTTATTTATATGCCTTTAAGTAATAAGTAAGTAAATAAAAAAGTGCGTCAGTGTAACGAATAAGTGGAAGTAGATACTTTGGATAGCGATCCACATCCGACAATGCCGGGATTTATGTGTTCCGCTATCGGCCGGGATGTGTCTGCGCTGCCATTTGTTTTTGCACTTCTATGGAAATACCTATTACACACGAAACGTGAGCTCAATAGAAGTGAAGTCGCAAAGGAAAATTTTAGAAAAAAATATATGTATTTATGCTGTCTGGAGGGGTAAATTATACCTAGTTATATCCATAAGACTGACCTGGTCGCCAATGTTTTTGTTAAAAGTAAACTTTAGTATCTCGGCCCTCACTGGGAACATTCACGTAAAATGTTAAATTATAGAATTTACTCTGAGCATTACATTTCAATAATGCATCCCTGACTGTCGAGCATTCGCGTGTAATGTCATATTGATTCAACATTAATATTACATTGTAAAGCTCGGTTCTCCTCCATCACTGATGTAATGCTCAAATTGGTAACGTTACATTACATGAAAATGACCCTAGTAAAGGAGCACCTTTATGTACCTAAGTAACAGTCATCGATAAATAGAGTTATGAACACTGGCAGCAGGTCTATACATCTCTCAACTCATTTGGTGATGAATAGCTCGCGACACCCGCCACACCGAGCGCGGGGGAAGTCTGTAGAAGCAACTTGTCCATTCGCACGGAACTACGAAACTGCGGCGGTAACTAGTTTTTGTCACAACACATTATTGAAGTTAGCTATTACGTTCAGGACGGAGAATAGGGCGCCGGTAGCTCAGTCGGGTAAGCGCCCGTTTTCACAATAGAAATCCGGGCTCAAATACTGCGTTTAAATTAAGTATTAAAAACTAAATCAATTAGGTAGTGATAGAAGAGGCATAATTAAATATTTAAATTAAAAGATTAGAGTCCAAGATTTTTTATAAAAAATCTATTACATCGTGATCTTTGATGTTAAAAAAGCAAAACACTTGTAAGTTAAATTTGAAAAAGTAATAAGTAACTTTATCAAATGACTATTAAATCATAAATGAAAGGAGGTCCAAACATTTATTGAAAAAAATTATGTAGCTGAAATATATATTATTGTTATTTATTAAAACTGGCTAAAGTTCACGATAGTTTCCACAAAAGGCGCCATTTTTGAAACTTTATGCAAACTATAAAAAGCTTTCCTATAGGAACTGTGTGCTTCATACGAGCGGAAATATTTAATAAAATTGTGTTATTGAAAATACCAGAGTGAGTATCATTCTTTTTATACACAGTTAGAATTTTTCTATGAAGTACATAAGTATTATAAGAGTATGCAATTAAAAATGTGTATAGAATTACTACCGTTTATTGGATGGCCGACATTCTTTTTATATTAAGTATTATTTATGTTATAAAACTAGATAACCACGGAAATTTGTTCAGAAACGTTGTGGTGGAGTGACGGATAAAATCTAGGCTCTCATTCTCGCAAGGCCTTGTTCAAAGGTTCAAATCCTGGCATTGTAGAATAAATTCTCAAAAATAAGTAGGTAAAACTTTACCATACGGCTATAAATCACGTGACTATAAAAATTTTGAACGTAAAGCGAGTGACTTCTGACTACCTCTTTAGGGGTTTATAGTCGTGTATTTAATCACGGGAATATAATTTACATACACAACACAAGACACACTCAAACACTCACTCACACACACACACAGAGGTTATTTCATAGCCTACTAGGTTGGTCTCAGCACTTTATTTTATTTTATTTCATTTTATTTTATTTTATTTTATTCGGGAAAACAAACAATTGTACAATGTTTAATACTAAAGAAACAAAGAACTTATTAAAATATATGGTAATTGTACAACCAGCACCGCTTTCCACAGGTTAACAGTTAAATTAAATTGGTTTTAGGCTGCTTTCACAAGAATACCAAAAAACAAAAATATATATATAAGGATTTGTAGTTACAAATAAATAACTATGAACGCACACTTAGATCACATATAATATTGAGACATGAGGTTCTATATCTAGCTGCAGACAAGGTAAATATGTCTACTTCCAGGAACAAATTATTGTAACTGTGCATCAATCTCCACAAGGGTGCTCTTTGGCCTGCATTTGTTCTGCATAGTTTGGTAAGGAACAGTCGATGCGGATATGTATCTCTGATACGCTGAGAACCACTCGGTATTCTGTAGCAAATATTATTTGTAATCGAACTACAGTCAAACCTGTTATGCACAATGTTATACAGTAGCATGGTATCCAAAAGTATCCTTCTGTCACTTAGAGAAAGTAAACTGTACTTAACTAGTGATTTTTGGTAAGATAGTTTAGATCGTAGACATCTGTAATTCACCGATCGAACAAACTTACGCTGCACCGATTCAACACATTCATTATACTTATTATAGTGGGGGTTCCAGATGGGAGTGGCATATTCTAGTTGTGACCTTATTAAGGATTTAAATAACAATAGATAAGTTTCTGGGCGTTTAAAATTATTACATGTGCGCATTACAAAACCGTAAAGCTGGAAGGCCTTGTTGGTAATGGTATTTATGTGTGTATCTAGGTTTAATTTATCGTCGAGAATTATACCGAGATCTCTTATTTCTGCAACCTTATCAAGTGGTGTGTTTTGGAGGTTATAGGTGAATTCTACGACATTTATTTTCTTTGTGAAGGTTATACTTTTGCATTTGGGTATGCTCAACTGCAATTTGTTCTCCGTACAATACACAGACAAACGGTCCAAATCTTGTTGCAACAATAGTAGATTGATTATAGATTTTGTAAAACAATATTGTTAAAAAAATAAACATTTTTGTTTTTTTTAAGATTTTTTGATTAATATCGTCGTGAGATTGTTAAAAAGTTAGTTAAATAAGCACGACCGTGTTTAACCTCACTTTCGCCCGAACAAATCAAATTACACGAGACAAAGACAAAGGACTAGGAAATAAGAACCTAATTTGTAAAAGGTTTTATAATCCATTTTTCTTTCATCCCGCCTCATAATACCAGACGGGTGGTATAGTGGAGGACATCTCTACAATGCCTACGGATGAGACCCTTACGGTAGAGCCACAAATATGCATGTATTATGAACAGGCTGTCGCCATTGCTTCTTGGAGCTTATTTCATTCAATGATTTTAAAATAATTATAGGAATGCCATAAATGGAAAACAATTTATTCAGTTTTCACGGGCACTGAATAAACTATTTCCATTTGATGAATGTTTCAATGAAGAGAGTTAGAATCTCCACCATCACCCTTCTGGCTGTCTACTTTCCGCCGTTATTTTGCCATTTAGACATAACTGGACAATCTGAATTTATTTGCTATAATATAACGTGAGCGTCGCGTTTAAAAAAGACGTTTTTGATAGCTTCGTGAGTAACAAACAAGTTTTACGGTTCCATGATGTTCTTACAACGTTCTTCGTACTGCGTTTGTTACATGAGAATCTGGCTTCTGCTGACTGTACGTAACTGAGTTGTGGAGCTGTGACGTCAGCTCCTGTGACTACAATGTAGCGACCCGGCGCTAACTATTTACTTAAAACTTATGCCCGTCAGCGCTCGGTCGCGCGCCCTTCTGGCTGCGCAGCGCTGTAGCGAAGGGTTACTCTAGATCCTAACTAATATTATAAATGCGAAAGTAACTGTGTCTGTCTGTCTGTCTGTTACTCTTTCACGCAAAAACCAATGAACGGATTTGGATGAAATTTGGTATACATATGGTCTAGTCTAGACCCTGAGAAAGAACATAGGCTACTTTTTATTCCGGAATTCCCACGGGAACAGCTTGTTGATAATAAACGATCGAACGCGAGGCTCCGTTAAATAAAGTGAGGCAGAGTTGTAGTTACCACGGCCACCGACAGTCCGTTCGACCTGAGAAGTTGCCTCTGTAGTTTGCCATCGTTTTTAGTAGTGTGTATGGGGACTCCTATCACCAGTTATAACCCCACACACGTTCCGGTATACCTGCATAGGGAGAACTCTCCGATAGATCGGACTTTGAGTAGCCGCCATTAGCGCAGCATCGCTGAGAATCTTCGTTTTTCGTAAGCGGGAGAGACCCTCCTGATGTCACATAATTAACACGCCTGTAGGCTAGATTGATAGTGGTATTTAGGAGGCGCTTTAAGAAAATGACCTTCGGTTTGTGGTTTATTTGTAACAGTGCTAAAAAGAAGGTCAGTATTTTAACGGGTAACAAACTGTGTATTATACCGTTACTTAGATGTTATGGTTAAGATGAACACATTGCACATTGTGACTTTGTAATATATTTCTTCTGAAATTGTCATTGATTGACATCCACCGTGAACTTTTCGATGAATTTCTAACCGCATCTGCTATCAGTTCGGTTGTAAGCGCAGTTAAAGTAATCATCAATCACAATCCCCTCAAACTCGACAACACCCATATTTCAAATTATAAAATTTAACTTGATGTTACTTTTTCCTGAGACTTTATACGAGGAAAATATCAAACAGTGAAGGAATGCGGAATTAATGATTCATATCCATCGGAATCTTTATTCATCGCTTCAAAGAAAATTCAGATTCATAATAATGAAAATGAAAAGAGCCGGTTCTTCAATTTCAATTCAAATGTGAAAATATCGAGGTCTGAATTACTTCTTGTATAAACACGAATTGCTCTCAGTCAATAAGGCTTGAAATGGCGTCTCTGTGGCTTTACATAATAATAATAATAATTATGTTGCTTTAAATTTGTTATCACATTTGTCTCTTTACGCGTATTTCGTAAGACGATGTAGAGTCCGGGTTTTTCTACATATTAATAAAGTTTATTTCATTAATAAAGTTTAATAAGTATAAGTTTAGTTTTATTAGTGCAAATTCATCATACATAAGTCGTAGAGTCGATGTTTATCATGAAATATTGAACTATTTCCTGAAGATAACCACCCAGTTTCAGACACAAAGTAATAGTCAAGGCAGGTTCTGGTTAAAACCGAGGCTATGCACTGAAACAGCGTTAGCGCAATAAGCATTTAGGTACTAAATATTTAGGCATCCTATTAATCAATATCACGAGCGGCCAATCTATGTACTTATTACGATTTAAGCAGAGATTTAAGGCACGGCGATGTGTCGCAACGTCACTACTGGCTTATATTTTCTTTGTATTTCTATGGGATTCACTTGGCGGCTAGTGACTTCCATTACAACGCATAAGAATAACAATAGAATAAGAATAAGAATAAGAATAAATTTATTCAGATAACTATAGGTAATACATATTTTAAAAATAGGTCAACTCTTAAATCTAAAGGTAGGTGAAATACTGCTCTGAACTAGGAAATAACAGAGTTTTTCCTGTGTTTCAGATTAAAAAGTTACATAGAGAAACTTAAGCTTCTAATTAAATAATCTTAGTAACTAAACATCTTAATATTATGAATAAGTCTAAACAAGGCCAAATTATGTAAAAAGAATGTGCAAAGTAGAAGTAAAATTGTTTGCTGAATAATTTTGTATTATGTACAACATAGAATGCAGAAGTACACAATATAAATATGTAGGACCTAAGATACTACATTCAACTTACGTTTTAGTCGTAGACCTATCTATAAACAAGATACGAAAAGGCAGTCGCTGCGATTGATTTTCAAAGTTCTTTATTAATCATAAGCAAAATACATAAACATTAGACTATAGTCTTAGTTTAACTTAATTTAAAAGGACCTACTTTTACCAGACTAACACGTCTACAAAAAGTTAAATAACAGATTATACTTAAGTTATTATATGCCATTATTATCCTAATTAAGATTACAAAATGTGGTAAATTGCGTTAAATTAGAATGCGCTTATATCTAGTTCAGTATAAAAATACCTATTACAATGCGCTTATAACAGCAGTACAAAACTAACAAACAAACAGTTGGGGGAAACAATCACAGGAGAGTACGCTATGTACCTATGTTAAAACAATATCAATTAAGGAAGGCAAGTTTAAGTACCTATATTATGCATAAAGGCGATATAATCTAGTACTTACCTACTTATAATTTATTTAACCACCAATATTTTTTAATTATATTATGTACCTAAGTGCATTAACTTAATACAAATCAAGATATAACTTGCATGTTAACTACACTCGCGAGCAACCAAATCGACTCAAGCCTTCACGGCGCACATATACATTGATTTTCCTAAAACGATAAATGGTAAATATAAAAGTGATATGTCATTCGAAAGCTGAAGAATTAGGCTTTCAATTAAGATCAATACCATAAAAAAAAACTAAGCGCAGATTTAATGACGCATTTTAATTGCCCGTCAGTGTTAATTACCTCATTAGGAATCCACGCCTTGCGCTACCTGATCCCGCTATAAAACCTTTCCACATCCGGTGTACCTTATCAGTCGCTTGTTGCAAGTTGACCGGTACACATCTCGTTGCATTGTATTCCTTGTTTTCGCAAACCCATGGATACCACACCAGAAGAAGCTGCTCAAGTTGTTGCCTTGCTGCAACGTCAGCGAGCAGTCGCTGCCCAGCTCCACTTGAGCCAGTCTGCTGTATCCCGAGTATACAGACGGTTCCAAGAGACTGGTGCCTTCAATCGAAGACCAAGAACGGGCCGCCACCGCTGCACTTCAGAGAGAGACGACCGCTTCATTGTCTCAACCTCGCTGCGCAATCGACACCTTACGGGCGTTGATGTGCAGCAAGAACTGAGACGTGTACGACAAGTGGCTGTCAGCGAGTGGACAGTGAGAAGACGCTTGAAGGAAGCCAACTTGACACCAAAAAGACCTGCATCAGGCCCCAAATTGACTGCAGGCCACCGACAAGCGCGTCTTCAGTTTGCTCGAGAGCATCTCGATTGGAGCATTGCGCAATGGCGGTCGGTCCTGTTTACTGATGAGTGCAGAGTGTGTCTGCATGGCAGTGACAGGAGAGGCCGGGTCTACCGGCGTCCGGGGGAACGATTTGCCCAATGTTGTTTCGCTGAAACAGTAGCATATGGCGGCGGTTCCTGCATGATGTGGGCTGGTATTTCTCTAGAGGGAAAAACCGCACTTGTTTTCGTGCCTGGAGGCGGCCGAGGAGGCGGGTTAACAGCTGATCGGTACATCACCGACATTCTACTCGGTCATGTTGTGCCCTATGCAGAATTTGTCGGTGAAGACTTCGTGCTAATGCACGACAATGCCCGCTGCCACACGGCACGAGTCAGTCGGCAGTTTCTGAGAGAGAAGGAATTGCGCACGATGGACTGGCCTGCGCTCAGTCCTGACCTGAATCCCATCGAACACTTATGGGACGAGCTCAAAAGAAGAGTTCGGGCCAGGAATCCAGTCCCTGCAAGCGTGGACGAGCTGAAGACAGCTTTATTAGAGGAGTGGGACGGCATTCCTCAGGAAACTGTCAAAAAGTTGATAAGGTCTATGAGAAACAGGCTGCAGGCTGTAATTAGGGCAAGAGGGGGCAATACAAAGTATTGATTTAAATAAATAAATTTTTATCTTAACATTTTTTGTTTAATTTGTATAATACGATACCCATACCCTTTTTTCCTAAATTCCCGTTTTTCCTACAATTGCGTTCAGACATCATTTATTTCAAAAATGATGAATGGATTTCAATAATAATGATATCAAATTAAAGCTGACATCTTAAGCTTTTAAATGACATATCATTTTTATTATTTCTATTCATAATTTTACTTGTATTAATGTATGTTTGCGCCGTCAAGGCTTGAGTCGATTTGGTTGCTCGCGAGTGTATTAATACCTAATTAATTATATCCGAAATAAACGAAGGTAAGTCACAAAAACATCGAAACAAAATGTTACATCTCAATTCAAATATAAGTTGACTGACCAAAACTTATCGATTTGGGAATGGAATGTGCAGTGCGTCTCGTTAGTGTTATAACTGATGTGAGGTGATAAGAGAAACAACCGATAACGTTTAGCTCGTGTATTCGACTGAGGTTTCGCCGCCAGAGGGACGCAGCCGCTCTGTCTTACTTATCACACTACCTACTTATAGATATAACATCCCTCCCACAATAATTAAAAGAACTGCTTATAATTAATCAAATTACGAGTGCGCTTAGGTCGCTGTTGAGGAGCCACATCGGCAGGTTCATCCTCACAGTCAGCCCAGGGCTCGGCGCCCTCGGCGCGCGTTGGCGCGGCGCTAGGCTCACACGCCGCAGCTGGTACAGCTGATGATGATGATGACTCAGGGTCAGCGCTTGCCGGGCGAATAGGCATAGAACTACTACTAACAACAGAAGATGGCATAACAAATGCCGGAATAGGAACTTCCTCACTATTAATAACATCTTTAGAAGTACAATTATTCTTATCATCTAATTCCTCCCCCTTATATTTTAATAATTGGTTTACATGTTTTTTCTCGGTACACTGAAGATCATTGATATAAACTATGTATAATGACGAACCAATTTTACTTTTAATAACACCTTTGGTCCATTGAGACTTTTTGTTTTTATACACTTTTACAAGCACTGTCTCATTCACATTGAAATTGACGTCACGCATTCCGTTATAGTTCTCACATTGTAAGGACTGGTTTAATTTAACATTTTTGTTAAGTGCTGAGTCAGTTGCTGAAGACGATGTACCCGGTGTAATGAGATCTAATCTACATCTCAAGTTATGTCCGAATAATATTTCAGAAGGAGACAGGTTGGTTGTGGAATGTTTGGAATTTCGGTATATTAGTAAAAACTCTTGTAATTTTAAGTTTAAATCCCGTAAGTTGGATCCAGATAAAATAATTGATTTAATAGCTTTTTTTATAATTTTAACGTAGCTTTCAGCTTGGCCGTTGCTTTGAGGATTGTAAGCTGGAGATGTTAAATGTGTAATTCCATTTCGATAACAAAATTCCCTGAATTCCGAGGAGACAAAGGATGTACCGTTATCCGAACAAATTGTATTTATCAGACCAAACCTAGCCATTACCTCGCAAAGCTTTTCAATAACAACTCGCGATCCGAATCCCGTAGAAACGTCAAAACACTCCACCCACTTCGAATAGGCATCTACTATTACTAAAAATGTTTTGTTATTGATCGGCCCAAGAAAATCAAGATGAACGCGGTGCCACGGATGAGGCGGGAACGGCCAGGGGGTGAGCGGGGCGCGCGGAGGCGCGGGGCGCAGCGACGCGCACACGCCGCATGACGACACACATCGCTCAATATCAGCTGACAGCCCGGGCCACCAAAAACGATCTCGTGCTTCGGCTTTCATCTTAGACATACCTAAGTGACCACGATGTAATTCGCATAAAATATCATTTCGCACGGACTGTGGAATTACAAGTTTATGTCCTCTCATAAGACACCCGTCCTCAACAGCAAGTTCATTACGACACTCATAATAGGGCCTCAGAGTTTTATCTAACACTTTAGTAGGCCAGGAATTTGAGACGTATTGCAATACTCGTGAAAGATCAGAATCCAACAACGTAGCACTATGTATTTGTTGAATAGTTAGAAACTGATTACCCTCACATATAAACTGAATGTAGGTTGCATTGTCGCGAACATCTGTGTGAGTGTTGGCATGTTTACCTGCGTATTGAACCTGTTTGCTACTTTCATGGTCAAGGGCTAATGACACCGAGCGACTTAAATAATCAGCTGAATTACGGGCGCTCGGTACATATTCAATAATGTAATTATAGGCAGACAAAAATATAGCATAGCGCTGAAGCCTGTTAGCCGATACTTCGGGAATGCCTCTGTCGGGATTAAAAATCGACAATAATGGCTTATGATCCGTTCTCAGAGTGAAAGGATCCGCACGACCGAATAAGTATTGGTGAAACTTCCTAACGCCAAAGATTATGGCCGTTGCCTCTTTCTGTATCTGACTGTACCTACGCTCAGCTGTAGTTAGTGAACGAGACATGTACGATATAGGTTTCTCCTCACCATGTTCCACCTGCGACAATATAGCGCCTAGACCTGTCGGAGAAGCATCTACAGTGAGGATTAGTTGTGCGTTAGGATTAAAATGAGCTAGCGTAGACTCTGAGGACAACTCACGCTTGATGGTGGCCACAGCTGACTCATGCTCATTGTTCCACTGCCACTGTACATTTTTTTCGAGTAATTTAAACAATGGGCTTAAAATCGATGATGCGTTTTTGACAAAATTACGATAATAATTTATCATGCCTAAAAACGACTTGAGCTCGCTTACATTTTCGGGAGTCTTCGCATCTAATATTGCTTTAACCTTCTCAGGTGACTTATGTATACCATGACGGTCTATTATAAATCCCAAATACGAAATAGATTCCTGTAAAAGAGAACACTTCTCTTTTTGTAAGACCAGTCCCGCCGTTTCAAGTCTGTTCATAACTAAGTGCAACCTATCAAGGTGTTGTTTATTATTGATTCCCGTTATCAAAATGTCGTCTTGGAATAATAATACCCCATCTATGTCTGATAATAGACTTTCCATGGTTCTCTGAAATATGGCTGGTGCGCTAGACAAGCCAAACACTAACCTTGTGTAATTATATAGTCCCTTGTGCGTATTGATGCACGTTAAGGGTTGAGAAGCCTCAGAGAGAATCAGCTGATTATAGGCTGCAGATAAGTCCAGCTTAGAGAACCGCTGTCCACCATGTAGCTTGGAGAACAGCTCTTCAATTCTAGGCAAAGGGAATTTATCAACTAGTAATTGTTTGTTTATCGTGCTGGAATAGTCAGCACATATTCGGATCTTTTTATCCTCTCTTAACACGGGTACTATAGGGCTAGCGTATTCAGAAAACTGTACCGGGACCAGCACGCCTAGATCCACTAACCGCCTCAGTTCACTCTCGACCAGCTCCCGCAGAGCAAAGGGAACAGGTCGGGACTTACGAAATATTGGTTTCGCGTCGGGCTTTAGATTTAAATTTATAACAATGTCCTTACAACACCCTAGCTTACCTGAAAACAATTGCGGATATTGCGTCGCGAGTTGATCTAACAAATCGGTATTATAATTTACAGTAGAAATTTGTAAGCTAAATTTTGCCAAAAAATCTCTTCCTAGCAAGGGTGGGCCACCATCACGCACGATAAAAACATCAATGTCACGGGTTTTACTCTTATATGTAAATGGCAATGTTATTAATCCTAGTGTAACAATATTACTACCATTGTAACTTTGTAAATAAATATTGCTCGGTTTAAGTTGTAAGTGGCCGAAATGTGAATTATATACCTGTTCAGATAAAACCGTTACAGCCGAGCCTGTATCAATCTCGAAACTTAAATTGATTCCATTAACCAACACTGACTCCTTCATAGGTTCTCCTTTACAAGTACGTATGTTATAAATAATTCTCTTACCATCGTCCTCGTTACAACTGGCCGAGCACTCAACAAAATGTTGCCGCACTAGGTTTTTCCCTGGGCACACCCTACGAAGGTGACCCTTAACACCGCACTTTTTACACTTATAACGCGTAAACTTGCATGTAGGAAGCTGATGGCCCTCATAGCCACATGCTGAACAGGTGACAGGGCCTGCCGAGCCGCCACCGCCGTCGCGCGCGGCCTGGGTGCTACCCGGCGCGCGCGCGGCCGCCGTCCTCGGCGCCGCCGCCATCTTGAACACGTGCAGAGGATCTGGAGGCGCCGCCCCTGGAGCCGTCTGCCGCGAGCCCTCGCGCGCACACCTCACGCCTTCAGCCATCGCCAACGCCTTGCTCAGCGTCAGCTCCTCCATCTCCAGCGTGAACAGTTTATCGCGCTCTGGACCAGGTGCCAAGCCCAGTACGAAGCGGTCTCGTATGGCGTCCTCGAACACAGCCTCTCCAAAGGCACAATGAGTCGCTAAGCCACGTACACGCGCCGCCCATTCTGCTAAGGATTCACCCGATGACTGCGTTGCCCCGTGGAATTTTGATCGCTCTGCGAAGCCACACTTCTTCGGTTGAAAGTGGCTATCAAGCAAAGCAATAACACTTGTATATGTAAGTGTTCCAACTTCCTTAGGCAAAGCTAAATCACGGAGAAGTCTGTAGGTTTGCTCCGCCAAACTACTTAGCAAGATGGCGCGTCGCTTATTGCCGGTCTTTTCTTCCAACTCAACATCGTTAGCTAAAAACCACTGTTCTAGCCTATCTTTATAAATTATCCAATCGTGCACTTCATGGTTAAACACAGTTAATGTTCCAACTGATATTTTAGCCATTTTTAACGTTTATTTTGGACCTCGCCGCCACTTGTTATAACTGATGTGAGGTGATAAGAGAAACAACCGATAACGTTTAGCTCGTGTATTCGACTGAGGTTTCGCCGCCAGAGGGACGCAGCCGCTCTGTCTTACTTATCACACTACCTACTTATAGATATAACAGTTAGTTACTTCGGGTGAGAGCGAGACGGCACAAGTGGGTACGATCTCTAGGCAGTGCGAGATCGACTTGGATCGGGCTCGAGGCGACATCGTAGATACGTCACGCATTGTCTAGTAAATAGTGATGGGGCAAGCGGTAAGTGCCATATCTGTCGAAGTATGGTAAGTTATGGCTACGACTTTGACCTATCGATGAAACCAAGCTATTTTGATGATGAGGATTTCTCTCGACATAAAATTTTTTCATCAATTTAAAAATAAATTCTTTAATGGTAGGAAAATGTATAGACTTATGTAATGTTTTTAAATTTGTTTTAAATGGAGTGTTATACGCAATCTTGATGGCCCGATTTTGAATAACTTGTAGTTTTACGTAGTTTGTACTACATGTACTGCTCCAAACCGGTGCAGCATAAGTAAAGCAGGGACGCATTAAAGTCGAGTATAATTTTAATTTTATTTTGTTACTAAGTTTACTGCGGCGATTAAATATCGGGCTTAGTGCGTTCATTGCTTTGAGCCCTTTTAATTTTATTGTCTCAATATGTTTGCTCCAGTTTAATTTCTTATCAAACGTAATGCCCAAGTACTTAACATTTTGACTCCATGGAATAGGATGGTCATTAATTTTTAATTTATTTTTAGGTAATGCTCTTTGGCGGGTAAACATTATAGCTTCTGTTTTAGTTGCGTTAAGTTTTAGCTTCCATTTCGTGAAATAAGAGTGGAGTAATTCGAGTGATAGTTGAAGGCGATCAATTATTAAATCAATATCTTCTGATGATGTCAAGGAAGCTGTGTCATCGGCAAAGCATGCAAGACTAGTGCGAGGTTGTTTTGGTATATCATTTAGGTATAATAAAAATAAATACGGTCCTAAAATTGAGCCCTGCGGGACTCCCGCTGGTATTTTTTTACAACCAGACTTAGTATCTCCTATGTGAACACGGAATTCACGTTGGTCCAGGTAAGATTGTATGAGCTTTACCAGTGGCAATGGTATATCACTAATTACTAGTTTATGGAGGAGACCTTCATGCCAAACTGTGTCGAAGGCTTTTTCGATATCTAAAAGGAACATACCAGTAGATTTTTTTAAGTTTAAGTTATGTGCTATATGCTCTGCAACCCTAGCAAGTTGTTGAGCAGTCGAGTGTGATCTTCTAAATCCAAATTGCTCTTTTATGAGAAGATGACTGGAAGCTGCTAGAAGACGTGAATATATAACAGACTCAAAGAGTTTACCAATAGTGGGCAGCAAGCTTATTGGCCTGTAACTAGAAGGAACCACTTCGTCTTTATTCGGTTTTTTTATAGCAATAACTTTTGCTATTTTCCAGATGGTTGGAAAGTACGAAAGTTTGAGACAAGCATTGAAGATTTTTGTAAGCATAACAACAGCTTTTTGGGAAAGGTTTTTTAACAAAGCGTTGTGGATATGATCGGGGCCGGGAGATTTTCTTCTTTTTAGTTGTTTTAAATACTTCCATATTTCCTTGGGCCGAGTTGGTTTACCCATTTTTGTATCCGAGTTGGTATTTATAATTTTCATTGAATTTTGGACGAGAATTTCCGTGTTACCGCTGTCCCAGTTTCGAGTTAAGTTCATGTTGTCATGGAACGCATTAGTGAGTGTCTCACACTGTTCTTCAATATTTGTAGTATAAGTACCATCCACCTTAATTAATGGTGGTATTACAGTTGGTCTTACTCTAAGTTGCTTGGCTAGACGCCATAGGTCTGATGTAGGATTATCGATTTTTTCGAGTTTTGAATTCCAGACATTATTATTGTGAGATAATATATGACTTTGTATTAATTTTTGTAAGTAGTTTATTTCAGATCGCAAAGTTCTTTTTATATTGATATCAATTATTGACCGTTGCTCCTGTCTGCGTAAACGATTTTTATTTTTGATAATATTTTTAATGTATTTAGGTAATGTTAGAACTTTATTATTGATACTGGTTAAAGGTACACTTTTATCCCTTGCAGCTGAGATACACTCCGTTAGCTGGGATATGGCTATATCTATTTCTTTAGTGGTATTATAAACTTGAGAAGTTAAAACAATGTTTTCTTCAAGATAGGCTCGGTATGATTTCCAGTTGGCTTTGGCATAACAGTATTGTTTAAGTTGAGTGCGTAAAATAGGACTGTCCAACTTGAAGTAGATAGGAAAATGATTAGAAGAGAGGGCGGGGATAGCGTTTACATTACTTATATTTGTTATATTTCGAGCTAGGACTAAGTCTGGATTCGTCGGTTGCAACTCGGGGCGATAGTGTACAAGTGATGGAGTGGGCGATGCATGAATTACGTAATCGTTCTCTACCATGTGCTCAAACAGTATTTTGCCATGCGTGTTTTTGAACTTATTAGTTTTGTGCCACAGTTCATGGTTAGCATTAAAGTCACCCATGATTAGAACGTGGTCACTTAAGCCTAATAAAGCGTCTAGATCTTCAGTTAAGAGTGGCAAATTGGGCGACTGATAAATTGACAATATAATTATTTTAGTCCCAGTGACGTTGAAGCAAATGACGTAGTTGCGGAGTGCTGCTGCACTAACCACTAGACTAGACTTGTTCGGTACCAACGAACACTTTAATAATTGTATGTGGGTAGGTTCTTATATTTGTATGTGGGTAGGTTCCTTTATTTTTGGCAGTCTACTCAGTCGTTGGCAGCCTCTCGTCGGGTTATCTGCTCTTATTTCGGCGCGGTCTCGATATTCGCAATATTTGTATTTTCGGTTAAATATTACCAGCTGCTATTAGGCATTATATTTGTGTATACGATTATAAGTGGACATGTGATTTTGTGTGTGAGAACCTCAAGATTAAAACGGATTACTCAAGCATCGGGAGGGCCCTCCACGCCGAGCTTTGGACCTTGAACCATCACGTGAGCAAAAACCTATATAATATTTATTTTATTAAATATATTTATCCAACATTTTGGTAGCAGAGCGTGGTTTTAATACGGCTATATTATTAGGTTTTCGTGTTACGTAAGTTTTTGAGGTTAGCTCAGGGCGGCGTTATCAATTCGGTTAGCTTCATTGCATATTGTTTACGTAATAATTTTACTTTCGGAATACAGTTTCTATTGTACTAAGTATAGGTATATTTATTTCGGTTCGGTCAATACTTATATTTGTGTTGGTTTTCGTACGGTAGGTACTACGGTAGCTACGGTAGCTCACTACTTAACTTTACGGCTATAATTTGATTATTATTGTAACTCAGATATTCGGTAGGTACAATTACGTCTCACGTTAGTAATTACCACATTGTCTCAGCTCGCTATGGGCGTTGAATCATTTATCTTTTAAGTTAAACATACTTACCTATTTATTAACTAACTCGCTGGAACGTTTGGGATTCCCTGTAGCTGAATGGTCCTTTTTGCTACTGTATATTGCTAGTACTAAATTGCCGCCATCAATTAAAACTCGGTTCGAACAAAAATACGGTACGGAAACAGATGTTATACCAACATTCTCGGAGTTGGTAGAATTTTTAGAAACAGAATGTCGGTTATTGGAGAGTACCAAGAGAGAATTTGTTTCTCATAATAATCGCGAGGACCAGCGCCCTCCACGGCGCCACCAAAATTATGCGGTTGCGGCAGCGCAAGTCCCATGCTGCGCTTACTGTGGTGAGTCGTCGCACTCGGTGTTGAATAGATGTTCACGGTTCAGGGAACTTACACCCGTAGCTCGGAAGGAATTTGTTACTCGGAAGCGGCTATGTTATTTCTGTTTGGCTAGTCATCACTACCGTGACTGCCGCAAGGTGCCGCAATGCGATGGATGTGGTAGCCAGAAGCACCATCCATTGCTGTGTTTCAATCGGGTAGGCACTGCACAGCCTCGTGTGAATAATGGTACAGTACATCGGACAGACGCTCGCCGCCGCGTGCGGGCGGGAGCGCGGAGTTTTATCGTCGCGGCGGCGGCGGGAATCGAACCCGTTCACCTCGGATGTCACCGGCTCGCGCCGCGTCCCCGGAGCGTCGGAGGAACGACCAGTGGAGCCCGCGTCGTGTGGCTCAAGTGGGCGACAACGGTTATTCTCATCACCCTCAGCGTGACGGTGATGGTCGAAGGGATCAGCGGTGCGAACGTGAGGCGCCGCAGCGATCTTGTAATGATCGACAATAGGATACGGCTCCTACCTACCCATTGCAATCACCTGTTCAACATAAAACTATTTTACTTCCTACGGCTATTGTAAGAGTGCATGGTGATAACTTGGATGATTTTGTTGAAATTCGGGCTTTATTAGATGCAGGATCCCAAGGCTCTCTTATAACCTTAAATTTAGCTAGGAAGTTAGGATTAATGTTAGAACCTACGGATGAGCTGGTGAGAGGGGTAGGAGGATTAGAACTCGGAAATATTTTCGGTCGGTCTTGTGTTTTATTTTCACCTTCGGGAAAGCGGTTTCCGGTTATTTCCACTCCGGTTACTTGTTTACGGAATCTTGTCGGTAATCAGCCAACATTTACATAATTTAAATGAATCGGTATTAAATTTATGTGAAGGACTGTTCTTAGCTGATCCAGAGTTTCATAAGTCCAAACCAATTGAGTTATTACTCGGTTCGGATGTTTACGGTTCACTAGTCGGTGGTGATAAAATTACTTTAGGTACAAACGGTTTAACGGCGTATAATTCGGTATTTGGTTACATTTTATTGGGACCTATTGATCATTCGTTTGACGTAACTTCGGAGCCAGCAGGTGATGTTTTTGCTTTATCACTTTCGGATGCTTTACAAAAGTTTTGGGAGGTTGAGGAGCCTCCATCGGTTTCACAGATCACCCCAGCTGATGAGGAGTGTGAACAGCTTTATAAGCAAAATACACATCGGCTATCAGACGGTCGGTTCTCTACTCGACTTTTATTTGTTTCCTCGCGTCCAGTGTTAGGTGAGTCTCGTTACATAGCCGAGAAACAATTTCATGCGGTAGAAAGACGGCTTATGAAAAATTCGGTCTTAAGAAAGGAGTACATCAGTTTTATGCGGGAGTATGAAGAACTGGGACATATGTCGGTTTCAAAATTTAATTATAAATCGGGCGAGGAACACTTTTTTATCCCACATCATGCGGTTTTTAAATATTCGGGTGACGTGCCCAAAATTCGGGAGGTTTTTAATGGCAGTTGCGTCACATCTACGGGCGTATCATTGAATCAGTGTCTTCACACTGGTCCCAAATTACAAAGGGACATAACGGACATTTTATTAAATTTTCGGAGACATAAAATTATTTTCATTTGTGACGTCAAACAAATGTTTCGGCAAACGTTAATTGACGAATCGGATCGGAAGTACCAACTTATATTATGGCGGGAGTCTCCTGATCAGCCTCTCCTCACATATGAGTTGTGTACTAACACTTACGGGTTGCGGTGTAGCCCGTACATTGCTAATCGAACAATCTTGGAGCTCGCCGAGCAAGAGCGTGAAAGCCTTCCTCGTGCGGCAGCGGTTTTAAGAACAGATGTGTACGTAGATGACATAATCACTACTGGTACGGATTCGGAATCTGATGCGTTGAGCCTTCAGCAAGAACTCATTACTTTAATGAAATCGGGTGGTTATGAGCTCCGTAAATGGATTTCAAATAGCTCAGCAATTCTACAAGGTTTACCTGATGATCATAAACAATTACCTCTCTTATTTGAAAATTCGGAAAATCCCCATACGGTTGCGGTTCTCGGCGTTTTGTATGATCCGGTTCGAGATGTCTTTTCTTATAAACTAAATCTTGGTGCATCGAGTTCGGACACTAAACGATCTATTTTATCTGTAGTTGCCCGGATATTTGACCCTAAGGGTTGGATTTGCCCAGTAGTGTATTGGGTTAAATGTTTACTGCAGCGTTTTTGGCTAAACAAGCTCGATTGGAATGATCCTTTACCTTCGGATTTGTTGCGTGAGTGGCAAGCGTTTCGGGAAGACTTGGTTAACCTTAAAAGGTTGGCTATTCCTCGATGTACTATGACTAAGCCTGCAAGCAGCTACTCATTACATGGGTTCTGTGATGCTTCAGAGTTAGGTTTTGCGGCAGTGGTTTATTTGCGATCAAGTAACCAAGACGGCTCGGTGTCGGTACACTTGCTCATGGCTAAGAGCAAGGTCGCCCCTCTCAGGACACGTCCCACCATTCCTAAATTGGAGTTGTGTGGAGCCGTGCTACTGGTTAAGCTTCTCAATCATGTGAGTCTTTGTCTTCAAAGATCCGTTGAATTTGAGGAGATAGTTGGATGGACCGACAGTATGATTTCTTTGGCATGGATTAATACATCACCTCATACTGTTCAAGTATACGAGGCTAACAGAGTTTCACAAATTCAAAATTCTGCGGTTACTATCACCTGGCGACATGTACCTGGCAATTTGAATCCGGCAGACGTCGCTTCACGCGGGTCAACGGCTTCAACGTTACTTTCTCATCCATTGTGGTGGGAACCTGCCTGGCTTACTCAACATGAGTCCGCCTGGCCCTCTCGCGAGGTGGAGAGGCCTTCGGAACTGCCTGGTATTAGATGTTGTGCAGTTACTAAAACGGAATCGGATTCGGAATTTGAGTGGATTTTAGATAGATATAGTTCACTTGATAAATTAATATCCGCTACAGGTTGGATTCGGAGATTTATTCATAATTGTAGAAATAAAAATAATCGGATTTCAAAGCAATACTTAACGGTGACAGAAAGGAAAGAATCCTTACTTTGTTGGGTCAGTTTAATTCAAAAGGAACATTTCGGTTCGAAAATTGAAGCTCTAGGTAATGGCGAGCAGATCAGAGGCAATTTAAGGAGTCTTACTCCATTCGTAGACTCTCGTGGACTGTTGCGCGTTGGCGGGCCGGCTCCAAAATGCGGAGATCGGATTAGAAGCAAAACGTCCCTTGCTTCTGCCAAAATCGGGACATTTCGTAAAACTTTTAATTTTGGATTTGCATTTGAAAAATTGTCATGCGGGACCAAATGCTCTTACGGCTATATTACAACGGAATTTTTGGGTACTTTCAGCTAGGAGAGCTGTTAGGAATGTTACTTTTAAGTGCATTCAATGTTATAAATTGAAAGGCCTGACGACTCAGCCATTGATGGGTAATTTGCCTCGTGATCGCGTTACTTCGGCTAGACCTTTTCAAGGTATCGGTACGGATTTTGCTGGACCTTTCCAGGTCAAAACACATAAGTTACGGAATCCGAAAATCACCAAAGCATACTTATGCGTGTTCGTGTGTCTGGCTACAAAATCGGTTCACCTGGAGTTGGTTTCGGAACTATCTACTGAGGCTTTTATTGCCGCCTTGTCTCGGCTTGTGTCAAGGCGCGGCTTGCCCTCCCTTATTCGGTCGGACTGTGGCACTAATTATAAGGGTGCTGATAATTATTTAAGGGAAGTTTATCGTTTTTTGGAACAAAATCAAAATTATATCGGTCATAATATGTCCAAGCGCGGTATTACTTGGATTTTTGATCCTCCAGCTTGTCCATCATGGGGTGGTTTGTTTGAGGCTGCGGTTAAATCGGCGAAAACTCATTTAAAACGGTGCATAGGGGAAACAAAATTAACTTTTGAGGAACTTAGCACGGTTTTCTGCAAAATTGAGGCCGTACTGAACTCTAGACCTTTGTGTCCCATCTCCTCAAGCCCTCATGATCTGGAGGTATTGACCCCTGGTCATTTTCTTATCGGTCATCCGCTGGATGCTCTACCGGAGTATCCGTTGCAAGATGTGAAGATGAATAGATTAAGTCGGTTTCAGCTGTTACAGCAAATATCACAAAGTTTTTGGCATCGGTGGCACTTAGAATATCTTCACACTTTGCAACAGCGGGTCAAATGGACGGACTCCACCTCTCCTCCTAAGGAAGGTGATTTAGTTCTGCTGAAAGAGGACAACGTCCCTCCTCTTCAGTGGAATCGCGGTCGGATAATTAAACTCTACCCAGGATCGGATGGTGTGGTCAGATTAGCGGATATTCGGGTTGCAAATGGAGCAACGCTCAAGCGGGCAATAGGTAGGCTATCTAGACTGCCCTTAGACTAATTACAAAAAAAAAAACGGTTGTACGTATATACTTGTATACTTATTTATTTTTAAGCAGCGGTTACTGCTTAGGCGGGAGAATGTTCGGTACCAACGAACACTTTAATAATTGTATGTGGGTAGGTTCTTATATTTGTATGTGGGTAGGTTCCTTTCTTCGGGAGAGCCTCACTCCTAGGAGACGCGTCCCCAGGTGGCGGATAGGGGCACGCCCATCTACTTCTGTAGCAGGGTAGGAATGAAATAAAATAGTTCCCGCGGACCAACAGGCCGGAGAAGGACACTCCGTATGAAACCACTCAGGCTGCCAGAAGCCTTGGGGTTCCCCCTAAACAGACTGGCTCTGCGGGCACGGACGCACAGATGGCAGCCCCATCGTCGTGATCGGGGTGCTGTGGGCTAATCACCTGCACACCCTTAAAACATTTGATGATTGAGAATTCTCCATTTAACAATAATAACCGGACCACTTATACGACGACTTTTGGCTTTCAAAAACGGACACGAATTGGGTGCTGGAATGTCAGGACCATGGCTCGACCTGAAAGGCTACCCCAAGTAGCAAAAGTCATGAACGACTACGGCATCCACATACTTGGACTAGGTGAGACGAGATGGAATGGGTTTGGTGAAGACTCAGCAGATTACGGTACCACACTATTGTACAGCGGCAAAGAAGACGAGGATGCGAGCCGTGAATTCGGAGTTGGCCTACTTTTAAGCCGCAGTGCCAAGATGAGCCTGTTGAGTTGGAAGCCAGTTTCGGAACGCATTATCACGGCACGTTTCGACTCCCGCGCTCGTAAAATTAGCATCGTCCAATGCTACGCTCCAACTAACTCTGCTAAAGACGATGCTAAGACGGCGTTCTATGAGCAGCTCGAGCACACCCTCAGAAACATCCCTAGACAGGACATCGTCATCTTGATGGGAGACTTCAACGCAAAACTGGGTAGTGACAATACCAACCGCGAACAGTTTATGGGCTCCGAAGGAGCTACCGGAAATATGAACGAGAACGGAGAACTTTTCGGCGAGCTCTGTTCATCACAGAATTTGGTTGTGGGTGGCACTCTTTTTAAACATAAGGAGTGTCATAAGGTCACATGGATATCCCCTGATGGTGTTACCCGCAACCAAATAGACCATGTTGCGATCAGTCGTGCCTGGAGATCCTCGTTGCTGGATGTGAGGAACCGATGCGGTGCTGACGTGGATAGCGACCACCACCTTGTAGTAGCAGAAGTGCGCCTCAAGTTGTGCACCCCAAGCCGTAAACCTGAGCAGACGTCTAGAAGCTTCGAAGTACGAAAACTCCGCGACCCGGAATGGCGGGAGAAATTCCGCATATCCTTTCGGAATCAGTACGAACTTCTAGAAGAACTCGAGGACGAGGAAAGGGATGGATCTTGGACGCGCATAAGGAACGCCTACACAAACGCAGGGGAAGAGGTGCTCGGTTACTCCAAGCCTCAAAGAGAGAACTGGATGTCGCAAGAACTGTGGCAGGCAATTGAAGATCGGCACCAAGTCAAGGGCCAACTACTGTCTGCAGTGGAGCCGGACGCATCTTGCCTAAGAAGCCGATACGCCAACCTTCGCTCACAAATTAAGAGGACCGCACGTCGAGACCGCCGAAGAGCCGCAGACGAGTTGGCGGACCGTGCCAACGTAGCCGCTCGCCACAAGGACATGCGTGCGCTATACGACGTGACGCGACGCCTCAGTGGAAGACGTACACGACCTGCGAGGAAGCCACTCAGAGCCAGCGATGGCAGTCTATTGTGCACCCAGAGCGAGCAGCTGCTGCGATGGACGGAGCACTTTTCAAGTCTCCTAGAGCAAGCCCAGGGCACAGACCTACAAGAGCCCACCAGCATGGATAACGACAGCATTCTTCTGGATATACCAACAGCGCCACCCTCTTTCGAAGAAGTAGTTGCAGCTGTGAAGTCACTGAAGCCGGGGAAGGCGCCAGGTATCGACAATATCCATGTAGATATGCTGAGGGCTGATGCTCCAATGTCTGCTACTTTACTGTTCCCCCTTTTGACCCGAATTTGGGAAGCCGGACAAGTACCCGCCGAGTGGAAACAAGGACTCCTGGTGAAAGTTCCAAAAAAGGGGGACCCATCGCGATGCGACAACTGGCGTGGCATCACGCTACTGCCCTCTGCCGCCAAAGTCTTAGCTAAGATCCTGCTAAACCGCATCGCGCCGAAAGTAGCAGTGACCCTCAGAGATGAGCAGGCTGGCTTTCGCCCTGGACGCTCCTGCACTGACCACACCAACACCCTACGGGTCCTTATTGAGCAATGTGTCGAATGGCAGTCGGAGCTATTTCTGGCCTTTGTAGACTTCGAAAAAGCCTTCGACACCGTGAAGTGGACCGCGTTGTGGTCAAGTCTACAACGCAGAGGCATACCAGCCTGCATCATCCAAGTGATACGCTCGCTATACGAGGGCAGTACATGTAGGGTCGTACACGAAAAAGAGCTTGGGGCCCCAATACGCATTTCAGCTGGCGTCAAGCAGGGATGTCTCCTGTCACCGCTCCTATTTGTTATTCTCCTTGACGATGTGATGAGGAACGTGGTTGCTATCCCGAGAGGTATAAGCTGGGCTTCAGGTGTCCTAGAGGACCTAGACTACGCGGACGACATCGTGCTGATTTCGCCAACTCTCGACCTATTACAAGAGAAACTCGCACACCTGCAGGAGGAAGCCAGAGTAATGGTTCTGCGAATAAACCGACGCAAAACAGTCGATATGCGTATCAAGGCTAAAACCTCGGACGCCTTAATACTCGATGACCAACGCTTGGACTCGGTCGATGCATTTACTTACCTCGGAAGCACGGTCACCCGTCAGGGAGGAGCAGATGAGGATATAGAGAGCAGGATCAAGAAGGCGAAGGCTGCGTTTGCCCAGCTCAAACCTGTTTGGGACTCGAATGTGCTCACAAGGCGGATAAAAATCTCCCTCTTCGACTCCATCGTGAAGTCCGTATTGCTCTTTGGTTGCGAAACGTGGAGAGTGACGAAAGGGCTGACGAACAAACTGCAAGTGTTCGTCAATAAGTCCCTCAGGTCGATCCTACGCGTTTTCTGGCCGAAGACAATACGTAACGAAGATCTGTGGAAGCTGTGCCGACAATCTCCCATCGGCAAGGAAATTGCGAAACGAAAGTGGAGATGGATTGGGCACACTGTACGAAGAGGAGCTACGAATGCCGCAACTATAGCCTTTGACTGGAGGCCACCAAATGGCAAGCGCGCCCGGGGACGCCCTGTCCAAACATGGCGCCGAAGCGTGGAAAACGAGCTGCGAGCCGCTGGACTAAGCTGGAGTGAGGCCAAAAGTACAGCCGAAGATAGGCGGAAGTGGCGGACGTTAGTGGAGACCCTCTGCACCTCTGGGGTGCCATAGAACTGCAACAACACACAGGTTCCTTTATTTTTGGCAGTCTACTCAGTCGTTGGCAGCCTCTCGTCGGGTTATCTGCTCTTATTTCGGCGCGGTCTCGATATTCGCAATATTTGTATTTTCGGTTAAATATTACCAGCTGCTATTAGGCATTATATTTGTGTATACGATTATAAGTGGACATGTGATTTTGTGTGTGAGAACCTCAAGATTAAAACGGATTACTCAAGCATCGGGAGGGCCCTCCACGCCAAGCTTTGGACCTTGAACCATCACGTGAGCAAAAACCTATATAATATTTATTTTATTAAATATATTTATCCAACAAGACTATCTATCTCGTTTTATTGAACGTACCGTTTGCATGGCAGCTTAGGATCATTCGTTCTATGTCAATGTACTTCAATGTAGAGTAACTCCGCTGGCCCCAGATTGGCGCAGTTTATTCCCTCTCCCCTCCCCTCCCCTCCCCCGGCAACAAAATAACAGTTCCTCGGAAGTTCCTCGGCCGTCCACAAAGCCTGCCCCGCGGCGGCGGCGGCGGCGGCGGCGGAGGCTCCACAAATTATTACTTCGCTTCACGCTCGCGCTCGCTGTAGGCCACAAAAATATTGCGAGCCTTTGATGTCGCCGGGGACACTTCCAGGCCTTTGTCGTTTGTAAGTGAGTTACTATAAATACATTCTAAAATCTAAGTCGTTATTTTGAAACTCTGGTTAAGGTTTTTACGATTATTAATTGAGTTCACTAAACGTGAGAAAGATACGAGTACGAGTATCATTAAGGACTGTATAGACTTTCTTTTCTCAATATAATTTTGTAGAAATATTGTACCTGAAGCATTCAAGTACTTACTGAATTAGTAATGCGATGTATAAATATATTTAATGAAAACATGTTAAAGTTACTTTAAAATACAATATTTACAGTCTTGTGATTGAATCAAACAGTATCGAGATTCCATTAACTTTGTCGTTAATAATAAATAAACTTTTCAGTGTTTTGTTTTTGTCGAAGTCTCGGCGAGTCTCTTGTTTATTTGTCAATCAAACTGAGTGATTCTGTACACTCTATGTATTTAGGTATTTATTGTTCACTTCAATGAAGACCCATTTATAATAATATCCATGTACATTGTACAATGAATAGAACATTAACCTATCTCTTTAAAATTACTTTCATTCTCTCCGATGTTTATACAGGACAATCTTTGCAAGTGGGTTTATACCGTAAGGTTTGGTATAACAGTAGGTAACGTTCAGTTGCTTAGATTGTCTTTGCATCAACCGACTTCTGTTTATAACTGGCTCAGAGTTTCCAAATTTGCAACGCAAGACGTTTACTTAGGGCTCCCGCACACGAGCCACCGGCCACAACCACAAAACGCCGCCACTGGCATATTTCCTGTAATTTTCTTACATTTGATATGGACTCACCGCAAACGACTGATGCCGGTGGCGGCCACACGCTACAAATCGTTTCCCTACAAAAGCTTCTCGTGGCGGCGTTTGTGGCTGTGGCTGGTGGCCCGTGTTCGGCGACACTTACCTACTCTCGGTGCATTCCGGGCATTCCAGGAAATCAAAAGATTGGCTCAACCGTCGCTACACTTAGAAAATTAATGCGAACTCCAAACTTATGTCCCCTCTCGTATCACAACGTAATTCCGCGCTCACTAACCACTAAACATTATAGTTGACGAAGTGAAATCCACGCCACTCTATTTAGCTTTACAACGGCTTAAAATAGTACCGCAGTGGGAATGAAGTAAAGACGTTAGTGGGTGGACCTTTGTGCCCTAACTTAGGTCATACAAAGCGGTTAAGACAGTTAGCCTCGACTTAACTATGTGTTTTGTAGTCTGGAGCCAGTTAATGGATTTAGAGACCTTCTAATTGTTGTTGAGGTCATATAGTTCTAGGAAGTCTAATCTTAGTACAGTAAAAAGTTAAGAGGAGGCTTACATACACGAGTTTCGACTCTTTGTGTCAGTCAAAAACTTTAAATTCTTAATCACAACAAGATTTTGTAAAACTACAAAAAGCTCTATGAATTCGGGAGTTAGACTTTTCATAAAGTCTATATCCCACCCATAAAGTTCCTGGTGGAACTGGCGATTGTTGACTCTTATCAACGATGTCTTGACGGTGTTAATTCCTTATCACTTAGCATTTAACGGGGCTTATTATTATTATTTTTCTCTTAACGTATAGGTACTTGTATCTTTGAGTTATAGTCTGCTGTTGAGACAGATTGGGCTAATATACGAGTGTTATTGATAGCATCTACCTATGAGTACTATTAAATAAACTAAAACAGACTAAACACAACACACATAGGAACACAGACTCAAGTGAAGAAGCCCAGTAGTGGGAGGCCGCAAGCCACTGCTTCAGGTGAGTTTGTACAAGCGGCCCGCTAATTAGCCGGGAGTGGGACGCCCTCGTGACGTCACCGTAATGGCTCCCCACATTAAGTTATCGTCTGCGAGCTGACCAAGTTTATTTCGGAAATGCGATTTCGTCTTGAGTGAGAAAGTGCTACAATTAAGTATTTAAAGCGTTTTCTAAAGAATTGTGCTAAGTGAAGTGTGAAAATAAGATGTTTAGGGAGAAAGAAAGTTCTAAATTTGCACGTTAACATTTTTCCTAAAATAAAGGCATTTTAAAACAGTTGAAGACCTAAACTGTATAAATAATGCAATGAACACGTTAATACAGTAATAAAATACTTATCCTGCCCTATAACAAGGAAGAAAATCTGCACCTTCATTTTAAATTCAGCGTGTATGCATGCATTACTAATTAAACGACGTAATGCCTCGAGGCAGTAGGTGGTGCACTGGGGCACTAGTGGGGGCACGACACTCACATGGGGGCACTAACACTCACGCGGTGGCACTGACACTCTAGATAGCAAAGTAATTAGTACAGTGCCACCGCAGGCTACAGATACTCCCGACCAAGTTCGCTGCGACACACTTCTAGATTAAGTAGGGAGATTAAGTACTCGTATCTCGTATTATACTTAATAAGAATTAAGTTATTAAGTATATTAAATATTCATACATACATACATATGCACTCACGACTGTAATCCCCGAAGGGGTAGTCAGAGGTAGCTCACAAGCGAGCCACCCACTTTTCGCAGCATATTTTGTACTCACGTGATAGGTTGCGAACAGAGTTGTGAGCACAAGTTTCGATCCTCCGTTAACGTTGCGTATCGTAAACTATCATGACATTTGTATTTTCCATATGTTAGGTGGAATTTCACCAAACGCTAAACGTATTTAGTAGCCTGTCATACGTCTGTCAGTTAGGGCGTCTTGCACAACAAAGTTAAATAAAATTAAATAGTTTGTCTCTTGCTCTGACAGTATAATGTCAGAGCAAGAGGTCATAGATTACTTTTATTTAACTTTGTTTTGCAAGACGCCTTTAGTACAAAATGTATTTAAAATTTGATTTAAATACGTTTAGCGTTCGGTAAAAGTGACCCTTCGTGTAGATTCGAAAATAGTATCGAATCCTATGCTCGCGACACTGGTTGCGAACCATATCGCCGTTTTGGGATAAGTACAATGCACTTAGGATACACATCTAGAATCTAGATGTGCAGGTTTCCTCACGATGTTTTCCATATATTCACTTACGGGGTAATAGGTGTTTTCTACCCATACCTGTAAAATTTGGTACAGCTCTTACTCTTTTTAAATTTGTAAAACAATACACCAATAGAACAACTGAAGGAGTAAGTCCCGCTTCTAAAGCGGGTTTACTCGATAAGAGTCTCGCTGCTCGGTTTTACGCCGCATAAAAATATCCGAGTCTGCTGATTGCCTGCGGTTGCTTGAGCGATCTCAAACCACATACACTCTCAACAGATTAGATATCTATAAAAATGTTAATATCTTTGTATCTCGTGATTTTTGTAAAAGTTACATTTATGAAACCGTAAAATTATGTAAATTACAAATTTAATATTGTTTTATTCCGCCTACAGCGAAATGTCCATTAAAAATCCAATTAATTTTTAATGTTCTATTAGCGCTCGTGAGGAGGCCATTCATTTTGCGCGATGCGTGAGGCAATCTGTTGTAAAAAAAAGATTTGAAACAAAATTTTCATGTTAATAAATAGATGTATTTTTATGTATAACATAAATAATAAGAAAGTATGGTTTCCCGCGAGCTTCGCTTGTTTTAAAGAAAAAGTTTTTTTAAAGAAAGTAGGAAGGCATTGCATCAGCTTTTTATAAATAAAACTAATTTCAGGATCTAGGCGGGTCCTTCGAAACAAGTATTAAAATAATCTACCCCACAGCAAGTTTGTTGGTCACGAGACTTTTACCACGGAGAGTAGATAATTTTTTAGGGAATATTCTTAAGTACTTACTTAAAACAAAAGTTTGTCAGAAAGAATCTGTGGCACACCCTCTTTCTGCTTACTGTACCCATTTTGACACCCTGCATGAAACAAATCCCCAGGCAACAAGAGTAGAGTAATTAACTGCCATCAGAAAAAAGATACTCTTAAGTAGTCGTGATCAATAAATCAACCCCAACGAGGCTTAGCGTCAACTATAATTGGTCCCTGAGATTTAATCAGTGCACATATGATGACGTGAGTCCTCCGAGGGCCGAGGGGGGGTGAGGAAGTGGCAGCAGGGGGAGGGGGGAGGGGGGGGAGGCTCGTCCATCACACGTGTCATCGATCATTGTCCCCGCAGACACGAGCCCGAGAGGGTCTTAATTACTTTCACTTGGTATTAAGATTTGATTGAGGTATTTGACTTGGCTCTTGGCTGGCAGAAAGTCTTCAGGGCTCTCCGTTCTAACACAGCCCTGCTCGTATGATGCCGTCGGATTTTAATATTGCTACTATGTAAGTATATGATATATATTCACCGATCTTTTACTTCAGTTTTATAGAATTATAGCATTAAAGTTATATTTCAAGTGTCCTCGCCCGCAGCTAAAATAACGAAATACTGATTTTATGTTCAGAAAGGGATTTCAGTAAGGTCTTGAATATTTCAACGAAGTAACGATGTAAATCTGAGTTTAATAGGATTTTTGGATCGTTTTAAGTAATTACGGAAGATAAGGTTATTTCACTTACAAAGAAATAAGGTTTGCAGAAGTGAATTTTATAGTCCCTACGGTAGGGATAGAGCGATGGTACAGTCCAAACAACTTTATAGTTCCTCAACTTGAATGCGATTATACCTACGTACCTTTTTTAGGATATCAAACCATAAAATAACGGGCACTAGTACTACTGTACTTGTTATTCTATGTTCAAACTAACCAACGGTCAATCTTTGAAAGAATGAACAGGAGGTTTGTTAGTTTGACAAGGTATTACATAAATTTATTGTCAGTACAAAGTTCTATGATTTGGTAGCTTTTAAATTTCTTTTAAGTGAAGTAAAAGCCATTTTTAATTCCGTATTCATTGAATAGAAAATTTCTACGTGCAACTTTAACTCGATGTCAAAACTTTTAAAAGTTCGAAAGCGCTATGTAGTTAGCTTCCTTCATCAAACAGAGTGCTTTATAATTACAAAAGCTCTTTTTGTTCATGGTTAACTACTTTAGCATACATTTCGGATGATTATAAAATTGACCTCTTCTATTTGCTACTGATACTGAGTTACCTACAAAGCGATTTCAATGCGGTTTATTTTGAATTGTTGGTTAAAAAAATATCGTGTCGGAAACTTACTGTACGTACATTGGCGATATTATGTTTATAAATATAATGGTCTAACTAAAGTGCGCCTGTCACATGGTATATCTTGTGAAAATGGCTTAGTCCCGTTTTGTGTTATTTCGCAGTATTCCAGCCACACAAGTGTCGGTCTAGATCCAGGTCCCACGCTAGGTCTTCTAATAACAGCCGGCGCGGGTCGTGTCATGCAAATGTGTTAAGTCAATCCGGCTATGTTTTTCTTACATTTGACTTGCATAGTGCGGTGGGGGAATCCCTCAGATGCACTTTCAAGAAATATTCGCTGAAATGCTTGAGAGCTGAAACTGAAACGTCTAAGCTGATCTAGTATCTGATAGGAATCTTTTGAATTTAGTGAAGAGCTATCTGATAACATCGCTTAAGTGGTAGCAAAAAAGTTGTAATTTCTTTTATACTTATAGGTTCATAAACTTCATAAATTATCCATATAGCTATATACTTGCAGAAACAAATGTCTATGAACAGAACCCATATCTTTCAGCAGTAAAAAACCCTGAGGATTTACCCTTACCTTTCCATTATAACTTAGACACATTCTGAACACTGAAGCGGCTGTTTAACGCAACGCCTTCCGGTATAGGTATCTGTGAAACGTTTACCTGTGTGACCAGGAGATCATGATCGGCCAGGACGTTCCATTTCACATGAAATAGAATTGGTTGAGGTGGAGACAGGCAGACAGATGGCTCTGGGCGCCCCGCCCGCCCCGGAATGCTGATCCGTGCCCTCGTGTGATATGGCGACGGACGAACAAATTTAATCAGCAAACACGGTGACTTGTGTGCTCTAGGATTTATGCAGGAAGAGATCTTTGCACTTTGCGCTACTCATATTTTTAGTGTCAGTTTTGGAAGGTAACTTTTATAAAGAATGTGATGTGAAATAGGTCAACTGTGTGTACAGTAGTCTACATAATATTACCTACATTTTATGTTAAGAAGTTTTACTAATATAGCTATTGCTAGAGTAAGAGCGAGCGACAGCGAATTTCGATTTGATGTAAATATAAAACTTGGTAAATCAATATTATTATATTATGTAATGTAGGAAATCATCGAGACGAAAAAACTAATTTAGTTCGATTCTCGGCTGGGTAGTTATTTAATTATTTAAATAATTAGGTTACGTAGTGTTGAAGTTTCCGATATTTAAAAAAAAATACCTATGCTTGTGTCTCTAGGGAGTAAAAGGCGGCCTCTAGGTATAATAATAAAAAGATAAAGATATAATTACTAAATTGCATTATGTACTTTGGCACATCCTTCCTTATATGTTTTATTGGTTTAGTTAAATTATGCACGAATACAAAGATATCGCCTATTTAAGTCTATGCCAAATATAGTATTTTTTTCATGACTGCATTCACAATTTATATCTATTGATATTTAACATTTTATGTTAATAAATTGATCGTGTTATCATTAGTAATTCTGAATCATGATGAATATTGAAAGTATATTATATAGTAAGTTTGATCAAATAATTTGAGCAAATCTTTTTTATATACCTCCATCCAGTTTTTAGAGCTTCATATTTTGTATTATTATTAAATTGCTGCTATATGAATAAATATCTAAGTATATCACGACTTTCATAACTCGTTATATATTATGTTGAAGATTTTTATCTCTATTACATAATAATATACTATACTTTCTATCTCAAAATAATTGCGTTTTTACTCTCATCCCCCTGTAGTAACTTGGTGGCTATATCTGGTATTCCTTGTAGGTCCAGTTCCAGGTCTTGTTGACGCGGTTCTTGTCCGTAGCGGTGCCGGGCGGCGCGGGCTGCGTCGGCTCTATGATCTGGAAGCAAATAGTATAAATATAAACTAAATGCATAAGGTAAGTAATATTTTATCACTTTTTTGTCCAGGTTTAACACGAGTTTGGTAACATAGTGGAAGATATTTTTTTAGTCAACCACACAATTAACTACATACATTACCACCTTACATTTTGAATTACTAAAATTATACAGCAAAAGGGTCATCATCATCATCAACAAGCTGCTATAATTGTCTTCGACATGCTTCATCGGTAGAGACAACTGTACTTCTCTCACCTTCTACGGTACTCATCCGAGAGCCCGCTGTCGACCAACTCTATGTGGTCCGTGCCGTCTCGCTCTAGCAGCCTCTTGCGCCGCATCGTGCCATCTCGCTCACCTTCTGCGGCACGACGTTGAGCGGCTCATACTCATCGGAGAGCCCGCTGTCGACCAACTCTATGTCACTTCGTGCCATCTCGCTCATACAACCACGCACCCCGCATCGTGCCATCTCATTCTCTCACCTTCTGCGGGACGACGTTGAGCGGCTCGTACTCGTCGGAGAGCCCACTGTCGGCCGACTCTGTGTCGCATCGTGCTGTCTCGCTCTCGCCGCGTGGCCCGCATCGCGCCATCTCGTTCTCGTAGCCGCGCGGCTCGCGGTGCTTGTGCACGCAGTAGTCGCCCGTGAACGGGTTGCGGTACGCCACTACCGTCCTGCAAGGGTTGTACAAGTAGATGGTTAATTTTGTAAGACAGTAATTATGAACTTATATACTGATATACGCGATACGAGTAGCTACTGCTAAAGTGGAGACCGTAACAAATACTCACGAATGTCGAACAGAAGGGCTAGCACAGGACGCATTTAAAACAAAAGTTTTGCATCGCGCTCACTCACATCGAGCAGCGTCAAGAGCGAGCGCAACGGGGATTTTTGTCACGTCTTAATTGCACCCCGTGCTAGCCCTTCAGGTGTCATGCAAGGAAAAGGGTGACTTAAGCGGTTAAAAAACTTTCACTAGGCCTCTGGTCAGTGGACAACTTCTGGTCATTAATTGGTTTACCAAAAATACAACCAAATATACAGTGAATACAGGACTCTGGCTAACGTAAAACGCTGAGTAATTGCTGCACAGATGTGTGGGTAGTCGGTGGTATTTTATGTTGATTCCGATGTAATTGCAGTTGCCCGCAGCCATCTTGCGAACACAAATTCAAACTGCTATCAGTTTCGAGGAACTCAGCTTGTTCAAAGCCCTCCTGCCAACTATTCGTATTATGTAGGTACAGTCAGCTGCATAAGTAGCAATACACTTTTGTACCTTGTCAACCTGAAACCGCCTATCGCCCAACGATCGATATTTATCATACATAATACAGGCATAGAATAACAAGTACACATGGCAGATTGCAGCGACGAAGGTCAACGAAACCCGTTCGTTGGCGTTCGTTTGGCCGGTCTGTACGCGGCTTTAATCGAAACATTGATGGTTAGTCAGTTTGACAAGGTACAGAAGTGTATAGCTACTTATGCAGCTGACCGTACTTGCCAAGATGCGAGTGAGGTCTTATTTTATTTTATCTCATAAGTTAGAGTAACGTATTCACTTCACTCACCTTAGTTCGTCATTCCCGTCATTTTCTTTCTTGTTTGAAAATATTACTTTGGTAGGTCTAAGCAGTATTGTCAGCTGAAAGAAGAATAGCTGAATATAAGTAATCAATCAAAGACAAATACCAAGTATAAATATTGTGATGGCAATTTGGTTATTTGCAAGCAGTTCTATTTGAATTCATGTTATTTACTTAGTAGGTGCTTTTCAAAATAATGAACTAACGCTCTTGAAAAGACGTTCTTTTTTTATCCACGACGCAATAAGTGTGTTATAAGTATAAAGAGTCTGTGTACACTTATTTGCTTGTACCGTAGGTCGCGAACGGCTGAACCGATTTTTGTTTAGTTTGTTTACGGGTTAAAGATAAAGTTACCCTGAGCCTTCTAGAAATCGGCTGAGCCGTTCTAAAGTTATGCCACTTTCAGTCTTGAATGTTGGGAGTATTTTATTAGTACTACTCGTGCGAATTAACTGTGCACCTGGCCAGCCAGAACCAGCGATCACGCCAGAGTTAGTTAATATGACACCTGGTTTTTGTCAGTCAGGTGCACACTTAATTCGCACGAGTAGTACACCTCACGGGCAATGAAAACGTTCCATTGAGAAAATCACCAAATTACTCCTAAACGGAAAAAGCAACATTTACGTTTATTTAACGACGCATCTGAATGTTATTAAGTAAAAACGTTAATATAACAAAAAAAATATATTTGGTGTCTGCATTTCGTAAGTGGAACTGTTTCTTTGCTCGTGTAGTTGTCTCACCTGCCCCGACTGGCGCAGGCGGTGCACGCGCAGGCAGCAGTACGCGCACGTCGACAGCGACAGCACCAGCTGGAACACACAGAACAAATCATCACTCAGGGTGACTTGCACGAAACAAACGCATTTAAATCTATTGTTGTCCTGATCAGTCAAAGCAAGCGAGCAATAAATTTAAATACGTTTTATTGTTTCGTGCAAGCCAGCCGGTATGTTGCAGCTTCAATTCACAGTTTCCAAACTGCCATTTCGGGTGTGGTGTTGACAGACCACCTAGTAGATGGTCAGCTGACAGCGGAGAAGAGCGGCACAGGACCGAAAAGTGGGAGACGATTGATAGTGGGCGATAGCGTCTAGTTTATGAGAAATCCGTACTTTCAAAAGTACACTTTATAGCTTCCCATTGCATTATCAATTTTGAAATAGAGTGTGCCAATATTCACATTGGTGCGCCGTGGAGAGCGGTACATACATAAATAACTGTTGGAAATTCCGCAGCTCGCTGCACCGAACAGTTCAATTTCTCTGGCATTTTTCGAGTGAATTTTTAAAGAGTAGCTAGTAATAAAAATGTGTAAGTTACGGAAGTCTAGATTGCAGGGGAACGTTCAGTGTACGTGCCGCGAATGGATCGCATACCCCCCTTACGTCCCTTCTCCTCCCCTCGACCGGTAAATTACAACTTCAGCTTCTGTATTTTCAATTAAACCTACCGTTCTCTACGTCTAGTTGCTGGCAAGTGTGTTTGATACGATGAACTATTCCTGTACTACCACAAAAAACTTTAAACACTGTTTAACAAGTGTTTAAAACGAAATGTGACAGATTTTGTAGGCGTTCGACAGCGCTAAACATCTGTTAAATACTGTCTAAGTTTTTGTGGTAAGGCCTTTCATGTCTCATTTTAAAAAAATATACCTTAACTGATACTCTTTTTTGTTTGTTTCAATCCGTCAATGAATGAAATAATAACGAATGTGATAAATTACTTGGAGACGACAATTACGAGATATTTTTAAAACTTAGGTATCTATACTACCTATCTGTATCTAGACTGTCACCTCGAATATTGGATTAAACGCCTTGTCTTAAATAAAATGATAATTCATTATTTCTTAGTTACATGAAAATTGTGTAAATTGATCATTAAAGTATGTAAAATAACTCATCGTTGAAGTTATTTACAGGTAGTTCTTTCAAAAAACGGTCCCCTTTTCAGGACCGGTTTTAATAAAACCTTGTAATTACACGGACAGAGTGGCAGCCTTTGCTTTACGTAATCGTCATAATAATTATGTTATATTGTGTGTATTATAACCTAGTTTCATTGTTTATAAAATGAGAAGCAAACAAAAGATGACTCAACTTACCAAAATTACTAAAAGAATAATGTCAATATACACTATAATCATAATTCCACTTTTATGTACACTACTTAACTCTCTCTCATATTATATTTACACTATAAACAATAATTGTTTATTTTTAACTTTGTAAAGCACAAGGCATGTTTCCTTTCTGCCACGAAACTCTTGTACTTTCTATAAATATTCCTATTGGTTAGTTTCGGTGCAGCAGGAGATCCTGATTGGTAAATTTTTTGGATGCTGTAACCCTATTGGCTAAACGAAAAGCAAAATACCAATGGGATGTTTGCTAACACAGCATCTACGCATGTTTGGCAAGGAATAGGTATGCTAGAGTAAGAACTATCGTTTGATCTGTTCTTTACACAATAATATCATGTAAGAATATTTAAAATAATGATAAAATGTTGCTCTTAGGTTGAGCATATGTAGATTAGCTGCTAATGTTCACTGTTGAGATGACAGACTTATCACACATACCCAGTGTTTCTCTGAAAAATAACGATATTCCTTCTATTCTATTCTATTCTATTCTATTCTATTCTATTCTATTCTATTCTATTCTCTGAGGCGGTGTCAGCACCGGCACTTGGCTCTCTCGAATGGAACCTTTGTGCATATCCCCAAGGTCTAAACTGCCTTCCTAAGCTTGGACCATTTCCCACCACGCAGGTCCACTGCGGGTTGCTGGGTTCACATAATATATCTAGATGTGCTAAATCTAGATATGCAGGTTTCCTTACGATGTTTTCCTTCGATGATTGAAGAGCGATGGTATACATGGTACATGTCAGCGCCGGGATTCGAACCCGCATGTCTGGCGTGAGAAGCGGGCGCTTACCCGACTGAGCTACCACCGCTCTCCGATGTTCCTTAATATACATTATTATTATGATACTAAACAAATTCAGATTTGAATAAACCCAGCATCAACGTACAAAGTATTCACGAGGAAACTGTAATAATAGACTTAAGAACATTAATTTAACCTTGATTACCTTACTAAAATTGCACTGATAAAACCATTTTACCTGTTTCCCGTATCTCCTGTAGGATTGCTGGTAGCTTTTAGCATTAAACCCACCTTTTTTACACTGCCAATTTATATTTACGCATTCAATAATTCATAATAAAATAAAACATACGCAGCATAAAACATAAGTACCTGCCTCTCAGAGGCATCATGGCAGTGGGTACAGATCTGCTGGTATTGTTCTTTGCCCCTCATGGCAGTGCCGGCGCCTCGCGGTCGCGACGTCTGCCTTCGATCGAGCATCCCCTGCAGCAAGTGACCTATTACTGACCTATTTATGCTTATTTATTTCACTTCCGGTATAATTTTCACGGTTATTTACAATGGATAGTGATAAGTACAATCACGAGCAATGAAAAAGTTCCAGTGACATATTAATAATAATAATAATAACCAATTTCTATACAGAGAGGGATATTTCAGGGAGACTCATTAAGTCAGTTATGGTTTTGTTTAGCACTTAATCCACTAACCAAACTACTAAACGAAGCTAATACTGGTTTTAAACTGGAACACAATGATTCGCATCACACATTATCTCATTTACTTTATATGGATGACATAAAACTGTATGCATCAAGTAAAAACGATCTCTTCAAGCTCGCTGACATAACCCAACAGTTCTCCCAAGATATCAAAATGCAATTTGGAATTGACAAATGTAAAATTCATTCGATTAATAGAGGTAAAGTTCATGCAAATTCATATAAATTAACTACAGGAGAAACAATAGAATCAATGGATGAAAATGATACATACAAATACTTAGGATTTCATCAATCAAACCAAATACTACAGAAAAAAACAAAACACATATTAACAGATAAATTTAGATCAAGATTAAGACAAATTTCAAATACTCAGCTTAACTCACGAAATCTAATTAAAGCAATAAATACATACGCTATCCCAATACTAACATACTCTTTCGGCATCATAAACTGGTCAAAAACGGATTTAAATAAACTGCAGTGTATTGTGAATTCCACTTTAACGAAGTATAGAAAACACCACCCGAAGACATGTTCTCAGCGCCTAACTCTGCCTCGAGGGGAAGGTGGGAGAGGTCTTATCGATATAAAAAATTTGCACAACAAACAGATAGCTACACTCCGGAGTTTCTTTCATAAAAAAGCAGAACAATCTACTCTTCACAAATTTGTCTCAAATATTGATCATAGAATAGAATAGAATAATAGAATAAATTTATTCAGATAACTATAGGTAATACATATTTTAAAAATAGGTCAACTCTTAAATCTAAAGGTAGGTGAAATACTGCTCTGAAACTTACCCCTTTGAACCTTCACAGTAAAGATAGTCAGCCAAATGAATCCAATGTAGGAACTGATCAAAAGATGGCAGCTTGGGCACAAAAGTCCCTCCATGGGAGACACAAAGCCGATCTGAGCCAAGCACATGTCGACAAAGAAGCGTCGAACGCATGGCTCGGTTCCCGGAGACCGAGGCATTCATGCTCGCCATCCAAGATCAGGTCTTTGCTACCCGGAATTACAGGAAATATATAATTAAAGACCTCAACCAACCGACTGACCTATGCAGGAGATGTAGAAGTGCATCGGAAACAATACAGCACATAACCGGGGCATGCAAGAGTCTGGTCCAAACTGACTACAGGCACCGCCATGACCAAGTAGCCTCCATAATTCACCAACATCTAGCACATTCAGCACATTTCATAGAGAAAAAAGTTCCATATTACAAATACAAGCCTGAAACCGTTCACGAAAATAACCACTACAAACTCTACTGGGACCGCACCATACTAACTGATAAAACTGTACATTTTAATAGACCTGATATTACCCTTCTAGATAAATCAAACAGGACAGCCTACATCATCGACATAGCTATTCCAAATACCCACAACATCCAATCTACACTCACAGAAAAGTTATCAAAATACCAAGACCTGGCAATAGAAATTAAAACCCAGTGGCGTGCCCAAACAATTCACATCGTCCCCATAGTTTTATCATCGACTGGAATCATCCCAAAAACCCTTAAAAATAGCCTGGAAACCATTAACGTCCCAAAATCTATCATTTACACCCTACAAAAAGCCACCATATTAAACACTTGCCGCATCACCAGAAAATTCCTCACAACATCCGTCATTTCATCCCAAAATTAGGCCCTCCTCACTTGGCTTATGCCCGTGAGATAGGGAATAAACCTCCAAAAGGAGTGAAAACATAAGAAAACATACAATAATAATAATAATAATTTATTTCAAAAACAGTTTACAATTGTTCCTTATGACTAAGTTACGCTAGTTATATAACAGCAAAAACTTACAGGTTCATCTGTTGCTGAACTAGGTCAAATAACCTGTATTTCAGCATACAGCGCCCCCTTCGAATAGTGGTTTAAGAATATATCTAGCTTCTAATAAAAGTATTGTTCTTATCTCGTTTGAGTAATTTTAACAATAACAGTAGTGGTAGTATTATTATGGAACATCAATGGCAGATGGAACTTTTTCATTGCTCGTGCTTGAGTGTTTCTTTTTTGACATTGATATAAAGGGTGATTGTCTATAGACTCAAGGGATCGCCGCAGGGTTAAAAATCATGGTTAAAATATAAGGATTAAATTTTAACTCGAAAATTCCACTAGTTACCACAATACAAAAATGGGTCTTGATGGATAGTCAGATGCACAACAAAGTAATTCTTCCATACAGCTTTTGCAACAGTCAACACCAAGTGAAATATCAATTTTTAAATCATCTATCAAAGTACCTACTTGTTCACACACAATAATTATGTTTACAAATGTAAAATAAAAAAATAACAGCTTTTCCATTCAGAACAGCTGTTAAAAATGTACAGTGACTCGCTCACATATTGTCCATCACACGCTCCAATTTGCCCTTTCAAAATGAAGATTGGTTGTCTCGCGCGCCCAATTTACAACAATAATTGGATCTGTTCACCTTCAAAGATTTATCGACTTTCCAAGTAGCTATGTTTGCTTTAAAAACAAAATTGGTAAATACATTTATTTACCTTTTCAGCCACCACGGAGCTACCGACAAACAATCTTTGTTTGGAAACCGTTTTGTTTATTGTTTCCGAATAAGTAAATAAAATGTTCGCCGCTCGTTTAAAGCTGAGTCATTAGATCCTTGTTTCGAGTTGAGCCATCAGCTATTAGTAACTTTAGTGTTTTGAAGTCAAACGATACCGATAGGGATGGGGTGGAATGCTTTAGGGCTTTTTAATTCTCACTTAATGACGCTTATTTCAGGGTAAATAGGTTAATGTTGTGAAGCAATTATTGAGGTGTCACGGGTAATACTAGGCATTAGTTAAAGCCAAAAATTGTGCATGATAAAAAAATGTTTTATGTAGGTAGGTACAATCACAATGTCAATTGGAAATTTTTTTATATTTTTTCAGGTAAGTGTATGTGATGAAAATAATACATTCGAACCATTATAAATTTAAAGTAATTACTTAGATACATTTTCCACACAACGAATAGAAAAGTGGCAATAATACTGTAATAATAGAATGATGTCTCTTATCTCAAAAGCCAGCCCTATTGTTTACAGAAAGATAAACAAAGCTATTAATTAATCTCAAAGAAAACAATAGAAACTGCAAACCAACTTAAGTTTCATTCAGCAAAAGATATAAGTTGATTGCTTAAGTTTACTCGCATTTTGAAACCAATAGGAGCTGTATAGAAACGATTCAAAAGTTAAGTAGGTACCTTTAATTTATTTTATTTTAACAAAGTTGCAAATTTAGTATCATTTGGCAGCCCACCTTAGATACACACAGTCATGTTGAACGCAATACATGTGACAAAAACCTGTTCTAACCCGTTTCAATAGTTTTTGTTGTAAGACAGTTGTAAGTATGTTGTTCATACCTTTCAGAGCTTCTAGTATTCTTTTTTGTTACTTTCAATAGTGAATGCATTAGTGCTAGTGCATTATTGGTTATCTATAGCTGTTGGGAAGATCTCTGCCCCCGGCGTTGGAGGGTTACTCTAGATAGAAAAAAACACACAAACAATACCTAGCCTCTAATCGGTACGTTTAATGCAACGAGATAGAGTCGTGGTTCGGGCAGCAGCGGATGGAAACCCGTCTGCCCCGTGATACGGCGACAACGCGGGGTTTGTTCTCACATCCACGGTGGGGGATTCTCCTTCTTACCGTGAGATTTGGACTCGTGTAAATTTAAGGCGAGACTTTTGTACTCAGGTATTTTTACGATTTATTTTAATAAGAGTGGATGGTTTCTGCAGTAGCCGATGAGTCAACAGTCAATGGATTGTAAATATACGTCAAGCCACAGCTGGTCCTGTAACTGAGGAAGCAGTATCCAATCGTACAGTAACACTAAAATGTATGAAAATTTATATAACCTCTAACTATAGTTATTTTTCACTCTTCACAAGAGGTCCAAAGCATTAGCACTAACGGAAATCTAGTCTTAGTGAGCTTTATCAGCAATGCCTAGGACGACCGCCTGTTCACATTAAGATGACCCCTGCATTTTCAAGTTTTAAACAAATAATGCACTTTAGAAATACATAGCATAGGGCCTGGTTTCTTTTGTAAGCGCGGCGACCGAGAGACAAACGTGGCTGAGTGAACGGTTGAAAGGAAAATCCGACTTTGGCATTTACCGAAGAGCTTCGTAAGCTCAGCGTGGACTTTTAGAAGAAGCTTATTCATGTGAACTAGAAGCTGCGAGTAGGTCATTGCTGCAAGCGCCTTGTCAATGGGCATCCACAAATTGACTTTTAAGAGCGATTTACACTTCAATAAGTAAAGGGGCCACTTTTTGTTGTTTTACTGCTAAACAAACTTAAAAGTGTAAATCGCTTTTTATGTTTTCCATAATAACCATTAAAATAAGTGCACGGCGCTCTTACAAACCTCACAATACCTTTAAGCCTTTCGTAGGAAACAAAAACTAAATCAAATTCATTCAAAACATTACCAGTTGATGACATACCTACCTATGTAATTAAATATATTTTAAGACTTATTCGTTATTATAATAAATGCAAAAAGGAACATCTAGTTAGCAACAGATCACCAATTACTGAGCCAACACACTCGCTTCCTTACAATATTATTATATTCAGTTACAGACTTCGCAACGGTAATTGAAATATGATGTTTTGCTCGTTATAAATTCTCCGACTGGAAAATAAGTTATAAATTGAACAAACTGAACATTTCGCAAGAATCCCCCGGAACAGATTCGCTGATTTATCAAGATAACTTGTTTGTGTTGTTGCTTTAAGGTCAACATAACAAATATTCTCTAAAGCAAAATGTAAAAAAGAAAAAGAACAGTACATATTGATACTCGTGTTTGTAAGTATCTGACGAAGTAGGTTAGTGTTCTGATGCACTTAATTTCTATAAATATGAGTAACCTGACGAGCAAGTTTAGTATGTCTTTTCATTTTATACTCACGAGATAGGTAACGATCTGACACGTAGTTTTTGAATGAGTACAATTTACTTTATAGGCATACATGTCCAGAATCTGGATTTGCAAGTTTCAGGATGATAGAAGAAATTTATGAAAACAATATTGCTTCTGTTAACTACGAGAACTTTGCTACGGAGCTGCGTAGCAGTTGCTACGAAATCTCGTAGCATTTATAGTGCGCCCGTAGCAACTAACAAACAATATTGAGACTTTTATCGTACAGTTGACATTTCTTCTTTTTAAAATTTTCAATTTACTTATACCATAAAATATAACTTGAAAACCAATAAAGTACTTCTTAACTACAACATTGACTTATATCAGTTGGCAACAAAGAGTATACCGCAGTATAAAGTTTAGAAATTACTTTACTTTTCTTTCTAACACTACAAAATACTGTACCGCGCCCGCTAAATAGAAAGTTTAAGAAATTTCAGTGACAAATAAATCTCATTGCACTGTGACTCGCAGATATTGCAGTCCAAATAAATTGTACACAAAACAAAATGGCCACCGTTAAGGTGACTGAAAAATACACGGACAAGTTTACTTTAGGAAGTATTTTCGGTCGCGGACGTGATGTATGGGCAATAGATGCGGAGATATGAGTTGTGTTTGCACTACAAAAGAGTCTTCCTTCACATTTTCTCACATATTTTTATAGTTTCATGAATTTGAAGCGGGCGTGTGGCGGAGCTCGACTCTTTGTGCGGTGAGAATATTAGCTACATTTTGAATTGCTTCTGCAAAGTCAAACTTATCATGAACTTTAAGAGAAATCTTTTAACCCTGCGGGGATTAAAGAAGTGAGAGTATAGAATATACAGGGTTATAAAATTTGATGTACTTACATACTACATTATAATTATCTTAAGTAATTACGTTTTCTAGCAATTATAAAGCCACCGATGAAAATAAAATTTATCTCTACTAAGTTTAATATATAAAATGGTAATAAATAATAATTCTTTTTCTGATCTGTGACACAAACAGAGTTTATAGTTCCTTTGTACATGTAAACGAACCAAACGTAATGAACCTTTCCCCTATTGTGAATAATAATCAAGCTACAAAACTCTTGAATACTGTGTCATGAAAAATAATCTCATTAGGACCGGAGCAATAATCGTCCAGAAATAATCCAGTCCCTGTAACCGTGTGCTAGTCACGGGCAAGAGGCCATGCTGAGAGGGGAGGGGGGAGGGGGGAGGGGCTCGACTTGCCGGCAATAATTGCTATGCTTGTGGCCACTGCGCCCAGTACTTACACTGAACATGGCAACAGTAATGTAAGCGTAACACCGGCTACGGCTGCAACAAATTAACAAGTTGTAACTTAATTAAAGTACAAAGGCAGTCTTATCACTTAAAGCGGTCAAGCAGTGATCGCCTTTGGATGGATGAACTAGGAGATTGAGATTGGGTATATAAAGCAAACCGCTTTCGGATTTTGTATTCGCGTAAGTCGTGACTTGTGAGCCGTACGGCCGTTTTATGAAAACAATTTTACCACAGTTGTTTAAAATAAATGATTTATAAGCTCTGTAGCTAACGTACTGGTCGGATATGTTTCTGTTAGTAATCATAATCAGTCGCCTTTGAGATCGCACAATTAGAAGGGCCTTATGTATGTTTGTTTGTGTTTGCTGATGAAACGTATTTTGTGCCGCTAAAAATATACGGTTATTTACCTTCGTAACATTTGTTTCGGTAATGTGGGATTATTCCCGGAACGGGTGTAACGATGCAAGCCTTCCCGTGTATGTTGTTTTCCTTTGAAGGGTAGCAAGTTACGTAGAACCTAATTAAATATTACAGGTATGTGTAAGTACGAGACCAAAGCTAATTTAAGTACTTACTTACTCTAGCTAGGCGGTACTGGACTTGTTTAAGGAAATTAAGGCATCCGATTCGAATTCCACTTAATTTGTGTAGGTATAAAATGTTTCTGGGTGACAGACTGACACTATCATCATCATCATCTCAGCCATAGGACGTCCACTGCTGAAGTCTTTTTTTGAAAAGATGGCTCAGGAGTTTCTTGCCTCCGTTCTTCTCCTTAGACAGAAAGAGCCCCCCTTATCCGAACGGAGAGTAGTTTGTAAAAATTGACGTTCATCAGAATTTTTTATAGTTTTACGATGAATAAAAGTATTTGACTTTGACTTTGACTTGACATAGGCCTCCCCCAATGATTTCCACCTTGTCCGATCGGAGGCGGCCCGCATCCAGTGCATCCGGCCCGCATACAGACTGACATAGATTACTTTTATTATTTAAAACTTTCAATAACAATTCCTATAGGACTTAGGATGTATAAATTTATATTTTGATTGAAATAAATAACAATAATTTGGGAATCCACCGATGAAAAAAGTGCTCTTAAGGGGGAGTGGCTTTAAGTTAAGTTTTACGGTTGATATATTTTTTAACCGACTTCAAAAAAAGTAGGAGGTTCTCAATTCGTCGGGATCTTTTTTTTATGTATGTTCACCGATTACTCCGCCGTTTATGAACCGATTTTGAAAATTCTTTTTTTGTTGTATTGAGTTGAACTTCCAGGTGGTCCCATTTTGTTTTTCAGAATTTTATCTCACCCCAAGGGTGGGTAAAGGGGTAAAAACAGGGTGTGAATTTCCATTTTGGGCACATATATTAACCGATTCTAATGAAATTAAGAACGTAAATATAGTTCTTATAAAAAAAATATGATGGTGACCTTGAGCTGATCTGATGATGGAACCGGAAGGCAGTCAGGGGAACTCCTCAACGGTATATAGCAACTACTTCGTGTTTAGGCTTGAATGATTCGTATTGATTAGTAGGACTTTTTGGTATCATTTGCACCTTACTTTTGATTGAAAATTATTGCACATAAACTAAAAACTATATAAAAAAAAAACCGACTTCAAAGAACCACTAAAATGTAAGAAATAATTTAAGGTTTACACAAATTCTACTCGTATGTGACTACCTGTACAAATATACCTAAGCAAGAACTGTCCTTTTTTGAAGTTGGTGCCATATTTCTTCAGATTACTTTGTCACCGCACCAACATCAAAAAATAACAGTTCCTGCTTAGGTATATTTGTACTGTCTCATACGAGTAGAATTTGTGTAAACCTTAATTAATAAACATTTTAAGTAAATTTTTATGTAAACTCCACTATTTAAAAAAATATCTTCTTATTTGAGTACATGTCTAGAAAAAGTTACATGTATATGATTTGGGAACCAATTATCATAATAGGTATATTATTTACACGCTGAAAGAAGCAGCCGTTTAATTTACTACATATTTACATAATACTTTTACTGAAATATTGCTATGAAATCAGCGTGTCCCACCTTAAACCGTTAGCCTGGCGCTGCCACAAAATAATCCAATAAAGCATTTCCTTTAGACAATTCCTTTTAAGAACACCAGTCAAAGTCGTGTCGGATGAAAATTTTTCACGTCACGACCGCTAGCGGCGACCAATCAAATCGAATCAAAATCTCGTGACTAGGTGCTCCACCAATCAGGAAGCGGGTAGTGCATAGTAGGGATGTCGAACACTTTTCGGTTGATTCAATTATTCGTGCGACAAAGCCGGGCTTTTACATTGAATGGAAGCGCCGCGGAGGTGGGAAGCCCGCGAGTGGACGGTACTGAGCTCCGAGGATTAGCAGCCTGGTGGGTCCGTACGATACAGTAGAATGATTGTTTTTACAAGGTAACTGAACAATATGAATTTATTTGATACAATGTGAGTGTCACGTTAAATAAAACGATTTTGGGACCTTCATGGGAATGAATTTACCAGTCGCACAACTGTGTTTGTGAGATGAGAATCTATGCTCGGGACAGTCAGCAACAGACGCTAATCTCAATGGCCAATCCATTCACGAATATAGCTCTGTAGAGTATATAATGTTTATTACCAACATGCCAAGAATAAGTGTGCTTGATACTTAGCGTCAATTCACACGTACCACAACCACACCACGTCGCAGCGACATAATGTGGTCAAGCTGTGGTTACGTGTGAATAGTGTGACAGCGGCTTTTTGCAGTTGCGTTGTGGCAGCGACAAAATGTCGATGTGGTTGTGTTGTCGCTGTCGTTGCGATGTGGTAACCACGTGGTCGTATGCATTTAATAGAGAGAGTAGGTGGCCGCGGTGCCGCCGCCGCGTGGCGGCGTTGCCGACGCGATGTGGTTGCGATGTGGTCGTATTACACAGGTGGTCGATGACAACGGCAAAATGTGGCACGTGTGAATTGGATTATTCATTTTCAATACAAAATATACGCCCGACCACACGGCGTGGTTGTGGTGTGGTAGTGGCTGTGGTGTTGTTGTGGTTCGTCTGAATTGACCCTTAGATAAAAAATATACGACAAACCAAAAAACTGTTAGCATTTTGTTTACTAAGTTCTAACGTGACAAATCTTCTTAACCGCACTAATTCAAAATAAGAGCGCAGTGGTGGAAGTGGAGTATGATTTGCCGAGACGTTTCGTTTACACGGACACTCCATCTAGTTCGCATTAGAATATCGTTGGTTTGGTATGAATCCTAGGGCCACTTGCATCAAAATTTTAAATCCAGATTAAGTGTTAAATATCGATTTATGCCATAAATTTATATGGACTGACGTTTCTTAAACCGAGATTAGACACTAAATCTAGATTTAAAACACCATATCACCCCTAGTGCCATATCCAGTAGTGGACTCTTCACACCTCCCTGTAGATTGACTCTTGCACCTTATTCAATTACTCGTCTGAATCGGCTCCTCCAGAACACTTCCACAGACACTTTTAAAACAAAAATTTGATTGTGTACTTCCAAAGTATTGGGAATGCAATTCTATCGCCTTTGGCTTTGATGTTGGAGTTTCTAGCTGGAGAAAAATGTAATAGCGAATAGCGAGCTTTGCGTCTACTCTCAGTGCAATTTTACTTAGTGTTAGTGTTAGAAAGTGTGATTTTTACTTTTAAGACTTTGCTCGAAGTGCTTACAAATAAATAATAAGTAAAGAACATTGCAAAAATGGTATTGACAATTACGGGCTGATAATAATGATGGTGACTGTAAATATTTCTCGTGAGTGTAATACACACTTAACTGTGCAGACCCACCCATTTCACCACACCATCAATTTTGTCATGAAATCTAACCTGCAAAAAAAGTAAAATGCAAATTAAAAAGCGGGTTATATTGTCTTTAACGGCGTGTTTAACTCGGACCACTCGAGTGTGTTCGCAGGGCAATGCTAACAAATGACGGGGAGTGGTCGTGAACTATTACCCTTTCATTAACAGAACCGCTTTGCCAAGCTCGTTTGTACGGACGCCCTCCACTGGAAGCGAGGCAAAACAGGTAAATTAATAATGTAAATAGTGCAACAAAATGATTAAATATATATTTTCCGGCCAAGTAGGTAGATAGATAGGTCAAAATTTATATTCAAAGTAATTAGTTACCTTTAATTCTAACAAAAATACATACAATGTACAATAAATTTGATTGTACAAACCTCTGGCTCTATGCTGAATTTCAGTTATATGTATTACAAGAAAATGCTCAGAGATCGAAACTAAATACACCTTGAAGACAAAGTATATTTTCGCCTCGCTACAGAGTGTAGTGTGACAAGGTCCCACGGCGCTCGGGCGGTTAGTTCCAACATTGGCATTGTCGAATTAAGCACGTTACAGTTGCCGCGAGCAGCCATTGTTACTTTTATTTTATTTGTACAACTGACTGCCTTATTATCTCACTTTAGCATCTATCGCTTTTAACATTTAAACTTAGCTCCTCTCCTCTTTTTTTTCTCGCACTATCTACCCCTTTATCCACAACACCAAAGGTTACCTGGAAGAAAATGCTAATATAGCATTAAGTTCGCTGTGAATTTGTTGTAAAGTAAATAATTTATTAATAATAACTTCAATTTGATAAGATTATATTACATTTGACCCATAGCAGTGGCGAACAATTGTTAATTCTATTTAGGTGAGTTAAATGGGATGTATTGCACGTGAATCATATTGTGGTATACCTTCATCACTGATCCTTGGTCAGATTCAAAGCGATTATGATAGATATAATTATGAATACAATAATAAACCCCAGTCTTCCAGGGTTGCCAACTAGCCGGGCTGGTGTTGCAATACTGTTAATAATGCAGCCGGCTTGTTTCCTGCTCTATTTCGGTCCCTAATGTTGGAGTTTTGGAATAGGAAATTGAATATTGCATTTGGTTCTATTCCATTAAAAACCCACAGCAAAGTCCGTTGCATAGTTTTAAATATTTTGTGATGTAAAATTGAATTATCAAAATCGGTCCATAACTGGTGAAGTATCAGCACTATATTGCAGTGACTAAAGTTGCTTCTGCACTGATTTTCAGCAGATTGTACAAATGTACTTACATAATTTATCGACTGACGTTAGTTTGTTTGCACTAGTAGTAGGTACCTAGGTATTAATTCATCTCAAATGTTTTCTCACCGACCAAATAACCCTTTAAAATCTACTTTAACAAAATAAACTCATTTACAGCAGCGAAACGCACACATAGTGCTACAATGAAGTCATTAATGGAGATTTAAATTAAAGCGGATGTGTTTATTCGTCTCTTAATGTGGACATTGCGGCCGCCACTGGAATAAAACGCATTGTAATGAGCGAAAATCTCTCATTGAAAATTAAATAACAGTATTTTTGTATAAATAATAAGCTTTGTTCGATTTAAATCCATTAGCGCGTCGGCAATTGAACATTATAATGGCGGCTGGTAGTTGTTCGATGAGGAACGCTTCGGACAAAGAGTTGTTGGTTCCATGGGAGGGAGCCATGCACAACCAGCAGTGGACAATGATACTATTCAAGGTATTAGTAAGGATACGAACTGAAGTATTTCTGATACGAATGGAGAAACCATGATTATAATAATTATATTTCTAGTGGTATAGCACAAAATTACTTACTCCTAAACGGAAAAGGCTAGCTTAACTTTTTCATTGCTCGTGACTATATTATGACCAGTTTTATTTTTCTTATTAATAAGACTCTTATGGAGTTATTTTCAGGATAATTTTATGTTAGTATGCTACGGCGGCGTTGTGACTGCAGACATTGTCTTAATGTACGTCTATAATTTGGTGAGTAATGTCCCCGTATGCGCGCGGCTGGCAGCATCAGTAAAGGTGGCAACGGGCGGCGCACTAAATGAGGTACAGAAGACGACGTGTCGCAACGTCACTTCTAGTTGTTGTGTATTTCTATGGACGTGTCGCCAAGCGTCATGTCGCTGACAACCTACACGAGTACTACCCAGTAGCGATGTAACATCAACGACATGTTAATATGAACCAATTGGAGTGGCTGTGCACTATTTAGAATTAGTTCGGTTAGCAGATTTTGACCTTCATCATTGCTACAACTGTTGTCTTTAGGTTGAACTTAAAACTGTTCAACAGTATGCGCTGTAACCTCATGTCTTCAGCCACCAAACGGCACCTTAAATGGAACAAGAAAGCCTCCCCCCCCCCGCCGTCGCCGCCTCACCCCCGCGCGGTGACTGTAAATCGTACAGATAAAGGAACGACACGTCATGACAAACTATGCTGTAAAGGCCCGCGCACACTGCCCTGTGCAATGTTTGCCAAATTACCACCTTTCATTGCATTTTTCGTGCCCGAGGATATGGAAATAAAAGCTGATGCATAGCTTTCGTAAAAGTTTTGATATTCTATTCTGTTAAGGTTTTAGATGTTTATTTCTCATAATAATTATTTATAATTAACTAAAATGAGAAAACTTGTCCTAGCTAAACACGACATAATTATAGCAAATAGGTGATAAATGAGGATAAAGTGTCGACTTGTTACTAAAATTACTTAACAACATAAAAAAGCTTTTTGTAATCACTTATTGCTAATCCATTTAAATTAAACTCTACCTATATCTTAAACCATAGACTAATACACTTACCCCTTATTCATAGAAAAGTTACAATACGTTTTAACTAATAAACTGTTTTGTCCCTCTCTGTCAAAGAACAAATTGTACTTAGTCGGAGAGGGACAAAACAGTTTATTAGTTAAAACGTTCTGTAATTTCTCTATGAATAAGGGGGTATGTCTATGCTTAAACTAATGATAGAGCAGCGAAATGTAGCTCAGTGTGCGTTCAGCTTTTCAGCAACGTATCCATTGTCGGAGCTGTAAGACGCGGTCTATTTGTTCCTGTTATTTTGAATTTTCCGTGAAAAATATTCGCGACTAAACGCGTGCGTCGCGCTCAAATAGGTCACGGGGCTATTCCGCGGCCCATTCTCAACCACCCGTCTTTAAAGTCACGCATAACGCAGTTATGGCAGAATAAAATGCCATGCATTTCACAAAAAAGGCAAGTTGCAGATGACACAATAATAGTGATGATTCTGGAATTAATTCTAACACAGGGCTCGAAAGGCTGTTTTGCCGTATATTTCCCCACATATTATTATATTTCTATCATGTAACTCCAACTTGCAAGCGGCCAAGATCGAGCCCCGGCTGTGTCGTCTTGTCGCATATAAAACGTAATGTCGGCGGAAGGTTTCCTCCGCAACTGCAGAGGAAACATGACCTACAAGCTTTAGCGGTAGTTTCTTATTACTTCCAAAGGCAATTCACCCTTTGAATTTGCACGACTGAACTGAATTTATAAGTTTGTGTGTATAAAGTATAAAGAAGTAGAGGTAATTAATGGAGATCTAATTTCTTATACTTTATTCTCTGTAGGGGTATTAGTACATGCACCTAGCTCTATACATGTTCGGAGCAGGATTTGAACCCGAAAATACTGTTTTTTTCTCAATAATATTGAAAGTTAATTAATTGTTTATGTCGAGCACCATCAAAATACATAGTGTTATCAAATCAAAGATAGTGATGAATATTCATACAAAGCAAACACAATATTCACAGCTCAGAAACTTTTACAAAAATAATCTACCTACTTCCCACCTGTAAACACTGCGATGCTACAGACCTGAAACCTATAACACCTTTATTTTTCAGCCGTCGGTTAAGTTCACACGTGTTTAGAATGATTGGCTCTAGCGCCGAGGCCTCCAGACACCAGCGAGAGTGTCTCCTTAACTCTCGAGAAATGAAGTCAAGACTGACGACGATGTGACTGCCACTTAAACCGGCTGCGAGCTTTCACAGCAGCTTAGCTAATGCACTTTCTTATGTGTTTTTGGTTTCATAATACACTCACGAGCAATGAAAAAGTTAGTATGTATGTACCTAAGTATTTATTAGTATTAAAACATAAAAATATGTGTACACCTTCCTCTTTTACTCCATAAGTCTTTCATTCACCCAAAGGTTGCCTGGAAGAGATTTCTTTTAGCGATAAGGCCGCCTATTGTGCTTACTCTTTTTTTGTTATTTAATGTATGTTGTGTGTTTTTTATATATATTAGGAGCAGGATTTGAATCCGCAATTACTATTTTTTTTAATTATATTGAAAGATTATTAATTGTTTATGTCGAGCACCATCAAAATACATAGTGTTATCAAATCAAAAATAGTGATGAATATTCAGACCAAGCAAATACAAAGCATCAATATTGTATCAATGTTCACAACTCAGAAACTTTTACAAAATAATCTACTTACTTCCCACCTGTAAACACTGCGATGCTACAGGCACAGACCTGAAACCTATAACCCCTTTATTTTAGGCCCGTTGGGTAAGTTCACACGTGTTTAGAATGATTGGCTCTAGCGCCACCGCCGAGGCCTCCAGACACCAGCGAGAGTGTCTCCTTAACTCTCGCGAAATGAAGTCAAGGCTGACGACGATGTGACTGCCACTTAAACCGGCTGCGAGCTTTCACAACAGCTTATCTAATACACTTTCTTATGTGTTTTTGGTTTCATAATACACTCACGAGCAATGAAAAAGTTCTAGTGGCATATATTAGTATGTATGTACCTAAGTATTTATTATTAAAACATAAAAATATGTGTACACCTTCCTCTTTTACTCCATAAGTCTTTCATTCACCCAAAGGTTGCCTGGAAGAGATTGCTTTTAGCGATAAGGCCGCCTATTGTGCTTACTCTTTTTTTGTTATTTAATGTATGTTGTGTGTTTTTTTCAAGTTGTATTGTATTGTATTGTATTGTATTGTATTGTATAGAACAGCAATGGTAAGTGGAACCTTTTCATTACTCGCGAGTTTAAATACTAGTATTACTCAATATCAAGTTAAGTTATCAAAGCCAAGTCAAATTATATTATTATCCTTTCGTTTTGGCAGTGTATGATGAAGCTGTAATTGGCAATTAATTAGAATTCATAACCGACATCAATTGAACAGTCTGCGGTCCGACCGACTAGCGATGAAGAATGAAAGATAATTAGAAGAATTCTGAGAAATTACGAAATAGAAATTGATCTATGGACATAACCTGACCAAACTTTAAAAACCCCCAACATTCCCCCAACACCGAAAAAAACAAATCGAAAATTGGTTCAGCTGTTCATGGGCTTCACTATCACAGACAGATACACACGCACACAGATACACATACACGTTAAACTTATGGCAACCCTCTTCTATCTTTTTTGTCTAGGGATAAAATATGAGAAAGGGATTGAATATCAAATAAGAAGAGTGATCGAATTTAAAAACTAGTACCTACTAGTTATTACCTATTACTCGTACCTACCTATCAGATGTCACCATCTCGGTGAAAAAAATAAGATACTTAAATTAGTTATGTAACATGTACAATTACATAAATATATTTACTATTTATGTATTATAAGTTTGTGACTAAACTGAATGATATCGAATGCTAATCAAAGCGACAACCCAAGAAGCGTACATAGCGTTCCTTAATAACATTACCCACGTTGTAGACGCACCTCAAACATCTCTGTGCCACGTTGACTCGCTCCCAGCAGCACTACTACCTACCAGAGCCTTTAGTACGGGTTTTGCAATTTACGAAAACGAAAAAGTTTTCGTTTACTTCTGTCATCTGCATGCATTATTTGTTAAAAGTTTCATAGTAGTTTCCGCTAAAGGTGCCACTTTGGATGCGAGGAAACGTAAACTTTTATAGTTTTCGACCACTACAAGTACATGTATAACATAGAAAGGAGTCATAAATACAGTGAAGATAAATTAAGCTTTAAAAAGGATTAATGAATTTATCATAACCGTTTCTATAAACGAGACGCTCATGTAATTTTATAGCAGTGACTAAAGCCTTCTATTGGCCAATTCTCAATATTGAGAATGGATTTTAATAAAAAGGCGTCGACTTCGAGCATAAATATAAATTCTAGTGAAAGCATAGTTCCATCTAAACGTTTTTAACGGACTCTCAAAAACATCGCGTAAAGTTCTGTATGTGGTTACCAAAAGATATGAGGGTAAAAGAATTCGTATTTTTTGGCGTTTGAATCGCTTCCAAGTTCCCCGGTAGCGCCGCACAGCTGCGTCGGCTGAACAAATAGTGATGAATCAATTAAACTGAATCAATTACTGCAGACGAGGCGAGTCAGTATCTCCGCTCCACATTAAAACAACACACGGCTGCTACTCTCGTTCAAATCAACCACACACGGGTTTGAAGTGAGAAATAATTGATAAATCAACGGTACCAGTTCGTTTATAAAACTGTATTTCTGAGGAAAATTACTGACGTAGCGTAGCTTGAATAAGTTTTTTAAGCTTGCGTTCCCAGAAGGCAAGGTGTTCGCCCGTTACTAGGCGCGCTTGAAGCTGAAAATTTCCAAGAGTCAGATTACCAACGATCACAAAAAAAATAATATTTAGGCCATGTTTCAAAATGTCTGGCTACCTTTAAGATAAAATACATGCTGTCACTCTCTGTTATTATTTTTTATACACTGACAGCATGTATTTTACCTCACAGGCAGCCACAAACCAGACATTGTGAAACAGGGCCTTATAGTACTTACTGTAATTTTGTAATGATATAATAGGTAGTTAGGTATAATAGTAGTATGTTGTATGTAGGGGAAATTTATCATCGTGGTTACTGTATCTACGCAGGAGTAGGTTTAATCTAAATGTGAAGGTTTCTTCAGGTTATTTTCCTTCAAAGTAAAAGCAATTGAGTAACAAGGCAGGTTCCACCATTTCTCGTATAAAACTTTATATACTCGTTCAAAGGCTGCATTGTATAAAGCGTGGTGTGTGTAGTTCAGAAGTCGGAATGTATCGATGTACCTAGAACAGTTCTGAACCAATCAGTAAGTTTGTAACATTCTAAAGGGGAGGTTGGCCATACACTCGTACAATACAATAACATAAATTTAATGAAATAAGCACAAACTTTACACCTTTGAATTGAATTGACATATTATTATTATGCTCTCATAATCATAATGACAACTAACTGTTTATCACATCAACATGAATCAATGTTTATTTTTATCTGGCAAAATAACTTGTTCTCGCTGGCTGGTTGCGTTTTTTGCCGCGTCTCTAACTCAACATAATCAATGGCTAATCTAGATTTAAATAAAATCTCGGAGGATATTGACATGTTAACGGTGTGTAATTCATACAAATGTTCAACCAATTCATGCCTCAACTTTTTAATAGACAACAGTCACTCATTAAATATACTCCAATTAAACATTCGTAGCGTAAATAGTAAAAATTTTGATTCCTTTCTGGTCCTCTTACAATCTTTACGAAACAAAATTGATGTTATTGTTTTGACTGAATGCTGGTTGATTAAATACAATAAAGTGCCTACTATATTTGGTTTCCAGGAACATCTAACTAGGAATAATAAAATTCAAAATGATGGTGTTGTCGTTTATGTTAGAGATGGCTTATCCTGTGAGATCAGTGAACCTAAATTTGACGAAGCAAACTGTTTGACTATTAAATTTAACACCCTAAATCTGGCCGTAATATCTATCTATCGATCACCATCCTACAAAAAAATTGATTGCTTTATAAATGATTTAAACGACGTACTTTTTTCCTTAAAGCAATATCAGAGTATCGCTCTTATCGGAGATATAAACATAGACATAAAAAAAGATAACGTTGATCCTCATTCACATGAATACTTAACACTTGCAGCTTCTCGTGGACTTTTACCAGGCTATATTTACCCTACTAGATTAAAAAATTGCCTAGACCATGTTATGCTTAAGTCCAATAAAACATCATCATCAATAGTCCTAGAAACTTACATCACTGACCATGAACCTGTTATTTTGTGTTTTGATGCCAAAAGATCTTCAACCAAGAAAGTAGTTAAAACATCTCTCCGTGTTGACTACTGTGCTATAAAAAGTCAAATTGACACAGCCGACTTGTCCTCAATCATGAGCATATCTGATACAAATGAGGCAGCTGAGAAACTTGTCTCTACTATTTCTAATATTATAAAAGATAACACCACGGTAATCAATGTCAGAAAAAGGGACCGAAACATTAAACCTTGGATCACACCGGGACTTCTCAAATGTATTCGAAACCGCGACAAAATGCACTTAAAACTTAAAAATAACCCTACCAATCTTATCATCAAAATAACGTACAGTAGATACCGAAATTTTTGTAATAGCTTAATAAAAAAACTAAGAATTTCATATCAACAGGAACAGTTTACGAAAGCTAAAAACAATCCTAAGGCCACCTGGGAAGTTATAAAAAATATTTGTGATACCCAACTTTCAAAATCATGTCCAGTTGAATTATTAAAAAGCTCACAAAATGTTTCACAATCTGTTAACTCCATTAATAAGTATTTTGTAGACGTTGGTCAGAAGCTTGCTAGCAAAATTCAACAACCAGATCAAACACCCCCAAATCGACCTAGCAGGCCTCAGAGCCAACTTAAGTCCTTTGCTCTACTAGACACAGATCACGCAGAGATAGAGAAGCTCGTCAAGGAGGCATGGCTGTGCGACAGGGTGGGATAACATACCGAGTAGAGTCATAAAATCTTCCGCTCCTAAATTGATCCCCTATATCACCCACATTTGCAATCTGGCGCTAAGTTCTGGAGTATTCCCGTCAGTTTTTAAAAAGGCGCTAGTTCATCCCGTTTTTAAGGGTGGGGACAGGGACAGTGTCAATAACTATAGGCCAATCTCTGTTTTACCAGCTCTATCAAAAATCTTGGAAAGATTACTGAACTGCCGTCTTGTCAGCTACCTCGAAATAAATAACATTCTGGCCCCTAATCAATTTGGATTTAGGTCAGGTCTATCTACCGAAGACGCTGTTGCTTTTCTTACAGAAGAAGCTGTAAAAAGACTGGATGACAGGAAGAAAACTCTCGGTATTTTCCTTGATCTCTCGAAGGCTTTTGACACTGTCTCTGTTCCTAGACTTCTGTGCAAGATGGAAGACATCGGTATTCGTGGCGTGGGGCTAAATATATTTAGGGACTATCTCAATAATAGATCCCAGGCTGTAAAAATAGGACCTTACATTAGTGAACATGAAATTATAACTTTTGGAATTCCTCAAGGTAGTATCCTTGGGCCGACTCTATTCCTGATCTATATTAATGAATTGTGCAATCTTCAACTAACTAACTGTAGCATCTCTTCATATGCCGACGATACTGCCTTGCTGGTTCATGGAGATGACTGGGATAGCACAGTGCACCATGCTGAAAACGCCATTCATCAAGTTATGAATTGGCTTTCTTTTAACTTATTGACCTTAAATTTAGCTAAAACCAAGTATATCGCATTTAGAATGCGAAATACCAAGAGCATTCAACTGGATAACCTTGCCATCGCAGCTCATAACTGTAACAGATTGGGGCTGGATTGTAACTGTCCGTCACTGAGTAGAGTCTCCAATATCAAATACCTGGGAGTTTTTATCGACGAAAACCTAAACTGGAGCGTCCATGTTAAGTCCGTGATAGCAAGGGCCCGAAAAACAATATATATATTTAAAAAACTGCGTGGCTCTGCAGACAAAAATACCTTGATGATGGTATATTTCTCCTTGTGTCAATCCTTGTTCTCCTATTGTATTCCAGTGTGGGGGGGATGTTTTAAAACAACCCTTATTGAGCTGGAGAGAGCGCAGAGAGCTGTTCTGAAAGTTATGCTCAAAAAACCATTTATTTACCCAACGGTAAAACTACACTCAGAACTTAAGGTTTTATCAATCAGACAGCTCTATGTGCTCTTTATCGTTCTTCGTAAGCACACCACAGTGCCATACGTTGGAATGCATAACGTTACCAGGCGCCGGGATGATTTGGTGTGCCCCACTGAGAAAACAAGAACGGAGTTTGCTCGCTCGCAGCACAAAATTGCTAGTGCGCGACTATATAACGTTATCAACAGACTCTTAAACATTTATCCCATTAACAAGTATGAATGTAAACAAAAAATTACAAATTTCCTTTATAAACTTGATTACTGTAAAACAGAACAATTAATTTCAAATAAAATGAATTTCCTGGACTTGTGCTTGCATTTAGAATTATGAATCAATTGTAACCTGCCTAGGACATATATCAATATCTTTAATTATATTTGTAATAACGATTTTTTTTTTTAAATAATTAATTGTAAATATCTTGTATTTTTATTTTAACTATTACTTTAATATATACTTATTATTATTGTAAAACATATTTTAAATTTTAGATTAATTTTTACTTTTGTCTTTCCCTAAAATTCCGTCTGCTTGCTATTTTGTAATTGTTGCTCAGGCTACGCGATGTACACCAGAAGAACACTGGCTCCTAAGATACAGGTTACCCTAGTTTAGGAGTCAGGGGTCTTATTATACAAAATGAATTTGTTCTAGCCTAATTTATTTTATTTTATACCATTAGTAATTATTATTAGTAAGTATTGGAATTTTTTGTTATGTAAACATAATTATTAGTGATGTAAATGTAAATTTATGTAATGATTGTTATTGTTATAAGGCTTTATGAATAATTAATTTATTATTATTATTATATTATTATTACCTGTTGGCAGTGGAGACAAAATATAAAAACAATATCTACTGAACTTTAGAGGAATGACCGGTTATTCACAAAAATACGCTATGGTGAAAATATTGGGTATAATTTGTAAGCCCAACTAACTTGTAAATCAAAACCATTACTTTACCATTATCTACGACATTAATAATTTGTCTCACTAGTCAGTAAATGGCCAATTTGCGAATGTAAATGCTTCTCTTAATGTATGTGATACTAATAATAATAATAACATCGTATCATTTTACACTGTGCTGCTACATTAGCGGAACTAGACAGTTCGCTTAACGGCTAATTTCAGTTATTACTGTGTCAGTAGCATTTGCATGTCACAGCTCGCATAATTATGTACCATCGATGCCTACGCGGCGTGTCGTCTTAATGAGCATAGATCTAACATAATGTAATGCAGAGCAGGGGTGGTGCAGTACACTCACGATTGATGAAAAAGTCCCACTTACAAAATTTCGACACAAAATATTTGATAGAAATATAATAATATACAAATATTACTTTTTAGTTTGTAATATTCTGATGCGCTTTTAAACGTCCTTCAATATTGCAGGCGGTGGCGGCGGCGTCATTAGGATTACCTTTTCCGTTTAGGAGTAATTTGTGCTAGTGTGACATGATCTTTTTCATTGCTCAGTCAAATGCTTTTATTCATCGCATATTTATATTTCTGTACTGAATGTTGCTAATTTACCACAAGGTAGAGTCGTACTTTTTTTTTGTAAGATAGAATGTCTCTTCAAAAGACTCCTTGAGGTCATTAGCGGGTACAGTTGCAGCCTTGAAGAAAAAAAATCAAATCAAATCAAATCAAATCAAATCAAATCATTTATTTGTTTAACACAGGTTAATGGTAAGGTGGTAAATATTAACAAAGTTCCGCTATGCTATGCCACAGGGCGTACAAATATTATAAAGATTAAAGTCCATGCTACATATGACATGCAATAACTACAAAGATAAAAGAAAAAATACATATAAAAATTTGAGCCAAATAATAATTTTGTTGCAAAAAAAATTTATATAAAAGTAAATATAAAAAAAAAAAACCTAATGAACTCATTAAAAAGTTTGTCAATGTGTGTGCGTGTGTCTATGTCAAGAATGATTATATATTAAATTCGTCTAATTAAATTAAAATGGTGATAAGTAATATAATTATTTGTTTTAAAATTATTAAATGTCAAGAAGGAATTCATTTATAGAATAATATGCTTTATTGATAAGATATTTTTTTAGTTTAAGTTTAAACGCATTGAGATCATCAATCTGTCGTATGGTATTTGGGATTTTATTATAAATTGCGGGTGCCATTCCGAAAATATTTTTACTGAACTTGGCCGTTTTGTGTCCAATATTGCAGATTCTGTCACCGTAGCGCTGACTTTTGAATCGTTCAAAGAGATTGGGGTTCGACTTTACAAATGCAGCTACTTCATACACATAAAGAGACGGAAATGTAAATAAATTATTATTTTTAAAATACGTTCTACAGCTATCTGTGCGTTTAAGCTTGAAAATTGCACGAATGCATCGTTTTTGTGATTTAAACACTACATCCCTGTTAACAGTGTTTCCCCAAAAGATTAAGGAAAATCGTAATAGAGCCTCAACGTTACCTTTGTAAGCGATTAAAACTGTCTCTTTATTCGCAACTTTACCTAATTTGTGTAAAAAAACATTTATATCGGAGTAAACATAGTTATAACTGTCTCAACTGTCTATAATACTTTTAAAAACTAGGTACATCATCAGCCAATATAGTGTCGAAGGGTTTATTTCTTTGTAGAGAAATATTGGACCGTACGAGCTTATATCGATATTATTATGGTTTATAGGTACGTAAAGGTTCCAAATACGAGTACTTATGTATTGGAAACCTATTTGAATAGACCGAGTCAGGTGCTGCACTGTAAAGCCTCGTATTCACTAGGCGACAAATTGTCGCAGAACCTGTCTAGGCACATGTCGTCTACGTGTCGCCGCGACGTCGCGCTCTGTTCTGCGACGTCGCACGCGACTATACAGCGACATCTACGTGTCGCAGAACAGGTTCCGTGTTTTGGCTCGCGAGACAGAACTTCCTGCGACATCAGTCTAGCGCATAGAGTATATTTTTTTTACTAGGTCTAGCGACCGCTGTTGCAGAGTGTGGACGCGTGCGCGACTTCTGTATCACGACATGTTACCAAAATGTTCTGAGAACACGCACCGTAGATGTTCTGTAACAGTCTCAGAACTTGTGCCCTAGTGAATTCGAGGCTTAACGACGTCAAACGAGCTGCATACAAGATGTTCAGTGCAAAGTGTAAAATTATGACACTACTCGCCATTTTGAAAAACTTTTGTGGAATGTGTGGTAGATGATATTTTATTTCTTAAGCTGGCCATTAATGAATTTAGAAGAATTAGAGAGAAATTATGTTTATGAAAACGGTATAAGTGCAAACAAATAAATAGTAATTAACACAAGGAGGAAAAAATATTAATTAGTCACCTACATTTACAAATAATAGGTAGGTTACCTACCTACTAATTAAACCATAATCGTTAACGTATTTTGGTGTAGCAACTTGTTTCTGTTGCAAACGTGAGACCCATGACCTTTTATTTCTTTATAAAATTATCAATAATCTTATAGACTGTCCTGATCTTCTTGAGAGTATTTCCTTCCCAATTCCTTTCAAATGGGTGCGTATTGCGACGTATAAAAACGAAATGTATAATTTCACATTAATAACGTTCACAACATATAATGAACGTTACGTATAACAACAAAATCTATATTTTCATAAGGTATAAGATTCAATTGGTATAACGTACATTTTATATAATATCAAAATATATAATACTTACGAGGACTAATATCAATTCGTATAACATACATTACGTATATCGTTTAAAATATATACTATCATTTAGTATAAAGTTCATAAAACATACTAACATACAATAACATAATCTGTGTTTAATTACCCAACACCGTCAAACCCCTTAGCACCAAAACCTAAAGATAGGTGCGACGACGAGCAAAGCGAGGAGGAGCGTGTTAGGTGCACATGTTCGTCGAAACCAAAGCGGAGCGCAGCGAAGCGGAGCGGAGCGTCTCCCCACATAGCGTCAATAATAATAATAATGTCATAACCCCTAGTACCAAAACCTAAAGATAGGTGCGACGACGAGCAAAGCGAGGAGGAGCGTGTTAGGTGCACATGTTCGTCGAAACCAAAGCGGAGCGCAGCGAAGCGGAGCGGAGCGTTCCCCCCACATAACATCAATAATAATGAAATTACGATACGACAATATTTTATACTTTTTGTGCATTATACATAATGATAATTATATCCGTTGTAGAATATATGTTATAAACGTTATGCATTTTAATCGTTATATCAATTGAAATTATACTTTTTGAACGTTATTCTTTACGAAATTATGTATTTAGTAATTATGCCTTTCGTTTGTTGTGTACAATGATCGTTATACTTAATAAATTTATATCATATGGGCGTATACCTTGTGAATGTTATACCATTCGTTTTTATACCTCGTATTACTTACCCCTTTCAAATATCCGAGGTACCCAATTAAAAAACTAATGTGTGGACCTAAACCGCGTACAAATTTAGGCTCACATTCACCAGTAAATAGGCTATGTGATCTACATAACATTTATAGCAACAAATTGGATAATGATAATCTTGACATTTTTCACGATTCCTATTATTGTTTTAAGAAAAAAATTCAATGTATGAAAAAATGTTCTTAAGTACTTACCTGATTGTTTGTTTTAGTTTTAAAGTAAAGATATTTGTGTTCATACTGTGATCTCTGTACTTAGTTCTTAGAAAAACCTTTTATATATTTTATTTAACTTGAAAAATTGTTAATTTTATATAAATTTTAATTTTAAGTTGTCATTGATAATTTAAGAATGTTGTGTACACCTTTAATTGGCTTGTACAACGAAATTATAATTTTAATTTTATTTTTATTTTTATAATATTTGGAGAACTTACAGCTACAACACAATATGAACATATCAGGTAAACAGCTACTAGCCAATTACAAGTTCCCACATATGGTTCCAATGGTAAGGATTGAATTCTAGAACCCATCTCTTCGCTATTCAGCGCTGAGACCGGTTCCAGAACTCAATCCTTAGTTATTATACCTAGGCGTTACACGACACCAGCTGTAACACACACTAATACCAAAACACTAATATCTTTACTTAATAAAAACAACTAAGTTAACTAAAACTAGATAAGATAATTCGGTAGACTGTCTTAAGCTTAGACTGACTTAAATTATTTTGTTCACAAAAGCAACTGTTAGGTATCTATTAACATTACTATGTTTCTTACTGAATGGATCAAACTCTGAATCGCTATAAATTTTATTAAGTGAATTACTCGCACGTATAAAAAATGAATACTGTCTATAATTAGTTTTTACAAGTGGAATTTGCATTATGGAATGGTGACGGGGTAGGCGACTAGGGACATAAAATTTAAGCTTTGCGACTAGATCTGAGCAATCAGTCTTACCATTAATTATATTGATTAAATACGAAATATCGGCAGCTTCTCTTCTTATATAAAGTGGAAGTAAGTGTAGGCGTTTGCAAGACATTTCATATGATTCCTTTGGCAAGTGGAATTTAAATCTTAAAAAACGTATGAATTTTTTCTGATTTTTTTCCAATCTAGAGACGTAATCTTTGTACCGAGGGTTCCAAATTTGGGAGGCATATTCCAGACTACTTCTTACGTAAGCACAGTAGAGAACCTTCAGAGATTTCAATGACCGAAAAGATTTAGAGACTCTCATGATGAAACCTAGGGATTTTAAAGCTTTTGTAGTTATAGCATCTATATGTTGATCAAAAACCAATTTCGAGTCATGTATAACTCCTAAATCACGAATGTTATTACTTCTCTGGATGTGTAAACCTCTGAGAGTGTAATTAGATAGGTAAATATGGATTTTTCTAGTGTAAGATACTGTGTAGCATTTTGAAATGTTTAGATCTAATTTATTAGTATGACAATAGTGGTCAAATCTGATAAGGTCCTCCTGTAAAAGATTTTGTTGCTCAATGTTATTGACTGAGCGAAATAATTTTAAATCATCAGCAAATAATAGACACATAGAATGCTGAAAACAGGAGTCTATGTCATTTCTATGTTATCTATGTTATTTCGATCAAAAGCTTTACTGAAGTCGGTATAGATTACGTCAACTTGGTCTCCCCTATCCATACGTTCAGTAATACAGTCATTCAGTAAAGCTAGATTTGAGACAGTTGATCTTCCCTTAAGGAAACCATGCTGTTGCGGTGAAAATATTGGTTTTAAAGCCGAATACATCTGATCGTAGACAATTTTTTCCATAATTTTGGCAATAAGACAGAGCTTAGAAATAGGTCGATAATTATCAACAAGCTTTTTTGGTCCTTTTTTATGAATTGGACTTATAAACGCGGACTTCCAAATAATAGGTACGCTACCCTCTGAGAAACATTTTCTAAAAAGAATGCCTATAGGAACCTTTAAAGAGCTAGCACAGTATCGAAGGAAAGATGCTGGTAACCCATCTGGTAAATATCTATCTTAAAAATGTTGGTTCTGGGTGACCATTCCCAGAGGCAGTGCCCTATGCCACCAACCGCGTCGCAGGTTGCGGATAGCGAAACGGCCTACAGTGTGGGCTAGCTGCAGTAAAGCAGTCGCGGACAATTGGGCGGTCATTTCTGAGAGGTACTGGGGCTGGCTTTGGCGGCTAGTCTCTATAAAAAGGTGCTAAACTCAATGATGAAAAGACGACGGTGGCGAGTAGGAGCCGCCACATTAATATAAGCTCGAACCCGGGGAGGTGTACCTCGTGAGCCAGGGAGTGGCAGTTCACCTAGGAGAAGGAAACTCTGATATAAAATTTCCAACTGCCGCCCTGCAGCAGGTGTTGGCTCACCAAGGGCTAGGATTCTCACCTTATATGTGAGGGATACGCGCTGGTGTCTTGAGGGCAGCCCCCTCTCAGCGATCGGAGCACTGTGAGCTAATCACTCGCATGCTCTTAAATAACTCGATTACAGAAACTACAGATATAAATCAAAACGTGAGATACCCTACGACGACTTTTGGCGCGAAAATAAGGACCAGAATCGGTTGCTGGAATTTAAGAACCATGAGCCGACCAGAAAGGCTACCACAAGTAACCAAGCTCATGAAAGAGTACGGCTTACAGATTCTGGGTTTGAGTGAAACACGATGGAATGGTTTTGGTGAAGTTTCCGCGGACCACGGTATGACTCTTCTCTACAGCGGAAAAGAAGATGAAAATGCATGTCGTGAAAATGGGGTTGGTTTACTTCTGTCCCGCACAGCGAAAAACAGCCTATTGCATTGGAAACCCGTATCGGAACGAATTATAGTCGCGAGATTTTCTTCCAATGTACGAAACATTACCGTAATACAATGTTATGCCCCTACAAACGAGAAGGATATAGAGATTAAAGTTCGCTTTTATGACCAACTCACGGTTACTATGAGAAACACTAAGAAGCAAGATATAGTTATCCTAATGGGTGATCTTAATGCCAAAGTTGGAGCAGACAATACCGACCGAAATCACTACATGGGCCCTCATGGTTTAGGAACTATGAATGAGAATGGAGAACTATTCGGCGATTTTTGTGGTGAACATGGTCTGGTCATTGGAGGTACACTTTTCCAGCACAAAGATTGCCATAAATGGACTTGGAATTCCCCAGATGGACACACTAAAAATCAAATAGACCACATAACTATCAGCAAAAAGTGGCGAACATCGCTTCTGGATACACGTAACAAAAGAGGTGCAGACATCGATAGTGACCACCATCTAGTCGTTGCTGAAATTCGACTAAAAATCGCAACAGCTAAGAAGAAAAGCGAAAATATCAGCAAACGATATGACGTTCGCAAGCTTGAAAACCCCGACACTAAGCACCAATTTAATATCTGCGTTCACAACAACTTCGGCCCTCTAGAAGATCTTGAGAGCGCAGAATTAGATGAAGCATGGACACGTATTAAGTCAGCGTACGTGAAAGCTGGAGAAGAAGTCCTGGGCTACATACAAAATGATAAGAAGCCATGGATGTCTGATGAATTGTGGAACACCATAATCAAAAGACAGGAGACCAAGGCGATCTTAACTAAGACCACCGACATCCAACAAAAAGAACTCCTGCTTTCTCAATATGCTTCTCTAAGAAAAACTATTAAAAAACTTGCCCGGCGGGATAAACGTATAGTCGCAGAAGATTTAGCCACTCGTGCAAAAGAGGCTGCTAAACTAGAAACATTCGTGAACTTTACGAAATAACAAGAAAGCTTAGTAACCCGAACCACGTATCAAAAAAGAAACCTCTATGTAATAAGAACGGAGAGCTACTGTGTACATCAGAAGAACAAATGGCAAGATGGCACGAGCATTTTAGTGATCTACTTAACCGGTTTCAGCATACTGAAGTGAACGAAGAAGCTGCAAGAGCTGACCAATATATGCAAATTGACACTTCCGCACCTACCTTTGACGAAGTCGTCAATGCCATAGGTCAGCTAAAATCCGGAAAATCACCTGGAATTGATAACATCTGTCCAGAAATGCTTAAAGCCAATAAACATTACGCAGCTACTCTAATAACGTGTGGAAGACAGAAGATATTCCCAGCGAATGGAGGAAAGGGCTATTAGTTAAGGTTCCAAAAAAGGGAGATCTCTCACTGTGTGACAACTGGCGTGGCATTACACTCCTGCCGATAGCTGCGAAGGTTCTGGCGAAGATCCTGCTGAACCGAATGTCAACAGAGATAGAGAAATACTTAAGAGAGGAGCAAGCCGGTTTCCGCGCGGGAAGGTCATGCACAGATCACACAAATACGGTGCGTATTATTATTGAAGAGTGTGTTGAATGGAATGCGGAACTGTTTCTCACTTTTGTGGATTTTGAAAAGGCCTTTGACACCATACAGTGGCCCGCTATGTGGACGTGTTTGAAGAAAAAAGGCATTCCAACAAAAATTGTCAATATCATACAATCTCTCTACAATGGCAGCACGTGCCACGTTATACATGATGGGCTTATTGGACCACCTATTCCTATCTCTACCGGGGTCAAACAAGGGTGCCTTCTCTCTCCTCTTCTCTTCATAATCATCTTGGACGACATAATGCGACAAGTCTCTGCTGGTTCAAGAGGAATCCCTTGGAGACAAGGCCAATTAGAAGACCTGGACTACGCGGACGACATTGTACTCTTATCCAAAAGGCTGTCAGATATGCAGAGTAAAATAGAAGATCTCCAAAGAGAAGGTGGCAAATATGGCCTTAAGATAAATGCGTCAAAAACAGAAAGCATGAAAGTTAGCTCCAGCAGTACAGAACATGTCACCTTGGGCAACTCGCAACTGAAGCTAGTAGACACCTTCTGCTACCTTGGATGTATCCTGACGAACAAAGGCGGTGCTGATATGGACATCGATAACCGGATCAAGAAAGCAAAAGCGGCTTTCGCCCAGCTTGCCCCAGTCTGGAAGTCGCACATAATGCCCCTTCGTCTAAAGCTGTCTATATTCGAAAGCAATGTAAAGTCGGTCCTTCTCTATGGCTGTGAAACTTGGAGGACTACAAAGCTGCTACATCACAAGCTCCAAGTTACCGTCAACAGGTGCCTCCGTTCGATTCTCCGCATATACTGGCCGGACACGATTTCTAATGTGGACCTATGGAAAAAATGCAACCAAACCACACTGAGGAAAGAAATCGCAATGAGGCGTTGGAGATGGATCGGCCATACAATGAGAAGACACGACTGTAACCATGCTCAAGTTGCTTTCGAGTGGCAGCCTAGTGGAAGACGGAGACCAGGTAGACCCGTACAGAGCTGGAGAAGGTCCGTGGAGGCGGAAATGAAGAGGGCAGGTCTATCGTGGGCCCAAGTGAAGGAGGCGGCTCAAGATAGGGAAGCGTGGCGAAGAATGTCTGTAGCCCTAAGCTCCACAGGGGAGTAACAGGACTATAACAACAACAACAACAAAAATGTTAGTTGTATAAGCTGCTGGTGTTCCAGTTTAAATAAATAAATAAATAAAAGTTTGCGTTGTCGGATTCTAGAATAGAATAGATTGATAAGATTACCAGTCTACCACCATTTCACAAAGGCACAGTCACTGAGCAGAAGAAATGGCGAAAAAAACTACTCGAGCATCTTTTTGGTTATATTTAGAACATTTTACTTTAAAATATCTATAAATTTTTTCCAAATTCCTTTTTTAAATAGAATAGAATAAAATGCTGTTTATTTTGCACCATTAAAGAAAACGTTGCAATATCACAACTTATATATAAAATTGTACAAAAAAGGCGGTCTTATTGCTTAAAGCAATCTCTACCAGACAACCTTTGGATGGATAAATTTGGTGGATCAAAGGGGGCAGCCACTGCTAGTGTCCGCGAGTGTACGGCAGAGCTTTTGAGATTTATTAGCGGTCCGGCGCTGCATGCAATATTTACGAGCCGGAACGCCACTCGATCCCTCACACTTATGGCACGGGGAACGTGTTGGAATTCTAACACTTTTTTTATACTCTTGATGAAATAATCGCCTACCTGTTGTAGATACATAAATAATTAGAGCATACATAAATAAATAAGTAATCAGAACGTTATTTACAAAAACAGACAATGAAGTGGACGCACTTGTGTGAATTTCTATATAAAGAATACTGAATGCGATGCGTTCGTTGCATATACGCGTTTCATACGATATCGAAAGGTGGACGAAAGCTATTTTACATTTGACATTTCAAAACTTAAACCATTGGCTTCAGACTCACTACCAATACAATATCTATTTGCAGTTCAATTCAAACTACAAGCATGTACTAATGATTCCTATTCCAGCCGTAGTGTCGTGTGTAGGCATCCATATTACTGAAAGGGCTTCTGTTCTGAGCCTGTCCCATTCATCGTAGCCGGGGGGTTACTCTATTCTGAACGAGGGCTGTCGTGTGAACGGCACACTTAATACAACGAAATAGAGTCCTGGTGGCCCACGACTTTGATTTTCTTAGTCATATAGAGTGACCCCTTTGGTCCTTCAGTGGACACACAGTTGCTCCCGATTTATAGCTCGATCAATGCACAGAGGAGTTGCAATAGGCATGGTGACGACCGAATGGTGTATTGATCCTGACTGACTTCAGCGTAGAAGGTTGCCGGAACGATTCCCGTCCTGGACGTTAGTTTAAAGACAAATTTGTTATCCGGTCTTAGGTGTTAATTTATCTAAGTAAATAATCTTTTTTATAGACTTTCCACGTAATTTGTTTTGTACTATAAATGAAAACAAGTGCTATCCTCGGCGGAACTCACTGAATCTCCGAACAGAAATTAAGTTTCATACGAAATTCAATTTTTGGTAAAAAAAGGCTTTTAAAAATTGCACTCCGCTCGGTACACCGCACTGTGTAAGATTCCACTTAACTTGATTTGCTCCGATATGGTTTTAAAAGTTACCTAAAGGTACTACACATAAAGTCTTATCATTATCGACTTAAAAAAGGAGATTCTTTTTGTATAACCTTACTTACCAATAACAAGGTACTAACACCCTTTCAATAACAATAATTGTGAGAAATTAGTATTTAAAGATATCTTCCTTTTTATTCAAGGGAAAGAGATTTATTTTTATGACCGCAATAATATAAAAGAGTGCGATATGTTAGTGTACTCGGCATCTACAATTCTAACCCTTAAATAAATAGTAACAAAGTTGACTCAATAGGACAGATACTAGTGATCGTGTAAAGGCGCCATGCCAGCCGCCAGCCGGCTGCGAAGCTCTCAGTATAATAGGGAAATCATTTCATTTTCCTCATATTGTTTCGTTCCTCCATTGTGTGTGTATTGAACTTCGCATCTTTGCAGTGTAGGGTGGCCACGCAGTCACTGCACTAATATTTTAAAAGGATAGCTTAAACGTTTACTACAGGTAGTCCATAATTAAAACGCATTTTGTAAACATATTATTTTAATAATAGTTTTTAATGAAAAGCTATTTTATTTACGAATATTGCAATAAATCTTAAAAATATAATGTAGGTATTATTACAGTTAACTTTATTTTACTGCTGTGAGAAGAGCAAGCATAACATAAGTCTGATAACAGGTAAATATGTGACATTTCTGAAGAAAATCTAAATAAATAAACATTTATGATAAAATAAAACAGCAACGCTTATTGAAAAATCCGTTTGAGCCTTATTGTTATTTCATAAAACGAGCACGGTAAATGTATGCCAATTTAATTTGACTCATTCCATCCGTCGTGGAATGTCCCACTCCGCGCCGACCCACACACACCCGAGTGTAATAACGTATCTTCTATATTGAAATTCAGGAAGCGCCATTTGACTGTATAACTCATTGAGCGAAACGACTGCCGATCGAAAACACAGCATAACACTCAAGCAATTGGATCGGAATTACAATGAGAGGGCGCCACATGACGGCACATATTGAGGAGGCGTTAAGGAAAATGCATTCTGATAGAATTGACTGTAATGTAGGTCGGGGCTCGGGGCTCCATTCACTTGATAAAAGTGTTAGATTAACGATACACGAACCAGATGGTGTTTCACATACAAAAACAAAGCAATAAACTGCCTGAATTTTGTTTAATGTCAAACCGTTTTAAGTTTAACCTAATGACAAACATTTATTATTTGAATAAAGACACAAATCTTCTAACCGAAATAATTCAAAATAAGAGCTCAGTGATAGAAGTCGGGTGTTATTTGACGAGATGTTTCTTTTGCACTGACACTCCATCTAATTCGTATATTATTAATCTAAGATAAAAATGATTGTAATGCGTTATATTTCTATTGAAAGAGCGTTTTTTCAATACCGAAGGTTTCCTTAAGAATTCTGACATTGATTTTAATGTAACCCAGGTCCTCCTGTAAGGTCAAATTACTTAACTGCTACTGCTTTGCGATTCTGTAAAATCAGACATCTCACTTCGATCTTCATTCTCCCTTCAACTTTCACTTCACGTATGTCATCTCATACATTGTTTGTCAAAATCTCGAAATTGCGGAAATTACATAATGCCAATTTCAAAACTCACTCCGGATTCAGAATCGAGTTTTGACAATTAGCTTTATAGAATCGCACTGCTGGTGGTCTAGTGGTAGAGATGTCGCTTACAACCCCATAGGTTTTGTATGTAGCCTGTTTAGTGACCATCTGCTAGGGCAAAGGCCTCCTATCAATTATTCTTATGTAATAGATAGTAAGAGGTATAGTGACAGATAGATCGAGTATTTTGCTGAAAGTTTGCTGAGTACCTATTATTTATAATTATTTTGTAAATAACTTCTAATAGACGACGACCGAATGGGGTAGTGGTTAGTGACCTGACTACTGAGCCGATGGTCCCGGGTTCGATTCCCGGCTGGGGCAGATATTTGTTTAAACACAGATATTTGTTCTCGGGTCTTGGATGTGCCCGTAAAATGGCAATAGGCCCGCCCCCTATTACATTGGGACTAACATAACACTCTGGCGAAAAGTGGGTGCAGCAATGTACCTCTGCCTACCCCGCAAGGGAGTACATCAGTACAAGGCGTGAGTGCGTGTTTTTTTTTTTAACTTCTAATAGCAACGACTTTTTTCTTCACTGATTACTTACTTATCATAATTTATCTCTACAAACATAATATTATAATTAGCTGAACACAGTTTAACTAAATGTAACACAACGTATGTATGTACTTATGAGTAACCATTTTGCCCTAAAATGTTTGAGCTGCGATAGACGCAGTGTAGCCGCCACCTGGGGGGCGAGTCTGCTAACAAGTGACTGGGCACTCGAGTGTCGTCATTATGGGTAGCAGATTCACTATGAATACTGTCATAGCGATGTTATTGATAAACAATATAGTACAATACCCAGCGATATTTACGACAAAAGCGAAATGATTAAAGCCATGAATTCTACAAGTGGTTTTAAATCCATTTATGTTTTTTTTTACGTTCTTCCAACTGTGCAACATCAAAGGTGGTGTAAAAACCGTGGAAGAAATCTTTAAAACAGCCAGGAATAGAGAGCGCTGCAAAGAGCTGACTGCCAACCTCCAATGATGGAGAGGCACTATAAGAAGAAGAAGCAGCTGTTTTTTTAAGTCCTGTTGTTATTGTACTAAAGATGCAATATAGTGGTTCTTACAATAATATGATATTGCCAAGGATAAGGACATTGTATGATTATGTGTCTATTACCAGACACGGCAGCCACGTATTCGTTGCACAAAGTAATTTCGCGCCTGTCGCCCGCCGCCGCACTACACTGCATGTACTAAACTACACTACATGCCGTATTTAAACTAAATTCCGTCCATAAAGTTCAATTTGGCCTGCTCTTAATTATCCCGTGCATAATGCGCGAGTAGAAATGAGCATGTATTGCCACGCAAATAGCGCTCGAAATATTCTCATTTAATTATCATATTTTGCCTTGTTGGCTTGTACCGTGGGGGGCTAATTAGGCATCACGCATTCGGTGGGTTCGGCTCTTATTTCTAACGCTATACGGGCAAGTTTATGCAGTTTTGTGCGTGTGTAGGTTATAAGGACAACTTGTTTACTTTGGAAAATAGTTGTTTAATTGGTCTTTAACTGTCTCTGTGGTCTGTTAGAAGCTTAATTTCTAGACGAGAACTGTCGGGTTTCAGACCTAGACCAGAAGAAGAATAGCTTGATGCCGAAAGAGTGAAATGTTCCATTATGTAAAGCAGTCAGTACTGCGCCTGGCTCTCTCTAGTCATGGCGACCGCCACTACCGTCATATTAGGTTAAGAAAGCAATGGAACATGAACATACATTATTCTTGTATGTAGAACACACACTTAGGGCTTGTTTCACAATATCTGGTTAGAGGCTACCTGACGGATAAAATAGGTGCTGTCACTCTCTGTTATTATTTGTTAGACAGTGTCAGCATGTATTTCATCCGACAGGTAGCGACTAACCAGATATTGTGAAACAGGGGCTTAGTGTAATAAACAATGCAGTTATGCAGTTTTAACACCTGTTTTTTTCCAGAGTTGAAGCTACATGTCTATAAAATGCTGAAATAAAATGTTATGGTTGTAACAAAAGGTAAACTTAACATGTCAAATAATTATATTCCATAATTAATAACAAACACGTGTTGCAAGAACTGCGAGGCCACAGACGATAACGAATAAAACCTCTTCCCTGACTTAAAATGCACAATTTGAATAAAAAGTTAAACGGGAGCGAATAGCGTTAAAATACTGTTGAGCGAAAAATCACCTTTGAAAGTAGCTGCTTCAGAACTTATGGAAACGGAAATGATGTGGAGTGGGATGAGCGAGGGTTCCACTGAAATGTGATAAAGTGCATCCAGCGGCTCCATCGCTTTACAAGTGCTAATTTTTCATTTACCGCCATGAATACTGGCGCGCGCGTTGAATGCTCTTTGCTGCTGGAATTCATATCATAAGTTATAAACGGATGCTTCTGTAAGGCTTTTTGAAAGTTTAAATATGATTTAGGAGCGTTTGGCTGGGGTTGTTGAGTATGAAACCAGAGTCCACGTTGTTCTTTGGGGTGTACGAAAGTTCCGTTAGCTATATACTGACTTTTACTATGATGACAAACTCTAGACCAGCTGTTCACCTTTTATAAACATGTATAATTTTCTATCAAAAATTATAAGTAACTTAAGTAACTACACATAAATGAAAATTGTCCGACCAGTGAGAGTTAATCAAAACGCCACGGTTCGCGAGAAGCAAGCAGTCACTCAACTCCGCAAGGTCAAGAGAGTGAGCCTCCAGCACTAATTAGTCTCATGTAAAAACAACCACAAGAGGGGGTGTTGTGGAGGGGAGGGGAGAGGGGTGCAGCTGCTGAAAAGGCGAACTAAAATGCGCATGAAATTTAACGCTTAACGAGACACCGTAGCGCGCTCCCGAGCGATGCGACGTGGCATAAAAAGTGGTGTGAATATATCCTGAATAAAATGTATACTCAATAGACTATCAACTAGTACAGTATAAGAAAGGGTGGTTATGACGTTGTGACCTTATAAACTACCCAGTAGTTCATGAAACAAAATTGAAAAAGTTATTTTATAGTACCTACTATAAATTAACTAGTTTTACCTAAAACTATTTCAAGACAAGTGCTACCACTGTTAAGTTTATTATTTTTTACTCATCATAGGTAACCTAAAAACATCAAAAATACTGGACTTGCTTGTTGCTTACTTGTTTGCGAGGCAGCCCTCCGATCAAGGTGTCTATTTATTGGATAAACAGAACGTTAATGCGATATAATGTGGAATTTTACAACTTCGAGCCATTATAATAATATTATAATAATATTATATCTTTCTTAATATGTGTTGTTCGCACACGTGAATCCTGAACAAACAATTATTAGGGACTATTATAATTATTTATCACAAATTTATAGTATCCCGTAAAGAACAGACCGACAGAAAGCTGGTGTGATACAGGGGGTTGTCGCCAATCCGACAAACATCTTTGGAACACTTGTATGTGTGTGAACCATAGAAGTAATAAACTAAGTGCCAATTTCTCCATTCTCGGTTAGAGCATAACCAAGGAGTAGTGGTTAACTTTTGACACATCTGTCATGAATTTTATATGGAGATGACGTTTAATTTATAAATCAATCCCTGCAGGTTAGATAACCGACAATAGAGAAATTTGGCACTAAATGGTGTAAACATAAATGCTCTCTTTTTTTGTTGTACGTATTAGCGTTAGGATACATTGCATTTATTATTAGCGTTAGGATACATTATTACTAAAACAGTATAATATTCAATGGATGAAACACCAGGTGTTTCTCAACGTGGGTCAGACCCGAATATTCCCGAGTAGCTACACTGGTACATGGCACGTGCCGGGAAGCGCCCGGCTCATCCGAACCACCCTGTATTCTAATGTAGACAAGTAGTTGTGCCTCTACACATTTAAATGAGGAACTAAACATAAATGATGGCCGCTGCGCCGCGCCGGAAGCTGAGGTCGGGCTACACTACAGCATCGTACAACATTTAGATTAAATAATAATTAGGTAGGTAATTAGTTTGTAAACTATGTTTTAGGGGGTTTATTTTGATGATGGCTTGCCATGAGACATCATTTTATGATTTTATCATCATCATCAGCCAATAATCATCCACTGCTGGACATAGGCCTCTCCCAAGGAGCGCCACAACACTCGGTCCTCGGCCTTCCTCATCCAACCACTACCCGCCACCCGCCTAAGGTCGTCAGTCCAGCGGGCAGGAGGGCGTCCCACGCTGCGTTTGCCTGTTCGTGGTCTCCACTCGAGAACTCGTCTACCCCAACGGTTATCGGTTCTTCGGCAGATATGACCAGCCCACTGCCACTTCAGCTTGCATATTTTGACAGCTATGTCGGTAACCTTAGTCCTCTGACGGATAACCTCATTTCTGATACGATCCATCAGAGAAACCCCAAGCATAGCTCTCTCCATAGCACGCTGAGCGACTTTAAATCGGTGGACCAGTCCTACCGTCAGTTTCCACGTCTCTGCACCATACGTCATCACTGGCAGGACGCACTGGTTGAAGACTTTTGTCTTCAGGCTCTGAGGAATGGCCGAGGAGAATATGTGACGAAGTTTCCCGAATGCAGCCCAACCCAGTTGGATGCGCCTTGCAGCCTCCTTGTCGAAATTGCTTCTGCCTAGCCGAATAGTCTGCCCGAGGTAGACATATTCTTGCACAACTTCGATTGTTGCCTCATCAACGGCGACCGGCTCCGGTTTGATGTGAGCATTGTACATGACTTTCGTCTTGTCCAAGTTCATACCGAGGCCAACACGTCGGGAAGCAGCATTTAGGCCACTTTATGATTTTACTGTTATAAAATTAACTTTACCAAATAGGTAAGTACCTGCAATAAAAAAAAACTGTGGTCGATTGTTTGTGTGTATCTGGATTATTTTTCTAGAAACAGGGACGCGCGGTTGTGGCGGTATGTACTCGTACATTGTTAAATTGTGGCAGGAGTAGAAATTGTTGATAATTTTTTATTACATTGCAACGATCACATCACCATATTTTTTCATTAACTATTATCGTTAATTCAACACCATTTATATTGAAAATGTTTCATTTTTCGCTTAATTACATCGTTTTGTAAACATTATTAACACTAACTCGCATAAATCACATGTTTCAAAACAGCTGAAACGACTAAAAGCCCAATTCCCTGAAGCCATTAGTCGACTGGCCGCGTGCCGCCGCCGCCGCCGCCGCCGCCCCGCCAGCGAGCGATCAGCGTTGGAGGGTTACTCTAGATTGACATAAACTAACTAACGAAAGCTCTTCATGCATTCGGTATGTTTAATGCAACAATATAGAGTCGTGGTTAGCGCAGTAGCGTACCGAAACTTTCAAAATTAGAACGACCCCCTTTTTTACTACCTCTTTATGTATACAGAGTAAGTATACTGAACACTATATCCCTGTATGCATTATCGACAAATATTTCGTTTTTTAAATCATTTTAAAGTTTTACAATGATTCAAAAAACTGCGTTTTGTTGTAAGTTACATAGATTATAACGTTAATATTTTACAAGCTACTTTTGCATGTTCATTCATTGAATGCACCCAACAAATTCTGGGAATTCTGTATCGAAAGCTTAGTTCATGACCGATTTATAGCACTGACGAGTTTCAAGAGCACCTACCTCGGTTCAAAGTAAAGGCCATTCACTCAACCATCATTGAAAAATATTTACCGCAAAACAGTTAAATTAAGCTAAGCACACAGACATAAAAAGTCATGTCTTGGCTCAAATATTCGTATGTTAACAAAGTTAAATTGACCTTGACATTTTCATTTTTTGCTGGCTCACAATTAAGAAACCCCTTTGGCCCTGTGATCCCTGAAACTCAATTACATTCAAGCAATACTTAATAACCTAACACACGTATCCAATTCCGAGAGCTTTCCTGAAATACAGATTATAATGAGAAAGGGACAAAAGGCCTTTCCAAGCGCCCTTACGAAAAGTTTCAGACATCAAATACAATATACATAAATACCAACAGTAATGTATAGCGGACCGGTGCGTGCGCGCGCGTGAACGCGTGTGTGTATGTGTGTGTGTGTGTGTATGTGTTTGTGTGTGTTCTCACCCGAATGAAAGAAACACATTGTGCCTGAAGACAGAACAAACAAACGCTCCACAGACTCAACGAGTGAACGAAGCGAAGGTGCCTCTTTTATCTAATTTGGGTCAATTTATAAGTAGGTACTAAGAATGTATTTGCTTTTTCTATAACATTTTTGAAGCCATTGTTTAGTGCCCCAGTAGAATTAAAATAAGCACGAATGTTTGTCACAAAAAACGACGTAAAAACCAACATTGGCATTGCCAATTGGTGTCACCACCGGATGGCATCACCTACCTACCGCTGCACCCCCCAGGGGGCTGTAAACACAATTTCAAAATGAATCTATCAGCGGAAATGCTCTATGAGTCCCCAGAGAAGGGAAAAATACCCATTCATAATAACTTTTTTGCGTCAACCCGTGCGTAGGACTTTAGAAGTTTTCACTCGATCACTTTGGCTTTTTATTTGGGACATTTTGTTTATCCATTTATATATTAAATATTGCATTGAATATTCAAGCGCTGTAATCCTGAACCTGAAGGGTGAACTTATTTATAGATCGGTTCTTCGATAGGTATAGGGGGTTCCGCTCATCTGGCATAATCTTTATTGACCAAAACTCATTTCGCATAACTCGTATGGTCTAAACTTTTTTGGCCGAACCATCACTTTGCCAAGACTTATGTGGCATAAGGCTCGTTTCGTCTAAAACTCTTCAGGCACAATCTTTAAACACCTAAGTTTCGTTTGCTCAAATTTATGTTCGTCTATATACCTATGTATAATCTTGTTTCTCCTAATGTTATCTTAATAAATAGTATATTAAGTATGCAGTAAATGTACAAATTGTGGTATTTTTCTCCTACATCCCTAAAATCACGATATTGTATGATCAAAAAATCGAAAGTTAACGACCAATATAATTATTACAAACCCCATGAGATCGAAACCTAAAAATAGGTGCGACGACGAGCAAAGCGAGGAGGAGCGTGTTAGGTGCACATGTTCATCAAAACCAAAGCGGAGCGCAGCGAAGCGGAGCGGAGCGTTTTCCAAACAGCGGAAACAATACAAGGCACCAGTTTGCGCTATGTAGGGAGACGCTCCGTCAAAGTTAAAGCCAAACGAATATTATTACTTTGTATAAACCTATGCCATAGCATTATTAGGCTATTCAAGATTTGGCCATACCATTATTAGGCTAAACAATGTTATGCGAAATAACTTTTTACTAAACGAGATTTATGCCATACGATTTTCGGCGTAACGAGACTTTGACCAAACGTTACTATGCAATACGAAATTAGGCAAAAAAATCTTATGCCAAAAAAGGTAGAACCAGGTATAGGTAATTAATTAAGATTTGTATATCTTTATAAACACCCCTATCGATAACGTTTGAATTTAATATAACGCATGCAAATCTGTTCATTATTGTCAGCCAGTGGCCTGATTCTTCACTGAATAAAACTAGGAGTCATGAAACTTATAATGGGTTAACATAACAATAATATTCAAGCCATAAAAAGGTTTGTTGGGACATACTCACCGGCGCCGTCCGCCTGGCCGGGACACGCCGGGCGACGGTGCCATATTTCATTTGTGCTAATTTTATTCCTAACTGACACGAGGGAACAATATGCTTTAGGGCTGACATGAGAAAAAGGGTGTGAAAATATTACTCCACGCTTGTTGCACGCAAATCGTAATGAAGTAGGAACGATAAAAAAATTTTTTTATGCTACGGCTCGTAGTTATATGCTACGCCGCTGCGTAGCAACGTGCTACGCGGCGTTGTCAATGTGACGTAGCAAAAGTGATTTTTTACAGGTCTGTGAACTTAGCAGCAAAAACGGTCAGCAGCAATTTTTAGTACCGCCGAATATGTTTTTCCAAATAAGCCAATTCAGCGGTATACTGTTATCACTACATCCTAGAGAATACTTTAATGAACTTATAGACATATAAAACATTTAACAGAGTGCTCCGAGAGATTAATAAAGTCACAATTACTAAACGGCGTAGCGTGCGCCTTATAGCGCCTTATAAAGTGCAGCTAGCAGCAGTTACACCTCTTACCACTCTTGGTACTTTGCTAAGTTGCTGCTGAGGGGTGAGTGCGCATGACGTCACTCATACATAGTTGCTGCTATGTCGCCGTAAAGTAATTGTAATGTAATTAATCTCTCCGAGCACGCTGTTACATGTGTTATATGTCTATAAGTTCATTGAAGTATTCTCTAGCATGTAGTGCTAAAAGAATTTGGGTAGATTGGCTTATTCTTCATAATTATGAAACAATAGTCGCCCATATAGGAAAATATGATGTTACATTAATCAAGTTAAAACTTGATAGGAACTAAATCTACCACTCATCGAGTGTATGTAATAGATAGACGATGGTATATAGATCGTAGCAATAACTACTTTATGTACGTATGTGGTCAAGGGACTTCAAAATAATGAATTAAGTCAGCAACAAATTTTAATATGGCCGAAGAAATTGTACCTAATGCAATGAATCTCTCGGAGCACGCTGTTAAATGTGTTACATGTCTATAAGTTCATTGAAGTATTCTCTATCATGCAGTGCTAACAGAATTGGGGTGGATTGGCTTATTCTTCATAATTATGAGACAATAGTCGCCCATATAGGAATTTCCATTATTATGTTATGTTAATCAAGTTAAAACTTGATAAGAACTAAATCTACCACTCATCGAGTGTATGTAATAGATAGACGATGGTATATAGATCGTAGCAATAACTATTTTATGTACGTATGTGGTCAAGGGACTTCAAAATAATGAATTAAGTGTAAGCAGCTAAAAAATGCTTTTGGCTCGGGAAGAAAGTGAAGGAACTTTTCACCATAATAATGATCTGAACCGTAGCCTAGTTGGATGTAGCTCCATATCAACCTGGAGGTTCGAGGATCGATTCCAGCTGAAGATCTTTTTTCTTTTTGTATTTTATTTTAATGGAGGTTACTTTCAACTTACAGTGAATGTGACCAGTTTATTTTTTGTAGATTTATTTTGGTTTCTTAATATGTAAAATAAAAGATGCCAAGACAAATTTATTTTATTTTATACAAATACACATTAGAAACTACATCAACACAATCATGTTAAATTATTTTATATTGTTTATTATTGTTATAAGTAGGTATGATTAAGATCACAATGGTATTTCTAAATTTATTATTTTTTTTCTTACAAAATTCTTAGCCTATATTCTGATTCAAGAATTCTGTATAGTGTGCTTATTAATAATAATCATTATTTATTTATTTTTCATTAACTAAGGTACAGTAAGAACTTTTACTCTGGTGTGACAAATAACATCGATAGCTTTACTTATATCATAGCTCTTTTAAGTAAGAGCTCATTATATTATAATATATTGTGGTATTATAGTGCATGCATGACTGTGTACTGTGTTATCTAGGGTGAACGTAATTCAATTCTAATGGCCATTTAGGTATTATATTTTCAGTGATGCACACTTTCATGACGAGATGCAGGACGCGGAGATGACGTGGCTTGGACCACGTGAAGCTTGCTGCCGTCGACAGACTGAGATGGAGAACCGTTGTGTCTGCCCTTTCCCCCACGGGGGGTCATAGGACGCCAAGAAGAAGAAGACGCGCACTATCAAAGATTTTGACAGGAACTCCTGTCGTCACATTTGCTGGGTACTTCGACATGTCGATGTTGCATCGTCATCTTCACCCAGGTGATCTGTTGGCAAGAAAAGATACATTAATAAAAAGGCGTGCCAAATAAATAACATTTCTGTGTGAAATAAAAACTATAAAAGTTTCAGTTTTCTCGCATACAAAGTGGCGCCTCTAGCGGAAACTATCATGAAACTTGACAGATAATATAGTATACAGGTGACAGAAGAAAACAAAAAAAAAATCGCTTACGTACCTAAATTGCAAAACCCGTATAGGATGTGCTGCACGGAGGGCGAGTAGACGCCGGTGTCAAGCAAGCCAGCTGCTATCGAACTGCTATCGATTCTGAAATTATTAAAAAAAGTGTGATAAATGAAGGATAGATACAGGTATACATAATTTAATATGGGTCCGGATAAATTTATTCACTATACTGGTCTTAGCTACCGCCTGGACGCCAAGAGTTGCTGACCCAAAGGATAGGGCTCCTGAGGGGGAGTGTTGTGCTGGCAGCTTAGAAAGAGCACTCGCCTCTATGCCTTTATGTCTGCCTGACTTAAGTCGTTGACTTGTGAAAACTTCATTAGTATCAATACTCAATATTTTACCGCATATATGCGGTTCGTCTGCAACCATTGTGGCAAAAAATGTCGTGCTGCTATTGGACTATACAGCCATCAACGACGGTGCGGCCGTCGTAGCTCATAACCCACGAGCGCTGCAACAAACATCTATATAGATGCTGTGGCCAATGATAATGATATGCATAGTGTCAATGTGCAAAACTCCGTGCTACTACAGAGGAACCAGGATTTTATTCATTTCGCTTACCTTTTGCAAAAGTGTATCCAAGTGTATCGTCATATTTATACTTTCTGTCAGCTGGACTTGCTCCTCACCTGTCTCCTTTCAAAGTGGTTCCCTCTGGACAGGGTCTGTCTGGGCGGAACATGGTGGATATAGCGCCGGCACATTTTACAACATTTTCACCTGAACAATCCACAATTAATCAGAAATAATGAATAGACTGCGCAGTCGCAGCGGCAAAACAAACGACAACAAACAATCCCCCAGTCTGGCGCAACTATCCTTGGCAAAAAATATGTATGAAACGTGCGCTGCCGCTTATGGCGGCTATATCTGTCTCGCTCTAACATCTCGTATCTTGTGTATCCGCCCGCCCGCCATGACACTTGAGTGTCTGACAGTGACATAGCAACATTTCGTATTTCGTTCGTTAGTTACTTTTTGCTGAATTTCTTTAATATTGTGCAACTTAGTTTACTGGAGGTGAAATATAACTAATTTGCAAAACATTAAGACGAGACGTTTAGCAAGGTTAAAGTGTGTGATGTAAAACAATGCATTTCAAAGTGTGTGAGATTTGTGGCTTGAAAGCCGGTCGTGTTTTCGATCAAAAGCGAACATTTATGGCCAAATTTCCATTGGATGAAGAAAGGTAAGTAATAAAATCTATTGTTATTCTATTTGAGACACGGAACATATCAGTTGTTTTTGATTTCATAGAAATATCATGTAAATTAACTTGGTCCCATCTTGTATACAAAACATTAGTGCTGTACCTCATTAGTATGTGGGTACCTATGTACCCACATACTAATGAGGTACAGCACTAATGTTTTGTATAATTTTGTTTGTTTTGTTTAATTCAATATCGATAGCGATATTCAATTCAGTGCCGTCAGATAATGTACCATGCTAGCATTGTGTAGGAGTCTGAAATTTAACTGCAATAAATAGATAATGTAAGTGAAACGTTACTTAATAAATTAATAATTGGGTATTTATAAAACCAGGTGTAAAAAATGGGTCCAAGTTACTGGCAAAGAAGATTTAGCCTACGTGCCCATAGAAAAGCTGCACGGAAACAAATATATTTGTGGGAAACATTTTCGACCATCTGACTTCAAGAAGAAAAAGACCCAACTGAGAAGAAATGCTATTCCATCTTTACTAATTACTGTAAAACCATTGTCAGAGGAGATTTTGACGGGATTCCCACTACACATTTTTGGTAAGACTATTATTTGTACTTACCCAGTTATCTATGCTCATAATTAATCTGTCAGAGATTATTTACAAATGTGTTAACCATAACGCTAACTTGACAATAGAATTAACCGGCGGTTGGTGATGTTGAAGTGGTCACTGGTTTTATATCCATAGTAAAACTTGTTACTTATTTTGAAAGGAAACCTACATCATATTTAGTCCCTTTAGATATGTGAACCCACCAACCCACAGTGGGTGGACCACCGTGGTGGGAAATAGTCCAAGCTTGGAAAGGCAGTTTAGTCATTGGGGATATGCACCACACCACTCGAGAGGGCTAGGTGCTGGTAGTTACAACCCCTCAGAGAATAGAATAGAATAGTAGTTAGGTACACTATTATTTTCATGAAGTGTTAATTAATTGTTACTATAACTGGTTTTTTATCTATCTTCAACTTCCAGGGTCATCAATCAAAGGCAGACCATTTTACCTCGGCATTGAAGTCATCCATACTCACCCGCCTCAGCACACCTGTAAGTAGAGGTTCGGACTGCGAGCAAGATGATAATGAAATATTGTTCGACTTTCACGATATTGTCTTTTTAAAAAAAGATAAAAAGGCCACTGGTGTTGAACAACGGAAAAAAACTGTTGTTGAGTCAACTGTGAACACTGATTTTCCTGAATTACATCTTCCAGAAGATTTTGATTGTGAAATAGAGGAAATGGAGAAAATATTTAAGAATTTTGACAAACAACCCACTGTTTATGTCAGCGGGTATTTAGCCAAAGTCCTGCTAAAAGACGTAAAGTGTCAAGAATGCATTAATGCAATGAAGGTGGATAACCTGAAACCAAACTCTATATATAATTATATAGCTTTAAAAGAATGGTGGGCAGAAAAGATATCACTCACATACCCCAGTATTCAACTTTGCGATACAGTTGATACTGCTACCAAACAATTCGATCTGCAAGTGAAGTCTCAGATATACCTACCTACGAAAAAAACATATGCCAGTATGCAATTACAATCATGTTTGCTGGTACAAACTTAACATGGATGTGCATCAGAACAAGATGGCCGAACAATTTTTAAGACGTTTGAGCCTTTTGTTAATTCGAAATGAGTGTCGAATTAAGAATACATTGTTCGCAGAACTAGAAGACCCACTAGCAGACAAAATAAAAAAAGGGCAACAACATGGTGCTTCTAAGTAATATATTTTTCTGTATAATAAATGTAAATAAATGGTTTTAAAGCAATCGTTGTCATTTATTATAAATATAGCTTTTATATTCATAAAATTAAAAACTCATGTCTCAGTCAAAAATATATTTTAGGCGGTTTTTTTTCCATTTATCGATATCGATAAATTTGGGACCGTGTAAGCAGCACTATTATTTGTTTTCATGTTGGCAGCAGTGTTTCCTGACAGAAGCTGTCACTGTCATAATTTCTGTCATGGTGGTACTGATTGCCAGCGCATGTTCATTCGTTCGTTCGTAGTTCATGCCAGTGTATGGCAGTCCCGTCTCTTAACGTAGTTTATTTGCTCAGTGCAATCCCCGATAAAGAAAGATGTCCGACTCGACTTCCTCTTCTTAATCACAGACAAACCATAGACAACGATTGATTTTACTCTGGTCAATCCCAGGTCTCAGAATAATAATAAGCAAATTACAAAGTAAGATCATTACAATGGAAAAGAGTGTTAGTTATTTAATTCAATTAAGATCATAAAATCAATTTGGTTTACAGTAAAATGTATAAACGCTAACAAAACTGTTTAGGTACTTAACTACAAATATTTATGGCAATCTGTCGGGTGTTGGTCGGGTGTGCCAACAATTTCTGCCAGTATCATGTAATGACATGGCATGTGTATTTATTTATATTTACTGTAAGCACTACCTACAGTTAAAATAATTTGATTTATTATATCGTTCGGTTTTTTCTGTGAGGAAAATAGATTTATGTTGTTTATTGGCTCAGTTTTTATGAACCTTTTTTTTCTCTGCGATGAAAATAGATTTATGTAGTTTAATGGCTCAGTTTTTATGAACGTTCTTTTTTTCTCTGCGATGAAAATAGATTTATGAACGTTCTGTGATTTCAAAAATATTTTTTTTTACTGGCAACACTACTAGTACAATAGTAGTGATGTACACACGGTCTGTCTTGTTCGTCAATCGAGTTAACCTGTAATAATATAATATTGATGTCGATTCTGAAGGCAGGAATTCAAATTTGAACGCTGTCAAACAAAAGAAATTGCTAGTATAAAATGAGATTTCAGGGAACAGTCATAGAGTCGAATTTTAAACAAAGAATTTAAAGTTTTGACAGCATTAAAATTAGAATTTCCGCCTTCAGAATCGACATCATTGTCCCACTAATGAGCCGCATCCTTCTTGAAGAACAACACCAAGTTCTTGCTCCACGCCTCCAGTGTTGTGCTAGTATGAAAAAGCGAATTGAAGATCTTCTGAGGCTGTTCAAGGAGTAATAGCTTTCAAAAGCGCTGTACTATCTATGTTTTTACCCAGAGCTTTGTCCTTTTTGAGCTGTTTGAGGACTAATAATCTTACCTCTGTCGACGTCTAGGAAATCGTTAGTGTGGTGGCGTGTTAATGGAGCTCTGTAATCAGTGAGCAAGTGAAGCTAAAAGCCGTAGAAACCTTCAATTTCCCCATGAAATTTCAGATTACAGGCAATTATACTACCGTCAGCAGTCTTCAACTTAGCAACAACACTCTTTTCCATTGTAATGATCTTACTTTGTAATTTGCTTATTATTATTCTGAGACCTGGGATTGACCAGAGTAAAATCAATCGTTGTCTATGGTTTGTCTGTGATTAAGAAGAGGAAGTCGAGTCGGACATCTTTCTTTATCGGAGATTGTTTGTTGTCGTTTGTTTTGCCGCTGCGACTGCGCAGTCTATTCATTATTTCTGATTAATTGTGGATTGTTCAGGTGAAAATGTTGTAAAATGTGCCGGCGCTATATCCACCATGTTCCGCCCAGACAGACCCTGTCCAGAGGGAACCACTTTGAAAGGAGACAGGTGAGGAGCAAGTCCAGCTGACAGAAAGTATAAATATGACGATACACTTGGATACACTTTTGCAAAAGGTAAGCGAAATGAATAAAATCCTGGTTCCTCTGTAGTAGCACGGAGTTTTGCACATTGACACTATGCATATCATCATCATTGGCCACAGCATCTATATAGATGTTTGTTGCAGCGCTCGTGGGTTATGAGCTACGACGGCCGCACCGTCGTTGATGGCTGTATAGTCCAATAGCAGCACGACATTTTTTGCCACAATGGTTGCAGACGAACCGCATATATGCGGTAAAATATTGAGTATTGATACTAATGAAGTTTTCACAAGTCAACGACTTAAGTCAGGCAGACATAAAGGCATAGAGGCGAGTGCTCTTTCTAAGCTGCCAGCACAACACTCCCCCTCAGGAGCCCTATCCTTTGGGTCAGCAACTCTTGGCGTCCAGGCGGTAGCTAAGACCAGTATAGTGAATAAATTTATCCGGACCCATATTAAATTATGTATACCTGTATCTATCCTTCATTTATCACACTTTTTTTAATAATTTCAGAATCGATAGCAGTTCGATAGCAGCTGGCTTGCTTGACACTGGCGTCTACTCGCCCTCCGTGCAGCACATCCTATACGGGTTTTGCAATTTAGGTACGTAAGCGATTTTTTTTTTGTTTTCTTCTGTCACCTGTATACTATATTGTTTGTTTTTGTTTTAAAAGGTCTTTATTTTCATAAACTTACACGATTATTTAACAACCCAGTGTACATTAATCCTAGGCTAAACAATCATAAAATAATAACGTTTACAAGACTTACAATCTATTGAAACATATGAATAAATGTGGGATTAATTAAGTAACATCAGCTGTGAGATAAATCTATTAAAACAAGTTATGTAACATATTAGTAAATGTACATTTTTAAGATATATAGGTATATAAATAAAAAAAAATAAATAAAATAAAAATAAAACGGGAACTTATACACGATAAGAATAAGTAGGTAAAAACCTACCCTAACAATTGACAATATTTAACAAATATGTACATAAGTACATACCATAGACCCAGTATATACTATATACTAAGTCTATGGAACATACTTATTTGTGACTTAATCATAGGATTAAGTGACAACAGATGCTATGTAATTGAATACGATATGTATAAGATAAGAATCATAAACTAGACCGATAACTTTTAACAATTAGAAGTTTACGGTAGTTGTTAAAAGTGCGGCTGCGAACATGAGCAGTGCGAGCTGCGGCGGCCGGCGACGCGATCACGCGCATGACTCATGCGGTCACGCTGTGTCCGCGCGCCCGTCGTGATGCAGTAAGTAGTGATGGGGTAGTTTCGTCACGTATCGATATCGATAATTAGACGTCATGGGACGGGTTGTGCCAATCATCGAGATGAGGTTGTTAGGATGGTCTGGATTAGTGATGCAGTAAAACTTCTTGGTCAGTCTTATAATAAAATCGATTAATCTAGGAAAACCTATTTTTTTGTGCAGTTTGAGCAAGTTCGTACAAAATGGTGTATTATAAGCAATTTTTAGGGCACGGTTTTGAACAACTTGCAAATTATTGATGTTAGTGTTATTTGTATTACTCCACACAGGGCAGCCATATGTAATACACGGTCGGATTAAAGTGGAATATATGAGCAGTTTAGTGGAACTGCTAAGAGATGCGCGCCTGTTGAGTAGGGGGGATAAAGCTTTCATGCCCTTTGTCCTCAAGTGTAGGATGTGATCGTTCCAAAGCAGTTTGCTATCTAGAATCAATCCTAAGTATTTTACGGACTTGCTCCAGGGTATGATGTGACCATCAATTAATAGTTTTCTTTTTGGCAATTGTCTAGCCCGAGTAAATAGTATTGCTTCCGTTTTTGTGCCATTTAACTTCAGCTTCCACGTGATAAAGAACTTTGAGAGGCCTTCAATTGCGAGTTGCAATCTATCTATTACAAGATCGACATCCCGTGATGATGTTAGACATGCGGTGTCATCAGCAAAGCACGCCAAACTTGTTCTGGTCTGTTTGGGTAAATCATTAATGTACAAAAGAAACAAGTAGGGACCAATAATAGAGCCTTGAGGCACTCCAGCAGGAATAGGACGAGAAGCAGATGACACGTCGCCTATGTGTACATAAAAACTACGATTAGACAGGTAAGAATCGATCATTTTAATCAGGTGCATGGGGACTTTGCATAAGAGAAGCTTATGGATGAGCCCTTTGTGCCACACTGTATCGAATGCCTTTTCTATATCCAACAGGATCATACCTGTTGACTGCCCTAAATTCATGTTGTGAGCGATAGACTCAGACACTCGGGCAAGTTGCTGGATGGTAGAATGTGCATTACGGAATCCGAACTGTTCATTAATCAGCAGATGTTTAGTATGCCTTTGAAGTCGTGAGTTTAAAATTTTCTCGAAGAGCTTTGCAAGGGATGGAAGTAGGCTTATAGGACGATAACTTACGGGAATTGTCTCGTCTTTTCCGGCTTTTTTTATAGGTATTACCTTTGCTACTTTCCATGCTGATGGAAAGTATGCTAATGAGAGGCAAGAATTAAACAATTTGGTTATTAGCACGACAGCTTTCTGTGGAAGACTTTTGAGTAGGCAATTCGCAATTTTATCCAGCCCTGGGGCCTTGCGCAGTTTGATTATGCGCAAGTAATGTGATATTTCCCTAGGGTAGACAGGATTAACTAGGGTGCCTGGTTGAAAGTCGGCAAGACGTAGACACGATTCTGTGACATCCGCTTCAACCTCTGTGCTTTGCCAGTCGTGAGTTAGGATTAGATTTTTGTGAAAGGCAGTAGCTAGCTCTTCACATTGTTCCAAAGTTGAGGATGTTTTGGTGCCATCGGTCTTAGAAAGAGGAGGAATAGTCCCTGAGGAGGAAGCTTTAATATTTTTAGCCAGTCGCCATAAATCAGGCCCCGGATTATTAACTTTCTTGAGTTTATCGCTCCAGATTTTATCATTATGTTTAGTGATATGAGAGTGAATATTTTTATTAAGGTAGTTAATTTGGGTGTGAAGTTGCTTGCGGGTTTCAAAGTTAGATTCGTGTTGGTCGAGTTTACGTAGGCGGTTTTTGAAGCTAATAAGCCTTCTGATTTTGCGAGGAAGAGGTTTAGGTGAAATTGATGCAGAAACTAGGGGTATTGCGGTATTAGCCGCAAGAGTAATACTGTCAGTGAGGTTCATAATAGCTCTGTCAATTTCTACAGGGGACTTGAATACTGCAGATGAAAGAAAAATGTTGTTGTTCAAAACAGATCGATAAAGATTCCAGTCTGCTTTGGCAAAGTTGAAACGGGTGGTAGTTTTGCGCTCGAATGTTACCGTTATACGGAAGAAGACAGGAAGGTGATTTGAAGAGAGTGCAGCTATTGTTTTAAAACTTGAGTCGTCGATGTTGTGAATGTTGTTAGCTATTACGAGATCAGGTAAAGATTGAGAGTGATTTGAGCGATAGTGAACTAAGGTTGGGCTGGGTGGCCCAAAGACTGAATAATCGCGATTGAGCATATGATTGAAGAGAAGATTGCCAAAGGAATTAATTACCCCTGGAAACCAGTGCTTATGTTTAGCATTAAAATCACCCATTAAGAGGACCTGATTATCGGACTCAAGAAGTAAATCGATATCATTAGTCATGAATGGAAGATTTGGAGATTGATAGATTGAATAAATTGTACATTTCAAATTATGAATATTAAGTTTTATACCTATTGATTCCAAGTGTTTAGTTTTGGGAGAACTGACGAAAGTGTGATCAATATCTGATTTTACGAGTATTGCCACACCTTGTCCTATGCCACTTAGGTGTTTGTCGTTGCGATAGCAGACGTAACCGGGAAAGCTTAGTTTGAGACGATTTGTCAACCTAGTCTCGCAAATAGCAACTATGTCTACTGCCAAACTACTTACAAGATCTGCAAGCTCGCACTGCTTTTTGTTCACGCCATCAGCGTTCCAATATAAGAAGCGAAGGTCTTGAGAGTTAGACATAGTGTCCTAAATGGGTCAATATTAAGACGACCTTATCCAGGATTGAATTACACTGCAAAAATTTACTCTTCATGGTTTGTATTGTTCTTAGGATATCAAGCATCTCCTGTGTGGTTGAATCCTGGTTCAGGTTGATAGTGGGAAGCTGTTGTGATGGTTGCTCTTCAGGATTTGTAGAACTAGCGATGTCAGCCCAAGTTCTGTCTTTTCGCACGAGGGTCGCTTTTTGAACGGGTCTCATATTAGGAACAATTCGGTTCTGAATGGCTGGACGGGCTTCAGTACGGATTACTTTTAATCTCTCCAGGTAAGAGAGTCTCTGGGGACACTTGGGATAGTTTGCTGGATGCTCTTCCTTACAGTTGCAACAATGGGCGGGAGTTGAGCGATCTTTTTTGTTGCATTCTTTGGTTTCGTGTGGTTCAGTGCACTTCACACACCTCGGTGGCAAGTTGCAGTTACGAGCTGCGTGTCCAAAATTTTGGCAGCGGTAACATTGCGTACCAGCAGAATTGTTTGCCTTGAATCGCGTGATTTCTACAGCGCAGTTTCCAATGTATTTTATCTGGCGAAACTTGGCAATGTCTATTCCAGGTGGAAATTGGACTAAGTATGGTGGGCACGATACACCTACGGATGGTGACCCGAGTTTCGTAACTGTGGCTCCTTGGAAACCAAGCTCATTTAGGTCCTCAGCTAGGGTGGCTTCAAAATATGCAGGCAGACCCCTTATGACTACTTTCGTCATTTTTTCATCCTTCCTTGTGAAGGTGTGGAACTGTACATTGTCAGCTCGAAGACCGTCGATGATCGACTTGTGAGTCGCAGCGGAGTAGCATTGAACTGCCACTCGGTTGTTGTTTCTGTATTGAAGGTGGAAGTTTTTATCGATTTTTTCGATCATACCTTTGATAGTCCCGTGTGACCACTTATCTTGGATCTGGATGATGATAGGAGGCACGCGTGTCGGGTTCTTCCTCACTGTCACCGCATGTTTTAGGGGTTCTGATAGGCCCTGACTTGGGTCTACAGAAAGGTTGCTGAATCGGTTTGGAGTGGTGAAACGCGGCTTTTCTGAAGCTGTTTCAGAACTTGAAACAGTGGCAGTACGTTTCGGCAGCTGCCAGCCATCTGAAGTATCTTCATCTCTGTTGCGCTTGTTGTTCAGACTGGAGCTTGAGGAGCTCCTACTGAGGAATTTATCCATGATGCTTCAGCGACGATATCGATACTCCCAACTATCGATACCTTGCCCCATCACTAGTTGTACTCGACTGGTATGCAAACCGGTAACTCACTTGCGCGGTAAAAAACTGACGTGCGCGCGGTACGAGGACCGAACGGGGAATGAAATATACTATCTGTCAAGTTTCATGATAGTTTCCGCTAGAGGCGCCACTTTGTATGCGAGAAAACTGAAACTTTTATAGTTTTTATTTCACACAGAAATGTTATTTATTTGGCACGCCTTTTTATTAATGTATCTTTTCTTGCCAACAGATCACCTGGGTGAAGATGACGATGCAACATCGACATGTCGAAGTACCCAGCAAATGTGACGACAGGAGTTCCTGTCAAAATCTTTGATAGTGCGCGTCTTCTTCTTCTTGGCGTCCTATGACCCCCCGTGGGGGAAAGGGCAGACACAACGGTTTTCCATCTCAGTCTGTCGACGGCAGCAAGCTTCACGTGGTCCAAGCCACGTCATCTCCGCGTCCTGCATCTCGTCATGAAAGTGTGCATCACTGAAAATATAATACCTAAATGGCCATTAGAATTGAATTACGTTCACCCTAGATAACACAGTACACAGTCATGCATGCACTATAATACCACAATATATTATAATATAATGAGCTCTTACTTAAAAGAGCTATGATATAAGTAAAGCTATCGATGTTATTTGTCACACCAGAGTAAAAGTTCTTACTGTACCTTAGTTAATGAAAAATAAATAAATAATGATTATTATTAATAAGCACACTATACAGAATTCTTGAATCAGAATATAGGCTAAGAATTTTGTAAGAAAAAAAATAATAAATTTAGAAATACCATTGTGATCTTAATCATACCTACTTATAACAATAATAAACAATATAAAATAATTTAACATGATTGTGTTGATGTAGTTTCTAATGTGTATTTGTATAAAATAAAATAAATTTGTCTTGGCATCTTTTATTTACATATTAAGAAACCAAAATAAATCTACAAAAAATAAACTGGTCACATTCACTGTAAGTTGAAAGTAACCTCCATTAAAATAAAATACAAAAGAAAAAAGATCTTCAGCTGGAATCGATCCTCGAACCTCTAGGTTGATATGGAGCTACATCCAACTAGGCTACTGTTCAGATCATTATTATGGTGAAAAGTTCCTTCACTTTCTTCCCGAGCCAAAAGCATTTTTTAGCTGCTTACACTTAATTCATTATTTTGAAGTCCCTTGACCACATACGTACATAAAATAGTTATTGCTACGATCTATATACCATCGTCTATCTATTACATACACTCGATGAGTGGTAGATTTAGTTCTTATCAAGTTTTAACTTGATTAACATAACATAATAATGGAAATTCCTATATGGGCGACTATTGTCTCATAATTATGAAGAATAAGCCAATCCACCCCAATTCTGTTAGCACTGCATGATAGAGAATACTTCAATGAACTTATAGACATGTAACACATTTAACAGCGTGCTCCGAGAGATTCATTGCATTAGGTACAATTTCTTCGGCCATATTAAAATTTGTTGCTGACTTAATTCATTATTTTGAAGTCCCTTGACCACATACGTACATAAAGTAGTTATTGCTACGATCTATATACCATCGTCTATCTATAACATACACTCGATGAGTGGTAGATTTAGTTCTTATCAAGTTTTAACTTGATTAACATAACATAATAATGGAAATTCCTATATGGGCGACTATTGTTTCATAATTATGAAGAATAAGTCAATCCACCCCAATTCTGTTAGCACTGCATGATAGAGAATACTTCAATGAACTTATAGACATGTATTACATTTAACAACGTGCTCCGAGAGATTAATTACGTCACAATTACTTTACGGCGACATAGCAGCAACTTTATTGCTTCTTTGCCTGTATAATTTATTCAGGCGCTTTGATTGATTTTTATCTTTGATTGATTATTTTGAAGTCAATTGAGCAAACCCAAAGATGACATACATAGATTTATAATGTATTTACCATCGTCTATCCGTTATATACACACTCATCTGGGTGGATTTAGTTTTTTTTTTTTTTTCAATGACTGACATTAACTTGTAATGTAATTAATCTGCCGGAGCACTCTGAATGGTGTTATAGTAGTTAGTAAGTTAATTGCAGCATCTCCTAGCATGTAGTGATAACAGTATTCCGCTGGATTGGCTTATTTCTTCATAAACATGAATAATATTCGGCCGTATTGAGTGTCCTTATAATTAATAATTTTGACTAATTTCGAGCACACTGTTAAATGTGTAATATGTATATAGGTTCATTGCAGCATTCCCTAGCATGTAGTGATAACAGTATACTGCTGAAATGACTTATTTCTTCATAATCATGAAAACATATTCGCCCTTATAAAAATTTACTTTTACCGCTATCTTCACGTAGGTATTTTTTACCTTTTTTTTTTATTTGTTTAATTACTTTGTGTAATATGAATGAACCTTTCATACATCCGTACGCTTGGGCAGTAAGCCACTGACGCTAATCTGACTAGCTGATTCTTTCGCCACTCTGAAAAACGTCCACATCACAGTTTTGTTATTATTGTCTGCGGCAGCGGCATACTGAAATCTGTTTTTTAATCTCAGACACTCAGATACTAAATTGACAGATTCTGAACGGTTCATAATTAGTCAATTGTCCCGGCAATAGAAAGATACGTCATTTAATCGTCGGGTAATAGACTGTTGGTGTTCAGAATCTCTCAATGTAGTATCTGACATTAAAAAACAGACCATAAGAAGAGAACATAAAAAGTCTCAATACGCTATTTTTTAAGTAAAACACATTTTAATAACAGCTCGGCAGCCGCAGCTAGTAGTCAAAGAAACGTCCTCAAGGGACTCAACAGTTGATTGTAATCACAATAAAGTCTCCGTCACAGTAACGAGCCAAAGTAAGGCTGCACCCAGCGAGCAACTTGTCGGAATTAAAATTAACAAAATAAATACAGCTAGAGGTGAGTTTGAACCGAATTAATTGGGTATTGCGTTGCGCTCTGTGACTCGGTCGCAAACATAAACTCCACAGAACAAGGTGTTTTAAAAACTTAAATGTAATGTTTTTTGGCTTTTACGTTTCTTTTTTGAATACTATAGAAGTTTTAAAATTGAGAGTAATAGTTGCAATAAAATAATACCTACATTTCTATAGTAGGTAATTAAGTTGACTGCACCTCAACTTAATTACCTACTATAAATAAATATACCTTTACAAACCTAAATAATTAATCAAAGTTTAGTCAACTAAATGATCAAAACCAGCCAATCAAAGCGTGGCTACCGTTGTTGTTGAGATTCGGCAATATTTGCTTACGAATTGTCGATAGATACATATTTACACTCGGCGTTGTGGAGATGTTTGTGTAAGGGGTTACTTCCAGCCGTGCGCTAGAATGTTGGCATGAGGATCTGGGGGGTTCCTCTATACTGAAGAAAACCAATGAACATGAGCTATCGTGGAATAGGCACGTTTAATACAACGAGATAGAGTCGTGGCTCAAGCAGCAGCGCTACGAAACTTCGTTTTACGTATTATAAAGTTACCTCCCTGTACTCTACTGTTGGAGGTAGATCGAGATGTTAACATATACCAACGTGTATTCACTGCTCAATATGCTTTGATTTCATAGATATGTTTGACGTATCTACTGTACTTTATGTACCTACTTCTGGCGCACTCTGGACAGTCAGCAAAATGATGCTATTCGGATTGGCTCATCCTTTTAGCACGGTGACCAATAAAATCAAAATACTTTTTGCATTGACCTTAAAATGCCATAAGTTTTCAGTGGCATGATCCAGGGTACTTCCACCTAAGACGAAATAAACTTTTACATAAGACAAATTACTTTTACCCACACAAAAAAAGAATGTAGGCTGTATTAAATTAGTATTGTTATTGTACCTGTAACTAAATAGCTCGTAAGTAACTCTTTTATCCACCAACAAAGGTTAGCTGGAAAAAATTGCTTTTTGGCAATAACCCCGCCATTGTATGCTTTTTACTGTGTTTTTCAATTGTAATGTATTTATATTATGTTTCTGTGTACAATAAACTGTTTAAATAAATAAATAAACAACACGTAGACACAGAATGTAAGTCTCAAATAAGAACTATCAACCAACCCAAACCACGCCATCATACATTACGTGAGGTTAAACTACATTTACCCGCAAACTAAATAGAGGCCCGTTTACCCATCAGGTGAGTATTTGCAGCGGCCATTAGAAAGGGTTTAGCAATTACATTCATCGCGCCCGCGTGGCTTCCGCCCGGCGGTCCCGGGTTGGAGTCCCTGCGAGTGACGCGCGCTTATTTGTTGAGGTCAGGACTCGGCCCTTCCCTGTGATAGCTCTCTGGTTGGGTTTACTTGGTTAAGCGCCAATTTACTCTACTTTTGTACCGATTGCGTTTACTTGGCACTATGGTGAATGTTATAGTATCAGAATCAGAATCAGAATCAGAATTTATTTAATAAAAAGAGATTACAACACCAATTACAGTGGTCTCCACACTAGGCTAAATGCCTGTATAGTGGTGACCCGCGGAAGATATTATCAAAAAACGATTTACAAAGCGTGTAGGTTACATTTAGTATTCTTTTTTTAAACTAATTAATATTAATATATAAAACAGTTTTGGCTTAAAATTAAGATAGTATGTATTATTATTTTATGTCATTAATTTTATTTCTGTAAGTTAATGTTTAATTACATTTTAAATACGTACTGTCTATTTTTGTTTTTTTTTTTATAGTAATAGAAAAGTATTTAATTTGAAATTACTTACAAGTGATTATGTTACGCCGTGCCGTGAATGTACGGTGGCCTGCGCCTAAAAGTATACAGGCGGAGTTTTTAAAATAGCGATCCCTGATGATGAAGGGACCAGTTACATCTGTTATATATCCGGGGACGTGTTGTGTGTGATGTGTAGCAGTGGTGTTTATGTGCATGTGCTTGAGCAGCATGTGAGTCTGAGATCGCTATTTTAAAAACTCCGCCTGTATACTTTTAGGCGCAGGCCACCGTACATATTTAAAGAACCATGAATAACTCACATTATAGTTGCAATAAAAAATTTAGGATTATATTAAAATTACAATCCTCTTTGTAATTTAATATACTTATGTTTGGATTACACCATGTCTTTGAATTTCCGATCTTGGTTCATTTTCTTTCGCTGATCCATAATCCATGCTCCGATACGGCTTCATCTTGGCAGAGGAACATCAAACAGTCTGATGTCTTCAGCAAATATTACCTTTAAAGCTGAGAGAGAGCCGCAGAGGGCCACTCACACACAAACATCGCAAATTGAACGGTTAAATTTTTGCAAATATCCGGGCAAAATATATTTATTTCATTTCGATAAGTTTGAAGAGTTGTAAAGGTTTGAGGACGGTGGAGGACAGAGCGTTGTAGAGAGACCTGCTATGTTCATTAGAATTAAGGCTATTGTTGGCCGCCAATAAAGTATTTTCCTAATATAAATACCTACTTAATTAATAATAAAAACCTTATCTTGAAAATGGCTATACCTACAATCAAATCTATTCCCACTCAATTCAAAAAAGTTTAAGGCCGTAGATTCAAATGCCATGGTGTTATCACTTTCGTTTGTTACTCACTACACTGAGTGTACTGGGGATAGGCTCTGGAAGGTTATTCTTGCTTAACAAAAACAAACGATCAAGAGCTGTCATGTTATTACAACAAGATAGTGTCGTATTTAGCGCAGCATCGCTCCGAACGTAATTTTTTCGTGAGCTTGCGTGACCTATGTAGCCTAGTGTACTTGATACGGGCGGGAAGTGAGCCATCACCGTCACTGAAAGTGAATTACGCGCCCGGAAGTTCTGTGTCAAAGTAAATGGAATCGCTGCACTGAAGTGTTCCGATGAAGTTGTACCTTCATGGGGATGTACCGACGACTGGATAGTGTATTGGTTAGTAAATGACTGTTGTGCAGAGGGTCCCGGTTCGATGTCCGGCAGGGCACGCATTTATTAGGTAAGATTTCATTGGGTCTTGGATGTCACGTGTCATCAAACAAATGAAAAGTTGTAGTTTTTTATCACAATACTAGCATACCTGTTGCCATTATACAAGACAGTAATGTTTCTAAATAAGATGTCTTCTTCTCTCTTTATTTAGTAAAGAGTTCTCGTGCCGTCCCGTGGCACGGCTCGGCGTCATTTGCATACAAATTGAAGGAATTATAACATGTTAACGCGACGCCGCGCCTATCAGCGGACGAGGGTCCAATTTAAAACCCTTTTAGAACCATAAACACTGCAAATTGTATGATAAATTCTTTTGTTAAGAGCCAATTTTTTTACATTAACAATAATTTTTATGCGTAATTTTTGAACATGCGCCTCCTCCAAGACCAAAGGGCTATTGCCATATTCTACACACTTGGCAGACACTTAATAACCACGACACAAGGGCAAAAAAATATGTGTCTTCAGAATAAATATATATCAGCCCCGGCTATGGATCGAACCCGAGATCCAAGGCACTGCATGAAGAGTCTCTACCAACGAGCCATCCGCAAAGGGGGGTCCCCCGTGATCAAGTCAAGCCACCGCAAGCTTTACGGCAGACGGAATGACGCTAGGGATGAAAATATACATTTTCATGTCTTCAGGCAGTTCATACATAGTCTCAGAGCATGAGTGATGAAACATATAATAATTATAAATGTAGTATGTATGTGAGTGGATGAATATCAAACTGCCATATGTCCACCTACCCGAAAAATTGACTTTTTGATTTGGTCGTGTTCTCCGTTAAAATGTCAGTTTGCCTATGCCCTTCAAGTTCCAATAAGTGCAAGGTATCCATGAGAAAAAAGCCGTTAAAAAAGTAAGTTTTTTTCAAATCCTTTTAAGTCTAACCGTTTCGCATTACAAATTTTCACAAGTCCATTCCGGCCAATCACAGAGCGTAATTTTTTCAACATGGCGTCAGTCTTGGTGCGAATTTCGAGGCTGTGGTGTGTGCTCCCAGTGTTTTATAACGAATATGAATGAAAATGTTGAGGAAATTGTGATTGTGGACCCTGATAAAGCTCGGAAAAGGAACAGATTGAAGAGTGTAGCAAAAAAATTACGAAAACTATGGCGAAGTAAGTTTAAAACCCCTTTTTTTCCAACCCACGTGTCAATCACAAAGCATTTTCGTAGTAAATACAGGGCCGAATCGGGTAGAATATAATACGGTAGGTAGGTACTTTTCTACCGATAAATTTTGGTTGATTAACTTCACTGTATTTAATAAAATATAGACTATATTAGTCTTACTGAGTCCGGCCCATGATATTAGTATTTTTCAAACAACTATAAGTCCTTATGACTCATATCAAAACAGCATAAGTCTTGTATGGGCATATCAAAATGCTATAAGTCCAAACTGTTTATTAACTTTTACGCCTTTCTATGAGTGTTATAATGGATTTGTTTATTAAAATACATGCTTAAGGTCACAAGTCAACTGATTAAATCACGGGGCAAGTTCTATGACCATTAAATAATAGAGAAAACAAAAACCTCCATTTCCCAAATTTTGCGTGGACGTGACATATGGCAGTTTGATATTCATCCACTCATGTATTCATATTTTTTAATACAATTTTTAATAGAGTAAGTTCTTACTACAAATATTTGATTAAACAACGAGTTCACTTAACTATAAAATTAATGAACAAAGCTCTAAGTACATAAAGGCAAAGAAAATGGGTTAACCTAGTCTTTAACCTCATTGGAATAAGAACTCTGTGGTAAATTCGGTCGGGCAGTAAGTTTATTGGCTCCAGCCCTCTTTGTGTTGTTCATTAGCATATTAATTGGGGGTTTATTTCTTTGGAGCTTTCTTTGCTGACCCCCCCCCCTCCTTCTAGACCTCACCTCCCGCTTGGTGGAAAAGGTAAGTTTTAGTAGGTCAGGTTATTTATAGAATAGAATATATTTATTTTCAGACCAGGCCCATAGTGTTAGTTACAATTAGGTACTTTATATTTAGTGTAAGTAGACAAATGTACAATTATTAAATTAGGTACATAATTGTATTTTAAGCTCAGTGTGGAGCTTCATCCACAATTTTTTTAATATTTATATCGTAAAATGTAGTGAAAACGTAGAAAGCATAATAAAAGCACAGAGTCAAAAATACATTATGAGACGTCAAAGTGGCTAACCGAAACCTAAGGAAATAACTGATATTCTACCAGGACACCATAGCTCCGGGGAGCTATCTTCTACGTAAAATGACTTGGCAGGTTCACGGCCGGCTGAGCCGAGGCTCTATCGGAATTACCATACGAATATTGTGTGCCGCAGCCAATAGCTCAATCTGCGATAGTGTTGTCACTGCCAGCTGACTTACACCGTACACTGTACCGGGGGTCACTCTTTAAATCGACGAAAGAACGCATAAGAAAGTTCACGCAATCGGCACGATTAATAAAATGAGATAGGGTCCCAAACACCAACGTTAATCACGACTCTTTCTTGTTGAACATTGCGTGATAATTTTTGTTCGTTCGTTCGACGATTAAGGGCTTGTACACAAAACTGCGTTGCGACGTCGCATCGCAAAAACCTGCGACTTTAATCAAATCAAGCATTTGCCCTGAAAAACTGTCAAAACAGTCGCAGTTTTGTCTACAAGTCCTTAGAGAGTGATCCCCAGTGGCGTGCATAGAAGCGCTGATTGGGAGCGAGTGTGTTATACGGCAGGTTGGCAGCAACAGGAGCTATAGGTGTGGTGGCGCATTCTAATCTTGTAATTGTATCGCTTGACGTTGGTGAATTCGTTTACAACACCAGGTTTACAATAGCTTTTTTAACACCTCTGTAATCCTTTTGTGTACTCCATACTATAATCCACATACCTATACTACTGACAGTCTTTTCATAATAAAATAATCTTCGGCCATGAAAATTATTACCTTCTAAAACTCTACTACTTCGACTCATGCTGTAGCTCCATCCAAATCACATTTGACTCACAAAATATGCAGCTGCAACTGAACGACGCTAAACAATTGTCGCAGAGAGCATGCAGCAACTCCGGCGGTTCCTCCGCGATCGAACCGAACAACTTTTAATAGATACGAGCACGACTGGCGGGAATGCTTTGTGCATCGATGCCGCTCTTCACTCCACTCCCTGCCGCACAGACGGCTCCTATTACCATTGTCGTACACACACACACAAACACACGCACACTCACACATGCACAGTAAGTGGAGAACAGCCGCGGTTACCCTCCTTGGAATACTGAGCATTGGTTGGAAAACCGCATACCGGTAGAGGGAGTAATGTAGAGATGCCACTTGAGTAGGTGTTTTTTGATCGTGGAGTGCTTTGGAAATTACATTGAAAAGATGATCTTGATGTAGATAGATTCCAGCCAAACTGAAACTAGTTAAATAGAAGACACTCGAAGAGTATAGTGAGTAGTTAAAAGATGAAGAAAAAAAAACAACAAATCTCTCACAATATTATATTGATCTCTCAAAAAGGCACGGATATAAAGTCTGTGGAGTGATATTAAAAAAAAAAAAAAAAAATAGAAGACACTCTTTTATTCCATCGAATTCAGTCATCATCGTAGTCTTATTATTTTCTACTAGTCTTTTCCGCGAGCTTTGCTTTTCCAGAAATCCAGTGCTTATTAAATGCCAAAATTCCAGCGCAAGAGGTTAAAACATGAACACAAAAATTCATGTAATTTTTTTAATATTAGGATGATTTATGGAGCAACCACTATCTGATATATAAAGTGCCTACCTATGGAGTCTAATTTGTTTTCAATGGTGCTATTCACCATAGCAGTCCAGCGGTCCAGCCCTACTAATTTATTTGCCGACATGAATGTAATGTATTTATGTAAAAATCTGCCTACCAACTACTTACCACCAACAGCTACACTCCCAGTAACACCGCTACCGAGTTCTACGCAAGATATCTGTATCCAAAATCTGGAACCTTGAAGGCACGAGTCACCGCTTACACGACGTGTGCTAATCGACTCGCCCGGTTCAAATGGACTCGCCCGAGTCACCGAGAGCACTAGACTTGCCCCGAGGGTCCCTGCGCCGTCTCTGAGCTAATTATTTCATAGCATCAGCTTCAGAACTATGCTCGTTCGAGATTTGTCGGTCGGAGTTATGGAGATTGAGCTTTGGGGGTAATTGCTGTAAATTGTGGCTTGACTTGATTCTGCTTGACATGCCTTTGGCTGATAAACTTTCAGAGTGAATAATAAATCGCACTGCAATCTGCATTAGGTTTAGGTTCGGTTAGATGTAGTACGTATAGTACCTAATGTAGATATGTGTAACCCCTCAGTTGTGTAACAATATCAAATTTCAGAATAAATGTGAATAAAATATTAATATAAGGACCCATAACCTCGTAAGTAGGTTAAAAATTAAGAAAACGTATAAACGTAATAATATATTTAAGCAGTAAATGAAATTCCACATTCTAATTCCTACTTTCAAGTTAATTAGGTACACGTGTTAGGGCTGATTAAATTATCTCCCGTAATATTCCTTCCTCCCTGGGAGCAGGGCAGAGCGAATGTTTTGTAAACGAGTGTTGAACGAGGGCACATCCCTAGCATTCGTGCCTGCCATCACTAGTACCTAAACCTGCCCGTATACATTTAACCCTTTTTGAAAAAGAGGGATGGCAGAATTGACTTTCTCAGACTTTCTAGTATCTGTGTGTCGTGCAGGTCAGTTGCTGCCTATTTCTGTGCAAATTCAATTATTAGAACAACAACGATCACCGTTTAATGTATAGGAATTGATGTATTTATTTCATAGGGATATTATTTATTTGATTGATAATGGATTATTACGTAATATAAAATACAAACCAGCAGTAACGCTGACATTCGGCTTTGTCGTGTCATGAAATATAAACTGGATGTCATCAAATATAAAATTCTCTTTGATTTTGAACAATAGAAATAGCACAGTAAAATAGGACTTTACATAATACCTATTATTATTTTATCATTCTAGTGTTCGCGTTATTTATTGTTTAGTGCCTATTTTATTACTAGCAATTGAATATGAAATATCATAACATAATGTCTATTAAATTCTATCAACCAATTTACTTACAATTTAGTGTCAGATTAATTTGTACAACATTATTCATTCTTCTTCCAGCCAAGACAAAGCGCCCTTTCCGAAAGGTAACTACTACTAGGTAAGTACTTACGTAAGTAGTTTGTACAATATTGATGTTCATAAAAATATAATGATTTGACTCTTGGCTAAGAAACGGACAGACAGACAGAGAACAAAGTAAACCTATGAGTGTTCCTTTTGAGGTGCGAAACCCTAATTGTTCTAGTAATTTACTTTCTACGTCAAAGATATAGATTATAGAAGATATAGAGTATAGATTAGAAGAATACAACTTTATTCTACACCACATAAATTAGACTTACAATTTATAATAGGCGGCCTTATCATAATAAGACTTATTTCTTACAGAAAACCTAGGTAAAACGGTAATAAAATAAGAAAGTAGAATAGTGAAAGTAAATTAACTCGTAGTATTAGGTATTTTTAGTTCGCACAATTCACGCTGCGCCGCTGTTCAAAGGTGCGAGGCTACGTGATAATAATAACATAACACAAGCGTGGAATCTGCGGCGGTTTGAGGCAACGTCCCGACGACGACGTGTGACGACGACGCACAATGTGACGACGACGCGACAACGTGACGACGACGTCTTCATAAAATTAGCTTCTATTCACCGCGCGCCGGGAATGCGCGGGGAAATATTGAATAAACACCTGGCAGGTCACTCTATATGACGAAAAATGAAGTTTCGGAGCGCTGCTGCGCGAGCCGCGACCTTATCTCGTTGTATTAAACCAGCCGATTGCACGACAGCTCTCGTTCGTTCGATTTTCGTCAGTATAGAGTAACCCTCCTCGGAGGTTCCGTCGGTAGACGAAGAGATTTACTTAATGTGGCCTCGTGGAGCTACGTGATACTCCGGAATAAAATGTGCTTCACAGATTGATGTCCTGTTACTCCTCTGAGAAAAATATGCCACAATTTTTGGTCAAAATTTGGATGCGCACGCAATACACGCATGTATCTAATTATTTTAAAATTAATTACCTAATATTAGACATTAGAGTTTTGTTTAAATTATATTAAAATTTAACGTTATCCACGTAATTCATTAAGAAACTTTTGCCATATTTTCTCAGTGTATCCTTTACTTGAATAGTTACATCATCTAGGCTATTACTGCTAGTAAAACTCTAAGCATAGAATTTCTGTTACAACACTTGGAGTTCGGACGCCATCACCATCACATACCTAGTATGTATATACAGTAAACCAGTCATAAACTGCATGAAGGCAGTCTCATTCTGCAGCTATCTACTGGATAGCCACCTTCAATCCTCTGGTTCATAGCCCACACACAGCCTTCCTCCAGCTGCGCCTACACCGCTTGTTCTGATTGCTCCTCCTCGGCCAGGTCCCATCTCATCTGGAAGTAGTAGCTGCGCACGATGATGATCACGAACGTGTCGATTACTGGAACGATATAAGTATACATGTATAAGCTGCGCAGATAAAGAAGCAGATGTCATGGTGACGTAACGGTAAGTCCTCTGATTCAACAGCCCCTGGGTTGAACCTGGCATGGACCATAATGAATTATTTATAATTCAGTTTTTGCAGTACAATATTATTCTTTCACGTAGGTACTCCTAGGATGAAGGAAAGCATCCTGAGGAAACCTGTATATGTGTATTATGGATCGTAGAAGTGAACTCTACGAAATACTAATATTTTCTACTTCGATGCCTACGTACCTATTTTAATTATTACAAAACGGCCATACAGCTCGCGACTTTTGACGTGAGTACTTACAAATATTTTCTTTTTACGAATTTACAAAGGTTTGTATAGTCAGGTTAAGTAAATACACTCTCGTGCAAAGAAACAGTTCCACTTACAAAATGTAGACACCAAAAGGCCCCAATTTAAAAAAAAGTATATAATAAATTCGATCTAAATATTAACGTTTTTTGTTGGTAATATTCTGATGCGTGGTAAAATGTACTTAAATATGAAGGCGTCATTAAGTTACTTTTTCGGTTTAAAAGTAATTTGATGATTTACTCAATGGAACTTTTTCATTGCCCGTAAGTGTACTTACCTAAAGCATAGTGTTGTCTTTGTACTAACTTATAGTTAATAAAACGTAAGTCCCCCCCAATGGGTTGAGGGTCACGAACATAAACAGCATGATGCAGCAGTTCACACAACACATGCACATGTAGAACATGTAGTGGAGCTTCACTAGCACAGGTTTATCCTGGGAAAATAAAATATACTTCAGTACAGCTATAATTCTATAGTGCAGAAGCTTCTGAAAAAAGAGGCATAACTCTATGTACTGGGACTGTCTTATCTTATCATTTTGCTTCTTAGTACGCTTAGATGTTGCTAATTTGGATATCAGTCCCAGGATGTACTGAAAACTATACTGGTGTAAAGAACCACTTCCTATCTTGCTGAATTGAAAGTATTTTTTCGCCGCTCTAACATATCTAAACTCTTACCTACCTTATTCGAATGACATAATATTATACATTATCGTCGAGTGTAGTGGTTAACATTATCGAAGCAACCTAAGTACTTTTAGAACCATAATCTCTTTGTCTTTAAGAAACGTATGAATAATAGTAGGGCAAGAACTGATTCTTTTTAGTAGCAAGTACATAGTAGGTACTAAGTATGACTAACTGCATGTACTCCGATGACGAGCAGGACGTTGAAGAGCACGGTCCAGATCGTCGAAGCCGCGTAGAGCGAGGGCGAGCGCGCAGCCAGCACCCACACCGCCACCCGGATCACCAGCGGGACTATCTGGGGACGGCGCACGTTGTGGTCACTCCAGCGGACACGAGATGAGCGGAGAGAACATGTTAAGGGCCTTTTTGCCCGTAAACCAGGCGTTCGCAAGCTCGCGTTTTACTGCTTGAGTGAGTAAGTAAACAAATACAGTCCCGAGCAATGAGCAATGAAAAAATTTAATTTATAAAATGTCGACACCAATTAGAATTTAATGCAGACGGCGGTTTTTCCGTTTAGGATTAATTTGGTGCTAATGTAACTGCTCTGCAACTGCATTTCAATGCTCGTAAATGTCATGTATCATGGCCCATATTGGGCCCTTTTAGACGAATAGGCAAGGACCATGATAATCTTTATTCCTGAAGTCAGGGTGCGTTATTATATGGGGTATACATCTATACACATAGGTTTTAACTACATGTTTCAAGTTTCCTATTCACATATTCTGAAAAACCTAAGATAAAAGCTTCACGCCTACATCAAAGTGCCTGCGGCGCTTTGCTTCATCCCTTGGCTCCCAGTGGGTATTTGAAATACCTACTTAGGTCCTAGTTCTACATACATAACTTGTGTTGAAAGTGAACTTGTCTCACTTTTATGTAAACAAAACGTTTACATGATAAGAGTATGCTAGCCTCTTTGATAAATAATAAACGATCTAGGTAGAGTATCCCATAAGCACAAAAACATAGCTAAATACTGCCCTCTTGAATGACAGTCTGGCGCAAGACAGTCTGGATTAAAATAAGTATGGAACACGTACGAAAAATAATGGCGAGCACCGCTCACAGAGTACTTTTTACGCTATCATAGACATCTTTGGCTTTTGTCTTCTGTCAGTGTCAGTCAGTCAATCGTTTAGTTTGAAAAATAATTTTAAATCATAAATAAATAAAGATTTAACTGTTATTTATATATTATTATTACTGTGGATAAGTGCAGTGTTTGTGTGGAGGTACCTAACTATTAGTTTTGCTTGATATTATTGATAATAATTATGTTTTATAAAACTTGTGAAATATGTGGTTTAAGAGCCGCTAGCCGGTCGTATTGATGGCCAAAAGAGAATTTTCATGGCCAAATTTCCACTGGATGAGGAAATGTAAGCTACAATTAAAGGCTAAAGCATAGGATTTAAATTATTTATATGTATAAAAAAGTTAAAGTCTAATAAAATAACTGGAGGGTCAGCACAACCAACAATAGTGCATGAATGTTTTTTTTATCGATATCGATATTTTTATTTATCATTAGTACGCACAGCTCATCAATCAGAACAACTTTGGTCTACTAGTTTTGGAAATTAGCGAAAATCAAATTCGGATCTCCGTACAAAATTTACCAGTGACTTTTATTATACCTACTTAAATAATATTTAATTGTTTAATAATAATTACTTATAAAAATGTTGTTTGCAGATGTAAACAGTGGGTTAAGATGACCGGTAAGGAGGATCTAGTTTATGTGCCTATTGAAAAGCTACATCAACTTAAACGAATTTGTGGCAATCATTTTCTACCACAACATTTTAAGAATCCAATTGAAAAAAAAAACAATTCCATGTGTGGGACTTACTGCAGACACTTTATTTTATAATAAATTTATATTTTTCCACTTTTATTTTATTTCAACATTATATCATAGCACTTACGTCAACGGAAAATCTCGAGTTTATTTTATGGATTATATTTTTGTGTTCAAATAGGAACATAACATAACGTTGAACCGAGACTTAACGTTGGTGTCATTGTGTAACACTGAAATCCTATTGTGTAAAACTGAAATTAAAGTAATACATACACTCGCACTTTTTTTTTTACTAGTTATCGATAAAAAATATCCATAAGAAGCACATCACTATTTCAGCGGGGCTATGTTGGCAGTTTTGTACGTCATAATTTTTGTTTTGTTGGTACCCTCTGTTAGTACGCGTGAATAAAAAAAAATAATACAAGTATTTTTTACTTTTTTTTCCCTTGTACTCCCATCTCTTAAAACGTAGTGTTCTTTTCTCTATGTTGAATGATGTACCTGAAGCTACATTTGTTCACTGTCCGAAATAAACGTTTTAAGTCCAACCTAATAAGAACCATTGTACCTACCAATCAATAAAGTAACCAATCTCCTAACTGAAACAATTCAAAATAAAAGCTCACATAGAAAGTGACGCTTTGAGATCCCTCTTTGCCTTTTACTCTCTTCCTTGTTCGTTTATAGTTTATCAAACCTAGCTTCGCTCACCACCGGTAGTTATTTTAGTTGTAGCAAAGTCGTGTATGTAAGCTATACCTTATGTACTTACCCCGTGCACATACCCGATGAGCAGGCAACAGGTACGCAGCGAGCAGCCGCAGCAGCCACCCGTCAGCAGCGGCAGCGGACAGAGACACAGGTAGCAACACATGCTGCACGATCGCACCACCCGTGCTAGATCACTTGGCCGCTGGCCGAACAGAACCAGGGGTCACGCCGGTTACCCTCAAGCTAGTTCACATGACATCTGCTATACGCCCGGGATATACCTACGTATAAGTGCGCAAGCTTTTCAAACACACAGCTCACCCTAGTTTAGGAACCGGGGGTACCTTGTATGCGTTTTCTTGTTACAATAAAGGTAAGTAAAGTATATATGTATGTTCACATAAGAGATTTACAAGTAAATACGTTGTTGCGCTATGTGATCTTGTAGGTAATGTTTTGGTTGCATTTATCCTTCAATCAAAATTTTTAAAAGAACTTGCACTATGTATAGCTAGCACAGTATTTCCGCCAATACTTTAACCTTACATAAATAAGTCGTCGTACTGGTAAATAAGTTGTTGTGCTATTTAAAGGTTATGTTTAGATTGCTACTTGACATTTTCTTTGAAAGATAAGGCTTCGAGGATATTATTATTCTGAGTAGCAATTACAAAGCTGAAAGAGTTTTTAATAAAAAGAGTGTGGGTGGGTTTGTCCTATAATACAAGTAGATTTTCTGCGTAATGTTTTTTTTATATAACATTGTTGTTGTTTGCAGATATCACATAATATCATGAGTGATGGTGTACAATGACCATTCCACACAGTGAATTTAAATATCATAATGTAGAATTAGTTGATTCTATTCTGACTGGATAATTCCATCACCACGGTGGCAAACTAGATTAGCTCTAAGATCTTGTGGTTTTTCACCGACACGTGCGCCAAAATTATCACGTCACATATGTTACGTTAGCTATACCAGAATAAACCAACGTATGGATAACAAAATACGACAGTGTCTATTACTTTTTAAATCACTTATACTCTAGAGTCTCTAGAGTTTCTATAAACCAACGCCCGCAAAAATAATTACATTGCTTAATCAATAATTGTCGAATATAACTCCCGCGATAGACCCGGGCGCCGCCTTTCTCTCATTTACAATTTTATTTCGCCGCACAGATTTGGCAAATCCTATTTTATTGCTGTGTTAGGATTTTTATTTCATTGGCACAACTGTAACTTTAGTCAGTTCAATATTCGGGCTGGAATCATTAAAGTATAGCTGTTATCCGCGAGGCTCACTTTGCCTTAAAATGTTTACCCGTGAAATATTTTTTTCACCATACAAAACTTTACGAGTTACCTATATTCTCCTGTTTGACACCTTCGTGTCGTTCAATGTGAATATTGGAAATTTTCTTCTCAGTAGGCTAGACTTTGGAGTTTCTAGATCAAGTGCTTGGGATTAATGTGCGTTAATTCTATATAGGACAAAGGATTTTATAAATATAGGTAGAATGAGTTTTCTGATTATTATAATGTTGGAGAGAAGTATGTATGTAAATAATTTAAGTTTTAGCTTTTATGTTAGAATGTGTCGGTATATGTATAAACAAAATATATTTCTTTTCCATGCATCAATCCAGGTGCAATCTTTCGCGTTCATAAACAGAAGTTGAGCTATTCGATTTGTAATATAAATCTTGGCCTCGAAACAAGAAAAGTATTTTTAATAAAGCGCGCGATGCATGAAACATGGAAACTGCAAGTTCATGAGGGAGTTTACGGCTCACGGAGATTGTGGCTTCCCGTGGACCGCGGGGTTACTCTATACTGACGAAAAACAAACGAAGGAGAGCTGTCCTGCAATCGGCACGTTTAATACAGCGAGATAGAGTCGGAGCTCGCGCAGCAGCGCTCTGAAACTTAGTTTTTCTTCATATAGAGTGACCCTCCTGTTCTGTACTCGGAGGAACCACTCGGCTCTGTTCATTTGTTAATTAATTCGTGATTTATGAAGGCAAGCAGACGCCGTGTATGGAAATATTAGGGAGGCGCTAAGGGTCTGTCTTCACAGGCGAGGAAATCGCAACGATACTTTCGTCGAGCCACGTATTTTTATTTATACTCTCATAGAAGGTGTCTGTTGAGGGATCGGAGTCTTTAATTTACTGTTATAATAAACTAATTTTCATTAATCATCATTTAAGTAGGTATTTTGTTTCACATACTAGAAATATGAGAATAAACCCCGGGGTAACAGCTAGTACTCTTAAAGTGAAAAATAAATACAAAAAGACTCAGTATTAATAAGAAATTCCATTCAATATTCTAGAACAGACGCGACACGATAAATCTTATTAAACAGATAGCTGCCGTCCCGATCTTATCGGAGGAGAAAAATTCAATCAAAATTCTCAATATTGCAGTCTTTTTATCATGTTCACTGTATGAGCGCCCAGTGGGGAATGTATTCACTTCAAGCATTTTACTTCTATTCAGTTTGATCCTAAGAAACACCGTCGAAAGCTCGCTGACTGGCCAGGATGCGCCGGACGTATAAATTTACATACCACACCTACAGTTGATACAAACATACGTCACTCGGGTAGGCTCTTTTCGTGCACCTTATTTTATCACTATAACCACATACGAGTGTTACATAATAAGTTAGGCACTAATTCTCCTAGCAAATAGCATAAAACAAACCCCAAGAATTGCACTTCACCCGTTTTATTGGCAAAAAAATATTACAGCGCCATAAAACACTTTACCAGAGACGGATTATAATCGGGAACATTTTTATAATTTGTTATCCGGCGGCGGCAGAGTCGGCGGCGGCCATTAATCTTCATCATTCACAGATTACTCCAGATATGATCCTGTGTTACTCTGTGCTACTACGTACCAGCATAATTATTATTGTTATACGTTCGCTGGATTGTTAAAACGAATGGGGTTTTCTCTGCGTACAGGTTTAAAGGATTTATTCAATATGTACCTATAGAGTAAACATTTGCCTGGCAGTCCCAGGTAGCACACTGGCTGATTAGATGTCGAACCTGCCTCTTATTTAAGTGTAAAAACGTCATATAAGATGTTTAATGGTTTTCGTACCTTCCATAGGCTGTTATAACGCTTTGAAATAAGTTAGTTAAAAAATGGTTGGTAAAAGGTACATCTAAAATACGTAATTAAGCTATGGGCTGTATACGAGTTCATATTTAGTGTTTTATAACGTTTTTTGCTGTTGAATGGCTGAAAAATATTATTTTATAACGCCAGCTGGTTAACAGTACGAACCAGTGGTGTTCTAACGCTAAAAGCTGGTGTATCATCTTGAATGCATCTTCTATCAAGCCTTTACACTACTTGTGGTTTATTTTAAAACCAATAGCCAGACGGCTGGTTAAAACTGTAAAAGAAATACTTTAAACAACCTGCAGCTGCTTAAAATACGTCAAAGTATAATCTTATTACTCTTGAAGCTGTAAACGTGTATCGAATCGTTTATTTTAACAGCTTGGGTTGCAAAGCTGTTTTGTGTAATTTTACAAGTGTCTTATAATTCTTATAGAAACTTAGTGTCATTTATGCGTACTATTATAAAGATTATCACATCCCGGTAAACCCCCATGAAACTTGTTGCTCTTGATGACTCCCTTTTACAGCTTTTCTTCCCAACATTACTATAATCTTTTTTTAAGACTGTATATTAGGTCAAGCGCGAGCAGAAAATATTAATAACGGGTGTTCCGTAGAAATAGTTTTAAAAGCTCCTCTTTTACCTCTTCTCCATACCTACCTACCTATTTAAATTAAATTATTTTAAAATAAAACCAAATTATACTTTGATGAACACTTTTATTATTAATTAACTACATTTCAAAAATGATGTAATTAGGGTACTTAATTGGTAATTATTCAAAGCATATCACAGGATATTTTAAAATTCCTTTGTTCTCTCACTGGTTGGGGACAGTACACAGTTTAGCTTTACTATCTTCAAAAGCTTTCAGAATTTTGATCGACATCGCATGAGTGAGCTGAAAAAAATAGGCAATTAGTAAGGTAATGTATTATTCCGTTAACGTCATACTAAGCATGAAAGTTACACTTATTTAAATAATAATAAAAATAGTTAATTAATTTGTATTATTTTTACGAGTACATCATTATCACTGCTTTATAGAAATTAAAAAAGTTTTATTTAAAATACGAGTTAAGCTTTTTGTTATAAATAAATAAATAAATAAATATGTGGGGACATCTCACACACGGCCATCCGACCCCAAGCTAGGCAGAACCTGTGTTATGGGTGTCGGACAGCTGATATATCTACACAAATACATAGATAGATAGATACTAAATATAAATATCAACACCCAAGACCCGAGTACAAATATCTGTCTTTAAACAAATATCTGCCCCAGCCGGGAATCGAACCCGGGACCTTCGGCTCAGTAGTCAGGGTCACTAACCACTACGCCATTCGGTCGTCAAACATTTCTTTATAGGTTATATTTTAGTAATGCTAGTATTTTCTATATTTAATAATACCGGGTAAACGGATTTAATTATTTGCCAGAGGAGCCCCAATATGCTGCATAAAGTAATTGCTGAAATACGATATACCTCCTTAGTCATAAGAACTGCGTATCCCAAAACCTTGTAAAAACTAAAAGTGTAAATGAAAGTATCTTATGCAGAACATAAGCAACCTGTGGCTGATTATTGGTATTCTTTTCGGCAAATAGAATCACAAGATCTTTTTTCAACGAATTAAGCTGAAAACCGTATGGACGCCATAACTAACCTAAAAAATATAGTTTATATCAAATTTTAAAGCCTAAATTCTGCAAAAATACACATTTATTTCAAATAATAACTATGTCTCAACTTAAAATAAGTTCGTAAAAGGGTATTTTATATGATTAAAAGTAAAAAAATACCAAATGATTTTTCACTCGAAATTTATTTACACATTTCTTTCAATATATTTAAATACTTCTAAGGGCGCATCAATTATTTGTTATAAATTAGTATAAACTACACGATAAAGTTGCACTCGCAATCTGAATCCGAACTTATTATTATATTCACTGGTTCAACTTACCGTAACTCCAAAAACAATATTTTATTCAAAATGGATGCACTGTTAAATAATATCAACTTCTTTCTTTTTCTTGTTATGACGTGACGTCTTTGGAAATATTTTAAAAATAATAAATATTTTCATATGGAAAGCTGCAAAAAAAGTTGTAATTGGATACCGCGTACGTCAAAAGCTGCACAAGGGGTGGATATGATAATCTTAAGCAGAATGAAACGTTTAGGAAGAGTTTATTGCAGCTTTAATTAAGCCTTTTTTAACGTAAACCACAGCCAATTTTCAGCCATTATAATACCGCAGGCTGGTTAATTTGGGGCCCTTTTTGGCTGAAACAGAGCCACTACAGCTATAATACAGCCAATTTAAATACTATATTGCAGCATTGGTATTCTTATGCAGCACTTGTTCAGCGCTTAAGCAGCAATTTTGTGCTACCTGGGGTGGGATATGAACGAGACTACAAGCGTAGATTTGAATTTGGAATATAAAAATGTAGGTAGGTACCTACATATATATCTGACGAAACCCCTCGAGTCAAAGATCCTAGGTTCAAACGACAATTTCATGTTTCGTATTTCAGAAGCTTGAAAATATATATGACCAGTTCTCAGTTGAAAGTCCGAGTTCTCTCCCACTAGACCTCCCGTACCTCTCGGGGACTAAAGGCAGGAAAGTAAAGTTACGAATTGAGAACTTTGATTTGACCAAGAAAGTTAAACTTCCACTACGCTCGTGTTCACTGACGCTGAGTAAATTGACTTGTTAACTTCAAATTCAAGTCTTTTGAATTTTGCTCTTACCTAATGGTTATAAATTGGATATTGGATGCGATTCTGAAAACAGTCATTTTTTTATTTTGCAATATCGAAACGCTTTTTTTTTTTATTCGCCTTTATTACGAAACACAATTATATGATAAAACAATTCCAAGCACACAGGCATGCATCAGTAATCTCAACTTATCATGCTCGTAGTTGATATTATTAATTATTGCTGAAGCTGAACTCTGAAATGGTCCATTCAGTTAGACGGTCCAGCAAAACCCCTCACATTTTGTCTCTCTGATATTGTCTCTAGTGAAGATGTAGAGTATACAGAGTTTTGCAAATGAAATTTATAGTTATACTAAGCCGAAACGGGGTGACTCTAGGGGTGATACTAAACAACCCCAGTTGATTTAAAACTTTTGTGAGCTTATCGTAAAAAAAGCTCCATAGTAAAAAGTCACGTGGCCAGCAGAGTTTTTTGGAAAATCTATTTTTTTTCGGAGAAAACAAAGTTGTTAAGAATAACCTTCAGAGTCACCCCTTTTCGGCTAAGTATACCGTGTTCACTGTTCAGTGGCATGTTCTGTTGTGCCATGGGAAAGGCCTTGTCGATTGATACTCGTTCTAGTATTCCAGTGAGATCCCAGAAGACGATGATGATGGTAGAAGTATGTATATAATCAAAACTTATGTAATGGTTTACAACTGAAAAGGCCAAGTAAATAACAACTTTATTATGATGTGCATGTTGCTTTGACTGCCAGATTTTTCACTGGGCATGAATTAATTAACTTCATGCTTACGTAGATTTACTTAGTTATATATAAATTAGGGCTGAATAATCTGAATATCTAATTAAAATGTTGGAGACCATGTATGAATGTAGAGATACGATATAGTGCGTTGTATTTTACTGTTCAATGGTAGTAAAACATTAATGTTATGCCGACTGGCTATGAAAATTTATTACCGTAGATTCAACTATATTTCAGTGAGATCGCAGCAAAGCGATAGGCATATTAGTAGTAAATAGAAAGTGAGATTTTGATGTTATCATCACAAACTTGTAAGAACGTCCTGGACATATTTAAATACCGCAACATATCGAATTAAGATCAAAGACATCACTACATACCCTAGCGACGATATCGGGAGCTCGCTGATTCCAAACTCTGGTGTTCTCACTGAATTTCCCCACACAGATTACTCTATAACAAGCCAATTTATTACCTCACTACAGCAGAGCCATAATATCTATGATATAATTAAGTCTATGACGCCTATTACCCGGATGCATTAATTTGAGCTGAACTGCCGCAGCCATCATCGTTTACTTTTATATATGTATTAGAGGTATACGTGTAAGAGGATTATGTATTATTATAATGATAATGGTGATGTCTTCTGCAAAGTGTTGGCGGTAACACCTGGCATTCCAATCTGTGGTAACCCCTCAGTTGTCGGTAGTTATAATGTTACATACCGCGGCTGGCTCATCTATCTTTTGTGAGTGGAGTGGGTTGTAAATCACGACCGTGTAATGTGGGATGGAGATCGGAATGGCTTTGCTCGTGCGAGTGTGTGTGGCGTATACGTCAGGCTAGTTTTTTTGATAACTTTTTTAGAATAAACCTGATAGATTGCTCTGCGTCCCAGTAGGCGAACTTAGCGCGTGTAAAGCAGAACATAGCGTAGATTAAATGCAAAACGAACACAATCGGCATAAAACTTAAGGTTAACTTAGTTGGCTGGTACAGTTTGCCTACTGGGGACGCTGTCTACGCAAATATTACATTATAAGTTACTAGCAGAAGTAAGTCAGAATAACTGTAATAGCTGCATTAATTATATTTGCACTCTCCTTTGTGAGTCTTGCAAAATCTTGCCAAATTTCATTCAAAATTCTACATCAAAACGAGATTTAGGTATGATTTGGATCTGTTTTCCGAGATTTGAACTCGCTCAAGACATAATAGGTAATATTTATCATTTATAGTACTACGAAAAATCTGTTTTTATGTAATTTTAACTGCCATTTCTTTTCCTAGTCGTCCCGATAGCAAATAATATATTTATCGTCGTACGTTTATTGCAGTTACTCGTAGCTGTGAAATTTTATACGATCTGCTGAGTAGCGCTCTGCCAGTATAGTAAATTGTGAAATTGCGTGCCACCTCTAGTTTATGAGAAAACTGCGCGCAAACAAACAATGCATGATAATAAAGTGCGGAATTGGCATTGTTATTCGGAACCATTTTTGTTTTATATCCGAATGTGAAGTACTTACGGAGAAAATATGGAAGTCCAACAGCGTCCCAGCGTCCGCTAGATAATGGCAGTATTAATGTGCGAAGCCAAAACAAAATCCTCTAACTCCGCCGATAAACAATAGCTAAACCGACCATTTATATGCTGTATTTATTTGCCTTTGTAGCGTACTGAAGTTAATCCGCATAATAGAAGCTCGATAATGGCCCACCATTCATCCGGACAAGCTGCACCGCCGACACTCATCATTCTAAATGGGCTTCAATGAATCTACTCAATAACAGAAACAGAGTTGTAAAATGTCATAATTTATTAGGTAACAAATTGCGTCCAATAACGATTACGTTCACTGAGTCCCACTCGTCACATGAACACGTCCGTGGCGGCGGCGGCGGCCTGGTCGTCCTCGAAGGTCACCATCTTGTCCTTCCCGCGCGGCACGGCGCCCCCGCGGTCTCGCGGCCGCGCGGCGAGCGGCGCCAGCTCGCCCAGGTCGCCCAGGCCACCTAGGTCGCCCAGGCCGCCCGCCAGCCCGCTCAGGTCGAACTCGCTGAGGCTGCGCGGCACGAAGTACTCCACGCAGCGGTCGGCGGGCGGCGCGGAGCGGCGGGAGGGGGACAGGCGGCGGAACGACGAGCCCGCGCCCGACTTGCGCCGCGGCAGCGAGCTGAACCGCGCCGGCGGCAGCGCCCGCCCCGCGCCCCCCGCGCCCGCCCCCGCCGCGTGCTGTCAGGACACCACGGACATGGCCACCAGCTCCTCCTTGGCCGGCGGCGGCGCCTCGCGCACGCGCCCCCCCGCGCACAGCGCCGCCCCGCGCAGCGCACCGCCGAGGTCCTCCTGGATCAGGTTGAAGCACATGGCCACCACCACGATGCCCACGAGGATGTAGAGGCAGCACACGCCGATGGCCACGTCCTCGGCGGCGGGCGACGCGGCGCGGCGGCCGGGCCGCAGCTCGCCCAGGCCGATGGTCGCCAGCGCGGAGAAGGCGAAGTAGGCGCCGTCCAGCAGCGACCAGTGCTCCGTCTCGCGGAACACGAGCGCGCCGAGTGCCATGTACAGCGCCAGCAGCAGCACGCTGAGCGGCGCGGGCACGGCGCGGGGCGCGGGGCAGGGGGCGCGGGGCAGCGTGGCCAGGTTGAGCGCGGCCTGGAAGGGCGTGGTCTTCTCCTGCGCGGGGGCGGGAGGGCGGCGCGGGGGGCGGGCGCGCGCGTACAGCAGGCGCGCGCGCCGGGCCAGGGCGCCGCCCAGCGCGGACAGGTACAGCAGCACGAGCGGCACGCCCACGCACGAGTACAGCACGGCCACCGCCCGCCCCGCCGCCGAGCGCGGCGCCACGTCGCCGTGACCTGCCACAGCGAAAACGTACTGGATTAGTTATTTGTGCAAAAATGCACTGAGCAGGAGAGCATCTTCACGCACGGATGTTTGAAGATGGTGTGTTGCGGAGCTTCATAATTGGACATAACTATGTTCAGAAGTGGATGATGATGATAACACGGAGATAGAGTGAGCTTTCCAGTTATGTATAGTTTATTATATGATATCTTAAAATAGTTATTTATTAAAATGTCGTGGCTGTTTTCGATTTCCTGTCGATGTTAACTTTGTGACAAATTGACAACTGGGACGTACTTTGTGGGTCGTCCAAAATTAATTGACCTAACTCTCGATTATCGAGAATTTGATTTCAGTATTAGCTACGGTTAGTTTATGTTCTAATTAAAAAGTATAAAAATTAATAGCTTTCTGATTTCTGTTTCTGACAAGTCTCTCAAAGCCGTCTTGATTACATGATAAATGCATTTGTAGAATAAAGTTGTTGGTTGTCAACTGCACTGCTCTAAGTATACAGACTGCTCGTGGAATAATTAATGTTGCCTTCACTAAAATAACCGCTGCCCCAGTTATGCTTTGAGCTGCAGCCTCGACTCTCGCGCTATCGGACTTTGACTGAAGATAAATTAATTAAAAATTCACGCCACACGCCGCGACTTACTTTTAAATTTTAAAGCGAAAGACCAAAGAGGACAACCGCAATTCAAAAAGCTGCTACTGCAAAACGGTTCTTACCAATAGTGGTGATAAGGGTGAGTGCGTAGAGGAAGCTGGTGGAGAAGGTCCAGTGGTAGTCGTCCCCCCGCGCCCCGCGCTCGCCCCCGCCCCCGCCCATGCTCTTCATCAGCACCTTCTGGAAGTCCATCAGTTCTTTCGCCGCGAGCTTGGTCCAGTTCTCCTTGTACAGGATGTTGAGGTCCTCGGTGATGGCCCACAGGCGCTCCACGGTGCGGGTGCGCAGCTCGCGGCCCGCGCCCTGCGCCTGGCTGAGGTTGGGCTTCACGGCGGCCACGGCGGTCTCCTCCTGGCCGGGGTTCCCCTCGAGCGCGAGGAACAGGAACCCGCCGAGCAGGTTGTAGGAGAGCACCAGGAAGCAGATGGCGAGGCAGGTGAGCGGCGAGGCGCGGCGCCGGTGCGCCCTGCAGCAGAACACGGCACCGCCCGGCTCCGGCCCGGTGAAGCCGCAGCGCTCGCGCATGCCCCCGTGGCAGCGCCCGCCCGGCCCGGACACACCCGCCGCGTCTTCCAGCATTCTGCGGCACTTAGAGCATTCTGTAGGGTTTCTATCGAATCTTGTACTTTTTATGCTTCATTCTCCTGTCTCGGTGCATCCTACAGTTTGTTGCCTACTGCAGCGAGCGGGAAATGCAATCTGGAACAACGAGATGATAATAAAATTAGTTCATGTTCAAGTGCTAAAGTTCGTTTATGTTGGGTACTACAGTAAGTTTCGGGTTTGACGTCTGATTACGGCTCGGGTTGTAATTATAATATTTGCATATGTCTGTTTATAGTAAAGTTGTTCTTAAGATAAACACATTTTGCGTTAAGGGATGTCGGGGTCGTTGCTGTGTTTACAACACAAACAAGATTCATCACCAATGTTCCGTCATACCAAGTTTTATGTAATTACGTCACATCAGACAAGTTTCGTCATTAGACGGAGGTCGAATGCTGCGGGAGGGGGAGGGGTTAGTAACGTGTCGCTGGGCAAGCCGACTGGTGTAAGTATAGGTTTTATAGGTAAATGTCAATCGTGGTAAGTTTAAATTTCCGACGGGAAATACCTATGTAGATTTGGAAAAATCTATATAAACTTTTTAAATTTTACAGCAATAAAATAACACACGTAACAGTAGCAATATAGGTATTACGCCAAAATTCATCAGTTCACACTTATACACCACTTTGAACATAGAACATTCGGTCTCGGGTATATGACTTTGAAGTATGTTCTTGGACTGTATTAATAATGTAATGACGATTATTTTATTGATTGAATGCACGATAGTGGTCTCTCCAAACGTTCATTTCAGAGAAAACCGAGGGAAAGTGCCACGAAATCAATATAACGCCCACCTTACCGAATAATAACAGATTTTTTCTCGAGTGTAAAAAATAATTTCCTGAAATTTCAATCAATCTCTGTCAACCGAGCTCTAGTGGTGGGGTGATCGAGTAAGTTATCGACATCGATAAATTTGACCGACAATAAACCGGACTATCGCAGTTTACGTCGCGCAGGTCACTTCCTGATGGCTCATTTAATTACACCGACGAGATTTATTAGTATGATTTATGGCCGCTGTTTATGTCTCGGCTGCGCGTTATTAATTCATTTGTCACGTCAATGCGTCTTCGTTATTGTATCATCTATGGTGACTCAAACAGCACCATTGTTACTTAGTTATGATTTAAAAGAAGTGTATCGTTATGTAGGCGTAGTAGGTAATGCTTAGTTCATGTAGCCAATATTGATATAGGATCGTTAATAATTAAATGTTTTTTGTCACTTGACCTTATCGGAACGACAGAATAAAATCCCGTTATATCAATTATAGTCAATTAAATTTCTGTTTAAATAAAAATATCTGTCTTTTACTGTTGAAGTCGTGTTTGAAATCGATATTTATATTGAAAAATAATTGACATAGAGTATGGCAGAGTTATTTATTAAAGTTTCATATTATTACAACTAAATGAAAAATTATACGACATAATATTATTTATGTAAGTAAGTATATTTTCCAGGTACCGGATACCTGCAAAATTACGATAAGAAAATTAACACTCAAATAATATTAAACAAACAATCAAATACCCTTCAACCTAATTCAACTATTCCACCCATTTCAAAGTAAATGGATTTATGTACGGTTCGTAACAAGCTCGGCCGGAGGTAAACAAAACGAGCAGTATTCTAACTAACAAGGGCTGCGGTCTCGGCGGTTCTGGGGTCGCTTTAGCTTACGACAAATGAAGTTTCGAAGCGCTGTTTCTCTAACCACTACTCGTACTCTATCTTGTACTAAACGTACCGTTAGTATCACAGGGTATTCGTTATTATTATTTCGTTTATTTTCCAAAAACATATTGTAATATTATAGGTACCTACATAAGTTTACAACAAAAATCTGCCGCTTAAACCACGCAGAGTTTATATGTGGCAAGTGCAGTTAGAAGTTGTGCACTAAACAATAATTATTGTTGGCTATATACAATTAATGTTGATAATTGTTACTAATAGCTAGGTAATTAGGTATTACAATTTGAGAGAAGTCGTGCTTTTTTCTCCATGTTAGAGTAACCCTCCGGGGTGCTACGACGTAGCTCGTCAGGGCGCAGTTGACGTACTGTTCCACAATTCCTTTTTAGCGTTCCGCAGCCACAGCGGCGCTGACTGCCAGCGAGGCCCAGGAAGGAAGTCAACCAACTAAACCATTAGGGACACAGTTGATAGTAATTAAAATTTGTATGTTTTTGTTTAACAAAGAAAAGGTATGTAGGTAGATTTGTATTGCTATATTAAAAATTTATGGTATATTCTTTATTACCGATACACTTTACATCGAAATATCCTTCCACCCAAAGGTTGTCTAAAAAAAGCCGCTTTAAGCGATAAGACCGCAATTTGTACAATATATGTGTTAGATAAAGTTTTTTGTAATGTTGTCCATGTTTTTATGTACGAATATCTAAAAACAGTAAGTATTACCTCTCACGGTATTATCATATGGTACGGAACCCTTCTGAAATGGTCTGCCTTGCACTTGGCTGCTTTTTGTTCTATTTCTAAATATCATGCACAGGAACGCAATGACAGGAGTGAATGGCGGCGCACAATGGCTGCGCTTGCTATTCAAATATTTTATGTTTTTTAAGAGTCGGAATGGACAACATTTCATTTTCTTTACCCTATATTTTTATTAGTTATTCGGAAAGTTTATAGAAAATTAGAGGACCCGTATTTTTTTATTTTGTATATACATAAATTTTTGCATGTTATTTTTAACTTTAAAGTTAATTATTTTAAAACCGGAAGTGACGTCACATATTAGGCTCAATTTTTATTTTTGTCTATTGCCTGAGTCTCGCAAAAAAACATAAATGACACTGACAAGTGACATTTAAACTTTGTTTACATGCCAACCAACAAATGGGTCATTTTCAAAGGGTACAATTTAAATCATCACCAAAAAAAATAATTGTACGCTAATACATTGCACCAAAAAAAATAATTAAAACCAAATTAATTAAATCAACTCCAAAATCGAAACCCCAAAAAAAAAACGTTTACGTTCCGAAATAAATAAACACGCCTCCAAATAATTGCAAGTTTACAATAGAAAATCTTTTTCGTCGCCAAAACGGATAAATCATCACCAAATTATGCTATACTAAAATATAAACATTGACACCAAAACTAAGTGTTCAATTTTTTTTTTTATATCACCAAATTATCCTACCCAAAAACAATATAAAATATAGTATAAAGGTAATCGATTTACCTGTTAATTTTAATATGTAGGCATTTACGGCTTTAAGAGTGGTGCGGCATGAATTTTGAATTTGCGCGATGCGATTTGTGGACGCAATGTATTAATGTCTAGTACATCGACCTCAATACATCGCGGCAAATTCACCCCTTCTGGACAAGGTCAAATTTGAGCGGCGCCATCATACATACATTTACCTATCATCATCATGATCATCAGCCAATAATAATCCACTGTTGGACATAGGCCTCTCCCAAGGAGCGCCACAACACTCGGTCCTCGGCCTTCCTCATCCAACCACAACCCGCCTAAGGTCGTCAGTCCAGCGGGCAGGAGGGGGTCCCACGCTGCGTTTGCCTGTTCGAGGTCTCTACTCGAGAACTCGTCTACCCCAACAGTTATCGGTTCTTCGGCAGATATGACCAGCCCACTGCCATTTCAGCTTGCATATTTTGACAGCTATGTCAATAACCTTAGTCCTCTGACAGATAACCTCATTTCTGATACGATCCATCAGAGAAACCCCAAGCACCAAGCACTTAACTATAATAAATTGTATTTCAATTCCTTATTTCTACAGAATTTATTGGTACATGGCAAAATTCAAACACTCGGCCACACGAATGGGAGTCGAGATGGCGTAACGGATAGATTTTACTAGGCACATACTAATGATTTATTAATTCATAAAGCAATTTAAAAAGTGACTTTGTTTTGGGATAAGCTTTTTATTATTTGGTATAAACTTAATTTTTAATATTTACTTTTACTTTTTTTGGTTAGAAAGGATTATTAAAATGATACTAATAAAAGAATATATTGGTTAACATCTATATAGCGATGATATACTTTATTTGGTTTGAAATAAATTTTAATGGTGTCAATATAGTTTTACGGTATGCAGTAAAAAATAATTTGGTTAATTTCAAAAATATTTTGGGAAGCATGATTTGGTGATGATTTATCCGTTTTGGCGGAGATTTTGAATTTATTGGCGGCAGTATCATATAATTTCTGGTGGAGGTTTAAATACAAGCCATTTTCAAATGACCTTGATATTTCTGATGATGGAAAGTAGGTACTTATCATGTAAAAAAATAAGCAGAAGCATTTTTCAGCTGTGTAGGCGGTGGCATGCTCTGGGACATATTATATAGAGGTCATCTCTTAATATTAAATAAAAAAATAGTCAGAAAGTGTCAGAACAGAATTAATGAAAATGACCCAAATAAACAACAACGTCACGATAAAACGTCAACGTCAATCAAAAATGAAAGTGACAGTTACTTTGTTTTTAAATCTATAGGCTTTGATTATCAAAATGCATCGCACCTGATGCATGACGTCATCAGCACTTTTTTACTATTTTATGATTTTCTCGAAAATGATACATCCAAAAAATACAAAAACATTTTTTTTGTGGCCTTTAGAGCTAAATTTCGAAATGGTTTTCGATTTATAGCAGCTTTAGTTTTTTGAAATGTTGTCCATTGAGCGGCGAGTTTTTTGTCGTGTTGGGTTCTTGTGATTCTTTTCTATTCATTGTTATTTATGCAAGTATAGCTTAATTTACCTATTCTTATTAAATGTAGCTTTTCAGTGTTAGCTGAACATCATATTTGAAGGGTTTTCCATGGAAACTTCAGGATATAATATAGCTTATAGTACTCGGGGAAAATGTAGATTTATAATAATAAAATGATTTATGAAATTAGTGTAGTTGTTTCGGAGCATATTCCACAACAAAACAATACCCAGTAATGTGTGATCTGATCACATTGTAAATATGTAATACCCGAAATACTGAACAATACCTCATGAAAGGAAACGATGAAAGCTTATAACAATAACTGTTAGTTATTCTCAAACAATTTTCAAATTTATATGTAAAATTTCAACAATTCCCATCCAGCGCTTCCCAGAACCACCGACACCGTTTATGTGATGAATCTGATGAATAAGTGAAATCTGCTCACTGCATTCAGTACAGAGAATTACTCCGTTTAAATAAATAACTGTCTGAGCGAAGCGCCATTTAATTAAGGATAATTGTTCGCTCCGGCCCCACCGATAGCAGTTACATTTAATTGAGTACATTTTATTGCATTTATTATTATTGACTATGCCCCATTGGTGCAGTGGACCGCGAAGTACCAGGTTCGATCTGGGCAATGGTGATTTTTGCATATAAGTATTATGTAGGTATGTATCATCGGCTCCATCACTTGCATTGGTTTAGATTTTATGCGTATTAAAGGTTTCTGGCATACAAAATGCCATTTTAAATATTAACCCTCTTGCGACTCATCTCTACATGTCGATTATAGTCGTGAGCATAAATGTATGAATGTAATATTGTATTGAAACAACCCAGATCACTATTTAATTGCAGCTGTAGCGGCAGCAGAAGCAACGTCGTGTGAAATTGTCCTGCGGTTCCCTTTGTGTAGTCGCGTGTTGTTGTCGGTACCTTATGTACACGACTCCTCATGTACTGTGCTATGTAACTAACAATTACATTTGTTTGTGCTTCCCGCCTCCTCGACCACAGTAATTAGTTATGTTATCAAAGTAAACAGTATTTGTTTAGTTACCCGTAGTTTACTATGATAACATGTACATAATATATTATGTAGGTATATAGCATAATTATACTGTATTACTTAGTCTCACTTCTGAAACTATTGAGTCAACCAATTACCTTTATTAGAATGATACATCAAAATCTGTATAATAATAATATTTGAATTTAAACCACGACGCGGTATTTATAAAAGCTTGGAATACCTGCTGAAACTTTTTAATTTTTTTACACAGATTTATACAGTTTAAAAAATTTGCGTCACGATTCACGGGTATAACAATATACGTAAGTATTAACTATGTAAATATTACATTTTCATTAAGTAGGTAATTTAAAAATTCCTAAGCTTCGTAAAAAGTTGTTTTTCTTTCAGCCTTTTTTTACATTGTTAATTTTCCGACTAGGTCAGGTCTAAAAGATTGCCAGCTTAAAACGTTAAAAAGACAAGCGGTTATTCGCCGCCCGCGGCACTTCAGCTTAACTGCTTAAACATGTTTTTTCAGTAAAATTGGTAAAGTTTAACTTCACCCAAGCTGGAGGTCATTTGAAACGCTATATCAATTTTCTTCTTGCATTTACTTACAAAGTTTCGCTGCCCGGGCGGAAGGATGGTTGTACTTTGTAGCTAATGTTTTTATGAAAGTTCTTGGTGTTAGTTTACGGAAAGAATACATAAGAGGTATATTTGTAAAAATAGGTTGAATTATTTTTTATACAACGACGAATTTAATATAGGTATTTCCTGTAACAAACCTTTATTCCATCCGGCTGTCACATAACATATTCCACTATTCACTATGCATACCTACCTCGCTATGTATGTAAGCTAACTTCTGAAAGCCCGATGCTTGTGAAAGCTCTCAGCGTACAGTCATCAAGAAAGCGTTTAGTGGGCTTGTTTTTGTCGCTGTTTGTCAAGTTTTTTCTTCCCCGCTCTTTGATGGTGACTGTACCGGGATTAGTTCTTGTGAGCACCTTGCGGAGGCTTAGGGAGGTTTTTGGCACACAATCATCAGTCGTTCGGGAGGAAATGTTTTGTTGCTATGCAAACGTGTATATCTGTATATTGTCTATGTTTCCGAACAAGGGAGCTAAAAATAGTAAGTACACGTATTATATAAGTATTTATACCAATCGCATAGGTAGTATGATATATTTTTACGAAACCGTTCTGTATTTAAAACCGATTTATTAGCAACCTCACACATAATGCATTTCTGTAGATTACCGCGTTAAACACACATTTATCAGATGTTTCATAATTAAATCATGATTTCAAAGCCTTTATTGCTCACGCAATCATCATTTCCGTTGATAAGTTAAAAAAAGCTCTAGCAGAATTGTCTAGAATTTGCACATTTGCAGCCTTTTGCAAATATCAACTGTTTTGTATAAGGTTAATTTTAGCTTGAAAATATCTCTTTCTCCCTGGCTTGCCTGTGTGGCTGCGCCCGCCTCACGTACATACATTTGGTTTAGCTTCTCTCCACGTGCGATAAATCACTTAGCTTATTTAAAGAAACCTGAATCGGGGCAAGTATTCGATCACTCGGGCGCAGTCACTCGATTAATGACTTTAAAAAGTCTCGGCCCGATGCCGGATCGATTCGTTACTCGCTTGGCACTTTCGACCGATTTATAGTCCAACTAAATAGAAACTACAAACAGATGTGTGTTGCGCGGGCTGGCAACACTCGGGATTATCACGACGATTGCAGGTTTAAAATGTCACGACTAAAATTATAATAATTGAATTGGATCTACTTTATGAAGGAATTATTAAATTTTTCGTTAAATTAATAGAACGAACATTGCACAACTCATTCGTTAAGTAGCTAATTAATGAAAATGAAATCCGTGCAGTATCGAATATTTGAACGCGGCCGCGCCAGTAGCGGCGGGCGCATGCTGGTGGTTTATTCTGGGTCATTCGGCAACTACAGGCGAATTCATTTCAGAATTCTGCATCACATAGGTACTATAATAGGAAATATTACCACAACACAACTGCAATAGGGCTCTGCGAGGAACACCTCTCTTTCCTCATCTTCAGCAGCTCGTAAAAGAATTTTAGTGAATCGCGGGAAAAAGCTAAACTTCTAAAATCCATTACTATAGCGGTTCCTAGATCGACACAAATGTATTGAATCCAAGTTCACCTCGATACGAGTGCAAGAAGGTCACTCTAGCTTGGGATAAACTGCCGCGCTTACCACGACTCTATTTGGTTGGATGAAACGTACCGATTGCATGGCAGCTGCCCCTCGTTCGTTTTTAATAGAGTGACCCGCAGGAAGTATCGGAGTCGGCGGCGAGTGGGCCGAATATTGAATCCGCCGCTGCACCCTCAACCCTCGTACCATCAATATCGCATTAAGCCAGGCCCACAATACGCGACCGTATCATTTTATATCTGATACTTCGTTCAGACCTGTTCAGATAGAGATAAATTGTATTTTGAAGGGCCGTGGTTGTGGTCTTGCGTAGTGGATTTTATAAATATTTCAAGAAGAAAATTCATACATAATATGCTCACACCTGTAATCCCAAAGAGGTAGTCAGAGGTTATTAACAAGCAAATAAAAAATATAATAAGATGATATAAGTAAAGTAGGGAAGTATACAAAGGCCAAAAAGCAACATAATAATCAGATGAAAACAATGTATGCTAAGTTATCTAAGCAAGTAAGCAAGTGGTATCTGCATGAACGAAGCTCGGGTTTAATTTTTGAAATTCCTGTATAATGTAGTCACGTCCTAAAACTTGGCGTGTCTATATTAGTTTCTGAAGGAAGCCGAAACTTGGCGTGTTTCGTTCAAGTTACCCGTTTAGAGCAATGTCTGTGTGTTTTTGCCTAATTGGAGGTATTGTTCACAGTCAACCAAGGCAACGTGAACCGGCCCAGGAGGGTCACTCTATGTCACGAAAAACTAAGCCACGCGAGCCACGACTCTATGTTGTTGTTTTAAACGTGCCGATTGCACGACAGCTTTCATTCGTTCGTTTTTCATCAGTATAGAATAGCCCTCCAGTCCTCTGTAAATTACGAAGGATTACGTAAATGAAGTGTTGTTATTTCAGCGCGGCGAAGTAAGTTATTTTATAGAACAAACTAGTTAACTGTGCCGAACCGCGGGGATACGAGTTTTAATAGCTTCGCCGCGCGTTAATAATTAGAACTAAATGTATGACGCTGCTAGCTGAAGCACATATTACGTACAAGTTACTATTACGTAAGCAGTAGGTTATGCTTATATACTTATGAACCAATCTTATTCCTCCTATGGACAGAGCCTTTGTGAAATGGTGGTAGAGTAACATTATGACTATTGACAAATGATGGTTAAACTTTAAGTCGAATAAACAAAATTTTAATTTCAAATACGTAAAGTTAAAACTTTTATAGTTATTGTTTTTCAACGACACGTCAAGGAAGAGAATTTTGATAAGTACACAAAACCCGCCAAGTGTGAGTTAGACTCGCGCATGAAGGCTTTCATACCTTCTTCTTCTTTTTCTTCTTCTTCGAGTGCTTCTCCACTATTGCAGGTTGGCGGTCAGCTCTGCATACTCCTCTCTATTCTTCGCCAAGTGCATCAGCGTTCTACGCAGGCCACTCCCGTCCATTCTCTTATATTACGGAGCCACGACTTTCTCCTTCTGTCCACACGTCTTTTCCCCTCTATCTTGCCCATCACAATGACCTAAAGAAGCTTTCATACCATTATTATATAAACGTAAAAGTACGTATTTACCATTTAAAGTACGGAACCTTAAATTTTTATTACTTAGACTGAATTGAATGTATTTTATCTTTCAACAGCGCTAGTTTATTGGAAACTCAATCACACTGACTCCAACATTGTAAAACAAACGCTAAGTAAAATTAATTAAAAAAACGTAGATAAATATGTATGGCACGCCCAGAGCGGGCGGAGGGGCTTCTCTACCTTACGGAAAACTAAGTTCAGAGTTTCACTTCGCTAACCACGACTGTAGCACGTTAAGTGGACAACATTTCATTTATTATTAGTCTACTGATAATATTTTACGAATTTTATAAATTTTACAATTGTTTTTGATTATCAAGATTATGAGTCTACCACCATTTCAACGGCACAAAGGAGAATAAATGCCTAAATAATCTCCCCATTATTGCTATTGCATAACAGCGAGCGATCGTTCGTTTTTTGTAAAACTAGAATAGCCCTCCCCCCCTCAGGGCGAGGGAAGCATCCGCTAACAAATGAGGTAATTTATCTCATCGAGCTAATAGACGCAGAAAACCATTTAGTCAGATCAGCTTGGCTCAGCTCCAGCAATGCCTAGATCTAGGTCTCAGTCCAGTGTCTGTTACGAGCCAGTCAGAGTTGTTGACACGATTGCCTGGATTTTGCATACTCATATTTTCTGGTTCAATTTTAGTGGCTTTTTGTTCGGTTTGCTCGAGGGTTGGATATAAGTTTTGTGGCCCATAGCTGCTAATTTTATAGACCTATTTTATACGTAATATTAGGTCCTTACATATGAAATTGGCGTTTTCTATAGGAGGAACATAAAGTCGTTTTTTTTTTAAATGAAATATATTAAATTAATCAAAGTATGTACCATTGCTATGTATGCACTTTTGCCATCTCATAGGTAGTTCATTGATCCCCTTACTAAAAAAACCATTCGGGCGGGAATCAATAAAATCTTTGAAGGCGGTTTGGACTGACCCATCGGAGTTGATTTTTTTTCCTTGCAAGTAGTTATCCAAATTGTGAAAAAAATGGTAATCTGTTGGAGCAAGGTCCGGAGAGTACGGTGGATGTCTAAGACATTCTAATTGAAGCTCCTCTAATTTGGTAGCCGTCTGTTGTGCAGTGTGTGGTCTAGCGTTGTCCTGAAGCAGCAGTGGCCTAGAGCGATTGACCAGCCTCGGTTGTTTAGCAGCTAGCTTTTCCATCATGGTTTGCAGTTGCTGACAATAGATATCTGCCGTAATCGTCTGGCCAGATTTAAGAAAGCTTACAAGCAACTTTTTTTTAGTCAATTTTCGCTTAGGGCAGGATTTGGCTGGTTCGCCAGGGTTCAGCCATTGCGATGAGCACTTCCGATTATCGTAGAGGATCCACTTTTCATCACAGGTAATGATTCGATTTAAAATTCCTTCATTATTGTGCCGATTGAGTAACGTAACGCAGCAGTCGACGCGCGTTTGTCGGTTTGCTTCACTCAATTCATGAGGTACCCACCTTTCAAGCTTTTTCACCTTCCCAATTTGCTTCAAGTGGATTAGAATAGTTTTATCACTAACACCGGAGCCTGCAGCTCACTCGGACGTGGTTTGCGATGGATCCGCTTCCACAATAGCCTTCAATTCTTCATTATCAACTTTGGTCTCCGGCCGTCCACGAGGCTTGTTCTGCAGGTCGAAATTTCCAGAACGAAAACGTTGGAACCAAAAACGCACTGTGTTTTCTTTTGCGACACCGTCACCATACACATCATTAATCCTTCGAGCCGTTTCTGCAGCACTGGTGCCACGGTGGAACTCATACTCGTAAATAACGCGATATTTCAAGTTTTCCATTTTGTAAACAGAGTGACACAAAGAAAAAAACAAAAGAAGAAAAAACAAATGAATTAGGGGGTTTGAAACACAAATGCATGAATAAATAGCTGTATGAATTTGAATTTGGAATTCCTAACCATAAAGGTAATATTTGAGATCAAAGTGGCCAGTACGACAAAACGCCAATTTCATATGTAAGGACCTAATATAAAATACGATTACTTTCTGAAAAATTTCTGTGATATTTCAGCCGTGTTTCATCACCAACTATTACCAAAAATGGTCATCATGAAACTGCTCACTTTTTTGCTGCAGGCAGGTAAATTACTCACTCAATCGCTGGATTCCCAGCTACTTTTTGTCACTATCTCGTGTGTTATCTGAAACCGGCGCGAGGCGGCGCGGCGCTTGCTCACTAACTGCTAATCCCGCCCCCGAGAGCCAATTCCGCTACTTTGCTAATGAAACGCCACGCGGCAGCGGCAATCCCGTAATGCAGTTGAAAGTTGTAGTTGTACACGAGCAATATCGATGGCAAAGGTAAATACTTTAATGTTATTATGTAGTTTATGTACTTAAAGATTGTACAAGTGATAAGGAAAAATTTAGTCATTCTGAATAAGTTTGGTTATAGGTATCTTGTCTGTTTTTACTAATAGTTGATGGAAAGTTTATTGGTTACGCAATTTTTGCGTAAACTTACTTATGTAGTAAAATAATTCTTATGATCACTTCTACACACCACAATACATTTTCTCATAATAATGTAATAGCAGAATTGTGTGAAAAGCTCAATAAAATTCACATTTACCTTTCGTAGCGTTTGCTGATTCGACGGACGACAGCGGCGGCGGCGGCGGCGGCGGCGGCCGGTGGAGCCGTTTTATTGTAGTTTTTGTGCGTTTTACGATCCGGAGTATTCGGGCGAATCGACGAGTATTGCGAGCGGCAGCAGTCAATAGTTGCGGTGGAAACATTTGCTTAGAAAGCTTATTTATTCGTAGCGTAAGTATCGTACCGAGTTTATGTTAGTATTTTCTATGAATGATACATAAGTTTTACGATGAAATGTAATTAGGCACATGTAAGTTCTAATATTTTCTTGAACATGAACATACGTTTGTTTCCTCATCAGCTAATAATCATCCACTGCTGGACATAAGTCTCTCCCAAGGAGCGCCACAACACTCGGCCCTCGGCCTTCCTCATCCAACCACTACCGGCTACCCGCCTAACGTCGTCAGTCCAGCGGGCAGGTGGACGTCCCAGGCTGCGTTTGCCTGTTCGTGGTCTCCACTCGAGAACTCGTCTACCCCACCGATTATCGGTTCTTCGGCAGATTTGATCATGATCAGCCCACTGCCACTTCAGTACGTTTGTTTGTTAAATATTTATTTTCATTATACTTATTGAGAGTGATCACACAAACAAAATACTCATACACAGAAAGGTGTATTGCTGCAGGTAGTCTTTGCCATTATTACAATATGAAAATATACCTAATAGACCCGAAATCAAAAACATAAATTTTAATGTCTTCGAATTAGTATCCAGAAAACGTGGCCATACAGTCAAGTCGTAACCACCGCGCCATAGCCACCGGAGACGAGACAACAAGTCCCCATTAGACATCACAAAGCTCAGCCGCTACAGCGCTGCGAGTGAACGCGTCGAGCGCTCCAGCCTAATAAAACATCATTATAAACGACTTATGAATTCAGACTTAATGAAACATAAACGCCGTGTAATTTGAATGCTCTATAATTTAGCAAATTTCACTGAAAAAGGATTTCAGTGTTCCACGAGCGGGGTTTCGTTTTACTGTTTTAAATGAGTATCGTGTTGAAATGAAATGCTTTTTAATTACAAAATGGTGGTAGCACGAAAATAATCTTATTTAAGTAAGCCCGGGGGAGATGGGCCTCCGACAAAGGAATAAAAAACACTCAGTCCACCTGAAGCTTATTTTTACCTCCCTTAGCACTCATAAATGTGAAATATGAACGCATCCAAAATAGGTGGGTTAATTAGTCAGAGCTGTGGTTTTCGCTTTACATTTATTATCATGTGGACTGTATTGCTCTGTGGGAATGCGGACGGTACTGTAAAGGAAATCGTCCACCTTTTAGCATCGTACGTAATGGACGTATCGCATTCTTTGCATAAAAATTCACAGGAGGCGTCCACTTCATGGACATTGCCGACGCCGTTTTTTACTACATACGATACGATACGAATAGGTGGACGCTTACTGTCAAAATCAAAGAAATAATTAGGAAAAATTCAAGGCTACATTTGCTAACACTCAATCAGCCATCATCCGTAGTGGTAGCTAAGTATTTAAGGTTAAGTGTTGAAAAGCGTTGGTTTCAGTTATAAATATAAACGAGCAACAGCTGTGAGGCAAAAAAAAACGACACTTAAACGGCGCATGAAACATCACGCGGCGCGAACGAAATTTAAATGAAAGCAAATCTACGCCAAGTGAAAACGTACCCCGCATTCTTCCTGTTAATCCGAGCTTACTACAAGAACCAGACGTTATTGTGCAATAATGAAAAAACATTTATTTAAACTTGAAAGTTTTAGTGTGGTATTGTGAAATATAGGTATGAACTAATCTGATGGACAACTCGATGCTATTTAAGAAGTCTTAAAAACACAAATTGAAATTGGTTATATGAACCATTAAGTATACTCGTAAGAAATTATAAGTACCTAAGTACCTACATGAATTTTATTCACCTCGACAAAAATGGAGTACAAACAATTTTTACAACAACCCTGCATTAAACATGCAGGATGTGGTGTTAAGGGCGCGACTCGAGTGAGCCACGAGGCTCTAGCCGGTGTATCTCCACGCGAGTCCCCGAGTGGCTCTCCACAATCACCGGAGCCACGGCGACAGGGGGTCACTCTATGTGACGAAAAACTAAGTTTCGGAGCGCTACTGCGCGAGCCACGACTCTATCTCGTTGTATTAAACGTGTCGATTGCACGACAGCTCTCGTTCGTTTGTTTTTCGTCAGTATAGAGTGACCCTCCAGTTCCCTGCATTTTCCATTAGATGACATGCTTTGAATTTTTTGGCCGCTCTATGAGTGTTTTACTTTTTATGGTTTATAGTCTGGGCGGTTCAGTGCGACATTTACGTGAAATGTAGCTGAGCCCGTTCATTGTGAGTACTGAACTCTGGTAGATATATTTATTATTTAGTACCTTGATATTCCAGCACAAAATTTATAGGGGCTACAATTAGTTCAACCACAGCTTCACTCCAGTGCTGTTTTCAGTATGCCTAAAATAGACTATTAAAGTTATTTCTAATTTAACATTAGGTAAAAGCGGCACTGATCACATTTTAATTCATTGCTGATTCAAATGTGTACATACTGATCGCATACCGACTGATCTTCATTACTCGTAGTTTCATTCATTGCGGCGCGGGGCGGGCGCCGGCGCGGGGCGGGCGGCGGCGGCGGTCAGCCGAATGTAAATGCGAATGACTAAATACCCTGCGGTTTTCTGCTAGTACCATCCACATTAACTAGCTAATTTATTTTTTATTAGCCTTTGAAATATATTATAGGCTTTTATTTCCTTGTACAGCTTTTACTTAGGGCCGATTTTTCAATGCCAGGATAAAAGGTCAAATAACTATCTAGCGAATAATTTTATTTGGCTGTTTATCGGCTTGGTAGTTGCTAAACCATTTTTCAATTGTGATTTATTCCATAGGTAACTATCTTACCGATTTTTCTACTTGAACTCTGGAAAGGTGAAACAAGTATATGTAGACACCTAGTGCTAAAGCAGGACAGACTACTATTTTGATTGTCAGAGTCAACTGTCACTGTCAAGCCACAAGCCTCACTGACTGTTTTGTTTGGTTGTTTATTGGGTTGTTTCAATTTTGGTATTTATATTTGTTATTTTTGGATCGCAATGGAATCACAAAAAAGAGAGCGTTCGGCGAATTTTAATATTAATGAAGTTACTGTGTTAGTGAGTGGTAGATAAATTTTATTCAAACATGTCATAGAAAATAAAAAGACCGATGCAGCAACAAATAATAATTTTCTTCCATGCAGTCTGCATGGAAGAAAATTGAGTTTCTTTTAACTCCAGTGGTATAACCAGTCCGCTCATTGAAAATCCTTTAATTTAAGTACGAGGGCATCAAAAAAACAATGAAGAAGAAGTCGTAAGAAGAAGTCTTCCCTGCAAAGGCAGGAGATGTACAAAACTAGAGCTGGGCCCTCAAATGCTCTTTCATTTAACGATGTAGAAGAAAAGGTGTTAGGCATTTGCTCCAACATTAGCATTCAACGTATCCTTAATTTAAATTTAATGAATAAAAACTGAAAGAAATAACACCTATGTTTTATTATCAATTACTGGATGGTTTCTCTCTTTTCTCCTCAGCCTATAGCCGTTCACTACTGGACATAGAAGATCATGCCGCCAAGCAGGAGGGATCTCTTAGATACTTAGGTATATGTAGCATAGGTTACCTACTTATCATAAAATGAAAAACTATAATGTACCTTAATATTTTATTATGAAGGAAGTGCTACTACCCAAGTAACATTTCTTTCGAGCTTAGGTTGTAAGAAATGCCATTAGGTTTTATAAGGGTTGTGAAAAGGTTAATGCTTTGCTATCTGGTCATATTGAGTACTTGAGAATGATTACTAAGTCCTAAAACTAATTGTTTATTAATACAACCTTGGAGCTGCTGATAAGAGTTTATATTAACGTTATTTTAACATGTATTTCAAGAGCATATAGTTCTAGGATCTTATAGTTGTCGTAGACTCCTGAAAAAGTTCTAGAAAAGCTAGCATTATGCTAAAGTGAGAGCTTAAGGTTAAATTTTTAACGTTGATACAACCATAAAGTTATGGAATATTGAAATCACTTATAAGTATTTTTAAAAACCTATCTGAAACCTTTAGGTTGATGAGAGTTGTCTAGGCAAACAAATTAGGACTACTTGGTGAAAACCAAAATCATTAAGCACTGGCTATAAGCTAAAGGCATGATTTAAGTCCTTCAAGAATATTTTAAAGCTTTATAGGCATCCTCAAAATATGTTTAATGCTTTTTAGTAATTTCCTAACGGCCGCCATATTTTTTCACTGAAATAAAAAAAAATACTTAGCAAAAAGATACATTTTAATTAATTAGGGGAAAATTCAGCAGCGTTTGCTATACTAATCCAAATATATGTTTTTTATATAGACAGTACTTTTATTTCTAATATAACTTTACACCAAACATAAAATATTATCTATTTTTTTTAATTAAAATATCTTCAAATTTATTATTTACAAAAGGCCCGTCACTTATACAGAACTATTATCCGAAAGTATCACAATAAAGTGCTAGTCGCACAAGTTTTTCATATTTCCCGACTTCAGCCTAACTACTTACTATATTTTTATTAATACAACACTTACAAGTTAGCCATTTTGAGTCTTGGAAAGTGTCAAGTAATGGCGCCATTTATTATAATTATTATAAAATCTTACACAGAAACATTTTAAAACCCGAGAGTATTGGAAAGGCATTACAAATGTCCATCAAATGTGTTACAAGTTATAGTAGAGTTACATCCAGGACTAATTTAGAACTTAAAAGTTGTCTTCCAAGGTTATGTTAACGTTAAATTAAGGTTGTGAAGGTTTTATTTAGGTTCTGTGTAAGTAGTTCAAAAGGATCTGGGTTTGAGCTATAGGTTTTGCTGTAGATCTCAGAAAGGTTCTAAAGCGTGGGCCCTTTTTGCACTCAGGAGGTTAATATAAGGTTAATATAAGGTTATCGAGCCTTCTAAGTCTCACGAGTTGATTTCCATACAAAGGTTCTAGAACCTTTTCAAAACCTTTCTAAAACCAAAAATGTTACTTGGGTACATTCCTCTTTTTTTTTAAATTAATGCTTGAAAATAAATGAACATAATGTTTGTAGTCTGGCGCCTTTCGGCGATGAAATTCTTTTGCATCCCACATGCTGTAATGATCAGGCCTCGTTTTTCGACTCTGACTTTCCTTTCAACAGGATTAATACATTCGTTCATTACCTACTACCTCTTTTTCGATCGCCAAATCATCAATATCATCGAAAATATCCATTGAAAAGACGATTATTCTCTGCGCTTGTATAGTTTAGAATTGGTATAAACACAAAAAAGAACTTACTTAATAACCTCAAATGTCAAATTATCAATCGAATAAGCACTATCTGGCGGCTCAAGCAGCAGATAGATTTATTCTCCAGGTAAGTGAGTTATTGGACGAATAAATTCTATCTGACGGTTGAAAAATTCAATATTTCGCTATCTGGTTGTCTATCTGAGCATTGAAAAATCGGCCCTTAATATAATATAATGCTGTAGCAGTGTCAACTGGTTTCCAAAGATATATACGGCGTTGTGGTGGTATGGTAGGTTGTCTGTTGACTGCATCGCACGAATGCCAATTCATTACGACAACTAGGTATTCCATAATAATATCATGGTTTGTCGTCGTCGTGCGATTATATTCCAGGTGTACCTACCTATTTACGATCTCATACCGACGCGTCCTACTTAATTATACCTACGTATTAAAACTGTACAAAATTGGAAAGTGTTTTAGAGTAGGAAATCTCCTATGTACATTATATACAACTAATTAAAGTCCACTTTTGTACATGTATTTGTTTGAAGCAGCGCTGCGTCTAAATGAGATGGGCGCTGTTGTAGCCTCGTCTGCTTTAGCTCGTTTTATAATATTTAATCCTTTGTCTTTCATATTTAAAATGCTTCATTACAAGTTGGAGGTTTATGCCCGTGCTGTTTAAATTGTATTTTTGTAAAGCATTTATAATGTACCTATAGAACTCAGTCATAAATTTAATCCTTTTTATTTTGCGAACATGAACAACGTTAAGTATAGGCTATTATATATATTATAACCTGGGATTTGTACCAAAATATGTTTACTAATCATACCAAAGAATGACAAGGAATCATCTTGTTTAATATATATGTTATAAGTATTTTATCATTTAGATACTCTAACATTTCGATTATGGGTGCTGATCAAATAAAGCATAGATATAAAGTATAATTATAATTATTATAATAAGGCACTAGTGATCCCACAATTACAAGAAAACCTGTTCAGCAAAGCGGAGCTCACGGGAAAAGTTAGTAGAGTACCTAAATGTTAGTACTCTATAAATACTTGAACTTTGAATGACCTTCGCCGAGAGTAATTTTCCTTTACAACCTTGTTATTGTGTTAACTTTTAGATGTTTGTGAAACGTGCACTTACGCTGGCGCGAATCACCCAAGTTGCGAGTGTGAGCTGTAAAGTGTGTCACCCGCATTATGTACTTACGTTGCTTCCTGGAAATCAAACTTCAAGCGTAAACTGTTATGTTAATTTCTTCGACTGAATAACGTGCTGAGAGTCCTGGGTTCAATCTCCGTCGAGGATATTTGTTCATTGACACATATTATTTGTTCGGGCTTCAGGCGTAAAATGTTGTAGGACATCACCGATCTGCTAAGCGGTCAATTACCTAATCCTAATAGAGCGGTGGTAGCTCAGTCGGGTAAGCACTCGCTTCTCACGCAAGAGATGCGGGTTCGAATCCCGGCGCTGACATGTACCAATGAGTAGTTTGAAAATTTAAGTACAATCTATACCATCACTCTTACGGTGAAGGAAAACATCGTGAGGAAACCTGCATATCTAGATTTAGCACATCTAGATATGTGAACCCACCTACCCGCAGTGGACCAGCGTGGTAGGAAATGGTCCAAGATTAGGAAGGCAGTTTAGACCTTGGGGATATGCACAAAGGTTCTATTCGAGAGAGCCAGGTGAAGGTACTTACACCTGCTTGCTGTATTTTGTGTCAATAAAACTAGATTAGGTGTTTGTAACTTATTTTATGTAACTTTTCAGCAGTTGTGCATATTTTTATTGGATAGAGATGACTTTTTGCAGATAAAATCATTATATTTCATGTCCGTAAGGCGTTTCAATCTCGAGATATATTTTTTTTATGAAAACTAAGTACTTATCTAAAACATTAAAATGGCTGCCATTTCTAGAATATTAAGATTTGACCCCACATATGGGGGTGTTTTCTCGATGAAATCAATCGTAGAATACACCCTTAAAGTTTGTCGGGTTCGAAAAACAACACATTGTATATTGTATAGCTAACTCATATCTGTATTCATAATTTCATACGATTTAATCTTGTCACATTACATCCACAATTTCATTACGTTCACCAAAACTCCGTAATCACGAGGAAAAATGATACCTATTAACCATTCCTGCTTGAATTACGTACACACAGAGAAATTCATTTCATACCCTATTAACTGTAGGGATTAAACAAAACATGCGATGTGTCAGAACCAACTCAATAAGGACCCGTTTGTGGATTGTGATGGCTATAGATGTGACTGAACATGAGGACGACAAAGCGAAATGCCGATGATAGTCTCTGAAATACTCCAGTATCTTTCAGGTTAAAAATTATCATGATAGGTGTTACATATAATATTATACGATGAAGACCAAGGTAGACTAAGCACGTAACTGTAATTTTAGCCAAAGAGTTGCGATCTTTGTATATAGAGGTCATGCTGCAGTGGGCACGAGGCACCAGAGCATGGCATAATATGTATGGTGGTCTAAACTAACAACATAGGAGGTTTGAAAGATATGTTGAGGGCAAAATATTTGGGTAAGTACAGGCATTCGTTAAAAGTATATAGGTGAGTGTGTCTTTGCAAGCGTAGCTTAATAAATATTAAAATACATAGATTTGGAAACTCGTAATTGGCTGTCTAATTCACATTTTGGTGTTATTACTGTTATCTATAGCTGTATGTTTCCTATCAATAAAGAATTAAATGCTTTTTCGATTCAAAACCGCGACCTCCCAACATTTGCACCGCGTGACGTCATGATGTGTAATGCTGACAAATGTCACTTGCTGTAGCGCATCCACTCATTATCCGGCTTTGAACCAATGTGATCCTTATTGCCACGGGTATAAAGCCCCAATTGCCACGTCAGGGTGTTATGAGTTAAATAAAATAACGTACATGACAGGACGCCAAATGTTTTCTGACAGCAGAGTAACGCACGAAACAAGTATAACAGTCAAATAAAAGTTTTACTTTATTGTTTTATTTGCATTTTTTCCTTGTTAGTATGGTATGGTAGTAGTATGTATTGATTGTTGTTCACAAGTTGGTATCAAAATAAAATGAAGATTGGTTTTATAAAAAAAAAAAAAACACGCACTCACGCCTTGTACTAATGTACTCCCTTGCGGGGTAGGCAGAGGTGCATTGCTGCACCCACTTTTCGCCAGAGTGTTATGTTAGTCCCAATGTAATAGGGGGCGGGCCTATTGCCATTTTACGGGCACATCCAAGACCCGAGAACAAATATCTGTGTTTAAACAAATATCTGCCCCAGCCGGGAATCGAACCCGGGACCATCGGCTCAGTAGTCAGGGTCACTAACCACTACGCCATTCGGTCGTCAATATTGGTTTTATATTAAATATAAACATATTTATAGTTGGATTACCATTTATTTACTCTAAAGGTATACTATTATTTTATAAAGATTTTCCATTACACCGGAAACCGAAATAAAAACAAGAAAAAGACGTGAGGAAATCTAAGTCGGTAATTTTATTGACAAGTCAATGCTTGTCTCACATAGAAAATCTAAACAAAGAGCGAAAACAGAGAAAACCATCGTACCTTTCCTGAATTAGAAGCAACTGACAGAAATGCGATTTAATTCAGTGGCAATCCAATTAATGGCCAAGTAATTAAATTTCCTTTGGCCCATTTTTTTCAACGTAATTGGCGAACTGAAAGTATTTTTTCAGACGACCGTACGCGTGATCTAATTTCCAGGCTTTTTACACGTTGTTCATGAAGTTACGGGAAATACTTTACACGTCGCGTCGTTGTTTCAGGCTTAAGTATGAATTTATCTTTTCCTCTAGCAATTTTTTAAATAATTCATCTGTATTTTATTTTAAGTTATTAATTATTAGTTTTTTGTGACATTTTAATAACTAAAGTCTATAAAATATATCTGTATATTTCAAATTTAACGCTGGTGTGTGAAGGCCTAGAAAACTAGAACTAATCATATACTTACAGTGTATAATTAAAATTTATTAGACTTTACGAATAAAATCAATAAAAACGGTACATTTAAAATCGTTACTTTATTTAGCCGACGTATGTCTCCAAGCTTACGTCGTGGTTTACGGAGCCGGCTCTAAGAAAACACGTAAAAAGGAGTTTTCATTAAAATTTCATTACAAACTGCCGACTTGAGGGTTCCCGTTCCCTCGACTCAGCGCCCCCGCGGGCGCCGGGCCCACGGGACCCGAGAGTGGACCCACAGGGCTCCGGCTATGAACCCACAGGAATTAAGGACTGATACCCAGCTGGGACTGTTACTGGGACCAGCTGATACGGGGCTGTGACCCAGGAGACTCTAATTTTTTTAACTTACATAATTCGGCGAACATAATTTTTTTTCATCATTTTGCCGTCATTTTGAACGGATTTTATTATAAATGGATATCACGCCATAATATGTCTGCAAGTCACGAAATTTAATTACAAACTCCTGACTCTAACAGGTATAACCTGTACATAAACATTTCCTAACATATCAGGCGAATCACATCACAGAGCGAGACGAATGTCCCAAGAGTGCGAGAGAAAAAGGGACTCAACATTTTGGTGAATTATTAAGAGTTCGTTTTGTGAACAATTGTGGGTCACGGTAATTTTTTACCTAGGCCTATCTAACAGTTTTTAGCGATAAGTGCGCCTTTGTATACTTTAATTTCGGTATTTTTTCTTTTTAATTGAGTATATATTATGTTTAAATTAACGTTTATATAATAAAATATTAACACGAACACAGTTTAAACCCCTGATAAGTTAATAAATAAGTGCATAACTTTGGAAAGGCAGAGCCGATTCTCATGATCCTTGGGATAGAATTAGCTATTCTCGACATATTATTCCAACGAACCTCATTTGAAAGTCTACCCATTTCAGACACGTGGAAACAGACACAATTACATGTGTGTCAGCAACAAGCTCCATGTCGCAACGTTTTTAAGCAACTTACTCAGAAGCACTACGTTAGTAAGATAGTTAATTGACAGCCCTCCCCTGAACCATAAACTTATAGGTATTTTGATAAATATAAATGTTAAACGTATGAGACCTCTGTTTCAGTCGTGAATGAAACGGGGCGGGACTGATCAACGCCGAGCGGTAGCGAGGAGGTTCGGGTCACGTCGTGTGTGAGCATTTTAATGAGCTAGGATATCAAATATTCCAGTATAGAGTATGGATATCATTACTAGCCAGCTTCTTAATATAGTTGTGTATTTATAAATAACGAGTTTTTTTTACTATTTTTCACAACGTTAGTAACTATACTCAATTCATTAATTAAGTATGTATCACCACCGAAACTACAATGCCGGTAGCAGTATCGCGTAATAAACGAAGTGAACTTGTCAGCAGCTGACCAGCGAGCGGACAAATAGCCAGGAGATAAGATCCGAGCTCCGAGTCCGCTGAATAACTTTGACCCACAAGCATATCCGCAGAGCAGCGACGGTCCCTATTTCTTAGGTTAACACTAGAGCTTATCAAGGGTTTTTCAAGGTCGTGAAAGAATTAGTAGATCAGATAAGGTGTCAGACTTTGATAAAATGCCAAACAATTAATCGACTTTACTTATAAAACCTCTTTTTCGATTGAGATGAAAATTGACTCCATTGAGCCGGGCTAAATGAGCCTCCTATTTCTCAGTAGAGTCTCGGCCGACTCCGCACTGTCCTTCTCCGCCGAAGCGACGTAATCCGGCATTAGGACGCGAATAAAACAGAACCGATAGAGCACGACGAGCTGCGGCCACGGAACCAGCGCCTGAGTGGACCACAACCATGCCTCTTTAAAATCCTGCTATATCCTCCAAATGTTGTGAAAGTGAAAGTATGTGAGTAAGTGAGTATGAAAAAGTTCCACAGTAATCGTGAACCGTAAAAAAGCAGACGCCAAAATACCGTGACATACCTACAATTTTAACAGAAGCATAATAATTTTAAAATCAGATTGTATGGAAGCCCTAACCCAGTGAACCGAATTAGGTTCTAGCAGATTAACGACTAAAAACATTATGAGAAAACGATTAATTAGAATCATATTGAAAAGGGCCTCAGATTTATATTACAGGGTGTTGCAAAATTGGTATACTAAGCCGAAAACTACATGTGCAGCATGGTATATCTAAGCCCGAAACTAAAATCAGAATTTGGAAATTCGCGAAAAAAAAAAATCCATACTAAAATTCACGTGACTAGCAAAGTTTCTATGAAAAAAAAAAACGCGAATTTTCAAATTCTGATTTCAGTTTCAGGCTTAGATATACCATGCTGCACATGTAGGTTTCGGCTAAGTATACCCTTTTTGCAACACCCTGTATAATCATAAAAGATGTTGTTGAATGTTGTATCGATATCCCAAATAAATTTACACGGGTATGAAGATGAAAATGATAATAATCTCTTAATTTCCATAATATATCATACTTTCATCAGGATATCGTTATAAAATTAATGAGAATTCAAATTAATTGTTGCCTACCTGAAATCAATGTGGTATTTATTCATTATTGGACATTTACATATTTTACATGAATCCTTAATGTGTTTTACCTTTCTGGATCTGCAAAATTCTCTGAATCACCTCTTATTAAAATTATAAATAAACTGAAATCAATGTACATAGTTAATTGAAATTTTGAAATAATCATCATGTGGTTGTCTTTTCGTCTCTACTTTTATTTACTTCAATTAAACTCAAACATTGTATAATAAAAAACAGGGACTGATCTATGACCTAACTTCATAATCTTTCATATCCATGCTCAACCTAACCTACGTTTCACAAAAAGTGCAATTTAATGCTATCGGGTTTTTGCTAAAAAGCGTGACAACGTAAAGTCATCTTCAGTTTAAAAGCACTTAGTTTCAATTCCCCCACCAGCCTGCCGCGGTCAGCGCAGCGCACTCAAATGACTCTCCGAGTGCTATGAGTAGATACAACGGCTTAATTGTTAGCAGCCGTTAGTAATCATGGTTTCTATAGCTAACCAACAATCGAAAACATACACTTGCCGAAATAATTATCTAAGTATACATTTATTTGTAAGTGACTATGAAACGGATGAGTTGATCAAATTTGGTATGGTTTGGTTTTTTATTTATAATTATATAAGTAAATTTTAAAGAGTCAATACCTATATTTCAAAGTTGTTTTTTCAAGCTCCTGGTTTAAATTTGTTACAAATATAAATTACACAAAGTTATGTAGGTACTGTGAAATAAAACGCAAAGCAAAGATATTGTCCACTTGCTAGTGACATGGAGGTTCTACCTTTTTTGGCATAAGATTTATTTGCCTAATCTCGTATTGCATAGTAACGTTTGGTCAAAGTCTCGTTACGCCGAAAATCGTATGGCATAAATCTCGTTTAGTAAAAAGTTATTTCGCATAACATTGTTTAGCCTAATAATGGTATGGCCAAATCTTGAATAGCCTAATAATGCTATGGCATAGGTTTATTAGGTTTATACAAAGTAATAATATTCGTTTGGCTTTAACTTTGACGGAGCGTCTCCATACATAGCGCAAACTGGTGCCTTGTATTGTTTCCGCTGTTTGGAAAACGCTCCGCTCCGCTTCGCTGCGCTCCGCTTTGGTTTTGATGAACATGTGCACCTAACACGCTCCTCCTCGCTTTGCTCGTCGTCGCACCTATTTTTAGGTTTCGATCTCATGGGGTTTGTAATAATTATATTGGTCGTTAACTTTCGATTTTTTGATCATACAATATCGTGATTTTCGGGATGTAGGAGAAAAATACCACAATTTGTAGATTTTCTACATACTTAATATATTATTTATTAAGATAACATTACGAGAAACAAGATTATACATAGGTATAGACGAACATAAATTTGAGCAAACGAAACTTAGGTGTTTAAAGATTGTGCCTAAAGAGTTTTAGACGAAACGAGCCTTATGCCACATAAGTCTTGGCAAAGTGATGGTTCGGCCAAAAAAGTTTAGACCATACGAGTTATGCGAAATGAGTTTTGTTCAATAAAGATTATGCGAGATGAGCGGAACCCGTGATATGGATTATAACCGCTCTATAAAATTCTTGTATAGTTGACCGTTAGAGTCGTGGCCCCAACCGGCAGTCCCTTCCTGTCCCCCCCCCTCCCATCCCCTCCCCTCCCCTCCCCTCGCACAATCACAATATTTATCCACTCGCCCTTCGCCCTTTCACTTGACAGACTCCACACATTCTATCCGACATCTTTTGTGTTGACCAATATCGCCCGTCTGATAAGTAGTTATATCACTTTAGATCTTTAAGACTTTGGATTCTATTTTTAGGTTTTGCAAAGACGAAAATTTAACAAAAGTAATTAACGACAGCAGAAACTTCCTTCCTTGAAAGTTCCTCCTGCCATTGCCGTTCCATATGTCACTGGAATTTTGCTCGTCAGTGACATAGATTAGTATGTTTGTTCTCTTACACAAAAAAATCTGAGCACAGTTGTAAAAAAACGTAGATACCTACACTACATATTATTATACTTCCAATAAACAACTACCAAACAGCTTATATAGGTACATACATCAGAATAGCACATGTAGCTACTTCATTTTCCACGGAATCCTTCCAAAAACTCTTAAGAGGCAAATGATATTGAAAATATATCTGTCTTGCACTCCATATAAAATAAACAAGCTGCCCTTGAGTTCTCGGCTATTACGTATATTCCATGGCTTTTCCTTATTCTATGATAATATTATTGGCTCGTATAGATAAATCATCTGAAATCCTGCCGCAGTAAACATTTGTTATAGTGAGATGACTTCAGACTTTCAGATTCATAAATAAATAGCAAAAATTGTATATATTGTATGTAGGACACATCAGTAAAGTTTAAGACAAGGTATTTTACTGAAAACGTAGTAAGCATAGAAAAACGCGGACTAAATAAATAAATAAATAAATATGTGGGGACATCTCACACACGGCCATCCGACCCCAAGCTAGGTAGAACCTGTGTTATGGGTGTCGGACAACTGATATATCTACACAAATACATAGATAGATAGATACTAAATATAAATATCAACACCCAAGACCCGAGTACAAATATCTGTCTTTAAACAAATATCTGCCCCAGCCGGGAATCAAACCCGGGACCGTCGGCATAGCAGTCAGAGCCACTAACCACTACGCCACTACGGACTTGGGAAAGTATTTTATTTTTTTGCATAACCTTATATTCTAACCACTGTTAGCTATAGTACGCCGCGCCGTAACAGATAAAGTGCTACGCCACGTCGTAGCAGATAGCGTGCAACGCCGCGTCGAAGAAGATAGAGTGCTACGCTGCGTCGTAGCAGATAGCGTGCTACGCCGCGTCGTAGCAGATAGAGTGCTACGCTGCGTCGTAGCAGTTAGAGTGCTACGCAGCGTCGTAGTAGATAGAGTGCTACGCGATGTTGTAGCTGATAGAGTGCTACGCATCGTCGTAGCAAATAGAGTGCTACGCATCGTCGTAGCAAATAGAGTGCTACGCAGTGTCGTAGTAGATAGAGTGCTACGCGATGTCGTAGCAGATAGAGTGCTACGCGATGTCGTAGCAGATAGAGTGCTACGGCACGTCATAGCCGATAGAGTGCTACGCCACGTTGTAGTAGATAGAGTGCTACGCCACGTCGTAGCAGGTAGAGTGCTACGCCACGTCGTAGTAGATACAGTGCTACACCATTTCGTAGCAGATAGAGATCTACGCGACGTCGTAGCAGATAGAGTGCTACGCCGTGTCGTAGCAGATAGAGTGCTACGCCGTGTCGTAGCAGATAGAGTGCTACGCCGTGTCGTAGCAGTTAGAGTGCTACGCCGTGTCGTAGCAGATAGAGTGCTACGCCGCGTCGTAGCAGATAGTATGTAGACAACAGCATGTCGTTGTTGCTAAGTTGAGACTACGTGAACTGAATACCTGTAAAAATCCTGTTTTCTTTAAATATTTTAAGCTGAATCATAAATTTCTGTACTTCAACATGTAAATTACAGGTAAAGATATAGTAATCAAATTACTGTGGTTAACCAAGTCATCAAAGGAGCTGATCCGTACAACAATAATTATATTTAATTACTGCTGAGTTATTAGAAACACAATTCCCATTTACATCCAATTAGATATTCAACGTGAAATGCGTATTATTTCGACGCGACGACGGTATTGGTGGCGACAGCATTGTCATTGTCTCCTCTCCTGAGCCCCGAGCACAGGATCCGAAACAACCATTTACGTTGCGTATCGTCAAATGTCACTGTCAAAATGTAAGGCAAATTTGTAAGTTCCAAAAGTGGCATTTGTTTTTTCCACATGTTTGTGTAGATTCGAAAACAGTGACAGTTGACAATACGTTCTTTTTCCATATGTTTGTGTAGATTCGAAAATAGTATTGAATCCTGTGCTCACGGCTCTGGTACCTGCCGCGCCGAGCGACTTGATCCGGCTTATGTCTACATGAGTTGTGCCTTGAGCTAGTCAATATCGTAATTGATTTTCGGAGTCGTGATGGCAGTAAACCATAATCATATAATTATTTTAAACGAAAAAGTATACCTACGTAAAATATTCATAGTTACAAATGCTTCCAGAATACCAAATGTAATGAAAAATAATAATTTAACTACTGCTAACTAAAAAACACTTAGTTAGCAGTATTTAAATTACTCGTATTTCGGATTCCATTGTTTCAACAATATTTTAATATAAATATTTTATTGTATCACCATTATTTCGATTTTAATATTTAATATTATATAATTTCATTTATGTTTTGTCAAAATGATGAAAAAACTGGGTACGATAATGGACTTTTTAATTTATTTCCCTACATGGCTATATAGATATCCGTGTATATAATTATTTTAAAGTATAATATAAGCTATAAATTAAAGCAGTTCTCAGCAAAATTAAACTGTAGTCATAAATAACGTAACGCGGTCATTATTACCCGAATAAATCAAGTTTAAAATTATTTATGGCGGCAAATTACACCCTTGAATAAACCCTTTCCAAAATATTAAGAAAAATAGTTTCAAAGCACCACCACCACTATAATTAATATACAAAATCAATGGATTACAATATTGTGTCTTTCGAATTAGGTATTTTACATATAAACAAATAAATCATTGAAGTAATCAGTAGTGTAGTAGTAATACATTATATTATCTGAATGTTATCTACAGGGTGTTGCAAAATGGGTATACTAAGCCAAAAGGGGGTGACTCAGGGGGTCATTCTGAACAACTTTTGTTCTACGAGGTTTGGAAATTTGCGAAAAAAAATAATTCCTTCTTCATAGTAAAAAGGCACGTGACAAACAAAGTTTCTATGGAAAATGATTTTTTATTTTCGTGAATTTCCAAAACTCGTAGAACAAAAATTGTTCAGAATAGTCCCCCTGAGTCCCCCCTTTCGGCTTAGTATACCCTTTTTGCAACACCCTGTATACACAAATATAAGGTGAAAAGTTTTAATTTTTAACGCAGCAAAAAACATTTTATTGACCCACAAGCCATTGAAACATCTCAAAAGAAATCAAACTCACTTGAACAAAATATCTCGCCATCAAAGAGATGAAACTGGCAATTGTATTTTTAAGGCAGAAAGCGAAAACGTTTCCGAGCAAAAGATTACGAATGATAAAAAAAACCCGCCCAGAAATGGCAGGGGAAGGGGGGGGGGGAGAGGGGAGGGGAAGAAGATGACGAAGTCCATTAAACTTAGTCTCAATGAAGAGATCGTGAATAATATCTGGCTGAAACATTTCCACTTATTCCCCGCTAGGGCTGCGCGCAGGGTGATCTGTGGGCCAATTGAATGCCTCTTTAATTCCGGTTCAGTACATTCTAATGGGAGCAAGTTAGCGATCGGCTCACTTCTTTGGGTCATTATGTTTGTGTATGCCTAATGGATAGGTATGATTTCACTGGAAACTACTTGTAGTACCTACCTTTATTATTTAATTATACTTAAGGTCAACAATACTTCGATATTTTAACATAATAATGATTTCATGTACCTAGTTGCATTTGCACACAATAGCTTATTAGTAGCACTCTCTGATGCATCACTCTCAACGGCACGGATGGCCGATTGGCCGGCGGGAGAGCTCAGTGAAGCACACTCATAATTTGGACAGCTACACTGTGGTGAATAGGTTTACCATTCAGCAAAGTTGTCGCTGACTATGAAGGGTGCGCCGAAGATACATGTTTTTGTTGATATACAATAAACAGCGTACATTGTGTTAAGAATATACATGCTAGTCAGCAACTAATAGTATATCAGGCATAGTATATTAATACGTCACTCGATGGGGTTCCTTCGTGCACCCCCATTGTACAAATGTACTTAATAAATTACGAAATAATGACGAGCGTATCCCGTCTCTAGCCAGTCCGCGCAAACTGCGGCTTGGGGTCACTTTAGCTTACAAAAACTCTTGACAGAGAGCTAGCTAGCGATAACTACCACCCTTCCAAGTACAGAATGCACGTCAGCTCTCATTCGTTCGTTTTTCTCAAGCGAGAGCAACCCGCCTGGTTCGTTCTGTAGTTGTTATTACGAGCGCTGCGCGGAAGGCACCGCCTGTATAAATAATTATCTTTTGGCCTTAAATTATTTAACGTATTCCGTCAGTAGGTTTTCTTTGTTGAAATTTAAAATTACACGAAATGTAAATTGTTTCAGATGTTTCAATAAACTCTCTAGTAGAAACCTCTCAATAGAAGTCAGCCAACATAATTATTGTTATTGTAGGTACATAGAGGTAAAAGTTCCATGATATTTCCTCATACAAGAGTTAGTCGATTTGTCAATCTTTTCCTGTTGGCCTATTTACATGGCCGTATACCTACTACTTTTTATTGCACGATAAAGTTATGTTTTATGTTTTGTCTTCTGAAATCAAGTTTAGCATATCCATCCCGGAAACCTTTTCACTTTCCCATTTTTCACATGAATCACTTTAAAGTATAAATACTCGTGGATTTTGGAATTTCTAAAAACCATTTTTCCAGTGAATAGCTCTCTATGCAAATATGTGAAATATTTGGACTGAAAAATTATTGTTAGATAGGTTATGGAACCAAACTGTTATATTTATAATAAATTCACCCAAAAATGATAAATACGTGCGTGGGCCCGCCGGGCCCGGGGGACGCCGGGATATATTATTGTCCTAGGAAACACAAAAACCGAAACATACGCCTCCCTTTGAACCCAACACAATAACCTAGATTTGTCACTGAAATATTTATTGTATATCTCACAAAGTTATTCGACCCGGGCCTTGTTGAGCCAAAATAAACTACATATAGTTGCAATAGGGATTAATCTAGGAAAGGGCTGGGCTGTGTTCGTTTCTAAATAGTCCTCCGGGACACGTCAGACGAGTTTTATGCGAGAACCTGTCGGCTCTTGCGGAGTCCTTTTCAGTAAAAAAATATTTTACCATAAAAATATGTTGCTATAGATAACATAAAAAATGCGGTTAATTCTTTTACCACCAAATGTAACAATCTACCAAGCAATACATTGCATTAGTAGAGAATATATTTTATATCAATGCAAAAATTTAGGTACACATTTAACCTTTTAAAAAGAAATACGCCATTCCAACAAATACCAATAAAACATCTATGTCCATCGATATTCACTCAAAAATAAACTTTTTTCAAACAACGTCGTTTTAATCAAAATATCGTCGACACAGTTCGGCTTTCATCATATGAAAATATTTCAAAAGCCCCGTTTAAATTGCTGTTCAATATTTCTGCGTGACGCTGCGGGTCTCACACGCGCGGGAGGGGAGAGGGGGGGGGTCATCGTGGTTGACACTTTTATATTACAATATCATTGATGATGTCTGAAATACCTTCCCGGTAGTATCATAGTGTGAACACAGTGTTCACAACCGTAGAAGGGTATAAAAGGTATAAAGTACTAAAGTAATGGTCCTCTTATTGTACCTTGCGCACAGGTTTAACCCGCCAGTGCTCGCGTCAAATTTCGTAACACAAACAGTCGCATGTGGGTCTTTTAGACCCGAAAGTAAATTGCTCTGTTTTCTCGAAACAAAAGAAAAATTAGATATTATTGTACATTAAACGTAAGGTTAGTAATAAAACTATATTTAAATCAAAATTTTTTATGAATTTATGTATAAAAAAATATGTTTTGACAGTTTCGAAAGTAGTATGCTTCATGTTCTTATTTATCTACATAGGAACATAAATTACAGCTTATTTTTATTAATTTTATGTTTATCAATAAAAAAACTTATTTTTATCTAAATTAATAACCATTCTTCTAAGTAACAAAAAAAATATTTACTCTTTATATGAAAAAATAATCAACAATCAGCCTTCAAAGTTAACAAAAATTTACATATAAAATTACTTCTTTGTTGTATTGATAAAGTATATAATTAGGTATTTTCTTCGGTATTTTCACATATTCGGATTACAATTAATGCATAAAAATGCAGTGTGATCTCTACAACGATCGTCTAAAAGGTTACGTGACATTTCAGAAAAGAAAAAATAATAAAATAAAAAAAATATCAAAAAAATAATACTGACACAAAGCGTCGCTCTTGGGTCGAAAAGACCCATATTCACTTTGAATGTCCGTCCTGTCCAAGTGCCGCGGGCAATCTGGCCGGGGCGGGGAGTGCGGCTAGCCTATATGGTAACTTAAAGGTACTAAGCACGCCAGTTAGTAATATCGAATATTTTAAAAGTTATCGAGGTATAAATAGAGTGCTGGGTCTTTTCGACCCACGCGCGACTATCCGCGGGTTAATAAATAATTATAAATAAATACCCTTTGTATTATGAATAATCCTGATTAATTTTTCCTTGCATGTTATTACAAATTTCATTGTATTTTTTTTTTTTAAATAAAAAGTATACTGAAATACTGAAATACTGAAATACTCATTTATTCATAAATCAATAATTTATAAGTCAAAGGAAAAATATATGGTACTTATATGAGTACGTATTACAAAAAATGTCACAGTAAAAAAAGCATCATTCACATTATATTTCAATGTCAAATTAATAAATTCATACTATCAATGTCAAATAAATTAAATTAATACAGTATTATTGATAGATGTCAAGTTAATTACAATTAATACAATTTATTGCCATAATAATAATAAATATAATAAATCAATATAGGTACAATATTTGTACGAAAATATATCAAATCAAGGAATGGCTTTCACAGTCTGAAAGTATTCGTTAGTTGTATAGCATGCCATACCAACCAGTAGCTTTTTTAACTTAGAAATGAATATGGACTCACTAGGCACACTTTTTATTTCGTCAGGGAGAGAGTTGTACACCTTGGGAACAAGAGTAAGGAGACACTTGTCAGCTTTGGTGAACCTCCTAGCAGGTATACAAAGTTGATCGCGACGCCGGGTGTTAATATTGTGCGTGTCTTTTTTTTTGCTAAATTGTGGCAGATTACGCCACGCGTACTTAGCGATTTCTAATATGTACAGCGAGGGAAGCGTTAAGATGTTGTATTTCTTGAAAAGCTCCTTCGCAGAAAAGTCCCAGGGTACACCGGCAATTATTCTTATGGCACGTTTCTGCATCCTTAGTGCGCTTTCGCAGTCTGCTGCGTCTCCCCACAAGTCTAGTCCGTAAATAAGTATGGAGTGAAAGTAACCGTAGTAGGCTTTTTTTAAATTATCAGTTGTTAGAGATGGGGCCAACCTAGACAGAGCAAAGCACGCAGATGAGAGCCTAGTGCAGGTGATGTCGATGTGCGGCGCCCACGTAAGGCCGGCGTCGATGGTGAAGCCCAGGTAGCGGACCTGGTCCACCTGCGGCACCGCCACCCCGTCACAAACGACGTTCAGCTCGTGTCCCCTAGTTTTTCGTAGTTGGAAGTGCATAACCTTTGTTTTTTCAACATTCAGTAGCATTCCGTTGGCGGAAAACCAATGAGCTAGACAGCCAGTGACACGCCTGAGTTTAGATTTTAGCTGGTCGAAGTCATCGGCAGCTACTATTACACATGTGTCATCTGCGAACAGAACGTATTCAGCTTCATCAGACGCAGTGGATATATCATTCATTAGAATGAGAAAGAGACTATTGCCCATTATTGACCCTTGAGGGACAGAACAATTACCAACATGCTCGAGTTCCGATTTAGCACCACGAACGCATGTGCATTGATGACGCTGTGACAGGAAACTACATATAGTTTTATGGAAATCACCCTCGACACCGTACTTACTCAACTTTTTCAGTATGAGAGAGTGATTAACAAGATCGAAGGCGCGCGACAGGTCGCAGAACATGGCCGCGACCTGTCGCCCGTCCTCGAGCCGGCCCATCACCCGCGCCACGACGTCGCGAGCGGCGTCTACTGTAGACTTGTTAGCTTGGTATGCGTATTGGCGAGTGTTTAACAGTTTATTTTTGGTAAAGTGTTCATCGAGTCTATTGCTAATTATGCGTTCGAATGCCTTAGAAAATATTGGAATTTGAGCTATAGGTCTATAGCTCTTTTCTACATCCATCTCCCCTTTGCCCTTGTACACCGGCTGGACTTTAATCTGTTTGAGAGACTGTGGATAAACACCAGACTCAACGCACTTGTTAAACAACATACATAACAACAAGATTAGTATTGGTGGTACATAATCATATACGTGCGTTGGCATGTCATTTATATCCGTCGAGTTCTTACGTTTAATATTTTTGATCACAGTTATTAACTCTGATAATGTTATTGGCACAAACTGAAACGTTGGTTTTGGCCTGCCATCTAAATATTTATCGAGGAACTGCATAGCGACAACAAGGTCGGGTCGCGAGCGAGGGTCGTTGTTGGCCTCCACATAGAAGCGATTGAGGGCGGCGGCGGCGGCGCCCGCGCGCTGCTCCTGGCTGCTGCCGGCAGACTTGCTCACCAGCAGGTCGAGGGCCCCTCCGCGCCGCGCCTCGCTTCGACCGGTTTCAGCCTCGATCACTCTCCACACAGTACGACGCATGTCAGATTTAGGGTTACTGATCTGTTTGTTAATGTATTCGCGACGTGAGTTACGTAATTCCAGAGAATATTCTATCTCGAGCTGCAATAAGCTACTGGTTGATAGGCAATTGTCAAGTTTATTATTATGATTGGCTACGGAGTATTTCAGCTTACGCACTTCACAACGCAACTCTTGAACTTTTGGATTAGCCCAGGAGAAAAGGTTTTTTTTTACAGGATATTTCCTAATTGGAAAGAATACCTCATAGAAGTTCTTAATTACGTTGAAAATTGCGGTAAGTTGATCACAAGGACTTAGCCACTTTTGGAGAACCATATCCCAATTATACAAACATAGGGCCTCATAAAAATTATCAATTTGGAGTTGTGAAAACAGTCGTTTATGGGTTACATCATTAGAATTAGCATGTTGACTTTTTATTTGTGTATTTCACACTGGTGTAATAATAACACCAGTGTGATCCGACTAACACATTTCCACAGGCGCTATTTGTAAGATATCAACATTAGGTATATTTGTGTAGGCATGGTCAAGACAAGTTCTACTGGATGAGGTCACTCTAGTTGGGAAATCCACTAACGTTTTAAAACCATGTTGTTTCAATGTAGAATTTAATCTTTTAGACATTAATGTTTTCACTAGAAGGTCAATGTTCATATCACCAACTATAATTAATTTGTAGGTATTCGATGCGTTTAAGCGTCAATTCACACGTACCACAACCACACCACGTCGCAGCGACAAAATGTGGTCAAGCTGTGGTTACGTGTGAATTGTGTGACAGCGGCTTTTTGCAGTTGCGTTGTGGCAGCGACAAAATGTCGATGTGGTTGCGTTGTCGCTGTCATTACGATGTGGTAACCACGTCGTCGTGTGCAGTTAATATGGAAAACAGGTTGCCGCGGTGCCGCCGCCGCGTGGCGGCATTGCCGTTGCGATGTGGTTGCGTTGTGGTTGCGATGTGGTTGCGATGTGGTCGTATTACACAGGTGGTCGATAACAACGGCAAAATGTGGCACGTGTGAATTGGATTATTCATTGTCAATACAAAATATACGCCCGACCACATCGCGTGGTTGTGGTGTGGTTGTGGCTGTGGTGTGGTTGTGGTACGTCTGAATTGACCCTAAATCAAATAAAGCGTTCATAGTAGAAAGAAAAATGTCAATGTCACCTCTATTTTCTCCTTGAGGGGGTCTATAAATACAGACAACAATCAAGTCTAGACCGACGCACTCGACAGCGCATACCTCGACGTGCATCTCCACGGACAGCGCGGCGAACTCCCCGCGCTCGATGGTGAGCAGGTCGGGCCTCACGTAGATGCAGGCGCCGCCTCCCTCGCGGGACGCACGCGCGTAGCTCGCCGCCAACCTGTAGTTGCCTATCCGGACACTGGTCAGCTCATTGGATCGGAGGAAGTGTTCTGTTATACAGAGGACATCCAAGTCTTTATGGGACAACTGAAGTTCACATTCAAGTTGAAAACATTTATTCTCCAGTCTATTGATATTTTGGTGGATTATCGATATGTTACTCAGTCTTGTGTTAGTCACCTTCTTAGTAACACTTCCAATATCAGTGGCGGTGCCGTCAATGTCAATGAGGAGTCGCGGCCGGGGGAGCCTCGACGGCAACAGCGGGACGGGTCGGGGCTGCGGCGGAGGGGGTACCGGTGACGTCACAGCGCGAGGCGCTCTGTCCCCGCTCTTGGTAGCGGGGCTTGGCGGGAAACCAGTCGCAATATTTAACGTGCGGGGGCCACAAAGAAGGCGAATCGATCTGTGGTAGCAAACTTTCTGGTATGCCTATAACGAATGCAGCATGTCTATTCGTCTTCAGCTTCCGTTTTTCTACTTCATAGCGATCGGATGTTACAATTCTGTTGAGAAAGTTTAACACGTTGTGCGTCGTCGTATTCGGTTTGAATGACCAAGCCTGTATGTACTTCAGTCGCTCAACCGATTGTAGTTCATCGTCGAAGCTTCCGGCTCCAATGCGTATATTGGAATTCCGTTGTCGATTAGTAGGAACCTTTTTTCGTTGAACTATTGTCCAGCCCTCCTCAGTAGTCGCAGGTAAGGTTTCCTGAGTCACGTTAGCGTTTGTAACAGTTGAGTTCGTGGCCACAGCTTTAGGCGTGCTCGTTAACTCAGATGACTCACTGACGACAGTCGCTCGGCGCTCATCGGAGATCTTCGGAGTATTGACGGGGGCAGCGGCAGTTGGCGCAAGCGACGCGCGGGCTACCGTCTTCGTGATTTTGTTATCACATCTAGCGCTCGATATTTCCTTCGCCTTTAAACGCGCTTGGCGGACCGGGCGCTGCAGCGGCGGAGTGGGTGCGCTTGTGGGCGGGGCGGGCTTGGGGATAACCGTCGGTGGTTGCGGGTCGTTAGCGATTTTTAGCTTAGATATCAGGCCGTTTTGAGCAATAACTATTGATTCCAGGGCACTAACTCTTGTACACAGTGTCTCAATAGACTTTTGTAGCACTTTTACCAAACTTTCGAGGGCTTTTGAGGCCATTTTACACTATTAAAGAATTAAAATGCGCGGAGCACTATTGTTGATTTGCACCCTCTGCCGGAGGAGAGGGGAGACTGATGGTTATATATCCTATCGATAAAATATGAATTTTCATAATTAAATTATAGATGTAGCATCCTACGTACACACTTGGAAAAGAAAATTAGATTATGAGATTACATTCAATATCCTCGTCTAAGGAAATTGATATTATTATGTTGGAGATTTACCTGAAGTAATATTTTAAATATTTACTCGGGTTTCATTGAGTGTATTACATTTTCAACGCCACGAAATTACCTGTTTATAATATTCTCCTCGTGGATCTTCGATTAACGATATAATTGTTGATTCGTGTTTTATTTTTGAGATATAAATGAGTCATGTGACTGACTTGTGAACATAATAAATACCTACAATAATAATTTATATATCTACTTATGTTACATTACATACAATCAGCCAGGCCATACCTGTTCCTGATACCCCAGATTTACCTGTATAAGAATGTCATTCCCAAAATTTACGGCTTGGCAGTTATCAGTTTATAATTACCATACTGTCTGTCTGCCGTGGCAAATCAAACGTAAATTAAGTAACTTGGGGGTGAGATACCTAGACTTAGCAGACTGTACCTATATAGGTTGTGTATATTTATGAGCATACTCCATTTATTGATTCATCAGTGGTGTTTATGAAATAACCGAGCATGGTAAATAGGCCATTAGTCTACCTCCGTCATCTTACCCCCACGAACAACATGCGAGTAACTACATTACTCACACAAATTGTTATTTCGCCGGAGCCCGAATAGTAATCCAATCTATTTGTCCCGATATTTCGCTTATTAATCTCCCTCCTATAAATAATTTACTGACTAATTTCCTTTATCACGGGGGGTGGCGGACAAAGCCCCGTAATGCGAATAATATGATGTTATTCTCGTGGGCGTGGGAGGCCGCACCACGTGGGACGCCATAGTTAGAACATTGAGTTACAACCGGTAATTTTCTCCTAAATAACATCGTTCGTAATTCTTTCCAAGCATTTTCCTATTTATCGAAGCGAGGCGAGAGGGAAGGTGTTATAAATTGGTGGCTTTTTATTAAGAAAAGCCAATTTGATGGGTGAAAAGGCTGAGAATTTTAAAAAATATTTTCCTTTCAATTTGGTGCCATTACTCGAAGGAGTTACATAGGAAAACAGGCTGTATAGCGAAGATATTACGGTCGCTGATGTGCGCGTTGTAGCGGAATAATATGCATGTAAGTAGTATGGTGTAGGCGGAGGGTCCGTAAGTGGACATACGTGTTCCGACTGCGGACCGACCCGGCGGCGGCGGCGCGGGGCACGCTCCATTGATTTCATTTTACGTGTGTCATATGATCTGAAAGGTTATATCGGTTGTGTGGATGTGCGTTTTACAATTGTTTTTACGGATAGAATAGCTCCAAAAGAATTGAAATATACCTAGGTATAATAATGAGCAATAAAATTTGCACGATTTCTGCTAAGGATACAATTAATAAATCAGAATTGAGAGGTATATTTATAATGATCCATTCTCGTAAATAATGTTTAGATCCGTGTTACAAAATAATTCTATCTATTTGCGATGTCACTTAGTTTCATCATTGGTAAAATGATATTGTAATAATATTTTACCAAATCTATTAATTAAATTAATTATTAATCTTATAAATATCTGCTACAGCGGAATAATAGAACATGGCGGTGCCTCCCGGGAGTGCTCGTTAGTTGTCGACAGCCATTAAAATTATTTGCAAATAATATCGCTTCCAATTACCTTCTACATCAACAGATCTATCGACGTTATTCATTATTATCAAATATTATTTAGATTTATTGGCTAGTACATAACACAAAGGACAGCAAGAAATTATTATTAAAAATCTCTCTTCCTTTTTGGAAGATGTCTATGTCCAGCAGGAGACCTCTGTTGCTTGATTGTTATGGATATAACAATATAAGCTCATATATGAGACTGTCATTTGAGGTAAAAAGTACAATGATCATAAAGAAAATTTCCACGTAACACGTTAGCACTTATCTTAATACGTATTCGCGACATTTTGTATTTCATTACGAGCCACGTCGCACTCGCTAACCCGCTCACGCGCGACGCAATATCAATTCTTTCTACGTACACATTACCTCCACATGTAATAAGGGTTGGAGTTCCTTTTAAACATATACCTGATTCCGAAACTTGCTTTTACATTATGCGGGCTCGTGTGGCGCGGCGATGCGGGCTGCTCGCGTCTTATTGAAATATCTATCACTATAAAAATCTTATTTATAAATATCACACGTGTTATTATATAATCTGGCCATATCTGACACAATAATTGCTGATAGGCTAAAGTGAAGAATACTTATTCCAACAAAAATATGCACCCAGCTAAACTGCCCTCCGTAAAACTTAAATACATATTATATTTAAGTAAATTACAATTCTCGTACGATTTGTACGGAACCAACATTCGTATAAGTTTTTTAATATCTTTTAATATCGCTATAATGTTATTTATAGGTGTGTGTGGAATTTTTCGTGTTACGGAACATTACGGGGATGTATTATTTTCACATTATATTGAATTTCTCCGGCTTAATGCTTCAGCGAGCTTTGAAAGGAAAGCTCGCATTCAAACTGAACGCCGCCGAGCTATGTACCTGCACAATAGGGCTTCCTGAAATACGAGTACATACCACCTGCATATAGTAAGCTGTGAAACAAAGAATAACTTTTACACAAGAAAGAAATTAAATGGCTCGATTTATCCTAATAACGATAGATTAAAAGTATCATTTATAAATGTAATAATAATATAATAATACAAAAAGCCACAATCCTAAACACCTGCCGCATCACAAGGAAATTCCTGACCTCATCATCCTGCATCACCGATCCTGTTACGTTTGGCTAAGGCCCGCGTGATCTGGATATTAAACGTGCCCCTAAACCTCAAGAGGGAGAACAAAAAAGTTAAAAATAATAATAATAATAATAATATATAATAGTAATTAATCATGTGTAGGAATCTTCCCGATTTCATTACCTACATTTATACATTCACTGTATTTTCAGTTGAACTGAATTGTATTTTCATACATTGTTTAGGTACATATTGTATTTCAGTTATTCTTATCTATTTACATTGTATCGTATAATATACCTACACTTATACCTACATTGTATAACGTATAATATTTACAATATACATCTTACACACTAGTTAATATTTATATTAGTTTAATTAAGTATAGTTGTTATTATTAAATACAATACTATTTACACTAACAATACCTACTAACATTAATACTAAGTTCACATACATCACACACATCATACAACACCAAACGTATCGTGCCCGACGGATAAATTGTCGTGATACATCGAGAACGCACAAAATAGTTTATACGTAGGTTATTTGTTGGTCAAGTCGAGCGGCCACCGATACCGGTCCGGAGGCAGGTTCCCTGCCCCGCGCGCCCGCGCAACCTCGCGCGCCCTCCGCGGCCCGTGCGCCGCCAGTCGAAATCTCAACTCCGACGCGAAGCCTGTGCCGCTTTACGCTAGCCCGCTATTGCTTATGTTTACGCGATCTTTCCGCTGTGTACCTAGCTTGCTTATTTACTAGCCTATGCTTTATACCTAAGTGCTATAACTTTCTATCTCTGCTGTGTTGTTGGCTTGTGCATTCTCCTTCTAAAATTCTATAGACTTTGTGTGTGCTTGTTCAATATACAAACCTGGACTGAACTGTAAGTGTTTGCATTTAATACCTACTCCTGCTAACACTACGCGCTCACCCCGCCTATAACTGGTGACCCCGAGGAAAACACACCAAGCACAATGTCCAATGATGACGCAGAATCCGGCAACATTCGAGAAGGGGGTTCGAAAAATCCCGTTTCCACTGACGCACGTCACGATATTTTTCGAGTCGGCGTAAAATCGCCACAGTTTTCACCGGAGAAGCCTGCAATATGGTTTGCGCTTATGGAGGCGCAGTTCAACTTGTCGAGGATCACTAGTGATGAGACAAAATTTTATCACATCCTCAGCAACTTAGAACCTCAGTACGCAGATCTTGTGGAGGAGCTCGTCTTGAACCCACCGGCTACGGACAAGTATGAGAAGCTGAAGACTGAGCTCATACGTACCTTGTCTCAGTCCAAGGCCAAGAAGCTGCAGAGACTTCTGGATAGAGAGGAGATCGGTGACAGAAAGCCATCACATTTTCTACGGCACCTTCGCAACTTAGCTGGACCCGGCTTACCCGAAGAGTTCCTGTCTGGCATCTGGACGAGCCGACTGCCGAGTAGCATCCAGACCATCCTCGCTTCTCAACCCACCGCTTCGCTCGAGACGCTTGCTGACCTGGCGGACAGGATCCATGAAGTTGTTCCACCGTCACCGCAAGTAGCTTCGACTTCCCACCACACTTCACCTGGCAGCTCCATGGACCAAATGGCTAAGCAAATAGCCGAACTGACGCAGCAAGTAAGAGCACTCAGCATGCAATCGCACAGATCGCGTTCCAGATCAAGGAACAATCATGCACAGACTCGTCATTCTGCTCGGTCAAGGGAGAGGTCACAATCCAGCTACCGGAAGCATCCCCTTTGCTGGTACCATGGCAAGTTCGGCAGCAGGGCGAAGACCTGCATCCGCCCATGCTACTACAAGGCGGAAAACTCCCTGGGCAATCAGTGATGGCGACGAACGATTGTCCCAGCTCCACCGGTCGCCTGTTCGTTACAGATCGCAGATCGAAAGCACAATTTCTTGTGGACACCGGAAGCGACCTATGCGTCTTCCCTCGATCTGCCCTGCGTGAACGGCGTGCGAAGACCAACTACCAGTTGTACGCAGCCAACGGTACCACCATCGATACCTATGGGTTTGCTCAACTGAACCTGAACCTAGGACTACGTAGAGACTATCCGTGGCGTTTTATAGTGGCTGACGTGACTAAACCAATCATTGGTGTAGACTTTCTGTCCTTCTATAATTTAATTGTAGATTGTCGCAATCAGCGCCTTATTGATAACACCACTTCTTTGTCAACTGTTGGTTCTGTAGAATTGTTATGTAACAGTATAACTTCAGTTAAGGTCTCGACTGGTGACACGCGTTTCCATAAACTTCTCGCGGAATTCCCGGAAATTACTCGACCATCTGGCACGACACGTACGACTCTACACAACACTGTACACCACATTCGTACTACACCTGGTCCCCCTGTTTCCTCATCCCCTCGCAGGTTAGCTCCAGACAAGCTGAAAATTGCTAAGCAGGAGTTCGAGGAGATGTTGGCCAGCGGTACTGCCCGGCCATCAGAGAGTTCTTGGTCGTCACCTCTACATCTGGCGCCTAAGAAAGACAACGGTTGGAGGCCATGCGGTGATTACCGAGCTCTCAACGCTCGAACTATACCCGACAAATACCCGGTAAGGCATATACACGATTTTTCCCACAGCATATCTGGTTGTAGAGTCTTCTCTACCATTGATTTGGTCAAGGCCTATAACCAGATCCCTGTCAGCGTGGACGATATTCCGAAGACCGCCATTACCACCCCGTTCGGAATGTTCGAATTCCCTTTTATGACGTTCGGTCTTAGGAATGCCGGCCAAACCTTCCAACGTTTCGTGGATGAGATGACTCGCGGACTCTACTTCTGCTACTGTTATCTCGATGATTTTCTGGTGTTTTCTAGAGACGAGGTAGAGCACGAGAGTCATCTCCGACAACTCTTCACGAGAATGAAGGAATACGGCATCCTTATCAACACGTCCAAATGTGTTTTTGGTAAGTCTGAGGTTACCTTTCTTGGCTACCAAATCTCCACAGCAGGAACGAAGCCGTTGGATACCAAGGTAGAGGCCATCAAAAACTTCCCCGTGCCCACCACAGTTCGAGAGCTCCGGAGATTCTTGGGCATGATCAATTTTTACCGCAGATTTATGCCCCAAGCTGCTGCAACACAAGCTCCTCTGAACGCCTTGCTCACTGGCTCAGTTAAAGCTTCCCACCCTGTTAACTTGACAGGAGATTCACTGCAAGCATTCGAGGACTGCAAGTCCAACCTCTGCAGTGCAACATTGCTGGCTCACCCAGATTGTCAGGCCAAACTCGCATTGATCACCGATGCATCTGACGTGGCAATGGGTGCTGTTTTACAGCAATTCAAGGATGACACATGGCAGCCGTTAGCTTTCTTCTCACGGAAATTTAGTTCTTCGCAGCAAAAGTACTCACCGTACGATCGTGAGCTTTTAGCTATATACGAAGGAATTAAATATTTCCGTCACATGCTCGAGGCCCGCCATTTCACCGTGTTTACTGACCACAAGCCGATTTGTTACGCATTCCGTGAGAGGAAAACTAACTGCTCGCCCCGTCAGTACAGACACCTTGACTATATCTCGCAATTCACTACGGACATACAGTATATTGCCGGCAAGGACAATGTTGTGGCCGACACACTGTCTCGCGTTAGTGAATTGCAGACTATCACCGTCGATGATGAAGCTATAGCACAAGCTCAAGCTTCTGACCAAGAGCTAGCTCTCTTCCTAGACGATGCATCATCATCACTTCGTCTACGGAAAATGAACGTACCTGGCAGTCGTTTGGAGTTGTACTGCGATGTCAGTACTCCGACGCCACGACCGTTCATACCCGAGCCTTTGCGTAAGCAAATCTTCGATAGTCTTCATTCTCTTAGCCATCCTGGTGCAAACGCTAGTGTCAAGTTAGTAGCACAACGCTATGTTTGGCCAGGCATGCGCAAAGACTGTCGAGATTGGTCACAAGCTTGTCAATCTTGTCAGCGTGCTAAAGTCAATCGACACGTGTACTCCCCGTTAGGTACTTACAACTTACCTCCTGCGCGTTTCAAGTTCGTGCATATCGACCTGATTGGACCTTTACCAATGTCAAGTGGTTACCGTTACTGCTTGACAGCTGTTGACCGGTTCACACGTTGGCCAGAGGTCATTCCTATTGAGGATATGACTGCAGAAACGGTGGCCAAGGCTTTATTATCTGGCTGGATAGCGCGATTTGGTTGTCCAACAGATATAGTTACCGACCGCGGCCGGCAATTTGAATCGTCCCTCTTCCACCATTTGTCCATTCTAGCTAGTTTCAAACATCGGAGGACGACTGCCTATCACCCGGCGTGCAACGGTCTAGTGGAGAGATTCCACCGACAACTTAAAGCCGCCATAATGTGTCACAGCAACTCTACCTGGTCCGAATCTCTTCCACTAGTCTTACTAGGTATAAGGAGTGCTTTTAAAGAAGATCTGCAAGCCTCCTCCGCCGAACTTCTTTACGGCGAGCCATTAAGACTCCCAGGTCAGTTCTTTGGTCATAGCGTAGACAGCAGTACTGATATGACAGAATTATTAGCCCGCCTACGCTCTTTTGCCGAGAAGCTGCAACCTGTACCAACTTCACGTCACGGTCATGGTAAGATTTTTGTTTACAAGGATCTCGCCACTTCGACTCATGTTTTCCTTAGAGACGATGCATTGCGAGGCTCATTGCAACCTGCATACACCGGACCCCATGAAGTTATTGAAAGAGGAGACAAGGTCTATAAATTACTAATCAAGGGCAAACATGTCACAGTATCAGTAGACCGCCTTAAGCCGGCCTACATGCTCACTGACAAAACCAACTTGCCCACTACTATTGACGTACCACCAGAGAAAACCGTAAACCCTGTTCGGACAACTCGCTCTGGTCGTCACGTCCGTTTTCCAGATTTTTATCGTCCGTAGTGACGGCCTCTGGAGGGGAGTGATGTAGGTATCTTCCCGATTTCATTACCTACATTTATACATTCACTGTATTTTCAGTTGAACTGAATTGTATTTTCATACATTGTTTAGGTACATATTGTATTTCAGTTATTCTTATCTATTTACATTGTATCGTATAATATACCTACACTTATACCTACATTGTATAACGTATAATATTTACAATATACATCTTACACACTAGTTAATATTTATATTAGTTTAATTAAGTATAGTTGTTATTATTAAATACAATACTATTTACACTAACAATACCTACTAACATTAATACTAAGTTCACATACATCACACACATCATACAACACCAAACGTATCGTGCCCGACGGATAAATTGTCGTGATACATCGAGAACGCACAAAATAGTTTATACGTAGGTTATTTGTTGGTCAAGTCGAGCGGCCACCGATACCGGTCCGGAGGCAGGTTCCCTGCCCCGCGCGCCCGCGCAACCTCGCGCGCCCTCCGCGGCCCGTGCGCCGCCAGTCGAAATCTCAACTCCGACGCGAAGCCTGTGCCGCTTTACGCTAGCCCGCTATTGCTTATGTTTACGCGATCTTTCCGCTGTGTACCTAGCTTGCTTATTTACTAGCCTATGCTTTATACCTAAGTGCTATAACTTTCTATCTCTGCTGTGTTGTTGGCTTGTGCATTCTCCTTCTAAAATTCTATAGACTTTGTGTGTGCTTGTTCAATATACAAACCTGGACTGAACTGTAAGTGTTTGCATTTAATACCTACTCCTGCTAACACTACGCGCTCACCCCACCTATACATGATTTAGCTTCAACAACCATACAAGAATTTTGACTTTTTGAATGAAGCAAATTATTGACTAGTCTTGTGACTAGACCTAGCATTACAGCTTAAAGTAATGTGCACGTCTCGTGCGGTGTTCACATAAACCTAGACTAGACCCGCAGACCTCTAGAAGTCTAGATCTCGCACTGGCACCGCCGCTTCGTACATCAGTGCTCAAATAAGCATAGGCAAGGCAGCTGAAGTACATACTTAGTTGCGGCGATGCTGAGTTAAGTGTTAACTTAATCCACTTTATGTAATAAATTGCACTTGTAGTTAGTTGAGTGTGTTATTTTGTAAAAAACTTAATATGAAGTTTTTTTTATACATTCTAGTACTGTAATAACCAACTTTCCGCACTCGTGCCACAGAATTATATAATTAGCAATATTTTCTAAGATACTAACTATATTAAATAAAAAATCACGATTGTTCCATCTCTGGGGAATGATAAATATTTATTTCCCGACGGCGGCGGCGGCGGCGATGGCGGCGGCGGCGGCGGCGGCGGCGGCGCGCAGTCCTCAATATTATGTCAACCCTTTGACGAGAATAACTTTTGATTAAAAACGTAACCGAAGCAATAACGGAGGCCACTTCGACATGAATATTCATGATCATTCATATTTATAATAGTAACAGTCGTATTGACGGCGCCACTTCTCATTAGCCCGCAGCTGCTGTACTAATTAATAAATTAACCAACGACATGCCACAATAAATCACAAAGTAGCCTTCATACAAATAACTGCATATAATAAACATATACGGCCGGGTTGGTATATCTTTATACAGGTAAATAAACTCATTTCAAGCACGTTTATCGTGAATCACCACATAGTGGCGTTTACCCACGATGCGTCGATAACAGTGATAACAGTGCCGTGCAGCCGGGACAGGCTGAGTGATCGAACCAAAGGATATGCCTTAGAATAGAATATCAGTTTATTCGACAAAAAAAAATACAGTTTTATGTCGATTGTCATAATATTTTACTCTACCACCATTTCAAAGGCTCAGTCACTGAGGAGAAGAAATGGCGAAAGAAACTTCTCCCCGTTACATAAACATGTTAATATTATCTTAAATTCTTAAAAGGTACTGTTCATAACTATATAGTACACGCAGAGAAATATCTGGCTACCTAAACGAGAAAAAACGCTACTGTAACTAGAACTTCTGTTTGCAAACGTGACAGCAAGACTCGCGAAGTTAACTTTACTAAAACGATTCTGGTATTATTTTACCTGTCGGTTTATTAATAACAACTAGATGTTTAGTGTAACCGACCAAACAATTTAATACTAACTACAAGTTAACTTACGCGACTGTTACAATACCAATGTAATTGTAACCATACGTCAAGTAAAGATTACTAGATCGATTGTTAGGACTACTATGCAATCTGGTAACCATAAACACTTTTTTCTTTGGGTTTACTAAATACTTTGCTGTATCTACTAATGAATTTGTGTAATATACCGACTCGAACTTTAATGATTACTGTTCGTATTGCAACGCTAGCTGTATGTTTATTGTAACAAGTACAATACACATTGTAATACTAGCATCCTAGATATTGTTACAGCTACTATTTCGTATGCAGTAGATACTGGTTTAGGGGTCGGCGCAGGCAGACAACGGAAAGATCCTCGCGGAAATTATTGCGGTCATTGAAAAAAACCATGTCACCATAGCTTAAATTACAAAATATATCAAAAAATGGTGACATAGTTAATTTTTCAATTACCTCGAAATTTCCGCGGGGATTTTTCCGTTGTCTGTCGGCACCGACCCCTAAACCAGTAGGTACAGGCATACGAAATAGTAGCTCTCTGGAATCAAAAATAAAAATATGAAGTACATAGAAAAATTACATTTATTTTATATTCTTAATTCTTCGCAATAGAATCATCTGGGTTGTATTGTAATTGTAACCACTTGATTTATTATAATTACTTATCTTAAATTGAGATCAATTAAATATCAGGCTCGAATAAATATCGGATACTTAACAGGATTTTTTTTAAATGATGTAAGTACTTATTTGTTTAAGTTGTTGAAGATCAATATTCAGATCAGTTATGATATAAAAGCATTAACAGTGCTATAGTTTCTGTCCTTTTTTCTTAGCTTTGGATGGTCGCCGTTTTTTCGTCCTGCATGTTTCCCAGAAACCATTATTATATTGACTCCATTTCCTCGTAATTTTCATCGCTAAAAAAAAAGATTAAATTAAAATATTTAAAATGGTAGGGTAAAAGTACTAGTAACTGGCAGTTTAAGCGACTAGCAACACAAAAAAATATATTAAAAATAAAGTATTGGCCTGATTTAAGCACTGGTAGGCTTGAATTACTGGCAATAAGATGACGAACAATTATAGGCATAAATGGTAAAGATATATGATTAATATTCGATTTTAATGAAGTTTATATCCACTACCCCCAAAAAACCTAGTAACTGGCAGTAAAAATTAGTAACTGTCACATGATGTTTCAGTAACTGGCACCTTTTAAAAAATCATGCAATTAGGTCAATAAGTACTCTAAAATCAATAATATATTTGATATTAGGTAATGTACAATTACCTGTCTAGGTTCTGTACCGGTAAGACACAAAATCACCGTTGTAATGGTCGACTTCTACGACAAAATGACAGTACAAGTATGCGACGAATCGTGGGTCCATATGAATGCAACAAATCGAGAAACCCTTGGATTTGGAAACGGAAATGGAGAAAGCAAATGCTTGTGGACCTTGATGTATTCATTCAGCAGCTTCGGAGAAGTGACCTGGCTAAGTTGAAGACTGCTGACGGTAGTACAGTTGCCTCTAAGCTGAAATTTCTTGCGGAAATTGAAGGTTTTAGGGCTTTCAGCTTCACATGCTCTTGGTAAAGACAGAATTAGTACAGCTCTTCTGAAAGCTATTACTATCCTCGAACAGCTTCAGAAGCTCTTTAACCAATTTTGTTTATAAGTCATGTTTTCAAGCTGTTTTATAACTAAGGTCATCACGAACCATGTTTCTATCAAGTTCTTCAAGGACTATAAGAAAGCCTTTGATTCCATTTAGACCTGGCCAGTTCTGGAATTCCCTCGTTGTAACATGCATAGCGGCCTTAATGCAGCAACAGTATATTATGTCTACCTTGGACAGTCTATTCGACTAGGCAGAAGGAACTTCGAAAACGAAGCTGTAAGGTGCATAAAACAAAAAATGTATTACTGGATTGGACTGCATAAGGGAAGATTTGACAAATTTTCACATAAATGCCTGAAGGCAAAGGTCTTCAGTCAATGCGTCTTACTGGTGATGACGTATGGATCATAGACGTGGACACTGACGGTTGGACTGGTCCACCGATTCAAAATCGATCAGCGGGCATTGGAAAGATTGGTGGTTCTTTGAAGGACCATATCAGAAATAAGGTAATCCGTAAGAGAACTTGAGTAACCGATATAGCTCTTAAATTCTGTATGCTCAAGTGGCATTAGGCAGGCCATAGCTGCCGAAGAACCGATGACCAGTGGAGCCAACGAGCTCTAGAGTGGAGACCACGAACAGGCAAGGGTAGCGGCGGATACCTTCGGGCCAGCTGGACCAACGACCTTATAAAGCTGACCAGTAGTGGCTGGATGAGGAAGGTCGAGAACAGAGTGCAGTGTCACTGCTGGCGAGAAGTCCAGCAGTGGACAATTACAGACTACTGTAGATTGCCTTGATTTTAGTGATTTTTCTGAAAAGAAACATGAAAGAAATGTTTACCGCACCAGTAAGTGCCAGTTATTGGTACGTAAAAAAATGTATGCAGATTAGTAACTGGCAGCCCCGTGCCAGTTATTGAAACAAAGCTGCCTAGACACTGGGGGTTTTTACAGTGCACTTTAAATCGTATTTTCTGTCGATAGAAGGTATAAAATAGCTTAAAATCACAAAACCCAAAATATTAGTAACTGGCAGGGGGGTGCCAGTTACTAAGTGAAGATATAAATTACATTTCAGTAACTAGCACCCTCAAATATAACTCAAAAGCAACTAAAATCACAGTGAATCGGGCTATTATGATATTGTTTAGACCTTCCCCTACTTCCTTGTTATTGTCACACTATCAAAAACTTATTTATTTTCGCGAAAACAGGCCATACAAATTTTGGTGTCTCCTTAAGAAAAACTTAACGCACGTGCATTTTTTTGGCGATCTTCGCCGCTTTGACTGAGATAATTTCCAGCGCCGGAAAATACCCACCTAGCGCCGTAAAATTAAACTATAATATCAACGAATAATTGGAGATTGCTGTAAACACATCAAAGATGGTCTTACTATATCCAAAAGCTTAATATATTTAGTTTTATAGTCAAAGTGCCAGTTACTGACACATGCCAGTTATACCACGATTTACATACCTTATAATATAACCATAATGTTAATTAAGTCGTACATTTTATTACCAATCAAAAAAATACAATCAAATCACTAATATTTATAGGTAGAGGTACAAACTTACTTTGAAACGTATCAATATACTGAGGTAAACCCCACTGCTGCAACAGCTGTGGGATATCTCCGTCAACGTCATCGGACATCACGCACAAAATCACGTCAAATTTAGCGTAGAATACACAAAAACAACTAATTTATAATCAGTGAGCGCTAGGTGAGCGTGGTCAAAGACACAATGGCGGCCAAACAGTATTTATGATGGCTTATATGATGATTTACAAAACATAATATAAACAGAACCAGATACTTAGCTATGAATACCACCTCGATTGTTATTGTAACAATATTATTTTAAATAATCTAAAACACGCTAACAGAATAGCACGCATTAATACATACATTGTACCGTTTACAAAAAAACTACATAAAAAACCACTACATAAAAAGTAAACCAAATTAAACACAAATTATACGACACTTAGAACGATATGTACTGCAAACAATAACTTAGTTGTAATAAAAAGATTATTGTTTTGATTACAGACACACTCGTAGTCCCCCAGTAACATTCTAAATCATTAACCGGAACTAGATCATTTAGTGACTGTGAATCCCTGTTTCTTAGTACACACAATTCATTATTATACATACTAACATAATTATTGTTTAGGATGCAATAATTATTGATGTTTTAGTTCAATAATATTTTTTGTGTGCTACATAAATGAAATAATATAACGAAACATACGATTAGTAAGAGTGAATAATTAGTCGTAGAGATAACAAGGACACAGTATTTCAAACTAGAAAAGTTGTAACCTAATTCAACTAATCGATTTAGTAGTTCTGTTTGTCACCAATTTCTCTGCGTGTAAAAGCCTGTACAACACTTGTGTTAATCCCTGGGGTATGCGAACGATTTATGAAATGATGGAATAATATTTCTGTTTTGCGGTTTTAATTAAAAATCTTGTTTGTTTCATGCTCAACTGAGTTTCAGTTATGATTATTTTCTATTTAAATCGAGTTTCATATTAACAAATAGATCTGAAATCGTCAAACTACTAAATATAGACAAGTGGAAGGTAAATGGTAAGAAATAATTATAATTATGTACCTATACAACATGTATAATATATCTTTTTTACCTACAGTAACAACAAAAAATCGCACTTGTAACATCACCACCTGTACCTACCATTTTCCAGAAACGAATTTACCATCTTTCACATTCTTCCAGACTCCAGCCACACAGTGTCGTCGGTCCGTAACGTAAGCATTTCACATTCGGCGCGGTGCCCGACTCGAGATCACTTCAGTATTCAGTGTCCAGCGTCCGTTCTCTGCAGTGACCCGCCTACTAGACATGTGGACAAGAGATGACCCCCGCCCGCGCCGCCGCCGCCGCCGCGAGGCTGCATGTGAGTAACGAGGAAGGTCAACAGAAGCCGAGCGGACACACTGCACGCTGGCTGCGCAAGGAATTCACACAAATGGTTCATACCAATTATTTCAAAGTAATATAATAATTGCATATCAATGGTTAATGCGTTAATGCGTTCGGTCTACATATACATACTTTCAAATAATAATAGTAAATTTATGAAAGGAAAAGTATGAAAGTATTCATGGAAATAAATGAATTATTTTTATGTATTAAACAGATGTTTTAATAATTATTTATTAAGTACTAGCTGTTCCCGCGAGCTTCGCTTCGCCTTAAAAAGTTTTCCCGTGGGAATCCCGGGATAAAAAGTAGCCTATGTTCTTTCTCAGGGTCTAGACTATATGTATACCAAATTTCATTAAAATCCGTTCAGTCGTTTTGGTGTGAAAGAGTAACAGACAGACAGACATACAGACAGACACAGTTACTTTCGCTTTTATAATATTAGTAAGGATAACTAAATCTATATGGAACTTTATTTAAAATAAGAAAACATCATTTAAATGCACCCAGTATGTTAATTGTAAACTCGACGTAAAGTATCCCTCGTACTTAATGAATTACATATAATTGTGCATCGAATGTCGACGCCGACAGAATAGTGCAAGGATTTACGCGAGCTCTTTTTGTTGTGCATTTCCTACCTCACCTGTTCAACGTAAACATTTCACAATAATGGTCACTATACGCGTTCTCCAAGAATAAATAAATACAATTTATTGAAAACGAAAATAAGTTCGCCCTCGATATGTCCTTTCGTTATGAAGCCAGTTACCCGCTGGCGAGGCGACGGCGGTAATTGGATATTCATATTTTTAAATTTTCTACTATAAATGGTGGCGCCCAATGAGACCCAGACGACCGAATGGCGTAGTGGTTAGTGACCCTGACTACTGAGCCGATGGTCCCGGGTTCGATTCCCGGCTGGGGCAGATATTTGTTTAAACACAGATATTTGTTCTCGGGTCTTGGATGTGCCCGTAAAATGGCAATAGGCCCGCCCCCTATTACATTGGGACTAACATAACACTCTGGCGAAAAGTGGGTGCAGCAATGCACCTCTGCCTACCCCGCAAGGGAGTACGTTAGTACAAGGCGTGAGTGCGTGTGTATAAATGGTGGCGCAGTTTCTTCCTACACAGTAAGATTTATCAGTTATGGCCTCATTTAATATGACTAAAAATTCTAACGCTATCAATAAAATGTAATTTAATCATAATACTATTTTTTAACGAAAGACTGTTTAAGTAATAAAATGTATATGTTACTGTAAAAGCCCGAACAACGGTAAATCCTAAGATTTACGCGCAAAACCTAAGATTTACCAACTCTTAATGGTAAAAGCCCGAAAGATTTTGCGATTCGCACTTTTACCACTATTCACTTGGTTAATCTTACGGTCTTATTCATAAAAAAACCTTAAAGTAGGTTTACTGAGCTCAATAGTTACGGAACACATTAAGCCTATTTGAGGTTTCGTAAAAATCTCTATTCATAATAGTTCCGTAGACCTTCAATAACTATAGTGATGCTAATAGATTTCACAGACCAAACATTTTGACATTTACCCTATTAAGTTGCCGGTCCGACGAAACCATAAACAAAAATAGCGAAAACTTTCATTCATTTATCAATCTCTATTATCTATGTTAGTCACGGCGCGGCACTTAAAAAAGTTTACGTTGGCTTAAAGGCGCAGTTGGCCAAGCCAAAACCCACAAAAAAAATAATTAAATTTTTACGTTACCATGGCAACTTATTTTCAGCAAATATTAACTCACAACAAATGTCAAATCGTCAATAAAGCAGAACAGCTGTTGACCGGCCGCCATGTTTTTGTACAAAAGGAGGTTTACGGAAGGTGTCTAGTAGGGTCCAGCCAACTTTAGCATATCAAGGTTTTACGAATCAGTTGGAGAGTTCTTTAGCGCTATTGATCGTTTATGAATAAAGTTTTTTTGACATTTGCTTATAGCAGGCCTATAGGTCTCCCGTAACTTTTTATGAATAAGACCGTTAGGATTTACATCAAGGCACGGTAAATGTTGAAAAAGCCAGGTTATAACTTATAACCTCCGTAGTCGAACAAAGCGTCCGTAGTCGAGCGGGCTTCAGTGATCGTAACTGATCACTGAGGTTTAGCAACAACCAGCATGGTCAGCCATTGGATGGGTGACCGATTTCAAGTGGTTCTTTTCTGGATGCTTTCGTGCTTCGGACGGCACGTTAAGCCGTGGGTCCCGGTTGCTGCTTCGGCAGCAGTCGTTAAGCCGTTAATAATAGGTAGGTAATTATCTTTTGTTTTTTTCTCAATTTATTTGTTAAGTTACAAGCTAATTTTTTTTTCAACAAGTATATTTCTGTACCTACTAATAAATGCCAATAATTAACAAAAAAATATATAATATCGATTCTGTTATGTTTTTGAGAAGACATTTTAATAGTTTTAATTTTAACTATTTAGGAAATACTTTAGAGGTGGATAATAATTACAAAATATATGATTATTACACATTGTTAAAATAATTATGTTGATTTAAAGGTTTTAAAATGACTGTTTATAAAAAATAATATAAATTCTGAAAGAAAATAATTTAAGTTTTTGATTGAAATAAATGAATAGGTAATAATTAATCTTTGTTTTATTCCCAAAACCAACTTTTACTAGGTGTCAGTGGTAAAACCTAGCATTTACCAAATTCTAATGGTAAAAGCCCGAAAAAAATGACCCATTTTCACAAATCCTTACATTTACCAACTCATGTTGGTAAATCCTAAGATTTACTGGTAAATCCTAGGATTTACCGTTGTTCGGGCTTTTACAGTAACATATATACTACTCCCCCCAATAAGTGGTATAATAGCTAAAAAAACAATCCTGAAGGGCACAAGTAGATTAACAGCAGCTGTCTTACCTTCAAGTCAGAAATTGGTGAAGCCAGAGCGAGACGGACTGATAAATGATCACAAGGGTGTCACGGTGTGGCATGTTTTATCTCATAACTTTACAACGGCTCACATAACCATTTGCAGGAGTAGTTTGCTGAAACAGGGGGGGTCTTATAAGTAACACGGAAACTTAACTGACTTTATAAGTTTTGTTATGAACCATGGCACAAACTAACGATGGCGAAGAAGTGATTATATAAATTCTTATTTTAATATTATTTTATGTAACCAGTGAAGCCATACGATAAATAAAGAGATTGTTTAACATTTAAATGAGCAACGGTTTCAGTGGAAATCATTAGAATCGTTTATATTACTTTAATATATCATATAAAAGTTTTTAATAGGTCTACTAGCCAATCTAGATGATTCAATAACACCTTTGTGGATAGACTCTTTAGACCTCTTCATAGTTACTTAGTTAGACATTTTAAGCACTGACCTGGACCATGGACCCTCATGGTCCATGGTCCAACGCTTCCCTCCCGTGACCTCGCCTGACCCGCACACACGCACCTCCACGCCACCCGTGCGAGCCTCCATGTTTACATTTATCGTAAAAACGAAGCTTTAACAGTGTTCGTAATAAAAAGCCCCAACAGTATTACCCAGCAGTAAACTTGGGGTCAGCAATAAAACAGATCAAGGTATAAAATTAAATTTAACTGGCCAGTTTAAGTCCATTTTTATGCTGAAACTGAAACCGTAAAATGTTCGTGCCGACCTTCTGTGGGAATTAGACCTTGATTGAAAAGTCAATCCTTATGAATGATTAAATTATACATGGGCCGATGCGGAGAAAACATGTGCAGGTGGGGTTACCGCGGCCCTGCCTCCAACATCTGCGCATGTGGTGCGTCTCCACAGACCATGGAGCACCTGATGGTGTGCCCTGGATGTCCCAACACCTGCACCCGGGAAGACCTCCTCAAGGCCAACCAGAGGGGTATCGACGTGGCGGCCCACTGGGCCGCGGAAGTGTGACAGTTGCCATCGACACGACAAGAAGAAGAAGAAGAAGATTAAATTATATTTAAGTAAACACGTACTAAAATATAGATAACATCCTGCAAGATACGTTTGGTATACATATCCAATACCAGTTTTCACAAAACCTTTATAAATAAAATCTGTTTTCAAAAGCATTTAATACCTACAATAATGTACGTAAGTAAGTATATATTATTCACTTGTGACTTTTTATTTATTAACTAACTCAGTCTTATTATCCAACGGTTTCTACTGAGGGTGAATGAGACTTCTCTTTTAATAACTGTAAATACTAAAAGGGTCCTTCCCTTAGTCTACCAACGTAACTGGATATTTCAGTTCAATTTGAAATAGCCCATTGTAGCTTATTCCAATAATCGTACGATCGTATCGTTTCTTTGTGTTTACGTCCACGAGAGCAATACTAGGGGCCTCTCTATCTTACTAAAAAGTAATTTTCGTTTCCGCGCTAACCTCTATCATCTTGTAATAAACGCATCGAATGCATGTGAGTCTTTCTTCGGCTTTTTTCCATGCTAGAGTGACCACCTGTACGTTCTGCATTACCATTCCGAGCGGGCCCCGCCACAATGGGCGCACTAAAAGATATTGTCGGCAGTTACCATTATCGCTGATCGCCGAATATGCGATCGAGTCCGCGGCGAGCGCGCCCAGGACGCCATCTTGTTACTCACAATATATAGGGACGCCTTCCAAATACCTTCATGTATAGCATACATGCCGTAATTCTACGGTTACTGAAAAACTATATTGTACATGATAGTGCTCCTTTACGTCATGACATAATTTTGGTCCGAGAAGCATCCAGCACCTATTTATATTCAAAATTGGAATACATTATTTCTATTTATTTCATTTATTGGAGAAAAAAACAGACATATATGTATAAAATCTACCTAGATAAAAATCACATTAAGAAAACATTAATACAAATTTAATAAAGATACACTCATTTACCTCCTGGGCACATCTCACCGAATATATTTCCGAATTACCTTTACTGACTCCATTCCATATATCGAGGTACTCAAATTGCTGATACTATTGCGTGAGTTGTAGCACTGTTGGTAGCACAATGTGCGAGCCCATTCTCATTGGTGCTATAAATTATTATTATTGGCAGTGAAATAATTTGGCCGTAATCTGTAATCGCTCGAGGATTATCTTTGAACCGATAATTAAATATTAAATTGGACTCTGAATTGCTTAGGCAAATAGAATGGATTATACCACGGACTGGGCCGCGCCCGTGATTAATGTTTCACTCTTATTGTGTGGAGATTCAATTTACGTACACTAATTTAAAATATAATAAGCCTTTTCCAATCAAACTGCTTTTGTTTCGGTATTTGATTGTTATCATAATTATCGAATTTCAGGGCATTGAAATATACTTAATGAATATTATTATATTCAAACGGCTGAATAATGCAGCGGTACGATGGACGAATGCACTGTTCCGATTAAATATCCAAATTTATCATATTTAATTATATTTTTTTTACTTTTACAATTGTGAGAGTTGCCTTCATAAATATGATTATTAATAATTATACTTATGTGTTTGAAATAAAAGCTCATGGCAGGATGGCAGGTTCTGTGCGACCGTAAAGAACAGCGGAAGTGGTTTACAGTCTGTTATTGGAACTGAGAACTTGTCTAGCAGTTCGTTCCCAGTGGACTCTCCCGGGGATGGCGAATCTAGGAGGGTCACTCTATATCACGAAAAACTAAGTTTAGGAGCGCTGATGTGCTCCGCGAGCCACGACTCTGTCTCGTAATACGATACGCCCCGTTCGTTAATTTTTCGTCCGTATAGAGTAACCCTGCAGTTCCAAACTCAAAACACCGCGTTTCTCCTTGATCTCAGCACTTTTATATAAGTTTGTCTCTTGACATCGGTTGTGGCTTATGTAGGAGTTATAGGCTCGCGGGGAAACCCGAGACAAAGCAATCTGAACTCTAAGGCGAGGTGATCACGATCTTGATGGGCAGTTTAACAATTACCCGGAACTAACTTATGTTCCCTCGCGATAAGACGTCGGTGTGACCAAGACTGTTATCCTGATAAAAGTCTGAATTCAGATGGAGGAAAAATCGAGCGATATTTTTCGGTGACGCCGATTGCACATTTATTTTATAATAATCGAATATTTCCAAGATCTAGGTATTTGTTTCCAATTACTTACCTACTTATATACCTAAATCATTACAGAAAAAATATGAATTAAAAGAGGTTCGTCCACGAAGAAATGAAAAATGCTTTGCTTACGTTGATTCTGGCCCAAAATCTGAACACGCAACTTCATTAGTTGCTATTCAATTTTGAACACAATTTGTAAAATAAACATTATAAAACGGTAAAAAATATGTATAAAGATATTTTCCTTAGACTATAGTTTCATATTTATTTTAGCGGGAAACGACCATTACTCATTTCACAATGACACGGCCGTACAACCCCAAGGTGGGCAGACAGAGCCTGTAGTATGGGTATCGTCAGCAGATACATCTACCTTAAAGACCCGATACAAATATGTGCCTTTTAAACAAATATTTTTGGATCAAACCCTAGACCTTAGCATAGCAGTCAACCAACCACTAACCACTACAACATTCGGCCGTCAATTTTAACTGCCACGACAACCTCGGGCGACATGTCGGCGGAGACTGCTGGTGTGGACAATCAAAATGTATCACGACATGTTATCAAAATGTTCTGAGAACACGCACCGTAGATGTTCTGTAACAGTCTCAGAACTTGTGCCCTAGTGAATTCGAGGCTTAAAGCCTACGATGTTACATTTCGACAGTTCAATAATTACCTATAGGATGTTACATGAGTTACGTCACGTTCTGTCATACACATTCAGTTCTCATATTGTAAGGAAATAGTGGGCCCGATCTGTGCTTATCACGCCTGCGGCACAAAAACAAGACATATTTGTCGCCCCGGCCGGCACGCGCCTTCGTTCGACGCGTATTTCCCCAACACCGTTTTCCTCTGGCCCGGATTTTGTTATCTGTAATATAAATTCCGTGTGTAAATTCGGCAAGATTTCGTCGGCGTAGTTTGTGTTGTTAACACGAGGCGGCGCTGGCGGCGGCGGCTTGAATGGAGGCTGTCGGGTGTTTTACACGGAGCTACTAAGGAAAAACTAGTTGTGACTTGGCAAAACTAGTTTGTGTTTTGTGAATAGGCAAAAATAGCTGTGAATAGACAAAACGCATCCGAGGATCAGTTAAAAATGTACCGTTAGAATTAAGATGGAAATTGCTAAAGATTATGTAAAGTGGACGAAATAGGAAAGTGGACGAGGTGCCATGCCGCCCCTGAAGGAGAATAGCCTTTATGTTTGACATTTGATTAAATTCTTACAAAAATCATCTATCCACTTCGTTTCAGTTTCAGGCCGTGATGCCGCCTTTTTAAAAGTGTGTGACTGCATCAGTGTGAGGAGTCTTCAAAGTGGTCATTCAAAAAAATATATTTTGTTGGGCTTAACAACAGGTACCTAGGTGAGGGTGCTGTTGAGCACCTGCGCACTATTATTGTGTTGACAATATCAAAATTTGCATAAAACTTATTTGTGCTTATTTTATCTAGTAATAGTAAATTTTTCAAATAGGGTATTTATTTGTATTTTCGTCAGTTTTGTTATTTTGGTAACGAATGCAGGCATATACTCTTCTATTCTATTTTACGATAGGACTTTCAAATGGTAATAGTGTCAGTAACGTAGTACCTCCTAATTCCAAGCTCTCAGCAGTTCCTCACGCTACTGGATATGGTTGTGTTTTTTCAAGTCAATCTATCTTGTCTGTGCTCGAGTTGCCGGCGGGATCTCATCAGGAGGGAAAAAACGAGGGAACTTTACCTCTCCGAGCCTCGCGAGCTCCGGGGTCACTCTGGCTTACGAGAAATAAAGTTTCGAAGCGCAACCACGACTCTTAGTTATATCGTAGTTAAACCATATGACAGCTTACGATATCGTTCGTTTTAGTCAAGGTAGAGTAACCCCGATGCCGCTGTGACCCACGATGCCGACGCTGTCAGTTAATTAACGCAAGTCACAAGCACTCCGTGGTGTAATGATGTAAATATTTCAACAGCCGTTCCATGTTTTATCATAATAATGTCCCACCGCGCTGTGATCTTATTATAATGGTTCTTCTTGCCTCGATGTCGGGGGTGGTCTGAAAACTGAAGTGGCATATCTGCCAACGAAACTACATTATTGGGTTATTTGGGTGGAGACCATGAACAGGTGAACGTAGCGCGAGACGCCCTGCCTACTAGAACGATGAGAGCCCCTAACGGCGCGGGAAATTTTGATATAATATGGCCAAGAACTCGTGGGGAAACATTACCTATTCCCCAAAAATAACAAATCGATAATCAGTTCAGCCGTTTGGGAGCTACTACAGAGACACAGACTCGTTAAACTCATAACACCCCTATTTTTCTACGCGGGTTAAAATTAGTGTAAATTTACACGCATTAATGTGCGTAATATAATACTGTAGACCATCCATGGAATCCGTTGTAACTACCGCCTTGCACCGCACCGCTCCGCCGCGACAAACAAAACGTGGGCTTAAACACAAGCTTTCAGTGTATCCCAACCCCACACACCCACAAATGTCAAGGTATATTAGCCTCTATCTCGGCGTGGTAAAGGTCAAAGTTTAAGCTCACACCGTAAACAGCAAAGGTTGAGGCAGTGAATACCTTCTATGAGCTTCCATTGAAGAGAAAACGAGCTTTTGACATTTATGCTGAGCTTTTTCGCACTAATTAAGTGTGGTGTTGGTTGTTGTTGTTCATAAGTCTTGTGAATTTATGATTAATCATAATGCTAGGTTTGACAGATATACAAGATACCAAATGGACTAACGCAATGGGTTCTCATTCTCAAAGGTTCGTGTAAGGTTAACCTTTAAGTACTTTTAACTACTTTTGTTTAAAGAATGACGCATTGGTGTGTATACTGGAAATGCAAAACTTTTATCATAATTTTCATTAGTAATTTCATTAATTTATTAGTTAGTAGTACAAGCTTGCTTGTGTTGGGGTCCACCAACCCGCTCTAGGCCAGCGTGGTGGACTAGACCTTAACCCTTCGTTCATTGGAAGGAGACCCGTGCCCCAGCAGTGGGGACGTGATGGGTTGTGAAGATTAGTAGTAGTATGTCACTTATTTGTGTGTTTCGTTGAGAAACATTTAGTTTATTATTTTATGAATTTCATACAAGAAACTTAAGCCTATGCCTTGATTTTCCTTCTAAATAATAAACTACAATGTGTAATAAAGCCGCCCGGTGGAACGTCTGCATCAGCTAGCAAGTCGCGGGTCGCAGTTCATTTATTCCTACAACAAAAAGCCGAGATAAGGCGGGGGCGGGGCGGGCGCGGGGGCGGACACAATATTTCATCTTTTGATGTCAAATATTTGTCACCCGGAGGAAATTGTGCGACCGCCAGCGCTCGGCCGCGGCACGGCCTTCATCTGACACTAGGCACTAGCTGTGGGTCACTCTATACTCTATAGAGCTATAGTAAGTATACAGTATACCGGCGGTTTAAAGTGGTATACTAAGCCGAGACTCATAAGTTATTATTAGAAACTTTTAATCTGGGACTTTTGGAAATATACGAAAAAAATACTCCCTTACTAAAAAAGACACGATACCAACAAATTATTAGAGTTTTAAGAAAAAAAAAATATGTACATAGAGCATTCGTAATCACAATACTACCTATAAATAAATTCGTAAGGTCCACAACAGGAGCCTCCTTGAGTATAATCATTGCATTATGTACTTATGACAAACAATACCGATAAAAATTCAAAGGATCGTACATACTTTAAATTCATAAGTAAAATATTACTCAATACCAAAAAAAGTTGCTAAGTATTATTTTAACTCGAGCTATCTACATTACAAATGGCTAATAATGCTGTTGTTTATGTAAAGCGGCGGAATCAGCCGCAATCGGGACTCGCTGAGCGTTTTTCAATATTTACTATTTGCATCCATTTACATAATAATGACTTCAGATTCCAGTTTGCAGATTTAAGTTGTACAGTGCGGGCAGAGAAACCTGATTCAGACTGTACCGTCAGAGAAAGAGATAGGTAGGCCACACCAGCGAAAATCCTTTAATTTTATGATCCAGCGACAGTGATACACATGACACATGCATAACCTAGAGGAATTGTTTATACCACTTCATCTTTCACCAAAATTGTTTGCACTGGGTGGCACACATATATCTTTTCCTGGGTGTACATTATAGGTAGTAAGGGGCAGAGAAACCTGACCCTTCTCAGGAGCATTGTTACTATGAGAGGGGGGTCAGGTTTCTCTGCACCGTACATTGTACGTCGCCGATACTCTGTGAACCGCGAGCTGGTACCAACTACAGAACTTATTATTAACTTCTGCGATACTTTTATATGATGTTTCGAAGTCATGTTAAGTAGATGATACCACTTTTTGATTAAAATTTACTTAGAAAACTGTTGTTATTGTTATTTTCTTAGCCTGTATCATTGTAGGAGGATTATTAGCCGCACTGAGTTAGCCGTCTTCACTAAGTTTTTAAAAGCCACTGTTATTAAGTATTGAATTCTTTATTGCATAATACCTAAGTGATCATATTTGTACATAGACGAACTGAATACTAAAAGCATTTCCTATACAATTTTGTATAATGATTTAATTTTGAAACAATTTCTATTTTTTTATTTCTGTAATAAGGTACACGGCACTTTCACGTTTTCGGTCGCATAAGATATGAAATCTATTCCGTAACCATTCATCATCCACTTAACGCGTATCAATTGATATCGCATCTCCACGAGAATGTTTTATGCATGTCACACACAAAAGTCGCACACACAATGTTGCACGACCGCCATAATGGAAAATGTTATGTCATCTTTATGTCACTCGGTCATAATAAGCTCTCCTGAAGAAGTGGCTGTGATGGCGCCATATTCATAACTCTGGAATAAGCACAGTCTCGTATGTGAAGAATAATAAACGAAACGATCCCATTTATTCTCATATAAGTGCAAAGTATAGAGTAGGAACTGTACGATAAAAACTGTTGAAAGAGCAGTCACAACCCTGAGCTACTTTGTCATTAGACTAGACGTAAAGTAAGTCACGCTCACGAGAAATGTAAAAGTTCCAGTGAGAAAAATACTAAATGACTCCTGAACAGAAAAGGCTAGCTAAATGACGCCGTCTGGAATATTGTAAGTAAGTATTTTGATTTCCATATTATAGAAACAGCACCGCGATCGCTATTATGATGCAGATAGTTGTTAGGAGTTAGCGCGTGGCGAAGTTTAAACTAGAACACAATTTGTGTTTTTAGCTCCAAAACTCCACATTGTAGCAACAGCCTTACATTTGCAAATTAGGCATTCAAAATAGCAGACAGATTGTTGGCAAGGGAACTTTACCGTACTGTTGTAGGTATGTTTGTGTGTGTGCGTAAGTCTTGAATGCCGGGAATGTGGTCGTAATGCATAAAACATGAAGACATCGAGTAAGATTGTTGTAAGCGAGTGTACGTAATAATGTATTAGCGCGTCTTCTGTCTGGGAAGTACAGTCGAGTGCAATATTCATTCACATTATTCACCTACACGCCCGCGCCCGATCGCTACTCTTATTCTGGTGAAATGAATGCGTCTTCAAAAAATATTGCCTTTCTACTAGTCAAAATGTTCACGAGTCGATGGAAAGCTTCGCCTCATAATTATACTCTCTGACCGCGAACAGGCAAGCCCATCGTGGGACGCCCTCCAGCCCGATCGACGATCTTACACAAGTAGCATTGGTGGGAAGAAAAGTGTCAGCAGAGCAGAGTGTAGTGACACTCCTTCACAGAGAACTACCTACGTCCATATGTAGGGAGGTAGTTAGGTATATCATAAGTGAGTATTATCAATATCATCATTACCGTATAACCTATAATATAACGTATCTACTTGTATGTGTTTAATGACTTGGATGATAGATTTGATGACTAATAATCGTTGATTGAGCATTGACCTGCGTGATGGATGGCGCCGTCAACCGCTGATCACTGCGGAGGAGATTGATGACTATGATATGAGAGGGAATCACATTATGCACTAATTTCATTGTTATAGTTGGTCAACGCTAATTTTGCGTCAGAAGCCAATACCAAGTACCAACACCAAAAATGTTTATTAGGCCAACAATCATTATGCTTTATCATTTAAAACACAGATGTGGTATTTTAAGTCTTATTATTTTTCTAGGATTGCTAGGTAGGTATTTAAAAAAATACGTATTTTACCCATTGCAAAGTTAGCGTTGTCGGACTATAGATCCGATTCAGGTGAAATTGTAAATTTCAACGTAAAATCGTTAGCTTAAATGCATGGATACAGACTGAATTATGTTGCATGGTTTCCTAGAAATATCTGTAATGATACCTAATAAACTGTCCGCATGAGTACATAATACTCGTAATTGCATCCAACCAGCATGGTGCTTCATTATGTTAGCCACTTAGTTGCAATCAACAGAGCACAACAAAATCATAATCCACGGTCCTGAATAGAGCTAACTAGGAGATTGGCAATAAAACTCGCATGCACAAACCCCGCAGGGTGTCTGATTCGCCTAGAACCGGAGAATTTAAACCGGAAAATAGCAAGAAAAATCCGTTTCGGGAAAAATCGGACACACTCTGGAAATTCGCCGACCCGCCGCCGTGTCGAGACTTTTTTTTATTTACTTCTTTTGTTTCAGCCGAAATGCGAGCAGCGCCTCCCTCGTAAATGTCCCCCTTTGAAATTCAAAGATTGGGACTTGACATTGACACATATTATACTGCGGACGGTGCCAACGTTACAGTGCCACAAACTTATCTGTTCCGGTGAGAGTTCACATAAATGTCTAATATTTCTTCATTCTTATATGATTTTATGTTTGCTCGTATTGTTAATTCGCTCTTGCGGTGTTAATAAGCCCATCTAATCTATATCAATATATAATTCATTATTAGTAGGTAATAAGATATGGATCAATTTAGTTCGCTCTCACCGGAACAGATAAGTTTGTCGCACTGTACTTATTTAGGGTAATGAGCACATCTTGTATACTGTATAGTCCTCTGCAGAGCTGCAGACCATAAAATATGAGGGGACATTTCACACACGGCCACCCGACCCCAAGCTAGGCAGAACCTGTATTATGGGTATCGGACAGCTGATATACCTTCCAAATACCTAGATAGATACATATTAAATATAAATTATTATGAACACCTAAGTCCCGAGTACAAATATCTGTCTTAAATCAAATATCTGCCCCAGCCGGGAATCGAGCCCGGGACCTTCGGCATAGTAGTCAGGGTCACTAACCACTACACCATCAGCCGTCTCCGCCATAGGTCTCCTTCAGTACCCGAACTCTTAAAAAGCAATGTATTGTGTCGGTTGTGCGTTCCCAAAATTAAAACAATCATAACTTCTTTTAAAAAGCGTTTTTCCATATAGTAAAATTCTAATGTGTTCAGCTAGGTAATGCCTTTTTTGAGAACCCGAACGTACTCGTAACAAAGTGTTAAACCGTGATCGGATTATCTTCTTGTAGAATTAAATAATTATGTAGTTAATAGGTACCGATAAAAAACTGGAAGATATTTCACGGTGCGTTGTGGAGATTGTAACAAATTAACATTTAGAAGATTTTTTACTTTTTTGTGTAACCTTCCATGCAGTAGCTACATAAGGATATTCTTATAATAATATTATACTCAATAAATAGTCTAAGTACAACACAGTAATGTGAGTGTCTCACTCCCACACCACGTGGCGACACATTGAGATGAGGTCTCATTCTTTATCCCGCGCGCGGCGCCGCCGTCACGAACTCATCACGACCGCGCTGATACCATCAATACAATCATTGGCGACAGGCACCCCGTATGTACATACCGTATCATATCAGATTATATTAAGACGACTGGATGGTGTAGTGGTTAGTGACCCTGACTTCTATGTCGAAGGTCCCGGGTACGATCTCCGGCCGGGGCAGGTATTTGTACCTCAGTCCTGGATGTTATTATGTATCTATGAGGTATATGTATCTGTGTAGATATAAAATATCAGCTGTCCGATAAACCCATATTACAGGCTCTGCCTAATTTTGGGGGTGAATTGCATTGTAAAAATGTATGAAGATTATAATAATGCATTTCATTTAATTAAGTAATTAATTTGATTACACGAATGTTCCCGAATAATTTTCATCAATATGAGTTCAGCCTTTCAATGTACCTAATGCGCCTAATTATCATGATTGACGAGTTTAAAAGTTAACAGATGAGCCTAGTAAAATAATGTGAAATGATACTAAAGCATTTATTCAAGGTTTAATATAAATTAACATTTAACTAATGAAGCCTAACCTAATTGTAAATAAAATTATGAATACTGAACTAGGTATAAGATAAAATTTTACAAATTCAAAGTATTCGCCTCAAGCTTAGTCTAACTACTCGTAGTCAAAGATGCCGCCCTACTTACTTTAAATAAATTTTCATTACTTTCCACAAAAGTATTTCCGATGAATAAATAATACCTACAATAAGTATTTCGTGCCTTTGTGAGTAACTTTCAATCAAAGCCTTTGAATGCTACAGAGAGTTCAATATTAATTTTCAATCGCACCAGTTAAACTTCTCAAAGACTCGATAAATCAATTTCAGATAGCATCACACGATACAGATAGGCCGCGATAATCTGAACCAAACTACGTCGATGGTCAATATGGGAACGTCATGTGCTTAATAATAATAAATCAAATATACCGGTGGTCGACTCACCCAGCCGTTCGCCCAGTGCCCCGCACCGCCGCCGCCGCCGCCGCCGGCTGTCAGCGGGCTGCTTACAGCTACTGACATCCACTACACACTCAGCACTTGCACTTACAAAACTTCACTTAGGTTTCAACAAAAATATATATATATATTAAAAAAGTTTAAAATTAAATTTTATTTTTTAACAGCTTACAACGCATTAGTAGTTTTTTTTATATATTTTTTATCGTAATTTTAACACTCACATTAACTAACGTAATAAAAAAATACTACACAAAATTTTACGTTACACTATCGTCGCTAAATCGTTCGCAAGACTTGTCTGTCCACACTGCGTGTCCCCCCGGCAGTCGGCGGAGCACTGGCAGCCGGCGGCGGCGGCGGCGGCGGCGCGCGCACCGGGGAGCCAGAGACTGAACCGCTGCACTTGCCAATCCACTTCCAAATTTACATTTAACACCCCGACTTTAAAGTCGAAAATGTAGAACGGTTGATTTTCTGATGGCAGTGATAGTGGTGTGGTCTTTGGTCGAAGGTATTTTACAATTAAGGCAGCTGGTAATGTTGTGTTTGAGTGCGTCGCACAGATTCCTGGGGACATCGGGCCAGAACACCCCCCGCCCTCACCTAGCGGTGGAATGTTAAATCGCCATTAAATGAGCGTCTTTGTAGCGGCGACACTCACCGTAAGTTATTGATGTCAACTCTAACTTTGCAGGGTTGAATCGTTTTGAAATTATTGTAATGTGTTTTAGTTTGGTCAGCCTTAAGAGTTTTCAAAAGATTATGAGACTCAATATTGGTTACATAGAGTTCAAGGCATATATATTGTGGCATCCTACTTGTATGTATTTAATTAAAATATCGATTGAAGTCATAGTAAATTAAATACGCTAACTAAATTAAAAGAGTTTCAACGAATTTGGTGATAGTTTCATAATTATGAAGCTATTATTATGAAACAAGCACATAATATTGTCCAAAATAAATATTTATTCTGTTAGATAATTCATTTGTGTTTAATAGAAAAATGAGGAAAAAGAGCGTTGGTAGCTCAGTCGGGTAAGCGCCCGCTTCTCACGCCAGAGATGTGGGTTTGAATCCCTTCGCTGACAGTCATGTTCCAATTAGTTCATATCAACATAGTGAGGAAAACTGCATATCTAGATTAAGCACATTTAGATAATATGTGAACCCACCAACCCACAGTGGACCAGCGTGGTGGGAAATGGTCCAAGCTGGCAGTTTAGACCTTGGGGATATGCACAAAGGTTCCATTCGATAGAGCCAGGTGCAGGTACTGACCCCCACAGAGAATAGAATAGAATTGAGGTTAAATGGTTCAAATTTATAAAGCTATAGGCCCAACTTGGATACTTTCAATATTGAGTAATGGTGGAGCCACAAGAAGGCCAACTATAGGCTTATAAACTAAACCTGATTGATAAATTATACAATATCATCTTATCTTATCGACTTTTCAGTGATCTATGTACTCCCATGAAACCTCCATTACCGCAACGGCCATCGCTCGTTCAGCTCACAGAGCTTAGGCACTATGTAGGTGACCTGAGTTCCCTAACCTCATTTCAAATAAAATAAAATAAAACTTCGAGCATCATAAAAATGATAATAATGAAGGTTACTTTATGATGGTTGATATCATATTCACGAAGATTTTATAAAAGGCATTATTTACTGGAATTCAAAAAAGTTTACCTTATTTGCAATTCAAATTCCGAGTATACTGAATCCATTCATTTGCAAAAAGTATGTTTTGGACATGTTGGTGAGTGACAAATTCAATGTAAAAAGGTTAGCTAAATCGCCAGAGTCTATGCAAGTTGATTATTTTATTGTGCAATTTAAATAATAATACCTAATAATAATTTTAACAATTATTATAATTTTCTTTTCTAGGTTTCAGTTTCTTTCTCATGATTTTACATTTTTTTATAGCTTATTTTGACGTTCGTTTATAAAAACGATCACGCTACGGTAACTCGTAGCCGTCGTAGCACGATGCTGCTACGGCGCAGCGTAGCAAAATGGTGCTACGCCCCGTCGTAGCACATTATTTTCACTTGTTTGCGTACTATTTTCTTAAATTTTGGATTTCAGAGGTTGATTATTATTTTTAAATGAATGTTTAATTTTATTTACTTTGGTAATTTTGAACGTTAAAATCCAATTTATCGCTATATAACTGCTACCACTACTGGTTCCTTATACTTTATGGTATATTATTTATGAGTCTTATTGGGCACAGGGCGTCCCACGCTATGTTATTCTGATTGCACTCTGCATTCGTTAACTTCTCTACGGCACCGACGTAATAAGAGATTATGTGTGTTTAAGGGGGGACGGACCACTCCACGTTGCATTTATTGAGGATGTCGTACTTTAAATACGTTACTATACGTAGATAGATACTGTACCTACTAAATGATATTATATGTATAATAATAATGTTATAAATCATGGTCAGTCTAACATTATAAACGTATGAAACGATGTACCTAATAATAAATAGTAGGTAGTTTATTATTACATCAACAATAGACAACTTATGTCTCAGCCTCACAACTTGTGGGCTAATAAAAGAATAGGCCAACAACGCTTATGAAAATTATATTTCTTTCTCTCGGGATGTATTTTGGACAGTAAAGCCATATTGAAAAATATAAAACAAATAATAAATTTCATCTTCTACTGGGATAGAAAGTTTAATATCTAAAGGAGGCAAATTATTTATTGGGTGTACACTTCTACAACCCGTAGGAAATTTTCTGTAATACCTAATATTTAAAAAAAATATAAGAATCTACGAATGGTGGCCCCCAAATTTTAGGCGCTCCCATGGACGCCCTGTCCAAACGTGGTGCCGAAGCGTTGAAAGCGAGCCGCTAGCATTAGCTGGAGCGAGGCCAAAAGCACAGCTGAAGACAGGCGCAGGTAGCGGACGCTAGTGGACACCCTCTGCACCTCTGCTACTGGGTGCTAAAGGACTACAACCACTACCATTATTTTAATAATTAACAAAGCATTTGATTAGCGTCGCCTCACAGTTGTAAATAGACCTTACCCGGTGGCCGGTTTCTATACATTTTTATCTGCTTGGATGAATTCGCATTTTTGCAGCATGGAGTGGAGTGGTCTTTGTAACGCTCAAACGGCTCAAATCAAATCATGATCTACTACATTTAAATTTTACTCATGTCATGTTTTCTGTAATATGATATTAGTAGTGTAGTGTTACTTTCTTAATCTTGTTATTACCCAGAATAGTGACATGACCATGCGGTCACGCGCGCGGCCCCGCGCCCCGCCCCGCCCCCCGCAGTGCCCAGCACTACCCCGGCCATCCCACAGTGTATCGCACTTGCGGCGCCCATCCCGGGCGAGACAACACTTCGTTTTAATTAACAGAAGGACGCCGCCCATTGCCCGGAATTAAATTAGTACTATTGTTTTTCCCAGAATTCTTGTTAGGGATAATAGTGTGGGACGTTTTATTCTTGCCTAGAAACTACACATAAATGGCTAGTCACGTTGTTCGTACATTCAATTACTTACTATGCTTAGAAATTGAGGTTTCAGTTTTGATTCAACATAGTACTGAAATTCTAAGAAATAGTTGCGAAAATGTACAATACACTGGTTTTCGCTTTCAAAGATTAAAACTACTCACACCGCACAGAGATTAAATTGAATAAAAACACCAACGAAAAAATACTCACGAGAATAAAAACTAACTGAGAATCGCAACTTTTTAAAGTAATTAAAATCGCTGAGTGCTTACCTTTTTACCCGGTCGACTGACTAACTGCATGAGAGCATAATACAAAATGGTATAATATCGGTCCTATTGCGATGGTATTAGAGTTGAAAATGGGTCGTGCGTGCAGGTTGGTTGGAGTAAGTCAATGGCGAGGCGCTTCACACGGTGCGACTTGCAGTTTATGGTAAAGTGATTGCTTTTCTCTCAATATATGCGTATTTCGAATGTTATACGAGTGTAATAAAATTATGAGTGTGAGTTACTATTTGTTTTTAATTTGATTTCTTGGTAAAATTATTACTTACTAGCTGTTCCCGCGAGCTTCGCTTCGCCTTAAAAAGTTTTCCCGTGGGAATTCCGGGATTAAAAGTATCCTATGTTCTTTCTCAGGGTCTAGACCATATGCATACCAAATTTCATTTAAATCCGTTCAGTAGTTTTGGCGTGAAAGCGTAACAGACAGACAGACAGACACAGTTACTTTCGCATTTATAATATTAGTTAGGATTAGGATTAGGATGTGTAACAACAAATTCCATTTATTTCTAGAAACTATTTTATGATAACGACAAAACGTTCGATAGAATAATTTCAATAAACGAGCATTTACGAGTAATATCCAGCAAGCAGAAATTTTCCGATGCACTTTTCCGAGCATTTTCTATTGAATACTCGTTCTTAGAATCATAAACGATGTAACTTTAGTTGGACTGGTGCTGCTCGGATGGAGTCTGTTTCCCGGAATCCTGCCAGTAGCGGCCGCCTTGCCGGCGGAGCAGGGACATGCAGCGGGGGCGGCAGCCGCAGGGTCACGGTTCAGGGCTCTCAGGATTCACCAAGGGGTCACCCGTTAAATCAACGAACGACACGTAATACAACGAGATTGAAAATTCGAGAAATTACTTCGAGAAAGCAAAGCTACAGCGCTAACCACGACTCTAATTCGTTGTTTTAAGCGCGCCGATTAAGGGCCACTTGCAGAAACATAATTATTAAATCTAGATTTAGTGTTAAATCTCGATTTAGTGTCAAATTTTATATGGACTGACGTTTCTTAAATCGACATTTGACACTAAATCTAGATTTAATTTGTTGGTGCAAGGGGCCCTAAGTGTCAATTATTGTTCTTTTGTTCATCGATGTAGAGAATGAATGACTCCCCGAGGGCCTAGTGGGAATTTAACACCGTTCGTGAAGTGAAAAGTATCGGTAGCCTGAAATCGGTATGGTGTTGGGGTATTGAATCTACTGTATGCGATGAAAAAAAATACGCCTCCCAGTTTACCTATATTTTGGTTTATTCGGAAACAAAAGTCATAGGTACAGACTACAGACAGATTACCAACGAAAACTAAACAAAAAACTACAGTGCCACAAACTTATCTGTTCCGGTGGCAGCTCACGTAAATGTCGTAAATATCTAATGTTTCTTCATTCTATAAGATTTTAAATTTGCCAGTAGTGGTAATTTGCTCTTGTAGTTTTAATAAACCCATCTAATCTATATCAATGTAGAATTCATTAGTAAATAATGAGATAAGGATCAATTTAGTTCGCTCTCACCGGAACAGATAAATTTGTCGCACTGTAGGTACTAATTGATTTCATTGACATTATGGATTCCACCCTGACGTAAATATTTTGATCATGGATTAATTTAAAATAACCCTCTCGTAAACTGTTGATTCAAAATGTTTCCTTCAACAGCAGATCATAAGATGGTTTACATCCACCGATGGCCTTTGATCGAATATCTGCCTAATTTACTACGATTAGCGTTCATTTGATATTATGAATATTGGTTAATTGAATATCAAATATCAAACGTATCGATGCTAAATTAAGCCGAGGTGTTATGTTATGGAGTAATAAAGAGGCTTTAAAGGGAACAAGAATAGAAGGAATAATATACAATTAATTTGAAATATTTATCAGCTCAACCGTTTTTTATTGCAATAAATATGATTTAGGTACCTACCTATTCATATAAGTACTTTGCCTTTGATGAAGTACTCAGAATGGCAAGGGGAAGCCCACAACATTCATCATTGTACCAAAAGTAAGTTTGTGTGAATTAATTTAATTAGTGTTGCCATACTCGTCGCGAGTTGTCCAACAGGCGGGACGGGACGCGGCGAGCTGGCAACACTGTTGTCGTTATTATAGTTTTGCTCATACTTTCCTCACTAACTACTTGTTTCAACTTGTTAGAATTTTAGGGAACTCTCTTAACTTTGTTTGTTATGTTTTATGGTGGTTAAATGCGATTATGGAACTGGATAGAATATCTTATATGCCAAGCAAGTGTACATCCAGTGCACCTGCAGGTGCTGCAGGCATAGATACCTTCTTAGAAGCTACCTGACTAAACCTACTGCTTATTTTTAGTATATTGCTAACGTATATATACTGCATAGAAAATAAAATGTGAGAGTATAAAAAAGTAAGACCCAGCCATACACACAAATAATAATAAGAGAAAAAAAAAAACGATTTCTTCCACCTCATTTTACGGACATATTCCAAAGAAGCGACTAGCTGGGGTACCAGGGCGCTATGCTTGCATAGAAGGTATCATTCAGTACGAGTGTGTCAGCGTGTCAGCGCTTCGCATTCACTTCCCCGCTATTGATGCTAGCCTGGTACTTTCTCTTGAATACACTGGAAAACAGGACTTGTTTTATTTTGCTTGCTATTCAGTTTCGTAGAAGATTCATCAAGTGAAACCTTTCCTTATTTTTATTTTACATGCCGTTCTTGACCCTAGATTACTAACTTTGATGTTTTAACTACGATATTAACATTTTTTTTTATAAAAGTGCAATCCATATCATCTTTACAATTTAAATCACATTTAAATTCGGTAGAGCACTGCAGCAGTGGAATCTTATTAATTTCGGGCAGTAGACATGAGGTTAGTATGCGTATTTATTTATATTCACAATTATAAATATTGGGTGTTTACCGCAGCGTAATGAACATTATAATTAAAATGTTTGTTCAATATCCGGTATACAGCTTTGCTTTGAGACTAAATCCTAAACTTTTTAGTTTTAAGTCGACAAACTACAGTTCCTCTGAGTAAGACCCTCTTAGCAAGGGAACGCGAGACTCGACTGAACTACTGCTAACTTTAAATTCACTTTCAGTAGAGGCGCTACCATCGTTATTTCCGTATATCTGCTACTCGTGATACTTCAAAGGTTCGAAAGTTTCCTATTTTCGTCGTGTTATTTATTCTTGAGTCTTAGCAAACCTTGAAGGATCAAGCAAATCGCCTTAAGACATGAACGGAACAGTGGGGGCAAATAGACTGCTACATTTTGACAATGACATTAAGAACCTCTCTTCCTCCAGATTAAAGAATCAAAGGAAGTGTATAAAGCCCTCACTTAAGGAAAGGGATTGGCGATGGAGAATTTTATATTACCCACTTACATAAATTCATGGCTCAATTTTGATATTAATAGAAGATTACCTAGGTACTTCAACAAAGTCTTTTCACGAATGTCTTTATGAAACCTTAAATTATGACAAAATGGGCGTCTATCTCTATGAAATTTTGTATGGTAAATGTATACATAGAACAAAGGTCCAATTTAATGGTAGGGAATACTTTATAATTCGCACGTTTACATCAAGTCGATTATTTTATACCATATACTTACAATAAATGTCCTATTTAGTAGAGAACACAATTATGTGCACTACACGTTACACATAAGGGAAGCGAACGGTAATAAATACATAATGTATGACATTCTACATTACGCAGGCTCGTAAAAACAAAAGCGATTTGGCAGCCATCTTGTTATTTGCAGTTCGTTTGAAATTCGGTTCTCAATTTGAATTTGTATGGTGGTGGGAACGCGGGGACTGGCCGGTTGGCCCCGGCAGGGATGCTAATGCGGACAACTTTTTAAAACATTCCGGGCCCACCGCCGGTCCGACGGGGAACTTCGCTTTCTTGAACTACGATGTCACGAGCAAAAAAGTTTCTAAGGAATTTTATTAAAGATATACCGTCCGCGATTTCTTTATGAAAGGATTCTATTGACTATGCAATAGATAGTGACTTTTGATCCTGGGATGTTGGCACAAGATCCTGAGATCAATCTTATTTACCTACCTATGTATTTTTATACAAAACGTAGTGCATGAAAAGGGCATAACCAAATGGCATATCAAAAAAAATTTGATACGTCATATGCGCTCTGGGCAGCAGTCAGCGACTGGCAAATAATTTGATTGGCTCATTACTGCTAGTCCAGCAAGGGTGTTTGTACCGACAACCTAAGAATGTAAGGACAAAACATGACTGTAATTTATGAAAGCTAGGTGTGCGGCAGCGGCAGCGGTCGCAGGTGTGTTTGACTTCATGAATTTCAGCTGTGTATGAAAAAAGTTTTATGCGGTTTCGTTTTTGGCAGAGCGAATATAAGCCACTTATGTGTGTTTGCGTAAAAAAAAAACCAGTTAAATTTAATGAACACTGCTATTCTGCATTATAGATGGTAGGCATATAAGTAATCATAACTGAAGATAGTTTATATTTATTTGATTGCTGCTACATAAATTTTATTTTGAAAGAAGTACAAGTTTCATCTTAAATGGGATTACGCACAACTTTTATTCGCAGCTTTATGCTTGTAGTAGATAGATATTATATTACGTATCACAAAGCTAGAAACGATTGTAATCTTCAACATCATTGTATATCTTGCTACATTTCCCGTCGTTGAATGAAATGGAGTAGTACGCAGACTCAACTAGGTTTATATTTATTCATGTTTATTTGCGGACAGGAAGCGAAATCTGAAATTCTCATTATAAACGAAAACGTCTATTTCCTTGAAAACATAGTCGCTTTAATACAATTTCAAATTTACATTTCCAGTTTATTTTTACCGCACATTTTCTTGACAAAACAGAACGTAATGAAACCACGGCAGAAGCAAACACACGGCATTTATGTAAATAAAGGCTGAAACTTCGGAACTGGGCACTGTGAGTCGCACAAGGTTCCATCGGGATCCTTTTTAGGGTTCCGTAGCCAAAATGGCAAAAACGGAACCCTTATAGTTTCGTCATGTCCGTCTGTCCGTCTGTCCGTCTGTCACAGCCGATTTACTCGGAAACTATAAGTACTACAGTGATGAAATTTGATGGGAATATGTGTTGTATGAACCGCTACAAAAATATGACACTAAATAGTAAAAAAAAGAATTGGGGGTGGGGCCCCCCATACATGTAACTGAGGGATGAAATTTTTTTTTTCGATGTACATACCCGTGTGGGGTATCAATGGAAAGGTCTTTTAAAATGATATAAAGTTTTCTAAAAAACATTTTTCATAAAGTGAACGGTTTTTGAGATATCAGCTCTCAAAGTCGTAAAAAGTATGTCCCCCCCCCTCTATTTTTATAACTACGGGGTATAAAATTCTAAAAAAAATAGAGGTGATGCATGCTAATTAATTCTTTCAACGATTTTTGGTTTGATCAAAGTATCTCTTATAGTTTTTGAGATAGGTTGATTTAACTGTAATTTTGCTGCTACGGAACCCTTTGTGCGCGAGCCCGACTCGCACTTGGCCGGTTTTATAGAGTTTTTCGTCGACAAAGAGCGGTTGTCGAAGTTGTGTTGTATGATTTTGCAATAAGCCCTTGCCCGCCGGCTCGAGAGTGTTGTGAGTCGCCTACTAGACCGGTACAGGCGGCCACAGGACCTTGCACTAACTAAACTCTACTAACAAAAAATATTAGATAGGTACTTAATCATTTTACGAGCGGAGATTTATGTTTACCTACCTGCCAAAATTTAAAGGGTTCCTAGAATCCCTCTTCTGTATTGTGGGCTTACTTATTAGAAGGACGTAATGTGTTCCTAGGTCTGTTGTATTGTATATTATAACTTTTACAGTGAGCTTTTATTTGCGTGATGTTATCTTATAAATAGAATTAATTTTTATTATACCTACTTATTAAGAAACATATTCTTTTTTAAATTCTGACAAATATTCGTTAATTCATATGTAATGATTGTTAGCAATATCAATAATAATTTGTTATTTATCTGAATTTCAGGAGGATATTTTATGCTGTTTTGTTACTTTATTAGTATTTTATAAATTATTATTTATTAAATGTTATCCGAATCATTTTAATATCGGCAATTGTAAAAGTTAAGTGTAGCAACACTAATTTTGAATTGGCGGCCATTCGTGGTAATCGTGGTACTGTGTCGGCACGACAAGGTGATACTTACAAAAATTGTATGTGTTTTGAAGAAATAAAACGTAATCAGTGTGAAGAGTGTTTATTATTCGTTTAAAGTTAATATTTCAGAAGTTTCGGATAGAATCTGCCCACCGGTGAGTGATTTTAAACATGTTATTGAAAATTTTCTACCATTATTTACCTATATTATTATGATCATATTCTTACAATCAATGCTTTATAAACCCGGCGAATCCCTGGACTTGTGATCTATGGTACTAAATTACAAGTAGCAGTATATTTACTACAGCAAAATCCTCCAATTTACCGTAGTAAGTACAGTACAACTACCCACTTTACAAAGACGGGTACATCGCTTGTAGGTAAATAGCTACCAATGTTGGTTTGTACATTCCACAACTTATTCGCCGAGGATGATATCAAGCCCGATTTGTTGACTTCATATTGAATGCTTGAACACAAAGTGAACTGTGGTAGTAATAATTACCTACCGCACTTGTGTTCTCATAAAGTAAGTAAATAATAATAAGTGATTTGATTTTGAACCATTGGTACGTACCTACAATAACTTAATAAAAGACATTACGATGTCAATGCCAATTTTAAGGCAAATTAAAATTAAACGGACAAGTACTAGGTACAGAATGATAAGGTAGGTTATATGGCTGTGTTGTTTTGATGAGTTGGTGAAACGAATATGGAGTTGTTTTCGAACACAAGGGTAGTGAGCTCGAGACCAAGTGGTAGTATTTACACACCTACCTAAATACTTACCTATATACGTATTCTTCGAACGGTTTTAGGACCGGTCATTTCATCACACGGACTTAACATTATTTAATTAGCTATACAATAGTTTGGATGCGGATCATATTATCTTTATTTATTATGTTGGTCCAAGCGGACGAGTACCTTCACGAATAGAACTGTTATTTGATTTTACTACTATTGTTTATTGGTCGGCTGTGATAATTTTAATAAACGTATGATTATTTAATCACTGTTACTTTAATTAATTTATATTTTCTACTCCTTCTCTTCCCTAACCTTATCCAACTAAACTTATATTATTTCGCGTACCTGTTTAATATACTCATTTAGTAAAACAAAATGTCTGATGATCGTGATGCAAGTACCCCTGAGATAGTAGATCAAACCACGAAGAGGAAGAGAGCGGGCTCAAGCTCAACCTCGCCTCTCAGGAAGAAGCGTCAGAAGCGTCATCATAGTCAGTCTATAGGTCCGGGGAGACGATCAAGATCTAGATCTAACATATCACGAGATCGTAGAGGGACACGAAAATACCGACGTCGTCGTTCGCGGACTGAACACCATCGCGGGACTAGACGTGTAGGTAGAAGCCGCTCCCGTTCCGGACACAGAAGGCGATCTCGAAGGACGCGAGTGCGGACACGGAGGACATCTACTTCGACTAGCTGCTCTACGCGTTGCTCCGAGAGAGACTCGACTTCTTCGTCGACTGCCAGCAGTTCAACTTCAAGCGATGGCACTCATAGTTCTCGCTCTAGTACCAAACACCCAAAAACTAAGCGAAATCGTAAGAGAAGTCCACGTTCTGGCTCGAACCGAGATAAAGATCATACAGTAATGGATAAACTTATAGATGCTTTAGGTAAACATGGTCGCAATACTTACGTAGGCGCTCATGATGTTATAAGTACTTTTGATCCAAGCCAGAAGATGCAGTCAACAAAAGCTTGGCTCAGAAAAGTTAACGAGACCGCGGAAATCTATAAATGGAGTGATAAACAAACAGTTTTCCATGCGTTACCGAAGCTTGCCGGTTTAGCCCGTACATGGTACGAAAGCTTGCCTTCAGTCAATTTAAAATGGAAAGAATGGCAACGCAAACTGCTTCAAACCTTTCCAGATAACTGTAACTACGCAGACAAACTATCAGAGATGCTGGCGCGACGCAGTCGTAGAGAGGAAACGTTAGAAGAATACTTCTACGACAAGGCAAAGTTAGTCAGTCGCTGCAATATCAAGGGAAAAGACGCGGTTGACTGCATAATACACGGAATCTTTGACACAAACATCAAGCTTAATGCTCAGGGAGCAAACTTCAAAAGTCCTAACAAGCTGCTAAGATACTTGCGTAATATTACGATGAAGTACCAAAAGGAGGTCAAAAGGACGCCGGCACCATCCAAAATACCCGCTGTTACAAGAAATAATGACATGTCGAAGAATAATAACTTTAATAACGCCACTCGAATTTGTTACAATTGTTCGGAACCAGGTCACACTGCTCCTAGGTGCCGCAAAGAGCCACAGAAGTGCACTAAGTGTAATCGCATCGGGCATGTTGCCGATCACTGCAAGCGTGAACCTAATACGGACATCAATAAGACGGTTAGTACAGACGAAGTTTCTAGTCAGTCTACAAAAGTTCTACTTATTACTGCTAAGCGCGATAGTGAATATATTTACAATAAAGAAATAAAAGTTAACGGAAAATCAAAAACTGGATTTGTAGATTTTGGAAGTCAATGTACTTTAATTAAACATAGCATAGTTAAAGAACTAAACTTACAAATACAAGACGACAATTTACCACTTATTAAAGGTTTTGCTGACGGAACAATGCGACCTCTTGGAAGAGTATCGGTTTACATAAATCTTGATTTTATCGAGGCCCGCATAGAAGCCTATGTGGTCCCGGACCAATATTTGAGCACGGATCTGCTTATTGGACAGAATGTCACTGAAATGTCTGAAGTTGTTGTGTATAAAACTAGTTCCAGTCTAACACTATATTCTAGTAATCCTAAAAATAATAGAACTCCAATCTACAATTCAAACAACGTTGTCGTTAAGGACATTCTTTCAGTAGCAGTGACTTGTGAAGATGGTTACACTGGCTGGATATGTACCCATGGTAATACTTCTTTCAAACCAAATGAAGAGTTAGTGATATTACCCGGGGTTTATTTCTTTAAAGATGGACTAGGATGTATACCAATAATAAGCTTTTCGGGTAAAGAAATCGTGCTTAAAAAGAATAGGCTATTAGCAAGGGGCTGTCGTTTGCCCACTCAAACATCGGCTCCAATCGAACTTCCAAACGAATTTGAAGTCAGAAGAATGACATTATCAGATCCTTCGACGGCTAAAGTTACAAAAACGCCCATATCTTTGGAAATGCTTAATATAGGTGATGATGTTACGCAAGAGCAGAAACAAGCACTTTTAGATTTATTGAACGAATTCAGAGATTGTTTCTCTTTTGACATGAGTGAGTTAGGAACGACCAATATTAGCGAAATGCACATTCAGCTACAGGATAACTCCCCAGTAGCTTATAAACCTTATCGACTTTCTTATAGTGAAAGAGAGGTCGTTCGCGATATGGTTAATGAGCTCCTGGAAAACAAAATAATTCAAGAATCGGATTCGTCGTACGCCAGTCCAATAGTATTGGTCAAAAAGAAAAACAATGAATATCGTTTGTGTGTGGACTACCGAGCTTTAAATAAGAAAACGGTAAAGGACTCTTACCCCATGCCGGTAATAGATGACCAACTGGACCGACTGAGCGGTAAAGTTTATTTTACCAGCCTGGACCTTAAATCTGGATACTACCAGATACCGATGGCAGAGGATTCCAGGCACCTTACTGCGTTCGTAACGCCAGACGGACACTACGAATATGCACGGATGCCGTTCGGTCTGGTTAATGCACCGGCCATATTTCAGCACATGATAAATAAGGCACTCGGAAAAGACCGATACGACCTAGCCATTCCTTACATGGACGATTTGTTATCACCGGCATCATCTGTTGATGAAGGCATGCTAAAGCTACGGAAGATTTTATCATCACTACTTAGTGCAGGTTTAACCCTCAACATAACTAAATGCTACTTCTTTAAGAAAAACTTAGATTATCTGGGGTATGAGGTATCTGCAGATGGACTCCGCCCTGGAAGTAAGAAAATAGAAGCTGTTGCATCGTTTCCGAAGCCTACTAATGTTCACCAGGTTAGACAGTTTGTTGGCCTAGCCAGTTTCTTTCGTAGGTTCATTCCTGGCTTTGCTACTATAGCCAAGCCTCTCACGGTCTTAACTAGATCTGACGTGACGTGGCGATGGGACCAGGAACAAGAGTCAGCTTTCCAAACATTTAAAGAGAAGTTGGTTGAAAGACCTGTCTTGGCACTATATAACCCCAAGTACTTGACGGAGGTTCACTGTGACGCTTCCAAGCTAGGAGTAGGCGGGATACTGTTACAACGACCGGATGAAAGATCACCATTAAAACCAGTTGCATATTACAGCAAGCAAACTGCCAAAGAAGAAGAGTATCTACACTCTTATGAGTTAGAGACTCTTGCTGTAGTTTTATCATTACGGAAGTTCCGGACCTACCTAATAGGGATACCTTTTAAAGTCTACACTGACTGCAACGCCCTGAGGACAACCCTTACTAAAAGAGATTTAGTGCCTCGTATTGCGAGATGGTGGCTTCATTTACAAGAATACGATTTTAGCGTGGAATACAGGCCTGGAGACAACATGCGTCACGTCGATGCCTTAAGCAGAAATCCCGTCCCTAATACTAGTAATGAAGATCAAATAGACACACGGGAATTTGAAGTCATGAGCATATCCACAACAGAATGGTTACAGACCGTTCAAATGACAGATATGAGATTGAAATTTATTAAATCTATTCTAGATAGTGGCAGTAAAGATATACAAGATATAATAGATAATTATGTTATTAAAGACAACAAAATTTATAGAAGGATAGGTGAAGATCTAAAATGGGTAGTTCCTGATGGCGCCAGATGGCGGGTATGCCAAATTTGTCACGATGAAGCAGGCCATTTCTCAATAGATAAGACATTGGATAAAATGAAGCAGGATTACTGGTTTCCTAGGATGAATAGGTTTGTGCGCAAGTATGTGGCGGCCTGTCTCAACTGTGCTTTCAACAAAACCTCAACCAGTAAAGCCAGTGGTTACCTACACCCTATCCCAAAAGGAGATGTTCCATTCCACACGCTTCATATGGACCATTTGGGACCCTTTGTCCGAAGTAAAAATGGTAATACATACATACTTGGCATCATAGACGGTTTTAGCAAATTCATATTTATAAAACCAGTGAAAAATGTCAAAAGCAAAACCACCATCAAAATTCTTGAGGATCTCTTTAGTGTCATAGGAAGTCCAAAAGTAATAATCTCAGACAGAGGAACTAGTTTCACTTCTACAACATTTAAGAAATATATACAGACAATCGGAACAAAACATGTATTGAATGCAGTAGCCACGCCACGCGCAAATGGTCAAATCGAGAGATATAACAGGACCATATTGGAATCTCTAGCGGCATCGAACCATGGCATGGACGAGCGTGAATGGGACAGTCACGTTCAAAAAGTACAGTGGAGCCTTAATAATACTCTTAACAAGAGCACAGGTATGTCGCCATCAGATGTTGTCTTTGGAAGGAGAACCACCAATCCGAGCGAAGGCCCTATTTTGAATGCTATTCAAGATATTACCGATTCGACATGCAACGTCGACATATCTACACAAGGTCTAGAAACAGCAAGGGATGAAATCCGTGACAAGGCTGTAGATAATATAACTAATAATCAGATGGCTATGAAAAAACATTACGACAACCACAGGGCTCCGACAAAGATATTTCAATTAGGTGATCTGGTTATGATCCCCAATCACCACCTTCCAGCAACTGGCAAAAGTAAAAAGTTACTTCCGAAGTTTAGAGGACCTTTTAAAATAAGTGCTGTTCTCAAAAATGACCGCTACGAGATCTCTAGCATCGAAGGTCACACTAAACGGAAATATAAAAGTATTTACTCTGCAGACGCTTTAAAAAAAGTGGATTACTTTTACCACCCCTGATGACAATGTACTCGAAAATGATCCCAGCAGCTCGGACAGCTCGAGCTAAAATTTAATAATAATAGATGTGATATCATATACTAACTAACCTCCATTCCTTGCATCCTTTACATGCGCATTTATTGTAAATCGTATTTTATGTATTATTATAATTATGTCCCCACCACCTTCCTATAACTAGATGACCCAGGCGAGCAAACACAATGGATCCGCTGATGGAGTACCTACTACTGTTTGATGGCCTATGAAGGGAATAAAAAGGTGTGTGGCTTCATGTTATTCAATATTCTAGTACTTTATTGATAATGAAATATGCTGCATTTACCTGCGGTGCTCATTCATCAAATCTTTATGAAAGAAATATGCTGCTTATATGCGGTGATCAAATTAATCTGTATCTAAATAATAATAAAAGTGAAAAATGCCGTTCAGCTGCGGTGATCACTGTGTATAACTTGTAAGATATGCCGATATATTGCATTCCTGCAATATATTGTTCATTATCTAATGTTTAAAAGAGATATGCTGCTTACATGCAGTGATCAAATTATTTTGTACCTGAATTAAAGTGAAATATGCCGTTAGCTGCGGTGATCACTGAGGACCTTACAACTTGTGAGACATACCGATAATTATTTTGCGGTGATCACAGAATGATAACTATGTAATATACACTTTATACATACTTGGTAAATTGATAAATCGTAAAAATATATATAATCAAAAAAAAACTTATAAAAAAAAAATAAGAACTAAAATTATATTGAATACGCATCTACCCCTATCAAACACCTAATAGTCATACTTAACAAAATACTCTTTGCTTACAGGAATCCCACAACCAGCAGCAGACAGTGGCAGTACACTCCAGAAGAACGAGATATATGTACAAGTGTCGGTGGAAATCTAGTCTGTAGTGTCACTGATATTATTTACCTACTAAAAAATCACATACTTACCTAATTATATTAATTTTGTATAGTTGATTATTGCCTATGAGTAGATCAAATTATCAAATCAAATGTAAATATTGAAATTTGTAAGCGATAGGTACTTAATTTATGAACTCTGTTATGGAATTACTTATTTGATTTAAACAATTACTTGCATTATAATGGTTAGAGCCAGGTGCAGGTATTTTTGCACCCCCGCAGGGAATAGAATAGAATGTTTATTATGATTTAAATTTAGATTTTGTATGGGGTCATACAGTTGCACATTCGAATGGCCGAACCGGAATAGGGTCATTCCGAATACAGGACGGCCGTCTGTTAGCAATATCAATAATAATTTGTTATTTATCTGAATTTCAGGAGGATATTTTATGCTGTTTTGTTACTTTATTAGTATTTTATAAATTATTATTTATTAAATGTTATCCGAATCATTTTAATATCGGCAATTGTAAAAGTTAAGTGTAGCAACACTAATTTTGAATTGGCGGCCATTCGTGGTAATCGTGGTACTGTGTCGGCACGACAAGGTGATACTTACAAAAATTGTATGTGTTTTGAAGAAATAAAACGTAATCAGTGTGAAGAGTGTTTATTATTCGTTTAAAGTTAATATGATAAAATAAAGCAAACTGGGTACATAAACAAGTGGTCGCCTGTACGCGCTCGATATTAGCAAAACAGATTGTTGCAAGTTCCCCGGCGACCCGCAGTGATCCGGCGCCGGAGACACACACACACACACACACACACACACACACACACACATCTGCACACGACACTAAACGTGATCAACACGAGAAGCACTCAGTCACTCGCGTAGTCTAGATGATTTTGATGCACATTTTAAATTATGTATTATGTAATACTAAGTTGAAAGATTTTATTAAATTTGATGTTTCTATGTTAGAATGAGTTACCGATGACCTATCGTGACCCACTTAACGTCCCGACCGCTCCTGCATGTGATAGTTAAAATTAATTAGTTAAATAATTGTATCTAATTCATAAAGTCAGATAGCTATATTTCAATATGTTAAGTCACACACATTGCCTTCCTCTGGCAGCTACAACAAAAACTCTTTTACGCTTACACGTGGCAAGTCTCCAGTGCAACGTGCCCGGCTGAACAGATCACTATTCCTAGCAGATAGGATCCATTATTCAACAGCAGGATGCTAAACTAACTATCGCAGGGTTGATGTAAGAAAAACAATCGGATCTGGCGAGTGCTGAGCAAACAGACAGGTGGTCCGGGCCGATACACTACAGGGTGTTCAAACTGTTCAGTTTGATGTTATACAGGATGTCAGAGAAAAGTTATAGTACTTAATTTAAAAAGTCGTAGTAAGAAGAAAAGTTGTTTAGAATTTGCAGCGAATTCAATTAATTTCCTTCGAGGCACCTCAAACTAACATTAGTGGAATAAAGGCGTGATTTCATATTGTCTGGAACATCGTGATCGCTATTGAATGGAGCCTTTTAAATACGATATGTTTACTTACTATAGAATAAATTATGAGATCTAAAATACCGTATTTTTATGTAATGTAGTCATTATTCTACTTTTTACATAGGTATAAGTATATTTTTTTTCTAAATCAGAAAAAAGCTTTGAAATAACTTGTCCCGCCAGCAGACTGTCGCTCGCTCGTTCACATAACACTAAACTAGCACTGGGCCGGCCTCGTTTACAAGCCCATTATTAACTTTTATTCCCGAGCTCATAGAGCCCATAGTTCAACGGCGTTTAGTTGCTTTTGCATAGTGATGTGTCATATTTGAACTAAAAATACAAAACAATTGAAATGATGCAAATCTTGAAAAAAAAATGCAGTAAACACACATACATTTATTTTAGACGGCCGAATGGCCTAGTGGTTAGTGACCCTGACTACTGAGCCGAAGGTCCCGGGTTCGATTCCCGGCTGGGGCAGATATTTGTTTAAACACAGATATTTGTTCTCGGGTCTTGGGTGTTGATATTTATATTTAGTATCTATCTATCTATGTAATTGTGTAGATATATCAGCTGTCCGACACCCATAACACAGGTTCTGCCTAGCTTGGGGTCGGATGGCCGTGTGTGAGATGTCCCCACATATTTATTATATTTATTATTATTTCTTATTTCAGTTTGTACTGCTCAATGGCATCGTAACCAAGCCTAGAACTGCATGTCTTTGATGGCTATCAGTTCGTTAATCTCCTTATTACGGTCTAACGAATAAAAGCTTATTTTCCTCAGAGATTCAGTATATTTCAATGACACTCTGTGGTCTCACAACCATTATTACTTATTATCAACAATTAAAATTAAAATACTGTAGGACAGTGTACGGACAGCACTAGCGCATCGGACGTGCGTTCAATATGAGCGTCGTATGTTTTTACGACGTCGCTACAGTCGATCCCGTTAATACCGTGCGAGAGTCGTCACTACACTATTGCAGCCATCCTCAGTGGTCCCGAGTGTATCGGCAACTGCTGTTCTACTTGATTGCATTTTCCATTCCACATACTTTGCCAAAAGATGCCACAGCATAAATTCGTTGTACAGAATTTTGTTGAAAGGATCCTTGTAAAAGTTGCAAGAATATATTTGAATTCTGTACACAGATGATGAAATATTGCTACCCACTTATTCATAGAAAAGTTACAAAAGGTTTTAACTAATATACTGTTTTGTCCCTCTCTGTCAAAGAACAAATTGTTCATCGTCGGAGAGGGACAAAACAGTTTATTAGTTAAAACGTTCTGCAACTTCTCTATGAATAAGGGGGCTAGTCTGCAAGTTTTCTAAGAACTAGCTTAAATGTTCAAAATCTCCAACAAGGATAACAAATGAGAGACATGGCTCAAGTGAACCGGTCAACCATTTTATCAACTATCTACCTAAAATAAAGACGTTTGACTAAGGCATTGGTACCGATTCTGAAGGGCGCACTTCCTAATTTTAAAATGAGCTAAAATCTCTAAATTTAACTGACAGCGCTAATTTTTGCTATTCTGAAGGCAACGATTTTAACGGCCAACTAAATTTAGAAGGCCCATTTGACGTCTTTAAAATGAGTGTGGCCATGTACTTAAGGATATTACAATCGAAAATATCGATTAACTTTTTTAACCTTAAAGTACTCCAAATAAATTTAATTATCCTAAATAGTAGTTGAAAATAATTAAAAGGATTAAATACCCTTCATTTATATTGGTTTTGGTGATAATTTAAAATATTTATGTAACATATTCATAATTCATTATTGCAACTGGTAACTCTGGCTAGAAAATGCTTCTATGGTGTTCTATGGACATTTCCTAGTGATTTAAAAAAAATATAATAGAGTAGAGATGGGGTTAGTTGAAAAAATAGTGAGAATAATCGAATATAATCGATTATTGCACTAGAATATTTTAAACAATAGTTTTTCAGTAAAGTATGTAAGTAGGTACTAAGTTCTACATCTATGTGTTATCCACGATATTTAATGTAAGTAGTTACTTACTTAAATGTTTAATAGTTGATGATGATGTTACGTTATATACTTAAGTAGAGGACTGTGTAAGGGATGATATTCATATAAGAATATGAAAAGTATCGAATACTTACAAAAGCACTAATACCTTATCAGTAGGTACTTACTTAAGTATTTCCGATGTGTACGTATTTATATTTACCAAAAACGCATATAATTATAATAAAAGTACCTACCCAGGAATCGATCCAGCATCGATTATTTTTTCATTCAAGCATAGTTCGGAAGCAAGTAACATTGCACTAGGTACATCTCTATGGCGCATGCGCGCTGGACAGCAAGAGAGGCGCGCCGCCGCGGCGCGGCGCCATCACCGCCATATTGAATTTTCCGCCGAAAAGTTTGCTTTGCCGCTATTTTTTTAAAGTATTTTTGTTAAGTCTTTACAATACAAAACAAACATCTATTATAAATTATTATGTTTGTGTTTGCAATATGCAATTGTAAAATCGATAAGGTGCTTGTGTGCAAGTTTACGATTTATTTTAGGAAGTTACCTACGTAAAATCTAAGGAAATATTTTTATCAGTTGGGCATCTGGTTATTAACTATCTGGTTACTTATGTTTGTGTTCTAGTGTTTTCGTTTCTACTATTTAAAGTTTTGTGTAAATAAGTATCTATAAGGATAAGCTTATTCTGTCAACTATCCTTACAACTTACCTATACTTACTTTATTTTTCAGTGACAACAACAAAGAAAATAAATCAACCACACCCATAAACTAAACATGAAACGCTGGATACAAGATATTAATAAAATTCTTCTCCGGGACAACAATACTAAAACGACCATCAGACCACCTAGTTACCTACCTACTAACTAGAAGGATAATGGAAATAAGATACAGAAATTAAATCAAGCAATTGTGTATAAGTATTGGTGTCAGAAAAATTACTCAACCAGTGTGTGTTGTGTGTGTTATTCACCCAAATAAAGTTTTACGTCCATAAAATGTATTTCTTCTTTCATAAAAAGTAATAGTATAGTAGTAAGTACCTATATAGTTTCTTAAAGTCAGGCATATTTTTCAGATAAAAGGTAACCTAGGTAGGTATAACTTGTTTTCCTGTAACAAAATAGGTAGTTAAATATTTGAGCTATGTAGAGACCACTTTAAGTAAAATATTCTTACAAGTTGAAAGGGGTAAGTAGAGAGTTAGATAGGTACACAGGTAGGTGAGTTAAGGTTAAGGTGTTCCTCATGTATGTAGAGCCGGTCCGTTTGGAAGAGGAAAGCCGAGGTGTTAGGGCTGGTGTAATCCTGAAGTAGATCGGTAGGTGTGTTGATTAATTTTTAGACCTAGAACTATAACTTAAGTTGTTTTAAGCAACCCGGTTCATGCCTACCTTGTCAGTAACACGTTTTTCAGTCATTCAGTCCAAAGATCAGAAATAATAATATGACAAAACAGAGTCACTTTCACATCGTAGTTTCGCAAAAAATAATAAGTTAGCGTCGTTGCAATTAGATTTACATGCTTAAACAACACATCAGCTCTAAGTTAAATCCATATTTATGCACCTACAACAACAATTTCCCATATATTTCACGGTTTTACTTTTAGAAATTTTAGTATAATTTTAACAGGCACCTGTTTAGACCCCTTTTAAATTTAGGAAGAAAGTTGCTAATTTTAAGTTGACAGCGCTAAAAATGGCACCTTCAGAATACCAATTCGACCATCTAACCTAAGTTGAATAGTTTTAACGCTGTCAGATTCAAAATTTAAAGTGACGTCTCTAATTTTGGAGATAAACGGTGCCTTCAGAATGCCAAATAAATTTAGAGAGAATGTAAGCGTTTTTTGACAGCGTTAAAATTAGAATGTGCCCTTCAGAATCGATACCATTGTCAGCATAGTAGGTATTTCCTTAATTATTTATTTATTTATTTTTATTTATTTATTTATTTAAAGGAAAACTTACAGCTAGAGATATCAGTAAACATAGCAAAGTATGAAACAGACAGCCAATTACAAGTTTCCACATGTAAGAAACAAAATATTGCCATTATGCCTAATAAGTTCTACTTATTTCAGTGAATAGTAATAAATAAAAGTAAAAAATATTAAAATAGCCTTAAATAATAACTTTACGTAACTATAAGTGAGATTACAAATAAATGAAGTGAATGTGCCTATTACACAAAATATCTATATAAATATACTACCTACTTAACAAATTTTGAGCTGAATTTGTCGGTCAGACAGAAGTATGCCATTTTAGGGTTACTAACAAATAAGTCAAGACCTGGGTATTCTCTGGTCAGGGAGTTAAATGATCGTGAGGCTCTTAAAAGAAATGAGTTCTGCCGGTAGTTTGTGTGAACTACTGGTACATGCAAAATAGTTTTATTTATTATGTTATTAACATTTAGGGCGTCTTGCACAACGAAGTTAAATAAAATAAAATAGTTTGTCTCTTGCTCTGACAGTATAATGTCAGAGCAAGAGGTCATAGATTTAATTTTGTTTAACTTTGTTGTGCAAGACACCCTTAATAGTGGAAAAGAAAAGGGTCTCTGATGAAATCTAAACATATTTAAAAAAATACATTCTATTCTATTGAAGTCATCACTCATGACAATCTCTGGTATTTTATTTGTTTGTTCTCCGGATGAAGCGTCACGTTTAAGAGGCCATTTCACAACTCTCACAATGGTCGCAGTTCTCATCTTCACTCGTCATGTAAATACTCCAGTTAAGGCGCAGACTGTTCCGTATCACCTCGCTTTATAGCCAAAGCTGAGCCTTTATAGCAGTGCAGGTTGATCGCTATATTCTTGACTGTGGATTTCAGGAGCTTTTTCAAAACAAGAAAGGTACGTCATCTATTTTCAATAACATCAAGTTATGAACATATATTTATAACTACCTATTGATTTATAACTCTGGACTATTAATATTAAAACAATTAAAGAATATTTCTGTTTCTACTCTCTACTAATGCAATTTATAATAATATATTATGTGACTTGCAAAGAAAAAAAATATACTTTCCAATATATTTTTTCGGTCCATGTGCTGAGCACCCCGTATACATTAATACATCACTGCCCGCACTGCACTATGAACGAGGAAGCTCAACCAGATGCATCCCATCAGCTGCGACACTTGCAGTTCGAAACTAGCTCTTACCACTCACGAATTAAGAGCCTCTTCTAAGCGTGAAACCGTAACGATCAGTGCAGCCCCGCTGTACGCAAGTTACGACGACGCTGTCACGTTTAAAACCTTCGTAAAAAAGCTCTTATTGATTCTTATGGGAAAGCTTGTTTGTTTGCTCTAACAAGCCTTCTCGGCATAAAAAAATCGTATGGTAGGAACTGGTGCCTTTAAGCTATTATTATTAACGTTACGAATATAATATTAAAATGTAGTAAACTGATGCGAAGTAGTAACAAAGAAGAGTGAACAGAGGTACTGTTAATAAATAGGAACCTACTACTAACGGATAAATATGTCAATTATGTATTCGCAAAAGTCTCGCAAAGAATCCTCTGCCACCTCTGCTTTGTAGGTAGAGTAGAACATGAGTACAACTGTTCCAGTCCTGAGAACAATGCCGTCCCCCGCCCCCGGCCCCCGGCCCCCGCTCCCCGCTCCCCGCTCGTCGCGTCTCTTTGACTCGCGGAAGAGGAAGACACTTTTACAAGTTTGTGGCGCGTGATTCAATCACACCGCGTCACGCACTCCCGGCGACGCAGGGGTCACTCTAGATTACGGAAAACTGTAGTTCGGACCGCTGCCTGCTGCGCTCACCAAGACTTTGTCCAATTTGATAGAAATAATATTGTTATACTTTATTGTTACATAAAGAAATATTAATTTATCAAAAATTACAACTTTCACTTTCAGACTTAAAGAATTCCAAAGAAATAATATTAAAGATTTATTTATTTCACCAAAAACATACGCAAAGTATATTGAGCACTGTTTTTCGAACTAGATATCAATCTGTATTTCAGAAGACAGTTCTCTTCCAGATTAGGGCCTTACTGGTAAATAAACAAAAAATAGACACCAAATCAAATAATAATTTAAATATTAAATAAGAATTGATAATGATAATGCATATATGCTAGAGTAACCCTCATCTCATGGTGTTGAGGGGCAGTTGAAGCTATACGTGAACAAATGTGGCGGAATCGCATAGAAAAAGAAATTGAAGATATGAGAGATAATTTTATTGAGAGTTCAAAAATGCACCTCTGTCATCCGCCCTGGCGCTAACAGTCACAGATAGACAAACACTTTAAAGTCATCGAAAATAATAATATGTCAAGTGAATAAAAGAAATTGAATCTGTTTGATAATGATAATGGACGATGCGACTGCGACATTCATTCCTGTCATCTGCATGGAGCGACTTCCGGCAATCTGCGCGGACCTCGCGGCGGCGGCAGGAAGGAAGATGAATGAAAACGACAAAGGGGATTTTAACAACTCTGCGACATCAATTTTACTTCTATGTTCGTTTTATTTTCATAACTTTTCAAATTTTACAACACAAACATTTAGCTACTTACAAAAACAAAAATGTTATTTAAGACTTCGTATTATTTAATAAGAAAATCATTATCTAAGCACAGTGAGCAGAGTGAACAATCATTATCTACAGTACACTTATACATAAGTAAGACACACGAAGCAAGGCTGTAAATGCAACGTTTAGTGGATTTGCGCCTGTAGGTACCTACATACCGGGTTATGTTACTACGTACCTGTAATGCTGCCTCGTAATACCTCGCTACACACCGCACACGTATGTTCCTGCAAACTTCAAAAGCTTTCAGTTTCCGGCATTAGAACACCTTTAAGGATAATGTTGCCTCTTTATTTCTCCAGTAAGTACGCAGGCTACGACGAGTCCTTATTCACGACACAGTGTTCCGATGCGACACGAAGCCTTGTAAATGAACATTGATTTAGATACTGCAGAGTCTGAAATAGCTCCTGTAATGAGATCTCCCGTGACAAGGGATAATTGGATTGGACCTGAAAACTATCGTTTGTTTCCTGTAAAACATCGAGTCCGGTGTATTCCACCGTTTTCTTTTCTTCCTTGTACATTTGTTTGTATCAGAAAAGACAAGAACAAGATGATTATTTCCTGAAACAGAATGTTATAATGCCCCATAATAGTCCCCCTCCTGCAGCGGACAGCTGTCGCCCGCAGCCGGCGCTCGGAATAAGAATGCGTGCTGCGGCGCGCTTGTTCTGAGCTCTCCTTCGTCTTCACATACAAATAACGGGATTCCACTTCAATTATTGTGTCTGTAGAAGGTCTTTGAATACCTACCTTAAACAATAACTGGGACCTCTATAGAAAAAATATAAATATAGGAGCCTTCTTGCACAGTAGGCTATAAATAAGTAGGTAATATTGTAAATGTTCACTAAACAACCCGGGCCTTCGGCGCTTTAGCCATTGTACAAATAACATTACCAAAATTTGAGCTCCCACCACTTTTTTCTTGTTACCATACAGAATATCTAACATGATGAAGGTAGGTACTTCTAGACACTTTATTAAGACGGTGTTATTTAATAAGGCCGCGGGTCGGTAAATCTGATAAAACATGTTTTTTAGTAAAGTATGTGCTGTAAGGGCGGGCGCGGCTTGTGAGGTTAATTGACGCAGGGCGGGCGGGCGCGGGGCGAGGGCGGGCGGGGGCGGGGGCGCTCACCTCCTTAATCTTTCGGGTCCGCAGGTTGAAGTCACCGGAAGTTCAAGGAACAGGGATGTGAGCGTGGAAGAGGCGATTAACCTCGATGTGGGTTGATTAGGAGACAAGTTATGATATAGAGGTAAAATATAAATATGTAGGACGATTTAAATTTAGTTTAGTATCAATAATGATCTAAGTACGAGGTCTTCTTCAAAAAACGAGGCTTTCGTACCTTAGAAAAATTAAGGAAAGTAGTACTAAGCAGAAAGTCCAGGCAATCCCTCGACAAATAAATATAAGTTTGCCTACCTGCAATAAATTTAAAGCCATAAATTCTGCCAAAAAATAATTAATTAATTCAATTAATTCGGAGAAGATGCCTCCACGCGCCGCGCGGCCCGTCAATACCTCGAGATAGATTTTAAATTAATGAATATAATCGATCATCTTAATCGTTTGTTAATGGAGTTCAGTGTCGATTTCATCAATAATTACGGGTCTGTCTTTTTAATTGTGAAATATGGTTCTTGTATTAAAATCAAGAATTTATTATATATATTGTTTAATTTCTTGCGGGTTAGGTAATTGATAACTTCACTTTATTTGTTTGACACGTTTATTCACTTTTGCAGTAGGTAACAATTAAAATACATTCAACTCTTTTACGATATATCCAAAACCAAACCATACCGAGATGTAGAATTGGTTAGACAGCGCCATCTCGGAGTAAATTAGAAACTAAAAACTTATACAATTACACATTCCGCCCACCAAGGCGTCAGCCTTAATAAGCTCTTTGCTAACAGAACTTTAACACAATAAAAGAAAACAAGAGAAAATAACACCGCCCACCGTGACAATACTCTAAATGAATAGGAACTATACCTTGAAAAAAACATAGAATAACCACTTAATAACTACGCGATGACAATTTATTGCAACCAGTAACCTATAACATAAGCTACAGCTGCTCAAAAGAACACAAACTTTAAGTTATACACAAGTTATACAACAAAAGAACACAGTATCAATTTTTTGGTAAAATACACAATTTATTACAGGGGCGTTTCAGTACATTATTTTTACACCTTATTGAAACTACTCTTGTAATACCATCCTTACCACTATGCCTCGCAATCACTCTTCCTAGCAACCACTTAGCTGGTGGTAAATTATCCTCTCTAATTATCACCACATCATCTATTTCGGGTTCTATTTGACGGTGCGTCCACTTATAACGTTGGTTAAGTGTGACTAAATATTCTTTGGACCACCGTCTCCAAAAGTCAGTTACCATTTTTTGGACTAATCGCCACCTTTGTAGCCCTGTTACATGAACTTCTGAATAATCTTGGTCAGGAATAGCTATAAGTGGCTCTCCGACCAAAAAATGACCTGGGGTTAATGGAAGAGGTTCATCAGGATCCTCACTTAACTTTGTAAGCGGGCGCGAGTTCAGACAAGCCTCTATTTGTGTTAACACCGTGGAAAGCTCTTCGAAAGTAAGTGTAGAATCACCTATTACTTTCTTCAAGTGAGTTTTGGTAGAGCGCACTCCAGCCTCCCACAAGCCACCGAAATTGGGTGCACTGGGTGGTATAAAATGCCACTTAGTCTGTTCCAATGCAAGTAACTGCACAAATTCGGTTGGAAGCTCTGATTTTGCACGATTACACATCTCTTTAAGCTTTATATTAGCCCCAACAAAATTTGTGCCATTGTCACTGTACAGATCTTGACAATGACCTCTCCTTGATACAAATCTGCGATATGCAGATATGAATCCCTGTGTCGAGAGGCTCGACACAGCTTCCAAATGTATGGCTCTTGTAGCTGATTTGAACGGTCTGCTAGGTTTCAATCTTACTTCTGGAAGACGTCCCATCAATTGGTTGTTTTGTTTGCTATATCTCAAACAAGTTACGCACTCTCTGTAAACCTTCTTTACTTGATCACGCGCGCGAATGATCCAAAACTTAGATCGCAAGATATTGAGCATGACCTGTGGACCGCCATGTAGCGTTTTTTTATGAGCATCCAAAACTATAAGCTTAGTAAGATGACATTTACTAGGCAAAATTATGGGATGCTTTTTGTCATACTCTACATGAGCGTAATGAATGCGTCCATCTACCCTTAGAATACCATCTTTATCAAAAAATGGATTAAGAGTATGCAGTTGACTCTTCTTCTGCACAGTTTTTGCGGTTTTTAACTGTCGGATCTCTTCACTGAAATAAAATTCTTGCGTCTGTTTGATACACATGATATAGGTTGCTTCAATTTCATCTACTGACACCACATTCGAAAATTTCACGTGTTTAATCGAGAAGGGCCCTGACTACATGGGATTGAGCATAGCAATTGTTTGATTTAGCTTTGACCATAGCCGTAGCCAATAAAACACTGTTTTCAGTGTGCTCATCTTTAACAAAATTTGCTACTACTCTCGTCTCTGCATCTGCAGTTGAAGCTACACTATTTACTGCTTGTTTTACATCTCTTTCGAAAGATGTGGACTCTGACTGCGTTGATTTCGGAATATCTCTCTCATAGTGAAGCATCGTGTGGTGACGTCTACCGCAACGTCGACAGCACGTAGCTTGATGACACTGCCTTACCGCATGTGTCGGTGACAAACAGTTGAAGCACAATCTCTTTGATTCTACTACACTAACTCGCTCTTGAGGAGATTGCTTTCCAAACTGTTTACATTGATAAAGCCAGTGTTGACCTAAACATAACCCGCAACTAATACTATTGTTATTGTCTTTTTTCTCTTCTGGTACACTTGAGGTGGTGGCATGAAACGACTTTTGTTTTAATGAGGAGCTAGATTGTTTGGCATTGTAGTATGATGGTTTCACATTACAAATATTAGATGAATCTACCATTTCTAAAGCTCTAAATCTACATTCAAGAAAATCTACAAGTTGTGCCCAAGTTGGCAACTCATCAGACAAATTCACACTAAGTTGGTATTCCCACTGTTTTCGCGACTCTTGGTCTAATTTAGACAGAACAATATAACTCACGATAGAGTCCCAAGATGACGTAGAAACACCAATATTGTCCAATGACTTCAGGCACGACGTCGTAGTGTCCAGCAGCAGTTTGATTGCAGTTGACGATGCTGAATTTATAGACTTTTGATTAAAAAGTCGCTTAAATATCTCATTTACATTGTATCTCTTGTTGTCGTAGCGACGTTTCAACTGCCTCCACGCTTCATCATAGTTTGCGTCTGTTGTTGTTAGGTTCCGAAGTAGATTCTCTGGCTCACCCGTTAAACTACTTTTTAAATAGTGAAGTTTCTGGACATTGCTTAAAAGAGTGTTCTCATGGATAAGTTTCAGAAACAAGTCGTGAAATGCTGGCCATTCGTCATAACCTCCCTTAAATGTCGGCAATTGTATGCGAGGTAACTTAACATCACAGCTAACTCCCGCTGTACCTGTTGGTTGACTCTGAGCAGGCGCACTGACATTTTGATTTGGCACAAGCTGTTTCAGATGTTCCTTCATTAACGTCTTATATGAAATGTACAAGTCTTCGACCTGTTCATAAAAGTCGGATTCAAAATATTCAGACTCTTTCTTCTCGTCTCTACTCATACCAGTCACAATCTCTAAATGATCTCCTTTAAATTCTGTCCATAACGCTTCTAAATTTTCCAGTCGTGCTTCTATATATGTAGGTTTTAATCTCTCTTTACTAGTCTTTTTGTAGTTTCTCTCAGCCTTAATTAGTGTCTCATATCTATTTTCTTGTCGTAATAAAATCGCCTCCATATTTAATTGATAGAACTAAAACCCTTTTTATTCTAAGTTCAGCTTTTGAAGAATTTTTCTAACATTTTTTTGGACGCAAATTTTCTAAGTCCAAGTTTTACGAAAATATTCAAACACTTTTTTCTCACGCTAATTCGGCTAAGTCCCAAATTTGGCAAAATTATTCTAAGTCTTTTTCACTAATAGATTTCAACAGTAATTCTTCTAAGTTCTTTTTTGACTCAAATTTTTCTAACACTTTTTACTACATAGTATATTTCAAGAGTACTCACAGACCTCACAGTCACACGGTATTTTGTCCATCACTCACTGTACACGCACTTTATTCCCGGGTTTCGGCACCAATGTTTAATTTCTTGCGGGTTAGGTAATTGATAACTTCACTTTATTTGTTTGACACGTTTATTCACTTTTGCAGTAGGTAACAATTAAAATACATTCAACTCTTTTACGATATATCCAAAACCAAACCATACCGAGATGTAGAATTGGTTAGACAGCGCCATCTCGGAGTAAATTAGAAACTAAAAACTTATACAATTACACATATATATAATCGTTTATTACGGACCAAAGATCCAAAAAAGTGTTAGTATTACATTTATCTTAACCTAATGTTAGTTATAACTACATAACACACAAAAAATTACTCTATACACATGTAGTGCCCCTGTAGCTATTACCTATGTATACCTACATATACTTATGTATTAATGTATGTTATCCCTTATTAACGTGTGTATTCATATGAATATAATCAGTCTATAAACGTCACTCGTGTGTTTCACTCAACTCCCGCATTCCGTACATTACATGGCGACCTTGCCAGCGCGCGTGAAGATAAAATGTAGGCGAAATTGACGAACTGTTTGAAAAGTTAAGATGTGTGAACTTTAATTAGGAATTTTCCAGAACTGTTGAAATTATAAATAATTTAAATGAGTGCAAAGTATTGTTCGGCTGCATAATTGTGACCAAAAAAGGCTGCGTGCGCCCGGCGCTGCTGTGACTAATCGGCCGCATTCCAGATTTCGTATATGGCAATCGAATCACGGAGAAATTAATCATCATGTATTACATCGAGATCATTCCAGAGCACTGCAAGGCAGATTGCCTCTATTTTTATTATATTAACGGTCCAGAAAAATCTCAAAAATGGGTGGAAAGCAAACTAAAGAAGAAGAAGTTATAATTGCCCAAAACGCAGCGGCTGGAAGTAATAATGCGCGTGTGGAGCAACTGATGTATAATTTCAGTTTTCTACAAACTATTTTATTGGTGCTGTGTATCCTGATATCGTTGGCTGTAGCGATATTTATGTACCGTATGTACATAAAATTCCATAACCGATTGATTGGCCGGAGGCTCAACGAGTTCGCTCTACGGGAGTACGCCCGGGGACCAAAGAAGAGTCCACCAGGCGATACGTCGATGGTATAAGTGAGAAAGTGTTATAATACCTAATGGTAAAAAAAAAGTAATGGTGAAAATTTCAGTGGATACGGAATGTGAAAAGTGAAATAAAATACGAGAAAGTGTTAATATCGGAAAAGGTTTTTACGATTTACGGTATAAGGTATTTATGCGTATGTATTATTAATGTGTTAGCCATTTTAAATCATTTAATCAATTTTGTAGAAGCATATAAGTATAAATTCAAGTATTATTTTGGTACATGTAATCAATTAATTAATCAATGTTTATTCAATTTTTATTCAATGTTTAATCGAATAATAATTTTCCTATAATATGCTTAATCGTTAATTAAATGCATATATAACGAAAAATAAATAATTATTAATCATGTAAAGCTTGGGTAATGGCAACAACTTTATCTACTATTTTAAATGAGTTACAAGAAGTGAGAAAATATCTTATTAAAATTGGTCCTAGCCGTAGGATAGAGCCTATTGTTACGAAAAAGAGATTAGAAGCAGATGAAATTTATTGTAGATTTAATGCATGTTTAGACACTGTTACTACTCAATTACAAAAGTGTAGTAAAGAGGAAATTAAATTGATCGATTTAACGTCAAGTCAATTTATTCAATTATATGAGGAAATAATTAATTTATGTACAGTGTCTAAACAAGTGGAAAAAATGTCAGGTGATAATTTTGACCTCAAAACGGCTCTGAGCCTGTTGCCTATTTTAAATGACGAAGAAATTGTGACGAAACAGCTGATTGAAAGCTTGGACTATTATAGTTCTACTATCACTGAACAGGAAAATCAATTAAAATTAATACCGTTTGTATTAAAAACGAGATTGTCTCCTAAAGCTAAGTTGAAGCTAAAACCAAAATATGATAAAATAAGTGATCTTATAAGGGACATGCGTTTATTCCTTTTACCACAAAAGAGTCATACTGCACTTCAATCCAGACTCCACCAGTGTCAGCAAAATGATAAGTCTGTCGAGGACTATGGCAAAGAACTAACCGAACTGTTTGTGGAGTTGACGATATCTCAGGCCCAAGGCAATACAGAAAGTTACAATATTTTACGACCACTAAATGAAAAAACTGCGATCAAAAGATTTGCCGACGGCTTAAGAAATCGGCGACTGAGCACTATAATAGCTGCCCGTAACTTTGATTCTCTTTCAGATGCTATACAGGCGGCTCAAGAAGAAAATGTTTCAGGTTTTTCAGGCGCCGCTGAAATTTCAAGTATGGGTAGAAGTCGTACATTCATGAACCAGGGGTACAACGGCCCACAGCGCAGACCGTTCAGAGGACGTGGCCGTTCGATGAATAGACGTTTTCAGGCGTATGGAGGACGCAACCGAGGATATCAAGCATATCCGCGTTCACAGGTAACATTCCATGATTCTAAGCCAAGTCGCGGGAACCAGTATCGCGGGAACCAGTATCGCGGTAATAGAGGTATGTATGGACATTCTTCCAATTTTAACAGGAACACCGGCAGACAGATAAACTGCGTAGAACAAGAAAATGATGGTGAAAATGAAGTAAGTGACGTCAGCGAAACGTTAAATCATTTTTTTCGACCCTAAATATATAAATTCGTGTAATGGTCTAAATAAAATTATTTTCTATATCGGTGACATAAAATATGAATGGCTGATAGATACAGGCGCATCCATATCGGCGATTAGGTATGATTGCGTTCGTAGTTTACACATTCCATTCCTTAAAGAGAAGCTTACAGTGAACGGCATAGGGGGCAAAGTCGAATCGGATGGTCAAGTGGATATCGAATTAAATAATTTGAACAACAAGTTTAGGCATACATTTTATGTGTTGAATAAAATACCAGGAGGAAATAATGGCATACTAGGACAGGATTTTCTAAGAAAATACAACGCCATTCTCAATTTCGAAACAAATACATTAAAACTTACACTTGCCAGCGGAAAACCTATTTACATGCCATTTTATTACTCGGACGAAGATTCAAATTCTTATATTAAAATACCGGCGCGGTGCGAATATGTTCTTTATATTGACACTATTAAGAATGAACCAAGTGTTGTTATATCTCAGGAGTTATGCGATGGTGTTTACATTGCAAATTCGTTAGTAACTCCGGAAAATAATAAAATTCCAATTCGCTTATTAAATACAAGAGAAACAGAAGTTAAATTGAGTAACATTCAGGTACAATTAAATAAATTAGATGATTATCACATATGCCATTTTACAAAACCAAACATTAACTCGGATAGGGTGAAATTGTTATTTTCAATGCTAAATCTCAAAGGATTAGGTATTGAGGAACAAAAATCAATAGAAAATATTTGCGCTAAATTTCCCGACATTTTCCATTTACCCGGTGACAAGTTATGTACAACCCCAGTATATCAACATTCAATTGAGATAAAACCAGATACTAGTCCAGTATATACCAGGCCTTATCGATTACCCCATAGTCAGAAAGAAGAAATTAACAAACAAGTAGAGTCAATGTTGAAGGATGGTATTATAGAAGAGGCGAAAAGTCCTTGGAATAGTCCACTATTATTGGTACCGAAAAAACAAGATGCCGTTACGGGACAAAAGAAATGGCGTGTTGTTATTGATAACCGAAAACTAAATAATCATATACAGGATGATAAATTCCCTCTCCCCCATATTAGTGATATTTTAGATTCCCTTTCTGGTGCAGTATATTTTTCACATCTAGATTTATACCAGGGTTTCTATCAAGGCGATTTAAAACCATCCAGTAGACCGTACACTGCATTCACAACCGACAAAAATCAATATCAGATGACTAGAATACCTATGGGTTTGAAGTCTAGCCCGAATTCTTTCAGCCGTATGATGACAATAGCTATGTCTGGCCTTAATTTTGATAAATGTCTAGTATACCAAGATGATTTAGTAGTATTTGGTCAAAATTTACATTCCCATAATAAAAATCTTTTGGATATTTTTGGTAGATTACGACAAGTCAACTTAAAATTAAACCCAATAAAATGCAACTTCCTTCAAAAAGAAATTCTATACTTAGGGCATATAGTTTCCGAAAAAGGCATAGAACCAGACCCTGAAAAAACAAAAGTTTTAGCTAACTATCCCAGACCACAGAATGCTGACGAAACAAAAAGGTTCGTGGCTTTCACTAACTACTATAGAAAATTTATTCCCCAATTTGCAAGCATTGCTTCACCTCTAAATAAATTATGTTGCAAAAACACACCTTTCATTTGGTCAGATGAATGTGAAAAATCATTTTTAAAATTAAAAAATGCTCTAACTTCATATCCAGTTCTACAATATCCAAATTTGTCAAAATCAAACGAGTTTATATTACAAACAGATGCCTCAGGAAAAGCTATTGGATCAGTTTTATGTATAGTGCCACAATCTTATCTGTTCCGGTGGCGACGTCGCTGTGACCGAATCCAGTGATGCCATCGATTAAATTTTGCCTATTTATGGTTTAAACGACAATGCATTTCTGCTATTACCTATTGTTATAATTAGGTACATTAATAAGTATAGATAAATCAAAATATAGGGTTGATAGTAAATGAAAGTGGATATAATATATCAAACGACATTTGTTGTATGGAAAATTTGTCCACGGCGAACAGAAATAAAATTAGTTCTGATTATGTTCTGCTTCTGATGATGTGGGTCGTGGACGACGAATAAAGAGATAGATAGACTATTAATTAAGTATTATTTTTGAACACTTTATTTTACATTTTCTAAAGTGACAAGAAACAAGATCATACAATTAAAAGAAATTCAGACAGTGTGCAAAGGCTAATTCATCATCATCTCGACCCATCACGTCCCCACTGCTGGGGCACGGGTCTCCTTCCAAAGGCTATTTGCCAAAAAGCAATTTCTTTCAGCCAACTCTTGATAGGTTGGGAAAACAATGACATGTCATAAATCATCATTATTTTGTCTAAAATCGCTGCAGGTGCGCGAAATTCTTCTTGGTATATTGCCTAAGATTTAAAGTATCATGTCACGTCCTCACACCTATAATCAAAGAAAAATAAAGATTATATACTTTTCATCACGAGTATCACGACCCATCCCGTCCCCACTGCTGGGGCACGGGCCTCTCAGGAAAATATTTCATAAAATTACATGGAGTATATATGGGTAAAACTATTCGTCATATTTGGCAACACTAACCTGTAGCCGCTGCAACTCGTTCTTCCAATTTTTCAAACGGAATTAAAGGCGCCTGAATACGATATTCTTCCTGCATAAAAGCCAATATATATAGTTCTACTTTTCTTGCATCACATTACAGCGCTTTTGGCAGTATTTCACCCAGAAAATCACAAAACAAATTAAATATCGTAGCGTCAGCCTCTTCGCAGAAATTGACAACTCAAATAACGCACAGAGTATGAAATGACGTTTGACAATGACGTCTCGTTGTTGCACATTTTGACCACCGGAACAGATAAGATTGTGGCACTATAACCATAACGGAAAACCGGTGGCATATGCTAGTCGCAGTTTAAATAAAGCAGAACTCAACTATCCAACAATCGAGAAAGAACTCCTTGCGATAGTATGGAGTGTGAAACATTTTCGTCCTTATCTCTATGGCCGTAAATTTAAAATACAAACTGATCATCGCCCACTTGTATATCTTTTTGGAATGCGTGACCCGTCTAGTAGGTTACTTAAATTTAGGTTACAACTAGAAGAATATGACTTTGTTATAGAATACGTAAAAGGTAAAGATAACACAGTAGCCGACGCTCTATCACGAATCACCATAACGTCAGAAGATTTAAAAACGATGAATGAGCAATTAAATGTAATGACAAGAGCCCAAACTAAGAAAGTGGAAGAATTAAAACAAACCGGAAATGACTTGGTCAATAATAGCGTTCAGGACTCGAGGCCTGATCAACCGAGAGTCGTGGACATTATTAAAAAACCAAAGCATTTTACGGAATTGTCTTTAATATCAAAGCGTAAACAAAGATATCTTGAAGAAAAAGGTAGTATCAGATTACAAAGTAAATATTTCGCGTACGCACCGAATACAAGTTCTATATACCTGTGCACTACTTCTCGATCATCAATATCCCTAGACGAATTGGTGAGAGATTTATGTGATTTATGCAGGAAAATAAAAGTTAAAAATGTTTGTATATTGAAAAAAGATAATAATGAAGAATTTATAGCAGGAATAATCGAAGAAATAAATAAATATAAAAAATGGTCCGGACCAACAATAAGTATAATAAGCAAAGTGAAGAGATTAAATAATTTAGATGACAGAAGAGTAGTACTCAACGACTTTCACCTCCTACCCACCAGTGGCCACGCGGGTATCAGGCGAATGTCAAATAATATTAAGAAATTTTACTTTTGGCCCAATATGGACAAAGACATATGCGATTATGTATCCAAATGTACTCAATGCCAGAAGCAAAAATATTCCATAAATACAAAACAACCAACGGTTATTACTTCAACAGCAGATACAGCAATGGAAAAAGTATATTTAGATATAGTAGGCCCACTACCAGTAGACGATAGAGGATTTATTTACATATTAACACTCCAGTGTGACCTCAGCAAGTTCGTAGAAGCATATCCATTGAAGGCAAAAGACACGGTAAGCGTAGCACAAGCATTTGTCCAGAATTTCATATTAAAATTTGGAATACCACGGGAAGTCGTTTCGGATCGCGGAACGGAGTTTGTATCAAACGTCATGAAAGAGGTATGTAAAATTTTAGAAATAAAACAACTTACATCTACTGCTTATCATTATCAAACCATAGGAGCTTTGGAGAATACCCACAAAACCTTAGGTGCGTATTTAAGAATTTATTGTCAAAATTATGCCAAAGCATGGAGTAGCTGGGTTCCTTACTGGTGTTTTGCTTACAACAATACAGTCCATAGTGAAACAAAGTATACACCGTATGAGTTGGTATTTGGAAAGAAGTGCATTCTACCAAGTAACTTGTCAGGAAATACTGTCGAGCCCTTATATAATCACGATAGCTATCCTCATGAAATGCGATTCAGATTACAGGTAGCTCAAAGAGATGCAAAACATAACTTAGAAATGAGTAAAATAAAACGGAAAATTGTTAGCGATAAGTATATTAATCCAGTAGTATATAAGAAAGGCGAACAATTGTTAATTAGAAATAGCTCTACAGATAAAACAGAACCAATATATCTTGGACCATATACTGTCATAGAAGACCTTGATTGCAATGTTAAAATTTTAAAGAATAATAAAGAAGATATAGTTCATAAAAATCGTACTAAGAGATTTGTTTCTAATACTTAATAAAAATTATGTAATCTGTTAGCTTGTAAGAAAAAAAATGTATACTCTCATTTTTTTTTTCTTTAAAAGGGGAGATGTAGTGCCCCTGTAGCTATTACCTATGTAATAGCTAATGTAATACCTACATATACTTATGTATTAATGTATGTTATCCCTTATTAACGTGTGTATTCATATGAATATAATCAGTCTATAAACGTCACTCGTGTGTTTCACTCAACTCCCGCATTCCGTACATCTATTTTTTATTTGGTAGGAGTGACAATGCACCCAGTGGTTAAGGAAACAGTTGTCCCTAATTATAAAACTATTTTTAATTATTTACAAAATAAACAAAACTAGTCAAGGTTTATAATTCTTAGAAATTTCAAGAAAATTCAAACTTATGTCAGTATTCAAATCTGTGATTTTTCAAATAGGTACCTATTAATTGCAATTTTTTTATAAAACGTAAGGATTTTCTCTCTGTGATTCCAAACTTTATGAGTGTCGCAGGTGAAGCGCAGTTAGTCAAAGTCATTTTTAGGGTTCCGTAGCCAAAATGGCAAAAACGGAACCCTTATAGTTTCGTCATGTCCGTCTGTCCGTCTGTCCGTCTGTCCGTCTGTCACAGCCGATTTACTCGGAAACTATAAGTACTACAGTGATGAAATTTGATAGGAATATGTGTTGTATAAACCGCTACAAAAATATGACACTAAATAGTAAAAAAAAGAATTGGGGGTGGGGCCCCCCATACATGTAACTGAGGGATGAAATTTTTTTTTTCGATGTACATACCCGTGTGGGGTATCAATGGAAAGGTCTTTTAAAATGATATAAAGTTTTCTAAAAAACATTTTTCTTAAAGTGAACGGTTTTTGAGATATCAGCTCTCAAAGTCGTAAAAAGTATGTCCCCCCCCCCTCTATTTTTATAACTACGGGGTATAAAATTCTAAAAAAAATAGAGGTGATGCATGCTAATTAACTCTTTCAACGATTTTTGGTTTGATCAAAGTATCTCTTATAGTTTTTGAGATAGGTTGATTTAACTGTAATTTTGGTTATTATATTTGCTGCTACGGAACCCTTTGTGCGCGAGCCCGACTCGCACTTGGCCGGTTTTTTTTTATTCATCGTAGGTATAAATATAAAAATTTCTGATGAACGTAAATTTTTACAAACTACTCTCCGTTCGGATAAGGGGGGGCTCTTTCCGTTATTGCAAACATCTACGAATTCACTACTCCCAGCCGAACCTATAAATACGACGACTTCCTATGAATGCTGGCACTTGAAAGTACTAAAATTCCATCCTAGCACTTCACCTCAAGGGACCGGAGCCTGAACTCCAGATACAAGTAATACGTACTCGCGTGTTGGTCTGACGGCAATAACCCGGGGAACTCAAACACGCGAGCTGAAGTCAAAGAGAGCATCGCGGGACACGGGGCCAGCCGCGAGCGAACAAAGTATCTTTAATTCTGTAGGAATGAAACAATTGCGAGGATTACTTAGTTAATTAGATATATTTTCCGAATACCAGAATACATTACATTACAATATTGACGGGAGACGCGAAAGTGGCGACAATTTTAACAGCAGTGACAGATAGCGCAACTAATCTTGAGTTGCATTCATGAAGCTCGTTGTGGGCCGCTTATGTTTATTACCAACATCCTCCCTTAAACATATTCCCATCCTCGCGGAGCAGTATTCGAGCTTCGAGTGTGTGGTAGGTTTGGTCAGAGCATCTGCAACCATCTCACCAGTCTGTATATAGCGAACTTCAATCAGACCGGCGCTTATCTTGTCACGAATAAAGTGATGTCTGACATCGATGTGCTTTGTCCTGGAATGATAACCGTCAGTACCTGAAAGTTTAATACAGCTTTGATTATCACAGTAAATAACCAACGGTTCAGTCTTCAAACATGGCCAAAGTTTTTCTTGAAATTGTTTCAGCCATAACCCTTCTTGTATACATGATGTAAGTGACATGTATTCAGCCTCCGTTGTAGACAGAGCAACTGTAGGCTGACGTCTGGAGTTCCAACTTATTGATCCTCCCTGAAAAGTAAAGACGTATCCAGTGCAAGAACGTCTGTACAGAGCGGTATGCAATGTCACACTCTGTATAAGATTATTGTCAATTAGAGATGTCAGGATGTCAGGGTGTCAGAATGAATACATAACCGATACGTGTAAAGGTCTATAATGTACTAAAGCTTAAACTTATAATAGTCGTAAATGTAATAATCGTGTATTTACAAAGATGTCACGACTTCCTTAATTGAGGGCGCGCATGTACGCGCTGTCATCAAATAGTCTCATGTATGAGTGGCTCATACATACTGCCACCCAAGAGAACGAAAGCTACCTAGGTTAACTAATTAACTGAATCAAGGTTAAGTCTAGTCTTAAATATTTACATGTCATCACGTTAGTCAATGTGCAGTAACAATAGTTTAGTGCAAGTTAGTTCTATTCCTAACTATAACTAATTACAAGATCTAATGCAAAATATCTTAATCAAATGTCACTGTATGGTCTATCATGAATGAGGACGTCGATTTATTTAGATTGTTCACGGATTGATTTGAGTCACAACACTTCACTGGTGAGGCTACTTGTATATGACAGGGCACTACCTCATTAGCAACACTGCACTTGCACTCACTCACTCCCGGCCTCCGCCGGGTCATCTCGATCGGAGGCTCCTCTCGCGTACGCGGCTGCTTCCTGCATCTTTGCTTTACATACATTTGATTTATAAAATCATAGTGTGCATGAATGCTATAGGTGTCTCCTTTCATAACACAACCCTGACCTAGTGCAATGATTCCCGTGCCTTGTAAGCGTTTCTGCGATACTCCAGCTGGGCATAAAATGCGAACGTAGCATTCCTGGCAGCATGTAAACAACCAAGAGTCGCGTGCGTGTAACTTGACCCATGTGTCTGTGCATTTCTTTGTCTCAGACCGACAGTAGGTATTTAATGTTATTAGGTATTTATAATCAGACGCATGTCACATAGTGACTCATGTGTTTTGAGGCTATAGACAGGGTTTTTAAGGGGCATAGTAATTTGTTGTCATTCTGTTTAATGCAGGTTTCATTCTGTTAGATGTCATTTTCTGTCGTGGTGAGATTATTGAGAATGTCTGGAAACTCTCAGGAACCGTGGGAGACTGCACACCTTACACCGGTGGTCTCCGTCGGCGGCCGAGAATTAATGTCACTTTGCAAGTAGAGTAGAACCTCTCTTATATAGGCTCCACAATGTTGTTGTCAAAATATATATGTCAATTTGTCACTTGCTGAGCTTGCACTGCAATTCGTGCTGTTCCTGCAAGTAGAACCTCTTCTAGGCTCCACAATCTTCTTGTCAAAAATATGTCAATTTGTCATTTGCACTGCAATTGTGCTGTTACTGCAAGTGGAACCTCTCCTTGGCTCCACAATCATCTTGTAAAAGATATGTCAATTTGTCATTTGCACTGCAATTGTGCTGTTACTGCAAGTGGAACCTCTCCTAGGCTCCACAATCTTCTTGTAAAGGATATGTCAATTTTATTGAGAATGTCAGATGTGTCAAATGTAGAAATCATGTCAGTTTCATACGTCTGCGCCTGAACCGATTTTACGATACAATTATATGCAGTTTCTATTTCGGTTTGTGTCAAGTAGGCAGTTCTAGTAACATTGACCTTGCCCCGAGTAGCGGTAATGAAACGCGAAACCCAACACATGATTCGTACGCACCGGGTTATTGAACTGTGCTTCATCAGCATTTCTTCAATCAGCGGAGTTGTCATTTGAATTGCATAACCTTGATGTTTTTAGTGAAATAATCATGCGACTTGTCAGGGGATGTTTCTAATTTTACATGATTATCTTCTCCAGAGGTTGCTGATAGTGTCAATATGTTGTTGCAAATAGGCCTCTGTCTTTCTATGCGCAGAGTCTTTTTTGAAATTCAGGAATGTAAGAATGGAAAGATCTTACTTGAATTGCGGCAGCTGCTGGCGTTCACTCACAACCTGGCGAGCGGCTGGTCTGCGGTGTGAACTGCAGCGCGGACCTCTCAGGAACCGTGGGAGACTGCACACCTTACACCAGTGATCTCCGTCGGCGGCCGAGAATTAATGTCACTAAACCCGTTTGCCGTACGTTTCGCGGGGTCCAGCTCGATAGCTTGAAGGACCAATGTACAGGGCCCTGAGTGCGAGTTTTTTCACACTCAGGGCCCAGAGCGGATCCGGCTCGAAGGACCAATGTACAAAGCGGTATGCAATTGTCACACTCTGTATAAGATTATTGTCAATTAGAGATGTCAGGATGTCAGGGTGTCAGAATGAATACATAACCGATACGTATAAAGGTCTATAATGTACTAAAGCTTAAACTTATAATAGTCGTAAATGTAATAATCGTGTATTTACAAAGATGTCACGACTTCCTTAATTGAGGGCGCGCATGTACGCGCTGTCATCAAATAGTCTCATGTATGAGTGGCTCATACAACGTCTATCGTCTTCAGAGCTTGCCCAGTCAGCATCACAGTAACCATGAGTCATATTCTCATCTGGGACATTCTTGAAGGTCAATCTGTAGTCTTGACTTCCTTTTAAATAGCGCAACACTCGCTTTAAAGCATTCCAGTGCTGCATCTCGGGTCTATTATTGTATTTACTGAGTAAATTGACAACATAGCTGATGTCGGGCCTTGTGCCTTGAGAAATGTATAACAGGCATCCAATAAGCTCTTGATACGGAACACCGTGTAAGATATTAGTGTTTTCATTTGTGCTTTTCAATTTTTCATTGGCATCCATAGGACTCTTCACTGGTTTGCAATCTGACATCCCATATTTAAGTAAAACTTCCTGTATATACTTCTTTTGATCCAAATAAATGACTTTATTCTTTCTATCTCTCTCTACATGCAATCCTATGCAGTAAGTCAGCTCTCCCAGGTACTTCATGTGGAACTTTTTACACAATTTCTCTCTTATTTCTTCAAAGTCCGATACACTTTTACTTAGCATAACCAAGTCGTCGACATACGTAGCTATAAATAGCATGTTTGTATCATCTGTTATGCGGTAATAAATACACGGATCAAGTTTAGAACGTGTTAAATTCAGTTCTTTCAAAGCAGCATCTAACTTGCGGTTCCATTGCCTGCTCGCTTGCTTTAATCCATACAGTGACTTCTTTAGTAAACACACTTGTTCTCCTTCTTTGTACATAGGCGGCTGAATCATATAGATTTCCTCTTCAATATCACCCTGAAGGAACGCAGAAATGGCGTCAATTTGGTATATATTCAAATCATATTTCACTGCCAGTGCAAACAAATATCTCAGTGATGAGAGTCTCACCACTGGTGAATACACTTCATTGTACTCCAATCCTTTTTTCTGAGCACATCCTTTTATTACTAACCTCGCTTTGTACTTTACTATTTCACCCTTCTCATTGGTTTTAATTTTAAAAACCCATTTACAAGGTATTGCTCGCTTGTTCGGAGGTAAATCAGTCAGTTCCCAAGTCGAGTTAGATAATAATGATTTGTATTCTTCATCCATTGCTTTGATCCAATGCTCACTTTCTGTGCTTGACAATGCCTCTTCTACTGTTGTGGGATCTGTATATGGCGTGACACACATCAAATTATTACCATTACAATTCTTATTCCTCCGTTGATGAGGTCTAAGTGTAATATTATTCTTCGTATCATCATCATCACTATCCATATCTTCACTGCTGTCCGGATGATAGGTTTAATCATTATCATTGACACAGCTATAAAATGAACTAGTACCAGGTGACAATAATGTACTTTCAGATTGATCAGTATGTAATGTGTCATCAGTCGTCTGTACAGATTCTCGACTTTCTTTTCCGCTTTTGTCATCAAAAGTGACTTGTAACATTCTTTTAGCGTCATCTTGTGGCTGTGTCCGCATTTCTTGAGGTTCATTATTCTCATTTTTGCTTTCTATAAATACAACATCTCTGCTGATCACAAATTTCTTCTGTTTTGCATTGTATAGCCTGTATCCTTTTGTATTTTCACAATATCCGAGGAATATCATCTCAGTAGATTTTCTGTCCCATTTTAATCGTTTTTCTTTTGGCGTGTGTACCATGGCCTTGGTCCCGAAGATTCTCAAATGTGAAATATTTGGTTTCTTTCCTGTCCACTTTTCTTCCGGCGTGCTCTCATCAAGAACTCGTGAAGGTGACCGGTTGACCACATAGGCCGCTGTGGCTACAGCCTCTGCCCAATATCCTTTTGTCAGTTTTGCATCAAACAGCATGCACTTGGCGCGTTCTACCAGCGTTCTATTCATCCGCTCCGCAACTCCATTCTGCTGGGGAGTATAAGGCGTGGTCGTTTGGTGCTTGATGGCGGAATCTGTCAAGAATTTATGAAAAACTTTGTTACAGTATTTAGTCCCGTTATCAGTTCTCAGTATTTTGATCTTTCGGTCTAGCTCATTCTCTACCTCATTCTTGAATTGCTCAAATACAGTTTTTATATCCATTTTATTTTTCAAGAAATAGACAAAAACTTTGTGGGAGTAATCATCAATGAAGGTTATGAAATATTTTGCTCCGCCGATGGACTGAACCTCCATAGGACCACAGAGATCGGAATGTACTATCTCCAATAATGCATTTGCTCTGGACCCTCCAGTGGGAAACGGATATCTACTTTGCTTTGCTTCTATACACGGCAAACATACTTCATTATTTCCTTCCTTTTTAATCATTATGCCTTCAGTACAATCTTGTAGCCTTTTAACATCTGCCATATTTAAGTGACCCATTCTCCTATGCCATATTTCCATACTAGCTGTACTCTCAGTGACTGCCGTAGCATATGCATTACATGTAGCTATGTTTAACTTGTACATGTTATTGGTTAGTCTTGCCGTAGCTACAAGTTTCTCCTCAGAATTATAAATCTCACAGCCAGTGTCAGTAAATTGAACTTTACAGCCATTTTTGGTTAACTGACTAACCGATAACAAGTTGGTGCTTAATTCAGGTATAAATAAAACATCTCTCACCTTATCTGATGCTCATCATTGCTTATAACGGTGGTAAAGTTTATGTTACCCATTTTCTGCACGGAGACAACATCATTATTAGCAACTGTTATCCTTTGTACCGATGGCTGTCGCTGTTCATACATCCAGTCCTCTCGTCTTGACATATGCATTGACGCACCGGAGTCCACATACCAGTCATTGTCATTTACTGAACTGTAAGCTGAAAAAATGGCTGAAAAGACATTTTCATTATTTGATGCATTTTTCTTCACAGTACACTGAGTTTTATAATGGCCATATTGGTTACAATTGTAACACCGGGGACCTTTTCCCTTAGTTTTAGGTCTTTGCCGGGTATTACTGAATGGCTTCTTGTTATGCTTTGTATAAAACACGGAAGACTCGGAAACTTTAACCTCCTGTAAAAGTTTTGTCTTTATGAAATCGGATGAGATGGTTATCCCAGAACTTTCTATTCCCATTATCATAGGTTTATAGCTGTCTGGCAAACCGGCCAGCATTAGAGTTCCCAACCACTCATCATCAACTTTGAAGCCTATATTTCGCAACTTATGGGCGGTTGACATGATCTTCGTGACATATTCTTCAATGTTAGCACAATTGTCCAATGACGTATTTATCAGGTCTCTCAACAACCCGACTTTTCTCGAAAGCCCGGAGTCCTCGAAAGCTTTTTGTAGATTCTTCCACACCTCTCGTGCACTACTAGCTTCTTCAATATGAACGAAGTTGACGGGGTCCACGAGTAAAATTAGCTTGGACTTTGCTTTGACGTCTTTTTTGGAGTCAATTTCACTGGTGCTCAACGGATCCACGCAATCCCATAAATCTTCATGCTGTAAATAAGATTTAACAGCGAATCTCCACGTATTGTATTATCTCTGCCGGACAATTTTTCAATTTGTAGGTTATTCATTTTCGGTGTCGCCGGTTTTGACAATAGGACACAATTGTTGCAGATTATGTTATTTCGCTGAAATATACTGATAACTTTGCTCGCAAAGGTTTACGGGACGGCCCATAACCTGTAGGAATGAAACAATTGCGAGGATTACTTAGTTAATTAGATATATTTTCCGAATACCAAAATACGTTACAATACAATATTGACGGGAGACGCGAAAGTGGCGACAATTTTAACAGCAGTGACAGATAGCGCAACTAATCTTGAGTTGCATTCATGAAGCTCGTTGTGGGCCGCTTATGTTTATTACCAACAAATTCTAAATGTGATCTGTGCCCTAAGTATGGGACATTCCCAAAATAATACCGCCTAGTACAAAATTGGGAAGGTATCACGAAATGTTACACTAGACTAACCATTATATTTCCTAATTCTTGGGACACAGGAGTTGTATTCAGTAGGCATGCGCCCCGCACGCCGCACGCCCCGCATCGCATCGCATCGCATGGCATCGCTTGTTAGCGCGGCGCGTGACAGGAGCGTGTAATGTACGAGTTATCTTCAAATGTTCCATCGACTCTTTGTGAACAAGTTCTCAAAGTAACATATAGAGTCCGATAACGATAACTTTGGCATAGGTTAAAGATGGGAGGTTATTAATCTAAACTTAAACTGGTAGCCATTGGTAGGTACACACTGGTAGGTAGGTATATTTAAAATGAAGAAGAATAAGACGTACCCATGTCATCGTCAGTGTTCAAAATTACTAAAACTTTTTTAATTACGGCACTTGTTTCAGTATATTAGTATATTAGTTTCTATCTTTTATCTATTTAAACAACCACATTAAAGAATTAAATAATAAAAAATTATGCAGAAATTACGGGTGCCGATAATAGGGAAAAAAGTTACTTTGATAACAACGGTTGAAAAACATAGGAAAGTTAGAAATAAAGAAGGTATTGGAAATTTCAATTGATTCATGAAATATGGTTAAACCGTTTAGTTCTTCACTTCATTCGGAATATATGGAAACTGAAAACGTTTTGCTGAAAGTGCTATTTTCCACCCGATGCGCCGTCACAGCGCTATCACGCTCGCTCTGATTGGCTCGTTGCAGACGAAATTGTATCAGAGTATTTCGCAGTGTGACAGCTTGTACAACGATGTGACTTCATTCGTTTAGGTGCAATGACATTGGTAATAGTGATGCATAGTAACTTCTTCAAGGTAACAAAACAAACAACAGATACTGTTTAACAATTTTAGCCAACCATACAAAAAGTTTGACAGTATCTGCGAACTTTTTCAGCAAGAACAGGCTTTTCCGGTAAGACTTCAACCAACTTAAAAATCTTTGAAAATCGAATAAACAGCTTCAACCTAACTACCTACGTAAAAGTGACCAGTAACCTATAATGTCATATATTATAATGACCGTATTAAGTTATTAATTATGATTTGCATCATAATGGAAAGCCCAAAAGCAAGGTCTGCTGAGTTGCGAAGTTCACGCGCCCGGGATGTATGTACTTGTAACAACAACAATTAAGGCGACGTCGCTAGTGGCGGCGGCGGCGGCGGCGGCGGCGATCCATCAATACGCAACTCGTGACAAGTTGCCAACTACTGTAGTGATGCGACACGCGGCCGCCGCTCTAAATTTTAAATACCTATTTGTATACAGGGTGTTGGAACAGTTACATATAAGTTCTGTCTAAAAGACACGAATCAGTAAAGGAACTTTGGAAACTAAGATTTTTCGAGGTTATTTTTTTGTTTTTCTATATTTAGTTTAGTGATTACAAAATTAAAGTATTAACAAGTATTTTATTTGGTGAGTATATTTTCCTTTATAATTAAATATTACCATAATGCCCATTTTGTCTGGGAAATAGTGTAATGTTCCCAGCTCTACGCAGTTGCTGACACCCGTCCGCTAGTTGCCAACTCTAACTTGCCCATTAAAAGTACGGGTCAGCCCCTTAACTTGCAAACGATATTTAATATGCATTGAGGGACACTTTAGTGTTTAGGGCACCTTCGTGTTTATTTAATGTGCTATTAATCATATTATATCTTAAAGGTAAGCTATGTTTGCTTTTAAACCCGAAACTCGAGAGAAAAAATGTAATATCTGCTCGGGGTGGGAATCGAACCTCATAACGACACACAACTCCTTCCAGCGGTAATAATACGAAGCTCGCTATAGTCAAAGCCAATGTGAAATCCTACATCTACAAAGTCAAATGCTTTTATACATTATAAACATTTCTGATCAATGACATTTTTTTACAAAGTACTCTCCGTTCGTTAAAGGGCTCTTGTCTTTGGAGAAGAACTGAAGCAAGAAACTCCTGAGGAGGATAGGATATGAGGAGGTCCTATTCAAAATAGGACTTAAAACTAGTTGGTATACAATATAATCTTAGCTACATTACATGAACTTGTAGTACTGTAGTAGTAGCCCTAGTTAGTGTTTGTGCTGAGTCAGCGTGTTGACAACAACACCCACACGCAGCGAGCGTGAATACAGCGGTCAGCGGACCACAAGACGACCGCCACCACGAGTAGTGTACATGTGGACTCAGCGACACTGAAGCGACTTCGCAGTACATCGACGTGGAACATGACAGTTGAAAGAGGAACCAGTATACCGAGGAGCAATGTATAAGGTATGAAGTTACTATTGGTTTGTTAACGCTACCTGCGCTAATCTGTTGGATAAGAACCACAGAGCATGCCATCTGGTAGAGTGTACTCTACATTTTGATTATTGATATGTAATGTGATGATGATAACATTGATAAGACATTTTAAATTTTTTAACTAAGTAGGTAGGTACTTTTATTTTATAAAATCAATTTTTGTGAGTAAAATTGGCATTCACAGTTTTTTTTGTATTTTGATGTTAAGGGCCCGTACAGGGTGACGTGCCCCGCCAAATTTGGGTTTTCAATGCTCTTCACACAGCACACGCAGTGACACGCACACATGTAAGTTTGCACAGTGGGTCATAAACTTTTACTCGCCAACTTTATTGACAATTATTTTCAAGTAGTGATTTGAGGGTAAGTATAATTTTTAATTACACTGGTAAGCACCAGGAAAGAGTAGAAATTAATAGGGGTGCCACTTTTCTCCATACTCGGAACCCGATTAGCTTTCTAAACAAATGTAGTATTTACTTACTTGTAGAAAGGTAACTACAGGTATTAAAGTGTAGATACTAAGGGTATACTAAGCCGAAAGGGGATGACTCAACTCAAGGGGTCATTCTGAACAACTTTTGTTCTCGAGTTTTGAAAATTCGCGAAAAAAAATATTTGTTTTCCATGGTAAAAAGTCACGTGTCATCAAAGTTTCTATGAAAAAGGTTTTTTTTTGTTCATTTTTAAAACTCGTAGAAAAAAAGTTCAGAATGACCCCCTGTCTCACTTGTTTTTACCCGACTGCCGAAGGAGAAGGGTAATATTTTTCGATTGTATGTTTGTATGTTTGTAAGTATATTTTTTGGTAGCAGAATAATATTTTTTCTTATTTTTAGGGTTTCGTACCTCAAAAGGAAAAAAAGCAACCGTTATAAGATCTCTTTGTTGTCCGTCTGTCTGACTGACTGTCTGTCACCGGCCTTTTTCTCAGAAACGGGTAAAGATATCAAGCTGATATTTCGCATAGATATGGGGAGTAACCCCAAAAAAATATTGGGGTACTCCCTCTCCCCCTCCCATAAAAGTAAATTGGAGCTGATATTTTTTCCGGTTATTTTGATGGTGTAGGTAGGGTATCGTTGAATTGGTCTTTTAATATAATAGGTATAAAAAAAGGTTAAAATATAATTATTTTGCTTTTACCCTTAAATTTGGGGACCACACCATAGAAAAATCCTAATTAAAAAATGATTTCAATAGATGGCGTGTTTTTATGTTGGGTAACTCAGAATAAGAAGTGATGATATCTCAGAATAATAATGGTTAATGGTGCTATTCCGCTGAGCACAGAAACCGGTGGGACACAAGTGAAAAGTGGCGGTTCCTCTCATCTCGCATAATCTTTATTGACCAAAACTCATTTCGCATAACTCGTATGGTCTTAACTTTTTTGGCCGAACCATCACTTTGCCAAGAATTATGTGGCATAAGGCTCGTTTCGTCTAAAACTCTTTAGGCACAATCTTTAAACACCTAAGTTTCGTTTGCTCAAATGTATGTTCGTCTATACCTATGTATAATCTTGTTTCTCCTAATGTTATCTTAATAAATAATATATTAAGTATGTAGTAAATGTACAAATTGTGGTATTTTTTCTCATACATCCCGAAAATCACGATATTGAATGATTAAAAAATCGAAAGTTAACGAGCAATACAACATACATTTATAATACACATACAATAATTATTACAAACCCCATGAGATCGAAACCTAAAGATAGGTGCGACGACGAGCAAAGCGAGGAGGAGCGTGTTAGGTGCACATGTTCATCAAAACCAAAGCGGAGCGCAGCGAAGCGGAGCGGAGCGTTTTCTAAACAGCGGAAACAATACAAGGCACCAGATTGCGCTATAGAGAGACGCTCCGTCAAAGTTAAAGCCAAACAAATATTATTACTTTGTATAAACCTATTATTAGGCTATTCAAGATTTGGCCATACCATTATTAGGCTAAACAAGATAATGCGAAATAACTTTTTACTAATCGAGATTTATGCCATACGATTTTCGGCGAAACGAGACTTTGACCAAACGTTACTATGCAATACGAGATTAGGCAAATAAATCTTGGGCCAAAAAAGGTAGAACCGAAAAGTGGTAATGAAAATGCACTAGGGTAGACCCTGCTCCTAGAACAGGGCATGAGTTTGTGATTTGTGTGCGAGGATGGAAACTTTGAATATTTTCTTGATTTTTTTATTATTGATGCAATAACATATAGTATTTTTTCTGAGTTACCAACCGAAGTCACCCCGTGACAGGGTGACTAGATAGGTACTTCTGCAAATTACGCCATCTATCGTTGGTTTTTTTAGTAACTACTGTCTATAGAAGAAATTCCGTCATTATCAATTTTACGTTACGAATGAATTTAGTAAACCCAGTAAACCTAACTAATCCAGAGGAAACCTAAAATATCTTTTTGTCTTTCTGAAAAACATACTTAATAGCCCAAACTCGATGGTTTTAGCTATTAACATCTTTGAAATAAAATTCAGTCACCACCTTGTTACTGCCCTCATCAGATCCTCACGAGACCATACCTCAACCAGTACCATGAGACTGTGTTTTTGATGAATCCTAACCTAATGTTCCTACGTATTGTCATCACTTAGATCCATTCGCTATATTCCTGCTCCTCATCGGACCTTTACGAGACTGTAATGTCACGCGAGAACATTGCCCACTATCTAATTTAATTTAATGTATTGAATATAGTGTAAGAATTATGCTTCCTCAATTTCAAATCAAATTATGTTGGTGTCATAAAAGTTGAAAAAGTGCAATGACAACCAATGTGCAGTGATTTTGTATCTGTACACGAAAAGATCGCGAGCTGTCAGTGCTGCCTAAACCGACGTGACCCTTCTTTGGAGGCCTGCGGCCGACTGAGTCAAAAGTCGCTTGTGTTTATGATTTTATAACACAGAAAGCCGCCATAGATATTTGTATGAAGATTTGAGGGAAAAAAATTGCCCAAGTTTGTTATTAATTTACACAAAATAGGTGTGTGTTTATTTTAAAACAAGGTATTTATCGCCTAGTCCAAGCATTTATCTTTATAATTTGATAAGAATCATATGAAAATTCTTGATAATTACGACACAGTTGTTACAATACGGGAGTGTGATTTACTGGTTTTCTGAAATTAATTTACAGTTATCCATAAGCATTTACTTAAATTCGAATGATTCAGCACCTAGCTAGACTCTTCGGCTACCTGTGTGATTTTTTTCAAGGCTGTAGAGCATCATTTACTATATAATTCTATGACAATGCCAACCCTCGATTCCCTATTGCAGACCCTTAACTTATCTAGATTCTCGGAGGTATAAAAATTTACGGAGAGAACTTTTTGGTTTGACAAGTTTGAAATTAATTTTGTTTACGCGCACATTCTCTCATCGAAGTTGGCGAGGACCAATCACGTGCTTCCCGGAACATTTTGATAAACTTTCTCCAATAAATTAAATATTATGAAAGTACTTAAAGAAATAAGCGATGTAGACGCCACTCATTGCAACAAAATCTGTCTATGTCTAACCATTTCCTAAGTCCCCACACACAAGCTCCCAGCTCTAATGAAGGTGCCACTGAAACTGTACTGAAGGGACAATCTGGAGATAAGCCTCCGTGTGCCGGCAATTTACTCTGATCCACCATCCGGCCAACTGTTGGACCAATGTTGGCCACTCATTACCACCTGACAAGAGATAAAAGTAGTCATGCTTGCTTACAAGAAATAGGTAGGAATAACATGTTTTTTACGCTCATTCTGTGTTTGTCAAGTAAGTATTTATTTATTGTGTGAGTAAACAAAATGTTTACCTACGAACGTGATCTCATCTTGGTTTACATAACCTGCTCTTAAGAATCGAGTCTAAAAAATAATAAGTTTTGTCTCGTAGTCTCGACACGGCAACCACAAATGAGGCCAGTTTAGGTACTTACTGGCTATCTTATTATTATCTGTTAAAACTGAACCATTATAAACAAACATACAATGTACCTACTCACCGATCTCTCACGAAGTGTGCAGTAACAAACAGAGGCATATTCTATAGAAATATTTTAACTTAATTACAATGTGGTTACTCTCATAGAATGTTGAGTCAGCACTCATCACCATCACATCTAACTGATTTCCTTACATTTCGCATATCTTATTTCATTCACCTAAGGTCTACTTTCATTTGGCAGCCTTTGTCTCCACGTCACATTTCAGTATTTTTTTTTTTTTTTGGAAGGACTTTTATTTACATAATTTATATAATTACACAATATAAATCCGCCAAACTATAGACACATAGTTTGTTGGCGGAGAGAGCTCTCTTAAACATAAACATTAAATATCTACATTACCTGCTATATCTACCCATGTTAGTGACTCGACTTTATGGTGATAAATTCGCGACACTACATATAATATATAGTTACTTTAATTTAGTTAAGCTATGCAACATATTAATGACTACATTATATCTAAACAGTTCAAATTCATAATATACCTACATCATTCAGTTCTTTCTTAAACAAATCCAACATAATAGTTTTTAATTTTTGCTTTATGACAAATTTACTTAACTTTTTGGTTTCTTTTATCAATGGTATACTGTTAAATATTTTAGGCACTAAGTATTTTCGAATTCTTTGACCATAGTAGTTCTTATGTTTTGGTTGATAAAGTTTACCTTTTTGTCGGGAAAAATAATTTTGTACAACAAGTGTTTTATAATCATTACAATAATATTGTTCAATAGCTATACAGTAATTTACTTTGCTATGTACTGGTAATATTTTACAAAGAAGAAAGAGTTTTTCATATTCATTATTACAATTATTTTTAGTTCTTTTGTCTACTAAGTATTTTAACAGTCTAATTTGTAGTTCTTTAATTTGATCGAGATAGGTTTTAAATGTTCGGCCGTATGTACTTAATCCATAGTTCAGCAATGAGTCAGCAAGAGCGTAATAAACACTATATAAGGTGCTTCTATTTAATATTTTACTTAAGTGATAAAATTTACCCAATATTGTTCGGAGCCTGTTACAAACATCGTTAACATGTGATTTCCAGCTCATGTGGCTATCGATATATACACCTAGGTCTACAAAATCAATTTTATTGCATTTACAGGTGAGTTTACCGTTATGCAAGCATTCATAAGTATGACCTAGAATGTTTATATCCGATTTATCAATATTTCTGGCTATTTTGTTGTATGAAACCTCACGTGGGTAGAATGTCCACGTCTGTGCGTAATTCCTTATAATCGTCAGTAATTAGCCGCGACAATTGGTCGTCAGGCGGCGGCGGCGGCGGCGGCGGCGGCGGTTAGCCGATAATTGACTGTACGACTCCGTTGATTTGTCATTGTAGTAAATTGTCCTCAATACGAAATCAAGCATTATAGGTATTGCGGTTCGCTTTGGTTTGGCATACATAATGGTTGGGGTCGGGGGCCTTGTCCACCAGAGCTGGTCAAGACATGTGTCATGACAGCCATGCAATATACATGACATTCTGGTAGGTTTGGAGGATGAACACCAGCACAACAACGGAAGACGACACACACTCACAAAAGTGAAAGAATAACGACTTCAAAGTCAATGACCGTTACAATAATCCACCAAAACGTAAACAGACTAGGTAGAAAGACCTTCAAACTTGAATGTGAACTTCAACTCCAGCCCTTATTGCAGGATGGTGCTGATATCCTGTGCCTAACTGAACACTGGCTTGAAACCTACCAACTACGTCAAGTGAACATACTTAACTTGAAGCTATGCGCCCAGTACTGCCGACCGTCCAGGGAAGGAGGGGGAGCATGCATCTACTCCAGGCCTTCACTGCTTACAATCGAGCGAAAGGAGGTCGCTGAACTCTCCGTTGAAATGCATTTTGAAGTCTGCGCGGCTGAATGTGTCGGTTTGGACCTGATAGTGGTATGCATCTACCGCCAACCTAAAGGTGACTTATCATTATTTTATTCTAAATTAAACGAATTGTTTTCACTTAACACTATTCAAAACTATAAAGTCATAATTATGGGTGACATAAACATTAATCTTCTAGTAAAATCAACTCATTCTAAGTGTTTAATTGATATTGTAAAATCATCAGGTTTTATCTCTGTGATTAACTTTCCAACAAGAATCACTGAAACTTCTAAAACATGTATCGATCACGCTTACACTAACGTACTAAAGTCTGATATTTTATTAAATCAAAGTATAAACTTGAACATTTCTGACCATTTAGGTGTAATACTAATTTTAAACTTATATAATAACTGTAAAAAGAACAACCCTACGTCCCAAACGCGTCTATTTTCAGAATGCAAGATAAACGCTTTCACAAATGCCTTATGCATGTATGACTGGGATTCATTGATGAAAAAATATCTTTGTCCTGGTGAACAACTCAACTCTGTAATTAATATAACTAAACACATGTATGATGTACATTTTCCAATTAGAATTTATCCGTCAAAGAGTTCCTCTAGTGCATGGGTGAGCGACCGCGCCAGATCCTTACGTAAACAAATATCTTCAAAAAAACATGAATTATTAAAGCCGAATTGTAACATACAAACTAACGTTCAATTACTTGATCTTGAAATTAAATATAACTCCGAGTTATACAATTCCCGAAAACAATTTCTAAACAACTCGATAACAAAATATGACGGCAGCAACATGTGTAAGAAAGTATGGCAAGTGATCTCATCCGAGACCTGCCGCACGGGAAACAACAATGCACTAAACGTACTTGTTAGCAAAACCTCGGTAGATACTGTAGACGAAGGCGCGCGCGACGCCGCGGCTGCCACCGCCGCCGCCTTAAACCGATTCTACATAGAAGCAAATAATAACTCTGCTAAGCCGGAAATAAATAAGGGAATCACATTTTTAAATACCTACTTACCAGACCAAATACCAACAATTTCATTTAAATGTTTTACTTTACTTGATGTATTGAAAGTAGTCAAAAACATCAAACGTAAAAAATCAAAAGACATATATGACATGTCTACTCTGGTACTTGACTATTTACCCCCTGTATTAATATCACTACTATGTCATCTATTTAACGAGTGTGTACAGTGCGGTATTTACGACGAAGCTCTGAAAATAATAAAGGTTCAACCTGTCTATAAAGGGAAGGGCGACATGCATATCCTTAAAAACTTTAGACCAATATCACAAATCCCAATAATATCTAAGATATTTGAGAATCTAATCAGCCAACAACTCATGTTATTCTTCAACACAAATAATCTCCTAAACAAGCAGCAATACGCATACCAAGCCGGGCGATCCACTGTGCACGCTGCTCGCGATGTCTTAACCAAACTAATGAGTCACCTGGACGCCGGCCGACAAGTCGCCGCCATATTCTGCGACTTATCCCGCGCCTTCGAACTTGTCGACCATTCACTAATCCTAAACAAACTCAAACTGTACGGTGTTAATGGTTATTTTCTGGAAACCATTGCATCCTTTTTACACGAGCGTCAACAGAGCACACGCGTTAATAATGCACAATCAAACTTAGAAACCATAGGCCCCTGCGCTGTCCCCCAAGGATCGGTAATGGGCAATAACCTGTTTCTAATCTTAATCAATGACCTAACTACAGCGTCTGAAAACGTAGATTATGTTCTTTTTGCCGACGACGGTTGTGTAATTGTTAACGCCGAAAGTTACGAACAACTTAAATCTAAACTAAATAAAACTATCAGCGACCTATCTAACTGGTTCGCTGCCAACGGAATGGCGTTAAACGTTGAAAAAACAAACATAATTCACTTCCAAATGAGAAAAACCAGAGGCCATGAACTGAACATCGTTTGTAACAACTTATTAGTCCCTCAAGTCGACACAGTCAAATACCTAGGATTCACCTTTGATTCCGGCCTGACGTGGATACCGCAAATTGACAATATTTGTTCTAAACTATCATCAGCCTCTTATGCTCTTAGCAGATTAAAACCTACATTGTCTGAAGATAACATGAAAAAAGCCTACTTTGGATATTTCCACTCAATACTAAGTCATGGTGTCGATATCTGGGCCAACTCAACTGATGCAGGGCGTGCTTTCAGATCTCAGAAACGTGCACTGCGCACAATGGCGGGCGTACCTTGGGACACCCCAGCAAAGCAACTATTCATAAAACTCAAAATATTAACGCTGCCGTGTCTATACATATTAGAAATAGCTAAATACGTAAGGCGTAATCTTAGCCTTTTCCCAACAAACAAGGATGTTCGTCCAAACACCTGCCCTCGCCGTGAAGATAAGCTGTACTGTCCCGGCTGCAGGCTAACTAAGTCTAATAAACTCATCCATATAATAGGACCAAAAATATATAACGTAATCCCTGAGAACATTAAAAACGAAACAAATGAGGCCACCTTTACAAAAAAACTTAAAAATATGTTGCTTAATTCGGCATGCTATACTATAAATGAGTTCTTTGACCTTACCTCGCCAACCCATGCACTATTGGTACCTACTACCAACAGTAACTCTCATAACGATGAAAAACAGTGTGTATAAAGCTTTCAAATAAGATACTATCATACTAAAACACAATGCAAATATGCAAATAATGCTGAAATGTTGTTACTTAACAGTAATACCTAAAAACTATTGATGTACTACCTAATAACTAAATTATTTATATGTAAAAAGAAATACCTAACTATCAGTGCTTCTACTTTATGAATAAAATTATATAACTACCTACTTTAGCTAGTCTATGTTATATTGTATAAGTAACTTAATTATACCTAGTGCATAATTACCAATTACCTATACCTATGTAAATGACTTGTAATATTATTTAAGTTATTATCAATAAATGATTGAATTGAATTGAATTGATGAATTGTCTACTGTATTTGTATATATGTATATATCAGACAAATTATTACATACATATAAATGTTCACGACTAATTTTGCCCAATACTTATTACTTTACTGAGTCAAATAGCTGTTACACGATTGAACAATACCATAATTAGTAGGAGACTTTTTTGTCGTTATGAATTCATAAGTGTTCCACCACACTTTTTGATCGCTACAATTTACAAGTTTATTGATATAAATTTCTAATGAAAATACCTAGTTTTAAAAACCCCCACCGCAGTGTGCATGCAGCCGCCAAGTTAATCTAATTTAATTGAGCTGCAGCAATTATAATTGTGCAGTCGATCTTCGATATTGCCAGGTTTGATTAAGATATACTTAACTATTATTATTTGAGGTCAAATTAAATTCTATTCATGGAAGTCTAATAAATTAATTTCGCTACCAATACTTGGGGCCACTATGGCTTATTATTAGTCCATCCATCAGAAACTTTACCAGAAGCCTCCTCCAGCGGAATGTCAAGAGACTCTGATGATAATTAAACGATCTCATCTGATCCTATAATACCTCTTGTAGCCAATTAGGTACAGCACACTGGAGTACAGTAGTGAAAGCTGTGTTATTTCAAGACGATTAGTACTTTGGAAGGCCATTGCTCATTAAGGGTCACTTTTACCAAACGCTAAACGTATTTAAAATTGTACTTAAATCAAATTTTAAATACTTTTTGTACTATCTGACAGTCGTTTGACAGGCTACTAAATACGTTTAGCGTTTTGTGAAATTCCACCTAAATTAGCAAGTCAGAGTCATTCAAACGTATTGTTAAGAAACATTTTCTACATGATCAAATATACTTTATTGTAGGCATGTTAAATTCGAATGGTTTTGATACATTATACCTACAGAGCTACTATATTGTACAACATGTCCGTGAATAAGGTATCAGGTAACGTGCCGCATCGTCTCTCCTACAGCCGGCGTGTGCTGTGCCGAGGCGACGACGCAGTCAAAGCCTTTATACCGACATTCTGGAACAAAGATTAATTAAGGATTTTGAAAGTCTTCCTTACAATCGTTTTTGGACAGGAAACGAAATACTGTATTACACATCTACCAAAAATCATGATGGTTTACTGTACTCTCCATACGCAGACGCAGAAGTCACAAATTTCAACCCATATTCGTATTAATGGTCAACGGTCCTCAGTACTGTTCTATTGAAATGTATCAGAGCAAACAAACAGACAAATTAACTTCGCAGAGCAAATACACGGGCCATCGGCCGACGTATGCAAATATTATACGGAGCTGGAACACACACGCACACATACACACACACACACACACACACACACACACACACATACACACACACACACGCGGGTGTACGACAGTGCCATAGACACAGGAGGAGCAGACCCGGCACCCGACATACACCTGGCACCACCACTAACTAAACAATTCATAATATGTATAAATTAAACTGTTTTGCTAATAAAATTAGTATGATTCGCTAGTTTAAGTTAAGGTATACAGGCTGGACATGGGCGATGGAGGGGAAGTACCTTCCTTATTCTTTAGATAGCTGAAAGGAAATATTCCTTAATTTCTTACTACTAAATTCTCGTAACTTCTTGGTAATCTTAGAAAATGGAAAGAAATTCACTTGTCAGGAAATAGTAGGCTAGTGTTATTTTGTGTTTTCATTTAGGTATGTTAATTCAGGCTAATTTTATAATGCAGATATTAACAATAAACGATTAATTTATTCCAAGCTCTGTGGATCTTACAAGGGCGCGCTCACTGGTACATTATTATATTGTTTTGTGTCGCTACACTCGCTACACTCGCTACAATGTACAAACAATAGCCCGGACATATTACAATTGGGCGGAAAGCTATCGCTATGAGCCATGGATTTGCCTCTCGGGTAATCATATTGGATGGAAAGTTACGAAAGGTTTTCATATTCTTTGTTGTGGTAAGGTCGTTGCAAAAGATTCTTATTAGGTATATTCTATCGTATATTAGACTACGCACAAGGATATAAGGGGTATGGGTGTAATTGAATAAATAATACGAATTTTATGAATACCTGAGGAGTGTTGCAAAAGTGGCATATTAATGCTTAGTTTCACCATACTCTGTTATATCATAACAAGGGATTAGTTGGTGACTTTTGACACATATTCTGTCCAGAATGTGTGTCAAAAGTCATTAGACATGGCTTATAATTTAGACACTTACAATGTAACAAGGGTGTTAATGATATAACACACTATGGTGAAAGTGCCTGAATCTGATGATAACTGCAAGTTTGACTGGCGATATATTGTAGGCACAAGCCGTGACGTCACTATTTGCCATGTACAAGTGTACCAGGGCCGCAGAGCTAGGCCTCCCCGCACACACCCAGCACACACGGTGAGCAGTGCACGATATTTTCGCGCTGGCATTTTAATCTGGCGACATGTCAATAGAGGCGATATTGGAACATAAATATGTCACGTGTCCGAGCAGACCCGATCCATCAAGCACTGAGGTGGCGCCGGGTTGCCAGCTAGAAAAATAATAATAAATTAATAAAATAAATAAACAAATGGCAAAAAATGGCCACCGCGCCTGGCGCCGTAACAGCGCGGTTATGAGGTGGTTATCGGCTATGGATGAGGATCTGTGAATGATAGCTGCCATAGATTGCAAAGAACTTTGAAACTCTTCTATGGCCGAGTCTCTTGCCTATGTCCAATAGCTTAGTTGATGTGAGTATATCTGGCCAATATTTACAAAACATTCGTATTTTGAATTACATTAGTAGTAAGTAACTGCAAGAAGGTTTGTGTGCAGCATCCAATCGGTGCATCATCATCAGCAAAACCAGCAACGAATACATTATTATTATCACATATACCTTTTACTCTCTTTGTGTATTAACTAATAATATAATACAATACCTGTATGTTGAATTGTTGATGGTCTAGCTAGCAACACACAACACACGGCACAAGCCGCCGCCGCGACCGGTGCGGCCAAATATTGATGAATGGAACTTTGCCGTGCGGCTTTTTAAACGAATTGAAAAATGGCCGACGAAATTGCATAGATAGCAATTATTAATGGAACTCCAACATTTTGGTTTAACATGTGGCTGGGAAATATAATATTCAACGAGGTTTTTTAATAGCGGTTGATATGATCAATGCAATATACAAAGATAAAATCTGTTGCAACAATCACAATGTTTACTTATCGTAAATAATTTTACCTTTAAATATGGTATGGAATCGAAAATACAGCATGAATGAACTAGATGATTGCACAACAGTCATCCCGAAATAACCAAATGAGCAGCCACTGCAAGTGTCCACTCTGTACAAGAGCATCTATCGAATCGTGTTCCCAATGAAGTAAGAAGTGAACAATTCCCGTGATATGGGCGTCCCGCAGTGATTGTGCAGCCGCACTCGGCGCGGCGCGCGGGCTGGATGGCTGGCGGGGCGGGCGCGGATTGCATGGCTGGCGGGGCGGGCGCGGGTTGCATGGATGGCGGGCTGGGTGTTTCGGGGGCACGCAGAGAGTATATAAGGTCTCTTATCAGCGACGTTAGCTATTCCAGAAGGGCTAGTACGGGGCGCATTTAAGACGCGACAAGAGTTTTGCATCGCGCTCACTCACATCGCGCAGCCTCAAGAGCGAGCGGGACGGAGAACTCTTGTCACGTCTTAATAGCACCCTGTGCTACAGGGCCAGGAAACCTAGCAAGACTCGCAGGCCACGCGATGTAAGTGATCGCAACCCAAACTTTAAAAGTTTTATTCCCTCACAGTAATTTATTACCTTATGAAATTTCTGTATTAAGGGCACGTGTGATTCCGCTCCGCTCGTGCCCGTGTTCGCAGGCAGTCCGGGGGAAGGCGGGAAGTGTTTTTGTTCGCTCTTTTGATATGTATGCAAATACGCGCGTCGCAATCGCGCGGAATGGAACCCGCTGTTGTTGACGCGGCGAGCGCGGGCCGCTTATACGCTCGGGGCTGCTCTAGCTTCGCACAAAACAACCTAAAAGCGTTGGAATGCAATCGGTACGTTTAGTACACTATAGAAAGGGGATTGTGCAGCAACGCTTCAAATCTTCGTTTTTCGCAAGCTGGAGACCCCGCCCAAGCTGTGTAGACACGATCCGGAAAGTACTACTGCAAACATGCACATCACTCGAAGAATATTTGATGATTTAACTTACAGGAAGGAAATATCTGGGATGATTGTTTGACTATAAGAACATAGGATTATGTATGTAAAAATAAGTAGATGATACAAAATAAATTATGTGCAAACGAAACAAATTTATTCTTAAGTAATAAAGTAAAGTATCATCAAGAAAATATGAATCCCCGTGAGAAAGCCGTGAGATATAAAAGCCGAATTTCGCGAACCAATATGAATGTGCTTTATTCGCGCGCCGAGTTTTTTTAATTTAAACTTTCACGAATTCACGTGCCGCTCGTGAAACTGAATAAAAAATGGCGATATTTGATTGCGGTTCAAGTTGGATCACTGTTCACAAACAAGTTTTTTCAGCTACATACGAGTACATATATATGCGGTTCGGGGAGGCTAATTTGATGGATAACATACATTTGCTTGATTTTTTTACAATCAAGTAAAGTAAATATGTATTTTTATCTATCTGGCTACATTACATTATGTATTACTGTTGGTTTTGCAGAAGTTCACTCTGGCTAAGTAATAATTTAACGGGTTCATTCATCAGCTATTTCAGTATTATCTTTAGGATTTTTTTTATAGTAACTACATAGTTCAAATACGCATAGTTGTCATGGTATTTGGTTTTACTAACATAACTGTTTTACTGAATTAAATATACTTTACATGATACTTTGCTCGCTCTGGGTCGTTCCTGGTTCAGCGCATTTCGTTGGCGATACAGCGCGGTAATGCGGCTGGCTTGTTGGGTACTTTCGAGCCAGGAACGATACGAGACGGCATCTTTGACTAGTTAGACTAAGCTTGAGGCGAATACTTTGAATTTGTAAAATTTTATCTTTACATGATTGTAGAATATTTTTTACTATTGAAATCCAATCAGTATAGTATCATCAATTGAGATTGGCCGCCGTAGTCGAAATTCGGCTAGGAGGACATTATTATAGTATCATCTCTACTACTGGGTACATAATATTATAAAATATGTATGTTCCAAGTTTTCAACTGCATACGTTACAGAATAGTATGTTTTGTGCCAGAAATCAATAAATTTCAGTAAATACTGTCGCGCGGCGTCGCTAATGTAACAAACATCGTGTTCCATAGATCCGGGGGATCACTCTAGGTCACAAAAGACGAAGTTTTGGGCCGCTGCTGTGCTAACCACGAGTCTGTGTAGCTGAATTAAATGTATCGATTGAATGATAGCTCTCGCTCATTCGTTTATTGTCAAGGTGGAATAGCCCTTCCGGCTCCGAGCAATAACGACCTGGCTGCTGGCCGTCTGTCGTTCAGGGACATTCATAACAACATTAAAAACATTATGTTTGAATTGAAAAGTAAATAAAATGAGAGCAGTATAGGTACTTACACTATTACTCATAGATAAAGATAAAATACTCTTTATTGCACACAAAAAGAAACAGTATTACAAACATGAACAGAAAATAAATAGCACAAACGGCGGCCTTATTACTAAAAGTAATCTCTTCCAGACAACCAAATTGAAAGGACGTAGAAATAATGAAAAAGGGTAGCGTGTGAAAATAAGAGATATTTATAAACTACATTAATATAAAGTATAAACGATATAGATGTAAAATATGTCCCGCAGTGTCTTCTGGGAATTCGTTATTACAATGTAAATTGAATTAAAAAGTAAATTACCCGGCAGGTAGAAGCGAGTGGTCGTTATGTTAATGCGGGTAGTTAAGTAGTTAGTTAGCGCCGAGCAAGTTGCAGTCAGCCCCGGGACGAGCGTCGCGGGACCCGCCACTGAACCACTACTTAAATAGTCAGACATTTATAGCCGTATTTATCACTAATTTACAGCATTTATCAGGCAACTTTGAGTCCATTTATATAAATCTGCGTATCAAAATGAAATCTATTATCCCACGCAAACCTCAAAGGACACAGTTCACAGTAACAATAAGTAATATAATGAGTTACATTATTGGGCCTTTTGAAGCAGCCACAACCGCATCAGGAGGGCTGCCCACAATTACCGGCTGATAACAGCTGACAGCGCGCGCCCCCCGCGCCCCTCTGCGGCCCCCCGCGCCCCTCTGCGGCCCCCCGCGCCCCTCTGCGGCCCCCCGCGCCCCCCGCGCCCCCCGCGGTCCACCAAGGTCCAGCCTGTGGGACGCCGCGCCGCCGACGTGCCTACATTAGAAGATATTCACCAATCATGGTATAAAACAGAGTTCTCGAGTAGAGACCACGAACAGGCAAGCTTAACGTAGGGTAGCCATCCGTTCCGGCGGCCGACGACCTTATACATACACATGCAGGTGGCTACCTCGAGTCGAGTGAGTATACGACCGGAGCACTCTGGCAGTCACAAACCCTGGTCTAGATCTAGTATGACACTGACATGGTAAGAAGCAAATAATATTCAGCGAGTATTGTATTTTTGGTTTATCATGAGTTTTCCTCCTGCAGTATCATGTATATCATATACTACATTAGATGTATTGTACATAAATATTTCTGTAAAGTTCAGAACGGTTGCGCCTAAATAAATACACCTTGTAATAATTAGATGGGTAAGTTTGGTCCACCGAGTGGCTGCGGGGCAGTGGTCGACGATCAAAGTCAAAGTGAGTAGTTTTGATTAAAATTGTTCACTAAATTAAATTCGAATTGCCTCAAGCGTCATGTACCTACCTACTACTTATGGACACATATTTAAATTAACGTATTCAATTACCTACCGCATCAAATTAACAAGACACATACACCAAAAAATGAAATAAATAATAAATTAGATAAGAACATGGGTTTTGCTAACAATACAACACTAAAATTACAAAACAAAGTTTACTGTCTCTTTGTTAAATTCAAATGTAGTACCCACCGAAACAATAATAGTAAAAGCTATAGTTATATTCTAGGAAATTTTGATCTTGGGATAGCCGCGGAATAGTGTTAAATAACGCTAAACGAATTACCCAGTAATTACGGCAACCTGCCCGTTAACTTAAGCCTCTAATATTAGTTGAGAACCTTAGCGTATTGTCGTGTACCTGTTCTCGTACAAACGTACAGTTGTACAGTCAGCAAAAGTTTCTACTGTAGGCCACCATGCAAACAGTTTAATTTTGAAATCATGGGTAGAAGATAGATATTTTTTTTTTACCAATACATAAAAACAATTTCTATAGGTTCATTATTTTCTATGCCATGTATAACTCGTCAGTGTAACATAATATGCAATGTTTATGTTGGGATGATCTTATATCTTTTACTGACTGTACCCTGTACAATAGCAACCCCCGCCGCCGCCGCCGCCGCCGCCGCCGCCGCGGGTCACCGCGCGGAGACCGCAGGAAGGGTTCATCTGTACTCTATTGTATTGTTAGTAACACTTACAATCGCAGTCAGAATGAATACCAAGTTGTTATCATAAACAACAAACAATATGAATTAGGTATCTGCCTGAAAACACCAGGCCTTTTGGCAGTTCCGCAATTCATTTCAATTCCCGATTAATTTAAACGTAACTTGTTTTATGTAGATGGATAGAATTACACTCACGGGCAATGAAAAGGTTCCACTGAGAAAAGCAGCTATAGTTGTTTGGTGTCGGCATTTCCTCAGTGGAACTTTTTTATTGTCCGGGAGTGTATCTGTAGTAATATTATTATTAATGAAATTATTTCTTCAATGAAGGTGGAAAACGTTGCTTATGTTAGTGTCTTATTTGCAGTATTTTGTTCCATAGTAATTTAACAAATAATAACCATAGACTTAATTAAACCTAAAGCTCGCTAGTCGCGGGCTTCACACGGGCTGCTAATCCGCGGTATTACCGGAGCCGGCGCGGCTCAGCGTGACGAGGGTCGCTGCGGGCCCGGCGGCAGCGGCGGCGCCATCCGGGCCAAGTGACGAGCGGGGTGTGGGAGCAGGGTGCGGGGCGCGGGGCAGCCGGTGAACAGTCCATATACTGACTTGTTGTCCATGATTGGCTGTTGATAAGAATCTCGCGCAAATAATAGCTGATCTTTTCCCTTTGAAATTTGCTGCGTGAAATTCGAAAGTTAACTTTCAGGATGCATCCTTATCGAATAAACCACACAGTAAGTATTTATAGTTATAACAGCACACTGTTGTACCTTGTCAAACTTACACAGTTTGTACATTGACCGGGTTCAGAAGTGTACGTATAGCTAGTACATACTTTTGAGCCAGACCTCACAACCAGACCCACAGTCTTTCAAGCTACAGACTGTACCACATCTCCACGGCGAGGTAATCTCAGCATCTAGTTAATTACTACTCGTATCTATCGTATCGGCCCGCGACCGCGAGCCGCGAGTGATGGATGGCGCGGGGGGGGGGGGGTGTCGACACCTCGCAGCCAACACTGATTGAGCACTCGGCTTAGGATAGATTCACACGATAGATAGATAAGTATGTTAGATCATTTATTATCAGTAATAAGTAAAACGAATTAAAACGGGATACTTACGTAAGTTCTAAAGCCGTTTGGACGATATTTGATTCACCGAACACGGTTCATCTATGTCACTTCTGTTACTACTACTTACTACTAATACTACTACTTTTATTTACTATTTCTAGTAACACCTGCCATGTACTTCTTCTATTTATTTAAATATCACACCATAAATCAAAGAGCCAACAGAGATAGATTAAAAAGGTACCTACTGTAGATACAAATAATTTAATACCAGCTTTTGTTTTGAACTAAATCATTTCAAATAGGTACATTTTGTTTTCTGAAAATCGCATCAAACAAATCTAAAATTAATAAATATTTTCCTCATAAAGTTAAAATTTTAAGCAACAAATAAAATTAGGAACAGATGTTTCACAATCGGCGATCCGAAGGTTATATTTCAATGAATTAAATTCATTCCTTTTAGAACTTTGTAACAGTTATATTTCCGTTGTATACGAGTGGAAGAGTTAGGCGAATTTAATGAAAATTTACAAAAGTCCTAACAATTGTTAATTAGAGATGGTTCTTGAAAGGTCGGAGCTTCAATCTGATCTCAGGGGTTGCGAGAAATAGCCAGGTTTATAGATACATTAATTAAATACTTACCTTGTTTTGTTAAATATAAGCACAGAAATACCATTTCTTTACACGGGGCAGAACTAATTTCAGATGCTAATAAAAAAAGTTTTGTGCTGGATGTTCCTTGGTGCTGCATACCGACTAAAGATTTTATATCTTTATCTTGTATTTCATAAACGAACACCTCCAGGTTCTGCACATTTTCACATGAACTTGGCAGATTTTGACAAAAGCTTATTTTTCCTTTATTTCAGTCGTAAACTTGGAAATAATTTCGAAACGGAACACGTTCACCATCTCGCAGATATATGTAGGTTTGTAGGTATAGCTGAAACTGATGGAGCCAAGTTTCAGTTGGTTAATGCGTAGAAAAATGGGAGAAGTAACGTTATTTGCTGACTTCGCTTCCGGACAACGGAACCTGGAGACTGGCTTTGCCTACGCATTATGAAGACAAAAATTATACCGTTACAATAGTTCCTAGACATACCTATGTATTATGTACTATTAAGGTATTTAATAGTAATGATAAACTGTTTTCAATCTTTCAATTTCAGTGAAAGCCAGACTTTGTTACTTACTAGCAAATAATCTTAATCGATGTTAGTGTAATAGGAATAAAAAGACAAAGCTATTCTTAAAACCTACATACATTATAAAAAAAAAAAATTAAACATTAGGTACTTCGTCTCCTAGCGAAGGTTGGCGTTAAACATTACTATTGTTTTAAAATATACGGAGGTATTTGCAATTTCCCCAGTATATGTAGTTATGTACAGTTTTCACCCAATGTCGCAATATCTGTATGTAAGAGGTCTGTACCATCCGTTCTTCCTGAAATTACCTCTAGTACCTATATGCCATTAGTACATTATTTATAGACACATCATGTACTTATGTTAATAATCATTTACAAGATATACTTAATACAACCACATTTTTTATTATGTATATCAATAGAGTATTCACCCTAACAGACATCGTTAAACTGCGACCAAACTCACCAAGCGCACGTAAAGTTTAGGGCTGGTCTAGATGAGTGCAACATATCCCTCGCATGGACACTCCGCCGAAGTTACATTGAATATGCAACTCTACAAGTTAGTAACAAGGCTCATTGTGTAACAGCAGAGTGGCGGGTTTATGCAGGAAGTTAGCGGCTACCGGCGGCTAAACGCACACTCCGCCGCTTTGACGGCGCTACTTGCATTACTTATCGTAAAAGCCAGTAAAAGCGCATATTCATAGGGTTCGCAACTTTGCAACGAACTTCGTTGACATGCTCTATGTCGCATGCAAACTTTGACACCTCTATCCAACACCTGCCACGTACTTGCATATTTGAACTTCTGGTGTACGAACAGTTAATGAATTAGGTTTCTTAACCCGAGAGGTTTCGGAATGCGAGCCAGTGGCTGTGAGCACTGAATGCCGCGCTGTCAGCGGGCGAGCGGGGCTTTGTGCGGCACAGTGGGTCACTGGAGCAAGTCAACTCATCCACCAGCCGACTGTACCTGCAGCCGGGAACCGCTTATACGATGCGGAAATGGGAACGACTCTTTGAGAAAATAACTCTTGACTTACAAAACTTTGTGCAAGCATTTTCATGAGTAGGTACCTAAGTAGAGGCCAGAATAAAAAATATTGGCAAACGGTGAACGGCCTCGTTACCCAGGTACATAGGCATTATTAATTATGTTGGATTTTTATGAATAAATACATACCTTCTTTTAAATAACTTGTGAATTCGTAAAGGAAAGGTGGCTAGCTTATTAGGTAAATATTTAAGAAAATGTCACGGTATTTTCTTTTTAAAACTTTGTGTAAACCTAAAGTTCCTAGCGGCGGCGGCGGCGGCGGCGGCGTAGCGTGCGTAATGTCGGACATCTGGTAGTTTTCCTTCGCAGGCTCGCGCCAAAGGGGCAAGTTTAGCAGCGGCGGGCGGCTGGCGGCGGGCCGGCAGAGGCATTCAAAAGTATATTTAATAAAGTTGGGAACTGCCGGCGGTGGCAGCTGTCGCCTCGTGTCGTGAACAAGTCGCGACAAGGAACAAGAAAAGTATAACGCAATGTGGTCTGTGCTAATTATTATTATTCACTTTATATCGTTCTTTTGGCGGCGTCCCCAATATTTTCGTGAGGAGTTATTGAATTTTTATAGAACAGGAGTTCACAGTACGCCATCAAAGTATTCTCTGTGAACATTTTTAGACCACAGAGTAGGTAATTTTCAGACTACAGCTTCAGACGTCAAATCAATTTCATATTGAGGTTATAAAATTATGTTTATCTTGCAACCTGAATGACTACTTTTAATTTATGATTTATTTAACATTAACGTGCGATGGCACCTACAATTAATTCCAATGATGGGCCTACGATTAGCTTTCTGCCGACTGTTGAGTGGTTCTTTGGATTAGACATAGACCTAAGGACTGGATCGCTGATAGTTGCATTCATCTGTATTGTAAGTTATCTACTGTTTAATCCGGACAGACGCATATTTGTAGGTACTTTTTGTTGGTTTCAAGTTTATGACAAGAGTGTACCTATCTACATAATATATACAATTATACATATCACGCGCTTGGCCCTGAGCCCTAACCAATGTACATACAATGTACGCACTCAATTTATTATTATTGATACCTACCAAAGTGTTTTTTCACCGCATTATAAGTCATCACATCAATCACCATCCTCGCTTCCATTCGATGGGAGACGGGATAAAAAGGAGCCTATGATGATTAATCCAGGCTGTCCTACAGCTTCACATAATACCTACCAAATAAATCTCATCCAAAATTATTCAGTTATTTTATCCCTTGAAAAAGTAACAAACATACACACGCACACATAACCTTTCGCCTCTAAACGTGTGTATCATGCCGTGGTTGTCCGCAGGTGTCTCCGGTGTGCATGGCGTACAAGTGGGCGGTGCGCAGCGGGTTCCTGCTGCTCACCATGAGCGTGGTGTCCGCGCTGCACCTCGCCGCCAGCCTCGCGCTGCTGGGCGGCGTGCTCCTGGTGACCACTCACGAGTATACCCCACGCATACAGGATAGAAAGCCATTAGACACAAGCCTATCCTAACCATATGGCCCAGTTCAGTGCAACCTTACAGTGCCATTAGAGTGACGTTGTCCGCGTAGCGGAGAGTGACGATTTTTTCCGAGACGGACGCAAAACCTCATCCACGTGCGGACGGTCCGCGTCGTACTGAATCGGGCCTAAAGTGTGATACAGTACTCCTCGGATAGGCTTTATGTCCAGCAGATACGATCATGATGAAGATGATGGGATAAGACTGACGACCAGATGATGTAGTCATTACCCTCACTGCTATGCTGAAGGTCCCGGGTTCGATCCCCAGCTAGGGTACGCAGAAGGAAGTTGAGCATACAGAAATAAGATAATGATTGCTTGGAGTTTTACTGTACCATTATTAGTGGAGTATAATTAACTAATCCTATTTCCTCCGCCCGGCAGCTGCGGCCGTCCTTCATCAGTCTCTGGCTGTGGTCGAGCGTGGGCTACGTGGTGCTGTCGCTGGGGCTGGCGCTGTGCACGGCGCTCGCCCCCCCACGCTCCGCCCTCGCCGCCGCGCTTGCTGCCTCCATGCTGCTCTACATCTGCCGTGAGTTCTGTTCTATTGTCTGTGGGGGTGAACGTACCTGCACCTACTGGCCCTCAAGGATAGAACACTTTGTGCATCCTAATCCTAACTAATATTATAAATGCGAAAGTAACAGTGTCTGTCTGTCTGTTACTCTTTCACGCCAAAACTACAACGGTCTAGACCCTGGGAAAGAACATAGGCTACTTTTTATCCCGGAATTCCCACGGGAAAACTTTTTAAGGCGAAGCGAAGTGCATGGGAACAGCTAGTATCCTATATTATTATTATGATCATATTTTGGTCTATACTACCATCATAAGCTTGGACTTTTTCCCACCACGCTGGTCGACTTTGGGTTGGTGGGTTTACATTACCTAGATGTAAATATAGATATTGTAAGTTTTTCTCACGATTTTTTCCTTCGCCGTAAGAGCAATAGGTATATTGTACTTAATTAAGGTAAAACTCCACAATCGTTTTGAAACTGTTTTAATTAAAGGATTTTGTGGATGGGCCCAGGATGTCCGACAAATAATTTAAAGAATTCAGTTTCAGATTTATAAATAACATTTGTGTGTTAAACTGAACACGAGACAGTTTTATTTAATTTTAATGTCATTTGTTTTTCTTCCAGTGTTAGTTTACTTCATAATAGTGGTCAATAGTTTCGAAATAGAGAAACCACCACAACCACCACACATCATCACACCACCTCACGTCACCACACCATCTCACGTCACCACGCCAGCTGACGTCACCACACCACCTGACGTCACCACACCACCTGACGTCACCACACCACCAGACGTCACCACACCACCTGACATCACCACACCACCTGACATCACCACACCACCTGACGTCACCACACCACCTGATAGTACAGATCCAACCACGGAACCCTCACCCGCTGCCCAATTCGAAGAGATCAGCGACCCCCCGAGCCACCTGGACCCGTGGAAAAAACTAGCCGACAGCCTCGACTCTTCTCTCATTGAGGTGAAGGAAGAATCAAATAGGATCAGAGTCAAGCACTCCCCACAGCTAGCCGACGATGTGAGTGCGATAAGGACGGACGCGTGGAAGCGGCTGCAGGAGGAAGAGAGACAAGACAATACGACGGCTAGAAATAACAAGATGTTGGCTACGGGTGAAGAGATGAACCTAGCAAGTGAATAGTTGTATGAAGGAGTTTGAGTATAGTGTAAGCTAAAGCTCGATTTATCGTACTAGAAATCTTGCTCTAAGTACATGAATTAAAATGACTTTATCAATTTCTTGATTGGAATACCTATATAGGATATGAATTTGTATATTGCTATACAGTTATTTATTTAATGAATCATTTGTTCCTAAAAGTGTATTTAGGTTTGCTTAGTTTTTATTAAAAAAAGATATAAAATATTTATCAAATAACATATTTTTATTCAAAGATACTAATTTGTGCGTTGCTTAACAATATAATTTAGTACTTACTTACATAGTCAGTTAAACTAAATTCATACGTGATTGCTTGATTATGATTATGCTGCATAATAAGTTATGATGAATAATAAACAAAAATATGGCATAGGTACCCACTTAACATAATTTATAGACATAATCTTACATTATTTTGTGTTGTGTACCTACCTAACACTCTAAAGTATCACAGTTGCCTACATCATAAAATTATAAGGGACGGAAACAAAAAGAACCAATGTCACTTTACATAAATCATGACATGATCTTACCTCTATAATAATATGTAAAAAGTACCTAGGTTGTTCTCCTAATTTAGAAAAAAATATGGCGGTTCGCTAACTATAGTTTACGAATGCGAGACAATGTAGAATCAGAAGGCATCAGCTGTTAGGTTAACTGGAGCCTTACAGAATAAGTAGGTACTTACTATAGGTACATATAAAACCATTTAATAATGACATGAAGTACCTAATATACAAGGTATTTCCTTCAGCAGTTAGTCTTCTCTCCGTATATCTGTATGCCGGCGCTGTGAGGGCTCCCACACATAAACACGACACGATGTCGCATCGTGCCACGACGCGGCGTCGTTTCACGATACGACGTCGCGTCGCGGAAATTTACGACTACCATCGTAAAAAAACACGACATCGTAACGTAAAGTTCCGCGGCACGATGCCGTCGATACAACATTCATTCCCTAAAAATGGACCGCAGTAGACGCGTACTGCTTCTGCTGTTAATAAGAAGACGAAGAAAGAAAAGACAGATACTCAGAAGATACTGGATCCACCCATTTCTTTCAACAATGAATAATGGGAGTCACTTTTTAAAGAAGTACAATGCCTTGAAAATAGACCACAACAAGTTCATGTATCGACACGTAACGACGTCGCGTCGTAAATTTACGCGACGCGACGTCGTATCGTGAAACGACGCCGCGTCGTGGCACGATGCGACATCGTGTCGTGTTTATGTGTGGGAGCCCTAAGGCAGCAGTGGGGCGGCGGCGGGGTGCGGGGCGGGGGCGGCGGGGGCGGGCGGGGCGCGGGGGGCGCGGCGCCGGACCAGCGCCAGCAGCACCACCAGGCTGATGGAAAATGACACCAGCTGGGGACAACATTAGGATACTTTTAGATTAGCTAAATGAGGCGCTCAGGCCAGGATGGAGATGGCAGGACGACCTTGACGGGTAGGTACTTATTGTCCGGGTTGGTGTCAGGAGACCAACGAAAGAGAAGTGTCTGGGTATGTGAGGCCTTTTCCCAGCAGTCGTCAGTGGGACACGTAGAGACTATCGAAAAAAAAACTGGAATTACAGTTGTAAGTAGTTACTTCCTGTACTGTATATTCCTACAATGCTTGTACTCACTACTCGCACTACTCAGATACTTACATAAGTAAAACCATGTAGATTATTTGTTTACTTAATTAAGTATAATTTATTAACAAAGACTTATACATTGCTGTATTAGAGTAGAAACAAAGAAAAATTTATAAGTTGCAATTTTTCCGTCAGACATAAGTAAGCAATTGGCTACATTTCGCTACATACCTACTTACCTACTTAAATTAGGTATTTGCACCATGGAAGTAGAAAATACTTCCATGATTTGCACTGAAATATTTGCATAGGTTAGGTACTTATTCAAAATGTTATTGAGACTCACCGCGCTGACGACAAATACAGCCCACAGCTGCGTGAGCGCACCGAGCAACATCGCGACACTCACTGCACACCCGCACTAGTAAACAACACCACACATAACCTCAATACATTAAACTTAAATAAACACCAACTCTTTTGATGCACTAAATGCAAAATACAGACAGAATCTACATAAAAATAACAAGTTTTAATGAAAAACTACATTTAAATGCATAAAATTAAGATTTCGAATGCAAAATACAGCGCAGTGGTTTGAGTTATGAACTGCAACTAGGTACCATAGAGAAAAGAACACTACGTTTTAAGAGATGGGAGTACAAAGGAAAAAAATAAAAAAAATACTTGTATATTTTTTTTTATACACGCGTACTAACAGAGGGTACCAACAAAACAAAAATTATGACGTACAAAACTGCCAACATAGCCCCGCTGAAATAGTGATGTGCTCCTTATGTATATTTTTTATCGATACCTAGTAAAAAAAAAGTGCGTGTGTATGTATTACTTTAATTTCAGTTTTACACAATAAAATTTTAGTGTTACACATTGACACCAACGTTAAGTCTCGGTTCAACGTTATGTTATGTTCCTATTTGAACACAAAAATATAATCCATTAAATAAACTCGAGATTTTCCGTTGACGTAAGTGCTATGATATAATGTTGAAATAAAATAAAAGTGGAAAAATATAATTATATTTATTTATTATAAAATAAAGTGTCTGCAGTAAGTCCCACACATGGAATTGTTTTTTTTCAATTGTGTTCTTAAAATGTTGTGGTAGAAAATGATTGCCACAAATTCGTTTAAGTTGATGTAGCTTTTCAATAGGCACATAAACCAGATCCTCCTTACCGGTCATCTTAACCCACTGTTTACATCTGCAAACAACATTTTTGTCATTATTATTACACACACAACAAAAAACACACACTCTCGCCTTGTTCTAATGTAATCCCTTGCGGGGTAGGCAGAGGTACATTGCTGCACCCACTTTTCGCCAGAGCGTTATGTTAGTCCCAATGTAATAGGGGGCGGGACTATTGCCATTTTACGGGCACATCCAAGACCCGAGAACAAATATCTGCGTTTAAACAAATATCTGCCCAAGCCGGGAATCGAACCCGGGACCATCGGCTCAGTAGCCAGGGTCACTAACCACTACGCCATTCGGCCGTCAATCATTATTATTAAACAATTAAATATTATTTAAGTAGGTATAATAAAAGTCACTGGTAATTTTTGTTTGGAGATCCGAATTTGATTTTCACTAATTTCCAAAACTAGTAGACAAAAGTTGTTCTGATTGATGAGCTGTGCGAACTAATGATAAATAAAAATATCGATATCGATAAAAAAACATTCATGCACTATTGTTGGTTGTGCTGACCCTCCAGTTATTTTATTAGACTTTAACTTTTTATACATATAAATAATCTAAATCCTATGCTTTAGCCCTTAATTGTAGCTTACCTTTCCTCATCCAGTGGAAATTTGGCCATGAAAATTCTCTTTTGGCCATCTATACGACCGGCTAGCGGCTCTTAAACCACATATTTCACAAGTTTTATAAAACATAATTATTATCAATAATATCAAGCAACACTAATAGTTAGGTACCTTCACACAAACACTGCACTTATCCACAGTAATAATAATATATAAATAACTGTTAAATCTTAATTTATTTACGATTTAAAATTATTTTTCAAACTAAACGATTGACTGACTGACACTGACAGATGACAAAAGCCAAAGATGTCTATGATAGCGTACAAAGTACTCTGTGAGCGGTGTTCGCCATTATTTTTCGTACGCGTTCCATACTTAATTTTTTCCCAGACTGTCTTTCGCCAGACTGCTAGGTACTCGTATGAATGAATGAATGAAATGGAAAGCGATGTGGCAACGTTTTGTGATTCGCGCACGGTCTGATAAGGCGAGGCACGGAGCGGCAACGCCGCGTCGCACGCACAGGTAATGAGTCACCAGCACCCACGGCTATCAACTATACAGCTCTTATAGATGCAAGGCAAGGTCTACTATAAGGCTCACTTCTATCGGTCAGTATGAGAAACTTACATTCGTTTCTCAAAGTTTTGCTCACGGTCACAGATAATTTATTCAGACAATCACCAGAGGTGTGTACATGGTGTATTTAAAACTAAAGCTCTGTTTAAATTGTACTTATACTTATAACTGAGAATGTTATTACATTCTCAGTTATAAAACTGGTAAGTAGTTGATCTACAGACTGTTCGATGTTCCAAAAGTGGTAAATATAAGAAGCCGAATTAATGGCGTGAGTGGGTGTCACATAACATCATCGAATTACTTTTGTACATTTTGAAGGTAATTAGTTTGTTCCACAATGAAATTCTATTAAAAACCATTAGCCATTTAATATTGTTAATATATTTGATTTTTAACATCATCATTAGTAAATAATGATTATGGGCTAATAATTACGATCGAATGGCGTAGTGGTTAGTGGCCCTGACTGCTATGCCGAAGGTCCCGGGTTCGATTCCCGGCTGGGGCAGATATTTGTTTAAAGACAGATATATTTGTACTCGGGTCTTGGGTGTTGATATTTATATTTAATATGTATCTATGTATTTGTATATATATATATCAGCTGGCCGATACCCATAACACAGGCTCTGCCTAGCATGGGGTCGGACGACCGTGTGTGAGATGTCCCACATATTATTATTATTATTAATTTCAGAAAACCTAGTCATTACCTAGGTAATTTATTCATATTAAAGGTTAGGGCTAGATTAGAATATTCATTTGTTATATTCCCTATCACTCAATAGTCTCCATACATCCGAAAATATGTATTCTAGTAATTATGTACAATTGTACATACCAAAAAAAGCTGCTGTTGATCGCGAGCTTCACTTTTCTTTGTTCTGCATAAGTACCACATTAAAATCCATTCATTGATTTTTACGCCCAAAAAACTATGCCATTAATTGCTTGAGCTGTGACTGTGACTCATTGACCGCAGAGACTGCTGATGTGGACAATATCGGCTGAGGATGATGAGTGATCGTGTGAGGAGATTTTGTTGCCACAACACAATAAAATTGTACGTAAAGTACGGAGTAGGTACACATCATTACAAATTAATAACGTAACTAATAATCAAATCAAATCATATACAGGGTGTCCCAAAAGTCAACGTCATCCCTTAAAGGGCTGATAGGTCAGCTCATGAGAGGCCAGAATATCACAATATGACCTTAGTAAAAACTCGATAATTTTCGAGATATTGACACTTTTATAAATTTGCTGAAAATCGACACCTTGGATCAGTTTTTTGCGTGCCGCCGGTACAAAAATCCATATTGTTAGAAATTGTTTTGGTGTTGCATCACCCTGTATAGCCCTGCTATTGATCGCAGTCAAAAAAAATATCGAGTAATGCTGTATGTTTAAAAAAAACACGTTTTTCAAACTCATAAAACTAATCGTATTTTTTTATAAACAACTTTGACTCTACATACTGTAAAAAAAATATACCATGCAAACCTGGCACCTTATTTGAAAAGATAGCTCATTTAATGCAGTTTCCAAAATGGTATAAAACGTTGCTATTGTTTCAATTAACAAAAAAGTTATTGCTATTTTAGTACAAAACGACCTCGATGTAAAATTGTTTGAAGGAAATTTATCTGACTGAATTTATTAAGGGTAAATCATGTTGGAATGAGTAAAAGTAAAATAGGTGGTGTGGCCGGGAGTGGGAAAAGAGACAACGTTGTCACAGTTAATAAAAAAAACGCATTTTGAGTATCTTTCTCGAAAAAGTGGACTATAGCAAACTCTACATTCCCCATAAATGTAGCGCATGGTAGCGTACATTCCTGAGTAGTGCTAATGTGTGATATTGTACAAGTAAAACGCTTGCACATGTACATTGTACACCCACAGTATCCAAAAAAGAGACAGATCAGTTTGTCATGAACATTACGTCTAATTACTTGTTATTTATTTTAAAGTTATTGTTAAACAAAACCAAACTCTCAAAATTATGATTATGACCATTAATGAGTATTATTTTTTGCTGATTATGTACTTATTATAATAATGTAGTGTTATAATTTTGAGAAATAAAAACAAAAGTCAATAAATGTTTGTTTTTTTAAATAAGGTGTAAAAAACGCAAATATGTTTTATAAGAGTCTGTAAGTTTTTTCTTTGCTATTTTTGCGTCATCTATGTTGCCACGGCTGACCCCACCACCTATTTTACTTTTACTCATTCCAACATGACTTACCCTTAATAAATTTAGTCAGATAAATTTCTTTCAAACAATTTTACATCGAGGTCATTTTGTACTAAAATAGCAATAACTTTTTTGTTAATTAAAACAATAGCAACGTTTTATATACCATTTTGGAAACTGCATTAAATGAGCTATCTTTTCAAATAAGGTGCCAGGTTTGCGTGGTATATTTTTTTTACAGTATGTAGAGTCAAAGTTATTTATAAAAAAATACGATTACGTTTTACGACTTTGAAAACCGTGTTTTTTTATGATATTCTGGCCTCTCATGAGCTGACCTATCAGCCCTTTAAGGGATGTCGTTGACTTTTGGGACACCCTGTATATTGATACCATTAGACACAGGTTTATGACCTGTGTAACCATAATGGTATGTTCGATAATCATTCCTACGCAGAAATAACAAATACCAGAATGGGTACAATCGAAAGTAGAATCTCATATAATATGTTAAAGTTAAAGGGTAAAGTTCGAGATGAAATTTCCCCCTTCTTATTTCCTCTTTATTGAATTCTGAATGTATTTGTTTTTCAACATTTATTAACGTTTATTTTATACAATGAGCTGCTTAGAGTCCTCAACATGTGTATTGAACCCCGAGGCTCCGGGAATGTCAAGTGATGTGACTCGCGACGTGACACCACGAACACGACTTTATTAACAAACACGACGATCAACAGGAGTATTGCAAATGTTAATTGTGTATCAATTTTGTAAGTTTGTATGGATCCTTGTTTTTGACTACTTTGTACATTGACATATATATTACTAGCGTAAGGACAGGGCCTCCCACTAAAAAAAATGGCACCCGCGCGTTGGCCCTAAAATCGTAATTTTAGGGCCAACGCTCCTCAGTCGACAGTTGTCTGTGGCCGAGAGATGGTCTTGTGAATCTTGTGATAAATATGTAGTTGTGTTGTGAAAGGCTGCAAAAACCATTATACGAAGGTCAAAAAGAAACATCGAATATCGTATCATCGGTAATTACCATTAAATTAAGTAATAAACACATCTCGACATCAGAACCAAGAGGGCCGATGTCCATTTTTGCAACTTTTCAGTAGAGCTAAAATAAACTTTTAACTCAGTATAAAACAAACACAGATGTTTGTTTTGGAGTCCAAATACATTATTTCGCTCGGCTAGTTAATGACAATACAAAAGCGTTTCATTTGAAAACAATTCCTATGCTATATTTAGCGACAAAATCAAGTTTTGTGTCTTTGAGTATGGATATCAGCCCCATTTTTCGACTCTAAATAGTAACTTAAAGGCTCACGTCAATAAAAGACCTTACGGCTGTATAGATTTTAAAAACACTAGACCAAAAATCAAAGCCATTGTTAACATCGGACCTTTTAGTTCAAGAAAATAGAATATCACTTTAAAAAAATCCCTATGCCTATTATAACAACAGACTGTATGGTTCGGGGAAAATAGTATTTAAGTTGATTTTTGGCTTGCATATGTCTACATAAGATTCAATGGCTCTAAAAAATAAAAAATAACTACGGTATACCTTTATTTATAACTATTTGGTTCAAATTGAAATAAAATTGTACTCAAGAAAATGAAACAAATGGCCAAATTTGGTGTAATATACGACTCTTTGGCTCTGAAATTATTTATTATATTGAATAAAATTAAACAAAAGACCCAAATGTGTGTTATATACGACTCTTTGGTTCTGAAATTATAAATGTTTGAAGGTTTTATTAAAAAAATAGAAATTGTAAAACAGGTATGTATAACGAATAAAACCACAAAAACAAATGGTAGCCCTGTAAGTCGTGGTCCAAAAGAAAACGGGCGATAGGTAGCATCATTGCCAGCATTAATTAGTTATATTTATGACCGTATTGCACTAGGAAATCTTTAGAAAAAATACGCTTTTATCGACAAGCTGTTGTAAATTCATTAGTAAAGGCCTAGAACATTTCCCCGGACTAGACTGGAAACTTTGGAAAGTCATCATCCTACCGATAACCAGAAAGGACTGCCGATACCCGCGAAGCTATCGTTCCATCACGCTATCGTGCGGAGCATTTTGGTTTCCACAGTACTCCACAACGCTGCAGCTTGAGCGCTTCCTGCATCTTATGGCTTTGAACGCTACAAGGGCCGAACACATTCGTTCGATCGTGTGTGGCATGCGGGACTGCTGTACAAGTTGTCTCAGACGACCACGTCGCTGACAATTGTGCAGACAGCGGCTTCATTCCTGGACGAACGGTGTTTCTACGTTTTAGTCGAGGACGCCGACTCCACCCTGCGCAAGATCTAGAGTTCCTCAGAGCAGCTGCCTGACTCTACGTGGCCTAAACAGACGATATCCTAACACTGGCGAGCAAGTGTGGAGACGACGTGGTTTTATAGGCTAAAAGTGTGTAGTTCGTCTCATCTCAGAAAGCAAACCTGGCTGTATCAAAAACTGAATCACCTGCTGGAATGGCTGGAAAAGTGGTGCATGGTGGTCAACGTGGGCACTGCGATGTTGTCCAGCCGCACCTGCACGCCGGCTAAGAAGCTGCAACCCTGAAGTAATATCGTCGTCTGAAGATCCTCAGTCAATCAACTCAGTTAAGTATACCTGAGGGTGACGATTGAGCGCACGCTCACCATGAGTGTGCAAGCGGTCAACACAGTCTACCAGGCGAAGGCCGAATGGGCTATGCTCTGTCCCATGTTGGCTTCCTGACTCCTTCTGCGCACGAAGCTGGGGATCTTTAAAACATACATGCGTTTCCGTATTAACTACGCCGCTCCGGCGTACTCACTATGCTCGACGACCAACTGCAAGAGGCTCCAGGTACAGCAGAACCTGACTCTGAGGACTATCGTCGGGGCCGAATGGTACGTTAGAATTGACGTCATCACCCGCGACCACAAGATCAAGTCGGTAGAGGAGTTTGTAATCCGTCTGCCGCGTATCATGTAAGATCCCGCCTAGAATAGGCCGCACAAACATCTTCGCTACCTCAGCCCACCTATGACCGGCCTCACAAAGGCAGACCCTATCCTTGCGAGCTCCTACTGTTGGCACCAGCCGACGAAACGGCTCCCTGAGTCTATCCACCGAACCGGACAACATTCATCTGGAGCTAAGCCGGCGTCATAAGAATTAAGCGGCCGCATGCCACCTGACTGAATAGGCACCCGGAAGTCTGAGGAGCTGAAGGCCCGGGCAAGGAGTGAATTCCTAAAGAAGAAAATAGACTTGCTTGTAGAATTCGTAGTTACTTCACCAGCCAGGCAGACGAACCTTAAAGATAAAAATTCTGAACACTTCTGCTTCCTTTGCCGCCTATTTTGAAGGAAGGAAATTGCAACTGTATTATATATTTATCCTGTCTCCTTCCTATCTGCATGTTTAGGTATCCCAAGACCTCAGAAGCGTACGGCTTCTTTGAAAGTATCGTACCGTAGGGACCATTTAAATATAAAAATCTTGTATGTCTTAAATAAGATAAGATAATTAAATACGAGATGAATTTTATATATCTCACAACAAGGATAAGTAAAATCGGTGGGCTTATTACTTAAAGTAAGTCAATCAGGTAGGTAGGTGGAGAGATTTTCCACCTATCTACCAGATTGACTTGGCAAACGCACTCATATTAGTTGTGAGGTATATAGTGTTTTCATGCAATTTTCAAGTCAATCTAATTATTTAAGACATACAAGATTTTTGCTTATAACTTAAAACAGGAGAACTCTTTAGTAGAAACTGATAAAATAAACTTATTAAGTACGTGAAACCACCATTTTTTTACGGTTGCGAGGCTTTTTTTCCAAGTTATGTTTTTGATGGCATTATGCTTTGTCTCGCTCATACTCTGTGAAAAAACTAGTGCTGTCTCTTTTTAAATCGGGGTTTTATGAACTTAACTGAATATGTTTCGAACCATAAGGTCTGATGTGAAAATGTGGCCGCATAGAAGTGATATTTAGTTGGACAAAAGGGTACGTTATTGATATGAGATCAACTATTTGCAAGTACTTCTGGACTGTTGTTTACAACCGACCGTAAAAAATAACATTATTTTCATATTTGTACAGCCATAACGTCTGAAATTATAAACAGTCTGTATGGTTCCAGTGTACTGTGGATATGCGACCACTTTTAAGAAATTGAACTTTTGAACAAAAAGAGATAGAGATACGTGAGTTAGACTAAAAGAAAGAGGACAAAAAACTGATAAAAGATCTTTTAAAAAGTGATTTTCGCAAAAAGTGGACATCGGCCCTCTTGGTTCTGATGTCGAGACATTATAAAGTGATAATTATTTTACTACCAAAGTCTACAATGGCCGCGCGCTGTAACCTTGTTCGGACGTCATTTTTTGTTGACTATCCTCCGAGAACATTTTCTTGTTGCACACACTTACGTTTTGGAGCGTGATTTTTAGTCAATTTGTACGGGACGCTCTACAACTGTTTTGGGCTGTAGACCAGCCCAAAACAGTTTTGATTTTAGTAGTTGGATTTGTCTTAAATTATTGATATGGCGCCTGCAAATAATAAAACAATGTCCGGGATGGTAAATTATTAACGCACGTACAAGGTTACGTCGTCAAGATAGTTGCTAGGCACTGACATAGTTCAAACAAATAATGACAGATAACAGTTATTTTGCTTGTATGAAGAAGGTTTGAGTAAAATGTTCTGAAGGGCCTATCCTTCCTTTTGAAATCATTGACTTTGTAGGATAACAACTAGAGCGATTTTGGCATAAATGTCGTATGTGGGAATCTAAATAAAAACTACTTTATCTACTTTTGATCCAGAAATTCCCACGAAAGAAGTTTTTAAGGCGAGAAATAGGTTTATGGTCTAAAATATAAGAGCAAATGCCCCGATATTATTTAAAGCCAACTTCTATAGTAGAGTATAGTCGACTACACTATGTTAATCCTCAGTCCATGATAGAGTGAGCCCCTACTCGGGTGCAAGGAGCTAGTAAGTGCATTACCTGGCGGTTCCTCCCGCTGTTAATTTGCTGGCGGCGCGTCAAAGAGCCGCGTGGAGTGCGCGCCGCCGCCGCGATAACCCGGTTTGTGTGAGTCGGCGCGGCGGCGGCGGCGGCGGAGGCGGGGGTCAGGCATTACCCGACCAAGTTTTATGATTTTTAATTGGCACTGCATGTGCATAAACCATATAAACATAAACTTCAACATTTCTGTTTGTCCATTTGTAGTGATAATGGTAATTTTAATGCTAAATTGATCGTTTATACTCTAATAAAGGCCGACGCACGAGTAAAAGAGACTGATTGGTCTTGATGTGTTTAATCCATAATTAAAAGTGAACCCAGTACAAAATCTAACATAATCTTATAAATAACAATTGGTGCTTACTAGGCACAAGTTGCGTGCGTCACGTTGCAGTTAAAGTGGAGATGTTGCAGTAATAAATGGAAGTAGTGTTTAATAAATTATGCTACTTCATCTCCCCCTTAAAGACCCTTCATCCCCGGGGTTCTGCAAAAAAAAATGTGAGGCATACTACTTGGCTCACATTTTTATCTAAATATAATAAGTATAAAAAAAAATTAACTAAGTACATAACAAGTAAGTATATCATAACATAATATATTTTCTAAGTATTAAAAGAACTTTAACTAAGTACATAACAACTATATCATAACATAATATATTTTCTAAGTGACTATTCTACAGTAATTAATTCATGTTACATAAAATATAGTTTAGTATTGTTTTTATGAATAACATATTCTTTATTGTCTCTTAAAATTACAACATTAGGTTCTATAACCTTTATGACCTTGAAAGGTCCTATATAAATCCTATCTAACTTATCACCTACTTGATTTTTTATTAAAACTAAATCACCACTTTTATAATTAACAGGGTTTGATTTTTTATCAAAATATAACTTTCTAATTTCTTTGCTGTGTAACAAGTTATTTCTAGCGTCACATTGAGCTTTTTCGAGTCTATATTTAAGTTCCAATGGGTAACTGTCAGGATTATACAATGGTTCCACAACTGTATTTTTTAAATTACTAGGTAGGTTACAAACTTTTCCAAATACTAACTCAAATGGGGTATATTTAGTTTCGGTATGAACCGAGGTATTATAGGAGAAACACCAAAACGGAAGCCAACTGCTCCAATCAGTATTGTTATTATCACACTGTATCCTAAGGTAAGCTCCTAGGTTTTTATGAGAGTTCTCTAAGGCTCCCAACGTTTCATGGTGGTATGCGGTAGAGTGTAGTTTAGAAATATTCAGTAGATTACAGACTTCCTTGAAAACTGATGACATAAACTCAGAACCAAGGTCGGTTATGACCTCTTTTACTATTCCGTACTTTAAAATAAAATTATTTACAAAGGACCTAGCTACTGAAACAGCATCTTTAGTTTCGAACGGGAAAGCTTCAACATACTTTGATAAGTCACATTGTATAGTTAAAATGTATTTAAAATTATTATTGTCTATGTTCAAAGGACCCATTAAATCTAGACTAATTCTTTCAAAAGCTGTGGATGCCGTAGATGTGATTATCATCGGTTCCTTAGTATGTTTATTGGAATGCTTTTGAATTTGACAACTACTGCATTTTTTCACAAATTTTTCTACATCATTAGTCATTCCTGGCCAAAAGTAATATTTTTTGATGTTATTTAACATCCTGTTTACGCCAGCGTGGCCACTGGTTGGTAATAAATGAAAATCATTTAAGATCATAGTTTTTATGTCCTTATCAGTTATTCTCGTGACTTCCTTGAGAATAAGTAACCTTGGAATGTCATTAAGTTGACTCATTTCTTTCAGTAAAATATTTATTAAATCCTCATATTGTTTACTCTTTATAATAACGAGCTCATTTATATTTAATTGCTTACAAAAACTTTGTAACTCTCTCGCTAACACACTTACGGTAGATAACGATCGAGATGTTACAAATATGGCCAATTTTTCTGGCACAAAAATGCAATTTCCATTTTTACTTGAGATTTTATTTAACTTCTCTATTTGCCCTAACTTACTGTTATTAGAATATATTATTAACTCCGTGCTGTCAGCCGGACGCTTGAGGATATCCACAACTTTAGGTTGATCAGGCCTTATCTCAGCGGGACTCTCGACCACCGTGGTAGTACTGCCCCTACGTAGCCTACGGGTTTGTGCTCTGGTCATGACGGATACTACATGCTCGTGCAACTCTTTTAAATGTGAGGAGTTTAATGGAATACGACTCAATGCGTCTGCAGCTGCGTTTTGTCTTCCAGGTACATAACTTATTTCAAAATCGTACTCTTCGAGGAAAAGCCTAAATTTAGTTAAACGGCTTGAAGGATCCGTCATGTTAAATAAATAAATTAACGGCCTGTGGTCCGTTCTAATATTAAACTTTTTGCCATATAAATACGGTCTAAAATGTCGTACAGACCAAACAATAGCAAGTAGTTCGAGTTCGATCACTGGGTATCGTGTTTCGGCCGGTTTCAGATTACGGCTCGCATACGCTACTACCTTGCCATTACTATTAGACAGTATGGCGCCAAGCCCTTGCTTACAAGCGTCTGTTTGTAGCGTAAACGTGTTATTATCAGAGAAATCTGGATAGTCAAGGACTTTTGGACTAATTAAGGCCTGTTTTAACTTTTGGAAAGCACGTTCACATTCGTCTGTCCATAGAAAAACTGCATCTTTCTTGCAAAGTGCGTTCAACGGGTATGCAATCTCTGCGAATTTAGATATAAAACGTCTGTAGTAATTTGCGAACGCTACAAATCTTTTGACTTCGTCTGCATTTTGTGGAGTTGGGTAATTGTTTAATGACTCAATTTTTGACGGATCCGGGTAAATACCCTCTGACGTGATTTTGTGGCCTAAATAAACAATTTCTTTTCGCAAAAACTCACACTTTAATGGATTTAGTTTTAAGTTAACCTTACGGAATCGTTCTAAAATTGATATTAGATTTTTATTATGGGTTTCTAGGCAATTCCCAACAACAATACAGTCATCTAAATAGATTAAACAGGCTTTGTAATTTAATCCGGACATAGCTATGGTCATTAGGCGAGAAAATACACTAGGCGATGTTTTTAATCCCATGGGACATCTTTTCATTTGGTATTGTTTGTCCGTCGTAAATGCGGTGTACTTCCTAGATTGTTCCTCAAGAGATAATTGGTAATAACTTTGACTCAGATCTAATTTTGAAAAATAGATGTTATTAGATAGTGAGTCTAATATTTCTGTAATGTTGGGCAATGGAAATTTATCGTCTATAATTTTATTATTTAATTGACGATAATCGACTACTAGTCTCCATTTTTTTTCTCCTGACCTATCTGTCTTTTTTGGGACTAGAAGTACAGGACTAGACCATTCAGAGGTGGTCTCTTCAATAATGTCATGTTTAAGCATCTCGTCTACTTGCTTTTGAATTTCACCTTTTAGTGCGTTTGGCAATCTATAAGGCTTGACGTACACTGGTGAAGTGTTGTCTTTCAATTTGATAGAATGTTCAATTAAATTAGTTGTGGAGAGAGTATCTCCTGGCATATGAAAAACGTCGGCATATTTAGCACACACGCTCTCAATGCTCCTTTGTTCCTCCTTATTTAAATAAGAACGTAAATTGAGTAAAGTTAATAACTTCCTAACTCTATCGGACGTAATAATATCCTCATCAAACTTACACACGTTGTAATCGCTCATACAAAATACTTCAAAATCGCTAATTCCTATTTTAATAGTACTGTCAGTAGTGTTTAAGATTCTAATTGGAATATGGCCCTTTTTTGGTGTGGAAATAACACCTGCTGTGTAGACCCCTTTCTTAATTTCCTTGGCTAATATGACGCAATCATTGTTTAATGTCGTTGGAATGTGTTTAATTACTTCGCATCGCGGCGGGATTGTAATTGATTTTTCATTTACTTGTACGATGATAGTTTTGTTTTGATTTTCCAAACTCAAGGTATTGTTTTTATAATTCAAAACCGCATTATATTGTGTGAAAAAGTTTTGCCCGAGTATACCATCTGAGGTGCAAGATATATTTTTAAAAATGTAGAACTTTTGGTTAAATGCTACCTGGTTAATAATAATATCTAAATAAATATATCCTACGGATTCTAAATTACCACTTATTCCTTTTATTAATATTTTATCCTGTTGAATTAAATTTAATAAGTGCTGGTTGTTTAATAACCATTCATATTTTAGTACACATAGACTCGCTCCACTATCGACTAATAATTTTAATTCATCATCTGAATTTAGCCCACATCTAATTTCAAAAAAATTATTAAAACTTAAAATTGAATGTGTTTTATTCTGTTTGGTCACGAAAAAATTCTACTTCTTCGGAATTTGGCACGTCATCGGAGTCGTTGTGCTGAACTCGCTGAAATCGCGAGTGGTCGCCGCGTGCGCCCTGCGCCTGGCCACGCCAGCTGTTTGTGTACCTATTGCCTCGACCTACATTTCGGTAGAAAGTTCTTTGACCTGGCTTATTGTCTTGTGAATTATTAAATTTATTGTATTTTGTGTTATGATAGTTACCTCGGCCACGAAAACCTCTATTATTATAATAACTTTGTGGTACAGCCGATGTATGGCGAGGGTCCTGGAAGTGCAATGATTGATTTTGGTGCTGGTTGCACATAGATTGTTCGTCTAGTGCTGCTCTAATAGCATCGGGAAGTGACTCGAACTGTCGCGAGGCAATAATGGTACTCAGCCGTTGGTCGGAAAGACCGTCTGAGAACCGCTTTATTGCGGTTTTTTCATTTAAGGGGCGAAGTACGTCATATTTTGTAGAATCTCCATCTGCCTGGGCTATGGTCAAATTTACAAATAGTTCCTCAATTTCTGTTCCAAAATTCTCTATTGATCTTCGACCTTGAGTAGTTGAAAACAACTGAGTTTGTAACGCTACTGTTGATTTTTTCGGCAAAAGATATTTTCGAATGTCATCGACCAGACTTTGGACATTGCTGTAGGTACTTTTCAGACGCAGTTTTGCACTGGCTGAAAGTCTCGTTTTTAGAACAAAATCTATCAAAGTATTTTTACTACTATCATTTATAAGTGAGCTATATAGTAAAATACCATCGATTAATTGATTGGTCACTTGTTCCTGTCCGGTCATTACAGGCAATAGGGAAATTGCAGTTTTGATATCAAAAGAATCGGCCATTTTGTATAATTTATGCTGTATCCTATGTTCAATATCTTCAGTTTGGCTAGAACTATCTAAACTGGATAGAAGACCTTTTATCTTACGATAAGTTATATGTACGTCACTAATTAATTTATGGAGTAATTCACAGCACTCCGTACCAAGTTGTTTCTCCTTAATTTCTTGGTTCACCCGAACTAAAATATTATCGAGTTTACTATACTGGTCATTAGCCTCTTGTAATTTTTTATAAGCTATTTGTTGCTTACGGCGCTCAGGCCCAATTTTAACTAGATATTCTTTGATTAAATTAATGTTATGATGCAATTCTTTTAATTGCTGGGACATACTATAACATTATGCCTATATAGTCTACCTTTACACAAATTAAATTAAATATCTGAAAATTAATGTATCATGTTAGTTTCGATACCTTCGGTCGGTCGCTGACGTTGTTATGTAGGCCGGAACACGTGTTGGGGGGTCCTCGGTCGTCGCACTCGCACGGGCTGGCGGCTGGAGGTGGACATCTACGTGGCTGCTTGGCTGCTTGGCTGCTGCTGGGTGGGCCGGGCTATACCCTGGACTCCAGTGGGCCGGGCTATACCCTGGACTCCTCTTGCTTATCCTTCTTTCTTCAGACGGCACTGGTGGTTAGTTCAGTGCGGGACATGGTCGCGATGTTGTTTCGGTTCAGCTCCCGTTGAATTGTACGGACGAAGTGTTTATTACACTTTTTAATCATGTGGTAGATGAGGGCCACCATCAATAGAAATACAGCTACGCCAATCAGGATTTCGATTATTTCTAGTTTCTGGGTGTGGTGCTGGATTGTCGAGGCAGAAGCTGATCCATTCGCGTTTTGTGCAATGATTACTTCTTCTTTTGATTGAGTTTTTCCCATGATTATTTTCGTTCTTCAGATTGTCTTGAACAATTGCCTTGTATCGTCTTCGGTTCGATAGGCAAGGTCGCCATCTAATAAAGGCCGACGCACGAGTAAAAGAGACTGATTGGTCTTGATGTGTTTAATCCATAATTAAAAGTGAACCCAGTACAAAATCTAACATAATCTTATAAATAACAATTGGTGCTTACTAGGCACAAGTTGCGTGCGTCACGTTGCAGTTAAAGTGGAGATGTTGCAGTAATAAATGGAAGTAGTGTTTAATAAATTATGCTACTTCAATACAGGTAACCAGTACATACATACATACATCCATCCTGACGTCCCTCAGCAGGGACAAAGGGCTTTGAGAAGATTTCTCCATCTGACTCGATCTTGGGCAGCGGCTGCGAGATCCTCCCACTCCATCCTCATAACCTTTGCCTCACTCTCCACAGAACGTCGCCAGGTTGTTTTTGGGCGGCCTCTTTTACGGCTTCCAGGTGAGTATGCGCTTCGAAGGAGTTTCTCCAGGTCTTCTAAGGGTATGCCCCAGCCACCTCCATTTTCTAATGAGGATTTCTTGGTCGATAGGTTTCTGGTAACCAGTACTGGTTAGATTATTCGCTTAATTATGTGGAAGGCCGAGGAAAAAGTGGACAATGGTATATATTTTTTGTATTATAATAATTTAAATTATATAAATTGCATGCCCTCAATTGCTACACCTGAAAAAGGTTACTAAATTGTAAGTGCCTAGTATTAAGAATATAACACCATGTACACACTTCTTGTATGCAATAAATCATTTGAATTTTAATTTTTTTTTGCTGTTATCGTTTTGGTTCATAATTCTGAAAAAATTGCCAAATACGCATTGACCATTTTGTCCCGGGTTAGAATCTCGGCGTGTGTGTGACGTCACACTCGGCACACAACTCTCTGTTTACACAAAAAGTCGCCGGAGCCGCGCGGCTGCGAGGACTGCAAATAAAAATAAACTGAAAGATTGACAAATACGGGCAGTTTGCCACCGCGGGCTGTTTGCGCACACATACACTGATTACATAACAAACGCGACAATACGTGCTCACAGTTCGTGTGTAAAAGTATTCTTATTCTTAGCGAAAAATGATACAATTTTAAGTTTTGTGCTTGAATTACATAACAATAACCCTTTTACGGTACCAAATCTCTCCACTCCATGACAGCGTAAAAAACGTTCATCTCTTATTTAAAACACCGTAGCATCTACCTTTTCCTTTCCGTTTTCAAACAGCTTTGAAAGCTTTATCTTTGTGGCAAAAAACGTTGAAGTCTTATCTAGGAAGTGGGCGCCTTCCGACTTCCGCTCGCGTAGCGCGTAGCTCGTAGCGCGTAGCTTGTAGCTCGTACCGTGTAGCTCGTAGCGTGTAGCTCGTAGCTTGTAGCGGGTAGTAGTAGTAACGAGTAAACGAAACAATGTAATATTCAGTCAGTTAGTCTAAAATATGTGTACATATTCTTAGAAATTAGATTCTTATCATTATTTTATAATACAAGAAAGTTGAGATAGCTAGTTATACATAGTTAGTTACATACATAGTTAGATACATAGTTAGTTAGCCGTAAATACTGTAAGCGGCTGCAGCTATTCGCGTCGACAAACGAGCGCGTTTCCGGCCCGCGTCCCGCCGACCGACAAATTGAATCAGGACCGTCGCGAGGGCAGGCGCGGGGCGCGGGGCGGGAGGCAGGTACTCGCTGGGACCACGCCGCGTGTAGTCTTTACCATCACAATACCGCAGACACGTCAAATCATACTCATAGCCACTCACGGGCTTACACTTTACAGTGGTTATACCAAGTTTATAAGATTGTTATATTTTATTCGGATACAGACTAGAAGCCACCACCGCGCGCGCCTGCCCCCGCAGCACGGCCCGGCGGCCACTTCCGTCGTTGCACTTCTTCCATTTTATTGCCTTTTTAAATAACACTCATAATTTAATAGAATCTCAGCTTCGCTACAGTAAACATTTTCTTCAGTTTTCAGCATCCTGTTTTGCTGACTTCAGGAAACAGCGCGCCGCGCCAGGAAATTTAAGTTAAATCACGAGAAAAACTGTTGGCAGAAAAAAAATTGTATAACTCGGTTTCGTTTATTGAAGACGGGATGGTGCAGATAGTACATCATAATACACTGCAGAAGGCATCGGGTTCTATACAAAGTCGGGACTTATATTTTTTATCGGTCATTGATATAAAAATCGTACATTATACAACTACAAATACAAGTATTTCAATTCTCGAAGACTGTTAACATAATCCCATTATCATAATAAATTTATTCACTTCACTAAACAAAATAACTCTATTTAAATGTTATTATTTCCTAGAATGAGGTAACAGCTCAACTATGCGGCGCAATTCAACGAATACAAAAAATAACATTCAAACAAAAGTTCCAGCAGCAAACAACTCGATGGAAAAAATAGTAACAGTGGGCGCCGAGCTTCCTCGCTGTAAAGAATGCACTTTGCAAACGGAACTTTTTTCACTCAACTTCACAATGCGCTGAGATTTTTGTAAAGTTTTACCACAGAACAGCGAGCGCGGGGGAAGTGGCGGCGGGGCGCGGGGGCAGTCACGATGGTCAATCAATAAAATACAAAATTAATAATTGCTTTTAACTAATTGTTGCGTTGTTATATGAAAGTTTAAATGACTGCAAATAGCCGCAATTGTAGACGCCTATGTATGTAGCTTCTCGTCACACACCACTAAAGGGTTGAGTTATTATGTTACAAACAACTGAGTTGTTAGTCAAAGTCTAAGCCAAATGCCTCTGTTCATCGTATAAATATAAAATTTTCTGAGGAATGTAATTTTTTTATAAACTACTCTTCGTTCGAAAAAGCGGCTTTTTCTGTAACTTTTCTAAATTTGCAGTTATGCAATGGCTAAAATAATGCAAGTTAGTTTATATTATTATATAAATTAAAGAAGTAAGAATAAAAGTCTCGTCGCCCACTCGCTTTGTTCGGAAACAATTTCTGAATAAAGTCCGTGTCATTCTGGTCCACAGCTTTCAATTGCAACATATTATTTATTTCATTAGCTTTTAATATTTTATTCTACTACAATTATTGTAATAATAATAAAACAAGGGGTTTGGTCATTTTTTGTGTTAAAAACTATTCCTAAACTATTAATAATGAATTTGAAAAAAAATATATGCTATATTATCCTTGAATACTTTATGATAATAAGTAGGTACATGATTAGGTAGGATATTTTTGTTTGAATAAAATATTTATGTGATGGAATTAAACATTATTGAATATTTCGATATTTTAATATATCATCCCCGCATAAACATTTATGTTGATTTATTTATAAATCAAGCAACCAGGAAGTCGCTCACAGAAACGTAATGTCAAACACAAATAACGTACATTCCTGAGATATACTATTTGTATTTGTACGATGTAGACCGTAGAATGCATCGCACATGTAGAATAGATTAGGAAAATGACCTAAACGTACGGAACCGTACACCTTGCGTGACGTCATACGCGTCATACACTTATTACTGCATTCATACTAATATTACTTTGACCTAATTACCTACCTAACTTCAGTCTTGTATCAACCGTGGAACTCGCAACTTACTTACGCGGGCAAGGCTCAAAAACACTCATAAACTGTGTTACTAGACTTTGGCCATAATAAACTTACTTACCTTTAGTGAAGATCAGTGTTTCTGTGACTGTGCTTCCTAATACTACAACTAACTATCAACTACTACATCTAGTGTATGGGATTCTCAACGTCTACTACGTGCGGACCCGTACACGAACTAATTTCTTTAAAACTGTATCTAGCTCCGCTGCATTAAAATAATCTGAAAATAAACCACGCAGCTTTCCCCCTTTCACCAATGAACTGCGACCCGCGCCGGGCGAGCGTCTGTTGTTATCTGTACCGCGGAGCGAGTGGAGCCACACACTTCTAAATGTTAACAAACTCATGTAAAATGGAGAAAGAGATAAAAGAAGCGGTTTAAATGGAAGTGCGGTGTATTGTGCCGCGGCCGGGGCGGGGGTGCGGGGCGCGGGGTACGGGGCGCGGGGCGCGGGTGCATACAATAGCTGCCTTCGCAGTCCTCGTTGACTCGCAAAGTCCTGGTTTGGGAATGGGAATAGATATTTACGAGTAGGTTTCAACATTTACCAACAGATAGATTCACTCAGTGACGGTTTTAGCACATAAACATGAGATAAACCGATGAGAGCCTTTGCACATCAGATAGCAAGTAAATTTATCATAAGTAAACATGATAATACCACAAGACAAATAATTTTAATAAATACCTAAGGAGTTGTAAGAAAAAAACCCAAATCTCTGGTTGTTCCAGTTCTCGCCACGGGCAGCATATTTCTCGCCTGTTTTTTAATAAGAGGATTAATTGAAAAAGTTATCTCGCGCTGAAGGAACCGAGACAGCCAGCGGGGCCTGCCCAATGACTAACTATTTGTTTATTAATTACATAAAAATATCAGATTTAGAATTAATTTGTGTTTGGATTCTGGTAAGCTCTAAGACAAGTGTCGACATAATTATCTCTGGGTAAGTTACGGCTCCTATACTAATGATAATATTATGTAAGTGATGTAGGTCACCGTTATAACATCAATAACTACATTCAATTTGTTTTGAAGCTACGACGCCTTCCATAGATACTATCCGTTTCTCTACACAACGAAGCAATATTGGCATACTACCTACAACTTTTTGGGAGCCGCATCTGACCTAGACCTGACTTCCAGCCGGACCTGACCGTGTAGCACTCCTCAGAGAAAAACCGATGGTGAGTTCGGTGTCGGCCAGCGCCTCACCCACACAAGTAGGTACTACGACGAGTCAAAAAAATAAGAGAATTTTACTGTTAACATGGTGCCATAAATACTGTACTGAATGACTGATTGTATAATAAAAGCATGTAGTGACGAGAGCGCGAGCGGAGCGGAGCCGCCCGCCGCGCCATGATAGTGCACAAAAACAATTTTAAAGCGAAAACATTTTCTTTTGAAATTAAAAATATGGATTCCAATTTTAATGATAAATTACATTAAAATTTACGCAGATTTTTTAATATTTTGAAACGATATACGGCCCCGTAACGAATGTTGATTTCAGTCGTAGTAAAACAACATTAATCGAAGGATATGTGCGGCGTATGCGGAGTCACAGATGGCCATTCTTTCATATTTAACAATATCCGCAGCCGACAAAATAAATATATAAAAGCTTCTGTGCGCGGACCTGCAAACATTCACACGGTAGGTACAAATTAAATTGAAAATTGATAATTTTCATTCAAAAATGTTACTCTACGATTAACAATTGTTATACGAAGAGCCACGATTCTTAACTTCATGAAAACCGACATCAGCTTTACCTGTTAGTTTTAATGACCTTTATATTTTATACAGGTCATTTGGTGCCGACACTTTATAAGTGGAACTTATTCATTGCCTGTGAGTGTATTTATCATTTTCAGTCCCGTCAAAGTGTGTAGTCACGTGACTACTGAGCTGGTCGCGAGTGCAGGGTCTATTGTGGTTCACGTTTTATTGCAGCTAATAAAACAATGGAGCATCGCCGAGCCACGCCCTATGTACCCGCAGTGTACATAATGTACCACTGTATACATAATGTACTAGTGTACCTGCAGCTGAGGGAGGTTCATCGGAGTGCTCGCCATACTTCGTTACTGATTTTTATTCAGGTTAAAATGTCTTGCGGTTAAGGCTTTTAAAAGCTAGCTGGAAAGGTTTTTAAAGGGAAATTTTCATTCTGTAAAAGCAGGTATTTATTTCGCTTGTTTTGGGTTTAGGATCGAAGCCCGGACGTGTTTGCCATTTCACAACAGGCGCGGCCACCGGTTTGGGAAAGTAACTATTTGCCTCTACTTATTAGTACTTATTAACAACTTATTAAAATGTATAGTTTAATCATGGGTCGAGATTCAATTAAAATCCCTAAGTACCTTTAAGTGTTTATTTATATTTCACAAAGTAAATTTCTATTTTCAAACACACAAAATGGTAAGAATGTACAGAAATACTTACTTCTTAGTAGGTATTTAATCTCGGTCGCAAGTTAAGGTCATGTTAAAGTTTATTTATTATAACAGCTAGATACTCCGCGGCGGTGGCGAGAGTAGAAAACCTCACGTGGTCTGGCGCAGCTATTAATACTGATAAAATGAATGATACAATATATTATGATATTTGGAGGTCTTTCGTGAAAAGTTTTTGAAATGTCTGTCTGTAAAGTTTAAAGAAATTTCATTACGATCACTACACTTTCCCAAATAACTCCACATAAAAAACACTATTTTTTTTTTCAAATTTCCTAACGCAATAGCTTTAATTTAAGCAAGAGGCAGTTGTCAGCTCATCAAAGAATCCTCGACGAGGATATGCAATAAGCAGCCCCGAGTGAGCCCCCAGTGAGCCCGCAGTGAGCCCCGCACGAGAGGGGTGCCGCGGGCTGCGACCATAGTGGCAGCGGTAGGCGGCGGCGGAGCGTCGGGTGCGGTCATAGTGGTAGGAGGCATCAATAAGTGTTCTAAGAAAAAAATTCCACACCGCATACCGCTCCTTCTATCACCGCACACCATCCCCTAATCCATAAAGTGTTCCAATCACATTACCTCCCCCCGCGCGCGTCTCACAAGACCACTTGCAGGCTACAGAGTGCTACAGACGGGTTACATTCAGTTAGCGCCCTGCTCATGATGACCAGTATTTATGAGTCGCGGTTTACGATCCCCGCAGGCGCGGCGGGGGCGCGCGGGGGGCGGCGGGGACGCGGGGCTGGTTATTGGGCCTCAATGCTCTTCACATAATTTAATATAATTATAGATTTGAAGAGACAACTTTCTAATAAAGTACCATTCGATTTTTTATGAAGATCATAATTACTTCATAGGTTTAATGTTGTCTGCCATTTGCTACATAATAATTACATTTTAATGAAGGCAAGATTGACTTGTGAAACGCCTACTCACAGCAAGCTCATTATAAGTTACTTCCTGCAGCGTTACGGGGGCGGCGCGGGGCGCGGGGCGCGGGGGCGGCCACTCCTCAGGTACATGAAGCTAACCACAGTAACCACTAACTACAGCATTACATAATTTAAAAAAAGATTCTAAAAATATTTGTAGATATGAAATTCGTGAGCAGTGAGCAAAGTGGTCATAATTTATCTCAAAAATCTAAGTAGCGGCCTTGGTTGGCAAACTGCCCTTGAGGTACTGTCGCGGTCAGACCATGAAGACTGTATTCAGGGTACCTACCTACATTTCAACGGCAACACGAAGCTAATGGTGGCCACACAGTCGACCGGAAACGTCTACCTGTGCAGGTATACCGGAATGTGTGGGGTAGAACTGTGCAGTTTCTTAGACCTGCGCAGGCATCCGGAGCAAAATCGAAAATCAATTATCTCGTGTGAACTCTTCCGGCGACCGGAGTCCACAGTCCACACACACAATACGATAACCGGCGGCACCCCTGCACAGGCAGGTCTCTCCGGTACACCGGAGCGTGTATGCCCTACTCAAATTTCAATTCTTGTCAAAGTAGGCTGGATGTGTCCCTGCCTGTACCAGCTGTGAACACCCCCCCCCCTCACACCTACAAGCCACGTGATATGAACGAACATTTTATATCCGAGTTCTATTTGAATCGTTTTCGATTACTTTCACAATATTTTCCATGTGAATATAGTTTTGTAAAGTGAAATAGGAACGAACGTCGAGGCGCTTTGTGAAATCTAACATTACAGCCTGTGAAACAACTAGACCGGGACGAGGCGCGTTATTCAAACCACACTGATTCGGTATTACGCCATTCTATGGTTTTTAAAATAAATGTACAAAAACTTTAAAAATAACAATTACCACACATATCTGAAAGATCACGAGCCGCGACGTCCCTTGTTGGACACATGCTGCTCCCGAGATGTTCTCGAATGAACACACATACGGAGTGTTCTCCGGAATAGTCCAGTGTGTGGTGAATGCGACAGTAGCCTGTGTCTGTCGTCTTCTGTCTGTCTCCAAGTTGTCTCCGCACAAAGCACGGCGGCGGCGGCGTTTTGCACAAAAAATACACGAGTCTGAACTTTGCCTGCGGAGATGTGGACTCGCCGCAAGTTGTAATTTGAAACTTGAAACTTGAAACCGACCACACAAATCAAAGCAGGATCCTATATACCAGACGTGTATAAAATACAGTATTGGATTTTATGTTTCATTTAAAATAATAATATACATAATATATATTATGAATAGGCTTAAATTTTCATGAATTATTGGTGGTATTAAATAATACGTGTACTACTACTTACTCGTATGTATACCTAATTCAATGTTATTTTCATGATTTAACGCCAGTATTTATCGCTGTTATACGCGTGTGTGTTCTTATATAATATTATTATGTATTATGTTATGTATTAACATGCTATGCTAAACAACGTTATCCTATAATATCTTCAATCATCCTCATATTGCTCATGCATATTCAAAGTACCTCGTATTCGGAGACTCGTTATTATACAGGGTGTAGCACACGTGATTTTATACGCCGATGAAGGGTGCTTAAGCGCTTAACTTGGCACCCTAATCCTTACCATCGTTTTATGTGCTTTTAGAAATAAATTACATATTTTTGGTTCCTCAATGAACAATGTTGTTCCCGATAAACCTAGAAATTTTTAAATATGAATTTTCATCTATCGATACTTACAATGGATGGATATTTGTTAGGTACTATTTCTCGGAAAAACGGCAGCATCTTTGTGAAATTCGACATATACCTAGGTACCTACCAAACTGGTATCTTGGATTTTAAAACATGGGTTTTATATTCCGGAATTCTTTCGGCAAAACTTGACGAGGCGAAGCTCACGGGAAAAGCTAGCCCTGTATAATATGATTAGAAGCGACTCAAAGTGATCTACTCCGTAATGTGTAGGTACACACTACTCAGCGACATCCTTGAACACCACCGCCACCGCAGTCTCCGCGGACCGCGACTCTCTTCCGCTGCTCCGGCGCTGCTCCGTAGATATACGTATACAAGGAGGTAATATAAAAGTTGCAACTACAAAATTAATACCCGAATAATGATGATAGCTGCCTCGTCCGATAGGGAGGCTTCACTACACGATGAGGCAGTAAACTCAGCTTCCCTTCATAGAACAAGCGTCACTTCATACTTGGGACATAAAATAAAATTTAATCATAACTCGGTTGACAGCATTTTATGACCAATTTATGCTTTTATGAGAGGAGAAAAATTGCGAACATTGTTCATTATTATTATCAATTTATGAGTGATTTCACACAACAAGCATCCTGACCTTCAAACAATATCAAACTCATATCATGGATAATGTAATTATTAATTTTACACTCTTGGCAATTTTTACGCTTTAGATTATCACATACATACATAAAAGGCCTATTATATTTATACTAGCTGACCTTCTATGTTTACTTAGCTTCGTGTATGTACTGAGTATACACCACCGCTTTAAAAAGACTCAAGACGTTTCAAATCGTTTTAACTTCAAAATCGACACATCAAAATATTCAGCCCGAACAAATTCCATTTCACCGAAACTGTCTATAATTACACCCAAAATCGACTGAGCCCGCCTCTTGCAGGAAACTTGAGGAATTTCACTGAGGACCGCAGTTGAGCGGTCACCGACGCGAGTTCGAAGCGTCGCTGTTAAGGCGGAGACAAATTTAACTAAACTTTCTAACTTTTAATCATCCGAGAGGCTAATTTGTGCGTCTTTACTTTACCCTCCACCGGTCCCTGCGACCCGCTGCGGCAGTGCGGGGTGAGGGTTGGACTGATCCATGATTATTATGTTCATGGATTTCTCCACGCGAGCTGTCTTTCGAAGACGTGCATCGCAGCAGCAACTTTTGTTCGACTGAAGTGACAATTCAGTGTAACTCTACAAAATTAGCGTCAAAGCCGCCAAATAGAAGTAGCATCTTGTACGTATTCTGCGGTCACCAGGCAGCCGTCAAGATTATACGCTCGGTAGTTATTATGAATAACTGTCATGTAGCTGTTCCGATTTGAAGCAAGAAATGATCAGAATATTTGTATATCCGCTCGGCTTGTCGCCAGTCGCTCTCGGGGGGCGAGATAAGTCGTCGCGGCGACACAACAATAGGGAGAGGGATACTCTTATTGTTGGTATTCTTCGCTACAATAATCCGCGGTAAGTACTTCTACTGTAGGTACTTGAACGGATCTCGGAGAGTGGATAGCGGACAAGTGCGGAATCGGGAGCAGTGTCTACTATCACATATTTAGACGTATTTAATCGATTTAATCAAAACAAATAAAAATGGGATAGAATCAAAATGAATTGAATTCCATTGTTATCACTAAGTAGGTAGGTATACTTTCTGTCTTAAAATATAAGTAGGTATGACATAATATATGCATAATATACAGAATAACAAAAAAAAATAGATAGTGGGGAGGATAGTTAGTACACTGCACGTACTGCGTGCGCGTTGTTCTATGGCGGTCAGACAAACACGTGACATATGAATAAATATCGGTCTATATTACATACCTACGTACTTACTCACTCATAATCTTTTAACAATCTCACCAACGGACTTAAATAGACAGTGCGTATCATGCAATGAAAAAACATATCTGCGCCAAAAATACATAAGATTACAATGATTATCGTTAGCTTGCTATTCTGGCATTTCTTTTGTATGATATCTTTCGATTTCCTCAAGTCAGTGAGTCTGATTCCCATTACACGATGTTTCCGCGAGCGCGCCCATTCAATGATACATTTGTGTGTACCCCCTCCCCCCGCGCCACTGCCCGCTGAGCCCACATTGTACGTCTGTACACGTGTTGTTAGCAAACTCAACTATGTAGTGTAACTTTTTCCTGACACAGCTCAAGTGTAGCTCGCGGCTCGCCGGACCACATCACAGTACCTGCGTACAGACGGCGACCGTATCATTGTTGCTCACAAACTGATACAATTTGCAACTGCAGCACTCTGCCAGTGATTTATAGCGTCGTCGGAGACCATTTTCCATTCTGTTTTGCTTTTGTGGCTCCGTGTTTAGAGCGACTGACTGCTCCGAGCCGGCGCTTGAGGTGCAGTTTCAATGAATTATGCTTGCTCTGTATTACTATTTTATCAAAACTAGAGTGAAATAAATTTAAATAATGACAGCAATATAGGTAATGGTGGCCATGGCCCCGCCCGCCGAGTCCAGAATCCAGAAGAGTCGCACCCATTGCATCCTGTGCTTATTTTTTAAGGAAGTTCTATTACTTGCAGATAGACTTTAGACGACCGAATGGCGTAGTGGTTAGTGACGCTGACTACTAAGCAGATGGTCCCGGGTTCGATTCCCGGCCGGGGCAGATATTTGTTTAAACACAGAATATTTGTTCTCGGGTCTTGGATGTGCCCGTAAAATGGCAATAGGCCCGCCCCCTGTTACATTGGGACTATCATAACACTCTGGCGAAAAGTGGGTGCAGCAATGCACCTCTGCCTACCCCGCAAGGGAGTACATTAGTACAAGGCGTGAGTGCGTGTGTGTGTATTACTTGCAGATACGTGTCATATTATGCACTGCTTTGCTGTGAGTGTCAATAAAAGTCTGTTTTGCGCACTTGTAGTCTCAGTCAATAATATACCTCTATCCCTCTAATAATAATATGTATTATATTGTAGGAGACACCAGAAGTGAAGATATAAAAAAAAGATTACAAACACAAAACCTAACCTTTATTCTTATCAAAATAATTTACAAATCACTTAGGAACAAATTAACCTTAACCTAATACGACAATAATGCACACACAATTATTAATTACAAGGATTCACATCAAGTAAACAAAATAGCTCACGTGACCTTTCCTCGATACGAATAGTGAGACGCAGAGATACAGCCTTAGATGTTGTCCTCACGAGCGCTGACGAGCAAAAGGGCCGTCTCAAGGCGGCGGCGGCTATTTATGCATCAGGCGGTACCTCTACGTCACGCTACTGGATTAATTCCTAACACGGCCTCTCCTGACGGGAGGTCGTCCTCGACTGGGTTTGAAGCTGTCTCTGGCTCCGAGTCCAACATAGGCATCGATAGTCCGGTACTGGCGCCAGGGGTGGGAGCCGATGGTCCTGCCACAGGGTTGTCAGAGTCACCAGGTGCTGATGGTCCTGCCACAGGGTTGTTAGGGTCACCAGGATCATCAGAGTTGTCGTCTGTAACAAGCACATATATAAGCATTTTTGTTTTTGCTTTTGATGGGACATCCATCTTTTCTTTCATAGACTATCACTTAATTCACACATCAGCTAACTTTCATCATCAAATCATGTCCAATAGCATGCCTCATCTTTCATCACCTAACGAGACGTCTCTCGGTTTACACAATTATAAGGCCTTTTCTTCACAGCTTCAGGAGCTCCGCAGCGTGTTCGCAGTTGCGAAGCAGCACAGGTGTTGCACTGGCATCCACCTGCAACATGACGCGCAACACGCGCCGCCCAGCTGCGACACATCGCTAAGGGCTCCCGACTATGCGAAAACGCAGAAACGGGTTATCCGACTATGCGACAAACGCAGAAACGGGCATCCGACTATGCGACAAACGCAGAAACGGGTTATCTGACTATGCGACCAACGCAGAAAAGGATTGCACACATGCACATAGATTCATTTCACTCAATACCTATCGCATACTGTACTTTTCGTCGCCTTCCATTATCTAATATAGGGCATAAGCCATGATTTTAACTAATTTGATTTTTAAAGCAAAGCTTTCAAGTAGCTAGCGGGGGTTTTTTTATAGAAGTAATTATTTGGAGGGCAGATATAAAGTGAGCAATTTTATAAATTGAGAAAGACCACGAACAATACAGCAATGCTTTGATCGAATAGAAATGATTCAGACATACTCACCGCTGAATAGTGCGGCACAGGTCTCAGGGCACCACTCGCCTTTCCACGGCACCATGAACTGGGCCGCCGCTTGTGTCGTCTTGCCGTAGCCACCTGCTAACAGCTTCAGGGTGTAGCGTCCACTCGGTAACTTCTTGATCACCTTGTAGGGGCCACGCATTCCTGAGTCAAGCTTCCCTGTGGACTGAGAAGTTTTAATAACGAACACAAGATCGTCCACGTCAAATTCACGGGGTGGCCTCCTGTGCCGATTCGCATACGAATCTTGAGCCTCCTGGTTGTCTCTAAGCAAGCGACGAGCTCGGTCTCTGGAAATCTCGCGTAGAGCTTCTCGGTTGGGACTGTTGTCCTCAATTGCCACCTCACGTAGTAACGCACGAATGACCGGCGTAGTTGCATCCGTGCCGATGAGAAGATTCAGCGCTGAGGTTTGGGTAGTCTTTTGTTTGGTGATGTTCAACACCAATTGAAGTTTCCAGAGGGTCCCAGACCAGGATTGTTTTTTATGGTTTGCCTCTATACGGATCATATTGAGCACGGTGCGCACGTACCTTTCGACTTGCCCATTGGCGTGGTGCATTTCTGGCGTGATGAAATGCAGCTCACACCCAAGGCTGCTGACCCAAGTGACAAACTCGCTCGACTCAAACATACGACCTTTGTCTGTTACCATCAGTTTGGGTACTCCAAACAGTGAGACTGCTTGCATGATGAGCCTCTTTAGTTCATTTGCGTCCTGTCGATACATGGGGTAAAGAAGAACAAATTTGGAGAACGAATCCACCAAAATAAGGACGAACTTGAAGCCTTCTGACACCGGCAAAGGTCCCAAAGCATCCACATGCACCGTTTGGAAGGGAGTACCTGGCTTCTCCCATGATGTGATGTTCTGAAGTGCTGATCGTGGTACTCGTTTTTGTGACACACATACAAGACAGTGGGCAACATACTTTTTGACGAATGCTCGGAGTCCTGGGAACCAGAAGTGCTTCAGGATAAGGTCCAGGGTCTTTTCAGCACCAATGTGTTCATGTTCGTCGTGGAACACTCTGAGAAGGCTCAACCGGTGGCCTTTGGGAATGTAGCAGAGCAGGCGCTGATCCTCACCGACAGGAGAATACTTATAGTACAGCAGTTCATTTCGGGCTACATAGCGACTAGAGTCCAACCTACCGTCTTGAAGCTTTTGTAGCAGGTCTTGAGTCTCGTCATCAGCTGCTTGTGCTATCTGGGCCCAGTTACGAGGCTTAGAAATCTGATGAACAAGAGCAGGTGGGTTGCGGCTCAGGTAGTCGGCGTGCTGCATCATTTCTCCCTTACGATACTCGATGGTGAATTGAAAATCTTGGAGGTAGATCCACCACCGAGCGACACGTGGCAGTAGGTCCTTCTTCTGCTGGGTTGCTTTCAAGGCATTGCAGTCAGTTACCACCACGAACTGGAGCCCTACGAGATAATGACGGAAATGCTGCAAAGCCTTCACCACTGCAAGTGTCTCGAGCTCATAGGAGTGATATTTACCTTCAGCTCCTTGGGTTACCTTGCTGAAATAGGCGACAGCGTGTTTCTTGCCATCCGGATGTGTCTGGAGTAGCACAGCTCCATAACCAACGCTGCTCGCATCTGTGTGGACTTCTGTAGGAAGTTCAGGATTGAAGATAGCGAGGACCGGTGCGCTAGTCAGATGTTGGATGAGCTCTTGACGAACTTGTTCCTGCTCGGGCCCCCAGTTGAAATCGACTCCCTTTCTAGTTAAGTGAGCTATGCATGCAGTTTTTGTAGCGTAACCCGGGATATAACGCCGAAAGTAGCCAGCGAGTCCGAGGAACTGCCGAACTTGTTTGACAGTTTTGGGTGGAGAAATGTTCGTGAGGGCTTCTACTTTTCGTGGACTCGGCTTCACCTGACCTCGACTTACAACCCTTCCCAAATATTCGATTTCGGTAGTTAGGAAAGAGCATTTTTTAAGGTTAATCGAAAAACCGGCTTGTGTAAGTGTAAACAACACCCTGCGCAGTAACTCGATGCCTTCGGGGATGTCATGGCTTAGAATAAGCACGTCATCAACGTATACAAGGACGTTACCCTCATTTATAAGGCTACGCAGTGTGTCATTTATGATTCGCTGATAGACGATCGGGGAATTTGCCAGACCAAATGGCATTCTCACATATTCAAAATGCTCCTCTGGCGTGACAAAACCAGTGAAGCGAATGCACTCCTCCTCGATAGGGATTTGGTGAAACCCAGTGGCCATATCAAGGCTGGTGAAGTACTCATGGTGCCCCAACCGATCGATCTGATCATCGATCAAAGGAAGAGGGTACCGCTCTTTTACCGTGATTCTGTTGAGGGCCCTAAAATCTACGCAAAGCCTATCGGACCCATCACGCTTCTTAACCAGTATAATTGGACTAGCGTACTCCGATTGCGATCTCCGAATGCTACCTTTTTCTAAAAGAACGTTAGTAATCTCGCGAACTTTAAGCTTTTCCTGATAGGAGAGTTTGTACGGCCTATATACGACTGGCGTAGAACTCGTGAGTTTTATTTTCATCTTCCCGGTCTTAACCATGCTTGAAGCAGTGCCCGAGATCAAGTGTTCAGAGAATTCGTCGATTACTACCATTAAAGCTTTACGTTCGTCACCCTGCAGCGGAGTATTTATATCAATGGAATAGTCGGCTGCCTTAACTTCGTTAACATATGCGGAAGCGACTGTATTGATGCTATGTGTTAAGTACTGAGCGTTTTTCGTTCGAACGTAAGTCACGCCGTCTCGATTGAGAACGTCTGTGCCGATGATGATAGGTGTATTCATATACAGTGCCGGCACTACGATTAGATCGACCTCAAGAGAAATTTTATCAAACTCAATGACTACGGTCACGTAGGAGGTAGTTACTATTTCCTTGTCACTAATCCCTCTCAATACACACGATCTAGGCTTAGGCTTACACGTTAGGTACTTAAGTACATCCGAGGAGATGAGTGACACATTTAAGGCTCCACTATCAATAAGAACATCCATAGGGACGCCATCGACTACTGCTGTTGTTATGTCACTGTTCTTCTCAGATGATAAAGTTCGATCGGCGCACAAGTTCACATTTTTTTGACGGGAATCGGATCGTGCTTTGGCAAAGCAGTTGGCTTCTGTATGCCCGGGCTTTTTACAAAAGGGACACACAGTGCTAGTACTCGGCCTTGAAGAGGCAGAGCTCGGTCCGGTTTTGTCGATCATAGGTTTATTAGTGCATTCACGACCTATGTGGCCCTTTTGTCCGCGGGAAAAACATTTTGGTTCAGATCGACGATGTTGAAAGGATGGATGTCTCTTGGTTACGGGTTGAGAAGGCTTATCTTGCTTCAGGCGATTCGGTTTGGTATAAATTGACAGAAATGAGACCAAATTATCAGGAGTTAGCGCTGCATTAGCAGCTGCGGCACGAACTTGTGGACTGTCAATCCCACGGATAACTATAAGCGTTTTCAACTCGTCACCAAGTCCCGGAACGATTCTAAGGCGTAGCAAAGTACGGCGGGCGTATTGTAACGGAACATAGTCCGTCCGTAGCAGACTTATACATTATGTATAGATTGGCGAAATTTTTATTATAAGCAAAATAAGACTATACGCTGGTTGGAAAACACAACCATACCGCGATGTAGAAATGCCACACTAGTGCCATCTAATGGGTTAGACTCGATGACGCATTTCCTTATATGGTAATGTTCGGGGGGTGTTGTGTCGTTCGAATCGACAGATACCTAGAATAAGTACAAGTCTTATTGTTGACGCTTAGAGTTTAAAGAGATATCATACTAGATTCGGTTATATTATGTTTCAACCGTTTATACGGCTCTGTTAATTATTGTTCTATTATTGAAATGAATGACGCCATAGTGATAAGTTATTATTATGAGGATCAGATTTGCACAACACTAATTTACGCAACACTTTACGTACTACGCCTCCTTGACGCTCAACTGAGTATCTTTTAGTTCTAATTAATCGAATCAGGACTTAAAATTAGTAAATACTAGTTAAATAATAATAATATTAATTATCAATAATTATAGAACAATAGTTCATCGGTTTATTACCTTAAAAATATTTAATAGTTGTGTTATTGTCTAGCTCAGTGGCGCCACCTGTAGTCTAGGATCTTAGGGATGGGGTGGAATCGATAAAGTTCGATGGATGAACCGGAAAAAAAAAAAAAAGTGAAAGGGAGTCGATGGTCAGGGAAGGCTATAAATAGGATTCGGGAAGAAAACTCGCCCTTGGGCTTCTCGTGGAGTTTCGGGTGATAGGAGGGAGCGTTTGCATATGGGAGTGATAGTGGAAGTGTATTTTATGGCGGGGTGGTTTTGGAGCTTCGACCGGCCGGCGGCGGCGCCTCAGGATCCTCAGCTAAGTGTCGATAATATTTTGTCTTGTCATAACCACTATTTAGAGGTATCACAGCATATCTATACTTCACCCCATTCTTTATATTAGAATATCTATCTACTTTCTTCTGGTTTCAAAATTAGAATATTTTTCATAACCTAAAAATCCAATTGTTCCCCATTATTTATTGTTAAGCTTCTTGGCCATTTTGAAATTGAAGGCTGCTAGGGTACCTAGGCTTATTAGGAGAGACCCAAGGAAACCACCTTTTACTTCATCAATCAGCCTTAAAGATTCTATCACATAAAACAATCAATTTACAAGCATAAGTACATTCGACTATGGGAAAATTACCCCACTTGTTTCATCAAGCTATGTTTGTTTACCTGGAAGGAATAAACTTAGTTACTTATATCAATATAGTACAGATATTGAATACTATGTTCTATTGAGATGATGGCTAATGAGTCAAGTATTTAAGTATGTTACTTTTACTCACAGCGATCTATCTACCTGAAATTGTTTCACCCAGCAGTCTCTGCATACCCAGTAAAGAACAGTAATTAGCATAATAGGTACAGACCATTAGGTGTACCTATGTTTCATTGTGGTGGATCATAACCTATGTTCCAACATATTTGGTTTACAAACTTACTAGGCTTGCACAACAATCTGAATAAGTACCTAAGTAATAATAATGGATGATTCATCAGATATATAACATAATTATGTGGAATCCTATTCAGTGATAAGTGCTTGCAATTTAAGTAAATCTATTAGGTAACATATTAGATCATTCTGAAATTGTTTAGGTTACAAGAAGATTCATATTCCTAGGTAGTCGGTACTTATTTACTTATCTCCTGAGATACACAATATAAACTTATTTCTACCAACTCCATCTAGTTCTCATGTAAGCATGTACTTATCTATTCAGTCTTGAAACCAGAATGAAGAATATGCTTCAGGTTATTCATATTAAGCTATGAATCTATTTAGCAAAATTATATTCTTATTTGAATCAGCATTTCTATTTAGTACTTAAGTAATTTAAAATCTACAGCTAGCTCAACCTACTTTGATTCTCTAAGAGTGGTTATTATAAACATTACTTATTACTTGTATTCCTAATATTTGAAATGATTTTAAACATTTTTCCACCGGGATGAAAATTGGCCGGACCATATTTTCATAAAATACTATGTTTCTACTTGAATAATTATTGTGTGTACTTGTGTGATTCACTAGTTTAATGATTCTCTATGGTTTTATTATGGGTTTAGCTACACTTGGTAAATTCAGGTATTTGAAGTATTGTTTATCATAAAAGAAAAAAAACATACTTAACAATTAGGCAGCAACAAAACCAACAAACATTTAAGGGACACCAGTGTTTTATTGTTTGCAAAATAAATCTACTTTCAGAACATTAGTTCAGAACTAAGAAACCAAGATTCTTAATTTATACTTACTTACTAGGTATACCTGATACTAGGAACATCCAGCTATCCTTTTGTATCTCATGTGTGGTGAATGTTATTGATGTATGTATGCTTAGTGAATCTAGGCTTCTTACTGATCTACAGTATATGTGATAGGTATGATTGTGGTACTTACTTACCCACCTAAGTATGTAAAGTTTGTTTTATTGGAATTCAATAGGTATTTACTTACTACAATAACTAGTTATGTATCAGACAACAGAATAGAATTCATGTAATTATTCCTTTTATTCAATGGTTACATTGGCCATAACTTGTACCTGACTGACTGTGACTAAGACAATTCTTATATATTCAGCAAGTTAATGATAATTTATAATACTTAAAAACCTGCATTATACCCTTTTATTAATATAAATAAACATTGATTTTGCTTGAAAAAGATGTTAAGAATATTAAACAAAATTAATAAATAATAGGGTCAATGAGTCAGTTGGCGGCCTAGTTGAGCACCAACTTTACTTTTACTAAAGTTATCTACTTGTATGATTAAAATAAAATAAATACCTTCAATTAGGTAATTATACCAGTAGGGTCAATGTGTTGGATGGCGGCCATAGGAGCACTAACACTATTTTAAGTTATCTGAAATATTTGGAAAAGATAAAATAAATATTTCCATAGTGAATATTCATGCAATTTTACTTTTGAAGGTTAAATGGGTATCATTGGCTATATATTATTGACTGTGACCATGACAACTTTTACATATTAAGTGATTAGTAATAATTTATTATACTTATTATTCTCCTTTAATTCTGCTAATATAAATAATTATTGATTTGGGTTTGGATAAGATGTTGATAATATTAAACAAAATCTTATAATTAGGGTCAGTGAGGTGATTGACGGCCATAAGAGTTTCAACTTTATTCTATTCTAAATAAAATTTACTGAGTTTTGAATAAGATAGGAAAATATTTTCATAATACATGATTTACTTACGACCGATAAATAAATTGAAATGACTTCTTATCAGCTTGGGTAAAGGAAAGCAGTTGCTGAATTGGATTCTTCTTACAAACTTACCAATATACTATATACAGGAGGAGATGATGACAGTTAGTTATTAATAAGTAATGTTGAGCTTGACTGTGATGAAGTTAATTAGAGGCAGGGAAACCACCTCGAACAACTTGTAGGTACCATGGTAGACACAAGCCAGCATCGATAAAATATTAATTGTCACATAACTCTGAGATCTACAATATAGAGATACATTTGAGTGATTGCTCTTGACACAAGCTGAAATGGGAGATAATAATTATATTTTAATTATGTCCATTATTGGAAAACATTGTACTGTGACGATATACATGAGTAGACTCAGGAAATATCCGTGTCGAATAAATGTATAAGTAGACTCAGGAAATATCCGTGTCGAAAATACAAGAGTAGGCTCAGGAACTATCCGTGCCGAATTACTATTACACATTATTGATACATAAGTAGACTCAGGAAATATCCGTGTCGAATAAATGTATAAGTAGACTCAGGGAATATCCGTGTCGAAAATACAAGAGTAGGCTCAGGAACTATCCGTGCCGAATAACTATTACATATTATGGATACAAAAGTAGGCTCAGGAACTATCCGTGCCGAATTACTATTACACATTATTGATACATAAGTAGACTCAGGAAATATCCGTGTCGAATAAATGTATAAGTAGACTCAGGGAATATCCGTGTCGAAAATACAAGAGTAGGCTCAGGAACTATCCGTGCCGAATAACTATTACATATTATGGATACAGAAGTAGACTCAGGAAATATCCGTGTCGAATAAATGCTTAAGTAGGCTCAGGAGATATCCGTGCCGAATTGTGAAGCTGAATAAAATATTATTAACATCATCTGGATCCCAATCAATAGATCCTTTCCTAGGGACTGACTGACAAAAAAAAACCAGTTTGAATAGAGCCAGTGGGCTAGAGAAGGTAGATGGGTCTGGTGGACGGATCTGGTCGTCCTTCATAGGGTGTGCGAGGCGGGGCGCACCTTCTATTCAAATTAAAAACCCTTTTTTTCATATATATAATATATTTTTAAATCACTCTCAATTATGTATATTTTTTAAGAAATAACTATTGCTTGAGCTTTGTTCTGTTGTCCTAAAAATTAGATAAACTAGGGATTATGAACTAGGGTTCTAGGGATTAGTGCTAGGGTAGGGATTCTCTCAACCTCCTAAAAGAACTTGAGTTACTTCGGCAATGTAGAGTCCTAACCGCTAGACTAGACGATCACGTATTGGCCAAACGAATAATGCAAAACACGTATACCGTTACAAAACTTCTCTTCAGTTCGTTTCAGTTTAGTTAGGGCGAAAATACGTCTCAAATAGGTAGGTTAGAGTCTGAAGCTTCACTACAGGGGGGGGATATTACAATTGATATGCCGTAGACCAGGATAGGGTGATCAGAATTATTAGAAACAGGATCGGGTTATTAGGAACGTTATTTTATTTGTGTTTTGCACTATTCAAAAAACTTAAAAGGCTTTTAGCCTACAATTGTTGCTGTGAAACGGAAGGAGATTGAGAGAAAACGTTAATAGGAAAATCATATGTGTAGGTGTACAATAAAATAGGCATTTAGAGAAAAAAAAAACAATTTAAAAAAATATATATAATGTGTACACTTAGGTAATACATTTTATTTGAACCATTTAAAAGGTCAATAACTGGTAACTTTACCCTTACAAAAAAAAAAAAACTTAGCATAATATTTGTATACTTGTATACATTTTGCTTGAAACATGTGAAGTGCCGATATGTGGTACTTTTACCCTACTGTATACAAATTTGTTGCATTCAAACTTAGTGTGCTTAAAATACGGGTAGGTTGCCTACAAATGCATTAGTAAAACAATCAAATAGGTTATAGGTAGCGTCCTGTCATTATTATTTTGGTAGACATGACATTGTGATTTAGAAGCTGCGCACACTTTACATGGTTCATTTATACCGATCTTACCATGGTGCACTTGAAACTGGTAGGTTTGGCGCATGGATGTTGCGTCATTTTCTGTAATTATTTCATTAAATTATTAAAGGAAAAGGGGTACCTATAGTAAAATAAAGTAGGTACCTACTAAGTAAACGATAATAAACTAGTAAGGTCAAAGACCGTTCGAAGTTAGCGTGGTAGGTAGCTTTATCTAACAGATGTTTTGGTGAATGCAAACTTTAGTAAGTACCTGAGTACTTGTTTACCTATTTAATTTTTTCTACGACTACGATTGTCTAGGGAATAGATTTTTTGTTATTTATACATTCATATACCTACACATATTATAGGTAGATAGTAGACACATTTTAATAAGTGTCAGTTTCACAGCGGCGGATGAGATATATCTACTCATGGCAAATTTATTTTGATTGTGTGCATCCGATTTTAGGTTTAATTCCAAGTGTACTGTCTGTCTACTGTTTTTTTATTTTATACTTCTACTTACCTTTAAATAAAAGGTAAATAAGGATACAACAGGAAGAAGTTAGCTAGCTGTATTTGATGTTCGAACCTGATTACCTGTAGATATCAATGATTAATTGCAGTTCAAGAGTTTTATCACAGGTGGCGCTGGTATACATATTAAAATATTTTGCATTGTATAATTTTCTTACTCATTTATTTAGGTAGTCCGTTATGTGGGTTTAATTAAACCATAAAGGAAGAGTGTTGTTATAGGTTTGGGGTATGTTTATATGCTGATATATTTATACTTTCAACGCTAGAGAAAGGGGTGTAATGAGAATTAGTTATGTATGACAAATAAATTTTGCCAGCATAGAAAAGATAGGATTAGTGTTGGGTCTTATGTCAAGGTGACTTCTACCCACGATAGAAGGGGATTGGTGTCATGAATTTGGTATGGATGTAGGTGAGTTCTAGGTACCTGACGTGTAGGTACCTTACGGACAAAGGAAAGGGCTGTTATAAGTTTAGTTAGCGAATATTATTGTTATGAGTTTTGTGGATTTTAGTAATAGTATATTCAGCTTTCGTGGGGTTAACTGAATATGTATATAATTACCGCATTCGTGTCGACAAAATTAAAGACTGTTTTGTACAGGTTCAATGACCTTCATGTACCTATGTACCTATTTAATTAGGCAATGATAGGTAATGTTACTTCTTATTATAATGTCAGTGACAAACAGCTGTCCAGCTCCAGTGATTGTCACTAAGGTGTTTGTCACCGTGGTTAAAAGATTATGTAGTGGGATCAGTTGTCGGTGGCTGTTTGCCGATGCCGCAGGCACTGTTCGTGTGTTGGGTACAGTGGATATGGATATGTCACTCCTTTCGTTGTACCTACTTCAATGGCATGTATGTAGTAGGTATGCGTTTTGCTAATACGCAGGTATAGGTAATTAGGTATATAATTGGAACTAGGAGGGGGAAATCGATACCTAGCATGTGGAGAAAGAGAGGTTATGATATTATGATCTTATGTTTCTACATGTATGTAAAATATGTAAATTATTCTACTAGTTTTTCTGTACCTCCTGTAGGTTGGCTGGTAGAAAATGCTTTTAGCATTGAGTCCACCTTTTGTACACTTATATTTCATATTTGTGCAATAAAGTATCAAATAAATAAATAAATAAATAAATAAATACTTAGCTGGCTACACTACCGAATGTTGTGGTGGATAGTGATCTTGACTACTGTCTCGAGTTCGATCCTCGGGTTTTTGGTGTTCAATGTGTGTTGTGGTGTTAAACTTATGTGCATGGAGATTGTGGAGGTGGCTCTCTATTGTTGGGGAATTGGAGGAGGTTCGTGTCCTGCAGTGTATACCTAAATACAGGCTGCGCGTGAGTGCGTGCTAGCTACATATAGTATAGGTACTGGATTGCTAATTGCGTGTAGGTGCGATTGAGTATGGATTGATATTGTGAATAATGTGCACGACATTAGGGATATTATGAGATAGAGGAATGATAAGATTACGGTGTAAATAAAATGAGCTAGTGAAGGAAACTATGTTCGTATTTACATACTTACTTATATCTGATTTTATCAATGTGTTAAATTAGGGTGGCTTGGGTTCATCATCATCATCGGCCGTAACATCATTAGATTAAAAGTTACACACAAATAGGTATTCATAGGGTTACTTCAATGTCGTCATCACATATAGGGGGTGTTTAGGACTGTTCCCAGGAGAGGAAGCTGGAAGGCATAAGATAGTGGGGGTGAGCCTAGTGAATGTATGTTACAGTTCTTTAAAAATAGCTTGATTAGAATGACAGCTGTCAAATCCATACATTTTATTTGTCACTTCTTCGCTTTCAAGGGAAACCCAACTTTATTTAGCAGGCATAAGTCAAAGTCAAATGATTTCATCATCAGCCAATAATCGTCCACTGCTGGACATAGGCCTCTCCCAAGGAGCGCCACAACACTCGGTCCTCGGCCTTCCTCATCCAACCACTACCCGCCACCCGCCTAGGGTCGTCGGTCCGGCGGGCAGGAGGGCGTCCCACGCTGCGTTTGCCTGTTCGTGGTCTCCGCTTGAGGGCTCGTCTACCCCAACGGTTATCGGTTCTTCGGCAGATATGACCGGCCCACTGCCGCTTCAGCTTGCATGTTTTGACAGCTATGTCGGTAATCAAATGGTTTAGTCGACGTAAAATTTTACAATTATTTGTCGATAGTCATCTACCAGGAAGATCTGTCAATCAAACGTGGTATATTTTAAAGGGCTCATGCTATATTTTATAAACTATAATATGTGTATTAGATTATAATTATGTGTTAGATTATGATGGCCAAGATTCATAATCATCGGGCGGTTCAACATAATATTAGGTAAATGTCACAGAATAGGTATCCTTAGGGCTGCTCCGATTTTATAATCATCATCATCATCATCAGTAGGGGGTGTTTACGAATAGGTGACATAAGAGAGTGGGGGTGTCTCTTAAAGTGAGTAAATATGCGCTGCTCCAATTTTATAATCATCATCATCATCATCAATAGGGGGTGTTTACGAATAGGTGACATATGAGAGTGGGGTGTGTCTTAAAATTAGTAAATATGGTTTAAAAATGTAGGAATGTTTATGAATGAGAGTGTAGTGAGGTGATTGAATTGAGTCAATCAATACTATAAAATAGGAAAGACGGTTGTGATGTGAATGTGGGTTAAGTATTGTTCTGTTGTTACACACGTGGGGGTGAGAGTATTCATCTACAGAAATAGATAAGAGCTTAGGTTATTTGACAATTTGAATGCATTTTAAATTTGACTGTCTTGGAGTGAACGAATGTGCCTAACTTACCTAAGTATTTCATCAACATAGATAAATATTTTAGAGTTGTTTAATTTTGGGGGTGATACACCATTTAAATCATTGGTACTCAAACTTTTTTTATGTAAGGGCCACAAACACGTTTAAGTCATGGTACGCGGGCCGCAGGTTGAGTATAGCTGATTTAAATTCTCATTGCACTCCTTTAAATAACTAATTGATTTTGTAAAGGATTTTGGGTTAAACTAAAAGCTATGGATTAGAATAGGATTATTGTTATTATGATTAGTGATTAGGAGAGTGGATAAATTCTTAAATCAAGGGGGTGTGTTGTGCACTTACACAAGAGGGATAGTAAATAAGTTTCTACTTGGATTTAAGTTTAGGTACAGGTTATCTGAAGGTACAGTGATGATGGTCACACCGTGTAACCGTGTCATTTGTTCATTGGCCCTGTAAATTTTATACTTTTGGGCGCGCTAATGTCGGTGACTATACTTTGGTATGGTAATGAAATGGAATGTAGTTTTGGAGTACTTCTTCCTATACTTAATAACTTTACCGTGATAGATTACATTTTATAATATATATTTTTTTTTGTGAAGGTGATAAGTGATGGTTTTTAAATACATACCTCCTGCTGAACAATTCGGATAAACTACTGATAGGCATATAAGACATTTGCCGAGCTTCTATAAGGGGGCTATCAAATGAGTTATCTAGTAGCATTGCTTATTGGATAATGATATCTTTGTCGTTTTTATTGTCTCGACCGACTAAGACTTTCTGCGATGGTCTACAGTGCGGGCTTTCAACGATCTCATATTTGAGAAGGGAATAGTGTGACTTTGGATCTCAACTCAAATATTTTTCATTAATGAGTTATTATTGATTTGCATAAATCACAAAGACATTGAGGAGGAACTAATTTAAATGTCACTCAATGCGCCGATCGGTCTAAGAAAGTACTGTGAGACATATAGAGCGTCTGGTGAGCTTCTATAAGGGGGCTATCAGATGAGTTATTCATTAGGCTAAAAATACAAGCCTCTTGAATAATGATACTTTTGTCGCCTTCGCGGGAGTGCTGGTTTGGTGGGGCGATATTAATCTGCAGTGGGGGATTCGAAGTTGTTCCGTGTTCGAGGTAGCGAAGGGCACAACGACTGTTATCTCGAATACTTTGTTTACGCTTACCACTGGTTACAATTTTAGTGTGCCGTAATTTATTAATTAATATTTACGTAACTAAGCTATAATTAAGAAGTACTTCCAGAGATGCATTTCTTTTCGTTAAAAGTTTCGTTCAGTTATTTGTTTTTCTTATTAACTTTTATCCTGTTGTCACTATAGCTTACAGGTTTACATAAAGCTAGGTAGGTTTAGTAAATGCTGAAGGTGATAAGACCCAGGGATTCTTAAATTTACCTTACAAAATTCTGTTGATAAAAGTGTTGTGAAGGTGTTGAAGCGGAGTTAATTCAAGTAGAAAAGTAAAACGATTCGGGTAAACCACTGATAGACACATAGGGCATTTGGTGAGCTTCTATAAGGGGGCTATCGAATGAGTTGTTCAACAGGACTACTGATAGTGTAAGCCTATTGGATAATGATACCTGTGTCGTAGATGGTGTCTGCTTGACTGGACATTCGGTGAGGATCTACAGTGAGGGCTCTAATCGATCACATATTTGAGAGGGGATATGGGTCTCAACTCAAGTATTTAGTTTAACTTTGTTACTTAGTTTCTTTTCTTAATTGCAAAGACATTGGGAAGAAAACAGTAAGCAATTCAACCAATGCATCGATCGTACGGAGAAATCACTGAGAAACATATAAGGCGTTTGATGAATTCTTATAAGAGAGTTATCAAATGAGTTACCTGATAGGATTGATTATGTGCACGCCTGTCGGGTAATGACACCTTTGTTGTCCTCATTGGGTGCGCTGGTCGAGTGGGTGGCATCTATCTGCAGTAGGGGGCCCCGAACTCGTTGCATATTCGAGATAGCGAAGGGTACAGCGACTGTTACCTCGAATATTCTGTTTTTAATATTACTAAGTAACAATAAAACACTGGGTATAATACTATGAATTAAGTAAATTTAATATGAGAGTATTGGGGTTTATCACCTTCACTAAGATATAGAGTTATCATTGTCTATCAAGTTAAGTAGGTAAATTTTTATCCAATTGCATTTCCTAAAAATTTAGGGGGTGGTTGTAACGAAACTTATTTGTATTGTAAGGGTTTGATATTAGTTTGTTATTTTCATGTACCGTTATTCATGTATAATGTATAAGTCTTAGATAGGTAAATTTTTATCCAATTGCATTTCCTAAAAATTTAGGGGGTGGTTGTAACGGAACATAGTCCGTCCGTAGCAGACTTATACATTATGTATAGATTGGCGAAATTTTTATTATAAGCAAAATAAGACTATACGCTGGTTGGAAAACACAACCATACCGCGATGTAGAAATGCCACACTAGTGCCATCTAATGGGTTAGACTCGATGACGCATTTCCTTATATGGTAATGTTCGGGGGGTGTTGTGTCGTTCGAATCGACAGATACCTAGAATAAGTACAAGTCTTATTGTTGACGCTTAGAGTTTAAAGAGATATCATACTAGATTCGGTTATATTATGTTTCAACCGTTTATACGGCTCTGTTAATTATTGTTCTATTATTGAAATGAATGACGCCATAGTGATAAGTTATTATTATGAGGATCAGATTTGCACAACACTAATTTACGCAACACTTTACGTACTACGCCTCCTTGACGCTCAACTGAGTATCTTTTAGTTCTAATTAATCGAATCAGGACTTAAAATTAGTAAATACTAGTTAAATAATAATAATATTAATTATCAATAATTATAGAACAATAGTTCATCGGTTTATTACCTTAAAAATATTTAATAGTTGTGTTATTGTCTAGCTCAGTGGCGCCACCTGTAGTCTAGGATCTTAGGGATGGGGTGGAATCGATAAAGTTCGATGGATGAACCGGAAAAAAAAAAAAAAGTGAAAGGGAGTCGATGGTCAGGGAAGGCTATAAATAGGATTCGGGAAGAAAACTCGCCCTTGGGCTTCTCGTGGAGTTTCGGGTGATAGGAGGGAGCGTTTGCATATGGGAGTGATAGTGGAAGTGTATTTTATGGCGGGGTGGTTTTGGAGCTTCGACCGGCCGGCGGCGGCGCCTCAGGATCCTCAGCTAAGTGTCGATAATATTTTGTCTTGTCATAACCACTATTTAGAGGTATCACAGCATATCTATACTTCACCCCATTCTTTATATTAGAATATCTATCTACTTTCTTCTGGTTTCAAAATTAGAATATTTTTCATAACCTAAAAATCCAATTGTTCCCCATTATTTATTGTTAAGCTTCTTGGCCATTTTGAAATTGAAGGCTGCTAGGGTACCTAGGCTTATTAGGAGAGACCCAAGGAAACCACCTTTTACTTCATCAATCAGCCTTAAAGATTCTATCACATAAAACAATCAATTTACAAGCATAAGTACATTCGACTATGGGAAAATTACCCCACTTGTTTCATCAAGCTATGTTTGTTTACCTGGAAGGAATAAACTTAGTTACTTATATCAATATAGTACAGATATTGAATACTATGTTCTATTGAGATGATGGCTAATGAGTCAAGTATTTAAGTATGTTACTTTTACTCACAGCGATCTATCTACCTGAAATTGTTTCACCCAGCAGTCTCTGCATACCCAGTAAAGAACAGTAATTAGCATAATAGGTACAGACCATTAGGTGTACCTATGTTTCATTGTGGTGGATCATAACCTATGTTCCAACATATTTGGTTTACAAACTTACTAGGCTTGCACAACAATCTGAATAAGTACCTAAGTAATAATAATGGATGATTCATCAGATATATAACATAATTATGTGGAATCCTATTCAGTGATAAGTGCTTGCAATTTAAGTAAATCTATTAGGTAACATATTAGATCATTCTGAAATTGTTTAGGTTACAAGAAGATTCATATTCCTAGGTAGTCGGTACTTATTTACTTATCTCCTGAGATACACAATATAAACTTATTTCTACCAACTCCATCTAGTTCTCATGTAAGCATGTACTTATCTATTCAGTCTTGAAACCAGAATGAAGAATATGCTTCAGGTTATTCATATTAAGCTATGAATCTATTTAGCAAAATTATATTCTTATTTGAATCAGCATTTCTATTTAGTACTTAAGTAATTTAAAATCTACAGCTAGCTCAACCTACTTTGATTCTCTAAGAGTGGTTATTATAAACATTACTTATTACTTGTATTCCTAATATTTGAAATGATTTTAAACATTTTTCCACCGGGATGAAAATTGGCCGGACCATATTTTCATAAAATACTATGTTTCTACTTGAATAATTATTGTGTGTACTTGTGTGATTCACTAGTTTAATGATTCTCTATGGTTTTATTATGGGTTTAGCTACACTTGGTAAATTCAGGTATTTGAAGTATTGTTTATCATAAAAGAAAAAAAACATACTTAACAATTAGGCAGCAACAAAACCAACAAACATTTAAGGGACACCAGTGTTTTATTGTTTGCAAAATAAATCTACTTTCAGAACATTAGTTCAGAACTAAGAAACCAAGATTCTTAATTTATACTTACTTACTAGGTATACCTGATACTAGGAACATCCAGCTATCCTTTTGTATCTCATGTGTGGTGAATGTTATTGATGTATGTATGCTTAGTGAATCTAGGCTTCTTACTGATCTACAGTATATGTGATAGGTATGATTGTGGTACTTACTTACCCACCTAAGTATGTAAAGTTTGTTTTATTGGAATTCAATAGGTATTTACTTACTACAATAACTAGTTATGTATCAGACAACAGAATAGAATTCATGTAATTATTCCTTTTATTCAATGGTTACATTGGCCATAACTTGTACCTGACTGACTGTGACTAAGACAATTCTTATATATTCAGCAAGTTAATGATAATTTATAATACTTAAAAACCTGCATTATACCCTTTTATTAATATAAATAAACATTGATTTTGCTTGAAAAAGATGTTAAGAATATTAAACAAAATTAATAAATAATAGGGTCAATGAGTCAGTTGGCGGCCTAGTTGAGCACCAACTTTACTTTTACTAAAGTTATCTACTTGTATGATTAAAATAAAATAAATACCTTCAATTAGGTAATTATACCAGTAGGGTCAATGTGTTGGATGGCGGCCATAGGAGCACTAACACTATTTTAAGTTATCTGAAATATTTGGAAAAGATAAAATAAATATTTCCATAGTGAATATTCATGCAATTTTACTTTTGAAGGTTAAATGGGTATCATTGGCTATATATTATTGACTGTGACCATGACAACTTTTACATATTAAGTGATTAGTAATAATTTATTATACTTATTATTCTCCTTTAATTCTGCTAATATAAATAATTATTGATTTGGGTTTGGATAAGATGTTGATAATATTAAACAAAATCTTATAATTAGGGTCAGTGAGGTGATTGACGGCCATAAGAGTTTCAACTTTATTCTATTCTAAATAAAATTTACTGAGTTTTGAATAAGATAGGAAAATATTTTCATAATACATGATTTACTTACGACCGATAAATAAATTGAAATGACTTCTTATCAGCTTGGGTAAAGGAAAGCAGTTGCTGAATTGGATTCTTCTTACAAACTTACCAATATACTATATACAGGAGGAGATGATGACAGTTAGTTATTAATAAGTAATGTTGAGCTTGACTGTGATGAAGTTAATTAGAGGCAGGGAAACCACCTCGAACAACTTGTAGGTACCATGGTAGACACAAGCCAGCATCGATAAAATATTAATTGTCACATAACTCTGAGATCTACAATATAGAGATACATTTGAGTGATTGCTCTTGACACAAGCTGAAATGGGAGATAATAATTATATTTTAATTATGTCCATTATTGGAAAACATTGTACTGTGACGATATACATGAGTAGACTCAGGAAATATCCGTGTCGAATAAATGTATAAGTAGACTCAGGAAATATCCGTGTCGAAAATACAAGAGTAGGCTCAGGAACTATCCGTGCCGAATTACTATTACACATTATTGATACATAAGTAGACTCAGGAAATATCCGTGTCGAATAAATGTATAAGTAGACTCAGGGAATATCCGTGTCGAAAATACAAGAGTAGGCTCAGGAACTATCCGTGCCGAATAACTATTACATATTATGGATACAAAAGTAGGCTCAGGAACTATCCGTGCCGAATTACTATTACACATTATTGATACATAAGTAGACTCAGGAAATATCCGTGTCGAATAAATGTATAAGTAGACTCAGGGAATATCCGTGTCGAAAATACAAGAGTAGGCTCAGGAACTATCCGTGCCGAATAACTATTACATATTATGGATACAGAAGTAGACTCAGGAAATATCCGTGTCGAATAAATGCTTAAGTAGGCTCAGGAGATATCCGTGCCGAATTGTGAAGCTGAATAAAATATTATTAACATCATCTGGATCCCAATCAATAGATCCTTTCCTAGGGACTGACTGACAAAAAAAAACCAGTTTGAATAGAGCCAGTGGGCTAGAGAAGGTAGATGGGTCTGGTGGACGGATCTGGTCGTCCTTCATAGGGTGTGCGAGGCGGGGCGCACCTTCTATTCAAATTAAAAACCCTTTTTTTCATATATATAATATATTTTTAAATCACTCTCAATTATGTATATTTTTTAAGAAATAACTATTGCTTGAGCTTTGTTCTGTTGTCCTAAAAATTAGATAAACTAGGGATTATGAACTAGGGTTCTAGGGATTAGTGCTAGGGTAGGGATTCTCTCAACCTCCTAAAAGAACTTGAGTTACTTCGGCAATGTAGAGTCCTAACCGCTAGACTAGACGATCACGTATTGGCCAAACGAATAATGCAAAACACGTATACCGTTACAAAACTTCTCTTCAGTTCGTTTCAGTTTAGTTAGGGCGAAAATACGTCTCAAATAGGTAGGTTAGAGTCTGAAGCTTCACTACAGGGGGGGGATATTACAGTATTCAGCGTAGGTAGTATAACTGTCAGAGGTAGCTTTCATAGCTTCAAAGAGAATGTTCGCATAGTCTAACTTACTTGGACAGAGTGGTTTAAACTCGAGCTTAAAATTGGACCACGTGCGGTCATTAGTCACCCACTCCATCATCCATATCTTAGCATCGCCCTTAAGGCAAGAAGCAACGCGAGATAAACACTCATGGTCACTCCAACCGTTCGCTTCTCTTGCACGATCTACCTCGCCACACCAAGCGTCAATATTATTAATTGAAGGATCGAAATAAGAAACAAAATATTGTTGTGATCTGACAGGCTGTGTGGATTTAATTGCTTCTACTATAGCCTGTGCCAAGGTAGACGTTTCAGAGCAACGAGCGGCTGATTCAATAGACGGACCACGGGTTTGCTGAGCACTTTGTTTAGTTTCGGTAAGGCTAATTGGTTGCGGAGGCATCGGCGATTTACTTTGTGTAACGGCTTGAACGTTTGACGTGACATTATGTCTAGGCGGCGTAAATGAAGGAATGTCCTCATTACGACGATGAGAACGAGACTTGCTACGAGATTGATACCTATGAGGCGAGTGACTTCGCAACCGGTGCGAGTACGATCGATCACGACTTCTGGAAACACTCATTGAATCGATACGCGACCGACGATGTTTCGCTTTGTTGCGGGTAGGTCGAGAAAAATCACGGGAACGTCTTTGCGCTCGGCTCCGGGAGATATAGCGAAAACGACGTCTCGACCTGTCATGCGCATGAACACGTGAACGAGACCGCGTGCGAGAAGCGCGACTGCATGAAATACTAGACGAACAAGATCGCCTGCGGGCCGTGTGCCCAGGCGAAGTACTACGTGAACACGACCGTGCGCGTGCCGTACGCTTACGTGAAACACTACGTGAACGCGCGCGTGTTCGGACACGCGAGCCACTTTGAGAACGATGCCTTGTCCGGCCACGTGATTTACGACGCGGCATTTGCACAAAACTTTCTTTAAAAACACTTCAAATTTCACAAAAATCTAGAAATAGGCAGGCAAACTTGTTCCTTTCTTATGTGGGCTTCTATGGAGAGAGATTCTTTATCCCACTTCTGATGTAGGAGACACCAGAAGTGAAGATATAAAAAAAAGATTACAAACACAAAACCTAACCTTTATTCTTATCAAAATAATTTACAAATCACTTAGGAACAAATTAACCTTAACCTAATACGACAATAATGCACACACAATTATTAATTACAAGGATTCACATCAAGTAAACAAAATAGCTCACGTGACCTTTCCTCGATACGAATAGTGAGACGCAGAGATACAGCCTTAGATGTTGTCCTCACGAGCGCTGACGAGCAAAAGGGCCGTCTCAAGGCGGCGGCGGCTATTTATGCATCAGGCGGTACCTCTACGTCACGCTACTGGATTAATTCCTAACAATATAGTTTTTAAATAAGTTACCTGATATTGTTGTGTAGCTAAACATTGTGATAGGCTCTGAAAAGGATAACTTGTAATTGGCTAGTATTATCATATTTTTATAGCTTTAAGTTCTCCAAATATTATAAAATAAATAACCTCTAAATCTAAAGCAAGCTTCTATAAATAAATCCTTCCAAATTCTTGCGCCGAAATTACAAGGTTTCATGTAGCTGTACAGCTGCCAGTAATTTGAATATCCCGTTTTAGAAATGAAACGCAAACTTTGAAGCATTAGTTTGTATTAAAGCATCCGACGTTGATCCCTTTACTCCGCGGGCGTCGTTTATCATCGTTACTCATCGCGGGTTATTGCGTGGATAATTCGGCCCGCGCTGGACCCACGTTCAACACGATTTCAAGTTTTTTTTCTCTGTTATCAGATCTAGACTGGCCTTGGCTGAAAAAGGGTAATTTTGTATTTTACAATGTTACTTCTTTCAAAAAATTATTTTATATTGAAGGTACAATAGAATAGAATAGAATGAAGGTACACGGAACATCCTAGTGAAATCCATATTTCCAGGCTTATATGTAATTATAAAGTAATGCAAAACGAGACCATTCGTGTATGTACTAACACATCTAAAATCGGTAGGTTAGGTTATACATCAAAGGCTAACCCGTCAAATCTAACAAAATTTTATTTATAGTACAGATAAAATTGTCTAATATTACTCATGAGACTATTGACTGTCTGCCTGCGACGTGCTGCCACCGCTCGCGCTCCCTGCCCGCCCCGCACCGCCGCCGCCGCCGCCGCCGCGCTCGCTCCGGTACGTAGTCAGGTTGTGAATATCATTAGGGAGATTACACAATGTTGGTGCGCCGCGGACGCCCGCCCGCCCCGCCGCCCGCCCCGCCGCCGCAGCGCTGGCGCGTCGATGCATAATTTATAACGTCTATTACCGATTTAGTTCGCAACTTCATTGTAAACAGCTGTTAGCCAAAGTGCTTTGTTTCAACCCGACGAGGATTTAATTAAAAGTGTAATCGACTGAGGTCTTGCCCCGTCGCCGCCGCCGCCGCCGCTGCGCTGGCTCGGGGAAGGAAATGCGAATTTAGATTGCTCATTTTGCTTTGACAAGTTTGCACTTCTTGTTTGACTTTTCAATAGAAACACAGCGTTATTTTATGACCATTATAACCACAATCATTGTCCCGTATTCAAGGGTAGACTGAAAGTTACCATTGGGAATATAATGTTTTGCCATACCTACAAACTAACTGTCTATATACTAAATGGCATCTGGCATCCAGCGGCGTGCTTCTGGAGAGAGGCCTACGTCCAGCCGTGGACTGCTAAAGTGTCGTGTGTTCAGATGATGTCCTGTTAGTATCAATCACAAATATCCCATTCTTTAAGGAGATGATTTAGATTCTGTGCAGCAACTCTCGAGAGCGGTTAGTAACAGACACTTACACACACACACACACCGGGTGTCCGGCTCCCGTGCTCGGCATGCAGCCCGCGTCGACACTATTTGTGCTCAGTGATTTAGTTACACCTCCGCCGCCGCCGCCACCGCTGGGATCGCGACTAAGCATGGGGGCTCGCTTTGCACATACATGTCATGTCATGCGCCTGTATACATACAATATGCTCTACATCAAATTGTATTCTTAAGACAATGATTTGTGTTGTGAGGAAAGGGAAACATACTTGTATAAGGTTGGAGCTAAGGAGGCGGTTGAATAAGACACGCGTTAGGCTTAGACTGGCGTTTATTGATACATAAAGGATAGACATAGAATACATCACCACACCTTCCCGGTAATAACAAAAAAAAAATTAATCTATGATTACATTTTTTTTTTTGGTAATAATATGTATAATAATTATGATAGTCATAAGTATATAGGATACATTAATAGCATGAGGTTATATAGAGCTTAGAATTAAGAGATTACATAAAATATGGTTTGGTGCGATTTTTGTGTACAGTATCAATTTTATCATTCTTTAGAATTTTGACATTAGGTTCAATATCCTCAATAACCAAATATGGACCATTATACAAAGCATCAAGTTTTGTTCCAGTTTCATTTTTAACCAGTAAATAATCATTTTTCTTATAAACTATAGGGTTAATATTTTTATCAAAATTACTTTTTCGTTTAATTTTGCTTAACACTAAATTATCATGGGCATCCTTATGAGCTACTTGAAGTTTATACTTAAGTTCTAAAGCGTAATTATCTGGGTTATATAATGGTTCTACATTATCTGTCAAATTGTTAGGTAATTTACAAGCTCGGCCGAAAACAAGTTCAAATGGAGTATATTTTGACTCAGTATGAACAGTATTATTATAACTAAAACACCAATAAGGGATCCAATAACTCCATGTATCTGGTTTGTTTTCGCATTGGGTACGTAAGAATGCTCCTAAATGTTTATGATTGTTTTCAAGAGAGCCAATAGATTCATGATGATATGCGGTAGAAGATAACTTGTTTATTTCGAGAATTTTGCAAACTTGTTCCATGGTTGATGAGATAAATTCTGATCCTCTATCGGAAACTATAGATTCTGGCACACCGTATCTTAAAATAAAGTTATCTACTAATGCCCTAGCTACGACTGTACTATCCTTACTTTTTATTGCATACGCTTCTATAAACTTGCTAAGGCCACATTGAAGTGTAAGTATATAGCAATTTTCGTCATGATCTTTTAGCAGTGGTCCTACTAAATCTAAATAAATCCTTTGAAAAGCATATGTAAAGTAGTTGTTATGCACATAGGTTCTTTAGTGTACCTGGAATGTTTCATTCTTTGACATTTGTCACAATTTTTTATAAGTTTTTTGACGTCGCTTTCTATTCCTGACCAGTAGTATTTTCTTTTAATATTATTAGTCATCCTACGCACGCCAGCGTGTGCATTTGTAGGAAGAAGATGAAAGTCTTTCAATATAATAGTTTTTTCCTCGTTATTATCGATTCTACGTACACCTCTTAAAATACATATTTGTGGACCCTTCCATTTTTGCTTATTTTTTATTTCATTGCATATACTTTTTATAAATTCTTCATTTCTTTAATTTTTTATTATACATATTCTTTCAACTTTTATTTTATTGCAATAATTACTTAATTCCGTCACAAATTCGGCTCGCGAGAAATGTGCCCTGAAATCAAGGTTTACATGCAATATATCTTTATCTTTTTCTAAGGCAAAGCATTTGATTTCATCTGTTATACGATTATTTTCTTTTAACATTTTAATATATTTTCCTTCATTTAGTATCATTTCCACGCACTCATTTGGTTTTCTAATCAATTCTACAATTTTAGGTTTGCTAAGCTTGTCACCTGTAGGTTTGTCGACAGTAATTGTATCCGCCTTTTTTCTTTCCTCTTCATCATTTTTTTTCTTTTGTGCTCTTGTAATAACGTTAATACTAAATTGATTATTCATATTTTTAAGTTCGTCAGATGTTATATTTATCCTAGATAATGCGTCTGCTGTAACATTATCTTTTCCTTTAATATATTGAATGGTGAAGTCATACTCTTCTAATACTAGTCGAAATTTCAACAGTCTACTTGTTGGATCACGCATTCCGAATAAATAAACCAGTGGTTTGTGGTCTGTTTGAATTATAAATCTTCGGCCAAATAAATATGGTCTGAAGTATTTAACCGACCAAACAATCGCAACAAGTTCTTTTTGGATAGTGGGGTAGTTTTGTTCCGCCTTATTAAGCGGGCGACTCGTGTATGCAATTGGTTTCATGTTGCTATTACATAAAACTGCTCCAATAGCCGTGTTGGATGCGTCGGTTTGTAAAATAAAAGTATTTGTCTTTGTGAAATCTGGGTATTCTAATATTGGTGTAGTTGTTAGAGCTTGTTTTAATGTTTCAAAAGAATATTGACAATCTGATGTCCAATCAAAAGGGCGATTTTTCTTTAAAAGATTATTTAATGGTATGGTGATTTTTGCGAAGTGTGGTATAAATTTACGATAGTAGTTACTAAATGCAACAAATCTCCTAACTTCATCTTGACATTTTGGTTCGGGGTAATTTTTTAAAGTTTTTATCTTATCTGGGTCCGGTGATATTCCTTTATCTGAAACTACGTGGCCGAGGTATAGTAATTCTTTTTTTAGGAAACAACATTTCTGTGGATTCAATTTCAAATTTACTTTTCTAAGTCTTTCAAAGATTTCTAATAGATTTTTATTATGAATATCTAACGAACGGCCAAAACAGACTAGATCATCAAGATAGACAAAGCATTTTTCATAGTTTAAGCCCGCCATTGCAATAGTCATTGCTCGTGAGAAGGAACTTGGTGATGTCTTAAGACCCATTGGTAACCGAGTAAGCTGGTACTGTCCGGAAGGTGTTGTAAATGCTGTATACGGTCTACTAGAGCGATCTAAATTAAGTTGATAATATCCTGAATTTAAATCTAGGTGGCTGAAGTAAACTGAACCGGAAAGAGAATCTAAAATATCAGTTATATTCGGCAGCGGAAATTTATCGTCTACAATTCTTTCATTAAGTTTTCTGAAATCTATTACTAATCTCCATTTCTTATTACCGTCGGTAGATTTTTTTGGTACCAATAGAACAGGGCTGGACCAGTCACTACTTGCTGGTTCAATAATTTTTTCAGATAACATATTTTGAAGTTGCTTTTCTAATTCTTCTTTCTGAGCATGTGGTAGTCGGTATTGTTTAGTGTAAACTGGTGAAGCATCAGGTTTTACATGTATTTTAGTTTCGTAGATATCAGTAGTGGATAATTGATCACCAGGCAAATAGAAAATATCTGCAAATTTGGCACAAATATCTATTATTGATGTTCTTTCTTCTGCTTTTAAATGTGACAAATCGATTGTATTTAATAGTTTCTTTACTCTAGCCGGCGATTTTTCGTTAAATTCAAAGTTTTTTATTAAATAATCATTTAGATCATCTATTTCAGGGTTAAAATTACTAATTTTCACTGTTTCTTCCCTAGTATTTAATACTTGCACAGGTATTTTCCCGTTTTTTGGTTTACTAATACTACCTGCTAAAAATATACCTTCTCCTAATGCCATTGGAAAAATAACGCAATCATCACTTTTGTCTGTGTCTAGCCATAAATATTTTTCACATCTCGGGGGAATTTCAAAACTTTTATTCTTTAATCTATTCCCGTTTTGTAACTGTATTAATATAACAGAATTATTATTTTTTAAAGATAACGCGCATCGTTCATAGTCTATGACACATCTGTAATATTCCAAAAAATCTTGTCCTATTATTCCATCATAGTCACATGGTAAATTATTAAGTACATGAAAGTCGTGCTGAATGACATTATCTTCTACAAACAGTTCTAATTTAACGTTGCCTTCAGTTAATAAGTTTCCACCTAATCCTTGAATTTGTATGCAATTTTTATGTATATTTTCGCTGTCAGTGTAACTCAAGGCATCAAGTTTTATAACCGATATTGTGGCGCCTGAATCAACTAAAAATTTTCGCTGTAAATTATTGTAGTATAATTCTACATAGTTCCCGAAATTGCACGTAAATATGGTTTTAGTCACGAAAAAATGTTTCCGAATTTAAATTTTGTTCATTGGGCGAATTATCGGTTTCATTGAGGCAATTTATCCTACGCGTTTGGGCGTGAATGTACCTACCTCTGTAGTTGTCGTTATAACCGCCGCGACCCCCTCGCTGATAGCGGCTCGGGAACCCATTTCTGTTATCACCACCTGGATTACCATTAAAGTCCCAATTATTCGTTCTCTGGAAATGACCTCTGGCTCTTGGGTACCTATTGGAATAAAAATTCCTACTACCAAACCTACCTGGATAGCCCCTTTGAGTCTGACCAGAAAATACTGAAGAAGTAGATTGGTGGTTTCCCGAAGCTTCTTCGTCCTTCGCAGCCCGAATAACATCTTTCAGCTCCGAATAATTCCGGGCCGCTAAAATGACACTTAACTCACGGCTGCGTAGTCCATCTGTAAATCTGTGAATAGCTAATTTTTCATTTATTGGTTTAAGCGTTTGGAACGAGTCAGCCTTCCCATCAGCCTGTGAAATTGTCAGATTAATAAACAAGTCCTCAATTTTTTTCCCATAATCCTCTACCGTATCATCATTTTGCCGCATTTTCATAAGTTCCAAATGAATGGCGTTACTGGATCTCTTAGTTAAAAGGTGTGCCTTCATATCACTAATTAAGTCATTGCATGTAGAATAGTTTTGGGATAGGCGCATTTTAGCGCTCTCCGAAAGTCTAGAAGTGAGAACAAATTTAATTAACTGTGGTTCCGTAGTAGAATCAATCATACTTTGATACATTTCTATACAATTAATTAATTTTTTCGTCACATATTCATCTCCATTCATTTCTGGTAGCAGCATTATAGCTGTTTTCAAATCGAATTTATCCATTTTTGGTAATAAATTTGACTCTATACTACCTATATATTGATTACAAAATTCGTGTATTTGGGAGTACAAATTATTAATTTCCGTACAATTTTCCCGTATAATTATTACGTCACTACTATTTATCTCACAATTTTTAATCTCCTTTTCCAAAATATCAACTATTTTCTGGTGCTCCCTGTAGATAATATTACATTCATTTAGTTTACCTTTTAATGTTTCAGAAGTCCTTCTTTTAAGACTTAATTTAGTTAGATTCGTATATAAGGACCTTAATTTAGTAAGAGTTACGCAAATAAATTCCATATCATGATTAATAATAGAATAAACATTATATTGAACCCTAATTAATTATTTTCAAGTTCAAGTCACAGTATTTATCGCGCGCGAGCCTCGTGCAAGTCCCAAGAATGTAAACACTTTCCTTTTTTGTCCGCCCGTATTGAATTCGCGTGAGCCTTGTGCACTCAATAAGACATCTTACATTGTATGACGCACTTTAAATGGGTAATTCACTCGATTATTATTTGCTCAGATAATAAAAATATATATATGTAGGCACCGAATATCACTTTTATACACGTAGCACTTCCTCAGGGGGCCGGCGGTCGCCGACCGGCTTCAGCATCATCACGGACCGCGCGTTTATTTCACGACGTATTTGTTGTTGGTGGCACTTTTTGTATAATTCCACCAGTTTAAAGCAACCACCGAGGCACAGGAACATGACGATAATCATCAGTAGAACGTTGGTCACCGATACATGGTATTGCAATTGTTGCACACTCGCGGAATTGCCTTCCCCATTTTGGGCAATGATTGTTTCTTGCGATTTAGTGTTACCCATTTTAACACATAAAAGTCCGAAATATATATGTATTTGTCGGTATATATTACGTATATAGGAGAATAAATTTATTTATTTTTACAACCGAATTGGCAAGGTCGCCATATAAGGTTGGAGCTAAGGAGGCGGTTGAATAAGACACGCGTTAGGCTTAGACTGGCGTTTATTGATACATAAAGGATAGACATAGAATACATCACCACACTTGCACCATAAAAGTATCCATTCAAAAGTGCATTGAATCTGTAATTATTTAAATACGCAATCGTATTAATTATTTATTTATAGGTAGTGTTTGTTTCGGGTTTGTTCGAAGTGGTATTTCATGAAGTAGCTATAGTTGTTAAAGCGTGTTTAGCTCCACTGGCCGGCGGGCGGCGTGCGCCGTGTGAATAATTCATGCGCGCCGGGGCGGGCGCTGGATGCGAGTATCATCGCGGATATTAGTCGTCTCAACTACTCGCAACAACCGACCCGCTGTGTGTATGTGTGTGTGTTGCTCACATTCTGTAGGTACATGTGGCAGTTAGTAGCTACAATCACCTGGCTCAGTTTGTTCATATTGTAACTGTAGGTTTAGAGATTCATAGAATCTTTGAGTTGTATTTTTTTTCACCCTAATTCAGCATAAATATAAGAAACACTAACTAACGCTCTTCGTTAATAATAGTTATGAATGCTATAAAATAACGTCAAAAATATGTATTTTTATAAGTACCTACTCAACCTTTACAGCAAGCTCACAAATATGAATATTCTGTGGAAGCCGCTGGCCCACTCGGCAGTCATTTCGGCGGTCATTCTGCCTCTTGACGAGCCGCTGCCGCCGCCGCCGCCGCCGCCGTGAGGGAGGCACGCCACCGCGCCGCCGGCGTCCCGCGGACTCGCGACCGCACGCTCCGCCCGCGCGCTACTGAAACACTACGCTCTATCGTTCCTGAAAGGTAGTTGAGAAGTAACCTATGTCGCACGTCAAAGAACAATTAGAACCCCCATAACTTTTCTCTAACGACCAATATCATCCATGAATTGATGCAAGAAGGGCGCTTTCTTGTGTGACGTTTCACCTGTTCTTTATATAATTTCAATGTCATGGCATGAAGTCACAAACCACGCTGTTCTCCCCCCATAGCGTCCCCGGAGCGTCCCCGCCGCCCGCAGCCGCCAGTCTGTCGGACTTGTGATTAATATCGAGGTCAACCTGGCCCATTATTTAGGCGGAGTATTTATTTTATTATTATACCTACGTCAAAATTATTCATCTGCTTACCTACTGGCGGACTTTCAAAGGTAGCAAGAATATATTTGAATTTTTATATTTCTACGCAATTTTATACCTACTTAAGTCTACGGTTGTTTCGATGGACAAAAATTAAAAAATATTTATAGACACTGCACACTACAATAACGATAACTGGGACATCTAGCGATCCGTGCTGGGCTACGGTTGCTACGAGGGCTACGTCGTAGCTCGTAGCAATATGTGCTACGGCGCCCCCGTAGCATTTCGTCATTCCGTAGCTTTGAAAGCAATGATGCTATTTGAGGTTGTTGGAGCTTCTCAAACATTTTTATGGAGAAGATTTATGACCATTCCGTCCTGAGAGCTCACCTTAGTACACGGCAACTTCACGCAGCGGAGGACACACCTGTGACGTCACGTGTCCACACTAACCACATTGTCCTGGAACTATTATTACTTTAAACATAAAACAGTATGTAGTTAATGCAATTTTAAGGAGCAATAATTTCCAAACACTATACATTACCGGGCTGGGGCAGATATTTGTTTAAACACAGATATTTGTTCTCGGGTCTTGGATGTGCCCGTAAAATGGCAATAGGCCCCCTATTACATTGGGACCAACATAACACTCTGGCGAAAAGTGGGTGCAGAAATGCACCTCTGCCTACCCCGCAAGAGTACATTAGTACAAGGCGTGAGTCTGTGTGTGTGTGTGTGTGTGTAAACATTACCTATTTAAAACATCTAGCTTTGTACGAAAGCTCCTCAGTATTACATTATAATTTAGTACAGTATGATTTTTATTACCGCAGGCAACAAAAAAGTTTTGAATCCATTAAACGAATCGTATAGAATCAAGCGAAACGTACGACTGTATATATTTAATAGCAATTTGATTTAACTTGTTCCAGGTTACAGGTGTCGGGGGATTCACGAGCGTAATAAAAAACAAGAATAAAACTCACGCGAACATCAAATACGATTGCGTTTATATTTATTGTTAGACGCTCCCTGGGCCAGGGTGCGCTCTGCGAGTACAGCCAGCAGAAATATATGTATCCCTTTAGTCTTTAGCTACGCTGAGGAGAGATAGATGCCTATGTGTAGTTAAATTAATGACGTATGAGTGTTTAGGTGCAAAATATTTGAGCTGAGGATGAGGCGACACTTGCAGTGCACAGCGCACATGCTGGAAGTAGAAAGAGTTAAATAAGTCGTGTTGTGTTTCAAATTAGGCGTCCTTGCTACCACCATGTCGGGACTTCACTAGCTAGGTACATCCGTGCTGCAGACGCGAGTTTCCTGACCATCGTACAATAACAACAGTGATTACGATACATGCAGTCAGCTCGGGGCATAAATCTACACACACACACACACACACACAAACAGGCAGGCAGCGTCGTGCGTTATTGTGTACGATTAGATTTATTGAGACTGGCGAGCTGAGATACATGAGCGGAGAGGAAACAGTTGAAACGTAAATATTATGCCTGGTCATTGATTTTTATGTAAATGTAAAGAAATTAAATGTTTTTGAGTAAGTTGTTTACTAAACTGACTCTGTATTTAAACAGTTATGCGTTTATAACTATACAAAGTGGAAAATGAATGCGCCATAGAGGGAAAGTACCTCTTATTTCGTCAAGTCATTAACTTTTACTCGAAGTAATACTGAAAATAAAACCCCCAACATGAAAATAACTCTAAAAACTAAAAATATATTATAATAATACGTTGTTAGTTGTGTGTTAGCTGTGTGTTGCGTGCACTAAATGTTCATCACGCGTCGTCCCCGCGTGTGAGGAAGTTCGTAGATGAGATGAATGTTATCTCACGCGAGTGGCTCCCACTGTCGCGGGGAACTCCACGGAACTTGCCGCCTGTGGAGATTAGATCCAGGCGCCGTCGCTCACGATATAAACGGAGTACCGAGCTCATGTTCCGAACTTTACACCAGTTTATACTGTTGAGTAGACGAGATGGAACAAGTACAGTGACAGAAATTTATTGTGTTTCTTCAGGCAGGTAGGACGTTTACGGGATAGCGTGCTCAGCGGCGGCGGCGGCGGCGGCCCTTTGACTTGTGCTCCATACTTTGTGATAATGGCTGCATCCGCCTCTGCTGCTCCGCGGCGCGGCACACCGACACTCCTATCATCGGCCCCGTAGAGACTATTATCGTTTAGATGTTAAGTTCTGATGCTGTGTAGGATTAGATCGGAGACCAGTTGTGGACGCGCGGTGCAGGGGTCCTTGTGTCGTGGGTCGCAGGGTGGATATTGGCGTGTCACCGCGGTCGGCGGGGGGAGTCAATGTTCAGATTGTCAGGCCCCGGGGACGGTTTAGTTGCTCTTTTGTTGGACGTATTTGTAATACAAGATGTTTCTTGCAATAAAAGTTAGCGATAAATGTGAATTCGGCAAGTTTGGTTGAGTGAAGTGAGAGGGACACTCCACATTCTCCACAGCTCGGGGAGCGGCGCCGGACGGAGCCGGCTGGGGCTGATCGTACTAAACACTATTTACATTTGAAACCTGGCCGGTCATTATTATTTATTGAACAAAAGGACGTTACATAAATACCTAATAAGCACGGAATGAATTTTTGCAACTTCGTTTAAAAAGTTTTCAAACGTCCCCAAAATATGCGATGAAATGAAGCCATTAGCGACGACAGTGAGAATGGAGTGGAGTTCATATTGTAACGTTCGCTAATTAACGTTTCCTAAAGTTGTTCACAAAACCTAAGACAAATCTGTTTTTAGCTTAAATTTTCATTCATGTTTTGTAAATTTTATTATGGACTGTTATTCATCCTTACAAAATTAAGCAATACTTACCTTTTTCCTTACGTATTTTATGCATACCAGAATGACGATAGATATAGACATAGAACTACAACAATTAAAGAAAATAACATTATGTAAATGAAATCAAATAAGTACGGAGTTTCAAAGTTATATCGTTTCTCACAGGGCGCAACACCGCTCGAGGCCACCTCCACGCTAGCCCGGCTGTGAGACCCGCCACGCCAGTGATAACGGTCAGCCAGATAACAGACAAGACTACCAAGCAAATAAACTTTTATTTAAATTAAACGGTTCTCATTACAGTCAAGTAATAATTCTGCTTGCCGCTACAATATCTCCGAAGTTACGCTGTTCCTGCGAGTGCCGCGGCTCGGTACAGCGGGCACAGCGGCCCACACTGCGGCCGAGCCAGTTACGGGAAACAAACCTATAAGTACATGAAATAAATGTACATTACATCCTATGTACAAAAAAAAATTAAAAAGTATTAGAAAACATTATTTTACTTAATGAAAATAATATTGCCCCAGGACAAGTTATAATAATTTTAATTTTGTTCGCGCGTATTTCTTTCACTGCCGAGCGCCGAGGTGCTCTAGAGTGGACTCAACTTTAATTAACTTGTTGGAATAATGTAATAACTTGTTGCTAAGTACATTTTGCAAAATATGGCAGTGATTAGTAAGGGTTTATTACTCCAGTTTGAAATGTTAAGTTGCATTTTAAATTTATTTCAGATATTAATCCATAAAAAAATCCATAAAATCCATAAAAATGTGTTAGTAACAATGTGTCCTTAGTCTATGTTAGTAAAGAATTAAAATTTATGTATTTAGCACAGTAGTGGGCTGGAGGTAAAAAACAAGTATTATATTATTCTTTGAAATTTTATTTTCTTAAATTCAAGTGCGCATTGGAATTTGTGTGAAGTGGCTAGGCATTATACAGATAGATAAATTGAATGCAATACTAGTTCCTAGGTAGAGATATAAATGTAAGTTCACCACGGAACTGGAGGTCGAGCCGCGGTCAGCGCCATTACCGATATTGTGTGTAGCGAGTGAACTACACCCGCCCGCTGTGGACCACCGCATCGTGTTGTGTGTATAGAAGAGGGAGCATTAATCACACTGATTACTGAATTCATATTATTATGTTTTCTATTTTACCCTGTATTGTTATAAAATCTCTTATATCCTATGAATATTGCGAATAATAATTATAATATACCATAGACATGTGAGTGAATCCTCTGAGCATCCCATTTGTCTTATCTAGCAGCTACTAGGCTTCCTGCAGATAGGTCTGGCGCGTGCTGAGTGGAGGTCAGCCGCGACGTGAGGCCGCAATATCAATAACAACCGGAACCATCCCCGCCGCGGCCTGCGGGAGGGGGAGGGGGGGGGGGAGCGGTCGCAAAACAATTTGTTCGTCAAATTGGAAATCTGTCGGATCGAATCCGGCGCGAAACCAGCGCCCGCGACCCCGGCGTGGACCCACTACAGTTTATTAGGAAAAAAGAACGTAAGACTTTTTTTTTTTAAATACCACGGGGCTTAATTAACGGATTTTTACATTTATATTGGAAAACTGATATGAAACGCACGGAAAAACCTAATTATCGTTGATAAAGTCTACAGCTGAAAAAGAAACATCTCCTAAAATGTAAAGTTTTAAATAAAGTTTATAATTTATATATATGAATAAAAAAATATATTTTATCCCGAATAGGGTTTCGTTCCCGTGTTCCCGGGAATTCCCGGGAAATTCGTCATTCCCGATACCGGGAAAAAAATAGAATTCCCGGGAATTCCCGGGTTTTATTATTCATCGATTCTATGGTATATTTTCATCTTTATTTATCTGTTTCTCCTACCTAAAACCAAAAAAAATTATCGGCAGGCTTGTCGTCACGGATCAGAAACTCGGTTTTGTTGTAAATTATTGGAAAATCGTGCGGTTTATTGTTTTCGCGCAGCTGCATTGCAAACATAAATTACTCATCTACATCACCTTGTTTCACTACTTCCTGATTCAATGCTATATTTTCATCTTTATTTTTCTGTCCTACCGCCTACCTAAATCCAAACAATTATTGATCGACTTTTACATACGTGACCAAATAGTATGTAAAAGCTAGCGCTAGTGTGACGCCTGTCATATTTTTCATTTTCATTTTCGTTTTCGTTTTCGTTTTCGTTTTCGTTTTCGTTTTCGTTTTCGTTTTCGTTTTCGTTTTCGTTTTCGTTTTCGTTTTCGTTTTCGTTTTCGTTTTCGTTTTCGTTTTCGTTTTCGTTTTCGTTTTCGTTTTCGTTTTCGTTTTCGTTTTCGTTTTCGTTTTCGTTTTCGTTTTCGTTTTCGTTTTCGTTTTCGTTTTCGTTTTCGTTTTCGTTTTCGTTTTCGTTTTCGTTTTCGTTTTCGTTTTCGTTTTCGTTTTCGTTTTCGTTTTCGTTTTCGTTTTCGTTTTCGTTTTCGTTTTCGTTTTCGTTTTCGTTTTCGTTTTCGTTTTCGTTTTCGTTTTCGTTAGGTTAGGTTAGGTTAGGTTAGGTTAGGTTAGGTTAGGTTAGGTTAGGTTAGGTTAGGTTAGGTTAGGTTAGGTTAGGTTAGGTTAGGTTAGGTTAGGTTAGGTTTAGCCCCCCGGATACAAAAAGTAGCTGGTGCTTTGCACGGGCTGCTTCCGAATCTGGGGGGCCCTCGCGAAGGAGTCCGCCGCCTCTATACGGGAGTCGTGCGATCCATGGCCCTCTACGGAGCACCTGTCTGGTCGAAGAGACTGACGGGTGTCCGACGCAACCGAGCACTGCTCAACAGCGTCCAACGTAAGATGGCCATCCGCGTTGTTCGCGGATATCGCACGATATCGTACGATGCGGCGACTTTGTTGGGTCGCTTTCCGCCACTCGACATCTTGGCGGAAATGGACGCTCGAGTGTACCAGCGACTACACAATGTGGAAGTTGCCGATGCGGAGCCGGCATCAGCCGTCCGGCGATACGAGCACCAGGTCGCTCTGGAGCACTGGCGGGAGCGGTTGGAGGAGCCGAGAAGTTGTCGGCAGCGAGCTGTCGCAGCCGTACTTCCGTGCTTCGACGCATGGATGCAACGACCGGGCAACCTCACGT